>NC_090022.1:107017890-112917890 GCF_037176765.1 Anolis sagrei | reverse complement strand
GAAGAAATCCAACACCTGGCAGATACCCATAATGCTCAGGGATTTTTCAAAGCCACAAAGGTCATCTACGGACCAAGAAACCATGGCATACAGCCTCTACGCTCATCAGATGGAACCAAACTCCTGAAGGACCAAAACTCAATTGCGCTACGTTGGAAAGAACACTACCAAAGCCTCCTGAACCGCAGCTCCAATGTGGCCGAAGAGGTCCTCTCACAAATCCCGCAACAACAAACCAGGGATGAGCTTGCAGCACTGCCTAGTTTGGAAGAAGTCAGCAATGCCATCAACCAACAGAAGAATAACAAAGCCAGTGGACCAGATGGGATCCCTGCTGAAATCTTTAAAGAGGGAGGACCTGAGCTGACACACCAACTCCACCAGCTCATAGAAAAAGTGTGGGTGACCGAGAAAATCCCAGCAGATTTCAAGGACGCCACCATCATCACCCTCTTCAAAAAAGGGGAAAGAACAGACTGCGGAAACTATCGAGGTATCTCCCTTCTAACCTCCGCTGGGAAAATCCTCGCAAGAATCCTTGCAAACCGCCTTCTGCCCCTCTCAGAAGACACCCTCCCAGAATCTCAGAATGGCTTCCGCCCCTCCAGAGGAACTGTGGACATGATCTTCACTGCACGACAGCTCCAAGAAAAATGCAGGGAACAAAACCAACCTCTGTACATGGCATTCATTGACCTTGCAAAGGCATTCGACACAGTGAATCGCAGCGCTCTCTGGACCATCCTCCACAAAATCGGGTGCCCTAACAAATTTGTGAACATCCTGCGGCTCCTCCACGATGACATGATGGCAACAGTCTTGGACAGCAGTGGCTCCCAAAGTGACCCATTTAAAGTGGAATCCGGTGTCAAACAGGGATGTGTTATTGCCCCAACTCTATTCTCCATCTTCATCGCTATGATACTTCACCTTGTTGATGGGAAGCTTCCCACCGGAGTGGAAATCATCTATCGGACAGATGGCAAGCTGTTTAACCTCAGCAGACTGAAAGCCAAAACCAAGGTTACAACAACAGCTGTTATAGAACTCCAGTATGCTGATGACAATGTCGTCTGTGCGCATTCAGAAGAAGATCTACAAGCCACTCTAAACACCTTCACAGAAGCATATGAGAAGCTCGGCCTGTCACTGAACATTGAGAAAACCAAGGTGCTGTTCCAGCAGTCACCAGCCCATCCCTCTCCAGTGCCAGTAATACAGCTTAATGGCGTAACATTAAAAAATGTGGACCATTTCCGCTACCTTGGCAGCCACCTCTCCACCAAAGTCAACATCGACGCTGAAATACAACACCGCCTGAGCTCTGCAAGTGCAGCATTTTCCAGAATGAAGCAGAGAGTGTTTGAGGACCGGGACATCCGTAGGGAGACCAAGGTGCTTGTCTATAAAGCTATTGTCCTCCCAACCCTGCTCTATGCCTGTGAGACGTGGACTGTCTACAGACGTCACATGCAGCTCCTGGAACGTTTCCATCAGCGCTGCCTCCGGAAAATCCTGCAAATCTCCTGGGAAGACAAGCGGACAAACGTCAGTGTGCTGGAAGAAGCAAAGACCACCAGCATTGAAGCGATGGTCCTCCAACATCAACTCCGCTGGGCCGGCCACGTTGTCCGGATGCCTGACCACCGTCTCCCAAAGCAGTTGCTCTACTCCGAACTTAAGAACGGAAAACGGAACGTTGGTGGACAGGAAAAGAGATTTAAAGATGGGCTCAAAGCCAACCTTAAAAACTCTGGCATAGACACCGAGAACTGGGAAGCCCTGGCCCTTGAGCGCTCCAGCTGGAGGACAGCTGTGACCAGCAGTGCTGCAGAATTTGAGGAGGCACGAGTGGAGGGTGAAAGAGAGAAACGTGCCAGGAGGAAAGCGCGTCAAGCCAACCCCGACCGGGACCGCCTTCCACCTGGAACCCAATGCCCTCACTGCGGAAGAAGATGCAGAGCAAGAATAGGGCTCCACAGCCACATACGGACCCACAAGGAAATCCATCTTACTCGTCCAATGAGGGATCGCCTAAGTAAGTAAGAGGTCATGTGGAGACCCCTTTGGAATGGTAGATCCAAACAGGAAGGTATGGTGGGCCCAAAGGTATGGCTCCCCAATAGCTTCCTCAAACAGTTGTTGAGAAGGAAGCAACATCAGAGGTAGGAGGAAATGCAGAAATTCCATCACCACTACCACCACCATTGTGGTCTCCTTGCAATTCAAGCATTGCTCTAGTTATGTGTGATTTTGTGCAGGCTGGAGAGAGTGGCTCATGCTCCCCTCCCATCGACCATGTGGGGTGATAAGATAATAAAGTCAGGCCATCTCTGTCACCCCCGCCCACTGCTGATGAGGTCTACTTTCAGACACAGTCGTTTCATCTCTGTGTGTTCTTCTTCTCCTTCTCCTGTGTCTCCCCTCACGCTCAGAAATACACATTCCTAAGCAACCCCCCCCTTCCCCTTTCTCTCATGCTTTCAGTCTTCAGCTGGCCCCGTGTGTTCCCAGCTAAAGTGATCCCTCAAATGCAGCCAACTATCTGTCAGCAAGCTTGGCCTCCACCACCCTCCCCAGCCACCTCCCTCTGCTTTCTGCCTTGCCCTGCCTGTCTCATCCAGACAGCAACCTCCTTGGGGCAGAGACTGTCTCTCTCTGGGGCTCTGCAGCACTGACAGCATTCAATAAATGATAAATAATCATGTCCTGGACTTGGCATCCTAGGAGGGCCTGGAGCAGCTAAGGTGAAGCGCAACAACCCTCTGTGAGTCCACTGAAAGATGCTGCCACTGTGTTTGGCCTTCCCACCATCGACCTGCTTCATTCTCTTTAAACCCCTCCCCCCCCCCCAAAAAATCCCAAAAAACAAAAAAGGGAAAGCATTGTAAGCAGAGAACAGAGATGCAGCCTGCCTTCTCATCTTATCATCCTGGGGAGAAAGATTTCTTAAAAAAATTGATCCTTGGAGTTCCACACTTTGTGACACTTAGCGGCCACAGCTTAGGCAAGCCAGGCAGAGAAAGGTGAAAATTGTCTCTGAAATCACAGTGCTTATATCAATCTGTGCTCTGTTTCAGTCATTCAATATCCCCTGGAACGCACAGATCTGTATTTTATACACAGGTCCCCACATGTGCTTGCACATACACCCCTTATTCGCACAAGGCTTCCATTTCCAATATTTTACAGATTTACACAAAGACAACAGCACTTCACAGTTCTGATGAAAAGGTAAAGGCTTTTGACTACTTTCTGGCAGAGCAGTGCCAAAACATGAGCAGACTTCCTCCCGAAGTGCACTCAGTTATGGGAGGTGGAAAAGGGTTCCAAGGAAGTGAATCACAGCATGTAGGAAGAACCCACAATCAATGCAGAGATACCCTCTCTGATTGTTGTTGTTCATTCGTTCAGTTGCTTCCGACTCTTCGTGACCTCATGGAACAGTACACGCCAGAGCTCCCTGTCGGCTGTCACCACCCCCAGCTTCTTCAGAGTCAAACCAGTCACTTCAAGGATACCACGCATCCATCTTGCCCTTGGTCAGCCCCTCTTCCTTTTTCCTTCCATTTCCCCCAGCATCATTCTCTTCTCCAAGTTTTACTGTCTTCTCATTATGTGGCCAAAGTGCTTCATCTTGGCTTCTAATATCCTTCCCTCCAATAAGCAGTCGGGCTTTATTTCCTGAAGTATGGACTGGTTGGATCTTCTCGCGGTCCAAGGCACTCTGAGAATTTTCCTTTTCGATTTCTAGCCCCAGAATTGTAAAAAAGGGAGGAGGGAGGTATGAACTCTTAAATGATTAAGAGTCTGATCAGAGGAAGACTGGGGAGCAACACCTTTTGAGATGGTAAAAATGTCTTCATAGCAATGCAGGAAGCTGCCAGATATAGAGTCAAAACATTTGGACATAGTAGTTCACTGCTATCTACATCGATGTGAGGAATGTTTGGCTCTCTGGATATTTTTGGACTGCATCTCCCATCTGCCTTAGGAAACATAGACAATGGTGAAGGACATTCCAATCCAGCATCATATGCAAAGCCACATTATCCTCCACCAGGACCCAAAGCAGGTTTTCAAGATTCCAGATATGACCCATATCTGCCTAGACTTGACCCCAGAAAATGCTGTACATAAAGCATCTCTTGTATCACTGAAGTTCAGCCTTAACTTTTTGACTGGTAAACTGGATGAGATTTCTGGGAGTTGTAAGCCAAAACAACTGAGAACCCACAGGTTAAGAACCACTGCATTATAGTGTCTTAGCAGTGGTTAGTCATATTACTTGATGTTGTGATTCTCTGAGTGTTGTTGTTCTGTACAGTCGTTGGGCATGCTGGAAACAATCAATTAATGATCCTCTTTCCCAGTATGAGTCAGCATCCAGTCTAATTGCAGATGTCTCAGTCTGCTTCAATGCAAAAACGATCAATTAGTGGGTGGGCATGGTATTAGTTTGGTTTAGTTGGACCTTCCATGAGGGTTCCTTAAAAAATCTCCAGCATTGAAACCTCGGGCTATTTCCAGTGACTAGACAGTGAGGACAAGACTTTCCAAGAAAATAGCTTTGCTCTCTATACTTCTGAAACCCTTTTCTAGTTTTTAATATAAATGATTTCTTGTTATAGTACAATAATGGTGTGATCCTGACCTGTAAACTATTCAAATGCCTTTACAGCATGGACTGCTTCTCAATTGCTTTCCTTTAATGCAACCTGCCACAGTGTTGATTTTTGTAAATTATTTTAATTCATATTAATTTTATATGGCAATACTGTGATAGTGCTATGATACTGTGCCATAATTGTGTTATTGTGGTTTAATGAGTATGAGTGAAACGGTTTTTGAAACACCTGACTTGTGGGAGAAGCACTTTTCCATTTAACAAGCTAAAAATATTTTTTTAAATGGCAGGAATCGTATGGTTCATTTCTCTTCCCGTACAGTTTCTCGTGCTAAAACATTTGGGCAGTGAAAGGTGTGCTTCAATGACATTGTGCTGTAATTGCGTTATTATGGCTATACTTTTTAAAAAATGAAGCAACCCAATTGTGAAGCATAAACAAGGTGGTAATGATGGCCTTAGTGGAGATGAAAAAAGGGCACATCATGTTATTACAGCACAAAGGTGACAAAGTTGCGATACACCACATCAACACGCAGCTATTGTCACAGGTATTGCTGAACCGTTTCCCAAACAATATAACCCAGCATAATGACATGGTATTATAAAGACATCAGAAATTAATACACGTTGAGCATCCCTTATTCAGTATTCCAAAAACTTAATTTCGTGTATAGACTCAGGTCTCACCTTCAGTATTATCTATGTCTGTGTAAAACCAAGGATTGCAAAATCTGAAGAAGAAGAAAAAAAACAAAATCCAAAACACTAGTGGTCTCAAGCATTTTGGATAAAGGATACTCATCATATACTGGATTTGTCAGAAATGAACTACCGGTAAAGAATGAGGGGATCCAAACTCACCTGCCACCCTAGACCTTACTGTAGCGCAAATGGGTCATACCTACACCTGATTGCAATCAAAAGCACACTCCAGTATATTTTACATTGGGCCAGTTGTTGCTGTGAAAAATCAATGGTCATGGCAATTAGTAATAGTCAGAATTACTTTATATCAATATTGCAGGTTATGTTTGAAAATGGACATCTTTCAATGCTTTCCCACTCAGAAAGCATTGTCAATTATTCCATATTTTTTTTCCAGATTATCTGCTTTGAACTGGATAGTGTGAGTTTACACTGCCAGGTAATTCAGTTCAAAGCAGATAATCTGGGTTTTATAAGGCTGTGTAAAAGGGGCCTGAACTCACCTCTAGATACATGTGATTGACTGCATCTATAGGTTTCTCTCATACACACACACACACAGAGACATCAACAATTGCTCTGACAGAATGACTGGGCATGTCTTAGCTGTGGCCAAATCCTCCATTCCCAGAAACTGCTTTTCTCAGGCAACACCTCATTTGCTGATGCTGTGAGGAGTGCTACTATTTGTTTCGATATTAACACCTATATTCTGCCTTTCTTCCAAAGAGCTGTAAATATTAAAGGGAAGGCAATATGAAGGCATTGCCCCTTCCAAATAAGAATTCTGCTCCCTTGTGAAATTTACTTCAACCACCCAAATGCTAGCACTGCTGTAACATAAAACTTTAGTTGAGAAATACCGTTTAGGCCTCAAAGGAAAAGGGGCAGGCAATTGGCCAAGGAAAGGCAGACACAGCAAACAGAAGAGTTCTGGGTGTAAATGATTTTCGGTATCTCATTTTCTGCACTGCTAGAAATTTGAAGGAAAAATTCATTTGAGGTCAGAATTCTTATCTGAGGATACAATGCCCTCATTTTGTCTCCCTGAAGGCAGATTACTGTGTACCTGCAAGTTGTTTCTAAGGTATGGTGACTCTAAGGTGAACCTATCATGCGGTTTTCTTGGCAAGATGTGTTCAGAGAGCAGAGTTCCTTTGCTTTCCTGTGAAGCTAAGGCCCCTTCCACACAGCTGAATAAAATCCCACATTATCTGCTTTGAACTGGAATATATGGCAGTGTGGACTCAGATAACCCAGTTCAAAGCAGAAATTGTGGGATTTTCTGCGTTGATATTCTGGGTTTTATGGCCATGTGGAAGGGTCCTGAGAAAATTTGACTTGCCCAAGATTAGGCAGCATTTGAATGATAACCTGTTAACAGTTGTGGTTGGTAGTTAAAGAATAAAGATACCACCAATGCCATCTCTGAGTCTCAGATATTGGCCCAGAAACCTCAGAGCCCAGGATGATCTTGAACTGGTAGACTTACTCCCCAAAGTACTACTTTTGAACCATTGCAAACCCTATGAGGGCAAAAATGGCCCAGCAAGGAGTGTGCTATTTGCAACAATATTGTGACAGGTGAGGGAAAGGTTGGGCATTTTGACTACACAGTCCCTATGTACAGTGTGGAGGACCTCATCAGATTGGGGGGGGGGGGTCAGCCAACCAGCCCATATTCTTACCACACCTTTCCTTGTCTTTTCCCTGCTTTCTCCCGCATTTTGCTGCTTGAAGTCAGGTAACACCCAATTCCTGAAGATGGTATTCGGGCTCTGTTTCCATGTACTTAGGAAAGGGAGCCACACCAATCCCACCAGAAGTGCCCTTGTGCCATGTGATGGCCTCGGTGAGTCTCCTGTGGGGCTCTGTTTTGGAGCCTGAAGACCGTCTGATGAAGTCCATAGTCACCTCTGAGCCATTCATTGACTTTTGAGACCTAAGAGTGAGAGACAGAGCTGCCATTCATCCAAAGACACTTGTTCCTTAAAACCCATTAGATGATTCACTTCCGAGCTCTCCTGAGAACCTCCAGTATAAGAACATGAGTCAGAGAAGGGATTTTGGCCTGCTACTTGGTGGATTTGTTTGGATTAAGAGTCACTCTTGGGTTGCCAGGCAAGTGTCCTCAATCGTCATCACACAGAAACACGCACAGCCATTTGGTATGCCCCCTACCCCCACAATTTGGGACTTTCAATAAAAGTGGTGAGAAAAAAGGTATAATATTATGTGATGGAGCCATTCAGGGACCCTTTGCATAATAGAATTTTTGCATATCTGGAGCACGCCCCCAACAGGCATATTATTGAAAGTTGACAATACTGTACAGTACACAGTCAACATACCTGCTCCCCACCTGCCGCCCTATGGAGAGAAGAGCAAGCAAAGGGAAGACTCACATTTTGGAATATGAGAGGCTCCTAAAAGCAGGCCACTTCTTGAATGCTGTGTTTTAATAGATTGGACGTTCCCTTCTTGAGCATGAGTTAGCTTAGATTTAAATTTTCTCTTTTGCACAGACAAAGAAACCCTTCTCTTGTTTTGGAAAAGAATACGCACAAATACAGTAGAGCTCATGTGAGACACTGAACAGGCCTATTGATTTCAAGAGGATGAAGTTAGGCATGAGCGTAAGTCTCTTCTTCCTCTCACTCATTAAAATCAATAGGACTTAAAGGTCCTTCACTTGAGCTGGATAGCACTCCACATTTGTGAAGTTCTCTGAAGCCAAGGAAAGTAGCCCATTTTTAGCATTATTCCATTTGAATGATTTTAATAGTGATTTTTTTTAATTTAAAAGAGCCACATCAGGGCTAGCATGGCAGGATTTAGCAGCTTGAGAGCTCTCTTGCTATCTCTTTCTAGCCAGCAGGAAGTCACGCTTTGGACGGACACAATTACACCTAAAGCCAAAACAGGAACATGCCTTAAAATGCTGTTATGCTTAGCATTTGTAGTTACTTTGCCCCATGTGTGTGATAGAGGGAAAAGAAAGGGAAAGGCAGAGGGAGGGAGGGAGGGGGGCAATGCAATTGGCCAACCTGTGATTAGTTCCTGTGTCTCTTTTCTCCTGGTCCATCTACTCTCATTGCTCCCCTCCGCTCTCTCTCCTCCCTCACTGGTTATTGAGCTGACAGGCAGGATGCCTGGGTTCAATCCCAACCTTTCTTCCCCTTCTGTCTCAACACAGGCTCAAAGCTCTTTGAGGCAGAGACTGTCTCTCACCTTTTGTCTGCAGCGCCTGACAAACAGTGCATTGACCTCATTTGGGGAAAATCGGCACTGCTAAGGACAAGGACTAAATATGAAAGAGCAGCATGATGCAGCCACAGATAGACAAATGCCATACTCTCTTGGCATCCCTAGAAACACCTGAAAGCCAGGATGCAGAACACAGTTTTTCTATCCCTCTGCTGTAGTCCCTCTCCATATCCCATCATAATGTAAGAAATGCACTGACCATATGGGAAGGCTTTAGCAAACAAAGTACCGTATATTACATCACAGGATGGTTGTTGTTATTGTTGTGTCCTTCAAGCCTTTCCAACTTACGATGAACCGATCACAGGATTTTCTAGGACTGAAAGTTTATGACTCATCCAAGGTCACTCTGTGGATTTTTGTGGCCAAGCAAGAAATCAAACCATGCTCTCCAGAGTCTCAGTCCAATGCATAAATTGCTACATGACACTGGCTTTCTTCATGGGGATGCTGCCACTAAATTTTTAAAAGGACAATGGTTAGTTCCAGATAAGTGAATTTCGGTGATCCTTTAATGTGTTTTAAACCAACACATACCAATACAAATAAAAATGTTTGTTTGTTTAATTTGTATCCTGTCATTGTCCCAGTACAGGGTGGAATTAAAGCAAAATGCAGTTCAAACCATATATGTGACAAAAATCATAAGACAACCATTCAGGCAGACCTCTTTGTTTCAAATAATATAGCCATTTGATGAACTGCACATTACAATAACCTCTTGCGCTCCACAAAGTAAACATGACAGTTATGCTACTTTCATTACCGCTACTTTCATTACCCATAACTCCACCCACTGTAATTCTGGGATTTTTAGCTCAGTGATGTTGGGGCATGTAAAAATCACTTGAAGCTGATTGGTTGGGCCACACCCAAGGAGCTAGCTGAGCCTGGGACTTTTGGCAACAGTTGCATATTCAGGCAGCTAGCTGTGCAAGGGCTTGCAGAGAGAGAGACAGATTGATTTGCTTCTTGGCTGCTAAAAGAAGGTCTCTCACATGGACACAGAAAGTACCATTTTAAATCTCTCTAAAAGGACATTATGTGAGGCAATGCAACTATTCACATAATTGTACATATGTGGTTCTGTATTACGCGTAGTAAACTTCTTGTTCTTTATGGATCGTCTGTATGGCATATCTTTTCTTTGGCAAGACAGTGTGGGGAATGGTCAAATTTGAACTATGCATGATTTTCATTTCGTCACAAGTGAAGGACTTGGAATTCAGTTTCAGAATGCTTAAGTGCTGTAGTTCACAGCAGAGTGTACTAGAATTCCCAAGTTTCAAAAGCTGAATATCTCTCCAAACTACAAATCTCACAGTTTCTTCACATATAGTCATGTCAGTCAAAATTATCTCATGAAGTAGCAGGCGGATTTCTTTGAATACTCTTTTATGTAAGCTGTTATAATGTTGAAAGATAGAATACAGACTTCATGTCAACTCTGAAAAGAAGAAAAGTGGGAGAGTGTGAGTGGACAGGAATAGTATTTTTACAGATATAAAAGGTTAAACTTTAGAGACCAGCATTCAAATCCCCACATGGCCATGAAAAATACTGGATGACCTTGGCAAGTCACACTCTCTCGGCTTCAGGTGAAGCCAAAAGCTGAACAAGTCTTACCAAGAAAACCCTGTTATGGAGTCACCATAAGTCGGAAATGGACTGAAGGTACACAACAAAAAAAGGTTGCCGAAAAGAGTACAGAAATCAGTTGTTTGAAGTGAGGACAAAACAAGAGGTTAAAAATGAACAAGAGAGGGTGTAGGCTAATTGTTATCCTGTGTTTCACAGACCCAGCAAGAAGCAGAGGGATTTTGAAGAAATAAATTAGAAATACAGGGAGCGCCTTTTCAGACTCCTTCATTGCTCCTTGGCCAAATTCCATCTTTGCACAGGGAGAGGATGTGCAGATGCTCCCAATTCTGGTACATAAAAACCTAAGGCTGAACCAAATGTTAAGTCTATTTCATTTTTCAGAGCAGGAATAGGGCTGGAGGAGTGGAGGAAATTACAGAATCACAACTTATGCAAATATTCACCTTATCTGCTGTTCAGTTTTTTTCTCAGCTTTGTGCTATTTCAGCATCATTTTGTGAGATCTTCCTGGGAATAATAATGTTAGCAATCCTGGCCAGTCGTACAGTGAATGTGATCACAAAGTGGTTCATCTGAGACTGTGAAAATGAAGTCATAAAGCCACACAAAAATAAAGGCAAAGCTTTTGGAACCAACATGGGCTAAGCGTTTCTTGCCCCCTTGAACCACTGACAAATTACTGGAAAAGATATGCTTTTGCTTTTGTCTGGCAGTGTTATGAGAAGTGCCTCCTTTTGGCTCTGCCTTAATTAAAATTTTCATAAAACAAGGAACCAGGAACCTTGGAGCAGCAGGCTTATAAATATCACAATTATTAAGAAGTGTTTTGTAACAACAATTATGGATGGACCAATGGAAGAAAATGAGAATCTTCCTAACAGGCTGCGTAAACATCAGCCAGTTTGACTACAGCAAAAGGGTGGGTATTATTAGCATGTGGCTTTGGGGAATCTTTTTCTAATCTTGTATCACTGACATTTCTTTCTTTGTCCATAAGGACTTTGGACCTCTCAAGAGACCTGATGCCAAAAGCACTGAGGGTGGAGCATGTCTCTCTGCCAAGAAGGAGCCAAAAGAGGTCACGTTGGCTGTGTTCTGTCTGGTATGGCTCTTTTTTCTTCTTTCTCCAGTTTTAATTAAATTTACAATAGCTGCTTTATTGCAAATTGGCAGCTAGATGTTGTATACTTTCTTAGCTAGCAATACAGACAGGAAGCTCTGGTTTTAACCTTGTCTCCACATTATTATGGGACATCTCCATGAGAAGAGGAATCCTGGAGCATCAAGGAGAACCTAGATCTCCTGGTTCAAAAGGGAAGCTGGACTGTTCAGCAACTCACTTTTGCAGAGACTTCCCCATTTAAGGAGGAGGAAAAACTCAAGGGGGCCACGCTTTCCCCACATCCTGGTTTTAAGAATGTTTCACTGTCAACAATTTCAGACAATTGTTCTCTGCAACTTGCCCTGGCTCCGAGTATTCCCCCTCAGAAGGGTTAGCAGTGGGCAAGACTGCCCACTTTGCCAGAGATCCGGCTTTAGAAGGAGACCACTGCCTCTTCAACTGAAGGCTCATCTCCTCCAAGATGGAGCTAAGACCAGAACTTGGAAATGTTAATAACTATGCTAACTAGGGGGTTCTGGGAGCTGTAAAACAATAAAAGAAAACATTCCCAAGCTTTGAATACAACACACACTTCTTTAAAATTAATTGGCAATTTGTTGGAGGTGTTACTTGTACCATCATTTCAAATACTTAAGGTTTCAGCAGACTACAACTCCATAAGAGCAATGTTTCAATTCATCTGCTGCTTCCTTTGATTTTGCCTCCAGATCAGAAAGGGGACCCTTTGGCTTCCCAGGGGAACTAATATTTGTGTGCCTTTCCCTACTGCCTGCCTGCCTTCTTTCTAATGGCCAAGTCTGGAAAAACCCATGGTCAACACTCATATTCTGCAGCAGCCATCCTCCAGAACTATAACCCCCACCATCTTCAACTGCTGCAAACAAGAGTGAATGGGCATGATCCAAGTTGTCAACTAAAAATATTTAGGGACACCAAGTTAGGTAAATCTTTCTCCCCCTCCCTCCAATACATTGGACTTCATTCTCAAGTAGGTGACCTGAAAGGAAGCTCCAGAGGAAGGACACCTAATTCCACTAATTAAAATGCATTGTGCCGCTCCTCCCAGCCTTTGAACCTTAATGTTGGGGGGTGGGGGTGGAGTTAGGAATGGAAAGCACAGAGCAATGGGAAAATATAAGGGGGTTTAAAAAGAAAATGACCAGGATATATGGTAATACTCAAAGGCGTTTTCTGACCCTCCTCTAAGAGAAAAGCAATTGACAGAAATCCAAAAGCAATATGGAAGGATACTGCAAACACACAAAATGTTACAGGGATGCTATAATACCTATGGAGACATACGTTATGTACAGTGTCTAGTCCTTGAGGACTTGATGTTGCTACACCCTGTATATTGCCATTCAATGTGGCTGTCTGTTCTTCCTCCAAATCTGTTTCCTTTGTGCCTTTCAAGAAGGAAACAACAGCTGTACTGGGAAGGAGAAGACAAGTAGAAATTGTGTAACCTTCCTGATATTTCTTGCTGCAACTTCCAGCATTCCTCACTATTGGCTGCTGGGACCTGCCGCTCAGATCTGAGGGACCACAGATTTCTCTCCCCTGAATTAAGGCGAAGAAATGTTTCCAACTTCTGGTCCTCTGTTTCCCCAGGGGCCTGGGGTTTTTTCCATACTTATGTCTATTGACCATAAGCTCTGCAGGTATTTTCAGAAACACCACATGGAGGAATCCAAACTAGACCAGAGCTTGGGAAAATTATTTTCTTCAGATTGTAATATCCAGAATCTTCCAGCCAACATGACCAGGCTGAGGGGAACTGTAGTCCAAAAAGTAACATTTCCAGGCTCTGTCGTAACAAAAGATCTCCAAGGGCTCATCTATACTGATCATACAATGCAGTTTGAAGCTATCAGCAGCTAGATAACACATGCCATCAAAGCATGCTGCAGTGTGACTTAAAGGGTTAAAAGTGTGCCAAGCAAAGTCAAGGGAAAGTCTGAAATAAGCCCCTGAATGTGCATCAGTGAGCAACAAATGTAAACCACATTGCACAGCAAAATCGGCTCCACAGCATCTAAGCATCTAAAGTGTATTGTAAACACCCAGCATTGAGGAGGCACTCTATAACATTTGCAACCAGGGGGGGGGGGGGGGATCTGGCTGCCAAAAAATGCTCCAAGGGCTTAGCTGGGCAGCAGGGGAGCAATCAACCCCTGGGGTGGGTAGTTGGTTATCTTGAACGCCAATTGTCAATTTCCTTTCTTATTTTCTCTTCATAGTCCTCTGGACCACTCATTTGCACTCATGAAGAAATGGGAAATGGGGAACTGTGCATTCTCTGGCAGCTGTCAAGCTGTGGATACTGAGGTTTCTGACATCACTTTGAAGTCACCTTCCATTTTTAATTTAACCACCTTCATGGTCCTGTACTTGTTCCAGAAATGTCAAACTTATCATCAGCACTAAAAAAAAAAAAAAACCCCTGCTTCTGCCAAGCTGGTTCCAAACTGACCTAAATGGTCAGTGTAAATGTGCTCCAAGTTACTGGATAGTGTAGGAATATATGGACAGGGCTGAAGATGTTATTGAACATGGCTATCCCCACCCCTAATAAAAAAGAGATATAGTTTAACCCTTAAAGGAAGATATAGTTTCCCAGGGACGCAGGGCTAGGATGAACTGCAACAGCCTCCATCTACAACATGAGGCCGTCCTCCACCCTTCCCAGAGCAGTAGCAAAACCACAATCTAATGAAGCCCATTTCCCCTTCCACATACACATATTTGGCTCAGCTCAAGTGGGCTCGCATAGAACTGAGCTCACTCGAGGGTCCCCACCATTAACCCCCAAGTATCCCAGATGGTTGCCTGGGTCCTGATGCTACAGTGGCCAAAGGAAGTCCTCTGCTTCCCAGATGTTAACAGATCCAATCAGCATGTGCACCAGCTAAGGCCTGCCTCTCAACCAATCAGAGGCCTAGGAAATGCTGGACGGCATTCTGGTGCTGACCAATCAGGGGAATGAGAGGAAATTTCAAACCACAGTAATGTTAATGCATAGAAACTCTTATGTATTAAAATGCCTGCTTTTTCTTCATGCGGTACGCTTGTACACTTTGAGCATCTACTGCCGATCAAGCGTCCAATCTGCAGATTGAACAGAGCTTCTGTTGTTTAACATTTCCCTGGTTGAGATCCTGATTTCCATCTCAGAATAGTATCGGTTAGCAGAACTCACCAGGCTTCCCTCAGTATCCAGAGTCCTTGAAAAACTCCAAATTTCTGGCATCAAAGACACCTCAGCCTAGTGCCAATTTCCTTACCTGCATTTACCACAGCAGAAGCAATTCTCATTTCCTGGTGCCTGTATCTCATTTCTATCTTTTTGCAGGCAGGAGAGTGCTGAGGACAAGGAGCGCTGTACTCGTTCAAAAGCAGCCGCACTGCAAGGTCACACAACAAGTTAACAGGGAAACCTCATGATCTCTGTCTGAGAGAAGGACCTGGAGAAGGGAAAGCTCTTAGAAGACATTCTACATTTCCTTTCAGCTGAATTCACGAAAGGTTGGAGGAGGGGATTATGTTTATTCTTGCCTATCTAGTTTATTTTACATTTCTTATACAATATGGTGTTGAGGGGATTCTCAATTTGTAGAGGGGATTCTCAACAGCTACGATTTATTGTTTTACCTTATTTCCTGTACCACCACCACCTGGGTTTTTAGTGGTTTTTGCATTGCCACTTGCAGTTCATGCTCCAACCATGGTTGGACATGCTGGAAGTGAAGATGCATCAACATTTGTATATAGAGTCATTAGGGACAGAAAGAACATGTGTGCTATGATGTCAAGAGTATTTTCCCCCCTGTTTCCTTCCATAAGCTCATATATAGCTATACTCTGCTGTAGATCCCAATTTCCCTACAGGAGGTGTCTCTCTTGCAGTTTTGGGATGAAGGCTCTCCGCATCACTGTGTGGTCCACGGGCTGCTGGTGCCCAACATCTTATAAGAACCTGAGAATTAATCCTTCTGAACAGGGTGAATATTTTCCCATTCTCAGTTGTACCCATGAGAGGAAGATTTCTCGGAGGGACAATTTCCACTAGACGGGAAAACACATGCTGTGCCTCCTTTGTTTCCCCAAACTGAGCATGGACTCACACCTGAGGGGTGAAGCAAGATACCAAAGTTGAAACAAAGGACAGTTGCCTCCTGTGGTGTACCATGGTTCTTCTCCACTCCACCACAGTAAATCCATCAGCTAAAATATTCAATGCTTCTTGATCTCCTCTCCTGCCCGCCCCGCCTTCCCTGCTCGCAACTCCTGGAATAGGTGCCTCTTCACAGGAAGGGGTTGGGAAGCAGATGGCTTAATATAGCTCATTTCCCCTCTGCCACAGCATCTGGTGTCTCCTGCCCTTTTCCCTCCCCTATGCCCACCCCCTTCTATTGTGGGAGGTGGGACCATCACCAACACCTCATCACACAGGGCTGCCATTCTTAATTCATGGTTATCAGACACATTAACTGTCTTCCAAGACCATCCACTGCTGTCACCCTGGGGGATGCACAGCCACACCCCCTTCAATTAAGTCACTAACACACAGTTAATAATTCAAGAGAGTTGTAAAATATTCAAAGCGGTCCCAGTGGACCTCCTTCACAGAGGAGCTGGGGGCTGATTCAAGGCAGGTGCCTCTCCTACCAAGATTAACTTCTGTGATGGTCCAACTGCACAGTGAATAGCCCACAGAATATGCCAAGGAACATGTCTTGAATTTGAGAGTAAGTGGAACATGCCCTCCTTGAGAGCAAGCTGAACCCCATTAACCATGGTGAAGTCCCTGTATAAATAGTTACAATGCCAGAAAAACAGCTGCATTTCTTTGCTACGTACAATGCCTTTTAAATGCTGGATATGAAATCCACAGTTCCTGAGAGGAGAGAATATTCAGCTCCATCTCTTTCCCAAACCAAGATGGCCTCCAGGAGAAGGTCATTAAATAAAGTGGATGCAAAATGTTTTCTTTTTCCCCTTCCTTCCAAAATGAAGTATGACCCAGGTATTGGTGGGACCAGTGCCCATAGTTTCACTTACCCACAGTTGAAGCCCCTTCTACACTGTCATATAAAATCCAAATTATCTGCTTTGAACTGGATTATCTGGCAGTGTAGACTCATATAGAATCATAGAGTTGGAAGAGACCTCGTGGGCCATCCTGTCCAACCCCCTGCCAATATAACCAAATTCAAAACAGATGATGTGGATTATCCACTTTTATAATCTGGATTATATGTCACTGTAGAAGGAGCCTAGGGCCTCTTCCACATTATCTGCTTTGAACTGGAATATATGGCAGTGTGGACTGAGATAACCCAATTCAAACCGGATATTGTGGGATTTTCTGCCTTGATATTCTGGGTTATATGGCCATGTGGAAGGGTCCTGAGAAAATTTGACTTGCCCAAGATTAGGCAGCGTTTGAATGATAACCTGTTAACAGTTGCCTTCCTTGCCCTTGACAATTCAAATACTGCCGAACAATGTTGACTACTGATGTTTCCACACTGGGGAAAACCTGATGTTTGAGCATAAATGGCCGTGTGTGATAATCACACCTTTGCTATTCTGCAATATGTACAAAATTGGTAGCGGCTTCCCAGGGTACCTTCTTCTAGTTAAATGCATGCACAATGTTGATATGTGATTTGCAGCTTAATAACGGTAAACTGTAATGCCAGAGTGTGCTGCCGATGCTGACATTTATGCTGTGTTTTTGCACTGACTCATGTTATGTTGTTGTTTCTCTTCCACTCGGTAAATTCTTTGACAGTAGAATGGAAAGAAACTGCACCTTTGAGCTCTAGAAATGGCACCAAACTGCTTAGTGTTGCTCCTTTAAGCATTTGGAAATAATAAGAAATTATTATTGAAGTGAGGAATGTTTATGTGCTAGAATGGATTAAATGAACAATTGATCCTTTTCTTCGGGCCATTGCCACTGGCCACCTTTCCGGTACTTGGTACATTTCAGGGATGGGGAGAAAGAGTCTGATGCTTTTACGCTCTGGCAAAGATCTAAAATCTCAAGACTTTCGAGACAGTTGTTTTTCAAAGGCTGCTGCTACTCTCTTAATAAAATAAGATGATGCTGGGCAAAAGGAAACATTTCTGTTGTCAGATAAGATAATTCCTCTTTAGGGAATTATATTAGAATCCATTTCAGCATCCAAAAAATCAATTGAATTCACAAAGACATGTGTGCTGAACCAGATTAATCATGATGCTCAAGATAATGCTAAGGAATACCTCAGCCTCACATGGTATCTTTTTAGGATGCAGCCATTTTGTGTGGAGCGTGGGTCCATTAACATTCTTCTTGGGTTGCTGGGAGTTTTCCAGGCTGTGTGGCCATGTTCCAGCTGCATTCTCTACTGATGTTTCACCTGCATCTGTGGCTGGCATCTTCAGAGGTTTCGTTAACAGTGAAGCAAGTGGAGTGAATATATATATATAACTGTGAAATGTTCAGAGCGGAAGAAAGCACCCTCGTCTGTTTGAAGCAAGTGTGGATGTTGCAATTAGCAACCTTGTATAGCATTGAATAGCCATGAAATTGCAAAATGAATCAGTTTGGGTATTTGCATAAAGGTAACCTTGCCTCTTGCCTGAAGGCATACTCTATTTGGGAGGTGTTAACTGGCACTCGATTGTTTGCTATCTGGAGCTCCCCTTTTTCTGAGTATCCTTATTTACTGTCGGTTCTGGTGTTTTTTTTAATACTGGTAATCAGATTTTATTCATTCTCATGGTTTCCTCCTTTCTGTTGAAATTGTTCACGTGCCTGTAGATTTCAATGGCTTCTCTGTGTAGTTTTACATGATGATTGTCAGACTGGCCCAGCACTTCTGTGTTCTCAAATAATATTTTGTGTCCAGGTTGGTTCATCAACTGCTTTATTATAGCTGACTTCTCTGGTTGAATTAGTCTGCAGTGCCTTTCATTTTCTTTGATTTGTGTCTGGGAGCTGTGTTTGGTGGTCTCTATGTAATAATAATAATAATAATAATAATAATAATAATAATAATACCTTTATTTGCACCACATCTCCATCTCCCCAAGGGGACTCAAGACGGCTAATATGGGGCTAAGCCCAAACAATTACAATAAAGCAAGATAAAATACATACAAGATGCATAACAAGATCAAGTAAAAATGCTTACACAATAACATAATAGAACAATCAGATAGTAACAATAACATAATAGATTTGTAGATTTGTACACAGGTACATGGTATACAGTAGACCCTTGAAATGGTTAGAGGATCCCTCTTATTATTTGCTGAATGTAGCATTTGTTGAATTTCATTAGTGGATCTGTAGATTGTTTGTAGGTTATGTTTCTTCATCACCTTCCTTATGCCATCAGTAGTTTTCTTAATGTATGGTAAGAACACTTTTCCTCTAGGTGTTGCTTTGTCTTGGCTCTTGTGCCTTGTTCTTGGTCTTGCAGCTCTTCTGATGTCTGTCATAGAATATTCATTAACCTGCAGAGCCCAGTTTAGGTGGTTCAGATGACCTTGGAAAAAGTGAGTTTGCAGATCCTGTTTGCACAGTCTACCAGGTCTTTAATTGTGCTTCTTTTTTGACCTGAGTGATGGTTGGAGTTTTTATTTAGGTACATTTTTATGGATGAGAGGTATCCTCTAACCATTGCAGGAGTCTACTGTATAACATACAGCTGTGGACAAGTTCAAAACAGAGTGGGTATCACGTGACCACATGGCAAAGAGAATTGCTGTGTTCACAACTAGGGAGACATTTTTGAATACTAATAAGTGCACAGCATGAAAAATAGCAAATCCTCTCTGGATATCAGCTAAAGCAAGGGTTGGTAAAGTATGGCATTCAAAATATTGCTGGACTGTAACTCTCAGTATTCCTCACCATTGGCTGTGCTGGTTAGGACCGTTGGGAGCTCAGGATCCAAGAACGTTTGGAAAGCCCACTTCACAGGTTGAACATTAAGACAAGAGGGGGGAGAATATTAGGTTCTTAGGTGTTTTGGACTTCAGTCTTAGGACCTTGCCCCACCAGCGAGTAGAAAGCAAGGGATAGTAGAAGGAACCCCATTCCCTCCCATCTTTCCCCATTTTCTGGAATAGTCAGCCATCCCACATCCTTTTTGCATTGAGGTCCGTCTTTTCCCCATATTCTGCCATTTTATCTCATTTGGAGTTGGGAAAATCCCAACTACTAAAGATGGCTTTGGGGTTCCGTTTCTATGCGCTGTGGAAACAGAGCCTCACAGAGTCCCATTAGAAGTCATGTGATGGCTTTCCTGGCAAAACATGCCTGCACAACAAGTTTTAAGTGTGCAATTCAAGGTGGTTTAGATCCACCCAGAGATCCAGATATGTTAGGCCCCTGGTATCTGCTGGGGTTTGGCCCCAGGACCCTCTATGGATACCAAATCCATGGATGTTCAAGTCCCATTATATCCAATTGTTGTAGAGCAATTTAGAATGGCTGTGGATTAGGGCCAAGCCATTGTGGGTTGCCTGGTGAGAAAAGAGAAGCCAATATTGGAAAATAAATCTCACCAATTTGAAGCAGAAGCCACCGAGATGGTTTATTAGTGATTCAGCTGAAAAGGATGCAGAGCAGCAATCATTCGCCAAGCTAAGCATAACATGTACACAAATAAACACCATTTTTATAGAAATACAGAGTTGTGTGGTTCAAATCTCCCACTCCCCACCCCTCGCCCAGCTTGAAGGTGATTGGCTGGCGCTGCAACAGCTGGAAGGAGGCTTGGTCGCCTCCCAAACACCTGGTCCACAGGGCTTCTGTGGTGCGTCAGAGCCAATCAGAAGGCTTCTGCTGCCTCAGCGCTCCAGCGAATCAGGAGGGAGGGAGGCGGGACAAGGGAATACAATACATTCTTGAGTGGATTATGGAAACTCAGGAAATGTCCAAGGGGCTTGGTGAGTCCTATCAAGGCCTGCGAGCTAAGCCTTACTATTGTGCTGTGAGTGATGGCAATAAACATTAATGTTGGCGATACCAACATAATCCGGGTTTTCCTTTTACACCAAGACAGAGGAACAATGGGGGAAACTTAGGTAGATGTCTTCAGTGAGTGGGATTGAATGGGTGACAGGTCAGGAGGGGGCAGCTTTCCGAAGGCTTCCCCCTGTCCTATTGAAATATAATTAAGATTTGCCAAGTGGCCGAACCCCTGGTGGTCAAACCTCCGAGGCCAGGGGCACGATCCTTTGTTATCATCCATGCAAGGAGTGTCTTTTGATAAGGGTTCTTTTGATTGCTAATCTCTTCCCCTCCAGGGTCAGAGCGACTTCCTTATGTTTTTTTTATACATCTTTCCAAAAGGGAGATGGGGCAAAAAGGGGTCAGGAAAGGGTCAGATACACAGGGAGGAAATATAGAAATACAGAAATCATGTTATAGACATTTCAGGAAGGTCCATAGGTGAAAGTAAGTCCATGAAGGGGAAAAGGTCCATAAAAGTTCAAGAGAGTACATAAGTGTAAAGGGAGGTGGTTTCTCACTAATAAATGAGCTACCTTCTGCTATATATGAAACCTAGGGCATAAAACCTTGATTAAATGTACACACTATCTGACATGGGAAGGGTCTCATGTTAGTGTCTTTGCAAAATTGACCAAGACTTGACCCCTATTGTCCAGCCTGATGTCCTTGTCCTTAGCAAAACTATAAGTTACTATCTCTTATGGGGGGGGGGGGGTCATGTTCGACTTCAGTAAAACGTAGTAAAATGATGTCCCTTATATAAAATGAACTGCTACAGAGTTTGCGAAATGGCAGGAGGCTACAATACGGAATTCCTACACATCAGAGTAGTGTTCAGGATTTGATTTTGGGCATTAAAAATGAGTTATGGTTGATTGCATCTGTGGATGCAGAATCTGTGGGTATGGAGATCCAACTGTACTAAAAGGTAGCAGGAAAATTCCACAGGGTATATCTGTAATACAGTCATGTAAAGATACTACCAAAGTCATAGGATGCAGAGGCAGAAGCGAGGAGCTGGGTTTTACTCACTGACAGCTCTGTTGTTCCATTTGGGTCACTCTCTGATCATAGTACTTATCTGGCAGCATGATGTTATGCATCTGAGGTTACATAATCAGTTGTAATAATCCTGGCATCTCTTCATTCTGTGTTTACTAGAGATCATGAAAAGGGTGTGGTGAGGGGTGGGGAAATGTTGATTGTCATCAGCGTTGTTCAAAAGCCTCCTTTTGTTTTGTTGAATACTAGCTTCACTCTCTCTTTGCCCTTATGTTAATTCGTTTTTAATGGGTCTGTATGAGTTCCAGAAATAAAATGTATTCTCCCCTGCCATGTTGCAATTGCTTGTACTTCTAGTTCTAGGTATTATTACTTTGATGTCAGATAGAAGGCAGGTAGTCCGAATTTTAAAATGTGGTATTTTGGGCGACCTGGAGGTGGGAGCAGAACCTATGGTTGCTATCTGCCTTCATTGTAAACAGCAAATGAGCAGCATTGTGTGTGTTCTTTTAAAAAACACACTTTACAGTGGCAGGAGTCTATTGCAATATCTTAAGAGAAGTGCGTGGTCTTGCTCAGGGCAGAGGCAGGATAACAATCCAAGCAGCCAGGCAGCAGTGCTAAGATTGGCAGACAAGGAATAAAGTTGGACAGCAGCCGTAGTTCTCAATTGCTCCGCTCCAAAGATAATTATCTCCGCAAGATCTGGAGGAAATGAAATAGGGGAAGTGTGAGATCCTGAGAAAGAAGTTTCTGTCTCCACTTCAGATTGCCAAATGCCTTAAGGGGGAGGAAGGTGAATGTTGGGGGTCTTACCAGTTTGACTGTTGGTAACAAAAAAGCATGCTCTTGTCAACTCACATTTACTTATACTGTGTCAATTTGCTAATATAATAAAGTAATTGGGGAAGGTGGGGGGGAGTAACCTTCCAAGTGTAATATCTTTTGTTATTATTGTTGTACATTATATCTCTGTTAAACTTCAACAGTGTTTCTCAACCTTCCTAAAGCTGCGACCCCTTAATACCAAATTTGGCACACAGAACTCCCATGACCAAGAGAAAATAATAGAAAGGTTTGGTGGGCATTGATCTTGAGTTTTGGAGTTGTTTTTCACCTACCTCCAGAGAGCACTGTGGACTCAAATAATGATGGATCCAGACCAAACTTAGCATGAATATTCAATATGCCCAAATGTGAACACTGGTGAAGTTTGGGAGGAATAGACCTTGACATTTGGGAGTTGTAGTTGCTGGGATTTATAGTTAATCTATACTTAAAGAGCACTCTGAACCCAGCTCACAATGGATCTGCACTAAAATTGGCACACTACCTACATGACCAACATTGAATGCTGGTGGAGTTGTGGGGGGGGGGGGCTGTTTTTAAATTCTGGGAGTTGTAGTTCACCAACACCAAAAAGGAAGAGGACACTCGGAGAGATCTTCAGCCTACTCTGCCAAAAGGTTCCTAATATGTGTTTTCTGATGGATTTTGGCAACCCCTCTGAAACCCCCCATCCTTGTGACCTCCCAGGGGTCCCAACCCCTAGGTTGAGAAACACTGACTTATGGAATAGTATGAGGGTAAAACAACACAAAATGAATTGCCAGAGTTGAAATGAATTGCTGAGTTTGGACCACTGTAAAAAGTACAGGTGCCTAGCCTAAATACCCTAACTGCACTATCTGATCTTGGAATGTAAGCAGGGTCAACCCTGATTAGTACTTGGATGAGAGACCACCTGCAAACACTGGGTACTAAAGGTTGTATTCCAGAGGAAGGAAGTGGCAAAACCACTTCTAAGCATTCCTTGCCTAAGAGAAGCCCCCTGAAAAATTCATGGGCTCCCATACAACAACAGGTGCCTTGCAGGCACATACAGACTCATGAACAAACAAGCAAACAAAATGAAAATCTAGAGTTATCAGTCTGAAATGGTACAGGATTAATCATCTTTTTGGGTTATCCCATGTCTCCAGATTTTAAGAGGAAGTGTGTAAAATAAAATTATAGTCTTTGAGGTTTTTCAATCCAAGTCAATGTGACATAATTGGCAACTCAGGATCCCTGAACCTCTATTTGTTTCTGATGTCTGAACCATAATGGATTGGGCCTGGACTGATATAATCTAAATCATGCCAAGATCCGAATGTGCCACTGGAATAATAATAATAATAATAATAATAATAATAATCCCTTTATTTATACCCCACTCCATCTCCCCCAGGGGAACTCAGTGTGGCTTACATGAGGCCACACTCATCGGTACAGTACACACAATATTACACAAAAGCATAACAAAACCAGAAAATAAATAATTGGAAATACATGATTGAATTTTTTATTTCCTTAAATAGTCAATACCATCTACCTCAAATTCAGTTTGGGCTTCTGGCATTAGCAGAAAGTGATAACCCTCTTTCCTTGCACTTCTTTTCCCTGTGAAGTTTGTCCCTCTTGCTCTTGTTCACCCAGTTGGAGAAAATTTACCATGTATATTAGCATTTTTCAAGCTCCTACTCTCTTCTGTGGCTAGCAATTGGTACACCTTCTTATCTCAAGGAACAAATGAAGTATTCTTAGCTTTTTGCAAATAACATGTTTTCCCCCAGACAAATAGTATCTGCTCTTCAATCTTCTTTTACACTACTGCTAAATTGTGAACTCTTGATTTCCAGCCGGACAAGCATTTACACCTGAATGCCTCAGCCTTAATGATGGGTTCACAAGACCATAATAATGTGATGCAAAATTTTGCCTCAGGACTCTATGGCACCGTCATATGAGTACAGAAATGAGAAAATGTGTTTCTACAAAATATGACCCAGTGCAAGTCTCAGCGAATGAAATTACACACTGTGGATCTCAGCTTCAGTCGCCTGGGATTTAATATCTTCTCTCATTCCCTATTTGACTGCAGGCTGCAGGCTAGTACTTCACCCTCCTTTTAAAAAATGGCTACAGTTAGAAATGAAGGGGTTCGTGCCATATATTTCAGGCTATAAAAGTAAAGAATATGGCTGTTTCCACACTGCAGAATTATAGCAGTTTGACTCCACATTAACCACCATGGCTCAATACTATGGTGCCACGACAGACTACAAATCCCGGGATTACATGGGATGGAGCTAGTGGTGTCACACTACTATAATTCTGCAGAGTGGAAATATTATAGAGAGAGTAAACATTCAGAGGCCAGAGCCTATTAGGTGGAGTCACATGAGACAACAGATACTGGAGTAGCAGCAACACCAAGCCTTTGGTGAAGACCATTATGAGTTAAGTAGCTTGCTTTTTTTATTTTTATTTTTTTGTCGTGTCAGTAGCAACTTGAGAAACTGCAAGTTGCTTTGGTGTGAGAGAATTGGCCGTCTGCAAGGACGTTGCCCAGGGGACACCCAGATGGATTGATGTTTTTATCATCATTGTGAGAGGCTTCTCATGTCCCCACATGAGGAGCTGGAGCTGATAGAGGGAGCTCATCCGCCTCTCCCTGGATTTGAACCTGCGACCTGTTGGTCTTCAATCCTGCCGGCACAGGGGTTTAACTACCAGGGGCTCCTAGTAGCTGCTATATGTACACAATGCCACGAAACTAGCCCACCGTCTTAGTTCTAGGACAGAACGCATACTGCTCTCCCATACTTTCCCTGCCACTGCAGAACTGGATGGTGGACAATCGTCAAGTTTTCTAAAATCTAGACCTTCAGCTGGTGCAGGATGCCTCTCTAAGAGAAAAAAGACCAAAATCAATGAGGTGGGGGGAAGGAAAAAATGAGGACAAAGTCAGACAGGTGGATTTATCTGGTTATCCATTAAAAATCAGTCCCACCTGCTTTGGGGATGAAAGATTGGTCAGCATGGAGCTGAAATATTCAAAATGGACTTCACTGGAGCATGGCAGTTCTTTTTGCCTACCCCAAGACTTCATCATTTTCCCTCTACTTCTTCCTGATGCTGCTAGTTGTATGTGCTTCCAAAATGACTACCTTCACCTACATGTTCACTCAAGAAGGTTCTACCTAGGACAGGACACCTGGTACCATCCAGATGTTCTTGGACTATGAGGCCTGTGCCTTGTAAACACAGCCCACCCAACAACATCTGGAGGGCCACAGGTGCCTCACTCCTGGCTGAGACTGTGCTACTTAAATTCCTCATCACTTCTGAGGTTACCTGGGCTTAAATTGGCTGGTAAGCTGGTATATTTTTCACAATTTTTCAGCGGGTACATACGTAAACATCTTTCTCTTTTTGTGGTGACTCAGCTTTTGTGGTGGTGGTGTTTGCTGTTCTGAGGCTAATGTGATCCTTTTTTGATCAAGGATGAGTTCCTGGATCAAATGCTTAGGCCTGTTTTCTGTGAGTGAGAATGTCCAGCTTATTTGGTGGCATCCTGGGTATGAGACTTTTACTGACCTATGTAAGATGAGAACTAAACCCCTCTGTAGAGCCGGACTCCCTACGCACACCGAATGCTGCTTCTCTAAATTAGATGCATTTCGGGTGATCTTTTTTTCCGCATTAAAATTCAAACTTTGACAAACTCCTGCTCAGCTGTCAAACAAAAGAAAGATCAAATATTTATCTACACCTCACAGTTTCTGGGACAACTGCGTTGGAGTGGAGCGAGATGAAGGGGAAATGAAGTAGCAATATAATACATAGCCCAGGTGTGTGCATCTTTGTGTTTAATATTTTAGCATGTGCATTTATTCCTGTGTACTCTGGGCACAAATGATTCTGCTCTATCTGGGCTGTGGAATACTATATATGCAAATAGCAGTCTCCATCCAGTTTATTCTTGATGCATATGTGTTTGCATGGATCAGTAATGCTGTATGCTGCCTGCGAATACACACGCAAACCCATCTATGGTGGATTATACTTTGTGTGGGCACAGTGGGAGTAATTATGTGTCGGGAAATGATTTATGGACAGTAAAAATATTAATTTTTGAATACATAATTTCCCACACATGGTCTATTGCTTCTTGGTTGTTGTATCTGGGTACAGTCTTTCTTCCAAACATCCAGTCTGTATGCTTGTTTGTACAAGGCATAATGTACATGTTGAGCCATGGGAAGAGCTATGTTCATACACGACAAATTGCATATGCGGTTCCCCAGAGTGAATGTAAGTAAGCCTTTAATAACAGCACAATGCTACATAGCGTACACCTCTGAATGATTTTCTGCTTACACAGCTGCTCTGGGGAATTAGGTAGGATTGTGTCTACATGGAAGGCTGACCATTCTGTACCCCATTACGAGGGCTGAGGGGGGAAGCGCACTTCTGGCAGCATTTGCTTTGGTGATTGAAGGCATGTCCAGAAAACATTATTTCCCCCCAGAGAAAATGGGTACATGTGGCTTTCCCCACTCCACAACATGAATATCACAATATCAGGATTGGCGATTTTTGGTGTATCCAAATAATTGCTAGTATTGATTGTGGTACAGGAACCCCAAAACTTGTTGAGGGGGGGGGGGGGGACACACTATATATTGGCAGTTATAATTTGGCTACTTGCATGTATGTTTTTACAAAACAAAACATAAGGCATTACCTTAAAGCAATCGTTGTTATAATTGACATTGTCATACACCAGAGCAGGAACACCTGAAACACCACACCAGCTTGGTAAAATCAGCAAGCAGTTTATTGAAGAATATATGTAGGCAAAGCAGTAAAAATAGCAAAAAACAATAAAGGTCCAATATATAAAATAGTCCATAAGCTTCAAAGGAAAACAAGAGCCGCAAGTACATAAAATCCATGAAAATGGACACTTGAATCCATTAAACAAGACAGCAGGAAAATCTCATAGGCAAATCTTAAGCTTGGCAAAAAATTGGTACATGAAACTAATAGCACCTAAAAGCAAGACCGTGATAAAATAACAACATTGACTCAACTGAGGCAACTCTCTCCCATGAATCATTATAAATGCCAACAGACTCAGGTCCACCATCAGGAATATCATCACCATTCCCATTATGAACATTATTCCCATCATGAACATGAACATCAGACACAATCACAGGATGACATACAACAGACATTATCCAACTCAACATGGTAACAACAGCAAAATCATCATCAATTTGTACAGTTCTGATTGCTCATTCCTAAGGGCGCTTAGCTACATGGAGCCCCATTTTGCCTGATAGTTTTGGGAAGGCTCAGCCTTTCCTGCCTAGTCTTGGGGTCTTGATCCCCCAGTCCTGGGATCCAAGTTGTAGGGCCAGAGCAGAGTATACAATTTACGAGATATTCTTGAGAGAAAGCTATTCAACTAATCTAACAAGGTTATTTTCTGTGTCTCCTAAAGATGTAAAAGAGTCCAACAAGGATAATAAACAGCCATTGTGCCAATTTGCTCTTATCAATATGCCCGGTACTCAATAGTGGACCTGAAGGAATGTAAGCATAGTAGCTTTGTGTTTGGTGTGCAGGTGTGTGTGTTAAGAGGTATCACCTGAAATCACTAGCATCTCAGAGGTAAATAGAATTTCAGCATTCTATCTGGCTTTGGGGTATTTTCCATGTACCATTGCTGAGCGAAAGCTAGAAACATGAGGCTCAGGGAATGCCCTAGAGCCAAGAGGAATGTTGACTCCGCTTCTGCTTTCTCAGAATTCCCCAATTTTTAAGCATGATGTGTGACTCGCAGTCATCCCTTGTGGTATCATTTTTAATGAAAATGTATACAAATGGGCAAAGTGGGAAGGCAGGCACTGGAGGGTGGTTCATTATGTGCAATGCAGGCTCTCATTAAGCATTTCTGCTGATCGGATGCCGCTTTCCCTTTTCTCTTGTGCCCCCCCCCCCCCCCCCCCCGCAACCCAAACTGAGAGGCATGGTTTCTCTGGCAAAGAAAAATGCAAAGAGAGGGGTGAAATGGAGTGAGAATAGGAGGGCTAAACCAAATAGACTCCTACCCTTCAGCCATACAATCACCTGGCTCATGGAACCTCACCATCTGACAGACGGGGAGGGTACTGTTTATTAATAAAGCCAGGCTCTCTACACCCTCTTGGGATTAATGGTGACACCATGACGATTTGAATGGATCAGACCCACACACTTACTCATTCGCGTTCTTAGCTGCCTCTGCACTGCAGCTTTACAATACAGAGAAGCAGGATTGCATTATGTTTTGCTAATAATACAATATATCATAGCTACCTTTGTTATTTACAGCAGAGTGGATACACATCCCTTTATGTTAGGGAAAACCTCCCTCCTCAGGCAGACCATCATGCAAAGTACCTTGTACCAGTCTGGCAGCTGTTAAATCACAACCACGGGGCTGATTTGTGAAGTGTCTTCAACAGAGACTATCTTCACCCATCTCCTCCCCAGCAGACCTTGTTGGAACTGATGCCTCCTAGCCTTCTCTGAATATTAGCTCTGTTCTCCATCTCTCTTGTACCTGGCCTTGGAGTTGTTATTTCGCCCAGTTTATACCAATATTCCTCAGACTATGGCTGAATCCACACTAACATATAATCCAGTATTTGATTCCAGATTATCTGCTTTGAACTGGATTATATGAGTTTACACGGCCATATAATCCAGTTCAAAGCAGATAATCTGGGATTACACTGGATTATATGCCAGTGTAAATTCAGCCTATGTCTCTTCCTATACTTCTCCCACTTACAGCAGTGGTAGGTGAAGTGATTCTGTGGGGCTGCATACTCAGAGCTGTTACTGTGCCCTTCAATCCCTCCAGAGTATTGTTGAAAGTTTTCATGGCCGGAATCACTGGGTTGTTGTAGGCTTTTTGGGCTGTATGGCCATGTTCTAGAACATGTCTATATAGCCCCCAAAAAAATCTACAACACAATCCCTCCAAACTCCCTGGGATGCATCAAATTGGCCTCTGAATCAGTGATGGTTGTCAATCCGTCGTTTACAAAGTTATCATGCCTATTGTGGGTTTGAGGAAGAGGTTGTAGTCCCAAAATATAATGTGTTAATGTAGTCCCAGCTTTGGTTTAAACAAATGAATAAAATAAACACACAAGTCAGTATTTGACTTAAACTTCTTCTGAATTCCACTCAAGATTTTTAAACCTTTCTGATATCTTTCCCTCCGGAGTGCAGATGTCACAAACTGATGTGTTAAAATGTCCTTCTGCTCACTCATAGGTGCCCCCGGTGGAGCAATGGGTTAAACCCTTGTGCTGGCAGGACTGAAGAATGACAGGACAGAGGTTTGAATCTGGAGAGAGCGTGGATGAGCTCCCTCTGTCAACTCCAGCTCCCTGTATGGGGACATGAGAGAAGCCTCCCACAAGGATGGTAAAACCTCAAAACATCTAGGTGTCCCCTGGGCACCATCCTTGCAGATGGCCAATTCTCTCACACCAGAAGCAACTTGCAGTTTCTCAAGTCACTCCTGACACACACACACACACACACACAACACCTCATAAGGTCCTCACAATTTTAATCAGATCTTCCTAAGTGCCCAGACAAGAAACTCAATTTAAAATAGAAATTTTCACTTTTATGGGGGTCCTGTGCCCCCAACTCCAGAAAATGTGGAGGGCAGGCTGTAAAGTGAAGCTAGTTAAGCAGGATGAAGTGAAATATTAAACGGAATGTGTGCAGTAGGATGCATGCAAAGGTTCGCACACATACACTAAATCAAAAAGGAAAGGAAAGGCAATAAGGTCTTTTTCAGACACCAGTGCAAACAAGGGAGCTGCCCTTTCATGGCATAAATTTATCTGTGACCTAAAGTTACCACTTGACCACAGCAGACCATCTACATTGTGTGAAATGCAATGTTTTTAAGGTTTGCATGTTGCAACTTTAACACGGAAATGGCTCAAGAACATTATTTTTTAAAATGAAGATGATACAGCACAATATGGTGACAAATCTTTTTACCACGTTACCCCAAATATAATGGATTTCTAGGTGCATGCTTTTTTAGAATGGCGTCCCTCCAAATGCCATTATTTCGTAGCACAAGGCAGTAAACAGCCTCTGGGCATTACCATGGCCTATTTCTGGGAGATATTCTCCCAGCCAAGTTGCTGCTTAATTGACGCATACCAAGGAGCAAATTTAAAGGTTCTGATAAATGCAAGATCCTTCTGTGGTTCCAGTTCAATTATTTGGCTTTTCAACAGCAATTTAGCTGATAGACATCTAAAATAGCAAGGATGCAGTGGTACAACAATAATAAATAAGACAGCTCACTTTGACAGTGGATGCATCCTTAAAGGCCTCTTTCTCAAGAACAGAGAAAACTAATGTTTTAGGAGTCTGGTACCACCTGTAAACAGCAGGTTAAACCTGCAACTCAGAACGTAAATCCTACTCCTGGCATTTACATGTAGTTTACTTACACCTGCTGTACAGGAAGGGATTTTGGTGTTGAATGCCTTCAAGTAATTTCTAACTTGCGACAACACTAAGACAAATCTATCCCAGGGTTTCCTTGACAAAAATTTGTTCAGAGGGGACTGTCTTTTGCCTTCCTCTGAGGTTTGAGAGAGTGTGACCTGCTCAAGATCACTCAGTGGGTTTCCATGGCTGAACAGGGACTTGAACCATAGTCTCCAGTCTTAGTTCAATGCTGTAACCACTACACTACACTGACTCTTCCTGTAGGTACACCTCTGTGTAGAAGCTAGACATTTTTATGAACCTGTGAGGTGGATTGAGTGAGCAAAAGTAAGAGGCATGGGCCACAAATGGTAAAAGGTCTGGAAACTATGACCTATGAGGAGATGAGTATGTTTACCCTGGAAAAGAGAAAGTTAAAAGGTGACAGCATGTTGTCAAGTCATAAAGATTTATAGACCATAAAGAGATTTCAAGCAAGACATATGATTTTCTTTATTTTTAAAACATTTTCCACGGCTCCAAAGTTACAGAATGTTGAAGTCACTAGAGCAGGGTTTCTCAACCTGGGGGTCAGGACCCCTGGGGGGGGGGGGTCGCAGGGGGTGTCAAAAAAGGTCACCAAAGACCATTAGAAAACACAGCATTTTCTGTTGGTCATGGGGATTTTGTGTGGGAAGTTTGGCCCAATTCTATTGTTGGTGGGATTCAGATGCCCTTTGATTGTAGGTAAATTATAAATCCCAGCAACTACAACTCCCAAATGTCAAGGTCTATTCCCCACCCCCACCCCCCAAACTCTACCAGTGTTCACATTTGGGCATATTGAGTATTCGTGCCAGGTTTGGTCCAGATCCATCATTGTTTGAGTCCACAGTGCTCTCTGGATGTAGGTGAACTACAACTCCAAAACTCAGGGTCAATGCCCACCAAACCATTCCAGTATTTTCAGTTGGTCAAGTTTGGTTCAATTCCATCATTGGTGGAGTTCAGAATGCTCTTTGATTATAGGTTAACTATAAATCCCAGCAACTACAACTCCCAAGTGACAAAATCAACCCCCCCCCCATATGAAAATACACCCTGCATATCAGATATTTACATTACGATTCATAACAGTAGCAAAATGACAGGCATAAAGTACACACAACATGAGAAACTGTATTAAGGGGCCGAGGCATTAGGAAGGCTGAGAAACAATGCACTAGAGGTTCCGGGATGGGCCTAGCAGTAGCTATGCCCTAAGAACTCTAGCAAATCTAACCATTCAATAAATTATCAACCTGATGATTTTTGTGTAGCTTGTATCTTTTATGTACTGTGTCAATTCTTAAAAGTATGAAATGTATAAACGGTATCAAATGAATGTATCAAAATATATCTAGAAGACAACTACCTCTCTGGGTCAACCCTCAGTTTCCATAATCCCTTGGGAATAGAGATCATGCCCAGGGTCCGTCCAGCTACTTCCCAAGTCAGGTAATAACAAAGCATTTGTGTATATATGCAAAGAGGTGATCCTCTATGTCACCAAGATGAACTCAGAATGTTTGTCCATTTAACATGAGGTTGAGAGTATGCCACTCCCACGGAAGAGGGGGCTCAGCAAACATGAGCTCCTTAACTCTCTGAATGGGCAATCAAGCCTCTGATTGTCTGGATCTGCCATCTTTGTCTTTTGGGTCTTGCGCCCTTTGTCCCACATGGAACTGGACGCTTGAGTAAATCAAAGATTCATCTGCATATCCACTTTGCCACTTCTTCCAAGTTTGCGCCCTTCTAGGGGGTGTTGCTACATTAGATTGATCCTTCAAACTGACCAACTACCAGCTGTCTTTCTTTCCAACACGGGAACCTCCTTCAGCAGGTTGTAACATCAGGGGAATCCCCCGGCCATTCCGGCATGGATCCTAGCCTGCCTGGCTTTTCAGCTAATCAGGGGAGGATGCACTCTGTGAATTTGTGCTTGTACCTTTTGAGGAACATTGCTTGTACATGCACCCTATTTGGCCAAAATCGTAACAGACCTGTGTAGCTTTGCCTTCAACCCAAACTGCTTGTTCTCAATCTGGGCAGATCTGGTTTAGAAGAAGCTTGCATGGTACACACCTATTATCCATGGTCAGAGCTTTAGATGAATAACTCGGGACTATGTCTGTTCTTGTTTTATTGTATTTTAAAGTTAATTGTATTGTTTTAATCTACTGCTGTAAACTGCTCCGAGCCAAATTGGGAGTAGCGGTATACAAGTCAAATAAAATAAATCTCTATTCTGGTAGCCATGTTTGAGTATTTGAAAGGATATCATATTGAAGATGTATCAAGCTTGTTGTCTGTGGTTCTAGATACGAAGCAAATAGATTCCACCTAAACATTAGGAAGAACTTCCTGATGATAAAAGCTGTTCAACTGGGGAAAGCACTGCCTCAGATTGTGGTGGAGTCTCCTTCTCTGGAAGTTTTTAAATGGAGGCTGGAGGACCATCTGATGGGAGTGCTAGGATTGAAGAGTCCTGCATGGCATGGGTTCAGACTGGATGGCCCTTGGGGGTCTCTTCCAACTCTAGGATTCTCTGATTCCATGGCGAGTAACTTTGTTGTGACTAGTTGTGACTAGTATCATGATTGGTAACTAAGATAGCCTTGTACTTTTCCATCCTCACGTGTCCCTGGCTGGATTTGATGAAACACATTTGCTGGCTGGAGTTGATTCAACACATGTGGAGAGCACCAAGTTGGAGAACGGTACAATAAAATATCATCTAATGAAGATGTATTCCTTCCTGGAGAAGCCACACAAATGCATGCAATGGCAATTAAAATAAGAGCAAAGAAGGTCAATGGAATGTTGGACCGCTGCACCATCTTTCCTGGCATGAAATGCGGGGAAGATAAAAGTAATGCAAATCAGGGGTAATTACAATGGATTGGAAATTTAGATGAATCAAAGGTGAAATAGTTACCACTGAAATCAATATGGGAGTAAACTTAGATACAATTATGCTGGGTCAGAGGATGCAGGCAGATACACACTTTACAATGTCTTTGCTGCCTGTTGTCTCCTGTGCGTCCACTTTGAATCCTCTAGGCATTTAAGAATAAATGCACATTTTAATCGTATTGCAGTTGGCTTAAGTGCTATGTGTGAGATACTGAATTTAGGTGAGCTTCTAAATACGTCTTGTCTGGGAATTCTATAAAAGGCAAGGAGCAACATAAGGCCCCAAAGGCTGGGCTACATAACATATGAAAAGAGCAATCCTGTGCACAGAAACTTTATAGAGTCCAATCATGGGATTTACCCCCAGGTTCATAAATATATAGGATTGAAGCTACAAAGTAATTAAAAACTGGGTGGTCAGAGATGGTCCAAGATATTTTTCTGCCTATGGCAGAAAAATTCAAGGTGAGCCAAAATATAGTAATATTAAATATTTTTAAATATTTTTAAAATAGATGGGGTGAACTGTGTATGTGTAAAACACTATCTATCTATCTATCTATCTATCTATCTATCTATCTATCTATCTATCTATCTATGTTTTACTTACCCATGCTAGAAAAAAAATATGGACTATAGCTTTGGTACATGGGTGGCAAAAACCCAAACACGGAGAGACTTTTCAGTTTTAACCCATGATCTCCCCTTGGCAGAAAGCATACAATAACAACAAGGTCAGTTACTGGTCACATGTTGTCCTTTCATGGCATAGAAAAACAATTAGAATGCAGGCCACATACACACACATATAGCGACACATGCTGGAACTTGCCACAGTTACTTTTTTAAACCTGGGATGTGAGTCAGCATGGGCAGATTTATCTATGCATAACACAAATACACACACACATACCCACATAGATGCTCTACCGCCAACTCTGCTCCCATGGCAAACTGACTGCAGCACAAGGGGCTCATCCTTTAACTCCAGCTGCTTTCTCAAGGACTTCCCACAAAACAATGGAATAAAGGAAGCTCCCTTTGGCTTTATCAGGGATTTCTTCTTAAGTATAATCATTTTATGGGGAAACAAGCATAACGGCTTCATGGGAGGGCAGGGTCAAGGGGAGGCCATGGGTTAAAATATATAGTTCCTTCAGGTTGGGAGTTTGCCACCCATGTACTAAAGCTATAAACCAGATTTTCCCCCTCAGCACAGGGAAACTAAACACATACACACATACATATGTATTTCTTACAGTTCATCCCCCTCTATTTAAAAAAATCATTTAAAATATTTAATATTTTAATATTTAATATTTTAATTAAAAAAATGTAAAGACAAAGGACACTTAATAAACTGATTCACAAAATAATAAAAGTTGCATGAAATTAGCAGCAAGATGGAACTAATATTGAACTGTTATCCTGGTGGCGGGGGGGGGGGGGGGGATTAAAAGGCCTTTTCTAAGTGCCAAGAGGTCAATAATGTTGGCAATAGGAAAACGTATTTCTGCAGAACCTTCCACAAATGGAGTGCCACTTAGAGGTGCCAATCAAGACTATTTCTGACCCTGAGATTCTAGCACTAAAACCTGAGACATGGTAATGACCCCTGGTATTTATTTATTTGCTTATTAATTAGAATAATATATTCATGTTTTTATTAATTAAAATGTTTATACTCTGCTCAGTATCAAGAGATCTCGGAATAGCTTACAGATAGCATTAAAACAGATCAAACAGCTTAAAATAAAATAATTTACAGTCGGTTCTCTGTATCCACAGATTCTGTATCCATGAATTCACTCATCTAAGGCTTTAAAATATTTCCCTTACAAAAAAAAATCCAAAAAAGCAAATATGTTGATTTACCATGTTATGTAAGAGATACTATGTCATTGTATATAATGAGTCTGAGTATCCATGGATTTTGGTATTGGGGGGGGGGGGGCTTGGAAACAACCCTCCACAAATACCAATGGTGCACTGTGCATAAACTGGAAACAGATTGAACAAAATAATAAATTAAAAAACAGATTTAGAAAAATAAAAAGTTTTTCAGACATAATTGGTTTGAATTAATAAGGTCCAAAGACTGCGATGAATTGGTAAGTTTTAACTTGACATATAAATGAAGTGATTACTGGCATCAATTGGACCTCCAAGCCAGGGATATTACACAGGTTATTTCATTTAAAGCAAACAATCAGGCACATCAAATCACCTCTCAAAGACCCCCAGGCACTTCCAAGCCATTAAATGCTAATCAAGGTGGTCAGTTGAAACATTCACACCTAGCTCCAGCAGACAAAAGTCCTTTGTCCCACCCTGGTCTTTCCACAGATATATAAACCCATTTTCCTACTTCCAACATACCTCACTACCTCTGAGGCTGCTTGCCATAGATGCAGGCGAAACGTCAGGAGAAAATGCCTCTAGAACATGGCCATATAGCCCGGAAAACCTACAACAACCCAGGATTAAAATCATACAGTTGAAAGAGACCCCAAAGGCCACCCAGTCCAAGCCCATCCTGGCATGCAGGAATACACAAGCAAAGCACACCCAACAGAAGGCCATCCAGACTCAATGGTTGCACAGAGTTTGCCATCCAAATCTAAAATAGCAAGTCTGAGAAAAATATCTGCACACATTTCAAGGCAACTTCCTGCTCTAGGATCTGAAAAAGAGAGTAGAAATGGGTAACTGTGGGAAGCAAGGGGGCTGCACCACCGCTACCGCACTTTGCTGCAGCAAATGATAAAATAAAATAAAATTTGCCCCCAATGCTTGAGGTGCGTGTGTAAAAAAAATTCTATACCAGGAATTGATTGGAAGTCTTATCTTGTTCACACTCTGTTTTAGAAAGACATATCCAGTCTAAAATGGCCTTTGGGGAGTGGAAGGGCAAAAACGTGGCAAAATTCTCCTCAAACTCAGTCCTACAAGATGCTTGGGGGTATTTTGATGTGAATTTTTTTTACAAGGTTTGCAGAAATATTGTAATCCTTGAGGGGCATAAGACTACAAACAATGGCCCTAGAAAGTGCATATGGCTCTGAGCCATACTTTCCTCTCTCCTGCTCTTGACAAAGAAATTCAGGAGCAAGTTCTGAGACCTGGGAACCCTGGTTGGCACAACCAAACAGATCATCTCCCTAGGACCCCTCTACTTCATCTCAAACTGCAGGGCCACCAAAGATCTAATTCAGAGATTGGTAAAATATGAAGTTCCAGACAATGTTAAGAATCCATGTGGTGTAGTAGTTTGAGTGATGAACTATGATTTAGAGACATGGTTAAAATCCCCACTTGGCCATGAAATTCCATTGGATGACTTCGGACAAGTCACATTATTTCAGCCTTAAAGAAAGGTAAATCCTCTCTAAATAAATTTTGTTGGAGCATGCAAGAAATCAGTTTGTATGTGTGTGTGTGTCAACTGTAAAATAAGATGCACAAAGCTGATTGGCTAGACAACACCCAGGGAGCTGGCTGAACCTGGGGCTTTTGGATACTGTTACATTTTTCAGGCTTGAGCTGTGCAGGTGCAAAGAAGCTGAAAGAGAGAGGCAGAGGTTGGAGTGTACTCTTGCTTCATGAGCTGCTGGAAGGAGTTTATCCACATGGACAAAGAAAAACAATTTTAAATCTCTCATAAAAGGACATTATGTGAGTCGATGCCACTGATCACATGATGGTAAATATGTTCTGAACTACAAAAAAAATAAACTACTTGTTCTTTGCTGTTCATCTGCATGGAATATTTTCTTTCTCTGGCAAGGCAGTGTGTGGGCTGATCAAACGTGAACTACACTGGATTTTCATTTCGTCACAAAATTTGCCCAGAAACCCCCATGATTGGTTTACTTTAAGGTCTCTATATGATGGAAATGACTCGAAGTCACACAACAACAATGCCCAGAAGCTCCATCTAGTATGATCTGTATTTGAACCTGCTTAGTAAAAAATCAATGATATTTAAATGACGTTTAAATTATAGTAGTACAAACTGAATAGAACTTTTCCCAATCTTACTGTCATCAAATAAAACAGAAGTATTTGTGTGTTTTCTGCAAAGGGATGTCTGCAAAAGATGAGACTCACAGAATGTGTTCATCAGGACAAATAGGATTTTGGAGGATGAAGAGGATATTCTAGTACAGCACCTCTCAAAGAAAGCATACATTCCCATCACACAGCCACGGTGATCAAAAGTCAAAACTCTTTAATATGGATCCCTTTCAACTGGAAGGTTTTCTTACATTGTTCCACTTTTTCACAGATTTTGGTGGAGCTCACTGGAAGTCTGGGAGACGCAACCCAGTGACATCTGGAAGGTTGCACTTTCTCCATCCCTGTTGTAAAATGTAATGTTTTTATATTTATATCAATAGCAAGAAATTGATCAAATCATTTTACTTATTTGCCACCACCACTATGTTCCTTCTACATTATGTTAGAGGGCATGGCCCTACTTTAAGTTCAGCACTTTACGACAGCCCTTTTATCGTCTACCTCAACCCTTTTGATGACAGTTTTTCCAGCCCTGTCTACTTGATTGTTGCACTTCCTTGCGCTCCCTTCAGGATGTATTGCACTAATTGAGCCTGAAACTCAGCTATGTACCTTTGCTCAACCATATTGTTTTGATGTTGTTTACGATTGTGATTGTTTTTATATTTTATGTAATGTTTTTAAATGCTTGTGTTTTAGATGTAACTTTCTGGGCTTGTCCCTTGTAAGCCACCGAGTCCCCTTGGGGAGATGGTTGGCAGGGTATAAAAATAAAGTTGTTGTTGTTGTTGTTGTTATTATTATTATTATTATTATTATTATTATTATGGCCAAGCCCCCTGAGCGCCACTAGTTCCTCCTGAGTTTTTGTTCCATTTGATCGTGTTTCACTCTTCCTCGCTTCCCTGTGTGAGGATGGCAAGGGAGTGATAAAGCCAGCCACAAAAACCCTGGCTTCTGCCCCATCCTCCAAGCTAGAGCTGGGCAACCAGGAAATCTCTGTAAACCAGGTTGAGGATCTTCTGGCCAGATGCAGACCATGACTAGATGTTCCTCTTCTGTATATTTAAAGTTGGGCAGAATAATAGGATCTCCACCACATTAACTTCAACACCCTGGATCACAGCCACCAACCTCACCTCTATAGGAGGGGGACATCTAGCAGGGCCTCAGACAATGAACTCAAATTTCAGGTAAACACATATGGGAAGATGCACTTGAAGAAAAAAAAAGAACAATTCTCTGTTTGATATGTATTGCAACAATGAATAAACACTACTTATGTTGTCAATACATGTTTATGAGTATAAGACAAGCACTTCTGAAATATCAGCGCCTGGATTTCTTCAAAGCTGAATGCTCTAAAAATGCCAAAAATTCACAATAACAAGCCATGTGAGGGGCAGCCCAAGATATGTGTTGCTAATGACAAGCAGATTGTGAAGTTCCTTATGTACCTGTGTATCCAGGTGTTTGACTGTTCCCATGACATTGAACCGAATGGGGGTCATGAGGCGGCTGCAGAAGGCTTTGCCCTGCCTACTCCGTTGGCTGTTCCTTTCCTGTGAGCAGCTGACATATGGACCTGGGGTCCTGGGTTGCCAGTCTTTTCCTTTGGGGGACAGGGGCTATTGAAAGAGAGAAAAAGTGTGGTGCTATTGGGTATACACAAAGGAATTTTTCTCCTCAGGGGTTTCACTCGTGGTGGCATACATATTTTGCTAAATCCATTAATGTTAATAATGCCATGGAATTAGAGGCAGAGGTGAAAATATTTGAAAGAGGAGCCCTGAGGTAAAGACTGTTGGCGGGAGATTGGAGAGACAAGTTTAAGCATTACAGTTTAGGAAAATGATGTTTTGGACAGAAACCCCCTACACACCCCGCTCCTTGTCTTTGCCTTAGGACTGGGGGAATCTTGGAGTTATGGTCCAATATGACAGTTTCTCAAGCTCTTGCAAAAAAAAAAAAAAAGCCCAGTTTTATCAATAGATGACTTCCATCAGAAATACAGTCTTCCAACTCCAGTTTCACACAGCTGAATAAAATCTCACATTTTCTGCTTTGAACTGGGATATATGGCAGTGTGGACTCAGATGTCCCAGTTCAAAGCATATATTGTGGGATTTTCTGCCTTGATATTCTGGGTTATATGGCTGTGTGGAAAGGCCCTAAGTTTCATCAGCAATAAATTGGCGTGTTATCCTTTGGAATTTAAACAGTGCCCAATATATTTTTTTAAATCCCTATCTAAGCGGAAGGAACAATCCAAACAGAATGATAGTCAGTTTCTATAAACTTGGTATGTGGGCCAGTCATCAAGAACCTTTTCGACTGATCTTTACTTCAGGCAATAAATACACAGTTATCCTTCATTTGTTGCCTGGGCTCTAACAGTCATTTCTGAAAAGAGTGCTTCTGCTGCTGGGAAAAAAGCATGTTCACAGCATGCAAATGTCAATGTCTGATCACTGTGACACACACATTTTATTAATTTCCCCCACCTCTAAGGAGTATTTCCTCTGCAGTTGTGATTATATGGAAAGCGACTGCTTAAACATCATGGCGCCTATTGACATCTCTAGCAATTTGTGACACATACCTTTCTGATGTTCCCACCATCTTGTCATTTTTTAAAAATGCATTTTTAACTTTTGAAAGCTGTACACTCCCATTCTGCGCAAATATATATGGAAACACTCATATTAATTTGAAAAAGAAAATGATAAAAGAGGAAGAGACTCAAGTGAAGCGATGCTCTTTTCTTATGGGGCAACACCCTGTTGATTCGTGGACCTTGCTTTTGATATCAGGGGCCTTCCTTCGCTGTGCTTGCTGACCAGAGAAGAGTGGAAAAATAATCCTCCATGCACTGTAACTTGAAACTAAGGGCCCTTCCACACAGCCCTATATCCCAGAATATCAAGGCAGGAAATCCCACATTATCTGAGTGTGGATTCAGATAACCCAGTTCAAAGTAGATATTGTGGGATTTTCTGGGGGTTGGTGGTCATCTCCATTTCAAAGCCAAAGACCTGGCGTTGTCCATAGACACCGCCAAGGTCATGTGGCTGGCATGACTGCATGGAGCGCCGTTGCCTTCCCACTGGAGCAGTACCTATTGATCTACTCACATTTGCCTGTTTTCGAACTGCTAGGCTGGCTTTCTGGGATATGGGGCTGTGTGGAAGGGACCTAAGAGCTCTTCCTGGCAAGCCCTATATCCCAGGATCTGCTCCCAGTTTTTCTGTTTATCCCAGATTATCTAGCAGTGTGGACTAATATAATCCAGTTTAAAGCAGAAATCCTGGGATCAAATCCTGGGATAGAGGACATGTCTGGAAGGGCCCTAAATAGACTTTCTTCACCTTATCCAGCTGCTGGCCCTTAAGATGGGCTTGGATGTAATAGACAGATTTTACAATAAATATACAATACTGAATGCCAGCTCATCATAATCACTATTATTATGGTGTTTTTAATATGTTGCTCTTATGATTCATCGAAGTTGAAGAGCTCCACTGAATGCAGTACATTTACCATCATCATCTACTATTGTTGACTTGGAAGGTCACTTCACCTGCTAGGACAGGAAGACTGTCATTATTTAAAAGAGGAACAAAAAAACCACTAGATAGGAATATAGTTCTCTTTCAAAACAAGGCAATCAAGTTTAAAATACTGTGCCGTTGGTGTGGCACTAGAAGCAACTGGGATATAGTATCAAAAGAATATGCAAATTTGTAATTGTCTGGGAAGGTCCTAAGAGAAGGGGGTGTATAATATCAGCAATGATCTGAGCAACTCTTAACAGATTCCTGTTTAGAACAACTGCATCTGCATAAACTATAGAAGATGTGAAGTACAGACAGCCTCTCTCTCAGTACAAGGTCCAAACAAAACAAAACCCCAAAAAAGAGGCAGCAAAGAGAATAACGAGGAATTCTGAGAAAAGAAGCCACAGCAGAAATCCCACCACAGAACTTGACATTCAGAGGAGCAGTGCGGTCTGACCAGCCTAATGAACATTACGACAAGATTCCTTCAAATGAGCAGAGATTGTATAATTGTCTCAGTAAAAAGGCTGAAACAAACTGCACAAGTCTCAAACGAGGAAGCATTACGCTCTAATTCAATAAAGCCACCTGCCACTAGATCATGGTTTAAGCAGTCTCAAAGATGGCACAAGGAATTAAAAAGCATCTCGTTTTTGTCAGGAGGCAGCTGCAGAACGTGTTTTTCAAATGCTCACCTTAGAATATATCAAGAAAGAAGGGAAACAAAAGGGCTCCTGACCATATACAGCATGCCTTCCTCTTGAGACTGCAAAGACAGCTGTTCTTATATGAGAAAAGCAGCTCCATTATTTGGTGTGAGTTCTCTAGAGAACTTACAAGCTGGTGGTATTTACCTAAAATCAGACACAGTAGTATAATAGTACAGTAGTTGGAGCTCCCGGTAGCACAGTGGGTTAAACCGTTGAGCTGCTGAACTTGCTGACCAAAAGGTTGCAGGTTCAAATCCGGGGAGCGGTGTGAGCTCCTGCTGTTAGCTCTAGCTTCTGCCAACCTAGCAGTTCGAAAACAGGCAAATGTGAGTAGATCAATAGGTACTGCTCCAGTGGGAAGGCAACGGCGCTCAATGCAGTCATGCCGGCCACATGACCTTGGAGGTGTCTACGGATAATGGCAGCTCTTTGGCTTTGAAATGGAGATGACCACCAACCCCCAGAGTCAGACACGACTGGATTTAATGTCAAGGGAAAAGCTTGACCTTTACCTTATTATAGTAGTTGCCTTAACTCTTGATAAAAGCCTCAATGGAACTGTGTTGGCTTTCTATGGTTAAATATGGCCCTTCTCAACCTGATGCCCCCTCTCAATATTGTTAGACTGCAATATTTGTCAATTACAGTTCCTATAATGAAGAAGCATGGAAGTTGCAGTTGAAAACATCTGGAGGGTAACAGACTAGAGAAGGCTGGCTTTGTGTCGGAGCTGCATTGACTCACCATAGCCCTTCCCACCCCCATCCCTTTCCTCTCTCAGTGGCTCCATCCTGCATCTCTATTTCCCATCTCCATTCTCTATTCCCCCAAAATCTGGATTCCCTTGAACCTAAGTCCAGTTACCTCCCCATACCAAGAAACCCTGGTTTCCCCATGCTCACTTCCCCCTTCTCCTGGGGAAGCAACCCAGGACCTAAAAGCCTCACATGAAACTGAGTAAAAACTAATCGATGCCAGACACACTGGCTCCTTCCCTGCCAGTCAGCCATGCAGCCAATTCCCGCACAGCCGTCTGCAGAGCAGAGAGGAGGGGCAACATCCCATTGCCCAGAGGTGGGCTGGACAAGGGGGATCCTGAAGGAGTTAAACCAGAGGGAAACACTTGGCTGAAAGGGCCAATCATCTGTTCAATGTCAGTACTGAGTTGGGGGTATTTCAGGTACAAGGATGGGTGGCCTAGCGTTTAAAGCAGAACAGCAGGGAAGGAATCCCCCCCCCCCCCCATCATACTTTATGAGGAGCAATGGCTCCTTATTCATCTTCTCTTCCCAGGTACAATTTGCCCACAAGAGATGTCATTCCTCCCGCAGAGCCTTCTCCTTGTTGGGCGAAGTGCGTGGCTGCAACATTCCTCATCAAACCATATTGGCTACCATCTTCCATGTAATCCTCCAGTGAGAATGTAAGACCTGTCAAATGGATTAGCTCCGGTCAGAATTCTTTGCAGCTCACAGGCATGTCTCCAGAGATGATTTTTAAAAAGAGCAATGTTTAAAAATGTGCCATTCTCCCAGCTTGTGCAAGACCATTGCCCTAAATAGTCTCTAAATGTAGATGGATTGAGGAAATACTTTTAAAACAAATTCTGGCTGGGGCTGGGAAGTTGAGCAAAGTATAAAGTAATTGGTACACCATGCTTAGGAGTCTTGAGTCTCGAGTCTTGTAATAAAAATATTGCTCCTGGCCTAGTCTGGATATCATCAGCAGCACCACATGGTGTTTGGCCCATCTACTAAAATCCAGTCTGTTACTTTTGTCAACAAAGTATGGAGTAATGACCACAAGCCAAGCGTACACACAAACAGATGAAAAGAGAGCCATTTAATGTTTGGACGGTCATTCCAGTTTTAAGAAAGATAGAGATACACTACAGCAGTGGATCTCAACCTGTAGGTCTCCAGATGTTTTGGCCTTCAACTCCCAGAAATCCTAACAGCTGGTAAACTGGCTGGGATTTCTGGGAGTTGTAGGCCAAAACACCTGGGAACCCACAGGTTAAGAACCACTGCATTACAGCCTATCTCTGAAGTATTTTCAATAGCTTGGGAAACATTCTTCACACAGCTGTTGAACAAGATCAAGGCAAATAAGGTTCCTTCAGATCCTAACATGTTCCTGCAGGGGGTTCAGTCCTGAAGCAAAAACCACTTCTTTGAGTTGAGACTGAGTGAGCCTGCTCCCTGAGCTGCTCTGGTCCTCAATGCTGTGTTCATCTACACCACTTATGTTGTGCTTTTCTCTGGTCAGTAGATCTTGTAAATAACCATATCACAAGAAGCAGAACCCAGAAATTATGTTTTAAGGCAAAGAAGGGGAACCTGCGGCCCTTTAAATGCTGATGGACTCTTAATTCCATCAACTTCACTACTGGGCAAGCTGATGGGAACTGAAGTCCAGTTATCATGTAAATAATGTTGAATGGTGTTAGCTGAGATTTTTGAAATGATGACCAGCGCTGGTTTGCAAGCTTGTAGCCACCAGTCCGTACTGAGTTTCCAAAAGAGTGAGAATAGTTATAGTCAACGGGCATAGACAAGGTGTCAATCCCAGGCACCTGGAGCCCCCGGTGGCACTATTGCCTAAACCCTTGTGCAGGCTGGACCGCTGACCAAAAGGATGGCAGTTTGAATCTGAGGAGCAGAGTGAGCTCCTGTCTGTCAGCTCCCGCTTCTCAAGCAGGGACATGAGAGAAGCCTCCCACAGGATGGTAAAACATCTGGGCATCCCCTGGGCAATGTCCTTGCAGATGGCCAACTCTCTCACGCAAGAAGAGTGGGAAAAAAACCCTGCCAGTCTTTCTACAGGATGCTTAAACAGCACTGACCTAAGTCATGGTCAAAATTAGGCACTGAAATCATCTCTTCCTTCAGGTGTTATCTGGCTGGCAGTCCCAGTAGCACTAGGCAACATAGCCAATGATGAAAAAACTGGGAGCTACACTCTTGACATTTGGAAGGCCATTCCTTTTCTACATCGACGAATTGTATATAGTATTTCTAAAGAGAGTTTGAGAGTTCAAAATATTCCACACGCTATATCTCAAAAACATTTACAAAGGTATACTACTGCTGCTGCTGTTGAGATATGCCTTCAAGTAATGTCCAACTGATGGTGACCTATCACAAGGTTTTCTTGGCAAGATTTGCTCATGCGGAGATTGCCTTTGTCCTTCTCTGTAGGTGAGAGAGTGAGACTTGCTTAAGGTCACCCAGTGAGCTTCCAGGGCTGAGGGGAGATTCCAGAGTCGTAATCCAACCCCTAACTATACCATGCTGGTTGATATTAGTGTTCTGTTATAGAAAAGGATGAGGCTACGAGACAATAGTTTACCAAAGGCACCTACTAACATCATACTAGAGATAAGGGGTATCGAATAAATGCAGCTTGACACCACTTTAACTGCCATGGCTCAATACTATGGAGTTATGAAAGTTGTAGTTTAACAGGGCATTTTGCCTTCTCTGTCAAAGAATGCTGGCACCACACCAAACCACAACTCCCAGGACTCCATAGCATTGAACTGCGGATTAAAAGTGGTGTCAAACCACACTAATTCTATGGTGCAGATTCACTCTTAGACTGTGCATGCATCTTTAAAAGGCTTCCTTTAAGAACAGCTGGAAAAAACTAATGTTTTGGGAGCCTGGTATCATCTGTAAATGATATTTCAAGCCTGCAGCTTACATCATAAACCCCACCCCTGGCAACTACAGATAGTTACCCAGTGGCTCAATGGGTTAAACTGAAGACCAACAGGTCAGAGGTTCGAATCTGGGGAGAGTGTGGATGAGCCCCCTCTGTCAGCTCCGGCTCCCTATGTGGGAACATGAGAGAAGCATCCCTCAAGGATGGTAAAACATCAAAACATTCAGGCGCCCTCTGGACAACGTCCTTGCAGACAGCCAATTCTCTCACACTAGAAGCAATTTGCAGTTTCTCAAGTCATTCCTGACACACACACACACACACAAATTACATCTGCTGTACACAGTGGGATTTTGCTGTTGTGTGCCTTCTAGTCATTTTGGATTTATGACAACCTTAAGACAAACCTATCCTAGGGTTTACTTGGCAAGATTTGTTCAGAGGGAACTAGTACTGCATGAAACTATACATCACAGAATCATAGAACAGAATAAAAGAAGAATCCCATTGAGCTATGGCTGTTAAAGTGGCGTTGAACTGCATTCATTCTACATCTGGTGTGGTGCCCCAAGTTTGAACCAGGGTTTCCACTTCAAAACCTGCTGTTGAGCAAAAGGGCCCAGCCAGACTTGCAGATAGAAGACTGGGATCCTTCTAAATGTTGACTTATAGCAGTTCACAAACAGCAGTTCAAAAACAGGGGAAATCCAGACAAGAATCAATCAGGGTCAGCTAACACCTCCCAACGAAGAATCCCCTCAGGCAACAACCAGCCAGGCTTTGATGCTGCAAGGCCATTAAATGTTACTCAAGGTGGCCTCACTTGCCTCAAGCAGACAAGAGTTCTGTCTCCCACCCTGGGCATTATTCCACAGATATATAAGCCTCACTTGCCTAGTTTCCAACAGACCTCACAACCTCTGAAGATGTCTGCCATAGATGTGGGCGAAACATCAGGAGAGAATGCTTCTGGAACATGGCCAGACAGCCCAGAAAACTCACAGCAACCCCATTCACAAAGAGGCATCCCAAGCAGCTATTTGCTCCTTCTCCATCATGTATCCCTTTACCAGAGTGGGAAGGCAAAAAAGAGCAGCCCAGGAACAAAGGAAGGAAAAACAAATCAGAATAAAATGAGGCATGAAGGATCCAGCGGTGAGGACGGAGCTTCAAACACATACGAGGATCCGCTGGATCTCTGCTGGTAGAAGAGAAGATTGTCACAACATAATGGAGCTTTCATGTTGGATGGTAGTGATATATATTTTTAAATATTGCGTAGAGAGCAGCACTCGGCAGGGATTCTTCGGTTATACATTTGAAACATCAAAATTAAAGGAATATAGCAAAAATTATTAAAACGGGGTGGGGGGGGGAATGATGGGTTTTTTAATGGTCTTCCAAGGCCTCTGGGTTTATTATTAGAAAACAGCCTTGGTGTGTGAAATAAAGAAAGACGCAGCCCCTCCTCCAATTTCCCACAGGAAACTTGGTAATTTCTCAATAAGAAAGGCACAAAGCGGAGGTTTTCTACAAAACATTGATATGATGTGGAGAAATGCCTCCCCTCCCACCCACCCACTCAAAAGGCCTGCTTCCCAAAGTGTCTCAGCAGCGCCCTCTGGTGCTTGAGGGCGGGAAAGGGGAATCGCCTCTTCTGCGGCCACTGGACATCAGGCCTCCTCAGGGGTCTGGGGTAGGGAAAAGTCAGGAGTGGGGAGAGAATCAGACTAAACATAGATCTCTCTCTAACAGCTCAGTGATCACATACACATCGTGAAAACCTTCTGAATCACTCCAACTCAGGCCAGCGTGTAGAAGAGACTGGAATACTTCTTTCAAGACAGAATAACCCAGAGTCATTATTGTGTTGCTTATTGTTACCTTTCCTTCCTAAAAGGAACCTCCTCCTCTTCCAGCATTAAATAGCTATAAAATAACTTAACCGCACATTTGCTAGGGCAGGGTTTCTCAACCTTCCTAATGCTGCGACCCCTTAATACCATTCCTCATGTGTGGTGACCCCCAACCATGACATTATTTTCATTGCTGCTTCATAACTGCAATTTGGCTACTCTTATGAATCATAATGTAAATATCTGATATGCTGGAACAAATTTGGCACAAATACCCAATACACCCAAATTTGAATATTGGTGGGGTTGTCATTTGGGAGTTGTAGTTGTTGGGATTTGTAGTTCACCTACAATCAAAGAGCATTCTGAACTCCACCAACAATGGACTTGAACCAAACTTGGCACACAGGACTCCCATGACCAACAGAAAATACTGGAAGGGTTTGGTGGGCATTGCCCTTGAGTTTTGGAGTTGTAGCTCACCTACATCCAGGGAGCACTGTGGACTCAAACAATGATGGATCTGGACCAAACTTGGTATTAATCGTCAAAATGCCCAAATGTGAACACTGGTGGAATTTGGGGAAAATAGACCTTGATATTTGGGAGTTGAAGTTGCTGGGATTTATAGTTCACCTACAATCCAAGAGCATTTTGAACCCCATCAACAATAGAATTGGGCCAAATTTCCCACACAGAACCCCCATGCCTTGAAGGGACTCGCTGGCATGAGTCTCCCTCCAGCCTCGCACACTCCCTCATCACACATGTGCACCATGCTGCCATGCACCAAGCATGCCTGCTCTCCCCTCCCCACCTGGAGTCTCAAAAATAACCCTCCCCTTGGTGGAGAGGCCAGCCAATCACCGCGGAGGAGAGATTTGGTGAGAGGGCTCGCTGTCTGTTTCCAAAAAGGAAAAGAAGGACAGGTGGAGAAATGTTCAGCCTTCTCTGCCAAAGAGGTTCCTAAGACCATCAGAAAGATATGTTTTCTGATGGTCTTTGGCCACCTCTCTGAAACCCCCTTGCAACCCCAGGTTGACAAACGCTGTGTTAGGGTTAAGGTCTTACCAGTGACTATTTTGACCTAACAAAGTGTGATACAGCAACTAAAAAGCCAATGCAATTCTGGGAAGAATTTAGATTGTGTTTAGATTGAGGGAAGTAGTAAGCTGGATTTAGACTGCCATATAATGCAGTTTTGAATCGCCTTATATGGCAATGTAGATCCGGTCCCTGTCCCACTCTATTCTGCTTTGGTCAGACCTCTCCTGGAATAAGAATGCGCACAGTTGTAGGCATCACAATTCAAGAGAGATCTTGACAAGCTGGAAGGTGTCCAGAGGAGGGCGACCAAAATGACCGAAGACCTGGATACCATGAATCCCTATGAGGAGTGCCTTAGCGAGCTGTGTATGTTTGGCCTGCACTAGAGAAGGCTGAGAGGAGACATGACAGTCATGTCTAAATATCTGAAAGGATGTTATATTGAGTAGGGAGCAGGCTTGTTTTCTACTGCTCTAGAAGCTACTACAACATGGAGCAAGGAATTCAAATTGTAGGAAAATAATATTCCACCTGAAGGTAAGAGCTGTTTGAAAGAGCATGGTGGAGTCTCAATTTCTGAAGGTTTTTAAGCAGAGGCTGGATGGCCACCTGCAAGGAGTGCTTTGGTTGTATTTTCCTGCATGGCAGAGGGTTGGACTGGATGGCCCTTGGGGTCTCTCCCAATTGCATGATTCTGTAAGAACACCTCTCTAGGTCCTCCAGTGCACTTTTATGGCGGAAGTTGACCACAGAGTCATGCTATAGGACCCAGAAATTGTCAGAGAGACCCAATTAATCAACTCCACGAATAATCAAATCCACCAAAGTGCAAGCCACAAATGTGGAGGGTTGACTATAGTTACTGTGGATTTAATAATTTTATCAACAGCCACTGGCCTGCAGAGCAAAATGCACTTCGTTTCTGTCCACCTCATCATTGCCTCAACCTCATAAAAGTGCCTGAGCCCACAGCAGTCAGGTGCTGTTGACCCAGTACTTGAACCAGCTGCCATTGAGTGAGGCCTCAGCAGCAAGGTTTTATCTCACTTAACAAAGCACTTAGAAGGCACAGTTACAATGCAAACAGATGAATATGGTCCCTCATTAAGGTACTGGTGTCATGGAACTTGTTTCTCCCTTAACTGTATTTTTAAAGGAACCAATTATAAGTACATTGCTATCTGCCTATGGTGTCATCTTCAGGTTCAAGAAAGGCAGGGTAGAAATATTGTAAATAAATAAATCTGTAACAAGCTATTTTCATAGGGAGGCAGTTTTTAAAATAATTTCATCCTTGAGGGAAGCAACAAGAAATTTTAGGATTTTTTTGAGCTACAAGGATTTTCTTTATAGCCCCATTTTCAATGACTTGGATACTTATTCTCTGTGATATTTGTGTGTGCAATTTTTGTATAGAAAATTGAATTGTTTGCGGAGGGAGCTGCATTTTATTCCCAGAAAACAACATTTCTGCATACCGCACTGCTTGCAACAGAGAAAATTGTGCTCTCTTTACAAAAATACCATGTGTAAATTGTGTGTGAAATCAGTCCCAAACCATCAGTTCAAGGTTCACTAATAATAATAATAATAATAATAATAATAATAATACACTTTATTTATATTCTGCCCTTGTCCCCTAGGGTGCTCAGAGCAGAGTACAGCATTTATACAGGCAAACATTCAATGTCTTTACTGTCTTTCACACCTCTAATCATACTCCAGTATCATTCAATTCCATTGTGTTGTTAGCCACACAATGTGGCCATGTCATCCGCTAAGCTACGACTGGAGAATACATGGTGTTTCATATTTTTGACTCCAATTCCCATGATCCCTCACCACCATTCATCCAGCCTGGCTGAGCTTGATGGCAAGTGGAGTCCAACAACGTCTGGAGGTCTACACACCCCGAAGCTCTATGCTAAAGTAAATTAAACCACATCACAAGTTGAAACTCCCAACCATGGCTTGGCCCTGCTCTTTCTTGATTACAGAGAGCACATGTTTGAGATCATCATGATAGCTATAGGCAGGGTTTTCTTGTCTAATAAGAAAACTGCTGAAATAATAAAGAGGATGCAGACAACAGCCTGAAGGGGGGTCCCATTCAAAACTAAGAGTTCGAAAGCAGAATAGCTGATAATTTCCACTTTGATTGAGTTCTTATGGTCTACATCAGAGCTTAGGAAAGTTTCTTTTTTTACTTTGGAATTCATCCTCCCCTCCCCGCCCCGCCCCCCCCCCCCAAATCCCCTAGCTTGTATGCCCACTGGCTAAACTGGTTAGAGAGTTCTGAAATTTGTTATCCAAAAACTGAACTTTTCCCAAATCTGACACAGATCATCCTGTCACAACCTAGTACCACCACCCCCTTATATTTTGAGTTACAACTTCCAGCATGTCTTAAAACTGATCATGTTGTTTGAAGCCAATGGGAAACCCAAAGCATGTCAGGTGGGGCATTACATTGGGGAAGGTTAGTCTAAACCAGGCATGGGCAAACTATGACCCTCCAGGTGTTTTGGACTTCAACTCGCACAATTCCTAACAGCCTCAGGCTGTTAGGAAAGGGCCTGTGGCTGTTAGGAATTGTGGGAGTTGAAGTCCAAAACACCTGGAGGGCCATAGTTTGCCCATGCCTGGTTTAAACCAAGGGTTATTAACCCTTTTTGTTCCATGGACCCCTTTAACAGACAGGTGAAAACCACAGATCCCCTTCTCAGAGTGGCACACAACACCATGTGTGATCTAGCACCAGATCTAACAACTACCATAATTTCAAAGCATAAATGAGCATAAGCAATTTTTGAGATATGCAACAACTGTAATGTGATATAAAATGAATGCTACTGTAATTCATTGCATACATTCATAAGTGAAGGAAATGCCAGATTTCAGTTAGAGATCAGAGAAAATAAAGATAATGAGCTGTTGTTGTTTTTTCAAATTCAAGTTCACAGACCCTGAAATCTTACCATGGACCCCTGCAATTGCATTTATCCACATCCCATAAAGTGTGTCCTCTCCTAGGTTTTCCAGCATGACTCTTGGTATTCTCAGGTCAAAAATCCTTAATTTCAATAGGGTTTGCTATTATCTGCTATTTCACATATTCACATGAAGTCTAGGAATGTATCTCCAGAGGAAACGGGGGTTGTAATCTACTTCTCACTGGACTTGCTTCTGCTAAGAAATCATCACAATGAAGGCTTCCAATTATTTCCTGGAATAATTAGGGTGAATTTCCAGGCCACCTGATGGGCCCACACCACTCTTTTTCTCACTAGGAAACATGTGTGTTGTCAAATCCTGCAAGTAGATGAGCCGTTATACTGCCCTTCCCCTTATATCTAGCAGCAAAATTACAGTCTCCTCATTAGAATTTCCAATTTTCCTTCTCTGATGATTCTGAAATGGCTCCAAACTGACATCATTCCAAGCTATTAGTGATGCCGACAACAATCTGATTCTGTTTGCAAGGCCCCAGCTAATTATCCCACATAGAGGGGCAGCTGGCAAGGTGTGGGATAAGGAGCATGTGAGACTGCACGTGTACATTTCTAAGGAAGGACAAGAATGGGCTGCGGGTTAGGAAAAAACTGGACTGCAGATTGCATTTGCCATTTCACAAGCCCATCTCTTATATCCCAAATCTATTCCGGCTTGACAACAAAGCCAATTCCTTCCAAACACTGACAGATGCATCTTTTTTGTGACGCCAGAGCCCTTCTAGCTCTGAAGCAGTACAACTTGCTCTCTCCATCTCTGTGTTTTCTGGTCTGCACTCCAAGGGTGTTTGTATATCTCCTAATCTACATTTGGGGAGAACATGCCTTATATCTGCATATTAAGATAAAATGGGAGGGTGAATAAGGGATGAGAACATCTCTCTCGCAAAATCTATTGTACCGAGCTTGTCTCTGAATTATTCTTCCCAAGGACTTTTATTCCCATTTGTCTTGTTTACCTAATAAGTCTGACAATTTCTGTTGCTTCTTGTCAGAGAGAGCAGTGAATTCCAAGTAGCTTGGTTTGTATTCCACTTGGGCCTCGTTTTATAAAACTGCATTTCTGCAGAGCAGGACGCATTGCCATCTCTCTCTCCCTGTTCTTTTTACGTTCCTTCCCACACTCTTTAGGTTGACAGTTTTTAAAAGTCTTCTCCATCAATTCCCTCTTTTATTCTTCTTCGCCTTTGCCGAATCTCTAGCAATGTGATGAACACTGCTAAGAATGTCTGATTTTCACTTGGCCTTTTCCCTGCCATGCCCACATAGACAGCTTTACTCCTCACAGCGACCTCTGAGGCGTGCCACCCAAACTTTCTCCAACCTGCTGCTCTCCATTTATTTTGGCCCATCATCCAATGTCCATTGACCATGCTGGCTGGGACTGGAGTAGTCCAGCATATTTAGGGAGTATCGGGTTAGGAAAGCGGGTAGCTTGGCAAAATCCTTCATGCCACAATACAGGATACATTTCAGAAGGGTTCATAACAGCTGGATCCTGAAGTGGAGATTCAGCCTTTAAGAAGCATGTCTGAATGTACTGTTAGTTCAGTGCACATTTGAGTGCATTTTTGTGTAATTTAATATGTATTTTATGGAAATATGTTTTAATATGTGTATTTTACGGAGTGTTTTTAAATGATTATGTGTTTTGATTATGTGTTTTAGCAATGTTGTAACCCGCCTTGGGGAGAGGAGAGACGGGCAAGAAATAAAATTATTATTATTATTATTATTATTATTATTATTATTATTTGGATGGCTGTGTTTTATGTAGCTATACAATTCTGGGCATGTGGTGAAATGCATGAATGCTTAGGAGCTTCTTCACGTGTTACCTGCTTGTTTGTGGTCAAATATTAATTGGTCTATACCATCTGCTGTCTAACCATTTACCTGTAAGCATCACACGTATGTGGTTTCCCTCCTTCCAAGGGTTTTTAGCCATAAGCAGCTTTGCTGGGCTATAAGAAATTTGAAACATATGTCTCATCATATACTATCTCTTTATTAAAAACATTTTAAAATAGATTTCTAATGTTAGCCTTATTGTATTTTACTGTTGCATTTTATATTAAGCCCCCAGGCACCAATTGGCATAGGTGGGGGGCCTATATAAATAATATAACAATTATGATCATTACTACTACAAACACTAGAGAGGAATTTCAAGGTTTCTCTAGAGATAAGCAAGATTATTTCTGCCATTAACATAATAGGAGCACACTACAGGAGGACGCAAATCTCTCTGTGTGAGAAAGAGTATGTGCATATGGGAGGCATATTTGCACATTGGTACCTGCAGGCACATATGTTCAGAACCATGTGGGCACGCACAGCATAAAGCATCTGATGGTGTACCCAGAGGAAAAGGTATTATGTTGCCTATGTGGTGTTTTGATGTTGCATGCAAGCCAGACTGGCATAGTGATTTGAGTGGAGATTGGAATGTGCCTTTTGAGACCAGGGTTTGAAACCCGGATAAGCCAAGGTGACTGTGGACAAATTACTCACTCTCAGCACCATAAAATATTGTGATATATTTGAGTTATGGTCATCATAAATCAGAAACTGTTTGAAGGCACACATCATCAGCAGCAACAACAACAAGTATATTTTCCTACATGCACTAAGGTGTATGTACATATATGAATATGAGAACTGCAATGTATTTGGTTAAACACACATCCTGATGTCTATCAAGAAGGAACCTTTCAGTATCCTGCCATCTGACCAACCCTAGCCTAGATCCTGTCTACGTGACTCTGCAGCCCAGATGAAGAGGTCTCCTGCTCTCTGCTGGTGAGACTAAAATACTGACTTCATTGCCATTTCAGGCAAATGGGTAATAAGAACCAGAGCAGTAAGACACATGGCTCTCAAAAGTTGAGCAACTGAGATGCAACCATTGTTATTTCATTCTGGAGCTAAGAAAAAATTGGTAGTAAGCTGAATTCCCAGGCATGTTTTTCTGGGGACATCTTTTTGCAATCTCAGAGAACATATTTTTGAGTAAAAATGAACAGGATTGAGTTGAATCCTGAACACATGTATTTATTATTTATTTATTTGAAGCATTTATATTCTGCCCTTCTCACCCTGAAGGGGACTCTGGGCATATAAACAGTAAACATTCAATGTTGGGACATAAATAGATTATACACATACATAAACATTGAAAGCATTTATCTCGACATTAAAATCCACTGTTTAAAACCGTCTCAATCATCCACATCGAATCCGGTTGACATGGTAAGGTTTCCTATTGCTGCCTTATTGCATTGCCCCAAAGGCTTAGTCCCACAGCCAAGTTTTTACTATCTTTCTGAAGGACAGGAGGTAGGGGGCTGATCTAATCTCGCCGGGAAAGGAGTTCCATAGCCGAGGGGCAATCACTGAGAAGGCCCTCTTTCTCGTCCTTGCCAATTGCGACTGTGACAGTGGCAGGACAGAAAGCAGGGCCTCCCTGGAGGATCTTAATCTTTGTGATAGCTCGTATAGGGAGATGTGTTTGGACAGGTACATTGGGCCAGAGCTGTTTAGGGATTTATAGGCCAAAGCTAGCACCTTGAATTGTGCTCGGTAGCAAACTGGCAGCCAGTGAATCTGACACAACATGGGAGTTGTGTGCTCCCTGTATGCTGTCCCAGTTATTAATCTGGCTGCCTCTCATTGGACTATTTGAAACTTTCATACAGTCTTCAAGGGCAACTCCACATAAAGCGCATTGCAGTAGTTTATCCCAGATGTAATAAGAGCATGGACCACCATGATGATGTCTGACTTACCAAGGTACAGGTGCAACTGGTGCACAATTTTTAATTGTGCAAAAGCTCCCCTGGCCACTGCCAAAACCTGGGATGAGTCCAGGAGTCCCAAGCTGCACATCTGCACCTTCAAGGGAAGCGTAACCCCATCCAGCACAGGCTGTAACCATATACTCTGTTCAGCCTTGTGACTGACCAGGAGGATCTATGTCTGGTCTCGATTCAACTTCAATTTGCTCACCCTCATCAAGACTGTCACAGTGGCCAATCAGGACTTGGGCCACCTCCTTAGCATCTGGTGGAAGTGAGTAATACGAGTTGGACGTCATCTGTGTACAGATGGCACCGGACTCCAAAACTCTGGATGATCTCGCCCAACGGCTTCATGTAGATGTTAAACAGCATGGGGGATAATACCGAGCCCTGCGGGACACCACAGGACAATGGCTTCCCTCCAGGAAGGACCGGAGCCACTGCAGAACATTTCCCCCCTAGACCCATCCCTGCGAGGCAACTCAGAAAGATACCATGGTCTACTGTATCAAAGGGCAACCCCAGGAGAACCAACAGGGGCATACTCTCTGTCAAGCTCTCTACGGAGATCATCCTCTAAGGTGACCATGGCTGTCTCAGTTCCATGACCTGGTCTGAAGCCAGACTGCGATGAATCCAAATGGTCAATTTCATCCAAGAACAAAGACCTGATCTGTACCTTTCATTCTCAAATCCCTACACTAAGATGTGGGAGCAAAGGGCAGAAGGCAACAAATACCTCACTGAAGTATGACATGCCAAACAATTAATTCCTTTTCTCATCAATAGCCTTTTAGTTGATAGAGATGTCTAGAATCAGTCTTGAACTTATCCTAATTGAGGGTAGAATATGAGATTTAAGTAACTGGCAAAGTCACACCATCGTAGCAGATTAGAAGTAAATCACTGAATACTTGAACACAAGTTTAGAACAAGCTACTGATCTTATTAAACAGTCTTTAATCCTTCAGGGCTGAATCTCATGAAAATCTTCATGTTCTAACCCATTGAAATTAATGGGCTTAGACATGCTCAGTTTTCAGGCATCAAGGACTTTCCAATCTCATCTCTATATGAACATGTTTATCCCCCATATAATGAAGAATGATGGAAACTGCAGTTGAACAACCACTGGAAGGCCACATATTCCTCACCCTGATCTGCATCTAATCTAACATTCTAGGAGAGGTTTATCACAGTATAATGCATGCTCACAAGAAGAAACACAAGTGTAGCTTGTACAAACATTGGTTAGAAATTTTTAAAAGCCAGCATGACCTGTTCAGGGACATCTCATCTCATGATGAGGAGCAGATGTCATCAAAGGTGAAGCGGCAATATTTTCAAGTTGATTTGAATATGAAATTGGATGAAGCTCATCCTTCAAAGGTTTATGAGGCAATGCCTTGCTGCCTTTGATACCAGTCCACACTTCTGAATTGGAATCCACAATACAGGGATACCTGTGTGTGCTACTGCTGCATGTTCAGGAGAGCACAAACCAATTAAATTCAATGCTGGTCATGTTTAGAGCCCATCTGGAGTAGTGACTGGAGCTTTGGTCTACAACTCTGGAGATAGGTATTTGAATCCTCACTTTGCAGCTAGGTGACTTTCGGCATGTCATATTCTGTCATGCTCAGAGAAAGGCAAAGGTAACCTCCCTCTGAATAAATCTTACAGAGAAAACCCCATGATAGGGTTGCCTTACGGTTGCCATTAGCCAGAAAATACTTGAAGGCACACAACAATGTATTTCATTCTACAGCAACATGCTTTCTTTTCACAGACCACATTTCTTCTGAATCAAGTCTAAAGACCTTCCAAACAATCCTGAAATTCAACCAAATTTTATGTAGAATGCACAAACAATATATGCCCAACCAATTATTTAACATTAGGTTTATCAGTAAAGCAAGAATTGTGACATTCCTGTGCACCTGTAGCCCACAGCCACACTGCAGTTTAAAAGGTTGGCTTTAGTTTTGTATTTCTTTAAAAGGAAATCTGATTGCTTTTAAAAACAATCTGACCAACAGAACTGTAACCTTCTCATCCATCTCTGAAAATGAACTGTTGGCTCTCCCACAGAAGTGATGAACCTTCAGTTACAGGGCTGAAGGCCCATCCTGTTTAGATATCAGCCAGCATGCCAATGACTTAAATCAAGAAACAGCTTCCTAAGATCTAAAGATACTCACAGGAACACCTCAGCAAACTAGAGTCCAAAAGTGGTAGGCTAAAACCCAGAACCTCAAATCAGTGGCTGATACCAGATGAGAAACTCCCTCCTGGACACACAGAAGGCTGGGTGACAAGCTGTGCTCTGGCACCACAAGATGCAGAGCCAACCTTAAGAAACGGAGCTACAAAAAGTGGAGTCCACGGCATGCAAGAATGGAGAAGGTCCTCTACATGCACAACGGACGACCTTCTTACAGCGACAAAAGAGGCACTTAAGTGGTCAGCTTCTGGTTAAAGGAAATTTAACATAATGCCAAGTTTTTAACTTTGTGTTTTTTTATACATGATAACTGTAGTCTCAATTTGTTTCTGATATGATAAATAGTTGCAGGGCTCCTCCAACTAGTCAAAGGTTTCCCTCCATGACAGGTTGCACATCCCTTCAAAATCCCAGACACTGAAATCCAAAATTGTGGAATCAGCAGAGGAAGAAGCAAGTTCAATGTGATTACATGTGAAGTCTTGGAACTGGGTTGAGGCCTGGACATTGCCTATACGTATTGCAGAGGCTGGCTTTGACCTGGTTTGAGGATCTGCAGCTTCACAGCAGTGGGGGGAAACAGGTGTTTTTGTTTCCCAGCACCCCAAGACACATGTGGAGTGCCTGCCCCTTAAACGGTTTTCCCATGTGCTGCTTTGCATTAAGAGCTCCAGTTCGGAGTATCCCCAGCTTTGTTTATTCCTGTTTAGAGCCCTTAATGCACATTTCTGCGCATCTTTGAGGCATACATCATTTAAACACAACACTCTCAAGGTGCCTTGGAACTGCATTAAATGCTCAGTGTAGATGTGCCCCATGAGTGAACCGGGATTTTCACCCTTTCAGCCTCTTCTTACTGAATCCTACCCCAACTCAAACCACGATATCACACTAGCTCCTTCTGTTGTAGATATGGATAGTATCTACATCTATATGTATAAAAGTCAATGCATATATGCATGTTTGTTTATTTGTACCACAAAGGCTGTTGCTAGGTGAATTGTCCTCTGCGATGTCACTGAAATAACTGTTGCTAAGTGAAGGCGGCCTGTGTATGAGTGGAAAGGAGGGAAATAGAAAGAAAAAGAAGGGAAGGAAGAGAAAGGAAAGTGGGAAAGTATGAGATGAGGGGAGGAAAGAAAAAGAAGGGATGAAGAAGGGGAGCAATAGCCCCACTGACATTTAGGCAATGCAAGTATTTATATACAGTCATGCTGGCCACATGACCTATGGACAACACCGGCTTTTCGGCTTAGAAATGGAGATGAGCACTACCCCCCAGGGTCGGACACGACTAGATTTAATGTCAGGGGAAACCTTTACCCTTTACTTATATGAAACCAAATCTCCTTATGTGATCTTGCAGCTTCTGCCAAGCCAATGGTTCTGAAGCATTCACCTTCAGTCAGATCTCAGCTCCCAGAAGCCCCAGCCTGTTTGGCCAATTCTGGGAGCTGAAATCCAAAACATCTGGAAGTCCAGTTTGGGACATAGTGTGCCCAAGGGTGCTCAGTATACTGCCTTCACTGCCATGGCTTAATACTATGGAATCGTGGGAATTCAAGTTTTATAAGGTATATAATAACAATAATAATAGTAATAATTTGACAAAGAAAAAACATGTGGCTCACAAGTGGAACTTTGAAAAAGGAGATGGAGGGCCTGATTCTGGCAGTCCAAGAACAAGCCATTCGAACCAATGCCATCAAAGCCGGAATTGAAAAGTCGACAACAGAGCCCAAATGTAGACTCTGCAAGGAAGCAGATGAAACAACAGATCACATCCTCAGCTGCTGCAAGAAGATCGCACAGACAGACTACAAGCAGAGGCATAACACCATTGCTCAGGTGATTCCTTGGAACTTGTGCCACAAATACCATCTGCCTGTGACAAAGAACTGGTGGGATCACAAGCCGGAAAAAGTTACAGAGAATGAACACGTCAAACTCCTCTGGGACTTCCGAATTCAGACAGACAGTTTTGGAGCACAATACTCCTGACTTCACGATTGTGTTAAAAAACAAAGTGTCGATTGTTGATGTTGCAATCCCAGTGACAGCAGGATTGAAGAGAAACAACTGGAAAAGCTGAACGATATGAGGATTTAAAGATCAAACTGCAAAGACTCTGGCATAAGCCAGTCAAGGTGGTCCCAGTGGTGATCAGCACATTGAGTGCAGTGCCTAAAGACCTTGGCCTGCACTTAAACACAATCGGCACTGACAAAATTACCATCTTCCAGCTGCAGAAGGCCACCTTACTGGGACTTGCACGCATTATTTGCCGATACATCACACAGTCCTAGACACTTGGAAAGTGTCCGTGTGATCCAATTCAACAGCCAGCAGAGTGATCTTGTCTGCTGTGGACTCATCTTGTTGTGTTTCAAATAATAATAATAATTATTATTATTTATCTGCCTCAATAAATTCAAAAACAAATGAACATGAAAATACATAGATTAAAACACACACACTCACATATATCATTCTCATCCAAAATGTTGGGGCCTCACCAAAGCACAAACCCCGTGGTTTCATAGCACTGAGCCATAGAGGTTAAAGTGGAGTCCAACTGCGTTAATTCTACAGTATAGATGTACCCAGTCTGAGAACGCTCTTTCACCCATTCTGTGATATCTTTTATCCCTTGGCGAACGGAAACCGAGCGCCAGATGAACTGCTGGGAGCCCAAACTCCCCTGCTCCCTTTGCCTTTGGCAAGGCTATCGGGTTTCTCCTGTTAACAGAAGGGCCTGGCGATGACGTGGAACCCGCTGGCCCTCTAGTCCGCTTTCCATTGGCTGCCGCTTCTTCGGGCGCGCGGAAGGAGGCGGCAGAGCGCGCGCTGATTGGCGGTTGGGCGGCCGGAGACTGACTGGCGCGCGGAGAGGACAAGGAGGGAGGAGGGCGCAAGCGTTGATTGTTTAGGTTTAGCTCCCGCCAGGGACAAAACCCAGGCGGCGGATTGGTGGAGGGAAGAGTGGGCGTGGCCCCGCGGGAAGAGTAGGCGGATGAACTCAGGCGCGAAGCAAGCCGATTGGCGGAGGCGGTCGGAGTGCCTTGCGGGGATTGGCGGCGGGGTCTATCTGTCACTCAGCCGGTGGCGCGCGGAGTATGTGTGTGAGTGGTTGGCGGGGGCGAGGGCGGCAAGGCAGCGGTTGGAGCTCCGAGAAGGAAAGGAAGGAGCAAGGCGGCTGTGGGTGCTGCTGCTGCTGCGATGGCGCGGGTGTCGGTCCTGGGAGTGTCGCTGCTGGAGAACCCGAGCCCCTTCGGCCACCCGCTCCGCTTCCAGGTGCAGTTCGAGTGCGGAGAGGCGCTGCCCCACGGTGAGTGCCCCCAGCCCCGCCAACCGCCCTGCCCTCCCCCCCCCCTCTCTCCCCGCTAAGACTTTGCCAAACTGCCTCTTGCTGAGAAAACCACGAGCTCGGCACTCAGGCCCCGTCTACATTGACGATTTAAATTCAGTTTCGAACCAGTATGGAAGAAAGTGGTTACTCCTGGGTTCAGTTTGAGGCCCAGATGGTGACCACAGAGCACTGGAGCACATCAAGGGCTTTTTTTCGCGCTCTTTTTGTGGGAGTTTGTTGTTTGGCCGCTGCAGTTTGGAACTGCATTAAATGGTTAGTGTGGATGAGGCCTGCCTTGAGTGGTAGGATGAAGGCGCGTGCACACATCCAGAACCACCCTGCAGGCCCCAAAAGGCCTCCTACGAAGGTGGGGTGGCGTAGCATAGAGAAGTTTCTGCAAGGGGAAAGGCCCTGCTGCCACACTGCATTGTTATAGCACTATTATTAATTGCCATGGCATCTTATAGGATCCTGGGGTTTGTAGTCTAGTGAGGCCCAAGAGCTCTCTGGCTGAGAATTCCCAATGCCCCTCATTAAACTGCAAATCCCATGATTACATAGGATGCTGCCATTGCAGTTAAAGTGGAAGAATCTCCTTATCACTGTGTAGCGTGATAGGGCCCAAATACATCTTTTTTTCCTTGAGAAAATGCAATTGGCCACCTGCAAGGACATTGCCCAGGGGACACCTAGAGCTTTTATTTGTTATTTATTTATTTACGATATTTCTATCCCACCTTTCTCAAGCCCGAAGGCAACTCAAAATGGCTTACAAATTGGCAGCAATTTGATGCCATAACAATTCACAAGATACAATAAAAAGCATTTATTTTTCAAAAAATTTTATTTGAGAAGAGAAAATACAGTTATACAGACATATACTATACATTTCCCCCTCTTTTTACATTCACCCCATTAAAAACATAATAACCAATGTCTTCATATTAATCACATTTTCCTAATGATGTAGTTCAGGCCTGCACAACCAGGTTTTACAATCCTGTGGGTGGCTTCTTGCATGAGAAGTTGCAGCTGATAGGAGCTCATCCCGCTCCCCAGATTTGAACTGCCAACCTTGCGGTCAGCAGTCCTGTTGGCACACCATTGTGCCACCAGGGGCTTGGCCCAGAGACTGAACAGAAGGTGGCTCTTTAGTATAGCTCAGTGCCACATAAACTGTTGCTCCCAGCCCTAAATGGAGTCCCCTTTGCTCAATGCTGGAGTCACAAAAAATTGGCCATGGTAAGAGTTTTCTGAAAACCACCCATTTACAAAAATCTGTTAGCAACAACAAGCAGTGTTTACAGTGGACTCTGCAGAAAATGTCTCAGCTTGTACTCCACAAAAAAGGGAAATTAGCTTGTTTAGCAAACCCTGCAAATGTTGACTTGTTATCTGTAAATGTTTCATTTTTATACCTATTTTATACACCCATATGCCTGGGGTCACATAAACAAACAAGTGGAAAAGCACACAGGACATAGCACACAGGACATGGTAGTTGTAAGGATAAAAATGAAGGAGAGGACCATGTGCACCCATTTAGGGGAGAAAAAGTGAAAAGGAAGTAATCTGGAATCTACACCCATGAAGCCAGCCACTCTGTCCAAAGAAGGCTATAACTCTCTTAATGAGACACAAAGTGGCAGAATATGGTACCATTCCCTGGCACATTTGATGAGAAAATTGCTAATAATTCACACCCGATCAGCTGATGTGATTAACTGGTAGTTTCTGACTCAAAATGTGCCAGGGAATGGTATCATATTAATGATCACTGGCTACAGTTGTTTCATTCCTGGAAGCTCACCAGGGACTGGCATTGGTGTATAGGCCACCACGTTGACTAGTGTTGAGTAGAATACCTATACTCTGCCCTTGGCCATGCTGCATCTTTGCAGAGAACATGTTAAATGCCCTTCTCTCCTTATAAACAGCAGCTGTGTTCGCTGTTATTATAACAAGAGAGGTTTTGTTAACTGGTAAAAGTGGTGAATGTTGACCATATATAATAATAAAACTTTATTTCAAGACCACCTTCTCTCCTTGAAGGGACTCAGGGCAGTTTACACACACAGAAAAAAAGGCAAACATTCAGTGCCCAAAACAACACAAACACGTCAACAATGATCATTCTTTAAAATAGGAGGGACTATTGCAGTTTTTAATAGTACTTGGCTTCTCACTGTGCACATTTGGTTTCTTCAATTTTTGCTATTTCCGGAGGGGTAGGTGCATTAGCAATAAAAGTCATTTGGTACCTCAAATACTAACATCCTTATTATTGCATATGTTTTTCACCAACACTGGCCATTTCATGATATATATTATATGTGAGCCCTAATATACTTGCGCTTGGGGTAAGTTGTATTCAGTGGAATTGAAATGAAAATAAATCTGCCCATTTTCAATACGTGGATTTTCTTTTTAAAAATACTTATAGCGGCCTACATAATTTGAAAGGGTTTGAATTTGAATCTGGACAGAGAAATTGAAAATCAAATTCCTTCTGAACTTCTGTTCTCTAGCATACCCTATATAAAAAACTGGGCCAGCTTATCACTGGTCAGTGTGAGTATTGGACCTTAACTCTTATTTTAAAATAAGAACCCTTCTCCTCTCTCAGTGGTAAAGTGGCAAAAGGCATGAATTTAGTCCGACCTAAAAGCAGCAGCAACCCCCTCCACTCCCTCTTGACATGGTGCTGCTTCTGGCCTTTTTGGATGCCTGGACAAGGACATGCCAGTATGCCCCCCTGAAGTAGCATTGCTGCTTTCTCCCCCTCATGGAATGATCCCCACAAGTCATATTAAAATCCAGAATTCTGGGAGGTAGACTAGAATTCATTTAGGGCTTTTGACTATTTTGGTCTTTTATCTGGTCTTGGAAGCTGGGGCAGACTGAGCAGGGATAGTAGGGGGGGATCATTATTATTATCAGTGTTGTAGTAGAAAGATCTGGGCTGACCCCTTTCAGGATAGTCCAGGTCCTTTTCCTAAATATTCATAAATGGTGAGCAATTTATAAATGGTGCCATGTTTAGGGTGCCTTGGTACTGTTGTCTATGCTCTAAAACAAAAATACAACATGTCTGTAAACATTCTTGAAAACAAACACATATTGCAAAGTTGAGATTCCATTCAGGTTGCTACGTTTCTTTGTTACTTTTCGTCATTCTTCCTTTTCTCCAGTGTCCCTTTTGACTCCCCTTGTTTTTGGTGTTAAAACATGATACGCTTCATTTTGCCTACTTGTGACCCCTGATGTTTAGATATACTGTACATACATTCTTGTAACTAGCAGTATCACATGTGAGAAGCATTAACCTTCACTGCTACACCGGTGGTCTATTATAGCAGATTGCACACAGTGTTTCCTGACTTTTGCCTAATGAGATGATCCATAAAGGCTGAAGGCAGGCATAATATTTAAAGAGAAACTGCAGCAGATTCTTTACCCCTGTTGAGATCCGGGCTTCCTCCCGCTTTGTAATTTGCATGATAGATGTATACTTGTTCTAGCTGAACTCAGGGTTAACTGTCAGTCTTGTTCCTCCTCCATGCTTCAGGCAACTTGCCTGGAGTTCTTTTTTTAAAAAAATCTGAGAGCTTCACATGCATATTTATTTGATGTTTGTCCACATTTAAAAAATGGAAACACTCCTTTAAAGGCTCCAAAAGTGCTCTAAGGATTAGGAAAAGAGTCTTGGTGATGTGATGGACATGGGTCAATTAGAGTTTGTCTCGCTTTTGCAGTAAACTCTCAGACAGCTCTCCTTGTGTCCAACTTCCCTAAAGAAAATGGGTTTCACAAAATTGATTGTTAATTAACTCAGCTACTCTATGATAGTTGCATCTGTTGAAGGGGACTTTCCTCTCCCTGCCCAGGCTTGGTGAAATGCAATTATGTCTACCAGAAGTTACAACGCATCGGAAATTAGAAGAGCTGACAGTTGCTTATTCTTACATCCTCGGCCTAGCTCTTGAACATTCTGCAAGCATGTGTATATATAGTTCTTCAAACACTGACATTAACTCAATTTTTCCTTAGTGTATTGCCTTCTGAGGATGGGGATAAATATGTTTCCCACAGAGATCGAAGATTATAGTACCTACGGTTCTGCTGACTACATTTTTATCTTTCAGACTTGGAGTGGAAGATCATCTATGTGGGTTCTGCAGAGAGTGAGGAATATGACCAAGTTCTTGACTCAGTGTTGGTGGGACCTGTTCCAGCTGGGAGACATATGTTTTTGTTTGAAGTAAGCTATCAACTATATTTTGGAGAAAGGAGAGGAAAGTCCAAAAGAGTGGATGGTGGGAAGAGAGGAGAATAAGGGAACAGACTAAGGCTGTGTGGCCAGTGATCAGGAATAATGGTAACGGGAATCTAAAAACATGGAAGCCAATAGGTTCACTACAATTATTTTCACTTTTGTGTGTATATGTGATTCAAGTCACATGTCAGCTTAGGGCAACTCCACATTTTTTCTTATACTGGGAAGACTCAAGGTGTTCTTCTAGTTCCTTCTTCTGAAATACGGCTTACAGCACCTGGTGTTCAAAGACAGTCTCCCATCCAAGTTGTAACCAGGGCTGCTCTTGCTTAGTTTTCAAGATCAGACAAGATCTTTTGCCTTTTAGGGACATTGACCCAATCTACCATACTGCTGGCATTATATCCTGAAATATTAGCCTATTATTATAAATGACCCTGCAAATATTTGGTGCCCCTTTTTCTTTATGCCAATGATTCATCTTACATTTTTGTTTAATTATAACATACACAGTTGTTAGGCCTTTCTGTACATCCTCTTTATTATGTTTTGTTGACCCCTCTGTAATGTAGTCAAAGAGAAAGGAACACTTTCTTCCTGACCCTTCAGCCAGGAAATCAATGATGTTAGGATTCCCACCCCAAACTGTTTCATGTACCCAGTGTTTCAGCAGAAGATCAGCTGATGCTATTTGAATTAGATTCTGTTTCTCCCACAATGATGCTATTAAGACAGCTCAAAATGTTACAATTTTAAAAAATATTCTAAAGCGCTCAGATGAAAAGCAACTACTGCGAACAGTTGAGCCTTTTTCAAAAGGTCAAAAGAAAAACAAGGCATTCAGAAATCATTACTTGAAGTTATTAGGAGATAGGACATGAAACAGATTAATGTTTGCATCAATTATAACAGGACTTTTAGTGGAAAATAGATGTTAGACAATACGACTGGGATAAAGATAAGTGTAATTTGTTAAAACAAGTTAAAAGGGAAATAGGCAAGAAAAAGTGAACAGTCCTTAGGTTCAGAGGGAGCAGACATAAGTATGAGACTAATAAAATTTTGATATTTGTTGTCTTGTCATTTACAACTTCTTTTCTTAAAAAATAGCCCATCCCAGGTTGTATCTTTATTTTAGGGTCAATGAATTGTAGCTCAGTGAATGAAATCGTATATTGCAGTCTGAAAATCCCAAGTTCAGTTGCTGGCGTTTCTTAAGTTAAACCCAAAAAGGCCTCTCTAAAGCTGTGGAGAAGCCCCAAAAGTCCTTTCTAAAGCTGTGAAGGACCACTGCCAGTTGGTATCACTCTGCTAAATGGACCAACATATTAGTTTGGTGTAAAGCAACTTCCTATGCTTTGCAATGGAGTAGTGTGGTGTAGTGAATAGCTTAGGCAAGGGCCACATAGACTTTTATTGACATTTCTGCTCAGTCTATAGGAACTCAAAGGTAACAGCTATTTAGTATTTTGGATATGTGTCACTGAGTAGGACTAAATAGGAAAAAAACTTTGGGCATTTTGGAAGGAGGGTCTTGATACAATTGTCATTTATTTTGTTCTGTTCTCCCTTTCCTCTTTAGGCCAATGCCCCCAATCCTGATCTGATCCCTGAGAGTGATGCTGTGGGAGTTACAGTAATACTCATCACTTGTACTTACCTGGGACAGGAATTTATCCGTATTGGGTACTATGTTAACAATGAATATATGGATCCTGAGCTAAGGGAGAATCCACCCCTCAAGCCAGACTTTTCCCAGGTAAGTTGTTGGTTACTGGTAAGTTACTGGCATGATAAATAAATAAAAGGTAAGTCCCAGAGTTCTGGGTTTAGATCCTGTTGAAAGTTAGTGTAATACTACTCTGGCATGACTCCGTGGAATTGTGAGAGAACTGAGACATCAAATCTGAAGAGAAGAATGGGTGGGCCTGTGTGTCTTTCTGGAAATGCTTGAGGCTCACTCCTATAAGGAAACAATATTATATACAACATCTTCTTTGGGATTCTTGGAAAATAATGGTAAGATTGCCATCCTTGAGTCCATCTTTCATCTACCGTAAAAACCTGCATACTAGACGACTTTCTAAACCAAGAAAGTCATCTTAAAAAGGGGGGGGGTCGTCTTGTGCGCCGGCTATAAGTTCCGCCACTTGAGGATGCCGAGAGCGAGGGACGCAGGCAGCCAGCAGAGGTCAAAGGGAGCCTGCTGGCATCGCAGCTCAGCTGGCCACCACCCCCGCTCCTCCTCGTCTTCCCCATCCTCCTTCCCCCTCGCCATCCCCAAGCAGCGCAGCCTGCTGCTCTTGCCCCTGCACAAGCTCAGCTGGGCACCATCCCTGCCAGGCCTGCCACTCCTCCTCCTCCCCGTCTTCCTCCTGAAGGAAAAAGAGGCTGCCATTCCCGGCCAGCTCAGGCCTCTTCCTCCCTCTCCTCTCCTTCCTCAAACAGTGCAGGCAGGCAGGCTACTCAAGGAGAGTCAAAACAAAGGCACCTCCGAGAAAGTCCTGCTGGAGAAACTTCTTATTTCTCCCCTCTTTGGGGTTTCTTTCCTTTCTCTGTGCTCAGCTCCCTCTGAAAGAACAGCAGCTCTTAAGTTTTAAAAGTTTTAAATAGCCTGCAGAGGGAGGAAGAAAAAGGTCTCTTTCCCCCGTTTTGTTTTGTTTCTGCAGCCAAGAACAAGGCAGCTTTAAAGGGGAAGTCCCAGTGCAAGGGCGAACTACTCTTAAAGGGGAATCCCCCCCAAAAACTGCCACAGATTCAGTGCCATGGAATCACAGGAGTTGTAGTATTACAAGGTCCTTAGCCTTCCCTGTTTAAGAGAGCCAGTACCATACCAAACTACAAGTCCCAGTTTTCTATCAGATTGTTTTGAATTTCAACTCTCACAATTCCTAACACCAGGCATAGGCAAAGTTTGCCCATGCCTGGTAGAGAAGCATCCTACGTTTCTTCGGGGTACATCAATTGTACTGTAGAAAAACACAAAAGGCTCGGTTTTGTTGAGCACAAACTCCCATCACCAGATATACCTCTGGAAAAATAACAGAAATGTTCTAAGATAGTTTAGCTTTTGAGACATATCCAGAACATGCTTTTTTTTAATAGCAGGAGAAATTAACCCATTTCCAGCCATGCCAACAATGTGTGTATTAAGTGGGAAAATCATGAACACATTTTCCTTTAATGCTAAAAGTTGCATTTAGATCAGGCTTTGGCCCTCCAGGTGTTTTGGACTTCAGCTCCCACAATTCCTAACAGCCTACTGACTGGGTTGCTGTGAGTTTTTCAGACTGTATAGCCATGATCCAGAAGTGTCCTTTCCTGATGTTTTGCCCTGATCTATGCCAGGCATCCTCGGAGGTTGTGAGGTCTGTTGGAAACTTGGCAAGTGGGGTTTATATATCTATGGAAAGTCCAGGGTGGGAGAAAGAACTCTTGTCTGCTTGAGGTAAGTGGGAATGTTGCCATTGGTCACCTTGATTAGCACTGAATGGCCTTGCAGCTTCAAAGCCTGGCTGCTTCCTGCCTGGGGGAATCCTTTGTTGGGAGGTATTAGCTGGTCCTGATTTTTTATTGTCTGGATTTCCCCTTCTTTTTGAATGTTGTTTTTTTATTTACTATCCTGATTTTAGAGAGGGGATTTCAAAATACTGGTAGTCAGATTTTGTTCATTTTCATGGTTTCCTCCTTTCTGTTGAAATTGTCCACATGCTTGTGGATTTCAATGGCTTCCCTGTGTCATCTGACATGGTGGTTGTGAGAGTGGTCCAGCATTTCTGTGTTCTCAAATACTGACTGTTAGGAATTGTGGGAGTTGAAGCCTAAAACACCTGGAGGGCTACAGTTTGCCCATGCCTGATTTAGATCCATCTCAAAAATTCATCAAGCCCTTTGGGCATGACCTTGGAAATATCTGGCTGCAGTGCAAAATCTTCTCAAGTGTTGGGTTTTGGAAGCTGCACAAGATGGCTTTAAGGCAACTTCTGTCCCCTCAGCTTACCAGTAGATGCTGCATTTCCCTCCCCCAGCTTATACTTGAGTCAATAAATTTCCCCAGTTTTTGGTGATAAAATTAGGTGCCTCGGCTTATATTCAGGTCAGCTTATACTCAAGAATATATGGTAACTGGATGGTCATCTGTTGAAGGGCTTGCATTGTGTCTTCCCACCTGGCAGGAGTGAGTGGGGTTGGAATGGATGGCCATTGGAGTCCCTTCCAACTCTAGCGTTCTGTTGTTATTGTTAAGCAGAGTCTTATGGCCACCAGTCAAGAGGACTTGCATTGTGCCTTCCTGCCTGGCAGGAATGGGGTTGGACTGAATGGTCATTGAGGTCCCTTCCAACACTAGGGTTCTATTATTATTGTTGTTATTGCTATTATTAAGTAGAACAGGATGGCCACCTGTCGGGACGGCTTGGACGTGTGCTCCTGTCTGGCAGAATTAGGGTTAGACTGGATGGCCATTGGAGTCCCTTCCAATTCTAGGTTTCCATTGTTGTTGTTGTTGGGGAAAGGACATTGGACCCGGCCCTGGTCTCACTCTAGGTAAGGTAAGGTAGAAATTTATAGTACTTTATTACGCTCCATGGACCCACAACTGTTAAATAAATAATAAACATACAGGAGTTTACAGGTGAGGTAAAGGTTTCTCCTGACATTAAGTCCAGTCGTGTCCGACTCTGGGGGTGGGCACTCATCTCCATTTCTAAGCTGAAGAGCTGGATACTGCTTTGATAGTCTTGGATTTGAAATCAAATCAGATGTTTTTATTTTTATTTGGTGTGCGATGGAAGAGGGGTGCTCTTATACGGCAAGTATATCCCAAACTCTCTATTTTAACTGGAAAAGTTGGGGGTCGTCTTATACGCCCAGTCATCTTATATGCCGGAATATACGGTAATTTTGACGGTTCTTTTTATTTCTAGCTGCAGAGGAATATCCTAGCCTCCAATCCCCGCGTCACCCGCTTCCACATCAACTGGGATAGTCCTAGAGACCAGATGGACAATATTGAAAATGTAGACCCAGAGCCCGATGGCTTCCTTCCTCCCAACTGTGCATACATCAAAGGGTTGGCCCCTTCCATGGCTCTTCAGCCCGAGAATTCCATGGACTGTATGTGACCCAAGACAAAGACCTAAGGACCTTGCGTAGAGAAGGCCAACTGAAACATTTATGTGGTAACTGGGGATTTGGTTACCTGTGACCAGTGGAGATGAATAAAGTCCTAAATGACACCTCTCTCTAAACAGACATTTCAGAGCTCACTTCCTTCCTGTTGGGGTTATGACAGGAAGGTTCTCCATACTGTTTCTTAATAGGGACTTGAACCCTCCTGCCATTCCTGCTTGGCAAGCATCTTGTCCAGGTGAGTGAATAAACAAGAGCCCATTGCCATATTTCCTGAAATTGGGAGCAGTGTGGGCTGCCTTGATGCTCTGAGCACCCAAATTATAAGAATCTTAATACAACAAGCACTTTCCTTTCAAAACAGTCTTTTGATTTTATCATTCAATTCCATCAAAGAGCTAAGCCTTGGAAGAGTTGCTTCTGCCACAAAGTGGGGTTCTTTTCTTAGGAGCTAATATTCTTTCCCAGTTATGCAGCAGTCCTGCATAAGAGCTGTAACTTTCCTTTGTGGAGATCTCTTGTTTTATCTTGCACCTGCTGCTTTTTCTGCCACTATCCCAAAAGATGCCCTCTCTGAGCCCAATCAGTTTGGTTAGGCAGTGGGTAAGTTTAGAAATCCACTTGACATCTCTTGCCTATAGGAGTATTGGACAGGATTTTTTCATGAAGTCTGCAGCTGAGGTACTCTTGGTGTTGATTGATATATAAAGTCTTGTTTCCGCAAGTATCCCTGTAATTTTTTTGCCCTTATTAGAATGGCTTTTCAGATAGGACAAAACTGTATCTGCATAATTGAGGGTTTTAGCTTTCCTGCTGCTTCCTACTTTTCAGGGTTTTCTTGCCCTGTTTCTTTGCCTGCCTATTTCTCTCACTGGCATTATAGATAATATATGCACTGCACACAGGTCTTTTTAATTTGTTCACATTGTGAAGTGACTGTCCTACCAATAAAGCATTTGGAAGAAATGTGTGTGAATTCTGAGTGGTATACCTTTCATAGATTTTATTGTTATTTGCTGTTCAATTTGACAAATTTATGCTTGGAAAAGTTAAAGAGGTAGCATAATGACATTTGCATTTTACAAACAGGAATGGTGAATCATATTTCAATTACTGTGTGTGGTCTATTATATCTGTGGGATTTAGTATGATATGGAATGGCTTTGGTTTAAGTCAGCTATGTGGGACAAGTTTTTCTTAGATGCATATTTTTAAAATATTTTTTTATATAGGAAGTTTTTTTTTCCTTGTTTTTAAAAAAGAAGTTACAGAGAGCAATAATGGGGGAAAGCAACAATTTAGTTCTTAGTAAGTCACTCACGTCTTTCACCTCTGACTTGGTCAGATTTTACATATCTATATATAAAAGTCAAAATAAGTATGTGCCAACAATGGTTCCTACATGGCTTGATGGATCTGTACCAAACCTGGTAAACATACCCTTCATGATACAACAAAAATACTGGTGGAATTTGGGGTTACTGATAGAGGATGATGAGAGCTGGAGTCCAACCACACCCAGAGAGCGGCATCATTCCCACCCACAACTGAAGCCTGGCCAGATCTGGAGCTTATGGGAGTTTCAACCTGACCTGGTCAAGAAATGGTGAGAGCTGCAACCCAACTAGATCTTGGAGGATGGTGGGAGTTGTTAGTCCAACCACATCCAAAGAGCTGCATCTTTCCCAACCACAACTGAGGTGTGTCTCTCCTAACCAATCAGGGCTCAGCCTACTTGCCAGTGTGCATCTCCCAACATCCTGACCCCTTCGCTAGGCAGGTTGGGAATGGTGGGAGTTGCAGTCCAACAAGAAGGCTGGGTCCTCTGACCAGTTAGAACGAGTTCCAGCCAGCCAAATCTGGGGCCAATGGGAGTTGGCAAACCAGAGGGGATGGGAGTTGCAGCTAGCCTGAACTGGGGGGATGAGAGTGATAGTTGACTAGGTCTTTGACTGATACGGCTTAACAATGAGCAGGGCTTTTATGGAGACTTACATCAGCAGGGTGTGGTCAGTACCTGAGGGACTGTGTTGTTTCTGTAGTTTGTTTTTGTCCTACGTTTTATTCAATGTAGATTTTATTAAATAAAAATATTTTTAAAATAATTATGATTTGTCCTGAGTTATTCTTTTGCTGCTGCTTTTAAAACTGCTTCTTAAAATGTACCTTTTTTCCCTCTGCCACTTCCTCCAATACCCCACTGTATCCTCCCTTTCTAACATGTGGCCATTCCATTCCTCAGCTGCGACCAGAATTTCTCTTTCCAGTCATTACATGCATGTGGAATCATACTTTACACTCATGATAAAAAATATGATGAAAACACAACCTTCTACAGAGATCAAGCCATTCTATTTAGTACAATTGTTCATGACTTCATAACCTAAGAACTGGGGCTACTCTTAGCACATTTCTAAGCTTCAACTAACCAGGGAGTAAGTCGCTCAATTATTAGAAGATCTTAGCTACCGAGAGTCAATTATACTTGTACCCTGCAGTGTATGACGACTCCAGGTGTGAATCAAGGAGTTGAGTACAAGGTATAGAGTTCTATCAATCTGGAACTCACTTCACTTTAGAGAAAGTCTTCTTTGCCTTCATAGCAGCGAGGTTGCCTCTATAAAGGGCAAAACTGGTTCAAGAACTTAATATTTAATTATGGTCAAAAAGGAGGAATGTACTGGTGAATCTTGTTGAGTCAGTGAAAGTTCCTTTAGGGTAGAGGTAGTCCCCTGATATTAAGTCCAGTCATGTCTGACTCTGGGGTGTGGTGCTCATCTCCATTTCTAAGCCGAAGAGCCAGCGTTGTCCGTAGACACCTCCAAGGTCATGTGGCCGGCATGACTGCATGGAGTGCCATTAGTTCCTTTAGGGTCATGGAATTCAAGAAAGAGAAGGAGAATGGCATGATGGATCCTCCCTTTGCTCACAATGAGCAGATAGTCATAGGGCACTTGGCCTCTTCTTTCCAATTATTAATCCTTTTGGGTCACTGCCAGTGATAGAAAACTTTTGCTAACAGATCTAAATAAAATAATTAAGAATGTGCACCGTTTATCAGAGTAAACCATTGTTAAAATTTTATTTTAGTACAGTCCCTCTGTAACTGAGTTGGTTCCATTCACATTAAAGAAGATAGGCATTGGGTTTGATATGGGCCTATTTATTTAGGATCATGTAATCAATTTTGTCTGGTTTCCCTGAGGAAACTGCGCAAAATACCTATTTAGATTGTCCTGTGCTACACAACAGGGTTGTTTGATTTGCACTATTTAGAGCTGTGCTTAGTGTTGGAGTGGGGCTGGTAGAATTAGCACAACTTTTTTGATAGCCACACAGTGGGGGCTTTCCCTATATTTATGTATTTCTGATGAATAAAAAAACTCCAGTAAGAAATTCTTTTATCAAACTCTTTCCTTGTCAAAGAAAAAGAAAAGAGGATCTTTATAATCCTTTCCAAGGTCACCTTTCCTTTAAGCTATGTCTAAATGGAACTGCTCTTGGCACAAGAGGATTTGGAAACTAAAAAAATAGCTATGTGTTGTGGTGGGGATGAGGAAGGGGTGGAGGGAAACAATGAAAATGCTTATGGGGAAAAAATCCTACTTTTAATTCTTTTTTCTCCAGTCCTCTATTTTCAGATGTATTCAATTGCAACCACAATACCAAGGACAAGCTAAACTATTTTAAGTTGCAGAATACAAGAGGGTAGATTCCAATTGAACATTAGAAACACCTTCTTGGCAGTAAAAACTGAACCAATTACTTAGTTGGAGGAGTGATCTTGTCCTAGATGTTTTCAGAAAGAGGCTGAACAGCTACCCGCTGGGATAATTTAGCTCAGCGTTTCTCAATCTGGGGGTTGGGACCCCTGGGGGGGGGGGGGTTCAGAGGGGTTGCTAAAGACCATCTGAAAACACATATTTCTGATGGTCTTAGGAACCCCTTTGATAGAGAAAGCTGAATTTCTCTGGTCCAGTGAATTAAAATACATCCCGCATATCAGATATTTATATTATGATCCATAACAGCAGCAAAATTAGTTATGAAGTAGCCACAAAACTAATTTTATGGCTGGGGGTCACCACATGAGGAACGGTATTAAGGGGTCGCAGCATTAGGAAGGTTTAGAACCATAGAATTAGCTGGATTCCATATATTAAGCTGGGAATGGGGTTGGATTTGTTGTCCTATGGGACCCCTTCTCTATAATTTGATGATTTCAGTCTTCCTGGCACATAAGGCCAGGGTTATAGTGACTATGGAGCCTTTTTGTGAGGTGGGTATGCAACAGGTAAGCTGCAGAAAGTGGGGCTTCTCTTTTCCCTCTTTGAATATGACCCAGATCTCTTTAAATCTGAGCTATTTATGAAAGCACCTCACCCCTAAAATTATTGCATTAACATAAACCATGCTTTCCCTCTTGTCGTTGGATAATTTGTAAAGCCAAGAGGCTACTCACCGTCAAAATGTATTACTACCTGTACTGTTATAACACTTAAATGGCCCTGAGAAAATTAGCTGTCTAGATCTTGTTGAACTCCGAATTTTAACCACCTTGCCATGGGCAAGAAAGGAGTGGTATTTCATCCACATCTGCATGGCCATAGGCTCCCGACTCATTCAAAATTAACATGGCAGATTATATCACCAGTTCTATTCACATTGCCTCAGATTATACTTGGCACAGCATTTCAGAGCATTTCCGCTATTTCGGATGTGTAAGTAAGAAATCTGAGTAACAAGCCAAACTAGTTTTCTTTTTCCAGTTCAAAGGGGTAACATTAAACAATCACAAAAGAGTATAGTGTGCCTATTTACTATATCTAAAATAGCTCTTTAGTTAGATATTGCAGTGCCCAGAAACTATATTTTACATTCCTCCTCACCAATTAGCTATCTCCTAAGTAGTTCTCAAGTTATAAAATGTGTCTATATCAGCAGAAATGAAACGAAAAAATAAATAAATCCATACATAGGGGTAAAACACAATCTGAAGACTCTACCTGCTTTGTGTTAGGTATTTTTTTGTTTGCGCCCTTAATCATGCCACACATTATATGAGGGTATTATTTCACACCAAAATCTGGAAGCAAACGGGGACTTGATTTTTTTGTCTAAATCTAAATAATGGTGCCACCATTTTAAAAGGACATTGTGATTTTTCTGTTTGCCCCATTCCATGTGATTCAGACTTATCTACAGGTCATTCCTCAAAAGCACTTTCAAAATGTTGATTGTAATCTTGGATCTAGGATTGCTATTCCTCGGTTACCTTTATCTGCAATGTAAAATCTTGGGCAGAGTTCCTGTTCTTGATTCCTTCGTTGTAGCAGGACAAAATGCATCAAAAGCACTTTCAAAATGTTGATTGTAATCTTGGATCTAGGATTGCTATTCCTCGGTTACCTTTATCTGCAATTTAAAATCTTGGGCAGAGTTCCTGTTCTTGATTCCTTCGTTGTAGCAGGACAAAATGATCTATTCAGCAGTGGCACCTAGGAAATTTCACCATGCTTTTTTTACATTGGTTTTTAGTGCCAGGCAAAGTCAGCCCCACATTCCCAAGGCCCTGAGAATCCTAACTATATAGATTTTAATTTGCTGCTTTAAAAAATTCTGAAATTGTCTGATTTTGATGTTTATTTATACCAGTGGTTCCCAAACTTTTTTTCACCAGGGACTACTTGATCAGGGAACACTCTCCAAAATTAGTAACAAAAGGGTTATGAATCAATTTTGGGTCAACTCTGGATTTGTTTTATTTGGGGTGCTGATTCAGAAAATTGCATTGGATAGACCACATCAGCTCTAGTTTCTGATACAGAGCATATGCCGCCCGGTAGTCGCCATCTGCTTGCCCACAGAAGACCATATTTAATAATCTAGAGCTGACCACAGGTTGAGAACCACCAATTTATACAATTCTGCTCGCTCTGTTTTATATATCTTTATGATGACTTTGAAAGTGATTTGGGTCAAAATTGGAGTGAACAACCTCCTTTTTTGTTACTGATGTGTGCCTCAACATCATTTCAAACTTATGGTGACCCTATCACTGGGTTTTCCTGGATGTGCCTTTGCCCTCCTCTGAGGCTGGAGAATGTGACTTGCCCAAGGTCACTCAGCCAAGGAGGAATTTGAACCTGGTCTCAGGAGTCCTAGTCCTATGCTCAAACCACTACAACAGTGTTTACTTTTAAAATGGAATTATGGTTTTGTGTCAGTAACATAGTTCATTTTATATTGAAGACTCTTTCAAGTTTTAAGAGTTCTACCTCACAGCATATAATCTGCTTGTGAACAAAAAGAAATAAACCATCATCTTTTGTTCTACTTGATCACCCCAGGTTTTATTCTCACTTTGCACGATCAACCATATGATTGTAATAATTACAACTGCGCTAATACCAATATTAAAAGTTTTGTTTCAAACGTAATTCATTTTGTGTGTGCATGTAGGAAGTCCAATATTGAAACACGTGGCTATCTGTGGTTAGCCTTCTTTGGAGATGTAATTAATCCTGCTTCTTTCCAGGCAAATGAGGTCTAACCTGGACAGTTTTTCTGTCCTGAAAACACAAGAAAAGAAAGGAACTTTGGATCCTGAGATTGCATGGCCCTGGGTGGAATTCTGAGAACTGTAATTCAAAATATATATAAGATTTCCAAGCTGTGGTAATACTGCAGCAAAGAGAGAGTATTTCTAACGCATTTCAGTATTGGCTCTCTCTGTCAGTAAAAGGAAATCAGATTTGAAATAGTCCCTACTTATATTTTCATATGCCTCGAGGAGCACGAGAATGTATTTCTGGAAGTAAACCCTGCCCCTGAGTGGGAAGCATTAACCACAGCTGCTGTTTTGTTGTGCCGTCCCAGTTTGAGGCTGGAAGATTCCCTGTGGTCTCATATGCTCCAAACTCTAAAATTGCCCTCTCTTCTTAGCACCCACTGCTCACATAATGTACATGCGGCTCCAAAAGTCAGATATTTTATGGCAACAGAAGGGAATCTTAAAGCTGCACAATAGTTGTCTTTGTTGTGTTTTTATTTAATCTCATCTCCCCAAGGAAATAAAGCTTGATGGCACCACTCCAAATTTCATAGTCTGCTCTGGGCAGGAACTACATCCTTCTCCTTTTAATCAGAAGCTTATTTACTGTCTCAGTGCATAATCTCGCTACTGTAGTTTGGTTTGTTTCTTCTTTGGCAGTGCCCACTGCAGGAGCCATGTTTTCTTGCAAATAAATTCTGTCTCCTTGGCACCATTTCACAAGGAGGGACCACCATGCTGCCTTGCAGCAGAGTCCTAGCTAGCAACCCACTTCAGAGAGACAGATCACGTTGATTTATTATAATTCATCCAGGGTAATATAGAGACCAACATATAGGCTGCAGTGGCTATAACTCGTAGAGTTATTTGTTGGTATTTCAATGCTATCCACATCTTCCTCTGGAAAACCAAAATGGTTAAAGCCTGATTAAAAGAGGTCTTTCTTTCAGGACTGCAAATATATTTTGGACACATGTGCACCTCCACGCTGCAAATTGAAATCCAGCATGATGGCTTTAACAGATTAGAGAGCTGGGCCAAAACTAACAAAATGAATTTCAACAAGGAGAAATACAAGATACTACATTTAGGCAGAAAAAAATTGCAAAAATAGAGGATGGGTGATGCCTGGTACACGTGAAAGAGATCTTGGAGTTTTAGTAGGCAACAAGTTGAACATGAGTCAACAGTGTGATGCAGCAGCTAAAAAAGCCAATGGGGTTTTGGGCTGCAACAAAAGTATAGTGTCTAGATCAAGGGAAGTCATGGTGTCTTTGTATTCTGCTTTGGTTAAGTCTCACCTGGAATACTCTGTCCAATTCTGGGCAACACAGTTTTAAAAAGATATTAACTAGCTGGAAAATGTCCAGAGAAGGGTGACTGAAATTATCAAAAATCAAAGGTTGAGAGGAGACATGATAGCCATGTATAAATTTGTGAAAGGATGCCATAAGGAAAAACCTCCCAGGAAGGGCACAAACTGTCCTGGGCATCAGCTTAATGCAATTGTTGTCCTTTACTTCTCTAAACATGTCTACCAAACATTTTGGAGGAAACTTTTTGCCAGAGGATTGGAAATCTGGCCTCCACCAAATTAAATTTGTAGAGTGCACCTCTACTGTTTGTTGTGATACTGCCTTCAGGTGGATGCCTGTTTATGATAACCTTATAAGGCTTTCTTGGCAAGATTTGAACAGAAAGAGTTTAGCACCACCTTCCTCCAAAGCTGGAAGACTGTGACTTGCCCAAGTGGGCCTCCGTGGCTAAGTGAGGATTCAAGCTCTAGTCTACAAGCATCTGACATGGAAATCACTACATCATGCTGTCTCTTAGACTGAATTAGAAGAACAGGGCTTAAATCCTACATGGTTTGAGTCCAAATAATCTACAGGATCCGCTTCTCTTGCACAATTCACCTAATTTCATAAATTGAGGTCCTCTGGGGGATGCTTAATTTAACAAGCTAGAACCAGACTGGCAACCGTCATCCAGAGGACCTTTTAATTGGTCGCCCCAAGACTGTGGAACGACCTGCCGGAAGAAATTCAATAGCTAAATAAGCTGACAGAATTTATGACAACTAAAGACCTATCTCTCCTGGTAGGCTTATCCTGTCAACTTTCAATGATGAGTTTTGATTTATATTATATTGCTACTGTATGTCAATTTTGTATCTGAGTTTAGTGCAAGTTTTTTAAATTTTTGGCATTTTTATCTATGTAATATATTGTATATATTTTATGTTCATACATTTTTTACTCTGTTGTACCCTGCTTCAAGCCATCAAGAGAGGCAGGTAATAAATATTTATTATTATTATTATTATTATTATTATTATTAAATGTACTATCTTCAATTTATGACATACTTTGCCACTTGGTAACTTACCAGTTGCTCAGCCCAGCTAACAATCTGTAGTTTACCAGTGGCAAATTACTGTAGTACCAGACTTATTTTCAAATGCAGCACAGGACTATAACATTTGAGATATTCCAAACGCTACACTGCAGAGAAGAGGATGAAGGAAGAACTGAAGCAAAAATCACAAACTATTCATATTTTTAATAATAGTGTTTGATTAATTGTATTAATTTACACTGTCAGATTCCAACTTGAAATTAGCATCCCATTTTTAAATGTTGTATATTCATAACTGCTTGAAATGCATTAATTTGTTAAAACCTGATTGCTTTCCAATGCTCAGATTTCAGATGTGTTGTTAATTATTGACCTAATTTGAACTCTGTCTTTGTACTCAAAATTAAATTACTGAGGACCATGCACATGCAGTCAAAATAGCTAACATAAAATGTCAAACGCATCCCTTTTAATGCAAAGCCAAGGCAGGCCAAGCAATCTTAAGTAAAGAGATTTGCTAGGAGGCAGAAGAATGCCCACCTTTTGTCCTCTATGTCTTTGATGGCAAGAGGCAGCCCCTACAAAGGAGAGAAAAAAACAACATAGGTGGGAAGGGTCATGTCTGCAGTGTGCACAGAAATAGAGCTCCCAGCAACCGGTCCCAAAGCCCTTGCCATCAGCACAAGCAGCCACATCTAAAGCATGAAAAAACTGATTTAGAAAGCAGGAAGGTAATGACATTCTGGCATCTAGTAGTGTTAGCTTAGTTACAGAGATTTCTGTTGGGATTACAACTTCCAAGACACATAGCCAAGATTTAGTGTATGTTCTCCAATCTATAATACTAACTCTTCTACATTTAGCACCCAAACAGACAATCTGTAACCACTGTAAGTCCCTGTAGCAAACTCATTAGTAAGGGTTCATATCATGCTTCACTGCTATCACTGCTATCCATGCCCAAATCTGAGTGCTGAGGTCCAACTGCAGTTGCCCTGGAGGTAGTAGGATTGGTAACAGCATACATGCTATCCAGCTTTGTCCACATGGTGGGGAGGATATTTTAAGCTCTGGATGCCCCTTTTCCATTGCACTACTGCCTCAACCAAGCCATATTCAGGGCAGTTCTCATACAAGTTATTATTGACCATAGTTCCTGGTTATTTTATTATATGCATATGTGTTCTTCTTCTCATCTAACAGGTATGGGTCACAACCACAAGGCTGTTTGCACGTGGTCATTGCCCAAGACAGAAGAGCACTGCTCTACATGGACTTGGCAACCATCCATAAGATTTTCCTTAACACAGCTCACCCAGTGTTATTCTAGAGACTGCTGTCATTTCAGTTGAATTTCTAAAGCTCTGGGTTGTCTTTATTTCCAGCTTCCTGGACCCTTGGTCATGCAAGTTGGGGCTGCTCAATTGGACTTGCCACATAACTCATCTGGAAGGGCCCAGAAGGGGAAATACAGTTTCTCACAATTAAGGACCTCATTCCATAAGGGGGAGAGGAAAGTGGGGGGAGTCATCGTCTTATTGTTTCTCTTAACTTGAAAGACTGAGTCCACGAAGCCCATCAAACAATGCAGCACCAATTCCGGTGGATTTCATTTTTAAAGTGAAGATAAATGGAGCCTTGGGAAACCAGGTAACAATTTACTTGACTGCTTTCACTTCACATAGAAACAACTGGGTATCTTAAGGTGGGGTGGCAACTGTTGTATTTTATGGTGGGGTGAAGCTGTTATATTTTAAGACCTCATCCCATGTGGGGGGAGGGGAGCACGGGTAATCGTATTCTTACCATAGCATTTTGTTCTGTTCTGTTTAAGGAAAATGGATACTATATTTACCCCTTTCACATGCAATGTCTTTTTGACTGTTTCTACAGTAATCCTCCTTGTTCTGAGATATCACACAGGTGAGTATAGTCCCTGACCATACTGCTTTATTTTTATTTAATTTTAATTTTAAAAGGGGCAACCTCTGTATTGCGAAAGTCTGAAATTAGGTCTAAAAAAGGGGGAAATATAGCAACAGCAAACTGGTAATATATTTAAATTGTGCAATTCCTGAATAATAAACTGTAAAAAAAATACTGTAAAAGTTTAATGCAAGATGATTAATGGCAAGAAAAGGTGCATCAAGGCACATTTCAAGACCATCCACGGGAACACCCAGACTTTGATGTCACTATAACGATCCAACACAGGAGAATAGGAAAGTTCCCATCCCACATAAAAGTAAGTGCCTTTCTGTGTGAATCAATTTGACAATTTAGAGGAAACCAAAGTTACAAAAGATACTTATTTGTTAAAAACGACTTCCAGATTAACTCCATTAACACCACAAAGAGACTGGCACACTATCTAAAAAAAAGAAGTGAATTGTAAGTTAAACAAAATTAAGAAATGAAAATGGACAACTAAAAACGAAGTAGGAAGATTTAAAGGAAATTATGGAAGGATATATGAAAAACTGAATAAGGACACTGAAAGTTTGGGGGAACTAATAAAAAATTAGACCCTCGGATGGAATTATCACTGAACAAAAACCTAACCAATAATAAAATAGAGCAGGTGATCAAAAATTAGAAATCAAATTCATCTCCTGGTCCTGATGGGTTTACCACAATTTTAAATAAAATATTCCAAGCATGTTGTCTGAAATCTACTAACATTGTTTAATGAGATATTAACAAATAATCCCAGGGTCCTGGTAAAGATCAGAAATAATAACAATATTAAAACCAAATGAGGAGGAGGTTGACCCATACTCATATAGACCAATTAACACTATGCAATGTGGATATATATTTTACAAAAATTAGAGCAAATAGACTGAAATATATCATTTAATAAAGAAAGATTATACATGGATTTATTAAAAACAGAATGCTTGCAGGTCCAATCAGAAACATACTAAATGAAATTAGCCATGCAACAAGAGAGAGGCCCTATATCCCAGGATCTGATCCCAGGTTTTCTGCTAATATGAGACCCCAATGCCAGATAACCTGGGATAAACAGAAAACCTGGGATCAGATCCTGGGATATAGGGCCTGTCTGGAAGGGCCCCAAGACTACATAATTGAATGGAGAACAAAATATATGAATGGGTTGTGTGTGTGTGTGTCAGAAGCGACTTGAGAAACTGCAAGTCGCTTCTGGTGTAAGAGAATTGGCCGTCTGTAAGGACATTGCCCAGGGGATGCCTGGATGTTTTACCATCCTGTGGTTTCTCTCATGTGCCTGTCATCCAAAGGAGAACTGGGAGTTGAAGTGGAAAGAGCTTACAGCCAGAGCGAAAGGGAAATAAAAATATAAGAAACTGAACCAAAAAATCTTCATGATCAAATAAACAATATAAATCAATGAGTAGAGTCATATCTGTTCCTGGGAGGAGGGGGGAAAGAGGAAGAGGGGGGTGGGGAAGGAATTGATAGGTATAAGTAATAGAAATCTAGAACTGTAATAGATACAATATAATAAACAGAATGTGTTATATGAGGTAAAAATAATAATATATTGTTGTGTATATGCAATTGTGACAATGTTACAAATTCCTTACATCTAACCAATAATAAAATAAAATACTATACCCGATAGTCCGTCCCAAGATCTAAGAGCCTGCAGATCCATGGAAGCCCCCCAAGAAGAACTGAGAGCAGAAGAGAGGAAAGAAAGACTAGCAGGGTCCTGAGTACAGTTCACACAATAGACACCTATGCAGAAGTGTCAGGCAAGGGACAGAAGAAAAGTACTGCAGATGGGTCACAGGGCATGAATGTACAAGTACACAGCACTATACCAGGATTTGAGAAAAGATTAAAATACCTGTGCCGTTGAATAACAAAGGATTATTTGGCTAAAGAAGTCTGGTTCAGGATGATGAACACAATATAATAGCAATGATTAAACCTGAGGCTGTACATTCAATATGAATTGCACTGCATAATTATCATTCTGTCTAAAGTCAAAAAATGTTTTAAAATGCATGCACTAAACAGGGAATTTTTAAGAAAATCAGTTAAAAAACTTAACATATAAACACATACTATGGCCTCAATGTGAATGATATGACCTGCATTGTGCCTTGCCCGTTCATGGAATTGGCTGTAACTTTCAGTGGGAAAACATTCTTAGACTGTTGCAGCAAGCAAACAAACAAAACAAAGGTGGGAGCACACACACACAAGGCCATAATCCTATGTACAACCCTGATGACTCAATGGAAATTGCAGAAAAGCTGACTTCCCTTTCTGAATCAATGAATTTTATGGGACTGCTCCAGCACAAATCACCAATAGATTTCAGTACTGGGGGAGAAACACTTGAAAAACTTCCACAGTCAGTAAAGAACTTTCTTGGGTTCAACCAAAATGCCACAAAACTTCTTTTGGAAGATAGATGCTTTTGGACTGTGGTGCTGGAGGAAAGTTCTGAGAGTGCCTTGGGCTGTGAGAAGATCCAACCAGTCCATATTCCAGGAAATAAAGCCCGACTGCTCATTGGACAGAAGAGTAGTAGAGGCCAAGATGAAGTACTTTGGCCACATCATGAGAAGAAAGGAAAGCTTAGAGAAGACAATGATGTTGGGGAAAATGGAAGGAAAAAGGAAGAGGGGCTGACCAAGGGCAAGATGGATGGATGGCATCCTTGAAGTGACTGGATTGACCTTGAAGGAGCTGGGGGTGGTGACGGCCGACGGAGCTCTGGCGTGGGCTGGTCCATGAGGTCATGAAGAGTCGGAGACGACTGAACGAACAAACAACAACAAACAATCAATCAAAGAGCATTCTGAACCTCACCAACGATGGAATTGGGCCAAACTTCCCACATAGAACCCCAAGACCAACAGAAAAGACTGTGTTTTCTGATGGTCCTTGGCAACCCCTCTGACACCCCTCTTGTGATTCCCCAGGTTGAGAGACGTTGAACTAACTGGTGGGGGTCTTTCTCTTCATCTGTTGTTATTGGCAGCAGTTGTGGGAAGGGAAGGCGACACGCGCGTGGCTTCCCCAAAGGCCAAACACAAAAGGCATTGCCATGGCCGAGCACGCCACAAGGAAGGCATCCCTACGCTACGCTACGCAACTTACGTAAGAGGGCCCGTTACGTAACTTGCGCGGGGCTTGGGAAAACCCAGGCCCTGCAGGTGTTTTGGACTTCAACTCCCACAATTCCTAACGGCCTCAGGCACCTTCCTTTTCCCCCTCAGCAGCTTAAGCGGCTGAGGGGGAAAAGGAAAGGGCTTGAGGCCGTTAGGAATTGTGGGAGTTGAAGTCCAAAACACCTGCAGGGCCCAAGTTTGCACAGGCCTGTTAGAACATCCCCAGCCGCCGCCCCCTCCTCCCTCCCTCCCTCTCTCTCTCTCTCTCTCCCTCTCTCTCTCTCTCCGGAGCTCCACCCTTTCACAATGGACATTCTTTCAAAACACGGACAATCTCGGCGTACTAAATATAGCAGCCTAAATTCTCTTCTTCCGAGCGAGCCAATCAGCGGGCCCGCTCCGGAAGGGAGGCGGGGCTTAGAACCCTCCCGCTGTCCAATCCGGGGCGCCGTTAGGCACGCACGGCGTCCCCCGCCCCTCCCCGCCCCTCTTGCGCAAGGAGGAGGCGGGCGCGTCGGGCGAAGCCGTCAGGACCCGAGGCCAATCGCCGACCCGGCCGCGGCGCCGGAGCCAATGAGTGAGTGAGGGCCGCGGGCGCGGGCCAATGGGAGGCGAGGCCGGGGCGGGACCTGGCGGCGGCTGTGGTGGTGGCGGCGGGGGAGAGGGGGCGGAGGCGACCCCGGGCCTGGCAGGGGAGGGGGGATCGGGCCTGGCCGGGCCCAGCCGGAGCCTCCTGCCGCCACTGCCACCGAGAGAGAGGCAGACCCGCGGAGAGCGCGCCAGAGAGGAAGCGGGGAGAGCGCCCCCGCCTCGCCCGGCCCCGCCCGGCCATGGGCAACGCGGCCACGGCCAAGAAGGGCGGCGAGATCGAGAGCGGTGAGTGAGGGAGCGCGGGGCCCGCCAGGCAGGAGGAGGAGGCGGCGGCCGCCATGGCGCCTGGAAGGGCTGGAGGGGGCTGCAGGCCCGGCCCGGCCCCTCCGGCAAGGAGGCCGGCCTTCTGGCCCCTCCTCCTGGAGACCCCGGCCTCGCTTCTCTGCTGGAGCCTTTCCCCTTTGGGTGCCTGCCTTGCTTTGTGTCTCTTGGGTCACATGCGCGCAGGACGAGCCCAACCTCACATCTCTAGGCTGCCCCTCCTCTCTGCTTTGCTCCCTTGGACATCCCAGTGTATTGTTTAACAGCATCTCTAGCAGGCCTGGGCAAACTTGGGCCCTCCAGGTGTTTTCGACTTCAGCTCCCACAATTCCTAACAGACTACCGGGCGTTGAAGTCCAAAACACCTGGAGGGCCCAAGTTTGCCCATGCCTGATCTATAATGATCCTGGAGCAATGTATCAAAACATAACAAAATGCAGGTTGTGTACCTCTTATCCGCAATTGGGATAATGCTGATCCATGTGCAAATAAATCAGCAATATTTGGCAGGGTGGGGCTATATCTTCTATATAAAAAAATGTAATGTTCGTTTGTGGGATTAACATTACTCAAAAACCACTGGATGAATTGACACAAAATTTGTACACAATACACCTATCAGGCCAACGAGTGACCATCACTCATAAATAAAAATGCAATGTTTGTTTGTGGGATTAACATTACTCAAAAACCACTGGACGAATTGTCACAAAATTTGGACACAAGACACCTATCAGGCCAACGAGTGATCATCACTCATAAAAACACTGAAAAACACAGAAGAGACTTAAAAAGCAAAAAAATAAAATAAATAAATTTACGTTATAACCCATGCGCAAAACCACATATATACACAAACAAAACTCATATACACAGACAGGGCCACAGCAACGCGTGGCAGGGGATGGTTAGGATATAAATAAGAATGTAATGTTCGTTTGTGGGATTAACATAACTCAAAAACCACTGGACGAATTGACACCACATTTGGACACAATACACCTATCAGGCCAACGAGTGACCATCACTCATAAAAACACTGAAAAACACAGCAGATGAGACTTGAAAAGCCAAAAAATAAAAAATACATTATAACACATTTGTAAAACCACACATATACACAAATATATACACACACAAATATATATACACACACAACACACATATACACAGACTGGGCCACAGCAACGTGTGGCAGCGGACGGCTAGAGCAATACACACTGCTCTATCTCCCCTAGGGGACTCAGGGCAGTTTCCACATAGGTAAAATAAAACAGAAACATAAAGAGTAAACAAAACATAGGCATAAAATTATTAACACAAAGATATACATTAAAACCAATTCCAACACTATTCTATTGTGCAAAATAAGCTACCACGGGCCAGAATTTCGAAATGGGCCTAGACATTTTGAGAGGGCTGGGCCGAGGCTAGTGCAGAGAAAATATGGGGCCCAGGGAATGGATAAAGTGCAAAGACCAGTCCCAACAGTGGCCATAGTGGGGCCTGGGACTACTCATTTCCAGGGCCTATAAAAGAAGTATAAAAAGGTTGGGCCAGGACAAGTACCCCGAGATGACAGAGGACTGGGGTAGTGGGTGGAGTACAAGGCTGAGTTCTAATTTATGGCCTGGGGCCTGGGACTTTTGACTGGTCATTTTCAAAGGCCTGATGAAAACCACTAAGTCTTCAAGTTCTTATGAAAAGAGGAGAGTGATGGGACCTGTCTTATCTCCCTGGGGAGGGTGTTCCAAAGATGGGGGCCACCACTGAGAAGGCCCTCTCCCTCGTCTCCCACCAACTGGGTTTGAGACGGTGGCGTGAGCGAGAGAAGGGCCTTCCTGATGGATCTTAGAGTTCGCGCCGGTTCATAGAGGGAGATGTGATTGCGGAGATAGGCAGGGCCCAAAGGAGGTTCAGTATTTAATACAGTCGTTCCTATGTTGTTTGTCTTTAATTTACAATACCGTAGTATCATTTGCAGCAGTGGTTCCCAACCTGTGGTCCGTGGACCATCAGTGCTCTGCAAGAACGAAAATATGGTCCGCAGCCTCACTATTACTACACAGATGCCTCAAAACCATGCAGCAACGAGAGCGACTGGTCTCATGAAACCCTCTTGACAGAATTCAACAACGAGAGTACGCTAGCAACGCTGCCCTAGCAAAGGAAAAACCACGCTGGCACGGAGAAAGAGGCGGAGAGAGAGGCAGAGTCTTATGACGTCATGGACGTGCTGGCACAGTTTGCTCTTTCAGGAGGCTAGTTTGCGGCAGCTCTTAGAGCTGTAGCAAATTAGGATTTTGCGAGAGCAAACTAAGCCAGCACGAGCGATGCTCCGCCTCTTTCTCCGCCTACTTCCCTTTGCTAGGGCAGCGTTGTGAGCATACGCTCGTGCCGCAGCAAACTACAGGAAGCTTGCGCTCGGGCTTGCTCCGAAGCCCCGCCTTTTTTCCCCCCGAGGCTTCTCTCTCTCTTGCTAGCGTGCCTGTTTTCCATTGCAGAGGGCAGGGATGCGAGCGTACGCTCACAGTTGAATTCTGCCAACTGCGAGAGTACACTCGCATTGCTTCCCTAGCAAGGGAAAACAGGCACACTAGCAAGAGAGAGAGCAGCCTCAGGGAAAAAAAGGCGGGGCTTCTGAGCGAGCTCGAGCACAAGTTTGCTCTCGCTTCCAGTAGTTTGCTACAGCTCTTAGACCCGTCGCAAACTACAGGCAGCGGGAGCGAGCTTGCACTCGAGCTCGCTCCAAAGCCCCGCCTTTTTTCCCCTGAGGCTACGAGCCAGTTTTCCTCTCTCTCTTGCTAGCATGACTGCTCTGCTTGTTGAATTCTGTCAACAGCGAGAGTACGCTCACATCGCTGCCCTAGCAAAGGGTAAACCACGCGGCCGCGGAGAAATAGGCAGAGAAAGAGGCGGAGTCTTCGACGTCATTGGTCGTGCTGGCACAGTTTGCTCTCCCAAGACGCTAGTTTGCGGCGGCTCTTATAGTGTCAAGGCATCTGGGATGTCAGGAGGGGAGAGGCTGGCTACCCACGAAGGAGTACTACTACCATATCAGCTCCAGATTATTAAATATGGTTTTCTGTGCGTGAGCAGATGGTGACTACTAGTTGGCACATGATCTGTTATCAGAAACTAGAGCTGATGTGGTCTATGCAATGCATTTTCTGAATCAGCACCCCAAATAACTAAATTGAAGTAGACCAAAAACTGATTCATAACCCTTTTGCTACTAATGTTGGAGAGTGGTCTCTGGTCAAAGTGGTCCCTGGTCAAAAAATGCTTGGGAACCACTGATTTACAGCATACATAAGAAGCTCGCTTGCATTATTTGCAAAGTATTTTCAGTCTCCCCCCACCTCCCCATCCCAACCAAAATTAGAGCCTTTGCTGATTTTTAGCCCATCCCGAGTAAAATCAACTCCCTTACTATGTGTATAAGGTGTGTATGAAACATACACTTCATGTATAGACTTTGGTCCCACCTCCAAAATGATGTATATACAGCAGGCTCTTGGTTAACTGGAACTCTCAAGCAACTGGCATAAAATTGAACCAATATATAATATTGCATTCATTAAGAAAGTTTTATGAGTTTTAATACTACGGGAAAACTGTGTTACAGTAAGTTTGTCTTTGTTTTAGTTTGCTTTTAATTACTGTCTTTCAGTCTTACTATCAAGTCAGTACAGAGTTTGCAGTATGCTTTAGTATGGGGTATAGTATTCATTTGGCCTTTTTTCATGGTAGGTCTCAAACTATGAGAAACTACATTTATCAGGCATCAGCCCATCCTCATGGATGCCAGTTAACCTAGAGCCTACTGCAGGCATGGCAAACTTCAGCCCTCCAACTCTTATAATCGCAAAACATCCGGAGGGCAGAAGTTTGCCCATGCCTAGTCTATTGTATATGCAAATATAGTTATTCCAAAATGTGAAAAGTTTCAAAACACTTATTTCCCAAGCATTTCGGATAAGGGATACTGAACAGATATCAACAGTCAGATGTGCTCTTTTGTTAAATGCCTGGTAGATAATATATGTGCTAATCCTAACCTATTTTGCTATTACTTTTAGGCAGATATGGCAGGTTCGTGCTTCTAGACAGCTGGCCCTGTTAAAATGCAAGTGAAGGATACTTAATGCAGGACAGACAGGTGGATATAACTCCCAGCCCCAAAGGAAGCTGCAGAACACACCGGCAGGTTGGCCAGGCAGGAAAGTGGTCCTCAGTGGAATTGCTACCAACAGAGCAGCATGTCCGAAGGTAGTTTACCTAAATGGAAGAGAGAGAGAGAGAGCGAGAAAGAGAGAGAGTTCTGCTTGGACTGCTTTGCCAAGAGAGGAAGCAAGACCCTGTAGCTTCAGCAGCCTTGCAGGACAGACAGATGATGCTGGAATGGGACTTCAGAACTATTTAAAACTTACCCCCCCCCCCTCCCAACGCACACTTCTTAGTTCTTTTGCCTATTGCCCTGATAAACTTGTATCAAGCCGGCCTCTTGTCAGTTTAATCTGGGTTTTCCTTGTGTCAAAACAGCCCTATTTTCTTGTCCGTACAAATGAAGCCTTTATGATGTAGTCCTCTTGCCTCATTGACAGAAACTTATACAGGTGGGTTACAAACAATGATGTCTTCCATTTTTAGCTCTCTTGCATTTTTGCATCATTATGATATATATAAAAACTATAGAAAATAAACATAAAGAAAAGATAAGAAAGGCAAGTGGTATCTTTAGACTGATGAATCGAAGAGTCTGGAAACACCTGAGATGCTTCACAGCTTCACATGTCTTTTTCCTCTCCACTGAATGCCTTTGAAACACCTGATGCCTTGTGTTGGATTTAGTCTAGGGCGCTCCTTTTCTTTTCTTTTTTAAAGAGGAACACAGTGATTGGATAATCGCAAGAAATAATTTGTATGTGATGGAACAGTAGGGCAAAGCATTCAGGCCAGGCCTCGTAGGTGCCAGTGATGCGCTTTTAAACCAGGAATTGCCCCCTCATTTTTCAAGAATCCCTCACATTGAGAAGAGCACATTGTAAGTGGATGTGGAAACTGCAAGCTAGGCCTTGGCACCTGAGACATCTTAGCCTCTTTGACTCCTGGAACAAAATAAGCGATATGAAAACTCTTTCTGAGCTCTCAGCTTCTTGGGGATATTGTCTTAGTTCAGTGGTTCTCAAGCTTCCTAATGCCGTGACCCCTTAATACTGTTCACTCACTGTATTTTCATTCACTGGACCAAATTTGGCACAAATATCTGATATGCCCAAATCTGGTGGAGTCGGAGGGGATTGATCTTGTCATTTGGAAGTTGTAGTTGCTGGGATTGATAGGGAACCTACAATCAAAGAGCATTCTGAATCACACCAATGATAGAATTGGGCCAAACTTCCCACACAGAACCCCCATGACCAACAGGAAATACTGTGTTTTCTGATGGTCTTTGGCGACCCCTCTAACACCCCCTCGTGACCCCCCCCCCCCCGGAAATCCCGACCCCTAGGTTGAGAAACACTGCCTTAGGTCTTGCTTCAGCATATCTTCAGAAAACTGTAGGTGGAGTCCAGATATCCTGGTTAAACTTTCTTGTTGGCTTTTTTAACCCTGTGAACAACATTCCATTGGTTCCATTGGCAGCTTAAAGTAGTCCCTTTTCCAAAAAACTTCCTATGCAACAGGGTTGTGGAATGTTTTGTGAACCAGATACTGTTGGACTGTGGCTTCTTCATCTCTTATCATTGGCTCTGCTGGCTGGGTCAGATAAGAGGTGCAGTCTGCTGATATCTGAAAGGCCACACATCCCTCATCCTTGTCATAGAAGAGGGTGGGCAAGGCACTGAACGTGTTCACTACTTGCTGAGCCTCATAAGGGACTTCTATGCTTTTTTAAAAAAGTATTATTGATTTTCAAATTACTGATATCCAAAATAGAAAAGAAATTAGCAGAGAGAGAGAGAGAGAGAGAAAACAAAGAGAGGGAAATAATGTAAGATTATTTATTTATTTATTTATTTACCCTATTTTTACCCCGCCTTTCTTAACCCCGAAGGGGACTCAAGGCAGCTTTATGTATAGGCAACTATTCAGTGCCTTAAAACAACCACTACTGGACATGCCCATTTCATGTGTCACGGTGACTAAAGCTATGTATTAAAATGGTACTTACAGATCCAAAGTGCTCATGCATTTGCTCTTTTAGTCATCACTTTTATTACAAACAGAGTTGTGAATAACATCTAGGAATTTAGAGAAGACATACTAATATTGAGATGAACCAGTATTGTGGACACTTTGATCGTCAAGGGCCTGATTCATGTTCTTTTTATGAATTTCAGAACAGTATTTATATATATTATTTATTTGAGAATTTTATATCCCGTCTTTCTCTGAGCACAGATTCAAGGTGGCTACAACAAAACAAAAAAACCCAAAACATACAGTACAAAAGTTAAAACAATAATAATAAAACCTTATTTGTACCCCACCACCATCTCCCGAAGGGCCTAAGGCAGCTAACGAAGCACTACAGGTGCCACACATAAGATAGAATTACATATCATCAAAACAATACACAATTTGACTGATGGACAATGTCAATCAATACAAAAATTTTAAAATTAAAATTTTCAAACACAGTCATACCTGTGGGTCATTGGGCTTCTTCAAACATGAACAGCCTGAAAAAATCATAAATATTTGAAGCAGGAAACACAGTTAAAATCCTATAAACATTAAAAACAAGATAAAAACTCAGAGCTTCCCTACAACTTCTTTGGTATTACTATAATAAGAGAATCATCTTTTTTTAAAATAAATAAATTGCAGAAATCAGTACGGTATGCAGTTATGATTTTTTGTATTGTCAGTTATATTTGTATTTGTGACATATCTGTATGGAATTTGATACATTTTTTGTGAGGAGAAAAAAGCATAGGTAAACGAGAAGCAACAGAGCAGATAATATTTAGGAACAGCAAAGATATGACTGGTAGTTTTATAGGGTAGAGATACCTTTTCAACTCAAGCACTAGTTCTTTAATGTTAAAAAGTTACTAATATGCAAAGGGATCTTGAATCACCTAGGCTCAGTCAAAATCAGCTTCAGTGGAAAGAGAAGGCGGACCCCCTTTGGAGAGATATTGCCAAGAAAACCCTGTGATAGGTTTGGTTTAGCGTCACCGTAAGCTGGAAACAACTTCTTTTGCAACATTGTCTACTGTAGGTTTATGAATGGATGCCACTGTGTATTTCTTAACTCGTGTACAGTGCACAACTGCCATGCACAATACTGCTTGTGTGCCAGTTTACTTCCACCACTGTCAGCAAAATAACCAAGAGCTGTGGTGGAGCCTTGTGCCGGCTGAACTGCTGGCCTGAAGTTCGGCGGTTCGAATCTGCAAGACAGGGTGCACTCCCGTCTGTCAGCTCCAGCTTCTCATGCAGAGACATGAGAGAAGCCTCCCATGGGAGCACATCCAGGTGTCCCCTGGGCAACGTCTCTGCAGACGGCCAATTCTTTTATAGCAGAAGTGATTTACAGTTTCTCAAGTCACTTCTGACATGATAAAAAAACCCTTAATGACCAATTGACAGAAAGAAATTAGTAGCATAAGCTTGCATAATTGACTTCTTCAGATGTCAATATACCAGATACCCATTTTCTTAAATGCTGTCATTGTGAAAGGCTAAAATGTTCATATATTTTGAAAAGTTTCTTTTAGTGAATCCTTTAGTAAATCCAAATATTACACCGTGCACAGCTTCCCACAAATGCATGTTCAAAACCCTGAAGTATTAACAGTTGTGGCGCTTAAGTTATTTTGTTTATATAAGAACCTGAGTGACAAACCTCTCCACTGTGATCACATTGTTCAGGCATGGAGCTTATTAGATCAAGAGGTGGAAAAGGAAGAGTGGGCGCTTCCCTTTAATGATGAGTCGGATATTTGTGATTGAATTCTCTATGTCCTTCTGGGCTCTAGTGTCATTGTTCATCATACGCACATACACATACACATGTTATTTAGCTTTGATGGTCTAATATCTGCTTCCTAGCTTTGGCTGATTATTAATGTGAAATATTATTAAAGTTGCTGCCTGAAACAGGATCTGTCTTTTAGGTGAAATAACTGCTATTGGTAGAAATATATTAAATAGGCCCAAACTGCAGAGAGAAGCATTAAACTGAGGAATTCAGAAGGTTAAGATCCAACCTGGGGTGGAACAGGGCTTAGGTTCTGGACCTGCTTCCCTAATAGATATGTAACATAGGATGTGTCCAGGCTCTCTGCTTTTGCATTTGAGCAGCAGCAATAGGAAAAAAAAATGTTAGGCTTGTACCTACTTTTAGGGGTTTTTTTTTTGTTTTGTTTTTTTTGCAGATATGCCATCTGATTCACAAAGAATCTGCACTGCTATATTTTTTTCTCCCAATTAGTCCTCTTCCTGTCCCTCCCATTGTAATTTTTGGCAGCATTAAAAAGGCAAACAGAACTCGACTTCAATTAAGCTGAGCATGGCTTTAATTAAACAATTGAGGACAGACACTGCATATGAAGCTTTTAAAGTAATTAAAGGAAGGACTTTATCAATATTATTATTGAATGGGACATTCAGGTGCTTGTGGTTTGGGCTGCTGGGATATTCTGTGTAAAATGCCAAGTATGGGCTTTTTTGAAAAGTAGATTGGTCAGAAAAACTCAGACTGTAACTGTTTTGATACAGAGAGAGACCTTTTGTGTGTGAGAGAATTTCACCAAATCTTTCATAACTTGTGAATCTTCTTCCTCAGTGGTTTTAAAGAGGTAACTAATAAATACTATCTGATGTAGTTAATGTGATTTACCAGAAACCGCTACATACTATACTACAGTTGTATAGTCCCCTCCCCTCATGGTCTGTGGTCACGATGTAGACCCATACATCAAGATTGAATGGATTCTGCCACATTGCATGGAGGCTTTCTACAACTGTATAGCTTTTTTAAAAAATGGATTATACAAAAACAATATTGCAAATGTTAAATGGATTTTGGCAGTCTAGGCAGTAGGCATGGGAAAATGCCAAAATGAAATAGCTGTACTGTAGACGTGATTCTTAGAGCCAGGATGGTGTAGTGGTTTGAGCATTGGACTACGACTTTGGAGTCCAGGGTTCGATTACTGACTCAGCCATGGAGCCCCATTGGGTGACCTTGGGTGAGTCACACTCTCGGCCTCATGAAACCCCATTCTGGTCACCATAAGTTATAAATGACTTGAAGGCACAAAAGAACAACTACAAGATGTGATTCTTTGTGTCCTTGACCTGAGTTTTAGTAATATTTTGTTATTGTTCAAAATATATTCTCAAAAATAAAATGCTTTCCAAGAGTTATTCCTCAATCTTCCTTGATGAGACACATTTTAATCTGGCATTGGAAGATCCCCAGTGTTATATATTGAGGGAATTTCTATAGGGGACTGGCACCACTTTTAATGAGTGGCTACTGAAATTAAGTTAATAAGAGCTTTGGTTAGAAAATGGAGTGTACCAAGGACTAATTACAACAGCAGGCGGTTTTTAAGGTTTGGTGGTTTCACACTTCCCTTTTTCTTTTTCTTTTTTTGTCAGAAAGGTCTTTATTTAGATTAGTGCTTCTCAGATTGTGTGATGTAGAGGGCTGGCATTTATATTTTCCTAACATTCTTTTCTGAATATTCTCCAAGGACTGGTAGACCAAGGCGTGGAGACTGGTACTGGGACTGCCCCTTTGGTAACACTGGTATGGATGGCAAAATGGCCTGAGGTGCAGTCGATATAAGAAAACACAGTGAATTCTACAGAGAATCTCTGTCTCTTTAGTAAACTGAATTCTCCCAAATTAAATCCCGCACCAGAAACTCAAAGACTTGTATTCCGTATGACTGGTTACTGAAATGGGAGGGGTAATCTCTTCCAGCATTGTGTCCCACAAAACATCTCTGGAGGGTTTCATTTGAGGACTTCTCAGGGAGTTGAAACTAGGAAGGGAAATAGAAGGACACTTTACCATTATGATACTGGATTTAGGCCAAAAGTTTGGGTGGAATAATGCAAATAAATGTAGATGTGGCTAGAAAACGCACCATATATACTGTAGTATATGCCAACCTGAATATAAGCCGAGGCACCTAATTTTACCATAAAAAACTGGGAAAACTTATTGACTTGAGTATAAGCCGAGAGTGGGAAATGCAGCAGCTACTGGTAAATTACAAAATAAACATTGATACCAATAAAATCACATTAACTGAGGCATCTATGGGTTAAATGTTTTTGAATATTTACATAAAACTGTAATTTAAGATAAGATTGTCAAACTCTGATTAAATCATTATTCTGACCTTCTTCAATGTAAATGTGCTTATGTATCCTTCCAATAATCACCATAGTTTATTTTAACAATACATTTTGGGAAAATGCTGTATGTATATGAATAAGGAAAAGTGGAAAAGACTGGCACCAAGAGAGGAGGAAAGGAAGGAGAGCTGAGAGAAGCTGTACGGAGAGGTGAGGGTTCTGGCAGGAAGGCCTAGGGCTGAAAGAAGCCTTTCTTTCAGCTCCAGGCCTTCTCGCTGGGACCCTCACCCAAGTATAAGCCGGGGGGGGGGGGCTTTTTCAGACTAAAAAAGGGCTGAAAAGTAGGCTTATACTAGGGTATATACAGTAAGTCATTTATTTAAAATAACTTCAGGATGTTCCCTGTTTTATGCCAAAATCAGATGAGTTTTTCAGGTTTAAAAACGTTTTTTTTTTAATTTCCTGTTTTGTGTGTCAGATGGAAAGACAAAACCTATGGCAGAGCTTGAATCCCTTTGCTCTGCCATCATCAAAGCCTCCAGATTTCTTCTAGGCAATACAGCTATGCTTCATCGCTTGTGGGCTGGAAACCTGATTTCAAACACAAAGCCTGATATTTCTCAGGATAGTGCCCTTTGCTGAATAAACACTTTTTGTGGATTTTTCCCATCTCTATCTAGCAAGCCAAATAGTGTAAGCTGTGGAGTGGTATGCGAACACTTAGCAATACATTTCTTCTATTCTCTCTGCAGCCTTGTTTGAATCTCCATATCTTCAAACCCCTCCCCCCCCCCCCCCGTACCTTCTGAATTTCCTTGAGCTGGGACCTGTTTTTATTTCATTCTATTCCAGCCCCATTAACCTTTGTAGAACTATATAAAATCGTTTCTTTGCTTGGAGGTTTGTGGATACCAAAACTCAGTTTTAAAAGCCAAATGTATCAGTTCATTTCCTATTATCAACAAGGGAACAGCTGCTGGATGATGGCTAAAATGTAAAGGCAACCTGTTTCTGGAGGAATCATGTGATTTGCCCATGATCTTAAGCATAAAACAAAAGAATCTTATCATAGATTTTTATGGAAAAATCTATGCTATTCCCAGGCTTCTGCTACTCTTATGACAAATGTAGTTGCTTCTAAGGCCCCTTCCACTCAGCTGAATAAAATCTCACATTATCTACTTTGAACTGGAATATATCACAGTGTGGACTCAGATAAGCCAGTTCAAAGCAGATATTGTGGGTTATTCTGTCTTGATATTCTGGGTTATACGGCTGTGTGGAAGGGCCCTAAGAAGACTATTTCCCATTTGGGTGAAGAATGCAAACTGTGTCCCTGGAAAGCGGCTGACATTTAGAATAGGCTTTGCTTGGTGATGGTTGTTGATAAACTATTAAATATGCTGTCCCTCAAAATGCTGATAAGGTAGTTTTCAACGTTATAATGACAAACAAATAATAAAACCAGAGCGTAATTATAACAAACCACCAAAGCAAATGCACAGCAGGTAGGAATTACAACACGCAGTAAAATCATTCCCTGAAGCTGGAGAAAGCATTTTGAGTAGTGTATGTTTCCAAGTAAGACATTGTCTCAGAAGATGTAGACAGGAAGAAATGCAAAAAAACCACTTACAGTGTGTGTGTGTGTGTGTGTATACATATACAGTATATGTATATATGCAATGTATGCGTATAATGCATGCATAGTTTTTTAAAGTGTATTCTTGGTTCCAAATTGCACTCATCACTGTGGTCAGGACCCAGAAGTTCTGGGTCTTCTCTTAAATTACTTAATTCTGCTAATTTTGTGAGGGAAGTAACCTTTAGGAAAAGAAGTGGCAGATATTTGAAGAACTGTGGGTCTAGTAAAAATGTGAGCTCACATGAGCCATAAAGAATATGAATACAGTTCAGAGCGAGGTAACAGGAAGCTTGGTAAAACTAAGGATGTAATAATGTGTGTGACTGTATACACATGTTTTGCCTGAAGAGTTGGCACTAGTGTATCTTCAAGCAATGTTTCCACACAGTGTAAAGTGAACATAGCTGGTTCCAACACAATGGGATGCACCCATATATCTTTCATGTGTAACTTTTACAGGGTGACTACTATATATTCCTAGATTGACTATGGAAATAGGAAACCGTGGGTAAAGGAGAACCTTATTGAAATGAATGACTTATTTCAGATGTTACCATTAAGTCTCACTCTTGAGAACCTAGAACATTCCTGGAGTGGTGTCCTCTAAGATTATTTTAGGTCCTCCAGCAAGAGATTATGGCAACTTCAGACAAAAATATAACATAGAATTGTACTTGAAGTCAATATGCCTAGGGGGTGTTAAGAGTACCTTGCAGCATCAATGAACCGTTGGTCTGAATGTATAGCAGCCCACAGTTCAGTCCTATGTGGAATCTACAAAAGTTTTAATGCTTCTCAATATTCTCTTTCTCTTGTGCACATTTTTACTTTTACCCGATGTTTCCTTTTTGGCAGTTCAAAGTAACAAGAGCACAATGTTGCCTATGTCCCTGTTTCCTGAATTGGGGGTTAGAGAGCATGGGTTTCTTTCTGACAGGGGTTCTCTGCCCTTAGAAGCCATGGGTCATGCAGATGTTTACTTCCTCCCAGAAGTAAGTATATTTCTGATTGTACTACTTCTGGAAAAGGCACTTTCAAATGTTGATCAACTTAGACTCCTAGAATTGGAAGAAACCACAAGGACTATTCTGTCCAATCAGTCATTCAGGAAAAGCATAATTAAAACATCCTTGACAGATGGCCATCCATCTGCTTGAAAACTTTCTGAGAAGGAGACTCCATCACATTGTGAAGTAGCAGCATATTCTATTGCCAAACAGCTCTTACCATCAGGAAGGTCTTACTAATGTTTAGGTGGAATTTATTTTCCTGCGATTTCAATCTATTGTTCCACTGTGCCTAGTCCCCAGAGCACCAGGAAATAAGATTGCTCCCTCCTCAATCTGACATCCATTCCAATATTTAAGCATGGCTATCATGTCTCCTCTCAGCCTTCTTTTTTCATGATATAACCATGAATAAAATACTCAGTGGACATCATTGCAACAGTTTCTGAAATCCTGCAGCCATTTTAGTCACCAGGTAGGAAGTAAAAAAAAATAGTCCTCACTGTCTCAGCGTCAAGGAGGCAACATAAGCCTTGAATCCCAGCCCAGTTAGTGGCCTCTGGGGAAGGCGGTGTTCTGTTTACCTCCCCCTGATGATTTGAAAACAGCACATTGGTCAGTTTTTTCCTGCTGTACTTTGTTAGAAAAACGCTTTATATCCAATTTGTTCTTGAACGATTATTCTTTTACCATTTAAGAGTGATTCTGTTCTTGAACAAGATGCCAAGAAACTTCCTACCGTCAAAACTCATCCTCTTTGATACAAAGAGTCACTTGACCATGCCCAGGAGGGCTTCCAGTTTATCCTCTCTTATGACAGTGCTCCATGCCTTGCGGAAAACAGCTTTTGAAGTTGCCCTGTTGGTTATGTACCACCCTACATGTACAGAGGAATGCATATGAAGACTGAAGGCATTCATAAAGGTCATCTAAGAATCCTGATCACTTAATTAAGTTGAATGCATGATGTAGCTTGTAGCATTGCTGAATCTTTTCTTTGATTCTTTTTAGCTCTGATGGTAAAGTGATTGCATTCTTCTGTAAGAGATTCAGATTCAAATCATTGGTCATAAAGGTCACGGAAGTCTTGGGTAAGGTAGTTTTTTTGTTTACAAAACAATCCCTGGGGTAGTTTTATTTTTAAAACTTACTATTTATTTCTTAAACAGATAAGGGGAATGTCCCATGGGCTTAGATATCTTTACACTAATGCCCAGAGCATGGGAAATAAACAAGATGAGCTGAAACTCCTAGCACAACAAAACAGTTGTGATGTAATAGGCATAACTGAAACCTGGTGGAAGGAGTCCTATGATTGGAATGTCGCAATGGAGGGGTATACCCTCTTTCAGAGAAATAGACCAAACAGGAGAGGGAATGGAGTGTAGCATTATATGTCAAAAATATTTACACCTGTGAAGAGATGCAAGACCTCAGTCCTGTAAACCAGGTTGAAAGCATCTGGATAAGAATTAAGAGAACAAGGACTGAAAAGATGTAGTTGTATTGGTCTATTGCAGACCTCCAAGCCAGTCAGAAGAATTGAATGAAGCCTTCCTTGACCAGATGACCAAACATGCAGAAAGATGAGATATAGTAGTAATGGGGGACTTGAACTATTCTGATATTTGTTGGAAGACAAACTTTACCAATAATACAAAGTCCAACAAATTTCTTACTTGCCTTGCAGACAATTTTATTGTCCAGAAGGTAGAAGAGGCAACAATAGGGTCAGCTATTCTGGATCTGATCCTAACTAACACCGAAGACCTGGCCAATGGAGTGGAAGTGGAGGGATCCTTAGGTGGGAGTGACCATGTGCTTCTAGAGTTTATGATACAAAGGAAGGGTGACGCTAAGAAAACTCAAACACATATTCTACACTTTTGGAAAGCTGACTTCAGAAAATTTAAGGAAATATTGAGCATTATTCCAAAGAGAAGGGAATTATGAAGGTTAATTTCTCAAAAGTGAGATACTGAAGGCACAAATGCGAAGTGCCAGCAAGGAGAAAAAATAGAAGTGTAAAACAACCAGAATGGATGTCCAATGAACTTTTAACTGATCTAAGATTTAAAAGATACACGCATAAGCAATGGAAAAGAGGGGAATTCACCAAAGAGGAATTAAAACAAATAACCAACATATGTAGGGGAAAGGTTCGTCAGGCTAAGGCACAAAATGAACTCAGGCTTGCCAGAGAGATTAAAACCAATAAAAGGGGGTTATTTGGTTATGTCAGTAGAAGAAGGAAAAAAAGCAAACTGTGGGGCCTCTGGGAGGAGAAGGTGGTGAAATGCTAACGGGATAGAGAAAAGGCAGAGCTGCTCAACACCTTCTTTGCCTCAGTCTTCTCTCAAAAGGAGATTGGGGTTCACACGACTCTGGATCTATAGGTATATAAAATAGGTATACAAATCAAACATTAAATTATAAGAAATATGCCATAAATACATTTTAAAACAATTATTTGGTGTACATATAATATGACAATTTATTAAAGATGAAAGCCAATTTGCATACTAATTAAATCAAACTGTTTCTTTATTTTTACATAAAGAATTAAATCCTGGATGAATATTTGACACTGCAGTGTGTAGGGCATCTTTAACATTTTTCATGCCATGCTGGCATGCTTGGTTTGCAGCCTCAAGAGGCAAAATATACTCTGTTGCCTCTTCTTTTTCTCCTGGATTCATGGAAATATCTAAATCCACTACTAGGTGGCAAGCCTCACTATTTTTGTGACCCCCAAATTCAGTTAGAGAACCCCAAATGGAGCCGTGTTTAAGACCCACGGTGCTAGAGGATCAGAAATTGGCTCCTATCCCTGGCACGATTGCTAACTCTGGAGTCTCTGATATCTGGGCCTTGTGCTTACCTCCTGGATACCGCAACACGCATTTGACTTGCATGCTTCTGCTGCCATAGCTAGCCTTCTGTTCTCTGTGCCCTTGGCTCCAAAATGCCCACTTTGCTTTCTTCTTTGGCCTGAATCCCATGCTGCTGTCCTACAGTTGTGCTGTAGTAGTACCTCATGCTAACTAGTCTGTAAATCAGTACATTGGTCTAGTAATAAAAAATAGATTTTGCTTGAATCCTTCCTGATCAGTTGCTTTAAGTAGTCTTGATCCTCTTTTAAAATGTTCATTGTTCTTCCAGAAAATAAATGGGTATTCTTGGAATGCTTTTTTATGACACCCTAGTTTTTGAACAGTAACTCTAATGAGGGAAGTCTTAACTTTTCAGCTTGGCTGCTTTCTCAGATGCTATCCCTTCTCTGCAGGGTTAATGTTCAGTTAGTTTAGTGCCTTGTTTTCATGTCTGTGTGAACTTTTTCTTGGCAACTGACCCCTAGCAATTTTGTGCAGCTGTGGAGTTCACAATATGGGGTGAAGCAAGGAGGTTGCTCTGAGTGCCCAGCCCATCTTTCTGACTTCTACCATGTCCTGTAACACAGTGGACAGGTGAGGGGGGGGGGAATTCCTGTGTGTGTAGTAAAGCTAGGAATGAAGAATAGAAAGGCTAGGTATCTACAGAACAGGTCAGGTTTTTTCTCCAGCCATAATGCATCAAAGGCTAGAAATTAATGACAGTGAAAGGTTTTCAGGCAATTCTAGTCAGGAGAACAAACCAGGAGTTTAACCTTCTGCTGGCCTAATGTTCAAGAGTAAAGCTGAATTGTGAACTATATTATTAAATACTTCGTAAACCTGCCTCTCAAAAGTAGTGTGTAGAAGTTTAAAATGTAATAATAAAGCATTACAACCACAATATATAATTGATGTGACTAATTTATTGATCAGAGTAGATTCCATATCTCTGAGATTACACTTATATTGCTATTTGGGAAGGAATTGGGTGGTAGGGATTGATTTGTTATTGTTGGATTCCCAAAAGTAATTAAGAACAAGTTCCAAAAGTAAAAATTAAACTGTGAACCATGTTATTACATACTTTGTAAACCTATCTCTCCAAAGTGTTGTACAGAAGTAAAAAATGTAATACTAATACTTAACTGCCACAATGCATCATTTAAACTAATTTAGTGATCAGATTAGACTGTATACCACTTACATTACACTTGTATTGTTGTTTGAAGGAGGATTTGTTGTTACTGAATTCTAAAAAGAAATGAAGGCCAGTTCCTTAATACTGTGACATGTACGAGCATGACACATAGATTTAATTTTGGTTCTTTTGTTATGGGTTTCTTGCATGTGGAAGGAAAGGATTGCGTGTCATTGGCTGCTCCAAATCCAATATCCAGTCTTTTCCTCCCATAAGCACTTTAATGCTTCTTGTCTAATGTGTAAAAGGTGTTTTGGTTCACAGTTTAAGAAAATGAAAACCAAAATACTGAAAGCAAAGACGAAATATAACGTGATAACCAAACCACCTTCCTAGTAGTTCAGATTTTAAACATTTTGCTTTTGAAGCCTCGCCATAGAGTTCACCAGATGCATTTATTCAAGGATAATGCTTGAAAAAGGAGCTGCAATTTCATAGCATTATGATCTGATTTCTGTAATCCTACCACAACAATAAGGGACTCTTATGCATATTCTCTTCAGATGAATGAAAAACATGTTGGGGACCCTACTGAAAAAGGTATGCCTTCTGATAACATCATCTCAAGTTGAAAGCTTTAAAGATAAAAACCAGCATTTTTGAACTAGCTTTGAAAGAAACTGGCAACCATTGAAAAACATTTCAGAATAAGCCATAAATTGTCAGCATTTTACAATGCCCACAAAGAGCTGTATTTATTGCTTCCATTTGTAGCTCATCTTTCTTTCAAGAAGTTCAAAGCAACATAACATGATTCTCCCATCTGTTGTTCTTTATCTCTGTAAGAATTCAGTGAAAATGATCAGGTTAAGAAATAGTGACCGGCCGAAGACCACTGAGTGAATTTTGTGGTCAAAATTAGGATCTGAAAATAGATATAATTTGACACGTGGCCAGCGGACTAGTTGAAGATTTGTAGCAGATTTCAAAGGCAGGCCCAGTTCTTTGCCATAGTGAAGACTGTTGATGGCCAGATCAGGATTTTACAGAAAAGGATGCAGTTGGCACACAAGTGGGATCTTTGCTACTTCAAGTAAAAGCACACCCTTGTCCCTTTTTGGGGCTTAGTCAGCCCTCCTGATCCACAGATTTAATATGAATGAATCTATCTATTTAACTAAGGTGAAAGAAGAAAGTGAAAAAGCTGGGTTACAATTAGACATTAAAAAAAACAAGATTATGGCAACCAGACAGATTGAAAACTGGCAAACAGAGGGAGAGAAAATGGAGGTAGTGACAGATTTTGTATTTCTAGGTGAGTAAATTACTGCAGATGCAGACTGCAGCCAGGAAATCAGAAGACGTTTACTTCTTGGGAGGAGAGCAATGTCCAATCTTGATAAAATAGTGAAGAGTAGAGACATCACACTGGCAACGAAGATCCACATAGTTAAAGCAATGAATTACCCATAGTAACCTATGGATGCAGGAGCTGGACCATAAGGAAGCCTGAGTAAAGGAAGATAAATGTTTTTGAACTGTGGTGTTGGAGAAAAATTCTGAGAGTGCCTTGGACCGCAAGAAGATCCAACCAGTCCATACTTCAGGAAATAAAGGCCAACTGGTTATTGGAGGGAAGGATATTAGAGGCAAAGATGAAGTACTTTGGCCACAATATGAGAAGACAGGAAAGCTTAGAGAAGACAATGATGCTGGGGGAAATGGAAGGAAAAAGGAAGAGGGGCTGACCAAGGGCAAGATGGATGGACGGTATCCTTGAAGTGACTGGCTTGACCTTGAAGGAGCTGGGGGTGGCGGACAGCCAACAGGGAGCTCTGGCATGGGCTGGACCATGAAGTCACAAAGAGTCAGAAGTGAGTGAATGAATAAATAACATCTATCTATCTGCCCGTCTCTGTCTCTATCTCCAGTGGTATATCTAGACTTTATTTATTTACGACATTTATATGCCTCCCTTCTCACCCCAAAGGGGACTCAGAGCAGCTTACAAGATATATATATATATATATATATATATATATATATATACACACACACACACACACACACACACATACACACACACAATATAATATATTATCAGCATAGCACAATATCAGTATTATATATTACTATATTGTACTATACCATTATATTGTAATATTATTAGTAATATTACATGTAATATAAAATATATAATTATAATACTGTATTATTATTATTATTATTATTATTATGTTGTATTATATTGTATTTGGTGTTGTGTATAAGAGACACCATTTTACTAAGTTATTGTATATGAAGACTAAGATCTTCTGGGGAGGCCCTGCTCTTGTTCCCGCTACTGTCACAGGCATGTTTGGTGGGGACAAGAGTGATTGCCCCCCTGTTGTGGAATTCCCTTCCTGGTGAGATTAGATCAGCCCCCTCCTTCCTGTCCTTCAGAAAGATGGTAAAAACCTGGCTGTGGGACCAAGCCTTTGGGAGATTGCAATAAGGCATTAATAGGAAACCTACTCCACTGACCGGAGCCAGCATGGTGTTTTGAGATGGTTTTAAACAACTGATATTAAAGTAGATGTAAATGATTTTAGTGTTTGTGTATATTTATAGCTATTTTATGTTCCGGCATGGAATGCTTGCTGTATATATGTTGTGAGAAGGGTGGACTACAAATGTTTCAAATAAATAAATATTGTAAATAATGGGACTTGAGTGTCCATGGTGGGGGACTAGGTCTGAACCCCAATGTACACTAAGGGCCTGTTGTACAAGAATGCCGTTTGTGGTGAAGCTCCAGCTTTGTCCACACCTTCCACTCTGGGTGAACATTGCTAGAAAGACTTTGTAGGAACTGATAGGCTTCACTTACATTTCTTATGTGGTAAAGGCAGGCTGCTGTCTGATTTAACATGTTCACGGGACAGTGAGGTCTTTAGTCTCATTCCTTATTGTCCATTTCCACACCCACGGTGGAGTGATTCCCCCCACAGCCTGCGCTTCTCTGCCTCTGGGCCTGTGTCTCCAGAGAGTGAGTTGCATGGATTGACCCTTCTGGGGAGCCGTAGTCCAAGTGCAGACTGGCAAGATGGAGGCTGGAGGTGAGAGGGAGTCACAGGCTGGGGGCCTTGGGGTGGGGTTCAGGCCGGGGCCTCTCAGGCCAGCCCTCGGGGGTCAAAGAGGAGGCCTGGCTTTATCTAGGGGTGGGCATAATATCAAGGGAGGCAGGGTGGGGGGGGGGGGGCTCTGAGGGGAGGAGGCTGCTGCCTGGGCCCAAGCCAGTGGCTCAGGAAGGCTGAGAATGGCCTTGTGGTGCTAGCTGCTGCCTGGCTTCTACAGGCTGATCATATCAGCAGAGGTAGGCATTTTGATGTATAAAATACCATTCAGTCTGATTTAATGTACCCAGTCAGCTGTATACTCTTCTCTATTACTTCTGGGGATTTGCACTTGTGACAAGGAGCGATTTTTCTTTATGTTTCTTTAAAGAGATGGGATTTTATTTGTGGGGACTTTCAATGTACAGGGCAGTAAAATGTACAGTGATGAAACTGTGTGTGGGTAATATGTCTTTTACATATTACCCACATTGGCCATGGGCAATTCATTGGCACAGATTACATTTTAAATTCCTGTGATGTATAAATCAAGGGGTATCCCCAGAGTGGGGTGCTAATGGGCCCAGAGATGGTTGATCAACCTAGTTGTGGACAGAGTTCTAGTTACCAATTGTAATCTGGAACAAGAAAATACAATTACAATTTTTAAAAAAACCCTCTCAACTCATGAGTTTGTTTGCAGTAAAAGTGAAATTAACAAAGGTCATAGTCCTGCCGTTTAAAATTCCATTAAATCTTCCCACTTCTATCTTTATTCATTTCAACAGGTTAATTTGGAGTGAAAGGTCAGTTGCTTAGTTCAGGCAAAATATATACTATCTACATCTCTCAGAGGTCTGTAGATCTACCATTTTGCCCATCATTACCTCATTGCATTATTTTATCAGAGAGGCTTTTGAAACCTGACCATCTTTATTTGAGAAAGCACAAAGTGGGAGTGATGAAGTACACATGATATTGATAAAGGGGGTCCTTTCCAGGAATTGGAACGGGAAACTGGAACAGTTCACTTTCCCTTATTTTGAATTTGGAGTGTTGTGATAATTCTGAGTGTAGTGAAAATAGTGTTACTGTGAAGAATTTGGCTGTGAAGTTTGAAGTTCTGTTACAAAGAATTGTGCAATGTTAATAACAATTTGCTAGAAAGAAATCTATATAAGAAATTGTTAGCAAGTTGGAATTGAAATGTTGGGAAGGCATGGATAGTTCATAAATCAAGAAGGAGCAGTACATCTGGATGTAACTGCTGAAAATGAAAAGTACCATGAGTGTTTAAAATGAAATTGTTTTTAGTTTATTCTCATGAGTTTTACTTCAAGAGTGGGCCACTTATTTCTTGTGCAAATAAATTGCTAATTATTTCAGCCTGAAATAATTCTAAATGGGTTTCTTGTGGCTTTTAACTAAGAAAACTGAAGATAAAACTATGAAAATAGAATACTTGCAGAAAGTCCACCATAATAACTGTACTCCTCTTTGTTATAGATTTTACTCTTTCAGTTTTTTCTCTCTTTATGTTTGTGTAGTCTAAATCAGTACTGATCCAAATGGTGGTCCATTGGCTGCCAGTCCTTGGTAAATTTCCAGAAAAAAAGAAGCAATTGTAGCTGATGGGCACAAATATGGCATCATCTTTGGCATAGAAGAAGAAAATAATTGCTCCACCTTCACATCAGTTTTGGGATGCGTTGGTCAGTATTTATATAAACTAAAAGATCACAAAGGCAAGTTTTCTATCTTGCTCAGTACCAGGGCTGTACCTAAAATATTTTCTGTAATTGTCACAAGCTGGTGTCTGAATTGTTCTTATATAGGCAAAACCAACATATTTCTCCCTCATTCTCCAAAATATGAAATCTCAGAGTTGTGATTTTTTGTTACTATAACTGCAAGTTACTCTGTAATTGTCAAGACAATTCTAAAATAAGTACATCTTTAGAAGAGATATGCTGTTCAGTATGTAAAATGTGTAAATTTAATCCAGCAAGAATACATGCAATGAGTGACTATTTAGGTAGTTTGAAAAAAATTAACATGAAGGTGTGAAAATAACAAAAATTCTCAGTGTAACGCTAAAGCCGATAGAAAAAGGTGTAATTCTCCACAAGGAGACAAGGTAGCAGAAATTCTAGCTTTGCACAACAACTTTAACCTCTTACTGCTGGCCATGATGAATAGAATTGATAGGAGTTATAAGAAGCTATTTGAAAAAGAGGAGTCTTGACCATGGAAATTTTCTGCTTTTAATTTTTCCTATTCTTTTTTATTTACTATTTATTATTTCACCACTACATTGCCATATTGATACCTGACATGATATATTCCATGAAATACAATAAAATGACTGTGTTTCTTCCCTACACCTTTTCCCACACCCCACAGCTTAATCTATTAACTTCCAGTTCTATGGGTAGCAGATCAAAACTTCACGTGACAAAAATAGTGTATACCATTATTGTGCTATTCACTGGGTCCCTCTAGCTAGTTATTGTGTTTATATAATGTCATAAGATAATTTTCTGCTTAAAGTTCAAAATCTACAGTCAATAGTGGTGTGTCTTTCTCTTTTCTTATGACGTTTACAAATGGTTCCTTGTCCTTCTGAAAATCTTTTGGGGGTTCTCCCTAAACACCAGTGCCATTTTGTCGATTTCTGCTGGTCTGAAGATTTTTATTATCAATTTTTCTCTTGTTTGGACCACTTCCTTTCCTCAAATTTGTGCATATAGCATTCTCACTACTATTATCATGTAATAATAGTTTGTTGACTTCACTTGCTCATTTTGCATTTCTAGTTGAAATAGTTGAATCTCATTGAATTTGAATGTTAAATGTTTTTTGGTTGTCTTTTAATTTTGGTTCCAGAGCTTGCTTTCTTTTCTTTCTTTTTTTTACATTTTCACCACATGTGATACAATGTCACTTCCTCTTTTCCACACTTCCAACATTTATTGTTTGTGCCTTTCTACGTTTTAGACAATCTGGCAGGGGTTATGTCTGTATGACTTCCTTTATAGTCTGTTTAACTTCCAGTAACAAGTGTGTGGATAGAAAATTGAGCAGAAAATGTTATGCAGACTTTTACTCTTTTAGTGCTTACTCCTGTTCTTTAATATAGGCTGGAAGGTGACAGTCTGAGAGCCATTATTTTATCTCACCTGTGTCCCTCCTAGGTCATGATCCAGCCTTTTTGAAGTACTATAAATGAAGGGAAAAATCAGGGGACACTATACTGCAGAGAAGAGTTATTATAGGGTGATATAGTGCTTCTGAGCCATGCCTCAATCTCCCTTCTGTGTGGTCCTGCCACCAGAGGGGGGTGTTCCACATGGCTTGCAGAGATACTATGCATACAAATGGCATACTTTGCCCATGCCTAAAAGCCACAGAAAAGACCTAGGTGGTCCGTGTTTTTTTCAAACTGATGCTCATCATATGATCTTGGAAGCAAGTCCCATTTATTTATTTATTTACTTTGCTTATATACCGCTGTATCTCAAGCCCGAAGGCGACTCACAACGGTTCACAAACAGTAGAAACAGCAGTGGTTCCATACAACATATAACAATTCACTTAACACATTATCCATAAATTACCAATAAGCAATTACAATGCACAATTATGACAAAAAACAACCGTACCCAATCTTCTCATCATCCAAGCGTAGTCCAGGTTCGTCGTCCATTGTTCCATTCCTATGTTCCATTACCAGATTGCACTAAATTACTCAAACGCCTGCACAAACATCCAGGTCTTCAACTTTCTTCGGAATGCCATGAGAGATGGCGCCAGCCTAATGTCCATAGGAAGGGCGTTCCACAGCCGAGGAGCCACCACCGAGAAGGCCCTATCTCTCGTCCCCGCCAACCGTGCTTGAGAAGCCGGTGGGATCGAGAGCAGGGCCTCCCTGGAAGATCTCAAAGTCCTGGTGGGTTCATAGGCCGAGATGCGGTCGGAAAGGTATCTTGGGCCGGAAACGTTTACCACAATACATTGTATTTTCAAGAAAGAGTACCAATTGAACTTGTATGCAAACTTCATAAAACTATGTGGGATAGGAATGTGATGAAGAGGCTTCTAGTGCCAAGAAGATACGGCTCAGGCTAATTCAGTTAAATGTATTAAATTAATATATTTGCCTGTTGTTTTTGAGTCCTACCCACAAAGTGGTTAGTTTGACCATTTTGGTGGGATTGGAACTAATTCCCAGCTGATCAGTCTGCAAGAATAATGTAAGTGTCCTGAAATCCATGCAACATCAGAATAGAAAAAAGCAGGAGTGCATCAAATGACTTTTGGAAACTATTTACATGTATACCTCAGATAATGTAGTACCGTATTTTCTCGAGTCTAATGTACCATCGAATCTAATTTTCGAAACCCTGAAACCCAATAAAGTGTTTATCATATTACACAAATCTAATGAGTACTCTCCTTTTGGGAAGATCCAAAAAGGCGAACATTAGAATCAAGTAAATACAGTATATGTGATAATGAAGTAGAACATTATTTCTTCAACAGAAAATTTGGTGCTCGAGTCAGAAATAATACGCAAATAATAGCGATACTTTTCTACACTACAAAATAAAAAGAACAACTTGTTTACACATTTTTTTATCCAAAACTATGCATATGTAAAATGAAATAGATTAGATGAGCTCTGTGCAAGTCAACAGAAATATTTTGAGACTGCTACAATCCACTTGAAGATTTCTTCCAAATTGCACCCAAATTTGAATTCCAAATTTCAAAATCTAATTACCTTAGTGACAGAAAGTTTGGTGAACTCTTCATAACAGGGGCACAAACAGTAAAACAATCCCTTCCCTATGCTATCCAAATCTTGTGTGTGTGCATACTTTTCAAAAGTATATGTTCTGACTTACATGCAAATTCAACTTAAGAACAAACCTATCTTGATTGATAGTAACTTGGGGACTGCCTGTACACTGGTAAACACATGTATATTTATTAAGCCGTATCTTGATATATATATATATATATATATATATAGGAATGCATAGTGTCCTTGTATTTTAGCTAACAGCTTTGTTTAAATTGCATATCTACACACATTGTTGTCACCCACACAGTTTTGTGAAGATTAGTCTTGTTTTTAAGCAGTGTGGTGTAATGGTTTGAGCATTGGACTACAAGTCTGGAGATCAGAATTCAATTTCCCACTCAGCCACAGAAGTCCGCTGGATGATCTTAGCCAAGTCACACTCTCTCAGCCCCAGAAAGCCCCATGATACAGTCACATTAGAGTTGACATAAATTGGAAAGGATGTGAAGGCAGACAACAACAAATATGCTGGCTCACTGACAATGGCACCTCCTTATAAAAAGTTATCTTTGAATTACTTTGTGTGTCAAGATACTAAAGCATCATTGGTGAGGGCGGTGTTTCTGCATATTGGGGAAAATAAATTGAATATTGCTGGAGGAGGGAAATGCATGTAATCAGATCACTATTATTTGATCGGGTCTCACAACAGGTGTTGTTTTTAAATTTTTTGGTGCCTTTTACTATAAAGGCATTTTTCTTGGGGTGGGAGATGACATATGCCTAGAGGAATATGCCACTGCAGAGTAAATGTCATCTATTCCTGTTTGCTGCATTTTGATTTGGATGCTCTCCCAAGTTCTTCTTTACTACTCCTTTTGGGGAAAATTATACATGACTTTACAAGCATAATTACTAGATGCCTCTGTTTTTGGTTTTTTTTTTAAATGACAAGCACAGATTCATTGTGGTTTTCAGGATCATGATTTTGGTGAGAAGAAATCAGCTTCCTTTTCATCTTTGCTCTTTGGCTGTTAGCTCTTTTAAAAAAAACAGCCCTCGGGTAATTTTTAATAACTGATATGTTTACTGTCTTATGTAGTGTCTCTTGATTCCTTTTATGGTGGTACTTCAGCCCTTGACAGAGAAAAATATCTTTGGAGAAATGCTTCTAATACAGTTCCATTTGCAGAACAATTCCTGGTGAAATGTGTGCTGAACACCTTCAGAGCACGAGCTCCCAAAGCTTAGAAATTAGTTTAGCATTGAAGATGCATGTTGGAAATATATGGTGTGCCAGTTCTTAAAGTGTAGCTCTGGCAACATTTGTTGCTATACCTGTTAATGCTTTATCATAAGCATGTAGTGTGCTGGTGCAGCAAGCATTGGAATAGTGCTTGGTCAGTACTTAAAAATAATCTTCCAGAGAATGGTGAGTCTTCACTTGGTGGTAATTTGAAATCTTGAAAAGGAAGCCTATTTCTACACATCACTATGCATGTTTATTAAGCTGTATACATCACTATATCTATAGACATATATTCCTTCCATATTAAAAACTTATGGCGATGCGCCTGTCCTCTTCCTTCCACCTCTCCCTCTCACTGTTAACGTTTCCAGTTATAATTTAAGACTTACCAAATGTCTAAAAACTTGTGGCAGGAGCTGTTCAGGGAGTTTAACTGGAGGATTACAACATTTCGTTGAGCTTTCTAACACAGCCTTGTTCAGTCACTGGGAATGGGTAATGAGCTCAAGGGATGTAGCTGACTCTCATAAAAGTGTAAAATATGTAAGTGTGTTGCTTCTTTTGCCATTTCTGCAGTTTCCAGTGGTAAACATACGTTCAAGATTGTCAGTTCATAAAAGTTTCTATCTGTAAACATTTTGCAAATTATGGCAAAAATGCCAAAGGGAAGCAAATGTGCAAAATCATATTTGCATATCTGAATCCATGGGATGAGTGGTAAAACTCCAGCAGCAAAGTTTTGGAGGGGTAATGCATGCTAGCTGTTCATATGGATTTATATCATCTGTAATTGCTGTCATCCCTGGGTAAATGTAGAAGGGACTTGACTGTTAGCCAGTCCTTATCTCTGTTGTCTCTTGCTTTCAAAAGATGCCTTTTCCATATTGCTTTTAAGACAATTTGATGCTGTTGTTTATCTGGTTTTTATTTTATTTTGATGTTTACAATTTATTGCCTTTTTCTGGCTAACTGTTAGTGTGAGTCATCTCGTGATTCTTTTTGGTTAGGAATTGGGTTAAAATATGTCCAATAGTACAGTAGAGTCTCGCTTATCCAACCTTCGCTCATCCAACGTTCTGTATTATCCAATGCAGTCTGCCTCCTACCTGGATCCACAGCTGTTTCAATACATTATAATGATTTGGTGTTAATTTGTAAATACAATAATTACTACATAATGTTGTTGTGTATTGCGCTACCTTTTCTGTCGCAAAACATGATGTTTTGGTGCTTAATTTGTAAAATCATAACGTAATTTGACATTTAACAGGTTTTCCTTAATTCCTCCTTGTTATCCAACATTTTCACTTATCCAACATTCTGCCGGCCCGTTAATGTTGGATAAGCGAGACTCTCTACTGTATTAGAATTTTGGAAAGGTATAGTTATGGAAACAAATAACATTATCACCAATATGGTTAAGAAAAGCCCAGCAATGTGCCTGCTAGGTCTATTCAGAGAAGGTATTAACCAGGAAGATAAATAAATATGTCAATATAGCTTTGTAGTAGCAGAATCTTGGAAGGGAGGTAAAGAATTGCTCATCAGAGATTGGAGAGAAAAAAAATATATATTACATACAAAGGGACTTAGTGTATGTCTAAGTCCATTTGTCTAATGGGCTTAGTGAAAAATTTGGTCTTTACACATTTATTTATTTATTTATTTATTTATTTATTTGGAGCGCTTCTACCCCGCCCTTCTCAACCCCCTAGGGGGACTCAGGGCGGCTTACAAAAAGGCACAATTCGATGCCTAACAATTCACAAAATACAGTACAATATACAATACACAAATTTACCATATAATGTCAACAATTATAACTAACTAAAACAGTCAAACAATATACTAGCAGCAATAAAATCATCTTATGGTTAATGTTAGCCAAATCATAGTCCGTAATCCATCTAGCATCGTCATTATCCTTTCCTGCTCTGGTCGTCATTGATTGTCTTTTTCCATCTGCCAGCTTACCCGAAGGCCTGGTTCCACACCCAGGTTTTTAGCTTCCTTCTGAAAGCAAGGAGGGATATTGATGACCTAATCTCCCCTGGGAGTGCATTCCACAGGCGAGGGGCCACCACCGAGAAGGCCCTGTCCCTCGTCCCCACTAGTCTCGCTTGTGATAAAGGTGGGGCCGAGAGCAGGGCCTCCCCAGCAGATCTTAAACTCCGAGGTGGGACGTAGAAGGAGATATGTTCGGACAGGTACGCTGGGCCGGAGCCGTAAAGGGTTTTGTAGGTCAAAACCATCACTTTGAATTGGAAAGAAGTCAAAAGTTAACTATGCTGTAAGAGGAACTATTTAGGGAACTTATAGGGGTAGGAATTATAACGTATAGATATCATAGTGAGCAGAGATGAAAGTCCACGATGGGTGGGGGGGGGGGGGTCGAGAGAATGTGCTATCTACGATGTATGTCGCTGTTTTTGTATGTTGCGTGCTTTATTTGTTAATATATATCACTGTTTTTATTTTGTGTTTAAATAATAGTAAAATTTTAAATTAAAAAAAGGAATTGGGTTAAAATATGATTTTGAACAAATGGTCTTGCATGTTTCAGTTGAGAAGCATGCCTCTTTGCTCAATTTATAACTTCTATATTTCTAAATGTTTTAATTCTGAGGTAAGTATCCTAGGCAGGTCAGAACTGCCGCTATCAGATTGCTGTTTCAGCCATTCATTAAGAACAAAGTTTCATAACATCCGCTTAATCAGAGACACATTCCTAGCATCTAAATGAAGCTGCACTTATTAGTAGAATAGCTAACGGTGATTAGAAGAATAATCTGGCTAAATGTTTCGCCGTGTTTCAGATGTCCATAATTTCTTAATACATTTTTTCAGAGCGGAAGAACTTTAGTACCCAACGTTCCCAAGTTCTGATATCCTGTAAAAAGACAGACAGTGTTGTGACAGCCTAGTCAGTAGAGTTGGCAGAGGATAAGATGATGTATGATCCACTATCCATCTTACGTAATGAGAAAATTGATGCCATTACCTATCAAATTGGTACAGTTGAAAGGTGACAATGTTGAGATGAGCTTGGAAGTGATACTTCAGCTTTAAAAACATAAAGGCATTTCTCATTTTTAAATAGAGCTGATGGCTCTGCAGTTGGACTTCAACTGCTCCTTGGGATGTCATGCTTCAGGACAGGTCAGTTCCATGCAGCAGATAAATCAAGTATGGAATTATGTTTCCTGAAGTGTACTTCTCTTAGTGAAAGCTATTTCAGACTGGATATTAGCAACTAGATTTGTTTGTGTGTAAAGGAGGTAAGACAGATTTGATGCTGGTTAGTCAAACAAAAACATCAAAGATTCAGCCTATGATTATAGATGTTACATTCCCCTTAAAGTTGCATGTCTGTATCTTGGGTATACAATTGGCCCTCCACATCCACAGATTTAACCATCTATGGCTTGAAGATATTCTTTAAAATCCATTTTATGTAATAGATACAATTTTACTACACCATTATATATCTTGGAACTTGAGCATCTACAGAGTTTGGTATCCATGGGGGGGACCATCACCTATCAGATATCAAAGGTCCACTGTATTTTTGTATTTAACCCTGAGTCTGGAAGCTCAGGTTTCTGTGGTTCATAGGAGTGGGTTCACACCCAGGCCTTGAAGCAGGACAGAAATAACGTTCCCCCCTCCCTCTTTCTTTCCTCCCTCCCTCGCTCGCCACTGTTGTGGACCATCTTCATTGCTGACTGACAACATGGAGGCTCTGAACGTCTTCAACCAGGAACTTTTCTCACTGATGGAGATGAACCTCTTATTTCCCATGCAAAGATGTTTCTCATCACTAAAGCTGCAATTAATGCTATTAAGCTTTATAAGTATGTAGTCCGGATTATAGGGAAGTTTATAAAAAAATATAAACCAGAATATAAAGTCCCTGGATTATATATAATTCACTCAATTGTTCATAAGTCTCCTCATAAGCTTGGAACAGACAAGAACATTTTTGGGCCAAGATTTTGTAAAAATGTAATTGCCACATTTATATTTATATCTTTGCTCATCAGAAGATAAGAGTAAGATAGATTGTGTCCTCAACCTATGACAGAAAAATTGAGTATTTTAAATAGAAATTATCCAGCATAGGAGTACATTTGCAGTTAATGCGTGTGCATTCCAGTTAACTTTAATGTCTCTAGTTAGGCCTTGACTTGCTGGTTTTCATGTCCACAGTTGAAGCAAAGGACTATCAAATTAGGCTAGAAGCATGAAAGTTAGAAAAACTTGCTGAGATGGTAGAGTGCTTCAAGGACTCTTCTGTCTGCCCTATCTTGTTCCGCCCCTTGTCTTCTTACACAACCACTCCTTTCTGCTGCTCTGGCTAGTTGCATTTATTCTGGCAAGCTCATTAGAAAATATTTTAAGCCTTTTTGCTGAACCTGCCAGAGATTTACCTCCTGAGATGACAAAACATTCACCTGATCTAATGAGGCTTCACCTGCACAGTTTTAACCCTCTGTTGTCCCTTTGGGAGTGACAATGCCCTTCTTTTAATGCCAGAAATCAAGGCTTTTGGTTCTAAAGAACTAGGAAGGCTGCAGATTTGGCTATTGTGTTCTGTCTCTTGAGTATTTGATTTTCAGTATTGCCTGCAAGTGAAAGAATAGGAAATAAGAGGGCTGCCCCTTGCTTCAGTCCTATCTCACCCTACCTGTTTTGAGCTAAGTTGATTTACTTGACTTCAGCAATGGGAAGGGGAGCCAGTCTGGTTTGCTGACTGAGCGTTAGACTATGATGCTGGAGATCAGGATTTGAATCCCTGCTCGGCCTTGAAAACTCATTGCATGAACTTTGGCAAGTCACCCTTTCTCAGCCTCAGAGGAAGACTAAGACAGACTTCTTCTGAACAAATCATACCACAAAAACCACTTGGTAGGGTTATTTTAGGGTTGCCCCAAATTGGAAATGACTTGAAGTCACATAACACAACAACAGTGTGAAGCCACAAATCTGCACTTTTCCTATTTTGCATATAGAAATGACATTGACTGTATCTTACTGAGAGCAGATTGATTAAATAGATACTAAACAATTTAGTGTGAATGAACATTGGAAAATTCTGTCTTTCTGTTACTCAAGGCAGGACAAAAATCACTAGGGTATTCAAGAATTGCCTTCCAATATATTAAATTTTGACGTATTTTCTAGTCTTGTGACTGTTGTGTCTAACAGGGTCAACCACTGGCATTGAAGCAGTAATTCTCTTGCAATCATGTCTGATTGTTCTTAGAGGAAGTGAATATAGTCTTGCCTTATGATCAGAATGACATTATTTTGTTGGCCTGTTGTGCAGGAACCTGGAGACTGCTGAACTGTCATGAAGCAAAACAAATCTGCTTTAATTAAGCATTCACAGTGTCATTCCCAATGTGAATGCATCTCCAGTGACAACCAGCCATCTACCTGTTCACAGTGCTGAAATGGTTGGGGAGTGTGCAGTTTCATAACCAGATGGGATGGTTGTTTGCAGAGTGAGAAGTCTGTCCCTTTAAGGGCTTCCTGGAAACCTGGCACTATGCCTAGCCCCTTCTCTTTTTCCCACTTCAAGGCTGTTCCTTTGGGGCTTTTCTTGAAACAATACTGCAGATTACTCTGCCACTGTTCTTGCTGTCCTTATGTAGAAGTGGAGCCTTGCCCTCCGAACTGCCTCTGAATTTCCAGCCAGCTACGCTTTGAGGAAGGAGAGTTGTAGTGTTGGAAGAACTGGTAGTTGGAAGAACTGGTGATGGGGGCTTTAATTTGTCTCAACACTGAAAATGTAAGAAGCAGAGCTGTCATCTGGAAAGAGTGACATGGATTCTGAGTCCAACAATCCTCAAACTATGTGGGAAGGCAGCTCCGATTTCCAATTTTGGACCCAGCTTTTCCTATGGATGCACTTGCTTGGTCGGCTGGTCAGTTACATCTTGCATCACTTTGGGGGCTAAAGCAATAACCGTACTGCCGTGTTTGGATTCCTGTCCTAAATATACATTTCTTTGGCAAATAATCCATATGAGAAAAAGATATCTGGCTTGTACTTTCTCCTTCTCTTTTCCACCAACTCATTTCTTATTTATTAGAAGAGGTTTCATTTACCAGTGGCTTCTTAACTTTTGGATGGAGGCAAAGCAAAGGTTAAGTCACTAGAAGTGAGCCGTTATTTTCATTCCTGATCTTTGTGGGAAGATTATGGACTGTGCAGCTATGCACACTTTTTGTGCACATTTGGAAATGTTTTATAAATAGATTCTACAGATCATTATAACAATGAATGATATTTTGCAAAAGAGTGTTTTGCAGCCTTAACATTTAGGGAGAGGAAGTGCCCATCACCAGAAAACATAGCATCTGAACAAGCTCTTCTTTTGCCTCTGTCTTACAGACTGTATCTGTCTTGCCACACTATAGGCCAAGCTTTTTGAGTTGGGGTGTGGTCATTTCATTGTGTTAGCTGACTAGCTCTGTCTTCTGAAATTCTTCTCCCTCTTTTGCATTGGAGGATCACCCTGTGTTGTGGGGGTTTCCTACCTGGTGAGAGCCTTATTTGCCCTACCTTCAGGCCTGAGGGTGAAAGGGATTCAGAGAATCTCTGAGCTATTTTAAGCCTTATTGCGTGGCCCTCACTACAGTTGATCTGGCAAGCCTGCCTGCCTCCCTCCCTCCCTCCTTCTGTATTAATCAAATCTGCCCGCTGTTCACCCTCTGACCAGCTGTTTAAGTGACCAGGCTGCCCGTGTTTGTTGCTGAATACACAGAGACTATGGACTGGGCAATGATGGACCTTTCCTGGACATCGTGGGAGTTGGGGAATCCTGGTATGCACATGGATGGCTGCCCTGGAGAGCTGCGTACCAGTTGCTGAACTGTCATGAGTGTTTTGGTCCAGCGAAGTCATTTTGATGAAAATTCTCTCCCGGTTAGAAGTCGCAAACAGTTTGTTTGAGCCAAGTGCTTGTCTCAATCAGTTGGACAGGAATGTAAAGAGCTCTGCTGAGTCTGGGCTGTGTCTGCTCTCCTGTTGCTGCTTTCAGCCTTCTCTTCCTGCAGCAGGACAGAAAGAGGGTTGTGTCTGTCCCAATCTTCTTGCAAATGGCAACGACTGGGGCAAGTGCTCTCCTAGACCCTGACGGAGTGGCCTCACTCTGTTTGATGTGAGAGCAGAGCTGGAGCAGGCAAAGAAACTGGTGATTAAAATAAAGGGAAACATGAACCATGGAGCTGAGGTGAACTCTCGAAACTCCAGCAAGAACAAAGGGTGTAAGATGTCGGCGCTACAGAAACTGGAGAATCTGGCTGGCCGGATCTTTTACTGGGGCCCACGGAGTGATGCAGGGCTGCCTGAATGTGGAAACACAGCCTCTGAATCAGAGCACACGGCTGCTTGGAATGAGCAGAGTGAGTTGACAATAAAGCATGGCTTCAAGGGGTCTAGGGATGGGTGTAAGGTTCCCTGAATCTCTCCTCCCAAAATTAATCTGTACAGAACAAAAGCAATTGCTACTGTTCTCCTTATGCATGTCTTGGCAGCTGAATGTGGATCAGGTCAGTGAAGTAAGCTGCTGTTTGTTGCCAAAGAAAATATCAGATGTGATATGCTATTCTGATAGACATTTTGGTTGTGGCTACTGTCCATTCAGTTATTCATGCTAGGCTATGTTTTGAAGTGCAGGTTGCTTCCTTTTAGGGACACCAGAGCTGGGGAAAAACTGCTTTTTTGTTTACAACTCGCAGAATCCCCCAGCCATAGAAAATTATCATTTCTCAATGACAGAAGGGCTCCCTAGTGTGTGGCTATGATTTTAACCTCCCAGTGTTTATCAAGCATGACCATTGATCCAACTCTGCTTCACTGCTGGCCACTAAATGATTTAAACACTGACTTTAGTGGCTCTTCATTGCATACTCTATGTCTTAATTTGTCTATTTCAAGTATGACAGTCTGTATAAAAAAGGGATTACTTACTGAAATGACATAGGAGACTAGCTTAAACTGTAGGAAATGTACTAGTAATTCAGCAGCCATTTTGATGTGAGTAAAGCCATGGGGTAGAGTTGGGTGGGGGTGGCAGAGAGAAGGTGAATAATGGCAGGAGTGCCATCTATCCTGGAAACCATTTCCCTGCCTCACCCGTTTCCCTTTCCAGGCAGAAAGTTTTGGGAAGGAGCAAGAGATGACACAGGGAAATAATGTCTAGAGAAAATGCCTCTTCCCTGCACTTATCTGTTCTTTCCTACCCCTACCCAAAATTTATTATGGTAGAAGTGGGAAAACTTGGCCTTCCAGGTGTTTTGGGACAGCAACTTCCATCAGTCCTAGCAAGTTTAGTTTCTGTGCATTTGGCTGTGATGTGCATTTTGGGCTACACTGGTAATATAGAAAAATATACAACTTGGACTGCAGAGAATAAGGATAGTGAAGCATACCGAGATGTCCTGCCATATTTGGGGGAGAATGTCAGTTTTTTTATTCCAGCTGGCAGATAAGGTAGTATTTAAAAAATCCAATGTCTTCCTATACTCTTTTATTTTTGTGACCATTTTGCAGCCTTACCTGTGGATGTTTCTCACTTGGTAAGGGAGACCTTTATTTTTCTTCATATTAAATGCCTAATCAGACTTGGGAATTCCCGTCTCCAGCTGATAGAGCTTTGTAATGACACACATAGACTGGCCATTATTGTTTTAGCACTTTCCACTACTAGCTGAGACTATGGTTTTGATTCTTGACTTGGTGAACGGTTGTATTTTGATTCCCAGAGCACTCTATTTCAGGTTTTGGGTCAGAAATAGAAAGTAGACCTTTGCATTGTCTGCACTATACATTACTACCTCACAGCAGCAGAAGAGACTAAATGCAATCTGATTTTGGATCCTCAAGTATGTTTAAACAAAGCTGTGACAGTAAGTTTTGGCACTGCTGCATGGCCTAAAATAGAAGCTTGTACAACATCTGATGCCAGATTCCTCTTTGGCCTTGTTATGCTTTTGGCGTTGGCATCTCTTCTCAGTGCTGTGTCCGGTCTGTTGCACAAGAAGAGAAATGCTCAGAACCTCTGACAATCTTCTTCTTCAGAAAGTTAAATCTAATTATGGGAGCTAGGCACAATATTATAATACAATAACTTTATTTTTGTACACTGCCTCCATCTCCCCGAAGGGACTTGGGGCGGCTTACACGGGGATGAGCCCGATCAACATGGTGAAGATACAGCACATTAAAATATCTCAACAACAACATAATATAAAACAAAACAAAACAGAAAAACAACATTATAACAAAATATAAAAACAAAACATTAAACCAGTAATGAATGAGATCTGCGATAATAATCAGTTTCTGGGCATGAGTGGAGGGACTGGTGCACAAACAATTGTGAGGATAGGGCTGATGGATAAAGTGCATAGGTCATATGGCAGCAATAGAGATAGGGGTTAGTATACGATAGAGCATTATAACTTTGGGTATAGAACAATAGTAAAGTGCGAGGACAAGATTGTGGGTCCTAGCTGAGGCCAAGCTATCAGGGAGATTGTCTAGTCAAAAGCACAGTGCAACATCCACAGCTTTAGATCTTACCAGCATTTTCTACCTAGCTCTTTGTCAAAGGACTTGATGATAAAAACAATTGCGCTTCCACATGTATCACTGTAAAAACATTTGAACCTTCCAGTTTTCATTAGTAAAAGAACGATGACCAATCCCTATCAGATTTGAAGGCAGCCCATTGCAGATGATTGGTGGCCATTTGATTTATTGTGTACTTTCCCGTCTCCAGCTTTTAGCCAACAAGGCAATTGAGCAATCTAATTAGGATTTTTTTGGTTTATTGGTTCCTGAAATTAATATCTGTGAACTCTTGTGAAGACAGCATGATAGTTAAGTCAGGATAGGTTTTGAGAACTCTGGAAAGCATAATGAAATATATTTGCTAGATTCTCAGATGATCTTAACCGGTCTGAGTCCCTCTATGGAGGTTGAGAAGATCGGGATACAAAAGTTTAAAATAAATAAATAAATAAATAAATAAAATATTTCAATAATAAAAAAGGATTCTCCAGATCCCCTCCCCAAAAAAAGAAAAACAAAAACAAAAAAACCCTCTGGTCTGTTTTTGCCTCTATACTTCATACTATCCAACCCAAGCGGCAACGTGGCTGTATTTTCAATGAGCTTGCATTGGCTTAGCAACCTCAGGAGCTTAAGCACCAATAAACAAGTATGCCACTTGTCAGCCACCTGGTGCCTACTCAGTGTGGAAATAGGAGTGGCAGCTTTGCATCTATCTGTGGATTTTTACCATAGTTTAGAGCCAGCCTTGTTGAGGACGGGGTTGAATTGAATGGTCCTTTTGGTCTCTCAACACGTATGATTGAGGCAAAGGTTGACACTGAGTTATTGAGACTCCTGACCAAAACATAACTGACTTCCTATACTGATCACTCTTGTGACCTAGTGTTAGCTGGATCAAAGTCTCCTAAATCCTAGCAAAGCTCCTGTCATGTCACTTATACAGAGCAGATGGCACAGGGATGATAGTCCAGGAATCTGACTCCTAATTGAAGGCACATATCTTGTCTCAGTTACCAGGGATTTCTGGGTGAAGTCTTTAGTCCTTCCATCAAAACAACCATTAGTTGCTTAGCTGAAACCTGTACAGAAGGCACACAGCTAATTAGAGCTGTTCATGGGAAAACCCTATATGATTTATGGGCTGTCTGTGCTTCAAATGATGCAGATTTCATCCCAAAATATAAACAGATTAGGGAAATGGATGGCTCCCCTAGTAGTAAGCACCATTTTATACGAAGGCACCCTCAAAGATAATTACAGTTGGACTAGTACCAGTCCTGACTGAGCCTACTGTGTCCAGTTATTTTGGGAGTTTTTCTGTACTTGTGCAAAGGACTCCAACACATCAATCATATAAACCCCCTCCCCCTTTTCATTCTAAAAGTCCAAAAATGTTTGTATGGTCAATTTCTGCTGGAAGGTGACCATAAATGGCTTAGAGGTTCCTAGAGAGAACATTTAAATCAAATCTGCAAATAATCATATCCATAAAAGTCAAAACTGTAGCTGTGGAGAATCAAATGTATGCAGCTGTGGTTCCATTTTATATGTTACAGCTCTATGCTGTAAAATCTTAATAATAAGAATAAATAATACATTTTATTTCTACCCCACCACCATCTCCCCGAAGGGACTCGGAGCGGCTAACAAAATACAGTGAACTGCTGCATATAGGCAATACATAAATCTAAAATGATAAACCCATAGAGTTACAATCTTGGGATTTGTAGTTTGGTAGGAGAGTCCAGGGGTGTGCCCTGAGGATTGTGAAGGCCCAACTTTTTTAGCTCCTGTAGTACTCTCAGGACCCATTAGGATAGAAATGCAGTCACTGTGCTATAATTGTGCAGAGTGAAGGGGCCCTTAAGTGGGTCAAACAACTGTGTAAAAGAGAGTAACTATGTGTTAGTAAACAAAAGGAAACATCTTGCCTATTTAGGATGAGCAATAGTGTGCCATTGTCTGGGATATTCTAGAATTGAGCATGCAGGTGGGCTACATGAAAATGCAGGGTTTCACCACACATGTTCAGGAGACATTTTTCATATCCTTTAGTGCCTAGGTCTTGAGAGTTCTGCATCACAGGCTTTAAGCCTTAAGGCTGTTTGTCCTTTGATAGATTACAGGACTTTTCAATTCACATTTATTTTTCAAAAGCCTTGTTATATTTCAGTGCTTTGGCAATGTTTAGGTCTATGTTCACTTCTAGGCTTGGCAGGATAATATAGCCACAAGTGCTGTACTATTTAGTTTGTTACTTCAATGTATATCCTTCCTGTTTTTCCAGTGGCATTCAGAGTGGCTAACAGTTCAATAAAAATACAAGCAGCGTATCTCTAACCTGAAATATGAAGATTTCCCCAAACCCAATGTTTTTGCCATCTGCTGCTTGTTTCTACCTTGAAGTAGTAGTTGTTGCATTCCTGCTCATTTGTTCCTCAGGTCCTCAGTCTTCCTCCAGCCTTGCATCTCATAAACAACACAAGTCATGAATTAATGCAAGGATCTGTGAAATGTTGGGATCGAGATTTGCATCAAGAATTGTTCTTTGAATGCCCACAATTCACAGATTTCATTATGTAAATATAAATACAGGTATTCCAAACCCGGAGGTGGGAGAAAGATCTGAAATGCAACACACAGCTGATTGCAAGCATTTCAGAGAAGGGATTCTCAACCTGTAGTAAGTTCATAAACACATAAACACATAAATGTTGATCAACAAGCCAGCAAAGTAAAACATACAGTTAAAATACCTTAAGCAGGGCAAAGATGCATATAGACCAAAGGCTCTTCTAATGCTTTATTTTGAAAGCCAAAGGAAAAAAAAGAGGGTGCAGGAAGTAGGAGTGATGGAGTTTCAAAGTCAGGACGTCCCTCACCAGAGAAAGGCCACTTCAGATGATACACATGCAACCCGTGATGGTTTTATATTTGTGGATTTAATTACAAAATCCAAGGAGAAATAATTTTGTTTCAGAAACTGAAAACCAGACAGTATAAAAGGCTTGAATCTTGTTCAATGTTTAAATGGCTGTGATGCAAGTAGCTCCATTGTTTTAACTGTGGCCTATGCAGTAGGTATTGGTGACACATCCTACACGTGTATAGAACACAGTATCTATTACTAAGATACACAAAGTATTATATTATTGTTGTTGAACCTTCAAATATGATGTCATATAACAGGATTATTATGTATAAAATATACAGGAACAACTTCTCTTTGTCATGGATAAATGACCATATTCATGTAGATAAACATAATAGTCCAGTCTGTCTGATGATTTAAAGAGCCTCTTGTCAATATTTCAAAGGACTATTTGTGGCATCCAAGATTTTGTCAGAGAAGAGTTCTATATGGTGACCATGTTTTGTCAGAGACTTGTCTCCTGTTGAAATATTAAGAAGAATTCATTACCTGAAGAAGGTGTTTTCATCACCATCACTGAAACAAGGAACTACACCCGGGATACCTTGTTGTAACCCAGTCACTGTGTAGAACTCTTCTCTGACAAAACCTTGGATGCCACAAATAGACCTTCGAAATATCTACAAGTGACTCTTTAAATCATCAGACGGATTGGACTATTATGTTTATCTACATGAATATGGACATTTATCCACGACAAAGAGAAGTTGTTCCTCTATATTGTGTATATAAGTAATAAACCTGTCATATGACATTATATTTGAAGGTTCAATAACAATAACATAATACTTTGTATGGCCATGCAAAACTTTTGCTATTTTGAGCATTTGGAAGTTTAAAAGCTATTTCCGCCAGATGTCTGTTATTCTACTAAAATAAGGAGTTCACTGAAACAAACCTCCATTGCTTTCCTGGTGCAGTTGGCTGTTTTGTTCTTTGTGAAGCATCAGCACTATGTTTCCTAGTATCCCTTTAATGGTCACTCTTCTTCTATTTCAACCCCCACTTTTTGAAAGGAAGGCAAGCAGTAGCATTGTATTCCTCACTTTCCCCCAATGTGATTTTGTTAGTTTAAGGGTTGCATATGATACCACTGAGACGAAGTGCATGCCTTGTGTTACAGGAGGATGGAGTTGGGACATGAATTGAATGTTTATGTAAATAAAATACCCTTTTGGAGCAAGGAAATCATTACTGTTTGGGAGCCTGGTTTTTCCCAGCATCATGACCACAGAACATAGAGCAATAGAAGGCAACTTCTGCATTGAACCTCAAGGGACTCAGCAAAAGCTCGGATGGGCAAGTAGTAATCAACCACCAAAGAGGGAGATGCTGTTTGATTCCCTGCTTGTCAGCTAATTTTGGTTCTTGGCCTGATTCAGCTTCAGATCCCTATTGAGCACAGCAGGGTTAGGGACGTGCCTGTTAAATCTATTCCCAGGGGAATTGATTAGGGCCATTCTCGCCTCTGGCAAAACTACGCTGCCCTTCATCTTCGCGCTATTGCTGTATCATGATTGAATGGCTTAAAGCCAGTCTGCAACAGCTGAACGTATGAGATTGGTATTAAGTGTAGGCCTCTTACAGAACATGACCGGCATTAAAGCAACCTGTAGCTGAGATGAAGGGCTCAGCAGTCAAGATAGCTGAGTTCTCAACCTTTTTGGCTGAATGGTATATTAAAATGGTTCTGCAATACCTGTGGATTCTTAATTGCTGCATTATTTTGTATTGAGGACACTGAGCAATTCAGCAACAGTGATGCTGGCCCCTACTTGCCCTTATCCCTTTTGATTGTTTTGTTCTTCTATTATGCTATAAGGCACCTCTTCCAGGATGTAAAATGTTTTCCTTCTGTGTGTGTGTGTGTGTGTGTGTGTGTGTGTGTGGCTTTACGGATAGTATTATCAATGCATTTCTTTCTAGCTATTACTTGTAGTTTTGATGCTGTGCTTTAGCGTTATGTGAACTCCTCATTACAGGCAAATTTCTCTTAATCAGGTGTTAGAAAATCTGCACCTACCACTGCCAGAGCTTTTGCTGCTCCTGTTGTTGTGTGCCTTCAAGGCATTTCTGACTTATGGTGACCCTGAGATTAATCCCTAATGGTGTTTTTTTGGCAGGATTTTGGCTAAGGGAGTGTGATTTGCGAAGATCACCAAGTGGGTTTTCATGGCTGAGGGGGTTTGAACCCTGGTCTCCTGAGTCATAGTCCGGTGCTCAAACCACTACACCACATTGGCTCTCGTTTTGAAAACATGAGTATTTCAGTTTGAAATTTCAGTTCAGTATTTCTGTACATTGCTTACTTCTTCTTTTTTCAACTTGGGGGATCTTTGAACAATGAAAAATTAGCATTGGAGGGGTGGCTACAGAAAGAAGAGGACAATGGTGAATATTGCGTGCCCTTCTTCCACCTGTGGGAGGTTCCTGGTGGATCCTCCGCCAAGAAACACTTCCATTCATGAAACTATATCAGGAGTATAGCCCACTGTTCATGATATCAAGTAGAGAGCATACTGCAGTTTTGACTCCAAAAGAAAAACTACATTTTCCAACAATAAATACCAATGTTGACAAAACTTTAAAATAGAATCTCAGCCAGAAAGATGAATACGTGTGACATAGGTAGCTACCGTCCACTTGTTGTATTGAAAAACCAGTCGTCTGGAAAGGCCCTTCCAAGAGATTTGTTCTACTCTTTAAAAACAACAACAACAATAATCTTGTTGTGTTTCAAATAATAATAATAATAGAGTTTTATACATGCATCTAGTTTTAGTACAGGGCTTAGAAACTTTTTAGAAGTAGCTTATTATTTTAAATTCATTATAATGTTTAAAAACTCATTCCTTTGTGTTACCCCTTCAGATATAAAAAGTGATTCCTTGTTGTACTGCTTGTCACTTTTCATTACCTTTGAACAAACCAACCCTCATTATTGATAAGAATGGCATGAAACTTGGATAATTCCTTTTCCAGTGCCTTAAGATGCCCAGAAAAAGTAATTTAAAGTGGTAACCAAAAAGTAATTTCAAGTGTTAGTCATTACAATGTGAAGTAATGCTATTCCTATATGTTACATTGCTTTCATACCTGATGGTGTGTAGTGTGGTAGGATCCTTAAAATCTCTGCAGCCAGTGTTATAGTCTGATAGTGATACAAGTATACCTTAGCTAACAAAGCAAATTTGTTTCTGGGCATTACTACTTCATCAGAAAAATTAGAAACCAGAACTAACATGGAACAAAGAAGGATAGGTTCCTACACTTCCAAAAAAAAAAAAAAAAAAGAAAAAAGGAGAGCAGTTTAACTTGCCTCAGCAAAACTAACAATATTCACATGGCAAATGAAAGACTTGGTCAGCTAAGCCTTTCATAAGTAAGTCATTCTATCAATTTTTAAAGAAGGCTTCTATAATGCATCCAGGGATGAATTTTTCCTTTAACAAGCCACCTTTGTGTTTTTTTTACATGTTGAGAATAGCTGGTGAAGGACGTATACCTACTCACCCCTCTTCCTCCCTATTTTTCTGTTCAAGCACTCAGGAAAGTATCCCAAAGACAGATACTGTTTATTTGCCTGTTGCAGGCAAATGCCCAAGGCTACCATGGGAACAGCTAGAGGGGAATCCCATTCTTTCCCATCTTTATTGGATTGTTGTTGTTGTTGTTATATTTATTTATACTCAGCTTTATCTCCCCAAAGGGGACTTCAGATACAATGTTGCAAGCTAGCACCAATAGTATTTGTTTCTTTTTTTTGTCCTTCGCCATTCTCCAAATACCAGTGCTGCTAAAAAATATAACCTCCCAGCTAGGTAGTAGACAAGGAAAAAAGGAGGGATGGGTTGGCATAAGAAGGCTGTGCAAAAATAAGCTTATTTATCAGAAGCTTTCTCAACTGAAGCATTGTTCAATTTAATGAAGCAAGGAAAAATGATACAATCTGAATAGCGTATTTTGAGAGATGAAGACTTGAGGAACATCTCAAAAGAAATTGGGATGATTCTGTAAAACTCTTAAGAATACTTTAAAGAAAGTAAGCTGGATCTGCCTGAATGGAATTAAATACATAATGAAGTCAAACTGTTAATATAAGGCTATTCTAAAAACAAGATAGTAGTATCTTTGTGACCTGAATAGCATTAATGATCTTTTGACAATGAAACGTTGGGATTGCATTGGTTCAAAGCCAATGTATATTGTCTTCATGGAAGGCAAGAAGCAAGGAGTGGCCATCATGTGATGGATTCTCCTTGCCAACGTAGTAACATATAGTTCCTGGCAGTTCTTCCACTTGGTGGAGAGCATTTCCACATCAGCCAGTTGGAATAGACTTTTTTTAGCTTAGAAATGCTCTGATTGATGGAAATACAAAAGTGACAACAGAATTTAATGGAATACGGTATGTAAATACAGCTCTTACTTGTCTTGGAAACGGTTGGTTCTGAAACTTGAGGAAACAAAGAGGGACATGCTATTTTTAGATCAATATCTGACTAAGAGGAAGGAAACATTTGGGACTGTGAAAACAGTTGGCCATGTAAAGAGAAAGTAAGCATGAACTGCTGGAAGTCCATGATTCTAAAATAGGAAAAGGGAGAATAGCAATGAATGTTGAAAGCCGAAAATTTTAAAAAGCTAGAGAGTTACATTCCAGTGGTTGGAACATTCATTTTCTTTTGAAGTAAGTTTCCCTGATAGCAATCTAAGTTTGATATACTTTCTTGAAAGACTCAAGGCAACAAATAAGATCTCCAAAAAGGGTGGAGAAAAGGTTAAAACAAGGCCAGGCTTCCTTAACACTATTCACCAAATGACAATGCAAATCAAAGCCACCCTACATTACTGCTGAAAACTTCCATGGATCCTAAAACTGGACATCAGAGAAAAGAAGTTCGGTAACTGAAGGTCTGGCTGCAGTGACTATTGATATGTTTGTGTTAAATGTTCAGCTGGGAATATGGCATGTTAGAACAATATGAATCCCCAGAAGATATAATCCTTTGTTTACATATTCAGGCATAACAATGTTGGCCATATAGCAAAATAAAACAAAATCCCAAGCAAGTGATACCTTTATTGATCAACCGAAATGCACAAAACACTTCATGCAAGCTTTTGAACCTCCACTGGCTTCTTCATCAGGCAAAGAGTGTTAAAAATCATACAGTCATGGTTTGTAACTGTAAACCTATCAGAAGCTTATGCTGTTTTTGGAATTCTGCTTCTGTTGTCTTTGTGGGCAACCTCTTTCTGTAGGCATGTTTTCTGCTATGCTTTATACCGACTATATCTTAGTCTATCTTTCAATATAAATTTGATATTGTGTGATACTCACAGACCCAGCATTTAAGTTCAGTGCAACCTATGCCAATGGAAATCCCTTCGCTTCGCCTTACTTTGATGTTGGCAGAAGGTGGCACAGCAAATTAAAAAAGCAGATTGAACCTTCAAGTACCATTGATTTTCAAAACAGTGACTCTGGGCTGGTGAAGCTGGTGCAAGTGTAAGTAACAAAGATAGAAGTAAATGATAGAAGTAACTATCATTATATACCTGGGACCATCTTGTCTAACTCTCTGCTTGTGCAGGAATCTATTGTTCAAGCCCTTTCCAACAGGTGAATGTCCAACCTCTGTTTAATAGAACCATAGATCTGAGAGAATGATTAGCTGGCTCTCCCTCTTCCCAGAACTTGCCATCCATAATTTCTTCAGTTATGCGTTACCTTTTAGAACAGTGGTTCTCAACCTGTGGGTCCCTAGATGTTTTGGGCTTCAACTCCCAGAAATCCTAAAAGCTGGTAAACTGGTTGGGATTTCTGGGGTTTGTAGGCCAAAACACAGGAGGATCCACAGGTTGAGAACCACTGTTTTAGAACGTTGTACCGTCAGACAGCATATCTCTGCCATCTGCTTACTACTAATAGCACATGGTATATGGTGTTCTATGAGGGATCACATTGTAAGTCTGATCTAGAGTTACCTGCTGATATCCCACAAGTAGATGTTTTCAATCCATTCCTTCACTTGAGATTGGAAAGGTTGGGCTGATGCTTTTGCTTCCTCTGCTGGAGTTTACCTTTATTTTGGTGACTAGGTGTAGCAGTCATGGTTCCTTGCTTTATAGTTTGCTTCTAACTAGAGGGAACAACCAAAGCCTGGGACCTTTTGATACTGCATTGCACAAACTATATTTGGATCTCTTATTATGTCAGATAGCTAGTGTGATCACAAAATTATCTGGTTTATTAATATACATGTTTCAATATTATTCCATGAAGGAGTAGTAGGATATGCTAACGTTAGGTTTCTGCTATGTGCCTTCAAGTAATTTCCAACTTACTGTGACCCTATCACAGGGTTTTCTTGGTAAGATTTGTTCAGAGGGGTTTTGTTTGTCTTTGCCTCCCTCTGAGGTTGAGAGAGTTTGCCTTGCCCAAGGCCACCCAGTGCATTTTGTGTAGCTGAGTGGGGATTTGAACTCATCTCACCAAAGCCCAGTTCTCAAGCTATGACTCCAGATGGGATCTTTTCTGAAGTTAGATAATCCGTTTCCTTCTTCTTCTTCTCCCCCAAAGGTGTGCACATTTTCCTTGTGCTTCTGCATGATCACATTAGGTCCTGTATAGCCAGACTATTGTTTTGCCAGCACCTATTGACAGTGCTGTGAAGCTGAACACACCCAAGCCTGTTGTAAATTGGCAATTGCCTCTCTCTGTCAAGGTGTATCTGTCATGCCTTATTATCTTCTGGCTTTCACCTGCAAGGAAGGTGTAAACAAATAGCTCTTCCTCTCCCTTGCCAGATTCCTTGAGATTGGGAACAGATCCTGTATACATTACCTTAAGTCTGTGTTAACCTGTTTCATTAATGGAATAAAGACATGAGGATATCTGTCCTTGGCAAGCATAGGCCTGAGCTTGCTTCTGTTGGGCAATCCGCTCTGTTTTTCAAGAGTAGCTGCCTTCTTAATCTTCAGGGGCTGCCTCTTGTCTGAGAAACTCCATGTCACCTTTCACATCATATATATCAAAGTAAAAACATAAGAGACAGACAAGTGAGCAATAGCAAAAAGAAGAATGAGGCTGGCACTGATGATCGACGTCTTCAGAGAATGAGAAAATTGCAAGAAGGCATGTCTGGGTTCCTTGCCATTTTTTATTCTAAAAGAACAAAAATCGCAGGGCCCTGCTTGAGGCTTATCTTTCATTTATTGTATTGCCTTTCCCCCCAATCTGTTGCTGCTGCAGAGTAGAAGGGAGAGGCACAGGGCACAACTTGAAAACAAACTGTTGCCTAATAATCCGGGCTGGCTCTGACTTGGACAAGCGTTCAGGAGAGTGTGGGAGGGTCAGTGGCAGGCTTTTGTGATAGGCCTCTGAACTCCACTGACTGGCTGCCTCTTTTCTCTGGCCTCCTTCCCTCCCTCTTTGCATTGACATCATGTGACCCCCTAGCCTCGCCACCCTTCCCCCAACGTGCTAATGGAAGGCATTGTTTCGTAACCAGTTGCCCCACTTAACAGAGCAGTTGTTTTCTGTACTTCAGGGAAGTGTGACACAGAGGGGAAGCCTGTCTACACAGCATCCCTAGGGGCTTTCTCCCTAGGCAGAGGCCACATTGTCTTGGGATTGCTTTGTCCTCCAACTTGGCACCCCGGGATCTAGGTGTATGATGGACCTTCAAGACAGAGCCTACTGTACCTGAGGAAGCAGCCTGTGTTGCCCGATGTGACTTTTCAGGTGCTATGGTGGGCCCCTCCAGTTGGGTGTAACAAGATCTATACTGATGCATTCTCGTGAAAGAGAGAGGAGGCGAAACAGGCGTGCTTTGGAGCTGCGCTCAGCCCTGTGCTGGCTAGGGACACTTTTTGGCTTCCAGGACAGATTGACTCCCAAGCAGGGTCCGTGTTTGCTTTTGACGCCAGGGACAAAGTCCCCCATGAGCCGTTGGGTCAGCCCTTCCTCGCCACCCGTTGTGACCTCTTAGCTCTATGCTTCCAGCTGAAGAAACAGCAGGGTCACCCGGTGGACTCCAGGGGTTGAGAGCCACTGAATGGATGGTAAGCAACAATGGGGTCTTGGATGGGGTGAAGCGGTGATGGGTTCTTTCTCTCTCTTCCCCTCCCCATGCCACTCTGGTACTGAATGGATCTACTTCTTTCAAGTTAGTGTATACCAGGAAAATGGCCCAGCCTCACAGGACATGTGTGGATTTTGTAAATTCTTTGAATAGATAAGTGTGAACTCCTCAAATGTGGCCTCTTCAGAAAATCAGCAGCTTTGACTGTTGTTCGATTTGACTAATGATTTAAATAGTTAATCTTGAAGTGTTCAGCCCTGAGGAATTACATTTCTATTCTTCTGGGAGCTCATTTTCTTCCCAGAAAGTATGTGCCTTGAACAGCTCAGAGCTGTTGTTTTCTCTTGGAGCATCGTTGTATCTGCCTGTCTAGTATTAACACAAGACAGTGTGGTCTCTAGCTGCTACTACTGTGCTAATTGCTATTATGAATAGTGGCATAAAGGGACACCCTGGCTGTCTAATGGTGCATTTAGAATCGCCTGCGTTTGGCCTTCAGTGATATCTGTAAGTAGAGTTGGTTTTTTATTTTTGAAAATCCATTTTTGTGTACTGTCACCATTGCATAGACTGGAGTGCAGTTTTTTCCAGGAATGGGGGGAGCTTTTAACCACATCATATAATTAAGGTTTAATAATTAAAAGTTTAATAAGCCTCCACGCTCACTAGGGGATGTGGGGGCAATTTCATCTTTGAAATAATCCCTTTTCCTTCCCAGCCAACCCCCCCAAAATCATTAAGAGGAGGCTAATGCCATGTTCAGTCCCATCGTGCAGTCATCTCCACCTTCCTTGCCATTGCTTTCCCTTCAACCATTCTTTCCTTCAATCCACTCTACAAGTATCATACACATGTAAGCTTTGGGGAGGATGTGAGACAGCCAGGGATACCTGATTCATGTCCATCCTTTGTAAACTGTTTCCTCTGTGCAGATAGCTCAGTTTATTCCCATCACTGTGCAAGAGATTGATCATGGTGAGAAGGTAACATTACCATTGGCCAGAAAAACTCAAATGGGAAGGTTTTTAAGTCAGTCATAGGAATGCAGCATTAAGTGGGCTTTCTTGGGGACTTGAATAAACATTACATTTGGCATGAATTTACAGTGCAGCCTTATTGCTGTCTTGCTGGCAGTAGAATAATTAATTCAAGATATACCCAACACAAGAGATTTCATTCTTCACAAGATTACCAAAACAACAACAAAACCATATCATTATATTTGCTAACAAGCCCCTTGAGAAGTAAGCAATAACTCTGACGTGTAACTATTGCATGGTCTCTGAGGAATTCTTAAGTATCTTAAGAGTCCTTGTCCAAAGTGTATTCAAACCAGTGTCAGTTCTCTCAGATGCTGCTAATGCATGACTTGATGCTTTCCCACCTACTCCAGTGATGTGGTGCCATGGTATTATTAACACATGACACTGTAAGAGTAGGTAAACAATCAGCAAATGACATAGAAAGGCATTAGAAAATTTAATATAGCCAAGCGGAAGAAGTCCAGCATTCTAAACACAATTCTTTTTCTACCTTTAAAATATGTTTATGACTTAAATATCAAGTCTGCAGCTAGAATAAAGTAATGAAGTGACATAAATATTTATTTAATTCACCTTTTTCAGTATTTTTAGAGGGAGGGACTTTGATTTTTAATTTTTTTTAAAAAAACGTTAGCTTTACATCTAACCCTTCCTTCAGGGAACTTAGGATATTAGGCATAGTACCTCAGAGAAATCCTGTGAAGTTGGTTAGATGAGGTAACTTGAGAGAGTGACCTACCCAAGACTATCCAGTGATATGAAGGATGTGAAGCAGGGTCCCTACACTTCTTGTCCACACTCTGAGCACTCCAACATACTTGTTCTGCTGTTTATTGGCAGCCGAAATAGGAAGGCTAGGATACAAGGACAGCAAATCAGCATACAGGGCATAATATAGCTACAGCCAAAAACTGAGTCCCAGGATTGGTGTGCTGAGCCGCTAGAAATGAGAACATGGTGCCTTCAAATACAAATATAAGCCCTTTTCTTCTCCACTGATCACTTTACCCCAACCTCCTAATATGGGGATTACATTGCAGATAAGAAGACGTAGCACCCGCAGTCTTTGGTTCCTCTGTTATCCCCTTGCCCTCAGATGTTTTCGAAACTCCAGCCTTCTGTGGGTCTTCTAAAAAATGTTCTTAATTTTTGCAGTACTAAAATTGTGCCTCCTACCTTGTGGGGAATGTGGAGTGTAGTTTGCAATATTCTTGGACCTGCCACTAGCTGTTTTATATGAATGTCTGGGAGATGCCTTTATTTAATCAGGAAGTAAATGGATGGTTTATTTTCTGGTTAACTGGAAATCCCTGCTTTATTTAAAAAGGTCAAGGAGGGCCCAAAACATGTTGGTTGACAGATTACACAAGAAGCTACCTTATATTGTGAGACTATCCAGCTCAGTACTGTCTACAAAAGATGTTCCCTGAACCCTTGGCCTTCCAAATGTTAGGGATTGTGACTCTCTTCATAGCAATAGTAGTTCAAAAGATCTGGTTTGTGATACCTGATATCTGTCAACTTCCAATTGGGCTCCAGAGTTCTGGATGGGGGTCTTCCCCAGTCCTACCCAAGAATGCCATAGATTGAACCTAGGATTCCTTGATTGCAAAGCCTCCATTTCAGTTCTAACCCCTGTCTCTCACATAGATGGAGTGAACAATGAGTATGTATTCAATTCAGAATAATTCCACATCTTGCTTTCTAACATATAATGTGGTTGACATTTTGGGGTAATCTAGACTTTGTTTTTATTTTATCAAATTGTACTATCTGCCAAGATACAGAAATGGCCACAATCACTTCTTTAAAGATTGTGTTAGTCTCTACCACAAATTCCTGCAGCTTCTAAAGTACACTGTGGCTATACAGATTTCCTTTTGTATGCCCTTTCCACTAAGTATATTAGTGGAAACCATTTCAGTGCACAGAGAAAGCAGCTGTTGGTTCAGGTCCCTTTTATGAACAGGGATCTTCAGGAGAGTTCCTTCTCTCAGTTCCACCTCCATCTCAAGCTCGGTTGGTGGGAACGAGAGAGTGTCCCTTCCTTCTTGGTGGTTCTCTCATGACTTTGGAACTCCCTTCTTCCCAGGGAAACCAGAATTGCCCCCTCCCTGCTGTCCTTCTGGTGGCAGGCTCAAACTATTTTATTCAAACAGGCATTTAAAGATCAAGGTTTTTAAGAACTTTTTAGAGGTTGTTGTGGTTTTAGCTTTGAATATGCATAAAATATGTTTGAATTGTTTTAGCTGTGAATCTTTTAATACTGTTTATATTTAATTCTGTTTTAATATTTTTATATTTCTTTGAGTCCCCTTTGGTAAAGATAAAGCAGGGTATAATAATAATAATAATAATAATAATAATAAGGCTAAAATAGAGAGGTTGGAATCTTCCCCTTAACATTCTTACAAGAGTGTGTAGCAAAGAGATGCAACATGCCCAACAAATAATGCTTCATGTCTTCCATGTTCATTGGAATCATATGCAACCACAATTACATATGTCTTATTGATGACCTTTCAGCTGTTACAGCTTTCTCTGGATACCCTTCTGTGCTGAACAAGGTGCTTTCTCCCTTGGAGAAAAGCAATTGCTTTGTTCTTCTCGGAGGGGAAGAGAGATGAGGCATAATATCTGATTAAAACAGTTTCTGCTTGGCAAAGGAGTCTATAAACCTTAATAGGGGAAATTCTTAGAGTCAAAAGGTTTGCATGGTGCTCATTGCCATGAAGTGGATTTTGGTTCATCCACCAGCGATGTGGGCTCCCACATGTGTTTGGAAACAGTGAGAGAGGATGGGAGATACCAGAAGCCTTGAAAGATTACTATAGCTGCATCTCTATTAGCCCCCTATCCTCTGGTGTTTATCTTGGCATAGGTCAGTATGTGAGGCCCTTGTGCAATTGGACACAGCCGAGTAGTTCCATAAACTGCATTTGTGGAGTCTGACCAACCTGACATTAATAGAAAATGCCTTCATAGGTGTTTTTTTTGTCAGGGGTGCTTTCAGCTCAAATGGTGTCACAGAGAATTTTTTTTTGTATGTGAAAAGTGCTGCTTTTAACACCTGGGTCTTTGTCAAAATCAGACACATCCATCAGTTCCTCCTTCTCCCCTTGTTGTTTCCACTCAGCCAGCAATTTAGCAGCATTGGTGGCATTCTTCTTCAATCATAGCCTGAACAAGTTTCAGAGTGTGGCTGTCTTTGAAAATGTTAGTGAGTGAGGAGGAACGCCTAAGTGGGACTGAAGAGGCGGGTGTGGATCCTTCCCATGGCTCATGGCTGTCTGTGCTGTTTCTCCAGACGCAGCAAGCAAAAGAAATGGCAATTCTAAAAAGAGTGCAAGAGCCCTCTAGTGAGCAGACAAAGGAAAGCTTCTGGCACATCTCTCGGGCAGAGATGGTTGAAACGCTAAAATATATCTTCAAGGGGGCGTTTTGTCTTCCTGCTCATTTTCATGATAGGATTCAGAAGTTACAAGGCATGTGCTCTTTGAATTCAAAGTGATCACTTAACATTTAAAATATTTGAATGGTTAAACAAACAAATGCATCTCCTAGCCTTTTGGAAGAAGATTCCAATCTCTTCCTTTCCAGATCAGAGAACCTACAATTTAAGTTCAGAAAACTGTATTGGGCCCTTTTTCTCCCCTCTTCCTCCCCCTTTTCTTTCTCTTCCTCTTTTTCTTACTCCTTTCTCTATATGCTTGTCAAATTCTTTTTCTCACCTGCTCCCCTTTCTGTGCCTGGCCCCCACAGCCTGATTTTGCAGTCTGTCTCCTTTGCATTATACAAAAGGGATAGACAAAAAAAAAACCCGTCATAATAGGATCTTGAATTTCAGTGCTTTAAGTGACAGTTCAAAAAACTAGGAAACCCATCTATTTCAACCCCTGTACATGAGTGTCTTCCCGTGCAGTTCAGATTATAAGGACCACATCCTTTTCTCTAGTTTGGTCTTGTGTTGTTGAGTCCTTATCAGTTTGGAAGTGAAATGGGGCCAGCCAGAAATAATGCAGTGCCTTCTGCATAGTTGAGGAACTCCCTAGGCAGGCAGAATTTTTGAACTGGAGAAAAATAATTGACTGAAATTGCATAACGGCTTCCAGGATTTTTGTAATGTTTACAGTGTTTAAGCATCCTTAACACTGCAGTTGTTTTGGACTGCAACTTTCACAATCACTTACTATTGGTCATGTTAACTGGGCAAGTGGGAGTTGTTCAAAACATCTAGGGCACTGGTTCTCAACCTGTGGGTCCCCAAATGGTTTGGCCTTCAACTCCCAGAAATCCTAATAGCTGGTAAACTGGCTGGGATTTCTGGGAGTTGTAGGCCAAAACACCTGGGGACGCACAGATTGAGAACCACTGATCTAGGGCATCTTATATGCAGAGGCCAGTATAGGGACAGTACTGGAATCATTCCTCTATGTGTAGAAATTTTTGTGTTTATTCTGATCAAAAAGGTCAACAACCCCTGTGTTTGCTTGCTGGAAGTTAAGAGCATACTGTTTGCCAGGGACATCATTGCTAAAATCTGGATATCTTCATTATTTGCTGTGGTCACTCTTCATTCTCCAAGGAGGAACTGGAAAAAGTAAAGGAACTTTTTGGGGTCCAGATGCTTTACTTCAGTTCCCATAAGCCCTAGTCTTTGGCTGGGTTGAGCAAGGCTGGGAGAAATTGAAGCACAAAACAACTGGACAGCCAAAGTTTTCCTGTCCCACTTATTCTGTGTGAGTTCCACCCTACATATGGCAGAGGGCGGATAAGTTTGCCAATAGAGCTAGAATGCCAGAGAATGTTTGCCACAAAGGTAACATGCTCTTCTTCACATGCTTTATACCATATTGACATTCATATCCGCCATTATCAGTGTAGCTAGTGGTGAGGAATGGTGGACGATAGAATCCAACATCTGGAGAGTCACAAATTTCCTTACTCTATGGTGATAAAATGCTTCTGTTCAAGGCTGGCAGCCAATTCCAAGTTCCTAATAACAATAACAATAATAATAATAATATAACAACAACAACTTTATTTATATCCCGCCTTATCTCCCTGAGGGGACTTCTAAGCCCATTTAGCATTTTATAGTAGACTGGGAGCATGTTTCAGTTAGACTCGAAAGAACAATTATAAATTTGGGTTCCAAACAGTACTATCAACTTCCTGTTGTGGAAGCCTTTGCAGCTCGGCATTTGCTGCATCATTTTGTTGCAATTTCTCACTTGTGCTTTCAAGAAGAATCTCCAACATACCTGCCAGGAATGGGGAGGTGTGCAGAAGTCATTGTTATTATGTTTGTGTTTAACTGTTAGAGTATGTATTTGTGTTTGTAACAGTATCTAAAACTGGAGTCATCTGGTTTGAATCCACAGTGAGCGTTGCCAAGGAGACGAGGCTGGCTAGCTCATGAGAGGGAGAAGTGGGCGGAGCCAAGCAGGAAAAGTTATGTGCATTTTTTAAAAAAGGCCTGAGAGAGGGACGCTTGAAAAGGCCTGAGAGAGAGGGGCTTGTGTGTGAGCGGCTGGTGCTTTTCAGTCTAGGAGGGCTGAAGAAAGAAACCTGGCCAGATTCTTTAGTCAAAGAAGACTAAAGGAAGCCTAGTTAAGATCCCTAGTTAAGGAAGGACTAGAGATCAGAGATTTGATCGAGGGAAGATCAAATTGAAAGGCTATTTATAGTAGTGAAACATTGTTCACTAGAGAGCTTCACCTCAGTGAAAGTTAGCCACAAGTTGTGTTATCTGGAAGAGTGGACTGTATTGTAAACCACGTGATATTCAAAGTTCCATAAGTTATTTAACCGCCTGCAACCATAAGCTTTGTACACAATAAACTTGTTATCTTTTGTTGAAAACTGTCTCATCTCAACTAATCTGCGTTTGTAGAGCCAGATCTCATTGGTGGTACCTCAAATACCTCACGTTGGTGGCAGTTACCTTAATTTACAAATAATAATTGGCCTCCTCCATAATATACTCTTCTACACAATTGAGGCCTGAGGTAAATTCCCTCCATAGCATCCACATCTGTACAATTGGTGGCAGCAATGAGATTAAAAAGTGCCTGAGGTAAAATACCTCCATTATTAGGATCTGCCGTTGCCAACCTCAGCAACACACAAGCACCTCCTCACAATTGGTGATAGCGGTGGGATCTTCAAAGATAAAATCCCTATTCCCTGTCCATCGTTGTGTTCGCATCTTCCCAGGAGGTCTTTAGGGTGTTTTATGCAAGGGCGGCAAGAAATGAATCTCCCCTTCTCTGGCCTTTTTACTCCAGATTCTGGGTACCCTAGTGGAAAAATCAGACAAATAACTGAGCCTATAATATGGAAGGAGGAAACTGCTACCTACAGGAATGGCAAATGTTTAGTGGCCAAACGTGTGCTTTCTTGCACAAAGCTTGGCTGCAGTCCCAGGCATCTTTAGGTAAAGCTGGACCCTCTCCAGGGTCTTGGCTTCTGCCTGAGACCCTGGAGAGTGGCTGCCAGTCAGTGCTGAGCTAGATGGACCACAGTTCTGAACTTGCATTGTAAGACAGCTTCCTCTGTTCAGGGCTTGCATGACATTTGTACAAAATGCAACAATAGCACAGAATCTGAATAATGGCTTAAAAGAAATGCGTTAAAACAAACCATGAAGCAAAAATTCACAAAACACTAAGGCATTGATGAGTGAGAATGCAAAGAGGTGAAGGCTTAAGTTAAGTTTGTTGGGTTCTTTTTAAAGACAGCCAGCTGAAGACCTCCATAGTGATGTTTTATTGGGAAACATTACATAGGTTTGAAAACTTCCTTTTTAAAAGGCCTTCCACAAAATAGTGTATTTCTTCAAAGGCACTCTTCAAGTTGGATGCTGTGGAAACATTGCAGAATGGCAGACAGGATTCAAAGTGAACACGTGCAAAGTCTTCCGTATAAGGATAAAAAATCCCTAACTCTGCGAATACAGTGATGGAATCTAAATGAGCTGTCACTACTGAAAGCGAGGACTCGGGGTCATAGTAGAAAGCATGCTGACGTCAGCTCTGTGTGCAACTTTGGTGAAAAAAAAGCAGGTATAATATTGGGAATTACTATGAAAGGGACTGAAAATGAAACCGCGAGTGTGCTATTATATGTCTCTGCTGTGCCTGTGCTGTCACTGTTGTATGCAATTCTAGTGGACTGATTTTTAAAAAGATTGTAGAAGAAGAGACAATGCAGAAATGGGTTCTTGAAATGTTTGGGATAGTGTTGCTTCCTTTGAAGAGAAGCTTAGGGTTCACATTTAGTTATATAATGTATATAATTATGAAAGGTATTAAGGCCAATGCAGAGGATAGAGAACATTTCTCTTTCTAGAATATGAAGTCATCTATTTGCTAGGCAGTAACTGCAGAACAATTAAAAGTAGGTATTGTTTTGTGTGGTGCATGGTCAGCTTAAATTCATTGGCACAAGGAAGTTTATAGACAGCCTATGGAAGACCTCTTCTGTGTGGTCACACTGGGCAGCGTCAGCAGGCAGACACCTTTGCAACGCTGGAGAAAATCTGAATGTGGTTGATGAGACCTGGGTTAATTTTATTCTACTCCAACTACATTTTACCTACAGTTTCACTAGGAAGAGAAAATGATGCATACATGTGTTCACACATGTATGACGCTTAATCTCTCATCTCTTTTTCTTTGTTTTTGTAAGTGATGTACATACATGTAAGGCCACGTCTGAATGTTTTATGTTCTATAACTTGAAAACTTTCCTCACGCAATGGCATTATCTTCCTAATGAAATGAGGGCACATAACTTCATAATGGGGGGCTCGTTTGTGGTGAGGAATAACCTTCCAGTCTCTCAGCCACAGTCTGGCAATTAGAATCATAGAAACACTGAGTTGAAAGAGACTTTGTGGGCCATCCAGTCCAACCCCCTGCCAAGAAACAGGAAAATTGCATTCAAAGCACCCCCGACAGATGGCCATCCAACCTCTGCTTAAAAGTCTCCAAAGAAGGAGCCTCCACCACATTCCGAGGCAGAGAGTTCCACTGCTGAACAGCTCTCTCTCATAGTCAGGAAGTTCTTCCTAATGTTCAGGTGAAATCTCCTTTCCTGTAGTTTTTCTGAAGGCTAAACATGCCCAGCTCTTTAAGCTCTTCCTCATTGGGCTTGTTCTCCAGACCCTCGATCATTTTAGTCGCCTTCCCTCTGGATACATTCCAGCTTGTCGACATCCCCCTTCAATTGTGGTGCCCAGAATTGGACACAGTATTCCACATATGGTCTGACCAAGGCAGAATAGAGGGGTAGCATGACTTCCCTGGATCTAGACCAGAGCTTCTCAACCTTGGGTCCCCAGATGTTTTTGGTCTACAACTCCCAGAAATCCCAGCCAGTTTACCAGCTGTTAAGATTTCTGGGAATTGTAGGCCAAAAACATCTGGGGACCCCAGGTTGAGAACCACTGATCTAGACACTATATTCCTATTTATGCAGGCTAAAATCCCATTGGCTGTTTTTGCTACCACATGACATTGTTGGCTTATGTTTAACTTGTTGTCCACGAGGACTCCCAAGATCTTTTTCACACGTACTGAATAGAGTGGCAAGAAATAAATAGAATGTGAATCGAGTGGCAGGAAAGAATGCAGTCTTGTGTCCATCCCTGGTCTAGACCCCAGGAGACCTAATGGTTAGGGTTCAGGCAGAGGTTCTTGGGTGTAAGCTGGGAGTCAGATCAGACTCAGTCTGGCCTAAAGGCTTGGGATGTTTCTCCGTCATCTGAGGCACTTCATGGCTTATGTAAGAGGTTAGTATTTGGGAGATGGAGGAGTGGGGGAAAGAAAATGTTAATCTTTTTTGGAGGCCCATCTGAAGCCTCGGTAGCTTTAGGAAGGGAAGAGGGGCTGTCCAGTTTCCCTTTTGTGGCAGCAGAAAATCTGCTTCTGGGCTGGGAGGAGGCTGCGATTTGTGGGGGAAGGTGTAAGCTGTAAGTAATATGGATAAAGCAGGAGACAAAGAGAAAGTAGGTCAGACAGGCTGAGCTGCAGCTCCACGTCTGCTGTGTGCATGTCTCTGGGAAATCCAGCAGATCAGTGCTGCAGTGTGAAGAAACTGGGTGGAGGACTGCTCTGAGAATGTCCCTTCTTGAGACAACTGTCCTAAAAGGAGCAGGAGGAGATGATGGCAGTAGCAGCAGCTTGATGGCTCTGAGCTGATGCCCCAAAAAGAACTTGTTTTGGTTACTCCTCCATTTTCTGCCTTTCCAATTTCATGCTGTAGGGAAAGGACAGAAGCGTTTTCACCAATCTCAGAGGCTCCATTCTTAGTGAGCTGAGGAGAATGCATGACTTGGGAAAGGGGTGGGGATCTGTGAGCCAGAGGACCCCTGCAGCCAACTTCTCAATAGAGTTGCTAGTGCTGACCCATTTAGCATAGCTAAGACTTACAGGTTTGGCCAGTTCTGTGCTTGTTCTCTTCAAATAAAAATGTGATGCTTATGGCCTTAATGAGTTATCACAGAGATGTTGGGGACTTTATCAATAATTACTGAATCAAGCTGAGAAACCCCTTTATAAGTTGGGGAGGGAATATGTGACATGGAAGTCCTCAGAACCCAACATGGGATATTAATTTCAGACTGAAGATATTTCTTTGCCTAGTTTTATGCTGTAGTAGTTACTGAGGTGTCATCAGCATGGCTCTGTTACTTAGACAGTGGGAAAGAAGAATATGAAGCCTGATCTCTTCAGCTTTGTATATCTAGCTGGTGTGGAGCCTTGACTTCTAAAGCCTATCCCTGGAGTATTTCCAAAAACATTTTCTCCATAAATATTTTTGTTCATTTCATTTTCAACCCCAAAACTGGTTTGATGTTTTTGAAAATAATTGGTACTCAAATTGGACTATACTAACAGTTTTTTTAAAAAAGAAATCTACTAAATGCATTTAATTAACTGCTCAGATGGGATGCTGTTCAGTTCAGAATCTGCATAAAAGGTTGGGATACTCTACTGTTCATGGCACTGTTAGGCATTAGCTCAGTGGAAAGTGAGGGTTGCATTCATAGCATACTGATCTCTCTGTCTGAAGCTTCTGAAACATTCCACGAGCTTTACTATTTATTGTCGCTTATATTTCCAAGGACCACTCCACTATCATTAATATCATAACTGGAAATAGCTCTTAGGCAATCATGTCAATTTGGATATTCTTATATGTAGTGCCTTGAAACTCAATACCAATTGAGGATTAACTTTGTTTAATAATTATGTTCACCTTCCAGAATTGTCTTCATAAATATACCTGATGCCATCATGCTCTTATAGCTTAAGAAAGCTGTACTGTAACACATATAGCATGTGTGTATGGGTTTATGTCTGGAGAGATATGTCTGCCTGCCTTAGAAAATGCCAAGCACACTAGGCAGTTGCTGTTAAACTTTGATACTAGGATTCTCTTGTATGTAGGGGCTAAGCTGGCCTGAGCACTATCCTTGAGGATATCATAATGGTCTGGATGTGATATACCAGTCCTCCACAAACAACATTTCCATAAGTCTTCTATTCCCAGCACATTTGGAGGGCTGAGAAAAAATAGGTTGTGCAGTGACTGACCCACTGTGCTAAAGAGGCCACACCAGTTCTTGCAGCCCAGTGAGTGGGCTGGTTTTGCAATCAGAGTGAAGTCCAAACCATCACCAACCAACCTTGGGACCCCTTCCAGTGTTGCCCTGGTTGGAAGGGAGCTAGTTTTTCCACAGCTGTTCACTCATGGCTTCCAGAGCCCCTACCCTTTAGAGTCACAGCATGCTAGAGTGTTGGCTGAGCCCCAGAAGACTTGGTCCATACCCAGAGTTTTCCTCTGAGCTTCACTCTTGGAAGATGACCTGCCATTGCCTGTTCCAAAAATAAGTTTGGAGCTTTGGCATGTCAAGTTTTCTGTGAGGGGAATTGCTGCCAGGGCATACATCTTCCAGTTTTAAAAGCTCAGTTCCTGAAGTATATTTTGATTTTTGCATGGAGAGTACCTGCTGAGAAGGTCATCCTGGTGAAAATTATGTTTGCACAAACAACATGCATCAGGATTTAGATCTGGTCTTGCTGTTTTCAGTGGGATCTGTCTTCTTAAAAGTCTTAAACTTGGATTTAAGGAGAAAGGAATTGGATTTCTGATTCTTCTCCCAAAGATTTAACAGTTGTCTCTTCTCAGTGAAATAACTGTGATCCTGGTGTGGACTGAAGTTCCCTGTGGTGTGTAATAATTATGGATCTCCCCCAAATGAACAACATGTTGGTAGATCTAAAGTCAGGCGATCAAAGATTTCAATCAGGGTTGACCAACTTCTTTATTCCAGGATAGGTTTGGACCTCCACTTGTCACATAGATTTCCTGAGTAAATTTCTATTGGGTGCACAACCACAGGTCAGCAATTGCTCTATCCAGTTCTAAAATATAATGGCCAAACTAAAAAAGGGACTTCCATGTCTGTTCTCTTCTCTCCAGGAATCTGTACTTGCTGGAAAGTATTACCCTCTGACTTCCTTGTTTGCAAACCACTTTCTCCAAGATGCCACTCATAGAAATGAGAAACGGCCAGATATAAGGGATGCTTGCTTCCTAGACAAGCCTTTCTGATTCCCCAGAAATTTTCAGTAGCTTGGTCATTCAAATGTCCTTCTCTCCTCCTAATGTCATTTCCCTGTCTCTGCTTCCTTGCAGTGAAAGAGTTTCTTGCCAAAGCCAAAGAAGATTTCCTCAAGAAATGGGAGAGCCCAGCACAGGTATGGTGGTAATGTGTGCCCTCTTTTCCTTGACCTTGGGCATCATGGGTTGGGCTTACTACTATTGTTCTAAACACTTTAGGCAAACTTTGAAGGTGACACTAGGGTAGTAAGACAAAAAACCGCTGATGTTGTTAAATTGTCTAGCCAGTAGAGCCAGTGGTGAGGAATCCTGGGAGTTGCAGTTCAGCAATATCTAAAAGGCTTCACTGTTTCCACCCCTGGTGTCAGGTTCTCCACATTGTGTTTATATCATCCTAACAGATCTATGGCCTAAACTAGTACAACTAAAAGCAGAGGTTCGTGGACTCATGCCAGTCTGCAAGCTATTAGGTGCCACACACACACACACACACACACACACACAGTATATTACCAAGAAACAGTGCAAATGTGACACAAATACAGTACTTGGTCACAGACACACTGGAAAAATAATTGTAGATCTGTCCACATCAGTTAGCTTCGGAAGAACTGGCATCAGTGCTTGTTACATATTCAGCACATATAGGGATCAGAGCCCATTAAATTATATGTGATGTTGCATTGTCAGGGATATATTATTATACTTTTGCTTTTTAGAAACATGAACAATTTCACTTTCATGAATGTCTGATAAGTATAGTTTCCAAATGTTCATTTACTGCTAGCTGGTAGGGAAGGCAGGAGCAGCAAGAGAAGGTGGAAGGAGAAAAGAGCCAGTCATGTGCATGGGAGCCAGGCTCAAACCCTTTCCTCTTCCTCCTTTTAACGTTTCCACGCTCTTCTTTCCATTCTGCCAGGCCTGGTGTCTGGTTCTGCTGCCATTTTCACACACGCAGTGGGAAATCCTTCTATTCCCCCTCCTTCTGCAACCATCCTGAGGCTGGGTTGCAAGGCGCAAGAGCATGCCTTTCATTCCAGCCTCCTTGGCTCCTTTATTTATGTGCTATATGTTGTGGGGGGCACAACATCTGCATATAGATGTAAGAGGGGTCACAATGGGAAAAGGTGTGTGAACCATCTTTTCTATTCCTTTATGTTAGCAGACCGTATTCAGATAATAGGCACTATACCAGGCGTCCTCAAACTGCGGACCTCCAGCTCTTTGGGCCTTCAATTCCCAGAATTCCTGACAATTGAACAAGCTTGTTAGGGAGGCCCAAACAACTAGAGGGCCGCAGTTTGAGGATGTCTGCACTATACACTTCCCACCACACCAACACAGGCACAATATTTGATGAGTCCCTGACTAATGCACTAATATAGTGGTTCTCAACCTGTGGGTCCCCAGATGTTTAGGCCTTCAACTCCCCAAAATCCTAACAGCTGGTAAACTGGCCTGGGAGTTGTAGACCAAAACATCTGGGGACCTACAGATTGAGAACCACTGCACTAATACCTCCTATACTTTAGATTTCAGGAAAATCTTTCTTACAATGCAGCTTCATAGCAGTAGAATGGCTCTTTGAGTTGGCCTTAAAAGCTGGGTGTTTCTGTTGTTTGTCTTGCCCCTTCTGCTGCCCATGTAAGATATTGTACTTACACATGCTGTTACATAGAGTTGTGCTTTTAAAATTAGTATTATTTGGTATGATTTTACTCTTTTGTCTTGCTCTCTAATGCAACACACTTTCTGTTGTTTCGGTTTATTAAGAGTGTGTTGAATGTTTGTGGCTGTATGTCAACAATGAGGGAATTGTAATCCTCCAGATGTTAGTCTGAAATCTCCTCTAGACATGCTGGCCAGGGTTGATAGGAGTTGCAGTGCAACACATGCTTTATGCTCACAATTATGCAACCATTCAGTTGGAAGGAGCCATCAGGTCCAACCCCTTTCTCAGTGTTGTCTATGCTGTACATACCCACTCTTTGTGAATTAAGGTTGTGCCTTTTGCTGGCTCCTAGAAGGCTGTGTTTTTCTCTTTCAAAACTGTTGTCTTTTGCTCCCTCTGGTGGTAAATTCTTAACTGTGATTCCTAACTCCAAGCATGCTCTTGGTGACAGCTTCAAGATTGACACGCCACAGAAAGGTTCCTCTTCTGGAACAATGGTTATTCTTCCATGGCAGGAGTGCCCATGACAGTGCTTGAAGAGGGTCATCTTTCAGGTGAAATAAGCATCTTGAGTCCTTGTGGCCACTGAAAGATTCCTGAAATGTTGATGTATTCTATAGAGCTTGGAATCCAAAACAGATTTCTTCCTCTGCTTCCTTTCTCTCTCTGTTTTTCAGAACACATCCAGCCTGGATCATTTCGACCGGCTCAAGACCCTGGGTACAGGCTCCTTTGGGCGAGTGATGCTCGTGAAGCACAAGGATACAGGGAATTACTTTGCCATGAAAATCCTTGACAAGCAGAAAGTGAGTCTTAGCTTGCCAGTGAGCACAGAATGAGGGTGCCAAGGGTTGAGAATCAAGGACTTTGTTGACACCCTTCCTGTCTTCCAGGTTGTGAAGCTGAAGCAAATTGAGCACACCCTCAATGAAAAGCGCATACTCCAGGCTGTGAACTTTCCATTCCTTGTCAGGCTAGAGTATTCCTTCAAGGTAAGCGATGCTAAGCAGGTCTCTGTCTCTCTCCTTTTATCATTTTTTTCGTTCTCTCCGGCCCACTGGATTCCTGGTCCTCTGAAGGGACTAAAGATACTGTGGTGCCTTGTACAATATATATGCGGACCCAGAGTGTCAGATAGGAGTCACTGTGTAGTTGAACAAAGGGTGGTGCCTCCACATTGTCTTGTCAACCTATTTTGTGATGGGGAGGGGAGTTTTAACCACCACCGTTTCTACAAGCACGCCCCTCCTCTCATTTTCCATGCCATATTGCATACTTGAGGGTTTCATCACAGCCTCAGGGAGGGAGTGGCAGTGGGTCTCTTGGTTCAGACTACCTCGAGCAAGCCGACAGACTGCTAGCCATACACTTTTGTGCTCATCAGAGCATTATAGGGCCTCTTTGGCTTTTCCTAGGCAAGTGTTGCTTCCTAGAGGGATGGAACATCCCTGTCTGTCTATGCCAGGGGTATCCAAACTTTTTAAGCCAAGGGCCCTCAGCCTGTTGGGGAACCAGACTATGGTTTGAAAAAAACATGAACACATTTCTATGCACACTACATATGTCGTATTTTTAGTGCAACCCCCCCCCCCCAAACAAACATGAAAGAACAAAACAATATATAAAACAAAGAACAATTTTAACCAACATATAGCAGTCTTTCAATGGGAAGTGTGGGCCTGCTTTTGACTGATGAGAGAGTCAAGTTAATTAGAATTGTTGTTGTGTGCCTTCAAGTTGTTTCAGACAGTGGCGTATGCTGCCTCGGAGTCTGGTGGACTCTCTTTCTCTGGAGGTTTTTCAGCAAAGGTGGAATGGCTATATGTCAAGAGAGCTTTCATTGTGCGGGGGGTGGGGTGGGGGGGAGCTTATATTTGCCTCCTGGCTCTCCCCTTTTCTTCCCAAGGGAGGAACCTCAGCAAAGGGCAGCCTTTTTGGAAAACATGAGAGGCAACATGGGGATGAAGGCGGGGCGGAGGAAGAAAGGAGGGAGTGAGGGAAGCCGGACAGGTGCTCATCCTGCAGAGCCTGCCCATCCTGGCCATGTAGCAGGAGTAGTGGCAGCAGTGGCGAGTGTCTGGGGCAAGCAGGATAATTGGAGAGCCTTCCTTTGCAAAGAAATAAAGAAAAGGTTGTGGGGGAGGAGAGAAAGAAAGACAAGGAGCCACTGGGATGGGATGCATGAGGCCGGAGCCACCCGAGGAGAAGGCAGTGCTTAATCAGGGTGAAGGGATGCAAGAGGCCGCCATCTCTCTTTCTCTCCTCCTAATGAGCCGGCCTTTCCCAGGGCCCTGATCCCCAAGAAAGAAGGAACGAAGAGAGGAAGGAAGTCAAAGAAGGGAGGGAGGAAGGAAGGAAAGAAGCAAGGGAGGGAGGCCTGAAGAGAGAGAGCCGATGGAAATTTGAACAGGGGCCACATTTGGCCCCCGAGACAGACTTTGGACATGCTTGGTCTATGCAATAGGTCCTTCAACCTCTTGTATTTTTTGGGCTGCCTCTTTTCCATTCTTTGCTTAGAATCATAATTTAAACAGACCCCAAGAGCCATCCAGTCCAAATCTCTGCCATACAGGAACAAACTAAGTACTCCCAACAGATGGCCATCCTGCTTCTGCTTAGAAACCTCCTGAGAAGGAGACACCACCACATTTCAAGGCAGCAGCATATTCTACTGCCAAACAGCTTTTACAGTCAGGAAGTTCTTCTTAATGTTTAGGCAGAATCTCTTTTTCTGCAATTTAAATCCATTGCTCTGTTGTGTCTTAGTCTCTAAAACAGTAGAAAACAAGTTTGCCCCCTCCTTAGTGACAGCCTTTCAAATATTTAAACGTATTTATCATGTCCCATTCTCTCAGCCTTTATTCCTCCAAGCTAAACATACCCAACTCCCTCAGCTGCTCCTCATAGGGCTTGGCCTCCAGACCTTTCCATACCTCTGAATTGTGGTGCCCAGAACTGAACACAGTATTCCAGGTGAGGTCTGACCAGAAGAATCCATGCCACAGTGAAAAGTGGCATGAAATCATTTCCTGGAAATCATAACAGCCTTTTTCAAGTATACAAATATTTGCTATAAGGAAAACTAAATAAAGCTTACATGAAGTTGTTATAGTGAGTACATAGGCATGTATCATAGGACAGCTGTCCTGGTCCTAAAGTGCATGATGGTTCACTATGCGCTGGATCAGAGTTTTTTAAAGATTTTAACCTTACCTGCATTAAAATGTGTTCTTAAAAGGCACAACTTACACGAGGAAAGAAATAGCTATTTTTAAATTGTAGAAATGTACAGGTTTGTAGCCATCAAAGGTCTTACCCAGAGACCATCAACATATCATCCGTTTCAGGCTTTGTGCAAACCTGTACGTTTGACCAGTATCCCAAGTGTCTCTTACTGGTTTTCCATTCATCATGACAAAACTTAATAATAAAAATTCAAACAATTGTAAATGATCCATCAGAATAAATAAATGCTATCTTGGACAATTTATTTCAGCTATTAGACCCTGAAAATGAGAATCATATCTTAATCATAGACATATTGTTACCCAGCAACACATTCTATAAAAATAATGAGACTCACTTCCAAAGACATATTTTTACTTTTTGCATCAGTAATAGATGCCTGACTGCATGGCTAATTCATCCCATTCTTACTGCAAAGCAGTGTTTGAGACTATTGCTGGAGGATCAACAGTCCATTTTAGTAATGTATGAAGTGGCTTCTTGGGTACTTTTTAAGGCTCCCAGGAATTTTTCCATGAAAAGAAGCATAGTAATATAAAGAACTGGAAATAAGAACCTGTATGCTGTTCACAACAATCTTGTGTCAGGCAAACCTTTTTGCAGATAGAGTTTGCAAATCAATAGAAGTGAGAGGACAAGGGATTTTATGTATGTACACTTTGAAATTTCAATGAATTGGGAGTTATTCATTAGAACCATATATAAACTGCCAATATTTTTCATCGTATATATGATATGAAATATTATGATAAATAAACTAACATAAAATAAATGTCCATTAGCGTACCTGATACAGGAAGCTCTTCTGCCCCAACCCTCAACCATTGTATAGTTTTTTTCTAGAATACCTTGTATATACGGGAACACTCTTGTGTCGTCTTGAGTATGATTGTAGAAAGGCAGTATAGAAAAGCCTTTTGTCAAGAAAGTAGAAAATTGTGGCCTGGACTTGTAAGATCAAAAATGGGAAGAAAGCAGTACTTGCTATGACTCTCACTCTCACTTCCTATGTTTCTTCACTCACTTACAGGATAACTCAAATCTGTACATGGTAATGGAATATATCCCAGGCGGTGAGATGTTCTCCCACCTACGGCGGATTGGCAGGTTCAGGTGAGTGTGCTCTCTCATCACTGGGAGAGGGCGTATGTCTCTCCTCATAGGAACAGAGGAACTGGCTGCTGGATTTCCTGGTTTAGTTTCACAGATGGGTTAATACAGTGGGAAGGGCCTGGAGTGCAAGGTATGTTTTTTAAATCCTGTAGTTAAGGCCAAACTGGTAAAACTTTCCAGTTTTCCAGTACAAGCCCTCCTGTATACGACAGTTGCTTCAGAGGCTCTGCAGTGCGTCCCATCACCAAGAGAGAAGTGGCTGGTGAGAACACAGGATGGAACATCCTCTGAAGTAGCACACAGATTGTAGCACTCTCTTCTTCCATACAGCTATAGGCAGGTTGTTAAAACATTTTGCTTCCACTTGGTTTTTGAGTTATTTAAAAGGTGTCTGCCCTGTTGCCTCTTAAGATTGTTTTATTCCTGCTCTTTAATGTTTATAAGTGGTTTTAAAGTTTTAAGATGGAATTCAAAAGGACGTCTAGAAATAAATTTTGAAAATAAACACTAACTATCTTGCACCTAAATATGAACGTGAAGGAGTGTCATAACACATTATTGCTTTAAACGAGGAATTGTGGTGATGTGGGTCTTTGTTGCATCTTCTTAACAGTGCCAGGCCCATAGGAGAGCAGTGCTTTTCATTAAGGGGTTGATGGCTGGGAGTGACACTGAATACAAATGAGAGAGTATCAGGCTGAGGAAAGGGGGGCTGTAGGTATTATTCTCTATTGTCTTTTGTAAGACACTTAACAAGTAACACAGAGAGTGTAATATAAAAGCTTGCTTTTACTTCTGCATCTCCAATCTGGTGCCTTTCAGATAATTTGGGCTATCATCCCTGTCAACTGTGGCAATTACCCATGATATTTGAGGCTCATGGCAGTTACAATTTGAATCACATGGATGGCACCAAATTGGAGAATCCTGTTCTGTTTTTTTTTGTTTTTTTTGGATGGAAGACCATATTGGACATGGTGGAGAAGGCATATCCTGTTCAATGGTATTGCAGGATGGGGAAGTGTGCAGGCAAATTGATGCTTACATTTTGATCCTCTGGATCAGTGTTTCTTAACCTTCCTAATGCCACAATCCCTTAAGACAGTTCCTCATGTTGTGGTTACCCCCAACCATAAAATTATTTTTGTTGCTACTTCATAACTGTAATTTTGCTACTGTTATGAATCTTAATGTAAATATCTGAATTACAGGATGTATTTTCATTCACTGGACCAAATTTGGCACAAATACCCGATACGCCCAAATTTGAATACTGGTGGAGTTGGGGAGGATTGATATTGTCATTTGGGAGTTGTAGTTGCTGGGATTTATAGTTCACTTACAATCAAAGAGCATTCTGAACACCACCAACGATAGAATTGAACCAATCTTGGCACACAGAACTCCCATGATCAACAGAAACTACTGGAAGGGTTTGGTGGGCATTGACTTTGAGTTTTGGAGTTGTAGTTCACCTACATCCAGAGAGCAGGTGGAGGGCTTTTGGTGGGAGGATTTGCCGTCCATTTCTAAAAAGGAAGAGAAGGATAGGCGGAGTGATCTTCAGCTTTTTCTACCAAGAGGATTCCTAAGACCATCAGAAATGTGTATGGTCTTTGGCGACCCCTCTGAATCCCCCTTGTGACCCCCAGGTTGGGAAATGCTGCTCTAGATGCTAGGAACTTTCAACCTGCAGAAGCCCCAGCCAATACAAACTCATATGGGCAGGGATTATCAGAAGTGAAGTCTACAAAATCTGGGAGACTCAAGTTTCATCTTACATTGGTGGGAATTGGTTTGTGAATTGGTTTGGTTTGTGAAACTGCTTCTTTCCTTTCCCTCCCCCAACCCATTTTTGCAGTGAACCTCATGCCCGGTTCTATGCTGCTCAGATTGTGCTGACCTTTGAGTACCTGCACTCACTAGATCTCATCTACCGAGACTTGAAGCCCGAGAACCTCCTCATTGACCAGCAGGGCTACATTGAGGTAAGGTGGCTCCCATCCACCCCGTGAGTCCTCTCATCCTCTGTCATGGACATTTCTGCCCTTTTCAGTATGTCTGGGCATGTAGTTCCTATGAGCATTTGAAGCAATTAACACTTTAAGACATGATGAGTTTTTCCAAATATAAGTCATTTCTTATGAATATGATACAATTGCCCAAAAAAGGAGGAGGATGGGAGGATCAGATCATCCTGTTATTTGGGTTTAGGGGAAATGTGACACTTCAGCCTAGAACCACACACAAAGCCCTACTTACTTGGTTTACCAAAACGCTCCAAATTACCAGATGTTATGTTTTCCCTATCCCTGGCAAATATGTCTATTTTGGATATGTTACACAATTGATTCCCTTTTCTGCATTTCCCAACTTAAACATCTTCTCTTCACGTGTTTCTACTTCTGTTTTCCAAACAAACGGTGCTTTTTGTTTCTCTTATCCTCAGGTAACAGATTTTGGCTTTGCCAAACGAGTGAAAGGCCGAACATGGACCCTTTGTGGAACACCAGAATATCTGGCTCCTGAAATCATTCTGAGCAAGGCGAGTTACCTGTCTCCAGCAATAATGCATGATAGCAGGGATCTCCTAATTCTTCTTATAGTTTCCAGTGATGTGCTACTCATCCTTGGTGTTTGTGATCTGAGCCTGCTTTCCTATTGCAGGGTTATAACAAAGCTGTAGACTGGTGGGCCTTGGGAGTCCTCATCTACGAGATGGCAGCTGGATACCCTCCATTTTTTGCAGACCAGCCCATTCAGATCTATGAGAAAATTGTCTCTGGAAAGGTAACATTTCAGTAGAGAGGCTTGTGTGGATGTGATAGCAGTGGGTTTATAAGATGGTGGCTATCTCGTACATGGCAGAAACGATAGTCTTTGCCATAAGGCCACATCGGGAACTGCCAATATGTTTCTCTATTAATGTTGTTGCAAAGCATAAACATACCTGGTATTCAGTGATGCATGAGCATGCCCTTTACCTGCCAGGAGAATGGTGGACTGAGTGCAGTTCAAGACACTATCAATGAGACAGTGCTTTTCCTTATTATATTTCCCAGTTGGGTCTCTGGCAGTACTCAAAGCTCCCCACCCTCAAGTTAACAAAAGAACTGGTAATCTACATGGGTATTTTATATGTAGTACCTGGCTTTCTTTAGTGGAGAAGAATTATGCTGACTAGGTTATGGAGACTCAAATTCCATTATATTTTAAATACGCTTTAGAATTCTAGTCTGCATTGTGGTGAATAAATAATCTGAGAAGAAATTCTACTCAGTTGAATGCGGTTTTCTGAGGACAGAATTTTAACATGGATAGTTTAAAATGCTGGGCCAGTGTCTGTTATATTTTGTAATATGATGCCTCCCAGTTAAGACTGGGGAGCATCATATGATGTAGGAATAGTGCTGGGTCTTAAAATGATAATCACAATTTGGTGTAGTAATAATAACAACAACAACAAGAACAACAACTCTGGAATTTGAGAATTCAGACTGACAGAGTTTTGGAGCACAATACTTCTGACCTTGCAATAATGGGGAAAAAACAAAGTATGGATCATTGATGTTGCAATCCCAGGTGACAGCAGAATTGATGAGAAGCAACTGGAAAAGCTCACACAATATGAGGATTTAAAGATAGAACTGCAAAGACTCTGGCACAAGCCAGTCAAGGTGGTCCCAGTTGTGATCGGCACACTTGGCTTGCATTTAAAAATAATATGCGCTGACAAAATTACCATCTGTCAGCTGCAAAAGGCCTCCCTACTTGGATCTGCACACATTATTTGCTGATATATCACAGAGTTCTAGGTGCTTGGGAAGTATCTGACATGTGATCAAATACAAAAGTGTACTAATCTTCTTGTGTATCAAATAATGATCATCATCATCATTTCATTTCTTACCTGCCTCTCCTCATGGCTCGAGGCGGGTTACAGAACAATTAAAACACATAAACGCTGCAAAAAATCACAAATATACATATTAAAATGTACCTCTATAAAAGCTACCCACCAAAACATATCTCTTTAAATGCATATTAAAATACACAAAACTAGGAAAGGGGGAAAGAAACATGCGTAAAGATGCTTGGGAAATGACCTTTTATTCGTGATAAAGGCCAATACATTTCACCCTGTGGAAACACTTAAAGCCTTCTTCAGAAGATCATGTAAAATCAAATCTGCAAATATTTCTGAGACTGAAAAATCCAGCTGTTCTGATTTTATATAGCCTGCCGAAGAAGGCCTCAGGGGAGGCTGAAACATTATTTGGCTAATAAAGACTGGCATCTGGATGTTTGTCTCTTTTTCTCTTGTGGGCTTCATTCCCCTAGTTTTGTTCTTTTTCTTAAAATGATCATCAGACCATGTAAGGTGCTCTGCTGAGGGTTAAAAGTTAAACCAAGGAAAAGGGGAGGTACCCAACTCACCCCGCTGTAATTGTAAAACTGTGAATGTTGAGTAATCTTGCTCCCTTCATTTATAATATATCCTAAAAGCTTGGGTTGGGGAAAGGATGACCAAGGAGGGATTCTCCAAACCCTTTCCCACAATGCCTTTATAGAGCGCTGTAATTCCACTTTAAACTACCATGGCTTCATTCTGCATAATCCTGAGAGTTCTGGTTTGCCAAATATACTTTCCATTTTTGGAGAAAAAGCAGGATATAAAGTATAAATCATAACCACCCCCACCTTCTCCAAATCCCAGGATTTCATAGGATGGAGCCATGGCAGTTAATGTGGAATCATGGTTACAGGTAATTATTGTTCAGTGGGAAAGACCTCAACAAGAATGTTAACAACCTAGAGAGATCTAGATGTTTGGTGACCACCTGACTCACCAATCCCCAAAAACAACAACAAGAAGGGGCGGGGGAACTAATGCAGGAATCAAAGATGGTGCGGGCATGCTGCCCTTATCCTTTTAGGAGATAATCTTTATCATCAGATAGGGGTATGCAGATCCAGACTTTCAGCTGTCTTAAGCTGGGACTTGCCAGGTTTCTCAAAATATGCATACCCTCTTTATTTCCCCCCAACTACTTCCTGCTCCAGCCATTTTCTTAAAAAATATGAAAGAGTCCCATGTATACACACCTTGGTTTCTCATGTAACTTCCGCCAGAGTTTTAGGGCAGGAGCAACACTGGTCCAAACTGCTCAACAGTTCATCAGAATTTAGTCATGCCTTTATTGTGGAATAACTGTGTTGTGGTAATCTTCTGTTGTGTTTTGTGTGCCACTTTCTGTAATACTAATAACTGCCATGGTTCACTTCTAAACTGAAATTTCTGCAGGTATATTATGGATCCTGCAATGTCCTTCAGCAAAGGCTTTGTCCTAAATGGTTGAAGTAGTTGTAATTTTTCTTGAGAGTAAGGTCATCATAGTTGGACCTGTGATGTTTTATGTTTGATTTCTGCATCATAATAGCTCTATTAAGCCAATTAATTAAGTGGTACAGGTGTAGTGGTTAAGCAGCCTTTCCAACCTGGTGCTGTCTTGTTGTACTGAACTGCAAGCCCTCATCCCAAGTCTGTAGCCTGCCCAGCTAAGGTATTCTGGGCATTACAGTTTTAACCCTTCTGGGGTGCACCAAAATGGGGAAACCTGATTGGTGTACTGGAGCAGGGATAGAAATCTAGATTAAAATTCTTACACAGCTGTGAAGCTAACTAGGTGACCTTGGTCCAATCACACTGTCCTGGCCTGACCTACTTCACAGTGTTGCTATAAAAACAAAATGGAAGGAGCCCCTTACATTATCCTGAACACTTTGGCAGAAAGGTAGGATATCTATATCATTATTTTAAATAAATAATAGAGCATCATACTGAAAATTAATTGTATAGCTGAATCAGTTCTGCTGTTCAAAGGGAAAGTAAAGTACTTTTAACTCTAGGCTTTGGCTCCCAGTTTAGGAAAACAGACCAAGAAATAATAACTGAGGATTACAGATGAGGCCGTCATGATTGCAGCCCAGCCAAATACAATGAATAATAATTCTAGCTATTGGAAGAGGTTGGGTCTTCCTTTAAGGGAAAATTGCAAGCCCTGTTCTAAAATAAAATAAAATAAAATGTGAAATCAAATTATTATTATTTTTGCAAGATTGACTGGCATGAGATTCAAAACTGCCATGGAGTTCTATTGCATTCACAACCAAACAGGACACTTAAGCCTTTCACCAAAATCCACTCTTGGTTACCCCAAATTTTCTGTTTCAGCAGAAATAATTAGAGGTGATAGTGGTGAAAGCCACCTTCTTTCTTGTTTAAAATAACCTGGAGTCAACAGTCCTTGCAGGTCTATTGCAGATCACCCAAACATCTACTTTTGGGTCACAGTTTATGTTGTGACTAGGCCTGAAGTAGAGCTAAATACAGAATAGCAGCTATGAGACTTTCTGGGTATATTGGTAAGTTACAATATTTTAAAACAGACTTTGGAGAGGGAGGAAGTTTGAAAGGTTAAAGGAAGTCCTCTTTTTGCTGCTACTGTATCAAGACTGTGCTAAAAGCCATATGTAATTCTATTTAAGTCCATGAGAGCTAGACATTGTTGCAGAAACAGCATCTTGAATTCCTGAAAATGTGCAAGATGCTCTAGGTCCAAAGCTTGTGACAAACTTTTCCGTTTCAAGCATGCAGTGAATATTAATCTTTCACTATAGAACATGACAAACTTGCTGTCCTTTCCTTTAACTGTGATTGTAAGACTTCCCAAGAAGACAAAATGATTAACCGGTTGTTGACTTTGTATCCAGGTTCGCTTCCCCTCTCACTTCAGCTCAGACCTGAAGGATCTGTTGCGTAACTTGCTCCAGGTAGACCTCACCAAACGCTTTGGCAACCTCAAAAATGGAGTTAATGACATCAAGAACCACAAGTGGTTTGTTACCACTGATTGGATTGCCATCTACCAACGGAAGGTGAGCCGTAGGGCCAAAGCACAGGGCCCCATTATAGTACCTTGCAGGCATCCACCCGCATCAGAGAATTAATACCATCTGCATCCAGATGGCCAAAGAAGTTCCTTTTGAACCATAAAGTATATAATTAATACCATCTGGATCCAGATGGCCAAAGAAGTTCCTTTTGAGCCATAAAGTATATGGCAACATAAATGCTTGTTTTGAATTTCTCAAAAGATGGTGTAAACATTACCTCGTTCATCTTCCACAACTTCACTAGGCCTACAGAAGAATGTACTAGCAATGTTTAACCTTGTAGGACTCAGGCCTCTTCTATACTGCCAAGCTGAGTAGTTGTTGCTAGACCTATCATTCATGAAGTAGATTGAAAACTTCACTTTTTCTCCTGGATCCGTTAAGGATACTAAGGTAGTGTTTTATGACCTATAGTTAAAGGCAGACAGCTGGACTGCAACTCCTCAACCTTTTCCCATGTAACTGATGGAAAGGAATAATAGGAATTTAACTCCAGCATGATCTGGTGGGTCGGGCTTCCCCTGTGTCTGCTATGATCCATCTGAAGGCACCTTTGGAGATTGAGACTGTAGATTTGGGTTAGTTGTAGACTGGACGTCTATGCAAGAATTGGATTCATCTCTGCTTTGGAAGCAGGTGTGCTGACTCCTAGTAGTAGTTAGTAGAAGTTAGTAGAAGAGAGGTGTCCACAGTTCCACTGCTGAACAACTCCCACAGTTAGAAAGAACTGTGGAACAGTAGTGGAATTCTCTTCCCCAGATTGTGGTGGAGGCTCCTTCTTTGGAGGCTTTTAAACAGAGGCTGGATAGCCATTTGTCAGGAGTGCGTTGAATGTGATTTTCCTTCTTGCCAGGGGGTTGGACTGAATGGCCACAAGGTCTCTTCTAACTCAATGATTATATGATTCTGTGATTCCAATCTCCTTTCCAGACTTTTCTGAAGTCCCCTCTTTATAAACAGATAGATAAGCATGTGTCTTACAAAGAGACACACAGCTCCTTCAGGCTTCTTCAGTGGGTCCAGCTGAATTTGAGATATGCCACTGGGCCTCCTGGCTATTGAAGTGGTTCTCACTTGCCATAGAGTGGTACAGCCCCTTCCATGGCTGAGCGCAAATCCCTGTGTTTTCCAGCTCATCTGTTTTTAAAGGTTTGTTTTCGGTTTGCTGAAGCTCAGATTGGGCTTCTTGTATAATAAATGCCCCAAGACGATGGCCCACGATAAGCTGTTCCTTTGTTCCCTCTGCTTTCCAGGTGGAAGCCCCCTTTATACCAAAGTGCAAAGGCCCTGGCGATACAAGTAACTTTGACGACTATGAGGAAGAGGAGATCCGAGTGTCCATCACGGAGAAGTGCGCCAAGGAGTTTGCAGAATTTTAGGGCCAGCCCCCTCCCCCTTGCTTTGTGTGCCCAGGGAAAGGAAGGGCTGGATTTGATCAGCCCAAGGGCCAGAGTTCCTTGCCTATATGTTAATTTTGGGAGGTGGGAGAGTGTTGGGGTTCACCAGGATCTGTTTGGGAAGAAGAAAGAAAAAGGGGAGTTAATTTTGAAGCTGTAGAAAAGGGAGGAGTCTCAAAGGGGCCCTCCATCCGCCTCCCACCGCAAGCTGCAAGGTGGTTCCCAGGCACTCTCAGGCAGGTTTTAAACAAATTCCCTTCTTCCTCACACTGACTCCAACCCATACACAAACCCAAATCAAACAATCCCTGGTTTATTGATGGCTTTCCCCCCTCCTTTTCTTTTCTTTTCTTTTTTTGAGGGGAAAGGGGGTATTTTGCAATTCATCCTCACCTATAAGGTTTGGTTCATGGGGCATTGCAAAAAAATAATAATAATTCTAGAGGGGGGAGGGCAAGAAGTAAACACATCCAGATGGCACTTTGGTGTTCAGACCAGCACTGCATGGGTTAATGGCCCAGCCTTCTCCCCTCGCCCTGTAGGACAAGCCTGTCCTTTTATCAATGTTTTTCCCTAGGCTCCTTTTATTAACTTTAAAGAAAAGTTTAAAGAAATAGTTGGCTGGCTTTAAAAAAATGGTTTTAACAGTCTTGGTGGGACAGTGCTTTCATATGTTCTGTTTCTGGAACACTTAAAATAAAATTCAGCAGGAATTTTAACTCTGTAAAAAAACAGCTGGGTTTTAGCGTAAAGAATTTGGTTTGGGGGGAGGGATAGAAAAGGCAATTATTTCCCATCTTAGTCCTCTGGTCTGTGGGAAGGAGGGAGGGCATAATACTCATACCTTTAAGGGGGGGAGGGGGGAGTGATTGGTTGATAGCTGGTGCAGGAGTATTAAGAGAAGGGACCCTGACTGGTTTGTCTTTCTTAAATGTGCACACACCCCTTCTCTCTCCCATCCCCTCTCCACATCCAAAATGCCTCTGAAGAACAGCTCCACTGCCCTGTAAGAGTGGAGGAGAAACAAGCCAGCTCTCGTCTGCTCTTGGAAACATCTGTATTTAACTAGCGGTGCCTCAGACAGGCTTACCCCTCTTGGTAGCAGCTGGGATGGGCAAAATACAGTCGTGCACAGACTTTCCCAGCCTATTTCAAACCTTGCCCCCATGCTCATGATATCGGGATCTTTCCAGCCCTGTGACAGAAATTCCATCACTCTAGTCCTCAAGGGCTACATCCACTTGCCGTGTGCTTATGCTCTACTGACAGGGTGTGGATGGAAGGCCTAGTCCTACTGAAAAGGGGCAGAGAGGTGTTGAGAAGATCTATCAATTCGCGCAAGCTGATACCAGTGCTAACAAGGGAGGTGCCCTGTTCTGACTTGGCATGAGAAGTGGCGTCCACTGTGGAATAGTTTTCTCAGAGAGATCTGGATGCCAAGGTAGCTGTGGCTCAAAGGGTGTGGAGGGAGGGCGCCTTGTGTTTCTCCCTGAATTTGTTCTGACTCTTTCCCTCCCCTTTCCAATGCAATGCCTCTTTGTGTTCTGTCTTCACCTACCCCACTCCAAACACTTTCTATACTCACCACCAGTTTAGTTTCTTCTGTTCTCTTTCCGTGGCTGAGGAGCAAAGCAGGCTTCTCTTAGATTGGTAGATGAATTATATAACATGTACAGAAGCGCTGTGAGGAGTAGACAAGCTTCGCTTGCCTCTCCAACTCCTTTTCCCACCAAGAAGTTCATCCGCCCCCCACTCTGGGTTGGGTTGGGGAGAAGGGGAGCTGAGTCGCCACCCGCTCCCTGCCTCGGAAAAGAAAACACACTTCTATGTAATCCAACAAAACTTGTTTCACAGAGGAAAACAACAGCGACAACAAACCCTACTTCCTCTTTAACAGTGTGCTTTGTTGTAAACATATTTGAAACTATTACCAATAAAGTTTTGTTTAAAAAAACACAGTTCAAAATTGTTCTTGTAAAAGGGAGCAAGGGTGGTTGAAAGAAGAAACAGGGAGGGCCTGAGCTGAACTTCACAACAAATCTAAACAATTAAATAGAGTAGTTTAATTAACTGTGGGTGCCCAAATGTTTTGGCCTTCAACTCCCAGAAATTCTAACAGCTGGTAAACTGACTGGGATTTCTGGGAGTTGTAGGCCAAAACACCTGGGGAACCACAAAATGAGAACCACTGAAATAGAGGGAAAGCAGTCAGGATGCTAAAAAAAAAAGATAGCTCTGGGTGACCTGTTAATCTTCCAGGTATCCCAAAATACTATTGAATTCAGCACTGACACAACCTACTGCAAAGTAGGATTTTTCACAACATTTCTGAATTGATTGATGTGGCTGAAGGTGTGGGTTGGTTGAGCTGGAATGCTGTTGTGATCTGCTTGAGCCATATTAGTAAAAATGTATTGTTTTGAAAGTACTGATCAGTATTTCTATGCCAGTATTAGGGACTGAGACTGTTCAGTTCTGTTTTTCTCTTGAGCACTTCTGCCATTTTGGAGAAGATGAAAAGGCAGAGTAATCAACTGGCCAGATTCACTAGGCCTGTGCCTTCATACTTCTGTACTAAAGTATGTTGTCTTTAGAAAATGCACACTCTGCTCATTATAAAAAGAAGACACAATGTTATCTGTATTGGAAATACGTCCCATCATGTGTGTCCAGTTACATAATTAATTACTCTGGTGTTTGTTCAGTTTCTCCCAGTGCAAAATTAATCTGCTCAATGTCGTGAAGGGTTGGGCAGGCAAAACAGAAATCACAAGCAAAAAATATGTTCTGAATGTTAAGAACTCGGCCACGATTTTTAAAAATTTCTAAACAATAATAACAATAACAGTAGTAAGATCAGTAGTGAACTCCTTAACTACCAAATGTACAACACCAGCAGAGCATTGCACAGTTTCCATTTGGATTTCAAATTTTTCTCTTCCATTCATAGCTGAAATAAGATTGCCTAGCTTGTCGGAATAGTTGACTCAAACCTAACTTTGCTATTGACTCAAGAGTGTAGTTTTTTTATCGCTTGCCTAGGAAAAGGTGGATTCTCTTTCTCCCCTAGACTACTAAGATTTGTGATACACTAGCACAAGTTATTGGCATTATGTTCTAGACAATTTTATTATGTTGCTGCAGACTTCTTTCTTACAATGGATATATGTGCCTAGTTTTACTGCTTCTGACTTGGGAGATCTCCAAGTTCAAACAAAGCAATGGAATAAAGGTAGAGTGGAAAGCGAGAAAGGAACCACCTCTTTGAGAGCCAACAGCCGTTCTGTGTATATCAAGGACTCCACAGCTACGTCATGCTATCTCTACTTTTGAATTACCCTTGTTGCTTATCCAGTTCACTGAAATGTAGGACTTCTCAGGAGAGTTGCTTAGAGGATCTTTTTTGACACTTTCCTTTTCTGGCCTAAAGTAGAAAACTTGATTGTTTTTCCCAAAATCACTCAAGATCGTTTGATAAAAACGTGTCATTTTGCCTCTTGGTAAATGCTCTTATATTGTTTCAAAAGCATGAATGCTGTTTTGACCAGAGATGGAAATAGTGTATATATACCATGGCTTGAATCAAAACGTAAGTAACTCCCATCACTTTTTTAAAAATCTATTCTAGTGGGATAAACATTTGGATTTTGTTTATATATTTCCCTTCAAGTTACTTATCGACTTGTGAACCTCTCATAGGATTTTTTGGGACACACAGAGGTCGTTTGCCATTGTCTTCTGCTGAAACAGATCCAACAGCCCCTGGTGCTCTCTGACAGTTCTCCATCCAATAACTATCTTGGGCTCGCCCTCTTCCAAGATCAGGCAGGGTCTGTTATTCTCGGGGCATTTAGATCTAGAATTAGATTTTAGGCTTGTGTTATATGAATGGACACTTCTCCTAACCACTTGCCTCTTAACACATATTTTTGTCCTCTCTAAATTGTTCTCTAAACCCTGCTATTAAGATAGTTAGTGGGGGCTTAATTGGCATGGATGTGGGAGTAAAGTTGGAAAGTTGCCATCCTTGGCCCTGTTTGTTATAATAGGACCCAACATGGTGGCTCATAAGGAAACATTTTTAAAGGTTGCCATTATTGAGAGACAAAATGGGAAAGCAGGTATGTTGAAGTTGTAATCCAAACACAGCCAAATAATTCTTGTATGCCTTCAGTTTGACAATGCATATTAATTGATAGGCCCTTCTAACAATAATACTATATAGACAAAATAAACTAGAAAAAGTCAAGCACAGAAGGCGCCGATTGGCTTTTGAACCTTACAGACATACTCTGATGGGAACAATGTCCAAGCTACAATAATGTCATAATAATTTATATATCTTTGAAAATTTAAATGAAGTTAAAAGATAGAAGGAAACGTCTTATATATAGTATGATAAATGGGACAAGACATAATGATGCACTAATCTGAGGTGAAAAACAGTTTTAAATTTTATTATTTATTTTTAAACATACTATTTTAGTTTTTGTAGGTGGGAGGAATGTAGGGATTTGCTAATATGTAATTTTAGGAAAAATATATAAGGATTAAAATGTTTATAGGGAAAGTGACATACAGTAGAGTCTCACTTATCCAACATAAACGGGCCAGCAAAATGTTGGATAAGAGAAAATATTGGCTAATAAGGAGGGATTAAGGAAAAGCCTACTAAACATCAAGTTATGTTATGATTTTACAAATTAATCACCAAAACATCATATTTTACAACAAATCGACAGAAAAGGCAGTTCAATACACGATAACGTTATGTAGTAATTACTGTATTTAGGAATTTAGCACCAAAACATCGCAATGTATTGAAACAGCTGTGGATTCAGGCAGGAGGCAGGCTGCGTTGGATAATACAGAATGTTGGATGAGCAAAGGTTGGATAAGCGAGGCTCTACAGTATATCACAATGTGTAAAATGGAACACCTATACTTAAAATTATTTTTAAAAGCTGGATCAGCATGTTGTAGCAAGATTTAAGAGGAACTGAGCCAGTGTAGTAATCTAAGTGCTAGACTAAAATTCTGGAATCGAGATACCAAATCCCAGTTTTTCAGCCATGGAAATCAGGTCGGTGACCTTGGGCAAATCAAACTCGGTCTCAGAGGAAGGCAAATGCCCTTCTGGACAAATCTTGCCAAGAAAACCATGCAGTAGATTCATCTTAGGATCACCACAAATTGCAAACGAAGGCACATAAGAACAATAAGACCTACCTACCCATCTAGTGATGTGTGTGTGTGTGTGTGTTTACACAGACTGGATACAAAGTTTATGTAGGAATCCATATAAGTGTGAAAGTTCCTCACAAGGGGATATCTCATTCTATCCTGTAACCAAGCTGTATGTTTACCAGTTACTCCTGGTATCTTTGAAATGTATGCTTGAGGGAAAACTTCACATAAGAAAATTTATCTAAGATTCTACTGAAATATTTCCAAGTAGTTGCTCTGGAAACCTCTTGGGAGCACAAATTCTTCTGTTTAGGACAGCTCATTATTTTGACTTAATTTGAAATTTAAAGTTAAACATGGGGATAGATGAGGGTTTTTTTTAACCAAAACAAATCTGGAGTATTTAATTTATTCCCACAGTTGGAAGGTGAATGGCTAAGGAAATGAGCTGGCTGCACTCTTAAACATTTCCTGTTGCTGACTCACTTGGTGAAGATCCTAGATCCTTTTCTGAGCCCCTGAGCGCTTCTACACTGATACTAGAATCCAGTTGGGAACTGGTTCAAAAGGAACCAGTTTCTCTGCAGGGTGATTTGGTTGGCAGGCCTAGAACCAATTTGAGGCAAGTAAGGTGATTACATTTAATGTGAAACCTGGCCTCAAACTGGTTTGCAGGTCTGTTCCCGTCCCCCCATTTCCCAAGGTAATGCTCATCAGGTCACCAGAGGCATATGGGGTGAAACAAAAAGGGAAAAGTGACAGGAGCAGAGGCAATCAATTCCCTTCTCAGGGGCTCAAACAACTCCCTCCTGCTGACATGATCTTGGGCTGTTTCTTGGCAGCTCCCTGGTCTATAATTTCTTCAGCAAAGGAAGGTGTATATGAGGGGCTGCGGTGGTGCAATGGGTCAAACGGTTGAGCTGCTGAGTTTGCTGACTGAAAGGCTGGCGGCTCAAATCTGTGAGATAGGGTGAGCTCCCGCTGTTAGGCCCAGCTCCTGCCAACCTAGCAGTTTGAAAGCATGCAAATGTGAGTAGATCAATAGGTATGGCCTCGGTGGGAAGGTAAATGGTGCTCCATGCAGTCATGCCAGCCACATGAGGTGTCTACAGACAACACAGGCTCGTCAGCTTAGAAATGGAGATGAGTGCTACCCTCCAGAGCCGGAGATGAAGGAGAAGCCTTTATCTTTATGTATCTGTATTTCATTGTTTTGAGGCATTGAATGTATGCATATTCCTGTATATGCTGGAATCTGCCCTGTGTCCCCTTGGGGAGATAGGGCAGGATATAAATAAAGTGTTGTTGTTGTTGTTATTATTATTATTATGCACTCTGCAATTTGCATAGCCAATTTCACTTGAAATCTGTACAGAAAACAGCTGCAGTTCATTTTTGGCTAAACTTGGATTTTAATGGGACTTTTAAAAAGTGCCGTATTATCCTTGATGTACGTTGCAGCACACATTGGCAGTGTGCTTTGTGTGGCCACCACAACCTCAAGTCAACTTCAAACTGCATTATAGTGTCAGTGTAGAAGCGGCTTCTGTTTCCCATCAGTAATGGGAGGGGCTATGATTACAGTTGCTATGGTCCACAATGCCTATTAGCATTCAATCTCTCTAGCATGGAAATCATGGGTCAAGGTAGCCTGCATATTCTTCTGTTGCAAGACAATTGTGTGGCACCGATGAAAGCATTCAGAAGAATGTAGTAGAAGAATGCAATATGTCTGGAATCTTTCTAAAAATTACTGCCTTGGTATAATTGCTGGACTATATGTGGATTGCGAAGTGGAGTGGGAAGATCGAAAGACAATCTGGCAAAATGGCACTACCCAAAAGAATCCTCCACCTTGTGTGACTGTGGAGCAGAACAGACAACTCTGCATCTGTGTGCTTGTCCGCAGTGTCCTGCCTCATGTACAGAAGAATTGTTTGAGGCCACAAACAATATGGTTACTGTTGACCCTTTTTGGCCAAAAGATATTTAGCTGCTTGTGCTCCTTCTATTTTTATCAGTTTTATATGCAATGCTTTTGATACAAAATAAATAAATGTTGAATAATGCTGTTTAAATTATCATGGCAAGGTTAGATGGGACCCTAAAAGGCACACATTTGGGCCCCTAATTTTGCTTTCAATTTTTAACAAAAAACAACTAGCAGGGCATATTATAGCTGCACTCATAAAGTGTCTCTGAGCTCTGTATTTCTCTCTTGCCCCTTTGGTGTAAAACAAAGCTGTTAGTGTACATTGTAATAGATGTGTGTAGACCAGCAACCTCCTTGTTATGTGTTTCTGTTTTCTGGATCTCTCTCTGGGATGCATGCCAGATCTCATTGACAAAGTCCATCCCCTTCCACTGTATTTTGATTTTGGGTCAGTTCAGAGTAATTGGGCTGCTGTAAGTTACTATTCCCTGTAGTAACCTATGGATGTGAGAGATGGACCTTAGGGAAGGCTGAGTGAAGGAAGATAGATGCTTTTGAACTGTGGTGTTGGAGGAAAATTCTGAGAGTGCCTTGGACCGCAAGAAGATCCAACCAGTCCATACTTCAGGAAATAAAGCCTGACTGCTCATTGGAGGGAAGGATATTAGAGGCCAAGATGAAGTACTTTGGTCACATAATGAGAAGACAAGAAAGCTTGGAGAAAACAATGATGCTGGGGAAAATGGAAGGAAAAAGGAAGAGGGGCTGACCAAGGGCAAGATGGATTAATGGTATCCTTGAAGTCACTGGCTTGATTCTGAAGGAGCTGGGGGTGGTGATGGCCAACAGGGAGCTCTGGCATGGGCTGGTCACAAAGAGTTGGAAGTGACTGAACGAATAGACAACAAGTTTTCTGGGCTGTATGGCCATGTTCTAGAAGCATTCTCTCCTGACCTTTCACCTGCATATATGGTAGGCATCCTCAGAGGTAATGGAATGCTGGAAATCCACACATCCATAGTTGTGTGGCATGTTACAACAATTATCCTGCTCTGAAATTAACTTGTATTAAGGGGAAAGAGGTAGTTATTTCTTTCAGGATTGAATGAGTGAAGAGGATAGGCTAGCCCAGTGGTTCTCAACCTGTGGGTCCCCAGGTGTTTTGGCCTATAAGTTCCAGAAATCCCAGCCAGTTAACAGCTGTTAGGATTTCTGGGAGTTGAAGGCCAAAACATCTGGGGACCCACAGATTGAGAACCACTGGGCTAGCCTCATTCCAAAAGAGATTGTAGAGAACAGGGCCAAGAACACTGAAGCCAGCAAGATGTAGTTTCCTTGAAGTGGGTGAAATTGAGCACTATAGGCGAGTGGATAATTGGCCCTCCAGATCTTCCCACCTGGATGGCAAACGGGCCAATTCACTTCCAAAGCTGGATAGCTACCTTTGCCCACCCCTGCTATACCTGAATGCTAGCTGATGCACGGCACATTCGATGACTGCAAGCCATCCCTATCTTTGGGGAAAGTGAGGCACCTGCAGTAGCTGATCTTGGCTATCATAAAAGTATATCAAATTGTTATTTGTTATTCAGTTTTTAGTGCAAGGGAGAAGCACTATTGCTTATTTCTTTATTTAGTTACAGTACTTATATTCCACTCTTCTCACCCTGTAGGGGACTCAGGGCGGGTCACAGAACACATATATGGCAAACATCCTAGGCCAATTATATAATGACAAGACTGACAACAGATAGAGGTACATTTAGGCTTTTTCTCATTATTTGCCATCTTTTGGAGGCCTTGCTCGGTTCCGGTCACAGGTGGTGCTGTCGCTCCATCTCCTTGCCGAAGAGTTATGTTTGTAAACTTTCTTCCCAAATGCCCTATGCCTTAAATAGGTAAAGGTAAAGGTAGTCCCCTGACATTAAGTCCAGTCATGTCTGACTCTGGGGTGTGGTGCTCATCTCCATTTCTAAGCCGAAGAGCCAGCGTTGTCCATAGACACCTCCAAGGTCATGTAGCCGGCATGACTGTATGGAGCACATGCCTTAAATACCTCCCCAATTAATGTGGTTCCTATTCACCTCACATTGCTGTTTTCCATCTGCTAAGTGGGTGAGGGAGCTGGGCTGAAGGTCAGGCGCTCACCCTGACCTGGCTTCGAACTGTCAACCTTTTGGTTGGCAAGATTTACTGCAGCTGCAGCTGGTGATTAACCTGCTGTGCCGAAATAACAGCCAGCCAGCCTTGGTGACTATGAGCCTTGGGTTGATGCTTGGGAGGCCTTTGATCAGGCATATACCAAACTGCTGGCCACAAAGGGCTCCAGCCTGAAGGAAGCAGAGTACATGCGTCAACAAGACTTCAGTTGTTTGTGTGGACGTTCATTCGTTTTTGTCTAGTCACCGAGGAAAGATAACGAGTTAAATTTCATTCCTCATCCCAATTAAAGTGGACATATTGAATCAATGGGGCATGTGTTTTGTGCCAACTTACTGTTCAGTAATTGATCCAGTGCATCTATGCTAATTGGGACTAGTAGTTGGAGTTAGGCCTCTGTCGACATGTTGAGCTCCTATTTTCCACATATTTCAGATACTATTTGGTATCATGAAGGTTTAGGGAACAGATCCAGACCTGATAGAAGAGCAGTGGCTCTATAATGGACAGGCATTGTTAGGATTTCTTTGGACAGCCACTGAGAAGCGTCAGTGTGTTGGATGAGGACTGGTGGCTGGCATCCCTCACCCCCTGGCTGCCTGCCAGTCACACACTCTCAGCCTCAGAGGAAAGCAATGGCAAAACCTCTGAAGTCAGGGTTGCCAAGAAATCCAGCAAGAGGGTTGACTACCAGGTGATGCGTCAAGACTTTGAGAAGCATGTGCATACATCCCTTATCCATAGGCATCAGCTTCCCTCCATGAAGAACAGGGTTTTTTTCCCCAACTTTATTTATTTATTTATTTATTTATTTATTTGGGGTTCTTTTACCCCGCCCTTCTCACCCCGAAGGGGACTCAGAGCGGCCGTACAAAAGCAAAGGCAGCATTCGATGCCTGCATCATAAACAATCATACATAAACTTACATCATATCATAATTCACAAAAGTGCATGCATTAATTACCATAAAATCAACAAAATCAATAAAAACCAATACAAACCCAATTTCTCCTTTTACATGGTCAGCGTTTTGCTAACTCATAGATCTAGTTTTACATTCCATTTCATCAATCCTGCTGGTCTTACTCGCCTGATTGTCTGATTTAATTGCCAAGGTGCCCAAAGGCCTGGTCCCACAACCACGTCTTCACCCTCCTCCTGAAGGTGAGGAGGGATGGTGCTGCCCTGATTTCCCCCCGGGAGTGAGTTCCACAGGTGAGGAGCCACCACTGAGAAAGCCCTGCTCCTCGTCCCCACCAGCCTCACTTGTGAGAGTGGTGGGGTCGAGAGCAGGGCCTCCCCAGATGATCTCAGAGTCCAAGCTGCTTTGGGCTGCAACTCCTCGTAGACTATGTTGGCAAGGGCTCATGGGAGTTGTAGTCACCTTTTGTTTGGTCCTGCCCTTAAGAGTCATGGGCAGACAAGAAATAAAATGCAACAGATACAGGAAGAGAGGCTTTCTTCTCCGTATTTCGAGAGGACCCGGGCCTGATTGACGGGGCTGGGCATTGAGGGGGAAGAGCATCCTTCTGGAAGAGGGGTCCCGCCTACACCGGCCATGGAATGCGCTTCGAAGCCGGCTTCCAGGCGACAAACTCCCCCCCCCCCCCCGAGAGCGCGTGAAAGCCAGCCCTTTCCGCGGCTCGTCGGCGCTCCGTGGTTTGCGCAGCCCCTCCCCTCGGGGCCCCGAACCGAGCCCAGGATTCCCTGTGGAACCCACCCACAACTGGCCACCGAATGCAGTTCCAAAGCGGTGCGGAGGAACTCCGCGGCTTGGCTGCGCGGACGGACACCCGGCTCAACCCCGGAACCAGTTGGGAGGCCCCGAGGGTGCGCACTGAGGCGCCTGCCAAGGCTTTCTTTCCAGCGCTTTGGGGGGAGTTGGCTCTCCTGGCCCCGCCACAGAGGGAGCCGGAGCGGGAAACTTCCCTTGGCCGCCTTCTTCTGCGAAGTCCCGCTGTCCCAAAGGGAGGAGGAGGAGGAGGAGGAGGAGGGTGGGCCTTCTGAAAAGGAGGGAGGGAGGGGGCGAATGGCGCGGCTCCACCTTAAGCGGCGCAGAGCAGGGAGGCTCCGGGAGGAGAAGGAAGAGGCGGAGGCAACAGCGCCTCCTTAAGCGGCTCGCGGGTCCCGCTCGGGCGGTGCTGCTGCTGCTGCTGCTGCTGGTAGAAAAAGAGGAGGAGGAGGAGGCGGCGGCGCGTGCGGCTGAAGGGAGGGGGAGCGAGGAGAGGAGGGAGCGAAGAGGGAGGAGCTCGCGCTGCCCGGACCAGCCCGCGCGCCACTGCCACTGCCGCCGCCGCCGCTCCTTTTCCTCGCGGCAGCAGCAGCGGCAGCAGCGGCAGAGGAGCGCCTCTACTTGGCGGCGCGCGCTGAGGCTAAGGCCGAGGCGGAGCGGCGCGCGGGGCCCGCGGAGCCCCCAAAGGGAGGGAGGAGGCGGCGTCGGCGGCCCTTCCCCCTCCTCCTGCTTCTCCTCCGCCTCCTCTTCCTCGGCCATGGCGGGCCCCGCTCCCCCTCCGCCGGGCCAGGAGGCGCCCCGCTACCAGGAGTGGATCCTGGACACCATCGATTCTTTGCGCTCTCGGAAGGCGCGCCCGGACCTGGAGCGCATCTGCCGCATGGTGCGCCGCCGCCACGGCCCGGAGCCCGAGCGCACCCGCGCCGAGCTGGAGAAGCTCATCCAGCAGCGCGCCGTGCTCCGCGTCAGCTACAAGGGCAGCATCTCCTACCGCAACGCCGCCCGCGTCCAGCCGCCCCGCCGCGGGGGCACGGCGGCCACGGCAGCGCCGCCCAACACCGCCAACGCCAACGCCGCTGCCCCGCAGCAGCAGCAACAGCGCCCGGCCCGCGCCTCCCCGCCCAATGCTGCCGCCGCCGCCGCGGCGCCCCGGTCTTCCCAGCGCGCAGCCCCCGCCACACAGCCACACCCGCCGCCCCCTCCGCCGCCGCCGCCGCCTCCTCCGCCTCGTCGGACCGGACGGGAGCGCCCCCCGCCGCCTGCCCCCGCCTCCTCCTCCTCGTCGTCGTCGTCTCCCTCCCCGGCGCAGGAGGAGCCCGCCCCGGTCAGCCTGCGGGAGATCGCGCGCTACTTGGGCGGCGAGGGCGGCGCCGCCGCCTCCGCCTCGCCCTCCCCGGGGCCCGGCCGGGTGACGAGGGGCCGCGCGCAGGGGCTGCTCCTGCTCCAAGAGGAGCGCCTCGACAAGAGCCGGCTGGGCGGAGGGAGTAGCGGCGGCGGGAACAGCGCCCTCGCCTTGCCCAGGGCGGACTCCAGGGGCGCGCAGGCCCGGGCGGCCGCCCCCGCCTCCTCCTCCTCCTCCAGGGCGCCCAGGAACAAGGTGAGGGGGACCCCAGGGGAGGGAGAGGGAGGGAGGGAGGGAGTGCGCGCGCAGCCCAGGAGCAGCGGGGGGGGAGTCACCGGCCGCTGGGAAGAGCCGCTTTCTTTCGCTCTCCCTCCCTCCCTCCCTCCCTCTCTCTCCTGTAAGGGAAGGGGGAGTGCCGGCGACCGCCGCCGCCCCCTCCCCTTCCTCCTCCTCCCTCGAGCGCCGCCGGCGCGAGCGCAGGTGTGCGCGTGTCTGCCTCCCTGTTCGCCGGGGAGAGAGAGAGAGAGAGAGAGGGAAGAGTTATGGGCAGCGCCCAATCACATCCTTTGGCCAACTGGAGGGGGCGCCGGGATTGGTGACTGCGTTTAAAACGGGGCAACATGCTTCCCAGAAGTATTCTGGGAAAAAGAACTCGTGTCTGTGTGTGTGTGTGTGTCTGTTGTGCGTGCGCGCGCGCCTGGAGGATTCCCAAGAGGGAAAGGGGGCGGGAGGAAGCTTGGAGGGGGCGGGAGCGAGCGCGCGGTCCTTCCAGAGGTCTTCTCGCGCGCGCGCGCGCGCCCTCTCTCTCGCCTCCCCCCCCCCCCTTTCCTCAGTCTCGCGCGTGGCCCTCCAGCTTTTTTTTGCCGTTGGGCCCAGAACAGCGCCCCTTCCTCCCCGCCACCGTGCCAGGCTCCGTATATAAACACAGACAGAACAAAGAGTCAGTCTGTCTTCGACCTAAAGGGTTCTGTGCGGGGGGAGGGGGTTGTTAGTGAGGGGAAGGGGGTGGGGAAAGGAGGAACACAAAAGGGCGAAGAAACAAAAATCATGTGCTTGCTGCTGGTCAGGATGGTGACCTGCAACCCAATCTAATAAGGAGCACAGCTGTGATCAAGGGGTGGCTAGTGAGGTCTAGTCAATAAGAAAAAAAAAAAAGGAAGCCTCCTTTTCGTTCTTTCCAGAATTTCCAAGCAAGTTTGCTTTGACAAAGCTGGGCAGAGAGATGGTGTCCAGGAAAGTTCGATGTCTCCTTAAATCTCCCTGGCTTTGGAAGAGGCCTGGGCAAACTTGCCCCCCCTCCCCAAGTATTTTGGACTTCAACTGCCACAATTCCTAACAGCCTCAGGCCCCTTCCTTTCCCCCCTCAGCCACTTAAGCTGAGGGGGGAAAGGAAGGGACCTGAGACAGGGATTGTGGGAGTTGAAGCCCAAAACAGCTGGAGGGAGTGCCTAAGTTTGGCCATGCCTGATTTGGGGGCTCCTACCCCGTTGAGGGGAGCATCAGAGCACAGGACGGTATCGCAGGGAGGCCCTTGCAGAGGCTCAAAAAGCTTCCAATCCAGAATTGCTGATTCAAACATGACCTGCCCCCAAACAAATTAGTTTAATCAGAGAAAAGAAGCTGAAGTGAGACTGATTGAAGACAATAATACTTGGACACGAATGATTGCCAATTATGATGATGATAAGGACAAGCTATGTCTCAGATTATATAGTGCAGGTGGAAGCAAAGTGGGCTTGGAAAATGAGATTTGTCATCAGTACTAATGTTACATTGTATATGTTCATTACAACGTTAGCTCAGGCATGGGCAAACTTGGGCCCGCCAGGTGTTTTGAACTACAGGTCCCACCAGGGCCGTAGCCAGAAAAAAATTTCGGGGAGGGTTGACAATTTCGGGGGGGGGGGGGGGGGGAGGGGTGAAACCTGCCTCCTAGCTCATGCTGAAGCAAAGAGCACAGCAGGGGGCAATGCAGCCTTCCATAGCCTGTAGCTCTGACCCTGTCAACCACCTCCACCAAGTCTGGCCTCCTTAATGAGAGCATTCAACACACACACACCCAACTTGGTTGCTTCACTACATCGCCTATTGCTGCAAGTAATGACAGTGTGAATAAATTGTCACTATTTGCTTGAAATAGTGCTTGCAGTTCTGGAGGGACTCTTAATTTTTTGCATCTCATAGACTTAGCATGGGGATTTGGTTAACCAGTTAAAATTCATGAGTAAACCAGGTTTTTTTAAAAAAAAATCTGAAACATTTCGGGAGGGGTTTGAACCCCTAAAACCACCCCCTCGCTACAGGCCTGGCTCCCACAATTCCTAATAGCCAGTAGGCTGTTAGGAGTTGTGGAAGTTGTAGTCCAAAACATCTGGAGGGCCCAAGATTGCCCATGCCTGGGTTAGCCCCATTGTGTTCATATATATATGACTACAATTTAAAGCAACCAAAGACCAAAGTGGGAATCATGGGGTTCTCCAGAAATCATTTGACTGCAATTCCTAGCAGTCCTATCCAGCATAGCCTGTGGTGAGGAGTGCTAGGTAGGGATTGCAGTCAAGTAACATCTAAGGGGCTGCCCTTTACCCACCTGTCTGCAGCTCCCCTAGATGAAAGTGTCAACATAAGACGAGCACAGAAAAAAGCTTGAAAGCTAAAATGTGAAGAGGAAGGGTTCGTTCCTAAATTGGGGCCTGTGGAAGCAAGAGGTGGGTTATTTTCCTTGTTCTTCCCATTTCCTCTTGTTAACATTTGTAGAAGGTTGGTGAGGAGGTCAAAGGTGAAGAGGAAGAGGAGGACGAAGAGGAAGAAGAAGAGGATGAAGTCTCCACGATGTCAGAAGGCTCAGAGGTGGCACAAGAGTATGAGGCCAACAACTACACCCGACCTGGGATTGGCCAGCTGAACGGGGACTGTAAGGACAGCAGACATGGCGGGAAAGAGATTCTGCCCAGCAGTGGCCTCAACAGAGACCTGCGCTCCCTTGAGGAGCTGCCCTTGAGCAAAGGATTGGAGCGGTCCTACCATGAAGGAAGCGGGCCATGCCACACAACAAAGGCCTCTTGGCTGGGAGAAAGTGCCTGTCGTCATCTGGGAAGTGGCAAGAAAGAGAGCAGTGCTGCCTACCAGCAGCCAGACAGAGCAGGTATGGGGTGGACAGAGAATTGTGGGTGGAAGGGGCCTGGGAGGAGGATACTGGTCAATCTGGGCTCTCCTGGAAAACCTGCAGGAGGAGCAGGAAGGAGTAAGCAGAGGGTGCTTGCGGAGAGACCCATTGGGGTGGTAAGGATCCTTGTTATGGAATATTTTTTTCTTGTTCAGTAGACTGTGGAATAGAGTCTTGAGAATTGAATAGGGTGGGGGGAGTCCACATCCCTTTGCAGATGAATAGGGGTGAACTGAAATTGGCGGGGCTGGCATAGTGGTGACCCCCAACCATAACATTGTTTTTGTTGCTACTTCAGAACAGTCATTTTCCTACTGTTATAAATCATAATATAAATATCAGATATACAAGATGTATTTTCATTCACTGGACCAAATTGGGCACAAATACCCAATGCACCCACTTGTAAATGCTAGTGGGGTTGGGGGAGGATTGATTTTGTAATTTGGGAGTTGTAGTTGCTGGGATTTATAGTTCACCTATAATCAAAGAGCATTCTGAACTCCACCAGCGATGATTTTGAACCTAATTTGCCGCACAGAACTGCCATGGCCAACAGAAAACACTGGAAGGGTTTGGTGGGCATTGACCTTGAGTTTGGGAGTTGTAGTTCACCTATATTCAGCGAGCACTGTGGACTCACGCAATGGTGGATCTGGACCAAACTTGGCACAAATACTCAATATGTGCAAATGTGAACACTGGTGGAGTCTGGGGAAAATAGACATTGACTTTTGGCAATTGTAGTTGCTGGGGTTTATAGTTCACTACAATCAAAGAGCATTCTGAACTCCACCAACGATAGAATTGGCTCAAACTTCCCACATGGAATCCCCATGACCATCAGAAAATACTTGTTTTCTGATGGTCTTTGGCAACCCTTCTGACACCTCTTCGTGACCCCCACAGGGGTCCTGACCCCCAGGTTGAAAAACACTGTTTTAGAGGCTCCAAAAACAGGGTTCACATTGCAATCAGTGGCATTTCGGATTCCCAGAGTTTGGGCTTTGTTTTATTGGCTTATCTCCAAGGGAAGAGAGGAGGAGGAGGGTCCCCAGCCACAGCAACTCTCCCAGAACTCATCATTTGTCCTCAACCAGTTTGCTTTTTACCAGTCTGGTCAAGCAAAGAATCGCTTCTTGTTTCCCTTGCTTCTCCAACATGTCCATAGAGCTAGGAAAATAGAGTGATGCTGACAACATGACTTCCGAGTTTCTTCACACCCCCTCCTCACTCAACAGAAAAGATCATACTACTAAGTCAACTTGAAACCAAAACAAGTTATTGTGTGTGCAGAGGCAATTCTAACATATTATATAAGAAATTCGTATTTTTCCACAATGGAAGTTTAAAGGCAGTGCAGAGGGGTGGGGTGGGATGTGTGTCTTACATTCTATGGCACCCTAGATTCGGTGAAATACAGTAGTTTCATCAATGAGTTGCAGTGAACTAAAATTTAAAGTACTCATATTCCTTCTTCACAACTCCAAGGGTTACTTGATGAAGCGGATTACCTAGATCCATTTCAGTCTGGTTTCATGCCTGGTAGTGGGACAGAGACAGCATTGGTCATCTCCATGGATGACATACACAGAGAACTGGACAGGGAGACTGTGTCCCTGTTGGTTTTCCTGGACCTTTCAGTGGTTTTTGATATCATTGACAATGATACCCTTCTGAGTCACTTTTCTGGGATGAGGCTTGGAGGTACTGTTTTTCAGTGGCTCCCTCTCAGAAGGTGATGCTGGGGACTCCTGTTCGACTTCTGTGGGGTTGCTCAGGGATCTGTGTTGTTCAACATATACATGAAACCACTGGGAGAGGTCATCCGGAGTTTTGGAGTGCATTGCCATCTATACGCAGATGACACCTAAACATCACTCCTTTTCACTAATTTCCAAGGAATTAGGTGGAATCCCATGGAAGTGCCTAGCATCTGTAATGGACTGGATGGGGGCAAACAAATTGAAGCTTAATTCACACAAGACAGAGGTACTCCTGGTCAGTCATAAGACAAACCTGGGAATAGAGATTCAGCCTGTTTTAGATGGGGGTCACACTCCTCCTGAAAACGCAGGTTCACAGTTTGAGAGTACTCCTGGATTCGGCTCTGAACCTGGAGGCCCAGGTATCAGCAGTGACCAGGAGTTCTTTTGCATAGTGAAAGCTAGTGTGCCAACTGCTTCAGTTTCTGGAGAAGTCGGACTTGGCCATGGTGGTACATGCCTTGGTTGCAACCTGGTTGGACTATTGTAATGCGCTCTACGTAGGGCTGCATTTGAAAAGTGCTCCGAAACTTCAGTTAGTCCAAATAGCAGTAACCAAATTGCTCACTGTGGCTGGTTACAAGGAGCAGACAACTCATCTGTTGCAACAGCTCTAGTGGCTGTTAACACATTTCCAGGCACAATTCAAAGTGCTGGTTTTGACCTGCAAAGCCCTTACAGTTCCAGTTATCCATATCATTTTCTATGAACCTGAGAGACATACAATCAGCTGGGGAATACATTCTCTCTCTCCCACCACCTGCTCAAACGTGTTTGCTGGGACCACAGGAGATGGCCTTTTCGGTGGCTACTCCCAGACTGTGGAACTCCCTCCCAAGAGAGACCAAGATGGCCCCATCCCTGCTGGCCTTCTGCCAGCAGGCACTTCGAGAAGAATAAGGGCATGCTGGTGGGAAACTGTTGATAGGATCCTGGGAGGTGGGGGAGGGTTGCGAGTTTTAAAGGCAAATTTAAGTGTATATATTATATTTTAGTCTGGTTTTTTTGCCTTAATTCTCACTGTACTATTTAATTGTTTTTTTAAATATTTGTATTGCGTTTTTTCAACTATGATTAAAGTGTGGGATTGTTCGCTTCCTTGAGTTCCCACAGGGAGAAAGGTGGGATATAAATAAAGTTAATAGTAATAATAATAATAATCTTTTCTTTTGTCAGTGTCACCAGCTGTTGCAGGTACTGATCCCTCTGTGCCCTCTTCTCCTGGGAGACCAGGCATCCAGGCAGATGGAAGACCATTCAGCTGCACGTAAGTTTTGAATGGATTAATGATTGCTGATTGATATATGCAACATATCTGCAGTCTGGAAGTCCATGCATTTGAAACAGACACACCATGACCATGACCACCCCTTGATTTTGAAATATAGAAAAGAGCACAGACTGTTTTCAGCAGTGAGTACAAGATAGTGACATCTAGAGGAGCTTATAGAATTAGCTCCTCTCTTAACTTGAACGTCTTCATGATGGCCTATCTTTATGTGATGATATTTCAGTGTTTCCCAATGTGAGCATTCCCTACAGTCTGTTGGATTACTGCTAACCTCAGTTCACCGTGCTCCAAATTCCTGCTTAAACTGTGGGTCCTGACTCCAAATAAGGTCCCCTTCGCTAAATGTTTAGGTCACAAAAATGTAGCAAAAATTAAAGGTTTATGAATGCCACCCACTTACACAAATCTGTTAGCAACAGTGTGCATTGTTTACAGTGGAGTCTGCAGAAGACGTTTCAGCTGTACTCCACAAAAAGGAAAGTCAGCCTGTTTAGCAAGCCTTGCAAATGCTGATATCTTTTCTGTAAATATTTGATTTTATACATATTTTATAATTCCTTTTACTTCGGGTCACATACAAAATCTTGAACAGAAAGGAGTCACAGGTGGAAAGTGTTTAAGAAGCGCTGGCTTAAATAACCTTCAGGTCAGTGTATTGTCATAGAAATCGTAGAACTGAAAGAAACCAGACAGGTCACCCAGTCTAACCTCCTGCCATGCAGGAACACCCAGTCAAAGCAGTCCCAACCAACCTCTGATTACAAACCTCCAGAGAAGGACACTTCACCACTCTCTGAGGCAGCAGCATATTCCACTGCTGAGCAGCTCTTACTACCAAGAAGTTCTTCCTAATGTTTGGGTGGAAGCTCTTTTCCTCCCATTTGAATCCATTGCTCCACATCCTAGTCTCTTGCCCCATCCTCAATATGACATCTTTTCACATATTTAAACATGACTTTTCGGGTCCCCTGTCAACTTTTCCAAGCTAAACATATCCAGCTCTCTCAGCTGTTCCTCAGAGCTTGGCTTCTAGACCTTTGATCATTTTGGTCACCCTTCTCTAGACATGGTCCAGCTTTCCAATATTTTTCTTGAATCTTAGTACCTAGAACTGTAATATACTTTATGTCTGATTGCTTTTGAAAACCCTTCAACAACTGCAGCTAGCATAAAATATGGCTGTGAGATTGTTACCATTGGGTGATATTGTCATATTACATGATTTATTAACTACACTATTCTCAGGCCATTTCAGCTGAGAGTGCTGTATTCAAATTCTTGTGAAGTCCTTCACATCTTCAGATTGGGATACTTGAAGGACCATATCACTTTGTTTGTACCCATATACAAAGCTTGGAAAAATTGCTTTGGCTATTAGTCATATTAGTTAGAGGGTTGGAGGAGTGTTATTGTTGTGTATCTTCAATTAATTACTGGCTTATGTTCTGACTTATGACAACCTTACAGCAGGGTTTTCCTGGTAAGATTTCTCCAGGGTGGGGCTATCTTTGTCTTCCTCTGAGGCTGAAAAAGTTGCCAAGCGAGGATTCAAACTCTGCAGAATTGTATTCCAACGCTTTAAATGATACACCACTCTGGCTCTCTTTGGAAAGTTATAGTCCTAAAAAAGTAACTTTTCTAGACTCTAATGATGTATTGCAATCTTCAGTAGAAGACTTCTTGTGGCCATTATAGCAGTTTTCAGTTGAGTTGGTCAGCCTCCACAAATAGGACATGATGGAAAGTGATATCCAAGTTTTTGAACATTCTCCTCAGAAGGACTTCCACTGTTGTGCCATTTCTCATTAGAACCTTTGTTTCTATGCTGCTGTTACAGTTTTGTGACATTTACATTTCAATTGTTTTGCACTTCAATTACACTTCCATTGTTTTATTCTTTAAAAATGTTCCTGGGAATGTAGTGGAAGATTGATACATAACATAAATAAATGTTATTTCAAGGTGGTCATAGCCTTTTATAGAAAAAAAATCTGATTGACTGAAGTGCGTTTTGTACCTTCAACATCTGGAGTGTGGAAAGCATTGAATCTGATTCACTTTCATCTTTCTTCTCTATCTCCTTGTAGCTCAGTGAAGGAGAAGCCTTCTGATCCAGTGGAATGGACTGTGAGCGATGTTGTGGATTATTTCACAGAAGCTGGATTTGCTGAACAGGCATCTGCCTTTCAAGAGCAGGTGAGGAACTCTGGGGTATGGAGGGGAAAATTTGGGGATTTATGCTCATACTAAACATTCAGTGAGATGCACAACTTTGAATCTTGGGGGGAAGGATTTCAGTGTTTTGTGAAGCAACAACTGATAATACATGTGTGCCTTACTTTCCTTGTAGACTGTTCATATGTAAAACTCAAACCAGGGTGCCTCAAAAGAGCAGTTACATTACCTTCTTACATGTAGAGAACTCGTCTTCTTGAAGCGTTTCTTTTTTAAACAATGGAAGGGCTTGTATCATATTGATATGCCACCTCACAAAATAGCACCAACATATCATATACAGTTTTGTTCATGTATCAAGCCCAATTGTGATAGTAACAACCTGCAAGCAGTCAAATCTCCCTTATGATCTCAGTTTTAAGCCCTTTAAAAAGTGGGTTACACTTCTGGAAAACAGCGGAAGTAAGTGGTTGATGATGGATTACTGTATTGATAATCTTCAACACTTTAAAAAGCATCATTCATTTTGAAAACTGAGGTCTTGAGAGATGATAGATTGGCCATGTAAGGCCTAGTTAATAGCTAAACCTAGTTGCCTTGGGTTCAGGCCCCAAGAAATTTCTGATAGTTCAAACATGGCACATCCACATCCAGTTTGATGTATGTTCACATCAGAATTTGTATTCTTCTACTTCCTCCTGCACATTCCTTCACTGAGGAAGCTCATTGGGTCCCTGTCCACTGTCCCACAGCTCTTTTCTCTTGAAAGCAGGATATTTTCTGCAGGCAGTTACCTAAGCCATAGCACTCCACACCAATCCATATGTCCTGTTGTGATCTGTATTATCTAAAACAGAGTTTCTCGAACTGTGCTCCTCCAGATGTTTTGGAATTCAGCTCCCACAATTTGTAGCTGGCTGGGATTTCTGGGAGCTGAAGTCCAAAACATCTGGAGGAGCAGAGTTTGAGAAACACAGTTGTAAAGGGCAATCTGACTTTCTTTGGGGTGGGAATCAAAAACATCTTTGAGGCTCTGCTTCAGAATTGTTCCTATTCTGTCATAGTCTTTAGGATGTTCAAAGATCTGAGCATTTTCTAAACACTGATAGGGCACTGAGCTTATTTCTGTATGTTAGCTGCTGGCAACAACCATTGGAGCTGTCAGTTTTGTCTGGTTTTGACCCCTTTCATACACATTTTAAGAATGGTGATATGGGCCTTAAGATAGGTTAAAATGCCTAAGTGGAAAAAAGTAATTGCAGTCATTTAGATACTAGAGCACCTTTCTCCCTTGCCAAATTCTCAAAGTGCAGCAAACCCTAACTTATTTGACAGATTAGTGACCGCAGTACTGTTACAAAGTGGATTGGTTGGAAAGTGGCATCTGGATTGTTGTAGCTTGCAAATGCATTTTGTCTGCCGAAAAACGTAAATAACTCACTACAATATATCGTAGTGTGTATGTGTGATTCCCTAGCAAGCTTCATAGACAAGAAGGGACAAATGAGTGGACCCCCCATCAAAGCAATGGACCATGTATGTGATTTGCAAACGTTTAAAGAGCAAATCAAAAGAGCAAGTGAGGCATCCAAAGGTGGGGGAAGCTGGCAGCATCTTAATGCTACTTTATTCAACCAGATATGGACATTCATCACTGTTTGCTAGAAAGGCTGTTGGGTAGAGCAGGGTGTTGAATTATAGCGGCGAGTCCTTGGACCTTACTCCTCTGACATGTTTTGCCCCTATTGCTTTCCCTGCAGGAGATTGATGGGAAGTCTCTGTTGCTGATGCAACGCACTGATGTGTTGACAGGCCTGTCCATCCGTCTGGGTCCTGCTCTCAAGATCTATGAATATCACATCAAAGTGCTGCAGCAGTGCCACTTTGAAGAAGATGAGGGTGATTCCTTCATGGGCTGAGGAAAATGGGCGCATTTTGTGATGGGGTGGGAAAGGGGGACATACTGAAATGTAACGTGGACTCCTCCAGCTGCTACTCTCTTAGTCATTTCAACCTCCCTCTGACTTCTTGAGAGCAAGACAATGTCAATGTAGGAAGAACAAAAACTTTAACCAGATGTGAGAGTAGGGAAGCAGAAATGATGAACACACTGGCCTTAGGCCTTTTGAACCTTGATTGACCAGAAGGGGCAGAAAGGCAAGGTTGGGAGGCCTGCAAAATCATTTTCTTCTCCTGCCCTGTATTATCTATTCCAAGCTGTTTTCACTTACCATAGTGCATTGTCTGTATTGGGAAAGGTAGGAGAGAAGTATGGTTTTGTTCTCCTCTTCCCAGCCTCAATTTAATTGAGATAGTATGTGCTTCAGCTTCCCTCTCTGCTTTCCCTGCTCCCATCACAGTAGCACTTGATGGCTGGCCATAGCTTCCCCCTTCCTTTTGCTGTGATTGACAAGACAAAAATAGAGCCTGTTGGAGGTGTCAAAAGGTTTTAATCAAATACTTTATTCTCTTTTCTGTTTGGGTAGGCTTTTCTTCCAGTTTCCATGGTCATTACCCAAAGTCAACTGCTTTTTATTATTATTTCTTCCTTCCCATTTGAAAAAAATATAAATATTTAAACTGGAAAAAATACCTGATTGGTTTAATAATCCCAGAACTGTCAGTTTTGTTGAAAAGGTTAACAGGATATGCATTTAAGGGATAGATGTGTGCATGTAAGGAAGGTGGAAGTTCTGCATTCTGCTTGTGAGGAAGGAGTGTCATCTGGTGGTGTTGGTAATCAAATGTTTGATTTTTTTCAAGGGAAAGGGCTAGAAAGAGGGGTATAAAGCCCATTCTGCCTACTCTTGAAGGAATTCTGAGAAATCCTGAGGAATTCTGACAGCTTCCAGTTTTGCAATTGACTGGAGAGTTAAAGTCAATTAACCAGAATGATGACAGAAGGAATTATAATTGTCACATACACAAATACACAGCTCAGGTAGTACTCTTACATAGCAGCTATAGCAGTCCACATCATCATCATTATAAATGCTTTGTTTTTTTAATGAGTGGGAAGGACAACTGGTCAGGAACCTTATTCTCTGTGAAGGAAACAAATAGGTGGTAGGTTTTGTTACCTAGGAATGAGCCTCCTTTTTTCACTCTAGTCAGAGTCATGAAGGTAGGTCATAGGAATATGAGGTGCTGGTGCAGCATCCATAGTAAAATGTGTTCCTTGGCAAACAGCTTGTAATAAAACTGTTCTGTTTGCTGAGGAAATACCTGGTAATCAAATTAATGTGAAGCTAATATAACTGCAATAGCTTTGCATAAAGAATGCTAAGAATCAAAACTTCGCTGAGGGTGCTGACAACTCTTGTTTATCAGATATTGGAGCCATATAAAGACCTTCATTTCCCAAGGGTTTCTTGTTTGGGAGCTGTGACAGATGAAATCTGAAACTGGTTTAAATATGAGATGTAGACAGGCCTTTACTATAATGTGATAATTTATGGAGTGGGCAGTTCACCTGCCCTGCTCTATTGTTCACAGAACACCCAGAATTTTATGTATCTAAGATACCTCTTCCCTATGCATTCCTAGAAGAGTGCAGAGGTAAATAGGACACACACTAAATTTATGTTTTCATTTTTTTTCTTTGGAACCAGGAGGGCTAGAAACCTGCTGTTTTAAATTTGAAATCAGAGGTTCTCAATGTTGTAGCACAAAAGTGCCTCAGGGGCTTACATACTGTCTGCATGTTGCCCCCTATTGCACTAGACCCTATTATTTTGTCCAGAGCTGGGAATAAAAAAACAAGATTTTTGGGTTCTAACATGTCTTACCCCATGTATTTATTCTTTGCATTAGCACTCAGTTGTCCAAGGACAATGGTAGGGGGTGAGATACACTGTATGCACCAGAGTGGGTGGCTAGTGCAGGTGGATCTTTGCTTTCATTTTGTCAGTGGTGGGACTGTTGAACTGAACATCTCTTTCAGTACACTATTGTTGACTAGACAGGATGAGAAAAGGAAGAAGAAGCAATGGGTGCATTAATGGTTTGTTTGTGCCAAAATTTAACCACAGATTATAAAGGGGTTTTGAAAATAATTTTATTTTCTAATTCTGGTTGTCATGTATGGCCAGTTAACCTGGACCTGTGTTAGGGCAGGAGAAAGCAAAGTATGGCTCTCCAAATGTTGCCAAACTGCATTTCCCATTGGTGAGAAGTGCAGGGAATTGCAATTCAATCAGCATCTAAAGAGCTGCACTTTGGCCTTCCTGGATTCAGTCCTCTGCCCGCCTTAATCTGGTTCTCTCATCCAGATTTCAATTAAATGGGTGAATTCAGACAGTGCTAAGTTCCTTTGTAAGCCCCAGATAGAAGTACATTGTGTTTCTTATCCTGAAGATTTTAGTGTAGGGAAAACGCAAGATGAAGCTTTGCAACACAAACAGGATTGACAGAACTCGTGAAAGAGCCAATACAGCTTCTAGGATTAGGCACCAATTTTTCACAGATGTTCTGTGGGGTAGCCTAACCTATGCTGGTTTCAAAACTCTTAGTAAAGTAAGTTCTCTGCGTGTTGAACTTTAACAGGCTTATATCATGTCTTTAGATCATAACAGCTCTTGGAAATGTGGAAGGAGAGATAGCCCCAACAAAGAACATGCTACATTGTCACTTGGGCATGTAGCAAATAGTTCACATTGCTTAATACAGCATGCTTTAAATATTCAGAAAATTGCATCTTACAGTGGGCAATATGTAAATTTTTGGTGTGTAGACCTCTAAGTAAAGGTAGATAAACACCAAATGCTTAGGAATCAATATGTGAGGAGGAAGAAATGGCAACATTTTAAATTCAGTGCCTGATCAGAAACTGCTGCATCACTTTGGGTGATTTGCCGTCCAACACGGATTTGCTACAAAAAAATCTGCCTTTACTCTGATGGAGTGGTGAAAGCTAGGTGCTGGGGCTCCTAGGATCACGCACTACCTCTCCTGTACAGTTGTTGATTGACTGAGTTAGAAGAAATTCCCCCAAACAGTTTTAAACTTGGGTTTCAATTGGCGAGCAAAATCACAAAGGCCTCTTGAAGCCATGTTTCATATAAGAAGTTGCAGAAGTGGGCTGCTGTAGAGGAAGGGAGTGAATGATGAAGCCAGCAGGGCACGTGGTGAAATATGAAACTCAGTGTGCTTATACATAGTAAGAAAAACATTTCATGAAACAAAGAGGGCCTATATTCCCATCTGAAGAAAACATAGGTGGCGGTGATTTTAAAAAGAAATATACATCTTTCAAATAGACTGCATGTAAATTCCCATCTATGCTTCAGGTTGCCCTTTTGCTAAAGGCCTGTCTGGTCCAGTTTCCAGATTGTTGAGCAAGGTAACCATAGGAAACCTCGAGCAGGACAAGGGCATATTTGCACCCTCATCCACCTGTTCCTTAGCCACTGGTGTCCACAGTAGGAGAGAAGATGCAGTCTTCATTCCTGGAAGCCATCAGTAACTGCCCCTATTAGAAATTACATAGAATAAAAATAACTCGGGGCTTGGACCCTCTTGTTTTTGGTGATGATAGCTGTCCCACACTTGCTTCCTCAGCTAGAGTTCGTGTTAAGTTTCAACAATGTTTTCTCCCATGTAGGACTTCTACCTATAAGTGGCTTGTCTGAATTTTTGTGCCTCTATCTACCTTTGCTATTTTCAGTGCCATTAGTATTTAAGAATTAAATAAAAGGAAGGAGAGTGAAAAGAAGAAACAACAGCACCTTTATGGCTATTTGGTTTTAATTTTGTTTGTGCTTTTGTGGATATAAACCCATTTCTTCAGATGAAGTACTGAATAATAATAAATGTTCAGATAAAAAGCATGTTTACATAGTTGTTGGAGTGGAATAAGACTGCATCCAAAGTGGTTTATGCCCACAAAAGCTAATACAAAAAAACAAATCAAAAAACAAAACCCTAGTTATTTTTAATACTGTTATGTTCCTTTTCTTTATTTTCTTCTTTTTATGCAGCAAGAAATTAATGTGGCTACTTTTTTTTAAAGTAGTCTGTCCTCCATATCCATGAATTCTTCACCCATGAACTCGCCTATCCACAGCTTTTCTTTTCAGATTTTTATGTTACTCTATATCTCCTCCATTTTGTATTATATTTGTTCAAATTGATTAAGCTTACTTCCATTTTTATTATTTTTACCCAATTTTGAACCATTGTTATAATTGAAACAGCTTGAAAACATTCTCCCTCACAAATCTGAAAGGCAAGCCTTGATTTTGCCATTTTATATTAGGGGTTCCATTTTATTATTTCACTGTATATAATGGGATTGAGCATCCACGGATTTTTGTATCTGCTGCAGGTCCTGAAACTAAACCCTAGTGGAATCAAGGGCCCATTGTATAGTATTTAAGAAGACATGAGTATTGAGGTGGGATTTTAAAAAGGGATCCTTTCAGAACAAGAGGCATTGATTTAGCTTCTGGCACTCAAGAGGTATAGAAAGTGAAGGTTGCTTACCTGTAAACATGTTTTCCCGAGTGACCACCTGTGGATTTGCACCTATGGTAATTCCTGCGCGCGCGCAGGCAGCATCAGACATTCTCGAGACTCTCATAAACCGTTAGCTAAGCCACGCCCACCTCCGAGTACATAAATAGCCCCAAGTGGAGCTAACGGTCAGTTCTTCCGCCGCATTAAGCAGACAGAAATCCTGAGCATGACGTAGCGGGGAGGTCGGGCGGGCTGTGCAAATCCACAGGTGGTCACTCGGGAAAACATGTTTACAGGTAAGCAACCTTCACTTTCCCCTCGTGACCACCTGTGATTTGCACCTATGGTAATAGACTAGCGAGCTGCTAACCTTGGATGGTGGGCGTCATGCCACAGCTGAAAACAGAACTGCTCTCCCGAAGGCAGCATCCTTCTTAGACAATATATCAAGCTTGTAGTGCTTCACGAAAGTCAGAGGTGTAGACCAGGTCGCCGCTCTACACACTGCGTCGATTGGAACCCCTTTCATGAAGGCTGTTGTCGTAGCAACTGCTCTTGTTGAATGTGCTTTGACCTGTAATGGTAAAACTTTTCCAGAATTACGGTAAGCCATATGGATAGCCAATACAACCCATTTTGAAAGTCGTTGTGATGATACTGGTAAACCTACAGTATCTTTCCGGTAAGTAACAAATAATCTTGGTGACTTCCGTGTTTTTGCTGTCCTATCTACATAGTAAGCTAATGCTCTACGAACATCCAATAAATGCAACGCCTTTTCTAAAGGCGTCGTAGGATTTTGGAAAAAAGCCGGCAACACGATCTCTTGGGACATATGAAAAGTACTAGCTACCTTGGGCAAAAAGGCCACATCTGTCCTAAGGACCACTTTATCCTTATGCATCCGCATATAAGGATCATCGCACCGTAGTGCCCATAATTCACCTACTCTCCTAGCAGATGTTATTGCTACCAAAAAGGCCGTTTTCCACGACACAAAGGAGATATCTGCTGTTGACAATGGTTCAAAGGGATGTTTGGTTAAAACCGTGAGCACTAACTCTAAGCTCCACGGCGGGGCCACTGGGGCAACTGCAGGCCTTATATTCTTTGCTCCTTTCAAAAACCAAGAAATTAAAGGGTCTTTGAAACAAGATGGTAAACCAGCCTTTCTTCTATACCAGGATAAAGCTGCAAGATAACATTTTAATGACGAAATTGAAAGGCCCGAGTCCATTAAGGACATCAAAAAATCCAAAATGAATGAAGTGGATGCTTTAATTGGTTCTACACCCCTCTCCTGGACAAATTTTGTGAACCGTGACCATTTATAAGTGTACGATCTCTTTGTTGACCGTCTATGAGCAGCTTCTAAAACTGCTTGTACTGGTTGAGATAGAGTAATATTAGCAGTCATTGACTCGGAAATATTCTCCAAGCCATCAGTTTCAGGGTCTGAACATCTGGATAAAGGACCAAATTGTTCTGCGTTGACAGCAGGTCCTTCCTGTCCGGAAGACGCATGAATACTCTTCGTGACATTTGCAGTAGCAGGGAAAACCAAGGCTGCCGAGGCCACCATGGGGCTACTAAGATTCCTTGAGCTCTGTCTTGGAACATTTTCGACACCACACGGAGCAGCAGGGGAATTGGGGGGAGGGCGTAGACCGTTGTGCTCCCCCAGTCCTGCAGAAACGCATCTCCCAGACAATTGCACAGTGCAGTCCGGCTCAGCCGTGCACAGAACATCTCGCATTGTGCGTTCTCTGGCGATGCAAATAGGTCTAATTTCGGCCAGCCCCATGCTCGAAACAGAATCGATGTCACTTCTCTGTTCAACATCCATTCGTGGTGTTGCAAAGGTGACCTGCTTAGGTCGTCTGCCAGTACATTTTGTACCCCCGGCAGATGAATGGCCATTAAATGTATGCCTCTGTCTATGCACCAGTGCCATATCTTCAACGTTAATGCTAGTAATGTTGTGGAATGAGTCCCTCCCTGCTTGTTTATATAAAACATTACTGTGGTATTGTCTGTTACTAGTTGGACATTTTGATTTACGAGAAGCAGCTGGAATGCTTTTAATGCCTTCTCCACAGCAAGTAACTCCAACAGATTTATGTGTGACTTTGACTCTTGCTCTGTCCACCTGCCCTGGGCGGTAAGGCCCTCCACATGGGCACCCCAACCTTTGAGTGAGGAATCTGTTGTTAAGACTGCCGTCGGTTCTGGTTGTCGAAAAGATAGGCCAGCACAAACGTTGTGTTGGTCCGTCCACCACAGCAGGGATCGGCGGATATCCCCAGGAAGGGAAAAACGGGCATTGGGGTTGTGATGTAAGAGTTTGAAAACCGACAGGAACCATGACTGCAGGGGCCTGATATGCAACCTCGCATGTGGTGTTACTCCCGTGGTTGAAGCCATGTGACCTAGTATTTTTTGGATATGTTTTACTTTTATTCTGTCTTGTTTTACTGTTTGTAGAATTAGAGTTTGTAGGTTCTTGAACCGGTCTTCGGGAAGAAACGCCTTCTGCACTTCTGAATCCAGCATGGCTCCAATGAATTGTATTCTCCTCGCCGGGTCGAGGTGGGATTTTTCCCAATTCACTATTAGACCTAGGGACTGGAGAAAATACAATGTTTTTCTAATGTCGTTTTCCAATCTACACCTAGACCTAGCCACCAATAACCAATCATCAATGTACGGGTATATCGTTATCCCAGCTGTGCGGAGATATGCCGCTATTACAGCCATACACTTTGTGAAAACCCGTGGTGCTGTTGCTAGCCCGAAGGGAAGCACTTTAAACTGGTATGCCTGGTTGTCAACCATAAAAGCCAGATATCTATGATGGTCTTAATTGAAATATGGAAATAAGCGTCTTTTAAGTCTGTTGTTGCAAACCATACATTTTTATTCAGTAAAGGTAAGAGTACTTTCAATGAAACCATTCTGAACTTCTTAGGGACGATATACTTGTTAATGTTACGTAAATCGAGAATGGGGCGTTGACCACCACCTTTCTTAGATACCAAGAAATATTTTGAAAAAAAGCATCTATTATATTCAAATGGATGTACATGGGAAATCGCCCCTTTCTCCAACAACTTATTAATTTCATCTAACAATGGGCCAGAGGACGAAGTCGACCTCACATGGCCAACAGGAGGCAGTTTTCCGAATTCAATACTGTAACCGTTTCTAATTATCTCTAAAACCCAGGCATCTGAAGTAATATTACCCCAAACATCATAAAAAGGGGTCAAACGTGACCCAAAACATGGTGAACCCTGTTGACCTAGGTCATAGGTCCGGTTAGGAGAACATGCAACATTTATTAATACACCAAGTGGCGAACAAACATCAACCAAAGAAATAGATCCCTCTGGCAATACTGTTTCTGAAATATCATGTGAGCGAATGTCAAAAACGCTGCTTGTTGCCCCCTGAACGGTTAGGCTTGTTCTGGTAAGGCTGGAAACGATTCTTCGTTCCATAGACTTGTCTTCCCTGTGTAAAGGGTTTGTTATTTTGGAAGTTTCGTTGACGTTGTTGCCCATTATAGTAGTTACCAGGGTATCTCCTGTAATAAGGTTGTTGCCATCTTGGTTTTTGTTGGTAATTTGAATGACGTGGAAAACCATAGATCTGCATCTCTCATCTGTTAATGGATTAAACAGGTCACTCTCATTCATTGGGAGATCCTCGGCAAGAGTGCGCCCATCCTCCGACAAAGATGACGCTCTTAACCAGGCATGACGTCTGATCGCCGTCGCGGTCGCAAATATTTTTCCAGATGTGTCTGCCAAATGTTTAGCGAAATCCTTCTGAAATTTCGCTAACAGCAAAGACTCCGTTTGGTAGGCCTTCGGCAGGCGTCGTTCATTCTGAGGTAGCAAGTCTATATAGGGACACATCTTGTTCCATAAAAATGTTTGATAAGCAGACATATAAGTGGCATAATGTGCCATCCTTGTAATTAGTCCTGCGGCTATATGAGCCTTCTTTCCCAATGTATCTATCTTCCTACCTTCTTTGTCAGAAGGTGCAGTTTTTTTAGATTTTTTTCCTTGGCCAACCTCTGCTACAACTGTGTTGGGTATAAATGGTTTATAGACCCAATCAGCAGTAGATAGATCCAGTCTGTAAAGGTTATCCACTCTCCTAGGTATAGCTGGTGCCGACACAGGAGACCCTTCTGGTACCTTTGTAAGCTTTAGAAGATATGGCAATACTGGTAGTGTGGTATTATTTGTTGCCTCTTGCTGATCTGCCGGGAACATAGGATCTTCTACTGGTTCCGGTGGTTTTGGGTTAGGAAGATCTAGCGCTTTAATCAATCTAGTTAACATCGCTGTAAATTTAACAATATCATCATTAACATTAGACGCAGGACCTTTCCGTCTTGCATCATCATGTGTTGTTAATTCATCATGTGATGTATCTGTCATGTCCATCTGCTCCGATAAAGGGGCTTCATTGTCATCATCTTGCTCTGACAGTGGTTCATCTATCAATGCCACATCACCTGAAACTGAAGGTAAATGCCCGCGTGCCCTTGCAACCCTGGGCTCATGAGGTCTCATATCCACGCCATTTGGAATGTTGGCATTTTGCCAGTGATAAGGAGGTGGGAACCCTCCAGGTGGGAAACCTCCATAAAAGATAGGGCCTTGTGGTGTCATTTGCCAGAAACCCCCTTGAGGGAGCCCTTCTCTCATCTCTCCTCGTGAGCAGGAAGGTGAATGGGAGCAGCCTCTTACTTCCTTGTCAGTGTGCGTCCTGTTTCGTCTACTCCTTCCCCTTTGGCATCTCTTCTTTGCTCTGGGAGGGGAGGAATCTGAGGAGGAGCCTGAAGAGGGGCCGGAGGTGCTCTTCGACGCCGAGCGTTCCCGGCGCCGATGCCCTCCTAACTTCTCTCCCCCAGCGTCAGCCGCACGGCGCGAGGGGGCTTTCGCCCGGCTCCACACAATGCGATCGTCCTCCTTAGCCGAGGAGGGGCCGGGTGCATGGGAGGGGTCAGTGGGAGGAGCTTGGCCCGGCTCCTCCCTTGAGGCCGCGGCGAAGACCATGGGAGCAGCCGGCGCCGATAGCGTCGGCATCGGGGGAGTGGTTTGGCTCTCCCTCGCCTCTTGCGCATGCGCCATTCGTTGCTTTGCCGATCCCGGCTCCGTGTCCCTCAGGGACGTATGCGAAGGAGTGGAACCCTCTCCCATGGACGTCTCCTTAGCGCTCGCTGGCTGTTTCGGCTCAGCATGAGCGATTATCTTTTTGGCTGGAATAAGCATTAAGCTTGGGGCCTTTTCCTTGGTTTTTTTTAGCTTTCTTCGGCCGCGCCTTTACAGCGGAAGACGATGACTCAGGTAAGTTCTTTTCGTTCGCTACGCCCTCATCGCCATTTTGCCGCTTCGTAGGCAATGGTGGAAGAAGTGCCTGCTCATAAAGAGCTGCTTTAAGACGAATCTCCCTCTTCTTCCTCGTTTGAGGCGTGAAGAGTTGGCAAATGTTACATTGTTGATGCATATGCTCTTCGCCAAGGCAAACAATGCACAGAGAGTGCGCGTCATTATCTGGGAAGTTAGATTGACAAGCCGTACAACGTTTAAAACCCGTTGTATGAGACATCTTCAGTCCCACAAACACTTCTCTATTAATTGAAACTAAGAGTCTCAATCTCTGACTGCCTGAATGCGGCGGTTAAAGAGAACTGACCGTTAGCTCCACTTGGGGCTATTTATGTACTCGGAGGTGGGCGTGGCTTAGCTAACGGTTTATGAGAGTCTCGAGAATGTCCGATGCTGCCTGCGCGCGCGCAGGAATTACCATAGGTGCAAATCACAGGTGGTCACAAGGGAAAACAGTACTGCCTGCAGCCACAACTTGCCTCCAAAATCCAGGATATTTCTCTGTAGTATTTGTTTTAGAAGACACACATATATCCATTGCTTATGGCTGAAACAACCATGCTGCCCTTTAATGTGTGCCTTGTGACAAAGGGGTTGCCAAATTTGTCATCTAGGAGAAAACAAGGATTTGCAGCTTTTCAAATAGTAAGTAAAAACAAATGTTTGGGGAAATGATGGAGATGTAAGAATTCTCTGTATTGTGGCGCTATTGTCGATTCAAGACAAAAACACGGAAAGACTGTCCAATGAAGTATCTGTGTTTACTATTTTGGGTACCACACACATTCATACGATAAGATTATCTCTCCTGAATCATCCTCAACCAATGTTGCCACCTGGCACGCTAGCTGTTGAAAATGAGATTTATAGTCCTGACATGGTAGGATGGCTACCAACTGGGAAAACTGCATGTTCATAGGAATCTTTCTGGGTACCAAAATTCAGAATCCGAAAATATGGGGAAAGGACATTAGCTTTGAGTAGCTAGCAGCCTTCCTTGTGTGTAGAGCAAATAAAAGCAGTAGATTGGGATAGTTTTTATCAATATAAGAGCACTTACGAAACAACTGTGCATGGTAGGTGGCTGAAAACTAGGAATCCTGTTCACCTCTCCCAAGTAACAATGTTCTGAGTTGCCTGCCTCCTAGGTCTGTTCTGTAACATGGCCCTGGAAAACTGAAATGCCCAGACTGCCTGGCTGGAAAATTCTAAATAGAAGTGATTCCACTCTTAGATGGAGGTTCATAATAAAATCAAACAGCATCATGACTTTTCAGGGTGTTAGAAGAGAATGGTTATGTTTGTGTGCCTGAAGCTTCAAAGAGAAGACTGGGAGAGCATTTTAAATCCTCCATCATGCTGGTCTTTTTGAGTTTTTAAGCTATGGAGCTTGCAGATGAGGTCAACTTTGAGCTTTGCAATTATTTTTCCCCTATACTTGACAAATTGTCAACTGCTCATTGTGCCAGAGTGTTTGCTTTTGGCAACACAACACCATACACAGGGTGAGTCGGGAGGAAAATTTGGGTTACACGATCACTGGTAACTTCTGGCTCTTCTAAGATGATTCATCTGCTAAAGTGTAGGACCAGTTGCTCTTGCTGGAATCTTAGATTTCAAGCACTGCAGGGACGCATGACTCTTGCCACAAGTTGGTAAAATATTAAATCTTAGGTATGTTGGGGTACAAAAGAAAAACCCCTGAGGATGGAAATATCCTGTATGCTTCCCAGGATCTAGAAAATAGTAGTGGTAGTGAGAATAGTGAGAACTCAAAAGTTACTTCCTGCCACAACAACGATCCCATCTGAAGGTTTTGATAGACTCCATGTTTGCAGGTCACTAGATCTTATGTAAAGTTTGCCAAATGTGCAAGATCCTGTAAAGTAGATGTTCATAATCTCCCCCCCCCCCCCCCCGCCCAAGTGTTGCACAAAATAAAGTTAATGCCTTGCAGTATAAAACAGAAGAGATAGCTTGAAGAGATAAGCATGATTGAGGCATGGAGGACTTCAAGCTACTGTCATTCCACCTCCTGGCTCCAGGTTAGCTTCAGAGTAGGAGCACTGGTGAGCAACCAGGAAGATCTAGTCTCCAAAATCCTTCAGCACCCATCTCCCCCACCTCTCTCTGGACTGCAGCTGTGCTTACATCTACTAGGGCAAGGCAGGGGGTGGTTGGGAGAGAACTCTTGGGGATCTTGCAATGCTCCTGATGTTCTTGGGCTGCAACTTCTAACCAATATGGAAAATGGCGTGGAATGCTGGGATCTGGAGTCCAATGTCTGGAGGGCTGCATGACCTACTGTTCTATGTAGCATGCAGAGGTCACATCTTTGAAATGCTGCCCTAACTTGATTGCATACCAGCCTAACAGAATAATGAGAACTATGTCAGCAAGCCCTGATTTGCTCTTTTGAGCAAATAATCCTGATGGTCATTGGCTTGTAGTTGGCAGAGGACAGGCCAAAAGGACGAGGCACATCCATCTTCTGTGCTGCAGAAAACAAGGACTGCAAGTGCATAGTTGGTGGGCTAATTTAAGTTCTCTATGCTTCAAGTCACGCTGCAAATTTAAAACCAATTTAAGGAATCCAGAACAATAGGCTAGTGTGTTCACAATTTTAAAATGTACAGTTTATAAAGCTGAAATTACAGAATTGGAGAAGACGACTGTAATATTCAACTCGGACAGTAAATGGCTGGTATTAAAGTGTATCTGCTAAGGAGCCAGTTCTATCCTGGGTAAAATTGGATAAAATCAGGACAGCTTAACAGCCCATAACAAGTAAGATTAGGGCTGAAACCACTTTCTCCAGCTTCAGAATGAGACCATTATATATTGTACTGCTGATCATAGACCTTCATTTTGAAGTATAGACAACAGAATAAACTCAAATGATTATCTTTATTTAGAAAAAACTTAAGAAATATCTACTATAATAATTTATCACTCATGATTTGCTATGTTACAGCAGTCATACACCTAAGATCAAGACTCTGCTACATTCAACAAAGCTTTTGTTTCCTACAATGCTACTGCACAACAATTCCAGCATGTAAATAGGGAAGACAAGTCAGACTCTCTGCGCAAAGCAGGTGCAGCAAAGAGGACAGAAATGTTGAGATGGAAGGCTCAAAATAAATAAAGCAACATAATGGAAGATGAGACATCCTTGGCAACAAAAAACTGGTGAACTTTTGACAGGGCAAGCATACCTTCAGTGGGCACCTTCAGATTCGGAAACCAAACAAGCTTAAAAGTCAAACTGGCCACTTGCCTTGAGCAAGGCATATTTACACTGTAGACAGCACAGTTTGACACCACTTAACTGCCATGCCCCAGTGCTATGACATCCTGGGAGTTGCAGTGCTGGTGCCTCACCAAACTAGAGAGCCTACGATACCATAGCATTGAGCCATGGCAGTTAATGTGGTGTCAAGCTGCATTATGTGTACAGTATAGATGCGCCCATAGTGGAAAAACCTGTCTCACTTGAACTTTTCTGGCAACATTTCTGGATAGCCTAATCTTCAGGCATTACAATATGTCTCCCAGATAATTTGAGACAATTTGTTGAGGGTATTCTGCAGCAGTAGGAAAAAAAAGGTGGCAGCTGGCTGTAGTGAAATGAAGAAACATGCAGAAAAACTTACAAAGAACACGGCATCTTGGAGCTGCCTGGGAGATTAGGGATGGCAGTTTTATCTTATGCAATACTAGCAAGTCCCACATCACCAGAAGGTCTGTTCTAAGATCCCCCTCAAAAAGGAGCAAGCTAATTTCTCCAATAACTAAAAAATACTTAACATGACCTTTTATCTCCAAAGTGTAAGCCCAAGTGACTTCCTGCTTGGTCAGCAAAAAAAGGGAGGAGGTGGGGTCAGTTTGTTGCGGCTCAGAATTCTGTTCCTGAATTGTGGCAAATCTGTTTTATTGGAGCGGACTTTGCATGTGCTTTGCTCTGAGGCTGAGAGTGTGACTTGCCTGAAATCACCCAGTGTATTGCCATTGCTGAAGCCTGGTCTCTAGTTGTAGTCCTGCACTCACTGCACTGGCTCTCCTGGGATCCAGCTGCACAAAGGCTTTCACCATGCAAGAGCACATTCTCCCCACTTGCAAATACCCATTTTTCCTGATGGAGGAAAGACAACAACCTCTCTCCAAGTGGCAATAGTCTGCTTCCTTCCTACTGGAATCAGGTGGAGGCAAGGGGACAGCTTTTTTTGACATCCTAGCAGAAAGATTGCCTGATTTCTGTAACCAGGACTTTGAAATAAGCATACCCACAGCTCAAAGTCAATAAATCTGTTAGGTTGGTGGTTCATATACAATAAGAGGTTAAACATGTGGCCTTCAGGTATTGCTAAACTCCGACTCCTCATCAGTTGAGCTCCAACAGCTACTAGTGGGCTACAGGTTCCCTATATCCTGTGGACAAAAAGCATTCCCTGTCTTTGAAAATTCAAATATCATATGCTAAATGCTCTTGTGAGCCAATGGCAGCAGAAACAAAAGAGGAAACAGGTATTTTCTCACCTGGTGATAGCTCACAAGCGCTGAACTACAGTAGATGAAATAGCATGGAAGCCTCAGGCTGTGATCCAGAGGCAAAAGGGAAGGAGAAAATCCTCCATTTGCCAACCATCAATGACTCCAAGGCACTCCCATGAGTGTGCCAAAAACTACAGGAAGGATGTGTCAGGCCACAAGAGGCAGGACCTCCATGGAAGCAAATTCAATGGAAGGTCTCTACTTCCACCACAGTCCAGTCCCCATGTGGGGATGACATGTCCTCAGGGGAGAAGCTTGTCACTGAAGTGATGCTGGCCCGTGACTCATCCAGAGGGGATATCAGTTCAGTCCATTTGCCAATATCTGCTTCGCTGCTCATTGCCCCCTTCCCACCGATAGCCCCAGAAAGCACCTCTGTGGGGAAGAGCAGTGACCGGCTGATTAGCTGCTGTACCACGGTGGCCTGGATGTTTCCTAGGTGAAGAGCCTGGTCTCGGGAGGCATTGCAGAAGCAGCGGCTCCCCTCCTCTTCATCCGGGCCTGGCGTCTCAGCACCACTTTCTACTTCGTAGATAGTGGAGAGGATCTCTGACGGACATGGTCCCCAGGGGAAGGGCAAGCCAGCCCCACTCTCACCTACAAACAGGGCAAGGAGCTTGGGTTGGAAAGAGCAGCCCTCAGGGGTGTGACAAACAAAGAGAGGAATAGGAATTGACAGACAAGCAACAGAAGAACAGGAGAATGGCCCCCACTCAGAATACAGTACAAGTTCAGCTAAGGCTGTCATTAAAGGAAGAGATCCCAAATCTACTTTTGCTTTTTAACTTCTCCGTTTTGGTTCCTAACGTAAGCTATCTAGTCACCCTCCACATTAGTCATAGTCGAATTTCTCAAGTGGTGAGGTGGGGTGAATGAGTGTGTACCAAATTTCCAGAATTTAAGCTAGTATCAAGGTTTGTTCTAAATCTTACCTCTACATTTAAGTCAGACATGGGAATTTTCACATTCAAAGTCCATGTGTGACCCTTTGCCTATTTCTCCTGCTCTATTTTTTTCCAATACAGTACATTATCTGAAAACCACCAGGAAAAAATGTTACAACCTCCGAGGATGCTTGCCATAGATGCAGGCGAAACGTCAGGAGAGAATGCTTTTAGAATATGGCCATATAGCTTGAAAAACCTACAGCAACCTAGCAGGAATACATTACATCGTTCTCCTGACAAAGCCCCACTCCCACCTAGATTTGGCCTAAACATCCACATGAGGTTTCAGCCATAAGGGCGTGTACAGCCCAAGAGTGTACCAGGGATGAATGGGGCAAGGGCATTCTCTTGGATTCACCACAAATAAGTAAGTGCAGAAAGCTTAAAAGAATATTTCCATCTAAAAGGCTATACTAATTGTTGATTTAATTCTACTATTCTATTGGACAAACAACAAATTGGGGAAGGGATATTGTCAATTTTTGGCTCTTCAAGCACCCTACAAATATAAAACAGCTTTATGAGACATCTAAACCTGGAAAATCAAGAACCTCTCAGCATGTAGATTTGTTATGCAAGAAGAATGTCCATGGGATCTTCCTTCTCATTACTATTGCTTTGGACAGTCCGCCCTCTCTTTTGCTATATCTACAATTTTAAAAGTTGGGCTACTGTATAAGGCAAATTGCAGACTATAAGCCATTCATATAAATCCAACCCCACCCCGAACTATCGTAGTATTTCCCTCCCCAAAATCCCACCTGGACATGGAAAAATAATTGCTCAAAACCTGCCTCTTTTGTTCCTAGAAACATAACAAAAGAAATATCACTTTCAAGCGAGAAGGACCCTCTAAATGCAAAGACTGGTACCCCAGATGTTACGGATCAAAAATCCTGGCAGCCATGGCTGGCACACCCAAAAGGGAAGGATGATCACAACCACTATCCTTGAACTGCCAGAAGTAACAATCACAGGTCTCAACCCTACAGGGGAGAAACATATGCATGTAGGCTCTGCTCCTGAATTAACGAGCAGTACACAACTTGGAGCCCTTCAGAGAACTACACCCTCCTTGTGGCTATACTGGTTAGAGCTGATGGGAGTTGCAGTCTTAAGAGCAAAACATCTGGAGGGCCCTATCTCTGTTGCCTCACTATCCTCTACATCCAACACAGGTCTGAAAACATTCCCATGTGTTTTGCCTCTGCCAATATACCTGTCATGCTGGTCAGCAGAGGAAACAGTCCATGTGCCCTCACTGGGCCTGGTCCATGATTTCTTGCTATATCTGATCTAGACCACTAAACAACAAAAGGCAGAAGCAGTGCTTCCTACTTACAGGAAACACTGTTCTGTCCCTACTACCTGAGCACTTGAAAAGTATGTGGATAGTGCCTGGTGAGGTATCAGAAGGCTGTCATTAGAGGCGTAGTGAATTAGGCCCCCTCCCCCTCCAGCATCCTTTTGTGGCCTAAACCCCAAGTGACAGGGGATGGGTCTCCTGGAAAAACAAGACAGGCAAGATCAGATAGACAAAGTGATGCTTTATTTAACATGTCAAAAGGATAAGAAGTTTGCCCTTCTTCAGAAACACGCAAAAATACACACAAGCTTCCCTTGAGGAAGTCTGTAGAAGGGAAAGGTCACACACACGTATACGCACGCACACACACACACAGACACCAAAAAAGAGTAGGCCTGCTTGTTTAGAAACATAAATGGAACAGATACACACGGAGGAGGAAGCTCCCCACCCCCCTTGCATCTCCCTTCCCTACTGGGTACTATTGCACACTGACCGAGAAAAAGAGGAAGAGAGACAAAGAGACAGCACAGGTTGGCACTTTCGACACAGACAAGGCAGGTTCCTCTATACATTACCTGCAGTTGCCAGGTTATGAGTGACAGCAAAAGGCTCCGCCTCCTCCTCCTCCTGCCCTCCCATCTTTTGGGGAGCATTTGGGGGGACTTGTGGGGAGGGATGCTCCCAACCCAAGGGAGTCTGGCCGTTGGTCTCTTTTGGGAGCTGGTCCTTCAGGCCCTCAGTGGAGTGCTCTTCACTCTCAAGGGAGGAGAGACCAGGGCTCTTGCCACAGCTGTCAGTGGAGTGGAGGTGGAAGGCGCCAAAGACGTCACAGGAGGCAGCCGAATTGGTGGAGGCCGGGGTTTCTGTGCCAGCGTCACCTGAGCCAGGCTCATCGGACTCCTCCACTGAATGAGGCAAGGGGGGCTGCTTGCCTGGGGGAGGGGAGGCCGACAGGCACACCGTTTTGGCAAAGCCCGCCTCCTTCAGTAGTTCCACGTCCAGCTCCTCTGCCATTTTCCCTTCTTCGTCCTCCCCTTCTGAAGACGACACCGTGGGCTCTGTTGGCGGGTCACCAAGGACTTCATCTGCCGGCAGGGTCTCTGCCTCATCATCCCCCTTCTCCATGTGGATGCCCAGGTCTAGCTCCCCAGGGAGGTCCTCCAGGGGACTCAGAAGCTGGTGGCAGGTCTGCTCTAGTCTCTCATCTGACTTGGACTCCACTCCTGAACTACTGTCATACTCCCGCAACTCCTCTGGGGTGCTTGTCTCACTGCTGCTCTTGCCTGCCAGGTCGGGGCCACTCAGAGTGCTGGATTTGGAAGATGAGCCTCCCCGCTCTGGGGAATGGCCCTTTGTCCCTGTCCTGCTAAGTGGCTGCTCTGGGCCACTGAGCAACTGAGTGGGAGTCTCCTGCAGCAACTCCAGGCTCTTTAAGGGCAGGCTCTGGGGTTTGTGCATTGAACCTGGGGCAGTAGTGGTAACATTGACACTATCACCACCTCTGTCATCACCACTTGGTAAGGCCTCCCCTAAGAGGGAGAGCGTGACATCTAGAGCTTTGTCGGGGGGACCCTCCTTTTGCTGCAGGATACTCACAAATACTTCTGGAGCTACTGCATCATCATCATCATCATCATCATCCCCAAAGCATTCAACACCAGGATGTTCAGTCATTTCACTAGACTGGTCATCATCTTGGTCCTGAATAGAGTCAGTAAGAAGCAAAGCTGGAGCTATAGGCTGAGGGAGATGAGGCTGGTCCCAAACAGCGTCAAAGACAGTCAAACTTTCAGTCACATGCAGCTCCTCCTCTGGTGCTCCATCTGTACCACTGCCAGGAGTGGCTGAGAACTCTTCCATTAGCAGGGGACAAGCATCCTTTTGAGTCACTTCATCATCTTCAGCAGAAGGGTCCAGAGAGCTCATCCATCTGGCACTCTCAGTTTCTGGAGAGGCTGTGTCCTGCTGTGGCTCCTCCTCTGGACTTAGAGAGAGACTTGGGACTTGGCCTTCCTCCTCGCTGCCAGGCTCACCATCACACTCCATAGTCAGAAGTCCTGTGAAGGTAACCAAAGAGGGAGGCTGTTCCGCTTGGCTGCCAGAGGGAGGCTGTTCTGCTTGGAGGGCAGGTGACTTCCCTCCCTCTGCTGTTGGCACCAACTCCAAAGCAGTCTGGGGTTCTTCTAGTGACCTGGCCTCAAAATCCAAGAAGCCAGGAAAATGAAGTGCCTCTGTTTGACTTGGGAGGGGAATATCACCTTCAGCCAAAATTGGGGACCCCTGAGGGGATGTCGAGGGGGGATTCAAATCTTCATGGATTTCATCAGCATCCGGCAATGAATGAGGTTGTCCAAGGGTCTCTTCAACCTCAAGGCATGGAGGTGCTTGTTTTACAAAGTCCTCAGGGGAAATGGCTTCCACACCAGAGCACAGGGACATTGATGGAGGAAAAGAAGGGGGACTCTGGGTACAGGGCTCCAAATGAATGGAAGGGGGTGTTTCACACAGAAGTGTTGTCTCGCAATGCAGTAATTCATTGCAATCACTGGAGAGTTCCAGGGCTTCAGGGACATCATGCTGGGAATGGGGCATCTCAGTCAGGGACAAATCTTGCAAATGGGACAGCTCTCTTGGAGAGGAGATCCCCACAGCTTGTGAAGCAAGGGAGGCTACAGAGACTTCCTGCACTGAAGGAGGCAGCACTTCTGCAATCAAATCTGTGTTGGCCTGCCCTACCCCATCATCTTCTTCCAAGCCTTCTGGTTCCGTCTGCTCCATTGCTGAGGCTCCTACTCTGCAGCCTGCAGACATTTCCTCTTGAGAGATGGGCTGGCCAGCAATCTTTATCTCTGCCACAGGGTCCAATATTTGCACAGCTTTAATATCTGCCCCGGTGACACTTTCTGCCTTCCCAGTGGTTGCTGTGACCTCCTTTCCCTTAGTCGTTGCTTTCTGAATCTTGTTTTGAACAGAAGACTGTTCTAGGCCAGGAGGAGCATCCTTCTTCAGAAACTTCTTGCCTAGGGTGCCTGGTGAAGGAGGGACCTTGGCAGCTCGTTGCACCCTGGCTGAGTGGACACTTGAAACAGCCGTACTGACAGGATTTCTGGGCTTCACAGGCTCTGAAACCTTCTTTGCAGTGAGCTTGGTATTCACAGTAGTATTCCTCTGTCCTAGGTGTGGCTCAGACTGTGATTTGGAGTTTAAGGTTTTGGAGTTCTTTGGGGCAGAAGACACTTTCATTGTGGGGTTAGAAGTTGACAGCTTCGCCTTGAGAGGGGAGACAGCTCTGGAGGTATCTGGAACAAGAAACAACACCGTAAATCCCTCTGTGCTGATTGGAGAAGATGGAGTTTTTGTAGCATCTGCACAACGAATACTGAAATCCTCAGGTTTATTTCCACTACAATTCTTCACATCTTCATTAGAGTTCAGCTGGTTCCAACCCCCTCTTGAAATACAAGCTACCAGACCAAGTCTTTTATTGAATGTAAATGTATCAATTTGATTCCTACCAAGAAAAATAGCACCTTCAACTCACTGATAAATGTGAACACACCATGGCAGACAAGAGTATATGCTATAAATCGGAAATTCTGATGTTAGATCTTTAGAGTCATTAAATCACTAGCTGGGCTTAGGCAAGCTAGTCTCCAACTCCAATATTTCATTATCAAGGCAGGAGTAACACCAACCCCATTTACAGGGTTGCATTCCTTGAATTAAAACAAGAAAGTTGTCCGTGCTTTGAATGGTCAAAAGCACTATATAAAAAGCATGGATTATTTTTTGAACAACTCATCTGTATACATGTGTCCAACGTTTCTTGCAATGCTACACACTCCCATTTATGTGTACACAAGCCTTGGCTTTGTCATTTTATATAAGGGAGACTATTTTGCTGTGCCATTGAACTTGATCATCCATGGATTTTGGTATCCACATGGGTCCCAGAACCAAACCCCAGAGGATACACTGCAAAGTACCAGCATTATCGCAAGCCACAGTGAGGTATGCCTCAGTTCCACAATCATGTGTGCGTGTATACCTCTTTGGGTGGACAAGGTATTTCTCTGCTGCTGAACTGCCATGGCCTGGCCAGCAGGTGGTGCTGCCTGCTTAGGTCGGCCCACATTTTTGTCGTTGGCGGCTGTTCTGTTTAAAGCTGATGAAGTTGCGTTCTTAGTCCCTGGCAACCAAGTCCTGAGAACAGAGGACAAAGAATTAGGGGGGGAGGGAGAGAGGGGGGGAGAACCTTATTTTCACACCCTTAGAACACACAGCAACCATTTCTGCACCAGCATCCTGACGTACATCAACATGCAAAACACTTACATTTCAAGTGTTGAGACCAGGGTACCCAGAGTTAAAATAAAGTGATGATACTAAGTTTTTTTTTTAATTTTCAAAAGCATGATAAACTAATTTTATCTAGAAAGATTGAGTCAAATTGGCATTTTCACAAAATAGCAGTCTCCTGGCAACTCACTCTTCTTACATTACCAACATACACTCAGGTACCCTTCAGTTCCATCTTCTTTATTGTGACTATAATTCAAGCAGGGCACCGTCCAATTGCTAGGACCCAGGATGGACTGAACAGTAGAGATGCAGGTTCAAATTCCCACTGACTCATGAAATTTACTTGTGGCTGTCACACTTTCTCTTGGGAGGTTGAATGTGGAAGATGTCAATTTGGGGTATTCAGAGTAAGAAATGTACACTTTGTCACCTCACTTGGCTATGACCCAATACCTGACAATTCTTAAGATGTTAGGAATCACAAAACATCGAAAGATTGGCTTGACTGTTGCCATATGTGCAACCAGTCACAAGAGCATCATCCAATATCATACCTGGAGGATTTAGGCGGTTCAGATTTCTTAGGCTTTGTGGAAGCGGTCTTTGAAGCTAGGAAAAGAATAAAAAGATACATGTCTCAATCTATAGCATAACAAGGTATGGAACAAAGAGAAGACTTTCACTGCATGAGGCTGAAAAAAAAAAGAGCTACCTAGGAGACAGCAAGGGGCAGGTAACCTCCCCCTTTGAGCATGTGAAGATGACAAGGATGCTAAGCGCCATGGCTTTGTACATTCTGCATCTTGACAGTGGAATGCCAACAAAGAAGTTGTCATTCAAAGAACCTTAGGTTTTTAGCTGAGGACAGTAAACACTGTATTCCTGTATGTCACAGGAACTGAGCCTAGATGCACACAGGCCTGTGACAAAGTTTCAGAACCCCAGGAAGGGGTCCAAAACAGATGAACAAGTTGAAGAACCAGTTGTCTTATCTTTCATATGGCCATTTCCTGCACAGAGGAGAGGAACATCCCTAATGAGGTTTGATCCACCTCTTCCTCCAAAGGCCAAGAGCAGAATGTAGAGTACCTACTCTTCAGCCTATCTCCTACCTGTAAATATAGCTTATTCTTCCAGCTTTTTCTCAACCTTACTTCTCAGTGCTTTCTCCTCCTCTCCTCTTCTTTCCTGCCTTTTAAAAAGAGGGTGAACCAACCCATACTAAGGATATTCCACTTCTCTACACAGAGAAAAGAACTCCGCATTTATTTTCACAGCTTTGTAGCAACAGAACTTAGGTCACAAGCACAATGATTTAAGATTTTTGGTGCAGCACAAAGACATGTACAGAGCACTAATAGCAATAGTGCATTTGAGGATACTATGTGGGAATATTTGTCTTAGTCCCACAGACCTGTATTAACATGTACAACTAGGTACCAAGGAAAGCCCTCTCAAGAATGGCCACAATGCATTCAATGGGTCAGGGTGGCACCATTACAGAAAAGATTAAACTGGCAAAGGATACCTGAAGTTGCAGCCACTGTGGCTACCTTGGCGGCTTTTTGCTGCACCTCGTCTGGGCCAATTTTTTCCAAAGGCTTCGCCCCACTAGGCTTGTCTCCTGTCACCTTTTTTGCTGTTATTCTGGTGGATGAATTGGAAGCAGTATTGTTCTTGAGCGCTGGCTGCTTTGGATGCAACACACCAGCCTTCCTCGCTGTCCCGTTGTTGAGTGTTTTGGATGCACCAGAAGGAACTGTAGGGGGGCGAGATGCAGGAGGGATTGGCTGCTTCCGGCCAGGAAACTGGACGGCAGGATGCGGGTTCTTGCTGGATTTCTGTTTCATTGCAGGTGGACAGGGAACTACTGCCCCTTCCTTAGTAGTGGCAACACCATTGACTTGAGGGGCTGGGTCCCCACCAGCTGCTGATTGGTCATCCATCTTTACACCCAAAGGCCCTGGGCAAGCTGTCTGAAACTCTTGGAACTACTAGGCAAGGGACAGGCCTCTGTTTTCACTATGGATCTGTGAGGAGGGAAAAAGGAATGCTGATATTATACAGCCATTATTATGTTCAGAAATCTCAGTACGACACTGTAGAGATTAACTGCAATACTTGAAAACAATGAAAGCTACAGATGAGCTGTTGAAGAGCATAGGGAAAATTCCTTTTTGGACTACAAATCCAGCATACATGTTGCTCATGTTGGCTGGAGAAAATTGGGAAGCCGGTGTTCCAAACAACTCTTCCAGACTTTTATTGTCCTGTGGTTTTAAAGACATAAATCTACACAATCCAATTATAAAAAATGAGCCTTCTAAGTTACATCCTATTTGTTATGTATAATGCCAGTCAGTAGACCACTAAACAGCAACCCAGTTGTGAGGAGCCACCTGAATTGAACAAATAAGAAACAGAAGGCTATATGGGACAGGCCCTCTCATTTCCACTTTATAATCCCAATGGTTTATTTTGCAATGAGAACTGGAACACTGCTGTTCAGTCATGGGCATGGGCAGCAACTAATTTAGCGTTGAATACAATCTGGCAGCCAGACTGCAAGCATCCAAAGCAACATCCAAAAACCACACTCACATAACCTGTGTAGCCTAAAGCTATTTTATTGACAAAATCATAGAATCATAGAATCATAGAATCAAAGAGTTGGAAGAGACCTCATGGGCCATCCAGTCCAACCCCCTGCCAAGAAGCAGGAATATTGCATTCAAATCACCCCTGACAGATGGCCATCCAGCCTCTGCTTAAAAGCTTCCAAAGAAGGAGCCTCCACCACACTCCGGGGCAGAGAGTTCCACTGCTGAACGGCTCTCACAGTCAGGAAGTTCTTCCTAATGTTCAGATGGAATCTCCTCTCTTGTAGTTTGAAGCCATTGTTCCGCGTCCTAGTCTCCAAGGAAGCAGAAAACAAGCCTGCTCCCTCCTCCCTGTGGCTTCCTCTCACATATTTATACATGGCTATCATATCTCCTCTCAGCCTTCTCTTCTTCAGGCTAAACATGCCCAGTTCCCTAAGCCGCTCCTCAAAATCTATACTGCTCACTAAACTCAGGGGGGATGCAGTTAACCTTGCTGGCTCTTTCCTTCCCTACATTAGAATATGAGGATACACAGAAGATTTGAGACAATGCTCTCAAAGCGTGGCTACCAGCAAGATTTTTTCACTGAAGCACAAGCAAGGATACTCTTGTTGCTGCAATTAACACCTCTTTTCAAGGAAAGCATGAGAACTACCAAGCCCATGTGTCCACTATGGAGACCACCCACCCATTAGCTACACTTCTATAGAGGTCCAGGAGGAAGTTAAATGACTAACAAGCCCTTAAAAGCTTCCCAGTGCTCTGCTTGAGCTCCTGTTATGTTGTTCTGCTACTCCATATGCCATAGATAAAGAATTCCAGATGTTTTTAACCTACAACTACCCTTTGTCCCTGCAAACACAAACAATGGTGAGGAATTATGTTGGCTATGGACCAAAACACGGAGATTCACAAATACTAACCTCTCTACTTCACTGTGGAATTTCTGAGATTTGTGGGGTTACATCTTTCTGAAGAAGCCATTTGCTAATCTCTAAACCAACGTTTCTCAACCTGAGGGTCAGGACCCTGGCGGGGGGGGGGGGGGTGAGAGGGGGTTTAAGAGGGGTCGCCAAAGACCATAAGAAAACATACATTTCTGATGGTCTTAGGAACTCCTTTGGTAGAGAAGACTGAAGATCTCTCTGCCTATCCTTCTCTTCCTTTTTGGAAACAGAAGGTGAATCATCTCACCAACAGCCCTCCTCTGCTGTGATTGGCCGGCCTCTCTGATTGTTGGTGAACTACAACTCCAAAACTCAAGGTCAATGCCCACCAAACCCTTCCAGCATTTTCTGTTGGTCATGGGAGTTCTATGTGCCAAGTTTGGTTCAATTCCATCGTTGGTGGAGTTCAGAATGCTCTTTGATTGTAAATTAACTATAAATCCTAGCAACTACAATGCCCAAATAACAAAATCAATTCCCCCCAACCCCACCAGAATTCATATTTGGGCGTATCGGGAATTTATGCCAAATTTGGCCCAGTGGATGAAAATACATCCTGCATATCAGATATTTACATTACGATTCATAGCAGCAGCAAAATTAGTTATGAAGTAGCAACAAAAATAATTTTATGGTTGGGGGTCACCACAACATGATGAACTGTTTTAAGGGGTCACAGCATTAAGAAGGCTGAGAACCACTACTTTAAACATTCTATCTAATCCCAGGCATTGCAGAGCTAATTTCAGAATCAATAGAAAAATACTTATACACATTCAAAAGTACAGGAAAGATGCCCTGTTGGGCATTTACTTTTTATTATGAAGGAGTATTTATAGCTCACTCTTCGGCCAAAAGGCTTACAATCTAGTCCAATGTACTGTTCAATGTCATTCCCAAGAAATGGATGTCCAATCTCTGTTTGAAGATCTCTAACAATGAAGATGCCCCCACTCCTTCAGGAAAAACTTAATTTGTCTTTAAAAGAGCTTCTTGTTGCAATCAACCAAAATTTAACCTCTGCTAACTCCAGCCTGTTATTTATATCTAGTCATACTTTTCTGTTCTCGTATCTGTGCCTCACCTGCCTCCATCTAACTTTCTCCAGTCTGCAACCAACACGGGCCACAGATCCAGATGCAGCAAGATCTTCCAACCTTGAATCTACTATTCAGTGTGGCAGAGGCAACAAGAGAGATTGAATTTGCAAATTAAGGGAGCAGCTCAATGTAAACAGACAGAACTTTATGACTCTTACTCCTTGCAACAGTGTGATTGCTAGACTTAAGCCATATTTGACACAAGCACCACTCTTTATTAGCAAAACCTCAAGTTGATAGGTTTTCTTTACTTTTCAAGTAAATTTCAGGTATTGACAAATAGCTTAGGTTGTGAGATATTTCATTCTCTCAGCTGCTATCTTAAAACCTTATGATTCTGTTTGCACACTTTGTTTGACCGTATCTTCTCTCCACGTCTTCTCATGTTTATTGGCTGTCATTAGGCATCTGAGAATTGCCACTAAGTTTCGGTTTTACCTTCCTGCTTCCAAAACACACATCTACCTTCATGACCTTTATCCATGTGTTCTGAAGTGTACATTTCTCTTCAAAATCTTATCAGTATGTATAAAAATTTCAACAGGGCTTCCAAATCTTGTTTATGCTGCAATGGCATAATTTATCACCAGTACTAGTCATTCTATCTCAAGTCATAACTAATATGTGGACGAAAATAAACATTTTCCAAATAAATATAAGTAGCCTGGCATTGCCAATAAAAAAATTCAACAGGACTTCCAAATCTTGTTTATGCTGCAATTGTACCATAAGGAGTTTCTTTTCCTCCAGTATCTTTGTTTAGTTGCTCATAATCCAGCACAACGGCTCTTGCAAAGCCCATAGTTTGGGTCACATCTGACCACAGAGCAGGCTGGCTGCTCTTCTAAAGCTCCCAATCTTTTAACTTCTCAAGACACAATTTAGGGTGCATCTATACTGTGGAATTAATGCAGTTTGACACCACTTTAACTGCCATGGCTCAATGCATTTAAATCATGGGAGTTGCGTTTTACCAAGTCTTTAGCCTTCTCTGTCAGAGTGTTGATGTCTCACCAAACTGTAACTGTCATGATTCCATAGCACTGAGCCATGGTAGTTAAAGTAGTATCAAACTGCATTACTTCTATAGTGTAGATGCAACCAAAGCTTTCCTCTTCCTGTATTTGCTCACTCTCTTCCTCATGGAAAACCATCATGGTGATTTGTCCTAAATTCAGTTGGGTTACTACTCCCCTTCATCTCAAATAAGAAACAAATAGTAGTTGCGATAAACAAATCAGGCACCCCTGGGGGCTCTTGGTTTTAATATTTTATGCTATGTTGCATTTATGCTCCCAGAAGGAAGAGTTCTCCTAAGATCTGACACCAGTTATACTCTCCCTCCAATGAGTACCATGCCCTCCTTACTGGAATCACATCCACCCACTTCTTCGCAGTTTAAGTGGTTGAGACCCTGAAGGGTCAATGTGTGAGGAGGTAAGTGGCCATGGATGTCTACTTTTATTACTAGTAATAACTAAATGAGAACCAGCCTCTTGTGTTGAAAACTGACATAAGGAATCTGGAAGACACAGGCTAGAATCTTCATTCAGCCCTGAAAACTCACCGTGTGATCTTCATCCACTCACTATGGATGAATCTACACCAGGGGTACTCAAACTTTTTAAACAGAGGGCCAAGTCACAATCTCTCAAACTGTTGGAGGGCCGGATTATAATTTGAAAAAAACATGAACGAATTCCTATGCACACTGCACATATCTTATTTGTGGTTCAAAAACCACTTAAAAACAAAACAATAATTAAAATGAAGACCAATTTTAACAAATATAAACTTATTAGTATTTCAATGGGAAGTGTGGGTCTGCTTTTGGCTGATGAGATAGGATTGTTGTTGTTGTTGTTGTGTGCTTTCAAGTTGTTTCAGACTTAGGTTGACCCTGAGCGAGGGCCGGGTAAATGACCTTGGAGGGCTGCATCCGGCCCCCGGGCCTAGTTTGAGGACCCCTGATCTACACTGTAGAATTAATGCAGTCTGACTCACATTTTTAACTGCCATGGCTCAAGGCTATGTAATCCTGGTAGTTGGAGGTTGGTGAACCAACAACGCTTTTTGGAAGGCAAAAGCAAACAGCCTCTGAAAAATATCTTACCAAGAAAACCCTAGGATTATTGTTAGCATAATTCAGTGTCAACTTCAAATCCCACATGAATAGCAACTAAATACATTAGATATTTTTCTCTATAGAAGAAAATCCCCCATAGTATCTTGCAATAGTCAGCACAAGCAAAACTTAAAAGAAAATCAAAACATCTCCCATTCCCAACAACAAAGCAAAATAAATTAGTGTTACGGTCAGGCCTTTACAAAACAATCAAGCACATCCTGGGTTTAAAAAAACATCTCCACTTGGCGTTGGAAGGATGAAAATGTCTGAGCCAAGCTGGCCTCCCTGAAGAGTCTCTATGGCAATGGTTCTCAGCCTGTGGATTTCCAGGTGTTTTGGCCTACAACTCCCGAAATCCCAGCCAGTTGGGTAAAGGAGCCACAGCTGAGCAGGCTCGTTTTCTTAGCATTAAGGTCTACACCTCCTTGTGATGAGGTACTTAGACAAAGGGTTGAAATCTCAGGATGCTGGAAGAGGCTTTCAATTCAGTATTTGTGAGCCCTGAGTCATGGTAGGCTGTCTAGATTACAACTGGCACTTTCAATTGGGGCTGGAAATGTATTATGTTGCTAAGCTAAACCCATTTTTAAAGCACCCCTACTCTTGCACATCCATGTCACCCACCACCTTTCATCAACAAATCTAACAGCTCAGTTAGGCGTTTAATTCATAGCTCCTACATCCTACTTGATTTGATCTAAAATTCCCCTAAAGATCTCTTACTTTTATTTGGATGCAATGGAAGAAACACTCATGTCCCTGTAATCTCCCTAGTGCCTTTCTTCACCTCTAAAAGCTCAATGCTGTGCCTCGTGCTCTTCCACAGCAAAGCGCTTTCACTTCACTTATTTTCACACACAGCCCAAATATTTTATTCATTTCAATCTCCCATAAGCTTGGAATGGTTGATAACTAAAATACCCAAAAAAGCTGTCAAGTGACCTGTAATACTCCCATCTTTCAAGTAAAGGTCTAACCATTATAGGGTATTTCTTAAAAGTGATAATTCTCCACCGGCCACAGGAGAATCACACCATTCAATTTCCTGTCTTTCTATCAACACAAAAATCAGTGGAATGGGGGCATTTCATATCTAGGCTATTATCTCCCTGTATGAGTCAGTCCCAGCTCTGAGACCCCCAGGAGAGGCCCTTCTCTCACTCCTGCCAGCATCACAAGCATGGGCTACTAGAGAGGGCCTTTTTGGTCGTTGCCCTCAGCTCTGCTATTCAGTTTGCAGGGAGGTTAGAATGCCCCCCTCCTTGTTCTTCTTTCACTGGCAGGCTAAAATCTTTTTTTAAATTATTATGATAGACCTTTAAAACTGGGATTTTGTTTAAACGATTAGGATAAATATGACAATTATTAAGAAAATTAGACAACAGTGGAGGATTATTTATTAGTAAGAAGAAATCTCTGACTTGGGTGGGTAGGATAAGGCAAAAATATATTGTGATGTATTACTGTATTGGGATAATTGATACAATGTGGAAATGCATTACTGTATTATGATTTTGGATATAATGTGGAAATTTAATTTAAAAACTTTAATAAATAGAGCTTTTTATTTTTTAATTGCATGTCATCCTTTTATTCATGTGTTGTCTTAATAGTATAAATGGGTGAATTTTGATTTTGCAGGTTTTTAATTCATGGACAACTTTAAATACTGGTGGAGTTTGGGGACAACTGAACTTGAATTTAGGGAGTTATAGTTCACTCCCACCCAAAGAGTGCTGTGAACCCAAACAATGATGGATCTGGACCAAATGTGGCACACAGACCTGACATGGCCAACTTTGAAGACAGGCAAGGTTGGAACAATGATAGATGATGGGAATTGTAGTTTACCCACCAGCCTATGAATTTTCTAATTGGTCCATTCTTAAAATCCAAAAGCCAACAATGATTTCTTTTTCTGTTTATTGGTATAAAAGACCTCAGATGGGTTGCTAAGCTAGTAAATAGTAAAGTACTGGAAGTCTAGTTAAGCAGAATTTGTTTGTATGTCTGAACAAATACATTTGAAAGCAGGGGTCCTCAAACTAAGGCCCGGGGGCAGGATACGGCCCTCCAAGGTCATTTACCCGGCCCTCGCTCAGGGTCAACCTAAGTCTGAAATGACTTGAAAGCACACAACGACAACCACAACAGTCCTATCTCATCAGCCAAAACAGGCCCACACTTCCCATTGAAATACTAATAAGTTTATAATTGTTAAAATTGTTCTTCATTTTAATTATTGTATTATTTTAAGTGATTTTTGTACTACAGATAAGATATATGCAGTGTGCATAGGAATTCATGTTTTTTTCAAATTATAATCCAGCCCTCCAACTGTTGGAGGGACTGTGACCTGGCCCTCTGTTTAAAAAGTTTGTTGACCCCTGTTTTAAAGTGTAATTTCAGCCAAAAATGTGTGTGAGAGAGCGCTTTGGATAGCATAGGGAAGGGTTTACACCCCTGTGGCATTTGTTTTACTGTCTTTGCCCTGCACAAAAAATTTCACTGTACTTTCTGACCGTGTTATAATTTGATTTTGGAAAATGTGGCTTGTTGTGGAAACAAGGATTGGTGATAAAGCTTCAGGGGTGACCCCTTTCCCCCCATGATAACTTTTTCAGGAGATAATTTCCCTTCCTAGGGGCAGATTTCTTTCATTTCCTGTTGTCTTACCCTGTTTGTAACTAGGAAATCCCTTCCACTCAGCTGTTTAAAATCCCACATTATCTGCTTTGAACTGGAATATATGGCAATGTGGACTCAAATAACCCAGTTCAAAGCAGATATGTGGATTATCTGTGTTGATATTCTGGGTCATATGACTATATGGAAGGGCCATGAGTAGTTTGGAGTTCAGATGTTTGTAACTTAGGGACTGCCTGTGTGCAGTTTGTTTACAAAAGGTATCAAATCTCAAAAACATTGGAAAATGAGTTATAGGTGGTAGCACATTGTTGGCTAGGAATAGAATATTATGTACAGTTCAAAACTATCAAAATGTATCAAATCACTTCGGAACCAGGTTTAGAGAATTGCACTGTACAGCAAAAGATTGCATAAAGGTAAAGGTCTTCCCCTTGACATTAAGTCTAGTCATGGCCGAGTCTGGGGGATGGTGCTCATCTCCATTTATAAGTTGAAGAGCTGGTGTTGTCCATAGACACCTCTAAAGTCATGTTGCCAACATGACTGTATGGAGTGCCATTACTTTCCCGCTGAAGCAGTACCTATTGATCTACCCCCATCTGCATGTTTTCAAACTGCTAGGCTGGGAGAAGCTAGGGCTAAAAGTGGGAGCTCACGCCATTCCCCTGATTTGAACTGCTGAGCTTTTGGTCACCAAGTTCAGCAGCACAGTGGTTTAACTCGCTGCGCCATCGGGGGTTCCCAAAAAATGGAAAATGAGCTAGCTTGGGGACTGTCATATGTGTGCAGTTTGTTTACAAAAGGTACCAAATCCCAAAAATTGGAAAATGACTTATAGGTAGCAGCACATTGTTGGCTAAGAGTAGATTATGTACAGATTGAAACTATCAAAATGGATCAAATCACTGTGGTACCTGGCTTAGAGAATTGCATTGTACAGCAAAAGATCACATAGCCTCAGTTTTTTCTGACTTCTGAAAAAAAATGTGTCCAGTTGGTTTTTGTACCTTTTGGAAACAAACGCCCCACAAACACACAGACAGACAGACACAGATATGATGCATGTATGAATATATATATCTATTAATGCGTATCACACAGAGAGACACGGGTATGGTGTTTGCATAGAGGTTAATGCATATTATTACACAGAGGAGGGCCAAAGGGCCCAAGGACTTCCGACCTGCCCCAAATGGGTTAAGAACCATTGTGGTCATGCAAACTTTGAGTCGCACCTTTAAAACCAGGCACCTTTAGCTATCTCTCTTTTTTTAAAAAAAATCCACCATGTTTTGTGGAGAGAAAGAAAGGGGGGGGGGACACAAGCCCTTTGTTGACTATCAACTGCAGGGGGCCAGAAGAACAATAAAACAGTACTGCCTGTTTAATAAGCCATTGGAGAAAGAGGGAGGTCTGAGTGGGAGGAGGCACACCTCGAGGGAAGCAAGAAAGGAGACCCTGGCCTGTTTTTTTTTGGGGGGGGGGGAGTGGATGAGTGGGTGCTCCCTCCACAAAGCGGCCTCGGGTGGGGCTGCTCCCTCCTCCCAACAAAGAGAGCCAGCGCCCAGAGAGGCCTCCCTCCTTCCCTCCCTCCCTCTGTACTGCCCCGGTTCCTCACCAGTACCACGAGGGAGGGCCCAACCCAGCCCCATTCTGCCCAGAAGGAAGACCCCACCGGGGAGATGCCCACCGACCCACCCACCCACCCTCTGCTGGGAAAGCTCCAGAGCCAGAGCAGGAGGCTCCCAGGGCTCTCCCCGTCCCCACCTTCTTCCTACTGTTTGGGCGGAACCTCCAAGTCCATTCTAGTCTCTAGAGCGGCACCAAACGAGCCCCTCCCTCCCTCCCTCCCTCCTTCCTCAGTGGGACCCCCTTCGGAACCTTTGGCCACGGCTCTCCTCCGGCCCCCTCCCCTCCCCTCCTGAAAGAGCCGCGCTCCTGGCCTCCCCCTCCACACACACACAAACCCCGGACAAAGGCAACGCCCCACCAGCCTCCGGCATCCCCCTCTCCCCTGCCTTCCTCCCTGCACCTGCCGCCCTCCCGCAAGGAACGGGGCGCCCCCTGGAGGGAGGGAGGGAGGGAGGGGCACGCTGACCTCGGCCCAACCGCCTCCCCGACGGGGCTTTGTCCGCGGCTGCCCTGGGCGCGCCCTTCGCTCTCGCGCTCTCCCCTCTCTCTCTCTCTGTTGCGCGCGCGGTCGCTTTCTCTCTCTCTCTCTCGCTCTGCCTCCGTCTCACCAAGTCGGCATGAGGGGAAAAGACGGGGCGGGGACGAGGGGCGAGGCTGAAATGCCCATCTCAATTACCTGCCCAGCCAATGGGAGCGCCGGTTGGGATTTGGAAGGGATGATGTCACTGAAGGGGGCGGGGGGAGAGAAGCAGCTGAGGAGCGGCGGGTGGGCGGGTCTCTGGTCTCCCGTGGCCGCGGCTCTTTGCCCCCTTCCCCCCCCCCCGCACCTCAGCTGGGGAATTGATCAGTCCAAGGGGAGGGAGGGGGACGAGCGGCGGGGTCTCGGTTACCCGCTCCTCAGCAGAGACGCCTTTTCTTCACACCTCGCTCACAAAAGGCAACGCGGCGCTGCCTTTTGTACGTGGGGTGTGGACGCCCCGCGCGTGGCCGAGCGTGGGGACAGACAAACAGGCAGGCAGCCGGCCTTCCCGAAACTTGCCAGTCTGTCTCTGGGGAAAGTGCTCCCAGGGGCGCTTCCCAGGCACTGGCGGGTGGGCCGGTTGCCATGGTGACCTGGCGCGCGGCCTGGCAGCGGCAACCGAAGCAACCGCCGGAGCCCCACAGCCTGCCTCGCCAGCAGCAGCAGCAGCAGCAGCCTCGTCGTATTGTCCAAGGATTTCATGCCCGGAATCACTGGGTTGTTGGGGGATTTTTCGGGCTGTATGGCCATGTTCTAGAAGCATGCTTCTGGCAGCAGAGCAAAAACCTACAACAACCCAGCAGACTCATTGTTATGATCCCCCCCCCCCCCCCCATACAATGCAGGCAGACATCACCCTGTTATTTCCCTCCTTACTTACTTACTTAGGCGATCCTTCGTAGTCCGAGGATGATGGTCCTCCAAGTTCGGTGTCCTGGGTGTGGGTTCGTAGGTGGTTGTGGAGCACTTTTCTTGACCTGCATCTTCTCCCACAGTGAGGGCATTGGTTTCCAGGTGGAAGGCAGTCTCGGTCGCGGTTGGCTTGACGCGCCTTCCTCTTGGCACGTTTCTCTCTTTCACCCTCCATTCGTGCCTCTTCAAATTCTGCAGCACTGCTGGTCACAGCTGACCTCCAGCTGGAGCACCCAAGGGCCAGGGCTTCCCAGTTCTCAGTGTCTATGCCAGAGTTTTTAAGGTTGGATTTGAGCCCGCCTTTAAATCTCTTTTCCTGCCCTCCAACATTCCATTCTTGAGTTCGGGGTAGAGCAACTGCTTTGGGAGATGGTGGTTGGGCATCCGGACAACATGGCTGGTCCAGCGGAGTTGATGGCGGAGGACCATTGCTTCGATGCTGGTGGTCTTTGCTTCTTCCAGCACGCTGACATTTGTCCGCCTGTCTTCCCAAGAGATTTGCAGGGTTTTCCGGAGGCAGCGCTGATGGAATCATTCCAGGAGCTGCATGTGACGCCTGTAGACAGCCCACGTTTCGCAGGCATATAGCAGGGTTGGGAGGACAATAGCTTTATAGGCAAGCACCTTGGTATCCCAAGCCGGGTTTAGAAAAGGCAGAGGAACGAGAGACCAGATTGCCAATATCCGCTGGATAATGGAGAAAGGCAGGGAGTTTCAGAAAAACATCTACTTCTGCTTCATTGACTACTCTAAAGCCTTTGACTGTGTGGATCATAATAAATTGTGGCAAGTTCTTGGTGGGATGGGCATACCAAGCCACCTTGTCTCTCTCCTGAGGAATCTGTACAAGGACCAAGAAGCAACAGTCAGAACTGACCACGGAACAACAGACTGGTTCAAGATTGGGAAAGGCGTACGGCAAGGCTGCATACTCTCACCCAACCTTTTTAACTTGTATGCAGAACACATCATGCGATGTGCGGGTCTTGATGAATGTAAGGCTGGAGTGAAAATTGCTGGAAGAAACATTAACAACCTCAGATATGCAGATGACACCACTCTGATGGCCGAAAGCGAGGAGGAGCTGAGGAGCCGTCTAATAAAGGTGAAAGAAGAAAGCGCAAAAGCCGGGTTGCAGCTAAACATCAAAAAAACCAAGATTATGGCAACAAGAATGATTGACAACTGGAAAATAGAGGGAGAAAATGTGGAGGCCGTGACAGACTTTGTATTTCTAGGCGCAAAGATTACTGCAGATGCAGAATGTAGCCAGGAAATCAGAAGACGCTTACTTCTTGGGAGGAGAGCAATGTCCAGTCTCGATAAAATAGTAAAGAGTAGAGACATCAGATTGGCAACAAAGATCCGCCTAGTCAAAGCCATGGTATTCCCTGTAGTCACCTACGGATGTGAGAGCTGGACCTTAGGGAAGGCTGAGCGAAGGAAGATAGATGCTTTTGAACTATGGTGCTGGAGGAAAGTTCTGAGAGTGCCTTGGACTGCGAGAAGATCCAACCAGTCCATCCTCCAGGAAATAAAGCCCGGCTGCTCACTGGAGGGAAGGATACTAGAGACAAAGTTGAAGTACTTTGGCCACATCATGAGGAGACAGGAAAGCCTAGAAAAGACAATTATGCTGGGGAAAGTGGAAGGCAAAAGGAAGAGGGGCCGACCAAGGGCAAGATGGATGGATGGCATCCTTGAAGTGACTGGACTGACCTTTTAGGAGCTGGGGGTGGTGACGGCCGACAGGGAGCTCTGGCGTGGGCTGGTCCATGAGGTCACGAAGAGTCGGAGATGACTGAACGAATGAACAACAACACCTTGGTATCCCTACGGATGTCCCAGTCCTCAAACACTCTCTGCTTCATTCGGAAAAATGCTGCACTCACAGAGCTCAGGTGGTTTTGTATTTCGGTGTCGATGTTGACTTTGGTGGAGAGGTGGCTGCCAAGGTACCAGAAATGATCAACATTTTCTAATGTTACACCATGATTGCAAATCATGGCATTGGAGAGGGGTTGACTGGTGTCTGCTGGAACAGCACTTTGGTTTTCTCAATGTTCAATGACAGGCCGAACTTCTCATATGCCTCTGCGAAGGTGTTTAGAGTGGCTTGTAGATCTTCTTCTGAATGCGCACAGACAACATTGTCATCAGCATACTGGAGTTCTATAACAGATGTTGTTGTAACCTCCATGGAGGGAACGAAAGGAGGCTGGAGCTGGCTTTGCCATGCTCCTATCCTTTGCCTGAGGATGGTGCATGCTCTTGAGCTGACATCAAGAGCTAGAGGAGCTTTGCCTCAGGCTGGATCTACACTGCCATGTAATCCAGATCAAAGCAGATAATCTGGATTGTATATGGCAGCATAGAAGGGCTGCCTCAGGCTGGATCTACACTACCATAGAATCCAGATCAAAGCAGATAATCTGGATTGTATATGGCAGTGTAGAAGGGGCCCTAGTGTTTATCTAGGATGCCACATTGACCCTTGAGGCATACCTGATGGCGCATTACACTTGCAGTAACCCTTTTTCTAACGAGCCCCAGTTGGCACAGCTGGTTTTATTATTTATTTATTTATTTATTTAAAACGTTTATATCCCAATTTTCTCTACCTCCGTAGAGGGACTCAGACTGGCTGAGCTGTTGAACTTGCTGACCAAAAGGTTAGCGGTTCAAATCCGGGTCGTGGAATGAGCTCCCGCTGTTAGGTCCAGCTTCTGCCAACCTAACAGTGCAAAACATGCAAATGTGAGATCAATAGGTACTGCTCCAGTGGGAAGGTAACAGCACTCTATGCAGTCATGCAGGCCACTTGACCTTGGAGGTATTTACGGACTATTTATTTATTTATTTACGGCATTTATATGCCGCCCTTCTCACCCTGAAGGGGACTCAGAGCAGCTTACAAGACATATTTTCATACAATATATTATATTATTAGCATAGTACAATATCAGTATTATATATTACTATATTACACTATATCATTATATTGTAATATTATGTAATATTACTAATAATATTACAATTCTTGTTTAGTGATGGAAATCCAAATGGGTGACCTCAGGAAATCACTTCCCCAGCTTCAAAGGAAGGCAACAACAAACCTATAAACAAATCCTGCCAAACTACCATAAGCCATTTGCGTGATAGGTTTGCTTTTGGATTGTCATAAATCAGAAATGACTTGAAGGCACTCAAAAACAATCTATGTTATCAAGTGAAAAATGCCATGGCTGGAAAAAAATGCCATGGACAACATGACTATAAAGATACTAAGCAGAGGGAGAAATAGCCTTCTTAATATATGTATTGTAATGGTCTTACATTTTATATATTTATTTTACCTGTATTGTGTTCTGCCTTGAGCTGTGAGGAGAGGCAGATAACAAATAAAATAAAATAAAATAAAATAATAATAATAATAATAATAATTGATGTTGTTAGCCTTTTCTTGCCTCCTGGAAAAAGGGCTTAGTAAAGGTAAAAGCCTCCCCTTGACATTAAGTCTAGTTGTGTCCATCTCTGTGGGGTGGTGCTCATCTCCATTTCTAAGCCAAAGAGCCATCTAAGGTCCCTTGATTCTGTTCACTGGTGGTCTCTTGAAGTGGTTGGTGCCTAAGGCGAACCCATCTCAGAGCTTTCTTGGCAGAATTTGTTCATAGTAAAGTTTGCCTTTGCCTTCCTCCGAGGCTGAGAGCATGTGACTTGGCCAGGGTAACCTAGCAAGTTCCCACAGCTCATGGAGGATTTGAACCCTGGCCTCCCAGTATTTTAGTTCAACACTCAAACTGCTTTCTATCTACTCTTTCATTGTACTCTCAGCTTCAAGATGGTGAACTAAAAGGCTAAGCTCACTGGAATTCTCTTTCATTTCTTAGGATGTAGATATTTTAAATACCTTATTTCTTCAATTCTAAGATGCACTTTTCCACCATATAAACACATTTAAAATAGCGTGCATCATGGAAATTTTTTAAATATTCAATGTAGCAAAAGAGAAATTAAAAAATTAAAAAGAGTAAGAATGTAAAGTAGTGACCACTCAAATGAACATCATAGGGAGGTCATTGTGACCAGTAGTGTCATTGTGACACTACTGTTAATTTAGCCAGCCCTTCTCTGTGGGCAGAGGATCATCTGATGCCAAGAAGCCATTCTATAGTTTAAGATACCACGCTCTATAAATGGCTGTGACAACTAATGCCACACTCTGTATCTATTTGCTGTTGCGTGCTTTCAAATTTCTGAATTAATGTGACCTTAAGGTTAACCTACCACAGGGTTTTCTGCATAAAATGTTTTCATTGTGGGTTTACCTTTTCTTTTCTTGGAGGCCGAGAGAGTGTGACTTGTCCAAGGTCACCCAGCAGGTTTCCTTGGCTGAGCCAGCAATCAAACCCTGGTGTGGAGTTTGTTAAACCACTACATTGCAATGGCCTCTAGATGGCAGCAAAATCACACGGATGTAAAAACCACACCTTTCTTTACAGGTATATTTGCAAGTCTTCAGCCTGTTTATAGAACAGTTGCATTTTCAAACGAGTTTGTAGAACAATTGGACCTTAGATCTACAATCATGGGGAAAGTAAAACAACCAAAAGGTTTTGCAACCCCCCCCCCCCCCCCAATATTCTACTTTAACTATTCCCTGAGCTGTCATTAACCAGGCCAAATAGTTGCCAAACCTGTGGCACCCACACCACTGTCACTACCTAAGGGCCCACCATCTCATATGACCATTGGGAAATTCTAGGAGTTTTGGTCAAGATCTACCAAGGATTCTTTGTACTGCACGTTTGTGGTCCTTTCAAACTTTAATGTTGATCAGTTTAGGTAGCCAGGAAAGCCAAGGGTCAGGTAATTCCACATCCATTCCTCCCTCCCACCTCTGCTCTATAATATTTGAAATTAAGCAATATTGAGTTTTATTCCATTCCTTATCCATCTCTTCTATTGCTTCAAAGTATGAACATTGATCACCAGTGTTCCGAGACAATCACTCTGGATCAGTGGTTGTTATGTTCATTGATGATTACATGTGACAGTGCAACACATGCTACTTTAGCTAAGCAAATGATCAAGGCAGCACTGAAGGTAAGTGCTATTACAGCTACTACACCCCCCTTAATCTACCAACTGGTTAACTTGCAAAAGAAAAGGTTAAAGAGTTTGGCCAAACTGCTTTTGAACTAAAAAGCTTGGTACTAGTAATGATGAATGTTGCATCTCAGTCTTTTGATTAAAAGTCAAGTGTTTGAAATATAAATATTATGTAAGTGTAGTTGCTCTTCTACATGTTTAACTCAGATGAGTCTTAGTTGGTAAACACAACCCTTAAGTAGACATGCACAGGAGTGTTGTGTTGAAATTGTATTTGAGATTCATGCTTTAGATTTACAATCTGAATATAAAGTAACAGAATTTACCAATCTCATGGGTTTGTACTACCAACCCTCTTAAATATTTGTGAAAAGGGTATTTGAATTTACTTTCAAAACTATCTACGGAATTGGTGGCAACTGCTTCTCTGTCATATGTGAAACAAGAAGTCAGTGTTTTCTACAAGGATAAAAGTTCAATGGCCAGTCTGGCTACGGGAATTCTAAAAATTATAGTCCAAATAAGTAACGTTCCTTTAGGCCAGGCATGGGCAAATCTTTTTGATTTGGGGCCGCATTATGGGCCAGACCAAGAGGGCCGGACCAGAAGGGAGGGCAGCCAGGTATGTGCTGGATGGGATTGGCTCGAGAGAGGGGGGGGGGCTGTGAAAGGATGGGGTTGGGAGAGGTGTGGCAGGGCCTGGGTCATCCTGAGGTTATCCTCCTGGCCTAAGGATGGGGCTGCTCACTCCATCCTTATGCCAGGAGAAAAATGAGACTTGCGGCGACAGACGCGATCCTCCTCCTCTGATCTTTGTTCTCTTGGCATTATGCTGGGAGGAGGGCAAGACAGGTGATGGACGAGAATTCTCCAGAGGGCTCTCAGCTCCTGCATGCCTTCCTTGGGCCGTCCTCTAGGCATAAGGAGAGGGCCGCTCGCACCGTCCTTAGTCCTTATACTGGGAGGAGGGCAAGACATGCAGTGGTTGAGAGTGCTCCAAAGGGCTCTCAGCTGCTGCATGCCTTCCCCATACTTTCTGTATGAGAATGTGGTCGGCAACTTTGTCCTTATGCCAAGAGGGCAGGGAAAATGAGGACGGCCTGAGGTAGACAACCAGGGGCTGTATCCGGCTCCTGGGCCTTAGTGTGCCCATGCCTGCTTTAAGCTCTGGGTTACATGAAATCCCTTGTGGTTGTCAGCTTTTTAAAAAGGGAACAAGGTTCTGATTTTCCCCACACCAAAGCTGACAGTCTAGAAAAAAGAAACAAAGGCATGCCATTATTTGCTACACTCCAAGATACAGAATTGTGAAATCCAATCTAATGAAATGACACAGAGCACCAGGAGCTTCATTATGAAGCTAAATAGCCATCACTCCAAACCAGTGTTGAAGCTTTCCTTTATGCAAAAAGTACATAAAATAAAATCTCCTTCTTTGTAGCAAAGACTACTTTGCACCCATAAATATAGACACGCCACAACTGTACAAGAATGACTAAATAGCTTCAAATCCATTTTCAACATTGCACCCTTTCCTTCTCACCATTTCTTTTGTTGCACTCCAGGAATATACAGGGAACAGAAGAAAAATTTAAAAGTGCTTTCAAAACTGTGGAGAAATATGTGACAAATATGCTACAGAGGAAGGAATATAACAGTAACTGCCTTTTGCAAACCTGAACCAACATGTGATGAGAATTTGAGAATAGCTTTACTCCTGAAAATTTCTTATGCATATATATTTCTCAATCACCACTGGACAAACAGATATTGCAGGTTTTGAGGTAGTACAGAAAACCTTTGCAACTGCTTACCAGAAAGAAAAGTACATGTCTAAAAGTAATGACTGTTCCTCTTTTGAACATACTCCAAGTCTCAGAAAGAATTTCTGTGTCCAGAAATGTGTATTTTAACTTCATTTTTTGAATATATCCCTCTATCAAAGCCTTGTGAGATTGAAAAGATAGATTTCCAACTCCAAATAGGATAGAGTTAGGAAATGCTGAAGCATATAACTAGAGGAAAAGGTCAAGTGTGTATCATGGACACCCACTTTTCCCCCTTTAAATACATGTTTCTTTTCCCGCAAGTTTATTGTGAATGGCTTTTTTCCCAGCCAACAACTCAGTACTAGGGTGTGCTGGGCTTTGAGCAGGAAGCAACATAACCTTCTGGTTTAAAGAGAGAAACACCTGGGAAGGAAGCAAATTTTCAAACTGTGGAGCAAGGAGGTGGAAAAAAGAGCATCATAGAGGAAGGCGGAAAGCAGGTAAAGGCTAAACAGGTCCTTTGATTGTCCACTTTCTCTGAAAATTCAGAGTACAAAACCAAAATCACAAATTCCAACTTGGTGTCAGAGCTAACTCATGGGGCCATATTTCTAGATAGTAGTCAAAATGGGACTATTGTTCTTTGCTCTTTCAAAAAGAAAATCTAGAAAAGGATGTTAATATGATCCATTTTTGGATTTGGCAACCTGAGCCAGAGGTGCTGTAATGCAGGGAGGGTAGGGGCATGCTTTCTGCTTGCTTCTAGCACTGTAGCAAAAAAACACAATTGGAAACTTTCATGAAGTGGGATGGTGAGGAAGAGGCTTCTTTCTTTGTCCTTCCCCAACTGTCTGAGGCCCAGGTCCAGCCTGAGCCTGGATGGATTGAGTAGAGAGATGGAGCCCAGTGCTGTGACATCCGTTCTGCAAAATGGCCCGGTGTCCTAGCTCCTAACAGGGCACAATGCATTCCCTCTGCCCAAGACATGGAGACATTGGTACACCTTGAAAATCCAGGTTGTCATCAGAATAAATGTTGTCTTGCTATTCATGGGCAGATAAGAGAGCACCCTGTTCCCCAAAAAGATCAAGCAGAGGGGCTTCAGCAATGTCCCAAAGTCATTCAAAATATCTACTCAGCTCCGGGGGCAGCAGCACAAGCAGCAACAGCAGCAGCGGGCAGCTCCCTTACTCTAAGAACTTGTGAATGTCTCCATTAAGCTGGTACTGGGGGCCCATGACAGCTTCGTTGAGCAGTGGACAATGAGCTGGGCCACACTGACAACTGTGGATCATCATGATGTTCTTGGCAAAGGAGCTGCCATCAGGGCAATGGAAGGGCACACTCAGTGTGCGAGTGCGCAAGGGCACACAACAGCGCCCATCCAGGCAGGTCCCACAGAAGCTAGGCTGGTAACGTCGTGGGCTCTTGCACCCTGCATAGGTGAACCTCACTGGTTCCTGTACCTTGTGTGTCCTCAGGCACTTCTTACCTTTCTAAGAGAGCAAAAGAAATGACATTTAGTGCCCATAAATTGGCCGGAAACAGTGCTTTTTAAATTGTGGGCCCCAACCCCAAATTGCCTCCCTTTAGCTCAATGTTGGGTTCACAAAGATATTTATGTATTTATGATATTTCTACCCTGCCTCTCTCAAACCCGAACTCAAGGCAGCTGTAAAACATAGGCAGCTATCTGATGCCATTAAAACAATGTAAAAATTACAATAAACATTTTAAACAGAATTATAAAATACATACATTAAAACCTTTTAAAACATATAATACCACTACCTTCACTATTATCCTCATTGTCCAAAAACATTGTCTAAGCCATTCTAGTATTCGATTTCACATAGTTCTATGTTTATCTATTACATTAGGTTTCCAAAGACTTGTTCAAAAAGCCATGTTTTCCCTTTTCTGTGGAAGGTCAGGAGGGAAGAGGCTTATCTAATATCCCTGGGAAGGAGTTCCACAGCTGAGGGGCCACCACTGAGAAGACCCTGTCTCTCTTCCCTGCCAGTTGTGCCTGCAAAGAAGGCGCGACCAAGAGCATGGTCTCCCCAGATGATCTTAAACTGCTAGATGGTTCATAGGGAGAGATACGTTTAGATAGGTAAGCTGGGTTGGAACTGTTTAGGGCTTTATAGGCTAAAGCCAGTACTTTGAATTGTGATTGGTGGCAAACCGGCAGCCAGTGGAGCTGGCATAACAAGGGAGTTGTATGCTCCTTGAATGCTGCTCCGGTGAGCAATCTGTCTGCTGTCAGTTGGACCATTTGAAGCTTCTGAACAGTCTTCAAAGGCAACCCCACATAGAGCATGTTGCAGTAGTCTATACTATACAGTAGTATATAAATTGGCAACAGTAAAAGGTTTCTGAATGCCATTCACCTATTTCCACAAATCTGTTAGCCACACTCTGGTTACATCCCGTATAAACTACTGCAACGCTCTCTACGTGGGGTTGCCTCTGAAGACTGCTGACTTTTAGAAAACTGGTGAAAACCTGGCTCTGGAATTTAGCATTTGATGAGTGAGTCAATAACTCCTGATCACATGGACAGATGGTGATGAATTGTGACTTCATTTTGACGACTTGGCATTATGTAATTATATGATCGTATTTTAATGTTTTAGTGAATTATGGGATGTGATGTTTTAAACTATTGTTTATGAATTTTTCGTTGGAACCAGACTGAGTCCCTCTGCGGAAGTCGAGAAGACCGGTATATAAAAGTTCTAAATAAATAAATAAATAAATAAATAAATAAAAATAAAACATGCAGGAATAATAGTGTGGAAAATGCTTCAGCAGTCCTTCATAAAAAGGAACATTGATTTGTTCAGAAAGACTTGCAAATGCTGAATTATTATAAATAAATGTTTAGTTTTTATATCTATTTGTGGAAAAAAATATTAGGCAGCAAGAAGTTACAAGTGGAAAAAATTTAAATCCTGGTCCATATTCCCGGGACTAAGGTTAGTGGGAGCGAGAAAAAAATGGAGGCAAGCAAAAAGGAATGGGAAAACCTGGTGCTTTGTTTTGGATTACAACTCCCAGAGCTGGAGGAAACTAGAAAGGCCTTTGAATGTAACCTTCTGCCCTGCAGCTAAAGCATTCTTGAAATTTGGCCATCTAACCACTGTTTAAAGACCTGAAAAGAAGGAGCGTTCACTACCCACTGGAGAAATCTATTTGACTGTTAAACAGCTCTTACCATCAGGAAGTTCTTCCTAATGTTTAGACAGAGTCTCTTTTCTGGCAGTTTAAATCCATTGGTTTGCTCCTTATCTCTGCAGCAGCAGAAAGCAATTTAGCTCCATCTTCTACAGGATTCCCAGCAACCCCTACCCATTAGGCCAATATCAGGTGTTAGGGGTGTTGTAGTTCAAAATAGCTACGTATAGGACACCAGACATAGCTGACTCTGAAGCAAATCTCAGCATACAACTGGGGAATCCCAATCCCTCCCATTTAGTATAGGCAGACATGTAATTCCTAAAATAACCTAGGAGGACTCACTCCATATTGGCAAACCCAAGATAGGACATGGATGAGTGCTAGTATGAATCACTCCCATTAAACCAAGGGTGGGAATTATATTGTCCCTCAGATGTTACTGGCCTACAACTCCCATCAGCCCTGATACTGGGAGCTGTCATCCAATGACATTTAGAAGGCTAGAGTTGCCCTCCTCTGGTTAGATGTTCCAGGTCTACATGGCAGAAAAGCTGCCATTGAGGGTTGTTATGAGCACATGGAGACCCAAACCAAGAAATTAGGCTTGAATTGCAGGAAGAGTTGCCTCCTTCACTGTCTAACCTAGCCAACCTCACCTTTAGTTTGGTGAAATCAGGTTGTCCACAAGGCCTGATCTGGCAGAGTCGAGTCTCTTTGACCAGTTTGCATTGGGGATTGTCGCTGGTGACACGAACAGAGATGCCAAAGCCACAGGTCTTGGAACATGGTGACCAGCTGGAGGTCTGAGCCAAGCATTTGTGCTGCTGTTTAGCGACATGACCCTTGATGAGCGGCCCCCATGCTGGAGAGAGAAGGATCCCAGAAGAAACAGTGAGCAAATCAAAATGTAGTCAGCATCTTCATCTGACAAGCAACAATAAGACTGAGAAGGGAGTTTAAAACAAACAGATGGATTGAGAACATAAATGAGCAAACAACTGTGGGAGTGTACAGCTGGCTACTTTAAGAAAAAAAGACATGCTCAGTGAAGTGATCCAGGGAAACTCTTTTCCTTAGACGGTCCCACTATTCAAAATAGTAAATGCAGGAGGAGAGGACAGCAAAGCTATCTTTTGGAGAAGAAATGTGGAAAAATGGGATGCAGGAGAGAAAATAGAGAAATACAAAAATGCCTAGAATGTCGTGGTTTAGATCTCAGCATAATTGTGACAGGGTCCAGGACTGGCTGTATCCTTAGGCAGAGTGAAGCAGACTCATTTTGATGGTCAAGGAAACAGAACTTGGAGTAATGATTTTTGGACTGTAGCTCCCAAAATCCACCAGCTAGGCAGCAGCCATGCTGGGTAAGGGATCTTTAAAACCAGCATTTACGAGCTCTGCTTAAAAGGGCATTAAATAATTAGTTCTTTATGTATGATATTTGTAATTTTTTCCTTATTAAAAATGAGGAACAGTACTTTGTCAGTTTCAAAATTGCTCACATGGCTTTGAATACTCTGTATCTTGACTTGGGTGAAAAAATTAAGGGGAATAACACTTTCTACTCTGCTTCATGTCTCATGGTGTCTTGGGCCATCTCTGGTTAGTGAGTGATGAACTCCTTTGCACACCCAGATGGATATTGCCTCCTGCTCCCTCGGTCCTAGACAATAGCAGACGGTTCCTTCCATGTCAGTGGGGCAGGGAAAGTTGTTTCAGTGAAAGAAACATTAAAGCAGCTCTCCAAGGTGCTGAATCCTGCCCTCCAAATAGGTTAAGCACATTCAAAGGTCACACTAAAACCCAGAGTTAATTCATTGCCTGTGCTGACCAGGAAGGCGCCAGATACTAATGACCCCAGTAGAAGCAAAGTACCTTCTTCTGGGAAGGACCCCCTTCTGCTTTGCCCTTCAACCAGGTGACTTTGCATATTCTCCCTACAGTCCCCAGGGAGCATGGGCAAAGAAAGTGTTGCCTAGAGATCAGGTGAAAACTCCCTCTCCCAGGAATGTTTTCCTCCCCCTCCCTCAACAGCCACACAATTAGGCTTAGCAGAAATAGCAGCTCAGAACCAAAGCAAATGCAAGGGAAGGATCATATTTCACGGCCCTCAGGAGCACCAGATTTAGATCCCGAAAGGGCAAAGGACATGATCCCTATTTTTGTTTAGCATTTCAATCCTGCTTAGGTGCCACTTCTAACACAGCTTTTCATTTCGAAAAAGCTGTTTTTAAGCTCAACCCATTCAGTTTATTCACAAAGTGCAAGGCTTCCCTGACTGCTACGCCACAGCTTGGATAAAGTACAGTGGCATACTGGTACATTCAGAAATGTGGATATTCACATAGCTGCAACTATGTGAATGTGTAGGCAGGTGCTTGGACCCCTGTCAACACAATCCCAGCAGATTTCTTCTTCACCAAGGTATTTTATAAACCAAATGGCCTCACTTCTGCACTCAAAACCAAGCCACTGCAAAATGCTCTTTGTTACAAGAAAGTAGTTCTAAGCATGTATTGGGGAGGGGGTTATCAGGACTCCATAAATGTTGTAGAGGGTTAATGGACATCACATTTTGCAGGTTCCTGTTCACAGGAGAAAAGGGTTGCTGGATCTGACAACCTAGGTCAATCCACTACTGGGCCCAAACTGACAGCAAGTTTCTCAGATCAGCTTCATGGGAGCCACATCTTAGAAGACATTGTTGCTTCCTCTTTTCATTGGCTTTGTAAGTCTTGTTTGAGCAGACACATGCAAAGGAAGTGACAGCACAGATAGGTGGTATAGATGGGATGCTTTTTTTTTTTTGTCGTGTCAGGAGTGACTCCTGGTGTGAGAGAATTGGCTGTCTGCAAGGACGTTGCCCAGGGGATGCCTGGATGATTTTGATGTTTTTATCATCCTTGTGGGAGGCTTCTCTCATGTCCCCGCATGAGGAGCTGGAGCTGATAGAGGGAGCTCATCTGCCTCTCCCCGGATTTGAACCTGCGACCTTCAGTCCTGCCGGCACAGGGCTTTAATCCACTGCGCCACCAGGGGCTCCTGGATGGGATGCTGCCAGAAATCAATTGAAGGAGCAGGTGGCTCATCTGGCAGCAAAATCACTCAGTGAGCAAGCAGATGATTTTAAGCCTTGCCATGTGGCAGAGTAATAAACATCCTGCTTTGACATCCTACCAGAAGAAATGTTCTTGGCAGATACATAAGACTTTGTGTTATCAGAGCAGCAAATTTCATCTAACAACACACCCACCCACCATACAGAGAAGAGAAGGTTCCTATTCCTTGAAGCACAAAAGGCTGAAAATCCCCCAAAATTCCATCCTTTCCTGAAACCCAAATTCTGTATCAGAGGTGGTCACTTCACCATGCCTAATGGTAGGGGCAGTCCTATAAAGATAGGGCCATTAGTAGTGACTCAAAGCTGTTGCTTGCTTATGACCATGTTCACTTTTCCTACAGGGCAGGACAACTGGAAAATAGAGGGAGAAATTGTGGAGGCCATGACAGACTTTGTATTTCTAGGTGCAAAGATTACTGCAGATGCAGACTGTGGCCAGGAAATCAGAAGACACTTACTTCTTGGGAGGAGAACAATGTCCAATCTCGATAAAATAGTAAAGAGTAGAGACATCACACTGGCAACAAAGATCCGCCTAGTCAAAGCCATGGTATTCCCTGTAGTAACCTACGGATGTGAGAGCTGGACCTTAGGGAAGGCTGAGCGAAGGAAGATCGATGCTTTTGAGCTGTGGTGTTGGAGGAAAGTTCTGAGAGTGCCTTGGACTGCGAGAAGATCCAACCAGTCCATCCTCCAGGAAATAAAGCCCGACTGCTCACTGGAGGAAAGGATACTAGAGACAAAGTTGAAGTACTTTGGCCACATCATGAGGAGACAGGAAAGCCTAGAGAAGACAATTATGCTGGAGAAAGTAGAAGGAAAAAGGAAGAGGGGCCGACCAAGGGCAAGATGGATGGATGGCATCCTTGAAGTAATTGGACTGACCTTGGAGGAGCTGGGGGTGGTGACGGCCGACAGGGAGCTCTGGCGTGGGCTGGTCCATGAGGTCATGAAGAGTCGGAGATGACTGAACGAATGAACAACAACAACAACAGGGCAGGTCTGAGTAATTAGCATATAACTCCTGCAAGCTCTAAGTTTGGGGGCGCGGAACATGTCACTCTCCAAATGTTGTTAGATGTAACCCCCATTTACCTTAGCCAATGCTAAGAGCTGCAACTCAGCAACATGGAGGATGACATAATTTCCATTCCTACTGTAAGTTGAAAACAGAGCTGGGAAAATGCCAACAACACCACCTCTGGATGATAACTTGCAGAATCTCCTAGTCAGTATTAACTTCTCCAAGCTCTAGTGAAACAGACTCCCTACAAGCACATATCATACAAGGACCTGTCTTCAGGTTCCTAAAACAATTTAAAAATTGCACAGCTTCTCCTACTTTTGATATTTTCTCTCCAGATTTACAAAGAATTTCAAATATGGGCTAGGATCCTGTTGGTGAGTCCCAACCGTTGAACGTTGAGTCAGAACATAGGCAAAGCCAACAGAGTAAATGGCTCTTCTCTAGTAAGAACTAACAGTAGGATCTTGGACATGACAACAAACACAACTGTATATATATATGTATAGCACCATCTGTGTATATGTACAATGCACACAGAAAGGATTATTTCCCTGGGCAACACAGCAAGTGTTAGGGCAGTCTTTCAAGCCTGGTATTTCAAGCATGTCTTGGACTACTGCACTTACCATTTAAAAATAATGGTCCTTTGGGCCATGCTGGCTGGGAATGATCGTAACTATAATTCACTCTTTCTGGAGGATCTCAAGTTGGGAAAGACCATATTAGAGTCACTTCACTGAATGAGACACAAAATCCCAGATGCAAATGTGTTTGGTTTGAACAGGTAGCCTCCCTTCTCTAATCCTTGCAGCTTTTCAGAACTTGTCCCTTCAACCCACTCACCTGGCAGGTTCTTCCAGTGCCCGCCTTTGCCCACATAGATGAGCTCATTGCCATTGACTTCTCCTTTTGTGTTGTACTCAAAGGTGACCCCTCCATACTTCTTGGGTCCTTTGATGCACACAAACTTCTTGCAGCACTGGCCAGGCACCTTCAGGAGTCGAGGGCTGGGGCAGCCAAGGGAGGCCAGAGGCAGCTCTAGTGGGCAGAGTGGCTGGCAACCCACAGCCCCATCAATGCAAGTGCACTGGTGTTTACAGCTGGGCTGGAAATTCTCTCCATTTTGGTAGATACGGCCATTATATTCGCAGGTCCGCCCTTCCTGCTTTGCTGGGAAGGAAAAAGCAAAGAAAGATACATATTACTGTATTCTGGCAGGCAGACATTCAATCACCCAGATACTTACTGGGGAGGACAAAAAACAGAAGCATTTGGATCATGTCCCTGCATCAGACAGCATTGTGGAATAACGGTTTGATAACAGCACTTTGTAGAGCACTTATAGGTCCCATGAAAAGAAGATCTCGTCCTGAGTATCCACACAACCAGTTTCCTTTTTAGGGGAGGGAAAAGTGGCATGCAAGCCAAATACGGCCTCAAAATCCCCTTTCTCCTGCTTCCCAAAGACGCCTGCCAACAGCCTGAATTTTTATTGTAATTTTGGGTCATTTTCATAGGGAAAAGGCAATGAAACACCCTCCCATTAACCCCTCAGAATTCCAACTATTGAAACCTGCCCAAAAGTATCTTGATGCGGAGCCATATAGAAGTCAAAAAGGGCACTTGAAGTGATGTTATGTCATGTATGACCATGATTTGATCTGATATAGTCAAATGTTGAAGTATGTTGAAAACAGGATGGGAGCTTTTGGTCTGCTGGGGGAGGGTGAGAGGGTGAAATTATCCCCTTGTCCCATTTTAGCTTTTGATCTTAAAGGTCACAAGAGGTCAAGGATGGCACAATAAATCACAGTAAATAGCCAGAGAGTGACTGGGTGGAGAAGTGGGTGCTCTGAGGTCCTCTACGCTTCTCTTCTGATCTATCATTTTGGGTTACCTCAGGAATTATTTACATGCAGGCTGGGCAGAGGAGAAATAAGGATTTGCCAGTAACTACTTGGGCAATTTGCAATCAATTGATTCTCAATTACTGGGCTATAGCAGCAACAAAAGAGCCCCCCTCCAGTCCTAAATCATACTGGAGAAACTAAGCAAATATTCCTTTTAATTCTTATAAAGGATGGTGGGAGTTGGGAGTCCAGCCACATCCATGACTGGACCCATGGAGTTGGGAGTCCCACCCATGATAGACCTGAACCAAACTTGGAACACATACCCTTCATAACCCAACCTAAAGTACTGGCAGGGTTTTTTTTGGGGGCGGGGCGGGGGGGGGCTGATAGAACATGATGGGAGTCCAGACACATTCCAAAAGCCATGTGATTTCCACCCACGACTGAGAGCATGATTCTCCCCTAATTGGTCAGAGGAGCAAGTCAGCCTATTTGCTAGGTTGTGTATCTCAACATCCTTACCCCATCACTAGGCAGGTTTGGAATGATGAGAGCTGAATCCCCCCCCCCCCCCCACAACAAAGACTGAGCCATCTGAATGGTTAAGAGGACAGCCACAAGTTGCAGCCTGTACATATCTGATAAGATTTGCAGCCTGCCCAGGTCTTGAGCTGATGTAAGTTACAGCCCATTATATTATACAGGTATGAATCTTCTAATAGGACAATTTGTAAAATTGAAAAAGTAATAATAAGTATTTCTAATAAACAGCATTACAAAACACCTATATGCGCTAGTATATATACAAATTTTCAGACACTTCTGGAGTAGTAGTATGCAATCTCTATATAAATGGAGTATTGAATATTAAAATAAAATTAATAGGTTTATCAATGGGTTCTCATTTATGATTTTTTAAAAAGTGTGTGTATATATGTGTGTGTAATAAAAATTTAATATTTTAAAGAATTATTTACATGTTGTCTCAAATATTGTAAAAGTAGATTGTCAAAGGCTTTCAAAGCCTGAATCACTGGGATGTTGTGCTGTTTCCAGGCTGCATGGCTGTGTTCTAGCAGCATTCTAGCAAGATGCAGGTGAAATGTTAGGAGAAACTGCTGCTAGAACACGGCCATGCAGCCCAGAAACCATACAACACCCTCTTGTAATTATGTTTTTATTCATTTTTAGAATAGCCCCCGAAGAAGGCCAATTTGTGATAGTGCTGAAATACTCTGATCTTTTTAAAGAAAAATGAATTGACAATTGCATAGCACATGGAATCTGGTCTCCTTTTATTCTTACACTAAAAACAAAACAAAAACATGAGGTAAATTCTGCAGAGAGGATGCAATTTGAAGCTAACTTTGAACTGCATTCAATGGTCAATGTATATGCATAACCACATAATCCAGATCTACCTCAAAGCATGTTCATCCACTGTTAACTTTATATTCTGCTTTTTTCCAGACTAGGACTTAAAATGGCTCACAGAAAACTCCAAAATACAATAAAACATATAAAATATACAAAATCAAGTTGAAAACAGTATTGAATAACAGTAAATTAAAATCAATATAGATCTCTGAAACAGATTAAAAATAGCAAAACACAAAAAAAGAGTGTTATTGTTAAAATCGGTTTCCAAAGGCTTGCTAGAAGAGAAATGTCTTAAACTGCTGCTGAAAGGAAAACAAAGAGGGAACCTTTCTAACTTCCCTAGCAAGGGAGTTCCCAAACATGCGAGAAGGTCACTGTGCCTATGAAGGTGGTGGAGCAGAGGGAAGTCCCTCAGCTGGGCTCAGAGGGAAAAGATCCAGTCCTTTACCGGGAGGGGGGGGGGGGGAGAGATGTGTTGGTCTAGAATATCACTCTGTCAATGTGCCAAGTGAGAAAACAGACACCTATCTTGCAAAAATTGGGTTTTAGGGACCAAATCAACAAGAGAAAAGTGTTTGGAGCTTTAAATAGCTGTGTGAAAACAGGATGTGACAGCTCACACGGACTGGGATCAGGTTGCAGTCACAACAACAGGAGCAGCCTGGGTCTAGGCTGGAACTGGGAAGCCTTCTGCTGGATGTAGATCCTGGTGAAACATATTTTATGGAGACAGCCTTCACCTTCCTCCCCTGCCAATATTCAGCCCTCTCTTCATCTGCTTACTCTCCTCCTGTCTCTCATTAGCACATATGCCTCTGAACTATGGCCTTCAAGTCACACTTCCAGCAAGGGACAGATATCCTCTCTACCAAAAGAAGGGGACTCAAATACATCAGCCTTGGTGTTCATCCACAAAAAAGATGGGAGCAGTGTTGCCCCCAGTCTGAATGCAAACATCAGAGAAAGAGGTGTACATCTCTTTACTGCTTATATGGGAGGAAGATGCTATTCCTCTATAGAGGAAGTCATAGGATGGCAGTTTCTCTAGATCAACTGGGAAGCACAGAGCTTTCAATGCCTCTGTGGTCTCAGGGTGTGTATGATTGCCCAGCGGAGGGTAACAAACCCTGGAAAATAGCTTGTAGCAAAACTGCCTCAGTTTTGGAACATGTATGGGCACCTATTCTCCCAGGCCACAATTTTCTATCTCATAAGAAGAAGGGTGGGGTGGAATGTATTGAAAAACAGACTTCCTGGATTTGCTACTGGGATGTATTGGGGAAGCAACACAAAACTCGCCCAAAGGGAGACATATCTCCAAGTGCCATTGCTACCTTACTGTGACAGAGATAACTGTCTGTTGTTTTTCTCAGCCACTGAGCTGATACAACACAGTTACTAGTATTATGGAAGGGCTACAATAGACTCCACTTGGCATTTTCTCCTTTCTGGATCTAGAAGAAACAGAGAACATTGCATGTGTGCTTTGAATGGATAGATGCCAGCCCCCTCTGTCTCAGTTTGGCTTCAAGTTCACAATTAGACCAAGATGCCAGTTTCTTCTATAAAGTGCCATGGTTGAATGCAGTTGTCACTTTACCAAGTAGCAACTATGTCAACATCCATATTTGCAGTAAATCATTACTAGTAATTTTCAGTACTTCCTTGCAGAGCTCACATAGAACAAAAATGCAATATTTTTCCTTGAATAAAAAGTACTGAGTAAAAAAAGCCTGAAATGCCATTCACAATAAGGCCTGGCCTGGGGCAGAGAGCTGGCATCTCAAGAGAGGAGAATGGCCAGAAGGAGCTGCCTCTCAGCTGTCAGGCCTTAAACAGATTAAATCTATTTACTACCACCATGAACAGAATCAGACAGCAACACAGCCGTTTACAACATTTCTCTTTTCTGATTTCTCATTTCAAAGTAAAATGGTTGAAATCAACCCTCCTCCAACCCCACAAACCATCCAGATAAATACAACCAACATGTTTCTTACATTCCATTTAGACCACAAGGCAATGTGTGAAACAGCATTCCCACCAAGCTCACAGTGTCATTTTTAGGCATGCTGGATGTGCCATTTGGGTATGCCAAGGTGCCCCCCTCCCATCTTCCGCACCCCTTACCCCAACAGATGCCTCGATTAGCCAAGGGGTCCGCCCCAAAATTGCACTCCAGGCCCTTGTGAGGATCGCATGGTGAGAGCCTGTCACAATCCTCATTGAGCTGCCGGGCACAGACTTGGCAACAGCCACAGTCATCCAGCACTAGGCTGACTCCCGGGGGACAGCGAGGCAGGCCTGGGGGGCAGCGGCAAGTGGAAGGGCAGCGGCAGGACACCTGGAGATGGAGAAGGGGAGGGAGCAGGAGAGAAACAGCCATCAGGAAAAGTCCCCTTTGGGGAATTGCAGTCCAAAATAAAGGAACCCAGGCTTGAGAGCACATCCTTCTGCACACAGCTTGTGAGGGAAAAATATTTACACCAGTCATGGAACATATACAAATAAACTACTTACAATCAAAATATTATAATTTCAACTATTGTCACACAAGAAATTAAATCCTGCCCAACCTTTATTTCTCTACTTTCTGTATTAATGGGACAGAACAATAATTTGCAACACAAAAAATTAATTGGTTTTTAAAATATCTACTATTGTTACACTAGAAATTGCCAGAATCTGGAAGACAGATGCCTTGGTGGCAATGAGGGCATGAGATATCTAAGATTTTGAGACTAAAAAAAGAATACATAAATCCAAAACCTTTCGCTGAAAGATGGTTTTCATTAATTGACTATATCAACAACAACCGCCAACAGCTGAAACCTCCAGCTCAAAGTTTCAGATTTTGGAATGAAGTGCTACAAATAGATTGATTGGGCTCGTAATTACCTTGACAATCATTACAGTGGGCCCTCAGGATCCAAGACCCAGGGGTTACTGCCAGCACTGAAGAGATGATCCTCCACCACCAATTTAGTTTGAATGCCCAATCAACCTTCCCAAAGCAGTCACTTTACTCTCAACTCAAGGACAGAAAATGGAAGTCTGGTGGACAGCAAAAGATATTTCAAGATAGGCTTAAAGTAATAGGCTTTAAAAATGTGGTATAAACCAAAACTGTGAAGCCCTGGCCCTAGAGTGTTCTAACTGGAGGTCAGCAATTGCCAACAGTGTTGTGGATTTTGATGAGGAATGGTAAAGGTTTTCCCCGACATTAAGTCCCATCTTGTCCAACTCTAGGGGTTGGTGCTCATCTCCATTTCTAAGCCAAAGAGCCGGTGTTGTCCGTAGACACCTCCAAGGTCATGTGGCTGGTATGACTACATAGAGTGCTGTTACCTTCCCACTGGAATGGTACCTATTGATTTACTTACATTTGCATGTTTTTGAACTGCTAGGTTGGCAGAAGCTGGCGTTAACAGCGGGAGCTCACACCACTCCCCAGATTTGAACCTGTAACCTTTTGATCAGCATGTTCAGCAGCTCAGCAGTTTAACCCACTGCACCACCAGGAGCTCCAATGAGGAATGGAGAGAGGGCAAAAGGGAGAAAAGTGCCAAGAGGAAGGTGTGTCAAACAAACCCATGTTGTGACTGCCTTCCATCTGGAAATTGATGTCCTCACTGCGAAAGATCATGCGGGTGCAGAATACTTCTCCACAGTCACTTGTGGACTTACCGCCAAGACGCTAGCCTTGGAAGACATACTTGGCCATGAGGGATTGCCTATGATCGCAGGAGTTCTTAGCCTTGGGTTGCTGTGAGTTTTCTGAGTTGTATGGCCATGTTCTGGAAGCATTCTCTCCTGACATTTTGCCCACATCTATGGCAGGCATCCTCAGAGGTCACAACCTTTGAGTATTCCTGCCATAGATGTGTGTGAAATGTCATGAGAAAATGCTTCCAGAACATGGCCATACAGCCCAGAAAACTCCCAGCAACCCAGAGATTCTGGCCATGAAAGCCTTTGACAACACGCTCTTAGCCTTGTTCATTCCACAGACCCCTTTGCCAGTCAGGTAAAAACCACGGGCACCTTCTTGGAATGTAACGGCAGATACTTTTATGACGCTCATCACTGGGATGCCTTTAAATTAAATGTTAGGATTATTCAAAATTATGTTCTATAAAGGTAATAAGTTGATTTTTTTTCAGTTCAAGAACACGGATCCCTTGAAATCTTTCCATTGAGCTCCAGGGGGTCCATAGTCTCCTGATCAAGTAAGCTTCTTAACCCAGTATCCACACAATGTGGATTTGTTCTTCAACATATGAACTTGAATGATGTTGGTTGACACCAGTTGTTTTACATCAACCTGCGTGCTTCTGCTTTATCAATTCATTGCAAACCAAAACAAATCAAACCCCAACCACCACCACCTCTCCACAAAACAAGAGGAACTGCTAAGGGAGCTGGGTCTGTTTAGCTTGGAGAAAAGCTGGCTGAGAGGAGGAGGCATTTTTTCTTTGTCAGGAGCAACTTGAGAAATTGCAAGTCGCTTCTGGTGTGAGAGAATTGGCAAGGACATTGCCAAGGGGACATCCGGATATTTTGATGTTTTACTATCCTTGTGGGAGGCTTCTCTCATGTCCCCGCATGCAGAGCTGGAGCTGACAGAGTGAGCTCAACCTGCTCTCCACAGACTTGAACCGCGTCCTATCAGTTAGCAGTCCTGCTGGCACAAGGATTTAACCCATTGCACCACCATGGGCTCCAGAAGGGGGCATAAGAGCCATGTTTACATCTCTGAAATGGTGTCACATTGAGGAGGGGGCAAGCTTGTTCTCTGCTGCTCCCGACAGGGAGCAACGGATTCAAATGGCAGGAAGAGACACTCCATCTAAGCCGGTGGTTCTTAACCTGTGGGCCGCGGACCACCAGTGGACTGTGAGGATGAAAATCTGGTCCGCAAGCCTCTTTCCTCTTTATTTTGTTTCCACTCCTTTCACGCCGCCTGCCACTCCGTTCCTGTCACTGATCATGGCATACGTTCTGTATCAGAAACTAGAGCTGATGTGGTCTATCCAATGGAATTTTCTGAATCAGCACTCCAAACTGAATCTAAAATTGACAAAAAACTGATTTGTAACCGTTTTGGTACTAATGTTGGAGAGTGGTCTCTGGTCAAGTGGTCCCTGGGCAAAGTCGTTCCTGGGTAAGTGGTTTTTACTGCCCTCAAGTTTCTCTGGTCAATTGGTCCCTGGTCAAAGAGTCGCTGGTCAAGTGGATTTTACTGCCCTCAAGTGATCCCTGGTGAAAGGGGTCCCTGGTCAAAAAAGGTTGGGAACCAATGGTCTAAACATTAGGAAGAACTTCTTGAGGGCAGTAAAATCTGCTTCTCCCTGGAATTTTGTAGATCCTCCTTCTGTGGAGGTCGTTAAGCAGAGACTGGATGACCATCTGCCGGGGCTGCTTTGATTGTGTGTCCCTGCCGGGCAGAATGGGCTGGAGGGCTCTCCCTTCCGACTCTCGGATTCTAGGATTCGAAGAGCCAGCTCCATCCCTGCGCTGCGCTGGGGGGCGATTCCCTTGGAAGCAGGCGGCGCCTAAAGGGCTTCCTAGATGGCGCTGCGCCCCGGCCTCCCTCCCCCCCTCCCTGCCTCCCCTCCCTTGGAAACCTCCGTCACGGAATCTCCCGCCGGCCGCGATCAAAGGGGCGCCACCCCCCTCTCTCCCTCCCGCCTTCCTTCCCTCCGGTTCCCGAGCCCCGAGGTGTGTGTGTGTGTTTGTTTTGGATGGGGAGGGAATCAAATAACAGCAAGGCGCTCACTCTCCCTTCTAGATCACCTCCTCTCTCTCCATCGCGCTCTCTTTACAGCCGGAGGAGATTGAGACCTCCCGTTAAACCCCCGAGAGGCGGGCACCCCCTCCTCTGGACATGCGCAGAAAGGCTGCTTCTTTCTGCGAGAGACCCCCCCCCCCTCCCTTTTCTCCCGGGGCGCCGATGAGGTCGGCCTGTCACTCACCTGAGAGGCGGAGGAGGCGGCGCTGCCTAAGGGTTACTACTCACCAGAGAGACGCACAGCAGCAGGAAAGGCACGCCGAGCCGGACAAATACCCTCATTGCTGGGCGACCAGGAACCACCACCAGGGAGGAGGGAGAAACAAATAAATACACGTTCCCAAAGTAGAGAAGAGAAAACGCTCAGGGGAACTGACTCTCCAAGGAATTGGTGGTTGCAAACTTGTCTCCGGCAGGATGGGTCTGCTGTGCGCGCGCGCTCTCCCTCCCTCTCCGTCTCCCTCGCGCGCGCTTCTCTGCCTATTTAGATCATCTATTTTTTGCGTTCACTCACTACCTCCAAAGCAAGAAGGTTGTTTCTGTATTTATATTTCCCCGGCGCCCCGCCCACCGAGCGGGCCGCGAGCCAATAGGAACCTCCTCGCCGGCCAATAGCAACGGTGGCGGACTTCCAAACATTCCAGGGGCGGGGCCTTGGGGCGGTGGGAGGGGCCGAATGAATGGAGTCATTCATAAAATTAGAAGGCCGGCGCATTCCGAGGCAGAGCGCGCGCTCCCCGAGAAGAGAGAGAGGGAGGGAAGAGGGAGGGAAAGAGGGTCTCGCGCGGTTGGAGCCCGGCTCTGTCGCGGGCGGCGCAGAAGGCTCCGGCCTCCCACGGGGACCCTCTCTCCGCCCGCAGGCATCCCGGACACGCCGAAAACTCCTTCGAGCCAAGCCAGCGGGTAGTGCAGCTGTGAGGCTGCATTAATTCCGCAGTGTAGGTCCAGTCCTCATGTCCCCCACGTTGTGCTCAGAGGGCTCTGGAGACCCTGAAGGAACTAAGGCCACAAAAGCAGTACAGGGACCACATGTAGCCAGCCCCACAGAAAGACTTTGCCCAGCCCTGGGATACAGAGAAAGAAGTAGCACTTCAACTACTCCTATAAGCCTTTTATAAAGGCAACTATATTTCCAATAATAATAATAATAATAATAATAATAATAAGCCATTAGAACCAATGCCATCAAAGCCAGAATTGAAAAGTCGACAACAGATCCCAGATGTAGACTCTGTAAGGAAGCAGATGAAACAATAGATCGCATCCTCAACTGCTGCAAGAAGATCACGCAGACAGACTACAAGCAGAGGCATAACACCGTTGCTCAGCTGATTCATTGGAACTTGCGCCACAAATACCATCTTCCTGTGACAAAGAACAGGTGGGATCACAAGCTGGAAAAAGTTACAGAGAATGAACACGGCAAGCTACTCTGGGACTTCCAAAGTCAGACAGACAGAGTTTTGGAGCACAATACTCCTGACCTCATGATCATGTTACAAAACCAAATATGGATCGTTGATGTTGCAATCCCAGGTAACAGCAGGCATGAAGAGAAACAACTGGAAAAGCTGACATGATATGAGGATTTAAAGATCAAACTGCAAAGACTGGCACAAGCCAGTCAAGGTGGTCCCAGTGGTGATTGACACACTAAGTGCAGTGCCTAAAGACCTTGGCACTTAAACAATCGGCCCTGACAAAATTACCAGCTGCCAGCTGCAGAAGGCCACCTTACTGGGATCTGCACACATTATTTGCCACCTTACTGGAATCTGCACACATTATTTGCCGATACATCACACAGTCCTAGACATTTGGGAAGTGTCTGGCGTGTGATTCAATACAACAGCCAGCAGAGTGATCTTGTCTGCTGTGGGCTCATCTTGTTGTGTTTCAAATAATAATAATAACTTTATTCTTATACCCTGCCTCCATATCCTCGAAAGGACTTGGGGCAGCTTACAAGGGAGACAAGGCCACATTACAGATAAAAACAGCATTAAAATCCATCAAATAAAAACATAAACACAATCAATGGCTATATGACCTTGGAGGTGTCTATGGACAATGCCGGCTCTTTGGCTTAGAAATGGAGATGAGCACCATCACCTCAGAGTCACATACGACTAGACTTAATGTCAACGGGAAACCTTTACCTTTACTTTACCACCTAAATACTCATAAAGTACCAGATCCTGTACAATCTTGGAAGCTAAACAGGGTTGGCCCTGGTTTATACTTGGATAGGAGACCACCAAGAGATACCAGGGGCTCCATTTCACAGGAAGGAACAGACAAAACCACACTAGCTTACAAAAAACCTTGAAGGGAATCACTTAGATTAATTGACCACATCACTTTATACCACATTATCAGTCATGGCTTCAATTTATGTAATCCTAGGATTTGTACTTTAGAGCCCATCTGATCTTGGAAGTTAAGCAAGGTCAACAATGATTAATACTTGGGTGGAAGACTGACAAGGAAGACCAGGTGTTTTAAGTCATACTTCAGAGGAAGGAACTGGAAAACCCACCCCTGAGTATTTCTTGCCTAAGAAAATCCTGTAAAATTCATCAGGCTGCCATATGTTGATAGGCGACTTGAAGGCCCAATACATGCAACCCCATGAGCACCAATGAGCTCAGCTGGGGTTTTAAACAAAACAAAACAAACAAAAGGTTGTACCTGCATATCAAAAAGGATCCCAAGTGATCACACAATGTCTAGTATTAGAATGAATCAGTGGTGGTCCTTCAGCCATTTTGGGTGAAATCTGCGCAAGATGCCTGCCACCTTCATTCCACCTAAACTGATGGAATTTGGTTTCATGGCATTGGAGTTAGAAAGTTTTTTTTTCTCAACAGGGTTTCCATAAACCAGGAATATAAAACCACGTGGTTGTCCAAATATTGGATTGCAGCTTCCACGAACGCTCTTTAACACAATCAGTGGTGAGGGATGGTAGAAGCTATAGCCCAACATTTGGAGATCTGCGTGATTCCTCCCTATCACCAATAATAACAGGCTGGAACTCAAAGATTGAGTCCATCAGTGGAAACAGGCAGAATCCCCATTCTAATCCCATGCATTTTTCATATTCCTTATTACAATTCCTGATAGACTGAAAATTTTCCTTTTCCACATTTTATTGAAATTTCCCAGAAAAAAAAGCAAGGACAATCAGTACAGTCCTCTTTCTGGAATATCTTAGATTAATTGACCACATAGAATAAACTGCCTGGTTGCTAACAACTCAGCCCTAATTTTTATTCCTGGTTGCAGCCACCTCAAAATACTGTGGGCGTGTGTTTCCATACCCACCCCTGCCTTTCCGCTACAGATAGGAGCCAGTGTCCATTAATATCTTTGTAAAGGGCAGGCTACAATTAGGTCTGAGCTTTGCACCTTTTTAGCTGGCTTCCTTCCTTGCCTTTCCCTGCTGCTAATTTGGCTTCAAGAATGGCAATGGCATAAGGAATGTCCCAACAGTTCCAATGGGAGATGCAACCAAGGGGATGATCCATCTCAAATTTGAAGCCCCAAGGAGAAGGTGGCACCTAGGCATTCCTCCTTCTGTTTCTTATCACTTGCTTACTCAGTGCAATGTGTGCCAGCTTGATGCATACATAGAGGCAGGAAACATTTGATGATCCAAGAATATGCTATTCTTCTTGCATGCAGTATTTTAAGATTGAAGGATCTCTTGTTAAAGTTGAGTAAGCGTAGCTCAGCAATCACTGGTCACTTCCTTCAGAGATGGGTAAAACCATCTTTTCAGTCAACTCATGAAAGATTAGACTTAGGAGGAATGAGTCACTCTTCCAGGAAGAGTCTGACATGCTAATTTCAGTTAGGCATACATTGCTTAGATCTTTCAAAGAAAAACAAAATATAAGAGCAAATTCAACTAGAGTCAAGAAGACAACTGGAGAGAATTGAGAGTTCAGCACTGTCATGGCTGGACAGCTCCTTCTAGCTGCCATGTCTGGTTTTGTCTCTGTGTGAATGGTCTGGAAATATTACTGAGACTAAATCAAGAAAGCTGTAATCACCGGTACTCCTAAACTTTGGACTGATTCTAGACCCTCTTTTGTATGGAAAGGTTCTCAGAAGTTATGCAGAAGGACATTTAAGATGTTATTGAAAGATACTTGGAAAACACCAATTCTAGATCTAATTTAGTCTAGATTTGGCCTTGTTTTGGGCAGTGAATTGGCCTTGGTTGGACTGATGGAGAATCTTTCCTGAGAGAAGGACAATGAGTGCTCTCCTGATGCTCTTATTGCATCATTCAGTGGCTTTTGACACTATTGACCATGCTGTTCTCTTGGATGGACTTCATCAGTTGGGTATCAAAAGGGGCACTTTCTGATGGTTCTGATCAGACCTTCAGAGTTGGGGTCAAAGAGTAGTAGTAAAAAATACTAATTAACCTATTATAAATAGTAATGCACCGTACTCGTTTGTCCCAAGGATATGAATCTGTTGGGATCCAGGTAAAGGTATGACTTGAGGAGGGTAGCAACATTCTTGCTTGCCCCTCATGGTTTTCCATGGATTCCACAATTGCTGGATTATGTAGTGTGCTATGTATCACCTGTAGTCTGATCTTCAGTAGTTTTTGGCAGAAGGAAAAGATAGGAACTCACAGGTGGCACTCAGTGCTATGAGCCAATTTATAACATTCTCCAGGAGTGACACTATTGAGGCTGTTCATTCTATCTCATTTTGATCTAGGGAGCACAGGTGCTCCTTGACAGTTATTCCTCTGATGCTTCCAATCTTCCTCTTCCTCTGATGAATTTGTGCCCCCAGCTCTGCAGCTGCTCTGGAGTTAAGAAGAAATATTCACAAAAGAGGAGGACATGAGTTGGAGTGGGGTCCAGGGAGGATGCATTTCTTCTGATCCTTTTCTTTACTTTTGAAAGCCTGCTCCGGCACTTGAATGGGAAAACATTCAAGTCATTGATGAGGGGCATTTGCAATGGTTAACTCAAGACACAAATGACAGAGACCATGACATCTGCACACAGCACATTCCATTGACACAGCAGCACAAATGCAGCCTTTCTCCACATGATGCCTCCAGACATTTTGGACTTCAGCTCCCATAGTACCCACATTGGGCCTCACTTACTGGAAGTTATAGAAGCCATAATATGGAAAAGAACTTTCACATTAAAGTACATACAATATTGCCCATGATATTGTAATACAATATAATAATAATAATAATAATAATAATAATAATATATTATTATTATTATTATTATTATTATTATTATTATTATTATATATTACATGTAATATTACTAATATTGCAGTGTAGTGGTATAGGACAATTTAGCATATAATACTAATATTGTGATATGCTAATATATTGTATGTACATATAACTTGTAAGCTGCTCTGAGTCCTCTTTGAGGTGAGAAGGGTAGGATATTAATGTCATAAACAAACAAACAAACAAGGTAAAAATGACAACTGCCAGAATTCTCCAACCATAATCACCTCTAGCTAAGCTTACTGATGAGTCACATGGTCATGTGAAACCACAGGTAATAGTAAACCCTATTGAAATGAAGGACCTCTGACTGAAGAATACCACAGATTTGTGTTGGAGGACTTAGAAAATGCCTAGAGATATCATTATTATTTTTGTCAAGAATAAATGAAACCATGAAGGTTGTACTTCATTGCTCTTGCTCACAAAATCAATGGGTGATACCCTTCTCCACATATTAACATATGGTGACTTGGAAGTGTCTCATTCATAGAGTCACCATAAGACATCCAACTTGAAGGCAATTCTGGTAATAATAACAACAAGGAAGACTGAAAAAGTCTAAGGAGGCCTGCTGCAATGAGCTGCTGGCACTTACCATCTATTTATCTCTAGGAAAGGAAAGTGATCTCATTTGTGTGAACACAGCAGCACCTTGCAATGGCACAATTCCTATGCATTCCCATTAAGCAAATATGGTTTAATACAAATAATTCCTAATGTTAATCTGTATCTCTAATCTTGACCAATAGTTTAAGTTTAAGAAGTCAATAGTTTAAGACATATGTCAGAGTAGGTTAAAACCTCTGCATAAGTCAGAGCAAAAATATTTATAAGAGAAAGAAGGAAGGAAGATGAGTCAATTTATCCTGAAAGACAAGACTAAATAAAATAATTTAAGATTTGTATTTTAAAAGTACATTTAAAGGTCATTCTAATAACATCTACTTCTACCTCAGGTGTGGAAACTTTTAAAAAGGAAAGATATCTGTGTTACTATATATAAATGATTAACAACAAGGTATTTCTAGACAGGCACATGTATCTTTGTCCCATAAGCCAATTTTTTCTTTGCAACTAGCTTGTCATAGATCAGATTTGAAATATTCCACACCCTAAATTAGAATTCTCCTCACATGGCTAAAGCATCATGACATAAATGGCATTTTGTGCGTTAGGTATACACATTTCTTTTTTCCTTCATTAAGATAGTAGCATATCCATGATCACTCAACAACTAAAAATTAATACACGTTGTTGTTGTTGTTGTTGTTGTTATTTTCTATTTGAGCTGGAGCCTTGAGCGTTGCCATGGCATCATAACATGCAAATGTTGGGTGCCCTGACTTTGCAGAGTGAGCAATTTCCAAAACATTTCTGGGGGAGTCTGGGAATCTGGACAGATTGAGGCAGGATGCCCAGAGAAATCTGCTTGCTCCTGGGAGCAGATGAGGTCAGACTATGGGGATCAAGATGTGAGGGTGCAAGCATGGTCTCTCAGAGATGAGCACCGTTCAGAAAGTTCTCCAGGACACAACATTGTGTCTGGCAACTGCAGAGACAGCAGATCTAGTTATTTGCAAGGCTCCAAACATTCATGAATTTGCTAAAGCCACCCAGTATCTGAATCCTGAGTTTCCATGAATGGAAGTGGAAATGACCTGATCTCTCATATATCTAATAAAGTAGTGTAGGCAAGAATCAAAGTGTTAGTTTTCAGGGTGCTATAGACTTGTTGCTTTTGCTGCAACAGGCTAACATGGGTACCCCTTTGCAAACAGTTAGCAGCCCAAATTCCCCAGGCTTCCTTCCCTTCATGCTCCCCTCTTGTTCTATCTCTCCCTCCCTCTCATCCACAGACACACCTCAATGCAAACACGCATCCCTCAGCCCGTGTGTGCTGTGGGATTCCTGGGATGCTTGCAGAACCCTCAGGCAGCTTCCTCCTGTGGCCAAAACCCCGCCAGACAAAGAAGCCTGTGTGCAAGCAGCTTTCCTTTCCTTTCCACCACCCCTGCCGGCCACTGGCCCCTCTTCTGTGGAGCGCATGTGTGTAAACATCACAGCTCCTGGGGAATGGCAGGGGATGCATGTCAGCAGCTGCACAGAGAGGGCAATGGGCATTTTGGGAGCAAAAGCAAAGAAAGCAGCAGCATGAAGCCCATTAGGACCTGGAAATGTTCCTCTCTCTTTTTGAACGTCCAGAACCTTCTGAACAACAAGGCCAGGCTGAAGGATTTTGGAAGTTGCTGTCCACAGAAGGACTGTTTTCAAATTTAGGATGCCAATGAGGATCAGAGCGGCTCAAGTACTAAGGAGGAGGAGGGGTTTCTTTAGGACAGGGCAGACAAGTAACTAGAGCTCTAGGATGGATAGCAGGAGGGAAGAGCCAGATCAGAAGGAAAGCCCAGAAGAGTAACACAGAATGTGAGACAGTGGCAGGCAGATTTCAGGAATGGTGGAAAGTTGAGGAATTAGACTGAGTTACAATCATACATTTCTAGACAAGTACATTCCTAATCCTGTAAGCCAAACATAGACTGGAGGCAAATTTCAACAGGGCTGCCATTTTTTAAAACTTCTGGCCTCCCATCTGTACAGTTTGCATTTTAATTCAAGGTGCTAAAATGTCCAAGAGCTTAGAACAGGATGAAAATGTGAAGCAATGGATCAGTAACTAGTCATGGTGGGGAACTTACTTTAAAACATAATTAGCTTTTGCTATAGTACCAAAGCTCTCCCCCCCTCCCCAAATGAGGTAATTAGTTATGTTTATAGTTACATTTTCAAGTGGATTCTCTACTTCGGTATGCAAACGATTCCTTGTAATGATCATTTTAAAAAACCTGCACACTTCAAAGCTGGTACAAAACACACCCTTATTCCCTCTATCTTGGCATTGCCTCAATAACCATAACACCGGCCAAGGCATAGCATGAGTCAACACTTGAAACATTTGATATCTCTCTTCCCCTGCTTAGTAGTGCCACACCTACATAAGTAAAAATGTAACTAAACATAACCTCAGAAAAGGTTACTTCACAAAAGTGCTGAACTAATCTCTCAAGTTAAAACCACAATAAAATAGAGTTACAACTTGGGGGATGCAAATATATGACAAGTAACTAGTTATTTGTATAAAGGAGGATCTAGGCAAGCCTGGCTAAAGGCAACCAATCAACCCATCTCAGCTCAGGACTTACAGGGAAGAATTGCGAAAAAATATAGGCTTCTCTATAAGAGACCAAACGCATTTTTGATGTTGAGAGATAGAGTCTGGATTTGATAGAGATAATAAAAACTGACAGGATAGGGAACCAATTGTAGAGATTTCAGCTAGGACCACGGATAAAGAGGTCAGTGCCTGGCAAGCTTTTACTAAACAAGACCAGGCAAGATTGAGGACAACTGTTCTGTGTTGAAGACAAAGCTCCAGAGGTTTATTATGATTTAGCAAAATAGGGTGCAACTACAAGCGAAAGGCTTCAAAAGCACAAATTCACAGATATTCAAATTTCCCGCTCCCTCCCCTGATTGCTTGAAAAGTGGGCCTGGCCTGGATCCATGCAGGGATTGGCTGGAGGTTCCCCTGATGTCACTGACAGGAGGAGATTCCCATGGTGGGAAGAACAGTTGGTGGTTGGATAGTCTGAAGTTCCAATTGGTTGCAGAGACAACCCCTGGGGGGCGGGGACTGGGGGAAGTGGTGACGTGGGTATGCAGATTATTCTTTGAGTAACTGAAGTGTCCAGTTCCACTGAAACAAAAGGTGCAGAACTCAAGAGGACAAAGGCAATAGTTCCAAATAATCAGGGGCTTGGCTGCCCATCCAGGAAACTAATGAATTCCTGTTTGCTGTGCCTTCTCTTCCATGGGAGTGGCAAGCTCTCAGACCCAGTTAGATGGACAAACATCCTGAGCTAATCTTGGCGACAAAGGGGATCATCTGTCTTTACATACACACATAAAAGTCCTGGTATTATCTGACTCCGGAAATAGCTGGAGGGACCCTGAGAGCACGGGAGAGGTGGCTGCCTTCAATATACATTTGATACATTGATACATTTAAGAATTGACACAAGTAATACAAGTTACACATAAAAGATCAATTTGTTAAAGGGTTAAATTTAATAGCGTTTGGGGCACAGCTGCTGCTAAGTCCTTCCAGAGCCTATAGCAACTTTGACATTTCACAACTTTGAAACCACAGAAATTGTTTTAAAAATAAAGAAAAATCATATCTCTTGTTTGAAGTCATTCCATTGCTCTTAAACTTTGGCGAGTGGGGTGCCATGGCTTGATAATAAATGTCATTGAGACAGAAAGGACTATGGTTTTAGGGGGCTGTGATTGAGTGAGCAGTTTAAGGGATGATGTATTATTTAGTTGTGTTTTGATACAATTCCACTTATTGATTTGTTTTAAAACAGACTCGGCTGTCTCTATCAAGCCTGATAAAGAGTCAGGTCAGATAAAAGACAGTGTGACTGACAGAGGCCCAAGGACTGGAACAGCAGGGCCAGCCTGGAAAGAGAATCCATCACATCTAGTGACTTCCAAGCTGTTTTAAAAAAATAAGAAACAGTTTGGCTATTTAAACGGCAAAATGTGCGAGGGGGGGGGGGGGCAATTAACACATTACTTTCTAGATGCTATTGGACAGGATTTTTCATCATTCTTTATGTTGAAAAGGAGTGAGAGTAATTACCATGCAAAAGCCCATGAAGCAATGTTTCTAAACCTGGGGGTCGGGACCCTGGAGGGAAGGGTCACTAGGGGTGTCAGAAAGGTCATTAAAAACCATAAAAAACACAATATTTTCTGTTTGGTCATGGGGGTTCTGTGTGGGAAGTTTGGCCCAATTCTATTGTTGGTGAGATTCAGAATGCTATTTGATTGTAGGTGAACTATAAATCCCAGCAACTACAACTCCCAAATGTCAAGGTCTGTTTTCCCCAAACTCGACCAATGTTCAAATTTGGGCATATTGAGTCTTTGCACCAAGTTTGGTCCAGATCCATCATTGTTTGAGTCCACAGTGCTCTCTGGATCTAGATGAACTACAACTCCCAAACTCAAGGTCAATGCCCACCAAACACTTCCAGTATTTTCTGGTAACCGGAGTTCTGCATGCCAAGTCTATTTCAATTCCATCATTCTGGAGTTCAGAATGCTCTTTGATTGTAGGTGAACTATAGATCCCATTAACTACAACTCCAAAATGACAAAATCAATCCCTCCACCAACCCCACCAGTACTCAAATTTGGGTGTATTGGGTGTTTCTGCTAAATTTGGTCCAGTGAATGAAAATATATCCTGCGTATCAGATATTTACATGATGAATCATAACAGTAGCAAAATTACAGTTGTGAAGTAGCAATGAAAATAATTTTATGGTTGGGGGTCACCACAACATCAGGAACTGTATTAAGGGGTTGCAGCATTAGGAAGGTTGAGAAACACTGCCGTGGAGGGTCATGTGTCTCATACCCTTGATGTACAATGAAATCCAACATATGCCAACTCAGAAACAGTTCCCATTTAGCTCAGTGCTTACTCCTGGGAAAGTGGGCATAGTATTTCAGATTTTTCCAGTAGCGTTGCATAGTTTGGAAAAAGAGCCCGCTGCCCAGTTTGTTCTATTTTGTCTGTGAAATTTTGGGTCCCTGTGACCATTATAAACAGCATGCACAGTGTTTGTGTTTGGGGGTTTCCTACGAACAGGATAAAAATGGGGCATGCAGGGAGCTTGGCCCAAGGATCTAATTACTGGTTCCTTGGCATCGGCAGCAAGTCAGCAGAGCCTGGTCACCCGATCTCTACCTGCAAAAGCAGCCCGATAAACAAGCTGCCTATTAATAACAGTGTGGCACTCAGGACAACACTGTTAATAGTGATCCAGTTCATCTCAGTATTAATGACTAGTTCTTGTTATCCTCTCAGATGTGAGGATTTGGTTCTTGGGCCTTCTCAATGACTCCAAATCTCCAATCTTGATCCTCAGCTACAAGAGTGGGGATGGTCAATGCAGAAGGATGGCGTGTTATTGTAGCAGCCAGGTCAGGCCTGACCTTCCCAACCTGGAACACACAAGCTCATCCTGACTTTGGCTTGTGGACCCCACCTTGTGGCTGCCCCTATCTGGGAATCAAAATGCAACCACTGGTGGAACAGAAGCCAAAATAACAAGCCTGGTTTGCCCAAGACATTTGGCTGCCTGAAGCAAAGGGCACTCTACATACAGAAGCTGACAAGACTTGGCAATTTTATCTTAGGGCCCTTCCACACAGCCCTATACCCCAGAATATCAAGGCAGAAAATCTCACAATATCTGCTTTGAATTTGGTTATCTGAGTCCACACCTAGATAATGTGGGATTTCCTTCCTTGATATCCTGGGATATAGGGCTGTGTGGAAGGGCCCTCATGTGCACAGTGGGGATGGGACAACTAGAAAACATAGAAACTAGAGGGTGTATCCATAAAGGTTGTTTTCAGTGAAAAGAAACATTTGAAAAAAATGAAATACATAAACTACAGAAGAAGATGACATTTTCCATTCCTGACTACATGATTATGGCTGTATCTACACTACATTAATAATGCAGTTTGACACCACTTTGACTACCATGGCTCTGTGCTAGACAGTTCCATCACAGTATCACTCTCTTCCAAAGAGTGCTGGTGCCTCACCAAACTGCAGATCTCACGATTACATAGCATTGAACTATGGCAACTAAAGTGGTGTTAAACTGCATTAACTCTACAGTGTAGAACCAGTCTAAGAGAGCTGAAAAGAGAAAGTAAAAGGTGTGGTGGGAAGTGATGTCAAGTAAAAGCATATTGTTATCTCTAACAAACAAGGTTACATTTTGAAAGCTACATAATAATTAAGAGCAAAGCTATTTTATTAAAGTAACAAGTAACAGTTTCTAGTGATTTCCAAATACTACTCTTGAGGACACTTTAAGAGGTGTTTTGAAAGGATGGTTTTCAAGTTTAAAGCCATTACTGTATTCATCGTAAAGTTTTCCCCCTTCAAAAAAATAACAGTAAGTAATGGAAAAACAACAAGTCGTGCAACAAATAACAACTTCCCTCCCATCATCTTGGTGAGTAACAGAAACATGTGAGTTTTCAAACTACGATATGTAATGGAAGAAATTGCTTCTGAAAAGTAATTTTCCAGGCTCTGTTTTTCACTGATGGATGCTGGATTTTCTTTCTAGTTGCTTCTTTTAAAATTATATTTTTAAATGCATGTGAGCTGATGGGGTTATGCTTTAATTGTGCTACCTTAAAAATAATTAGTTTCTTTTGTGGGAAAGTGAGCTATGGCAGACAAACAGCCCTGAACACTGCAATGATATGAACACTTACTGAGGCCCCTTCCACACAGCTGAATAAAATCCCTGTTATCTGCTTTGAACTGGAATATATGGCAGTGTGGGCTCAGAAAACCCAGTTCAAAGGAGATATTGTGGGATTTTATGCCTTGATATTCTGGGTTATATGGCTATGTGGAAGGGATCTGAATTTAATGGCACCAGTTCCCAAGCTAAGGATCCTTCCACACAGCCCTATATCCCAGAATATCAAGGCAGGAAATACCATATTATTTGAGTATAGACAGATAATCACGTTCAAAGCAGATATTGTAGGCCCTTGCTGTGCTTTGGATTTCATTTACAGACAGCCATGTTGACTCACACTGAATCTGCCACTCATTTGCATCTCATGTCTAGTAATATTCTATTTACATCTTCTCAGGAGCATGAACCTGATTATGTCTTGAGATAGTTTGGTCAAATGATCACAAAGAATTTTGAATTAGGTGGTTTTAGAGGTCCTTCCACACATCCATATAACCCAGAATATCAAAGCAGATAATCGACAATATCTGCTTTGAACTAGGTTATCTGAGTCCACACTGTCATATAATCCAGTTCAATGTGGATTTTATACAGCTGTGTGGAAGGAGCCTAGGGAGGCCTGATTCTGTTAGCAAAATAGGAGTTATACAGCCCGTTCTTTGTCTGCAGCAACAGGAAAAGATATCAAGTGGTCATGGAGCATTGTTTCCAAATCCAGTACATATACTGTATCAATAAGCAAAATTACAACTCCACAGGTAGACAAGTTCCTTGAGGCCAAATACAGTTACACAATGGTATGCAAACTTTAATGTTCTCTGGGACTGTGTCCACACTACAGAATTATAGCAGTTTGACAACACAGTAACTGCAAGGATTCAATGCTATGAAATTCTTGGATTCATATTTTTGTGAGATATTTACTCTTATCTGTCAGAAAGCTCTGGTGCCACAAGCAACTAAGCATCCTGAGATGCCAGCAGTTGAAGTGGTATCAAACTGCCAAAAATCTGCAGTGTTGATGATCTGAGGAACTCTTCATTAGGTTAGATGAGGAGTGGGAATGTGGAAGTCCTGAAATGTAGTAATAATGTTAAAGTCTGCAGTTCAGCTAAGTTCCAAGATGGACAATCTAGGTTTGATGATTACACAGAATAATATTTGCTGAGATGGACAGAAAGTGATGGGTCCCCATCTTTGATTGCAGTTGTGCATCCTGTACTTTTTCTTTTAGGAGAAACACATTTTTTTTTCTGAAGTGGCATAGAGATGTGTCAAGAAAAAAATATATCCCACTTTGTCTCCACACCATGGTAGCACGATGAGAAGCCACCCTCTCCCATTATCTTGATATGTAAGGGTTCAATGTGTTTTCAGGAGTGCCGTTCTTTTACACATGATGGCTCATTTACAGAGATAGAGTTGTTTATTGATTAGTCCACTGACATATCAACAATAAAAGATAAAAGACAAAAATACACAGACAGACACTAATAACTATCTTAAAACTCCTGTAATAGTTAACTAAAATAAATTAAAGCACAATAAAACTTGATTATGTAATAAGCTTGGTAAAATTGGATTAAATTATAAGATGAAAGCAGAGTGAGTACAGTGATGAGTGTATAAAAATCACTCTTTGGATAAGTTAATTGCCATGACAAGGGAGCACATTTTGTGAGATATAGGGACCTTCCACACAAGACCCATAATGTGGGAGCTCCTGTGGTTTTAAGGGAGGCATCCAAACAAAGTCTCCAGTAAAACTGAATTAATTCTGAACAAAGCAGGAAAACCCTGCTTTGTCCCAAATTAATTTGATACTGCATTAGATCCGGGTCTTCCTGAAAGACCCAGGTCTAATGCAATATGGGCCCTGTGGACTACTGAGGTGCTGGGACTACCGAGGGGCTGGTCCGCACAGCCCTCTTGGGTTTTCTGGGATGAATCAGCTTTGGAAATCCCAAGGGCACCAACCCCCTGCCCAGATCCCCCCAAAAGTCTTTTTTGGGGGGTAGTTTGGGTGTCTGGATATTCTCCCGGAAGGTACCGGGAGGACATCTAGACACCCCCTGCAGAAAGTGTGAGATTTTGGGGCTGGTGTGCGGACTAAAGTCTACCCTGACCAGGGTTTTTCAAACCCAGTCCATTATGGACTTTTCTGCTTTGTGGAACTGGCCAAAGAAAACTCCCAGGTGGGCAGCTTTTATAATGAATTTGTCTATACAGCGGACTAAGTGCAGATTCTCCCCAGAAAGAAAATAGGACAGTTTGGCAACTAGATCATAACTGATTGTTCTAACCACAAGTGTCTGTAAATATTGGGATCTCACCTTGGCATATAGAAAACAAACAAAATATACACCATGCTCTCTATGGTTAGTGCACCACTAATGTGTGTTCTTTTGTGATAGAGTAGTTTTTGAAATTGTCCTGTTCTTACCATAGAATTAAGTTGTTTGAATCTGGCTCTGGTGAAAGCTATTCTCTGTCTCTGTGTGAGATGCGTCCTAAGATACTTTTCTGTGCCAAATGTTGTTTTGTTTTTGGCTAACCAGTTTAGAGCCGGCCAAGAAAGCTGTATCTGTTTGTGCACTGATATCTTGAACTCTTTGTTTGAATGTTTCCTGGGCCGAATGTCCTAGAGAAGGTAGATGGGAGGGTGAAAAGCCGAGCTGGTGTGTTACTTGGTAAAGCTGGAATGCCCAGAGGTCGGGACGCTATAGACCTAACTGTTTTTCATTTACATTTTCTAAAGGACTGTACTACATGTATGGTTACATACATAAAATTAGTATGCGCTGGTGGCAATTAGAGTGGGGCATCTAGTTAGATAGAAGTAGTCAGTGATGCAGTCTATGTGTCGAATGGTTCCCTTCATTTGTTTTCTTTTTGGCTAATGCAGTGCTGGACAATGCCGATATTCCAATTAGTATTGGTTTGCAAATGACCTGTGTAAAACAGTTAAGAGCTTGCTTTGTCCTGGAAGGTATTTCCAAATACTCAGGTCTAGAGTGCAATAATCAAAGAATCATAGAGTTGGAAGAGCCCTCGTGGGCCATCCAGTCCAACCCCATTCTGCCAAGAAGCAGGAAAATTGCATTCAAAGCGCCCCTGACAGATGGCCATCCAGCCTCTGTTTACAAGTCTCCAAAGAAGGAGCCTCCACCACACTCCGGGGCAGAGAGTTCCACTGCTGAACAGCTCCCACAGTCAGGAAGTTCTTCCTAATGTTCAGGTGGAATCTCCTTTCTTGTAGTTTGAATAATAAAAGATAATTTAATAAAAGTGTGCTTTTGAGAGGGAAGAGAGACATTTCCTCCCTCCATTTTAAATAAAAGCAGTCAGCACTGCAGTGAGGCACAGATTATGATATCCAGGTAGATGTGAACCTGACACCCATGGGGGCCACACACACACACACACACGCGCGCGCGCGCACACACACACACACACACACGCACGCACGCACGCGCACTCACACACACACACACACAAAATAGGAGAAAGAGAGAATGCCCTTCTCCTGTCTGACAGACACTTTTCCACCAGCAGATGGCGAGGCTACCTCATCATGCTGCCAATACTTGAACTTCTCAAAGTTTCATTTTCTGGGTGATGTTTATTTTTCTCTCAGTACCTTGCAAGCGGTTGCAAATGGTCCTTTTATCAGCATCAAAGTCTAGAAGACAGTATCTTAAAACCAGATGCAGTTTGCCCTTTCTTCAGGGCGGCTTGTCAACCATGGGTTCTTCCAGGATAGTCCATTCAATTCTCTCCCTTCCTCAGAAGACCTCATCCCACACAAGTCAGAAGCACTTCAAGGAATCGCCTTACCATCCTGTTCAGTCTGTCTTGTAGGAAGGTGGAAGTAAACTCTCCTGCATCACATCTTGTGTGTCTCTTTCTGTGTTTAAGCATATGAAAGCACATTCTTCCCCATCACTCAGGGGGAAGTGTCATGAGATGGAAAGCATGGGGTGTCAGGGGTTTGAGTTTTAAAATGTGCATGATTTCCCTTTGGGATAAGGCCATTACACTCTCATCCTACTCAGCCTTCACTGAGCAGTTTTGTTTGAGGGTGAAATGGTTTGGCAGCCTGGGGAGCTTTTTAAAAATTTCTCAAAACTTCTTTTTTGTATCTCTGCAAACCCTGGAATTGGAAGGGACTGTAGATCAACTTCCTATTGTTGTGAGAATTGTATTATTACAACAGTCTCCGTAGGACACCTTATGGACTTGACTTAAGATCTTCTAATGGAGGAGATCCACAGTTGGTTCCAACTTCCAAGTCAGTTGATCCCCCTGTGGTAAAGTCCTACCACCAGGAAACTCATTCTCATCCTTGCAATTTGGATGGACTGGTTCAGATCATATCAGTTGGACCAACAGAAAACAAATTTATTCAATAACTGCTATGACAGCCCTTCAAATATTTGAAGATTGCTAAATATATCATTTTTTTCTAACTTTTCCTCACAGGGTTTGGTTTCCATGTCCTGCAGCATCTTTGTCTGGTTGCTGAGAATGAATTCACTATAGAACAACAAACATGTTTTGTGGCATAAGCTTTCCTAGGCTGCATCCTGCTTGCTCAGATGCGTGAATGTTACCCTTGTGGTGTTTGTTTTTCTGTCTGTGCCCCTGTTCAAAAGATTTCACCTCATTTTCTGTCCCTGTGCTAATTGGATTTTGAAAATTTTGACTTGCTGTGGAAAAAAGGATTTGTGAAAAAGCTTCAGTGGAGACACCTTTTTCCCATGATTTCTCTTTCAGGAGTAGATTTCCCTTCTAAGGAGTAGATTTATCTCACTATTCTCTCGCCCCTGTTCTTAACTATGAGTCTCTTACACCAGTAGTGACTTGAAGTTTCTCAAGTTGCTCCTGACACACACAAAAATCATTTGTAAGTTGGATGTTTGTAACTCAGGCACTGCCTGTATTTACCTACATGCCAGGGTGATGGTGGTGGAAGGAATTGAAGAACCACAGAAGGTACCAGGACAGTCCTTTGATTAGAGGTCAGTTCATCGTTAACCAAATTAGCACAATTATCTTGTTGAAAAGTCTTTGTCCAATCAAGTATAAGGAGATAAGTACAAGATGACTTCAGAAGATGGGGGCACTGAAATGAAAAGAGGTAGAAGGAATGGAAATGCAGAAGTTACAGGAAAGTCAAATGGCTAACAAAGTTCATTAAACAAACAGAAGTTGGGTGGTAGCGCCAGACATTTTTGCATAGAAGAGCTGATTAACACATGTAGTGAGATAAAAAGCGTTTGTCCCTGTTCAAGCTGCAGGAGGTAACTGCTGAACCTCTTGATAAAGTCTGTTTCCACTCCTCCCTCTCAGAATGTGCCTTCAAGCTGTTAAGAAGAAAGCCTGTGATCAGTAGCAGCTCAGAGTGTTGGGCGGACTTGCCACCTCATCACATTGAGAGGGTAAAGAATGGGTGACTGTCCCTTTAAGAGCAGAGAATCGCCCCTCTTACATTGTCAGCAGTTCCTACCCCCCCCCCCCCCCAATCACACTCACACATGGAAACTTGAGAGCTGACAATAAGTTTATCTTAGATTCATCATGAGGTCAGTATTATTTTTTTGTTTTTAATCAGGAGAAACAACAATATCCAAAAACCAAGAGAGCCCTTGCCCTATGCCCCTTACATTAAAAGAGACTGACATCAGTTTAAAACCTCATCTTCCCATGGGAAATAATGTTCTGCTCCAACCCCAGAGGGTACAAGAGACAGCGATCCAGGTTAAAATCATTGGTTTCCATGAGATCCTATTGATCTGCATGGAACCCCAGCGGATACAAGTGTTAGTGATCCAGGTTAAAATCATTTCTTTCCATGGGATCACATTGTTCTGCATCAAATCCCATAGAATACAAGAGACTGCTGATGACTGAGTAATGAAACAGGATGGGAAACTTTTGATGGTTCCCATCCCACCTGTTTTCCATTTGTGAACATGGGAGTAAAGTGCGATAAGAGGTAGGAGCTCTGAACATGTTTGCTGGCCCATATTCAGAGTTCTCTCCTTTCAGGATGTTTCTGCCTCTTTCCAACCCTGGAACATGTGATGAGCTCCATGCCTCTCCCTGCTTGAAAAGAGGCTGAAGTGTTCTACCAGGGGTGGGGGGGTGGGGGGTTCTCAATATGATTAGGTCAATTTCAGGACACTTCTCTCCAGACATGTACAGTCCAGAATTTGCACTACAATCCAGTAAATGCTCAATGCTATAGGCCCATTGGAGCACGTGGGAGTGGGAAGCTTAACTCTTTCCCAGTTCCTGGCAGGGTCAGGATCCTGTAAAACAAGATCAGTTGTCCTGGGAACAACCCAGACAGGTGCACACAACTGATAATGAGCATGCGAATGATTTGAATTGATTTCAATACTTTAAGCAATGGTAATGCCTGATGTGCAGTACCCATCATGACTGTCCCAATGGTTGTGGCACCCAAGGAGCATACACATTTTCAAGCCGGTGAGTTGACTCCTATCAAGAAACAAGGAGCAGATCTCTTATTTACTCATTGAGGATCAAGTCACATCTAAATTCTTTGCATTGTAGTGGGAAGTGTAGTGGGAAGTGCTCATAACAACATATGGTTCCTGGAAAAATAGGTTATAATCAATATAATCATTATGATATTTTTAAGCGGATAGTTGTAAAACTGAATTGATTAAGGTGCTGCAGACCATACCAGAACCACTGGTCCTTTGCCTGAAGTCTAACATAGTAAAACATTCAGGATTAATTCAGTGAATTCTGTTGGTGGGGAAGAAGAGATTCAACAATGGACAGCTGCATTTTCCAGGTTTTTATATCTAGGGGCTCCTGAGAAAGATCAGCCTCTCTAAGTATTTGGCGTTTTAGTTACAGTAGTCCTTAAAGGTTTGTGATGATTCTTAGCATACTCTTGGAATACAGAGTAGAGAGCACATGCTTAGAAATTAGTAGCAGTGGCAGGAGTCTGGAATATGCAGATAAAGAGAGGCAGATAATATGTTAGACAACTATAACTGACAAGAGAAGCTTTAAAGGCTAGCAAGCTGAAGATCAAATCAAGAGCTGAGAATTGTGGGAGTACCTTGCCCCAAAGTCTTCATTTTTTTTCTAAAGGTGGCCATGGAATGTGTTGGAAGTCAAAACCTTTCTCACAGCGGTCTCTGCCACATACAATTACATAGTCTAAGAGATGCCAATGATTTGACAGGTGTGCTTTCATAATGTCCTAAGCTTGTTTTTTTCTGGTGGAAGAGCATGCTTGTGATGGCAAGGTTGTGTTCCACACATTTAGTGAGAAGAAGGATGCCATTTGGATGTTTCCAACCCCATCTTTTCCTATGGTCCCTGGCCACAGGTTAAAGTCCCATCCAACTCCTGCATTAAAATCCCTCAGGAGGATGATTTTGTCTTCCTTAGGTATCTCTGACAGGATGGTGTCCAGTTGACAGCAATTTTTTCCTTGAAGTTTTCATCAGCCTCTAGTGTTGGTGTATAGGCACTTATGATGGTTGCCTGTTGGTTTTTGGCAAGGTTAATTCAGAGGGTTGAGAGTCATTAATTAATGCCGATGGGTGCTTCAGACAGATGCTTCACCAGGTCATTTCTGATAGCAAAGCCAACTCCGTGTATTTTTCGTTCTTCTTCAGGCAGTCTTTTCTAGAAGAAGATGGAGCCTCTTTTTACCTCCTTCAGCTGTCCCTCTCCTGCTCTCCAGGTCTCTCAGAGTGCTGCTGTGTCAATGTTAAAGTGTCCCAGCTTCCTTGCAATAATAGCAGTCCTGTGTTCAGAGTGTTCACTGTTTCTGTTGTCCATACATTCCATGTTTAAAAGTTCATTTTTCTTCTTTGGCCACAGGCTGGTGACCCCTCTGGATGTGGCAGTCCAGTCAAAGATGAGAGAGGCAGACTATGTTTAGGACACCTTTTCTATCCCCCTCCCTGTATGGGCTGAGCAGAGTGGATCCTAAAAAGGGCGTGGGTACAGCTGCCGAACTACTTAACTGTCTTGGACCTTGAGGTAGAATGACTTAATTCATATCTACTGCCCATGTGCCAGTCTGTGACTAGGGGCAGGAGATCACAATCTGAGATGTGGAGGAGGAGAGCCACACTGTCATATCAGTGGCATTTTTCAACCCTCTGTAGCCCAGATGGAAGATATCCTCTCATTGCACCTAAATTAGAAGTGATGTGGGGCAATGGGGCTACTATAGATGGGGTCCTTTAAAGTTCAGATTATAACCTGGAGTATATTCGCTATTCTACCGACATGGAAGCTACTTAGCAAGTAGCAGATCCATGGCAATACTACCGAGTATGTAGGTTGTTTGCCTATACTTGTGCTCTCCTTTTTGGGAACTTTTTAAAAACACTGGATGGCCACAACTTGTGGATAGTTGTGGATAGTTGTGGATTCCTGCACTGCCTGGGGTTTGCCCTTGTGGTTGCTTCAAATTCTGTGATTCTGTGACTTGGATATCTTTAAGTAAACTCAAAATACTACAAAGAACCACAGCCCTCGGGTGACTTCATCTCCAAATGAAGCCAGGCCTTGGTAATGCTATGTCTGAAATGTTTCATCAGTCAGGGAAGTTTACCTTCTGCAGCCTAAACACATCTCTATGACCTTCCTTTGCTTTTCTCACCACTTTTCTTGTTTTTACCAGACTATTTTGTTTTTCTTTCTTCATTTCCTTGATGCACACACATACATGCCTTCAGGTTGCCTGTTGACTTATGCCTTCCCCGTGACTTTCATAGGGTTTTTAAGGCAAGGAATGCTCAGGGGTGGTTGGCCATTGCCGCCTTCTGACATATAGCCTGCAACACCTGGAATTCCCTGGTAATCGGCAATTTCCAGGAAGGCGTGCCACATTAATTATGATCAGCAGTGAAAACCTATGACTCTGCTGAGCACAACACCCACCTAGAGCAAGTCACTTCATGTTTCCTTCACCTCTTGAAAGAAATAATTACTGGTGACAGACAGAGAGGTAGATTTTGGCAGATGCCTGTTATTCCTACTAGAAAGTACACTCAGAAACGTACATCTGGCAAGGGTCAGTTTGGCCTGCCTCATGTCATCCATTTATTTCATCCAGAGCATGATGTTTTCTTTGACTGCCACTCATCCTGTGCCAGCATGTGAGTAATTATGCTTGTGGCAATGCTTCGGAAGCTCCTGTCTACACTCATGTTTCACTAGGTGCTATAGAAACTCAAAATAAAGATGCCTTTGTTTTCAACCATATGAGGTGGTGGAGAAATGGATGAAAGCAGGAACTGGTATCTGACTGGCATGGAAATGGGAGGGTGTATGAAATTGCCCATTAGGGATCTGCAGGGGCTGCATGAGAAGGCTTTGCCCTTCTCCCATTTCTCCAGGGGAGGGGGGATGGAGAGAGAGAAGCAAAATTGGATTCCCATCCAAATGTGGCATTTCATCCAGGACCTGATAATATGAAGGGGCATTGCTATCAGCCCTCTTATCATCCTGCCCATGGAGGACCACAACGATGGTTTCCGATCACTGATTTGTAAGTATTGGATTACAACTCTGGACAATCACCCAGCTCTCCCTCTAGCCATAAAAACCCATTGGGTGACCTTGAGCAAGGCATACTCTCTGAGCCCCAGAGGAAGTCAAAGGCAAAGACCCTGAACAAATCTTGCCAAAAGTCTCCATATTAAATCACCATAATTTGTTGAAGGCATATCCCTAACACAAAGGGATGGGACTATGACACAGTTTTATCCTGGAGTAGATTTATGTGTTTAGCAAAACAGCATTCCAATCCTATACACTTTTGAGAAAGGTACAGGGCTTTGGTGACACACTAGCATTTTTTGGTTGAGAAAGCTGTCCATGGCACTGAGCCAAGCCAGTTAAAGTGGTTTCAAACTTCATTAACTCTACAGTGTAGATTTATTTATTTATCTGTCAGAAGTGAATTGAGGGTACAGTTAAAGATGCCTTTGTTTTTAAAGGCATCTTTAACTGTATTTAAAACGCAAACAAAAGTTAAGAACTTGACATCATAATAAATTTCCTTTGACCAGAAGCTGGTCATTTGGAATGCCTCTGGTGTCGCTGTGAGAAGGTCCTCCATTGTGCATGTGGCAGGGCTCAGACTGCATTGTAGTAGGTGGTCTGTGATTGGCTCTTCTCCGCACTCGCATGTTGTGGACTCCACTTTGTAGCCCCATTTCTTAAGATTGGGTCTGCATCTCATGGTGCCAGAGTGCAATATAGATGCACTCTAAGCATCCAAGTGAGTCTTACTCCTGGGTAAACCATCATAGGCTTGAGATCTCCAGCCTTATGTCCTCTTACTTGAAAATGTCTCAATGAACTCAGACAGTCGCCCTCTGTGCATTTACATGGGAGTCAGAGTACTATAGTTGTTTGAGTGTTGGACTACGATTCTGGAAACCAAGATTTGTATCTCTGTTCAGCCATGGAAGCCTTTGAGGTGATCTTGGGCAAATCACATAATCTCATCCTTAGAAGGAGGAGCCCCCAATGGTGCAGTGGGTTAAACCCTTGTGCTGCCAAGACTGATGATTTGAAGATTGGGTTGCTGATCTGAAAGTTGTCGGTTCGAATCCAACCCGGGGAGAGCGTGGATGAGCTCCCTCTATCTGTTGGGTAAATGCAATCTCACACACATTCCTGTGTTTGTGCCATGCTGTAATGCAATCTACTGAAATTCCAAAGCTTATTGCCCCTGATTTAAATATGCATGTAAGCTAATGAGTTGTCCACCATTTCTAAAGGTGTTTGGGTCACGTATGTCTGACCACATGGATGAAAGGGTATAAAAGGGGGATGCATCCTTTGTTCTTCCTCCTTTTCGCCCATTTGCCCAGTTCACCATTTTTGCCCATCTGTTTTGTTTTGCTCTACTTTTTGGGATGTAACCACTTTGGGAAGAGAGGCCTGCCCACCATCATTAAGGCCTTCTACTCATTGCTGTGAACGTAACCGAAAAGAGCTGTTTGCCTGTATGAATTTACATCATGCAAGTTTTCTTAGTAAGTAAATACTTTTGATTTTAACTCTGTCTCTGAATGGTTATTTGCATGCGTATTTCCTAAAAGGGAGAAAGAAGGGGGGTGGCCTAGTACCTTTTACAGCCGCTGGCATTCATCTACTTTAGCTCTGGTTTCCGCAAGCTTGCTACTCTGCACATTAAAGGCTATCTTCTGGTGTTGTAACGACTGCCAGATTATGCAAATATAGTTTTATTCATCACTATCAGCTCCAGCTCCATGCGGGACATGAGAGAAGCCTCCCATAAGGATGGTAAAAACATCAAAAAACATCCAGGCACCCCCTGGGCAATGTCCTTGCAGATGGCCAATTCTCTCACACCAGTAGTGACTTGCAGTTTCTCAAGTCGCTCTTGACCTGAAAAAAAAAATCCTTAGAGGAATGCAAAGGGCAACTTTCTCTGAGAAAATCTTGCCAATAAAACTGCACGGTAGGGTTGCCATAAGTCAGAAAGCACACAGCAACAATAAGTTCTTTGAACTTAATATGTTTTTCATCTGAGTAAACATTCATAGATTTTCTTTGTTATTGCAACGTTCCTCTGAGTAAACATGTTGCTGCACATTACCAATCCAGGGTGGCAGAATTTTCATAATTAGTCACCTAATAATAAGGCCAAGTGCCTCCAGGTAGGCCTGTTCCCTGGGAAGAGTATCATCAGTGCAAATGAAGGGGGCAGATAATCCCAAAGCCAGAAGTAGCGAGTCAAGAGCAACAAGGAAGCTGTAACAGGCTGCCGAGTTTCTTAATGCTCCGGAGCACTGGTGTCAGGCTGGCATACTTTCATTCGACAGTTTCTTCCAGGTGCCGGGATCCAGGCCACCACACAAATATCGTCACTGTGTAAGCTCCGGCAAGGGAAAACTGGCGACATCACAAAGCTCCAGCCCACACACAGAAGAAACCGTCTAGTCCATCTGGAAAACAGCAAAACCCCACAGACGACCTGACCGTGTCTGTTTAGAAGTAGATCCAGGCTGGATGAATTTCCTCCAGACAATGAAAGGCTTTCAGCCCATTCATAATACTAAAGATCAGCTTTCTCCAGAACATAATAAGTACCTTTATAGGTCATTTGCCTCTGGTCACCAAAAGCAGAATTTAGCCCAGAGGGTTGCCTGCACAAATCTGCCACAAACATTTTACGTAATGGCTGGCTCAAGGAGATTATTATATTTCTCTCTCTCTCTGCCTTTTCCCTGCATTTGGACATTACCTACAGTGAGGAGCCTGACCCCAGAGCCAGCTGCATTTCAGGGGCACTGGATGATCTCTGGGCACCCCCTGCCACAAATGGCACTGGAGGATTACTCATGGGTTCCACAAGTGGCTGGTGCCTTTGTTTGCTGGCAGCAAAGTGGAATGCGGGCCCTTGGCACTGAATGAAAAGGGCATTTGTTTTGGGCTTTTTTGCCTTGGCACAAAATGAGCTGTGGAGATCTATATCACTGCAGGTGTGTAAAAGCATCTCCCACCTGGGAATAACAGTGCCTGGAAGATTTCGGAGAGTTGGTTTTAAATGCTGCTGACAACCTCACGAAATGGGAAATGGTACTATCCATGATGGCTGGACCCTTTTTAATATGCTCTACTGATGGAGAACTAATGGTGGACTCAAGTGAACAATGCTGGTTTGGCCCAGGTAAGATTTTGCTGAGGTCTGAAAAACTCGCATAAACCGGCCTGAGATCCCAATGCACAACTAGCTTCACATTGCAGAGAGGACTCCTGAAAAGCATCCTCTCACAACAGAAAGGCATGACTACCCAAGAGGAAGTTGCATCCACATGCTGTCCCTCTGGGACACTGATCAGATAATCACTCAGGGGAAGCTGGACCAACCACTCTAGTTTTTATCCTGTGTTAGGTAGGTGGTGGGTGTATGTAAGTGTAAGCAAATGATTTTGTCTAATTGGGTTGCTGTGAATTTTCCAGGCTGTATGGCCGTGTTCCAGAAGCATTCTCTCCTGATGTTTGCTCACATCTATGGCAGGCCTCCTCAGAGGTTGACCTCACACAACCTCTGAGGATGCCTGTCATAGATGTGGGCAAAACGTCAGGAGAGAATGTTTCTGGAACATGGCCATACAGCCCGGAAAACTCACAGAAACCTAATGATTCCAGCCTTGAAAACCTTCAACAAAATGTTGTCTTATGCTTGAATGGCATCTAATGTTGCCAACTATTAGCCACTCTGAGTTCCTCTACAAAGGAGAGAGGGTGGGATATAAAACACAGTAAATAAATACATAAATAAATAAGCAAGGCTTTTAATGCTTTTGGAATGTGCACCAAAACTATGCAAAAATTACAAAATAGCAACTGGAGGATGGATGTCTCATGGGGAATGCCATAGGGGCCATCCAGAGAGTTCCCTACAGCTGTGATCCCCAGTTTACTAAAGGCTTTCCAGTTTACATGACTCAGGTTTTCAAGGCCTTTGCCTCAGCACTTGTTTTCAGTAAACATACATTGACTCCAGAATGTCTTAAGTAATAATGAAGAGGTTATCAGGTGACAGATCTTAAGAAATCTCTGGTTTCACCCGTTTGCACCTGGGATTAAGGGACAACAAGATTTTTCAGGTCAGTGGACCTAATGTTCAATCTAAATCAGGGAACTCCTTGATAGGTTAAGGTAAAGGTTTTCCCCTGACATTAAGTCCAGTCGTGTCTGACTCTGGGGGTTGGTGCTCATCTCCATTTCTCTTGTTAAATCCAAAATGAATTAGTTATGGGAAGGATCCATTTTACAAACTTGACTGGAGTAACACAAAGCAGCAGCTGTGGCTGGAGAGTTTAAGGCAGGCAAATGGCCTTCAAGGTATTTTGGACTTCAACTTCCACAATTCCTAACAGCTGTAGGAGGGCCGAAGTTTGCCCATGCCAAGTTTAAGGCATGGCTAAGATAGGAGCCCCTGGTGGCACAGTGGGTTAAAGCACTGAGATACTGAACTTCTGATTGAAAGGTCACAGGTTCAAATTTGGGGAGTGGCATGAGCTCCCGTTGTTAGCCCCAGCTTCTGCCAACCTAGCAGTTCGAAACACATGCAAATGTGTGTAGATCAATAGGTACTGCTTTGGTGGGAAGGTAACAGTGCTTCATGCAGTCATGCTGGCCACATTACTTTGGAGACGTCTATGGACAATGCCAGCTCTTCGGCTTAGAATTGGAGATGAGTACCAACCCCCAGAGTCAGACATGACTGGACTTAATGTCAGGGGAAAACCCTTTACCTACTAGATGGTATTTGGCCCTCAATTCAGTTGTGGACTTCAGCTTCCATCATCCTTTTCCAAAGACCTTGCTGGGTAAACCTGACCAAAGTGGATGAGCAAAACTCCTGGCAGGCTGGCATTTCTTCTTCCCCTGTGATCTGGAAGAGGGATCAATGTCACCTTCCATAGCATTCATTCTCAGAGCCACACAGTGCAAGGCGGCTGAAAAACTCAACCCACTGGCAACGGACTGGGGCCAAACTCCAACCCTCTCACACCAGGCGTGTCCTGCCTGAGAATCAGCCCTTTGAATCCGAACATGACAGAGAACTGCCATTGAAATCACAACAGATGCTCCCCTCACCCCACACCTGGTGACACAATGGGTGCCAATAGGTCAGAGGTTCGAATCTGACGAGCTCCCGCTGTCAGCTCCAGCTCCACATGCGGGGGCATGAGAGATGGTCGAACATCCAAACACTGGGGCATTCCCTGGGCAACGTCCTTGAAGACGGCCAATTCTCTCACACCAGAAGCGATGTGCAGTTTCTCTAGTCACTCCTGACATGGGAAAAAAACCCCACCTCCAAATGGAAACTTTACTTGCTCAACTTTCGAAGTAGGAGTTAGTCATCCACAATTGAGAAGTCGACACCACCCTTCCTTCTGCGTGAGTCAATCCCCTCCACGGTGACACTGAAAGGAATTCTACACCAGGCATGGGCCTACTTGGGCCCTCCAGGCGTTTTGGACTCCAACTTCCACCATTCCTAACAGCCTCAGGCCCCTTCCTCCCCCCCCCCCCCCCCAGCCGCTTAATGTAGAATGAATGCACTTGCAAGGCACGGTTGGGAAGGATACGCCTTGTAAAACTCCAAATCCCAGGGTCTTGAGAGCGGGCAGTTCAAGTGGGGTCAGGCTGCATGCAACCTTCATACATCCCCAGAGCATGAGGATGAGCCTGGCCCTGAATGGGGACTGTGGCCGGACGCGGGCCCTTGAAAGCTCCGCCTCAGGCAGAGAAATGACTTGGGCCAGGGACTCCCCGGTGCCTGCCGCCTGGGGCTGCTCTGGGCGGGGCTACTGCGCCTCCTCCCGGGGGCCCCGCCCTCCCCGCGCCGCCGAGCCGGCGGGGGGGGGGGGGTGGGAGGGAAGGAGGGAGGGGAGAGGCCTCGCTGGGGAAGGCGGGGAAAGAGAGGACGGGGGGGGGGGGCAATCCCGGTGAGAGGGGACCGAGTCAGGTGCTGCCGGCAACTCCAGGTAAGGGCCCCACGGGGAAGTCGCGGCGTGACTATAGAATGAGCCCAGTTTCGACGCCACTTTGACTGCCCTGGCTCAGTTCTGTGAGATCCTGGGAGTTGTCCTTTAGTGAGACACTCTTGGGCAGAGAAGCAGAAAGACCTTGGAAAACTACAGCTCCCCCGAATCCAGAGCGAGAGAGCGAGCGAGAGGGAGGGACATAGAGAGAGAGGGAAAAACATGATTTGTCGGGTTTGTTTTACTGTCTCGAAAACGGGCACCAGGACAACGTGGAACATCCCACAGTTGTTTTGGTCTTGAACCAGAGAAGCAGGAGAGGGAGTTGTGACCAGCGAATCAAAGGTGGTCCCAGTGGTGATCGGCACACTGGATGCAGTGCCTAAAGACCTTGGCCTGCACTTAAACACAATCAGTACTGACAAAATTGCCATCTGCCAGCTGCAAAAGGCCACCCTACTGGGATCTGCACGCATTATTCGCCAATACATCACACAGTCCGAGAGACTTGGGAAGGGTCCGACGTGTGATCCAATACAATAATCAGCATAGTGACCTTGTTTGCTGTGTTTTAATCTTGTTATGTTTCAAATAATAATACTTTATTTATAGGGTGCCCTATCTCCCCTAGGGGAATGCGTTGTTGAAGGCTTTCATGGCCAGAATCACTAGGTTGCTGTGAGTTTTCCGGGCTGTATGGCCATGTTCCAGAAGCATTCTCTCCTGACATTTCGCCTACAACCCTCCTCAGAGGTTGAGAGGTCTGTTGGAAACTAGGCAAGTGGGGTTTCTATATCTGTGGAACAATGTCCAGGGTGGGAGAAAGAACTCTTGTCTGCTTGAGTCAGGTGTGAATGCTACAATTGGCCAGCTTGATTAGCATTGTAGCCTTGCAGCTTCAATGCCTGTCTGGTTACTGCCTGGGGGAATCCTTTGTTGGGAGGTGTTAGCTGGCCCTGATTTACTCTTGTCTCAATTCCCTTGCTTTTTGAGCATTGCTCCTTATTTACTGTTCTAATTTTAGAGTTTTTTTTTAAATACTGGTAGCCAGATTTTGTTCATTTTCTTGGTTTTTTCCTTTCTGTTGAAATTGTCCACCTGCTTGTGAATTTCAGTGGCTTCTCTGTGTAGTCTGACATGGTAGTTGTCAGAGTGGTCCAGCATTTCTGTCTTCTCCAATAATATGCTGTGTCCAGGTTGGTTCATCAGGTGCCCTGGGAGACTTCAGTTTTTGCTCCTGAAGGGAAAAAGAGAAACTCTTTCCACTTGACTTCAGTATGGATTTCTCCATAATAGTAGTGCCAGCCTATGCAGGTCTAGTCAGCATTACATCCCACCAGATTCAATGGGCCTTGCTCCCCATCAAGGCAGAATTTGGAGGAAAGTTAACATTTAGAACTGCAGTTATCCCAATCCTTTAACTAGCACGGCCCCTGTCTCAACATGCCTGCCCTCTTCTCCTTCTATGAAGACTGTTGCTATTGAATATAGTCACGTAAAACATCAAATTGGAAAAATTGCAGTGCGAGTTTAGAAGGATTCTGGAGCCTGCAGTCCAAAACAAGTTTCTCAAATGATGCAGATGGATGTAAAGGTGCAAGGGACTAGAAGAAGAATGGGGAAATCCGTGGCCAGATGTTGCTGAACTGCAGTTCTCAACAGACCTAGCCAACATAGTGTGTGTCTACACCAGGCATGGACAAACTTCGGCCCTCCAGGTATTTTGGACTCCAACTCCCACAATTCCTAACAGCCTCAGGCCCTTTCCTTTCTTTCCTATACTTTTTCACTTAAGCGACTGAGGGGGAAAGGGAGGGGCCTGTGGCTGTTAGGAATTGTGGGAGTTAGAGTCCAAAATACCTGGAGGGCTGAAGTTTGCCCATGCCTGGTCTATACTATGTTGGCTAGGACTGAATGTAGTTTCACACCACTGGAACTGCCATGGCTCAATGCTAGGATATCATGGAAGTTGTGGTTTTACAAGGTCTTTAGCCTTCTCTGCCAAAGAGTACTGGTGCTTTATAAAACTACAATTCCCAGGATTCTGTAGCATTGGGCAGTGCAAGAAGAGGTGTGAAGCTGCATTCATTCTACTGTGTATAGATGCACCCAGAGTGAGGAATGTTGCGAATGCTGTGAGCTGCAGCATCTGGTGGGCTTTGGGGAGTGTCCAACTCTCAAAGAAGTCCTTTCTCTTGGGCTGGCCTTCTGCGAAAGCCAGGCGCTCGCACATGCTCAGAGGAGCTGCTTCTGAATTGTTGCTTCCTATGCTCTGAGGTGTGGAGAAACAGGTTTGGTGAGAGGGAGAGCCGGGAATAAATGACGCTGTGCCAGCTGGATTCAACCCGGTGACTTTTGAAAAGGAAGGACCTTGGAATTGGGAAGATGTGTTGATGAGCATTGTGTATTTGTGTGTGTCTGCAGGCAGTTTTCATTTGGTGGGAGCTGAGAACGGAGACCAATTGAAAGCAGCTTGGATGTGTTGATTTCAGCCAGTGACAAGCTCTCTTGGGTTTCTCCTAGGACCACACAGCCAAACGTTCATGTGAAGATTTGACCCAGAGTGACTGGAGATCTCTCCTGAGGAGGAAGACTTAGGACTGTCGCAATTTAAAAAGGTACATTCAACACATTGTCACGTGTTATCTGTCATCTATAAAAAAGCAGGGATTGGAGTGGGGAGGGGAAAGAAAATGGGTAACTTAATACCACAAGGGATATTTAGCCCAGCTCAACTCCACTGTTGCACTGGGTGAAAAGTAGCTACTATCAGATAGGTATGAAAATATAAGAACAGAGAGATTCCAAAGTCCTTATTGTTGGTAGTACAGGCTGTCCCCAAGTTGCAGGCAAGGCAGGTTCTGTAGGTTTGTTCTTCAGTTGCATTTGTATGTAAGTCAGAACAGGCACATTTTTGAAGTGTAACTCCAGCCAATAAGCATGTTTGATAGCATAGGGAAGGGTTAACATATTTGTGGTGTTTCTTATGCTCAGAAAATTTTGCCTCACTTTCTGTCCCTGTAATAATTGGATTTTGAAAAATTTGGCTTGTGGTGGAAACAGATTGGAGAGAAAGGTTCAGTGGAGACACCTTTTCCCCATACTAAGAGTCTAAGTCAGATGTTTGTAACTCAGGGACTAGGAGCCCCCGTGGCACAATGGGTTAAACCTTTGCCGGTAGGACTGAATACCAACAGGTCGGAGGTTCGAATCTGGGGAGAGCATGGATGAGCTCCCTCTGTCAGCTCCAGCTCCCCATGTGGGGACATGAGAGAAGCCTCCCACAAGGATGGTAAAACATCAAAACATCCAGGTGTCCCTTGGGCAACGTAGTAGATGGCCAATTATTTCATACTAGAAGTGACTTGCGGTTTCTCAAGTTGCTCCTGACACACACCCTCAGGGACTGCCTGTAAATGACCAAAAAAGCACAAAATTGTGTGTAAGATTTCCGCGCTATTCAGAACTCTTCAAAATTAGGTGGGGAAGGGAGGGTGCACCTCTAGACTGTTAAATGAATGCACGTCACTTTACGTCACTTTAATGGCCATGGCTTAGTGCTATGGAAAACTGGGAGTTGTAGTTTGGTGAGGCACCAGCACTCTTTGACAGAGAAGAACTTGTAAAACTACAACTCCTATGATTCCATAGCACTGAGCCATGGCAGAAAAAGTGATGTCAGATTGTATGAACTCTACAATGAATATGCACCCATTATGTAGTGAACATGCTGTTTGCTTTTTACAGGCCATTAACCATTGCTTTCCTCAGTTTTCTTTCTGATTGGGAAGTCATTTTCCTCACTGGCCAAGGCAGGAGAGATAAAAAGGGAAATTAGTAGATAAGTAAAAGAATGTAACTGAGGTGGAAAGGGACAAACACCTCCTTTTTCTTTGTGCTGTTGCTGACAATCCCTTTAATGCTTTACTCTTTGCCTGTTTTTGGAGGAAATCAGTGTGGGTAACTGATTGGGGGCTATGTGGGTAACTTTCATGTGTTTAGTGGGTTCCTTCACCCCACAACTTGGCTTGCTCCAGGAGTGGGAATCATGGAGCCTTCCAGATGTTGTTGAGCCACAACTCCCATCAACTTTAGCTATCATATGGATGCTGGGAGTTGTAATCCAGCACCTTAGGTGGACCTTCAGATCTCATGCCCTACTTACAGGGGTTTGGAGAGAGTAAAGTAGAATGTAGTTTATTCTAGATTGGACAAAGATGAGGAAGCGGGGAGCTAAGGGCATGTACAGTATGTTTTATCCATACTACCCCTCTTGTTCATAATATATCTTACCGTAATTTACCCTAACCAATTGTGGAATACATTTGCTAAAGTTCTAGCATCTGTCCCTGGGACTGTTCAAGGCTGAAGGACCATACAGTTTAACTTAAGGGCTTTAAGCATGTTGCTGCCCCCTAGAGGATTTGGTCAGGAGTACCTGAACTAAGACGGTTTTGCCCCCCCCCCCCCCGCGCTTTGCATTGCTTCTCCCCCTTGGAAAGGATGCATTGGATGTTCACACTGCTCCAGGGACCCCACTTCCACACAAAACGGTCAGGAACTAAACTCAGCAGGAGGGGATTTTGCTCTTTCCTTGGCAGTCATTTGTAATGTGTGTCTGTGGTGCTTTAAACCCATCTTTGTGCATTAGGATCCTGCTTGATATTGAAAGTTAAGCAGGATCAGTCCTGGTTAGTGTTTAGATGGGAAATCACAAATGCATATCAGCCGACACTGTAGCCCAGTGATTTCCAACCTTTTTTAAAACCAGGGACCACTTTGACCAGGGACCACTCTCCAACAGTAGTACCAAAAAGGTTACGAATCAGTTTTTGGTCATCTTTAGATTCAGTTTGGTTATTTGGGGTACTGAATTAAAAATTGCATTAGATAGATCACATCAGTTCTAGTTTCTGATACAGAACATGAGCCATCCAGTAGTCACCATCTGCTCACCCACAGAAAATCACATTTAATAAGCCTCGGCGCTATAAGAGGGTTTCACAAGATCAGTTTCTCTCGTTGCAATGGTGTAGTAATGGTGAGGCTGTGGACTATATTTTAGTTCTTGCAGACCACTGGTGGTCCATGGACCACAGGTTGGGAACCACTTCTGTAGCCTATATTTCAGAGAAATGAACCTGGAAAACCATCTCTTGCCTAAGAAAATTCTCTGATACTCTTGGGATTGTCAAACTCCACAGGCAACATGAAGGCACACACAATCTTCCACATACTTGCACTCATACCATGCAAACACCTAGCAGAGAGGCTGCGTTGAACTGTGCTTGGAAGTTTGCTAGTCAGAAGCCCTACCTGCAGAAAGAAAGAGATTGCTAAGAGGAGGCCTTGGCTTTGTTTGCTCTCAAGAGGAGGAAGTTAAACCCATTTGGGTCTCTCCTCGGGGGAAGCAAATATGAATTCACCACCTGTATATTTAAAAGTCACAGGGAGTCATATTTGTGTTTCCAGGATCTGACTGTATCAGATGCTTTGCTCTTTGCTTTGCATGAAAAAGATTTTGATTAGTTTGTGGTGGCTGTAGCATGAGTCTCTCAAGGGTGTACCTACTCAGAGGAGGGCAAAATGAGAACATTTCTCGCTGCAAAGAAGAGTCCTATCTTCCCAAAAAAAGATTTTTTCTTTTAATCTCCTTTTTTAAGCATTGCAGAGGGTGTGTTACACCTTAAGCTAGTCAGTCCCTTGGTCAGTTTGCCTCTTTTGTGTTTTTGGGAGCCTAAACTCCTGTTTCTAAATGCACAACCAGGGGCAGCTCAACTCATTACGCAAAGTAAGCATTTGCAGTATAGATGATTTTGCCCAGGGGCGCTCTTGAGGTAAAATAGACCTTGACATATGAGAGTTGGAGTTACTGGGATGTATAGTTCACCTACAATCAAAGAGCATTCTGAACTCCACCAATGATGGAATTGAACCAAATATGGCACACAGAACTCCCGCAATGAACAGAAAATATATATCAGTGATTGGTTGTGGGGGGGGGGGGGGGGCGCCAAAATACTGTTTGCTTACCGTGCAGCTGCACCCTCATAGGAACTATTATGTAGCAAAAAAGTCCCCCTCAAAGGGAGTCTTTTTTCACCATATAATAGTTGCCACCATATAATAGTGTGACCATGATGTGGTCAAATATGGTATATTTGAGAGGGGGGATACATGAGAATGATGAAAGGGGCATTTGGGAGCTGAGTGGGCAGGAGTTAGGGGTAGCATGTAATGGAATCAGAACCTCTGGATCTTGTCCACAGTTTTAGGGAGATTGACGGGAAATGGAAAGAAGTAGAAGACAGGATTCCCTGTTAACATAGCATTGTGCTTCTACTTCTCTGGATATAATTTTGAGCTAAACTTAAAAGCTGCTCCAAAACAAAAAATGTCTAATTATAAAATGCTCTGTAGGAAGAAACTGACAGGAGAAGAGATGATAACCGGAGCACTTTGGGAATTATCTCTATTCTGAGAGATCTTCCCACTGAAAATTACAAGACCAACTGTATAAATGCCCAACGTCTCTCAAACACAAGATTATCCTAATGGTTGAATCTGGACTTCTCCCTCCTTTGCCTGCCTGCCAGCTCCCTCTTAATTGCAATCTACAGAAGCGTTTGCATGGCTGCATTGGTTCCCACACAGGACACAGCTTTATGGAGACATTGGCAATTTTAGCTGACCAGACATGTTCTTAAGCAGGAATTTCGGGTAGGGCTAGGCCTACCATTATTCAGAATCAGGCAGTCGCCTCAGGCTGTAGGAATGGGTTGGCATAAAATGGGAGCACATTGTTCTTCACTTTGTCATTACTGCATATTAATGGCAAGAAGGTATGAAATAAATAATGAGATTCTCTGCATCATAAGCCAAAATATGTTGGCTGGCTTTGGAGCAAGGGGAAAGCAGAGGAAAGCAGGAGAAAGCAAAGGTAACCATCTTCCCTTGTCTTCTGGGATGGCCAGCCATCCCATTCCCTGTCTTTTGCCCGTCTTTCCCCATTTTAAGTCATTTGGACTCGGAAACGGATCCCTACTGGAAGTGCCTTTAAATCATGTGGTGGCCTCAATGGGACCCGGGGGGTGGAAAGGGTCAATTTCTTTTCCTAAGTGCATCAAAACAAAGCCAGAAGTCCAATGGATCTTGTGGCACAATGTAAAATAATGTGTAATTCACATTTGATCAGCCCACACATTGCTTTGCCAGAGAAAGAAAATATGCCACACAGGTGAACAGTGAAGAACAAATAGTTTAGTCTTCATCATTCAGAACAGCATATGTACAATGTGATCAGCTGCATCAACTCATATAATGTCCTTTTATGAGAGATTTGAAATGTTTTTTTCTTTGTCCATATGGAGATACTCCTTCAGCAGCTCATTAAGCAAGGGCACACGCCAAACTCTGTCTCTCTGCTTCTCTCCCTGCTCCTGCTAGCACCTGCATAGCTCAAGCCTGAACAAAAATGTAACAGTATCCAAAAGTCCCAGGTTCAATCATCTCCCCGGTCATTGCCCGACCAATCAGCTTCATGCATCTTATTTTACAGTTGACACACACATACTTATTGATTCCTTGCATGCTTCAACAGATCTGATGAGGTCCAGTCACCTTGGGAAGGATGTTATTTTGAAAGTTCTGGCTCAGGCAACAAAACGCTTCAGGGCATCCCTGAGGAAGAGCATATGCAGGGCTGTAAGCAAAGATATTTCTACTGGGGAACGAGACTAGAAATCTAATAGCAAGAGATGCTCTGTCCCTTAGGCAATATGTAAAAATAATATTTTTGTTTGTTATCATCATTTATTTATATAGCACCATCACTATACATGGTGCTTTATAAGTAAAGCAACAGCAACACAGTTTCCGGCCCTCAGGCTTGCAATATAATTAAGACTCAACACAAAAGGAAAAAAGATGGCACTCTGTTAAGGAATTAAGTTCAATGGATGCTGCCTTTTCTTCTCTCCCTCCAAACTAGTAGCCAAGATTTTCTTCCTAGTATGTGAGCTGCATTTTGTCATTTCTGAAAGGCAATGAAGCTTTCCTGGGTGGGTGAGAGAAAATTGGCAACAAAGGAGAAAAATGCAGAATGATTACTGGCAATAAACTGCAGGGCCCACATCATAATAATAGTTTATTATTTGATGTTCTCTCCATCATCCATGACCACAAATGGACAACTCTGGTTGCTGTGGAAAAAGTAACAATCTACGTTTTGTTGCTATTGTGGCTGATTTTGTACCTTTTCTTGATTCTGGCCTTAATCATCCATTTAGATTAGCAATACTCAGGAAAAGGGTTGATTCCATAGCTCCATATATTATGGATGCCAGCTTCCCTGCCACTTCTAATAGCCTAGGAAGGTGGACCATATGGCTTTCCAGATGTTGAGCTCCAGACCCTAGCATCCCTCATTATTAACGTCGGTCAAATAATTCATGAGAGACCACATGTTTCCCTTTTCTGCAATAACCTTTGCTTGGAAGTGCCCTAGCACTAGTTTGGTCTAGATTTTAGCATCCTTCCACAGATAGCAGACTTCTCATGCTTGTCAACAGACCTGACCAATACAGTGTATTCTGAATCTACACCAAATTATTTTTGGATTTGTTGCTTTGGTAGAGTCAAGGTAGTACTATGTGGTTAAACATCCTTGAAATCACATACCGTTGAGGGTCTGGTGTACAATAAGAAAACATTGGTATAGGCCCAGTCCATCAAGAATTCCTTCTACAGACATCTACATGTAGTATATTAATAGTGAAACTGATGTTGTGATCCTAAAGCCTTAGGAGCCAGGTTTCTTGGGCATTCAGTTTTCTGCCATGCTGTTCTCTCCTGGCCAAAAGCTGAGCAGTGCAGTTTTCAGGATTGGATAGAAGGACAAGATGAAATTATGGTCAAGATCACCATAGGCAGGGGCCCCATGCATTTCAAGAGAAGCCAGTGTTGACGGAAATTAGATTAGCAGAAAGGGAAATGAAACAGGCAGTATTGTGTGCTAATGCGGTCCAAAACCAGATCTTGTTCTTAGATTGTGACACGAATGATGGCCTGGGAGGCAAACTTCATAGTCTCACTTCCTTGTTTAACTTTGGTACATTTGTGTCCTTCTCCTGATTGCTGTAATGTATGTAAAGCCAATGGGATTTTGGCCAAGGAGTGTAGTGTCTAGATCCAGGGAAGTCATGCTACCCCTCTATTCTGCCTTGGTCAGACCACACCTGGAATCACACTGTGTCCAATTCTGGGCACTGCAATTGAAGGGAAATGTTGACAAGCTGGAATGTGTCCAGAGTAGGGAGACTAAAATGATCAAGTTTCTGGAGAACAAGCCCTTTGAGGAGCAACTTAAAGAGCTGGGCAAGTTTAACCTGAAGAAGAGAAGGTTGGGAGGAGACATGACGAGGACCATGTACAAATATGTGAGGGGTAGTCATGGAGAGGCGGGAGCAGGCTTGTTTTCTGCTGCTCCAGAGACTAGGATGTAGAACAATGGCTTCAAACTACAGGAAAGGAGATTCCACCTGAACATTAGGAGACTGTGAGAGTTGTTCAGTAGTGGAACTCTCTGCCCTGGACTGTGGTGGAAGCTCCTTCTCTGGAGGCTTTTAAACAGAGCCTGGGTGGCCATTTGCTGGGGGTGCTTTGGATGCAATTTTCCTGGTTCTTGGCAGGGATTTGGACTGGGTAACCCATGAGGTCTCTTACAACTCTATGATTCTAAGATTCTATGTGTTGATGTATTGACAAAACAGCTACTATAGCAACCAGAATATCAGAGACCATTATGTTCCATGGGCTACTCTATTCCATGGGAAGAAACTAACTATGAAGTTATGGCTTTATCTGTTGTGGGATTCCCTTTTAATAGGCTTCAACCATAGTCCAGATATATGGAAGATGCCTCTGTTAGGCCCTCTGCTATCCAGCCCTATGCCAAAATAAAGGATCTTAGCACAAGCTATCAGAAACAAGATCACTCTTCTGTTTCAACCAAAGATTAGATCTTTCTACTGGTAGTGCTGAAAGAGAGATCAACTGTCATCATGGATGTAGTTGGGTGAGTGAGCAGTACATGTTTTACTAGATGAGGAAGATCTGAGAATGGCAGTCTCTGAGGCTTTTTTGTAGGTAATAATTATGGTATCATCTTCACAGACAGATTTCATCACTGGTAGTGAATTGTAGCTCTTTTATCACTGTGATTGTGAATCTGCTTTGAACCTTAGTCTTTAAAGGAGGCATCTAAAGATCTGAACCCATTCCAGGATTGGGTTCAGCATCTTGAACAGATCCATCAAAATTCAAAGTAAAACTTGGGTGGAGAATTTAATACCTTACTGACCTGGAAGCCACCAACTACTGTGGCCAGCTAGATGTTTTGAGTTCCCTTCTGGGGAGATAAAATGGGGGTATAAATAAATATAATCGATAAATAAACTACTTCTGATTTAGGGGAAATTTGGCCCACAATATAGCTCCCACAATTCCTTACCATTGGCCATGGTGGCTGGGGCTAGTGTGAGTGAAAGGCCAAAGTGTCAGCAGGGCCAAATTTTCTCTTCCCCGTGACTGTTGCTGTGTAATACTGTCAGGCATTATAATGTATAATCTTCCAAGTTGATTGCAAAACAAATTGCTTGTATTTCCAAAGGCTTGAACTGTCGCATTCTTGCTATTTTGTTCATGTTATTTTTACATTCATTGCAAAATGTTGATATTATCTAGGATTGATCTCTTTGTGATCTAATTAATTCATTAAATAGAGGTTCATTAAAAAACCCCAAAGAGCATCTATCCAAGTTATCTTCATCTTTTTTCATTTAGTTTTAAGAACAATTCCTCCCATGTTAGAAAGCAGGAACATTTTTTTCTGTATTTCTGAAATGTGGGATTGGGCTTTCCAGATGTTGTAGGAGTCTTCCCTTGGCTCATTTTTGAGCTGTGTTTGGTTGAATCCATAGATGCTGAATCTGTGGATATGGTTTTGTATTACCAAATGTGAAGTTGAGGCGTGGCTATTTCATCTGTGTTTGAGTGGTCATCTCAGAGTTTCTTATGTAACTTTGTTGCTGGCCTTTATTGGGTATTCTAAATGTTTTTGGATAAATAAAAGCCATGCTTTATTGCCTTCCAGCAATCTTAAAGGAACATGTGTTTTCCTGATTCTAAGATAAGCACCCTTGTTGGTAGATGCATCAGAAAGCCAGTAGTGAACACGAAATGTGTACAGGGAATCTTTATGGCAGGAATGAGTAGCCTGTATGACCAAATAAGCTGTAGTAACTCCATGCTCTGTCAGTTATACTGTTGCTTCTCTTGATTGGAGAAAGGCAGGACAATAGATAGAGAGAGAGAGAGAGAGAGAGAGAGAGAGAGATGTGATGGAACGTGAAATCAAATAACTTTAGCACCTCTGCTTATATGACTACCGTAACTGCTAAGGGTAAGATCCTGCTGCATCCAATGGCCGGGGAGAATTTGCCTAATTTTGCTTTCTTTTTCCATCAAGTGTAAAGTGATCTAAGATAGAAAAGAATTGGGAAACTTTAATTCCCTAGAGCAGTTACTCCAATGTTGACATCTCCAGCTCTGTTGGAGTCCAACTCCTACTGCCTCCAGGCAGCATAGCCATTGGTCGTCCTGACATGATGAGGAGAACTGCATCCCAGCACACTAAGAAGATTTGGAGGACACTGAAGGGTCTACCCTTTCCCATGTGTATTACTCAGCTACCTCATATTAAACGTGGCATTTATGAAAGAGGGAGACACTTCAGACATCAGATATTCTAACCCCTTCCTCCCTTTTGTTTGTTTGTTTATATTTTGGTAGACAGTATGATCCCGGTGGCCGAATTCAAGCACTTCACAGACCAGCAGCCTGCTTTCAAGGTTCTTAAGCCATGGTGGGATGTATTGGCTGAGTACATCACCATTGCCATGCTGATGATAGGCGTTTTTGGTTGCACTCTGCAAGTAAGTATGTATAGGAGAATCCTACCTGGTAGTCTAGTGGGACTTTGCACAGTGTCACTGGGAAATATTACATTGGTTGTGGCAGGGAAGAGCCTAGAGTTTGGGGGACACTTTGGGCAGGTTTGGAAAAGAACAAGTGAATGGTCTAGTGCAGAAATTGTCAACATTTTCAGCCCAAGTGTAGCAGTAGCACTGCAGAGACGACTAGGTTTCCTACAGCCAATTGCTTGTGGGTAAGAGGCCCTTTCGAAATGATATTGTACAGGCTCAGTAACTTAGACAGAGTTAGCCAAGAAAGTGCAAAAATAAGAGTTAAAAGTATTACTTTTGGTGTGTAATGAAGAGGCAAATATTAAACTATTGTACTCTCACCCTCTCCCATAGCTATACAAATACTAGAATTAGTCTTGTTTGACTACACATGCAGTAGAGTTGAAACGATAGCAGTGAACTAGCAGGTCACTGAGGAGGTTGCAAACTTTTAGTGCTCCCCATGCTTTTAAACTAAAATACACATCCTTAGAAATAAAAAGCAATGATTACCTAGTCTGTCAGGGACAGTTATTCTAGCCAGCATCACTTCCTGCTATTCTATTTTTTGACCTGTGCATAGGATTTTTATAACCTTTCCAAAATATAATCTTCCATATGCAACCTGAAGTAGTTTTTGTGTGTGTGTGTTGGGGGGGGGGGGGGGTGTGCAGCCAAATATTTTCCAAGTTTTATATATCATTCTCTTCCACTGGGTTTTGCTGTCTCACATTCTTTTCTCTTCTTTGCTATCATGGCATGATAGGTGATACATGATAAGATTATCTGCCTTCCCAACCATGTTCCCAATGGCACAGCCTCCACTGATGTAACCTGTGAAGATTTCACCAAGAGGAGAATCAACGCCTCTCAACCAATGGAAAGCCCTGCCTACCAGGTAATGAGTGGACGACGAAACAACCTGGATCTGCAACAGTACAGCTATATCAACCAGATGTGCTATGAGTCAGCCCTTCATTGGTATGCCAAGTACTTCCCTTACCTTGTCGTCATCCACACCCTTATCTTCATGGTGTGTGCCTCTTTTTGGTTCAAATTTCCTGGGACCAGTTCAAAGATTGAACATTTTATCTCCATTCTGAGCAAGTGCTTTGACTCACCCTGGACTACTCGAGCCATCTCAGAAGTCTCTGAGGAGGAGAATGGAACTTCAGAGCAAATGGGTCGGAGAAAGAAAATTAGTGTTTCCAGTGAGGCAACAGAGCTTTCCCCCTTGAAGGGCTCTATTTCAGAGAAGAAGGTTACTGAGTCCCCCTCCTCAATAAGCTTGTTGGACAAAAAGGAAGGTGAGCAGGCCAAGGCTCTCTTTGAAAAGGTGAAGAAGTTCCGACTCCACGTCGAACAAGGAGACATCCTTTACACCATGTACATCCGCCAAACTATTCTCAAAGTCTGCAAGTTTTTAGTCATCACTGTCTACAATGCAATCCTGGTTCCCAACATTAGCTTCATTGTGCCATGCAGTATCAAGATGGAGGATATGACAGGCTATGAGCATTTCTGTTGCAATCACACCAAAGCCCATCTGTTCTCTAAGCTGGCAATCTGCTACATCTGCTTCCTTGGTATCTATGGCATGACTTGTCTCTATACACTCTACTGGCTCTTTCACCGACCACTCAAAGAGTACTCTTTTGACTTTGTACGTGAGGAGACAGGCATCTGGGACATCCCTGATGTCAAGAATGACTTTGCCTTCATGCTCCACCTCATCGACCAGTACGATTCCCTGTATTCCAAGCGCTTTGCTGTATTCCTCTCTGAGGCCAGTGAGTTCAAGCTGAAACAACTCAACCTCAGCCATGAGTGGACGATAGAGAAGCTGCGACAGAAGCTACAGAAGAATGTGCATGACCGGCTGGAGCTCCATCTCTTCATGTTGCCTGGATTGCCTGATACTACTTTTGAGCTGACTGAGGTGCAGGCCCTGAAGCTCGAGCTCCTCAAAGATTTTACTTTCCCAAACTCTGTGACTCAGTTGGTCAACCTTCAGGAGCTTGCGTTGATTAACAGTCCCGTTAAGCTGAATTTCACATCTTTGATGTTTTTCCGTGAACACCTGAAAGTGATGCTTGTCAAGTTTGATGATATAAAAGATATACCAGTATGGACTTACAACCTGAGGGGATTGGAAGAGTTGCACATTATGGGACACTTTAACCCAGAGATGAACCGGGCGGGGAATCTAGAATGCATGCGTGAACTAAGGAGCCTGAAGGTCCTGACACTGCATAGCAACATGTCCAAATTGCCACCCAGTGTGGCTGATCTGGCTACTCATTTGCAAAAGCTCAGGATCCACAATGATGGGACTAAGCTGGTGACCCTGAACACCCTCAAGAAACTCTTCAATGTACAGGAATTGAAGCTGATAAACTGTAGCTTGGACCGCATCCCCCATGCTGTCTTCAGTCTGGTCAACCTGCAAGAGTTAGACCTGAGGGACAACCAACTGTATACTATTGAAGAGGTCCTGAGCTTCCAGCATTGCCGCAAGTTAACATGCCTCAGACTTTGGCACAACCACATTGCCAGCATCCCTGACCATATACGCAAGCTGAAGTCCTTAGAGCAGCTTGACCTTAGCCACAACCGGATCGAGGCCCTCCCTGCTCAGCTGTTCTTGTGCACCAAGCTGAACTATTTGGACCTCTCCCACAATAACATCCAGGTCATTCCTCCTGGGATGGGAGTTTTACAAAGCCTCCAGTATTTTTCCATTTCACACAACTTTTTAGAGGTGCTGCCTGCTGAAGTCTTCTTCTGCAAAAGGCTCAAGGTTCTCAAACTTGGGCACAACAAACTGCGGCACCTCTCTGACCGCATCAGCTGGCTACCTTTGCTCTCCAGGCTGGAGCTGAAGGGAAACAACCTGGATATCCTGCCCCGGGAAATTGGCCAGTGCGCAGCCCTCAAGCGTAATGGCCTTGTGGTGGAGAACACCCTTTACGAGACATTGCCTTTAGAAATTAGGGAGAAAATGGAGAAAGAATGATGGGGAAAATCGCAGGCGAGATAAGGAAGGTGGGTGGAAACCTCTCAAGTGTTGACCAAACTGTTATGGCACATGGAGAGATCTGGCTGAGTCTGGTGCCCATGTGTTCTAATTTAGAGAGTGTCCCACTCTCCCCCCCCCCCCCACCCCACCCATGGTGTCAGCCCAGAGTGGACTTGGCAAGAGAAGCAAAACTCCATCGCTGGCTGGAATCAGGATAGGAATGGAAAATGTTCATCCTGGGAGGCAGAGGGAAGGATTGTCAAACCTCCTGAATTCAGATGGAATGAAAGCCCAGCAAAAAGACACAATGTAGCAAACAACTCTTTTAAAAACAAAAACAGTAAAACAAGTAACAAATTATTCATAAGAGAGAATTGGTTGTACTAAACCAAATCATAATTATAGTTATTTTTATACATGTGTGTGTATGTGTACTTTTTGAAATATTCTGGGGCTTTGTTATACTTTTTTGTTTGCATGGTTTCATACATTCTTATCTACTTATTCCTCTGCCCACCTAATATGGCTTTTGCTTCCATTGAACACTTTAAATTTTATTTAGAGATGCTGTTTGCCACATTTATTGCCTATAGACTGTTTGGTGCTGGGGAGACTCTCTACAGCAGTGGTTCTCAACCTTCCTAATGCTGTGACCCCTTAGTACAGGTCCTCATGTTGTGGTGACCCCCAACCATAACATTATTTTCATTGCTACTTCATAACTGTAATCTTGCTACTGTTATGAATTGTAATGTAAATATCTGATATGCAGGATGTATTTTCAGTTACTGGACCAAATTTGGCACAAATATCCGATACGCCCAAAATTTGAATACTGGTGGGGTTGGGGTCATTTGGTCATTTGGTAATGCTGGAGTTGCTGGGATTTATAGTTCACCTTAAATCAAAGAGCCTTCTGAACTCCATCAATGATGGAATTGAATCAAACATGGCACACAGAATTCCCATGACCAAGAGAAAATATTGGGAAGGTCTGGTGGACATTGACCTTGAGTTTTTGGAGTTGTAGTTCACCTATATCCAGACTGTGGACTCAAGCAATGATGGATCTGGATCAAACTTGGCACAAATAGTCAATGTGCCCAAATGTTAACACTGGTAGAGTTTGGAGAAAATAGACCTTGTCATTTGGGAGTTGTAGTTGCTGGGATTTATAGTTCACTCACAATGAAATAGCATTCTGAACCCCACCAATGATAGAATTGTACCAAACTTTCCACACAGAACCCCCACGACCAACAGAAAATACTGTTTTCTGATGGTCTTTGGCGACCCCTCTGACACCCCCTCACGACCCCCACAGGGGTCCCGACCCCCAGGTTGAGAAACACTGCTCTACAGGGAGACACCCCACATGTATTCACTTTCATTTCTTACAAGAAGAATCATGTTTTCACTGCTAGAGACCTGGAGTAGAAAGCCTTCACATAACCTTAACCTATAAGAGTTCCTGGAATTATTGACCTTGCATTCTTCTAAACTGATAGTTTTTTTTTTCACATTGACTTGTATCATAACTAATACTCCATTGGTACGATTGACTTCACTGGAGAGTTCCAGTCATGTGCTGTTCTCCCTGCAGAAGCAATATTTGCAATATTTGGGGATTCTTCATCTGTGGGGGAAAAAAAACAACAAGGTAGAGGTATGAATATACCTCAGTTGAACTTATAAAAATCATGCCATCCATATTCTCCACACAATGGGAATGTAATTCTGTACTTAGGGCGCATCTATGCTAAAAATAATGCAGTTTGACCCTGCTTTAACTGCCATGGTTAAGTGCTGTGCAGTCTCTGGGATTTGTAGTTTTGTGTACTCTTTGGCAGAGAAGGCTAAAGACCTTGTAAAACTACAGTTCAGATTGCATGGAGTATGTTCAGCTTTTTCCGCCCTTGTCTATATCAGCCTCAAGCTTCTGGACTGTCATTTGAGGAATTCCTGTGTAGGCTTCATTGTGATGGTCTAAACACATCAGAGCATAGATCAAATTATCCCAGTCCAGGAACAACTGTAGCTAGTGGCCACAGACTTGAATAGAGAAGACTCTAATGGATGGAAAATACATCAGATTAGATATTTTCCTCCCTTGGTTTCTTTGTTGATTTCACTTTTACATGTCTGCTGGGTTTACATGCATGGCTAAAAAATGAAAGCTTTTCCTCTTGTTTCTCTCTCCCCCCCCCCCCCCTTTTCGATCCATGAATTTCATAGGGTTTTCTTAGGCATGGGATACTCAGAGGTGGTTTGGTTAGCTTTCCCCCTCCTAACACGCACACACACACTACAATGTTACAGATTATTTACTTTAAAGGCTACTGATCCTGTCTGATTTTGGAAACTCAGCAGGGTTTTTGATAAGAGACCGCCAACCAATACCAGATGCTGTAAATCACATATGTCAAAAGCAAGGCCCACGGGCTGGATTTGGCTACCACATCATTTTATATGGCTCGTGGGGCTTTCAATATTGGGTAAATATAGTTACATTTATATAGCCTTAGAATTGCAAATGACTCTTTGTAGGCAACCATAAGGCTGATGTGACCCTCTGTGGAAATGGGTTTGACACCCCTGCTGTAAATTGCTGTAGGTGATTTCTCACCTAGCTTGCAAAGGGTCCCAAGGGATGAACAAGACTAAGTACCCTGCTGTCATAGGCAATCACTTACGACTGAGCATGGTTGTCTTCCAAGGGCCATCTTGGCAGCGGGTCTGTAAGTGATTGTAGAGACCTGTTCTGGATCCGCATGATCATTTGCAATGAGGACAGAGATTTTCAGATGGAAGGTGGTCCCGACAAGAGTTTGCTTCACGCGCCTTCGCAAGTTTCTCCCTTTCACCATCTATTTGTGCTTCAAAATCCACAGCACTGCTGGTAACAGCTGACCTCCAGTAAGATGCTGGAGGCCCAGGGGTATGCAGTTCCCAGTGTTTATTCCATATTCTGAAAACTATATTTCAGAGGAAGGAACTGACAAAACCACCTTTGAATATTTCCTGTATAAGAAAGCTCTATGAAACTTATTGAGCTGACAAGCAACTCGAAGGTATACAGAGAAATTTTTTAAGTAGGTTTTATCTCTTAGATTGCATGTTATTGCCACCTAGTGGTTGATGCTATTTGAAGTACAGTACTCCTAGAGAAATCTAAATAAGATTATGTCTTAACATTCACTTCATGTATTTGAAGTGAGATGTGGGTGTTCTCTAGCAAGTTTTAAAATGTCATGTAAATAGCCAGTTTTGAAAACTGGCTGGAGAGAGGCAATGCACATCGGAAGTTTGCTTCCCTAATCTGTCAACTAGCTATTGGCTTCCTCTGGGCAAGAAAAGCAAGGGTATACATCTTTTTAAAATGATTTAAATTAATCGCCATTATCTTTTCCTAATTTGGACTTCTCTGTGGCAGAACTGGACCACATCCCTTGGGGTGTCAAGTCTTGCCAGGTTTGTGGGCACCAGACTGCTTAAGTGATTGATGTGTTCTTATATTGAACAAGTCAGAGTAAAACAATGCAACTTTAATCAAAGATTTTTTTAAAAACTCATACATTATTGAGACTGGCATTTATAATTGTGACATTGTTTGTAAATAATAGTCACAAAGTGTAGGAGACATGATTTGATGCACAAAGATGTGGAGGTAAGAGATGGATTATTGGGTGACTAAGGTAGTGGCCTCACACTGAATCGAGACATCACACTGGCAACAAACATCTGCAAAGTTAAAGCAATAGTATTCCCTCTAACAACCTATGGATGTGAGAGCTGGACCATAAGGAAAGCTGAGCAAAGGAAGATAGACGCTTTTGAACTGTGGTGCTGGAGGAAAATTCTGAGAGTGCCTTGGACCGCGAGAAGATCAAACCAGTCCATACTTCAGTAAATAAAGCCCGACTACTCACTGGAGGGAAGGATATTAGAGGCAAAGATGAAGTACTTTGGCTACATCATGAGAAGATAGGAAAGCTTGGAGAAGACAATGATGCTGGGGAAAATGGAAGGAAAAAGGAAGAGCGGGTGACCAAGGGCAAGATGGATGGATGGTATCCTTGAAGTGACTGGCTTGACTTTGAAGGAACTGGGGGTGGTGATGGCCGACAGGGAGCTCTGATGTGGGCTGGTCCAGGAGGTCACAAAGAGTCGGAAGCAACTGAACTAATAAAAAGGTAGGGGCCAATGTGGCATAGTGGTTTGAGTGTTGGACTATGACTCCTGGAGACCAGAGTTTGAATTCCTTGTCAGCCATGATACCAATGAGTAACCTTAGGCAAATGTCAGATGTTATGGAAAACATCTTCTGAATGAAACTTGCCAAGAAAGCTCTGTGATGGGATCACTTTAGGGGTGCCATAAGTCAGAAACCACTTGAAGGCAAGAGCTGAGCTTGTACAAGGCAACTTAAAGTACAGTCAGTGGTCATTCCATCATGTCAAATGCTCAGGGTGTCACCAGCCAGAATCAGCAGAAGGGGCCCTAAAAGCAACTGGGTTTGAAGTAAGTAAAGTAATGCAATCAGCAAAATTATAAAGGTAATTACCATATATACTCAAATTTAAGACAACCCGAATATAAACTGTGACACCTAATTTTACCACAAAAAAACCCAAAAAAACTGGGAAAACATATTGACTTGAGTATAAGCCGAGGGTGGAAAATGCAGCAGCTACTGGTAAATTTAAAAATAAAAATTGTTACCAATAAAATTACATCAATTGAGGCATCCATAGGTTACATGTTTTTGAATATTTACATAAAACTATAATTTAAGATAAGACTGTCGAACTCTGATTAAATCATTATTCCAACCTTCTTCAATCTTTATGTGCTTACATATCCTTCCAATAATAATAAATAGAGTAAAATAATAAATGTAATAACAATAATAGAGTAAATAATAAACATAAAAATAATAGAGTAAAATTCTGTCTATGCAAATAATAATAATAATAATAATAATAATAATAATAATAATAATAATATAAAGTAACATAATAAATAGGCCCCCCCCGGTGGCGCAGTGGGTTAAAGCACTGAGCTGCTGAGCTTGTTGACCAAAAGGTCGCAGGTTCGATTCCAGGGAGCGGCGTGAGTTTCCGCTGTCAGCCCTAGCTTCTGCCAGTCTAGCAGTTCGAAAACATGCAAATGTGAGTAGATCAATAGGTACCACTCCGGCGGGAAGGTAAGGGCGCTCCATGCGGTCATGCTGGCCACATGACCTTGGAGATGTCTATGGTCAACGCTGGCTCTTTGGCTTAGAAATGGAGATGAGCACCACACCCCAGAGTCAGACATGACTGGACTTAATGTCAGGGGACAACCTGTACCTTTACCTTTAACATAATAAATAACTTTGACTCAAATATATGCCAAGGGGGGCTTTTTCAGCCTAAAAAAGGGGCTGAAAAACTCGGCTTATACTTGAGTATATATGGTAAGTCCAAAGTCTAAACTACCTAACCACTGCTGGCTATGACACAGACATGCCACGAGAAAAAACAAAACAAAAGAGAATCAGCAGAGTTAGACGGGAAGGATCAGCAAACTAGGATGTTGAAGATGAAATCTAGTTTACCAGAGTCTTATGACCCTTGGGAAAGACTGGGTCTTCCCTGAATGTGAGCATAAAATTGAGGATAGAAAAAGGTGTATGCTGGCCTAAACCTCATGATAAATATATGAATAAAATATTCTGACAGTAGCCATGTGATGAATTTTTGCAGCTTCCTTCCTTCCTTTGTGTCAAGAAATGTGTCAAGAAATCTCTTGGAAGCAAATGAGGTTTGCTTTCAAGAACACTGTCTTTTCCCTCTCCAGTCCTTTCCTCCTGAATGCAGCTGCCATGGAAACAGTATAATGCGTCTTGCACAGGGAGAGTTGTGTGAGGCGAAAACCACAAGTGAAGGAAAGAGGTCTGGAAGAGAGCGAACCTTGTGGACTGAGGATCAGAGCAAACGGTGTGATCGAAAAGTCCCAGGCAGAAGGCAGGTGAGGATCTTTACAAAAATTAAAGTAAGTGGAAGAACAGAGAAGAGATACAGGGGGCCAGGAATGGGTGTAATGATGGGAGCGACTGCTCCATACAAAGACTCACATTTATGTAGTCATTCTCATGAGCAATATGACAGGCCAGGCGTCACTTGTATGTACTGGAAATGAGGCAGGGCACTGCTTTCTCTATGCAAATTCCCCCATTCCATTCCTCGCAAATCTTCCAGGCACCTCTGATGGAGGCCTGGTTGGCATACAGTCAGTGCCAGCTATTGTAACATACTCCCACCCCAGTTTACTTCAGTTGTTGTGAATGGAGTTCAAAGTGCAAAAAAAGTTTTTATTGAATTAACTCAGTGGAGAGGAAGGGGAAGAACCTTGCTCATGGAATTGGCAAAACCAAGCTGCTGCAATCTCCCCTGCTTCCTTCTCAGTAACTTTTGTCATCTTGATCACACTCTAATGTCACTTGGTGGTACAAGTTCCAATTTGAAAATGACTGAACGAATGAACAACAACATATCAGATAGATCATTGATACTTAGCCTTGTCGAGGCATTCTAAAACTTGTTTATTCAACATGTGGGGAGTGAAGGCTGCTAACTTTCCATTGTTGCTTGAAAAGTGATGCTTCTGAATAGGAGGTGTAAAGAGGAGCGTATATGCCACCAATTTGTAACGTCTTAGGAGAGAGGAGAGACGATTTATTATTTATTACTCTTAATGGTGCCACCAATGTGTGATGTGAGGTATTATTGGGAGATATGGCACACTGGACGCAGAATTAATGGAGGTGAGGCAGTCTTCAAACAAAAGTTAACAAGTTTATTGAGCACAAAGCGTGTGGTTGCAAGTTGTAACTTTTCTTATAGAACTCAGAATAATGCTTGGTTAGTTGAATGTTACACTTTTTCAGGTTATACAGTATCTTCCTGAGGTGAAGCACTTATTACAGAACAAAGTTCCAATACAGGGATGTCTCCCTTATCTGATCCTCCCTTGATCAGATACTTAATAAGCTTATTCTTTAGCCTTTCTTTAGACTAACGGAATACTGGTTATGTTTCCCTTATCAGACTCTCTGGCTAAGAAACTTCCAGTAGCTTAATCTGGCTTTCCAAAGCCTCGAAACTTTGCTTCACAATTCACTCTTTTACAGCTATAACCTCCTAATCTTTCCTCTACCAATTCCTCACCCTCCAATCTTAACTCCTGACTGCTCACTCCTCTAACTCTAAACCCTAACTCTGACTGAACATAAACTGTCGTTTTTCAAACTCTCCCCTCTAAGCTCCTCCCACTTCTCTACAGCATCGTCTCCATGGTAACGCACTCCTCTCAGCTAGGCCACTCCAGCATTACTGCAGCCAATCTAAACACCAATACAGTTAAAATCATATAATTTATAATCAACTTCTTTACACCTTCCCCCCCAGAAAAAGTTATTTTTGGACCATTCTCAGTCCCGGAATGGGCAAAAATAATTTCACAAATTATCCAACAATATCTAAATACACAATATTTCTGAAATGCAAACATATTATGGTTAAATGCATTATAATTCATACATACAAACCTTTAACCTTACGAAATTTTAGTATCATCTATGGATGTGGTATCAAAGTCTCACATTTCTAACATTTTTTATACAAACAATCTATCTAAACATTTCTATTTTTATATATATATTTGTAAATATTTATTGCCTATTGCAAAACATATATACCTACCACACTTTAATATAATGTGTTTATATCTTATACCTATGGTATGAAACATATACAGTTCACCACTGTAATAACATCATACATTTTATAAGTCTATAATAAAACAGTATACCCATTTTTTAAATATTACACTATACTATATTATACTATATTACACATACATTACCTTTATATAATTTGGATCTATCTGTGATCATCCTCTATCCAATTCTCCATATCAACATTAAATATCCTTGTCCAAATGTGTTTCTATCCCATTAACATATACAATTGACCTTCTACCTAGTTTGGTCAATGTATAAGACATTTATCTATATATCATACCACAACTTTTTCCTATACATATAGTTCCACTTTGTTAATAGCCCACACAATAGTTAAACTTCCACATTTGATCATTGACATAGATGTCTTAGTGTCCAATGTCTCATGGTTCAAACACAACCTCGGTTGTACTGGACCAACTGTCCACAGCAATGTCTCTTTATGATGATCTTTTAGCTTCTTTCTTCCACTTCTTCGTTTCTTCTTTTCAGGTTTCTTCTTTTGTCCCTTGATGTCTTTCCGATGACCCGGAGATACGGTTTTCTTCCTCACACGATGTCTGCAAGTCTTTTCTGTTCTCTTTTTTGTTGCTGGGGTTTCTTCTTTTAATCTGACCTTCCAATTATCAGGAACAGTTCTGTTTCCATCGAGTTTCAGGGCTTGAACAACAGCTTGCTTTAATGTAGCATCAGATTTTAGTGAAGAATCTGGAATCCCTTGAACATCTCTTCTTGGGACTGAAGAGAATTCACTGTCCTTGGAAGAACAAACAAGAATACTGTCTTTCTTTAATGCAATTTTTCCACTGTAGTCTGGATGAACCTCTATAGCTAGAAATTGCAGCTTTTTCTTTCTATCACCACCAATACAGTCTGCGTATATCAGCTCTCCTGTCAGTCCATCAGCTTGGCTTTTATTCTCTCTTTCTTCTTTGTTCAAGGATAAAGGAAATCTCTCTTCCGACACATGGCCAAATCTTCTTTTTCTGCTCACTTTCTCTTCAGATGTATGGATCTTTGTTTCACAGAAGACCCCTGGATATTCTGAACTCGCATCAGCTTCTACTGTCACATCCAGAGTTTGTTTTTCTTCAGCTTTCTCTTTTAATTTTATTTTATTGTCTTTGTCAAAAAGTTCGGCTGAGGTAATTTCTTTACGTGGAGCTGAAGGAAATACATCTTTTAAGGTCAAGGATTCCTCTTTCTCCTCAGAGTTTATCACTTGTCTTTCCAGACCTATTGTTTCTATACTCCCTTCACTGGCTCTCAAATAATCAGCCACTGGAATCGGCTCTGCTGCAGGGCTTGTTCCTCGTTTGCATGGTCTCTTCTGGCTGTACACTTCTGACTTTATATTTGGAACACCATCTTCAGCAATAAATCTATAGGGTTGTTCTTCTGCTCTTTGTTCCTGTTGAATTTCTCTGACTCCTCCTGTCTTCGTAATAAGCTCAGCAACCGTAGCGCTGGATTCTGGATTTTCATCTCCATCCTGTTGTATGGCGAAACACATGGCTTTTTGATCAGGGCTTTTGTTGTTATATTTTTCCTCCTCACACGTCATTCTCCAGTTTTCAATCTTTTTAGCCAGATCATTTCCAATTAAACATCTGTATGGTATGTCTGGACTGACTGCAAAATCCCACATACCCTTCCAACCTCCATATTCTATTGGCAAAGACACTACTGTTGTTGGTATTGTAGGTCCCAAGCCTTTTAATCTTATTTCAGAGGTAGGATGCTGAAATTTCTGAGGTATTATATCTGTATGTACAATACACACTTCGGACCCTGTGTCCCACAGTCCTCTCATGTCTTTGTTGTCAATGGAAATGGATTCTAAGTAATCCTCCGATAGGGTGTTTGACAAAATGAACAAACACTGTTTCTCTTGAGGCTCTGTTTCTGAACTCTCCTTTGACACATTATTTGGTTCTGCCTTCTTTGTTTCTTTTACTTTATTAACAAAGAGGGTTGTTTTCTCTTTTCTTAAAAGGGGACATTGATACCTTATATGATCCCACTTTCCACACTGAAAACACCTCATTTTTCCCTCAGGAGCAGTTTGACTTGTTACACTCTGCCTCCTCCAGGAGGGGTTTTCTATTGCAGAACCTTTTTCTTGCTGTGGGTGCGTTTGATGTTGGTAAAATGGCTGCCTGTTTGTTCTTTTATCACTTGGCAGATCTTCCCTTTTGAATCCTTCTTTTAGGGTAATTATTTGATCTACCATAACCGCTGCCTCTACTATAGTGGATGGTTTTCGATCCTGTATCAGCCAGCGAAAATCGGAAGGTACCAATTGGAAGAATTGTTCCAATTTTAAAAGTTCTCTCAGCTGTTGGTAATTTTCCACCTCAGACGTCCTTAGCCAACTATCGAACAGTTGAGACAATCTAGAGGCCACTTGAGCGAAACTTTGGTTTTTATCTCTTTTTAGGGTCCTGAACTTGAATCTGTAAAATTCAGGAGTTAATTGAAATTCCTGTTGAATTTGTTTCTTAAATAAATCATAATCCCCATAGGACTCCTCAGGCATTTCTCCATAAATTTGTAAGAGCTTTCCACTTATCTGAGGCCTTAGGTATGTCATCCATTTTTCCTTAGCAACCCCAACATCCCTACAACATCGTTCAAATGAGATTAAAAATTTCTCTATATCATCATCCTTAGTAAATTTAGGAAATCTCTTTATCATATCTGGGGTATCCACTCCAGAGCTCCCTTCTTGGATGTTACCGGATGTTTGAGACAAAGCTAATTTTTGCTTTTGCAGTTCAAATTCCATTCTCCTCAATTCTATCTCCTGTTCTCTCTCTTTTTGTCTTTCTTCAAACTCTCTTTCCCTTTGTTTTGCCTCTATCTCCAGTTCTCTCTCTCTTTGTCTTTCTTTTGCCTCTATTTCTAATCGTTTTATCTCTAGTTTGTACTTATAAGCCATTTCTGACACAGGCACTGGCCCTGTTTCTGCTTCAGAGCCCGAACTTTCTTCTTGGTCTCCCTCTGTTTCCTCAACAACCTTTTTTTGTCGTCTGGTAGCCATATTTCAATGACTTTTACCTCACAATTTATTCTTAAAGTAGTCTTAAGGCACTTGATCAGTTGTTAAACGGATCCCGTCGTCTGCCACCAATTTGTAAAGAGGAGCGTATATGCCACCAATTTGTAACGTCTTAGGAGAGAGGAGAGACGATTTATTATTTATTACTCTTAATGGTGCCACCAATGTGTGATGTGAGGTATTATTGGGAGATATGGCACACTGGACGCAGAATTAATGGAGGTGAGGCAGTCTTCAAACAAAAGTTAACAAGTTTATTGAGCACAAAGCGTGTGGTTGCAAGTTGTAACTTTTCTTATAGAACTCAGAATAATGCTTGGTTAGTTGAATGTTACACTTTTTCAGGTTATACAGTATCTTCCTGAGGTGAAGCACTTATTACAGAACAAAGTTCCAATACAGGGATGTCTCCCTTATCTGATCCTCCCTTGATCAGATACTTAATAAGCTTATTCTTTAGCCTTTCTTTAGACTAACGGAATACTGGTTATGTTTCCCTTATCAGACTCTCTGGCTAAGAAACTTCCAGTAGCTTAATCTGGCTTTCCAAAGCCTCGAAACTTTGCTTCACAATTCACTCTTTTACAGCTATAACCTCCTAATCTTTCCTCTACCAATTCCTCACCCTCCAATCTTAACTCCTGACTGCTCACTCCTCTAACTCTAAACCCTAACTCTGACTGAACATAAACTGTCGTTTTTCAAACTCTCCCCTCTAAGCTCCTCCCACTTCTCTACAGCATCGTCTCCATGGTAACGCACTCCTCTCAGCTAGGCCGCTCCAGCATTACTGCAGCCAATCTAAACACCAATACAGTTAAAATCATATAATTTATAATCAACTTCTTTACAGGAGGCAATCCTCAAGACATGGAGGCTCTCCACATGAGCCAGGACTCTGTTTTCTCACTGCTCTGGCTGATGTGGAAAGGTTACACTGATTGTGATGGCACGGCTGAGCCTATGGGAAAACTATAGAGTCTGGCTTTACTCGGGGCTATCTGCATATCTTCTGTTAAGATTAAAACTCTTAGCAGACAGAGGCACTTTGAGGCAAGGTGAAAAGATAACCAAATGAGTTTACTGAAACAAGATGAATACAGGGTTAACTCCACCCGGGACTATCATAAAATAACTTAAAACAAAACATTACAAAAGGATATTTTGATGGTTGCAGTAATCTTTCTGGAGACTTTGAAAGTTTCCTGCCTCTGGTGCAAAGCGATGGTTATAAACTGTCTTAATGTGAAGCATACGCTGGTCATAAGCTTCTGTTGTCCTTTGGACTTATGGTGCTAAGGATGCCTGTTTGAATTGCTTGGGACTAGGATTACCAGATAATCCCAAACCTAAGTCACAGTAGCTCTGCTGTAGAAAAGAGGGAAGAGTCCAGCAAAGAGCTCTATACAGGGAAATGGAATAGACCAACTAAGGCTGGCCTCTGGGGGTGTTAAACTCCACCCAAAAACTAATACAAAGGAAGGTATTCACACTACTGAGAAAATCTATGAACGGGGGGGGGGGGGGGGGGCTAAAGCAAAGGAAAGGAAAAGGCAGAGCCAAAACTTCACACTGATTGAAGAGGCTCTTATATTCCGTCATGAAAGCAAGGAGATATGACAATGGAGAGATAGGAAATTAATTAAACACAGATTTTCCTTAAATATATTGATATGATGAAACTGTTTTAAGGTTCTGACTCGGTAAATATTAAAATTAATAAAAATAAATAATATATGTGCCACTTATTCAGGGTATTACTAGAAATGCAGGAAATCAGGAGGAGATTGCTGTGTTTGGTAGGAAGGTCCTACGGCCAAAGAAATAACAAACAGAAAGAAAAAGAGAGGGATGTTTATAGCGACATTTATAAACTGGCTTTCTTCCAACATGCTCAAGGAATTATTCATGGCTCCCTGCCCCACACTTTATTGGTGGACGGTTAGGTCCAGCCAAGAGTAAATGATTGGTTCAAGATCACACACTCAATTTCATAATTAAATGAAGCATAGAACTAGATGTCTCATTTTTCAGTCTAATATAATATAATCATCTTTTATACCACACTGGCTTTCTGTGGGCAATCAATAAATTAACTGCAAAATATTCAGTTGTGCAATTCCTTTAGAATCTGCCTTCAATTTCTTTAATTTTCAGCCCTGAACACAGAGAGAAAAACAACTCCTCTTTTTCAACAAAAGATAAGGATAAAAACCAACAGCTAAGACGTTCTCTTCCACTTATGGAGAAATTGCAAATGCCTGACCTTTCTCTTCTATTCCCTCTTACCCCCTTTGTCCTGGACCTATTTCCATTTACTCAGTTATCAGATTTAGGAAAGAGGAGAGGAGTGGGTGGACTTTTGTCCTTCCCAGTATTTTCAGGGAAAAGCAAAACTCTTGCAGCCTCTCTCAGCTCATGAATAATTGTTGCCACCTTTATCACAATTTGATGTTGCTTGCCACATAGGCCCTGTGAAATGTTGATGGATATTAAGCACCAGTGCAGTGTAGTGGTCTCGGTGTTGGATTAGATCTTTGGAGGCCAGAATTAAAGTCACTGTTCATCCATGGAAATGCTCTTGGTGACCTTGGGCAAATCACATGCTCTCAGTCTCAGAAGAAAGCAAAAACAACCCTCTCTCTGAACAGATCTCATGAAGAAAACCTCATGATAGATTTACCTCAGAGAAACATAGAGTTGTAAAAGACCTCGTGGGCCATCCAGTCCAACCCCCTGCCAAGAAGTAGGAAAATTGCATTCAAAGCACCTCTGATAGATGGCCATCCAGCTTCTGTTTAAAAGCCTCCAAAGAAGGCGCCTCCATCACACTCGGGGGCAGAGAGTTCCACTGTTGAACAGCTCTCACAGTTAGGAAGTTCTTCCTAATGTTCAGGTAGAATCTCCTTTCCTGTAGCTTGAAGCCATTGTTCTGCATCCTAGTCTCCAGGGCAGCAGAAAACAAGCTTGCTCCCTCCTCCCCATGACCTCCCCTCACATATTTATACACGTCCATCATGTCTCCTCTCAGCCTTCCCTTCTTCAGGTTAAACATGCCCACCTCTTTAAGTTTCTCCTCATAGGGCTTGTTCTCTAGACCATTGATCATTATAGTCGCCTTCTCTGGACACATTCCAGCTTGCCAACATCTCCCTCAAGTCCTCCATAAGTTGGAAACGACTTGAAAGCACACAGCAATGGCAAACAAGCATAATCCAGAAAGCTTAATCATTGCATTTTTATTAACAGACCAATCTATTATTCAGGATACATAAATTATACAGAAAAATTGGGTTAAAAAAAATCTACAGAATTCTGAGGAGGACACTAAATCAAAAGCAGAATTTCTACTGGGATACCTGTGTTTTTAGTGCAACAGGCAATGAACATTTCCAAAACTGGTAATAGTGTGATCCCTTTATTTGACCAATCAGAAGGACACACAAATACACATAAGCATTTGAGAACTCCAGTTCACTTATAATGAAGTGAACTGGAGGAAGGTTGAAAAATAAAACTGGCTTGATCTTGAGGTTCTGTTATCTTCTGTATGGTGTCCTGAAATGCAATGAGCACGGAAGGTTCTGTAAATTTTCAATGGAGGCTATAGTAGAAAATGGCGCACACATTAACTCATAAACAGCCTGGGAGCAAGGGAGGTGGTTGTGAGAAAATTCCTAGAAATATAAAATCCAGTTGTAAACACAGATCTGGGCTCTTATTGTGAATAGAATCACACAGGCTCTTTTATCAGTGAAAAATGGAAGAGAAAAACAATGACGTTATTGAATTCATATTCTTTTTTTTCTAGTGATGTTTACTCTGACAGAAGTCACCTTCCGCAATGAGAGCCATGTTCGGTTCCAGATATTAAAGCCTTGGTGGGATGTCCTGATGGATTACTTAGTACTTGCAATGCTGATGGTTTCGCTTCTCTCTGGGACTTTGCTCATCTCTGTTGACCAAGTGACATGTCTGCCTTTGAGCAACAAGCCAAATGAGACCACAACAGTTACCTCTAAACCTGGAGCTATAAATCCTGCCATCAATGAAAAAATTATGGCTGGAAAAAGTGGCCATCCTGTGAAACTTGACTACCAGCAATACTTGTTTATCAGCCACATCTGTTATCAAAAGGCCTTGCCCTGGTTTTCAAAATATTTCCCTTACCTTGCACTTGTTAACTCGATGCTTTTAATGGCTAGTAGCAACTTCTGGTTCAGGTACCCTAAGACTTCATCAAAAATCGAACACTTCTTGTCTATCCTCATGAAATGCTTCGAGTCACCTTGGACTGCCAAGGCTCTCTCCGAGATGGCCTGCCAGCATGTCATAGGCCGACCCAAGACCCCTGGTGCAGGAGGGTGCCAAAACCAACTGATATCACCTTCCTCTTCTCCTATTCTAGAATGGAAGGACAAAGAGCAAGGCTGGGCACTCTTTGAGAAGATCTGCAGATTCAGGGCACACACTGAGAGCGCCAGCTTGATTTACACAATCTACACTGGACAAACCATCTTCAAAGTTGCAAAGGTCCTAACTGTGCTAGGCTACACCTACAGTTATGTAGGATCCATTGCCTTTAAACACATTTGCTGGTTAGACACAGATAACCTCATTGGCTACTCTACCTTTCTTTGTACCCATAGTTTGGCTTCCATTTTGCAGAAACTGATGGCTACTTATTTATTCTTGGTGTTCCTCTATGGGCTTGTTGGGATGTACCCCCTCTTATGGCTGGTACGACAACCGCTGCTCAAGTATTCTTTTAAGCAAATGCAAGAAGGCAGCCACTTAATTGACATCCCAGAGGTATACAATGATTTTGCTTTCCTGCTGCACATGGCTGACCAGTGTGACCAACTATACTCATGGCGCTTTGCCATCTTCCTTTCAGCAATGAGTGGGAGCTGCCCTTCAGATGCTGATCTTGACCATGATTTGGGTATTGGAGGCTGGAGAGGACATAATTTTCTTACCTTACTTACCAACACACAAACGCTTCCCAAATCAAAGCTTGGTAAAGTTCTTTTATGGGACACCCCCCAGAATCTCCCCACACCCACAAGTGTCTGGCAGAAGCGGTTGGGGACTTGCTGTCTAAAGAAGTAACTCTTTAGTAAATCCACTGCAAGGGGATTTGGGGACTCGCTGTCCAAAAAGTAACATTTTCCAGGCTACTGAATAAGGACTCTAAACTTTCCACCAAACCCATCATTTCCAATATCATAAAGGACAACACACCAGAACAACTCAACTCTTTTGAAAAGAGTCAAAGAGACAAGATGATCCACATCTGTCTGGTTTTAAGTTTTCTTTTTCTTCCAGTCAGGGCAATTTTTGGTAATGTTATGTTTCCATAAATTCTTAAGACACAATAGGCGAGCAAAAGATATATGAGACTTGTGTCACTGAAGGACCTAAGTGGGAAAAACATTCAGATCATACGAAGAAATGTCACTAAAACACTGCAGCAGCCTAGCAATTATTAAGGCAATTGGAAAAGAGGAAGCTTACTAATGGACTAGTAGTGTGGTGTAAAGTAAGATATAGCTTCTTACATGATATTAACTTCCCACAATGTACCCAATTTGGGAAAAAAAACACAAGGAAAATTTTACAGGAATATAAAAAAGTCGGTTTTACTAATGGGAAAGTCTATTGCCACTAAAAGTACTGTTAATACATAGGAGCTCAATGTTACTGTTGTACCTTAGCATAACATAGTATAGTATTTTCAGATGTCACCAGACTCCACTGGCTGCCTGTCTATTTCCAGGCACAATTCAAAGTGCTGGTTATGACCTAGATCAGGCATGGGCAAACTTGGGCCCTCGAGGCATTTTGGACTCCAACTCCCACATTTTGTAACAGCCTACTGGCTGTTACGAATTGTGGGAGTTGATGTCCAAAACACCTGGAGGGCCCAAGTTTGCCCATGCCTACCTTAGATGGTTCAGGTCCAGGCTATTTGGCTGACTGCGTGCCTTTGTACAAAGCTGTCTGAGTCCTGCGATCTTCAGGAAGGCCCTTCTCTCAGTCCCACCTCCACTCCAAGCTTGGTTTGTGGGGACAAGAGAGCGGGTCTTCCTTCTCGGTGGCTGCCCCACGACTCTGGAACTCCCTTCTACCCAGCAAAGGCAGATTGGCTCCCTCCCTGCTGTCCTTCTGGCGGCAGGCTAAAACCTTCTTCTTCAGGCAGGCTTTTAAAGAAGAAGGCCTTTAAGATCATTTCGGGGGGTGCTGTGGTTTTATATATTCTTATGGTTTAAATCTGAATTGTTTTTAATACTGATGATGTTTAATACTGTTTTAATATTTTTAAATTTTAAATTATATTGTAATGCTTTTAATGCTAGATGCTTTGAGTATCCTTATGGAGAGAAAAAGTGGGATATAAATAAACATCATAATACTAATGATATTAACAATTTTGTGATCCCTGATGTCACCAGCTCCCAAGAGACTGTAACTACAGCTTGGTGGCAATTCTTTTTCTTGGATGGTGCATTATTTCTTAACATGCCTTTTCTATTAGAAGTCCAGTCTTCCCCTTTTAAAAATGTGAGACAGAGATTCAAAGCAACTAACAAAGACCTAGTTCTCTGAGCTTTCAAACTGGGTCTCTTTAATCATTGTGTTACAAAAAATATGTACTGAGGCATCTATTGGTATCTGATGTATCTCACAATGACAGCATATAAAGCAGCTTCTCAAATGCCACAGACTGTGATCCCCAGTGACACTTTATTATGAAGTCAAAAATGGTACCAAGTTGTTTGTTCCTCATTTTTATTTCTTGCCTTCCTATTTGATTCATCAAGTGGGATCTGGAGGAAATGTGTACAGAACTGGAACTGCAGATATGCTATTTTTCAGGATTACAGGCAAGAGAGACACATACCAAGGATATTCCATTCTGACTTTCTGGTTTTAATTTCCAGTTGACACGCAACATTAATTTGGTTTCAAAAATACATAGGCAAAGGTTGAGACTCTCAAGCGGATACACTGCTTTCTGCATCACCATTTTGGCCACAAAGCCTCCAGGGAGTCCTTCTCTACTTGGGCATCAGAGACAGCACTGTGTTGCCTCTCCCGCCAAAAAGGTTTGCTAGAATCAGCCAAGATGATCCCACTTCTGCTCCAAGCTCCTGCAATCCTATGTTTTCCCAGAATCTTGGGGATTGTAGTTTTACAAAGACTGCTGGTGCTTCATCAAATCACAAAATAATAATAATAAACTCTGGCACAAGCCAGTCAAGGTGGTCCCAGTGGTGATCGGCACACTGGGTGCAGTGCCTAAAGACCTTGGTCTGCACTTAAACACAATCGGTGCTGAGAAAATTACCATCTGCTAGCTGCAGAAGGCCACCTTACTGGGATCTGCATGCATTATATGCGGATACATCACACAGACCTAGACACTTGGGAAATGTCCGACGTATGATCCAATACAACAGCCAGCAGAGTGTCTGCTATGGACTCATCTTGTTGCATTTCAAATAATAATAAAAATTAATATCACTTAATATTCTTTATATTCAACATTTAATGTTATTTAAAAATAATAATAATAATAAACAAGTGTTTCGATTTGTGATTTTGTGATACGAAATCCAGCATATATATCTCGTTTGCTGTGACACACTGTGTCAGTAAAATAATAATACACTTTTATTTATATCCCGCCACCATCTCCCAGAGGGACTCGGGGCGGCTCACACATGTCACTCAAAGTGTGACATGCAAAATACAACAAGTGCAAAATAAAACATAAACAATAAACAGTCAACACAACATCATACATTCACTATACCCCCTGGCAAAAACAATAAAATACAGAAATAAAGGATGCATACAAGTGGTATCAAACTGCATTACTTCTCCAGTGCAGATGTACCCAGTGTCTGAAAGAAAAGCTAACTTCTCTGCGACTTCCAGACGTGCTGCTCCTGTCCCTGAGAAAGTGGGGGAAGCGCATGCGCGGCAGATCTCCAACACGTCCCGTAGACCGAAGTAGACGTTCGAGCCCGGCGCATGCGCAAGAGAGGAGACTGCCAGGCAAAACAAGCGCCGGGCAAAGCCGGAGCCCAGCCTGGTTTGCGAAGGAGGAGGAGGGCGGGGGGAGGAGTACGGCGGCCGGGTTGGTTCATGTGGCGCCTGCGCAGTGCGGTGTTTGTGTATTCTGGCTGCGCGGTGGCGGCGTCGGCTCCGGGGGAGGGGGAGGGGGAAGATGGCGGCGTCCTCGCTGGAGCAGAAACTGTCCCGCCTGGAAGCCAAGCTGAAGCAGGAGAACAGGGAGGCCCGGAGGCGCATCGACCTCAACTTGGAGATCAGTCCGGCCCGGGCTCGGCCTAGTAAGGGAGGGCCTGAGGGGGGAGCGCTTCCGCGGAAGGGCCCAGTGTCGGGTGGGACGGGCGGCGCGGAGGAGGGCGCCTGAGCCGAGGGGAGGCCTGGCCTCGCTTAAGCAGGGGCTCGGACTGGGCTGGCGGGGCAGGAGGACTGAGGGGAGAAGTGGGGCCGGGGAAAGAAAGAGAGCAAGGCGTGTGTGTGGGGGGAGATCTTCGTGGCGAGGGAGACTCTCATAGCAGACAAGGCCGGCGTGCGGCGGGGGAGCCACATGCCTGGACTGGCCCTTATCTTTCAAGGCGACCGGTTCAGGGGGAAGGAAGGAAGGAAGGAAGGAAGGAAGGAAGGAAGGAAGGAAGGAAGGAAAGTGTCAGGAGCAAAAGGGGTGGGCCACAGAAAGTATACAGATACAGATAAAGAGATTATCTTGAACCAATGTGTTTTGTGATGGGGCAGGAGTTGTGGATGATGGCAATCAGAAATACTTTTTCTTTAAAGATGTGGGGGTCCCCTTAGTTCAGTGTTGGGATCACAACATTTAGCAACAATAAAAGGTCAATGTGTTGTCGAAGGCTTTCATGGCTGGAATCACTGGGTTGCTGTGAGTTTTCCAGGCTGTATGGCCATGTTCCAGAAGCATTCTCTCCTGAAGATTCGCCCACATCTATGGCAGGCATCCTCAGAGGTTGGAAATTCTGCAACTGAGGTTTATATATCTGTGGAATGTCCAGGCTGGGAGAAAAACTCTGGTCTGTTTGAGGCAGGTGGGAATGTTGAAACTGATCACCTTTAAATGGGGCCACAAAGTGAATTCCGTGACATGCGAATGTGGAGAAGAGCAAACCACAGACCACCTATTACAATTCAGTCTGAGCCCTCCCACATGCACAATGGAGAACCTTCTAATAGGCACTCTAAGTGACAAGCTACTGTCAAAGGACATTTAATATAATGCTTTGTGTGTGTTTTTAACTTTGTGTTTTTAAATACATTGCAACTGTACCCTTGGGCTGCTTCTGATACAATAAATAAATGAAAACCTTAATTTCAACAGAAAGGAGGAAACCATGAAAAAGAACAAAATCTGGCTACCAGTATTAAAAAACTCTAAAATCAGGACAGTTAATAAAGAACAACATTCACAAACGGGAATTCCAGACAAAAAACAATCAGGGCCAGCTAATTACCTCCTAACAAACTATTCCCCCAGGCATGAAGCAGCCAAACTTGGAAGCTGCAAGGTTATTCAATGCTACTCAAGTTGATCAAGTGCAACATTCACAGTTGCCTCCAACTGACAAGAGTTTTTTCTCCCATCTTGGACATTCCACAGATATATAAAACCCACTTGCCTAGTTTCCAACAAACCCCTCAACCTCTGAGGATGCCTGCCATAGATGTGGGTGAAACATCAGGAGAGAATGCTTCTGGAACATGGCCATACAGCTCATTAAACTCACAGCAACCCAATAAAAGGTTAATTCATGATGTCAGTGTTATTTTAGACATTTACACAAATGTTAGTAAGAACATTTGTGTTTACAGTGGACTCTACAGAAAATACTTCAGCTGCATTTCATAAGAAAGGAAAATCAGACTGTTTAACTAGCCTTGTAAATGCAGATTTTTTATCTGTGAATTTTTATTTCTTTTTTATACCTATTTTATATACCTTTATAGCCGGGGTTGCATAAAACTTTCAAAGGCAGAAAGAGGTTGCAAGTGGGAAAAGTTTAAGAAACCCTGGTGTAGTGAAACAAATTACTTGGGAGAACTGGATTTGGGATCCCTCAGATCACAGCACTGGAAGGAGGGGTTGGGGGTGGATTGAAAGTTTGGTGTGCAGAAATAGCTACAAGTGAAGTTCAGTTCAGAGTCATTCTGTCATATTTGTCTAATATTTTTGTATGGATGAAAGTTTACAGATGTTTTAGAATAATGAACTAAATTCTAACTTAAGAATTAGAAAAGTCTTGAGTGTAAGTGTCAGACAGTGTTCCTCTGATTTCTCATACCTACAGTATAGGCCTTTTTCCTTGGCTGAAATTAAAGAGTCTCTGCTTCCCTGCATCCTGTTTTCAGTTCTGAAAACAATGGTACAGCATTGTCCTTGAAGAACAGTCTAGTTAATATTGTCTCTTGGAGCAAGGTGCTCTCTGTTGTGAGGACTTTTCTGGACTACAGTGATGTTTTTGCGATCCGCATGCAGTAGCCAAATGTAGAATAAGTTAAGAACATAAGAAGAGCTACTTGGATGAAGCTCATCAAGTTAGGCATGTAGTTCCTACAATGGACCAACCACATTTCTATGGGGAGCCCTTAGTTAGGATGTAAATGTAGTATTGCTATCACATTTATATTCTCCAACAACTGGTCTTGAAATATATACTTCCTTTGATACTAGAAGTAGTTTGTAGCCTCCAAAATGACTGGTTAGTGATAACTATATCTTCCATGACGTTACCTAATTCCTGTTTATATATTTTCACATTTATAGCAATTGCTGCATATTGTGGTGGCATATTCCCTAATTTAAATATTTGGTGTGTGAATAAATGTTTTGTCCGGTCTGTTTTGAATTGCCTACAGTTTGGTTTGCTTGAATAATCCAGCGTTTTAGTAATATATGAGAAGATGAAAAGCTTTGCCTGCCTGCTTTTTGCCCACTTTGCTTATATGTATACATACACATCAGGAGCCTTCCTGCTTACCACTTCTCCAGGTTTTGTTTTCTTAAACCAAATGTTGTAACTTTTTCTCCTAGGGAAATGGCTCTAATTATTTTATTATTTTGATTGCCCTTTCTGCGCCTTTTGAAGTTGTACTATTCTTTTTGAGTTGTAGTGACATGGATTGTATGTTTATAGTATTTAGTTATCACACAATAGATGTATATGAAGTCACTATCATAAATTTGTAGGAAGGCATTAATATCTGTTTTTATTATTACAATTGGCTGCAAAAGAATGCTCCACACTAACATCAAAATATCAGTGTTTATGGCATGACTTAGTTTCACATAGGTGACATGGAAATTGTATTGAACTGTCAGTAACCATGATAACTATCAATACTTAGTATAATTTTAAATTACAAAATGTTTAGTTATAGATTATTCTAACTGCATATTCTACATCCAGGAATAGGAAACAATATTAATAGCAGTATGGCTAAGGTGAACTGACTGAAAATGAACATACTTTCTGATAGATAATTAGCTCAGTATCTCTGATAGGACATCTGGGATTATGCCCAGTTCTGATTATTGTAATTGGCCCTTGACTACTCCATAGTCCAAAGTTCTGAGGCAGCTCCTGACACTGAAGTGAATGAACAGGGCCACCTTGATACATACTTTAACTGTTGACATGATAACTGCAAGTAGATCTGTCACTAACAAAGAGGAAGTAGAATCTCCCTTTCAAGTCAACTAAAAGGAAGAGTACATCCATTTCTCAGTACTTTTCAAGTCAACAATTGAGATATTGTTTCTACACCTTGGAAACCTCTTACGTTTGAAGCCTCATTTAAAGCACGATATATTGGAAGAAAAGGAAGAGAGGAGCATTTAAACTTTTAACCTGATACATATAAAGTATATGTGAACAGCATTGGAGGCTATATTGCATATCAACTGTGGATGAATCCAACTTGTACTATTGACACTTGTGAGAGAAGATACTCTATAGGCCAGAGGTCCACAAACTTTCTAAACAGAGGGCCAGATCATAGTCCCTCAAACTGTTGGAAGGCCGGATTATAGTTTGAAAAAACATGAATGAATTCCTATGCACACTGCACGTACCTTATTTGTAATGCAAAAAACACTTAAAAACAATACAATAATTCAAATGAATAATAATTTTGACAAATATAAACTTCTTGGTATTTCAATGGGAAATGTGGGCCTGCTTTTGGCTGATGAGATAGGGTTGTTGTTGTTGTTGTTGTTGTTGTTGTTGTTGTTGTGTGCTTTCAAATAATTTCAGATTTAGGACGACCCTGAGCGAGGGCCGGGTAAATGAGCTTGGAGAGCCGCATCCAGCCCCCGGGCCTTAGTTTGAGGACTCCTGCTATAGGCTATTTGTTGTATGTAAATAGAAATTTCCCATATAAAGCGGGATTTTGCTTGGGCTATTCTTGTGCGAATGAATTTAATGCCCATTTACTGGTACCCATCTCACGTGGTCCTATCACAGAAAAGTTTAGATTGTGGTACTTGGTTAGTTGGAGCAGGGCTGGCGTGTAACGACCTCACCATTATGCATTCTTAGATGTATTTGTATGGGTTGGTCTCAACTGAAACTCACTCACCAAAATCCCCCCCCCCCCCAAATCTCTAGATCTCCTGTTATCCGGAAGTCCTGTATTGATATTCGGAGGCAGGGGTGGTGTTGATGTGTGTCTATGATAATACACCATATCCCTTTATCCTTATTGTTCTTCAAAATAAAATACAGTAATGTTGTATTCGAATACAATAAAAGAATGGGGAGAATTGGAATAAAATGCCAGAATTAAAATTAGCTGGCAGTATTTGCATAGGGCATCCAATAAGGTATCTCCACAGTAAATCATAATAATAAGTTTTTATGTACTTGTAATTAATATTTTGTTGAAATAGTTTTAAAAATAAGAATTGACCACTGATAGGAAAATTTATTTTAAAGTAGGTTAAGTTAGAGAACATTCAAAAGGAGAAAAAAGTTATTCACTTTTGTTTTGCCTTTTAAATGTTCTCGAATATCCTTTTGAAATTTGATGCTCCACACTAACATCAAATTTCAATTGCATATTCTCCCATTCAATATTCAGCATACAGAATAATAAACTTTTTTGAAGTCTCTCTTTTTCACTCTAGTCAACAGATTTCTTTCTTTTTTGTTCTGAATAGCCTAAGCAATATAAAACTATTATTCATTTGAGTTACTTATCTTGACTTTTGCTCTTCTGACTGAGAACATTCAAATTCTGTAAATGCCATTTGTGATGATAGTATTTGAAAGCTATCTTGCCAAAACTAGGAGATTATGCAGATCTTTTTATGTTAACACTAAAAGTTTATAAATCATTATAATGAATAAAGTTCAGTTTGACAGGTTGTTAGGTATGTATTAATCTTTCATTTTCATACTTTCACAACAGTGTATTTGTGCGAAGAAGTTTAAGTCATAATAAGATACCACTATAACAATGTTTTGAAGTTCTTCCAGTTCGTAAAGTGAGGAATTTCCATATTCCCAATCCCTATTAATGAACTTTTTATATTCAAATGACCAAGAGAGTCGGTGCGATTATTGGACACACAGGCTGCTGGAGCAACATAGTGGTGTCTCTCTTTTTATTTCATTATGACAACCGTCTTCACCAACACTTCATAAACTGCTTTCTGATTTTTCAAAAACTCAGAGTAGCATATGTTTTAATTTAGTGGATTTATTTCTACTCCACCTATGTTCATCACGTAACAAAATTGTATTATTCTAAGAGTATTTGTTCAGTTGAGCCAGTCTGTTAATATCATGTGGGCAGTATCTGTAATAGCAAATTATGATACTTTAAAGTAAAAAATAGTTCATGTATAGAAGTTTGACAAAAATAGTTGGAGGAAGTCTATTATTATATTGGGAGTTTCTCGAATAGCAAACTGTAATATTTTAAAGTAAAAATGTAGAAGTTTGACAAAACTAGTTGGAGAAAGAAGGTTTTGAAAGAAATATCAATTAATAGTTTGAACAACTTATCAAAGAATGTTGTCCTGGGCTACAAGTATTTACTATAGTCCGAATGTTTTAAAGTTTTGTTTCTTTGTTGCTTTTAGTTTAGATGATCTTAAGGATTTTCTCTGTTTTGGAAATGTACACACACACAAAATGTTGTATACTGTTGAAAGAGTGTTGTAGGTCATGAACTTTAAAGGAAATGTCATGGTAGGACTAGAGCTGGAAATATAAAAGATTAAAGTTCTTCAGGTATCTAGAAGTTTGAAATACTAGTCTCTAAAATTGTTGAGGTTAGGGCCTGTAATTTAGTCTGCTTTGTGCAATTTCACACTTTGGCTGTTGTACTGCCTCTTGAAAAAATAGCAATAAACGGTGCTTTTCAATATTGCTAATACATGTGTATGGTTGTGAGATGATTGAGGAGTAGATTGTTGTAGCTCTGATGAGTGGACCTTGCCTCCCAGAAGGAAGAGGGCCCATCAACATAGTTGGTTGCATGAGGGATTAGAATCCTGCCATGTTCAATTGAGCAGGCTCATAGAATACAAGCTGAGAAAGGATGGCTTCCTTCCCTTTTTGGGCAATAGTGAGGGACACAGCCTCTGTGAACCTGAGCCTTTACTTGTTTGATGCATCTCATTTTTTACCTTGTCTGTCCCTTTTGTTGGTTTCTCACCACTTCCATTCCTTATCCTGAAATCGATTTGAATATGATTTATTTTCATTTTAATGACTTGATTGTTTCTGTTGTGATTTATCGTGTTTTTTTCTTCCTTTTCCCAATCCAGTTATTGTGATCACTCTAAGCCCTGCTCCCGCTCCATCCCAACGTGCAGGTACCAGAACTTTTTATCATCGCAGCTTGGATTTCTTGCATCATTTACTTTAATGCTTCCTTCAACTGCATAGAATTGCCACTTGTCTGCTTCTTCTTCAAGTGTGTGTCTGACTTTGCTTCTTTCTCCACTTTGATATTCTCTTTTACTGTTTATCTAGCCTAACTCACCAAGACCAGCTAGGCAAAAGCCCTGCTTAAAGCCATGCATGAGAACATGTCTTGAATGCCAACAGCTGCAGTAGTTGCTTACCTAGCGCCTTCTTTTACTGATGATGTCAAAGCACTTTATAAAAAACAGTAACTACTAAATTATTTTGCCTGTGTTGGACCTTGCATTTGCCACCTCCTTCCCCTGTTATATGCCTGTAGTCTCAGGTGGAATGTGGCAGAAAGTTACTTTATCATACACAACTTTTGATATTTCTGGGTAGAAAGACAATAACTAAATGTCAGACTTGCACCTAGCAAGATTAAGTGGTATCATTCATTTGTGAAGAGCAGTTGCCTCTGAGATAGCAATTGTCAGTTCTGTTGATTTAGAAGAAAATTGATATGGTAGGAGGAAATGGCAAAACTTCCACATATAAGGTAATTCTGAAGCATCTGACATCAGTGCATGAATTATGTTGATTATATTAACTTAGTTTAGGTGTGTGTGGTCACTAGGTTGTATTCCTTTGTCAAAAGAAATTGCAGCATTTCACAGGCAGGCTCCTTTGCAATAATTTAAATATCAGGCGTTGTCTAATTATTTTCTATTTGGGCATTTTCACTATAGTTTTTATTAAGCTACTGTATATTTCTGGTGAAATGGACACTGAACCATCTTACTTAGAAGGATTTGTCTGTCAAAGAGGACTGTTCTTTTTTTTATTTCCCATATTAAGAAAACAAACTATTCTCACTTTAACAGCAACACAACTTGTACAAATGCTGAGAAAAAAATCCCAAATTCTCTTTATTAGAGATTTGTACAGATATTTTTGTAGCTGTTTTACATGTATGCAGTAAAGATATACTCAGCTATAAATGGATAATTTAAAACACTGGAAGAGAATGAACTTTGTTTTACTGGTCAATAATTTTTATTAGAAAACTAATAAAATTAAAGGGCATCTTTAATTCTATACTCTGCATGAAAATGTGGGCAGGTCAGCAGTTAAGATTAGAAAACGGTACTTATCAGTCTGTTTCTATTCTTGTACAGTACTCTACTTTTCTTTCCCTGATATGAAAAGCTAGCCTTGATTTGTTTACTTGACTAACAATATGTCATTGATGATGTCTTGTGACTAGATGCAGTGTTGAAAGGATCCATAGCAATACAGGAGCAGTGGCACAGCAAATGTTCAGATGCTTGACTTGTTGGCACAGGCTGCCTTGCTAAATGTTCTCTTTGGTTTACACAAATTGACTTCTTTACCTTCTGTCCTGACCAACTGTGCCCACGTTGTGAAATTTTTTTTTATGTTTTTTTCTACCCTTGAATCAGCAGTCATATGATGCAAAAAACATAAAGAGAACATGTGCCATTTTATCTACTATATTTCTGTCTAATCACTTCCTTAAATCGCACTTTAAGAGAAAGGCAGATGTGAGTTCAAGAAATAAATTTTAAAAATAAAATACGGCTTTGAGGTCTTTAAAGGTGGGAATGTGTGTAATTAACCTTCCACGCTTCCCAACCTTGCTTTCCTTGCTCCTACTTGTGCTATTGTGAGGTGCTACTTATTCCTTGCAGAGGTTGCCCAACAGAAAATCTGACTGTTCTGTTTCAAAATAAGTTTTAATATGATTCTCTTAGGTTTAAGCATATTGTTTTGCGTGTCTTGCCAGCATCATTGTGGCCACCTGGAAGTATATGTCTCACGGGCAGTTAAATGTTCACGATGTATGCTGTCAGGGTAGCCCTTGGACAAGGTGGGTTCTTGTTGCTGGAGGCTGAACACCAGATCAGGCAGAGTCACCAAACCATTTCTTAGCTCCAGCTTTTTTCCTGCATTTATTTCAGTTCTTTATTGAAATGCATGGTGTTACTTCATTTGTAATGAATTTGAATTAATGGAGATGTTTGAGCTTCAGGATTGAAAATGTCCTTAGCTGTTATGATTTCAGAAGAAAATGCTTGAGAGTAATCATTGTTGCTGTTTAATGCTCAGAAATATAAATGCACATAATGGCCCAGTATTGCATTATTTTGAAAACTATCTGATGAGATGACTAAAGAAGAAACAGGATGACCTTTGTAAGTGGCATAGATGTTTTTTCCTCTGTTTGAGTGAAACTGATTGCTGTGAAATTGGAACAATGTCTCATCAATGGTACACCTCAGTTCTTTCTAATAGAGGGTTGCTTGATTTTTGGTGGAATTAGTGTATTGCACTCCTGAATGCTGAATAAGAACTGGTGGGATTAAAGCTCCCCTTTTGCTCCTTTTTAGTTCTTGTGAAATGTATCTAAAAGGAAATCATCCCAACTGTCCTCCCTCTTTGGTTGCAAAATTTTAAAAAGCCTAGTCTATGAGGAACTATATAGGGCAACCATTATTGATCTTTATTGGCTCACAGAACCGTTTGAGAATTTGATGAAAGCAATGGACCCTGCCCATGCTATTAAACACATTTTTTTTAACTACTGGAAAGGAAAACAAAGCTGGTTTTCGACCGTAATTTATGGATTCCTTTTGATCTGTCCACTGGACTCCCTAGGACCGAAGGACTGAAGGTTAAATGCTCATAGATTAGGAGTGTCTCAGAGAAATCAGGATCTAGTTCTGATAATATTACGATAATTCCATGAACACACATTTCAAACATGGGCATTTATAATGCATCTACACAACAGATTATTATGATCTCATTCTTTGAATGTTTAAAAAGTATCTAGCATTCACAGGCATTTTTCTTCAATATTGCATGCTGTTCATACATTACACTAGAATGCAACTGCTCATAATTAATGTCACACCATGTGTACATTCAAAGCAGAGGGAGAGTGGTGTAAGAAAATCATCTGATATTGTAAAATCCTGACCTAATGAATATCTTAGATGCAGCCAAAACAATCCAAGTATATTTGGAATATGGAGGCTGTATGTATTACACCAGTGTTGGTGCTGGCTGAAATCAGGACACCTTTTTGAAGGTGAGAGAAATTGATTTTTCCTTAACAGAATTTTCTGTCTAGAAAGCAAAAAACATACAAGTAGAGAAGTGCTGTTGTTCAGATATCTTCTGACAGCTTAGATGGTTTGCTCTTGTTGGCTTTCATGATGATTTATTTTATGACTGAATGTTTGTAATGTTTATTTGCTTTGTTTTAATTTATTGTTTATTATTTCATGTTGTAAGCCGCCCTGAGTCCTCCTGGGGAGATGGGGCGGGATATAAATAAAGTTTGATGATTGATTGAAATGAGGTATCCACACAACACTTTTGAAGCAAAGTAGGCTGCATAGTTCCCTGCAGTTTCATTGTCTGGAAAATGCACCTGTTTTGGTGTGTGAGTAGACACTAAAAATACAGCTACTAGAAATTAAACCATCTGTGCAGTTCATTTCATAGAGCAGTGGAAAACACATACAGGGGTGCTCTTTTCATTTTGTAGTTTCTGCATTTCAGCACCTTTATTCCCTGGAGAAGGCTAGCATCTCTTCTTTATCAGTGCTCTAGTTATTTTGTTGTGGTTTTTTTGTGTTCTGATTCTACCTGTTTATTGAGGCATCTAGATCATCAGATGACTGATGTAAAAGACCACCAGTTACTCTCTGAAAAAAGGATTTAGAATTACAGTATGTGCAGTCTAGTAATGAAATGTCTGGCTGGCAGTTGAAAGTGTTTGTGTATATAGGAAGTCATACTGCAGTTATTTATCCTAACATCAGTCAAAATGCTTATTTGTAGAGGTGGGTACAAAATAAAAATGATTGTCATTATTTTTATTATTAACAACAGTCTCTTTTTCTCACACCTTTGGTCAAGTTGAACATTAGGTCACCTAAAAAATCTGGTGCAAAGCAAATTCCAAGTCTTGGATTGCTTTGTAGGGTATATGTCTCACTATAGATGTTGTTGGCAGCAATTCCCAACATTGGCTGTACTATCTACGCCTGCTTCAGATTGTAGTCCAGCCTCAAGAAAGCTGCATAATTGCACTCTGCCCTAAAAAGATTCAGTACCCTTACCCTTAACATTACCATTCCTTGAGTGTAATATTTTTTCAGATCCCCTCATATTTTGCCATGTCTTGTATGCCGTGAAATAGAATGAACACATTAAATGTTGTATAGGCTGAAAATAAGTCTGGGGTCACAAAGACAAATTCACGGAATCTCTCATTGTGGTTATAGGATTTAACATTATGTACTTGGAGCATGAAACACGTTTGCTATGCCAAAACATCTGGTTCGTTCCTATGATTTCTGTTGTTTTTCCCTCCCTGTTTTTCCCATTATATTCAAAACACGACACACCCAAAACCCAAAAGCATTTATGTGGAAAATAGTGAAACTACATAAATTAAGCATGCAATTTTCATAATTTCTTCCATAATTTCTTCCATAAGGTTGTTGTTGTTGTTCCTCTTTTTTCTCACCCTCCTTCTCCTCCTTTATCATGTCACCCCCAAAAAGGATTGGGACCCAAACCTTTAAAAACCCCACCACAAATCAATTAAGGCTAGCCTTAGTTGTTCGTTCTTTTCTTTGTGAGTAGCTGGTCCTTGTTCATGAGACATACATTTTAATGGACATTTAATATTGAGGTTGACTCAACACTTTAGTGTGGCAATGTGCGTTAGGAAGGGGCAGCGTGAGTAATAGTTTCTAAAATACATAATTATCACCATAATCATTGTGTTATTAAGTGCTAATGTATTGTTTTATATGTTTTTAAACTATTTTAATGTATTTTTAACTTTATTTATATGTCTGTAGTTGTACATATCCTATGGCTTTGTATGGTTGCCTACATTATTATTATTATTATTATTATTATTTATAACTCACTATTTCTGTCCAAAAGGAGACTCACGGTGGCTTACATTAAAAGCATTTCAATACAGTTTAAAATATACAAAACATTGAAACATTTCAAATGTGTCAAGAATATACAGTTGATAGTAGAATTCCATTTTGATACCTCAGTGACATGTATGCAAAAGCAAGTCAGTTTCTTGGATAGCTGAAATGCCTTTAAGTTCTTTTCTGAGAAAAATTGGTCTCACAAGTGATTATGTTGTTAGTTTGTTCTGACTGAACCTTCTGTTTTATTAAACCTTCTGTTTAGTAAAAACAAAAGCAAGTCAGCATGAGTATTATTTAGATTGTTTGCCTGTCTCTCAAAATGCATTTATTTTGTCATCCTGGATGTAATTTTTTTTGTTTTATTTGTTATAGCTACTTCCTGTAATCTTAATAGCTGCTCCTTCCTAGTCTTCCAATATTTTTAATATAGGCTAATGACTTCTAGGCCACATAAAACTAATATTTCTAAATCCTTGTAGATTAACCTTTCCAAATGCATCCAATACCATCTTAAGCATGCTCCTTAAAATATTGTTGATTATGTTTATTATTTGTGCCTAGAATTTCTTTGATTCTTATGACATCTATTTCCTTTAAAAAAATAATTGACATCCCAGTTTGAGTTCATTTTAAGTGGCTTATCAAGTAAAATACCCATAACAGTTTAGTTTTTAAAAGTTTATTTAGCAACACTGTGTTATTTTTAGCACTACAAATGGTTCTGTATTGATAAAGGAAGGCATCATGATCCAAGTAGATGCCTTGTACCAAGATTTTTAAGGCCATCTGAAGGGTGTAAACTATTCTGCCAATGAGAACTATGGTCATGTTGAGTTCACTGCGGGCTACTTTTGAAAGGTTTTCTGTTTTGCTCATAGTTGGCATCCCCAAAATCAGTAATAAATGCTGAACATTACATTGTCAATAGTCGGGATGCAACTTCCATTTTGCTTCCATTTTCTATGCAGTAACTGCTTATGCCCACTTATATAATTCTCCTGCTTTGCTCTGCTTCTGTTTTGTCTTATTCTATCTCTCCCCTGCCCCCATAGTTACTTCCTTTCCCTTTACTATAGTCTGATTCGGTCATACTGGAGTGATTGACCTTTTCTGCAGCATGGTTTCTCCACTTCTGTGGGTATCTGTTTGGCAGATGGAGCTGATTAGTGTGCATGATCAAGCTATAGATTAGTATGCAAGCATCTTGGACTGAGACCTTGAGTGTGGAGCAGTACTAAAATGAATTTGTCTGTGAGAGACCTTTGAAATATTTACTTGAATTTGGTGTGTGTGTGTGTGGGGGGGGGGGGGGGGTGGGCAGTAGTGATGCAGACGACAGCAGCCAGACTAGTTCTGTGTATTTGTAAATTAGTGTTGTTTTTTTGAGGAAAACATTTATACATCTAGGATTGTGTAATTTTCGCCTTTATATACTGCCCCCTGTTCTGTACTATCAAGAAAACTTGATAATCCTCTACATCATGATCATAGCCATCTGATTTCAAGCAGAAGATTTTCCAAAAAGCTCCAAACAGTTGGAACCATGTAGAGCAGGGCAGTTCAGTTGAAACATTGGCTTGTCTTTAAAATTATGAATGGAAAACAATACGCCTTAGACGTTGGTTCAGGTTTTGTTTTTTTTACAAAGCATCCCAATTGTTTCAGAATGGAGGGGCTATATCTTTCATTTTGTAAAACATCTTACCTTACTTAACAATGTTGATCCTATAATTTAGGATCTATTACTTCATTTCTCACTAGAATTATTTTATGCTATTTATCTAGCCATTGTAAAAGAGTCTTAAATGAACAGTTTGTTACTATACATATTGGTTGCAGATAGTCCAGTCTGGCCTGGCAGGTTGTGGCTAGCCAAGGAGTTCCTAACAGAATGGAGTCCAAATTATTGCTACTCAGAAAATAGTATGGAAGCCATGATATGCCAGTACATGGATTTTATAAAGTGTAGAGTAGCTGTACAAAGTAAAATGAGAATTACATCATGAAGACTGAGGATCCTTTCTTTATCTGGGGAGAACATGGATAGTACAGTAAAAATGATATTTTTTAATATTGAGTGATCTTTGAAAATTATTTTAGGTTTATGCTAGTAATTGGTTTTGTTGAAAACACAATACTGTTTTGTTGAGAACTTTGTTTGTTAAAATCCATTAAAATGCACTTGTATTCTAAGTTGCCAAAAAAAAAAAAAACCTGGCCAAAACATACTTTGGTGCCTCAAAGGTTAGACTAGTCTCTGGGTATATTTGACCTGATTCAAGAAATGCCACCAGTTTCCTCCAATCAGCTCTAGTTTTTGAGATACTGAACATATGTCTCCTACCAGTTGCCACCTGTTCACCCATAGAAAACCATGATCGTCATATCTAAGAAACTAAAGCTGATGTGGTCTATCCAATACAATTTTCTGAATCAGCACCCCAAATATCCCAGGAGTAGGCCTAAAAACTAAGACACCGATAATTTTGTTTGTTGGGCTATGAAATCAATTGTAAATAAAAACTTTGAAATATATTGTTATCATGGAGTATAGTGCAGGTCTTGTGCAAGTTTTTAAATAGTGGTCATGAATGTTGAGAAATTGGAATCTTGGTGTTTTAAAATACTGTGTTCCAATATATGTTTGAAATGCTTCTACTTCATGGATATTTAATAGGCATAAGGCCAATCAATGTAGATAAATCAATGCAGACATAAAGTCAGAGATTGGAACTTTATACCTACCTACAGCTCCTTCAGTCTTTGCCATCATAGCTAATGGTGATAAGGCTTGCTGGGACCTGTAGTCCAGCAGCATCTGGAAAGTCAAATGTTGCTCATCTCTGCAGGAAGTAATAAGTATAATCTGCATGGATTGTTAAATTAATGTAAATAGCTTGTACTTTTAGTCTGTTTTCTCAGTAGTGGGAAGACAGCAAATCATCATAGTGTATTGCAAATATAATCATTGACTCCTAAAACATAACTCTTGCTTAGTTGGATGGGTTTTCTGTATTTTGTAAAAGAATAAGCAAATACAACCCCTTGTAAATCTAAAATGTGTATCAGACAGACTGTGGCTATAAGAAAAATACTTGTCTGGTTAAGGAGTTATTGCATTGTAGCTAACCTATGATCAGGTAAAAAGTTTCTAAAAATATGAGAAAGTAGTCTAGAATATTATTCCACAAGAAAAATATGTGTCAAAGTATGTTGACCCTGTCTGTCATTGCAGTTGAACATCTAGTTTGGTATATTTAAACATGCCCTGCATGTGTATTCCAAGGCAGTTTTTGATTGCCCCACCCCACACACAGGGGAGTGGGTGGGCTCCAGTTCTCTGTTTTTTTTTTAAATGCCTTTTTAAAAACAAAAATACTGTCTTAGGTCCAGGAGAGAATTTTTTTCTTCCCAACTAGTTAATTTTTTTCCACGCTGAATTGCTTGTGTGATAATACCACTTCAAACAGGTCTAAAAAACCTGTGCTTGAACTATCCCATTTTAGACTTCAGCTGTAGGTTCATTTGATAAATGTTCTGTCATTTAAAAACAGTTGACACTGAATATTGACAATGGAGTACAGGTTCTGCTTAATATGGCAACTATTTATTTGCTTAGGAATATCCCTGCCCCTCAATAATATTCCATTGGATTCTGAATGATATGATGCAGATACTTTATCATTTGTTTATGAGAACCAGGTCATGTGTTGTTGTTGTGTACCTTCAAGTGGTTTCTGACTTATGGCGACCCTTGGGCATAGGTTTTCTGGAACTGAAAGAGTGTGACTCACCCAGGGTCACCTCATGGGTGTCCATGGCCTAACAGGGAATCAAGTCCTGGTTTCCCTTGCCGTAGTCCAAAACTAAAACCAGTACACTATGCTGGTTCTCGAACTAGGACATAATTACTTTTAATATGAAATAATGATGTCTCTAGTCAAAACCTGCTTATTTATTTGAGCTATTGACCGGTTGAAATGAGAGACTCTCTGATGTCTCCTGTTACGTTGCTCATAAAACCAGCTCTCGCAACACATTTTGGAAGCAGGAATTTGATTTTGTGTGTGAACTGCTACAGCAAAGTATTTAAGAAGCAACAGGAAAAGGTTTAACTCATTATTTCACCATTACCTTTCTGATAATAAATCTAGATTTTTTAAAGTCTTAGTTGCATGCTTCCCCTCCATTTCCTCTTTTGTTTTTGTTTGCTACCAGTATATTAAAAAAATCCCTTTAAGGCAGCAGTCCCACCCACTTGCATATGTACGCGTGCCCCAAATTTTTCTTGGTCTCTTGAGAGTTTTCCTATCTTTAGTAATGAGAACAGACATCTTTAAAATATTTTTTTATCAAAAATAACTAACTCTCAATTAATTTTCTTTAGTCATTCAAGTCAAGGATGGTTCTATTTGAAGTTTGTTGAACTTTCCTGATCTGTACATACATGATTTGATGCACTTGATTTTTCCAAGACTTACTTTGTGGCCCCTTTGTGGATAATTTTGTATGATAGCTTTGGGAAACCTGCAGTTTCTGTGTCCCTGTCTCCCCTGAGCCCCTGTTAGAAGGATAATACGGACTTCAGTGCAAAGCTTGTAAGGATTGATAGATCATATCTATAGTGCTCTTTTAGCAAAGACTGTATGTTTTGTTGTTACTTTGTCACGTAAGTATTAAGGGAATAGATATTCTGCAGTGATTAACCCATCCTTATAGGAAGATATTCTGCAGTGATTAACCCATCCTCTGTGTTGTCCTCTCATGCCACCTCTCGCCTTGCTCCATCTTTTGGGACAGGCCCAGGGGAACGATGTAGGGCTCTCCTTGGAATCTGTGTGGGAAATTTCAGAGGGATTCAAGAAGGAGGTGGATTTCTGAAAATGCATTCCCTTTTCATTTTAATTATGGATCAAAGAAAATGGTGCAGTTTGGGTAACTTGTTGTTTTAGGTAAAGGAAATATGTACTTCAGTCTCAGAACCAGGAGCCAATGAATTGCAAGATGAAATCTGAGAGGTCATGGAGGCTTTTCCCCTGCTTTCTTCAAAGTATAGTCTCCTAACTCCCCTTGCCATGAGGCACATTGTTTTTGAAGTTGAGAGGAATTCCAAGAGCAGCTTGTAGATATTTTAACAGGGCCAGCTGTTCAAAGGGAAAAAAGGTCAGATATTGGTGCATGCCATGCTTCTTTGGATCCCAGCACAGCATTTGAATAAGCACGTGATGCATTGCTTTTCGGTTTATAAGGAACAGGCAATTTCAATGTGGAAATTAGGAATCGCCATGGTATCATTTGGTATTCTGTACAGAATCAGACATGGCTGTGTTTTTTTTAAAACAACAACAACAACAACAAACAAATCACTGCCTTAAAATCCTCACATGCACCCAAAGGACAGGAGGCATGCAGATGCTTAGAGGTGTAGGAGAGACACTAATCTAGTGCCGAGGGCCTATGGTAACTATGGAAACACAGGGGAGGCATTCATTCTCAAACATTTATCTGCAACTTTGAGGAGAAAAGAGAAATAGTGAATTATGTTGTGCAGACTTGGTTTTTGTAGAAACATGGTGTGGAAGCCAATACAGGCAGTCTCCAAGTTACAAACATCCGACTTACAAATCACTCATAGTTGAGAACAGCGGTGAGACAACAAGCAGTGAGAGAAATCTACCTCTAGGAAAGGAGAAACACTCTTGATAAAGCTATCATGGAGAAAAGGGTGTCTTCAGTAAAGCTTCATCACCAATCCTTGTTTCCATAAGCCATTTTTTTTTCAAAATCCAGTGATCACAGGGATAGACAGTGAGGTGAAATCTTCTGAACAGGAGCACAGAAAGCAACACAAACACCACAAGGGTGTTAACCCTTCCCTATGCTATCCAAAGCTAAAAAAATTGGTTGGTACACTTAAAAATGTAGCTGTCCTGACTTACATACAAATTCAACTTAAGACCAGCTGTCCTTTTCTTTTTGGCCATAACGGTGTTCAGTGTATTTAGGTGTATGAATGAATATTTTTGTTAGAATCTTAAACTCCTGTTCCTTTTTTTGACATGGGCTGTGAGACTGGGGATATGAGTGCCACATAGCTGTTCTTTGTTTGATCTTATGATATCATGGTCAGATGGAGGCAAGTTAGGGTTTCTGCATAAGACGTTTTACAGTCTGGCAACATCCCTAGCTGCTGTCTCTTCCATGCCCCCTCTTCCTGTTTGGGGTTTAAGCCTGTTGAGAAGGACAAAATATGAAATAAATCAGACAATATCCAATCATTGTAGTTCTTGTGCTGGGAAGACATCAGATCTAACCATTCAGCTACTAACCATTGTTGCTAAAAGTTATGCAGCATGACTTCCTACACTAGCCTGTGTGTAGTCCTCTTGGTGTAATGCAGTTTGCTGATCTAGCTGTACATGTCATGGAAAGTTCCTTCTTTGAGATTTATGTCTGTCTATAGAAGGTTATACCTGGTATGCTTTCTTCAGTCTTAGTTACCACGAAAGTACTTGTACTAAGATCAGTAGTGGAGAATGTTCCTGGTTCAAGCTCACAATGCATTCCCTCTGTTCAATACTAGTTCAAGCTCTTGATCAGCATACAAGGGAAGAAGAATAGGTGCATTCTCCATCCTTACTCCTGTCAGATAACTTGTGAGAAGCAGCTTTTTGCTTACAAAGTATTTTAAATGAAAATGGTTCTACTTCCTGTTTGTTTTTTTCATTTGCTCCAAGAGAACAAAGGCTCAGGAGCTATGTCATCTCTTCATATAGTATATGTGAAAGAACTATTGGGGCTATAATAGGCACCTCTTTTCTGTCTGTCACTGTTAATACATAGTGTGGCTTTTTTTCTAGCCCACAGATCCCTAATCTTTGGAAGCTACATTCATAGATGCTAACAATTTGATGAAGCTTAGGGGCAGGGAGAGAACATGAGGGGCCAGAGTTCTGTCATGGAAAGGCCAGCTAGTCTCTATCCATTCACTATTGTGCTTCAAAACCTTTCCACAAGATAGTTCTCATAGCTGTCCTGCATTGAGTTTGTGTACATATATAGACTTGTGTACACACTATTTCATTTTCAGCAGAACATAGTGAGAAAAGATGAGAGAAATCTCTCCATTAGATATTGGAGATATGATCATATTGTTGTTTAAATAGAGGCTTTCAGAATTTTGAAGCTGTTTTTCAAATATATTTTGAAATAAACTGGTAAATTATTCCAATTCATTTTAGAGACCTTAAAGTAATGTTTAATGAAGCTGAAAACAATTATGAAATTGGCTTCCCCTCAGCCAAAGAAAGATAAAATCTGCAAAGATACCATAAAATGGGAATGGTTTAAATTGTTGCCAAGTATTATAGTCACCTCCAGTTCATACTAGGTTTTGCTCATCTGCACAACAGGAAAGGGGAAGCTCTGTCCAGTATTAGTGTGAGCCACCTCCATGAGGGTATGCCGAGGGATTCGCTTTCTGAAGGATGCCGTGAGACTTGAGAACAGCTAAAGGGATTTCAGGCAGACATTTGAATTAGGATAATGTCTGAATTCAACATCTAGATCCTAGATCTTGGATAGGATACTGATACATTTTTCATGAATGTGACGGGCTGTCTTTTCAGCACTCCTGCCTTCAGTGTGGAAAACTTAGGCTGCAGTGGATCCTGCTTGAAACCAAATCCCAGTGTTCATACCTCTTCATCTGACTTACTATCTCCTCCTCCTCCTCTCAGCCCTGCAGCTTCCCTTAGCCAATGATGGCAGCAGCCGTTCTTCCTCTTTGGAGAATTCACCTCAGCACCCATCACGCCCCCGAAATATGCTGGGCTTGCCTCCTCAGCCACAGTTTCTCATGCATAGGAGCATGGAAAGGTAAGCAATGTAATACATAAAGATTTGCAATCCATAAACCTATGCAGCATTGATTAAAGCCAGGTTCGGATCTGAATGGCCTCTCCACCTTACACCAAGTCATGTTACTGTAATTACTGTACCTGAAGTTTTTGTAAATTCATTGCCATATCTGTATTAGTTTTTGAACAAATTAACCTGAAATTTGTTCGGTAATTAATGCATATGAACACACTCATTAACTAATGCACTAATTCTGCCAACTGAATAACTCATTTGCTGTATGTAAAGAGTTATTCTTTACATACAGCAAATGAGTGACAGGCATGTTAAATATAAAGCTATGTCACTTTTGCAGAAGAGCTGCAGCCTGCTTTGGTTCGCCAAATAATAAAACCTATTGCTTAATGTACACCATATTTAGTTGGGTGACAGAGTTTTCTCATTTGGAGCTGTCCATGTTCATAGGATTGTCTAGACCCCCTTATTGAGGATGGGAACCTTTAATCTTCCATTGTACCTCATTGGGGAATATATATCCCTCTTTAATGGATGGGTGCAACTCTACAACAGTTTACCTTTTTCTTCTTTCACTTTTCAGTATAGAGATTGATCAGAAATTACAGGAAATTATGAAGCAAACGGGTTACTTGACCATTGGAGGGCAGGTAAGCTGACTTGAGAATTATGTGTCCTTCCAGGGGTTGTAGGACTGCCACTTTCAGCATTCCTCATACTTGGCTTTGGTTACTGGGACTATAGTCTGTGCAAGGGAGATTCGTTGTTGTTGTTTATTCATTCAGTTGCTTCCAGCTCTTCGTGACCTCATGGACCAGCCCACACCAGAGCTCCTTGTTGACTGTGGCCACCCCCAATTCCATCAAAGTCAAGCCAGTCACTTCCTTTTTCCTTCCATTTTCCCCAGCATAATTGTCTTCTCCAAGCTTTCCTGTCTTCTCATGATGTGGCCAAAGTACTTCATCTTTGCCTCTAATATCCTTCCCTCCAGTGACCACTCGGGCTTTATTTCGTGAAGTACGGACTGGTTTGATCTTCTTGTGGTCCACGGCCCTCTCAGAATTTTCCTTCAGCACCACAGTTCAAAAGTATCTATTTTCCTTTTTAAAAAAAAGTTTTTATTTATAAATTTGTCCAACAAAATGTATAAGCATACATTTTTCTCTCTTTTTACAGTATCTTAGATAAAAGAGTATGTCATATTATATACAATCTAACAGTAAATAAACTTCAAAAACATCTTTAATCATATTTCTTATCATTATTTTTAAATTTCCATTACAACTAATGCTACATATAACTGTATCACACACCTTTTATCCACTTATACATATTGTATTTCTTTATAATTATTTTTATTATACCGTTCCCCCCCCCCCTTCCCCTTCCCCTTACCTCTCTCAGTGCTGGAGAGGTTGTCAGGAAATAGGGACGTACCTTCATATGTGGTGGTCATTTAATATTATACAAAAATTTTGGGAAAGCATATTCAAAGAAATAAGAGCAATAATAAAAATAGAGACTGAGATTACACCAAAATTAGCATTATTACTTATACATGATAATATAATTCCCTTACAAGAGGAGAAAGAATTGGTTTCTAATTTGATAACAGCAGCTAAATTGTTAATAGCAAAAAACTGGAAAGAAAAAAAAAAGAAATTTAATTAGAAGAATGGTATAGGGAAATTTGGAATATAGCGATTAATGATAAGCTAACTTGCAATATTAAAATTAAAATGGAAATATGTAAACAAACAGACTTTTGGAAAATATGGGGAAAATTTATTGAGTATGTGTTTAATGAAGGGAAGGGGTATAAGCCAGCAAGAGAAACGATGATATTTTGGAATTGTGAAACAACATGAGTTGGTTGGTCCTGGTGAAGGGAGCATCTATCTTCCTTCCCTCAGCCTCCTTATGGTCCAGCTCTCACATCCATAGGTTATTACGGGGAATTCCATTGCTTTGACTATGTGGATCTTCGTTGCCAATGTGATGTCTCTACTCTTCACTATTTTATTGAGATTGTTCATTGTACTCCTCCCAAGAAGTAATCGTCTCCTGATTTCCTGGCTGCAGTCTGCGTCTGCAGTAATCTTTGCGTCTAGAAATACAAAGTCTGTCACTGCCTCCACATTTTCTCCCTCTATTTGCCAGTTATCAATCAGTCTGGTTGCCATAATCTTGGTTTCTTTGATGTTTAACTGCAACCCAGCTTTTGCGCTTTCTTCTTTCACCTTGGTTAGAAGGCTCCTCAGCTCCTTCTCGCTTTCACCCATCAAAGTGGTATCATCTGCATATCTAAGGTTGTTAATATTTCTTCCAGCAATTTTAACTCCAGCCTTGGATTTGTCAAGCCCCGCATGTTGCATGATGTGTTCTGCATACAATAGGTTGAATAGGTTTGGTGAGAGTATACAACCCTGCCATACTCCTGTTCCAATCTTGAAACCGTCGGTTGTTCCATGGTCTGTTCTTACTGTTGCTACTTGGTCGTTATACAGATTCCTCAGGAGACAGACAAGGTGGCTTGGTATCCCCATACCACCAAGAACTTTTTATTATGATCCACACAGTCAAAGGCTTTAGGATAGTCAATAAAACAGAAATAGATACTCTTCTGAAACTCCCTGCGTTTCTCCATTATCCAGCAGATATTGGCAATTTGGTCTCTCGTACCTCTACCTTTTCTAAACCCATCTTGTACATCTGACACCTCTTGCTCCATGTATTGCTAGAGTCTTCCTTGCAGGATCTTGAGCATTACCTTACTGGCATGTGAAATAAGTGCTCAAACCATACAAAAATTCGAGCATTCTTTAGTATTTCCCTTTTTTGGTATGAGGATATAAGTTTATTTTTTCCAATCAGATGACCATTCTTGTGTTTTCCCTATTTGCTGGCATATGGCATGCATCACCTTGACAGCATCATCTTTCAAGATTTTGAACAGTTCAGCTGGGATCCCGTCGTCTCCTGCTGCCTTGTTGCTAGCAAAGCTTCTTAAGTCCCATTCAACCTCACTCCTCAGGATGTCTGGTTCTAATTCACTCATCACACCATCAAAGCTATCCTCGATATTATTATCTTTCCTATACAGATCTTCTGTATAGTCTCACCACCTTCTCTTGATCTCTTAAGCTTCTGATAGGTACTTGCCATCTTTGTTTTTTTATCATGCCCATTTTCATTCCAATTTTCTGGAAGAGGTCTCTTGTCCTTCCTATTCTGTTGTCTTCTTCCACTTCTATGCCTTACGTGTTTAAAAATAGTTCCTTGTCTCTTCTGGCTAACCTCTGGAATTGTATTTAATTGGGCATATCTCCCCTTATCACTGTTCTTTTTTGCTTTCCTTCTTTCTTGGGCTACTTCCAGTGTCTCAGCAGACATTCATCTTGCCTTCTTGGTTTTCTTTTTCTTTGGGCTATACTTTGTTGCTGCCGCCTGAACAATGTTCATACCACACTGAAATGCTATTTAAGACAGGTGCTTTTTTGGGAACAGGATGGAAAGCTGGATGTCCCATTGATTCGATCTATAATGACTCAATTTGCACTTTCAAATGGGGAGGGTTGTGGGACCTATGCATCGTTTCCTTTTTATTCCTCTTCATTATAGTGCAAATGAAAGTGGCCTACAGTATTTGTGCACCCCAAAATTTATTCCATATCAGTAGTAATCTTTTCATTAAAACACATTTTACTTGCCTTTGTTTTTGACTTCCTTGTTCAGTTCTTAGGGCTTAGCTTGATCTGAAAAATTAACACACAAAGTCAGATTAGGGAGAGGAGAAATAAAAGAAAATTTATTCATAGCTGTTTGGAAAGCCTTTATTAGTTATATGTGTCAGAGCAATAGCAGATTTAAACCACTGTTAGATTAGATGAGATTTTGAATAAAAGACTAAGTGAAAATATGAATATTATTAATGAAAATAGACAAGTCGAGGAAAGATTATACGTAAAATTGACAGGGAAGTAAGTATTTTGTACAAGTCTATGATCAAGGAAGTAGAGGGTTGGTGAATGAGAAAAAAATTTAAGTTATGGTTTATTTTTATATTTATTGTTTTAATTATCATAGAAAAAATAGATCCTCCCAAAACAAAACCCTTCTCAGGGCATTGCAGTTTCATTAGATACATCTTAGCAACTGAGGTGAGAGATAGAACAATTCAAAATATCTTAATCCATCTGTTTTTAATATAAAAAACAGCCACTCTCCCCTCCATATGCATCTGATTGATAAACAGCATCATTATGTGTATCTGAGCTCTATGTACTCATCTTTTCACAGAGATACCAAGCAGAAATCAATGACCTAGAAAATCTGGGTGAGATTGGAAGTGGGACTTGTGGACAGGTATGGAAAATGCGTTTCAAGAAGACAGGACACATCATAGCTGTAAAGGTGAGACAAATCTACTTGGGTGCTGAGGTATAGGTATTTTAGACCAAAAGGAAAATGTTTGCAAGAGACGACAGGATCTTTCAGGGATTGTACTGGTTATCAGGTAAATGTTTGAGGAGGCAGGAGGACTTGATTCTTGTTGCAGCAGCTGAAGGAGAAGGGACAGGAAGGATGGGATAAATTGCTTGCCGTGACTTTAAATTCCTGTATAAGGCATAGTGAGACTCCTTGAACTCTCATGAAGAATTTATGGACTGTGATGCACCTTCTCAGTCTTACCACTTTGCTCACATATGTCACATTCTGTTTGCTTATTCTCAGCAAATGCGTCGTTCTGGTAACAAAGAAGAGAACAAGAGGATCCTAATGGACCTGGATGTAGTGCTGAAGAGCCATGACTGTCCTTACATTGTTCAGTGCTTTGGGACTTTCATCACAAATGTAAATGAATCCAGTGTTAAGATATTCTCCAGTTTGATTTTATATTTAAATGTAATTTGATTGTCTTAAAAGAATTGCCTTTGTTTTGTTTTTCTTTTTTGCTATTTAGACTGATGTTTTTATAGCCATGGAGCTAATGGGGACATGTGCAGAGAAGCTGAAAAAACGCATTCAGGGACCTATCCCTGAGAGGATCTTAGGAAAGATGACTGTGGCGGTGAGTGCTTGAAATCTCTTTTGCAGAATCTCTGATGGGAACAAAGTGTTCCTTAAGAAGTGTGTTCTCTCAGAAAGTCAGAAAGCTATCTACTATATCCTATATTTGCAATATAGAAAATGGCTGGGATCTGGAAACTTCATCTTTGCAACAAGTGCCCACATTATTCAGATTTATTCGGCTTCTAAGCTGCATCATGCAGGTTTTTATTTCACATTTTTCCCCACACATACACCCCAACTGCTGTTAAAGTTCCAAAGTTCATTTGAAATCAAAAATGAAAAAAAATGAATGGAGGATAAAATGTCTGTGTTTAGCTGCCTCCTCTTTCCTCATGTGCTCCTGTGAATCTGAATGTCCACGGCATACTCTCTGACTAATGATTAATACATTAATGGGAACTGTTTAACTGCCCCACCAGATTCCCCACCCCTTCTCCATTGTAGTTGCTTTCCTTCATAAGACAAAAAAACAACAACTCCAAAACAACAACTCCCCCTTGGTTTGTTACAAAGTTGACCCATTCAATTTTTTCCTCACACTCTGTGTGTAAATATATGAACTACAATTGGGAATATTATTTGAACTTTTCCTAGATTTTTAACTGTCATAGTTTACCTGTACCCTGATACCTACCCATATAAGTGCCTTAAATAGTTCCCCTTTAAAGATGTTGCTGTCTTTCAAGTCGACATTTTGCCTTCTTTCCAAGATATGCAAAATTCCGCCACCATTTGTTTACAAATTCTTCACTCCTTTTACCTCGCAGTCCATTAGACAGCTTGGCCATTTTATATTATCTTTTAATTTTTCCCTCCAAATTTCTCTTGAGTAGTTCTCTTTCGCCCTTCCATGATTTCCCTGGAGACTTGATCTGGCCTGTCATTTGAAGGGTCACAAATCAACCCTGGACAACCACTTTGAGAAACTCTGCCCTCAGGGAATCATGGAAATTAGGAGAAATTGTACTGAAGAGACACCTATGATGACCACAGAACCACATTTCATCCATTTTGATTTACAGTAAATTGTTTGGGCTTTGTTTGTCTGTTTGTTTGCAGATTGTGAAAGCACTCTACTATCTGAAAGAGAAGCATGGTGTCATCCATAGAGATGTGAAGCCTTCCAATATCTTGTTGGATGAGAGGGGGCAAATCAAACTGTGTGACTTCGGGATCAGTGGGAGGCTGGTAGATTCAAAAGCCAAAACCCGAAGCGCTGGTTGTGCAGCATATATGGCGGTAAGAATTGGAGGGCCAGTTGGGCAACATCACCAGAAAATCTGTGTGTAATTTCTGACTGGATAAGTTTGTTTGGGCAGTCAACCCCCTTTCCTCCATGTTGCTTGGCCTGGCTTATATATTATTCCAGACCTGCTTACTGTTAACACCTGACATATAGTATGGGCCTAAGACTTTCTCTGGGACTGTTATTCTTTGTACTAAGAAAGATGGCCACTAAAATCCTGAATGTTTGGAAAATATGCTGTATCATGCAGTTACCTATGTTTTCTCAGAACTGTATTTTGGCTTGGATTTAGTAGGTTGAGATGGGAAATGAGTAGCAAAACAATGTTCTTTGAGTTTCTAACAGCATTTTTATTTTTAGCCTGAGAGAATAGATCCCCCTGATCCTTCGAAACCAGACTATGATATCCGTGCAGATGTGTGGAGCCTTGGCATCTCTTTGGTAAGTCAAACTTTTTTTCCAATCTTGAAAGCATAAACCATGATTTTAAGGCAACTTTCTATGTGGCTGGAATGGTGCAAAGAGTGCATTAAAACTTAAAGCAATTTTATTAACCCAACTATGTCTTGTATGTGCATATGTGTATGTATATTATTGTATGTCTTCAGGTCATTTCTGAATTATGGGGAACCTTGGTCATGACATTTTCTTGGATAGATTTGTTCAGAGGGTTTGTCTTTGCCTTCCTTTGAGAATGAAAGAGCGTGACTTGCCTGAGGTCACCCAGTGGGTTTCCATGGCTGAATGAGGATGTGGGCAGATGACTTGTCCATGTTTCTTGCTCAACTGTACCAATTTCTAACACTATTTTTTCCTATCCTCAATTCAGGTTGAGTTGGCTACAGGGCAGTTCCCTTACAAGAACTGCAAAACAGATTTTGAGGTCCTTACCAAGGTTTTGCAGGAAGATCCTCCTCTTCTCCCAAATAATATGGGATTTTCTGTGGATTTCCAGTCATTTGTGAAAGACTGGTGAGTAAAGTGGTACAAATGCCACCTGACTCTCAGCAGGTGACTGCCAAAACTTTCCAATTTGTAATTCCCTGGCAGTGGAATTCCCTCCACTTGTCACTTTGGCTGATGTAAATATGATCTTTATTTCATTTGCAACTTAAAATTTGCCTATTCACTCACTGGGGTAGACCCATATTGGTTGAATATGGCTAGGGATTCACAAACTGTACTCTTATTGTAAAATATGTTGATATGGGATGGATAAGAAATACCTTAATCAATAAATGATGGAGATCTCTGATTTGTTTACTAAATTACTACTTGTGTACTATGACAATGATTCGTTGGGATTTTTGGTTTGAATGTGTGTTTTTTCTTATCAGCCTTACTAAAGATCACAGGAAGAGACCAAAGTACAACAAACTACTTGTGAGTATTTGACATATTGTAAATATTACGTATTTATTTATTTACTATATTTATAGCCTGCCTTTATCGACTCTGAAGGAGACTCAAGGCGGCTTACAGATAGGCAACAAGTCAATGCCTTAACAACTATATAAATTAAAATAAACGTTTAAATTAAAATTAAGATCAAAATTGAAATAACAATAATACAATAATAATAACTTTATTTTTGTATCCCACCTCCATCTCCCCAAAGAGACTCGGGATGGCTTACATGGGGCCAAGCCCAATCAACAGTTAAAATATAGCACATTAAAATGCATACCAACAGTATAACAATATATAAAAACAGACATCAAAACCATCAACCAATAATAAAATTAAATTTCTTCAAATACATTAAAACATTTTAAAAACATTACAATCACTATAAAACCACACTCTTATTTCCTTAGAGTTTGGCAGAATGTTTTACATTTTTCAGAAGTATGCATTCCAACAGCATTTAGCTGCACTTATGTGTGCTGACTATCTTGAAATCTGGCATAAATTAAGAGCTAGCCTTACCTACCTACAGCTCATTTCTGAAAGCAAGGTATCTCTGATTACTTTCATCTCTGTGATCCCCCCTACACTCAGTCTTGTAGTGTGTGTATGCTTGTTCCAGGCTGCCACACTTGCTAATAGTTGTCCCATCACTTTGTAAAAATATGTTTGTATGTATTCGAAATTTATAGTCTGCCCATCAATTCAAAAGACAGCAAGAAAAGCTGACAAGGTATGCATTTTGCAGTTAGGTATTTATCCAACTTGTTTCCCCTCTTCCTTTACAGGAACACAACTTCATCAAGCGTTATGAGACACTGGAAGTGGATGTGGCCTCCTGGTTCAAAGATGTCATGGCGAAGACAGAGTCCCCCCGCACGAGCAGCATCCTCAGCCAACACCACCTGCCCTTCTTCACCAGGTAGCCAAGTAGCAGCGTGGCTGCTGTGCCGAGGAGAGGGAGTTCCTTGGCAGACAGAGAGCTCCTGAGGTGGGGCAAGAGAAAGCACCCCAGCAGGCACCTACCTTCACAAGAGCAACTCTTCAATGGCATTCAATGTCTGTGCTTCACCTGCTCTGTCATCCTTTTCGCCCATTTTGTCTTCTCCTTCAACATTGCCAGGAAGAGTTGGGATGGCTATCTGGTCTTTCTGAAATTCTGGATGTATGCCTTTTACATCTTGGGCACCACTCAGCCTAAGAATAGAAGGCTCTGGGCAAGAAGGCTCTTTCCAGCTTGCGCTTGTATGGATTTGGGGCTGAGCGCCTGCCACCAAGAGTTGCCACCGAATGACACCGTGCTCCCTGCTTGTCTCTCTCCACCACGACTGGAGACTCAAGGACATGTAACAGTGACCCTTGCTCACGCACTATGAACAGACACAAAACACACAAAAGGAGAAAAAAAGAAAAGATTTTTTTACCACTTATTTATTAAGTTTAGACTTCTGGTGCTGTGGGCTGCCTGCTGCACCCGTTCATCAATCCTTGTGTTATTACATGTTTTCTTTCTTTCTTTCGTTTTATTTTTGTTTGTATTTTAGGTTTGTATTTGCTGAGGGGAAATGGGGCTTGGGGTAGAGGAGTCAGCTGCTGCTTTAGTTTCTGAGCTTAGCTGTTGCTGTTGTCTTGGTTACATTTTTTTCCTTAGGACTGTGAGGACAGGAAAGGGAAGGTTTGAAGATTATTCTCACCCAAGAGTAGCTCGGTTAGAGTGATTTTTTTTCCATCTTCAATTCTTTTTGATCTCAGGGGTTCCTTTTCTTCTTTTTTTGAGTGCGAACAAAGTTTTGTCAGTGGTGTTTTATTTACCAAAGTGTGTATTTGGTGCTAGGATAAATGCTTTTCTATTTTCTTGCAGTATTTAAGAAAAAGAAAAGCAAAGCTTAAAGATAATCCTGGCATCAAGAAAGCCATTAAAAAAAGAGATTCAGCACAAATTGTATGTTAAGTGCTGTTTCTTAGGGATTCTAAAAAAAACTAGTTAGTAACAAATTTATATTCTTTGTAAGTCTTGTGGACTTACTGGGCTAGATTCTTGACTGGTAACCTGTGTTTCCAGTTGAAGAATAGTCAGTTTGCTCTTTGGAGATCATTGAATAGAATCTACAATGTCTTTGGATTCACAAAATGTGTAGATTCTCAGAAGTGAGATCCAGAAAAATCCAAAAGGTTTGGAGGATGAAAACAAATGCAGCCTCAATCCTCCTCTGCTTTACAAGTAGAGTTTCTATCCTTTTAGTGATTTCACAAGAAGGAAAGAGAAACAGAACAGAATCCAGTCACCTCCTAATTCAAAGGTGCCTCATGGGCAGGCAAGCATTCCCACATTCATGGCACAGGAACCAAGGTGTTTGGCTCACTGAAGTCATGATCATTCATTGCCACCAGCAACAGAGAGAATGGGAGGTGGCCAAATGCTATGGGAATGGGTCCTGGGTTTTTTGTTGGGTCAGTCTCCCAGTAACAATTTCAGTTTATATGGTAGCGTAGAGACTAGCATGCAACCCTCAAGCACTGCATGTTAACCTGAAGGTGAGATGTATTCCTGCTTTCTCTTGCCTAGGGATGATTTGGGTATGTTTTTCTTCCTATTTATCTAATCCTTTAGTTGATTGCTTTGATTCATGACCCAGGCAAGAAAAAAAACCCCCCAAGATTTGAGGTCATGAGTTGCTTGGCATGTCCTGAAAACGAGTTGCAACTATAGTAATTTATTATCCAAAGATATTTGACTGGTGTCACTCTCTGGAATGGCGTAATCTTCATCTAAAATTTTATCTGTGTTCTGGCCATTTCCAAAATGAGCATTTCTGTTTGCTAGAACGGAGAAGTAAATATTGGATGTGCTCAGTGGTAGAATTAGTGTAAGGAGGAACAGGTTTACAGAGATGACTGAAGGAGCACTTAGGAGTGAGAGTCCAAAATGTCAAATAGACTGATGGAGCAATGGGTTTGGTGGTTGATCTTGTGTGCCTTGCAAGCACGCCTGCAAAGCATATATGACCTTTTGGGGATTTTCAGGATTGGACAGTTGTTGGCAAAGGATGCCAAATACCAAAGAGGTAGTGCTTGTTTAATGAAAGCTGGAAGTCTTCAGATGACCTGGATAATGGTAACAAATAGAAATTATGTTTCTGTACTGGTTTCAGTAGTAATTGTTAACATGGGAACATTTTTTTAGAGTATAGAGAAAGGCCATTATCTTACATACAGGCTTTAAAGGCAAGTTGATCTGTATCAAGAAGGAAATAGCATGTGGCACGTTTTATAAAGAGTGATATCTTGTATTAGAGAGGATAGTGAGAAGTGAGGAACTGGTGGGAAAATGCAGAGGGCTAAGATAGAAGGTTTAGAGTTTGGGTGGACATAAGCAATGTTGAAGTAAGGAGGGGATATTGGTGTGTGGATTTTTTTAATGGGAGGTGAATAGGAGCAGACCAAGTCAGATGTTGCTCCAAGAATGTCTAAAAAGATAGCACTAGGCAGAGAGAGTCTGAGAGATATTTACTTTCGAAGATGAATTCTTTTCAAAGATGTTTCATATACCTTCTCAGTGGATTGTAGTTGGGTTCACTGTAGTGCCTTCCCCAAACCCCTAGGAATTTAAACTATCCAAAAACATTATAGCCCAGTTCAGATGTATATTTCAGGCTTGCTCATTACTAGAGATGGGAAGGCCTGGAAAAAAACAAAACAGAAAAATTGAGGAAAAACTTCCCCCCCCATTTTTCCACCCCCACGCGCAGGCTTTCCCATCTCTACTCAGTACACAGTTTAGAAAGCCAGTACCAAAAGTTGGGTTGTTACATTCCCCTCTGTTTATCACAGCAATCCTGATTAGCTTATACTGCAGTTCCCCTGTTAAGTCAATAGGGAGTCACCTGCAGTATCCAACTCCTGATTTCTGATATAATAATCCACAAAAGATGATGTTTGGAATTGTGGTTGTGTAGGATGGTGAAAAAAGGGCACAGAGAAGAGTGCAGTATCTAAAGCTTTTCCCATGCAATAATGAAAAGAGCATTGCAAATGGCAAAATGACAGCATTTGAAGCCTAAGAAAGGTTGGGACAGATGTAATAAATATATGTATTGAAAGCCATAGTGAAGGGACTAAAAGATTTGATGTGAAATTCAGAGTATATTGGGTGACCCCAGAAAATGACTGGTCTTGTGGAAGTGCATTAGTAGGGTTGTGTTAGAAGTCCCAATCTGATGTTAAGTGGGAAGGCTAGCTTTCCAAGTGACAGAATGTCAATTGTCTGCCATTTTGCTCTGCATTTTACTATCAGGTTGGAGAACTTGTCTTGGAAGGTAGATCAAGTTCAGATGTCTAAAGGGACTATATTGGGTATTATTTTGGTGGGGAAGTGAAACACGGGAATAAGGAGATGTTGGAGAAAGTGAGGAGTAAAGCAGTCTTGAAGATGGAAGGTGGAATTATAGGTCCAAGTTGAAGAAGAGCAAGTGTTAGATAGGAGTGGAACTGGGCTGAGTGTTCAACACTGAACATTGAGATTAAATGCAAAGTGTAAGGAAAGTTAACTAAAGGATAAAGGTAGTGAATAGAAACTTTCTCCTAGGAACCAGTTAAGTAGCCATGTCCTCTTTAATCTTTTGGCTTTCCTGCTTGACTTCGATCTTACTTTGCTCTGTTAAAAGTACTCTAGCAAAGTAAACACACTAGTTGACAGAGAAGTGATGACACATGATATGATAGCGGGCACTGCCACCACTCCAAATTGGTCAAATGATCTTCATAGTAGAGCTTGCTGTGAAACCGACTTTTGTCCTAACAATAAAAGGAGTGGCATGGCTTTTCAGGCACTGAATACTTCAAATATTTATTAGTAGTGACCAGCAGAGGCTCCAGGGGAATTGGATTGTCTTGCCCTTGAGCCCTGCTTCAGTGCAGTCACAGTAGTATCTGTCTACTTGAGTCATTACTGTATATACTTGTGTATAAGTCAAGAAATGTTAGTTTAAAAACTGACCCCAAAAACTGGATTGATTCAGTGTATGTTCTGTATCTTGACTCTTATTTAAAAAAAGGAACCATCTCCTTTTCCAAGTAGAGTGGCAGATGGCAAGAGCTTAGTCCAGTGGTTCTCAACCTGTGGGTCCCCAGATGTTTTTGCCTTCAACTCCCAGAAATCCTAACAGCTGATAAACTGGCCGGGGTCTCTGGGAGTTATAGGCCAAAACACCTGGAGACCCACAGGTTGAGAACCACTGACTTAGTCTGTTCCAGGGGAACCTGAAAGAAGCACCGGATCGCTCCGTCCTCTCTGCCGTGGCACTGAATGTCTGGGTGGGGAAAGGAGCGCTACAAGAGTAGAAGGGCTTGTTGCTTCTAGGTTCTCCTGGGATGAACGAAGCCCTATCCTTTTGTTAACTCTGCTCAGAGAAAGCTTGATTCCCACTTTTTGAGATGAGAATTAATCATGTACCTTAACTTTTATGAAAAACCTCATTCCTGTCTCTGAATAGAGTGATGAAAGGCCTTTAGGAATGCCTGAGCAGGAAAGTGATGGCAGTAGCTGCCATTCCCCAAATTTTCCACATATCAAAATCAAGGACTTTGATCCCAAAACCTGCCTTCAACTTATACATGACATTGACTTTTACATGAATATATAGAGTCCTAATGAGTCATAGAGGATAGTTGGACAATGGCTTTGTAAAGTGCTAGAACAGGATAATAGGATATGTATTAGGAAAAGTATTGTGAGAATTATGCAAGTGCTCCAAGAGTGAATTCTAGATAGGATATATTTCATTTAACCTGAAAAAATATTTTGTTTCAGGCAAAGAACTATAGGAAATAAATGGTTGAAATTATTTATAGTATGTTCCAGTCAGTGATTGAGAATGATATGGCCATTGCTACAGAGGTTGTCAAGTAGGAGGCAAAATATAGAAGTGCTGTCTTGGTTCCCTAACATATATTGGTGTGGGTGCAGTATTCTGTTTGCTTTTACACTTCAACCTCCTAGTTGCAAACTATCTTGAAAGGACTCGCCTCTTGAAAATCCTCTTCCTTTTGACTTCAAGAGAAAGCAAGAATAATCTCTGTTCTTCTTGATGTTTTGGACTTCAATTCCCAGAACCTGTAGTTGCCATGGCCATCGGGCAAAGAGTTGTGAGAAATGTTGTCTCAAACATCTGGAAGATTAAAAGACCCCTTTCTTACTTGGAGATTGGCCAACTTCCAAATATGGAAGACACTCTCTAAACCAGGCTAAAATTTAGCCTGTGTGGGTTGGGTTTGGAAAGGTTTTAAAGGCTTTTTAAACTATTCAAAAACACGGGATATCTTTTCAAGTAAAATTGAAAAAAATGCAGTTTTATTGCATTTTTAGAATTATTTTTTTAAATGTATTAATTTAGAACAAATCTTTGTTAATGTTATTTTTAATCTGGATGGCTAAATGTTTACAATCGCCTGCCTGACATCTGCTCTTAAAGTGTGTGGGGCTATTGGGCTTGGGTGGGGCACATGTGTGCAGCGTGTGGTGCATGCAATTCAAATGGGGGATTTTAAAACAAACAAAACTGTAAAAAAAATCATGCCAAAGGTAAGGCAGAGACTAGCTGGGTAGATGGTTATATTGTAGGCATTAGCATTTCACTATATTCTCTATATATCATATATTATAAATTTGCATGTTAAAGTAAATAGAAATAACTATCTTATATGGAAAGGGACTTTAATTTTGGATTACTTGTAAATCTGGTCACTTGTCTTGATTCAGGATTGCCTGAACACCTTAAGCTTTAGCGGCTGCTTGATTTTGTTTTGTATTTTGTCTTGTTTTTGAAAGCCACCAAACTCTCACTTTGCTGCCTTTTCATTTAAAAGGCCATGGGTTATCCAAAGTTTTGTAGGGGGTTTGAGAGCAGAGCAATGAATGAGCAGCATCAGAATTGACTTTAGTTGCAGCCAACATAAAACTTGTGGCCAATTTGCGTCTGTCTTCTTAAATACCGAATCTTTGCTGGCCTGTCAAACTGGAAATCTACATGATGGAAACTCCTGAGAGCTTTGTTCCACTGAAATCCACCTGGACAACGCTATACTCTTGTGAGCAGTCTGACGGTTTCAGTTCAGCTTTACTTGTTCAACCAACCTCCCTCTTGTTAGTTCCAAGTAATCAAAGCTACTTTTGTGAACATTTATTTATTGCCCATGGGGAACTGTGTGTGTGTGTGTTAATTTATTTTTTAAATGTCCCTTTTCTTCCAGAGAGTGTATTTTTCAGTGATAGTATTTGCCAAGTAGGCTGTTGATCAAAGTGGAGAAGGGAAGGAGAGCAGATGGACCTGGCTGCCCTCGTCAGGCTGCTTTCCAAATAAATCCCAAAAGATGAAGTTTTGCAGGGCTCCATATGTGGGCAGTAGAGATCCTGGGATCTTGTAAATTTGGAATCACCAAGGTTCAGTGGCCTGTCCTTTTATTGCCCAAGGAACCTGGGCAAAGCTAGATTGTAAACAACGGAAAGAAGGGGACAGGGTTGAGCCTTGGATTTGTTTCTGCTCTACTGGCTTTCAAGCCTCACGGAGCCTGTGAAATTACTCATAGTATGAGGAGAAAGATCAAGGTTGGAATTTGGGATAGTCATAATTATGTGGATTGACCAAATTTTGTTTTGAACAAACATGACATTTGCTTTAAACCCTTAAGCTTGTCTTGATTATTTTTGCTTGTCTACTGATTTCTGACTTCTGGTGTACAGCAAACACTGTGTTCAGTAATCAACACAACTTTTAAGGGGGAAAAGACATTATTTTAGTGCAGTTGGTTTTAGATTTTCTTTCAGACACCTGATTTACAAGAGGAGCAATCAGGAATGTGAGAATATTCAACATTATAAAACAGTTGAAGACAGCTGAGAGAATTAAAACATTCATTGGCCAGTAAATCAGCAGGAAGGAGAGATGGTAGACATCCCCTGGTACTTCCCAAGTAGGGAGAGAGCATTATTCCTCTGTTGCAGCCATTGTACTTAGTAGTAAATTTCACCTGGCATCAGTAAGATTCACAGCTTCCAAGAGTAGAACATAGAAATTATGTTAAAGTGGTGTACAGTATAAAACAGGGAGATGCAAGAAACTTCATAGTGACTGTACTTCAGGAGAGTTGGTTCCTATTCTGACAATTCATGATCTGAGAGAGACTACTATTTTGGACACTTCTCAGTCTACAGCAGAGGTTTCCAAGCATTTCATGTTGGTGACTCCCTTTTTAGACGTGCATCATTTTGCAACACAGTTATTCAATTTTACTAGCAAACAGGTTAAACTAATCTTATAAAAAAGATATGGACACACTGTATACATAAATTGTAATAACGAAATGAATGGGGGCACAGTATATCTCATGAAAATCTTTCATTTATGTTTTTTGAAATACATGTTTTGTTGCTTATTTCACATAGTCTCGTTATGTTCGTGTGACACATCTATGCACTGCAGCCGACACAATTTAGAAAGCTCTGGTGTAGAGGAACTGCATTATCTCTCAATCATTTTTGTTATCAAGTCTGAAGGGTAGTCATGTCTTATTATCTTTCATGAAGGTAACCTTTTGAGTGAGTGAAGGCCACCTCTCAGCCCCTTTGACTAAGATCAAGTGAAGATAACCTTTTATAAAAACAAAGCCTACAACTCTGTATACAGGCTGAGTATCTCTTATCTGAAGTACCTGGGACCATAAATATTTTGGAGTTTAGAATATCTTTACTGCACATACTTACATAATGCAACATCTTGGAGAAGGGACCCAAATTCAAACATGAAATTCAGTTACACTTAATACACACCTTATACACATGGCCTGAAGATGATGTATATAATATTTTAATAAGAGCATTAAATAGTTTATGTACACTGAACCAGCAAAAAGTAAAGCTGTTACCATCTTAGCCACCCATGTGATTAATTTTGGATTTTGGAGTATTTGGGTTTTCAGAATTTTGGATAAGGAATACACAACTTATATAGATGTATGCCTTGTATAAGATTTAAAAAACATATTAGGTTCTATTTCCACATTGGAGCTGAAAACCAAACTGTTTTAAAGTTAGCAATGGTATTTATGCCAAAGTGCACGAGTGATTTACTTAAAAAGGTTGTGGAAGCTGGATATGCCTGTTCAAATAACATAATCCCCCTCTTTGCATAGAGCCTATCTTTATGTTGCTTATTGACACAGCAAACCACTCCCTAATGTGGCAGTTCTCCTCACTCTGGCATAATCTTTTGTACAATCTTGTTGTTCTCACCAGCACCTGATGTTTCCAAAAGCATCCATCACAGACATGGAAACAGTCCATGTGGCAGGCATATAAGATACTGTTATAACAGAGTGGAGGCTGTGTCTACACAGAAGTGGCTTATCCTAAGAAAATTTGCACAGTAGTCTCCAAACAAGCAGATCCTCGAGTTTGAGAAGGGGAACATTCCACAGTTTGAATTCAATTGATTTCAAACCCAGACAGTGTATACTATTCTAGATCGTCTGATCACGTTCTCTGTGTGTGATTGGCCACTTGGTAGCTTGAGCTCACAGCTTGTGTAGATGGGAGAAATCTGGAAACATGCAGATATCTTTTCCTTCTGATTTTCAATTGTAATTTCAGTTTTTAAAAGCAATTGGCTAGTAGTACCTCCTTGAATGTATCCAGGTATCTGTGTGAGATGTTCTTTTCTGTGTCCTGTGGGGCTAAGTCCATCCTATAGGTTTAACCCAGCAGCATAGGACAGCTCCTGGCCATCTGTTTCCATTTCTTGTTTGCTAACCATCTCTCACGGTGTGTTTTGTGTCCTGAATCTTATTGTCCATCAATTGGCCTGTGCTAAGATCCCAAATAGGGCTTTTACTTTGCTTGTCATCACCCTCCCTCCCTGCCTGTAGTCCAGGCAGTTTGTCAGAATTAGTTGCCTGCCTCCGAATAGTTAGGTCCGTCTGGTCAATTTCAGTGGATCTTTTGGATTTAAAACACACCAACAGTAGTGTAAACCAAATTACATTCATCATTACTTTTGAAAGGTTTTTTTTACTCTGTTTGTAAAAACCCTCATAGAAGCTTAAAAATAAATTTTTCTTTCCCTAAATGTCTGTGCCTTTCCATTTTCCAAGTTAATTTACATATCTAGAGCCGTCTTCTCCTTTCTTCACTCTAACCAAAAATAGTGAACCAGCTTGCCTTGGGGATAGACAGAAAAGATATGGTGGAAAATCTCACCGAAAGTAGCTCATTTTTGATAAGATGGGAAATGCTGGGTTACTTAACAAATGGGCAGCATCTTAACTAAAGGGTTTTTTTCTGTTTTTATTTATGAAAAAGCAAGTTATCACTAAATAGTAGTGATGATGATGAACCATTTGAAGGATCAATATTGAACCTTTGCAAACAAAAAAGTGAAAAAGGAAGAGTATGATGAACTTCAGAAAGGTATAGAATTACCTGCTACTCCCTATTGGTTTTGAACCCATGGTAACTGTTTCTCTGTTTCCTCTGCATTTACGTTTCGAGTCTTCAGCTTATTTATTTATTTATTTATTTACTTTGCTTCTATACCGCTGTTCTCAGCCCGAAGGCGACTCACAGCGGTTCACAAGACACAGAACACAGAACACAGCAGAATTCAAACACCAATATAAAACAGTTAATAGCCTAATCTAATACACAATTAATACACAATTACTAAGATAACCATTCACTAGCATTACGTCACTAAAACATGATCCAGATTTGTCATCCATTGTTCCATTCCTATGTCATTACCAGTCTAGCATTGATTAATAACCAGGTCTTTACTTTTTTGCGGAAGACCATTAGAGATGGTGCTAATCTAATCTCTGTGGGAAGGGCGTTCCACAGCCGGGGAGCCACCACCGAGAAGGCCCTGTCTCTCGTCCCTGCCAGCCGTGCTTGTGAAGCTGGCGGGATCGAGAGCAGGGCCTCCCCGGAAGATCTCAAAGTCCTGGTGGGTTCGTAGGCCGAGATGCGGTCTGAAAGGTAGCTTGGGCCGGAACCGTTTAGGGCTTTAAAGGTCAACAACAGCACTTTGAATTGAGCCCGGTAGCAAGTCGGCAACCAGTGGAGTTGGCGCAACAGGGGAGTTGTATGCTCCCTGCGTCCCGCTCCTGTTAGTATCATGGCTGCCGAACGTTGGACTAGTTGAAGCTTCTGAGCTGTCTTCAAAGGCAACCCCACGTAGAGAGCGTTGCAGTAATCTAGGCGGGATGTAACCAGAGCGTGGACTACTGTGGCCAAGTCAGACTTCCCAAGGTACGTGCGCAGCTGGCGCACAAGTTTTAACTGTGCAAATGCTCCCCTGGTCACCGCCGAGACCTGGGGTTCCAGGCTCAGCGATGAATCCAGGATCACACCCAAGCTGCGAACCTGTGTCTTCAGGGGGAGTGCGACCCCATCCAGCACAGGCTGTAACCCTATGCCCTGTTTGGCCTTGCGACTAACCAGGAGTGCCTCTGTCTTGTCTGGATTCAATTTCAATTTGTTCGCCCTCATCCAGACCGTTACAGCGGCCAGGCACCGGTTCAGGACCTCGACAGCCTCCTTAGTAGCAAGTGGAAAGGAGTGACAGAGTTGGACATCATCTGCGTACAGATGGCACAGTACCCCGAAACTCCGGATGATCTCTCCCAGCGGCTTCATGTAGATGTTAAACAACATGGGAGACAGAATTGAGCCCTGTGGAACCCCAAACGGTTGTGGGGTTGAACAGGTGTCTCCTAATAACACCTTCTGAGAACGGCCCTCTAGGAATGACTGGAGCCACTGTAGGACACTGCCCCCGAGTCCCATCCCCGCGAGGCGCTCCAGAAGGATACCGTGGTCGACGGTATCAAAGGCCGCTGAGAGGTCCAGCAGCACCAACAGGGGCACACTCCCCCTGTCGAGCTCCCAGCGCAGATCATCCACTAAGGCGACCAAGGCCGTCTCGGTACCATGTCCCAGTCTGAAACCAGACTGTGCCGAATCCAGATAATCCGTGTCTACCAAGAATACCTGGAGTTGTGAGGCCACCACGTGTTCCAGGACTTTGCCCAAAAAGGGGAGATTGGACACTGGCCGAAAGTTTTCAAATTTAGTGGGGTCCAGTGATGGTTTTTTCAACAGCGGTTTTATTATAGCTTGTTTTAAGCTCACCGGAATCTTGCCTTCCCGAAGGGAGGCATTCACCACCTCAACCCACTCAGCCAATCCCCCTCTGGCCTCCTTTAGAAGCCAGGATGGGCAGGGGTCTAGGATGGACCCCTGTGGGCCTCATTCCTCCAAGTATCTTATCCACATCCTCGGGTTTCACCAATTGAAAATACGCCATCAAAATAGGACAAGCAGGTGCTCGTGTTACATCCTCAGAGACTGCTTTTAACGTGGTATCCAGACCAGAGCGGATCAAAGCGACTTTGTCTGCAAAGAACTGAGCAAAAGCTTCACAGCGAGAGGTCGAGTTGTCAGGGTTCCCACCTTGAGTGGAGGGATTTAAAAGGCCTCTGACAATTCGAAACAACTCAGCCGGACGGTTCTTTGCAGACGCAATAGTGGCCGCGAAGAAAGCTTTCTTCGTGGCCTTTATTGCCGCGGCATATGCCCTTGAAAAGGACACAAACCGTGTTCGATTTGGCTCGTTCAGATCCGAACGCCACATGCTCTCTAGTTCCCTCTTCCTTCGCTTCAGCGCTGCCAGCTCCTCGGTGAACCAAGGAGCTGGTTTAGCTCGGCTACTTGAGAGGGGACGTTCCGGAGCTATCGTGTCAATTGCCCTAGTCATCTCCCCATTCCAGAGAGCGACCAGGGCATCGACAGGATCACCTACCGAGGCGGTGGGAAACTCCCCAAGAGCCATCAGGAATCCATCCGGATCCATAAGCCTCCTGGGGCAGACCAGCTTAATGGGTCCTCCACCTCTGCAGAGGTTAGGGGGTGCAGTGAGCCTAAAACTGACCAGGAAGTGGTCGGTCCATGGCAACGGAGAGATGGTTAACTCCTCAATACCACCACCTTCCTCCCATCCCTGGCAGAAAACCAAGTCCAATGTGTGTCCCGCACTGTGGGTGGGGCCATATACTTGTTGGGACAGCCCCATGGTTGCCATGGCAGACATGAAGTCCTGAGCCGCTCCTGAAAGGGCTGCCTCGGCATGGACATTGAAGTCCCCCAGCACAATGAGCTGCTGAGACTCCAATGCCAGGCTCGAGACCACCCCCGCTAGCTCAGGCAGGGAGACTGTGGTGCAGCGAGGTGGACGGTACACCAACAGAATCCCTATTCTGTCCCGGTCACCCACCCTCAGGTGGACGCATTCAAAATTTGTTGACTGCGGGATGGGGCCCCTGGTCAGAGGGATTGAATCTCTATAGACCACTGCAACTCCGCCTCCCCGCCCTCCGGATCTCGGCTGGTGCTGCACGGAAAAACCTGGCGGGCAGAGCTGGGTTAAATTCACACCTCCAGCCTCGTCCAGCCAGGTCTCCGTGATGCACGCCACATCTGCCCGCTCATCCAGCTTGTGTCCCAAACACTTCAAAGAACAATATATGAAGCAACCTTAAGAAACCCTACATTCTGTGAAATTACCCTTTCATTTGCAAGGAAACAATATGACCAAGGGTTGCTATATGAAATCTCCACACTTAGGCTTCAGCTTTGAATAAGCTTTGAATATTGCCAGCTCGCTGCATATCACATCCACGTAGAAAACATGGTCAGGATTTCTTTGACATCTTGCTCATAAGCAACACACGGGAGCAAGATGTCCCATTCAGGTGCCAACTGGATCCTGACGTCTTTCAGTGTCCCTACTCAAATCTTGCATATCTGCTGTGTGTACATGCATGCGTGTGTGTGTGTGCATGCATTGAGTCAAGTTAAATGATATGCTGCCTTCTGTATCCAGGTCCCTCCCATCCCCATTTTTGAATTACACTGGGAAAGTAGCTGGTGTTCTTGCAGCAGAGGATCAGGTGTCAAGATGACACAGTTCTTTCCCTTGTGCCAGCAGCTGCAAAGCAGCAGTGTCCTTGAACAGGGGCTTACTTTAAATGGCCTGTTCAGTGACTGCATCTGTTGGATGCCTTGTAAGCCTAGAGCAGATGTGCAACAGATCTTACTGTTCACTTATGTGTCAGGATCTTATACTTTGGTGACATTTTCCTATATCAGGTTTCATTTGTCCGGTTCACCACTTTACTGGTTAGGTGTTTGTTTTCCGCTTCACCATTATCTGTTGTAGTGCCAGTAGGTACCATTATTTCTTGGAAAGAGCTGTGTGGACAAGTACCTTTAGCCTATCCTTATAGCCATCCCTTTACCATAGAGCAGTGGTTCGCAACCTGTGGGTCCCCAGATGTTTTGGCCTTCAAGTTCCAGAAATCCCAACAGCTGGTAAACTGATTGGGATTTCTGGGAGTTGTAGGCCAAAACACCTGGGGACCCACAGGTTGAGAACCACTGCCATAGAGGGAAGCTTTGAATTCATATTGGGATCTAGTAAATATGGTGGTCTTATATGAATTAGACCAAAAGGATCAGGAACCTATCAGGAGGACCCAGTTTGTGGTGTTGGCTGTAGTCTTGACATGAGGTGTAAGCTGAATGCAGTCTTTTAGTACAGCCTATCCCAGTTAGGAAACACATCAAGTCTTAATACACCATGATCTGTACACGAGTCAAGAGTGTGATGTAGCAATTTTAAAAGCCATTGAGATTCTAGGCTGTATCAATAGGAGTGTCTAGATCAGGTATGGGCAAACCCAGGCCCGGGGGCCAGGTGCAGCCCCTTGGGCCCTTTTCTCAAACCCTCCTCTCTCACACCATCCAATCCTTCCTTCTCTCCTTCTTCCTTCCCACCCTCTTTCTCCTGCTCTTCCACCCATTCGTCCTTCCTTCCCTTCCTTCCCTTTTGTCTTTCCTTCCTTCTCTCTTTCCTCCCCTCTCCCTCTTTCTCCCTGCATTCCCTTCCATCCTTTTTCCTTCTTTCTCTCTTCTCTTCCTCCCTCCCGCCCTCCCTTTTGTCTATCCCTCCTTACCCCCCCTCTTTCTCCTTCCATCCTTCCTTGCCACCTTTCTGTCCTTCCTTCGTTGTCTCTTTCTTTCCTCTCTCCCTCTTTCTACTTCCATCCTCCCTTTTGTCTTTCCTTCATTCTCTCTTTCCTTTATGTTTCCCTTCCTTCCCTTCCCTTCCTCACTTTTGTTCTTCCTTCTCTCTTTCCTTCCTCCTTCCCTTCCTTCCTCCTAGCAGGGAGTGCTAGCAGGTGGCCCCCAAGTGTGAAAGTCTGCCCATGCCTGGTCTAGATGGAGGGAAATCATAGTCCCAGTCTTTTCTGCCTTGGTCAGACCTGTCCTGGAATCTGTGTCCAGTTCTCGGCACCACAATTCAAGGAGGATATGGACAAGCTGAAACATGTCCAGAGAAAGGCAACCAAAATGCTAAAAGCTCTGGAAGCTTATGAGGAGCAGCTGAGGGAGCTGGGTAGGTTCAGCTTGGAGAAGAGAAGGCTGAGAGGGGACATGATAGCCATGGTTAAATCTCTGAAAGGATGACATATTGAGGAGGGAAAGGAGCTTGTTTTCTCCTGCTCTAGAAACAGGCACAGCAATAGATGCAAATTACAGGAGGGAAGATTCCACTTAACATTAGAACTTCCTGGCCATAAGAGCTGTTTGACAGTGGAATAGCTGCCTTGGAGGGCAGTGGAGTCTCCTCTGGGGGATTTTAGGCAGAGGCTGGATGTGCATTGATTTAAGTGTTCCTGCATAGCAGGGGGTTGGACTGGATAGCCCTTGTGGTCTCTTCCAACTCTGTGGTTCTTTACTCTGACCAGACAGATTGCTGGTCCATCTAATTCTGGATTGAGATTATGTTGGTTTGCAACAGATTCCTAGGACCCCTGATTTTTCCCAACCTGGTTATTAAATGAAGCTCCTGGCAGAACATGAATACTGTGGCCTTCTGTTTTTTTGTTAGAAATGGGACAATTAGGATGACCAAACCATTGGCTCTGGCTCAAGATTGTTGTCTCCCAGATTGCAGTTTGTCATGTAAACAATTGTGTGAAGATCCCATGATCAGCTTGTTTTTGAGAAACAGCTGTAGATTGCAGCCTTTAGTTCTGCCAGCACAAGGAGGGCCATTTAATATGTTGTGCTTCAAAGCACGTGTTTATATTGGCATGGGAATCCTTTGTTGCAACGCAATAAACCTTCACAATACTTTTAAGTCCCCGTGACTTAAGCAGTTCCTACCATGTTTGTTTTACATTAGATACATGTGGGTGTTCCCTGGAACACAGCAGCCTCTCTCTGTGGATTTCCTTCCGCTTTCTCGCCTCTGCTGTGTTTTGGCTCCAGAATTCCACTCAAGTTACTATAAATTTGGTGAATCTCTGTGCCCAGCCCACATCTGATAAATGGATATCAAAGGAACAAATCAAGAAGCATTGATGAGGGAAATGGCGGAGAGCTGACTTTCCAGGTAAGGAAGGCATGGCTAGACTGGCCAACCTCTGCATGGGATGAGACTGAAATCTAAGGATCTAAACAAACCTGGCTCTCTGGCTTTGATCAGCCTGAAGTAAAGACTTCAAGACTGTGTTATTGTGCCTCAACAGAGCATTCATGTATTCCAGAGGTAACCGTGTACACCTTGTGTACACTTCTAGGAAAGCAGAAATATTTTTAAAGACAAGAAAGAACAAATGGAAGTGGGGGAGTGGGAAACAAAAATATAAAGCCGAATCCCTATTTTAATATAGAACAATCAAAGCAAGTCAGTTTTGGATCATTTGTTTGATAAGTTTTCAGAGACTCTTTGAACATGTAGCAGGGCATGGTACAGTTCCCATTTACTGTTCTCAACCTGTGGATCTGCAGATGTTTTGGCCTTCAACTCCCAGAAATCTGAATAGCTGGTAAACTGGCTGGGATTTCTGGGAGTTGTAGGCCAAAACACCTGGGGACCCACAGGTTGAAAACCACTGATCTAGAAAATGTTTATATTCCAAAATATAGTGACAATCTCTATTGACTTGGGAATCTAGCAGTGTAGCTGTCACATCAGGGTATATGTACTTTTATCCCAAGGCTAGATATCTTGAGGCCCTGCAGATGACATTGGATTGCAAATATCAGAAGCCTTAGTAATTTTAATGGTAAGGAATGGTGGGAGCTGAGGTCCAACCTCATATGTAGGGTCATGTGGCTTTATCTTTTACAAAGTCTTCAACCCAAATTTAATATCTGCCAATGTAAAATTACTAAGTATTGTTTGCCTGGTGCTTGTTTCATGTACCTGCTTAGGAGGACTCTACTTCACTCACCAAAGGATAGAGGTGGGGCATCTGTGGCCCTCCAAATGATAGCTATTGGGAAATGTTTACTTGTTACATTTGATAGCCTGTTTTTCCTTCAGTGAGCTTGAGGAAAGAATACATGATTCCCCCCATTACTATTTCATCTTCACAATGATGCTATGAAGTTGGTCAGGTTGAGTGACTGATCCAGTCGTGGCTTCAGCTTGGATTTCCATCTACTGCCCCAACTATTACATCACCTTTGCTCTTAAAATCTGAAGCTCTACATGTTGGCTACTTTTGCTCTTCAGAGCTGCAACCCACTTTGTTTTGGTTAGGACAAACACAAGAATGTCCCCTGCAGGGAGATTGCCATGGCCATGCCATGTGGTCTTGCAAGGCTTCTTGTTCCCTGTGAATCTTTATCCTTCTGTGGGGATCTACCACAGTGTGCCGAAGAAGATAAAAGTTGTGCAAAAGAACAGCTCTCTCTTCCAAAAGCCTCTTTGCTCCCACTATTAAATGCTTTCCCTTCCTGCTCTGTCTCAGTCTCCTGGCCAGTGATCCCTTGAAGCCAGATCACTTACCCAGACTTTCTCCTTCCTGGCCTTACTCCTTGGAGGTGGAAGCAGGTCATACTGACCCAGTGGGTGTCACTCTTTGGGGCTCTCCACGTACCTGTCTGTGCCTGTTGATAAGTCTCTTCTTGCATGTGTTCATCATAAATCCACCCTTCTTTTTAGTAACCCAGTAGCTTGCCTTGTGTTTCTTACTTGATGGGTCATTGTCAGAGTGAAGGTTGATCTTCTGGTGGCTCTTGGCCTCCATGGGCCTTGCAGCTAGTGCAAGGGATAGTAGGGAGAGAGCACCATCTCCCTGCTCTGGAAAGTGATGAAGCTGTGACTAAATAAAGGTGGGAGAGTCTTCAAATCAGAGGAGGGGGGGGGGAGAGCAAAGGAGACCTGGATGCAGCTGCGTCTGCTGTCTGTGTCTCCCTCTCTCGGGCACCTTTCCTCTGCTGCTAAATTCCCTTAGGAATCAACAGCTGCCACATAAGGCAGACAGCTTCCCTTCTGATTTGTAACCTGACCATCCTGTGGTTATTTTTAATCTTATGTTGAACTGTGTTGTTTTTTTATTGTTTGCAAAATCAGACCCTCATGAGGACAAGAGGCACTATGTTTTCTACGATTTCTGCATCTTCAAGAACAGTGTAAGAACTTCAAAAACTGCCAACTCTTGTCCTTCCTGCTTTATGGGTCAAGTAGCATTTTGTCTGACCTCTATTGAACTTTCCTCTTAAGCGGCATCTAGAACAAACTCTAGCAGAACGACTCTTGTCAGCCAAGGTAAGTGTTTGGATGGCAGCCTTTCAAAAATGTGGAATTTTGCAGATTTAACGCTCTATAGCCCCAATATTCTGTCTTGATGCATTTTACTTTGCAGTCTTGATGCATCTCCAAACTAGGGATGCCCACCAGAAAACAGCCTCGACAGCTGAGATGGATAGAAAACTTGAAGGAGAGAAAGTCTTTAGTGGCACCACTACCATCTCCATGGGAGGGAAATGGGACTTGTTGAGCATATGCTGTGCATGCCAAAAAAATATAAAACAAACAAAAACATTCAGCTCTTGGCATCTTGAGTGACTGGAAGCACATGCTGGGGAAGGACCTTGTTTGGAAATTGGGAAGAGATGCTGATGGAGTAGATAATATGGATCAAGATGATGCAGTTGTCTAACGGAATAGGGCAGTTTATGCTAAAGCAATTGAAACAATTGCATGATTGGGAATTTGGAGCAGCGTAAGGAGAAATGTGCTGTTTCAGGTAATGCATTTCTCTTTGTAGTGCCCTTTCACACTTACACTTCACAGTTACAGAGCTATGATTCCACTTTAATTGCCCTGGCAACATCCACTGGGATTGTAGTTTAGGAAGGACTCTTTAGCATCCTCAGCCAGGGAGATCCCCTGGTGTGTCTGACCAAGTTCCAAATCCCAGAGCAGTCATGGCAGTCCAAGTGGAAACATAGCACTTTAACGGTATAGTTTGAAAGGATTCCTGAAAGGGAACTATTTCCTTGATCTGGTCTTACACCATAGATATGGTGACATCTCCAGCATAATTGTGGGGACAACAGAATGGCTGCAGGATTTCACAGTGTGATGAAACTGAGTGTGTGCCCTTAGATGACATGCTCTATATGTTTGTTGCAAGCAAATCAGAAAAATGCTTAGCATCCCATCCAGGAATCTGGTAAAGAAATTAAGTTAATTAATGTGAAGCAGGAAGTGGCAGGAAAGTGTTTCCAATGGGCCCTGGTGTTCTGCAACAACTTCCCCTTCAGCTCCCTTGGCTCTCTTGCTCTAGTTTTGTTTCCTCTCCTAGATTTGCAGCCTTGCTTTGGATTTTGGGAAATATGTGCGGGAACTGCCAGCAAAGAGATCACCTATGGAGATGCAACCTGCTGCTGTTTTTCCTTTGGAGTTGTTCTGCGTCAGGTGAATCCTATGCCCTAGGGTGCCCTGGGTTTGGCTTTTAGTGATTAGTTAACTGCAGCAGGCTGCCAAACAAGGCATCACAAATAATATTCCCTTCTGCTTTCATAATATATGTCCTGCATGGCAACTTTTCAGGAACAGCCATCTCAACAGTTTGAAACATTGCATGATAATTGTTACAGTGGATTAAAGGCAATGTGCTCATCAAATGCCTCAAACATTATTTTTTAAAGGAAGTGTATGCTTGTTAAGGACAAGTGTTCTGCAAAGAAAATTGGAAATATATATAAAATGAAATAATCACAACCCTTAAAATATATTTACAGGTATTTGCTATTGTGGATGTATTAAACCTGTATTCATTCAACAGTAGCTATTTAGATCTTGTTATGTTTGTCCACTTACAAGCCCCTAAAATCTCAGATGGAACCAAGAAGCTGATCAAATGTTGTTCTCATGTCAAATTAATACCATGAAGTTGTTTTTTTTTTGTCTGTGTGGGGTGAGCAGTTGATATTTTGTTACATAGGGACTTTTTTGGGAATATATCCCTAGGGAATCAGGTTTGTACAATGAAGGATATACTTAATCTCCTGTGCTGGAGGTGCTCACTGAGAGAGCCAAGCATAGATGCTTCCTGTGGATGACTCACAGCACGTTGCTGAAGGCCTTCAGTACCTGCCGTTTGTGGGTGGCTTCTATAAAGAGAGATGCCAAGGATTTTCGAGTTGCCTAGGAGCAGAACCTTTCTGATGTGAATGGCAGAGAAAAGACCCTTCTGGAGAGAGGTCCTCCTCTTGTTTCCAGGACTCAGTGGACCCACTGAATACTCAGCTGAGTGCAGCATTTGTACAGCACCTTGGTTCCCTTAATTTTGTTGAAAATGGGAATAACTGCTGGGAGGAGCTTAAGGAGAAGCTAGCTGTTCTTCTCTCCCTTAGAGGCAACAATGGTGGGAGTTGAGAATGAGGGAGACCTTTCCTCAGCTCCTGGACCTGGTGGGAACCTATATAGACTCCAGTCTACATAGCTGGAAACTTTCTTTCTGCCATTTTAAATTATCAACTTAAGCTCCCCTCCACTGGAAGTGACAGTGGAAGAAAATCTCATCTATCACATTGATCTCACGCCTCTCCTTTCCACAAGTTCGGAGAAGGCAATAAATAACACAGACACCCCCCCCCCTACAATTTTTTCTTGGTGTTTTGATTTTAGGCCTGTTCCTGGGGTTATTTGGGATGCTGATTCAGAAAACTGCATTGCATAAGACCCCATAAGCTTTAGGATCTTAAACATGGTTATCATGATTTTCTGTGGGAAAGCAGATGAAGATTGATATGGCATTTGATCTGTATCTCAAAAACTAGAGCTCATAGGGGGAAACTGGTGCCGTTTTTGAAATCAGCAGGCCAGACTTACCCAGAAACAAATCTAACATTTGAGGCAGCAAAATGAGTGTTGGCCAGTCTAATCATTCCTTCTAATAGCAAACTTGAATGGTACTTTGCCAATTGGATTAGAGCCAAATCAGTCATCGAGAAACACAAGTGTTCATAAATGCAAAATCACCGTCAATTTATGTTTCATAGTCAAATCAAATTGCCCATAAGCAAAATCAGTTTCTTTTCTCTCTGCAGAAACCTGGCCACACCCCACATGTCTCCCCTTGTCTGCTTCCACCCCACAACCTGTGCAGGGATTTTGGGAGCTGCTGCGAAAAGGCACTGGGTGCTCCAGTCAAGAGCGATCTTCTACTGGGCAAGAAGTACACATTGTCAGCCTGCACAGGGGGATGCCAATGAATGCCCAGGTAGTGTGCGTGTCAGTGTGTTGCTGCAGACATATCCAACCCCATAGTGCAGGAATTTAAGGACTGATCCCTGTATTGCTGAGGCCAATGGGCCAATGGTTTCCTCTTTTGTTGCATTGTGAGAGGGCAAGATGGCAGCTGGGGCTGGAGAAATTATTGGACATCCCAGTTTTATAAAGGTTGCTCTCAAGATGATTGCAATAGGAAAAGCATTATGGGAGATCCAGCAGAAAGCTTGCTTCAGTGGAAGATTTCACAGTTACTAAGCCAATTTGGAAAAATGGTAATACAGCACCTTCAGACGCACCTGGGTCACAGAAGGATTAGGATGAAGGGATGGGATAGGATAGATACGCCTGTTCATCAGTGCCTTCACTTAGTCAGCCTGCCTGAAGCACAGAGCAGCATCCACTTCAATATTGATATGATCCTCCACATGTTAATGGACTTCAGCTCCAATCATCTCTCATCATTGGTTGTGTTAGTGGGAGTTGTAGTCTCATAACATCTGAGATGCAAGTTACTCATCCCTGATGAAAGAGGGCTCAGGACTGGATTTCACATTGAACATCACCTAGGTCAGACACTATTCACTGTATACCCTTCTTTCTGTACCAGCCATTTTTTCTGACTGGTGTCTTTCCCATTCCCTTTCTCTTCTCACGCTTTCTCCCTTTCCTTTGTTTTTGGAGAAAGCTAATTGCTTGGCTGCTTAACTCCATTTTAGGTCATTCTTGTGTTGAATCCTGAGCCAAAGGATGGAGCCCCCATCTTTGTGCTGCAGTCCCAAGAGCCTGTGCTCTGGATGCTGTCATCTCCTCCTGGGAAAAAATGGACCTTCCAGGTGAGAATGGTTATTGGACAGAAGAACCCAAAAGTACTATTGGAATTGCTCAGCGATTCCTAAGGGAATGGTTGAGGTCAAAGAGCAATAGCTGCATGCCGTGGAAAGAGTGGGAAACACATCCACCCATTGCCTGGCTAAGACTCTGAATACATGCAACTTGTTTTATGGTCTAACCTTGTTTGTTCTCAGAACCACGCTATGCAGTAAGTTACTGTTATTCCCATTTTACGGATGGGGGAATTGAGGCTAGAGAGGCTTGTGACGCAGTAAGTCTATTGCTGAAGTGAACTTGAAACCATATCTTCCATGTTAAACTAGAACACTGCTTCCCCTTAGTGTCTCTTGGCTTGGGATATCAGAGAGGGGCCAGGTCTGCTAGGTCAATATCCTTGAACCTTCCTTTCTGCAGGTCTCCCCGGGTTCCAGTCTTTTAGCCCCTGAGCCAGGGGCTTTTACTGAGGAGACCAGCTTTCCAGAGGCACCCCGAGGTCTGCTCAAATGGGCACGGAGGGAGCATGGAGGGGTCACATCTCTGGCTGAGTATCATGGAGTCAACACTGTCTACATCCTGGGGAATGGTATGCGCAAGGAGGGGAGAGAAGGGGGCACTGTAAGCCTGTGCCAGTTTGGTATTAGGAAGTCAGGGAGGGGGCACCAGTTTTGAAGAATAGTCTTTCAAGCAAGTAGGTCAGGAGACATAACCTTTTGGGTGAGGAGGAACACATCCAGTGTCAGAGCTTGGAAAAGTTACTTGTTTGCTCCATAACTCACAGGACCACTCAGTGGCCAGTTGTAATGTTAAAAAGGAACTGTTCCAAGTTCTGCATGTGGAGTCTTCTCATCCACTTATTATGCGGAGGTTTAAGTCCTCTGTCCCTGTATCTGTATCTGGGATTAAGGTGTGTGAGTGGAAAGGAAGGTAGGAGGGAGTGATCCTGTAGTGACATTTGCTACGTAAACAAAGAACAGGATGGAAAGATTTGCTCCAGCTGTGAGGCCTGCTTGATGTCCTTCCTGAATTAGATCACAGTTTGTCATGCTTAAAGTCTCCTACAGCCCTGCGGCTACCCCAGTTCTCCCTTCCTGGCCTTTCTCCTTCAGATGCTGCTGCACCCGCCACTTGCAAGTTGCAGAGGAATTTCCTCTCTTCCTTGCATTTTGCCTCTAAGCGCCAACGTCAGCCTTTGCAGGTCTGCCTGAATTCTCACCCTCCCCAGGACCTGGAAGTTCACATCATCTTCTCTAAAGGACTTGCTCTGAGGTGTGTGCTAGAGTTTGCCTATGGGAATCTGTAGCTGAATGTGTAAGAAGCATAACACATTATGATAAGGGAAATATGCAGAAAGCTGAAACCGTTTGCCCTGTTGAAGAGGAAGAGACTGACTCGGGAATCAAACAGGATGTGTGTGAAGAGAAACATGTATATGATAAACTCTTTCAAACAAGACTTGACATTACAAATGAATATGGTGTAAACTAAAAGTCTCTAAGATCAAAGGTAGAGACTGCGGTCAGGTGGCAGATAGCCACTGCTATTATAGCAGAGATAGAGGAAGCATTATCTAATGTGTTTCTTAACTGTGCTTAGAGACATAGTCTTTTTGCCTCTGCTGTGTGCTTCATTCTTTGGTCTGATATTGATGGTGGGAATGGTGGTATGCTCTCTTCTAGGTCCAGCTTGGCCCATCTGACTGTGGAGCTTCATGGTGTCCAAAGATCCACACGCCAGGGGCTGCTCTTGATACTGAAGAGCGAAGGAGCTGCCCAGTGGAGAGTTCAGGCACACCACCTTACTGGCCAACTGCACATACTGGTATGGATAGGATCTTGGCCATCCACAGTTTTCTGAACTCCTTAGGTGAATAGAAGTCCCTCTTCCCTAGCCAAGGACTGCAGTGCTACATTTGTGCATTTGTGTATGTCAATAATCACACCTAAATGTGATGTAGACTTGCAACCTGGTCATAACCCTTCTCTTATAATGCAATCTTCTTCTAGTACTATCTATTGCTTCCCTTCCCTTGGCTAGATAGAACGTCACACACTTAGCTATAGTGAGCCAAGGAGTGCTGCCCAGATTCTTTGCTTGCTTTCTGCACCCCCCGCCCCACCCCTCAGTTGGTGAAAGACAGTGCTGTCCTCCTAGAAGCCTGTCTAGAGGTCACTGCTTAATTCCCTGGCCCTTTGGCCCTTTTGGCTTATGGTATTATATGTGCTCTGGGATTGGTTTTCTTTCCAGGCTTCACACGAAGTTATTGTCAGCAGCACAGGAGCAGAGCCACCTCTGATTGTGACCCAGGAGGTGTCCTCCGAGTTGGCTTTCATCAGGGATCCCTTGCAGTACGCAGCAGAGCAGAAGCTGCCTGCCTTCACATCCTATACTGAGGCTGAGTGGGTGAACAGGTTTCTCCTTGTGGTTGGGATGAATGGTAGGTGAAACATGGAGGATTTAAAGGAGCCTAAATTGCAAAAGGAGCCACTCAAGAGGTCGGGAACAGTGTTCACTATATGTTCTTGCCATCCTTTTTTAAGCATTTGTATGATTAACCAGTCCTGGAATGTCATCCTCTACTTTTTTTTGTGTCATTTTGTCTGGAGCTATTCCTGATAAATCCTGACTCATATAAATTTTACTTTAGGACATGCATCAGGCATTTCCATTTTTAAAAATCTCCAGCATGAGAAGTTTATTTTCAAGGACTCTAAAATGCCCTTCACCTATTTAGTTCACAACTCTATCTGGTGCTTTTTTTTCACAGCTGCTGTGGGATCCCAGCTATAAGGAAACATGTAGTGAATAAAGTAGTGCCATGTGCACTAACTGATGAGATCTGATTTATTAATTTATCGTATCAGTAGCAAACCGAGGGTACAGTTGTAATGTATTTTAAAAGCACAAGGTTTGAAACCTTGGCATTATATTAAATGTCCTTTGACCAGAAGCTGGCCACTTGGAGCGCCTCTGCTGTTGCTTTAAGAAGGTTCTCCATTGTGCGTGTGGCAGGGCTCAGGCTGCACTGTAGTAAGTGGTCTGTGGTTTGCTCTTCTCCACACTCCCATGTCATGGACTCCACTTTGTGGCCCCATTTCTTAAGGTTGGCTCTGCATCTCGTGGTGCCAGAGCGCAGTCGGTTCAGCGCCTTCCAAGTCACCCAGTCTTCTGTGTGTCCAGGAGGGACAGAGACTTTAATCTGTGAGATCCGATGACATGATAGTATCACAGGGCATATTTCCTTCACTCTGAACGTGTTACTGGGGGGAGAGGAAGCCAGAATGTAGCTCCCTGTCTTTCTGTTACTGCAATGGGAAAAGGAATGAATTTTTGTGTTGTTGAGGCCCATTTTTTTTATTTCACTATATTATGAGGAGACATGAAATGGATGGTAGAGAGGGAGAGATTATTAGTGGCCCCACTTTTTTGTATAAAGCTTCCCCCACAAAATAATTGTCATAGGCAGCCACTATCAGTCTGAACCTTTTCCCGACTCGCTAATCCTAGATCTTGCTGGTTCATATTTCTAGAGCTGAAGGGGGAGTCTTTGGCAACTGGACAGAGAAGCCTCTCTAAGCAGCTTAGATACAGTCTAGGGCAGTGATTCTCAACCTGTGGGTCCACAGATGTTTTGGCCTTCAACTTCCAGATATCCTAACAGCTGGTAAACTGGTTGGGATTTCTGGGAGTTGTAATCCAAAACACATAGGGACCCAGAGGTTGAGAACCACTGTCCTAGACTGTGTCTAAGCTGCTTAGAGAGGCTTCTCTGTCCAGTTGCCAAAGACTCCCCCTTCAGCTCTAGAAATACCAACCAGCAAAGTTGGATTTATTTTCCCAAGGCCTAGATAACTTAACACAACTTTGTTGAAATTTTTCAAGACAACAAAGAAGTGGCTTAACAGCCATGCAGTTAAACAGGAAGGGGAGAATGACTAAGACATTTCCTTTTAAAAACAGTGTTGCTAAATACTGATATTTTTGTTAAGTCCCTAGTTTTGTCGATAGAAATTATTCCATTTTTCTACCAGAACTGATACACCTGCCATTTGAGGAAGAGGTGGGAGAGTTCATCTTCTGTCTAGCAAGGAACAGCTGGATATGTTTTCCCTGGCTGCATCACCTTTGCACATCTCTTATTTCTTTATAGAGACCCCAGCTGCTGTTTCAGCAGATCCTACGCTCTTCTGGCCATTGTTTCTGCCTCCCTCAAAACTCTCAGTCAAAAGACAGAAGTTTCCAGAAGCTGTTGTAGCAGCCAGGGAAGGAAGGCCAGAGATCTCAGAAGAAGGCCATTCTGCAATTCCTCTGCTGCCCATTTCTAAAACAGAGGGAGTGGAATCTACCCAGCATCCTACTGTGGAGCAGAAACCCTTTAATGAAAAAAGGGGCGCTCAGAAAGTGAGTACTCCATCTTGTTAACACCAGATTGGTAGACTCTGCACTGCCATATAAAATCCCTAGGATCTGCTTTGAACCAGATTATATGGCAGTGTATTATTTATTTATTTATTTAAAACATTTATATTCCGCCCTTCTCACCCCGAAGGGGACTCAGGGCAGAGCACAGTATATACACGGCAAACATTCAATGCCGGGACACGAATTCACATACACATACATAAACATTAAAAAACCATTTATCAAAATATTAAAATACACCATTTAAAACCATCCTAGTCATCTGCGTCAAATCATTGGCCTGGTCATCTTTCCTATTGCCGCTTTATTGCCCAGTCCTGAAAGCTTGGTCCCACAGCCAAGTTTTTACCATTCTTCTAAAGGACAGGAGGGAGAGGGGGCAACCTGATCTCACCAGGAAGGGAGTTCCATAGCCGGGGAGCAATCACCAAGAAGGCATTGTCTCTTGTCCCCACCAATCGCCCACCAGTGTAGACTCATATGATCAAGTTCAAAGCAGATAATGTGGATTGATCTACTTTGATAATCTGGATTACTATATGGCTGTGTAGAAGGGGCCTTGGTTTCTTAAAGTGTGGCATTATTTCTTTGTTTTATTTAGTATCCTGCCTCTCTTCAGGCAGACAATTCAGGGTGGCATCGAACCTTTTGAAAACACAACTCAAATAAGTTAAAACAATTAAGGTGATACAGTGGTTGGAGAGACTTTCTCCCACCATTGAGGATTCCCTTGACATGAGACTGCGTGAGCATCTAAAATGGCTTTTATACAGTGCCAAAGGCTGGTCTTGCTTGCTACTGAAGATTTCCTATTTGCACAGTGGCTCTTCTGTATACCAAGCTGTGGCTTCTGCTAGCATTGTCACCCAATAGTCATTTCATTGGAGGTGCTGGAAATGGAGCCAGGGTCTCTTTCGATTCCAGATTCGGCCATTAGCATTCTGAGTTCTCTTTCGGAGCTTTATTCTTCTTAATGCAGATTAGAAATACCCTGAAGCTTCTACTCAGAAGCTGACCTTTAACTTGGATGCCATTATGGTTACTGCTGTACATCAACAGCCCATATAGGCTGGTGTTTCTCATGCAGGTCTCCTTTGCCTCATCACCTCCAAACCGGACCTCTTCCCCAGAAGCCATGATATCCTTTCAGGATCTTCCCTTCAGCCATGGTAATGTCCTGCTCAACCTAGATGTTTACAACTCAGAGTCTTTTGCCAAACAGCCAGGACCCTGTACAGTCTCAGCAAACAGCCGCGTCTTTGTAGAGGTAAAGCTTATGTTTGTACCTTGCAGGAATTGGCTTTGAAACAGATGCTAGGTTTTTGAGTTCTTTCCATAAATGAGCCCAAATCAGTAAGCTTCTTTTGTCCTAGGTGGGGGTGGGGGGAACGCAGGGGACAGAAGTTTAGGCATATGTTGCATATGTCCTTCAGGCATTCCCAGAAGACAACATCCCTTTTCATATGATGCCATCCCTTAGCAGTTTCTCAGCATTTGTATGGGTTTCTCTCCATTCTAGAAGACCGAAATCTCTCTATTAAGGTTTAGGTAGTACCAATAAGAGTTTTAGGCTAAAATATACTGTTCTTTCTGTTCCCACCCTTTTGGCTTTGGCTCTAGTGAGTAATGGACTTATCTGAAACTGATTTTGGCTCTTACTCTTCTCTCTGCCTCCTCCAAAAGTCTCAGTTTTCCGTGCAGCTTTTGTAGAGATGTCAATTATAACTGTGGCTGGCTCTTGCAAAGGCCTGTTAAGCATAGCAGGGAGCATTTCTCACGCAGAGAGTCAGTGCTGTTTTTTGTAGGCCCAGGTATGGCTTCAACAAATTTGATACAGAAGCCTTCATTTTACACCTGGAAAAATAGCAAGATAGGCCACCTCTTCAGTTTCAGTCCTCCTGCAATATTAATTTTGTTGATGAGTAAACTCTGAATGATGCACTTGTTGAAGTTCTTGCAGCTTTGTTACATTACACTCTTGCCTCTTAGCATCCATCATCTAGTCAACTGTTAAAGACACTGTAAGAAGTATCTGACAGGAGCTGGATGTCCCAGCTATATATTTACCGTATTTTTGTGTAACCATTCACAAAGAATAAAATGTTAATTGCTTGGTAGGCAATGGAAATTTTTGAGTGTACTAAAGTATCAGGACAAAAGAAGCAATTTAAGAAAGGAATATGTATTCAGGGAAAACCATGAAACATCATATTAAAAAAGCAAATGTGCGTTGTGATTTCACAGAAGCAGAGAGATTTTGCAGAATACTGTATCACTGAATTCAGTTTATCTTAATGCAGGTGTTGTTTATATTACTGTAAATAGCACACACAATTCTGCCCCATAATAGTAATTTTAATTCCACCCAGGAGAAACCACTTCTATGAGATTTTGGTGATAGTAGAGGGATCTCAGAGGCTGAAGGACTTACTACTTCATCACACTAGAGAATGAATCCACTTTAAACCTAGTTTCTGTCTCCTGCAGAATTGTGGGGTTTGTAGTTTATTCAAGCTGTTAAAGGCTCCTCTAAACTACAAACCCCACAATTCTCCAGGAGGCAGAAACCGGATTTAAAGTGGATTCATTCTCTAGTGTGATGAGGTCTTTAGGAGGTTGAGTCACAAGGCTGTTTTCTATGCAAGAAAAGGGTTAATCCATTGTTTCAGTACTCAACTTCCTCAGACAGGAAGCCTCCTACAACATCCATTATGCATCAATAACAAAGTGCTGAGATTGTGTAGCAGACCTGACGACACCTTTAAGAAGAGCTGGAGGAATTGGCTGCCCTTTGGCTTATGACCCCTATCAAGCAAAATCTATTAAACATAATTGGATGTAGTGGTGCAATAGCAGCTGCATTTTCCAGCACTGTTGCTCTCTCTCTTTTTTTTCAGCTTTTTTTGAGAATCGGGCACACTTGAGCTTCATGGATAATTGCAGCTTGTTTTTCTCCAGGCTTCCTTGGCATCCTACGACTTGAGTCTTGGCTTCACCATCCAGCGATGCTTCATCTCTCCCTCTTCTGATTCTTCAGTGGTCTTTCCATACCTGCTGATCTACCACGGCTGTGCTGTTGATGCCCATGTCAACATGTCAGAGTTGGAGCAGGCAGCCCTGGGCCAGGCATTGCCTCCAGGCCAGCAGGAGCGCAGGCGGCTGAGCTTTGTGCTCCAGCCCCGCTCCAACCACTCTATTCATTTCCTGCACTGCCACCTGGTGCTCTGCAGGAGGGAGCGCTGGGATCCCAGCAAGCCCAAGGACCCAATCCCAAAGGTCTCTGGTTCCTCAGGCAAGGGAACACAGATCTCTAGTTGCTATCTGGTGGCACTTTCCCTACCTCATATCTGTGTATTTTAGACTTGCTGCTCGATGGGAAATCTTTATGTGAGAACTTGCCCGTACCAAGTCAGGCTGACAGGATATTCATTCTAGTTGTGTGCAGAATTTTTCCCATAACATGTTCCTCTTACCAAAAGATGTTGGGGGGTGAAGTTGTATGGAAAGCATGTATTCTACCACTGAACCATGGTTTGATTCACAATCTTAGAAGCATCCCTTCCCTTGGGATGGAAAGGTGCTGCCTAAGAAATAGTGTGTTCGTAGTTAGAGTGCTGGATAGAGGCTGGAGGTGGTGATGGTGGTCCAGGTTGTACTTCTCACAGAACCATGAAACTGGCCCTGGATCATGTGATATACCCTCCCCTAATAAAACCCAATACATTCTGTAATGGAGGATTGTAATGAAGATAAAGTGAGTGGTAAGGGGAGCCATGTGGAGTATGTACGGAAATAACAAACTAATAAATGAGTCGATAGGATTAGACCATGGTGACACTACTTGGACAAAGTGAAGGCTGTCTGGAGTGAGCTTGGAGTCCTCCTGGTTAATCTGGGAATCTCCATGCATAAATGAGAGATCTGAGCTTCTTGGGAAGAAGGGAGTGGGATCTGGGTCCAGGCTGTTTTCTTTTCCTGGGATGAGCATCTTTTGATTTATGTTTAAGTGCCCAACAGAAAAGGAGGCCTGCAAGGGAGAAGTGGAGCCGGGCAGTGCTCGCTTCCAGCGCACTGTCACAAAGCCCATCATTGTGACTGTGAAAACTCCACTCAGAGCTGCCACTCCAGATTTGAGACAAGGTAGGTAAGAGCTTTGGCAAGGATTCAAGAAACTGGCTAGGAGGGACTATGCTCACAGTTACATAGAAGCATAGGGGGCTGTCAGGTCAGGTCATGGGCCCACCTAGCTTTGTGTTGTCAACTCTTGACTTGCAACAGCCATTCTCAAGAACTCAAGGCAGGTTTCTTATCTTAGATCCCTGGCATTCTCCAGCAGTCTTGCATCCAGATATTAACTGGATCTGACCATGTCTAATTTCAACATTAGGGTATATAGCAGAAAATATTATTTCTAAAAGAGTGCCCTTTGTATCTGCTTCTACTTTATCAGGAAATGGAAGATGGGGCTGGCATGAGTGAGACTGACTTTAATATCTGACCCCAACAACTACAGACTCAGAGTTTGCCAATGATCTGTGCAGAGTTTGCCAATGATCTGTGCTGAGGAGCCCCCGGTGGTGCAATGGGTTAAACCTTTGTGCTGGCAGGACTGCTGACCAAAAGGTCGGTGGTTCGAATCCAGGGAGCGGATGAACTCCCGTCTGTCAACTCCAGCTTCCCACATGGGGACATGAGAGAAGCCTTCCACAGGATGGTAAAATATCCGGGTCTCCCCTGGGTAATATCCTTGCAGACAGCCAATTCTCTCCCAGTAGAAGCAAATCGCTCCAGATACAGAAAAAACAAACCTATGCTGAGAAGCTGAGATTTGCTGTGCAGAATTAAGTGTCTGTTTTTTTTTTTAAAAAAAGATCTTGTGCTGTGTTGTGTGATTTTTCCTGACTCACGGAGGGATGCTGTTTTATAGAGGAATGTTTTAATTTTTAAGTCTTTGTTATTAATTACCTATGTCTTGCTGGAGAATAGGCAGGATATAAACCTTTTGAAATAAAACTGTCTTTTTCTTATGGCTGTTCTTCAGCAAGCATTCTCTTGAATCCCCCTTTCTCCTTTCCCCCCTTTCTATAGATAATTTCCTACCCAACCAGCAAGGAAAACCACGGAAAAATGTGCAACCCATCCCAAGTAAGTATATTTTGGCTATCCTCTTTCACTAACCTCCCTGAAACAAAGAGAATGGGAAACCTCCTCAACCCAGAATCCACCTTTAGCTCTGGGAGGAGTGGAGTCAAAGAAAAGTCCAGTAGTGTAGGCTGAAAGTGATATTTTGCTGAATGGGACAGAACAGCCAATGGTGGTTTTCTCATTTAAAGCAAGGTACACAGTACCTAAAGCCAACCAAATTATTTTGGATTGCATGAGGCAAAAGTTATGAAACTGAACATGAGGTTGAAAATGCAAAATCCCTGTCTCCCTTTCCATGGCTGTAAAAATGGGGGGGGGGGGGGTTGCTGTCATTTCACAACAACCCAAATCTTCTGACTGAATGGCTGCCTCATGTATGGTAGGGTCAGCTCTGCATGCAGCCTTTTTCTACATGCTTCTGGAGCTGGGGTGTAGCAAGAGCCCCAGTTATGGGACATCATTTTATTTCACTCTTTTGGGGGGCTATAAAGCAGGCACATAATTTCTTTTTACTTACTTCTCTATGTATCCCCCCCCCCCTCTCTCTGCAGCAACAGTTGCCCCACGCCTAGAACTCCCAGCTGTAGTTGGCATTGCCTTTTCAGCTTTCATCATTGGCTTATCCCTTACTGGTGGACTTTGGTTCATTCATTCCCAGACAAGTAGGTAGGAGGCTGAAGCAACTGGATAGCCATCTTTTTAATTGCTTTAGTTGTGTGCATGGCAAACATGTGATGGCCCTTGTAGACTATGATTTGGTGAAGAGGATAATCTCAGTTTCTACAGAACCCTCTCTTGTCTGTTTATTAATGTATTTGGAAAAACCCAAGGAAGTGTATTTTCATTCACAAACTTGGTATAGCTTTGGATACAATTGGACCTATAAGATTCAGCTTCCCCAACAATGACAGGATTATGGTATTTCCCTCCTATGTGCCTTTAAGTCAGCTCCGACTTATGGTGACCCTAGCATTTCCTTGTCCAGGTTTATTCAGAGATTTGCCATTGCCTTCCTTTGAAGCTGAGAGTGTGTGGTTTGCCCAAGGTCACTCAGTGGAGTTTCATGGCTGAAAGAGGTACTGAACCCGGATCTCTCACAGTTGTAGTTCAACACTCAAACCACTACATCATACTGCTTATATCAAATAGAGGCATCATGGTATAGTAGACTAGAAATCCAGGCGCCCTGGGTGTGAATCTCTATTCAATCACTGTCTGGCCTTGGACAACTCACTCTCTCTCATGCCCAAGGGAAGACAATGCTTAGACCCTGACAAGAAACCCCCAGGATAGGGTTACCATATGTCAGAAACTACTTGAACACACACAATAAGCAATATCCAAAGATCTTAGGGCAGCGTGTCATTAAATCGATTTAAGACAAATAACAAGAACCATCATTTTAGAAGACTAAAAGTGCATTGAATATTTTCTCACTTAAATCAGACTATTTAAAACCAGTAATAAACAGAGAAGAGCAATGCCCATCAGAGAAGGAGGCATGCAATGTGCAAATTGAATAAATTCAGTTAGGTTGAAAGAGACCACATTGGTCAACTAGTCCAACTCCCTGCCACACAGGAAAAATCCCCCTACCCGTTTCTCAAACTGTGCTCCTCCGGATATTTAGGACTTCAGGTTCCACAATTCCTAACAGCTGGGATTTCTGGGAGTTGAAGTTCAAAACACCTGGAGGAGCATAGTTTGAGAAACCCTTGCTTACAGTATAAAATATGGCACAAGGGAAACATCAGGTGAAGGAGTCAGGGATAAACAGGGAAGAATGATTAAATAGCTATGCAGTTTGATGTACTTAAGCTTGATTTGGCAGATCATGGAACTAGTTTGAGGAAGTGCCTGAGTGAAAGTTTTCCTTGCAGCTGGGTTCCTGTGAGGGCCAGATAATGGAACCAGGGCTCTTAGAGGATCTGTGGTGCAAGCAGCTTGCACAGAGATTGGAATCAATGGTCTAGCCATGCTTGAGCCTATGCCATGGAGGGGATTAGGTGTCTGGCACATCTGATGTCCAGCTTATTATGACCAGTAGAGCAAAGTGCTTTCTTTGTCTAATCGTATTTGTCAATGTCTGTGCACCCAACTATGGAGAGAAAAGAAGTGGAACGCATGGGAGGATAAAAAGGATAAACAGTGATATTTGTGACAGAGAGTGGAAATCATGAGTGGGAAGTGGGATTGGTGCACCTATCAAATTGTTGACACTCATCCACTGGCTTTTTTGTTTGTTTTAGCAGACAAAGAACTCATGCATTTTCATTCCTTTTAAAAAAACAATGAAATCTAGGAGCATTAATTTCTAGACTTTAATGCCTGCCTTGAACTCTTAGGTGAGGCAACTATCACAAAGAGAAGTCAGATGGCAGCTGAGAGAGGTGAGGTGGACTGCTGGCCTTTGGAAAGCCTTCCCCTTAGATTCAGGGATTCTGAGCCGTACCAATTTCTGTCCCTGCTGACCACTTTAGCGAATATCTGTGTGGGCAAACATTCATTGGTTTTATTGTTGACTGTTGTAGTTTCTACCATACAGAAAAATGATTTCTTTCTGCTTGGCATGAACCATCCATGGTGCACCCTTGAAGCATACAGAGGGGAAAAGAAAGAATGGCAAATGCTGAAGGACCAGAATTTCCAAACCATGATTCTTGTACCTTTGAGCTGGTTTAGTTTTGTCCCTATGTTTATTGGCAGGAAAACATGCCAATATGTATGCTGTAATCTTTTGGGAGATATAAGTTAGTACAGGTTGAGAATCTCTTACCTGGAATTCTACAATATGCCAAAATCATCCACATGCATGGCTGAGATAGTGGGACCTTTGCTTTCTAATGACTCAGTGTACACAAACCTTGCCTTGTGCAAAACAAGATTTAAAATATTGTCTCAAGGGGATGTATATTAACTAGAAATTTTATATTTAGACATGGAGCCCAACTCCAAGCTATCTCCTTAAGTATGTACATGCAAATAAAAGTATTTCAAAATCCCCGCAAAATTCAAATTGCAAAACACTTCTAGTCTCAAGCATTTTGGATAAATAGTCAGTAGGTATAACCATGTGCATGTATTTTTGCAGGATGTGGTGGGGGGAGGAATCTGCAGAAGGGAGGCCAGCCCAATGTGTATACTATTGGTCCAGAATATGTACATTTTGAGGGGAGGGGCTGTAGAAGAGAGAGCATGCACAGAGTAGGCCAGGCTTCAAACCCCTACTCAGCCATGCAAACCTACTGGGTGACCTTGGGCAAGTCATGCTCTCTCAGCCTTAGAGGAAGGCAAAGGCAAATCCTATCTGAACAAATTCTGCCAAAAAACAAAAACCCTTGTGATAGATTCACTTAACTATCACCATAAGTCAGAAATTACTTGAAAGTACACAAGGAATTGTAGAAGGAGGTATCTAGTGCCTCTTTTAGCAATGCTGTTCCCCAAATTGGCAAGAGCCGCAAAGGAAGTTCCCTGGCTCTAGCTACTGATGAGTTGTGAGCACTCATCGTTTTGGCATCCTTTGTGCACCTGGTGAAGAAGCAGCAGCCTTATGTTGGAGTTGGTGGGAGCTGCATTCCCCCCCCCCCTCCCCGGGGTGTAAGAGCAGCTGGACCTCGGCCACATACAGAGCTGTGCCAGGGATCTCCCCTGTCAGCCCAGTGGCTGTTTCACCTCCAACTTGAAGGAACAGCCTCCATCCTGTGCATAAGTATGGTGTAAGGTGTAAGGATGTTGGGAAAGTTTTAAAGCATGCTCGTGCTTAGATAAATATGCAAAGAGCAAAGGGTGGGTAAACAACAAAGCATGAAGAAAAGAGATGGGGAAATAGAAGTAATGCCCCTGCATCTTTTCTCTTTTCTTCCTGACAGGTCCAGAAGAAACAGCCATTCCAAAGTCCCCAGAAGTATCCTCAGCTCTGACTGCAGCTGACCCTGCATATGGTTCCATGCCTTAAGGAATACAGTTAGCTGGATGTAAAAAAGTTAAAAGAAACGAAGTTCTGGTATTCTAATGAGGAAAGGGGGTAACTAAAGGACAACCATCAACCATGATGTATTTTCATTCAAGCTGGCCGTATGTCTGTTTTATAAGTTTCAAGTTGTGTTTTGCTTGTGACCAAGCATTTGTTTCAGCACAGCTGGCTGTGTTTCCCCCTCAATACAAAAGGCACCTATGAAGATATCAGCCTAACACCCATCTTTTAATCAGTATCGTACTATTCTGCATAACCTCATGCTCTCAATAAACGAGTAAATTCTGAAGCTGCCAACTGATACAATGTGAGGCTCAGGTACGTCTGCGGGCTGCCATTCCCAGTGGAGGAATCTGGACTAAATGACACTTGGCAGTTTTAGTTATCTGACTTTATTACTAAATCTGTGCTCTTTGCATGAATGTGAATCTGTATTTAAAGATTCTAACTTTCATTTATCTTTGAAGCACTGGTTCCTTAACTTCCTGACAAAAATCACTACCAAAAACCAAAATTTAAATTTAAGTATACTTGGACAGTGTGCGTGCCTGCTTATCTGGTAAGCTACCTTGCAAATGATGTACCAGCAGATATGCAAAAGTTCACTGTAATTATTTCAGCTAGCAGAAATGCTTTCTTACGGCCTTTTAGTGGATGCTTTTCAATTAAAATTCTAGACCTTACGTTGGCTGTTTTGCAAAAGCTTGATTGACAAGGGCAGACTATTAATGGCTATATTACTGTACTTAAGGATTTTTGAGAGAGAAAAGTAAACGGCATCTTACATGTGATCCTTGGTGCATTTTTTCCATAGTGTGTATGTAAATTATCAGTTCCACTTAAAACTACAACTCCACAGCAATAAAAGGAAATTTAATTTGCATGGCTAGTAGGGGCAGAGAACCTTTGGCCTACTGAAAGATACTGGGAGACCAACACCCATCAGCTGTTGGCAACGCACATGATGGCAGGTTCGGTCTTCCACACTGTAGGTTTCCCACCTCTAAGATAGTCCAGCAAGTACACAGATTAGCCTTTTTGAAAATGCCAGTTATATTACATGGATTCTATGTGATCTTTCAAAATGAGAGATTACTCTAGGTTTGCTATGTTGCTATAAAGACTTTTGTAAACAACATATACCTATTGGCCTCCAGGTAGTATCTATAATTTAGCACTTGACTCCTTTGCACTGCAAATACTGGCACAAACCTGGAGTTGGCAAACACATTTCTCTCAGTGATTTGAACTGGCCCCACCCGTCCAAGCCCTGTGACAGAATTATTAAGACAGTGTAAATAGTTTATTTTGTTTTTGGAAATTACAGATATTTTATACAACAGTATTTGTTTTAAAACGGGCATTGGCTAGAAAGAATGGAACTTACTAGGAGCAGAGAAGGGGACACAGTTACAGAAAATACATGATTTCAGGAACAGTTGGGGCAGTGAGGAGATCAAGATATCAACCTGGAAAGCAAACACAGTGTAACCTGCATGTTCCTCCTGGACAGAAGCAGATGGCTGTTTATTAGCAGTGAGTGGTCTAGCTGCACAGACTATGGGGTACACTAATATACAAAGATGAAATAGGAATAGGTCCACTTCTGCCACAGAGGCCAAATTTGGCAATTCATGGCATATCCCCCCTCCCCACCTTGATCCTCCAAATCTTATATCCTATCATGCAGCCTGCTCCACAAGTTGGCACCAATAGAGCCCAGAGGTGCAACCAAGCATTGTGGCAGATTTGTTTCACTAATTACATCAGCTAGCTCCACTGTTCTTGAGTGGTCTGTGATTTTGAGGTGAACTTCAGGAACCACCACCCCAACAGTAAAAATTCTTTATACTTTTAAATGCATATGACTATATTGTTGCTTTGGGATTTCCAGGCATGTTGTGCATATAAAAGTACTCAGGGTTTTTACTTTGGGGTGGTGATTCCTGAAATTCACCTCAAAATCACAAACTAAAAACAGTGGAACCAGCTGACATAGTGAAATAAATCTGCCACAACTCTTGGATGCACATCTGACCCCTACTGGTACCAATTTGTGGAACAGTATGCATGAATGTGTCTACTATCCCAGAGAGGGGGGCTTCTTTTATCCTAAGATGGGCTTTAATTTGGCATTCTTGCAGTTATAGCATACTTAATTCCAGATATATTTTCAACCCAAAGTAAAAAAGGATGTAGAAGAAAATACTGTTGTCTACCTCTGTCTAAACAAAACTCATCTCGTCTGAATTCACTTTTCCTTCTCTTAAATCACCAACCTGTTCCCAGGTGAACCCCCTTCTTCCTCAAGCCCTTCATTGCAATGGCATTCCTGTCCAATGTCATTATCACCAAAATCTCCTTCCCATCATTACAGCCTCAGCCTATAGGAAGAGTGAGAAGCAACAGTGCATGCCTTCAATGCCTTTGCTGAAGCAAATCCTCAGCAAGATCATCCTTCTGGCTTCCACAAAAATCAGGTCTCCACTCCCCCCCCCCCCCCAGCATCATCATGATTTTTAAAAGGACACCAACCTTTCGAACAGTGAAAAGATAGGGATATAATAGCATTAAAGAAAGACCAGCAGCACAGTTTTAGAGTACCCACAGTGCTGTTTTCACTTATTTTGCAACTGCCTGTTCACGGCAACAACTTTAATAATGCTGGAGGAGTGATTTGCTTCCCAAGGAAGTCTATCTCGTTCTCTTATTTATCATACATTTCATGTACCAGGAAGCCCGTTATTTTTTAAAAGTGGCAATTGTTTTGATGCAATACATACTCCCCCAATAGTAAAGAAATGTTTTTATTGCAAAGATTCATAGGGACAAAAGTGTGTTTCAAAAGTGCCAACAGACCAGTGCCAACCAAGGCCAGCTATGTCCTGGTTCAGACTTAGCAAGGCATGAGCAGTTTTTCTAAGTTCCCTTCAGAACAGAAGTGACCAGTTATGGGGTGAATAGTAGTAGTACTTTGAAATGACATCATCTGGTTTTAAAATATGGAGGTCTGCGTTCATCATTACTGTTTTCACGGAAGATTAAAAACAAGGGCTTGAGGACTACAGCTCAGTATATTATGCTTTCCATTCTACTTTGTCTCTTGGCAGATAATGTCTTTACATCCTATGTCGGGGGCTGGCATGGTCTTGGCTAGCGTCGTTAACAGGTTGTCACCCGAAGTTATTCACAGTAGTAAATGTAGTCTCTCCTGCTTCTACAGAAAGAGATATTGTGGCACATGAGAAGGCTGAGTTCAAGCTAGGAAATGACTTGAAGCCTAGTATCAAAGCCAGAATGATAGCAGAGGGTGCATTGCTAATGCTGGGTAAACATGAAAACCATATTACTTTCCCTCTATGAGGAAGGGAAAGAAATACTATTAAAGTGCAAGTTGAACCCCGTACACAGCTTTCAAAGTCACACACCAGCATCTTCTCCAGCCTATCCTGTCTAAGTGAACAGGCTGGGGTCACACACAAATGTCTGTTCCAGCCTACTTTTTTCCCCTGGTAGGAATGAGCAGCCTGCCATGGAGCATAGAGAGGGTCTGATAACCCAGTGCTTTTGAGAATACTGGAAGGCCACATGAGTAGCCAAAAAGGGTTTAAAAAAATAAAATAAAGAAGGGGTCTGTGCAAATCCACAGTTGGGCAGAAACAGATAGGCACCAGAGAGATGTCTGCATGGGGAGGTACATTTCCCTGCCTCTCTCACCTGGCTCCAGTCTTCCTGGACACATTTGTTGTCCAATACTGCACAACACTGAAAAGGCTAAAGTATTTGGCACCTTCAGTTGGAAATACTCAGGAGTAGCTGCAAAGGGAAATGCATGGAAAGAAAGCTCACAAAAGCCATTATGCCTAGAAAAGAAAGTACACAATCCTTTACAATATTTTGCGCCAAGAGTCATGCTTAAAATAATAAAAGGAGGCCAGCAGAGAGGGATGACAGAGAGTTTGACATGACAGTTCAGAGAAACGCCTGCTAAAAAGGGACTCTGGCTAGGCAGAAAACTATCCTCATGATACAGATCAAAAAGAATAATGCCCAGGAAGAGTGGCATGGAACCAGACAGGCTGGCCCCAGCCATGCATGGCAAGGCAGAAGCTTTGTGTAGATAATATGCAGAACGCAGACATTGGCTTGAATCTTGATTAGTGTAAAGGAGAGGAGACTTACTGAACCGGTTCTGGACAGCAGTCAAAGTCCACAAAGAAGTAACACAAGAATTCAGTCTTGTGTGGTAAGTCAACACATTGGGGAGTCCTATTTTACATGGAAATAGCAATGGAATTATGGTCATTCAGAGGGCAAATATTAGACAAAAAGATATGCCCGTATTTACGGAAGTCTAAGGCACCATCAAATCTAATGCACACCTCAAGTTTCAAAACCCTGAAATCCAAAAAAGTATTTACTATATTATGCAAATCTAATGTGCACCCTAATTTAGAGAAGGTAATTTAGTCAAAAAGGTGAGCATCAGAATTGAGTAAATACGGTAGCTTGATTCCAAGCGGGGTTACCACTTTAGTCAATCATTACAACTAAAGCAAGTCCTTGGACAGATTAGAATTTTGAGAACATCATTTCGGAAGGGATATTATCTCCGTATGAACAGATTATCTGTCAAAAACCAAAGGGTAGGTCTGCATGAGAAAGTAAATCAGCCTCACTATGGAATACTTGCAGTTGTGTTCACTTCGCTGGGCATTCTCACTGACTACCATTTAGCCAAGCACAGCAGGAGGGGACTGAAAATGCCATCTTGAATCAGATGAATGTCTTGTGCTCTTTAGCAGCAGAATGACAATTGCTGCCATCTCCCATTCAGTCCTTTGATACCTTTGCTTCTTCCATGTTTGGGAGGAATTGATTAGGTTTCAATTAGGAATAAATTAGTGTTTTAAAGTTTTATTGCATGTTATCCAGATTTTTACCACATGGTTTTATCTCATTCAGTCAGTGCTCAAAAAAAGATATAAACAAATATTCTCAGCTGGGAAGCAGCAAAAATCAGAGTCCTTGGGGTGAAAACACAAATTTAGACCATATGCCAAGTTTGGTGGTCTGCCAACACTGCACTTATAGAAGCATAGCTGGGGTTTGTGGCAACCACCAATCATAATAAATCACATCGTTTTATAGCCATAGTTTCAAATGCTGTGTCAAAATGTTAATAATGGGAATAAATAACTGTAGTAGAATATAATAAAAGAGGTGAACTGTTACAAGCTCTACTTCATACAGATGTCGCCAGAAGAAGCCAAACTCAAAATTAAATGACTTTCACATTGAAAACAAGCACCTGGAACACTGACCAAAACAGGCTAAGGGTTGGATTTGGGATTTTTGTCTCAATGAGGCTGGTTTTCTCCCATTGACTCCTGGGACCTCCAAAGGGGTTACTTCGGAATTAGTGCTGATTAAAGCTCTTCCCAGCTTGGAATCCTGGAGGCAGCAAGTGTTCAAGTAGCACTACATAAACAAGTAACAGCTAGGAATTTTGCACAAATTGGCAAACAGTTTCACAGGCCATCCAACACAACGAATTTGCCCACTGCTAGCAAGGAGGCAAGGGGTGGGGGGAGAGGCAGCAAGAGAAAAAGAAAAATAGCAGCAACACCAGCAGACCAACAACATGAGCAGATCAATGCAAGAGCGCAGGCTGAACCCCTGTTTGGACCACACACTATGTTGCTGATGTCAGAAGGGAGACTGAAAAATGACAAAAGAAAATTTACAGGAATTTGGCAATACAGTGTAGCATGTATGTACAGAATACATCTATTAAAATATCCAAGGTTATACCAAACTGGAGCCTTTCCCCAGGTCTATTTATATAAATACATAATATTATAACTTCAGGACCACCGATGAGGTGTACTGGGCCGGTGCATGTTTGCCTACCTGATTTAGCCAATGCTAATTTAATTTCACTACAACATGGGAGCTGAGAGCAGCCAGCATAGCTTGTTGCATGGATAACACACAAGAATACTTAGAAAATTCAAGGAGCTACTCCTTCATAAGGTACCAAATATATTGTAAACCCATGCCAAGGAGACCATTTTCAGAAAGGATTGTGTGCCTGATGCAGAATACTGTTAATTCATAATGTTGCAGGATTTAGAAATTAGGTCAAACCAGAAGGCATACTTGTTAATAACAGCACAGTGTTTGAAAGAGTATTGAATGATGGATGAAAAGAAAGTCAGTCCATAACAAGAAACACCCTTCCTTCCCTGAAAGCAGAAACAGTCAACCTCCAAATTCAGGATCTAGTCCATAGATTCTATGGCAAAGGAGGTCCTATTTAACCAGAGCTTGCCTAATGAAACTGCCTCCCACTTTCGTGGGATCCCCAATGTTATGACCCATATATGCAGGATTCCACATTCCTTACTCACAGAATCACTCCTAACGCTACTTAGTCTTCATTACCCGGCAGCAATCATATTTTTTTCGATACTTTGCAAGGCTACGTATCTCCAGGACAGTTTTGAGATCTCCCCATCTTCAATGAAAAGATTATGACAATACTGTACATGTACCCAAGTGACTTTCTGTAAAGCTGTCATGCCCTAGTCTGTTGTTTAGTAGGGATCAGAACCTTGGCCTTAAGCACTGGGCTTAAGGCCTTAAGGACCATCTTATGTGAAATGGACTTTGCTAGTTTTAAACTGTGGCTCCATCAGATAAGGGGGATGGGGTGCAGTGAAACTAACAGCCTTGAACCTCAGAAAGAAGAGAAGGACTATGAATGCCAACTGCAGATCACATCTAGTTGAGACAGTTTAGCGATAACACATGCTGCTAAGCCTTGCTCCCTTTTCCCCCAGATGGTGGAGCTGAGAGGGAGGGTGTAATAATGGGTGCCAGAGGTCACCCTGTAATCCAGACATTCAAGTAGTACTCATCCCCATTATGCTGGGGACCATGGGACAGTCCCTTTAAAATATTATTTAATCAGAATGACTAGTTGTGAATTAGGAACTCTCAATTCATCCTGTGTCAGAAATCTTCATGATAACCAAGTGACAAAGTGGTGTCATTGAGAAAGGAACATTTTTCCTCTTCTTCCCAACTCCCCGACCTCACACCAATTAAGAAAAAGAAGAAGAAGAAGGAGGGGGGGGGGCAAGGTTATTGCTGCAAGTGGCATTTCTAGGGGCAATGTTATGTACTGTACTAGTAATACATAACATTGTATAACATTGCAAGGTATTGTAACTAGTTTTCTGGTTACCATAAGAGCACTAGAGGGAAGTTGAGTAGCCATTTGACTGGGACAAGAGATGAAGTACTTGCCAATTCTCCACTGCAACTCCAACCCCATTAATGTTAGCAGGCAAAGCTGGAGCTGGGAGCCTCATGTATGCTTCATGGACAGCTTCACATACAAGTCTGGGTATACAAATTTTAAAAAAATCTTTGGGGGATCACAAATCTTTGCAGCCCTGTAATTCCCATCTCTTCCACATGCTAACTTTGCTTATCAACAAAAAAGCATTTCTCAACTTGCATTCTCTTATACTTTAAAATTAAGCCAGTTATTCTGACCTAGTGAGTCATGGGAGGAGTTTACTAACTCAGCTTTCTTTCCTAAATAATATATATTTGCCAGGTGTTTTGAAGGACTGTCACCTACCTGAAGCAAATCAGGTACTGATCTGAATTTTCCCAGGACCAGTGTTTGAAGAGACAGCCATAAAGGTGGAGTTGTGGAAAAATACAGCACCATTCCACACAATTCCAGGCAAGGAATCCTTGAGGAACTGCTGTTTACCGTGGGGAGTAAGACAGCACCTAAATCTCCTGTTACGATTACAGCACAACAGCTGCAGGCAAAATGAGCCACAGAAGGTAACACAAAACATTTCCCTTACCACAGCACAGTTAAATAGAAAAAAATGCTGTGTTTTTAGCTACATAAGCAGTTCTGGCTGCTCCAGAAAAGCCCTCACGATCATTAACTTAAAGCTTTATGCCAAGGCTTCTCAAGGAGAGGAGGTTTGGCAATTACACAGTATAAATAAATAATATATGCAGGAACAAAAATATAATTTTCTCTCTAGAACGCAACCTCTTCTTCAGAAGCACCCTCTACACACTCTCTTTCCTGTCCTTCCCCTAGTCTGAAAACAACAAGCAAGTGTTGTGGCATTTGATTTTCTCTTCTGTATGGATATCAGTAGGGGAAGGGACACATATAAACAAAGGGAAGACTGGCCCTTCTCATCTCTCCTAGTGCAAGGAGACTGAGATTCATTCTACTGGAGTGCCTTTGATGGAACCAGTGGACTGCTTGGTTCTGTTGTCCCTTCACAGTTCTTGAGTGTGCAAACCTGTGTGTGGGAGAAAATTTAAAAAGCTGTGGCAATAGGGCGGGGTGGGGAAATGTGAATGAAGCTAATACGAGGGTTTGGATTTCAACTACCAGTGACCACAGAGCTTGGAGCAAAAGGCAGTGCAGACAACAATCAAGTCAATAGAGATGTTCCAGGTAATGCAGGCCTGCTGTAGAGCTCTGCCTTTCCCCTGCGCCATCCCCAGATAGGGGCATAGTACTCACTGGGCAGGGAATGCTCAGTTGCATCTCGCATGGTCTGTCTCTGGCCCTGGCCCCTCAGTACAGGCTGGGCAGAAGACCAAGTGCCTTCCTAGTCGACATGGGGTAGCAACCTCTCCTCATTTGCCCAGGGCTTCAGCAAAGATGATCTCGCCATTAGGCTCGGTGGCAGAGGCAGGGTCATCTGGATCACTATCTGTAGTGCCATCACTCTCCTTGCCAGAGCTCTCAGCACCCCGTAGAAAGTGTGTGTTATGGGGAGACAAAGGGTACAAGACGTCTTGTAGGGCACCCACCACCATGGGGCTGGTTAGCAGCTCCTCGTCTGAGGAATGCAGGGAGTCATCGTCCACTGCCAGATGGCTCACAATATGGATGCCATCAAAGCCCATAGAGTCCTCAAAAGGCTTCTGGCCCTTCATCAGCCGGATCTACAAGAAGACAGACAAAGGTATTAAAGGCAGCCTTGGCACTCAGCATTGTAGGTATCGTCTACCCCAATGTTTCTCAAACTCTGCTCCTCCAGATGTTTTGGACTTCAGCTCCACAATTCCTAACAGCTGCTAAACTGGCTGGGATTTCTAGGAGCTGAAGTCCAAAACACCTGGAGGAGCAGAGTTTAAGAAACACTGCTCTGACCATTCAAGTGCAGAGAAAGCACCCACAGCTGACAGAGTACAATTTCTTCTTCTATGCCTTTGTGTAATATATACTGCTCCTAAAGCTCCTATGGAACTACCGTGCTCAGATGTACTAAGGCTCTGCCCTTCCCTCCCCCCACCAGGGACGGTGTGTGTAATAAAAAAAAAATCAGAAACAACACTCTAAACAATTGTCTATGTCAAGAGGGTTCCCAAACTTTTAAAGCAGAGGGGCAGTTCATTATCCCTCCAACTGTTGGGGGGCCAGACTACAGTTTGAAATAAATACGAGTGAATTCGTATGAACACTGCACATATCTTATTTGTAGTGGGAAAAAAACCCATGAAAGAACAAAACAAAACAACATGTAAAATGAAGAACAATTTTAAGCAACATAAACTTACCGTTATTTCAATTGCAACTGTGGGTCTGTTTTTGGCTAATGAGATAGTCAAGTTAATTAGGATTCTTGTTGTTGTGTGCTTTTAAGTTATTTCAGACTTAGGACTTCGACCCTGTCTAAAGTTTAGGGCAGGGGCTGGGTAAATGACCCTGGAAAGCCACATCCAGCCCGCAGGTCTTAGTTTGGGGACTCCTGGCCTAAGTGTACACAAATATCCTCCTGTTCTCTAAGAGGTGCCAAAAGAAAAACGGCATAATAGGATATCTAGTAATAATCATCCCACTTTTTGCAAACAAGTTTGGTAGAGATTCTTTTTTGGACACAAATCTCAGAATCCTCCAGAAAATGTGATTGCTATCTGGCTGGGAGTGTTGTGAGTTGCAACTTATTCCAGCTCTACTTCAGAGATTGCCAGGATTGTGTGAGACAAGCAGTTACTTTCAGAGCAAGCTAGAGGGAATCTTTTAAATACATAATGTGAACATTGGGCTTTCATCACTGTGGTATCTCCTACATTAGCTGGTTCTGCGAGTATGTAGATCTCCTCTGTAGTGCTTTGTTGGCACAATTATGGCATTTCATGCTGCAAGTTAAACACCAATAATCCACTTATAAAGATAACATAATGAATAAGTCCAACAAATAGGTAAATTGTGAAACTTAGACTGTTCAATTCACAGTAGTCACAAAATTAAGCAATATGAAATAAGTTCTGTACAGTCTTTTAGTGATGTCGTTGTATGTTCATGAATCAGCCTCCCACGACCGGTTTCGGCCTTTACTTTAGGCCTTCTTCGGGTGGTCTGTAATTTTACATACATAAATACATTTTACAATTGTATAGGTTGAACATAATGAAATAGAATGCATTTAGAAATACTTACAAAGTTCAGTCTTTTACATATGTTCTCATAAGAGATACTTAAGTTTTTTTGCAATGGGATCTAGGTAAAAGGAACAAATTGTGGCTATTAACATTTAAACGTTACATATATCAAAATAAATGTTTTACCAATATATTTCACCAAATAGGTGTATACTCACAAGATACTCTGCTTCTAAGTTTGATTCTAATTGCGAGTATGAACAGGATCTGGGGGTTTCCCCTATTTAAAGAGGAAAATGCACATCAGATGTAGAGGAGACAGAGAAGTTAATTAAAGGCTCATTTAAAGTTATAGGTGTGTAGGAAGTCACCACTAGATGGCGTTGTGAGTAATGTACTCCCCAGGGATGTGTAGTATACAAGGGATAATACAAAAAATCTCAAGGTTATATATAGCAACTGTATGAATTGTATTCATTAAGACCGTGTGGGTGTTCCGTCCGTAATCTGAAGATCCAATATGTTTCCCTTTGTAGGAGTTTAATGTTAAAGTCCATGTGTTTGGATTGTGTGACTACTTCTAATATGTGGTATTTAAAAGATTCAGGATTGTGCCGTAGATCATCAAAATGTTTATACAGTATGGAGTCTCTGGAATTAGTTCTAATTTTGCTCCGGTGTTCTATAATCCTAGATTTCACTTCTCGACGAGTTTGACCAACGTACATCAGATTGCATTCACAAATAATCATATAGATAACTCCTTTAGTTGTGCATGTAGCAAAATGGGAGAATTTAATTTTCAATGGTGGGTGTTGGTGTGTAAAAAATTTTGTCTCCACCAATTGGTTACACACTGAGCAATGGTGGCACCGATAATTGCCAATCAGATTTGATTTCATGGTCCGAACATTATGTGTTAAATCTGAATGTACCAAAAAATCCCCGATGCTCTTGGTTCTTTTATATGCTATTAATGGGGGTCTTTCACAGCCCGGGATGTCCCTTATTAGGTTCCAGTATTTTTTAATTGTTCTGATGGCTAAACTGGACATATTAGTGAGAGTAAGTGGCCATATTAATCTTTCTACTCTAGGTCTAGTCTTGTTCTCTAGAAGTTTAGACCTGGGAATATTGGCTACTTTTAAATAAGATGATTGTATTATATGTTCAGGATAACCCCGGTTTCTAAACTGTCGTTTCGTTACCTCAATCTCCTGAGTGAAATCCTGTTGGGTCGAGGAGTTACGTTTAATCCTGAGCATCTGTGAAAACTGTAGATTATTTTTTAATGCCCAATGATGGTAGCTATTGTAGTGTAACAGAGAGTTTCTATCCGTGGTTTTACGGTGGTTTCTCACCCTCAATCGGTCGTTTTCTTTTATAATCATGACATCCAGGAAAACCAAGGATGTGGCACTGATGTTCCCTGTAAATTTGATATTGTGGTGTACTGTATTGATCCAGGATAATAATGTTTCTGCCTCATGATGTGAGTTTATAATGATGAAGATATCATCAATAAATCTGCAATATTTGATTATGCTATCCGCTACAGGGTTATATGCACGATTCAGAATTATATTGTTTTCCAAATTATCCATAAATACATTTGCTATTGAAGGTGCAACAGGGCTGCCCATGGCCACTCCTTGTATTTGAAAATAATATTTTTGGTCAAATTTAAAGAAATTTTTTTTCGAGAATGATATCAAGGAGGTCCAACAAAAAGAAAGTGGGAGGGTGACAGAATCATAGAATAGAATCATAGAGTTGGAAGAGACCTCATGGGCCATCCAGTCCAACCCCCTGCCAAGAAGCAGGAATGATCTCCTGTTCAGAGTAGACTCACATACTGTGCGTGCCTCTTCTATTGGAATGCTAGTGTATAATGAAGTTACATCTATAGACATCAGAACAGCATCTGTTGGAATCACCAAGGGTTCAATGATATTGATAAAGTGTTTAGTGTCCCTAACATAAGATGAAGTCTGTTTTACAAAGGGTTGTAAATGCAATTTAAAATTGATTTGGACACCCTCACAAATAAACTCAAGGAATTTTCCACACAACTTAGATCTTTTAAACTGAAAAAGTTTGAAAGGGACGAAAATGATTACAAGAACAACAAAGTTTACCAGTGGCTATACTCCAAACACTACCACTCCAGAAAACAAGTAAGGTTTAGTGAATTTACTTCTGAAGAAGACACAGGTTCTATGTCGGATAGTTCAGGACATAGTGTGGCCTCATACAGGAGGGACAACAGCCACATACCTAGACGTACGGGTCGTATCAGAAACAAACCTAATCGTTTTTTTCAAGAGGCTCCAAATGTGAAACGGAAAACTTAATAGTGAATTTATCCAACAGAGTTTTAACCCCTCAGGAAAAGCACGTTATTAATAAAGGACTAACATTTGTCCCTAAACCCAAATACAATCCATTTAAGATGCATATAGAATTAGCTAGGCTATTTCGTACCATCAGATTAAGACAGCATTTTGGGACCACAATAAACAGCACTATTTCTACCTTCAAACCTCGTAGTAACTTTTTTCCTAGCACAGACCATATAGGACTTAGAGTTTTTGAAAAAACAATATGTGAGGAACTCTGTCACACATTCACAAAAAATAAAGGGACACACAGTACAAACTTTTCTAACAGTGAGTGGAACACGCTTCGTAGTTTAGCCAATGACAAAAACCTCATTTGGAAGCCGGCTGACAAGGGTGGAGCCATAGTGTTAATGAACCATACTGATTATATGAATGAGATCCACAGACAATTATCAATAAGAGAACACTATCTTAATATAGAACGGGATCCCACACATCACATCCAATCTATTATAAAAACAGTGACAATGGAAGGACTGTCGCTTGGATATATATCAGAGGATGTGTATAAGTATGTACACACTCCATGGCCCAGAACCCCTGTACTGTATATTCTACCGAAAATACATAAGAACATCAGGCCAGTTCCGGGCCGTCCTATCATATCAGGATCAGGCTCCATTCTAGAACCATTAGCAAAATTTGTGGATTACCATTTACAACCCTTTGTAAAACAGACTTCATCTTATGTTAGGGACACTAAACACTTTATCAATATCATTGAACCCTTGGTGATTCCAACAGATGCTGTTCTGATGTCTATAGATGTAACTTCATTATACACTAGCATTCCAATAGAAGAGGCACGCACAGTATGTGAGTCTACTCTGAACAGGAGATCAAACTGTCACCCTCCCACTTTCTTTTTGTTGGACCTCCGTGATATCATTCTCGAAAAAAAATTCTTTAAATTTGACCAAAAATATTATTTTCAAATACAAGGAGTGGCCATGGGCAGCCCTGTTGCACCTTCAATAGCAAATGTATTTATGGATAATTTGGAAAACAATATAATTTTGAATCGTGCATATAACCCTGTAGCGGATAGCATAATCAAATATTGCAGATTTATTGATGATATCTTCATCATTATAAACTCACATCATGAGGCAGAAACATTATTATCCTGGATCAATACAGTACACCACAATATCAAATTTACAGGGAACATCAGTGCCACATCCTTGGTTTTCCTGGATGTCATGATTATAAAAGAAAACGACCGATTGAGGGTGAGAAACCACCGTAAAACCACGGATAGAAACTCTCTGTTACACTACAATAGCTACCATCATTGGGCATTAAAAAATAATCTACAGTTTTCACAGATGCTCAGGATTAAACGTAACTCCTCGACCCAACAGGATTTCACTCAGGAGATTGAGGTAACGAAACGACAGTTTAGAAACCGGGGTTATCCTGAACATATAATACAATCATCTTATTTAAAAGTAGCCAATATTCCCAGGTCTAAACTTCTAGAGAACAAGACTAGACCTAGAGTAGAAAGATTAATATGGCCACTTACTCTCACTAATATGTCCAGTTTAGCCATCAGAACAATTAAAAAATACTGGAACCTAATAAGGGACATCCCGGGCTGTGAAAGACCCCCATTAATAGCATATAAAAGAACCAAGAGCATCGGGGATTTTTTGGTACATTCAGATTTAACACATAATGTTCGGACCATGAAATCAAATCTGATTGGCAATTATCGGTGCCACCATTGCTCAGTGTGTAACCAATTGGTGGAGACAAAATTTTTTACACACCAACACCCACCATTGAAAATTAAATTCTCCCATTTTGCTACATGCACAACTAAAGGAGTTATCTATATGATTATTTGTGAATGCAATCTGATGTACGTTGGTCAAACTCGTCGAGAAGTGAAATCTAGGATTATAGAACACCGGAGCAAAATTAGAACTAATTCCAGAGACTCCATACTGTATAAACATTTTGATGATCTACGGCACAATCCTGAATCTTTTAAATACCACATATTAGAAGTAGTCACACAATCCAAACACATGGACTTTAACATTAAACTCCTACAAAGGGAAACATATTGGATCTTCAGATTACGGACGGAACACCCACACGGTCTTAATGAATACAATTCATACAGTTGCTATATATAACCTTGAGATTTTTTGTATTATCCCTTGTATACTACACATCCCTGGGGAGTACATTACTCACAACGCCATCTAGTGGTGACTTCCTACACACCTATAACTTTAAATGAGCCTTTAATTAACTTCTCTGTCTCCTCTACATCTGATGTGCATTTTCCTCTTTAAATAGGGGAAACCCCCAGATCCTGTTCATACTCGCAATTAGAATCAAACTTAGAAGCAGAGTATCTTGTGAGTATACACCTATTTGGTGAAATATATTGGTAAAACATTTATTTTGATATATGTAACGTTTAAATGTTAATAGCCACAATTTGTTCCTTTTACCTAGATCCCATTGCAAAAAAACTTAAGTATCTCTTATGAGAACATATGTAAAAGACTGAACTTTGTAAGTATTTCTAAATGCATTCTATTTCATTATGTTCAACCTATACAATTGTAAAATGTATTTATGTATGTAAAATTACAGACCACCCGAAGAAGGCCTAAAGTAAAGGCCGAAACCGGTCGTGGGAGGCTGATTCATGAACATACAACGACATCACTAAAAGACTGTACAGAACTTATTTCATATTGCTTAATTTTGTGACTACTGTGAATTGAACAGTCTAAGTTTCACAATTTACCTATTTGTTGGACTTATTCATTATGTTATCTTTATAAGTGGATTATTGGTGTTTAACTTGTCTACTAAGGAACCCATTCATATTGTATTTCATGCTGCAAACCTGGGAGTCATGCACATTAAAGTTAGCCTCTGACCAGAAGAAAAACGGTAGTTCTGCAAGCTACTTAAACCAAAATAGATAGCTTGATATGGAGCTAACCGGGATATCTGAGATACCTACCAATAAGCTATCTGAAGCCACACAACCTGGCTCATTCACAGATTTCTCTTCTTTCTTGCACCAACTTGGGCTCACCTCTGCCTTGAGCTCATCAATCTGATCCTTCAGTTCACGGATGTACTGGGAGGAGTCAGAATTGTTTAGCTGACCCTGGATCATTCCTTCTTCCCTCTAGATAAGGAAAGAAAAGGAAAGGGATTTTAAAGTCTTATGCTTGATTAAAAGTATTATAAAATTGATGCCTCTGAGAGATCTTCTGCCAATATCACTCCCGCCCACCCCGTTGCTGCTGCCTGGTAGCTATTTGGGACATTTCGTCTGGCTCTTCACTAAAATGTGTCAGACAGGGCAAACCCTTCCAGCAGCACTACAGCCAGCAGCAAAGTCTCTGGCATCACAGGAGCAAACATTCACACCACTGCAGAAAGGTAGTGCTACTGGTGGTTCTCCACAGATTGCTACTATATGTGTGATTTGAATTCCTGATCTTCAAAAAAGTCTTGAGTGCTTAAGCTCAACCAACTGTACCAACCAAGAAATTTCTGAGTTTTTAAGAACTATTTTATTACTAAGGGGATTAAGCCAAAGGCCTGTAATAAAAGTAAATAGGTTACTAGAAAGCATTAGGAACAGCTTTCCAGCGCTATTTTAAAAACTCTCTTAGGACTCTCAAAAAAGGAGGTTTAAAAAGTGTTTTGATCATCCAAAATAATAACTAAAACTCCATATCCCCCAGAGAGGTTGACTGCTAGGAGTCTATTTTGAAATTAGATGCATAAGCAAGTAAATCAAAGGGGAAAGTATAATGGTAGGGTGATGAAAAAAAATGCATTTTTGTTTTTAAAAAATTCAACAATAGTTGATGCTAACAAAATAGAAGATGGGGAGGGTGAAGGGTTCCAACTGCCCAGGAGCATCAGTACTAAAGGGAGCTCCATGCACAATGAGAGGAAACACACTCTCATTCCTCTTGGCTCTATTCCTCACTTTTGTGAGTATCTGGGGGGTAATATGAGACACTAATGCATGATAGCATGTTACAACATTGCTCGCCTCCCCAGTGGTATGAGGCTGGGGCATGGTACAGAGACCTGTGGCACAATATCAAGCTACACTTAAAATGCAGTGAGTTGAAGTGGGAGAAGAGATATTAAACATTTAGTTTGGGAACAAGTTATTCTTATAGAACATGATTTAAAAAGTCAACATTAATTATGACACCAAGGGGATGGTAGAAATTTAATGTCCTAAAGAGCCATTATGTCAGTTTTCATGTTTCATATTCTTTTTCTGAGTATCTTCATGTTCTTTATATGAATAATTCATATCTCAATTTAGAATACTCTAAAAATAGAAATAAAAGAATATTATCAATAATTCTTTAAATATACGTGTTTTCACTGTTAATTTTAAGTCCACAGAGTACTATTTCAAATTATGAGAAAAACAGAGATCACTATCCTGTATGTGATTTATAGATGCATAATCCCTGTAACTGTGATGGTATGCAGTAAATCCCAGCCCAGTTCCTCCAATCTGTTTTACAGTGCCTAAACTATGGGCTACATACAGATTGTGAATATGTAACTCTGACAAATGTGTAACTACACATTACACATTTTTAACTGATATAAAGGATTCTGATAAACTACTCTTGGGACAAAATGCTGCCTTGGACCGAAAGCAGGTCAGTTAACCTTCCTTTGTCCCTCACCTGGATCTCCAGCTCAGCGATCCGTTGCCGCATTTCTGCCACAGCAGCCATGCTGTCAGCTTCTCGCAGTCGCGCAGCCATCACCTCTTCTTTGCTCTGTGACACAAAATCAGTATCAATGGCGGCAACTCAGAAGAGCCCAAGCAAGACCAGTCAAAGGTGGGAACCAGACACAACCACAACACATCACTGACACCTCCTTATGACACCTGAAAATGTCAGAATCCCCAAGAAGAACCATTAAATTGCAAAAAATGCCCAGGGCCAGAGTGCTAAAGCCAAAGATTTCTGGAATTGAAGATTCCATCTTCTGAAAAAAAAAAAGCAAATTGCCATATAACAATTCTAATGGGTCAAAGAAACACTCTTTCAGACAACAAGAATAAGCCTTATAGGTCTGGAAACAGTTTCCGTTTTGATTGCTTCTCTTCTGAGCAGTAATTCAGTAAGAAAAATTCATGCCATGTATAAGACAGGTCAAAGTACCATATGGCCACTGTATGGCCCCACACTAGACCTCACCTTGCATTCGGATTCAGCATGCTTGCGTTTGGTCTCACTTAGCTGGGTCTGCAGTCCCTTGTTTTGGGCAGTGAGGTATTGTACCTTTTCATGCAGCCCAGCACACTCCTGCTCCATCCGGTTTAGGTGATTGCTGTGGATCTGATCCTGGAAAACAGGGACAAAGGCAACATGACAACTTGGCATTTTTAAGCTCAAACACAAAAAACATGTCTCTGTGTACTTCACCCTGAGAGGCTGGACAATTTAGTGTACAAGCTGCTTGGAGGATTCTGGGAGCTGCAGATCAAAAAATGAATGCACTGAAATTCTGAAAACCCTTCCCTTAAATACAAACACACAGTTCTCTTCCATTGCTTCAAAATGTCACCCATTTCATTCAACAGAAGTTATGAAAAGAAGCAACATTATATTTCAGGTGGCTAGAACTCAAAGAAGCTTCAAATTGTAAGAAAAAAAGAGTAAAAAGAACAATTTCTTAAGGCATTTCCACTGAAGCTCTAGAGCAGGGGTCGGGAACCTTCGGCCCTCCAGGTGTGGTGGACTTCGACTCCCACAATTCCTTGAGGTTCAGCATTCGCCCCAAAGGCTTACCTTGGCCCAACAAGGTTTGTTTGGCTCTTTTTCATGGAGGACGGGCAGCAAAGGGGGAGAGACGAGCGTAACGTAGCTGTGCAGATGGCGAGGAAGGATGCGGAGCCCACAGACTGGCCTCGGAGGGAGAGAGCGGGCGGAAACCCCTGCGGGCAACGCGCCTCCTCGCCACTTCGGCCCTTAGCAACCGCCCCGCATGGACCCCCTCCCTAGCTATAGCCACTTTGAACTGCAGGTCACATGTTACTAGCAAGGCTATTTCTAGTGCCACAGAACTTTCTTGTGCCCCTCTCCCCCAAAATGCATGGCAGGACACTACAGGGCCTGGCCATGCCCCTCTGTATAAGTGTGACATCCCCCCCCCCCCCATTTTGTCCAAGAGGACAACAATATTCCCTGTCTCTGTAAACAGCGCAGAGCCCTTTCCCTCCAGCCTTCGCCTTCCCTTTTCCCCCGACAAGCTCTGAACGACGTCACTCAGCCGGCGTCATTGCTAGGGAGGGGGTCCATGCGGGGCGGTTGCTAAGGGCCGAAGCGGCGAGGAGGCGCGTTGCCCGCAGGGGTTTCCGCCCGCTCTCTCCCTCCGAGGCCAGTCTGTGGGCTCCGCATCCTTCCTCGCCATCTGCACAGCTACGTTACGCTCGTCTCTCCCCCTTTGCTGCCCGTCCTCCATGAAAAAGAGCCAAACAAACCTCGTTGGGCCAAGGTAAGCCTTTGGGGCGAATGCCGAGCCTCAAGGAATTGTGGGAGTTGAAGTCCACCACACCTGGAGGGCCAAAGGTTCCCGACCCCTGCTCTAGAGGAACACATCTATTAACCAATATTCACTTGCCTGTGTTTCAAGCTCCACCACCCTCTGGCGCAGTTCTCGGACCTCAGCCTGAGCTTGCGTCTCACGGAGACGGAGGCTCATCAGTTCATCCTGGAGGTCATTCATGGTGTTCTTGCGAGGTGAGTCTTTCCATCTCCCACCTGTCCGACTCAGATGGGCCTAGATTAGGGAAGCCAGAATGATAATCCACAAGTCTGATTGGGACTGATCAATGCAAGGTATAGACACAACAGAACAGGTCAAGATACTACTGAAGCACTGTCCAGAAAGCATCAAACTGGAAACTAATCTGAAGAATTTCTTGTTTCCAAAGGGGCTCACTACTGATGCTTCTCGGAAAATAGGGAACACGCAAAACAATAATAAAGTATTAGAATTCCTGTAAAAATCAATTTGATGGAACAACTTTTCCATTACATCAGCAATCGTTTGCAAGAGCATTGTTTTAAAGTTTCATATTTACAGATTTGTAAAGATGGGCCTTGTTTTTGCCCATTTTACAGTGATATGTATAGGCATGGAGGAATCTCTGAAGTGAAATACTACTCAGATTTTCAACACTAAATTCATATATTTCTGCTATCGGTTTGTAAATTACTTTTATAAATACATTCATATGTATTTTCAGACCCATCAAAATTTATACACTTTGTATGTGACTTTATACACAATTGACATATTTTTGAAAGGTTTACCTTGACAGGATGCTGATTAGACAGCCCAACCATTAAAGATTCCCTTGGTGTCTTGGTTTTTAAGCATGTTCCTGGAGTTATTTGGAGATCTGATTTAGAAAACTGCACTGGATAGACCAAATCAGCTCTAGTTTCTTAAATATGATTATAATGATTTTCCATGCATAAGCAGATGGCACTGGTATACGGCATATGTTCTGTATCTCAAAAACTAGAGCTGATAGGGGAAAATTGGTTCCATTTTGGACTCAAGTCAAATATACTCAGAAACAGGGCTAAAATTTATGTGTTATCCAGTGTATTGTTCCCTAACATGTAATAAGAGGAGCCGGCATGATGTAGTAGTTTGGTTGTTGCACTGGGCTTTGGAAAGCTAGGGTTCAAATCTCTGCTCAGCCAAGGAAGTACACTGTAGGACATAGGGCAAGTCATATTCTCTCAGCCCCCAGTTGCAAACCTCTTCTGAAAAAATCTTGTCAAAAAAACTCCATAATAGGTTTGACATGGGGCTGCTATAACTCAGAAATGACTTGAAGACACAGAATAAGAAGGAGCAACCTGTTATACTATGGATTAATATAGAATTGTAAATGTTACATGTTATAATGACTCTTATTTTTGGTTTAAATATAGATCTTCTAGAGTTTTGGCTGGGATGGTTATTTGTCTATGTGTTTTTCTTTTGAATGTTTGCTGACTTTGTTGTTCAATATCCCTAGTCTCTTCAGGGAGATAGGACAGTATATAAATAAAGTTTTATTAATGTATTATAAATATTTTTGTGCTTAACAAACTTTTATTTTAAAAACTTTGTTCCTTTGATACTAGTACTGTGCACTTTAAACATCCAGCCCCTGTTGCTTTCTATAAAAAAAGGTTTAGCAATGCCGCATGCTGTGAAAGGGGTGAAAATCCAGAGCAGTCTCAATGAGGAAGTAGGCAGCTACAAAATGAGCAGCCGCTCTGGTGGAACTTGCCTGCCAGTTGTCATTGAGTTCCTTGACCTGCTGCTGGAGTTCCCTGAAGGATTTCATGGCCTCAGACTCCCGCACCTTCATCGCCTTCAGTTCTTCCTGCAGGCGTGCCACGTTGTTTTCATCGGGCAGCAAGCTGTTCTTCTGCAAAGGGAAGGGAAGTCAGAAAGTTGACTTAAGGATTTGGACTCACTCTCATGCCTTTGGTCCAGATTATCTGAATAACTATATTCTCCCATATGGGCTTGGCCCATCTCTCTGTTCCACCATCCTCACAGACTCCTCTGGTGGGAGTCTGGCAAAGGGCCTTCTAGGTGGCTGTTCCCAGGGTATGGAATCCTTTCCCACAGGAGGCATGGCTGGACCACTTTCTGCTCCCTTTCTTTCAGAAGGCTTTTACATTTAGGCAGGTCTTTGTCTGTTAATTGGATATGGCAGAAAAGTATTTCAATGTGGCATCTTGTACTTTTAATTTTTTTTCTTCACTGTGTTTGAAATATAACAGTTCTCTAGCAGTGTTTTAATAGTTGTGCTTGTCTAACTTTTAAAAAGATTTTTATTATTCGAATTTTAGCTATTATTATTATTATTATTATTATTAATGTGCCACTTTTTTCTCTTAACTGGGACTCAAAGCAGCAAAAAACAATACAAAATACAAAATAAAACCTAAGGCCTATAAACAATAAAACAGAATTAAACCAATAACTATTTAAAAATAAATAGTTAAAACCATTAAAAACCTATTTAGAATACATAAAACACCACATAACAGCTCTTGGCTTCAACTTTAGAATGTTTTAAATTATGGTATATAAGTCTCAATTTTTCACCCAGAAATTGGAAAGTAAAGGGGAATATAAAGAAAGTGAGGAAATAATAAAACACATGATAGAGGCAATCAAAGCCTCAGTGGCTCTGGGCTGGAAGGACCACAAGAAATGGGATATAAAAACTTGGTATAAATATCTAGCCTTCTCCAAGATTATATCAGCGAAAGGAAAGTTACTATACAACGGGTCAAAGCAGAAGGACATAGGAAGCAAAACAGAAGGGTCTCATTTGCAGGATAAATATACAGTGTTAAATAAGACTATTCTCACGATTGAACAATTGTAATAAACACAGCAAAAGTACTTAACTGTTCCGGGGGGGGGGGGGGGGGATTGTGGTGGTGGGGGGATTGGGGGAAATACTGGTAATTTGAATGTTAATTTCAAAGATTGTATGTTTCTATGTGTTATACAATAAAAAACTTAAAATTATGGTATATGTTAATCTGCCTTGGATCCTATGCCATTACAGAGGCAAGCGATACACTGAATGTATCAGTGAATTCTGATTGAACTTCTTTAAATAAAGCACATACTAGCAAGGCTTGAGCTCACTGTGTTCCCTCATTTCAACGAAAGAAAAAAAAAATCCTTCAAAGTGTATTGTTTAACATCATCTTTTTTATGGAGAACATTTGTTCTGAGAGTTTCTTCAGGTGAATGTATGAATACATATAATGCTTTAATATTATTGGTAAGACCATGGGATGGACCCAGGATCTACCTGCTATGGATGGAGCAGATCCGCAAAGAATGCAACCTCTGTCTGGTTTTTTGTGACCTTTCTTCACCCCCCAGCACCATAGTCTGACCCATCTGGTCCTGCCCCTCAATTCTCTATGCATCATTTTCAGATATTGGGATGCTTGCTGTAGGGAAGAGTTGATGGTGGAAATCCATCTCAACCCACACAATTGCATGTGCTTAAATACCGATCCGAAGGCATAATTAAACCTTTAATGGGAAACAGTTGTTTTCAGTACTGCAGTCTTCATTCACATAAAAGATGCTAAGTTAACAAACTTCTTTGAGAAGTCAGTGAAGCTTTGCTAGCTTAAGTTACTAAAGCATGCATGCATACTTCCACACCAATCCTGGCAGCAAGTGTACCTTCTCCATATCCAGTACTTTGTCCTGCATCTCTTTCAATGCACTCAGAGTTTCAGATTCCCTCAGGCGTGATTGCTCCAACTCAGTTTCCAGGTGAGTCACAAATTCCTCAGAGTGGCGAGGATTTCCCTGCACGAACATTGCTAAATCAGTACAATTCCAAGCCATTGTAGTCATCCATAAATTATGAAGTATAGAATACTGTCTTCACACTTTTTATTGTATCTACAACTTTTACTGACAGCCAGTATGTTGTAGCTGATTTGAACTAGAAAACTAGGATTACAATTCCTGCTCAGCCACAGAAATCCACTGGATGAAAACCCACTGGATATCCTTGGCAAGTCACACCCTTTCAACCTCAGAGGAAGGCAAACCCTTCTGAACAAATCCTGACCATAAAACCCACAGATAGTGTCACCATAGATTGAAAAGCACTCAACAAAAAACAGTTCTGGAATGAATGGAAAGATTAAATATAGAAGGGAGCACTCAAGTAGATATGACATTGAGCAGTCTCTCAATGCCTGGTGGTGTTTTTAAATCTGATTTAAGAAAAATGCAACAGAAATAATGTGGAATTTCTACCATCACTGCATTTTTTCAAAAAGAAAATTGAGACAAATTTCTTACATTAGCTGTAATTTCATCTTTCAAAAGAGGCTGTAAACACACCATGAATATGTTTATATAGTGTACCCATATGTGTATATATAGTTTGTATAATGTGTATAGTTTATATAAAATATGTTTATATAGTGTATACAGTGGTATTCTTTCTTTAGAGAAGGGTGGAAATTATGTAGCACTTTACATGTTCCTGGACTACAACTCCCAGCTCCAACCATAGGCTCTGCTAAGGCAGATGGCAGTTGTGGGACCCCATCCCAAACAATGAGAATGGTGGATCACAAATGCCATGATGATGTGTGAGTTAAAAGGGCATCATCTTGGTAAAGCCTGGTCTAGACTGCCATGTAAAAATTCAAACAACCACACAAAGAATTTGAATTATTTTTTTAAAAAAATAGTGGGAAGGCCTTTTTATTTGTCCTTTGTTGGCCTTTACTTGGCCTGGTCTCATAGAAAACCACTACCCAAACAAAATCATGTAACTGGCAACTTTCCCTCAGCTTTGTGATTTCATGTGTGACACCACATGCTTACCTGTTGTTCCTGCAGCTGCCGAATAGTGCTTTGGGCTTTCTGTAAGTTCTCTGTTGCTAAGCAGCACTGCTGCCTCACAACAGCCAACTCTCGCTTGATGATGTAGTTCTCCTCGGCTTCCTGTGCTCGGGTAACTTGGCCCTAAAAGGGAAGAGACTAGAAGCTATTTTCTGAAAAGCAGTGAATCGACATGAAACTTTTCTATGATACGTGAAGGACAAGGCATTGCAACAAAATAATTATTTCATGCTAGTAAGTGAAATCCTTAACAGTTAGGGTTGCCAGACTGTAAATTAGAGAGCTGCTGTACCTGTAATGATTATTCCACTAGAGAGAATCTCAGCAGGTGTTGCTTCTCATACAACCATGCAACAAACAACACCTGCTGAAATGTTCTTTTCTATTCAGGAACCCTCTCCACCTCTCACTCAGGCAACCCAAGGAAGAGACATCTTCATCACTGGGACCTACCAAACCCCTGCTCTGTTGCTAATGACAAAAGGGTAAGCTATGTAAGTTGACTTTACCACTCGATTTACCAATTATTTTTAAACTTGAAGCCTGGGTAAGGGGCAATTCAGTCTTCTAAAACTACTTGTGAAAAAGAGAAAAACTGTATCATAAGGCATATAATTGGAATTGTTCCCCAGTATCTTAGAAGGCTTAGCTAATATCCTTCTCCTTATCAAACCATGTCCTGAATGGAACAGTTCTGTCTCAGTGATAGTAGGGTACTAAATCTGCTCCACATTTTAGTTTAAACTCACTTCAAAGGTGCTACCCAAGCAGCTAAACTCTTCCCCCAAAACTGAGACAGCTGCTTTAAAGTTCAGATTGAAAAGTAGAGTGGATTCACTGCCACTCTGTCACTATCCTCTGTGTAATTGAGGTGAAGGCCAGCACAACCTGTGGCCCTCCAGGTGTTTGGGCCTCCAACTCGCAAAAGCCCTGGCCACACTGTCCAATGGTCAAGAATTCTGGGAGCTGAAGTACAAAACATCTAGAGGGCCACAGGTTGTGCAGGCCTGGAGGAGAGACTGTAGCCTCATGATGTTTGCAGGACTCCAACTTCCATCAGCTGTGACTGTCAGCTAGGCTGAGGTTCAAAGAAATCTGGAAAGCCACAGGATCCCTGCCTTGATGCAAGGAGGTGTTTGTAAACAAAAGTACAAAAGACTTCCTGCATGTGTTTCTGCAATGGGTCAAAAGAAAACAGGGAGTGGGTAAAGAATCTAGCAGTTCATTTGAAACTGTTTTATTTTGGTATGAGTTTTCACAGATTTCAGTCTACTTCCTCAAAGAAATCGAGCTAACATTAAAGTAACAGGTTTGTATGCCTATATACCAGTGGTTCTTAACCTGTGGTCTGTAGACCACCAGTGGTCCGCAAGAATAAAAATATGATCAGCGGCCTCACCATTACTGCACAGTTGCCTTGAAAGCACACAGCAACTAGAGCAACTGGTCTTGCAAAGCCTCTTATAGTGCCAAGGCAACAGGGATGTCAGGAGGGGAGAGGCTGACTGCCCACAAAATATTACAACTACCATGTCAGCTCTAGATTATTAAATATGGTTTTCTGCAGATGAGCAGATGGTGACTACTGGATGACATATGTTCTGTATCACAAACTAGAGCTGATGTGGTTTATCCAATGCAGTTTTCTGAATCAGCACCCCAAACAAACAAACTGAATCTAAAGTTGACCAAAAACTTACTTGTAACCCTTTTGGTACTAATGTTGGGAGTGGTCCCTGGTCAAAATAAAAGTTGGGAACCACTGCTATATACCATAAAGGCACCAGATCCCATCTGATCTTGGAAGATAAGCAGGGTCAGCCAAGGATAATAACTGGATGAAAGACCACAAATGAACACATGGGGCTGTAAGCTATATTTCAGAAGAAGAAACTGGCAAAAGCAACTCTGAGTATTCTTTATTTAAAGAAAACCCTATAAAGTTCATGGGATTGACAAATGACAAGAGGGCACATATACACATACAGCGGTTGCATATTTGTGAGGGTGAAATCTGAGCATAGTAAGGTCCATGGTGGGTGTATTATTCTCTTAAGCCCACTTTGGCATTATGACTACACAAGAGACCCCAGGAGACGACCAATTTGTAATAAGCCTCACGGTACAATACTTAGACCTCTGAACTCAATAAGATTCCACCATGAAACAGAACACAGTGTTTTAGTATTCCTCATGCCTGAGATGGAAAAGGCAAAAGAGACAAGATTGAAGACTTCTGGCTTCAAGTGCATCAGCTATTATGCTATTTTGTTAAAAATTTAATTCATTGAGATATTCTTTCTTCTTTTGTTAGCACCTAAAAACATAACATAGTGTGTCCTCGTTGTACATAAAAGGAACACATCCAAAGAAATCCCACAAAGTCACAGAAAATCAATGCCAGGACAGAACATTGATTAGGAGAATGCTAATGATGAGAGTAATACCTAGCCACATTTTGCTCTTGATAGCTCTTTTTTGGTTACAAATATAAATCAGAGGTTATTTAAATAATTTGCAGCAATAAATGAAGGAGTGATGTAAAGGAGTGATGACATTATTATGTCCCTTATGCAAGAGAGACACCATTGTGTCCCCAATACAGAGGTACAGAAATGGCTATGTACCACAGAGGGATTGGCACGCCATACCTCCATGTGGACATGGTGGATTTCAGACCCCTGACACTAATGCTTCACACCATTTTGGCCAAGTATACAGGACATCATGACATAGGACTAAAGACAGGCCATACTCCCCAGATACATACACTGTTCCTACCCCACTGACCATGTATGGACATTACCCTTGAAGACAGGAAGGATGACATCGCCTGTAGCTGACCTCACCTGTAGATTACCTCACCCTTAAGAGTCTAACCAATCGCTTGGCAGTTATGTAATCCTCCACTGTTGCTATGCAGACTTTGCTGAAGAGCACCAAAACCTATATAAGCATTGCTTAGACAACAATAAAAGGTCATCATCATTCACCTCTACACCCTGCCTCCCGCCTGGTCATTATCTCGTTTCAACATCTGGTGACCGACGACGTGATAAGATCCAGGCATCCCATGCTTACCGCTGGAATAGCTACAAGGTGCGCACCTTCAGTGAGTTTTCTCACTCCCACAAATCGTAAGTTATGGGATTAAGTATGTCAGTTTCGCAGCTGCGGCATGCACAAGAACTGTACAGGTTGTTAAGACAGGCAGGGTATTTTGAAGTAAATCAGGGCCAGGTAGAAGATTTACTTAGAGAAATCAGGTATCATTGTTTATGGTACCCAGAAGGAGGTTCATTGATCCCATCAGATTGGATCAAAATTGGTCAAACCTTTCATGAAAAACCCCAGGGGACAATTCAACAATTATTGCTGTGGAAGCAATGTTGTGAAACAATCACTCTCCTGAGAGTGACAGATAATTGCCCACCCGTGGCTCCGGCCGCGAGTCAGCCTCTTCCAACTCAGATCATAAATCCTCTTTTTACCCCACTAGAGACAGAATGTCCACAGCTAGCCCTCCCTATCCTGCCTTCATGTGTCTTTGCTTTTGAATCATCCACCGCCGATTCAAATCTCCCCTCTACTTCTCTTAAAAATAAACAACCAAGTCTTGAAAAATTGTTACAGCCCCAGCCACTGAGAGACATGATTCCTCAGACCATTCAGAATGCTGAGGGCCGAAAAAACATGACCGCAACCCTTCTTGACATGGCAGGATTCGAGGAAGCTATATCCTCGACTGAGCACATTCAAAACACAACAGCCATGATTCCAGATCTAATTTATGGCTCCGGCACATTCACTAAAACAGCTGGCCGACCAGAGCTTCCAATAATGTCATTTGATCCCATAACATGCACAACTGACATTGATCACCAAACAATCATAAATATCATAATCCACCTCCCAGATTTTGAGTCTGAAAAGGCGCATGCTTTTGCAGGGGGAGTTACATAAATAAACAGTGCTTACATCAAATCTGGATGGACTGTTAGGTCACAGACTTCTCACTTTTCCTAATACATCATTGAGTGAGACAGTTTAACAACCCCTCTCTCCAAAAGATAACATTAAAACATTTCCATTCAACACAAAATAAAGCTCCTGTGATAAATATGGTTAAAAAACGCCTTCTGATAAACTTATACTGTCATTAAATAAACATTTGTTACAAAATGGTTTTTAAAATGAACTTCTGTTCAATCAGAAGTTCTAGAATTAATACATACACAATATACAGTTAAGGATCAATAAAAAATCCTCATTCTTTTTAAAAGAGTGTTTTGATAAAAAAGCTTTCAAAGTTTTATCTTTGATAAAGATAGACAATACACAGTCCTCTAAAAATTGTCAAATTTCATCTCCTTTAATGCTAAACAATATTGATTAATTATAAAAGATAATAAAAGCCACTACAACTCTTTAAGATAGTTCTTTATGTTATACTAACCCTCAACTGAGAGATTGTTTGAGATTGTTTTCATTGTTATTGCTATTTCATAGTTATAATTTTACTCATTGTTATTGTTTCATAATTATAAGTTTCCTACTGTCATAAATTGTGATAAAAATGTCTTACATACAAAACAGACTTTCATTTGCTTGATCAAGTGTGATACACATACCCATATACAACAATTTAAATACTGATAGAGTTGGTGTTGATTTCATAATCAAGAGTTGTGCTTCTTAAAATCTATAGTTCACAACTCAAACACATTCTAAACTCCACCAACAATAACATTAAACCAAACTTGACACACAAAACTTCTTGTCCCTTTCATTTTAAAGGGTCAATTATATATAAGACTCAAATTACACTATATTCAACTCACACTTCTTCCTAAATTTTAATCACACCTAAACAATTACATGCTTGGTTTCCATGCCTTTCATCTGATACTTACAGATGAATCACCTTCATAAAAACACACTTCTTACAAAACATTAGTTAACAACACATGCCCTATCAAACACAACACGCTACCTATCAACATTTTAAAAGTCTGATCTCAGCTTTCACTAGATTTAAACATTCTGTCATTAAATAAAATCAACACTCACTTCTTACAGACAGACACACACCCCTATTCGTTACCCACATTTAAAACATTAATAAAACAATACTCAAAACCAGACATTTATTGCTTTATTCATACATCATATCTACCTTACAAGACACTAAAATCCATGAAACAAAAAATCTCTCCCTCTCTCTCTCTCTGAGAGACCGAAAACAACACACGCTGCCCAAAAAGGGGGGCGTACATTCCACAAGCCGTACAAGACACGGCTAGACTCTGAGATCTGATCAACACACACACACACCAACATTGCCTGCCTCCTCCCTTTCTGTCTATTTTAAAATGATTTTTTTGATTCATGATTGTTTATACTTGATTACTCTATTTTATGCTTTTAATTTGTCTCTTTTATATGATATTATAAGATGTCTTTAAATATGCTTTCATTCTGCTTTCATGCCTAATACTTAAAAACTACAATTCCCTTCCTTACACACCGATGCCCACTCTATACTATGCTGGTCAAAGACCATAATAAATCATTGATTGATTGATTAATAGCTCCCACAATCCTTCCTCTACAACAAAACACAACCCTATGAGCCATGCCTTTTCATCCTCAAACTACAAAACCTATCATCCCTTTCTCATTACACAATCACTAAAGTTTTCCAACAGCTTTACTGTTGCTCATTGCCTCACTCATCCACATATATTTCAACAGATTAAAACCACTTACTCATAACATTGCTCAAAATACATTCCCTAAAGATTTCAATACAACATTATCTACTTTGGCCAAATCTATTCTTTACCTTAACCTTAAAGATTCTAAAACTGCTTTTTTCCTTTTATGACTCTATATCAGTTCCAAAACTTTTACATCCATACCATCCTAATACTAAAGGTTAACCATGGCTTCCCATTATTAACCTGGGTTTAACACACTCAGTTTTTTTAAGATGTTCAGTTAATCTGATCTCTTCATCACAGACAGTTTTCTGTCTCCAAGCCATCCCTATACACTCATGACAGACTTACAGACTATCTACATACAATCAACAGGTGTTTCATAAACACCCCATCCTCAATAAAATATCACCATTAATAAACTCCTAACTACAACAGTCATTTCAACTTCAACCACTTATACTCTTTGCCTCATTTTTTCCTTACACAATTACCTTTACATTCATAAACATCTTTACTACAACATACCTTATGTTACAATGCTAAATTCACAATGTTCTACCCATATCTTTAACATTCCATATAATAGCCACACCAAACGCGATTACTGAGTATTCAAATCATACCTCAACAAACCATCTGCTTTTTCTCACACACAAAACAAAAGGGGGAGTCACCCCCTTCCTCTTTCCTGCTCGTTTTTGGGTTTCACTTTCCAATGACCTTCCTATACGTGTTATTTACCATTAATCATTTAAATTTAATTTTATCTGATTCTTCTTTCGTTACCAGGATCCAGAAGCATTTCCCTCTCCCTACCCCCTTCTACTCCTTTAATGCAGGTTGCCAGATCCGGAGTAAAAAGGCCCAGCCCCCCTCATCGCCTAGAGCCAAGGAGTTAAAGGAGACCTCATGGGCCATCCAGTCCAACCCCCTGCCAAAAACCAAGAGTTCCTGCTTCAACTGTCATAAGCCTATGAACTTTACTTCTTAAATCAAGCGCTTTGGATTCCTGCTCACTACATTTGTCTCTGGAAAGATGACGTGACACCAAGGCCTCCAAAATTCCATTCACCTTCCAGTCTATTCTATATATTGTTTCAAATCTCACAAATAATTTCAACAAAATACTTATGCATGTTGTTTTTTTAATGACTTAGCTTAACATTTTAAGCAAAACACTGTACCTGCTTGGTAAAACTTTTATTATCCAATTTGTTTACTCTACACAACTATTGATGGCTATATAATAATCTGCTACTGCTACATTTGCCCATTATTATAAGCTTCTTGCTAGCCTCACGCTCTGCTGACCTTTCCCCTCCACCTCAAAGTGATATCCTAATATATGACCTGACTTCCTGTCGACTACAAAAAACAGTTCAAATTGCTTTACTATTGACTGGCTGTTTAATCATATGCTGCTGCTACATCCCATCCCTATAGCAGCTTTACCAGCCACGGCCCCTATAAGCCCCTCCTAAACATGATGTCCTTTATACGTACAAATTGTTAAAAAAAAAACAAAAAAGGGGGAGATGAAGGAGTGATGTAAAGGAGTGATGACATTATTATGTCCCTTATGCAAGAGAGACACCATTGTGTCCCCAATACAGAGGTACAGAAATGGCTATGTACCACAGAGGGATTGGCACGCCATACCTCCATGTGGACATGGTGGATTTCAGACCCCTGACACTAATGCTTCACACCATTTTGGCCAAGTATACAGGACATCATGACATAGGACTAAAGACAGGCCATACTCCCCAGATACATACACTGTTCCTACCCCACTGACCATGTATGGACATTACCCTTGAAGACAGGAAGGATGACATCGCCTGTAGCTGACCTCACCTGTAGATTACCTCACCCTTAAGAGTCTAACCAATCGCTTGGCAGTTATGTAATCCTCCACTGTTGCTATGCAGACTTTGCTGAAGAGCACCAAAACCTATATAAGCATTGCTTAGACAACAATAAAAGGTCATCATCATTCACCTCTACACCCTGCCTCCCGCCTGGTCATTATCTCGTTTCAACAAATAAATCACAATTTAGGATTGGTTCAAGAAAGGAGTAGCTATAGGGAATAGGTAATCACAAAATTCTATAAATCCTATTTTAACTTTGTGTGGAGGAGGTTCTAGGTCTTGTTCTTCAAGGAATGCAACCGACAGAAAAACGTTAATAAACTGTCAGGGTTGATTTACAGCTAGGAATAAGGATCACATGGGATCCATTTTTTCTGCTTCAGAACAACCTTTTAAAAATGTTATTGGAGAATATTTTTTAATATTTATCATGTTGACGTTGTAGCTAAGTTTCTTTATAGCACTGCTACCATCATCTTAGCTGTGGCACAGGTGAATTGGCCCTTGTCCTGTGAAGAATTGCTGGCAAATGAACAGCAGCTGTAAATGAATCGCAGCAAGGTTCTAACATAACTCCCAAAGGGAACAATTTAAAGCAGCAGATCTTGTAAAGGCTGTGTAATTGAGGTTTTAGGCAGCAGCATAGGTATTGTTTTTTTTTTTTTTTGAAAAACTGAAACAGCTACAGTGAATGAGCACAGGTTTGCTTTGCTCTCCAGTATCTTGTATTCAGTCTTCTTGGGTTAATTTGTTCTCCTGTGGAGATCCTTCAATTGTTATATTTGTATCTGGCCCTCTTTCCACAAAGTTTTGAATAACAGTTTTACACTCACAGCTACCACTGTTGTAGATTAGGCTAAGATATTTTGACTTGCCCATGACATGAATGAGACATGGAGAGGAAAGAATATGAGCTTCGTCCCCAACATGCTATTTTAGTAATTGAATCTTACAAAACACACTTCTGTTGTTTGAACAATATTATCTGTAGAACCTGCGGTTCTTCTATTTCCTCTGCTGTAAAAAGTTTCAAGTAGAACCTCTATAAGGTTTTATGAGCACCCACCTAGTGATTGTCTTACACCCCTCAGAAAAACCAATCATTTCTTTAATCTCCTGATCTGTTTCGTTTGACAAGATGGCTCACAAGGACCCATTTGGTCCATGTGAATAAACAGTGTGACGTTATTAAGTTTTAAGATGCATATCTGTCAACTTGTCACTTATATATGCAGAATATTTAGCTTACTGCACCTCTGAAAGCTTAATGCCCCCAAAATGTATATGGATGAGAATGGACCAAATGACATTAAAGGTCAAATTTTGAGACTGTCTCCATGGCCATTACCATTCTGAGTAAAGGACCCTCATACTATAGATCAGTGGTTCTCAACCTGTGGGTCCCCAGGTGTTTTGGCCTTCAACTCCCAGAAATCCCAGACAGTTTACAGGCTGTTAGGATTTCTGGTAGTTGAAGGCCAAAACATCTGGAGACCCACAGGTTGAGAACCACTGCTATAGATCATTTGTGTTTATTGGTCTCTCTGGTGAACTGTATTATCAAATTACCCATGTTGCTCTCTAGAGAGCAAGCTAGGCTGACATTTCACCCTGAGTTCTCTTCAGAGTAAGATGGCAAGTTGCATTCCTCTGCTACAGTACCACAACAGATTTACTGGCACAGTCACCTGTGCAGGGCAAGGCATGAGGTATGCGATTTTCCCATTTTTGGAGTTTACCATGCCCTCCTTTGCCAGGATAAAATGCCTTATTTAACTTTCCCAAGGTACAGAAAGGCTTTTTTCTTGGCAAGTTTTAATATCATTCCCTCTGACCTATTTATCTGCCAGATTTAATAGAACTCCACTGAGTAAGAGATACTGCCCTGTGATAATTATGAAACCGAAATTATATTACATGTACTTTTCCACTGCAGTTTTGACCGGGGTCAGACTGGAGTATCTATGATATCCCATCATACAATGCTTCCTCTGGTACTCCCTGCAATCTCTTGTGGTTGTCCTGCTCCAGGGCTCTAACAAATTGCTTACGCCGCAATCGACAAAATGTTTAACCCTCAATATTATGAACAGATTTTCCGTGTCTATGTAATTTTAATGGGCCCCGTGGTGGATGGGTTAAACCACTGTGCAGCTGAACTTGCTGACCGAAAGGTTGGCAGTTCGAATCCAGGGAGCAGGGTGGACTCCCCGCTCCCCAGATTCTGCCAACCTAGCAGTTTGAAAACATGAAAATGTGAGTAGATCAATAGGTACCACTTCTGCGGGAAGGTAACAGCACTCCATGCAGGCATGCTGGCCACATGACCTTGGTGGTGCCTATGGACAACATCGGCTCTTTGGCTTAGAAATGCAAATAAGCACCACACCCCCAAGTTGGAAACAACTAGACTTAATGTCAGGGGAAACTTTTACCTTTTCCTATGGAATTTTAATATATTCTTTTAAACTATTGGTTTGATTTGACCATATTCATTTGTATAGTGTCAATCCTACTACCTCTAGGCACTGTTTTAAAATGTATTTTATATGCTGTTTTAATGGACTCTTGATTGTAATAAACTAATGTGTGAGAGGCAAGTGGTTACTCTGAAGAGCCATACAAGTTTAATTTCTGATATAGCATTTACAGAAGCAGGAAAGCAGTCACTGGCACTGCCCGGGAGTCCTCAGAGCACAGTATAGGTCTGATTAGTGACAACTGGCAAGACAGGGTGTGTTTAGGGCCCTTTCCTGTCATCTGAAGTAAGGATTTAATCCTTCCTCAAGAGATGGGTGGCCTTGTGACTGGCAGTTTGTTAGCTTTATCATTTACAAGTTTAGTCCTGTCCTTCCTCTCCCATCCCCAATTTTTATGCACCAGTGAAAATTTCTGAAGTTCTCCATGAGAAATAGGTAGAGCAAAGATAGTTACATTGAAAGTGACCTGTCCCCCATATCACTGCTGGCATGTGGATTGCAGAGACTCTGAAACACACCAGGAGATTCATGTATACATTAACCCAGGAAGGTTGAACATAATGTGAGAAGAAGAGCACCTATATTGATTTGGCAGAAGCAGGAGGAATATCACACCCTTTAAAAAACTATGGGATTTACCCAGATGGATTCTTGTTCAAAGCATTCCTGGTTGTCTTAGCTAGGGGGTGTTAACCCCTTTTCTCTCCCATTAAAGCTTACACTTTAAGGTGCATTAGTTTGTATCTATTGCTAAATGCACAAAGTCTATAATAAAAAGGAGTCAGACTGTATGTATGCATTGTTTGTGCTTATACTATTATCTGCCTTGTTTTTTCATCTTCTCATCACTCATGACTTACTAAAATTTAAACATATTTTTGGTATAGCCCATCAAAGGAAATCCTCTGGCCATTAACAAATTCTGCTTATATGTTACTGTTATCACAAGATCAAACTCTCAATAGCACTTGTTCAGTCCTTTTAAAAATCTAGTAAAAGATTAGAAACCCAAAATGAAGGGTTTTGCTGTTCATATTAAATTCCAGAAAAGGGGAAAGCTACTAAATTTGGGGAATGTTATCATCAAGCAATCTGCAAGGAGATGTTTGGACAGAATGCTTCTCAACCTAATTTTTCTCAGTTCTCTTTTTGCAGTGGTACCATCAGATACAGAACCTGAATCAGACATCCTGAGTCTTACTCAGACAAATGAGTGTCCAAACACAGGAGAGTTGACTACCACACTTCAAAGTTAAGTGATGTACTATACCTTATGGTATTGAGGGAAAAACATTTGATCATTGTCCAGAGTCTAAAACTTTCTAACTGCAATCCTGCTTTTTTGTTGCAACAAATCAGGGGCTAAGAACAGCATGTATATCTAGGACCAGCAAGCAGCTGCATTGCAACAGTTAAAGTAGGCTACCAGAACAACCTAATGTGGACTTTTAAGAAGGGGAATTTATGCTCCGTGGTTCTGAATTTCCATTCCTCTTAATTGAGACCCCTTCCCAGTAGTATTCTGGATGCACCACAAAGACTGGGGACCTAGGCAGAAGTTTATCTCCTGGCTGAGAGCACTCTCCTGGCCTTTCGTAGCAGGAAAGCCATCATCCAATTCAAGTAAGGTAGTTTAGGCACATTTGCCAAATAATATCTTCCATCCCTGGCCAGGCTTCTTTGATAAAGAGCAAAATATATATATGATTCCTTATAAGCACTCAAAACTTTTCTGTAACTATTTTTATACAGGAAAAAGAAAAGAAAAAGAAAATGTGTCCGATCCTATTCACTCTTCTTGCGGTTTGGTATTAAAGCAGAAATCAGCAATCTCTCTAAAAGAGGCGGCCCAAGATTTCCTATTCTTCTCCCCCTGTCACTAACCCCACCCTTCAGGGCTCTTAATGTTTATTTTCTATTTAGATTGCTGAGGAATGCAGAAAAAGTAATTAAGCATGGGTGCTATGCAATACTACAATACTATGTTGTACATATTTTGATGTAAAGCCCACTGAAAATGCAACATCAATATTTATTAAACAACAAACAAGTAGGAAGAGACATCCAAGCAAGGTGTAATCATAATTATCCTTGCTAAGTCTGGACTTCACAATAGGTGGTTAGACACTGAATCTTGGTTAACAGATGTAGGCATAGCTCTAAATCACATTCCTTGCCTCTAATATCTTCACTTACCCCAAATAAGGTGTTTATTGCCAAATACCTATTTGCTCAAAGTTTTAAAAGCCCTCATAAACATGTTCATGTCAAACAAAGGATGGCAAAGATGCTTGTAAATCACAGACCTGATCACACAGCACTCACACACATGCCTGCAAGGAACATGCATCATGTTGTCATACTAGTGAACAGCACGTGCTTCTTGGAAGTGTTACGTGAGTATAGATGTATCATACATCAGCATACACACAGGAGGAGGAAAACACACACTGACAAAGAATAAATATATACAGATCCCACTGAATGAGATGTTATTTCTTTTGTACAGAATACAATCAATATAGTCTTGATTCCATTCTAATGCTTACTTCAAGGATTACAAGGAATTGACCTGGATCCTGTATTTTGTCAATGTATGATTATGCTACTTTCAGTATTAGCTAACAGATCGGATATATTGTAGAATTTTGAAAATATGCATATCTTTCTAAGAACATCTAAGAGTGACAAAGGGAAGTCTGAGAACCAATGCAGAATGGTTAGCCTAGATGAAAGTGCCAAGCGAGTCCAACATTGCAAAGAGACAGGGCTGCAAGTGGTTTAGTTGGATTGGAATGAAATGAATCACCAGGAAGATAGTTAGAAACAAACAAACAAACAAAAAGGTTTACTATACCTGGATCAATCTATCTGCCAAGGCAGCACTCTCCTACAGATCCAGAAGAGGAAGGAAAGATGAAGAAAAAAGACAACAGCAAGGTCACACAAGCACTCAGAGCTAGAAGCACAGAAGAAAAAAAAGACAAAGATCCCAAAAGAGCCCAGGGAGAGAATTTCCATTCCAGAACAGTGTATCATTTCCCTTTGCAGAACAAGCAATATAGCCTGTATCTTTGTGATTTTTCCTGTCTATAAATGAAAGCATTACATACTTGTCATGTATTAAGACTGATCCAGCCTTGTAACTCATTCCCTTTCTCAATCAGACAGAGACATCTCTGCACTACAGAAGTCATATATGTCCCAAAGATTTAAAATAAATGGACACTAGTTTCTAACTCATAGGATTCCCTAGAATTGTTGCATCTAGACCATTTTTCAAGATATTTATCTACAAGTTCTTTAGACCAGTATGGTGTCAAGGATTTTTGAAATGTTTCATGTAAAAGTCTATTATTTAGCACACAAAAACATGTGAGGTAGTATGATTGTGAGAGGGGAAATATAATTAAGGCTCAGCTGCTACACAATAAAGTCAGCCAAAAGGCAGGGTAAATGACTGCTTGTTCAGAAAGTCAGTTATTTATGTTCATGTTACCAAGTTCATGAATTATTTTTTCCAGTTGCCAGAGTTTGCTGATTTTTCCATCTTAAAGCATCTAGGCAGCAGATGACTTGGGATTTACCTCTTCATCATTACGAGCAGAGGCACCAATGTAGAAAGGCCAGTAGTACTTCCTGGGAACATGTATTCTCTATCGTTAGAACTGCATGAGAGATAAATGCCCACAGCAGTCCCTATGAAGATGCACAGCAGAAATTAATGGTTGGCACTTGTAGTAGTGTCTATAGTCAACTGGGACATATGACTGTTTAATGTTTCATTTTTGGTGGCCAAACTAGTCTGGAAGCGGAGGAAGTGGATTCTCATGCGGCTGGGTACACTCCTCACCTTCTCCAGGGTTTCAATTCTCTGTTTCAGAAGGCGGTTTTCAGTACGAAGCCTCTGTAAGCAAGATCAAAATCAGCACGTGTTCTAATGTGTAAGCATGAGCTTTTGTTAAGTTGTTGCCAGCATACAAAATTATGCTGAAATCCAGAATATCAAACTAAAGCCATCTGCTCAAGAAGCTGCTTGAATAACCAAGAAAGGAAAGATTTCACCACACTCACACAAGCAAATAATTAGACCTACTGTTCAGTAGGTGGGGATCCCTTAAATTTCTATCATACACTGCATTCTACTAATAGAAGTGGTTAATTGTTCTATGCCTTTTTTTACTAATAGAAGTGGTTAATTGATCTATACCTGAAGTATGAGTACTTAAAAAATAAATGGCACTGTCGTTTCGTATTTAAATAGAATACACTTCTCCCTATAGACAGAAAGAACCAACACAACAGAAGTTTGTGACACTATAGAAGGATGATGGGAGAAAGCATCAATCAGTGCAGAACAAGTAAAGGCACCAGGTACAGACTATCATTTAATGAACAGCATTTTGAAGACTTTCTAAGTATGAGGCTATACTAACTTAAGAAACAAAGCACAGCAAACTCCCATAATTTAATTCTATGAACTGGTACAAGAGCAAGACCATATGAAAGAGGGCTGACCTTGATTTCAATCTGCTCTTCCATCTCTCTGTTCTTGATTGCAGTGTACTCTTTCTCCAGTCTGTAATATAGGCAGAATGCAGTTCACTGTGTTTCTCCTTAAATAATGACTAAATTCTTAGAGTACCCTGATTGCCAAACTTGATGTAATGGAGCAGATTTGTGTTTTTAAACTCACATCTGCTGCAATCACATAGAATGAGGCAGGTTAGATTAAACATACGGATTAGGGAACTTGAAATCCTCTGGTGCAACTTTTTCTTCTGAGAAAGGGCAGGGATATTGTTCAATTATCATCTGCCTCACCCAGCATGATCAACAGTAAGGAACTACTGGAATTGTAGCCAGAATTGTAGCCCTATTATTATTATTATTATTATTAACTTTATTTGTACCCCGCTAGCATCTCCCGAAGGACTCGATGCGGCTTACACGGGCCGAAGCCTCAAAACACAATACAATAGAAAACATAACACAACAATAGACAAGCAAATCAAACAATTAAGCAAATAACCACAATAACAATACATCAAGACACTATTAAAACTGGTTCGGCCAGCGCAATGGGGTACAGAGTTAAAAGTGCTGAGATGGCAGGAGGAACGTAGGATTAAGTGCGGTGTGCAGCAACATTAGTAGTGCTAAAGTGCATCTAGGACTTGGGATGGGGATTCCTAATCTGCGAAGGCACATCGGAACAGCCAAGTTTTTAGGTTCCTTCTGAAAACTGCCAGAGTAGGGGCCTGACGAAGCTCTTTTGGAAGGGCATTCCAAAGTCGGGGGGCCGCCACAGAGTGCAGAGGTTCCATATCTAGCACATAGCTTACACAAAATGCCTCTGAGTTAGTTAGGTGAGAAGTCACTAGCTGGAGATAATAGTAAAGCGTTCCTTCCACATTCTCACCCAGCACTCACAAGGTGCCAGCCAGGCCATAGCAACAGAATTTAGCAGCTAGTTGAGAGTGACATGCTCTTTCTCTTGACACTTGACGCGCAAAACAGGTCTCTCACCTAAGTGCCATGTGGAGAAACTCAACCTGGCACTATGGCTAGGAATCCAATGACATGAGAGAAATGAGGGAAGTGGAGCTACCACAAGAACAAACTCTCTTTCCCCTAGCACAGCTCCCCAGCTCTAGTCTAAGCAGTTTACCCCACTCAGCATCATTTCTAGTACTGAAACAAGCAGGAAGGCAAACGGCAAAATGAAGGCTCAACTCTCTTTGTTAGCAGGCCTTTTTTCTTCCTTAAGCCACATTCTCAAGTCGCTCCTGACACGACAAAAAATTTGCTTAATCACTGGTTTTCCACAACTGCATGTAGTTTCAGTTTAGAAGTGCCAAGGTTCACTCCAACAATTCCCTAACCACACTGCATGCCATGTAATATAACACTGGCCAACACACATTTGGTGCCTCAAACATTAGACCTGTTTCTGGGTATATTTGACCTGCTGATCCCAAAAATGGCACCAGTTTTCCCATATCAGCTCTAGTCTTTGAGATACAGAACATGTGCCATGTACCAGTCTTCATCTGCTCACCCAGAAAGTTATGATATCCACATCTAAGAAACTAGAGCTTATGAGGTCTAGCCAATGCAATTTCCTGAATCAGCACACCATTAACTCCAGGAACAGGCCTAAAAATCAAGACACTAAGAATTTATTTTTTTCCAGCTGTGTAATCTATCTTCATTGTGGCCACGGTGGTCCACGCTCTGGTTACATACCATATAGATTACTGCAACGCTCTCTACATGGGGTTGCCTCTGAAGACTGCCCGGAAGCTGCAATTAGTCCAGCGCCCAGCAGCCAGGCCACTGACAGGAGCTGGGTACAGGGAGCGCACAACTCCCTTGCTGCACCAGCTCCACTGGCTGCCAATTAGCTTCCGAGCACAATTCAAAGTGCTGGTTTTAACCTATAAATCCCTATACGGTTCTGGCCCAGTTTACCTGTCCGAACGTATTCTCCCGTATGAATCATCAAGGACATTAAGATCTTCTGGAGAGGCCCTGCTCTCGGTCCCACCACCTTCACAAGCGCGTTTGGTGGGAATGAGAGACAGGGCCTTCTCTGTGGTGGCCCCTTGGCTATGGAACTCTCTCCCAAACGAGATTAGATTTGCCCCCTCCCTCTTGTCCTTCAGGAGGCTAGTGAAATCCTGGTTATTGAATGAAGCATTCCCAGAATAATGGCTGAGACTGATTACAGACCAAAGTGAGTGACCACATATGCGGACTGAGTTGAACATGATTTTACCTTGGCGATTTGGAATATATGTATTTTATCTATTTGTATTTTAATCTTGTATTGTTGTATGATGTTTTAACTTGTATTAGTAGCATTGAATCCTTGCTGTAAGCCGGTCTGAGTCCCTCTACGGAGGTGAGAAGATCGGGATATAAAAGTTTTAAATAATAATTGTGATAGTGAACTTGATGTCATTGGAAACTATTAGGCGCTTTAGATAGCTACTCAGCACATGCTAGTTTGCGAAGTTTAAACAAAATCCTCAATTAGGTTATCTAAAGAAAGTTAACTTCTTTCAACAAGTAGCATCTGGGCCCAAAGACATTCAATTTTAGCCTCTGCCGCATATTATTCTAGAATTGCAGTAGGTAAAGTCTTCATAAACTGATGTCACTGTCACTACCATGAATAAATGTTCTGAGGAATTAGCTGCTTCCTGACAGCCTGCTCTGGATCTTCAGAGCAAGGCCTGTGGGTGAGCAGCACTGTCCAGGCAAATTATCTGTGCCATGCCACAGATTATTTCCCTATTAGCTCCAGCCTCCCTGACAGCCTAGCTCTCAGAACTGAGAATTGGCTACTCAATAAGGAGTCTGTTTCCTTCTATAGTAGAACTGGTTATTAGTAGTGGCAGCAGCAACATGTTATGACACAAGAGGGTGGGTTACTGAGATGGTTGTGCTTTCTTTAGCTAGTAGCAGCAGCACTTTTTCTTGGTCCATCTTCCAAGGAATGACACAAATTTCTGACTGACAAGGAAGATTTGCCCAAAATTGATGGAAAGGTGCAAAAAGGAGCTTAATTGCCATGAAATCCAGTTAAAAACTGCAACACCATTTTTGTTGAGGGGAAAAGGATTTCACATTAAGGAAGACTGAAGATCTCATGAAGCTATACCTTGCTGCTAGTTAGCCATAGCCCGAAATTACTTCAAGTCACTGATACCTTATAGCACAACAGTACTGGGGAATTGGATTGGAGCTGGGCTTGGATTGGGGCCGCTGGTTTTTCTGCCAACACTCAACTTTCAACTGTTCCTCCTGGGCTTTTGTGGGGACTTCTGTTTTTGTTTTGTTTTCAGAATTTATTTTATTTTTATTGACTGATTAATCGATCGATCTTTTGTGGAGACCTCTCTTAATTTTCTTGCTGGCTCATGCAACATATACTACTTAATAAATGAGTCTCCACAATCATTGTAATTGGTTTTAAATGTTTTGAATGCTTAATTTATTTATATCTTATTTCTGGATGTTATTATGCTTTGTGTGATTTTTGTATTTTATTTCATGTTAAATGTTCTTTGATTTGTATTGTATTATGTTGTGAGCTAGCTTTGGATCTTTAGGGAGAAAAGCGGAATATAAATAAAGATTTATTGTTATTATTATTATTATTATTATTATTATTACAATTTCTACGTTTGTTCTAGAATCTCTCTCATGTTGTTCCGTATCAAATATCCAGATTTATGAGCATTTTAAAATAAATCTTTCACTTTAGAACAAGTTGGAATTCATATTTGATGGTATTTAAACTACATTCATGAACATTCCACCATGTTTTCCATTGCTCAAATAACTATTTTGTTGAACTAATACTAACTCCCTCCCTACATTTATATAGAGCTTTTTGGATTTCTTCTGTTAAAGATTAATGTTAACACCAGGTACTTTTTTGGTGTCTTAACAAGTTCAAAACTATTTACATATATGTTTTCTGGGACAGCCTTCAGCTGAGCTTTACGTAGTTTCTTTATTCTCCTAATTAAGTTATTGTGTATTATTCAACCACATTCAATATTAGGTAAAGGTAAAGGTAGTCCCCTGACATTAAGTCCAGTCATGTCTGACTCTGGGGTGTGGTGCTCATCTCCATTTCTAAGCCGAAGAGCCAGCGTTGTCCGTAAACACCTCCAAGGTCATGTGGCCGGCATGACTGCATGGAGCGCCGTTACCTTCCCGCCGGAGCGGTACCTATTGATCTACTCACATTAGCATGTTTTCGAACTGCTAGGTTGGCAGAAGCTAGGGCTGACAGCAGAAGCTCACGCCGCTCCCCGGAATTGAACCTGTGACCTTTCGATCAACAAGCTCAGCAGCTTAGTGCTTTAACCCACTGCGCCACCGGGGGCTCCTCATTCAATATTAGGATGGGCTAAAAACTTACCGTTTCATTTTCTTAGGATTGTATTTGATCTGATAGGCCTTGAAGATGAGTTTATCAGGACAGCTGTCAAACTGATGAGGAATTACCTTCTGGAAATACTGAAAGATAGACAACACAAGAGTCAGACTACATCTCACATATATTATTTGAAGGTAAACATGGCTCTAATGCCCTGTTCAACTGTATATGCTGTTTCCTATCTAGCTAGGCATAAAGGAGAATGCAAAGTAACTATTTTTGAGTATGCTATCTGTGGCAAGATGCCCAAGTCCTGATCACTTAAATTTTACTTCTATAAAGTTCTAACATTATGATCTGCCAGTCTCAGGAATGAAAAAGGGCAGGAAAATCATGACAGAGCACATTCTTTATAGCTTAGTAAAAACATTCTGGCAACTGTAATTCTTACTCGCTTGGGAGGTGTGTGTATGTGCACATGTATATACAGAAAATGATGGAACACAGAACAGTGTGAAATTAAGTTTGTAAGACACTGCTCAACTTCGACAATCACATTGAATTCAGAACAGAACAGGTTTTGTCTATATATGTGGATGTGTCAGGCAGTACAACTAGAAAAAACAAAATGAAGACATGAAATCCCTGTTGCAAAAAGTAGTTACAGCTCTTGATAGCTACAAAAGTCAATTCAAAAAAACCAAAAGCTGTTATATTCTACTGTTTAAAGCTCTCACAAGCAGCAAGTGCATATTCTTAGTACTTCACTTGCCAAGATAAAGTGACTGCATAACTTTCTAGTTATCTTGCCATTCAGTAATATAACTGCAACACGGGAGAAAATGTTCTCCCTCTACCAGTTTAAAGTTCTGAAAGAAAAGTCATGGGAGATGCTCTGGGGTCAGGGAAGACATCCAACAAAACATTAAGCTTGCCCAAAGTATTGCCCATCATGGAAAATCTGGGCTTACTTGCAGTGTAAGCAGGCTAAATTTAGTTCACGAGTTACAAAAAAATTGGCACACACTTCACAATGCAAATATTAGATAGCAAGGCCACTTATTATTTAAAATGTTCCCCTCCCCCCATACTTCAGCCCAAAAGATGATCAGAATGACTTGTTCTAAAGATTTGTAATGAGTATGGCCATTAACTGGACTCAAATGATGTTGAATCTTAATTGGTGGGAAAGTCTAATGTCTGGCTATTCACAAGAGTGAAATGTGGAAGAGTTTTCAAAACCTCTGACATGCAGGCATGACTGACTCATGGCTCTCTAGCTGTCACTGGATTGCAGCTCACACCATACTGCATCATATTGTAGTTTGGTCTAATGAGAGCTGCATTCCAACCATACTTGAATAACACAAGCCACCTTGAGTTCCATTACTAGGAAAGGGGGAAGGGAAGAATATAAATGAATAAACTAATAATAACACTAGTTGTCTGACCCTGCTTTAAAGTCATGAGGCTAAACAATTTGGCATCATTTTCACTTGCATTTGTTTCTCCCAGTTGAGTAGCATTTTTCTATTATTGTCACAATCTTCCCTGAGTACTACACTAGCATAATAGTTGTTGCACCATCAGGTGTACTCTCTCACCCATTGGATAGGTGTGATTCTCAGTGCAGAGAATGGTTCAGCAACACAATGGAGCATTCTGTCTTGCCTTGAACTTGGTAGAAGTAACTAATATGCTGCTGTGGAAATGGTAAGTTCAAGTCCTTGGCATCTGTTGAACCATCAGCTGTACAACTCTGAGATCCAGCATAAAAATGCTGGTACACAATTTTGTGATACTAAAGGGGTTTAAAGCAGGGGTCCTCAAACTTTTTAAACAGAGGGCCAGGTCACAGTCCCTCAAACTGTTGGAGGGCCGGATTATAATTTGAAAAAAATATGAACGAATTCCTATGCACACTGCACATATCTTATTTGTACTGCAAAAAACACTTTAAAACAATACAATAATTAAAATGAAGAACAATTTTAACAAATATAAATTTATGAGTATTTCAATAGGAAGTGTGGTCCTACTTTTGGCTGATGAGATAGGATTGTTGTTGTTGTTGTTGTGTGCTTTCAAGTCATTTCAGACTTAGGATGACCCTGAGTGATGGCCGGATAAATGATGTTGGAGGGCTGTATCTGGCCCACGGACCTTAGTTTGGGGACCCCTGGTTTAGAGCATTTTCTCTGCAGCCCCAAAAGCTTGGAATGTATGAGTTCAGCATTGTAAGCTACCACTTACTTAGCTAAACTGGATGCAAATTGAAGTACATAAGCCTACCTATCCATCCTGCATCTAGCTACCCTCCCTCATGCTACTTCTAACATTTATAACAATAGGCACATTCCTTCACTAAATTTCTTTTTAATGCTATTGTAGAAAAAAGGTACAAAAAATATTTTAGTAATTACAGTATGACAATACATTATGATGCTCCTAGGACTTTCTTCATTATATAGCCTAAGCATTTCAATTTTACTGAAAGCAAAAAACAAAGCACATTACAATTAATAAAACATATTATTTTAGTGTAGTATCACTCTCTCTTCCACAGAGGGCCTCACATATCAGTATATTGGTACAGAGGGAATGACATAAACATGCAGTGTATCAGAACAAAATAATTTTCTATTTTTAAAACTGCAAGAAGATTTGAAGAACTTTATCCCCCTCCCCTCATTAAGCTACATTTAGAAACCAATAAGTGATAGGGGAAATAACTGATTACACCTCACATAGAACAAAGAGAAACTGATATTTGGGCTTTTGTTTTTGTTTTCTGTGGTACTGGCTCTGACACTTAGGCATCAACAGACAAATTAAAACAGTTTGAGTTAAGGGGACAGCATTCCAAACATGTTGAAGGGTCAAGTGCTCTTAAGGAAATCCCCATTTCAATTTTCCCTCAGGTTTCGTAACATTTAGCTCAAACCCTGTATGGAAATCTGAAATAAACTGAAACTTTACAACTAATATTATTTAGCAAATCTACTTCCAGTCTCAGAACATGCAGATCAAGAATAGGGCTCCACGGTCACCTACGGACCCACTGCCAGTACACCAATCTTGGAAGACAATCCTACTCAGACAACAAAGGATCGCCTAACTAAGTAAGCATTGTAGAACTCACCTGTGACATCCCTTCCATGTCTAGTTGCATCAGTTCGGCTTGGTTGAATTGTAGAAGAGCCATCCCTACACGGAAGATTATTTCCAGTCCCTACAAGAAATCAGCAGAAGTTATGGACTCCACTCCAAAGGAAGTTTCTGATGATTTAGAGAAACTGTCAAAATAGCTACTTCCTATGCCAAATAGACATATGTTAGAAGACACTTAACAGGAGAGTAAGATGTTTGTCTTCCCCCACAATGTTATCTACCTATCTGTGCATACAGTTCATTGAGTATCTGGTTGATCTATAGTCAAATCATAGCAAGAACTCAAAATCAAACAATTAAACCATCCTGAATGAGTTGCATAGGTAGAAACTGGCATGAAATGTTAGCATACTTAATTTAGTTATTTTACAGAAACAAAGATGACTGGAGCATTATATAACACCCATCTAGATGGCTTTAAAGGGGGATTAGACAAATTAATGGAGAATAACACTAGTTAAACTATTAGTTATGATCACAGAGGTGGCATGTCTCTATATTTCAGTTGCAGGAGAACAAAATTTTCCCATACCGATTTGAATAAGTATATAAGAATAAGTATTAGTCATTCTGTTACACAGAGCTAGACTAGCAGGAAGGGAGAGAGGGAAATATCCACTTTATCAAAGTTTCTTCTGTATTTGCAACTTTTAGTAGCAGTGGGCCAGTTTGTTCCCTAGGGAAGCGTGCTTTGCTTCATTCAGATTTATTTTAAAATGTATTTTAAAGCCATAAACTATAGTTATAAAACCCCCATGTCATAACATACAATGTGGCAGTGCCATTTGAAGAACTGGTACAATATTTTCTTAATTTGTAATATAACATCTCTTCTCCATTCTATAGCCCACTCCCTTTTAAAATATTAAACACTTTACCTCATACATGAAGATATCAAACACTCGAGTGGCCACAGGTAGTGGAAAGGTGGTAAGGAATAGAGTAAGAAACCAAGATGATGCATACATGGAAGTAAGGAAGCTTTGGGAACGAAAATGGATATTCAGTTCAGGCAGTTGCTCCTGAAGAGACACAGAACACAACTCTTGAGATCAGCAAGACTCTAACATCACAGCTGTATCCCTAACTCGAGCACGGGCAAACTTTGGTCCTCAGGATGTTTGGACTTCAACTCCCAGAAATCCCAGCCAGCTTACCAGGGGGAAGGAATTGTGAGAGTTGAAGTCCAAAACACCTGGATGGCAAAGTTTGCCCATTCCTGCCCTAACTGGTCCCTAAAGCAACACACTTCTTGACAGTACAACAGATGCTTCTTGACAATGCAGCAGATGCAGTCTTTTACCTGCAGCATGTATTCAAACTGGTAGATGCAAAGTCCCAATTCAGCCATAGTGGGTTTAAAGAGTTCCCGTAATCTGTATTCTTGCATTAGCCGTACAAACACACAGAAGGCCTCTTCTTCAGGCATCTAGAATCAGACAAGAGATGTACACGTCTTTCCAAAGCTTACTGAAGATCAAAACCAGCATGATCATGTTTTGAAAGCAAAACATGAAGCAGCTTTACACAAGTCTCATCTAGCCACAATCCCTCACATGAAAAGATCTTAGGTTTACTGCATGGCATCTCTAATTAGAAGGTTCATGGTATCAGTATCACGATCAGTTAAAACAGTTACCTAAAACATGAAGTATTACTGCCATCAAAAGTGGCAGAACCGGAGAGCTATATTGTTAGTCTTACACTGATGCCAAGTTACTGGTACTGACCAGATACTCTGAAAAATCTAACTCTTTATTCAAACATAGACAAATTCACAATGTACTGAAAAATAATGCATCTCTGCATTATCCTGAATTTGTTGAGTTCGTTCTGCCATATTCTGAAAGTTTCAAATTCCTAAATACTGACTTCAAATATCTGTTTTTCAAAGTGTGTGTTGTTTTTCTAATCCTACTGCTAGATAAAGCTTTTTGGAAATATGAGAAGTCCCAACAAGGTCACAATTTTAAAGTTTTCTTCAGCTAAAGCACCTACTTTATTAAACTTGACTAACATATGAAGTTACAAATTCACACTATGATTCAAGCAACTAGATTGTGAATCATTGGTATTTAATCTATGGCAATTATTTCTATGAAAATTGACTTGAAATTTTAGGAGTAATGATGAACTCTTGTACACAGATGAAGATCTACTCTCATACTACACCAACCTGCATGAGAAGCAATCCCACGATGAATGCACTGCCCTGGCAGTACCCAACTTCACGGTCGACTAGGGAGTAAGCCTGAAAGAGATGGAAACTTAAGCAAAAGAAGATATAAATAAATATGCCTAGAGCTCAGTAGTACAGTTGCCAAGTGCTTTTACTGACCTGAACCAAAATTTGAGGTATATAACCATCAGGCAAAGATTAGAATATTTGGTCAAAATGAACCAAACTGCATTGCACTGATTTATTTACCCAAAATGTGAGACTTAAGATGGACACATAAATTTGATTCCTTGCAGCGCATCAAGTAGCAGCAATGGGAAAGAAGTATGTCTAGATGAGGTGGCTGAGAAGCAAACAAAACATGTCACTTATGACCTCATTTATACCAAGAGACAGAGATAAAATACTTCAGAAAAAAACAAAGGCAATGGACATAATAATATCAAGGGAAAACACATTAGTGCCCAGTTGAGTATATGAGAAACTGGATGAAGAACTACCTTACTTTTAGAAATGAGATGCTGGAACCCTTATAATTAAAGGCAGATGTGAGAGAGTATGTTCTTCTGAAATGAACTTGCCTTAGTTTAACTAACTAAATGCTTCTAGAAATGAAGTTTAAAATGTATACATTACACTGGATAACTTCTTCCAAGGTGCAGGTTGAGCCACAAAAGTTAAATTCTTTACATAGGTCTCTACTTAAACACAAAGGAACAAATGGAAAATGCTACTTTCCAAAGCAAGTTTATTATCAGGGCCTCCTACTTGCCTTCATGACATTGAAGAGAACTTCTTGGCCCAGACTGTCCTGTCCCTTAAAGAACTCATGCTCAGGGTATGTCCTGGCAATGTCCCTCCTGATCAGCTTTTCACATGGAGAAGACATCTTCAGCAACTCTGAATACTGATTCTTCACTGGCATGTCAGTGGCGCTGCACAAAAGCTGCCAAACAATGGCTCGGAAGTGATGGGGAATTCCTTTCCTTATGAGCTCCTGAAATAAAATAAAGAACGAGAAATTCCAAATTATAGGTAAGACCATCAGAGATTACAGCTCCATTTTATATCACAATATATTTTTATTCAATATTCATTATTGATTAAAATACATTTTCTTCTTCTTGTCTTCCTTTATATGCACTAGGCTACAGCTTTGATGTATGGACATAGAACTGGGAAAAGGATTGGCAGTCCAATCAAGAAAAGCTTGTAGAAAACGGGAACAAGTTTGTGTCACTGTAGTATCACTAGAGACAGCCATTTTCCTCACCCTGAGCAGTTTTTCTTTCTTTTTCCTCCATTCTTCCCATTCATTGACAATCCTCCCCCACAATATCCATGTATCTTCTTCAAGATGGCTCAAATTGGATGAGGCAGAAGAGCTGGATACCAAAGACGACCCACTGTTCCTTCTTGAGCCATTCATGGAGCGCAGTGACTTGGAATCTGCTTCCAGAAGCCTGGAAAATGTCATTCACAATTAGTACCATCCCTACCATGCCCATAATGACACTGAACTTTAGACTTTAGATTTGCACAATAATGTAAGTGCTGTCATCATATTTGTCACAGCATTTTATACAGATTTACATGAACTATATGCTATATTTGGCATTATACATTTTTGAGAAAATTCGAAATAACAGGGGGAAACATTACATATACATTGGTTTGCATATTAATGTGTATATTAGGGTGGGAAGTAAAGTTTGGCTAGATCAAAATACAGATTTACCACTTTAATTTCTCTTTAATTTTGGTAGCAAATGCTGAACTCTAATAAGTCTTTGTGACAAACTGGCAAAAAGAAGAGATCAATATGATAGTAACACAAAGGTAGTTTACTGTAGATGCTGAAGACCATCTTCTCCATATGTCAAACAGAAAGAGGAAGCACACATATTCAGAAAATGTGATGATTAAAAAGGGAATTGCCAAGATTCATAAAATGCTAATTCTGTTACATGAAGCCTTATCTAATTAAACAACTCAGCATCTGTATGCTTGCCCACAATTCCCTGCCTCATACACAGAGGAAGAACTGTTTAAAGCTATAGACAATGCAGTCACTGTTGTCCGTTTTTGATCTAAAACTATTTAGCTGCTTGTGAACCTTTTATTTTATTAGTTTTAAACTATGCAATGTTTTTTATTAGTTTTAAACTATGCAATGTTTTTGACACAAAATAAAATCTAACTAAGCACCTTTTCCTCAGCTATTAATACCAATACTTCATGTTTCTTCAGAACCTTTATTTTAGCCATTGTCATGGATGTCTAAAAACTGAAGGCTTTCCTAGATAGAAACACCCTCTCACATGTCTATTCCATGATGCGACATATTTGAAAGATATTTTTCTAATATTAGGTATGCTCAGAAATCACCTTAAGAAGTAAAGTGAAGAACACATTTTCTTCACAATTCTACAAATAAGTATAACAGACTTTATATTTTATATCTTGAAAAGCCTTTAGAATTCAGGGGGGAAAAGAGTTTTTCTTTCTTTATTTTTTTGCATCTCCATTTATATATATATATAAATGCTTTGTGCATAATGAGTACCTTAAAAACAAAAACTACATGGCAAAATGACCCCAAATTTGGCAACAAAACTCCTCACAATCCAAGGAGTGACCATCACTGAAAAAAAACCACAAAACACCTTTAAATTCAAAAAAGGAAGAAGACAACACACCTCCCCTGCCCCCCTCACGCTGAGGACACAGAATGAGGGTTCCGCAGCAGCGGCAATGGTTGCTGCTCCCTACCTGTCTCTCAGCCCCTAACTAACACTAAGGCAAGGGATCAAAGGGCAGAGGCTGAGGAGGGAGAGGAGAGAGAGAGGGAAGGAAGGAAAAAAGAGGGAGGCGGGCCACACGCTATGTACACACTCTGACTCTCTGTCTCCCACACACACACCCCAACAGCACAAGGGAAGGAGGAAGGTGCCATGATGGGGGTAATAGGGACACAGGAAACCGACATTGCTTGGAAAGGAGCTCCAAAGACCATCCAGCCCAACCTCATTTGGCAGTAAAGGAAGACACCATCAAAGCCCTCGCAACAGATGGCCAACCAGTTGAAAGGGAACCCTAAAGGCCATCCGGTCCAACCCCCTCCTTCCCTCCCTCCCTTTCTCTACTTCCCTTCCTTCTCCTTCCCTCCATTCCCTTCCCTTCCTCCCTTTCTTTCCTTCCTTTTTCTTTTCCCCTTACCAGCTTCATCCTCCTTTATTAAATCTACAGAGTAGATGCACCCAAAGTAAAACCTCCCACACTACCATGTAAAATCCAGTTTATCTACTTAGGACTGGATTATATGGCAGTGTAGACACGCACACACACACATGGATGGATGGATGTTGGATCACTGGTTGGTGTGATTGAGATATATATATATATATATATATAGAGAGAGAGAGAGAGAGAGAGAGAATTATAATACTTTATATATTACTATTATATATATTGCTATATAATATATATTATATATTATTGTTATATATACTAATATATAATATAATTTTACTACTATATGTTACTATATTAAATAGACTCATAGATTAGACTTAGAAGGGACTTTACCATGATATTGGGGGAGAACAGACAGGAAGGAAAGAGAGAAGGAGGGAGGGAAAGAAGGAAAGAGGGAAGGAAGGAGAGAAGGAAGGAAGAAAAGAAAGAGGTACTGAAGGAAGGAAGAAGAGAAAGTACTAAGGAAAGAAAAAGGGAAGGAAAGGCAGGAAAGAGGTAAAGAAGGAAGGAAGGAAGGAGAAAGGGAAATAAAAAGTGAAAGAAGGAAGGAAACAGGGAGGGAACAAAGGAGACAAATGAAGAAGTAGAGAAAGGGGGAGGGAAGGAAGGAAAGAGAGAAGGAAGGATGAAACCAAAGAACGAAAGAAGGAATGAAAGAAAGAGGTAGAGAAGGAAGGAAGAAAGGCGAGAAAGGGGAAGAAAAGGGGGGGAGGAATAGGTAGGTATTCTTTCATAATAGTCCAGATGTCTACCTCTACTTCGAAAATTCTTACTATAGGCCACAGCAACGCGCGGCAGGGTACAGCTAGTAAGTAATATTTTTAAAACATCCTTCAGAAGTAGAAGTGGGATGGAGGGATTCACAAGTCATTACAATGCATATTTGGTCGTGTCAGGAGTGACTTGAGAAACTGCAAGTCGCTTCTGTTGTGAGAGAATTGGCCGTCTGCAAGGACATTGCCCAGGGGACGCCCGGATGATCTGATGTTTTATCATCCTTGTGGGAGGCTTCTCTCATGTCCCCGCATGAGGAGCTGGAGCTGATAGAGGGAGCTCATCCACCTCTCCCTGGATTCGAACCTGCAACCTGTCAGTCTTCAGTCCTGCCGGCACAGGGGTTTAACCCACTGTACCACCGGGGGCTCCACAATGCATATAAAACATTGAAAAACTTGCTTGTGTTTACAAAATGCAAATAATTGATATAAAACCATTATGTGACCTTAGGGTAAGAAGAAAAGATACAAAACACTCCTCAAGTTAAGCAATCATTTTATATAGAAAGAGTCCAGGACACCAATACACCACATATCTGAATGATATTGTGAACTCACTTCTACTCTTAAATGTAAATCCTTTCTTCAAAGTAAGGGTAGTACCTGTGTTTAACCACAGGATCAAAGAACTAAATTCAAATCTTCTGGGGTTTTTTTAAAATATAAAACAAATGTTCATTTTCAAGTGAATCTTCTTGTAAACAACTCTACATACCAACTTGTTACTTTCCCACACCCTTTAAAACATTTCACACAAAATACAGAATGGGGGACGCCTGGCTCGAGAGTAGTACGTGTGAAAAAGATCTTGGAGTCCTCGTGGACAGCAAGTTAAACATGAGCCAACAATGTCATGTGGCGGCAAAAAAAGCCAATGGGATTTTGGCCTACATCAATAGGAGCATAATGTCTAGATCTAGGGAAGTAATGCTACCCCTCTATTCTGCCTTGGTTAGACCACACCTGGAATATTGTGGCCAATTCTGGGCACCACAATTGAAGAGAGATATTGACAAGCTGTGTCCAGAGGAGGGCGACTAAAATGATCAAGGGTCTGGAGAACAAGCCCTATGAAGAGCAGCTTAAAGAGCTGGGCATGTTTAGCCTGAAGAAGAGAAGGCTGAGAGGAGACATGATAGCCATGTATAAATATGTGAGAGGAAGCAACAGGGAGGAGGGAGCAAGCTTGTTTTCTGCTTCCCTGGAGACTAGAACACGGAAAAATGGCTTCAAACTACAAGAAAGGAGATTTCATCTGAACATTAGGAAGAACTTCCTGACTGTGAGAGCTGTTCAGCATTGGAACTCTCTGCCCTGGAGTGTGGTGGAGGCTCCTTCTTTGGAGGCTTTTAAACAGAGGCTGGATGGCCATCTGTCAGGGGTGCTTTGAATGCAATATTCCTGCTTCTTGGCAGGGGTTTGGACTGGATGGCCCATGAGGTCTCTTCCAACTCTATGATTCTATGAATTGTTTACTTGTGTGCATTTATACATGGGCAGTATATTTTTCTATAAAAATAAGAAAAACTTGTTCAGTATGCACAGTTCAGCAGAATTTCATTCCTCACATTATAATAGAAGCTCTGCTTGCTCATCAACAAAATATTCTTGGCATTTCACTTACTTCTCATGTCTGATCATTAGTCATGATAAAAGCGGTAAGGTAAATCAAACCGTTATGGAACCAAGAAAATAGCAGTTACAAACACTTCAAAGAAACAGCCAAGTACCAAGAGATCAAGAAATCATTGCTTATTCTACTCAAGCTTTGGTGCTTATGTTACTTTTTTTTACTGTAATAGTTTGATGTTACAATGCCACCTCATGGTCATTAGGAAAATCAGGCAGAAGAAACTCACCACTTCATCACATTCATTAAATTCTACTGAGCCACCCACTTAAGAAATGGCAATCTACTGTGTTCATCACATGATATAGGCTTCAAATGTAGGATAGAGATATCTTGGAGTTTCTTAAGTGTTATAAAGGGTTATCTTTTCTGATAATTGCTAAGCTGGTTGGCAAATGACTTTCTTGTAAATTATCCACATAGAGATGGGCAAAATGGCCAGTTCTGTAATGTGATGTTTTCCCGCCTGTTCTCGACTTTAAAAATGAAACAATTATGCAATTTGTGCCCCTTTGAGAAAAAGCTCTGCCATTAACCAGGGCTAACCCTTCTAAGCTTCTAAGAATACACAGGATTTGGTGTATTTAATGTTGCCTAAATAACCATGACTGGAAATCTCATAAAAACATGGACTAGATAACCTCCCAACTATATGATAGTATTATTTAAAAGAATTGGTAAAGTATGTCAAAATCTGGACTATCTTTTTAGTTCTGACATGCAATTGATGTAGCTAAATACCATTAAGGCAGATTCAGAAACACCATTACTCTTTGATTTCAAATTGCAACACAGCAATAGCGGAAGATGATAACTTCTCACCTGTTTTGTTCTTCTAGCTTTGCTAATAGTTCCAATTCATCTGGGCTCAGGTTCTCAGAATCTGAAGTAGGAGAGCATGCAGGTATAGAGTGGACAGAAGAGAGTCCTTCATGGGAAGAAGAATCAGGGCTGATGGCTGGACTTGCCATCTCAGGCAATTTAAGAGTAACAGGGATGTTCATTTGAAATAAATCCTCAGATACAGCATTCAGAAAAAGTCAATGTATTACCTGAAAGAGGAAAACAGAGTTCTTAAAATAATAGTCAGTTGCCTTTTTTACATCCACCCTATCATTGATACCAACCTGGCAAAAATTCAAGTGAATGTGAAGACCTTTTCCAAGTTCCCGAGACACCAGGGTGGCTCGTAAGTTATAGAACCCCCTTCTTGGAGAGAATGAATAGATCCCCACACAAATTTAAGCATTTGTTTGAAACACATATGCTTCTTGCTAGCTTTCAGTGCAAAGTGACTGTTATTTGACTCTTCAGCTGGTTTATATTATATTTGTTGTAATTCTAAAAATACAAATAAGATTAAAGATTAACATTAATGTTGCCTCATTTTATTGTTAGTTGCTCTTTAGAGTGATATATAACGTGCCTTATATTCTACTACAAGCTTTTCAAAAGCATCTAATTGGCTTTTGTGGGAGCAGAATGTTGATAAACCTCTGGCCCAACCAAGCAGAGCTTGTGAGGAGCAGGCAGGCTGGCAGTGGGATATTCATTACGTTGTGAAATAGGCTTCAATGCCAGTTTTGTTTCCCTCATGCAATAAAGTTCTAAGATCTAGAGAAGAACTTTTAAGATGTAACAGTAGCTGCATATGAGAACTAGGTTGCTGTTCATTGATTTTTCTACATAGCATCTTGTGATCTCTCAGATTGCTAATGTACAACTGACATCCCTATCAATAGAATCAAACATGTTGCTCCAAAGCTAACAACAAATTCAGACTCAAGGACAAGTCCTTTTTATGAAAAACCTTCTAATGTTTTTGAAATAAAGAGGTCACAGTACTTTCCCTTAGCAAGCTAAGCTGGTTTATTAAACTCACAGGTCTTAATTAAGTTGCATTTAGCATAGAACCTAAAAGCTGTGTAAATATATCTGTCCCCAAAGAGTTTATTCAGTCACCCTCACCTCAGACTGTCATTACATTCCTTTTTAACATATTGGCTGGAATTCTGTATTGAAATTATGCATTTGTAACCTAGAGTTATGGATATGTAAGTGCTCCATATTCAGTAAGATTACATAGCATTACTGCAACTGAGAAATGTGAGTACATACAGTGAAGTTTATGGCACAGCAACGCATTAAAAATACTTGAACATCACAGTGGATGGCTCAGCAATTAAATTCAGCATCCAGAAATGCAATTCCATTGTGGGAATATTTAAGAAAGGAACACTAAAAGATCCGCCCTGAGGCTTGTGCCAGACAGAGGAAAAGCAAATAAATAAATAAATAAATAAAAATACCACAATTCTTTGTGGGCATACATTTATGCCATGCAAATGCAGTGTAAGATCTTGGCCATATAATTAAGCCACTCTTATTGTGAATACAGCATTGTACCACCAAATATCTATTGGATAATGTGCTTACTTACTATCCCATTACAGAATATAGAATGTGCATTCAATGGCAACTAAGCTATGGTTCTGGCTATTCCATAACCCCAATGAATCTACTAGTAAATAGAAGGCGAGGACACACTGTTACATACCAACCAAGTATGAGCAACTGTTATTCTTGCAAAACACATGTCTAACAGTGAATTAAATACAACCGTTGTATAACTGCACACTAGAAGGAGTTTAAGCATGTCTTCTACTACTATTGTTAATATGACTACATATAGAATACTGCATACAGTCTTGCTGGGAACATCTCAAAAAGCATATCACAGAATCATGTTTAAATGTCGTATTATCTTATGGTGAATTTGTCCTATTGTATTTTATACTTAGTCATATGCATTCGATTTATGATTTGGTTTATGTATGTAAGGCACTGAATTTTATTATTTTTTGTAAACCGCTTTGAGTTCCCCCAGGGGTGAGAAAAGCAGTATATAAATACTGTAAATAAATAGATAAATAAGGTATTGAGAAAAACAATTAAAGTGATTATGACAGTAAACTTCTGATGAAAGGAAAGAAATAGAGCCTTTTTAAGTTTCGGAAAATAGAGACATACAGTGGATGTAGCTGAGGCATACAAAATTATGAAAGTCACATTGAGTGCCTTCTTTTGGCAGAAAGACAAGATATATATTTAATGGGGGGAAAACTCATGGTGTAGAAAAAATAGAGAAAAAGTTACTCCCTATTTCATATTACAGTAGAGTCTCACTTATCCCACGTAAACGGGCCAGCAGAACGTTGGATAAGTAAAAATGTTGGCGAATAAGGAGGGATTAAGGAAAAGCCTATTAAACATCAAATTATATTGTGATTTTACAAATTAAGCACCAAAACATCATGTTTTACAACAAATCGACAGAAAAAGCAGTTCAATACATGGTAACGTTATGTAGTAATTACTGTATTTACGAATTTAGCACCGAAACATCACAATGTCTTAAAACAGCTGTGGATCCGAACAGGAGGCAGACTGTGTTGGATAATACAAAATGTTGGATGACCGAAAGTTGGATAAACAATACTCTACTGTAGTAGATTTTTTAACTGAAACTGCTTGGTTCTTTGTTTGTTTTTATTATTATTATTTGTGAACTATCCTGAGAATTTTGTTATAAGGCATTATGTAAATTGCTAAAATAAATAAATCTTTGTCACCCAGTATTATCTACCAAACAAATCCAACTTTTTCACATTCATTCATACAATGGGACTCCACTTTCTTCTCCTCCCCTTGCTCTCACAGTTGAAGAGAGTAAATCATATCCCTTTTTATTAGTGATAGAAGTTTTCTATAGATGGGAGACAGTAATTGGATAAAATGCACTCCCTGAAGCCTCAGGAACAGCAGAAAGAAAATACTCCTTCACAAAACGTGAGTTTTGGAATTCATTGCCACAAAATGTAGTACTTCTCAGGTTAGCAATGGTTTAATGGTTTAAACAAAAATCATTTCTCAGTGGGTTTATAGAACTTCCATATTCAGAAGTAACATGTCATCAAATATCAAATGCAGGGAAACAATAGCTGGAGAGTGCTAGTGTCTTGTACAGCATCTTTGTTGGCTTCCTAGAAGCAGACCACTGATCACTCAAGGGTAAGTAAGAATCTGGATTTAATGGACCTTTAATCTGATCAAACAAGACTCTTGAGTTATATTAGTTCTCTCCCCCCCCCCCCAAGCACTCATATTTGGATCTTGGAGAATTACTTTTTATCAAACAACTGAATTGAAAGCACTTATCACAATTCAGTGAAAATATAAAAATGAAGTTGAAAACAGAACAAAATGTGCCATAGTTCTATTTCTTGCCTAGTTCTTACTGCTTCCGATTCTTTTCCTTCTTTCTCAAAGAAGGTGTCTTGGTGTGCATTTAACAAAAAGTGTACCAGAGGTCAACCTCACTCACTCCTTTCTCTTCTATCCACCTGTAAGTGTCACACTTGAAGCAAAATTATACACTCCTCTCTTACTTTGGATTCACTGTTCTGAAGTACATGGGGTCAAGTGACATCATTTTTGCTCTAGGTGTAAGTGTGTGCATGTGTACAGAAGTAGCATAGATGTTAAACCTTCAATTGTTTTTTTAAAGAAAAGAACAGCAAGATCTTAGCTAATATGGTGTGTAATTAAAGTGATCTGAACTAACACTACATAGGTGGCTATGTAGAAAGAAATCATTTTAAGAAAATCTATAGTGTTTCCATATACCTAGTTGCTACAAGGGATGGTTTGATAATTAACTGCTGGCAATTAAGAATTGGCAACTGTGTATTTAAAAAATACACACAAAGACAAAAGCTTACTGTGTTCTTGCTAACTTGGAATCAATTATACTTTTATCACGAAATTGTTGTATAGCTACATTACCCCCCCCCCCGAACAAAAAAGATTCATAGTACATCAAGAGACTTCAAGCAAATATGATTTATTTTATTTTCTTATTAAAACTTTTTCTGTGGATCAAGAGTTGCGAAATGCTAAAGTGCTAGAACAGGCATGGGCAAACTTTGGCCCTCTAGGTATTTTGGATTTCATCTCCCACAATTGTGGAAGTTGAAGTCCAAAACACCTGGAGGGTTAAAGTTTGCCCATGCCTGTGCCAGAGGCTCTGGAATGGATCTAGCAGCAGATGTACCCTACAAACTATCAAATTTAACCTTTTAATAAAATGTATCCATTTTATGATTTTTGTATAACTTGTACAGTTTATATACCATGTCAATTCCTAAAAGTATAAACTATATCGAATGAAATGTATCAAAATGTATCTAGGAGGCGTGCTCTCAGCTTACATAATCCCTTGGGAAAGGAAATCACAGCCAGGGTCCCTCTATCTCCCAAGCCAAGTAACTATAAAAACCTTTGTGTGTGTATGTGTGTGTGTGTGTGTGTATCCTCTTTGTCACCAGGGTAAGCTCTGGATGTTTGTTCATTCAGCTTGAGGCTGAGGGTCTGCCACTCCCATGGAAGAGGGGACTCAACAAAAATGAATACATTAACTCTCTATACAAGCAGCTAAGTCTCTAATTGACTGGAATCATCATCTTTGTCTCACACGGAACTGGACACTTGCATTAATCAGGGACTCATCAGCATACCCACATCACCATTTCCTCATGGACTGCGTCCTCCCAGAGGGTGTCTCTCCAATGGATTGGTTAATTGAATGAACCAACCACCAGTTGATGTTCCTCCCACCAGGGGAATCTCCTCCTTCAGGCTGTGACTTCAAGGGAACCCCTGGCCAATCCGGGTGCAGGTCCTTGCCTGCCTCTCTTTCCAGGGGAGGGAGTCTGAATAGCTGTCAGAACTGTATAAGATGTCTTGTATTTTTCTGTGAATTTATGCTTGTATCTTTTGAAGAAAATTGCTTGTACTTGCATCCTTTTTGGCCAAACTGTAATAAACCTTTTAGCCAAATTGTAATAAGCATCAAGATCAGGAATCTGCTTTGGATTCCATTATGAGAGAAAGGCAACATAAAGTATAAACTATACATAAAGTATAAACTAGTTAGCATCTCTACATTTTAGATCAAGGGCAGGCAACTGTAGAAGACAAGGGACTGTATTAACCCTCTAAGACACCTTGGAGGACATCGTCACTCCACTTCATTTGCTCCAGCAAAGAAATGCACAAAACACTAAAACTAATGTATTTTGCATACAATGCCCTAACTGCACTTGTAAATAGCAACTTGCCCAGATACTCCGGAGCTATAAAACAGCACCTCAAGGGAAAGGAAACTTTAAAATATTTGAAGTAATAGTATTGTTCTATGTAACAAGGCATGTTTGTGCTGAGATAGATGACCTACACAGATGGTGCAATAAGGCAGCTTTGCAAAGGCAACAGCAGTGAATTACACAAATGGCAATCATTTTACTTTAGTATTTTTCCCCACTCAACTTCTGAAAACCACAACAGAAGAATGTTTACAGTAAGGGCTACAGGAAAAGAAATTTAAGTCTAAAGTTTGCCTAAAAGACAGACTGAATATGTAAAACCGAATATTATTTTCACACAATCTTTACTGTTTAATATCTATTATCTTTCTATTGGTAGGCAGGTGGGGAACAGAAAATAGGAGGGAAAGCTGGGAGCAGGGAGGAGGAAGGGTGAGGAAGGAACTGCGGAGACCCTCAGTATGCTTCACGGAGCTCTTGGGACTCTGCAGAGCACTTTTTGAGAACTGCTGGCTAAAACAATCAAAACAATTGCAAACTGACCTAATATATCATATTAACGCCTAATAGCAAAGACATTTTAAAATATAGTTCACTACTCCTTTTAAGTCCAACATATTAAGAAGAAGGAGAAACAAAATATTATCAAACTACTGCATTGAATGCTATCCATTTGCATATCATTTCACTCTGTTACAGCTATGTTTTGAACAGATAGCAGTGACAAATATGAAAGATTTGTTCATGAGCTGCTATGAAAGACTTCTGCACCTAAAGAAGACTGGCCTCTGATTTGAATTCATTTTTAGAGTAGACAATTGCTTAAAATTGCATGTCTATGCTGTATAACATAGCCGAAAGCAAGGAGGAGCTGAGGAGCCTTCTAATCAAGGTGAAAGAAGAAAGTGCAAAAGCTGGGTTGTAGTTAAAAAAAAACAAAACAAGATTGTGGCAACAAGAATGATTGACAACTGAGAAATAGAGGGAGAAAACATGGAGGCAGTGACAGACTTTGTATTTCTAGGTGCAAAGATTACTGCAGACACAGACTGCAGCAAGGAAATCAGGAGACGCTTACTTATTGGGAGGAGAGCAATGTCCAATCTCGATAAAATAGTGAAGAGTAGAGACATCACACTGGCAACAAAGATCCGCATAGTTAAAGCAATGGTATTCCCCGTAGTAACCTATGGGTGTGAGACCTGGATCATAGGGAAGGCTGAGCGAAGGAAGATAGATGCTTTTGAACTGTGGTGCTGGAGGAAAGTTCTGAGAGTGCCTTGGATAGCGAGAAGATCCAACCAGTCCATACTTCAGGAAATAAAGCCCGACTGCTCATTGGAGGGAAGGAAATTAGGGACAAAGTTGAAGTACTTTAGCTACATCATGAGGAGACAGGAAAGCTTAGTGAAGACAATTATGACTTTGATATAGAAAAGAATAAAGACAAGCTACTCTTCCACATGGCTACAGCAGCGAGAATTGTCCTCGCTATAAAATGGAAGGTTAAAGAGGCTTCAACCTTAGAAGAATGGATGCTCAAGTTACTAGATATAATGAATATGGATTATCTAACCCAATACTGAAAACCAAACAGAATATTGACTCAGCCAAAACAGACTGGACTTTAGTCAAAAACTTTTTTTCCCAACACTAACTAGATACATGCCGACAGAGAGGAAGCTCTGATAAATCAGCAACTATTAACACTGCTATAAGGGGGGAAAATCATTAACATAAAATATTAACCCTCCCCGCACTCAACCCACAATACCTATCCCTCTACACCACTTCTTCTTCTTCTTCTTCTTCTTCTTCTTCTTCTTCTTCTTCTTCTTCTTCTTCTTCATGCCTATTTTCCCTTCTCCCCCTCCCTAAGCCCCCATATATCCTTTTATGACAATTAACCCTTTGGATGTACCCTTTAAAACACTCAATAAAAATTATTTTTTTAAAAAAGAAGTACTTTGGCCACATCATGAGGAGACAGGAAAGCTTAGAGAAGACAATTATGCTGGTGAAAATGGAAGGAAAAAGGAAGAGTGGCCGGCCAAGGGCAAGATGGATGGATGGCATCGTTGAAATGACTGGCTTGACTCTGAAGGAGCTGAGGGACGTGACGGCCAACAGGGAGCTCTGGCATGGGCTGATCCATGAGATCACAAAGAGTCGGAAATGACTGAATGAATGAACAACAACAATGCTGTGTAACAGCGCAACAGACTAACTCTGCAACTCCCTAGAAAATATTTTATATTAGTTACTACACAAAAAGTAATCACTAGCAGTACTGTATTTTCAATTGCAAGTAATTGCCCAATGACTTTAAGAAGTTTCTCCTAAACTTATAAAAATTTCCAAAGCAAAATGAATGATTTGAGTTTAAGTATTTCCCCTTTACCTTTTTTAAATGGCAGTAGATTAAAATAAATAGAACCACGTTCTTCACCTATTCAACTAGTACTGCAGACCAATAAGACTTTCCTTGAGTCTACCCAAGTCAGCATACAGTAAAGTATGGTAGACACACCTCTACTGCAGCCCCCCTCCCAGACTTTTTAAGCAGAGGGCTGGTTTGCGGTCCCACAAACTTTTGGGGGGGGGGGGCAGACTATAGTTTGAAACAACATGAACAAATTCCTATGCACACTGCACATATCTTATTTGTAACCTTAAAAAACCCAACCATGAAAGAACAATACAATATTTTAAATGAAGAACAATATTAACAAACATAAACTTCCCACTATTTCAATGGGAAGTGAGAGGCTGCATTTGGTTGACAAGATAGTCAAGTTAATTAGGATTGCCATTGTATACCTTCCAGTCATTTCAGATATAGGTCGAACCAGGTAAATGACCTTGGAGGGCCACATTTGGCCCATGGGCTTTAGTTTGGGGACCCTTGTTTTATTGGAGGGAAAATGGGTAATCAGAACAAAGAACTCTAAACAGTCCTTTTCATCTCCAAAGTCTATTGTCTAAAAGTATTAACTCACTCAAAATCTTTCAAGTAGGAAACTATTCTACAGATAAGTATTAGTAACAATGAATTGTACCAAAAATCAGTCTGTAAATCTTACGTCTGTCCATATCAATGTAACAGACCTAGGAGTACAAGAGGATTCGAAATGATGAGAATAAAAGATTGGTATTGTCACCACATTCCATTCTGTCAAATGGTTAGCTGCCCTCATTCTCACAGAACTGAACGCTCCATGAATGTCAAAATGATAGTTGAAAAAGCTCTTAAGCTTCTAAAACGATTCTATATTCCAGGTTTACCACAGTTCACAGAAGAAATCACTTTCAATTGTCAGTTGAGTTATGACATGATTTCAGATTGCTGACATCAAGAGTGAAGACATTACATATTAAGTCTTAGCTGAGATTCCAAGAAAATCATTCATTTTTAACTGTAGAAACTAGAAATGACTCTTTGCCACCAAATGTTCAACTCTAGCTGAGGTACAGCTACAGCTATGAACCTATATACTCAGGTAGAGTTATGGCTGTAAACATATATACTTATACAGTAGAACAGAAGCCAGAAAAAAACAATTCAAGAGTTAGCGCTACCAAGGCAAAATGTTTTTTCAACTCTACATTGGTACTTTGGATATTTTCGGTGACAAGAGTTCTGACAGTTACAGCCAAGAGCTACTTAATAACTATGATAGCCAATTGAGATTTTTGTGTGCACATACACTCTTTTTTCAAGGCATTCAACAACAGTTGGCATGCATGCATACATTAATTCTTCCCTCTTCTGGAGATACTGTTTGGAAACAGTTCCCTCATTGTTTAGGCTGCAATACTGGACTTCAACTAGAACTAAAAACAACTAATAATATTAGAAAGCTTCCCACTGGTACTCAATGGTATGCAGGGTTATGGAACAGCAGTTCTTTATTTTGTCTTCAATTAATACAAATATAAAGATCCTGGATATATATGTTTTAAAATCCACAATTTCCAATTTCTGCTGCCCAGCTTTTAAGAAGCTAATATGAATACATGGTTATTTCAAGCTATTTTCTCTTCCAGATTCAGACTACAGCAGATAAACTTCACAAGGCTGCCTATTTTGTACAGATTGTGTAAACATTAATACTAAATCTAAATGTATATCACAATCTTTCAATGAAGGACAGATATCTGGATGGTGATGCATTGTATTAAAACTGTATTAAGAAAAGCAAGTACCTTAGATTACTATCCTACTTACTAAAATCCAACAGAAATGAACATAATAAAAACCTTTCAGTTGTTACCAACTGGACAATGGCAACATGACTGAATTCAAAGATTTGGAATTATGATACTCTCTAAATTTGCACTGAACATTAAGACAATGGATGCCTCATCTGTTCATGAACAGAAAAGGCCTCCTCATTTTCTGACTATAGTGGAAATATGGTAACAAGGGGCTGTACACAGATTAATTCCTCAAGCCAAGTGCATCCCTATCCCTGAAGTATAACCTTTCTCCAAAGTAAGGACAACACTAACTACCACAGTAAAGGAAGGTGGTGTGATCCAATTGATGTTGAGCATGGCCATGAGCAAATAATGTAAGAACAGTCTTGAGGAGGATTAGACTGAAGGCCTATGCAGCCCAACGTTCTGTTCATCCAGTGGTCAACCAGGTGACTATGGGGAAAGGATGACAAAAACACAACAGCACGCTCCTGTTCTCTTCCCCAGCATCTTGTATGAAGTGGCATTGTTGTTGCTGTGTACCTTCAGGTCATTTCCAACTTACAATGATCCTATACTGAAGCTATGACTGGCTTTTGCTTGGCAAGATTTGTCTTCCTCTGAGGCTGAGTGTGTGATTTGACCAAAGTCACCGAGTGGGTGTCCATGGCTAAGTGGGGATTCAAATCCTGGTCTTCAGAACTTAAGGGCATCCATAATGTAGAATTAATATAGTTTGACACTACTTTGATTGCCATGGCTCAATACTATGGAATCACAGAAGTTGTCGTTTTAAAAGATCTTCAGCTTCTTCTGTCAAAATGTGAGTGCCTCACCAAACTACAGCTCCCAGGAACCCATAGGTTTTTTTTTTATCATGTCAGAAGTGACTTGAGAGTAAACTGCAAGTCGCTTCTGGTGTGAGAGAATTGGCCGTCTGCAAAGACGTTGCCCAGGGGATGCCCAGATGTTTTATCATCCTGTGGGAGACTTCTCTCATGTCCCCATATAAGAAGCTGGAACTGACTGATGGGAGCTCACACTGTCTTGCAAATTTGAACCTCTGACCTTCAGGTCAGTAGTTCAGCCAGCACAAGGGTTTAACCCAGTGGTTCTCAACCTGTGGGGCCCCCAGATGTTTTGGTCTTCAACTCCCAGAAATCCTAACAGCTGGTAAACTGTCTGGGATTTCTGGGAGTTAGAATCATAGAGTTGGAAGAGACCTCATGGGCCATCCAGTCCAACTCCCTGCCAAGAAGCAGGAAAATTGCACTCAAAGCACCCCCGACAGATGGCCATCCAGTCTCTGTTTAAAAGCCTCCAAAGAAGGAGCCAAAACACCTGGGGGCCCACAAGTTGAGAACCACTGGTTTAACCCACTGCGCCACTGCTGTTCCCGCACTCATAGTGTTGAGCCATGGCAGTTAAAGTGGTGTCACATTAAATCTACAGTGTAGATGCACCCACAGTCCAACACCCAAAGCATTACCTCATGCTGGCTCCAATACTGGGCACAACAACACAACCATCACAACTGCCAGTGATTATTCACTGGTCTTATCTGTCAGAGGAAACAGGGTTCAAATCTCACATCAGCTGCACATATACTAGTGAGCTCCCATTTTCGGTTTTAGTGCCGGGCTTAAAAAATCTGCACACCGAATGACACGCAGAGATTGATAACATAAACAAAGAGGACAGAACAACACCTTCTGTCTACGCAATAAATGGCTAACCAGTGAGCTGCCTTGGGGAAAGCAGTCATAAACCACTCCTTAGTTGGCAAGGGGCAAGAAAGGACAAGCCGTGAACGATTTCAGGGGAATGAGCACAGGCTGTGGCACACCTTCACAGTTTGGGAAGGAAGCCCTGTCAGTGTCCATTCCCAGTGAAGGAAGGAGGAGAAGAGAAGGACCATCCCTTTCCCCTGGAAGGGGGCAGGGAGGATAGAGCCCCTAAGGATTTATGCCCCCCTAAACCCCCACAAACACCCTACCTCCCTCCCCACACACACACACACAACCATAGAGAGAGGCTGCAAGGGTGGAGAGGCTCTGAACTTGGCTGCCTCCTCAGACTTCGCGGGAGGAGAGGGGGGGGGCAGGAGGAGGAGGACTTTCTCTGAGGGAAGGAAGCCCTGAGGGGAGCGCTCCACACACCCTGCATATCTGGAAAGGCTTGGCTGGCGAGGGGGGCTCATTGGGGAGGCCTCCAGGCGCGGGGAATGGGCCGGGGGCCTCCCGAGGCTGCTCCTACCTGGGCGGCCATGTCAGGTCCCTTTCCTCAGGGAGGCGGGGGTCCCAAGCCTCCGGGCCCGGCCTCCTCGGAGAGCAGCACATGCAGCGCGGCGGAGGGAGCCACGCCGGGAGCCGCAGTGGCCATGGAGGGCGAGGAGGAGACGCTGAGGGAGGAGGCGGCGGAGGCGGCGAAGGAGGCCCGCTGCCAACCGCCAACCAAGCCCCCCCTCCCCTCCTCTCCCCTCCTTTTCCTCCCCCCTCCCGCGGCAATCCCAATCCACCGCCTGACAGCCTGGCTGACTGACTGGCAGCACGAGGCCCCGCCCACTCGTCCCCACCCTTCGCCTCGACGGGCCAATCCGCTCCGGGCATTCTTCGCAAGGAGCCCGCCTACCTCGCCACACCCTCCAATCGGAAGCCAGCTTTCCGCCAAGGCACCGGATCCCCCAGCACTCCGCAGAAAGAGAGGGAAGAAAGCGGGCCGCGGCTGCCACCGCGAGAGAGGAAGGAAACCGCGGCGGCTGTGGTGGTGGTGGGGGGCGGGAATATCAAGCCCGGTCCAATCAGGCTCCTGGCCAATAGCGAGCCGGGAAGAGGCTGACAGGCAGCGCGTCGCCTCTCCTTGAGTTTCAAGAGCCGAATGCGGGGCGAGGGCTCCAGGGAGGCATCCTCTCAAGGGCTCCGGGGATTGGCGGCCGGCTTGGACGGAGCAGTCATCGCGGAGAGATATAGGGCAAGGGAAGAGAAGGGGAGGCCTCCGGAGAGCCATCATTCGGCCTGCGGGCCAATTCATGAGCATTTAGCAAGCCTTTGCGGGGCTCTCCCTGAGTGACAGGACGGGGAGCCAATGGAACGAAACAAGGGCAGCTCTCCTTGGTGCTCCCATCCAGCCGTTTTATGGATTTCTGGGGCTGAGGAGGAGGAGGAGGAGGAAGATTATCACCCCCCCCTTCCAAATTCTAGCAATTTGCCCCCCCCCCCCCCGTTTGCTAAGTGTTTCTTCTTCCACTGTGGCCCAAATAGGGTGGGGAGGAGAGAAAAAAGCGCTTCCTCATGAAATGCCACTAGGTTTTAATCTGAGGCTTCCTCAACTATAGGTTACCTGGGATATTGAGAGCTGCATCTACTTTTTGGAGCTAATGCAGCTGGGCACCATTTTAAATGTCAGGGTTTAATACTAAGGAAACAGGAGGACTATAGTTTTAATAATAATAATAATAAATTTTTTGTCGTGTCAGGAGCATCCTGTTGTGAGAAAATTGGCTGTCTGCAAGGACGTTGCCCAGGGGACGCCCGGATGATTTTTGATGTTTTATCATCCTTGTGAGAGGCTTCTCTCATGTCCCCGCATGAGGAGCTGGAGCTGATAGAGGGAGCTCAACTGCCTCTCCCCGGATTTGAATAATAATAAACTTTATTTATACCCTGCCACCATCTCCCCAAGGGGACTCAGGGCGGCTTCCATGAGGCCAAGCCCAACAAGACATCAGTAAAACAACAAAGCAGCAAGCAAATAAAGCAGTACAATTAATATAACTCAGATATAACACACAAAAATTTAAAACATTATGGCCGGGCCAGATGTAATAGATTAAAATTTTAAAATAAACACTGGGCGCGAACAGAGGTAGAGTATATCTAAGCAGAGGGGTTTAAAGGATAATGTAGGGAGATCAACCCAGTGCTTCTGAGGAAATTTTGCTGGGAATTGGTCAGAGCAGAGCATTGCTTCCTTTATTCAGGGAAGGCACACTGGAACAGCCACGTTTTCAGGCTCCACCTAAAGACTGCCAATGTGGGGCATGTCTAATATCCTTGGGGAGTGAGTTCCAGAGTTGGGGGGCCACCATAGAGAAGGCCCTTTCCTTCGTCTCCACCAATCGCGCCTGTGAAGGGGGCGGGAGCGAGAGCAGGGTCTCTCCAGATGATCATAGAGATCGCGTGGGTTCGTAAACAGAAATGCGGTCACGCAGGTATGCAGGTCCCAAACTGCCTTCTCAGTCAAATAATGCCTCATGAAACTACAACTCCCAGGATTCAATAGCATTGAGCCATGGCAGATGAGGTGGTAAAGGTAAAGGTTGTCCCCTGACATTAAGTCCAGTCATGTCCAACTTTGGGAGTTGGTGCTCATTTCTATTTCTAAGCCGAAGAGCCGGCATTGTCCGTAGACACCTCCAACGTCATGTGGTGCACACAGAAAACTGGGCAACTTGGAAGTCACTGAACAGACTGCGCTCTGGCACCACGAGATGCAGAGCCAACTTTAAGAAATGGGTCTACAAAGTGGAATCCATGACATGCGAGTGTGGAGAAGAGCAAACCAAAGACCACCTACTGCAATGCAACCTGAGCCCTGCCACATGCACAATGGAGGACCTTTTTGCAACAACACCAGAGGCACTCGAAGTGGACAGCTACTGGTCAAAGGACATTTGATAGAATACCAAGTCTGCAAACTTTGTGTTTTATTTGTTTGTTTGTTTTTAATGCAATACAACTGTTTTGGTTTGCTCCTGACATGATAAATAAATAAACAAATGTGGTGCCAAACTGCATTAATTCTACAGTGCAGATGTATCCTACTATTGCCCCCCGCCCAGTCACGGTTTGGACCTGACTGCGCCTTGGTCACCTTTCTGGATAACCTGCCTTGGAATTCAGCAGCTGAAGTATAGAAATAGAGAAAGCCGCTATATTGTTGTCGAGCCATGGGACCCTCCCTCCAAAGGATTTATGAACTTCAATAAGACTCCAAGCAAGAGTTATGATTGTGTTGTCGAAGGCTTTCATGGCTGGAATCACTGGGTTGCTGTGAGTTTTCAGGGCTATATGGCTATGTTCCAGAAGCATTCTCTCCTGATGTTTCACCCACATCTATGGCAAGAATCCTCAGAGGTTGTGAGGTCTGTTGGAAACTATGCAAATGAGGTTTATATAACTCTGGAATATATAAAGAGAAAGAACTCTTGTCTGCTTGTGGCAAGTGTTTATGTTGCAATTGATCACTTTGATTTAATGGCCTTGCAACTTCAAAGCCTGGCTGGTTGCTGTCTGAGGCGGATCCGTTGCTGGGAGGTGTTAGTTTGCCCTAGTTGATTCTTGTCTGAAGCTCTCCTGTTTTTAAGTGTTTCTCTTTATTTATTGTCCTGATTTTCAAGTTTTTTTAAAAAAAATACTGGTAGCCAGATTTTGTTCATTCTCATGGTTTCCTCCTTTCTGTTGAAATTGTCCACATGCTTATGGATTTCAATGCTTCTCTGTGTAGCCCGACATGGTAATTGTTAGAGTGGTCCAGCATTTCTATGTTCTCAAATAATATGCTGTGTCCAGGTTGGTTCATCAAGTGCTCTGCTATGGTTGACATTTCTGGTTGAAGTAGTCTGCAGTGCCTTTCACGTTCCTTGATTCATGTTTAGACACTATGTTTGGTGGTCCCTATGTAGACTTGTCCACAGCTGCACAGTATACGGTAGACTCCTGCAGAGGTGAGAGGATCCCTCTTGTCCTTAGCTAAACATAGCATTTGTTGAATTTTCTTAGTAGGTCTGTAGATAGTGTGTAGGTTGTGTTTCTTCAAGAGCTTCCCTATGTGGTCAGTAGGTTTCTTGATGTATGGTGAGAACACCTTTCTTCTGGGTGGATCTTTGTCTTTACTCTCGTGGCTTCTTTTTTGGTCTTGGGCCATGAACAAGCCATGAGACTAAAGTCAAAGTTATATAAACCTCACTTGCCTAGTTTCCAACAGACCTCAAAATTGTATTAATTCACTATTTTATTAGAAACTAACCATTATATTTAGGCCCATGTGTGCTATTATTGAGCTACGATCTTCCTTTACACCTGACAGTTGCAGTATTAGCCTGAGGTCGACTGAAGTCCACAAAAGCATACCATGTAATAAATTTGATTATTAAGTTACCATAAGAATATGTTGGGTGGCTATGGAAATGGGTGGCAGGGGGGGGGGTGGTGTACATTTTATACATTTTAGCTAGTTTTGCTGGGGTCAGGTACCACCTGTTCATCATTTTATAAAAAAACTTCTCTAAGGTCATAGCATTGAATTTTCTTAAGCCAATAGTTCACATTTTCCCCATTTGTCTAGTTCTAAGTTGTGCCTGACATTTTGTGCCCATTTAGTCATACAATCCTTTATCCATTCTGTTTCCATTTCCATCTTCAGTAATACTTTGTATATTTTCCAATAAGGTGTTCTTCATTAGTACACAGTTCCTTTTCAAATTGTGATTGGTCTCTTTCAAATCCCATATTTTTACTATCTAGTGTAAATCTTTCTTCCAGTTGCCTATATCTGTACCACTGTAGGTGAAGTCCTGCATCCTTCAGTTCTTCTTGAGTTTTAAATCTGTATTTATCATCTTCATTTATTATTACATCTCTGTATGTAATCCAGTGATCTCCCTTCTTCTTATCTAACTTGTAAAAGCTTCTTCTGTTAAAACAGATAATGGGGTTGTTGGACATAGTTTAATTTTGTACTTATTCCAGATTCTTAGTATGGCTCATCTTATAAAATGGCAACTAAAATCTGTCTGTATTTTTTGCTGCCATATATATGTATGCCATCCAAAATGTAAATTATGACCTTCTAATTTTAACAGTCTCACATTTCTTAAGATTAGTCCATCTTTCATCCAAATTAGTAAGCATGCTTCAAAGTACAATTTCAGATTGTCCCCTTTGCTTCTCATCCTACAGAACCTTGGTTTTAATTGTAGTCCTCTTGCCCTACCAAAAGTATTTGGTTAAGTCTTTTTTCCATTGTTTAAAAGGTGCATCATTTAATTGGAATGCTCTAAAAAAGAAATATCATTTTTTGGTAGTATATTCATTTTGATAGCAGATATTCTTCCCAATAGTGACAACTTTGATGTGATCCATCTTTGTAAATCTGATTTTATTTCTTTCCATGTCTTTTCATAATTGTCTTGAAATAGGAATAATACTTTCAAATAAGAGTAAGATCTTCCTCTGTGATATGCAGATAGATCTTCCTCTGTGATGTGCTGCAGAAGATGGAAACTGTGTAGAATAAGTGTTCTGGTCCCCATTTGCTGCTACGTGAGGCTCAAAAATAAGATCATTCAGTCCCAGAACTGTCTTGCTCAAATGGAAAACAAAGGGCATTCTGTGCTCTGCCATTGTTTTCTGTAGGCACCACCCTTGATCTCTTAAAGGGGTCTCCATGTAATTCGTTCTTGTGTGCTTATAATGCTTCTTTAACCTTTAGACACTTTCCCCCTTCTCTCTTGTCCCTGATGACTTGGCTTCCCTGCCAGTGATGCCATGGAGTTACTCTGGGTTTTAATCCTGACTTTACAGAAGCCTATCACCTGCCAGAGGCTGTTTCACACATATGTTTCACACATATGTCACATGTCACAGCATGGCATAATAATTTCATGTGCAGAACTATTGTAGAGCTAGTCATTCAAACTTTCCCCCACATTACCATCAGTAAATAAAACCAATAAACAATAGAAAGTAAAAAAAAAAAAACAATTTTAAAAGACCGAGATCATGCTAACCAGCTTTACAAGGTAGCATATCTAGAGTTTGTTTCCAAAAGGTACCAAATCCCCCAAAATTGAAAAATGAGTTATAAGTGACAGCACATTGTTGGCTAGGAGTAGAAAATTATATATGGATCAAAACTATCAAAATGTATCAAATCACTCTACAGGGCTTTGGAAATGTTCATTTTATACCCCCCCCCCAAAAAAAAAACACAAACAAACATATCCCCAGCACATTTTCTTCAATTCCTGTAAAATTTGTTCAGATGGATTTGATACCTTTTGGAAAGAAGCTCCACATGTGTTTTCTTTGAATTAGAAGGAACACACTCTGTATATGTGTACAATAAGCCCTTGGTACCTCCTGGAGTATCGTTCCAAGACTTCCCATGAATACAAAAAATCCATAGATGTTTAACTCCAATTATATAAAAAAGGACAGTAAAATGGCAAAATCAAGGATCGCTTTTTGGATTTTTCTAAACAATTCAAGGCATTGATGATAGAACCTGTGCATGCAGAATAAGTGGGTTTGGGGGTCAACTGTACAGTAAAAATTAAAAAGGAATCAGGGTAGCCAAAAAGAACTGAAATCACTCTCTATGTATGTATTCTGAGCAAGTTGCAGGTTACTAGGCTTACTGTATTACAATGGTTGATGGTAGTGAAGATGCTGTAATGTAATAGTTTAGGCACAATGGTCTGCCATCATGGCATCATCTTCTGCTGTACATAGGTTGGCATTTTTATGGAAGGAGGCCCTGGCTGCACAGCACATGACTGATATATGAAGTAGCACTGCAGAAAATGCTTTGGGTGTGTTTGATGGTATTGCTCTTGCTGAAAGACCAATGACTTGCTTCTCAACTTTGTTTTTGGAAATGCATAAGACGCCAAGCACACTACAATGAACCCTTGGAATCTACTGGGATTTGGTTCCAGGATTCCCACAGATACCAAAATCTATGGGTGCTCAAGTCCTGTTGTATACAATGGTGTACCAAAATGGTGTTTCTTGTGTAAAATAGGATAATCAGGGTTGGCTTTTTGGAAATTTTTTGGAGCAGAAATATTTTTAAGTCATGGTTGGTTGAATCCATGAATACAGAATCTGGATATGGTGAGCTGATTGTACAAGATTGCTTTGCTTTGCTGCCTACAGAGCATGATCACTATAACGAATTTGCAGTGCCTCATAAAAATAATACACTTCTTGTTATATTTGTGTAATTTTATATACAAGTTATAAAATTATGAATAAATGCAGTTAAAACCAACACAACATCAAGGACTGTAAGGAATATAGTAAGTTAAACTAAAAAGGAATTAGGCTTGAAAACAAGGAATATAGCACTGAAGATGGATAAATCCCAATATGCATATGAATCAGCAGTGAAAGACTGCTTTTTTGGTACAGGGAAGGAAGAAATGCCTTCTGGGTTTGCGTGTGAAAAGTACCATAAAGATGGTGTTTTCTGATGCACTGGTTAAGTATAAGCTGTCAAACTATGTCCACTGCCTGTTAAATGTAATGTAAATAAGACAGAGGAAATTTAGGGGAGAGCCAGAAGGGCAGATAAAGGCAGGGTAAATTTAGAATGTCCCCAAAAGAACACATCAGACATGGTGCCATTTTTTAATCTCTAAAAAGGTAGCATAGAGGGAGATTAAATCTTCTTTATGATTATGTATGGAACGGCAAACACAGTGGCTGACGCTGCTGAATCCTGTGTCACTGGAGGAGTAAGTGTGGTCTTGTTTTATCCATTTTTAAAAAGAAGATATCCAAGTTGTGGGGGCTGTTTTGGAGAATAGGATTCAGCACTATGGGATAGAGTTGATACAAACACAGACACTTCACAGTGTCTGTGTTTGTATCCACTCTATAGTGGGATAAAACAACTCAGCAGTCTAGTGCAGTGGTTCTTAACCTGTGGATCCCCAGATGTTTTGACCTTTAACTCCTAGAAATCCTAACAGCTACTAAACTGGCTAGGATTTCTGGAAATTGTAGGACAAAACACCTTGGGGACCCACATGTTGAGAACCACTGGTCTAGTGTATAACATGACCTGTTTATTTCACAATGTTTATAGGATTTTATAACTGGGAGTACCATAACTGAACATTGAGTAATGTGTGGAGAGTGCCATAGTTTACAGCACACCATAAGCAAAACTCACACCCTAACAGTAATAATGAAGAAGGGAAGAGGTTAACTAGAAACAAATGGTTAGCCTGCTTATGAAACTGATTTCCCATGCAAACCTAGGGAAACGACTGTCCTTGTTTGTCATGCAGAACTCTTGTGTTGCCTTTTATCATGGCTGATGGTTTGTCTTTTCAGGTTCTCAGCAGTGGCCTTCCCCATTACCTGCTTCCCCTGATCCCTTTTAACTAGAGAAGTTGGAGACTGAATTTGGAAATCTTTGTGTGCAGTATGTCAGCTCTACCAGTGAGCTGTGGTTGCTCTCACCAATGTCTCACTCTTGCACATGGGTGGAACTACAGGATCTGATCTGGCAGCTCCAGCAGAAGCTTAAGTGGAGAACATTTGTTTTTAGTCAATGACTATTGCTGACCTAGCTCGTGTTTAAACATGGAATGGCCAGATGATGTTACTGCAAAATGATTTTAACAAGATAACATCAGTGACTACAAGTTTTAATGGTTTTTATATATGTTTTTATATTGTTATGTTGACTGTTTTTAATTGCACTTTTATGAATGTATGGCATCGAATCATGCCAATCTGTAACCCACCTTTAGCCACTGTATAGTTGAGAAAGGTGGGCTATAAATGTCATAAATAATGATGATGATGATGATGCCCAAGGAAAAAGCAATGGATGATTAATGGCTGTAACTTAATGATAGACGTATTAATATATTATCATACTTTTTGTCTCCCTAAGTCTGGAAAAGCTACTTATTTGGACTGCAACTTCCAAAATGCACCACCAAAAAGTAACATTTCTAGACAGATTGCTGTGCCTGTCTGTTGTGCGATAGTGACTGAAATGGCAAGGAGATGGGAATTAAATTCATTAAACCAGGCTCTTCAGTGCAAAGATGGAAGCCATACAATTCAAGTGCATATGCTATATGTAAATGGGAGAAGCTCAAATGTTTTTGCAACTATTCCTGGATTCTAGCTGTTACATTAAAAAAAAAAAAGAGGTAACTACCTCAAACAGAAGGACTAGACCAGAAAATAAATGAGTCTCTCTCACTTTCTAGTCACTCCTCTAAGTCTCTTCTTCAGCACAACAAGTTTTCTGCATAACACTCCACCATGGACTATTTTGGTGACTGCTAGAAGCTAGAATCTAGAGTTTGCTGCCAACATTTCTGAGCATAAATCAGCATTTTTGTCTTCACATAGTTTGCATGCTTGTTTGCATGCTTGGACTATGTAACCCACACACTAGCACTCAAGAGCTTTGTTATTAGATTAGTCCCTGTGAATGACAGGCCTGACCTTAAACAAAATGGGGCTTCTCATTTCCTTGTCCATGAATATAAATACAATTTTAAGGAGTAAATTTTCAGTTAAAGTAGTTCCTTTTCATGACTTTTCATAACAATATTAGATTTTTCACAACAATAATAGTAGATTACATTGTAGTACAAAGCATGTCTACATTATGCATTGATTCAACACTCATATACTCTAACTCAGTGGTTCTCAACTTTCCTAATGCCGCGGCCCCTCAATACAGTTCTGCATGTTGTAGTGACTCCCAACCATAACATTATTTTTGTTGCTACTTCATAACGGTAATTTTGCTACTGTTATGAATCATAATGTAAATATCTGATATGCAGGATGTGTTTTCATTCACTGGACCAAATTTGGCACAAATACTGATACGCCCAAATTTGTATATTGGTTTGGGTGTGTGTGTGTTAATTTTGTCATTTGAGAGTTGTAGTTGCTGGGATTTATAGTTAACCTACAATCAAAGAGCATTCTGAACCCCACCAACAATAGAATTGGGCCAAACTTCCCACACAGAATCCCCATGACCAACAGAAAATACTGGAGGGATTTTGGGGTGAATTGACAGTGATTTAAGGGAGATGTAGTTCACCTACATCCAAAGAGCACTGTGAACCCAAACAATTATGTCAAAGGGGTTCCTAAGACAATCAGAAATATGTGTGGAACTCTCTGCCCCGGAGTGTAGTGGAGGCTCCTCCTTTGGAGGTTTTTAAACAGAGGCTAGATGGCCATCTGCCAGGGGTGCTTTGAATGCAATATTCCTGCTTCTTGGCAAGGGGTTGGACTGGATGGCACATGAGGTCTCTTCCAATTCTATGATTCTATGATCTATGATCCCTCTGAAACTCCCTCGCAACCCCTCCCCAGGGGTCCCGACCCCCAGGTTGAGAAATACTGCTCTAACTAGAAGAGCTTAAGAAACCAATACATTAACAATATAAAGTGAATGTAGTTATCATTCATTATGGTTCAATCTTAATCCTAATATGTTATGTCTTTTTGATGCAAAAAGAGTTAATTGCAAGTTGCTAATTATTGTAATAAGTGAATTCAGTGTTCTGATATCAAGAGAATGGTGCTTTTAAAGAGCGATGTGATAATTTACACAGATTGATGGGAGATTGTTTCTAGCATCTGAAAGATTGTTTTATTCATCTTTCAATGTTCAACATGCCATCTTCTGTCAGCAATGCTTCTGTGCACTCTGTATAGGAAAAACACAACATTTCAGCCTAATTCGGACCGCTTATCCATATTAACAATTCCCAACCGGTCTCCTAAGGTAAATTGGTGTAACCAGGTGAGCGGGCCCTCTGGTTTGAAGGTGGTGTTGTTGAACGCCAGATCTGTCAACGGAAAAACAACCTGGATTCAGGATTTAATCCTGGAGGAGCGGGCAGATCTGGCGTGCATCACGGAGACCTGGCTGGATGAAGCGGGGGGCGTAAACCTCTCCCAGCTTTGTCCTCCAGGCTTCTCCGTGCAACACCAACCAAGAGCCGGAGGACGGGGAGGCGGGGTCGCAGTGGTCTATAGAGATTCCATCCATCTATAGAGATTCCAGACCACAAATTTCGAATGCATCCACCTGAGGGTGGGTGACCGGGACAGAATAGGGATTCTTGTAGTGTACCGTCCACCTCGCTGCACTACAGTCTCCCTGCCTGAGCTAGCGGGGGTGGTCTCGAGCCTGGTGGTGGAGTCCCAACGGCTTCTTGTGCTGGGGGACTTCAACATCCATGCCGAGGCAACCCTCACAGGAGCGGCTCAGGACTTCATGTCTGCCATGGCAACCATGGGGCTGTCCCAACAAATAACTGGCCCCACCCACTGTGCTGGACACACATTGGACTTGGTTTTCTGCCAGGGATGGGAGCAAGGTGGCGGTGTGGAGGAGTTGTCCATCTCTCCGTTGCCATGGACCGACCACTCCCTGATCAGATTTAGACTCACTGCGCCCCCTAACCTCCGCAAAGGTGGAGGACCCATTAAGATGGTCCGCCCCAGGAGGCTTATGGATCCGAATGGATTCCTGACGGCTCTTGGGGATTTCCCCGCTACCTCGGTAGGTGACCATGTCGAGGCCTTGGTCGCTCTCTGGAATGGGGAGATGACCAGGGCAATTGACAGGATCGCTCCGGAACGTCCCCTCTCAAGTAACCGAGCTAAACCAGCTCCTTGGTTCACTGAGGAGCTGGCAGCGATGAAGCGAAGGAAGAGGGAACTAGAGAGCGTGTGGCGCTCGGACCCAAGCGAGCCAAATCGAGCACGGTTTGTGTCCTTTCTAAGGGCATATGCCGCGGCAATAAAAGCCGCAAAGAAAACTTTCTTTGCGGCCACTATTGCGTCTGCAAAAAACTGTCCGGCGGAGTTGTTTCGGATTGTCAGAGGTCTTTTAACTCCCCCTACCTCAGGTGGGAGCCCTGACAACTCGGCCACGCGCTGTGAAGCATTTGCTCGGTTCTTTGCAGACAAAGTCACTTTGATCCGTTCTGGGCTGGACGCCACATTAAATGCAGTCTCTGTGGATGTGACACAAGCACCTGCTTGTCCTATTTTGATGGATTCTTTTCAGCTTGTGAAGCCCGAGGATGTGGACAAGATACTTGGAGGAATGAGGCCTACCACGTCCATCCTAGACCCCTGCCCATCCTGGCTTCTGAAAGAGGCCAGAGGGGGATTGGCTGAGTGGGTAACGATGGTGGTTAATGCCTCCCTCCGGGAAGGCAAGATTCCAGCGAGCCTAAAACAGGCTATTATAAAGCCGCTGTTGAAGAAACCATCATTGGACCCCACTAAATTTGACAACTTTCGGCCTGTTTCCAATCTTCCCTTCTTGGGCAAAGTCATGGAAAGCGTGGTGGCCTCACAACTCCAGGTATTCTTGAGAGACACGGATTATCTGGATCCGGCACAGTCTGGTTTCAGACCGGGACATGGTACTGAGACGGTCTTGGTCGCCTTAGTGGATGATCTCCGCCGGGAGCTAGACAGGGGGATTGTGTCCCTGTTGGTGCTCCTGGACCTCTCAGCGGCCTTCGATACCGTCGACCACGGTATTCTTCTGGGACGCCTTGCAGGGATGGGCCTTGGGGGCACCGCTTTGCGGTGGCTCCAGTCATTTCTGGAGGGTCGTACCCAGAAGGTGTTATTGGGGGACTCCTGTTCAACACCACAGCCTTTGACCTGTGGTGTTCCTCAGGGCTCCATACTGTCCCCCATGCTGTTTAACATCTACATGAAGCCGCTGGGTGAGATCATCCGGAGTTTCGGGGTGCGGTGTCACCTGTACGCAGATGACGTCCAACTCTGTCACTCCTTCCCACCTGCTACTAAGGAGGCTGTCGAAGTCCTGAACCGGTGCCTGGCCGCTGTAACGGTCTGGATGAGGGCGAACAAACTGAAATTAAATCCAGACAAGACAGAGGTACTCCTGGTCAGTCGCAAGGCCGAGCAGGGTATAGGGTTACAGCCTGTGCTGGACGGGGTCGCACTCCCCTTGAAGGCGCAGGTTCGCAGCTTGGGTGTGACCCTGGACTCATCGCTGAGCCTGGATCCCCAGGTTTCAGCGGTGACCAGGGGAGCATTTGCACAGCTTCGGCTCGTGCGCCAGCTGCGCCCGTATCTTGGGAAGTCTGACTTGGCCACGGTGGTACATGCTTTGGTCACATCCCGCCTCGACTACTGCAACGCTCTCTACGTGGGGCTGTCCTTGAAGACGGCCCGGAAGCTCCAGCTAGTCCAGCGCGCGGCAGCCATGTTGTTAACCGGAGCGGGACGCAGGGAGCACACAACGCCCCTGCTGTCCCAGCTCCACTGGCTGCCGATTTGCTACCGGGCCCAATTTAAGGTGCTGGTGTTATCCTACAAAGCCCTAAACGGTTCCGGCCCAAAATACCTTGCGAACCGCATCTCGGCCTACGAGCCCATGAGGACCTTGAGATCATCTGGGGAGGCCCTTCTCTCGGTCCCGCCTGCCTCACAGGCACGCTTGGCGGGGACGAGAGAGCGGGCCTTCTCGGTGGTGGCCCCCCGGCTATGGAACTCCCTCCCTGCTGAGATCAGACAGGCGCCTTCCCTCATGGCCTTCCGCAAGGGCCTGAAAACCTGGCTCTTCGAAAAGGCCTTCAACTAAGTGCTCTGTTTTTTGGAATGACCACCGGAATGGACTATGACTATGAGATTGACTATGACCCCAAACTAGACGAAGCGGATTTTTAGATGTTGTGTTATGGTCTTGATCTAATGTAAATTGTTGTCTTTTCTATGTTCTGTACACCGCCACGAGTCGCCCTCGGGCTGAGAGTGGCGGTTAACAAGTGCAAATAATAAATAATAATAATAAAATAATAAATTTTGCATGCAAAAGAATAAATGCTCCCAAATCTGACAAATGAAATGGCAACACACAAAAACCCACGTCAAGACACTTTAGCATTCAAGGAGACTCAGTTAATTACTTCAAATTTGCAAAGTGGCTGGTAATTCACAAATTATAATCTATTAATAGATATTTAATTAAGTTGATTCTTAGAACTCTACATATCTATTGTGAGTTCATTTTCACAAAATTCCACAATTTTGTGGAATAAAAATAATCTTAAAAATTAACTGAAAGAGATTGTCCCCCTTCAGGTATTCCTAACAGCCGAGTAGAGTTATAGATTAACTTTAAAATGACAGTATGGAAAGAGTAGCACCTTAGAGACTCAGAAAATAAAGTTGGTAGCATAAGCTTTTGTAGACTAAGTTTACTTCCTCAAATGCCAGTTTGTTTACAATAAACCAAGCAATTGAAGATTTATGAGCAGTAATACAATTGTCTGCTCATAAATTAATACAGTAATACAAATGGGGGGCCATGGTGGCACAGCAAGTTAAATCGCTAAGCTGTAGAACTTGCTGACCAGAAGGTTGGCGGTTCAAATCTGTAGGTCAGGGTGAGCTCCTGTTGTTAGCCCAAGCTTCTGCCAACCTAGCAGTTAAAAAACATGCACCTATTGATCTACTCATATTTGCATAAGAATAATAAAAATAATAAAAATAAAGAAATAGGAAGAGATACATAGTAGTTAGGGAAGGAGAGATACAGAGTAGCAGGGGCTCAGAGAATGGAGGTGCCTGAGTTGCTTTGTGGTTATCTGGCTGGCTTTCTGGCTGAGAAAGGGAGAGGATCAGCTGGCTGATCTCCACCAAGGCTGTGGAGAATAGCTGGAGTGGACCTGCCTGAGTCAAGCAGCTGGGTCGGGGCATGGGTTAGGGGTTTGGGGGCCATGTTGGATGGGTTGCTGCTGGTTCTGGGGAGGCCCCAAGGAGACCATGGGGACGGAGGACATTTCCATTCATTTGGTCCTCCATCCTTGGAAAAACTATAAATCAAAGGATACAATTTATGTGTTCTTTATATTAGAGGTGGAGTTGGGGATCTTCAATATCACCTTCTCTCCATCTTTTTATTGCTGAAACAATCTATCACCATTATCACTTTAAAAACATTATGTCAAGGCAAGTGCAACAGCATCAGGTAGAAGAAGAAAAATTGCATTGAAAAGTCACCAATAATAACACCACCCAGCTCTCTCTCTCTCTCTCTCTTTCTCTCTCTCTCTCTCCCTCTCCCTCTCCCTCCCCCCCCCTCTATATATATGTATATAGGTTTCTTGTTTTTAAGCCTGTTCCTGGGGTTATTTGGAGCACCAATTTAGAAAAATTTATTGGATCAACTGCATCAGCTCTAGTTTCTTAGATATGGTAATCACGATTTTCTATGGGAGAGCAGATGTCCACTAGAAAATGGCATATGTTCTGTACCTCTAAATCTAGAGCCGATAGGAAATCACTGGTGCCATTTCTGCAATCAGCAGATTAAATATAAGTATCGAGAATCAGAGCTAACGTTTGAGGCACCAAAATGTACATTGGCCAATGTAATAATAGGACCTCATTATATAGGCTAATTTGACTGTCTTCCCTTTCTTCATGGAGCCCATTATACAATGTAATTTACTTCTAGTGGGGCTCTGTGGCAAAAGAGGAAAGTAAGCAGTAGCTACACGGGAGGAAGCCTTTGCAGCATTAGGGGGAAGCTGGGTGGCTGATGCTTCCCCCTATGGGATGGGGCCAGCAGTAACTCAGGTGATGTAGGGCATGAAGTAATGGGTTCTCCGGGACCCCGTGGATTTTTCATGATGCATGGTGAATCCCATCCTTAATGTGGAAAAGTTCTTAGTAGCACCTTCAAGTCGCATGTTGACTTATGACCCCATAAGTTTCACAGTGGTTTCTTGAAAAAGGGGTGGTTCACCATTGCCTTAGGAGCCCCCAGTGGAGCAGTGGGTTAAACTCCTGTGCTGGCAGGACTGAAGACTGACAGGTTGCAGGTTCAAATCCAGGGAGAACGCGGACGAGCTCCCTCTATCAGCTCCAGCTCCTCATGCGGGGACATGAGAGAAGCCTCCCACAAGGATGATAAAACATCAAATCATCTGGGCATCCCCTGGGCAACGTCCTTGTAGACGGCCAATTCTCTCACACCAGAAGTGACTTGCAGTTTCTCAGGTCGCTCCTGACACGACCAAAAAACAAACAAAACCAAAAACAAAAAACCTATGCCTTCCTCTAAAATAGAGCCTACAGCAGCTGGTGTTTTCTGTCAAGATCCATTGTAAGTAGGTATCATGCATAGCTTCCAAGATCAAATCTGGGAAGGGGAAGGAGAAACGCAAAGAGAGTAAAAAGAGGAGGAGGAGGAGGAAGGCTTTAAGTAACATAGACACAAAGCTAAGCTTTACACTGTGGACCAGGGCCATCCATCACAACTGGCAGAGCTGGTGGAATGACAGGTGCACAGCCTGTCAGAAACAATAATGGGCTTAGTCATAACTGTTCTCCACAATCATTTGTCAGGTATGGGGGTGGTAAAGATGACTGCTCACAAAAATGAACAATAAACAAACACTGTGACACAGAAGCATAACTGGCGTAGCTTGCTCAGCTGCAGCTAGCTATTGTTATTAGCCTGTAGATGGTGCACCACTCTTTCAAGCTCCTACGCAGCACCACAGCCTTGATGATAAATGACTACTGGTAGTGTTGTCAAGAAGTATTATCAAGGAACATTTTCCAAGTATTTCTCACTGTGTTTTTTCCACCAAAAATCACAATGATTATTTTATAATTTAGGAAAATTATTTTTAGCACTGCTTCTTGGATTATCCATGTGGATATTTCTAGACCAAATCTCTTCAAATAATAGGCCCCGTGAGCATATAGCAGAGGCAGGCAAAGTTCAGTCTGTAGGCAGCATGCAGCCCTTGAGACCCTGAAGTGCAGTTTATGGGACCCCCACCCCAAATAATCCTCTTAAAGCCTCCCCCCATTTTTAACTTTTGGGGGGCTGGGTATGGGGCATATTTTTTGACCCAAGCTTGCTCTAAATCTCTCAAAACCTCCTGGAAGGTCCACAAAGAGCTTGCATTTCTTCGTATAACAATGTGGCTCTTTGACTATTTCTAATTGAAAGTACAGTCCTACACTCATGGCCCCATCAGCTGATCCTCACTACAATGTGGTAGCACCAGGTGCACCATCATTATAATATATATATAGGGAGGGCTCCCATATATGCCAGCAAAATGGGGCTGAGACAGAGATGGCACGTGGGATGATCATATTTCAGCTACATACTAAACCTATACTCCATCACAGGCACTTTACTCAAGCATCAGACTTGGCACAAGAAATCCCCTGTTTCTTGACCTGTAGAAATGGGAAAATTAATTTGTTGCTAATATTGGGATGAATAGATTGTGGTTAAAAGCCACAACACACACACAAACAAAATATGATTTATGGAGAATAGCATGTTTGGTTGTCACAGTTGCTCCATTGTTGTTTATTAATGGCTCCTTCAATTACTTGACTTTTAAAAATTGCCCTCCTATCCAGGCTCTTTCTACATAGGTTATACTACAAATTCTATAATTTTTCTGATAGGTAAAGGTAAAGATAAAAGTTTCTCCTGACATTTAACTCTGGGTGGTGGGGCTCATCTCCATTTCTAAGCCGAAGAGCCAGCGTTGTCTGTAGACACCTCCAAGGTCATGTGGCCAGCATGACTACATGGAGTGCTGTTACCTTCCCGCAGAAGCAGTACCTATTGATCTACTCACATTGGCATGTTTTCGAACTGCTAGTTTGGCAGAAGCTGGGCTAACAGTGGGAGCTCACCCTGCTCCTCGGATTCGAACAGCTGACCTTTCAGTCAGCAAATTCAGCAGTTCAGTGCTTTAACCCGCTGCACCACTGGAGGCTCTTCTGATAGAGGAATTTGCAATGCAGTGCACCTAGGCACTTCCAAGTTGCGGAAGGCTGTTCTAAAGCATGGGATTTCACATCTTGTTAAATTAACTTTTGTTACTAATTTCTACCTTTCCACTTCTACCTACTCCTAGAAATATAGGCATCCACATACAAATACAGAATCATTTGCAGACCTAGTCCTTCCATTTGACAAAATGAAGAAATTTTGGATATTATAGAAGGGTGGCAAATATATGTTTTCTTATTATCCTTCATTGTTCTTCAGTTCTTTGTGTCAAATGTGCAATGGTCTCTGATGCTGGAGGATGTGCTTCCTATTCACTGCTGCAAATGTGTGGAGGAAGCCCATCATTATCTGGGTTTGGCAGCAAAAAGCTTTGGCTCTGTATTTGCCTTAAAAGAATGTCTCTCCGTTAAAGTGACAAGGACTCTTCCTGAGTACAGCTGTGCCTGTGTCACAGAGCCCAGAGGGCCTTGGATTAGCATTGTGGCTAATTCACAGCACACATGCTGCCCTGAGATAAGATGATACAACAATGCACAGGAAGTAAGGAGGCTGGGTTTATTTTTTATTTAAAAAAAGAAGTGGAATAATGTGCATTACTCAATACAAACGTGGTACCTATTACCCTATTTAGCATGCTGATACCTCCGTGGAATGTCAAATATAGCACTCTCCGTATGCACACAGACCTTTCAATGTGCTCACTGGATGTGGATTACAGTCAATTATTTTTTAAAGTATCTCTTTTCCACTTATTACAGCAGAAGTTCCTGTAAGCATCTAGTTTCCGTTCTTCTTCTAGGAAAATACAAATAAATACTATTTTTCCTCCATATAAAACTGAATAGAAGTTTAATTATATATTCTACCAACCATTATTTTTAATGTGGAAGACAATTTCATTCATTGTTATCAAATTTCTGGTAAATTTCAGTTTGGAGCACCTGAATAATAATTCTGTTCTGAATATTAGAATGGCTACTATTCATTCACTTTCACTGCCATATCTAAATATAGTATAGCTCTCTTTAAAATCTCTCCAGTAATTTTAGGCTATGTATGCTCTCACATATTAAAACCCTATTTGCCTTCCATTCAGAGCAAATACTCTGGGAATATGGCTTATTATTGCTTTTGTCTTTTTCACTCTGAAGAGCAACCAATTGGGGTCCTAAATGGAAGGGTTGGTGAGCAGGGAGAGGGGATTTGTCCTACTTCTACTATGTCTTGGGTCGAACAAATAATGAATGTCTCCCTATTGGATCAAGACAGAACTCTATCCTCAGAGGGAGACATCTGATCATGGATTACCAATTTCCAACTCCATGGAAAATGAAGGAAGCATCCCTAAACATTCTATTATTCTGCCAAGGATGTAACTGGCAATCTGGGTTCTTAGATGTTTAGTGGGAAAGCAGGAAATCTGGACTTTTTTGTCGTGTCTGTGACCTTGCTTCCCAAATTAGGATGGGGGAAGCACTATCTCTCCTACCATTCCACCTGTCCCAAGAACACTATAACTTTCTTTCTTTCTCCCTCTCTCCTTCCCATAACCCATGGCATTGTGTTTCCCAACTTCGCATCTTTCAATCGATTGGAGGTTTTAGTATCTTCTTACAAAGTTGTCCTGTTGGATGACTGTTGCTACAGATGCTTTACGATGCAGTCATCATTAATCCTTTGGTTACTCATCCCTGTGGTTGAGTTACCCCAGATAATGGCATGGTGCTATTTTCACAGGCAAATTCCTGCAAGAGATTTTAGGACAATGGCATTCTGAAGTATCCTCAGTTATGTTTGTGAAATACTTGGAGTAACTATAATCCTCAGCACACTCTCCATTCTATCCTATCTGCTCTTTCCCTCACCTTATATCCTTGCTACTCATCCCCTCCCTTTCTACTTGGATTTCACTACTCATACTACTTAGGATGCAGTTTGACATCACTTGAACTGCCATGGCCCAATGCCATGGAACTATGGGAGCTATAGTTTTACAAGGTCTTATCCTTTTCTGCAAAAGAGAAGGAAAAGACCAAATTACAATTCCCATGATTCTATAGCATTAAGCAATAGCGATAAACTGATGTCCAATTGCACTAATTCTACAACATAGACACACTCTCTGTCTCTTGCCTCCTATTTCCTACTTCACCAACCCTTGCACCCTCACAAAGCAACCCCTTTGCTTCAAGTACTCTGTTACCCCCACTACCTTCCTTCTCTGCTCCTCTCCCCATTGCTTCACCTTGTGCCTTTGTAATGTAAGCCTCTATCATTTGCTCTGCTTGCACTCTCTGCCCTCACACCTGATACAGTGTTTCCTCACTTATCAGGGAGTTCCGTTCCAGGGCCACCCGTAATAAGTGAAAATCCGTGAAGTAGGGACTCTATATTAATTTTAATATTTATACATTAAATAAATATTAAATAACAGGCCACCGCACTTCCGGGGTCTGTGGAGACCAGGGAGGCAAGCCTTCCCTGCCGCGCTTCACGCTGGCACACTTCCGGGATCCCTGGCCCCCACTGGACATTTTATATTTTTATTAATATTTTCAAAAACCCATGAAACAGAGAAACCTCGTAAAGCAAACCACAAAGGAGTGAGGGACTACTGTACCTGTTTTTGCAGAACAATTTGCCAGAAGAGAATTCTACATTCTGCTTTGTACCTGCAAAAGCTAGAAACCTGGTTTTATTTTTAAAGTTAAAGGTTGGGCACAAGGCCAGAACTTGGTCCAAATTGACACCAAGTGGCATGTCTAGAATCCAAGCACAACCTGGCCAATTTTGTTATGGAATTTAGAAAACAATAAAATAAGTCTGCCTGCCAAGCATTGCTAACATAATTAGTAGCCAAATTTCCAGATTAAAAACTCACCAGGAAGTGAAGATAAAGGATAGGGGAATTTTATTGCGTTCTTTGCTAAAAAATGATGCTTGTGGGTACCTGTCCCAAAAGTACAAGTATAAGAGAACATTTGCTGTGCAAAATAGCTTTATAAAATCAGTTTACCATTGTTCCAGTTTGAAATGTCCCTCCCCTGTCTCTGGTTAGCCAGAAAAGAGATTGGCTAGGATCTACACTGGGGTTGGTCTAGATTGGAGGCTGCAGGACCACCCCCATGGGAGGGCACAGCCTGGAAATATAACTTAATCCAATTTTATATTAAACAAATGCAGGGTTTTAGAAAACAACAAAAGAGGTACATTCCAGACCTCCTGCTTCTGGAAGCAAACACACAGGTTTTTCCAGGCAAACAAAGGGCCTTCAGGAAGTCTATTGTGGTGGCTGGAGTTGAGTTGTTGGGAGCTATTGTCTGCGCTGAGAATACATTCCTGAGTAATGGCCCTTTGTCTTGACCCAGTGAGTTTAGACAGTTTCTTATATTTAGTACATTTAAGAATAAAGTAGAATAACCAAACATGAGCTTGACTCCATGGTAAAATCCCCAAGACTGGTAGCAAAATTTGACTAGAAAATTTGACTTGAAGCTAGGATAGGACCAGGAATAAGGCAAGAGCAGGAACAAGGCAGGAGCTTCTTGCTCTATTTTCTATGTTGCTTGATCTGAGACCTGACAGCTATTCTTTCCCTAATTAAAGGCAACAATGCATGAAAGCATTCTGTTCACCTTGAGAAGTCTCTCTTGGCCTCTGCTTCCTTTTCCCATGGCTTGGCTTGCACTTGGAATGCTTCCCCGCAGGAGTAGCCTTAATTCTCTGTCTAAGTCCCCTTCCTCCCTTCTCTGCCTGTCAGCTTCTAAAACAGTTTCATTTTCACACAATGAATCAACCAAATCCCCCTCCATTTTCCCAATTGGAAAACCACAATTCTGTTCCAACATCCCATCTGTCTGCTGGCCCTGCACCCCCAAACTCCTCCTCATCATCCTCAGCTGGCTGAACTACAACCACTACTTTATCTGGCTTGTTGCCCTTGGAAAACTATACATTCCTAATTATAAATCCCTTTTTATTAAGGGTGGGGGGGGAGGAGTATTCAGTAACAACATGTTGGTAAGGCGATCTGGGGTGGAGTGGGATGTTGCTATGAAATTAATTTCTAAGCCCTTCCCCCCATGTTGGCTCAGAATTATGTGTCAAAAATAATAATGAGACAAGACAGATTCTTGGAGGAAACTTCAGCCTAACCTCAATCAGACTAATTTTTTTTGGTGCTTTCCAAATACCAAGTCCAATCTTATTTTACAGAGAAGCATTCTCTTTTTGTTTCCTCTCTTTCTGCTGTCATTTCTATTTTCTTCTCAGAATTCCTAGAGCCTACATTAAACACAACAATACAGGTGCCTGAGAAGAAAAGCAATTTCCCTATACAATACTACTTTCTGTCTTGTCTTTTTGGTAACTTTCTGTGAGCTCAAGATTATTATTATTATTATTATTATTATTATTATTATTATTACTTTATTTGTATCCCGCTAGCATCTCCCGAAGGATTCGATGCGGCTTACACAGGCCGAAGTACAGATTTGGCTCTGTACAATGTAACTTTACATGAGTGTGCCATCTTTATATGAAGACTCAGAACTGCCAAAAAAGCTTGAGAGTGGCAGCCCAATTTCTTATCATTTTCAAGGCTGGCTTTTCAAGGCTGTGACGTGAGGGAAGAGAGTGGGTAGCAGCGTAATGGCAATAAGATGGGCACTGCACTCCCATCTGCAGACTCAATATGTTTTGAAGTCAAGTGTCAAACATACCCAAAGTCTTGCCACTAAGCAGGTGGAAATTATCACTGCCACATCATCCACCTGGTTCAATACATTTCCCTTTTTCTTCTCAGCTATTTTTCTACCACTGTGAGTAACAAGAGATGTCTACAGCTTATGTATGAGCATTTTTTCAGAGAAATTGAGGTCTTGGGAGGCTAAGGACAGAACCATCTCTTTATTGACTTATATCATGCCTCAGATCTAGCTCCATTTTCATCATTTCTGAAGTTGATGCTAAAATGAGGTGGCATGTGGTGCAAAACTTTCTGCTGGTGATGGGAGGAGAGATCTGAGGTCAGATGACCTCCTTCAAGGCCAGAGGCCTCTGTCCCAATCAGAGGCGGCCCTAGGTAATTTTCAATGGTAAGCAAACAGTATTTTGGCGCCCCCCCTCCCCCAAAACCAATCACTATCTATCTATCTATCTATCTATGGGGGCATGGACAAATTTTGGTCCTCCAGGTATTTAGGACTTCCTACTGGCTGTTTGGAATTGTGGGAATTGAAGTCCAAAACACATGGAGGGCTGAAGTTGGCCCATGCCAGCCATACACACACACACACACACACACTAGTCATCCCCTGCCACGCGTTGCTGTGATCCAGTCTAGTGATCTTGAAAGTAATAAGAAAGTTGGTTTCTAATATATGTAATTTCTTAATGCTTGTGGGTAAATAGTATTTCTTGTTGTTTCTTTGTCAGTGTTGATGTAGTTCCAACACAAAATACTGAAGGGATTTGGGGAAAATAGACTCTGATACTGGAGGGGTTTTGGGGAAACATGTACAATAATTTAGATTTGCAGTACCTTCAGTCACTTCCGTTCATGAAGAAACCTCCTTGCCGCCCTGAGAGGGGTGATGGCACAGCTGCCTGGAGAGGCACTTGCAATGCTGCCCCTCTTCACACAGGAGAAGAGGCCCTGTGCTCCATCGGCTCCTGGGTATGCGCTTTGCATTCTCTTCCCCCACACGCTTTGCAACTCCGGGAGAGGGACACGCGCCGGCATTACCAGGCGCACGGAAAAAGAGCCCTCATGCAGGGAGCATGCTCTCCCTCCATCCTTCCCTCACAAGTGCGCACGTTGTCCTCCTCTCCTCCTCCTCCTTGCAGGCCAAGGGAGACAACAACGCCAGTGTGCATCCTTCTCCCAGCGTTAGGAAGTGCATGGAGAAGGAGGGCGATGCAGGGCGCACATTTCCTAATGCCGAGAGAGGGATGCGCAGCGGCATTGCCGGGCACGTGGGAAAAGAGGCCTCGTGCATGCCTCTTTTGTGTTTCATCTTGGGTGCTATCTTTGAAACGTGAAATGTATTCGGCCAGCAATGAATCATAGAATCAAAGAGTTGGAAGAGACCTCATGGGCCATCCAGTCCAACCCCCTGCCAAGAAGCAGGAATATTGCATTCAAATCACCCCTGACAAATGGCCATCCAGCCTCTGCTTAAAAGCTTCCAAAGAAGGAGCTTCCACCACACTCCGGGGCAGAGAGTTCCACTGCTGAACGGCTCTCACAGTCAGGAAGTTCTTCCTAATGTTCAGATGGAATCTCCTCTCTTGTAGTTTGAAGCCATTGTTCCGCGTCCTAGTCTCCAAGGAAGCAGAAAACAAGCTTGCTCCCTCCTCCCTGTGGCTTCCTCTCACATATTTATACATGGCTATCATATCTCCTCTCAGCCTTCTCTTCTTCAGGCTAAACATGCCCAGTTCCCTAAGCCGCTCCTCATAGGGCTTGTTCTCCAGACCCTTGATTATTTTAGTCGCCCTCCTCTGGACACATTCCAGCTTGTCAACATCTCTCTTGAATTGTGGTGCCCAGAATTGGACACAATATTCCAGATGTGGTCTAACCAAAGCAGAATAGAGGGGTAGCATTACTTCCTTAGATCTAGACACTATGCTCCTATTGATGCAGGCCAAAATCCCATTGGCTTTTTTTGCCGCCACATCACATTGTTGGCTCATGTTTAACTTGCTGTCCACGAGGACTCCAAGATCTTTTTCACACGTACTGCTCTCGAGCCAGGCATCCCCCATTCTGTATCTTTGCATTTCATTTTTTCTGCCAAAGTGGAGTATCTTGCATTTGTCACTGTTGAACTTCATTTTGTTAGTCACACAGGATCATATTTTTGCAGTCCATTAAGTGTGTTGATGACAAATCAGATAAAGGAATACTGGGGAAATTAATATAAAGCAGTGTGTATGAAGGGACATTACATTTGGTAATCTAATGCAGGCTTTAAAAGGTTTTAAAGATCAAGTCAGGGTCTGCTGCAGTTTTTAGTTTTGGATATGTTTTTTATGGATTTTAACTGAATTTTTAAAATACCAATGATATTTAATTCCATTTTAATGTTTGTATATTTGTGGATTTTAAACTGTACTGAAATGTTTTTAATCTAAGTCAACTTGAGTCTTCTTGGGGAGAGAAAAAGCAGGGTATAAATAAACATAATAATGTGTTGTGGAAGGCTTTCATGGCCAGAATCACTGAGTTGCTGTGAGTTTTCTGGGCTGTATGGCCATGTTCCAGAAGCATTCTCTCCTGACATTTTCCCCACATCTATGGCAGGCAACCTCAGAGGAACAAAATCTGGCTACCAGTACCCTCTAAAATAACCCTCTAAAATCAGAACAATAAATAAAGAGCAACACTAAAAAGGGGGGGGGGGGGAATTCCTGACATGAAGCAATCAGGGCCAGTTAACCGCTCCCAACAAAGGATTCCTGGGCAGCAACTAGCTCGGCTTCGAAGCTGCAAGGCCATTAAATACTCATCAAGATGACCAATTGCAACATTCACACTTACCTCAAGCAGACATGAGTTCTTTTTCCCACCCTGGACATTCCACAGATATACAAACTCCACTTGCCTAGTTACAAACAGACCTCACAGCCTCTTGAGGATGCCTGCCATAGATGTGGGTGAAACATCAGGTGAGAATGCTTCACCAAGCACCAAAGAGCATTCTGAACTCCACCAATAATAGAACTGAACCAAACTTGGCATACAGGACTTCCATGACTAACAGAAAATACTGGAGAGGGGGTTGGGAAAAATAGACCCTGACATTTGGGAATTGCAGTTTACCAAGCACCAAAGAACATTCTGAGCTCCACCAACAATAGAATTGAACCAAACTTGGCATATAGGACTTCCATTACCAAATACTAGAGGGGTTTGGGGGAGGCATGTACAGAAGATGACATTTGCAGTGCCTTTTGACCAGGCCTCCTTGCTGCCCTGAGAGGGGTCCAGGCTCAGCTGCAGGGAAGGAAAGGGAAAGCGAAAGAGCCTGGCTGGCTGCCTCCCTCCTTCCTGGCAGCACGTGGAGGGAAGACTTCCCTCTCGCCTAGTGGGCGGGGCCTGCGCTTCTCCATTCGAAGGCTGTGGAGGGCGCATGGGGCCTGCAGGAGGAGGCGTGGCCTAAGGACAGAACAGCGCCCCCTGGCAAAAAAAGTATTCCGCCACCGCTTACTTCGAGTAATGGACGGGCCGCCCCTGGTCCCAATCCCCATCCCCATCAGCAAACAAATCTGAACCAACCTCTATTGCAATGCCATAGGTTCTTGGTCCACATTTTCCAGGAAAAATATGTGGGGGTTTTTTTCCACTATGTGTATTCTGTCTCACAATCAGAGTGGTACTGGGGAGAGCAGGATAGATTGGTAGATGGCATGCTCCATCCAACAAGTGTTGACATGTTTTTAAGTGTGCAGTGCTACTTGTTGGGTTCTATAACTTTAACATGGTTGATCTCATTTATTATTTTATTAATAAAGAGAACTGGGGCTGCTACACACTCCTCATTCAAGCCCAGTCATGAGATCAAAGGCAAAGGGCTGGATAAAAGTCTTCCTTATTAAACAGGAAAAATACATTTATTTATTTTTTATCATTGAGACTAAGAGTTTCTTTCTCCTTGTGGCCACAGTCACTGCTTATGATTGTGCAAAATAGATTCACAGAAATTGGGACATGATGAGAAAACTTTCATTTCAGCCATGGTTTGAGAGGTGGAGACAAGTTTTTCAGGGAAAACATGACTGAAGAGAGGGAGATATGGAAAGGGTTTAAAAATATCAGGAGGATGGGTTCTGAGGACTATCTATTAGCATTTCATAAACATCTCAATCAGTTATGGCAATATCCATCACTCCTGTGCCAGAAAGGGACATGATGCCTGCTGATCTATTTTTAAAGTCCACATCCTACTACTGAATCTGACCTTTCAATTGCCACCATCATCTTTGGAGGGAATGAAGAGACCAACAAGGCTGAATGCAATGATGAAGACTGACAATGGGCAATGGTGAAGACTCCGCAGAGAGTGGTGTCTATAAACTGTGATGCTACCCAAGCTTCTGACAATGCAATACCTCTCTTCAACCTTATGGAGCAATTTGGGAGTGTTGTTTTTGTTTGGCTGTTCTTGTGTGCTTTCAAATAATTTCTGACTTATGGGGACCCTAATTTGTGATTTATGGGAGCTCTAAGGCAAACCTATTAGGGTTTACTTGCCAAGATTTGTTCAGAGGAGGGTTGCATTTGCCTTCTTCAGAGGCTGGGAGATTGTGATTTCCCCAAGGTTATCCGAGGGTTTCCATGGTTGAACAGTGATTTGAACCCCGATCTCCCAGAGTCATATATTCCAATGTTCAAACCATTGCACTATGCTGCCTTGGGGTGTGTGCGCTATTTTACAGGTTGACATTTATTGTTTGCTCACACAGAGACTTGCCCATCACGTTCCGCAATGCTCCTGTGAGCTCAGGTCAGAGCCACTGATGAGCTGCAGACATCCTCAGCTGCTTCCGGCCTTTAATGCTGTGATCTTCCTCTTGAATGCTTGACTGCAAATTCTGCTTCTCACAGTGCTCACGGGTAGGGAAGAAACATTTAATTTCACTTTGAATCACACGGAAGAAGCTTTATGCAAATTGATGCTGCCTCTCTTCTGAAGTGTGGCAGCTGCAGGCTTCTGTTTGGGCCTTGAATAAGTTGCATCTTATCAGAGCTCTTTCTGTGCATTGCATTTTTCACTGATATATAAACATAAGCATATGTGCATGCCAGTTTGGATGCAGGTACTGCTGAATATAAATATTCCAGAGTATGTGTAGAAAACATCTGCATCTCGTGTTTTTTAAAACAGGTACTTGCATACATGAGGGGGGTCTATGTGGGACTCCCTTTTCTCTTGCTGTTGGTACAATTCAAAGACATAGCTGTGTTATTATAAAACTATGCCAAGAAATATTGTAGCATCTTTGTGTCTGAGAGTAGCATATGATTTCACAACTTAGGTCTATTTCAGCAGATGCATGCAGCATATTTAAGTCTATGGAAGCTTATACTACTAACTTCTTTCTCTCAGTTAGACTCAAGATACTACAAGATTCCTTTATGTTGTTGTGTGCCTTCAAGTCATTTCTGACTTATGATGATCTTAAGGCGATCCTATCATGGCTGAGTGGGGATTTGAACCCTGGTCTCCAAAGTCATAGTCCAATGTTCAGACCACTACAACACACTGGATCCCTTCCTCTTCTGTTCCCACAAAACATGAGAGAAAAATTTGATTCTGGGTGCAGAACACACAGAAAAACTTGAATAGCAGAAACTGTGTTCTGCTTCTCTTCTGTGTATGCTGTGGTTATGACACTTTGGTAACAACCTTGCTTACTTGACTATTTTTAAACCAATATTTCCCCTGAATATTTACAAGTGAAATATTGTGGCACTTGCTGGCATATGGGAAACATCTGCTACCAAGAGGCATGCACAATTGAATCGCTGAGGGATTTCACCCTCCTGAATCATCTTTTGTTATGCAAGCTAAATAAATAAATTATAGTAGAGGAAAGCAGCCAATTGACAGATAAAAGGTTTACCCCCAAGAAGCAATATTTGTTTTATCAAATTGGTTGGAAAACAAAATTGATAATTTAATTAGCAGTACTGTTTGATAGAAGTCATTTTTGTATGTGTGTATGATATAATGGCTTCACTGAAAGTCCATATTTTAATATAATCCTAAGCAAATATCTCTTCCTCCTACTTTTACCTGGTATAAAAGACACCAGATCCCATTTGATCTTTGAAGCTAAATGTGGTAAGCTCAGGTTAGTACTTGAGTGGGAGACTATCAATGAATACCCAGGAGCTGTAAGCTATATTTCAGGGGAAGGAACTGGCCAAAGCACTTCCAAGAAAACCCTATTAAATTCATGGGGTTGCCATAAGTAGACAGGTGACTTGAAGGTGCATGTACACCTAGTAACTTGCCCCAGACCAACAGCTTTTCATTTATAGAGCACTGATGTTTCTCAAGGTAGCTTGGGTTAGAGTCTAACCCAATGACATGAAGAATCAGGATGAAGTCTAAATATTTGCATTGATATAATTGTAATGAAGATAATGAAATATTATCAAAGGGTGGAACTGTTGTTTCCTCATTTTTCTGGATAAAAAGAGCATATTTCTTCATGGCTATGGAGTAAATATTTAAAATGTAGATGTCGTGCAACTAGGAGGATTGTGATTTTTTTAATCACAGTCCTCGTCATCATTGATTATTGGCTATGCTGACTTGGAGTGATGAGAATGTATCTCAAGATGAATATTTGAACAGACAGAAGTTGTGAAGTATTGTCATGTGACTCCAAGTGGACTCTGTCTTATGGCAACCTTATCCTAGTGCTTTCTTGACAAGACTTGTTCATAGGGAGGTTGTCCTTGCCTTCCTCTGAGACTGAGAGAGTATGACTTGATCAAGGTCACCCACAGGGTTTCCACTCTTGAACAGGGATTCCGACATTCAAATCATTAGACTATAATATGTCTGGGTGCTGGTATAGTTTGTGCTAAAACATGATTACTTTTGTATAACTACAAGGGACTTCAAAAAGTGTGACAGAACTGGTCTTATTTTTATTATTGTGATTTCCGTTTTTTATTTATTGTGACTGTTACTGTGTATATTGTTTCTATGTTGTGAGCCACCCCAAGTCCCTTTGGGGAGAGGGGGCGGTATATAAATAAAGTTTATTATTATTGTTATTATTGTTATTATTATTATTATTATTATTATTATTTCACTGACACAAAAACACAGTATGTCACAGCAAATGAGATTTATATGCTGGATTTCGTGTCATAAAATCACAAGTCGAACACTTCCCAAGAATCTAGGACTGTGTGATGTATTTTTGAATGATGCACGCAGAACCAGGCAAGGTGGAATTTTGCAGTTGACAGATCGTGATTTTGTCAATGTTTATTATTTCCAAATGCCGGCTGAGATCTTTTGGCACAGCACCCAGTGTGCCAATGACCACTGGTATTATTATTATTTTGCCATATACCAGGACGTTGTTTGAATTATTTAATGAAATGTAGCTGGACTATGGAGATCACTCAATGGCAGGCACTTGAGGCATCTTCCTGAAGTGCTTAAAAATAAACCTCTAGAAAATGCATTAAAACTCAAAAGGAAAAGATGAGTCAAGAGAGAATAAAATAAAAATAATAAAAGTCAGTAAGGGATCATGTAAAGCACAAGTAAACCAAGTTCCATATCCTTTTAAAAAAAATCAGTGGATAGAGGCAATATTACAGGGTAATATTTTGTGTATACAGCCTTGGGGAAATGCACTCATGTGGTTAGAAAACTAATGTGAGTTTTAGGGAAAGGATCTTCAGCTGGGACATGCATTTTTTAAAAAAAAATGACATGTATTTATTGCATTTATAATATCCCACGTTTGTTTAACGGAGCTCAATATTGTGCTCCTCCTCTTGTGATTTTGTCCTCATTTGAGATAAGCAACCATGGTGCATCTACAATGTAGAATTAATGTAGTTTGTCACTACTTTATCTACCATGGTTATGAGAGCTGTCATTTTATAAGGTCTGCCAAAGAGTGCTGGCGCCTCATTGTTGTCGAACACAACACCCCCACCCCAAGGATTTATAATTCACCAAGGACTATATCTAGTTCACCAAGGCCTAAACCAAATAAAATGCCCCCCCTTTTCACAAGACCCCTGCAGCCCCAGCAATGGACTAGCAGCCCCAAATCTCCCCCGGTAACTTATTGCTCATTATATATATATATATAATCTGTAGTTATGCACTGATTTGTACCAGTGCATGTATGAACCAGGTCTTCAGTAGTGAATCTCTTGCAAAGTCAATGGCTCCCTAAACATTTAATGAAATGTATCTTTCTTTACTACCTCTGCCTACATTATGCCCCCTCTTTGCAGCCTTTGCCCATATTATATCTTTTATTCCCTATCCTATATATATATCCAAAATATATTTTGAAATATGATTTCTGCCAGAGACAGCCACAGTGTCATCACCTCCCTGTTGACCCCATGGAGGAATTTCTTGGACATTCAGGTTGGGCTAATACCTTGGGGAAAAGTGAAAATCAAAGACTCATTGTGTGTGTGTGTGTGTGTGTGTGTAGTTTAGTGGGAAGTTTCAGTTCTCAATCCGATATCTCTGATTGTCTCAATTGAGCTGAGAGATGGCTGGCCATGGAAATGGAAAATCAAAGACTCATTGTGTGTGTGTGTGTGTAGTTTAGTGGGAAGTTTCAGTTCTCAATCCGATATCTCTGATTGTCTCAATTGAGCTGAGAGATGGCTGGCCATGGAAATGGAAATCCAAAGTACATGCACACATTGGATATCTATTTTATACTCAAGGCTTAATTGAAGATCACCATCTTTTGTTCTGAAAGCCCGTTCCCTTGTTTTTCCCATGTGATTTCCTCCTTGCCAGAGACTAAGACAATTAAACCTAATCCAAAACACATTTACATTTCCTGACTTGGACAATGGACTTTTCTGGGTCTCACCTCCTTTGCAAGGAAGTCACTCCCAACAGCTGATAGGCCCTGACTGGGCCAGCCTCTTCCATCTCTGTCCCTTTGCCAAGGAATCCCCACATGGAGGCAGCAATATCACCACAGTGCCAGCCAATCAAAGTGATGCTTCAGACTGGCCCCTCTGCCATCCTATCAGAAAAGGGAGCGGATGAGTGGGAAACTTGAATGGCTGTCAAATGTATAAAACCTCATGTCTGTGTACTGTATGGTTATGCTTGTACATTTTGGTGCTAACCATACTTGCATCCTTTCTGGCCAGATTGCTAATAACCTCTGTGGCTGCTTTCAACACTGAGTGTGTTCTTCAACTGGAACATCAGACTTTAACGTAAATGCTTTCCAGGCATAGGCTCTCTTTATCCACACTCCTAGTCTAAATTCAAACTCATCATCAAGCTACCAAATCCCAGAATTCCATAGCATTGTGCCATGGCAGTTCAAGTGAGGCCAGACTGCATTCATTCCACAGTGTAGATGCATCAGCAGTGAACTTCATGGCTGAATGAGGTTTGGGGTCCAACTCTTCCTGATCCCAGTGCTTTATCACACTAGAACTGAAAAAGAAAAAAACAGGCAAAGAGTATGCATCCCATCTGAAATCCTGTGGCTGCCTCCTTCAGAATTCTGGGGCTTGTAGTTTAGGGGAGGGGCCTTTATAATGCTCAGCCAGAGAGGCCCCAGGTCCTCACTAACGTATAAAGCCCCTCTTGGTCATCCCTGAAAACCACAACATGGAGCCCTTCCACACAGCCATATAACCCAAACTATCAAGGCAGATAACCCACAATATCTGCTTTTAACTGAATTATTTGAGTCAACTGCCATATAATCCAGTTCAATGTGGATTTTATACAGCTGTGTGAAAGGGGCCTTAAACTAGACCCAGCATGATTCATGCAGATTACAACCTAGAAATGTGCTTGGCATGTTGGAGAAGCTCTTGGAAGCCATCAAGTAAGCCAGAGCTTAGTAACGTTACATTTGAACTAAAACATTGAACATCCTGCAACCAACATGACCACTGTACGCCCTGAAATAGTGTTTCCAAATTGTAACCATCACCGGATGAAGTACATTTGCTAGTGGAAACCAGTCAATTGACAGGTTTTGAATGAACTTCTGCAATTCTTTTACATAGTGGTAATCAGGGCATTTCAGCATAAAAGAAGGAACTGAAACTAGAGGTTGCCAGAATGGTGATACTATGAGAATTGGGTGGGGTACTAAATGAATGGAGCTGGAAGGGCTGAAAACACCTCTCATTAAGGAAGTTCCAGTCAGGAAGAATGGCACAGAAGGAGCAGTATGGAAACTGGTTGCCCATTCCTCAGCTGCCAAGAACTAGGACAGAATTACAACAGAATGGTAAGACCAGAGTTGGTACTTGGGGAGTGAACGCAGAAACAGAAACACTTACGCTATGCCTTGTTATGACATGTGAAACAGCTGGACTACTCCTTTTAGAATAGTGATTTTCACACCATTGTGTGGCTCTTCACACCACACAACAATAGGATTGCATTCCTCTTTAACTGCCCTGGATGCATTCTGTGGAATTCTGGGGTTTTAGGTTTGATCCAAGGAGCTCTCCAGATGGGAACTGAAACGGCACTTCCCTAAACTACCAATCCCAGGCTTCCATAAGACGTTTCAACAGCAGTTAAATTAAAATATAGAACTATAGTTGTATTTTGCACTACCCAATTATGGTGTTGTGAGTTTACTTTAATGACCACAGTTGATCTAAATTGTAGGTTTGTAGTTTGGTCAGAAGAAAAGTAACTCTGGCTGAGAATTCTAAATACCTGGCCAATTGTTGTTTAGGGTTTATTTATATTTATTTATGACATTTATTATTATTATAACTTTATTTGTACCCCGCTAGCATCTCCCAAGGGATTTGATGCAGCTTACACAGGCCGAAGCCCCAAAACACAACAATACAATACCTAAAGCAAATTAAAAACAGTTAAGCAGGAAAACAATAACAGTAACAATACAACAAGACACTATTAAAACTGGGCCGGCCGGAGTAGGGGTACAGGATTAAAAGTGCTGATGTGGCGGGAGGAATATAGGATTATAATATAAGTGCGGTGTGCAGTGTGCAGTGATCTTGGTTCTACTAAGGTGCTTCTAGGATTTGGTGCTGGAGGTTCCTAATCTGAAAAGGCACATCGGAACAGCCAGGTTTTCAAATTCTTTCTGAAGACTGCCAAAGTAGGGGGTTGTCTGAGATCTTTCGGGAGGGCATTCCAGAGTCGGGGGGCCACCACAGAAAAGGCCCTGTCTCGCGTCCCCACCAAGCGCGCTTGCGACGCAGACGGGATCATGAGCAGGGCCTCTCCAGATGACCGGAGTGAGCGTGTGGGTTCGTAGACAGCGATACGGTCATTTATATACCGCCCTTCTCACCCCGAAGGGGACTCAGAGCGGCTTACAAGTAATATGTAAATACAATATATTATATTATTACCATAGCACAATCTTAGTATTATATATTATTATATTGTACTGAAATATTATTAGTAATCTTACATGTAATATAAAATATATAATTATAATATCACATTATTGTTATATTGTACTACATTATAATATTATCAGTATTATTGTATATGCAATATATTATATTATATTACATTATTAGCACAGTGCAGGAGACAAGATGGAACTCTCTTCGTGGCCCCCTCTCTTCACTCTGGTCCCAGAGCAGCAGTTGGTGCTGGAGGGAGGGGCACCCAACTGATGACACAGGAGACAAGATGGAACTGTCTTCCTGGCCCCCTCTCTTCACTCTTCACTAGTGTTGTTTAACTTTACTCTAATTTCAGATATTGATAATTTATGGTCTGTACTACAATCTGGTCTTAGCCATGTTTTTGCAGAGAGAATTTCACTCCTCCCCCTTTTTTACTTCCAATTATGTAGTTTACTTGATTTTTATATTGACCAACAGATGGTCAATATAAAAGACATGTACAGTCACTTCTTGGATTGCTTAAATAATGTGTTTACAATGAAGAAACTGTTGGGTTCACAAAATTCAGTCAGTCGATTTCCTACTTTATTTCTTGATTTCAGGCCAAATTTCCTTTAATCTGCTCTGTTTATTATTTTTGTATCAACTATGATTAACAAGAATTCTGATTTTTGTGTGTGATCAATTCCCTCCTGCAGTTCAGCACATAATCTTTCAGTTTCTTCTTCCTCCTCCTCCTCCTCTGTAGCTGGAACAAAAACTTAGATAATGGCTATCTTGATAGCTATATTGAATTCTTATTTATATTATACAGTGGAAGTTTGCATTATATTCCCTGGCTGCTTTTACTTCATCTCTCCTCACTATTAATGCCACACCATTTCTTTTTAGGTTTTCATTTCCTGAATAAAACACTGTGTAAATATCCAAGTCAAAATTTCCCATTCCTGTCCACTTTAGCTCACTCACTCAAATGTTTCACTGTTTATATGTTCCATTTCTTTCTTGTTCCCATATAATTTTTATTGCAAATAAATGAGGAACAGGGAAGGGTACTATGTTTTATTGTGTCTAGCTTCCCTTGATCAATTGTTCTTCCATTCCATGTTCCTATAAAATGTGTTGTGCCGCTTCAAACTTTCCTTTCACCTCTGAACACAGCAACAGCTAAATATCCTTTCAGCCTGAATCCATTGCATCATTAGCTATAGCGCTATTTGTGGTTGTCCTTTGCTGTACCCCAGTAACTCATTGAGTGCTGTTCAACTGGGAGTTTCATCTTTTGGCACTGTCACTTGTTTTGTTTTGAATGGTTTTATCATAGGGGTTTTGTGGTAAAATATATTTATCTGTGTCTCCTATATAATACCAATAAGTGTTAGCTATGGTGCCATTGCTGTTGCCTCTGAGAGATCTTCTGCCAGTGTCAGCTCCCACTATTGCTGCTGCCCATTAGCTGTTTGGCACATTTAGCAAAAGTCTTTCTGACATGGAAGATCATACCAGCAACACTGATGCTGACAGTATAGACCCTTAACTCATAGGAACACATAATCCCACCAGTGCAGAAAGGTAGTGTCATTGGTGGATCTGTCCTATACTTGCCAACATTTCATGGCATAATTTATTACTGAGGAAAATCATGCACACAATGAAAAGCTGCAGCAGTTTGCTTTTTCCCGAGTGAACTGGGAAGGGCAAGACTCCACCACTTTTATTTCCTCCACCCAAAATCATTAATTGAGTCCAAATTATTTTGGCACTTTGAACTATTTTTTGTGGCCAATGAAGTAAACTTAGGACAAACAGGAAAAAGTGGGGACAGGGGTGGGGAGAGGAGAGAGAAACTGCAATGTTTTACAAGCACCTCTTAAAAGTGGGAGGAAAGGTAAGTAATTGTCATGATTGGAAGGTGTGCTGTCCAAAAGTGCAAATCCCTGGATTCCATTTAATAGAACTATGGCAGTTAAGATTGAATCATACTATTATAATAGTATAATGTGAAAGGATCCCTGGTTTTTCTCAAATTGCAGTTTAACCTTTATTTCCTTCATGGATGTCTAACCTACACCAGCATTTGGAAAGTGGGTAGAGAATGATATGCTTTTCTGCCAGTGCGATTCCCAACCCCCTGAGAGAGTCTCCTGTTATTTTTTGTTGTATGCTTCCTTAGCAAAAAAAGATACTCAGGACCTTGTCAAGACTCTTATACAGTCTCGGGCAGGAATCCAATAATTTCTCCTGTCCAAACTTCAATCTTACAATAATATTAATATATAAAGACACAACTATTTGCCAATATTCTGTCCATCATCTGACTTTGCAGTTGCATAGTAGCAGTCCAAACATTTCACTACTTCGAAATTGGGAGATAAAACAACACAGAACAATGGAAGTACTGTAATGATGGCATAATTATGAAATGATTTGAATAGTTTCCATATCTTGAAAAATATTCAGTAGAAGAAATGAAATCAAGTTCAATTCAAGTCTCAAAAGATGATTTACTCACAAAAAATGCATGAAAAATTAGTATTTATAGCTTTACACAACTAAGTAGCTTAACAAGGAATATATTCATGATGGAATAATTAAACTTTTAAAAAAGAATGCTTTCAAGTTACATAATTAACATGGAAAGCTGGCAATCAAAGATATTAAGAATTCCAAAATAGATTTGCCTTTGCTATAGATCTATCCAGGCTCTCATTAGGCTCCTTCCTCTTAATATTGGCATAATCAAATGCTTCCATATAACCATCAGATCTGCTCCTCAAAGCAACAACCAAAGACTTCTCAGAATTTTCTCAGTCATACACCCATTCCCTAGGAAACCCAAAAAGATCAAGAAAAAATAAGGGTAATCGCCATAAGAGTAAGCATTCCAAAATATTCAGTTTACATCCCCCCCACACACCACGTATGCTATTGGGATATTTCCCAGAGGTCCAACTTTGCTCAGATTCATATTGTCATATTGAGGAGGTGAAACGCTTGTTTTCTGCTGTGACCAGGACACAGAGCAATGGATTCAAACTGCAGGACAAGAGATTCCACCTAAACATTAGGAAGATCTTCTTGATGGTAGAGATGTTTGACAATGGAACATGGTGCCTCAAAGTGCACTAGAGTCCCCTTCTCTGGAAGTTTGTAAACAGAGGGGGTGACCAGGGCTGTAGCCAGAAAAAAAATTCGGGGAGGGTTGACAATTTCAGGGGGGGGGGGGTTGAAACCTGCCTCCTAGCTCACACTGAAGCAAAGAGCACAGCTGCAGGGGGCAGAGCAACCTTCAATAGCCTGCAGCTCCACCCCTGTCAACCACCTCCACCAAGTCTGGCCTCCTTAATAAGAGCATCCAACACCCCCCCCCCCCCTCAACTTGGTTGTTTCGCTACATCGGCTATTGCTGCAAGTGATGACAGTGTGAATAAATGGTCAATATTTGCTTGAGATAATGCTTACAGTTTTGGAGGGACTCTTAATTTTTTGCATCTCATAGACTTAGCAGCAGGGGGATTGGGTTAACTAGTTAAAATTCATGAGTAAACCAGGTTTTTTTAAAAAAATCTGAAACATTTCGGGGGGGGGGTTGAGCCCCTAAAACCACCCCCTTGCTACAGGCCTGGGGGTGACCATATGTTGGGAGTGCTTCGATTGTATTTTCCTGGATGGCAGCAGTTTGGTTTGGATGGCACTTGTGGTCTCTTCCCACTCTATGATTCTATAAAAACCACCTGGATAGGCCTGCCGAAAAAGATTGGCTCTTAATGTTTTAAATGCAAACATCATGTCCAGCTGTTGAATTTCTTTTGGCAGGTTATTCCACAATTTAGGGGCATATGAGAGGAGCAATTTTAGTATAGATGTAATATGATAGCACCTAGATGTAACAGTAATCAATCTGACTGCAATACTATACACTAATTAACTTGGTACAGAAGTCACCCCATATACATGTTTTGCAGAAGTCCAACATTGAGGTTACTAGCGTATGCACTACCATCTTTATGTCCTCCACTTCTAGGAAGGGGCACAGCCAGCATCAAAGCCAGAACTGATACAACGACTTGCTGTTGTATCTATCTGAGCAGTAATTTAGAGCAACAAGCCCAGAAACACTTCAAGCTGCGAACAGCCTTTCAGTGGGAGTGCAACTCCAGCCAGGGGCAGCTGATACATCTCCAGCCCAGGTTAGGACAGTAAGCACCTGCATTTTGTTTGGATTCAGGCTCCATTCCCCTCGCTCCTTCATCCAGCCTATTATCTCCTCCAAACAGTCATTCAGAGGAGACACATCTGTCCTTCGCTGATGCTATTTTTGAAGGCAAAAAGTGTATGGTGAACTACTGATCTCTGTACCACACTGGTCTCATTACACACAAGTTATACTGACATGCTAAGTAGAATTCTGAATGAACTGTGACAAGAGAAGACAGAACAATGTCCTGTGTTCTTTGAATGGGCAGCAGGTCTTTGCGTTTTTTTCTGAATCATAGACAGTGAAGAGAGGGGAAGATTAAAGTGTGTGTTGGTATGTGCAAATGAGGTAAAGACAGAGGCTGAGGTTATATCCACACTGCTTAATTATAGCACTTTCATATGTCTTTAACTGCCATGCCTCTATTCTATGGAATCTATTCTATGGTAGTTTGCTCAGAGATACTTACAATTCACTAGTGCATTCCTCTAAACTACGGCATTAGACCTCTCTGGAATCTAAACATCTTACCAGATTACAAATGCCAGAATTATGTAGAATTGAGCCATAGCAGTTAAGCAGTTTAATTTCAGTGTGGAAGGTATATCTGGATAATTAATGCAGTTTGATACCACTTCAACTGCCTTGGCAGAAAAGGCTAAAAACCTTATAAAACTGCAGTTCCCATTTTTCCATAGCATTGATCTGTGGCAGTTAAAGTGGTGTCAAATTGCATTAATTTTACAGTGCAGTTGCTATCTGAGAGAGTGGGATGGGGATAAAAGTGTCCTTTAAGAGTCATATTTCCATAAGCAATCCAACCTGTGTCCAATTCCCTAGGAGTCCTCATTGAATAGTACTGATTTCTGAGGAGATTTCTGTGCATTCTCAGAGATGATTGATCCTTTTGCATTTTTCAAAATAGAACCCTGCTTATTTTGGAATGATTTTTCACCTTATAAAACACCTTCCTATATTAGCTCAGTAAATCTGAAAGTAAACCGAGCCCTCAGTGAGGTTTGTATTATTTCAGTTTTGACAAGGAAATGGTTGTATTGGAGGTTCTACTCTGAAGTTGTTCACCTGTATTATGTAACTTGCTTAAAAATGCTTTTGCAACTCTTTCTTGGTTGATCTGCTTACACACACAAGGTCTGGGGACACTTTTTATTTTGAAATGGCAATTTATAACAGTTGTTGTTCTTGATTTTATGTGCGCCTTGAGTACTTTACAGGTCTCTGAAGTTTGTCAAACTCTTCTCTGGCTCTGAAACAAGTGCTGGCAATAATTTGTTTTATTTGCTTGCTTACTCATTATTTATGTGTCTATGTGTACAGCGGCATTGTGCTTCTGAAAATGAAACAGAAAATACAATTGCATTCATTTCTTGCTGGTGGACTTCCCTTAGGCCAGGCATGTTCAAAGTCCGGCCTGGGAGCCAATTGTAGCCCATGTTAAAATTTCCCTCTCTCTCCAGGCCTCTCTCCCTCCCTTCCTCCCTTGCTTCTTTCCTTCCTCCATTTCTTGGCTTCCTTCCTCTCTTCCTTCCTTCCTTGTTGGGGACCAGGGCCCTGGAAAAGAGAAAGAGCGATGGCGGCCTCTTGTGTCCTTTCACCCCAATTAAGTGTTGCCTTCTCCTTGGGTGGATCCAGCCTTGGGAATCCTGTCCCAGTGACCCTTTGCCTTCTATCTCTTCCTCCACAACATTTTCTTTGTTTGCAAAGGAAGCCCCCCCCCCCCCTCCAACTGCCTGGCTTGCCCCAGGTGTTCGCCACAGCTGCTGCCGCCACCACCACCGCTACATAGAATCATAGAATCAAAGAGTTGGAAGAGACCTCATGGGCCATCCAGTCCAACCCCCTGCCAAGAAGCAGGAATGTTGCATTCAAATCACCCCTGACAGATGGCCATCCAGCCTGGTCAGGAAGGATGAGCCCTGGAAGTCAAACGTCTGCCTGGCTTCCCTCCCTCCATCCCTTCTTTCTCCCTCCCCCCCTCACCTCATGTTTTCCAAAAAAGGTTGCTCTTTGCTGCAGTTCCTCTCTTAGGAAGAAAAGGGGAGAGCCAGGTTGTGACTATAACCCCCCTGCCACAACCAAAGCCCTCCCAACAGATGGCTATGCTGCCTCTACTGAAAAACCTCCAAAAAAGGAGATTTCACCAGACACTGAGGAAGCACATGCCACTGTCTGAAACATCTTGAGGGAATATAACAACAGCAATCCTAATTAACTTGACTCTCTCATCAACCAAAATCAGGTCCATACTTCCCATCGAAAGACTTGCATGTTTACATTGGTTAAATTTATTCTTTGTTTTACATACTTTATTGTTCTTTCTTTGGGTTTTTTTTTTTTGCACTACAAATAAGACATATGCAGTATGCATAGGAATGCATTTATGTTTCTTTCAAACTCTAGTCTGGCTGAGGTCCCTCACAGTCTGTGGTCCCTCATAGGCTGAGGGACCGTGAACTGGTCCTTTGCTTAGGCAACTGGTTGGCCTTGTGAAGATGGGACTTTGGAAGCAACCAGCATCCTTTTTCTTCTATTTTGTTTACAGACATGGTAAGTGTCCATGCATCTAACAACTTTCCTTGCTCTGAAATGGGTGTTTACAGCTCATTTTGCAGGTATGGATCTTGCTACCTTAAGAAGGATCTCAAACTCGGTGGCATCTCTCTTCATGGGAAACCTATATATGTGCTGAATATGTCCATCTACTACCACTATTAAAAGTATAGGATCCCTGTGCAGTGACAGACTGGGTCTAATATTGGTGCCAGAAGACAAAGGGGATCCACTCAGAACTATAAGGATTTAAAAAATTTTTAGTTGCATTCAGTAATAATATTGGAACATCTATTATATTTTCATGCTACTAAATGGTCATTAACATTTTTAAATATTGTCTAATGTTTAAGGAGACCTACTTGCCATTGGACAAGATGAAATTCTGGTCAGTCCACCAAAGATGGCTAAAAAAGGAAGAGGACCAAGTAGAGTACAAACACTGTTAGTGGTACACATTACCTGTGGGCATCATGTTGTTCAGCCTGTGTAATCCGCAAAAAAAACCCCTAAAGGTGACATGGTTAACCCTTTCCTATTTCCCTGCATACTTCACACAAGAAACAAATAATTTGCATAATATGAAAAGAAGGCTATCTTCGTTTATTGAAGGTTGAAAAAAACAGTTGGGGGATTTCCAAACTAAGTTCCAGTGCTGAATAAAATAAAAGTGCCACCTCCACTTTGCATTCACTATCTCTTAGCTGAGCTTGAAGTAAGAAAAGTATCTTTTTTTGAAATCAAGGCATCTGTATTCCAGGTGAGTGATGATGGAAATTAGATTTTGCTGTTAGCTCTAAAATACACAAATCCTTCTATTACGTAGGACTGCTGCAAACCAATAGAATCAATTTATTTGTATTTGGAAAATGTATCCAGTTTCCTAAATCAGAACCACATCAATTTGATTTCAGATGTAACAGTACTGTTTGGTACAAATCTTTAGAATAATGTGGGTCTGAATTCTGTGAAGCGACAAGATTGAAGTTCATGTAGAAAGCTTGTTAAAGATGACCAGGTACTCCTCTCTCCTCAAAACAGCAAGATGTTCTGGTATCAGCCATTCTCTGAGTTTGGTTCCTTGTGGAAGGAGAAGTTCTTGAAAAAGGATTTCAGCTAAATATCTAACTATAGCTTAATTGGAGGCAAAGAGGGTAAGGAGAAAATTGACTGCTCCATCTTAAAATCACTAAAGAGAGTGAGAAGGAAAGTTATAAGATGATGGAGTGGTCTTTCTGAATGGAACTGGGAATTGGATGGGAAGAATCCAAAGCGCTGCTCAATAAACTGCAGGAAGATCCACTGGAGCAGAGATAGCCATCCCTAAAGAGAACAGGCAATCTATATACATAAAAATGTAATGTTCATTTATGGGATTAACAGAACTCAAAAACCACTGGACAAAATGACACCAGATTTGTCAGCAAAACACATTCTAATCCGATCTATGTCTTTCAAACAAAAACAAAAAAAACCCGTAAAAAATGAAGGGGAAATAACTTAAAACTCCCCAAAAAGAAAAATGCCTTACAGAGCATACACAAAGCCCCCCTCCCCATTGCGCAAAAAGAATGAAGCATCAACTGTTGTGAGGGAAGAGAAGCCTCACCAGGAAGGAAGGAAGGGAAAAAGAAGGAAGGAAGGAGAGAAGGAAGCATGGAAGCAAAAAGGAAAAGAAGAAAGGAAAGAGGTAGAGAAGGAAGAAAGGAAAGAAAGAGGAAAAGAAGAGGGATGGAAAAATGGCTAGAGAAAGAAGGAAGGAGAGAAGGAAAGAAAAAAGAAAAGGAAGGAAAGAGGGAGCAAAGGAAGAAGAGAAAGAGAGAGGGAGGGAAGGAAGGAAAGATAAAAAAAAGGATGGAAGCAAAAAGCAAAGAAAGGAAGGAAAGAGGCAGAGAAGGAAGGAAGAGAAAGGGAAGTAAAAGTAAAAGGGAGGAAGGAAAGAGGTAGAGAAGGAAAGGAAGGAGAGAAGAAAAAAAGAAAAGGGAAGGAGAGAAAGAAGGAGAGAAAGAGGGAGGGAAGGGTGGCCACAGCAACGTGTGGCGGGTACAGCTAGTAGAAGATAAAATGCCAAATAGTGGAAAAGTGAAGCCACCTCAGGAGACTTACAATGCCATCTTTATTTCTACAGTTGATAAGAATCATTTCTTCTAACCAAGAGTGAAATAATATTAGAAGACATAGTCATATTAGTCTGGACCACTATGCAAAGGGATCTTGTAGCACCTTTGAGACTGAGAGAAAAAAGTATTTGCTTTCAATGCTTTGTTCTCTCAGTCTTAAAAGAGAGTGAAAGAGTGAGAGCATGATTATGGTACTCAAAGATCTCAGTAATTTGTAATGGCGAAGAAAAGGAAAAAATGTTCCTTCATATTCTTCTGCTTAGTGCATTTTTTAAAAAAATTGAAAACTGTTCCACTAATATACCTTTTCAAGAAAATTGAATATCTGCATAATGGAAAGGGACTATCCTATCCCATGGTATTCCCTGTAGTAACCTACGGATGTGAGAGCTGGACCTTAGGGAAGGCCGAGCGAAGGAAGATCGATGCTTTTGAACTGTGGTGTTGGAGGAAAGTTCTGAGAGTGCCTTGGACTGCGAGAAGATCCAACCAGTCCATCCTCCAGGAAATAAAGCCTGGCTGCTCATTGGAGGGAAGGATACTAGAGACAAAGTTGAAGTACTTTGGCCACATCATGAGGAGACAGGAAAGCTTAGAGAAGACAATGATGCTAGGGAAAATGGAAAGAAAAAGGAAGAGAGGCCGACCAAGGGCAAGATGGATGGATGGCATCCTTGAAGTGACTGGACTGACCTTGAAGGAGCTGGGGGTGGTGACGGCCAACAGGGAGCTCTGGCGTGGGCTGGTCCATGAGGTCACGAAGAGTCGGAGACGACTGAACGAATGAACAACAATCCTATCTTAAATCTTCAAGTTTAGATATATGCTTGGCAAAAACTATGGGACTGCATCAAACATTTGCTGTATATACTCGAGTATAAGCCAACCCACATATAAACCAAGGCACCTAATTTTACCACAAAAACTGGGAAAACGTATTGACTCAGGTATAATCCGAGGGTGAGAAATGCAGCAGCTTCTGGTAAATTTCAAAATAAAAATAGATACTAACAAAATTACATTAATTGAGGCCTCAGAAGGCTAAATGTTTATGAATATTTACACAAAACTGCAATTTAAGGTAAGACTGTCCAACTCTGTTTAAAACATTATTCTCACCTTCTTCAATGTAAATTGCTTACGAATCCTTCCAATATTAATAGAGTAAAATAATAAACATAATAAAAATAATAATAGAGTAAAATAATGGAAATGCAATAATAAAGTAAAATAATAAATGTAATAATAACAATAGTAAATAGAGTAAAATAATGCTTTTAATAACAACAATAGAGTTAAATTATAAATGTAATAATAGTAATAATAATAATAATAATAATAATAATAAATATAGTAAAATAATAAATAATCTTGACTTGAGTATAAACCATGGGGGACTTTTTCAGCATAAAAATTCTCCAGTATATACAGTACTTTGATGTTGTTCCTATGCCACTTTTCACTTCTTAACCGAAAGACCCACAGTTCAAGAAGCCCTGATTTAAGACTTTACCACATGCAAGATCCTCATTTCCACACACTTCAAAATTCATACGTGAAGCAACTTCTGCCTCTTGCCTGTGCTGCTTCTTCTCTAAACTGTCTCTGAGATGTAGGGGAACTACGGGGAATGAGAGCTGGTTAGAAAGCATATTCTGAGCTCATGATTTGCAAAGAAACAGGAGAAAGCGGGGACACTTTGTATGGGATCTGACAAATTTGCCTGTGTTGAATCGCTTCAGTGATGTGGAGCAATGGGTGTTCCTATGGGTGGTCTCCCACCGAACATTGATGCTCTATTTCTCTCCCAAAATCTGTCTTAATAGTGATGCCTCCTGTCTCTTTGAGAATAAGGGGACTGGGAGGGAAAAGCAAAGAACAAGAACACTGAACATGCTGGTATTGGAGGAATGCAGCAGAACAGAGGTGACGGGGTGGGTCACGAGATAGGTGATGAGAAAGTCAGAAAATAATGATCAATTCAAGGCAAAGACCAAATAGAGGGATATTTAGGATAGAAATGGCAACCTAAGACAAAGGACAAAATGTTATTCTACATGTAACTGAAGCTGAAAGGACTGCCAACTGAATCTAACTTTGACATTGACAACTAGCCAGCATTTTGTACTGTAATTAGTGGTAGCAGACAAATATAGGGAATCTAGAGTTGACTACTTCAGGGGGTAGAGCGTAGGTTGCATGGTGCTTAGGATTGCGAAGCAGCTGCCTCAGTTTGCCCAATAGTAGAGCCAATCCATACAGCCATATCAAGAATGTTCCAACTGCTGCTGTAGAAAAAAAATGGATATTTACTTTACTACACTTGGTTTCAGCTATTATCTAAATTGTTTTATCTGCATTCCCAAACACTTCTAATTTATCACTTTATTAAACTTGCTTAATGGACAAAATAATCCAATCATTTGATAATGTCAGAGTAACCCATTCATTAAGGTTCCTGCATTTATAGTGTTGAACACTAAATTATAATCTAGGGAAAGGAAAAGTGGTTTTACATTATACTGTATCTTTTACATTTTATCTAGATAATTTGTTTTACAATTGCATTATATAATTTTAAAATTTATGATTCCATCCCTTTGTATACTTGTGTGTGTGTGTGTGTTTGTATGCATTTGGCAGGATCCACTGTTTTTTATTCTTTCGCTTTTAAAGCACCATGCATATTGATGGTGCTATATATATAAAAGGAGAGGTGCCTTTTTGTTGCTGGTGTGTGTGAGTGTATTAAGAATAATAAAACAACAACAGCAACAAAAAGGCACCACTCCTCTTCAAAGCATAAAAATAATTGTTGTGTAAGGATCATTTTCTAAACCATGCACATGTGAATTGGGACTAACTGCCACTTCCATAATACCAACTGTGTAGGTTTTTGCACCATCCTATGGACCTGAAGTGGACTACACACCTCAATTGCAGATACAGTGACTTGTAGTGCATTTTCATTGTGCATTGACAGAATGTGATGCTTTCTCACTCAGCTGTAATTTTGCCTTTGGCTATTGTGCTCAGAGACAGTAGGATATCTTCCTGTCAATGTGTCATACACTTTTAGTGAGACAAGGGAGGTCTGCCATCATTCTCTTGTCCAAATTAAGGGTTAGAAAACCGATTATGGAAGTATAGAATCATAGAGTTGGAAGAGACCGCAAGGGCCATTCAGACTAACCTCTTTCTGCCAAGCAGGAGTATACAATCAAAGCACCCTGCCAGATGACCAGCCCACCTCTGTTAAAAACCTTCCAAAGATGAAGGCCATCATACTTGAGACAGCGTATCCCACTGCCAAATAGCTCACACAGTCACAAGTTCTTCCTAATGTAATACATCTTCTGCAGAGGGCAGGTTTTTAGCGTTTCACTTTGTTTCTTCCTTTTTATAACTTCAACACTTTGCACAAATTCGTTTCCCATAGAGTTTCATTCAATATGCACTCAAATTCTTTGGCTCTGTCTGTATATGTCTAACCACAAATCTAATAGGTAGCGCCTTATCTGCCTCGTACATTGGCTTGAGTTTTTGCAGTTGGGTGTCTTATTATTTATTTATTGATGCACTTGTATACCGCTAATATCTCAGCCTAAATCGGCGACTCATTGCAGTTTACAACACTTAAAAAACAACAATATTCAGTTTAAAAGCATAAAACACATATACAATACAAATTATTGGGCCACCAATAACTATCCAATGCATCTCGTAACTGGAGTCGCAATCCAAATTCATCGTCCATGATTACCAGTCCTTTAGTCATCATAATTCGTTGCAACGGATTAACCGAATGCTTGTTTAAACATCCATGTCTTCAATCTTTTCCGAAACACCATCAGCGAGGGGGCTGATCTTACCTCTATGGGGAGGGTGTTCCAAAGCCGAGGGGCCACCACAGAAAAGGCCCTGTCTCTCGTTCCCGCCAGCCGCATTTGTGAAGCAGGCGGGATAGAGAGCAGGGACTCCCCAGAAGATCTTAGGGTCCTGGTGGGCTGATAGGTTGAGATACGTTCGGATAGATAAGTTGGGCCAGAACCTTTTAGGGCTTTAAAGGCCAACGCCAGCACTTTGAATTGAGCCCGGTAGCAGATCGGCAGCCAGTGGAGCTGGTGCAGCAGAGGAGTTGTATGCTCCCTGCGCCCCGCTCCTGTTAGTATCATGGCTGCCGCCCGTTGGACTAATTGGAGCTTCCGGGCCGTCTTCAAAGGCAACCCCACGTAGAGAGCATTGCAGTAGTCAAGACGGGATGTAACCAGAGCGTGGACTACCGTGGCCAAGTCAGACTTCCCAAGGTACGGTCACAGTTGGCGCACAAGTTTTAACTGTGCGAATGCTCCCCTGGTCACCGCCGAAACCTGGGGTTCCAGGCTCAGCGATGAGTCCAGGATCACACCCAAACTGCGAACCTGCGTCTTCAGGGGGAGTGCGACCCCGTCTAACACAGGCTGTAACCCTATACCCTGTTCGGCCTTGCGACTAACCAGGAGTACCTCTGTCTTGTCTGGATTCAATTTCAATTTGTTCGCCCCCATCCAGACCGTCACAGCGGCCAAGCACCGGTTCAGGACCTCGATAGCCTCCTTAGTAGCAGGTGGGAAGGAGTGACAGAGTTGGACATCATCTGCGTACAGATGACATCGGACTCCGAAACTCCGGATGATCTCGCCCAGCGGCTTCATGTAGATGTTAAACAACATGGGAGACAGTATTGAACCCTGAGGAACCCCACAAGACAAAGGTTGTGGGGTTGAACAGGAGTCTCCCAGTAACACCTTCTGAGACCGACCCTCGAGGAATGAGCGGAGCCACTGCAGAACAGTACCTCCAAGACCCATCCCCCGAGGCATCCCAGAAGGATACCGTGGTCGACGGTATCGAAGGCCGCTGAGAGGTCGAGCAGCACCAACAGGGACACACTCCCCCTGTCGAGCTCCCGACGCAGATCATCCACTAAGGCGACCAAAGCTGTCTCGGTACCATGCCCCGGCCTGAAGCCAGACTGTGCCGGATCCAGATAATCCGTGTCTACCAAGAATGCCTGGAGTTGTGAGGCCACCACACGTTCCATGACTTTGCCCAAAAAGGGGAGATTGGAAACAGGCTGATAGTTGACGAATTGAGTGGGGTCCAGTGATGGTTTCTTCAACAGCAGTTTTATCACAGCTTGCTTTAAGCTGGCTGGAATTTTGCCCTCCCGAAGGGAGGCATTAACCACCACCTTCACCCACTCGGCCAATCCCCCTCTGGCCTCCTTCAGAAGCCAGGATGGGCAGGGGTCTAGGATGCATGTGGTAGCTCTCATTCCTCCAAGCACCTTGTCCACATCCTCGGATTGAACCAATTGAAATGAATCCATCAAAACCGGACAAGCAGATGCTCGTGTTACATCCTCAAATACTGCCGTTAATATGGTATCCAGTCCAGAGCGGATCAAAGCGACTTTGTCTGCGAAGAACCGAGCAAAGGCTTCGCAGCGAGCTGCCGAGTCATCAGGGCACCCATCCTGAGTGGCGGGTTTTAATAGGCCTCTGACAACTCGGAACAGTTCAGCCGGACAGTTCTTTGCAGACGCAATAGTGGCCGCGAAGAAAGTCTTCTTTGCGGCTTTTATTGCCGCGGCATATGCCCTTAAAAAGGACACAAACCGTGTTCGATTTGGCTCGCTCGGATCCGAACGCCACACGCTCTCTAGTTCCCTCTTCTTTCGCTTCAACGCTGCCAGCTCCTCGGTGAACCAAGGAGCTGGTTTAGCTCGGCTGCTTGAGAGGGGACGTTCTGGAGCGATCGTGTCTATTGCCCTAGTCATCTCCCCATTCCAGAGAGCGACCAGAGCATCAACAGGATCACCAACCGAGGTGGCGGGAAATTCCCCAAGAGCCGTCAGGAGTCCATCCGGATCCATAAGCCTCCTGGGGCGGACCAGTTTAATGGGTCCTCCACCTCTGCGGAGGTTGGGGGGTGCAGTGAGTCTAAAACTGACCAGGTGGTGGTCGGTCCATGGCAATGGAGAGATGGCTAACTCCTCAACACCGCCACCTTCCTCCCATCCCTGGCAGAAAACCAAGTCCAATGTATGTCCAGCACTGTGGGTGGGGCCAGATACCTGTTGGGACAGCCCCATGGTTGCCATGGTAGACATGAAGTCCTGAGCCGCTCCCGATAAGGCAGCCTCGGCATGGACATTGAAGTCCCCCAGCACAAGCAGCCGTTGGGACTCCAATGCCAGGTCCGAGACCACCCCCGCTAGCTCAGGCAGGGAGACTGTAGTGCAGCGAGGTGGACGGTACATTGTTTTGTCTTATTCTAAAACAATGAAAACATGTTTCCTGGAAAACCTTAAATTCTGTCTGTTACTATGTTGAAGAAAAGCTGATAATTAGCAGGCATTTAATTAGCAGAGACCTAAACCATCAAAATATTTGTGCAGGTAAGCATTCAAAAAATCAAATTTCCTATTAATCTTTTCTTGCGCCTACAGTACTAGATTATGAGAATCTTGTGCCAGTGCAGACCATCTTTTTTCTTCATTGTCTATCTTTTTTCTTATTCTTTCAAAGGGTTACAATCTATTATGCAGCCCTATACACATTTACAAGAACCTAATTTCCAGTCACAGTGCCTTACATGTAGAATCTTAGGTTCTAAGGTTGTTTTCATATGTGGGGGTATTTCGGGATTATTATGTCAGTACCTGTTTGTTTTATTGAGGCATTGTATATTTGCCTTTTTGTATGTTGGAATCCACTGAGTCCCCCGGGGAGAGAGGGCAGAACATAAATAAAGTTGTTGTTGTTGTTGTTGTTGTTGTTGTTGTTGTTGTTATTATTATTATTATTATTACACCTGAGTTTTTCTGTGTAAGATAACACTGTTAGGCTGTAACTCTGTATCTATACATACTTACTTGAGAACAAACAACATTTAACTAAGTGGGGATTTTATTTGAACAGGCATTCTACTGTTATTCAGTGATCCAGTATATATGGACGCAGATACCAGCCATAGGCTGTGAATTACTTTCCCCCCAAAGTCCCTATCCTTCCGATCAACACTTAAAGTTTCTCCAATATACCTGTTTCCAGCCAATATACCTGTTTCCAGTGGTGCTGAGCTGGCTTTGGCTTTTTTAAAAAAAAAACTGGGGAGGATGTTTTTCTCAGCAAAAGCATTTTAAGCAGAAGACTCTGGGAAAAGACCCTCACTTAAGCCCTTGAAATACTTTGCAGACAATCAAAGAGGACTGAGAAATATGGACCAACGATCTTATTAAGAAAGCTTCAAGTGTCGAGTGCCAGACTTTTCCCTAATATATTCGCACTTCCTACTTTTACTGCAGCTTCGATTTATATGCTGTCTGATTTTATAGAGAGATGATGAGGGTGTAAAGCCAATTCTAGATTTATGTCCCAACTATTACAGGGCTGCAATATGATGAGTATTTACTCATTCTGCTTTGTGCTAAGGAGCTTACTTCCTATTAAATGTGTTTCTCCCAATTTGAGAAAGCGTACTTCTCAGTTCAGCTGGACAAAAACAAAAGTAGAAAAGGAAAGGCTGAAATATCATGTAAGGCACGTCAGTTCCTTATTCACTGGTTTATGTGATCCAATATCCTACTGATTTCATAACACAGACACTTGGGCCAGGTTGTCTGCCATTAAACTTGTGATTAACTTCTGAAAATTATTATGGAGTTACCTGTGACTCTGATGGAATTGAACCTCATATTGGTACCACAGTATCCCATTTTGCTGCCTCGGCCTCCTCAAACTAGTGTAATGTGGTGGTTTGAGGGCTGGACTGGGACTAGGGAGACCAGGATTGAAATCCCTGCTTGGCTATAAAACTCACTGGGTGACCTTGGGCAAATCACTGGGTCTCAGAGATAGGGAATAATCCCAAGAAAACACCATAACAGGTTCATCTTAGAGTCGTCATAAGTTGGACCCTTGGAGTTACAAGAGATTTATTAACTTGCATGGTTACAATGGCATTGTGTTTTTCAATGGAGATGGCACCAATTTCCTAATTTTCTCTCTTTCTCCCTTTTCTCTTTGTGTCAGCAGAAACCTATGTGCTTGCTGGGCCATCGATACCTCCACTTCCTCTCAAAACAAGTAAGTTGGCATGGTTGCTCTTTCTTGTGTTCCTTCTAGGGTAAGGTGTTTGACCACACAATAGCATCTCAATGCCATAAAGTAGTTTTTGTGCCTCATGATGATTCCAGGTCTCTCTGCAGCAATAGTTCCATCCATGAACCTAGGAAAGGAAATAACATTTGCTATTATTTATTTTCTGCCCGACAGTTGGGAAACCCTTTTGGAAAGGAAAACAGATCAAAGAGAATTTTTCACAATTTCTTTTTTGTATTACAATACCTGATGTAATTGCAGAAAAGTTGTTTTGTCTAGAAAAAACATGTTTCCTATGGAGAAACAGTGTATTCTGCACAGAAGACAAGTGGTGGAGGTGTGTCTGTGCCAAATGTGTGTATGTGTGTGTGTTTCTAAGCAGAATAATTCCTCTACAACACTTCAAGATTTTGAATACTGGATAAATAGTGCAATGGAATTGTTTTCTAATCTTTTTTATAACTGCCTCTCCAGGGAACTACCTTTCTCCTTCCCAGGGCTGTGCTGGTCATGGACTGTAATAAAGTTTTGTTGTTGTAGTGCAATAAAATATTCATTTTTCGCATAGTAGGGAGAAAATGACTGTAATTCATGCACCAGAATAAAATTTTTGAGGATTTACATTCCTGCATTGGCCTAGAGATTCCCACAGAATTCTATCTGCCCTTCCCTCTCTGCCCCGGAGTGGTGGAGGATCCTTCTTTGGAGGCTTTTAAACAGAAGCTGGATGGCCATCTGTTGGGGGTGCTTTGAATGCAATTTTTCTGCATCTTGGCAGGGGGTTGGACTGGATGGCCCACGAGGTCTCTTCTGACTCTATGATTCCCCTGGCTATTTAACCTCTACATGGAATTGCTGCAGGAAATTGTTTGGAGTTTGGGACTTCGGTGACACCAATATGCAAATAATGCTCAAGACAACCAAATTATCATCTGTATATTACTGTTCAAAAAAAGTGGTTAATGTTGTGTCTGGTTTTGGTACTGGGCTACATAAGAACAGACTGAAACGCAATCCATACAAGATAAGAGGCCAGTGGAAAGGAAGATGGAGGAAATTAGGGTTTTGAATGATATGATACTGTTTTTGTATAAAGAAGATTTGAAGTAGATTTCCTGGATGTACCAGCCCTGGATGCCCAAGCTCCACCAGTTAGCCGAATTTCTGTCATCTCTCCTTATTTTGTGGGGTTAGGGCACAAGACCCCTGTGAAAATGGAAAAACCTTGAATTAACAAAAGTATCCCCTTTACCAGAGAGAGTAACACTCTAGGAATGACTGAGTCATTTATGGTCAACTTCCAATGAAATTGTTCTGAAGGACCTATCAGTGACTATCAAAGTGCTATTTTTAGGAAACTCTAGATCCTCCAATGTGAATCTATAGGTAGTTCCCACTGGCAGTTGACCAAAGAGTTGAACAGAAGAATGTAGAGACTCCTAGAGAGGAAATCTTAATCAAATCTGTGAATAATCAAATCCACAAAAGTGAAACCCACAAATTTAGAGGGCTGGCTGTGTTTTTGCCATAGCTGAGCTGGTGAGTGAATTCTGTCCTGTTTTATAGATTTCTGATCTTGCCATGGCAATGCATCGCCTTAGTGACATCATACTTTGAATTTAATAAGCTTCTTTGTTCTTAATACCACAGCCAGGCTGTTGACCAAGTCCAATTATAGGAGGCATGTGACTCATCGACTGACTGCTAATGCATTTTTGAGCACAGTGCAAGTATCTCTAAAATGGCAAATGATTAGGTACAAAACTATTTGTGGATCTGCTTTCTTCTGTACAGATTTCCCTAGTTGCTCTCTGATCTTCCTGATAAGCCCTCCCCGCTGTCCTGCCAACATCTGCTGCATATTCGCAGTTGCTGCACCCACCAAACTTTTGGTTTTTTCCCCCCAAAATAAATCCCATATAGCCTCTTGTTAAATGGCTTTCTGCTGGCAGCAAAACTACCGATACAGGCATACAAGCTCCCTGGTTCACCGAGGAACTGGCAGCGATGAAGCGAAGGAAGAGGGAACTAGAGAATGTGTGGCGTTCGGATCCGAGCGAGCCAAATTGAACACGGTTTTTGTCCTTTTTAAGGGCATATGCTGCGGCAATAAAAGCCGCAAAGAAGGCCTTCTTTGCGGCCACTATTGCATCTGCAAAGAACCGTCCGGCTGAGCAGTTCTGAATTGTCAGAGGCCTTTTAAATCCCACCGCTCAAGGTGGAAACCCTGACGATTCGACTTCTCGCTGTGAAGCCTTTGCTCAGTTCTTTGCAGACAAAGTCGCTTTGAACCGTTCTGGTCTGGATACCATATTAATGGTAGTTTCTGAGGATGTAACACGAGCACCTGCTTGTCCAGTTTTGATGGATTCATTTCAATTGGTGAAACCCGAGGATGTGGACAAGATACTTGGAGGAATGAGGCCAACCGCATGCATCCTGGACCCCTGCCCATCCTGGCTTCTAAAGGAGGCCAGAGGGGGATTGGCTGAGTGGGTGAAGGTGGTGGTTACTGCTTCCCTTTGGGAAGGCACGATTCCAGCGAGCTTAAAACAAGCTATAATAAAACCGCTGTTGAAGAAACCATCACTGGACCCCACTCAATTCGTCAACTATCAGCCAGTTTCCAATCTCCTCTTCTTGGGCAAAGTCTTGGAAAGTGTGGTGGCCTCACAACTCCAGGTATTCTTGGTAGACACGGATTATCTAGACCCGGCACAGTCTGGCTTTAGGCTGGGACATGGTACCGAGACAGCCTTGGTCGCCTTAGTGGATGATCTGCGCCGGGAGCTCGACAGGGGGAGTGTGTCCCTGTTGGTGCTGCTGGACCTCTCAGCAGCCTTCGATACCATCGACCACGGTATCCTTCTGGGATGCCTCACGGGGATGGGTCTTGGAGGTACTGTTTTGCAGTGGCTCCGGTCATTCCTAGAGGGTAGATCTCAGAAGGTGTTGTTGGGGGACACCTGTTCAACCCCACAACCATTGTCTTGTGGGGTTCCTCAGGGCTCAATATTGTCTCCCATGTTGTTTAACATCTACATGAAGCCACTGGGGGAGATCATCCGGAGTTTCGGGGTACGGTGTCATCTGTACGCGGATGATGTCCAACTCTGTCACTCCTTTCCACCTGCTACTAAGGAGGCTGTCCAGGTCCTGAACCGGTGCTTGGCCGCTGTGACGGTCTGGATGAGGGCGAACAAATTGAAATTGAATCCAGACAAGACAGAGGTACTCCTGGTCAGTCGTAAGGCCGAACAGGGCATAGGGTTACAGCCTGTGTTGGATGGGGTCGCACTCCCCCTGAAGACACAGGTTCGCAGCTTGGGTGTGACCCTGGACTCATCGCTGAGCCTTGAACCCCAGGTTTCGGCAGTGACCAGGGGAGCATTTGCACAGCTAAAGCTTGTGCGCCAGCTGCGCCCGTACTTTGGGAAGTCTGACTTGGCCACGGTAGTCCACGCTCTGGTTACATCCCGTTTAGACTACTGCAATGCTCTCTACGTGGGGTTGCCTTTGAAGACAGCTCGGAAGCTCCAACTAGTCCAATGCTCGGCAGCCATGATTTTAACAGGAGCGGAGCACAGGGAGCATATAACCCCCCTGTTGTGCCAACTCCACTGGCTACCGATCTGCTACCGGGCTCAATTCAAAGTGCTGGCGTTTGCCTTTAAAGCCCTAAACGATTCCGGCCCAAGCTACCTATCCGACCGCATCTCTGCGTATGAACCCACCAGGACTTTGAGATCTTCCGGGGAGGCCCTGCTCTCAATCCCGCCTGCTTCTTAAACACGGCTGGCGGGGACGAGAGATAGGGCCTTCTCGGTGGTGGCTCCTCGGCTGTGGAACGCCCTTCCTACGGACATTAGACTAGCACCATCTCTAATGGTATTCCGCAAAAAAGTGAAGACCTGGCTGTTTGAGCAGGCGTTCGAATAATTAGTGCAATGATTGGTTAATGAACACTGGAATGGAACAATGGATGATGAATCTGGAACATGTTTTTGATGATGAGACGACAGTGAATGAGTATTGTAGTAACTGTTTATTAATTGTGTAATGTGTTAGGTTGTTAACTGTTTTTATACTGTAGCACTGAATTTTTGCTGTTCGTATTTGTTGTGAACTGCTGTGAGTCGCCTTCGGGCTGAGAACAGCGGTATATAAGTAAGGCAAATAAATAAATAAATTTGGCCTATGGAGATATATCTCTTTGTTGCTTTATGTGTTGACTTGCATTTTTAACCTCTGCTTTAGCTGACTAATGTGATGATGTACTTATATTTGTTTGTAATGTTTTTTGTGGTGATAAGACATTAATTTGTCCAACCATTATAAACTCAACTGAGTGCCAGTGACTAACATGGAGGTGAATCTTATTTAAAAGGAAATGTAAGTGATTAATGGGAATCATAAAGTTTAATAATTGAGGGAGCTCTTCAACTCTTAGCTCCCAATGTTTATGATTATTTATCTTTGTCTCCTGAAGGGGAGAGGACAAGCAGGAGCTCTAACTGGCCAAGAGGCAAAAGTATTTGGTCTAAAGAGGAAATACTAGGGAATAGTCATGACCAGGGTATTGAATTGCTGTTGTTCTCCAAGACCATGGGTGTGGGAGAGAAAATGCTTGGAGAAGGGTACATTGTAAAAGGTACAGCATCTGAGTGGCAATTTACAGGAACTAGATAGCATTTTCTGTATGTTTGAGTGGCATAAAAGGAACACTAACAAGTTATTAGTCAGCAACTCCACAAACTTTATTTCCAGACTACAGCAAATGACTTGCCATTCCCTTTAGCTCTCCAAGATCTCTTCTACCCTCTGAAAAGACTATACAAGTGGGCACTACAGGAGGGCAAAATGACAAAGCTGCAGAATTGTATTCAAGCACCACATTTTGAAAGCAGAAATACAGATTTTTCTGACCACCCATATGCAGTAGAATCACATTGGATTTTATATAAATTGGTTTGGCTTAGAAGGAGTCTTAAAAATTTCACAACAGTCCATTCGTAGACAATTCTGCTCTGTCTTCTGAGCCAGTGCCAATTTTTTCTTCCTTTTAGATTTACCCATCTCACTCCATGCGGATGACGATTATGATGATGGGGGATTTGTAACTCCAAAGGTTCCTGAAAGTAAGGCAATGCTGTCAGCTGTGGAAAAAAGAGAAGACATGGAAAATAAAAATGGTATGGGAATTTCTCTAGTATCTAATTTAATATATGTGCACTCACTGTGTTAGTCTTCTCACTGTCTTCAAGAGTTGGAGCTGCAATGGTAATGCATGGCTCACTTGTTACGGTATATTAAGATGATATGAATTGAGCAGTTAAGAAAGCGTCACAGGATTCTGTCCCAGCAAATAAAACAATGTGGGTTTCATTTCAGCCATAATAAATAAATTTTGTTATAAATATCCTTCATAAAAGAATGAATAGATGGAAGTGAATTTCCCCAAAATAGGATGGATCCAGATTATCTTAGTGACTAATATATAAAAGCTGGTGAAGTGTCAAACTTTTAGGTGCACTTAATGGTGTTCAGCTCAACCATCCACTTATGACCTCATCATATGGGGCTAGAATCAGCAGCATACACTGATATAGCCCCGGTTACCCATAGAGCTGACCAGCTCCTATCAGATGACATTATGCCAGCTCCATAGGTGAATGGGAGGAACCAGCATGCCACTGCAGCAACACGGGAGGTTTCCTGTGTTGCCTGTATCTATGGGAAGAAGCCATGTACTTCAAGTGCACTCATGCTTCCCCCCATGTGATCATTACGAGCCTTGGGGTGGCAGATTCCCCAAGCCTTGCAGCAAAGCGGAGCACCACTACCTCCTGCCTCTGGGTGTCCGATGAGGTTGTTAGAGGAGACAGAAGGTATCATTCTTAAGACAGGCACCATTTCTTTCCATGGGCTCCTTCCCACTCCCAATTCTCCTTACTCTCAATGAGACAGGAAGCAGCGTTCTTAAGACAGATACCACTCCTCTCCATGGGCTCCTTTGCTTTCCCTCCCAATCCCCACTTCCAAGTATGCACTCAACATTTGTGCTTCAAAATACATCTAATTTAGCCTGATCGCTTTATCAGTCAATGCATTTTAATTCAAAAGTTTTTAAAATGTTCTTATTTCATTCATTTTTTTCTTTATTGCAACAGTAGTGCAAGAAACATAGTTTTTTTCAGGTTAGTAAAGCAAAATCAAATCCTGCACACTGGATATTATTGCATGTTTACAAGCTATTTAACAAACCTGCTGCCTAGGACTATCTGCTGTGTTCACTATGGGTTGTTGTACGTTTTTCGGGCTGTATGGCCATGTTCTAGAAGCATTCTCTCCTGATGTTTTGCCTGCATCTATGGCAGGCATCCTCAGGAGTTGTAAGGTCTGTTGGAAACTAGGAAAATTGGGTTTATATAGCTGTGGAAAGTCCAGGGTGGGAGAAAGAACTCTTGTCTGTTGGAGGTAGGTGTGGATGTTTCAATTGGCCACCTTGATTAGCATTTGATGGCCTGACTGTTTTTAGGTGTGCCTTGTTACTGCCTGGGGGAATCCTTTGTTGAGAGGTGATTAGCCATCCCTAATTGTTTCTTCTCTGGAGTTCCCCTGTGTTTATTTACTGTTATAATTTTAGAGGTTTTTTTAGTAGTAGTAGCCAGATTTTGTTCATTTTCATGGTTTTTTCCTTTATGTTGAAATTGTCCACATGCTTGCGGATTTCAATGGCTTCTCTGTGTAGCCTGACATGGTAGTTGTGTTCGCCATTTTGTTAAATAAAAAACTGGATTGTCTTCCCAGAGGCCGTTTGTTTTCCCAGGAAATATTAATATAATTCTTATAAGAGTAAGCTGGCAAATTCCTCTCTGCTTTTCATTTTAGAAAAAGAAAGCTTTTTCCCTGGGTTTTTAAATTGGGTTCAGCCTTTTAAATCCCCCAGAGCACCCATCTCCCTTCCCAAAGGAGTTCTATGAGCAGAGAAATTTGTGTTTATTGTATTATTTGAGAATCTCATACTTGCTGACGTCTGCTGAATAAGGCCAATCATATTAATTCAGGCATTCAATCTTTAAATATTAGCATATTCTTGAACAGCTGCTGTAGATAGCCTTTCCTAGTCTTTGCACCATTTAAATTCTCATGATGTTTCCCTCTCTGTGTGTGTAAATCGCGTATTTTGTGCAATCCTTGAAACATGGATGTTCAAAAGAGATCACAAAAGATCAATGTGATCAATTCACATAAAACTATGCCATAATTCTCTTCCATTCACACTCGAACACAAAGAACATTGAAATTTGAAAACTGCAATAGTTTGCACTGCACTGGGAATAGAGGGTCATAAAGTTTATGAAATTGTGTGTGCCTTGCCTGCAGAAGGTCCCAGTTCCATTCCCTGGCATGAATCTCCATTTCACAGATAATGGAAGAGAGAACAGCTATGACTGGGAGCTGGGTATCACAAAGATAAACCTGGTCCTCCAAAGATGCAAATTTGTCCCAGCTGGGATGACAACATTTCTCAATATTGGGTGCATCCAGACAGATTTAAAAGTTCCATTTTTATTCTGTTCTTTCCAGTGTTATACTGGATTAAAATAAACTCACCTGGGGAGATGGGTTGTTGTTGTTTTTTTAAAAAAATCTCCAATTGTACTCTGAGCTGACAAATATTCTGGGATAAACAAAAATAAAATCAGAAGGAACAGGAACAAAATATGGTACTTTCTAGTATTTTTAATCATTATGAATGAGCCCTTACTCTCTTAGGGCTGTGGTTACTGTGTTCTGGCAATGGATTATGTCTTCAAATGAAGTAAGGAAGTTCCAAAACCAAAGCGCAGCCATGAAGAAGGCTTTTCCTGTGTTTCAACAAGATGTACCTGTGATGGTGGTTAGGTAGAAGAGGGAATCACAGCAAGTGTTGTTTGTCACCCAAAACCCCATTTGCATAATCATTAAAGTTACAGAGGTATTCTCCTTTATTGCTCTTAGTAACCCAACTCAGGATGCACTTGGTCTGGACATATTATTTCCTTTGTTTCTGATTCTTATTTCTACACAACTTGTTATAATCAGCATATGCCTTCTACATAATCCCTAGTGTCTATGTTCACATTATGTCTAGAACTGATATGAATTTGATCTTTCTTTCTTTCTTTCTGTACCATCCATAATCCACAAATGCAATGAAGATGCAAAATGAGTCCTTGTGCCTGTTGAAGCCAAGGCCCATGCACAAAATGGACTGCATAGATAAATGACAAATGTACACTTAGTTACTACAGACCAGGGATGCCAATTACCTGATTAAGAAAAGGGAAAACCTGCTTCATAGTTGACAAGAAACCCTTGGCGATGTATGATAAACAAGATCCCCAAATCTACTTTTGGTCTCTCTTTACTCCAGATGACCATATATCCAAATGGAAGAATATGTGGACTGTAATATCAGCACAAGGCCAGATTTTTTTTTGTTTAGTTGTGAGTTTCATTGGATACTTGAGGTCTGGTATTCCATAAAACTGTTGACCTCTATTTCTTAGAATACTTTCTAAATCCTAGATGGTTCTTTAACTTTTATACTCTCCACTGCTCTTTTTATACAGAAAAGATCTAAATTGAATGTAATTGTTCAAAGCAACGTTTCCCTACCCACTACTTTATAGCCTTCTCCAGTAATGAAAACTTGGTCTAGATAATTTCTCAGCCCTCTGCAGTAGATGTTTAAGGTCTTTAGGATGGGAGGATGGAGAATTGTATCCTTTCTGTTTGCAGCCACATAAGCTCCCTTCATGAACTGCATAATGACCCATATCATTTGTGTCTCTTCTTGCACAGTAGATACTTGAGAAACAAAGGAGCATTTTCTAGGAATGTTTTATTTATCTAGAAAATAAACATTATTGTTTATAAATGCTTTATTTAATCTTAAATGAAATCCTTCCACTAATCTGCTTTTCCACAATTGTTTCCACAGCTGAGTCTACACACCAAAGAAGAGTTCATATTTTGATACTTTATGTCATGGTGGCTGTATGCTTTGCCATGTATGCAGGTCTCTTATCTCTGGTCCTGATCAAGCGTAAGTGATCTCTCTCTTATTCAGAACAAAGTCCATTTCAGTGTATTGTCAGGAGCAATCTGAATTAACAGTTTGTATCTTGCTGTGCATTTCATCCTGCACGATTAGCTGCCGAGGGCTAAAGCAACATGCTTCAACCATTCTGACTAATAAGCAAGTATTCAAAACATACATATATTACTGAGTCATCCAAACCTCCACCCCTGTTCCTGGGTGATGTAAACACTGCATTTTCATTGTGTGTATTGTGAATAAGTGATTTTAATTGATGTTTTAATAATTAATTTTAATTGTATGGCTTTAATGGTATTTATTTTTATATTTATATGTAATGGCATTGAATTGCTGACTGCTTTAAGGCTGCCCTGAGTCCCCTTTTAGGATACAAATATGTGAAATAAATACATAATAAATAAATATACTGTATATTATTTTTCCACAGTGATGCAAAAATAATCTTTAGATATCAGTGGTGCATAAGTCTTTTGAAGCAAAGAGAGAAAGATCTTTAAAAAGCTATCAACTGTGTCCCTGATTTGGCCACTGAGCTTTCCTCAACAGGAACAACTATCTATTTTTCACCTATTCACCTATTTTTTACTTATTGGCTTTCACCTATTCAGCTTTGTCTGTTTAATCTGTGGCTCTCATTAACAGCAACATAGGACTCTGCTCTGATAACTGTTTCTAAATCATACTTGACAAATATTGGATTCCTGAAAATATTTTCTCTCTCTCTCTCTCTCGGCATTTAAAAAAGCCTTATATGATCTATTTCTGATACTCTGCCTTCCAAGCTTCTGAAGAAGAAACAGTCCTTCACCATGTCTCCTTCCTCTACCATTTCCCATTGGATCAGTTTTCACTGTTGCTACAAAGGTCTTGGGAAGTCGGTTGGGCATAATGGTGAGGGCCATTAGATGATCCACAAGGAAGCTGTGGTTCAATTAGGCTCTCTTTGGCAGCGCAATAAGAGTAGCAGCAACATGTCTTTGCCTAATTTTCCTTCTCCAGACTCAGCAGTGTCGGAGGAGCTACAGGCCCTAAACTTGAACTACTCAGAGATGCTTGTGGGAGGTAAGCACTATATCGTTATTACTGTTGTTAGTATTGCAACTACTGCTACTGGTATTATTTTTGTTACTATTCCTCCTATAATTTAGTTATATCTCATCATTTTCCAACCCCAGGATTCAAGGCAGCTTACAAATAGATAAAATACTAACAAAAGTTCACTTCATGAAAAACATACAGAAATATAATTAGATTATGAATAGAATTAAAAACAATTTAAAAGCATATCCATTGAAAAGCAACATATACGGACAGTACACACCACTGTTTAATCAATTTCCCCATAAAAACAACGAAATCTTCACCTGTACAGGAAGGACACCATAGAATGGGCCAGTCCAGCTTTTCTCTAGGATCACCCAGAATATCAAGGCAGAAGAGCCCACATTATCAGCTTTGAACTGGGTCATCTGAGTCCACACTGTCATATATTTCAGTTCAAAGCAGATGTTGTGGGATTTTATTCAGATATGTGAAAGGGGCCCTAGAAGGCCTTCTCTAGTTGTACCTGTGAAGGTGGTGGGACAGACAGAAAGACCTCCCCGGAAGACCTTTAAACCTGGGCAGGCTTACAGGGAAGAAAATAGTATTTCAATCTCATAGGGCTTTGTACGTCAGAATTAGCGCTTTGAATTGTGCCTCAAAATGGATCAGAAGCCAGAGAATGGTAGGTTACATACCTGTGACCATCTTTCTTCGAGTGGTGCTCTGCGAATTCACACTTGTGGAGAGACTGCGCCTGCGCGGGCTCCAACGGAAACTTCTACATTTTAAACTTTTCAAGTTTTGGCGGTAACCCCGCCCAGCCCCGGCAGGGGATAAAAGGGCGCCCCGCGCACACCGATCCAATTCCTACGCCGCTACGGTAGCGAGAAATTGGAGGTTTGCTTGAGGGGAGGCTGGGCGGGTTAGTGTGAATTCGCAGAGCACCACTCGAAGAAAGATGGTCACAGGTATGTAACCTACCATTTTTCTTCATGGTCTCTGCGAATGCACACTTGTGGAGACTAGCAAGCTTAGGTCCCGGAGGCGGGAAGAAGGCAAACCGACTATTCAAGTCAAGGGCCAAACAATTTTATTAAGTGCAAACAGTTACCAAACAAGAGGTTGCAATCACTTCCGAAGAAGGGCACAGTGCATAAAGCTTATGGGAGTACGTGATCCTCCCGGTCACGTGAAGGTGACCAATTTACAGTGAAAGACACTCAACAAATGAGGGCATTCTTGAACAATCAAATAAACTTTTGACCCTTGGAAAAAACACAACACAGTCATTGTTAAAGACACTCATGGCAATGAGGGCACATTAAGTAGTTACACAAAAACAGTTTTGTCAACAAGTGCAAAAACACATTTGTAATGCAAAGTCGTCGATAGCGACCCAAAGTAGCACCCGTAATGAGCCTCCACGAGGCTATAGTGCAAGGTTGCCTGCGCCCCAGGCAGCAAGGGTATCAAGTATATAGGTGTAATTACATTTACCATCACCGGTAAACAGTTGTATTCAAGTAAAAAACATGTAAATAACATTCACAACCATATACGGTACCGAAGAAGTCCATGGTACCGACAGACATACAAAAAAGAACTTGCAGAGTTCTAAGGCGGACATGATCCCAGAATCGCTCTCCCAAAGGCCATATCAGGTGTATGCCTGGTGTTTAGTCTATAATGTGCAACAAATGTCTGTGGATTCTTCCAAATGGCCGCTTTACAAATAGCGTTCAAGGGAATTCCCTTAAGGAAGGCCGTCGATGTCGCCATAGCCCTGGTTGACCGAGCCCGGACAACCGAGGGGGGTTGTTGTCGAGCCAGCTGGTAACAAAGCTCGATAGTCGAGGTGATCCAATGAGACAAACGTTGCGCCGTAATCGGCAAGCCCACCTTATCATGGGCATATGCAACAATCGTTGAGTCCTACGAGACTGAGCAGTTCTGTCCCTGTAACACAGTAATGCTCTCCGCACATCGAGCATATGGAGTCTTTTTTCCGTCGGGGTAGAGGGAGATTGACAAAACGAGGGAAGGACAATGTCTTCATTGACATGGAAGGGGGACACAACTTTAGGGAGGAACGTCATATCTGTGCGGAGAACTGCCCTATCCTCGTGGACAACAAAGTATGGTTCGTCCACACGCAGTGCCGCGAGTTCCGACGGCCTACGGGCCGAGGTGATCGCGACCAGAAAGGCCACCTTCCATGACAGAAGTCGAAGATCGATCGATGCCAAAGGTTCGAAGGGAGCTTGTGCGAGCCGAGCCAGCACGAGGTCGAGGTCCCAACCCGGAGTTGGGGGGCAGACCGGGGGATGGAGGTTATTGAAGCCCCGCAGGAAAGACTTCACAGAGCTATCCTTGAACAAGGAAGCTTCCCCTGCGCGTTGAAGCTGCCAGGAGATGGCCGCCAGGTGAGACTTGAGCGACGACAGCGACAAGCCCCGTTCTGTAAGGTGCAGCAAGAACAAGAGGATCGACGGTACCGAAGGTCGACCATCGTCCAACCCTTTCTCGGAGAGGAAGGCCTGGAAACGATTAAGGCACGCCGAATAGCATCTCTTGGTAGCAGGCTTATGAGCTGCAGCCAGGATTGGCAGAACTTCTGGGCACTGGGACTTCAGAACCGGATCCTCCACGCCGAAATATGAAGAGAAGCGAGGTCGGGGTGGAGCAGTAGACCCCCTTCCTGAGAGAGCAAATCCTGCCGAAGTGGAAGGCGTCTCATCCGTCCCTTGGACAACTGGAGGAGGACCGAGAACCACGGTTGTCGTGGCCATTCCGGCGCTATTAAGATACAGTTCGTTTGCGCCGACTGGATCCTCTCGATCACCCTCGGGATGAGCGGGAAGGGTGGGAAGAGGTAGAGCAGATGTCTCGACCAATCTAGGAGGAATGCGTCTCCGAGACACCCCGGTACCGTGTTCGGAGCAAGCCTGGCACCGAACTGCGGAAGCTGAGCGTTTTGCGGTGACGCGAAGAGGTCTGCAACTGGGAGGCCCCAATCCTTGAAGATCTTGGCTAGTTCGTCGGGGTTCAACCTCCATTCGTGAGAGGTTGACTTGTTTCTGCTGAGTGCGTCCGCCTCGACATTGGTCTCACCCGGAAGGTGTAGAGCTGTTATCGACACCGACCTGGCTACACACCACTCCCATAGTTCCAGTGACAGCTTGAGAAGTTTTCTCGAGCCCGTTCCGCCCTGCTTGTTCACGTAGAACATTGCCACCATGTTGTCCGTAAGGATTTGGACAGACTTCCCGGTGACCAGGAGGGCAAATGCCCTCAGGGCTTTGAAGATCGCCAGCAACTCCAAATAGTTTATGTGGCACTGTCTTTCTTGTGGGGACCAGAGGTCGTGAACTGAGAGGTCTCCTGTATGGCATCCCCATGCGAACATCGAGGCATCCGTCGTGATCGTGACAGCTGGGGGCTCTGAGTGGAATGGAATGCCCCTGCAGACATGCTGGCGGTCCATCCACCAGTTTAGAGAGTCCTTCACCGACCTTGGTACCAGCAGGCGTTTCACGGCACTGTCCCGCATGGGATTGAAATGGTCCAAGAACCATCTCTGGAGGGGACGGAAGTGGAGCCTCAACAACGGTGTCACCATCACCGTGGAGGCCATATGCCCAAGGAAGATCTGTATTTGCTTTGCTGGAACTACTCGGGATCGACGAACTTTGAGCGCCTCGGCTCGAAGAGCCCTGAATCTCTCTTCTGGGAGGAACACCGACTGGGAGAGAGAATCGAACATGGCGCCTATGAACTTTATGCGAGTGGTGGGCTCGAGATGAGATTTCTCCTCATTCAGCTGGAGGCCCAGGTCCTCGAGGAGGGAAAGCGTCCTTGCCACCTGAATCCGCAGGAGGTCCGGGGAGCGTGCTGCCAACAACCAGTCGTCTAGGTATGGGAAAATGCGGATTTTTTCCCTTCTGAGGGCTGCTGCGACCACCGACATGCATTTTGTGAAAGTTCTCGGTGCCGTTACGAGCCCGAACGGAAGCACGTTGAAGGCATACGTCTGTCCCGCTACCCTGAAGGCCAGGAAGCGCCTGTGGTGTTTTCTGACTGAGAGATGAAAGTAAGCGTCCCAGAGATCGACGGACGCGAAGAAGTCTCTGTACCTGAGGAGAGGGAGTATGGACGATACCGTCACCATCCGGAACTTTTGGGGTTCGATGAAGGAGTTTAAGTCTCTGAGATTGAGGATTGGGCGGAGGGAGCCATCCGGCTTTGGGACAATAAAGTATCTGGAGAAGAAGGCTCAATGGTTTTGAGAGTCCGGAAGAGGGGAAATGGCCCCTTTTAGAAGCAAGGTCTCGACTTCTGTCAGAATTGCCGAGGATGGTTCGGTATCGACAATTTGCCCCGTTGGTGGGAGCTCTTCGAACTCCAATGCATAGCCTTCGTCGACAATCTTTAAAACCCATGCATCTGAGGTGATATTTTCCCATGCAGGGAGAAAGTTCGTCAGGCGATCCCCGAACGGTGTCGAGCCGGATGGAAGGATGAGGGCGGGTACCATTGGGAGGGACATGGGAGCAACATCTGTAACGGAACTGCAAACGGTATCGTCCATTAAGGCGTCAAATGCGGCGCCTGGCCTGATTGCCTCCTGAAGCTTGGCGGGATCGTGAGCACTGCTGTTGGTGCTGTCTCCGTTGCTGTTGGGGTTGTTGAGGGTGGGTCTGCTGGGAGGTATGCAGGGGACGGGCTGGCTGGCGGTACTGTATGGTGCGGTACGGGACCGTGTGCTGACGCTTGTACTGGAACCATCTGGTTCTCTGTGCCTGGTTCTGATTCTCGAACCCGCACTTAGCAGCCAGAGTCTTAGACAGAGTCTAAGACTTAGCAGCCAGAGTCTTAGCAGCCACCGTGTGCTGACGCTTGTACTGGAACCATCTGGTTCTCTGTGCCTGGTTCTGATTCTCGAACCCGCACTTAGCAGCCAGAGTCTTAAAGTCGTGATTTGACTTCAGCTTGTCGTCCGTCCCGGCGTGAGCACTGCTGTTGGGATCGTGAGCACTGCTGTTGGTGCTGTCTCCGTTGCTGTTGGGGTTGTTGAGGGTGGGTCTGCTGGGAGGTATGCAGGGGACGGGCTGGCTGGCGGTACTGTATGGTGCGGTACGGGACCGTGTGCTGACGCTTGTACTGGAACCATCTGGTTCTCTGTGCCTGGTTCTGATTCTCGAACCCGCACTTAGCAGCCAGAGTCTTAAAGTCGTGATTTGACTTCAGCTTGTCGTCCGTCCCGGCGTTGAAAAGCCCCAGGGCATCAAACGGGAGGTCCTCGATCACCTGCCTCGATGATGTAGAGAGGCCAGAGGATCTGAGCCAGGCATGCCTCCTGATTGCCACGGCGTGGGCGGTCATCTTGCCCGCAGTGTCCCCCGTGTGCTTGGCCATCTGCATCTGGTGATGCGCCAGAGAGTTCGCTTCTTGAGCCAGGGTGGAAAGGGCAGTGCAATCTTCATCAGACATTCTCTGAAAGAATGGGGCTGCTTTTTCCCAGAGAATTTGCTGGTATGCGCCCATGCAAGCACCATAGTTGGCCATGCGGGCCAGTAAGAGGGCACCGGAGTAGAGCTTCCTGCCTACTGCGTCAAATCTCTTCCCCTCCCGGTCAGACGGCGCCAACGATTGCCTCCCAAACGCCTGAGCCGCCTTCACGACCACCGAGTTAGGATCGGGGTGGTGTTTCAGCCATTCCAAGCCCTCATCGTCCGTTCTGTACCATGATTCAATCTTTTTAGAGGTTGGAGGGATGGAGGAGGGGGTTTTCCAAGAGCCCTGGATCACTTCAAGGAGGTAAGGGAGGAAGGGTAGAAGAGGAGCAGGTGGAGACTCTGATTGCACCCTCTTGAACACCAGGTCTTGTACTGCCTTGGAAGTCTGCTTGACCTCCAAGCCTAGAGCGTCAGCCATGCGAGCCATTTGATCCGCAAAGGCTCGGACATTGTCCGTGGGAGATGGTGGGTCCACTTCGTATGCGTCATGAGTGGGTGATCTCTCGATCCCGAGAGATAACACGGACCCCGAGTGTACCGATCCCGGTAACTCGCCATCTTCCTCCTCGTCATCGGCAGCCACGGATTGGGGAGGAGGGGATGAGGAAACATCCCGACTCGGTTGTTGAGGTGGAGCCGCTGGGGGGGCCTTGGAGGCCGAAGCCTGAATGGCACGGGCCAGTCTCATAGTCTGCCTGCCCCTTTCTGGAGTCTCCATCACCGGAGAAGTCTCCTGTCTTGCCATCATAGTTGTCAAGGTTGTCACAGACGGGAAAAGCTCCTGTCTGGCTGTCACATGTCGAGCTGGTGCCTCGATCACCGTGTCCACCAAGATCACTGGGGATGCGGGCTGTTCCAAAGGCAGCTCTGTCAACGGCTGTGGCTCCCGAGCAGGTTGAGAGGCCGGCTGGGGTTGAGCAGATTGCAAAGGCGATGACCTCGTCGACGAGGTGGCCGAGGAGGCAGTGGTCTGCTTTCGGGAAGAAGAAGAAGGCGAGGATGGAGGCGGCATCGTCTTCCTCTTCTTCGCCGGTGGCTGAGCCGTCTTCGACAGAGACTTGCCCGGGGTGGGCGGGATGGAGGATGAGGTGGAAGCACGCCGAGATTCTTCTTGAGATCGGCGAAAGGCAATGCGAACCGCCGTGGAAGATGGCGGAGTCGCCGATGTCGACCTCGTGGACCTCATCGATCTCACCGATGCCACCGAGCTAGTCGAGGAGTGTCGGATGCGTACGGTCTCAGTCGTGACCGTGCATGGAGCTTTCTGCTTCGTAGGCTTTGCAGCCTTGGAAGCTGTCGACACCGAGGCCTTGGAAGCTGTCAACATAGCTGCTCTCGGTCTCTTCTGTGCTGCCTTTTTCGCCCTTGTCTGGCGAGGCTCGGCCTCCGTCGAGGGATCGACAGATTTTAATGTCGATGCCTCCTTCGACGTCGATGTTGATGTCGAAGGCCTGGATACCGCAGCCGACGTCGACGCCGATGTCGATGTTGAAGGTACCGGAGCCAACGTCTGCTGGTACAGGAGGTATCGAAGCCGATGAACCCGGTTTTTACGGGACTGTGCCGTCAACGATTGACAATGACGACACGAGGAGGTGATATGTGCCTCTCCAAGACACAAAAGACAAAGAGCGTGCTTGTCCGAATCAGGAATCTTCCTCGGACAATTCGCGCATCTTTTGAAGTGAGTTGTTGACATAATACTGTCGAACAACTCGAAGAAAATTCTATCAAAAATCTCTATCCAACAATATCTCTATCCAACAATAGAAGTACCGAAGCGAGCCGTGCGGCGGAAAAAAAGGAATTGGATCGGTGTGTGCGGGGCGCCCTTTTATCCCCTGCTGGGGCTGGGCGGGGTTACCGCCAAAACTTGAAAAGTTTAAAATGTAGAAGTTTCCGTTGGAGCCCGCGCAGGCGCAGTCTCTCCACAAGTGTGCATTCGCAGAGACCACGAAGAAAAAACTACTCTAACAAAGGCTTTCTTTGCATTTTATAACTAGTCTCACTCAGTAAACTGGCTGCAGTTCTTTGGTTCAAATAAAATTTCCAGAGACTCTTCCACATCAGGTCCCTGTAAAGTACCACTGCAATAATCCAAACAGGCTGTAATTAAGAAATGTATCACTGTGGCCAAGCCAATCAATTTAAGCAACATTAAAGCTCTTCAATATAAGCAGTTCTTGTTAGTTCTGTTTTGAAGAACATTGCCTTTATGGAGGTGGCAGGGATGGAGGGCTTTGAACTGCTGGGGGTCATTTCTGAAATGTGTTTGAGGCTGGTTGGCTTATGAATGGTTCAGGAGGGACATCAATCTTTCTCTCTTTTGTACACACACAAACATACACATTCTGCTTGGTTCACTATTTGCCCTGCATTTGAAATAATGGTTCCAGGCCTAATGAAAGACCTTTTGCTGCCTGAGTCAAGAATAAACCACAAGCAATCCAGACAAAACTGATCAAGTATTTGATTTCAAACCAGAATCTTTGCAAATAGAACAAACATACCAACTACATATAACCAAAACAAATGAATAAATCCCCACATATGCCATCTATCATCAAGTTGATTTGAAGCAAAATGATATACATGTAACAATCCTACTTTACTCTAAGAACTAATATAGAGACTTGTCAAGAGGAATAAAGGAAGGGCCATTGACAGACTCATACTGCTCATAAGCTTCATTTTTTCTCCTCCAAATTAAAAAAAATCCTTTGGTATGGGAAGAATAATGGATAACACAACTGGCATGGGGCAATTTACCACAATCACACAGTCTTTGGAAAACATCCTAGGATGTTTCCAGGACACTTCCTCGACGTAGCCCAACAGATGCCATCATACGATGTAACACTACTTCCAGCACAGCTCTATAGAGAAAGCGTTCTGGCAGCTTGCTAGGACGCCTCCCCGAGAACATAGGGAGTTTCCTGTGTTCTCATTGAGAAGAATGGGGGAAGCCAGGCAGCAACACTTCCCTCCCGTGGGATAAGGTAAGCGCATAGCAGGTGATGTGGGGCTCAGAGCAATGATTTTCCACCACTGACCACCAGTTTCCTCCCATTGCCTGCCAGAGTCGCTACGCTGTGTGGAAAATCCTCCTGCTATTGCCCGGCTTGAGGACTTCCATCGTATGAGGTCCTTAGTGTTGATTGTACACTTCTCAGACCATGTAATCAGGTGTGGAGTAATGGAGCAGGCATGTTGAGGTGGTCTCCACAGCATCTGTTCCCTGAGACAGACCTCCCACTTTGGTGCATAATTCCTGAAGATGCAGAAAGGAAGCATCTGATTAAACGAAAGCAATTGAAGTGCAGGACTCTGCTACCTCTAGAGCACACTCTACACTTTTTTGTAGGTGGGTTGCATTGATCCCATTCACAGATTTGATTCTTTAAAAATATTTAGAAAATACAAGAGTGTTTCAGGTTCAGGCAACTTATAGCCTTTGGGAGAAAAGACTATGAATCTATGCTGCTGAGTGCTTCACTCTTTCATTGCCACCACTGACAGCCTCAGCCCCTTTCCCCCACTATTGAATTGACAGCTAGACTGCAGTGCACCACCAAGGGTAACCTGAGAGCCCTAGTTTGTGAGTATTTTGGTTTTTTCTTTCAGTGTGGAAGAGCTTGGATTACATTCGAAAGATTATGGGAAAGAACATAAGGATCAGTGAATTTCAGAACATCACAGGTGAGGCTGGGGTCACTGGGCATGTTCTATATTTGGACCATTTTTCTTCTGGTTTGATTACCTTGGGGTGGAATTCTGAAAGAAACCCAGCAAAGCAGAAAAAATAGAGCCATTAGGAATGGAAGAGAAGCCCAGAACATTCCAGTAAACACCTGGAGATCTTCCTTCCTGAGTCGTGAGATGTTCTGTCCTGGACAATCCTGGCAAAGGACTGAGAGTATCCACTTCTGTTCTGTGAACAGCAGCTATGGTGGAGGCTCCTTGGCTTTTAAACAGAGGCTGGATGGCCATCTGTCGGGGTGCTTTGAATGCAGTTTCCCTGCTTCTTGCAGGGAGTTGGACTGGATGGCCCATGAGTCTCTTCCAACTCTATGATTCTATGACTCTAGGTACTTCCATCCTTCCTTTCTAACCGACAATAGAGGGGAGGTAAAGGGAGTGGGAACAAGAAGAGAATTACGTGTAGATACGTGGACTTCTATGTTCGTATACTGACTTCTTCACAGTTTGTACATTTACCACTATGTAATATTGGACAAATCAATGGAAATAATAGGAACTTCGTGGGTCATCTAGCCCATTCTGTTCAGAGCTAGTTCTTCACTCCAGGGGCTTCAAAGGGAACAGAATGATGCCATAAAGGACCTCATCACGTTGAGGTCCTTTATGCGAGGGACAGCAGGGGGACAAATTATTAGGTTTGTTGATAAGAATTAACAATTAACCAGTTATTAATCTACTCACCAGTTACTGACTTGGTAGTCTGCTCCAAGACTCCTAATAGTCTCATATCCCAGATACTGCAGAACAAAAACTGAATCTGGGCCAGAAGCTCTTGTGCTTCCAATGCTTGGGGAATATAAACGGTTGCAATCTTGCTTGTCAAGCTCTGGTTTGGGGCTCTGTTGCCCTGTCTGAATTTCCTGTGGTGTTTGCCAGAGTAGTTTGGCAAAGAAATGAATAACAGCAGTCCTATCATTAGGTAGAAAAAGACAGATTCCTCAGGCGGCAGATTTTTTCCGGGAAAGATCAGAACATAAGTCGTTACACAATGTATTGTAATTTTAATTGCCAGGAAGGGGAGGAGTCGTTTGAAAGATCTTCTGTCTCAGCTATCTTTAGGACATCATGCACCGGGATTGTGGCGCAGCTGGCTGAGTGTCAGCTGCATTAAAGATCACTCTGACCAAAAGGTCATGAGTTCGAAGCCAGCCCGGGCTGGAGTGGGTGTCCAGCCATTGTGTAGCCCGTTGTCGACCTTTGCAACCCGAAAGACAGTTGCATCTGTCAAGTAGGAAAATAAGGGAGCACCTTGTGTGGGAGGCTAAATTTAACTAATTTATAAGGCCATAAAGAAAGAAGACTCCGGGGAATGTGGAATGCGGAAGAACTTCATCGGTGTTGTTGATGGACGATGAAAAGCAGCAGCTCCCCTGGTGGCCAGAAAAAAGTTAAATAGCCTTTGTCTGTTAAATGTTGTTTGTCAAACTGGCATTGAATGTTTGCCATATATGTGTTTACTGTAATCTGCCCTGAGTCCCCTGCGGGGTGAGAAGGGCGGAATATAAGAACTGTAAATAAACTGTAAATAATTAAATCTCGGAGAGCAGCAAAATGCCCTGTGCTGGTTCTGGTCACTGCCAGGAAAATCAGAATAGAAAATATTTTGTTCTAAACTGGATCCAGAATATTTCAGAAGCTCTTCTGCAGGAGGAGGCCCTTCAGGATTGAATTGGAGTCAAGAAACAAGTGCAGATTGCCTGCAATGTTGAGAAAAGCAGGTGATGTGTATGCCCTGCCGACAGGACACTGAATTGTCAGCTGCCTCTGTGTACACTGAGGTCTCCAAACAGGGCTAAGCATTAATAGAATCTTTTGCTTTTCATTTGCTTTGCAGCATCCATCTGTGGCTGGGGAAGGTCTCTGGTTCCCAACTCATGCCCCAAAAAGTGGGCAATGAAAGAGAAAAATTGCTATTACTTTTCAACTGAGAAGAAAAACTGGACTGGTGCCCTGTTGCACTGCATTAATCAAGAGTCTGATTTGGTCAGTATCTGGTCTGATGAGGAACAGGTGAGTCCCTTTTCTTCTGTCATGATGGCTGAGGAGCATGTTCTTAGCAAGGCAGCCTCCGGGCGTCTGCTTGCCTCTCTCCTCTGCTTCTTCTTCAAGGTATTAAGGTTTCAAAGGAGTGAGTTTCTAGGTGGTACCTTTCTTCAGAATAATGGAATATAAATGTTTGCATTGACAAAGAACTATAGATTTTAGTTATTATCTTCATTTTAATACATTTAAAAGGACATGATGCTTGCTGTCCAAAATTAGATATTCTCCAAGGAGGCAGAGGCAAAGGCTCCAGGTCTTGCACAATCTGAGCAGCACTCTTGGAGGTCTCTTTTTCATATGCTCAGTCCAAACCAAGTTGATATCACATGATACTAGGACCCTACCAATAAATCACTCCCACTCTTTTTAAAGGCTGCAGATGGATCTGTGAAAAGGGGGAAGGGTGTTTTAAGCTCAGCATTGCATTATAATATGGCTTTAAAATTCAAAAGAATAGATGCAATACACATGGATTATGTCAAATATTTGCTGTTTTATGTATAAAGTCTTGTATGCTGAGTTGCCCTTAAACACAGTCCAGAAAAATCTAGTCCAAAACAGGTCAGTAAGCTTGTTGAGAGCCAGCACTGAATAGTGTTTTTCTTGTTGGACTATGACTCAAGAGACCAGGGTTCAAATTCTTGCTTAGCCATGAAAACCCACTCTGTGATGTTGGACAAGTCACACCCGCTCAGCCTCTGAGGAAAGCATAAGGCAAAAGACCTCGCTAAGAAAACCTTGTAATAAAATTCAAATGCTTTTAAAATAATTTATTTCTATAACATTCTTTGCTATTATTCGTATACTAGGCGTATGCTGTTTTTTTTTTTAAAAAAATGCTGATTTTACCAAATTTACAAACAATAATTTATGAGTGACGTTTGTATAAAAACATTACAAAGGATTGATATAGGAAGAGGTCTGTTAATTACTGTAATGGGCTGTACCGACCCTAATTATACCACTGTGCAGGCCTGTAGCGAGGGAGGGGGGTGTTAGGGGTTCAACCCCCCCCTGAAATTTTTCAGGTTAAAAAAAATAAACCTGGTTTACTCATGAATTTTAACTGGTTAACCAAATCCCCATGCTAAATCTATGAGACACAAAAAATTAAGAGTCCCTCCAGAACTGCAAGCACTATCTCAAGCAAATATTGACAGTTTATTCACACTGCCATTACTTGCAGCAATAGCCGATGTAGCGAAGCAACCAAGTTGGAGGGGGGGGGGGTTAGATTAGAAGGCCCTCATGAAGGAGACCAGACTTGGTGGAATTGGTTGACAGGGGGAGAGCTGCTGGCTATTGAAGGCTGCTCTGCCCCTGCTGTGCTCTTTGCTTTAGTGTGAGCTAAGAGGCAGATTTCAACCCCCCCCCAATTCCCCCCCCCAAATTTTCAAAACTCCCCCCCCCTCCCCGAAATTTTCAACCCTCCCCGAATTTTTTTCTGGCTACAGCCCTGCCACTGTGCACACTTAAGGCCAAGGCCAAGGGAAAATGGGCTCTCAAAGGTGACATTGTGCAGAAGCAGATCAAGGAATTCAAAATGCAAGAACATGACTCGTTTCCCCCCAATAGCTATGAGAACGGTACAAAAAAGTAACTATTGTACAAAAAAGTAAGTGAATGCAAAAAATATCCAGCAATATCAATAATCCAAACAAACACTTTCATGTCACTGAACAGCTGTTAATGTTTAGTCCTGGTGTTAAGAATGTTAAAACCTGACTTACTACACATTACAGTCCTAAACATTTTCAATCATAAGTATATTTGTCAGGATTTAGTAACTAAGAAGTTTTGGAGACTGCAGCTTTAAGAAAAATAATTCATAACTACAAATTAATATTTTTGCAGAGTTTTCTAAAGGATAATCTCAATGCTTCGACACACTGGTTGGGTATGACTGACATAGAAACAGAGGGAAAGTGGAGATGGAAAGAAGGCAATTTGCATGTATCAATAGCGTAAGTACAGGTTTTTTTGTAATGCTTTCTAAAAGCTGGATATAACTGCTTCACGGTGCATGTTCTAGTATACAGTATGCTGAGGAAATTGAATAGGTGGAGGTAAACTTTGAGACATGGCCATAAAATGTCCAATTTTCAATATAATGGCATAATTAAGCTTTAGAATTACAGGCAGTTCCCAAATTACGAACAAGATAGGTTCTGTAGGTTTGTTCTTAAGCTGAATTTGTTTGTAAATTGGACCAAGTGTAACTCCAGCCATGTATATATAGAAAGAGAGGGGGGGGAGGGGGGAAGGTTTGGATAGCATAGGGAAGGGTTATCACCCCTGTACTGTGCCCCTATTCAGAAAATTTCGTGGCACTTTATCTCCTGGAGATAACTGGATTTTTTAAAAAATGGTTTGTTGTGGAAACAAGGATTGGTGATAAAACTTTAATTGAGACACCTTTTGCCCATGAATACTCTTCCAAGAGGGAATTTCCTGTCATAGAGGTAGATTTCTCTTACTTCCTGTATAGTGAACCAGCTTTTTAGATATAAATTTCATCCACATTCTACCAAGACTGGCAATTACAAGGTAAGTTATCTGCTAGCACATGTCTTGCAAGGACAAATACCATGACAGTGGCCTCTCTATAATAGCCAATTTTCTTATTGGTTCTATCATAAAAACATAGGGAAAAAATATTAGACTGCCAAAACTTTGTTTTTGCGGGACATCCTGTAGCACATTTTGCTATAGTTTTTCAATGAATATATCCTAGAGTCTCAAGCAAGTCAACATAGTTTGTGGCAACTACAAAAACAAAATTTCTAGAGCATAACAACTACTTCCAAAGTAAGTACTGCACAATTAAACAAGAAATAACACTTTCAAACCAGGAACAGATCCCCCCCCCCCCCATAATTTTCTTACTAGATGGAAGCTAAAATCTTTCAGAATAATCTTTGTAAGAATGTTAAAAACTGGTAATGAAGAATGAAATACATGGCTACCACTACACAGGTGGTGATTCAGACAAAAGAACAGGCAATGGATGTCCCTGACAAGTTCCTCAGTGAAGAATAAGTCGGTCCATTTTCTTATTTGTTCAAAACTAAGTCAAATAATATCTATTATCTTAATACAGTAAAAAAAAAAATCCCAATGTTAATGTTCAGTACAGTTTGGGATGGTTGCGGCATTTGGAAATGCATTAAAATGCATCTACTGTGATTAGTAATGTTAAAGACTCTTTAGCTATTATTGACAAATTCTACACCAGGCAAAATAATCTGGAGTAGTCTGCTCTGATACTATCTTGAATACATGGGCCGGAGCCCACATGTACTATCATAGAAGTACTCTCACAATGGGTTCAAGGCAGAAAACATTTTCTTTTGCGCATGGAGCCATGGAGCAAATGTCTTCCAAAGATACACTGTATATGTTTGGTTGTATATTGCTTCCGACTATGCTGTAATTCATCTATTTGCTATCAGTGCCCCTTCCTATACGATAATGTGAAATGTTTGCCTTCCTACCTGCCAAGCTACAAAAATCAACATGCTTGATCAGAGTCATCAAACCTGCCATGCAATACAATGAGAACAAATTGAAAGGTTTGAATCAAATTCTCCAACTTCTTCATGCATGTCCTGAACACACACTTGCCTGATGACTATCTTCTTGAGTGCCTCCACATAGCATAGACTGCTGTACTATGCGTGTCCTTTCCTGGTGGGATCAGACTTGGTCTTGGTTACCTTAGATTACATAGACTTTAAATTCTAAAACAATACTGTTTAAACAATATCTTCTATATTGTAATTTGAAGTATATCCTCTAGCTTACCTTCCCTACTATGGTATTATTTAAACTGATAAAGTATTATCAAGATCAAATCAGAACAACCAACCTGGACAATGTTAAAATAATTTTCTAGTATTCTGTATTGCTGGCTGAGCAGAAATAGCACAGAGACTAGCCACCATCCTAGTACCACCCCTGTAGGGCAAACTGCCAGCAATGTCTCTTTTGCCTTATGGCAACTGTCACCATGCACTGCTAGTCCTAGTCATCTTAAGTCAACCGCAAGAGCACTTCCCATGATGTATGACATATTTGCTCAGGAGTGTGAATGTCAGCCACCCAAGCTGTTGTGGTCTCCTGCCTGTCAGGTCTCAAATTGCCCTTCCGTCTGTGATTCCCTTTCATTTAAGATGTCTGGTAGTGTAACTCAAGCAACCGAGAGTATTTGGAGAGAACTCTGCCTTTTTGTTGTTGTCACAAACCCATCACATATACCTCCGACCTTACAGATAACATTTCGGTTGAATTCAACAGATTCCCTAAAATTATATCAGTTCTAGGATAGCTCTGATTTAGTTTGAAGGGTGAAACATTTACCTGGGCTTTTAAATTCTTTGTGTGTTGGTTGGTTGTATTACCGGGGGGGGGGGGGGGGGGCAGTTTTTGCTTCCTCTTTCTATCTGAAGCAAATATTATGCACATGAGGTTCTTGTCCCTGCTAGCCTGGCTGATGATTGACAGAATTGCTTGAAGCTTCTCCATCAATCATAGGCAAGGATTTTCTTTGTATGTTGTGGAAGGCTTTCATGCCCGGAATCCTCCTCTGAGGATGCCTGCCATAGATCTGGGCAAAAAGTCAGGAGAGAATTCTTCTGGAACATGACCATACCACCTGGAAAACTCACAGCAACCCATCTTCTTTATACTTTGGAACAAGAAGTGGGCAGGGGGCTTGTTGGTTTGATCCTCTCCAACTGAGACATTTTGGGAACCTTGGCAACATAGCTCTCAATCCCTGTCTCCACTCGTCTTCCACTAGATTTTCTCTAGTTTTCATTTATTTACACCCAGTTCATCCTCCATATCCATGGGCTCTAAGTCCTCCAATTCAACTAATCACAGCTTGAAAATATATGGGAAAAATCCAAAACTTCCAGCCTCAGATGTAGTCAAGTGAATTTGGGCCATCAGACCTCTTGACATCAGGGGCAAATGCAGAAAATTCTGGAGCCATTTTTCTGTCCCTGAGTCCTTCAGGGGAAACACAGACTGTTAAAAATGCCAGCAAGACCAAAAGTAGCCAGAAGTGGCTTAAGGGCCACACTGGGCCAATTCCTACATTAATCTCTCATCTTCAAGGTGGCAGCAGTGTCTGCTAATAATAATAATAACAACAACAACAACAACAACAACAACAATAATAATAATAATAATAATAAATTTCTTATCTGTCTCTCCTCGTGGCTCAGGGAAGGGAGTATGAAGTGGGAAGCATGAGGGCATTATGGCAAGGACATGGGGAATGCTCCTGGTGGCTATATGTTGAAGACACATATTTCTGTTCTTCTTTCAAGGTTTTGGGATAAAGGAGAGCCAGAGAGGAGTCAAGAGAAGAATTGTGGTATCATACAATCCAATGGGACATGGTCTTCTGCTGTGTGTTCCCTTTACCATCACTGGATTTGTAAAAAGAAACTAATCTGCTGAAATGTATCTCTTGGATCTCTTCCTGAGAAAAGGATATTATGAAAATATGTTTGTTCCCTCCTTCTCTCATCAAAGTCTTGCAATGCTTTGCTGCTGGCAAGTAGCTGAATTTAAGATATTATAGATTTTGCCATTATCCTGAAATATTTTCACATGTCTCACCTCAGCCCATAACCAATTCACAGGCTGACTGTGTGGCAGGTGAAATAATTGTTCCTTAAATGCAAGTCCAGTAAACATGTTCCTATTAACCATATGGATGGTGGAGAGCACACTCCGGTGAGAAAAAGGAACTGGATACAATGTTTAAGCATAACTAGTCTTCCAATACATTAAAGTCAGTGTGGTGTGATGGTTTGAGCCCTGAACGATGATTCTGGAGACCAGGGTTCAAATCCCTGCTCAGCCATGAAAATCCACTGAGTGATTTTGGGCAAGTTACACTCTCTTGTTGTTTATTCATTCAGTCTCTTCCAACTCATCGTGACCTCATTGACCAGCCCACATCAGACCTCCCTGTCAGCCGTGGCCACACCAAGCTCCTTCAAAGTCAAGCCAGTCACTTCAAGGATAACATCCATCCATCTTGCCCTTGGTCGGCCCCTCTTCCTTTTTCCTTCCATTTTCCCCAGCATCATTGTCTTCTCCAAGCTTTCCTGTTTTCTCATTGTGTGGCCAAAGTACTTCATCTTTGCCGCTAATATCCTTCCCTCCAGTGAGCAGTTGGGCTTTATTTCCTGGAGTATGGACTGGTTGGATCTTCTTGTGGTCCAAGGCACTCTCAGAATTTTCCTCCAACACCACAGTTCAAAAGTATCTATTTTCCTTCATTCAGCCTTCCTTATGGTCCAGCTTTCACATCCATAGTTTACTACGAGAAATGCAATTGCTTTAACTCTGTGGATGTTTGTTGCCAGTGTGATGTCTCTACTCTTCACTAGTTTATAGAGATTGATCATTGCTTTCCTTTACTGGAGGACACACTCTCAAAGGAAAGCAAAAGCAAGTCTCATCTCAACAAATCTTGCCAAGAAAAAAACTGTGATAGGGTTGTCTTAAGGTTGCCATAACTCATAAATATGAAGGCATGCAACAACAACAACAATAACACTGAGCTAATGCAAGTCTTTCCTCCCACAGGAAATAGCAGCATTGGTGGCCATTTTTAAAAAATAAGGGTGTTTTTTTTAAAAAAAAATGGGATTGGGAGTTTAAAATAAGCCTACCTGCATAAAAATGGTCCCACGGTTGCTCCATTCCTATCATTATTATGCCATGAATACTTTTTGAACCTTAAAAAATATTCTTTAATCCATTTTCAGTGCAACAGAGTATATCTGGCACTTTCAGAGAAAGAAGTAGACACAGAGACCCCAGCACTGGTTTTGTAATATCTATATTGGTTACACAGACAAAGGGGAAGCATCATATTTACTCCAACATTCACTCATTCGCACTCACCAACCTCCTCCATTCAGACCTGTTGCTGGAGAAGACAGGCAGGCAGAGAGATGCTGCATTCCTCACAGATCTGCCACACAGTCAAAAAGGAAAAGGCCTCCTTATGTAGCGCTGTTTGGTTATCCATTACTTGATTGTTTAGATAATCTCTGTCATTCAGCTCAGACCTGCTGGAGCCTTGTCAACTCTGGAACAGATAGGTTGTTTAACCTCTTTAACTTAGAATTATTGTCTTTGACTATTTAAATATGTGTTGCTTGTAACCAGAGTTCTCAGGTGAGTTCACATCAGCACCTTTCTTGCTACAGTTAATGAATTCTTCACCTCCTTTGTTCTCCATAATGCAGTTTTCCAGGTTCCATTTTTAGAATGGTGTCTTCAGCCTTGCCAGTCCCCAGCCAGACCACAAAAATGCAATTCATTTAATTCACTCACCACATCTTCACTACAGTTGTTCTACAGAGCACAAAAATCAGATACTTTAAATGCATGCATGTATTTAGCATGTTCTACTTTGGTTCTTCACTTGGGAAGGAGTATGTCAGAAAGCCAATACATGTTGTTGGGCTTTTCCCCTTACAATTTATGAAAAAGTTCCTTTATAATACAAATGTATTTCACTTTTGTAAACACATAGATACAGTCGGTGGTGGAGGAATGCTTAATTAATCAAAAAAGTTTCAGACAACCCACTCGATGCTTCTAATGTTTAAAAAATTATGCAGCTAGGCATTAGCGTTGAAGGAATGTATGCAATTGTGCAACTTATGCAAACATTTGTTCTTCCAAATGCGGAAAGTCTTTCGATCACCCCAAATACCTTGGTGGTTCTGTCTCACAGATTGGGGGGGGGGGGGCTGTAGAGAATTAGATAAAGAAGGATTTACACTCTGTTTCAAACTGCATTTGCTAGACAAAGTAAGCATATATGAATGTATTTGAATCAGTGTGGGATAGGGCTTTGATTATTGGGCTGGGATTATGGGAAATTAGAGTTTTGAATCTCTGCCCAGCCACAGAAACCCACTGGATGACCTTAGACAAGTTAAATTTCTGTGCCATAGGGAAGCAATGATGTTGACTTTTTCATTAACAGGAATACATAACATTTCTATGTTATGTATTCCTGTTAGTATAAAAAAGTCAACATCATAGGAAAAGGCAGAAGGGATAAGGAGGCTTGCTGTACCTGGTGCCCTATGTTCACAGCCATTTCAACTCCCAGTACACAATCAGTAGATGTTCTTTTATAAGGTGATGCAAAGAGAACCAGTAATTAAGTTGGAGAAAGAGAAAGTGTAAGTACCTAGGTTGGGTTAAGCACGCACCTCAATTTTGCTTATGCACAGGTAGCAGTATAATCATATAGTATCAGCAGCTTATGTTATTTTTAGGGAGAGAAAAAAAGCATTTTTTTACTTTTGAAAACGGCATTGTTACTTTGAAATCTGAAAATCACTTTTACCGTCTTATAATCAAGCTTTGCTTAGTTTTATTTTGTTTATGGGTGCTCGTGTGTGTTTCTGGAGCAATTTAATTCTTAATCAAAAATCATGATTTATAGTTTCTAAGTAGATCTTTTTTTTTTAGTTCTGATCAGTTACCTTTGATTTTATACTCATTAAAAGATTGAATATGAAAACCTACAGCTTCCTTTCATTTATGTCTTAATATCTTTATCTAAGTTCATCAATTATTAAGTAAGTACAATGCAATCCCATCTCTATTCATTGAGAAGTAAGTCCCATTAAATTCAGTGCAATTTAAGTAAGTGGGGAAATCCACTTGGCTAAAAGTAAGTACTACTGACCACAGTTGGATTTATTTCTGAGTAAGCGTACATAGGATTGTGGTTTGGGACTTTATCACACAAGCTTGAGGTCTTGTAACAATCACATTGTTTAACCTATCAGAAATATACTAAAATATACTGAAAATGCTTTCATATGTGCAATGCTGCTGCTTCGTTGATTCTTTATGCCACAATGAGTCTTCTGCACATCCCTGCTGCCTCCTTTCCTTCCTGTGCTCACGATGCTCAGGGCTGGTACTGTGCAATTGGGCATTGGGGGAGCAACCTCTCACTGTTCCGATTGTTTGGGACAGGAGGAGGAGCATGCTTACTCGCTAAACGTGATTGCAGCAATTCCAGGAGTGATGCAGAAAGAAATGATCACACCAGAAATAGTGCTACAACTGCAGTGATATTGGAACCATTAATAAGCTTTCTCCATTAATGAAAAAAGACCTTCTAGAAATGAGTTAGATGCAGTAACACGTGTTGTGCTGTAATCATTATTACAGTGTGTTAATTGCACATTGACAGCCTCATGTGATAAATCCCTTAGGACCTCATCACACTAGAGAATGGATCCACTTTAAATCCAGTTTCTGCCTCCTGCAGGAGTTTATGAAGGGGCCTTTAAACTGTGCAGCCAGACAGGTCCTGAACCTTACTAAACTACAAACACCAGAATTCAGTAGGAGGCAGAAACCGGATTTAATGTGAATTCATGTTCTAGTGTGATGAGGCTGTAAATTTACCTCTGACAGAACATCTTGAAGTGCTTTCTCCAGATTTCACTGCTAAGACCTGGTACAATAGCAAGATCTCAATTTCTTATTTCTGTGCTTTTTTTTTTTTTTTTTTGGCTGTGTAGGATAAAACAGCAAGACACAGAGAGACAAAGCATATGCATGTCAGTTGTTTCCTTAATCCATAAGTTATATAACCAAGCTCTTATTCCAAAGAATTAAAAATGAGATGCTTGGCAGGACAAATCCAAGATCTTTTGCTATCTCAGGCAGAGCAGAAAATGAGGCCATTCATTTATACAGGTCAAGATATATAAGACTCAAGGTTAGTCAAGTTATTTTGGCTGATGTGGCAGAGAATTCCACAGGTGTCTCCCACTCCATGACATTATATAAGGTAAAGATAAAGGTTTCCTCTTGACATTAAGTCTACTTGTGTCTGACTCTGGGGTGTGGTGCTCATCTCCATTTCTAAGCCAAAGAGCCAGCATTGTCCGTAGATGCCTCCAAGGTCATGTGGCTGGCATGACTGGATGGAGTGCCGTTACCTTCCCGCCGGAGCGGTACCTATTGATCTACTCACATTTGCATGTTTTTGAACTGCTAGGTTTGCAGAAGCTGGGGCTAACAGTGGGAACCCACCCCATTTCCTGGATTTGAACCACCGACCTTTCAGTCAGCAAGTTCAACAGCTTAGCAGTTTAACCCACTGTGCCACAGGGGGCTACTTTCTGTATATGTACATGACAGTAAATAAACAGTAATAACCAATCATTTGTTGTCCCATTAGTTGCTCCAAGCCTCTCACCAGGTTAATGGTCCCTGTTCTTGAGGAGGAAAAGGGTACTTTGCTTCCTCTCCTTCCATACTCACTTCCTGAATCTCCTGATGTTTCTGCTGCTATTAACATTTTGTGTGTTTGAATGCCCCAGTAAAAATGCATGGAATCAGCTGTTAGTCTCACTGAAACTGGACAATGGAATAACAGCAACAACAACAATAACAACAACATTTTATTTGTATCCTGCCCTATCTCTCCCTTGGGACTAATGGCGTTTTCCAAAACAACAGGCAAACATTCAATGCCTATATATGGCTATGCCATATATTAGCCGTTCATATCTGCTGCACCATTTCTTAAGTTCTGCTCCTTGGAAATCCTATTTCATTTTAGTCTTTGGATGCAAGGCCACTATTTAGTGGAGAGGAACACTCATTTAAATACAAAGGCAGATGTGCCTTCCAATGTGCAGAGAAGATGTGCCCCTTAAGTTGGCTCACAGCAATAACATAAAGAACCTTTGTGTGGTTTTCATGAGAATGGACCTTGGCCCTATATTTGAAGGAGAAGCACAAAATATATAAACTAACCTGGGGCAAAGTTTGGATGTTGGAGAAGCTAAAGCATAGATGCTTTTTAAAAAAAAACCTGTAGCAATGCTGCCACCTAGCCTCTGGTTATTTTTTAAAGCAAAGATTCCAAAGTCATGTAGTTTATTTTCTTTAGTGCACATAATGAATGAATGGGTGATCATCCCAAACAGCAGTAATTGATGACATACGAAGATGCTAATAGTTATGCTTTGTTCACTTTAATTTATATAGTGAATCTTTTAAAGTTAGAAAATATTAATTTTATCCACACTGTTCCATCTGTGCCTTTAACAGGCCTCAGTTCCCGAACACATGATGTCTACTCAGAATTTTAGGAGAACGTGCATTCGAAGGAAAATTCAGCTTATAACATATCCGCTCTATCTTACTTTTAATTGAGACACCACAATTTAGCTCCCTAGCAAAGACAGTCCAAAGGTAGAATTCCCTATAGGAAATTTGTCTGAGCAAATCTGTTACATCGTATACTTTCAAGTCTCTCTGGGATTACTTTCCCTTGGGATTACAAGATTGCCAATGAGGGATCTACTCTGTATATTTACATTTATAAATTCAGAAGGAGAGAGAACAGCTCAGAATAAATCCATTTGCAACTGCTCTGGCCTTTCCATCAACACACTTAACCCTTTCCTTTTCAGATGCAAGAAATTAAGGATTTCGAATTGAACAAGAGAGTGTTTCAGCAAGTACTCTTTGGATGATAAGAAATTGTGCTGAAATTCAATCTTTTGTGTGTGTGTTTGTGGGCCTTCAAGTTGCCTCCTGACATGGTGACCCTATTTACACTCTGTTTTGCGATGTTTCAGTGTGAGTGTTTATGTGGGTGGTCTGCTAATGCTCCTCGATGCTCTTTCTGTCCCATTAGTGGTTTAAAGACAGTGTGGATCCCATTGAAATAAGTGTTTGAAAACTGTGCTGATCTCCTTGTGAGGTGAGGGTTCAAAGAGTACAAGGCAGATCCCATTGAGAGAAGTATTTTAAAAATGTGCTGGTCATCTTGAGAGGAGAGATTCAAAGAATCTTCTCATTGAAAGAAGTGGTTTAAAAATGCACTGGTCTCTTTGAAATGGGGGGATACAATTCCCACCCATGTCACATGTGATGGAAAATGAAGCGGATGGTTGAGTTAGAAACATGAGAAGACGATGCTGTGAGATGTGAGTGAGTAAACTCTGTCTTCTTTAAAAACGGAACACCACGGAATGCTACAAGAATAAGATGATTCGACCCGCTTTCCCCCTCTTGTGGGATGAGCTCCTAAGCTGATGAATATGTGACTTTATCTCATGGATGACGAAGAACTATGCTCTTAAATCACTAATTCATAAAATATTTGAAGCAGTGGATGTTGAAAGTTGACCAAAGCACACATCAATCAACAGCTGATGGATCAATGAGTTGGTAAATAGACATTTTTCTCATTTCCCCTCATTCTTTCTCTCCAAACTTCATTCTGTATAAGAACAACTAACACACACATGGAAGGCAAAGTGGGCTGAAAGAATCCATTGGAGAATAATCCTCTCCCTCCCCCCACATTCATGTGCATAGAGATTACATCATGATGTGCGTCTGAAGATGGTTAACACTGGCACAAAGTTGGTAAACAAAATAGCATTACTACATATCCTATCCTGCAGAAAGCGAAATGTGTTCCTTGGACCTTCTTCATCTTTGAAGAAACTCTAATCACTATAGAATTGTGGATGCACCAAAGCTCTACAAAATTGCTTTTTGCTGGAGAAGGGAATGGCTGTCCAAAAAGTAACATTTCCATTTTCTGATCTTTCTTGCCTGGCCTTCCAGAGTCAATTTGGAGAGTTTCAGCGAATAGATCTGTCTGCTGCTATTTGGCCAGCTAAGGCTGACTCAGGAGCAGAATGTGCCACCCACCATTCCTTCCTCCCTTTCCCTGTCCTTTTGGGATCACGATGGAAGGCTTTGCCAGTTCTCAGGAAGCTGTGGAAACAAGCTCCTATTGGATTTCTCTGCCATCTGCCTGTGAATATGAGGCAACAGTTAATTTCATTCTTTCTTTCACATGTATTTCTTTTTTCAAATAAAAAAAATCAGGAGAGCCCAATCCCACCCTGATTTACTGAGACTGACAAATAGCAAAACTGGAAATTCATTAGACCAATAAATAATTTTCACCATACTTTTGAGATCGCCTGTATTAGTAACCTTCTTACCGTTATAGATTACCAAGGCATACCATCAAGAAGCCATTAGGAGAGAAGACGTAGTCCATCCTCTGACTGATGCATTCGAATCATGAATGATTACTACAACAGTGCTCTCTAAGCCAGGCATGGGCAAAATGTGGTTCTAGATCAGTGACAGAAACTGTCTAGCTATAATGAGGTAAATTATCAATTAAATCTGAAAGTTTTTAACAAAGTGGAACAACATAAATGTATATCTCCAGAATGTCCCCATGTAGTAGAGAGACCTGCAAAACATTGAGGGAACTCAAGGCTCTTCTACACAATCATATAACTCAGAATATCAAGGCAGAAAATCCCACAATATCTGCTCTGAACTGAGTGATCTGAGGCCACACTGCCATATACTGCAGTTCAAAGTAGATGGTGTGGGATTTTATTCAGCTGTGTGGAAGGGGCCTCAATAAAGAAATATTAGGAAATGAAGACATATAACATGTGGCACGTGGGGAGAGAGCTACAGTAAGGGAAAACATGGGCATAACAAAGACTAGCTGGAAGATAAATCAATTGGCTATCCCATGCCAAAATCAAATGTCAACAAAGGAAAGGAAAAGAGAGACATACCTTACAATAGTACCTAGTTGCACAGATTTTCTGAGCATCACATGCTCAATGGTGAAGCCAATTTCTATGGAGACCAATGACAACCCAACATAAAACAAGGCAGCAAACTTGTGATATACACTATATAGCCACAGAGAGCTAACAGATAGTTATGGTAATCATTTTCTTCAGTGGAGATTACACTGGATTTCAGACATTCCAGGTGGAAATTCAGAATACAGTAGAGTCTCACTTATCCAACATAAACGGGCTGGCAAAACATTGGATAAGCAAAAATGTTGGCTAATAAGGAGGGATTGAGGAAAAGCCTATTAAACATCAAATTATGTTATGATTTTACAAATTAAGCACCAAAATATCATGTTTTAAAACAAATCAACAGAAAAAGCAGTTCAATATACGGTAAGGGTATGTAGTAATTAATGTATTTATGAATTCAGCACCAAAATATCGCAATGTATTAAAACAGCTGTGGATCTGGGCAGGAGGCAGACTGCGTTGGATAATACAGAACTTTGGATGAGCAAAGGTTGGATAAGCAAGACTACTGTATCTATATTCACAATCGGAGTGTCCTTAGTCATTTTAAAATAGCACAGGCAGATGTCATAAATCACCACTCCCTCCTGATTTTAGGTTTCACCCAACAATGCCTTGGCAGTGGATGGTTGCCAAACCACATTAGATGCAGCCAGGCCCCTTTCCTCTAACTGGTTCTTCTGCAAAACTACTTTTAAAAAAAGGAGGGGTTAACTTTGCAAATGTCTCGGAGAAAATAGACTTCTCAGAGGAACAGACATCACCATGCACACCACTGCTGCTGTGGTTAAATATGCATTCACCTGCTGCTCCAGAAAGTTCAAAATCTGGGAAGTTACTTGGGTGTGCAAATGTTGCAAGAAAGGAAGCTCAGATGGTTAGGGTCCATTGCCATTTGCAAAGCAAATTGATATCCTTCATTTGGACAGCCGATCATGCAAGTCGGAAATCGATGGTGCAAGACCATAACAGTGATATGGTGGCCCAAAAATAGTGCCAGGAGGAGGGATGGCTTGGGTACAGACAGAATTAAGATGAGATGCTATACCATAGTAGCAAAATAGCAATTAAAGTGATATGGGGCAAGATATCTCAAGAGCATGTGATGTTCTCAGCTAAAAAAATGGAATCAAATGGGACAGCGTATTAGAACAATGAAGCTTCCCAATTTAAAAAGTGCCTGTGTACCAACAACTGAAATAAACTGAAATTTCAGTATTAATGTAATTCCAGAATGAATTTGATTTTGAATTGTGGTGTTGGAGGAAAGTTCTGAGAGTGCTCTGGACCGAGAGAAGATCCATCCAGTCCATATTCCAGGAAATAAAGCCCGACTGCTCATTGGAGGGAAGGATAGTAGAGGCCAAGATGAAGTATTTTGGCCACATAATGAGAAGACAGGAAAGCTTAGAGAAGATAATGATGCTGGGGAAAATGGAAGGAAAAAGGAAGAGGAGCCAACCAAGGGCAAGGTGGATGGATGGCATCCTTGAAGTGACTGGCTTGACCTTGAAGGAGCTGGGGGTGGTGACAGCCGACAGGGAGCTCTGGTATGGGCTGGTCAATGGGGTTACGGAGTTGGAAGTGACTGAACGAATGAACAAAACAAGAATGAATTTATAAATACATTAGAGATAGTGTTGGAGAGCCAACATTTGTACATTTTCCAGTGGATTCTGACCTAAAACCAAGTTCTCGTGAATTTTTGCAAAACTACTTCATATTTCTGTTGGTTTGGGAAATTGCAAAGTTCAGCTCAAAAAATTCAACCCATTTATTCTGGCCATGTTTGTGTTCTGCACTGCATGGAGAAAGTTCATCTACCCCAGAAAACTGAATTCTGAAATTCTCAATCTTGAGACTATTTCTGGTTAAAAAGGTAGCAGAGGTACAATGAGATGAAATTATAAGGGAGGCCAAAGAAAAATTAAAAGAAGGTTTTTGGTGGAGTGAATGAAAAGCTGTTTTTTAAAAACCAATTTAACTGTATTCTTCTCTTCCAAGTTCAAAACAGGAATGAGAGGAAAGCAGGGAGTGGAAAATTGCAGATCACAGATTACATTTCCCAGATTCATTCAAGCAGGCATTACATTTAATGGCAATTCAATACAAACTTTTTTAAAAAATATTTCTCGTTCTAATATAAATGCAGTTGAATTAGATGTTTTAGCTTATTAATAATTCCCTACCTTTCTATCTCTGCTCCAGTTATTGGTAGTTTGCAAACCTCATCAGTCCTAGTCAATAGAGCCTATGGTGAGGAAGTTACATTTCAATAACATTTGGAGTACCAGCTATCCTGTTCTTAGCTCCCACAGGCTGGCTGCACACTATAAAATGAATGCAGCTTGACAACACTTTGACTGCCATGGCTCAATGCAATGGAATCCAGGGATTTGTAGTTAAGTGAAGCACCAGCATCCTGGCAAAAAAACCTTGTTCAACTATGATGTCAAACTACATTGATACTACAGTGTAGATGCTTCCACATATTACACTACTTGGTGTTTCAGTGACAACTTTAATCTTTGAAATGATGTAGTTACACCAGGGGTTCTCAAACCTTTTCAGCTGTGGAGCCCTTTTTGAAGAAAAAGTTACTCATGGAGCCCCAAGAAATGTTTATATATTATATCAGCGGTTCTCAAAGTGTGCTCTGCGGAGGAAAAGCACAATTAAGGCACCCTCAACAGACGGCCACCTAGTCCGAAGAAGAGGAGGAGGAGGAGGAGCAACTCCAGGGGCCATCCAAGCACACCCAAAAGATAGCTATCCAGGCTTTGTAGTAGTAGTAGTAGTAGTAGTAGTAGTAGAGTAGAGTAGTAGTAGTAGTAGTAGTAGTAGTAGAAATAATAGAAAACCCAGGGGCCATCCAGTCCAACCCCTTCCTGCCATGCAAGAAAAGGGTTCTGGAAGCAAGAAAGGTGCAGGGGAACGGGTCTGCATGGTGAGGAAGGGAAGGAAGGAAAGAAAGGGAAGGGAAGAAGGAGAGAAAGGAAGGGAGGTGAAGGGGAAGGGAAGGGAGGGGAAAGGGAGCCCTTTGCAGTTGGGGCCGTCAGCCCCTGCATATTCCAGCCCTTGATGGCAATGGCAGCAGGGTCCAAGCACTGCTTCTCCATCAAATCCTTGGTGGGCAAGGACCTGCTCCCTCCAGATAGTGCCCTGCAGCTGGCCCTGGACTTCCCCCCCACAGGGCCTGGCACTGCTTCCACATCCCCGGCTCACAATGTATGGGAGCCTCGCTGCCATGTGGAGATCCCCTCCTGTGCTGTTGCTCCCACCTCTTCGGCCTGCCTCACACACCCCTTCCACCACACTCTGGTGGTGCATGCTTTGGCAGTCAGTGCTGCCACAATGGTAGCTTCACCCGAAGTTGCTTCCATTGGTCCATGCTTCTGACAGCTTGGTAGTGAGGGAGCAACCAGCTGACCAGCGCTTCCTTCCCTGCCACCACATGCTTGGAGGAGGAGGAGGAGGAGGAGGGGAAGGAGGAGGGAAACACAGAGCCCCTGACTGTGCTTCATGGAGCCCTAAGGGCTCTGTGGAGCACACTTTGAGAACCACTGAGTTACACAAATACTTTTGACCAATTGGTCAATTCCAATTTCAAGGAAATGTGTTTTTGGGATGGTATTGCAGATTTTTCCTTTTTCATTGGGAAAGGAACTGCAATAGCTTATGCTTGCACAGTGAGCACTTTCCTTTGCCATTGGGGCCAATAAAACTCTGTCAGATAGTCCTTAAACAAAACAGGAAGGCTTTCTATGATACTCACAACAGCTCTTTTGTTTTGTCTTCATCACAGACAGGTTTAAGGTCATATCTTGCAGTCCTTTCTCATCCTCCTCCCTATCTCCCTTTATAATCTCTCCCCAGTTCCGTGTTTTGGTTGAATTTATGTTGAGAGATTTGTTACTGAATGGCATTACGTGCCCTGTAAAGTAATTTTAAAAAAGCAACTGACACTGGTTACTGGTCTAACAATGAACAACAGCCCCGAAATGTTTAAATAAAAGCAAATGTTCATTGTTGAGCTTCTAAGAGGGTTGGAAAATAATAACAATAATTTCCAGACATATATAAGAAGTGGTTTTTAAAAGTCATTTGGTTTAAACCAAGGTTTAAGTCAGTCAGTGCTGACTCCAGATCCGTCAAGGCTCATCCCAGGATTCATTTTCTACTCCTAGAGGAACTAATGGAGCTATTAGCACTATTGCAATGAGGAGAGATGGAAAAGGGAGAAATCACCAAAGATGAATTCAAATTAATAGCCAACACATGTAGGAAGAAAATCAGAAAAGCTAAAGCACAGAGTAGGCTTGGGCTTGCTGAGAAAAGTTGAGTACAAGGGAATTGTAAGGCCATTGCATGGAAGGCAGGGCTTTCACACAGTGGTTAGTTACCAGCAGCAATACATCTTACCAATCAAAAGGTTGGCAGTTCGAAGCCCAGTTTGGAGTGAGCACCCAACCTTTAGCTCAGCTTGTTCTCCATCTAAGAAGTTTGAAAACAGTGGTGAGCTGTGAGTCTAGAAATTAGGCACTGCTTAAGCGGGGAGGTCTTTTGCAGCACCATAAAAGAAATACCAGAAAATGCTGGTGATCAAAGGAAGGAGGAAGTCTGTGATGAAGGCTCTTCATTATAGAGGATGGAGCAACAACAACCCCCCTGTGGCCAGAATCGAGCACAATCTCCAGGATGCCGAAGTTGAGGAAAAAATGCCGACACAGTACCTCTATCTGTTGTCTGTCCTGTCTGTTTAATGGCATTGAATGTTTGCCGAGTAAGAGGAAACGTGTTTTCAATTACCTAAAGCAAAGAAATTATGACCTCATAGCGTTGCAAGAAACGCATATCATAAACAAGCACACAAAACATCTAGAAAATGAAAAATTGGGAAAATACTTCTATTCATCGGCTGAAAAAAAGAAGAGAGGTGTGGTACTCTACATAAAATCTTGGCTAAACCCCACGCAAAGTTTTAAGGATATGGAGGGGAGGTATATTGGTGTGAGTATTGAAATAAAGAATCAAAAAATTTTAATCTGTAACATGTATTGTCCGAATGGCCCAAAAATTAATTTCATTAAAGAACTTAAGAAACAAATCGACAGTCAAAAATACGATGACCTTCTATTAATGGGGGACTTTAATGGGGTCTTGGACCTCAAGTTAGACAAATCCGCTAAAGAAACTCAAAACAAAAACAAAAACAAGTCAAGTCTGTTATCAAAAAAATTCATAACGCAATTAGAAAAACTAAACTTAAAAGATGTCTGGAGACACCATAATGTGAATGCAAGAGACTACACCTTCTTTTCAGGAAGACATGGCACCTGGTCGAGGATAGATATGGCCTGGGCCACTAAAACCATACTATTGAGAATATACAAAACAAAAATACTAACTAGGTTAATGTCGGACCACTGCGCCATAGAATTAGTGATAAAGGGGAACGACTTCAAATACAGATGGCGTTTAAAGGATAACCTATTAAGAAAAGAATCGGACATAGAAAGGAATAGGAAATTATTGGAAGAATACCTAGAGTTAAACAATGGCAAAGAAACTACTATAGAGACACAATGGGAGGCCATGAAGGCGGTGATGAGGGGGTATCTGATACAACAGGAGACCCGTAACAGAAAAAACAAAAATAGGGAACTAAAAGATATAACCGACAAATTAGGGATAGAGGAAAAAACTCTAAAAAGAAACCCGAAAGACAAGAAAGCAAAACTTAAAATAGAAATGCTAAAAAAGCAAATAGAGCTATTACAAACTGAGAACCTAGAAAAGCAGATGAAATACGCCAAAGCAAACTTCTTTCAAAATGCCAACAAAATTGGCAAATGGTTATCACGCAAACTAAAAAACAAAAAACAAAATAGTCTTATTACAAAAATTAAAGTAGGGAACAAAACCTTTACGGAAGGGGAAAGGATTACAAATCTATTTACAGAATTTTATAATAAGCTATACCAAAAGGTAGAAATCCCGGAAGAACAAATCTCTAACTACCTGGGTAAGTTAAAATTAGCTAAACTGACAGAAGAAGAAAGAGCCCTATTAAACAACCCAGTATCCATGCTAGAAATAGATACAGCAATCTCTAATTTAAAAAAGAATAAGGCCCCCGGCCCTGATGGGTATACCGCGGTTTTTTACAAAATTTACAAAAAAGAATTAGGACCCCTGCTCCAAAAGGCCATAAATAACATCTTAGAAAACAAGACCTTCCCAAAATCTTGGGAAAGGGCAAATATAACCCTAATACATAAAGAGGGAACAGACCCAGAAGACCTAAAAAATTACCGTCTGATTTCTTTATTAAACAACGATTATAAAATATTCTCGATAATAATGGCAAACAGACTTAAAAACTTCTTGAAGGGTTGGGCAGCGGAAGAGCAGACGGGATTCTTACCACAAAGGCAAATTAAAGACAACACGAGAATGTTAATAAACGCAATCGAATACTATGAAAAACACAATGAGAAGCAAGTAGCACTGCTTTTCATTGACGCGGAAAAAGCCTTTGACAAGGTTAATTGGAGCTATCTTAAATTGTTGCTACAGGAGATCGATATTGGACAAAAATTTAAAAACGTAATAGATGCAATTTACGGGACACAAACGGCAAATCTGGTAATAAATGGATGTGAAACAGAAACCCAAATTAAGATCAGGCAAGGCACGCGCCAAGGCTGCCCGCTCTCTCCGCTACTCTTTATTTTAGTGATAAACACTCTGATAACAGACATAAATAAAGATCAGAAATTAAAAGGGCTTCAAGTGTTAAAGCATCAATACAAGGTGAGGGTATATGCAGACGATGTAGTATGCATAGTAGAGGACCCTCTGAAAACTATAAACAAATGGCTGCAAAAGATCGAAGATTATGGAAGACTGTCGGGTTTTAAACTAAATAAACAAAAAACAAAAATGTTAGCGAAAAACTTGGATAGGAAATCCAAGGAAATACTGCAAGAAATTTCGGGGATAAAAATAGAAAATAAAATAAAATATCTAGGCATATACATCACTCAAAGTAACATAAACCTAATAAAATATAATTACACGCCCCTCTGGAAGAAAATACAAGGGGACCTTAACAAATGGAAACATCAAAATTTCTCCCTTTTGGGAAGGATAGCGATAATCAAAATGTCGATCCTGCCGCGATTGCTATACCTCTTTCAAATGCTACCAATACTTAGAAATGATCATCTTTTTAAAAAATGGAATATGGAAATAACGAAATTTATATGGAAAAACAGGAAACCTAGGATAAATTATAAAATTCTCACAGATGATAAGAGGAGAGGTGGTCTTGGACTCCCCAATCTGAAGCTATACTATGAAGCCTGTAACTTAGTTGGGGTAAAAGAATGGGCTACCCTAAAGAATAACAAACTACTTGCCTTAGAGGGACATGATCTCTGGAGGGGCTGGCATAGCCACTTATGGAACAATAACAAAAAAAAGGAAAAAAACTTTAACAGCCACGTTATCAGGGCCTCCCTTATCAAAACATGGGAGAAATATAAAACAAGATGGTATAGGAAGACCCCAATGTGGATCTCGCCGATAGAAGCGAGACACAAAAAAGAGCTGGAGGAGAAAAATTGGCTAACATACCACCAAATACTAAAACATTCTAGAGAACAACAACTTACAATAAAATCATTGGAAGAAATTAGAATAATCAATAAAAAAATTAATTGGTTTCAATACTATCAAATCCAACAAGGCTTCAAAGAGGATGGGAAAATCGGTTTCTGCCAAGAACAGGTGTTATGGGACATAGTCTTAACTAAAGAGAAGAAATTAATTAAGATTATATACCAACAGCTCCTAAAATGGTCCACAGAGGAGGAGCAGGTTAAAAACTGTCAGATTCAATGGGCAAAAGATTTAGGACACAATATACTAACGCACCAATGGGAAGAGATTTGGAACATTAAAATAAAATACACTTTAGCCAGCGACCTAAAGGAAAACTGGTTTAAAATGTACTACCGATGGTATTACACCCCCGAAAAGTTAGCGAAATTTAATAAAGGGATATCCAACAACTGTTGGAAATGCGGCAAAGCAAAAGGAACTTTTATCCACGTATGGTGGGAATGCAAAAAAGTTAAAAAATATTGGAAAGAAATACATACTGCCACCCAAAAAATTTTAAAAACAAAATTTACGATACTACCTGAAACCTACCTTTTAGGCATCTCCAATCCAAAATTTAATAAAAATCAAGAGAAGTTAATATTTCTTTTAAGTACAGCCGCTAGGATTCTGCTGGCGAGATTTTGGAAGCAAAAAGACATTCCAGACTCAGACGCATGGGTTATTAAGGTACTAGAAATAGTACAAATGGACTCTCTGTCCCAAAGATTAAATAATAATAGTAAAAAAACCAATTGGTTAGGGCTAAAAGATTATTGCGCAGAAAGAAGAATACCTCTAGCGATAGACCTGTCCGACATATAAGGAACCAACTTGTAAGGAAGAGACATCGGAGAAGAAAAAGAAAAAGACGCAACGCATCCATGCTGAAGCGATCCACTACCTCTTGGGAAGTCCTTTTTGTTTTTAGATTTCCCCCCCCCCCTCCCATCCCTCACCTCCCCACCATCGTCCCTCCCCCCCATACCCTCACCCCCACCCCTATATCTCCCGCCCCTTTCCCCTTCTCCCCTCCCTTCCCCCCCCCCCAGACCTGAATTCTTTCCTGTATCTGTGTTTTATATCTGTATAAAAGCATAATAAAAATTAAACTACAAAAAAAGAATGTTTGCCGTGTATGCTTTATGTGATCCACCCTGTGTTCCCTTTGGGGTGAGAAGGGTAGAATATAAATGCTGTAAATAATAAAATGGAGAACGCAGTGAAATGCTAATAGGAGACAGAGAAAAGGCAGAACTATTCAACACCTTCTTTGTCTCAGTCTTCTCCCCAAAAGAAAACATGCTCAACAGGGGAAGGATGGAATATATAACGTAACAAGGGGGATGTGGAACAGAATAGGCAAAATTACAAGAATACTTGGCTACTCTAAATCAATATAAACCTCATCACACAGGTTCTCGAACTTATAAAGCTGTGAAGCCCCTTTTGAAGGAAAAGTTTCTCATGGAGCCCCAAGAAACTTCTGGACACAGGGACCACATTGCTTTTTAAAATTTGACAGATGGGCCAGACCAGTAGCAGATGGATGCGGAATGTTTATGTGAACCAATTGAAAAAAATGAACAAATTCCTATGCACATTGCACATATCTTGTTTGTAGTGCAAAAAGAAAGAAAGAACAATACAATATTTATAATGAAGAACAATTTTACCAACATAAACTTCATGGTATTTCAGTAGAAGACTCCAGGGGCCATCCAGTCCATTCTATCATGCAGGAAAAGCACAGTCAAAGCACCTCCAACAGATGGCCATCCGGCCTCTGCTTAATGATAAGTAACAACAACAACAACAACAACCACCACCACCACCACCACCCAAGGGGCCACCCAACCCTACCCCAGTTTGCCATGCAAGGGAGGCCTTGCAGGCCATGGTGGCAGCAGGGCTCCCCAGGCCACGTGCTTCATATGCAGGGGGGAGCTTGAGGGGCACTCTGGGGAGCACAGTTTGAGAGCCATTGCACTAAAGTGTCTATCCACTTTAAATCCTGTGGCTGCCTCCTTCAGAATTTGGGGGTATGTAATTTACCAAACTACAAACCCCAGAATTGTACAGGAGGCCAGCCTCTGTGATTAATCTGCATTAAGTGGTCAGTGTAGATGTTGTGCTTAAGGACATGGAGCCATAGATTCAAACTACAGGAAAGGAGATTCCACCTAATTAGGAAGAAAATCCCAATGGTAAGAACTGTTTACTGCCTCGGAGTGTGGTGTTTCTAAAAAGAGGAGGAATGGTCATCTATCGAAAGAGCTTTGATTATTCTAGCATGGCAGGGGATTGGGCTGGGTGGCCCTTGTGGACTCTTCAAATTCTATAACTCTCTGAGGCTGGTTTGAGAAGGACTTAAGGGGAAGAGGAAGATATGTAACACAGATATGTAACAAAGCTGAACTCTGTCCATGGTACCCAATTGTTCAAAATTGACTGGAGTAAAACCAGTCAGTATTCCAGCTCTGAGTGTATCTAGGTTTGTTTTCAGACACAGAGCTCCCAGTGCTAATGTTCAAATGCACTGTGTGGCTCCCCCCCCCTTTATTTTGTGAAGAGATACAGTGGGAAATCTAGGATTCTAAATGGCGCTCCATGCAGTCATGACCTTGGAGGTGTCTACGGACAACGCCAGCTCTTCGGCTTAGAAGTGGAGATGAGCACCCCCAGAGTCGGACATGACTGGACTTAATGTCAGGAAAAGCCTTTACCTTTACCTTACCAAACTGAAGATGACAGTGTCTGCACCTTCCATAAACTTTTGCAGACGAAACTGTGTTATTGCATAGAAGTTACCTGGAAGCACCTTACCACTAAGCATTACAGAGAAAAAAGAAGCCCCAGACCAATTGGTGAGTGACCCATACCTTCTCATTTTCATTTTACAACAAAACATATAGCAAATAACATGGGAAATGGTGCATCAGATTTTAGAACAATTACAGCAAAGCGAATGGTCTCTAAAGTATCGAGGAGGAGACTACTCTATATTCTGTATTTCATGCTTCATGAGATTATTCCACAAGATTGTCCACATCATTGGTTGCAATAACATCTTTGAAAATATAATCATAGTGAAGAAAACTGGATTTAGATTAGTAAAAGACCTCACTCATCATTTTACAGACAGAGGCTCTAATTCTGAATCCAGGTCTTTGTATTTCTTGTCCTAGTTTGATTCCACATATAATAATCATTTGTGTCACTGACTTAAAAATAAAACTTAATTAGGTCTGGCTTGATTGGGTTGGAAAACCATGGCTGCCTCCTTTTCTCAGTTCAGCTTGATTCAACTCTGAATCTGGAGACTGAAAAACCCAGCCACGAACACTGGGGGCTCTTTCTGTTCTGCATTATATAATGGAGGGAGACTGCTTTGGCTCCGTTTCTTTCCACACAAGGGCCATTTCTTGTCCTTCAGAGACACTGAGCCCCTCTCAGAACAGGAGCCCCTCGCCCCAGGACAGCTCTTTGCATACACGCTAGCGAAGCCTTTCAACTGCCCTTTTGCTGCCATCCTTTCTGAATGGATTCAAGAACCAGGCCTTCGCCAGAAAACAGGAACAAACCCGATATCATACTTCTTATACCTGCTTACTCAGAAATAAACCCCACTGAGCTTCCCAGTCAGTGGCTGGCTGCCCAAACAAACCCGCCCCTGCCAACCCTCCCTCCAGCTCTCCTTTGCAACAAGTGGAGCCCCCGGGCAGGGGTGGACTTCTCCCCACACGACTCAATGGCAGACTGGCAGGCGGAAACAAGGAGGAAGAGGAGAAGGAAGAGAAGGAGAAGGAGAATGAGGAGGAAGAGAAGGAAAAGGAGGAGGGGAAGGAGGAGGAGGAGGAGAAGAAAGAAAAGAAGGAAAGGAAGAGGAGGAGGAGGGGAAAGAGGAGAAGGAGGAGAAGGAAAAGGAGAAAGAAAAGGAGGAGGAGGAAAAAGAGGAGGAGGAGGAGGAGGAAAAAGAGAAGGAGGAGAAGAAGGAGAAAGGGGAAGCAAAAGAAGGAGGAGGAGGAGGAGAAAGAAGGAGAAGGAAAAAGAGAAGAAAAAAGAGAAGAAAAAGGAGGAGGAGAAGGAGAAGAAGGAGAAAAAGATAAGAAGAAGGAGAAGGAGAGGGGGGGAGAAGAAGGAAAAGGAGACGAAGGAAAAGGAAGAGAAGGAGGAGAAGAAGGAGAAGGGGGAGAAGAAGAAGGAAAGGGAGATGGAGGAGAAGAGGGAGAAGAAAGAGAAGGAGAAAGAGGAGAAGGAGGAGAAGGAAGAGGACTTTCAGCCCCTTCGAGGGCTACTTCCAAGGAAGGTGTCAGTCCCATTCTGCAAGGGAGATCATATCTCTCCCCCCCTCCCCCCGCCGCCCTTTCCCACCTAAGGCCAGAGGGAAAGGAGGCACCCGAAGTGCACGTTGACCTGGCTGGTCCGCCCTCTCCAAGGTGGGGCAAACCCTCTCCTCCTCTCGCCACAACTGTCTTTGAATTTGGTGTGAACTTTGCTGAGGGGAAAGGCTCCCTCCTCCCCGCCTCTCCTCCCCTCCGCAGCTGTTAGTCATGGGGAGGGGGGGGGCTTTCCCCCTTCCCTCCCCCTCTTTCCATCTGTGTGCGTGCCCCTCCCCAGCTGCACTGTGTAATGACCGTTTTGGATTTGTTGTCGGCATAAATAATGGAAGGCGGGCTGCTCCTGCCAGGGTCCCCCTCCCCTCTCCCCCCTTCTCCTTAATAGCCACGTGCGAAGCGGAGGGAGGGAGGGAGGGAGGGAGGGAGGGAGGGAGGGAGGGAGGCGGGAGGGGAGAGCGGAGGCTGGCAGCGCCGCCAAAGCGGCAAAAGAGAGCGAGAGAGAGAGAGAGAGAGAGAGAGGAGAAGGAGGAGGAGGGAGGGGCAGGACGCGGGGAGCGCGAGGGAGGGTCTGCGGATCCCCCGGGGCGCCCGACCTGGGCTGTCCCCTGACCCTTGCCCGCCTCCTCCGCTCCAGGAGCACAAGGCGCCATGTGGGAGCCTCAGTAGTTGGTGACAGGCTCTCCCCCTCGCCCCTCCGGAAAAGGGGGTGCCCCCACTCCACCCCACCCGCTCCCCCCCCTCTCCTCCTTCCCCTCCCCTTGGCTCCCTGCCTGCTCCTTCTTGGCCCCCAGCCCTGCCTCCTCTTGGGCTGGTCGTGCTGGGGAGCGCCATGCCCTGAGGCTGCCTCTTCGGCGTGCCCCCCCCCGCCCCCCGATCTCCAGTAGGGCCTCCCTCCTGCTCCCACCCCTTTACCTGCCCCCTCAGTCCGCGGATGAGGAGGCGCCGGCGCCGCTCCTGGATGCCTCGTCGGGAGACTCGGCCGGGAAGGATGCCAGGCGCGGCTGGGCGCCTCCACTCTCCGCTGCCTCTTCCCTGAGGAGGCGAACAGGTGAGCCCGAGGCGCCGGGACCCACCCTTCCTTCCTTCCTTCCTTCCCCTGGGCTCGGGGAGGGGCCGCGGAGCAGACCCCCAGCACAGCCCCAGACTCCCCCCCCCCCCCACTTCGCCTGGCCAGACTTCCAGAGGAGGAGGCTCCCAGGTGAGGCAGAGCTGCCTCCCCCATCAGTCACCACAGGGTACCACGTTGGGTTTGGGGGCCAGCTCTCATGCCTGGGCTGAGAAGAATTCTGCCTAGAGGTATTGTCGGAGGCTTTCATGGTTGGAATCACTGGGTTGTTGTAGGTATTTCGGGCTCTATGGCCATGTTCTAGAAGCATTCTCTCCTGATGTTTCGCCTGCATCCATGGCAGGCATCCTCAGAGGGTGTGAGCTCTCTGAGCCCTGGAGGGTTTCAACGATAGGAAGATGAATGATTTTGCCTGCTTCCTGGTCATATTCAATGAAAATTTGGACTGAACCTTGGGGCTCCCCCCTCCCTTTTGGTGCTTCAATATCTATCAATCCATGTATCGTTGAAGGTTTTCATGGCCAGAATCACAGGGTTGTTGCAAGTTTTTTGAACTGTAGGTCAAGGTAAAGGTTTTCCCCTGACATTAAATCCAGTCGTGTCCAACTTTGGGGGTCATCTCCATTTCTAAGCCGGCGAGCCGGCGTTGTCCATGGCCACCTCCAAGGTCATGACTGCACAGAGTGCCGTTACCTTCCTGCCAGAGCGGTACATATAAATCTATTCACATTTGCATGTTTTCAAATTGCTAGGTTGGCAGAAGCTGGGGCTAACAGCAGAAGCTCACACTGCTCCCCAGATTCGAGCCTGTGACTTTTTGGTCAACAAGTTTAGCACCTCAGTGGTTTAACCCATTGCACCACCAAGAGCTCCCTTTTTTGAGCTGTATGGTCATCTATCTATCTATCTATCTATCTATCTATCTATCTATTGTTACTGCCTCCTGCCATTTCCATTTCTGCCTTGCAATGCAGGTAGTAACTCCAAGGGAGCTTCTCCCTTCCAGACTCTCTGCTGGCACTGAAGGCAAGGGGAGTCCCCCACTTTTCCCTCAAGGCAGTGCTCTGACATTTGCTTGCTTCTCCATCCTGCCCTGCTGACTATCCCCCCTTCTTTCTCACTAGCAATGCAAGGGGCATCGCCCAGCGTTCACCTGGGAAGCAGATGGAAGCACAAGGCTGTGTGCCCAGCTGATTCCTAAAGCCCTGTCCTCTCCCTCCAAACTTGCAAAGTCGTACCTCTGGTCTCCTTTTCCTTTTTGGCTCCCGCTCACTTGGGTCAGTGGCTGCCTTCCTGCCTGCCTGGCTTTCAAGGAACCCTTGGCAGGCGGATGGAGATGGTGAGATGGAGGATTATTTTTGTCTCACCGTCTGCTCCGAGGAACAGATGCCTCCAGCAGGCACGGCGCACGCGGTTTCCAAGTGCCCCTTAGGTCTCTGGCTTCTGCCTAACAAGAACAGCCAGAGCTCAGGGCCAAAGAACTGCCAGCTCAGAGACTCCGGCTGAGGAGATGGCTTTGCCCTTTGACATGGGGAGAGGGGACGGGCTGCCCACTGAGGCAGCAGCTGAGGGCATTTGGTACAGGCCAGGGTCACACGCGGACTCAGAGTGAGAGGATTTGGTGGTGGTGGGGTGGAGAGGAATGATGGAAACAGAATTTTGCTGTCCTGTTGTTCTTCCCACTTCTCAAGGGATTTGCTTGTTCGTGAGAACTCACACAATCCTCTCTTGTCCCAAATTGCTGTGTCGGTTGTGTTAGGGCAACAACCTAGGCAATGGATGGAGTTGCTGAAGTGAGAAATGTCCACACACAGATCACATTGCATCTGATGTTTTGGTGGTGGTGTTTTGGTGTGAACAACTGCATATAGGCTGGAAATGCTATTCTTTTAGGGTAGTCCTTTGAAGGTAACTTAAGATAGTAGCACTAGCTGTCTAGGTCCTGAGGAGGTATTGAGCTGAACTGAATCCTCTCATCTGTCACCAACACCTGCAATGATGGAGTGAGTGAATAAGTGAATGAATGTGTGTGTATGTGAGAAAGAGAGATGGATGTGAGATTAATGTATGTACTACTCATGCTCTCTCACTTTACCATGGATGATATAATCTCACTCTTTACCAAGTGCTATGTGATGCAGTTGGTCTAAGCCAATGCAAATAGATCTTACCTTGCAAGTATGATAAGAAAATGGCTTATTTCAGGATAACATTCCACTTTCTTTCTCACTTTGGGGGGGGGGGATTTGGAGGTCTTTACTAGGAGTTGCAGTAAAGTCTACCATAAGGAACCGTGATTTTGAGTTGGCACTCATGGGGGACCATCTCCCAGTTAGGGCAATATATCAGGGGGAGAGGTGTCTTCAGTGCTTTCCAGTTCCCAACCACAGTGCTTAAATGCTGGGTTCTAGCCTCTAGCTGGGAGTGGAGAGATTTGGCATAAACTGTGAAGCACGTTGCTCGTTTAGCTTGAGTAGCACAACATTATGAGGCTCTAGTACAGCACTGGTGGGATTTCAGGCTGAGAAGTCCAAAACTATGGACTGTGGAGATGAATGTTTGGGAGTCAAGATGTCTAGTAAGGAGTACATCAAGGCTAGGTAATGTGTAACCCTCCAGATTGGTTGAATCACAACTCCTAGCCTTCTTCACCACTGATTGCGTTGGCTTCTCAGAGTTGCTGTCCAACAACATTGGGAGAATAACATGTTCCCATCATCAATTAGTGTGAGTGGAGGTGTATTTACTTCTCATCGCTCTCTGGGTGAGTTTCTTTTTGTGTTTATTGAAAGAGGAAAGAAAATTATCCCTTTTGGGGGCCAGTGCTATATCTGTCACTAATTGTTACTAACATTATCCCTCACTTGATTATTTAAAATGTGTAAAAGCAATGCTTTTGGATTGGAAAGATTAGCTGTTTGCAAGAAATGTTGCCCAGGAGATGCCCAACTGTATTTACTCAGTTTTTGAGGAGGCTCTTTCTGTGACCCCCTATTTTTACCAATTTTATACTTTTATACACAACCCTTTTGACATGAAATAAATCAACCTGATGATTTAAGGCAGTAATAGGTGAAAATGGTAACGACTGCTGTGTGTAGAACAGAATAGTTTTATTGTCATTGCACAACAAAATTGAATGCCTTCCCAGCACATACCACTGAACAACACACCAATTTTTTTACACCACAACCACCACCCCACAGCCCCCAGTGCTACTACGTCAGAGCAAAACCATAGAGTTCAAAATAGCCACAGCTCTAGGATAAAAGCTATGTCTCAGTCTGTTTGTCTTTGTGTTTGTAGTACGTTATAGAGGGCTGAGGTGAGGCATGAGAGTCCTGTATTGAATTCCCTGATGGCTTTACAGCAAGGATAAGAATTGTGCAACACCCCAAACATAGTTGAACCTCAGCTCCAATTCTCCTTTAGCATTTCTACACTGGCCAAGACTTTCTTAAGGTATTGTTGCTCATCAGGACCTACGCTACATCCCGAGAGGTACACACAATTCCAAGTTGCACTATATGGGTTTTCTCAAGGTACAGTTGCCCACTGTAACCTACATCAGCTCCGTTGTGAATCTAAACCTTCAGCCTCAAATTTCTGAAGTAACTAATAGCTTATGGATAGTGTGACACTCTCCTCTATCTTCACTGTCAGAATCAATAGTTTTCAGGAGAGATCTGGGACAGATTCAGCAAGGTGGGAATAAAGGGGAAATTATCCAGATATTGTTTCCTGGTTCTGTATTTCAAAGACCGAGATTTGTTTGGGTGACTCTGGAGAAAGAGAAAGGGACGTGCATCTAACTGTACACAAGAGAGACTATTACTGTTGAAGATTAGTGCTCTTCTCTTAGTATTTAGCATCCGTTGTGTGTTTGATTCTCCATATGCACCACACTTACCCGGCTGAAGTGCTTCCATGTTTGGGCAAGAAGCAATGTAGGAAAGTTTACCCCAGCCTCCATTGTTTTGGACTTCAGCACCCACATCCCAATTTTCAAGAATTCTTGGACTTTAAATGCAAAAATGTACTGAGGGCACCATGTTGGCGAAGACTGATGTAGGGTTTAATTAAAGCAATGGTAAGAATGTAGTAGAAGACGCATAGCTAGAAGCAGCAAGAAGGAAGGTAAAACTGTTGGAAATTCAGGAAACGTTTTCATGCTGAAGCTGAGGTTTTGGAGGAGGCAATTGAAGGAAGAGCTGTGACCCGATACCTAGAGAGGGAGACACTCTGATCCATGGAAGTATTTCCCTGTCTCTGGCAAAGAAACAGAAGGTAGTGAAACACAACATGGTTGGCCTCCCTGTTCCCTTTGCTCTGTCAAAATGAGTTGTGCCATGGCTAGTTCCTTTCTTTCACTTGGGAGGAAGTGGAGGGTACACTGTGTTCAAGGCCCTGTCAAGATATTACTCTGGACTTGCAAGGCATACTACTGTCTGAGGAGAATATTGATTGTGAAGCAAGATACAGCATTGTAGGAAAACCCCAGCAGGCAATGTTCTGCGTGGGAAGTACATTATGGCACAGCTGCCGGGAGATCCAAGTGTGGAGATGTCAACACTTTCTGTTAATGGGATGATAGGCAGGAGCAAAACATTCATTCAGATCACTGGCTTCCCCAGGCATGCTTTGGTGGCGTCTGGATGCATAGGGATAACTGTCGGTCATTTGCATGGGTGCAATTAAAAAGAGGGTATGGGGATGTGGGAGTTCAGGAGCCTAAGTGATTATGTTCCAGCCTAGCTCTGCTTTAAAAAGAGCTAACACTTTATGTATTTTCCCTAGGCAAAAAGCTACAAGGGTAGGAAGTCTGCTGCATGAGAAAGTGATGGCACTGGAGAGGACTGAATACAGTTCTTCCAGATATTTATTTATGACTAAATTATGATCTTACTCTGCTGTGACTCACTTGCAACCTGGGTATGGGTAGGCAGGTCAGATTTCACATGTAGGTAGGCCTGTGTTTGGCAGCATCACAAACTGAGAAGCTAGGGAATTGAGTGGTACTGCATTTTCTACTTGGGACATATTAGACTACATTGTCCAATATGGTGGTCTGCCTTTCATTTCCTTGTAAAGTCCCTTACATTCAGAAACATCTAAAATTCAACTTACACGATTCTGTATGGCAAAGCTGTATTCCTTGCATTTCCCAGGCAATCCTAGGAAGATACATGGAATAGTGTTTCCAAATATCAGCAAATGGATGTGGTGGACAGGCTTTAGGTCTAAAATAGTGATTTTGTTTGTCATGGTTTTATTTTTTTATCAACCAGATCCAAATACATAATCATTATCTGTTGTTTCCTGGGAACCAAACACCTTAGACTAGACCTTGTGAGTAAGATGTTGAGAGATATGCAGCCAGAAGAATGACTGTTTGTTCTTTCCTTGCTCTTGTTAAAGTCAGAACGCTTTGGAAATCTACTGCAAACCATTCAGAGATCTACTAGTCTTACTTGGTATTCTGCCCATCTCTGCTTCAGAGCACAGACATGTAGAATAAAGCACAAACAATTTGCTGTCATGGCAGCACAGTGTCATTGGTAATCTGTCCCTAAGTGTTTAACAATAACAGTCAAAGTTCACAATGCTATCTGGGGCAGAACAACATAGGCTATAACTGAGCTATCATAGAATGACAACTTTATAAAGATGCAGCTTGCAGAATCCCATTAGAGATCCGACAAATGCAATTGGAGGCAAGGATTGAATGTTAAACTATAGGGTTATAATATTTAGGATATTGCAGAGTGTAAGCGTGGGAGAGAAACAAACCTTGGAGGCTGCTGAGTGTTGTCACTACTGCCACTAGAATGGCTCTTAGTAAGCAGGTATTCAGAAAACTCTATGTTCATTTCTTATATGCCTGTTTCATAACAGGCTGCTTCTTTCATTGAGCCCTTACCAAATAGCCTCCCTAACATGTGTCTGCACAGTTACCAAGGTGCTCAGCTGCACTGTTGATTTTTGAGGTATGTCTCTCATATTCTATAGTGCAGCTAGGTAATTTTCAGCTCTGGATGAAAGCTGTTGGATTTTCAGTTCCTAGCATCCCTCACCACTGTTTACACTGGCTAAGACTGTAGAGGGTTGCAATTCAACAACAGGAGGCCTACATAATTTCTGTCCCTATAGAAAGGGATTTTTAAAAAGCATAATAATGATACAAGCATCTGGCACAATGTACATGCTTGGCAGCACCAACCTTTGTAAAATGTTTAAACCAGAGAAGATAGGATGGATGCTAGAATAAACACCATCAGACGTGGCAGGCCCCAGAAGCCTCATTCTGGCCCAAGTGGCAACACCATTGGTCATAGTACCCATCATCTGTGGGTCTCAGTGTGCTCATTTGGTGGCCATGGGAAGTACAGCTCTGCTTGCACTACTGTAACCACCATGTGTCCAGCATCTCCCTTTTGTCTTGAAGGGCTGGCTGCATCTTTCACTCTTGCTGACCTGTGACCTAATTCAATTGTTAGGGGCAGCCCTTGGCTGTTTAACAAGTACCAGGAAAGTGGAAAGGATGAAGGAATTAAGCAGCACCTTTGAAACTAAATGCTTTATTTCTGCAAGGATTTTTGTGGATACCTATCTTCGGCACAGCTCAAAGAGCTTTATGATTGCTATCTCACTGTCATATTCCCTAATCGCAGTGTCACCAACTCTCTTGCATTGCCAGGTCCTTGTTTTTAAAAACTCCAAGTTTCTCCTCTTGGTCACGTGTTTTATACTGTCTTCTAAATTCAGTCAGCCTTCCAAATTCATGGGGGTTAGGAGATGAGTACCCCCCATGAATGTGGAAAAAACATGAATATATCTGGGGCCAGGCCAACATATAGGCCGCAAGCATGGAACCGGGGGGGGGGGGGAGGGAGAGGGGGGCTTCCTTGAAACTGCAGGGAGCGGAGAAGTGATGATTTCAGTCAGACTTTAGTGGGCAATGGATGGTGGCTGAAATAATCGCTACTCTGCCCTCCATGGCTCCAAGGGGAAATGTAGTGGTGATATTGCCATCTATCCCTCGCCAAAATCTGCTGGTTTGTAGATTTCAGTAAGGGGTGGATGCCAGGGAATGTTGTTTTAGCTTTCCTCCCAAAAAACCTATCTGAAGCCTGTGTGGCTGCAATTGGCTCCATCAGATCTGAATCCACAGATACAACCATTAGTGGCTTGAAAATGTTTTGGGGTTTTTTTGGAATCTAGAAAAGCAAACCTTGGATTTGGCATTTTTAATAAGGGACACCATTTTACTTCAGCACTGGAGTTGAATATCCATGAATGTTGGTATCCATGGGTCGTCCTGGAACCAAACCAAGGGCCCACAGTACAGGGGAAGGTACTAAAGAAGTGTTGTCCTTGAAGGAATCTCCTTTGAATCAGAACACACGCAGAACTGGAGACAAGCCTTTCTCTCAATCTCTCCCATACGTGGATTGCCCTCCCTGTGATTAAGGGATATATATATGTTTGATTTGCTTGTTTTCAGAGTCTTTTTCAGTAGTGTGGTGTTTAATTTACAGTAGTAGAATAATAGTATATAAATTTACTCAGAAATAAGCCCGAGTGAGTTCAGTGATACTTCAACATAAATGTGAACAGGGCTGTTATCAAAGCGAGACATTCTAAAAGGCTGTTGAAATGCCACTCTTTTCAACAGTATTTTAAAGCTAATTTTATTCCATTTATCATTTGGAGCTGAAAGTATTGTGCATTCTCCTCCAGCCTCATTATTATCCAAATGGGAAAAAAAATGTGTAAAGTAGGTTAGACTGTGAGGTGGATTGGCTCAAAATGACCAAATGAAGAAACTGAGATTTGGCCTGATTTAGAATGTGCTTTGGGAGGGAGAATGAACAACAAATGTCATGCAGTGGCCATTGTTCGGAGAAAAAGCTGTAATTTTGAGCACTCCCAGATAAAGGCATTTTGAATTTACAATAATGTGTTATATAATGCTGCATTTATATGTTAACTAACCTGCATGTGCACACACATGTGCAGAGAGGAGAAGATGTTGTATTTATTGAGCTGGACTTTTCCTTTCTGTTTGTTTTGAGGCTTTACTAAATTCAGTACAGTACATTCATTTCTCCTTAAACAAATATTTATGCACGTTCTTCCTCGCTAGCACTTTTATTTTTTCTTCTTGCCTGTCCACACCATATTGACCACAGTTTCATCTTGTCCAGTCAGAAATGTCCTGGTTTTTCTCTGTGGCATGTTTCTGGGTAAGTGCTATGTTTAATTCCAAAGTCCATTCTGTATTGCGCAAACTAGAAAACTAGTAGAGAAAATAAAGTATGTACACATTCCTGAATCACCTCCGCTTTCCGTAAACATATTAGTAGATGTTTGCAACCATTAAGAGGGGACCTTCAACCCAAAGTTTGGAATTTAGAGCAGTTATGCTGTTTTGCATTCAGAATTGCTGTGGCACCTGTGATGGAGGGCTTAGCAATCGGTTTTACCCATGTGCATTGATGGGTAAATTCAACAAAGCAACATCTTTCCATGTTTTATAGTTTCTAAAAAATAAAAAAAAAACCCAAAACCAGAGCATTTGTCTGAATTGTTTGAAGTTGGTTCATCTTCAACCAGGCCTGTAGCCGGGCGGTGTGGGGGGTAGGGGTTCCACCCCACCCCTGAAATTTTCCAGGTTTAAAAAAAACCCTGGTTTACTCATGAATTTTAACTGGTTAACCAAATCCCCATGCTAAGTCTATGAGATGCAAAAAATCAAGAGTCCCCCCAGAACTGCAAGCACTATCTCAAGCAAATATTGACAATTTATTGTGTCCAGTTCTGGGCACCACAATTCAAGAGAGATATTGACAACCTGGAATGTGTCCAGAGGAGGGCGACTAAAATGATCAAGGGTCTGGAGAACAAGCCCTATGAGGAGTGTCTTAAGGAGCTGGGCATGTTTAGCCTAAAGAAGAGAAGGCTGAGAGGAGATATGATAGCCATGTATAAATATGTGAGAGGAAGCCACAGGGAGGAGGGAGCAAGCTTGTTTTCTGCTTCCCTGGAGACTAGGACGCGAAACAATGGCTTCAAACTACAAGAGAGGAGATTTCATCTGAACATGAGGAAGAACTTCCTGACTGTGAGAGCTGTTCAGCAGTGGAACTCTCTGCCCCGGAGTGTGGTGGAGGCTCCTTCTTTGGAAGCTTTTAAACAGAGGCTGGATGGCCATCTGTCAGGGGTGATTTGAATGCAATATTCCTTCTTCTTGGCAGGGGGTTGGATTGGATGGCCCATGAGGTCTCTTCCAATTCTTTGATTCTTTGATTCTATGATTCTATGATTCTATTCACACTGTCATTACTTGCAGCAATAGCCAATGTAGCAAAGCAACCAAATTGGGGGGTGTTGAATGCTCTCATTAAGGAGGCCAGACTTGGTGGAGGTGGTTGACAGGGGCGGAGCTGCAGGCTATGGAAGGCTGATCTGTCCCCTGCTGTGCTCTTTGCTTCAGTGTGAGCTAGGAGGCAGGTTTCAAACCCCCCTGAAATTTCCAGACCCCCCCCTGAATTTTTTTCTGGCTACCGCCCTGTCTTCAACCAAATCGTTGGTCATTTCTGGTTTTAGCACAGGAAGGTTCAAAGCAAACTCTGTTGCCTTGCTCATTTTTATCCTCTTACTCCTCTTCATTTATTTGCAGACACAGGTTGATTTGTTTTGTGAAGTGATCTCCTTTGTAGCCTTGATATCTGATTTCCTCTTGAGGAAAGCCTTGAACGTGGTGAACCTTTGGGGAAGAGTGTTCCTGGACATGTTTTCCTTTGAAAAATGCATTTCAGCCATCCCTATTCCTCCTTTCCTTTTCACTTTCTTTCTATGGATTTATTGTCAGGAATGCTTATTATCAGCTTTGACTAATATGTCAGCTGCATCCCTTCCTAGGATTGGAAGACTTGCATGTGCATGTGCTGGTAACTCAAGGTTGGACTTCTACATTGCACTTTTCATTGGTCTACCTTTGTACCAAGTTTGAAAACTCCAGTTAATTCAAAACATGGCAGCCCAGTTAGTTACTGGTACAGCTAGGAGCAAGCATATTACACCTATATTGCAATCACTATACTTACTGCCAATTAAGTTCTTGTCAAAGTACAAAGTGCTAAAGCCCTACATGATTTGGGTCCAGGCTGTCTCCCGTTTAATCCTTCCCAGACACTAAGGTCCTCTGGGGGATGTCTACTCCAACCACCCAGAACCCAGTGGTGACCGTCACACTGAGGACCTTTTATCAGGTGCCCCACATCGAGAAATGACCTGCCAGAGAGTCTCTTAACAGCTAAATGAGAAGTCAAAATTTAAGATACAATGAAAGACCTATGTCTTCCAGAAGGCCTCCTCTTCCTCCTCCTCCTTATTATTTCTCTTTGTCCCCTGCCACATATATTTTGAGCGAGCACTGTTGCACCTAGATTTCCTGCACTGTCCAACCTTTAACATTCCCCCCCCCCCCCCATGTCCTTTTAGGCAATCAAGGCTGTCTTGCCTTCATTGCTCTCTTTCTTTGCTCACTTCCTGATTCTACTTGTCTGGTGTGATAGTTGCTAATCCAAACTGGACTCAATTAGTCTATTTTTTCATTGACTATAAAGATCATATTTTAGCTATAGTCTTTGATTTAAGTCTAGGCCTGTGTTCAGTAGTTAATATGACCATTGAACTGGATGCAACTCAGATTCTTGATTCCTGCAATTCCATGCAAGTTGGGACAAAGTTATCTAATATATGTTTTCCCACATGGGCCGATTCATCTTTTTTCTATCTAACCAACATCTGAGGTTCTTTTGGCAGAAATTCCCTAAAGTTTTCTTATTGATTGTTTCAGTGTTCAGAGAAATACTTTCTCTATATCTTCTTTGTTGAGCTTCGGCTTGGTAGGCAAAGACACTTTAATCCACTTTAACCATAGAAACTGATTTGTTAATGGTGATTATAAATATGCTGGAATTGGTTTAACTGGCTTTTCTTTTTACCGATGTGGCATTAGTCTGTTGTAGCATAAACAACAAAAGCTTGTGGCATCTTAAAGACTAAAGTATGTTATTTGGCATTAGCATTATTGGGCTTGAGACTACTTCTTCACAATCACCATTTTAATTTGGCAGGGATTGTCTCGATTAATCCTCTGCTGTCTCACTTTTTACTTCTTTTTTGTTGTTATCTGGACAAGGAGTCCAGGTTATCATAATGTGGAGAAGTAGACCTGTCAGTGGCATCTCATTCTGGTTGACTGCTTTCCAACCCCCCCCCCCCCCCCCACCAGCAATTTGCATTCAAACGAGGGAGCCCAGACTTTTTGTTGTGAAACCCCCTTGTAATAGCCTTGCCCTGTTGAACACAAAAGGAAAAAAATGTACTTTCTCGCATTGGAAGGAAGAGTTTTAGGTAGGGCAAGCACCTGTCTCTATATTAAATGAAAACCTTCAAAGAGATACATTCTCCTATGATTTTTCTTACTAGTAAACTGGATGACTTTGGAAGAAATGTGGTTTGTGTTCCTGTCAGAAAAGTTTCTCATCTGGACCACAGTTCCCAGACTCTCACCAGCCAGCAAGGCACAGAGACTGGACTTCTCTGACTGAGCGTAGTTCTGTAGATGAGTGCAGAAATATTGGGGTCTCTTTACTTTTGCAGTAAACAGCATTTGGTACACTTGAACATGCTACAGGAGTTCAGGGGCATTGCTGGTGTGATGAGAGCTGCCAATCAACGGTTTGAGTCATACCTACAAGATCGGAGCTAATTGGTGATGATGGATGTTGATGTGTCACTCCCAGGAGACTTGAAATGCAATGTCCCTCATGTTGTTCAACATCTAAATACAGCTGCTTGGGGATGTTAAGGCTAAACACAGGGCTGAGTATCATCATCAGCGTGCTGATGACAACTCAACTGTGTATTTGTTGCCCCCATGAGCAATGAGAGCTCTGTCAGCTCTGTCTCTTCCCTGGAGAGATGCCTGAATGAACTATCCAGCTGAATGCATCAGAGTTACCTTGTACTCAGCCTAGGGAGGAATGGGGTGATATTGGGTAGGAAGGACTGGGCTATTCATACAAGAATGTCAAACGCTTGCATATTGAGAGGGTCCAGGAGAAGTACAGAGCAGAGAAGGAATCTGACTGTGAGGTTTTGACCACACAGCCAAAGCTGGGATATTAGATAAGGCAAATGGGATATGGCAATAAAATGCTCCAGTTGAGTCATTTCCTGTTCTGGATGCATCCTAGCCATGATCTCCGTTCACTTTCTCCTTGCTTCCAAGTTCCAGCTTTACTATTTCACCTCCAGTTAACACTGAGCATTTCAGAGCCTCACAGTATACTAATTGTAATTTGCACTGTGAATGGGTAGAAGTTCCCCTCTTTGCAAACTTAAGGATCCTCACCTGGCATGTTGATAACATTCCTTCTTGTTCGTAGTGTGTCCGTTTTGGCCATGAACCTATTAGCACTGCACATTGTTCCCAGCTGGATTTACTGTTAGAATTATTTGACAATGTTTTTATAAAAGGCCTCACAATTTTCCTTCTCTTTTTCTCTCTTTCATGAGTATTCCTTTCAAAGCATTGCTTGCCATGATGGCCAAATGCTTCATTTCTGTTGTTCTTCTCATATATCTTGTTAGCAGTGCCTTTCTTCAGCTTGCATCTTGCGCAGAATATGTTTGTCAATGTCTGTAGAAATCTTGTTGACTCTAGGCAGTTTTGTACAGGTCTAGACAACCTATGTCTTGCACTTTTATACTGCTTGCAGAGAGGGTCAAAATGTAGAATATAGGCTTGAGTGTCAGCACAACAAGGACAACAAAACTTTATTTATATCCCACCCCATGTCTCCGTGAGGACTCAGGGCAGCATGGTATGTGTGTGGTTTTACATATCGCTTTTTCATTGCCTTATTGGCAATTTCTTATTTTGCTGTGGAGTTTTATTATTTGTTTTATTATTTGTAATGATAATCTGAATTATTCTTATTGGACTTGTTTGCTTTAAACCTTTGAGGTGCGTGGGACAAATATCTTTTAAATAAATGAGTCATAGCACACTTCAGATATAAGCTGTGCAGGGAACACCTTATTCACATATCAGGGATACAGAAAGAATGAGACAAATCCACCTCTTCTACTGAGTGTGTCTAGATTTCCTCCATGAAATAAAAAAAACTGTACCTGTCAGTGGGTGCTAAGTGATTTGATTTAGCATTCATACTGTAAATAGTCTTTCCTGTTACATTGCCCTGGAGATTTTCCATGTGTTTGTATTGATAGCTGGTGGGTTATTGTCTCTATTTTTTCCAACTTGTCCTGAACTTCCTGATATAAAAATATTTTAATCTCCAAGGACATTAATCTATAACAGCCATTTTTTGCAGCTCTTTATATTAGAGAAGTGTCTTTCACAATGTCTTCTCTATGCATATCATGCAAAACCACTCCTACCTTCTTTTCGAAAATGCATTCAGGATGAAACTGAATGTGAAGATCAAAGGTTATGAATTATAGCCATTTAAGGCCCTTTATCCCAGGATCTGATCCCAGGTTTTCTGTTATTCCAGATTATCTAGCAGTGTGGACTCGTATAATCCAGTTAAACGCAGAAAACCTGGGATTAGATCCTGGGATATAGGGCCTGTCTGGAAGAGCCCTCAGTTATACTGATGAGTCAGTAATTACTAACAAGCTAGTAATTTATTTTATTAAAAAGTAAGGCGCCATTTCCAGAAACTATTCAAGAAGCATCAAATAAGCATGCTGCCCCTACCTAAATACATTTCTGTCATTATTTCCTCTTATGATCGTGACCTTCTTTCTAGAATTAATTCTACCACCTTCAGTTGCCTGTTCACTTACATCAGAGTCATCTACACTGTGTACATTTCTGTGTTGGTTGCAGTCTGTAGGTGTGTTGTGTGAACGTAGATTTTAAAAGAATTCTTACACATATTTACACATTGTTATTCATAAATGACAAAAATCTTGGAAATGCATGTTATATGTTATCTTACAGATCATAGATTTTAATATATATACATAAAAAAGTTTTAATAAAATATGTTTTGTCCCCATGCATTTTATTATTACAATTTATGTATGTGTGCATATCTCATATTAGGGGTTGATTTAACCTCTGTTTGCCAGTAAAACCGAACTATTGTGTTGCTTAATAGCGCATGTCTGAAAAGTGTGTCACCTACATGAAATGTCTGGAAAGCTCTACCTTAAATGTATATTGGTCTGTTCTGTCATTTCACAACCTTTTATTCTGAGATTACGTCTCCTGACCTCTTTCTATTGCACAACTCTTGCTTCCTTCAGTTCTCTCTTCATACTGTAATTCTTCTGTAAAGACTTTGACTGAATTCTTAGTCCTCAATCTGGATGAAATAAAGATTTAGTAGGTGTGCCACTGACTTTGCCCCCTTGTTCTCCCCCATTATATGTCCAAAACCTTTTCCTGCCGCTTATCTGTCTGGTACAACATTTAGTTTGCATACTGCTCAGGGCAGGGACCTGCCACTTTTGCTCACATCAGGCTCAAAGTACATGCAACGTTAGGATCACATGTTTTTCAAATGGTGTTCAGCGCTGGCTTCTCCTTTTCTTCTTCTTTTTTTAGAAGAATCAATGAGGCAGGGGCCTGATCCAGATCAGCACAATTATGTGTGGAAAGGGAAGTTTGATCCATTCTTTTCTGTATTTTGGATGTAGATGGGTAGGGAGTAGATAGATACGCATTTCCCTCCAAGTGCTTTTTGCTGCATCAGTGTAAAGGGAAACAATAACACGTATTGTTAGTTTTGGGTTAGTTTTGAAAGGGAAACAGGTGAAAAGGAAGCTCCTCCTCCAAGGCTCTTTCCACACAACTGAATAAAATCCCACATTATCTGCTTTGAACTGGGATATATGGCAATGTGGACTCAGATATTGTGGGTTATTCTGCCTCGATATTCTGGGCTATATGGCTGTGTGGAAGGGTCCAGTATCAACTGAGACCTTATATTGGTGTTTTTCCTAGGGAAAAAAACCCCCAAATCCACAAGTGGCCAGTACTTATGTTGTGGCTAACCAAAATACCACAAATGCAGTGTGAGTGACTTGTCCCGCTTTGAATGTTGGCTTCTTTTTGTCCTTATGGATCAACAATTTCATATTCATTTTGCATGAAAAAACAAAGTGGTGCGTGCCAAGCACAATTTAAAAACACACACACACTTAACATAAGCTGCACTTATTACCTTACTGTGTATATCAGTTTCTCAACCTGGGGGTCAGGATCCCGGGGGGGGGGGGTCATGAGGGGGGGGGGGCAGGGGGGTCACATAAGACCATCAGAAAATACTGTATTTTCCGTTGGCCATGGGGGTTCTGTGTGGGAAGTTTGGTTCAGTTTCATCATTGGTGGGATTCAGAGTGCTCTTTGATTGTAGGTGAACTGTAAATCCCAGCTACCACAACTCACAAATTTCAAGGTCTATTTTCCCCAAACTCCACCAGTGTTCATGTTTGGGCATATTGAGCATTCATGCCAGGTTTGGTCCAGATCCATCATTGTCTGAGTCCACAGTGCTGTCTGGATGGAGGTGAACTACAACTCCAAAACTCAAGGTCAATGCCCATCAAACCCTTCCAGTATTTTCTGTTAGTCACGGGAGTTCTGTGTGCCAAGTTTGGTTCAATTCCATCATTGGTGGAGTTCAGAATGTTCTTTGATTGTAGGTGAACTATAAATCCTAGCAACTACAACCCCCAAATGACAAAAGGAATTCCCTCAACCCCACCAGTATTCAAATTTGGCCCATCGGGTATTTGTGCCAAATTTGACCCAGTGAATGAAAATACATCCTGCATATTAGATATTTACACTACAATTCCTAAAAGTAGCAAAATTACAATTATGAAGTAGCAATGAAAATAATTGTATGGTTGGGGGTCATTACAACATGAGGAACTGTATTAAGGGGTCGCAACATTAAGAAGGTTAAGAAACCCTGGTGTAAATCATCTTATGTATGGATGGCACTATATAAAAGAAAACAACAGGAAGCTTGCTGTAAAGCAAGCTGTTGAATTACACCAAATTAAAAGCCAATAAAAAGAAGAAATCAAGGTACTTGCCTTGATTTCTTCTTTGGGATATTTAAATATTCTGTGTAACTCAAAAGCTTTCAGTCAATCCTTAAAATATTATATCAGTGGAATCAAAGTATTTTCTCATTTGTTCTGTACACTCAGATCCCCCCCCCCCCCGGGTGCTGGTTTCCTTCCTCCATTCTTTGTATTATTCAGGCAGTGCTGACTGTCTCCTTCAGTCTCCTATTAACAACCGTTTACCAAAATCTCCCAACTTTTTCCTCTCTTTGTGACTCTCTGTCATGTCAATACTGTTTGTCCCTCTTTTTTCCTGCCATGTTTACAGACGAATAGACACATGGCATAGACACTGTTAAAGATTTGTTTTGAATGTATGCCAGGTACTTCTACCTTATGCTGCATCTGGAACGCCAGATAACAGTGTTTGCTTAGGTCTTATTAATGCGCTTTCTATCATCATGACCTCAGATCTCTTTCCTAGCCCATAGCAGCTGCAGTTGTCATACTTGTCTTCCCTATTCCTTCTTTTTAGACGTATGTGCAGTTGTTATAAGGGAAGGGGGGTTTAGCCTGGCAGCAACTGACTTTATGAGGAATGGAATTCGTGGCCTTTCTACATTGTTAGGCATTCAGCTTGTCCTTTAGGGTTTTTAACATTATAAATTAATGCAAATATGAAAGAAAAACACAAGAGGCAGAAAAACAGCAAAACATCATTAACAGGATTGAACAAATACTGACTGCTATGAAAACATCAATACATTTTTAATAGTCTGGGTAAACATTTTATGTTGCTTTTCATGTAAAAAGCTTTTGTTTACAAATAAAACCAAATGTCTATTGAATCAAATATCTTTATCCCTTCTGTGGAAACCAGATGCTCTGGTTTCCCACAGAAGGGATCCTCTACTGGTTCATTTTTTCCCCAATGACTGGCGAAACATCAAGAGAAAATGCTGCTAGAACAGGGCTATACAGTTCGGAAACCACACAACACCCCAGTGATTTTGGCAATGGAAGCCTTTGTCAGTACACCCTTTCAAATATTTACTGTAAACATAGCTATCATGTCCCCTCTGAGGGCCCTTCCACACAGCCATATAACCCGAAATTTCAAGGCAGATAGTCCACAATATCTGCTTTGAACTGGATTATCTGAGTCCACACTGCCATATAACCCAGTTCAATGTGGATTTTATACAGCTGGTTGGAAGGGGCCTCAGTCTTCTTTTCCCCAAACCAAACCTACCCAGCTTCCTAAGTTGCTCATTTTGGTAGCCTTTCCTGTGGACATGTTTTAGCTTGTCAATATCTTTCTTGAATTGTAGTGCTGAGAACTGGACACAGTATTCCATGTGAGGTCTGAACAACGCAGGATAGAATGGGTCTGTGACTTCCCTTGATCTCAAGGGAAGTCATATACTCCTATTGATGCTGCTAGTGCCTAGATTCTCATTTACTTTTTGAGCTATCATGTTACACTGTTGGCTTGTTTTCAGCTTGTGGTCTACTAAGATTCCTAGGTCCATGTATTGTCGAAGGCTTTCATGGCCAGAATCGCTGGGTTGTTGTGATTTTTCCAGGCTGTGTGGCCATGTTCCAGAAGCATTCTCTCCTGACCTTTCGCCTGCATCAATGACAGGCATCCTCAGAGGTTGTGAGGTCACAGCAACCCATTCCTAGATCCCTTTCATATGGATTATTTTCAAGCCAGGTGCAACCATCCCATAGTTCTACATCTCCTATTTTTTTTCTTGTTACATTCATTTCTCCCTGATGAAATTCATTTTGTTAGTTTTGGCCCAGCTGTCAGACCTGTTAAGATCATTTTGGATTCTGATTCTGTCATCTGGAGTATCATCTATCTCTCCCAGCTTGGTGTCATATGCAAACTTGATAAGCATGACTTCTGCTTCATCATCCAAATTATACTGGTCAATATTATTTTAATCAATGGTTATAGCCATATTTTATTTATTCTATTTTATTAGAGGTTGTTTTTATTCAGTTTATATGTCTGGTTTATGCAATGTCTTATTGATTTTATATATTGATGTATTTTAGTTCATATAGCGTATGGCACCTTTATGTGCTGTTTTGTGAACTATCCCGAATCCCTACGGGAGATGGTGGCAATGTATAAATAAAGTTTTATTATTATGTTGTTGTTGTTGTTGTTGTTGTTGTACTTTTAATCAATCTCAGTTTCATTTTGGGATAGCTATGAAGTGAGCCTCACTGCAAGTATTTGGCATTTTGTCACTTAATAAGACCTATTTTTTCTGCAATTATTTAATTCATTTCTATGAATTCCTTTCAATTTTTTTCAATTTCAGTGGTATAAATTGGTATAAATTGACATATGGGCTGCAAAAAATTGTGGTTGTCAACTTCCCTCTCCCCCCACCCTCCCAGCTTTACAGAGCTTTGGGCAGTAGCAATTAAAGGGTTGACTTATTTTTGCAGGTGTGACTACTGTATATCCCAATTAATTTTTCTTGGACTAAGATGAGCTTTTCTCCATAGAGTCATAAAATAATAGTAATTCTACATTTAATTTGTTAATATACAGCACTTTTAATTCTGTTTCCTTTACTATTAATTTCATATTTGTTTTGTTCTGACAGTGTCCTTTATGGAGGGAATCTTAATTAGAGCCTGTCCCTTTAAGAACCCTCCTAGAGGTGGAGGTTGCAGCCCTTCTCCATACAGTAGTTCCTTTGCAGCTAGTCATTCTGATGGTGCCAAGGAGCTTAGAGGCCGCAATATCTTCCAGTTAAAGGTTGAGGAAACCTTTAACTGGAAGACCCCGTCTACATTTCCAAATAATCCAGATTATCTCCTTTGAACTGGATTACATGGCAGCATAGACTCACATAATCCAGTTTAAAGCAGATATTGTGGGTTATCTGCTTTGGCAATCTGGATTATGAAGCAGTGTAGAAGAGGCCTAAGTTTAAGACTTGGAGAAACAAGTTTGAATTATTAAGGAACCAAGTCTACAGTTTGAATAAGAAGATAGACTTAAATAGGAAGTGTTCACAGAAGTAAAATCACAACAAAAGATAAAAGAGGCAAAAAGAGGATCTCTTTGGAAGAAACTGAGAGAAGCCCAAGTTCTAAGCTTCCATCTAGAAAACAATTGTTGGTCAAATCCTTGGAAGAGTGAGGGTGCTGATCTTCAAAACAATTCAGTTCCTTTTTGTTTACTGTTACACCTTTTGTTGTGAGTTTTCAGGTGTTCTTGGTGAGAATAGAGCACCTGAGGAGAGTTAGATTGGGGGACAGAACAGTTACTGTTCAAGAGAGGAATGAGAGAAGACCTCGCTCATCTCCCCCTTCTAAAATGTTTCTTGTAAGAATATTATACTTATGCTTTAACCATTTCCTAATTCGTTTTATGTTACACTGAAGGGAATTTTTTTTGTTTACCATAAAGGTTGTCTTTGTTGAATTACTGTTATGATTTTACTGCTCACTTCTTGGTAAATAGTTTTCTTTTTCCTTTTTGATCTTTCTTGTTAGGTATGCACTTGGTACATATCTACTCATGTAAGTATGTACTCATGTGTAAATCAACCTCACATGTAAGTCGAGGGCAGGTTTGGGAGCCAAAATTAGGGATTTTGATATGATCCATGGATAAGTTAAGACTCTGTGGAGCAGTGAAAGCCACCAATGCCACCTCAGGAAATGCAACTGTCACCATTTCCCCACTCAGGCATTGAAAAAAGGCAGAAGCAGCTCATGGTGGAGATAACAAGGGTGCTGGTGCTTCTTTAAGGTTCTCCCAGGATGGACTAAGCTCTGACCTTTCATCTGATAAGACTTAAGGTGCAGTACTCACATTGAGCCCTAGATAAGTCCACTCAGGTTTTTTTGGCATTTTTAAAAACTAAAATGTCTAGACTTATACATGAGTAAACATATAGCAGGCTTGGGTAAACTTCAGCCCTCCACATGTTGAGGCCATCTTTTGCCTCTCATTTCGATAAAAAGGAGGGCAGAGACGAATAATGTATTGACTTTATAATAAATATTGTCTTTGTATATTACTGGAAAATATAAGACTATACAATTACAATAATTTTGTTAATTATAGACTGGAAAAGTTGCCACCTATCTGGGTAATTTTGGGATTTGTAGCCTTGAAAAGTCACTTTCTCAAGCACTGATACTGATTTTGGATATTTATATGTAGCACTTAACAAAAGTGACTTAGGAAGGAATGTTGTTATCCAACATCCTGTATATATCTGTGCTTCCTAAAGTTTTGTACCTGGGGCATGGTGGTCCTTTAATCTCTTCAAGTAAAAGTAAATGCCCCTTATACTCTTCAGTTAAAAGTTACATACATTTCTGCTGTCTATTCCCAGAATAAAGGACAAGCATTATTTTTGTATGGTAGTTCAGTGAACATTGCGTGCCGATATTCCACCCTCCTATTTGTCTAGTCAGCCAGACGATAAAGAGATGGGATTGTACTGTCCCATCAATGGTGACAGTTCTGGGGTTTCTCCGTATTTGTACAAAGTAAGCTTATAATGCAAACCTCATAGGGAAAAACAGTGTCTCTTTCTTCCTTTGCAATAATATTGCTCATAGGGAGAGGATTGGTGCTATATGAGGCTTCTTTGCTTGAAGGGACACAGAATAGTTGATGCATCTAACATGGCTGTCTTAGTTGATGCATCTAACATGGTGGTAGTAGCTGCCGGAGGGTGTGTGTGTCCTTCCAGAAAGAGAAGGTGGTGAGATGCCATTGGCTTCAGCGTCACTGCCCTCCAAACGATAAACACAGTGACATCCTTTAGCTCTAAGCTGCTTCTGGTTTGCATTTAAAGAGCAAGGCAAGCATCTCAGAGGTGGTAGCTATGCCAACCCCTTATTAGCACTTGTTTGCTTTTACTGACTGTAACTTCTGGAATGGTTTAAAGCAGTGATTCTCAACCTGGGGTCCCCAGATGTTTTTGGCCTACAACTCCCAGAAATCCCAACCAGTTTACCAGCTGTTAGGATTTCTGGGAGCTGAAGGCCAAAAACATCTGGGGACCCCAGGTTGAGAATCACTGGTTTAAAGTTTCATGGGAAATCAATATTGCTTGTTCCTTCCTCATTACTCCCCTCTCCAAGAGTTATGGTAAAAAATAAATTTACATGTATTGTCGAAGGCTTTCATGGCCGGAATCACTGGGTTGTTGTAGGTTTTTTCAGGCTGTATGGCCATGGTCTACAGGCATTCTCTCCTGACGTTTCGCCTGCACTTTGGCAAGCATCCTCAGAGGTAGTGAGGTCAGTTGGAACTAGGCAAAAGGGTTTATATATCTCTGGAATGACCAGGGTGAGACAAAGGACTCTTCTTTGCTGGAGCTAGGTGTGAATGTTTCAACTGACCACCTTGATTAGCATACAATGGCGCCCAAACACAAATCAAGGAACATGAAAGGCACTGCAGACTACTTCAACCAGAGAAATCAGCCATAGCAGAGCACCTGATGAACCAACCTGGACACAGCATTTTATCTGAGAACACAGAAATGCTGGACCACTCTCACAACCACCATGTCAGACTACACAGAGAAGCCATTGAAATACACAAGCATGTGGATAATTTCAACAGAAAGGAGGAAACCATGAAAATGAACAAAATCTGGCTACCAGTATTAAAAAACTCTAAAATTGCAACAGCACAACAGCAGAGAGGAAACAGGCAGGGACATCTAATTACCTCTCAACCAAAGTTTGCCCCAGGCACAGTCAGGCCATTGTATGCTAATCAAGGTGGTCAGTTGAAACATTCACACCTAGCTCAGGCAAAGAAGAGTCCTTTGTGTCACCCTGGTCATGCCACAGATATATAAACCCTTTTGCCTAGTTCCAACAGACCCCACTACCTCTGAGGATGCTTGCCAAAGTGCAGGCGAAATGTCAGGAGAGAATGCCTCTAGACCATGGCCATACAGCCCGAAAAAACCTACAGCAACCCAATAAATTTACAATCCCAATTTCTAAAGTCAAGCGCTAAAGAGAAGTCCAACTAAAGAAAGACACCTAAAAACTGCAAGACTATTGCAAGGAAATACAGCCGCCTATATATAGTCAGATCGATGTAGACCTATATAATTCCATCTTCCTGAATTCTTTTTGTTTTGTTTTTGAATCAAAAGCAGCTTGGCTAAGGGCATTTTAATAGGTAAAACATCTAAGGATGTGACTCATTTTAAGATGGGGTAGAGCTGAAGATAGGAAAAGCAGAAAATGTGTGTGTGTAAATGTTCCCAAATTGTTCCCAAAACAATTGTCTAATGTTTAAAGTGGTACATGATTTCCATGCGGTTTAGGCATGCTTAAGTCTCCACATTTCAGTTAAGTAAACATACCTAACTCTACCTTGGATTAAACAATTTTTTTTAAATTTACAAACAGTGTCAAACTTTATAGCTGTCAAATTGATATGATTTGACAGAATTACCATATTGATCTTAATAAAACTTATTAGTTTTACAGAATGTGTAAATCATTACAGATATGAAAAATCCATATTTCCACCTTTAATGTGTTACCAAAGCAAAGCTTTCTGTGTAGCAGAGTGAGTCTGCTGTGTCAGGAAGCCAGTTGTCGGCACCATGAAAAGGTTAGCATTGTCAGTATTTTCCAATGTAAAGCTGTGGTGCATAAGCCACAGTTAAACATGTGCAGTAAATATTTCCAACTGAAATGCGTGGGCTTTAGAAATTGGGAGTATAACTTAATTTTTTTATCATAACTCTTGGAGAGGGGAGTAATGAGGAAGGAACAAGCAATATTTGAAATGGCTGGCCACAAGTGGCTCCTTCAGATTTGCAGATATAATCATTTTAACAATTGGAAGAAAGTAAAGGCAATAAGTGCTAGTGTAGGCACCAAAAACATCTTGGTGTCTCACCTACACTGAAAACTATAGAGCTGATTGAATGATTCTTTTGGAACATGACTAATGTGGTAGGTTGTTACACTGGGGAGCACAACACATTCATATTGCCATATTGGTCTCTTGTGTGAAAGGACTTTTTGTAGTATAATAGTGGGAAGCTTTCGTGGGCTGGAACACAGCAAAGGGGGGAGGAGAATGCAAACTTAACCAAGGGAGACAAATAATTTAGGGTGAGTGGGGTGCTTGAAGCTTCTGTCTGACTGTGGCCTTCATAGGCAAAGGAATTCCAAGGAGGATTGCAGATTATTGTTTTGATACAGTTAATAAGTGCCTAAAGCAGACTGGTTATGAATGAAGATGATGCTACATTAATGAAAGGCAGTGTCTACGTTGTCCCCTTACTCCCCTATGATTGCCCCACATGATTACAGAGAGCCATTGAAGAGGTTACATCAAGATATTTCTGTCATCATAAAATAGATCCTTCCCAAATGGGGATTTTGAACATCTGCACTGCACACAACACGATTCTGTGGATGTGAGTTCAGAAATAAGTTTTCAAGATTATATGTATAAGAGTGCACTCTTCCAATTGGGACCAGGTCATATTTCCTCTAGAGACCCTGCTTGTTGTTCCTGGTTCTGTGGAGTTTATTATATTTGTGCATGTCAGTCACATGTATAAGGAATTCCACAGAACCAGGAATACAAACACTTATCTTAAACTGAAAGATATTTATTGATCCGAGAAAAGAATATTGGGAAACACACATGGGGAGGGGGATGTCACGTTTTCCAGGGTTAATATACAGTTAAAGGTTTGTTTCTTTATATGAACTCAGTATGTGAAAACCTGTAGGGGGTCTAATTGGATTTTAGGTTATCAAACTTTTGCACAGTGTTTCTACTACAACCCCTGGCTCTATGGCTGCTGCTTTTGCTTTAGCTACTAGTATCTCAGCAACATGATGTCCAGCCGGGAGTGTATTTGAGTCTCTCAGTCTCATCAGTGGATACCTTGAAGCATTCAAGTATGAATGCTTTTGAAATTAAGGCTCATATTGTTTTCCACTTCTCTTTGAAGATAAGGGCCAGAAGTTACAAATATTCAGTTTCAAGCTTCCTTTCTAATTAACTTTCAGATAAAATAATAATTTCCCCTGTCCAAGTGGTGGTATATGTTCTGGTTAATCTCTCACTGGAGGAGCCCTTGATGGTGCAATGCCAATCCTTGTGCCAGCAGGACTGCTGACCAAAAGGTTGGTGGTTTGAATTTGGGGAGTGGTATGAGCTCCCATCTGTCAGCTCCAGCTTCTCATGCGGGGACATGAGAGAAGCCCCCCACAGGATGAGAAAACGTCAGGGTGTCCCTGGGCAGCGTCCTTATAGATGGCCAATTCTCTCACAACAGAAGTGACTTGCAGTTTCTCAGGTCACTCCTGACATGAAAAAAACTTTCACTGGACCTTCTCAGTTGTTTAGGAGCACATACATGGGAATATGGAGCCAACTGAAGGAATAACAAGAATATGAAGCAGATATTGCATAATTGGGAGGGAAATAAAAGAATGTGTGACAAACAGAAGAAATCATGTCATGGCAGGCGGAGTTAGAGCATGATAGAGGCTGTCAGAAGAAGGGCATACAAGAAGGGATCATGAGAATAAGTGGAGAAGGAGAAGAGAAGGAAGGAAAAATCTTAGAGGGGGAGATTGAAGATATCACATCATAGGAGTTTGGTAGTGATATAAGCATAGAGTTTGAGAAGCCAGTCTTCCAGTCCAGGTCATCACTGAATTGACTGGTCTTGACACCTCTGAACTAGCCAGGCTTAATGATTTCTTTGACATCCTAATCCTTAGCCTTCCCTACAGCAATGGTCAAACATATCACCTCATTAACCAGTGTGTAATCTCTGGATGTATGGACTATGACAGCCATGGCACCACCTAATCTGGTGCCAACAGGCTCTCACATGCAGGGTGATGTTGGGAACTAGCATGTTGTTACCATAGTATGCCTGGCTGAAGCCTCTGGAGAGGCAGTGGAATATCTGGCTGCAGGTGAGGGAGTTTTCCCTCAAAGGAAAATGGTCACACTTGGAAGGAGTAGTCCTGGGCCAGCAGTTTAAGAGGTTTCCATTCAGTTCAAGCCATTCTCAGAACAGAGGTGCTCAGAGCCATCCTTGGTGTTGCCATGCCTATAGAGTCTCACACCTGGTGTGGCAAATGTATAGGTTATTGTTAAAAAGGGGAGTATGTTATGTCGGATTAATAAGAAAGTATTGGGATGGAGTGAAAGCAACAAAAACATCAGCTTCCCAAAAGGCAAACTGATGAGACTAAAAGGGACTTGACCAAGAGCTTGCATGCAAAATAGAGGTGCTGCATGAACACTGAATCACAAAAATCATATTTTTCAGCTCCACCACCCATTTTATAGAAGACAAATTGATGAGACAAGTCATTTTGGCCAAGAAACTCCAAGGCAGAAATGGTGTTCAGCCCCCAGTTCTGAGTCACTTATTCGCCCATTCAAAACAAAGCAAAAATATTTATTTCTCAGGAAGGAAATCAGTGATGCTCAGAGAAACAGAAAGACAGAGCACTCGTGCACAGCTCACATCCCCAAAGAAACCCAGACGACACAGAGAGAGACAGATGCTCCCACACAGCAAATCACATAGCAAACCAAAACAACAAACAGAACCAGCGAACATGCCACAACAAAGCAAACTAGAAGAACTAGGCAAAAAGCACAGAGAGAGATAGGTAGAGCCTATGTAAAGCACCAACTTGCTCTCTGCCATCACATTGAGAGACTCAAGATGGTCCCCACCACTCCCTTCAGCCCTTTTGGTAATCTTCCTTTTTCAGGGCACAGGGTACTTCAAAACAAAGGGCTGCAGGCCCACTGTTAATATTATGTTAGGGCTCCAGGTTCATTCTTATAAATAAGATACTGCTAAATTCTGGCGTGGTTTGTAGACATTCCAGCTTTCCTTGTTTTAATTATTTTTAAAATGACAATTTAAGAAAATCAGGAAGAAGAAGGAGCCCAGAATATCCTTTGCAGGAGAAGTGACAAAATGCAGCCTTGGGGTCCTCCAGGGGGTAAAAACAAATTTTGATTGCAAACTGCAACATATTTTTTTGCTTCCAAATGCCATAAAAGGATATTTGGGAGTAGGGGGTAGGGAGCAGTTCTACCACATTTTGACTCTCAAACCCAAAGGGATTAATATGGAATTTTACAATTTTTCTGAAAATCTTTTGTCGGCCTCCAAATGCCCTCTAGAGGCCTGGGAAGGATCTCAAACATGGTCTCTAGTGTGAATCGTTAGTCCTTGGGGCACACAAAAATTGCCCTGGCGGCAGCACTTTGCTTACCTTTGCTTTAGAGGGTTGGGCAAAATATGGGAACAGGTGTGGCGTGATGTGTGGCCCCGTTAAGGTTTCCTGGAAGACCATTAGTTTCCAACAGTTACCCACCCTTGCTCTATAGGAATGTTGGTACTAGAGTGTACACCAGAGCTTTCCAAACTTTTGTATTGGTGACACACTTTTTAGGTATCCATAATTTTGCGACATTCAGTATTACTAGGAAAATAGAGGTTAAACCAACCCGTTATAAGATATATAGACACCTACAAAAATTGCAGTAACATAATATATTGGGCCACAATTTATTTCATGATTTTTTATTTATATTTTTAAATATATGATTTATAGGATAATAAATTTCCAAAATTTTGGTCATTTCTTGTTACATTTGTGTGACACGTCTAAACACCGCAGAACTAATGTGTTACGACACACAGTTTGGAAAGCTCTGGTCTATAGACTCAGATTATGAAATAGAACTATTATTCTGGGCATGTATATTTATGCTAATTTTTGCGAACTGTAACCCAAACATATATGCTCGCTTAGCATTACTCCGTTTGGTCTGTAAATGGTAAGAGTCTTATTATAGTTTCTAAACGAATCAATCATGACATTTGATGGTTTTGGGAGACTATTAAGTGAAGTCCAGGCAGAATGGAGAGCCTCAATTACTTAATAAAGGAGTCGGTGTAAGACCACTTAAATATCAAACAATCCTTTGCAATATTGTGGGAAATGGGGAAAAACAATACAATCATGCAATTTAGAGAGAAAAAAGGAACAGGAGGAATCAAATATGATTGTTTGGACAAAGTGAGCATGGAACAAAAATCAACAACTTATATTTTTTATATGATGGATTAGACATAGAATCAGATTTTTTCTCTCTGAGAAAATAGGATAGGTACAGAAGAATACTGTATTATTAACAAGAAGTGTGTGGATTTTGAAAGGAGGATTAGGGAAGAAACATCACCTAAATGATATGAATACTGCTAAGTAGCCAGTGTGGTGTGGTGATTTGAGTGTTGGAGTATGACTCTGGAGATCAGGGTTCAATTCTCTGCTTGGCCAAGGAAACCCACTGACCTTCGGCAAGTCATTCTTTCTCAGCTTCAGTAGAAGGCAAACACAACCCCCATCTGAACACATCTTGCCAAGAAAACATGATAGGGTTGCTTTAGTTGCCATAAGTTTAAAACAATTTGAAGACTCACAGCAACATCCTGTTTTAATAGAACAGGAATGTGGAAATCCTCATACTACTCCCTTTAAAAGTAAGCTAAAGAAGCATGTGCCAGCAGAATTTTATCTAAAATCAAGCCACTGAGAAATAAGACAGATACTGATATGCTCAAAAGAAATATGGGTTTGAACAATTGCCGCTCAACTTTTTAAAAGGACCAAAGCAGCAGTCCCTTTCTCTCACATGCCCCCCGAACAATCTCAGGGAGGACTGAGCATAGGCAGAAAACACACATTGAAAAAGAAAACACACACTGAAAAATATAAAATTCTGCTGGCACAGGAAGGGAAACATACGGATTATTTGAACCACACCCCTCTCCCAGGCAGGCAGTCAATCCCTTGCATCTCCAGGAGCTAGAAGGTCACCAATTGTGGAGTGAGAGGAGTCGGGTGTTCCTCCTAGAGAGATATTGGGCTCTATGTGTTATGAAAAACTTATACTATTTCCCTCCCCTTCAGAAAGTGGAGAATTTCTGAGTGGCATTTGGAGCTGGCAAGGATGACCCAGCATTATAAACATTTGATTGCTGCACAGATTCCCATGTCCCAAAAAATCAATCCTCTCCTTCCAATTATCCTTCCCCGATTTTCTTTATGATGAGAATATCTTGTAATTGGTGAAACCTATCAAGACACAGGCATACTGGGTGCTGTAATTCCTGGAAAAGACAGTAATGTGAATCTCTGGGAATTAAAAACATATTATTATTATTATTATTATTATTATTATTATTATTATTATTTTACTGGCACAAAAACACAGTATGTCACAGCAAACAAGATATATGTGCTGGATTTCGCATCACAAAATCACAAGTCAAACACTTCCCAAGCGTCTAGGACTGTGATTATTATTATTATTATTATTATTATTATTATTATTATTATTACATAGGGTAGAAAGCAAAAGATTTGCAGTTTAATTTTGGGTTTACCCTGTCATTAGAAATCTCCTCAGGGTCTCATTATTTTCGGTTTATTTTTAGTCACTGAACAAAATCTCCCAAGGGAGACAAACAAACTTAAAAGGACCAAAATCAAATTGCTATCCAGCTTTGAACAAAAATCCTGGAACCCTCTCAGCTATTGTATTCTGACCCTGATGCTCTCTCCTCTTTCCACATATAAGCTTTGCAGGCCTATAGGACAAAAGCTAACCTCTGCCCAATGGCACAGGAGGAGAGAGATTGAGGGCGCATACAGTCTAATTGGATTTTGTTCCTGTTCTTTCCAATTTTATACAGAGTTAAAATAAATTGACCTGGGGAGCTGATATAAAAAAATTCTGATGTACAAGGAGCTGACAGAAAATATTTTGGGATAAATAAAACATGTATGAATCTTCTTCCTTAAATGTAGTGAAGATCTGTGATTTGGTCAAAATAGATGGTCTGTCTATCAATGCAAACTGCAGTTGTTTCACATCATTGTGTTCAGAGCTGCTTTCACCAATTCATCAGTTGGTGGCCAGTTTTCTGGTGGTGAGCTACCATGGAGCAGTTGTATCTTGTGAATGTGTTTTCCTGCTATTTCATTAAATAATTGAATAATTAACTTTGTGTCTATTCCCACCTCCACAGCTATCCACTGGTAGACAGCCAGGCAAAAACCTTTGGGGTCTCCACTCAAGTCCCATGGATGGCGAGGCGTGCTGTTGTCCGATCATCCCTGTTGTCCCCTCCCAGCTACTATGAGGCGGTACACGATGGCCGTGGGCCTGCTAGCCCCGAGTACCCTTTCCTTGGCAGCTGGTACCACTATATGGGCCAGGAACCTCTCACCTACAAGCGGCGTGGAGGCGTGGTGGATCATCGTGATATCATCATGGCCCATCAAGCTCACAAGATCCATAACACACCACAGGCACAACGCAAGGAGTGGGAGTGAGTATATGCCAGTTCTGTCATTGAGTCCTATGGATCCCTGGGTTTCTCTCAAAAAGGCTCCAAACGGTTCTGTTGTTCAGTGAGTGATGTTCTCCTTTTCACCACCTGCAACCCTGTTAAATTGATTTAAGAGAAACTGTACAGGCAGGGTGCTGATCCAACCCCCCCCCCCCCCATACAGCCTCTCAGTCATGTTATCCTGCTTCATTGTCTCACCCACCTGCCCCTCTCTGGCTTCTTCATTTTATTATTGTATCCCGCCAAGCACAGCCTACAACTACATTGTACATTAGGGCTATGTTGGCCCCTGTCCACTGAGTTGAGTGGACAACCATATTTACACTTAAAATTACCTCATTGGCTCAGTTCTGATTCTGTCAAAATACTCATTCTCTTTATTGCTCCTATTTTGATGCTCCGGTGTTTCTGGTGAGTGAATCTGGCTCTGCTAAGTCAAAATCCTATTTTTTTAAAAAAAAACATAGGTAAGTATGTATGAACTCACATAAGTTGGTGTCTTACTGTACAGTTCTGGATATGTCAGAAAGAAATCGCATGAGTTCAGTTTCCTTCTAGGAAGAAATTGTTGTGTCTACTCTTTCAGGACACCAGACTTCACTTTTATACATTTTAAAGACATGCTTGAACATGTTGTTGTTCATTCGTTCAGTCGTTTCTGAGTCTTCATGACCTCATGTTTGAACTTGTATATGGGTGGAAAAGCAAATATGGACTTTTGTATGAGGCTTCCAATGATTAGAAAGCCAACATGTTTCTGATGAGTAGTTTCTACAAATATATTTGCTAAAATGGGCCAGACAGTTTTTAAAGTGTCACAAGACTGATGTTTTTCCTAGAGTTATTGGTCAGGAGGAATGATAGAAATATGGTGGAGACTTTTGCAGGTATAGTATGACCCCAATATCTGTGGCTTCATTTGTCCACATCCAACAAAATATGTCCTCTCTAGGCATGTTCTAGGTCCTCCAGCACAACTTGGTGAGATTCTTGGAACAGAAGTCATTCATTTCAAGGGCATTCCCTATTATGTATCATTTCACATATCAACACAAAATTTGGGAATATGTCTTCTATCCATACGGGTGAAGGTTGTACTGTACTTTGTAGTGCAGCCAAGCATGGATAAAAATATTAATATTACCAGCATGCTCATTTTTGGCACATGAACATGTCTGGAAAAATGTCTTTTTTCCCTGGGATCTGCTACTGCTACAGCTGCAGTTGCTCTATGAAATTGTGCATGAGTCATGGGAACCTGTTTGGTGTTGCCTGAGATGTGAATAACGGCATATGACTCAGTTCAACATGACTCAATTTCCTGAATTTCCCAGTTTTAATAGGATTTGGGACATAATTGTGTGTATTTTTACTTGAAAGTAAGCCCCATTATGTCAGTAAGGTTGCCTGTGACTGTACTGTTACACATACATTGGAGCAAATGTTCTTGAACCTAAAAGAACTTGCTTCTAACGGCACTTCTAGAGGATTACATCCATGCATATACCATCCCTTCCTGCCCTATTTATTTCCAGCGCAGTGCAGATGTCCAAGTGTTTAAATGTAGCAGCATGGTTTCAGATGTTCTTTTCTAACTTATGTAGACACTGCTGCATCCTAGAAGGAACTTATATGGTATGCTTTGCAGTATCATTTGTTTATTTGTCAATCCATTTCATTTGTGATGTTACTAGATTGCTTTGCCAAAAAATATATTCAAGGTGACTTATCAAAAATAACAATGTTTTGATTATAAATTAAGAGTGGTGTGAAAATAGGTGTTTACAACTGCAAGAAAATAAACCTTTAAATCTCTAGTGTCTAAATCATTTGAGAAGGCATATATATTTGATATACATACACAGAATCTAGATATTTTCCACAAAAGCTTTTAGTTTTGTGTTAAAGGAGTTCTCTTCTGCCGTTGGCTTCCCAATTATAGCCAGTAGTTTTCAGTCACTTCAGATCTGAAGCCCAGACATTGCAAATTAGGATGATGAAAGTGTCACTGAAACAAGCCTCCTTGAGATCATTACAGGCTGGGTCATGATCTTCAAGTGACCAAGCCAAACTAAGAGGTACGGCAGGGCAAACTCCTTTCCTGCTGCAAGGCATGTAAATCTGTGTTGCCAAGAAACGGCCAAAGCAAAGGCAAGCATGGCCCTTACTGTAATCCTCAGAAGTGCATCTGCAGAGACTGCATGTGCTCACACAATATTCTGCTCTTTGCAGGTTCTAGCTATTCTGGTTTTCTTTTATCCCACATGGCTGAAAGGAACCAGGGTGCCCATGATAGAATTCCTGTTATAAGTGCAGGGATGTCTCTTAGGAAGAGAAGTACTAATCTTTACCCCAATAAACCTAACTATCACCACAGAAAATCTCCCGTGTTTATGGTTTTGTGGGTAAACACAGAGCAGAGAGCCAGCATGATGTAGTAGTTCAAGTGTAGGACAACTCTGGAAACCAGGGTTCATATCCCTTCTCAGCCATGGAAAGCCACTGGGAGACCCTGAGGAGATCATAGCTGAAGAGGCAGGCAGAGGCAACCCTCTCAAAAACCTTATCAAGAAAACCCCATTATAGGTTTCCTTTAGGATTGCCATAAGTCAGAAATGACTTGAAGGAACACAACAACAATAATATTGTTTGTCACAGGAATAGATACCCTAAAAACATCATATCCTCGCCAGTCCTTGGTGCTAAGCAGGGTCATTCCTAGTTAGTACTTGGATTGGAGACATCTAATGAACACCAGTGGTTGTAGGCTATGTTTCAGAGGAAGGAACTGAAAAAACCATATATGAGTATTCCTTGTTTATGAAATTGGTGGACTTGCCATAAATTGATAGATGACTTGAAAGTATGTATGCACAAAACTTGAATTCTGAATTAAAACATCTGTTTCTGCCCCACCAGAGACTGTCTTCCAGTTTTGGCATCTCTTGCTATGCGACCGTCTTGGCCTCATTTTCCTGTCTTAGACACATTCACACAGCATGGGGCATTGTTAAGGCTTTGGAGACAAATCCATGGTCTTGTATGGATTATTTTTAGAGTGATCAGAGACTACCAGGATATTACAAATAAATACTCGGGACACATGATCAAAAAGAGAATAAAAAGGATCCCAGTAATTATAGGTCAAAATAGTTTAATAGATATTGTTGCCAAAATTTATGCTAGGTTCCTATTGAGCAGAGTTGAGAGCAAAAGGTATCCTTGTGGAAAAACAAGCTGGTTTTAGACAAAACCAATCTACCACCAATAACTGTTTTATTCTGAATCACTTGATTGCCAAAGAAGTCTGTAAGAGGAGACATTTCTATGTTGCCTTTATCGACTTCTCTGCAGCATTTGATAACGGTGAAAAGAGAAGTATTAAGGGATAAGCTGTCCACCCTCAAAATCAAACTTAGATTGTTGCTACTGATCAAAGCCTTGTATACAGTCACCTGTTTGAGAGTATGGTAAATGGAGCTATGACAAGCAGAATCAATATTTTTAAAGGGGTAAGACAAGGTTGCATTTTAGCTCCAGTATTAATATTTATATCAGTGACCTGCTAGAAGTAATGAAGAACCCTGTAGCTCATATGCCTAAAGTCCTAAATACATACTGTAACACTTTGCTATATCCTGATGATATGATATTACTATCATATTTGCAAATTGGACTTCGTAGATTGTTAAGAAGGCTTAGCTCCTATTGCCAGGATAGCTCTAATCATCAACAAATCTAAGTAAAAATAATGGTGTTTGGGAAAAAGCAGAGAATCCCAATAATGAAAGTATAGAAAGTTAACGATACACCTATGCTTTTATATGCAACAGAACTATAGGGCTTAAGTCCATCTCAGTAATAGAACAAGCACAATCTCAGCTATTGAGAAGCATACTGGAGTAGATAAAAGGATCTCAGCTGCTTCAGTGAGAGCCGAACTGGAAATTTACACAATCTATGCACAGTCAATTCCCAAACTCAAATACAAATATTTTAAAACAAACAGGATAATACAAAAATAATAACCATAAACTTGTGATAAAAGAGAAATTAACACCAAAATGAGGACCAAATACGAATAATCAAATAAACCTAATTATACTAAGAACATCAATTAACCATTTAAACTTAAAGCCTAGAAAAGGCAATTAAAATACATTAAAATGACTATCAGGGTTGTTTTTCTCATGTACCACAGCAGCAGGGGACTACAGATAGGCTAGCCAGCATTCCGGTGGAACTGAAATGTCCTAATTCTCCTCCTCCTCCTCCTCCTCCTCCTCCTCCTCCTCCTCCTCCTCCTCCTCCTCCTCCTCTTCTCCATACACCAAAGTGCTCAAATGTGTTTCCAAGAGCTCCTGCAAGTTCTCATTTCTGTCCGCTATTTGCTATATATATGTTCCTTTCAAATTTCCATCTAAAAATTGAAATGCAAAAACACTTTAGAGAGGTATTCATTCACTCGAGCTAGATTTGATCAGCTTGATACAATGGTCAGATACGGGAGGTTTAACAGCATCCCTTATAATGAATGGATTTATATCTGCGGAGCACCTGAAATTGAGGATATCGCACATATATTATTTGATTGGAAATTGTATCCGAAGGCGAGAGACTTGTACTTTGGTCCATATATCAAACCAACAATTTATTGTGAATCTCACATCAAAACAACATTTTTTATATGTGGCCAAGACCCAAAAATAACATATAAAACAGCTCTGTATTTAAACAAAATAATACGCCTGAGATCCTCATGTGTGGGGCTGATTGGAGTAAATTATAGGGGGGATAGGGAAATATGATGTATATATTCCGTTTTATCACACTTATTTACTGTATTATTATAAGTGTCTTATTTAACTTACTACATAGAGTGTTATTAAGTTGTTATCAAGCTTTGTTTTTTAGTTTGGTATGGTAATATGGCCTAAGGGTTATCAATAAAATGTATTTATTTACTCAGGGCACATGACACGGCAAGTTGGCTAGCACTCCTTTGTTGAATCAAAAGTATTAGGAAAGTATTTCCAGCAAGGATAGTCAAGGAGCTGGTCTAGCTGACAGTATTATTTAGAAAGTGTAGTACTTTCATTAGTAATGCTTCGAAGATCTGCACTCCCTCTGAACCCTGATTGGTTAAGAATGGCCAAGGAAGAACAAGAGTCATGTCGTCCATCTGTCCTCCCGCCCCCGTGGCCCCCCCCCCCATTCCTGAATTTCTCTCTACGTGAGACATTGGGGCTCTGTTTATGACAGTTTTGTTCCTGGCTCCTTCATGCAGTAAACGTCTCTCTCATGGTAAACAAAACTTTCAGGAGAAAATAGTAGGCAGGTGGTAGAGGATTTACATTACAGGATCAAATCAGGATTCCAGTTCAGATTGGGAGCATGTTCCTGGTTACCCCCTTTCAAAGTAAGAACAGCTAGTCTGCTTATATGTCCCTGGGACCCTCGTTAACATTATTACCCTTCCCTTGATACGACTGGACCTTGCGCTTATTTGTTATGGGGAAATTAACCAGCCAAGGCTGTTGGGGATCTTTTGGCCCACCCTGGCTTATTGGGTTCAGTGTTGCAGGAATCTCCCTATCTGAGCCAGAAGCCCTGAGTTAATATTAATATTGGTGTTCCCTGCCTCCTCCGCACTCCCACATTTCCCTTCCAAGCTATCCCCCCTCCGCTACACTTTTTTTTTTGCTGCATCTAAGAAATTCCAGCTTGTTGCCTTGGAAACACTGATATCTCTAGCAGAGGACTGTAGTTTTATGGAGGGCTCAGCCGGCTTGCCTGGAGATAGGGAGGCTCGGAAACGAGGGAAAAGGGACACCCCTTTATCAAGGAATGACACACACACAAAAACTATGCTGCAGTATGAGACTCAGCTGGCGCTGGAGAGAGCTGCAGTGACCACCGTTGTGAGGCAGGGATGTAGGTTTGCAAGAACTGTGGATGGAAATACACAGAAAGTATGGATGGCACTTTCTTTTCTGCCTCAACATAGTGCTTCAGTTTAAGGATTCCCCCAAAACATCCTACACAGATCTGAAAAAATGCTTTGCACCTCAGTTATTGCCTGGAGAATATATAAAATGCATGGACAACCGTGAAGTGAGCAGTTGGTGGTTATCTGCTAATGTAATGAAGTGTGTGTGTAGCATGATAGGTCACAGCATGTAGTAGTGATGGACCATTTCATATCTGCAGTGTACTACAAAAGGTGGGATGCCCCCTTTCCACTTGCTGTTATCAGCAAAGCAGGTGGGGCACCTCTCTTTCCCATAAAGACTACGGAGATACAAACAGGGCAGGCTTCCATTTTCACCTCAAATATCATATTCATGTCATCCTTCATTCCTGCTTTCAGCCATGTTTCCTGATTGGAAATTATTTGCTTAGATGGTGAAACTACAATTTGTTAAAAGAAACTTGTGCAATCTAATGTGTACAGTATATTTTGCTGCTTAAATATCAAAGTAACAAATCACAAAATGTCAATGGATGAATTAAGTAGAATATAAAATGGCAAGAGGATAGAAAAATCACTTGGAGAGCTCCCAAATGAAACACGAGTTCCCATTTGAATGCACACACTGACATTTATTATATTTATTGAATTTAAGCACTGCTACAGAAATGCATTTTTCTCTCTATTTCAAATGTGTTGGAAGGTTCCAAGAAAGGATGGATGAATCTGTTGAACCTGACTTGAAAATGTCTTGTAGCCCATCCTCCTGATTATCTTGTGTGATATTCTTGGCTCACATGAACTTGATTTGGGTTTGACAAGGCATTCTGCGTACTGAGGAGGAGGAGGAGGAGGAGGAGGAGGAGGCGGCGGCGGCAGCAGGAACCTTGGTGTATGATTAATTATATCTATGCTGCTATATAGTCCCTTTTCTAGTGGATAGGGGAGTCTCTGTGATGGTGGTGGGCAGTCTAAACCTTTTCTGTTCTATTTGTAGAATCTAGAAAGCCCACCTAGATGCTTAGTGCAACATGATTCTTGATTCTTTTCCCACTCCCACCACTATATAAGCATAGATGAGTTGCAGAGGCATTACGAATTCTGGATTGACCAGAGGAACTTCCTGGCTGAGGTTTGTAAATAACCCTCCTTCCAGGATTTTATAGGAAGGAGCCAGAGCAGTTAATGCAGAATCATAGTGCTTTAACTGTGTATCATGAAAGAGTACCTAGGCTGGATTAACAGTCCTTCTTCTTGCTTTTATGTTGTGCTTTTTCTTACCAATACTCACATTTGTTGATATCCGCTGTTTTGAAATCCAACATTTTTGTTCTGATCGCCTCATTGCTCTTTTTTCCCAACTGTTCTTTATGAAATAGCTTGTCGGTGGCACAGTGGGTTAAAGCCTTGTGCTGGCAGGACTAAAGACCAATAGGTCGGAGGTTTGAATCCAAGGAGAGCGCGGATGAGCTCCCTCTGTCAGCTCCAGCTCCCTATGTGGGGACATGAGAGAAGACTCCCACAAGGATGGGAAAACATCAAAACATCTGGGTGTCCCCTGGGTAACATCCTTGGAAACGGCCAATTCTCTTACACCATGAGTGACTTGCAGTTTCTCAAGCTGCTCCTGACACACAAAAAAGCAGACTTTGTGTCCTAAGACAATCGCTTTGCATTTGCCATTATCTGTTCCAAAATGGTTAATCCTCAAATGTTTGTTGGACATTCTTTTGGATGCAAATGTTGAAAACTTTAAAGATTTTTTCCTCTTCTTTATCTGAATAGAATCCTGCCTCAAAGCTTCATGCTTATTGTATGAATTAAGGAGGGAGCATACAAATAGGATATTACAAATAGGGCAAGTATCTGAGTTAACTGGACCTCAAGCAATCAGAACTCTCAAGCAACTACCAAAAACTAAAATAAATAATACTTTAAATAAAGATTAAAATAAAAATCATTTTTAACAGAAATGTTACATTAAGATATGTTTTTCTTTATTTGTCTTTATTTATTTTTGGTCTTTATTATTGATAACAAACAAGCATTTGCAAAACTTGCCAATCAGACTGATTTTCATTTTTATGAAATATGAAGCATTTTATGCAGAGTCTGCCGTAAATACCGTACTAATAGATTTCTGTAAATATCTAAAACAGCCACTAGGTGGCATTCAGAAACCTTTTATTGTTGATAAATTTTCCATGACTCCAACGTTGAGTTAATGGGACTCCATTTGGGGCCAGGACTCACAGTTTAAGGACCAGTGTGGTTTAGTATGAGGTATAGTATCAGACTTATTTTTTAATAATAACTCCCAAGCAACGAAAAACTAAATTTATTCAGCATCTACCAATCCTTATGGGTTCTCCTGTATGTCTTCCATACTGTGTTCTAATTTATTTATTGCTCAAATGAGATTGCCAAAGAAAATATTAGGTTGTGTGTTGTGTTTCAAGACTACAGTCAGCCCTCCACATTTGCTGGGGTTAGGGGCACAGGATCCCCATGAAACAGAAGAACCATGAATAAAGCAATTGCTTATTATTATTATTATTATTGTTGTTGTTGTTGTTGTCTGAGAGAACACCTCTCTAGGAATTTCTAGGTCATCCAGCATGATTGTGGTTAACTTCTGCTGGAAATGGGCCACCAAATCGCATTGGAGGACCTAGAGATTTCTAGAGGTGTTTTCTCTAAAAAAAAATAAAATCTCCAGCTCCTTCAGCATAGCTGCAGGAAGTTAACCATAGAGTCACACTGGAGGACATATAGAATCCTAGAGATAAAACTTCTAAACAAATCAATGATTAATGAAATCCGCAAAAGTCAAAATCACAAATGTGGAGGGGCAATTGTATTTCCTTATCTACAAATATACAGTAATTCTTGTTCCAGAGAAATTTCCTGCAAACCCACTGGGTGGCACTCATGCTCTCTCCCAGGCTGATTCAGCAATCTGTGTAGAAGCAGCTCTGGTGTTGCTACAGGAAAGCCATCATAGCAAGCAAGCCCTTTGGAGTTTTCTGTCCATATCTGAGACAAGGCTGTAGGGCTGATCATGATTTTTTTATTGGAGTTGGAGTCCAAGAGTCCTCAAGATCATGGGACAAAATTAAACAGTGAATTTGGAAGTTTTGGTCAAAGATCACATAAATCCTACATATATTCTAAATTGATGTGTTTTAATAGCTTTTTATATTTGTGAAAAAGTATTCAATTTAACCTTTTCTTTGCACAAACATGACAGCTACTCTTTTCAAAACATAGAAAACTGTTGTCAGATTTGTCAGAGTATAAAGGAATGGCTTCCAGAAAATGCTAGATATCATTGCACCCAGTTCTGTCTTAAAACTGTCTGTAAGTAATTTTCAAAATCATTCGGAATATTCCAAGTAAAGATATCCACAACTATTGCATGGGTTTGAGTGAAAACCATGCCTTCTACCTGTGGGTTTTAAATAAGATTTCCTACCAACCGGCAAGGGATGGGCACAGTGATATGTCCTGATTAAAAGTAGTTGGTAGTTCATGAGTATATCACTTGTAAAAACATGCTGATGTGCCCAAGATGTAGACAAATGAAGCAGTTTGGCCCTTTTTAAAGAACTTCACCATCTTCAGCTCAGAACAGCCTGAACCAGTTCCCTGACTTGTGCTGATATGTCCTCTAGAGCACATCTTCTTAAACTGTGGGTCCTGACCCCAAATGGGGTCTCCTTATCTCAATGTTGGGGTCACGAAAAATTGGCATCTAAAAACCACCTAGACTTTTACACGAACATGAAGTGTTTATAATAGACTCTGCAGAAAATGCTTCAGCTGTACTCCACAAAAAGGAAAACCAGCTGTTTAGCAATGCTGATTTAAACAGTAAATGTCTGATTTTATACCTATTTTATATACCTCTATACCCTGGGGTTGTGAAAAAAATTCTGGCAGAAGGGGGTCTCGAGTGAAAAAAGTTTAAGAAGTGCTGCTATAGAGCACAACCAAGATCACTCCCAAGGGATCAATTTTATCATGAAACATGTCCCATAGACCCATTTCAACTGGCTCCTTGTCTGCTGAGTTCCTGGTGACTTGCGATTTGCTCTGAACCTTTCAGCACTACGGCTATCATAGCCCAGTAAGGCTTGTGGCCATCAGTCTCTACACGCTGGGCCTTGAAAGAGGTTATACCAGCCTCAGTCTGAAAGAGAACTGAAAGTGTTACAAGAAAGTCTCTTTGGAAGGCATTTGGCCCAGGTAGCACAGAGTTTCAAGGAAACATTTGCTGTTCACACCAGAAAGGCTCTCTAATCAAGAAAGTTTATATGGGTAAATGATCTTTGTGTGTGTGTGTGTGTGTGTGTGTGTGCGCGCGCGCGTTTCTTGACAAGCCAGAGTTCTATAATATTACAAACTTGTGACAGGTGATTCGGCTGTCATAGGTCTTTTTGGGGAAATTGAATAAACTATGCTGTGTTAAATTTAACCAACAAGATGTATTCTCCCTCTTTGAAATAGGAAAGCCATCATAATGGAGAATGCTAGCTACCACCATATTAGCTGTGCCAGCACTCTAGGTTAAGAGGGGGTGATCTGCTGCTTGCATGTATGCACTTGGACACACAGAGATATATTTTTTTAATAAAAAAGAAACCAAGACATTTTTCTTTGGGAGAAGAACATTTAGAGTGGTAAAATGGCAGAGGAGGGAAGTTTGTTTTCCCTTCCCCAAACCACACACCCCCTAGCAAGCTGTCAGGGGTGATTTGAATGCAATATTCCTGCTTCTTGGCAGGGGGTTGGACTGGATGGCCCATGAGGTCTCTTCCAACTCTTTGATTCTATGATTCTATGAAATAAACATTTGCTGCTGTGTTGTCCAGTGTGCAAACTCATGCATAGAGAGCCAGCATGTTGTAGTGATTTGAATGTTAGACTACAACTCTGGAAACCAGGCTTTGAATCCCTGTTCAGCTGTGAAAACCTACGGGGTGATCTTGGGCAAATCATACCCTCTCAACCTGAGGAGGAGGCAAAAGTAAGCCATCCTTTGAACAAATCTTGCCAGAAAAACTCTGTGATAGTGTCATCTTAGGGACACCATAAATCAGAAAGGACCTGAAGGCACACAGTGTTGACTCATGTGAGCTGAAAGGATAAATGGTCACCCAATGGCAGAGTCATGATCTGAATTTCAGTGTCCTTAGTCCAAATCAAACATTCTACTTTCTACTATATTTCAGTCTCTGGAAAAAGCCATTGTAACAAAACAACAAATGTGAACTCCTTGGCTTAAGCCTAGAGACAGGGGAGATGTGTCTCAGAAGAACATGCCTTATCCTAGTAAATCTAATAGTCAGATTCCACAGAGAACAACCCAATATGGGCATATAAGGAGGCAAGATGTTTGTCTGATTTCACAATTTCTACTCACAGAACAACTCCACAAATTAAAAAGTGATTGTCTTCTCTTCCTTATATTCCCCTTCTCCACTTCTTCCTGACCATCATTATTGACAAACAGGGAACAAGTATGCTGAAAATACTGTCAAATCTCTAGTTGGATCCCAATAATCATGCATTGAGCCTCTATGCCATAAACGACAGCAACTGATCATATCATCTTCAGAGACGCAGTGTAGATCTGTACATGGATCTTCATTAGCGGTACCACAACTAGGACAAAAACAATTGATTCCATGTCTGGAGATTCCACAAGACCCCCTAAACAAAATTCCCCCTATACAGATCTTGAACCATTCTCTGCCATAGGTCAATGCAGGACATAAGGGACTTCTCAGTTTGGTGTGCATTCACAAGCACAACCCTCCCAGCCCAAGGAAGGCAGCCAAGCAGCACCCTGGAATTTAAAAGTGCTGATGCCAGGAGTCTGGCAGAACAACCTGCTGGAAAATCCATTAGGCTTTTTGTTGATGTTGTTGTTCCGCTGAGGAGAACATGCAGACAAGAGAGGCCCGTGCTCCAAGTTTATGCAGCAAAAGTTCAGCTTCATTTTATGGAAAGCAAAGAGCAAGGGAGTGGAGGGCAAGCACTCTGGTAGTTGAGGCCTTGGCTTCTTTAGAAAGAAAGCTCATTATTCTCTTTTGGAGCAGCACAGCCATGTCCTGGATAGTACTATTTTTGGAATGATTTTTTTTCAGTACCATCCAGCTTCCTTAAAATATATTTTGCTTTAGAGCTGAAGAAGGTAACTGGAATCTTACCTGTGCACAGTAAAAGGCATGCCCTCCTTCTGGATTTACTTCATACTGTGTCTCATTTCTTTAAAGACAATCTGTGTTCTCAGTCACATACTATTTATATAATTTACGTGCCTGCTTTAACAGAAGAAAAAATGAAGTGGTGAGGGATGCACAAGTCTCACCCCCTCGCCACTCTATTTTAGTGTCATGCATGAGTACTGTGCGTAGGCTAAGAAAAAAGACATTGGGATCCTATTCTGGCACTGTTTCTATTACATCTCTCAAATCCTCGCTTATTCTCAGTATAATAACTTTTTTGACATACAATGATGATGGGAAGTATCAAGAGATGGCTTATCAAGAGTTGATTAAGGAGGGCATGTTCAAATGGGCAAAGCCAAATCTCCACTTGCTTACTGTTAAAGAGTCCAGGCGGAGGAACATTTGTCTCTTGTTAAGATCTCACTTAGTGCCTCACACAGAAATTGATGAAGTTGTTGGACTTATGTCCATGCAACAGTGGAAAGCCATATAATTTTGTGGTTTGGTATATGGTTCAGTGATTTGAGGCATCTGAACCATATTTGTGGTGTTTCCTGCACTATAATCCAAGGGTCTTTTTCGGTGTAGAACTGCCATGGTCAGAAATGAAGGAGGGAAATGGCTTTTCTGTCAGTTAATCTACAGTAGGAAGGTAGCATAGATATTGCATCAATCAAGACTGGCATTTTCACCCAGCATGCTTAGGCTTCCTTCATATTTATTTATTTATTTATTTATTTATTTATTTATTTATTTTGCTTCAAGTTACTCCAGTCAGCTAATTATCACAACCATGCTGTGTTTCCTCGATGAGGAGGTGGGTAATAATAGACCAAAAAGAATGTAGCTAGAGAGGAGGTGAAATCAGGGCATTGTTCCCAAATACAAATCCTTGCCTCCAAATTAAGTTTTCCTTCCCTCAGACTGCTGTAACTGAAAATTTCAGTGAAACATTTGGGAAAACAATTTTTGCACCAAAAGAAAAGGCAGAGTTACCAAGGGAATGTGAAGACTAAAATATTAGAATTCTAGGTGTGAATGGTTTTCAAATAGGAAACAATGCAATCAAAGAGGTCTGACCAGTGTTTTGTATGAGCTGTGCATAACCTTAGAGTAGTGTTTCTCATCCTTCCTAATGCCGCGACCCCTTAATACAGTTCCTCATGTTGTGGTGACCCCCCCAATCATAAAATTATTTTTGTTCCTATTTCATAAATGTAATTTTGCTACTGTTATGAATTCACTTCACTTCACTTCACTTTATTTCTTAATTAGTCGCTCTCCACCAAGGTGCTGTAATGTAAATATCTGATGTGCTGGATGTATTTTCATTCACTGGACCAAATTGGGCACAAATATCCAATACGCCCAAATGTGAATACTGGTGGGGGAGGAGGATTGATTTTGTCATTTGGGAGTCGTAGTTGCTGGGATTTATAGTTAACTGTCAATCAAAGAGCATTCTGAACTCCACCAACAATGGAACCAAACTTAGCACTTCTTGTTGTTCATTCATTCAGTTGTTTCCGACTTTTCGTGACCTCATGGACCAGCCCATGCCAGAGCTCCCTGTCGGCCATCACCTCCCATAGCTCCTTCAGAGTAAAGCCAGTTACTTCAAGGATGCCATCCATCCATCTTGCCCTTGGTCGGCCTCTCTTCCTTTTTCTTTCCATTTTCCCTAGCATCATTGTCTTCTCTAAGCTTTGCTGTCTCCTCATGATGTGGCCAAAGTACTTCAACTTTGTCTCTAATATCCTTTCCTCCAATGAGCAGTCAGGCTTTATTTCCTGGAGAATGGACTGGTTGGATCTTCTCGCAGTCCAAGGCACTCTCAGAACTTTCCTCCAGCACCACAGTTCAAAAGCATCTATCTTCCTTCGCTCAGCCTTCCCTAAGGTCCGGCTCTCACATCTGTAGGTGACTTAGAACTCCCATAACCAACAGAAAATACTAGAAGAGTTTGGCGGGCATTGGCCTTTAGGTTTGGAGTTGTAGTTCACCTACATCCAGACAGTACTGTGAACTCAAACAATGATGGATGTGGACCAAACTTGGCACGAATCCTCAATATCACCAAATGTGAACACTGGTGGAGTTTGGGGAAATAGACCTTGACATTTGGGAGTTGTAGTTGCTAGGATTTATAGTTCACCTACAATCAAAGAACATTCTGCCCCCCCCCCCAAGCGATAGAATTGGGCCAAACTTCCCACCTAGAGCCCCCATGACCAACAGAAAATACTGTGTTTTCTGATGTTTTTTGGCAACACCCCTGACCTCCCCTCTCGACCCCCCAGGGGTCCCTACCCCCAGGTTGAGAAATGCTGCCTTAGAGCAATAACTGTTTAACTGTGTGACTTTGATGTTCTGACTTTGATTCCCAAAACCCCCCACGACTGTCAATAATAGTTAAAGCTTTTGGAATTTGAAATACAACAATATCTGGGACCCAAGTTTAGAAACAATTATTTATGATATGGACCATTATCTTAACCAATGTGGTGGGGTTCTATGTCAGATCTAGTAGAGTTTCTTAACAGGCAAATCAGTGTGGAAAATGTTCCCTGGAGGGAAATGACTTAGGAATCATTGCTTTAAGAAATCTTTTTTAGTTGGCTTTCTCTGGGGCATAGATTGGTGCTTGTCATTTTTTCTACCCCTCCTAGCATTTGTCATACATATATGTAAATATCAGTACAAAATTGGAATGACAGTCGAGGAGTCACTAAAAATGCCAACTCAGTACAATTTACTGATTAGGAAATGAATGGACTGTTATGAGATCTTAGGAAAAGTATGGGGAGATATGGGCATAACACCCACTAAAAAGTATGCTGACCTCTTGTGTGTATAGGATGCTTGTGTTATGTTGCCCTGCTAGGTGCAACATAGCATCAGTTTTTCCAGAAATGCAGTAGACCTAGCAAGTTCACACCTGGAAGTCAGTTAGTCTCACTCCCTGCTAAATCAGCAAAGAAACATACAACTATAGTCTCCCTGCTGGATAGCAGATTCCCAGATTAGTTTATTGTTTACACCTTATTTTATTTTTCTGGTTATTTAATATTCAATGTTTATTTTACTTATGTGATATTTGTCTTTACTCTTCTAATGGAGCACAATGCCGTGTACTGATGAGAAGTTTCTTCTAATGTTTAGCTGAAGGTGGTTTCCTTGCAATTCCTTCCCACTGGGCCCTAGTCATGTACATTGGAGTAGTGATGGGCAAGTCTGCACTGTATAGGCTTTCAGATGTGTAAAGTCCACTATTCTAATCCCACTAATGTTTTAACTCCTCTATGAAGCCAGGCTTCCATCAGGTACAACCTCCTGCTCAATGCAGGATTTCCATCTAGCTGGCTCTCCAGTCTCTTCTCTTAGAGAAAAGATCTCATAATTTCTCTCAAAAATTGGTTCTACAGCAGTAGTTCTCAACCTGTGGGTCCCCAGGTGATTTTGCCTACAACTCCCAGAAATCCCAGGCATTTTGCCAGCTTTTAGGATTTCTGCTATTACTCTCAAGGAGTTCCTTCAGTCATAATCTACTAACTTTTAAAGTTTAAACCATTAGATCTGGTAGCCTCCTCTTTGTGGTAGCCCTTAAATGTGATCATGTTTGACCCTTTTTTACTGGCCTCTTCTTCTTTAGTAGGCTAAATATTCTACACCGTTCCAGCAAGATCTCAAGGATTTCGTAGAAAAGTGAATGAAGCAGCTGTTTCTCTTTGATTTTAAGAGGGTGAGAGACAACTTGTTGATTTAAAGGAGAGATGTTTTAGTTGACTACATGAAAATTCTTCCAGTGCCAATGGGCCAGATCCTGGTCTAGTCATGCCTAGAAAAAAAAATAACTGGAGTCTCACTGGTTTCATTGGGTCTGCAGTGCATGTGACTAAATTTGGAGCCAACATCATGCTTTTGCTAGCTATGCCAAGAAGGACTAACATTTGGGAAGGCTAGATTTATATTCCAAATAGCATACATTTAGGCATTTCTTAGAATAAAAGAGTTGTTGGTGTTCTTATCGAAAAGGTGAATTTTGTGAATTTCCAGAGACTTCTCCATGTGGTGGCACAGCAGTGAGCTGTTTGCTGTTCTTTTGGTTTTGTGCTGGTGCCAAATACTCTGTGCTTACAGAATATATAATCCTAAACACTTTGTCTTGAGGAGAGGAACCCTGTGTGTTTTAGTGTACTTAGGAGATATGAGAAGGCCCTGGTAGGCAAAGGTGGGGTATGGGAGACAAAGTCAGTCTATGTCATCGTGAGGCAACCTGCTGTTTCTGAAGGCATGATTTGTACAATGGGAGGAAACAGCCCCAGAGTCCCATTGCCCTCTGCAGCGCTTCCCTCTCACAGTAGCAGTGAGGCTGGATGTCACCATGACAGAGCTGCCCCCAAAGCAATGGTGTGAAAAATCAACATGACAAGCCCGTCACATTTCGCTCATCACTCCTGGAAGTGCAGTCACTCTTGTCTTGTCCCCCGCCCTTTGCCACTCATGGCTCAGCAGATGTAAAATGGTCTATTCTGCGAAACAAAAACAAAACAGGAGCGTTTCTCTCTCTGAAGCAATGGGAGCAAGCTAGTCTCATTTAATGCTGCACAAAATGTTTGCACTAAAAAACCTCTCTAGGCAGGGACAGTTTCCCTCTTTACAGAAGTTCTAAGCTCACTTTCCCTCTCTTCCGCTGTCCTGCACCTTTTTACAATTTTATGTTTAGCCAGGGCTACTTCTTTCTAAGCCAATCAATGATCATGTAGAGAATGCAATGGTATCATGGGACTACATAGCCAATCAGGTTTTAGCTGGATGACAGTGTCACTGAGGGCAAACAAATGAATACCTAGCCTTTTGAAATGATGTGAACAGAAGTAGAAAAAATACCTTTTGCAAAAAAGCATTGTCTTAAATAATAGAGATGCTATACAGGAATTGCCCCAGATGAGCATCTGTATGAGGGTCTCATCTATTCACACTGCATTACTTTCAATGTAGTGTGCATTTGCATTTCCATCAACTTCCCAATGCAGCCCTTCATTATGGTATCAAGACTAGGGAATGTTACTTCAGCAACAAGATTGAATTTCCCTTTCCTTTTGAACCCTCTGGAAAAGTACTAAAGGACATTAGTTTCTTTTAAGGGGTGCACAATGTTCATGAAGTTGCCCCATCCCTTCTGGTCTCTTTGTTTCCTCGAATGTGTAGGCAGCTTGCTTGCAGATATACTGAAAATCCCATCAAGAAATGCACCGGGTTTGGCCCTGTGCATATTAGAGCCTTCACTCAGGCTTGATGTTGAATCTATAACACACATAGGCTGGTTCTACATAGCCATATAATGTAGTTTGAACTGCATTATATGGTCAGTATAGAACCATATGATGAAGTTCAATGCAGTTCAAACTGCATTGTATGGTTCTATCTACACTGACAATATAATGTATTATTTGTTTACTATATTTATATACTGCCCCTCTCAGCCCGCAGGTGACTCGGAGCGGTTTACAGTCGGTAATTTAAACTGTTAGACCCTTTCTACACGGCCATATAATCCACATTATCTGTTTTGAACTGGATTATATGACTCTACAGTGCCAGATAATCCAGTTCAGAGCAGATAATCTGGATTTCATATGGCAGCGTAGATGGGGACTTAGGGCCCTTCCACACAGCCCTATATCCCAAAATATCAAGACAGGAAATCTCACAATATCTGCTTTGAATTGTGCTATCTGAGGTCCGTTCTGCACAGCTGAATAAAATCCCACATTATTTGCTTTGAACTGGAATATATGGCAGTGTGGACTCAGATAACCCCGTTCAAAGCAGATATTGTGGAATTTTCTGCCTTGATATTCTGGGTTATATGGCTGTGTGGAAGGGCCCTTACATTCTGACAATGTAGGATTTTTTGCCTTGATATTCTGGGATATAGGGCTGTGTGGAGGGGCCCATAGACACATTTTGGATTTTTCTGCTTCACTTAGAAATTGTTTAATTTCTTGTGCAGCTTCATATAGTTGATGCCAAGAGTGCTAGCACTGCCCCCCCCCCCCCTCCCCGGATGTAATGAGTCAAGGAAAAAATGATTGCAGTGTGGAGACATATTTTAAAACTGAAAGATTGCACATATGCAGTAGACATACATGCTGGACTCTAGGGATGTCTTTTGTGTATGTGTATACAGAAAAGATACCACCAGTTATTGTGCTGTATATGATGTTGTGAGTCCAATCTGTCCTGACTCTTGTTTGATGCTGGAAAGTGAGTGTTTACTCTCACAGGTGAGACACTGTGCTTGCAAATCATGTGACCCTTCGGATGTGGTTGGATTGCAGCTCTCAGCACTCTTCACCATTAGACGTGCTGGCTGCAGTAACCGAGAGCAAAAGGTCAACCATATCAAGTAGGCCTCATTTTACCCTCCCCAGTCTAGACCATTCTTGCCCTTAAATGAGGGTTAAATGTGTTTGACTGACAACACATCCTACAATAAACATGGTCTAGTCTTGTTTGTTTGTATGTTTATTTAAGACTAGCTGTCCCCTGCCATGCATTGCCATGCCCAGACTGTGTATATGTGTTTTGTGTGTATATATATGCATATATGTATATGTGTGTTTGTGTATATATGTGGTTTTGTGCATGCGTTGTAATGTATTTTTTTTGTTTTTGGCTTTTTAAGTTTCTTCTGCTGTGTATTTCAGTGTTTTCATGAGTGATGGTCACTCGTTGGCCTGATAGGTGTATTGTGTCCAAATTTGGTGTCAATTTGTCCAATGGTTTTCGAGTTATGTTAATCCCTTAAATGAACATTTTTATTTATATAGACTAGCCGTCCCCTGCCACACGTTGCTGTGGCTCATTCTGTGTATATGTGTTTTGTGTGTGTATATATTTGTGCATATGTCTATATGTGTGGTTTTGCACATGCATAGTAATGGTTTCTTTTTTGTTTTTAAGTCTTTTCTGTTGAGTTTTTCAGTGTTTTTATGAGTGACAGTCACTCCTTGGCCTGATAGGTGCATTGTGTCCAAATTTGGTGTCAATTCGTCCAGTGGTTTTTGAATTATGTTAATCCCACAAAAAACATTACATTTTTATTTATATAGATGGTACAATGGAACATTCCACTGTGCTTCTTGGGAAGCATTATACCAGCTTTATTCCCAGTTCAATTTTGATTGATACATCTCAATCTGACAAGTCATATCCCCTCTCCCCCCCCCCCCCCCAAAACCCCCAGGTCCTGAGTAGAATGGAAGATCACATTTAATGCTTTTTTGACAGTCCTCGCAAGGTAATAAGATAGTCCTTCTGACCATAATGGCTGTTTACTGACCTGGTTTGATACAGTTCTGGAAGCCTACAAAGCCAGATCTGTACTCTGACAGCTTGCAGTTAACAGCAGCTGAGCTCAGTAATCTGGCAGTGAGTCTGGAGGTCTCAGCAGGCGCATCATAGATGGAAGTCAGTTTTGCTGTGGCCAGTCTTATGGTTCCTTGTGCTGTCGTGAGCCATGAAGCAAGTCCTCTTGTTAATGTTAATAGTTTTAGTGCTGCCTCAGCATTCAGCAAGGGTGAGTTGAGGCTTGGCATTCTGAGAGTGCTCACAGTAAGTTCTTCACCTTGATGTGAACCTCGCTTTGCACCTTGTGTTAGAGACATATGTTCCAGCATGTGAAATGTTGGATTGGTGCACGGCTGCCCATTCCAACCAGATGTGCCAGACCTTCATTGTGCCCCACTCTTTATACATGAAGCAGGATATTTTCGCCTTTAAAACTAGTCATTTAAAAAATAGCTGTTTAGCCTTTACTTCACTATTAGATTTTTTTAAAAAGCAGTTGCACAACATTTCTGGATTGGGAGAGGTATTTTGGATATATGACATGTATTAGTGAATCAGTACCTATAGCAGCAGGGTTTTTTCCCCCTGGTTTAAAGTCAGCTATGCCAAAAACTCACAGGATTGGGTTGGGGTTTTTTTTAGGAGTCTCCTGGGACACAAAGCATGTGGTAGAATGGGAGTGGTTTTCTCAAATCACCTACACCATTCCTAAATATAGTCTCACTCTTTTTAATTCCAAAAGTTTGCGCTACTGCTTTGAGTATGTTTGAATGTATATAGTCAGCATGGTGAGTCATCAAAAGAAAAAAAAGACGAAAGAAAAGAAAAGAGAAGGCAGTGAAGGCCTACAGGGGCCTGCTCTGCTTGGTTGTGGAGACAGCCCAGAGGGTTGAAGTTTTGCACCCAGCGTTCCTGCTTGCTTGCCCTCTGCCCTGCCTTTGGGGGCTTCTGCTTTGGACCATTTAGGCTGACATACTCCTTTATAACTTCTGCCGGAAGAACTTAGCCTTCAGTTCCTGGCTGAAGAAAGCAGTGGGGGAGGGGGGCAAAGGCCTGTGGGGGCCTGTGTGGTTGGTTAGCGGGGGCAGCCCAGCGAGTTGGTGCTTTTGCATCCGGTGTTCCTGCTTGCCTGCAACATGAAGGGGGGGGGGGCATTATCTCTGAATTTTCTTGAAGGTCTCCAGTGTGACTCTTTGGCTGATGCGATTTTGCTTTGCCTTGCTGAGGACCATCTGTGGGGCTGCAGAGGGAAGATCCATTTTTCCTAGTTCTTTGCAGACTCAGACCCATCACTTGCCATGACTCAATAGACTCTGCCTGTCAGTGCCATCTACCCCAGCTGTTGCAATCTACCAGGGTAGAGAGAGTGCATACCTTCTGTTTGGAGAAGAACAGCAGCTTTTGCTACTGCTGCCTGTCCCTCTGCTTGGCGGTCCTCAAGTTAACATCTGCCAGGCTAATTTTATATAAGGTTTTATTTATCATTTGGTGGCCTGCCCCATACAGGAAAGAAGGGAGGGAGTCCTTGGATTTGTGGTGCAACCACTGGAGTCATACAAAGCAGGAGGAGATGAGGAAGGGGAAGACAGATTCAGCACCTACAAAAGGGGGAGGAAAAGGAGTACTTATTGCTCCCAGGCTGTCTCCTATAGCTAATAACTTGGATAATCAGGATGACAGTCCTCCTAGGTTAAAAATGCTGCTGTTGAATGCCAGGCCAGTAAATGGGGAAAAAACTGCCATCTAGAACTTGATTCTGGCTGGGTATGTTGACCTGATGTGTATCACAGAGACCTGACTCAACAGGGGGAGTGTGTCCCTGTTAGTTTTCCTGGATCTCTCAGCGGCTTTTGATACTATTGATCAGTAAAGTTGGCACTGTGTTACAGTGCCAGTCCTTCCTGGAGGGCCATATCCAGAAAGTGGTGCTGGAGGACTCCTGTTTGAACCCTTGACCATTGACCTGTAGGGTTCCTCAGGGTTCAATTTTGTCCCCCATGCTGTTGAGCATATACATAAAACTGCTGGGAGAAGTCACCAGGAGTTTTGGAGTTTGGTGCCGCCTATATGCAAATGACTCCCAACTCCACTACTCCTTTCCACCTAATGCCAAGAAAGCTGTCCTGACCCTAAACCAGTGTCTGTCCTCAGTAATGGACTGAATGAGGGAAAACAAATTGAAATGTAATCCAGACAAGACAAAGGCCATGGCCATAGAGTTACCTTGATGAACTGTCAGCATTACATTGGCCAGAAGTGATAATTTGAATAAGAGCAAAACTCAATTGTTCTCACCTACAACGCAGGCAGCAAACTGATAGCTGAAACTGTAAGCACCGTTTGGTAAGCTGATCACTGTGCTGCATTCTCCGCTCTTTATTAGTATGTGGGCAGCATTTCGCCCAGTGGAGCTACAGAGTAATTGACAACCGATGTACACGACCACTCTGCTCAGAACCAGCCTCAATTGTACTTATGATGAATGAATTTCCCACATTTTTGCTCTAAGTAAAAGCTGTAGTTTTGCACACCAAGGACAGATTTCCCAAAGTGAATTTAAATTGTTGATATATATGGAATTGTGGTTTCTGCTCATGGCATATTATTCAGATGGCCTGTCATCAATAAACATAGTTTGCTGTGGATAGAGGGGGAAAAATCAAATCATCTAGTGATAAGCAGTGTGATTGTGTAAATTGGACTCAACGCATTGCATGGAGTGCTTGTCTCTGAAAGTCAGCTGTTGACTGGAGAGGACAAGTGTTCAGAGATTACATTGGCAAGTAGCAATTTTGCTTCTTTTTTTGGCTATGGGAGGGATAAGGATAGATAACAAAACCAAACAAAAAACACCTGAGTGAGTGTTCCAAAGCATTCTCAATGGAAACCTTGCTTTGGTGGGTGTGAGGAAAGATTTAATCGTTTCAGACATTTGAGTAATTAATTCTCCAGGTGTGCAGAGAAGGGCTGAGTTGCTCACAGCTCTGTTTCCATGATTTAAGATGCCACAGGATTCACTCCTCCATTTCCGGATCTTCCAGATTATACCAGAGAGATTGAGAGTCAGAACTCTTTGGTTCTAAACCCTGTTGGCAGAATGTATGGGTTTTAAGGGAACACAAGAGTGTACAAAAAGAAATCCTACAGAAACGGTTTAAAGATACTGGAGATACATTATGACAAACATGACATGGGTTGGAACAACTTGGACATTCGGACCATAATTTGTGAACAATATCGTCCAACATTCCACTGATCAAAACCAGGACAAATGTGGCTAAGCAGCGTTTGAAGTGTGATTATTATGGCAAAAGTTCTTAATGAGTTATGAACAAGCAAGGAGAGTGCAGCAGTTTGCTTTGGCCAGTGCTTACGGGGAAGGCCAAGACTCTGGTGGCTTCTCTCCTCCTCTGAGTTAATTGAGTGCAAACTACTTTGCATTTTGATGTCAGTTTGCAGGAGATAAAATAAGTAAAAGAGGAAAAGGAGAGAGAAGGAGAGAGAAAACTGAACATTTTAAAAACAACTGAAAGGGTGGGACAGCAGAGGATTAGTTAGGCCAGTTGTCAGTGGTGCTCTGCCTTCTTCACATAATTGCTCTTCCTATGGCTTAGTGCCTCCCTCCCTCCACCCACCCCATTTGGATACCACAATATACCAACACAACTATCAGTGGAGAGTTAAAAAGAAAGAAAACCCAGTAATTGTTTTCTCGGTTGTAAGAAATAGTGAAGAGTTTTTTTTAAGGGTGAGAGGATGAGAATTGGATAAAGCCCTTACACTTGAAACCTTACATTTTGACACATATAGAATCATTGAATCATAGTTGGAAGAGACCTCATGGGCCATCGAGTTCAATGCCCTGCCAAGAAGCAGGAAAATTGCATTCAAAGCACCCCCGACAGATGCCCATTCAGCCTCTGATTAAAAGCCTCCAAAGAAGGAGCCTCCACCACACTCCGGGGCAGAGAGTTCCACTGCTGAACGGCTCTCACAGTCAGGAAGTTCTCCCTAATGTTCAGATGGAATTTCCTTTCTTGTAGTTTGAAGCCAGGGCAGCAGAAAACAAGCTTGCTCCCTCCTCCCTATGACTTCCTCTCACATATTTATACATATATATGCACACTTAATGTATACACTTGAGAAACAGAAACTGAGACATGGGATTGGCAATGGAGTGGGAGTAGCCAGGTTTCCTTATCATTTGCTGGCATACATACTTTTGCTGCCAAATAAGGTGTGAAGGAACAGGACAACCCTTTGCGTGTTTACTCAGAAGTTCAGGTAAGTGCATAGCACTGCAGCCTAACACTAGTTTTCCTTCCCCAGAGACCTACTGCATGAGCAAGAAAAGTCTCTATCCTAACAGAATCATTATTTCAAGCCACTGCATTTTAAGAGTGTATCCAGGTGGCAGCTTGCCATGTGCTTGGTTCAGTGCTTGTTCACTAAACTGGAATTGCTGGAGGAGGAAAACAAAATAGGTATATTGAAAAAGTGGGCATGTTTTATGGTTTCAAAACACGGCTTCTTCCATGCAGCCTGTGATTATTTCACAACAGACATAACCAGTGTTAGAGAACAGCATGGACAAGTTAGGGTGAGTAGCATAAAACAGTGTTATATACACATGGCCTATGGATGAACATTTTGGGCACATCTCCTTCCTAACCCTTGCTTTTATACAACTGGGAACCAGATGGGCTACAGTTAGTTCACATCAAAGGGGGAGTTAAGTAAGATAAGGCATTTGCTTTGAATGGCCACATTCCAGAAAAGACATCCTTGTCTTGATTTTAACATCCATCTCTATAAGGTGGGTAGAATATGCAGCCATAAAGTATGTCATTTTGGATTTTCATTTCAGTTGCAAGGTTGTAAAACACCAGCACTATTTAAAGGACTGTTTTGACATTGTGTCCATGTGCCAGATGTCTTTGAAAATTTAGAGGATAGTAGAATATCAGCATAATTTTTGGACCACAGCTTGCAGAATTGCAGATGCCACTGGCCATGTTCTGTCTGTTTATGTATGTCTGTGTGTATTTCTGGAAGTTTAGTCCTAAAATAACTTTTTCAAGCTCTGATCCTTAACTGCCAAATAATAGCAAATGATAGTGTTATTTAGGTCTATTGTGCATATGGATGCTCTTTTTTCTGTAGGGAAGATTAAGCGAATGAATGGTGGTCATTGGTACTTGATTGTCAAGATTTATTACTTATGAATGGTTTCTTTACACATTACCATCTGTCTGTATCATCACACCAGGCACCATTTTAAATGAAAGATATGGCCTCCTGCATAAGCCTAGAATCTGGGAAAACATGCAACACTGAAAATAACAAAGACAAGATAGATGTTCTCCTGGTCAGTCATAAGACAAATCAGGGAATGGGGATCCAGCCTGAGCTGTATAGGATCAAACTCCCTCTGAAGACACAAGTCCGCAGTTTGGGGTTTCTCCTGAGAAACCTTGAGAAGTCAGATCTGGCCATGGTGGTACACACCTTAGTTCAGTGGTGCTCAGCCTTTCTAATGCCACGATTCCTTAATACAGTTCTTCATGTTGTGATGGCCCCTGACCATAAAATTATTTTTGTTGCTACTTCATAACTGTAATTTTGCTATTATTATGAATTGCAATATAAATATCTGATATGCAGGTTGTATTTTAATTAACTGGACCAAATTTGGCACAAATACCCGATACGCCCAAAACTGAATACTGGTGAGGTTGGGGAGAATTTATTTTGTCATTTGGGAGTTGTAGTTGCTGAGATTTATAGTTCACCTACAATCAAAGAACATTCTGAACGTCACCAATGATGGCATTGAACCAAACTTGGCACACAGAACTCCCATGACCAACAGAAAATACTGGAAGGGTTTGGTGGGCATTAATCTTGAGTTTTGGAGTCGTAGTTCACTTACATCCAGAGAGCACTGTGGACTCAAACAATCATGGATTTAGGCCAAACTTCGCACAAATACGCAATATTCCCAAATGTGAACACTGGTGAAGTTTGGAGAAAATAGACCTTGATATTTAGGAGTTGTAGTTGCAGGGATTTATAGTTCAGCTACAATAAAAAAGAATTCTGAACCCCACCAGCGATAGAATTGAACCAATCTTGGCACACTGAGCTCCCATGGCCAACAGAAACAACTGGAAAGGTTTGATGGGCATTAACCTTGAGTTTTGGAGTTGTTGTTCACCTACATCCAGAGAGCACTGTGGACTCAAACAATGATGGATCTGGACCAAATTTGATTCCTAAGAGCATTGAAATACATGTTTTCTGATGGTCTTTGGTGACACCCCCCCCCCTTGTGACCCCCCCCCCCCGGGGGGGCATTAATTGTACCATGTAGATGCACTCTAAGTCTTGTGAAGTTGGGTATTTATGCTATGTATGCTAACAGTGAACTCAGCTTTTGAATTTTGATAGTGAATGCAGCTAAAATTCAAAATGCAGAAACAAAAGGAAGGCAATCATTGTTGTGAAGAAGACATACCAAACTAGGATGAGAAGGGAGAATATCCTATAGTAACAAAAAAAAAAAAAAAAAAAAGGCTGTGTCACTGAAACTCCAGCATTTTTGTAGTTAGACTTTTTTTTAGTATGACTGCCCAGTTTCAAAGAGGTCTTCTGCTTCATGGATTGTCCTGACTCCCATTCTTGTATTCCTTTTATTTTCTTCTGTTTATCTTCAAGGGCATATTTTAAGGGGAAGGCCACTTTATTTATTCTTTGTTCATCTCCTTTTTTTTTCTTTTTTGGAACCTTAAATTACCAAATAATTCGCAAAATTAATTAGTGGTCTCTAGGATTAGTGTATGTGATCTACAAGCTATTTCCAGAGTTAAGTCCACCCAGAAATAAGGCAGAGAATATGTGAAAGATCAAAAAGGGCTAATGACATTACATTGGTCTTTAAAATGCATTAGTTAATTAGTGCTCATTAATTGGGAAGAGCAACACAGCAGAAACAGAGGGTTTGATTAGGAGAAAGGATTATAACATCCAAAAAGATTCTTCGTTCCTTAAACTCATTTTCTGACCTCGTTTAATGACTAACATAGCTTTTAATATTGTCCTGAATATTCAGATAAACAAATTGGCAGCCAGTGAAATTTTTAGATATTGAAAAAAAAACGTTTGACTAATTTTGCAAAGCCAGATGTTGGTTAAGCAGTGATTTGTCATGGATACTTCCTAATTCAATCACTCTATTTTTCCTTCCTTCATTTCATTAGATGTCTTTTATGAAATTCTGTGAGTCACTGATTAATTTTTGCCATGTGGTGGAAAACAGGTTATGAGCAGCCAATACACACACATCTGCATAGTTATATGTAGAAAACAGTAGGATTTTGTGTACTGTGCAAGAGTCAAGAGCATGGATTTTGGTATTTATTCATAGTTAAATATATAGTTTGGGTATTGGACTATAACTCTGGAGACCAGGGTTCTAATTCCCACTCAGTGATTGAAACCCAATGGGTGAACTTGGGCAAGTCTCATTCTTTCAGCCTCACAGCAAGGCTTGCCCAGTAAACCCTGTAATAGGTTCACCTTAGAGTCAACATAAATCAGAGGTGACTAGAAGTCACACAACAATAGTAACAAACACATCCACCTGCAGATTCTATCTGGCTGTTCTTCTCAGGTCTGGCAAATAATGTAGGTCTATGGGCCCTTCCACACAGCCCTATATCCCAGAATATCAAGGCAGGAAATCTGACATTATCAGAGTGTGAATTCAGATAATCCAGTTCAAAGCAGATATTGTGGGATTTTCTGCCATGATATTCTGGGATATAGGGCTGTGTGGAAGAGCCCTAGGTCTCATTGACATGGTCTTCTATAATTATTTCCTTTAGAATGGTTTTTTTTTCTTATAATAATCATCTATAGATACAACAATCGCTTTTCAGTGGTGATTTCTGCAGCTATAGCCAGTGGCACAGTGGGTTAAAGCGCTGAGCTCCTGAACTTGCTGACAGAAAGGTCGCAGGTTCTTGAATCCAGACAAGACAGAGGTGCTCCTGGTCAGTCGCAAGGCCGAACAGGGTATAGGGTTACAGCCTGTGTTAGACGGGGTCGCACTCCCCCTGAAGACACAGGTTCGCAGTTTGGGTGTGATCCTGGACTCATCGCTGAGCCTGGAGCCCCAGGTTTCGGCGGTGACCAGGGGAGCATTCGCACAGTTAAGACTCGTGCGCCAACTGCGACCGTACCTTGGGAAGTCTGACTTGGCCACGGTAGTCCACGCTCTGGTTACATCCCGTCTTGATTACTGCAACGCTCTCTACGTGGGGTTGCCTTTGAAGACGGCCCGGAAGCTCCAACTAGTCCAACGGGCGGCAGCCATGGTATTAACAGGGGCTGGGCGCAGGGAGCACACAACTCCTCTGCTGTACCAGCTTCACTGGCTACCGATTTGCTACCGAGCCCAATTCAAAGTGCTGGTTTTGACCTTTAAAGCCCTAAACGGTTCTGGCCCTACATACCTATCCGAACGTATCTCGGCCTATCAGCCCACCAGGACCCTTAGATCTTCAGGAGAAGCCCTTCTCTCTATCCCACCTGCTTCACAGGTGCGGCTCGTGGGAACGAGAGATAGGGCCTTTTCTGTGGTGGCCCCCCGGCTTTGGAATGCCCTCCCTACTGAATTAAGATCAGCCACTTCGCTAATGGCATTTAGGAAAAAATTAAAAACCTGGATGTTTGAGCAAGTCTTCAATTGACCTTCGTCGTGATGTTTTATCTGACCATGGATTAGCAATCAAGACAATGAATTGGATGACGATTTTAACTATGAGATGTCCCGATCTGTATTGGTGGCCCAATACTGTGTATGTTTTTTGTATGTATTCTTAATTTTAATTTTATATGCTTAAGCGAATTGTATATTTTAACATTATATATTTTAACATGTTGTAAACCGCAATGAGTCGCCGCACAGGCTGAGATATTGGCGGTATACAAGCATACCAAATAAATAAATAAATAAATAAATACGGGGAGCAGCATGAGCTCCTGCTATTAGATCCAGCTTCTGCCAACCTAGCAGTTAGAAAACATGCAAATATGAGATCAGTAGATACCGCTCTATGCAGTCATGCTGGCCACATGGCCTTGGAGGTGTCTATGGACAACACTGGCTCTTCGGCTTAGAAATTGAGATGAGCACCAACCCCCAGAGGCAGACATGACTTGACTTAATGTCAGGGGACAACCTTTACCTTTCTTTACCTTTAGCTGTTCAAAACATCACTGTCAGGAATCCACAGCTGAATCTTTGAATTGCCTGGGTTGAATCTAAAAACCATTACCTGTTTGGCGACATGTGCTCAGCAGAGTAAAATTCTTGTAGAATCTCACAAAAAGCATTTGATATTGAGAATTTATTCAGTTGTGTTTTCATAAATGTTTAACAGGTCAAAGCTTGCAGTTTTTGGTATAACTAGAATTTAGCATCATGTGGATACATACATATAGCTATGGATAGATTGAAAAGGATAGTCCATTAACCCTGGATTTCATAGGCTATATTTCAGAGGAAGGAACTGGCAAAACCACCACTGAGTATTCCTTGGCTAAGAAAAAGCTTTGGATTTCTTGAGGTCACAAAAAATCAACAGGCGACTTCATGGGACTTACACAAACACATGGTCTATATGAGAGGGAGGCATTGTGCAGCCTTTTGAATGTTCTTGATTTGCATTTTCCTGCATTCCTTACCTTTGGCTATCATTGCTGTAAACAAAGCACACCAGTATCTTACTGCATTGTTGTGGGAGAGGGTTGCTTTCCTCTAATTCATGAGAAGTTAGGGACCCTTCTAAAGCCAAGTGATCTGCTTTGAACTGGATTATCTGGCAGTGAAGACTCATTTAATTCAGTTCAAAGCAGATAATGTGGATCATCTGCTTTGATAATCTGGATTATATGGCAGTGTAGAAGGGGCCTAAGGCTCAAAATTGAAATGTAAAATCAGCATTGGCTACAGCCTTCTCGGTGGCTGCCTTCCTCCCATCACCCCTTGGCCTCTTGGATGAGCTTCCAGCTGGAGGCATCCAGATTTCTTCATTTTTCTTCAGTCTCAGGCTAAGCAAAAGAGAAGGGGGCCCTTCTTCCCCAGTCTGAGGCTCTAGTGCTTGATGATTCCTGACGTCTCCTAAAGAGTTCCTAGTTATTCTCTGCATTGAGCTTGCCTAGCAGCTATTCTGAAGGGACGCTGCAGGGAGAAGACAGAGTCCGTAGGCAGGAGCCACAGTGAAGTGGAGGAAAGATGAAGAGAGCACTGTCCAGCTTGGACAATGGCAACCAGGGGAGTTTTTGCACCATTCTAGGGTGGCTGGAGCAAATTGATGACCGATTGCAAGGAATGCAATCTATTATTAAGGTCTGGGAATTCCCTCTTGCATCCTTTTTCCCAGTCAGCTGCTGCGATGTTAGAGCAGGATTCCACTAATTAAAATGTTAAAGATCAACTCTGAGCCTGTCCTCTCCTATTTCCTTTCAAAGGCAGGCATTCCCCCTTAAGGAGGAGTGCGGAAGAACTTTGCAGATTTTCATAGGAAATGTTGTGCTCTGTTTTGCTGCTGTGTGGAATCATTACTTTAATTTTCCTTCCAGCAGATACTGGAATCCAAATGTTTCAGCAATATTAAAAAGCCAGAGTGGGGAAGCAGCCTCACAATTGTCATCCTAGAATGAATAGGTTCTGGCAGACAGCCCTCTAAGGTAGAAGTTGGTTCCATCTAGCCCTTCTCTAAATATGCAAAGCAAATTAAATCTGTGTCCCACGTGGCCTGTATCAGCCCAGTATGTTAGGATAAGCTATAGGTCATCATCATTCTGCCATACATCTGAAGAAGTGAGCTGCCTTCAGTCTGTGAAAGCTGTTGCCAAATAAAACTTGGAATCTTTTAAGTTGTCACAAAATTCTCTATCATTAACTTTCCCTCTGATCAGTGGTTCTCAACCTTTCTAATGCTGCGACCCCTTAATACAGTTTTTCATGTTGTGGTGACCCCCAACCATAATATTATTTTTGTTGCTACTTCACAACTACAATTTTGCTACTGTTGTGAATCATAATATAAATATCTGATATGCAGGATGTATTTTCATTCACTGGACCAAATTTGGCAGAAATACGTGAATACTGGTGGGGTTGGCAGGGGATTGATGTTGTCATTTCGGAGTTGTAGTTGCTGGGATTTGTAGTTTATCTACAATCAAAGAGCATTATGAACACCAAAAATGGAATTGAACCAATCTTGCCACACAGAACTCCCTTGACCAACAGAAAATACTGGAAGGGTTTGGTGGGCATTGATCTTGAGGTTTGGAGTTGTAGTTCACCTACATCCAGAGAGCACTATGGACTCACACAATGATGGATCTGGACCAAACTTGCCATGAATACTCAACATGCCCAATGTGAATGAACACTCGTGGAGTTTGGGGAAAATAGACCTTGGATTTGAGAGTTTTAGTTGCTGGGATTTATAGTTCACCTACAATAAAAGATCATTCTGTTCCCCACCAATGATAGAATTGGGTCAAACTTCCCACATGGAACCCCTATGACCAACAGAAAGTACTACGTTTTTGGATGGTCTTTGGCGACCCCTCTGAAACCCCTTTGTGACCCCCCCCAGGGGTCCCGACCCCCAGGTTGAGAACCACTGCTCTAGATTCCCAGGAAGAGTTTCCACAAAAAGAAGGCTGTACCCTGTTTTTGTTTGCTGTGTCTGAGTTCTTGTATAACAAAAACATAATTGCTGTCTTTTAAAACTTAGGGCTAACCACATTTTTAAAATTATTTTGCTTGTAAGAAATTACTGTTTCTTACAAGTGGGACCCAAGGCAGCTTGGTATTCATGGTAACTGTGTAAGTTGTGTAACCGCCACCCCCCACCCTCCAGCCCAGCATGTACTATTGTATATGGCCAATGTCTAGTCAACTAGTTTGCATTTCATGTGTAAATTAATAAATGGCAAAAATATTGGTTATGTTCTTTCATGAAACTAAACCATTCCTTTTAAAAACATTTATTCTTGCCCCAAACTGAGTTTTAGTCTTAACCCACCCCCTTCCGTCAAACTTTGTCATTTTTCAATTGTCACTGGGAGTATCTCATTTTACAAGTGTCTAGATCAATGGTTCCTAGCCTTTGGTCCTCTAAGTGTTTGGACTTAAACTCCTGGAAATCCCAGCCAGCTTACCAGCTGTTATAAATTGTGGGAACTGAAATCCAAAACACCTGGAGAACCAAAGGTTAGGAACCACTGGCTTAGATTTTTTCTAGTTCTCGGGTATGCCGATGTTTTACATTTCCAAGTAGGTGACTGGTTAAATGGCAGTTGGGGAAGCTACTCATGCATTCGTGTGCTGAAATGTCAGGAATTATTCCAATTCTTATTTGTTTAGTAAATGGGTAAGCCAGTGGTTAACCTGGCTGAGGAAGTACTGTCCAAAAATAACTTTTCCTGTCCAGAGACCAAAACTCCTTACAAAAAATTGTGAATTACAGTCGCATACTTACAAGTAAAAGTATATTTTATGGAAATCAATGGGACTTTGTCCAGAGTAAGTAAGTAGAGAGCCAGCACACTTTGAGCATTGGGCTATGACACTGGAAGCCAGGGTTCAAATCCCCGCTCAGCTATGACCTTGGGCAAGTCACACTCTGAAGCTCAGAGAAAGACAAACCCCTCTGAACAAATTTGGCACACAAACACCTCGATAGATTTGCCTTAGGGCCATGAAAATTTGGAATTGATTTAAAGGCACACAACAACAAAATATGTAGAGGATCAATATGTCAAATGAACTATTTCAGTGTGCTGCTATTAAAAAAAGAAGTGTTCTTGTGAGAGAAAAATGATGTAAAGCGATAAAGAAGAAAGTAATTACAAGGAAATGTTCGCTGTTCATGGTGCTGAAAAAACACTGCACAAAAATTACAGGCATTCGCTGGAAAGGAAGAAGGAAAAGAGCCGGGGGGGGGGGGGGGGGTAAAGAGAAACTGCTTAGGGAACCCAGCAGAGCTCCCTGGTCAGAGTAATAATTTCCATAGTTTTAGCCAAAAGATTTGGAAGGAGACAGCACAACAAATAGTAACTTAGAGTACATAAGATTTAAATAAGATAATTAGGCACAGAGATGTAATGGTGAGCATGACTACTCATGGTATCGATAGTGAAAGATCAGGTTGCAAATCACATAAAGGGTGGATATTCTTCTAAAAGATAATGTTTATTAATTATACTGGGATGTGTAGAAGACATAGTGTCAGCACTTGGCATCTTCAGGCAGCTCTTGAGGCTTATGCATTCCCACATGGCCCACTGTTCTGGGCTTCAGGCCATGGGCTTGCATTGTGGTTGGACCAGGCATCCAACAGCCATTTTAATTTCTCACGGTGACACATTGAGTCACAATAGGTGTCACTCTAGAGCAGTGGTCCCCTCGATTTGTAGAGTTGTCTGTTCTGAATTGTCTAGGCCCTGAGCTTTCCAAACAAACAACTGGAATCAACGGATGGCCCTTGGTGATATCATTCAACTTTACGCATTAAGTGCCAACCATGGTTGCCCACAACTTGTCATTCACAAATACTCACATCACTCTCTCCCTCTCTCTCCCTCTCTCACACACACACAGCACATTTTTCTGTTTAGAAATTAAAGACAGGAAACTTAAAGAGTCGGTGCCTCAATCAAGGTGAAATGAAGGAATTATTCTTTCTCACCTACTTAGGGAGATGGGATAAGAAAATTTAATCTAGTTTACTTGCTTCTTGCCAGAAGGTGGATGAAAAGCAGAGGAGAGCATGAGCCCTACAATGAGATGGAAGGAGGAAGCTAACTCAGTAAATACATTGACATCCTTTGTTCTTATTTTAATTGCCATTGCATGAAATTGTGCAGCTTTTCCAGGAAGGAGTAGAACTTGGAGAATCTTTGCAAGTTGCAGCAATAAATCAATGAACCTTTCAAATTGTAGCAAGCTGCTCCTCTACTAGGCAAGCATGACATTTCTTCTTGTCTACTGCTGAGATTTTGCACTTTTGTTTCCTGCCTGCAGAAGACCTATAAAAACTGGAAACCAAGGGTCAGGGTTTGAGATATGGCAACCTTACGTGTAGTAATGATTGTAGTAATGGCAAGGCTGGCTGTTGGAAGCTGATGTCCAGTAACATCTGCCGGCCCATGTATGGGAACCATTGCTTGAGATATACTGTATATAAGCTGACCTGAATATAAACCGAGGCACCTAATTTTACCACAAAAAACTGGAAAAACATTTTGACTCGAGTATAAGCCAAGGGTGAGAAATGTAGCTGCTACTGGTAATCATCAGGAGGTTAAATGTTTTTGAGTATTTACATAAAACTGTAATTTAAGATAAGACTGCCCAACTCTGATTCAACCAGTATTCTAACCACCTTCAATGTAAATGTGCTTAGAATCATAGAATCAAAGAGTTGGAAGAGACCTCATGGGCCATCCAGTCCAACCCCCTGCCAAGAAGCAGGAATATTGCATTCAAATCACCCCTGACAGATGGCCATCCAGCCTCTGTTTAAAAGCTTCCAAAGAAGGAGCCTCCACCACACTCCGGGGCAGAGAGTTCCACTGCTGAACGGCTCTCACAGTCAGGAAGTTCTTCCTCATGTTGGAATCTCCTCTCTTGTAGTTTGAAGCCATTGTTCCACGTCCTAGTCTCCAAGGAAGCAGAAAATAAGCTTGTTCCCTCCTCCCTGTGGCTTCCTCTCACATATTTATACATGGCTATCATATCTCCTCTCATCCTTCTCTTCTTCAGGCTTACCTATTACCTATAATGATATAATAAAATAATAAATGTAATAATATGTAATAAAAGTAATTGTGTGTACATTTTTCAAAAATATGCATATGGAAGGAGTATCTTATTGAACCATTTAGAGGATTGGAAAGTAATATATTGCTGATTTTAAAAAAAATTCTGGTTGGAATTAGGCAACTGAAGGCCACGGCTAAGTTGGTAAACCATACAATTGGCCCTCTATACCCAGGGATTCTGCACCCATGAATTTCAACACACACTGCTTGAAAATATTCCCCCACCACCTAATTAAAAAAAAAACAAACCTTGATTTTGCCATTTTATATAAAGGAAAACATTACATTAGACCATTTAATACTATAAACCACATCCACCAAACTGCTGAAACAACTATGGGGAAGATAAAGCCAGGCCATCAGTACATTGACAAACAAAACTGGTGGTAGAGTGAAAATGTACAAAATGCAATCAAGACAAAGAAACAGGCATTTTTAACATGGAGAAAATCACATCTCCAAATAGACAGGGACAAATACCAATTATTGAAATCATCAGCAAAACATGCACTAACAGATGCAAAAAAAATGCCTACTACCAACATGTCTATGATAAATTAGATACACCAGAAGGAGCAAACATGGTATATCGACTTGTTAAATCACGCCAAAGGATGATACAGGACATTACCCATGTGATGCACAACAAGGATAAAGATGGTAAAATATTGAGTAACGCTCAATTCATCCTACAAAGATGGTCTGACTATTTTTCCAACATTAGTAATATAGAATTTCCCCACCCACTAATAATAAGCCCTATTCCAGTCCTTGTTTCAGGATCAGCTACTACAGCCACTGAAGTAAAGGCAGCCATACAAAAAATGAAGAATGGAAAGACCACCAGCCCAGATGACATACCAGTTGAAATTTGGAAAATGCTCAATGACTGTGGTGCTACCTTTTTAACATCACTATTCAGCAAAATCATAACAGAAAAATCACCCCCTCCCAAGGACTCTACTATTTATTTATTATTTATTTATTATTACTTCGCTTATATACCGCAATTCTCAGCCTAATGGCGACTCATTGCGCTGTACAACATGGAAAAACAGGTGCAAAAATACAACATACAAAAAATAATACACAGTACACCATTATCAAAACATCTCATCAAAACATCAATATAACTACAAGCCATTCCGAGTCGTCTCATCGTCAAGTTCACAATCCAATATCATTTCCGTTGTTCCATTCCTATGGTCGAGTTACCCGTCATTGCACTACTATTCAAATGCCTTCTCAAACAACCAGGTCTTTAACTTCCTGCGGAATATCAACAGGGAGGGGGCTAGCCTGATGTCTACGGGAAGGGTGTTCCACAGCCGAGGAGCCACCACCGAGAAGGCCCTATCCCTCGTCCCCGCCAGCCGTGCCTGTGACGCAGGCGGGATCGAGAGCAGTATAACCATACCAATTTGGAAGGGCAAAAGAGACATCTGCAATTGTTCAACATACCGCCCAATATACCTATTGTGTCATGCAATGAAAGTATTTTGAAGAATACTGGATGAAAGGCTAAGATGTCACACAACCATTACACCAAATCAGTGTGGCTTTTCAGGGGGTGTGGCACAATAGATGCAATACATGCTATCCAGTTACTCATAGAAAAACATTGGGAAAAGAAAAAAAAAACACTGCACTTTGCATTCCTTGATCTCAAAAAAGCATTTAATCAAGTTCCCCATGACCTGATCTGGCGAGCACAATGGTCACATGGAATACCAGAAGATTGTGCAACATGGATAAGGCTACTACATAGTAATATAGCAAGTATGGTCTGCTGGCCTGCAGGGATTTCATCACTCTTCAACATCACTGTTGGCCTGCATCAGGGATCAGAACTCTCACTATTACTATTCATACTCTGCTTGGACACTGCTACAGCAGATTCGCAGACTATGTATCCCTGGACACTCCTATATGCAGACAGGCCCGTAGCCAGGGGGGCTTGAGGGGCTTCAGCCCCACCCCCAAAATTCTCAGGGTGGTCCGTGAGAAGGCCTTACTGGTACATTATTTAAACTATTATGTTTATTCATATCATGATCTGGACACCATGCTCAATATATCCCATATGCATGGGGGATTGGGATAATGATACAAAAGGTTTGCTAGGGTAGATCCTGAGCCCTCCCCCAATCAAACTCCCCCCCCCCCCCCGAATTAAAATCCTGGCTACAGGCCTGTATGCAGATGACATAGCTTCAGCCACCAAAAACGTGCAGCCCTCCAACAATACCTGCAGACATGAAGTGATAAACTGAACATATCTAAAACAGAGTATCTGGAATGTGACCTTCAAACTGGAAAAACAATTCGCATTAATGGACAAACACTAAAGAAACCAACCCAATTTAAATATCTAGGGTCACTGGTCTCCATAGATGGCAACACAATGCCAGACATATGGTCATGAATAAATGCAGCCTGGTTGAAATGGCGACAAACTACTGGCATTCTGTATAACTCAAAAATGCCTGAACAACTCAAGGCTAAGATCTACAATACAGTTGTTCGCCCTATAGCTCTCTACAGGGCAGAGTCCTGGCCAGCAACAATGAAACACAAACAAGCGCTTAACACAATGGAAATGGAAATGCTGAGATGAACATTTGGCTTGGCACTTCTTGACCATGTGCTAAATGATGATATCCACCAAAGACTAGAAATAAAAGTGATCAGCAAGAAAATGCAGGAAACAAGACTATGGTGGCACAGCCATGTCATGTGAAGAGAACCAACATCAGCAGTACAAACATCACTACATTTGGAGATTGTAGAACAATGACCACATGGACAACTAGAGAAAAGATGGATGGACACCATCAATGAAGACATGAATGCTGCTAATCTGAGACTCAAGGATGTCCAAAACAGAGCCCTGTGGAAACAACAGTAACAATGTTAACTCCTCCATTGGGAAAATAGCTTAGAAAGAAGAAAAAATACATTGTATATAATGGGACTTGAGCATTCACAGATTTTGGTATCCTCAGGGGATCATGTAACCAACCCCCAGTGGATATTAAGGACCCACCGTATAGTTAAAGCTAGCATTGTTACAGATATAGAAGAAAAGGGCTTCTTGAGAAAGAATCATCTTGACTTATGAAAAGGAAATTCTGCCCTTCTAAACTCATTACAATCCTATGAGAGTGACAGCAAGCCAGTGGCTCTTTGGCTCAGCTGAGCAGCCCATGCAGCCACTTGCAGGCCTATGTTAGCCTGACTGAGAAAACAACAACAACAGAAGTCTCCTGCTCATCGCTTCATGTGTGTGAGAGGAAGAGGAAAACAATAGTCTGCAATTACTCTGCAAAATCAGAAATCGCTAGGTGGAACAACTGCTATGGCTGCTTTGTTCTTTTCTGCAGCATGCATGTCTAGTGCCATTTTGCTCCTACTTGTAGAGGAAAAACTTAGATTTGCTGGTTCAGCAGGCTGTTTCCCTTTTATCAGGGAACAGATGTAAATGTAGTCCTCTGCCTCTTCCCAGCTGGTTTCCTTGGAAGATAGCTTTTGCGCAGTTGTCTTATTTAAGAGTGAGTGGATTATTTATTTGTACTGAAACCTCATTGTGCCTTTAATTTGATTTTGCATTGCAAGTTGCAGGCGTAGGACTGATATAGTGTCTGAAAAATATTCACAGGGATAGCAAAGATATATCCTTCATAAGACGAGCCAGTATTTACTGTAATAAAGATTTGGCTTTAAAAAACAAACTTTATTTTATTCTAGAGGCCAACATTAGCAACTAGTGGGCTTTTTAAAAAAAGTCATGTATAGTCAACATAAAAAGTTAACTTTGAAGAACCATAGACTAAAGACAGAGCAAGGTATGCATGGTTTTCTCATTTGAAGGGTGTATGTAGCATAGATTGACCTGCTGTATTACAAATACTGTACTTTTGACCTTGGAGATCAAGAACCCGCTGGGTGTAACAAAAATGGTTTTGAGCATGTGTGGCATCAAATAGAGATGCCAGAGCTTTAATTTGTTTGAAATGAGTATTCCCAATCTGTATTTTAACCCCCTATGACTTCTTCCAGGTAGTCTTCCTTTAGCTATTCAAAGCAAAAGTAGGTGGACACAGTGGTTCCCAACCTTTGGTCCTCCAGGTGTTTTGGACTTCAACTCCCAGAAATCTCAGCCAGCTTATCAACTGTTAGGAACTGTGGGGGCTGAAGTCCAAAACACCTGGAGGCCCAAAGGTTGGGAATCACTAACAGGACACATTTTACCCAATACAAATGAGTAGGTTTTGTAATGCCCTCAAAATAAACATCTCCCTTCATTTTAAACCAATTGTAAACCACTTCAAACACAGAAATCACTGGATATACAGGGTTAGTCAAAATGCATAGGCCAATAAGCCATATATATATATACACACATATATATATATATACATATATACACACACACACATACATACATAAAACCATCTAGGAAACCCATCTTGTCTTTAACAATGACAGAAGTGTCCTCTTTTTGATGGTAGCATTCATGGTACTTCAGAAAGGGATCTATAATCTCTGGACTAATTTTGGAAATACTTCATTTATGAATTATTATGAGTGATGTCTCTCATCCACATATTCCAACCAAAAGAATTAATAGGCTAGATTGCTACAGAGAAACACTTGCATGTTAATTTTTGAAACTGGGTCAGTGCATATAAAATTAATTGTAGGCATAAAGAGAAAGCTGTCAGGCTATATTTGGTCCAAAATCTGGAATAAGACTGCAGCCCTGCATAGTCTTACTCAGAAGAAATCCCTATTTAAAGGAGCAAAGTTTCTAGACAAACCTATTATGGCTGCAATGGCACTTACATGCCTCACAATAGCTATGCCATGAAGGTCTCTGCAGAGAACTTTGTGCCCATCAGGCAGAGGAGACAAGAACTCCTCCCCTATGATTAAAATGGGCCCTTAACCCATGATAAATCAATCCCAAATCAAGGGAAACCTTAGGAGAGTCGTCAAAAGCTGTAATTGATGGACCTGCAGTCTGGAAATACAAATAGGAAAAGAGGGTGCAGAAAATGCTTGCATGCATCCAAGTGAACAGAAGCCTACAAATGTGACTTGGGTAATGAGTAACACCCCAAGTTCTCACATGTATCTTCTACTTTCAAGAGAAACCCAGTAGATTTGGAGTCTTCTGCATTGCACCTCTTGGTTTCAGAGCCCATTTCATTTATTATTATTTTTTGAGATGTACTGTAGTTAGATTCTTCTGACTCTGACAGAAAGAAGTGCTGCATTCAGGATAATGAGACAATTCACATTTGGAGAAAGGAGTTTTCCTTGTATTTTCAGGGGATTGCTACCCTTTCTGCCTCCTGACAGCTGCTTTCCTTTTTTGCACAAGTTAAACACAGAAAGAGGTGAAAGTACACATCCTGGTGATAGCTTCATTAGGCCAATAAAGCAGGCAGATCTTCATGATTTCAAAGTCTGCCAGAAGTTGCTCTTCAACTTGCAGAGTCTCCAGTAGATACAGTCCAGCTGACAGAGATGTGGATCAGGCCATCCTGGGGGCAGTTCCCTATTCATAGAAATGCATCCTCCATCAATAGAATTCCTTCCCTTGGGAGATAGGATTTGCTCCTTTTTGTTTTCCTTTAGGTGAATGATGAAGACAATTTCATTTCAATCTTCTTATGACCCAAGAAAGTTAGTTAACTATTACTGTTACTTGACTTTGTATTTTAGTTTGTTTTTTTTACTTGGAGTAGATATTTTGCTGTTATATTACTCTTTCAAGAGAGTCAAAGATTATTTTGATCTGGTTTATAGTTTTACTATGGGATGATTTATTATGTCATCAGATGTTTTATTATACCATTGTCTTATAGTGATATAGATATTTTGTTTTTTGGCTGCCTTTGTTTTCGTGGGGATTTCAATTATAAATAGCCATATGGAATCCTTTAAAATTTCCCAAAGCTGGAAAATGTTAGCTTGTTTTAAAAAAAGTTCATCTCTTGGGCTTAAACCCACTTGTTATCTCCAGCTGGATTACACCTGTTGAATCTCTTGGAACTGGGCCAAATGACACTTAGGTAAGCTCCATCGATTCAAAGATCTATTCTTTCTAGGGCTGATGAACAGATTTTAGGACACAGGGTTTGGTAGCTTCCATTTCCCCTCATTTCTTCCTATTTGGCCTCAATTTGGATGCCCCACTCTAAAATGGAGCTCTAAAGCTAGGTTGGGAGAGCCAGACTGACATAATGTTTAAAGTATTAGACTAGAGCTCTGGGAGATTTGGGTTCAAGTCCCTGGTCAGCCATAGAAACTCACAGGGAGGCCTTGGGCAAGTCACATTCTCTGTTGCAGCAGAAGGCCACGGACAACGCCCGAACAAATCTTATCAAAGAAACCTCATGATATGATAACCTTAGGGTTGCCATGTGGCAAAATGTCATATGTCAGAAAGTACACACACAAAGTCAGGTTCTGGGCAGAGTGTGAAAAGATTACCCCAAGCCCACCTCATAGTTCACTGAAGGCATTACTTCTGAAACTATTAACAGTGACAAATTTTACTGTGACAGGGAAGAAAAGGCTACATAGATAAGAAGTTAAAAAGAAGTTGCACATGAACGACTGGAAAAGAAAACACCAGAAACAAAGAAACATTGTTTGGATCTTAGGCAGAGAAGTGATAAGTGTAGCAATGGAAGTACTGTGTCCCAACACAGTTGGTTGGTCTGGATGAGCTCTGTATATTGAATGTAGGCTCTATATTGATCTTAAATATCAGGATGTACAAGGGATGAGTATAATCAATTCTGTATTGGGCAAATGCTCTGAAGCTGCACAACTGTTTTATAACCCGCTACATACAATACACAATTTGAAAGTCCTCTGTGGACAGCAGGGCTTTGATTTTATGCAGAGTGTGCACACTAACCTTAGAATTCAGAGTCTCCGTTTTTAGTGTTCCCCAAACCCTTAAGAACTGGTCTTCTTGGCCAAAGCAGACCAACATATTATGGAATGGGAACAGTTAGGCTAAGGGTAGCCATGGGAGCATTTACTGGCTCATCAGTATAAGGTTGCTTTGGCAGCAAAAACAGCTCAACCAAAGGTATCAGGGAAACAAAGAATATAGAAACATTGGGAGAAGATGGAATTATCTCCATGGCCTGTACCTGTTACTAATATATTGTAAAAATGAACAATGGCAGAATAAGAAAAGCCAGAGTGATTAAAAAAGTATTAAGTCTAATGCTGCAGTTGCTATCTCCCCTACAGAGAACAAAAGACTCAGCCATATGCTTCTGTTAATTAATCTGACGAAGCTCCTGGTTTGCCTGTAGCCAGCAGGATTTTAAAAACTGCTATGGGGAAAGGGGCAAGAAATCCCCTAACGGTCAAATTCCCTAGCCTGGCACCTTAGTTGGAGATTGTAGCTGTTGCAAGCTAGTTCATGGGGTTGTGAGGCGCTATAGTCCAACACGTCTGGTTTATTACTGGGTAGTATGTTATTATCGTTTTTGTACTTCATATTTGTATTGCTATTACTGATTGTATTCTGCTTCCTTGAAAGTAAAAATATAGGACAGACCAGATACAGTTTAATAAACAGCAACTATGGCCCACTGCATTAGAGGAAGAAATTGAGTTTGGTTCAGCATGTCCTCTGTGGCCCTTCTTTACAGTGTTTTTATAGTGCAGAAGATACACGTGATGAGCAGCAATCTGAATATGGATATGAGCCAAGATAAAGGCACAGTGCAAACCCTTCCGATTCAATGTGCATAAGAATTGCAGATTTACAGGGCATGGAGGGTAAATATATCACAGAGCCACTGTAAGAGCCAATTATGTTGGCTGTCACTGACTTTGGCTGGAAGGAAGCACAGATCCATTCCAGTGCAGTGTCGAAGGGATCAACCTAGCCTACGCGTCTGCAGTCCAACTCTTCTTGGATGCTGCAGACTGAATCTGTCCCATTGTGCCTCCTCTGCTGGATATTTGAGGCTAGCATAAATCACCCTCCCCAATAAATAAATAATTGAATATGCAGTGGATTTATATTTTCCTTCCTTGAGCGTTTGTTCACAGGAAACCCTTTGTGGCCTTCTTATCTCCCCTGGTCCAGTGCAAGGAAAGGGCCACAGGCAACTGCCGCTGCAATGACTGATTGCACTACTTATTCCTCCAGTTCTGAAGCCTTTTAGCTAGGTACTTTAGACCAGTTCTTAAGATGTTGGTGCCTGAAGGGGACTATATTTAGACAGCCTCAGATCTGCTGGCATGGGACAAAAGCATTACCCTCAGACAAAGAAACCTGGTGACGTCAAGGCTGGTGGGAATGAAAAGGGAGAATGGAAAATAGGTTAGGGACTCAAGCAAGCTAGCCTGTTTTGCCTTGTATGCAGAGTGCTGGCTCTCTGAGCTGCAACATGGTTGGATATTTAGGATCTTTATGAGGCATTAGGTGACCAGACAGCAGCTGTTTATACCTTCAATGTGGATTTCAGTTTTATTATCTCCCTGAACTCTCATGCATACCAACTAAATACATTGATGTGATATGTGGGAGACATCTACACTGTAGAATTAATGGAGTTTGACTCAACTTTAATTGCCATAGCTCAATGCTATGAGACCCTGGGATCTGTAGTTTGGTGAGGCACCAGCACTTTTTTTGCAGAGAAAGCTAAAGACCTTGCAAAACTGCAACTTCCAAGATTTCACAGCACTGGCAGTTAAAGTGATGTCAAATTGTATTAGTTCTACAATAGTTTCCTTTTCTCCTATTTTCTTTAGCATAAGAGTTGGGAACCTCTTTTAGAGTGAGGACTGAATTAAATTTTAGGAAAGTTCTTGGATGCCATATTTGACTAGTGGTTGGGTAGAAAGGCAAAATTGGTGAGACCCAAAATAGTAGCATACTCTCACTTAAAGGTCTTCTGCCAGTGAACCAGGACTAAATAGTTATGTCATCTTGAAAACCTAAAAGGAGCAGATTTTGCTCCAGGATCTGAGGTTCCTCATCCCTGCTTTGGGTTCCAGTAGTGTCCATGTTACATCTCACACTATATGCTGCTTATTCACCTGTGTTGCTTCTAGACTTTGTCTACACTTGCAAGCTGAGTCCCTGGTGATCTTTGCTGAGATGAGGAAAACCTCTGTGTGTGTGTGGGGGGGGAGTGCTGAGGAAGTGGAGTGTCAGAGGAGATGGTCTAGAACAGCTTTTCACATAGTAACTTTAAATTGAACCTTAATTTTAATCAGAGTTGAGAAACAATGACTGAGCCGCAGTGCTTCATTCTTAATTTGTGGATACCAGCAGAGGTTGATTGAAGCTGATAAAAGAGCAATGCTTGATAGAATTGTGTTTAGAGCATTGGTTCTCAACCTATGTGTCCCCAGATGTTTTGGCCTTCAACTCCCAGAAATCCTAACAGCTGGTATACTGGCTGTGATTTCTGGGAGTTGTGGGCCAAACACACAAGAACCACTGGTTTAGAGGCTTGTTGTCTCATTCTCTATTAATTTTACGAGTTAACTCATACCCTCCAGCTGTCCCTATTCGGCAGGGAGAAGCCCAATTACTGTTTTTCTACTTTTTCAGATGCTTTTAAAATGTCCCGGTTTATCTGTTCTCCTTCACCCATGTTTCCTCTTTCTCCTCAGCATACACTTGTTGTAAATGGAGTTTAAAGTACAAAGGTACCAGCAGACAATACCAAACTGCTGCAACCTCTCCTGGCTTCCATGTTTTTGTCACTCATCATTTTTGCCACCTTGATCACACTCTGATGTTGCTTGTTCACATGTCCCCCAGTTTTTATCCATGAAATATTGTTGGGTGTGCTATCTGCTTTGAAAAGGAGTCAGAAGTGCTGGTGAATTATCTGTAAAGGCTTCAACCCCTAAGACTAGCATATGTCAAGGAGTACCTTCTCCCCACATTAACATTCCTAGGTTTTAAGACAAGTTCAAGATTCATCATGTTTTGGAGTTCAAAAAGCCTCTTCTGTGGTGAAGAAAGTGCAGTACAGCACCTGAAGTCCATTGGGACATAAATGATCCCTACAAAACCTGGCTGACTATCCACCTTGCTTCCCATAGTGGCCACCCGAATCCCTCTGGGAGATATGACACTAGAAGCAGTTGCTTTAACCACTGTTCCCCTCTCTTCAGTGGGGATCATTGTGTTCCTGGACTTAGCTATGGCAGTTCAACTACTGTAAACAGACTCATGGTTTTCTGCAAACCCCTTCTAGATCACCATCTGTATCTTTTGTCAGCACATTCAATGAGTGAATTCTGCATTATGTGAAGAAATGCTTACTTTTTGTGGTTTTCCCTGAACTTACTTCCATTCAATTTTGCCAACTAATGCTGAGCTGTAGCACTACGACAATTTGGGGAACTTAACTGATGTGCTATAATTTCCAGAACTTCACAGTCATTGGTTTCTGGGAACTGTAGCCCAGAAGTTGTTTCTCTCCCTGACCCAAGTCTGGTCCAAAGAGTCCTATATACATTTTTCATGGTAACTAGGCCATATAGTTATAACTCTACCCTCTTCAACGAATAAGGATTTCTCAGTGATAGTGCCCAATCTATAGAATGCTATCCATAGAAATTTGCTTTAAAAAAACTTTTCTGTTTGGCAGATTGTTTGATGGGCATGTGGGTGGATGCATTTATATATGTGCCATTTCATATTGTTTATACTTGGTATTTGCTAACAGGCTCATTATCCTGTTAGCTGTGGTGAATTTTCTTCTAGAACTGGGAAAGCAAAACATGAAGTATACTATAAATGACAACAAATAAGAAATGCATACCTTTATGTAGCAAAGAAAGAGCAGGTCCTATGATTTGCGCATCCCTTTAGACCACAGGTGGGCAACTGTGGAAGGATAGGGACCCACATTGGCCAAAAGGAGAACTGCACCTGCGCTTGGGGGAGGGGGAGCCCCCAATTTTCTCTAGATGGTATGGAAGCATTCTCTTCATGTTTTGGAGTTCAACAAGGCCTCTCTGAGCCCAAAAGTACCTAGGGGTCCCGTAAGGTATGTAGAAACATACTCTATGTCCCCTACTGGACATTTTGGAACATTTGGAACAAAAATGTTAAGGAGATTTTAGGGGGGAAAATGTTGTTGGCCCCTAAGGGGACTAAGAGACTTCCAAGCATAGTGGAAATCCCCCCCCCCCCCCAAGTCCCTAGAATGCAATTAGGGGCTTTCTGGCAATAAAAAGGTTTTGGTTTATTTTTTTCCCCTTAGGAGGCCATGGGGACCATAAATAGCTGCTCTAGGGGCAGTGTGCAGCCCACAGCACACACTTTGCCCACTTATGCTTTAGACTAGTAGTTCTCAGCCTGTGGGTCCCCAGATGTTTTGGCCTTCAACTACCAGAAATCCTTACAGCTAGTAAACTGTTCAAAAATCAACAGAAACATCCCTTCCTAATGGAAATCATTGGCCACCTTCTCCAGAGCAATAGAAGCATTACCAGTACTCAAGAAGAATGGCACCTGAAGCAGCATTCTGAACCTCAGAAAGGTGAACAGTTTTTTGGGAAAGTGACATTTCTACATGGAAATACTGTGAAGTACATCCTAGAGGTTCTCTGGTGGGAGATTTGCTATAGTTGCTGGATCATCAAGGGGAAGTCCAACTGAGAGCCTATGAAGGTTTAGGCTCTGTCTTGGCCACAGATACCAACTTCAGGGACTGGGGAGTGCATTGCGTTGTTGCACTCTAGCACTGCCATGGACATCATTGAAAAGAAAACATTCTAATTATAACAAACAACATTGCTGCCAAGGTAAACCTAAACCACAAAAATGGAACAAGATCATGGGCCTCATGAAGGAAACCTGAGGGCTACTGAACTACATAGAAATCCATCTTTTTTTCCTAGAAGCAGAGCATCTGTAAGGCACCCTGAATGCACAAGCAGACTGGTTGAGTTGAAATGGGATTGGCCAGGGAAAATGGAAGTTGTATCTGGAAATGGTGGACAAGATGTAGACCTCATTGCCTCCTGAGCAAATGTCAAGGTAATGAAGTTCATAAGCAGGTACCAGTTGGAGGAAATAGAAAGCATGGATGCTGTCTTTCTCCTGAGGCCACCAGGGCTTCTTTATGCCTCTCTTTCCCTGTTGATTTTCTCCAACGTGATGAGGAAGATCTGGACAGGGACGCCAAAAAGGAGGTTAGTTGAACCAGCATGATCTAGGGGGGACTGTTTCTCTCAATTTATATACATGATGTTAGACTCCATTCCCCTACCAGTCCACCAAGACTTGCTCATGCAAGACCAGGTTCACTACCCCAAAATAGATTGACTCCACACTGGAAATTGGATGAAGCATGGTAAATGACCGTGGTAACTCTGCAAAGGTCGTTAACCCCATCCTCACATCCAGGCAGTCCTCTACCAGTCAGATCAGTGACATCTTCAGGGTATCCTGTAGATTATACAAAGACAAACGGGTGGATTGCCTTAACTTGATTCCCTCCTTACTGGAGTTTCTCAGTATGGCCTCAGATCCAAAAGTCAAGAGTCAGGTCACATCATGTAATTGCTACTAGATACCCAAGCAACAAGGATCTCTTCATATCTTCATTTGCATTGTTTCCTTAAAGGACTGACTAATTTTGCTCTGCTCTCAGTGCACTGCTTTCCAACCTGAAATCTACATACCATCCTGAAGGCATTGACAGTATCACCCATGAGGGAAGTTCCATTCAAACATCTATCCTGGAACCCCTAGTCCTAGGTGTCTCCACTTCAGCACACAATGTTGAGGGTGCTTTCTGCATGCAATAAACTCTGCATCTTCAGACCACACTCAGTGGGGCTGTGGTTGGACTCAGTCTTTGTTCCCAAGGTTAACATAACCTTTCACAGGATGCAGGATGCAGGAAGTCATCCATCCTTTTGTCCATGTCCATCAAAGAAGTTGGAAAAGATCTAGCACAGCCTCGGTATGTGCAGGAACATCCAAATTTATTTGAAAAAGACAAGCAGCTTCTGCCCCTCAGGTGCATTATTTATCTCCTTCCAACCACACTTCCAAGGGCAAGATGATCTTCCTCTTTGAGCAGATTGATCATAGTTACCTGCTACAAGACATTGGAAGTTCCTCCATGTAAGAGTGTTATGGTGCACTCCACCAGAAGTGTGGACATTACAACAGCCTTTTCCACCAACATCCCTCTAGGAAAAATCAAACGTGTGTAAATCCCCCCCCCCCCCCCAAAGTTCATCAGAGATTATACATTGTACAGCTTTGATTCTGCTGAAGCCACTTTTGGCAGATAGTCAAATCCTAGGCCAGTGGGATGCCAGCACTGCCCACCCTAATCAGACTGGTAAATTCTAAGCTACATGAGGTTCCTCCCTTATCTGTTGGTAAAAGCAACTTTGCTTCTTACTTGTGATACATCTGTTTCCATCAGATAAAGGATGAATTTCTTGATCTACCTTTCTGGGTGCTGGCATAGAAATCATATTAAGATATACTTAGTTCTCCCCTGTGGCAAGCAGGTTGGATATCTTGCTGTTGCCTCTCTGGCTAGTTCTATGTGTTCTGCAATCTTAATACATTTGTCTTTGTTCATCTCTGGAGCATTAATTTTATTCAGCTGTAAGAGCAATTAATTTTCTAGGGTTAACTCCTCCAGTGGGGACAATGGAAGGTCTTTCATTTCTTGGGGCATTGGGATAAGCGTAATCCAAGTTGCAAGAGGTTCATCCTTTGGCTGCTGGAAAGAGGTGTATCACAGGTAAGAGTGTGTGTGTGTGGTGAGCATGGGGCATACACATCTAGTACACAAGCAACCTTTGTATCACATAATGTTCCAGAGGGATGTTCACATGCCTTGTACATGTATTCAGTGGAATGGTAGCTTTTCTGAAAGTGTGCTTCTGAGTTAGGATACAAACTAGGACATTCAAGTGTTTATAAAGCAACCATACCATTCTCAAAATTGGAGTGAGATTAAAGTAGAAGCCTTAGACACCTTTGCTTGCGTATTTATTTTATATCCTACCCTTTTCTCAAAAAATAGGTATCAAAGCTCCTAGCAATAGCATGGATAAATCAAGTGTTGTTGAAAGTTTAAGACAGGTCTGTTTAAAGTAAGAAAACTTTAAAAAGTGAGTGAAACAATTCCATATAGAGAAGGGACTTGTAGTTTCAAACTAATAGATTATCACCAGTCCTGGGGAAGCAGAAAAAGGCAACTTTATTCTAGGGACCATTTTAATTTTCAGCAAAGCCAGAACCCAGAAGCATAATTTCATGGTTAGTCTCAAAATAGATAGTGGCATCATAATTATGGACCAGTTAAATTTGACCAAGTCTACTGCCTTATAAACGGGTCTGTCGGTTTTGTCAACTGTTGTAAAAAAATACTTTGGCCCAGAACTAATTTTTAATATTTACTAGAGCAGTTCCATTGAATCAATTGCTGTATGATAAACCAATTTTAGGTAAATTCTATTGGTTCAGTGAAGTTATTTTAGGGCACTTCCAGACTGTATCAAAATACAGGTTTAAAAAGTGGAGCAAAATATCCCGGGACCTGACATTAAGTTCAGATACAGACTTGATAGTCCTCCGAAATGCTACCCCACTATTCTCACACCTTCCTTAGAAGTGTATCTTACAAGTTTGCGAGATGGAGGGGAAACAAGGGAGGTCCAGCAGAAGTCTTTTAAAAAAATCTCTTCGAGATGCGATGGACCTCATATGTGCTCATGCGGAGATCCCAATGTACACACAAGCAGATTTCTTATTCAATCTCTTCACCCAATTCTAAATTCAAGCTCTGTTTAATATTATAAACATTAGAACAAAGGAATAGTTTCAGAGAGTTCTCATTGCTTCCAACTATGTTTAGATTGAGCCACCTATGTGTCCGTGTCTCCATTTTTGACAGCCTAACCAGCTGTTTCAGGCTTTTAAAAAGTAGGCCTGGGTAACAACGGAAAAAATTGTTTCTAATATCGTTTTGTTTTTAGGGTGCCTCAGCGTTTTGTATTTAAAAATATATCCGAAATTTTCCATAAAAAAAAGTTTGGTATTTATGAAATTTCGTTAATATTTACAAAACGTTTTGTAAAGATGGCGCCCGCGGTTGCTCATGTGCAAAGCATCAACGAATTTTTTTCAATATTTTTTCAATATTTTTTAATTCAATTATTAATTTTTTTTAATAATAAAAAAAATATTTGGCAGAAAATGCTTGCCAAAAAGAGCCACAGGGCAAACAGACTGAGCCTCCCCGCTGCTCCCAGCTCCGTCCCACCCTCCTGAGTCCTGCGGGCTCTCTCTCTCTCTCTCTTTCTCTCTCCACCAAGAGGAGGGAAAGGAGAAGAAAGAAAAGAGGAAGGGAAAGGAGGGAAGGCAGGCACTCACTCTGGCGGGCCCTCAAGCGCTGCCGCCGAGTCGGGCCCGGCTCCTCCAAAGCACACCCACCGCAAAGGTGAGGAAGGAGGGATGGGGCCGCCTTCCCGCTGAGGGTCGCTCGCCCTCTCGCTCGCTTGCTCAGCCAGCGCCTTCCCCGCCCTCTCCTCCTCCTCCTCCTCCTCCTCCTCCTCCTCTTTCAGACTCTGACTGGCTAAGGAGAGGAGAGAGAGGAGAGCCAGCCTAATAATCCTCAGCAGGAGGCACTGCGGGCCCAATCAGGAGAACCCACAGGGCAATCAGCTCCGTGGGTTCTTCTAATTGGCTCCCGGAGCTCCCAGCAAGCATCTAGCTATCTTACGTATTTCCAAAATGGACGGAAATACAAAAATATTTGGCGCATGCTGTTTCGATTTTGAAAATACACTTCCGGGTTTGGAAAAAAGTTTGATATCGTTTCGTATATGGGAAATTAACGGGAAAAAAAAGATATACAAAATTAACGAACGAAACCGCCCAGCCCTATTAAAAAGCATACGTGCACTGGAGCTGTTCACTCTTCCAGAGGGAAGTCACATATTTTCCATAATTGCAGGGATATACAGTCATGTGAAGATGCACTTTTGGGACAGAATCAGGTTTTAAGCACACCTTTTAAACATGTGCTTTTCAGCTGTTAACCTGATTCCACCCGTACTTTCCCCAAATCTCATTTAGCCACCTCCCTCCCTTTTATCCCAGTTTCTTTCATGTTTTTAGGCATTAGAAGGGCCCTAGTTAAGATTAGCAATAGGATTTAGGCCTTTAATTAAAATTTGGTAGTGCTTTTATATGTTCCTAAATCATTTTGTTTTTAAACAGATTATCCACATAAAGTTATTGTCAAATTGTGTCATCTCAATATGTACTATGTTTTATGGTATGCTCTGCGTATTCATGGGGGATACATTCTAAGTGTGTGGAAAACAGTGAACCTTATGTATGGACTATACCTGGGTTGGAAACATAGCATAGAATTGCATTGGAGGACCTAAAGAGGACCACAAACACTTCCAGGGGAAATAGTTTTTGAACCATAGGTAAGTGGAAATTAATATCAAATTCATCAATTAGAGCAGGGTTCCTCAAACTAAGACTTGTGGACTGGGTGTGGCCATCCACCTTAAACTTTAGATTTAGGGTTGTCCTACGTCTGAAACAACTTGAAGGCACACAACAACAATAATAACAGCAGCAGCAGCAATCCTAATTAACTTGACTATTTTGTCGGTCAAAAGCAGGCCCACATTTCCCATTGAAATACTGGTAAGTTTATGTTGGTTAAATTTGTTCTTCATTTTAAACACTGTATTGTCATTTCATGTTTTCCCTCCTTTCTTTTGCCCTACCATATGTTCAGTGTGCATAGGAATTTGTTCACATTTTTTTCAAACCATTGTCTGGCCCCACAACAGTCTGACTGACCATAATCTGGCCCTCTGCTTAAAAAGTTGGAGAGCCCCTGAATTAGAGTATCATACTATACTTCCATTTTATGCTCAGAAAACGTTTGTGGCAATAAGAATAGAATCATTGAGTTGGAAGAGATCTCATGGGCCATCCAGTCCAACCCCCTACCAAGAAGCAAGAAAAAAAAGTCATATAGTCTAACTGCACCTTTGACATATTCAAAGTGGTCAGCCAAAATGCTTTTAATGTTTTTTTATAACTCCTTCACCTTCAATTTTTTTCTACAATATGACCCCTGTATCTTTAGTGAATATGTTTCTAGACTTCATATGGATAATAGTGAACACTACTGGAATGAAATAATTCTGATCCAAGGATACCATAGAGCTCTACTGGGTGATGCCTAGATCACATATTTGGTTAGACATGGATAAACAAAACCACAGTACTGATCCCACAGATGTGGGGGTCATACTATGTATGGAAGTCCTCCCACTTTTGTTTCTTCCAGAACTTCCCAACCAAGGGAAAGGAGATGAATACTAACACCCAAGTTAGTCCCCTTTTCAACAGACTACTTCTGAGGTGCATGATTTTCAGCAATAAAGTGATTCAACGTTGGAGATCAAGCAGCATCAGTGAAATGTTCAGCAGGATGAACATTTCACATTAGCAGCCCCATATACAGCAGGCTCAGCTGAGGGTTCAGTAGTTTGTTATAGGTTTTTTTTAATCAGGAGCAATTTTCAAAACTTTGAGTCGCTTCTGGTGTGAGAGAATTGGCTGCCTGCAAGGACATTGCCCAGGGGAGGCCTGGATGTTTTACCATTCTGTCGGAAGCTGTGTCATGTCCCCGCATGAGAAGCTGAAGCTAACAGATGGGAGTTCACCCCACTCCTCAGATTTGAACTACTGGCATTTTGGTCAACTGTCCTGCCAGCACAAGGGTCTAACCCACAGTGCCACAGGGGACTCCATTTGTAATAGTGAAAAGGGATAAATCATCTAATAGTTGTCTGCAAGAGAATGAGGATGTTGAAATTTCAACAAGGTGAGTGGATCCTTAGGCCTGAATCATGTTTGTTCCTACAAGCTGGAACAAATCTGTGGCATCAGCTGTTGCTTGGTGAACCAACTTATCAGCAGATACTACTGATTAAATGATTCTACTGTAATTGGGAAGAATAACAAGATCAGGCCCCAGTTTTCTTCTTTGAGGTATATTTTGCTGAAACTCCAAGTAGTACTATTTAGCACATCGTCACTGTTAAAATTTTCTAATATATTATTTCTTATCAGTTAACATTAAAAGGAAAGTCCAATCCTACCTCCAATTTGTTATTCTTACCTGGCAAGCAGAGATCGTGTTTGAATGACATGGAAAAAGTGTGAAATTGAGTAGAGTTGAGGCTACGCAGCTGCAACTAGGTGTGTGATCTTTTTGGCTACTCACCAAAATAGGGGAAGCTAAATACCTTGAATGCACCAGATCCTGTTTGTTCTCATAAGCTAAGTAGGCAGATCTGACTAATATTTGAATGGGAGGTTATGAAGATATACTAAGCTCTACTTCAGAGGAAATGGCAAAGTGCCTCTGAGCACTCCTTGCCTAAGAAGGCACTATGAAATCCATGGGGTCTCCATTAAACCAACATGTGACTTGAAGGTGCATGCATGTGTGTCCACACACATAAAGTAGGATATGGTAATGATGGCAAAAATATTATCATGTGATAGACATCCACTGCTTAATTGATAGCTTGATCTTCCCTTTTGCAAATGCTGTGATATCAGAAATTGTTACAGAATAAATCAAAACAATGCCATCTTTGGTGCTAAGAACTCGTTATCTTGTTCTATCCGTGCTGTCATCATATCTTTCAAAAAAGAAAATGGACACACAAGTGCAGTAATTCAATTAGGCTATTGTAACTATAAAAATAACTACAAGGTGTTGTATAGATTTCCTCTTGAATTTTCCTTGCAGGTTGTGTAATAGTTTGGGGTTGTGTTTTGTAATTTTTAATTGTTGTTCTTCATTCTGAAATTTGAAAAGTGCCTTATAAATGTTTCTAAAGAAATAACAGTAATATTTTATTGTACAATATTTTATTCTTTTTTTTAATCATTTCCTGCTTCCCTCACTCCAGTCTGCCCTATATGCACTGATCAATATATTTGAAAATTGCATCCTGATGAGCATGCAATACCCTATACTGTTTCATGTTGATCTGGATGTGTACCCAACCTCTACCACAACTGCAGTGGTTCTCAACCTGTGGGATCCCAGATGGCCTTCAACTCCCATAAATCCGGGTAAACTGAAAGGGATTTATGGGAGTTGTAGGCCAAAACACCTGGGGACTCACAGGTTGAGAACCACTGCACTAGCATTTTAAGAAGGTAAAGGCAGAGAGAAGACAAAAATGCTGCAGTCAAAGACAGATGTACAGTGATGCCTATGATGTGTATTGCCACTAATGCTGTTAGAACCCATATCACACCACAAAGAGCATTTTCAATGCAGCCTCTTACACTGGTCTAGCATTATCATTTTGTATGCGCTCTGTAGACTTATAGGAAGAGACCATAAGGCCCAACCAGTCCAGCCCACTGCCATGAAGGGACACATAATCAAATCACTCCTGTCAGATGTCCATCCAGCCTATGCTTAAAAACCTCCATAGAAGAAAACACCACCACACTTGGAGCCACCATATTACACTGTCAAGCAGCTCTTATCATCTAGAAGTTCTTCTTCATGTTTAAGTGGAATGTCTTTTCCTGCAGTTTGAATCCATTTCTCCATGTCCTAGCAGCAGAAAGCAAGCCTACTCCACCTTCAGTACAGCATCTTTCCAAACATTTAAACATTGCCATTATGTCCCCTGTTATCCTTTTCTTCTCCAGTTTCTAAACACACCCAGCTCCTTAAGCAACTCCTCATAGGGCTTGACAATATCCAAATCGATGACCACAGTAACACAGTGATGACAACGCAAGTGTTTTCAGTGCTTGATGAGAGGTTTTATAGACATGCCACCACTACCTTGGACATATTCTGTTTGCCTCATTATAAAGAAGAGATGGTGTACATAGTGCTAGAAATATCCAATGTATGAAGTCATCTTTATTATCTTGTGGGATATCAGATATGGCAAATGTGTGTCTCTCCACATGTTGCTAGACTGTAGATCTCATATCCACACAACATTAACTGTACCAACCATGGTTACTGGGTGTTGCAGTCTAACAATTCCTGGACGGCTGCAGATTTCCCAGGGCTGTTAAAAAGCATTATGCTGCTCAAAGCTTCACTTAGGGCTTATTTCTAGGCTTATTTCAGGGCAGGTAGGTATAAGATTGCACTCTATCAGTTTCCCCTTCATGTCAATTGTGCCCAAGTGTTAAGCTATTTGATTGCAGTGACCTCATTGCCAGATTTGTGGTGGCAAAGACAAGGATTTCTTTATATTCAAAGGAAGCTGCTGCCCATGAAGTACTGGTTTGCCTCATGGAGCCAGAGAACGTCGAGTTAACATCTGCTAAAATGAGCTCTGAGTCCAGAGCACTGGAATTAACTGACATTTTAATACTGGCATACAGAGCCCAGGCTAGTTTTAACCAGCTAAGTGTCAGTTTGGCTGCTTGTGCAGATTTTTCGGTATAATGGCCATTGCAGCATGTGAACTTTGCTGTCCTTGGTCTCACCCATAAGTGCCTGGGTGTGCACACCTGCATGTTTAAGCTCCCATCGCTTTGCCCTTACACATCCTCGTGCTTTCATGCATACAGTGACTTCTGCATACACATCTGCATTTGTCCTACATAAATATTCCATACCACTGTGGATCCAGTTCCTCTGAGCAGCAAAACATCTCTTTCGTTGCACTGGAACTCTCGCATTCGCCTCTCCCTCCTTCCCAGTTGTGCTGGTTGCCAAATGCAACACAAATGCTGGTGTAAAACAAGAGAAGCCTATCCTGACCTGATTTTTATACCAAAAAAGGCATCTTGGGGGGCTATTTCATGTCCCTGCTTTTCAATAGACAGATCTCAGCTTCCTCCAGGGATCTGACATCCATCTAATCTGCCAGGGTGTGGGCTGCTGAGAGATGTCATTTGTATGCAGGTTTTCCCTACACCATCTCTCTGTGTGTGTGTGTGTCCTTCTCTCCCTGTAGAAACCCAACTGGGTTTGGTTGGGCTGTAGCCCCTGCTATTGGTTCTAGGCCATCATGTGCCAAGCCTGGCCGAAGCTTTGGGATGCTCTGTGCTTGCATTAAATCGATCCACTGCTGCACATTAGAGCTCAACCTGCCAGTGAATCAGACCTTTTCTTTCTTTTTTTTTTTCATTTCTCTGCCTGACTCCCTCCCTCCCTAACACCAGTCTTATTTTAGCTTACCCAGGAGGAGGAGGAGGAGGAGGAGGTGGAGGAAGAGGAGGAGGAAGAATACAGGGCAGGAAAAAATACTAGACATTGCAGCAACCAGGGAACCCTTATGAGTGGATGGTGGACAGCAACTACTTCTCTTGTCTCTTTAATTTTTGGATTTTACAGGATTTCTTTGCTGCATTCAACTCCAAGATGAGGCAAAACTGACACACAGGCATTTTCTCTCTCTCTCTCTCTCCCATTTTTTTCCCTCTCTCTCCTGTTCTCTCTCTCTCTCATAACACACACGCACGCACAGACATATATACACTCATCCACGCAATCACACCAGGGGGAAAAGACAGAAAGAGAGACCACCGGACAGCAAGAGGGGGGAGCATCCTACAGCTTCAGAGGCTTGACGCGAGCCCATATCCCTTCCTCCCTCCAGATCTTGGACAGTGCTGAAGACAGCAGGATGAAGCGCCAGTGAAAACAAACCTTGGGAGGGGGGAATTTTGTTTTGATTTTAGGGTGGTTTTGGTTTTGTATGTGTATGTGTGTGTATGTGTGCATCTGTCCGGGTTAATTTTTTCTGTCTTTTTCCAGTACATTTCTCATTGCTTTTTTTTCTTCTCCTCATCAATGCAGTACTTTATTTCTTGATTTGTGAGATGGGGGAGCATGTACTGATTTCATAAATCTTACAGATTTTTTTAAAAAAAATCCCCCTTTGGGAGTGCAATCATTTATCAAGCTGCCCAGCACACAGGGAGCTTGCATTTCTCCCACCAAATTATATTGCAAATACCTAGACAGAGAGCCTCCTTTTGATGGCGTCTTTTTCCTTTTCCTTTTTATTCCAATTTTCTTCCCTTCTGGCTTTGAGGAGAGAGGCAGGAGTAAGAAATTGGTGCATTCGATTTCTTTAATTGCATTTTTTCCCTCCCTTGGTGGGGAGGAGGTGCTGCTTTTGGTCCATTTACTTGTCACCCCCCCCCCCCCTTCCCTCCAGTGTCAATGCATTTTTAATTTTTTTCTTAAAAAAGGAAATATTTTTAATGGATGGTGCATTGAATCTTTTTCTTTGCAATTAGTTTAAAGGGCAGTTTGGTGCACTGATCTTTTTTCTCCCTGTATCTGCAACCCAGTGGGGTTTTTTTAGGGGGGGGGGTGTCTTTTTTCTTTTTCTTTTTGTGGGGTGTGCCTGCCCCCTCACATTTGCCACCTTAGAGGGTGGGGGGCTTTTTTCATCATTTCCACCCTGCAAAGGGAGGCGAGAGTGACCATGTCCAGGATCTCTGCTGCTTTTTCCGGCCGTGCTCCAGCCTGAGTGCCCCCTCCCTCTGCTGCAAGCTCCCCTCGCAGCATCCTACAGCAGCCGATGGGATGTGATGAGCTCCTTCTTCTTCCTCCTCTTCTTCTTCCTCTTCTTCTTCTCTCCGGCAGCATCCTCAGCAGCATAACCCCCGGCCCTTTGCTCTTTGCAGGATGGCTCGGTTTGGAGATGAGGTGCCAGCCCGCTATGGGGCAGGAGGTCCAGGGGGAGCTGGCTCGGGAGCGGCTGGTGGCGGAGGTGGCCGGGGTGCTGGGGGTGTCCGGCAAGGTGGCCCCCCAGGGGCCCAAAGGATATACAAGCAGTCGATGGCCCAGCGAGCCCGCACCATGGCCCTCTACAACCCCATTCCTGTCCGGCAGAGCTGCCTGACTGTCAACCGCTCCCTCTTCCTCTTCAGTGAGGACAACGTGGTGAGGAAATACGCCAAAAAGATCACCGAATGGCCATATCCTTTTTGAGGGGAGTATGTGTGAGTGTTTGTGAATGTGTGTGTGGGATGTGGGGGGGGGGGGGGGTACCAACACTTAGGCCGCAGTGGTAGCAACTTAAACTTGAGAAAGGGCAATGCCAAAGCCTGTGTCCTACTTTGGTTCCTGCATGCCTTGCCCAATCTGCTCCTGCATGATGCCCCAGTCACCTGCATGAGGACCCCACCCCGGGCATTGTAGCTGATTGTCTCTGTGCTGTTTGTTGACTTGCCACATCTGTTTCATTCCTGCATATGCTCACCACCTAACCATCTTATCTCTGCCTGGACACCTTTTGCTTCCAACCAGGTTTATCAAACCATGAATCAAACACATGGATGCAGCAACACCTGGCACTACCCAGCTCTGTGATTACATCCCTGCTTTGAACCATGGAGTTTAATATCTCATTGAGGTCCTCCCTACATCCCCCTTACTACATGTGTTGCAGCTAGTCTTACCAGACTTGAATGTGCTTATTGCTTCTCTCTACATTCATGATTTCCCTATGCAGAGGTTAGCAGTGCCTCACTAACCCAAGTATCTTCTGCTCTGTATGTGCTTCCCCCCCCCCCCCAATCCTCTGCTCTACCTGCTAAGGACCTGTCTCTCAAGCCAATTGTCTTTTATCAATGCAAAGGGTGGAGGGAGAAGCAGGGAAGAGGCAATGGCAGTACAGATAGCATCGGTTTTCATTTCCTGTAGCTCAGGGTTTTGGAGACAGTCTTTGTTAGCTGGGCTCTCATTTCCCCTTCTCCAGACACAGGGGCTTCATGTTCTTTCTGGAGACTCAGCAAGCAATTAGCTTCATTCCCAGAGGTGAAATATAGAGAAAGCTTCCCCCTTACCACCCCAGCACTATTTCTAGCTAGGTGCACTGTGAGGCCTTTTTAACCGGGATTTTCCAAGCACTGTTGGCTCAATGACCAACTTATCCTAGTATCTAGAAGGAGGCACATGATGAAGCAGGAGAAACCTAATGGAGGCCCTGGGAGCTGAGTGTCACCCTTAATGAAGGGAGAAATCAAGAAGAGGGGAAAGAAGAGGCTAATTTTGAAATATATCCCACAGTATAAGAATATTTTATCCTCCTCTCTAACTTTCTCTGTCTCTCAAACACATAGAGCGATATCTGGCATAAGGAGATGGTGTCCCTCTACACCCATAGGCCCTGTAATCCTAGATCAGATGAGTCTGAGAACTTGGGAGTCCTGATGTGTCCAGAAATCATAGACAGTATTTGAGAGCAGCCTGATGGGAATGATATTGTGTATATATGGATGAATGGAATGTGTGAGTTGAGTTGTCCTGCTGAGATTTACATGTGTGGAGGTGGGGGGTTTTCTCAGAGCTGCTGGTAGAAAAACAAATCCAAGGTTCACCCTGTGTCTGCGTCCATCAATTCAACTTGGTATGTAACCCTTTTGCTTTCCATTATAATTGTTTGTAACTTATGTCATAAAAGGAAATCATAAAATGTTTGGATATGTTACCTTTTGGGTTTATGTAGATTCTAAAATATGCCTCCTTTGTAAGTTTAAATGTCTGCCGAGATTCAGAATAGGATTTGGAAACAAGATGTCTTCTCCTTCCTGGTGGAAGTAATTGCTGTTTTGAAATGTGCTGAAATCTTCATCCTCAAGTGCAGAGCTTTGAAAAAAAATGTGGGGCTTGGACTGCAGTGACACATTGTATTCTGGAATAGGAAAGTTAAGCGTGTGTATGGGAAATCTTTCTAAAATGAATTGTGTTGTGCAAAGCTAGTGTTGAAGAAAAATAGACTTCTGTGTTTGTGTTGACAGTTTAAGGGAGGAAATGCACATTTTGTTTATAAGAGTGTGAAGCTAGACCAATATACAAGTCATTCATATTCCACTGCTGGTTCCCTCGCTGTCATACAAAAGAGACTTGCAAATGCTTTTTGAAAAAATTGCAAATGGTAAAGCTTGCTCTTCACCCTTGGAAAGATGGATTACTGAGCATGTGCATTGCAGATCTTTGATGCTAATAAAAGTGGGGACAGGAGAGAGAGAAAAAGTAGAGTGGATGGGTGGAGACAAATGTGTTATATAGGGATGGTGGAAGGGTCTTCTAAATTCCTTTACATGCACTTCAGCTGCTTATAGATTTTGAGAATTTGCTGAGGAACCAAGCCAATGCCAATGGACTTTGTTTCTGGTGGATCTGCAATGGGGAGAATAATGGATTCAAATGTGGGGATTGTTCATGATGAGAGCCAGTTGGATCCTGTGGATACATTGTGATGCCAAAATGACAGCTCAGTCATAGCCTTTCTCTTGATTAAGCTATCATATTTTATACTCTATTTTCTATCTGAAAAATGGGAATAATAACAAGCACTTTCATAGGGTGCGATTGTTGTGTGGACAAATTAGTCAAGAACTGTCATGCCATTCACACAATACACCAAGACAATAAACAGTGGCTGCAATCTTTCAGCCATGGGGCAAGCCAGAACTCTGCAAGCTTTCTTGCCACAGCACCATAGCCTTCACTGTGGCTTCGTACCCAGTCTTCACATACCAGACTGTTATCCGATCATAGCCATTGTTAATGGAAATTGCAGTCACTGTCTATACATTTGATAGCTCAGCATTCCCGAAATCCTTTCTCTTTGTCATTTCCATTCCCCTTAAGAGTGCAGCCATGCTTTCCCAGAATTCCACCATGCTCTAGTATTGAGGCCATCATTATGGGCCCAAACCATTCCCACACAATACTAAGTCAAAAAGGGTGTGAAGAAGCCCATTGAAGCATCACACTTGGTATGTGGAGCAAGCCAGTTCTGTCTCTTGGCCCACCAATGTACCTTTTCTCAAAGTAACCCTTCAGCATCACTAGGTGTTGACAGATTTTCAGCAGAACCTGGGCTGTGCAGTGCTAAATGACTTCCATTAATTATTGGGCCAAAGTAAATGGTCTCCAAACTGGAACACAAAGTGAGAGGAGCTTTCCATTTCTCTTTCCAGAAGCAAGGATCATCAGAGATATGTTTGCTCCCTCATTCAGAGTAGCAGCATTTCTGCCATTGCAGTGTTGCAGTGGGGGAAAACATGACCACTTGTATACTGCCTGGCGCCTTCTGGTGCTAAGCAATATCCTGAATTCTCATCTTCCGGAAAGCAGATCCAAGATTGCAAAGTAGCACCCATCATATTTTGACAGTCGGATATCCCACCCTTAATTCCTTTCTCCAAAATTGGGTCTTGGGTTTGGGAATAGAGAACTGCTTGCAATATAAGACAATGTATCATTTGATTTGTGTGCTCCAAACCTCAGTTTTCAAAAGAATTCTCAAATTGGCATACACAAAATAAAATATATGCACAATAAAGCATTCTAAATATATTTAAATGGGATACAGCAAAGCCGCTTGAAACCCTACAAAAAACCCCTGCAGCAATCAATCATAAAATGCCCTTCTGAGAAAGATTTTCAAAAGCCATTCAGAAGGGGAAATGGGGGCTTAAGACATCTCCCCAGGCCCTTCTTATGCTCCTTGATTATTGTCTCTGGAGTGGTTTATATGTGTGTGCATGGGTTGTGTGAGTGGAGCACATGGGATGGGGGTCGGGGAGAGAGGAAGAGAGAAAGGTGGAGCACTAAGCATACCTAATTTGTGTCCTCATCTAATCTTGAATAGTAGAATCATAGAGTTGGAAGGGGCTTCATGGTCCATTGTGTCCAGTTCTCTGCTGAAGGTTGAATCTCCAGCTAAAGCATTCCTGACAGGTAACTGTCTGACCTCTTTTTGAAGATGTCCAGAGAAGGATACCCACCACCTCTTTAGGCAATGATTCCATTGCCAAACCACTCTTACTGTGAGGAAGTTCCTTCTAATATTCAGCTGAAATCTATTCTCATGTAACTTCAAACCTGGTCCTACACTCTTTGGCGGCCTACAGCAGAACTGATCCCTCCTCCCTGTGGCACACCTTGAGGCATTTAAATAGTGGAAATGTGCCACTCCCCAGTGTTTGCTTCATCAGGTTCTTTCAACTTTTCACGATTTGTTTTGTTCTCCAGACCACTTATCATCCTTGTTGCTATTCTCTGAACCTGCTCCAATTTGTCTAGATTCTTCTTAAAATGAGGCACCAAACACTGAATGCCTAATTCCAGATGAGACCTGACAAGTTCTACTATATTCTTAACTTGGAAAAACTATAGCCCCTTCTACACTGCCTTATAATCCAGATTATGAGAGCAGATAATCCACATTATCTGCTTTGAACTGGATTATATGAATCTACACTGCCATATAATCCAGTCCAAAGCAGATAATCTGGATTTTATATGGTAGTTTCTAGGACCTCATCACACTAGAGAATGAATCCAATTAAAATCCAGTTTCTGCCTCCTGCAGAATTCTGGGGTTTGTAGTTTAGGGAGGAGCCTTTAACAGCCTATAATAGGGAGGCAGAAACTGGATTTAAATTGGATTCATTCTCTAGTGTGATGAAGTAGTATGTTTCTTTTAATACAAGTTAAAACAATATTTGCCTTTTTTGCTGCAGGATCATACTGCATCAGATTCAATTTACGATCACAATAACCACAAAGTCCTTTTTGCATGTAGTACTGCTGAGCCATGTATCCCCCATCCTATGCCTGCGCATTTGGTTTTTGTGACCTAAAGGGAAAAGCTGACATTTTGTCTCCGTTGAATTTAATTTTATTAGCTTCTGTCCAATTTTTCCAGTTTATCTGTATCCTTTGGAATGTTTCCTTTTTCTCCCAATATGTTAACCACCCTTCCAATTTCGAGTAACAGGGTGGAACCTGATTTTTTTTTGGGGGGGGGGGGGGGACAGGGTTGGCTTTAATGGTGGCAAAATGCCTCAGTGATGTAGGAGTGTTGATGGGGAAGTAGGTGATCAGGTACATTAAAGATGAATAAAGACAGAACTAGAAATCATGATTTCGCCCTAAACTTCCACCAATGGCTTCAGGCTAATTCTATTGTCATGGTGTTTTTATGCTTTATGTTTGAACCACCATGTTTTAATGTTGTGTGATTTAATGTAAGAATCTTTTCTTAAGGCAGACAAACAGAAGGCTAGTAATGTTGGAGTGATGTGTTAGAGCAGTGTTTCTCAACCTTCTTAATGCTGCGATCCCTTAATATAGTTCTTCATGTTGTGGTGACCCCCAACCATAACGTTGTTTTCATTGCAACTTCATAACTGTGATTTTGCTACTGTTATGAATTGTAATGAAAATATCTGAGATGAAGGATGCATTTTCATTCAATGGACCAAATTTGGCACAAATACCCGATAAACCCAAATTTGAATACTGGTGGGATTGGGTTGGGGGGGGATTGATTTTGTCATTTGGGAGTTGTAGTTGCTGAGATTTATATTTAACCTACAATCAAAGAGCATTCTGAACTCCACCAATGATAGAATTGAACCAAACTTAGCACACAGGATACCCATGACAAACAGAAAATACTGGAAGGGTTTGGTAGGCATTGATCTTGAGTTTGAGAGTTGTAGTTCACCTATCTCCAGAGAGCACAGTGGACTCAAACAATGATGGATCTGCTCCAAACTTGGCATGAATACTCAATATGCCCAAATAAATGCCACAGGTGGAGTTTGGGAGGAGATAGACCTTAACTCTGAAACCCACCAACGATACAATTGGGCCAAAACTTCCCACACAGAAATCCCATGACCAAGAGAAAATACTGTGTTTTCTGATGGTGTTTGGTGACCCCTCTGACACCCCCTCGCAACCCCCACCCCCCAGGTGTCTCGACCCCCAAGTTGACAAACGCTGTGTTAGAGTTTGAGTAGTACCTGAAGGTCAATTATGTTTATGGTTAGGCAAGATTGATATCAGAGTGTTAACAGATGACATTGTGTTTCGAATTGCTACACATTTTCTATGAGATACGTATACCAGGGTGGGGAACCTTTGGCCCTTCCGCTATTTTGGACTACAGCTCCCATAGTTCTTTCCCCTTGGTCATTCTGGGAGGAATTTGTTCTTAAACCGTTTAGGCACATGAAAGTTTTCCTGGCCCTGATGTTCTATGATTTAGGGTTCTTTCAATTTACCCAAATTTAGAAAACACACATGTGAATTCCCAAGTGTAAGTGCAGTTGGGTGGAAAAGAATATTTGTTTTCGCCATGTGTCATAAACTCCTTGCTCAAATCATTAGAAGCCAAAGCAAACTAGAGCAAACCTGAGGCTTCTGGTAGCTTCCCTCTTTCCAGCAAGCCAGAGGTTGCTACATTTCTAGGGACATGCTAGCTTGAATGGATAGTGCATCCCCTCAGCAATCATTGGTGCAAAAATGCATGCCCCAGTCATTTTGCAACATGAGTTAGGTGGCCTGGAGAAAAGCCACAATGAGCCAAAATAATGTAGAGCCCTGTCAAGTTTTCTTTTTGACCTCCTCTGGGGAAGGTGGAGGAGTTCTCTCCTGTGGTAATCATTGGCAGGTGGAGGGGGATGCTTTGGATGTTCCTGAGAGAGAATGTGTGAATGGGGGAAGTGTGAATGACGCATGCTTCTCATCTCCTCTTTCCAGGAGGTGGATTTTATCTCCTATGGAAAGAGACACATACTCCCTCCCCACACCATCTCCGATGTGTATGTGTGATAAATGCATAGATGTCCATCCCCCTATAAGGGGTAAATGTACTCACCTACCCCCATGTACAAGATAAAGGAGGATGAAGTGTTAGCCATTCACATTTCCTCTCATGCTTCCCCTGTAGAGCCCAGTGTTTCATATATCCTTCCCAATCTTGGGTCCCTTTGGACATTTTGACAACAGGCCCATAGCCCCATACTTGTATATGGTCAAGTATGGTGGAAGATGTATTATAATCTATATAGATAGTGATCAAAAATGAAAGTACAGCTTGACTAGACCTTACAAGGGACAGGTGGGGGGGGGGACCAATTTTGGGCACAATGCACCAGGCTTAGGACCCATTGAAATGAATGGGAGACCCTGGTTCATTCAATGGAGTGGATTGCGTCAAATGTTTTGTTTGGAAAAATTGCACTAGTTCTTTATGCTGCCATTAGCACTTTATTCCCCCTACAAGAATGCTGCTTATGTAACAGTTTGAGAATGAGGTTGTAAGTGTAGTGTTGAGCTGACATTAAATACACTGATGCAGTAAATACAATGCATATTGTACATATGGTCTGCAGTCAGCTTTTTAAAAAGAAAATCTGGTGGCTACCTATTTCATTAGTGGATGTGCCTATACTATGAATTGTTTTGGTACTGTGGATATAAGAACAATGTGTCTTAAAGGATGAGGTTACTAGATGGCATTTTAAAATATTGGTGTTCTTACTGCATTGTGGCCCACTGGTTCATTCAGTGTAATGGAATTGTTTACCAAGTCAAATCCCACAAAACCAATAGAGTATCAGGCTTCAGCTCCTTGAGTGTGTGAAGGTAAAGGAAAGAGCAGCTGATTGCCTTAAACCTTCCGGCAAAGAAAGGGATCCAGGGCCTCTGGGGCTCTCTCTGGCTGCAATGAGACTACCTTCTTGATCCTGGCCAGGTGGTCATGGGCCTTCTTTAGAAACTTTCCTTAATGAAAGGCTGTTTCCTTCTCTGGCATCAGATGGCTATGATTACTGTCACTGGTGTTTGTGGGTACCTAATTGATGGTTTATATTTATTTCTTCCTAATAGCATAGAACTCCACTGCTGCTTAATGTTTCATATCAATATTGCTACCTTTGTTTGTCTGGTTTGAGAGAGGTACATTGCATCATTTATTCACAGTCACTGGCATCTAAAATGATCAAGGGTCTGAAGAACAAGCCCTATGAGGAGCGGCTTAAAGAGCTGGACATATTTAGCCTTCAGAAGAGAATACTAAGAGGAGATATGATAGCCATGTATAAATATGTGAGGGGAAGTCATAGGGAGGAGGGAGCAAGCTTGTTTTCTGCTTCCCTGGAGACTAGGACACGGAGCTATGGCTTCAAACTACAGGAAAGGAGATTCCACCTGAAGATTAGGAAGAACTTCCTAACTGTGAGAGCTGTTCAGCAATGGAACTCTCTACCATGAAGTGTGGTGGAGGCTCCTTCTAAACAGAGGCTAAATGGCCATTTGTTGGGGGTGCTTTGAATGCAGTTGTCCTGCTTCTTGGCAGGGGGTTGGACTGGATGACCCTCGAAGTCTCTTCCAACTCTATGATTCTATAATTCTATGACTTACCTTTGCTTCTGAAGCCTCCTCCATTGCAGATTTCTTGGCTAATGTCATCAGTCAGTTCTACCCTTCCTCCTCAGTCATATTCCATTATATCTAAAGTAGGGAAAGAGAGCCTTTGCTTCCTGTTATGGCACAAGTGGAGGCCAAGGAGGACCTGGGCTCTGTCCTTTCCAGCTCTGCTGTGGACTCATTTCAGAAAGCTGGCCTGCCTCCCACCTTCATACAGGAAGGAATGACAGTCCTTCATATCTGCTTTGACTCATTTGGAAGTTTCCAGGCATGATCTGTCACTTGCTGTGAGTGTTGCAGGTTGTTCTTGGCTGGGTCCCCTTATAGTACTGTAGTCTGCATAATTAAAAGTTTGACCAGAGATCAGAAATTGAGAGAGTGCACATTTGGCAGTTTTGGTCTTTTCAGCTGCTGCAGTGGAAAGAGAGAATAGAATTGCTGCAGGGTAGGATGAGATTTAGAAGACAGAACTCTTTAACTCAGCCCATGGACTATTAGGCATCGAGAGAACCTGCTTTTCCCACTTGAACCTGGCATTTCTTGCCTGCAGTTAGTAGCTAGGAGGTGTTGGTACAGCTCAGCAGGGTGGGTGGATGTGGAGGGATTTCTGTAAGCAGTGGTGGGTGGACTGAGCTACTTGGCATCTCAGGCTACGCAAATGGATATTTAATATCAGACACTGTAAAACTATGTGGGTTCTAGAATTAAAGGCATTTCTGTTGAAGGCTGCTATCAAAGATCCAGGTGAGATCAGATTGGGGTGAAGTTCTGTTTCTCAGACTGCAGTATTTCAGGCAATAAAGCCATTTTCTCTCCCCAGAAAAGCATGACTAGTATACTGAATTTTTAAAAATTACAGAATATTGGAGGCATTGAGATGATAGGTGTTTTTTGTGTCCTCCTATCACTAGCCTCAACTGTTTCAGCAAGGAATGGCCAGGTTGGGGGAAGTATATGAAGTGCAATCAACTTGAAGAGATTTCATACAGTAACTTGCCTTTTCTCCTATGAAGTTGGGAGTTTGGCTCACCAGATGTTTTATACAGTAATGCCTGCAGTCCCTCCCCAGCAGCCCTGTCAGTTAGGGCTGGTGGGAGTCATAGACTGAAACATCTGGAAGAGCAGAAGTTCTCATTCTATGTTTTCAAACAGGCTTAAAAGCATAGATGTGAGGGATACTTCTCTATGAATCCCTCCCCCCCCCCCCCCAGGGTTGAGAAGGGCGGGGTACAAATATTTGAAATAAATAATGAAATTTGTTTATTTCAAGATGGCCTTCAGAGTGAATTTTCTCAATTGGGAGCCACTTTTGCTGTTACCAGAGAAGCACTGCAGACCAAAGTCAGTTCCTCATGGTCGCCCACTTATTATTTATTTATTTATTTGCTTCATTTTTATACCGCATTTATCAGCCCGTTCGGCGACTCACTTAGGCCTGTTCCAGATAGGAAAGAGGTCCATACTAATCCAGGTTTCAAAGACCCAGGTTGGGGTGGCCTTCTGTCCCCACACCGGCCTGAAAGGCTGCTCTTTCAGCGCTGGGTGTCAAAATGCACTCCTGGAACCTTCCCCAACTCCCTCCCCCAAACCCCTTAAAAGCCCCTTAAAAAAGAAAATAATTCCTCACCCCCTCCTTCTCTTGGTGCGTAATTTCTATGTGCCAGGAAGACTCCGGCACCAGGGTAATGGCAGCTGGGTAACTTATTTTCTTTTTAAGGGTTTTTTTTTAGGGAATTTGGGGGAGGGGGTAAAGCCCTCTGGGTTTTCCAGGCTGATTCAGCCCAGAAAACATGAGGGGGTTGTGATGGACTGCCTCCTCAGAAGTCCCAGGACTGCAAGGGGGCAGTCCACATGGGGCCCATACAGGAAGACCCGGGTCTAATTTGTTGTTTATTCATTCAGTGGCTTCCAACTCTTCGTGACCTCATGGACCAGAGCTCCCTTTCAGCTGTGGCCACCCCCAGCTCCTTCAAAGTCAAGTCAGTCACTTCAAGGATACCATCCATCCATCTTGCCCTTGGTCTTCCTTTTTCCTTCCATTTTCCCCAGCATCATTGTCTTCCCCAAGCTTTCTCATTATATGGCCAAAGTACTTCGTCTTTGAAGTCTAATCCAATACCTAATTAATTTGGGAGAAAACAGGGTTTTCTTGCTTTGTCCCAAATTAATTCGCTTTTATCAGAGGTGTTGTTTGGACACCTCCAGTAAAAGCACACACGCTTGCACATTTTGGGCCCTGTCTGGATGGACCCTTAGAGATGGAACATCTGACCATAGGGAGAGAGATTCACATTCCCTCTTCAGTGTGAGAAGACGCACAGCCGGTGAAATGCATTACCCCACTCTATACTTTGAATTAAAGGTCTTTCTTCAATTATGTCTGAAACCCCTCAGAATCCTGCAGGAGTGGAGTTCATAATATCCAAAGCAATATACAGTCTCAGGAAAATAGAAACAGATGACGCAAATTGAGTGGGAGAGCAAAGTTAGAAGAGGATAAACATGTCATCTTTCCCTTTCCCAGCACTTCATACATCATTATTGGCTCAGATATTCCCACTGCAATATAAATTACAGTGTTTAGCTGCTTTTGAAAATATGGTCCTTCCCTGAAATATCATGTACCTTCTTGTACTTGAAACTGTGTACTGTAGATACATGAATAGATACATGCCTACCTATGTCTTTGTTGATGACAACTGGACACATTTCCTCTTCTGGTGTTCTATTTTAATTACTCTTTAAAATCTTTATCACTTTGCTTCTGTCTTTCAAAGGTACCCTGCATATAAGGGTGATTCTGTATGCCTCTGTCAGTGATTCCCAACTTTTTTTTTTTACCAGGGACCATTCTCTAACATTAGTACCAAAAGGGTTATGAATCACTTCTTGGTCAACTTTAGATTCAGTTTGGTTATCTGGGTGCTGATTCAGAAAATTGCATTGGATAGACCACATGAGCTCTGGTTTCTGATACAGAACATATGCCATCCAGTAGAAGCTGGATGAGGCTGGATGGCCATCTATTGGAGGTGCTTTGAATGCAATTTTCCTGCTTCTTGGCAGGGGGGTTGGACTGGGTGGCCCAACTCATTGATTCTATATAGTCGTCATCTGCTCATCCACAGAAAACCATATTTAATAATCTAGAGCTGATGTGGTCTATGAAATGCAATCAGAACCCCAAATAACCTCAGTAACAGGCCTAAAAATGAAGACATCAAAGTGCCCTCACTTCAAGGCACCACATGGACAGCTCCACTCATGGGGAGGGAGGAGGAGGTGAAGCAACAGTTAGGAGACTTGTCACACGTGGATAGTCAGCCTCTCCCCTCCCGACATCCCCGTTGACTTAACACTATAAGAGGGATTTGCAAGACCAGTTGCTCTTGTTGCAATGGTGTAGTAATGGTGAGGCCGTGGATGATATTTTAGTTCTTGGGGACCACTGGGGGTCCACAGACCACAGGTTGGGAACCACTGCTCTGTGTGGATGATATGACCATAAAGTGTTGAATTTAGAATCCAGTTACACGTTTTTGATCTCATAACATTAACATGCAACCAACCATTCAATCTGTTGTGTAGCCAGTAGCCATTATAGAGATCAATTAAATTAAATATTTTAATCAATAATTTCTATTACTCAATTTTATAGTCTGCCTTTCTCACATTTTCTATTAAGGTTTCTGCCCATTCAGATCATTGCTTTTAAATCATGCTAAAAAGTAAATAATAGATCCTCCGTGATTTTTGTCATGGTCTGACACAATTCTAGTACCGTTCAGTGATCTTCTTTTCTAGGGTTTTTGATAAACACAAACTGCTCCATAGGACTGCTCATTGCATCTCTTCTTCAAATTTTCTAATTTGACTACTGATACATAAAAGGGCACTTCCGATCCATTTCTTGATGTCCCCATATAAGACTACTCCATTTACTCTTTCTGCACAAGAATGTTCATGAGCAAGCCACTCCTAATCTGTGGTTGGAATAAGGAGATGTTTCTGGCCCCACTGTGAAATGGGGTCCCCACCTTTGACTTGGCTTAGGAACTGCCAATGAATTCTGCTTGTCCAGGGTTGGAAATTCTGCTTGGCCACAGAAGCCCACAGGATGATTTTCTGGCAAGTCACACTCTCAGCCTCTGAGGAAGGCAATGGCAAAGCCCCTCTGAATTACTCTTGCCAAAAAAAAAAAAAAGCCCTTGATAGGATTACCAAAGGGTTGCCATAACATGGAAGTGCTTTGAAGTCTCACAATAACAACAACAATGGCAGCAACAACAGATAGAGGCAAAATATTCATTTGTGTTAATTGGATTGCAACACACTGACATACACACTGAGTCTAAAACAGGCATGGTGTTTTGAACTTCAACTCCCACAATTCCTAACAGCCTACTGGCTATGCCTGGTCAAAAAGCTGGATTCCAGCCTCCCACCCATATCTGTTTTTGCTCTCAAAGTCATGGAGTATAATGTGGCATTTCATTCACATTTTATGAGCTCTTGTAATTGTGAAGTTTGCTATCTACCTTTTCGAGTAAGCAACTTTGTATTAAGTGTTTTGCTAAACCACTTTCTTTCTTTGTCATAATCACAAAGTTTCCAGGACAGATCTTTGGGATGGGTATCTACAATGCTTTTTTGCTGTGCAAACTGACAGTTTCTCATTCACTGAAAAGACTGGTCATTCATTCTGAGTACTCTGTTTTCTTAAATATATTTATGGAAAGCCGTTTAGAAATCTTTCCCTGCTTAGCAACTGGGAGGTCATTCTTGTCCAGATATCTGTGAGATCTGCCAAAAAAAAAATATCCTGCACTAGATGGTTGCTATTAAAAATTATGTAGATGATGCTTTAAAGTACTGTTTCCCACATTATTTCTTAGTTTATTTCTAGTACTGAGGTCATGTTTCTTAGATGGCACTGTTCAAAGATACATCTGGTTCTTTATGTTATCTATTAGCGTTCTATTTTAGGGACTGATTTTGGTGGTATTTTACATATTTTGATTAGTTCAGCATTATTGTATCAGAGCCTCCGATGCTCTTGGATTGTTGCCATATTGTCCTCCAGACAGCTTTCTATTTATCAGTTTAAATTTCCTCTGACCTTTTAATCTCTTCAGATTTATTGTGCTAACCTGTTCTCTAACTTCTAAAGGTGCATCTGCATTGTAATTAAACTTCTATTCATTTAATGTACTGGTTATTTATTTGATTTGATTTGATGTGGCAATCATGAATCTGATCATTAGCATTTCAAAATCTGAGTAGCATCTCATGTCTACATGTATTTAAGCAGAACTTGGAGAAGTTAGTTTGGAGATTAAAACACCAACTCCAGCCAGCAGTAACTAGGCCAGATGGGGGTCCAATCTGAGTTGTATTCTGCAAAGTGAGCTCTTCAATATCTGTAAATTATTCTGGAGGTAACAGGGCTTTGGAAGATCTGGCCATATTTAAAATTCCCATCCCTTTTTAAAAAAAGTTTCTATCTGTTTCCCATTGACAATTATGAAATCTTACAGCCTTCTGATTTGTTCAATGTTCCCATCTTGTGGATTAGAGATTATTGATAAAAAAATAGAAGGAAAAGCAGACCTTACTTCCTGCGAAGCTACACAGTTAGAAACTGTATTTTTAAAAGGCATTTTCATAATGATACCTAACATAAACCAAACTGGACTTTTTGCTTGCAAGCTGTTTTTTTTTTTGGGGGGGGGGGGGCGCTCAGGGAAGTGTAGACGGGATGATATTCTACAGAGTGAACTTGCATGGTTCCTGATGGTTTTGGTTTAAAATTGTGACATTGGCTCCAGTTTATTTAAAAGCTATAGATAGCACCATACCATCAGGTATCATTACATGTGCATTATATCTACCTCCTGGCTGTTGGCAATTTGCATTGGCACAAGGCAGGTGCAAGATGGATGTGAGCACCACATTATAAAAGGTACTATCAAAATATACTCAGAAGTAGAATTATAACAGTTTCTACAACCATGTAAGTACCACAATATTCTAACTTAACATTTGCCAACCCTCCCATACAAACCTTTCACAGCCTTGAAGTCATTGACTTTAATACTGTAGATTTTAATGGATAATAAAGTCTACAAATTTGGGTCAAAATTTCAATTAAAAAACCTGGGTCAGCTTATCCACAGGTCAGCATGAGTCCTGTACCTTAATTCTTATTTTAAAAAGGAACCATTTCTGAGAAGAATGATAAGAACAGAGAGCTTAGGTTTCCGGGGAGGCTCTGCTCTCAGTCCCATCCACCTTGCAAGCACAACTGGTGGGGACGAGAGAGAGGGCCTTCTCAGTGGTGGCTTCTCGGCTCAGGAACTCCCTCCTCAGCAAGATTAGATCAGCACCCTCCTTCCTGATCTTTAGAATGAGAACAAAGACATGGTTGTGGGACCAAGCCTTTGGCTGGTAAAATAATGCAGTGCAAAAATAATTAAGGAATATGTGCAATGAAAATTGGAATGACTATTGTGTACGATTTTTAATCATATCATTTTAATAGTTATATTAGGATTATTTTAATGCTCTGTCCGAATATTTAAATTTTGTTGATGTCTTATGTTTAATGGCTTATTTATATGTAGTGATTAGTTATTATGATTTCTTTGTTTGACTGTATGTTGGCATTAATTTTTTGCCGTTAGTATGTTGTAAACTGCCTTGAGTCCATCCCAGGGGTGAGAAAGGCAGTATATAAATACAATAAGTAAATAAATAGTCCACCCTGGGAGAAACTAAAAGAAATACTGATCATTTCTAGGCTCTCCACTTCTGGATTTCTTGAATGCCTTGGTGGGAAAATGGTGGCAACAAGGGGCAGCTGCCCCCCCCCCCCCCAAGCTATGATGTCACTATCCCCTCTCTGTTGAATAACCCTTGACTTCTCCATGGGTCACATCTAAATCCATAATTTACTCTCAGCTTATTAATGTACTCTCAACTTATACATGACATTGACTTAGACATGAATTTATACGGTACAAAGAATCACAAAACCATTGAGTTGGAAGGGTGCTTATGGGCCATGGAGTCCAAATCTCCCCTCCCCTCAATGCAAGAACTGAAGTTAGAGCATCTGCAGCAGGTTGCTCTCCAGCTTCTTTTGGAAGATGTCCAGTAGGCCTGGGTAACAACGGAAAAATTTGTTTCTAAAATCGATTCGTTTTTGGGGTTTTTTTGCGTTTTGTTATTTAAAATAATTACAAAATTTTCCTTTTAAAAAGTTCGATATTTACGAAATTTCGTAAATGTGAAAAAAATTACAAAACATTAACGAATCGATTTCCGAAACAATAACGAATCGATTCGTTAATGGCGGACGCGACCGCGAAATACGCTAAAAAACCTCCAAAAACTTCTGAAGCTTCCCTCTACCTCTGTTGTTGACTGTTGGTGTGATATTATAATTTTTTTTCACTAATTAAACAAAAAACAACCATAAAACTTGCCCCAGACATGCGGAAATAATAACGAAACGACCTCAAAACAATAACGAAACGAATACAATAACGAAATACGAAGCATTTACAAAACTATTTAAAAATTCGTTTTTTAAAAAAATTGCTCCAGAATGGTTCGTTATCGTTTTGTAAATGAAAAAATTAACGAATTATTAACGAATTACGAATTAACGAAATGAAACCGCCCAGCCCTAATGTCCAGAGAAAGAGAGCCTACCATCCCTCTAATTCACTGGTTCCATTGCCAAACTACTCCTACCATAAAGACCTTCCTTCTAGCATTCAGTCAAAATCTACCCTTCTGGAACTTAAAATAATTAAACCTTGGGGTAGCAGAAAACAAACCTGCCTCCTTCTCTCTGTGGTGTACTTTAGATATTTAAAGAGGATGCACTGACCCTCTTCAGCTGGGGCCTTCCTCCTTCTCTCTTTTCCCATCCACAGGCCACAAAGATCAACTAGTATATGAGATAAGGGAAGATCCAGCATCATCTGGTCAGAACAAAAGCAGGACGGCCCTGCCAAACTCAGCAAGTGTATCCTTAGAGCAGTGGTTCTTAACCTGTGGGTCCCCAGATGTTTTGGCCTTCAACTCCCAGAAATCCTAACAGCTGGTAGACTGGCTGGGATTTCTGGGAGTTGAAGGCCAAAACACTTGGGGACCCACAGGCTGAGAGTCACTGCCATAGAGGAAAACTGATGGTGCTGCAATCTTGTAAGGATTTGACCCACATGAAGAAATATTATTTAAGTAGTTTACACCCCGCTGTGAGAGAAAATGGATATTTCTCCACAGTATTCTCCCCTTCCAAAGTGTTACACAAATATTATTCTGTGGAGAAAAGCCACGTGAACATGAAAGAGGGTTCTTTATGTGAGTGCAAAAAAGAAGCAGTGTCTTTGCCCCGAATATGGTAATTCTTGCATGATATTGCAAGATGACGAATATCAGGAGAAATCTGCACAAACTTCTTGCTAGTGTATTATTCTTCCCAATGGGTTTCTGGACTGTCAGGAAAGCTGTTTCTCAACCTGGGGACAAATAAATCCAAATATTATTTCCATCGCCAATGATCTTCTTCATATCCTTTTAATGCAGGGATGGATGAAATACAGTCCATATGCATCTCCAGGAATGTTTTTGTGGCTCCAAGGGAGTCCCAAAATGATTTTAAAAATTGCTTGGAGATGCACAATTACCTCCCAGGTGTGTTGAGAGTATTTCCACCATGTTTGGAGCCACCCTGTGCCACCAGAAGTCAGAACAAATGTGGTCTTCTGGTGGCTCCACCGGATTCCCAGTTGATGTCCTGGTTTTTTTTAATCTAGTTTATCTAGTTAAATGTCCTTTAAAAATCTAATTTAGCTGTTAGGATTTTCACCTTCATCTTCTTAAATGTCTCTTACAGTATTAGGTTTAATTTTTAATAAGCAATAGGCAAAGTTATGCAAAAATTCATACCAAACAATCTCCGGATTTCATATTCCTGGGCACAAATTTTTTGGCTTATACGTATTCTTGGGCCAAAAGGAAAGAGACATTTGCTCTTCTGTTCCACTGCAAGGACTCTAATTATATGTCCTGTGTGTACATTTCATACTTCTCATAAATAATGGGGGATCTTGTATCATGCCAAGCTATCACTGATCTGGTTTATGAGCCACATGCCATTTATTTGCTGTGACAACCTGTACACATGAGTTTGTTTGCTTCAGTAATGTCATAGCTGTCATCATTTGGAAATATCGGAAGTAGGCTTCAGTCATGCCTTTGATATACTGATTTCTGCTGTGGTGTTATTTAATGTCTGCTGACACAATCCAACTTCTTTCTACTGTTGCAGTCCAAAATGGCAGAGTCAACATCCTGCTCTTGCATCTAGGAAACCTCTTTTAATTTTTGGGAACCTCCCTCCTCCTAATAAAAATGCCCTCTCTGTTGCTGTTCCCTTGTTCAACACAAAACCTCCAACTGCCCTTTCCCCAATCTCCCTCCCTGCTTCTTGAATAGGTGAATGGGAATCAAGGGAACCAGGAGAAAGTCAAAAATGGCTAGGAAGCGGAAAGCATGAAAGCTAAATTAACCCTTTGTTGCTTTAGTAAACCAACATGATGTGAGGCCAATGTTTCTCCAATGCAAGCACTCTGCTCTAGGCAGGCAGAAGATGAGGCAAGAGGACTGGATGTGTATGAAGACAAGAATAGGAAGTCTTCATGATTTTAATTTCTGAATCTGTCAGTACTCTGAAACATTTAACTTTAGTTTTGGAAGACAATCATTTTAGTGTTCTGTACTTCCATCATACTGAAATGCCATTTCTGAAGCTCATTTTCCACTGTCTCTTCCGCTTTCAGTGCCTTGTGATCATAGCGCTGGGGGCTGCAGACACAGCAAGCTGGGAGTTACATGGGGACTGTTCTATACCGCCATGGAATCACCTTGCTAGAATAGAACAGAAGAGATGCCAGACCCCTGAAATCTGGTATAAGAAAGCCGAGAAGGGGAGATCCCACACTTATTTTGTCACCATACATAACATCAGACATCCCTCCACCACACACTGTGGCTCAGAAAAGCACACTGGCAAATGGCAGCTCATCAATGCATTTTATTTCAAATTGTTCAGTATATCATGTCTTGAGGAAACTAAAGTTGATGGTGCAGAATGAGATTGAACAAATCAGAAGGAATTACAAAAAAAAACAATGGAAGAGTTGAAGTAGACAGCAGTTGAGGGTCTGAGGACTGCATTGACTTCCTCAAGGGACCTTGGAGGAGTAATAAATTATTGGAATTAATTAATTAAAAATATTGGAACAACCCACTCCCACACCCCAATAATCCCGTCAAAACTGTCTGAACAGACAATAGGACAATTCCACCATATTTATTATTGCTTCCTATAGAAAAAAAGGCCTCTCCAGCGACTAAAATACCCCTGAGGGGCAAATACGTGGCAAAATTGCTCCCATATACTCCCTAGGCCTAGAGTCTGTTTGGGGTCATTGGAGGACAAAAGATTTTTTTAATAGACTGAAGTCATGGGTATCTTCAAAATGTAGGCTGCACAAGGCCTCCAGCTGCATTTTCCCAATTCTGGCAGTATCCTTTCTGCCTTATTTCCTCTCCAATGCTTTCTCCATTGCCAGTAGCCTACATCAGGCTATCATCCTAGTCAGTATATTGTTAATATTATTTATAATGCATAGCATTTAAAATTATTGATATCTGCAAATCTACAGATAATCTACAGATAATATACTGGGAACCTGAGGGGGGGGGGCTTATGAGGGACAGCTTATACTGTCACTTTGGGGTCAGCCCTGCTTCCACCATGGGGCTTCTTCACAGTGTGAAAAGGCTTTTTGTCTAATCATTCTGGAAGGGTTTTCTTTAGGAGGTTTTTCCCCACAGATTCAGTTTTAAATTTGCAGATGACAAAAGGAGCCCTCCCTCCCCCATATTTTTTTCCTTGAGAAACATTACGGCCCTTTATACATTAACATATTGAAGTTGCCAAAGTTAAACCTGCCAGAAAATTGGTCTCGAGCCAACCAGGTGACCGGCCTTGGTCCAGAGCGGCTCATTCTGTCATTGATCCTCTGGAGAGAGAAGTTTCTCCATTGAGAATACTGGCTCTACTCCACTCCCTAATTGTTTATCAGTGTTGAATACATTGGGCATATTCCAGCTTCTCTTCCTACCCCCCACCCCCATTCCCCAGGATTGCATTTTGGCCTCTAAGTCACACCCAGGATTATTTAGCAGTCAGTTGAAAACCTTCTCTTCTCACTGCTCAGTCTTTGGGAGAAGACCTGCAGCGTGAAAGCACTAGTACCAAATCCAGTGGGTAAATAATAAATTGGAGGTTTTAGGAAGAATCTAACTTTATTACAGGCTTTGCCATGCTGCTGTCTCCTGTCCCTCCTTTTGTTTTGAAAAAGCAGGGGATGAATATTGCAGATACCAAAGCTAGAGGCATGTTAAGGTTGCAAAAAGGGAATGAGCATGTAGTCAGATGCCAAAGGGAGAGTGGAGTAAGTCTTGCTAGCATGACTTAAGACAATAAAATATGACCAAAATCACAAATCAAAAAAATTAATATTGCCAAGCGTACGTCCACATTCCACCTATTGCAGCAGTCACAAGAGCCCCTTCTTTACAAGTATACAAGTTAAGTATCCCTTATCCAAAATGCTTGAAATCAGAAGGAATATTTGCATGGACATCATGAGATGGAGAGGAGATCCAGTTCTAAATGCAAAATTCATTGATTTTCGTATACATACACCTTTATATTTGTATATACCTGAAGGAAATTTTATACACAATAATTTAATCCTTTTGTCCATGGACCAAAATCTGTGTGCATTGAACCACCAGAAAGCAAAGGAAAGCCACCCATGTGGGACAATTTCAGATTATGGAGCATTTCAGATTTTGGAATTCTGGAAAACAGATGCTCAACTTGCATTATGTCCAAAATCTCGAAAATTAAGTCATACCCTAAAGTAGAAGCTCTTGATTTATGAATACAACAAATGGATTTACTGTGCATTGCAGTTCAGTGAAACTAGATTCCTTCATAGCTGAAGTGTAGAATATGATGTGTAGTATACAATTACCTCTCCTCTTGTGAATACCATTGCTTCTGTACTCAAAACAACACTTCTGCCAGAATGGTATTTCTTCTCCACACATTTTGCACAAACCTGCTTAGATACTTTCTGCTGTGGTTGACCAACCTCTTTCATAGTTGCTACAGACTTAGAATTTCTGAAGTCATCAGCATGCCTCTGAGCATTTAAAGAGTGCCTTTCCTCACCACTCTAATGCCAGTCACAGAAATCTCCTATGCTTGAGGATGGGGCTAAAATTTATCATGCTGAAATGACTCCTAGGCATACTCTCCTCTCTTCTCCAACTTCTTCTGTCTTCTAAATATGCCTCTTCTGAAGTTAGTGACTTGATGCATATTTAGGAGAGGAAAGACAGTTGATCATTTGATGGATGGCGGGGGGGGGGGGGGTGTAATAGGGGAGGGGCATTTGGCATCAGGAAGCTGATCACAGTTTAGCTTAATCACTTCCTACTGCTGCCTATAGTTTGACACATTTGCTTGAATCATCTGGAACTGCTTGCTCTGCGGGCATCTGCTCTGAAGTGTACCTGCTCCTGCTGGTTGCACACAGAGTTACATTGCAGGCATTGATCTCTGGAGGAAAAAGGGAGAGGAAATGGGTAGATCTCACTCTGAGTACTATGGTAGTGCAGTAGATTGAGTGTTGGGCTAGGACTCTAGAAGACCAGGGTTCAAATCAATTGGCAGCCATGGAAACCCATTAGATGACCACTATCTCAGTCTGAGAGGAAGGCAATGAAAGCCGCCTCTAAAGAAACCTTGCCAAGAAAAAACTAAGATATGGTCATTTTAAATCAGAGTTGGGTTGAAGGCATGTTGATACCAACACTATATTAGGAAATTCCCCCAGGAAACCTTTTTATATAGCATAAACCCAAATGTGCACCAGTCTGATTAAGGATGTGGCAAAATGCAAATATTCAACCATCTTAAAATATCTGGATCCTCTTCACATCAGTATTGTATAGAAATAAGCAGGCTAGAAAATTACATCCAAAGGACACTTTTTCAAGGGTTGTTTCTCATCAACAGTGGTTGGAAAATCAAGGTAACCAGACAGTGACTTTTTTTTCCTTTTTGTGGCTAAGGCATAGAATTACCTGCATCTAAAGCTGCAAGCGTAGAAAGGATTTGTCTGAGGAAGGTCACAAGGATATACATCACCTGGATTCTAATATTACAACCTGGGTGTGTGGACCTTGCTTTTGCTGTCATGGCAGATTTCAGCAAGATGACAGAAAGATCTTTTTCCACCTCATCCAATCTTTGTGTGAATATTCCCTTTCCCTAACCCTAGCACCTCAATAGCTTGTCTCTGAGCTCAGCTTTGACTTATTGTGGAAGAGGCTGATAAAATTAATCATTTCTTTGAGCACATTCTCTCAGACATTTCCCTTATAACTTGTGGTCTGGCATTTTTCTCCAGATATCTTACTCAAAGCATCAGGTGCAAGTAGCAATATCAAAAATGCAGTAGTGACTTTGCACAACAAGGTATACTGGTGTCGCAAGTCAGCAGCGCCTGCCTTGTCTTATGTGGGTTGCTATACTACCCATGAGCACCCCATGATTCTCAGAGCAGCCTTAGAGATGAGGAAGGAAGAGGAAAGATCCACTTCATATCCCTCTGCACTTCTCTCTTTCTAATCAGCTTGAACATCTCCTAAACTAGGCGGATACAAACATTTTATTTCAGGCAAGAGTGGAACATGAGGCATTAGTGCTTCCTGTTCACTCTGCATCAGTGTGACATCTGAAGCTGCTTTCATTGTCTGCCTTGTGGGCGGGCAAGCGGGCTCTGAATGAACACTCCTGGCTTGCACCCATATTGATTCCCCAAGTGGATATGCCCTTCACAAAAGTCCCACCTGTACCCATCTTCTTCTCCTTTCCTCCTGTTAGATCATCTATTTTCTACTTGGGAAGAGACTTGGGGAGGGGGTAAAAGACTTTGCTTTGGGCGAATATTTAAATTGTATGCAAGCAAAAGACAGTCATTTACAGTGTTATGATAAAGTGAACATTGACATGATTTTTGGATTTTTAACTTTACGTTTACTGCAGGCCTGGCCTGCGATACCTGTAAGAGGGCTGCTGTGTTATCAGATGTTAACTTCTTGTCATTGCTCTGTGGGTCTGTGTGATTTGGGCATCTGTGGAGCATTGCTAGTTCTTTCTTTCTGATCTCCTGACTTACAATACTGTGGATTCCCATTTCTCACAACCCTTTTGAGAACTGGCATGTCGCCCATGGATGTTTGTTGAGTGTCCCCTCAAATCTGATGACAAATGTAGGTGCTGGGAAAAGACTAGATCATTAATCATTTGTGAATCATTTTTGGGCATGGATGCAAAGAGATGGATCCTATGCCACAATTCCTTGAAACTGGTGAGGCCAGAGAAGCAATCGTTTTCCCAATAAGAGGTCCATATCTGAGGTAGCAACAGTCTGGGCAGGAAATACAAGTCATCATTTCTGTTAATTGATTTACATTCTCTTGACCATTGCTTCTTGGATCTTTGTTCTGTGGACAGAAGCAAACAATAACATAAATGTAAACAGCAGCCTCTGAATTTGCTGAGATGATCTATTTCCTTCTTTGGGTTTCATCTCTCTCTCTCTCACACACACACACACTCCCCAACTCTGAATGTAACAGACAGGCATTGTATCGCACAGACTTCTGGTCACACATAGCTATCCCTCTTCTGATGCCATTGTTAACAGTGGCTGCAGTTCTATTAGTTTTCAGTACAGCAGATCTGTTGAAATCATCGTTGAATTGTGAGTCAACATATAGATAAATCCAATTGATCCAGTGGGTTTATTCTACTTAGTAATAACAATACAATTTTGACCAATATTTCTGCAGAAGTAAAAAGGTTTTTGAGGCAACAAGCCAAGAGAAACAGACCTAGTATGAAACAATCTAGTGGACTATCATTTGATTTGCCTATAAAGACTACAATCCTTTTCCTCATTCTGTCTCCTTCCTCAGAGGAGATATGTAATTGGTAGGCTTAGGAAGTTTCAGCTTTTCTGGGGGAAATTATTTAGGAGTCTTTTCACCCTCTGTGGTTAACTGATTCCAAAAATGGATGGTTTAAAATGTAATCTCATCTTACTTGGGAGAAAGAACTGGGAAAGGATTGTAAGAGAGAGGGGATCAGGAACGGTTAGCCTTATTGCAAAAACCGAATTGTAGAGGTCTGCTTTTAAGATTAGACTGGACCATGTATGCTATACTTGCCCATTTTTAGAAGGAGGGGGATGATATCAGGGTCCATTCTGCCATGCGGAGAGTGAGGTAGAAATCACAGGTGATTTCTACCTGGGTGGAGGCAGGAAAAAGTGGCAAGGTGATTGTCAGAGCTGCGTGTGCCATACTGTGTGCCCCACATCTCTAAAGTCAGCTGATTGCCCTCATGTGTTGTGGAGGATACGGTCCTTCCAGCAGTGTTGAGATGTAGTAGTCCATCTAGTCCAATTTATCTACATGGAATGGGAGTAAGTGCCATTTCCCCCCAGCTAGCAAATCATCTTAGGTAGCTGGGTTTACAGACTGGAAAATGTAAGCTGTAAGTAGACTCTTTTAAATCATAACCCCAGTACTGGAAGTATGTTTTAAAGAAATGAGATAGAATGAGGTGAGAATTTGGACTCCTGGCACCACTAGAATGAGCTTTAGTAGGCGGCTTGCGGGGCTTGAAGTCCAGGACTCCTTGGTACTTTTCTTCTGCCAACCCTCAAGATTTTTTGGTCTTATATTTGCTGTGCAGCAGGTCTTGCTCTCTCTCAGTAATGTGCTGCTCCAGTGTCACTGGAATTTCTAAATCAAATCTGGCTCCTGGGACAGTATGCAAGGAAAGGAGGTGGTCTTGGGTGACTTCCCTGTAAACTAATCAGGGGTAGCCATCTCAGCTAGTTTGACTGCAAAATTTCTATCAGCTGCAGCAAAGACAACCAATGGTGAAGGAAGCAAGGAATTTCAATCCAACAACAACATCTGGAGGACTGCAAGTGCCTATTTGTACCCTACATTTTCCAAATTTATGGAACAAAAGGAAGAGGACTATTCAATGCATTGTTTTCCTTTCTGTACCAAATGAATTAGGAGAGGAACGTGCCTTAGAAATTAATTACTAGAATTTGATCTGTTGTCTTGGTTTCCAACATTCAGATTTTCCCCATCCATTCTTAGCCATCATTACTGACCACTGGAAATGTTTATCAGCAGCAATTGGCTGTGTTTTTGTTGTGTGGCTTTTAGAAGTAACTGTTCATTAATTCGGTTTCATTGTCTGAACTGTGTGTGAGCCAGACAACCACTAGGAAATATATTTTAAGTTCTACCGATACCAAGTTTTATGGGCATTCATTATCACATCACTTCAGATAAGACCTTCCTCCTTATGAATGGCCTACAGATCAAGAATTGGAAAAGTTCTTTTTGAACTCTGACCCAACCCCCTCCCACTAGATCCATGCTCTTTTAGGGGTTATGGAAGCTGTAGATCATCACGACCACCACCACCATTATCATCACAACAACAAAAGTATATGGAAGGTCTGCTTATGAACTGGGAAAGAAGAGCAAGACACTTGGGTTTTAAGGAGAAGCTTGCTGCAATTTAACCTTCACAAAATCATTACGTTCTTGGCAGGGGGAAAAAGGTGTGAAGGACTAACTTTGCTGGCTGTAGATGTTGTTACTCAGTGGTATCAAGGAAATACCTCTAGAAGGCATAGGGAGAAATGTGGTTAGGAACTTTAAAAGGCGGCTGTAAAAGAAGAATGCACAGAAAACCAGTAATAATAACAATAAATAATAACATTTTATTTATATTTGCAAAGAAAACCAGTAGCAGAGCCCTGTAGCAGAAAGAGCAAGAAAGAGAGCAAACTAACATTTAAAAAAAAATCTGTAATAAGGTGACGGAGAGCTTTAAAACTAAGCAAATTAGTCATAGTCAAAGCAAACTAGGAGATAAAATATTATTCTTGTGCTTTGATATAATATTAGCTTTAATAGGGTTATGAATAAGAGATTGGTTCATTTTTACCTATTTATGGGCCCTTTCAAACTGGTCAGATATAGCACTGGCTATAACTTTCACTGATCCAATCTATTAAAAAATGAGATGTGATGCTTAGGGGAGGGTATGTACTTCCCAGATCCTATTTCTTGAAACTACATTCACCAGATGTGCCTTGGGATGAAAAACTAAAATGGACACAGTGACTGTGACTGTTTTGGCACCCATTGGATCCTTTGTTTCATTTTCAAAACAGAGTGTTTCCACTTCTGATGTTTCCATTGGATGGAAAATATGGAGGAGACAGACTTGTACTAGAAAGTATCACATACCAGGCATTTCCCATGTTCTACCTTTCTTTATTAGAATATAGGAAATCATGTCCCTATCTCAAATATTCAATAGTTTCAATAGTTTCTTTGTCATTACCTTAAAGAATTTAAATTCCTTTTGCCTAAGTTTTCAGGGATTCCAACCCATATTCAGAAAGCAACAATAGTACCTGTTTACAGACATCAGATATATTTTACTGTACAGTATACAGTGAAGTATCTTTCCCTCTACTGACCGTGGCAGAGGTTCTCATTTTCAAGAATGTAGAGCGGAGCCAAGATAACATTACACTCAATATGACACTGAAACAAGGGAATCAGAAACATGGAAAATGTTGTAATTGGTCATTTCAAAGGCTTGTCAGGATGAGAAGCTGAAAGATTGTAAGGCTTTTCCCTCCTCACATCTCTTTTTGTAGTCATTGAGTAGATGGGGAACTAGAATGGCTTTGAAGTACTGCAATTCTGTAGCACCAATCTAGGATCTGCTTTAATAGGCAATTGTATGAAATAGCAGCCAGGAGGGTAGCTCAGGAAGGGCAGACTCTGCCTGCCCTGATCATGGGGTGGGCAGACGCAAAAGGGGACCTTACATGTCAAACCCCTTTGCTGAAATTCCCTTTTCTGCTCAGCTGCTAAAATATGCAAGATCCCTGCCACTAGAAGAGAATGCATTCCCATACATCATTAGAACTTTTATGGGGATTGCATAATGGAAAGTTTTTTCTCTGCTATATATACTCCAACCCAATTGTCCATAGTAGTTTGCAATTTTGTTTCTGTACTCTAGAGGGAAATTATACTGCACCTGCAGGTTTTGTAAATCTACCTTATATACTCATGTATAAGTCAGCCTCATGTATGAATTGAGGGCAGATTTGGGGACTGAAATTATGTATTTTGATATGGCCCATGGACAAATTGAGGGTAATTCCATGGAAAAGGGAAAGCATCAATACCACCTCAGGGGACCAATCACCAACCCCCCATTTCCCAGCCAGGCATTCAAAAAGGCCAGAAGCTGCATCATGGCAGCGATAGTAGAATGGGTCAGTGCTTATTTTAGGTTCTTTTGGGACATACTAAACTCTACTCAGAAAAGGAGACCACATCTCTTTCTATGAACTTGGGCTTTGAGATCTGCAGGGGAGGTCCTCCTCTCGGTCCCACCACCGTCTCAGGCATGATTACTGGGGATGAGAGAGAGGGCATTCTCAGTGGTGGCTCCCCAACTCTGGAATACCCTCCCAAAAGAGATTAGGTGGGCCCCCACACTCCAGTCCTTCCAATCCAACCAAAACGCATGGATGATTGAACAGGCCTTTGACCTCAAGTAGATTAACACTCTGGCACTTTAGGTCATGAACTGATGGCAGCTAGTTTTTATCTGCAGGCATTCTGCATTTTAAAATTGGGTAATTTTATCTTATGCTATGTGTGTCGGTAATGGTTGTAATTATAATTTTATGTGTTATTGTTTTATACTTATGTACCATTGCTTGTATATGCTGCATCCTGAGCGCCTTGCAAGTCAGCCCGAGTCCCTTCAGGGAGATATAAATAAAGATTATTATTATTATTATTATTATTATTATTATTATGGTTTCTTTTTTGACCACACTTTTATCTTATGCTATGTAATGGTTGTCATTATAATTGTATGTGTTATTGTTTCATGCTTATGTACCGTTGTATGTAAATGCTGCACCTTGAGTACCTTGTGCGCCGCCCCGAGTCCCTTCGGGGAGATGGTGGCGGGATATAAATAACGTTTATTATTATTATTACAGTTCCTTTTTTGACCACACTTAAGGTATAATATTCACTATTAAGATTGTGGGTGAGTTGTCCCAGTTTTTTGGGTTGATTGTTTAACTAAAATTTCTAGACTTATACATGAGTATATAGAGTACATATTTAAGATACCCCATTAGCTGAGTTATTTGCTGAAAGCAATATTCAGTGCTTAGATCACTACTAGAGCCATTATGTAAAAGCTTAGAGGCTTATCTGAATATGATGGTTGTGCCAGGCTCTTTTTATTTATGTTATTGGCCCATTGGATTTTGTTTCATTTTCCAAGAGGACACCTTCTTCCTTTGCTGTTGGGTGCAGTTCTTTCCTGGATGCTGGAACCTGTTACTGTCTTTCTTCCATTTCTCTCACCCCAATGCCAGGCCTTGTGACTGGCAGGTCTGAGGAAACGAGGCCTGGTGCTCCACATTCTCCACATCCCTGCTCTCCCTCCACCAAAATCTTTTAGTGGCTCTGTGGGTTTCTTGTCACCGAGCTGTAGAGGTGCCTGGCCTCTGGTTTATCCCAGCAGTAGTGACTGTGTAGCTCTCCCCAGGGTCATGCTGTAAACGAACAGCTTTGATCTCGGTTGGGCTCCTCTGAGCTGAATATTTCATCATAGAGGAATCTAGGCTGCAGCTCATGTGATAGTGAAATTAATGAGAGGAGGAGAGACTTGTAGGTGCCACTCATGAACAGCAGGAGCTGCAGCCTCAGCTAGGCTCCCCCTCCTCTCTGTGGCTTCGGCTATGGTTCCCCCATTTTTCCTTTTCTTGTTCAGTTCCTTGTCCTTTCTCTCCCCCCTACCTATTTTCCCAGGGTTTTCTTTTTCCTTTCTTACACCTTTCCCCCTCCAACCCCCATCCGCCAGCTTTCTCTGGGAGAAATGTGCCTCTTTTTTTTCATGGATGAGCCAGCTGTCCCCTCTCCATCCTCATGGGCCCATGTCCCAGTGGCCTCTGCAGGCTGTGAGGTAGAGTGCCAGTCCTCATCTCTACAAGTGCACATCTTGTTGAGATTTTTGGCCTTACCTAGAGTCTTCTTTCTGATGCCTGATGGGAGCCCAGAGCAATCTGTGGGTCAGCTGTACGGGGCAGCACTGTTTTGACATTTTTTGAGGGATGCTGGCCTACACTGTTCCCTGCCAAATGGGGTCACACCTGTGTCTTTCTTCAGAAAGGGACATGTAAAAAGGCTTTGTTGGCTTTGGATGAAAAGCCTGGGTCAGCCCAATTCTTCTGAGTACTTTCTTTCCTCCAGGGCTGGGAGTGAATACAACAACCCTTGGCTTTCTGTTTGCACGTAGGATGCTTTGTTTCTTTTAAAAAATGCGATGCTTAACTCAGTCTCTGAATTCCCTGGCTTTGCGCTTTCAATATAAAATTTACATTAGACAGAGCATACATTCCCTTTTAAAAGATTTTTTTTCTTTTTCCTTTCATTTTTCAATTTTGCATTCATAGCATTGAAAGGCAGCATCACTACAGACTAAAAGTCATTCTGGAGCATCACTTGTGAATATGCCCTTGCTTTGCTTCTTGATTTTTAACAGCAGTACTGCATAGGAGATTAGCAGCTGTCCTTCCCTTTTCCTGAATACAGCTGCATCTCAGAAACAGGCATGTGATCCTCCCAGTGCAGTATTGCTTTGAGTTTGCTCCACCACACCCCAAAACGTCTGCATCTCAGTGTCAGTGGGTGAACAAAAGCTGCTCTAAGTGGCAGGAATCAGGAGCCGCTTGAACTAACTCTGAAGCTCAGTAAAACAATCCTGGGAGAAGTAGCAAGGCCTGAGCTTGCTTTTTGCCTGCTTATTGTGACTGTTTAGCCATACAGGGCAAAAGGGCTTCACTGTAGCGTAAAGGCACAGTACAGTGACTCACCCTCTCTCCCTGTCTAGTACTACACAGAAGAATGAGGAGGCACAGGGAAGGGGGGAGGGAAGGAAGCCGGCCTTGGCAGCTCAGGCCTGCAGCCAGGGATACAGCAGTGGTGAACCACAGAGCAAAAACAGGAGAGGAGAGCAGAGTGCTTCTCTTCTAGGCATGGTGACACTATGCAGGGTCAGAGATAAAAGATGTTGTGGGCTCCCACACTTCAAGTGAGAGCAGAACTGGTACTTCAGGCCACTACATTCTATATATATATATATATATATATATATATATATATATATATATATATGGAATTACATTAATAAAATTAGGGATGGATAACAATTTATCTATTATAAATATATTATTATTATTATTATTATTATTATTATTATTAAAAATTATTATTATTGTTTGAAACACAACAAGATGAGTCCACAGCAAACAAGATCACTCTTCTGGCTGTTGTATTGGATCACACGTCAGACACTTCCCAAGTGTCTCGGTCTGTGTGATGTATCGGCGTATAATGCATGCAGATCCCAATAAGGTGGCCTTCTGCAGCTGGCAGATGGTAATTTTGTCAGTGCCAATTGTGTTTAAGTGAAGGCCAAGGTCTTTAGGCACTGCACCCAGTGTGCCGATCACCACTGGGACCATCCTGACTGGCTTGTGCCAGAGTCTTGGCAGTTCAATCTTTAAATCCTCATATCGTGTCATCTTTTCCAGGGATTGCAACATCCACAATCTATACTTTTATTATTATCATCATCATCATCATCATCATTATTATTCCAATAGTATTATTGGAGTATTATTGGAGTATTATTGGAGCCTCTGGTGGCACAATGGGTTAAACCCTTGTGCTGGCAGGACTGATTGACCGACAGGTTGTTAATTCGAATCCGAGCAGCAGGGTAAGCTCCCATCTGTCAAGTTCTAGGTTCTCATGCAGGAACACGAGACAACCCTCCCACATGATGGTAAACACATCAAACATCTGGGTGTCCCTTGGGCAACATCCTTGCAGACTGCCAATTCTCTCACACCAGAAGCAACTTGCAGTTTCTCACAAAAAATATACTGTGGGCCACATTTTCTAGGGATTATGTGGGCCGCATGCTGGTATTGTGCTGGAAAAGAACCAAAGTTCAGTGTTTTTCTTCTTCCCTCTCTCTCCCTTTCTGCCCCTGCTGCCACTTTCTCTCTCCCTTTCTCTAGATTGCTTTTGCAGAAGTCTAAACTAATAATAATGAAACGTGTGTGCGTGCGCGCAGGGGTGGGGGTGGAATTATGCCAAAGGCCCCACACAGCCCTATCAACAAAGATTGTCCACCCTTGAATCACAGGAACATGGTTTCAGGAATTGTATTGCAAACCCAAGGCCATGAGGAAAGCTCTGTAGTTTTGGAAGCCAGCAGTCTAGGTTTGCTCTGAAACTGTGGGCAAAGGAATGAAATAAAAGGGCAGAAGGACCAGAAAAGACGAAGCAGCTGTTAATATTTGTTAATGTGAGTGTATGCATTCAAGATGATGTGTGTGTGTGTAAAATCCAAGGTGTAATAGGAAGATGCCTTTGGGTACCTCATGAGACTGGGGAAGCTGAGATTCAGAAAGGCTGAGAGAAGATCATTTGGTTTCCCAGTGCCTCTGATTAATTCTCTGCTGCTGGAATTGGGTTGCTGCAAACACTGCTGAGCCAATCTTCTGCCCGAAGCCGTGCAATTGCAGTAATGCCTTGGCTGGAACAGTGTGTCTGCCATGTTCCCAATCCTGTTTGCTCATGTGCTGAATAATCTGTGCGGGGAGCTGGCTGCCACACTCCCTTTGCTTAGCCAGAAAGTCTCAGGAACTGCAGGGTTAGAGAAAACAAAGCAGGGAAAGGCACTTGGGTTATTCTGATTGCCTTTATGTGCATTTGCCGTGGTTGTGTGTGCAATTTTACTGCTGACAGAGCCCCAGGGAAAGGGTGCAATGCCCCCACAACTCCTTCACCCACTGCTCACATACCGTACAGGGACTGGGGTAAGCTTTTTAGAACCAGAACTTTTGGTTTGTCAGACAACCAGCATTCCATCTCAGCTGAGCTGCTGGGAGTTATATTGACAAGACCTGATGAGATTGAATATATAGTCAGGTGCAGGGATATGGTTTTCTTCAAAGACGCCCCTAATGAAGTAATAATCTAATGTTTTACTTATCTCTCCCCTATTTGTACTGCACTGGATGCAATAAAAACAGATCTCCATGGGCTGTTGTAGGTTTTTTGGGCTATATGGTCATGTTCTAGAAGCATTCTCTCCTGACCTTTCACCTGCATCCATGGCAAGCACCCTCAGAGGTTGTGAGGATGCTTGCCATAGATGTAAGTGAAACGTTATGAGAGAATGCTTCTAGAACATAGCCATATAGCCCAAAAAAACTATAACAGCCCAGTGATTCCGGCCATGAAAGCCTTTCACAATACACAGATCTCCATATTTTGAAATTTTGAGTGTCTGGAGGAATATCTAAGAAAATTCAAATGTTTTCCTTCTCCCCCTCAGTATATGCAAGGAAGCCTGTAGCAAGACCCAGTTGCATTGCCATATGTATGTTCTCCATTTTGTAAAAATAGAAAGTTAACAATCAAGCCGAAGAAGGGGGATATGTGACCCTCTGAATCCTGTTGTGCTGCAGTCTCTTTATCCCCATCACCAATTGCGAGAGTCTCACACATTTCCCATCCCTGCATTGAACCAACCTCCTTCCTCCACCAGTTCCATTAAGGTCTCCCTCTGATACTGGGAACTGAAAGGGACACCTGGAGAAAGTGGTCCTGCATTCACACTCTTTTTCTTAAAGAAACATGAAGTGATGGGTCACTTGAACCCTGTAACTGCTTGAATTATCTACAGATTATATGATTGGTGCCTGCTTAAAATTATGAGTTACTCACAGTTGTATTACTTTAAACATTTTTATGATAAGCCACAATGAGGGCTTCCTCCTCACAATTCAACAGAAATGCATTGATCCTATAAATGGAGTGGGAACTAGCTGAATGGGAACGGGTAGCTTGTCCAATTTTCATGACAACATCACCAGTCTTATGGCAGACACAGTTATGCTGCTGGCCCCATTCCATATGTTCGACGTGTGGCTTAATTTCCTTGTGAACAATATCTGGCTCTCACTCCTTTCAGGGAAGACTGGTGTGCAATGTAGAGGGTGTATTGGAAAGAGGTGGCCCAGAGAAGTGTTCTAGCTTCTTCTATATCCAGTAGTGTAGTTCACAGGACCACCTTGTTCTTAGATCCCATCCCTCTCTGGAAACAGTTTCTATTGAGGGAATTGAAGTATTGCCTAGTTGCCATAATGGGGTTCGGAACTGTCAATTTCAGCAGGATTTGTGCAGAGATGGGGTAAGGAAAAATATGGAACTAGCTCTGCCTATTTTGGCACACTGTTTTTTCAGAAGGGAGGGAAACAGGGAGAAATGACTGCTAGGAGTTAAAAACGTAGAGGGTTCAGCTGAGATATCAGGTGAGAAAACCTCTTCGTTTGGTGTTCTTTCCCTATTGTTCTAATTCTGAAATCCAGAGAGCTTGGGAAGGTGACATTTTAAGCCTAAAATTTTCTTTTTTGGCTACATGTCTGAGGAGCTGGGAATTGTATTCCAAAAAGGTGACTTCCCCAAGCTCTGCTTATAGCCCAGTGTTGCTTCAGAGCAGGATAAATATGAATCATTGGTCCACCAGGAGCAAAAATAATCCATTCTACAGAGGAAGCCTATTACAAAACCACAGTAATGGAATCTTACATTGTCTGTGGTTTCTCTTCCAGCTTCCAGCAAGCTGGGGTTTTAAGGACAGCCTGAGGAGAATGGTGATTCCTCTGAGGTTCTTTTGCCTGATAGCTACTGGTGTTTCTACTGTCTGTAAATCTGTGCCTCCTACAATTGTGCTACCATTTCCAAGAGAAGAGTGATTTGATGCTCATTTTGTAGTGGAGAATTGAAGGATTTTTTACACTCAGCCTGTGACACACACATTTTATAGTGTAGTGGTTTGAACATAGGGAGAGGTGGGTTCCAATATCCACTAACACAGTGGTTCTCAACCTGTAGGTCCCCAGATGTTTTGGCCTTCAACTCCCAGAAATCATAACAGCTGGTAAACTGGCTGGGATTCTTAGGAGTTGTAGGTCCAAACACTTGAGGAGCCACAGGTTGAGAACCACTGCACTAAGGTATAGAAACCCACTGAGTGGCCTTGGGCAACTCACACTCTCTTGACCTCAGAGGAAAGCAATGGCAAACCAGCTCGGAACAAATCTCCCCAAGAACAGGGTTGCAAATGACTTAAAGTTACACAACAACAACAACAGCAGCAGCAGCAGCAGCAACTGTGACTGTTTAGACTTGAATCAAATCACTTCATTTTTTTTTCTGGCCACTTGGGCTCTTGCCCCTCCACATGTCACATAGGATGAAAAATCTCTGAATTCAGAAGGTAAGAACTGAGTTGCCAAATCAAACCAAAATAATCTATTTAGTAACCCAGCTTTCCATTTTTATTACTTGGGACCTGACACCTCCAGAGGCTCACTACCAGGGCAACAAAGAGATGACCTTTCCCTGTGGCCTACTTGTCTCCAAGCCCCTGTTACTTAAAGGTAGCTATCTATGGCCACATATGCCATTTAGCAACCATGGTAAAAAGGCACAATCTCCGTGATATTATCAGTCATTTCCAGTGTCTTCCTTGTGGCATTTGTTTGTGCCAATTGGGCTTCTGGAGTGATTTGCTCATGTAACAATGTGACCCTCTCTCTGTGGTCCTTTTAAGACCTGGGCTCAGACTGAGAAGCATTTCAGGAGGCAGCGGGGGAAGGAGCGGGGAGAAGGGAGCTGCGTTGCAGTGAGACGCTGTAGGGCCCTGCTATATTGATTAAGCTCCTGGGACTGCTGCCAGTTGCCTCTAGGATTAAATCGATACAGTTTGCAAAAGTAAAAGCTTCTCCTCGCTGGAGACATAAAATATTGGAGTTTATTTTTTTAATGATAAACCTTACAGGCGGGTGACTCTTCCCACTACTCTGCCAGAAACTAGGGTTAATTGGGATTTGAGAATGGGGATAGAGGCGCATCAGCAAAGTAACTATAACATTTAACCCCGAAGGGTTAAATAACCAGCTTGCCGAGGTACAGGGCAACACAGGAAGAGAATCAAATTCCCATCAGAAGATCATCTGTATTGGCATGCCAAGGTAAACAAGTGTTGCCCATATGGGAAGGACAGATTTCAATGGTATCTTGTTAGTTAGGCCTAGTGGCAATAAAAGCATTCTGTGCCAAGATATCTAATGGTGTAACTTGCTGCTACCTTCAATTTATTCCTCTCAGTGAACCAAATACTGTTGAAGTAGCTTTTGTTCCTGCTGCTTGAGCATTTTTTGGGAATTTGTTTGATTCTGTTGGTCTTAGGGGAGCTTAAGCCAGGTAATGATGATACATAGGCATGGAATGTGTTTAGACAAACACTACAGGCCAAATTGTGTGGCTCACCCTCTTGTCCCTACTATTTCCACAAGCCTGTGTTTGTGGGAAAGGTGGAGAAAATGTTATAAATGTAGGGATGACACTTAACTGTATTCAGTAGTATATTGGTAACATCCCCAGGACCGGATTTCTGTGTTAATCATTTTGCATATTTATTTATCTATTTATTTCCTTCATTTCTACCCCACCCTTCTCCCACAAGGGAACTCAGGGCGGCATATTACATATTGTTCCCTTTGGCTAGTCAAAGGCCCTAGTAACTTTAGAAATTTAAGTCAAGGAGAGCTCTGTATGAATTAGCTCAAAAGTTTGTTGTTCTGCTTTGCCATGGGAGTTGGAGCCCCAGAGCTATGTGTGTGTGGTTGCTTGGTCTTATTCTGTGGTAACAGAAACTGCCAAAGGCTTTGCTTTGTGTTGCTATTTGAGTTACTGCTTTATATTTGTGGCCACAAACCCAGAGGATTCACAGGTGTAAAGAATCTGTAGAATGTGTTTCATATTACATCCATCCTGCCTTTAAGGAATATGAAGTCATACAAGTAAATGGAGGAAATAGCAATTTTCTGGAATGGTATACTGAATTGGAAATCTAAGTATTGTCTGCAAACAGTGGTAGCAGCATACAGATGCCTTTCCCAGCTCCACACCTAGATGTGAAAGACTGGATTTGGGAGCATCTACTGAACTGTAATCCTTTCCCATGATTGGTTGGTAGATAGATAGATAGATAGATAGATAGATAGATAGATAGATATTTTCAAATGTAGAAGCAAGGCTAGATATATCAGGGGAGATATTCAAGCAAGGTTTTTCCATTTTTCTAAAGTGAAACTACTAGCCACAGTGGAAGAGTTTATGTTCAGGGTTCAGATTTGAACCATGATCTTGGGAGAGGAGAGTTTACTGGTTTTTTCCTCTTGTTGTTTCCCCATTTCAACCATTATTTGCTTTATATAAAAGCATACAGTTGTCACATTATTCTTCTTCTTCTTAGCTCCAAGGAACAAATTACATTATGCTGTTACTTGCCATCAAATCAGCTTTGTCTTATGGCAACCCCAAGAAACCTCCAAGAGACCCTGTTAATAGGCTTGCTTGGGTCTTCCAAACGGAGGACTGTGGCTTCCTTGACTGAATCCTTCTGTAATGAAGGCTTCCTCTTGTCATACATACAGCCTTCCACTCTGCTGAGCAATATTGTCTTTTCCAGTGAGTCATGTCACCCCATGCTATGTCCAAAATATGACAGTTTCATGTAGTCATCTTGGCTTCTAGTGAGAGTTCAGGCTTGATTTGCTTTTGGGACCATTTATTTGTCTTTTTGGCAGCCCACAGTCTCCACAGAACTCTTTTCCAGCATCATATTTCAAATGAGTAGATTTTCTTCCTGTCATATTTCTTCACTGTCCAGTTTTATTATTAATGTTTATATTTATTTGTATCCCAGTTTCCCATCAAGATTGAGACCCAATACAATTTAAAAGACCAATAGAATTAAAACATGCAAAAAGTACATATTAAAATAGAATTAATATTACGTTTGTTTATATTGCGCTTTATCTCTCCCTATAGACTTAAAGTGGCTCACAATCTAAAGCATTACAATACAATTTAAAATATACAAATATTAAAACAGTATTAACCTCGCTAATATTAAATACAAATCAGGTTAAAACCATAAAATCACAGTAGCCACTGATGATCTTAATTAAACCAATTACAATATTAAACCAATTACAATATGAAAACTGGAAAAACGATGGCATGGAGGAGTCTGACTTTGCTATTTAATTATACATCTTTGAACTTAAGAATCTTATCTAGTAGCTTCATAGCTGCCTTTTGGGGTTGAGAAGATGGCATTAGAGTTCAACTCTCCTCTTAAGTGACATAGTCCCAGTGTATGTTGCCTATTTCCTTGGCTGCTCATAACAGTTTCAAACATTATGGCAAATCCCAATGCTTAAAATCATGTGATGAAAGCATCTCATCCTGATGATGTTGTACTGTAACTCCCCTCAGGCCTAGTCAGCATAGCAGATGGTGAGGAATGCTGGGAACTGCAGTCTCCCTCTCTTACTCTCCACACCCCTAGCAGATTAGTCTATCTAGTTTACTAGCAATTTATAGTAAGCCTTCCACTTTTGTGGGCATTGGGATCACAGGACCCCATTGAAAGTGGACAATGTAAATATAATGCATTTTAAAGAAAACATAAGATAACACCTCTCCATACATTTTTATATTATCCAGGATGATTCTATGGCCAACTTCTCCCAGAAGTTCACCATAAGGTCACTTTGGAGGACCTCGAGATTCCTAGAAGGAACATATTAATCAAATCCATGAAAAATCAAATTCACGAAAGTTACACCTGCAGATTTGGAGGGATGACTGTACTGAAAGTGGTAACAGTTCAAGGTCTTTCCTTCTCTTACTATCCAGTAGCTTTCATTTTGAGTTATCAAAAACCTAATCAGCAAGGTTCTGCATGCAAATCATTTGTGTTGCAACTTTTAAGTTACTGCATCAAAAGCACACAAAGCAATAATCGACATGGCACCAACTTTGAGCCCCCTTCTCCCCCATTCATCCATTCACCAGTTTTTGAATACTGGTAAAAGTAATGTAAAACAGGGTTCATTTGCATTTCTAATCCAGAGCAACTGTCAATTAAGAGAGCAGGAAGTGCTGTGAAAACCTAGTTTGGATTAGGGATGGACATTTACAATTTCCCCACTTCCTAATACATTAGTGTTTCTTCCTGTTGTATCAAAACATTCAGGGTTTCATTTTCCTTGCAAAGGATGATATACTTGCTACAAAGTTGAAAACTGTGTATTTTCAATGAACACCCTGTTTTACTTAGAACTGCAGAACTTTTTGAAGAACTAGGGTGATTCAGAGAAGTTTGCAAGTTTGAGTTTCTTCCCTCTTTGCCAACTAAAGGATCTGTTTACCAGCTAGGAATATTAAATACAGCGAGGCCTCAGTATCTGTTGGGGGCTTGTTCCCTAAATCCATGGATGCTCAAGTCTCACTATATGCAATGGCATAGTAAAGTTGTGTCCCTTTGGTTCACTCCCCCCTCCCCCACCAATATTTCTGAGTTGTGGTTGGTTGAATGAATGGATGGATGAAAAATCTGTGGATCTGGAAGGCTGGCTGTAACACAAATAGTTGAGGTAAAGACCTGAATTAGAATTATCCTTTGGAGGTCTCCCATAATTTTAAATGCCTTAAGGAGTGTTTACTATCATTTTGTGTCTCCCTAGTTGTGTATTAGTCCAGCAAGTGCCATTATAGTGCTGTGATAATGTAACTTAACATCTTTATCATTAATATAGCAATTCAGAATGCTGAAAGTGCTTGATATGCATTATTTCTTAAAGCAACATTGTAAAGTAAACTGGTGTATAAACTCCATATTTTTTGAGGGAAAGGCACTGAGAGAGGGAAGAGTTAACAGCTTTTGTGAGATTTGGACTCAGGGATTTGGGGCTCATGCTCTTCCCCATTCCACTCCATTAACTCAACAACACAAAGTTAGCCTGTCTTAGCAAAAGGGCATGGAAACGTTCCTTTTTGGATAACTACTCCAGGCCTCTTCCTCTCGCCAGCGGGATTATTTGTAGTGCTAGGAATTTGAATCCTAAACATAACCTTTTGTCTTTTAAGTAGTATTTTTTTTACATCGAACTTGGGAAAACTAGATGGCTTGTTTTGTGTTGAAACACCATTTTCATTCATCAACTCTAAAATAAGAGCAACATTGGCTTGTCTCACAGGGCTGGTACAGAGATGACGAGAAAGGCAAGGCATTTGCCCACTGAAAATGCTATAGAAATGATTACAGCTAATAAATTACCAACAGTGTTAGGGGAAATCAACAGACATGCCATGTGTTGTGTTGAGAGGCAGCTCTTGCCACCTGTGAAATGCCGGCACATCAGGACTCTGCATATGTTTAACCTGCAGTGGCTCTTTATTGCAGGGATGGAGCTCCATTGGTCTGTCCCTGTGGCTTAGCCGGTCAGTCTCTGTTTAGCCTGTTCCTCCTGCAGGGCTTCCTGGCTGACATCTTTCCACTTTCACTGCCTAAAAATGCCAGCCCAGCAGCTGTGAGTCAAGTGTCACCCGGGTGCTTTGGATGACTAACATTGGCCCGCAAAGCCAAGGCAGCTTTGCAAAAGTAAGGCTCTCTCAGGTTGGCTGAGGAGCTGGCCAGAGTGCTGAAAAGAGGCTGGGTGCTGAGCCACTGCCCTTGCTACCCACCTGTTTTTTCAACTTCGCCATTTGCTCAGCCAGGAATGATTCCTCCTTCCTAAGGGGAAAGCAGCCATTTCTTTGTGAACTGAAATTGCTCTGCTGGGAGTAGCCACCTCTTGGGACACCGATTCCCAATTGGGGCAAACTTGAAAACTTGCCCCAATGGTGCAGACCGGCAGATGTGCTGAGACTGCCTCCCCCAGCATCTCTCACCATTGCTAGGAGACGCCCTCCTTGTCTCTAGCCCTGGATTACAGGCAGTAAAGCAGGCATGGGCTTACTTGGGCCCTCCAGGTGTTTTGGACTTCAACTCCCACCATTCCTAACAGCTTCAGGCCTTTTCCTTTTCCCCTCAGCCACTCAAGCAGGAAGGAAAGGGCCTGAGGAATTGTGGGAGTTGAAGTCCAAACTTGGAGGGACCAAGTTTGCCTGTGTTTGCAGTAAAGGGTGATGCTATTTGCAGGAGCCTTCAACCTGAGCCCTGCCACCCTTCTTCCAGCAACACCAGAAGCACTTGAAGTGGCCAGCTTCTGGTCAGAGGAAATGTAGAATAATGCAAAGTTTAAATTTAGTTTGTGTTTTTTAAATTCATATCTGTATTCTCAATTTGCTTCTGATAAATAAATAAATTTGCAGGAGGACTCGTTGGGTAGCATTTAGAAGCTTATAGGCAAATCCACACATTCCTCATCCATTTCTGATAAGAGAAATAGTGATATATTGGTGCCAGGTCCTGGGGGAAGGCAAGTGGTTCGAGGACCATTGTGTTTTGGACTTCAACTCCCACAATTCCTAACAGCCCCAGACTCTTAACTTTTCCCCCTTAGCCGGGGGAAAGGAAGGGGTCTGAGGCTGTTAGGAATGGTGGGAGCCAAAGCCCAAAACACCTGGATGGCTAAAGTTTGCCCAGCCTGATGGACACTGTAGGAGGAATGCAGCTTGGTGCCAGTTGACCTGCGATGGCTCAATTCTCTGGAATCCTGATGGCGCTGAAGAGGAGGGGGCTGAAGCAGGGGCCTTTTTTTTTTTTTTTTGTCATGTCAGGAGTGACTTGAGAAATTGCAAGTTGCTTCTGGTGTGAGAGAATTAGCCGTCTGCAAGAATGTTGCCCAGGGGATGCCCAGATGTTTTGATATGATACCATTCTTGTGGGCAGGCATGTAGTCAGGGGGGGGGGGGGCTCGGGGGGCTTCAGCCCCCCCCCCCCCGAAATTTTAATGGTGGTTCGCGAAAAGGCCTTATTGGTGCATTATTTAAACTGTTATGTTTATTTATATCATGATTTGATCACCATACTCAATATATCCCATATGCATGGGGGTATTGGGGTAATGATACAAAAGTTTGCTAGGCTAGACCCTCTTTCACTCAGACTCAGCCCCCCCTCCGAAACTCAGCCCCCCCCGACCCCCCCCCCCCGAAAATTTTTTAGCTCCCCCCCTCCCCCCCCCCCCCCCGAAACGAAATCCTGCCTACGGGCCTGCTTGTGGGAGGCTTTTTTATTTATTTATTTGCGTCACTTCTATCCCGCCCATATCACCCCGAAGGCGACTCAGGGCGGCTTCTCTCATGTCCCTGCATGGGGAGCTGGAACTGACAGAGGGAGCTCATCCGCTCTCCCCCCGGATTCGAACCTGTGACCTGTCGGTCTTCAGTCCTGCCGGCCCAGGGGTTTAACCCACTGCGCCACGGGGGCAGGGGGCCTAATCCTCCAGGGTTGGATAGTGGCGGGGGTGGGGGGGGGGGCATTCCTTACAGATTGCAATTCCGGCCTCTTTGCAGAGGGTGGCTGGCTGCAATATCTGATCCTAAGTGGTGCAAGGTAGAGTGTGTGCCGATGAGGCACTTTGCCTTCACTCCCCCCTCCCCCTCCCCGGTGAACCCCCAACCTCCTTTCCACGCAGCCCCCTCCCCTCTCCCCCTCCCCGCTCGCCGGAGCCGCTGATTCAGGCCTCTTGCCGCGCGAGCCAATCAGTGGGCAGGAAGGGCCTGCAGCCAGGGAGAGCGAGATCCGTGGCTCGGAGGAGGAGGAGGAAGAGCGGCGGCGGAGGCGCGCACTGCAGTCCCAGCCCCTCCTGCCGGAAAGGCTCTTCCCCCCCCCTCCCCCGCCTCTCCCGCAGGCCGATCCCAGCAGTACGTTTCCCTCCGCCATGCTCCCTTTCAGAGACTGTGAGGGGCAGGGAAGGGACACTGGCCGGGCGAGGAAAGCCTCTCCTCTCGGCGACCCGCTAGCCCTTTCCGTAGTGAGGGTGGGGAGGAGATGGTGAAGGAAGGGAGGCAGGCAGGCAGGGAGGGAAAGAAGGTGGGAGCCTCGCCTTGGGGGCGATTCAGGCAGGAGGAGGAGGAGGAGGCCGAGGATGCGCCTCCGCGGTGGAATGAATGCAACTTGACACCACTAACTGCTATGGCTCAAGGCTATGGAATCCTGGGAGTTGTAGTTTTCCCTGTTCTGCAGCTCTCTCTGCCCAAGGACATCATCACACTAGAGAATGAATCCACTTTCAATCCAGTTTCTGCCTCCTGCAGAATTCTGGGGTTTATAGTTTAAGGAACAGCTTCGCTATAGTACAAACCCCAGAATTCTGCAGGAGGCAGAAACTGGATTGAAAGTGGATTCGTTCTCTAGTGTGATGAGGTCCTTCAAGAGTGTTGGTGCCTCAACAAACCACGATAACCCTGGCTTCATAACATAATAATAATAATAACAACAACAACACTTCATTTATATTCCACTGTTCTCATCCCAAAGGGGACTCAGGGCAGATCACAGTATATATATACACGGCAAACGTTCAATGCCACTTTGTATAGACAATACACAGACATATAGAACAGAAGGAGGTGTTTCAGCAGTTTTGGTGCCATGAAAGGTTGGGCTCGAGTCCAGGGGGTGCTGTTGCTGTATCCTCTATGACAAAGAACCATCAGGACTTCCTCCTTCCTTTTGGTCACCCAGCATTTTCTGATCTTCTTTCTTTTATGGCGTTGTCAAACACCTCCCCCGCTTTTAGCGGTACCTAATTTCTCTAATCACTGCTAAAGCTGTTTTCGAATTGCTTAGGTAAACAATGAGCTAGGCTGACAGTTGGTAGCTCATGCTGACCTGGGGCTTCAAACTTGCAACCTTTTGGTTGATAGATCTTATAATTGCTGATGATTCACCAGCTGTGCTAAACTTTCATCCAACCTTGGCAGTTAAAGCCCACCCATAGAATATGTGAAATTTGAGGAAGGGTGCATCTACTATTGAATATGGTTTAGCACTATTTTAAGGGCCGCCATGGCTGCATGCTATGGGAGTTATCATTTGGTGAGGCGACCTTATAAAACTACAACTCCCAGGATTCCACAGCTCATAGCCCTTAAAGTTGCATCAAACTGTTTTAATTCTACAATGTAGGTGCACCCCGAGATGGCCACATAACAAAAGGTGCCAAAGTTTTGTCGATGGCTTTCATGCCTGGAATCACTGGGTTGCTGTGAGTTTTCCGGGCTGTATGGCTGTGTTCCAGAAGCATTATCTCCTGATGTTTCACTCGCATCTATGGCAGGACGTGGGTGAAACGCCAGGAAAGAATGCTTCTGAAACATGGCCATACAATCCAGAAAACTCACAGCAACCCAATGCCAAAGTTAGAAGACAGACTGGTGAGGCAGAAACAGATTCTTTAATTCAGGAATCAAGTTATGAGCGTGTGTAGTTTCAAGTCACCTGCCAATTTATGGAAACACCAATAATGTCACATGGTTTTCTTAAGCAAGGAAAACTCAGAGGTGGCTTTGCCAGCTCCTTTCTCTGAAATAGATCCCATTGCACCCAGGATGCATTGATAGTCTTCCTTCAAAGAACTAACCAAGGCTGATCCTTCTTAGCTTCCAAGATCAGACTGGATCTTATAAGTGTTCAAAAGTAGAAAAGCAAACCATGTCTGAAATAGTTGCTGAGTTTGTTTATGAGTCCAGATTTGCTCAAGTTCCATTACTTAATGGTTGAACGTGTGCCATTATTATTATTATTCAGTTCTTGTGGGTTTTTTTCGGGCTATATGGCCATGTTCTAGAGGCATTTCTCCTGACGTTTCGCCTGCATCTATGGCAAGCATCCTCAGAGGTGAGGTCACCTCACCTCTGAGAATGCTTGCCATAGATGCAGGTGAAACGTCAGGAGAAATGCCTCTAGAACATGGCCATATAGCCCGAAAAAAACCCACAAGAACTGAGTGATTCCGGCCATGAAAGCCTTCGACAATACATTATTATTATTACTATTACTATTAGGCTTTCTGCCTTCTCAAAAAAAAAATATCCCAATTTGTGATGTCCTTTCACATCTTTCAGTAATTCATATATTGGGTCCAATGCAGCTATGGACAATTTGGTGGCTTGATCTAGAATTATTTGCTGTGTGCCTTGAAGTTTGTGTGTATATGTGTCAGGAGCAATTTGAGAAACTCCAAGTCGCCTCTGGTGTTAAAGAATTGGCCTTCTGCAAGGACGTTGTCCAGGGGACGCCTGGATGTATTGATGTTTTACCATCCTGTGGGAGGCTTCTCTTATGTCCCCTCATGAGAAGCTGGAGCTGACAGACAGGAGCTCACCCGCTCCCCAGATTCGAACCACCAACCTTCCAATCAGCAGTCCTGCCGGCCCAAGGGTTTAACCCGTTGCGCTACTGGGGAGTTCACATATGCTCTGTTAAAGGCATATCGCAATGCTAAATGTTACTTTCTGTGGTCCCTTTCATGTTTACCCATAAGTAAATACTCTAGGTTAGGTCTGGAATCTTATGGATAGTAGAGCTTTAACCTTTGCCTCCAAACTAGTTATTTTTAAGAAAACCTAAAATAGGCATACCTCCGTGGGTGGAGAGAAGGATTAGTTTGAGAGAATGTGGGGAAGAGAGAAAAGCCAGGAAGAGGTGAAGACTGCAGCTTCTATATAAATCTCTAAGTCTAAACCAGGCTGTTGTTAATGCATCAGTTCAACTGAGGCTCCAAAAACCCCTTCACTTACCCAGGTGGCCAAGGGGTATGATGTAGTTATGGAGAACAGACGTGTATGGTGCAAGATCAACGTGGGTATGGCAGCATCAGGTAGCAATTTCTTCATTCCAAAAAGGATTACAACCCATACTTAGTGTATCACAAAACTACACATCCAGGAAAGGAGGGTTCATTTATGCTGCACCCTCCTCGCACACGCACACACCTATGATAAACGATGCTCACAATCTGCTGTGAATACTGAAACGCTTCAGTTGCAAATATGCAATTCTGCACGCATATCACACATCTCTCCTAATGAAACACCACAGATGCTGCTTCCACCTGTGGCCTACATACGGTTCCCATCAAGGGAAATGGATCTCCAGACACCATGGATGGAATTGATATATTCAGGAACCCAAGAGATACAGGGAAAAGAAACCTACAAATCAGAAACCCTGTTTCAGTTCATGCACAGGTTTATGGGTAGGACTACAATTACATATTTTGTTTTTTTCCCCTCACAAGGTCATAGAGGGTACTGACCCACCAGTCATAAGTTGCCAGTCACCAACAAGTTTCCAAGAAAGAAAGAAACAACTGGGAACATATATGATACGAAGGGGTAGTGTTGAAAGTCCCCCACATTAGATTCCTTGAGATGCCTTTTCCAGGCCACATATGTGCTCTACTGAATTGCATTGCACTTAAGCATATTTATGGCCTAAATGCCCTGAGGCACTAGATCCCATTTGATCTTGGAAGCTAAGTGAGGATGGTCCTGCCTAGAACTTGGGAGATTGCCAACAAAAAACACACGACGTAGGCTATGCATTAGAGCAGTGGTTCTCAGCCTGTGGGTCCCCAGATGTTTTGGCCTTCAACTTCCAGAAATCCTAACAGCTGGTAAACTGGCTGGGATTTCTGGGAGTTGTAGGCCAAAACACCTGGGGACTCACAGGTTGAGTACCACTGCATTAGAGGAAGGAACTGGCAAAACCATCTCAGAGTTATTCATGCCTATGAAAACCCAAGGCAACTCATAATACCATCAGTGAACATATGATTTGAAAGCAACACACAGGACAGACTACTGTATACTACAACTAAAAGCACACTTTGAAAATGAATGCTGTGTTCAGACATAGCCCTGCTCTTATATAAATAATAATAATAATAATAATAATAATAATAATAATAATAATTGCAATCGAAGCCAGAATTAAAAACTCAATGACAGATCCCAAGTGTAGACTCTGCAAGGAAGCAGATGAAACAGTAGATTACATCCTGAGCTGCTGCAAGAAAATTGTGCAGACAGACGATAAGCAGAGGCATAACACCGTTGCTCAGATGATTCATTGGAACTTGTGCCACAAATACCATCTGCTTGCGACAAAGAACTGGTGGGAAAACAAGCCGGAAAAAGTATGGATCGTTGATGTTGCAATCCCAGGCGACAGCAGGATTGAAGAGAAACAACTGGAAAAGATGACACAATATGAAGATTTAAAGATGGAACTGCAAAGACTCTGGCACAAACCAGTAAAGGTGGTCCCAGTGGTGATCGGCACACTGGGTGCAGTGCCTAAAGATCTTGGCCTGTACTTAAACACAATCGGCACTGACAAAATTACCATCTGCCAGCTCCAAAAGGCCCCCTTACTGGGATCTGCACGCATTATTCATTGATACATCACACAGTCCTAGACACTTGGGAAGTGTCCGACGTGTGATCCAATACAACAGCCAGCAGAGTGATCTTGTCTGCTGTAGACACATCTTGTTGTGTTTCTAATCATCATCATCTTTATTTATATACTGATCTATCACCCAAGGGGACTTAGAGAATTAAGTATATGTGGATTTCGTTATCATAGTTACCAGAGAGAAATGCAACAAGGACAACATGGGAGTGTAGGTAGAGGAGAAAATGTGCTTGCTGCTGAACTCTCAAGATCTCTGACAGAAAAAGAAATGGAGGCAACTGCATTCTTTTTACTTAGCAATCAGCTAAGAGAGCCACCTGTTCTGGTAAACCAGTTAACATTAACTGTTAAAAGGAATTGCTTTTCTCTCTGCAGGAAGACATCCTGCCAACACCTGCAAAGGTGCAGTAGGCACTCTACCTGCCCCCCTGCAGAGAAAGCAAAGGGAAGTACTAGCACAAGAGCAGCAGGACCTCACATAATGCTCCAAAACTTTCCATGATGCTGAAGCATGTCCCTTATCCTTCAGTAGGATTTGATTTAAAGTCTGACCAAATACAGGTGTTCACTTCTTTGTTTCTCTGTTTTGTGGCTGCAAAGATTGGAAACTTCTTATTCTCCACAAGCCTGGTTTAACACTCTTCCAATGTTAGGAGAGCAGCAATAGGTAAACAGTTCAGGAATTCACTACAGAGGTAGTTCAGAATTTCTCCTGTAAAAGTCCCCCCCCCCCCCCCGCCAACATATCTTGTAACTGATAATTTCCACCTGACACATACCTTTAACCCTGCTTTATTATAGTGTTCAAGGACTTCATATTGTATGAGACTGTTAATTGTATTACTGTTTGTTGTGAGCCATCTTGGAAACATTTGTATACTGAAAAGAGAGATGTAGTCATACATCAAAATGATATCATAACAAATCAGTATTATTTGTAACTATTTCCCCTTCTCGAGAGTAATCATTCTGTGTATATATATGTGTGTGTGTATATATATATATGGGAGGCTACCGTATATACTTGTGTATAAGTCAACCTTGTGTATAAGTTAATAGCAAGTTTTTGGGATCAAAGTTATGAATTCTGATATGACTTGTAGATATGTCGAGAGTCATTTCAACAGAAAGTGGAAATGACAATGCTACCTCTGGAGGCCACCTACCCCTGGGCACCTTGACCTCCATTTTACTATCAGGCATTTTAAAAAAAGCTAGGAGTAGTGTCACATCAAGGGAAGAAGAAGAAATAGACTCTCGCTTTTCATCACTCTACTCAGAGAAGGAGATTATTCTTTTAAAAAAATAATAGTTAAGGTACAGTACTTCCATTGGCCCAGGGATAAGTTATCCCTATGCAGAAGTCTTCAATATTAGCCATGACGAAATTGATGCAATAAAAGCAGAACTTTGGGGCAGTTTGAAATTATTATGGTAAGGTAAAGTATTTCATGTATACACATGAAAGTATGAGATAAAGTAATAATGGAAATTGATGTTTTCTTTTGCTGTCTTTTTTGTTCTTCGAAGCAAAATGGCTAAGTTGTATGACATATGATGCCTCTGCCCATTCCGTAAGTGGGATGTATTGATAAATCTTGCTGGATTTTGGAGTGGATGCCAGAATTTTCAGATCAGGATTCAGAAGAGGCTGCATTGTTTGATTCATATTTTAGTGTATGTCTAGTAGTCTTCTGGATGAAGGAGGCTCACCGTCACTATCTCATTCAATTGAGATGTGCTGCTAATTACATTTTATGCTTTCAGGCAGTGATAAGGTTGATTTTTAGTTGCTCTGTGAAGAAATTACATAGGTAGCTACAATATTTTACATGTTGCTGAACTTTAAATGAAGAACAGGAGCAAAAAAAAAAAAAGAATGACAGTCTAGAAAATAACTAAGACAAAAATATTGAATTTCCAACCTGAACAGATAAGGTTCTGGTGGTATTGGACAAGGTGTAGTAACTTATTTGGCCCTGACAACCATACTAGATCTATTGTTGAAGGCTTTCATGGCCGGAATCACTGGGTTGTTGTAAGTTTTTTGGGCTGTATGGCCATGTTCCAAAAGCATTCTCTCCTGACATTTTTCCTCCATCTATGGCAGGCATCCTCAGAGGTTGTGAGGTCTATTGGAAACTAGGATAATGAGATGTGTGTATGTGTGTGTGCGTGTATCCATATATATATATATTCTATAAAAGAGAGAGGGTTTGCAGACCAGTAGTCAATGTATTGTAATATACAATGTTAGCATGCGTAAACCTAAAAACACAAATGTCTCTGTGCATATAAACACATTCACCTTCATACAGCCATGCACACACATACACAAATGTTTTCATCAATTTGCCCCTTCACCACCCACTCAGAAAAATCATTGTGTGATCTCATCCTCTTATATTTTCATTAATATGATAGGTACAAATTAACATGATAGGTACATCATTCACATGTTAGGTACAAATTATGACTGGTAAATGTGTTGTACTGCTTTTTGTAGTATCATCAGATGGTCAGATAAGAAACAATTATCTCCAGTATGGAAGGTCCTGCAAAAAAAAATTATAAGGCTTCCTTCACACATGATTCTTTTGGGTGTACACTAGAAAATGCATGGTGTGGTTTCAATAAACAAGTCCAGTGTCATACAGTTGAGCTTATCAGAGAACCAGGAATAGTTACAGTTCCCAAACAAGTGTACAGTCAAGGCAGTTCTAGGTTTGTGGTCATGGACTATGTGCTGTTATGCTCCCCAAGAAATTTCTGCAAGGGGAGCTGGTGTAGTGGAGTGAATTCTGGAATATCCTTATTTCAATCTTGAGCCAAGGGAACCCACTTGATGAACTTGAATAAGTCACAAACTCTCTACATCAGAAGAAGGCAATAGCATAGTCTTCTAAAGAAAATCCTATCATATGAAAGATTGCCCATAGATCAGATTCGATATGAAGGACAGCTATGTGAATGCAACTTTTCCAGTTTTTGGGGTTTTTTTTGTTTGTTTGTTTTGTTGTTTTGCTCCTTGTATCTGCATTCACTTGGATCCGGTAGTTTTGGTTCCCTGTATTTTTCATCCATTAGGCTGCTTACACATGTGTCCCCATTTTCCGTGCCTTTCAATCAAGTTAAAAGAAGGATGTTGACTTGGCACTATTTATTTGTAGCACTTTTAAATAACCCAATAATCTGAGTTCTCTGGCAAAACAGCCCAAGCTAGAGGGCTTTTTTATGACGTTTTTCAGTGTGTTAACTAATCTATAGAATCTATATGTGTGAGAATGCTTGAGTCTTCTTTATTTTGGTCATCACTCACACATTCCGCCATATGACAGATTTTCCTTAACTCCGCCTCACTCCTTTTGAATACATGATTTTAGCAACCATCATAGCAAACTGCATTGTCCTTGCTCTGGAGCAGCATCTGCCTGATGATGACAAGACACCAATGTCAGAACGATTGGTAAGTAATGTTCTTTTCCTCTTCAAACATGCTTAGGGTAGAGCTAAATTCTTCAAGAAGATTCCAGAATGGCAGCCAAGGTATGCCTTCCTTTCAATAAGGCAGGTTAAGGCGTAAGCCAACGACTTCTATAAAGCATTGGATTATGACTGGAGACCAGGATTTGAATCCCTTCTCAGCCATGGAAATCTACTGGGTGATCTTGGGCCAGTCAGCCTCAGACAAAAGCAAAAGCCAACCCCTCTGAACAAATCTTGCAAAGAAAACCCTGTGTTGGAATCACCTTAGACTTGCCATAAGTCAGAAATGACTAGAAGACACACAACAGCATTTCCTGATTGGCTCACCAACAGCCTCACTAAGCAGATTTGTTTCCATAATGTAATTTTAAAGAGTGTTTTAAGCAATGATATTAAATACATGAGCTCAGAGAAACAGTCTCCCAGATAAGTGTGGACAGGGTTATAGCTTGAGTTGCATAGATACTGACTATAGTTGCCAAGGTCAGATTGCATATCGTATGAATGGCAGAAAATTGTGTTTTGCAACATTTTGTAAAACTTGTCTATCTGATGCTCTGGGAGTGTTTTATGAAAGGTAAAGGTTGCCCCAGTATATATACACAGGTGCAGCCTCAGGCATGAACTATGGAGAGGAATCCTCACTCTTCAGGTTTATTGGTGACCCTGAACCACGCAGTTTATGTTTCAGCCAAGCTTACCTTACTGGGTTGTGATGAGGATAAAATGGAGGGATGAAATCATGTATGTTGCCCAGGGGAAAGACCAGGATTTTGGGTACAAAATGTAATTACTATAATAAATGTTTCCTCCTCTGTATATTTCTTTAGGATGACACAGAACCGTACTTCATTGGAATATTTTGTTTTGAAGCTGGAATTAAAATTATTGCCTTAGGATTTGCCTTCCACAAAGGCTCCTACCTAAGGAATGGCTGGAATGTGATGGACTTTGTGGTGGTTCTCACAGGGTGAGTAGCTGCTTTAAAACTTTTATGGATTCTTGTTATTTATTCTCATTTTGGTAGAAGAAGCTCTTTCTAATGGTCATTACGCAGTGTCAAGGCCAAGAACGAAGCCACAATGCTTAGATTATTTCCCCCTGATGTGAAAGGAGAGGAGATTTAAAACTGAAAGAACATGAAAGCTTAGGCACCCTGTTCTGATTTGTAAAAAAATAAATAAAATCAGAGTGAATTCAGGGTTTTGTTTTGTGTTTTTTGTCAATAACCGCAAATAGGTTCTTTTCCTGCAGTGTGATAGTCTATACAATTTGCCTTACACCCATCCACTCCAGCAAGCTGGAGGCTGATTACAGTGTTGGCCCTGCCTTTCCAATCATGATTCCAATGAACCACCTTCAAAACAAAACACAATCAAGGCAGCCTATATGTTTGCACAGATATGCAATCAAATTTTGGATGGAATTCTGTTGGTTCATTCTGCCAGGATAGGCAGTGTTAACAAAAGGAAAGGGGCTGTAGCAAGCATTGCTGTGAAGGAAGTGAGGCTTTGGAGAAATAGGCTGCCTGGAGCCAGCTGATTTTGTCTGCCTTTTCTCATTACCACTGCACCCAACCCTTGGAAAAAATGGAAGCAGTAGCAGAGTGCACCAACAAGATTTTGGCAGTCTTCTCATTTTTACATGCAATCTATCAGTGCTCTGTTGTAAATATTTGGGGAACTGTGTTGAGGGCGAGTAGAATGTGGGTGCTCCTACTGCTTATTTTTATTTATTTTTTTTGAAATACATTTTGACCACAGATCTTTCTATTTTAAATTAAACTTCATCATAGTTTAAACTTAACCATACCAAAGATATGCAGAACCTGCTTCCCCTGTTTCCTTGGGGAGTCACCCAGCAAAGAGGGAGTTTTATGTGTCCTGAATGCTGTAAGGGGTTTACTCTGCAGGTCTTATCTTTAGGCAAGCATCCCAAAAAGTGTGTGCATGTGTCCAGGTACATCAATGTACAGGCAGTCCCAGAGTTACAAACATCCTACTTACAAACAACTCATAGTTACAAACGGGGATGATACAACAGGAAGTGAGAGAAATCTACTCCTAAAAAGGGAAATTTGCCCATGAGAGAATTATTATCATGGGGAAAAGGTATCTCAACTGAAGCTTTATCACTAATCCTTGTTTTCACAGTAAGTTTATTTTTTCAAAATCCAGTTCTCACAGGGACAGAAAGTGAGGTGAAATCTTCTGAACAGGGGCACAGACAATAAACAAACACCACAGGAGTGTAAAACCCTTTCCTATGGTATCCAAAGCTAAAAAATATGTATATTTGGCTGAAGTTACATTTTAAATTGTACTTGTTCCAACCTACATACAAATTCAACTTAAGAATTCAAAATGATCTTAACAGATTAGAGAGATGATGGGCCAAAACTAACAAAATGAAGTTCAACAGTGGCAAATGCAAAATACTCCGCTTGGGCAAAAAAAGAAAGAAAGAAAGAAAGAAAGAAAGAAAGAAAGAAAGAAAGAAAGAAAGAAATGCAAAGATGCAGAATGGGGGACATCTGGCTCAACAGCAGCACATGTGAAAAAGATCTTGAAGTCCTTGTAGACAACAACTTAAACATGAGCCAACAGTGTCATGTGGTGGTAAAAAAAATGACAACAGGATATTGTGTTGCATAAATAGGAGTATAATGTCTAGATTCAGGGAAGTCATGCTACCCCTCTACACTGCCTTGGTCAGACCACACCTGGAATCACACTGTGTGCAATTGTGGGCACCACAATTGAAGGGAGATGTTGACAAGCTGGAATGTGTCCAGAGGAGGGCAACTAAAATGATCAAGGGTCTGGAGAACAAGCCCTATGAGGAGCAGCTTAAAGAGCTGGGCATGTTAAGCTTGCAGAAGGGAAGGCTGAGAGGAGACATGATGAGGGAGCAAGCCTGTTTTCTGCTTCCCAGGAGACATGGAACAATGGCTTCTAACTACAGGAAAGGAGATTCCACCTGAACATTATGAAGAACTTCTGACTGTGAGAGCCGTTCAGCAGTGGAACTCTCTGCCTCAGAGTGTAGTGGAGGCCCCTTCTTTGGAGGCTTTTAAACAGGCTGGAAGGCCATCTCTCAGGGTGCTTTGAATGCGATTTTTCTTCTTCTTGGCAGGGCATTGGTCTGGATGGTCCATGAGGTCTCTTCCAACTCTAGGATTCTATGATTCTAAGAACAAACCTACAGAAACTATCTTGTTTTTAACTTGGGGACTGCCTGTATACACACACAGACAAACATATGTGGGGTTTATTTCCAAAAGGTATCAAATCCATCTGAATTTTTTTTACAGGAATCAAAAAAATGTGCTGAAGATATGCATCCTTTTGTTAAAAATAAGCAATTTTCCAAGCCCTGTACTGAAATGATTTTATATATTTGGTAGTTTTGATCTGTAACATAATATTCTACTTCTAACCAAAAGTGTGCTGCCACCTAGAACTAATTTTTCATTAAAAAATTTGGTACCTTTGGAAACATCCCCCCTCCACACACACATAGACCTATGAATACATGCATACATACATAAATTGATGTGCTTGGACACATAGGCACACACATTTTGGGGTGATACTGTTGCATTCTTGACCACAATCACTTTAAGAATGGAGCATGAACTCAGCATTTTGGATCTGTATGTAACAGGTACATCCTGTCTGAAATGCATTTGCAGTTTGCAGCCTTGCTCCCTGCTGCTTTCCAACCTGCTCACAGTTTTCTGAGATGAGAACAAAAGTCCTTCTTTTTGCCTCCTGAAACAAGGATGTTAATTGATGGTGGAGTTTTCTCAACATCCACCCCCGTCCCCATTTGTTGTGCATTCTTGAATTTGAGGAAAGCATCCTAAATCAGCAGAGAAAACTCAACCAAGAACATGCTGAGTTGTTTACAATTACGCTTTACCATATCTTGTTGCTTCTGTCCTTTCCGTATTCCCTGGTGCTTCATTATTGGTGTCTGATAAAATTGTTTACCTTAGGCACTGTCATTCAAGTGGAACTCCTGTTAGATGGAACTATTGTCTTTGTGTGAGTTTGCTTTCTCTTCCTTATTCATATTTCTCTTGGGAAATTGTACGCATAATACCTGGAAGCTTTTGGAAGCAGGTATTCGAGATACAGCTTTTCTTCCAGTTTGGATAACCTGTCAATAAATTGGGAGTGAGGGGATGGATACTCAACACCCAAAGTCGGTGATGTTCCAAACCTTTGGAATGACACTGCCATTTTAGTCTGTTGGCACCTTTCAGCACCTTGACCTTTACATCTTGGCTTGTTGATGCACTTGCAGATTCTATTATTGCAGTAGCTTGGTTGTTTCAGAATACATGCATTTAAAAAGAAATGTTTTGCAAAGTCTGTCACCTGGGCATGGGTAACTTGAGGAGAGCTGCTTCTAGACAGTAGTTATAATGCAGGGATACAAGATATTCAATTCCTTTAGGTTTTATTACACTTAAGCATACATATGGAGCTTCCACCACACTCCAAAGCATAGAGTTCCACTTCTGGCTGTAAGAGCTGTTCAGTAGTGGAACTCTCTACCTTGGAGTGGGGGTAGAAGCTCCTTCCTTGGAAATTTTAAACAAAGGCTGGATGATCATCTGTCAGGGGTACTTTGATTGTGCTTTTCCTGCATGGCAGAGGTTGGACGAGATGGCCCATGTGGTCTCGTCCAACTAATAGTCTATGATTCTAAATTACTCTATATGGATTGCACTGAAATTACACTGTATATGTTAGGTTTTCCATTCTGTATGAGAACTTTTTGTCTTAAGAAATTAGTAGACTGAGAAATCCATGAATAGACTCAGAAGGAGAAACATCACAGTGAACATGTTAATATATGATAGACCAATGATTTCTAGGATTGTAATGGTGGGAGAAAATACTGTTGTGATTGCATAGATGAATGATAATCTACGCAGCATGATTAATACTAATGGAGGCATTTGGACTTTGTGTGGTTCTCTCAAGTGAAGAAGTCGTATGTGTGAAAAAGATTTCTAACAGGGGATAGTCATCATTGTACAAAACCCAAGTGAGTTCATTGAATTACCCAGATATTGTATCCCACGCCATTGTCTTCAGAGGGAATGCTATATGTGTCTTCCGCACCATCATAGATGAGTTCTCAGTGACTCAAAGTGTTAGCATGTCCTTGAGGAATGTTCAGGTTATGATGGAGGGTCTCCTCAAAAGTGATCAGATGATGATGGTGTCTGTTAGAGACGTGAAGGTAAAAAGTAATGAACATTTTAAATTGTGCAGTATCTTTTAATAACAACAACAACAACAACAACAATAACAACGGAAAACTGAGTTGTTTGTGGGCAATGAAAACTATAGAGCTGTTAACATCAAGAGAGGAATTTTCCAGGGCAACTCACTGCCACCACTGCTGTTCATCACTGCAATGATCCCACAGTCAGTGATTCTACAGAAAACAAACCTGAGCTACCAAACAGCAAGAAATTCACCAAAAATTTCCCACTTGCTGTACATGGATGATCTAAAGCTTTACGGAAAATCAGAAACAGAAATCCAGTCACTGACCAACACAGTCAGAATCTTCAGAACTGACATCAGTATGGCGTTCGGCCTAGACAAATGTGGTATTAAAGAAAGGGAAAATTACGCACAGCAAGGGCATAGAGATGCCAAATGGATAAATCATCAAATGAAATCAGCCTGAAGCCTATAAATAACTGGGCATACTACAGTTGGACAATATCAAGCATGGGCATGTGAAAAATGTGGTCAGCAAAGAATATATCCAAAGAGTCAGAAAAGTTTTGAAGAGCAAATTAAATGGCGGAAATACGATCAAGGCTATCAACACCTGGGCCATCCCCGTCATTAGATACACTGCTGGAATTGTGAACTGGACACAGGCAGAGCTGGATGATCTGGACAGAAAAACATGAAAACTGATGACAATCTACTACGCATTACACCCGTGGAGTGATGTCGACAGACTTTACCTGCCCAGAAAATCAGGAGGCAGAGGGCTTCTGCAAGTGAAACAAACGGTAGAAGAAGAGAAACACGCACTGGCAGATTATGTGAAAGGCAGTCAAGAACCAACATTGAGGGAAGTCAATAGTAGTAAACTGCTTCAAGTGCAAAAGACAAAGAGTGAATCCCATAAAAACACAATCCAGAGCAGAAGAGAAAATTGACGAAAGAAGGCTCTCCATGGACACTTCCTGGGAAAAATTGAGAGCCAAATTGACAATGAAAAAAACATGCCTGTGGCTCACAAATGGAACTTTCAAATAAGTGATGGAGGGACAGATTCTGGCAGCCCAAGAACAAACCATTAGAACCAATGCCATCAAAGCCAGAATTGAAAAGTTGACAACAGATCCCAAGTGTAGACTCTGCAAGGAAGCAGATGAAACAATAGATCACATCCTCAGCTGCTGCAAGAAGATCAGGCAGACAGACTACAAGCAGAGGCATAACACCGTTGCTCAGATGATTCATTGGAACTTGTGCCACAATTACCATCTGTCTGTGACATAGAACTGGTGAGAGCACAAGCTGGAAAAAGTTACAGAGAATGAACACGTCAAGCTACTCTGGGACTTCCGAATTCAGACAGACAGTTTTAGAGCACAATACTGCTGACCTCACGATCGTGTTAAAAAACAAAGTATGGATTGTTGCAATCCCGGGTGACAGCAGGATTGAAGAGAAACAACTGGAAAAGATGACACAATATGAGGATTTAAAGAGCGAACTGCAAAGACTCTGGCACAAACTAGTAAAGGTGGTCCCAGTGGTGTATAAGCAAGTATGCACACTGGGTGCAGTGCCTAAAGACCTTGGCCTGCACTTAGACACAATAGGCGCTGACAAGATTACCATCTGCCAACTGCAGAAGGCCACCTTACTTGGATCTGCACATCTGCACGCATTATTAGCCGATACATCATACAGTCCTAGACACTTGGGAAGTGTCTGACGTGTGATCCAATACAACAGCCAGCAGAGTATCTGCTGTGGACTCATCTTGTGGTGTTTCAATAATAATAATAATAACAACAACAACAATAATAACTTCATTTTTATTCCCCGCCTCCATCTCCCTGAAGGGAGTCGGAATGGCTTACGAAGGGACATGCCCAACAAACAGGTTAAAATAAGCATCAAAAACAATCAATATCAAGCATCAATAAACATAAAATCTTTTGAACAGAATAGAGAGCAAAACAAAAAGGCTCAAGGGCAAAATTGAAGTTATAAGGGATGTGTGGCTGCTACCAAGAGTAGCAAGCCGACATCTCCCTGGTAACATGTGATGGCAGAAAACACAGGTCAACTTAGTGCTCTGTTTTCCCGCAATATCTCAAATAGCTTCTCTGGGCTTGCATATAGGGTGGAAGATGTGTTTGAAGACTATGTCCAAGCAGACCTTAGAAAGGTTAATTCACAGACACATACAAAACCTATTGCTGAATATTTTTTTTACAAAAAGCTACCTTGGGGTATTGTATAACTTTTAAGAGACAGCAAAGGAGGCCTTTCCCATGGGGGGCTATTTCTCCTGAGCAATAGGGTGCTGCCAGCACAAATGCATGAGTCTCTTCTTTCACGTGTCCTCCGGTCGGACCATGACTTTCAGAAGTAAAGGGCAGATCTGTATATGTGGGTAACCTCTCCAGACTGAACCAACTCAGAATGTAGGGAGCGTTGCCTGCTGTAATGTTTCTCCTGTCACCCCTTTTCAAAAACACCTAAAAAGGTTTCTTCACATGCATATGAGGACCAGTTCAGGAGCATTGCCTCTTGCTGCCTGCTGCATTCTTGGCAGCGGTGTGTCTCATTAGTATGCCTCGCAGTGTTTGCTTCTTGATTAGAAAGTCCCTCCCTGCACTATTACTTAAAGGAGCTTTCCAGACGTGCCCTGAATACAAAGGGAGCCACAGCCAGCCTGCTGGCCTGCCTGCACAGCCTGAATGGTGAAAAGGTTGGCAGGGAGGGAGGGAGGGAGGTGGTGAAGGAGGTTTCCTGACACTTCTGCTGGCAAGGAACAAGGAAGGGAAACCTTCAGGTCTCACTTTCAAATGACAAACTGTAGGAGTCTGTGGAATTCTGGAAGAAACAGCTCACTCACAGCTAGAGTTCACTACTACTCTGTACCACCACAAGGTAGATGTGTGTCTTCTATTTCCTGTGGAGGCCTGGAAACATATGCATATCAGTGTCCAGTTTGCCTTTGAACACCCTCCACCATTCCTGTTCACCTGCCTTTCTGGATCCAGTTGAAGATTATAGGCTGAGACTATTGGCTGTGTTTAAGTGTGCATGAGCAAGTATGTAAATGTTTTTGGAAAGCTTAGAGCAGCTTAGAGAAGACAATTATGCTGGAGAAAATTGAAGGAAAAAGGAAGACGGGCCGACCAAGGGCAAAATGGATGGATGGTATCCTTGAAGTGACTGGCTTGACCTTGAAGGAGCTGAGGGTGGTGACAGCTGACAGAGAGCTCTGGCATGGGCTGGTCCATGAGGTCACGAAGAGTCAGAAGCCACTGAACAAATGAACAACAACAAGACAATCAAGAGCCCCCTAGTGGCACAGTGGGTTAAACCACTGAGCTGTTGAACTTGCTGACCAAAAGGTTTGCAGTTCAAATCCAGGGAGCGGGGTAAGCTTCTGCTGTAAGACCCAGCTTTTGCCAACCTAACAGTTGAAAAACATACAAATGTGAGTACATCAATAGGTACTGCTCCTTTGGGAATATAATGGCGCTCCATGCAGTTATGCTGGCCGCATGACCTTGGAGGTGTCTACAGACCACGCTGGCTCTTCAGCTTTGAAATGGAGATGAGCACCTCCCCCCAAAGTCAGATACAACTAGACTTAATGTCAAGGGGAAAACTTTACCTTTACTAAGACAATTGAAAAGACAAGATCATTTTCCACATCAAGGTTACATGTCTGTGCCATGCAGGCATGTAGCCGGGGGGGGGGGGCTCGGGGGGCTTCAGCCCCCCCCGAAATTCTCATGGTGGTTCGCGAAAAGGCCTTACTGGTGCATTATTTAAACTGTTATGTTTATTAATATCATGATTTGATCACCATTCTCAATATATCCCATATGTATGGGGGTATTGGGGTAATGATACAAAAGGTTTGCTAGGTTAGACTCTCTTTCACTCAGACTCAGCCCCTCCCGAAACTCAGCCCCCCCCCCGAAACCCCCCCTGAAAATTTTTTAGCCCCCCCCCCCCCCCCCCCCCCGAAACGAAATCCTGGCTACGGGCCTGGTGCCATGGGAGCATAGAGACTAGATGGATACTGAGGCTTGAAGCTCACATGGTCAAAATATACTGAGCAACTCACTATCCCAGTTGTCATACATACACTCCTAGGTGTTCCCAAGCAAGCTCTCTTGTCTAGATGACCTTGGAGGCATCTAAGGACAACACCAGCTCTTCAGTTTAGAAATGGAGATGAGCACCAGCCCCCAGAGTTGGACACGACTAGACTTAATGTTAAGGGAAACCTTTACCTTTTATAGAGTCATATGATGCAGTTTAACTGCATTGAACTGGATTATATGACCATATAATGCAGTTCAATATGCATTACAATTGTAGTGTAGATGTGGCCTAAATTGACCGAGGTTTTGGGAACCTATATTTTTACTAACATATATACAGTAACACTTTTGTTTCACATCCTTTTTAGCGTGAACCATGGATGTTGTTCTCAGCCATTCTGTACTTTTTCTTCATTCCTAGTAGAGATAGGTAGTAGGCGTTACAGGTACTTATTTTGACTTTCTGGTGGCTTGGGCTTAATTGGAATTAAAAGGAAGATGCATTCCTGCAGTTAAGACTTTGCCCTTTCATAATATGCCCTTCAGCAATCAGACTTGGAATTTAAATTTTTATTTACATCCCAATGATCAAATATGCAAACACAAACTCATGCAAATGCTTTATATATAGGGGAGGACGATTGCAAGCTATGACAGACAGGATTCTTTCACAGGGGTGGAAATAGTATTCAAAGTCATTTGAAAAAAATGATTAAAAACCTGTTGCTGTCAGGAAACCCTGATAGGAGAATCCTGCACTGACAAAAATCTTGTCAGTTCAGGATTTATTATGCACAGGGTTGTGTTTAGTACAGAAAATGGTGTTTTCTGCAAAGGAAAAAAATATTTCTACAAAAAATGTGTTTTCTGTACCATACACAGTTGTGCAAATTTAGCTTAGAATGACTTCTGAATAGGTTAGAAAGCCATGTGCTTCGGTGTTTTCTTTAAAAGAGACGTTTCTTGTTCCCTGCATGAGGGATTATCTCTTTTAAATACTGTTGAAAAAGTTGCACTGCTCTGCGCTTAAAGAATTAACAGTTTCCTAGCACTTCATCCCAGGGGCAGGGAGCATCATATTACCGTTGCATTATGTCCCGTAGCATTAGGAAACAAAGTGTATCGTTTCTCATTCCACATTCCACGTTGTTATTTCTGGCCCCGTGTTCCGAAATTATCCGTTTTCAGATTATTCATATGAGCAAGTACAGTTCCCACCCACTCCCTTTTTTAAAAACCCTTCAAAATCGTGAAAGATCGAAATCCCGTTTAAATAGATTGGAAATAAAAGGCAGGAAAAACGCAATTTCAAAAGATCAGAATCAAGCAACAGCAAAGTAGGGATCTCCTGAATTGCCACAATTTCTAGTGAATACATAATTTAAAAAAAATATATAGTGCAAGGCGGCTGTATTTTAGGCAACTACTGGGGCATAACTGGTTCATACAACACTGCCATTAGGAACACTCATTTACCCATGTCACCAAATCGATTCAATGTGGGCAAATCTAACAGACCCCATCCCATGTGTTTTCCTGAGCACAGGAGGTGATGTCTGCCCATCTGCCCACCCACTGGTTTCTTAACACTTTCAAAACATCTCAGTAATGGAGCATAACAGACAGCAGGGGGTGGGGTCTCCCTGAGTCATGTGATGGACTCCCTCTAACTCTGTTTTTTAAATGTGTTAGAAGTGTTAAGAAAGGTGAGGTGCATGGGATAACATCCTTGGAGCAGCAGAGGTCGGGCTAAGTAGTTTTGTCATGGCCAGATTTGTTCAGAGTGGGTTCATCATTACCTTCCTTTACTTATTCTCATATCTTAACTAAAACTGAAACTAATATTATGATATTATAATGTAATACAATATAATACTACTACTGCTGCTAATAATAATAATAATAATAATAATAATAATAATATGATATTATAATTATATATTTTATATTACATGTAATATTACTAATAATATTACAATATAATGGTATAGTACAATATAGTGATATATAATACTGACATTGTGCTATGCTAATAATATATTGTGTATATATACATACATACATACATACATACATATATCTTGTAAGCCGCTCTGAGTCCCCTTCGGGGTGAGAAGGACAGCATATAAATGTCATAAAAAATAAACTAGCTTAGCTCTGTTTTAGCTTTGGCTTCTTCTACTCTAAGATGATGTAAATGGATGAGGAATTAGACTGGAAGACATTGTTTTTTTAATAGATTTTTATGTTTTTATAGCTTTTATGTTTTTTATATGTATTTATGATGTGATTTAATTGCTTTAACTGATATATGTATACATATAAGGCATCTGTTGCCGGTCTGTAAGCCGCCCTGAGTCGCCTTCTGGCTGAAATGGGCAGGATAAAAATTACGTAAAGAAATAAAAGAAATAAATACATTGTCAGCTAATCCAGGTCATCACAGCCGAAAATCCACATTATCTGATTTGAACTGGATTATTTTAGTCTACATTGCCTTATAACCTAGTTCAAAGCAGATAATATGGATTTTATACAGCTATGTAGAAGGGGCCTTAGTCTTAGCTTTCTATTCTTTAATGGAGTTAATGGTGTCTGGTGGAAACACCCTCTTTTGGGGAGGAACAGATTTATTATTTGGATTATACCATTGCCACTATGAAAATCAGCTTAGAAAATAAATGCAAGCTATTCATCTAGCATGAATATATACACTCCTGTTCAATTCTAGGATCTTTCCAGGAGATTTATCTCCCTTGAGATCACTATTATCATCTCCATTTTAAAAAAAATAAAACTACTTCTAGGCTATACTATAAAATTAATCTGGTTTTCCACTTTAAATGTCATGACTCACTATTATAGAATCATGGAATGTGTAATTTGATGTGGCACCAACACTCTTTGACTGAGAAGGCTAAAGATCTTGTAAAACTGCAACTCCCATGCTTCCATAGCATCTAGTCATGGCATTTAAAGTGGTGTCAAACTGCATTATTTCAACAGTGTAGATGCACCCTCGGTGCAGAGAGTTCTACTGATCTGTGTTAGTGCAAATGTTCAAAAGGGATGGCTCTGTCATTAGAGAGGCTGAAGCAGCCACTCCAGGGTTTCATAAAAGACCTGTACATTTCCTTGTCATGCATTTGTATTTTTCTGCCCATGGAGGCAAACAGGTGCATGTGGGGTTTTCTTGCTCCCAATTGTGAGGGAGAGTATGGGTTTGCTCTCCTCCCTCAGGCAACAAAAGGTCACGAAGAAGCATGCCACTAAGGAATCATCTGGGGTTTAAGTAATATTCCCATAAAATCACTTCTAGTCCCACAATCCCACAATTATTTGTTTGTGAGTATTTTTAATGCACACAGTTTTCTAAGTTCTCAGGGCAGATTCCATAAATCTACCGTTTTGTTTAGTGGATTTAAAATTTGATCTCTATGCTCCTCCTTCTTTCCCTTTTTCTCTCCCCTCCTTCTTTCCTTTTTTGTTCATCTTGAGATGGTTGTGCTCCCCTAGCCATCCTCCTTATTGTTAACTAAATTGTATCTTGTGCTGCTTTCAAGACGGGACAGGTTTCTCTCTTTTTCATAGCTGTTTGCTTTAGTGGCATAAACATTCATAGATGTGGGAAGAGAGATTCTCTCAAAAATGGTACCCTCGGGCATTCTGGTGCATTAATTTATTTGTTTATTCATTTGTTACCTTTATCAGCCTTCTCTCTTCCAATGCAAGTAGTATTATAAACATGGAAGAGGCTGCACCCATACCTATCATATCCACTGCTGCACACTTAGGGTGCATCTACACTGTAGAATTAATGTAGTTTCATAACACCTTAATTGCCATGTCTTAATGCTATGTTGGAGCCCCCGGTGGCACAGCAGGTTAAACTGCTGAGCTGTTGAACTTGCTGAACGAAAGGTTGGCGGTTGGAATCCGGGGAGTCCCAGCTTCTGCCAACTTAGCCCTTCGAAAACATGCAAATGTGAGTAGATCAATAGGTACCACTTCTGTGAGAAAGTAATGTGCTTCATGCAGTCATGCCAGCCACATGACCTAGGCGACGTCTATGGACAACGCTGACTCTTTGGCTTAGAAATGGAGATGAACACCATCCCCCAGAGTCAGATACAACTAGAATTTGTCAGGGGAAATCTTTACCTTTACTAACGCTATGTTATGAAGGGGTTTGTAGTTTGAGGAAGTACCAGCACTTTTTGGTAGAAAACTCTAACGACCTTGTAAAAACTACATCTCTCACAATTCCATAGTATTAAGCCACTGCGATTAAAATTGCATTAATTCTATAGTGTAGATGTACCCTGAGCCATAGAAATGCACACCTCAAGGGAATTGTACCTAACAAACATGTACTCTCCACTGCACATCATACAACAGCCCTGTGGGCCATCTTCCCATGAAGAATCTAGTCCATTAAGATCTTGCTTGCTGGATCAAGGTAAAAGCATACAGATATAGACCAAAAACTAGGATTTTAAAATAGGATTTTAAGAGAATTCTACACAATATAAAGCTGAAAATACCAGCCCATAATAAATTAATTTCACTTTTCAATATCTGTAATTTATCTCCATTCTTAATTGCTGTGTCATAGAAATGTAACTGATACAGTTCCATGACAAAATCATGTGTCAATATAGACCTATTTCTTTGTCATAATCAGAAGACCCAAAAATAGGCATACTGTTTTATACAAAATCATTATAGCACTTTGATACCACTTTTGCATCCATGGCTACGTCCTACAAAATCCTAATTTTATGGGTTATTTCGAATTATTTCCCCAGAACTTTAGTGACTCACTAGACTACAAATCCCAGAATTCCACTGGATACAGTCATGACAGTAAAAGTGAAACCAAAGTGCTTTAATGGTGCAGGTGGAAGATATCCCATTCCATTTTTAATTATATATTGTATTGCATCATGTATCCCATGTGACCATTTTTACATGGCGAGGTCAGAACTCTTATGAAAGAATATTCAAATGTGTGCCAAGAATAGAATAGAGGTGGGTGGGGATATTTAAACGCTTTCTTTCTATCTACTGAGGACAAGGGAAGGAAGGCCTTATCCACCACCATAATCCTATCTGGGATCACTTTTTTACATGTTAAAAGAGAGACAAGAACTTTCCCCAACCCTAGAATTGTGTCAAGATCATTATCCCAGTGTCATTCATAATAGTGCTGGGACAGAAGCATTTTTTCTACTATCTTTGTGATGGTTGGCAAGATGGCTATCAGGACAAGAAGGTGTAACTCCTACAAGAAGTTGCAAAATCTACAAACTTCACCATGGAGTAGCAACCAGTGGCTTGGGAAACTGCACCAGTCCAAGGAACACTAGACTACACAAAGTAGCAGTTCCTGAAATGGTGCTGGACTCTAGGCCATTGGCTGGTGTTCCGCGGTGAGTTTCAAGCAGAGAGAGAGGCAATTGCAGCAAGTGGACATAGATATAATTACTTGCCAGTCTTCCACAATTTTACCAAAATGCAAAGATTTTTTTTTAATGGTATGGTCATCTAGACATGGTTTGGTTGCTGATAACGCGATAAATAAAATAATAAATCTACACATATTGTAACATTTGTTCAGCATGCACGGGGTGCTGGACAGGTTCATTCACTTCACAACAGGAAAATCATTAAGTGAGTAGCCTATGTTTTATATCACTGTAAAAGTGGTCCAGGCTCAGTTTTTGAGTAGGGTTTATGGTGGGGTAAAGCTTCAAAGTTTCCTTTCCAGTTCATGCTGCTCTCTCTCTAGGTAGCCTGTCAAGTTTTTGTCACACCATTTGTTTACATTAGAATAGAGATTGAATAACATTAGTGGAGGCAGGGAAGGGGCTTTCACGCAATGTTGTTGCCAAAAACAAACACACCTGACTAGCATCCTGTTCAGTAATTATGTCATGGGTCTGCCTTATGGCACTGCAATTCACTTATGCATATACTACAGTCAAAATCTCCTAGAAAACTACCTTCTAAGCAGTGCACACGCATACCTGGCCATTTCCATGTTGCTACTGAGCTGAGGGTGGGAATGAATGGAGATGCATCCAACTCTCTTCCCTGTAGCTGGACAAGCCGTGGCAGGCATCTGGCTATGTTGCAGAGGGCTGCATTGCTGAAAAGTAGTATTTGGTGCAAGTATGTGTTAGTATCAGGGGATGTACCTATGTCTGTCAGTGTCTCAATCACTTTGTAGCATTATTCTATTTATGTTTCTGTGCTGTCATAGGTGTGGTCAGGGATGTAGCTACAAGATGCCAAAATAAGGCAATGCCAAATGAAATGTTCCTTCTGCCCTCACGATTCTAGCCTGGCAGCGAATAGGACATTGAAAATCATTCAGATCTAGATTGCTTCTGTTTGCTGCGCTCCCATTATTTTGATAACTTTGCTTGCCTTTTTCTCAGTTCTCTGAGAACTGAATGAACATTTCATTGGGGAGGAGCAACATCCATACTCTCCTCTGCCATGGTTTCATCCCAGGTGTGATTCTCATAAGGGTGTCACATCAACCATTCTCATTTCTTTTTTGGTGGAGGAGGTGGAGAACGTCAGCCAGGGGGCATTGTGGACAAGATTATTGGGAAGCTTCCTCTATCTTCATTCTCATACCAAGATATTTCTGCCCAATAGCTTTCACCCTACTGTTATTGCAGCACAATTTGCCATTTCTCCACTGTTTGAAACCCCAACTGCATTTTGCTTACATCATCTCACACCAACCTTTTTTTACTTCCTTTTAACGGAGGAGCACCCAACCAGGAATTTTTAATCTCGAGTGTTATCTTAGCTGTGGAAGCAAGGGAAGTTTTAAAAATCATGTTTTTAAGTAACCTTCCTTGCATGCCTGTCATACTAGTTTGATGATTGGATAAATACGGACTAGGATGATGTTACAACTGTGCATTCTCAATGGTAACATAAAAATACAAGAAATGGGTTGGTGGGAATGAAGAGAGAATATTGCTGCTGCAGAAAATGTGAGGTCTAAAAAAGTGATGATGATCTCCAGTTAATGTTTTGTGTCTATTTTGTTATATTTATACTAATAGTGTGGGTTTTATCATTCTATTATAACCCTGTTGTAATCCGCATCAAGCCGCAAGGGGAGGCGGGTAATAATTTTGTTGTTGTTGTTGTTGTTGTGTCCAATTGCTATAATTCTGCAATGTGGATAAAGCCTCAGTGGGCTTCTAGAGAAGAGTAAATTCATGCTTGCCAAAATTTTAAACTGCTAGCTTGAAGAGGGCTCTGGAATTCCTTTGAAAGGTACATGGAGTGAGTCTGAAGGCCAAATGCATCCTATTCCTACCTTATTACGTTATTCGTTTTCAACTGTTGTGCCTCAATGTATTCACCATTGATCTGAGTAGGATAAGAAAAAGAGAAGAGGGGAAGACAGAAAAACAGTGAAGAAGAAAGATATATGGGGAGAAATACTGATGTTGGTCCCTGATTTTAAACCAGAGGCGGAAATCATTTGACTTGTTCTGCAAAGAGGAAACTTTGTGGACCTCAATGTCTGTTATTGTTCTCCAAATATTTTTTGTTTAAAACTGTCTTGCATAAACCTCCATAGGATGTGTTTCTCCTCTAAAACAGATGTGCAGCCATATCCTTTCCTAAGCAAAACATAATACTAAACATTGTCATAGGGCTTTTTTATGGGAAGTGCCCTTTTGGGCCCTTGTAGTTTCATGAGAAGGGGTTCTGGGGGCATGTATGGAAAATAATGCTCTGGAGTTGCTCAGTCCTGTTTTATACTATTATTAATATGAATATGAAGGTCACTGCTTTAGACAATTGCTTCTTTCCTGTTCAGTCTATTCATAGTGTATTAAAGAGCTGAACACAGTATTACCAATTCCAAGCCTTACCTCAATTTTTAGGAGACTTCCTGCACAGAGCTGATTTAATATTTCAGATTTGCTGGAACTATCTTGTTTGTTGAATTTGTTTGTTTCAGTAAAATCTTTTTTAAAAAGGAAATTGGAAACTACGTTTTCACATTTGCCCCTAGTTTTTTAGCTGAGTTTTGAATATTTATTCATTCTAGGAGTGATAGCAGAGATGCTGCGCAGACAAGGCATGAATTGGCATGATTCATGATCACTAAGTCATTAATGTAGCAGTTGACCCTTTAAGACATAGGGAGGCCCTTCTATACTTTTATATAAAATTAAGATTATCTACTTTGAACTGGATTATATGGCAGTGTAGACAGGGCATGGGACAGAGACTGTGCTGGTCTCCATCACGGATCACCTTCGATGCCAGCTTGACCAGGGTGGGTCAGCGCTGCTTGTATTATTGGATCTCACAGCAGCATTTGACACAGTCGACCACAATCTTTTGACCCACCGCCTTGCTGTTGCTGGAGTCAGGGGGACAGCTTTAAACTGGCTGTCCTCCTTTCTTCACAACCGTGGACAGCGAGTAGAGAGGGGAGGCCTGGTCTCTGAGAGGTCCCCTCTATCTTGTGGGGTTCCTCAGGGGGCCATTCTCTCCCCTCTGTTATTTAACATCTATATGCGACCACTTGCTCAGCTGGTTCGAGGTTTTGGGCTTGAATGTTACCAGTACGCCGATGACAGTTGGTGCTGAAGATGGAAGGCCGACCAGACTCTGTACCCGATTGTTTCCATCAGTGCCTCAAGGCCGTTACTGGATGGCTGCGTGCCAACAGGTTGAGGGTGAATCCAGCAAAGACGGAGATCCTACGGCTGGGTCAACTAGGCAGTGGGGATATCCAACTGCCTACCCTGGATGGCGAGGTGCTATGCCCGTCATTATTGGAAAAGAGTCTGGGAATCCTTTTGGACCCACTGCTGGTGATGGAGGCCCAAGTCTCCGCCGCTAGCAGAACCGCCTTTTTTCATCTGCGGCAGGCTAGACGGCTGGCCCCCTACCTGTCCAGGGACGACCTAGCTACGGTGATCCAGGCTACTGTCATCTCAAGGCTGGACTACTGTAACGCCCTCTACATTGGCCTTCCTCTGTCAGTGATCCAGAAACTCAAGTTGGTACAAAATGCAGCTGCTCGACTTCCTGCGGGAATTCCGATGAGATGCCACATAACACCAATCTTACTGCAGCTGCATTGGTTACCAATTGAGCACCAGATCACTTTCAAAGTGATGGTACTCACCTTTAAGGCCTTGCATGGTCTGGGGCCGATGTACCTGAGGGACCGCCTCACCCCCTATCAACCCCAGAGATCCCTCCGTTCTGAGGACCAAGATCTATTGGAAATTCTCAGTATCAAGACCTTGCGTCTAACCAACCAGACGCAGAGCCTTTACAGCAGTGGCACCATCACTCTAGAATACTCTGCCACCTGAAGTCCGTGCCTTGCGGGATTTATCAGCTTTCCGCAGGGCATGTAAGACATATCTATTTCGACAGGCCTTTGATCTCTGATTGTTTTAAAATTGTTTTTAAATTGTGTTCGATTTTAGCCTGTTCTTGTAAGCCCCAGGGGAGTGGCGGCATATAAGTTCAAATAATAAATAAATAAATAATGTGAATTATCTGCTTTGATTATCTGGAGTATATGGCAGTGTAGAAGGGGCCAGAGACACAGTTGTCCAATATTAGTTTCTACACCTCTCAGTTTCCTGTTCATTTACAGAACTGGATCTGGTGTTACCTTATTGTTTCTGGTTATAACTTCATTACAAGTAGCCAGTCAAACAGGTTTGGATTTGTAGTACTATCAGGAAAGAGAGAGGATTTAGGACCCTTCCACACTGCCCCTATATCCCAGGATATGATCCCAGACCATCTGGAGCCCCTTCTACATTGCCATATAAAATCCAGATTATCTGCTTTGAACTAGATTATATAACAGTGTAGTAAAGGTTTCCCCTGACATTAAGTCCAGCCATGTCCAACTCTGGGGGTTGGTGCTCATCTCCAAAGAGTCGGCGTTGTTCATAGACACCTCCAAGGTCATGTGGCCGGCATCACTGCATGGAGCACCATTACCTTTCCACTGGAGCGGTACCTATTGATCTACTCACATTTGCGTGTTTTTGAACTGCTAGGTTGGCAGAAGCTGGAGCTTATAGCAGGAGCTCACACCACTCCCCAGATTTGAACCTGCGATGTTTCGATCAGCAAGTTTAGCAGCTCAGCGCTTTAACCCACTGCACTACTGGGGGCTCCATATAGCAGCATAGACTCATATAATCCAGTTCATAGCAGTTAATGTGGATTATCTGCTTTGATAATCTGGATTAAAGGGCCTGGGACCAGAACCTGAGATATAAGACAATGTAGAAGGGGTTTTGCTCACAATGCGAGAGTTTTCATTTGACAGATGATTTAAAAGGGTGGTGTACAGAAAAAGTTTCCCTCCATTCATTCAAACATTCATTTGTAAAGAGGACCACAGATGGAATTTGAGTTTGAAGGAGGTGTATAACATAACCTTAAAGATGATACTGTCCTTTATTTACAGTTTGAGGCAAATTAAAACAAATCAAAACAGTAACAAAATAAAAATTCACACCACAAACAAAAAAAACTCCCAATACATCCATAAAACTCATAACAGCAGCAAGCGTCCAATAAAACTCATTGGCCAAAAGCTAATTAAACCAGATGAGATCTACACTATCTCTGGAAGCTTAAAAGAAAAGGAAAACTGACCTGTAGAATGCAAGCTGCATTGTGTTGAGATGAGGATACGTGTCTTTCATAGGTAGCCACTGGAACTGAACATTTGAACAGTGGGCTTCCCATCCCTCATGTGCCTTCATTATTTTAGTTAATACCAAAAGGTAAAAGGTCGTACTGTAGAATGGCTTGGATTCGTTCATTAGATGCGACTGTATTTAGGTTATGCACTGCTTCCCTCACCTCTCCCATGTTCTGATTTCACACGCTTTGTTTTCTAGATCAGGGGAGTGTGTGTGTGTGTGTATATATATACATATACACACACATCTTTTTAAAGCACAAATATTTTCTCAAAAGCATCGTACAAAAGATTTTGAAACCATATTCCAATTAACACTGAAATAATAAAAATTATAATATACATAATTCTTCCATAATCTAAAAACAGAGCCACTAAAAACAGCACAACTGCTGACATATTTTCTTAATTAAACCAACACAACTACCTACCTATTTTGTTGATTAAAGGCAATTTGAAATATAAATATTTTTGGAGCCCATTCAAAATTAAAATGCAGAAATCTGTTAAGGGAAGCAGTGAATAAGCCGGTGTGAATGATGGTCTGGGACTCTTAAGAGTCAGGGATCGAATCACAGTTGAGCCATTGAAACCCACTCAGTGAGAAGGGCGAATCACGCTCTCTCAGCCTAAGAAGATGGCAATGGCAAACCTCCTCTGAATGAATCTTGCCCAGAAAATATGAGTTAACCTGAAGAGATATGAAAACCAAAGGGAAAGGATTTCCAGCAATGTGAGACTTTGCATCTTGTGCCTGCCAACCTGACTACCCTGGAACTGATTTCAGTGCATGATGGTGAATATTCTTTAAGACTTTCAGTCCAGACTGTTAGGGACTGAAAAGTGACAGGACAGGACCAGCACTTTGGAATGGACTCAGAAGATAATAGGAAATGATGAACATGGTGATTTTTGTTCTACTTTGAAGGCAAACTATGTTTGCACAAACCATTGTATGTCTAATGTGAGTAAAGTAGCATGATTTGCATGCACCAAGAAGTGGGAGAAGGCATTGGTATGAACAGGATCCTGAAGTTTGAAGCCAACACCCATGCCATAATTTGTCATTGTATCCAAAGCAACTCAGGGACTTCTTAAATGATCAATTAGGTTCATCATATATATTCATTCCAAAATCCAGATGAGACTGAGTTAAATATCTTCAGAAGCCTTCCTATTGCCACATTTGTGGGATGCAGGTGCTTCCCCTTTCACATGTACACACACACACATAGACAACATGCACATATGTGCACATAACTGACAGATTATATCAATGAGATAAGTCCTGTTGCCAAGGCAACCAGGATGAATGAGTCTAGGAGAAGGTAACTGTAGAGACAGTAAATGGTAAATGGGCAGTTGCTATGGAGATCCAGTAACTGGGACAGGCCCATGGGCAGTGGCATTTCTCACACTGCAGCTGGTGAGGGCAGAAGCGGAAGGTGTGAGTGTTGGAGAAGAAGGACTGGAGCCAAATGGGTAGACCTTCAGGAGGACAGCACTTAGTTCTTCCAAAACTCAGACCAACAACCAGAAATATATGGTTGAGGAGGCATAAACTCAAGATTTTTCCATGAACAACCACACTGTAGGAGTTACACTTGGGGAATCAGACACATTAGTGGGGCAGCAAACACAGAAGGCAAAGCAAATGGGTACTGAAGCCATGAGTCACGGCCATCTGAAGAGTTGTGCTAGAAGACAAAAATAAAGGAAGAAAAAGAGACTGTTTCATTCCAATAGTGTGGAAGGAATGTGAGGAATGTTAGGTCAGAGTAGGTGAGTCTATTTCCAGACTATGCCATTTTTGTGCTTTTGCCATCATTATATTTCATTCTATTTCTGCCTTAGTTTTTAGTGGAGTGGGGGCCCGACTAAAATACATTTTATTATTTAACTATGAGTTTCAATTTTTTTAAAGGCAGGGCTTTAAAATTCAGAGAAGTATAAAATCTGATGAAATCAGCTAAAATGAAGTCAGTCTACATGTTGATCTCAGAGCTGAAGAGCAAGTCATTTCATGTAGGAATATGTATTAAATTTGAAATGTTTGCATATCCCTAGTGTCAAAAAGCAGGCTGATTTATCAGACAGGACAGCAGCTATGCATCTTTCTGATTGTTTTCAGGATCAGAGGGCATATTGCTCAAGCAACAGAAATAGGAAGAGGGAAGAAGCTATATATGCCTATGGCTTTGCTTTCAAGCCATTGGTTGCTGTGAGTCACCCTCAGTCTTCCCAATCCACTTGTACAAACGGTATAGATTTTGGAAAGTTGCTGTTTAAAAGTGTTATTTTATGTAACTCATGACAGCTCACGTTATTTTTGTCAGTGATACTTTATGACATTTTCATGATATAGAAATTCAAATAGATTCATGTGGATCACTTAAGCTATTTAGAATAAAGGCGTGTATCCTAAGGGCAAGGCCAGGGAAAGTAAAGAAAAACACAAAAGAAAACCACGGCAGTGGCGTGTGTGCATGTAAACATGAGCATTTATGTGCACTGTAAATAGGATCAGTGCAATGTATGTCTTTGACAAGGTGGCCATTTAATAAGTTTGGCTCAGCTAGAATTGGAAAATATTGAATACTCATTGACCCAGTTACTTCTGAAAAAGGAACTGGATCTCAGAACAAAAATACTGTATAATGTCCTTCAGTAGTTATAGAATCCCTTCCTTATATCTTACTGTGTCTTCTAATAGGTAAGTGTGCCTAATGTACATATTTATCAGAAATATGGGGGATGTGGGATTTGTCTGTAAATATATCTGTATCTGGATTGATTGATTGATAGATACATACAGTACATACATATCTTGATATACCATAATACTCAAGTATAAATAAAAAATAGACAAAAATTGCCCAAAATTTGGGTTGATGTATACACAGATCAGTGCTGGAATAGGAATCAGCACAAAAGACAATGAAAAGAGGCAGAGGCGGGAAGCTCCTTCGCCCTTTACCCCTTCCTTATCTATACCAGAGAGAAACTAAAAAATAGCCTTCTCTCTTTCTTCACCTAAGTGCCATTCATTAGCCAAATGGAGGAACTTGAAAAATGTGGCTCACCTGCCATTTTGGGCACTTGAGGTGGAGTGCTGATGTTGTGGCCATATTTAATAAGAGCTTACTACATAAGCCTCTCTGCAGAGAGACTGCAGGAGCCATTATTAACAGGATCATACTGTAAGCCTATATGAAAAATGGTAACTGCTGTCTCTGCACAGAGAATCTTTAACAGTATGGGGGGTTTTTTTGTGTGTGTCAGGAGTGACTTGAGAAACTACAAGTCGCTTCTGGTGTGAGAGAATTGGCTGTTTGCAAGGTCGTTGCCCAGGGGACACCAGAATGTTTTGATGTTGTACCATCCTTGTGGGAGGCTTCTCTCCTGTCCCCACATGGGGAGCTGGAGCTAACAGAAGGAGCTCATCCGCACGCTCCTCAAATTCGAACCTGCAACCTGTCGGTCTTCAGTCCTGCCAACACAAGGGTTTAACCCATTGCGCCACCAGGGGTGCCAACAGTATGGTAAGCCTATATAAAAATGGCCACTGGTGTCTGCTCCAAGTCAAGTGTCTAAAAGTCCACACACACACACTGCTGGTGAACCTCTAAGGCAGTGGTTCTAAACCTGTGGATCCCCAGGTGTTTTGGCCTACAACTCCCAGAAATCCCAGCCAGTTTAGCAACTGTTGGGATTGCTGGGAGTTGAAGGACCAAACATCTAGGGACCCACTGCTCTAAGGCCAAAAGGGGCGGGGGGGGGGTGATGAAGGAAGAAGACTGTCTGTCTTCACTATGGGCAAGGCAAGAGAAATGGGGTGGGTGTGCTTTTCTTCTCTGCCTCTTGTCACTGCCTTCACTCTACTTCCCTAATAGAGGCAAGTTGCCTTCATTGCTCTTCTCCACCACCACATCTTTTTTCCAGGCTGCATTTTCATTGTTTTCCCTCATTTATATTCCTTTCTCCCCATTTGAAGCCTCAAATACACAGATTCTCTCTTTCTCCTCAATATATTATCTCTAAAAAGATTTGTTTATTGTTGTTTGTTACAAGCTCCAAATTTCTACCCTTGACTTATCCACGAACCACAGCAAAATCCATAATTTTGAACCTGTAACCTGCCCTCGATTTACACCCAAGAGACCTCATCACATTGATGAGGTACCCCAGATCAATTTGCAGGCTCCTGTAGCAAATTGGCAAGGCAGCAGAGAAATTCCAGCACTCTGCACCCTGCCTCACCAGCAGCGACGCTTCCCTATCACACATGGGGAAGCGTCTCCACGTAGCTTCCCTCCACGCTGGCCCAGGGATTCCCAATGTTCTGGGCCAGGTGTCGTAGGATGCTTGCACCCAGTTAAACCACAGAGCCCCATGGGAAGTGATCCTATATCATCTGATGGAGGGAGAAAGCATCCTACAATACTGAAAATTACTCATATAATGAGGTCGAAGGTCAGCTTATACACAAGTACATTCAGTAGGTAGGGCTGACATAGTCACCATATACCACATATTCTGGAAATGGCTTAGAATCTCTCAAAACCTTGGGTGCCTCCTCCATCCTGTGCATGCCCAGAATCACATTTTCTCCACTCACTGAAAAATCCTTTGACCTTGACACAGGTATAGTAATGCTCTCTGATTAAATATATTGTTAGTATGAGGGTCTGGCCCTACCCCACTGAGGTAACCGTAGACTTTAGTGGCATAACATCTGGCTTCCAGGGAGGTGGTAATTTATTGGTCCCAAACTGAGAATATCAGTTTATATCTTCTGTTTTTAGTTCAAATATATAGCTAGAATGTTCTGAGATGAGTGAATTGGTTGCAGAAGTGCCTTGCCACAGCTTCCAGCTTCTCCTAAATTCCCCCATAAGTTCTTTCTCTCCATTTCTATATTTATATATGACTGGCAGTGGTTCAGCTGTGTATTTATCTGTTCTGTATTCTATTCAGAGGGTATTTTTGTTACATTGGTGCAACTGTGGAAATTAAGGAAATGTTGAAAACAACCGCTGTTGCACAATATGCAATCAAAACGCTTCTGGTGTATTTTGTAAATTGTTCAACACAATGACTATTGGGGCTGAATGTGGACATTAGAACAGCTTCTCTTCCAAAAAGCAGGGGCTGGGAAGGTCCTTCTAGCACAGATCTCTTTTTGAACTAAAGCGGGGGGGGGGGGGGGGGTGTTCAAGCAACATTTGCCATGGAAATGTCTTTTCAATAATAAGAGAAGCACAGAAATATTCCTATCTTTTAATGATGAAACCATAGCACCAGAATTTAATGTTGTTCCTTTACTGATTACTATATAGGTCTTCAGTGTTACATACCCCATGTAGAGGCAAGAAATAATGTAAATTCAGCATCATAGATTCCTCATGGTAGCACTGATTTGTAGTCAAAATAATAGTGTAAATAAGCCCCAAGGTATATGGCTCCATTTATCTCTTTATCTCTCTGCAATGCCAGACTTTTCTACGAATGCTCCTAATGCATTTAACCTCATCTGCCCTGCCTCTGTACATTTCCTACAGTACTGGATCCCTAGCCAAGATAGTTAAGGCTTTATGGTATTTATTTCTGGGAATCCAGATTGCAACTTCTAATATTGCACTAGCCGATGCATCAGAGGATCTTCAATAACATATATTTTCTCCCTCCCCAGCTAATCTTCTGTTTTATCCAAAGTTTTACTTCCAGTACCTGGTTTTAGAGATGTCTGAATAGTTGGCAGTATGTCATACAAATGGAAATCTAAAACTACAGCAACAGACAAAAAACAAAATTAGGAACCTAAGGAACTGTGTGTGTCAAACAGGAATGGGGTGTTTTGGACTGTAACACTCAACAGACCAAAGCCGACCCTCTCAGTGGTGAGGAAGGCAGGGAATTACAATGCCAAATTGAACGGACTAGGCTCCCATTAATAGCTGTGTTGAAAGGACTTGAATCCATTCACAAACCTTCGGGAACACAAGTAAACACTATAGCGAAATTTAAGGATATCTGGGCAGGGGGGAACAAAGAATCCCACCGCTGCCACCAATATAACGAAATTTGAGGCTGTCTGGGCAGAGTGGACAAACAATCAATCCCACCTCTGCCCCTCAAGGCAAGGGAGAATAAAATATTATAAATGACCGATGTTGCTGGTAGTATTAGCCGCCGCCACCTCAGAATTATTGGCCTGAGGAACCAAAGGTGTGAATGTGTTATAGGTAAGGTGTGTTTGCCCTTGTTCTTCTATGGCTTCTTCACTGGCTGACTGGACTTTGAAATGGTTTGACAGAGTGAATTCTGAGGAAATGGATAGACTGAGGCATACACCAGTTAACAGTGAACTAAGAAAGAGTTTATTGAACTTGGAACAAATATCACCTCATAGCATGAGGGGTACAGAAGCGTAATTCAGCTGGAGAGACTTAGTTACTTAAGCAAGTAGTTCCACTGACATTAAAGCATTTATCAACTGTGAGATCCCTTAAACACACTGCTCTATCTTTAGAAACAGTAACACTTGGAGAACAGACTCCTGTCTGTCTCCCCCCACAGGGCTAATAAGCTCTCTTATACTTTTACTCAGTATAATCAGACAAGTTTTTCTGTTACTGATCCTATCAAAACAGTAACCTTGGCCCTTGTCTGCTGCTTATTCCCTATTCTAAAGGCTCACTTAAAACTTTCTTTCCCTGTCAGATCCCTACTGTAGCTTCCTATCTTAAAATCACAACCTTCCTTGTCTGATGTCAAGACACTTCTCCCCTCTCTGTCAAGAGCTGACAGCTTATTTTCCCTCTCTCAACCGACTCCTCCCCCAATTGCTATACCCAATCAGGAGTCGGCTTGACTCCTCCTCCTGCTATGCCTGCCTTCCAAGATGACAGCTACTGTCATGCAGGCTTCGGCCTTGTCGTCTTAAAGGTAGATTCTACTACAAACACCAACATGATTCTGCAGGAAGGAACTGGGAAATCTCTTCTAGCATCTTGATGACAGCCTATCTTTATCTCCAAACTTCAAAGTCTCATGGAGATTGGTGGAAAGAGAATTTGGAAAAAGACAAATCACTGTCTGTATGGCGTTTAAGTTAGCCAGTACACTGCACCATGTGGAGACACAATCATAATTGTGATGTGGTGTGCTGAATTTGAATAGGTAAACATTGTAACCCATCTGAAACCTAGGAGTTCTGCTGGCCCATCAATCCAGAGCAAGGTTTGGCACTGATAACTGCACTACCCTCTGACAACACAAACAAATGTGTACAAGGCTGGGAGCTGCAATATTAATATTTATTATGATGGGAGGTACAAAGAGATTTAGACATACATGGCAACTCTGAATTTCATTATTGCACAACTGCAAAATGGCATAGTAATGAAAACGCAAAATGGTAGAGTCTCACGATAATGCCCCAAATCCCAAAATGTGGTTTGGAAGGAATGGTCTATAAGACAGTGTAGTAATCAGATAGCATGATCTGTGTTTCTACAGTGCTATTAGGGGAACTGTGAGCTAAGAAAGAAGAGCTATGCCCTCATGTTCCAACTTTCTATGTAAACAGCTTGTGATCATTAAATTATTAGATCTATTTGGGCAGGAACGGTTGAAAGGGGTTGTAGTAACAGTTGTCTATAGTGCACCTAACTGGGGGGTTTGCAGTTGACTCTTCCTTGTTTTAGAGTCTGTCTGGAGTAATGTGTCTGTACCCTCAGACCCTCATGGCAGTTGCCTGACTGAGATATAAACTAGATTTCAGAGAAGGTGAATTTAGAAGATTTATGTTTGATCGTGACCCGAGGTTGGAGAAGGAATTGGTACAACAGGTTTATCATTGAAAAAAAAAACGACAATAGCAGTACCTGCCATAAATATTAAGGAGCATCCAGGTCTGTATCTGAGGTTCTGAACCTCAACTTTGCTGTAAATGTGACAGATAGATTGTACAAGCCAATGTCTATCATAAACCCCATTTTCTTCATCTGTAAGCCAAGAATAACTTTGCAAAATATCATGTGCATGATGTTGTACAAATGATTACAAACCCAATTAAGAAGTGATTTTTGTTGGTTGGATAATTTTATTTCTGTTTCAGAGTGCTTATTTATTTTGATTTGAAGTGTGAGACTTGCAAATTATACACATGCTGTATGTCAGAGTGTTTGGGTGTATATATGTATAAATACACATACTGGATATATAAATATACATACATGGGTGGGCCTCTTTTTAGAGCAAAAAAGCGGAATATAAAGAAATATTTTGTGTGTATCACATACACATACAGGCATAAACACAGGCAGTTATAGATCCCTATTTTAAATTTTCCACAGTTTCTCAGAGAACCACTACATCGGGTTTTGGGGGAAACTTAAAAAGGTAGTACCATGAATCAGTAAAAGTAGGCCAGATGGAGACACTGATGGCTGCAGGAGACTGTGGACGCTGATACCGATTCTGTGGTTTGGAGGCTGTTGTGAATTGAGAGGACCTAGCTTTAATCTCAGTTCTACCATAAATCTATTCACGGGCCTTTGGAAAGCTGCTATTTTCAAGTCTCAGTCCTTCATTTGCATTATAGTGCATAATAATAATGACTTGAAAGGCCCATATCCAGTTAATGTATGTACAGCTAGCAGAATACAATTGGCTCTCTGTATCCACAGATTCCACCATCTACACCTTGACCCCCATCCCCAAATCCCAAAAGCAAACCTTGAGTCTTTTTCACTCTACTATATAATGGACTTAAGCACGGACTGATTTGGGTATTCAGGGGTGGGAGTTTCCCTGGAACCAAACCTGAGAAACATCAGTTGGCAGTAGTACAGTATATATACATTTCAGGTGTATAAAGAAAGGAAGAACCTAGTTTCTAACTCAAATGTTGTATCCTGACAATGGCAGTTTTTAACAATACTTTAACTAGTTCTTTACTGTCATGAAAATATGGGAGGTATAACTGATAGGTATTCAGAGCTTACTCTAGCATGAAGAAGATTAATATTGCAGAAGGCCCAGTGGCTGTTATGTGTAAAGAGAAGCAACTGTGACCTGTTTGGGTTTTAAGTATTAATGAAAGGTATACTTCACAGATGTCCATGACACACAGGGATTCTTTAAATGTTGTGGGATCATTTATGGCCCAGCAAATCATGGCATACACCCTCTGCATTCATCAGATGGAAGCAAACTTCTGAAGGACAAAAAAATCAATTGCATTACATTGGAAAGAATACTATCCTAACCTCCTTAACCACAGATCCAACATGGCCAAAGAGGTTCTCTCACAAAACCCACAACAACAAACTAGGGGTGAGATTGCAGCACTGCTTACTTTGGAAGAAGTCAGCAAAGCCATCAACCAACTTAAAAAAAAATAACAAAGCCAGGGGACCTGATGGGATCCCTGCTGAAATGTTTAAACAAGGCAGGTCTGAGTTGGCACAACAACTCCACAAGCTCATTTTAAAAGTGTAGATGACCAAGAAGATCTCAGTGGACTTCAAGGATGCCATTATTATCACCCTTTTCAAAAAAGGAGAAAAAAACAGACTATGGAAACTATCAATCTCCCTTTTATTCTCCACCAGAAAAATCCTCACAAGAATCCTTGCAAACTGCCTTCCTTCTATTTCACATCCAGCCTGAATCCCAAAATGGCTTCCACCCCTCCAGATGAACAGTGGATATGATCAACCTTCTCCCAAAACAGTTACCCCCAAAGCAGTTACTTCAGTCTCAGTTCAAGAACAGAAAACGGAATATCGGTGGAAAGCAGAAGAGACTTAACAATGGACTTAAAGCTAACCTTTAAAACTGTGGAATAAACAGGGAGTTGGGAAGCCCTGGCACTCAAGCATTCGAACTGGAGGTCAGCTGTTACCAACAGTGCTATAGATTTAGAATAGGCACAAATAGAGGGCAAAAGGGAGAAACATGCCAATAGGAAGGTGTGCCAAGCAACTCCTTGTCAGAACTGCCTTCCATCTGGAAATCTATGTCCTCAATGGGAAAGACCATTTGAATCCAGAATACATCTCCACAGTCGCTTACTGACCCACCACCAAGACTCTACCCTTGGAAAACGATCACACTCAACCACTAGTGATCGTGTGTAATGATACACGGAAGGAGGCTACTGCACAAATAAGAGTGAAAATTGTTCTTGCTAATTTGAACATGAGCCAATGCAACAATAATTACATAAAAGAGTGAGCTTGTGGCACTTTAAGGATCAGAAGATATATTGTACCCCATCACTATTTGACAGTTTTTGTGCCATCCACGAACATGGTTAAAGGCTTATACGTGACATTGAGACATCTAATGATATGCAAAGATCTAATCCCAGTAAGGACCATCCATTTTCACCATGTGTGAAATGCAGCCACCAACGTTGCTATATGACAATCCCCCTTAGTATCAATTAGGCTAGAGATGTAAATTTTGTGATTTAGGGTAGTGTTTCTCAAACTATCTGATGTGAGGCACCAGAAGTTGTATTTTTCCAATGTGGCAGGGTTTAGGACCATATTTGTTCTTATTGGGTTGCCCTTATTTGTTCCTTTCCTGGAAAATCAGCAGGTACTCTCCGCCAATAGCTCAGTGACCGGCATCAGTCCAGGGACCATCACTTTGTGTAACACTGATTTAGGACAAAGTTAAAAGAAATATGATTGCAACTGCTGCACCTGAAAATGGCCAGTTTCTCCTCAAAGCATTCCTGTGCTAGAGAATCTGCAGAGCCAGCTGATATATATGAATGAAGCTTTCTTCATTACTTCATCTGCATGAAAGGAAAAAAGCTTGCATCCTGTATTTCTGCTTGTCCATGCATCTTTTCAAGACATAGGAGCTCTGCCAGGAAATGGAGGGAGGAATCTGAGGTTGCCTGACTCATTTTCCACATGAGGTAGTTTGCAGTGGCAGGCAAAACAGAGCTTGTGAGGAATGAATCCAATAATCTATTCTTCACAAGCAGGGGATTGTTACAGGCTTAGTTAATAGAGCAGGGGTCTTGAGACCATGACCGTGGGCCTGAATCCAAGGTGCTTATCCCAGATTATCTGGCAGTGCGGACTCATATAATCCAGTTCAAAGCCAATAATCTGGGATCAAATAATGGGTTATAGGACAATGTAGATGCAGCCTCAGTTAGATAAGAATTACAGACTTTAACTGATAATCTTTTGTTCTAAACTGCCAAATCAGAATATTTCTCCTATATCTTTATGTGTTTTTACTTTGGCACTTTGGGAAAATGGAAGGAAAAAGGAAGAGGGGCCAACCAAGGGCAGGATGGATGGATGGTATCCTTGAAGTGACTGGATTGACCTTGAAGGAACTGGGGGTGGTGACAACCTACAGGGAGCTCTGGTGTGGACTGGTCCATGAAGTCACAAAGAGTTGGAAACTACTGAACGAATGAACAACAACAACAACTTTGGCACTGATTTAGAGCGATTACTCTCTCTCTCTCTCTCTCTCTCTCCCCCCCCCCTCTCTCTCTCTCTATATATATATATCAGTTGTATTGGACTATTCACAGGCTTTGTAATGTACCATGCTCTGCTTTTGAGTCTGTTGTGGTTATGCAGTCTTCTGCTGTATGCATATAATCACTTTGGCATGATAAGATATGTATCATCTTGGCATTGCCATTGATTAATTGGGATACATGTGGATTTATAATTCATGAGCCATTTCTACCACATTCTTTGTTTTGCTGAAGGGAAAATGACAAAAAAATCACCCATGGCTTTTTCAGAGCAAACGATTTAACACCAGCACTGCTATAAATACTCTCCTGATGATCATATTTTCAAGGCATCTATAGCCTCGATGGCCTTGATAATTATGTCATTAAAAATAAAAAAATGCAAGGGTGCTGAGAACCAGCTGGTGGCTTGTGATTCAAATCTAGATTTACTTATGGCTGGCCTCCACATAGTGAGTGCTTCTCTATCACAACGCCATCTCAAATTGGACAGCTTTGATTCCATTTGTGTATCAATTGAATTTAATGATATATTATTTACAGGGCAAATTATATGAGCCTGCCCAAAAATGGAGCTGCAGTTGGCCACAACATGATTTTGTATGCCCCCCATCTTCCTTATTTTTTCATAGCAAGAGGCAAATTGTATTTAAGTAGACCAATGCTGAGTCTGGATACTGTTAGTTGGACTGTTTGAGGATCTGGCCATGGCAGAATGCTTCATCACAGATCTAGCAACCTCATCACATGGGGTTGCATCTTATGACACTTATGACATGGGGCTGCATCTTATGACACTTTCAGAATGGAGCTAGGATGGACTTCGCTAGACCCCATCACATGAGGTAGGGTTACTTCTGGCGAGGCTCCGTCTTGGCTCCATCCTGGGAACTTCATAGATCAGAGCCCTGAGAACTTCCTGTGTTCCCAGGACTCTGAATGCTGGGCACAGTGTGGGGAGGAAGCTGGGCAGTGACGGTTTCCCCCATGCGATAGTGAAGTTTTTTTTTTCTTGTCCAGAGCAACTTGAGAAACTGCAAGTCGCTTCTGGTGTGAGAGAATTGGCAGTATGCAAGGATGTTGCCCAGGGGACACCCAAATGTTTTGATGTTTTATCATCCCTGTGGGAGGATTCTCTCATGTCCCGCATGTGGAGCTGGAGCTGATAGATGGAGCTCATCCGCGCTCACCCCAGATTCGAAACTCCAGCCTGTCAGTCTTTAGCCCTGCTGGCACAAGGTTTTAACCCACTGTGCCATGGGAAGGGGGTGATGTGAAGTGCTTAATGCCAGTTTGACCTGCTGCCCCATGGATGCCCTAAGATGTGATGAAGTCCTGGGTTTGTTCATTCATAGAGAAGCCAAAAGCATTCCTGCGAAATTAGGCACTAAGCCTCAACAGCAGAATTGTCAAACATCCTTTAATTCTCTTGAAAACTTTATTTTATGCTGTAAAGTTTAAATTTTTGTTTTAAATAACTCAAAGCATAAGACACATTATGCACCAGTTCCTATATTGTCCTCTGAAGCATAACGGGGATAAGCCAGATAGAAGAATATTTCCAGAATTGCTTCATTCTGCATATCCATCTTATACATGACAACAGATCCTTCTGTCCAGAGGTGAATGTAGTGGTCCTGGTCCAATATTCTTGGTAACAAAATCATGCTTTGCCATTTTCCAGTCTGTCCATTATCGTTGCCACAGTATAGCTTTATATGCCTCCCATATTTGTTACCTGAAGGCAAAACTGGACAATAAACTAGAAGCTATTTATTTTTGTTACTCACTCTACAGCGTGCATAGGGAACCACGTCTCCTTCAGTAGGTTCAGATAAGGAGTGTGTGTGGTGGGAGGGGGGGTAACCCTTTGACCTCTTCTGTGGTCTAGCTCTGAATTGCATAGTAGGTTCTGACAATGATTTGTATTGGTCAAAAGCAGGCCTGCACAACCTGTGGCCCTCCAGGTGGATGGGCCTCCCAACTCTCAGAAGCCCTAGCCAGCTTATCAGTGGTCAGGAATTCTGGGAATTTCAGGTCCAAAACACATGGAGGGCCACAGGTTGTGCAGGCCTGGTCAAAAGTGGCCTGCTAAAGAAACAAATTACTCCGACAATTAAAATTGTGAATGTGAACCCCCATCTTGCACTTTTCCCTTACCTCCGTTTCTTTGCCACAATACTGAGACAATATTTGCTATTTCCCTAATGTAATTTCAATGGAATTCTATGTCTAGTTGCTCTTTATTCTTTTCTACCTATCCAGGTCATGATTCTACAAAACAAGATGAGTAGGAATGTTTGGAATAGAGTTCCGAGTCTTCAAAAAATACAGACCTTACTTGTGGGGGCAGGCTGGTTAGGATCCCCATCTCCTATACCTCTGCTTTCTACACTGTGTTAATTGCCCTCCTCTGTGAAAGACACTGTTACTAGGTGTGACAGTAGAAAGATTTACTTAATTTGGTTTTGTGAATACAGTTGTGGTAGATAGGGCATAGCAGATACTGGAGATTTTTGCAGCATTTGTACTTTAATACATGGTACCCTTTTTTCTCAAACACATATTTGCATATCTGTGTGGGATACGGGGGATGTCTGTGTAAAGTTTTTTTGTTTATGTTTGCATGAAACACCTTTTTTTTTCCGTAAGGTTTCACCATGGGTTCGTGACATAATTTTGGCCTATGATATGTACTGTATCATCAGAATAGGAACACGCTTTTAAGGATGTGATGTAGAGTGATGGAAAAGACCACTGAATATTGATTAATTCACCAGACCTTGGAAAAGGCCTTGACTTTGGAGGAGTTTGATCAGGAGATCTGTGGAGCCTTGAGAAGTTATATTGCCAGTAATTCCCATCTAGATGTTGATGGAGATTTGGTATGGGTGTGCCATGGCAATTGCTCATAGTACTGGGATGTTGAAGGCAATGGAAAAGTGAATTGTCATTCCCTGTATTTTTGTTATTGTTAAACTAAATTCTGGCAAGTGTTAAGTGGCTCTGAATATCCTTGACCAGAAAGTAAAATGAAGAATTCTGAATGCATGAAATATGTAAGGGGGAGGATAAAGCACAATACAATAAAAATGAAAAGGAAGAAAATTCTGATGCTATGAGTTAGGTATTTGGTTGACACCTGAGAGCTCTTTTGAAACACAAATCTCTGCTAAAGCAGTACGAACTGCAAGAGAATTGCAAGCGTATTTGGTCAGGACCCAACCAAATATAGCTTAAGATACTGAGTATGATGTATTTGGGAAGCAATGGCATACTGCAAAACATAATCTACTCAGTAGAAAAATCCCCACATATATGCTTCAACTGTAAATAAACATGACAAAAGCTTAGAAAAATTATTTGAAGAACTTAAAATATAATAACATACACTAAAAGTAACATCTACACTTTGTAGTGGCAGATGTTGATGTAAGGCAGTAAAGGAGCCTATGGGGATGTGGGTAAGGAGTGTCAATTAAGAATATGACAAAATTAATACATTCTAATTAGGAAGAAGAATACCGTATGTAATCACAAATACCACATTCGAATTGCAACCAATGGAAAACCATGGAGTTTGGTATTTAATACTGTCACAATTCAAATGCATTATATTTTAGATAGCAAAATAATGTTATCCGATTGAGACTAGAAGCCTCAATCTGCTGGCGGCAGCCAGGTGAAGCCTCTGAGCTCTCGTGCCTTCACCCACAGGGGCTGCTCCAAGGGGCAGGCACGTGGGTGTGTGTATGTGACTATTATGCGGGGAATTGCAAAATCCCTAAACCGGGACCCCAGAAAGGGGAATGTGACTATTATGAGATGGCGACTATTATACAGTGAAATATAGGGTATTTTAATATAAAGAAAAATGCCAAAGCTTGTCGTGATCTTAATGAGCCATTTCTGAAACATTTTCTTCAAAGAGTACAGAACAGAACCTACATGAAGTGAGAAAGAGTAGCAGAAGACATGCAATTTGGATTCAGAATTTAGAATTAGGGAACTCTTATTCTATATACAATGTATATTATGATCATTTATTTATTTATTTATTTTGTGTCAGGAGTGACTTGAGAGAGAGTCGCTTCTGGTGTGAGAGGACATTGCCCAGGGAACGCCTGGATTTTTTTTGATGTTTTACCATCATTGTGGGAGGCTTCTCTCGTGTCCCCGCATGGGGAGCCGGAGCTGACGGAGGGAGCCCATCTGTGTTCTCTCCGGATTCGAACCTGCAAACTGTCAGTCTTCAGTCCTGCCGGCACAAGGGGCTCCTATATTATGAAATATATTTTTTGTCGTGTCAGGAGCGACCTGAGAAACTGCAAGTCGCTTCTGGTGTGAGAGAACTGGCTGTCTGCAAGGACGTTGCCCAGGGGACGCCCGGATGATTTGATGTTTTATCATCCTTGTGGGAGGCTTCTCTCATGTCCTCGCATGAGGAGCTGGAGCTGATAGAGGGAGCTCACCCGCCTCTCCCCGGATTCGAACTTACGACCTGTCAGTCTTCAGTCCTGCCAGCACAGGGGTTTAACCCACTGCGCCACCGGGGGCTCCTGTTAGGGTTATGTTTCTCTTGTACCTATATTATGATGATACAAGAGAAGTGGAGCAAGAAAGAGGATGTGTATTGGTATCTCCATTCAACTTAATGGAACTATTTTAAATTTACATAATCTCTCATAGTCATAACTTACACTGTTGAAGGAGCTGGAGGAACATAGTATTTGGAGAAACCCTGTAAATTGGCAATAACTGCTATTTAAGGGTTTGCACCTATGAGAATGTTAAAAATAGGCAAACATGATCTTTAAGCTTGTCAGTGTTAGTGCAGGACAACAATGGAGATCTCAGTGTACTGTTTCATGAAAGAAAGGTGGATCTTTTGGGATGCGTGGACCAGTTTTTGCATCATGGCCTTTCTGTCCTAGCTGTGCGAACTCCAAAGGACATGCTAATTAGATCTGCAAGTTTCTTATTGTACATTATGGCAGAAGTGTGGAAAGAGACTCAATAAAATTCTTGAATTTTCTTTTGCTGCTTTTGAGTAATATCAGAACTAGTTCCAGTTTAGGGACTAGTGACTAATTTCGATCCCATCCCACTCAGAGATATTAAAATAAGATATGTATTCCAGGATAAGTGCTATCTCATAATACAAGGAGATTTAAGTGGATTAGAATTGGGGAGTTCTCTCTGTTTATCTGAGCCATTCTGCTTTTTCTCTCCAGGTACTGATTCACAAGCCCAGTGCACTTAAGTGGTCCCTAATCAGAGTTGCTCATTAGGTTCGTCTGAGTCCACATTTAATTGCCATAAGAAAACAATAAGAATGCTGCAAGAAAAAAAAACTCATTACAACACAGTTGCTATCCTCTGAAATGCAGCCATGTTTAAGTTTAGAAGGAAAAACATAGAGGGACAAATGTTGCTAAGAGGATGGGTAGGGGTGGCTCTTGCTGTGTTACCTCTTGACAATATAGGTCCAGGAAGTATTAGAGTAAAATGAAGAGGTGATGATCATAATCGTTGTTTTATTTTGTTGCACTTGAAGCAGTCACAAGCAAAGTTCTTGGGATGGTCCCCAGCTTTTGATTAAATTAGCTGAAGTTGGGATGGAAGCCAGTTACACATAAGGAATAGGAATTGCTACCTTTGAAATATGTGTGTCAATGTGTGCGCGTGTGCATGTGTGTGTGTGAACAAATGGAAAGCAATATCCCTCAAATATAGAAAGTGTTGATTTGTGCAGAGTGGCAGTTTATTTTCTGTGTAAAAGGGAATCAAATATTTTATTTACTGATTAATTTTTTTAAAATATTTATATTCTGCTTTCACCACCTAATGAGTGGCTAGCAGCACATTAAAACCAATACTAATAAAAGTCCCAAAACAAAAAACACAAAAAATATTGATTGAATGTAAATATTAGAGTATTAAAATTAAGCACTTTGAAATGATAATCTGAATAATATACAGAAGGAAAATCAACCAGATCTCCTGGAGAGAACAGAAGAAAACAGGTTTACATAGATAGGCTTTCTCACTTTGGCGGCTCCAGTTTAAGCTTAACAGTTGCAACGCGTACATGTTTTGGTGAAAATGTGGGGGAAATGTTAACGTGGCAACATATTATCCCGAAGAGTCACTTAGGGAAATGGGTGAGGATTGCTGGGCATTGCTTCAACCCCACTGTATTTCTGTGACAGCAAGAAAATTGTCACTGACACCATATTCCTCTGCAGCTTTATGTAGGCAGTTGTTTGTGTGAGTAGTGGTGCGGGTCCAGATGGGCAATTGGTATCCTTCATAGAGCTGAATTTGGCTTCAGGGGGTGCCAGTTGCTAACCTGCAATACACTTGAAATTGTACACTAATGTTCCTTCGCATAATTATAAGTACATGTGAATTAGTCAACTAGTTATGTGTGTGCATGAGCCCCTGAATCAATCGATCAATCTAGGATAATTAGAAAGTTTTTAACTTTCCTGTAAATAAAGTAAAGAAGCATATATAGCTGAGTGCAGGATGATGGTTGGGGTTTGTTTGTTTTTTACCTTTGGAAACGTGATCAACATATATCCATTTTCAAACCTGATCTACAGAAACACTTTTTATTTCATATCTTTGGTACATCTAATGGGTACATGTGCTTTTTCTAATGGTTTGTTGTCTAGCATGGCCTTCAGTCACATCTAGGAGTCATGTTTTACTCACCCAGTGTCTTTAATGGATTTAATGGCAACTTGATATTCATTCATTCAATGCTGGCGGAATCTTCTTGTTATGTAGATAAATTGGTGATATAAGGTTAATATGATCAACTTTTCTGTGTCACACTATTGTTTATGTCAAAATCTTGGCTCTCCTTGTTGCATCACTTTTTCATTCTGTTAATGCAATTAATGTTTATTTATGGATCTCACCTCTACTTCCTATTGCGAATATAGGATTAGGGAGTCATCATTTTTACTCAAAATTAATCTGTTCCAAGGCAAGTTAAAGGTGGGATTTTACATATGCATCTCTAGACCTAGGTTTCAGAAAACTGTTGAGCATAAAATCTTAAACATTCATAGTTGAAACTTGGACTTTGGAAAGACTTTGTGAGAAAAGCCACAATGCGTTCTGCTCTGTTCTGTGGTCCCAGATTTTCATTACAAATCCTTTCTTTCTCTTGCAGCATCTTGGCAACAGTCGGCACTGAATTTGACCTGCGGACGCTGCGGGCGGTTCGTGTACTCCGGCCACTAAAGCTCGTATCGGGAATCCCAAGTAAGTTAGTTTTCAGTTCATAGCCTACAAATAACTTGCAGACATTCTGAATCATCCTGATTTGAAGCCACGTCTTACCATTTTTTCATAGCATATAAGCCAAATTGCTCCTCATTTTCCTGTAACACCTGGGTCTTCCAACAACTTCTGAACTGACCACCACCACCACCGATTGAGGTGCTTGACTGTAATTCTCTTTTGAAATCTAATATGCAGACAAAGCCTCTATGAGATCCAGTTGCAATCCTATGGACAGTTTCCTGAGAACAAGTGTCACAGAATAAATAAGGATTTACTGTTGAGTAAATATAAACGGCTGTGGGGAGGGAGAACTTGGGGATTATTTTAGTACTGTTCTGGTTGTTCTATGTTAGAGTCAGTGTGGTTTGTTTTTTTTAAAAAAAAATTGGGTCTTTAAGTTGTATCTTTTTGGAAATTTAATAAAAATTGAATAAAAGATATAAACACAGCATTGCATTACCAGTCCCTTACCCAGGTTTGTGATTTCCTAAAACTTGTTTCCAAGGTTCTTATATCTTGAGATTAATCTCAAACAACTATGGTATATCCCATTTTTTCATGCTAGAGCCGGGGTCCTCAAACTTTTTCAGCTTTAGAGCCCTTTTTGAAGCAAAAGTTTCTCATGAAGCCCCAAAAATCTTTATATATTTATTCTATATTCTATTATATATATTGTATTTATATCAGGCATGGGAAAACTTTTTGCTCAGCATGAACTTGACAGTGTTTCAGTAGAAGACCACAGGGGCCATCCAGTCGAACCCCCTTCTGTCATGCAGGAAAAGCACAATCAAAACTCCCTCAACAGATGGCCACCTAGTTTTTGTAATAATAATAGAAACAACAACAACTATAGGAACAAACCCAGGGGCCATCCAGTCCAACCCCCCTCTACAATGCAGGAAAAGCACAAAGTACCCCCTGAGCAGTGGGAGGGAAATAGGGTTTTGGCAAGGGAGAAAGAATCTGGGTGGCAAGGAAGGTAAGGGGAAAAGGCTTTGGGTGGCAAAGGAGGAAAGAAAATAAGGCTTTGGGGTGAGAGAGGGGAAGAAAAAGGGCTTTTGGGGCAAGGGAGGTGGAGAGGGGGAGGGTAGGAGTAGGAAAGAGGAGGGAAAGCTTGGGGGAGGAAAAAAAAAGCAGAGCCCCTCAGTATACTTCACAGAGCCCCAAGGGCTCTACAGAGCACACTTTGAGAACCACTATGCTAGAAACTGAAGAAAGTAAAACCTTGTGTGAATAGAAGCTGCACTGAACCCAGAACCATTATCAAAATCAAGTTCAAAGGTTCCATCTAAAACTTTATGTGGAAGATCTGATCACTTCTAACTTAACTTCCACAGTGGTCTGTGCCAAGTATTAGCTACTGCAGTCTTGTTATTGTTAGGATCAATTCTTGTTAGGTTGATATAATTGGTCTATTATTCTGACATATCAGCAAGTGGAAGAACCAATAATAATCTCATGACCAATAATAATCTCAATAATATATATGTCAGTCCTCTACATTCACTAGAATTAGAGGTATAAGACCCTGCAAAGTTACAAATTTTTAAAAAACTACTTTTCGAACCTAAGATAACACCTTTCTAGGTATCTCTTGTCCCTTCAGTACAATTCTGCTAGAAGTTATATTGGAATTATATTGGAGAATCTAGAGATTCCTAGGAAGGCCATATTCAAGTTTACGAATAATAAAATCAAAGTTAAATCTGCAAATGTGGAATCCAAACTAAAGTCTCTCACACAAACACACACATATAACAGACAACCTCCTCTAAGACATCTTTTTTCCAGTTCAAGATGGTATGAGCACATTGTGAATCTCAGGTTAGAAAGAAGAGATGGGGAATTTGCATAAAGCAAGAACCAGAGCTCCTTCCTTAGTCTTATTGAGATTTTGTAGTATGTCTGCAATTATGCTCACTTGTGGATCTCCTTTGTGAATACCTTGCCTTGCTTTCTGTTTTTCCCTCTGCAGGTTTACAAGTCGTTCTCAAGTCCATCATGAAGGCCATGATACCTCTGCTACAAATTGGCCTCCTCCTATTTTTTGCAATCCTTATTTTTGCAATCATAGGGTTAGAATTTTATATGGGGAAATTTCACAAGGCCTGCAAGGATATTTATACAGGTCAGTATAAATAGAGCACCTTTTTTGTGGTATCCCCTCCTTCCTTGGGTGGTCCTTGAGCTGTCCTGGCAGGAACTGGTTCCTGTTTTAATAATGCTCTGTGTGCACCCTGTAAAAGGCCACCACATGGAAGGGGGCCTAGGGTGGGAAATGTGTTTGGTAGATCCTTGAGTACCCCACACAATGACCGTGAAGGAAGCAACTTCTTGAAGAGCAAATGCTGATATTATTGGGTAAACAATATATGTGTTTTTGTACTTCCTCCTGTACTGATTTATCTGCTCTTGCTTATCTGCCTGCCACAATTGTACTAGAAACCCCCACTTTTTTACTCTTTCCCCAGATGAAATCACACAAGAAGCTCCATGTGGAAAGGAATCACCATCACGCCTCTGCCCTAATGGGACCAAGTGTGAAGAATACTGGGAAGGACCCAACTACGGGATCACGCAGTTTGATAACATCTTGTTTGCCGTGCTGACTGTCTTCCAGTGTATCACCATGGAAGGGTGGACCGACCTCCTCTATATTGTGAGTGTGATTACACCACATGTTGTCTCAGAACCCTCTTTGCTCAATGTTAGGATGAGATGAGATCACCTTTACCAGTTATAAAAAATAATACAATAAATAGAACCCAGTTAAAATGATTATATTAAACCTTTATTCAGAAAATATATGTATGCCAGAAAAAGCAATCACTCTTGAGAATAGTTCAAAAAGGTTTGTAAGTTTGTGTGAAAGAACGCAAGTACTGTCTTAAATTAGGTATAAGAACTATATCTTTCAATTTGAGAGACAGGAACATTAGAAGCTTCCTTATATTAAGTGAGATTGTTATTTCAGCAGTGAATCACAAAGCTTCAGGGTGAACTTTTCCCCCAGCTCTACCTGGAGAGATGTAGTATAATAATAATACACTTTATTTATATACTGCTCTATCTTCCCGGGGGGACTCAGAGCAGATTACAGCATACACATATATAGGCAAACATTCAATGCCTTTTATACAGTAACAACGAACAAAGGCAAAGGTTTCCCTTTCCATCTCCGGCGTCTAGTATTCACTGTTGATCCATGACTCGAGTAGATTCATAAAATCAAAGAACCTTACAGTTAGAAGGGGCCACAAAGACTGTTTTGTCTAATCTCATTCCATGCAGGAATGCACAATTAGTTGTACTAATTGTACTAGTTTTAGCAATGACCTATCCTTCTTCACTTCTAAAATCCGATGAGATCAAGTGCGTTCAAGGTGCTATGGTAGTAAGAAGTGTGAACTAAAATACAGGAATTGGAACATTTTAACTCCCATTCCTCACTCACCTGTTGTCTATATATATTGACATGCCTGTAGCCTGATTTCTCTTTCATGCTTCATTTTAATCAGTAGCGGCACATTCATGTTTTCACCTTCTCTAAAGTCAACTCTTGATAGGTCTGTGGTTGAACTGAATGCTGAGTAGTCTGCCAACTTTGAGGTATTATTCTTCTGTTCCAATAGGAAGGATAAAACATTGATCATGACTTGGGGTTTCCATGAGAGATCACATTAATCCATTGGAAGTTTTTTCTTGGTATCTGATATATAGTATATACTTATATATAAATTAATCTCCTATATAAGTTGAGAACAGGTTTGGGGACCAAAATTATGGTTTTTTTTTTTTTGTTTTGTTTTTTTTTTTACAACTAGGCTCTTCCAGGACTAAACTTTCCTTTCACCACTCGGTTCAGAAAAAGGTGCGGTTCCTTCTCTGAAAAGAGTTAAGGTACAGCACTCACATTAATGCATGGATAGGTTGACCCAGGCTTTTTGAGTTTTATGTGAGTATATAGAGTTATCGCTGAATATTTATGTAGGCAGGCACAAAAGCCGAAGTCCATAGACATATTCGCGTAGTTTATAAAACAGGCTTATTGGGAATCCACATCACTTAGAGGTGAGCACATGCCAGCTCTGTGTATTGAAGAGCTAGGATGCATTTTTGATTAAGGCACATTTCTAAGAATCTGTTTTCCAAAGTGAGATAGCCAAAGTGAGGATGGAGACATAGGTGTTTTTCATGAAATACAGTGGAGTAAAAAAGGGTATGACTCCTCTGATGAATCTCCCCATTGCTAATACCTCAGATGAAGCTTTGCTTCAAGAGAGAAAAACAAAGCTCACAGTACTGACATGGTCAATATAAGCATGGCTATGCACAAGTCTTCCCTTGTAACAGAGCTCTCCATGTATGTTGCAGAGGCCTTAAAACAGACCTAGCAGGGTTGACAGAAGCAAGAGATGGGTGAGGCATATGAAGAGGAACTGGCAGGTCACCAGGGCTGGAGGATCACTATTATGGATAAAGCATTGATTAGCTTTGTAAACAGAAATGGCTGAAATGAGGCATGTCTAATCAGTGTTTCAAGAAGCCTGAGGTCAAAAAGCTAGGTAGATCAGGCCCCATTTGGGGAGAGAAAACTCAAGGGAAAGGGAAGGGAGCCAGAAGTCAAACACAGTTCTTGTTCAAGGAAATTGATTGTAGATAGTGTCAAAGGGGCCAGTAGTGAGAAATATATAGGGGATTGTATTCTTATCATGAGTGCATCTCTATTTTTCATTTTAAAAAGCATCACCTCAAAAATATACCTCATATCTTAAATATTGGCTATGGGATAACACATTGTTGTTGAGGGACTTTTATGTTCAGAGGAGGCAGATCCTATGACTGTTGTACAACAGTGCAGGACTGACAGTCTTACTTACTGAACCATATGCATGAACACTGCATTTCAACATTTCTTTTGAGATTTCATAGTCCCATTAAGTAACCATTAAAAAAGGGGGGTCAACCTTCCCTATCCTGCTTTCCTAGCTTTTAGTGTGTTTATATTTTGGTGTTGTAGTGGTGGTGGGTTTGGGGTTAGATGAGGGGGTTAAGTGCACATGTCTTTGTATAACCATTTTTTCTTTGTCATTTTAGCCTATGTATGCTTAAAATTTAATAAGCACTATTTAATAAAAAAAAAATAAAGCGGGGAGGTCATGCAGAGCCAAGTGGTTGATAGATGGCAGAACAGGATTGTACATAGAATTCCTACATAACAAAATAACAGTTAACCTCCAACAAAGTCAGTTAACCTCCAACTTCAACAGCAAAGGGGCTACAATGACTAATGTTCAGATGGAATCTCTTTTCCTGCATTTTGAATCAATTGCTCTATTGTGTCCTAGTCTCCAGAAGAGCAGAAAACAAGCTTGCCTCCTGCTCAACATGACATCCTTTCAGATATATATAGCTATCGTGTCCCCTCTCAGTCTTCTTTTCTCTAAGCTAAGCAGACCCCTCTGTGTTGTTACATGACTTCATGTCAACTCCAATTTATGGCATCCCTTACCATAGGATTTTCCTGACAAGATTTATTCATAGACTTGCCATTGCTTTCTTCCATGGCTGAGAGGCAGTAACTTAATCACAAAATGAGTTTTCAGGGCTGAGGAAGGATTTCAGCTCTGGTCTTCTGGGGCCATCGTGCAGCTCCCAAAACTGTTCTGGCTCTAATCTCTGTACTAAACAGCAATCCTCAGACCATGGTATGAACTCCAGTGTTTCCCCTGCCCATTGCACTGGCCTTGGAAATTTGTACAGCGTGAGGCTGGGAATCATGAGGACTGTATGTGGCTCCATGTGAACTCTTCTCTCCCACAACAGTGTTACCCCATGGGGGGAAATGGTCCATAAATGAGAGTTGTGATGCATAGAAAATCCTTCATCTTGTTTAGCCCCAAGTTTTCTACTAAGCATTTGTTTTACTTTATATTTTTTAAAAGTCACCAGATTGATTTCTGGTACTGTTTTTAGGGACTAGGGCAGTTCAGAATGCGTCCAGTGTCTGAAAGTTGGCCTTCAAACCCCTTGAACTTGCTTATTCCTAGTGTAGGGGGAAATATACCTTGAGGTAAATTAACCACAAAAACTTGTATAGACTTTGTATGCTAAATAGAAATGCCTTAAACCTAGGGTAGTAGTAGACTGTTGGGGCAATTAGTATAATACATCTGTGTAATATGTACATGACAGGTTTTGTAGGCCACATTTCTGAGGAAGGATATGACAAAACCCAAAGTATTATTTGCCATAGAAAACTGTATCAAAATGCATAGGGTTCATAAGTTGAAAGGTGGCTCAAAGGAACATATACACACAGTGTACTTAAGTGAATGATGCCATGTAGTGAATAATGTATCTAGTGTATTCTGGACTAGCTGCTTCATCCAAACCAGTCTTAATTCCACATTAAACACATTTCATGAATATAGTCTTGAGGTTACCATTGTTTAATATAATAGGTTCTAGGCTGTACCTATCCTGGAATGACCATCGCTAGCATATTAGCTTAAGCTGAAATTTGGCACTCCTGTCATGAAAATCCCTTAGATGTGTAATGACAGAAATGGATCCAGGACCACAACTTGAGGAAGTGTGATCTTGACTGAAATTCTAGTTTCAACTAAACTAGAAGGCAGCTAGTTTTAACTATAGATGGTCTGCGTTTTTAAATTTTGTTATTTTATTTTATTTTATGTGTTGATAGTGGTTGTTTTATAACTTTATATGTGATACTGTTTTATACTCTTGTACTGTTTATGTTATATTGCACTTGGAGTGCCTTGTAAGCTGCCCCAAGTTCCTTTTGGGAGATGATGGCGGGATATAAATAAAGTTTATTATTGTGGATCTATTCAATTAATTACATTCAAATGAATACTGATTTAGTGCCCAGCTATTGAGTCAATGAGAGCCAGCATGGTGTAGTAGTTTTAGTGTTAGACTAGACCTGTAGGAAACCAAGATTTGAATTCCTGCTCAACCATGTTGGTCAAGACAGGTTACAACATTATTAAAACACACATTCACCTAAAAACATTATTTAAAATACACACATTAAAACACATTTATTTATTTATTCATTTATTATTCGAACTTATATGCCGCCGCTCCCTTGGGGCTCGGATCGGCTTACAAGAACAGGCTAAAATCGAACACAATTTAAAAACAATTAAAAACAATTTAAAAACAGCAATTTACACAAATATATATTAAAATATACAAAACAGAGATTAAACATAAGATGCAAGTTTCAAATTAATTATTAGAACTGTTTGGGTAGGCCTGCCGGAAGAGATAGATCTTCACTCATGTCTTTAATTGTGAAAGCTGTCAGAACTCTTCCGGCAGGTTGTTCCACAATCTTGGGGCGACCACTGAAAAGGTCCTCTGGGTGTTGGATGCCAGTCACGTTCTGGCAGGCTGGATTAAACATCCCCCAGAAAACCTCCATGTTCGAGGTGAATTGTATGGAGAAAAGCAACCTGTAGGTAACCTGGAACCAAACCATGTAGGGCTTTAAAGATCAAACCAATCTTTTGTACTTTTCTCAGAAACTAATTGGAAGCCAGTGGAGTGACGTTAGGATAGGTGTTATATGTTCACTCCTAGATGTTCCTGTAACCAATCTGGCTGCTTTATTTTGAACCAACTGGAGTTTCCTAACTTGGTACAAAGGCAGCCCAATGTAAAGCACATTACAGAAGTCCAACCTTGAGGTTACCAGCAAGTGCACTACCATCTCCAAATCTAGGAAGGGGCTCAGATGGCATATGTTTGCAGGTAAAACTAATATATTTGTTTTTTCTGGATGTGGCAGTCTCATCTCTACTATGGTGACACACACCTTGGTTAAAACCGGTTAGATTATTGTAAGGCACAGCATATGTGGTCTGCTTCTGAAGTGGGTTTGCAAACTTCACATGGACGCAAATGCTCCAACCAGGGCTGGTTAAAGGAAATATATAATTCCTTGGTTACAACAGCTCCATTGGCTTCCAATCAATTTCTGCATGCTGTTCAAAGCATGCTCATATGGCCATATGCACCTTGAATCCAAACTATCTGAAATACATGTTCTATATACCTTATCCAAACTGCTTGGGAAGTATTTTGGATTTTCTTAAGATTTTGAAATACCTATATTTGCATTTACAGAGGTAATAAAATAGCTTAGAGATGAATTCCAAGTCTAAACATGAAATGCATTGATGTTTCGTATATACCTTATACATATAGCTCGAAGGTAATTTTCTACACAGTATTTTAAATACTGTGGGAGACTTTCTCTTTACCGTTACCATCCCAGACATACTTTGTGAAAATATAGGAGAGGTCCTTCTCTGTGGCTTTTCCCAGTTTGAGTAATTTCCTCTCATGGAAAGCTAGACTAGGCCCCTGTCCACTGTTCTTCCTCTCGCTTGGACTATTAATAAGTTGCTACAGTAAATCTTACAACTAGGAGTGGAGTTCTCTCCTTTTATGCTTCATGTGTTTATACTGGTTTAAATTTAATTTTAATTGAATTTTAAAATGTAATATGATAACTTGTTTAATAATTAGTTAATTGGTTGATGAATTTAAAACAGTGTTTTGCTTTAACCTACATTGTGAGGTACCATGGTCCTCATATTGGGAGAAAGGTGGAAAATACATACATAGATACAGCTTTATGTGTACTGTGTACTTTTGGAGGAATGCAGCACCATCCATGGCTCACAGATCCCCTTATTCCTGGACCCAGAGACCATTCATCCACAGTGCCCCAGACCTCAGGATTCAGCTTCATTTAAGTCACCACTGTGTTCAGGAATAAACCTTGCCTAGCACATCCTCTCCTGATTCAGACATAACGGAAATAGAGCTGAATGCCATCAGCACATTACTGATGCCTTGCCCCAGGTCCCTTACTGTCCATTTCCACCAGTTTTATTTGGATATTAAATAGCTCAGGAGACAGTTTTGTCCCTTCAGGCATTTATACTCTCCCCCCCTCCCCCCCCTCCCCGGTCCTTTTTAGTAATGAAGGTAGATTTCTTTTAAGTGTTGTAATACAGCTTTAATGTTATTTTCTCTCATAATAATGAACGTTCATTATTTTGTAGGAAGTCATTTATAGTCTTTTTTCTATTTTTTTAAATCAACAGTAACACTCTAGTAATACATTATTCTAGAAAAGCATAGTAATATTATATTGGCATAACTGAACTTTATTACATATGGCCAAAAGCCTTTGCAGGTACATGAAATCTGTAAAATAACAGCCTAATCTGCTCTTTGTTAGTATAAAAGCAGAATTCATTGTATTCATAAGACAAATTAACATGTACATTCAAGTAAGAACACCCCCAGATTTGAGTGCATAACACATTTTTGTTAGCTTAATTTTTTAAAGAAGTCTGCTACATCTGGGAAAACTGCAGAACAACTGAACAACAATAGAAATAACGTCTAATATGAAATGTAGGCCTGCAACTCCAACATTGTCACTTTTCTTCTCCTGTATGATCTTTTGTCTGATGAAGAAGCCAGTAGACTATCAAAAATGCATGAGGTGTTTGAGCATTTTGGTTGGACAATAAGGGTACTGCTCCTCTCTGTATTTTGTTTTATTTTACTGTTTAGTCAACACAATTACTCCTGAATGTGTTTTCTGAATTTGAAGATACCAGATTTCGTCACACGAAAGGACTCCTAAACAAGAGGAAACAAAGGACTGGATATAACTCTGTGAGATTTCTAATTTCAGCAATGGCAAACCCTTTTCTTTGGACTACAATTTAATCTATGCGGCGTGTCAAGGTTTTCCCATGTACAACATTACAGAGGACGTATCTCGTACACTGACCACTTAGGGCAGTGTGGCAGTGGATCAGCCTCATGGTGGCGCAGTGGGTTAAACCCCTATGCTGGCAGGACTGAAGACCGACAGGTCACAGGTTCGAATCCGGGGAGAGGTGGATGAGCTCCCTCTACCAGCTCCAGCTCTTCATGCGGGGACATGAGAGAAGCCTCCCACAAGGATGATAAAACATCAAATCATCCGGGCGTCCCCTGGGCAATGTCCTTGCAGACGGCCAATTCTCTCACACCAGAAGCGACTTGCAGTTTCTCAAGTCGCTCCTGACACAACAACAAAAAAAAGCCTCATGGTGGCTGCTAAACGGGGACTGATTTGGCTTAATCCAAGAGAAGACCTAAATTCTGGGACAGTAATCAGATTGTCCCTCAACTTAGGGACTGTGAAGACAACTGGGCCAGTTCCTAAGCAGCCCAGGGATGGCTGTTCCTTCCCATCCCCACCCACAACATGCACATCTATCTTGTAGTGGACAGTCTAGAAGTTTTCTCTCAGACCATGGGCTTCACTGAGAGGGCTGGGAGGGGGGAAGCAAGGGTTAGATAGCACCAAATGCAGTGTATGTTTGGGGCTACCTAACAACGAATAGGAACACTTGCTTTCACACAAGTCATTGTATACCACCTCAAACCAGTGTTCAACTCTGTCTCAGACAATCCTTTTCCAAAAACAAGAAGTCACATTTTTATACAGTTGAAAGCACTTTGAATTGGTATTACACATGTTTTCAAATGGTGTGATAATCTAAATGCACTGCTGCACTGGGGGTAGTGACATGTCATTGTGGACATGCAGGAGATGTCAGTGTGAACTGCTTCACTTCCCCCTACCTAAACTGCTTGCCATTTCAATTCCAATCAGCAGCCTCAGAGAACCTATGACTTCAATGCCAAAGCTTTTCCTCTTTTGCGCCATTTGCTTTCTTTAAAAAAACAAAAACAAGGAACTGTATAATTTTGCAGGCACTGATAGGGATTTCCCTTCTTAATTAAGTATTTCCTGTTTTTCAATTTATTTTTTTCTTTTTGCAAAAGGTCCAGTCGTTTGTAAGTCTTTTTTTTTTTTTTTTTTTTTTTTGGAAACGATCAAGCCTGAGTATGCACTTTAAGCCAAAGGGAAGTGAAAAGTGTACATCCCCTTTGCATAATACACAAAATAGGAAATGCTGAGAATAGCCCTGTTCATCTTTATTTTTATACATATTTTAAGTGTTTGTAGGGATAGTGCTTGTGAAGCTGGAAAAGGCAAAAGTAATTAATTGCAAAGTCCCAGTCTAAAGAGCACTTGGAGTTTCACAAGTCTCTGAAAGACCACATCAGTATAAGAATAATTAACTGTTTGTATTACTCAAGTTTTCTCCTTTATGAAGTCAGAACAACTGAACTATTTCATAAATGAAAGTGGAACAGGAGCAAATGGGGATGCAGATGAAAATGTACATATCTCAACCCATTAGTTGTGACTTTTTGGAATATTATTTCTTTTCTTCACTCCGTGTCAGAACTCACTCTATTATTCTGGTAGTTGCACTTCTGTCCAGAAGCAGCTGTATTGAAAAAATATTTTGCAACAAGGGAAGTGCCATATGTAGTCATTTATCATGATATCATGTATAAGTTGAGGGCAGAATTTGGGGCCAAAATTATGCATTTTGATATGACCCATATAACTAGTCAAGGTCATTCTGTAGAGAAGGGAAAGTGCCAGTGTTGCTTCAGAGGCCAGCTGCCCCTGACTGTCATCACCATTTCCCCATCCAGGGATTCAAAATGGCCATAAGCTGCACCACAGTGGAAAGAGTAGAACTTCTTTTAGGTACTTCTGGGATGGACTATGCTCCTGCATTCTCTCCTACTGAGAGAAGAGGATGTTTCCTTTTTAAAAAAATAAGAGTTGAGGTACAGTCCTAACATTGACTGTGGATAAGTTGATCAACGTTTTTTGGGTTGACTTTTAACTAAAATTTCTAGACTTATCTATGAGTATATAGGATATGCTATGTAGCAAACTCACAGTGAGCCAATCAAAGTAATGCAAATGTTAGAATTTGGTTACTGTCCCAGGAGTCACTCTCCCATGGCTTCTCAGAGAATTTGCAGGAGCAACACGCCATGACTCAGTGGCCATGACCTGTTCAAAGATAGCACTGCAGATGTGGATCTGCTTTGCACCAATTTTGTTGGCAAGATTCAGACTTTTTGGAACAACAGAAGTTAATTTCAGTAGACGAACTATGCAATATTCTTCCATGTTTGTTTTCAAGCATTGCATACCTGTGCATATCTGACTAGTTGCATGGTATAGATGTGAATGTTAGTAGTTTTAGAGATCAGAAACAGGGAAATTAGTCAGTACACACCTAAGGAAAGTCTCTACAGCTTGTGGTTCTATTCAAGTGATGCTCATCTGCTATGTACACCAATGCTTCTCAAACTACAAGTTGTTTCAAAAAGGTAGACCCAATTTGAAATTGCTGTATCTCTGCAACCATGAACCACCCATGAATGAAACCCATACCACTTGAAAGGATGGGGCATAGAGTTTTAAAGGATCACTGCTAAATGCCTTTCCCAGCTTGCAAACAGCCCCTGGCCCCAGTCATTTGAAAGATGGTGACCCTGCAACATAAAGCCCGATGAAATATTCTCCATTTGCAGTTATTTTTTAGATTTCTTTCTGTCTTAAAATGGTTAGTAAAACTTGATAACTGATTAAACTATTTGTAACTTTTTTGTAATTATATTATGTTGCCATTGTGAAATATACTGCTTTGAAACTGAGCCCATCATTTTGAAATACTCTGTATCAGATGTGGTGGGTGAGCATACATACATATACATATACATACACACACACACACACACATATATGTATATGCATGCATGCATGCATGCATGCATGTGCCAGGATACTATTATATCGTTATCATGTATGCATAGTTTCCTGGAAATTCCCTGTGGACCACCCTATGGCACTGATCTACAGACCGCTACTTGGCATAGAGCTGTTGCATGGCATCCTGTCAAGGGCTTTGCTTTTGCTGCTACATCTATGAATACAGACAGGAACTTTGAGATTTGAAAACACCAGCAAGTATGATATCTGACTTGTGGCCTGTAGTTGCTTTGATAGGACACGGCTTTCTAAGGCCTAGCCTGGAGAACATTACAAGAGGGTTGTTTTTTTTGTTCTATTTAGTGGAGAAAGGCTTTCTCAGGAATAATCAAAATGATTTAAAATTGTTCTTTCAGGTATCAGTGTGGCTGATACAACCTTTCGAGCAATTGCATGTTTCTATGATTGTACCACTGTTGTTAAAAATAAGTGATATAAAACCTCTGGACTGTCCTTCTAAGGCAAAATCCAAAATATTAGGTATTGGGCAACAGGTCTGACTGAAAAATATTGCTGACCAGTCTGTATGAACTTGCACCAGACTCTGTCTTTCTTGACAGATTCTTGAATCTGTCAAACTAATAATTCCACCCTGCAATGAAATTATAAATCAAAATGTAATGTTCATTTGTGGGATTAACATATAACTCAAAAACCACTGAACGAATTGCCAACACATTTGGCCACAAGACACCTACTAACCTAAGGAGTGACCATCACTCAAAAAATTGATTTTGTCATTTGGGAGTTGTAGTTGCTGGGATTTACACAACCTACAATCAAAGAGCATTCTGAACTCCACCAATGATGGAATTGAACCAAACTTAGCACACAGGACTCCCATGACCAACAGAAAACACTAGAAGGGTTTGGTCGGCATTGACCTTGAGTTTGGGAGTTGTAGTTCACCTACATCTAGAGAGCACTGTGGACTCCAACAATGATGGATCTGGACCAAACTTGGCACGAATACTCAGTATGCCCAAATATGAACACAGATGGAGTTTGGGAGAAATAGACCTTGACATTTGGGAGTTGTAGTTACTGAGATTTATAGTTCACCTACAATCAAAGAGCATTCTGATCCCCACCAATGACAGAATTGGGGCAAACTTCCCACACAGAACCCCCATGACCAACAGAAAATACTTAAGACAATCCAGTCCAACTCCCTTCACCAGGGCAAGAAAACATAATCAAAGCCCTTGTGACAAAGAGCGATCCAGCCATAGATATAGATAGATATATATGATTCACACACAGAGACATATATATATAGTATCATCGATTTGAAAGGGACCCCTAAAGAAGGAGAATGATATGTTGCACGTTCCAGAGTAGGCAAACCAGGTAATCTCCACATCAACACTGACCAAAAAAAAAAAACCCAGCAAGAAATACTGTTTACCCACAAGCATAAAGACATTACATATATTAGAAACCAATACTTTCTCATTACAGTACTTTATTTTCCAGATGACCAGACTGGGCCACAGCAACGCGGGGAAGGGGACGGCTAGTTCATTATAAAAATCAAAATAGCAAACCTACAGTATCTTGAATGAGTAAGGCCCTTTCTACTCAGCTGTATAAAATCCAGATTATCTGCTTTGAACTTGATTATATGGCAGTGTAGACTCCGATAATCCAGTTCAAAGCAGACAATGTGGATTATCAGCCTTGATAATCTGAATTATATGGTGTTGTAGAAGTGGCCTAAGATGTCTGCGAGGGAAAGGCAAACTGAAAAAGAGAAGATATTTTCATATTATAACTTGGCATTATCTTTCTCACTGTTTTTAATTTAATTTTTTTAATTTAAAACTCACTGGCAGCACATGGGGAGCAGACCCAAAATTAAGAACATCAGCCCTGGCCTTGTCTTATTGAGTATGCCTGCCTTGTTTGGCATAAGTCTGTTCATGCAAAGCAGGTGACCAAAGCACTGAATGAAACATGCAGAATAATCACAGGATGTCCCAAACCTACACCAGTTGATACACTCTACAAGCTAGCTGGCATTGCCCCCCCTTCCCACCCCCAATGTGTGACAGGAAGTTGCTGTTAACTGTGAGAGAAATAAGGTTGAACACTGTGAAAGCCATCCATTGCATGGCTACCAGCCTCCTCCCAGTAGACCCAAATCAAGGGAAAGCTTCATGAGAACCACCACTCCTCTTAATGTTCCCCCCAGCAACAGCAACAGCATCCTTCTGGGAAGCTAAACCAGGAAATCTCAGTTGGAGGGTCCGCCACGAGGGTCTGCCTCCAGGGGCAATTCTAGAATGGTCAACTTGGAAGTCCCTCAACAGGCTCAGAAGTGGAGTGGGCAGATCAAAAGACAACCTAGCAAAATGGAACTACCTAAAAGAATCCACCACATTGTGCGACTGTGGAGCAGAACAAACAATTCCACATCTGTATGCTTGTCCACAATGTCCTGCCTCATACACAGAGGAAGAATCATTTAAAGCTATAGACAATGTGGTTGCTGTTGCCTGGTTTTGGTCAAAAAATATTTAGCCACTTGTGCTCCTACTTTTTTTATCAGTTTTCTACTTATACATGCAATGCTTTTGCATGAAATAAATAAATTTGAGAGAGATAGTTTGAGAAGCCAAGCAATGGGAAGTGAAAATATACTACTAAGGTATATGTACACAAGTCATCTAGAACTACTGTATCTCTTCTGTGAGAATCTTGCATTGGTGCACTTACACCTGTTTTCTACAAAATCTTTGCAGAGTGATCTGGGATATACTGTTTAATCATGTATTACATGTTTGAACTGTGGGTTACTCGGCCAATCTGAAATCATGCTTCTGTTAAAATGTTTTCCATTTCCCTCCATTTTTGTTTCATTTCTGAAAACTCAGAAGCAGGCTACATGATTATCTTTACCTATGGACTGAAAAATAACAAGTACGAGGGGTATTTTTAAGTAAGGTCCATTTGAACATAAGTACACAACGAAAGTTTATTTCAAAAAAGTAAATTTATTTTCAGAAAGTACATACTTCATTCTATTTTTCAACATAGTTGCCAAGTTTGTTCAAACACTTATCATACCTCTGAACCAATTTTAAATACCCTCTTCATAAAAACTTGCCGCTTGCTCCGATAACCAAGAGTTCACTGCCATTTTCATGTCGTCTACCGGAGCAGTCCTCATCATGGACGTTTTCACGGCCATCTTTGAATTGTCGTACCCACTTACACACTTTGCTTGCACTCATAACAGTATCACCATACACTTCACAAATCTGTCGATGAATTTCTGCAGCAGGCAGGTTCCTTGCTGACAAAAACCGTATCACTGAGCGAACCTCACGCATGGTGGGTGAGTTGATAGTCTTAAACATTTTTAAAGCACAGAACAGAACCGTACAGGTTAGCTACAGGGCGGAAACTGAGCACAGTTGTTCCCAAGGCATGCCGGTACACGACGCACGCGCTCATTGCGGTATGCGCGCGAACTACTAGTGTCTACAACAAAACGGACCTTACTTAAAAAATACCCCTCGTATAAATGTATCAATAAGTTAAGCATTTTAAAATCAGCATAAGGATTTTTACAATCAAGTGCTTATTGCATCACTATTGCACAAATGGAAATCCTGTTAAACGCTCTAGCCTCAAAATGGTTTGAATGATTAGTTTTGTGAGAGATTATGGTGTTGTAGTTATGTGATATATAGTAGGCCAAGCATTTCCCGTTCTTGCTATACACAGTACACTTTCTTCAGTGTTCCTTTGGGTCTAGTAGGAAGATTTACGCCTGAGAAAACATCAGGACTGAACACTTTACAGTGGCAATACATTCTTCCATTATGGGGCAGCCACTTGGATCACTTCTCTACATGCTAGATTGTTCAAGCACAATTTATGAATACTATTGTCAGGAAGACCCTGAACAGCTCATTATCTCCAAGGCCAAAAGGATTTGTGTTGGGCCTGGAAGCAGTGCAAGTTTTTGTTTGTGGAACAAAAGTGGAAGCAATACGGTTCTGCTTAAAGAAGAATGGCCACTGAGGCATGGGATGGACCTCCCTGCTTCACAACTTTCCTACAATTCTGTGAGATCTCTTTCCCTGCTCCTAACTTGTCCTCTTTCTCTATGCCTTTGTGAAGGTGCCCTGGATAACTAACTGGCACATCTTTCATTTTCAACCTCACGGGAAAGGAAATTAGAGTCTTTCTACCCCAAAAAAGGTCCATTACTCTCCTGTGCCAGCCCTGCCCCCTGCTCACATTTAGGTCTTCTACCAGCTGTTTAAAAGCTGCTGTGTCTCATCTTTCACAAAGCATTCCTCTATATCTAAAACTGAATGTGGGAATAAAATACAGCTATTTCTAAGGATGAATAGGGCACTGGTGAGTTATGCTAATATTCTAATACTTTGCTAGTGCAAGGAGCCCCCGGTGGCGCAGTGGGATAAATTGCTCAGCTGCTGAACTTGGTGATTGAAAGGTCGCAGGTTCAAATACAGGGAGCAGCATGAGCTCCTCCTGTTAGCCCCAGCTTCTGCCAACCTAGCAGTTTGAAAACATGCAAAAGTGAGTAGATCAATAGGTACAGCTCCGGTGGAAGGTAAGGGTGCTCCGGCCACATGACCTTGGGGGTATCTATGGACAACGCCGGCTCTTCAGCTTAGAAATGGAGATGAGCACCAACCCCCCAGAGTTGGACATGATTGGACTTAATCTCAGGGGAAAACCTTTAGCTTTACCTTGCTAGTGCAACTAACCATATTTCATCACTTGATGGTTCAATATCAAGTGATGACTTTACTGACATTCTATTCCCTGTCTCTGTATTTTTCTGTATGAGTAGCATACCATAGCCAGTTAGTGTATGACAGGAATTGGAAAACTTTGGGGAATGAGAATGCCAGCTTCCAGCACTAGAACTCCTCTCCAGATGATCAGGAAAAGCTCTCAAAATGAAAGAGTTAGCTTTCCAGGGCTAGCACTTGCTTTGTAGCAGAAAGCAATGCTTATCATCTGCAAAGTGAAGCAATAGGTAGCATAAAACACTGGATTAAAATGATAACAAAATGCTTTCTTGCTGCTAATGTGATGATACAATGCTTACTAGTTCATAAAAAAATATGGTGACCCTTGGAATGATTTGATTTATGTGCCTTTGCCAAAGCTTTCTACATTGTGCTTTTTCATTGGAGCAATAGAAACACTGTTGTCGTATTTTTGTTGAAGACAAAACTGTTAACTTTTCCTAAGACATTACCACTGTTGCTGGAATATTGTTTCCTGGCATTAATACTACAAAAAATATATGAGGAAACTGTGTTATATTGCTTATTTAGTCGATTTGTACTTCACAGATGTAATTGGCAGCTTTTGGGTACCATGATAATTTTGTTTAGAAGCAAAGAGCAGCTTCGAGGGAAGCTTAAACCAGCAAAACTGTGTACATGGAAAAGTTAATCCCTCCAGAGCAGAATCTGCAATTCTAATTGAAACTCCTACTCAGCTACTAATACTAAAACTTATTTTAAAAGTGTAAGATATTATGACCATGGATCTCCCACAAAGAAGTCCACCTGAAAGAAAATATGAGGTTTATTCTGAAATTAATCCCCGAGTACCATTTTCGCTAAAACTGTTAATCCAGATGTGTTGCTGTTACACCACCAGATAGAGTAATTCATGACTGAAATTATTTCTGGGTATTGCATAACTATGAATGTGAAGCAGAAATATGCTGCCAAAATCCAGTTGGGGAGAGCAGTGTGTGAAGATGGGTGAAAAGGTTTAAGGAAGGTGAAAGCAGTGCTGAAAACAAACCATGTAGTGGAAGGCCATCAACAGCAGTCATCAATGAAACCAAAACAGGGTGGACTACATGATTTGCACAGATCAGCATATAACTTTCCAAGAGAGGATAGAAGACCATAGTCATAGTACTGTCAAACAGACTGGGTGTAGGAAAGTGTCTGCTACATGGGTTCCTCATAAATTAACAGCTAATTTGAAACAGAAAAGTGTCTTTAGAGGTGTTGGAAGCATTTGAAGCCTATAAGCCTATCTTTTTCGGCAATGTTTGCATTGGTGATGAGACCTGGGCGTATCTGTATGACTTTGAGAGCAGAAATTTGTGCACAGACTGGTAGCACTTCAACTGCCCTAGAGGAAAGAAATGCAAACACCAGTGCTCACCACAGAAAATAATGATAAATGTCTTCTGGGATGATGGAATTATTTTGCTTGATTTTCTCATGTGTGGGACAACAGTGAACACTTGCCACAAATACATCAACACTGGTGAGAGTATTTTGAATGCCATCAGACAAAGAATTACTTTACACACATACAGTATGTAGTTGCACATGCCTCATATTGTTCATAAAGGATTATGACCTGACAGACATTACTTTCAGTATGGCTCTCATATGCAGTCGAGATACACATAGCTTCTGTCTAAACGTACTGATTACTGTCTAAATGCACAGATTATTGTCTAAATGCACAGATTAATATAAAAACAGATGCAAATAGATGGTTGAAGGCTATCAATCATTTGCTAACAGCAGGGTTGTCAACTAGCTAGCATTTAACTACTTTCTCACCCTGTCAGCTTTTTATCTCAATGTAAATGTTAGTGATTTAAACCAAGACTGAAATTAAAGACTGATTTTGAATCCCAGGACAAGTAAAAATGCAGACAATGGCAGAGTAATTCACAACAATTATGTGAAGAAATTGATATATTTAAATAATGCAAAATGGGGAGAAGAAATATGAATATTTTAAGAATAGCAGTCCTTGAGATAACAATCTCTGGACCTTGATGTTGTAAACAAACCCGGAAAGTAATTTTCAGGTTTCTCTGGGGTTCACCCACACAGCCTCTTGGCTTCACAGCCTCCCTCCTACCTCTTCTACTGCAATTATAGTGATAATAACTGAACATTTGTCCTGGTGTTCATTTGTTTGCATGAATAAATAAGGTATATAACAAGTTTGCATGGATAAATGAGGTATATAACAAGTATAATGAACCATTGACTGATCTAAAGCTCTAAATAGACATTAAGCTTTATTGCTTTTAATACCATTCATCTCCAAAAGTTCCAATGCAAATGAAGAGATAGGAATTGTGAGAGGTTTGGATTGTCCTTCCACCTGCCATGAGCCAACAATAGTGTCATTTTGGATGGGCGGAGGGAAGTTGTCTGCTATAGGTGCCTCGCAAGCAGTTGTAAAGTTCTTTGCATGCTAAATCATATTTGCTGACTTGATGGCTGGGGTTCACCAGCAGCCACTTTGCAAAAGATCTTTTTGTTCCTCAGCCTATATTTAGAAGAGAGAAATGGGGACAAAGAGTTGTTAGTGGCTCACGTACCTGCAATCCATACAAAGCCCATTCTTCTAGTCCCTTCTAGCCATGGTGGAGTAGCCAGGCATCACAAAAGGGTTCATTCCATTAGCACATTCCTTGGGGCAAACCTATGACCCGCTGCTAATGTTGGCTTTCAAGGCACAGAGGAGAGGCAAACTACATCCTACTTAAGAAATATTTGCATAAAAGCAAAGCATGGCTAGAAATCCAGCACAAGAGGTATTTCATACGAGGACATGGAATAGGAAATAAATGGTTTTTGTTGATAATGTTGGTGGGGCAGGAAGAAAATAAAGACATCTCATTGCCTATTTTTCCCTTTAGGAAAATAACTGGAAAAAGATTAGCTACGAACCAATATTCCTGGTTCTGAACAGAATAGTGTATAGGAATTAAAACAAAAAGTATCAAAGCCAAGAATTCTAGATTCTGCTTCCAGTTATTAGAGAAAAATATGATCAAACACAAGATCAGACCTTGTTAGTACTCGGACAGAAGACTGCCAATGAATCCCAGGGGCAGTAAATGGTATTTTAGAGAAAGGAACTGGCAAATCACAATTAATATTATTGGGCTAAGAAATCCTCTAAAATTCCTGGGGCTGCAAATGAGTTGAACGCACATAGATATTCACATGAATGATCTAACAGGGATGATCAATTAATCTATGGTGTCTGTGTTTCAAGTCCATGACTCATGAATCACTGTGGTCAGCTTTCATGTATGCAAAAAAAAGCATTATAATCTCCATTATTTGTGTTGGGGATATTCATGAATTATACCTGTCCATTTTTACAATGGAAATTGAAGAATAATCCTGAGAATCAAAACTCTTCAATTCCTTCAATTTAAATAGGCACAGCTTATATATACTGAATCAGATTGCTATTTATATTGAATCAGTCTGTGTCCTTTTGTACTATTTACTCTGACCAGAAGCTTTTCGCCAAGGTCTCAAAGATAATTCCAAGCCCTGCTGTCTGAAATCCTTTAGATGCAGATGATTAGACCTGAAAGTTTCCACATATAACATATGTGCTGTCTTTGAACTATGGATTCTCCCATGTTGCTTCCAGCTACACTAATATACGCATGAGAACACAGTTTTAATTCTAGCTCTAATTGTGTAGCTGGTTTGGAAAATACCTGTTCTGAGTCTTTTAGGAACTGACCCTACAAGTCTGAATCAACTCCTTTCATTTTAGGTGTTTTCATGAATTCCATGTAATCTATATAAGAAAATGAAACTGTGCAACATCTCTTCATCTTAGAAGAAGCTAATCACTTAGGAGGAGTTTTCAGTTCTTATTATTTGTTTCGGTTTGTTTAATGTGTCTTCATGGTGTATGTTTTAAACTGCTGTAACAGCAGTTTTGTAGTGCTCTGTCCCCAGTTATTTAAGCTTATACTGTCTTTCCTTGTTATCGAGCATGTTCAAATCCACATTGTTCTAAAAATGGTACAACTGATGTGTCCTTTTAGCATGTAGAGACCTGCTGATCCCTTCCCTCTTCCTACTTAAAATTATAGTCATCAGTATGCTGAAACATGCCTGCTTTGCTTTCTTTTTAATTTTCCCCCTCTTCTTTTTAACTCTTGTGACTTGTACATTGGGTTCCCCATGTTTTTTCCAGACCTTCTGAATTCATATTTTGCATTAATGGAAAGGCCTGCACACAGAAATGGGGCTCTTACTGAGACTACCAGATTTCACAGGATCATAAGTTGCTATAGAAGCATTTTTGTAGCTGTGCCTTCTTTTGCTGATTTTTTTTATCTTTAAGGAACATCAAATATGACTACTAAAATAGCAAATGAGAGAGTGCTCATCTGGCCGGGGTGACCCGGCCGGGGTGGTCCATGCCTTGGTCATCTTTAGATTGGACTACTGTAATGCTCTTTACGTGGGGCTGCCCTTGAAAATGGCTCGGAAATTTCAACTGGTCCATCGGGCAATGGCCAGGATGTTAACTGGTGCCCCTTACAGAGAGAGGTCAACCCTCCTGTTTAAGGAGCTCCATTGGCTGCTGTTTATTTTCCAAGCCCAATTTAAGGTGCAGGTGCTTACCTACAAAGCCCTGAATGGTTTGGGGCCCACCTACCTGCGTGACCACATCTCTGTGTACGAGCCCACACGATCTCTTCGTTCATCTGGAGAGGCCCTGCTCGTGATTCCACCTGCATCACAGGCGCGTCTGGTGGGGACGCGAGACAGGGCCTTTTCTGTGGTGGCCCCCCGATTCTGGAACACCCTCCCCAAAGATCTTAGACAGGCCCCTACATTGGCAGTCTTTAGGAAGAACTTGAAGACCTGGCTGTTTTGATGTGCCTTTCCAGAATAGGAAAACTCCAATACCAAGTCCCAGAAGCACTTTAGTAGAAATTAAGATTGCCGGTACACTGCACTTACCCTACAATCCTACACGTCACCTGTCACTTCAGCACTTTTAATCTGTACCCATTACTCTAGCCCGGCCCAGTTTTATTGCGTCTTGGTGTATTGTTTTATTGCTTGTTGTTTTTAATATTGCTTAACTGTTTTGATTTGCTTTAGGTTGTGTTTTGTTATATTGTGTTTGATGCCTTGGCCTTTGTAAGCCGCATTGAGTCCTTCGGGAGATGCTAGAGGGGTACAAATAAAGATAATAATAATAAAAACTTATTTGAGCCTTAGGATCTTGGCATTTGAAGACAGATAAATATGATTGTTTTAACATTTGTATCTAATTTATACTGAATTGCTGGCTTTATACACCTGCTTTATACACCCACATCTTTTGTCCTGCATTTGCAGATGGAGAGACAGGCCTTAATGTGTTTCCGTCTATTGCTGGGTTTATACACCTGTTTTGTTCACCTGCCATTCTGTCTAAGGCTCATGTTTCCAAAGCTGCTCTGCAAAGATATATATAGTAAGGGTTTGTTGAAGAACTCTAGCGACTCTTCCCATTAGTTTTAGCTCAAATAAAAATGCTTGTCATAGTCTAAAGGTACTTGTATTCCCATGAAAGAGAGTGGTTTTCTTTGCATAGTAGGTTTGATTTAACAACTGGAGGATACTGTGGCCTTTTGAAGTAAAATATCAAGAAATGAATGACTTTTTTTTTTCATGGTGCCAGTGGATTACTATCCACTGGCACCATGAAAAAAAAGTCATTCATTTCTTGATATTTCTTGATATGCCAATAGATGGGAATGAGCAAACAGGTTGAATGATAGTTAGCTAGATGATCCTCAGATAGTTCATTTATGTGTATCCATTGGTGGGGTGCCTTATTGTGAAGCCTTGAAGGGTTACTTCAAGTCCTATCTAAAGTGAATTAATGCTTTCCATGCAAAATACATTAGGCACCCCATGATTTCATCCTCTCTTCTTTCTGCAGAGCAATGATGCCTCAGGGAGTGCTTGGAACTGGATGTATTTCATCCCCCTCATCATCATTGGATCCTTTTTTATGCTCAACCTTGTCCTGGGGGTGCTTTCTGGGTAAGTATCTTGCACATCTGCCCTAAAGAGGCTAACAGACAAAGCATGCAGTTGTTATTTGAAGGTTTACCAAAAAAAAGAAGAAGAAGAAGAAGAGGAAGAACAAGAAGTTGTGATATTCCAGTGCAGGAATATTCATTCCTACTTCTATTACTTGTATACTCAGTGAGATTAAAAAACTGCCATGTTGAGAGATTCTGCTTCCCTGGAAATGGGAATGTACAGGGACACCCTGACTGATTGCTCTTACTGCAAGCAGGAGTGGATAAATACTGGTAAACCTGGGACCCTCCTTCCATGCCTTGTTTATTGGGAAGTTGAAGTCTGGCTTGTCTGTCCCTCAAAGAGCCGGGGAAATAAACTGCTGTTTGCTTTTGGTTTATTTCTTTCCAAGTTTCTGGATTGCCAGCTTCAATGAATAAACTGAGGAGTGAATGTTGGTTTAACTATTTCTACTTTAAGGAGTAATCTGTCAGTATACACCTACATGCTGCCCCCACCCAATTAATAAACCTGAATTCTGTAGAAACCCTTATGGTTTCTATGTCTGAATATATCCATTGTGTGAACTTCAGTCTGCTCCATGACTTCTTTTTGTTTCATCCTGTGTTGTTGTTTTTTTAATTCTTGTGATTGGGCTAGAGCAGTGGTTCTCCACCTTTGGTCCCCAGATGTTTGGGACTTCAACTCTCAATAGCCTCATCCATCCTGGCCAACTATCAGGAATTCTGGGAGGTGAAGTCCAAAACACCTAGAGGACCAAAGGTTAGGAATCACTGGGATAGAATAATGGAGCTCCTTGTACATTTATTCTTTATCTATAGGGAGTTTGCCAAAGAAAGAGAGCGGGTGGAGAATCGCCGAGCATTTCTGAAGCTCAGAAGGCAGCAGCAGATTGAACGTGAGCTCAATGGCTACATGGAGTGGATCTCAAAAGCAGGCAGGTCTTTTCCAGTTTCTCTTGGTCTATCTTTCTTCTTTTGATCCTTGTTGCCCTTCTCTATCTTTTCTATTGGAATCTGAGTTGTTTTATCCTCTAATCTGGATGTCATTGCTTTCTGTCATGATGAACAAACTCAATACTACCAAAGGCTGAAAAATCATGTCATAGGCTAATTAGAGGTGTGCGATGTTGCAGCGTTTGTGCACATCTAGTAAATATATTCATGTCAGGGGAAAACCTTTACCTTTACCTTAAACAAGACTCTGAGAGAGATGTGAACCAACCTCCCAGATTTTGCTAATTTCCTGAGAATCAGTTTACAGTGCTATGATACATGAAACACTGTTTTATCAAGCCTAGATATAGAATTTGGTACAGGTTGCCCTGTAAATTGCTAAATCATTATTACTCAGGACATTTCCACTATCCTGAGATGAGATTCCATGTATTTGACAAGAGTTTCAGGGTGAGGTTGATATGGACAGTGATCTCTGTCCATCACTGAGAATCAGAAGGTTATTACCGTATCATCTGTATTAAGGACACTATTGTGATTTGTTACTAGATCAGCAAGTGGAGTCAGGTAGATAATTTTTTTTGTAAATGATTGTGAAAGGGATCAGCATGTTTCTGTATCATAGGGCATAGTCTCAAAACTAGCATTTCTGTTTGAGTTGAAGAAAGTGTTGACTGTATTGGGTTGAGAGAATTTGGTTCTTGTTAGAAGTTTGTGCTTTTAATCGCTTTGATCTTAAAACAACTTTTTATATATAATTCAATTGAATGTATTATTTCAAGATCATATTACCCTCCCCCCCATTAGATTAGATATTTCACATTGCTGTTTTGCAATTCAAACAAAAAACAGAGATTTTGATTCCTTATTTCTTGCATTGTTGTCCTAGATAATGGGCAAAATCCATTCTTATGTAGTGAGTTAAGTTACAGAATCTATGACAGTGGCTTACATGACACCAGAGTACTTAGGGAACTCTGAAATGTCCAACCAAAGACATGTCTGCTCTGTGTATGATTTTGGTTGAGCCAGATAAGTTATAGTTAGGACATCCATTTACTATCTATCTGCATGGTACCAATATACAACTGACACTGAAAATCTGCATGTAGGAAATCACAGGCTGTGAAGAGAGAGCACACTCTGTGTCAACAGAAAAGCAGTGTCCGTGTATAAAACACGTCTTACTCCCTTTGGCAGAAGGAATTGCTTCTTATTTTTGTTGATTGGCCAACAAGGGAATTTGTTTCCCTTACAAGTTGTATAAATACAATAATGTTGGTCCTAGGAGCTGACAAGTACGGGGTGTGGGAGGGCATTCTCCTGAGTCATATTTTTATAACAGTGATTTTGAAAACACTGAGCAAGCCAAAGAAAATAATTGGTACTTTTTTCAGGCTATCACTCCACTAAAGAAGCCACTTGGCTTCCTGTTGACTAGCAAAAGTATTTTCTAGCCTGCCCAGCTTTCCATCCAGACATGTAATCTAGAGTGAACAACTTATTATTCTCTTGGTTTTGTTGATCTGAAACTCCTGTTTCATCTAGCCAGAGTGAAAGATACTGGTAGTCTCCATTGGAAACAAGTGTCCCACTTCTAAAGTATTCTATAGCTAATTATTACATTTCGGGAACATTTAGATAGTTTGCTCTTTGCCGGCTTAGTGAGTGCTCAGTTTAATTGCGTCTTTTCTCTTAGAAGAAGTGATATTGGCAGAGGATGATATAGAAGGAGAACCTCGTCACCCTTTTGATGGTAAGACATCACCTTCTACACATATATCAAGTAGGAGGGTGTGTAAGGCAGCAATCTCATGATTTCATTGGTTGGTTTGAGTTACATTCATTAAAGATTGTGTAAAGATGTCGTCAAGAATGTAGCAGGGGAGTGGGGAGCAAAATGAAAACTTTCCACCCAGAATTAATTCTGCCCACCCACCCCATGCGGGGACATGAGAGAAGCCTCCCACAAGGATGGTAAAACATCAAAACATCAGGGCATCTCCTGCGCAACATCCTTGCAGACGGTGAATTCTCTCACACCAGAAGCGACTTGCAGTTTTTCAAGTTGCTCCTGACACGGAAAAAAAAACCCCACCCCATGAAACTTTCTTTCAGTCCCCAAATTTCTAGTACTACAATAACTTGAAACTTCAGTTGAGCATTTAGAAAAAAGACCACATTCCATAATAATTATTATTATTTATTTATTTGTTTGTTTATTTATAGACCACCCTATCTCCTCAAAGGGACTCACATGACAAGGAAGCCAGAGTCCTGACTTTGCGGGACTTGAGAAGGTTACCAATGGATAACTAGAGCTCTTGAAAGTCACAGGGTCATCCAGCTGGCTTTATAGCGAATGGAAACAAAGGATGTGACAGTTCCAATTTAAGGAGTGGGAATACAACTATAGAGCTTACTTGTACCATGGCCAAATATCCTGTATCATCCCAGTAATATAGTGTTGCCGGCACGGTTAGGCTGGTAAAGCCAGCTGCTTATGCAAGAACATTCAGACAGCTAGATTACCTGATGGACATGGGAGACCCAAGTTCAAACTAAAGTTCAGCCAAAGGGGCCAAAAGAGATGTTACATGCAAACGTTTATTTTTTTAATTCTGAAAATGGCTTTCTTTATGGTTCAGGTAGAGATCCTTCAGAGTGGGAAAGTGGCCTTGGCATTAACCATTTCCCTATTGTTTTCAACCAGCAAGAGTTTGGAGATATTCGCATCCTCTTTAAGTCTGTCTCCAGGCAAAGAAAAAAAAATCTCTGGAAATGCCAGGCTTTGTTGTTGTGAAAACCTATTTTATTTTATTTGTTTTGCTTGTTGTAATAGATTTATTCAAAACATCTTATTCTCGATATTTTCAGGCACTCTGTTCAAGCTCAAAGGTATATCTGAAAACCCACAAGAAGAAAAGTGCTTGATGATATATGTCCTAAATGCTGGTTTTTGCCCTGACTGGAGCAGACCAATACAATACAAACTTGGCTTTTCTGATGTGCCTTCGGAGAGTGACCGTCTTCTAACCCATTTGTTAGTTATTCATCTATAGTTGTCCACGTGATGCACTTTCCCCTACCCTTAATGAAGACCAAACCCCACTGCTCCTCCTTCTCGGACTCCTCCCTTACAAATACACTTTTCTATTTCCTATCTCACCCAGAGTTTTAATATTTTAAACATTTTATCTTGTACATTTGGCCCGACCTTTGTGTTTGATTTTATTATGTTATTTTGCACTATTTTATTTTGTTACATTATGTATTTTGTTGTGTTTAATTTTCTGCTGTTTTTATCTTATTTTGTTGTATTATTTTTGGGTTTGGCCTCATGTTAGCCGCCCCGAGTCCCCTTTGGGGAGATGGTGGCGGAGTATAAATAAAGATGATGATGATGATGATGATGATGATTATTATTATTATTACCTACATGTTGACTCACCATACAATTGGTGAGCCCCCGGTGGTGCAATGGGTTAAACCCTTGTACCAGCAGGACTGAAGACCGACAGGTCGGAGGTTCGAATCCAAGGAGAGCACAAATGAGCTCCCTCTGCCAGCTCCAGCTCCCCATGTGGGGACATAAGAGAAGCCTCCCACAAAGATGGCAAAACATCAAAACTTCTGGGCATGCCCTGGGCAACATCCTTGCAGACAACCAATTCTCTCACACCAGAAGCAACTTGTAGTTTCTCAAGTCACTCCTGACTTTAACTCCCACAATTCCTAACAGCCTCAGGCCCTTTCCTTTCCCCCCTCAGCCGCTTAAGCCTGAGGCTATTAGGAATTATGGGAGTTGAAGTCCAAAACGCCTCGAGGACCCAAGTTTGCCCATGCCTTCTTTAGACCCAGGTCCCATCTCTAAGAAATCTCATTATGTTCATACAATATATACAAATACTGGTATTTCAATCTTCAAAACAACCTGAAACCGAAAACGCTTTTGGCCCCAAACATGTTGGATCAGGGATGTACTCAACCAAGACTGTTTAATGTATGGGCTGTAGAATGGAGCCTGAAGTAAGGAGCCGTGGACAGGAGGAGAGAATGGAAGGTTGGCCTGAATGCTGATTGGTGGAATCTTTGAGGAGATTTGCATAAGGCTGGGAAAAGCGGCAGTCTGAGTTAGCTACAGGGAAAGGTGTGAGAAAATGTGGGGTTTTAAAGGTTAAAAATAATTACTTTGCCTTCCTATGTTTAATTTCTATAAGTAAAGGATTAGTTTTGTTTAATACACTTTTGGCCTCTGAGAATGCTTCCTGTATAAATGGTTGAATTCAGACAAGCTGCCCGTGGTGATAACATTGAATATATGAGACAGAAGCTGCAGAAATCCCCACAAGAACATTGAGAGTATTGGGTTTCCGTGAGTTTTATGAGCTGTTTTACAGGTTAAATACACCCTGAAGATGTATACAGTGGGGACAAGCAGTGCTTGGCAGTGTTTACTTTTGGTTTGCTGTGAGTTTTCCGGGCTGTATGGCCATGTTCCAGAAGCATTCTCTCCTGATGTTTCACCCACATCTATGGCAGGCATCCTCAGAGGTTGTGATGTCTGTTGGAAACTAGGCAAGTGAGGTTTATATATCTGTGAAATGTCCAGGGTGGAAGAAAGAACTCTTGTCTGCTTGAGGCAAGTGTGAATGTTGACCACCTTGATTAGCATGGAATGGCCTTGCAACTTCAAAGCCTGGCTAGTTGTTGCTTGGGGGAATCCTTTGTTGGGAGGTGTTAGCTGGCCCTGATTGATTCTTGTCTGAAATCCCCCTGCTTTTGAGCATTGCTCTTTATTTACTGTCCTGATTTTAGAGTTTTTAAAATATTGGTAGCCATATTTTGTTCATTTTCATAGTTTGCTCCTTTCTATTGAAAATGTCTACATGCTTGTGTATTGCAGTGGCTTCTCTGTGTAGTCTAACATAGTAGTTGTTAGAGTGGTCCAGCATTTCTTTGTTCTCAAATAGGTTGGTCCATTAGGTGCTCATCAAGGGTGAGGAGGATATTGTTTGCAGGTCCCGACAAGTGATGTCACACAAGGGAGACATCACCATTGTGACCAAAATGGGGGTCAGGGAAAGCCCTTGCACTTAATAATTGCACTGAACGATATGCAAGTCTTTGTGATTGGTGGGTTAGAGAGTAGAAATCCAACATTTGGCCACAGTAGTGGGACTTCCTCAGAGGAACCCTAAGCAGTGGTGCAAAGGGGGGGATTCTAGAGAAGCGTACTTATCGGAAAACCTAGTGACATCTTCCTTTATTTGTCTTCTCTTTAAATCTCTCAACCTTGAAGTTGTTTTTCCGTAAACAAAGGTCAATTAGAATGTTTACAAAACATTTGCATGTAACATATAAATGAATGACCCCATTAGGTGACTTTAGATTAGTCACTGAAATTGAACTGGGTGTTGATAAAGCTTCTACTTGGATTGCTTCCCATCTTCCTCTTTCTGTCAGTTAAGTTAATGGGGAAGTTATAGTCATCGCAGAGAGTCTGCAGTAATCAGAATAGCTCAACTAACATGGTCCCTAACCAGGATGACTAGGGCATTCTGGGATTTCTCCCCCCCCCCCCCAAATTTCCAAATTCTGAACATGCAAAACATGTCCTTTTTAATTTACTGAGTCTAAGAGGCCTAGAGAATAATGTGTTTTTCTTTTGCGATGTTCCTATTGTAGGAGCTCTTCGGAGGGCCACAATTAAGAAGAGCAAGACAGATTTGCTGAACCCAGAGGAAGCAGATGACCCGCTGGCTGACATCTCCTCAGTGGGTAGGTAAAACGAACATGGCGACAAGTGCTCCGATATAAGCTTCAACTTCTTCAGGCCCACCTTTAAAGTGAACATGTGTTAGAGAAAGCATTTCTTAAAACTAAATTAAGTAAGAACACCATACCATAAAGATCCTTTGAGCGGGGTTATGCTAGATCTTCTGGTCTGACTCTATAGGAACTTCTGAAAGAAGCATCCCATATAGTCATACTCGAGGATCTAGCAAATGCCTAGAGACACCCTTTTTCTCCAGGTGAGTAAAACTGCATAGAGAGGGGTTCCACAGCTATAGGGGTCTTATATTACATTTATTTCAATGCTCAGAATATTTAACTTGTTTGGACCACACCTCTTAGAATCCTCCAGCCAATATAAACTTCATGCTGGATGGTGGATCCTGGAAATTGTAATCCAAAAACAACTTTTTCAAATAATTTTTGTAGTGCTTTTTTCCAGGCCACTTTTAGTCCAGATGTGATTCAGTAATAGATCCCAATCCAGTAAGTGAAGACCATTGTGTTAACAGGCTGCAGTATATGTGTAACTGGATAATGCAAGTGCCACTCTTATGGGAAACATTTTTTCTAGTATTGTAGTGTCATCTTTAACAACAACAATGATAATAAATGTATTGCCTGCTTCTCTCTGTGGCTCGAGGTAGGATACAACATTATTAGAACAAGAGATAAAACACTGTTAAATGACATACAACAAGAAACAGAGAGTTAAAATGCAAGTTAAAATCCACTGACAAAATGTAGATTAAAATGCAAAACTTGAATTTGATTGGGTATGCTTGCTGGAAGAGATGGCTCTTAAATTCCAACAACTGATTTAGCTGTCAGATCTCTCCCAGCAAGACATTCCACAGTCTTGGGGCAGCTGATGAAAAGGTCCATTGGGTGATGGTTGCCAGTCGGGTTCTGGTCAGCTGGAGTAGATGCCCCCCAGGGAACCTAAGTATGTGGGGCGGATTGTACAGGAGAAGGTGATCCTATAGGCAACCTGGACCCAAACCACGCAGGACTTTAGAGGTCAAAACCAGCACTTTGCACTTTGTCCAGAAACTAATTGGCAACCAGTGGAGTGACTTTAGTATAGATGTAATATGCTCACTCCTGGATGTCCCTGTGACCAATCTGGCTGCTGCCTTTTGAACCAACTGGAGTTTCCACACTTGGTACAGTGGTAGTCCAATGTAAAGTGCTTAACAAAAGTCCAACCTTGAGGTAACTAGCAAATGCATTACCATCTTTAGGTCCTCAGATTCTAGGAAAGGGCACAGCTGGCATATCCGCTGAAGCTGATAGCAAGCACTCCTGACTGTCACATCAACTTTGGCTGACATTTGGACCATTCCCAAGCTGCGAACACAATCTTTCAGGGGAAGTGTAACCTTATCCAGAACTGCTTGACACATTTTCATCCGTAGATTAGGACCCTCAATGGCAAGCACCTCTGTTTTGTCTGGATTCAGTATCGAAAGCTGCTGATAGGTCTAGAAGCACCAATAGGAATACACAGCTCTTGTCAGTGTTAAAATGGAGATCATCTCTGTATTCTGCTATGAAACCGGTTTGAAATGGGTCAAGGAAGTGTGTATCATTCAAGACTGCCTGGAGTTGCAAGTCGACTGCCTTCTCAATCACCTTCCTCAAAAAAAGGAAGGTTTGACACTGGCCTATAGTTATTAAGGTCCAGGGGATCTAGGGAGGGCTTTTTCAGCAGTGGTCTAACTACTGATTCTTTTAAACAGGGTGGAAAATTCCCTTCCCTAAGAGATGCATTGATAATTTGTTGTATTTGAAATCTAATTGAATCTCTTCCCTGGACAACAACAAGAAGCAATTACTGGACTCACTGGTGTTCTTGAGTTGTGAACAGAGAGAACAATTACCAGTGTTGAACAAATAATCTGGTGAACAAATAATCCCAGAGCACAATGTCAGCACTGTGTGTCCACCCACAAGCACATTCTGTAGCTTGCGGGGCAGGAGTTGTACATAATTTAGTTCACCCTGCTACTTTTAGAGGGAGCAGACAAAAGAAGGGATTTTTAAAATATAAATTTAATAGCAATTTTCAATTTGAATACTACCAAACATTTTGCAACCTGTAAAGGAAAATCTTGTGGCAATCTTTTCCAGAATTAATGCTGCTAATGATGCTGTGAACTGTGAAAAGCGATGAACCTTAGGCTTTCCTTAGGTCTCTTCCTGCTTCTGTCTACTGAAGGTCAAAATGAGATCTAACTGGCAACTAAATGTATTTCATACTTCCCGAATGCAAGATAAGATGTTGCTCTGGCGCCTCAGTTGTGGTTATTGTTAAGCATACTGGATTGGATCAGCTACAGGACTGAACTAGTTTAGTATGCATTGTATATTTAAAGGCTTCCCGGTTCCTAACATTTATCTCTTCTCTGCAGGTTCACCCTTTGCTCGAGCCAGCATCAAAAGTGCCAAGCTGGAAAACGCCACTTTCTTTCACAAAAAAGAGCGGAGGTTGCGTTTCTATATCCGTCGAATTGTCAAAACTCAGGCCTTTTACTGGACAGTCCTCAGTCTGGTAGCTCTCAACACTTTGTGTGTTGCTATAGTACACTACAACCAGCCAGATTGGCTATCTAACTTCCTCTGTGAGTACCAAAACTTCCGTATTTTTCTTTTTTCCCAATAATCTTGGAAGGAAAGGAGAAACTCATACAATGCAGTTTTGCCACAAGAATCATGTTTGGCCATGAAAGTTTATAGATAGTATAGCCAGTTACAAAACAGTGATAAAGACTTTTTCTTTACACAAATCTATGGAGATAATTAAGCTCCCATTTAAGTATTGTCATTTGAAATAACCAGAAATCCCCAGATTTTGGATTTTTAAAACATGTTCCTCTGAAATAAATTTTCATTTGTTACTGTCTTCAGAGAGCATACTGTGATCTGCAGTATGTTTTTATAACCCCTCTATCTCCTGTATTTCCACTTAAATGCTTTATTTTTATCTCATTCCAATTTTAATCCAGGGGTTTTTGGTCCAGGGGAGGCCCTGTTTTCAATCAGAAAACTCTCTTTCTAACAATTGTTTCTTTGTAACTAAACAATTACAGCATTTTGATACCACATTAACTGTCATGGTACCATCTGTGGAATTGTGGGTTCTTCATCTTGGCTTACACAAATGGGGTTTTGAGTCTGTACAGAGACCCCATTAAGAAAGTTCAACAGCTGAGTAGCTTTGGCAGGAAACTCCAACACTTCCCCACACTGCATAAGGTCCAGCCCCCTCAGACTATTGTCCTCTCAGTTTATCTTCATCTGCTGTAAGAGGAACTTGTTTGATCTGTTCTTGCTAAGCAATTCCCTCATCACTGTTGTTCTATAAGCAAGATCAAACTACATCCTGATTAGGGTCATCAATGGTCACTTGTCCATTCTCACTCTCCATTCCATCATGAGTGGATCTCTACAGGCTCTCATTTATTATACACTGATCAACAGTACTGTGAAGAATCATCATGCATCTCGGTATAATATTATGATTGATAGAATCATAGAATCATAGAGTTGGAAGGGACCTCATGGGCCATCCAGTCCAACCCCCTGCCAAGAAACAGGACAATCGCGTTCAAAGCAAACCGAACTCATGGCCATCCAGCCTATGTTTAAAAGCCTCCATAGAAGGAGCCTCCACCACTCTTTGATTGGAATGGCTATCCTACGTCTTGGAAAAATTGATTAGAATTACTATCTTACATCTTATTAGCCATGCTCATCCACTCCTAGAAATCTGTGCCACAATCATTCACCTAATTTGAATTACAGTGATACCATAGTCATTACAGATCTCCATGGTACTGTAGCAGATCATCACTATCATCATGTCATATACTTACATCATCTCCACCTCCATGTGATACAACTATGTTATTGGTTAGACCTCTGATACTAGTTCTGAAACCTACTGCTACCCCACAGAGTAGAAGTATATGTTGTTTCTTTTCAAAGCACTAGTGTGACTACTGTCATTGTTTACCTAGCACCACTTCCTTGTGTGTTACTAATATGGTTACTCAGACTGTTTCTTCCCTTGCCTTTGTGTCTCCATCAATTCAATCTTCTTTTCTGGTTCCATCTCTTCTGGTCCAGCCTGTGTCACCAATACTACATGTTGGGCAGAGTCCTCTGATGAAGTTTATGACTCAGCATCCTCCTCTCCTTCCTCACCTTTTCCATTAGCCTCTTCACCTAATGCTGAGGTCACTGACTCAGCTACACTCTCTCCTCCTGAGGACCTGTAACATTATGCAGAGCTGGTACTATACATGACCAGTGAATATCACTGCTTCACCAACACCAATTGCTGATCTTGCTTTTGAGCATATAGATATGCAGGACTCTACAACAATGATACATCCCCCTTGTTAGGCTTAACAGAAGGTGATTAAACAGTCTTGCCTTAAACCTTCTTCTGTGCCTCTGTACAAGATGCCTCTGTTCCACACCCTGTGCCTAATTCTCTTGTTGTTGTAGAGGACTTGTGATTGAGAGGCGGTAAGAAAGAATAACACAACAGCAGATAGAAAAGGAAAGGGAGACTGGTTGCCGATTTTAATCATCTTCTACCTTGGTTCTCCAACTTTCAATTATCCAAGCATGTATCTCAGCATACCACAATCTTTTTGGGACAAAATGATAATACTCATTCCATACAAAAAAGAGTGCTGGTCTTTCCAACGCAATTTTATGAATCAACACCCCAAATAATGATACGATAAATGGATTGGATTGGAACCCCCCAAATAACCCGAGGAACAGGCCTGAAACAACAAGATTTTTTTTTGTTGGGCTGTGTTATTATCCATGGATTTTGTTAATGCTCGGGTTTTGTGAGACCAGTCACTCTCGTTGCAGCGGTGTAGTAATGATGAGGTCGTGGACCATATTTTAGTTTTTGTGGACCACTGGTGGTTCATGGACCACAGGTTGGGAACCACTGATATAAAGAAAGTTAAGGAGGTCATTACTAATCATCTCACCTCTTTTAATAGGAAAAAATAAAAAGGTCAGAAGATCCCATCAGAAAGCACTGATTTAAAGTTGAAAGGGACCAAGTTCTATTGAGGCATCATAGATGGAAGGGGAAAGAGAATTGTGAGATAATATACAACTTTGTAGTGTATTGTGTGGAACCTCCATTTTAATTCTGTATTCAGTTTAATGTAACATAATAAAGGGCATTTATCTGCTGTGGAATCAACTCATAATAATTCATAGTCATCATTGTCATCATCATTTAATATGGAAGAGTTGTGCGAGTCCTGAGTTTATAGTCTGATAGAATGCATCCCGTTTACAGATTTCCCAGCCTCCATGAGAAACAAGCCACAGAGATAAATGACTCCTGAATTGTATTATTGCAGTTGTGGCAGGAATGTTGCTATTGGATTGCTTTTTGTGGAACATTCGTTGCTAGATTGATTACTAGATTCCTTATCTGTGATAAACTTAAACAGGACCATCTTTTAAATGGAAGTCTTTTCCTTTATAACAACATTTATAAGTAGTTTAAAAAGTTCTTAACAATCTGTTCACCAAATGACTTGCTTCTGGTAGAAATTAGCACTTTCTCAAGTCCACAAAGATGATTTTTTTTAAAAAAAAAACTTATTTCAGAGAGAGAATCCTTAACAAAGCTGGAAATTGTAGCAAGTCACATGGGAGTAGTTTTGTGGCAAGGAAAACAAAGCATGTGATAGCTTTGCAGAATGAAAAATATTTTCACATTGTTTCTCTATCTCTGTTTCTCTGTTCTTTCAGACTATGCAGAATTCATTTTCTTAGGGCTCTTTATGTCCGAAATGTTTATAAAAATGTATGGGCTCGGAACGCGGCCTTACTTTCACTCATCTTTCAACTGCTTCGACTGTGCTGTAAGTTTTTTTTTACAATATATTCCACAGAGCTTCTGTTGTTTCCTGACCCAGTAGTGCTTAGCTAGCTACTTATTCCAAGTGCCTCTCTACAACAGAGGCTTGCTAGCATGGAAATATATCAACACTCAAATGAACATCTTTGCTTTATATGTTCTAGCCTTTACTCTTTGAACAGAAATTTTGTTCACCTGTAATGGCTAAATGTACGTTGCTACTAGGACCAAATAAATAAGATCTTGGCATTGAAAGATTTACTGTTGCTCTATTTGCCTGCTATTAGAACTTCAAATATTTGATTCAGATAGCATCAGCTCCTTCAATATATATTGTGCAATTTTGGTGCAGGTACACATTGAACCCAAGCTTAGTAGTTTGAGTGTTGGACTATGACTCTAAAGACCAGGATTCAAACCTCCACTCAGCAGTGGAAACCCACTAAGTAGCTGTGGACAAATCACACTCTGTCAGCCTCAGATGAAGTCAGTGGAAAACCCCTTTGAAATAATTCCTGCCAAGAAGACCAAAGGATAGTGATCTTAGGATCACCATAAGTCAGAAATGACTTGAAGGCACAACCACACACCAAACATGTTCTGATGCTGAAACTGGAAAAATGCCTTAGCACTTTTGAGATTATCTGAGAAAAAGTTTCTAGCATAAACTTCCATGGACTACACTTCACATTTTCAGATAAAGGGTAAAGTCCACTTCATTCAGATGTGGATTAAATTGCTTCTGATGGAATATATCATAACCCATGCAAGTTTAGGCTAAAAAAATATTTTTTCCAGTTAATTTCAAAAGTGCTTTTAGATTCCTTTACATCTTTTTTTATACTGAAATAAACTACTACATCTATCTTTCTCAAGTGAAGCTGAAGTTTCTTCTTCTTGAATCTGGAGTTTTTTAACACCTTCATTACAGTTTTCACTCAACTTGCCAAGGCATTAGATGATCAAGAAATAAGTCAAAACAAAATGTATTAAGCAGACTATTTTATGTGACTTGTTTATGCTTTGAATATTTACGTTTGATGATTCTAAAGCTAATTGTGACAAATCCAGTGCACTGTTAAACACAGTTGCAGAAATATTTGTATTTGTTGGAATGATTTCAACTAGGGCAGTTAAATGGTTCTGGTTTCTTCGGGACATCTATTTTTTAGAATGTCACGGTTCTATGCTGTCCCATCTGTCCCAGGAAGCCCTTTCCTAACAGGCTGTGTATCTGCCCAATTTCAAGCAGAAGTGTTTCACACTCTATACTACTTCATTCTTTTTTCTAGAGATCCATGATCGAGTCTAGAACCATTCACATGTGAAACATATGCTTCATTAGTGAGCCCCAGCCCCCCTTTGTATGTGTATACTTTGCATGTGAATATCTAATTAGATAAGTAAGCTATGTCTATGACTGCTGGCAAATGTCTTGTTCAGAGTGGGGCCTACATAACTTGGTGTCTTGCCTTCATTTTGGACAGGTTATCATTGGGAGCATCTTTGAGGTGATTTGGGCTGTGGTAAAGCCTGGCACCTCCTTCGGGATCAGCGTCTTACGAGCTCTCAGGTTACTGCGCATTTTCAAAGTCACAAAGTAAGTGTTCTTGAGGTCAGCATCTCAATAATGAAAATGTGTTAGTTAGTTAGTCCCTGAATATAGGCATGTCTACATGTATGTTATCTAAAGTAGGTTAGTTCTGCAGGTATATATTGTAGAAATATGTGTCCAAAGGGCCCTTTCTATTTGCAGGTTCTGCATCCATGGTTTCAATTAACTGCAGTAGTAAAGAATTTAACAGTGCAAATATTTTAAACATCCAAAAATACAATATTCCAAAATATTCCAAAAAAAAAAAAACCAAAACAGTGCAGTATGTCTAATTCCTCCCCCATCTCAATCAGTAGTGTCTCATGAGTACTTGGTGGAAGTTACTCTGCAGTGTTCCTCTGCTGAGCGTAAAGAAGCAGCTGAGGTGTGGTATGGGAGCAAATGACAGGAAGTAAAACTAATTGCTGAGGGGTGGGAGGAAAGATGGGACTTGCATGCATGGTGGCAACTGCCTTTGTGGGGTGCAAGGTTGTGTGAGAAAAAGATTTGGTCAAGAGGGAAAGCATGTAAAGAAGGAAGACTGGTTGTCAGGGTGAGGTATACATGGTCATGACAACTACCTTCATAGTGTGCACAGAGTGATGGAGAAGAATAATTGAGTGATGCTTGATCTCTGTTCTATAAGGGATTTGCACAGCCACATTTTTGGTGACTACTGGAGATCCTGGAAGCAATTCCCCACAAATACTGAGGGCCCACTATATGTACTTAAACACAGTTAAATAGAAATATGTGAGATTTGTCTTGCAAATATATCTTCATACTGTTAAAAAAAGAATAATTTGGAATTCCTAAGTTAAGAAAGTTTAATGGAGCATAGTTTTGTATATATCTAGTGAGATATGCTGTATGTGACTTTTGTACAAACATTGCCAGTTCTTGTGTGTCCTGGGGGACATAATTTTGCTGCATCTCTTTAACTGGGATAGGAATGGAAGCAGAACACAAATAAAGTATAAAAATCATTTTTGAAGGTTTATTACATCCTGCCTAAAAAGGGATAGGAAAACATGTTAATCAACAGGAGCAAACATTAACTATCACTGGCATTTTGGAGTATACATTTATTTATGAAAAGACAATAAACATGGCAATTCTTTGAAGGTGTCACCAGGCTATATACTCTACAGAAGTAACAATCAGTACCTCGTTGCTTTTGTATGCAGTCCCCAAATTGTCAGATAAAATATCATATTGTATTGTTGCCCCCCCCCCCCACATATTTGTGTGTGCTGTTTCCACGGATTTGATTATTTACTGCCATTTCTCCTGCTCCCTACGCCATTTTCAATAGACATCTATAAGTCTCATCTCACATTCCCAGTCTCTTTGGAAGCCTCATGAGAAAAAAAACCAAGAGAGACTGGGAATGTAAGCTGAGGATCACAAGTCTCTATTAAAAATTATGTTGGATTGCTCGTTCACATGCATACTGCTTACAAAGCAAGCTGAGGGGGAAAATGGCACCAACCCCAGATTTGGCAACAGGGAAAGTGAATGGTTGAGGGGGTGGGCTGTCAGTTCTTCCTGCCTTCAAAGGCATATGCTGCTTCTATAGCAAGCTGAGAAAGTAAAAAAAGGCACCAAGCTCTGATTGGGCCATTTTTTTTTTTTGTAGCAGAAACACCTTTTCCTTTTTTTTTTCTTTTCTTTTTTTGCCATAGGCTTGAACAAGGCATAGGCAAAGCCAGGATGTCAGCATAGGTTAGGCTTGGCAGCACCCTTACTGAATGTAAAAGGTTTGGGCAGGTATTGTTCAATTTGTGTGCTTTGAGTAAAACAGAGAAATACAATATTTCAGTGGAGTCATAAGTACAGCACTGGAGTAGAACCTGGGAGGAATCCAGTTTCCATTATTGAAAACTGTCTTCCCTTCCACCCCAATCCATAAGTTGACTCAGTGACTTTGAACCAATCTTTCTCTTTCAAGCCAACCCGACTCACAGGATTGCCATGAGGATATAATGGAAATGAGAGGAGCACCTAAATCCCTCTGAGCAACACAGGAAGTGCTAGATTTGTAAATCCACATGGCATGGTATTCATCAGGCTGTATTTCCTCTTTAGTGATTGCTGCTTGGTTCTAAAAGACGCTTTCTCGACATAGCTAATAAGTGGATTATCTTGACAGGTACTGGGCTTCCCTACGAAACCTAGTCGTATCTCTGCTGAACTCCATGAAGTCCATCATCAGCCTCCTGTTTCTCCTCTTCCTCTTCATAGTCGTCTTTGCCCTTTTGGGAATGCAACTCTTTGGGGGCCAGTGAGTAAAGGGAACAAAGGGATGGGGATTGTGATTTTCATTGTTATATTCTTAGTGGAGATATCTTCCATAGGAATTATACGTTATGGCATGATGTAGCTGGTCATCTCCCAGCACAGCCCCTTCCCCTGTCCTCTAGCACGTCCAACTTTGGAGCTGATGTGATAATAGAACACTTACTCTTGATCTGAGGAACAATAGTTTATTAAACTGTAATCATGATGTCTGAATCGTCATGTCTTGAAAATAACTACTGCTACAGTAGATGAATTATTCTAGACACATACACCCAAACAAACACACATTTTATAGTCACTTCCCAGGCTAACTCTTCATGGAATGTTTTAGATAAGGTAAACCACATGGACAGCCAAGAATTTACAACTCTTGCTCACACTATTTTAGACCCTCTAAAAACAATAAATATTTCAGTTGCTGATTTGATTGCCAGGATAACTTTATACTAGCTACATACAACTCTAAATTGTAGGACCCTAAATGCTATAACTAATCTCTGTAAACATCTGCCAGTTTTCTGCTGGAATCTTTCTGCACCTCCTGACTTGCAAATACACAGACACACGGCCAGTCCAAAACATTATGTGCCTGAGTTGTGCCTCCCTAACAATCAGAATCCATGGCATTCAAGGCAAGTTATTTTAGCAGCTGACGCAGACAGTCCACAAGTAGCTTTCCCCTTCCCTAGCAGTTTGTGTGCATATATATTTTTCCCAATTCATGATACCTGAGATAGCTGCCTGAGGATACAACTTTGTTTTGTGTAATGGTAAAGTTAGTGCCCTATACAAGCCATATATCCACACAATCACCTGAAGGTTTCTGAAACCTATAGTGGTTCTCAAAGAAGAAGATGTAACTAGATTGTCTTGGAGTTGAAGGATAGAAATGAAGTAGAAATGATTTTGGAACTGTGAATAACATTTTTGGTGTTGTGTGACTGGTGTTTCTCTTATACAGGTTTAATTTTGATGAAGGAACCCCTCCAACCAATTTTGACACTTTCCCAGCAGCAATAATGACAGTATTTCAGGTATGAAGAGCAATGAAAGGAAACCATTTCCTACCTTGTTTCTCCAGTGATGACCACATGAGTTAGAATGATATGTTGGTATGTCAAAGAAATTCAGACAGTATCTGTCGGTATCCTCAACTCCTAATTGACACAATTTCCTACCCAGTTCAAGTTGAACAGACATGTAGTTACGAGAAAGAAGAAAGGAAATATTGTTCAAAATATCTTGAAGTTTGGTTTTTATTTTTATTTATTTCGAACATTTTTACCCTGCCCTTCTCAACCCCTAGGGGGACTCAGGGCTGCTTACAATTGGCAACAATTCAATGCCGCTTCATAAAATACAAATAGCAAAAATCACAATTAAAACCATGACCATTAAAATAAAAATTAAACAGTATACTTTATGATCCATTTAGCTATTGCCAGTCTGGTGGCTATTTATTTAGCCATATACTAATGATTACTCCGCTTCGCTTATCCAAATCCACTTCCAAGCCATAGTCAAATATTATCCATTGTCCTTTAACCTGATTGCCTGAGGTAAATGCTACATTTGGAGGTAAATGCTACATTTTAACATTTCCCCAGTGGCAGCTGGTGGGAACGTTGTCTTACTGTGCCTCGATTTCTGTGTTTCATCTTGTGGTTGCATACTGAGGAATAGGTGTAGGCAACTGTTATGAGTCTGGGATGCTTTTATGTTCAGTGATCCTCTGGGGGCCACACGGACTACTGAAAAACAAAACAAAAACCACAAAGTGGGTGGAATCTGGTTCTGTTTGTTAGAAATGTTTAAAAGAATATTAAATAGTACAGGAAGTCCTTGCAAACTCAAAAAGACATGACTTTGAAATAAAGCCTTTGGTGTCTATTTCCTTTTAAGCATGTACATTTAAAAAAAATCTTGAGCCATTTGAAACCGTTTTGACTGATTTGAGAATTTAATATCTCTTTATCTTGTTTACATTATTTATTGCTTTTGATTTGGAATTGTTTCCTTTGTACTGTTTTATTAGTTTGCTGCTATAAGATCTCATCATAAAAAGGCAGGAGATAAATATTTCAACAAAAATGTTTTGAAATTTTGACTGTTGCACATGGAGGCTTCCAGATGCAACTATTCATTCTTTTTGGGGCCATAAAAAGGAGAAACAGAGAACTCTGGAGATATCTGGGGCTAAAAAAAAACATCTCAGGGCCATGCTATGCCCATCTACAGTAAAGTTAAAGCAGTCCCTTAGTAGTGGGCTACCCATTCATTTTGGTTTTTTTGGAAAGAAATGCATGTATTGTCTCTCCAATTTGTTTTGTTTGGCTAACTTCTGCATTCTTCAATATAGAGATATATTTATAAACATGAATATTCAGATGAGAACAGTTAATTAACAATACTCAATAATAATGCAGTATAACAAGGAATAATACACAAGTTTACCATAAGAACTTTACCACAAGAACTTTGTTTTAAACTTTAAAATCCATTCTTTATGTATTTCAGTCTTTTATGTCTTCATTGTAAAGGAAAAATAAACAAACACTCCTTGCTGCAGTCCTTTTATTTTGTGTCTCTTCATTTGATGTCTTTGCCTAGTTGCCTTCATCACTGTTTAAAGGGCATTCTAGAGGCACTGTTGATACATACAGTTCAAATGAATAAATGTTTTGCCATAGCACAAACCAGAAAAAGAAGTGTTAAGCATTTTAATAACATGGAAAGCAATCATAAGTGTTCGACCTCCTTACCTTACAGTCCAGCCACCAAAAGCATAGAAGGTGCTGTTAGGACAGCTCCCCCTCCCTTTCCTCTTCAACCTACAGCCACATCTGTTCAGCAGAGGGTTGTATTATTATTAATATTATTATTATTATTATTATTATTATTATTATTATTATTATGTTGTCCTGTTTTCCCCCCAAAACTGGGATTCAAAGCAGTTTACAGTTTTAAAAAGGACGAAGCAGCTCAAGCATGCCAAAAGAACTCATACTTAAAAAATTAAAATGACATTTAAAAAATAAAAAGCTATTCAGTTTAAATTCAGTTTAAAACAATTCAGTTTAAAACAAAAGTACCCTCAACTGAGTCTTTAAAATATTCTGTTTTAAAAGCCTGTCTGAATAAAAATGTTTTTGCCTGCTAATGAAAGAGCAGAAAGGTGTGAGCGAGCAAGAACGCACTATCTCACACTTCCAAAACCGGAGCCAGTGAAAGTGCAAGGACTGAGAGAAGGGCCTCACCTAAAGATTTCAGAGCACAGAGGTTCACAGGAGGAAAGGCGGCAGTAATTCCAATGCACATGTAGAAATCTAATTTTATGCCACTAGAAGGAGCCCATACTACAGTGGCATATTCCAGTAAATTACTAATGTATTTTACATTTTAGTTCTAATCCTCTTGCTTAAGGATAACATGCAATTTATCTTTTGATTCGCTATGAAACCCTCTTTATAGTAACACAGAAACTGAGCTATTTACAGTTTTGTTGTCTGGCATTCCAATTAATATGCTGTGTCTTTCAGATCTTGACTGGTGAAGACTGGAATGAAGTAATGTATGACGGTATCCAATCTCAGGGCGGTGTCGATAAAGGAATGATGTTCTCAATCTATTTCATTGTACTGACTTTGTTCGGTAACTGTATCCTTTCTGTGCTTGGATATTAAAGAACTAAGAGAAATTTAAGAAAATCATTACAGGCATGTACAGCAAAGAGGATAGGGCTCATGCGAAAACCCGTTACTCTTCTCCCTAAAATTCTGAACATGCTCTGCAGACACAAGAATTTCCAATATATGTGAATTCACAGATTTCACTGGGGGGAAAAAATCACAGTTACAGGCAAGCACTCTGTTCTTACTACACCAGGAGATGCCAGGGAGCCAGGATTGCTTGATGGTTATTCCAATTTGAATCTTCTGCTGCATGGTTACGGCATGTCTCAGTTTAGTTCAACCAGTGAGGGAATGCATCTTTAGGTTTTAAAACAGAAAGAGAAATCTTGAAATCATAGTCATTTTTAATAGAGTTTTTGAAAATTAAACAATCACTAGAAATCATGGGCTATCAAAAAGACAAATAAATGGGTAAACTTGGTTGACTAAATGGAGACTGTCATACTTTGTACCTATCATGAGAAAACTGAACTCTCTTGAAAATACAATAAACAATGCTTTGTAATGTAGAAAGCAATAGGCGAAGAGGAGGACCACATTGCAAGTAGATACATTTAATCAGGAAGGCCACAGCACTGGGTTTGGAAAACCTGATTAGGGTTATTAATAAATAGGGTAACTTGGAGGTCTTCTCATTGATAGGATCGCCATAAGCTGAAGTCAACTTACAGCAATTTCAAGCATCAACAAATGGAAGTAGGGATTAGATTTGGATGAGTATGTGTAGTCTTTCTCTACTAAGCTTGGTAAGCATCATCTTCATTTTTGAAAGGAAAGGGCTTTGTGGGGATGAGAATGTAGTAGTCCATGAAGAGAAATCTATTCTGACAGTGAAATTAGGTTGAAATCAGAGCTGCTTTTGGCTTTGCCTTGACACTCAAAACTCAGACACTTTGCTTAATGTGTTCTTGGCTATCGCTGTGGATAATCTGGCCAATGCACAGGAGCTCACCAAGGTGGGAACTGCTCTTCTAATTGTGTGATGCAGGGGGGTGGGGAATGCTTGTTTATTGAATGTGATTTGTTCAGTGGGCAGAGAAAAGATTGCTTACTATATCTGTTGAATGAGATCATTAGTAAATGGTTTCCCAGATTGGCAGATGGTAGGTTATGTTGGATGATGTTAGGATGAGGTAGGCTGTATTCTGTTTCAGGATAAACTTTCATTTATACATTTTCCTTGTATTGTATATATGTTTTCTAGAAGGAGACAGCTTTGGTAAGTCTGGGGGTAGCTTTTGCTCCCCAAATGCTTTCAGAGTTTCAAGGGCATCTCAAAATGCCCCCAAACAGGAGAAAGCACTAGGCATGTGCATTTTGGCTGAACCTCAATCCATTTCTGCTGGCCAAATTTTGGGACACCCCTGGATCCGTTTTCATGCACCTCCTGAAAATGGGAGGGTAGGCAATTATCCATTTTCAGTCCACAGCCAAAAAATGTGGCTAGATCCAGCTCATTGTTAGCAATGGGGGGGGCCTTCTCAGGTTCCCCTCCCTGTCATATTTAGGGCTATCGGGATGATCATACTTGGAGGACACATCTACTACTGTTAGCCCACCAAGTTTTATAACGTTTGGGTCATCCCCTGATTTTTAGGAATTTCTTTTCTTTTAAAAAATAAAATCTTTAAAAATTCCCCAAAAGGTATCCCCCGCTGGCCCCACTCTGTTACTTCTCCAGGAGCAGCAGTAGTGTGCCATTCCTTCCTACCAAATGTCAAAGATGCAGTTCCACATCACACAGCCCAGTGCCCCACTACGTGGGGCTACCCTTGAAGACGGCTCGGAAACTACAACTTGTCCAACATTCAGCAGCCAGATTAATAACTGGGGCTAGTTACAGGGAGCAGTTGACACCCCCCCCCCCCTTTTTTAAGGAGCTCCACTGGCTGCCGTTTATTTTCCGGATCCAATTCAAGATACAGGTTATCACCTATAAAGCCCTAAACGGTTTGGGACCTGCCTACCTTCGTGACCGTATCTCTCTCCATGAACCAATGCGGGCCTTTCGATCTTCGGGGGAGGCCCTCCTTTCACCCCTGCCAGTTTTACAAGCTCATCTTGAGGGCACAAGGGAGAGAGCCTTCTCCTCTGTGGCTCCCCAACTCTGGAACTCATTACCTGGAAAGCCCCTACCCTAGAAACCTTTAAAAAGAACCTTAAAACCTGGCTCTTCCACTGCGCCTTTGGTGAGTAGGTGCACAACATAACACTACTGCTCCCCTCAACGCTTCTGTCACTGGAGTACATGCCCCCTCTAATGGGAAAGTTTGGTTCCACAACCCTGTGTTTTTTATGAGCTCCCTCTTGCAAATAACTTGCTCCTCTTCTTATCTCATTTGAGTTCTTTAACATTTTATCCTGCACATGTGGCCCACCTACTGTCACTGTGATTGTGTTTATTGTAATGTTATATTGTTAATATATTCATATGTTTTTATGTAATTATGAGGTTGTTACTTATTGCTTATGTTTGGTTTTATTTTGCTGTAATACGTTGTCTGGGCTTGGCCTCGTGTAAGCCGCCCCGAGTCCCCATTGGGAGATGGTGGTGGGGTATAAATAAAGTTTATTATTATTACTATAGTTTTTTCTTTACTGATAAAAAAAACAACAGCAAGCAACTTCTTCCAAAGCTTTTGCATTTCTTGTTTGTGCTTTCCCAACTCCCAGTCCCACTAAATAAAAAGTATCAAGAAAATAAAGGAAGATCAAAAAGATTCAATGCTAGAAAGAGGCAAAGCCAAGCCAAAATATAAAGCTGAGAGCAAGTGGCAAGGCAATTTGACTGAAGCGCCTCTCTAGAACCAGAATGCAACTGATTGCAATGGAGGCACTTGCCCCATTAAAAACACAAAGCTTGCATAAGATGTGTCGCATTATTCTTCTATTTTGATTGGCCCAACAGGCAGGGCTTATAGGGAAACTCGTGTGAGAACGCGGCAGCCTTTTTGCACACCGCATGATGCCAAATAGGAGAGGCGGAGCCGTGACCGGCTACCATGTGGCCCATTTCGGCTGAAAAAAACATGGTGGCTGAGCCCTTCCATTACAGTCAACTGAACAAGCCAGATTGACCGTGGGGAACTGACCAAATTGAATGTGCACAAGCCTAGAAAGCATCCAAAGTGTCTAGAAGTCATTTCCTGGTTTTACAGAAACCTTAACAAAATGTTAAACAGTGTGGTGGGCTGAGGGCTGAAACATATTTCAAAAGTTAATCACCCTTTCTAGTGGCTTCCAGTAGAAACCATTGCCTAGGAGAATTTTCATCTTTACTGAATTGACACATTGGATAGTCTGTAAGTAGCCAGTAGATTTTACAGATTCTGTACTAATGTTGGACATAATCCAAATCAGTAATTACAGTATTACAGTATTAAATCCCAATACTGGATGAAACTTGTTTCTGTAGGTAACTTTCTGATCCCTTTAGTTTAGCCATACAGTTGTTGGAGAGAAGCCATTTTGCGAATGCCTGCTAACTTTCTTGTTGTCTTATTATTCATTGACTGCTTGTTTTGATTTTATACTGCACCTGCCTTTTCTATTGCAAGCGAGGAGGTCAGAGGGGTGGTAGCTCTTCTCTAATGTTTGGAATTTGCAGGATGAACAAGAGGAAGAAGAAGCAGCCAACCAAAAACTTGCCCTTCAGAAGGCAAAGGAGGTAGCGGAAGTGAGCCCTTTGTCAGCAGCCAACATGTCGATTGCAGTGTAAGTACTGTCTTGATCAATCCATCAACACATGAATCCTCTGTTCTCTGTATAACAATGCAAAACTATACATGGTCTTCAGTGGACCTGGGAGGGGAAACCTTGGACCTGTAAGTTGAGAGCAGAGAAAGGAAGTGAAAGCACTCAGGCCTCAGACCTGAACATGGAATTTTTTTAAAAACAAAAATTCTCAGAAGCCCTCGGCCAATATAGATAGTCATCCCCCAAAGCAATATGTTTAAACTTTGGTTCCATGCCACACATTTTAGAGAGGTTCAGGAACATAAGGTCTGGGCTGAGTAATTCTAATTTTGACCTCCCTAATAAGAAGCATGAGAGAGTTAAAGTTTGGCAGTGAAAACTGTATATGTGATTATTAACCCAGGCAGAAGGACCCTGATACATGGATGTCTTACGAAGAAGTTAAGGTGGTAGGATATAAGGAGGAACTCTGTTGAAAGAGGGCAAAAGGCCAAAAAAGCTCTAGAAAATTTGTTTAAACCAGTAGCTTGTCCTTTCCTATTTCCTATTGCCTTCTGATGACTGGGGAAAGCAGTCATGGCAGTACTAGGAGCTGGGCTGGGTCGTCGCTGCATACATCTGGGCTCAAGTACAATATATCTGTCAATGCTAGGAGCAGGATGTAAACCTTGCCCTTGAGTTTTCATTTTCCTTTCAGATTTCTCAGATCCACCTATAAATGGAAAGTGGCTCACTAGCATCTTTTGTACATCATAATGTCTGGGTTCATCCCTTGTTATATAGACATGATCTGGCTGCCTCTGAGGGGGAAAGGGCACCTTTCTAAATAAATGTTAACCCAGTGTGTTAAAAAGTTACTACTGAATGATGATTGAGGATGTAATACTAATTAGTGTTGGTTTAACAGCATTGCTGGAAGTATTTTTGTTTTCTCTTCAGAAAAGAACAACAAAAGAACCAAAAAGGTGGCAAATCAGTCTGGGAGCAGCGAACAACTGAGATGCGGAAACAGAACCTAATGGCAAGTCGAGAGGCACTGTACAATGAACTGGACCCTGAGGATCGATGGAAAGTCACATATGGCCGGCAAATGCGGCCAGACATGAAAACCCATTTAGACCGACCACTCGTGGTAGATCCTCAGGAGAACCGAAACAACAATACCAACAAGACACGTCCCAATGAGCCACCCTTGGATCCACACTTTAGACAACAACGGCCTGAGGAATTCCTGCGAAAACCACCTCGCTACCATGAGCATCCACGAGATCCCCACATGTACGAACGCCCTAATTCAGGAAGCTTTGAGCCACGACACCCACGGAGCAGCAAGGAAATTGACTTCAACCAGGAAAGTGGGTACCATGAGATTGACTATCCCAGCAAGGAGCATAATGCCATCCTTGAACGTAGTTACCATGGGGACTGTGACTCAGAGCGTATCAAGGCCTTGGACCCCCATCGCCGGCACAGAGGCAGCAAAGAAAGCCGCAGTGGGTCACCCCGTACCACTGATGCTGACCGAGAACACCGGCGGCATCGGACTCATCGACGGGTCCCAGATGAGGGAGGGGGTGAGGAAGGTAACAAAGTCGAACGCCGGCCTCGGCACCGTGAGGGAAGCAGGCCAACACGGGGAGATGTGGAGGGGGAGCATCCTGATGGAGAAAGACGGCGGCGACATCGGCATACTGCACAGTCTACTTATGATGCTGATGGCAAGGAACGCCGGCACCGGCGCCGGAAGTGAGTAAAATGGAAAGGAGGCAGGATCACTGGCAATCTCATTGAAGGAATGGGATATTGTTTTTTCATCATACTAATTCCAGTTTGCTGAAGCGTAAAATAATTTAATGAAACTGATAATTTGGTAAAATAAATACCTTCCAGGTGATGAAGGCCACCAATGTTTGCAATAAAAAATGTCAGAGCGGGTAATGCATAAACCTGCCATTTCATAAATCTGCTGTTCTTTCTTACAGCTGTGTTGGAACCCAAGTCAAGAGGAGGAGGTTTGCTTTATCAATGCACCCCTTCATACTACACAGTTATAATGCTGTGATTCCACTTGAACTGTCACAACAGCATCCTCTGTATTCTTGAAATGTGTAGGTGGGGTGGGGGTATGGAGATATTTAGAATTCTTTGCCAGAGAGTTCCTCTGGTGCCTCAAAATAGACAATGACCTCCCGCACTTCATAGAATGAAGTAATGTCAATTCAAGTGGAATCATAGTTCTATAATTATTTAGTGTTAAAGGGCTCTATAAAAGTACTTGAGAAAGCTGTTACTGAGAGTTTGTTGAGTTGCTACTGGAGTAGGGTGGCAGTTGAAGCATAATTTTAATGAGAAGGGACAGGTGACATGGGAATGGAGTGACATCATTAATGGCAGATAGGCTGAAAGACAGTTTGGCCGATACGGTTAAATTTTATATACACATCTCCCTGACTGTGTGAACGATTGCTAGAATATTACTTTGTGTGTGGAGAAAGTATACATTTGGTGCCCTGAAACATGAATATGTGCTGTGTACTGCTGGAATGAATGGCGTGGATATCAGAGTTGAAGGATAGATATAATGCTTTCAGTGCTGCCTATATTTTAATGAGCCATGGACAATAGCATCTCGACCTGTTTTTCATCATTTCTTCTTTTGGTATATGTTTCAGAGAGAATCAAGGCCCTGGCCTCCCACCTGGACCAAACCTATCCACCACACGGCCAATCCAACAGGATATGGGGCGCTTAGAGCCTCCAGTGGCAGAGGATATTGACAATATGAAGAACAATAAACTGGCAACCAATGAGACCTCAAACTCACATCCTATCAGTCATCCCCAGAATCCTATCAAAGGTGGTAGCCACTTAAATTCCACACCAAGCCGACCACTCCAAAATCCTCCTGTTCCTTTGGACCCGCCACTCCCCAACTCTCAGAACTCTGCCAGTCGCCGAACCCCTAATAACCCTTCTAATCCAGCCAGTCCTGGGCCCCCTAAAAATCCCGAAAACAGTCTCATTGTCACCAATCCCACCACCCAAAACAATCCACCCAAAACTGCCAAGAAACCAGAGCACACCGTGGTGGAGGTGCCACCCACCTTCTCACCACCCATCAACAACGCTATCATGCAAGGTGAGTGCCAAATGATCTGTGTCAATAGCACTAGAGCAAGGCAGCAGAGTGACCAAGCAGAAGTGTTAGTCATATGCATATCAGATGTAAAACACTGGATCCCATTTAGTACAAGAAATTATTAAGACCATCCAGTTTGTGTAGCAGGGTGGTTGTAGCCATCTATTAAGAGCAACTGTGAAGGCAAGAAAGTTATTGTGAGTAATTGGGAAAGGTTTGTATAAGTTAAAGAGTATACAGAGAAGGGGGTAATTATAGAAAACAAAAGAGTGAAATGATCACCATAAAACATGCACATGGGAATGGGGGACAGAGTGGATCCTGTCCCTTCTACCGGTGTAATGATTTGGCTATCAGTTATGTTAGTTCAGGCCATGTGTATGTAGTTTTACGGCTATGTCAATTTGTGTGGATTCTGATTGTCAGTCAGCCTCTGGGATTTTTTCTGTCTTCTATATCTGACTTGTGAGAGTCAGCTGCTGGAATGCCTTCTGTTTCTATTGATTCTTAAATTACAGATACATAATTGTGACTCTTTATTTCTGGGGTTTTAAAATATATATTTGTTTTGTTTGGATATACAAATCTGTTGGGAAAACTTGAGAATATTGTCATAATTCAAAGTGCTGGCGTTGGCCTTTAAAGCCCTAAACGGTTCGGGCCCAAGCTACCTATCCGACCGCATCTCTGCCTATGAACCCACCAGGACTTTGAGATCTTCCAGGGCGACCCTGCTCTCGATCCCGCCTGCTTCTCAAGCTCGGCTGGCGGGGACGAGAGATAGGGCCTTCTCGGTGGTGGCTCCTCGGCTGTGGAATGCCCTTCCTACGGACATTAGATGAGCACCATCTCTAATGGTATTCCGCAAAAACGTGAAGACCTGGCTGTTTGAGCAGGCGTTCCAATAATTAGTGCAATGATTGGTTAATGAACACTGGAATGGAACAATGGATGACAAATCTGGAACATGTTTTTGATGACGAGACGACAGTGAATGGGTATTGTAGTAACTGTTTATTAATTGTGTAATGTGTTAGGTTGTTAACTGTTTCTATACTGTAGCACTGAATTTTTGCTGTTCGTATTTGTTGTGAACCGCTGTGAGTTGCCTTCGGGCTGAGAACAGCGGTATATAAGTAAGGTAAATAAATAAATAAATAAATAATGACATTTTGAGGAGAAAGATCTGCTATTTTTGAAGATGTTTGAGGTCTTCTGTCCACTTTGCAAAAAGCATACATGTTACCTTAATGATACTGTCTTTGTAAATATTTGGTCTTTCTCATAGCAAGATTTTTTAATTATTTCATTGAATCATGTCTGATGAATGAAGTATTTCAAGGAATAGTATCTGCTGAATAAATGAATAGTTCTCAGTGTGAATAGAATATTAAAGAATATATCTGTCACTACTGAAGCATTTCCATTTATAGGTATTTTCTGTGGTCTTTGTGATCCACATAAATGAATGCCTATGCAGCTGTATTCACAGAAATGTCTAGAACTTGGCTATCATTTTCCTATGCATACTCCTCTACTCTTCTTGCCTATATCTTCATAATTTCTCTTTATAGGTCACAGTAACAATATCGTTAGGAGCTTGCTGTTCAGAGCCAAGCTAGTTGTGTGAATAAGAAATGTATTTATTTATTTATTTAAAACATTTATATTCCGCCCTTCTCACCCCGAAGGGGACTCAGGGCGGAGCACAGCATATACACGGCAAACATTCCATGCCGGGACACAGATTCACATACAATACATAAACATTAAAAAAACATTTATCAAAATATTAAAATACACCATTTAAAATCATCCTTCCTCTGGCCCTTTTTCTTTATCTTCTCCTTTCTTTGTAGTTTATTCCATTTTAAGACTATCCCTTTTTTTACAGAATATCTTCTCTTCCTATCTGTGTATGGATTCATTATCTTGATGGGCTTGTTTAAGAAGTGTTAGGCTTATCAGAAAATCCTTCAACTAGATGACCATTCACATTGCCTCTTGGGTTTGAGAGATAGGCACATACTGAACAAGTATCAGCATTGTTGAGTGTTTCCCAAACATGCCCAAAGAAACCAAACCTCATATTTAAAATTACTCTTGGGAAAGCTCAAGGAATATTTCTGGTTTTCTAGCAAAAAGTTAAGCCTCTGTACTTGATTTCTTTGAGAATTGCTCTCATCAACCTCTATTTATGGAGTAGTTCTCAAAAATTGCAACCTCTTAACACCTATGTTGTCATCTCAGTCTTGGCAGCAGCTGATATCATGGACACAACCAGTACTTACTCTTGATATCCCATCCATATGACATTTTTAGGATACACTTTTGGCATTCCTCACTGATGGTTGCCTTGTTTCCATTACAGGGAAAATGAAAAGACATAGGTTAAATAAATAAATAATACATGACATCAGTAGAGCTTCCACATGGCCCCATCCTTCTGCTTTCATACATCATTACAGATTTAATTTTCATTCTAGAAGTGAAGTCTAGTTTTTAAATACGGTATTGTATTCAACCACAGCATGAAACATTCCCACCTCAGTAGATACCCAATCACAATTTGTGTGAGTTGCAGAGATCACAAAGATTGCTTATCTGTAACTGTGGTTCTTCACATGATAATCTGTGAACTCACACAACCTGCACTCTTTCCCTTTCTTGGCTCTTTCTTACTATGGTTTGTTTCTCCATGGTGGAATGGACAGAAACTGAGATAATTAGGTGGGACCATCTCAGAATCATGCAAAATTAGGAAGGGCAAGTTTTGCACAACAATGATACCCTTGCTCTAGTTTCTCATACTCTGCTCCTCCAGGTGTTCTGAACTTCAGTTCTTACAATTCCTAACAGCTGGTAGGTTGGCTGGGATTTCTGGGAGCTGAAGTCCAAACTCCTGGAGGAGCAGAGTTTGAGAAACATTATTCTAGACATTTTAGAAGATGTAGCTGCACAGGGTGAATCATCTCTGTGAGTTCACAGAATCACAGTTTTACCTGTCCTAAATATTCACATTCTAAGACAGTCTATATCTGCATTTCATCTCTTTCTGTACAGATGGTTTTGTATTACAGAACTATGTTTAGTTTGACTTCTTTATGTTAGTGCAGTCGTATGTTGGTTTACTGATCCAAGCATGTATGGAAAGAATTCTACATTCTAATCCCCAAGTATGACATTATATTCTGTCTATCTCTTCTGGAATTGACTTCCAGGAAAGAGTCCACTTGCAGACCAGTCAGCACAGGTTTCTCCATATCTAGCCTCAGCTGGATTAAATCTTGCTAAGACAAAACAGGGACAAAAAGAAATATATAAAAATGGATGACTCTTATTGTCTTTCTCTTGCTTTCAGTTAATAAAAATGCCAACCCTGAACCTCTGCCTAAGAAGGAAGAAGAGAAGAAGGAGGAAGAAGAAGATGATGAGGGAGAGAATGGCCCCAAACCCATGCCACCATATAGCTCTATGTTCATCCTCTCAACCACAAACCCGTGAGTGTTTGTTGCTGTGGATCGAATGAAAAATGGCTTTGTAGGACAGGAACAGATGCCATAGTCTACAAATGATTTGAATGTGAAGATGCGATAATTAGCTTGATCATGCCATGTTTGTGATGAAATGAAAATCATGTGTTGTTCACAGTCCACACACTGTCTTGCCAGAGATAGAAAATATGCCATGCAGATGATCAACAAAGAACAAGAAGTTTATTCTTTGTGATGCAGAGTAATATATGCACAGTCATTTGAACAGTTGCATTGACTAACACAGTGTTCTTTTAGAGAGATTCAAAATGGTCCTTTCTGTGTCCATATGAGAGACCTTCTTTCAGCAGCTCAGAAGCAAATCAATCTGTTTCTGTCTGCAAAGTTCCTGCACAGCAAGCAACTTGAATATGTAACTGTTGCCAAAAGTCCCGGACTCTGATAGCTCCTTGGGCATGGCCCAACCAATCAGCTTCATGCCTTGCATTTTCAGTTAACACACATCAGTTGATTTTTACATGCTCCAACAATGTTTACGGTTTGATTCAAAGGAGGGAGGAGGTTTGTATTTTTCAAGGGATTAATTTCTGGGACTTTTAATTTCAGCTAGACAAATATTTGTGAACTTGGGCAGGAAATAAGTAACACTGTACTTATTGGGTTTGTGAGAGCATTTGTTTCATGAGCCTAATATGTATACACACACACACACTTCAGATGTTCTTATATTCTTTACTCAAGACAAGAGAAATTTTCAATCAGCTTGGCATTGTGATGCCACTTACTACAACAATCTTTTACCTTTATGTGCTAGATTTCGCCGACTTTGTCATTACATTGTCAATCTACGCTACTTTGAGATCTGTATACTGATGGTGATTGCCATGAGCAGCATTGCGTTGGCTGCTGAAGACCCTGTGCAACCCCGTGCACCTCGTAACAATGTAAGTCCATCATTTGATGCTTCACTTTTGTTTCTGGATTTCCCCTGTGGCTTCTGCTCTCAAAATGTGTTACAGGAGAATCCTTGGAAGGTTTAACCTCAACCCAATCTAAATTTATTTGATCCCTGAAAGAGACTTCCTTCAGAAGCAGCATGTTCCTCAACACTGGAATTTGCTGATACTTTTGATCCCACTTCTTTGCCAGCACTACGTTAAAGCTGTTGTACTTTGGATATATCATGAAAAGACATGAGCCATTGGAAAATACAATAATGCTTGGTCAGGTAGAAGGCAATAGGAAAATATGAGAAGTGCATTACAAGTAGATATAATCAATCTAGAAAGCAACTGACCTTTGTTTGCCAGACCTGCACAAAGTTGTTGACAACAGTGGGAGTTTTCTCATTCATAAATCAAAGTCGACTTGATAGAAATTAACAACTTCTCCAATCCATTTCATCCTACACACAAGAATGTATCTGAAATTTAATTTTGCTCCTGTCTGAAAGAGATTTTGCGGTTTTGATTAGGAACTATACTTGCTATATTGCTATTTATTCAGTAGAGCTATAATGCTCAACACTATACTTTCCATATTTTGTCCATATATTGATAGAGCTCCAGATAGGTTAATAAGATTGTGTTCAAACTTTTGACATTCCATGCTTCTTTTCTGTTCCTACTGTTTCCAAGTAGGTTTCTAGCTCATCAGTTTGATACACCTAACAGGATTACTTTCCAGTAACACATCACATATCCGTTTCACAAATTACAGATCCTCGTGGGTAAAATTCTATTTCATCTTTTCATCTTTAATGTTTTCTGAGACTATAGGGGAGGTGATATTCATCATATAAGTATGAACAAAGGTTGATACTTATATGCACAGTGCTTCTTCCTTTTGGGAATACTTAAAAATGCATCTTAAAGATGTATAGTTGTTTAATTGTACTAATCTTATATTATTATGGACAAAACACCAATAACCTCTTTCCATCTCTTTTATCTTTAGAAATGCTGCTAGCTGGGATTTAAATAGGTTAAAAGGGAGGTAGTGATAGAGAAGGAGGGAGATAAATCATAGCCCTACTGTGAGCAGCTTACATGGCACTTCCTTTTTTGAGCATTTTACTGGACAGATCCCATGAGCTATCCCTAAGGAAAAGTGAGTGAAATAATTAGAACAGCATCCATACTGAGGATGGTCACAGTTTCTACTTTAGGCTTCTCTGTGTTATTCAGTAAGAAGCTGCCTTCGTGTTGGCATGAAGATATACAGCAGAGATCTAGAATGGATATCCTGCACCACTATTACAGAGCCATGACTAATAATGTCCCAGGAAAATGGAACCTGTTTAGGCTGAAGACATGGAATTGTGAAAAGAACCTGGAAATGTGATTGCTCACCCAAGTCAGAGTTGTGGTTATGACAGCAAGAGCTGTTCACCTTCCCTACAAGGGGAAGAGAAGAAAGCAGAAACAATAATCCACCTAGGTTGTTGAAGGCTTTCATGGCCGGAATCACTGGGTTGCTGTGAGTTTTCCAGGCTGTATGGCCATGTTCCTGAAGCACTCACTTTTACACTTTTAGATCTGCTCATATGTCTTCCACAAACGCCACTATCACCTCTTCGTCCAGGCCTCAGCACTATTCCAATTTTAATTTTTACATTTGGCCTTCCCACAGTTTTAACTATATGTTGTGTTATTGATAATGTTATATGTTTATCGTTCATGTTTTATTTTAATTGCGTGTATTGTTGTGATTATTGCCTGTATTGTTGTATTTTGGGCTCGGCCTCCTGTAAGCCGCACCGAGTCCCTTGGGGAGATGGTAGCAAGGTACAAATAAAGTGTTATTATTTATTATTATATAAAACTGTTAAAAGTTCTGTGTCTTCACTGTAACATTCTGGGGGTGCAATTTTCTATGGGATGGATTTTAGGCATTTTATGTTATTGGTTATGGTGGATTCAGAATAATGTTGTAAGAACAATAAAGAGTTATAGGAAATGGAGGGTGAACCTTTACTCAAACAAACATGAATAAGTTACCCTCATATAAGATGGAATGCATCAACTGCTGGTGGTGATTAAATTAATTGCATTTTCTTTTCATTGGATCTCATCATTTTTGTCAAACCAATCTTGATGTTTCTTGGTTTGATATCCAATAGTTTCTTCACAGGCTGTGATGATGGAGGTCTTCAGTTAGTTCCAGTGTTCCTCAACATTTTCAGGGTGTTTTATGGGTAGATGGTCCTTGAGTGCTGTTTGGAGAAGGGCTCGTTTGGAGGGCTCCTGAAGGGCTTGGGTGTTCATTTTGCGCCTTGGCTTTCTTCCTTCAAGTCTGTGTTTGGGGGCGATCTTGATGGCCATTGTGGATTGGATTAGCCTGTGGTCTGTCCAGCAGTCATCAGCACCTGTCATGGCTCTTATGAGAAGCACGTCACGGCAGTCTCTGGCACGTGTAACGTAGTCTAAGAGGTTCCAATGCTTTGACCGGGGGTGCTTCCATGATGTCTTGAACTTGTTTTTCTGGTGGAAGAGAGTGTTGGTGATGACAAGATTGTGTTCTGCACATTTGGTGAGAAGCAGGATGCAATTCGAGTTGCTGTTTCCAACCCCATCTTTTCCTATGGTTCCTGGCCACACGTCAAAGTCTCGTCCGACTCTTGTATTAGAGTCCCCCAGGAGGTATCTCTGATAAGATGGTGTCCAGCTGACAGTAAAAAAATTATTCCTTGATGTCTTCATCAGCATCTAGTGTTGGTGCATAGACACTTATGATGGTTGCCTGTTGGTTTTTGGCAAGTTCAATTCGGAGGGTTGAGAGTCATTCGTTGATGCCAGTAGGTGCTTCGGTCAGATGCTTCACCAGATCATTTCTGATAGCAAAGCCAACTTCGTGCATTCTTTGGTCTTCTTCAGGCAGTCCCTTCCAGAAGAAGATGTAGCCTCCTTTTTCTTCCTTTAGCTGTCCCTCTCCTGCTCTCCAGGTCTTCTGAATGGCTGCTATGTCGATGTTAAAGCATCCCAGCTCCCTTGCAATGATGGCAGTTCTGCGTTCAGGGCGTTCACTGTCGGTGTTCTCCATCAGTGTCCGTACGTTCCATGTTCCGAAGTTCATTTTTCTTTTTTGGCCGCAGGGTGGTGACCCCACTGAATGCAGCAGTCCAGTCAGGAAGAAGAGAGGCAGACTATGTTTAGGGCACCTTTTCTAGCCCCTTCCCCATGTGGGGTGATCAAAGTGGATCCTCAAAAGGGCTGCTCAGTCATGGATACAGCTGCCGAACTACTCAACTGCCTCAGACCTTGAGGTAGAACGACTGAGTCCGTATCCACCGCCCATGTGCCGGTCTGCGACTAGGGGCTTCCAGATTTCACAGTCATGCCCCCATCGCCATTCGCTGATCTCCATGGGACTTTTGTTGATTTGTTTTTATTTTTCTTGGAAGACGCCTGTGCATGAGTTTTTTTAATGTGTGGAGGTCAATGCACAGCTGATCAACACACAGTCTTCACAGAGTGAGGTTCCATCCAGTGACATAATTAACACGATGACTGTGGCTTCTCAAGCCGTTGCAACCTTCTTCCGCCTTCACAGCCATTGTAACATGTACCATGTTATCCTCTACCTGCTCCGCCGTTGAGGTCTTTGGGTCTTCAGAATGTGCTTGGTCTGGAACCTCCCCCGCGGCCACTCCTGGGAGTGCATGACTCCAGTCGTTGTGCCCACATGCAAGCCCCCTCACCACGACAAGGTGACAGTCCATCGAGGAGGGTTGGCAATGTATGACTACCCTAGCTATAGCTGTCATGTGGACAATACTGGTACAAATTTTCACTACTACTTTCCATACAGTGATAGAATCTTTTCTTAATTTATTAGTACTTCTCACAATAGACAGAGAGGTAGCCAGAAAATAATTAATTACCTCAGTGCTTCTGGGTAACAATGACAAGTTTCTTTTATTTCCTCTAGCTTTGAATGTTCTACCCTCCCCCCCCCCCCCCCCCCCCCCACCCATTCACCCACCCAAAAAGTACTAACTATGTTAGATTTGCTCCTTTCCTCTTGGCTTTGTGGAAGCAGTCAAGGTTCATACTAATCATGGCACAGCCTGAACTTTATGTCTAATAGTTTTCATTTCTCTTCATAGGTTCTTCGTTACTTTGACTATGTCTTCACAGGTGTTTTCACCTTTGAAATGGTTGTTAAGGTTAGTAACTGGGAAATTGGGATTGGGTTCCTAACCTCTGGAAAAAAATGATAAGTAGATTGTATGGTTCCTCTGACTGGTTGTAGTAGAGAATGTCACACTAGGAGAGTGTGAAGTATGGATCTTCTTTCTGTATATTTTGGAGCAAAATTAGCATTGGTGGGAATGATACGTGCTACTAAAAACGTCCAAAGGAACATTTTCCACCTGTTATTGACTGTTCATAGCCATAGGCTGAGAACCTACAGTGGAGTGTAACTCTGCCTGTGCAATTTTGCCTTCATCTGGTCTTCCTACAGCAGCTGTGAAACATTAAAAAGGGCCACCACTTCTACACTAGAGTGTGTGTGGGGGGGGGGGGAGGTGATTCAGACCATGAAATAGCAGATGGACTCAAATCTGAGATAGGAAAAATATTCTCAAATCTTGATTGCATCCTCCTTTTCCTTCCACCAGAAACCAAAACTTCCAACCAGTGTATCTTCATTGTGTGGGTTGCCTCCCCTCCTTCCCATTTTCACTGTTAAAAAGCAGCAACCCCTGTTAAAACTTCTTGTAGAGAGCTTTGGGAATGGAATGCAAAGGCAGAAAATAGCCCCCTGCACCTCACCCAAAAAAGGAACATATGCACATGTAAATTACACTTTCATTCACATGTATCACTAACAGGATGCCAGACATTAGGCCCCTTTATTTTGTTGATCCTTTGGTGCCATTTTCTTGAGCTACACTGTCTGATCCTGCTCAGTCAAGAGCTTTGTAGAAATGCTTGCTGATTGGGCCCCACTAGACATGCTTATAAGTAAAAAAGGAGAAAGAGGACATTTTCAGTATGCTGTATACTTTCTGTATCATATGTTTGGCTCTAAATTCTGGTTTTCAGTGGCTTTAGACTGCAGTACCAGCAGTGGGTCTGAAGGCCAGTCTCTTTTATTCTGCCATATCAGGCCTCAAACTAGAGCTGGTTTCTCAGTGAAAACAACTTTTGTTGAAGACTTCGTGTAAAGCCCTGTTCCTTTTCCTTACCTACTGCCTTAGAATGCGACTCCTGGAAAGACCTTGACTGTGTGCTTGGTTGACCTTCCCAACCAGGTATTTCTATCTCAGGCCTTTCGCGGCTCTTAACTCTGTTCCTGTCTCTGACCGTTAGATTCTGATCTACTGTAGACTTCCCTACATGTGGTGATACTAAGAGACATCCAAGATCTAATTTATATCCTATAATAGCAATGTGATAGCCATTGAAGATAGAAACACACTTGTATGTTTTCACATGGGAAACTTGCTGTGTAATATTTTCCTAGACAATTACAGGAGTCTATATAAATAAAAATGTAATGTTCGTTTATGCTATTCACAGAACTCAAAAACTCCTGGATCAATTGACACCAAATTTGGCAGCAAAGCACATTCTTATCTGATCTATGTCTTCCAAATAAAAAAATCTTTAAAAACGAAGGGGAAATAACTTTAATATTCCCCCCAAAAAGGTACCTAACTGAGCATGCTCAAAAGACCCTCTCCCCAGCACGCACACGAGAAGCCTGAGGCACCCACCGTGGAGAGGGAAAGGGGCTGCCTTGCCTCGCCATGGAGCCCCTTCCCAAGCAGGAAGGCAGGCTCCTCTTTCTTTTCGGGAGGGGAGAGATTGAGGAAAGGAAAGAGGGAAGGAAGAAAAGAGAGACGGAAGGCAAGCCCCGGTAGAGATTTGAAAGGGAAGCCTGTACTCAGGACCGTCGGGTGAAGGGAGGATGCAAACCCCTTACAAACTGCCACAAAAGGAAGGGAGGAAGGAAGGGAAAGAAAGGAGAGAAGACAGGAAGAAAAGGAGTGGTGAAGAGAAGGATATGAATGGAAGGAAAGGTAAAAGGAAAGAAAGAGGAAGGAAAGGAAAGGAGGCAGGGATGGGAGAGGGAGGGAAGGAAGGAAGGAAGAGAAAGGAGAGAGGAAGGAAGGAAGAAATGAATTATTATTATTATTATTATTATTATTATTATTATTATTATTATTACAGAGAGTCTAAATGGCCATCTATCAGGAGTGTTTTGCTGTGCTTTTCCCTTATGGCAGAGGGAGGTTGGACTGGATGGCCCTTGGAGGTCTCCCTAGGATTCTATTTCTAATAATAATAATAATAATAATAATAATAATAATAAGCAGAGTCTCTATGGCCATCTGTTAGGAGTGCTTGGATTGTGTTTTTCCCTTATGGCAGAGGGAGGTTGGACTGGGTGGCCCTTGGAGGTCTCTTGCAACACTAGGATCCTATTACTGTGGATTCCTTCCAAACCCCTCCAGTATTTTCTGATGGCCATGAAGGTTCTGTGGCCCAAGTTTGGTTCAGATCTGTCATTAACGGGGGTCTTAGTGGTCTGTGGAACTCTGAGCTGAATCAGTTGAAGATACTCCAAACCCCATCATCCGTTGTCAATACTCGCCAAACTTTTTGTTTTTGTGATTAATCAGTATGCTTTAATTATGTTCAATTTATAAGAACAGAAATACAATGTAGTGTCAAAGACTTTCAGCATAAATACATCTTGCATGTCAGATATTTGCATGATGATTCAGAAGAGTAGCAAAATTACAGTTATGAAGGAGCAACGAAAATAGTATTATGATTGGGGGTCACCCCAACGTGAGGTATTGCATTAAGGGGTTGTGGCATTAAAAAAAGTTTAGAAACACTGCTAATGACATTCTATAAAAATAAATACAATACTGTCCGTGTATTTATGATTAACATAAATAAAAAAACCACTGGGAGAATAGATACCACATTTGGACAAAATACATATATCACGCCAACAAGTGACCATCACTTATAAAAACACTGAAAAACACAGCACAAGAGCCTAAAAAACCAAAAAAAATACAATGTGTGCACAAAACAATATATTTACACATATACACAAATATATACACACACATATATATACATATACACACACACAAAATACATATGCACAGACTGGGCCACAGCAACGCGTGGCAGGGGACAGCTAGTTTCAAATAAATGTCTATCATATTTCAGTGAGAACATGTAATGTTCTGAACTGGGTCCAAGGAAGCAAAGAACTATTTTTCATAAAGGATAACACTTATTAATAAAATTGCTCTTTGTATGTTCCTTGCCTAATATATAATGTGTCCACACAACTGTCTTCGTTTCTGCTACTGCTGATAGTCTATTAGGCTATCTGCACGTATTTCACCTTAAATAGCACCAGCCCTAATGTTGGAGAAAGTAAGGAGATACCTGAGACTTGCCTCATGAAGAGCTTTCCTAAGACAAGAACAATATATGACTAGTTATTTAATGTATTAACCCTAGATGCCAAATAATTTGATCAAGCAGAGGTACCTTATCTTTTGAGTTAGGCATCATTTGCTCTACACCAGGCAGAAAAAAAGTCTTGGATGAGCCCTGAGATCATCCAACCAAGATCTATTAAGCTTTTCCTGCATACACTATTGGGGATCCCTTTCTGTGTCTCAAATGCTGTGGTCCAACTGGAGGTGGGTCAGATTTTGATTGGGGGCCAGCCAGGTATGGACCCTCAAGATCCATTACTACCCCAATGGGCCTGACCCCTCTCACTTTAACAGATAGGTTTCAGACAGAATGGAACCTTACTTTGTAGGAGAAGTTGTCAAATTTAGGAGATCCTTCACTCTGGCCAGATTCAATGTGTTGCCATCAGCATTACTGCAGGGTAGGTTTACAAATATCTCCTACAATGAGCATGTTTGCCCATGCAGTATGAAGAGGTGGAAACTGCCAGGAATGTCCTTTTAAAATGTCCCTTCTATAGGGATATTCAATCTGTTTTTATCACTCCTATTTTACAACAGATTCCTGACAGAAATTAAGAATATTATCTAATATATCTCATAGAATATAGGGAACCATTGCTCACTTATAGAGTGGGAGCTATAAACTAGTTTTGTGTGGCAGCTATAAAACTAAAGAGGAAGATTGTGGATGATTTTAGTGGATAATGTTTTTACTTAGTCATTTTATTATCTGTACCCACAGATTTTATAAGCATCATATATGAAACTGTGTAGGTTGACTCCATATCATGGACTTTCTACTTTTAATGTTTAGGATCTCTGGTCTTAATGTAAACACTTTTTTAAAAAACTATGTTTTTAATGTTTTAAAGTTTACACCCCTGGTCTGTGACCATAACAATAGCATTCATTCATTAAGCCAAGTTTAAGGAACTGGAGTGAAAGTGGAGCCATACAATCGATAGAATACTTTTTCTGAGAATGAGGTATCTATAAATGTTGCCATTTCAAGTTTGCTAATTCCCAGATCTCTCATTGGGACGTAATGTAAGGTTTTCTCTTTTGGTCCCTCATGGCCTATACTTTCTCCAGGTTGTTGTATTTTATTGTAGTTTTTGTTCATGACCACCAGATGACATCATAGAGCCTTATTGATTAATACTACACATATTTCAGACATGTACAGTACTGTACTTAGGGCTGCCTTCAAAGTAAATGGGCTTAGAATCAGGGTGTGTAGGTTTTTCTTTAAACTACATTTAATTTGAAATCCTAGAAACTCAGTTATTCTTTGAGGGTTCTTCATGGGTTTTAGGAAATATAGTTGTCACTCTGCATTCGAGTCTCCCAGGTGTCTGGATCTTAAGTGGTTACTGAACACTCACACCTCTTCAAATGTGAAAGAAGGGGCATAATGAAAATGCAAAAACAGTAATCACTCATTGATACTAAGAGACCAGGAGGTGCGATATTGTAGTTATCAAGGAACTATGTCTAGTGGCTCAAGGGTCCTGTGTTAATTTGCTTTGTTAATTTTGCAGATGATTGACTTAGGACTGATCCTGCATCGAGGCTCATATTTTCGGGACCTGTGGAACATCTTGGATTTCATTGTGGTCAGTGGAGCATTGGTGGCATTTGCTTTCACGTAAGTTTCTTAAAGGAGCCATAGCACCCACTCTTCTTTTCTTTTTCAAGAGCACACAGGTCTTTCTCCTTCTACTTGAAAAGGCTCTTGTTGAAGCTTGCTGCATGCTGGGTTTTGTTAATAGTTTTAGTACATATACAACTTGATCCTAATCACTGTCCTTTCCTTCATCATAGTCCCTCTTCCAGTGTTGTCATATGCCATTGTAGTAGAGCATGGACACTCCACATGTATGTGTCCTCTCTTTGCCTTGGGATGCCTCTTGCATGTGGAGCTTCCCATGAGAGCCATCTAGAGGAATGGCAGACTGTCCTTCATACTTCACAGGCTTCTTATTGAGTTCAAAAGTTATTATGAGAAACTGAGCCACATATCCCCCGCAAGAATGAACTGCAGTATGGGTTGAGCAGATAAATAAGTGTGTGATTCTGCCTTGTCTGATTGCAAGATTGAAAAACTATTTGTAAACAGCACTGTACTAGCCTCTAGGCGGACTACTGGAAACAGCTGGATCATCAAATACAAATGTTGCATAGAATTTCTCTATTTATTTGATCTTAATCCATCACCCAAAATAGTAGAATGTGCTGGTATAATCTGCTGCCTTTTTTGTGGGGGACTACAATTCTCAAAATACTTGAAACAACATTGCCCACTTGCTAAATGAAGGATTTTAGAGGTTGTAATCTGAAAAAAAAATTCCCAAGGTCTGCTCCTGCTGTTGACAATTATGATGATGATATGTATTTGTACCCCGCTTTTTCTCTGCCAAAGGAGACTCAAAGCGGCTAACACTGAAAATCATAACAAGATGTGAATTAAAACCTAACACATATAAACATTAATAGAATTAACATAGAAATAATAAAATGCATAGTTAAAACAATTAAATAAATCTGTTAAACTACATAAAGCATAGTGGTAGAACTGAGAGAAGGGCCTCTCCTGAGGATCTCAGGACCCAAGTAGGTTCATAAAGGAATATACAACATGCCAAATAGCCTGAATCTGAGCTGTAGAGGGCTTTGAATTGTTCCTAGAAACAGACTGGCAGCCAGTGGAGCTGTTGTGAGAGCGAGGTTGTATGCTCCCTGTCGCAGCAGCCAGGTAACAGTCTGTCCACAGCTCTTTGGATCAGATTAGTTTCCTTGTTTAGTGTTCAACTTCTTGGTTTCTTCCCAGTAAATTTGTAATCAATACATTAAGAAACTAAAAGCAGTGGTGTGAGATCAGGATAAAAATATTGAGTCCAAGTAGAGTGTCAAAGCTTAGATGCGGGAGTCTTGGATTTGGTTCGCTCTCTAACTTTGATGGATTGAATGGGCTCGAGTGGACTGAAATCAAGATTCTTCTGTGCCATATCCTATTTGGGAAAGAAAATGTGACTCTTAGGGCCCTTCCACACAGCTATACAACCCAGAATATCAAGGCAGAAAATCCCACGATATCTGCTTTGAACTGGGTTATCTGAGTCCATACTGCCATATATTCCAGTTCAAACCAGATAATGGGAGATTTTATTAAGCTGTGTGGAAGGAACCTTAGAGATAAGATGATAGAAAACAAAGAAAAACCAAACATTTGGCTTATTTTCTTTTCCTGTTATCAGTTCCAGAAAACCTTCTTCTCTGCATAACAGTTAGTCAGTTTCATAAGGTATGTCTAAACAGATCCCTGCTCCAGGTTTGCTGTTTTCCATATGAATTAATGAAGTCAAACAAAAAGAACAGTGACACTATACTTCTGAGGATTCCCATGCCTACATAAGGAATCAGGTTGTGTGCAGAGAATGATGTTTACTGTGATAGTTTCATGTGTCTTGGGAATGGAAATGGGAACCAGAATATTTCTCCCACAATAGCTAATTCTAACTGGATAGATTGATAGCTAGTTCTTTTACAGAAATAGTTTAAAGGAGTTTGGACTAAAGCAGTAGTAGAAGAAAAAAAACATCCAATAGATTATTGTTGTTTCTTTTCATCTGCCATTTTCAGTGCGCTTCAACGAGAAGTCCGAGTGGAAACCTCTTGTCCCAAATACCTTGCAATTCATCATTCTGTGAGTGTATTTGATGACAAGGAAGAAAAAGAGAAGTTTGGGTTCTGATTTCTAACTATTTGAATAGGTGAAGTCCTATATGCCCTCATGCTGGAGAAAAAGCATATTCCAGTGATAAGCAAAATTAGGAAGCTCTCCTAATGTGAAGTATTGGACACATTCAGCATCAGCTCTTACTTGCTTATTAATGTACATTCATATCATGTTTTCTGTCTACATACCATAAGGAAAGTAGGTGATGACACAACAGGCTGGAGTGCTGCAGTCAGCCATTCACCTGTGTTATTCATCCTACCTGCATGCTCTGCACCCATTTTCCACAAATTACCAACTTCTTCCTGTAATTTGGGGGGGGGGGGTGGCTTTGCATGGAACTGCAAAAATGCTTATGGACTCCCCAGAACTGTCTACTTCCTGATAGCACTCTGGGTTGGGAATTCAGGTCTTCTGTCTCCAGTTTTCCCAGGTGAGATTTGATTCAGAAATCCTTCAGTGTCTTTTTCAACTCCAGATGGCTACAGTAATGGGATACTCTTCAGCCCTGGGGCCATTGGCAGAGTGCGCTGAGTACAAAGAAAGCATTTCAAACATCCAGTTATGGTTGAAAGACACAACACTCAGCTTCAGAGGCAGAAAGTAATTTCATTTGGCTTGTGAATCTATTATTTCACAATGGAGCATCAATATCAGGAACTGGGGAAGTTACTTTTAGAACTGCAACTTCCATAATCATTCTGTCAGTATATCCATCCACCATTCTGGCTGGGGGAGTCTTGGAGTTGTAGTCAAAAAGTAACCTTGGACATGCCAGTATTGTGGGTTTTGTAAAGAGCTGTTGGTCCAAGAAAATTCTAAGACTCTAATTTGGTGGGGTTTTTTTACTTCTCCAGAAAATTATGTGATTTTTGCATTCATAACTACTTCAAGTGAATCTAGAATAAGTCTGGTATGTTTCTTGAGTGGCCTGGATAGAAATGGAATTAAGGGGAAATAATAAAGAGTCAAGTTCTAGTTCTTTTCTTCCTTAACAAAAGGTTTACAGAAAGAAAATAGTGGAAAAGACAGCGAGATATATAGGACACTTAGAAGTATTTGTTTATGACACATTCACTAGGACTCACTGACCACTATTCTAAAATTCCATGATTGAGGCAGGGCAACTACATATAAAAAGCCTAATATGTTGTTAGAGAGGAAAAGCTATACTCCAAGGAAGTTTGTTAACAGATATGTATGAGTCAGTGACATTATAATGTAAAGACCAGGTCCAGTAAGGGTGTGACTAATTTAGATCTGCATCCTTGCATAATAGAAGTTATTCCTGGTACTTGCAGAACTGAAAAGTGTAAACTGAGTCCAGCCTGTAGTAAAGATGGTTTTCTTTCAGAGATTCAACATGTAAGTGGATGGATACACTATGCTTACACAATTTCTACACTCAGCCTTGGAGATCTGAGCAGAGCAGTGCCACTACTTGAGAAGCAATAAGGAAGTATAGCTGTGTAGTTGTGGAATTTGGCTCTTTGCCACAGTGAAGGATGGCTATCTACCACAGTAACCAAGAATGTGGGAAACAATGTGCAATGGAAACTGGTGTAATTTTCTTTAATAACTCTCAAGATACCTGAACCGTGGAATAATGATAACTATGTTAATTTCATAGAATAGCTTGTCTTTAAAAAATTGTGGAGAAAGCTTTGCAGGGATATTGTTGGTGATGAAGTTTCCCAAGTACTTTTCACTTTCAGTGAATCTCCCACCTGCTGCTGCACTTTTCCTTATCTCTCCTTTTTCCTACACAGTAGATCATTAGCAATCTGGTTTGTCCCTCTTTTGTCTCTCATTATTACTCATCAACACCTGGAAACTTCTTTTTCAACCAGTCATGCCAACTTCAGTTAACCATACAAGGGTGTATATCCTTTTCTGCTGTGTTACTGTCATTTGACTGTATATACTGTTCTGTTCTCTATACCATGTCATGTTACTTCATACTATTGCATCGATAACAGTAATGCCAGTGTCTCAGCAGTTAGATTCTGGGTAGTGAGCTCCTCTTCTGGCCACTGCTTTAGACTGGAGCTGATATCCATCCCTGAGGAGGAGAGATCATTCCTTATTGACTCCCTCTTCTTGTTTTTCTTTGTGTGTCCAAAAAATCCACAATTCATGTGGTGAAAGCATGGTCTCACCTCATCACCGCAGAGATTTTTGTTTGAACAAAAGCAAACCCCCGACTAGGGTCAGTTAGTAGAGCTGCATGAAATAATATTATTTATATCAATTTATGGATAGGGATTTTTTTTAAAAAGCTACATTCTGTGTAGTGTCCTGAACCTTAACAGATTAATTGATTTCCCCAATCATCATATAGTGAGGTTTATGACTTGATCTTATATATTTGTGGAAACTATTCCCAATGAGTTCAGTTCCAATTATTTCTTAGGAAATAGGTTTAGCAGTCAGATTTATTCTTTAAGTTGGCTTCTTGTGTATTATCACTCAATAGCCAAGCTTTGCTTTAAGACTAAAAGAAAAGGGTTTGTCTGGCTTTAAAACATTGCCACCCTGTTCACTGGAAATTAGGAATACATACATTAATGTAAGCAAATAAAGATGCTAGCTGATAGATTGAAATGTGTTAAAGAGCAATATTAAAATCAGTGCTGCAAATAAAATTCAATCAAAGTATGACATATTAATACATTCCAAATAAAAGATGGATAGAAATTTTGCAAAATTATCTAGCTGTGGCCTTTCACAAAGTTTTTTTTTCATGAGGATTGTTAGTATGAAGAATCACATACATAGCCTGTTGCAGCCTGATTGATGCTGGCACAGCAGCAAATGTGGTGCAAAGATTCCTCCAGGCAGAGCCTGGGTGTGGGTTCGTTGGGGTTTATGTTGTGTGTTCTCTTTCTGATTGTTACTCACTTTCCTTGTCTCTTCCTTTCACTGCCACTTCACAACAGGAACAGCTCACGGTAAAGTCTTTCTGTCTGTCCGTCTCTCTCTCTCTCTCTCTTTCTCTTCTTTTTCTTTCTCACACTCTAGTAAGCATTCTATTTACCTGTATGATTTCACTTATGCATCACTCTAAGTATCCAATGTTACTGGAAGGGAAGACATCTTGGAGCTCTTTCTATCTCTCCAAACATCAGGCATTCCATTAGCTTTGTTGTATTTCACACTGAATTGGGATTAATGCCTTTTATATCAGGATTGCACTTTCTGGGACTTAATTTACTACCAGTATTCCTGAATTAGAGAGGATACTCTTATGTGATAGTCCAGCAGACAACCTGTTTGACTTCAGTCTTTGAACCTAACATAATGAAAGTAGCTAGGAATGTTATTGAGCTTGGTGAGAAAGCCATGCCTGCTAGGACTTGATAATTTGATTCTTTTTACAGCTGTGTCTGATGTAGGGGAATTTCTCCAAAGTGTACTGCACTCCTTCATACACCACCAATCAGGTGCAGTAGTAAGAATCTGTTCATGAAAAACTCATTGCCCACCTTGCACCCCATCCTGTTTGCTTTATTCTACTGAACTGGGCATTGGAGACTCAACTATCAGGGCCAAAAGCCATTGTTGTCAGAACAAAGTGAACAAAATTGTGATATCAAGTAGACAGTACATTAACACAATATACTGTGACCTTCTTTTCTGCAGGTAAAAATTTAAACCCACCCCAAAATGTTTATCTGTTTACATTACTATTATGCTGGAAAAACACAATGTATAGGTATATCAGGGTGAAAAGGATCAGGATGGTTAGCATGGGATTTGCAACATCAAAATAGTTATAATACAAAACCAGTAACCAGACATTGTATTTGGTCTTTGGGAGGGTTATAATCAGAGACTTTTCTTTGATTAGTTCTGTTGTGACTGAATATCTACACAGTGAGATGTCTGTAAGCCACATGCCCAGGAGTGACATTGAAAACAGATTTTGATTGCCTCTTGGTTGCATGAGGTTTGTTTACCTGTCAAACAGAAGCATCATTTAGTACTCCCTAACAGTGTAGATTAGTAGTTATAACAGATTTTATACAGTGACAATGTTAGGGTATTCTTAAGCTATTCCTACAATGTAGTGCTTCCATGTCTCAGAATATCCAAATGCTACAAAAGCTATGTTGCCGCTGATGCGGAAATTTAGCTCACTAAAACAATATGCCCAGCAGGTGTAAAAGTAACACCATTGCTTGCCATACAGACATCACTTTCTTATTTTGGGTTGCACCCCAGACTGATAGGTCATTGACAGTATGAGTGCCACTAGTATGTTGATCTTTCTTACAACATGACTTAATACTTTTTTGGATAGCGAGATGCTAGTTTGTATGGCATTTACAACATTACTTCAACAATAATGATTGGCTGCTGTACATTGTACTCTTGTAGAAGATATATAACATTTTTCCAAAATATGCAGAGTTGACCTTAAGTGGAGATAAATGGGGTTGAGACCATTGGAGTGGATTCATGTACCTTATATTTTTTGTTAGCAAATGTGTGGTGCATGGAGAGGAGAAATGGACTTTCCCCTTACAGTTCAGTGCTGGAGATAATGTTTTCTAGAGTATCCGTCTGCACAGAGAATATGAAGCAATGCAAATGTTTATAATGATATAGTCATCTACTAAGGAGTGGACTATTTCAGACTTAATCTCTTCAATGTCAGAACATTTCTGTGTCTGAAGAAGGCTGAGCTAAAACCATTATTACTAATGGGCTAGCTCCCCATATGCAAAGAACTTTTTACATAAAAAGCATTCAGGTATGCTGTCCACTCTTCTACCTTCCAAAGTGCCACAGTTCCAGGGAAGCTTTACTAGGAAATTTTTTCAGTGTTTCTAATTGTTGGTCAGTTTCATAAATATGAAGGAGTAAAGTCTCTTTTGAATAATACTGGTAAGTGCCATTCATTAAGAATATAATAAAAAATACTTTATGCCTTTGACAATGTATCAGGTGTATGCTTTGAGAATTGGATTATTCTGTAGATCTTCCTTTTACTCCAATTGGTATTTCACTTGCATATTTGTAAGCTTATCTTCCTGTATTTATTCCATTCAGGTATTATTGTCCGTAAGACATTTATAAAAATGACAAACTACAAATATTAACATATTTGCTTTCACTGTGGTTTCTTGTAGTAAAAACAGCACCATATATTTGAAACTGTTCTTGCTGGATACGACTCCTTTCTTTGCTATTTTTCTTGTGTGAGAAAATCAGTGGCACAACCATACACATGCTAATTGTTTTTCATTTTGATATAACTGTATACTGTGCACATGAATGTATAGTCAATTGACAGGAGAATTTTAAAAATATAATTGGAAAATACATTAGGCGAGATATTGATATGCACCATGTGTGTACATTTCACTGTACCATTGGGTTATGAGTGTGTGTGTGTGTGTGTGTCAGGAACGACTTGAGAAACTACAAGTCGCTTCTGGTGTGAGAGAATTGGCCATCTGCAAGAATGTTGCACAGGGGATGCCTGGGTGTTTTTGATGTTTTGCCTTCTGGGAGGCTTCTCTCATGTCCCCACATGGGGAGCTGGAGCTGACAGAGGGAGCTCATCTGTACTCTTCCTGGATTCGAACCTCTGACCTGTTGGTCTTCAGTCCTGCCGGTACAAGGGTTCAACCCATTGAGATAACCATACTACTTTGAAGATTTGGAAAAGACAATACTGAACAACAGAGAAGGATAGATAACACACTACAACACAGTGGTGGTGCTGTCAATGAGGATTACTTTATTGGCAAGTTCTGGGATTTGGAAAGAAATGGAAACTAATTTGAGCACTTTTTAAAAAAACTATTGCTGTTTACCAAGTACTTATAAAGAACATCTGGGGAAAAGACACGTTGAACCCCTCAATAAAGCTATGCATCACAACACCATCTGTTTTTATTGGTAACAAGAGACAGTGTAAGGAATCAGGGAGGCTGTGAAGCAAAAAAATACGCTTTGAAACATCACCAGCCTGTTTTCTTATATGCCGAGCAGAGGCCATGGGACTGGATATGCTGTCTCCCTGGCAACAACAGGGTTCTAAACCTTTCAGTGTCATTGGATTAAAGCATTTCTTGGGGGATTAATAACTGATCAGGTGAATGGAGAGATATTGAAAGAGCACCTGAAGAGATAAAGGGGTAGATGGAATTGAAAGTATATAAAGGGAAGTCAAGAATCTGCTAGAGTAGGTATGTACAGTGGATTAGCATTTGGAGCAGATGGGCATGGCAAGTAAAACAAAATAATTTCAAAGCAAAACATTTCATTTTGAAAACGGAAGATTTAGAAATCTTGTAATGTGGATCTTTTGTGCAAGACCTTAAAATAAATGTGGATGCCCCCTCCCTTCCCCAAGAGGATTGCAGTGCAGAATAACTTAGGAGTAGTTCATTGGTATTATACAACCCTGTTCCAGCCAATGGCTGCAAAGCAGCAGATGGTATGAGAGTATATGTCCCTTTGGCAGCCCTACCAGTATAAAGGCATGGGTCTCACTGTCTTTCTCTGCTCTTTTGTCCCCACCTAACATCTCTCTACAGAGGCAGTAAAGGGAAAGACATCAACACCATCAAATCCTTGCGTGTTCTGCGTGTCCTCAGACCTCTCAAAACAATCAAGCGATTGCCAAAGCTCAAGGTATGTGCACAGTGCAAATATACGAAGATGCATTCTGGCATCGTTGTTGTTCAAGGGGGTGGGTGTATGCGTATGCAACAGTATTTAAAAGAGAAAGTCACATGGGCGTGGTTAGAATGAGAATGCTGTGAAACAGTGAAAGAGAGGAGGGGTTCACAACTAACATCCCTTACTCTTTTTCTGTATGCACCTCTAATTGACAATGTCATTTGGACTGAGGGCATGTTAATTGCACCTGTTTTTTCTAGCAGGACTCCTGTGCCTCTGCTATCTGTGGTACAAAGTTTTCCCAGTCTCTCCATGCCCGGATAAGCTGCTGCTATTAATTTTTATCTGTCATGGAACTATTAAAGAGACAGCAGCTCTGCAAGATAAAAGGTAACGGGGTTTTGTGGCACCTTAAAGACTAATAAATTTATGATGACATCAGCTTTCTTGGACTTGAGTCTACCTCATCAAATGCATGAAGCATTGATGATATTTTTTTTATCATCAACACTGCGCTGTGAATGATCACTGTGCTTACTTTACATACATTTAAGCTTTAATTTAATTGCCACAATCAGTATTTGTTGCATTTCATTTCCCCTTGACTTCATTTAAAAAAAAAACAATTTCCTCCATACCTATATTTATATATAACTGAAAAACTGAGCATAAAGCTTCATGAATCTGACAAAGTGGACTCTAGTCCATGAATGCTTCTTCTGTATTAGTCTTCAAGGTGTCACCAGACTCTGTTGTTTTTTTACTGCAACAGACTAACACAGGAACCCCTCTGGAAATAACTAAAAGAATGGCTTCCCTCTATGTAGAGATAAGTCATTTCTCTGTTCTCTGGACGCTGATGTTCAGGATATTTGGAGTAATGCTTATAGACTTAATGAAGGAGATCTTTTTGAGCTTATGTGAACAGTTTATTATTGACTCCCTCACCATGAATTTACCCAGCCCATGAGATTGGCTTTAGAAATCTTGTTCTCTGTCCCATTGTTGGGTGAAATTAGATGAGCAGATAGAAGAGACAGGGCCATTTCAGTGGTGACAGATAGATGGTGGAATACATTCCCTCTGGAAATCTGTTGCACTCTCCCTCTCTTTTCCCATGGCTTTTGCTGATACTTTGTTTCATACTGCTTATAAATTTACCTGATTTAAAAGTTATTTTTTCTGGGGGGTTTCCCAGCTTTCATAAGCTCCTGTGAGGGTGGGGTGGGGTTTTTCAGAAAAGCGGAATGCAGTAGACTATGATGGTGATGATTTCCTAAGCAAACCCTTACTGTGCCTTCTGCTTTTCCTTAGGCTGTCTTTGACTGTGTGGTAAATTCACTCAAAAATGTCCTCAACATACTCATTGTATATATGCTGTTCATGTTCATCTTCGCTGTGGTGGCTGTTCAGCTCTTTAAGGGCAAGTTCTTCTACTGCACTGATGAGTCAAAGGAGTTTGAAAAGGATTGCAGGTATGAGGCCTCCATCTGTCTGCCACTCTTTTGCTTCCAGAGCCTAACTTAACTCCTTTTCCATATAGCACGATAATCCTTTCTGGGGTCGTATGGCTGTTCAGCTAAACAATAAAATAAAACATAATAAAATAATGGATAGAAAATCCAAGTTAGATTTGTGTATACATTCATATGGCCTATCCAAAGGCCATAAAAAGTGCAAGTAGGTTGATGAAGAAAGTAATGAGGGAGGAAATGAATCTGAATAGGGACATCTGAGAAGATGTTGAACTCATGGGTCAAATTGAAATACTGTTTTAAAAAAACCAGAAGCTTCTGGAACATGGCCATACAGCTCGGACAATTTACAGAAACCCATTTTCTTTTGTTTAATAATTTCTGCTGAATGGAGGTGTGGCTAAAAATTCCACAGATTTTCTACTTACCCCATAGATACATCATGAAAGCACGCGCATGTCCCTTGTCTCAAGTCATTCTTAAGCCCCCTTCAACCCATCATGAATTGTCTTGGAGCCCTCCTCACCACCTCCCCTCAGTAGTTCTGCATTCCTCCCTAATTCATCCAGGTTATTTCCTCCCACCCCCAGCTTTATAAAATACTCAGACTGGCATTTAGACATTGGCAGTTAACTTAGATACACAAGCACGCACACACACTTGTAAGTCTTGTTAAGTCCAGAGGGGCTTACTCCCAGGTAAATGGATATGTTAATTATGTTTAATTAATTATGTTTAATTATGTTAATTAAACAAATTGTGCTGTATACAGCTTGAACTTATAATGCTGACATGAAATAACACTATGTAAGATCATTTTTGTTCCTGGGTTATACATGCCATTTCCTAAAACTGCAAAACCTTTGTTTTTGCGGGTCATCTGTCAGCAAATTTTGCTATAGTTTTTCAGTGAATATTTCATAGTCTCAACCAATTCAACATAGTTTGTGGCAGCCACAAAAACTAAGTTTCTGGATTAAAACAGCTATTTTCAAAATAAGTACCACACAATTAAACAGGATATAACACTTTCAAATCAGGAACAGAAATGTTTTCAAATGTTGTGACATCGTGTAATTCAACTGCACTTGTGGCCAGTGAGTTTAAGTCAGCCTGAGGGTTCCAGTGGAATTTTTCTGGTTAAATATTAACTCTTCTGAATCAGTCTTAGAACATAGATTCTTTTCACTCTCACATTGACTGGAGGTCTGACCACTATTCTTCACTCACACCATACTGGAGTCCTGCAAAATTGCCCATTCTCTGTAGTGTGTAAGTATGGCTCTGAGTATTTCTGTTGATGTTCTTCCCCAGGGGAGAATATTTAGTCTACGAGAAGAACAATGAAGTGAAGGCTGAGAGACGAGAGTGGAGGAAATATGATTTCCATTATGACAACGTCTTGTGGGCGCTCCTTACTCTCTTCACTGTGTCTACAGGAGAAGGTTGGCCAGAGTAAGTTATTTAAGATAATGAGGATTCTCTTCTAGATGATGGTGGGACTTCTTACTGTATGGCTGGTTGCTCTTAGAGAGGTGCTGAGATCTTCACCTAAACTTGTTTGCTGTGGTTTACTCCTTGGCATTTGAAAGCTCCATTCAAAGTAAAAAGTGGTGGAATTCATTTCTTTTCACAACTGATAGAAAACCTGAGAAAGTGCAAGAGCATACTGTGTACATTAAAGATAAGGATGTGGGTGGATTTTTCTTGGAGCTTTGTAGTTCAAGGCATCTACCTTCTCCATTTGGAATGCCAAGGTTCAAGGTTTATTAAAATATTAAGTCTGAAAATGTCTCACTGGATTTTTAATGGGGATCTCATTTTTGTCAGTATCCATGTACCACTGCACATTACGGAGAGAGTAGGGATATCAGAGGGAATTCATAAGTGAAATTGAGAAATGATTTCTCTCCTTTGTGACACATACCTGTATTTCTTCCTTGTAACTCATAACTTTTTAGTTCTCTGTAACTTATATCCAGTGTCCAAAAGCAGAGGTTGTTTACATTTATCTAGTACAGTAGTAAGGAAAAACATGACCATAATAAATACTTAGGTACAACAAAGGTGTCCCTTTCTAGAATGAAAACAACTTGCAGTGCCTAAGACCTCACACTACACATTACATTGCAGAAATAGCTAGCATTTGTATTTGGTCTTGTTTTTTCTTTAACACTAGGTGGGGGCTAGGGGACCAGTTTTTATTGGAAAACACCCCACCCCATTTATGTAGTCTAACATAAGGTAAGTCTAACAATTCTCTTTTTTAGTTCTGTGTGCCTTCAAATCAGTTTTCCAATATAAAGTGACTTATTTGTCTCCTATGATAGTAGTTTGCCATCACCTTCCTCAAAGGCTGAGAGAGTGTGGCTTGCCTAAGGTCACCCACTGAGTTTCCATGGCCAAGAGGGGATTCAAACTCTAATCTCTAGTCCTAAGGCCAACATTCAATCCACTGTACCATGCCAACTTAGTTTTAACAGTAATAAGCCTCCTGTTATGTGTGTATATATATAAGAACTACAGTGCGATCAGCACCAATTGGGAAAGAAATCTTAGCTCTTATCTGCAGAGGAGACATTTAGCAGTATAACATGAGTTGGGGAAAAGCATAGTAAACACTCTTTCCCCAATTGAGAGGGGTTTCCTATAATAAACAAACCTCACCACAAACCACAAAAATGAAGACACAGCTGGAATTTTGTTGAAGTATTGCACTAGTTTCAAAATAGTTGTGCAGATTATTGTACTTCCTTACAAGTTGCTGTACTATGGACTACAGACATTTTTGCAAGCACACACACATCCGTCTCTTCTTCATTTTTGATTTGGTGAGTGGTAGCTATTTTGTTATCATTCAGTGGATGAGATCAATACTATAACATCCATTGTGTAATTGTTTACACAACTGGAGGAGCAAGTATACCTGTTCTTGTATATTTATGCTACACTAAAAATGTGCAGGATCTTGGGCCTTATTAATGCCTATGTCTTTAATACAATGTCCAGTTAATCCCTAAAATTAAATGCTTATTATAAAAGACCTGTTACAGTGACAGAAAAGTGGCACACAGATCTTAAAACTCAATAGCATTTATTTAATAATTTGCAGAAAACACACACAGAGACAAGCATTTTTGAAACTCTGATCACAGACATTCAAAGAACAATGTTTGGAATGTCTGGGTTGTTGTAGGTTTTTCCAGGCTATATGGCCATATTCTAGAGGCATTTTCTCCTGACATTTCGCCTGCATCTATGGCAAGCATCCTCAGAGGTAGTGAGGTCTGTTGGAAGTAGGAAAATGGGTTTATATATCTGTGGAATGACTGGGGTGGGGCAAAGGACTTTTGTCTGCTGCAGCTAGGTGTGAATGTCTACCGTGTACCATGCAGCTGAGGACAAGTCTACATAGGGACCACCAAACGCAGCGCCCAAACACGAATCAAGGAACATGAAAGGTACTGCAGACTACTTCAACCAGAGAAATCAGCCATAGCAGAGCACCCGATGAACCAGCCTGGACACAGCATTTTATTTGAGAACACAGAAATGCTGGACCACTCCAACAACCACCATGTCAGACTACACAGAGAAGCCATTGAAATCCACAAGCATGTGGACAATTTCAACAGAAAGGAAGAAACCATGAAAATGAACAAAATCTGGCTACCAGTATTAAAAAACTCTAAAATTACAACAGCAAAACAACAGAAAGTAAACAATCAGGCACATCAAATCACTTTCAACAAAAGATTCCCCCCAGGCAATTCCAAGCCATCAAATGCTAATCAAGGTGGTCAGTTGAAACATTCTCACCTAGCTGCAACAGACAAAAGTCCTTTGTCCCACCCTGGTCATTCCACAGATATATAAACCCATTTTCCTACTTCCAACAGACCTCACTACCTCTGAGGATGCTTGCCATAGATGCAGGCGAAACGTCAGGAGAAAATGCCTCTAGAACATGGCCATATAGCCCGGAAAAACCTACAACAACCCAGTGATTCCGGCCATGAAAGTCTTCGACAATACAATGTTTGGAATGTAATGTTTGGTGTTTCAGACTGATCTTTCATTTTGGAGAAGCTAAAGTTGTGTTTTATTGATTTACAGATTTGTGAATTTTTTGTTAAGTTTTTAAAAGCACAGAATTGTTAGAAGGTATCACACTTAAATGTACCAGTGCTTGCATTGACAATCATATGGGAAAGAGAATCAGTCTGAATGAATGCACCTTCCTCTTCCTCTATGCACCCCAGAGGAAGAGGTAAGTGCTGTCTTCCCATCCATCTCATTCCCATCTACAGTGAATTCTTCCAGTTGCCACTTTTGCTGACCTGGTTGGACCAGAGTTTATCAAGATTCATCTCACTGATTGATAAGGATCTCAAAAGCTACACTAGATCTTGCAGCTGATTTAAGTAACATGGCCATCTGAATTAGAATTCCAAATTGTCCTGGAATGTAAGATGTAAGGCAGACTATCCCAAATTGACTTGAATTTTGAATATCTGGAACCTATCTCAGAAGCATTGGGTGCTGCTGCTGTCAGTGAATCTGATGGATAATTCACCAAGTTATCTCTGTTTTCCCTTGTTTCCTATTTCCATCCCTCCTTGTTTTGTCTTTTCTGCAGTGTCCTCAAGCACTCGGTGGATGCTACATATGAGAATCAGGGCCCCAGCCCTGGTTATCGCATGGAGATGTCCATCTTCTATGTGGTCTACTTTGTGGTCTTCCCATTTTTCTTTGTCAACATTTTTGTGGCCTTAATCATCATCACCTTCCAGGAGCAGGGGGACAAGATGATGGAGGAGTACAGCCTGGAGAAGAATGAGGTGTGGCATGTGTTGGGAATGGACAATGTACCCTTAGGCAGAGTCCCTTAAAATGTTAGTTTGACAGAAAACTCCAAAAGATTTATGAAGGTTGTCACCCATTTCTTCATGGCAGATTCAAAATGTTGGTTTGGTAGAAAGATAGTCTGTTGGGATGTGGAAGGTTGGTTAAAGACGGGTTTTACTAGTTGATCCTGTAACTTGGGAGTAATGAAAATTTGTTGACAATGTGTTCATAGAGTCAAAAGTAGATTTGTTATAGAAAATCTGCTTTTTAAAAAAGCACTCCTCATGGTAATACGTCATGTACTGAAGGCTTCCAGAATGTATAAATGACACTTAAAATTAGATTTTTAAAAATCTATAATGTAAAGAATCTCACGCTCTTGATATATAATATGCCTTGGTTAAGCTATGTCTTTTTGAAATAACAGCAAAATTTCTGACATGAGGACCAGAAGAAATCAGTATTGGTGTCAACAATTGGTGTCAACAATTATTCTTTGGTGTCAACAATTATTCTTCCATCCATAGTAGAGGAAGGAAATTCTGCTTTCAACTCAGTGGCACACATATATCCAGTTTTCTTATTTTTAATTCTGCTTTCAACTCAGTGGCACACATATATCCAGTTTTCTTATTCTTATTTTTAAAATATGGTCATAGTTAGTCTCAACAAGGGATGTAATTCTTTAGTCTCAACAAGGGATGTAGTTAGTCTCAACAAGGGATGTAATTCTTTAATTTCATTCCCAAAGGAAGAAACAAGTGATTTTAACAATGTCCTTCCCAATGCAAGAAAGTCTTTGAATACTCTTCAGTTCTCACAAATACATATTCTACAAAAAATGTATTTCTTTTAGTGTATGTGGAGAAAGCAGCATTGTCTGTGCCACAAACAGCACTTTCTAAAGATAATATTTTTTCACAGAATAATATTGTATGTACAGAAAAATGTGTCAGTTTTTTTACAGAAGGAGTCTCAAGCTTCAAAGACCCTCATCAGTCCAGGATTCTCCATGTCAGGGTTTCCCAACATTCAAAATACACATTTTATACCATTTTTCAAATATTTTTAAAAAGAATTATATCTGTAATTTCAGCCAGATGTCCATGAGAAATGACTGCTGTCTCTTACAACACAATTGAGAGCCTTTTTTATAGTGAAGATCACATTCTCTGAGTGATAGATCACATCCTTTGCATGCAAAACTGTTGTTCTCAACCTGTGGGTCCCCAGATGTTTTGGCCTTCAAATCCCAGAAATCCTAACAGCTGGTAAACTGACTGGGATTTCTGGGAGTTTTAGGCCAAAACACCTGGGGACCCACAGGTTGAGAATCACTGATGCAAAAGACCCCAGAGTAAAATTCCAATAATCTCCAGGTAGGGCTTGGAAAGGTCTAAAAGCCTGGAGGGTATCCTGTAGATGTACCCAAAGAAAACAAGTTTAGTGCTGGCACACCGGAAAGCTAGAATTGGCATTCCCCATATCAGATAGCCTGAGAGGTCCTACTGCTATAGATTATTTGGAACTGTATAGACCATTGACCAAATTCAGCATAAGCCCGATTCTGTTGTCTTCATCTGTCAAGATTTGCATGCTACTAGTGGTTAGATGTTGTGCCAGAAATGGGTAGGTACCCTTTATTTCTCTGTCTCTTTCTGTAACCTCTTCTCCCTCTCCCTCTCCCCCCCCCCCCTCTTCACCCAGTGAGCTGCTGGGGGAGAGACACATTATTCTTGGAAGGTCTGAATTTACAGCGAGATCTGAATTTATATCACTTGCAGATGGCTTTTGAAAGTAGGCTGAGGTTTTTGTAGGTTGCCAATATCTCACTTAACACAAAGCCTTATGGTTATAATATAGCTGAAAATCCTATGGAAATCAGAGTGGGATGAGCCTCTTAAGTGAATGGGGATGGGATTTAACACATAAACATTTAGGTTTTCTTATTGTGCTTCTGAGATGGGCCTGAAGACATGCATAAAAATTAGTTCTATTTCACAGGAGCAAATTAATTTATGCCACAGGTTCCAATAGAGCTAGTGCTGCACATCCATTTTCCACATTATTTTCTGGAAACACCAATACATATTTGAGGATTGTGAGGAACTAGCCAGATTCATAAAATCAATCTATATGTATATAAATGCTCTGTTTGTTTTGAGTGACATCATAACTCAAAATCCGCTGGAAGAATTGCCACCAAATTTGGCCACAAGACACCTAGTAACCCAAGGAGTGACCGTTACTCAAAAAATTGATTTTGCCATTTGGGAGTTGTAATTGCTGGGATTTATAGTTCACCTGCAATCAAAGAGCATTCCTGTTCTCTTCTACATGATATTTACAGCCATCCTAAAATAATTAACAGTTTTCTTGTCTTCAAAATTAACATCAGGTAAAGCTTTTGCCAACCATGTTGCAAGCATGCTGAGGAAAGGATTCATAGTGACACATTGCCCCAGGAGATTATTCATTATTTTTGCTGGCACAACCACTGCAGTTCATTTAGACCTGAGTCAATATTGCCTCTCTTTATTCAGTACAAGAAAATACTGGAAGTCAAGAAGATACTTCTTTTTGTGAAAAACAAAAAAATAAAAAAAAATGTTTGGAATGAAATTGTCTAAGGTGGAAGAAATCCATACTTGCCAATTCTTCTTATTATCTTTTGCCTCTTGAAAGAGACCCCTGTACTGATGATTCTCTCCTCTTTTCACAGCGAGCCTGCATTGACTTTGCCATCAGCGCCAAGCCACTCACCCGGCACATGCCTCAGAACAAGCAAAGTTTTCAGTACCGTATGTGGCAGTTTGTGGTTTCCCCTCCTTTTGAATACACCATTATGGCCATGATTGCCCTAAACACCATTGTCTTAATGATGAAAGTAAGTAGGAGCCAAATGGTACTATGAGTTGCCAGTACCTACATGGGATCCATCAGTTGTATATCACAGGGAGGGAGGGGTTGTCCTGGCCATATCTCATTCCATAGCTCATTCCTTGAGCTACTTGACCCTGGATACTAAAGAAGTTGATACTGTTGAAACCCATAGAATTTCAAAACCTTTTAAGCTCCTCAAAACCTTTTAAGCTCCTTGTAGAACTTTGTATCTTTTTGATCTTGTTAACTGGCTTAAAAGGAATAACTACCCTTCCCAGAAATCTTTTTGAACCTTTGCCAGCATTGATCCTGTCACCAGTGTCTCCTGTCCTGACCTTTTTTCATTCTTTGCCACTAAGTTCTCCCTCCTTTTCTCTCTCTCTCTCTTCTCCACCTCAAATAGTTCTACAATGCCACACATGTATACGATCATTTACTAAAGAATTTCAACATGGTCTTCACTGCCCTGTTCTCTTTGGAGTGTATCCTGAAAATCATTGCCTTTGGATTGTTGGTAAGTGTGTCTCTTGCTAGATGATATTATTATTAGTAGTAGTAGCATTATTATTATTATTGTCATTATTTTTCCCATTTTTCCCTTAATGCGAGGACTCAAGTGAAACAAATACAATATAGTAAAAACCATCAGAAGTATTGAAATTAAATTAAACTCTCTGTGTCATTAAAAACAACTACAATTATATAATTAAAATAATTTTTAAAAGAATAAAATTAAGTCTTTGCCTATGGATGAAGGAGGCCATTCTGGCCTCTCTAGAAAGTGAGACCCCTATTTTGCACTTTACGCCTTCGAAATGGTGGGTCTGAGAGAAGGGGGGAATCTCAGGCAGGCTCATACAAGGAGAGAATCATCTGTCAGATACCCTGTATAAGGCTTTAGAAGTAAAAGCAAGCACTTTGAATTGTGTCCGGAAATGGACCAGTAAGTCGTAGAGCTGTTGTAACAAAGGAGCTGTCTTGTCCCTGTAACCAGTCCTATGTTAACAAGCAGGTTGTTTCCAAACATTCTTAAAATGAATTCTGTCATAATAGCCAGATCTGGTATTTCTAGTAGGTGCCATAACCTCACTAGACTTTATATGCACTAAAGCATTGCTGGACATAGCAGAAACTTGAACCCTACACTCACATCTGCTTCCAGGAATAGACCCCAAACTATAAATCTATGTCTTCCATTTAAGTGTATCCCATTCAGCATATGCCAAATCCCCTTCTCCCGGTTTACTGTATTTTATCAATTCTGAGGTGTACTTTTCCTGCATTATTATTATTATTATTATTATTATTATTGGGACTCAAAAGTGGCCTTGACATAAAAGCATTAGTACAGAATTTAAAATATATAAATATACAAACTTTAAAACAGAATTAAACACAAACAGCACTAAAAAAAATCACAGTTAAAATCCATCAAAGCATATTCAAAGTTAAAAACCACAGCACCCCCTGACTGAATTGTAAACACCTTTCTAAGCTTAAGGGGCTTAGAAAGCAGGGTGCGCCTTAGATTTGATGTTATCTTAGATTTGTGGTGTTTTTTCCTTGCAAAACTGACTTACCTCCAAGAATGAAGAGGATAAGGAGGAAGGGCCCCAGCCTCAGCTCTGCCACAGATCCACCATTTTGTCCTTATCCCAACCCAGATGACTGCTTACTGGTATTTTTGCTAAGCACCACTTCGTGCTTTCTCTACCTCCCCAATGGACCCATAGACATAATACTTTATGAACTTATGCAGATAGATTACTTGTGGGTTTCTTTGTACTTCCTTTCTTCTCTACAACAACTCGAAGCAGGCCTGGTACCTGCTCGGCCCTGCGCAGCCTATTTAAGGCTGCTGGACACAGGGTCAACCAGCCCCTGGCCAATGCCAGGAGCTGGGTGGGGCTGGCTGCTGGTTGGCCAGCTGACCCCAGTGGCGGGAAGCTTCCTGCCACGCAGGGGCTTCTGGGAAGGAGAAGCCCCTGCTACCAGCATGGCCAGAGGGAGGGCACCCCCCACCCCAACAGGCCTTGCCCGGTAAGTCGGGCAATGAATTTCACCCTACAGGAAAGGTTGAACAACAACACAACTTTCAAGCAAAAAAAAAAAAGAAACAATATTATGAATGCAGAGGAAATTCTAAAAGATGTCCTTTAAAAATTCCCTTTTCCCAAAATCAAAGCTTCGAAAATGGGATGCGTCTTACATTCAATTGTGCCTTAGATTCAGTGAAATATTGCTACTTTCCGACTGACCAGAACCACCTCTGTCATGATAGGAATGAGCTTCAATTTGCCTTCATTCAGTGATTTCCGAAGCTATGCAGTGATTTAAACCCTTCTCCTCACCATCCAAAAAATGGCTTGAATTTTGATGGTAAGGAGAGAGCTTGGTTTCATCAGCATACCGATGATGCTAAACCCTTGAACAGTTCATCCCAGAGGTTTCATGTATACATTGAATAGCAGAACACTAAGGGACTCCCTAGGCTAGCAGCCAAGGAATCAGAAATCTCACAACACCACCTTTGAGGAAGAAAGTATCTTCTCTAGAACAGTACCTCCAAGTCCCATCCCTGCAAAGTTGCACAGAACTATACTAGAATTGAGGGTATTAGAAGCCAGTTAGAACCAAGAACACGACATTTCTTCATGCAGTTACCAGTGAAGATGACAAAGACATTTCCATTCCATAACAAGTCTTGAAATATGATTGAAATAGATCAAAATAATCAGTTTCATCTGGAAATCCTTGGAACTGGAAGATGACCACATCTCCCTAAATGGAATGTTGGACATCGGTCGATAATTGTTTAGTGTAGAGGGGAAAGAGAAATCTTAAACACACACTTTTTAACTAACTATTTTTATTTTTATTTATTTATTTACTCTATTTCTATCCCACCTTTCTCTACCACAAAGGTGACTAAAGGCAGCTTTACAAATGGCAACTATTTGATGCCTTTAGAGAACAACAATTACATACATTTAAGTTAAAATTTAAAATTTAAACATTTAAAATTAGAGTTAAAAATCACATTAAAACATATAAACATTATAATTACTAGTAAAATCACACCATCCACAGTCGTAATCCGGGGCCATTCTGAAAACCATTGTACATATTTCGTAGTTACTTTTGCACTGTAGTTAATTTCCAAAGGCTTTTGTAAGGAGGCAATAACTACACCCTTTATCCCGTTCAGCCAGCCCCCGTCTAGCTTTTAATGAGCTAAAATATGGGTCTAACGGACACGGTGGCTATCACCTCCAGATATCCTGCCCAGCCACTCAAGCTATACAAATGGAAAATAATCCATTGATATTAGACAAACAAGGGCTTGAGATGCATCCTCTGGACCTGTATCAACGTAACTCTTCCTATGAATATGTAGCAATTTTGTTTTTCTTTTAAGAGTTTTTAGAGATCAGTGAAATCCCTGCTGAAATAAGAATTTTGAAATGGAAACCGAAATATTTACTATGGACTTTTTATTGAAGATGCACACCATTTTTTCCTTAGTTTGTACCTAGCTGGTCCCTTTGAATGGAATACCTTTTCCATTTCCATGTAGGGGAAGCAACCTATATCCATTATGGTCTGTACAGAAGGCCAGAAAGAAACTTAAATAGCAGATGTAAACTCTTTAGAATAGACTGAAGTTGTGTAAGAAAATTAATACCTATAGCATAGAATGTATAAGTTACCACAGGAAGAAGTATATTAGAGTGGCTGAAAGCAGTGTTATTACAAGACTAATTCCTGCTAGGATGACTCAAGGCAAAATGCTCGAAGTGAAGACACCAGACTAAGATGCACCCATTCTTATCAGGGAATAATGGTCACTACAGCAGAAAAAAATTGTGGATAGTTCCAGTGATAAGGGTGCCAGGATTCCAGAAGGGAAACTATTTGTTTGACGCAGTAGAAAGAAGCTACTGCATTGAAGGTCAGGGTAGATGGGGCCAGTGGCAGTGGGACTTTAGCTAATTCTTGTCATCAAAATACTTCTGAATGTCTTTTCATATGAAAACACCGTGGTAAGACAATCCAAAATTAAGCAAGGGATACTGTTAGAAGAGAAGATTCTCCCCAGGTCAGATGACACTCAACCAATTACAAAAGAACAGCAAAAGACAAGGATGAATAACAACTAAGCTAAAGCCAAAAGAATGTTCAACTGCTGACACATCCAGATATGAAAGTCTGAAGTTGCACAACTTATGTAATAGAAACATGGAATATGAGAAGCATGAATGAAAAGAAGTTACAAGTTATAAAGCCAAAAAAGCATATACATTTGTGTAATCAAGCTAATATGGATAGTAATAGAACAACATTTTTTTATTGATTAGCCAGTTGGCCTTATCAGAAACAAACAGTGCAGACACAACCTGCAATACACAACATACATCTAGTCCTCTTAAAATAAAATACAAATATACAGGTAGCCATATATAGTAATAGAACATTTTCAGACAGATTACATATTTCTTTCTCTGGAAATAACAAGAAGAAATGGTATGACATTAATAGTGAAGTGAAAAAAATAGCAAAAGCGTTCAAGAGATATAAAAGTCTGACCAAATAATATCAATAGCACTGTGTAGAAAACCTATCAATCTGACCATTATCCATTTTTAGAAGAAAATTAGGCAGGGCATTATAAACCATGAAAAACTATGTTACAAAACCTATATTCTGAATAAGTGACCACTGTCAGATCAGAATATGGAAAAACAGAAGTTTCTGTTTGGCAAGGGTATCAGGTGTATTTTGACATCCTATCTGTTTAGTTTATTCACCAGAGATGTCACATACTTAGATTTGAAAGTGCAGCTAGATAAGATCATCAAGTGTATCGTTAAATGCTAAGTCAGGATCATTTATTTATTTATTTACTTACTTACTTACTTTACTTTACTTATATACCGCTGTTCTCAGCCCGAAGGCGACTCACAGCGGTTCACAACCAATAAGGACAGCAAAAATTCAATGCAACAGTATAAAAACAGTTAACAACTTAACACATTACACAATTAATAAACAATTACTACAATAACCAATCACTATTGTATCATCATCAAAAACATAATCCACATTCGTCATCCATTTTTCCATTCCTATGTTCATTTACCAATCATTGCACTAATTATTCAAACGCCTGCACAAACAGCCAGGTCTTCACTTTTTTGCAGAATACCATTAGCGATGGTGCTAGTCTAATGTCTGTGGGAAGGGCGTTCCACAGCCGAGGAGCCACCACCGAGAAGGCCCTATCTCTCGTCCCCGCCAGCCGTGCTTGAGAAGCAGGCGGGATCGAGAGCAGGGCCTCCCCGGAAGATCTCAAAGTTCTGGTGGGTTCATAGGCAGAGATGCGGTTGGATAGGTAGCTTGGGCCGGATCATCCATGCCATGCCATTCCAGTTTTCTTATATGGATGCAAGTCAGTGAAGAAAGCAGGCAGAAAGGAAAAGAACTTATTTGAAATGTGGTGCTAAATTAGATTTTGGGGCCACCAAAAAGACAAAGAAATGCACGCAAGAGCAAATCAACCCAAAACTTTAGAAACTAAAATGACTAAACTGAGGACATTGCACTTTATCCATATTATGACTTGCTGGAAAAATTATGCTTGGTAACATTAAGTGTGTCAGGAAAGGACAAAGACTACATTATAGATAGATATCAAGGAAACTACAGTCCTGAGTGTGCAAGACCTGAGTAGGCTGCTAATAAAAAGGTGTTTTAAAGTAATCTCATTGATAAGGTAACCATAAATCAACATTGTCTTGACAGCACATAACATTAATGGGCATTGGAGTTAGTGCCTAATGGATTTGTGGGTAAAATCCAACCTGTTGAATGCTGCCATCCCCATCCCCTTCAAACTCCACTTCTCTATTTGCCAATCTCAAGTGCAAGAAAAAGTTGAAAATGAACAGTATTTGTCACCTTGACAGAGGTTATTTTGTGGTACTAAAGATGGGGCCTTAGATCTCCACTTCCCATTCCTCTACTCCAGTGGTTCTCAAACTGTTCTCCAGATGTTTTGGACTTCACCTCCCACAATTCCTAACAGCTGGTAAGCTGGCTGGGATTTCTGGGAGCTGACATCCAAAACACGCGAAGGAGCACAGTTTGAGAACCACTGCTCTACTCTGATTCACTCTCTACTAAACCTGGATGCTGCTGGCAAGGGATCATTCAAGAACATGTTTTGATCCCAAGCCTTACTATTTGGTATTTATTTGATTTTATGAGCTGATGTAAGATCTCTGTAAGAGGTTTGTTTAGTCAGATTTGGAAGAAAACTGGTTTTCACCCCTTGGAGAAGTCCGGCTAAAAAGGGAATCAATTGCTGGAGGAATCATACTTTTGGGCTTATATGCATTGTCCTTATTTTTATAGCTGCTCTTGTGACTATCCATGCAAAGAAGGTGAGGGAGAGAAGGGTACATAGTTGTTGGATAGCTCCTTGCCTGAGAGTTCCACAGGCCTTAGAGGGTAAGAGCATTGCCTCAAGCACTCATAGGGAGCAGCTTGCAAGCAAGCCTTACCTTTCTCTTATCCTAATTTCACTGTTGCTAAAGCCGTTGGTGGACAATGAAATGATTCCATGGGACCACAGTGTGTAAAGTAAGACATCCCTTTTTGTTTACCCTATTTCATGAACACAAATTACTATGTTGACAGAATGAAGATTCATAAAGTTATTTACATTTTATTTTGTAATCCCCATCACAAGAAATGTAGTTTATCTGAAAGGTCAACCGGAGATGGTTGGGGGGAGGGGAGGTGGAGTAGTTAGGGTGGTGATTTCTCTGTTCTTGTTGCTGTTGCTTCCGTCGTGACTGAATGTTGTCACCTGTTTGCTGCTGTGTGGCTGTTCCTTTTCGTCCTTTGTTTTGTTCTTCCTTTATAGAATTATTTCCGTGATGCCTGGAATATCTTTGATTTTGTCACAGTTCTGGGTAGCATCACAGACATCTTAGTGACAGAGTTTGGGGTAAGTTCAAAACTGTGGTGGGGATAACACTCTGGGGGAGGGAAGCATTCTACAGGGAGTGGGGAGCAAAAAATGAAATATGAGGTTCACTCATTCAATTGAAGTAAATACCCAACTAAAATGGGGCTGAAAAATCCAGAAAGGAGCAGCATAAAGGTAGTGCAATCCAGAGTAAGCAGTTTGCAAATAATCCTGTGGAGTTCTTATTAGTCAGCACATAATAGTGGCAACATTTTAGTTGTTACCCAGAAGAAGTCCTCAAAGTGCAAACAACCAAACCTACATTATTTTGTCCCTCTTTAATATAGTCTGTATTCATAAAAGTTAAGTCACTCAGAGAAAGACTTGCAATGTGCATATGTGAATACATTCTGCTGAAAGTCTTATACTGACTGAAGTTCTGAATTTCCCAAATAAGGCAGTTAACGCAGGTGCAAAGAAGCCAAAATAATTCCAGTGAAATGTTTTTGACTGCACTATGATTAATCTACAACTTTCTACTGAGGGGGTCAGAAATTTGGAGTCTTTTCACTATGGCTTTTGTCATCGACTTTAAATTGAGATCAAGTTGTGCAGGAAAGGCTTGACATGCTACAGGAAATGTATATACAGACATTAAAGCATTTGTATCCACCCATGATTCTCAAACATGCCATCTTAGAAATTAAGCCTAGTGTACATTCGACATATAACAAATCCCAAATTTTTGTCTACGGAAGAGGCATTTCAGTACAATCCTGCCCCAACTTTAATTGTTCTGGCATTGCTCTTTTCTGCTGTGGACTCCTGTCTGTTACATATCAGCTTCAAAACAGGTTTCATTTACCGTACTTCATAATGTGGAAGTGCAACAAAATTGCCTGCCCTAAGGAGATGAAGCATATGTTACATCTGTGCCAAAACCAAAATATTAACTTATAAGAACACAAACAATTGGATTCCTCTCTGGACAGGTCATTTTTCCTCCTTGCATGTATATTTTATAAGAACAAGAGAGGCTTCTCCCCAGCTTTAACTAAAAAATGTTTACCTTCCATTTGATAGGTTTGGTAGTAGAATCATGGGTGGATACAAATGGTAGTAGTTGTGTAACTACTTTTACCCCATAACGTGTAAAGTGGTGCTTTCTGCATCACTGCTTTTTATTGTGTACATCGTAGGTATATATGTTATAGCTGGACTACCTGCGGAACCATGACCTGTTAAAATGGATATGTAAAGAAAAGAAATATGCAATGGAGATAGAAGTAGCTCCCTCACTTGTTATAGTTTCAGACATCCTGTAAATATCTTAGATGGCCTTTCATTTGCTGTAGTGCATGGAGTGGCCTGAAGTAGAATATTCAGGATCACTTTATAGACACACAGCAGAGTTTGTTCTCTTGAAGTCCATAGGAGCGTTGTATAAGGACTCTCAATCTGTATTCCATGTTCTACTGCTGCTGGGAAGTGCAGTAGCAGGGATGACCATATCGCTACATAAATTGGTTTTTCTCTTTACATAAATCAACATTGACCAAGTTGTACAAGGGTATTCAATCAGTACTGTCCATTCTTTCCCTTCCACTCACAACCAATCTGTACAATCTAGTGAATGGCTCGGAAAGGAACACTATGGGAGACCTTTGATTGAATCCTCCATCTTTTTCTTTTCTTCAGAGCAACAGCTGGAAGGGCCTTTTTATTTTTGCAAGAAGTTCTTGATAATGTTCCTCCATTCAAAATCATCTTCTCTCCTTCCTAGCTACAGTTAATTTTACTCAGAGCAAAGGGACCCCACGGGTAGCTTCATAGCAACTATGGAATCACTTCATACTGAGAAAGTGCATGGGGGAAATGTCTATAGTCACTGTTGCGGCATTTCCAACACATAGCGTGCACACACCCTCTAGTAACTCTGAAGTAAAGAATAAAGCATAAGATCCAGTCACAGGTCTCCTGTGTATGTGTTGTTTAATCCTGAGTGAGATATTGATAGAAGGAGGGGAAAGATCTGCATGAAACTTGAAATGGTACTGTGTAACAACTGTGAAAAATGCCTGGGATTTTAGAAGTGGAGGGTGGAAGGATACTGCCTTTCAGAGATCAATTTGTAATTACAATATATACTTCCAGCATGAATGAACTAATAGCCAGCATCACACTTACAAAATGTTTTGGGAATCTGAACCATTAAGCTTGGAATGGCTTCCACAAAATATATGGCATAACTAGGAATGGAGGTGTTTCTTTCCAGTTACCTATGATAACTGCAAAGTCTTGCTGTCATCTTTGTCAAATAGTCTTGGCCATAATAGTCTTCCTGGTCTTCAGTTTCAAACTGCATAAATAACACTGCAAATCCCTCATAGGGCAGGTGGAAATCTTTTACAGAATATGCATACGTGCCTGTTTCCCTGTGACCACAAAATTCCTCTGTGTATGTTTATGCCTGTGTACATAACCACGTGAAGTATAGAAAACAACTATGGGATATGCTGTACCCATCTTTTCTAACATGTATAATTTAATGAAGGTAGAAGGATGATATCAAGTGAAAATTGAGTTCGTTTAGCTATGATATCAGAAGGCCTTAAAAGAAGATTGCAAAATCTGTTGTCTTGAGAATGTCTAGTGAAGGCAAAACATGATATACCAAAACATGATACCTGTAGGCAACAGAAATCTTTCTTTCTCTTTGGATTTATATGTATTATGCATATATATAAGGATGTGTAACTGATATATTTGTGGATTCACCAGGCACATATGCAAGCTGAAGACTAACAATAAGTAACTCAAGTCCCTAAGGCTGATTGTTTCCTTAACAGTTTATATTGGACTTAGACATCTGCAGTTGATGCTGGTGGTTATTACATCACAGAAGTCCAACTTCCTAATTCTCCAGTAGTTATCCTTCCTAACTCGTAGTGACCATAGCTTTTTTTTCTTCTTCCAGGGAATCATTTTAGGTTACTTTTTACACACACATACCTACAAAAAAATAATTACAATCAGCACTAAAACTAAAAATATTAAAATAAATAAAAGTTTCAAAAATGTCAGGGTGCTCGCATGAATTTAAACATTTCAAACAGAAAAACAGAGAGAATGTGAATCCTAACCAAAGTTCTGGTAAAGCAGTTTTCAGTAAGCATTGCCAGTAAACATGCTGTGAGATATCTTCCAATAACACCTCTCTTTGCAACCTGAGCTTTTTGTTAGGAATAAAATGGAAGGAGTGATATAGTACTGTGTCTGAAAAGAAGTGATAGGTGACAGGTTTAATTATACTTTTCTAACACCTCATTTTGTTCCATATGTCATTCTCCAAACTCTCCTTCATACGTAAGAAATGATGTATGGGTTTAGCTTTGACACCCCCTGTTCATTAAAAAATAATTCTGCAGTAACCAATTGTGGGTCAAAAGCCCTTCTGGTTAAAAAGATAAGTACAGTATTTGCTTGCTGGTGAAAAGGGAATGGAGAGGTGGCCACCCTAGTTTCCCATGCTTATTACATATTAAAATATAACAAAATATTATAGTATAAATAAGTATGGTGTCCTTGTGGTCCATAATCTGAATTGATCTGCTATTTCGGTTGAAGATATATATAAACAGTACCATTTTATGTTATGCCATTGTCAGTCTTTTACTTTGGAGCACAAGTAATAAACATAATGTAAGAAATCCATCATTTTAATAGTTAGTTCTATAAGCCAAGTGGAACACCTTTAAACACACACACACACACACACACACATTTACCTTTCCCCAGCAAAAGCATTCAAAACTGCTACTGGTTCAAGGGGATCTGCAGGGTTGATGCTGTCAGAGTATAACAGTCACCCAAATATGTAGGGTCCTTCCATTAGAGACTTTAATGTTGCAGTCTCCTCATTGTCTACAAATTGTATTCAATATGTTCCCACCATTTTTTTACCACAGAAAGGGCAGAATGAATGATGATGATGATTACTATTATTATTATTATTATTATTATTATTATTATTATTTTGCCTTTCTTCTGATAGTTGAATTCACCCTTGAAACTGAATCATTAAGACAATTTATACATGCTCAGAAACTCTCTGGTTGCTTGGCCATCCATTTTATTACTAAAATTGTATACCCTTTCCCAAAATGTATGTTTAGGATCTTTTTCCAGAGATAAATGTTTTCCAGTGTGACTAGAGGGCTACTTGTTTGGCCAGAGGAAGTCCCCTTATATTTCATACTACTTCCCTTTCCTCTTTGACTGGGCAAAGACAATGACTTTCTCTGGCCAAACTAGTGCTCCTCTAATCACATTTGTCAAAGAGGACAGGGAAGTAGCTTGAAATATAAGGGGACTTCCTTCGGCCTTGCCTTCCTCTGAATGCCCCAGACAGTATGAGCTTCCTGATCTTGGTACATGCAGAGTTACTCTTGAGTACCTGACGTCCTGAAAGAAGATGGGAAGAGTGGACTGCTCCGATAGGAACTGCTATGTAGAAGATGTTTAGCCTAAGGGAACATAGTGCTCAATCCCAAGGTGTGACCTGGAAGGATTCTGAAGAACTGTAATGGTAAGTAACATTCATTCCTAGTAATGCCTTTACCATTGACTTGTGGAAGTCCCTTTTTCAAGATGTGCCACAGTTTCTCTCTTGAATTCATTTCTTCAGACATGGAGCTTCAGCTCTGGTTTATTTATGCTGGAAATTTGGGAATAAAGCCATAACTGGTCAAGAAGTTTTGGAACACAAGTTATGAATAGACCAACATGCCAAGTGGGTGGGTGGGATTGGAAAAAAGAAAGAGGTAGATATGGGAGGAGGGTTAGCTAGGTGACTCCTTCCCAAAGGCCATGTGTGATATATAATGACTGTGTCTCTTGTCTTATCTTCTTTCCATGCTGTCTCTTTATACTGTTCTATTTTGGCGCAACACCCTCTGAAAATGTCATCCAATCAAAATGCACTATGAAAAATCCATCTGTCCATCCATGAACTGGTCTGTGTGTCCATGCCAATGAATACTTCTGAACTTTCCTTCCCTGCTCCCTCTCCCATCACCAAAAATGAAATCACTACCTTCTGCCTTTCTCCATTTACTGGTTGGAACACAACTTGTGGTATTAAAACACCCACCCTTTCCTGACCTCTGACCCTCTCCATCTCAACATTTGCACCTAGGGTCCGGTTGGTTTACTTTCTGAAGCCTAAGTGCCTTACATTTGTGAAAAGCATCTTCTTGGCACATTGCATGATCTGATCATTTGAGCCAAAGATGCTTGCAGATAACGAGCTTGTTGCTTTGGTTGACCACCACCCCAGCCCCTCTTCATGTTATTTGTTTTCTCTCATCTAGATTCACAATTTATCTGCAGTAACTCCATAGGAAGGTTATGTTGAGGAATAGTGCAGTCTTGACAGTGTCAGTCCCTAAAATAACCTTTCTGAACTCAGTGCCTTCTAGCTGAACAATGAATAACATTCTTCATCCTAAGCAGTGATGTAGTTGATAGTCCAACATGTCTGAAAATTGCAAGATATATTTGAGGGCTCTGTTTAATGTAATGTGAGGTCTTCAGAGGAAAGAATAAGCCTTCTGGGAGGATGCCCTAATAAGCAAAAAGGTGCATTTATACATGGAACATAGCTTATTAATGTGGATACCATACAACTGTGGTGTTTGTTTGTTTTTTACGAACTGCTTCTTAGCTGTTCCAGCATTTGTAGTTTTTCAGTATCCAGTTGCCAGAGAGCTTGTGCCCTTAGGTAGACCCAAGTAAAGAATAGGAAAAAAGCAAAAGCCAAGAAGAAAGTAGGTTTGGTGCTCAGCCTTATTGGTGGAATGTAAGTGGGCAAACAAAAGATTAGAAGACCAGAAACTGGTAGCTACAAACCAAAATAATATTAAGTCTGCTATAGGATTTGATCCGTTCAGTGCTGTAAGTTGTTGTTACAGCAGTAGATCTAGAAACACAACTAGGGCTAAAAAGCAGGGCAGGCTAGAAATACACATTTCAATGTAAATAAAGATCTTAAATTCTTTAGCTGAAGGATTCTGAACAAAAGATAGATTTTAAGACATTTGTTTATCAAGTAATGTTGGGAGTGAATCTCAGTAAAGGCTGGCTACTGGGAAAGGACATAAGACCTTGTTTCACCACTCCCAGTGGTGAGAGGGGTCATAGTCAAATAGGGGTGGTGGTTTCCCTCCCTGACTCTCTCTCTCTGCATGCATGCCTTCTTTCTGTTTGTCCTGCATGAATTAAGTGTTGTAGCTTAATAAATTGGTTTCACTCCATTGTATGCTGACATACACCCACTGCCATTCTGCATGTTCACTGAAATTCCAATTACATGGGCCAGCCTTTTAGGACAGTTGGAGATGGGTGTGCTTATAGCTTCTGGGAAACACACACACATTTACAGGCATAGTGAAGATATGATAACTAGGTTCCTTTTGGAATAGACAATAGGGCTATATACATGTAGAGTTTTGACTGCAAGATCTGATGTTTTATAATGTCCACTATATAATTTGCATCACAGCATCTCAGTATTTTGTTTTGTAATTACAAAGCAGAGTGAACTGCATGTTCAGTATATGTTGAGCACTCACACTACTCTCTTGGCATGTGTGGTGTCTGAGTCTTTTTCTTTTTTGTGATGTCTTATTGGAAACGTACTGTATGAGAGGCTCTATAGCTAAGCTAACACCTCGTGACAGGTGTTTGTGCAGCTGCATTCACTTTCTGTGATGTGTGTTGCATTCATACCCCAGACTACCAATCACAGTGTTGTTCAATGTGTTTAATCAAATCACAGCAAGGCCACATAGTAGTACTCTCTGGATTTGTTAAACTTAATCAGGCTCCCCTTTTAAACTCATTAGGATATGTAGACTGAGATGTCAAAGTCTAGTACCTGTGGAGTTAATCTGGAAACAATCAAAATGAATTAACTGGAAGTATCCACCATAGGGCAAAACCGTAGGTTCCTGAGCCAAGGCCTTTTGCCCAAGGATAGCTTCATTTCATTTACTGCAAAGAACATCTTTGTTTACTGTTTTCTGTGTTAGTTCATTTTCCATGGATCAATTTTAGAAAGAACTCAAAGTCCTCAATAGTTTAGCTATCACAAATAGATGCGCACTATTATATTGGTCCAGCCCTGAAGAGATCTCAGAAATTGCAGTGCATACTCTTCAGGACTTTGGGCACCTGTAGTTCTCTAAAGCTGTGGCACTTCTTAACTAGGAAAAAGCCACACTACAGAGTATTCCCTATATCCCAGAAGCTTATATGCCAATTCCTTTGAAGGAGACACATAAAATGCATCTTGGTGAACCCAACAGAAATATATTATTTCCTATATTGCTGCAAGCAAAAAAATTGTTCTTCTCACCGCAATCGACGTGATAGCAGTAATTCCTTCAGAATCTTGGGATGTGGCCCACCACCTGTTGGATGCAAAGGCCAGATGCATTTTCAGGCCAGAATGTTTTAGATATCATTTCAAGTCTCTGGTCATTCCTCAAATGTCCTTCTCTTCCTTACTGGCACGTGTCTTGCTTTCCCTTCTCCCCAGATTTGTGTGTGCAGAACATGTGTGGTATGAAGCCACACAATAATGTTCTACCTGCTTGTGTCAAAAGAACAAAAAACAAGACAAAACAAATCAGTGCATTTGGTTGTGGGTAATTAGCAAAAACTCCTCTGTTGATAGAAGTATTGATATCCCGAGTGGATGATTTTCCATGGGGCAGGGTAGCCTTATCATCATGCTTATCATGCTAATTATTTCCATGTGAGCGATCCCTTTTATTGATATTCAGTCACCCTTACTGATCTTACTAACCATTGTGGGGTTGGCTTGTGTTGCTTTCTTGCTAATCCCCTGGGGTCCTCTGTCCCATCATCCCCAACCTGTCCTGCTCATGCCATTTTGCTTTCATTTCCCCAGAACAACTTCATCAACCTGAGTTTCCTTAGGCTGTTCCGAGCAGCCCGCCTCATTAAGTTGCTTCGACAAGGCTACACCATCCGCATCCTGCTCTGGACCTTTGTCCAGTCCTTTAAGGTAATGATCAAGAGCATTGAATTAATCAGCCTGGGAGTCTTGTGGGCTTAACATTTGGTGGGAGAGAAGACCAGAATACTACGAATATTTAGGAAGTAATGCCTAGAGATATCCATTCCCATCGGTCCACCTCTCTGTTTCTTTACTACTTATTTTTTGTTTGATCTAATAAAGGTAGTTAATCTAGTATACAAGAAGACATATTACCAGTAAAATAAAGTATGGTTGCATTAACAATATGAAGTTTTGACAATCTACACATATGTTTTCCCCCTCACTAGGCCCTTCCGTATGTGTGTCTGCTGATTGCAATGCTGTTTTTCATCTATGCCATTATTGGAATGCAGGTTAGTATAAGAAAACCATGCCATATTGGGTCTTCCCATGCATAATACATTGCCTCTTGTTTGGCAGAGGATCAGTAACACCATTGGTTATGTCTTGTTGCCTTTGTGTTTTAGGAGATTAGGAAAGCCCCTACCCTAGAAACCTTTGAAAAGAACCTCAAAACCTGGCTCTTCCGCTGCGCATTTGATGAGTAGATCTACCGTAGATCTAGTGTTTAGTTTAACGGTTTTTGTTATTGGAGTGCATTCCCCCCATAGGAAAGTTTTGCTCCACGACCTCCACTAAAACGAGCTCTCCTTCGCAAATAATCTGTCCTTGTTTATCTCATATTTATCTCGCCTGAGTTTCTACCCAATTTTCTTTTATCCATTACATGTAGCTCGCCCATGTTTACCGTGATTGTGTTTATTGTGTTTATTGTAATTTTATATTGCTATGTTGTCTTTTGTTTTATGTAATTGCATTATTATTGTTTATTATTTGCATCTTCGGTTTTGTTTTATTTCATGTAATTGTTGTTTTGGGCTTGGCCTCATGTAAGCCGCACCGAGTCCCCATCAGGGAGATGGAGCGGGGTACAAATAAAGATTATTATTATTATTATTATTATTATTAGTGTTTTGTGGATTAGTACAGCAGAAGACTTTCCCCAAGCGATGTGTCTTACAGTACATGGGTGGAGAACACATTAAAAGAACAGTGTCATCATCACCCTTTTTCCTACAACATGCTTGAGGTCTCCATGGCCTCCATCTTAGTGATATCTAACAATATTATTGGCTATGAAAATGGCTTCCAATATAGTGTCAGTGTTGTTGATGGAGGAGATTGCCTTCCTGTGTGAGTGAGAGAGTGCCTTGTCTCCCTTTCAGTGGATTTGGCCCCAGAGCTGCTTATAGTTTGTGAGGGAAGGCATTTCTCTGCCAACATACACTGATCAGGGGCATTAGAAGACTTTTTGGAAGCTGTCACCATTGGAATAGATCCCAATTACATTACCTTCAAACCATAAGAATCCAGGATAGTTTGAAAATGTTCATGATCACAGAGAGCTCAGTATGGGAGAAGTTATTAGATTAAACTGGTTGCAAATAAAAGAGAGCTTGGAGTGTTCCCCCACTAACAGTTAGGAGCTAAATTGAATTTAAAAACTCCATGACTGCATCTATAGTATAGAGCAGTGGTTCTCAACCTGGGGTCCCCAGATGTTTTTGGCCTTCAACTCCCAGAAATCCTAACAGCTGGTAAACTGACTGGCATTTCTGGGAGTTGTAGGCAAAAAACATCTGGGGACCCCAGGTTGAGAACCACTGATATAGAGTTACAGGAATTTGATGCCATTTTAGCTGTCATGGCTCCATCCTGTGGAATCCTAAGATTTTTATTTTTACAAAATATTTAGAATTCTCTTCTAATGGGTTCTTGTCTATTCTTCCCTACAATACAGAGAAATTTATCAGAGAGTCCAAGGTTCTGTACCGTGTTAAAATAGTATCTAGCCACAGTAACTGTATGCTGTAGCTACAGAATTAGTCCCAACATGGAAAATTTACCTTTCATTTTCCAAGACGTCTGAAAACATGTAAAGAAAGCCCATCAAGCCTTCTTTACAATAGGTCATGTAATACCTAATATTAAACGCATTGGCTCTTCCATTGCTCGATGACAGCTTTGGAAAACCTAGTCTTTTCTGATTTTTTTTTTTAATTTTGCACTCAAATGCATTTTTGTTCATTTTGTGTCTTATCTTTTTTTTCTCTCTCTCTAGGTGTTTGGTAACATTAGTATTGATTTTGATGAGGATATGCCTGATGATGATAAGCCTGCTATCACAGAACACAACAATTTTCGCACATTTTTTCAGGCCCTGATGCTTCTTTTTAGGTGAGCCTTTATATAGGTTAGCTTATCTGTCTGTCTGTCTGTCTGTCTGTCTGTCTCACTAAGAAGCTTACCTTGGTCCTGCTGCAGTTAAAAGTCCAATTTTTCATAGCAAAGCTGCTGCCATTGTGAAAGGTAACCTGGCCTTCTAAGTCTACTGCAGCAGCTTTACTTCAATGAGACTGTCTCTATTTCCACAATGGACTGGAGACTGCAATGAGTCCCCTTGTGGGGAGAAGGGCGGAGTAGAAATATATGAAATAAATAAGTAAATGTAAACAACTTCTTATGAATGAAGTTATTGAATGAGTACATGATGAGAAAAACTTGCTTCACTAAGCTTTTGGAACACAGTCAAGAGATCTTTATGTAATCCATGTTCTGTTCTGGAAATGGCTATTTCACTGCCATATGAGTCCAAAGATTTTCAGGCCTTCGATTGCTTACTAGTAGAGCAGCATCTTCTGCAATGGAGGAACTGTCACCTTGGTTGTGATAGACCCCGAGCATTCACTGTTTCTTCTTTCTTCTTCCTATCCTAGGAGTGCCACTGGTGAGGCTTGGCATGAAATCATGCTTTCCTGCCTGGCTGGGAGGCCCTGTGATGTAAAAGCAGATCTTGATGGCAATGAGTGTGGCAATGAGTTTGCATACTTCTACTTTGTTTCTTTCATCTTCCTATGTTCTTTCCTGGTGAGTCAAAGGATTTAAGAGGAATAAAATGGAGTTGGGAACTGGAGAGTAATGCAGAACTCATATACGGAAATAGAACGCTAATGTGAAGAGGTTCAGCCATAATTGAATGAGCAAAAATGGGTATGCTCATCTTTCCTTAAGGTGAAGCTTCCATTACAAGATAACATTAAAAAATGTTCATTTTCCCATTATTATTAAGTATTCAGTAACAGAACTGGCAGATGGAGGAAGAAGGGAGGCACAAGTCTTCACATTTTTAGATATTCTTAATGTGTCCAGATTGCAACTGACATTGATGGATGCTTAGGCAATGCAAACTAAAGGATGACAAGGCATAGTTGTTATTTGTTTGTTTGTTTGTTGTTTACATACTAAATTAATTGCATTTTATTGTGATCTCTTTTTATATGTATCTCATTTTTTATCGTCAGGTTTTTAACTTTATCTTGATTTAATATTGCTTTACAGTGCCTTGAGTCACATGTTAGGAAAAATACAGGATGTCAAATAAGAAAAATAAATAATGGTAACAGTTATAATAATGAAAAATATTAGTATAGCTAAATCCCCTCTCTTGTCAGAGGAAAACTGGGGCTTTTCCCCTGGTACTAACATGACAACATTTTGCCAGAGAGAAGATATAGCTTTCCTTCTATTACTGTGTGTCACTTGTTTTTATTGGCTATTCCTAAACAATCCTCAGTGTTCTGTCATGAAATCTTTTTACTTCTCTTTCCCACCCCAAAATATCCCAGTGATGTTTGAGAAATTTTGTAACATTTTAAAATATTATTTGGCAATTGTTAAACTTATGATTGTATCAATCCAGCAAAAGACCTCCTATTAGAGATTCAAGAAAATATACTTTTTCTTATTGCCAATGGAAATATTGAGAACTGTACATATTTTTCAGATTTGGAAGCTTTTGAGAAAAATTATTAAAAATGGTATTTTACATCAAAAAAAATCCCAGCATATTGTACAAAAATGTAATATATGCACAAAATAGTTATTTTGCAAAAATTAGTTTTTCACAAAATATTTTTGCATTTTTTTCACAAAAAAAAATCTGAAGTTATTCAAAATAATTTTAAAATATTCAAAACTGTTTGTAAACTCAGTTCAGGGTAGGGTTAGGGTTTGGGTTAGGGAGGGGATTGAGATTTTTGTTGTTGTTCCCATGTCTCACATAATGAGCAAAATAAGTTACATTTTTACATCTATAGTTCAGCCTTGCCTTTTTAAAACAGAAACAGGGGAGTAGATCCCATCTCTTTGATGTGGCAACTTTATGGACCCATTTTGCCCTTTAATTCTAGACTGGATTTCCTAAACTAAATCTGCATAGATCTTGATGTCCACTCTCTCCAAATGGTCCTAGGTTCAGTAATAATGTTCTGTCTCTGTTGTTTATTAAAGGCCAGGCACTCAATTTTCCTTGCTAACAAGTCCATTCCATAACAACTCTGGGAGGACTGGATATAATTACACAAATACCTCCTGGTTTTGCAAACATTATTTAAAGCTAAGACTAATAGCTGCATTCTCTTGCACTTACTCACCTTTTAAACAGTAATCTAGACTAGCCCTGAAAGAGTTACATGAGTGCCACAAAAATTCAGCAATACAGGCTTGTGCCCACAAAAAGTTTGCAATAGTGTTCTTTCTTTTGCACATGGGAGGGATGGATGAGCTTTTTTGAACTTGGCAACAGATTACTCTAGATGCAGGTAAGGATTGCTGTGAATCTTGGAACCAGAAGTATTGGGGCTCAGTTCCCTTTAAACATTTGCCAGCTTTGTCGAATAGCCTGTTGCTCTGAACAATGGTGTATTTATTTTATGAAAGAATTGGCTGGGATGTATTGGCTGGGTACTCACTTTTACAGTTGTGGCTGTACCCTGACTACCTGATGGAGACTCCCAGGTTCTTGAGCATGCCTTGGAAGGCAGAGGGGTGCCACTTGCAGTTAATGTGCTGCTAGGCTGAATACATACATATTAAACAGCAGCTGCCCATAGCTGACAGAGGTGTCTCGGAATTTGGGCACAACCAGGCAACTGCCTGGTTAGCCCCTATGGATGGTCTGTCCTGGCCAGAGGTAAAGCAGGGAGCATGGCTTGAGCACTGATCAGTTCTACTGCCTTACATATTGGTAGTACTTCATGTTTGGCTAGTGAGCCTTGTAATGAAAATGGTTTCAATAGAAATTGACAGTTCAAGGACAATTTTTAGTCTTGCTTTAACAGTCCCAACTGGGTTACTATATTGTAACTCCTAAACGTAGTCTACATAAATCTCAAAAGGAGAATAGTACAACTGTCAGATTCATATACATAACACAACTGTCAGTGTATATACATAACATAACTATTTAGTCTTGCTTTACAGTCCCAACTGGGTTCTAATAGTTACTATACTGTGACTCCAAAACATAGTCTACATAAATCGCAAAAGGATAATAGTACAAATGTCAGATTTATATACATAACACAACTGTCAGGATTATATGATAAAACACAACAACAAGTAATCCCCGATACAATATTCTTGTTTCGGGGATCCTTCTTCAGGCTGTGAATAGTCTATAGCAAACTTTTGATGAATGATATTTTCTTCATATAATCCATGGTCTCAAAATCTTCTCTTATGTTTATATAAATGTATTGCTGTTTCTTTAATTAGGCTTGCACAGTCCTGCTCCAATTCAAAGCTTTCTTGTGTTGCTTATCTTTTGTTGTGGCTCAAGCAGAGCTCTATCAGTTCTTTTCACTCACAATAATTAGAACCCAGTTGAGACTCTTAAGCAAGACTAAAAATTGTCCTTGAATTGTCAATTTCTATTGAAACCATTTTCATTACATTGCTATATAGATATCTGTGCATGGCTAGTGAGCCTCCAATGGGGATCTAGATGGACACTGTGCTCCTTCTTCTCATATTCTCATAGATGGTGCTGTTTCAGATACATAAGAATCAATACTATGACAAAAATTCTTATATGATGCCTTAATTTTGCACCTGAGAGAGAGAGAGAGTAAGATCAGGCTTTGAATCCTTCACAACCCATTCCCTGATGTTATAGATACTTCTCAGTTGATTAATAGATAGTTTTATAGCTACGCCCTCTGGTGGCGCAGCGGGTTAAACCGCTGAGCTGTTGAACTTGCTAACTGAAAGGTTGGTGGTTCGAATCTGGGGAGCGGGATGAGTCCTGCTGTTAGGCCCAGCTTCTGCCAACCTAGTAGTTCAAAAACATGAAAATGTGAGTAGATCAATAGGTACCGCCTTGGCAGGAAGGTAATGGTGCTCCATGCAGTCATGTCAGCCACATGGCCTTGGAGGTGTCCATGTACAATGCCGGCTCTTTGGCTTAGAAATAGAGGTGAGCACCACCCCCCAGAGTCAGACATGACTAGACTTAGTGCCAGGGGAAACCTTTACCTTTACCTTATAGTTACAAAGAAGACCTGCCTCTGCATCTCTAATGGTCTATGTCAAATTGTGGTTGGTGAGAGTAAAAGAGTATATGTAAATAAATGGAAACCTCCTTATCTGTTATTTTATATGCTTGTTTTTTGTTTCATATGCTGCTGTTAGGTCTACCAGTCTGCATTTGTGAATTTTTAAAAGTCTGCCCTTAATAATTCATATAATAAGCTAAATGTGTGTATGTGCCACATATTATTAGCAAATCCTTCTAACTTGTTACTTAAATTCACATCAACTTTGTCTCCATGTCAGCCTCTTGGCGGTACATGTGTCTGAAGTAATACAAGTATCACCAACAATATTAGTGGTAGTGGTATCGGAATCTCTTATTATCTAATGTGTCTGTCCATCATATGTCCATCATATTTCTTTGATATTACAGATGTTGAACCTTTTTGTGGCTGTCATCATGGATAATTTTGAATATCTGACCCGTGACTCCTCCATTTTGGGGCCCCACCACTTGGATGAGTATGTACGTGTGTGGGCTGAGTATGATCCTGCTGCCTGGTAAGGACACAGATACCTTTCCTATTCCAATACTGAACCCATGGGCCCAACCCACGTAAAAGCATGGGAAAATGGATCAGGCTGATCCAAGAGTGGGAGCACACCAAAAGGGAAACTGGAGCAAGGGGAGGTGGAGAAAATCATCGCAGCTGGGGAAGAAGGCCGGAATCCAAGATTCCCATTTTCAGATCCAGTAGATTAAGGATAATTTGCGAGAAAGAAAATTAAGACTCCTGCTTTCTCTTAATTAACTACATCCTGGAGGGATACTGATCTGGTAGAAGTATCAATACATTTGTGGGAGAGAAATGGACTAGAACAGTTGAGTAAGAAGGATTTAAGACTCCTCGGTTCAATTCACAGAAGAGGAATATAATCATGTTTGATCTGATCTAAATGGGCAATGATTTGAAACTGTCTTGAGAGATATAGTTGTTATCAGATGTGATAAGAGGACAAGGCAGCCACCTAAGCTGAAACAGACTGGAGCCATTGCCTCTGTTTGCATGCAGCTCCATTGTGAGTCACCCCCACTCCCCAAGCTCAGCTCCAGTCATCATGGAGCTGCAACCTTTGTCACTTATTCTGCCATTCCCATTTCCATTCCTGTTGGCTAATTTCTTTGGGTCTTACTAGAAACAAGTGAATGGAAGATGTTGATGTGAGGGTTTATGGGTGATTAACATTTCCTCTTTTAATTTTAGGTTTTTGCAGCTGGATTCTATGACATCCACACATACACACACATTACCCCAAATGTTCAAAGAATATGCTGTTTTTCTCCTTCTGCCCAGAGATATCCCTTGCTACTTCCCTATGCTGACTTATGGGCTACATAGCCCCTAAACCAGGAAAACTGGTTGTGTGCTAGCAGATTTAAGTCAGATATTAATGGTTTTAGTGAAGCCTCTGATAGTTAGCCATGCTTTGTGATTTCTGCCACAAAGCATGGCTGAGCAAAGATGGGCTATTAAGGTGTTGTATGTAGCTTGAACATAATCTACAGATGCTACGTATTATTCAGCAGTCAGAAATGCACACAGTAGTTCTATTAGCAATAAATAACACACTTCTTGCATTTTTTCATGTAGACAGCTCTGTGTGTGTGTGTGTGTACGTGTGTGTGTGTGTGCACGCCTGCTGGGGTCTGTCCTTCTCTTCTAATGTATCATACCATTCTGATAATTTTGTTGATGTTTTGCTTGATAGGAGGCCAGGCACTCTGCTGCTGCAAGTAGGTACAGTCAGCAGAGTCATGATAACTGGCACCTAGCAGAAGGTCCAACCAATTTTCTCTTAATATTATTTATTATCCCTGTGCCCTGTTGAGAGTGATTGCCCGTTGTGTCCAGGTTTAATGTGTTTGTTTACGCTGCCAGCCCTAACTGGCAAGCCCTGCCAAGCCCAGCTGAGGGAGTGACTATGATGGAGCCGGTGCTGTGCAGGGGCAGAGATTCTGGTCTGCCCCCACTCAAGCACTGGTTTCCCTTACACACATTAATTGTTAATAGCCCTAATGAAAAGAAAGGAACCAAAATATATGCCTATGTCCTAAAATCCACGGCACAATGACTGATTCAAAAGGGCTATTGGAAACTTTAGAGAGGCAACGATACCTATTTTAACAAAAGAAATATCTTGAGTTGGGACTCAAGACTCAGGTCTTCCTGACCACCTCAGACTTCAGACTCAGTTCACTCTATCATTATTTTCCTAGCCTAGTTTCTCCTCTTCCATATTAATTCATAAAAAGAGTACTGGGCATCTTCCTTCTCTAGTGCTTGTAAGGAAACCTGTTAAGCTGCCGTGAAACCCTCTGTGCAAAGTCCTAAGAGGTCCTTTTCCTTCTACCACAGCCCATGGGAATATCCAGCTGTTCCTTATAAACCTGAGGGAGTTGGTATGGCTGGACTTAAGGTCTCTCTCTAGCCAGCAGTCCTTCTATATTCTGTGTGTTCATGACAGTATATGTGTTTCTCTTGCCCTGTAGCGTCTGCACTAACCCCCATGTATTCTTCTTGCAGTGGCCGAATTCATTATAAGGATATGTACAGTTTATTACGTGTAATATCTCCCCCCCTGGGCTTAGGCAAGAAATGCCCTCATAGGGTTGCTTGCAAGGTTTGACTTACACTAAAACCTGCTAGCATCAACGGAATGAATGTTGCTTATGGTTTCTTTAATATATATATTTCATATATATATATATATCTGTATCTGTTCACATACCTATCTATATATTGCACTTGGAAGAGTAACTTAGTAATGTAATTAGCCAACAGAATGCGTGAAATGATGCTGCCACCCAGACCAGTAACGCATGGAGCATACCGGTTACCTTGAACCATTTCTGCTTGCTGTTAGCTGGAGCTAGGCCTGGAGGGTTCTATGAGTCTCTATAACCACCTCAGCCATCCTCTGCACATTAATACTTCATCTGGGGAGGACAGAGACTCCATTGACACCTCTGCCATTTCTCCTTCCCTTCTTTCCCTTGTTTCTTTCCACCCTCCCTTTCCCACCACCTTCTCTCCCTGTAGTCTCCTCTCCTCCCACATTGGCAAAGAGGGGCTTCCTCATCTCAATCTATCTTTCTCTTTCTCTTTCTTTTCTGTGGTTCTTCATTATTATGTAGACCTGATCCTTCCCTCATTGGCCTGATACGCCCATGGGGATTTTGGTCTGAGTTATATAAATCTCAAAAACTGAACAAAACAATGGGGCACATATTTAAGTTAAATCTGTTCCCTCAAGTGATAGAAAAAATAATTCTGAATGTCTTGAGTATGTGCTAATGCATTTTCCTGGGTCACAAGAACAGTTTAAGGAGCTGTCTTTCTACTCACAGTCATCCACGAACACTAAGCATATTCAAATTCTTTGCTGACAAGCAGCACAATAATCTTTACATTTTTATCTTCCATTTTTTTCCTTTTTCAATTGATTTCCAATATTTTTTCTCTTCTTTGCATCTCTCTCTCTCCTATTTTTCCGTGTATTTTTTCTTTTTAAATTATTTTTTTGTTTTTTTGTTTTTTATTTTTTTTAATTTTTTGCTCCCAGGGGCCGGATGACTTTCATGGACATGTATGAGATGCTGAGACATATGTCTCCACCCCTGGGGTTAGGGAAGAAATGCCCAGCCCGTGTTGCTTATAAGGTAGAATATTTTTAAAGAAATAAAGAACAAAAATATATTTCAAGTTAGCTTCATTTTTATCTTTTTCTCCTCCAAGGACAAAAAAAAATGTCAATCTGTAATTTTTGTACATTTCTTCTCCCTCCCCTTCCAATCCAATTTCTTGAGCAGTAACAGTGTGTCCGTTCAGTACTGTTAGCGTTCCATGTTTCAGAGACTCCATTATGGCCAGTAGATGTGGGGGCGGGTAAGAAACAAGTCCAAGGTGCATGCTCCAACTCAAAATTCCCACCAAAGTGTCACTAGCCCATCTTTCCATATCTAGCTCTAAAAACATTTGATTTTCCATTCCTCTTGCTACCCTTAAACCACCTAAACAACTGTGATTGCTCTGAGACTACCTAAGCAATACAAATACCTCCAAATGAATTGGTTATAACAGAGCCGGAAGGGGAAGAGAGATCAAAGCCCCAAAACAACTTAAATGAAGACATAACTTTTATAAAAGTTAGTTTATGAGGATCAAGGGAGGAAAAAATCAAATTGATATAAAAATTTAGTTAGCAGCATTAGAACAGTAGATTATAGCACAAGAAATATATGAGGTGGGCACATTTCTCTCTTTCAAAAAACTCTAAACATTATTACTCCTATCCAATCAACATGTGATATACTTGGAGTTATTATAAAAGATGTCCCACATATGCAGTTGAACAATGTAGCCAATATCTAGATGTTTGTTCTCCACTAGCTATTTCAGATTGAATCCATCAATTGAAATGTACATTTCTGTGTTTCCATTCTCCTTGGATGGAGCACACAAGTGAAACAACATACAGAATCTGAGTTCCTGTTGAGACCTTTACAGCACAATTGAATCCTTCCTAATCATGACTGATCCACTACGTAACATAACATAATATAACATAACATAACATGAGCTAGCATGAGGTGGTTTTTGATGCACAAAGGCTGAAGCTCTTCTTCAGACTTCATGTCATAACATCTGTGCCAGAATCTGCATTTACTTTCTCCATACCTGGAGGACACCCAGGAAACTAATCTGGATAAATCTATGATTAGAGTTGGTCCCATATAAACACACCATATTGTAGTGAGAATCTGAATAATTGCCTTGTGCCAAGGTCTGTCTGTGTTTATTTTCTCAGTTTCCAAAGGGCATCCAGGAAATTAGATTTGGTCCTATGCAAACATACTGGGTTGAACAGAGAATCCAAAGATTATCATTCCAACCAGGAGTGAAAGGTTGGAATGATATACAGCCCAACAACAACAATATTTTTGGTTCCTTGGTTTTTAAGGCCTGTTCCTGGGGTTATTTGGGGCACTGATTCCAAAAATTGGATTGGATAGACTACATCAGCTCTAGTTTCTTAGATATGATTATTATTAAATGGGTGCACAAATAATGACTGTTAGATGACATATCTTCTGTATCTCAAAAACTAAAGCTGATGCCATTTTAAAATCAGCTCAAATACAGGCAGTCCCTGAGTTACAAACATTCAACTTACAAACAACTCATAGTTAAGAATGGGGTGAGACAACAGGAAATGAGAGAAATCTATCCCTGGGAAGGGAAATTCACTCCTGAAAAATTATCGAGGGAGAAAGGTGTTTCCACCAAAGCTTTAGCATCAATCTTTGTTTTCACAGCCAGCCATTTTTTCAGAATCCAGTAATCACAGAGACAGAAAGTGAAGTGAATTCTTCTGAACAAGGGCATGGTTGGCTAGCTGGAGTTACACTAAAAATGTACCTGTTCTGACTTACATACAAAATAAACTTAAGAACAAACCTACAAAACCTATCCTGATCGTAACTTGGAGACTGCCTGTATATCCAGAAACAGGGCTAATATTTGAGGCACCAAAATGTGTATTGGCCAGTGTTAACAAAGAACGAATGCGAGGACCCAAGAGCCAAGTATTTTGAGATACAAATCAAATTGCTGCATTCTGCCTTTTTCCAACTTTTTCAAGAAATAAAAGCAACAAAAACAAAATGCAATTTAAAAAACAATGTCTTTTTTGATCCTTGGCTAGCTGAAACAAAACCTGAATATCATTCCAAGAGTCAACCTAATATAAATTGCATGGTTTCAATAGTTTGAGCATTGAACTAGAACTCTGGATAATTTATTGGTTGATCTTGGGCAAGTCACATTCTCAGCCTCTGAGGAAGGCAAAGGCAAACCCACTCTGAACAAATCTTGCCAAGGAGACCACTTTAGTGTCAACATAAACTAGAAACAATTTGAAGGCATTCAACAACAGCAACTATGATTCATTCACATATATAACCTTGGTGTGGTCACTTTTTTAAAAAAAAAGCCAACCTAGAATAATAGGACCTCATCAGACGAGGGATTTTTCTGCAGCACACTGCCAGGGGGAGCCCGCCAGAACCTGTCATATGCCACAAGGCTACTTCCAGCGGGACTCTGTTGGGCTCCATCCTGACAATGTGCTGGCACCATGCCAGCAGCATACTAAGTGAGAGCCCATATCCTCATTGAGGGTGACTACCTGTATCCTCATTGAAGACGCTGGAGACAGCACGGGAGGAAGCTGGGGACAACGGGGAAGCATAGTGGAATGGCAGTCCATGACTAACCACAATAAGGGGACAAAACTGGGTGCTGCCCCATGGTTTTCATGCTCCCTCCATGTGATGAGGACAATAGTGTAAGCCAGGAATTTAAATTGTATGGGATGCCTGTGTTTTCCCACCTTTCCACTGGAAGAAGGGTCTTTAAGCTGTCCTTGTTATCAAAGCAAGAATAAATCTCCCCTGTAATTTTAATGAGACAGAATCACTTATTCTGATGTATGTGTGTTCATATAAATATCAAATAGTGTCCTAATCATTGGCAGTTAGATTTCCATCTTTCTAAGTGAAATTGCTGGACTTGTCTAAGCAAATTGAATTCTTCAGTATTTATGTCAACACAGGTTCCATAGCAATAGGATAGGCATGGTTACTACAAGCTACATTAAAATGACATAGAATCATTGAGTTGGAAGAGATCTCGTGGGCCATCCAGTCCAACCCCCTGCCAAGAAGCAGGAAAATCACATTCAAAGAATCCCCAACATGTTGTGCAATTTAACAATAAAAATAGTGGTATTTTAAATAATAAATAAATAAAGGAAAATATTCATTTCTGAGTTAACTTGGCAAACTCTATATATAGGTTTTAAAAGCCAGAGTGGGGTAGTGACTTAAGCATTGGACTACAACTCGAGATCAGGGTTGAAATCCCTATAGGCCATGGAAACTCACTGGATGACCTTGGACAAGTCAGATTCTCTTAATCTCAGAAGAAAGCAAAGATTAAATCCTGTCTTAATTTTCCCAAGAAAGCACTGTGATAGGTTTGTCTTAGGATCACCATAAATAGGAAATGGCTTGAAGGTACACAACAATAACAACTATATTGGTTTCAGATCCCATGTTGCAGAGATCAGTTTCCTAGTACATACCAGGATTTGATATGCTCCCTTTCTCCTCCCATTTAAGCCTAACCTAGGAATATACACTTTCTCTTTGTTGCATGCAAGAGTATTGCAATACGTGTCAAGGTAAAACTTCTGCTTGAGAGCAGGTGCAAATACATACAAGTACTTGTCTTCATCCACCTACCTTCCACAGAATTACAGTTATTTTACTGTCAACATTGCTCACTCATGCCCTTCCGGCTTACTGTAAAATGTTAGGGCAATGTTTTCATTATTTTTCTAATTGTTCTTTTGATCTCTTCAAGTCACTTAAAACAGATACCCACACCTTTTCACAGCTTCTGCCTCCATAATGACGTAATTTCCTATGAAAGAACACAACCTTAGGGGAAGTAGTTGAGTATTTTTTAAAAAGAAATAAATTAACCTACTTTTCTCTCCACCCCTTCTCTCTGCTGCTTCATGCCTCCTTCTCTGTCAATGCAATTCTAACCTGTCAGAAGCTTTTCTCCCTTTGTCCCACCCAATATCTCCATATTTTAGTCCTAATCCTTTTATACACCTCAGTAGTTGATTCATCACTACATCTTCTTCCTCCTTCCTTTCCAAAACTCTGCCACTCACTTTTCAACAACCCAAAGTTTCCCTGTGACCTTTCCCTAGTATGTATGTGTGAGTGCATGTGATCTCCTCTTCACCTCAATCAGTTATTGGTTTCTCTTGCTGGTTCTTGGCACAGCTATTGAAATGTTCACTTACTCAATGGAAGGGGCTTAGGGATTTTGTAGTGATTGAGAGTATAGAGAAGTGGTAGACAATATACCAAATAACATTCCTAATCAACCAATAAAAAATAGTTTAGGTGTCAGCTTATTCAGTTGGCTTTGCTATGCAGAAATTACCATGGATATGTTACTTAACTTAAGAAAAAGGTTAGGGAGAAATCAGAGACAAATGATGACATGCATTCAGAGAACAGCAGCAATGAGAAATGAAGTGCTTCAAAAATGTATTGGTGAGTAGAATATATTACTTGTAATTGAGATCTTCAGATGGATAACTGTTGCCCCATTTTTAAATATGCTTCATCCATTCTCAGGTGGTTTCTACACAGAAACTATAATGTAGTTTGAAGCTAGTTCAAAGATGGAGTGTCTGCAAAATGTGCAACCCCAATGCACACATCAAGACAGAAATGGCGTATTTAAAAATAATCACCAGAAAACCTGGAACAAGCCAAAAAGTGAGCTGCAACATATTAGAGTATCAAAATTGGAACCAGAAAATGTGGAGCGCTTGCACTGAAGAACTTTTAAAAAGTGGAAACACAGCTGGCTGGAAGATAAATAATCATTCCTCTTGCTGTCCACCCGTTTGTTTCCTGTGACCTGCCGTGATTCAGCAGTTATCTCAAATGGGCATGGATATGCAGTGCATCTCAACAGATTGGTTAAGAAGAAAGACCCACATTTTCCAGTGGCTGTTTAGCTGCAGATACTGGCATTCCTGGGTTTGGTTTGATCCGCATTTAGCAGATACTGTGGTCACCATCCCAACCTCAGACTTCTTTTTGGGGTGTTTGCACAGCATAACTAGTTCTTTTTTCATCCATTTGCTAACTGTCTAGAATTGACCCTTGTTTCATGCCACAAAGAAAGAATAGAAACAAGGAGTACTTTGAAGGTGGAGGAGACCAATATTCTATGCATAGACATATGTCAGGTACTCAAAGGGTTTGAAGAGAAATTAAGGGTCATCTTTATCACCCTGCTTTACTTATGGAGGAGCGGGGGGGGGGGAGGTGTTTCAACTTGCCCATTATATTGAAAGTACGATTGTATCTATCTGCCCTCTGATGCTTGTCTAATACTTCCCTTGTGGTCCCTGCATTTCTATATTGCCACGGTAGACATGATTAAAATTCCAGAAGTCCCAGATTTTATTTTGAAGATTTGTAAACATTTTATTTATACCAAAATATTTTCCGTCAACTTGCAGTATAACCAGGGACTCTTTATACCTCAGGTCAGTTTATTTTAACCCAGTGTAAAGTTGGAAAGAACAAGAACAAAACCTCGGACTTGAATCAGTCTGAATGTGCCTTTAGGTCAATTGAAAGTTCACAAAATACTGTTCAAGCATTTGAAGAACTCAAAAGTGCATAATTCTTTGTGGGCTTTGATTTGGCCTAAGGAAGATAATTTCAGTAATAATGATTTTACACATAAATCTAAACTAAGGTAAATCCAATGAGTCAATTCCTGAATGTAAGTAAACATTAATGTAAATCATACTGATTCAGTGATTCTACTATAGCTAGAGCGAGCAGTTATATTTTGATAGCACATTTTTCTTTAAATTATAAAAACTCGAGCAGTGGCAAATATTAATAATTCAGTCCTCAGATGCTTCTTCCTACTACATTATGATAGCTCCCCTCCTACCTTTTGAGGGGAGAGCTCTCTTGGTAACTCCTTTTCCAGTGATCAATTCCAATTTTGAAGTTGGAGTATGAGTGGGATGTTAATTTTTTCTTGGTATTTCTAAAAAATTCTAATACTCAAATAATGAGAAATAGATTATATGCTTTTGGAGATTTTTATATCCAAACATATGCACAAAGTAAGAATCCTCACTGTGGCATACTATGATAGCTAGACAGGTAGGACTGTACCCTTCACACGATATTAAGCAACTTGTAGTGACTTAAATTTGGAAAACCTTCAAACTAAAAAGCAGTTGCAGAAGAGAAAATGGAAGGTAGAAAAATAATGTGAATTAAAAGACTTAGTGAATGCATACAATCACAATTGCACATTATTTCTTAAAATCTAATTAAATCTGGCAATTTAAAAGTGCATATAAATGTTTTCTTCGTCGTCATCTCAGTGAATCACCCAACTGGATGTTCTGTACCTGTTCAGAGCATCCTTGAGACTTTCTAGAACAGTAGTTCTCAACCTGTGGGTCCCCAGATGTTTTGGCCTTCAGCTCCCATAAATCCTAAAAGCTGGTAAACTGGCTGGGATTTCTGGGAGTTGTAGGCCAAAACACCTGAGGACCCACAGGTTGAGAACCACTGGTCTAGAATTTCTAGGCAGAAGCTGCTTAGCGGTAATCTAACCTATTCTCCCAAGCTCATATCAGGCACTTGTTGCTGCCCCTACCCTCACATCCTTTTTATCCGTGCTACAGTAGCTCCTAGGAACCTTCATTATTGGCTCAATTTCTTTCTGTGAAGGCGTTTCATATGTTTCTTTCTTTCTTCACTAGTTTTTGCCCACTTGGGATAGATTATCTTAGAATTAAGTATATTTTGTGTCTCAAAGTTTTGGCAGGTCCCTTCATTGCTTCACTCTTTGTCTCTCTGATTCTCTCGTCTGAGATGAGTAATGGCATCCACCATGGATTTCAAACATTGCAAGCAATACAACAGGACCTTGCCTGACATGGATGGGCATTTTAAGTGCCTTGTCTGCCTGGTGCACTCCTGCATATATTGTCAGGCTTTCATACCTCAGATACAAAAAATTAGAGGCCTATTGGAGATCTTTTCTTTACCATATGGTATTATCATACCTTCTCCAGCATCAAATCTGACAGCAGCGGGCCTGTCAAATTTTAAGAGTGGATGCCTTTCAGTTTCAGACATCCCTTTGATCTCCAGTACAAAACCTGCTTCTCCACCTGCATCATCCATGAAAGCAGCTGTTAAACGCTCCACTGAGGAGACAGGTTCATCAGAGTCCAAGAACTCTAAAACTTCTTCCCACCAATCCTCTGACAAGCTTAGTTTAGATACACAGCCTAGGCAAAAGACTGGTGCAAAGAAAAAAAATTGAAAATATGGAATTGTTCGCTATTGAGAGATTGACTTGATCCTATTGTGGAAAGCTATGCCACAATGATGCAGAGATCAGAGAGGCCATGGATTTGTGCATCTGAACAGGATCGTTCTCCTCCAGTATTGTACTCCAGGCAGAAGGCCATTCTGAAGGAGAGATTGTGGACTCTTCACCACATATTTTGGAGCATCCCCCAACTTCTATGCCATTTGGAGTTGTGCCATCTCAAAAGCTGGAGTTGAAGTCATCTGCCCACGACAGACTCAACAAAATAACATACCATAATCTGGTTCTAAGACAGAGTTTGGGAAGGAAGATCCCACGAACTTGGAGATGATGCTTCACCATGAGTCCTGCCACATAGTATCCACTACAAGTACCATGAGGACTTTAGATTGGATCCTCCGACACCTCCGCCAAGGCCCACATCCTTGCTACATAGACATCACCTGGATTTTCCTCCAAGATGGGGTCAAGACATCTAATTGGTCTGTGGGGACTGGTATTATGAACCACATTTTCCTGCAGTCTCTGAAGTGGAGACTTTTGCATTGTCAAGTTTTTGTTATCCAGATGGCTCTCCCAAACATTGGGTCTCTCTGATTGATGCCCCAAAGCCAATGGATAATTTATGGGCTTTTACAGATCAAGTTCTTTTGATGGTAGATGCTTTGGTTCTGCAGGTTAAGCAATCAACCCAAATCATTTATAACCCACTATAATGAGATGTCCAAAAGGCTGCCCCTCCATCAACTTTCCTCCATTTTTGCCTCATCTCCTACAATTTATGAAACTGTCCTGGACGACACCATCATTAGTACTACAGGATCAATAATAGGCACTAACCATGGTTGTCCCACCATCCAAAGATGAATAGTTGAGGCTAAAACCAGGTCCTCCCAGAAGCTTCACTCAGCTCTGGCAAATTGCAAGGGGAAGAAGCTTATTTGGGATCTACTCTCTTCACACGCATTGCAACCTATGGTGCCTGCATGGAGAACTATCAGCGCAACCGTGCAAATTCAGTGGCTCTGTTTTTGATAAGTTAGACAGCAAGGACAGGAAAACTTTGGCAACTTTTCACTAGGAGGCCTTCTTCTTCCACATCATCAAGTCCAGCTGGCAAAGCACACAGCAGATACAACTGGAAAAATGCTGTCACATGTTGTACCCATACAGTGCCACACTTAATTGAGGTCATTTGGGCTATTATCTCCTATCAGAGCTGTCATCAAGGACATGCCATTTGATGACTCAGGTCTGTTTAATGAAGCCATCCATTCAAAATTTTAAAAACCACCAAGAGCTTTGAACAGCTGAAAATAAATATGGCCTGTCAGCAAAGACCTCATACATGTCTTTTCGAATAAGATGGCATCAGAATTAATCCTACCATAGCCTGTCCATTTCACCTCTATACTGACCAAAGTCATTCTCACAGCAATGGTGCCAACCTTGTTCAAAGCTAGTGAATTCACTAATTGTAAGAACTGACTCTGAGCACTTCAAACCAGTGCTTTTGCATTGGCCATTCGGTCAACTCACAAAAGGACAAGTTACCCCACTGTTTATGGATAGACTTGCTCAGTATGCCCATGTCTGGTCAAGAATAACCACAGACCAGTGAGGAAAGATCCACAAAACACAGCCTGCAGCTTTGATTCTTCAGGAGATCGACATCCATTGAGGCAGAGCTTCAGACTCAATGTTTTTTCTTTCTGTTACTTGCAATCTCCCAAAGAGACAGTGATCTCTAACAAATCATGAACCTCAGGGCTGTCAACAATTTCATAAGACTGAAGCATTTCTAGATGGTGACTGTCGCGTCAGTCCTACCACTTCTTTGTCAGAGAGATTGGTTTGCCACCCTCAATCTCAAAGATGCGTATTTCCATATTGTAGTGCACTCTCAGTGCTGACAGTACCTTATCTCTTGAATCAGAGACATATATTTCAGTTTTGAGTCCTACCTTTTGGCTTGGCAATGGCACAGTAGGTGCTCATCAAATGTATGGCAGCAGTGTCCACATATCTTCTCACCTACTATGTTTCCATCTATCCTTACCCTGATGCCTAGCTGGTGGTGGCATACAGGAAACCATGGTTACTACAAAACATAGATTTGTTCTTCATCTACTAAACAAGCTTGGCCTCATACTGAGTCAGGATAAATCTCATTTACTCCCAACACACTGCGTCCAGATTCTAGGGATGCTATTTGATTCCATTGAGGAAAAGACTATTCACAAACATTCAGAATGCTGTCCCCCACTGCTGAAAACACAAGAAAATGCAAGCTAAGATATTTCACCCTGCTTGGTCACCCAGCTTTGGCCACAGTTCTGACTCTGTTTCCAAAACTTCATATGAGACCTCTGCAAATCATGGTTCCTACAGCACTTCAATTCTATAAGAGAATCACAGTTGAAGCACTTCTCCATCATGTCTCTGACAAATTAGAGCTCTCTCTGTTTCCACAGAGACTTTCAAAATGAAATGTGGATACAATTAGACTATGTTATGGACTGGTTGGAATAATAATAATAATAATAATAATAATAATAATAATAATAAACTTTATTTGTATCCCGCTACCATCTCCCCATGGGACTTGATGCGGCTTACATGAGGCCAAGCCCAAAATACATCAAACAACATCAATAATACAAGATTAATAAATAATCATTAAATTACAAATCATATAAATCACATAACAAAACAACTATCAATAGTGACATATAAACAGTTTTGAAACCGCTGGGCCAAATGTAATATGCTTACGTGAACAGGTAAAATATAACTGGATAGGCTTTTTCAGAGAGAAACGAGGGAACAACAATCCATCCTAAGTCAGTATTAAAGTGCATTATAAGGGCATATTGCTGAGAGTTCTCCTATTCTGGGAAGGCACACTGGAACTCCCATCTTCTCAAATTTGAGCACATACTACAAGGGCCACAAAGACATCTACAGCTTTTATTAAGGGTATTACCCCAGAGATTTCCAGGACTCTTATTTGGAGCAACCCTTCTACTTTCATCTTACACTATAGACTGGACTCTAGATATGTTGCTGACACGACTTTTAGTAGGACAGTATTGTTCTGTGTTTCCTGAATTCAAATTCCTACTTTGTCCTGGTTTCTTTCATTCAAGGGTTTTATTATTAATAGACTACAACAAGAGTTTTTTATAAAGGGATCAATGTTGTTCTGCAACTGTTTTTATGTGTCTTGATGTTGACACATTTACCTCAAATTCAAAATGTTTTACCTTGAATTCGTAGCATCATGATGTCTCTTTTACAGACATTTGGCATATGTTTTTGCCACATGTTCTTCTTGGTGGCTGTGTCTTTTCTGTGTACTTGAATGGGCTCAACCCAGTGAAATGTATGTGCTAACTGTGTGCACAGTTATGTATGTGCTAATTAACAAAGCATGTATTTACACCATAAATCATTCCTTAATGCAAGCTTTATTCTTGGTTATTTAATAAAGTTTTATATTTTCCTTAATTACCTAACTCTTGGATGCCATGACTCCTTCCATCCATGGTCCTTAGTTTTTTAGTCACCCAGTTGTGTGATTCACAGAGAATATGAAGAAGGACAGGTTGCTTACCTATAACTTTATTTCTTCAAGTGGTCATCTGTGAATTCACACAACTGCACCCATCCTGGGGCAGCAATCCATACCTTATATGCACTTGGGATAATGGGTGGGGTTACTGCTAAAAACATTTATCTCTAGAAATTCTGGACAGTTTTGAAGATGCTCTGTGCAGGTACAGAACATCCAGTTATGTGAATTCAAAAATGACAACTCAAAGAAATACAGTTACAGGTAAGCGACCTGTCCTTCTCAAGTAGAAGGGAATGCTCTAATCAGTATTACAAGGAAGAATATTCCAAACATACGGAGAAGCAGGTTAGATGACTCAAAAATAAGTAAATAAATTTGACATAAACAGAATGAGATAAGAATAGATTTGAATAATTGTGTATTGTTTTGATCCAGGCCCAGAACATATACTCTGTTCTTATTTCCTTTTTATTTAAGTCACAAGCGTTTTATCTTTAGTATAACATAGCATACTAAAGATAGCATGGTATGCTGTCTTTAATATAGCATACTAAAGAAAAGGGAGGAAAAATTACAAAAGTTAAACAAAACACTGGAGTAAAAGAAGCAAGCAAAATCCCACCAAGAGTTAAACATGTCAACGCAGATTTGACTGAACCAGGCAAGCAGATACAAACTTATCTTCAGAGTGAGGGAATATAAAATACTACAAGAAAACACAGGAGAAAAGTTGTTCAAGCATTTAAATTTTTTTCAAACAAATCAACAAAGGCTAAATGAAATGTATGAGAGCCCACATAGATAGAAGAAACTTGTTAAACTTAAATAGACGATTTCATATTTAAGTGATGGCCTAGCATACAAGAAGAATATTATGAAAGGACTGGGGTAAACAAACTGAGAATTTTGGTAGAATTAAAAACAAAATAAAGACTTTTTCATGTAGATAAACTCCTTACAACCTGTGATAAACGCCTTACAAGCATCCTGGAAAACACTTTATGACACAATTATTCAAATCACTTTGGAAAATACAGTGATAGTTACATAAACAAACAGGGAGGGACACATTCTGCTGTTGTACTTGATCTTGCTATGACTCTATGGAATTGGTGTGTTCAAAAGTATATTCATCCTGTTACAGTACTTCTAGCACTCACGGACAATGCTTGTGTACTCCAATACAAACAGACCATGTCAGATGATGAATTCCTGTGTCTGACATCCGGATGTGAGACTTCAAGTCTCAGATTTGTTCACTTTCCCAATGCTCTTACTACAATACATTCTGAGCCCTGTCACGTGCACAATGGAGGACCTTCTTACAGCGACACCAAAGGCACTCCAAGTGGCCAGTTTCTGGTCAAAGGAAATTTAGTATAATGCCATTTTTAAATATGTTATAACTGTATTTTAAATTCGCTTCTGACACAATAAATAAATAAATGCATTCCCAATTAACACCAAGTGTTCTTATCTAGAACAGATTGGGGTCAAATGTCTCTTGGGAATGCTTTCTGCGTAGATGGTCTTGATCTCTCTTTTTCCCATTTTTTCCCATTACTTTCAGGAGAAGGTTTGAATTGTCTAGACACAGATCCAACACCATTCTAATAGTGCCCTGTTAGCTGAGACAGCTATGATTTGGCCAATTTTTTCAGCTGTCAAAAGGCCGTTTCATGCATCCAACCTACTTTCACATTCTCACAATCAAGTCCTCCATCTGGAACTTGAGATTCTGCCACTCACAACATAAAAAATAACATCTTGATTTCTCCTCAGCGCTGAGGTGTATTCTTGACTTCATGGAAGGACTCCACTAGAAAATCTTATCATTACAAATGGAAAAGATTTTAGTTTGTTTGCAATGTCAAGGTCTGATCCCTCTTCTCCATCTTCATTGTCTAATATTTTGCATTTTCTCTAACACCTGGTTTACCTGGCTGCAGTTGTAGCCAACCAACTCTGCCCTTTCCTTCCTTGTTTTTGGATCCTGTAATAAAGAAGTTCGTTAAAGATCTATATCATCTTTATCCTTTAGTGACACCACCTGCTCCACCATTGACACTGTCACTAGTATTTTCTCAACTTACACATGGCTCAATCAAATCTCTGGCAACAGATGATGAACAACTGCTTCCCTGAAAAGCCATGCTCCTTGTAGCTGTAACCTCTGAGAGACACATGGGCAAGTTTAAGGTGTGATGTTCCCTTCCAGATTTTTCATCAGGATGAAGTTGTCTCCCCTCCCAGATGTCACTTTTTTTCAAAGATGTTTTCATACTTTCATCTGAACCAAAATAATATTCTTCCAACATTTTATCCACAGCCATATTTCCATCAGGAAAGATCTTTTCTTAGCCTATATGTATAGAATCATAGAATCATAGAATCAAAGAGTTGGAAGAGACCTCATGGGCCATCCAGTCCAACCCCCTGCCAAGAAGCAGGAATATTGCATTCAAATCACTCCTGACAAATGGCCATCCAGCCTCTGCTTAAAAGCTTCCAAAGAAGGAGCCTCCACCACACTCCGGGGCAGAGAGTTCCACTGCTGAACGGCTCTCACAGTCAGGAAGTTCTTCCTAATGTCTTCCCAAAAAAGACTGTTTGTTTGTATGTTAGGCCTTGACTTACTCTGTTCCTCATTTTGCTCTGTTCTGGAAGTCTAAAAGACTGTTTGTTTGTTGTGGCGGTAGACCTAAAACAGGACTCTAAGTGTCTTCCCAGAGACTTTCCAAATGGGTTGTCCATACAATCGGTTTAGTGAACTTTCAGTGATTCTAAGAACACATTCCACTAGAGTGTGGCCAATTTCACTGCACTTCTATGTGGTGTTCCTTTAGCAGACGTCTGCAAAGCCGCAACATAATTGCAGCCATCCACATTCATCTAGATCAGTGGTTCCCAATTTGTGCTCCATGGAGCCCTGAGGACTCCACATGCACTTACCGGGGCTCCACAGCCACCCCAGGCAAATAAAATATATAAAAATTGAATGAAATTAAAGAATAAGAAACAAAGTTTAATCAAAATGAGAAAAATAGATATTACATTTGGAATACGAAATTTCCAAGTTGAATTTTGCACCTTTAACAGGGCACTTGATCATTCTGCTGCCACTAGCTCCAAAAGTATTGACAATGACATTGGGTAGGGTGCCAAAGTGTCACACACACTCTGTCGTGTGCTACATTTTAATAGCCCTTTCTGGAACTGAATGTCCACATCATTTCTTGTAACTGCATATTCAGTAAGTTTCTCCGTTATTCTTGACCCTTTGAAAATTCCTGGAATCCACTCAAACCTTCTTGGAATCATATAAAATAAAGGCTGGCTAGTCGATTTGGAGCCACTTCACAGCAATAACATTCATAGCAATAACTGTGATTTCTTAGCTATTCTTCTGAAAATTTTCTATGCATTTGAACTTTTAATGAGTTTTAGTTCTGTTGTGTCGTGTTCTACTCATACATTCAAACCCCGAACTACTGCAATACATTTCCAGTAGAAAAACTTTACATTATGAATTGACTCAGGTGCTTTTATTGGTATTCAAGTAGGTAAGTACTTGTATTTTGTTACAAAATTTTATTTGCTTTATTTTGTATTTTGGTTTATGAAAGATAAACTCCATTATTCTCATATCCCTGTGTGATTTTCTTTTAGGCATAGTTGCTGGCTTCAAATAGGTACTTTGAAGAAAAAAAATGTTATGTTTGAAAAGGAGGACAAACCAGCAACTCACTCCATTACTTCGCCAAATGAACAAATGGCAAAAAAAGACAACCAAGCAATGCACTTAACCAGTTTTTTTGTCAGAAGAGAAAAAGAAAAGAAACTATTTCTGACTGTGGCTCCACCTCAATTGTTGTTTGCAAAATCTGGCAGAAGTGGGCATTGGGGAACACACCTCCCAATACAAAACGAAAATATGAAGAAAGTTACTTGAATATGGAATTCATAGAAACGAATGATAGTTGGCCTCTCTGTGATTTGTGGAAATATGTTGACCAACAGTTCCATATTTCCTGCTCAACTGCAGCGTCATTTCAAGGGAAATGCCCTCAGTGGTGCAGTGGGTTAAACCCTTGTGTTGCCAGGACTGTAGACCGACAGGTCGCAGGTTCTAATCCGGGGAGAGCACGGATGAGCTCCCTCTATCAGTTCCAGCTCCCCATGTGGGAACATGAGAGAAGCCTTCCACAAGGATGGTAGAACATAAAAAAAAGATCTGGGCATCCCCTGGGCAACATCCTTGCAGATGGCCAATTCTCTCACAACAGAAGCAACTTGCAGTTTCTCAAGTCACTCCTGACGCCCAAAAAAATCGAGTTAAAAGATAAACTGTTTGATATTTTTCAAGAGGAAGTGCAATGAAATTTAGCAGTTTTCCTTCCTTCACTTGCTTAGTCTCCAATCCCATCGTGCATTTTGTTCAACTCCATCTTCTATGGGTTTCTTCAACCTTTCCAGGGCCACCCATCCATTACACATTCACTGATGGTGGAAAGGCAGTGATGGGTCACAGTGCTAGAGCCATTGCCAAAATTAAAGGTAAGGCAAAGAAATGTACCAGCAGCCATTATATTATTCATAGATACACACTAGCCTTGAGAAAAATGCCTTCTAAGCTTATGATAGTGTTGAATGAGACTATAAATAATCGATTATATAAAATCACAATCTCTTAAATGCAGGCTCTTCAAACTAATGTGTGAAGATTTGGGAAGCCACAGTGAGTCCTGCTGCACACTGAAGTAAAAGGGTTGTCTCAAAGTAAAACATTGACATATTTGATGGAACTGCATGCAGAGATAACAGCTTTTTTGGTGGACCATAATGCTCTATTGACAACAGTTTTAAATAATAAAGACTGGGTGTGCAAACTGGCGTATTTGGGCAACATTTTTAGCAAAATGAACTAAATGAATCTATCATTGCCAGAAAAAATTGGCACAGTTTTTGATGCAAACACGAAAGTGTCTTCTTTTAAGAGGAAACTTGTATATCAGTTGGAGTGCATGGAAACGGAAGATATCAATTGCTTCCCACATACAAAAAGCATCTTGAATTAAAATAACATCAAGATTCAAGAAAAAATACAGAGAAATATTCAACCGCATCTCAAAGCTTTGAAATACATATTTGAACATAATTTTTAACAGCAAAATGGAAGGTACTTGATGCCTTTAAATGGATACTGAATGTATTGAGCATGAACAAAAAGCCACCCAGCTTAAACTCAGCGGAATACAAGTCCTCACAGATTTGACACCTTATAGTGAACTAAAAATCACATTTCAAAATCAGTCTACCAGAGTTTTGACTGCACTTACAAGATGAATTTAAAGTCTTGTCTGAGAAAGCAAAATTAAAGTTGGATTCTTAGTCTATACAGTCTCAAAACAAAATACAGAAGCCACTTAAATGCAAAATCAAACATTATACTGCAATTGTCATCAATTGAACCTAAAATAAGAAAACTGCAAAAAATTAAGTTAACTTATAATGTTTATATGTTATTTTATGTTATTTCATGTTATGTCTTAATTTAGGCCTACTGTTGCACTACAGTGCACTCTACTTCTGTTATAATGCAAATGGTGTGATTTATTGCTCTTGGAAAGCATTTTTATATATGTCCAAGTTTTGTCAATATCATGTGTAATGGTGGTAGTTGAGACAAATTTGAGATATTATGTTTTTTTAAATACAATTTCATTGCATATACATTATACAATTGTTTAGATATCTCTTTACTTTACGTTACTCCTAAACACCATTAACTTGTAAAATATAGAGTAGGCCTAAGGGGCTCCCCCTTAAAAATTTATTCTAAAAAGGGCTTCGCAAGCCAAAAATTTTGGGAACCACTGATCTAGATTATTGACTGCATTGCACGTCTAGAACTGATGAAAGTTTTGGATGAGCTGTTCTCTCCTCTGTTTCCCCATGACATGATGGGGAAAAGAGAGAGGGCACATGGGGTGCCACGAGCCACCCTGTCCACCTTTCCTTTTGCTGGTGATTACCGTGTGAAGAGGTTCTCAGTCTGCCATCCTCTGATAAGTCTGAGTTTGTGTGAGGAACAGAGACCACTAGGAAGAAGAACAGGTTGCTTCACTGTAATTGTAGTTCTTCAAGTGTCATCTGTACTCTCACAAAAACCCACCCTACCTCCCCTCTTTCTTTAGTAGACTTCAGAACCGAAGTAGCTTAACAGGCTGGGACATGCATGAGCACAAAACATATTTCTGTGAGGGCACAGACAACTACTCAAAGAACCACATTTACAAGTAAGCAATCAGTTCATATCTTGGATGTAAGAAATATACAAAATACTGGAATCACATGAGTATATTCCGTAGTTCAAGGACCGAAATCATGTATTTTTCACAAAGTTTGGATTATTTCTTTCACTTTTTTTGAAGGTACAAACTATTTGAGTAGTTTCTGCAAGTCGTTCCTGAGACAAGATCGTGCCACATTTATATCTGTGTTTAATATACACCATTTTGGATGTGTACGAATTAGTAAATACATTAGAATTGGTTTTCTTCAGTCATACAGCCATGGGTATGTTTCCATGTGTTGAATCTAATTTATACGTATGTGAAATATCCACCAAAGTGCAGAAATACCATTTCTTAAGTTTTAATCAGTTCATCTTTTTGTAACAGTGGGAGGAGAGTGATTTGTAAAACTTAAAATTTGTACATATTTACTCAGAAGTACATATTTACTTAATGAGACTTACTTCATGATTCATGAGTGTAGGATTGTACTTTGAATAAACCAGAGAAACAAACAAAAAGCAGTGGGGCTAAATGGAAACATAATGGAATGAAGAGAGAACACTGAGGTCAAAATCAGATATATAAAATAATAATTAATTTATCTATTATCTCAGAGGTATTCATGTTAAGTTTCAACTTCTATCCAGTTGTGTGCAGCCTTAAGTTGATCAGCTCATCTGCATATCTATATTACAGACTGACTACCTGTGGCTTTCTATAGTTTTCCCCATCACCTGCTACTTGATTCTTTCAGCTGAAGATGACAGGCAGGGCTGTAGCCAGAAAAAAATTTCGGGGAAGGTTGACAATTTCGGGGGGGGGGGTTGAAAATTTCGGAGGGGGGGGGGTTGAAACCTGCCTCCTAGCTCACGCTGAAGCAAAGAGCACAGCAGGGGGCAGAGCAACCTTCCATAGCCTGCAGCTCCGCCCCTGTCAACCACCTCCACCAAGTCTGGCTTCCTTAATGAGAGCATTCAACACACACACACCCAACTTGGTTGCTTCACTACATCGGCTATTGCTGCAAGTAATGACAGTGTGAATAAATTGTCAATATTTGCTTGAGATAGTGCTTACAGTTCTGGAGGGACTCTTAATTTTTTGCATCTCATAGACTTAGCATGGGGATTTGGTTAACCAGTTAAAATTCATGAGTAAACCAGGTTTTTAAAAAAAATCTGAAACATTTCGGGGGGGGGAGTTGAACCCCTAAAACCACCCCCTCGCTACAGGCCTGATTAACTGGCATACTTTATATGTGAAGCATGTGCTCTGATGCTCATGCCCTGCTGCCATCAGAATGCCAAAGAGCTGAATGGTATGACCATACAATGCCAGCTGGTGCACTCAAATTTCACTTTAATAACAAGTATCATGGTAATTGCCATATGACTATATCTCTGGTCTACCTTGGCCACTAGAAGTAACAAGTTTTTACAAGAAGAAAAAAATACTGTTTATACTCGAGTATAAGCAGACCCTGAGGCATCTAATTTTATCACAAAAAACTGGGAAAACACATTGACTCGAGTATAAGCCGAGGGCAGGAAATGCAGCAGCTACTGGTAAATTTTAAAAAAAATGCATTAATTGACTCTTCAGTAGCTTAAATGTTTTTGAATGTTTACATTAAAGTGTAATTTAAGAAAACACTGTCCAACTCTGATTAATCCATTATTCTAATCTTCTTCAATGTAAATGTGCTTATGTATCCTTCCTATAAAAATAAAGAGAGAAAATAATAAATGTAATAAAAATAATAATACAGTAAAATAATGGAAATGTAATAATAACAGTAATAATTGTGTAAAATAATAAATGTAATAACAATAATAGAGAAAAATAACAAATGTAATAATAATAGAGTAAAGTAATAAATTTAATAATTATTATAATAACAACAGAGTAAAATAATAATTAGCCTTGACTCAAGTATAAGCCAAGGAGGGCCTTTTCAGCCTTCAAAAGGGGCTGAGAAACTAGGCTTATACTCATGTATATATGTACATTAAGAGCATTTTCTATTCCAGTGGGGACAACTCTCCCCAAGAAGAAGCTTGTCAAAGAAAGCGTTGATTGCAATTTAAATACAATCTGGTATTGTGTGTTTTGCATGCACAGTAAGTTAAATAATTGACTTGCATTTAAAAAATCAAATATATCTTGTTATTGGCAGTCCTTCAGAAAGGAAGCCAAAGTATCCATATCTTGAAAATATAACTATGCTGAATTCTTGGTGAATTGCAGCCCTAAATTCTGAAACATCTCAAAAGAGAATATGGGATCATCATAATCTCAAACAGTAATGCATTGCTCCTATCATGGGAAGAGTGGAAACTCCATATTCTGGCTGGAGAAGGATTGTCTATGTATACAATAAAGTTGTTAAATAACTGCTACAGACTTAGTGGAGCAGCTACTGACAAACTAGGCCACAGTAAACAGTAAATATGTCTATTATGTTGACGTTTTATATTATATTTGCTTTTAAGAAAGAAATTCATAGAGTTGTCTGAACAATAGAGCCTAGTACAGCCAATGGTTTCAATGGCCAACTTTAATACCAAGTATAAGTAAGTGGGTGAGTTTCAGAGATCTTACGTTACTTTAGGCTTAATGAGAAGAGGGTGGAATTATAGAAGATTGTTCAAAGTATATGCAGCTTAAGTTAAATGGATTTTAGTCTAAAGGTTTTGGTGACAAGATCCACAAGTCCCATTCCTAGCTGTGCCATTTCTATATCTGTGCTTCTGTTTTCCAGTATCCATATAGTAAAATAATGTTTTATTTTTAATACCTGCAATAGTTTTCCCCTATGCAGTTTCTTGTTCCTCTTTTATTATTCCACACCTTTCCTATCACTTACTCTTATCCTCCATCCCCAGATTCAATTACCTGTGGCATCAGTTGTCCAGAAAACCTTTTGAGAGAGATAACTATTCTGCAATAATACCATATTTACTCAAATCTACTGCTCATCTTTTCTTTTTCTTTTTTGCTAAATTGTATAGCCAAAACTGAGATGTGCATTAGGTTCAATGGTGTATTAGAATTGTGCATTTAACCCACATACACACACCCTGAACTCACTAGCCTCATCCTGACAGAGGGACACCGCTTCCCTACTGGCCTCATTTATGAGGCCTTCAAAATATTCCCCATTCCCACTCATGGTTTTCCAGCCTTGGCCTGATGGAGGGACACGGCTTCCCCTTGTCCGTCAGCCATTTGGAGGTAACCAGCAGAAGAGTCAACTGGCAAGGGAAAACCACACATTTCATTTGACAACAAATCCCTCAGTTTTTGCAATGTGCACTTTAAGAATTGAGGTGCACAATTACAATCCATGGTGCATTATGAGTAAATATGATACTGACCACCAGTGAAAGAAGGAACATTGAGTTCTGAATCTCTTGCCTGATTCAAAGAAGAATTACATTCTGAGAAGCTTGAGTATTTTGCAAAATTAAAGCTTGTAAGTTGTTTGGCTTGACAATTTCACGTCTATTATCCTGTGCAGTATCATACCCTCCAACATCTCAAATATTAAAATGGTCAAACAACATCACAGTGTAGTCAAAATGGCAAAACGTATTAATGAAGAAAAATAGATAAGCTAGGAGAGGCTGAAGCAGCTTGCTTTCGCCTGGGCCTATTGGGAAGGTCAGGAGTCCAGCATCTCCCCACTGATGAATTCGTTGAGTATATGCTACCTTTGCACTCATTTTACAGCAGTTGAACTAAGCTAAGACAAGGGAGGAATGTTCGAGGACAAGAGAAACTGGGACATTTTAAAAGCAGCTGCACAACTGGGAGGAGTGAGGACTAACAGGGGGTGCCATCTAAATTGTAGAATTCAATCAGTTGGGTAACACTTTAAATATCCTGTCTCCATGCAATTGAGTTGTAGTGTTTTACAATGTCTTTAGCCTTCTCTGCCAAGGAGTTTGGTGCCTCACCAAACTGCAGCTTCCAGAATTCCATAGCACTGAACCATGGCAGTTAAAGCGGTGTCGAACTGACTTAATTCTACAGATAGATACACCCTCAGACTTCCTGCCAAATTAGTTGGAGTATATATAGTATGGGCAGTATGATTAATGTCCCTGTCCACATATGGTTTAGTTTATGAAAATTCTACTTTACTGTCTTGAAATCAGCACATTGTGAATGGTGTGACTCAACATGAACATTACAGAAAGAAAGTCAGATTCAATAGCAAGTAAAAATTAGAAATTCCTTGGATTAAATTCATTATGCAAATGTCAGGTTTTATATGAATACCTACACATCATTTATGAGATTTTTATCTTTATTTTGGTGTTCATTGAAATATTTTGTTAATGCAAGAAAATCTTGAAGATATTGACTAAAATCTTATTGATTAGTTCCTACTAGAATAAATCAATTGAATCCCTTGTTGAATGTTGAGTCAGCATGTAGACACATCTCACTAATTTAATGAAGCTACTGTAGTTGGAACTAACAATAGGATTCAAGCCACCGAGCAGAGCATGTATGAAAGGAAATTGAAAGGGAGGTACATAAACTGCTGCTACATTGAGAACTGACAACATCTGTAGCAGTAGAATAAGAGTAGCTCCCATAACATCCAACCTTTTGCAGATAGAAAGTAGGGCACTCGTGCTTTAGCAATATCAGAGTTTAATCAAAAGTGCATGGCCAGGCATCAAGAAGCTGACATTATTATTGACAAATAACACAGAGAGCTACTATTGTGAATATAGAAACCATGGAATTTATGTGTTGAGTTTGGGAAAGGCTGAAAAATAGAAAAGGACAATAGGACGTGCAAGGCACTGCCTCCTTCTATTAACCTAGTGCAAATTATTTTGAACTTTGAACTCTGTTTGCAACAATTAAAAAGTGAGAGGAGAGAGAAAACTTGACTTTTAAATGCAGAAAGTGGAACCACAGAAGATTAACCATGTTTGTCTATGTCAAACCATGACATTTTGAGAGTATGGGCTCCAGTGTTGCACTATTTGAAAATAGAAACATTTCACAATAGAAATGGGAGTATCAATCCTTGAGTGGCACACCTGCAAAGGAGTTACCAATCCTTTTCGGGTGTGCTGGCTATTCAATCAATTGTTTTCAACCTTTGCTCCTCAAAATGGTTTAGGTTTTAGCACCCAAAATTGGATATTGACCACACTGTCTGCGGTTCTGGAAATTGAACTCCAAAATATTTGGAAGACCAGAGATTGAAAACCACCGTCTTGAATACAGTCATAATGTTGCTGTCCTCGGGCAAATGAATCAGTTCTTATTGGGCATATCCATACTGTAACTTTTCCCTTGCTGCTTTATTTAATATATGACATACTATTATACTATCAAGTACTACCAAAATTTTAGGGAGTAGCCTCTGAGAGAAGCAACCACCTGATCTGCCAAAGTGGTGTGACTTTTGAGTTCTGACTACAGAACAAAATTATAAATCTCAACAGGTGTTCTAGGTGACCTGAAAAAATGTCTTAAGATCCCATCTATAATTGCCAGTATGAAAAAAATTCTAGGAGCGAAATATGACTGCTTCATCTTGTCTAGAAAATTACTAACAGTTTACTCCACGCCATTCTGCATATGTCGAGAAAGAAAAGATTGACTCTCCCAGATCCTCCTGACAGCTGGTACTGATGGATGTGAAAGAAAGGGAAATGCCACATCAATCTGTAGCCTAATGATTAGATAGAAACATAGAGAAAGTGAAGGAACAGGCAGCATTCTTACAGATTACCCCCCAAAAAGGAGATGCTGAGTACATACAGAGACAGCATAGAGGGGCATCTGTTCAGTGCTCACTCAAGGTGAATTCACAAGATTAACAGGTTTTCTGGACAACAAGTTCCTGAAGAATCTTCCTGCTCACCTGATCATCACCTGAATGTGTGTCTCCCTCTTTCTCTCCCACTTTCTTCTCTGTTTCAATCTCACCTGTTGTCATCCTGTGTACCTCTGTTCAATAACATCCACTTAACTATCCCACAAGACCCTGATCGCCTAACCCCCATTGTCATTGGTCTGCAGCCTATCTCAGCTAATGCACTAGCAGGTCAAGCCCCACCCTGAGCATCTTGTGTGATCTCCAGCCCATGGCCTTGGCTCAGAGGAATGGCACATGGCCCATAGTCTGTCAATTTCATTTCTTTCTTTTCTACCTTAAGGGCGCACCCATTTTTTGCACCAAGAGCCCACAATCCGGACCTCTCCCTTTAGAGCAATCTATACCAGAGCTATGAATGAGTCTCAATGTGTCTCTGTGGATGCCTTTGCATTGTGCTGTGATGCATGCTGCATGCTCTTTTTGCATGCTTCTAGTCTTGCACACTTGATAATAACCTGCTCTGTTGAATGGTTGCAGTGCATTCTCCTTAGACCCCCATCCCTGTACTGCTCGCTCTGCTGCTATCTTGAAAAGGCGGAATTTTGCTTTGTTTTGTTGATTTATTTTTCACTTTTTTATTTGCTATATATTTAACGAATGAACTCTTGAGGAGAACTCTGTGAAAGTTAAACCCTCGAACAGGATTCATTCCAGAGAGGATGATGTCACATGAAGTCTAGGGAATAGAATCAATCTCCCAACTGTGCAAGAAGAGTGATCTTGCAAGGAAAATTGGAGCTCTTGATTCCTTGTCATCGTAGAAGAGAACCGAAGCCTGGTAGTTGCTTTTCAATGAGGCTACAATGTACACATCTTCTCTGAAAGCCTTTTGAGGGATTGCCCCTCCCTCTTTGCAAAAAAAAATGAAGAAAAAGAAGAAAGGAAAATATTGATAATCCTGCAGACTAATCCTAACCATGTTTACTTGGAAGCAAGCTCCCGTTACTTCTGTGAGATGAACATGGAAGCAGCACTTTTAGGATTGCCACCTGAGTTTAGTTATTTTGTGGGAGTACAATCTAATCATGTTTCCTTGAAATTGATGCGAAATTTATGATACCTGTGTGTAGTAGAGATTGAGTGAAAGAAAAGTGAGGCAGAGCAAGAACAGTATGTAATTAACTTACAAATATTGCACTCATACTTGATCTGCATGACCCTGAATGAGAGAACATTAAACAACTAATAGTAGAGGACACTGAACATAAGGCCCCTGACCCCAGAGTTCTCCTCAAGTGCCTTAGGTTCATCTGTGCATGACAAACTGGGAGGTTTTAGGGTCATAAAATGATACATTTCTGCTTGGATTTCTCCAGAGATTACTTCGTATGGACCTGCCTGTGGCAGATGATAATACAGTCCATTTCAATTCCACTCTCATGGCATTGATCCGGACTGCACTTGACATCAAGATTGCCAAAGGTAAGTATTGCCTTCATAAACCCAGCTAGAGAGAATTATCTCTTATCTGATAGATTAGATAATTCTGTGAAATGAGAGTGGATTTAGGAAAGCCCATCTTAAACTACTGTGGCACATGCTGTACGAGATACTTAAACCGAAAGAAGAATATAAAATTCAGTATGCATGTTGCTAACTCTAAGTTCATAGAGCACATACTCCACATCCCACAGTGAAATGAAGCTGAAAAGACTCTCTGGTACTCAGCTTGTCCAAATGCCATCTGTAGGAGGGGACCAACTCTTTAAGAGTCACCAGGAGAAGGACTAAGGGGTCTGAAGTGTGTTTAGAACAGAGGTACATCCCTCCAGATGCTAGACTGTAGCTCCTATCAGGCTAGGCAATGGTGAGACTGAAAATTGAGTTGTGGTCCAGCAACATTTAGAGTCTTAACATTTCTGATTTATATGTTTAGATGTTCTTGTCATTGTTTAAGGTTTCTTGGTTCCTAGGCTGAAATTTTGGCAGTTCAGCTTGTTGAAGCAGTTTAACTAAGTTTTGCCATAATGTACTCCGCGTTTCCCAATAAGGCTCTTTCTAGTAAGTGGAAAATTAGAGATTTAGAGAGCGAATTGTGCTAGAGTATTTCCCTCTGAATGGCCAGCTTGCTCATTACATTTCAGCATACAGTTCTTTATATGTAGATGGAATATTGGCAACAAAATAAAATTCTCCATCATGCCTGAGAGTACCAGGCCAGTTGAGGGAATCAGAGCAGAAGTCAAGGCATGTACAGCTCTTTCCTAGGAAAGAATCATTCAGGGAGAACAACCAATGAACTGCTGACCTCTCCCTGTATTTGATGTCTCACACAGTTGCCTGTACCTACTTCTAAAGCCAGGTTTGAGTAGGGAATAGTTGTAAATGCCAACTCAAAACTGTGTGGTATTTACATTTCGGGGAGAAGTTGTCCTCAGCTGTGATAATAAGATTGCGATGGCTTTTTTTATTTTCAATATTAAACACAAATTTGCAAAAGCAATAAAATGTTAATATTCAGATGGGCAGGGATAGCAATCAGGAGCACACATGTCTATTACTTACCTCCCATTCCTGGGTTGCATCTTCTAGGAGGGGCTGACAAACAGCAGATGGATTCAGAGCTGAGGAAGGAGATGATGGCAATCTGGCCGAACTTGTCCCAGAAAACACTGGATCTCTTGGTAACCCCTCATAAATGTAAGAGCTGCTGTTTACTGCCACTACCTACATTGACATTTTATCACACTGAATTCATTTGTGGACACTCATGTTTACTACTGCAAAGCTGTCTGCTTAATGCAGAGAATTATACTATTTCCACACTTACCTACATTTGTTATTCCAAATTAACAATAATTATTCTAACTGGCAGGCATCAGTGACAATATCTGTGTTCAAAAGAAGTATAAGTTACTGAAAAGGCACAGGATACATTATTGTAGCTACCTCTTACATATATATTCTACTTCTGGAGGTAGGCAACCTTCAGAGATCTGGAAGCTACATCAGCCACTTATGGCTATGGGGACTTCCGCCACCACCTTCATGCCTCAAATTGTTTTATTCTTCTTTTTCTCTTCATTTTATTTCTTTTTTTCTTTGAGTGTACAAAATAGATAGTCATGCTATCTAGAGGATATGATTGGTCATTTTGGAGCAACCACCACTAAAACTCAGTTTTAGTCCTGAGAGGTTTTTTTTCCCTCTATTGGAAGTGAATGGACAAGACCTTGTTGCAGCCACCCTGTGATCTGTTCATATGCCCCTATACATCTGATTTCTCTGGGGGCCCAAAAGACCAATCATGCTTTTTACAGTCACATTGGGTTTTTGCAAAAGACCCCTATGGATTTAGAGCAGATTGGCTGGATTGGTAAGATCAGTCACATCACCCCTAGAGGCAGCAATTGATGATTTCATCTGTCTCCAATTCTTGGTAGTATGTGGAGATCAGAAGAAATGCAGACTTCCTTCAGATTCCTCACTATAAACTCATGGTCCTTAGTGTGCCAAACTATTTTCTATTTCTCCTCAAAATTGATGTTGCGTCACTTTCTGCTGCCCTTTTGCAGATGAAATGGGGGTTCTCTGAACAGCTTAGCCTATCGCTGGCTGCCTCTGACTGGACAGGTACAGATTAAGTGGATAGGGAGCTCTCTTTGAGGAGGAGCATGGGACTTCCACGTGCTTCCCAAAAATGACGATGGAGTGATGTCTTGTTTTCCTTTGTCAATCAGCATTGGTCTTGATCCCTTATACTATTTCGGGACAATTGCTCCCAATGCTTAGGAGCCTGTAAAGACCAGGTCCTCTACTGTAATTCACCATGTGGCAGATAAACCTGTAGACATCCCCTCACATATTTACCTGGGCTCCCACCCCAAAACTCAATGACAAATTGAATGCTTTGCACAAGTTCAGTTGCAGTGTATCCAAAAAGATGAGAAATCAAAACCAGTACAAGGCACTGGGGAGTACCGTTGAACCAGTGCCAAAAGAAGAATAAAGTCTCTTTTTTTAAAATTTGCAGCTACCGACCTGACCGTGGGCAAAATCTATGCAGCCATGATGATCATGGAATATTACCGCCAAAGTAAGGCTAAGAAGTTGCAGGCTTTGCAGGAGGAGCAGGTATGTGAAGAACATAAAACATTAATTAGGAAAGATCCTTTTGCTCCCAGTTCTGGCTCAGATTTTTGTCTATTCAATAAACCTAATTTCTGCCAGCTCTTGGACTCACATTTAAAGGGTGGAAAGAACGTCATAGTTTAAAAACTGATTTTTTCATTAGTAACTATGGGGAACAGGATGAGTGTGTATGATTGAGAGGACGAGAGGGGATGCATTTATACTATGGAATCAATGCAGTTTGACACAAATTTAACTTCCATAGCTCAATTTTCAGAAGGAAAAATGACCTTTTAGACAACAAATAAAGTGCGGTTGATCTGGATCAACAAATCAATTCTAGCATTGTGAATCTGGTTCAGGAGAAATTAACTTTCCATTTTTGGGCTGTCCTTGAAGAAGTTGCAATGGAACCCGTCGTAATTGAATTCAAATTTTAACATTAGACTGCTGTTTCTTTCATTGTCAAACTCTGATTTAGTTTGTGTTTTCTTGTAGAATCGGACACCCCTTATGTTTCAGCGCATGGAGCCACCATCCCCAACCCAGGAGGGTGTCCAAGGGCAGAATGCTCTTCCTTCCTCACAGTTGGATCAAGGAGTTGGAATGTGAGTCTTAGCCAATAAAGCCTTAGCCAATAAAGCCTTCTGTGTTCTACAGAAGAGCTTCTTAAGCTATCTGATGTGGAAGACCATTAATTTATTCCCATCGTGCCAGAGATTTGTAGAGATCTTGCAGACTGGCATTGATACGTGGACCACCATATTGAGTAGCATATCAACTTCCAATTTATCTTTTTAAATGCCAGAGTAGTGCATAATAAAATGAAATCGTTATCTTTTATTTAACATATGTTAGTCTGAGAAGCCTGATTTGTCTAGTAACTCCCTATTCTGTTCCTGCCAAGCATTTGTTGAAGTTCTTGGAACCACAGCTTGTAGTTATATTTCAAGTACCTGAGGGTTTAGCATAGCAGAAAAAATTCCATATCTCCCATAGGAGGCTGTGGTAGTTGTCTCACCATCCTTCAATCCAGGAGTGATCCCAGTGTTACATGCCTGGCTATGGCAGGGCAGCAACTTCATTATCTCAAAGAGTTGACTCGGTTTGACCAGTCTCAAGCTCTATGTAGAATTATGTTTGAGTCTGAGTTTTTCTGTCTATTTCCAGGCGCGTGCAGGAAGGGGGAATGAAACCAAGCGAGTCATGGGTCACGCAAAGAGCACAGGAGATGTTCCAGAAGACAGGAACATGGAGTCCAGAGCGAGGGCACCCGGAGGAGATACCCAATAGCCGGACCAATTCCCAGGTGGTTTATGTGCCAGCAAGGTGTTTGGACTAGCAATTGCCTATCTGTCTTTTTCTTGGTGTCTCTTTTCCCTGCTCAATCCATCCTCCTGTGATCAGTCTGTCATTATAATGCTATATAACAAAATTAGAAATGTTTTCCTGGTTTGAAAGTGTTATTTCCTGTTTAAATATGTAGTACTTACTTTGAAAGTAGTTGTTATACTTCAGAAACTTTGTTTTTATGGCTGCCATAAATTAAGTAGAATTTCCTGAGACTCTATGATGTATTCATCGAAAACATATAGTAAAATGCGTTGCAAGATGTCCACCAAAACAAAGTTTTTGCAGTTTAATAAACATTTTCCATGTTTTTGTGATAGAACCAAGTAGAAAATGACATTTATAGCCCAGGAGTAATCGGACATTATGATTATATAATCTAGATTTGGAAAAATTGCTTAAATTGCATAGACCAAAAAAGGCAAAAGTATGGGTTGGACCAATATGGGTTCAGAATTGGTTTGCAGTGTGATTTGAGTTAGGCACAGAACAAACCACATTTTGGGAAGCTTCAGTAACACAATAAGTGTGGAATGTGTTTGTGGTGAAACCACTGCAAGACTTTTCTTCTCTAAGCAGAAATCTTCCTCTTTTTGGTCATCTTGCCTTTTCATTATATTAATTTGATCATGTAACTTCCCCTCATTAAAATAAAAAGGATTCTTAAAATAGTTTCAGAAATCAAGTAAAATTTCACCAAATTATGAGGGCTCCATATTGGTAACAAAGAAATGGTAATTTAATGTTCATCATATTGGCTGAGGTTTTCTAAAGGTATGAATTGCATTGACGTTAAGACAAATATGTGGGGAAGTTTCTTGCCACGTGTAATCACAATGTACTAACTTATTTTCCAAACACCAATATTGTATTATTTTGTGGAGTCCAGAATAACTTGAGAATAAAATACAGTGAGCAGGTCATTTTCCATTCTGCGCATCCTATGTTTGTCTTCTCCCAGAGTTGCCAGTATGTCAATGACTTGGTGCGCTTGGTGATATTAGGAAATACATTCAGATGCAGCCAAATATAAAAAATAAAAAAATCCATAAAGGAGTCATGCCTTTATTAACAAACCAAAATGCAGAAAATATACAATGCAAGCTTTTAAAGTGTTAGCTTCTTCATTAGGCAAAGATATTAAAAGTGATGACATTAGAGTCACAGGACTACATTTTGCCTCAAGGATTATTTCTGTTGTCAGGTAAGCTGGTCTCAAGGTATATCAGTGCTGCTGGAAATCATTTCCCTTCTTGGATATGTGGGGACTGGGAGCATAAAACAATAAAAGACTGGTAATAAAATTTGCATCATTGTCTCACTAACTGGCAACAGAGATAACATTCAAGACAAAATTTAGACCTGCGACTCTAACATGGTCACCTTTCATAGAACCATAGCATTGGAAGAGACTTCATGGGCATCCAGTCCAACCCCCTGCCAAGAAGCAGGAAAATCACATGTTTTTTCCCCAAGAAGAAAGCTGGTGCGCTAGCAGCTAGAAATGGCGGCATTATTTCTCCTTTCCTCATGTAATTGTACATGTTGTGGCAGCAGAGGGAGCTATATAATGTTTACGCTATTTTCTGACAAGAAGACCAGCAAGCTCCATGAAGAGCTTTGCAGCATCTTCGGTGCACTGGCATCTTTGGAGCAGAGATGGGGAACTCATGGCCCACCAGGTGTTGAACTGCAGTTTCCTCAGTCTCAGTCAACATAGGTAATGATGAGGAAGGATGTAATTTGTAACTCAACAACATCTGAAGGGCCTGTCTTTTAGTAGATCAGAGGGATTGTAGGAAGTGAAGTCCAGAACATCTGGAGGAGCACATTTTGAGAAACTCTTGTCCAAATTAATTCTAGATTTCAAAGGGTCAATTCCCTCCATGATGCATTTCTGTCTTTAGGTGGGAAGTGGGTTTATAAAGGATAATGACCATTGGAGGAACTGAATCATGTATAGCAGCAAAGCTCTTAAATCACTGGATGTTAACAATAGACAGAAGTTGGAAAAACTAGACTGATCCATTGAGTTTCTTACTCTTTGGACATCCCATCCCTCCCACGTCCTCTAGATGTAGAATGGAGTGGTGTCTTTCCACTTGGCTTTCCATGTGTTCTGACTCCATTGTTTGCCTTGCCTAATACAGTCTGTAGAGATGCGGGAGATGGTGAAGGATGGCTACTCAGACAGTGACCAGTATCTGCCAATGGAAGGCCATGGACGAGCAGCCTCCATGCCACGACTGCCTGCTGAAAACCAGGTGAGGGTTTTTTTCTCTGACCCATGTGTGAACTAGAGGGCTGAGGTGATTCTCTCTTCCCTGGCTCCTGGAGGTAGGAATAACCCTAGTGGTCACCCACACCAAGGATGCTGGCTTGGTCTTCTGTGTACTGATGCAAAGTGAAACATTGCTTGGACCCTACCTCTTCCATCTGAATTCTGTCAGGCAAGAGTGAAGAACATTTGCCCCCCTCCCCCAAGTTGTTGCTGAATCACAAATCCTATAATCATCCCTCATGATTGGCAGTGATGGAAGCAATTGTCCAAAAGTCTCTGGAGAAACATGGGTTTGCTACTCTAGCTTTAGGATGTGCCAAATAAAACTACTCAGTGCTTCAAGGAAGAATTTCAAGTAATATCATGACCACATGCTAAAGCCTTTGTTCTCAGATAGTGAGAAGTATCAATGTTGCTTTTATCTAGCACACTGATGAGGCTGAATCCCACATCAGCTATCTGTGATTTACATTGCCCTCTTTTTAATTCATAGAAATTGTCAATTTCATCTGGCCCACAGGTCGTGGCTATTGTGTAGTAATCATGTTGTCTTCCTGGCAGTACTTTAGCTTACATGCAAGCAGCCACCTGTCATCCTCATTTATTGGTCCTAAATATTATGGAAAAATTATCCCATTCAGTTCTACAAAACTAGCATTTTGCTATTAATACATCTCTTCTGGCCTTAGGGCTACTACCACCTTCGCATGCCTGGAGCCATTCCACTAATTATGTAAAGAGTGCTTCTTTAGTCCATTTAGGCCACAGTGTCAAACATGGGCCAATCTAGTCCACCAGTTTATGTGGCCCTCCAGATGCTGGAGTACAACTCCTATATTTCTCATCATTAGCTATAATGACTAGAGTGGATGGGAGTTGTGATCTGGAATAGCATCCGGAAGGCTTCAGTTACTTCTGTTTAGTCAGGATAATGGGTTTGATCTGAGATACAAGACTTGTAGATATTATGTGTCTGGTTTTAAAATGTCCTTTAAGCTTTCCCCAACTTCAGAGACACAAGAGCTGTTGAAAAGTAGTTTGATATCCCTGCTTTAGGCAGGGAAGGCTCTGCTTAATTTTGCATCTTCCTGCTCTTTTTGTCCCCAACCTGTTTAAGAAGACCAATAGCCCACATTCATCAGCTAGCAACAAGACAGAAGCAGATGCCAGGCTCCTATGACAGTCACAGCAGCGTGATGAAAGGAGAGACAGAGCAGATATACAGTTTCTTTACTACAATAAGTGAGGAGACCTCGGTGGCACAATGGGTTAAACCCTTGTGCTGGCAGGACTGAAGACCAACAGGTTGGAGGTTCGAATCTGGGGAGAGCACAGATGAGCTCCCTCTGTCATCTCCAGCTCCCCATGCAGGGACATGAGAGAAGCCTCCCATAAGGATGGTAAAACCAAAAAAAATCTGGGTATCCCCTGGACAACATCTTTGCAGATGGCCAATTCTCTCACACCAGAAGCAATTTGCAGTTTCTCAAGTTGCTTCTGACACAAAAACGAAAACTATAATAAGTGCTTTGACAGGCTGAAGGGCTTTGGGTATCTGTTACACATGGTTTTCAACTTGCATCAGTAACAAGTAACCAGAAGGATTAACATTGGCTGCAGTACACATATGTCAATTTTATGATATCTCCCTTAGAAAACCAAACCGGGCTCAGCCCACTCTGGCCAAATCTGGAGAAGCTAAAGGGGGAAATTATGAAATGAAAAAGGTTGACATGTGAATGCAGCAATTGAACAAATCTGACCCCAGGAGACAATCAGAGTAATCCAAGGAAGAGAAATGGCACCTCTTTGTCAGGGGAGGAGGGTGGGAACACGATCTGAGTCAGGCATCATCTACCATATGCTTTGCAAGAGAGTTCTGTTGAAGAGTTTGGGAACTGCCAATCAGGTTATCTAGCATCTTGTTCCTGCCCGATGCTACCCAATTGTGGTCCCTTTCACATTTTGGTGCCTCAGGGACCACAACTTTCTGCCTTAAGTTGCCTTGCTTTGAAGGCACCATTTCTGTTGTTTTGATGAGGCTAGAATTTTATTTTACTGAAGGTTTGTTCTGTTATGCTACACATGTCCCCAACCCTTCCTTCTCTTGACCAGAAATGGACAAATTGAAAGGACCAAATAAAATGGCATCTGCCTCCTTGTCCCAGCAGCGCTGCCATGTAAACAAGGATCATGTCCTTCTGCAGCAGTCTTCCTGCTATTAATGTTTGCTTCCTGATCTGGCATGAAGCATGCTTGGTGGTAGCCATCTCTTTAGGGATGTGACATGTAGTCCCAGCAGCCAGTGTTGTGCAAGGTGGGAGGGGCAGAGTGGATGATGGGCTTTGGGATAGGGAATGCTCTTTGCTAAGCATGTGCCAAGCAGCAGTTGCTCTCAGCATGCTCAGGTGTGTACAGCATTTATTGCCATATCAACAGGCTAAGCATATGTGTGTCTCTGTGTATATATGTGCAAATGAAAGCTTGGGCATATTATGACGTGAAAAAGGTCAATATACCATCTCCAGTGCTTCTTGCAATAGGTCCTATTCCAGGAGAAAGATGGGGTGTAAGTTGAATAAATAAATATGTATCCAGATTCTTCTTAGAAGATCCTAAATCTTGAATCACAAGACCATTACACCTTGCTGAAAACATCTGCTAAATCAACTAGGCTGCAAAACCCTGGCCTTGCCTTTCAGGTAGTAACACATCAATTCAGTGACCCTTTATTGGTCTGTCTCACCAAGGCTGGGTAGCCTGGATAGCTCATTTGATAAGGCTCAAGTGTTCCCAACAAAAGTCCCTCATTATCATCAGGTTTTTATCAAAGTGAAGATTCAGGAAGGGACCTTTGATTCAGCAGGGAAGATTTTAACTGTAAGGCAATGATTGTGAAATATTGCTTTGGAAAATCCTGGAGTTCCTCAATGAGAAGATCAGTATTGGTAGACAGACCTGGAAAAAACCCTCTTTCCTTACTACCAGCAGCACTCCCTTCAAGTACAGAGCTGTGAGGGAGTTGTAACATATGTTCTAAGCACACAACCCATGAGGGCCAGTTGAGGCAGTCCCACTGGACTAGAAAGCACTGGCTGCTTATTTGAGAGCATTTCCCTGAATCATCTGGAACATGCAGGGCTTTCTTGCCAGAAGAGTCAACACGAGAAAGATTCTCTCAAGGTAGATAATGTGAAAACGGTTGCTTTAAGATCTAGGTGGTCAACCCAGAGTAGAGGAGTGGGGGATTTTGGAATGTCTGAGTAAGAGTTAGAAAGCCCATAGTCTTGACTATGACAAGAAGTAGGCCTGGACTCCAGTTTTGTTCAGATACGCTGTGCTGCTGCCTACTTAACAGTGCAGCCAATTCCTTGGAGAAGAATTAGACAGTTGATAGTGTTGCTTTCAGCACAGCTGTGCTCATACCCATGGTGAAGAGGAGAGGCTGTTTGTGGAGAAAGAAGTAAATGGCACTGGTTTTCCTTTACTTTTTTACATTGATCTTACCATCAATTTTTAAGCAATAGAGGAAGTTGAAAGTAGGGTGACTCTACTAAATTCTACACAGTTGTCACCCAAATAAAGACCTGTTAGAGTTTTCTAGAGCCTGTAAGTCACCACTTCCTTCTCTTTGTAGTTCATCTTAGTACGATATAAGTGTAGCCAACAGAAAGAATTCAGAATGGAAGGTTACCTATACACTCCATTAAAATACATTATATTGCCTCAGTTCTTATCAGAGTGCTGTCCTGATGAAGACACCCTTTGAAAATTCTGCACCCCTTTAACTATTGTCGTTTTCCACTGAATAGTTTATTTCTGATTTGTAACCACATTTGAACTTCCTGTGCTTGTGCTTAACCTGGTTGCTTAACCGTAAAGGCAGTGCTGGGAAAAGTTATATTTTTGTCCTATAGTTCTCAAAATCTTCCAGCGGGCACTTTTTTCTGTTGGTATTCCCCACGCCTGTACTTAACTCCAAATTCTGCCTATGCAAATTCCTCATGACTTCTGACTCTCCATCAGTTTGTCACATATTTGGATCAGGGAGAGAACAGAAACAGAAAATACAGCAGTAGTGAAGTCTTGGACTGCAGGGAAAACTTGCATCGGGGCCTTTCAATTTCCACAGTTAATGTTGTTTAGAAACAGCCTGCTCAATCCCAAATGTTTCCCTCAGTGATGAGCACATACTGCTAACTCTGTTGTAACCATGGCTTCAAAGGCAGGACTATGGATACAGATATGCCTCCCCTGTAATACTGCTGGTCTTTACCTGATGTATGCCTCAATTTCCTCCTGTGAAAAGACTAGAGAAGTGGTAGGAAGAGAAAATGTCCTTAAGACAATCCTGCCCCTTGATCGAATGTGGTAAGTTGCAGGACTGCTTTTACAGGACCTTTTTTCTTGTTACTGTTTAGTTTTTCTGAAGAGGACTGAAAAGGATGAACTAATTCTCTCCAGGAAACTATTCCATTAAGAGCCATATCTGTACCTAAGGACTGACTCATTTATTTTGAACATAGAAAACATGAAGGTTGCCTAAATATCCTGGAGATACCAGATCTTTTTCATGCTGGAAGCTAAGCAAGGCCAGCTCTGGCTAAAATGTGAAAGGAGGAAGTGAGTGCTGTAGACTGTGTTTCAGAGGAAGGCAAGGGCAAGCCACCTCTAAGTGATCCTTGCTTATGAAAACACTGGAATTCAAAGGATCAACATTAAGTCAGTAGACAATGTAAAGGCACATATATACATCATACACAGGTCTCTGTCATTTATTAAAGCCCCTTTGAGTGCAGACAGTAACTGAAATAGGCAAAGAAAACTGAAACAGACAAAGAATTATACCAGCCTTTGAGGGAACAACACAAACTCCAATTACCATACTTCTCCTTGCTGAAACCCAAAATGGAACGCGTTCCCTTTCGGCCTCCCAGGAGTCCTGTGAGCACCAGGGCTTTTTGGGTTTGCCTCTTAATCAGAAAGTACACGGCAACTGAGTTCTCAAAATAGGGTGTGCACAAACTAAGACTTCAGCCATTTGCTTTTGCAGAGTAATCTCCCCCCTCCCAAATGAATGCAAGCTACTTTTGTATTTTGAACTTAAAGTAGCCTTAAGACAAAAGAGGAATGTATGAGGAGACAGAAACTGCAAATATATCCATATATGTATATTTGTTTTTACAATTATTGTACTATATTATTGATAGCAAACTTCCGTTATCACATAACCATAGTCTGCCCCACTTTGATGATACAGACTAAATCCTGTTTAAATAATACCATTTATTATTATTCACTAAATCCCATGCTCTGGAATTTCACACTCAAACTCCAATAACAAGAGTGTGTCAAAAGGAGTGGTTCATGGTGATGTTATAAAGTGTGTTGTTATCAGCCACTATTTCATTCAAATAGTAAAAACAGTCTAACAAGTTAAAATATGTCTTTATCTGGATATTAAGTAATACAGGCATGTTAATCAATAGGAAGAAAAAACAAGGCAAATTTTCCCAATCCTATTTTTAACATCTTTGCAAGCACTGTTTTTGGTAAGATGTTGGAGTTGTAGTGCAGTCAAATAAACTTTTCAGGACAAAAATAGAATTTTTCAGACTGAGTTTAATAAGCATGCACCATTAATAAGTGCCCCTCACAGAAAAATATATTTTAGACAGGACATCAGAGTTCAACAGGCGATCCCATCTATAGATGTTTATTCAAGAGCATGGCCTAACAGAATTTAATACTTACTGCTTTACAGGGTTAAAGCTGCAATGTATCTCAGTCATATTTTCCTTCAGGAGGATAAAAGGAGAAATAGCTGAAGAGGAAGAAGGGAGAAGAAGAATGAAGATTGTGAATGTATTTAGGAGAAGCAGGAAGAAGCAGAAAAAAGAGGATGAAAGAAGGAAATAGTGAAACGGGAAAGGAGGAATAACAGAAACATAGCTATGATAATTAAGGTGAAAGAGAAAGAGAGACAGGAAGGGCTGTCAGGAAGAAGGAAGATGACTGATATGGGAAATATGGGCAGTGATGAGAGGAGAGAGAGAGAAGGGAAAAGATAACATTTAGCCAGATGTAGTGGACTAAAGAGAGAAATGTGGGGAAGGAAAAGGGGATGAGATGGATAGGAAAAGAAAAGAAGCCATTAAGCCAGGAGTTTCAAGTGGAAAGAGGAGAAAGAGGGCAAAGGGGTGGAAGAGAGAAAGAGAAATAGGATGAGAAAACAAAATATGAAATTAAAGTGCTTAAACAGGAAGAAAGACATGCATATCTCACTGATTTCTAACAATGATACAACTCATCTGTGCTTCAAACTAAAGAAGGAAGTTGTTCTGTAACTTAAGAGTAGGGTGTGGAAAGTGGAAACAGAATTAGGAAAGTTAAGACTGTGATAGGAAAATCCAACAAGCAGCATTCCTGAAAATGAATTTAGTCACTTCCAAGGCAGTGAAACATGATATGTCCCTACTCCGACTAATCCCTCCCACTATATTCTGTGGCAACCATAGTTTCAGAAACTTAGAAATGAGGAGGAGGGATAAAGATGTTAGACAAATAGACCTCCCATTTCCCAACCAAGCCCAAGTTCAGTCATGCCAAAGTAGCATTGCAAAAGGAGGCCAAGCTGCACACATATTATTTTCAAAACATCATTTTCACTCTTAAGATTATTCCCTTTCTGCAGATATACATGAGCATATACAAATCTTTGCACACTTTTCTCCAATTTTTGGTGATGTATTTCCCCTTGTTTGGCAGTGCTCAGTTCTCTATCCAGGATAACTGGTAGTTGATATAGTTGTGACAGCAAGGCAGCTATTATATCCGTTTGAGACAATGCAAGAATCAAGATGCTGAATAAATCGCTTTCATCAGTTACCTCTTAGACTACAAGGCCTTCTGATTAAGAGAATAGCAGTGATACCTATAACTTAGTAGATGAAGAAGGCCACATAGTCATTCACACTCTATCCATTAATGTCCTTCTTCCAAAAAAAGTCACAGTATTGGTTATTATTAATATCACACTGTTCTCATTAGGCTTCAGAGTTAGCATACAATCTCCCAAATGCTGCTTCCATCTGAAACAGTGGGAAGTCCTGACTGAATATCTGAACGTTGTGAATGTCAACAAGCTTAAAGAAGATCTGTGCTTCACCACTGACCAAGTCCTGCTCAGTTCTGCCTTGCCTAATTTGCAAGGCAGAGCCTGCCTTGCTTTGCATCGTTTGTACTGGACTGGCAAGAGCAGATAAAGGAATCGAGAATATCGGTAAGAGCCGCTCTGTGTGCAAGAGTGACTGTCCCAGTCTGGGCTGTGCACTATGTTGCAGCTTTTAACAGTGGCTGAGGGTTCCAGTGGCTGGGGCTTGTTGCAGCATGTTTGTGGGAAGGTGTGGGGCCTTGCTGTTGTCTCTGCTGCCCAGCTCAGCTCACTCCTTCTGAGAGGTGTCTGTCCCGTTGTGGTGTCTGTCTATCTTGGTTGTCAATAACAACCACTTATCTAAGGAGATGAGCTTCCAGAACTTGGCTGATATTATGCCTAACTGACCAACATTAATCTGACTGTTCTACCCTTACATTCCTCCCGTCAAACCCATTACCGCATTTCTGGTTCCTTCCCCACCCCCACCCCACCCTACCCTGGCCCTATGTCTCCCCTTTGCCTTTATATTTATTTCCTTCTCTCTTTCTCTTTCCCGTTTCTGTGTGCACCGCCTTGTATGGCTGCGACAGAGGAGGAAGGCGCGACCGCGAGGGAATAATCTCAGTGTATGTACTGCAGCCTGGGCTCCTAGCTCTGTTCGCTCGCCGCCTCCCGTTCCCTCCCCTGGGGCTCTTCAGAGTGGAAAGCTGCCAACTTGAGATGTCTGTCCTCATGCACTCCCCTTTCCTTCCCTCTCTTTCTCCCAGATCCATACTGTGATCTTCCCAGCTGCTATTTGCTTTTTCTGCATTAAAGGCTATACAGGCAAAAAATCTCGCTCTTCAGTCTGCTCCTCATCTTGTCTTCATCTTGTCTCTTCATTAAGAGTCTCATCCTGCATTCATTCTTTCATTTATTCACATTCTTCCATAAGTGTCTACATTATTTTCCTTCTGCTTCTACTCTCTGCTTCTGGCCACACATTTGCTTTCCTGCCTCATGATAGTTTCTAAATACTGTGTGTGTGTGCTAAATATTCCCTCAGCATTCCAGCTTAGCAGCCAGCTGGGTATTCTGTTCTGTTGTCACTCCAATGGAAACTGATCATTTGGCAAAGGAGCCTTTAGACCAATTTCTCTCTTTCTCTTGCTCTCTTTCTGATGCCTCTCAGAAAAACACCTCTATATCATTCTGCAACACCATAAACATTCCAATCATCGCTTTACTCCTCCCTCCTCCTCCCTTGATTCTGTTGCTATTCTCCTTTGGCTGAGGTCACAAAGGAGCCAACCATTCATGCAGCCAAGTCCTGCTTCCATTTTCAGTAATCTTTCAAGAGACCAACTGTGCTCTCCTGTGACATCTTAAAGGCTTCATAGGTTCAAGCCCACTTCATCAGATGCATCTTCCTTTCTCGGATGTTCGTATGTTTGTTACTTCCCCCTTCAGGGTTGTCTACATCAGCAACACAATCCAGTTCAGAGTATCCTGTTCCAGAGATGCCCTGGATTCCCCACCCTTAGTGCCATACCTCCTTGTTATAGAGCACACTGACACTGCATTTATGGCCATACATTTCTCCTGCCCAAAATCAGAGCAGGCCCACTTTTTTCCTCCCCCACCGCTACACTGCTATTCATTCCCCAGCCAAGCCCAGCATGGGATCAAGAGTAATCTCATGGCTGGGCACCTGGTTCTGAGCAAGCAGCTTCACAAGTGGGGCTGGAAAGTGCTGGAAAAATGCTTTGCCGGGAAGGCAGCAATGGTGATTCAGCTGCCCTGAGGAGAAACCCACAGTAGATTTTGTGTTTTCAACCGTGAGAGCCCCAATCTATACAGTTTTTTAATGGTGACACTTGCCACCCAGCAATCTGTCCCACCACACCACACCACCCTCGCCTCCCCCAATCCAGGTGGACACACTAGAAAAACAATGCTTTTTCCTGGAAATGATGGGGCAAGAAGTTAAAGGATTTTAATGCATTAAATCCTAGAAGAAATACTTACATTGTTCCTCCAGCACCAGAATAGAGGTGGCTATGGTCCTTTCTTTCTTTCTTTCTTTCTTTCTTTCTTTCTTTGTTCCTTCCTTCCTTTCTTTCTTTCTTTCTTTCTTTCTTTCTTTGTGTGTGAAGACAACCACTTATTGTCTTTCTCTTCCTCCACCTGTGGATGCATTCAGTGAAGTGGGCTCTAGTTCATGCAAACTCATGTTAGAATGATTGCCTTTTGGTATATGGTTTTGTGTACAGTGAACACTGGAAAACAGGAAAAGTGATTATGCATACTGTATGTGCGTCTTCCTTTCTGCTCAATATGTAGGCAACCTGGGTTCAACCAGCAATTCTCTATAGTTAATTAACTGCTTGGTATGATATGAGACTTATGGCTTGGGGGCACTTGAAAAATGTATGTAAGACTCAAAGTGAACTCTGCAGAAAGTCCTAACAGGGATTGAGTTTTTCCAAATTTTATTTTTTAATGCTGGTTTTGGTACCAGAAAGAATGCTGCATGTGGAAAATTCAAATTTTTAATTAGAAATGACATTTGCTTAGTTTTCAGATCTTACATTTCAGGCTAATTGGTGTTTTCTTTTTTAAATGATTTATAGCATTATAATATTGTATAGAAGTTGTTTTTGTAACTTCAATTTTACAAATTTTCAAAAAGTTTTTTTATTATATTGAATAGGAAGACCTCTTTTAAAAATTGTAAAGGTTTCCCTTTTATCAGAAGTTATGAAAACAATTTCCACATAAGTTTGTAATAATGATTCCAAAAAAATACCATAGATTGTTTTTAATTATTCTAAGAGTGCTTGAACATGAGGAGTTCTAAAAATCATGAATTGCTTTGCTCTATGATGGAACTTTGCAAGGAATTCAACTGATAACCCTCTTCCATTTGTAAACCTCTTGTATTTCTTCATCAGTTCTTCTATCAGTTTTCTTTCCACAAAAACAAGCCACTGAAGGGAAGAAACTATAATGGTTCCACAATACCATTTGAATTGTAATACTAGGAGCCCTCTGTCTGAAAGCACCGAAGTCAAATCAGTGATTTTTCAAACCTGGATATAAATGGCTTTTTCAAAATTTAAACAACTTCCAAGATGGGGTGTTGTGTAGTTTCCAGTCTGTATGGCCATGTTCTAGCAGTATTTTATCCTGATGTTTCACCTGCATCTGTGGCTGGCATCTTCAGTGGATGCCAAGATCATCATTGAGTCACCAGGATTCTTCCTCTATCAAGGGGACACTTCTCAGAATGGATACAAACATTCTGTGCAGCCTGAGAAAAGATGGTGAATCCTATCATTCCTCAATTGTTTGTATTACTTGCACATGATAGATACCAATGGAGGTTTTTCTAATTAGAAGATTGCAAGAAAGTATCTGAACCTCTTTTCTCCATTGAGGCATGAGTAGCTAGAAGTGGAAAGCATTCCATCTCTTGAACAGATTACTAGGAGAAAAGGGCTCCTAGCTAAGGAAACAGAAGGAGCTTGGTTTAGTTCTTTGTGGTAATCTTTCAATAGCTGAAAAGGCAACCAGGAGTTACACACGTCTAATCTTCAGTTATTTAGGACTGGTGAAGTATATGCTGATAAACATACATTTTATGAATGTTAACTGAGGACTATGTTGTACTAGAACTACAGCTTTATTTGCTCATTTTAATTGGATAATAATAATAATAATAATAATAGCTTGTATTTGTAACCCCCTCTCTTCATAGCTTGAGGTGGTGTACAACATAGTTAAAACATTACCATCAAATGCATATATTAAACACATTACCACAAAATACATATATTAAAATACATAGTAAAACACAATACAAATAGAATGTAAATTTAAAATTCATAGTTTAAAATTGACTGGGTAGGTCTGCTGGATAGGTCTTCAATTTTATCTTGAATTCTGACAGCTCAATTAACTGCCAGATTTCAGTAGATCATTCCACAGTCTTGGGGCAGCCAATAAAAAGGGCCTCTGGGTAACAGTTGCCAGTTGGGTTCTGGTCAGCTGGAGTAGTGCGGGGCAGTTTATCTGGAAGAAGACAATCCTGTAGGTAACCTGGACCCAAGCCATGTATGGCTTTAAAGGTCAAAACCAACACTTTGCATTTGCCTAGAAACTAATTAGCAACCAACGGGGTGACCTTAGTATGGGAGTAATATGCACACTCCTAGATGTTCCCATAACCAACTTGGCTGCCATGTTTTGACTGAGCACCAAGAACAATGCCTATGTTTCAATTGTTTTTAATTACCCTATACTTGTCTCGTGATGTTTTGTATTGATGTTGTTCACCGCTTTGAGTCGCCTGAGGGCTGAGAAAAGCGGTATATAAATAAAGTAAATAAATAAATAAATAAATAAATAACAGATGGCCAGGGACATAAATGGCCAGGGACATAAATGAATAGTCTAGTACTAAAGATATCTGAGAGTTGAACATTATGAATTTTAGCTTTTTTATAAGAAACAGTCTGAAGTAAAAAAAAAAAAAAACCAAGGGTCTTGATGCTCATGATTAAAATGAATGGTTTATAATGACACAAGCTTTTTCACTAAAATTTGTATATGTGAGAAATATTACCAAAACAAATTATAGAATTCCAGGAAGAGCCTGAATCTCTCAAACAGAATACAGACTTACTGACATCTGGGTAACATTGATGGTTCCTGCACAGAAAATGAATGATTTCCAACTATAGAAGCAATAAGACTGAAGGATGCTATCTACCCTCAAATGTTTTAAACATCCAACTCCTTTTTTCTGTTATACCATCTGCACAAAAGTTCAAACAAGTATGGCTCATTGGCATTTTGTCACTGGTATGCATCTGATGGTTTTTCAAAGTCAGTTGCCCAAAATAAGAAAAACTAGCATAGATAGTGTGTTTCTTCAAGAAAAGAGATACTAAGCAATTCACCAAAATCACCAATGAATTGTTTTGAAATTACCAGATATTTCCTGCATCAGGATTTATCAGGTATAGGTGGTTTAAATTTCTTCTCTGATGGAGAAAGAGACAAAATGGAGAGATCAGTATCTGATGGTAAACAGTTATTTGTAGCCAATATGGAGGATCCCTGGAATTGGCTCAAACATCTTACTGGATTTTCTAATGACCATCTTTTCTTTATTAGAGCATGATGTATTTGTGAAGTGTTCTGTGTTTTCTCACTTTGCTTGCTAAAATTGCAATGTTGGGGAAAATGCCACTATACTTATTTCCTGTTGTATTCTCCATTATCAATAGTGTTCTTTGAAGAAGAAAAGGTTATCCAGCTGTTAAATTATACACTTTTAAAAATGTATTCTGTTAGCAACCCTTTCCACAGACCACTGTCACTGCTACATGCTCCTTCTGTCTCTTTCAACCAGTTGAAATATATTCTGATAAAATTATGAGGTTATAAGGCCAGATTACTTGCCTTTAATGGTGTTCTTTGCATGGTCATTGGTGCATCTCCAACTTTGAGTTCTGGGCCCGCACACTACCTGATTTGGAAAGCAATACAGCTTAAATGCTTTGAGGAAGAAACTACTTAGCCTGCCTTCCATTTTCTTTCACATTTCATTCAGGTTTTCACAACAAATTAGGAATCAAGATTGTACTTATTCAGGCTTGGAAAGTGAGTTGTGTAAATGCATAGAACTGCACAAAGAAGATGGGGAAGGAAAGATAATTTACCCCATCACAGACTTTCAGAGGGCTGTTAAACTACAAATACAGTTCATGCGGCAAATTACTGCTAGTGAACGGACATGAAACCAGCTTTGCAAAAAAAACTTTGCAAAATACATTATAACCACACTATTACATATTATGCAGCCTCTTTCATTTTCATGGCTGATTCTGAAAGTCTACATCTATTGTTTTGAAGTTTATGTGGGTGCTGGTGTCTGGTGATCTTTTTGGAAACATCCTGCCTTAAAGTAGACTGAGGCCCTATCTACACTGCCATATAATGCAGCTTGAAATCACATTATATGGTCAGTGTAGAGTCATATGATAGAGTTGAAGTACACTGAACTGCATTACATGAGGCCCAGGACCTCTCTGGCTGAAAAGCCCCTCCCTAAACTGTAAATCCCAGGATTCAACAAGAGGCAGTCATGGAATTTAAAGTGGGATCCCAACTCTTTAACAGTGTAGTGTGGTAACAATGCAATTTCAATCTGCATTACATGGCTGCGTAGATGAGGCCTCCTACAGGTAATAGTAGGGGTCAAATTATGATAAATCATTGCCATTTTTAATTTTTGCTTGCTAGAATGTGATAGAAGATGCACTAGAGCTGCTTTTGAAGATAAGGGACTATTATATGAAGTATTAACATCTGTGGAAATAAGATCACATACCAAATTGCATTTTAATTGTCATGAGTGATGTCCAACATTTCTTCTATGATGGATTGAGCCCTGTAATAAAAACTATATAGGCATCATCATCAAGAATATAACTAACATCCTTCTGATAATATAATGTTTACTTACTTAAAACAGAAGTCCCAAATATATGTTGACTATACATTAGATAATCTACTCCAACACCTATCCATTGCCCTTTGGACCGTATCACAAGACTTGATACAGTGGTGGGACCTTCAGTAGGCATCCAGGCCCCAAGTGTGTTTCCTGCTTTAAATAAAACGAATTCACAATCAAAATCTGCTTTTAAATCCATAACATATCCTGCAAAGTGGTAAACAGCACTGTAGATTACTCCGTATAGATACTTCTTGGTCAAAATTAGAATTACGAATCATAGGCCTATATAGATGCTATTTCTTTATTTATTTCGAGCATTTATATCCTGTTCTTCTCACCTCCAAAGAGGGACTCAGGACGGCTTACAATAGGCAACCATTAGATGCCAAACAATACATTAAAGCACACAGTTACAATTAAAACAGCAATTAAAACCATTATAAACATTCAATTTAAAACAGTCCATATGACAGTATATAAATCGATTCTGGTATTTTGTTACATTAACTTGAAGCATGCAAATAATGTCTAAATCTAAGTAAATTCTAAATCTAAATGTATAATATTCACATAAAGTAATTGATTTATTGTAACTTTTTATAGTACACCTGATAGATTTTAAAAATTTTTTTTTAGCATTCTGAAATTCAGAAGAAATATTCTGTAACACATAGGTTTTATTTCATAAAGTGACGCCGGCTAGAAAACACACTTTATAAGTAATAGCATCCTTCTGTTGATGCACAATTCTATAAATTAAATTTTTCACTTGATCCCCTTTGTTCATGGTGATGATGTTTGGAATTTAAGTAAAAAGGCAAAATTGCTTCCTTTATCTTGATGGAAACCCTTATGAGAGGTGGTCTAAATACCTAAGACAGACTCTGTGATATGGTAAATGCATCATTAGGATAGCTCGTCTTGACATTTTTTAAACAGATTCTGTAAAAAATAGTAAATACAAGGCATCATGTGATGTACATCCTCTCTCCCTCCCTCCCCCCCCCCCCCCCTCTCTCTGTCTCTGCATTTATGTATACATTTTTGCAATGTTTGGGGGTTTTTCTCTGGCCATTTTTCAACTAAAGTATTTGTTTTTTGTTGATTGCTTTTATAGATCACAAGATCACCCCAGGAATCATGGGTTTGAGCCAATCTTTGTCTGTAATTTTTGAGGATACCTTGAATAACTTTGTCATTAAAGATGTCTACTTAGAATGAGATAGTGTAAAGTCCACCAACTCCTGTCAAGGAAAACGTAACAGAGAACTCATATCAAACTTCAAGGCTCAGATTTCCAAAGTCCTATTTTAAGAAAGGAACTGCAAGAGAGTCTTTATAGGAGAAGTGCAGAGATTAGATGGAAATCTGGGAGACTGCTCCTCATTCTAGTCGTAATGGGCTGCAAAATATTGAGGGTTTCTATGCAGTTTTAGATTTTATTTCTAATGAATTGATTTCAACAAATTACCTGACATGTGAATTAGTGACTCATTGGTGCACATTCATTTGCTTCATGATTTTGTTGTAAGAGATAGCAGAACAGTGAAATATAACTGATCAATCTCAGTCCAGCCTATAATATAAACACAGTAATACATATATTGACAACAGAATACAGATACTTAGCACTTATTCAGAGAAGAATTAGCCATCAAACTAATCAAGAGTAGATTAAATAAGACTCTTCTCCAAGCTTAAATTATCTCATAATGACTTCTCAAATAGAAAGATAGAAGCAGGTCTCTTTCCTCTTATATTCACAGAGGAAACAGTACCATCCATGGTGCTAAGGAACTACACTGGAATCATGCCTGCTGGTTCCTGTTGTACTGAAATGAGACAAAGTAAAAACAGATGGGAAACATGACAAAAGCAATTAATAGTTAGCAATGAAAACAAAATGTCCAACTTGTCTGAAAGCCTGGCTTAGAAGCTTTTATGACACAGCTAGGCAAGAGCCAGTGACCTTGTAGGACTACATACCTATATTTTTAAAAAAATTACCCCCAAATGCTCTGCTAGCACTTCCTATAGTAAAACAAGGCATCTTCTAAGTGTCATATGGCCCCGGGGACAAAAATGGCCCAGGGACTACTTGGGAGCATTTCGGGGAGAAAACTAGGAAGCTGAAGGGCTGCTTATGGCCCATAGGCCACACTTTCTCCACCCATGTGTTATGGCGGTCCAGGTGCACCATACAACTTGTTGGTGTAAAGAAGCTTCCCTCCTGGTGTAGCTGGTTTCCCTGTGGTTTCCTTCCCAGGGTTTCTTCATGACAAGAAACAATGGAAGCAGTGGGCAATAGCACAACATAGTTTGCTCCAGAAGGGGACATTGTGTAACAGTATACCACTTCTCAGTGAAAAAATCCAGTTACAGTTAACTCTAAATAGCATCCAGTGACACATGTCTGTTTATGGCAGTTGATATGAAAAAGTATCTGCTGAAATGCAGGTATTCTTATAAATATGTCATTTTAACTTCCTTGTCGTACTCATTTTGGGGAGAAAAATAATATGGCTTGACAGTAACTATATCCATACATACATTCCTCATCTGACCCAGGAGAAGGAGGCTCAGTGGTGACAGGATGGAGAGCTGGGATTATGGAAGTTGCATGTTGGCAACATCTGGAGAGCCATATTTGCCCTCCCTGCTATTGTTTTTGATTGAACTGTATTTGGTTGAAATTGATGTCATTATAGCCACATATCATATCCCTTTTCCTGCTAAATCCATGGGATTTTACCATCTCATGTGAAGCCATTACATTATTGTTCTGTGTTTCTCTCAAATTCCAGACCATCACAGATGCAAGCCCAATGAAACGTTCTGCCTCCATGTTGGGCCACCCACGATCCAAAGGCATGCGCTTGGATGACTACTCTCTAGAAAGAGTAATTCCAGAAGAGAACCAACGGCATCACAGGCGTAGGGAACGGAGCCACCGGACATCAGAACGCTCTCTTAGTCGATATACAGATGTGGACACAGGTTGGACTGTTGGATGAGAGTGGGAACCTAGATGGTTGGGGAACCTGGAGATCTCCAAACATGATTAGAATACTACAGCCAATCGCGTCCGCCATTAATGAATCGACTCGTAATTGTTTCGTAATTGTTTCATAATTTTACGAAATTTCATATATTTCGAACTTTTTAAAAGAAAAACTTCGGAATTCTTTTAAAAAACGAAACACAAAAGCCCCCTAAAAACGAAACGAGTTTAGAACCAAATTTTTCCGTAGTTACCCAAGCCTAATGAACAAGACACAAAATACAGAAACTTGAGCACTTGAAGCAAGGCCCTAGAACTCAAGAGTTGTTCTCACAAAGAGCTGTACTCTTGGAGCCCACTTAAGACCTCAATTCCCTCCCATGACATCACTCCTCATACACCTGGTTTTTCACTGCTTATCTCAAATCCACTGGGAAAAGCAAATCTGTCTCTCTTTCACATTCTTGTGGTGCAGCTGCTCTGAACTAGGAAAAGACTCACTCTTCCTCACATTCCTCTCAGGAGCAAACTCTGGCAGATTCTCATGGGAACAGATTTTGCTTTCTCTAACATCCTGAGAACTGGGTTTTTGTAGGTTTTTTCGGGCTATATGGCCATGTTCTAGAGGCATTCTCTCCTGACGTTTTGCCTGAATCTGTGGCAAGCATCCTCAAAGGTTGTGAGGTCTCAGACCTCACAACCTCTGAGGATGCTTGCCATAGATGCAGGTGAAAGGTCAGGAGAAAATGCCTCTAGCACAGTGGTTTTCAACCTGGGGTCCTCAGATGTTTTTGGTCTTCAACTCAAAGAAATCCTAACAGCTGGTAAACTGGCTGGGATTTCTGGGAGTTGTAGGCCAAAACACCTGGGGACCCATAAGTTAAGAACCACTGCTCTAGAATATGGCCATATAGCCTGAAAAAAAAATGTACAACAACCCAGTGATTCCAGCCATGAAATTTCCAGAGGTTGGGTTGTACAATGAACCCAGCCTGAGATTTGTGGACCTTCATTTTCCCTTTCCCTGCAGTCAATATGTCACGAGCTATATATGGAGCCTACACACACCTCTGATGTGTCTGATCTGATCTGCTGATTATTAAAGGCAGACAAACCTTAATCCACATGCGAAGAAACATTTGACTGCCAAAGTAGACATGATGATCAAAAGGTTCTCCCACAACTTACTGAAATGCTAATCAGCAGCTGGAGCAAGAGTAGCATTATTTTACTAGTTATAACCAATCTTCTGAAGCTATTTTTTGCCCAACAGAGCAAAGCTCACATATCATATCGTTATCTTGTGGATTCCCCTGTGAAACAAATAGCATCCTCAAGAGCATAATTTTAATGGGGGGGATGCATTGGGGATTTATTTTAAAAATGAAACTTTCCTCATAATTTGTAGTTGAAACTGACATCCAACAATCCATAACTGCTGTCTTTCCCCTCCTTATCAGGACTTGGCACAGACCTCAGTATGACCACACAGTCGGGCGATCTACCTCCCAAAGAGAGAGACCAAGAAAGAGGCAGGCCAAAGGACCGGAAACACCATCACCACCATCATCACCACCATCACCATCACACATCTTCTGACAAGGAACGGTATTCACAAGAGAGGCATGAATATGGCCGGCCTCGTTCCAGAGATCGACGTTGGTCCCGCTCACCCAGTGAGGGCCGAGACCACATGCCTCACAGGCAGGTGGGTGTGGCTTTCCATTCCATGCTGCACCCCTAGGGACCGAGGCAGGCACTTCAGGTGCTGCAGAAATCTCTACTCCTGGAGAACCCAGCTCCAGCGACCCATCCAACTGCTCATCAGTTTCTGGATCTCTGTGATGAGAGTTCAAGACCTTTTCTGGCCCAAGCAGAACTTGTAGGCTCTGTAGACATGACAGCTGCATCTGTAGGGATGAGCAAACTAGTCTATTCCTAAGGGTCATTTCATGTTACCAACACAGTGTACTGAGAGTGGGGGATGAGAATGATTGAACATTCTCCTAAGCACAATTTTGGATTTAAACAACATGAGAGCATAGGACTAATGTTGCTGGATCAGGCTTGAGTTCACCTGGTTTAGAATTTTGCATTCAATAGCCAAATTACTTCCTAAAATCTCAAAAAGGATATGGCGCAATGAGTTCCCCTTATAGTTTGCTTCCATAATCTGCTCCTTAGAGATGGGCTTCTTCTGAACATTGAGAAGTTCCATTTAGCCATCAGAGCTAATACTTTTTAACAAGCAAGCTATGGCATCAGTTTTTATTTTATTAACATCTATCACTTCTACTGTAGTTATCTTTTATTCTGATATCTCAAGTGGCTTAGCTTTTCAACACATACTCCAAATCTTGATTTGCTTTAATTATTTTTTTAGTACAGTCAGCTCTCTATATTCGCTGGGGTTTAGGGGCACAGGACCCCTCTGAAAATGAAAAATCTCGAATGAAAATTGCTATTTTTTTACCTGAGAAATCACATCTCTAATAATCTGTAGGATCTCCAACACAACTCTGTGGTTAACTTGCACTGGACACTGAACACTGAATCACACTAAAATCCAAGAAATTCCTAGAGAGGCATTCTATCTAGGAATCTTTAGGTCCTCCAGTGAGATTCTAAGATCAACTTCTGACAAGCCTTAGTTTCTGACAAGCCAACTTCTGACAAGCCTCTGACAGAAGTTGATTGTAGTAATGTACCAGAGGACCTAGAAATTCCTGGAGAGAATTTTTTATTCAAATCCGTGAATACCCAAATCAACAAAAATCAAACCTTCAAATGTGGATGGCTGACTGTATTTTCTACTTCTATTTCTATGTCTATTTTTAATTAATATGGGGAGATCACAAGTGTATCCTCAATATAGCTGCAGTACAACTATACAATATTTGCATTATTTATTCAGCTCTATAATCTGATGGACCTCTCACATGCCTGGCTTTGTGCATGTGAGATGCTAATTTGTTTTTAGTTGTGGCTATTCTGCCTTGTAGTCTTATAGCAGCAAGTCCTATATTTTGAATCACAAAAATACATTGGCCCTAAGTGGAGTATAGAATTTGTTTAAGTATATATGGGTAATAATTTGTTTAACAATAAATGACATTTTCAGAAAAGTGGACATCTTAGTATAAAAAGGGAATGTAAACCTAATCCTGCAGCATCTTTAGAACCTACCAATTTATTTCAGCAAAGTTTTAATGGGATACAACTCACTCCTTCTAATGCTGAAATAAATTGATTAAAGGTATCACAAGAATACTTTTTGTAGCTAATGATTAATGCCACAATTTCACACACACCAATTCCACTGGTGCTGAATTACACAATTTTAACTTCCATCATCAAAGACATCATGCCATTTTTAAGATTTTCCAAACTAAGGCTTTACTTTCCTCTTTCTATCCAATTGTTCAGAGCTTATGTGCTCCTCTGCTGAAGCAAATCATGTGAAGACAATGGGATGCATTTGCAGCAATGTCTTTTCTCTTACAAAGTTGGCCTCATTGTGTAATGCCATTTTTAACCTTTTAAAAGTCTTGCTTTTACAATAATGCAGGTTCTTGGTTTTCTAAAGGACAGCAAGGACTTCTTATTGTTGTTATAGCAGCAATGTAGACCATTAGGGCTATGTACCTGAAAAGGTTATCTGGGGATGTTATGTCACAGTATTATCACTGAAACGTCCTATGTGGAAGTTTCTTGCTATAATGGCTATCTGAACAGACTTCATCTGTCCCATACGGGGATCACCTGAGTACAAAAGGAGGATGGAGACCTTTCTGCGGGAGCCCCTGGTAGAAGAGTCATAACATATATCAAAATTACACATTGACATGTATTTTGTGTCAGATTTACAGTAATGCTTCCCATCCTCCCCCAAGATTCTCAGAAATTGTAATCTGTTACAGCTTCTAAGGATTTTGTTGGAGAACTCTGTTTCTTAGGCAATTGCCAAAAGCCTGTATTGTAAACAAATACATACAAACAAGGACTCCCATTGGTGAGATTCAGAAAAGTAAAAGAATGGGCATATGGATGACATTTCCTACTGGAGCAGTACTGCACATGAAAGGGCTTGATTTCCAGTAACAAAAGCAGAGGAAACCCTCTGATCTTTTTCTTCAAGTGATTGCCTTCTTTATCCCACCTCAACTGCTGCTTCATCCAACAGTGCTCTCATCTGTCCCACCCCACCCCACCTGTTCATCCTTCTCTGAGACCCATGGCACACAATGCACGGCACATTTAATTTGCCTGTTCCTGCCTTCCTGTTGCTTTATGCTTACTACATGTAGAGACAGAAAAGGCTTCTCAAGCTATATTTCTGCCTGTACATCTATGGTGAATGACATTTTTGAGGCTATCTGGCTGAGATGGTGGTGGGAAATTCTGTTAATGGGAGTATCAGAGGAATACTAGCTTTCTCAACAAAATAAGATAATAAAACCATGTGCTATCTAGGCTCATAGCTAAGAACAAAATAAGGTGATTCATCAGTGCTGTTTTTAGTGCTTTGTCTGTAGTATTTCAATTGCAATCAAGGCAGCCATTAAATTTCTAGAACCTTTGCTTTGGCGCTGGAGCAGCGACAGGATTGCACACCTAGGATCATCCATTTGACTGAACATTATGTACTGCAAGGGGCAAGGAAAACCAAGCCTATCTCACAGAAAACCAGGTGCTTCTTTACATTGTAGAAGAACGGACAACAGAAGAGTACTTGCTAATTAAATGGCAGTCTAGTGTCCTGCAGGAATAATGAGCAGTAGAAGTCAGGGATAGGCAATTTGTGCCTCTCCAGAACTGAACTCCCATCAACCATTGACTATGGTGGCTAGAGCTGATGGGACTTCCAATCCAGCAACGTCTGGAGGACCTCAAGTTATCCACTGCTGATATAAGTGTCATGTCCAGTTCTTATTTATATGAGTGCTTCCCCTTTTTGCTTTCTGATTGTTAAGAAAGATTACAGTTAGTTACTTCATTGCCATTATTCTTTCAAAGGGGCTTTATTTCATCATTTTCAGTTTAGCCCACCCTTTAGTCCACATTAAGCCTTTTGGTTCTTCTTTGTTTCCTTTGGACATTTTGGACGCTTTGCTCAGAGTCTCTGGGCCGATCTGCCTTTATTTATATGTTTATTTCTGTTATCCGTTGTGCTTGGCTCTGCTGTCACGGCGAGGGGCGGGCGCAGGTAAGATGGTTGGTGAGCAGAGAACAAAAACCAATCCAATCCAGCGGATGGCCCTGCCCAGCTCGCTGGCCTTTCTCTCCAGTGTCTGTGGTGTGACCCCTTTGTTGTTACGCTGGTGGCACTCTGGGGTTTGTGAATCTGGAAAGTTTGGAATGAAGCTGCACCTAAAGAGACAGGCACACATGCAAGCAGTACAAGTCATAGCCAAGCAACAGGAGGAGAGAAAAAAGAGATACCATCTCATACACAACTATGTGCATGCGATGAACACTCATAGTACACAGACTGTATGGTAAGGAGACACCTCACTATGAAACAAAATGACACTGCAATATTTTGTATCCTTCCACAAGACAAACAGCAGTTCTAAGGGGGCGGGGGGATGTAGGTTCAGGAGTTTAGTGAGAATTGCATTTGGGAATGAATGAATCTTGCTCCTTGTGCAGGGTTCCATACATATCCTTTAGTTACCTTTTTTAAAAAAAGGAAAATAGGAACATGGTCCTAAAATACCATGCAAAAAAAATCCCTGGTAGTTGTGTGTTGTGAAGATATTTTCAGGTATTTTTGCTTATTTTTGTTTTTGTGTGATGAATTCAGAGTGCAAATTTTGATTGTTTTGTTAAAAACTTGACATTATGCTCAATTTCCTTTGACCAGAAGCTGGCCACTTTAAGTACCTCTGGTGTCGTTGTAAAAGGCACTGTAAGAGGCAATCTGGCAGGGCTCAGATTGCATTGTAGTAAGTGGTCTGTGGTTTGCTCTTCTCCACACTTACATGTCGTGGACCCAAAGACTGGCTCTGCATCTCGTGGTACCAGAGCACAGTCTGTTCAGTGCCTTCCAAATGGCCCGTCTTCTGTGTGAGTAGGAGGGAGTTTATCAGCTGGAATGAGCCATGGATTGAGGTTCCAAGTTTTAGCCTGCCACTTTTGGACTCTCACTTGCTGAGGTGTTCCTGCAAGTATCTCTGTAGATCTTGGGAAGCTGTTTCTTGATTTAAGTTGTTTGCATGCTGGCTGATATCCTAACAGAGGATGGGCGGGATATGTCCATGCCTTGGTCCTTTCATTGCTGGCTGCTACTTCCCAGCGGGTATCAGGTGGTGCATTACTGTTAGTTAACCTAACTAAAAAAGCAGTTTCCATTGTGTAACATAGTCAGCACTGCACAGCTCTGAGTGTTCTTTTCTAATGAAAAATTACAAACTATTCCAGTTTTCTCTTCCCTCTTTGACCCAGTTTCCACATCAAGATTTAGCTTCTCAATTCACATCCTTTAAAAAAATCTGCGCATGCCTTGTATCTTTGGCTTTAGTGTTTAGTATTTGGTTGTCGTTTCATAACAATGCCACAATGACCTTTACTTTGTCCCTGCTGAACAAGTATTTTTATTCCTCTTAAAAGAATGTTTTCCTCAGGAGCAATGCTGCCATTTTGTTTGCTGGCATTCTAAGTTACAGTTGCTGACCTGAATTGGCCAGGGTTGATGGGACTTGCAATGCAACATCTGGAGGGCACATGCTTCCCAAACCTGGCCTAGAAGTCCTTCCCTTGCACTCTCTTCTACCTTGATCACTCAAGCTCACGTTCCATGATATTTTATTCAGTAGCAGGAGTGGGCAGTTTGAAGTCTCGCTGGCTGCATTTGAAGTCTGTGGAAGGGTAGAGGGTATTTTGCTCCCTCAGTGCAGAACAGCTGTTGATCTTCTCACCACTTTGGAGCTGTGTGACTGTAGTCAGTGTCAGGACAATGTGTTAGATAAGGAATTCACACACAGGTCCCTGCAAAGTGCTTGCCACATTCCCTCTCTTTGAAAGTTTGTGCCTTTGAGTGAGGGCATCTGGAAGAAAGTTTGGACTGCCCACCAACCTTTGCCAGCACTGCTCAATGATGTTCAGTCTGCTTTCCCTTTACCTCTTTGTGGCCCAGTGTGAAAAATGTAGTTTGACTCTAGGATGTCAAATTAATCATTCAACTTCTAGAATGTTTACAAAAATGGAGCCCCCAGTGGCACAATGGGTTAAACCCTTGTGTTGGCAGGACTGCTGACCAAAAGGTCGGCTGTTCAAACCCAGGGAGTGGGGTGAGCTCCTGAGTGTCAGCTCCAGCTTTTCATACAGGGACATGAGAGAAGCCTTCCACAGGATGGTAAAACATCCCAGCATCCCCTGGGCAACATCCTTGCGGATGGACAGTTCTCTCACACCAGAAGCAACTTGCAGTCTCTCAGGTCACTCCTGTCACAACCCCCCCCCCCCCCCGATAAAAACAGCATCTACTTATTACGTTAAAAGTTTCAAAAATGAATTGCCAGCTGACAGTTAAGTCATATTACCCTGCTCTTTGAGACCTGTAAATGACAACTTTTCTAAGGAAAACAGCCCAATGGTATGTCCACAGTACTGAGAAGTGGAAAGGGCAGAAGGGAATCCTTCCGCCACAACCAATGAATGACGTTTGAGGTAGGCAGCACCTGAGTAAATGGCCACTTAACATGTTTCCAACTCACAAAGTATAAAGAGGGAGATGAGAACCAGGGGATCACTCTCCATTTATTTCTGATAGATAAGTCAGCTTGACCAAATGGACAGAGTCGGTTATTCTGAAATGGCAATCAGGTATACTGGATCCTTGACAAAATAAGCCTTTTACACTCAAACATTCTCCATAGAGATCTCCAGAAACAAATTTTAAACCAGTTAGCAAATCTACCTGTATAATTGCAAATGTGCAGAACTTACATCTATTTTACCTTTTTCTTTTTTGCATTTTTCTAAATGAGCAACAGTAACAAGTGGAGCCAGTAAGAGGGGAAGGGTTCCAATTGTTTTTCTTAGTTTCATGTATGAAGACAGAAAATACAGATCAGAGATCGTGAAAATCTAAACAGAACCAGCCATGTTCTCCCTCAGACTCATTCACTTACTAGTTAGGTATAAAGATCAAGTGGGAGGGAGGCAAGCCATGTCATCGTCATCATTGTAAGCAATCCCACCTTGTCAGAAGATATACAGGATGGGTATCTACCAAACTACACTAGTTCTCAGTCCATGCTGGCCTAGGTTGGAAAACGGACACACTCCTTCCAGCTTATCCACATCTGCCTGGACTGGGAACATGCACAGAGAGGTCCTTAGCATCACTCCCCACAAGGCTTGTACAGAAAGTATTGGGAATTAAGGGTTAATTGGATCCTGTTGAGCCCCTTCTCAAGTCTGTTGTTGACTTTGCCTGTTCAGGAGGCTTTTCTTTCCATAATAAATACAAGCGCCAGGCTGTTTTACTATTTAGCATTACTTATGAAATTCATATGGAGAAGCATAGGGAGTGGGCCTTGTTCCGTGGGCCACCTTCCTCTCCCTGGGAAATCTCAGGGGGCCACTAGAGAGTGCAGTAGCTGGGGATACACTCCAGTGGGGGTGTCAGAAGAGTTAGGAGAGCGTGCCTTTGAGGGTGGAAGGAGCCCCAAGGCAGGAGAAGGAGAGGCCACCCCACTTGAGGGGCAGGGCAGGGCAGGGCAGGGCAGCCGCTGAGAGTTCGGCTCTGTTCCAAACTTCTCCAGACCCAGTGCTCTCCCCCATCTTTCCTTGCTAGACCCCCCAGTGCCCCCCACCCTCCCCTCCCCCGAAATCCTGCCCCTCTCTCTGCCCCAGCCTACCCTTCCCTTTCCCAATTCCAGAGTTTTATTTGGTTTCCCCCTGAACCACGTCGGTATGGCCCATGCTTTGCAAATCCCCTCCTGCCCTTCCTTTTGAACTCTTTCTGTTGTTTGACTAGATTGATTTGTGGTCCGTCCGTCCCACCCTCCCCCTCCCCTCCCCCTCCCCCTCCCCTCCCCCTTCCCTTCCCTCCCCCTCCCCTTGTTTTGTTTGCTTTCCTTTATTTTTTGGAAGCGTGCGAGGATTTTTTAAAAGCTTTTCGCTGCCTTTTTGAACCCTGGAACTTACAAAAACTCCATTTCTCATTTCTCTTTTTTTGTTGTTGTTTTTGTTTCGTTTTGTTTGGCTTCTTTGTGTTGGATTTCCTCCCCACCCCCCACCCCCGCACCCCAATGGCCATTTATGACGTCCTGCCCTCCTCGTTCTCTTTGTCCTTCGTCGTCCGTCCGTCCCCCCCCCCCGCCCACCTACCCACCCCTCCCGCCCGTCCCACTTGCCCCGGTGTGGCTGTCGCTTGACTTCTCTCCTTCTCCATCCGCGCCTGTCATTCCTCCTCCTCCTCCCCTCTCCCTCTCCCCCTCCCACCTGCTTCCCCTCTCGTCTCGCTCTCTTCTTTCTCTCTCTCTCTCTCTCTCTCTCTGTCTCTCTTCTCGGTCGACTTCCCTGGGGCCTTTTTTTCTTTTTGATTTCCTTTGTTTCGATTTTCGTGTAGGGCAGTAGTTCCGTCAGCGGGAGCCCGGTCCTCTCCACGTCCGGCACCAGCACCCCGAGGCGAGGGCGCCGACAGCTCCCGCAGACCCCTTCCACGCCCCGGCCCCACGTCTCCTACTCGCCCGTGGTCCGGAAGGGGCCCCTCGGCGCCGGCACCGCGGCCCAGCAGCAGCTCCAGCAGCAGCAGCAAGCGGCGCAGCTCCAGCAGCAGCAGCAGCAGCAGGCTCCTCCGCCGCCGCCCTCGGGCCGCACGGGGAGCCCCTCGGCGCGGCGCTACCAGGCCGAGCCCCACCACCACCACCACCACCACGCCCACGCCGCCCACCACCACGCGCCGCCCGGGGTCTCGGAGCGACGGAGCCGCTCGCCGGCCCTTGAGCGCCACACCGTCCCGCCCAGGAACGACTCCCCCCGCCGCGCTTACCGGCACGCCAGCAGCCGGTGGTCGGCACCGCACGTCCCCGCCGCAGAGCCCCACGCGGGGCCCCGACACGGAGGAGGAGGAGGAGGAGGAGGAGGAGGAGGAAGCAGCGGCGGCTACTACAGGAGCCCGGACTACGCCGGGGAGGACGCCTTCCCTTACGAGCACGGCGGTGGTGGCGGCGGCGGCGGCGGCGGCGGCGGGCGGGCGCCCAGGACTTCCCGGGCGGCAGGAGGAGGAGGAGGCGGAGGGGGTTCCCCGTCGGTGTCCCCGTCTCGCCACGGGCGGCGCCTGCCCAATGGCTACTACCCCTCGCACCACGGACCCGCCAAGGCGCGCGGGAGCGGCGCCTCCCGCAAAGGACTGCACGAACCTTCCTACAGCGAAACGGACGAGGACGACTGCTGCTAACTGACACCTCGAGGAAGGAGGGAGGGGGGAGAGGGGGGGAGAGGGGGAGAGGAGGGCCCACCTCCCCCACCACCACCACGACACGCGCGCGCGCGCAAAACACACACGCACAGGAGACACACACACACACCACTCTCTCTCTCTCGCTCAACGGGACAGGCCCAGGCTCAAGGAGGAGGAGGACCCGCGCAAGGAAGGAAGGAAGGAAGGAAGAGGATTGCCCTGCTGTGGTGGGAATGGGAAGAAACTCTTCACCTTTTGTTTGTTGGTTTGTTGGTTTGTTTGTTGGGGCGGGGCCTGAGCGTGCCTTGCCTTCTATAGGGAGGGGAGGGGAGGGGAGGAGCGCCCCTCGGAACCCGCCGAAGGGAGGGGCGCCCAGGTGTGGATGGATAGGTGGGCGGATGGATGGATGGAGGGACGGGGGGGGGGTGGCACAGCCTCAGAGGGAGGGAGGGAGGAACCACGTGACCCAGGGAAAGGGCGGCAAGCAGGGAGCAGGCTGTTGACCAGGGTGGCAAAAAGTCAAAACGAAGTCTTTTTTAAAAAAATGTTAAAACAAACAAAAAAAAAGACCAACAAATTAATAGTATTTTTTTCCTTGGGCTTCTATTGATGAGTTTTATCATCTCAATTTAGCTGGTCAACTTTCAAAACAAAAAAAAGTTTTTTAAAAAGTTTGTGGCCTGAAGTTTCCAGAGGGAGGACACGCACGCAGACAGACACACGTCCCACCAGACACACTGCACACCCACACACACACACACAGACACAGACAGACAGAGACGCGCGCGCTCACACTGACACACACACACATACACAAAAGAGTGCTTGCTGGTTATACCAAACCCTAATATTACTGCCTGCAGAAATAAGAGAAAAAAAGAAACAATAAAACTAAACAGAAAAAAACAAAAAAGGACAAAAACAATTGATAAAAAATGAAGCATTTTCTTCCAACATTTTGGTCCTGCTTGAAAAAGATAAAAAAAGAAATCACATCAGAAAAATTAATAACTCCTCAGCTTCTTTATTTTTTTCCTACTTGTTTGAAAAAAAATTGAAAAAAAACCTGTGGGATTGGGACTGTGAAATATTGCATGAAACCAAGTAAAAAGACAAATGATGAAAAAAAATTAAAAAAGCAAAAAAACAAAAATATTAAAAAATGAATTTTTGATTGACATGCCTTTCACTGTTAAATTTCTTATGCTTTGCTCTGGTGCTCCCTTTCCCTTCCTGCCACAATACGAGAATGCATGAATGGAAATGTATAGCTTGGCCTGGTTGATAAGAAGTGTTGCTGTCTGTCACTTTCTGAGGTGAAGAATATGAACAACAGATTCCTAAGCAGAAGTTGGTCAACAAGAACTGGGTGGAGGAATTCTTTTTTTATACAAATATACTACTCATTACCAAATGCACACATCTCTGGTGATCGACAACAAAATCACTTGCCTAACCATCCATCCAGACCAGTGGTTCCCAACCAGTGGTCCACAAGAACTGAAATATGGTCCGTGGCCTCACCAAGAGCATCTGGTCTTGCAAAACCCTCTTATCGTGCCAAGGCTTATTAAATATGGTTTTCTGAGGGCAAGTAGATGGAGACTACTGGGTGGCATATGTTCTGTATCAGAAACTAGAGCTGAGGTGGTCTATCCAATGCAATTTTCTGAATCAGCACCCTGAATAACCAAACCAAATCTAAAGTTGACCAAAGACTGATTCATAACCCTTTTGGTACTAATGTTGGAGAGTGGTCCCTGGTCAAAGTGGTCCCTGGTCAAAAAAAAAAAAGGTTGGGAACCACTGATCAAGGCAAATGCCAAAGAAGCTACTAAATATACAAGGCAGCTATTGTTAGCTTCACTCTTAACTACTGACCCGGCTACTAGAAATGCTGCAAGATGGAAAATGGAATTGTTTGTTGCCTTATTTTTAAAGCTGGCCCATGAGCCTCATGCTGCAGCACTCAGAGGCAACCACAAGAGGGCATTGGATAGATAGGCTACCTCGGAGGAATGACCTGGCGTAGGCATGGGCAAACTTCAGCCCATAATTTCCAACAGCCTCAGGCCTCTTCCTTTGCTTTTCCTTTTCCACTTAAGCAGGTGGGGGGTGGGGGGGGGGGTGCCTGAGGCTGTTAGGAATGGTGGGAGTTGGAGTCCAAAACACCTAGAGGGCTGAAGTTTGCCCATGCCCAACCTAGAGTGTCAGCAGGAGACACTAGGAGGTCCAGGGCATTGACATGGAGACATCCTCAGGGAGGCCTCAAAGGGCCAGGCAAAGATGGGAGCGAACTGGAGAAGGAAGTCCTTAAGATTACAAAACCTGGGTAATTAATTCTTACAGAATCCTATATTCCAAGGAGTGTATTTTTTATGAATGGAGAAAAGAATTAACCTGAGTTCATCAGTGCTGTGAAGCTGAGTACTGACACTTTTATAAAACATTAGCTTATGTTACTTGGCATTACCCCGTGTGTGTTTTCTAATGGGACCCCTCACATCATAATACAACTAACAATGAATATTTCTAATAAATAGCATTAGAAAATGCATACCCAGGCAACGCTAGAACATGACAGTATGGCCACCAAAGCTGTTGGCCCATAAAAAATTTATATAACAAGTGGCATATATATCTCTTTCTCTCCCTCTCTCTCTCTCTCTATATATATATATATGCACATACATACACACACATACATACACATATTTCCTCACGAATGTAATGATAGAATACCATCTAGAAGGCAACTGAATTTGGGCAGCTGTTTCATTTCCATGTGTTATCAGAGGATCTCTTCATAAATTATGTGTTGATGCCTGTTAGTATACATATACTCGCCTCTGTGCAGACCCGTAGCCAGGATTTTGTTTCGGGGGGGGGTGAGTTTGGTTCGGGGGGGGGGGGCTGAGTCTGAGTGAAAGAGGGTCTACCCTAGCAAACCTTTTGTATCATTATATCATGCATATGGGATATATTGAGCATGGTGATCAGATCATGATATGAATAAACATAAGTTTAAATAAACATAACAGTTTAAATAATGCACCAGTAAGGCCTTCTCGTGGACCACCATGAGAATTTCGGGGGAGGGGCTAAAGCCCCCCAAGCCCCCCCCCCTCCCCCCAGTTACATGCCTGCCTCTGTGTGAGTTTTTTCCAGGTTTGGCTTCCATGTGACAGAACGATTGGAAGCAAATATTAGTCAAACACAACTATGCATGTTTAGATGTAGTTATAAAGCACTGTGTGGGGCTATATCCGTTGAAACTTCCTTCTTTGCATTGCTTGAGGCTACTGCTGTAAAATGGCATCAAAACATATCCTCAGGAACCATTTATTTTTCAGTAACAGACGAAAAAGCCTCTGTGTTGGACTTTCACATAAAGCAATTGTGTTGTAGTGAAATCCGTGACCAAATCACATTTATGTTCACTAGTAAAAGGTAGCAGCCATTGTCAATAGCAAGAGTTGCGTCTCCTACAGGTGAAAGCGATCATTTTGGATTTAATGTACCAACAAAGGAACAGCAGGAACAAACAATGTATTTTCTCCTAGAAATAACTTTCCTGCTAAGGAAAAAGCGTTTCATTATCCAGGCGGAGGCCAAAAATGGGTGCTAGAGAGAAAATAACTGTCCATGGGGGGGGGGGGGGTAGAGTTGAAGGAGAAACACAATTTCCCTCGTTCTCGCTGGTTATTCCCCCTTCCTCCTTCCCATATCATAAACGAGGGTTGTTTCCACGATGGGGACATGGGTGGGGGGAATAACAGGAAAACAGGGGGAAATTAATGGTTTTCCTCCTTCAACTCCCCCCCCCCCCATAAAATTGACTTTCCTTCTCTGTCTAGCGCCCCCTTGTGGCCTCCACCTGGCTAATGGAAGAACATAGAAAAAAAACTATTTAAGAAACTCTAAAACCCCTTTCCCCCAGTTCAAAGCTGCAGAATGGCTACTGTTTTCAGCCAAGTACAGGCTGGGTTTCTTATAAAAATGGACTTAAGAGTTGTGCAATGCAGCAGGGCTAAGAAACATATTGATATTTAGAATCTAAATGCATTTAGATTCCATAGAATCTTGCATTGAGCAAAGAATTATGTCAGGTCCAGCTGTGCCTTCAACAGCAGCAATCTCTGCACATACCAGATTGCACAAGGCGGGGCAAGGGGCTGAAAGGTAGCTGCATTTGTCATCCTAGGAACCACAGTTTTCAGGTGTTGGTTCAGGGCAAAAAGCAACATTTGCTGCACAACCCAAACTTCTCATAGATTGTCACTCAGAGCCCTTCCACACAGCCCTATATCCCAGAATATCAAGGTAGAAAACCCCACATTATCTGAGTGTAGATTCAGATAACCCAGTTCAAAGCAGGTATTGTGGGATTTTCTGCCTTGATATTCTGGGATATAGGGCTTTGTGGAAGGGCCCTCGGGCACTGTAATAAAGTCACTGAGGATCTGTTGCCCAAATATTTTTAAAAGAGCAGAGCAATATCCGTGCACAGAATCTCTCTCACACAAGTTTTGAAAACAACATTCTTCTCCTCATGAGTGAAACTGCAAATAAAATGTTTGCCATGCTTTGATTTAAGGTTCCTAGAGACCACATCAGTCTGTGTTATAAAGCTTAATTAAGATGCCTCCCTCGCCACTTACAATACTCTAAGGTACAAGTCTATTGCTATCACTAGTGAGTTCAAATGAGAGCAATTAAGTAATGCCTTTGGTCTCCTGAGACCCAAGGAAGGAATATGTCAGCAGTCATATATCCCATAAATGGGGTTTAATAGGCAAAATATTATTTTTTGACACATGCTAGAATTCGCCTTGTGATTATGTAGTGTTGAACTTTTTCCCTCATGGCATGTTCATAAGATTGACTTGGATGGGTTTACAAAAGAAAAACCCAGTTTATCAGACGTGAAAATACAGTTTAATTGCTTCAGGAGGTTTGGCTAAACAATTGGCTAAAATGTATAAAACAGTTTCTGATAAGTGTTGGAAATGCCTGGAACAGGTTGGCTCCTTCTACCATATGTGGTGGACTTGCAAAGAAGCAGTAAAGTTTTGGAGGGTAATTCATGAAGAGACACAAAAGATTTTAAAAAGAACATTCATAAGAAAACCGGAGTATTATTTGTTAGGTTTTACAGATTTAGATCTACAACTGACGGAACAAGAGGATAAACTTTTTACATATATGACGACTGCCGCTAGAATTGTTTTTGCTAGAGAATGGAAGAAAGACTCAGTACCACCCGTACAGGAATGGGTGGAAAAAATCAGAGAAATAAAGGACATGGATGAATTGACTTTTTTGTTGAAGAAAAATACAGGTATGATACTAAGAAGAACAAATTGGGATAATCTCCATGAATATCTGGACAATTTGGGAAAATAAGAAAGAAGAGAGACAATTTCTTTTTGAACTTAATTTATATATTTTTAATAATAAGAAGATATGATCCAAGAAGATGGAATGGAAGTCATTTTTTTTCTTTTTTGTGTATTTTTGTAGTTTTTTTTAGGGGTTATTTGGTATTTTACCATACTTTTTTGTTTCTTCTTTTTTCTCTTTTTTTTTCTTCATTTCCTCACTTTCCTATACTTTATTGTTCTCACTCTTTCGTTGTATTCTATATAAAATTAATAAAATTCTAATCTAACACTAATAACCATGTGACAATTGTCTAGGGTGCCCACTTGGGGTCTTGGAAAATGGCATTTATAACCTTTTGGAAAACATCATTTGGATATCAAAACCTTTTAAGAAAAGCATGACCTTTCAAAGAGCCAAAAACCCTTTAGAGTAGAATCTTCTCTTGTGGTAATCAACCAGATATAATTATGCAAGGCAATGGTTTCAGTTGTTAGATTGAATAACCTGTTATCTTTAAACCCCTAAGCGGCCCTGGGGAGAGCGCAGATGAGCTCCCTCTATCAGCGCCAGCTCCTCATGCGGGGACATGAGAGAAGCCTCCCACAAGGATGATAAAACATCAAAACATCTGGGCGTCCCCTGGGCAACGTCCTTGCAGACGGCCAATTCTCGCACACCAGAAGCGACTTGCAGTTTCTCAAGTCGCTCCTGACACGACAAAAAAAAGCGGCTGAGAGGGAAAAGGAAGCGGCCTGAGGTTAACCGGCTATTAGGAATTGTGGGAGTTGAAGTCCAAAACACCTGGAGGGCCGGAATTTTCCCATGCCTGGTGTAGACGCACCCCAGGGGACTGTTTACCTGTACTGCCGGGTCTCAACCCTGCCCATTCCTCCTTACCAGCCAATCAAAGAGCTCTCGAACGTCCCGCGCCCAAATCTATTTGCATACTTTTCCAAAAGCAACTCCCAGGAACCAATCAATTTTCTTTCTTTACCTTGGGGGGCGTGGCGTACCGGGAAGTCTGTTTCCAGTGTACGTCACGTGGGCGCGCGGTCACATGACCAGAGGCAGTGGCAGCTTCTCAGGCAAGAGGCAAGCAGCGGCGGAGGGATGGTGATGGGGCTCCTGCTTTGGGCTCCGGGCGCCGCCTTCTTCTTCTTCTTCTTCTTCTTCGCGGCGTGGGGCTCTGCGGCCGCGTGCGGCTACCAGGTGAGGGGCGCGCGGGAGAGGGCTCTGCCAGGGCCCTCTTCGGTGGGCTGAGCGCCGAGAGAGCAGGGCTCGAAGCCCCGTTGGAGCCACCGACTACCATTAGGGGGTGACCTTGGCCGAGTCACATTCTCTCAGCTTCAGAGGAAGGCCAAGATGGCAACCGAGGGATCACTGGGGGGAGGGGGGAGTGGAGATCATGGGTACATCTACACCAGGCCTGGGCCAACTTGGGCCCTCCCTCCAGGTGTTTTGGACTTCAACTCCCACCATTCCTAACTGGCCTCAGGCCTCTTTCTTTTCCCCCTCAGCCGTTTAAAGGAAAAGGAAAGGGCCTGAGGCCAGTTAGGAATGGTGGGCGTTGAAGCCCAAAACACCTGGAGGGAGGGCCCAAGTTTGCCCAGGCCTGATCTACACTCTAGAGCGGTGTTTCTCAACCTTCCTAATGCCACGGCCCCTCAATACAGTTCCTCATGTTGTGGTCACCCTCAACCATAACATTATTTTCGTTGCTACATCATAACTCACTTTGCTACTGTTATGAATCGTCATGTAGATATCTGATCTGCAGCATGTATTTTCAATCACTGGACCAAATTTGGCACAAACACCCAATACGCCACATTTGAATATTGGTGGAGTTTGGGGAAAATAGACGACATTTGGGAATTTTAGTTGCTGGGATTTATAGCTCACCTACAATCAAAGAGCATTCTGAACACCACCACGATAGAATTGAACCAGTCTTGGCACACAGGACTCCCATGACCAACAGAAAAATAATGGAAGGGTTTGGTGGGCATTAACTTTGTGTTTGGGAGTTGTAGTTCACCTTGATCCGGAGAGCATTGTGGACTCAAACAATGATGGATCTGGACTAAACTTTGCACTAATACTCAATATGCCCAAATGCAAATACTGGTGGAGTTTGGGGGAAATAGACCTTGATGTTTGGGAGTTGTAGTTGCTGGGATTTATAGTTCACCTACAATCAAAGAGCATTCTAAACCCCACCAATGATAGAATTGGGCCAAACTTCCCACACAGAACCCCCATGACCAACAGAAAATGCTGTGTTTTCTGGTGGTCTTTGGTGACTCCTCTGATGCCTCGTGACACCTCCAATGGTCCCGACCCCCAGGTTGAGAAACACTGCTGTAGAATGAATGCGGTTTGATCCCACTTGAACTGCCATGGTTTGAGTACTATGGCATCCTGGGGGTTGTTGTGTGTGGAGCCACTAGCACTCCTTGGCAGGGAGAGATAACGACCTTGAGGTGAGGCAGGTCGAGGCGTTGTATAATTATGGTAAGGAGGTTTCTCCTCCAAGAGACCAGGAAGGAACTTGTGGGAAGATACTTCTCTGCAAAGAAAGGGAAGCTCCTTGCACTGGGACACGTCTGCACAGTTCAGGCTTTCATTTTGGAGCAGGACTCAGGGCCAGCAGCATGGAAACTCTATCTGGATCAGATCAAAGTCCAGCTGGATGCCATGCATGAAGTGACAAGCGGAGTGTGATCAGAATAGCCCGCAGCCCCTTACCCTTAGCATTAGTTTCATTGAGTTACTTGAGGGATGGGCTGCCCAGATGTTTTGGCCCACTGCTCTTGTTATCGTCATGGCCACAGAACAGGGATGATGCCAGTTACTGTCCAGAACATCTTTATTAACATTATTTACTGTCAACAACATTGATTGCTGCAAGACTAAATGCCTCCCTTTGGGTTTCTGCTCTGTCCTTGGGGCTGTTTGGAAGGAATCTGCCAGATCCCACCCCAAGTTTTTCCTATCAGAACCTCCCTTCTGGAGGCAGCATTGGGAGACAATCCTATTATGTGTGCAGCGATATCAAAGGCTTGAGAGCGTGGGTTGATTGAAAGACAAAAGCAGGGCCAGGGAGGCTGAGTCAGTGTCTGCTCTCAGATGTCAGCTGAGCCCTTCGTCTCTAATCTGCCTCCTGCCTATCTTGTTTCCTGATGTGGTATCCTTGACATCCCCCATCCCGAAGTGGATTAGCTAAAGGTCGACACATTGTTTGTTTCCCCTCTAATGATTACACATCGCAGACATCTGGTCTCTGTTTGTTAGGCTTCCCAGTTGAAGGACTCTGCAACCCTAGACATCCCCACCCTGGTGAGAGTTTGCAGCCATTGCTTGTTTTGCAGTCGAAACTTCCAGAATCCCCTAACCAACATAATGTAGCAGTTTTTCATTCAGTTATTGGTTCCTTAGAAGTCTTGGATAGTACAGTGTCTGCTGGGCTCTCTTAACCAATGCTGCTATATGGATGCCCCAGATCAGGTCCTCCTAGTTTTAAGTTCCACCCAGGTACTTAAAACTAGTCACCCACTCCACTTGGTCACCATTTATGACTAAGGCCTAGGAGCCCCCAGTGTTGGCAGGACTGTTGACCGAAAGGTCTACGGGTCAAATCCAGGGAGGGGGTGAGCTCCTGTCTGTCAGTTCCAGCTTCTCATGCAAAGACATGAGAGAAGCCTCCCACAGGTTGGTAAAACATCTGTGCGTCCCCTGGGCAATGGCCTTATAGGCGCCCAATTCTCTCACACCAGAAGAGGCTTGCATTTTCTCAAGTTGTTCTTGACACGAATTTTTTTTTTAAAAAAACCAAACCAAGGACTGAATTTCTGGTCTGTTCTTTCTGTAGTCCACTATGAGCTTCTTGATAGATAAAATAAGAGAAGTTGTTACAAGGGACCTTTTGGTTTCACATGTGAGGAAGCTCAAACTCTGAAGAAGGGACTTTCCATATCTGCTGTCTTCTGGGTGTGTTGCATATGCTGACTGAGGAATGTAAAGTTACAGAATTAAAGCCTATAGTTAGTTCTAACTAGAATAGACCTGCTGTATCAATATGGCATTGACAGCTATGCAAGTTCCATTGATTCAAGAGATCTACTCTATTTAAGACTGACTGCGGGATTCTGGCTGTATTCTAGAGCATCCAAAAGAAAGCAGCTTATGGAAGGCTGTGCTGTGTGAGCCATTGAGAAGTCTTCCAAAAGTTCAGTCACACTTTGTATCTAATGTGTGCTGAAAGTAACTTCACCATGGTCTTAGCATTAGGCTATGATATACTTTCTGTATATCTAGATCATCCACTTGCTCCACTCGGGTTACTCTTCTGCAAAGAAATGCCAGAGAGGAAAGAACCAACTCTGGTCAGCTCCCTCTATGTCCTGCTGAGAAGCCACCCAACCCTAAGTATCTTTACTCATAATCAAGCCTCACAGCTCTATGGGGATTACTACCACTTTACACAGTCCCATGTAATGGGTTCTGTTTACAGATTCATTGTAAAGTGCCATTTTAGTTCATCCAGTCTAGGTACAGGAAACTTGTGTATCAGTCATTGCATTAATAATTACGAGACATGTAGAGAAGCCCTGTGCTTACAGCTCATAACCAAATCCCTTCCCTTGTCTCTGCCTTCAGGAGTTGTTCACACTTCTTATCCTGACCCAAAATATTGGCAGTCTGAAGGACTTCCGTCCCCAAATGAATCTGTTCATTCCCTAAGATAGCGTTCCTCAACTGCTCTCCTCCAAGAGGTTGAAGATTATGGGATGTGCATTTAAACAAATCTGAAAATGTTAAGGAAAGTTGCCTTAAAGCCTTCCTTGAATTATGTGCGCAGAAAACCCCTTTTAAACAGTACTGCCCTGGCTGTAGACATTCAGACTGTTGCAGTTGGGGCACCTGGAAAAAAACTGTTTTCCCACCATATGCTTTTTCATGGGTTCTGTATTTTTACTTTGTCTATGCTTTAGGCCTGAACTTTACTCTGTGATTTTTAATAATTTGTAATCCCTTATCCCAAGTTGCTTTAAAAGATATTGTTAGCACGGCAGCTTTCATTCCTTGATCTTCTGCAATCTCTTGAATTGTGCTTCCTGCGAGCAGCAAGGAGCTTTGGATCCCAGCTATGTGAGCAAGACGCTTGTATTTCAGTAAAATGCATAGCCTACAACTTACAAAAATCCCATACTTCTTAGTTAGCTATAGTATTCATAGCCCTGAAGTAAATAAGTAACCATTCCACATACTGTAACAAGGAACAATTAATGACCTTTCTTCCTCTTAACACTTCTCACCAAACTTCCCTGTCTAGATAACTCCTGCCTCTCTGTGCTTCTCTGTTTTGAGACTATTTGTTTCTCTTGCCTTTTAGTCTTGCCCAGTGACAAAACCGGACATGCTCAATGTTCACTTGATCCCTCACACGCATGACGACGTGGGCTGGCTGAAGACAGTGGACCAGTATTTCTTTGGAGGTAAGTTGAAAGAGCTTTAAGACAAGACAACGGAGTGGAAAGGGTCCATTTTATCCTGTTGGTTAGCGCCAGCCCCTTCTTGCTGGCTCTTGGCATTTGGTGTTGGAGTCACAGATGCTGATGCTACTTGAACTTTGGCTCTGCACAGACCAGAAGCACACGCAGTTTCCCTTCCTTGTTTGAAACAGAGGTTGTAAGTTAAGAAGGTTATGCTTCCTAGTCTTTTGACAGACTGATGGTTTATTTATATTCTTCCTTGCTCTCAAAACTGGGATTTGTGATGGTTCACAATAGGACTAACCAGAAAGCTACAGATAAAAATATTAAATGTTAGTAATTAAACACAATTGAGTTATAATAGTAAATATATAGATTTTATGTGGCTATTGAAGCATATTTTAACAGCATTTGTTAAAAGCACCTTCCGTTGTTACCAATCAGTTGCCAAAATCTTCTTCAGTAACAAGTATCTGCTTTTTAAGGGAATTCGATTCCAGATGAGCAAAGTGTGTCATCTTGTTTCCAACAAAGAATAATTGTAACCAGTGTTTTGTATCGCACTTTTCCACAAAGCACACTAGGGCTTACAACAAAGACAGACAAAATGAAGCTCATTTTCCAAAAACACTAGCCTGTAGTGACGAAAACCGAGAACTGGAGGCCAAGAACATCAGGTGGCCTCATTATTGTCATCTTGGCTTACAATAGCAGTTTTTGAAACTTTTCAGTTCACATTACAAATAGGGTTGAAATTGAAAAATTATTTTTTTAGCCCCTGACTATACAGTGGTGATTTTTTAGCCAATGTTATGCTGGATTACAGCTCAGCATAACTCAGTATGGAACCTGTTGGGTATGAATTGTATTCATGCCTAGACGTTTTCCAGCTTCCTACTTTAGAACAAAGCTGGCATGCTGTTTGGCCTTGTCCCTGAATAGAATCTGCTGGTAGATAAACTTTGTCCTTCTGCTGATACACCTAAGAGCAGCATCCTGTTTCTGGAGGCCGTACTTGCGTTTGTGGCCTTTCCTTGATGCCTTCCAAGGCCAGAACAGAAATGGAAATGGACATCTTTGGAAACAGTGTCCCTGGTATAGAAGCCCCCGCCACAGGTTGTACTCTATATGGCTGCAGAGGGTAGAATATGATGTGGTCATTGGGTTAAAGTCAACTAGACTGTTGAATCACAAAAAAAAAAAAAAAAGTAAGTCAATACCTTGGTGCTTTGCATTGATTCAGTGGGTCTGTTCTACTTGGGACTTAACAACTGGCTTTAGCTTTTTCAGTCTAGGTGCTGCTGATTATCTCTTTTCTATCCAATGATTGGAGGTGATGTTTCTTGGTTTGTTTGTTTTGGGGGGTGGAGAAGTAGGTTCCTAAAGTATCTGGTCTGTCTCTGTCTTGCATGTTCCTCCTCTGCTTCTTTCAAATCCTTGCTCATTTTTTGCTACATTTCTATCCAGTCTTTCCTCCTGTGGGTGCACATAGTGTTCTTTCACCCACCAACTTTACCACTTCCCAGTTGGCTAGGCTAGACTGGACTGCAAGATAATGTCTGTCCCAAGGCCACTGACTGCGGATTCTGTTTCAGTGGGAACTAGAATTTAGATTGCCTAAGTTATACTCCAGCAAGTTAACTTATGTCATATACTGGCTCCTTTGTTGTTTTGCAGTCCGCAATGACATCCAGCACGCTGGGGTCCAGTACATCCTTGACTCTGTCATACCACAGTTACTGGCTGATCCCAGCAAGCGCTTCATCTATGTGGAAGTGGTGTTCTTTGCTCGCTGGTGGGCGCTGCAGACTGAGAGCATGCGCCAGGCTGTGAAGCAACTTGTTGCTGAAGGTAAGCTGTTGGGGATAGTATTGCTACTTCTTTGTGCAGCATCTGATCTCTCTATCCGATGCATAACATACATGTGTGTGTGTGTGTGGATGGATGGATGGATGGGTGAGAACATTCTGGACCTAGTTTACTCTCAGGTTTGAGACACTACCCTGAGTGAGAGGCCAGGTGGAGTCAATGGTCCTCAATCAACAAACATGGCTCAGTAGACTTTCTGCTGTAGCAGCATGAAGGACCACTGGGTGCACTCAGATATCTTTGAAGAGAGCTTGCTTCCTTTCTCGCCTAGTGAAGGTTTCCCCTTAACATTAAGTCTAATCATGTCCGACTCTGGGGGGTGGTACTCATCTCCATTTCTAAGCCAAATAACCGGCGTTGTCTGTAGATGCCTCCAAGGTTATGTGGCCGGCATGACTGCATGAAGTGCCTTTACCTTCCCGCAGAATGGGTTGCTATTGATCTACTCACATTTGCATGTTTTCGAACTGCTATGTTCGCAGAATCTGGGACTAACAGCAGGAGCTCACCCCAGATTCAAACCACCAGCAAGTTCAGCGGTTTAACCCACTGCACCACTGGGGGCCTCTCACCTTCAGAGGCAAAATAAATGATCCTTTTCCCCTGCCAGACAGAGGACAAGAATCTGTGTGAAACATAGTTAAGAGGAGCAGAGGGAGAGAAGCCATGAACAGCCATTAAGAGAAGCCATTAACTATCCCCTTGGTACAAGGGGATAGTTAAAGAAGCAGGGCAGTTTTCTGGGTTGTGACTTGGCAGTCTTGCTTGTCAACATGGCAGGAGTTTTGTCATACTTCCCTTTTATTTTTGTGAATAGATAGAAACAGGAAATAAATGGTTTGCCGTGCTCAGAGTTGTCCTCATGCAAATAAGATCTTCTAATCATGCAATATTATGTTAGTGTGGTGGTCGGAAGCCCAACAGTCCTGACCATTTGTTCTGATAGTTTAAGATGATGGCAGCTGGAGTCCAACACCATCTGGGGCTCTCTGCAGTTCTGATGCAAAGTAGCACAACCCCTTCCTGTGCACATCTTTCCAGCAAAGTCCTGCTTATCTTTTCAGAGAAGTTGGAGGGTAGATATAACTTCTGAGCTAATTCAAAGAAGCAGTAGAGAAATATTCTGAATTCTATGCTGGCTTAATGTCCTTTTTCTTTGCTTTCTTGCTTTGGCAGGGCGACTGGAGTTTGTGAATGGCGGTTGGTGCATGAATGATGAGGCTTCTGTCCACTACAGTGCCGTCATTGATCAAATGAGCCTGGGTCTCCGTTTCCTGCAAGAGACGTTTGGCGAGTGTGGCCGGCCTCGGGTGGCCTGGCACATTGACCCTTTTGGGCACAGTCGTGAGCAGGCCTCATTGTTTGCACAGGTTAGCCTGTATTTCCTGGATATTTAGCTTGCACAACCTCATATTGTTTCTAGAAGGAAACTGCCAAACATCTCCCAGCTGACACCCTGCCTGTGCAACCAGCCTGGCACAGTTATCTGGAAGATATCTGTTTGACTTTATGGTTGATGTCCTGCATTTTTTGTTAGCCTCCTTTCCTCCATTTCCTGAGCACTCATCCTCCCTCTCTCATTATTCTCTCAAGATGGGCTACGATGGCTTCTTTGTGGGCCGCATTGATTACCAGGACAAGGGCCAACGGGAGGCCTGGCGGGAGATGGAGCAACTGTGGCGTGCAAGTGGAAGCCTGGCTCCCCCAGTTGCAGATCTTTTCACTGGTGAGCAAGCGGGTCCTCCACCTTTCCTCCTCTTCTCTTTTCCAGTGGTGGAGTGGGGGGTTCCTCAAATGGGGGGCTTGGTGGGTACTAAAATGTGACTAACCCCCCTCCCCCCCCTCTCACACACTCACCATTCACTATATGCAAGCAAATACAGATATTCCAAAGATCTGAAAAACATCTGGTCCCAAGCATTTTGAATAAGGAAACTCAACCTGACTTTTGTGCCACAATGTAGATGGTAGGGGGCATATATGGAGTACATGTATACATAGGATAAGATTGAGCTATATGTGTCTTTCCAGCTGCTGTTGGGCTATAGCTTCCATCAGCCCCAGCTAATGATGAAGGAGCATGGAAATTCCAGCCCAACAGTATCTGGAAGGCTTTAATGGCCCAACCTTGTCTGGGATGCTCCCTTTAACTGCCTAAGCCAGTGGTTCTCAAACTGTGGGTCACCAGGTGTTTTGGTCTACAACTTCCAGAAACCTCAGCCAGTTTACCAACTGTTAGGATTTCTGGGATTTGAAGGCCAAAATATCTGGGGACCCACAGGTTGAGAACTACTGGCCTAAGCCCTCTCTCATAATTGTGCACATTCTTTTTCTGCTTGGGGATGTGATCTCTGCCTTTTCCACTCCCTTTGCCTGGAGCGCTGATGAGAATCTGCTCTGATTTAGCTGTCTTTATCACCTGTCTTTAACACCTGGGGTGACGTGGCTTACATGGATGTTTGCTCAGTAGCGTACTGCCCTTCCCGTTTCTCCTGACTGTCTCTTGGTAGGTGTCCTACCAAATGGTTACAACCCTCCCATGTCTCTCTGCTGGGATCAGATCTGCTCTGACAACCCGATTGTGGATGACGACAGTGAAGAGAACAACGTCGAGAGTCTGGTGGCATATTTTCTGGGGACTGCAGCTGCTCAGGTTTGAGCAAGAGGGCTGGGGCTGGCAAACAAGGCTCTTGGTCCTGACCTAAATTGGGATTCAATTATTGAATAGAACTTGGAAAAGCAAAGGTCTCGGGCAGCTTGTGGATCACTTTGGAAATGGTGCATCACTAGTAGATGCTAGCTGGCTGAGAGAATAAAAGAAGAATTGAGAAGTTTACCATCTGATTCTCCAACCCACTTACACACTGGTCATTGGTCATAGTCTTCAGGGCTATGCTGTCTTTGTTTTCCATCTTCTACAGTGTAGAAAACAATCCTGACTTAATTTGCAGCAGAGATGGGTAATATTGCAAGCCACCCTGAGTCCCCTTTCAGGGGTGTGAAGGGCGGGGTATAAGTATGATAAATAAATAAATGTGTATCCCTTCATATATTGAAGGCAGTTCCCATCATTGCTCAGCATTAGCTATACTGCCCAGGGCTCATGGGCATTGCAGTTCAGCTGGAGGGTGCACAGATTGTCCAGTCCTTACTGAATTGTTAGAAGGATAACATTGGAGAATACATGTGAGGCTTTTTGAATGTTAAGCATTATTTTTCTAAACAAATAAGACAATTCTTGGGTAATGGAGTGGTTGTCCCAGTAGTAAACAGAATGTATTTACCAATTCTCAGCCTTGTCATCTTTAGGCCAACTACTATCGTACCAACCACATTGTCATGACCATGGGATCTGATTTCCAGTATGAGAATGCCCTCATGTGGTACAAGAACTTGGACAAGTTGATCAAGCACGTCAATGCAAAGGTACCTCTGGGTTATAAGCTCAAGCCATATCCAACTAACCCTTTCACCTTGGAGGGCAGAGTCTCTTCACTGGTGAATTAGCTAGGTGTTTGGGCAAGGCAACGCAAGGGGTGGTAGGCCCTTCTCTTGGTTCCAACTCCATCTCAAGCTCTGTTGGTGGGAATGAGAGGGAGGGCCTTTTCTTTCAGTGTCTGCCCCTCGACTCTGAAACTCCCCACTCAGGAAAGCCAGAATGGCTCACTCCCTGCTGTCCTTCCGGCGGCAGGCTAAAACCTTTTTATTCAGGCAGAGTTTTAATGAAGTCTTTTACGATCAAGTCAGGGGCTGCTGTGGTTTTATATTTTTTTATAGATTTCATCTAAATTGTTTTTAATACTAATGATCTTTAATACTGTTTTAATATTTGTATATTAGTATGTTTTACATTGTATTGTACTGCTTTTAATGTTAGCCTCTTTGAGTCTCCTTATGGAGAGAAAAAGCGGGATATAAATAAATGTCATAATAATAATGATGACTATGATGATGATGATGGCTGGAGCTCTCTTCCATGAACATTTTTCAAAAGGCCTTTGGGTTTCCAACACATACAAGAACTGGCAGAGTTTATTTTAAGTGCTTTGTCAACCTTTTATTGAAAAAGGTTGATTGACAAGGGTTTGGGAGGCCAGGCTGTTTTCTCTTTTGCCCATAGGCACATTCAAAGCCTCAGCACAAACAGGCATGTTCATACAGGCTCACTTATGTGCCCTCCTCAATTGCACTGCCATTCGTGTAACTTGGAGCAATTTCTCCCAACTCATATCTTCAATTTAACATACAATTCCCAGCCACCAGCTTCAGACCTCTAGAAGACTGCAAAGGAGGTGGGAAAGTGCCTTTCTGTGAACTCTATTTAGTACATGGAAGGATAGTTGATATTTGAGCTTGTACCTTTGGTACACTAAAAAAATATGGCATTTGCCCAGGGGGTCAAGGGGGAGGTAGTGGAGAGGCCAGGCCTGTAAATAAAGGGCCAAGGAGGATTGTTAGGAAACAAAAGTATTTTGAACACTGTGTCTGCTCTTGTCACCTTACCAGAGTCCAATCAATATAGTCTCTGCAGCTTTTCTTTCCTTAAAGTGTGTTTACCTCTTAATATCCTTGTTTTCCTCTCCAGCAAGAGAGTGGGATACGAGTCAATGTTCTCTACTCTACTCCAAGCTGCTACTTGTGGGAGTTGAACAAGGCCAATATGTCATGGTGAGAGGACAGGTGTATGAACACAGTGTGAACTGAGTGTTTGATAAGCCACAGCAAGTAGGTGTCAGAGCAAAATCTCCTTTTACACAACCAGTGGCAGGATGAGAATTTTCTCCTGTGATTCCTGGAGATTGGCTTTAGGCCCAAACCCCATTAGTTCTTTTTTGCTTCTGCTAAGTTGGCATGCCTCACATTGGCCAGCCAGTCCTTTTCTGGCCCCTGTGCTCATCCACCCCACTCCGCAGAGAACAGAAATGCCAATTGGACATGTGAAGAATCCCATCTTCCTTGCCACTAGCAATGGAAGAGGCAAGACTAGGCCAGAACTACATTGTAAAATTTCAGTCTCAGTGCTGGGTGTCTTCAGCGCACTGGACTGATAATACTTGCGGTTAGAGTCAGTTAAGCTGTGAGATCTTCTTGATCGGTCTCTCAGATAGCCACTTCTTAACTTTGGACAAATACTCCTATGAAGTCAAGAATGCTGCTGTATATTTGGCAGCTGATCTTTCAAAGTTTTTCATCTCAATGTCATTTATTTATTTATTTGTTGGTTTTGATGTCTTTTATTTATAACAGTCGGTGTGAGGATGTTGAAGCCTTTTACCCTATGGTGTTCAGGTACAAAAGCCAGCTGCATGTGGAGACTGTTTTCCCACTGGCTACCTGTCCCAGCCTCTAGCAATGCTACAGAGAACAGGAATAGACAACTGTGGGAGGGATCAGTACCTAGGGACTTCCAGCTGACTTGTGATAAGAATCAGGGAAGTGAGCACCCCCTCCTTTTGTTAATGCCAGTGCACAAAGAAGTGACACAAAGTCTCCAAAATGACATTTAAGAGAGACTGGGTGATTTATTTTTTCCAACCAGTGTTTCTGTAAAGTTTAGGTGCTTCACCTTATATGAAGGAAGTAGAGGTTGAGAATCATAGTCTGTGACAGTGATGGATTGTATCCTCATTTACCCGGCTGTCATGGTTAGCATCCCATACCACGACAGCCACTTGCTTTTCCTGCTCACCAGCACAGGAGTTGAGAAATAGAGAGTGTGTGTGAAAGAGGTGCTATATGCAGTTGTACCTTTGGGCTGACCAACTCCTGTATTGGACAGGACTCTGAAATATGATGACTTCTTTCCGTATGCCGACGGCCCCCACCAGTTTTGGACTGGCTACTTCACCAGCCGGCCAGCACTAAAACGTTATGAGCGGCTCAGCAACAACTTTCTGCAGGTTAGTGTTGACTTTAAAAATAATCAGGCAGAGGCTTAAGACTCCTTAGCTCTGAACCTGTCTTTGTAATCATGGTATCCTTGAGTTCAGGCCTTTCTCACAAAGGGCCCTTCCACACAGCCATATAGCCCAAAATATCAAGGCAGAAAGTCTCACAATATCTGCTTTGATCTGAGTTATCTGAGCCCACACTGCCATATATTCCCGTTCAAAGCAGAAAGTATGGGATTTTATTCAGCTGTATGGAAGGGGCCAAAGAAGCATCTTGCTTGATTTTGTTGCCTCTTTCTGCAGGTCTGCAACCAGCTGGAAGCGCTAACTGGCATACAAGGAAACATGGGGCCTTATGGCAATGCCAACAGTTCAGTGCTGCGTATGTATCCAGAATGTTTTATACTTAATAGACTGGGAAATGGATGGTTTCATCTGGGTCTGGTGGACAGTGTGATCCTACTAGGGGGCAGAATGAGAAGGAGTTTGGGGCACCACATCTGCTTTGGAGGTGCAGCAGACTCTGACTGACCCCTGTCTGTGTCGAGTAGCTCCTGAGCGTCCAATCCCTATATTGTTTGACCTCTCTGTAATGTTGCTTCAGGTCAGGCCATGGGAGTTGCTCAGCACCATGATGCAGTGAGTGGCACAGCAAAGCAGCATGTGACCAATGACTATGCCAAACAGTTGTCTGCTGGGTGGGATGCCTGTCAGGTAAGTATCTGATCCAGTGGAGTGATCATCAAAGTACTTTTATTTCCTCTTTCCCTCCTGACTTACTTTCTTGAGAAACACAATTCATCTATACGCGAACATCAGTGAGTGAAAAGGAGGACATCAAGCACTTCCTTCTCCTTCCTCATTGCTCCAACCTTCTCCCAAGAAATTTTTGGAGGCTTAACTCAGGAATATGGCATTCTTTAGTCTTGGAGTGATATAGAATTGGTTAGTACTGGTTCCCAGAGGATAATATTATTTAATTCCTTAAACTGCTCATTACAGAGATCACATGGTTGTATTTTTATAGCCGGACTTTACCTATTAAAAAGCTTAAGATTTCCTCTGACATTTAGTCGAGTCTGACTCAGGAGTGATGCTCATCTCCATTTCTAAGCCAAAGAGCCGGCGTTGTCTGTAGATACCTCCAAGGTCATGTGGCCAGCATTTCTGCATGGAGTGCAGAAGCGGTACCTATTGTTTTTCTCACACTTGCATGTTTTCGAACTGCTACGTTGGCAGAACCTAGCCTAACAGCGAGAGCTCACCCTGCTCCCTAGAGTCAAACTGCCAACCTTTTGGTCAGCAAGTTCAGCAGCTCCTCAGTTTCACCCACTACGCCATCAGGGAGCCCAACTTTACCTATTACAGGTGGCAAAGCAAGTTAACTTTTGCCTCTATCTTCCATCATAACTCTGCTTTGAATGTGGGGTTTCCGTAGCTTTCCTGAAGTTTCTCTAGACATGCTTCTGAAGTGCTGAGCAATTTTGTGGCAGGAGTGGGAAACTTACAGTGTTACACTTTTTCTCTGACTTTGCAGATTGTGATCAGCAATGCCCTTGCCAGTATTGTGGGCACCAAAGAGAACTTCATCTATTGCAACCAACTCAACATCAGCGTCTGCCAACTGACTGAAGCTGCCCCGACTGTAAGGGATGATGTTATTGCCTAAGCCTTCACCTGCTGGGGTTTGGGTCTTCACCTGTTAGCTCAGATAGCTGGCCTCCCCGGCATACTCAGTCATGACTTTGCTTAAATGCTTCTTTTTTGCCTCACAGTTCATGGTGATCGTCTACAACCCATTGGCACGTCCTGTGGACTGGAACATCCGACTGCCAGTCAATGGAAGCCATTACGCAATTTTGGCTCCTGATGGACAGACTATCCCAAGTGAGGTAGGAAGGAGGCATCCTCTGTTACCCTTAAATGCAGCTTTTGCAAACTTCAGGTGAGAATGACTGCTGGTCACAGCCACTGTGACCAGTCTTGATCAGACATGTTGGAAATCTCAGTCAAAAATATCTTGAGGGCACCAAGAAGAGGAAGGCAACCCTGTCACTTGGGAAACTTTAACTAAACAAGCAGAGGTAAAATGGGCACCAGATAACTACAGTCAAGCAAAGATGGAAAACAAGAGTAAGAAGAGGTGCTAGGGGCCTGCAGGGTGCTGGCAGGGCAATAAAGGGCAGTACTTTGACAGGACACTCCACGTGCTGTGAGGAGAGACAGGTAGTGGTGGTTGTTGTTATTTGAAAACTAACAGAGGGTAGATATTTTTATTAAATTTGATTGACAAGTACAAATTTAAAACACTTAAATTTCAGTCATCTCACTGACTTTGTACTGGAAACATTATTCATTCTTATATGCCAGACTCTGGAAGGATGGCTATATATAGCCCAACACAAAATCATAAACTTATTTACAAGTATAAAGGGTTTTGTGATTTTTGAAATAATTTGCTTGTGCAGTTCTCAAGCATGTACTTTGGACATGACACTGGAATAGAATAGAATAATCAGAGTACATCCACAAATATTGGAATATTATCCATATTTGTGTCATAAATGCAAACAGTTCTGCCAGAAGACCTGCTGAACAATTTTAAAAGACCCTCCAAACATGGTAATACATAATCAGGATTCTGTAGCTTATCTGTGCTGGCAGATATCTCAAAGATTACAAAGGGACCTTTCCCTCCCTTTTTTTTCTTTTTGCTCATCAGCTATTGCTAATGTATTTTATGGCCCGAGACAATTCTTCCAGTTTGGCTCAGGAAAGCCTAAAGGTTGGGCACCCCTGTACTAGAGTCTGCACTTTCCTTACTCTTCCTATACAAAATGTAGAAATACAGAGAGGGTAAAGGTAAAAGTTTCGTATTGACATTACGTCTATTTGTGTCTGACTCTGGGGGTCGTGTTCATCTCCGTTTCTAATCTGAAGAGCTGGTGTTGACCATAGACACCTCCTAGGTCATGTGGCCAGCATGACTTCATGGAACGCTATTACCTTCTCACCAGAGCAGAACTATTGATCTACTCACATTTGCATGTTTTTGAACTGCTAGGTTGGCAGAAGCTGGGGCTAACAGCAGGAGCTCACCCTTCTCCCCAGATTTGAACTGCCAAGCTTTTGATCCACAAGTTCAGCAGCTCTGTGGTTTAACCCGCTGTGCCACCAGGGGCTCCATAGAAATATAGAGAAGGTGCCCAGAATATCTTTGACAGGGCTGGACCTTCCTGTGCCTGAGTGTGGGTTACCTGGTGCCTACTGAATTTTCTTGGGTTCTCAGGGAATAATGCCCTCTTCTGAGCATCCTCCAGAGTGGAGTAGGAGTCTCTACTGACTTACTTTGCCTTTCCCAGGTGATCCCTGTGTCAAGCTTCACCCGGGCTGTGAGGCGGGATCGGGGTGATGCAGTCAATGAGCTGGTGTTCCAAGCCTCTGCCCCACCGCTGGGCTACCGCACCTATTCCGTCTCCAGGCTGCCTGGCCGGGGCCCAGCACGCTCCAGAACGCTGAAGCGGCTGCACGATCAGCCTGGAACAGAGCACCTTTCTTGGGCCATTGAGAACCAGGTAAAAGGGAAGCAACTAAGCCTATGGTTCAAAATCTTACCTTGTGGTCATCATGACTAGTTCTGTGCTTCTTTCTCAGCAATGGGACATAGGGGAGTCCAGGAGTGAAGCTGATATGGCCCCTTTCAGGCTCCCAAAAGGCTCCTTTTTCTTTCCAGTTCAAAGACAGAACTGGAAATCGTGTCGCCCTCCATATACTACCAAATCCCATTATTCCCCACCATCTACCATTAACCCCATTATTCCTCACTATCTACCATTAATCCCATTATTCCCCACTATCTACCATTAGCGGGTGCAGGGTGATTGGGGTTTGTCCAGAAACATCAGGTACACCCAGAGGCGGCCCTAGGTAATTTTCAACGGTAAGCAAACAATATTTTGCCCCCCCACCCACCCAACCAATCACTGATATATATTTTCTGTTGGTTGTGGGAGTTCTGTGTGCCATATTTGGTTCAATTCCATCATTGGTGGAGTTCAGAATGCTCTTTGATTGTAGGTGAACTATAAATCCCAGCAACTACAACTCCCAAGTGTCAAGGTCTATTTATTTATTATTTATTTATTTGGTTTACTTCTACCCCGCCCTTCTCACCCCGAAGGGGACTCAGGGCGGCTTACAAAAACAAGGCACAATTCGATGCCCGTATCATACAACAGTAATAAAACAAAATAGCATAAATTAGCAATCAAACCACAATAATACATTACATGTATTTTCCCCCAAAGAGCACCTCAAGAGCGCCCCTGGCAAAATCAACTATACTGCAAATGCTTACTTTGCATAATGGGTTGAGCCGCCCCTGGGTACACCTCAATTTTTGGAACCCTATTAATAGTGAAGTGGCCCATGTTTTAGTAGGAACACTTGCTTAGGATAGCACATATACGCACTCTTCTTTGAACACCTCTCCTTCCCTCCAGAGTAATTAGCTTTTTAAAAAGCTTCCTGCAGGAACCAGTGAGAGTTCTTTTTGTGAGCTAAGCTGCTGCGGGAGGACTTTATTTTGGTACTGGGTCACAGCCTGTTCCTGGGCAGGGTTTCCTCTCCAGGTGTGAGCAAAACCCCTACCTGCCCACCCATGCTGGAGTTAGACTTTTGGAAAGCTTCCCTGTGCATTGAGTGGGAAGCACTTTCCAAGTTTAGTTGCCTTGTTAGGTGGAAGGTAAATTGCCATGCATGGGGTACTCACTCCTCCCCAGGTGCAGCCCACCAAATCTTCCTGTTAGGCCTTAACTTCTCTTTCTTGCTTGGGTCTGAGGGTGGTTCAGGGAGGGGAAACGGGCTGTGTCTCCTCCATGGGCTGGAGTTTAACGTGTACAGATAGAGATTTGGATTGTAGTACTAGTTTTGGAACAGAACATGTTGCTTTGGGAGATCACCCACAGTGGTGGCATTTAAAATAAGTACCTAAAAATAATCACTTGGCCATGAATCACTTGTTTACATATTAAATGGAAAGAGATGGTCTAGTACTTCCTTACATTCAAAAATAGCATATCAATTTGTGGTTTTGGGTTTTTTGGATTAGGTTTCCTTTCTCATGCAAACTAAAAATCCAAGAAGTGTTTCCTGACCAGATCACCCACATGTGTCTCCTTTTTCCTCTTCCTCCTCTCATCTTCCTCCTTTCCCAGCATCTACGGGTTGTGTTTGATTCCAGAACAGGACTCCTGAAAGAGATAGAGAACCTGGACAAGAATATCTCTTTGCCACTGTCCCAAAACTACTTCTGGTGAGTCAAACATAATAATATAATAATAAATTTTATTTCTACCCCGCCACTATCTCCTTGAAGGGACTTGAGGTGGCTCACAAAGTGCAGCAAATGGAAACTTAGAGAGGGGGACTTAAGCATTAATTATTGGTGCTATTATCATAAACTTCATGCAAGATTTGAAAATGATGCAGGAGTTAGCTTTGCAATAAGAAATTCAGAATTAGAAAGTATACTGAAAAGGGGAGCAAAGGATTAATGTCCAGACTATACACATATTTATTAGGCAATAACCCAGAAGACAATAGAATAAAACAAACAGTAATCATTTGAACTAGAGACCTAGGGAGAGTTATAGATCTAGAAATCTGGAAACTACTCTGGAAGAAAGAATTGAAATTTACAATAGCAGGGTCAATTGGGGAAAATGTATACTATTATTATTATTATTATTATTATTATTATTATTATTTACTTTTCTCCTGCTTTTATCCCACAAATGGGACTCAAAGCAGTGTACAAAATGTTCTATAGGAGTTATACAACACCAGTCGTACTCGCAAAAATAGATAAATCTCAACAAGACAGGTGCTGGAGATGTAAATTCAGAGAGGAACCTTCTGTCGTTTGTGGTGGTCATGTGAGAATGTTCAAGGATTTTGGAGCAATGTAATTAAGGAAACAAATAAAATGTTGTGCAATAATTTTTTTAAAAATTCAGAGATGTGTCTGCAGGGCTTATTCAGCAAAGGTTTCAACTGGGATCATAAAGAAATAGCCCAATGCAGTTTTGTGGCATCAAGAACGATAATTTCTAGGAATTGAAAAGGAGAAAATGTGTTAGCTAAAAAGGATTTAGTTAGGGGCCCCCTGGTGGCACAGCGGGTTAAACTGCTGAGCTGCTGAACTTGCTGGCTGAAAGGTTAGCAGTTTGAATCTGGGGAGCGAGGTGAGCTCCTGCTACAAGGCCCAGCTTCTGCCAACCTAGCAGTTCGAAAACATGCAAATGTGAGCACATAAATAGGTACTGCTTCTGCAGGAAGGTAATGGCGCACCATGCCAGCCACTTGGCCTTGGAGGCATCTAAAGACAATGCCAGTTCTTTGGTTTAGAAATGGAGATGAACACCACCCCCCAGAGTCAGACACGACTAGACTGTCAGGGGAACACTTTACCTTAAAAAGAATTGGAGATATAAGCTAATGGATTACATGGAATCTTTGGGGGGGGGGGGAGGGGGGGAATCTAATAATTTTTTTTTCCGGACTGTAGTGGAGGCTCCTTCTTTGGAGGCTTTTAAGCAGAGGCTGGATGGCCATCTGTCAGGGGTGCTTTGAATGCAATTTTCCTGCTTCTTGGCAGGGGGTTGGACTGGATGGCCCACGAGGTCTCTTCCAATTCTATGATTCTATGCAAATGGCCAAGATATCCAATAACTTGGCAGGCAAAAACAATGAAAAGTTCCTTAAAAGATGGAAATGTGTAGTGGCGTATCTCTAAGGAGAGTCAAAGGAGTGAATGTTAAACAGTCCCAAGAGGAATTTATGGGCAAACACAATAGAAAGGTAAATAAGTAGTGTTATAGGCACCACAATAATAGGGATTGTAATCAAGGTGCCGGGTTCATGGGTTTGTAGAACAAGGGCTGATTTTGTGTAGGATGTGGGCAAGAGGGATGTCTTATATGTTGTAGAGTAGGTGTCATGTGTGTTATGTGTACTGTGTGTGTCTATCACGTTTGTAAATTTTAATTAAAAATAAATTATAAACGAAGAAGAAAAGGAAAGAAAACCTGAATGTTGCAAGTCTCTTACCCAGATGTGGTCAAAATGTGCTCCTGAACCACAGTCATCTGGGATTGAGTCTTGTTTTGACAGCGCTTGAACCATGTGATGATCCTCCTCTTTCTCTATTCAGTAATTCTAACAGTGACTAAAAAGTTCCAGTTCTGTTTTTATCCTTCTGTGGTGTGGAATTGCTTGGATTATAATTTAGCTCTGCAGATTTGATTGGATTATTGGCTAGTGATTGCATACTCTAGCATCTTTACTATTTCTATGCTTTGACTTACTTTTCCAGGTACAATGCCAGTTCTGGGAATCAAGAGAACAGCCAGGCATCTGGAGCCTACATCTTCCGTCCCAACACCTCGGAGCCTTTCCTCATTGCTCAGGGAGCCCACCTGTACCATGTGAAGGTAGGGGGAAGTCCTGTCTGCTGAGGGTAATGCAAGGACTGGGGGGAGTATCTGGGGTAAGGGCTACCAGGCTGGCCAGGAAACCGACCTATTCCCCAAAGGTTCTCAAGAACCTGGATGTCAGCCATCAAAAGGACCAGGGCTTCATTCAAGTCCGTCAGTCTGTAAGTTTCACATTCAGTATACAAGAACATGGCACTTTACAATCAAAACATTCCCTGGTCTTTCTGTGTAATTTTGGCTGGAAGATTATGTTGCCTCCTGATGAAATATATATATAATGCTTTTGAAGGGAGATAGCAGAGGTGAAGCTGATGGCAGTGATGTGTGCCCAGTTACACAGGTGTGCAAGGGAATAGTGTTTGAGGGTCTGAATCTAAACCTGTGTGACTCTGGGCCCTGTTTTTCATGAATGGGCTTTAGATTTTTGGATTGCTTTGGGGATTTGTCCTTTGTCATCTGCAGCCAGAGGCGCCTTGTTGTCAGGATTCTCAAAGCTAGAGGCACCTAAGAGTAAGATTTCTTCTGGACATGTATTTAAAGTCTTTCATTACTCTAAGGTTCACATGGCTGAGTAATTCCTGTCAAGCACTTTGTTTACAGCTCCTGTTTACCAACTTCTACAGATGGTCACTGGGATCTAGTTAGCATCCTGGCAGAGTACTATTCTCTGCCTTGCAATTACACCATCATGGTATGTGTGCTTAGGGGTGAGGGAGGCACGCTGTTGTTGCTGCTGCTTCTCCACTTCTCCTAAGTGTGAAATAGAAGTTGAAAGGGCTCAGGTAACATCACTCCTTCAGCCAGCACTCAGCTGTAGGCATGATCCCTGTAAAGAAGTCTTTATTTCACCGAATGGCACCAAAATGTAAGGACGTATCAATGCCACTAATAAAATGTAAAGACGTGGTGTTAATCCCACCAAATGGGACCACCAAAAATGTAAGGAAAGTTCCTAGATTGCTATTAAATTAAACTGCCACCAATTTGTTTAGAGACGCTGGTCTTAAAGTCTCTGTTTATCCCTATTTGCGTTGTGAGGTAACTTTGGTAGAGTGGAATGCACCGAACATAAAATCAATGGAGGAGGCAGGTTTAAAATACAAAGAGAACAAGTTTATTGTTAAACAAAGCGTAATTGTTGCAATATTGAGATGTTGAACTTGGCACATGCTTGGTGGTTACAATATGGCTTGGTTGAGATACATTCAAGGCTTTTGATGTTACAATCTTATAAACTCCTTCTTCAGTGAAGTGCTTTATTATTTCAGTGTTCCCTATTGTGAATATTCACACTGTTTGTCCTATACCGGATCAAACCACTGATCTCCAGTCTTCCACTACTGGCGATCCTAAAACGACTCTCTGTTAGATTCTTTTTACTCAAGCAATCTAACGAGGTTTCACCTTCAGCTCCTTTGCTGAAGAAATATTCACAAATACTAAGAACTAACTGAATCTACACTGCTTCACACCACAGAGCCCTAACTGTCTCTGCTCTTCCTCTCAGGGTCTCATCCTCCTGACTAAAACTACTTTTCCAGAGTCCTATCCTCCTGGGTCTCATCCTCCTGACAGGGTCTCATCCTCCTGACTGAAGCTTAACTGCCACTTTCAAACCTTTTTCTCCTTAAGCTCCGCCCACCTCCTCTGCTGCCTTGTCACCACGGCAACCTATCTCTCACAGCTAGGCCATGGCAACCAATGTAATACATAAATACAGATTAAACACAGTATAATAAACTATAATAAACACATCTCTACAATCCCATGTACCTTCTGCCTGCACTTGTACACCAGGGGAAAGAGCCTGCTCTGCCTGAAGCATAAGGCTGCACCTTGTTTCCCATGTGTGCAAGGATAGTTGTGCAGCTCCATTACCTTCAGTAGCCTTGGGGAGGAAGCTGCTCCCTCAAATTCCCCATCTCCTCCTGTTGAGCAGGGCCAGATGCCTTCTACAAGGAGGTATTGGATACTTCCTTCTACAACATACTTTCTCTGGCTAAATTCAGTGGTATAACTGACAGCCCAAGTCAGGAATAAAATGATAGCCAATTTGGTCTTCTTGTTTCCATACTTAAATAGCATTTTGTGCCATTTCATTAGCTAGGCAGGGTTGTTTGCTCATTACAGACAAGGATAAAACTCTGTATTCTCTCTGTGTGTCTGTCTCATAGACTGGAGTGGTACAGGAGATATACCAGAACTTCTCCGACTGGTGCTCCCAGGTGGTGCGCCTCTATGCTGGGCAGCCCTATGTCGAGCTAGAGTGGACGGTGGGTCCCATCCCAATCCGGTGAGCTTTGGAAACCAAGGGGGGGAAGCTCTCCTACTCCCTTTAGAGTCCAGCTTTTGACAGTTTGTGTTCTGCCCCAGGGATGGCCTTGGTAAGGAGATTATCAGCCGTTTTGAGACAAACTTGCAGACAGATGGGCTCTTCTACACAGACTCCAATGGACGCGAGATCCTAGAGAGAAGGTACTATAACAGTAGGAGCAGGCTGAAGCTGCTGGAGTGCAGTGGTTCACCTAAGCCTCCACCTGGAGGCGCCTGCTTCAATAATGGATTCTGCAGTGCCCCTTTCAGTGTTCTCAGATATCTTAACAACGTCTGGCTAAAGCTTCCCAAGCCCTACCGGGTAAAGTAAAGACAATTGTCTAATATGTTCTCTTTGCTCTCTCCCCTACTTGCATGACAGGCGCAATTACAGAGCCACATGGAACCTGAGTCAGACTGAGCCTGTGGCTGGCAACTACTACCCTGTGAACAGTCGCATATTCATCAAGGTACAGACATCATCTGACATGAGTCTGATTGGGTTGTTCTTGCAGACTTATCTCTAGGGCCAGGAGCCCTAATTATAGAGAAGGCTGTTGGGATTGGCTCAGTTTCCTTCCAGTGTAGAGATGGCAGGGAAGGGCGCTTTGTGGTGTGCCATGGCGGTAAGAACAGTACCAGGAAGAGAGAGTGGCTCTGCAAGAGCCCTAAGACTTGAGCTAGGACTATCTTTTGTAGCTTTGCCATTGTTGTTCTTCTTCTTTAATCTTTCTAGGATAAAAAGGTCCAACTGACTGTGCTGACGGACCGCTCACAGGGAGGCAGCAGCATCTTTGATGGCTCCCTTGAACTCATGGTAGGCATAGCTGGACATTAATTAGGCAAAACAAAACAAAAACATGCTTCCTATAGCTGTCACTGTGTACAATATGGAGAACAGAAAGTCCGAGAAACTATAATCAATCAATAGAAGTGGATGGAGACATGTTAGGGATACGCAGAGAGAACCAAACTACCAGAAACCCATGGGCTGAGAATTTAACAGCTGGCAAGACCAAAGCACAACATAAAAGCACAGTTTTCTCTCCCCATCCAGGAATCATTAGTTTCTCAATATTCTTAAGAGGTACATCAACCTTACAATAATAGCTACTGTTAATATCTGAACTACTGTAGCAGAAGCTGATGTGCCTGGCCTGTAGCCAATATCCAAAATTCTGTTGGTTTCAGGTACATCGGCGGCTACTGCACGATGATGCTCGGGGTGTGGGGGAGCCTCTACTGGAGCCGGGTGATTACCTCAATGGGCTGGTGGTGCGAGGCCGACACCTCATCCTCTTGGACACAGTGGAGTCGTCTGCTGACCAACACCGGTTGCGGGCCCAGCAGGAGTATATGGCACCCCAGCTGGTGCTGGCACCTGGCGGGGGACCTCCTTACCACCCTGGACAGGACAGCCTCAAGGAGGTGAGATGGACAAGAAAGAGAGGCTGTGTCCCATTTGTTGAATTGTTGTGGGGAAAGAGCCATAGCTCAGATGCAGAGCACATGGTCATGCGTCTCTATCTGCAGAAAGACTCCTGCCAAACAACTTCCAATTGACAGACAGTAGGCATTTGGGGAAGGATAAAGGACACACTACCGGGGAGGATTTTTGGAGGAGATTGGGTGTTTTAAAATGCATTTTCATTGTATTTATTATATTTAAATGTATTTTAACCTAACATACACAATACTATTTGTTTTTTAATTTTTGTATTCATTGTTTTAAATTAATCAAAGTGTAGTTATTAGCTGCCTTGAATCCTTCTGGGGGGATAGATAGATAGATAGATAGATAGATAGATAGAATAGCTAAATAGACAGTAATGAGCTAGAAGGTGGCCTCTTATGTTGATGCATGACTTTGGCTCAATATATGATATTTTGAGCAACACATCTTCTTGAAGATCTACTTCAGGCCTAATTAACAGGCTTTTTAAAAAAGAGTAGAGTTGTATAATGGTCTCCCTAGTGGCGCAGTGGGTTAAACTGCTGAGCTGCTGAACTTGCTGACTGAAAGGTCGGCAATTTGAATCCGGGGAGGAGGGTGAGCTTCCGCTGTTAGCACCAGCTTCTGCCAACCTAGCAGTTTGAAAACATGCAAATGTGAGTAGATCAATAGGTACCACTTCAGTGGGAAGGTAGCAGCGTTCCATTCACCCATAGTGGCCACATGACCTTGGAGGTGTCTAGGGACAACACCGGCTCTTTGGCTTAGAAATAGAGATGAGCACCACCCCCCAGACTTAATGTCAGGGAAAACCTTTACTTTTACTTTAGAGTTGTATTTAATAAGTTAGAATTCAAGATATAGTTATATTTAGCAGAATATTCCTTTTATTAAATGTAGTTTTACTTTATCCTTTTTTGGTAATTTGTTTGTATTTTGGATCTTGTAAAAAAATGCATTTACTTAAATGCCAGTTTGTTCGATTGCTCTGGCTAGTCAGTGAGCTGGAACTAAATTGAATGAAGTCCTTTGTTAACTTGATGGTAGTTTAGTGTTGCAATGTCCCTTTGACTCTTTCTCCCTTTTTGCCCCAATTGCCAGTACACTGCCCTGAACCATGCCCTCCCTTCCAATGTCCACTTGCTGACCCTGGCCCAGTGGGAGCCCAGCACCGTTCTCATCCGCCTGGAGCACCAGTTTGAACGCGAGGAGAGTGTTAATGGCTCTATGCCGGCTGTTGTTAACTTGCAGGTAGGTCTCTGGCAACTGTGAAGGGTGCACAGGCCAATTTTTTTCCCCAAAAACAATCAGCAGTGTTTGCTATTTGTATCTGATTCTGTTGTTTTGTTTGGAGGAAGATGCGAGGCTTTTGGATTTTGTGATACTTATTGCCTCAAACCGGTCCTGGAGGCCCTCATCTTAGGGGCTCACCTGGGGGCAAGGGTGGGAGTGCACAGTTTCCGACAAAATTGAAAAAAAGACATTGTTTCTCAGTGGACTGTTGCATATAAAGTACAGTAATTAAATACTAAAAAACCCTGTGGTCATCAAACAACTACTCCCATTAAGTAATCTGGCAGGTGCTGGTGGGAATTGGACTCCCAAAATCTGGAGGGCCACAGCTTCCTCAGGTATATTCCAGTTCTCAGTAGTCCTGAAGAAAGGAGGCATTATTATCCTCATCTTCTGATAAGAGACTGAAGCTGCTGGATCTCTGGCTTTATAGTGAAATAGCAACTGAACTGATATTTGAACCAGTCATTTCCCAGCCAGCCTCTTACTTTACTCATTCCAGTTAATCTTGCAAGCTCACTCAGTAGTATTCAAGACAGAAGAATACTAGTGCTGAAATTTACAGTATTTAAGAGGACACAGTTAAAGAACCATACTCAGTTCATTGTGTTTCATCTTCCAAAACTATATAAAGAGTTGGGACACCTCAAAAGGAATGAGGGCTGAGTTCAGTCTTGCCGCATAGCTGTATCTGTTACTAGCTATTCTATTATTACTCTTGAATCTTCACTACATTATCTATGATTTTGCTTTCTGTTCCAGAACTTGTTCTCTTCTTTCAACATCATCAGTTTGCAAGAGATGAGCCTGGCTGCTAATCAGAAGCGGGAGGAGATGAAGAGGTTAATCTGGCAGTCCGCTAAAGGTGCGTCCTCAGTTGCAAGCAGGGCCCACTAAGCCGGTGCTTGTTATTTCAAGAGGACAACAGCCAGTGGGAACAAGCCCTTCTTAACTTTATGGTCTTTGCCGAGTTTAACTGGGCCTGGAAGCTAATAAAACCACCTGTTATTTTGGGGTGGGGGTGTGGGGAAGCTGTGGATAGATGAGTTGCAAAAGGAAGCCATTAGCAAAACAGACTGCTCAGAATTGGCAGAATTGTTTGCCTTCACTCACTGCTGCTGTGTCTCTATAGGTAAAAGTGCAATTGCAATTGTATTGGATGAGTAGGATTCCACTCACCATCTGCTACATGCTATTTATTTATCGTGTCAGAAGCACATTGAGAATACAGTTATAATGTATTTTTAAAACCACAAACAAAGTTAAATACTTGGCATTATGCTCGATTTCCTTTGACCAGAAGCTGGCCACTTGGAGTGCCCCTGGTGTGGCTGTAAGAAGGTCCTCCATTGTGCTTGTGGCAGGGCTCAGGCTGCACTGTAGTAGGTGGTCTGTGGTTTGCTCTTCTCCACTCGCATGTGATACATGCTGCAAGCAAGAAGTGAATTGGTGCACTTTGGACCAGCTGGTCCTTTTGAACCAGCTTAGCATTCAGCTCACCTAAACTGCACAACTGCTCTTCTGCAAGTGGAAAAACAATCAGATTTTGGGGACTTGGGGAAATTCACCCTTTCACTGCCACCCATCTCATTATTTGGAAGAATCCTTCCACGTAAATCTAGGTTTCATTGCTCAACCAGTGTATATCTAAGATCACCAAAAGGCTATCAGAGTGGACTCCATCTCTGATCAAGCAACCTATGTCTAAAAGAGCAGATTCTTCTGCAGTCACCTTAAAAATGAACAAGTGCTACTTAGTATAAACTACCATGTCTCAAATGTATTGATATAAGTTTTTCATTTAAAAAATCAGTTTAAGACAGGAATAGGGCTCATGTCTTAATACCAGAAATAATCATATAATCACAGAGGTGGAAGAGACCTCATGGGCCATCCAGTCCAACCCTCTGCCAAGAAGCAGGAAAATCGCCTTCAAAGCACCCCCAACAGATGGCCATCGGGCCTCTGTTTTAAAGCCTCCAAAGAAGGAGCCTCCACCACACTGGGGCAGAGCTGAACAGCTCTCACAGTCAGGAAGTTCTTCCTAATGTTCAGGTGGAATCTCCTTTCTTGTAGTTTGAAGCCATTGTTCCACTAGTTGATCAACTAGAGTGCTGTTGATAATCATATGCCATTCTCATTCTTCCCTTAATTCCTCCTTATCCACAGGAGCAGCAGAGCAGAAAGCAGATTCTGCTCGTCTAGATCCAACTCAGATCACGCTACAACCCATGGAAATCCGGACTTTCCTGGCTCATGTTCAGCCCCAAGCCAGCTTTAGAAGAAGAGCCTGAGGAAGCATCGAATGTCCTGCCAATTCAGCTGCTGCCTCAAGGAATGGCAGGGAGTTGGCACTCTCTGCTAGGGCTTGTCAAGTTGCGCCACATGTTCTCACTGTTTGTGGAGAGAAGATTCTTCAAGGCGGCTCCACGCTGGAAATTAATTAAGGGCAATTGGGTCCACTTTTACGTTCCGCTGATTGAAAAAGGGATCACTGGTTAATTGTCCTTCTGTCCCTTCCCCACTTCCCTTTCGAATGCACTCACACGTAAGCGGGTAGGTGGATTTGTTGCAGTACTTGAGCTACCATAAGTGCAATCATTAACTTTGGAATAAACCACTTCTTTATGAATGGGCTGTTATCCGTTTGCGACCACACTCCAGCTCAGTGCCAAGGAGAGGAAGGCAAGCTGCTATTTAATGTTGCACTACACCTAGCAGCCAACTATTTGGTACTTTTATCATGTGTGGATGTATGTTCATTTCAATCTAGATAGCTCCAGTCTAACACTGCACTGGCAAAAGTGATTTCCTTAGCTGTCAGGCACTTCAGTGCAGTGAGTTGCTGACTAGCTTCCTGTCTGGATTTTTCCAAAGTGCCTATGTGGGAATTCACATGTTCCTGCAAGCATGCAGATTTCAACATGGCAGTATTTCTTTTAATTAAGTCCTGGATAATTTGACATCTTCCACATATCTTACATGAAGGCTCTGAGTTTCTGAAATGGAGCAACTCAACACCTCAAAATCATGGATTCTCTCAGGCTGGACTGGGAAATACAGATGAAGCACCATTAAAAGATATCATTCTTATTTAATAGCAGGCAGACAACCAAGGGACAATCATTTTAAAATAAAGGCTCTCCCTTATAACAAAAGTCAAACCCAAGCAGGTATTCTGGAAACAATTTCGTCATGATGCATCCCTTGGCTCTGTCTCTTTTTCTGTTTCATGAGAGTAACGGCATTTGTCTCCAAGTGAACAGTTACCCTGAAAGGGAAACATGGCCATTATTTTACATCTTAAATCAGATATTCACATCCTTATTCAGTTCAGAAAGCACTGCTCATCTGGCCTTTACATGCATAAGCGCACACTTTGAAGTTGGCTTCCTGCAACAGAACTTAATACTACATTAATATTGCAGTAAGTCAGGCAGGCCACGTATGATATCCCACCCTCATGCTCCTCACACACACAGCCTGTAAAAGCTAGACAAGAACAGAACACACATTATATTCCTCCAAGTCTTACAAAAACAATTCTCCTTTGAAATACACACATTCATATTGTTTTAACCCAAGGATCCAGGGCATGCTTTCAAAATACTTCCACTGAATATGGACATCAGTTTTGCACAGAAGTGGGACACACCAAGTCTTCCAAGTGGCTTTCCACAGTTTCTGGGAAGAGGGGAAACTCCAAGCAGACCTTCCCAAACAGGACATGACCAGATTAATCAGGCACTCAGGAAACCTCTTTTTTCTTTCTTTTTTTTTTCCTTTTCTTTTGAGTGAGTGCATTGAATCCAGATTGACACTCAGTGGAGTTTCACTCACTGAAAGAAGACGGCTAGGTGGCAAATTTTGCAGTTCCCCTTTTGGCCCCCAATGCTACCTGAGTAATATTCTGGAGGCCTAGCAGACCCTCTGGACCAGCAAAAGGCAACTCGGGCTTGCCCAGTTCCAAACACTAGCACAGCCCCTAAAAGTGCTCACCTGCCGGAACCTTTTGCAGGGGAAATTCTTCAAGTGGGCCCCGTCGCTCTCTTCTCCACATGCCTTCCTCTTGTTCTGGTGTAGTTTTCTCTTCTCCTGAAGATTGGAAGAAACCCCTCCCCTAACCCAACAGATGTGTTAAGGAGCTAGCTGCTCCTTCTGCTCAGTTTAATACCACAGCATAATGGAGAGTTGCAGCCAATATCCACAGGACTCCAATTTTCTTTCTCTGCTAGGCCCAGAAACCGCTGGCATAATCCCCTGGTCACCAGGAGATTTCCATACAGAATCTGGGTAGATGTTGTCCCACCATCCCCTAATTTCCTGTGACCCTTACCCAGCTTTGGCTCTTGCTTTCGGCCCCCAGAAGCGCTCTGGATTCAACTGGAATCTTTTCAGGCCCTGTTTTCGTGAGCTAGGGTTAGCATCTGCCCGTACCGTGAAGGATGCCTGCAACCTGTGGAGTTGAAAGCATCAGCTATGAAGGAAGTCAAAAAACTCAACCTCAATTACTCAGCAGGTACTGCCTATCACAAAATGAAGTGACACAGCATTTGTTTCTCTTAGAAAGAGCTGAACAACTTCTAAGTGGCAAACCACATTTCTGTATATGTGTACTGATGCTATCTTGAAAACTCATTTTATTTTTTTTAAAAACATGCCCCATATCGATGTGTGTTCACATGTTCCTCACTATCTTTTTTCTGTAAGAATAAATCCATCTTAACTGCACGTAGTCATTTATCCAGCAAAAACTCATTCTCAAACACTATTGAACTCCAGTGGACGAAGAAGAAGCAGGTAGCCATCTTGACCTGATTTAAGCCTTGTCTCTTAGAGGGCACTAGAAAGCTGAGTTTTTGTCTCTTGTTGTTTAAAGACTTGGTACTTGTTTATAAGGTGGTGAGTGTCAGGGGTGTTAGGGCCATCTGTCAGGGGTGCTTGGATTGTGCTTTTCCTGCATGGCAGAAGCTTGGACTAGATGGCCCATTCTATGATTCTGCTCTCAGTCTCCACCACTTACTTGGGCTCTAAGGAGAGAATGCGGGCAGCTGGGCTGCTCTCGGACAGGCGCTCTCGCTTCACAGGGTTGAGTTTCTCCTGAAGTTGAGGGATAAGAATATTGGAGAAAGAAGGAGAGAAGTTTTATGCTAGTATCCTTTCATTGAGATGTGACTGCAGAATGGGCAGGAAAGAGAAAGGGATTTGGGAATTCAGCCCCTGCAAGCATATCCAAGCTCTTTCTTGGTTCCATATATTTATTACATGTATATGGATCTGCATCACACCAGACCCAAATGGCACAGCACATGTGTAGGAAAAAGTGCAGTATGGAGTGTCCTGAAAACTAGACATCACTGCAGTGAGACAGAAGGACACAATGCAGGCTTTCTGCCCCCCCCCCCCCATCACAGCATACTAAAAAGAGAGTGGTGCCAATGCCAAGACTGACCAGTATACAGAGAGTCTGAAAACCAGAGCACCTTCCCAGCTATTCTGGGAGGTGTCTGCAGTCAATGATCCAAAAGGGAAAGTTCCTTTTCACAAAAGTAATCCCTTGCTCAAATTACCCAGCAGCGCATGATGTCCCAAACCACTGGCGGCGGTGCATCTGTCTTGATGGCACTCTTGCAGGCATGTGAGAGCGACACCCGGTAACCAGCATGGAGGAGAGCCGATCTGGAAAGGAAACCCAAAGAAATCTTACACAGAACATCCTAGCTTCCAAAGGGGAAAAAACATTAACAGAAGCTGGTGTAGAGGGGCTTTTTAGCCTTAAAATGATCTCTGTATGGATTAGAGATTGTGGCCAAGATTATGTGACATGCAATCGTAAAGAACTGGGAGCTGTTAGCTTGCCACCCTAAAGGTCTGCTAGTTGTTGCAGCCAATAAGCTAGAACCTGTCAACTTGGTCTTCCCAAAGAGTCTGTGAAATGCTCTTCATCGCATATTGTACAAAGTGAACCAAAAATCCCCCACCTCACCACACATAAGTTGTCAATTCCAAAGCTAAAAGCAATTGTGTATTGAAGCCAGGCAAAAAATTACATCAAAAATAACCTGTCTTGCCATGGGATGAAGATATTTTGGACAACCTGAAAACTCAGGCATTAAGGCCTGTGCATTTTATGTAATGGAACAAACCGTTTGCAACCTCCTGATGTTTGCTGAACTGCAACTTTCATGAACTGTAGTCAGCAGTTGGCAATAGGGAGGAATGTGGGCAGCTGCAGTTCAAAAACATCTAAAAAAAACCTACACATTTTCCACCCTGATCTAGTATTCTAAACAGCTGGTCTGCTTGGGCCCAAACCATAAAGAACCAGTGAACTGTAGGTAAAGACTGAATCCCAGAGCAGAACTCCAAAGAAATAAAAGTGTTGGGTGTGCTTATTAGACAGCCAGTGAAGACACCAGGTCTAAGGTTTGGATCGCAAAATAAAATAATAATAATATAAACTTTATTTATACCCTTCCCACCATCTCCCCAATGGGAACTCGGAGCAGCTTACATGAGGCCAAGCCCAAATGATAATTACAATAAAGAAAAACCAAAAACTCGAACAATAAACAATAACATCATAGTTACATAAAACATATGAATACATAACAATATAAAAAATAAAATATATGCACAGGCACAATAATAATGGGGAGGCTACATGTAGTGATTAAAGGACAAACTGATTAAAACTAATTAAAAACCCGGGCGAGATAAAAGAGGGAAGCAGGTAATTTACGGAGGAGGGCTCATTTTAGCGGGAGTTGTGGAATCAAGCTTTCCCATGAGCGGGGACATATATTCCAATGACAGAACTCTGAGGCAGAGCAATCATGTGGGATTATATACCTACTCATCAAAGGCGCAGCAGAAGAGCCAGGTTTTAAGGTTCTTTTTTAAGATTTCTAGGGAAAGGGCTTTATTAATTTCTCCAGGCAGTGAGTTCCAGTCGGGAAGCCACAGTGGAAAAGGCTCTCTCCCTTGTAATCACTAGGCAAGCTTGGGAGACTAGCAGGGGCGAAAGAAGGGCTTCCCCGGAAGATCAGAGGGCCCGAGATGGTTCATGGCGGGAGATACGGTCACAAAGGTAGGCGGGTCCCAAACCGTTTAGGGCTTTGTAGGTGATAACCTGCACCTTGAATTGGGACCGGAAAATAAACAGCAGCTAGTGGAGCTTCTTAAACAGGGGAGTTGACCGCTCCCTCCCAAAAGGCTTCTTGGTCCTCCCAGTAACTAAGATGCGGCCCTGCCCATTGCCACATACTACACGGTTGAACTGCTCACTTCTCTCAGGATATCACTTCTGCTAAGACAACCATTTCTTGCCCTGTCATTCCCAATCTTACCTGAATTGCAGCAAGGAAGGACTGCTGCAGTGGACGGTTTTGCTGAGATTATCAAGGGTATAATAAAGAGGAACATCACTGAGTTCCTGCCACAGAAGACAGAAACAGACTAGTCAGACAGAATATTAGAGCTGGTGTTACTGTAGCTGAGGCAGCACACACTTTTCTTACAGAGAACCTTAGCAGAAAAAATCAGTGGTTTCTAAACTTTCTGCCTCAGAGAATCAATAAGAAGTGCTAATTTATTCAGCTCAGAATGAAAGGTCTAAGGAAAACACTCGGATCACATAGACCCAGGCCCAGCTTGCTAATTTCCCCCTCACTTTACACAAATGGAGAGCCAGACATTGCAGACCTCATTGCAATGGACTGCAAGAGAGAATTTAGCAGCACTTCACTCTCAGGAACCCTGGGAACCTTCTAAATATGCTGCTTTACAAACACAATCTAAAAACCAACAGCCTGGACTGAAAAGGGCTAAAAACAAAATACCTGCCAGTAACCCTAACACATCCTTTAGCATTTCCATTTTAAACAATTAGCCACAATGCAACGTATGCACACATACATTTGTTTAGTGCCTCTTAAATGTAACTATACCATTTGCTGTACTCACTGGCTCTGCTGCGCAGCAAAAGAGCCAGTGTGCTGCTTTACAACCTGATGAGACATTGTTCCCCACTGGAAGGGATCTTAAAGGGGACTTGATCCTATTCTGCAAGAGCTGTCCTTGTCTAAGCAGCCACAGGCACTATGCTCACCTCCAGCGCCATGCTCAGGATGCCCTGAATCCTCTGGCCTGTTTGGAAGCGTCCTGAGTTGCTCCCAATAGCTGAGAGGACTTGCTGGACAAAGGCCACGTCGTGGAGAGGCTCTGCCCAGAAAGGGCCAGCCAGCTGCAGGAGGAGGAAAGCACAGGTCACTTGGGGAATCTCTTGGCCAGAATCATCCGACAATGGGGCCTTGAAACCAGGGAAGCTCACCTGGTGGCGTTGATGGCAGTGTTCACAGGAAGGGCCCACAGGAGGCCCACAGGCAGCCTTGTAGTTGATACTATTTGGCAAGAGAGAGCAAGAAGTTTAAGATCACCCTCAGGCTAGGAAGGGGCCAATTTCTAGGTTTTTTTTCCCTTAGGTCATTCAGATGCATGATAACTACATTTCTCAACATGCAGTAGACTAACTAGACAGCCAATAGACTAACTGACCGCTGCTATGCTTCTCCCCATACAGGAATGAGAACTGGGTCCACTATACTTGGCATCAGGCAAAGGTTTACGGCCCCTGCTTGGTGCTCAGCTTTGGACCTTCATTGCCCTTCCTGTTTGGCAGTTTACAGTCCCTGTGAAGAGAACCCTTTTGGGTCATGTCTGTAACTGAGAGAATAACTATTTTTTTATGTTTATAGGCAACACTGAAATGTTTAGGCTGGATTTGGTTTCAGTTACAATTCATAGTAAACACAGCTTTCCTTTCCATCCAGAAACAACACCTCACCCTTTTCTATTCACTGAGTCTCAGACAAGTAGACACTTGATCTTAGCTCAAACGCTGATAAATGTCTCAGACACATGATTGTAAGTAAAGCCCTATACTCGGCAAAACAGAGGAAAAACAAGGTGAAAGTGGGTTGCCAATAGTTGTGCAATGGTTTCATAAAGAAAACATGAAAGGATACTGAGTGGAAAACATATTACTGATGTGACCCGCATTTGTAAAAAGACACCTTGCTGAGAGACAGATCTTTCTCTGATTGGCACAGGAATATCTCTCAATGCAATTGTTCCTACATCTACCCATTGAATTGGCTAAAGTAACAGAATGGAAGGAACTATTGCTAAAAGGCATTAAAAACACCCAGTTGTCTTACTTGTTTCCATTGTGAGCCATCTTGCCAAGTCTCTGTATATGAAAGGAACCACAGCCCACACAATTATAGACCAAGGCCTGCTTGCTGTCAAGAGAAAAAAAAAGTTACCGAAAAGGAAACACTGATTGCAGTGAATAAGCCCCTCTGTTTTATGTTTACTTCTTCCCTGAATTACAATAGCTAATATTTCCATCACTACTGCAAGCAAAATTGGGGGAAAGAATAGGAATTAAGGGAAAGCACAGAATAAATTTATTTGCAGATGATACTCTTGTAACTGTTAAAAACCCAATACAACAGTGGGAAAAATTTAAGCTCACTTAACAGAGATTGGAAGAATAACAGGTCTACAAGTTTTCTGGTACAAGTCAGAAGTGTTACAATTTTATTATCAGGGAGAAGAAGAAAAATTAAAGCAGGAGGGAAAAATCAAAATCAGAGAGACAATTAAATATCTAGGAATAAGAGAATTTAGAGATAAACAACTTTACCAAATAGAGAAAGGAAGTGAATATTAAATTGCCAGAGTATGCTAAATTTAAGCATTCTCTGACAAAATGGTTAAAATGAAGATATTACCTAGAATGCTACCTATAAAATTTTCAGAACAAGAATTTTCAGAACAAGAATTTAAAAACTGGCAAAATGTTAAATTTCTATTGTAACTGAAATAAAAAAGCCAGAATAAATAAAAGTAAATGGTATAAACCACAAAAAGAAGGTGGCTTAGGCCTCCCAAACCAAGCCAATCAAGGAGATTTGGAATGGTTAGAAGAAGATGATAAAATAATCGATTTGAAATTGGAATATATATTTTTCTAGATAAAAATGGAAGATAGAAGAATTGGTATAGCAAGTTAAATAACTCCTTAAAATGTTATGGAAATTTTTTGGAAGTATAAAATAAAGTTGATGCCAGGTATATCACCTTTAACACCGATACTGACTATAGAAAATTTCCGTGTAATCCTTAAAAAAATTACTGTAGAAGATTTTAAACGAAGAGAAATGATGAAAATAAAAGTGGGATTTAAAGATGACAGATAAAGAAAGAATAAAATATCAATCATTAAGAGGTAAAATTGCATGGTATAAATACTTACAACTGGGAAAATGATCACTGATATACAAAAGTAATATAAGGGTGAGAATACACAAAATTTGAGAAGATAATTATCCAAAGAGAAGCTAATGTACAATAAAAAGTACAAGTAATATTTATAAATTATTATTGGAAGATGAGCAGGAACAAGACCATCTCAAAGAAATATGGGAATTAGACTTTGGAAGAACTTTGAGCATTCAAAAATGGGAAAAATATGGAATATGTGTACTTTAAAAATATGTGTGTAAGAATTAAAGAAAATTATTGTAAAATAATATGGAGATGGTATTTAACACCAATTAGATAAAATCAGATACATGGGAAATACCCAAATCAATGCTGGAGAGGATGTCAAGAAATAGGCTCATACATCCATATGTGGTTGTCTTGTAAATTTATACAAACATTTTGGGAATTTGTATTAAAAGAAATAAAAGGGATAATAAAAATAGAGATAAAGAGCACACCAGAAATAGCATTATTATTACTGCATGACAATACTAAATCCTCACAAGAAGTGAAGGAACTCATTTCCAATGTTTTAACAGCAGTGAGACTGATAATAGCGAAAAAATGAAAAGATAAAAGTGAAATCCCATTGGAAAAATGGTATAGAGAAGTTTGGAATATAGCACTTAAAGACAAACTGACTTGTGACATCAAATTTAAAAGGGAATATAGAAACAGACTTTTGGAAAATATGGGGGAAGTTTATAGAATTTGTTTACTGAAGGACAAATGGGAACAAACCCCCAACAGAAACAATGAAATTTTGGAGATAAAGAATTAGATAAGTTTGTCCATGGGAAAAATGTAAAGAAAATAACTAAATAAGCCCCTCTGTTATCTCAGAGAAGTGGGAGCAGTAGATAGCACCACACAGGAGATTTGTGTACATTTCCCAGCAGATAAAGCACAATGGGAAATGTAAAGCAGTGCAATAAAGTCTGGGGCAGGCTCACCTGGCAGATGCTTTGACCTTGGACTGTGCGGTGAAGACCCGGACATAAACACGAATGTAAAAATCAACACTGACAGATAGGAGTGGGACAATGTAACGCTGGTAGCAGTTGGCACGCAGGTCAAGACTGTGCAAGATAATCCGCAAGGCCTGCAGAAAAAGGAAGCCATGGCTGTCTTTGGACAAAGACCACATAGTTAGCTACACATTGTGCAATTCATGGTGCCTTTAAGCCTTGATGTCTTCCTCATATACTGGGAAATTTTCATGCATCCCTAGGTTTCATCATCTAGAAAAGGAGATTTTACTTGAATTCGTTATTATGTGGCTGTCCTTCAGTGAAGCACAGAAAAGCCAGTCCAGGAGAAAAGGCTACAATCCCACAGTCTCTTTACTTTTGACAAGGACACTTGCCAAGCGCTGCTGGCTACTACCGCTGAACCTTGCAAAAGCATCAATTTGGAATCATTTGTTTCCTTTCGAGCAGGGTAGGAGATAGGCCAATGAGAGAAGGGCACAGGCTGTACGCATCAGGATTCCTCACACTTCCGTCTACTCACCATTTCATGGCAGAACCTGGCCTTGATTGACATGGCCCCGTACTTGCTGTAGCAGGTCTCCCCAGAGTTCCCAGCCATTACAGCCATATCAGTACATGTGACACACAGGAGACCTGCAACAGTATCCCCAAAGTGAAGATAGTGCACATAAAATGTGATATACACTTCCTCCCCACAATATACCTAAGCAAGTATCAAACCACACAACAGTTGGCAAGCAATACATAGTTAAGACAACCACCATTCTTCACATTTGGAGGGGGGGGGTTCTGTGATATGACATTATTCTTTTCAGAAGAGCCTACAGTTAAACCAGTCCATGGTAAAAGAAATGACTGCTGTCTCCTGTGTCGTGACTATAAGGCAGGGAACAAATACAGAATGCAGGTGCCAAAAGGGAACATCAATGAGACAATTACATTCCCCTGGCAGAAGTCATTCGGTCCCTCAGAAGGTTGAGGGAGCCATATAATTTCCCAAAGCCAGCTGCAGACAGACTTGCCAAGAGTTTAATTTCCCACCACTTCCTATATTACATCCCAATAACATTTAAACATTTGCCACCCTTTAGTGAGATGTTGTTGGACTACAACCTCCATCAGCCCTAACCAGCATTGTCAAATGGTGAGGCACACTGGGAGTTGTAGTCCAAGAATATTGGGCAATATTGGACAAATTTTGCCTTCCTCAGCTTTAGAAGGATTTTGATCTTAGAAATAGAAAATTGGGCTAATTGTAGATCTGCCTTTCACAAGAATCTGATTCTGCAGGCTGGTGAAGAGAAGGAGAAGCTGAATTCCCCAACCTGCAATTTTTAAAATATAGGATAGACACACTACAAAAGCTATCAATGGACCTATTTTTTCAACCCAGGTGGGAAAACTTAAGATGTGACAAAAACTGCCATCTTACCTCCCTCACTGACCGCCTGCACTGCAGCATCCAGAAAAGTGGAAGGGCTGCCGTATGGGTCCAGATCGATTACATCAAAGAGTGCTTTGTCTGCCTTACTCTGATACATCACCATCCTGGGCACGAGAAACAGAGAGGTGCTCAGAAGCAGCACTTCCCATGAATAGAACGAAGGAAACTGCAGCCTCAGTGGTATAGTAGACCATGAACAATTTCACTTAGGATTGGAGTGGAGCACTTCTCCATGTAAAAGCTTTATTACTACTACACAGAAAATAAAAAATGCCAGAATGAAACACCAGACTACCTGCAAGAAGTGCTTGAGTGTTCAAGAATATATCTCAGTGGCAATCCTGTAAGTTTGAATAACTGGGCCAGTGAAACACAAATGTTTCTGGGCCACCATTTATGAAGCAAGCCACTGCACTAGTAGCCATTTGTACCTTGACTGACTGCAGAGATACAGGCATCTCACACAGGGGCACCGCTGATTCTGCTTCAAAATCAGTATTTATATAAGCTACAGAACTGCATCCAGTTAAGATTTAGAGGCAGCATGTCACTCACAACTTTTAATTGTGGAGTCAGAAATTGCTAGGAGTGCAAAGACATGAGGTTTCTTCTGGATTGTTTTCTTTGTTTCATTTTGGTTAGTTTATGGCCTGGCGAGCGGGGCGGGGGGGGGGGGTGGAGTGGAGTGGCTGCATATTGCTTCTGAGCTGCAGGAACCTAACCATGGGTATAAAAATAATAACAATAGTAGTAGTAATAATCATAATACATTTATAACCCGTCCTGACTTCCCAAAGGGACTCAGGGTGGTTTACAGAGAAAAGAGCAAAGTGGCAAACATTAATTGCCAAAACGAACAAACAACAACAAATAATCAACTGGAGCCACGGCAGCATGGAGGAGGGTGATGATGAGGTCCTCATGAGCCCAATGGTGCCGCAACGGCCTGGAGAACGGCGATGATGAAATGTTAAGGGCTGGACAGATTTAGCAGATGATTCAAAGTCATTAATTCCTTTCCTTTCACTCTGTATCACAAAACAAGGCTCCCGAAGAAATTGTGGGGCAGGGGCAGGGGCAGGATGGGGACCTGTCCCAAGCTTGCTAATGTAACGGTTGGGTCACATAACCTACTTGGCACAGAACAAACTTTCAATAAGCCATGCATAAACTTTTCCATCAAATGAGGCTAGGCCATGGAAAAGCTTATGCTTGGCTCATTGCACATTTGTCCTGTGCCATTCCCATTAATCTTCACTTTTGGCTATGGTGTCTAGGGCTACTGAGTGTTGTAGTCCAACAATATCTGGAAAGCTACTCTTCAAAACCCCTATCTGAACCCAAAACTCAAAATCTGATTAACATTCAGATTTCGTTTCAAGATTTTTTGAAGGCAGCCAGACTATAATTTCCTAATATGCAGGAGTTCAGATCAACCAGTTGTTCCAATGCACTGGGTTGGCCCTGGGAAGTCTTGCCTGCATTCCTCTTTGAGCTATAGCCAAAACACCCCAGCAACAGCTGTACTGTCATCTAGGTCATTGAAGAAGACAAACTGATCAAGCTGTCAAGTGAGGAAGGGCCCCAACATCCAGACTCAATAGATCTGTACTTACCGGGCATCTGAAAAGCTTGGAGTCACCAGGTGACCCACATCATTAAGCTGAACATTTTGGGTGATGAGTTCCACAGCCTTGGAAGAGAAGTCATTAGCCACCACGCTGCGAAGGCCAGGAACCTCCTTGGCAAACCTAATTGAGCGTAGTCCAGAAGCAGCCAAGGCCTCCAGCACTCTCAGCCCATCCTGCAAGGAGCAAGAGGAATGATATAGCGAGAGAGGCAGAGGGAGGCCTGAAAGAATGGAGTTCAACACTAACACAACTGCTGACTTAGACCTTCTTTGGGGTGCACTTGCCCCAGCTCCCATAAGATTTAAGCCCAGTATGATGGCAGCTGCAGAACTGTCAATAAACAAATGAGCTGACTGAAGCAGTTATGGAACAAATCTTTTCCATGTAACTTACAGTCTTAGGAACACTTTACATGCTAAAATCAATGCAAGTTAACTTTTGTGGCACAACTTGAAGCACTGACTTGTGATTCCTTCAAAATGTATCCAAATCAGCTCCTCTTCCCCATTCTCAGACTTCTGTATCTGAAACTGAGACTCTAGGATTGGCTGGTAGTAGGGAGGACCAGGACTGGTGGTTTTATTTACGAAGTTCACTAAGTGGCCTCAGGCCAGGCACTCAAATCTTGTATTACAGTCATAGACCAGAATAAGGAGAGTGGGTACAGTTTGATAAAAGCATAATACATTGAAATAATTAAAATCTAGGCTAAAAGCTAAAATACAAAGGTAGATTAAAAAGCTAAAACACAAGATTAGAAATATAATAATAATAATAATAATAATAATAATAATAATAATAAATCTAGAAGAAAAGGAAAAGGGAAGGAAATATGGAGGGAGGGAATATGAGGGCGCATAAGAGGGAGGGGTACAGTCAAACACAGGTCTAGGAGACTAGAGAGTGGGAGCATTAAAATATATCTATCTATCTATCTATCATTACAATTTTCTGATAAGTTAGAATGTTAACTTATGGTACCAGCCATCACTTGGTAAATAATAAGCACTGCCACACAGAATGTGGCAACATTATAGGTTGTAAGAGAGTTGGAATCTGAGAGCAACACGGTGGTGTTCTGAGTGTCCTGGGTGTTTATATAGCAATGGTGAGATTAGACTAGTTCAAATGTAAAACAAGCACTGGAGGAACACATGTTTAGTTGTTTCTGTGTGTCCAGTCACAGGGGCAGAGTCTCTCTAGGTAGAGGTCTTCCAATATTGACCCCGTAATACAGCTGAATGAATTAGAACCAGACATCCTGAGGAGTGAGGTTGAATGGGCCTTAAAAAGCATTGCTAACAACAAGGCAGCAGGAGACGACGGGATCCCAGCTGTTTAAAATCTTAAAAGATGATGCTGTCAAGGTGATGCATGCCATTTGCCAGCAAATATGGAAAACACAAGAATGGCCATCAGACTGGAAAAAATCAACTTATATCCCCATACCAAAAAAGGGAAATGCGAAAGACTGCTCCAACTTCCGTACAGTGGCCCTTATTTCTCATGCCAGTAAGGTAATGCTCAAGATCCTGCAAGGAAGACTCCAGCAATACATGGAGTGAGAGTTGCCAGATGTTCAAGCTGGGTTTAGAAAAGGTAGAGGAACGAGAGACCAGATTGCCAATATCCGCTGGATAATGGAGAAAGGCAGGGAGTTTCAGAAAAACATCTACTTCTGCTTCATTGACTATTCTAAAGCCTTTGACTGTGTGGATCATAATAAATTGTGGCAGGTTCTTGGTGGTATGGGGATACCAAGTCACCTTGTCTCTCTCCTGAGGAATCTGTACAAGGACCAAGTAGCAACAGTCAGAACTGACCATGGAACAACAGACTGGTTCAAGATTGGGAAAGGCGTACGGCAAGGCTGCATACTCTCACCCAACCTTTTTAACTTGTATGCAGAACACATCATGCGATGTGCGGGGCTGGATGAATGCAAAGCTGGGGTGAAAATTGCTGGAAGAAACATTAACAACCTCAGATATGCAGATGACACCACTCTGATGGCCGAAAGCGAGGAGGAGCTGAGGAGCCTTCTAATCAAGGTGAAAGAAGAAAGTGCAAAAGCCGGGTTGCAGCTAAACGTCAAAAAAACCAAGATTATGGCAACAAGAATGATTGACAACTGGAAAATAGAGGGAGAAAATGTGGAGGCCGTGACAGATTTTGTATTTCTAGGTGCAAAGATTACTGCAGATGCAGACTGTAGCCAGGAAATCAGAAGACGCTTACTTCTTGGGAGGAGAGCAATGTCCAATCTCGATAAAATAGTGAAGAGTAGAGACATCAGACTGGCAACAAAGATCCGCCTAGTCAAAGCCATGGTATTCCCTGTAGTAACCTACGGATGTGAGAGCTGGACCTTAGGGAAGGCTGAGCGAAGGAAGATCGATGCTTTTGAGCTGTGGTGTTGGAGGAAAGTTCTGAGAGTGCCTTGGACTGCAAGAAGATCCAACCAGTCCATCCTCCAGGAAATAAAACCCGACAGCTCACTGGAGGGAAAGATACTAGAGACAAAGTTGAAGTACTTTGGCCACATCATGAGGAGACAGGAAAGCCTAGAGAAGACAATTATGCTGGGGAAAGTGGAAGGCAAAAGGAAGAGGGGCCGACCAAGGGCAAGATGGATGGATGGCATCCTTGAAGTGACTGGACTGACCTTGAGGGAGCTGGGGGTGGTAACGGCCGACAGGGAGCTCTGGCGTGGGCTGGTCCATGAGGTCACGAAGAGTCGGAGACGACTGAACGAATGAACAACAACAACAATACAGCTGATGAGAGGTCATGGCCCTCCGATGGTTGGTACCTCTAGGGGAGACAAGGTACCTACTGACTTAATTGACGATGAAGGTTGGGGCATTCTCTGGACCCAATTGGTGCTCTTTGTGTAATATATGTTGTTTAATTAATGCTTTGGCCTGATCTTGTCCCATTCTGCGTTGCAACCCTGGAGAAAAGCCCAAGGATGAGAATTTAATTGCTACTGCCTGTTTCCATGTGGACTGGAAAACATCCCTCATAGTTAGTAGGGCAAAACCAAGGGGAGAAAGGGATAATCTGAGCCAGTAGTTGAGTATGACCACCCACACCCTGGCCTCCATTTTCACGAAGTCTGTCTCTAGTCGCAGGATGATACTGGAGACCCATTTTGCAGAGCTGACTTTAGAAATTTTGATTGCACAATCTAGTGGGGCAAAATTGGAGAAGGGGCCTATGCAGGAATTGTGCAACTGGGTTGGCTTCAAATACTTTGAGTGCTGCAGGTATGAAGTAGCCACCTCTTAACTTGAGATATTTGAGAATGGCAGTTGAGCTCTTTTGCGCAGTCCACATGGTCCTCATGGGCTTTTCTGCTACTGGTAGAATGGAGGGCTACTCCCAGGTATTTGAAACATGGAACCTGCTCAATTTTATGTCTATCTATGATCCAGTAGGCCATAGACAGCCATAAAATCTCCAATACATGGAGGCTTCTTGGAGGAAAGGTGACACATACAAAACATACAAAATAAATTGATGCATTTGTGAACAAAGAAAAAGAAATCCAAGAAGGACAGAGAAGGGGAAACGATGAATCAACAGCTCTCAAATAATAAATCAGCACACAAAAAAAACCTGCTATCTAGTGCAGTGTGATTCAGAGCCCTCTCAAAACCCCAAAACATAAACAGAAGGATGCAGTACCTGGCAGACTTCTCCCACTGCTGCGACTTTATGACCTTCCTCCTGCAGCTGATCATCAGAAAGATGCTGTTCCAAGTCATCGTCTTTCTCTCCCTTTGAGAGATCCACCACCACTTTAGAGCTATTTTCCTCCCCAGGGACAGCAACTGGAGGACAGAATTTGATATGAAATCCATGCCTGGAATCCTGCCTGAACAAAATACTCATCCTCCAAATCACAGATACCACTGCAATACAGAATGCTATTCAACATTAAGCTAAACAGGGCTGACTAAAATTTCTTGCCTTTAATTCGTTTGCACATTCAGTGCTTTCAATTATGATGCTTTATTTTAAACTTAAGTATATTAACTTCAGGGACACTAACATTGAGTCGCCAACTGGCCGAGAAAAGAGGTATACAAGTACAGTAAATACAATAAACATTGTTTGTTCCTTTAATTCAGCTGCTACTAATTGACTGCATACATTCTCCGATAGGTTTAACAACTATTTCCCAGAATCAGAAGAAGAGTTTGACAGGCAACTGAAGAAGTACATCTATCCAAAAAGCTGAAAGTTGTTTCTGTTAACTTTGCATACTTGCACTTTCCATAAATTGAGCAAACAGACTATACCTGCTTGCTGCTCTTTAGAGCGGACAGAATCCTGGCTTAACAGCAATATGGTCAGCCCTCCAAATTTGTGGGTTTAACTTTTGTAGATTTGGTGAATATGCTCTCTCTAGGACTCTCCAGGTTCTCCAGCATGATTCTGTGGTCAATATCTAGTGGAAGCTGACCATGGAGACACACTGAAGGACCTAAAGACTCCAAAAGAGCTGTTTCATCAGATTTAAAAACCTGTTCTTTTATTCACGGTTTTTCTACTTTTGCAGGGGTCCTGTACCTCTAACCCCAGTAAATGTGGAAGGCTGACTGGATTTTTAAAAATTATTTGAAAGTATATTTAGAGTCTCTTCATTCATGTTCCTGTAATAGTCCGTAGAGTTTCAAAGTCAACCATAGCTACTTCATATCATTCAGTTGGCTAAAAGCTCAGATCTGACCATAGTCCTGATTCCAATCATTCAAGCAATATAATTGGAAGGGAGAACAGATTATCCACTCACTTTTCTGCAACTGCTTACTATGAGCAGGAGAAAGACTAGCGCTTAGGAAGAACTGAGGAGAACTCCGAATATGCAAATCATCCCAGTGTTTGGACTGTGAAACAAACTAAGACAATATGTAAGCATTACTTTATATGAGCACTAGCAGTGAGTGGGCTTCTTACATATCATTGGCTTACATGAAATAAAAAAGGATATGCTGTTACTCACTCCGAATCCCTTTTGATGAAAGCTGCAAACGAGCAAATTCTGTAATGACTGCACACCTGTTAGCAAAAGAAAAGAGGATTTCAGAGTGTATCACCACTCAGAGCACTGCAGTGCTGTCACTTTACAGCTAGAATATACAAAAACACTAAACAGACAGTAGGCATTCAATACATTACTTCGAGAAATCCTTTAAAACCTCACTTGCTAGGTACCCAAATGTACCTGTCACTTTATAAAAACAGTGGAACAAAATTATTAGCCCCAAACTTGACATCAGTACTTAAACTTGTGTGAGGGCAACTTTCCTCTTACTTTTTAAAAGCAGATCTTGCAATATTGGGTTTGAAAAATAATTTAATAATGATAGATGTTTTGGCCTACAACTGCCATCAACCCAAGCTAGCATAGCCAAAAGTGAGGACTGATGGGAGCAGTGTTAAATCTGAACACCTTGGCCATGCCTATGTTGCACTAATGAAAAGTACTGTGTTGGGGTTAGCAAATCATGTGGAAAAGGCTTAATATAAGTTACATTTCAAAGTTCACCAAACACAAACACTTCCTACAGTATGCATGGTCTCATAAATCAGGTCCCAGCATTGCCATCCAAATAACTGGATGCTTTAGGCTGTGCTGTCAATAGGAATTAAAGAAGCAAAGTATCAGTGTAACAAGGACTCATAACCCTGTGCTACTTCCATCAATGGTTTCATCATCATGGGTGTACCACTCTACATCAATTTCCAAAAGACTCTTGAAGTCATTCAAAATCAGGATACACACAGTATGGCCATTCTCCCAATGATCCTTCTGGCAATGAAGACACAGGCCTCTTGAGATTGTTGGTGGAAGTGGTTCATTTTAGTGAAAAATGTGTCCAACACGGTGCAACTTGGGGGGGGGGGTTCTAATGGGACAAGGACTCACACATCTTCTAGCACACCTCCTCATAGACCAATAAATCCCCAGGATCTTTTTGGACATAAGGAAAATTAGTCAACTTTTAGTACAGGAAATATTTCAGCAAGAAACTAGACAAATGTCCTTTGAGAGAAGAATTCATAGATGTAAAATATTTACAGGTATCTTTGGTTCCCTATAAACTAAATCCCAAAGCTACATTCAGTTTAACAACACCAAGATAAAAATCCCAATTTCACCCACTTTTCTAAAAATACACACACACACACACAAATCAGAGCATCCATCATTCATGGACAGATTCCAAGAGTTCATCAATAAAATTTGCACTCATTCATACTTACGTGAGGTCTCTGTTGAACTCCTGAACAGGGTTGTAAAAGACTTCATTGGCACTTGGGAAAATTATTCTTGCCTTCCCTTCTGTAATCAGGGTTTTGCCATTTTGCATGGACTCACAGCTACCACTGGTCTCTGCTTTAGGTGACTGAGCCACATTTTGCATCAGATCAGCACTATCTATTTTCATCTCTTGCAGCTGTTCATCCTCCATGCCTTTGCCAGAAGAACGTCTTCTGACCTGAAGTACAGTTGATGACAAGAGATTACAACTCTTCTGAATCTTCTGTGCCACTACACTTCTAGATGGAGCTACAATGCATCTCAGATGCCAATTCCACAAAGACTTGCTTGTCATCAGCATATGATTTCCTCTCAACTATATTCTGAAAATAGAACAAAAGCTATTTCTACTGCAAACAGCCTACAAGTCCATGCATTTATCCATCAGCACTCCTGCTCTAAGTGGCACCTTCCAAAGCCAAGGTATCATACATTATTGTGTATGGGTGAAGGGGGGGAGCACAAGTGAATGAGGAACAACCCCTTGCCAATTATCTGTGAAAACCATGTGTCCCTGTTTAAGGATATTTTACAGCAAACTACATATTCAATCTTAGCCTTTCTGGTTGTAGTAAAATCACTACAGCTAGTGTAGTGATTTTACTATAACACCTAGTGATTTAGGTGTTGGGCTAGGACTCTGGCAACCAAGGTTTGAAATCCTGATTGGCCAGGGAAATTCCCTGAGTGAACGTGGAGATGTCTCTCTGCTTAGAAGAGGGGGAAAATGGACTCCCTCTCCTCTGAATGGATCTTGCCAAGAAAATCAAGTGATAGGGTTGCCAGAAATCAGAAACAACTTGGAAGCATACAACAACAAAATTACTTCACAGATATTTGCAGTAAACTATTTTCTAACTAGTCCTGAAGCAAGTACTACTATTTGATATTAAAGTGGTAATATTTAGTATTTACCAAAAGAACAAAAAAGTAATGCCCACAACTGTCTTGGAATGGATCTACACTGTCAAATGAATGCAGTTTGACACAAATTTAACTGCCATGGCTCAATACTATGGGACCACGGGAGTTTTAGTTTGGTAAGGCACCAGCACTCTTTGGAAGAGAAGACTCAAAACTTCTTTTACAACTTCTCTTACAACTTCCAGTATTCCATATTAATGAGCCTTGGTAGTTAAAGTAGTGTCACACTGGATTCAATTGACAGTGTAGATATATCCTAAGAGTTATTCTCTTTGATTTTATCTGAACAAAGGAAAATTTGGTAATCTTAAGTAGACAGGTAGCAAGGCTTGATCTAGAGCAGTGGTTCCCAATCTGTAGGTCCTCAGGTGTCTTGGCCTACAACTCTCAGAAATCCCAGCCAGTTTACCAGCTGTTAAGATTTCTGGGAGTTTAAGGCCAAAAATCTGGGGACCCATAGGTTGAGAACCACTGAAGGTCTTGATTACTTTTCCTCAAAGCCAGTGAACATGCTTGATACTTAACTGAAACTCCCTGATGCTCTTTGAGGCTTGCAGGCTACCATTATGTTCCTTACGCTGCAAGCGTGGTGTGACTTTATGGGCTCCCTGTATCCTCAGGGGAAAAAGAAGAAACACAAATGTCAGATTAAGTTCATGCACAAGCCTCCCCTATTCTATAGAGTCAGAAACAAACCTAACCTGGCACAGGGAGTGCCTCTACACTGCAGAATTAATGCAATTTGACACCACTTTAACTGCCACTGCTCGATGCTATGGAATCCTGGGATTTGTAATTTGGTGAGAACTCTTGGTCAGAGAAAGCTAAAGACCTTCCAAAACTTACAAAAAAAATTCAGGATTCCATAATATTGAGCCATGGGAGTTAAAATACCACAACGCACTAGAGAATGAATCCACTTTAAATCCGGTTTCAGCCTCCTGCAGAATTCTAGGGTTTGTAGTTTAGGGAGGAGCCTTTAACAGCCTCATTAAACTACAAACCTTACAATTCTACAGGAGGCAGAAACCGGATTTAAAGTGGATTCATTCTCTAAAGTGATGAAGTCGTAAGTGGTGTCAAATTGCCTTAATTCTACAGTGCGGACGCACCCAGGTTACTGAAAATAATAGATACACGTGATTCCTACAGCGCGGCCGAAGAATTCTGAACTACTAGAGTCGCTTTTCAGGACTCAGAGGGAGAAAAGAAAACGGCTTCCTCCTCCTTCCGAGCACAGCCAGGCCCCCTCACTCGTTTCTCCGCCACCAAGGAGAGGAAAGACAGCGCAGCCGCACCTGTCAAGCCCGAGCTCCACATTTTCAGCACAGGTTGGGTACTCCCGACGCCGCCATATTGAACCTCACTGGGAAATGATCAGCTGATACGCCTCTAGCCAATAAATCTACAGCAGCGGACGGCGCCTCTACAGCACCAAAAAAACACAGTGCCGCTCAGAATTTCCGAACGCAATTAGGAAATCTTGCGGTCTTTCCAAGTAGCTTGCCGTGATTCAGCTGTCGTTCACTTCAAGGCGACCTCTTCCGGATCTCGGGTGTGTGTGTGCCTGTTACAACATCTACAACCCATCTGATGTGCTTTTAGTAGCTGAAGATTAAGGGTGGAGTTAATGCGGTTTGGTACCACTTTAAGTGCATGGCTCAATGCTATGGAATCGTGGTAGTTTTACAAGGCCCTTGGCCTTCTCTGCCAAAGAGGGCTGGTGCCTCCCCAAAGAAAAAGCAAAAGAAGCATTGTTACTTGGTGGATTAGGAATGGGTTTGTTAGAAATCCATTCATCTCTTTCCTTCCGTCTAAAGAACAATACAGGGGTGGTTGCAGATATAAAGAAATTAATTGTATTCTTGACCTTCAGGCATTTAGCTTAAATGCAAATGGCAATTTGACATAAACATAATAGTTATGTTTTCCCTATTCCAAAAATCTAATTCAGTTGCATTCTAAATGCAAATGAATTAGAGTTTTAAGCTTATTAGCTATTCATTAAATGCAGTCTTCTGCAACATTTTGCACTGACTAAAATAGCTACCCACACAGGGACCCAAGACTATGGCCCCATACCTTGAGAAGGCTAATATTGCTGATAAACTGTAACTGATAGGGTTTTGCTTTGTTTTTGTAATGCTGAAATCAGACTGTGTAGATCAGGGGTCCTCAAACTAAGGCCTGAGGGCCAGATACGGCCCTGCAAGGTCATTTACCTGGCCCTCGCTCAGGGTCAACCAAAGTCTGAAACTACTTGAAAGCACACAACAACAATCCTATCTCATTAGCCAACAGCAGGCCCACACATCCCATTGAAATACTAATAAGTTTATATTTGTTGGAATTGTTCTTTATTTTAATTATTGTATTGTTTTTATTTATTTATTTTGCACTACAAATAAGATATGTGCAGTGTGCATACTAATTCATTCATTTTTTTCCAAATTATAATCCAGCCCTCCAACAGTTTGAGGTACTGTGACCTGGCCCTCTGTTTAAAAAGTTTGAGGACCCCTGGTGCAGATAGTACAAAATATATAAATCAGAATCATAATATGCCAAGGCAACAATGACTTGAAGGCACACAACAGTACATCTATATAAATAAAAATGTAATATTCGTTTGTGGGATTAACATAACTCAAAAACCACTGGATGAATTGACACCAAAAATTAGAAACAATGTACCTATCAGGCCAACCAGTGACCATCACTCATAAAAACACTGAAAACACAGCAGAAGGGACTTAAAACGCCAAAAAAGCAAAAAGATGCTACAGCGCAATTGCAAAAATGACTTCCCCCGGCAAACAAAACACACTCACTTCCGGGCTACAGCTCCCAGCATCCCCTAGACCAGGCCTTTTAGGAAAGGAGGATGATCCACATGCATTGCTTCCAAGATGCAAACTTTCTTCCCCTTAGATTTCTTTAAGAGCATCCCAATTCCTGCATATTTCCAATTTCCTATTGCTGGACTGCAACTCCCAGCAATCCTCCTGATAGATAGATTAGATAGAGATAGGTAGGTAGATCGATCAGGAAGACTACTGGGAGTTGCAGTCCAAGAATAGGTAGAGAAGGAAGAAAGGGGAAAGGAAAGGAAAGGGAGGAAGGAAGGGAAGTAGGAGAGAAGGAAAGAAAAAAGGGAAGGAAGAAAGGAATGAGAAAGAAAGGAGAGAAAGAGGAAGGTTGGCCACAGCAATGTGTAGCGGGTATAGCTAGTATCTATATAAATAAAATTTGTGGAATTCACATAACTTAAAAAAACCACTGAACAAATTGACACCAAATTTGGACACAATACACCTATCAGACCAACAAGTGACTGTCATTCATAAAAACACTGGAAAACACAACAGAAGAGGTTTAAAAAGCAAAATAAATAAAAGATTCATTACAGTGCATGCACAAAACCACATATATACACATATACACACAAAAAACACATATACACAGACTGGGCCACAGCAACGCGTGGCAGGGGATGGCTAGTCCATTGTATGTTTATTCAGATGTAAATTCCACTATGTACAGTGGGATTCATTCTTAAGCAGGTATTCGTTGGATTCAGTCTTAAGGTGGGGTTAGGCACGTGTATCTTGTCATGCAGAGATGAAATGAGCAGCACTTGCAGAAATTGCCTTTTTCTAACCAATTGTGAAAGCCTGCAATAGATGTGGGCGAAACAGCAGGAGAGAATGCTTCAGGAACATGGCCATACAGCCCGGAAAGCTCACAGCAACCCTATTAAAGTCTTCTTTCACAGCTTCAGCTGCCCTCTTGCCCCTCAACCCAATCTAACTGCTTTAATGAGAGGCTAACAATGTAATATTATGCATTTCCTAGCATGAGAATACAGTGCAGCGATGCAGCTTAAATGCAAAAGTGAAATACACATGATTTTTCCCTGTGGACAGATTGAGGCTAGCATTATGTAAGATCGTGTGTTGAAAATAATCCCCACTAAGTAATTAAGTTCAAGTGGGTGACTTTGGGCCGGTCTCTACAAGCACCATTTCTAGATGAGGATCTAGCAGTTTTACCTGCTTGTGAACACTTTTTCAATCAGGGATGTGTTTGGTTGCTGCTTATATGAACTTTTAGGTACTGTTTCATTATCTAGGCCAGTGGTTCTCAACTTGTTGGTCCCCAGGTGTTTTGGCCTACAACTCCCAGAAATCCCAGTCAGTTTACCAGTTGTTAAGATTTCTGGGAGTTGAAAGCCAAAACATCTGGGGACCCACAGGTTGAGAACCACTGATCTAGGCAGACTCTGAAAAGGGGCCAAGACAGAGATTAGTCTACTTTATGGAGGGGCGGGGGGGGGGGGGGGGGAGGAAAACAATATCCCCATTTTAAGTTATCCCTCCCATTTCTCATATCATAAAAGATGGTTGTTTTGAGGATGGAGACATGGGTGGGGGGAGTAACAGGAAAACGAGGAAATTGTTTTACTCCTTCAACCCCCTCCCCCTTAAAATGGACTCTCCCTCTTTCTCTAGCACCCTCTTGTGACCTCCGCCTGGATAATAGAACAGTACCAAAGTTTGTTCTCATAGCAAAACTACCTTTATATGTGGACTTTACAAACCCATTACAGCCGATGCAAGGTTAAATTGCATTACATGCATTAAATAAGTATTGTTAAGTGTATTGCCCTATTTGTGGTTATGTCTGTGCTGTTTTTTTTGCAATGAACCACTACAAGTAGAGTGAATATTGGCAGATACTTTTTCAAAAGGGATGTGAAAAGATGCGCCTGCCCAAATTACCTTACGCCCGGTTGCTGAATAAATGTTATTTATTATCCTTGTATTTTGTTCTTGTATAATTTATCTATAAAGCCAAAGCATAGTTTTAGCCCCCGAAGTCATTTTATAGAGGTAAGCTCTACTGAAAGAGTGGAAAACTGTAACACTTCAGATTTTATGAACTGCCATAGCCATTCATCCCTGGTATTGGCCAGGTTGGCAAGGCTTACGGGGACTGGAATCCATCAATATCTGGAAGGGCGCCTCCAACCCTGCGATCATGGAAATTGTAATTCTACTCAAATGTTATAGAGTAGAATTTAAACCCCATATTCAAGCCACCCACACCAACTGCTTTTGGATTACCAGTTGGCTTGGTCTGGGTTCATCTGCCAATGACAGTGGATGTATTTAGACTGTAGAATTCATACAGTTTGATGTCACCTTAACTGCCATGATTCAATGCTATGGACTCCAGGGCTTTGTAGTTTGGTGTGACACCTCCACTTTGGGGCAGAGAAGAAAAAGGCCCCGTAGAACTTCAACTCCCATGATTTTATAGCATTGAGCCATGGCAGTTAAAGTGGCAACAAACTACATCCATTCTACAGTGTTGATGCACTCAGTGTAATCTTAAAATACTGGCAGATGACAAATGTTCATCTCCATTCCATGAAAGGTCTGCAGATCAAGATGTAGGTAAAAACATCAAATTAGTTCAAGCAGTGGTGGCAGCTTTAGTGATAATATCATATCGACCCAGAGCTGGATAGTCTGCCACATTTGCAATATATAAAACACAACTCTCAGGCAGGGAGCAGTCTCTATATCTAGGAAAACAAAGTATTCATTAACTCCCGTCCTCTGCTATATTTATCATATCAGGAGCAAATTGAGAATATAGGTATAATGTATTTAAAAAGTTATGCTAGATTTCCTTTGACCAGAAGCTGGCCACTTTGATTGCCTCTGGTGTTGCTGTAAGAAGGTCCTCCATTGTGCATGTGGAAGGGCTCAAGCAGCATTGTAGTAGGTGGTTTGTGGTTTGCTATTCTCCACACTTGCATGTCATGGACTTCACTTTGTAGTCCCATTTCTTAAGGCTGGTTCTGCATCTCGTGGTGCCAGAGTGCAGTCTGTTCAGTGCCTTCCAAGTCTTCTGTGTCTCTAGAAGGGAGTCTGTCATCCGGTATCAGCCACTGATTGGGGTTCTGTTTTTTTACCTGCCACTTTTGGACTCTTGTTTGCTGAGGTGTTCCTGTGAGTGTCTCTGTAGATCTTAGGAAGCTGTTTCTTGATTTAAGGAATTGGCATGCTGGCTAATATCTGAACAGAGGATGGGCTGGAGATGTCGCTGCCTTGGTCCTTTCATTGTTGGCTCCTACTTCCTGGCAGATGTCAGGTAGTGCAATACAAGCTAAACAGTATAATTTCTCCAGCGTTATTGGACATAGACATCCTGTGATGATGTGGCATGTCTCATTAAGAGCCACTTCCACTTCTTTAATATGATGAGATATATTCCATACTGGCCATGCATACTCAGCAGCAGAGTAGCAAAGAGCAAGGGCAGATGTCTTCCCTGTGTCTGATTGTGATCCCCAGGTTGTGCCAGTCAGCTTTCATACAATATTATTTCTAGCACCCACTTTTTACTCGATATTTAAGCAGTGCTTCTTGTAGGTCAGAGAAGGTCCAGGGTAACTCCCAGGTATTTGGGTGTGCTGCAGTGCTCCATTGGGATTCCTTCCCAAGTAATCTTCAGAGCCCGTCCTCTGCTGAGATGTTGCTTTATATTGCACCTACATTAAACTGTCATTGTTATTTATATAGAACTGTTAGTACCCATGGTGCTTTATCATTAGCAGACAACAGGGACCTGCTCCAAGAAGCTTAAAAGCTACATTTAGATGAGGGAGGAGGAAGAGGGATGACTGGGAATAAATAGAGTTTGTTTCAGTTGATAATGAGACTAAAAGAATGGCAGCAAAATGCAACACCAGATCTATTGGCCACCCCAATTCTTGATTGTCAATAAGGTTGAAAAGAGGCTATGAGTCATAAGGGAGTCGTAAATCTTAGAACTGATTTTGCAGTTGGCCCTCCGTATGCCATGATTCAACCGTCCATGGCTTGAAAATATTAAAAAGGAAACCTAAAGCAAACCTTGATTTTGCTGTTTTAAATAAATACACAATTTTACTATTCATTTGTGTATAATGGGACTTGAGCATCTACAGATTTTGATATCTACAGGGGATCTTAGAATGCCATTTAAAGTATACTCTTAAAATGGTGGAGAGATTATACTGTATTTTCTGTACACCTGTCAGGAAAAAAAACGTGAGCAGTCTTCTTTAATTTCATTGCCTACCAAGTATTCCGAACAAAAATGGGAAACATTTGAGAAAACCAATGTGCTTCCTATAAACTTGAGGAGGAAGTGGGAAAAGAGCATGTATAAACAATGAAAGGAAGGACAAACCACCAAGGAAATGTACAGATCTCTAGTCCAAGTAAACCTGGGAGGTTCACCTCTGAATGGACTCCCCATCCCCTTCCTCAGAACGATGCTCCACCAAAGGGCATAGATTTGAGTCTGAAGGGAGTAGATCAGGCTTGGGGAACAACATTATTATTATTATTATTATTATTACTACTACTACTACTACGATTGTGTTAAAAAAAAACCCCAATCTCAGGTCACAGCAGGATTGAAGAGAAACAACTGAAAAAGCTGACATGATATGAGGATTTAAAGACTGAACTGCAAAGACTATGGCACAAGCCAGTCAAGGTGGTCCCAGTGGTGATTGGCACACTAGGTGCAGTGCGTAAGACCTTGGCCTGCACTTAAAACACAATTGGTGCTGACAAGATTACCACCTGCCAGCTGCAGAAGGCCACCTTACTGGGATCTGCACGCATTACTCGCCGATACATCACACAGTCCTAGACACTTGGGAAGTGTCCGACGTGCAATCCAATACAAAAGCCAGCAGAGTGTCTGCTGTGGACTCATCTTGTTGCATTTCAAATAACAACAGCAACAGCAACAGCAACAACACAGTCCTAGACGCTTGGGAAGTGTTCAACTTGTGATTGTGTAATACAAAATACACCATATAGATCTCGTTCGCTGTGACATACTGTGTTTTTGTGTCAGTAAAATAATAATAATACTTTATTTATATCTCACCTCCATCTCCGCAAGGGGACTTCGAGCGGCTAACATGGGGCCGAGCCCAACAAATTACAACAAAGCAAAACGAATACAACATTGTTGTTGTTTATTCGTTCAGTCATCTCTGACTCTTCGTGACCTCATGGACCAGCCCACGCCAGAGCTCCCTGTCGGCCGTCACCACCCCCAGCTCCTTCAAGGTCAGTCCAGTCACTTCAAGGATGCCATCCATCCATCTTGCCCTTGGTCGGCCCCTCTTCCTTTTACCCTCCACCTTCCCCAGCATAATTGTCTTCTCTAGGCTTTGCTGTCTCCTCATGAATGAAATACAATAACATATATGAAAAGAAAATAATACTAAATAAACACAGGGTACAACAAAATAATGAGGACATAAGTGTGGGCCTGGATTTTGGGATGATCTGTGCATCGGGGTTGTGGAGGGCCCTTTTGCCAAGTCCAAGGCCCTTCCACACAGGCCCATATCCCAGAATATCAAGGCAGAAAATTCCACAGTATCTGTTTTGAACTGGGTTATCTTGAGTCCACACTAAGGGCCCTGCCACACAGCCCTATATCCCAGGATATCAAGGCTGAAAAACCCACATTATCTGATTGTGGACTCAGATAACCCAGTTCAAAGTAGATATTGTGGGATTTCCTGCCTTGATGTCCTGGGATATGGGGCTGTGTGGAAGGGCTCCCAGAGTCCACAATGTATCACTTTCTGGCTGGATGTGTTGAGTTGCAACTCTTTGTGGATGGGGAATGCCTCACAAAAGTGACTTTATTCCAACCAGACGAAAACATAAGTGAATAAGAGTGCCAGATTGATGGGAAGTCCCTGAGGGGTGACTCATGTGGCCATTTTGCCTGAGAATGCATTCCAGTCAATGAAGGAGGGAAGGAGGGAGGGAGGGGGAGACTCCTGTTTAAGGCAGAGTGTCTGTGTAAACCCCGCAAGTGAGGAAAGGTATCAGGGTCTCCGCCATGTCCTCATGGCCTCTTCTTCCCTTCCCTGCTGGGGGAGGAAACTTGCTTCCAACTCAAAGAGAACAAAGTCGGCAAGTTCAGCAGCAGAGATTTCGCAGTCGCCAAGGAAAGGGAGGGGAGGAGGGAGGGAGCGAGGGCGGGGCCAGGCGAGGAGCGCGCGCCGTCTCGGGGCTCGGCTAGCCATGCCTGCGGGGGGGGGGGGCGGAGGAGGAGAGCGGCTTCTCGGCCTTTTCGCATTCTTCTGCTGCTTCTTCTTCTTCTTCTTTCCGGGCCGCGGGCGGGCAGGCAGGCCGGCCCCATCGATAATCTCGGCGCTCTGCTGAGCCTCCCTGGCCGACAATGAATGGCTGCTGCTGCTGCTGGAGGTGGTGGTAGCGCTGCTTGGAGGGCTTGGGGAGCAGAGCCCCTCCGTTGAGCGCCGCCCCCTCCCTCCCTCCCTCCCTCCCTCCCCCCCGGTCTTTGCACAGGTAATGCCCCCCCTCGCAGGCCTTTCGCCCCCCCCCCCGTGACCCAGGCCGCCCCTTGGCCCCTTTCCCCCCAGGGCCACAGGGGGACACTTTCTTGGCCCCCTCCCGGCGCACCCCAAAACAGGCTCCCCCTCCTGTGCAAGGCCTCCTCGGCCCGGGCCCGCTCTTGCCTTTCCAGGGCTGGGGGGCCCTCCTTGCCCCTCCCTCAAGGGGGCGCCCCGAGAGAGGCCAGGCCCAGAGGGAGAGGGGACGGGAGGGAGGAGGGCTTGTGCCGGCCTTTCCGCCCCGGCTAGGCCTCTTGGGCAGCGGAGGGAGGGGGGAGGCCAGTCCTTCGGGGAGAAGCGCTGTTGGGCCCCCTCTGCCGCCCCTTCTTCCACCCGGCCCCTCTCCCCTCCCCTCCGTGCCCTCCTCCCCGGCAGGCCTGCCCAAATGCCCGGCTTTTCCCTCAGGACGGACCGAGGCTTTGTCCTCCCGGCCGCCCTGCCCACCGGGGAAAGGTGGGCCCCAGAGGGAGCCAGGGTGCACCCACACCGTGGGATTAGCGCAGTTTGGTACCACTTGAACTGCCCCGCAATCATAGGAGTTGCACTTTGGTGAGGCACCAGCCCGCTTGGGCAGAGGAGGCCAGAGGTCTTGTGCCTTCATCCTGCACAGGGGGAGGGGCCCTCCCTTCTCCCCCCCCCCCCTTGATAGATGGAGGTTGCCTTCCTTGAGACCCTGCGGGGGGTGTGTGTGGCTTACAGCCCCTCACAATCATCATGGGAGGAAAGATGGCTTGGCAGCAAGAGAAGGGGAACTTTGCGAAGTTGTTCTGGGGGTTTGTTTGTGGGGCAAGGGAGGCTGGGGCTGAAGGGAGGACTCCGGGTCTGGGCCTTGGCTTGGGAGCAAACACCCACTGCCCAAATGATGGGGCCCACTCACGAACAAGGTCCCTCCTTCCTGGCTTGAAGGCGTTATTTCATAGAATCCTAGAGTTGGAAGAAACCTCTTGGACCATCCAGTCCAACCCCCTTCCAGAAGCAGGAAAATTGCATTCAAAGCACCCCCGACAAATGGCCACCCATTTATTTATTTTTATTTATTTACTGCATTTATGTACCTCCTTTCTCACCCAGGGGGGGGGGGAGGGGAATTCAAAACTGTTTACAATATACTAATTTGCAAAAACTCAATGCCAACATACAGTACACAAAGAAATCATAATAACTAATTTGCAGGGGAGGTTGGAGGAATGAAAAGTTCACCATAACTTGTTTTGGGAATTGGTGAGGCAATGATTATTTGGGGTTGTGAGTTTTCTGGGCCATATTCCAAGAAGCATGCTCTCCTGACCTCACAACCTCTGAGGGTGCCTGCTATAGATGCAGGTGAAATGTCATGAGAGAATGCTTCTGGAACATGGCCATACAGCCCGGAATACTCATAACCCAGTGATTCTGGCCATGAACGCCTTCGACAATACAATTAGTATTTTACTCAAGGTTTTGCTCCTGATGCACAAGGTGTGTGTGTGGGGGGGGGGGGATAATATGGCTGTAAGGTGTGTTTGTATGGCAGGGAGAAGATAGTGTGGATGCGATATGGGGATTGTTTTGTCTCCATAAAGACGCTTCTGTGGAGGTGGCGATGCAAGTTCATGATGAACGAATGTTGTAAGCCATGATTTGCTGTGCAGTTTTCACCATATGTTGTTTGTTTTCTCAAGTCTTGGCGGTTTTTTCTTACTGAATTCCTATTTGCCCTTTCCAACTGCCAAGTTTGTTCTGTCATAGGATTCAGCGACTGCCTTGTAATATCTGATTTCATGACAGAGAAGAATTGTAGTGTTATTTTTCACTGGCAAGGGCACTCTTCATGAGCAGCCTCTGGTGGTTTTGCCCCAAAGCAGTCCTGGAAATGTAGAGGTGATGGGTATGTGGTACTATAAATGTGTTCATTCAGCTTTGGAGAAGGTTTCCAGGCATACAGTTGTTATACAGTATTGCATCGCTTCTGCTACTGTATAGGTTAAGACTACACTGGGAAATTCCAGTCAAAATTTAGGGCGTTTCCACACAGTCATATAACCCAGAATCTGCTTTGAACTGGAATATATGGCAGTGTGGACTAGGAGAACCCAGTTCAAAGCAGATATTGTGGGAGTTTCTGCCTTGATATTCTGGGTTATATGGCTTTATGGAAGGACCCTGGGATTATGGAGACATCTACAATGTGGAATGACTACACATTAAATTCTATTGCTATGGAAACATGATGATTGTTTTTTATCAGGTCTTTAGCCTTCTTTGCCAAATAGTGCTGGTAACTCATCAAACTACAAATCCCAGGATTCCATACCATTGAGCTATGGTATTTAAAGTGGGATTGAACTGTAATTGTTCTACACTATAGATGCAACCCAAGTAAATGTGAGCTAGATAATGCAGTTCTGCCCCAGGAACTGATTGCTGTGCATTTCAGTTGGAGTGTTTTGTAGAAAACAAGACTATTTTGCGAGGTTGCAGCACAAATCAGATTCTGTTAGTAAAGAGTTCTACATCAATGTATAGTGGAATTTCTTCTCTGGGAAACACCTGTATGTTGATTCAGATGTATTTCTCACTAACTTTGAAAAAAAAGGTTGGGATTTTGTAGATGTGTTTCCAAATATTAGCACTTCTTCAATGATTTGTCTCTTAAAGTATGAGTCAAGGTCGTTTTCAGCTGTGTTGACCATAAATTCAAAGCTGTCAGATTCCTGTGTGTATTCACCTGGAGGTGAGCCCCTCTGAGTACATTTGGACTTACTTCTGGCCAAACAGACAGGGAATTGCATTATGTTTTTCTACAGAGATTTATAGTATCATGCATAGGAGGCCAGAGTGCAAAATGTTATCAATGGGTTCACTGTGTTAGAAAAAGAACAAATTTCATGGTGTCTGGGAGGCAAGCCATTTCGCCTTCTGTAGCCTGTATTCATCCAAAACAGAAAGTGTTGTGGTTCAAGCAGGCTAGAGATTTGGCAACTGGTTCAGCAGGCCCAGACTAACTGGTTTAATTCAATTCTTACATATTTAACAACATGTATCATCAGCCTTCCCCAACCTGATGCCATGGCCCATCTTGCTGTGAATGATGGAAGCTGTAGTAAAACACTTCCTAAATGGTGTCATTTTGAAGAATACTGTGCTGTATAGTTAAATACACTTGGCAGAAGACTTTTGCAGGATGGAGACTGTGATGGTGGAAGACGCATAGCAAAATATGATCAGCCTTCCATATCTATACATTCAACCTTCCATAGATTGAAAAAAAATTAAAAATCCAAAAACAAACATAGATTTTATCATTTTATACAAGGGAGACCATTTTACTGTGTCATTGTATGGAATGGGATTTGAACATCCATGGATTTTGGTCGCCATGGAAGGTCCTGGATGCAAATGCCAAGGTCCACTGTTTCTTGTTGTTCCTTATTCTGTTTCTAGAGAGTAAAATATCACAGAAAAACTGGAAGGATAATTTAGAAGAATGATTAATTAGTTAATTAATTAATGCTCATGTTTATTTCCAGACCACATAGTCTAATGTCATTAGATTTTCTCTTTCTTGTATCAAGGCGGCCTCTTATTGGATAGTTCTTGATAAACTGCTGGGCTCTTTATTGCCTAGTTCTTTGTAAACCTAACCATCACTGAGACAGTTTTAGATTTAAAGAGCAAGGGAGATTACCCAGCCATAGAAAAAGCATTTTGCCGTGCACAGAAATTGTATTCTGTTCTCCCAGCTCATTCCATCAACAGACTGTTCATCTTTGCAGTCTGTTGTATTCTGGATCACATATCTTTTTATAGTAATCTCTGCCCTGCTTCCTGTTCTCCAGGCTTTGAAGAGGGTACAGAACAGACAACAAATCCAAAACATATAAAAAAAATCCCCATGTATTCATTTCTTGGTTGTGGCAACTGTATCATTTAAATATATATATTTAAAATCTTATATAAACACTTGAATCATGGAGGAATTATACATTCTGTTTAGGTTTGCTGAAGAAGTTTCAGACATTCAAAACAGAACAAAAGTTGTTGATTTAGCAGCCATGGTTTCTGTGAACTTGCAGTGTTCCAAATTACTGAGCATCACTTGGAAGGGGCCTGCCAAGTACCTGTTGTAGGAGCTACTAAGTGATAACCTTATTTCAGCCTTAGACTGATTTCCTTGTCACTGGCTGTAAGGGCAAATGGTGTCTCAGGTAACTTGAATGTGTGAATATTGTTATCTAGTGATGACTGTTACTAAAAAATAAACTATAGGTGTATTTGAATGTTGTAATCAGTTGTGACTACTTCATCTTATAAAACCGAAAAGAAAAAAGATGGGAAGGAGCGAGAATACCTTTCATCTTAAGAGAAAGTAAAACCTATTAAAGCCACTGAAACAGACTAACAACACCATGATGAGTACATGAGTCATGTATGTGGATTCATGATGGAAGTAGGGAGGCTGTTTCTTGTTTCACGTATTGTTACTAGCGGTTTCATAAATGTACATGAACTTTATAAATTCTTTTTCACGATTCTCCTATGATATTTTTTGCTGGTAACATAATAAATAAATAAGGTATATAAATGAGGACTAGAATGTTTTGTGTGTGATAAAAATATCATCACACGTTTGTTAAGCAGATCAGGGCAGAGTTTCACACTTCTAAAAATTGCTAGAACTTGAGAACAATACCAAAAATAGAGGAGTATTAGCCATTGTTGCTTCCTGTAGCAGATTTGGATTCTCTTGAGCTTATCCTTGGTCTGATCCAGCCTCTTAGAAGATTTCTAGTGTGACATATACATAACATGAGTATGTAGTAATAGTCGTGGGGTTTTTTTTAGTGTAAGAGCATGGTGTGTGGTTATAGGCTTTAGAGGAAAAGAAAGAGGAATATTGCAATCTGCTAATTAAAGAGCAGAGCTTCTACTTTAGGAGATGTTTGCAATTCCCAGATGACTTAAGTAGTGAAATACAGATATAGTGGTATTTCATGGCTCTCTTTGTCATTGATGATTAGGAAGTTCAGATAGGCAAATATGTGGGATTTTGTGCAAGGTGAATGGAGGGACTGCCAGAGGAGGGAGAGAGCACTTCCTTTTCCTCCGTGGTCAACAAAGAAACAAAATAGACTGGATAGATCTGATAGAAAACATTTTTAACAGCATGTGCTTGTACTATAGATTAAAAAGTAGTAATTTTTAATGTGTTGCTCTCTTGTTCTCTGCACCCTTTCACACTATGCAATTACATTGCTATGATTCCACTGTAGTTGCCATGGTTCCATCTTGTGGCATCCTGGGATGTGTAGTTTGAGGCCTCAGGGAGCTTCCTGGCTGAGGACACTAAAGGCCTCTCCTTTCACAGCAAATCCCAGGAGGCCATAGCATGAAACCACATCCATTTAAATGGAATTATAACTCTGTAACGATGTAGTGCCAAAGACGTGAATACCTCAATAAACAAAGTTAGATCACAAGACAAGACTGTCTCTGCTTTGTGAACAAATCTGGAGGAAGCCTCTGCTCACCTTTTTTTGTTACGTTTTAAATGTATTGTAAACCAACAAGATTAGAAAACGGATATAAATCCTTCAAATCATAATAGTTGCCAGGTCTGCTGGTTGGTTATTTTCCCTGGTTCTGGGCCTATCAAACTAGTTTGGTTTTTGTTTTCATTTGAATGCAAAAGTAAACTGCAGCTGCAAAGGCTTGTTAATTCTATTCTCTTTGATTTTACAAGGAAGAAATTGAGGTAGACAGTGTGTTTGTCCATCACATAGTGGGGCATTTGTCTTCATAAAGATTATGTAGTCTGTGTAAATGGGAGGTCTCATTTTCTTGCTGACATTTTGTTTTAGTTTTACAAAACAGAAAGAAAATTGCCATGGAAGCTAAGAGATAATAATGAGGCCAGTTATGTAGAGAATGATATTATGAGGGTGAAGGCTCTCATATTTCTAAACTTACTACCAATCCATTTATGTTCTTGGATTCCTTACACCTTATGTTTTTTGTCAATAACAAGGAAACAAAGGAGGTTTTAAGTAGTAGCCTCTAAGCTTTCAAGTGGAGGCAGAGATTCTTTTCCCTCTGGGATTTGCTAAGGTCACTGTCGCCATAGTGCCAGAACACAAAAAGTTTCCTGGTTGCATTGACACAGCTGATTATGTAAGAAGAGAGACTAGCTCAGACTTCAGGAAATATGTAGTCCTGGTTACAGCATCCCAGCAACATATGTAAAGGGCCTTGACAACTTTGGACAAGTTTGAGTCCAATTAATTTTAAACATGTATTATTCATAGCCCTAAACTCTTTTGATTAGTAGTTCCCCACCTGTGGTACATGGACCAACAGAGGTCCACAAGAACTAAAATATGGTCTGCAGCATCACTGTTACTGAACTATTGCAATGCTCTGCGGACCATGGCCCCTTCCTTGTGGCCATGCGCCTGTGGTGAGGAGGTGAGAGAAAACTGTTAGGGACAGTTTCTTGGGTCTTGCGCTCCGTTTTTTGTATTTTTTTCAACCTCAGCCCCCTCTCCCCCCCCCTCATTTTTTTATACAAACGCTAACAAAATCCACAGATAACAACACAACACAACCCAACCAAAAATTTTTTTTCTTGGTGTCTTCATTTTTAAGCCTATTCCTGGGGTTATTTGGGATGCTGATTCGGAAAATTGCATTGGATAGACCACATCAGCTCTAGATTATTAAATATGGTTTTCTGTCAGTGAACAAATGGTGACTACTGGTTGACATGTTCTGTATTAGAAACTAGAGCTGATGTGGTCTCTCCAGTGCAGTTTTCTGAATCAGCACTCCAAATAACCAAACCGAATCTAAAGTTAACCAAAAATCCTTTTGGTACTAATGTTGGAGAGTGATCCCTGGTCAAAAAAAAAGGTTGGGAACCTTCTTTTGATAGATGGTGGATTATAAATATCCTAATAAAATAAATGTATAAATGATTGCCAATATATTTGGCAGTGTGAAGGGACCTGGAGTTTGTAACGTCTGTATGGCCTCTGTATCTGCAGGGAATATGTTCTTGGACTTCATGTGGATATGCAAAATCACAGAGAATAGCAAATTGAAATAAAGGGCTTCCACCCCAAGTCTACCATAGAGTTGCTCTGGAAAAATTAGAATATGCTAGAAGTGCATAAATGAAACAATAGGCACTGATCCCATGGATATGGACATTATTCTGTATGTCAGCCTTCTGCTTATTTATTCACTAATATTATCCACTCAGTTCAGTAAGCCTTATTCCCAAATTTGAGTGCTTGATTAGAGTACAGAAATATCTGGTCTAGTTTTTTGTCTTCAGCAAACACCAGCAAGATGCCTCTGTAAAGTTTGCAAGCAGGAAATGATGGGGATGAACCTCTCTTAGAGATTTGTATAGAGCATCCAGTAGCTAGAGAGATGCAACTGCGTCTGATGGAGTGGAATGGAGTCTTTTTCTGAGGGCCCTTCCACACAGCCCTATATCCCAGAATATCAAGGCAGAAAATCCCACATTATCTGCTTTGAACTGGAATATATGACAATGTGGACTCAGATAACCCAGTTCAAAGCAGATATTGTGGGATTTTCGGCCTTGATATTCTGGGATATAGGGCTGTGTGGAAGGGCTCTTAGGCACTCTCAAGGATGCTACAAGATTCTTTTACAGCTTTTTATGCTGAAAAGGACTAATGGGGCTGTGTCTCTGAATTACGACATTAGATAGGCTCCATATTTACCATTTGGCACAACAATGTTTTGGAAGTAACTTGGCAGGTGTGCTGTTCAAGTCATCCAGGGTCAAATGTGTGAGATAGATGGCTCGAAGGTCTTTTAGGCTGAAAGGAGCTGTAAAACGGATTTTCGAGTTACATTATGTTGGACTGGACAGAATCTTTCAATACGTTTCACAACATAAGAAACCAGAAGTATGGGGGGGGGGGGGGACTGCAGTGATGAGGGGAAATCCTTTTGTGTTCTGGTTAAAGAATTAGTGCAGATATATGTAACAATTGCCTGGCCTTCACATTCCTTGCTTCATCTTTCACCCTACCTAAAGTAGACAAGATACCTTGCAGGCTTGACCCTTTGGTAGGTAGCTTGTTACTTATGACTTGTGGTTACCCTGAGTTGAAGCAATAATGAGATTTTCCTGTCAAGAGGGAGAGATGTCATGGTTTTCCTCTGAGAAAAAGAGACTGGCCCAAGGTCACCCACTGGATTTCTGCAGCTGAGCAAGGATTTGAATCCTGCTTGGTCCTAACCCAGCACTCAAACCACTGCACAACAATATGTTTCATGAAGGACAGCAACATTTCTCTGTTTATCTGTTCATTGATTCTTTCCTACTGAATTTAAAATCATATAATGACCCCCTATAGACCTTCTGCCTGGTTTCTGCTTTGGTCATCTGGCCTCTGGATGAGGTGAATCCTAAAAACTCAGCAATATTTAGTTTACTTTGGACTCACCAGGTCACTTCCAAAGAGAAGTAGGAGACATTTCTTATCTGCTTTGAAGTCAAGAATTTGCTGTATTGTGGTTCAGTTAAACATGATGAAAATGAGTTTAATTTTGCAAGAGTCAGGCGGCGAAATTGATGGAGAACATTGCAGTCTTGATCAGGGTGTCATCTGCAAATGAGATATTTAAAATATGCTTGACTCATTGTGTGGTGGGGCAAGGGGAAGACACTGCTATTTCAGTCTGAGTACTTCCTAAGCTCAGGGCTTGGTTACTGAACCCTGATTAATGTGCGTTCTAAAATTGAGTTGCTCCCAGAGCACATCCATATCTCCATAAAGGTTTCCTTAATAGATTAGTATTTTGCCACCAAAGTGAACAACATATTGGATGGAAACCGGTAGGCCACTGTTAGCTGTGTGCACAGGAAGTTTTGCTACATTTTGTCCTTAATGTCAGTGACATGTTGGAGATTGCCATGGTTGGCCTCCCAAACAGGATCATGCTTCATCAAGATCAGAGCTAGTGTGATGTAGTGGCTGGAGTCTTGGGATGGGGCTGGGCATGAGTTCAAATCCCTTCTCTACCAGAAAGCTCAGTTGATAACCTTGGAACTATCACTGACATTGAAGGGAATTGTGAAGATACAAGACCTGAAAGAATGCATATCTCTGTTCATGTACTCCATTCTTAGCTCCTGGGGGGAGGGGAGGGGGAAGCAAGAGGGAAAATATATACAACAAAGAACATTACAATTATTTTGTGTGCATTTCAAAAGAGATAAGCTTCTCCACAGTTTATCTCCATATTTACCCCCAGGTATAAAGGTCTTTGATGGACCAGTTACAGGAGAGCAAATAAAAATCAGCCTCTCTGTGGTCTTTCTGAGCAGTTCTTCCTTCTTAAGCTCTCAGCTGGTTTAACTGTGCGTCTCCCTTCGGTAGTTAACAGAATATATTTCTGCCTAACTTTTTCTGTAAGACTGATATCCTAAGGTTTAGGATGGCATTCCTACTGACTCTTGATATCTGTGCAGAGCGCTACCAGACGCAACAAACCCTTGATCAGACTGGGATAAGAACAAACACAGACAGTGATCTGCAGGGATTTTGCCCAGCCGCCCCTGGCCTTTTGTTCCTTGCTTCATCCCTCCCTGGACCACTAGCTCTGTTACACCTTCTCTTCTGAAGAATGGGATGCTATCAGATGTCTGAGCCAGGTGGCTAGTATGAAGGGACAAAAGAGCAGGGGCTTTTTGAGTGACACTGTAACAAAGGCACAGACAAAGAGTGATAGAGAGTGACTTTCTTCTGCTGAAGGAGTCTCTGTTCTAGGATGACATGTGAGTTGGGCCTGCTTGACAGCTGTTAGTTGAGACTGAGTGGATAACAAGCTGATGAGCTCTACTCTCCCCTTTCACTCCCCCTATCCATGTCTTCCTAGTACTATATTGGTGGTACCATTTGTCACAACATCTGCAGGGAAACCAAGCACTAACTCGGCCAAGGCGGAATGGACCTAGTATGCAGTCTGAGAGTGCTTGATGCTTATAACTGTTGAGGTGAACAGGGCGCGAATATCATTATTGACAGGCATAGTAGAGCACAAGACTATCTGTCTAGAGAAAGTGTGGGCCTCTGTGCTGTAGTCAAGCTGTGGGCCTCTGCTCCAAAGCTGGGGAAAGCCTGCATCTTCAGGGTCAGATTAGAAAAGACATGACAAAGGAGTTTTGTAATTGCTTAGCGCCTAGAAGTTTTTCTCAATGGGGTAAATAAATAGTAGTAGGGAGGAAGAATGATTTTCTTCCAGAAAGCAACCATAGTAAGGAGCATTTTTTTCTGTAAAAGAAAAAAAATCACATGGATCACAAAACTCCACATTGCATTTAGTTTTGAGTACCTGAAATCTTATGTTCTATAGTAAAATGTCACTTAAAACTAGGTGTCCCTTACTGATGCACTTTGCCCCTTCTGCACCCCAGTAAAGGTGAAGGGAGGGGTCGTACTCAAGAGCAGAAGGCTCTCATTTGAAATAAGGAGTGCACTGTGGATTTGCCTACCCAGAGAGAAGCGGTGTGGCTGTTGAGTACTTCTTAAGTAAAGCACCCACTGTCAGCATGGAGTGATACTGCTGCTATTAATAACTTCTTCTAAAGCAACCTCTTCCTTCATTTTTTGAAAAAGAGAGAGAGGTGAAGGTGATAGAGGGAGAAATGGCTGAGTGTCCCTTCAATTGAAAAGTCTGATCTGGGGCAGATCCCTGCAGAGGAGGACTCCAGTTTCTGATGGGACTCTACTGGAGGAAGCAACTGCTGTTAGCTGTTGCAGCTCTCTTGAGAAGGCATCTGTGCTTGTTATGTGTGTCTTGTAATAAATGATCCAAGCAATTTCTCGTAGCTCATCTAAGATGCTTCTGATTTTGCAATGTTATTTATGCTCTTTGTGGCAGGTCTTTGCTCATGATATAATACACCATTGGGATGCAGAAGCAGCTGAATTGTTTTTCCTAGTTCAGGCAGAGATAGAGGCAGGAGTTCTAGAGCCTAGGCATTAAATACAAGGGCTCTTTAAATAGTAAGATATTTAATTGAACTCTGAGCAGCAGTGGTACTTCTGACATGTTCATGAGTAGAGCAAGAAGCTGCCTTTCCTCCCTGCCTCCACCCCAGAGTTCACTTTCAGCTTGGTCCAAAATGTTCTGTGAATTGTTGAACCTGCCTCTAACAAGGGCTATTCCAGAAAGCAGCAGCTGAATTGCACTGCGGTTATACTGCTTAGATGCCCATCACTATGGAATATGCTGTTTAGAAACAGATATGCAAGAAAGGAATAATATCTGTAATCTTGGCTCTCCCTTCTTAATTCTGAGGAAATAGAGACTCTACTTGAAGTAAATCCATTACGATTTCTAGATTCATTGCCAATATGGGGTACATTCTATCCGTTTCTGCCTCCTGCATTGTATCTGTATCCCTCTAGTATAAAAACAGTGGCAACCATCTTAGTGGGAAAACAGCCAACATTCAAAATGGCTATTATTTCTTATTGAAAAGTGTAGGTTTAAGTGTCTAAACTTCATGAATGTTATATTTAAACTAGCATGGAAAATGGTTAACTTAAATGAAAGAGAAAAAATGGTATGTACAATCAGTCTTCTTTATCTAGAGGCCTTGCCTGTACTGTAGTTCCCACTGAAGCCAAAGCAAGGCTGTGGTATCCATGTGGGTAGTAACAGGCCCACTTGATTAGCTCAGTAACTGTATCCACTAGACACTCAAATGCCTCCAAAACACCTATGTGTTTTGGAGGGCATTTACGTAGTGTAAAAGGGGCACTGTGTCTGGATCACCTCACTCATAACTTATACTAAGCTATGTACAGTAGTCTGTGGCACGTAGATTTTGCTTTATTTATTTTGATTCATTCACATATACATACATTTCACTTTTATGACCCTCCGTAAAGATTCTTCTGTCGTTCTTCGTATGTTTTAGACTGAAACTCCAATAAGCACTGACTAGGCCAAGTAGCCCATGGTCTGGGGGTTGCCGTCCAAAATATCTGGAGGGCATCAGATTTCTACTTGCATATGTCCTTCATTTGATTTTTTAAAAAAGAGAGCCAACAACAACTTACACCTGTAAGAATGTTAAGCTACAGAAGTCCTTTAGATTATTTCTGTGTTAGTGTTCATCGTTTCTGCATTCATACTTTCATGAGGTCTGAGATACTTCCTTCTCTTCCTCTTCTGTCCTGCAACAGGGAAGAAAATTTCATGTGAGCTTCCAAATATTGAGCTGTCACTCCCAGCATGTTTCATTATTAGTTGTGCTAGCCAGAGCTTCTGAGAATTGTAGCCCAGCAACATCTGGACACCAATATAATGCTCTCTTCTGCTTTTTGTTTGGCAGATGTCTGTTTGCTAGGATTGTGTTGTAAGAATAATCATCAGCTTATGCCATGTCTTCAAATTAAGATTTTCCCCTTAATCATTCTCTATAAAAAAGTTAACTAAGCAGGTTAAACCATTTAGCAACAATATACTTTTGTACTCATGTATTTGCATTAGATTCCATGATAGGCATATCTTATAACCAAATATCAGGTATAATTGAATGAAGTACAGTAGTATTAACAGCTAACTAATTTTTTTCAACATTACTTTCATAGTCATTATTTTATATTTTGCAAAGTACTGCACATTCTCCCTGTTTTGTAAATGAATGTATTCCTTTTCTGAAACTAAATAAAATGCCTAAGAATGCATGTCTCTTCAAATGTGATGCTAAATTGCAATTTTACAGAATACAGATCATAAGATGGTCATATTCACCAGCTTTATACTTCATGTATTATTATAAATTATGAAGCATGTCAATACATAAAAGAACATGAAGACTGTAGAAATTGTTCATCATATAAGCCAGTATGTGAACAATATTTATTTGATTAGAGGCGTTTTAAAAATGCAGCATACTGCTTCATACAGACATTGCATTCTCTGAAGGATTTATGAGCCTTGCAACGGGGAACTGGCACTCTCATTCTAGGCACATTGATTTGGAAGTAATTCTCCTTTGAGTGCTGGTCTTAAATATTTCAAATATTTCCATATTTTAAAATTCTACTAAAACTACTTACTGGTTCTTGCTGTGCTATAGCATACTTTCAAATAATTGCTTCTTAGTATGAGATAACATATTTAAATCTGATCACCTTCCCAGCAGGCTAGAAGAGTAGAACCTAGCTCATTTATCTCCAGGGATAACAGAGAAAATTTAGAAACCGGATCCCATATCTACTCATGTATAAATCTACCTCACATATAAGTCAAAGGCAGGCTTGGGGTCCAAAATTATGGAATTCAATATGACCGTCGGGTAAGTCGAGGGCCATCCCACAGAGAAGGGAAGGCACCAGTGCCATCTCAGGGGGCAAGGTGCTCCTGGCCACTGCTGCCATTTTCCCACCCAGAGTTTTTAAAAAGCCAGAAGCAGCACCTTGGGAGAAAAAGTAGGGTGTCACTCCTTTTTTTAGGTTCTCTGAGACTAAGTTCTCAAATTTTGCCACTCTATTTAGAGAAACAGATTGTTTCTTTTTTGATAAAAATTAAGATATAGTCGGCCCAGGTTTTGGGGTTGATTTTTTAAACTAAAATTTGTGGTCCTTTACATGTGTACATACATTACTACTTTGAGGAAAGATCTGTTTGTACTTCAAATGATTGAGATAGGGCTTAATAAAACTCCAATTTTTACCCTTTCCCCATGTACTTGTCTGCAGGCAAGCTGTATAATGGGATATTTGGTAATATTTTGCATAAACCTCCCATACTTCCATTCAGCCCTCCTTCAGGATGCCATTTATGGGTTTCAGAGGAACAAGCTTTGACCTTCCACTTTCTCATTGCTTTGTCTGCATATCTAAATAGATGAACGGAGGGAAAGCATAGGACTATGTTGAACCCTTTCAGGATCTTTGACCATAATAATAAAATTCATTCAACATGGTTAATGAGATAGTGTCAGCCACCAGACTTGGGCATAAGGGGATAGTTTAGTGGGTTTAGGACATATTGTATCTACTATTGATCTACTCACATTTGCATGTTTTCAAACTGCTAGGGTGGCAGAAGTTGGGGCTAACAGTGGGAGCTCACCCCACTCCCTGGATTTGAATCATAGACCTTTCGATCAGCAAGTACAACAGCTTAGCAGTTTAACCCACTGCAACACTATAGAGATCATGTTAACTATAAAGAACTACAAAATCTAAAGTTTTGTTCAGAAACAGAAATGTTCAAAAAGTAAGTGTGTGTGTGTGTGAGATCAAGGTTTAGTCAAGCCTAGCCCCACAACTTGAATGCAAAACTCTATGGGGAAGTATACAGTAGTTATTGTTGTGTTGTTCTGCTCAACCCCTCTTGAAATGACATCCAACCTACGTTTGTGTGGATTCTTGAAAGCAATAGTCACCATGCTGTGCCTTCAGGCCTCAGGATTTGCCCTCTCTGCTGCTAGCTTCATATCATTATTCGTCACACTACATATCTCCACTCAGGGTGCTTTGTGACAGATAGGTTTTTAAAGGCAGCTGTTGGAAAAACATGATCCCTGTCAGGACAAAGTACCCCTTCTCCTTAGTAAAAAGAGTAGATTCATTTTTAGCAGTTAACATTCCACCCAGCACTAACCTGCCTCCCACAGTTGGCACATCTGAAGTCATAGAAAGCACGTGACTGTTTTCTCTGTCTTTTTTGCAAAAGCATTCATTTAAATTCATGCCATTTCTTATCTCTAATCCGCATAATGTTTGTCTTAAGCAGACACTACCCATGATGCTATGCTCGACTCTTTGCTGGGGAAAATTATGCATAGTGTCACAGAGGGCCTTTCTTCCTTCCTATGTAGACTGCAGAGCTGAAAGGTCTCCGTGCATTTGCAGATCAATATTGCTGAATTGCAGCCTATTTATTACATGTGGAATAATTATTCTCATTTTAGTCTGTGGATTCCAGTCTAATACAAAAACTATACTCTATTTTGCAGTGTTTCACAATATCAAAATGTCTTTTCTGTGAAGCTTCACATTTAGCTATGATGCAGTGAAGCTTGTTAAAATCACAACAGGTATAAAAAGCGTAGATTAAAAAATGAGAGTGCCCTGCGAGGAGTGGGCTTTCTCATTGCCAGTCACCACCAAGCTGAGCCTTATGCGGTAAGAGACAGATACTCTTTTTGAAGCTTCTTAGCAAATAAGAAGAGGCCATTTCTTATAGTGCAAAAACTACTCTCGTCTGTATGTGTATGTAAGTTATATTCTTTGTGTACACTTGCATGCTTGTACACAGCTCTGGATTATTGGCAGCTCTGTATTGGTGTATTTGTCTTGGATATGTGTGTGCCCCCAATCTAATATTTTTTGCTGACTGGTGGTTTTGAGATGGATTGCTGCTTGTTTATGGTAGTAAGTGCATCGGGAAAAACCTTATGTGGAGCCAAGAACAATGGGAAAAGATTACCAGCTGGCTAGGAAGAATTGTGGCATTGAATTAAACCTGGGTGTGGAATATGAGCCCAAAAATCAATGTTTCCGCCTTGAAGGACCGTTAAAGCACATGCCCATTGGGGATGGTTGGTGGAAGTCTCTTGATTTATTGTTACAAAACTTACTCACTGCTTGCAAGCAGTTCTAGTGTAGCTTTACTTATCTTGTCTTGCCATCCATTTACACTTTCAGCTTTCCTCACAGAAACCAAGAACAGAAAAATGCAAAAAAAAGAGATCAAGCCATAATAAAAGCCAGTTATAAAGCCATTGAAAAATAGCCCCATTGGAAACTCCAGGGAGCTGACCCCTTAGGGACATTTGGATTTGTGGGATCATGGCTTGATATTTGAAGCTATGCTGATCTTTGGATGTTTTCAATACCAACACTTTTCCCATTACAAATTCTCAAAGAGGGAGATCTTTTAGTCCTGAGCAAGGGGATAAACTAAAGCTTTGGTAATTTGCTCTACATAGACTTAATTCTCAGGGGCAGAGGAGGAGTGTAGTTATTTTTTTTCTAGATATTTTATTTGTGAGATACTAAAGGGAGAACATATGTGTGAGCTTGTTGTCGGTCACTTCTTTGCTCAGTCTCAGCCTTACAGCAGGATGGATGTTGGGAATCCCCCGCTTCCAGGCATCAGGCTGAATTTAAATGGCCTTCTGGCTTCCCTTCTGTTGCTACAATGCTGTGATTCAAGCTGTGTAAAGAGCAGTTACTTGACGTTTAAGCTTACAAAATAGCGCTTGCTATCTATTGATAGCTTCCACAAAAGAGCTTACTTTGTCGAAATGTGCAGTCCCATTTTTCAGCCCAGCTTTTTGAGATACAGTTTTTTTCTTTGGTTTGGTACTAAACTAAATGATGATGATGATGATAAACTTTATTTATATCCCACCCCCTCCCCAAAAGGACTTGGGCGGCTTACAACAAAATTAATTTTATATATATATATATATACACACACACATACACACACACACATACATACACACACACACACTCGTGTCAGGGCGACTTGAGAAAATGCAAGTTGCTTTTGGTGTGAGATAATTGGCCATCTGCAAGGACATTGCCCAGGGGACGCCCGGATATTTTGATGTTTTACCATCCTTGTGGGAGGCTTCTCTCATGTCCTTGCATGGGGAGCTGGAGCTAACAGAGGGAACTCATCTGCGCTCTCCCCAGACTTGAACCTGCAACCTGTCAGTCTTCAGTCCTGCCAGCACAAGGGTTTAACTCATTGTGCCACCGGGGGCTCCTAACAAAATGAAATCATAACACATATATAAGCAAAAGCACAAACAGAGGACATAATATATTACCAGCAATCATAAGCAGGTTACATTAACTTGCTGATGGATCCACAGCTGTAGCATTTTGTATGGTCTGAATTGTAACAACAAGAAATATTTAAGAAATGCTTAAAGTATAGCGAGTGCTTTTGTCTAATAGACAAGACAATTAGTTTTGTCTTTCAAAGGCAGGAACAGAAGAGTGTTGCTTAAGAAATTTTAACCTGAGTCTTCAGGCCTTCTGCTCAATATGCTGTACTTCCCCCCGTCAGGCCAAAAAATAAATGTGTATGCTTCATAATAAATTCCATTATATCAGACATATCACCTGGTGCTGTCCAGACAATTGTGAGCTCCGTGTGATTAACAATAGGTTTTCTCTCCACTTGGCTCTCTGCATAGCTTTCTCCACACTAAAGTAAACATTTTGTCTTCTTTCTGCATTATCTACTTCTTACATTTTCTACTTTTTCAAAAACCATAAAGCTGTGTAAAATGACACATTATTATTCTCTTTTATTTTATTTCAATGCTTTTAAACATTAAACTCTCACACTTGTCCGAGTGATTTCACGGTTAGTCCTGTAATAATTATGTTGGCCATCCTGCAGTCTCATGCTTGGTATATCAAACATTTCTGCATACTTTAACTGGTATAATACAGGGTTAGTCAAAATGCATAGGCCAATAAGCCATTCAATTGAATGGCTTATTGGCCTATGCATTTTGACTAACCCTGTATAATGGTGCCTTTTTCAGATGTAGCACATCCGATGATCAATAAGGTAGACTGTATAGTTCATCTTCTCTGCTGCCATTTGTGATAATTTTTTTCTGCTCCTGAAAGGAAAGCAACTGCATGATAAAATAGAACGGTTGACTTTCTCTTCTTCTTCTTCTCTCCCACTCCCTAGGTCTTATTGTTGGCTCTCTTTGACTCTTTCTTGATATGTGCTATATCCAACCTCTGTGGTTCCTTGTTCCCTTTCTAGTGCACCCATCCAAGTGAGGAGGTGAAGGAGAGGATGGCTCAGATTCTCCAGATGGAGATCCCCAACTTTGGTAACAGCATCCTGGAGTGCCTGAATGAGCAGCGGTTGCAAGGCCTATACTGTGATGTCTCTGTCGTGGTGAAAGGCCATGCTTTCAAGGCACACCGGGCTGTGCTGGCTGCCAGCAGCTGCTACTTCCGGGACCTTTTCAACAACAGCAAGAGCACAGTAGTGGAGCTCCCGGGTGCTGTGCAGCCCCAGTCCTTCCAGCAGATCCTCAGCTTCTGCTACACTGGTCGTCTCAGCATGAATGTGGGCGACCAGTTCCTGCTCATGTACACAGCAGGATTCCTGCAGATCCAGGAGATCATGGAGAAGGGGACTGAGTTCTTCCTGAAGGTCAGCTCGCCCAGTTGTGACTCCCAGGGCTTGCACACAGAGGAGACACCATCCTCGGAGCCACAAAGCCCTGTGGCACAGACATCCACCTGGCCCTCCGGCAATACTCCCCTGCCCCTGGTCTCCCGCGTAAAGACAGAGCAGCAGGACTCGGACTCTGTCCAGTGCACATTTGTGGTTAAGAGGCTCTGGGAAAGCAGCCAGAAAGAAGGGGGAGGTGGCGGCGGCGGTGGTAGTAACGGCAGCCGCAAAATGGCCAAGATCTCCTCCCAGCAGGATTTGAGTGGCAACCGACAGGCCCAGCAGCAGCAGCAGCAGCAACAACAACAACAGGTCCAACAACAGCAGCAACAGGCCCAGCAGCAGCAGCAGGTACAACAGCAACAGGTACAGCAGCAGGGGGCCCTAACAGGAGGAGGTGGAGGGGCAGGCGTGGTCAGTGGCCCCAGCACTTCAGACCAGACCAGCCCAGGCACCTCCAGTGCCTATACCAGTGACAGCCCCAGTTCTTATCACAACGAGGAGGATGAAGAGGAGGATCCTCCCGAGGAGGGCTCCGACGAGCAGTACCGACAGATCTGCAATATGTACACTATGTACAGCATGATGAATGTAGGACAAACAGGTGAGTGGCAAATGTGAGTTGCCAGTGAGTGGTATTCCTGCTTTCCTTAAAAGGAAGGAAATATGGAAACTGTTTCATCTATGTGTTTGTGTATTTACTGGTAGTTAGTTAGCTTTTTAAAATCACCATCTGGTTGGAGCTGAGGTGTGAGAGAGGGCTTGAAAGCTTGGGAACGAGTACAGTAAGCTTTTATCGAGGTCATGGCACAGGAAAGTAGAAACCATGTCGTTATTAGCCGAGGAAACACCGCTCTAGGAATTTATTTAAGTCATCCAGTGCAACTCTATAGTCAGCTTCTGCAAGACGTTGACCATACCATCAAGATGGAGGACCTAGAAATGCTTAGAGAAGTGTTCTTTCTAGAAGTCTCTAGGTTCTCCAATGTGATCTGCTGAAAGTTGACCATTGAGTCACACTGGAGGGCCAAGAAGGATCACTGTATTGGAATTAGATCTGCTCAGCTTGTCATTGTGATCTTGTGAAATTTTATGGTAGAGACATGTGCATGGTGAATACTAGTCATGTCCATTTGTACCATGTCACATACCAAGCAAATGTACGTCCTTGTTCCCACATGCCTTTGTACAAAAATGTACTGCAGAGAGCTTCCCTTAGCTTTGGGTTCTGCTTTGTTTACATTAGTGTTCACACAGTGTAAAAATTAAGGCATATATAACACTGGTGCATACTTTGTAGCTGAAGTGGATATATGTGAAAGGTCAACATTTAGCAACACCTTCTGTAATATGACTTTAAAATGCCTGAAAAGTGAGCTTACTATCAGTATTAAGTCAGACAAACTTGCCATGCTGGCTAAAAAATTCTGGGAGTTTTAGTTCCAAAAGGTACTGTAAATCTTTCACGCACTTGTTTAATATTGAATGGGAAAAATACCTGGCAACCATTTAGTTCTACATTCTAATAACCTCAGAGTCAGACCTTGGTCATCTACTAAACTAAATGGTTGTTTCTAGACCCAACTACAAAGTTTTGATTTAGAGAAGAGAGAAAATGTCTATGAAACATAATAGCATGACTGTGAGTGAACAAAGTGGGTTTGCTGGATGATTTTACTGTTAATTTTTCTCATGTTCTTGCAGTAACTGTGACCATTAGTGATTTTTACACCCCTCATACCTTTCTGTTTCTTCTAACCCAAATTCCTGATGATGAAATAATCAGACTTTCTTCTGAAATGTGGTCTGTAAGTGCAGGTTGATTATCTCATATCTAAAATGCTTGGAACAAGAAGTATTTAAAAAAAATTCAGATTTTAGAATGCCTATATTTGCCTATGTGAGTATAATTAGATATCTAGGAATGGAACCCAGGTCCAAACACAAAATTCATTTATGCCTACCTGTACCTTATACACATAACCTGAGGGTAATGTTATACAACCTTTTAAATAATTTTGTGTATGACATAAAGTTTGTGTACATTGAGTCATCAGACAGCAAAACTACCACTTACTCAGCCAGCCAGGTGGACAATTTCACATTTTGGAGTATTTTGGAATTCCAGATGTGGGATGCTGTACCTGTACCTGTTTTCAGAAATGCAATAGTAGCAAGATGGTTACCTGCATAGAGACCTAAGGGTTGGAAGAATTTTTCGTGTTGGACCACACTTTCTAGAATTCTCCATCCAGCAAGGACAGCAACCGTGCTAAGTGCGGGGTTCTAGGAGCAGTGGTCCAAAAACGTGACCCTCCCAAACTCTTTCAGGACTGTCATTTATGCATTGGTGACTTTCCAGACAGCTGTTTTTTACATGGGACTACTGCTGAAGAGAGTAAATACATTTTGGAGATCCTTCTGCACATGCATATTTAATATCCTGCTTGCTATCCATTAGGAGGCACTTTTGAAAACATTTCTAAAGAACCTTTCATTCCTGAGTTGTTGCAGAGTCAGTTCTGCCTCTATGTAATCGTTGTTTTGTTTTCATTAGTTTTAGATGGTTCTCTGTTGTGTTCCACGTCGAAGCCTTCTGGGAAACAGTATACAGGTATAGGTTTTTAAGAACAAAATACACTATGGCCTATGGCATCTCAGGTCTCACTTCAGCCACCATCATGGTATAGGGTCATGAGAAAGGTGTGGTTTCTGACATCATGTAACCTTCCCCCAGTCTTTAATGTTATTCTATGAGATTGTCTTAAAGATAACCAAGTGTTTGTGAGGCCTCTTGAAAAATACCACCAAAAATGTGAGATGGGTTAACCTCCCACCCAACCCTAGTCAGTATATGCACACAGCTTCCAACCATGTAGTATGGGTGAAAGCCTTTTATGTGATCTTACGTAATTCATGAATTACCTTTATATCAATGTATTGTTGAAGGCTTTCATGGCCGGAATCACTGGGTTGTTATACGTTTTTCGGGCTATATGGCCATGTTCTAGAAGCATTCTCTCCTGACCTCACAACCTCTGAGGATGCCTGCCATAGAGGCAGGCGAAACATCAGGAGAGAATGCTTCTAGAACATGGCCATACAGCCCAAAAAACCTACAACAACCTACATTTATATCCATTCTGCCTACTAAAAAGGCATTTGAGATTGCTAATAATAGCAATATTTAAATAGAAGTAAATATATTTCAACCATGAAAACCGTATCTTAAAAATATAGTGAGAAACAGGAACATAATGAAACAGAAGCCCTCTTCAACTGTAGCATGACTTAAATGTCACAGAAATGTGTCTGAATAGAGAAAATCATTAATTGTCAAAAACACAACAGAGAAAGGACTAGCGTACCCTCCTTGTCAGGGATTTCCAGAACCTGGAAGCAGCCACCAAGAAAGCTCTTTCCTCTGTCTGTTATACTTTCTTTTGAGATTGGCAGAACAGAGAAAGATCCTGCCTGAATATTTTAACACTCAGGCAAGGCCTGGTCCCAAGTTGTATAGGGCTTGACAGGTCATGACCATCACCTTGAATTCCACCCAGATGCAAATGGTAAGCCAGTGAAGGGAGTCACATAGTTGGCCTTGTTAACAGTCACGCCACAGCATTACGAATTTTCCAAACACTTTTCAAAGCCAGGCCAAGCTAGAACATGTTTCAGTAGCCCAAATGGGATGCAACAAAACAACACGTCAGATGTTTTCAGGTATTGGCATAGTTAGCGTATTTGCCTTAAGGGTACAAACACACTCCTGTCCACTGCTGAATCCTGGGCCTCCATGTTCAGCCAAACTACAAAAAAAAAATGACTTTCAGGAATACAGTTCTCTTCAACAAAGGCCAAATCTTTATGCCCAGAGCTGCTTTTCAGCAGAAACCTCTCTGTCTTCTGTTGATGAAGCTCTAGTTCATCTTCCCTCATCAAATCCAGTCCAAGATCAGACACTGATAACCAGAATGTTTTCAGTGGACTTTGTTGGAAAGGGGAGGTACCCAATTGTGTATCATCAGCACATTGGGTGCGGCAAATCACACAACACAAAAAATATTTCTCATGGCAGCAGACAGGACTCTTTATTCAGCATACCACCCTTTGACCTTGCCAAGAATTGGAGGCATCAATAAAACAGTATATCAGCCTCCATCTCCCATCTGAGACAAGTGATTCAGAACAGTATCATGACTGATGATACTGAAACTGGCTGAGATGTCCAACAGATCTAACTGGGAGGTATCCCTTCTGACCAGATCCCAGTGTAGATTGTCCATTTGGCCAATCAAAGCAGTATGAAGCCAGATTGAAACTGATCCTAGATCAGTGCTTCTCAAAATGATGATCCATAAGCCAGTTCCCGAGCATGATCTATTATCCCTGGTAAGCTTCCAGAAACAAACAAACAAACATTTTTAGTCAATAGGCACAAATATCTCATCACTGACTTAGATTCAGTGGCAAGAAAAATGACAAGGATTCCTCACTCTTCTGTTGAAAAAAAAACTCCAGTGGGTATACAGGCAGTCCCCAAGTTATGAACAAGATAGGTTCTTTAGGTTTGTTCTTAGGTTGAATTTTTGTAAGTTGTATTTAACTTTGGATAGCATAGGGAAAGGTAGACACCTGTGGTGTTTGTTTTGCTATCTGTGCCCCGTTCAGAAGATTTCACCTCACTTTCTGTCCCTGTGATAACTGGATTTTGAAAAATGTGGCTTGTTGTGGAAACAAGGATTGGTGAGAAAGCTTCCGTGGAGACACCTTTTCCCCATAATAACTCTTGCAGGAGTGAATTTCCCTTCCTAGGGGTAGATTCCTCTCACTTCCTGTTGTCTTACCCTGTTAACTGTGAGTCATTTGTAAGTTGTATGTTATCATATAAGAAATTTTCTCAAAAATTATTATAGGGTGTGTGGTTGCAGACTTCTAAGCTTTTAAGGAAGGAAAGAATGTCTTCTTATTTGGATGCCACAATTTTCATTTCTATTCCATGCTTCCTTTTCTCCCATTTTCTTTGTATTTTTGTAAACCTTTTCCTCTTCTGACTTCTTTGTCCAGCAGAGAAAGTGGAAGCTCTGCCAGACCAGGTGCAATCTGAGTCTCGCAACCGGATACGGGTGCGGCAGGACCTGGCATCGCTGCCCGCTGAGCTAATCAACCAGATTGGGAATCGATGCCATCCCAAATTGTACGACGAAGGTGATCCAGCTGAGAAACTGGAACTTGTGATAGGTGAGAAAAGTGCCTCAGCCAATCATGGTCAAGTGTTTTATGGAGGCATATAGTTTGGAACTAGTTGCAATGGTCAAGTGTTGTATGGAGGCATATAGTTTTGAGTTAGTTGCAACCAGCAACAGCCTAATTACTTCCCAGTGGAGAATCACCCCACTTGGATGAACTGGAGTTTTTTGCTCTTGTTATTCAGGGAATACATGTGTGTTTGAGCTCAGGCACCAAAACTAGGAAGTCCCTATTGTTAGTTACACCATACTGGAATTTAGGGAGTCTGCTTATTCTGTGCCAGCTTTTCTTAAAGATCCCTCAAATTTAGGATTCTCATGCCATCCATCCCCACAAAATGGTAAATCTGGTCACATCCTTGCACCACCCCTAAAAATAAGCAATAGAGAGCGAACTGAGCACAAGGAATCACAAGCTTAAAGCATGCACTTGTCATCTTGCTTAGCAATGGCCCTAGGACTAATTGTGCCCATGGCTTCAGAGCCTGATTAGCCCTTGGGGCAGCCCTATCCCGGCAGTTCAGCTACCAGCCCTTGCAGGTTTGCTCCACTGTATTTTCTGCCATCATGGATCAGTTGAAATATGCAGAATGGGGTTTGATTGTGCCTTCTGCTTTAGGCAGAGAGCAAGCTTTGTGACGAAATTATGCTTGAAATGAATGTCTTCAATTAAAGGAGAGGAACTCATTCTTTCAGTTTGAATGTTGCTGGCAGATAAGCCAGAGGTAGAAGTGTCAAAGGAAATCCATTTCTAAATATTTCTTGATAGTAAATCTACATTTTGGCTTTTCTTTGCCCTACCCCAATAGAGATTTCAAGATTGTTATACTTATAACAGGTTGTTCCTCAGTCCTGAGGTGGGAAATGTGCTAGAAAGAGCTAACCTAATAGTAGCTAGCATATGCTTTTTTGAGATATTTGGTTGCAGTCCAAACTCCTGTATTTCATCGCATAATAGTCACATCCCCATTTTTGAGGTGGCAAAATTGTTTTTCTGTGTTCCTCACACAATAATTGCGCCCTACACCCTTACCCCTTGGAGCTATGGGCTTCCCTCAGCTGCCCCAAGAAGCCTCCCTCAGTACTCAAATGAAGCTCTGTAGCTGCAAAAAAATTCACTGTATAATAGTTGCACTCCTCCCAAAAAGGTGAGAGAGTGGGTGAAATATGGTATTTCCTCTGTATGCTTAGGTTGCTCAAGAGCCATCTTCCACCAACCCAGTAGACTTCAATCCCTACTTGCAGACTTGTTTTTGCTTTCTAATCCTTGAAATGCCAAAATTGCCATCTAGAAGCATGTGCCCAAAAGATCTGTACAATAGTCGTTATATATATGCAGCCCCACCAAGGTCACTTCTACAACCAAATTACCAAGAAAGGGTCAGGCTTACAAGAGGAATCCATTAATGTCTGGTAACTGACCTCATGTTTAGCATCACTTTCCATGTGATGTTGGAAGCTGAGAAGGACTGGATGGATCACATAACTACAAGAGGTTTTAGCACTTCCACAAAGCATTTAGGAAAGGTGATACTTTGTTAGATGGCTTACTGGTCACAAGTGAATGTGGAAGCTTCATGTTTTGATGATAGGCTTTGCCCCTCTCCTCTCTTTTCTGCCTAGGTACCAATGTGTACATTACTCGGGCACAGCTGATGAATTGTCATGTCAGTGCTGGGACAAGGCACAAAGTGCTACTCAGACGGCTATTAGCATCCTTCTTTGACCGGTGAGTTTTCCAGGGATGTATTGGGAGAAGTGTCCTGTGTCTGTCTGCTTCCCTGGCCCCTTGTTCTGTTTTGTTGTACTGTTTCTTGTTTGTTGGTTTCTTTTTTGAACTGATATATATCTTCAATTTTAAAGGCAGAGCTTCTAAAGAGCTCTGCTACAGCCAGGGTCAGGACAGGAACTGAGTTTTCAACTTAGTTCAGATGGAGATGGACCAAGCTCTTAAATGGGGTAGGGGTGGAGATCACCAGTCTGTTAAGATTTTGATTTCTTTCTCTTTAATTGTTTGCTAGGAACACCCTCGCTAACAGTTGCGGCACTGGAATCCGCTCCTCCACCAATGACCCTAGCCGGAAACCTCTTGACAGTCGGGTGCTGCATGCTGTGAAGTGTGAGTGTGTGCTGAAAAGATGCTTGGGTGGAGCTGGAGGGCAAACGGTTATGTAAAGATTTTAAAATGGGTCCTTTCTCACAGTGGATGCTGTAGCTGTAGACTTCGCTAAGTGTCCATTATGCTAGGTATTTTAGAAGACCCCCAGGCAGGGATTGGCACTGAGAATCTAGAGGAGAAAAGAGGTGTGGGGTTGTCCTCCATTGGTGTTGCACTGGTTCAAGTCACAGCTTTGCATCCTTTTCCTGTCTCAGTTTATTGCCAGAACTTTGCTCCAAACTTCAAGGAAAGCGAGATGAATGCTATTGCTGCTGACATGTGCACAAACGCGCGGCGCGTCGTCCGTAAGAGCTGGATCCCCAAACTGAAACTACTGATGGCGGAGGGCGATACTTATACGACCTTCATCAATGACACTGGCAAAATGGAGCCAGACATCATGGGAGTGGAGCACAGCTTTGAGACGGGCAGCCACGATGGCGACGCAGGCACCTCTGCAGAGGGCCTCCAGTAAAACATGCCCACTTTCTTTGTTTTTCTTTCTTTCTTTTTTTCCAATCGATGGTTTTTATTTCCTAATTTGATTTTTGTAGGATTGTTTTCCACCTTTTTCATTTCATTTCCTTTTTTTCTGTTGTTGGTTTGTTTTTGTTTTGACAAAGGGGAAAGAAAGTGTTTGTGCGGCCTCCTTTCAAAAGCAAATGTGCTTACGTGGGCTTTGCTTCCTTCAGCACCACAGGGAGTCGGAGCTCAGAGGGGAGGCCTTGCTGATGCATTGGCAGTTCTGGCTGGCATTCTCACCCTCCCCTCCCCAATCCCCACTTCCTTCTCTTCTCATGCTATACATTGTTTTTAGAAATATATTTTAGTAGATTTTTTAAAAAGCAAACAAATCCATTTGCAAAAAAGAAAAAAAGAAAAAGAAAAAAAGGCCACGATCCAGGGAAGTATGGTTCCAGAATGCTGCCTCTTCCTTCGTCTAACCTAGTTCTCTCCAGACAGGGCTCTCACTTGGTTTGATCACCAAGTCTTTCCTCAGGTCCATATTAGAGTGGAAAAATCCTAGTGCCATGAGAAACTCGGAACAGGAAAGGGATTGAACCCCAGTGCTGCTGCCACGTCCTCTCCTTCCTTCTTCAGCTCCTCTTCTCTCTCCTCTTGCTTAGCGATGCTCAGGTCTTGCAGTCCTGCTCCTGCTGCCACTGTCAGTATCTTTCTACACATGGACACACAACTGTGCTTTGCATGCCTCCTGGACCTATGTACCTTCCCCATTCTCAGAGCATGAAAGTAATAGAAAGTCACCTGTAAATTATTATGATTGTTGTTGTTGTTGCAATAACTAAGGCATACTAATCATTACGATTGTTGAGGGATAACTCCACTTCTTTTGCAGTGTGACTGTAACAGTGCTTGAATTACTTTTATAGTCATGGAGTGTGTGGTCTCCCTATTTAGGCATGGTTTATCACAAGCCAGCAATTGTGTAGCATTTTACTGCTTTTATTAAAAATGACTAAAAGAAACCTTTAAAATGAGAAAAGGAAGTTCCTGTTCAAAATCTAAAAATGGTCATAATAGCTATTTCCTTTTTTTAATTGCTTTTGGGTTGTTTAGTAAAATAATGTTGTGAGTGCCAGCCCTTTATTTGCCTTGCAGGTTCGGATTGCCTGATGTGTAAACGTGATAATTTGTAGGCCAAAGCAGTGTGACAGGGTGACCATTTAGTATTTTGAATGGCACAGTCCTTGAAGGGATCAAGATGGATCCCTCCCTAAATATTGTGGGAGAGGAGCTGCAAGACGACACTCCTCTTTGAACACTGCTATGGGGCTTCCAGATTCTTATAGGGCTAGCTTTTTCACAGGGTCAAGTTTACAAACAGTTCAATTTTCAGCCAGCCCATAGTCTTGTAGCATATATGTAGCATATATGCCCAAAGTCTTACAGTTATGGAGGCTGGCACTGAAAGGCAACTTGATCTGCCTCCTTGTGCTTTTTCAGCATGACTGCTAAATAGTGGTCCTCTGTCCAGACTACACTTTTAGACACTGTTGGAGCAAATGGCAGTTCTTTCTGCTGCTTCACAAAAATTGGGAATCGGTTCTAAAGGAAAGGGCAAAGCCCAGGGAGAAAGCCCGCCTTCCTTAATCCTGACAGCACCACAACCTCCTCCATGTGTGGGGAAGTTGAAGGACAGTTGAAGTTTGGGGGAAGCTTGGAGACAAAAAGAGAGTGCATTCTCTCAAGAGATTTAAAAGCTCTTGACAGAGCTCTCATCTCCACCAGCAGCTAATGAACTGCAATGTGAAACCACACTCTTTGCCTTTCTCCATGTCCCTGTATATTTCTGCTTCCACAGGGCTTCTGAGTGGCATTTTAACTAAGGTAAGGGCTTGAGTGAAAAATCCTGTTTTGGTCTTAAGGCTGAAAGAATGTGAAGCCTGGAAGGAGTATCTAGGTTCCAGTTATTCTTACTGGAAATCAAAACCCCTGTCTGTCTGTCTCCACCACCAGTGCAGATATCTGGAAAGATTTGCTCCACATTTATGCTTATTTTTGCCTTGAAGCATCATTATCCTCCCTTTGAATAAACCAAACTGTCCTCTCAGATCTTGAACAAAGCCAATGAGTGACAACCCCTTTAACAGAGGAAAATAAAATATTTGTTTATAGATGGACACTTTGAATTTCAGTCAGAATAAATCCCGAAGCACCAGTGTGCTATATTCCTGGCAACAAAAAGGGTAGCAAATACTGTGGTACCATAGAGACCAGCTGGCTTATCATTTCAAGTCAGGATGTTAATCACTATTGCAGGTGTCTTCCATCAAGTCCTCTGTAAATCGAGGAAAACCTCACCTCACTCAGGGGTGATTTTGCTAGTTTCTCCTTCTAAAATCAAGTCTCCTCCACACACAGCCTCTTCCACACACACATATTCATGGCGGAGAAAAGAGAGTTGGCAATTTCTACTTGGATTCTTCTCATTTGTTTGAAAAGGAAAATAATTGTCAAGAAGCCTCCTTATCTCCTGTGAAATAATTATTTTATAATCATTTATAAGCTACTGTTGTGGATTTGATCTAAACTGAGCGTATTCAGTTAGAATAAGTTAATTTTGTTGAGGAGGAGATATCAGTGCCAGAAGTGGCGTATGTCTGTACCCTTGATGCAAATGGAATCAAGATCAGCCCAATTTCAAGAGGGGTTTCTGTTTCGGAAATTAAAAAGTATAAATTATTTCTGTTAAGTGCTGGCTGCTGCTAGTTCATCTTTATCAGGGGAAGATATCTTTCATTCGTTGTTAATAAATACTTTTATTAATTCATGGTTTTTAATGACATACAATGAATCCTTTCTGTGGATGTACTGGTACTCATGTTCAGTTTTGTAGCAAAAACAACCAAGAGGTTTGGGGAATATAAACACTTAATAGTTTTATGTGACATAAGCATTTGTGGACTTGAGCTTACTTTCTCAAGATACACAAAAACTCCCGTAGTGCATCTTATTACAGCTATACAGGGAAAGTAAAATGAAGTCCTGTCATCCAGTAAGAATTCTGACCCAAATGATTTTTTCTTTTAATCCCCAGATTTCTAGCATTGTAGGGAATGAGACATTAAACATAATTCATATGCCATTTGCCGTGTTTGCATCCCTTTGAAAATATTACTTGCTTTTATTTGGATGCCTCTGCTGTGTTTTTACATGTTTACTGTTTGAAGTTACTGCCATGCTAGAAGTTTAGGACTAAAAGAAAATTTCAGTCGAATATTCCTTTTGGCGGGGAGTTCAGTGCCCTACTTCTGTTAGGATGGTTGGATGTCATCACAAGCTACAGCTATCCAAATTGTCTTATCTACTCAAAAGTTGCAAGAGTTGTCTTCTTTTGCAAATAGCCACCCACATTAGTCTTCCTGAGCTATGGATAAAAATCTCCACCACTAAAAGGCCACACTAAACTACTTGTCCAGGAATAAACCCCATTAATATGTGTTCACATGTTAATCATGACATTTTCTTTGGCTGTCACTGGGGGGAGACAGAGACAGATGCATGTCCTATGTTTGAAGAGATATAAATAAGGACACAGTTTGCAGAGGGCTCAGGTGGCAGGAGACTAGTGTAGTTGGTTCACAGGAATTCACTTTCTGTGAATTATTTTTACAAATCAGTTCAGTCATCATTTGACTTTGTGTCTATCTGTGCCTTCATGTCACCCATGACTCATGGCAATGAATTTCAGAGGCAAGAAATACTCAGAGGTGGTTTTGCTAGTTTCTTCCTCTGAAATACTCTACAGCACCAGATATTTTCTAATGGTATCTCATTCAAGTACTAATCAGGATTAATCTTCTTAGCTTCCAAGATCAGGCAGAATCTGGTGCCTTTAGGATATAGAGAGGGCTTCTGACTTTACTCTAGGCCAGTAGTTCTTGACCTGTGAGTCTCCAGATGTTTTGGCCTGCAACTCCCCAAAATCCTAACGGCTGGTAAACTGGCTGGGATTTCTGGGAGTTGTGAGTCAAAACACCTGGGGACTCAGAGGTAGAGAACCACTGGTCTAAGCAAATGTATATTACAAACTTGAGCCAGCATTACATTGGCTTTATTGCTGTGGCTTCTCCAGGGAATTTTATATCTGTTAATTTCTTCTTCCAAAAATGACTGTTTTGGTGGCTCTGTTGATGAAAATCTGTGATTCAGAGTAACCATGCCTTCTTGTGATTTCATCAGCATTTGCACTGTACTAGGGAGATATGCATCACAGTTTGGCAAGATGTGGAAACTTAAATGTTGACTTCAACATAGCTCCAGACATTATGACGTTTCTGCTTTCTTCCAAATCTTCTCTCCCTTCTTTGACATATTCTTACATTGAGAATAGAATATAGTTATTTTTCCATTCAGTCAGAATTATTTACTATATATATATATACAGTCACTTTCATAATTAAATCATTTCACTGTCCCCTTAATTTGCGTTTTTCCTTCAAGAATATAAAAAATAGAAAAATAAACTTTGTTTTTTAAAAGCAGACATTTACTAGAAAATAAACTTGAATAGATATATTTCATTATTTACTGATGCTGAATATTCTTCAGTCATAGAGATACTGTATGGCTTTAAAGAGGAACTGATATCAAAACACTGTGTTGTCTGTCCATTGGCCTGTCTCTCTACTCATTTTCCTCCCCAATTTCTGAAATAGTTTTAGGACAGCTGGTTCAGGTAATAATTAATGTGAGACCTGAAGAACCATTTACAGTTGCAATACAAGGGAGATATGTGCATAACCAGCAATGAGATGTGCTTTATCATGGTAGGGACTGGTCTGGATGTTCATGGCACTGCCTTGCTCATCTGGGATAGGTTGACTGCTCTAATGCAAGTGGAGATGTGGGTTTGTAGCTGTTAAGAAACAGCAAGCTGCCCCAGTCCCACTGATTCCCTTAATGTTGTGCCCATGACTTGTTATTTCATAAATATAAGCCTGCTATAATGCAATATCTGATCTGAAAGCATGAGAAGTAGTAGCTGTAGCTGTTACTATTGCCATGAATTTAATTCTAGTGAGCCCTTTCTAGTGGTATTTTGCTCTTTAGGGAAAAAATATGACACTCCAGCCTTTTGTCTGTGACAGAGGTTTGAACCTTCCCACAATGCTTTGGGCTTCGACTCTTGGAAAGCCTAGCCATGGCCAGTGACAAGTACATATAGAAGTTGTCATCCTACCTTGCTTCATTGGTGCCAGGCCAGCCTCTGCCTGGAAAATTCAGCATGATTTCCCTGCCACCCCCATACTCCAGCTGACTGACTGAATGAGACCGAGCCCTTTAAAAATTCATCTCCTGGGTGCTGTTTTTGTCTGGGTTTTTTCGCACATCTCTAATCTTCCCCAGATAGATTCTGCAACACTTGTAGTTGCAAATGTGAAAGAATTAGAGTTAGGATTGTTGTAACCTGTCCTTTTTTGCATGCAAGTGTATGTGAGCACACACTTCCACCAGTTTTGCCTCCAAACTTGTGCTGGAAGAAACACTTTTTTAAGATTCACAGTGGTAAATAAAGAAGTGTGGAATTGGAGTGTCTTCTTATAAATGCAGGACAACCAACCCCAACCTCTTGTCTGAGCAAAAGTCATTGGAACAACAGCAAGTGTCCTTTTAGACCTGCAGCTGTGGAAAGATTGCTGGGTCACATATTAGGCTTTTTCATACTATTCCTTATCTCCCCCCCCCCCCCCAAAATCTTAACGAATTGCCCATTTCTTTTTTTTAGCCTTCCAGCCACACTCCTTTCTTTCTGACAGCTATGCGCTATGTTATATTTTAAGGGGCATGCCAAAAAATGTAACATGTGCCTCAATCAAATATTCTTTTTCCCCCATGTGTACAACGGAGATACATATGCCAGTGAGCCAGGAGTGATTATGGCAGCTTGCCACATGTAGTTGCAGTGGAAGACCCACACTTACGAAACTACTAGCTCTTTGTTTTAACTTTGTTAACTTTATTGTGACTTTGATTGCCTCCTTTCTTCCTTTCTTCCCTCCTCCTTTGCTATAAAAGTGGGAGTACAGTTATGTTGAAGTAAATACCTTTCCTTGTTGCAAGTAGCAAAACTGAGATGCAGTTTGGGAAGGATACTTGAATGCATTGAAGAAACTTGAAGGAAATTGACTTTTTGTTCATTTATTGCTGCTTTATTTCATCATTGCCTATTTGCTTTCATGTTTCTTGCAATTTACTGCACATGGTGGCATCTTATAGCATCTTGATACTGCAAGCACAGGAGTTAATGGCTTTTCTTTTCCTACCTTCCAACACTACCAAGAGATTCGATTTATATATGGATTTCTAGTCTGTGCACTACTAGACAGTATAATCTTCAAGTTGTGCATGCATGCCGTAACTATGCCTGAAGGAAAATGCAGAGTTTATTGTTGCAGCACATCCTTTGCATGCAAAATATCCCAAGTTCAGCCCCCATCATCTCCAGACAGGACTAGAAAGACAATATAGATAATAGTTAACTAGATGGACCAGTGGTCTGACTTTATATATAGAGCCACTTCCTATGTTACTCTCGTCTTTGATGAACTCTGGTGGTTCATCCGAGATTTTTGGTTTGTCTTCTTGTAATGGAAGTACCTGGATCAGGAAAAGGAAGCCCCAGTGGGTCCCTTGTTTAAATGAAAGATGTGTCAGCCTCTTTTGTCCACTTTTTGAATCCAGTTAGCTTTTCAGACACCATCCTTACTCTATCACCTACAAGACGTATACTTCTAGACTGTTTTGGCTGTTCGTAAAAGCCACTTTTGGGTTCATGAGGATTTTTTTTTTAAGGAACAGAGGTAGATGTATGTGAAAAGCTGGGGATGTTTCTCTAACAGCGTGTCAGTTTTGGCGTTCTGTTACCTTAAGGTGAACACTGGCTTATCTTAAGCAAATGGAGAAAACAGGAAGCAGGGGAATTATACAAAAACAGTGACCTACCTAGGACAAGAACCTGTAGGGATTCTCGAAGTGCTTGTCTTATTGATACAAGAAGGAAAAGGAAAGATGCTGGATTAAGTGGGAGAAAATATGCCATCTCGTATTTATATATCATAGAGGCATTACGTATTTTAGAGCCTTTGGTTTAGTGCCAAGAGGGTCAGTATTTATATCAACACTAGAGCATAACATAGCATTTCCTCTTGCATTGTTTATGTGGCTGTATTTGCTGGCATGATTGCCTTAAGGACTTCCCTTTCTGCATTCACCAGCCACCCAAAAGGACAGAGTCATACATTGGTTGGTTTTCCCACCAAAAGGCTTGGCTGTGCTAGAGCTGGTCAAAGGCATCCATTAGCCTTGAAACTGAAAGAATCCTGCCTTGTTAAGTGGTACAAGCTGCCATCGTTTCTAAGGCAAGACTCCCAAAGTTAAATTTCAAAAACAAATTCACATACGCAAAGGAGCCCCTGAAGAAGGGCCTGCATTACTTACTTTGGGACTGTGCTCTTACATGCTGCTTGGCATATAACCATCCTAAAAGACCCATATTGATGGAACTGATCTTATGTCTTGTCTTGCAAATGGTGGCAGGGGTTTTAAGTCTTTAGGGAAATCCAGTATCAGTTTGGAGAATCTCTTTATCCTTTAGGGTTGCTGTGGATAAATGGGATGCCCCAGTTCCACTCCCAGATTAGAAGATCTCACTGCGGCTCACCTGGACTAAGACTCATATGGTCTTAGTTGAAGTTCCTTCCAACTAAACAAGGAATACTACTTAGTGGCATATTTGCATCTTGGATGTGGCTTTCTTCCAGGGATCAAAATTATCTCAAGATTTGAGGAGGAAACCAAGGCCTTTTGTCTTATCTCTTTTGTTCTGTCCACTTTTTGGTCATCTTTTGTTTTTCTTCTCTTTCATTCTTTCATAAAACTAGAGCAAAGATTTTTTTAAAAGACAAAAATGTACACTGAAAAGCACTAATGAAGCCTGATTATGTAACCTCTGTGCAGATGCAGCATGGACTATTTCCCCCCTTCCAGGCGCTTTGGGTTGACTGACGCAAGCAGCTACTCCAGTATCAGCCCCCTCCCTCCCTCCCCTCCCCCACCCCTCGTAAGATCCTTCCAGAGAAGAAAACCAGTCCTCTAAAATAAAATAACAAAAGCATCCTCCCTTTTTCCCCTCCCAGCCCCCTCAGCACCCCTCCCTGCTTTTTACCTCGAACCCCCATCCCCCCTTTGGCCCCTGGAAAATGCCAGTATTTGTTCTGTGTTATAAGTGCCAAGAAAAATTTTGTGACTCCCTCATTCCTGTGACCTGAGAGTATCAAGAATTGCACATTAACTACTGTAAAGATTAAAAAAAGGAATTCAGAAATGTTAATAAAAAAAGTTTGTAACAATTGCGTGCCTGGTATTCCTTTTTAAGATAGATTGAATAATCATATATCATATATTGAAAAAAGAAGAGACAGTGCACTTCAAAGCAGAGCTGTTAACCTTGGAATATTGCAAACTATCCATGTGAAGAAAATGTCACTTCCAAACAATCCGACTCCACTGCCCAGAACTACTATAATACACTAGCATTACAGACATGGAAGGTGAAAAAAGAAAGCGCAAAAGCTGGGTTGCAGCTAAACATTAAAAAAAACCCAAGATTATAGCAACAAGAATGATTGACAACCGGGAAACAGAGGGAGAAAACGTGTAGGCCGTGACAGACTTTGTATTTCTAGGTGCAAAAATTACTGCAGACGCAGACTGCAGTCAGGAAATCAGGAGGCGCTTACTTCATGGGAGGAGAGCAATGTCCAATCTTGATAAAATAGCAAAGAGTAGAGACATCACACTGGCCACGAAAATCTGCACAGTTAAAACAATGGTATTCCCCATAGTCACCTACCAATGTGAGAGCTGGATCATAGGGAAGGCTGAGCAAAGGAAGATAGATGCTTTGGTGCTGGAGGAAAGTTCTGAGAGTGCCTTGGACAAAGAGAAGATCCAACCAGTCCATACTTCAGGAAATAAAGCCCAATTGCTCATTGGAGGGAAGGATAGTAGAGGCCAAAATGAAGTACTTTGGCCATATGAGAAGAAAGGAAAGCTTAGAGAAGACAATGATGCTGGGGGAAATGGAAGGAAAAAGGAAGAGGGGCCAACCAATGGCAAGTTGGATGGATGGCATCCTTGAAGTGACTGGATTGACCTTGAAGGAGCTGGGGGTGGTGATGGCTGACAGGAAGCTCTGGTCCATGAGGACACGAAGAGTCGGTGGTTCTCAACCTGTGGGTCCCCAGGTGCTTTGGCCTACAACTCCCAGAAATCCCAGCCAGTTTACCAGCTGTTAGGATTTCTGGGAGTTGAAGGCCAAAACATCTGGGGGCCCACAGGTTGAGAACCACTGGTTTAGTACAACCCACAAAGTGTTCCTTTGTTGGAAGTGGTTCTAAAATCAGATTACAGGCAATCCCCAAATTCTAAACAGATTACAGGCAATCCCCAAGTTACAAACATCTGACTTACAAATGACTCGGTTAAGAACTGGAGGGGCAGGGGTGAAACAACAGGAAGTGAGAGAAATCTCCCCCCGCCCCCAAAGGAAAGCCACTCCTGAAAGAATTATAATCATGGGGAAAAGGTGTCTCTACTGAAGCTTTCCCATCAGTCCCTGTTTCCACAACAAGCCATTTTTTTCAAAACCCAATAATCACCGGGGCAGAAAGAGGTGAAATCTCAACAAGGACATGGCCAGCAAAACAAACACCACAGGGGTATTGAACCTTCCCTATGCTATCCAAAGCTAAAAGATATATATATTTTGGCTGGGGTTACACTTTAAAAATGTACCTGTTACGAATTAGAAACAAATTCAGTTTAAGAACAAACCTAGAGAACCTGTCTTGTTCATAACTTGAGGACTGCCTGTACTTCATGTAGTCACTTGGGAAAGCCCCAGGGATCACAATGGGGATTGCCTTCCAGGGATGCCTATGTTTGGGCTACAAATATAATAAAATATTGGATTGATTACCTGAGAGAGGAGGTGGCATAATTGAAGGTTTGGATTGCTTTGAATTAGGAAGAAAAAAAACTCAGAAAAAAATAAAAGAAAGTAAGGTTATTGCATATTATGCCATTAACTTAAGAAATCCATTTCAACAGTAATAATTATATTCAGAGGCATGGCTTATCCATGGGTATTGGTAATTACATGGCAAATGGAACTAAAGGTAGTTTCTTTAGTAATTGATTCTCCAAAATACTACTAGACTGATGTTTAGCCTTAGATGTGTATGAAACCCTGCCCTTAGTTTCTAATGAGAAATAATCTCAGAACACAGGTATGTATTAAATAGATGTTTTTAATTTATAATATGTTTTTGGCATTTTTATAACATGGACAAGAGAAGGTAAACCTGAATTGACTTGTAAATCTCTGGAGGAATGACAGGAGATTGCTATCGCTGAGTCTCAGTTGTTAACATTACCAGCACAAAATGACTACTCCTGCCACTTCCATCTCTGTCTTCCCAACTAGCTCTAAATTGCTATGGGTAACCTTGGTAAGTTTAAGGGCAAGTTCTGAATCCTAGGGATCTGCTGTGGGCTGCACCTCATCAAAAGGAGGCAGGGAAATCAAAGCTAGGAGTTCATTTCTGGTTTTGGGAAAAAATGGAAACATCCCCCCACTCCACTTCCACCTCAAAAGGTGGTCCATAGAAGTAAATTGCCACTATCCAAAGCTTCCACAGTAACAGTTCTATTTGGAGAGAGAGATTGATTGAGAAGGGGGGATCTGCCTGTGATGGGCGATCTAGGAAATGCCATAGGGCTATGTTGCCACCCAAATATAATGCTCATGACACAAAAGCCTACGATAAACTGGAGTGGACTTTGTGGAAGGATTATGAACCTGAGTCAGAGTGGTATAGTATTTTGAGCACTGAACTATGACTCTCCAGACTGGGGTTCGAATCCCACTGAACTATAGAAACCCACTGGATGACCTTGGGCATGTCACACCCTTTCAGCCTTGGGGAGGAACTCCCAGTGGCGCAATGGGTTAAACCCTTGTGCCAGCAGGACTATTGACCGAAAGGTTGGCAGTTTGAATCCGGGGGTCTGTCTGTCAGCACCAGCCTCTCATGCGGGGACATGAGAGAAGCCTCCCACAGGATGATAAAACATCCGGGCATTCCCTGGGCAACGCCCTTGCAGACAGCCAATTCTCTCACACCAGAAGTGACTTGTGGTTTCTCAAGTTGCTCCTGACACACACATACACACACACACAAAGCCTTGGGGAGATGAAACACAATCTCCCACCAAATCTTGCATAAAGCAACCCTATGATGTTGCTTTAGGTTTACCATAAATCAGAGGCACACAACAAATTTGAACTTTGTTCAGCTCTCATATCTAAAGAAAATACCAGACTTGAAAACATTTATAAATACATACCTTTTTCTACCAGGTTCCAGTTGGCGGATTTCAGATTTCTAATTTAAAAAATAATAAATCCTGCAAGTCTTAAATCCCATCACCCAAAACAAAAATGCAGAATGATTTCTGAATACACGTGACAGTTCATCTGTCACACAGACATCTTCATTCTCTATGTAGGATATGATTAGCTTCTTTTATCAAAATGCTGGCAGAAATTTATACTTCAGAAGGGATTGCATTAACCAACTGACCAATGAGTCTGCCTGGAGTACCTAGCAGGGCATCCTGAAAGACGACATAGAGTCCTAGGTTTGGATGATGGGAGTTCTTACAAATTGTGTCTAGTTTTGGAGAGAAGTTGGCATTTGATTAAGAGAACACAATGAAATTTTGGCACTTGATCAGTGGGCAACAGCTTTGACTATCAGCTGGATCCCAGTTCTCAACCCTGAGTAACTTTGCAATTTAAGAAGTAAGGCAGACCTTTGCCCCACCCGTTTCTGGCACAGTTCCCATCTGGCTATGGCTAAGATGAAACACAACCAGCTTGATCTTCAGTGTTTCACCACTGCTTCCATTCACAGGGGTGGTATGAGGAATATGGATCGTTAACAGCAATGGCATTAACCAGTCCTAGGCTGTTGAAGATGGGAACGCAAAAGGCAACTTAAACTGACGCTTTTGCTTGCAATAACATCTCCACTTTTCAGAGGCATAGACATAGTCCTCCCTTTTCACATAGCTGTAGCCTTTAGCCATTACTTAATTGTCCCATCAAATGAGTGTTTCATTTCCTTGTCACTCTGTGAGGCTTCAGTTCCAACATCATGGGGCGCCTTCAAGTATTTCACGTAGGGCTGACAGCCGTTCTCCAGGTCCTTTCCATCATTATAACAGTGCAAAGAAGAGAATCAGTACCACCAAACCAATGACAAACAAGAGGCCAATGATACACCACTTACGACGGTCTGATTGGGGAGGAAGAAGAAAGAAAAAGAGTGTCACATACAGGAAGTCCAAAATCCACTATACCTCCCATGGGTAGGTAAAGAAGGAAATTCAAAGTATGATTGTTGTGAAAATGGACACCCAAATATACTTGGGTGAAATGCCCTCCACACCTCCCCAAAACCAGGATGCGCTATGATGCTTATGGTTTTATAGTAGGCAGACCAGCAGCATCATTCCCACGACAATTTCAATGGCGGCTGATGGCCATAATGTACAGGTAAGGAAGACAGAGCCTCCAGACACTGCTGGTCTACACTTCCCTTCAGATCTAACCAGCACAGCTATAGCTGCCAATATGCCTCTGACCTGAATTCAAGGTTCCTGTGACAACATGTAAAGCCCTAAATGGTTTGGCATCTCAATATCGCTCCCTATAGGTGCCTGTCTGAATATTTAGTTCTGCTGGGGGTGTCCTCTGTGCACTGTCAGTGAAGGAAATATAAAAGAGCCTTCTCAGTCATGGCAGGCCAGTCATGGAATGCCCCCCCCCCCCCCAACTCCTTGAGGGCCTAATTCCACCAACACTCGTTTATGAAGTGAAAAAGTGTTTGTCCAGACGGCCTTTGGGTCTCATCAATGATCTCCCTGGTATCTGTAAAATCAATTGAAAGAATTCTGTGGAGGAAGGAACTTGGCTGTACCTAGTAGAAAGGAGATTAGAGTTCAAAACGGGCTCTTCCACAGAACCTGGACACGTCCACAGGACTAACATGCTATATCTTACCACCAGGCATGTGGGAGACTCTGGGCATCTTTTTTAACACTTCATCCATGTGGCTGTGGGTTTTGTCCATCTCGTGGGCGAAGTCTTCCAGCATTCTGAAAAAGTCAACAAAGGTATTGTCAGCTCAGGCATGCAGCAGCTAGCTGTAGGGCACTATCCCTCCCATTCAAGAAGTTGTGAACCTGGCTTCCTCTTGTCCATTGGCATCAAAAAAGCACAGAGGTGCCAGCCAGGTATGGCAGCACCATGTCCCGACCCAGTTTTCCCAGTTTTTTGTGGCAAAATTAGGTGCCTTGGCTCATATTCAGGTCAGCTTATACTCGAGTATATACAGTGTGTTTTATTATTAAATTCTCTCATTTGGTTTACATGGATGAAAACAGTCATTTCCATTTAACAATAGAATATCAATGGAATAAAGAAAAACAGCATGATCAGATTACATGTTACAATAGCAAAATACTCTGTGTTCCCATTCTCCACATATCATAAGGAGAGAGGAGGATACCACAGGCAGACTTCCTTGTTGATATATGCAATAAAATTAAACTGTATTTCTTCAGAATTACCCTTTGGCTCTAGTCCTTCAGCTCACTTTAAATTGTGTGTGAATTTCCTCACCATCTCAACTGACCAGACTTTCTTCGACTAAGAACTATTTAGCATCTTCCAGTGGTCTACTTACACAGCCATTCAATTTCCATCTAAATTTAAAGACAAGCAGTTGGAAACTGCCATGGAAACAAAGTGAATGACCTTGGGCAAATCACATTTTCTTAGCCTCAGAGAGAGCCAAGAGTAGGCCCCTTTCTAAGCAAATCTTGCTAAAAACTCCCATGATAGGATGCCTTAGGATTGCCATGAGTTAGAAAGAACTTGAAGCTATACAACCACAACCAGCTGGCAACCAGGATTGAATCAACCTTCAGCACAGACCTGATTTTTTGTACTTTTACTTAATGAAGACTATGGGCATTCTTGCTGTTTTTGCTTCCAAGCAGAGATGTGAGGAAAGGGCTTTTTGATTCCCTTCTTGCCAGTGCGGATACTAAATAGCTAGCCCGGCCATTGTTTTTAAATGCTTGTGTGTTAGTGTTTATTGTTTATGTGATTGCATTGATTGTTTTGTTATTGCTTTTGTTATTGATGTACTGTGGGCTTGGCCTCATGTAAGCCGCACCGAGTCCCTTGGGGAGATGGTAGCGGGGTATAAATAAAGTATTATTATTATTATTATTATTATTATTATTATTATTATTATAGCAGAGGACAAATTTCTGTGTGCAAGACAAGAAAAATGCACAGGAAAAAGGGATATGCTGACAAGGGACAACATCACTATCCCTATTATATGTTTGTGTTTGTGGACAGGGAGAGAGAGAGATTCAAAATCAACCTTTGCTTATGTCTTGGTTTATGTGAATATGACAGCAACCAGTGCAAGTCTTCTTGGGCTTTTCAATTGTTGCGTTTTTTTTAAAGGCCTTCTGATTAACACTAACCAACAATTGCCAAATCCATTCCTAGGCAGGCAAAGCTCACTAATCCCAACCTTCCATTCCAGATTGGTGTAACTGGAAAAACCAAGAACCTTGGGCTGCATTACAGCCTCTGAACATTGCAGCTGACCATTGTAAGAGCTGTGTAACAAAACTTGGAGCTTTTAGATTTAAACCTGAGGGAATGAACTGACTGTAACTTCCTCAAAGGAACTTTTCAACCAATGAACAGGACATAAATGGCTCAAACAAGCAAATTGTAAGGATCTAAATGAGGCGACTAGGTTTGTCTGTTCCAGCAAAACAACAACAAAGTTGTGCGGCATTTAGTATGAACATATTTTTGCATCAGGAGCCTTCATGAATTACAGTCCATTGCATCAGATAGCATTTAGAGGTTAAGATGTATGTACATTGTGTTCATGGTAAGGGAGCAGGATCCAAGTGAAACTGGATGCAGAAAGTAATAAGAGTGATAACTGCATTATTAACACAGGTCATTAACAAAGCCGCTGGTGATAACACAACCATGCTTTTGCCATCAGCATTAACTGTGGAACAGTTTCATTTATCAACCCAGCTAATGTCTTGTTTCCATTGTGCTCACAATGCTAAATGGCTTTATCTGAAGAGTGAGATGGATATGTCTTAAATAAGTAAACAGAATTCTCTTCTTGCTACCACTCCCTGTTGTGATCTGCACTTACATCGTCTGTTCGTCGAGTTCGTCTCCAACTCGCCCTGACATATGCTTCAGCATGCGGATGCTACCAGAAACCAGTTCTAGCTGCTCATCCTGCTCCTCAATAATCAACTATCAGGGAGAGAAAGGAGTCTGTGAGCAGGTAAAATGCCACCAGAGAAGTCCACAGCAAAAAGACACACAGATTTTGCAGCCTGAGATCCCATGCCCACAGAAGTATCCAAAACCGATAAAGTTACTTTGGCCTAAAAAAGGTAAAGATCCTGTCATGTCCAACTCTGAGGGTTGGTGCTCATCTCCATTTTTAGCCGAAAAGCAGGCGGTGTCCGTAGACGCCTCTAAGGTCATGTGGCTGGCATGACTGCATGGAGCGCCCTTACCTTCCCACTAGTTTAGCAGAAGCTGGGGCTAACTGCAGGAGCTTACCCTGCTCCCCAGATTTGAACCGCCAACCTTTTGATCAGCAAGCTCAACAGCTAAACATTTTAACCCGCTGCGCCACCAGGGGGGCCATTATTTTGGCCTATGAGACATGAAATCCCCATTATACTTCTTCCTGTCTTTTAGCAGTAAATATATAAGAACAACAAATAGAATAACTAATCAATTTGCTACTCTTGTCTCCCACATGAAAATGTCTGCTTCACCAGAAGACCGGACCAATAAAGCAGATCTCAAAGCAGGTTACTTGCCTAAGAAACAACCCCACGCTGGATCTAAAGATGTACCTGCACTATACGGTTACTGCTGCGGCTCCATGTTATGAAATTCTGGGATTTGTAGTTTGATGAGGCACTGCTAAGAATTCTCTGCAACAGGGAGTTCAACTGGACTCCCATGAGTAGCAGCATAGAGAGCTCTATCATAGTACCTCACCCAATTGCACATCTCAGGACTCCATATCAGAGAGCAGTGGTTCACAACCTCTGGTCTCCAGGAGTTTGGACTTCAACTCCCAGCTGTTAGGAATTGTGGGAACTGAAGTCCAAAACAACTGGAGGACAAAGGGTTGGGAATCACTGCCATGGAGCTATGGCTGTTAGCATGGTATCAAAATACCATAATTGAGTAGTGTGGATACACTCAAAATCTACTGTTGAACTGTTCACTGGTCTTCAAGAAAGGGCATGTGCAAAATTATATTTATTATTTATTTACTTTATTTCTCCCCACAGACACTCACAATTATATGACACAACTAAAAAAACAGCAAATAAAACAAGTGCAAACCATTAAACTACAGATTAGAACTACAGATTAGATTGGCCTGCTGTTAATTATAACACCGTGTTCCTATTCTCACCTTCTGGTGCAACTGCTGCTCCTCCAAAGTGTGTGAACTGGCTGTCAGCAGTTCCTCTGTGTGATAGCCTTCCCTGCTCCCCATTAGTGACTGCAAAAGAAAAACGGGAGGAAAGGAACAACACTCTGAGCAAACCAGAGATCAAGTGCTCTTCAGACTAAGAGAGCCCTGGCAATCCATGGTGAACTAGACACCAAATGAACAAGCAGCAGCTTTCACAAGAGAGAAACAGGAACTTTTCCCACTGCAACCCAGAATTAAATGACTATGTATTAACATAGGATATCTGAAACACTGGCTCTCAAATGTTTTACCTCTTTATGTAATATATTACTTAGTGGCCTTTTGAGAGCAGTTTTCCTGAAGTGGCTTACAAAATAGAGTGGAACGAAACCATTCAGCCATGCCCTCGGTGCCTACGGGGAGAAAGAGGTTATCTTTGCCCTTGGTTAGCAGACCTGCTCCTGTTTCTTTGTGTCAAACAAAGTCCCAGGACTGGACAAAATGCAGCTCTTCAAATGGTCTTGACCTATTAGTTCCAACAAACAGCAGCCCAAAGTGAGGGATGATGGGAGCTGCAGATGAGCAACGTCTGAAAGGCCACATGTTTCTTAAAATAGCCAAATTGTAATTTCTCATCTCTCTAACAATTAATTCTAGCAAGGCATGGGGATGAGGTGGGATCGGTAAAATATATTTACCTCTTTGTTTTTCTTCAGAACTGCTTGTGCTGTTGGGCTGGATATATGCTCCTGTATTTCCTAAGGAGAAAGGACAGAAGCAGCAATAATATATGACCATGAAAAAGTGTGAAACCTAAAGACTATAGAAGAGTTTATATGGAAATAAATGATTTTTCACATAAATTGACACCACTGTAGGTGATTCACATTTAGCAATAAAAATCTGATACATTAGACAATCTAGTATCATGACAATCTAGAATCTATACGTAGATGACATCCAACTCTACTACTCTGTCCCATCTGCTGCTAAGGAGGCTGTTCAGGTCCTGAACTGGTGCTTGGCAGCTGTGACGGTCTGGATGAGGGCGAACAATTTGAAATTGAATCCAGACAAGACAGAGGTCCTCCTGGTCAGTCAAAAGGCTGAACAGGGCATAGGGTTACAGCCTGTGCTGGATGGGGTCACACTCCCCCTGAAGGCGCAGGTTCACAGCCAGGGAGTGATCACGGACTTATCGCTAAGCCGGGAACCCCAGGTTTCAGTGGTAGCCAGGGGAGATTTTACACAACTAAAACTCGTGTGCCAGTTGCGCCGAAACCTTGGGAAGTTAAGACTTAACCACCGTGGTCCACGCTCGTTACATCCCAAATAGACTACTGCAATGCGCTCTATGTGGGATTGCCTTTGAAGAAGTTCAGAAGCTTCAAGTGGTCCAACGGTTAGCAGCCAGATTTCTAACTGGAGCGGGGTACAGGGAGCACACAACCCCCCTGTTGCCTCAAATCCATTGGCTGCCAGTCTGCTACCGAGCACAATTCAAAGTGTTGGCTTTAACCTATAAAGCCCTAAAAGGTTCTGGCCCAGCTTACTTGTCTGAACATGTCTCCCTCTATGAACTATCTCAGAGCTTAAGATCTTCTGGAGAGGCCCTGCTCCCAATCTCACCTCCTTTGCAAGCATGACTGGTGGGGATGGGAGATAGGGCCTTTTCAGTGGTGGCCCCTCGGCTCTGGGATTCCCTCCCCAGTGAAATTAGATCAGCCCTCTCCCTCCTGGCCTTCAGGAAGAATGTAAAGACATGGCTATGGGACCAAGCCTTCTGGCAGTAAGTACTGCAGCACAAGGAATAAATCGGAAATAAGTGCAATTTGACAACCGGGATGGATTCAGACTACAATTTCGGATCACGTGATTTTAAATGTTAATACTAAGATGCTTTAATTCTCTGTTTTAAATTGTTTAAATATTATGTTTTATGTTTAATATTATCTTAGTGGTTTTAATTTATAGTTATATATCATTGTTTTAGTTATATGCTTTGTTTGTATGTATGTAAGCAGTATATAAAAGTAGTAAATAAATAAATAACTGCTTAAATTATCTGATCATTTCCTTGTGAAATCAGGAAGCAGTCTTCCAAACTTTTCCTTCCTGACCAAAGTGTCTCCAGGGAATAAAACCCAGGATTTCTTCAGTTCCATAATCCTGTCCTGCAATTATCAGTCTCTGTTGGAAAATTAAGGACTCATGCAATTTCTGACTCTTTCCTGCAGGAGAAAACACCTCTCCCTTTTGGCAGTACCTCCAAATCTTAGAATGATCGTTAGAAGAAAACCACAAAGGTCACCCAGTCCAACCCCATTCTGTAATGCAGGAATATACAATCAAGCACTCCCAACAGATGGCCACACAACCTCTGCTAAAAAAACCTCCAGAAAAGGAGATGCCACCACACTCTGAGGCAACATCTTCCACTACCAAAGAGCTCTTGCCATTGGGAAAATCTTCCTAATGTTTTGGTGGAATCTAAACACTGGGGAAAACTTCCCAGCAGTAAGAGCTGTTCAAGAGTGGAATACACTCCTGCCTCAGAGTGCGAAGTCTTCGCTCAAGCTTTTCATTCTCAGCGGAACCACCTTTGCAGATGTTTATTCTGTCTGGCCTTGTGGTGGCAAAATACATACTTCATACAGAGAACTAACCTTGATTGATTCCCGCATCTCCATGACGAAGGAACGCCGTGCTGCAACCTCAGAGGGCTCGATTTTGAACTTGAGCGGGTTTGACTCCACAATGCGTGTTAACAGTTAAGTGTAAAGAGCTTTCAGTTTCTGAGTTTTGAAAGTGAAGGGAGACCAGCTAAAAACATGATTGTGACCCTACACTGGGATTTCATTTCATATAGCTTCCAACTCAGGGGTGGATAACATGTGGCCCTCTATGGTAGACTCTAACTCACATCACTGCTTGCTATTAGATATGTTGGCTGAAGCTGACAGGTGTTGCTTACTAACATCTGGATAGCCACAATGGTCCATCTAGCCCAGGCATAGGCAAACTTTGGCCCTCCAGGTGTTCTGGACTTCAACTCGCACAATTTGAATTGTGTGAGTTAGAGTCCAAAACACCTGGAGGACTGAAGTTTGCCATGCCTGATCTAGCTGTAATGGGAATCCCTATTATTCTCTTTAATTCGATCAAAATGCTTAATAAGAGGACTGCAGAAACAACTCCCTGCCACTGCAGTTCTAGCAGCCATATGTATATGGAGCCTCATGCACATACTACTGAATAACTATGGGCATTGTAAAGGTTTTACTCCCTCTCAATGAGTATGTCTCAGTGCCTTAAGACAAGAGGCAGCAACTGATGTAAGCTGGATGTGGCAATGCTCTCTGATGGGATCTAGCAGTGTCACACCCTCCAGTGGTTCTCAACCTGTGGGTCCCCAGATGTTTTGGCCTTCAACTCCCAGAAATCCTAACAGCTGGTAAACTGGCTGGGATTTCTGAGAGTTTTAGGCCAAACTACTTGGGGACCCACAGGTTGAGAACCACTATGCTAAACCCTTAAAATCACTATGGAAGCCTTTTGCATTCCTGGAAGCCGTGACTGGGTTACTTTTACTATATTTTGGAACCTCCATGGGCTGCGTTAGGCCCAGCAGAAAAGACGCAAACTGGAAGTAAGTGGACACTTTACACCCTACTTCAAAAAGGCCTCTCACAGGATTCAAATAGTACTGAGGGCCATGGCAAAATTGTTCTCACAATTGCTAGGAGGCATCTTATGCATCCACATAAATTGGTATAACCCAACAACCTCATGGGATGCAGGGAAGCTGCTCTGGGAGCTTCAAAACTGGCCTGCAATCCACCACCCACACTCCCCACCTCCCCTGCGCCAGCAACCAGACTCAGAGGGATATATATGGTTTCCTCCAGATCCTCCAAGTCCCACTCGATGCTGCGTAAGCTGTTGCGCAGTTCATTAGTTGTCCAATCCAGCTCCTCCTTGCTGACATGCTTCACCTCCAGCAGCTGGCACCAGCGCATATAGAGTCCACGGGCTGTGTTCACGGCTTTCTGAACCTCCCTGTGGAACAGAGGCAAGAGCACTTCTTACAAGGACACAAGCTTTTTTCTTTACCTTAGCTATTTCAACAGGCTTATAGGAACTGACTACAGGAGTTTTTAATTGAATGTTTCTGGTTGATTTTCATTCTCTATTCCAAATGAGCTTCTTTAAAATGTTTTAATTCTACACAATGTTTAATATATACAATACGACCCCCATATCCATAGGACTGGTAGCCATGTTTCATTGATCCACATCTAATACTGCTCTCAAGGCATTTCCTAGCTTCTCCAGGACTGCTTTTGGGCCAGAAATCCTTACTTCCAATAGAGCTTGCTATTATTCATGGTTTTATGTATCCAGGTGAAGGCCAAGAATGTACTCCCGCTGATATGGGGACACACTACATTTGTACTGATGCTTTTGCATCAATTTTAGCCTATATGTTCTTGTTTCCCAGTTCTGAGTCATAGTACAGGCCATCCCCAAATTGCAAACAAGATAGGCTCTGTAGGTTTGTTCTTACGTTGGATTTGTTTGTAAATTGAACAGGTACATGTTTTAAGTGTAACACTAGCCAAATATACAAGTATGCATGTATTAGCTTTGGATAGCATAGGAAAGAGTTGATACCCCTGTGGTGTTTCTTTTCCTGTTTGTGCCCCTGTTCAGAAGATTTTACCTTACTTTCTGTCCCGGTCATCGTAACATTTTGAAAAATCTGGCTTGTTGTGGAAACAAGGACTGGTGAGAACGCTTCAGTGGAGACACTTTTCACTCATGAAAACTCTTTCAGGAGTGGATTTCCTTTCAAGAAGTAGATTCCTCTCACTTCCTGTTGTCTCACCTCTGTTCTTAACTGTGAGCTGTTTGTAAGTTGGATGTTTATAACTCGGGGACTGCCTGTTTTGGGGACACATTTCAGCTTGGCTTCAGGCCTGAATTTAACTTGACTAGAAGAACGTAGGTGGGGAGACCCCCTGAATGCCTTTGGGCCTCTCGGCCGCTTGTGAAGTCACCCTGGAGGCGGAGGAGATGGCATGCTCCAGTGATGCTTGGCTGAATCTAGAAGGTGGTGCTGGGAGAACAAAGGGGGGAATCTGGAAGGCATCTACTTGTTGGTTGCAGAGACACGGCATTCAGTCTCTGCCATGTGTTCCTTCTCAGGGAAAAGTAGCAACAGGAAGGGATTTGAAGGTTCCCATCTGTAAATGGTTCCCATCTGTGGAAGATGACTGCCAGCACCCAGCTCCATTTCCAGAATTCTGACAGATTACAGCACATGGTATAGTAAAATGGTATACCTTATATACAATGGCAAAATCAAGGTTTGCTTTTTGGATCATAAAAAATATTTTCAAGCCATGGATGGTTGAACACATGGATACCAAATGTGTGGACAGAGAAGGCTGACTGCAAGAACCTATGAATTACATTATGTCTAGCTGGAAGTCAGCTGTGACCAGCAGAGCTGTGGAATTTGAAGAGGTACGAATGGAGGGTGAAAGGGAGAAACATGCCAAGAGGAAGGCACAGCAAGCCCACTCTTACCGGGATCGTTTCCACCTGGAAACTGATGCCCTCATTGTGGAAGAACATGTGGGTCAAGAATATGGTTCTACAGTCACCTACGTACCCACCACCAAGACACTACGCTTGGAGGGCCATCATGCTTGTACAACAAGGGTTCACCTAAGCCTAAGTCAAGTAACAAACTTTGAGAAATACTCTGTTCCTGGTTTGAAAGTGTTGTTTCCTGTTTAATTGTGCGGCTCTTGATTTGAAAGTAGTTGTTATACTTCAGAAACTTTGTTTTTGTGGTTGCCACAAACTATATTGAATTGCTTGTTAAAACACTCCAAGCAGTGAGTGATTCTGTGTATGGGGAGAACAAACTGTGGAAGATATCAAACATTTCTTGATTGACTGTCCAGCATATACTGAACTGCGATACAGATATTTACATCCAATATTATCCAGTTTTACGGTGCTCCATGCAGTCATGCTGTCAATGGACAACGCTGGCTCTTCAGCTTAGAAATGGATGAGCACCACACCCCAGAGTTGGACACAACTGGACTTAATGTCAGGGGAAAACCTTTACCTATTATCCACTTTAGGTCCCCCAACAGAAATGATCTTCTGACTTTCCTCTTGCAAGGGCAAGAAAGATCCACCATAATCAAAGTAAGCCTTTTTATTCTGAAAGCTATCAAGAAAAGAACAAATTTCCTGAAAGAAGATCCAGGAAAATAAGATTCTGACTATAAATAGAAGGTCAGCTGCTCTCCTCTCCTTTTTACCTTGTCTTTTACTCGTGTTGTATTTTGGTCATATGGCTGGTCAAATAAACAAATTATTATTATTTTACTGACACAAAAACACAGTATGTCACAGCAAATGAGATCTATATGCTGGATTTCGTATCACAAAATCACAAGTCGAACACTTCCTAAGCATCTAGGACTGTGTGATGTATTTTCGAATGATGTGCACTGATCCAAGTAAGGTGGCCTCTTGTAGCGGACAGATCGTGATTTTATCAATGTTTATTCTTTCCAAATGCTGGCTGAAATCTTTTGGCCGATGATCACTGGAACCACCTGTACTGGTTTATGCCAGAGCCTTATTAATGAATTATTATTTAGAATTTATAATAATCATAATAATAATAAATATAACAATGTATTTATTTATTTTAATATTATTATTATTATTATTATTATTGAATTGGTTGAGACTCTAGAAGATATTCATTGAAAAACTATAGCAAAATGTGCTGCAGGATGTCCCGCAAAAACAAAAGTTTGGCAGTTTTATAAACTTTGTCCATGTTTGTATGATAAAAGCAATTAGGGAATGGCATTTATAACTCAGGAACAAAAATGGTGTTCCTACAAGAGAGGCCTGAAACATGTCACTAATTCCTTCAAGTTCCTTATATCCTGCTGGGCAATTGTGCTCTCCAGAGCAGTAGAGAGAAACCAAACCACCCATGCTGTTAAGTTATATTTCTGATGCAGGCGTGGGCAAACTTCGGCTTTCCCTCCAGGTGTTTTGGACTTCAACTCCCTACCGGCTGTTAGGAATGGTGGGAGTTGAAGTCCAAAACACCTGGAGGGAGAGCCGAAGTTTGCCCACGCTTGGCAAACTTTAAAATTGTTTCCTATGACATTCATAGGCGGGCGAAGCGACTTGAAAGCACGTTCACACCAACATAATGGAACCCGCGCCAAGGGTGGCTTCCTGTTCTGGCTCGAGGCAGGAGGGCGCTTCCTGGCCGAGGGAGAGAGGCTTCCTCGCGCCTGCCTTCCTTTCTTCTTTCCCCGCGCGCGCGCGTGCGCCCGCTCCCTCACTCACCCTCTCACCACGAAGAAGGGGTCCTCCAGAGACATCCTTCCGCCTTCGGCCCGAGCACGCGGGCAGCGAGGGAGGGGGCGGCCTGGCTTAGAAGCCCGCGGGAGAAGCCTCCCTCCCGCCCGCCTCTAAAGAGCCGCCCCGCCGCCACCACCTTGGCTCCGGGAAAGCCTTCCCCCGCCCCACGCCCAGCTCAGGGGGAAAAGTTCTTGCAAAAGGAGAACTAAACTTCCCCAGGGGAGGAAGGAGGAGCCAGGAAGAGGAAGAGTTTGGAGTTCACAGGAACGGAAAGGGGGGAGTTTCCCCGCCCCGGGGAACGAGGAGCGCCCACGCGCCTCATGCGAAAGGGCCTCGGGTTTCTCTTTCTCTCTCTCTCTCTCTCCCTCCCCCTTCCTTCATTTCCTTTTTTTCTGTCTGATTTCAGAGGGAGGGACTGGCCAAACGTCCCCTGAGTATTCTTTGCTTGTGAAGTTCATAGGGTCGCGAGGACTTCGTAGGACTTGAAGGCCCGGACATACACACACACACATTGATGTCCCTATCCTAAAGGTCTGTCCTCTGGTTAGTCTTTAGAGGGGAGGCCACGAATGGGGCTGCTTCTATCATAAAAACGTGGAAACAAGCTAAACCACCCCTTGAGCATCCCTTGCCCAAGACAACGCTGTCCCCTCCCCCCTAACAACTATATAGTAATATATAATACTAATATTGTGCTGTGCTAATGTTATAATATATCCTGTACTCTAGGCCAGAGTGAAGAGCCAGGGGGACAGTTTCATCTTGCCTTCTTTGTCATCAGTTGGGAGCCTTTCCCCCCAGCACCAACTGCTTCTCTGGGCCAGAGTGAAGAAAGGGGGCCAGAACAGTTCCATCTTGCCTCCTGTGTCATCAGTAGGGAGCCCCCCCCCCCCAGCACCAACTGCTGCTGGGGGCCAGAGTGAAGCAAGAGAGGGGCCAAGAGGACAGTTACATCTTGCCTCCTGTGTCATCAGTCAGGAGCGCCTCCCCCTCAGTACCAACTGCTGGTCTGCACTAAAGTGAAGAGAGAGGGGGGCCAAGAGGACAGTTTCATCTTGCCTCCTGTGTCATCAATTGGGAGCCCCTTCCCCCCAGCACCAACTGCTGCTCTGGGCCAGAGTGAAGAGAGGGGGCCAGGAGGACATTTCCATCTTGCCTCCTGTGTCATCAGTTGGGAACCCTCCCCCCCCCCCCCCAGGACAAACTGCTGTTCTGGGCCAGAGTGAAGAGAGAGGGGGCCAGGAGGACAGTTCTATCTTGCCTCCGGAGCTATGCTTATAATATAGTATATTGTATATTAATATAATATTTATTACATTATAATAGACTACAAAATAATACTAATAAAATAATACAATGTTATAATTACATATTTTATATTACATGTAATATTGAAGCAGGCTTTTTCTCTCCCTGAGCAATTGCTCAAAGGCTCAGCCAAAAATGCTCCGTTTCAGTTCAAATTGCGGACGCAGATGAGTCAGGAAAGACAGCCAACTGGGTTCTGCAAGAATATCAAAGTTTATTTATAGCAGCTGCTAGAGGCTTTCGGACACAACAAATGGCGTCTCTGTGGAAAGCCTCCAGCATCAAAGGTAGTGTTCTTTTTATACATAAAAAGGGGTTCGGCTTTAAGAGCCGCCCCGAAGATTAAATCATTGGTTAAGAAAGCTGTCAATATTATAATTATATTAAGCAATTAGCTCATATATTTTTAAGTTTCGCTTCGCAATAAGCAAGCCCCTTTTGCTGACATGCAAAATACAGCTGAAAACATCTGCTGATCTTGGCGAGTTCCAACTTTAGCCTTGGCCATTTCCTTTCTGCAAAGTTGGCAAGTCTCATGACCGATTTTTCACCCTTTTATAAAAAACTCATCTTGGGCCTGTCTTTTGTCTCCCATATATGGTCAAGTCCATCCGTTCTCTTTTCTACATGCAACCTTTTTGCATACCTACAGCTGTACCTTTCTGCCTTATTCCCACATGTTTTTGTTTTGCGAAGCGATTTACAAAAGCGAGAGCAAATCAGCAAGGGTTAGATATTACGGATCTCTCCAATTATGCCCTTTAATGAGAGCTATCTTTTCTACCGAAGCTGCCTGATGTATATATCTCTGGCAAACTTGAAGCAAAATTGGAAAACAGCACATTAGCAACAAGAAGACAAAACCGCATAGCATAATCACAAGTATTATTTCTCTAAGCCATGATGCTGAAGGAAGCAGAGACGTCAACCATGAGAAAGGTTGCCATCCATCTTCCTTTACGTTATGATTTATTAACTCTTGCAATTTTTTCAAATCATCTTCAATTGTTTGGTTCAGATTATGAAACTGGACCACGCACTGGCCCTTTATTATAGAACAGAATCCTCCTTTTGTTGCCAACAAATAATCTAGGGCTAGCTTGTGTTGCATTGCCATTTGGCTTAGTTCTTCAATTTCTGATTGTAATTGTCTAACTATTTTTCCTGTGGCATTTATGCTTTTCTCTAATCTACATGTGAGTCCCATGATACTCTTTCTGTTTTCTTGGGCCATTATTCCAGGATAGGACCCGAGAGTTAGGAGCCCTGTTATTAATCCTCCTCCTATCCTTGAGCCTTCAGTTTCGGACAGTTGTGAGTCCATAATCACTTCGTCTGAGCACTCAGGTCCTAGGGGTGTTATGGCTTTTAAAGATCTCTGAAGCCTCCTAGGGTGTTTAAGGACTCGTACAGGGAATGTCAGGTATCCTACCCCAACACACTGGTTTTTTCCTGGATGAAAATTGGTTGCCCATTTATCAAAGAAAAACCACATATTGGGATCTCTAATATGCCATCCTGAACAAATACTGCCTCCATTTCTCAGGGATGTGTAATTTGACTCAAACAGTGGGTATTCAGGGTATAGTTCTTTCCAGTCCGTGTCGGCCAGATTTTGTTTGTTAACATATGTAGAGTTATAGGTTCCATACAAATAAAACTTGTCCTGACAGTGAGTGTAATTTGTCAACCTTGTTAGGAAGGCTTTTCTGTGCTCCCAGCCTTTTCATTTTTGATTCCATGTACCCTTGTTTGCACAACAAAAACACATTCCCCTCGTGGTGGCAGTATATCTTATTCGCCTAAATTTAATGTGTTTTAATCCATCGGGGACCTGAGAAAATATGGTGGGATTTTGAATAGTTCCTTGTAACCCCCCCGAGCACCACCTGGGGGTCAGCTATTAGGGTAGGGAGGAAAGAGAAGTCCCCTACTTTTTCTGGATGTTCATATAGGAGTGTCACATCTTTTCCATGCTGATCAAACATGAATCTAGCATGCTCTTTTAGCCAATTTCTCTGTATCATAGTGATCATGTTTATAAGCATCAGATATCCAAAAACCGTTCGAACTCCTATTGGTTTTCTAGGGCATCTTTCCCTCCTCCCCATTATAATCTTTATCCACCACTTCCAAGATAGGGCTTTCGTTGGGCCACACTGCGTCATACTTGACCTGCGACGATCTGTTGTTCCCGAAGAGGTCAGCTTCATGGCCTTGTTGACCCCTCAGGGAGTTGCCGGACGATCCCGAGTCTCAGGTCACTCTGATCTGCCTTTTTTATCTCCCACATGGGGGGTGCCAGCTTGGCACGGGTGTAATGTATCCAAGGTTTAACTTCCTTCACTTTAATGGCAGTAGGGGTTGATATCAGCACAGTATAGGGCCCTCTCCACTTAGGTCCTAGTGGGTCAATCTTCCACTCTTTCACAAGCACCTCGTCACCTGGCGAGAAACAATGCAAAGGTGTGGTAGGATAGGGTGGATTTAACTCTGAAGTATATTGTGCAATTTGTTTTATCTGTCCAGCCAGGGCTTGCACTTGTTGAATGGTTTGTTTATCTCCAATCACATGTTGGTCTCCCCCTTTGTCCAGTATCGACCTCAAATTTAATGGTGGTCTGCCATATAGTCTCTCATAGGGGGTCAGACCTGTTCTCTTGTGAGGGGTACACCTTACTCTCAATAGTACCATGGGCAGTATTACAGTCCAACCCAGCCCTGTCTCTTGACAGATTTTTGACATAGTAGTCTTTAGAGTCCGATTTATTCTCTCAACTTTAGCTGAGGACTGGGGCCTATAAGCGCAATGCAATTTCCATTTTGTGCCCAATATTTGACACAGTCCTTGAATCACCTTGTGTACATAAGCTGGACCGTTGTCAGACCCTATTTCTAATGGTATTCCAAATCTGGGGATTATGTCCTTTAAAAGTGCTCTTGAAACTTCTACTGCCTTTTCAGTTCGGGTTGGGTATGCCTTTACCCACCCGGTGTAGGTGTCCACAAAAACAAGCAAATATTTGTAGCCCTTTTGCGGGGGCATCTCAGTAAAATCAGTCAAAATTGCCTCGAATGGGACGTTGCCTATGTGTTGAATTCCTGGTGGCTTTAAGGGTCCTTCTCGAGGATTATTCTTGGCGCATGTCCAGCATCTGTGTGCTGCTGCTGCTGTCAGGCTATGGAGTCCATCAATGTACATTTGCCGTTCTAGCAGCTTAGCTAAGGCTGTCTTACCCAGGTGTGTGTTGGAGTGCATATGTCGGACTATGTGCCACGCCATATCCTTAGGGACATAAACGCGGTTATCTGGCATCACAATGACCTCTCCCTTCCATTCTCCTTTTTCCCCCAAAGCCCAATTCTCTTCTTCTTTTGTGTATGTAAACTTTTCTAATGGGGGATCTCCTATTACCGTCACAGCCAACAGGTGCTGCTTATTGTGGGGGTGCTTAGCTGCCTCTCTTGCGGCCAAATCAGCTAGTCTATTACCCTGTGTCACTGGGTCTTCTCCCCTTTGGTGTCCTTTGCAATGCATTACAGCCACTTTGTCCGGGTCCCAGACCGCCTCCAGGAGGGCCACAATCTCAGCTGCATTTTTAACGCCCTTTCCAGCCGACGTAAGGAGTCCCCGCTCCTTGTACAAAGCTCCATGGGCATGGAGCGTAGTAAAGGCGTACTTTGAGTCCGTGTAGACATTGACCCGTTTTCCCTTTGCCAACTGCAGTGCTCTGGTGAGGGCTATCAATTCAGCCCGTTGAGCGGAGGTTCCCGGAGGGAGCGACTCTGCTTCCAGAATCTCTCCCCCCCCCCTTGTACCACCGCATATCCTGCACGCCTCTCACCGTTCTCCATGAAGCTACTGCCATCTGTGAACAGGGTCATGTCTGCCTTGGACATTGGTACGTCCTTTAAGTCAGGTCGGCTGGAATATACCTGTTCCATCTCCTGAATGCACTGGTGGACTGTTTCCTCTCCTGGGGCAGGCAACAAGGTGGCCGGATTTAAGGTGGCACAAGTTTCTAGGGTCACCATCGGGTTATCACACAACACCCCCTCATATTTTGTCAGTCTCTCATTTGTGAGCCAGCGCGGTCCCTTGGTGTCTAACAGCGCCTTTACATGGTGTGGTACTTTGACGGCCAGTGGCTGTCCTATAGTCAATTTACTTGCTTCTTTTATCAAATCTACTGCTGCTGCCACTGCACGAAGACAGGGCGGCATTCCCTGTGCTACCGTGTCTAACTGTTTTGACAGATAAGCCACTGGTCTCTGCCATGATCCTAATGTCTGGGTAAACACCCCTATTGCCACTCCTTCCTTTTCAGACACGAACAAGTCAAACGGTTTCTCCAAGTCTGGGAGCCCGATCCTCCATTCCTCTTCCATGGGTATTGTCAATTCCATTTGGCCATTGTCTAAAAATTGGATTTGTGCTCTTAATTTTGACAAAATGTCTCTTCCTAATAATGACACTGGGCAATCAGGGTGATATAGTAACTTATGACTCACATTATGGCCTGTTAAATTATATGTCTGTTTTTGTAGAAGAGGACATTTTTGAATTTTTCCTGACAGCCCCACCACTTTGGTGACTTCTGCGCTGGTAGGACCAATAAGTTTGTTCACCACTGATCGTTCTGCCCCAGTGTCCACTAAAAAGTCAACTTGCTGGTCCCCTACTTCTATAGTGACCATCGGCTCCCCGGGGTCCAGCAAAACGAGAGCCTGGTCGGTTCATTCCTCTTCCTCCGCATCCTCCCATTCTTCTTCTGCTATTGCAGCCACTACTGCTTCCCTCTTCTGGTGCGGAGTATAACCTCCACTGCCTCTTCCACATCCTCTATCTCTTTCTCTGCCTCTGTCTTGACCTCGTCCTTCGCCTCCTTCTTCTCCTGACACCTTCTCTGTACATTCTCTCTTTTAGTGCCCATAGCCACTGTTAGCGGGGGCGCATTGGGAATTGCATATCGCTGTCCCCGGTAACTATGTTCTTCCGCCGGCTCTTCTTCCTGGGCAAGTACCTTAACCTTGACTTTCCTTTCTTTTTTTCTTCCTTATCATCATACACTGCACTTTTTTTTTACACTTCCGGACCCAATCAGGATTTTGGGTCACCACGTTGTCCCAGGCATCAATATAAGTATATTGATCCAGATGATGGTCAGCACAAAATTTTTCTACCTGCCTAATCTTCTTTAGGTCCCACGACCCCTCTGCAGGCCACCCAAAAGGAAAGGTGGGCCATTCTCCTGTGCACAGATTCCTTAATCTGTAGTCCTTAAAATCTCCTGGATCTCCCTGACTCGATGCAGCTACAAACTTGTCAAAGTTGTCTAGCATACACTGAAGCGGAGACACTGTCTTTGAGTTCCTCCCACCCATGGCCTCTAGTGGGGAGCAAACCTTGACCTAGACGCCCGGACACTCGACGGCACGTTTTAGGAACTGCAAGGTTTGCCCCGTCCTCCCACTACCCCACGGGATACTTAGTGGTCCCCCTTTCCCCCAGCGCTGGTGTGTGTGTTACCTAGTGTCTTACTTGACCACTTATACTTGCCGGGTCTCTGTAGACGTTGGAACAACCTTCGTCCCCCGGACTTTCCTCCTTCTGGATCCTTTATCACTCCTCCACTCCCAGGTGATTTCTTGAGAACCCGAAGAGTTGCGATTTACCTTGATCAAGCAGCACTGACAGAAGAGGGGAGTGTCGCAGCCGGCTATCAGTCGGGGGCCCCCTTTTGTCTCGGCTCACGGCAATCGCCTCTCGCGCCCCTGATGCTGATCAAAAATCGTCTTGCCAACAAGATCCGTCTCCCCCGACTCTGGTCCGTCTGAATGAAATCTCGGTGGAACCTCCAAAAATGAAGCAGGCTTTTTCTCTCCCTGAGCAATTGCTCAAAGGCTCAGCCAAAAATGCTCCGTTTCAGTTCAAATTGCGGACGCAGATGAGTCAGGAAAGACAGCCAACTGGGTTCTGCAAGAATATCAAAGTTTATTTATAGCAGCTGCTAGAGGCTTTCGGACACAACAAATGGCGTCTCTGTGGAAAGCCTCCAGCATCAAAGGTAGTGTTCTTTTTATACATAAAAAGGGGTTCGGCTTTAAGAGCCGCCCCGAAGATTAAATCATTGGTTAAGAAAGCTGTCAATATTATAATTATATTAAGCAATTAGCTCATATATTTTTAAGTTTCGCTTCGCAATAAGCAAGCCCCTTTTGCTGACATGCAAAATACAGCTGAAAACATCTGCTGATCTTGGCGAGTTCCAACTTTAGCCTTGGCCATTTCCTTTCTGCAAAGTTGGCAAGTCTCATGACCGATTTTTCACCCTTTTATAAAAAACTCATCTTGGGCCTGTCTTTTGTCTCCCATATATGGTCAAGTCCATCCGTTCTCTTTTCTACATGCAACCTTTTTGCATACCTACAGCTGTACCTTTCTGCCTTATTATTACTAATAATATTACAATATAATGGTATAGTAAAAGGTAAAAGTTGTCCCCTGACATTAAGTCCAGTCATGTCTGCCTCTGGGCTGTGGTGCTCATCTCCATTTCTAAGCCGAAGAGCTGGGATTTTGTCCATAGACACCTCCAAGGCCATTATCTTTCCGCTAGAGCTACTCACATTTGCATGTTTTCGAATTGCTAGGTTGGCAGAAGCTAGGGCTGATAGCGGAAGTTCACGCTGCTCCCCGGAATCGAACCTGCGACCTTTCGGTCAACAAGCTCAGCAGCTCAGCACTTTAACCCACTGTGCCATCGGGGGCATAGTACAATATAGTAATATATAAAACTGATATTGTGCTATGCTAATAATATAATATATAGCATGTATATATATCCTTGTAAGCTGCTCTGAGTCCCCTTTGGGGTAAGAAGGGCAGCATATAAATGCCGTAAATAAATAAAATCCCACATCATCTGCTTTGAACTGGAATATATGGCAATGTGGACTCAGATAACCCAGTTCAAAGCACATATTCTGGATTTTCTGCCTTGATATTTTGGCTCATATGACTGTGTGGAATGGCCCCTAGATGCACCTCTCAGTCGCCCATGTCGGCTCCTTCTTTGCCTCTTCCACACAGCCCTATATCCCAGAATATCTAGGCAGAAAATCCCACATTATCTGGGTGTGGACTCAGATAACCTAATTCAAAGCAGATATTGTGGGATTTCCTGCCTTGATATTCTAGGATATAGGGCTGTGTGGAAGGGTCCCAAATTGCCCGGATCTCAGGGTGGAGATTTTGGGATGACCATTCGTGGCTCCGCGTGAAGAACAGGAATGGAGCCAAATGTTTATTTTGGTTTGTTTTCCTAAATGGGTCGTCTCTGGGAGTGGCGAAGCCGGCAACGCATGCGCAATCCCGGCGGTACGGCGCCTCCTTGGCCAAGAAGGGGGCGGGGCTTGGGTGGGGATGACGCAATCAGCAGGACCCTGCCAGGGGTGGAGAAACCCCCGGGGCGGTGCGAGACGGGCACGCGCGCGCGCGCGCTGCGCTCCTTCACTTGCTCTCGGCCAGCTCAATCCTGTGCCGGTTTCATCAGAAGCTGCCTGCATCCTGTTAAATAGAACTTGCTTCCAGCTAAATGTGCATTGGATTTCCCCAGCAAAGGACCAAGTAGGGGTTGTACATATAAGGCTTCTATGTGATCCGGTCTCAGCCCTGGATACTCATTGGATACCATTCATTCTGCAGAGTAGACCAGGCATGGGCAAACTTGGGCCCTCCTGGTGTTTTGGACTTCAACTCCCACAATTCCTAACAGCCTACCGGCTGTTAGGAATTGTGGGAGTTGAAGTCCAAAACACCAGGAGGGCCCAAGTTTGCCCATGCCTGGTGTAGACGCACTCTTAAGAGAAGAAACCCGGGGGGAAACTGCGTGGCAGCGTGTTCTGTGTTTATGTATTGGATTGCGGCAGGGCAGGGCTTCAGCTGCGAGTGCCGTGCGTCGTGGCGGCCTCCGTCGCACAGAGGGCTGGCTGCCTGACAAGCCTGAGCCATTCATTTCTTGGACGGGCTCCCGGAAACTCGGCCTTTGCCCATATATGGACATAGGAAGCACAGGAAGCCGCCTGACCGACGTCAGCAATTTTCGAACGTTGGTAAACGCAGCCCTAGGCTCCTCCCCGCACTGACGTCACGAGCCAATAATACACGCCAGGAAAGGGTAACTAAGGCGGAGAGAAGTGGGCGGGGCTAAATACGGGGCGGGGCCCCTGCAGAGGGAGAAAGGCCCCGGAGAGGAAAAAATGAATGGGGAGCCCGGGGGGGGGGGGGGGCGCTCTGGGCTGGGCTTCGTCACCGTCAAGAATAACCATCCGGGCATTTCATTGCAAATGCAAACTTGCTCTGCCCCTTGATCTTGCCAAATCGGCGAAAGGTTGTGAATGAATGGCACTCCGCAGCCCCGCCCGGCACGTGCTCTCCAAGGGGCATCCACACTGTAGAATAAACGCAGTTTGACGCCAGTTTCATGTCATTGAATCCTGAGAGTTGCAGTTTCACCAGCTCTTTAGCCTTTGCTAATTATACTGGTGCCTTACCAAACTCCCAAGATTTCATAAGCTTTGAGCCATGGCAGTTAAAGTGGTGTCAAACTGCATTCTTTGTACAGTGTAGATTCACCCCAAGACAGTGATTCCCAGCCTTTGGTCCTCCAGTTATTTTGGACTTCAACTGGAAGAAATCCCAGCCAGTTTACCAGCTGTTAGGAATTATGAGAGCCGCAGTTCAAGACCCCTGGAGGACCAAAGGTTGGGAACGACTTCCTTAAGATTCTAGAGAACTTGGCAGCTTCAACACTTGGCTAGCACTTTAATTGGTCCCAATAAAATGTTGTTTGGCTGTGGGTTTTTTGTTTACTTCGGAGTCAACAGGCTGGAGTCTTGGCAACACGAGTTGGGAAACCTTGCTTGGCAAAAATGGGCAGTGAGAGTAGACAGGCAGGCGCACAATACTCCTAGAGAGGCCTGGGGAGGAAGGGAGGGGTCAGCAAAGGGACTCACGTGTTGCTACTGGAGAAAGGAGGAATGCCTGCAAGGGCCTCAGTCTTCCTCCTTCCCATCACATACACACACCCTTGAGCCATTCAAGCAAGAAAACTGCCCCACAGGATGTTCTCCCATTCCTGCCCTTTCTGACTCCACTGGAAAACACTACTGTTTTGCCCAAGTTATTCACCTATGTTTGTGCATGGATGTGCAGTTATTTATTTTGTGTGGAAAGCATTGCATAAATAAGTCCTTCCTTCCTTAGGCAATCCCTCGTTGTCCGAGTAAGATTGTCCCTCAAGGTCAATGTATTGGTGGTGGGTACGTAGGTGACTGTGGTGCCCAATTCTTGACCTGCATATTCTCCCGCAGTGAGGACATTGGTTTCCAGGTAGAAGGCGGTCGCGGTCGGGTTTGGCTTGATGCGCCTTCCTCTTGGCACGTTTCTCTTTCACCCTGGCTCTTGAGCACTCCAGCTGGAGGTCAGCTGTGACCAGCAGTGCTCTAGAATTTGAAGAGGCATGAATGCATAAATAAGTATAACACCCAAAAAATAGAAGGAGCACAAGTGGCGAAATAATTTCTGGCCAAAAACAGGCAACAGCAACCACAATGAAGCTTGGATGTGCAGTGCAAAACTGAAGACATTTTACTTTGTTGACTATAAATTCTTCAATCCCTTAGCCAGGCCCGTAGCCAGGATTTTGATTCCGGGGGGGGGGGGGGGGGTGAGTTTGATTCAGGGGTGGGGACTCAGGATCTACCCTAGCAAACCTTTTGTATCATTATGCCGATACCCCCATGCATATGGGATATATTGAGCATGGTGATTAGATCATGATATGAATAAACATAACAGTTTAATTAATGTACCAGTAAGGCCTTCTCGCGGACCACCATGAGAATTTCGGGGAGGGGGTCAACCCGGACCCTCAACCCCACCTACCCCCCACCCTCCATCCCCCGGCTACGGGCCTGCCCTTAGTGAAGGTGTGCGATTCTGGGAGTTGTAACCCAACAAAAGGTCAAACAGACCTCTAATAGGAATTCTATTCTTGAAAACTGCAAGGATTCTTGCACTTGATCGTGGAAAGTGCATCAGAAGTGATGTGAGGCTTACAGCTAAGAATTCTGTTCTCAAACTCTGTAATGCAGCAATATAAGAATAAGCTTCTATTATCCTTTTCTGGGCCAAGCAATCTTGCTCCTGACAGAGAACAGGGAAAGGAGAGTTGTTGTTTTCATATACTTTCAAAAATATTTATTCTGCATGTCCTGGAAGATTCAAAACATGGCACCAGCAAACTGAACACCTCTGGGGGTTTTAGGCAGCATTTGCTTGCCTGGAAACCAAAACAACAATGTGTCGCTTCATGTGGGGATAAATAAAAAACACAAGCAATACTTTTTTTAGGACCAGTTAAAAGGCCTTCAATTAAATGCCAAGGTTTCCAGAACTCTGAACCAGACATCTGTACACTGGTTTTGACATGCACAAATTCCACGTGCAAGAACTTGAGATTTCCCACAGGGTACGTTGCTCATGATCTACTTCTTCACTTCTCCCTTTTATAATGACTCTTATGTTGTAATTTGTTTATTAAAAAAGGTTTAGCTTGGCTGCCACTTCTAACTGGAATGCCGTTTTCATTTGCTTAATCAGCTTTGAGGAAATAGCCGGGATTACAAGCATCAACCTGCAACCACAGTGGCTGGTCTAGCTGGTGAGAATTTAAATAGCTGGGCAAATAAAATTAAAAACTACTTGAGTCACATATATGCATGAGATGCGCAGTTGTTTTAGTACTCGTTCTGCACAAAGATCAAATAGATGCACTATCAGTTTAAAGAGCTTAATTATACAGTAATGAATTTCAGCATTCAAATCCAAAACCAGATAATTATTATATCATAAAGCAAATCCAGTTCAGAGTTCGTTTTCCTCCCGAGTATTACTCAGAATGGGCTAACAGTTTAGTGCTAAGTTACTAAGGGTTTATCTACCCTGTAGAATTAGTGCAGTTTGACACCACTTTAAGTGCCATGGATCAATACTACAGAATCATGAGAGTTGTGGTTTTCTAAATTGTGCTAATGCCTCACCAAACTATAACTCTCAAAATTCCATAGCATTAATACACAATAACTGTATTCTCAATTTGCTTTTGACACAATAAATAAATTATAGTGTTTAGCTAGGAGTGTTAAAGTGGTGTCAAACTGTATTAATTCTACAGGGTAGATGCATCCTAAGAAAGAGACCCCAAGAAGACACATTAAAGAGCTACTGCCCGTATCCCCTGTTGTTTTGACCTGACATGTTTCAGGTGATTTTACTGTTGAACAAGTTTAACTGAAATCATTGCAATTTACCTTTATGTAAAATGGGTATGAATAAGATCCAAACAATTCTTTTAGTCTGGAGTTTAGCACTCTTAATGCAAGGAAGAAGGGAGCTTTAAATTAGAGTTATTCTGACCAGTTGACATTTTTAGCAAATAACGTATTTGGGGAATGCAAAAAAAGTGATTTAAAGCTACAGTCCTACACATACACTTTGAAATCAATAGGGCTTCCTTCCAAGTGAATATTGCATGTGCCACATGGAAACAGTTCAAAAAGGAAAAGCAGCAATGACGCATGTTGTAGCATTAATTGCTCAGTGACTATCGTATCAATGCGCCATCACAGAATTAACACTACAGATGGAGGTTTGCCACCTCAGATGCTGTACTTTTCAGTGCCACTGTTTTTTCCCCATTAATCAAGAGAATCATACAAAGAAACCTGCACGAGTGTACAGCTCAGATCATAGTGATTAGGAAGAATAGAGTGACCCTGGTCTCTCTCTCCAAACCTCATGGAACTGCACAAAAACACAATAAACAAAAATTAAATATTACAGCTGCCAAGTTGTAATATTTAATATTTACCAAACTTAGTCAAATCTTTTTGTGCAGTTTCCGGAGCTTTGGAGAGAGAGTACATCAATATCAGGCTGAAATATCCTAAAGGCACCAGATCCCTTCTTATCTTGGAAAGTAAGCAGGATCAACTCTGGTTAGGACTTAGATGGGAGGCTGTCAATGAACACTGGGTGCTGTAGGCTGCATTTCAGAGGAAGGACCTGCCAAAAACACCTGAGTATTCTTTGCCTAACAAAACCCTATGGAAACTGTTGGGTTGTCAGATTTTTGCAAGACAACAGGCAACTTCTAGAGCAATATCATGCAGTCTTTTGAATGTTGCTCAGCTGCCTCTTCCAGCATTCCTTACGACTGGCTATAGTGGCTGAGGCTGATGGGAGTTGCAGCCTGATAGCATCAGGACGGCCACATTCTGCACTGTGTTTGAAATCTGGAACCAAAAATTTTGTGTAAATTAGAGAAACCATAATGTTCTCGATCAACTTTCCAGATGCTGCTGACCTACAGTTTTAATTAGTTGCTACAGTTAGGGCTGATGGGAGGTGAAGTCCAGCACTCTGGAGGGCCACAAGCTCCGCACTCCAGATAGATGCACATTATGGAGAGATAAAAAAAGGAATATAAATAAACATAAAACTGATTTCTGCTGTGCTCCAAACCATGAGCATCGTTTTGGAAGTTACCCTATTTCACATGGAGCATTGTCCATGTGGTTATTTTACAGCCTCAAGGGGCCCCAAGGACAGCCACACCATCAAGGCACCTCTTGCATGCATGAACTACTTGGTGCAGCTAGAACATCCTGGTTCCTATTATTTCAAGTGTAATACACTCCGGTGAAGTCAATAAAATTATTTATTTATCGTATCAGGAGCAAATTAAGGATACAGTTGCAATGGGTTTTTAAAAAAAATACACACAAAGTTTAAAAACGTTTATATTAAATGTTCTTTGACCAGTACCTGGTCACTTGGAGTGCCTCTGGTGTTGCTGTAAGAAGGTCCTCCACTGTGCATGTGGCAGGGCTCAGACTGCATTGTAATAGGTAGTCTGTGGTTTGCTCTTCTTCACACTCCCATGTCATGGGCTCCAATTTGTAGCCCCATTTCTCTGCATCTCATTGTGCCAGAGTGCAGTCTGTTCAGCACCTTCCAAGTTGCCCTGTCTTCTGTGTACCCAGGAGGGAGAGTCTCATCTGGTATCAGCCATGGACTTAGGGGTTGGGTTTTAGCCCGCCACTTTTGGACTCTCATTTGCTGAGATGTTCCTGCGAGTATCTCTAGTTTGGTGAAGCAATGGGATTTTTTTTTTTTTTTTTTTGGCAGAGAAGGCTCAAGATCTGATAAAGCTACAAACCCCAGGATCCCATTGCATTGCATCAATGGCATTTAAAGTGGTATCAAACTACATTATTATTTCTACAGTGCAGATGCACCCTTCCTGGGGGAGGCAGTCGTGGAATAAAAGGCACGCACACCATTGGTATTATATATTATTCGTGAGCTTTTAAGCGATGGGGAGGCATTCCCCCTTTTCTTCCTTCTCCGTGGTGGGGTGGACTTTCCACTGCCCATGGCCCAAGAGGGGCCTGGAAGGTGCCTGAGCGAGAGAGAAAGGGACCCAATCTGGTGCAGAGAAACCTAGTGGTGGGCTTGCGGAAGTCGTCCAGATCTTGATTTTAATGTGAATCTTGCATAGAATAAATGTGCCACGGCTGGGATCACATTTGGCAGAGGGGGACAACCCCGCTGGATAGAAGACTTCCTATGAATGGCATGTACTGAAAAGTACACACGCACAGCCTGGCACTGTGGCTCTGCTTCCAAGGCCTGCGGGGATGGAAGACTAGCCAAAGAATGCGAGGAGGCCACAGGTGGTTGAACACCCCTCCCCTTCTCCCCTCCCCGGAGTATTTCCAAAGCATTCCCAGGGCGCGGCCTTTCTCTGGCCAGAGGCCTCCACAAAGCCCGAGTCCCCTTTGTGGGTCAGCAGCTGCCCCTCCGCGGCTCCCTCTCCTCCGGCGGCCGAGGCCTCCCTTCCCCTTCCCTCCCTCCCTCATTTCCGCCTCCTCCTCCTCTTCCCCTCCCCCTCTCGAGGAGGCCAGCCAGCCAGGCAGGCAGCGCGCGCGGCGAAGGAAGGGCCGGATGCGGCTCGCGGAGTGGGCGGGGGAGGCCCAGGCGCTGACATCACCGCCCGTATAAAAGGAGGCGCGCGGGGCGCGGCCGCGTTCAGTCGGGGCGGACGTCGTCGCAGGAAGGTCGCTGAGAGGAGGCGCTCCCAGAAACAAAGGGGGAAGCAAGAAAGCGAGCAGGCAACCAGGCAGGCGAGACGCGAGGAGGGGAACCAGGACCTCGGCTTCCACTTTCGCCTTCCTGCGCGGGGGAGAAAGTGCCGAGCGCGCGCCCTCCTTGGCTTGCTCCTCTCCCCGTTCCGCGAATCTCGCGCCCGCCGCCGCCGCCGCCATGATGGAGGTGCAGAAGGAAGCGCAGCGCATCATGACGATGTCGGTGTGGAAGATGTACCACTCGCGGATGCAGCGCGGCGGCCTCCGCCTCCACCGCAGCCTCCAGCTCTCGCTGGTCATGCGCAGCGCCCGCGACCTCTACCTCTCCGCCAAGCTGGAGGACGACGGCGAGGACGAGGCCATGCCCGCCGCCCACGCCAACCAGGGGCTCGACGGGGAGCCCTCTCCGCCGACCCCGTTCCCCGCCGCCGCCCCCGCCGCCCAGGAGGAGCCCCCTCCGGAGCCCATGGACACGCAGCCGGAAGCGGAGGCGGTGGAGCGCCGGGCCGAGAGCGCTCCTCCGTCGTCGCGGACGTGGAGCCGGGCGGGAGCAGCCAAGGCCAGCCGCAAGCGGCGCAGCAGCAGCCTGGGCAAGATGGGGGCGCTGGAGGCCGGCCTGGCGCCCAGCAAGAAGGCGCGCCTGGCCACGGAAGAAGAAGAGGAGGAGGAGGAGGGGCGGCAGCAGCAGCGGGAGGCGGAGGAGGAGGAGGAGGGCCCCTTCCCCAGCCTGGCCCGCGTGCTGCAGGGACGCTTCTCGGCCCGCGCGCACGCCCCGCCCCTCCCGCTCCCCGAGCCCGCCAAGGACGAGCCCCCGGCCAACTGCTGCCGCCCGCAAGGCGAGGGCGTGCTCAGCATCATGGTCCGGGCCGTGGTGGCCTTCTAAGGAGGCGGCGGGCGCGGAGGAGGCAGCCCTCACTCACAGCGGGGCCCACAAGCTGCTCGGAGTGGAGACCGCCCTCGGCGGCAAGCAGGGGAGACCCCCGCCCCCCCCCCTCGGGACCTGGGGCGGAGAGGGACAGGCGGGCGGCGGAAGGCAGGGCGAGGAGGACCAGCGAAGCCTCCTCAGCCCCGCGGCCCCCCCCCCCTCAGGCTCTGCCGGGTTGGCGACATGGCGAGACAAAAGGAGGCCCCCCAGAGACGCGGCTCGGCTGCGCGCCAAGCCAGGGACGGCTTCCGGACACGCCAGGGTCGGAGGAGAGTCAAAGAAACTTCGGGGGAGGACTAGGAGGGGGGAAAGAGGAGGAGGAGGAGGAGAGACTCTGCAACCAGCAATGGTTCTTCATCATCATCATTACTATTACTATGGTGGGAAGCGGACAACCACTATTTCCTTTCCAGGGTGCACTTTATGGTGCTAGTTCAGTGATCCTGCCTTTCCTTGTTTGCATTTCTGAGTGGAAGGACGGTTTGGATTCCCTGCCTTCCCGAGTGGGTTTATTTAGGGCCCTTCCACACAGCCCTATATCCCAGAACATCAAGGCGGAAAATCCCACAATACCAGCTTTGAAGTGGGTTATATGAGTCCACACACCAATAACGTGTTATTCTGAGATATAGGGCTGTGTGGAAGGGCCCTTCGAAGGTCTTTTGGGTTTAATGTATTGTCGAAGGCTTTCATGGCTGGAATCACTGGGTTGCTGTGAGTTTTGCGGGCTGTACGGCCATGTTCCAGAAGCATTCTCTTCTGAAATTTTGCCCATATCTATGGCAGGCACCCTCACAACCTCTGAGGATGCCTGCCATAAATGTGGGCAAAATTTCAGGAGGGAATGCTTCTTGAACATGGCCGTACAGCCCGGAAAACTCACAGCAACCCAGTCTTTCGGGTTTGGTGAGGATTCGGCACAAGCCCCTTAAGGAAGAGCAGTGGAGGGAGGGAGAGTGGCCTTTGCATTGCCCTCTCCAACGTTTCCCCCTCGGGCCACCCCACCCCCCTCCTCGGCAATGAAGGGAAACACAGTGGCCTCTTTCTTTGTGCCAGAGAAAATCTCCCAACCGCATTGGTGTGTGTGTGTGTGTGTGTGGCAAGAGCAGGAAGGGGGAAGCAGGACCAGTCATACTTGTTATGACACATCTCTCATATGACTAGCATTTGCATTACACTGGGGCCAGGAGTGCTGGGGATTTCCTGTTCATGTTGCCTTAGCCCTCTGTGTGTGTGTGTGTGTGTGTGTCGCTGTGTTTTCTGTGGGTTTTTTAAAGTGTGGGTGGAGCCTTGAACTGTGAGAGCAGGGCAAGGGGAGAAGAAAATGTATTTTTTTCCCCTTGAGGTTGTTATGTTCCCCATGACTGAGGCAGTTGCTCTATGTCAGGCATGGGCCAACTTTGGCCTTCTGGGTGTTTTGGACTTTAGCTCCCACCATTCCTAACAGCCTCAGGCCCCTTCCTTTCCTTTCCTTAAGCAGCTGAGGGGGGAAAGGAAAGGGCCTGAGGCTGTTAGGAATGGTGGGAGCTAAAGTCCAAAACATCCAGAGGGCCCAAGTTGGCCCTTTCCTGCTCTATGTGGTATATTGATGAGAAATAATGCTTTTGCTTACATACTGTGTTTCACTACAGTAAAGGGAGCTTCGAGTAATTCAATTTGTATCCCCAATTCATCAAGAAAATGTGTTTGCGTCTAAAAGCCGTCAATCAGGTTTCTGAAGGGGATTCCATGACACCGTTTTTTTTGCCTTTTTGTTCCCAAAGCATTTCTTCTGCTTTGTTCTCAAAATGTACACAACAGTTCCTATTGTCTTGGACTTCTTGAGTGTGTTTGGGAAGGGAGAGAGTGACTAAGCACAGCTTCGTGGCAATGTGTTCTTCAGTGGTTTGCCAGACTGGTCACTGCCCAGGTACTTCATAATGTGAAATGTATGTAATTTGCATTTGTCTTTCCGATGCCTTGAAGAGGGCAACCATACTGGCTTATATTTGATTGTTTTTTTCTTACTTTCACAATGTTAATATTTTTGGACACTGAAATAAAGACAATTTGATTTTTTTAATACTCTTGTGGTGTATGTACTTTACCAAAACAAAACAAATCATGAATTTCCAGGGTTCATCTCTTGGAAGAAAATATGGAAAGGGGGAATGTTCAAAGACTCAGGGGGCTCATCTCCAAATACACAAAGCCTGTTGCCTATGTTAAGGTAATTGTGAATGGGAATAAATAAATTGCAATATTGAATTAAGAATCAAGTTATAGTACCAGACTGGTAGAGAACTATTATTACCTTAAATCAGTGGTTCCCAAACTTTTTTTTGACCAGGGACCACTCTCCAACATTAGTACCAAAAGGGTTACAAATCAGTTTTTGGTCAACTTAAGGTTCAGTTTGGTTATTTGGGGTGCTGATTCAGAAAATTTCATTGGGTAGACCACATCAGCTGTAGTTTCTGATACATATGTCATCCAGTAGTTGCCATCTGTTTGCCCTCAGAAAACCACAATCTAGAGCTGATGTGGTTTATCCAAAGCAATTTTGTGAATCAGCACCTCTAATATCCCCAGGAACAGGCCTAAAAACAAAGACACCAGGGCGCCCCCACTTCCAGGTGCCACATGGAACAGCTCCGCTCAGGGAGGAGGAGGAAACACAGCAGTTGGGGGACTTGTCGGGGAGGAGGAAACACAGCAGTTGGGGGACTTGTCGCACCTTTCGTGGGTAGTCAGCCTTTCACCTCCCAACATGCCTTGGCACTATAAGAGGGTTTCATGAGACCAATCTCTCTCATTGCCTTTCAACGGTGTAACGGTGAGGCCGCGGACCATATTTTAGTTCTTGTGGACCACTGGTGGTCCACAGACCATAGGCTGGGAAACACTGACTTAAATTATTCAATAGCATATTAAAGAGTCGAAAAACCCAGCTTTCAGGCTACACTTCCCATAATCCTTCAGCTAGAGCACTTCTGTAAACTATAGTAATAACTACAATAACATTAGCAGTCTTTCCAATCAGATACAAACATTATTTGTTTCAATTCAAAGTGATTAACTGATGGGATATGGAGTTAATGGTGTTCTCAGAAAGCCAATGCAATATCAGAGTATTCATAAATTTCCAAGAAAGGGAGGGTGCAGGGTGGAGGCAGGATCAACAAACTGAGACTTGCTTGGGCCAAGGTAGTTGACAACTCATATCGGGAATCACGTTAAGGATCACCTTACAGATCCCATCATACCTTGGTTCAAGTGGCTCAAGTTGCATAACAATGCCCGGTTTCAGGATGGGTGTGAGAACATGGGAAGCTTATATTTAGAGCTCCAATAACACCGCTTGTAAACTTGTTTATGATGAATAAAAATAGCCTTTCTATCAACATGGGCCAGTAGCCAGCTGGACAGTGCTGGCAGGCAGTAACGTGGATGTGTGTATACACTGCAAAACATTGGCAGCTGCAGGATATTAAGGAGGTAATCCTCAATGAGAGCATCTTATGCTTATCTGCAGTTTGTTGGTCGTGTAATGGAAACTTTTCATATGGGCTGGTTAGCTAATACAAGTTCTCAGTTTAGGCCCTATGAGGGTTGAGCAGTAGGGCAGAATGCAACCTGCCAAGCAAAGTGTGGATTTCCCTTCAACATGACAAGATTTCTTAACAGGGATCCCATAGGGTTCTATGATCATTCAGCAGGAGTTCCTCAAGAGATTGTGACTGAAGAAATTAAACTTTAATTCGTTTTTATGCATGATCTCTGAAAATTATATCAAGGGTTCTTCTAGAGCAATGGTTCTTAACCTGAGGACCCCAAATGTTTTGGCCTTCAACTCCCAGAAATACTAACAGGTGGTAAATTGGCTGGGATTTCTGGGAGTTGTAGGCCAAAACACCTGGGGACCCACAGGTTGAGAACCACTGCTCTAGGGTAAAAAAGTTTGAGAAAAGGTGATCAATAAGGTCTCGCTTACAGAGTTATTTTTGTTTGTACAATGAAATATGGTCAGGATTTTCCAAGAAAGAAGGGATACTTAGAAAATAAAATAATTGCTAGAGAATGGGTATCTTGTTTCAATATAGGTAGCTAGATGCATTTCAGTGAAACTCTTACACCATTCAGTTAAGTAGCTATGTTGGTCTGTTGCTGCTTCTAAGCATTGATACCTATGAAAACCCATGCTAAAAAATATCAATTGGCCTTAAAGGTGGTCCCTGATTCCAGTTTCCCTCACTTTTTCTTCTTCTTTTAACATCATTCACTGTCACAAGCATACCTGCTTTAGGGTAAAGTCCACTTTTCAGCATCAGTACTTTAAAAGATATTACTAAACATGCCCCCTATGGGCCCCTGTGGGTTTCAGTGAGAGCTGAGCAAGCAGGTGGGGTGAGATCAATGGAGGCTGGGCCCCAGAGGCGCTCAGCAGTGATTCAGGGCTCAGGAATTTACTCCTTGTAATCTGAGCTGGTGCCAGTTCAGAGGCTGCAACCTGGTAGTTTTCCCTTCTACAACGATCAGGTGATCGCCTGTTGGTTGTCGTTATTGTTCGATTTATGGTGACCCTGTTATGGGGTTTTCTTGGCAAGAATTGTTAGAAGGAGATTTGCCCAGCCTGACATCTGAGGATAAAAGATTGTGGCTTGCCAAAAGTCAGCCAAGTCAGTTTCCATATCCAAAATAAAGGATTCACACCCTAGTATTGCGGAATCCAGATTCAACACCTACTGTGGTACTTTTAATAAGGTTAATTCTGCAACTGTTATAAAGTGCTTGAAGTTTCTGAAACGGGACTAGCTTACTGACTTATACTAGCCAGTGTAACTCCATTCTTTGCTTTTACCAAAAGTGTGAGTGGGGTTCTTGGAGAATCACAGACCCATTTGTTCACACGCATAGACTTCTTTCTAGGCTATACTGTTATGGCTGCAAATGAGGGTCACACATCACAGATTGCTTTCTCATAACGTGCAGTTTCTCCCCAGGGAAAACTGTGAGCCTCCAGTTCAGCCCAGCCCTATATCTCCCCACAGTCGCTTACTTCACCCCACCCTTGCCAGTGAGTCACTCGAAAGTCAGTCCTCGTCATAGCTTGCCGGTTCCGTTCCTACGCATAAACCACAGAAGTTTGATGTGATGGGGTATATGATGATGCCCTACTTTTCCTCTAACTGCAGAGCATTCTGGGTACAGTAAGCAGCTAACCTCATTTGGAGCCTTCTACTGATCCTGGGAGTAATCTTTTCCCTACTACAAAAGACATTTTGGAGTGCTCAGTCTATTTAGAAGATGCTTCCAAATGCCCTTAGGATCTGATGTGCTCATGTTACTCCTAGTCAGAGGTGTTTGCTAACTCTCTCCCAGCCTGGTGCCCTTATGCACACATTTTGCAGTGAATTAGCAGCAGAGAGCACTCTTTAAGTATGGGGCAAGTTGGGGCAAAGGGAATTTTCAAAGTGAAGGCAGGAATTTCCAAGTCAGACTTGGTCATTCATCAAAGAACTCTGTTTCTGACAGCAGAGAGATGGTTAAGGAGTGAATCACAGCTGTCCATTTTTGAGACTAATTGGAATTTGGCAAAAGTTCGTAAAACCTACAAAACCTTGGCTTTGTTTGTGATCATAGGTCTATTGTAAATTCTAATTCGATGCATTACGTTTTTTTCATATGTACATACACTTAAAAATAGAGTGTTTAAAAACCCCTTTGCACATGTCTACAATGTATATTGAAAAATAGGGATATCTTAATGGGTTAAAAAAAAGAAATCACTACTTAACAATATTAATTGCAGGACCTGGACTAATATTTAAAGCCATTTTGTAATCCATGTCTGGGGCATTTGTCCAACGTAACCTAGGGCCCTTCCACACAGCCATATAACCCAGAATATCAGGGCAGAATAACCCACAATATCTGCCTTGAACTGGGTTATCTGAGTTCACACTGCCATATAACCCAGTTCAATGCAGATATTGTGGGATTTTACACAGCTGTCTGGAAGGGGCCCTAGATCACTGCACAAATTTGAACTAATGTTTGATGATGGACCAAGAAAGGCTAACTCCCCTTTTCACTAACATGTCAACTGCCCAAAAATGTGGCTGTCTAGTGCACGTAATTCATTAGTCAATATGTGTTGGGAGTAGACCTCCCAAATTATTATGGCACAGAGAGTAATCAGAAAAATTAATTAGGCATGCTACTTCATCACACTAGAGAATGAATCCACGTAAAATCCGGATTCTGCCTCCTGCAGAATTCTGGGGTTTGTAGTTTAGTGATGCTGTTAAAAGCTCCCCCCCTAAACTACAAACCCCAGAATGCTGCAGGAGATAGAAACTGGATTTAAAGTGGATTCATTCTCTAGTGTGATGAGGTCCATGGTCACCAGCTCTCTCTGTAACTTCAAGAATTGTTCAAGGTCAGGAGTCCTTTGTGGGACAAAACTCTTGTTTTGAGAAGTCTAAAAGCAAGTGGCAAACCTTTCCAGCCGGCTATAGATGATGCAAGATACCTGACTGTATGCAATGCCTGCTCCAACTACTACTGCCCTGAGTGTTTCAACATTCTGTAATTGCCTTGCATGAGGATATTTGTACCTTTGGAAATACAACTATTTATTTTTTCTATAAGTCAATGTGAGATTTTTAAAATGCATGCTTTGGTGTCTGTGTTCTCTTTATTGCTTAGAAGTCTGATAATAACAGTAACCCAGCACTGTCTCACATAGAGATGTATTAGGAGGGCGAGGAGAAGCTCTGCCTCATAGCTGAAGTTATTTATACTACACTGCAGCCTAAATGAACCAGTCTGCCTCAGCAGAAAGCTGCTGTTTCTATGCGCAAGCTGAATGAAAAAACATTCTGCTCTGCCATCATGAATGGACTGTCTCCTGTATATATTGTCATTTTGGCACACTAGGTGACAAATATGCCTCAGACTTCTTATGCTCAATGAATGTATAAGTACCTGGAGGGTTTAAATTACACCATTGTTGTTCTCCCAATCTGCAACATCATCCTAGACAGTATTAATTGGTGTGTGGATTTCTACCCTCGTTGCTGCGCCTGTCTCTTCGGCCTCCCTGCTCTGTTGCTGTGTGGGAAATCCACCAAGAGCTCAGTCGATTCCCCACGGCACCTTAGGCCTCTATCACGCCATCGCCTGTGCAAGACACTCCCTCTGTGAATAGACAGAAGGGTCTTTGATAACGCCCGCCCGAGCACATCTCTGGCAGAACAAAGGCAGAAATAGCTTGTGGCTCCCACACACAGAGCGACTCTCTGCCAGGAATCTGAAGTCCCTCCACCCCTCAGTCCCCAAGGCACAGCAGCAAGGACAGAAAGGAAAGAGGATATGGGAAACGGCTGAACAAGGAAGAGCCTATTACACCATATGCAGTCAGGTTGATTTCCTGTGCGTTGGCGACCCCAAAAGACAGGATATCAATGCAGATGGCCTCTTCCGCCTTACTGGGCCAGACTGTATCCGGAACCTGATGAAGTTCCTGTGTTCTCACAGGGCAAAAGGAAGGGAGGAGAGGAGAAGTAGCATGGTGGAATCTGTGTTTGTACCAATGTGTTGTCAAAGGCTTTAATGACTGGAACCACTGAGTTGCTGTGAGGTTTCTGGGCTGTATGGCCATGTTCCAGATGCATTCTCTCCTGACGTTTCGCCCACATCTATGGCAGGCATCCTCAAAGGTTGTGGAAACTAGGTGAGGTTTATATATCTGAACAACAATCAGAAAACAATCAGACAGGAAACAATCAGGGCCAGCTAATACCTCCCAACAAAGGATTCCCCCAGGCAGGAAGCAGCCAGGCTTTCAAGATGCAAGTCCATTCAATGCTAATCAATGCGGCCAATTGCAACTTTCACACCTGCCTCAAACAGACAAAAGTTCTTCCTCCCACCTGGACATTCCAGATATATAAACCTCCCATGCCTAATTTCCAACAGACCTCACAACCTCTGAGGATGCCTGGCATAGATGTGGGTGAAACATCAGGAGAGAATGCTTCTGGAACATGGCCATACAGCTCAGAAAACTCACAGCAACCCTGTGTTTATACTGCCATTCTACTTATGTCCTTTGCCTGGTGATCACAGCCTCCTCTTATGTTAGTTATTTCCATGATATGACAAAATATTTTTAACAGGTCTATAATTTTAATTCTTCTCTCTGCTTGTTTAATGGAATTTCCATATCTCTTCTTTAATAAGAGTCAAAAAGAGACATCCTTCCACTTTCCCCAGTGGTTCCCAACCTGGGGTTCCCAGGTATTTTGGCCTGCAAGTCTTAGAAATCCCAGCCAGTTTACTAGCTTTTAGGATTTCTGGGAGTTGAAGGACAAAACATCTGGGGACCCACAGGTTGAGAACCACTGATATATACACAAAAGAGAAAAGAGTGGAACATCTGAATAATAATATTATGGTTGTGTGGGCCGTCACTCAGTATAAAATAGGAAAGCCGATGTGGTGCAATAGTTTGAATGATGGACTTTTACTCTGGGAGCCCACACTTTGAATTCCTGCTCAGCAATGGAAACCCACTCAGTGACCTTGGACAAGTTTCACTCTCTCAACCTCAGGGGAAGGCCATCGCAAACCCCATCTGAACAAATCTGGACAAGAAAATATTGTGACAGGTTGGCTATTTCTTGAAAGCACACCACCACCAAAACAAATGGGAAATGTGCAAGGCATTCACCTAAAAAGGGTCCAGTTATTGATACTTGAAAATACATACAACTTGGTTGCTTTATATTGGTACAATATAATTTGATCTCTTGCTTAAAAGCAAGGAGCTTTAGTTTAGATGAGATCCCTTGCCCATCATCCAGACCCTTGGACGACTGGTAGATGAAACCAGTTGTTATCCTTTAATTAATTATCCATTTCGAGTGATACATGTCAATCAACATAAGTGTCGACATTTTATGTTTATTCCCTGATCTTTTAGCTTTATTCCTTCTCTCTGCTCAGAGAGAAGATAATGTATCCTGTAGTCCAGCTGCGTCTTGGTCCTAGTTTTTGTGATATACTTGCAAATCTGGATGTTACAGGGGTTGCTTAAGATTTTTATTGAGAGTGGCTATCCTTTTGTCCAGCCTCTTTTAACCTGAGTAGGTGTGCCCTTGCTGTTCTTCTCATGCTATGTTGTCAGAGCAGGCTAGAATCCCACAATTACTCTGGTTCTCAGCATGTGGAATTACTACTGAATAGTATCATGGGCAGGGAGCAGCCAGACATCCTCATTAAAATGCTCCAGCCCGAGCAATTATGGCCACACCTTGGAATAATGAGCACCCATGGGAAACTGCTTGGTAGACAGGCCGCATAAACGCACAGCGAGAGCAGGTTATGCTAGAAGCCAGGACTCCTGCTGGTGTCATGTTTCTGCCATCCCGTGCCCCTTGGGGACAAAATCTAGTGGGGTAATATTAAGAAAGGGCTTGAAGCCCACACTCTTTCCAGAATCTAAACTACCTACTAGACCCCTTTAAATCCATGCTCTGTATTTAAAATTATTAATGATATACATACACAGCTAAGCTTACACACACTGAACAACTAAGATTTTGAAAACAGCAAATGAAAACAATTATTTCTCCATTACTTTTCCATCATGATGTACTGAATGAATAACAGAAAATTATGCATACATAAACACTGCATGAAGCAAACAGACAAGTGAGTTACATGTTATACATGGACAGTTTTCTCTCACATCTGTAATGCTTTATACAATGATTGCACAAGTTGTCATTTATGCACTTTGGTTGTTTATCTATCCTTAACAATTACTCATCTTTTGAGCAAGCTGGAAGTGCAGCAAACGATTAGTGTGGTTTTAATTTTCATCATAAAATTCAAATGCTGATATTCCATGTCTTTCATCCAAATCTACGCATAACCCCTGGTCAGCTCAGCACTTCTAAGGAACTCCACATCAAAACAGGGACAACAGTGCGGGAATAATCCTTTCTTGGAATGGCCAGATTTTGTGTCCCACTAGTCCAGTGGTTCTCAACCTGTGGGTTCCCAGATGTTTTGGCCTTCAACTCCCAGAAATCCTAACAATCCTGATAAACTGGCTGGGATTTCTAGGGCAAAACACCTGGGGACTCTAAAAGGTGAGAACCACTGCACTAGTCAATCTTACTCTGACCCACAGAAGTTGAATGATGTCTCCAGTTCTGAATAGCAGAATACAGTGCTAGGTGGAGAGAGAGGACACAATCCAATCACACTTACGTCTGCATCTTTTGAGAAGACAAAAGAGGCTGGAAGATAATACCAGTGGTTCTAACCTTGGCCATCTTGCCAGTATGACTTTCTTTTTAAAAGTAATGGATGAGGGGAAAGAAGAAAGCAGAAGTCGTAGATGTCTCTTTGTCTCCTTAATAATTTCAACTGCTTTTTAAATTATGGAATAGAAGGAACCCTATATTGTCAAAATGCCTGCTGAGAGCAAGAGGACTTTTAAAACTTCTGGCTGGGGGGTGGGGGGAATTTAATGTTTTCCAGAAACATCTGAAGGAGTTAAATATGCAGAATTTATTCCTGCTGGATAGCGCCTTCTATTCGGTTTCCTGCTGTTCTGGCCAATTGTGTCCCTAAATGGGAGAAAATGCTTGGATTTTGTGTAGTATTTCCTTCCATCTTGGGCCATGCCCTTGTTGCCTGAAGAGCACCCAACCGTCTCCGCCTTCCCCTTCCCACACTGCTAGGGTGCCCTTGCCAGACACTCATGGGCACAGGCGTAGGGAGGGGCCCCTGGGAAAGCGCCGACTCTTCCTCATCCCTCGCAGGGCGGCTCTTGCACCTCTCAGTCTGGGCATGCTGCCAGTCGGCTTGGAGCAACAGGCAGCTTGGCAAACGCCTCATAAACTACAGCAGTGAATGTGAGGTGCGCAAGGTCCACCGTGGTTGTGAAGTTTTAAAAGGCAAGGGTTCAAAAATACTAACATGTAAGACTGAAGAAGATTGAACATTGGCTGGTCCTTGGGATGGTGGCTGCCTGGTTTCCCTCAAAGCATATCCAAAGTTCATCTTGCAACCTTTGTTCCATCCCAACAATCTCTCATGGATTTGGAAGAAAACAAACAAACACAACAGTCACCAACCAGGCAACCTTTGTTTTCTCTGTCAATGACTCAGATAAATCTCAGCTCCCGGAAACTGCATGATTTAGAGAAGATTCAGCCCCCACCCCAACCCCAACCGGGACACCAGCTGTTGCTTCTGTCCACAGAATATGCAGAAAATAGTTAAATCTCAAGTACAAGAGCAGACAACTTTCATATTCAAGATAAGGAACAGAATCCCTACATCGAGGTGAAACATTTAAAATGGACAAAAACTCTTTTGCAAACAGCAAATCTGAATTTGAGATGTAGTTGCGATTGCATGAACATTTGATTAATAAGGTGTACAGTCAGTCCTCCATATCTGCAGATTGTGAATCCTTGGATTCAATCATTCATGTCTTGAAAATATTTGTTTAATTCCAAAAAGCAATTTTTGCTATTTAACATAAGGGAGATGGTTTTACTATTTAATGGGACTTGAGCACCCATGGGTTTTGGTATGCACTTGGTCTGTCAATCCATTACTGGCCTTGCCGTTGGGTCGGGTGAGGCAGCCACCTTAAAGAGCAGATGTTGGGAGATGGGATAAGGCGAAGGCTGTGTCTAGCAATTGTCTTGCACTGCCTAAAACAATTACCTTCAAGTTTTTTTTCCCGTGTAAGGAGCAACTTGAGAAATTGCAAGTCGCTTCTGATGTGACAGCATTGTCTGTCTGCAAGGACGTTGCCCAGGGGACACCTGGATGTTTGATGTTTTACCATATTTGTGGTAGGCTTCTTTCATGTCCCTGCATGGGAAGCTGGAGCTAACAGAGGAAGCTCAGCCCACTCTCCCTGGATGTGAACCAGACCTGTCAATCAACAGTCCTGTCGGCACAAGGGGTTAACCCACTGTGCCACTGGGGCTCCTTCAAGTGAGATAGAAGGTACTTTTCCTCTTTCAAACTTGAAGAGAGATTAAAATGTCAGTCTAGTTGGCTTTTGTATGTGGAATGATGCATGCGTGCATTTGTGGGTGTATAGTATTTTGTCTTTCATCTCAAATAATAAAAGGCCTCAATCCAGCCCCGTGTCTGTCCTGAATACAAAGACACACTAAATAACAACTTTATTGAAGACGTATGTAATGTATGTAATCTAAGTATAATTGGATCCATTAATATTTGTCCCAGTGTGGGAGTGTATGTGTACGTTGGTTGTACAAAACAAGTGCAGTATAAATGTATATGAATACAAGCCTGCCTGAGTAAAAGCAGTTCAGTTAGTATTGTCCACTGCTAGCTGATGATGACATCAAGCGGAAGCAGCATCCACAGGGTGGGACTGCCATCCTTCCTTCCTTCCTGCCCCCCGCCTCACCTCGGCCACTTCCCCTTTGCATCCTGTGCAGCTGTCTTCACCCCGCTTTGGGCTTGCCCTCTGCCGTCTCTTGGGAAGGGAGGGTGACAGTGGCAGTGAAACAAATGGCCCTCACATGCTGACACCCCAGTTTTGTCTCTTCCATGAACTACAGATGCTCATGGGGTGGGGGTGGAAGCTATTATTCAAAGCCTGGAAAAGTTACTTTTTGGAACTGTGCTTTCCAGAATCCTCCCAAATTATAAAAATTTTCTAGTGGGGGAATTATGGGATTTGTGGTCTATAAGATAATTTCCAAAAAATAAAAGTAAACATTGTTGTCAAAGGCTTTCATGGTTGGAATTACTGGGTTGCTTTGAGTTTTTCGGGCTGTATGGCCATGTTCCAGAAGCATTCTCTCCTGACGTTTTGCCCACATCTATGGCAGGCATCCTCAGAGGTTGTGAGGTTTGTTGGAAACTAAGCAAGTGGGGTTTATGTATCTGTGGAATGTCCAGGATGGGGGAAATAACTCTTGTCAGCTTGTGGCAGGTGAGAATGTTGCAATTCTTTCTCCCATCCTGGAAATTCCACATATACATAAACCTCCCTTGCTTGGTTTCCAACAAACCCCTCAACCTCTGAGGGTGCCTGCCACAGATGTGGGCAAAACGTCAGGAGAGAATGCTTCTGGAACATGCCCATACAGCCCGGAAAACTCACAGCAAACCAAAAGTAACCACTGCCAAGCACTGCTTGTACCCATTGTATACATCTTCACCTTCCCTGGCGTCCTTTTTCACACGATCCAAGCCTTCACTTCCAACTCACTGGTTGTTCATTTTTGGGCACAAAATCTACTGTGCTAGGGATAAGATCAGGGCTTTCTTCAGCAAGGCTTGCAGGGCAAAGGTCTGCCCTGTTGCGCCACAGCTCAGAAGTGATCAAACAGGCCATGCAGCTCTGCTGTCTCCCCTTGGGAGAAACAAAAGGAAGATGCTTATCTTGAGCAAGGCATTTTCAATGGTGGCCCAAGACTCCTTCTGCAGCCTTGCTATATAATCCAGAGCCGCTCCTCTCGAGATAAATGTGTATGCTCACTGGCAACCAATAACAACAACAACAACAACAACAACAAAAATATAAGGATTAAAAGACAGAACTGCAAAGACTCTGGCACAAGCCAGTAAAGGTGATCCCAGTGGTGATCGGGACACTGGACGCAGTGCCTAAAGACATTGACCTGCACTTAAAAACAATTGGCACTGACAAAACCACCATCTGTCAGCTGCAAAAGGCTACCCTACTGGGATTTCCACGCATTATTCGCTGATACATCACATAGTCCTAGACACTTGGGAAGTGTCCGACATGTAATCCAATACAACAGCCAGCATAGTGGACCCCTAGTACCGCAATGGGTTAAAACCCCTGTGCTGGCAGACCTGAAGACCAACAGGTCAGAGGTTTCAATCTGGGGAGAGTGTGGATGAGCTCCCTCTGTCAGCTCCAGCTCCCCACGCAGGGACATGAGAGAAGCCTCCCACAAAGATGGTAGAACATCGAAAACATCCGGGCATCCCCCGGACAATGTCCTTGTAGACTGCAAATTCTCTCACACCAGAAGCGACTTGCAGTTTCTCAAGTTGCTCCTTACACACACACAAAGCCAGCACAGTGATTTGTTTGCTGTATACTAATCCTGTATCAAATAATAATAATACATTATTTTATTTTTATTATTATTTTACTGCGGTTTTGTGTCAGTAAAATAATAATAATAATAATAATAATAATAATAATAATAACAACAACAATGATCGGCACACTGGGTGCAGTGCCTAAAGACCTTGGTCTGCACTTAAACACAATTGGCGCTGACAAGATTACCAACTGCCAGCTGCAAAAGGCCACCTTACTGGGATCTGCACGCATTACTTGCCGATACAACACACAGTCCTTGACACTTGGGAAGTGTCCAACCTGTCATTCAATACAACTGCCAGCAGAGTGATCTTGTTTGCTGTAGACTCATCTTGCGTTTCTAATGATGATGATGATGTATTTGTTGCTTTCCTCCATTTGTGGCTTGAGGTGGGGTACAACTTAGGTAAAAGGGTGATGTGGAACAAAGAACTATCAAAATACATACAACAAATATACCCTGGTAAAATGCAGCCTAAAGTTTAGCCAACCAGAACCTCTTTTTTTTGAGGGGGGGGGGAGTGACCTCATTTTGGCATTGAAGCATGGATATTTTTCCTGTCACGGTACCAGCATATACAGAAGAACAGTGCCCTTGAGGAACATCTCCTTCCCCACTGACCTGCCAACTACAAGTGGTGTAAAAGGGTAAAGCAAGGGTGGGAATCATGTGGTGCTCTAGATGTTGAATTGCAATTGTTGAAGAGGGGCTTCAGAGGTTAACTCTGCCCAATGCAACAGAAAGGAAAGCTGGAACTGCACTTTAAAGACACCTGGAAGGTTGTTTCAAACTACATGAGCAATACTCCCCAGTCAGGCACCTGCATTCCCCTGGCAGGCTCCAGTGTAAGCACCAGAGGCAGATTGAGAGCGGACCCAGGTGATGAAGTTTTTCACTGGCATCTCCTCCATACACTTCATCACACCAGAGAATGAATCCACTTTAAATCCGGTTTCTGGTTCCTGCAGAATTCTGGGGTTTGTACTTTAGTGAGGCTGTTAAAGGCTCCTCCCTCAACTACGAAGCCCAGAATTCTGCAGGAGGCAGAAACTGGAGTTAAAGCGGATTCATTCTCTAGTGTGATGAGGTCATAATAAGCTGCATCCTCAACTGCTACGAACCACAGGGCTGTAAGACACAACAAGGGCCATCCAATCCAGTCCAACCCCCTGCCATGCAGGAAAACGCCATCCAAGCACCCTCAACAGATGGCCAGCCTTCCAAGCTTGCACACAGCTTCTCCTGCTTAGCAGAGTGTGCCGATTTGTGTTTGTCCCCATGGTATGCTAACAGTATAGCCAGGCAGTTGAAGACAAACACCGGATGGCCAGAACCCCGCAGGGGTGTTGTCCTTCCGCCTCACCCGGCGCCACGTTGGAGGCCTGAACCTCAGCCTGGGCAGAAGGCGCTTCCCGCCTCCCTCTCTCTTCCCCCTTTGACCTGAGCAGAATCAAGGCAGGGCGAGAGGAGAAGGCTGCTGTTCGTTCTCTTGCAGAGACATGTGAAGGAACTGGGGGAAGGAGGCCAAAGGGGGTTTTGACTCCAACCCATTCTTGTGGCGCTTGGCTTTTCAAGAGTCGGGCTGGCAATGGCGCGACCCAGAGAGAGAGGTTTGGCAAGGCGGGAAATGTAGGTCAGGGCGTCGCCGGGAGGCTCCTCGGCGGAGGGAGGAGGGGGAGCAGGGCGAGGGCAGGCCGGGGCTTGGGCCCGCATTCCTCAGCGGCGACGCACAGGCCTCCGCCCCGCCCCCGCCGCCTGCTTGCCTGGCCTGCCTGCCTGCGGAAGCGGGGAATTTCCTGGCTCCAGAGGCGGAACGGGAAGGCGGGAAGTCAAGCAGGCCAAAATAGAACGCGAGGGGAAGCGGAGGGAGGGAGGCAGGGGGCTCCCCTCTTAAAGGGCCAGGGCGCGCAGAATGGGCGGGGGGGGGTGCTTCCTCTGCAGCGCCCCCGCCCCTCCCCTCCCGGCTCTGGCTGGGCTCAGCGCGCGGCTCCCCCTCCCCAGTCTCCTTGGACAAAGGGAGGGATCTTCAGACAAAGGGACTGCGCTCTGGTGCGGGAAGGAAGGAAGGAAGGAAAGGCAGGCCCGGGGGCCTCGCCTTAGCTGCCTCCTTCCCTCCCTTTCTTCCTCGCCCAGGCGCCTTCCAGGCCCCTCTTAGGTCGCGGGGAGTGGAAAGGCCCTCCACCTCACCCCCGAGAATGAAGAGGAGGGGGAATGCCTCCCCATTGTTTAAAAGCTCACGAATAATATATAATACCAACGGTAGGGGTGCCATTGATTCCGCCACTGTCCCCCCCCCTCCCCCTTGCTGACTCTCTTGTGTCGCAGGGTGCATCTGCCTTGTAGAAATAATAATGCAGTTTGACACCACTTTAACTGCCATTGATTCAATGCTATGGGATCCTGGGGTTTGTAGCTTTATCACATCTTGAGCCTTCTCTGCAAATAAATAAATAAATAAATCCCGCTGCTTCACCAAACTACAAAGATACTCGCAGGAACACCTCAGCAAACAAGAGTCCAAAAATGGCAGGCTAAAAGACAGCACCTCAATCCATGGCTGATACTAAATGAGAGACTCCTCCCATGGCACACAGAAGACTGGGCAACTTGAAAGGTGCTGAACAGACTGCGTTCTGGCACCTCAAGATGCAGAGCCAACCTTAAGAAATGGGGTCACAAATGAGTCCACGACATGGGAGTGTGGAGAAGAGCAAACCACAGACTACCTATTACAATGCAGCCTGGGCCCTGCCACATGCACAGTGGAGGACCTTCTTATAGCAACACCAGAGGCACTCCAAGTGACCAGCTACTGGTCAAAGGACATTTAGTATAATGCCAAGTTTTAAGCTTTGTGTTTTCTCAAATACATCACAACTGTACCCTTGGTTAGCTCCTGATATAAAATAAAACCAAACTACACATTTTAGGATTCCATCGCATTGACCCATGGCAGCTAAAGTGGTATCAAACTACCTAAATTCTACAGTGTAGCTCAGGCATGGGCAAACTTGGGCCCTCTAAGTGTTTTGGACTTTAATTCCCACAATTCCTGGCCTAAGGCCCCTTCCTTTTCCCCATCAGCCTGGTGTAGATGCACCTTTAGACACCACCATTACCAAATATTCGGTGAAGTGTTTGTCTTCCATATACATGGTGGCCATGTATAAATATGTGAGGGGAAGTCATAGGGAGGAGGGAGCAGGCTTGTTTTCTGCTGCCCTGGAGACTAGGACGCGGAGCAATGGCTTCAAACAACAGGAAAGGGGATTCCACCTAAACATGAGGAAGAACTTCCTGACTGTGAGAGCTGTTCAGCAGTGGAACTCTCAGCCCTGCAGTGTGGTGGAGGCTCCTCCTTTGGAGGCTTTTAAACAGGCTCTGAATACGATTTTCCTGCTTCTTGACAGAATGAGGTTGGACTGAATGGCCCACAAGGTCTCTTCCAACTCTTTGATTCTATGCAAAGCTTAACTTATTTAATTCTTGTGGCACAGTAGCAAAGCCTGTTAAATCAGGCAGCAATCCAAAAGTAACCCCTATAAAGTGAGTTTGAATATACTGTACTTCCTCCAGAGGACATGAGTAGAGTTGGATCTTTCAGATTTATGCTATGGGTCTCTGAATTCGGTTGTTCCTTTCTATGAATGTACCCGATGTGTGCGCATGCTTTCAAGTGGTCTGTCACCTTATGCTGACACCATGAACTGTATAGGGTTTCCTTAGGCAAGGAATACTCATGAAAAGATTTGGCCATTTCTTTCCTCTGAAGCCACCTACAAATACAAACTCTAAAACCCTCCTCCTGCCTCTCCCCCGCACCCCACACTGGTTCTACTGAGAAATCCCCCACAGCCCTTATTCTCCTATGATCTCAGATCAGGTTTCCTCCCTACCACAGGTAATGTCTTTCAGTCCTGGTCTGCAGCCCACCCCCACCCTTCCCTTCATATCCCAGTCCTTCCCAGGCCAATGGGGCCGCCTTACTCCCCTTTGCAAGAAAGAAATGCAGGAGGAGGATTTGGGCAGAAGCCAGAAAAGCAACATGGGGGAAGGAGGGGGGGGGGGGGAGAGGCATGAATCAACAGCTGCATTCCAGCCCTTAGACAAAGAACGCTGCCTTCAAGCAAAGCACAGTGGTGCTGCTTCAAGACTTTTTTGCTTTATAATTGATCATCCCTGTCTGTGTGAAAGGGAATTGCTAGTAAAATCTCCAAATTGACTCCATCGTCCCACCTTTCAATATGTTCAGAATATGCTGAATACATTCACAAAGTGGAATTGTCATAAACACACTGAATTGCATAAAAGCAACCATTCAACCACACACTCTTGTAAGTATGTGCGCGCACACGCACACACACACACACACACACAACCCTGGCATACAAGATGTAACTAATTTTGTAAAATTTCAAGTGATTAAATATTTCATCTTTGTTCAGATCCATGAAGTGAAAGACAGATTTCTACTATCCCAAGGCTTGTGTAACAAGCCAGCGTTTAGAAAGGTCACCGCAGATGCCTAAAGCAATAGAGTGAGAAGTCATTTGGTAACATGCCTCAGCAGCCCCCCTGCTCTGGCTGCAGGCTACAATGGGAAGTTGCCAACTACTACGGAAATGCATACAACAGAAGACGTTTGCCTAGAAGAGCATTTCTACTGTATATTAATTAGCTTCAGTCCCCAGTCCTGAAAGCCGTTCTTCTTTTAACTAGTTATTAAAGTTCACGTTGCTCTTTCTGAACAAAACTGTTTCTTCCTTCAGCAGGACAAACAGCCCAAGCAGTCTGGGATGTACAGTGAGAGCCGACAAAAGAGAATTATTAAGCTGAGAGCTAAACTGGAATTCAAGCGGAATGCACTATGCGCACACAAAGACAATGTGGCATTGTAGCCAAAGATCTTTCCCAACAATAATTTTATTGACATGTCAAAATGAGTTCTTCCAATACTTTTGCAACACCACAGTTTGTGAGAGTGGATCTGCATTGCCTGAGAAAATGGTCCTCTGTCAACAGGGAGGGCAGTTCTCCTTTGCAAGAGGAAGTCTGAAAAAGAACGGTTAGCGCTTCACCAAGGAGGAGACATGGGCTGGGGGTTCTGAAGATAGGACATCACTACAGCAGAGATAGACAACCTGGAGGAAGGAGAGAGAGAAAAATACAGGGAAAAGAATCAGAACAGAATGCACAAAATTATAGAGGAAGTAGCTATCCAAATAGTAATGGCAACCAAACTCTACATTTGATCTAAGAATTCTAAAGCATGTGTTCAGAATGGAAAAAAACTATGTGATGTCTCACCATACTTGATGAGAAACATGTGCATTTTGCATATGCCTAGAGCAATATAAAAGCAGGAAATTAGTCCCAGCACTGGAAAAATGCAGAAGGTAAATGAAGGAAATAGAAGCAGTGCAAGCAACTACAACAACCGGTTGGCATCCTATTTACTAGTTTCTGAGATCCTAAACTGCAAGGCATCTCGCCTGCTGCCTTTCTCAATATGCCCTACAACTTGGAGAGTGCTATAAGCACCATTTCCCAGCATTCTGATCTGTAGCGCCTCAAAAATCCTTCCTTTAGCATTGCCAGGCTGAAAAGGTAGGTTCCTTCAAAGTATACATTTTAGGAAAAGAACACATTATTTCAGAAAGTGAAGTGAAAACTGCTCTCAAAACATTTCAGATAAATAAATTAACAGATCCATTTCAACCTTTAGAGACTGTATCAATGCAAATTCTAAAAATAATCTGCCAACGAATAAGAAAAACTAAACAATGACTTGATGATTAGACCTTTCAGCATACAGCACAATATCCAAAACCCATAAAACCAGGGATTGTAGCAGCCATGAGACAACTATGCGAATCTCCCATGCAAGCAGGTGATGTTAAAGTAAGTTATTGAAATAAGAGAGAGATAGAAATTTTCAATCTGCTGGTTGCAGGAAAATAAAAAACTAAAGGAGGGAGAAAAGGGAGCAATGAATGAAATGATTTAGAAATTAGGTGCCTTGATCTGCCCATGATAGCCCATTGGTCTTTTTGCATTCCTCAGAATGCTAGGAAATGGCTTCAGGAAAGGAAGAAGTGCTCAACAGCAAAAGATTTACACCAGTGGTTCCCAACCTTTTTTTTTTTTTTTACCAGGGAGCACTTGTCCAAGGTCCACTCTTCTACATGAGTACCAAAAGGGTTACAAATCAGCTTTTAGTCAACTTTAGATTTGGTTTTGTTATTTGGGATGCTGATTCAGAAAACTGCATTGGATAGATCACATCAGCTCTAGTTTCCGATACAGAACATGTGCCATCCAGTAGTTGCCATCTGCTCACCCACAGAAAACTATGTTTAATAAACCTTGGCACTATAAGAGGGTTTCACGAGACCAGTTGGTCTCATTGCAACAGTGTATTAACGGTGAGGCCGCGGACCATATTTTAGTTCTTGCAGACTACTGGTGGTCCATGGACCACAGGTTGGGAACCACTGATTTGAGAGGCTCTGGGAAGGCCCTTCTCTTTGTCCCACCACCCTCACTGGTACATCTGGTGGGAATATGGAAGAGGGCCATCTCAATGGCTGCTCCTAGGAACTCCCATCTCAAAGAGGCTAAACTAGCACCCTCCTTGCTATCTTTCTGCAGGCAGGTGAAATACCATTTTTGTTTCGAAAGGCCTTTGAAGACAGATTGCTAAAGGGGAAAGACCCTTGCACAATGTGTTTGATTTTCTATGGTCTGTTTTCATTTAAAAGTTTATGTTTTAAATATTTTTAATAATTATATCACTCAATTTTTGTATGTCCTGAATGTTTAGCTATGTTTATTTGAAATCCTCCTTGGCCATGGAAACCCACTGGGTGACATTGGACAACTCACACTCACAGCCTCAGATAAATGGCATGGCCACCTCCCTTCCCCATTAACCTTGTGATAGCTTTGCTTCAGGGTTACATTAAGTCAGAAGTGACTTGAAGATACACAATGACAGCAACAACAAGAGCAAAGCAAACACTGATAGAATGTATTTGCTTCTTTGCAAATGTGCTTCTAGAGCAATCAAACATTTCTCACTAGAAATTGTTTTTTTTTTTTGAGTAAATCAAACATTTATTTTTAGAAATTACTAAACTGAGGCTTCAGACACACTATGAGACAATCTGACACACTGAAAAATGACAATAATGCTAAGTAAAGTTAAGTAGTAGGAAAAGAGAATGGATTGATTCCACTGAGAAAGCCATAGCCCCAAATGTTCAAGATAACAGGGGCAGAGGTACCAGGATAGATTTTCAAAAGGAGGTTATAGAAGCTTCACAAGCTAGACAGTCACAAAAGACCTTGAGAATTTTGGTATTGTCAATAACTGGCAGTACAGCATGTGTACAGAGAAGAGACTAGACAAGTATATCCAGGATATCTACTACTCTATTAGTCTGATTATAGTGCAATCTCATCTCTGCTGCAATGGAAGGCTCTTTCATACACATGCTGGTCCTTACAAACAAATTATGACTCTGGGAAACCAGGGTTCTTGCACAGATGCTAATGAAAGCACCCAAAGTTTTAAAGACTGTACACAACTCGACTGTGCATCACAACATATTAAAACCCCAGCCCCATCACTTCTACCCCGTGGTCACTTTTGCTTCAATCACGATCTACCATGTTGCCCTATTGGGGGCATACACATAGTGGAAAAATTCAAAGTAAACATAAGCATTGACAGTTGCTATAATAATTCTGCCACGGAAGTGCCAAGTTTCTCTTCTAGTGGTGATGATGGGGAGGGAAAAGCTCTTTTCAGCAGCAGTATAACATAGCAAGCATTCTGGGAAAGTATTCAAAAGAAGGAAAAATCCAAGCCAGCCACTTTGGTATTATTACAGTACATACAGAAGAAAATGAGAGCATGAATAGGCATTATCTAAGTCAAAAAATAATGGCATATAGTGAAAGAGGAAGTCAGACTTTCCATGTGCAATAACATTACTGTGAGTCATTGGGCTCCAATGGGGTTCAGTTCCAGGACCCCCAGAGATACCAAGATCCCTAGATGCTCAAGCCCCACTACATGCAGTGACATAGTAAAATGGTGTCCTTTACATAAAATGGGAGGAACATTAAGGTTTACTTTTTTGGATAACAAAAAAAATGAAAGCGCAGATGGTTGAATTATTGGATGCAGAATTTGTGGATATGGAGGCTGCTTAGTAAAGGTGTATTTTACTTCATTGTTAATTTAAAAAGAAAATTTGACACCTTTGCATACTACAGTTAGGATGACTGATCATCCCCAGGTTTTTAACCAAAGTGTTGTCAGATAGCAGTGGTAAGACACAGGACACAATAAAGGGATCCGAAGCTCAGTTAAAGTATGGAATAAAGAGTTAGAAGAGCATCACTCACATGAAGCTGCTCATCATCTGTTTAGTATCTTCTGAGCTTCTAGAGTTGGCAAAGCTGATGAATGAACAGTAGACAGCAATCCAGGCACACCACTTTAACTGAAACACCATGGAATAATGTAATAAGAGATGCAATGAGTTCAATAATCCTACCAGATGATAGTTAATGCAAGTGTTTCACATTTATCTAACACATCATTCTGCATCCTCAGTGAATACAGAAATTACTTTATGTCCAATAGCATTCTAACTGAGTCTCTGTTATTATGTTTTTGATTAAGTCTCCAGTATCTTTTAGAGATATGACTCTTGGAGCTTTTTTCACCAACTTTCTTTTTACCATTTTCTGCATTTTAGAGAACTTCCCTTTTTTGAAATCAAACTAAGTAACACTGGAGTTCCCTAAATCTTTCCCACTAGTAAGAAGATTATATGGGATGTTTTTACCTACAACCAATTCACCACTGTTTCAAAAGAATTGTGGATTAGATGGGCCTCGTCTGTTTGAACCAGGCTTGTATGAAAGCCTTACTTAATACAATGGGACCAATATTTATTTATTTATTTCCCATATTTATACCCCACTTTTCTCACCCTGAGGGGAACTCAGAGCGGCTTACAGATTGGCCACTTTAGTGTCAATATTGCAATACAAAATATATAAAAGCACATTAAACATCAACAAAATAAACATACAAATACATAATCCGTTAAAACCTCTTAAACCATTTAGCGAAAACCAAGGTCATCCTTTATGATGTTGCATATAAATTCTGTGTTGCAATTGAGCAAAATGAAATGAATTTGGGTAGTATGATGGCAATTTCCAAATCTGCCGGCTCGCTTCAACCACACCACATTGGCACTCTAAACCAGCTCTATACCATTCTATCATTTTAATGTTGTAGGGAATGCTCCCAAAATGGCAGGGAAATAGAGAAGTCCTAAATTGTGGGATATACATTTCAAATTCAAAACAGTAAAGGAGGAAATGCAATGGATCTTATTACTACAATATGATGTCCTACAGGTGAACAAGTGAACGGGTGAGTGGGGGATGGGCAATTTGCCACTACTGGTCACTACTCACCTTCAACATCAAGCCACACATACTAAAAATCATTCCCAAAAGATTCATGTAGTCAGGTGTAGGGTCTTCCAGGGTTGGGTTGTTCTCTGTGGATGGAGGCTTGTATCTACAAATGAAATTATGGAGTGGGGGGAGAAAGCATTAAATCAGGATGGAAAATAAAATATTAACATTATCTGCAATAACGTTGAACTAAAGACCAAGACACCAATAGCACATTCTCTGCTTATAATAAGATTGTATAACATATGTTTGTTTGTATGTGTATGGATGGATGGATAAAATTGCCACATTACACTCATTTCTTATTTATTTATTTACTTCATTTCTACCCCACTTTTCTTGACACCAAAGGGGACTCAAGACAGCTTACAGATCTGGTAAAAATTCAATGCCACACAGCTAAGCAACAAAACACATCTCATCAAAATATAACTGTAACTTACCAACAGCTCCTGTACTTTAGTTCTGCCCTGTGCCCTATAGCCCTGGCATTTTTATGCCAAATGACATTACTCTTCCAGTCCTAACTTCTATTGGATTTTGCACTTTCCCTTAGCCCTATCCAGAAACTATTGCAGAAACTCTTAGCCCTCTGAGATTAGTATTTTTACTGATCGGCCTAGGGATTGCTTTTATGATGTTGTGCTGTGTTATTGTGATGTGTTTTATTTTGTTTCTGATATTTTGATATTGTTTTTGACTTTACTTACTGCACTATGTTTTAATCTGTGTTTTTTTCAGGCTTGCCCCTTGTAATCTGCCCCGAGTCCCTTTAGGGAGATGGAGGCAGGGTATAAACATAAAGTTGCTATTATTATTATCATCATCATCATCATCATCATCATCATCATCATCGTCGTCATTATCATCATCATCAGAATCTAATTATATAAGCAATTAAAACACATATCAATCAACAGATTAAAAACCATATACGTAAAATATAGAATCATGATCTCATAATTTATACTAATATTTATATGATTAATGAATGTTAACACAAATTGTTCACATGCAAACTCTTTGAAACTGTATTTTACAGAAAGTTAGCTACTTTACTTAACTGGAATGTTGTTTTCATAAAAAGCCAATAAAGGTGAACATGCCAGAGGCTGAACAGCCATCTGTCAGGATTACAGGAGCTCCTGGTGGTGCAATGGGTTAAACTCTTGTGTCAGCAGGACTGCTAACCAAAAGATCAGCGGTTCAAATCCGGAGACCAGGGTGAGCTCCCATATGTCAGCTCCAGCTTCCCATCCAGGGACATGAGAGAAGCCTCCCACAGGATGATAAAACTTCCAGGCATACCCTGGGCAGTGTCCTTGCAGGTGGCCAGTTCTCTCACACCACAAGCGACTTGCAGTTTCTCAAGTTGCTCCTGACATGAAAAAAAAGGATGACTGTATGACATCTTGCACTGAAGAGTCCACATTGAGGAACGGGTTGGGCAAGATAAGGGTGGGCACCTGCTGCCCCAGATGTCACTGAACAATCAACTTAATTCAATGCAGCCAGTAGTAAGTAGCATCTAAACACCAAGCGATCCTGAGCTGCCCATCTCAGAACTGAGTAATTCCATTCTTTCATTTCTATGAAGGCCTCTCCTGTACATCACATCAGCAACAGCCTGCTGCTACGCTACAAGTTTAGCATGGACAGATCTAATCTATCCTGAAGGGCAAATCTCCCAATTTTACAGGGTGTTTCAAAAACTATGGACCCAATTGCAAGGCAGTATATTCCAGGATGGCAACATGTTACAATCACACAAAAAGTTACAAATGGCAATGAGTCATCAATTGTTACTAACCATTTTGAACCAGAAACAAATGTAAAAAAATAATAACTGAAAATGGAGAATATCTCATTAGGCCTGGTGTTGCGGGGTCACTATCTCATGGATGACTGGGGCTAGTGCTGGGAGAGGCATCTAGCAGTTTTATTTATCGTGTTAGAAGAAAATTGAGAATACAGTTATAATGTATAAAAAACCACTAACAAAGTTAAAAACTTGTCATTATGCTAAAATTCCTTTGACCAGAGTGCCTCTAGTGTCGCTGGAAGAAGGTCCTCCATTGTGAATGTATGCACTTGAAGTATAGTAAAGATGAAGGTTTTCCCTAGACATTAAGTCTAGTCATGACTGACTCTGTAGGGTGGTGCTCATCTGCATTTATAAGCCAAAGAGCCGGTGATGTCCATAGATGCCTCCAAGGTCATGTAGTCGGCATGACTGCATGGACCGCAGTTGTTACCTTCCCGTGAGAGCGGTACCTATTAATTTACTCTTTTACATGTGTTTGAACTTTTTTTTTCATGTCAGGAGTGACTTGAGAAATTTTAAGCTGCATTTTACCTGTATTTGTTGTACGTATTTCGATAGTTCTTTGTTCTACATCACTCTTTTACCTAAGTCATACCCACCTTGAGCCACAAAGAGAGGCAAGTAACAAATACATTATTATTATTATTATGATTATTATTTGATACACAACAGGATTAGTACACAGCAAACAAATCACTGTGCTGGCTGTGTGTATGTGTGTGAGTGTGTCAGGAGCAACTTGAGAAACTGCAAGACCCTTCTGGTGTGAGAGAATTGGCTGTCTGCAAGGATGTTGCCCAGGGGACGCTCAGATGTTCTGATGTTTTACCATCCTTGTGGGAGGCTTCTCTCATGTCCCTGAATGGGAAGATAAAGCTGACAGAGGGAGCTCACCCATGCTCTCTCTGGATTTGAACCTCCAACCTGTCAGTGTTTAGTCCTGCCAGCACAAGGTTTTAACCCATTGTGCATCGAGGGGTTCCTGCTAGGTTTGAACTGCTAGGTTGGCAGATGTTGGGGCTAACAGTGGGAGCTTACCTTGCTCCCTGGATTTGAACCACCTTTCAGTCAGCAAGTTCAGCAACTCAGTGGTTTAACCCACTGTACCACCAGGGGCTCCACTTGCAATATGCAAGTATTAAGATAGAATGCCATCAAGATAGCAGAAGTTATTCATGACGTAATTAATCCCTTTGAAACTCTCTGCCCAACCTTTTTCAGGAGGTGAGTGTGTCATTCAGGGGTGGTTGGTGGTTGCAGAGAAACAGCCATTTCAAACCGGGTCCATCTTGCTTGTTTTGTTTTGTTTTTTGTCCTGTTAGGAGCCACTTCAGAAACTGCAAGTCGCTTCTAGTGTGAGAGTATTGGCTGTCTGTAATGACGTTGCTCAGGGGACAGATGTTTTGAAGCTTTTACCATCCTTGTAGGAGGCTTCTCTCCTGTCCCCGCATGAGGAGCTGAAGCTGACAGAGGGAGCTCATCCGTCCTCTCCTCGGATTCGAACCTGCGACCTGTCGGTCTTCAGTTCTGTCAGCACAGGGATTTAACCCACTGCGCTACTGGGGGCTCCTAACTTGCTGAAACACATTTATTATTTTGAAGCAGTTTCTCAAGCTCTGGCTGGCCGGAGGTTTTTGGACTTCGGCTCCCAGAGACTCCACTCATTGGCCCAAGTAGCTGAGGCTCCTGGGAGCCGAGGCTCACAACCTGGAGGGCGAGAGTGTGGGAATCAAGGCAGTTGAAAGCATTCCCGCGCGACAAGGCCAAGCGTCTCCTTCCCTCCTAGTTCCTGCCAGGCCTTGTGCCCGAGAGCACCCCCTGGGAAATGCGGGCCACGCTGCCTGGGGGCGGGGATGTCCTTCGGCCCTCGGGCTCGGCCCAGGCGCCCAACGTCCTTGCCGCTTTCCCTGGCGCCTCGCACTCTGCCCAGCGCCTCAGAGGGCCAGCTCTGCTTGGGTGGTAAAGGAGAGGCCGCGCGCGCCCAGGCGTTGCCATAGTGACCCTTCAGGCCTGCCGCGCGGAGGGGGCGGCGCGAGCCCCAGCGGCCCCTCCTAAGAGACTGAAACCCCTTTCGTGTCCCGGCGACCCCTGACCCCCACTATCTGACCTTAGGACGCGGTTGGGCCGCCGCGGGTCCGCCATGTTGTTGCTGGACATCCCACCCTCGCGGCCCGTCTCAGGGCTCCTCAGGGAAGGCGGGTTTCCTTTACCACTCCAGCTTCCGCTTCTCCTCACGGGGGAAGACTAAGGATGCCGCACCCCGAGTCCCGCGCATTTGTGTTCCGGTTAGGCGAGACAGGCTTCTCTTCCCCGGAGAGGCATCCTGGGAGACATTAAAGGCAGAACGGAGCGGACCCTGTGGAAATGGCAGGAGCTTTTCCGACTCGCTGCCTCCCCTCGAATTCAAAGGTAACTTGGAGTGGAGGAGGCGGCTTAAGAGGAAGAGTAACACAGACACACTTGAATCTCTTGCTGTGGCATTTTTTTTTATTTTTTAGAATATTTTTTTATTTTGAGAAAAAAACCCAGTTATATAGACATGTACTATACACTCCCCTCTCTTTTATTTACACTCACCCTTGTGCTCCTCTTCTCCAGAGCCATCTTTTCTTTTAAAGTTCCACCAAAAGTTCAGTTCTTCACTGGGAGGTAAATTCCCATTTTCTTTTTCCTTTTGCCTTTTCTAGAAATTTTCTCCAAATACTTTCAAAGTCATTTTTTTCACATAATCCTTTCTTTACTTTTAAGTTTGATGTTTGCATTTTAAATCAGTCAGGATTTAAAATGTGCAAAAGCTGGGTTGCATTTAAACATTAAAAAAACCAAGATTATGGCATCCGGATGATTGATAACTGGGAAATAGAGGGAGAAAACATGGGGGCAGTGACAGACTTTGTATTTCTGGGAATGAAGATTACTGCAGACGCAGACTGCAGCCAGGAAATCAGAAGACACTTACTTCTTGGGAGGAAAGCAATGAGCAATAAAATAGTGAGGAGTAGGGACATCACACTGGCAACAAAGATTTGCATAGTCAAAGCAATGGTATTCCCTGTAGTAACTTGGATGTGAGAGCTGGACCATAGGGAAGGCTGAGTGAAGGAAGGTAGACACTTTTGAACTGTGGTGCTGGAGGAAAGTTCTGAGAGTGCCTTGGACCACGAGAAGATCTAACTAGTCTATACTTCAGGAAATAAAGCCTGACTGCTCACTCCTCCTAAGGACAAAGATGAAGTACTTCAGCCACATAATGAGAAGACAGGAAAGCTTGGAGGAGACAATGATGCTGGTGAAAATGGAAGGGAAAAGGAAGAGGGGCCGACCAAGGGCAAGATGGATGGATGGTAGCCTTGAAGTGACTGGCTTGAGCTTGAAAGAGCTGGGGGTGGTGACAGCTGACAAGGAGCTCTGGCACGGGCTGGTCCATGAGGTCACAAAGAGCCAGAAGTGACTGAACGAAAAAACAACCAAAAAAAGTCTGTCTGTAGAGTAGCTGACAACTTAAATATAGATACAGGAGCAGCAGATGTTACACAGACAATCTACAGAAAAGTGAATAATTGATCATAATTGATGCTAAATGCAGGTGAAGCAAAGAAAGAAATTAGATTTGGATAAAAGCAGACTGTTAATGCTAGAAGAGTTGAAGATTCAAGAACTGATGAGATCAGTTACTTAAGTTTAAGGGACTAATGGACTCAGCCACTTAAAGTTGAAATAATTAAAATCATATTAAGGGCTAAGCATGAGAGATGTGCCAGTATGCCAAAGGACACTTGAAGGAAGGAACTCCATATACGGCTGTAGGCTGGCCATGTGTCAGAGGAAATGTGATTTATCAAAGGCTCTTTTGACAGTGCTTCTGATGTGATCCAAGGGTGAGGTATGGAGAAAGGGGGATTTAAATATGAACTTCATTATATTGTGTATGTGCATCTTTGTCTATCTTTTTTTTTAAAAAGATGCATCTGCCTGCAGGTATATTTTATAAAATTTTCTGCTTCAAAATTTTGTAATCAGAGTATTTATAAAAAGGCTCCAAAGGGGTATATTTCTAACGCTTCTCCCTCCTCTGAGTGAATTATGTGCAAATTACATAGTTTTGTAGTTTGAACTTTGCTAAAACAAAGGAGGAGAAAGAAACAATTTTTAAATAAGAAAGTGGGATAACAGGATTAATTGGGGCTGTCTCTGTCAAATCAGAATAGTTGCAGTGTGTGGGTAGGCTGTAAGAATGGCAGCAACTTAGGCAATTGGTGCTTACCTTTGTATGATGATCCAACTTTGTAATCAGAATGGATTCTCCATTTGTTTCACCATTGTGAGGAAGCTAGTTGTTTGAATAGTATGGCCCTTGGAAACTGATTTCTTTGCATTTGTTATTCTGCAACCAGGTGGTGTCACTCTGAAGAGAATAAATAACCAGAAGCAGAAGCAATCGAATCATATCAATCAGTTGGGGATATTCCTGGTGTCTGAGATCATGCTGTGACTGTAGCTGCAACATCAATAATAGAGGAGAATACGTTCTTGCATACCAGAAGTTACTTGTATTTGCCATGGCCTTTCCAGAGCCCAAGCCCAAAAAGCCTGAGCTTCCAAAGAAACTGTTTGCTACACTGGAATGTAAACAGGGAGCTGTCAGAGCAGTGAGATTCAATGGTGAGTGTGCCCTTTGTCCTTTAAAGTGGCATAATAAGGGAGCCATCCTTAAAATGGTATAAGAAAGGTACTTTGCATTTCAACCAAGAACCAAAAGTAGGAGACAGATATCCTGCTTTTAGCAGAATAGGCAAACAGCATGCCATTTTAAAAAGAAGAAAAGCTTAACATTTTCAATACTTCACTCAAAAGTAACTGAAGAGTGTAAAATGAAATGAAAAATACTTTGTGCAGGTAGCTGATAATGGACCATATTATCAACTCAAGTTAGATTTATACGATATGCATACTGACATCATTTTTACATTAATGTGATTTATATGTACTATTGTCTTTATTAGATGGAGAGCAACAGACTATTCTGTGTGGGGAAAGCATTATGCTTTGTATGCTCCTGTAGGATCCCAATGAAAATGTTTAGCTGATAGGGATGGAGAAATGAAAAGGCAATTTCCTAGTATGAAAATAACGTCTAGTATGTAATTGTAAGTCTTGTGTCATTTGTTAAATCAAGAAAACAAACACAATAAGATGAGGAATTGAGCTTTCTAGGGCAGAAATTTTGTGATTTTGGGGCAAATTGTGATGAAATATAACAGATTATTGTGTCTAGTGGACTGAACAAAGATCAATCAATTATGTTTCCTCTTTGTTTAATATAGTGGATGGAAATTATTGCCTCACCTGTGGTAGCGACAAATCGCTTAAGCTGTGGAACCCTCACAAAGGAACACTTCTTAAAACATACAGTGGCCATGGCTATGAAGTCCTGGATGCAGCAGGGTAAGCGGGATCAATTTTAAAAATAGGGGAAGGTGTCATGAAACGCCTTCAGAAAATTTGAGATGGTCATAAGATTAGATGGTGGTGTATGCACTAGAATTGTTTTACTCTGGGTACATGGCTATAAGCAGAGTAATAAATGGAAGTTCGGTTACTGAAATTTCTCTCGTAAAAAGTTGTTTTGTTGCGAAATACTATGCTATGTAGAACACACAGTTTCACCATAAAAGCAAAATATTGACTATTCTTGCGCCACTGGGGGCAAGAATGCAAATAACCCAACAAACAAAAAGCCATAACCATTAACATAAATTTATTTCTCCATCAAAGTTTTGGTAGTACATGAAATTGAAATGTAAATTCTTGTTTTGAAAGAACTTACTCTGCTTCTCTTGGAAACTTGAAGAGCAAAGTACCATCTCATGATGATAACAAATCCTGTTCAATCCTCACTCCAACTTTTGTAGCCCATGTTATCAGTCCTATTTTCATCCTAATGACTACAAACTTGCTTCTGAAAAAAACCCCTAAAGGATAGATCAGTCTTACTCAAGGAAGTCTGGGAATTGCATATTCAGTTTTGATAATAAATTTTAAGGAATTAAAATAAACGACTTTGCTGCCTGGAAACATTATTCATGTTGTTTTGTCCATGTGTAACTTTTGTCAATTTCTTTTTCATGCACAGGTCATTTGATAACAGCCAGCTTTGCTCGTGTGGAGCAGATAAAACAGTGGTGCTATGGGATGTTGCTACAGGGCAGGTGATCCGCAAGTTCCGTGGCCATGCAGGGGTAAGATGTGTGTTGACCATTACGGGTGGCAGTATTGTCCCTTAGGGGTGCAATAAAAGCCTCACGGCTTCATGCGGGTGATAATACAGTAGCAGGATGAGAGCCTTGGATCATGAAAATGAGAATATTGGAACTTGGATCTCTCTCTCTGTCTAAAGAAGCCGTTTGTGTTGTTGGACAAGAGAATAAACTATGGGAGAGTGTCAAAGAAAGAAATTAACAAATCTTGTCTATGGTAGTCTGTTGCCCCCAGAAACCATTTCCAGACTGACAAATTAATTATACTTTGAGCTTTCATAGATATAGCCCACTTTATCCAATGGAGTGTTTTGGTTAGTTTTGGATGGAATTGTAGATACGGACATCAGAGAGAAATAAATTCCAGACAATTCCCCATCTGATGAAGTAGGCCATTACCTGAGAATGCTCATGCTGTAATTAATTTCCTGACATACATGTGCATGTATAGATGTACATATTCATACATAAATACCTTTCACATAATACACATACTGATGAAGTGTGTTATAACCAACAAAAGCTCATACTAAAGGAAGTTCATTAGTCTCTAAGGTTTAAATGCAACTATTTGGCTTACAGGGGGTTTAGAGATAGAAGAAGGGAGATTCCAGGGGTTCATATGGTTGCTGTAGAAATGCTTCATGTGAAGCTTAGAAAGCTGATGAAATGGAGAAAGGGCATGTCAGCTTCCACCCATGAATCCAAGTCCTAAGGATGGTAAAGTAGATTGTAGACTGGGAGACAGTAGCAAAAGACTAAACTCTTTATTTCTTCCTCTGAGCAGAAGGTAAATTGTGTCCAGTTCAACGAGGAGGCAACTGTGATCCTATCTGGTAAGAAGCTCTTTCCTTATTGCCTGCTTCCCTGCTGCCCCCCAAAATTTTGGTTTGAGCTGTGCCTACCATACTCCCTCATTCTCATGCAGGTTCCATAGACTCCAGTGTCCGCTGCTGGGACTGTCGCTCGCGCAGATCAGACCCCATCCAGATACTAGACGAGGCCAAGGATGGTGTCTCCAGTCTGAAGGTGTCCGACCATGAAATCCTTACAGGGTGAGAAAAAATGGATCGAAGTTGGTGTTGTAGAAAAAATTGAATCCCACTGTGGTAGTAAGGCAGAATATACACAAAGCTGATGATGATAATAAAAGTTAATTCCCTGGTCTGCTTGGTCCAGATCATACTGGGACCTATAAGGATTTGCAGTCCATCCCTGTTTATTTGATTCACCTATCAATTTTCAATAAGTAACAGGAAACAGCTCAAATAACTCCTGTGGCTGTAATAAAAGTAAAAAAAAAAACCCTAATATTTCCACTCAGATATTGCTTGCTAAATATTCCTGCCTGTGCAGCCTGTTTTTCTATCTCTCGTGATGTTTGGTGTTCTGCTCAGCCAATTCCTTTTATTTTTTCTCTTTTTGTTTGTTTTGTTTTTAGGAGAGTAGCCTGGGTTTACATTTAGATAACAAGATTTTCCCCCACATCTATGAAGGATCCTATTGCCATTTCATTTCAGAGGGCAGAGATGGCCCCATATCTGCCCTCTCTGTAGGCCAATATTGGTGACTTATGCAAACATGTGTAGGATATTCACTTTTCTATAGCAAAGGGGTTTGTATGGTGCTCTCCTTGTATCAAGTGATTTGAAGACCTTGTGCTGCAGATAGGTTAGTACTTCCTTTCCAACAAATGTCATATTGCTAACTTCCCGTGCCTTTCCCCCCCTCCCCCAGTTCTGTGGATGGGCGTGTCCGGCGCTATGACCTCCGTAGTGGGGAGCTTTACTCTGATTACACTGGAAGTAAGTGCAGCAGATTTGATGCAACAATCACCATTTTTAGAATTATGTTTTCAATTTTTGCTACATTACTTTTGCCTCTGTTGCTTTGGAGAAGTGATGTGCTTTTCTATCAGTGGTTGTTCCTCAGGTTCAAGTTGATTACATCCTACAAAGGAGTATCTTGTATCTTTTTTGCCAGCCTTTATACTCAGACTATACAATCCACTAAATTACAGTTTTCTTGATCCCCCAAAACCATCATCCTTTGTTTTTCGCTCTTTAGAAGTTTTAGTTCTGAGGAAAATGTCATCAATCTAGGAGCAGCAGGTTCTGAATGGAGTTGCACAGCCACTTGCATTTCTACACATAAGGAACAATAATCACCATCTAGGTGTCACTGTTATACAACTCCCAGCATTCCTCACCATTGGTCATACTGGTCAGGACAGCCGGGACTTGTACTCTCATGAGATCTAGAAGGCTACATGGTTCTCCATCCTCACCTTGCCATTCATACCGATACCCAGACTGCCCAACTGTTTTTCTTGCAGGCCCAATCACCTGTGTGTGTTTCAGCAAAGATGGCCAATGTACACTGGTGGCTAGTTTGGATTCTACGCTGCGATTGCTGGACAAGGAGACAGGCGAGCTACTAGGAGAGTAAGCAGTATAATTATTCTTTCCTATCCTTCAAAACTATCAGTAGCACTTAGAAAGGCGTGCTGTTTTTTCACTACTAAGAGTTGTATTCAGCTATTTATTAATAGATGTCTTCAAGTAAGAGTATAAAAAAAAGAGACTTGTGCAATATCAATCTTTATACATTCAGCAAATGCGCTGTGAGTAAGAGCCAGTCACTATCTTTGACTAAGATCATTTGATTGCCTTCTTCTAACTTGGTAACGACTGAAGTGGATGAGTGAAGAAAGCCTGGCTGAGATGAGCAGGTCTTCTCTTAATTCTACTCTGATTTCTCTGTAGATATACTGGCCACAAAAACGTAACATACAAGATGGACTGCTGTATGAGTGAGAGAGACACACATGTTGGGAGCTGTTCTGAGGATGGGAAGGTGTATTTCTGGGACCTGGTTGAGGTGAGCAGAATTCCCTGGGGAGTTTCCTCTGGACAGCACTGTGGCACTGCTGCCTCGTGGGGAAAGAGCCACTGGTGTTGTGGCTGGCTATAGTGCATTGAGATTTAATTCCCCTTTCTTGGACAGGACAGGATCTGTCAGTGCAGGCAGTTTTTCAGATTTACTATAAATTCAACAGAAAACACAAGAGTTTTGATCCGTTACATGACTGAAAGCAGCGATAGCAGTTAATTTTGGCTGGCTTATTTTAGTTTGGCCTGAATGAATAGCTAATAGCATAACCAGGGAAGCAGCAAGAGTTAACACAGGGCCGAGATAATTGAAAGCTAAATCATAGTGATCTGTGTTGTCGTTTATAGAGTGCCTTACAATTTTGCTCTTTGTCGCCTTGTCAATGTGATACATTTTAATTTGTCCATGAGAAAATAACATTTGCTTTCTTGTGAACAGGAGAATCAAGACATTGCCTAGCATTTGTTCCATTTACACATGACGAATTAAACTGGGATTGTGCCTTCCTGATTGCATTAATTTAGCCTCAAGTGACTGTAGTTTGCACTTCTTATGCTGGCTATGATTTGTTTCTGTCTCTCTTCTATTCACTGGACCTCTTTTCACTGTTAGGAACTGGCCTTGAAGGGAGACACAGATTCCTTTGGCCTCTGTGCAAAGACCCTTCCAATGTCACTAAGCCCCTGTTGATTAGAGAGACAGCATTATCTCAAGGGTAATGGGAGGTAGTTGCCCTAGTGAGTGCCACTCCTGATTTGAATCTATTTTCTTATTTATTTGTTTTATATCCTTTCTTCCATGAAAGGACCTTGAGGCAGCTGATAATAAACTAAAACAAACACACAAAAGCACCAAAATACAGCACAGTTGAGTAATGCACCAATATAAGGTGGGGCAACCAAGGCACAATCCCATTAAAGACATCTGTGGATTAAGCTATCTCCAGGTTCCTTGCTGAAAGTCTAATTGAATGGAAGATCTCTGACTGCAGGCAGAAGACAAGGGAGCCTGGGAATTAGTCATGCAGTCCCCTTCTTGAGGTGCAGCTAAAGTACATGCTATCTCTGGAAAGGTCTTGTGTTCTTCTAATCTTTACAAGTTTGGTTTCTTTCCTTACAGGGATCCCTGACCCTTGCTTTACCGGTGAGCAAAAGTGCAGTTCAGTCCCTGTCCTTCCATCCCACCGAGACTTGCCTGCTCACTGCTGCTGAGGGCCTGGTCCAGCTCTGGAGGGAAGACTCTTATGTTGCTGAGGAAGGACTAGTTGCCTGAATATTGTTGTCCTTTCCTAAGCAGATGGCCTGAGCTAGAGAGAGGACGTCCTCTGGCATTTCTGTCTTCAGAAACACAGAAGATGTGTGCTACCTTCAGGGAGGAGTGTGGCAGGGGACCTGAAATAACCACAGTTTTGACTCTGACTTGAGCAGGACCAACTGTTGTTTAGAAGACCTGGCAGAGTTGCTATCTGGATCATCTTTAAGATGGCAGAACACAAAGTGTTCCTAATGCATTTTTCAATTCAGTGACGAACAGTTTTTGTAAAAAAATAAAAAAAATAAAAGATCTTATGATGGAATTTCAAACCGTTTCATGGCTTGGAAGTCTGAATAACCAATTCTTGGGCTAGCAAGTCCTATTTGTACAAGATAATATAAGCACAACACTGGCTCATATAAAACTTATTTATTCTTCAACCTGACCAACTCTCAATCATAAATCTGCACCCCCTTTCACACAGACCATCCATACCTCTTACTTATCCCAGTTCTCTGACAAACAAATTACCAAATGTTTGCCATATATCTATCTATCTATCTATCTATCTATCTATCTATCTATCTATCTCGTGTCAGGAGTGACTTGAGAAACTGCAGGAGCTCATCCGCCACTCCCCGGATTTGAATTTGCGACCTGTCGGTCTTCAGTCCTGCCGGCACAGGGGTTTAACCCACTGCGCCACGGGGGCCACACATATGAACCTTTGTAATGTTGCAAGGTGTGTGTGTCTAGTCAATTCAGCCTATTTTGACAGAATTGGCATATATTCAAGTTTTCTTTCACAATATTGCTGAAACTTTTCCTTTTGCTATAAGGAAAAGTCAGAAAAGTCTCTCTGGACAATAAATAGTTGATTAGAAGGTTTGAGAACAACAGAAGTGGTGCTATATACAAATCTTCCCTTGTGCATGTTTGGGGCCATCCAATCAGAATGCTCTTATAGGGCTAAAATTTTCAACACATCTCCCTTCACTTTTGCAGTGTTTACTTAACTGTGTTCACCCTACACTGCTAGCTTGTGTATCCAAGCCCACTGGCTGGCATTCCCCTTTCCCTCTCCATCATACGTCCAAAAGAGCTTTGCTGGGTTGGATGGACCACAGGCTCATGTAGTCCTTGTGTTCCCATAGTGGCCAGTCAGTTGCCCAAGGAAAGACCATAAACAATGAGGAATGCCTCAGCACTGTGCCAGCTATTGAGAGACATATGTTAATTGGCACTGGAGCATGTCTATTCATCCTATTAGTAACTATTCATGGTTCTATCATTATTATTTAAACTACTCTGTATAAAGTAGTTGCACTTCTCTTTTAGATGCTTAGCATTCTGATTGGTTGATTGAACCCATTCAGCTTTAACATTGGTCAATGTTTCATGTTGCCCTTTTGTTTCTCAATACTGAGATGATAATTTTGAGTAACTCAGCCATAGGTCACCAAACTGGGCAGCTCAGCTTATTACATCATATCCTGGTAAGAAGCACTTGTTTTGCCACATTGTTTGAACTGGTTTTACGGGTCTGGGAAACCAACAGCCTGTTCTCACAGAGTCTGATCTCCACAATTGATGTATGAGGGAATAGAGGCTTGGGTGCATAGAATTAGCATTGCTTACATTTTAAAGAGCTCTTTCCAAAACAGGGGCAACATCTTCCTCTTGGCATTCAGGTTTTTATGGTACCCTGGACAATCTGAACTGATGGCCATAAACCTCTGGAATGTCCATGGTGGCTCAGGTTTTGTTTGCCCTTACATATTTTGCAGCACTTACTGCTATTCAAATAAAAGGCTGACATGAGTTGGATGTTGGAGGCCGATTCACAATCTTATTCCAGCCAATTTCCATTGCAATAAAATTTAGGCTTATGCAAAATTGTTTGCTGATGTGCTATAGGTTTGGAAGAAACCCCAGTCCAACCCCATGTAGGAATACACAATCAAATTGCTCCCAACTGATTGGCCATCCAGCTTTTGTTTAAGAGCCTTCAGCAAGGGGACTCTATCACATTCTATCACACTCTGAGGCAGCATATTGGAGAAACTTGCTGTCTGGATAGATTTTATCAGACTCTTAAAGAATACTATGCTCCAGAAAAACTTTTAAAGACTCACTATGCTAACCATTTTGAGGGAAACATGGGCTGAAAACTCTGCATAACACAGGAAGTCAATAATCTGTTGGCACGTGGTACCAAAGACTCAGGCAAAGCCAGAAAGTCAGAGATGACCCATAATCACCTTTCTCTTCACCCAGCAGCAGATTATCTGAGGCAAGGAGGTGATCAGCTCCAAATTAATAGTTGACCCTTTACTTGGCTTGCACAGCATTCCAATGCTGAATGACATTTTGATGTGTAAACAGAAGCAAGGTTCAAAGGAATTAATGGACACTGGCCAATAAAGGAGATGGTGAGATTACTTGAGAGATGCAGCTGCTTCTGGGGACAGCAAGGGAGGATCAGAACAAAAGGGCTCAGCAGCTTAGATGGAAGAACATCACTTTCAATTTCAAAGTTCAAACAGACAAAGGGCTAAATATAAAAGACCAAGGACTATTCAGGTGAGAGTGGCAATCTGTTTTCCCAGCAGTGGAGTGTAACCTCATTATTGTAACTTCCAGGAATAAGTACTTGTGGGATATATTCTACTTTATGTGCCATAACAGTTTGTCCAGTCTTGGGTAATGTGCATTGGGACCCGAGTTGAAGTGTTATTTCACGCTCACTATTTATCAGGTTTGTCTTGTGAAAGACTCCATAGTGTTGCAATTCTAACACCAATTACCACACTTAATGAATGTGTTGTAAAAAGCATGATACAAAATTTTGTACAGTGACAACTTCAAGCTAAACCCCCAAGAGGGAGCTTATAAACAATATCTGTGACCAATAGTCCACCATTGCAAAACGGTTCCCTCCCAGCCAAGAAATAGCTATTTTTCATCTGGCAATCAGAGGGCTTCTTGAGGGGAGTATCTTACATCTATTGTCCCTTGCTGCTAAGGCAGGATTTCTGCCCTGTTGGAGTCTGGCTTTATGTCTGGAGAAGCAGCCAGCTGCACCATCAGTCAGGGATTCAGGGCTGTGGAACAGCTGTCAGTTCCCTTGGAAAGAATGAAGGCAAATGTATAATGGATTCACAAGAGCCACTGGGTTTGAGAAGACCTATAACTTCTTCCAGGACTGCTCCAAATTAGAGGCCAATAGAAGTTATGCTACTCTACATTGTTTATCTGTAAAAGGCCAGGGACTTCGAATTTAATCAGTGTTTGAGACAGGCCCGTAGCCAGGATTTCGTTTCGGGGGGGGCTAAAAAATTTTCAGGGGGGGTTTCGGGGGGGGCTGAGTTTCGGGGGGGGGCTGAGTCTGAGTGAAAGAGGGTCTAGCCTAGCAAACCTTTTGTATCATTACCCCAATACCCCCATGCATATGGGATATATTGAGTATGGTGATCAGATCATGATATGAATAAACATAACAGTTTAAATAATGCACCAGTAAGGCCTTTTCGCGAACCACCATGAGAATTTCGGGGGGGGCTGAAGCCCCCCGAGCCCCCCCCCCCCCCCCTGGCTACATGCCTGGTTTGAGAGGTTGAATATAGCTTGCTTTGGCTGCTAAAACCAACAATTGATTGAGTTTGCTAGAATACATGGTTGCTCTCTTCCCTTTCAATGTGAATAATGTATGCTCAGGAAACTACCTGTCTTGAGCATACATTATTCTTCAAGACAAATATAACATGGTATCTCCATATACCTAAACCGGCCGGGTGATCCTAGAATTACAGAATAATAGGTGGAAGAGACCACATGGGCTATCTAGTTCAACTCCCTGCCATGCAGAAAAATCACAATCAAAGTACCCCTGACAAATGACCACCCAGCCTCTGTTTAAAACCTTCCAAGGAAGGAGCTTCCACCACACTCCAAGGCAGAGAGTCCCACTGCTGAACTGTTCTTACAGTCAGGAAGTTCTTCCTAATGTTCAGGAGGAATCTCTTCTCCTATAATTTGAGCCCTTTGCTCTGAGTCCTCGTTTCCAGGGCAGTAGAAAAAAGGCCTGCTCCCTCTTCCTTATGACATCCTTTAATGTCTCTTCTCAACCTTCTCTTCTGCAGACTAAACATCCCCAGCTCTTCAAGACTTTCCTCAAAGGGCATGGTCTCCAGACCTTCGATCATTTTAATTGCCCTCCTCTGGACAAGTTCCAGCATGTCAATATCACTCTTAAATTGTGATGTCAAGACTGAAGTTTAGAGTACCTCTGGACTCAGCATTGAACTGGGGAGGCCCAGGTTTTGGCAATGGCCAGGAGTGCCTTTGCACATCTAAAACTTGTGCACCAACTCCTCCCTAACTGGGGCTAGCTACAGGGATTGCACAACTCCCATTGCAGCAGCTCCATCAGCTGCTAGTGTGTTTCCAGATACAATTTAAAGTGCTGGCTTGACCTATGAAGTCCTGTATGACTCATTTCCAGGTTATTTGGCAGATTGTATATCCCTGTACAAACCTGCTCAGGCTCTGCAATCCTCAGGAGAAGCACGTTTGGGGGGATGCAAGAGAGGGTCTTCTCTGTGGCTGCCCCTCATCTCGGAAAGCTCTGCTTAAGGAAGCCAGAATGGCCCCCTCCCTGCTGTCCTGGCAGTAGGCTAAAATCTTGCTTTTTAAGGCAGGTTTCTAATGAATAAAGTTTAGAGTGAGCCGGGGCGTGCTGAATAGTATTTCAATTTTTTAACACATGTGTATGCTTACTTGTATTTTAATATTCATAGAATCATAGAATCATAGAGTTGGAAGAAACCTCATGGGCCATCCAGTCCAACCCCCTGCCAAGAAGCAGGAATATTGCACATTCAAAGCACCCCTGGCAGATGGTCATCCAGCCTCTGTTTAAAAGCTTCCAAAGAAGGAGCCTCCACCACACTCCGGGGCATCAATTCATATGTTGATGATTTAAAATTGTATTTTTAATTGCTGTGAGCCATTTCACATTTCAATCACAGAGATAAAAATGTGATATTATTATTATTATTATTATTATTATTATTATTATTATTATTGATAAGTGGTAATAGGAGTAGTGAGATTTGGACTACAGAGGTTCTGGATTGTAGTTTTGTCTGTTAGCCATCATACCAGATTTTCTGTAAATTTAGAGGGCAAAATCTTATTATTACTATTAATATTATTTCTTCATGTATTTCTACCCCATCCTTCTCACCCCTGAAGAGGGACTCAGGGTGGCTTCACAACAGGCATTCAGTAAATGCCAAACAATTAATGCAAATAAAAACCCATTAAAACAAATCAATTGAAACATCAATCACAGAAACAATTACTAAAATCATGTGAGTTTAAATTCATAGTCCGGGTCGGTCCACTGTCCATCATACAAATTGGGTCTCATTCTTGGATTGTTCCCATTACTGTTTGAATGCTTGGTCCCAAAGTCAGGTTTTGAGATGGGGGGAGGGGGCCAATCTGATGTTACTGGGAAGGGAGATCCACAGGTGATGGGCCACCACTGAGAAGGCCCTATCTCTCATCCCCACCAATCGTGTTTGTGAAGATAGTAGGACTGAGAGCAGGGCCTCTCCTGATGATCTTAAACTTCGCACTGGTTCATAGTGGGAGATACGTTCGGATAGGTAAGCTGGGCCAGAACCGTTCAGGGCTTTATAGGTAAAGCCAGCACTTTGAATTGTGCTTGGTAGCAGATTGGCAGCCAGTGGAGCTGGTGTAGCAGAGGGGTGGTATGCTCTCTGTATGCCGTTCCAGTGAGCAACTTGGCTGCTGATCATTGGACTAGTTGGAGTTTCCGAACAGTCTTCAAAGGCAACTCCACATAGAGTGCGTTGCAGTAATCTATTTGGGATGTAACAAGAGCATGGACCACCATGGCCACCATTCGCTTTTGCCATGTAATTCAAAAACTTCCACATACAGTTAGGTAGAGGACCAACCTTGTGCTCGAGCTAGAAAAGCAACCAACCTGAAACAGGAAAAAAAAAGAGCAACTGCGGTGTTAGTGCAGAACTGCAGTTTCTACATAAAGAGACATCCATGGTGCCTTGCTTGGGAAATTGCATTTTTTTTTTCTGAAACAAAGACGGGGGAGTCTGTGCTTAAAAATACATGCTATTGCCATGAGACATTAATGAATCGCATTAACTTCAGATCAGCCATCATTGTAGAACATCTTTAATTAAAATGTAAACAGTTATCAGAACAGGTTAGCGAGAGGTTCATTTACTCCCCTCCTTTATTTCTGCCCACTCCTCCTCTTCCTCAGGTTGACACTTCTTGGGCTCAGAGGCACTTGTCCACTCTCATACCCATTTCTTTGAATGACCAGCCCCGAGACACTATGCCACTGAAGACAGGTATGTTAGGCGTGGCCAAGGGATCAGAGGATGCCGTGAGTGCAACTTGTGTGTGTGCTCATGAAGAAGATATGAGAGCTGCCAGGGAAGGGGCCGGGATGAACACTGGCACACCACTCTCTGTCCAAGCCTGTCTGGTATACTTACATGAGACTAATTCAAGCTGAAACTCACCCCCCTGACTTTACAACACATGCAAAACAAAAGACCAACAACTCAGCAAGGAGTGGCACTTCGGACCCCGAGAGGCGATCACCTGGGACGCTTGAATTTCAGTGTGGATCAAGGTTTGTCATCCCATGCCGAACCTCCAGACTTCCAAAGAGATACCACCAGAGGCAGCTACTGCCATGTTTCCTGCAACACTGATCTGCAAAAGAAGACAGGGCAGTGAATTGGGGTGAGACAGGTGTTAACCCAGCTTTTTTGGTTTTTTACAGAACAGTAATTTGTTCAATATTCCTTCAGCCAGTAGGAACTCTTCAAACAGACTAAGCACACCTCACAGAAGTGAAGTTATACCCTCAAACCCCACATAGTAGAGTAGCTATGGATGCTTTTAGATAGACATCCTCCCCCCAAAAGGAACGAATGAAAAAGCCATGAGCAGTACAATATACGTATATTTTTCCTTAATGACAATGGTGACAGGTTGCATTTTAAAAAGTGATGGTCAAAGCTCTGTACAAACTGCCTGCCACCCTGTTGCCCTTACCCCATTTAATACACAATTATGTGTCCGTGAACCAACAATCTTGGGTGGGTCTGTGGGAAGATGTACCTGGAAGAAAACACAATTGCTTTAGTACTGGAAGCTGAAAGGCTAATAAACTGAAACAGTTGACTTTGTCAAACAACAAACATCAGAGGGTTGAGCAAAAAAACAAAACAAAACAAAAAACCCAGAATTGCAAAATGGTTGTTCTAATGGAATGATATGGTTTAACTCAATTCTCTACATCTAAAGTCAACGAGGCTGACAGAGAAAAGGCAATATAACCTGATGTGAAACGACCACATGTGGCCCTTGCAATCCATCCCTAAACTACAGATTAATCAACTAAAAATTGGAAATTGTTTATATTTGCAGCTTCTGTTGCATTTTATTGATTTTAACTAGTGGGGTTTTATGATTTCATGTGGTCTGTTATTGTTATTGTGATATTGTTTATGCGCCTATTGTATTTTGTGTATTTGCACCTTTGGGTGCTTTTGTGAGCCACCCAGAGTCCCTTCGGGGAGATGGTGGCGGGGTGTAAATAAAGATGATGATTATGATTATGCTAAGGTTGGTGACAGAATCCAAAAGTTCTGGTTATTACATGCAGAACTTCAAAATGGCATGAAACATCACTGCCTTTGCAGAAAACATAGCAAGCTTCTCAATAAACACACATGAAACAGACAGAGATCGGAATCAAACTGGCTTGTTCATTCCTAATTTAGAATGGTAATTTGAGTGTGACAATTCTTACACGCAGCGTCTTGTCAGTGGAAGTTGTGTACAGGGCTCCTAGCGAATGTTGGATTCCAGTGATCTGGGAGTGATGACCCACATTGAAATGCTAAGGAAAGAGCAAACAGTGAGGCCTGGAGAATGTACCATTGGAGACAATAAAAGAGTATTTGTCATCTACAGCATTTGAGTCTTCCATACTCAACCATTGGCTACCTCAAAACTGCTTCAGTGAAAAATACTGGTTTGATTTTATGGGCAAGAAAAATGATCAAAATAGATTTCAAAGGTGAATGTCAGATGTGTTAAACATGTCTTTACAACCTATCATAAACAACATTTTGACGCTATAATTTCAAAAGCACACATTGTTTTGCAGGTGGAGATTAGAGAAGTACCCTATTTCTCTGTTTCTCCATGATTCAATGTCTCTCGGTATACCTGGATGCGCTGAAAGCCCCCTCCTTTGTTCTCAAAGACATACACCAGCCCATGGTTGTCTCCAGCCCACAGCTGATTGCCGTGATATGACATAGAAAGGAGGTAGGTGTCCAGCTAAAGAAATAAATAAAACAATGTCACTGAGAGTGGGAGGAATAAGCAAGAGGCTCCCAAGACACATATTTTCCTGCAGTAAGGACTGGCTTAGTAAAGACTGTTAGGAATTGTGGGAGTTGACATCCAAAACACCTGGAGGGCCCAAGTTTGCCCAGACCTGCCCTAGCTAATAACTTACTAATACGAACTATGTGGAAATTTCTAACTCTAATATGGAACTCGGCAACACTGGAGGCTAGAGGCAGATTTAGCATGAAACTATTGGTTAGGGCCAACTGCTTTGTTGCTTTTGTTTCCCATGTGCCCAGTACACCACTTTGTCATTCACTGAACAGTCACCACTTTCGTGTCTATGATACAGCAGACTCTTGAGCCAAGTTGTTAATTCTTCAACTTCAACTTCATCACTTTCCACATAGATGAGTCTGTTATAAAACTAAATTCAGGAGGCATTTTCTTTTCTTTTCTTTTTTTTTTGGGGGGGGGGGTGTGTGTGTGTGTATTTATATTTCTAAAATTCAGTAAAAACTATACACGTATAGGTCCCAATAAGCAAAAAATCCCTTAATTCTAGAACATTCAGCTGACTGAGCCTTTGGTTGCTGCTAAGCATAAGACATATAAACCCCAACCTCTCAACTGAAGCCAGTCGATTTAGCTGGGTCTTTACATCAGCCCAAAAATAACAAGTACTTAAACATACAGTTGAAGAAATAAGGATTTTCATTCAGAAACTCAACAAGAAAGTACCTAAACAAACTACGGATTTCATATACCAATCCTTGCTTGTTTTCAGGGAATGTTTGCCCACCCTTCTGAGGAAAAGGAGATTCATGGGCTGTAGCTCACCGGCAGCCTCTGCAGGACACTGTTGGTTCGCCTGTCAAAACACACAAGTGTCCGGTCCTCACTTCCAGAGAGTATGAAGTGCTCATCAGCTGCAAGGGATAGGACTGCGCTGGAATGAAGCTTGCGCCTTTTCACTAGGGCTTGAGCAGCTGCAGAAGGTGGCGAAGAGATGATCCACAAAAGTTCAGCTACTTACACAAGATAGATCTCAAAGTATAGGCAATTCATTCAAGTAATACCTCCCAGATACGTGCCCTCCGCCTTGAACACTCAATTATTCACTTGACATTCCTGTGATTAGGCAGTAAATGGAAGCAAACGCGGCCAGCTCTCGACTTCTTTCTCTGCAGCTCTCTGACCACTCTCTCCCTATTGTGTCCCCCACTAACCCATCTGTAGAATAGGAAACACTCTTTACCTTTAAGCAATTCATATTCTTCTAACTAACACAAGTAATGTTAGCATGCAGTGTTTTATTGTTCAATATGAATCCATTGTCAATTAAGAGATTTAAATTGGGAGAGATCTGGATGTGAAGGAGGCCCCCCCCCCCCCCCCGATTTCGACTTGCTTGCCCTGCCCCTTCTCCTTCCCAGGAAGGAACTAACAGGTAGCTTATCCATACAGCCTTAACTACTCAGAGCATTTCTGTTGCACCTGAGTAAGGCAACAGATGCTCAGACACATATACTCACTGGAAGGAACTGCCACTAACCTCGTGGATCATATACTGACACCTTCTTGTCATAGGTTCCTGTCACCAGGATGTCAGGGAGGTAAGCAAGGCATAACACAGCTGCTGTTGCACTACGATGAGAAAGAAACAGAAACGTATTCTTAAATTCCTAGGTAGTGTAGGTCTTCAGTAAAAAGATTAGTTGAGTCTTTAATTATTATTTGATAGCTAAATAACACAATTTATCCTTATTCTTTTTCCTTCTATGTTTCTGTATCTGGTCTTTTCAATGAATCTTTGACATATAGTAATTTGGAAGATCATTCAAGCCCATTGGCACTTGATTCTGCCTCCAAGACTAAACTGCTTAAGTGTCTTCAGCCTTTTAAATGGCTACATGGACTTCTACATGATCCTAATGTTTCTATGCTCAATTTGGTCAGAGAATTTAGTTACTATACTCTTACCAACCCTGCCTTTGATGCACTATATTTCTTCAATTGCAAGACACCAATTGTAAGATGAACTCTAATTTCAGTACCACCAACAGAAATATGTAAGATACATCAGTGATTCTAAAACACTCCCCATTTCTAGAGATGTTTATATAAGGGAAAAGTGCATCTTAGAATTGAAAAAATACAGTAATTTAGCACTTTCATCTTTTACATGAACACCACAGAGACAAGTGCTCATCCTTTCATACCCTGCACTGCTCATGAAAGCTCACGTGGCTTTGACCTCATATTCAAGTTTGTGGCCAAAGTCCTGAAATTTCTATTTTCAACCTCCAGTTCAGTGGTTCCCAGCCTTTGGTCCCCCAGTTGTTTTGGATTTCAGCTCCCAAAAATCTTAGCCAGCTTACCAACAGTTAGAAATTGTGAGAGCTGAAGTCCAAAACACTCGGAGGACCAAAGGCTGGGAACCACTGCTCTAGTTGAAAGCTTTAGGGGAGGGCAATGGGACCCTGGTACCTGATTTCATCAAATTGTTTCCCCTCTGCAGCCATGTCCCACAGCTTCACTGTGCTGTCCCAGGAGCCTGAACACACACGGTCCTCTCTTGCCGCCAGTGACCACACCCAGCCCTAGGCAGAGGGAAGGAAAGGGAATAAGACCTGTCACTAGGCTTCAGAACGCCTTGTGGGTCATATACTGACACCTTGTTATTGGAGTCCTTGTGGACAACAAGTTATACATGAGCCAACAATGTGATGTGGCGTCAAAAAAAGCCAATGGGATTTTGGCCTGCATCAATAGGAGCATAGTGTCTAGATCGAGGGAAGTAATGCTACCCCTCTATTCCACTTTGGTTACACAACACCTGGAATATTGTGTCCAATTCTGGGCACCACAATTCAAGAGAGATATCGACAAGCTGGAATGTGCCCAGAGGAGGGCGACTAAAATGATCAAGGGTCTGGAGAACAAGCCCTATGAGGAGCGGCTTAAGGAGCTGGGCATGTTTAGCCTGAAGAAGAGAAGGCTGAGAGGAGCTATGATAGCCATGTATAAATATGTGAGAGGAAGCCACAGGGAGGAGGGAGCAAGCTTGTTTTCTGCTTCCCTGGAGACTAGGACGCGGAACAATGGCTTCAAACTACAAGAGAGGAGATTCCATCTGAACACGAGGACTTCCTGACTGTGAGAGCCGTTCAGCAGTGGAACTCTCCACCCCGGAGTGTGGTGGAGGCTCATTCTTTGGAAGCTTTTAAGCAGAGGCTGGATGGCCATCTGTCAGGGGTGATTTGAATGCAATATTCCTGCTTCTTGGCAGGGGGTTGGACTGGATGGCCCATGAGGTCTCTTCCAACTCTTTGATTCTATGATTCCATATATTTAGCAACACTGAATTATCATTCCAGAAATATGTTCTAATTCACTTTTGCCATGTCAATTTTAGTGGAGGACAGTCCTAGGTGATTGATTGATTAATTAACCACTGTCAGAAGAACCAAAACGTTAATTCACTGTTCTGTTCCCTGTAATGGTGGCTACTGTTAAATCAGCAAGCATGGATACTGGGAGATTCTGGGATTTCTTTTCCTATAAAGGCATGTAGTTCTGATCCATCTCTAGATGGATATGAGAAATTAGACTGCCCTCGCTCAGGAAGGAGGCTGAAGTGCAAAATGGAGGCGGTGCTGATATCACAGAGTTTATGGTCCTGGAAGACAATGAAACAACTGGACTGTGAAAGTGGTGCAATATCCCCTCCCTGCTTCATAGGGACACATTGCCATTAAGTCAGAAGAGACAGGAAACCAGGAGCAGCTCCAGCCCCTATGCCTTTCCCTAGGCAAGAAAGGCCAGTTTTGTGTCAGAATAAAAAACATATATCCAGCTTTTTGGTTTTAACTCTTTGGGTTTAGGTTTTGCTACAAAAGGCCATTTGGGGAGGTAGTTTACACAACTCCTTCTTAAACTCTTGAGTCCCAACTCCAAATGGGGTCCCCCTTAACTCAATGTTGGGGGTCACCAAAGAATGGCAACAGTAAAAGGTTTCTAAATGTCACCCATTTACACAAATCTGTTAGAAATAACATACAGTGTTACAGTAGACCCTGTACTCTGCAGAAAATGCTTCAGCTCTATTTCATAAAAAGGAAAAACAGTCTGTTTATCAAGCCTTGAAAATATCAATTTATTTTCAGGAAATGTTTTATTTTTACATCTATTTTATATACCTGGGGTTATGTAAATATTTCTTGAGCAGAAAGGCCCAAGCAGCCCTGGTTCAGACTGTCTGCTTTGTTTTTTACACATGTTTTCTTGATTAATGCACTCTGCTTTGTAAAAAAGATGGAAGGATAACAGAAACCTGGATCTAAAGATAATTCCTGCTCTAAATAGTTGTTGATATTAAAGAACTGAGGATACTGTGCTTTTGTATATTGAACATATCCATGAGTGGATAAATATAAAATAGGAGAAACAACAAACCCTGCATGACAAATCCATTGAATGTGTTTAATTAGGGAGAACCAGGTTTCTCATTCACTGTAAAGGTTTCCCCTTGACATTAAGTCTAGTTGAGTCTGACTCTGGGGGGTGGTCCTCATCTCCATGTCTAAACCAGAGAGCTGACATTGTCCATAGATACCTCCTAGGTCATGTGGCCAGCATGACTGCATGGAACACCATTACCTTCCTGTCGGACTGGTACATATCGATCTACTCACATTTGCATGATTCTGAACTGCTAAGTTGGCAGAAGCTGGGGCTAACAATGGGAGCTCACCCCACTCCATGGAGTTGAACCACCAACCTTTCAGTCATCATGTTCCACAGCTCAGTGGTTTAACCGACTGCGCCACTGCAGTTGGTTAAATAGGATTGATATTATAGGATTTCTGCTAATAATTTTTAATACTTATCAGCAGATGGTAAATTTTAGTATTCCAGAGCTGTTTTGTTGCCAAATTTTCACAGAACAAAATGAACAAAATAGGACTTTTATGGTACTGTCACTTCAACAATTTTAAGCAATGTCCCTGGATTTCAGCAAGCCACCATGCATATTTATATTTATCCCCCCCTTTCTTTCTCTCTCTCTCTATATATATATTCTCTGTTCGTTTTGTGTGACATCATAACTCAAAATCCGCTGGACAAATTGCTACCAAATTTGGCCACAAGACATCTACTAACCCAAGGAGTGACTATCACTCAAAAAATTATTTTGTCATTTGGGTGTTGTAGTTGCAGGGATTTATAGTTCACCTACCATCAAAGAACATTCTGAACTCCACCAATGATGGAACTGAACAATCCAGCCATAGATATAAATAGATATGATTCACACACACACATACATATATGTATATGACAGATATTGTATAGATTTGAAAGGAACCCCTAAAGTAGGACAATTATATGTTGCATGTTCCAGAGTAGGCAAACCAGACAATCTCTACATCAACACTGACAAAGAAACAACAAGAAATACCGTTTACCCACAAGCATAAAGAAATTACATATATTAGAAACCAACACTTTCTCATTGATTTATTTTCCAGATCACTAGAACGGGCCACTGTAATGCATGGCAGGGGATGGCAAAAAGCAGGATCAATAACTGGCTCAAGAAGTGTACTACATTTTGTCATTGAGGCAGTTATTTTGTCTCATACCATACTGGAATTTGTTTTATTCAATAGAGGCAACTTTAAACACTGTTTTTCCTCTTGGGTTCACAACTATTTGGGGGGGGGGCACAACAATTAAGAACAACAGTGGCACCATTTTGGGCACAAAGAAACCATAGACTTTGGATTACCTTATGAGTGCTATTGCGCTCTGTTCCCAGTGTCTTCACCAGCACCTTTTCATGTGCTTTGCCTAGCTGCCTCAGGTCCCACAATACGACATTTCGGTCCCGAGAACCAGACACACATAACTCCCCACCCTAGGAAAAATCACAAACTAGAAGGAATGATGTAATAAGGTAAAGCAAACATTCAAATATGAAACTCTGCCAAATGTGAAACTACAGTATGCATATCTCCATATCACCTATTCTAAACGTAGTGGCTGGATTAATTTGGTTCAAACTTGGGCAGCAACAGGTCAAGGAAGTCTAATAGAGGCAGTGGAAGGAGAGGGAGCTTTACTAGGCACAGTGCAGCCTGCAGCACGCCTTGACAGGATAATTTTCAAATCAACCATGGCAATCATGAGAAATAACACCTTTAAAAACCAAGAATCAAACCATGTGCCACAGGTGATATTTTGCTTCCTGGACATATTGTTACAGGATATAGGATTAATATTCTGTTCTGTGATATCCAAAACAAAACAAACACAGGATCTTCAGCTGACCATTTTATTGTACACATTTTATCGTTTATCACTGGTATGTGCTCCAAAAAGAGACAATAAATACCTAGCAATCATACCCCACAGCTGGCCAGTCAAACACTGAGGGGCTTTCTCTGTCAAACCACAATACGATACAAGTGAAAGCAGTACAAAAACGGAACAGTCTTTACCTGAATGAGCAGCACAGAGTCAACAGAGGCAAAGTGTCCCTCAGTAAGGGAAAAGTAGTCTATATCTCTGCCATTTTCCGCCCATTTCTGGAGGTGCTCCTCTAGCTCAATGCATGCGGTTGGCCAATTAAAGTCACCGTCTGCTGAGACATGAAAGGAGCATTAAGGCATAATACTCTCCCTTTGAACCATGTAGAACAATATCAAGCAATGCAGGGCAGTTTATGGATTGGATTTACATTCATATACCGATTTTCCACACTGAGATAAAAAAAGATCACAGCTGTGAGATAACCTCAAAACTTACTATGAGTTCGCTTACACTGAAGACTGAAAATGCTTTATCTTTAAACTTCAGAGAAGCACTCAGTACTATCAGCTTGCAAACATTACTGAGTCCAAGTGCAACCTTCTGAAAGTGACAAGCATAGTTAAAAGGGAAACAGAATTGAAAGTGTATCTCATACATATGCTTGGCCACCGTCTATCCCAGCTTTAGTTACATAAGCAAGAGAAGACCTCGTTATTTATAGTTTCCAACAATTTAACCAACTATATTACCCCAGGGGCTTCCTGCCAAAAAAGAACAGGAAGCTTATTCTTGTTTGTCTTTCCTAACTTGAAATTTCCTAAACAAACACCAGCTCTCCAACTTGTTTAGAGGCAAAATCTTATCATACACAAGAAATATTATTTTGGAAAAGCTAAACTGTATTTATATTAATGGGAGACTAGATAAAAGAGTAAGTGGTCACTTGCCTTTCACAACCGGATAGCAGCTGCCAATCTTCTTTAGCAGGCGAATTCTCCAAGTGATGTCATCCTGCACAATGTCCCTTAGTGTCTTGCAGACCAAAGGAAGGACACCCAAGACAAACCTGGCCTGAAGGTACGAACAGATTTTCAAGATCAGCTCCAGAGGAAGAGATAACAGCCTTGAAGCTGCCTCATCAGTAACAGGAGACTTTTTTAGGTCCAAAGGAGGAGACTGTTTCTCCACCTCCTGTGATCCCTCTTCTACTGAGAGAGATTCAGGAGGCAGGCACTTAGATGCTTGGCAGGGCTGGCCCGAAGACCTAAGAATACGGTCAACATACTCCTGGGCCTGAGTGTCTGGATCGGAACTATTTTCTGTGTCAGAATCATCATCAGAGGCTTGTTCTTCAGCATAAAAATCTGGTTCAGGATTCATGGCTACATGCAAAATAGAAAGAGTACGAGTAAGAAAATGTGTAACTAGAAGCATGCAACCAGTCCCTTATATCCATGGATTATATCATCCATAGCATCACAAATGCTGCATTCACAGATTTTCAAAATGCCAAAAGCAATCCTTGATTTTGTCATTTTATGCAAGGGACTCATATTATGTCATTGTATATAACTGGACTGGATAATTCTGAGGACCAAGATCTATTGGAAATTCCCAGTGTCAAGACCTTGCGTCTAACAGCAACCAGACGCAGAGCCTTTACAGCAGTGGCACCATCACTCTGAAATACTCTGCCACCTGAAGTCCATGCCTTGCGCGACTTATCAGCTTTTCGCAGGGCATGTAAGACATACCTGTTTCGATAGGCCTTTGATTTTTAATATTGCTGTTTTTAAATTGTTTTAAATTGTTTTTAAATTGTGTTAGATTTTAGCCATTCTTGTAAGCCGCTCCGAGCCCCAGGGGAGTGGTGGCATATAAGTTTGAATAATAAATAAATAAATAAATAATCCACCAATATGGGTATCCGGGGGGGGGGGGGGGGCTTCCAGGAACCACACCCCAACAGATACTGTATAGTGTTTTGGTATCAGTATAAATTTCTACATCTTTCACAAGTGTTTTTAACTGTGTTTTTAACTGTGCTGTGATCTGTGGGTAAGAAATAAAAGAATAATAACAATATAATAATAATAATAATAATAATAATAATAATAATAAGAAGAAGAAGAAGAAGAAGAAGAAGAAGAAAACATAAAGGATGAAGTTTTAAAACAAAAATATTCATAAGAGCAATCTTCGGGCTTTTCTTAGAAAGACTTAAAAACAAGTAAAAAATAACATATATGGAGAAAAGTATGAGCTCATGAAAAACAATTCAGAGGCTCTCACCAGAACTTATTCCTATTCCGATTGTTACAGTATATGTGAATGGCAACAAGGACAAGAGTGAGGTTGCACATCATCTTTTTTCTGGCCTACACATGTTTCTCTCTGAAGGTTACAAACAATCCCACTTAACCAGAATTTGAAAAGACAATCATACCATCAGGTATAGCACAGCACCTGCAAAAATCTCTATTCTGGACTACATTTCCCAGAATCCACCAACCAGTATGCATAGTCATGAGTCACTCTGGCTGGGGAATTCTGGAGACTGTTTCTTCTAAAACTATCTGGGAACTCTGCCCTCCGGGAAGACCACATGCCTCTTCTTTGCCTCCAAATCTATCCTTGATGTTCTCAGGTTAAAAAGTGGAAGGCCCTACCTAATTGCCAGCGTTGAAGAATAAAAGGACTGTCCAGTTTGGTTCTCTATGGAGATAAGAGGGGAGGACTTGCTTCTCTTTGGCCTCAGGCGGCAACATATCTTGTGATAGACCTGAAAACTCCAAATGACTGCGCACTTCACATCCACAGTCACAGGGAACAAGATGTCTTCACACAGACTTCGCTCAAGACCTTCAAAAGAACCTGTAACTGGAAGAAAAATGAAGGCAGTGGACATGATTCCTTCCTTATCCATGACTTTTAGAAATGGTTTCTTCTCAAAAGTGAGGCTAGTTCAAGAGCAAGAAACGTGTTCTTCTGAGAAGTTTAGTCTACACAGCCACTGAGACTCAGAGAAGTTTCTTGCTGTTGATTGCCACCAAGCTGAGTTCGACTTACGGAAATCCTATGAATTGGAGGTCTCCAAGGGTGCGTCTACATTGTAGAATGAATGCAGTTTGACAGCACTTTAACTGCCATGGCGCAGTGCTGTGGTTTTACCAGGTCTGTAGACTTCTTTGCCAAAAAAGTGCTGGCACCTCACCAAACTACAGCTCCTAGGATTGAGCCAAGGCAGTTAAAGTGGTGTCAAGCTGCATTCATTCTCCAGAGTAGAAGCACCCTGTCCTCAATAGCAAACTTTTAAAAAATTGCCATCTGGCAGATGGTACAGGGTGAGAAAGACAAGGACAGACAGACAGACAGAGCTTTTCTCCTCCAGCTGTGGCTATGTTGAACTCTGTGGGTTGGCACTGGGAGTTGTGCGGTATGTTGTTATGTGGGTTTTTTGTGTGTCAGGAGCAACAAGTTGCTTCTGGTGTGAGAAAATTGGCAGTCTGCAAGGATGTTGCGCAGGGGACGCCCAGATGTTTGGATGTTTTGCCATCCTTGTGGGAGGCTTCTCTCATGTCCCCGCATGGGGAGCTGGAGCTGACGGGGGGAGCTCACCCGCGCTCTCTCCGGATTGAGTCCTCCCATTGCCATTGCGCCACCGGGGTGTGGTTTATGTTAGGGAAGGTGTTTAATTTCGCTGTGCAGTAAGTAGTCCAAAGACAATAAAGCTATTCTATTCCTGCTCAGATCTTGCAGGCTCAGGGCCTCCTCACGACAGCTATCACTCCCCACCCGACACACACGCGCGCGCATTGGAAACCCGGTGGCAAACCATGGAGATGCTGACTGACGGAAAGGGTAAGGCTCTGTTGCCGGGAGGCGGAAGCAGGGCCCTCCTTCCCTCCTCTCTCTCTCTCCCGGTCCCTCCTTCTCTCCTCTCTCCCGGTTCTTTTGCGCCTCCTTCGCTGCGAGGCCCAGCCAACCGTCCGCCTCACCCTTCTCCGCTCATCCCCGGCACGGACGCTTCCGCCCTGGACGCCTCACACAGCCTTCGCGCGTCCCCGTCGCCTAGGGAGATTACTTCCGGCGCACGGCGATGACGACACGGACCCGGCCTTCTATTCCAGGGCGAGGCACTTGGGCGGCCGAAAGGGAGCCCACTTTCACTCGGTGCAGGCAAGAGCCAACTTGGGCCCTCCCTCCAGGTGTTTTGGACTTCAACTCCCATCATTCCTAACAGCCTCAGGCCCCTTCCGCTTAAGCGGCTGAGGGGGAAAAGGAAAGGGCCTGAGGCTGTTAGGAATGGTGGGAGTTGAAGTCCAAAACACCTGGAGGGAGGGCCCAAGTTTGCCCATGCCTGATTTGGCCACTCCCCGCTGGGCCTAAATGCCCAAAAACTATCCCTGTGGAGGCAGAGACCGTGACCCCTCTGCTTTGTGATGCTACAGCCTATACGCATTTTGTTTTGTGGAAACAAATGATTTAAAATATTGGAAATATGACCTTCAGGCAATGTGCATAGAAACAAACGAATTTCATGCTAATTTGGCTTCCATTTTCAAGATGGCTCCATATGTTGGCCAGGCTGCCCCTGTCCCCACTGTGATTCCACCCACAGGTGAATAAAAGGTAAAGGTTTCCCCCTGATGTGTCCGACTCTGGGGGTTGGTGCTCATCTTCATTTCTTAGGTGAAGAGCCAGCGTTGTCTGTAGACACCTCCAAGGTCACGTGGCCTGCGGGACTGCATGGAATGCCATTACCTTCCCGCCAAGGCAGTACCTATTGATCTACTCACATTTGCATGTTTTCAGACTGTTAGGTTGGCAGAAGCTGGGGCTAACAGTGTGAGCTCACCCCACTTCCCAGATTCAAATCGCCGACCTTCCGGTCAGCAAGTTCTGCAGCTCAGCAGTTTAACCCACTGCACCACCGGTGAATGAATACTTCTTTATTTAAGCATACTTTTAATGTATAAACAGGAGTGCCTTTTTATTGGGTAGTTTTGTAATTGATTTTAAAATGTATTATATTATTTTTTTTAACATTATGTACAACAGGTTTTTAACTTGCTTGTTTTTTTTTTTTGTCTGAGAGAAAGGGCCCCCACGAATGCAACAAATAACTGCTGAGACTATGACTGAAAGTGAGGAAAGCAGTGGAGTCAAAACAAAACGGTATAATAGCAAAAGTATTTACCTCACTGAAGAACAGGCAAATAGTTGAATGTTTTTGGCATACTATATTAATCAAGAGTTCTTCCTTAGTTTATGATATTCATTACAGGCAGTCCCCAAGTTACGAACAAGATAGGTTCTGTAAAAAAGGTAAATGTTTCCCCTCCATGCAGTCATGCCGGCCACATGACCTTGGAGGTGTCTACGGACAACGCTGGCTCTTCGGCTTAGAAATAAAGGTTGCTTACCTGTAACCGTATTTCTTCGAGTGTCCATCCGTGAAATTCACACCTATGGGTTCTCACTGCGCATGCGCAGCAATCCGGAACTTCTAGAATTTTTAATGAATTTTTAAATGATTATTTTAATCATTCCCCGCCCCCCCGATATATAAGCCCCGGCGTGCGCCTGAGAGGTAGTTCCCATAGCGCCAAATAGAGGTTAAATGGAGGCATGACAGAAGGGAGGATGGGCGGGTTGTGTGAATTTCACGGATGGACACTCAAAGAAATACGGTTACAGGTAAGCAACCTTTATTTTTTCTTCGTGTCCTCCGTGAAATGCACACCTATGGGTGAATAGCAAGCTACTGACCTGGAGGTGGGTCATGCCACGCAGGAAAACAGCACAGCTCTGCCGAAGGCTGCATCCTTCTTGGCCAACACATCCAGTTTGTAGTGTGATGCGAACGTGGATGGCGTAGACCACGTCGCTGCTCTACAGATCTGGTCCAGCGGAACTCCACGCAAAAAAGCTTGGGAGGTGGAGAGAGATCTGGCTGAATGCGCCACCACACGAGACGGTGGTTGCTTTCCTGCCAATTGGTAGGCTAGTCGGATCGTAGACACGATCCAAGAGGCTATGCCCTGGGAGGAGACAGGGTGCCCCATCATGTCTTTCCTGTATTTTAAAAAGAGCTTTGGTGATTTCCTATGAGGGGACGTCCTATGCAAATAGAATGATATGGCTCTCTTAACGTCTAAAGAGTGGAGAGCCACCTCAAGTGGAGAAGATGGATTTGGGAAAAAAGCTGGTAATATGATGTCCTGAGACATATGGAAGTGAGAGACTTTAGGTAAAAAAGTGACATCGGTCCGCAGGACGACCTTGTCATCATGGAATCTCACATACGGTGGGTCTGATCTGAGGGCCGTGAGTTCACTGGTCCTTCTGGCAGAGGTGATGGCCACCAGGAATGCCGTTTTCCAAGAGAGGTGAGATATGTCATTGGAGGCCATGGGTTCAAAGGGAGGCTTTGATAGCTGGGATAGCACTAGCTCTAGGCTCCATTGTGGGGGAGGGGGGGGAGACAGGAGGGTGGACATTTTTGTATCCTTTTAGAAACAATTGAACCAAATGATCTTGAAAAAGGGACGGCAAGCCACGTTTCCTTCTAAAGGATGATATAGCAGCTAGGTAGCACTTAACTGAAGAGAGGGAGAATCCTTTATTGGAAAGGTGAACCAGGAAGTCTAGTACCACCGGAACGGGTGCTGTGGTGGGATTGTGTCCCACTGAGTTAGTGTATGTTGTGAATAATGACCACTTATAAGCATAGGATTTTGTAGTGGATGGTTTGCGAGCAGCGAGGAGTATGCGTGATGCCTCCTCTGATAGATTTATTGTGGTCTGATCCTCCATGCTGTTAAGCGGAGGGAGGGGAGGTCTGGGTGGAGAACGAGCCCGTTTTCCACTGTGAGAAGGTCTGGTAAGGGATTGAGGTGGAAGTATTCCCTGTTGGATATGTGTAGGAGTGTGGCAAACCAGTGTTGGCGTGGCCACCAGGGGGCAATCAGGATGCAATCCACGTTGTCCTGAATTATCTTGGCTATGACTGGGGATAGGAGAGGGAGGGGTGGAAAAATGTAAACGAGGTTCGGTGTCCATCGGAAGAGGAAGGCGTCTCCGAGACAACCTGGGGATGCGTGAGGGCGGAGTCTTGTGCAATATGTTGGGCAGTGAGTGTTCACTGGGGACGCAAATAGGTCTATTGTGGGCGTCCCCCATTTGTGTGTGATGATCTGGAATTGGGACATGTGGAGGTGCCATTCGTGGTTGTTCTTTGTTGTTCTGCTCAATGAGTCTGCCAGTATGTTGTCTTGGCCCGGTAGATGGATGGCCGTGAGGAGGATATTTCTCCGAATGCACCATTCCCAGATGCGAGTTGAGATTGACGTCAGTGTTTGGGACCGAGTTCCTCCCTGTTTGTTGATGTAATATTTGAATGCAGTGTTGTCCGTTACTATTTGGACTATGTGGTTGGAGGTAATGCGGGTGAAGGCTCGAAGGGCCTTCTCCACCGCCATAATTTCTAGTGCATTTATGTGGAAGTGGAACTCTTGTGGGAGCCAGTGACCGCTGATTTTGAATCCCTTGAGGTGTGCTCCCCAGCCTGAGTTGGAGGCATCTGTTGTCAGGGACATGGATGGATGTGGTTGTATGAATGGCATGCCCAGGCAAACATTGCGTGCTTTTGTCCACCATGTGAGGGAGTGTAGTACAACGCGTGGTGGGTGAAGGATTCGGGATTGTGGGTCATGGAGGGGGTCGAAAGTTCTGATGAACCAGTTTTGCAGAGGCCTCATCCGAAGCCGAGCGAAGGGGATTACACTGGTGGTAGATGCCATGTGGCCAAGTATAGATTGGATAGCCCAGGCCGAGGCCTGTTGTGAATGGATGAGGGGAAAAATAGCCTGATGAAGTTTCAAAAAGCGGTCCTCTGGGAGGAAGGCTCTTTGGAGTGTAGAATCTATGATGGCTCCTATGAATTGGATGCGCTGTGTTGGTTGAAGATGCGATTTTTCGTGATTTACCACCAGGCCGAGGTCCTGCAAAAGAGATAAGGTGTAATGAATATCTGTGTACAATTGAGACTTCGAAGCACAGGCCAACATCCAGTCATCCAGGTACGGAAAAACTGTTATACCTTGTTGGCGAAGGTGTGCGGCTATGACCGCCATGCACTTTGTAAACACCCTTGGGGCGGTGGAAAGGCCAAAAGGTAGAGAGTTAAACGAGAAGTGGTAATTTTGGACCGTGAAGGTGAGGAACCTTCGGTAGGAATGTCTAATTGAGATGTGGAAGTATGCTTCCCGCAGGTCTATTGTTGCTAGCCATGCGCCTTCGGGAATGAAGGGGAGTATGCTGGGAAGGGTGACCATACGAAACTTGCGTGGGGTGATGAATGTGTTAAGTTTGCGGAGGTCCAAAATGGGCCGTAGTCCGCCATCTTTTTTGTCTATGAGAAAATAACGAGAATAGAAGCAGGTGTTGGATGTGTGTGAGGATATAGGAGAGATAGCTCCTTTAATGAGTAAGGAATGGACTTCATCCCGTATGGTCTGGGAAGGTTGTGTGACGATGATTCTCCCAACAGGTGGGTAGTCATCAAACTCAATTGCATATCCTCTATCAATTATATCAAGGACCCAAGCATCTGTGGTTATGGATTGCCACTGTGGAAGGAATGAATGTAATCTATTGAGGTAAGTGAGTTGTTGAGTGGGTGGTGGGGAAGGGAAGGATACGCTAAAAACGTCGTCTGTTGTTGTTCGAAGGTCTGGTACCACGGTACTGACCTCTTGAGGGAAGCGAAGGGCGTCTTGTAGCTGCGGTGGGCGCATATGGCCGTTGTCGTCCTCTGTAGAATGAGGTGTTATAGGGTTTGTTTTAAAATTGGGGGCGGTAATAGTAGGAGCCCCAGCGCTGTTGTTGGTAAGTGTACGGTTGTTGGTCGTATTTGTACACTGTCTGTTTCATCTCATGAGAGTGTTTCAGTTGTGAATCAGTTTCAGGGTTGAATAGGCCTGCTTCATCCATAGGGAGGTCCTCAATGAGAGAACGCTGTGATTGAGAAAGAATCGCAGCTCTAAGCCATGCGTGACGACGAAGGGCTACTGATCCTGCAATTAGTTTTCCAGAATTGTCAGCTGTGTTCCTTGCTAAGTCTTTTTGCAATTTGGCTAAGAGGAGGGCTTCCTGTTGAAAAGCTTTAGCCAGTGGTTGGTCAGTTGGTGGTAACAAATCTAGGTATGGGGATATCTTGTTCCAGAGAAAAGTCTGGTAGACACTCATGTAAACCCCATAATGGGCCATGCGTGCGAAAAGGCATGCTGAGGAATAGAATTTTTTGGCCATAGTATCAAGCTTTCTCCCTTCTTTGTCAGAGGGGGATGCTTGGTTTCTTTGTACAGGTTTTGGTTGAGCATCGGTCACCACAGAGTTTGCCTTAGGCATCTTGTAGAGCCATGAGGCTGTGGAAAGATCAATACGGTATAAATTTTCTGCTCTTTTAGGAGTTGCTGGAACCAGGGCCGGGGCAACTCCTGTATTCTTTAGAATCTTTAAAAGAAATGGAAGTGTGGGCAACACAGTAGATGTAGGTGTTTGTTGTTCAGTAGAGGTGAAGCATGGATCTGTAACAGTATCTGAAGGCTCAGGGGTGGCAAGATTTAGGGCTCTGGCAAGTCTTATCAACAGAGCTGAGAATTTTTTAAAATCCTCTAAGTGTTGGGGGGAAGGGTCAGGGTCTGGTTGGGGATCCTGAATCACTGGCGTGTCGTCTGTGGATTCTAAGTCAATTGTGTCCGATTCTAGTTGGGGGGGGGGCATGTTAGGTTCCAAAGGGAAACCCTGGGGATACAACTCCCCTTGGGGATCTGGAGGTCGAGATAGTGTAGCCGAGGGAGGCTCACGTGGGGGTTGGGGAAAATTTGGATCAGGATAGTGAGTAGGATGGGTTCCCCTGAACGAATCGGGGGGGGGGGGGCGGTAGTAGAAGGGGTAAACCGGGAAGGGAGGAGGGGGAGGGTACATGTGGTAAGGGTATTCCTGGTACCCATAAGGCTGGTGGTGCGATGGAGGCGCTGTACACATCCTTTTGGGAGGGGGAAAGGAAGGGGCTGCAGGCTGTCGCGGAACCGGGGATGGAGAGTGGCGGCGGCGTCCGCTGGATTGCGCTGAGGCGCTGGGCTGCCGAGGAGATGGTGATTCATCCGGTTCCGGGGAGGGCTGGGTGAAGGAGGAGGTGAGTTTTGAGAGGGCGGGAGAGGAGGGGGAGAGAGAGAAGGGTCAGCTGGAGGCTGCGGTTCCAGCTCCAGGTGGGGGGCTAGGAGCTCGAGGGGAGGAAGCTGGGAGGGGTCCTCCATTTGGAGGAGAGTAGGAAGCGGTTCCTGGAGTTGCAGGGTGGAACCGGAGAGAAAAGGCACCGTTTGGAGGTTGTGGGTTTCTCCCAAACATAAAAGGCATTTAGAATGTTCGTCTGCCTCGGGGAGATTAGCCCCGCAAGCCGAGCAATTTTTAAAACAGAGGGAAGACATCTAGCCTGAGTGGAGGGTTGTCAGCCGGTCCGGGTCGGGCAAGGAGAGGTCTGGTAGTCGAAAAAACGGTCCTGAGTCAAGAGTCCAATAGAGTCCAAGAGAAGCTAAGAGAAGTCCTGGCAATGCTGCCTGTTTGGCGCGGAAAAAGGAACTACCTCTCAGGCGCACACCGGGGCTTATATACCAGGGGGGGGGGGGGCAGGGAAGGGGTGGGGCTTGTGTTTATACATTAAAATAATCATTTAAAAATTCATTAAAAATTCTAGAAGTTCCGGATTGCTGCGCATGCGCAGGGAGAACCCATAGGTGTGCATTTCACGGAGGACACGAAGAAGAAATGGAGATGAGCACCACACCCCAGTGTCAGACATGACTGGACTTAATGTCAGGGGACTACCTTTTACCTTTTCCCCTGACATTAAGTCTAGTCGTGTCCAACTCTGGGCACTCATCTCCATTTCTAAGAATAGTTGGCATTCTCCATAGGCACCTCCAAGGTCATGTGGCCAGCATGACTGCATGGAGCACCATTACCTTCCCGCAGAAGCGGTACCTATTGATCTACTCACATTTGCATGTTTTGGAACTGATAGGTTGGCAGAAGCTGGGCCTAACAGCAGGAGCTCACCCTGCTCCCTGGATTCAACCCACCAACCTTTCAGTCGGGAAGTTTGGCAGTTCAGCAGTTTAACCCACTGCAACACCAGGGGGTCTTAGGTTCTATAGGTTTGTTCTTAAGCTGTATTTGTATGTCAGTAGGAGCAGGGACATTTTTAAAGTGTAACTCCAGCTCTCTCTAAATATATGCATGCATATGCATGCAAGCAAGCTTTGGACAGTATAGGGAAGGGTTAACACCCCTGTTGTGTTTGGTTTGTTGCCTACACCCCTGGTTCAGAAGATTTCATCTCACTTTCTGTCCCTGTGATCATTGGATTTTAAGAAATTTGGCTTGTTGTGGAAACAAGGATTGGTGAGAAAGCTTCAGGAGACACTTTTCCACATTGTAACTCTTTCAGGAGTGAATATCCCTTCCTTCCGAGGGCTAGATTTCTCTCACTTCCTGTTGTCTCATCCCTCTTCTTAACAATGAGTCATTTGTAAGTCGGATGTTTGTAACTCGGGGATAATACAAAACAATGCATCCTGTTGAGACAAAGAAAATAGCCAGAAACACAGAAACTTGAGTCACAAGGTCTTCTTTAGTTGACAAAAAATTGTACAGAAAATGAGAAAAATCTCATTTGAGCAAGGTGCAAGCAGCTGCTTCAACACTAGGTACACTGCAGTTCCACCACTGGAAACATTACGGCACATTTACAAATATACAAATCCAGGATTAACAAACAGGAGGCAATACTAGAAGCACTTGTACAAAAGAAATTCTATTTCAAGGGGCAGTCAGGCCAAGTAGCTTAAACTTCACTGGATGAAGTGTTCACAGCCTTCTTTTTATATTCCTAGGCACATAGTTTAGAAGCACAACTGGACCTTACTTGCTATCCGTGCACATTTCTTGCTCATGCATTTAAAAACAAACTGTTGCTCAAACAGAACCCTTTGTTTTCACTCCTCCCATTATAGGAAAAGTTTAGAGTGAAGCATAAGGGAGCACTTGTAATAAAACCATTAAAATGCAAAGAACTAGCTCATTGCTTTCAGAGACCCGCTCGAGTTCCACACCATTAAAAAGACAAATAAGGAATGCATTTGCAAGTATACTATCATTTCTTTGAAAAACGCTATTCCGGAAGAGTGCAGGAGTGTGCCCCAACCATCTGAACCAAAAAGAGCAGCAGAATGGCAGCTCTCACTTGAGCATGTGCTGTTTCCAAGCCAAGAAGGGGCTTGGGGCCCCAGAGCCTGTATTGTAATGCCCCAGCAAGTTCTGTGAGAAAGCTCCAAGAACTGCAAGCGCTGTCATGTGTAACAGAGGCCAGGGATGAAAAGAAAAACAAGCAGGTGATTATCACAAAGTTTAAGTTACTGAGCAATCTCAATACACTTTCAAACATTCACTTCACAGTGTCCAGAGTGTCACCATCAATTGCTGTCAAAATAGCATCTCCTTAACCCAGAAAAGGGATGTCCATTCTCCGCCATATGCACCTTGAGTACTCATGCAGTCCCACCATTTTGCCTTACCACCAACTGAGCAATACAAGGTATGTAGCGCAGTTGGCCTGGTTGTCCGGCTACCAGCCCCGATGATGCCAAAGTCCCACCAGGATCTGCTTACAATACAGCTGCAGATGTGGCTCAGCTCACGTCGTTCCCTCTTCTCAGCATCCTGCCTGCTGGCAAACACGTCCTTGTGCACATTCTGCAGAATGTTCTGGTGCCTTTTTTCCCCTAACAGTTGTCTCTTCCATCAACACTGCTTTCCTCAGGTGCAGTCTCCTTTCCCACACATCCTAACTGCCTTTGGGAAAATAAGCTGGTTTCTATTTCACAACTGCTTCACTTACTATTAAAAAGCTATGGCTTCACTAAGTCAAATGCATTCAGCAAGCCCCAGATTCTCTTTCTGGGGACTAAACCGATTTGGGTCTAATGAGAATTCCTTAAGACAGCAACTCCACTAAGCATGCAGCAAGAGCCACAAGCTTCCACTGGCCATGCATGGAGGGCATTAGTTTATCAATTCCTCTACACTTGGTTATGTTTACTGCTTCTTTTGTAAACCAAAGTGGTCGATGTGGCATATTATCTCCCTTAAAACAGAAACTGCAAATTACTATAATGGACAAATGCCACTCTGGCCACAAGAATGCAGCACAGAACATACCGTGTGCCATACAAGAATCAAGTACACAGTGGTTTCTGCCCACCTTTGGCCAAGCCCATGTGGTCACTCCGCTGGAATTCAGTGTCCCTCCTTGCTCTCTACTGTCTCCTACAGCTCACATAATGTAATAGCAGTGTCACAAAGTAACAGCTGAACAACAGGGTAACAGATTCATTGCACTGTGGCGTCTTCTTTAAAAACAAAGACATGCTTCTCCAACAGTATTTCTTATGATTAGGACTGCTGCCGAGATGGCTGGCAGATCCCCACAAGCTCAGAGCCTGTCCCTGCTCTGAGCAACACATCCATCACACAGTGCCATGGCAACTATGGCAAAAAGGGTTTGTGGGTTTCCTTAAGATTCCTAGATGAAAATGCTTACACTTAGTCATTATGGGCACCTCACAGATTCGCTAGTCTACTTCTTGGTCACCATGCAGTCTTGAAAAGGTGAAGAATAGCTGATCTCTTGAATACCGGTGACTGGAAATATACAGTAGTATAACCCCCTTGAATTGAGTTTTAACCCTTCCCTCTTCATCCGCTGGTTTTAAACCATTAGAGCATTTAATCCTGTTTTAACATCTTAAACCCTACCCTTTATTTATTATTATTAGCTAGTCCTTTATGATGGCCCCTAGTTAGATCCCCTTCTCAAGAGTGTTGCAGTTTAAGTTTGCTCCCCTTTCTCAGCCTAGGGCCGAGTCCCACCCACCCCTCTCCACCAACAATAGCCTCTGCGTAGAGACCTTTCCTTCTGCCAGTGAGATACCCTGGTTTTTGTTTAAATTGGTCACGGAGGCCCACCCTCCCCCCAACTTTGTAAATTTCAGGAGATGGGGAGCGAAGTCATTTTATGTCCCACAATGCTCTGCCCGTCCTCCCTAACCCCCCATTAACAGGGATCTGCAACACTAGGTTGTGGACGAGTTACCAGTATCCCTCCCAGCATACACAGGAACCTAAAGAAAGAAACAGATAAACCAATATTACATATTCATACGTATGTGTGTAGAAACAAAAGCAACCAGAAAATAATATCTGAGCAACATGTCTAATCCACCCTGCAGAAACCAGCTTGTCCCCAGGATTCTTCACAACAGTCCAGGAGTGTGCCTCCATGATCCTGCTTCCCCTGCATAGCAGAAGCAAGGCCAGCTTGTGCAAACTGACTGCAATTCTGCAGCAGTACATGCAGGGCCTCGGATATGACAGATTTTGCATTACTGCACTGCTACATCACTTCAGGACCTAATCATGTATATGGAAGGCCTGGGTTATGAACAACAGCAGGATGGAAGGAAGACAGTCACTGTCCAAAGTAAATAGCTCCATTAGGCCATCTCCTTGAAGTACACTGTGGGCATGATATGATGATGCCCACACATGATATTCACTGCTTAATTTCCTCATTTCTATTCTTCAAATGAGTCTGAGTGTCAAATTGACTTGTTTCCTGCTTCAATTGCTGTTAATTTTATCCCTTACCTCCTTGCCCCACATCTGAATTAACTCTATACCTTTCCATGCCATTTTCTACCGTTCAAGTATCTTGATATAAGGCAATTCCAAATGCATGAGGACTCACCGATTACGGTTTCGCTGCTTCGCCTAAACCCCATAGAATGCAGCAAGTCTCTCCTTCAGAAGTGGAGGAAATTGCTCAGAGAACTGCTGCCAGTTCTCCTCCCCGACTTGATCTTTGAAGCCGTGGAGTATCTGGATAAGGAAGAAGGCAATATCATAAGTACGGGAGATGAAAAGTAACATGTATTACATTGCTCCACTTCAAGTCCTGTACAAAATTATCTATTAACACTGCTTAAAGCTGCAATTGAATTACACAAATGCTCCAGCTTGTTTCTAGAATTTGTTGGTATTCAATATTTGCATATGATTTGCATACAATTAGGAAACTCTAATCTGAATATAATTTAGTAACAGTTCTCACTTCCATTCATGTTAAAATAATGTATGTTTCTGAGAAAAAAGTCCACATTTCTTTAACTTGAAATATACATGTTAAGCATTCAAATAACAAAGTATAACACATAATTTGAAGAAAAATAAACAGAAAATCAAGAAAATCAAATGTTGAGCAAAGTAATATAATTTAATGACTGCTTTCAAATGATGGGGGCAGCCAAAATCTTTTAGAAATTCTGTTTTATGATCTAGTTTCCAGGATGGAAAAATGGCTCCTTTCCCTTGTTCCTACTGAACTTTAAATGCTGACACCTTTAACTGAATTTGTAAACAAATCTGGCAGCCAGTGAACTAGGCATAAAACCAGCATTATAAAGTCCATTACGACTGAGCCCAACTACCCACCTGACAGCAGCCTATGGACCAAATGAAACATCTCCATTGGACAGGCAGCCCCACATAAATTGACTGGTCCTGGCTGCTGTAATGTTTACCTTAGCTACTGTAAGGTTCTCTAGAAAAGTGCATAGCTGCTAAATGAAGCAAGAATTTGTAAATGGCATTCCTGCATTAAACTTACTAACAATTGTGAATTAAGAACAAATAATTATCTTTTTCAGATAGGCCTTCAGTCATGGGAGATAAAAATTCTTAAAATGAAAGCCAAGTAACAAAATAGCTGCATCATTTAAATGCAAGTGGATGTATTTGGGGTGAATGAGTGGTGTTGAGTCTGTGGCCACCTTTTTCTCTTAGTCAACTCCTTAAGGGCTACACTTTGATTTTAGGTTGAGAGTAGGGTTTTTTTAATAGTCCAAAAAAAAACAAAAAACAAAACCAAAACCGGTAACATGTCCATAAAAATGTTAAAAAATAATAAAAGAACTAAATTTTATTTCAGGTAAAGTTTTATTCAATTTATTAAATAATACTTTACCTACACAAATACACAAACCTTAAACATACTTCAATTGACTTGAACATGATCCTGACTTTGATACTGAAGTCAGAGAAGCTATGTTACTATCATGTCAAGTATTTCATTTACTAGCACTTTTATTTCATCTTCTGTTAACTGTAGTACATTATACCCCTCTCCCCAGCAAAACGGGACTTCATTTTTTAAAGGAACAGTTTTGGGGAATACTGTAGGACTGTAAGAAAGGACTGGAGAAGGAACAACAACCTATGCAGCCTATGTGCCACGTTTTGCCCACCCAGAATTGTATTTACTCCAGGACTATATTCACTATATTCGCCAATTCTTTAACAGCGAATGTAAATTACCTACCAATCTGTATGAAGGAATAGAAGCAAAATCAAAACAAATGCCACCATTTCTCTAAAAGAACACCCTTCTGGTCAATTTTTAGTATTTTGTGAAACAAAGCTTTTTTGATTGGAACAACTTACCTTATAAAACATGTCCCTCAGGTCATCCTTTGGACTCACCCAGGAGGCAACAGCATCACAGAAGAAAATAAAGTCCTACAAAAGGATTGGAATGATTCAGAACAGCAGAGATTCCAACTCAAGAGGAATCAAGACACCTTACCAAGCTAAAGCAGCACATGAACAGAAAATGAGTCAAAATTCAGAAGTTATGCTATATCATGCTAAAGGGGATGGCTAAAGGAAGCCCTTATATGATGATGCAAAATTTATTCTTTCTTTCTCCCTTAATATGTTACCTAAAAATGCTTGCCGCAGACAGAGCCACATAGGGAAGTAGCTGGTACTTCAGTTTAGGAAAGAGTTAAACAGCAACTGTGTGTCATACCATTAAATAGTCAACATTCAGAAGGGAGGAACTGAAAAAAGTACTCCAATCTAAAAATGCTGGAACTATGAACTACCATGAACATACATTCTGAATGTGGCCAGATCAGATATTATAGCATGCTTCATCAGAATTATAGTACACTTCCGCTAATTAGTACATTGCTATTAAATTTAAGTAAGACGAGTGAGTGTTAAGCCCTGCTCTTTGCTGCCTCCCAATCAGCCCATGTTAGTTTTAAATAAAGTATGAGTGTTTGAATGAGAAATCCTCCACTATGTGAGGAGACTGTCTGTAAGATTTTGGATGCTGGAAGACGTTTTAGCCAATGAAACAAGCCTGATTTTTATATCACAGATGTCCCATAATTCTATCTCTATCTTAATAAAACCAATTATTTCTTTTTAGCTGTATCCTCATCTCAAGATCCATACACCCCTGAAGACTGTCAGAATCATTTTGTGCCTTATGTAATGCTATTATCTCACCTAGGAATGGGCAGATGAACAGTTTCACTGCACTGATAATGAACTCATCAACACACTGTAAATATCTTGCTCCCTTTGAGGAGGAGTCATGGAGCACAACAATGGTGATGAGATGCAATACTATCCTTTCCCAAAATATTATCACAGACTTTTCACATGGTCTTCTTGGGTATCTCTTCCCATTAAGAGAGAGACAGGTTAGGTTATGTACAGGCTACTATATACAAACACCTGCAAAAATCAGAAAACCTTCCAGGATGATTACCTGAACAACTCCTCCGGGATTTACTCCAATCATCATACAGATACCACGGAAAGCAGAGTCCTTCTCTTCATTATCACGTATGTTTCTCAGAGACGTACACCTGCAAGTCAAAATACATAATGTCCACATTGAAGTGGAAAAGAAGATAGACTGTCTTATCCTACAGCATCTCCCCCCAAAACCATTCAATAAAGCTAAGACACAAAGCTATGTAAATGTTTATTTTTTACTCTTACTGTAAGTATGACAAGTACCAAGATTTGCTGAAGTCTGAAGCATAAAACTACTACCCAATGTGTGCTGCTTTACTGGCCAAATGTTTGTAAGCCAGTGTTCAGCTGAAACACTTCTTAGTGGGTTTACAATTTGATTTAGATGATTAGTTTGAATTACAGTAAAATCAAATAATAGGAGACAACACGGGGTGGGGGGAAAAGCTGCACAAATTAAATGCAAATATGAGCTCCTAAGAAACCTTTCATACTTGGTAGTTTTCATAAGTATGGTAAAATGAGCACTCCTCCCACACTGTGAAATCATAGGATGAGTCTATGCCCATTTAAAAAGTCGCTATGTATTGGAGATAGGAAAACCATGACTGGAATATATGGGAAGAGTTCTATTCCTTGAAATTAATACCATATGTATCCTAAGGTTGCCCATAAGCCTTGTGTAACCACAGCAGTTATATCACAGACTTTCAGAGTCATGTGATGGCTTCCCAACAGAAACACACCCTTTAACAGATTTTAACAGATGATCTATTGTGGCAAAACATAATTCTGATGGATAAAAAGTGATTGAATGGAAGTGCCTCAAGAGTTTAAGAGGGTGACACCCCCCCTCCCCCCAGTGCACCATTCTGCAAAGTCAGGCTGAAAAGCCATGCCCTCCTGTTTCAGTATAAACACTAACCAAGGTCTGATAAACTGCTGCAGCATCGGTGCCACTTCCTGAGGGCAGACGTAACCCAAGCGTCCAATCGTGATGGCTAGAAAGGGGAGAGAAACAAGCCTGTCACAACTGCACAAGCAGCAGCCCTGCCAGTACTTTACTTTCAAGAAACGAGTAGATGGGATGCAAAGGGCAAATCACTACACAGTATCTGGGGCACACTGCACTGAAGTCTATATAGTGGATTAATACTAAGACAGTTTAAATGTTATCGGTACTCAAGAGCCATGTTTGTTAATGGCAGAAAAAGCTAAAGGAGGCTTTCAGGAAAGAAAACTAGCTCTTTAATTCAGGAACAAGGCCTTCATAGGATTCTCAACAAGACAATGTTAGTGTAAGTTAATTTCTGCTCATAGGCTCCAGAATTTTCCAAAGCACATGCATAAAACTCTGCACACAACAAACTTTATCTGCAGATTGCAGATATGCAGGAGGACAACAAAGGGAATCCATTTAAGAGAGGAAGTTGGCTTTCATTTCACCTGTGTTCTCCAGAAGTGTTTTGGGGGTGTTTGGCCGGTTGATGATCTCCACAAGGTTATTCAAGACCATCTGGACATATGGTTGCATTTCAGCTCCTGGGAAGGAGGAACTGATTAGTTGAGCCACACATAGCCCAAGAGCCCAGGTCCCAACCCTGGCCTATTAATAACCTATGTTCCTTCACACACTTGTAACCCCAGAAAGGGGGAAAAACATGCATACACACAGAATTTCACTTGCATTTTCCTGACAGAAAGTTTTAAAAAAGCATAGTTCACTTTAGAGTGAAGTATGAGGCATTTACCCCCCCCCCTCCCCCCCAAATGCACAGAGACACAGTCAACATTATACTTTCAATGTCAGGCTATACAATTATCCCTCCACATATGCAAGTTTGACATTCACAGAATTGATTATTCTCAGAGTTTGACATTAGTTGTTATTTATTGTTGTTGTTCATTCGTTCAGTCGTTTCTGACTCTTCGTAACCTCACGGACCAGCCTATATTATTTATTTAGTTGTATTTTTAATTTGTTTTCATTTTATGTTCTGTTTTTAGGCACCTTGTGCCGTGTGTAAGGCACCCTGAGTCCCTTTGGGGAGATAGTGGGGGGATACAAGGATAAAGTTGTTGTTGTTATTATTATTATTACTGAAGACCTGCACACCACCTGACTCCCAATTCCCACTATCCTGTCCACAAGAGCCAGTGAGTGAGAGTAGGTATGGGAATGCACAGCCACCCTGCCAGTATAGGTACTTTTAGTGTATGTTAAATATAGTGGAGGCTTCTGGACCTGTTTGTGTTTTTTCCCAGTTTTGCAGGGGTCCTGTGCCTCTAACCCTCAAGAAAGTGGGAAGCTGACTTTAATTAGGGGTTAATTCTGCAACAACTTTGTGGCTATCAATGAATAGTCTCACTAACAATCAAGGATTAAAGAACAAGGACCTTATTATGGAGAGCATAGAAAAAAATTAACTGTCCTTTCCTTCAGTTTTTCCACTTTCATGGGGATCCTGATCCCCTAACCCCAGCAAATGTGGAGGGCTAACCGTACTTCCAATTCACATAGTAGTACAAGTCTAATCACCCTTCTGCTGGTGGACATCTATCTATTCACTTACCCATTTGCATACAGATTTCTCCAATAGCCCAGGTGGCATTATTGCACACAGAAATGAATTCTGGATTCAGATTGGTCCCTAAGATGGGCATGAATTCAGCTGAAGAGGAAAGATAATTATTAGCATTAACTCCACATAAAGCATTAAACGTAGAACAAGCCCTTGTTACCAAGTCACTTCCCTCTCTCCCTGACTGTAGCCCCATGGAAATAGGTTCTGTAACATGCTTTTCATAATGGAACAAACAGGTTTCAGTCTCTGGGCAGAATACCAAGTCCTTGTAGCAGTCTGGTCTATGAATTCCCAATACAATAATCCATACAGAAGTTACCCTATATGTTTACAATGGTACACAGTAATGGTACTGATCTTCACCAAATGCTTATACCCTGCTTATTCAAGTTTAGTTTTATTTCACGTGCCTTCATTCTAGACAGTAAATCTTGCTCCTTCACTTGTCTGACAAGGAAGGACCTGTTCCAGGAATATCTAGCAATGAAAATATTATTTTTACATGCTGAATGCACAATTAATATGTGACATGCACATGGAAAGATCAATCAGCTCTTTACTCCAACAGCATCGATGGCACATTTTTTCTGATAATTAAAAAAGCAAATTTAGCAACAACTGCATATGGGAATGTCTGCTTATCAAGCATGTGCACCAACACTGACTTATGCCACTGCCAAATCAGAAGTATGTAAGACCATATAAACCCCTTTTTCAAAGGCAAAAATAGATGCTAGCATTAAAACAGATTAAAACAAAACCCAAATATATCAAGAAATAGAAATAAAGAAAACAGAGCTCTTTATATGTTTATCAATATTTAACAGATACCTACCAATACATGGCTTGACGTGCATGAAGCAGGCTTTGGTAAGGTCTCCAAGGAGTGCAAAGGAGCTCTGCCGAACCTCTGGCATGGTATCCTATATATGAAAGATAAGAAAGGTCTTAATTGAAATGTGCCCATAATGTTTGGTATTGTGGCAAATTCCACCTTTTTAAAATGATAGAAGAGCAAATCAAATGATTAATAGATTGATGTAGGATCAATTCAAGTGAGTTTATGCACGACCTAATCTTTCAGTGAGCATTCAGATGAAAGGTAACTCAGAGAAGTCTGGGGAGTAACCATCCTCTTTACATTGTTAAAAAAGGAATCCAAAGCAATTTTGCTGCTAATGGCAGCATACATTCTCCTTAGTGCTGGAAATAGGACTGGTTGCTGTTTGTTTCCAGGAAAGCATAAGGCTCCTGGTAATAAATCACCATCAACTGGTGCAATTTTCCCCACATGATTCACCTATTAGAAGTTCCAGTGAGATAAAAGAGTTTCACAGAATCTACTTTTTCTGTGCACATATTAAGCTGCTGGAATAAATCTTCATCCTTCCTAAAGGAATTTCTAGATTTCGTGAGCACAGCCCCATTACTCTCTCAGGTCCTTGAAGTCACCTGGTTTTTATTTACAGCATTTATGCTACTCTTCACATTAACAATCTCAAAGTGGTTTAAAATTCTTGCTATATCTATTTCTAAATTAATTTTCTTCAAATATGTTCTCTCAATATCTATTAGTGACAGTGATTTCCTCCACTCTTTCAATCTAAACATAGCAGAAATAAATGGTTTACTCTCCTTCTCTTTGTGTCTCCAATGATTCCATATACTGTTACTCCAATCTCTAGCATATCTGTTTGATACGTTTTACACTAGTTTTCTTTTTCTCTTATGGAAAGTTTTGTTTTCGATGTACATGTTTTTGAGTGCAGCATACATTCAGAATAGGAGTGGAAACAATATGGTCACATCAACCCCCAGCACACTTTGGAAGGCTGTAATCCTCCCCTCCTGCAGTCTGCAAGAACTCTTTACAGTGTATAGGAGGCATTTTGCATTTCACATAAGAGGAGGCTTCCCAGTTCCCCTTTTTCATAAAAAAAGACCTCTCCTGGGACAAAAATGGCAAAAAGAAGTCCTAAAATGTAGCAAAAATACTTCCTCTGCACCCCCTCCAAAGTTACAGGGGCAGAGGTGTTTTTGCTACTTTTTTTTTTATATAAAAAAGGGAATTGGGTAGCCTCCTCTTGTTTTTAAAAGGGCTGTCTCCTGGGTCTAAAATGGCTTGGGATGTGTGTGTGTGAAATGCAAAATACCTCCTATACTCCTTAAAGAGCTCTTGGGGGCCATAAGAGCCTGTCCATAACATATTTTCGAAGATCCTATTACATGTCTGAACACAAAAAGGAGGCTAGGGCCTTTTCTGTATTAATACCTCCATTATGGGATGCTGGCTCCACTGAATCTGACAAGCAATAAGGATCATGGAAACCTTTGGCTTCTACAGTCATTTTAATGGTTTTATTGTACATTACTTTAATACAATCCTAGCTAGCTTGTTCAATGGTCAGAAATTCTGGGAGTTGGAGGCCAATACAGTTGGAAGGCCACAGTTTGAGAACTCCTGGTTTAATCGGAAAATGTATGACAAATACTTTAAATAAAATAAATAAGTCCTTCTAGGCCCTGGTTTTCTAGCTGACTTTCTCACCATTGAGAAGTAACAAGAACTAAAAGCTTTAGAAAAGGCATGCCACACCCAAAGGCTCACTACAGTATTTATTTATTTATTTATTTATTTATTTATTATTTGTGTATTTGTATACCACCCTTCTCAACCCCAAAGGGGACTCAGGGCGGTTCAGTGTTGGCAACAATTCAATGCCATTAATAAAAACAGTATAAAATTGATCCTCCCCGATAAAATATTAAACATTAGTAAACACGTCACATAAAAAATCACATATCACATAAAGACATAGCAGTTGTCAATAAACAGTCTTGGGTCATTGCACTTTCAACTTTCTCTTTAAATATTCCTATGCAGTGCAAAATTTAGGCTCAGGTTTCTCACAACATTCTCCAAGAAGTCACAATTTCTCAGCCTCAAAAAGCCAAGATCTCGCCAAAGCAGCTCCACATCCATCACTCACCTGCATGCACTGGAACAGCAGAGTCATAATATTGCTCCGTGCCACAAGCTGCTCCACATGACACCCGAGGCCTTCAGCCAAACCACTCAGCAGGTCGAGAGCAACAATCATGAAATCTTTGTCAGGAGCCTCATATTGGTCTGGGTGTTGACTGTACATCTAAGCATAATAATAAAATGTCTGAAAATATGAAAACCTCCCAAGAAAACAAAATAAGCAAAAACCCTCCAACACAATGAGCAATGCTTTGAAGAGAACAAATATGTTGGGGTGGGCAGCTACCTAAGATCTCTGCAGCCATGTACAAACATATCCCCTCTGCCCACCCCCACCCCCACAGAAAAGAAGTTTTAAGAAAAGATTATGAACAAAACATACTTGGGAGGGGGCACAGAGTACAAAATTCCTCATCCCTAGGCTACATTTCAGAAAAGAAGAGACTGAGCTGTAATTATTTGGTTATTAAATATGGTACAGTTATTCCCAACTGAGGTTGATTTGTGTATGGGCTAACCGCCAATAAAGCAAGAACCAAGAATTGTAGTATTTTGGCAACATTCTGTAAAATTCTCCATGGATACCAGCCTAACATACCATGGCTTGGGCGAGGGTCTTCTGCACAAGTGTCACACAGCGCTGGTAGACAGGTTCACAGTATGGAAGGAAACCACTTTGGAGAGCAGTTGCTACAGATGACAAACACTACGAAGCAAACAAATAATGACTCAAAAGACATGACTGAAGACTATTGACATTTCCTTATACTTTAGATAGGCAGACCACTGGGATCAATGTAAATGTTTCAAATGTTTCAAGAAGCTAGAGCAGTGAAACAAGGACCAGGATGCCTCTTTGAGAAAAGGGTCCATAACATGGAAACCCAAGACAGCCTGTGTTCCCAGAATGTATCAGTAAGGCTTTAGCTCATTCCTAAAATACCACTTTAATCAATGTTCTACAAGAAATTAAGAAAAAAAATCACTTTCAACTATCATGATCCCCAGGCACTGTAGAACGTAGTTCTTTGAACAGAGGCACTGAAGCCTACCCAGATGATTCACAACTGGTCACTCACTTCTAGAAGAGGGAAGAGGTCCTTGTCCTCATCCTTCAGCTCATTCCATTTCTGGATCAACGGGGGCATCAGTTTTTGGATATATTCCTGGAGAAGAAGAAAACTACTTCAAACATCTGTCAGCGCCAACAAAAGCATAGATCACAAAACAAAGCCCAGAAACCTTCAGAACTGAAAAACACTCAACACACTGCTTCAGGATTCGAATGTCTTGTATTTTCAAAAGTCATCATTGTTTCTGGGCCGAAGAAAATAGGCAAGATTTCTTCTAGAATTCCACCAAGCACAACCAAAGTTTACTAAATTTGCAAATTATTCCAATCACCTCAAGAGGAACATAAGTTATAAAAAACTGTGCACTGAACAGCCAAAGAACTGTATCAACAGAAGGGATTTTTTTTAAAATGCAGATTAAAAAACAAAAAATATAGGATTTAAAAAAATACAATGCCTTTGAGAACAGATGTGGTGGAGTAGGAAAAAATGTCGGCACAAAGAATGAACAAATAATAGCTTTATAAGAAGTCAGATCTCGAATTGATTTTGCCAAATAGTCCACTCCCAGCCCCATTACTTGAGATCCTTTAACTACAGATGGCAAAGATAAAAAGTGCTAGGTTTTTTGTTGGCAAAACATGATCCCCTTGTGCACTTTCTTTAGGAAATCCCTCATTGTTTTCTTTTCAGATTCAACCACCAGAAAAGGAACAATTCTGACTTTCCTTTCTCTAGACATTACAACTATGCAATTTTAGCATGAAGGAAACAAGTTTGGTGGAAATCATCTTAAACAGATATCCTCACACATGATCCATTTTACTCTGGAATATGAATTTATATGTGATGTCCTTGCAGTTTAGAGATTTCTGCCTTAAGAAAAAAGAATAGAAATAGAAATTTTGTTCCATAATATCACAATTACAAGGAAAACAAAATAATAACACTCTAGATACTGAGGTGACTGTACTTCATTCAAAAGCAATTACTCAAGGTGAGTCAACACTCGCGTCAATAAGGAAGAATGCCATACCGGCTGGTTGAGGTGATGCCCAACAGAATCGGCCAGAGTGCCAATTGCATCATACAGGATCAACAGGTTCTTGTGCTGGTATTTCCCAAATGCAAAAACCAAAGTATCCAGAATGAAGCTGAGATATGGGACTAGCTCTGTGCAGGCCTCTTCCTCAAGAGTTGCAAATGCACTAAATAAAATTACAAAAATACAAGTAATGGGTTTGCACCAAAATGAGAGCAGTACCAAACATGTCTATTGACTCTTCTCCCACAGAACTTAAAAATAAAACTGGCTTAGTTATAAACTCAAGTGCATCCTCTGAGGTGAAAAACAAGGGCATTTCTCTGGATCAGACAGTACGAACACAAGACACATCACTGCAATGCTCAAACTTCAACTTCATCACTTCCAAAGAAAGCCTTAAAAATGTCAGAGAGATTAATTTAATGAGAACACACTAGCGGCACAAAGGCACTAGACAATCTAGTCTGGTTTCAACTTACAAACAATAACTGGAGGCACACATCTTTCAAAAGTATTATTTTGCTTTTCCACACACTACCCACTCAACCTAGCAAGAGACCCTTTACTTAATACTGCCCAAGTACCTGCAAGCAGCCTCCTGCACTCTCTTGTTGCTGTCCAGAATTCGCTTGAGGAGCTCTGTCATCAGAGGCTTGAGATACATGTCAGGGGGTTGGCTCACAACCCAGTGGGCATAGCGGCTCAAGGTCCAGCAAGCAATGGAGCGCACCAGGGCCTTCTTGTCAGACAGGCACTGGATCAAGTGGGGAATCAGCTCAGGGAGATATGGAACCATGCCTTGCATGCAGCCTAGAAAAGCAAAAATCATTATTTATTACCGGCACTTATACCCCGCCCTTCTCACCCCCGAGGGGGGACTCAGGGCGGCTTATATATCTATCCATCCAATAACAGAATGGTTGAATTTAGTACACTCTTCTTTGCATGTCAAAAGAACCTACTCAGAGGGGGCGGTTCCCAGTTTACATGAAGGGGCTGCCAATAATTCCACCTTAGTAGAGGCAGACAACCTGCCTGAGTTTGTAGTAGGAGGGCCTACCTTCTGCAATGGCCCCCAGAACAAGGATTCCAGATTCCTTGATGACCCATTCAGGATGGAAGAGCAGCCCCTTGAGCAGTGGAAGCAGATGTGGAAGGAGCTCGTCTCTGAAGACATTGGCCAAGACATCCAGGGCTGCAGCAGAGCATTTTCCTGTAGGGGAAACAGGGCCATATTGCAGAAGCAGCATGAACCAAGCTTCGAGTGCACCTCAAAAAAAAAAAACAAAACAAAAGACAAAGGTCCCTCCTGTACGATCAACCTGCAAGGGCTATTTCTAGTGGGAAAATAATTATGAGGTGCACCATGCCCACACTCGTTTTAGCCACTAAGAACTATTACTCCAAAATGAAGCAGAATGGACACTGGGTAAGAACTCCTGGTACTGCTTCATTCTCTACAGCCTCCCAACACACTCAAGAAGACTATGGAAAATGTATTCTCTAGATTGAAAAATAATCATATAAGAAACCATCAACTTGTTCAAAGAAGAAAGATAACTTATTTCCTATTGCTAATTAACTGTATAGACGAAAACCTAAATGGAGAAAACCAAATAACTATTTCCCATATGTTAAGTACAGTGGTTAGAGGTTTAGATGATAAAATGAACAAATTATTGCAGATTCTCTATCTCCTATCCACCACCAGATCATATACGTACACATGCCGGTACTACTGGTTCAGAACACACCCATATTGGTCTCCCATGAATCCCAGAGAGAGGATACAAAGTGAGGCCCCTCCAGACATTCCAAAACTGCAACTTGGAACAACTTTCACCACTGGCTCTGCTGGCTAAGGATATTAGGAGCTGCAGTCCAGGAACATGTGGAGAACCACATTTTGCCCCAGAATATGGCTTGTTATTCCCATACGCACTCAGATTCCAATCGGACAGCGTGTCATCATCATCATCCTCATCCTCGCCATCTTCATCAGCCTGTAACCGCTCCTCTTCATGCTGCAGGGTAACTGTGCGGGATTTGTGGAAACGAGGTTTGATATCCTGCTCACTATCAGGGATGGCTTCATCTTCTTCCACATCTCCCTGCAATTAAGGTGAGGGACCACATGTGATAGCTACTCAAACAGCCTTCCATTTCAATGGTCCTGCCAGTACAGATACTGAATAATTTCCCCAAATCTGCATTGTTATTGGATTGACTTGTGCAAGGTATAAGAACCATAACCCTTTCCTCTTGCTGTTATCAAAGCCATTGAATGCCAATTTAATCCCTGGCAGAGAAGGTTCACAGCCTTCAGACCAGGCTTCCATGGATCAGACAGTACGAATACAACCAACCATCATTGTGATCAGGGTGAAGGTTATATGTTTATACATCACTTCCATGAATACATTTGCCTGGATATTTACAATGTGTGTAAGTGTATGTATTTCTCATTAAGTGCAAGAAGCACAGAACGGATTCCGAGAAACCATAGATTCAGACTTGTACTAGGCAGAGCAACAACAACAACAAACTTTATTTATATACCACCCTATCTCCCCAAATGGACTCAGAGGACACTGGCAAGGAAAATCCCTCCCAGTTGTGATGACAGAAGAGACTACTTTCAGACCAGAAGATTTGTCAGCTACACTCCCTTGGACTGTGTTACCAAGGATGGTCACAGTAACACTAACCTAACGAGCAATGAAATCAAAGTAATCTGAAAATATTATAAAAGAATCCAACATAGGAAGCATTTCAAGTGTCATACTATGTAAACAGTCTACATGAATAAGTGGGGAACAGAGATAAGGAATAATTGCTCAAAAGCAAGGAACTCAAACCTATTCAAGGGTCACAGATTACCTTTAACAATATGATGTCAATTTCAGAGTACTTCATTCCATTCACCAAGATTGGAATCAATCTATAACAAGAAAAGGAAGAAGTAGTTCAGCAACTTGGGTTCAGGATGAGTGACAGAGATCACAGTAAGCACTGCAGGCAAATAGGAACAAGAATATGTTGTCATTTTGATTGCTTTGACAGTGCAGATAATGCCTGCACCATCCCAAAAGAGATTTCTATGCATCAAGCATACTGGGGTGGATACAGGACCTGCCTTCTCTGGACGGAAGGTCTTTAGCTCACGGAATGTGTCCATACACACTTTTAGGTGGATCCTGGGTCTCTTTCAGGTCACAGCCCACCAAGTTTAGGAGGGTAGATTGACCCTCTTGCATGGTGACTTTAGGAGCATCACAGGGAACAGCAGTTGCGGAAATTCACTTCCACCAGCCCAAGTGCATATGTTTACATCTGCATCCAACCTACCAATGTTAGAGCCTGTGCTGCCAAGCCAACAACACATTCAACAGAAAGTTTTAGTCCATGTTCCAGCCCAAACCAGAAGGCTAGTACAAAAAAAGTTAAACTTTTTCTTGCCAATTTAGATGAAAAACAGATGACTCCAGACACATAACAAATGTGCACAGCAACTCCATGGCAACACATCTCTAAGTCAAAAACCCGTTATCTACCCTAATTTTGAATAAAGCGCCTTAGTATCATGCTTAGGTATACTGCATGGATTTGCAACAAGTGGTGTGCACATAATTCAGTGTGAGGCTGATTTAAACTGTGGTGTGGCCTGAGAATGGGGGCAAAGTGATTGGAGAGGGGTGGCAGGTCACCATTAATAAGTAACAAAATCATTCTGATGGATGGTCTCTTTTGGGAGTCCAACAGTTGATTCTCTTTGACATCATGATACCATCTAACATCAGCTAGAAGCCTTTCCTCTGTTTTTACTGCACTGTCAGTTTCCCTGATTATGATTCTAGACAAAGACAGAATAGTAACCTCAGACTGATTATGGAGGATATGCTCAGCTGACACACAATACAGTTCCCAGAAATTTAATCAGTTCAATCAGACATATGTTACAATGTCTACAAGTGTTTTGTTGGCTGCTTGTTTACTTTGGAGCCCTATTCAGACTGATGAAACTTGCTTTTAAAGCCCTACACATCTTTGGAATAAAGTACCTCCCCTTTTATCTGTTTCAATATGTTTTAAGACCATAGAAACACCTTCTCCCACAACTGTAGATACACCTGTGAAAATTAAAAGCTTTCACCATCTATGGTTGTGACTGAAGCACGGCCGATAGAGGCACTTATATTAACAAACTTTCTTGGCACCAGGTGAAAAACTAATTTTTTTGAGGGGGAATTTTAAGCTGCTTTGTCTCAGATGAGTTGATGTGAACTGCTTAAGTTGTGTTTTCCCAACATTTTATTTTTGCAATTGTTTTTACACTACCTTTGTATTTTCCTTTTTTCCCCACTTGTTTACTTTCTGGAATCATGTGGTAAAAAAGCATTATACACATCTCTTCCCAGTTCTAGCAGCAATGAGGGAAAAGCTTGATTGAAGCAACGACTCTGATGCTCCAGCATTTCTTCCATAAAAGCTAGACTTTACACCTACTTAGCTTCCCCAGGGAGCATCTATATGTGTATGTGTTGAGCTATGAAGGGCTAGATGAATCCCAGTGAAGCAGAATTAGCTTAGCAGCAAGCCAGCTATGGTATCATTGTGCTTGCACAAAATTACTAAGAAATGATAATGTAATGTCTTGTCAAAGGCTTCCATGGTTGGAACCACTGGGTTGCGGTGAGTTTTCCGGGTTATATGGCCATGTTCCAGAAGCATTCTCTCCTGATGTAAAATCAAGACAGTAAATAAAGAACAACACCCAGAAAACAGGGGAATTCCAGACAACAAACAATCTGGGCCAATTAACACCTCAGGCAGACAAGAGTTATTTCTCCCATCCTGGACATTATTCCAGATATATAAACCCCACTTGCCTAGTTTCCAACAGACCTCACAACCTCTGAAGATGCCTGCCATAGATGTGGGCAAAACGTCAGGGGAGAGTGCTTCTGGAACATGGCCATACAGCCTGGAAAGCTCACAACAACCCAAAGATAGCGTAATTGCAGCATGTGTAAGCCAAAGCACCCCCCCCCCCCAAATGGTTACAGTGTCAATTTTGCTGCTTTTTGAAAGAAAAAAAAAACAGGTGTCAAGGCATGCATTTTGGAAAGAGAGGAATGGATTCCTGTTGAGGCAAAACTACTCACTGCACCAGGTGTGAAGACAGCACCTCCTTGCAGATGGGCTGCTCAGCAAGAGTCAGCCAAAATTCGCATGCCTCCAGGGCCACATTCTCATCGCTGTCCTGAGTCCTCTGCAACATGTACTAGGAATGAGGAAAAGAGCAGCAACATCAAGCTTTCACTCAGCTTTTCATTCTGCTTCAACTTTTCTGTGTCCATCTCACAGAATGCCAAAAATGTATTTATCCTCAAGAAGCAGAAAGACTTCATGGTGACCAGCTGCATTAGCAACAGCAAATCAAATGGGGGCTCCAAAGAACAAGCCTGCCCCAAAACCAAGGAATGGTATGGACATGAGAGCAAGACTCAGCTACTTCTCATTACATTTAGTCAGGTATCATGGAACATATACTTTAGAGCCCTACTTGCTGAAACAAATCTAAACAGCTGATACTTGGAGAGAAAATGACTAGTTATAAGGCTGCCAGGAGAGGCAGCAAGAGAAGTAGTTGCCAGAAAAAAAATCTACCATAAAACAAGCCAGCTGGTAAGTAAGGCTGCATCTTGTTTTCTCACTCATTTGCCAGGAATCAGTAAACTCCTGCCAAGCTTCAATAGTGTTCGACAATATGCTATGTGAAGAGAAGATTCCAAGGAGACCATCCTGGCCGAAGCAGGACATTTACCTGGATTATACTATGCATGTGAGGGATGAGTCTATCAATCCGCACTTCTAGAAGCATCACTAATGCTCGGCAAACATTCTTTCGAACTTCAGGGTCTTCATCCACTGCCAGGGCAAACAAGTGCTGCCAAGAGGAATAGTTAATATCAACTTATCAATCTTTGTCAAGGTTCCAACCCTTCCCCACCAACATGCCCAAACCAGTCTTTTCACAACATAGCAAGTGTTTCTAAAGCTTTCAGAAATGGGATGGTTTCTTCTCCTCTGTAAGGAAGCATATTTTCAAGCTTCACTGTCAATAAATGCACAGATGTGCTTATTCTGAAAACAAATTCACTGCAAAGCTTTTATTTTTGGCAAGTGATGATACTGTTAAGTGGACAGCAACTATATACAGGAAGAAAACATAAGGAAGGACAGCTATACAAGGCCTAACAGTACTAACCTATATACATTTGAGGTTTCCACACTGCCCGCACATTTTCAGGTGCAGAAGCACAAAACAGAAACTTTATTCTCAGGAAGCACAGCCAGGGCCACACTATGTTTATCTATGCCTGAGGCAAATATGTATTAGTGGCAAGACCAAATACCTTCAACTGTGCACTGGACCCTGCTTTTCCTAAGGCTGCCTCTGGCCATGGATATATTACTGTAGTAAAAAGAAATCGTCAAGACAAAAAAAAGCTAAGGATGCAAATGTTAAAAACCTGCATTTTCCCTTCTTCGAAAGATCTACCTAAGCATGAACCCAAATACGGGCTGTTCCTGGGTTACAAACTAGAGATTCTGTATGTTTGTTCTTAAGTTCAATTTGGATGTAAGTCAGAACAGGCACATTTTTAAGTAGAACTCCAAAACATTTTTATAGTTTTGGATAGGAAAGGGAAGGGTTAACACCCCTGCATTTTTTGTTTTGTTGTCACCTCACTTTTTGTCCCTGGGGCAATTGAGATTTGACTTGTCATGAAACAAGGATTGGTGATAGAACTTCAGGGGGGACATCTTTTTCCCATGATAATTCTTACAGGAGTGGATTTCCCTTGCTAGGGGCAGATTTCCTCTCACCTCCTGTTGTCTCACCCATTTGTAACTGGGAGTCAGATTTAAGTTAGATGTTTGCAATTCAGGGACTGCCTGTAGTGAAGGATGAAATGGGAACCACACTGCCCTCCAGAGGTTGTTCTACTGCAACTTCCAGGAACTGTAGCAAGCACCTCTAATGGCGAGGAACCCTGAGAGCTGCGGTTCAACTTTATCTGGGGAACAACACAATTCTTAACTTTCAATGGAGCTTGGGGTGGCATCAACTGACAGGGCGCTCTGGCGTGGGCGGGTCCATGAGGTCACAAAGAGTTGGAGGCAACTGAACGAACCAACAACACCACCACAAGGCAGGAGATCAGACTGGATGGCCCTTGGGGTTTCTTTCAACTCTATGATTCTGAGACTATTTAGCTAACATGGTGACTTTAAAGCATGGAATCCTGGAGTTTCCTTATGGACTAAACTATGATGATGTCACTCCACACAGAAATAAACAGAAATCAAGTTTCCAGAACAAAAAAAGGCCAAACACTCATTCATTTCTAAAAACGCTAAACAGCACATGGGTCCTGCATCCTATTTAAAAGCTGAGCTGCCTCTCCTGGTGGTTTCTCAATGACGCAACTTATCCCTCCAAAAAGGCTCTGTAGAGGTTCAGAGATACAAAACCAGCCTCAGAAGACACGGGTCTCCACTCTTTCCTACTTGAAAAGTAAAACATCTAACAACTGCACCTAAAACATATGCAGTCATGAAATGCAATGCCTTAGCTGTCGCAGGCAGCAACTGGCACTCGAAATCCTCACCTCAATGAAAGTGTCTATATTATCCATCAAGGCCTGGGCCCGTTCCATGATGAACTGGTTAACACAAGCAATGGCATGGGACCTAATGAAAAGAAAAGAAAGTTACTGTAATCTAACTACTACAATAGTTATTCATCAATGTATTAGGTTGTGTCAAACACAGCAGCCTCAGGTTAGTCTGTAGTACAACCGGGCCAAACATCACAGAACACACAGGTTTTAAGATGGTGCTTACTTTCGACTCTACTACTACGGTCCCAGGCTGTAGACTCCCTCCCACTAGAAGTTAGGATTCTGTTTCTGGATACTTTACTATCTAGATAAGCTGTAGAGCCATGAACTGGCTGTTTTTAATGAAGTTGCTGATAGCTTTGTTAATCAATTTCTACAATGTAATTTTTTTAAAGTCAGTGCTGATTTAAATACATAGGTTTATTCAACTGTCTTTTAAGTCATTTTTACTATTACTATTTTTGTTATATTCCAGCTTCAAATGCCTTGTGAGCTGCCTTGAATTCCACACTAGAAGAAATGCTGGATATAAATAAAATAATACATTTCTTTATCCGGCACCAGTATCTATATAGCTGAATAAAGTTACCTGTTTACAAACCTGACCCTTCATCCCACCAAACTTAGCTTCCTTGGAACCATCATTCTGACTCTAGAACAGGTTAGCTTTATTAATTTGGGGTTTTAGAAACTTGTGTATCAAAATCATGTTTAGCCAACTTCTAAGCTCTTTGTGTTTGAGAAGGTAAGCTATTTGGAAAATAGTCATTTCCAAGATTGAAATAGATTGCCAAATCATTCTAAGCAATAAAGCAAATCTCAGGTCAATAGTTTAGCAAAATCCTGTTATCTTGGAAGAAAATACTGTAGAAGTGTATTCCATATGAGACATGGGTAACATTTTCCATTCATGATATTACTGTCTCTATCGGAAGAGGGGATAGGAGAGTATTGGTTGATTCAGACTGAACAAAGGAAGGAAAACTGGGAAATCTGCTTTGTTATGTACCAGAAGCATACTAATTCACAAAATTAATGGGTTGCAACACTCAAAAGCTAACAAACTGTTCAGATACTTTGTTGTCTGAACATTGGGTGCTTTCTTCTCTCAGGAAACCATGAAGTCAATCAAAGAGAAACGTATCCATACTTGCATGCAGCAATAAACCATGAAACAAAACTATGTGCTTTGTCCAGCTGCTCCCACTGTTTCAAGTAAGGTAACTAAATAGTATGTTCTCTCCTGCCACTTATAACCAGTAAGCAATTGCTTCTGGTTTACGTTGAACCACTGCAGTAAATCACCATCTAATAACCCATGACAATGAACATCTCTTGCACTCACAACATCCCTCCTTCCATGCTCATAGCAGAATACAATACTTCCAAGGTTTATTAAACCTCAGTTTCCCATTCAATTTAAGCATGGAAACTGCAGTTTAATCTTCAATTAAGAGTGCCAGGTCCAGGTTTCATATCTTGATTTATAGACAGAGATTAAGATTTCAGTTCAGGGGAAATGTATACGCTTTATTGTCACCATTACACAAGAAAAACTTCAAGGCACATAAAAACAATTCTGGCTTCTTTGGGAGTATTTAACTATAGCTCCCATTACATATAAACTAAACATTATGGTTAATGGAGGCATTCTAATTACTCTGTTTCCATATATGAATAGACAAACAAAGAGGCATCATGCTCCCACGTGCTACTAGTAATCCAGGCTTTAGCTAACATGATTTTTGTTTCTGGTTGCCTAGCATTATAGTTTCACTTAGTCTAGATAAGTAGCTACTTCTTAAGTTGATTGTTTACTTGTTGCTCACTTCTGATTTGATTAAATTGAATATATTTTGTCATCATTTTATTTCTAGTGCTCTTAGCTTTGATCCAAAATGGTGCACACTAAATGCAAATTATTAACAACTGATCATGCTCAATTTGTGGAATAAAGACTAGAGATTAGCAAACAGCAGGTGTATACCTAATCTTGGGGCTGCAGTGCTTGAAAAACTGAAGAAACTTTGGAATCATGACATTAAGGGGACGGTTGAGAGCATCGCTGTCCAGGAGCTCAGCAGAATCTTCACAGATCTTTTGTAAGGCACCAAAAGCCCCCTGGAGAAGATAACATTAGTTAGTTATTACTTATATGAAGTCAGATAAGAGGAAAATAATAGCTGAATTCCACTTAAAAACCTGCAATGATAGCACGGCTCCAATACTCAGATCATCATGAGCTACATTCACTCTGTGCCAAAGGAAAGCCATTTAAGTGACAATCTGGCAGTTTGAAAGAACGTGTTGTCCTCCTACTCAGCCAGATTTCCCACGCAGCAGACTGCGATGTGCCAACTAACTGTTTAAATAGCTAGGGATGCTGTAAGAGAAGTTGCAACAGGACTGTTTTTAAAGAGAGTATTTGGGAGCAGTCTGGCATATTCCTGGAACAGCCTTACTTCCTATGTGAGAAATTTAAAGTGAAAAAACAGATGAAACCAGAGAGTCATCTTTGATCTCACATTTTGAAGGGGGTGGGCACAACACAAAACAGTATATACTGGTAGCATTTCAGGAAGAACTGAGGTAGATTGGCAAGTGTCTCCCATGCTAAACAATACTAAAACAGAAGACTATACACACATTTATTTTTATATAGTGGAAATGTTAAAAAATGCGGAGGGAGAAAACAAAAAACTGGATTTATGTGCACAGGGATTCTGGTCAGTTCAGTTCAGTAATTCAGAGAAAAGCTCCACGACACAGTATCTTTTAATTTTAATTGAATCTATTGTAACTGATTCTGGTTCTTGAATCTCAAGAAAACTGAATCAGAATACAGACCAAACCAACTCATTTTCCACATATCCAATTATCCTGATAAAGTTTAATTCATTTTTGCAGGGTTATTACACACAGATTTCTACCTGTGAGTTAAGTTCCGTGAAGTCAGAGGGACTTACCTATCTGTATGCAGCAGAGGATTAGCTTGCAAGTCATTTGAGTAAGACTGAAGTAAAGCACTGTGTTCTTGCTAATCATTTTTAAAAGGCATAACACACTGAATATAAAACACTACAGTTTGTTTCCTCACTCTAGACTCACAAAGTCTTTCCATGTCAAATACAGGCAGTCCCCAAGTTACAAACAAGATAGGTTCTGTAGTTGAAGTTCCCAAGTTTAATTTGTTAGTAAGTTGGAACAGATACATTTTTTTCAATGTAACTCTATCCTCTCCCTTTCTCTCTCTCGTGCTCTCTCTCTCTCTCTATAAGCTTTGGGTAGCATAGGGAAGAGTTAGCACCCCTGTGGTGGTTTGTTTGACTGTCTGTGCCCCTGTTAAGAAGATTTCACCTCACTTTCTGTCCCTCTGAACATTGGATTTTGAAATATCTGGCTTGTTGTAGAAATAATGATTGCTGACAAAGCTTCAATTGAGATATCTTTTCCCCGTGATCAATCTTTCAGGAGTGAATTTCCCTTCTGAGGGGTAGATTTCTCTCACTTCCTGTTGTCTCATCCCTGTTCTTAACTACGAGTCATTTGCAAGTCAGGTATTTGTAACTCGGGGACTGCCTGTCCCTTAAAATTCTACTACTTTAACTAGATGATCTTGTTGCCTACTGCTATCAGGTTTTTAGTTGAATACCGTAACCTCCTACTTACTTCACACGTGTTGTAGTCCTCAGAGTTGAGCAGGTTGCAGAGCTGGGGCAAGAGCTCTGGCCACATTTGCAACTCTCCTTTGGAAGCAATGGTTGTTATGAGAATCCCTGCCAGAAGAAGAAACAAGACGTGTTCAGTACCAGACGGCAAACCTATTTTAGCAACATCTCCTATCAGAAATGTTGGTCCTCAAAAGTTAAGACGTTTTAAAACCACAAATCCATTATGACACAAACCAAGTTTCTACTCACATACTTCTAATTCGCAAATTCTCAACTAAGGTAACTTTCAATATAATTTGAGCTGTTATCTAACTGAAGGCATTCCTTTGATAATGGGAAAGCATCCTGCTTGCCCAACTTAACTCTATGTACTGGGGGCCTGTGTTCAGCTGCCAGACTTGGAAAACACACTGAAACATAACAAGAACAATTTTTATCTTGCATCCAAGTTGTAGAACTGCTTATCCAGTTTGGGTAGTTTCAAAGATTAGGGGGAAAGTGAATCACTTCTCGGACACATAAGAGAATTATGTGTCCAAGATACCCCACCCTTACTGTGACCCATGTATGTCTGAGCTGATCCTCCCAGCTGCACAGCTGATGTTAGTCTCACAAACTTGTAGGACTCAAACTGAAATTTATACATGTAAATGTCACATAAACATAAAAAATTCAATTTACACCATGAATGATTTCAATGCAAGTGTAAATAATATATTCTCTCATTAAAAATGTAAGCAGCTTCACAGTAGTGATTTTGAGAAGGCTATTATATAACCCTCTTCCTGCAAATATTCATAGAAGTAAACAAAAAGTCTAATGAGACTCAACAATATAAATTTAGCTTGTTTGAAAGACAAATATGATGTCATTCCATATTTTCTCCAGTACTCACCTATGGTAGCTCTGATGAGGGAGGAAGAATCCCCTATATTGTTCAGACATTCTTGCTTAATGAATTCAGCAACAGGCTGAGGAAAACTCTGGTAATGAGCCTTCACATTATTCTTCAGGATCAGACCACTCAGAGATCGAGTTGGCTCATCTGTTTAAATAAATTGTTTTGGAGCAAGATATTTCATGCAGTACACCATCTGATTTTGAGTACAGATACACTGAGGCTGGTTAGTGACACTGATATACTAGTACATTCACCAGTTCATTTTTAAATGGCACACATTTACATCTGAGCATATAAAAACTGTGTATGAATTCATATCAATGCTTCAGTTCATTGCAAGTTATTATTTCTTTTGATGACCCTCTTGCATTCAACTACACTTTGGAAAGGCTTCAGGGTCATGATTCCATAACACACTATTTAGGATGCAAACTGGTATCCCATCCTTGTCAAAATGAACTACAACAGAGTAGATACTCCTAGGGGACCTGTCCACGCTCAATGTGGGCAGAAAGGCCATTTTTAAAAATACTGATGATGTTTAATACTGTTTTAATATTTGTATATTTTAAGTTGTATTGTAATGCTTTTTACTGTGAGTCACTTTAAGTCTCCGCATGGAGAGAAACGTGAGATATAAATAAGCACAATAATAAAGAATAATAAAGGCCTTGAAAATTTGGGGAATGCCTCTATATTCCCAAAAGGGGGATTAGATTTTTTTCAGGTGAAGGTGCAGTCCTCCAAGGTCCCACAGAGATCTCTAGCCTTTGACAGTTGTTTACCTATGTTGCAACTTATACCAATAATAACAAACATTGCTTTTGCATTCTCATAACAAGCAACAAACAGAACTGCAATGAAGCCCCTATCCCAAAGAAACCAAAAATTCAGAAAGCCCATCTCTGCCTGGGCTCCTTTTACTGGAGCAAACTCTGTAGAAATAAACACAAGACAGAACTGCCACAATTTTTTGATTTTGATTTTTCTCAGCATTACCATTTTCTTTTTTCATCACTTTTCATTTTACTATCCACCACGGGAATACCATTCTATTCCATGTAACTTCCTTACTCTAATCCCCATCCCTGCCCTATTTCTCTTATATTGTATCAATTAAAAAGAAAAAGAAAAAAAGACAGAACTGCTATATAAGAACCAGGAATCATTAAATAAATGAAGTGACATTATTTTGAAAATGTATGCAATATAAACTTTTCAATTACACAAAACCTTTAGCAAGTAAATTAAAAGATCCTTTATTCTCAGTCACAAAAATCTACAATTAAGACCTGATTTTACTAGCCAATTTTGAATTAAGAAGTACTGTTCACCAAATCCCAGCACAGACAAAGAAGTGTAGGGATTCAAATTATTTCAGTTCTTTGGACATGACTAAAACACAAAAAAAGATTCTCTAGATCTTTAGTCATCATAGTCACAAGGCACCTTTATCTTCAGTATTCCTTAACGCTTCATTTTCATTTGTACAATGAGCTTGCTCTTGTCTAGGACCTTTCATTAGAGTACTGCCTCCCTGCCTTCAAAAAGCTCTGCAGATTAACCCTTGCACTGCTTCCTTGAACAAATTAGGTTAAACTCCAATATAAAGGCAAAAATCGCAAGAAACAGCTAACAAAAACAACTACAAGTTTTGAGTGCATTTTTCTAACCACCGCAGGCTGCAGAATTCAATCCACTTTTTCACAAGAAAGCACAGCTGAGAGCAGGTCAAATTGTCATCTCAGACCTGAGGGGCTGAGTAGCCCCTCTCAATACACTAAATCATGCCTGATCATTTCTGGACTATTCAGGCCACTAACTGGCTAGAATGCTCTTAGAAATTCATTTTTGGGAAAAACTTTAATTTGACCACAGATTTAGGGAATAATAAAAACTTGATACTAACTCAGCACATATACATGCACACAGACATTTTTGTTAAATTTTGTTGTGACATATTTAATAGTCATACCCTCAGATTTCAGCCGCGTCAAGACAAATATCAAATAGTTATTGAAATCAGGAAACTGGTTGAGCTGTTTCAGTTTCTGAAATACTAGTTAAGAAAATATTCTTAAAATTCAGGTAAATTCCACATCTGCATAATAGTTTAATTCAAACCAAATCCTTAGAGAAAAGAGACCCTAATGTTTTAAAGACGAAGGCATAGATTTTTGCTGCATCCCAAAAATATAACTTCATAGCTAATCTCTGGAGTATTTGCCTATCCCACTAATAATGTATTATCAATTGCTGTTTTCCCCTGTAATTTGTAGTTCCCTATAAATGGAAATTTGTTTTGTTTGACACCATCTGAAAAAATGTCTATAGAAACCTTAATAATTTCAAGGATACGTCTTGTACAATCCGCTGGGTTGCTGTATTTGGAGACTGGGAGTCTTTGAGTAACTGAAGTACTTGCTGGAGACCCTGCTCATCAGGCTGCCAATCCATGATGGAAACCGCCTACCTGGAAAAGGTACAAGAGTGATCTAAAAAGAAATACTGGAATCAAATGCACAGCCAACAGTAAACCCACTTCCTTCAGAATGCCACTCAGGTATTTCAGGCAATGTCAAACAAGAAAGAACTTCACACACTGCACCTATATGCAATCAAAACAATTAACCCAGGAAAAAGAATACTGTCTTGCTTCAACCTATATGCTAATGTTTTTAATTGTATTTTATGGTATTGGGGCATTAAATTGTTGCAGACTGTAAACCGCCTTGAGTCGCCTTCGGACTGAGAAAGGCGGTATACAAATATGGTAAATAAATAAATAAACCTGGATAAGAAAAGGAATACAACAAATTAAAAGGGATTTAAATGCCACAGATATCAGGGGACTTTGCTATCAAGATCTAGAAAGATATATTAATACAGAAATTAGCATTTAGCATTGCAGCACTGACTTGTCAAAAGCTAATCAGGGACTTGCAGAGGTTGTCTTGTCTTTCCCATAGATAATAGAAGAATATGTAACCCTACATCTCTCTACATTTAAGCAGCTGGTCATACCATCAGGTTGTTGTGATTATTGCTCCTGATTATATCAGGTTTGCAGAAACTACCTAGTAAAATTATGTATGAGCAGGTATGTCTGCTACAATGCAATTATTAAACATGTATCGCATGCAATCCAGACATCTTCTTGCAGGGCTGTGCATGTGTTGCATTTCCCAATCTCTAGATACTGCATGGCATATTTTGTATCTATGACATTTTTTGACATAGGCATGTTTTAAATACGGCCAGTTATATCAATTAGCAACACAACTAGATATCCTTTCACCAGGCCTTTGAGATTCTTTATTTGTGTGATCCCTTCTAAATCTTATTGCAGATTGAATATCCCTTTTATGGAAGCATTCGGCTACTTCAAAGAAGTCACTAGCCTACTTTAAATTTAGTAAGTCATCAGAACCTTTATGTCAATTTTTATTTTCTATTGCAACTACTACCTACAATAAATGTACCACAGGCGTATTACTTTTGAATTCAATACCTTCAATTACCAATTAATTCTGAGTCTAATTATCAGAACGAAAGCTTAAAGGGCCCCCATGCAAAGACTTAATAGTAGGCTGGAGCCATATGCTCACTGGTGTGCTAGTAAGCCCTAGAAAATGGAGCATACTGCCAGCTGAAATGCAAGATCTTCAGTTTGGAAAAATCCTCTCAAGGAAGAGTGAAAAAGCAAGTGGAGGCCCCACTGGTAGCTCCTTCTCTGAATTTCAAGAGACTGTAAATATAGTCCCCTTGGATCATTCACAATCTCAATGTTAAAATCCAACTGTTGCAATAATACAGGTTAAGTATTCTTTATCTGGAATGACCAGGAGTATTCTGTCTTTTATTTTAATTTTAGAATATTTACATAATGGGGGTATCTTGGAAATGGGACTCAAGTCTAAATTTGGGTTGCTGTAGGTTTTTCGGGCTGTATAGCCATGTTTTAGAACAGTGGTTCCCAACCTGGGGTCCCCAGATGTTTTTGGCCTACAACTCCCAGAAATCCCAGCCAGTTTACCAGCTGTTAGGATTTCTGGGAGTTGAAGGCCAAAAACATTTGGGGACCCCAGGTTGAGAACCACTGTTTTAGAAGCATTCTCTCCTGATGTTTTGCCTGCATCTGTGGCGAGCATCCTCAGAGGTTGTGAGGTTTTGTTTCTTATACATCAGTGGTCCCCAAACTAAGGCCCATGGGCCAAATGCGGCCCACAAGTAAATTGATCCAGCCCTAAACTTTAGACTTACGGTCACCCTAAGTGTGAAACAACTTGGAAGGCACACAACATCTTGACTGTCTCATCAACCAAAAGCAGGCACACTTCCCATTAAAATAATGTTAAGTTCATGTTGGTTAAAATTGTTCTTCACTTAAAATAATTATTGTTCTTTCATTTTTTGGCATTATAAATAAGATACATGCAGTGTGAATAGGAATTCACTCATGTCTTTTTCAAACTACAGTCCAACCCCCCCCCCCCCCCCCCGCCAAACCATCTGATAAACTCGGCTGATATGCATCTTATACTGGATATGCTTAGTCTGGAGAAAAGTGGCTGAGAAGGAAACCTGATAGCCATGTTTAAATATGTGGAAAGATGTCACATTGAGGAGGGGGCAGGCTTCTTTTCTGCTACTCTGGATACAATGAAGCAATACATACTCCTGATACAATGAAGCAATACATACTCCTGATACAATGAAAGCACACAACCAACAACAATAATTGTAGGAGAAAAGATTCCACCTAAACATTAGAAAGCATTAGTGTGGTGGAGCCTCCTTCGTGGACATTTATAAGCAGAGGCTGAATGGCCATCTGTTTGGGGTGCTTGGATTGGGTGTCCCTGTATGGCACAAGGTTGGAATGGATGGTTCTTGGGGTCTCTTCCAACTTTGATTCTATATACATAGCCTGAAGGTAATTCTATGCACAATAATTTTGTGCACAAAACATTTTCACTGATCCATCTGAAAGTAAAGGCGACTTTTTCTCAGTCACCCACATGCACACCCACGTGCACAATTTGGGATTTGGGCATATCTTGGATATGGGATGCTCAGCTAATGTCAAGAAAGGGCCATTCTAGTCTGGCTTTTTTCGTGTCAGAAGCAACATGAGAAACTGCAAGTCACTTCTGGTGTAAGAGAATTGGCCATCTGCAAGGCTGTTGCCTGAGGGGTGGGGCATGGATGTTTTATCATCCTGTGGAGGGGTTCTCTCATGTCCCCACATGGAAAGTTGGAGCTGACAGACAGGAGCTTACCCTGCTACCCAGATTCAAACCACTGATCTTTCGGTCAGCTGTCCTGTTGGCCATGGGGGGGGGGGGGGCGCTCCTATTTCTAGTCTGGTAAATCACTGTTTATTAAACCGTGGATCCTGTGGGGTCCCCCTTTGCTCAAAAGAAAAATTGGCAACAGAAAAGTGTTTCTAAACGCCACCATTTCCAAAAATCTTTTAGCAACAAGGCGCAGTGTTTACAGTGGACTCTGCAGAAGATGCTTCAGCTGTACTCCACCAAAAGGGAACTCAGCACTGCAAATGCTGCTTTGTTTTCAGTAAACGCCTGATTTCTAGACCCATGCGATGTAGTCCTAGATACCTGAGGCCAGGTAAAAATGGGCGGGAAGGGGGTCACTCCTGGAAGAAAAGTTGAGGCCCCTCTGGATGAGCGCGTGGGCCGGAGGCTGGGCAGCGCACGTGCTCAGCCCGAGGTCCCCTCCCCGGCGCCCCCCTGGCCACTTCCGCCGCTTCCCCACGGGGCCCCGGGGGCACGTGACACCAGCCTCGCGCGATCAAGGGCCTCCCGGGACAAAAGAGGCCTGGCCGGTCGCCCAGGGCAGCGCTCGGCTCCTTCCTTCCCTCCCACCCTCCTCCAAAGGCGGGAGGCCTCCGAGAAGCGGGCGCTTCGTGTGGGGCGGCATCCCGTCGCGGCTGAGGGCTTCTTCTTTTTTACAAAAACAACGGACCCCTCCCTATTGTTTGGAAAGCAGGGGCTCTTGGTGCGTGACTAAGGCGCGCGTGTGGCGCCGGCTCCGCTCTCTCCACGCCGCGCGGGCCCCTTTGTGTGCGGCGGCGCCGGCGGCGGGGCCTCCTCCTCCTCCTCTTCCTCTTTGTCCCGACCCCCGCCCTCAGGCCCCGCCCGCCCGCCTCACTCCCGGCCTCCCCCTCCTCCCCCTCGGCGGGGCTCCGCTGAGGGGCCTCCTCCTCCTCCCCCTCGGCCTGCCCGTCCCCGTACTTGCCCGCTCGCTCCCGGCGCGCCCAGGCCCAGGCGGCGGCGTCGGTTCCGGAGGCGGAAAGGGGGCGGCGAGCTGGAGGAGAACGCGACACGCGGGCGATGAGCCGGGCCGGCCGCCGTCCCTGCCGCTCACGTGACCGGCAAAAGGAAGAGGAGCGGGAGGAGCCAAGCCGCTTGCGCACGTCGAGGCACGACCGCCGGCCGAGTGCGTCATGTGGCCGCCAAGGAAAGGGCGGTAGCCACGCCCCTACCCCACCCCATTGGCCCGCGTGAGCAGCGCGCCAAGGCTGGCGGGTGACGTCACCGCAGGGAGGCGCACCCGCTGCCATTGGCCCTCAAGACAGGCCACGGGGCCCAGAAGCAGGGCGGGCTGCTTCCGCATGTGGAGCCCTGCTGCGGAAAGAGAAGGGGAGAGATGCAGATTGGCTCCCCAGGGCAGAACTTGCCAAGCATCTCATGTTGGGTTGCCGTAAGTTTTCCGGCCTGTATGGACATGTTCCAGAAGCATTCTCTCCTGACGTTTCGCCCATATCTGTGGCAGGCATCCTCAGAGGTTGTGACCTCACAACCTTTGAGGACGCCTGCCATAGATGTGGGCGAAACGTCAGGAGAAAATGCATGTGGAATGTGGCCATACAGCCCAGAAAACTAAAAGCAACTTAGTGATTTCGGCCATTAACGCCTTCGATAACACATTTCACGTTAGTGACACATGTTCATTCGTTTAGTCATTTCCGACTCTTCATGACCCCATGGACCAGCCCACGCCAGAGCTTCCTGTCGGCCGTCACCTCCCCCAGCTCCTTCAGAGTCAAGCCAGTCACTTCAAAGATGCCATCCATCCACCTTGCCCTTGGTCAGCTCCTCTTCCTTTTTCCTTCCTTTTTCCCCAGCATCATTGTCTTCTCTAAGCTTTCCTGTCTTCTCATTATGTGGACAAAATACTTCATCTTGGCCTCTACTATCCTTCCCTCCAATGAGCAGTCGGGCTTTATTTCCTGAAGTATGGACTGGTTGGATCTTCTCACGGTCCAAGGCACTCTCAGAACTTTGCTCCAGCACCACAGTTCAAAAGCATCTGTCTTCCTTCGCTCAGCCTTCCCTTTGGTCCAGCTCTCATTTGTTAGATATATATTATTTTGCGACACAGTAATTCAGTTGTACTAACCAAGCAGAGGTTCAGGCAACCCTTTATAGGAGAGATGAATGCACGTATAAATTGTAGCAAAGAAGGAATAGAGACACAACATACCTAATGAAAACCTTTCATTTACATTTTTACAAATAGCACAATAACAGCTGACACAATGTGTCCTGACACACAATTTGGAAAGCTGTCCTGGGAAACAAATGCAATGGTCAGGGGCCCATCCCAAAAGTGTGGATGTAAGGTCCAAATGGAGCTCAAATCCACAAGATTACAAAAAATAAAGATAATAGCAAAAATTTGACCTTAAAGGTATAGCTTTTCCTTCTTTTTAGAAAAAACATGGTTGTGATACAATATGAACAGGTTAGATGGGTTTCAATGTCAGATATTTGTGCCCTGCTTGGCTCCTGAAGCAAAAGAGTCGGAAGAAGATTTGGAAACAGCTGGACAGATCTGCCCCCTTCAAGCTACCTTGTTTGAAGGATCATGCCTCAAGTGTCCTGTGCAAAACTGGCCATCTTGCTGTGGGAACTTGATCCCCTTGGTCAGTCAGAGGCAATGTTCTGCCTGCATACATGCATACGTAAGATTCTGAATGGACATCTGTCAGGAGTTCTTTAGTGATTTTTCCTGCATGGCAGGGGATTGGGCTGGGTGGCCCTTGTAGTCTCTTCCAACTCTTCAAACAGCTAAACAGTGTTGGAATTTAACACGCAATTCAGGCATGGGGAACCTTCGGCCCTCCAGGTGTGGTGGACTTCAACTCCCACAATTCCTTGAGGCTCGGCATTTGCCCCAAAGGCTTACCGAGCCTCAAGGAATTGTGGGAGTTGAAGTCCACCACACCTGGAGGGCCGAAGGTTCCTGACCCCTGACGCAATTGAAGACCCATCTCTTCCTAACCAGTTAACTTTCAACCATGAATTTTGATCTGCATTCTGTTACCACTATATGGCAATTCTGTAGCTGTGTTTGGTATAAGTTTTCATGTGTGTGTGTTTATATATGTAATTTATTTTATGTTGATTTGTTTTTCAATTTATTGTACCCTGCCTTGAGCCATCAGGAGAGGCAGATAATTAATAAAATGTATTATTGTTATTATTTTTCTAGTTTATCCTGTAGAGAAGTCATGTAGGAGTATGTATTTGGGGAATACGTTGTTCATTCATTCAGTCGCTTCCAACTCTTCATGACCTCATGGATCAGCCCACACCAGAGCTCCTTGTCGGCCGTCACCACCCCCAGCTCCTTTAAGGTCAAGCTAGTCACTTCAAGGATACCATCCATCTTGCCCTTGGTCGGCCCCTCTTCCTTATTCCTTCCATTTTCCCCAGCATCATTCTCATAGGCTGTTAGGAATTGTGGGAGTTGAAATCCAAGATACTCTCCCTTGATTTTAAAGCAGGCATGGCAAACTTTGGCCGGTAGGCTGTTAGGAATTGCGGGAGTTGGAGTCCAAAACACCCAGAGGGCCAAAGTTTGCCTATGCCTGTGTTAAAGCAATACAAGCTATCTTTCAACTGCAAATATGTTGCTTCCCTTCTGTGGAGAACGGGTTTGAGGGTGCTGCCTTTTTCACTATTCTAGTTGTTGTTGTTAGGCAATCCCTCGTAGCTTAAGGAAGATGGTATTCCAGATGTGGTGTCTTGGCAGTGGGTCCGTAGGTGGCTGTGGAACATATTCTTGATCCACATGTTCTCCTGCAGTGAGGACATCGATTTCCAGATGGTAGGCGGTCCCAGTCAGGGTTGGCTTGACACACCTTCCACTTGGCACGTTTCTCCCTTTCACCCTCCATTCGTGCTTCTTTGAATTCTGCAACACTGCTGGTCACAGCTGACATCCAGTTAGTATTCTAGTAACATTAATATGAACAGTACAGTGCATCAGGTCCTGTAGAAATGATAGATAAATGCCATGTATTAGAACACACTCCCCAGGGAAATGTGATTTACTCCATCTCCCCTTTCCTTCGGGAAAAGCTCAAAACATGGTTTTGGGACCAGGCGTTTGGGCAGCTGGCTTAACAGCACTTGCAATGTTGTATTTGAATTGATAATGCACAGGCTTTGGACTGGGTCTCTCAATTGAACGCAAGTTGTTATTGTAATAATGTTTTAAATGTGTATTTTATAATTTAATGTTTTAATTAATGTTAACACATTGAATCTGTGTTATATTGTTATGGTGTATATGTTGGCATCTAATTGCTGCCAATTGTAAGCCGCCCTGAGTCCCCTCTTGGGGGTTGAGAAGGACGGGGTACAAATGTTTGAAATAAATAATAAATATATGTATATAATAAAATTCAGTGTTTGTATGTGTGTGGTGGGTGGTGTATTTGGCAGCTTTCTGATTGGCTGCCACTTCCACAGGCTGCTGCAACCTCCACAAATAACTAACCTGGACCAAACTTGGCATACATAATCCCCATGACCCCCTGGTGTGGTTTGGGGGAGGATGGACCACGGATTATGGGATTTGCAGTACTTTCAATTTGTTTTGGCTCCCACAGACCACTGTGATGCCCACCAATGATGGAACTGGACTGAACTTGGCACACAGAACCCCCATGACCCACTTTACATCCTGGTGTGGTTTGGGAGAGGATGGGCCATGGATGATGGGATTTGCAGTACCTTCACTTACTTCCAGAGATCACTACAACCCCCATGAATGATGAGCCTGGATTAAACTTAGCACACAGACCCAATGTGGCCCACTTAATGTCCTGGTGCAGTTTGGTGGGAATCCCAACCACGGATTATGGGATTTGCAGTATATGCATCCAATATACCTCCCACACACTATTGTGATGCCCACAAATGACTGGGTTAAACTTGGCACACAGAACCTTTCATGATCCACATCCTGGTGTGGTTTGGAGGAGGCAGGACCATGGATGATGAGACTTACAGTACCTTCACTCACTTCCAGAGACCACTGTGACCCACACCAGTGACAGATCAAGACCAAACATGGCACACATAGTCCCCATGATGCACTCTACATCCTGCTACCGTCTGTGGGATGATGGACCATGGATGATGGGACTTACATATGGGAGTAGTAGTTTAACCGCACCCACTGAACCCAGTCAACATTAGATCTAACTAAACTTGGATTACAGACGGAGCCCCCATGACCCACTCTACATCCTGGTGCAGTTTGGAGGAGGATAGACCATGGATGATGGGACTTGCAGTACCTTCACTCTCTTCCTGAGACCATAGCAACACTCCTCCAATTACCAATAAAGACCAAACTTGGCACAGAGAACCCCCATGGCCAACTCAATATTCTGGTGCGGTTTCGAGGACGGACCATTTAGACTACTGCAACGCTCTCTACGTGGGGTTGCCTTTGAAGACGGCTCGGAAGCTCCAACTAGTCCAACGCTCGGCAGCCATGATTTTAACAGGAGCGGAGCACAGGGAGCATACAACCCCCCTGCTGCGCCAACTCCACTGGCTACCGATCTGCTACCGGGCTCAATTCAAAGTGCTGCCGTTGGCCTTTAAAGCCCTAAACGGTTCCGGCCCAAGCTACCTATCCGACCGCATCTCGGCCTATGAACCCACCAGGACTTTGAGGCCCTGCTCTCGATCCCGCCTGCTTCTCAAGCACGGCTGGCGGGGACAAGAGATAGGGCCTTCTCGGTGGTGGCTCCTCGGCTGTGGAACGCCCTTCCTACGGACATTAGACTAGCACCATCTCTAATGGTATTCCGCAAAAAGTGAAGACCTGGCTGTTTGAGCAGGCGTTCCAATAATTAGTGCAATGATTGGTTAATGAACACTGGAATGGAACAATGGATGATGAATCTGGAACATGTTTTTGATGATGAGACGACAGTGAATGGGTATTGTAGTGACTGTTATTAATTGTGTATGTTAGGTTGTTAACTGTTTTTATACTGTAGCACTGAATTTTTGCTGTTCGTATTTGTTGTGAACCGCTGTGAGTCGCCTTCGGGCTGAGAACAGCGGTATATAAATAAGGTAAATGAATACATAAATAAGCTAGTAATAAATAAATAAATAGATTTCAAAGGAGCTGGCGTGGCTGAGTGCCTTCTGCACTGGACTGTGACCCTGGAGCTCAGGGCGAAGAACACGGCGCTCTCTGCGCCTTCCCTCTCTAAACGTCTCCCCACCTTGGGCCAAGCGTCTCCTCGCAGTGCGCAAGCGCGGAGTCCTTGGGTGCCGGGACTACGCTTCCCGGCATGCCGCGCGGGCGCCCCTGCTGCTGCTGCTGCTCCTCCTCCTCCCCCGCCGCCTCCTCCTCCTCCATTCCGGCGCTGGCCGAGGAAGGTGGCCCGGACCCCGGGCGGGGGCTGGGGCTGGGGCTGGGGCGGGCATGGGGGGCTGCCTCTCCTCGCAGGCGGCGGATGACCTGTCGCTGCTCAACGACTCCACGGGCGACGGGGCCAGCCTGGGGCCCGGGGACCCTCCGCCGATGGCCCCGCCGCCCTTCCCTGCCCCGCCGCCCCCCTACCAGGTAGGCAGCAGCAGCAGGAAGAGGGTGCGGGAGGGAAGGAGGAGGGAGGGAGGGAGGGGCCCTGGGGTAGAGTGTCCCCCTTCCTCCCTTCCTCCCTTCCCTTGGGGGCCTGCAGTGGAGGCTGAGGAGCCCCGGGGGTCCCCTTGCGGCTGGAAGGAGGCGCGCCTTGTGATGAGGATGATGAGGATGATGCGCGTGCTGCCTGTCCTCCTGCCACCTCTTGGTGGGCTTTCAGGGGGGAACCTTGTTTCCTTCTCTGCAGAACAATAAAAGTGTGTTCAGGAAGAGGAAAAGGAGCAGCTGCATCATAAAGTGACACTACTCTCCAGTGGCTCTAATGATCAAGGGTCTGGAGAACAAGCCCTATGAGGAGCGGCTTAAAGAGCTGGGCATGTTTAGCCTCAAGAAGAGAAGGCTGAGAGGAGACATGATGAGGGCTATGTATCAATATGTGAGAGGAGGGAGCAAGCTTGTTTTCTGCTACCCTGGAGACTAGGACTTGGAGCAATGGCTTCAAACTACAAGAAAGGAGATTCCACCTGAACATTAGGAAGAACTTCCTGACTGTGAGAGCTGTTCAGCAGTGGAACTCTCTGCCCCAGAGTGTTGTGAAGGCTCCTTCTTTGGAGGATTTTAAACAGAGGCTGGATGGCCATCAGTCAGGGGTGCTTTGAATGCAATTTTCCTTCTTCTTGGCAGAGGGTTGGACTGGATGGCCCATGAGGTCTCTTCCAACTCTATGATTCTAAAGCAGGTATGGGCAAACTTCGGTCCTCCGGGTGTTTTGGACTCCAACTCCCACCATTCCTAACAGCCGCTAGGCTGTTAGGAATGGTGGAAGTTAGAGTCCAAAACACCCGGAGGGCCGAAGTTTGCCCATGCCTGCATGTAATGCAAACACCACTGTCTAAGTTCAAGGCTGTGGAACCACTGGAGTTATCATTGCACAAAGTCATTTTTCCTGCCAAAGGGTGAGCAAACTACAGATCCCATGATTCCATAGCCTTTAAACGCAGTTAAAGTGGCGTCAAACCCTATCCCTTCTCTAATGTCAGCTGGATCCCACCTTATTCAAAAGTCTAGGAAACTGAAAGTTGGCACAGTGCTTTCTTAAGCAGGTGGCCATTTTACTACCAAACCGAAAATCATTGCACATATACATTATTTGCTCCTGAACAGATGTATTTATTGGTTTGTTGTTGTGGCAAGAAGGAAGATTGAGACAATGAGAACACACAGGGAGGTGCTTCCCAACCTTTTTTTTTTAAACCAGGAACCACTTTGACCAGGGACCATTCTCCAACATTAGTACCAAAATGGTTATGAATCAGTTTTTGGCCAACTTTAGATTCGGTTTAGTTATTTGGGGTGCTGCATTGGATAGACCACATCAGCTCTAGTTTCTGATACAGAACACATGCTATCCAGTAGTTGCCATCTGCTTGCCCACAGAAAACTATATTTAATCATCTAGAGCTGATGTGGTCTATCCAATACAGTTTTACTGAATCAGCACCCCAAATAACCCCAGGAACAGGCCTAAAAACGAAGACACCAAGGCGAACCTGGGGGTCCACAGGTTGCGAACCACTGATCTAAGCTCTGTGACTGCAGCATTTTTAATGAAACACCCAAAGTGTTTGAAGATTGGGACATTTGTAGAGGTACCAAGATGCTTGCTTATAAAGCTACTAGCCCTCCCCTGCCATGCATTGCTGTAGCCCAGTCTGGAAAATGCAAATTGTTGGTTTCTAAGATACGTAATTTCTTTAGGCTTGTGGGTAAACATATTTCCTGTTGTTTCTTTGTCAGTTTTGACGTAGAGATTGTCTGGTTTGCCTACTCTGGAACATGCAACATATAATTGTCCTTCTTTGGGGGTCCCTTTCAAATCTGTGATACTATATCTGTCATCTGCATATGTGTGTGTGAATTATATCTGTATCTATGGCTGGATGGCTCTTTGTCGGAGGGCTTTGATTATGTTTTCTTGCCTTGGTGAAGGGAGTTGGACTGGATGGCCTTCAAGGCAACCTTTCTCAACCTGGGGCTTAGGACCCCTGCAGGGTATGTGTGTCTGAAATATCGCCAAAGACCACCTGGAAACACAGTATTTTCTGGGTTGTTGTAGGTTTTTCAGGCTATATGGCATGTTCTATAGCCCGAAAAACCTACAACCACTCAGTGATTCCAGCCATGAAAACACTCAACAATACACAGTATTTTGTGTTGGTCACGGAGGTTCTGCGTGGGAAGTTTGGCCCGGTTCTATAATTGGTGGGGTTCAGAATGCTCTTTGATTGTAGGTGAACTATAAATCCCAGCAACTACATTTCCCAAATATCAAGGTCTATTTCTCCCAAACTCCATCTGTGTTTATATTTGGACATGTGGAGTATTTGTGCCAAGTTTGGTCTAGAGCAGGGATCCTCAAACTTTTTAAACAGAGGGACAGATCACAGTCGTTTAAACTGTTGGAGGGCCGGATTATAATTTGAAAAAAACATGAATGAATTCCTATGCACACTGCCCATGTCTTATTTGTAGTGCAAAAAAACAACAACTAACACTTAAAAACAATACAACAATTAAAATGAAGAACAGTGTTAACAAATATAAACTTACTAGTATTTCAATGGGAACTGTGGGCCTGCTTTTGGCTAATGAGACAGGATTGTTGTTGTTGTGTGCTGTCAAGTCGTTTCAGACTTAGGTTGACTCTCAGCGAGGGCCGGGTAAATGACCTTGGAGGGCCATATCCGGCCCTCGGGCCTTAGTTTGAGGACCTCTGGTCTAGAGCCTTCAGTGTTTCAGTCCACAGTGTTCTCTGGATGTAGGTGAACTGCAACTCCAAAATTCAAGGTCAATGCCCACCAAACCCTTCCAGTATCTTCTGTTGGTCATGGGAGTTCTGTGTGCCAAGTTTGGTTCAATTCCATCGCTGGTGTAATTCAGAATGCTCTTTGATTGTAGGTTAACTATAAATGCCAGCAACTACAGCTCCCAAATGACAAGATCAATTTTTTAACTGATGGTCACTTCTTGAGTTCGTAGGTGTCTTGTGGCCAAATTTGGCAAATTTCGTTTTGGTGTCACTCAAAACGAAAAAAGCATCTCTCTCTCTCCCTCTTTCTCTCGCTCTCTCTCTATATATATACATACATATATATATGCTCTGTTCATTTTGAGTGACATCATATATAGATTGTGTTTTCATATATATATATATACGTATACATACATATAGATTGCCCTCCCAACTCAGTTATATGCTTGCAAACCGTGGAATGTATACAAACGTAACTCTCAACTTCTGGAACGATTCCATCAGCATTGCCTCCAAAAAAATCCTGCAAATCTCTTGGGAAGAGAGGCAGACAAATGTCAGCATTCTGGAAGACACAAAGACCACCATATATATGTCCAAATGCCTAATCACTGTCTCCCAAAACAGTTACTCTATTCTCAACTCAAGAACAGAAAGTGGGGTGTTGGTGGACAGCTAACCTTAAAAACGATGGCATAGACACCGAGAACTGGGAAGTGTTCTCACTGGAAGCCAGATGTTACAACAGTGCTGTGGAATTTGAAGAAGCACAACTAGAGGGAGAAAAGGATAAATGTGTCAAGAGGAAGGTGTGAAAAGCCAACCCTTGTCGGGACCGCTTTCCATCTAGAAATTGATGTTCTCACGGCAAAATAATATGCACATCCAGAATAGATTTCTACAGTTACCTATGGACCCACTGCCAAGGCTCTACACTTGGAAGGCAATCATACTTGGCCACAAGTGATAGCCTATGATAAATCTATTAGTTTGGTTGGAAACACTGGGTGTGCAGAGCCCTATATCTAAATCCCTCATTAGCTGTGAATTGTTCTATCTGTAGTTCTAAGCAGGGAGCAAGGGGTTGTACGTGTCTACGTTGTTAGAGTCATGGTTGCCTGCAGTCAATCTGGGTTAAAGTGGGAAATGTCTCTCACCAGACAGCACTGAACAAGCTTCCGTCAGTTTGGCTTATATAACAGATTGATTATAAAAGCAAAGGGCAAGGTTGAAATATAATAAAATAGTTTCAAATGCAGAAACGGCCATAGCATTTCAAAGGTAACAGGTGCTCCTTTGGCTGCAGACAAAAAGTGAAAGGACAATGTATTGTCGAAGACTTTCATGGCCAGACTCACTGGGTTGTTGTAGGTTTTTCAGGCTGTATGGCCATGTTCTGGCTACCAGTATTTTAAAAAACCTCTAAAATTATAACAGTAAATAAAGAACAAAACTCAAACACAGGGGAACTCCAGACAAGAAACAATCAGGAACACCTAATCACCTCTCAATAAAGGATTCCCCCAGGCAGTAACAAGCCACACCTAAAAACTGTCAGGCCATCAAATGCTAGTCAAGGTGGTCAGTTGAAACATTCACACCTAGCTCCAACAGACAAGAATTCTTTCTCCCACCCTGGACCTTCCACAGATATATAAACCCAATTTTCCTAGTTTCCTACAGACCTCGCAACCTCTGAGGATGCTTGCCATAGATGCAGGCGAAACGTCAGGAGAGAATGCTTCTAGAACATGGCCATACAGCCCGAAAAACCTACAACGCAGTGAAAGGACAGCGTAAATTTGGAAGAAAATGGGTGGGTCTAGTAGAGCTTCAAGACCTGCAGTTTGAAAAGCGGGCAGAAGGAAAGCTGTACAAACCCTTCTGGAAGAAGCTTGTGAAGGGAGCTTTATGCTTTGCTGGGAAGGTTGTATGCCCTGCCTCATGATTTTTAGATGGGGGTTAAGTCTTAGGCTCCACGTTCTCTCTTTGTATCTGATGTGCTTGTACCTTTCCTTGTGGATCCGAAGAATACACTGAGCCCAGCCTGTGGCATTCAAGGAAGTAGATACCCTAAATATTGTAGATCTTTTGGTCTCAAACAGTTGTCTTATGTCCCTCTGACCTGTGATTTTTGATTCCTGGGACTATTTCTGGAGCACTGCCATGTTTCTGTTCATGTTGCCTTACTTGAAAGGCAGCATTCTTCAAAGTGGAGACACCAATGTAAGAAATAAGATGAGGCTGGGAAGATTAAAGTAAAAGAGCTATGGGTCGCTGTGAATTTTCTGGGCATGTTCCAGAAGCATTCTCTCCTGATGTTTCACCTTCATCTATGGCAGAGATGATGAGGTCTGTTGGAAACTAGGCAAGTGAGATTTATATATCTGGAATGTCCAGGGTGGGAGAAAGAACTCTTGTCTGTTTGAGGCAGGTGTGAATGTTGCATTTGGACACCTTGATTAGCACTGAATGGTCTTGCAGCTTCAAAGACTGGCTGCTTCCTGCCTGGGGGAATCCTTTGTTGGGAGGTGTTAACTGGCCTTGATTGTTTCTATGCATTGCCGTAGCCTTCTTTGAAACCTTATGGGAGGAATGAGCAATGCAGATGGTATATCAGTTACACTAACATAAGGGACTGGAATGAAATAATACATTTCCACCCTCCTTAAAGTACCAGAGTGGACCCTACAAAAGACAGAAGAGATTATTCGCAGTAACTATAAAATAATTAAAATTAGCAGCTGAAATTGATAGGCAACAGATTAGTAAAAAATTTAAAATACTCCATTTAAATAATTGCTTCAGTGTACCATGAAATCCAATAGCTTGCTTTTCTTTTCAAGATTAGAATTACAATTGAACCTCCATATTTGTAAGTTTGCCTTTTGCAAATTTGATTATTTGTGGATTTGATTAATATGTTCACTCTAGGAATCTCTAGCTCCTCTATCACAATTCTATGCTCAACTTCCACTGGATGTGTGCAATAAAATCACACTGGAGGACTTAGAGATTCCTACAGAAGATATTTTTCTAGGCATTTGTAGGCCCTTCGGTGCAATTCTATGGTCAGCTTCCAGCAGAAATTGGGTGGAGGTCTTAGAGAGAGGTGTTCTCTCTGGTTAAGAAAAGTGTTGATTTTTTATTATTTGTTTTTTCTACTCTCACAGAGATTGTATATCCCCAACCCCCACAAAAGTGGAGGGCCTACTATACACACAAAGGCAGCTTTGTGTGGTGTGACTGCCTGTTTAAAAACTACATAAGACAGAATGTCAGATAATATTGGATGCCAAAAAATGGGGAGGTGATATTACTCTCATGCTCTGCTTTTGAACGTCTTGCAGCTTTCAGCTGGCCATTCTCAGATGAAATAGTGAACTCAATAGAGCACCATTTCCAACCAGTGTTATGTTTCTTTAATTTTGACCTCTTCTTGGGGAGTACTCTTTGGTATCACTGGCCATTTAAGGGACCAACGGTCCTTACACACAGCCATGTAACCCAGAATATCAAGACAGATACTCCACAATATCTGCTTTGAACTGAATTATGAGTCCACACTGCTATGTAATCCGGTTCAAATTGGATTTTATACAGCTGTGTGGAAGGGGCCCAAGAATGAATCCAGAAGTGAAAGACATATTGCTGTGTGAAAAGAACTGGGATATAATCTCAGCATGATAAATATATATTACTGAACCTCCCAACCCATTATTTGTCCAGCTATATCCCCCATTGGAAGATGTGTGTGGAAGACCTGAGTTAATTGTTCCTTCAGGGATCTTAAAATCTGAGCATATAGAAAACAAACGAGCTTATAATTCACATGTAAATCAGTTGCTTCCTGATGAGTATGAATACTCTGATTGAATTATATCTTTTGAAATGCTATGTTAATCTGCTAAGAAATGACATTATTTTTTGTTAGATTACTATTTGTGAATAACTCAATTTGATTCCTGGCTGGTGACAAGACCAGCATGCAGTCATCCGCTTGCTTTTCTGTCTTTGCAGGAACATGCACCTATCCCTGTGTATCACCCAACACCCAGCCAGACGCGTCTTGCTACCCAGCTAACTGAAGAGGAGCAGATCCGTATCGCTCAGAGGATTGGGCTAATTCAACATCTTCCCAAAGGGATCTTTGATCCGGGCTCAGAGCCATCAGAAAAGAAAATCAAAGAGTATGTTTTCCTCATGCAATGCACTGCCTTTATTCTGAGGTCCTGCAGACCCAAACATTAATTGCAGTACGACTCCTTTATCTACAGATTCAATGTCCATGGATTCTTTTGCTCACATGCCAAAAAATATTTCTTCTTAGAAGCGTTTGTGGGCCTCTCTAGGTCCACCAGTGCAGTTTCATGGTATGGATCCAGCCAAAGATAATCAAAATATAGAATTAATTATTATACAAGGTTTTAGATTTTTGGGTGACGGGGATCTTTGGAATGCCCCTCCTCTGCATATACAGAGATCACATTGTATTAGCTAATTGGTGCATGAAAAACATGGGTACCTCACTGGCTTGATGATGAGCAGCAGTTTGCCTTTGAAAAAATTACAGAAATGTATTGCCTAACCCATTTCTGCAGAAAACATATTTTTAGCCTAAATTAAAACCACACCTTTTCTAAGGCACTTTGCTAGTTTGAATATACTAAAATGTTTTAAAAACAGACTTATGCTTTACATTTATTTGTATTTACTAATTGTGTTATACTAAAGAGCAGGGGCAGAAATTATGTAGTCTTTCAGATGTCAGTGACCCGTGGCTCAGGTAGATCTACACCATTGGTTGCACTAGCAAGGCTGCTGGGACTTGCAGTCCAACAATTCCTAAAAGAAGTATAGACTAGGATGGTACCTGGCTTATTCTATATTGGCACAGCAGTACATGTTGTAGCTGGAGATGTAAAGGTGGCAGGGAAGGTTTAAAAAGCCATTGTAAGTTTTCTATATTAATGAGGCCATTTTATTTGTGTCTTCCTGACTCCAGGTGTGTGATCTGCATGTTGGATTTTGTATATGGCGACCCCATCCGGTTCCTGCCCTGCCTGCACATCTACCACGTACATTGCATTGACGACTGGCTGATGCGATCCTTCACGTGTCCCTCCTGCATGGAGCCAGTTGACGCTGCTCTGCTGTCCTCCTATGAAACTAACTGAGGTGGCTGCGTGCCCTGCTCATGTTAATGCTTCCAGGCTGTGGCTGTGGGGGAGGCGGCACACTATTATTTGCACATTCTGGGATACACCAAAGAATCCTACGGCAAAGAATCTGCTCCCAGGCCCAAGGACAACACGCAGCCATTCGGGTTCCGCTGGCTGTGATAAAGGCTGACGTATCATATTTGCGCTTTGTATGAGGAGGGTGAGTGGGGTGAAGGCTGGAGTTGTCCTTCTATTCCACCCATCATTTTTGGATTTTTAAGATTGTTCTTTGAAGCTGTTCCCCTGCCCCACTTTTCTAAATCTCCATGGAATCTGCAAGTACGTTTTTCCTAGGGAGCTGCATGGGATTTTTCACTTTCCCACCCCCCACACCTGGTGAGGACAAATGAAATCTCGCTGGAAACATCTAAAGGGGGTTGTGGCAGAATGGGGTGAGGTATTATAGTTGGCAGAGTTTTTTGAAAGCATTCTCCTTTTCATCCCACCAAGATTAGTGCTTCATTGAAATCAGGCAGTTGGTTTGTTAGATCCTGTTCACTCTGGGGATTCTTTCAGGAGCAGCCATGTTGAAGTGGAAAAAACTAGCTCCTCTCCTCCTTTGTGGGGCAGCATGAAACAGGGATATGATTGGGGCAAGAAGCTGATTTGATCCTGTTGTTTTGGAGGCAGAGTGCTTCTGTTTAGAGGTTGGCATTTCAGCTAAGAGTGAAGGATACACTCTTCCTTTGCTCTCTTCTGCTTTTAATTATTTTTTCTCAATTAGAGGGGGAATTTTTATCCATTCTGAGGAAGTGCAGCTTGGCACTTCTGAAGATTTTATGGCACAAGCAGATTCCCTGCTCATGTACTGAAGTTTATACCAATCCACAGCATCAGTATGTTATATCTGGTCACATGAATGAGATTTAGAGGGAACAGAGTACTTTCCCACTCTCAATTCTGATATAATTGCAGTTAACTCAATTTTGGGGGAAGTTTCTCACAATCATTTTCTACCTCTTGGTAACACTCTTCACAACCACGGTATTGATACTTCTAAAACCATTTCTTGGCATGCTTGTAAGGTGAGAGGTGGACAAGCGAATTGTAAATAACATTTTTTTATAGAAAGTTGTTTCTTCAGTACAATGAAACCGCCTTCTATAAGACTGACTATGGCTAAAGGCATATGATTACACTTTTTCAAAGGGTGAAGGAATTCTTATTTGTTACCCACCATTTACTCTGTTCGCCTTACACAAATTGAAGTGAAGACTCTTGTCCCATAGGAAACTGCTAGTGCAGTGTACTAGTTAGTGCCATGCGGCTGGCCCACTCTTTGGGATGGCTTCTCTTAGTCATGCTCTGTTTATTGCCTTGCAAGTGGAGAGGCGTGGAAGTGCTTTTCTGATTATGTATTGTCCTTAACAAGGATCTAGCACTTGAAAACAAAACTGATGGAATACAAATGGAAATAAAACAGATTGCTTACAATCCCTTGGTATATATATATGTTTGTGGGGCCGGGGGTGGTGGTGAAGCAACTGCTGAATTTACAGGATGCTCCTAACTATCATTGTAACCCAAGTAAGGTGCTCAATACCTGGAATGCTTGATGGAAGTTACACTTTTTCCTTTGGTAATTCAGTCACCAAAAGTGATGAAATTCTTCCAATGAGTCATGTGGTCTATTGGTAACAATTACATATTTATATTTCTAGCCATTTTGCTTATTGTTACAGGACAGGGAAATGCACAAGGTGGACAAGAGGAACAGCTAGATAAAGACCTTATTTAAGTTTCAAAAAAGCCCTCTAGCAGCCAAAAACTAATGTACCAAAAAAGCAGTTGCTATGACCTCAGCTTAGTAGAGTTTAGTATGTAGAGCAGGACTCTGAACTTGTGTCGTACTAGAAATTGAATATGAAGAATTTACACAATTTTATACTTTTTCAAACAATTAGATTTTCAACATTTTATTATTTTCAGTCAAAAGGCAACTGATTGGAGTCCTCCCGCCACTCCCTAACACTAGTAGAAGCACTTCATAAGTACTACTACATAAGTGTTTGCTCTTCTTCAAGCATGAATACAATAGTGTATTATGTTAATAATCAGTAACACATTTCTTGTAAAAATAATTAAGTAATGTATTGTATTTCGAAGTAATTATTCCAAGTCTGAGTTTAATCGCTATGAAAGGAACTGTTTTCATATTCCACATGTGATCAGAAATAATCCATTTATCATGCTGGAAATGGATTACTTTTGATAATACCCATTTCCAGCACAGTAAATGGACTATAAAAGTGTAATTAACTTTTATCCTGAGAGCCACACAATAATGATTTTAGAATTGTCTAACCAGAGTGCAGTTATACTTTTAACATTTGAGCACTTAAATCAACATTGACTAGGTAGCTTGTGTAGATTAAAAGGTAAATATTTTTCCATAAAACTGTACAAGCCTAAATGGGAAAAAATCCCATATCTGTCTGTTTCAAACTGATTAACACAATATTTTATGTGAAGTAATTCTCTTTACTCCATAAAGCAGTGGTAGGAAGTCTGTTGCCCTCAAGCTGATTAACTGCAAGTCTCATCAGGACCCAGCCAGCACAGAGCGAGGTGGGAGATGCAAGAAGTGGCAGTTCAACAGCATCTGGAGTACCATGTAACTCCCATCCCTGCCACACACAAAAATATACTTGCCTAGGATTTTTGGATGTAATATTTACATCAATAATTAACAATTCTAAGACACTTCTGAGCAGCAGGAAAGGCTATCTCTAACATACAAGAAAAAAGATGGTTGACAAAAGCAGTATCCACAACAAAAATTTATTTTAAAAAGTTAGTATTAAGAATGATTTATCAGAACTCTTAAGCTGGACTGTGGTGGCCAAAAACAATATAGAAGGGAGCTTGATCAAACATAGAACAAGGAAGCAAACCACCACCTTTTAAAGCTGGCTAGAAACCAGATACCAGTGAAACGTTTAAATCTTTGGAGCTGCTTTGGGTTTCCAATGGCAAGCAGTCTCTCATATGACAACTCTGAGCCCCTTTCAGACATTACCTCAGTATAAATACACTGCAGGGGTAGATATGTGATGATTTCATCAAGCCCCAACATGCACTTAGCAAGAATGTCGGAAATAGGTGCTTGCATGCACACAGTTAGACATGCAAAAGATTGTGCCAGATGGTCAAGGCTTCCAAACTTGCTGATGTGCCCACATGCCTTTAGACTTGCATACACAGAAATCCGTTCCAATATTTCCTACTGAATACGTGATTTCAGGCAGATCATACTGCTTCCCACACATTCGAAAGGAAGGTTCTGAGGAGAGCTTACACTGGAAGAAATCCCAGGATTCAATTAAAGAGCACTGTTGTCTTTGCCTCAAGAATCTTTAAGTATCCTACATAAGTACCAAAATTGTTCTAATTTGTAGAAAGCTGTGACTTTCAGAAAGAAGGAATATTACATAAATATCTGGCTTGCACGGATAAACACTTATTTAATGTTAATTTAGGCACCTCAGATGGTAAAATAAAACCTCGGCAGGCCTTCCTTCAGTGTACAATGATTCCCTAGGACTATCACATATTGAATATAGCTCTAGAGTCAGGTACTAGTATTTTATCTGCATTCTTCCAGACTACAAACAGCTTCTCTCACTAAAAGGAGTTTGCACAAATAGGAAAAGATTTCGATCTGAACTGTAATTGTTTTTCGGCACAAAGATCAGAAGCCAAATAATGCTACGTTATGATCTCAATAGTAGTCTCATTCCTTCATTTCAGTCCAATTGCTAGGAATGTACTGAGACCTTTTTATGAAGTTGTCAAACTTAGTTACTCTCCATGACTAAATTAATATAACTTGCAACAAGGGTTTAAATTTCAGTTCTGTGTCGTAGAAACTGAGGAATCAAATTGGGATATACTGAAAGAATGAAACAAAAGGGAAAGGAAGGCAAGAAAGAAAGAAGACTGGAAAGTAAAGGGGAAGAGAGATCCCATGCATGCAGCAAGCACACTTTCAAACCAGTGGCCATGAACTCCACTTGGGTTTGACAGCCCAAGAAATTAAGCCACAAATTTTAGAAATCAAAAAGAGGAACAAGTATCATGACATCTGGGGTTGTAGTCATTTCAGGGCATATTTTTACTGTAGTAATTTTAGGCAATTTCTCCAACACTTGGTTTTGGTATTGACCAAGTTACTAGTTTCTTTGCTAGCAGATTGGCAAAATCAACTCATTTTAGATTAGAACATGCACAGCTGGAGGCCAGGTTTAAGCAACAGAAACTGGAACTGAGGATGAAACCACATAACCAACTGCAATATATAATAAAACAGGGCAAAGACAAAAGGACGTAGGAAAAACCGCAGTCACAGAACTGCAAGATACAAAGCACATCAGAAAGCACCAGTGCCACTAATCTTTCATCATGGACAGGTGACTGTAACAAAGTGCTCAGGGATGACTACTGCCTGCAGTGCAGATTGGCTAGTTGGGACCATGTTAAGTTCACCTTTGAACGTCAATTGACAACACACTTGCAAAAAAAGAGCAAGGTACATTGTCTGGTGATTCGGGGGAAAATACATCAGACCAATTCCACTATTTTGAGAGGGAGGGGGGTTACAGATACAAAAATCAAATCTTGTAACTAGGCCAAAGTCTTGTTCTCAGAAGAAAGAATAAGAAAACAACAAATGAACCAGCGAAGGAGGCTCTAAATCCCCAAATATAAAAGTATGGCAAGTCACTTGCTGCCATGCAGCATTCAGTCAATGGGAAAGAGCTATTCTCCTTTGACGTTTTAAATAATTATGTACATCAGAGACAGTCCAGGTTGGAGAGGAAAGTTATTTCACCAACGGGCGGGTTTTATCATCGTCACTGCACTGGTGGGCTTTGTATTTTTTCACTTCAGCCATATACTTGGCCCATGCATCTCCTTTACTTGTCAAAACCTACAAAAGAAGAAAGGGGAGGAAGTACGAAAGGTTACATATGAGGAAGACCTGGATACATGTGGAGAATATCTGTATTCAGAAGAATACCATACTCAGCACATCAACTCTCCCAGACATCAATTAAAAAAACCCAGCGAATTCTAGGACAGAGATTGTTTTATTGTATTACCATATATCAGCCCAACCTACTAAACTAGGTAGTTGTAAAGACAAAAACCATGTCATGTATGTTGCTGCTTTAACCTCCCTAAATATATTTTACAAATAGGGAAGACATCAAATTCTTCAGTCCCCTGATAGCTTGGCCCCTTATTTGTAAAAAACAGAATATGTGACCTAGCCTCTTGGTTGCAACTTGAACAGGTGAAATAAAAACAAATATGTCTCTGTTAGACTTGCAGACTCATGTAGTAGTTCTAATCTGAAAAACTTTGAATAGGGAAGAGTAGGAAGTAATGATTCATTACAGCATTACTTGGTAATCCAAAGGAGGGAGGAAATTTAAGTGACATAATTGTGCTCCCTAACTCCCCCATCTCTCCAGGGTAGGAAACACATAGCTCTCCAGAAACTGTTGAAGAGGAATTTCCATCAGATCAGCCATTGGTTATGTTGTCAAATACTGATGGAACTTGCAGTTCAACAATACCTGGAGGAACACACATTGCCTGGATGGTGCAGAGGAGCAATCCAAAATCCTTTGTATTATGTTCCTCTGACACCAGTTCCAGACACAGGGTTGAACAAGCTTAAACTGACAAAGTAATCGAAGTCCCCACAAAAGATGCTGATATAGTCATCTCTCCACATGTGTGAATTTGACTTTTGTGGATTTAATTATTCACGGAATTTGATTTAAAATGTTATCTCCAGGAAACTTTGATCCTCAGTGTTACTCTATGGTCAGCTTACTCCAGTCATGCTGGGGGACCTAGACATTTCTATGCAGAACGCCTCTCTAGGAATTTCTAGGTCCTCAAATGTGATTCTATTTTCAGCTTCCAGCCAACACTGACCACACTGTTGTGTTGAAAGACCAAAACATTCTTAAGTACTTTCTCAAGTAAAAAAAAAAAGCAGATTATTTATTCAGGGTTTTTCAGTTTCACAGGGTTCTGTATCCCTAACCCCAGCGAATGTGGAGGGCTGACTTAGGAAAACAAATCAAGCAGTGACAAAAATGTCAAGCCTAGACAGCTTCACCTTCTAAATTTTGCTGGAATGGACGCCAAGGCACTGCTGCTTTCACTTGAACATGTTACAACCCTATCAGCTAGTCATTCCATATGCATACCATGAAGCTCACATCAACTTACCTCATCCTCTGTCTTTTGTTTCTTGGCTACCACTCCTGTCTTCAGGGCTAGCTTGCTGCCCCCTCTCCGCTTGCCCACCTGGGTGAAGGGATAGAAGACTGCAACCGTTACACGAGCCTGGGAGCTGCAAGGGGAATGTTGCCCACTATATAACGGTATAGGGAGTCCTTCAATTAGATCATCTTAGCTCGCCATCACACCTGTCAGTCAGTACAGAGCTGCCGAGCGTTACCTACACCGTTGTGCTAGGAGGGTAAAAGGGCACCTTAGCAGTGTTCTCCAAAACAGCTGTACAATTATGCCCAAACATTAGAAAAACATAACAAGTATCAAGAAAGATAAATATTCTCAATTATTCCAAGTCTTGTTGTCTGTTAGGACTCTCACTAAACTGTAATCCACACTTCCCTTAAACATTGTGGTATGGAATATTCATTAATTAGATGAATCTTCTTCTAAATAGATCAAATTAGAAAATCCAACCTGACACTGCCATGGGGATTACTGTGCATAATAATGTCATCCTAGAAAACTGCATGACCTCTTTTGCCAACAATGCCTGAAAACCTGGAAGAAATTTCAAGTATTGTATTGAAAAAGAAAATTCCCAATCCTTAAAGCAATGAAGAGGATGCTTGTGAAGTTTCTGTTAAATCAAGGGTGAGGAATTCCCACAGTGAACCATTTTCAACACCAGAGATAAATGGAATGTCTAGTAATTGCAAAACTGGCTGAACAAACTTGACTGGACATCGCATCTGGCTTTTATTTTGATGTATACTTTTTAATCTGCCACTTTTGGAAATCTTGACAAATAGCATTTCAAGTTTTGGGGCAATTTTATGCACTCCATAGAAAAAAGCTTTATGGAGGTAACGGCACGCACACACAAAAGGATTAGGGGTGCTGCCTGCAAATCACAAGCCACATCTTCCCTGTGTTAAAGACAGAGAAAAAAAGTTGGGTTCCAATCGTAATCAAGTAGGCAAACACACAATTATGTAATCATTCCACTAAAATCCTGAACAGACTCCTTTCTTCTACTATTATTTTTATCATTAGATAATAAAATTCAGCCATACTTCAACTCCTCCCTGGCAACTATACATAAGATTAATACAGTTTTTCAGCAGTAAGAACAATTAGAGAAGCACATTTTAGTTTCAAAAAAATTAGGCTTTATAGCTGAAGATGTTAAAACTATGTGCAAAAACGTGTTTATGTTTCTCAAGGAAGCTATAAGAGATCTTAAACTGCAACAGAGTGGGCACAACTATCTATATTGGAAAATAACACCTTACTACTAGAATTTATCTCAGATTCTCAGTGCTGTCATAATATTGTTTCTGTGAGTGCTACAGGCACTCACAGAAACAGACAGCTAAAGCAAAACATGGTGTTGCAGTATATACTTCAGAGATCCATATCCTGAATCCAATCTGAATACATATATCATTCTGCATGTCATACTACACTGGCAAATTTTTATCCTCAGATGAAAAAAGTCACCTTTCTTCAAACTCATAATAGACATACTACACACCACATTTACCTGTCAGTTGAACTGACACACAGGAAACAACAGAAAGAGCCTTATAAATTAGAATGTTTTTGCTCTGACTTCTGAATAACTGTGACTTACTGAAACAAACAACAGCAGCCAATTAACTTGCGATATAAGAATACAATCATTGCAAATTAAACGCATGAAGATTAACAGAAGTAACTTTTGAACAAACATACTTAGGATTGGAGGACAACATTTTTTAAGACTCACATTATGGTCTAGGCCTATCAGGCTCAATGCTTAGAGGAGCATGTCCGAGCTTCTATTTGCCAGGCCCCTGTACACTCATATCATGGTGAACAAATTCAGAACAACAGTGATTTCTACAATTGTGGCTGGTGTTGAACATACTATCACACAACATTGATTTAAGACGTTTAGTTCTCACACAGTTCTTTATTTTAGAGGGGGGGAAATGGACAAGGAATTGGTAATTTGGACAAGGAAGACAGTGTCTGATTCTGGGCTCCAAAATTCAAGAAGATATTGACAAGCTGGAATGTGTCCTTAGGAGGGCAACCAATATAATCTTAGGCAGTGGTTCTTAACTTTTGGTCCTCCAGATGTATTGGACTTCAGCTCCCACAATTCCTAACAGGTGTTAAATTGGCCAGGATTTCTGGGAATGGAAGTACAAAACAACTGGAGAGCCAAAGGCTGAGAACCACTGATCTAAGGTTTGGAAACCAGATCCAATGACAAGCAGCTGCAGGAGCTGGGGATGTTTAGCCTGGAGAAAAGAAGACTGAGAGAATGGGACATGATAACCACGTTTAACTATTTTAAAAGATGCCATATTGAAGAAGGGGCAAGTGTGTTTTCTACTGCTCTGGAGACCAGGACAGAGAGCAATGGATTCAAATGGTGGGAGAAGATATTCCACCTAAACATTAGGAAGAACTCCCTGACAGTAAGAACATTCAGCAGTGGAATATGATGCTGCCTGGGAGTGCTGTGGAGTCTCCTTTAAGTAGAGGCTGGATGGACATCTGTTGGGGCTGCTTTGATGGCAGGGGGTTCTCTTTCATTCTATAATTCTATACACATGGCGTGAAGGTGATTTTAGAAACTATAGTTTTGTGCATGAAACAAAGTTTCGCTGAACTACCAGAAAGTAAAGATGTCGCTTTCTCCGTCACCTACCTGCACAATTTTGAATTTGGGGGTATCTTGGATAAAAGATGCTCAGCTTATAGCAGGCATGGGCAAACTTGGGCCTTCCAGGTGTTTTGGACTTGAACTCCCATAATTCCTGGCAGCCTCAGGCCCCTTCCTTTTCCCCCTCAGCCACTTAAGCGGCTGAGGGGGGAAAAGGAAGGGGCCTGAGGCTGCCAGGAATTATGGGAGTTCAAGTCCAAAACACCTAAGTGGCTGAAGGGGGAAAGGAAGGGGCTGAGGCTGCCAGGAATTATGGGAGTTGAAGTCCAAAACACCCAAGTGGCTGAGGGGGGAAAGGAAGGGGCCGAGGCTGCCAGGAATTATGGGAGTTGAAGTCCAAAACACCCAAGTGGCTGAGGGGGGAAAGGAAGGGGCCGAGGCTGCCAGGAATTATGGGAGTTGAAGTCCAAAACATCTGGAGGGCCCAGGTTTGCCCATGCCTGGTTTATAGTGTCAAAAAAAGGTCCTAGTCTTTTAAATCATTCTTTCTTGAACTATGGGGTCCGGACCCAAAATAGGATCCCCTTTGTTCAATGTTGGGGACATAAAAATGGGGCAACAGCCAAAGGTTCCTGAACGCCACCCATCTAGAGAAACCTGTTAGCAACAACGTGCAGTGTTTACAGTTGCTGTGCAGAAGATGCTTGAGCTATAGTCCACAAAAAGGGAAACCGGCCTGTGTAGTAAGCCCTGCAATGGCCGATGTCTTATCAGTGGCGTGGGGGGCACCTCTACCCTGAAGGGAAGCGGGTTCTTGCCTGCCACGTTCCTACAAACTTTGGCCCGGAAGGCGGAGCGCGGCCCGGGGTGGGGAGGGAAGGGTCAGAGGCGGGAAGAGAAGCAGAGGGAGGAGGAGGAGGAGGGAGGGCCAGGGCCCGGGTCCCTTACGAAGCTGAGGGCGCTTCCGGTCCGCTTCTTCCCGGGAGGCTCCGGCTCCTGCTCCCCGGGCGGCTCCGCCTCCCTCGGCGCCCCGGCGCCCTCTCGCCCGCCCGCTTCCGGGCCGCTCCTCGCTGCCGCCGAGGAGGCCTCTTCCATGCGCCGCTTGAAGAGCTCCAGGAAAGAGCCGTCGTTGGCGAACACGTTCACCCCTCCGCCAGGCCCGGACGCCTCTCCGCCGGGCACTCCTTTCCCCTTCGCCGCCGCCATTTTGCGCCGCCCTCCCTCCCTCCCTGCCTGAGCGGGGCGCCGCAGGGGATGACGGGAGGACAGCCGCCGCAAGGCACGACGGGATAAAGCAGGGCCCCAAAAAGCCGGCGCTAAGGCTCAGGCGTGGAAAATGACAGCGTTTGCTTTGGCCGCAGAAAACTGACAGCTTGGCAGAACCAATCACAACACTCAGTGATTGAAGGGACACGCCTTCTGCCAATCGGGTGTGTGCCTTTTCTGCTACGTCCGCTGGCCTGAAAGCCAATCGGGAGAAGAGGGCGCGGCGGGCCAATCCGCTCAAAGAAGACGCGTTCTAGGCGAGACCACAGCCGCCGGATCGGTAGGGGTGTGCTTTGTTGCGTCGCCGGTCCCTTTATGACGCGCGCATCGCACGTCGCCAGGAAGGGCTGAGGGCGCTCCCCTCTCGGCCTCGTGAAGGAAGGCGCGCCCCCTCCTGACGCCCGCTTTCCCCTTCAAAATGGTCTAGCCCGGCGCCCGGACACGTGACTTCTCTCCAAGATGGCGGCGGCGGCGGCGTCTAGTTCGGCGCCTGGTCCCTCGGCGGCCGAGGCGGACGAGTTCGAGGATGCGCCCGACGTGGAGCCGCTGGAGCCGACGCTGAGCAACATCATCGAGCAGCGCAGCCTGAAGTGGATCTTCGTGGGCGGGAAGGGCGGCGTCGGCAAGACCACCTGCAGGTCAGCCCCCTCCCAAAGCGGGCGGCCGGGCGGGCGGAGCTGCTCCTCGGGCACCAGGACAGAGAGCGGGCCCTGCCGCCAAGGCGCTGCCCGTCGGCCAAGGCCACACGCGGGGCTTCCCGGCCTTGGGCCCTCCGGGGGTTGGGAATTCAGCTCCCAGGGGCCCCAGTCGCTGCTCCATGTCATGGGCCGCCCTTCAGATTCATGCTGTTCCACACCACTTTGACTGCCATGTTTCATTTTGTGGGAGTTGCGGTTTTAGTTAGGTATCAGCACTCCAGGGCAGAGAAGGCTGAAGGCCTCATAAGACTACAGTTCCCATAATTCCGTAGCATTGAGCCATGGGCTTAAAGACACGGATGTTCAGCTGTGCTTATACTGTTTAATGTTGTTTATTTTGTTATATTGTTTTTGTTAGCACCTTGTTGATATGCGTTTTAATGTATTATGTTTTAACGGTTCTCTTGGGTTGGCCCCGTGTAAACTACCCAGGGAGATAGAGGTGGGGTATACAAATAAAGTTATTATTATTATGGAGACAAAGGTATGTCAAACTGCGTCCATTCTTCAGTGTATGTTTGCCACAAGATTGTGTTTGCACTATCATTTCACTCTGCCTTTTCAAATGAGATAGATCCCTCTAACACCAAAATTGGCCACTGCTGTGAGCTCAAGTACAGCAGTCCAAAGGGGCTGCTGTTTAGCACATCCCTATTAATGTCTACTCTGATCTAGATTGTAGAGCGTAAGATTGTAGCCTAAAGATGGAAATTACAATCTTGCATATGTTGTCTCAAAGCCAATTTTAGTATATTGAGGGAGATCTTTTTTCTATATTTTTTATTTACTACATTTATATCTCGCCCTTCTCACCCCAAATGGGACCTGGCATGGCTCACAAGAGAGGCACAATTCAGTGCCTTGATACACATAAAAATAACAGCATAAACTTTAAAATCACATAATTAAAACTTATCACTTAAATGATTACTTAAACACACACAGTCCAAAGGCCTGGTATATATATTACCATATCGCATATATTACTATATTATTAGATGTGGAATTACAGTAAGTTACCACCGAGAATAAAGACAAATAGAGCCATTTGTGAATATCTGATTCCAATGACAAGAAAAAGTATTAATGTGTTTTAAGAAACGCTACGTTTTAAAATTTGCCTTTTTGGGCTATTCATGTCAGCTGCAGTGGCTAATTTTGGTGTTCATGGGGGGAGTGTGAGCCACTAGAATATTTTGTTTCCTGATAATTCTTTGAACATATTCAAAAGGCTAACATAGAGATAGACAAGCCATGAAAGGTATAGTTTTTTCTCATGTTATTGTAACCTTCAATGCACCCTGGTTTCTCCTAAATCAAGAAACCATATTGGAAGTTATGATTATTAAGAGTGAATAGATCAAAACTGTCTAGAATGGTAATGCTATGGCAGTAGAAGGATCAATGCAGATTTTTGTTTGGTTGGGTTTTTTCTCTGTACCATATCAGTAACTACATCTTGTTTCATTTTCTGGATCCAGCTGCAGCTTGGCTGTGCAGTTGTCCAAAGTGCGAGAGAGTGTCCTCATCATCTCCACTGATCCTGCTCATAACATCTCAGATGCTTTTGATCAGAAATTCTCCAAGGTTCCCACCAAAGTTAAGGGCTATGACAACCTTTTTGCCATGGTGAGTGTGACCCGGAGGGAACCAGGCAGGCAAAGCAATTGTTTTTGTGTAAAAATTTGTGCTTCAGTCCTTTTTCTGTAAGGTAGAGATAAAGGTTTCCCCTTGACATTAAGTCTAGTCGTGTCTGACTCTTGGGTGTGGTGTGCATCTCTGTTTTTAAGCTGACGAGCCAGTGTTTTCTGTAGACACCTCCAAGGTCATATGGCCAGCATGACCACATGGAGTGCCGTTACCTTCTTGCCAAAGTTGATCTACTCACATTTGCATGTTTTCAAACTGCTAGGTTGGCTGGGGTAAATAGCAGGAACTCACTCCACTCCCTAGATTCCAACTGCTGACCTTTTGTTCAGCAAGTTCTGCAGCTCAGCAGTTTAACCTGCTGCGCCACAGGGGGCTCCTTTTTTGTACATGACCTGAAATAAAGTTGCCAGTACCTATCTTCAGTATTGAATTTTAACAGCAGCCTGATGATACAAATGAATTGAAGAAAACTTTGCTAGATAATTTATTTCTTTGCCAACTAAAGCAGTATTCAATATAGCTTCTTAAATATCCAGGCACTATATTAGAAAATAGCTCCTTTTGGTCTAATAAGATTAATGCAGGGGATGTGAGGTTAAGAAGGAGATTAGATAGGAACTGCTTCAACAAAGTAAATGAGTGGAATTAAGTAACAGGGACAGTGTTTTAAAAGACTGGAAACATGATTTTTAGTTGCTGTCCCCAACTCATAGTACTACTCACTTACAGAATCGGGATGGAGGGGATATAAAACCGTATTTCCTCAGTGACAACCTGATGTCTAAGACAAAATACTCAGATTAATAGAAGAGTCTGTAAAGAGTACATTTCTTCTTGTTATCAAAAGTCTATATACAAACCTTGTCTCAGGACTGATGCTATTTTTCCAGGACAAAGGAGATTATGGCACAGAATTAACATTGAATATAATCTTGGGCTGTATGAATATCTTTTAGTGAGTTAAGACTGTGGACCAGAAAGAAGAAAAACATGAGTACCGTAAAATTAACTTTTATGAGTTGAAGCTAGGATAAGTTGTCTGTGAGGAAAGACTAGTAGTGCTTAGGCTGTTCGAGGAAAGGGGTTGTGTGCCTTCAAGCTGTTTCTGATTTATTGCAACACTAAGTAACCTACCATAAGAGTTTTCTTGGCAAGATTTGTTCACAGTGAGGTTTGACTTGCCTCCCTTTGAGGCCGAGAGAGTGTTACACACCTAAGGTCACATGGTGGGTTTCCATGTCTGAGCTGCAATTCAAACCCTGGTCCCCAGTTTAATAGTCCAACACTCAAACCCCAGTACACCTTGGAGGTGGAGGAAAAAACGTGCTCATGAAGTGGAGAAATCGATATAGGAGAAATTATTTTCCCTTTAAAAATGCCAGAGCCAGTGCCATAAAATTAACTCAAACATTGGGAGATTCGGAACAGTTGACATCTTCATAGAGCATGTAATTTAGAGATAGTGATGTTCACACACAGTTGGTCTTAAAATGGCATTGGATATTTAATGGGAACTAAATATGAGGGTGGGTCTAAAAGTTTTGCCTCCCACCCTCGTACATTGTTCTGCTAATCAGGATGGCTATTATTTTCAGTATCAGGGCACTGTGTCTCTAAAGTACAGCTATATGGGTGTGATAACACTTGCTTCCTAACTATGGGTTTCCCATAGGCCTATTGTTGGCCACTCTAAAATAATGCTAGATAGATGTTTAGTTTGATATTTAGTTTGATTCAGCTTAATTTTTATGTTTTTAAAACTGGCTGTACTGGCTAGGAACTGCATACTTTTAAACTGCATACTCTTATTCACTAAAACAATTAAATTTAAATATGAATGTCACTTAATTTTTTTTCTGTGTTTTTTTTTAAATTAGCCACAGTAGTTCATGTACCGGTAATTTTCCAGTCAGGTGACAGTAGACCGTGTATGACGTGAAGGATCTCTGATCAGAGAGAATTTGAACTGATCTGGTCTTCTCCCCAGCTGGCATGCTGCTGAAAGCTGAAGATACAGTATAGTCAAAATACCTCCGCTTACCAGCTACCCTACGGAGGGTGCAGCCAAAGGGAAACTCACAAATTAAGAAACAGGCTACCTGTACTCAGCTCTTGAAAGCAGCCCCCTTTCTGAGTGCTAAACCCAGTGGGGAACCTAGCTGTGCAAAGCCATAAACCTCTCCCCTCCAAGAAAATAATTCATCTCCTTCATCTGCTGAGAGAGGTGTGCAGCTCGGGTATAAGCCAGGCTTCCCAATAGATTTGGCATCTGGGAAGGGTGTTGCTTTCAGGAACTCAGCACATGCAACCTGGTTCCCCTCGGCCCTCATCTTCATCCACACAGAGGGTCTTCACATGTAACTACACCTGTGTGTTACAACTTGCGTTATTGTTATATTATTTGAAATTACTTTGAGTAATCTGTTTTTAATTGCTAAAAAGTATTTACTGTATGTTAATGTTTTAAAACTATTGTTACTATTTATTGTTTTAAATTTATTTAAAAACCACCCCGAGATCATCTGAGATAGGCCAGGATATAACTATTTTAATTAATTAATAAAATAGGGTAAGATTCAGCCAATTGTTAAATACATCTAAGTATTGTTAATGTTAATATGGGAGTTCAATATATGTTTTTTTCTCTTATCTTGATAAATGTATAAAAATGCTTATGGGAAATTACATGAATAACTCTGTCCATGTTGTGGGTTTCTTTTGTGGTAACTTTTTGAGAGATTACATAATTATTGTGTATTTTAAAGGTACTGATTTGCAAAATCAAGAAACCAAGTTCAAGAAATTCAAGCACTGAATTTCTCATAAGAAACGTGAGAATTAAACTTTCAGTGTGTGTGCATCTGAGGAATTCTTAGTATTGTCGAAGGCTTCATGGCCGGAATCACTAGGTTGCCGTGAGTTTTCCAGACTGTATGGCCATGTTCCAGAAGCATTCTCTCCTGACATTTTGCTCACATCTATGGCAGGCATCCTCAGAGGTTGTAAGGGCAATACAGCCCGGAAAACACGGCAACCTAATTCTTGGTATTTTTTCACAATGCCAAAATTTTGATTCCTCCCTCTTACTGACACCAAAACCTCTACTTTTCTTTTGCCAATGTGTTGCTGAAACCTTGTGGCTGTACTTGTTCCTTAGGAGATTGATCCCAGCTTAGGTGTGGCTGAACTTCCTGATGAGTTCTTTGAAGAGGATAACATGCTGAGCATGGGCAAGAAAATGATGCAAGAGGCAATGAGTGCTTTTCCTGGGATTGATGAAGCCATGAGCTATGCTGAAGTGATGAGGTGAGAAGAACAGTGATCTGTGGTGCCCTCCCCCCTCCCCGGCTTGTTTGTTTTGGAGAGCAAAACATAAAATATATTTATTTTAAATCATGCTCTCAAGAGACCAAAACATCAGTAGACTTCGTTAAAAGGTAACATAGTTGATTTACTCACAAACATCATGTATTCAGCATACAAGTACATTGCTTATTGGTTCAAAGTTTATCAATCTGTTCTCTAAAACATTCTGTTTTAGTCTTTTCTTTGTTACATACAGACAAGCATTCTCTTTAGTCTAATAATTACTGAACATTGATTAAGTAAAGACTAACTATCCACTGCAGCATACTGACACTGACTGATTTCTAAACTGTACTGCTTCTGAGGTAAAATATACTTAGTGACTCTGAGGTAAAAATGGCTTCCAAAATGGAGACTCAGTCTGAATAGTCCCAGTTCTGGTCACATGGTCTGAGGTCCCTCCCACAACCTCAAACAACATAGAGTTAAGGGGGAAACTGCATACCACTATATACATACAATATAGTAAGCAATCACAATTATATTCATACCAAATACTAGTATAGGAGGCTTGTAGAAGGTTGCTATTTCCAACATACTCCACCATACTCTTGAGGCAGCATGTACCACTATCAAACACTCTTATTATCAGGACATTTTCCTAGTGCGTATGTGGAATCCCTTTTTCCTGTAGTTTGAATCCATTACTTTATGACCTAGGCCTCTTCTACACTGTCATATAAAATCCAGACTATCTGCTTTGAACTGGATTATATGGCAGTGTAAACCCATATAATCAGTTCAAATAAGATAATGTGGATTATCTGTTTAGATAATCTGGATTATATGGCAGTGTAGAAGGGGCCCTAGTTTCTGGATCAGAAGAAAACAAGATTGCTCCCTCCGCAGTGTGACATCCTTTCAGATTTTTAAACCTGGTTTATCATGTCCCCCCTTAATCTATCACAACATAAATTCACAACATAGATTTTGTTGTGTCCAATATGAAATCCACATAAATTTTTCCTCACAGACCTAAGCAACCACTAGCACTCATCAAACATAGCAGCTATAGAGAAGTAGAGAAAAACCTAAGGATGGGACAAGATCTTTACTGTGTGTAGTATCACTTCATTTATAATACACAAATAGTGAAAAGTGTAGTGATTTGTGCATTGGACTATGACTCTGGAAACCAGGACTTGAAACATCACTCAGCTACTAGGTTTCCTTGGGTATGTCACTTTTTCTCAACCTTGGAGGAAAACAAAGGCAAAACCTACCAAGAAATCCCCGTAATAGGTTCATTTTAAGTTTGCCATAAGTTGGACATGAATTGAAGGCTCACAAAAACTGCAAGGGTTATGCCATAAAGAATTTCTGTTTCACACTCTCGGGAATCCTTTCTAAAACATTTGCTTTGTAAGATGAAGAGTTGCAGATGGAGCTCCATAAACGGCTGTGCCATTAGGAATAATAGGCATAGGTAGGCCCTTCTTTGTTTATCAGATTTCCGAGGCTGTTAATGATGTGTTTTTCTTTTCTCTCTTTGGCCTATATAGGTTGGTGAAAGGGATGAATTTTTCTGTGGTGGTGTTTGACACAGCGCCCACTGGGCACACGCTCAGGCTACTCAACTTTCCCACCATCGTGGAGAGAGGACTGGGCCGCCTGATGCAGATTAAGAATCAGATCAGTCCCTTCATATCCCAGGTAAAAGGGGAGAAGAGCAAACAACAAGAGTTTCCCTGTTAATAATGCCGTGTTGTCTTTTTATTTATTTTTTTAAACGCTTCATCTTTTATCACGTTGAGGCTCCTGCCTAGGCTCTTTTACCTGCAGTGTTGTACATTAAACATAGATTTGTGATCTGCTTTCTGATGGAAAATAGACTTCATTGTGGATCCTTTTTTCTTTTTTCTTTTTTTTGTTCTTTATTAGATGTGTAACATGCTTGGCCTGGGAGACATGAATGCTGACCAGCTGGCATCCAAGCTGGAGGAGACCCTTCCTGTCATCCGCTCAGTCAGTGAGCAGTTCAAAGACCCGGCAAGTATACTGCCAAGTAGGAAGGGTTGGATGAAGGTGGACTCAAGCTGTACAGCACCACAGTATAAAATGGAAAAATGTTTTTCAATCTCGTCATTTTATCGGGTTGAGCATCAGTTAAACATAAGGTTGCTATATAATAAACTAATAATAATAATAACAACAACAACAATAACAATGAACTTTATTTCTATCTCTCCCTATCTCCCGAAAGGGACTAAGGGTAGTTTTTATATATTTTCTATCTTTTCTGTTTACTTTTGCACAAGTCCCTTAAATGAGCTTCTAAAAATGTTATGTCAATAGCCTTTCATCCATTGGAGGCTTCCGCTACATCCAGTCCATTGGGAACACTGCATCTGTTACTGTATGCCTGTATACAGGGAATTATCACAGGACTGAGTACCAGCTCCAATGCTAGAGCCCAAATTAGAGGAAATCTTGTGCTTAGTGAAGCCCTGGTGTTGTGGCTTTTTCCCTCCTGTGTAACAACTGCTTCACAGAGGCTTTTGCTTAACTAAACAGCAGTAATGTTCCACCCAAATTCTAAAAGATAACTGCTTTAAAAACCTTTACTTGTGTTAATATGTATTGTTCTTTGCTGTGGTATTCTTTCTGATTTATGGTTACTATAATACAAGGGGAAAATATTTGAGACAGGCGTTGCCTTTGCCTTATTCTGAAGCTGAGAGTGTGTGACTAGGCTAAGGTTGTCTGTTCAGTTTTCCACAGCAGAGAAGGGGCTTCAAACACTAATATGTAGAGTTGTTATTTTGTGGTCAGACTACCACACCATGCATGGTACTTTACAGCATCACATTTAAAAAAAAAAAAGAATACCTTTATCTAAAAGTGTAGGTCATTATTTCTCTGACGGTCTGATGTGGGAGGCAATTTCTCCCTCAATGTGCTCAGGGTTGATACCATACTTGTACATGTTACAATTGTTTCTTTCATAGAAACTTGCCAGGGACTGAAACTGGTCCAGCAATGGTGTAAAATAGATTTGTGACAGTAGGGGGAGACAATAGATGGCTGCAAGTAAATACTATTTTTTAGGTTTAATTCATAAACCATTACATATTTATTTGAGTGTTTTACCTGACCTTCTCAAACTGTAGTAGCAGTCTAGCTGCAAACAGAATCCTCCAATAAAAATGAGGCTGTTATGCCTCAGAAGAAATGAGACCTCGAATGAACAGTTCTGGTTTTGGATTATTAGGGACTAGGTCAAGATCCTTATGAGATGGGCAAGAATCACACAAGCTCTATGTGGGGTGTGATGTTCAAAATAGATTTGGCAGGTTCAAAAGGAATGTCCCCCATTCCAAATCTTTGGTCCAAAATATGAATTGCTGCTCCTGGAAGCCCTTGAAAATTCCCCTGGGAGTTAGACTCAGGGCTTATTTTGGGGAAATCGGCTAGTTCTGAAAAATGTGGCATGTGGTGGATCCCTGTGAGGTACACTTTCCGCCCGGACCTGCCAAACTTGTCTCCATGCTTCAAGAAGATATCCTTATTTAAAGCATTTTTACCCTGCCCTTCATCCAAACATTCTTCCAAAGCACCTCATAGGTTGTTAATTCGCCAATTTCCTGTTCTCAGGCTTACAATTTATAATGGCATGAAACACAAGGAAAAGACTAAACTATGCCTGTCCAAAGTACCAGTGAGTTTGCATTATAAATGTTAGTTGGGCTATCCATTCATAGTAGCTCCTTTTATAAAATCAGTTAATACATGACAGTAAAAAAAATTTTTTTACCCATATAGTAAAAATGTAAAAGTAAAGGTTTCCCCTGACATTAAGTCCAACTCTGGAGCAGGGCGAGGGTGCTCATCTCCATTTCTAAGACGAAGAGCTGGCATTGTCCGTAGACACCTCCAAGGTCATGTGGCTAGCATGACTGTATGAAGCACCATTACCTTCCCACCATAGCAATACCTATTGATCTACTCACATTTATATATTTTCAAACTGCTAGGTTGCCAGAAGCTGGGGCTAACAGCGGGAGCTCACCGTGCTTCCCAGATTCAAACCAACAATCTTTTGGTCAGCAAATTCAGCAGCTCAGTGGCTTAACCTGCTGCACCACCGGGGGCGGGGGAGGGGCTGTATAACACAGTATATCAATTCTGGTCACTTTGGCCCTCTGTGGGGTGGGGTGGGGGGGCGTCTTTGTCCTCTAGCAGCTGGTTTGGACATCTGATGTTTGAATTTTGCTGGAGTTGGGCCCACAAATTAGAAGATGGGTGCCCCTCCAGATATTCTTCTACTGCAGCCTCCATCGTCCTCCACTTTTGGTTGGGCTCTTCAGGGCTGATGGGAGAATCAGACCAATAGCACTTGGAGGCTACATATGCTCAGCCCTCACCTGGAGGGAGGGAAGATAAAGCTTCAGCCTTTTGGGCAGTCTTTGAATCTAATTGTAAAATCTGATGCACATCCAAGGCAACTGTACTGGTTCTTGCACATTCTTTTCTAACCAAAGTGCTCCAAGGCTGCTGTGGGAGCTGACATTTGCAAGGCAAAGGAGCAGGACTTTGGGATTGCATGCCTCCTGGCCATGCTTGTAGCAGTGCCTCAGCTAGAATGGGCCATCTGCAAACCAATCAGCTTCAAAAGTCTGTTAGGCTTCTCTTTGGAAAATGCTGCAAACTTTTTAAATCTTCATGAATATTCTTTCCTTGAGAATAGTAGCTTCTTTCTCTTTTTTATAATCTGAAATGCATCTCCCGGACCACTGTTTTAGCACATATTTCCCCATAGAAGTATGTTACAGAAAAGCAGTAGGCCCCCATGCTGTTGCAACAAAGGCATTTACGGTATCTTTTGTAGGAAAGCTCTCTGGAACTTAATATTTTGCTTCTAGGTTGTGAACTATCTTTTAATAGAAGTGTTCTTTATTCTGAAAGAGGATTGTCACCTACACCTGCATGCATGAGATTGTGACCTGGCTGATTAATTATTTGGATTTTTCCTCATAAAGATGGAAAGGACTTTAAAGGAAAGAAGGTGCACCATCAAATCCTCCTCCACAATATATGTGGTTGTAAGGTCTTGCATGGGCTGCAAAATCTGCCATTTATTAATGGGTTGGTGCTTAATATGCAACTGCATGTCTTACAGTTAAAGCACTATATTCATATGAGAGCTCTGGTTGGTTACTTTTTTGCAATACAGGACCCAGGATTCCCTGATCAGCTTGGTCAGTGCTGGACGATTCTGGGAATAGTAATTATAAAAATGGCAAAACTGATTTATTTGAATTAGAAATTAGCATTAAGTGAATCTATCTTAAATGAGGAGAGCTAAGTAATTTGCAGGCAGTCCATTGCCTAATACCTTTGGTGATTAACTAATTACCACAGGTGACCAAATGAGTCTCTAGATTTTGTTATGGGGATCTAAACTCCTATTCGCCCTTAAAATGAAATCTTCACGGCTGGAAGAAAAAGGTAGCTTTGGGTCATATGTTTTTATGTACCTTCAGTTGACCTTTCCACTTAGCACTATCCCATGAATTTCATAGGGCTTTTTCATAGATGGTTTTGCCTGTTATATCTTCTGAAAAATAGCCTACAGCACCTTTTTTTCAATGATGGTCTGCTATCCAAGTACTAATCAGGAATGACTCCATTTAGCTTCCAAGATCAGATGGAATCTGGTGCCTTTGAGGTATTTAGGCCATCTATTCCTGGTCCTGCCTTTTTTCTCTCCCCTTTCCTTCCTGCAAATAAAATGAGAGGGATGTTACAGGGACTAGAAGCTGCCTACATGCTGTGCTTTATCTCTGATTTAAAATGCAGGGAAGAATAGCCATGGGTCTAGCTTGAGCGCCTCCTTCTCTGCACCTCTGGTGATGAGACAGTGCCATACTGTTAATTTTTCAGCCAATCTTTTAAACAGGGGGATACAGAGACAACCATGGAGTATGTACACATTGTGTACAGTTTCTCAGCCTCCTATACACTCCCAAATTTCTTCCACAATATATTTCCCCATTCTTCAGATAGAGGGGACACTTGTAAAGAAAATAGACTGGAGAGACAGGTGGTAAGTAATTGTAGAACAGGAGAGGAGAGGAAACACGTCTGCTATATGGCCCATAGTTTTGTTTTCTGCCCCTGAAAAGGAGGTAAAATCAAGGGAGGAAAATAATAGACAGACAGATGGTGATTCTATGTGATCTCACTTATAACTCTGAATTAATCTTCCTGTTTCTCCTCCTCAGGAGCAAACCACATTTATCTGTGTCTGCATTGCTGAGTTCCTATCTCTGTATGAAACAGAACGGCTCATCCAGGAGCTGGCCAAGTGCAAAATTGACACGCACAACATTATAGTCAATCAGTTGGTCTTCCCTGACCCCGAGAAGCCCTGCAAGATGTGTGAGGCACGGCACAAAATCCAGTCCAAATATCTTGACCAGGTATGATTGGGGGCAGTTCTAATTTCCTACCATCCATTTATGGGGACGGAGCAGGGTTAAACTACTTTAGATTGAAAGAAGGGTGTTATTATGTGAGAAAGGATGTACCAATGGTTCATTTTGACTAAATGAGTGCAGAAAACTGAGAGGATATAACCACCAGAGAGAAAATGTAATGCCTTTAGATTAGATAACATAGATTGTTTGTAGTTATTGGTTTTTTTATGCTTAGGATGTAGTAGTAAAAATAAAATTTAAAAGAATCTAAAGCACAGGTCCAGCTACCTGTGTGTGGTCTACTCAAATCAAGCAACAGTTCTCTGATACAACCCTTTTAAGATCTGCTATCCCTTTGTGAGTGGAATTGCCAAGAGATTGACTTCTGGTAATTAAACTTGCAGTCTGTTGCATGACCTGAGCTGTGCCCACATTACTTTTTCCATTGAATTGCATTTTGATCAAGTTAGGGTCATTCTTATTTTATTTTTGCCTTCATCCTGTAGATTCCTTTCCCAAAACATTCCCAATCCTAGTGTCATGGCTAATTTATTGTCACTGCAAAAATCCATGTATCTAAAACTGGACGTGGCAACTGGGTAGCTGAAGGCGGCAAGAAGCAGATTTCTTTTCCTGTTTATGCTGCTGTTTGTGGGGTTTAGTGCTTTGTTTGTTCCATTTGATGTGGAAATTCTTTTTTTCCTTAATGCTTGATTCTGATTTTATTCAACCACCATTTTTAATCGATAATTTTAGATCAATAGGAGGGGATCAGGAATCAGTACTTACATAGAATACACATGTACATGTTCATGGCTTCTGTGAATTTGATTATAGACTTTAGATCTGCCATTGGGTTAGAATCATGAGAGGGCTTCCTCTAATAATGCTGTTCAGAAAGCATTCTCAGTGTTGCATGTGGTAGATTTTCCAACCAACAAGGCACAAAATGTGTCAGTGAAAGCTGTTTTTGATTCTTTTGGCTGGGCTCCTATGAAAGCGTTTGTGAGTGTTAGGTTCTCCTTTGAGTGATGTTGTGCTCTTTCCTTCTCCTTCCAGATGGAAGACCTCTATGAAGACTTTCACATTGTAAAGCTGCCCCTTTTGCCCCACGAAGTCCGAGGGGCTGACAAAGTGAACACCTTCTCAAGTCTGCTGTTGGAGCCGTACAAGCCCCCCAGTGCAAAATGAAGCCCCACAGACTGGTTTCCCTGCCCCACCCTCTCCGCCTTTCCATTCCACGCCAGCCCTTCCCTGCCTCTTCTCTGCTGGAGCTCTGCCCTTCCAGGGGCCTCTCATCTTTCTAAAGTGTGTGGTTGACAGGCTTGTGGTGGGGTTGGAAGAGGCAGCATGTGTCGTTCATACTTAGTTCTGTATACCTTACTCCTTGGGACCTCTCCCCACCCCACCCCAGCCAGCCACAGTGTTGAATCCATCCCCCCGCCCCCTCAATTAACCAACTAGCTAATTTAAACTTGGGTCCATCTCTTTTCTAAATTTCTGCCACTGATATCTTCCTGGATCATGTCTCTTGGGGCTGATGCTGTTGCGGCTGAAATCCCAATCAGGTGCTTCAATAACACAGAGACTGTCAGTCCACTTACAACACTAAGGCCATCACTACTAATGGGAAGTATGTAAATAAAGTACAAGGGAATTAAGTTAGCTGCCGCTTGTCTAACCAGACTCGTTTCATTTGTACCAGAAATTTCTGTAGTGGTTGGAAGAACACTTAGAAGTTCTACTGGGGTGGTCTTTGCCAACACAGAAAAATAAAACCTCTAGGAAAGGTGTTACCTGCTTTAAAGATTACTTGGTTTGTAGCAGGTTTGGAAGATCTATCAACTCCACGCATGCAGCTTCCCTCAGGAATTTTTGCAGCCCTCACCAGCATAACCACCAACTCGACTGGAGTCATGTACCTTATTCAAATATAGGAGCCCACTTCTAGAAGTGCAATGCTATTTAATAAAAGAGATGTGCAAGTTGTTTTGCCACTGCTACCCTCGCAATTCTGAGAGTGGGGTTGTAGGCACTAGTGTTTATTTGGGGGAGGAGGGATTCAACCCCCTCTCCCAAGTTTCCCAGTCCTGATTTAAAGTTATGGAAAGATTAGGAATGAGGCTACCTCATGCTGCTGGTCAGCTTTTCACACTGGAAAGTAGAGGTATGGGCTTGTATAGAGGTATCAATATTGGAAGGAAAAACACAGGTCCCTAAGACTTTTGGAGGTGTACATATATAATTTTTCTAATGCCTTGGAGTCTGCACCCTTTTTGCAAGGGATAACAGTATTAACATTTCATAGCATGCAAAATCTGACGTGTGCATAGAAACATCCGGTCGCAAAAGAGACTACTGGGAAAAGATGCATTGAAGATGTGGTTCCAGTGCAGTAGTCTGTGGCAGAACTGGAACTACTGCATATAGGGTCAGTAACTGGATTTTGCCAGTGTCTCTGTGTGATCTAGTATTTGAAAAACTAGTCTGTTTTAGGGCAGACTAGGTGAGGCAATAGCTAAAAAGAGTGAAAGAACATCTTATGGGGGCACAATATGGGTAGCCATTGGCACAATAGTTCTGCCAGCAGTGGTTTTTGATTGGGGAAACGTGCTTCCTTCACACTGCATAGCTTAGCCTCCTCCTTCGCATGGCTTACCATAAAAAGGCTTTAAACTGTATCCCAGAAAGGCCAGGGCCATGGCCAGAGTTTTGCCCAACCTGAGCAGCTCTGGTTCTCTCTACTTCCATTCCTTTGCCCGTTCCAGGGGCAAATGCAGTGAAGCCCCTTTCCTTCTCTCTTACAATTTTAACAGTTGCAGAACAAATAATTTGTTGCATCTTTAAAAAAGATTGTAAAAAGGAGAATTAGAGTTACTCACAAACTGTCAGTCTTTTGGGTGGTTCCTTAGCAAGTCCAACAAGTTGCTCTTACGGTTAGAGCCCTCCTAAGGCACCCTTACAATTTGACTGTAATGCAAGTTGTAAAAATCAACACACTAATGAATTGCAATTCTGAATATTTCTTGGGGGCTGTATGACATGTTTTTTGTGAAGTTAATATATTTTGTATGTAAGCCAGTGTGTTAGAAGCATGTACTGTACAATGTAATATATTTTATTTAGTATTTCCAGTGGGAGGAGGCAACTTTGTCTTTTCAAAAATAACATATATTTAAGCAGAGCTGTGCTTGCAAGTGCAGCACAGCTCATTGGCAAAGCACTAAAAGCAGACTAAGTTTCTGGAAAATCACAATGGGTAGGGAAGAAGATAAGCAATTGCTTAACATTGGATATGTAAAGCATGACGTTTTGGTCGTCTGTTCCAGGACAGAATGCTCTGGCAGCGGGTAAATCTTCCACGAGAAGTAAATCTTGTAAAATAAAACCTTCCTCAAACAATCTAGCAAATTAAAATTTCTTGGTGGGAAGGTCATTTATGGTAATTGAGCTGTGTTTATATTCTCTAAACTCCAGTTAACTCATGTCCAAATAATCATTATTTATATTATGAAGATTCTTGTCCCATCCAAACAAGAAAACATGACAGAAAGCATGATTGACATGCCAAGGGCCCTGCAATATATTTTAAAAGGACCTCCAGTTCACTTCTGATCTTGCCAACTGAACTTCCATTTGAGCCCAAGGTTTTTGGGGAGAACAAAAATGGAGTAACAAATCTTGATCTCAACTTCCCAGCTTTAGGCAAAAATTGGTTCTCTAATCAAACATGTAGCCCCGTTTTTAAGCTTATGGCAAAGGAATTCCCCTTCCTGAGTTAAGGCTAGAATCATGATCTCTCTAACTCAGGGTCTCTACTCTGAGCATTTTCCAAAGCTATATTTATTCATTTTCAGTATTAAAAAGGAGGAAATTCTCTGGTGGCACTTTTGAAGATCAACAATTTGAGTATAAGATTTCACAGATTACAGCCTTTTGAGAGGAAGTTGTCCCCTGGATAAACATTGAAGGATATGAAACTGACTACCTCATCACACTAAAGAATGAATCCACTTTAAATCCAGTTGCTGCTTCTGGCAGAATTCTGGGGTTTGTAGTTTAGGGAGGAGCCTTTAACAGCCGCACTACACTACAAACCCCAAAATTCTGCAGGAGGCAGAAACCAGATTTAAAGTGGATTCATTCCCTAGTGTGATGAAGTGCTTAATAGAAATGAAAAAGGTGCTGATATGATGGTGGGAGTGACAACTGCAGGTCTTTTTTAATTGTTGTTATAAAAAACATCGGTGGGTTACTAATACAGCCAAACATTGATGAGCAGGTAGATATATGTATTCTACAGATAATGTTTAAGACAAGTCAAAAGGCAGAGATGCCCTATGGATGCACTCAGCTGAGGTGGATACAAAATTACAGCTGTGAAAAGTTGTCCATCCAGTGCCATAAAACATGCAGCAATGATGATCTGGAGATACAGAAAAAGACACTTAAAACGCCATAAACCTTGAAAGCCCTGGTTTAGCATAACTGACCTCTGCAAGCTAATGGTCAGGTACACTCAATTGCTAGGCTTTTAATTGTCTCTGAGGTTAGAAGGAAATGCATAATGCTGGTAGGAAAGTTGGTTCTCCTGAAAGCAGAGAAATGTTTTGAGGATATCTGTTGCATATACAACTGTAAAGAAAACCAGCGTGTGCTAAGCATCCATTATTTCTGTTCAAACCTCTACTGACAGATTGGGATTCCAATTATATTGTATCCCTTTTCAGTCCCTCATTGAAATTGTTTTGCCCAACAGCAGTCACTTGAGAAGATTGATAATCCTCCTTGGGACACTTACTTGAGGATCTTGGCCTTTCTGACCTGAATTATGCCCCCTTTTTTGACCATCTCCTCATTTGGATCTATAAAGAAAATCCACACATAAAGATTCCTATGTTCCATTTATATACTAAGTACTCCGTTTTCCTTTTTTCCTCACTGTTTAAATGGTTGCTAAAGAATCCATAGTCAAACATTTTACAATAAAATCAAATGTTAGTTTGTATAGGGCTTTTTTTTTCATTTCAGGAGTGACTTGAGAAACTGCAAGTCGCTTCTGGCATGAAAGAATTGGCTGTCTGCAAGGATGTTGCCCAGGGGACACCCAGGTGTTTCCCATCCTATGGGAGGCTTCTCTCATGTCCCTGAATGAGAAGCTGGAGCTGACAGATGAAAGCTCACCCCACTCCTCAGTTTTAAACCACGGACCTTTCAGTCACCAGTCTTGCCAGCACAAGGGTTTAACCCATTGCTCCACCGGGGGCAATGAGAGGCAGTTTGGCTGCAGGAAGTGTGGGTGCTGAACTGGCCCACCTGGAAGCCACTGTGTTGCTTCCTTGGGCAAGGGGCACTCCAGTTTTAGGGTCTGGTTAAAGAAGTGGGTCTCGGAATCACTGTGCTTTTCAAAGTAATTTAGACATGCTCAGAGTCAAAGGAACATGCCTCCCAAAGATCAAGTCCTAAAAATGGGTGAGTCAGTACTAACACTGAACAAAAAGATGATTTCCTGCCAATATCAGAAGGGATAGCAACCTCCATTCATAGCCTCCCCACTGTATTTCAGGTTTCCAAAAGGTTCTAAAGTCACGGTGGATATATTTTGCAAATGGGCATTATTTGACTAGTTCCAGTTCTTATCCCCTTCCTAGCAGGAGCTAGGTTGTGGGGGTTTTTTCAGACAATGTACCAAATTTTGAAACTCTAAAAATACAGAAGTTACTAAACTACATTTCATTAAATGTTTCAAAAGGTCATACTTTTTAGAGGGGCCTTAAAGTGAATGTAAATTCATTTATAGTGTAAAATTGGAATGGCCAGGAATTCAATTTATTTTGGAAGAGATTGCATTTTGTTATTTTCTCAGATAGATTTAGGTATCATTGCTTGAATTTATCTTTCATGTGCCAGGTAGTATGCATCAGTAAGTGAACAAAGACATTTTTTGACCTTTTTTAACCTTCTAGGTAAGAGCCAAGCTTTGCGCTCCTCATGAGTAATGTTTCTGCTTGGCAGCAGCTGCTGGCTTGTTTCTTCCCTGGGTGCAATGCGCCAGCTGAGCCCTGTTCTCCCCTGTCTCCTGGAACTGGTTGCTGTTGGCATGTGAGCTTGTATGATTATGAAACACCGCATCCTGGAGGTGTGTGCGGCTCTAGATGTGTGTTGTTCAGCTCAGACGGATGCCCGGGGTGGTGGTGGCAGTGGCATTATGTAAGCCGTGCTTTGGCGCTGTCTGGCACTCAGAGTCTGCCTCCTCCGCAAGAGGTGGTGGAGCTCATTAGCACCAGTGACCCGGCCAAGCCAGCGCCATGGGGCCAGAGGCCACAGCTGTGCTCTTAGCAGGGGGAAATGCAGCCCCTCTCTTCAGCCAAAACAACGACCCAGATTTGATCATAACAAAACGGGGAGGGGGGGGGAGAGCATTGGCTGCAGTGCCGCAAACATGTTGACTTCGAAGCCTGAGGCACGAGGTTCCAGAGTGTCACCATGGATTAGAACTGAAGCTATATGCTTTTTCATTAACTGTTAATATAGACAATAAAGGTATTCCCTGGAAGGAGATTTATTGTTTTGGTTGTACACATGGGGGTAATGCATAACTTTCTCAACCTGTTTGTTATTATTAGCTTTAAAGCTGGAGCCCCATGTGGCACAATGGGTTAAACCAGTGTTTCTCAACTTGGGGGTCGGGACCCCTGGAGAGGTTGCGAGGGGGTGTCAGAGGGGACACCAAAGACCATTAGAAAGCACAGTATTTTCTGTTGGTCATGGGGGTTCTGTGTGGGAAATGTGGCCCAATTCTATCATTAGTGGGGTTAAGAATGCTCTTTGATTGGAGATGAACTATAAATCCCAGCAACTTTGTTGTTCATTCGTTCAGTCGTCTCCGACTCTTCGTGACCTCATGGACCGGCCCACGCCAGAGCTCCCTGTCGGCTGTCACCACCCCGAGCTCCTTCAAGGTCAAGCCAGTCACTTCGAGGATGCCATCCATCCATCTTGCCCTTGGTCGGCCTCTCTTCCTTTTACCTTCCACTTTCCCCAGCATAATTGTCTTTTCTAGACTTTGCTGTCGCCTCATGATGTGGCCAAAGTACTTCAACTTTGTCTCTTGTATCCTTCCCTCCAATGATCCCAGCAACTACAACTCCTAAATGTCAAAGTCTATTTTCCCCAAATTCCACCAGTGTTAACATTTGGGCATATTGTGTATCCATGCCAAGTTTGGTCCAGATCCAACATTGTTTGTGCCCACAGTACTCTCTGGATGTAAGTGAACTACAACTACAAAACTCAAGGTCAATGCCCATCAAACCCTTCTCGTATTTTCTGTTGGTCATGGGAGTTCTGCATGCCAAGTTTTGTGGATTTCAGAATGCTCTTTGATTGTAGGTGAACTATAAATCCGAGTTACTACAACTCCCAAATGACAAAATCAACCCCCCCCCCCCCCAACCCCACCAGTATTCAAATTTGGGCATGTTGGGTATTTGTGCCAGATTTGGTCCAGTGAATGAAAATACACTTACATTATGATTCACAACAGTAGCAAAATTACAGTTATGAAGTAGCAACAAAAATAATGTTATGGCTGGGGGTCACTGCAACATGAGGAACTGTATTAAGGAGTTGTGGCATTAGGAACATTGAGAAACACTGAGTTAAACCCTTGTATTGGCAGGACTGCTGACCGATAGGTCAGTGGTTCGAATCTGGGGAGAGCAGGGGCAGCACCTGGGCAACGTCCTTGCAGACAGCCAATTCTCTCACACGAGAAGTGACTTGCAGTTTCTCAAGTCACTCCTGACATAAAAAAGAAAAGCTTTAAAGCTGACTCTGACTTACAGAGGCTGAACATAGGGTTTTCTTGCTAAGGTTCATTCAAGGGAAAACTCCCATTGCCCTCCTCTAGGCTTGCCCAATGTCACTCAGTGGGTTTCCATGACTGAGCAGGAATTCTTATCCCATTTTCCTTAGTGCAACACTCCAAACACTACATCATGCTGGCTCATCTCCTAACCTAAATTGTCCTCTAAACAAACTAACCTACGTGGAGCAATACAATGTTTGTTGATCTCCAAATATGTGAAAGAATGGAGATGTTCCTTTAACACTGATGACACTTCATTAGGGACTCACTTTATCTCCACCTAGTTTCTTCACAGGTATGTTATGAGGATAAAATTGAAATAATGTTACAATCTCAAACTTTGGGATATGTGTTGTCAACTTGGAGCGTGGACTTCAATTCTTCTTCTTCTTATTATTATTATTATTAAACTTATTTGTACCCCGCTAGCATCTCCCGAAGGACTCGATGCGGCTTACAAAGGCCAAGGCCTCAATACACAACACAACAATACACTCAAAGCAAATTAAAAACAATTAAAGCAGCATTAAAACAACAAAACCACAAGCAATAAACAATACATCAACAAGATAAAACTGGGCCAGGCCAGAGTAAAGGGTACAGGATTAAAAAGTGCTGATGTGACAGGTGATATTATAGGGCAAGTGCAGTGTGCAGTGTGTGGCAGTCTTAAATTCTAATAAAGTGCTTCTGGGACTTGGTATTGGAGATTTCCTAATCGGGGAAGGCACATCGGAACAGCCAGGTCTTCAAATTCTTTCTGAAGACTGCCAATGTAGGGGCCTGTCTAAGATCTTTGGGGAGAGTGTTCCAGAGATGGGGGGCCGCCACGGAAAAGGCCCTCATGTGCTCAGACATTATGGCTAATAGTCACAGAATTCTGGGAGTTGAAGTCCAATGAAACCAGAGCCCTTCTGACTCCGAACCACAGCTTTGGAGGAGGAAGGCTGGCTTACAGTCTATAATGAATGCTATCAGTGGGGTCAAGCCCTTATATCTGATTCATATTTTAAACATTATTTTTAGTACAGATAATAGTGCTCCGCAACCTGGAAAACTCAAAGGTGATAAACATGTTCCTGCAAATTTGCGAATTCAGATACTTCTCCTCCAGAGTGATATGCAAAGGGGGTAGATAACAAACCCACTTGTGTTGTTTACACATTCCAAAACCAACTTTGATCGTTTCTGACACAATAGCCTCAGATCTGCTAGCCTGATCTGGCACGTGCATGTGTATGCCCATGCCAGTAAGCTCCTAATTAATCCAAGTGGATTTAGATTTTATTTCCTTAGAATCGACACTTATGATATCTTTAATAACAAAGGAGTATTAGTCTGGGTTGAACCATGGCCCACATGACCGAGGCCAGGTCAGATCGAGTTGCACGTAGCCAACTAGCCTATGACACTTCACTTCTAAGCATAAGTGCACTTACATAGATAACATTGAGACTAAGTACGTGCTCCAGTAATAGCAAAGCCCATTTTTCGGAGATGCAATCCTCCAAATCAACATTGGGCTCTTTCATGTTATACAGTTATAGCCAGAATTGAACCAAAGGGACATATACACCAGCCATCTGCATTGAGCCAAACATTTGCCCATGGGAAGCCCATAATCAGGACACAAATACTTTGGCATCTCTGAAATGTGTGTCTTTATTCCCATGCTTCCTAGCATTGCTTCCAGACACTTGCTTAAAGTTCCTCTTGCCTTCTGGGATTAGCACAAGAAAACTAATCCATATGTTAAAAGGCAAAACAGGCTGGAACCCTACCTTATCTCAAGAGGCATGGCAAGTACTGTATTAAAGGGGGAATGGTAATCTAAGTACTATATAAAATGCAAAGCAAGAAGCAGTCACCAGATAGTGATGATTAGCTTGAACAGTGTGTGTGCACGCACATTCAAGTCCACTTCTAATTAACACACTGATTTCATTGAGCTTGCTTAGGCAAGGAGTGCTTAGAGTTAGGGCTCCCCCTGTTACGTTGGCTCCACTGGCTGCCAATCTGCTACCAAGCACAATTCAAAGTATGGGCTTTAGCCTATCAAGCTGGTTCTGGCCTAGATTACCAGTCCAAATGGGTCTCTCCCTATGAACCATCTTGGAGCTTAAGATCATCTGAGGAGGCCCTGCTCTCGGTCCTGCCTCCCTTGCAGGTGCAATTGAAGGAGACGAGAGACAGGGCCTTCTCAGTGGTGTCCCCTCAGCTGTAGAACTCCCTTCCCAGGGATATTAGATAAGCCCCCTCCCTTCTGACCTTCCACAAGAGAGTGAAAACGTGGCTTTGTGGCCGAGCCTTTAGAAAACTTTTGCAATAGATAGACTTGGAACAATGTGCAATAATTATTGGAATGGCCATGATTAAACTTGCAGATTATGTGTTTAACTTTAAATGTTTTAATTGTTTTACTGTACTTTTTAATTCTATTTTAATATTTATTTAAGTGTACATTGTGTTTTAAGGCATCAAATCATTGCCTGTGTGTAAAGTTGCCTTGAGTCCTCCCCGGAGTGAGAAATGTCATAAACAAACAAACAAACAAATAATAGAAGGGGTTGGCATTGCCTTCCTCTGCCATTTACCCTATAGCACCTGGGATTCCTGGGCAGTCTCCCATCCAAATACTAATTGGGACTGATCATGTTTAGCTTTAGAGATCAAATGGGATCTGGTGCCCTCAGGGTATTTAGGCTTACAGACACAAGCACCTATTGTTTAATCAAAGGGAACCTAAATGCGGACCAGATCTGATAAAATTCATGGGCTCACCCTAAGTCAGCAGGTGACTTGGAGACCCACACACATCACATACAATAATTGACTAGTAAATATCACTTTGCACATTAATATTAAGTTTTACTATTTGAGGTCTTGGAACTGCACTATAATTCTTTGTCAGGGTAAGGGACAGTCTATTATTGAGGGGATATAAATAAGACTTTAAAAAGTTGTCTCTATTGGGCTTTCAACTCCAAGGAGTTGGCTTCGGTAGCTGCCAAGGTATTTTGAAATTAGTACTCACACAAAAATTCCACATACAGATAGCCATACCCACCCATAGATGTTTCCTCACAGAGCCATGTGCAGTACACACAAACATTTACTGTTGATATGTTGTAAATTTCCTTAATTTTATGTCCAAGAACATGTCGTGTGCATTTTCAAGGAGATGGTGATGACAAGACGAAGCATCATGTTTTGAAATAAGTGTCTGATAACATTTTAATAGGGGAGGAGAAAGAAAGAGCGGTTGACAAGTTTGAGCAGGCAGCCAGGAGCCAGGCTTCCTGGGCCCAGTTGCAAAGGTTAGTTGAAAAGAGCCAAAGATGGGTCGGCATGGGCAGCTTTTACAGAAGCCAAGCAACAAGTCATGGGTAGGAAAATTGTGCCCTTTCAGGCTCTGATTCATGATTAGTCCTATCATCCTTCAGCATGTGCTAGACTACAGGGGACTATAGGATCAGCAATACCTGATGGGCCACAGCTCTGCTGTAAGGGTTTAGTAGTGTCCTCTGCCAAAGATGGAGTGCTTGTTTATGTGGAAAGGACTGCAAACGTGTAAACCACCCATTACATTCTCGTGGCTCATAAACACATACATTGACAAATATATTTTTCTATCTATTTAAAGGGTAAGTAATGACAGTTAGGTGTCTGTCAATACTAGTGTAACCTACTGATCTCAAAATATTGATCAAATCTTCGAGCTGAAAGAGTCCATGAAGGCCACCCAGTCTAACTCCCTACAATGCAGAAATACACAATCAATTATACTCCTTTTTGTCTCTGAAATCTATTAACTCTTGCCAGTTTCCTGCCTCCTTAGTATATTTTCCCACAGCACAATTCTAACTGGGTTGGAGATCTTTGTGGTAAGCAAATACATACCTTTTCAATATGGTTGCAAGTTCGAAAGGTTGCAGGTTTGAAGCCCTGGGTCGGCGTGAGCTGCCGACTGTCAGCCTAGCTCATTGTTTACCCAAGCAATTCAAAAACAGCTTTAAGTACCGCTAAAAGCGGGGGAGGTGTTTTACGACACCATAAAGAAAGAAGATCAGAAAATGCTGGGCTATCAAAAGGAAGGAGGATGTCCTTAGAGCTCTTCATCCCCTGGACTCAAGCCCAACCTTCCATGGCACCAAAAACAGCTGGACACTGAATCAAAACAAACCACCTCCTTCTGTTCTGTCTGTCTGTGTATATGTACTGTGATCTGCCCTGAGTTCCCTTCGGCAGAATATAAATACAGTGTCATTATTATTATTATTATTGCAGCTTTTGCTGTTGTTGTTTTAAAAGCTGTATCCTAGTTTCAGAATCACAAGTCACATGTTCAGATGGCTTGATCGCTTAAAGACTAACTTATCTGGATTTTGGTATGCGTTCAGCTGCATGGGTTGGGCTCTCTCATCTATCTGCTCATCTTATGGTACATCCAGTTGGAGCAGTCAAGTTTCTTGCAACAGGCTGAAAGCAAGAGTGGATACGTGAAGACGATTCCTCTCAAGGTGTTTCTGAAAGGTTTGGATGGGCACTGGGGTTGTGCCAAGGGGTTGAAAAGGAGCTAGCAGGGTAGCATAGGTAGCGTTTTGCTGTGCTGTGCTTTTGCCTAGAGGGGCATTGATGCTGAAGGCTTCCAGCACTCATCTGGAATAGTGGGTCTAGATTAGTAATGGGGAACTTACGGCTATCTGCATAGGCTGCAACTTCCATCTTGCTTCAACAATGGCTGGAAATGGCTGATTGGAGCTAAAGTCCAAAAACATCTGGACATTCTCCCTTTCTCCACCCCAAATTATTATTCCATGGGTTTATTAAAATGTCAAGTAGCTAGTTTAGACTGAATGTACAAGAGAAAGGGAGGATGCATTATCAAGTGCTCAGTAGAATTAGATATAGATATAAGGTAATGTCATGAGGTTTCTCATGACATTAAGTCTAGTCATGTTTGACTCTGGGAGCTGGTGCTCATCTCCATTTCTAAGCCAAAGAGCCGGCGTTATCCATAGATGCCTCCTAGGTCATGTGGCCAGCATGACTGCATGGAGTGCTGATACCTTCCAACTGGAGTCATTCCTATTAGTCTACTCACATCTGCATGTTTTAGAACTGCTAGATTGGCAGAAGCTGGGGCTAACAGTGGGGACTCACCCAGCTCCCCAAATGTGAACCACCAACCTTTCGGTCTGCAAGTCCAGCAGCTCAGCAGTTTAAGTCGCTGCGCCACTGGAGGCTCCAATACTGATATATATATATATATATATATATATATATATAAGCCCATTGCCTTTCAGTGCACAGGACCTTTCTGGCCCAGAAGACTCCTCTTTGGCTGCTCTTGTTGCAGAGGACTCCCCCATTGCACTCAAACCTCTCAAGGGGCTTCTTTGTGGGCAGTATGGTTGGGTGGTGGTGTGACTATGTTACATACCTAAGAACACAGGCTCCTTGTTTACTGTCATGGGATCCGTGTTTGAGTGTATCTACATTGTAGAATTAATGCAGTTTTTGACACCACTTTAACTGCCTGGCCTAATGCTATCAAATCATGACAGTTGTAGTTTTACAAGGTTTTTAGTCTTCTCTGCCAAATATTGCTGAGGTCTCACCACATTACAAATCCCAGGAGTCCATAGCATTGACCCATGGCAGTTAAAGTGGTGTCAAAACTGCATTAATTCTACAGTGTTGATGCACCCTGAGGCCCCTTCCACACATCTGAATAAAATCCCACATTTTCTGCTTTGAACTGGAATATATGGCAGTGTGGACTCAGATAACCCAGTTCAAAGCAGATATTGTAGGATTTTCTGCCCTGATATTCTGGGTCATATGGTTGTGTGGAAGAGTTTCTGAAATGACACTTAAATGTATCAGATTTGATACACAGTGACAAAGAGGCTTTGATTGGCTCTAGCATTGTTAACATAGCAGTTAGTCTACTGGAACACAAGCAGGGTGGTTTATTCTTCTTTCAATTTGGATCACAGCACCACTGGGCTAGGAATACAGTATGAGGTTTATATGGCTTATGTGCTTCCAGAATTCCCAATCTCATTGATTTTTCTGGCCCCAACACAAAATAAAAGGGAGGAGGGGAAAATATTGATTATTGTTCCAGAATGCCTCCGTGCACAATAATTTACCCTTTGAATTGGTTAAAAGCGGGCCTATAGCCAGGATTTTGATTTTTTTTTGGGGGGGGGGGGAGGGGGAGGATCTACCCTAGCAAACCTTTTGTATCATTATCCCCATACCCCCATGCATATGGGATATATGGAGCATGGTGATCAGATAATGATATGAATAAATATAACAATTTAAAGAATGTACCAGTAAGGCCTTCTCACTGACCACCCTGAGAATTTCAGGGGGGGGGGGGGTGAAGCCCCTCAAGCCCCCCCCCCCCTCCCGACTATATGCCTGGTTACAAGGCAACTCAATTTTTAATAACCAGAAGTGGACTTCCAGCAGTTCTGGAGCTTTTAATTTGTCATCATCTATGTGGTTCCTGGAGAGTCCTGAGACATGAAAGTGGCCCCTGGACCTCTGTTGTTGACCACCTGCCCCATACAGACCAAGTCGTTCTCTCTTTTTCTGTTTGTAGGGAGAAGTTAAGCCTTTCCTCCTCTTGTTTTCTTCTCTGAACAAGCTTTCCTTGCAGTGTGGTTGTTTGCTCAGTTTGTCTCCGTTCCAGAGCCAAACCCTTGCGGGTATTGACTGGTCAAACACAGGAAAAGAACAAGACCCAGTGGAGAGGGCAGTTTCATCAGGTTACCCGAGGAGAGTGAGTTAAGAGTGATAAATACTCTAAAGGCACCAAATCTCCCCTTATCTTGGAATCTATGCAGGGTCAGCCCTGGTTAATACTTGGATGGGAGACTATCAACTACATCTGACTATCTCTTGCCTAAGGAACATCATGCAAAATGAATGGGGTCTCCAGAAGTTAATAGGTGATGTGAAGGCACATACACACACACATAAATTGAATAAGCATAAGCAGATCCCAGGACAGGAACAGGGAAAACTGGGGGCCCTTCCATATAGCCCTATATCCCAGAACATCAAGACAGAAAATCCCACATTATCTGCTTTGAACTGGGTTCTCTGAGTCCACACTCAGATAATGTGTGATTTTATGCCTTGACATTCTGGGATATAGGGCTGTGTGGAAGGGCCCTGGCTTTTTCACATATCATTGGACTACAACTACCAGCATTTCTCATCATTGTTTGGCTGGCTTGAGCTGATGGGATCTGTGGCTCAGCAATATCTGTAGGGATGCCGTTGTCCACCTTCTGTGCTCTAGAGATGCATGGGACGTGCAACTTAGAGGAGAGGGGAATAAAAGGTGGGCCAAGAGAAGAGATCCAATTCATGTGAGAGGCTCATAATTAGAGCCTTGACCATTAATCCCAGCTTTGGAGAAAGATTCGAATAGTTCCTGCATTGGACTACTGCTATTAGTTCCAGAATCCTGTGGTCAGCATGGCCACTCCACTTATATTATCTCTCTGTGTGTATGTGCATGTCTTAATAGTGTAACTTGTTTAGAGCTCTTGAGTAGGTTAGATATCCAAAGAAATATTCAGCTGTGAGTCTTCTTAAAAGCCAGCCTCCTCCTCTTCAATTGAAATCGAACCTCGGCTTTGTTCTTATCTGGCAGCAATATTCTCTGTCATTTATTTTTTTAGGAGAATGCAAAATGCTAGTTACTTTAGATTTGGGAACCAAGGTCTTGCATGGATTGTTTGCTCCCTCATAAATCTGCTCATCCATTGATAACCTTTGCAGATAACCCTGGCCCACATCCTGCTGCCAGTCAGCAGCAACAAGGTCTTTTCAGTAGTGGCACTTAGGCCTAGGGATGCCCTCGGGACACGCATTTGTCCCCTGCCTCATAGCTCTTTTCTCATTCAGCTACAATCTGGTTTGTTGGGTTTTAGAGCTGTAATAGTAGCAAACAATATAGCGTCGAAATATATTCTGCCTCTGTGCTATAAAGAATGACTGTGCTGGTTGTTCACTCAGGGGTATGTTGGTCCTCCTCCTAAGATTTGTGTTTGTTCCCCTTGTATCTATTGATTTATAGCTTAGTGGCACTTGAATGGGACCTAAATATCCTAAAGGCATGTGATCAAGTCTGATCTTAGAATCTAAAAAAGATCTATCCGGGTTTAATACATAGATTTTTGTTTCCATGTCAGGAGTGACTTGAGAAACTGCAAATCACTTCTGGTGTGAAAGAATTGGCTGTCTGCAAGAATGTTGCCCAGGGGATGTTTGGATGTTTAATGTTTTACCATCCTGTGGGAGACTTCTCTCATGTCACCCCACTCCCTGGATTTGAACTGCCAACCTGTCAGTCAGCAGTCCTGCTGGCACAAGGATTTAACCGATTGCGCCACTGGGGGCTCCTATGTATGGATGGGAGATCACCAGTGAATGCCAGGTGCCGTTGGCTATGTTTCAGAGGAAACAACTGGGAAAACTACTTCTGAGTATTCCTTGCCTGAGAAAACTTTGTAAAATTGATGGGATCTCTATAAGCTGACAGATGGCTCAAACAAGGCACATAAATATAGCACTTGATTATTTTACTCTAATTTTCTTTATTTTACTTTTTATGTGGCTTTGAAGGCCTCTGTTAGAGGGAAAAGCCTAAAAGTATACACAGAATTAATGACAAATACTTAATATGTAGTCTAGTAAACCTCTAGAATGATGAGACCGTACAATGGTTATTGTTTTAAGTTGAGGTTTGGCAGATCCACATCCATTGAACTATGAAACTCACTGGGTGACTTTAGCAGACCACACAGTGACTGAAGTACTGTTGCTTAATCCCAGCTCGAGTAGACCCATTAAATCAACTGTAGAATGGGGAATGAACATGTAGATAAATCCTACTGATTCATTGGGTCTACTCTAACAACAGGTCATTCATGGTCTCTCCTGACCCACCTCACAGAGAAGTTGTAGGTAGCAAGGAGGGAAGGTCAAGAGGCAAAACCATGATGGTCTTCAGCTCATTGGTGGAAAGGCAGGATAGAAAAGTAAGAACTAATATAACGTGCAAACCAGAAATTAGAATGGAATTCCTACATCATAATATTGCTTGTGTTTGCTTCTCCACCATTGGTTCAATGCTGAAACAAGCCACCTTTCTCCTCATAGAGATGCATGAGATTTTGATTCCTCGTCTGCTTTGTCATATTGATGAAATACACACATACTTGAGTATAAGTTTTATTGATCTTCTGAGTAGTCATGGACAGATTGTACAGGATGAACAGTGGGATTGCAATGGTACCTCCCTGCATCTACATGTCATATTTACTTGCATCTTCTATTCTTTCATCTTGGACCTTCTGGACCTGCTTTGACATCACCCTCAGAAGTGTCTCTCTCCTGTCCTATGAACTCCCATTCTGATGTCTGAATGCCTTCCTGATTCTGCCAACTAGAGCAGCATTTCTCAACCTGGGGGTCAAGACCCCTGGGTGGGTTGTGAGGTGGTGTCAGAGGGGTCACCAATGACCATCAGAAAACTCAGTATTTTCTGTTGGTCATGTGGGTTCTGTGTGGGAAGTTTGGCCCAATTTTATAGTTGATGAGGTTCAGAGTGCTCTTTGATTGTAGGTGAACTATAAATCCCAGCAACTACAACTCCCAAATGTTAAGGTCGATTTCCCACAAACTCCACTAGTGTTTACATTTGGGCATATTGAGTACTCGTGCCAAGTTTGATCCAGATCCATTATTGTTTGAGTCCACAGAGCTCTCTGGAAATAGGTGAACTATGACTCCAAAACTCAACGTCAATGCACACCAACCCTTCCAGTATTTTCATGGGAGTTCTGTGTGCCAAGTTTGGTTCAATTCCATCATTGGTGGAGTCCAGGATGCTCTTTGATTGTAGGTAAACTATACATCCCAGCAACTACAATTCCCAAATGACAAAATCAATCTCCCCTCAACCACACCAATATTCAAATGTGGGCGTATCGGGTATTTGTGCCAAATTTGGTCCAGTGAATGAAAATATATCCTGCATATCAGATATTTGCATTGCGATTCATGACAGTAGCAAAATTACAGTTATGAAGTAGCAACAAAAATAGTTTTATGGTTGGGGGTCACCACAACATGAGGAACTTTCTTAAGGGGTTGCGGCATTAGGAGGGTTGAGAACTGCTGAACTAGTGTATGAAAAGAGTCAGCATCTTTCATGCCTGTGACACCCTGGCAGACTCTGCAGCCTTTCCTCCCTCCCCTCCCCTCCCCTCCCCTCCCCTCCCCTCCCCTCCCCTCCCCTCCCCTCCCCTCCCCTCCCCTCCCCTCCCCTCCCCTCCCCTCCCCTCCCCTCCCCTCCTGTTTCCAATGCCAAGCGGTCCAAGAGCCTACCTGTGGGAGAGGTGTGAGAAGAGCAGTGGGGATGCAGAGGGCTGGGCTTCTAGGCAGTTAAAAGCCTGCAAGGCTGTCTGGGCTGGATGATGTCAAGGAGTGTGTGTCTTCTACCCATGTTGGAAACTGGTCCTGGGTTTCCCAGGTGGAGTTTGGATTTGGGAGCAATTGTCAAGGGAATTTGTGCTCTTTGGACTGCTCTCTTTCTCCAGCTGTCCTGATTGAGGGTGAAGCCAAAGCAACCGATAACCTTGCGCACGCAGGTGAGTGATAAACCAGTTCCTGTGACCCAGTCCTGCATGGAACTTGGCTTGCTATTTTTCAGGCTTTGGTTCCCACAAATGTTGTTACAGCACTGTGGGCTTCATGGCTGCTATTTTTTGTTAGATGTATAAGTAAGTATGTTTACCAGCAAGATTTGCTGGATGGTGTTATTTGTCTGCATGCATGAGTTTGAATCTTGGGCACTTTCTCTCTTCTTTATTTGGGTGTGGGTGAGGGTCATACAAAAAACCGAAGAGAATTCCCCCAAATAAACTTAGCAATAGTAAGTGCCCCTTATTATACAGTTAATAGATAGCATTTTCAACCAAAATACCAATTTTATCAATAGATGCAGGACAGATATGAGAGTCACTCCTCTCTTAGATTTAGTTTGCAGTATCTGAGGCCCCTTCCACACAGCTGAATTAAACCCCATATTATCTGCTTTGAGCTGGAATATATGGCAGTGTGGACTCAGATAACCCAATTTAAAGCAGATGTTGTGGGATTTTCTGCATTGATATTCTGGGATATATGGCTGTGTGGAATGGCCCTGAGATACTTTGAAGAAGGTATGAATATAATGCTGATAGCCATTCAAAGAAAGGCGCAGGCAGCATCTAATTAAAGACAGTACATTTATTTTATCAAAAACTCCTGTGTATTTTTGTGTGTGAGAATGTGTATGTGTAAGAGAGAGAGAAATGGGGGGGGGGGGCTAATTTCCATTTGAATTAAAAATTATACATTCCCTAACGCTTCTGAACAGACAAGAGGGAAAAAATAAGCTAAATCGAATATGATCAAATATTGTGTTTGTGTTTTACCTAGTCAATTCTGTGGCACTTTACAGTGTGTTACTACAACATACAACATAGTGTGTTACTACAACATAGTAACACAACTCCCCCACATTTCAATTGTTCTATTAAATGAGAGCAAGCCATCCAGAGAGCCCTGTTTGTGTTGCATAGCAAAACACAACAAAACCTATGTTCTAATTAATTTACACAAATGTATTTTCTTTGCTCCTTTTTAGTGTTAAGGTGTTGTGCACCAAATAAATAAAAAGGGCTTTATACCACTGCAACACTTGTATAGAAACACCAATATTTTTATCCCAAGTAAACTGACCTTTGAAATACAGACTATATACTGAAGCTGGAAGAGATGTTTTTGTTACTATTTTGTACATGATATGATAGCCATGCTGAAAACAATTTGAATGTCCTTGAAACTAGAAGATCAGACCTTCCTCCTTAATTAATTGTTCTAATGAATGTTTTCTACTGCTGACTTTAGAGAAAATATACACAAAAGTTGCTTGACAAGGGTGTGCAGCTATGTGTTTTGAGTACTAATTATTTCAGCAGTCCACGTTATAATATTATACTGTGCTTGCAGGGTCATCTTCTTTTTGTGCATCTTTCCATCCAGATATCCCATCTTTTGGTGAAGGGTGCAGAGGTCTGAGGGCCAGCATGGCATAGTCATTTCATCCTTGTTTTGTTTTTTTTTTCCATGTCAGGAACAACTTGAGAAACTGCAAGTCATTTCTGGTATGAGAGAATTGGCCGTCTTCAAAGACGTTGCCCAGGGGACACCCAGATGTTTTGATGTTTTACCATTCTTGTGGGAGGCTTCTCTCATGTTCCTGCATGGGGAGTTGAAGCTGACAGAGGGAGCTCATCCGAGCTCTCCCCGGATTCGAACCTCTGACCTGTCAGTCTTCAGTCCGGCCGCACAAGGGTTTAACCCATTGCACCACCGGGGGCTTCTATTTATGATTCAGGAGACAAAGGTTCAAATCCCCGCTCTGCCATTGAAGCCATTGGGTGACCTTAGGCAAGTCATTTTCTCTCAGCCTCAGAGAAAGGCAAAGGCCCTCTGAACAAATCTTGCAAAAACAAGAACACAATACCAGAATCACCATAAGTCAGAAGCATGGTAAAATGGGGAGTCCCAAAAACAATCTGTAATCTCTGATTTTGAGAAAGCCCATTTTTTTAAAGCAGCAGAGCAGCACAGGTGGGTGGACCAGGTTGCTCTCCTATCAGCTGTAAACCCTCACAGTTAATAGCCATCTCATCAAAAAGTAATTTTGGCTCAGAGACACTTTTCCAGACAGAGAGTTAAGTCCTCTTTCACTGTCCCTTCTGCCCTTTCACTCTGCACCCGGCCTCCCCATCTCATAGTTGCTCTGAAAGGAAAGATAAACAGCGGCTTTGGGATTTTGTCAGTTCTGGTTCCTACAATAAAGCAACCTAAGGTCTTTGGGGGAGGGAGACATGGGCTCCCCACATTACTCATTAATGAAAGAGCTCATTTAGATAGCCTGGGAAGTGGGCCTCCTTCAAAAGCCCTTGCCTACTATTGTTAAACTCGAAGGGTTTTGATTGCAGCTGGCACAGTGGGAGGAATCTGATTTCTCAATTCCCTTTGGAAAAACAAGCAGGAGAAAAGAATCTCTCAATGGAATGTACCAGATTTGGGAGGGGAAAAAGCATTACTAGGTTGGGATCCCTTGCTGACTGTGGACAGCCAGACTACATGCTGAGCTGTTTGATTCCCCCTCCTGGAGACTGACCCTGTCAAAGTACACCTTGCAACCCTTGAACAACTTGAGCCGGTTCTTGTGCAAAGAGCAATTAGTTCGTCCCCAAATACAAGGATCGCCCTTCCAGCGTAACATTCCTCTGATGCCTCCGTTCCCATTCAAAAACAGTTAAAAACACCTCAGCAAGCAAACGCAACTTGGAGATAATGTAACTGAAAGGTTTCTCATGTGATGATCTCTTGCAGACCACATCTTGGGAAAATTGTTGCTTGGATGACAACTCCCAGCATAGCAGCTTTTGGGAGGTTGTCCTCAAGAGTAGATTTTCCAGATTCGTACATGACTACTTTACTCTGCCCAAGATAGAGGTTTTGTCAGGAAAATCTGCTGCAACAAGTCAGTAATGATGTTACAATCTTGCCAAGCGATTTATTTGCATTTGGCACACTGGTCCACCACCCACACATGGGATCCCTGCAGCTTTAAATGAAAAATGGAGAGATTGGCAAGGTTGCCGTAGTCCAAACACTGAGTTGTTTTGCAAATCATCATCTAATTTTGCATAGATGTTTCTGCATTTTTGTTTGCACTGCTTCCTGCTTTTTCCAGATAGTAAAAAATTGTGCAATTAAGGGTGTGAGAAACTGCTGTTTGGAGAAGCTTGCCACAAAGTAATTACCCTGATTTGTGGATACTTTCCCCAAACTTGTATTTCAAACAGTGTCATTATAAATTGAAATTAATGTTCTACATCTATGTCTTTGGAGCCCATTGCAAACATTTTGTTTTTCTTTACAATAGGAATTGTAACTTTTGGTGTTTGTACACAAGGAAAATATTGTTTCTCCTTTTCTCTTGATTACTCCCTGCATTTACATGCCTTTAAGCTGCCTGTAGACTTACAGTGACCCCATTATTTTCATAAGGCTTTCTCAAGGAAGGACTCTTCAAAGGTGGTTTTGCCACTTCCTTCCTCCGAAATATGTCTACAGCACTAAGCATTTGTTGACAGTCTCTCATCCAAATGCTAACCAGAGCTCACTCTGCTTAGTGTCCAAGATCAAATAGCATCTAGTGCCTTAGGGTATCCAGGTTGCTAACATTTGTTATTCTGGAATTTAACTCCCATTTGCCCTAGCCAGCATGTATAATGGGGCAGATATTCTGAAGGTACAAATCAACTTGAAAGTGAAGATTGAGAGCCACCACTTTAGGCTATTGTGTCTGATGAAAATCAGTGTGTTGCAGTTTCTGGGCTAAATTCAGAAAGATCTAAATACACATCCCAATCCAGATGTGAAAATCAGTGGATGACCTTGGGTTTGTACCTCACCTACAAGCTGATGTGCCCTGCAGGGTTGCTAAGAAGATAAACTAGGGAAACCTTAACCACTCTGAATTTCTGCTGAGAAAGGGTGAAACTTTAAAAGTACAGTAATTAGAAGGCAAGTTACTCTGACAGCACAATCCTAGGAGACCCCAGTGGCACAATGGGTTAAACTCTTGTGCCAGCAGGACAGCTGACCGAAAGGTGAGTGGTTCGAATCTGGGGAGTAGGGTGAGCTCCCATCTGTCAGCTCCAACTTCTCATGCGGTGACATGAGACAAGCCTCCCACAGAATGGTAAAACATCAGGGCCAAAGTTTGCCCATGCCTGCTCCAGAGGCATTTGCAACTTCCCTTTGGAATCAGCCCACACAACACACTCTTCTAGTGGTAAAGGTATTATTATTGATATTGTACCAACAGTGTGTAAAAACAGATCTCTGCCCTGAGAAGGGTACAATCAAAAACCGCCAAAGGCGAAACAACGAAGGAAAGTGAGGGAAATTAAGACAGGATAAACATTACTTTTTATTGTATACAATTAAGCCTAGTTGTTTACAGGTTAAGTTAGGGCTTGGAAAGGTGATAAAGTTTCAAATGTAATTATTTTATCTAGTGGCCCCACTTTGCTCAGAACTCAACCAACAGGTTTGTCTCTACAACAATACTGTGCTTTGGATGTGTTATTTGATAAATCTGTTATCTTCTTCAATTATAAATACCTTCCTGTATGAGAGATTGAGATTCCAGGGCCATTCCAGCACCAAGGTGGTATTGCGGGCCTAGTGTGCATCCTGTTCTTGCCCATATCATTTTACTAAGTCAAAATTACCTGCTTCTGCTCATCCCGTACTTCTTTCAGCTGCAGTAGAGTCTCACTTATCCAACCTTCGCTCATCCAGTGTTCTGTATTATCCAGCACAGTCTGTCTCTTGCCCAGATCCACAGCCGTTTCAATACATTGCAATGTTTTGGTGCTAAATTCGTAAATATAGTCATTACTACGTAACATTACCGTGTATTGAACTGCTTTTTCTGTTGATTTGGTGCTTAATTTGTAAAATTATAATGTAATTTGATGTTTAATGGGCTTTTCCTTAATCCCGTCTTATTATCCAACATTTTTGCTTATCCAACGTTCTGCCAGCCTGTTTATGTTGGATAAGTGAGACTCTACTGTATTTAGTTTTATACATCTGTAAATTGTCTATAACTGCTATTTACATTTATTGGTTTTTCATTTTGTTATGTGCCTTCACCTTGCCTCAAACCTATGGTTACTTTATTCTAGGATTTTCTTGGCAAGGTTGATTCAGAAGAGGTTTGCTATTGCCTTTCTCTGAGGCTGAGAGTGTGCAATTTGCCCAAAGTCACCCAATGGGTTTTCATGGCTGAGCAAGGATTTGAATGCTGGTTTCCTAAAGTCTTATGTCCATCACATAGTTACACCACCCTGGTTCTAAAATATGTTGCACAGTTCCTGCTGTTTTATTTGCCTTCCAGTCAATTTTGACTTATGATGACCCTTATCATAGAGTAGTTTGGTTCCCGTCCACCAAAAAAATATTTTGGGGAGGTTTTGCCTTTGCCTTCATCTTAGCCTGAGAGAGTGCAGTTTGACCCAAGATCACTGAATTTGTTTCTATGGCTGAACCCAGGACTTGCAGAGTCCAGCACTCAAACTACTATATGTGATAGTAAAGATAAAGGTTTCCCTTTGACATTAAGTCTGGTCATGTCTGACTCTGGGGGGTGGTGCTCATTTCAAGCCAAAGAGCCGGCATTGTCCATAGACACCTCCAAGGTCATATGGCTGGCAAGACTGCATGGAGCACCATTATCTTCCTGCAGAAGCAGTACCTATTGATCTACTCATACTTGCATGTTTTTGAACTGCTGGGTTGGCAGAAGCTGGGGCTAACAGTGGAAGCTCATTCCGCTCTCCAGATTTGAACAGCTAACTTTTTGGTCAGCAAGTTCAGCAGCTCAGTGGTTTAACCTGCTGCGCCACCCTTTTACAATTTTTTGTACTCCCATCATAGGAAACAGGTAATTGACTACCTCTATTTGTTATAACACACAACTTTATCTCACTAAGAATTCATTTTATGTATACTAATAGATCTGTGTAATTTTATTTATAATGGTATAATGTTGTATTCTTTAACAAGAAGAGGGAAGGGAGAATCCCAAGACAGTTGACATAGAAGAATGGACCTCTCTTTGGGGATGGAAAAGGTTCTTCCTTAGATATTTCCCAAAATAATTGTGAATCTTATCCTAGGGATGGATAATTTGTGCTCTTCCAGATACTGGATTGTAGCCCCCATCAGTCCTAGCTAACTAGTGGTGTTGGACTGTGGGAGATGCAGTCCAAAAACATCTGGAGAGCTACATTTGTCCATAGTTTAAAGCAAAATATTAAAATTGGAGACTGCTGCATTATATTTGAAATGCCCTTCAGTCCCTGGGAGTAAACCAGGATATAAGTTCTTAGATAATATGCAATGGCTGTGGAGGTAGCTGAAAGTTTTCTCAGCCATGAGTTATTTTGTGTGATGCAGAGATGGACTGCTATTTGGGAAATGTTTATTATTTTGTAGTCTTGATCTCTCTTCTCCGTGTCCTGCAGAGCTGCTGAAGTTTTTCTGAAAAGCCATGACTGTCACCTACACGGCCCGTGTGGCCAACGCCCGCTTTGGCGGCTTCTACAAGCTGCTGGTCCTTTGGCGTGGAAGCATCTACAAGCTGCTCTACAAGGAGTTCCTGGTCTTCTCCGCCATTTACATGGGACTCAGCTTTACCTATCGGTAAACAGCAACATGAGTGAGGAAGCACCCTTGTATCTCTGGAAAACGTTGGCCCACGTAAAGAGAACAGGCAGTTCTGGTTATCCCCTCTCCCTATTTCGGGCTTTTGAAAACCTTTTGCTGATTTTTGGAATACATTTGTAATCTGGTTTTCTGAAGCAATGTGTCAATCAATGTAGGAAAACTAAACTTGTAACACAACACTAGAATAAAATGGGGAAATAGGTATAAATATGGCATACTTTGCAACATTTCGCATATGAAAAATGGGACATGCATGGCCAAGGAACATCACAATGAAGTCTACATGGCAAGAGTTATTAATGTGGAAGAATATACAAACTAGGAGAGACTGTGGCAGATTGTTTTTGCCTGAGCCTACTGGGAAAGGGCACAGTTCTGCCCGCTTCTCTCCCCTGCCGAGTTAGCTGATTGTAAACTATTTTTATATTTTGAATTGAATTTGCAGCAAGTAAAGCAGTGGTTCCCAACCTGTGGGTCCCCAGGTGTTAGTTTACCAGCTGTTAGGATTTCTGGGAGTTGAAGGCCAAAACATCTGGGGACCCACAGGATGAGAACCACTGAACTAAAGTAAGTTGAGGGTGAAGGGGAAAAGCAGGAGGAGATGAACTGTGACATTTTAAAAGCAGCTGGGAAAAGTAGGACGAAAAGTAGATTAAGAATTGGGACAGTTGGATGCCATGATATGGCAATGCCCAGCCTCACCTCATTTTGCAAAGCAGTAATTATCTATCTTACTGGCAATCCTAAGAGTCATAACGCTGGAAGGAATTCATTACCAGAAGCACCCCTGCTAGTGCAAGAAACCTATGCATATAAAGCCATAGAACTGGAACTTTTTAATATAATAATAATAATAATAATAATAATCTTTATTTATATCCCACTTTTCTCCCTAAATGGGAACCAAAGTGGCTTACAATATTATATAAAAGACTATGCAAAACAATATGCATATGTAAAACAATAACCTATAAAAACAAATTTACAATAAGAAATAAACATATTTTAAAACATTTTTCAAAGAATAGGGTTTGTTTGTTTGTTTGTTTGTTTGTTTACAGTATTTATATACTGCCTTTCTCACCCCTGGGGGGACTCAAAGTGGTTTGAAACCTCACAAAGGACTACTTTGTATAAATGCCTGACTTTGATCTCTAACTCAATGCACTATCTTGGAACTTGCGGCATGTCAATGGAGGCAATGAGGAATAATGTGTGGAAGCATCTACAGTGTTTCTATATTCTGCAAGCTGTATGGATCTTTGATCTTGAATTGCACTGCTCCAGGTTTCAATCTGAAATCAAGATAATTCATCTAGTATCTGTTGAGAGACAAGATTAGTTTTGCATACTATGTTATTATCTTGACAACATCACAATTCTCGTTCCTTGTGCACCACTTCTTTAGTACATGTATGTAAAGGAGGAGGGAATATGCACATATCTCTTTACATGATTCAATCTAGTTTTTTGTTGTATGATTTGGCATGACAGCCACCCTCAGCTCTTGGCATGTGTGTGTATTCATGCACTTTGCAGTACAGCTGAGAAGTAATGCATTACAAGCAATGTAACAGGTCATGTGATGGGGGTTAATAATGTAATTATTGGCATCAGTAGCAGTATTCAAAGACCTAACCCTGTCATCAGTCCCAGCCAGAATAATCACTGGAGATAAATGCTGGGAGATACACTCCAACAAAATGTAGTGGGCAACACAAGCCCCTCCTTGCTTTATCAGTGGTTCCCAACCTGTGGGTCCCCAGATGTTTTGGCCTTCAACTCTCAGAAATCCCAACAGGTGGTAAACTGGCTGGGATTTCTGGGAGTTGCAGACCAAAACACCCGGGGACCCACAGGTTGGGAACCACTGCTTTAGACTGAACGTAAGGTCTGCAGTCCCATTCCCCAATACTGCTTTAAACAGCAGCTAGCAGCTCTTCAATTAAAACTCCCGCAATTGACATTGGCCCTTTAGGCCAACCGTTCCATAGATTAAAATTGTGTTTACATTCCTGCTATGTTACAGGGAAAATAAGACACATTAAATGGTTTGTTGATTTTGAGGGGGGGGGGGGGACCAAATTGGATGACTACCTCTAACCATGTGCATGCTTTTTTAAATGCAAAAGAATGGTAGAAAAATACGTGTAACAATAAAATATCTTTAAAAATACAAGGGAGATGGAGGGAGGTGACACTGCTGTGCCCCTAGCATCAGCCCGAGGGAGTGTTATGTGCCATGCTGGGCCAGGGGTTGATGCCAGTCCTGTTTCTTGCCGTCCCTATGACCCACTGCTCCCTGGGTAGTAATGCCACACCTCCCTTCAGAATCATGGGGTCCTGGACTGTAGCCTGGAAGTCTAATCGTAATTGGACCATGGAGCCTTTCGTTAGGCTGTCTGGCGCTCTCCCTTTGCAAGTCCAAGTGCCCCAACCTGTGCCAAATATTCCTCTTTCTTATTCCTGCTCTTCTTCTTATTCCTACTTCTAGCTTTGTCTTAGATGAGGAGCGGAAACGAACCTTCGAAAGAGTGGTTATTTACTGTGACAACTACGCCAACCTCATTCCTGTCTCCTTTGTTCTGGGTGAGATGCTTGAACCCCACCTGACACACGTTAAACGATGGGTTTGCCATTCTGGTAACTGGGCTGCTAGAGCTAGACCTTTTCCCTAAGGATGGCTAGACCCATTTTTCGCTAGTCCTTTGTCTGCTGAGAATCTGGTGGGCAGTGTAAGGTTGTTTTCAAAACACAAATCCAAAGAGAGCTCAAGAAACTGTTGGGCAGAGTGGATCTACAGAACTCAGCAAAGTTTCTGTTATGGTGTCAAAATCTGGCTACCAGTATTAAAAAACTCTAAAATCAGAACAGTATGTAAAGAACAACACACAAAAACAGGGGAATTCTAGACAGGAAACAATCAGGGCCAGCTAACTCCTCCCAACAAAGGATTCCCCCAGACAGGAAGCAGTCAGGCTTTGAAGCTGCAAGGCCATTCAGTGCTTATCAAAGTGGCCAATTGAAACATTCACACTTGCCTCCAGTAAACAAGAGTTCTTTGTCCTGCCCTGGACATTATTCCACAGATATATAAACCCCACTTGCCTAGTTTCCAAAAGACCTTACACCTCTGGGAATGCCTGCCATAGATGTGGGCAAAACATCAGGAGAGAATGCTTCTGGAACATGGCCGTACAGCCCAGAAAACTCACAGCAACTGAAAGTTTATTTTGTTGCTGCGTTTTTTGAGTAGCCAGGGCCAGATTACTAAAGGCAATTGCTCCATACATACAGTGCTAGAGGAATGAGATTAAGTCAGCTTCCTCTCTTTTCGAATCACTCCCAGAGTCTCCTGGTGTTTCTGTTATAATCAACATTGGTTACTTCAGTGCAGCCTTGGTTGCCGTCCATAAAAGGAATTTTGCTGAGCTCTATGGGTAATTTGTGTATATTGTAGCAACTTTATAAAGAGAACATTCGGAACTCAAGTCTTCCTGGATATAAAGTTGCACAGTCCTGTAAGAGAGCTGTTCAGCAGTGGAACTCTCTGCTCCAGAGTGTGGTGGAGGCTCCTTCTATGGAGGCTTTTAAACAGAGGCTGGATGGCAATCTGTCGGGAACACGATTGCCCTGCTTCTTGGCAGGGGGTTGGACTGGATGGCCAGGAGGTCTCTTCCAACTCTAGGATTCTATGAATCCACAGCAAAAGAAATTGACTTTTGCTGCAGTTTCTCAGAAATGGTGGGTTGGGGTGGAGGGAGCACTCGAAAAAGCCTCAGATAATTGTCACATATCCTCACAAGTGGGGATTGTTATGTAGTCAAAATGGTACTACCCATGTATATGAAACCAATAAATTTTCTGCAGTCTTGCAGAAATACACTTTGAGTATCCCTTATCTGGAAATCCAGAATACTTCAAAATCTGAAATTGTGCACAGGGTTGGCTGAGATAGTGACACCTTTGCTTTCTTGATGATTTAACATTCATAAATGAAGTTTCATGCGCAAAATAATTTAAAATATTGTTTATAAAATTACCACTGGGCTATGTGTATAAAATGTATAGGAAACATCAATACATTTTGTGTTAAGACTTAAGTCTGAAAGAAATTTTAAAAAAGCTTCTTGTTCCAGATATTTTGAATAAGGAATACGCAAGTTGTCCTCAGAAATAAAAAAGCGGGTGATGAACCACGGGTGAGGGGCAAACCTAGTAAAGGCTGAACTTTCTGAATGGGTTGTTAGGCTGGCTGGCTGTTGTGGAGAAAAAAGTAGAAAAGCAGTGGCTAAAAGAAGCACGGAATAGAAGCAGTCTACACTACAACATTTTGTTCCAGCTCTTAAAACTGGCTTCAGATTCCAGAGCTCTAGCATTCTGAACACATTCTAGCTGTAATCCTGGTTTAGCACAGTGTGAGACTGTCTGACTCTTAACTAAATCTGATTTTTTGGGTGTTTTCAGGTTTCTATGTGACGCTGGTGGTGAACCGCTGGTGGAGCCAGTATACCAGCATGCCTATGCCAGACCGCCTGATGTGTGCCATCTCTGGGAACGTGCACGGCTCTGACGAGAAAGGCCGGCTTTACCGGCGCACGCTCATGCGATACTGCATCCTTTCTGCAGTACTAATCCTGCGTTCAGTCAGCACTGCAGTGTTCAAGCGCTTCCCCACAATGGACCATGTGGTAGAGGCAGGTGAGTGCTGTGGTGTAATGTAAAATAAACCACATGTAGTTCACGTTTGATCGCCCCCCACACTGTGTTGCCAGAGAAAGAAAATATGCCACGTAGGTGAACAGTAAAGGACAAGTTGTTTACTCTTCGTAGTTCAGAACAACATATGTACCATATGATCAGTTGCATCAACTCACACAATGTCCTTTTATGAGATATTTAAAATGGTCTTTCTTTGTCCATGTGAATAAACTCCTTCGGCAGCTCATGAAGCATGTGCACACTCCAAATTCTGTCTCTCTCTCTGCTTCTGCGCCTGCATAGCTCAAGCCTGACCAAAAATGTAACAGTATCCAAAAGTCTCAGGCTCAACCTGCTCCCCGGTCACTGCCTGACCAATCGGTTTAATGCATTTTATTTTACAGTTGACACACACACATTAACTGATTTCTTGCAGTCCTTTCTTCCCAGTGGGTCAAGGGCTGAGGGAAAAGGCGGTGTTTCTCCCTTTGTAGGGTTGTTGGAGGTTTTTCAGTTCCACAAAATTCTAGGTATCTTCCAATCTTACGTGATATTAACTGTTTTTAATTGATATGTATGTATGTATGTTGTGGCATTTAATTGTTGCCAATCTGTACGCCACCCTGAGTCACCTTTGGGCTAAAAAGGGCGGGATAAAAATGCGGTAAACAAATAAGTTTGGAATGAATAATTTGTCTCTGAATGCTACTATTATGCAGGATAATAAGCAGAAGAGTATCACTAGAAAACAAGAAATTCTTGCAAACCAGTTCTACATGCAAAATGCAAAAAATTAATGTAAGGTCTGTGATATAAACATTCTTCCTTGAAGACTGAATTGACCAATATATTGGGGCCTCATACCAGCAATTGAGAAATTCATTACCCAATTGGACATAGCCATTGCTGGCATGTGCTCCCCTCTAATATTAAAATGTTGCTATCTTCTCTCAGTAGGGGTGCTAGGTCAGGACTATCCTGTCTTGCAATCTTAGGGCCCAAACGCAAAACACAGGTGTTGTGTTTAGGAGACTGGATTTCTCTTAGATGTAAGAATGTAGGTTCCTCAGATACTTCAAAGATGCAGGCTTTGTTGGTCTGCAGCTTCTTCCTTCTCTGTGGCAAACTGTTCTAGACTTGTTCAAGGCAAATCTGGGGGGGGGGGGGGGGGGATCTATGATGTTCTAATAAATGTAACCATTCCAAGGGATGGATCTAATGCAAATATTACATCGGGGATGACCCCTGGTGATATCATGGGACTGTCTCTGATAATGTCATTAAGCATGATACCCTCATCCCTACTCATCACAATCATTTATTAAAACTGGGACTCAAGGTGCTTTACAATTAAAAAGTATCAAACTGCATAAACCTGTGGGAATAATATATGAAAAAAGACCAAGAGATATCTACCAATATTTATTAAAGTACAATGTGCCATCGAATATAATGACTAACTCTGTTTTGAAGGTGTGCATTACAAATAAAGGATTGGCTGTCAAATTTAGTGCGAGGCAGTGGTGTCCACAAAAAGGTTGGCAGGAAGCTGCATCCCACTGTCAGGTCTCCCCACCAGCCTTTTCATGGCCATTGCTGCCTCTTCTTACTCTGTCCCCAGCTGGGATGATCTCTTGCCCGACAGAGCAGGAGGGTTTAGGTGTGTCACTCTAACAAGCCATTGACTCTAATGTGCATCTCAATTTTAGCAATGCAATTTAGCCAAAAAAGGTGGGTTTGAGACTTGCGTAAATATGGTAGATGGTGGGAAATAAGTGCAGAGTAAATATATTTCCTTGTTGGGGACTATGGTGAATCCAAAATGTTTAACGTAATGCTAGGGAGTGCCTCTCAGCTATGTTGGGTGAGGATGTTAGAAGGTACCAGGCAGCATTAGGTATTCCCCAACTATATAAGTTAAATATAATGAGAACCTGGATCTGAATAAGAATGGGTTGCTTACCTGTAACCATGTTTCCTCCAGTGGTCACTTGTAAAATGCACACATATGGGTCTCCTGCGCAGTAGTTTCCGAAACTATTGTGCAGGAGACCCATATGTGTGCATTTCACAGGGACCACGGAGAGGAACTAATAGAGAGTAGTACATGTGGAAAAAATCTTGGAGTCCTCATGGGCAGCATGTGATGAGGTGGCAAAAAAAAAAAAAAAAGCCAACAGGATTTTGGCCTGCATCAATAGGAGTTTATTGTCTAGATCCAGGGAAGTCATGCTACCCCTCTATTCTGCCTTGGTTACACCACACCTGGAATATTGTGTCCAATTCTGGGCACCACAATTGAAGGGAGATGTTGACAAGCTGGAATGTATCCAGGAGGGTGACTAAAATTATCAAGGGACTGGAGAACAAACCCTATGAGGAGAGGCGCAAAGAGCTAGGCATGTTTAGCCTGCAGAAGAGAAGGCTGAGAGGAGACATGATAGCCATGCATAAATATGTGAGAGGAAGTCATAGGGAGGAGGGAGCAAGCTTGTTTTCTGCTGCCCTGGAGACTAGGACATGGAACAATGGCTTCAAACTACAAGAAAGGAGATTCCACCTGAACATTAGGAAGAACTTCCTGACTGTGAGAGCTGTTCAACTGTGGAACTCTCTGCCCCAGAGTGTGGTGGAGGCTCCTTTTAAGCAGAGGATGGATGGCCATCTCTCGGGGGTGCTTTGAATGCAATTTTCCTGCTTCTTGGCAGGGGGTTGGACTGGATGGCCAACGAGGACTCTTCCAACTCTAGGAATCTATGACTCTATGAAATAATATTGGAAGCCGTATCATCAACATTATTCTCTGTTTCTATTTCCAGGGTTCATGACTAGAGAAGAACGCAAGAAATTTGAAAATTTTAACACTTCCTATAACAGATATTGGATCCCTTGTGTTTGGTTTACCAATTTAGCTGCACAAGCATGTAAAGAAGGTCGCATACGTGATAACTGCGCTCTTAAGTTGCTCATGGAGGTGAGCATGGAAATTACTGTTTTTGGACTAAAGATTTCAAATATAACTGCATTTTCTACCCAGAAATGCAGGGACAGAGTCTGACTCTAGGTTGTGTTCTTGATCCTTGAAGTAAAGGCCAACTCTGTATAGAACAAGTCAAATAGTATCTCCTTGGACCACTTATTCAGAGCACCTCCAATTGGTCAGAATGAAGTTTCATGTCTTTTGACCCTCATTCAGCCCTTTATTGAGCCCAGGCATGAATTCAGCACTTTCACTTCCTCATCTGACTCAGTTGAAAATCAGAAGTAAAAGCTGGGTGTCATCTGCTAAACCAGTGGTTCTCAACCTGTGGGTCCCCAGGTGTTTTGGCCTACAACTCCCAGAAATCCCAGTTAGTTTACCAGCTGTTAGGATTTCTGTGAGTTGAAGGCCAAAACATCTGGGGACCCATTGGTTGAGAACCACTGTGCTAAACAGTGACACTGCAGATCCTTGATGGCTTCTCCAGATGTAACTTTGTATCAATGTTGGAAAACATGGGAAATAAGATGGCATCTATTGATATTCCCATATTATATAAATATTTGTATTTATCTTTTGAAATTCCCATATCATATACGTAAATATTATAGTCAAGCAACAGTCCCACAGTACCACCTTCTGGAACTGGTCCTCCAAAAAAAGTAGAACAGTCAAAACCAACCTCCCACCTCCAGAAAGATACATGGTTGAAGGGCATCACATGCTACTGAGTGGCATAGAAAATCAGCTGGGTTTCATGTCTCTCTCTCCCCCCCCCCCCCCCCCATGGAGTCAAGATTCCAGTCTTTGCCAAAAATAAGCTTAAAGCCAGACTGAAGCATTTTAGCCAAGCAGATATTTAGCAATGGCCATTCTTCTATTGCAGGAGCTGAATGTCTTTCGTGGCAAGTGTAGCATGCTCTATCACTATGACTGGATCAGTGTACCACTAGTTTACACCCAGGTGAGCCACATTCCACGTGTGAATGAATTTTGTTCATCTTGTGAACTTCGTTTAGGTTTCTATATTGTTTCCTACTAACATGGGTCAAACTGGAGGACACATATAAGTTTATGCTGAACTTGGCCATCCAGATGTAATGAGTGAGACATCCAAGTCCAATGGCTAATACTAGCTGACTATGGCAGTTGTTGCCCACAAATATTAGGCCAGGGGTTGGAATCATGGGGCTTTCCAGATGTTATTGGAATGCATGTCCAAGTATCCCAAGGTAGTGTTGCCCATGATGAGAAATGAAAGATTTTGTAGTTCAATAAGGGGCGTGCGGGGTGTGTATGAAAGGAACCTTTGGTGGAAGGCAGTGGTGTTTAACCCTCCATTTATGCAGCTCTTCCACCATCACAACTGCCCTTGGACTAACCTATTGCTACAGTCCTCTGCCATCCAGCCTTACATCCTCAGAGTCCAACTGAGGAGAGGTAGTGGTTCATAAATTAACTAAAAAGATCTATCAGATGATTGATTACTAAAAACAACAATTGAATTATATCTTTGTAGCTGTATTTGGCAATGTCTTACACCCCCCCCCCTGCAAATGTTGGTAGTTTCAGTCAGGCAGCACCCTAAATGAAGAGTTTCTGAGATACTGGGCTGCAGGGAAAAGATGGCTGTAGCACTCTTTTGGTCACAGGACGCATGGAGAACAGGCAGCTTGTCAGAATCCATGGGGTTCTGCTGTACCTTCAGGTCTCAATCCATTAACCTTGTGGTAGACACCATTTCATAGTGCCCTGATTGGTAGCACTCCAGAAACCTCACATTTGGGGACTGCTGTGTGGCTGAAAGGTAGGTTTTGGAAATCTATGAAGTAAGGGGTATATGTATACCCCTAAAAAGATTTTAATATATGGCTCCACCAGATCATAAGCTGGATTTACAGGCTTGTAACTCTGGGCATTCATGTTTACAGTCATTATCTTTCCTGTAAGGAGATTTACTAGAAAGAATAGTGTGGAAAACCTATTTTATTACTTGTTCAGCAGTAACCTCCACTTTGAGTAAAAAAGATCATTGCTAATAGCCCTGGCTGAATTGCTAATCTCTAGGGACAAGTGGCAGGGGCAAGCAGAGATTTCTTTCCATTAGTTGGGCAGTGAAGCCACTCTAGTTTTTATTACAACTGTTAAAGGATATATTTAAAGTCCTGAGTCTGGTTGGTGGAGGGGTTCAATACCTTGGAAAGCTCGCTTGAGATCTAAAATAAAATCTCGCATGGATTCACTATACCTCTGGCTTAGTTGAAGCTTTAAGCTGCTCCTTAGAGGCCAGGGCTCCTAGTTGCTGTGTCTGGTGCCTTAGTTTCTTTGTCTGTTTCTTGTCTTGCCCTAACAGGTGGTTACTATCGCTGTGTACAGCTACTTTGTTTCTTGTCTCATTGGACGGCAGTTTCTTGACCCAAGCCAGAACTATAAGGGACACGACTTGGATCTATGGGTCCCTGTTTTTACCCTGCTCCAGTTCTTCTTTTATGTCGGATGGCTCAAGGTATGACAGCTGGGAGGTATGTCATGGCATGTTATGGTTTTGGAATGACATGGAAGTAACCAGGGAGGAGAGTGAGAGATAGATATTTATTGATTATTATCGAATGATTCAAGAGGGGTCCTGAAAACTGCAAGAGCGACAGAGTCCACTTCCTTTTTCTGTTATCTATTCTGCCACTGGCAACAAATGAAAAGGCAATTTGCAAAACGAGTGCCCCTCCTGCTTACTTTTGCTCTATACACTCTGCAGGTGGCTGAGCAGCTCATTAACCCTTTCGGGGAAGATGACGACGACTTTGAAACCAATCTACTGATTGACAGGAATTTCCAGGTAACTCTCCTCCCTCCCAGTGGTGGACTACTCAAAGTGATACTTGTTAAATAGATAGGCCCTTTTCTGAACAGGAAGGGGAGGGGACCTTCTAGTTTGTGGACTTAATCTGGTCCCTAGAAACTTCCCATCTGGCTCCTAGAAATCTCCAGGGCCCCTTCCACACAGCTGAATAAAATCCCACATTTTCTGCTTTGAAGTGGAAATATATAGCAGTATGGACTCAGATAACCCACTTTAAATCAGATATTGTGGGATTTTCTGCCTTGATATTCTGGGTTGCATGGCTGTGTTGAAGGCCCCCAGGTGAGTCCCATCTCCCCCATGAGCCCTTCCCCAACTTCCTACCTCAGGGGCTAGTCAGAATGGCATCTCTAACTCCAGTATCTCTGACCACTTAGTGGAAGGCACTAGAAAGAGGAAGGAGGAACATAGTAGATTACGCTGCCAGGCTTTGTTTCTACTCCTTTGCAAGATGAAAAAGGGTCAGGGTTATGGAGAAGCTCCGCCTGGGATCAGGGGTTAAGCCAAGAACTCTGGATGCCATTGGCCTGAAATATCTGCACTCCATATGTCACCTCTGCAGTACTCACCCAATTACTGTTCCGATATAGTTACACCCCTGATGTCACCTCTGGAGGACCCACCTCTTCAAAATTATCCAATGTGTGAGATAATGTAATGACCTGTCAATTGCAAATTCAAGACCTAAATTCCCATACCACTCCAACCTTGATGTATATGAGCACTCAATCTCTGCCCCCCTCCCCCAGCTGTATTTTCCAGCTTTGGAGTTCTTCCGTTCTTTTCCAGGTCTCAATGATGGCTGTGGATGAGATGTATGGCGACCTGCCTCTCCTGGAGAAGGATCAATATTGGGATGCTTCAAACCCTCGGGCTCCATACACAGCAGCCACTGTTTTCCAGTTGCAACAGCCATCCTTCCAGGGCTCCACTTTTGACATGACGTAAGGATTGCCTTTGTTGTAGAGCAAGGAATACAGTTTCCCTGCTTGAGTATGGGCATTATTTATTTATTTATTTATTTATTTAGGGCTTTTATATCCCGTCCCTTCTCAACCTCCGCAGAGGGACTCAGGATGGCTAACACACATGGAAGAAATACAATGTACTGTGGAGGTGTTTTGCCCACCCAGTGTCTACTCTTTCATATTGACCTCACTTCCATCCTTGTTTGGGAAGGAGTCAGGTCATGAAATCTCTCTTGACTGCTGGCTAAATGGTACCCAATAAAACCAATATTCTTTCCAGTGAAAATGACAGGGTATGGGTGGCAGAGGGCTGTGTTGAAGCTCTTCTTGGGCAATCTGTTGCTTTCTTTAACAACTCTGCCTTGATTTCTAGCTTGCCCAAGGAAGACATGCAGTTCCAGCCTCTCGAGGACATTTCGGAAGGCCTTGAACATGGACGCAATGTCCCAGCCCATCTCTTGAACCGCCTGCTTTTCTCAGGCCCTGCTCCTGGAGGCTTTGGTCGCCGACTCTCTCTCCTGAGGCGCAAGAATAGCTGTGTTTCAGAAGCGTCCACTACCTACAGCTGCCTCTGTCAGGACACGCACCCCACTGACTGCAATTGTGGCTCTCCAGTGCAGCACTTCCCCAACAGCGTTCACTTCAGCTCTGAGGTGGAAGAAAACCAAAACCACAACGCCACTGGCTTAGGAACTGACACGAACACCGAGGCCCAGGCAGATGGGCTGAGTGATCCGCCTCACGAGGACACTGCAACTCATTCTCAGGATGGTGTGTCTCTTGCAGATATATCTACTTCTGAATCAGCCGATGACATGTCTCAGCCTCTCCTGGAACATGGCTCTTCAGATTCTTCCCTCCTTCACAGCTCAAAGGAGACTACCAGCAAAGGATGTCTTCCACCAGCAGGTTACCCTCCCTGGCTACAGAGTCCCATTGAAGAGGAAAATGTGGCGTGAGGACTTCAACCTCTATAGGTTGGGGTGCAGCTATTGCAAGGAGTGGTCTTCCCTAGTGGTACTCTTTGATGCAGGGTCTGAAATGGGTGGGCAGAAGAAATCAGACTGGTGGAATAGGTGCTGTTTGGGGAAATTTGAAAACAAGACCTTGTAAGCACTGTCTTTACTGCTGCCATTGGGCAAAGGTCTTTTTTGAAAAATGACTCTCCTGATGAACATCTGACTTTAATGATGTGTTGTGTATCTCACTCACCAAGTAAGGAGTGAAATGAACAGCCATCTTGACTAAAAACACTATTATTAATTTGTTTTTCTGAAGACACTAAATGTGCGCAGAGAAGTAGAAATGAACACCAAACTGTTTTTGCAGATATCCCGCTTCAAGCCTACTCACAGCTATTGGCGGTCATTGTCTTTCATTTCTTCATCGTATACTCTCATTGAATCATGAGCAGGAGGAAATATTGGGGAAAATTGAGAACCTTTTTCCTAAAAGTCATTCATTTAATTTTATGAAACAGTATTTGAAACACAAGAATGATTTTGTGGGCAGTGTATGTGTCTTGGCACAATGCTACTCTCCAAGCCTCTTAAACTATTAAAAGTGCTAATTTTACTTTTAAATAAAATGTAGCTTCTTCTTTTTCATAAAACTAGATTTTAGAACAATCAATTCTATGTGCAAATGATGTAATGACCAGCCATGAGTGACAAGACAGCAATATCCTCCATCACACTTGAAAGCAGTGGGATCACTGCAGAGCACTCCTGGTGGCATCCACTCTTTGCTTGAGCGCCTCAGCGCTAGCTGCCTACAATAGTTACACAAATTTTGCAGCACCATGGGAACACAAATCTCATTATAGTAGGAATGAAAAACCTCCCACACAAAGGGTTAGTACTGATTTGTGCCTTAAAGCCAGGTCTCTTCAAAACAAGCGATTTTTCCTAATGATTATTTTTACTTAAATTGCCTAGTGCTGGATAAAAGCAAAGAAGAATTCCTTTATTTCCCCCTTTTACTCCAAACCCACTAACTCTTTGATAGTCAAACCCCTACGCCAGGCATGGGCAAACTTCGGCCCGCCAGGTGTTTTGGACTTAAACTCTCACAATTTGGAATTGTGGGAGTTGAAGTCCAAAACACCTGGAAGACCAAAGTTTGCCCATGCCTGCTTTAGGCACTTTCTCTAAATGTACTTGTCAAATTGACACGTGCTATTAAAATGAAAACCCAAACTGAAGTTAGTGTTTGCTCCTTGTGAAATATGCTCCCCATGGAGGGCATTTATATTCCAATTTGGGGGCAGGATCTGAGTACTTATAACTTTAGTTGTAGATCTGATTTTGTTGCAAATTTCATTTGAATGAGTTAGCAATCTTTATATTTAGCTAGCAGTTTCAACTACTAGAGGATATTCTTCATGACTGGATCATCAAATCTAAAAGCTAGTAGCCAGTCAAAAAGTCATTACAAGGAAGTGTTGTGTTTGGCCACCTAGGAAAGAAAACTATTGGTGACATGAGTAACTGGTAGCTGCAGGTTGAAATTCTGAAAAATGGTATCAGGTGCCCATAGATGTGTACTTAAGCGGTGATGGGAGAGAAATCCCACCTCAAAACATGAAAACGTAATTTCCACTTTTTACAAAAGCCAGAGTAAAAAACTTCTGTAAGCTTAGAGCAAGCAGTATCATCAGAAAAATCAAATGACTAGTGACTATAAAAAATGTTAAAGTATTTTATTTGTAGTGTTGATTCTACAGACATATCTCCCTGCATCGCTTCATGCCAGGTTTCTGTCCAATAGAAAAATAAAGTGGCAGAGACACCTGCCTGGATGAACAAGAAAGCTTTACAAAACAGATCATTTACAGCATTAAAACTAAAATATTTACTAAAAACCAAACTTTAAAGAACAGTTTCTTCTTAAAACGATACTGCATCTTTAATTCCTCCCAGAATGGGAAGATAACTGATAAAGAGGAAACAAATTGTTATTAATGGGGAATAAAAACCCAGTAGCACTTTTTCAAAGCACCAGACCAACTATTGCTGTGAAGACAGTAATGCTGTGCACACCAATTGATAATGGACAGGACTGCAGGCCCTTTCCCACTCCCTTAAATTTAAAGCTAGTTTTTAGTGTTCAGACAGTGCCAAGCAGAGAGGTTTTTGATGTCTTTGTATTTGCACTGAAGACATGCCCCTTCTCAGAAGGGAGCCACAAGCCACTCCACAAAGCCATGTCAGTGGTGCCATGAACAGATGGTTCAGGCAGAGCAGTCGACTTTGCTTAAGGGAGTCACTCTCCAAACACAAGACCAAGATGATAGCAGCCAACTCATCCTTCTACATTCAGCACCACAAAACAGGGCTGGGAAAAGCTATTCTTGGACTACAACTCTCAGCATCTCCCAGTGGCTGTGCAAGGAGTTGCAATCCACAAAAGTTAGCATTTCCAAGCCCTGCCAAAATAATCCAGAAGGAGAGTAACACAGCTCCAACAGGGGAAATACAAATGGCAGTGGAAGAAAAAGGCCCCAACTTATATCAAGGTAAGGACTCTGGGGGTGGGGAGCATTTTAACTTGGCATGAACAGGATGATGCAGAAGCCACATAAACACCAGAATTTAAAAGGGACGTGTAAACAGGATCTCCACCTCTGCGCCAGGCCCCAGCTGTGTTGGAAAACGAAACAGACAAGTCTACATTCATAAGAGAAGATCCAACTCCTTTTAGTAAAACAAGAGAACTGTAGCCTTGGCATTGAAAGAACCTTGTGCAATTGAAAAATTAATGTCAACACCACAGATGGAAACTAGAGTTCCAAAAAAGAGGTACCATTGCAGGGAAAGCAGGAGGTAAGGTTTCACTTCCCTTAGATACACTGCACCCAGCAGGCATTTTCCAGATCATGACAACTGGGAAGGCTTGTCTGCTCCAACATATCGAAGCAGAAGAGGCTGGGCTCGGGTGTGGTGGCCTCGTCGTGTGTTGGTGGCTAGTCTTTGCTGGGCCAAGAAGGACTGCACTGTGGCCGGGGTGGACGACCGCTCCTCACTGGCCCGTTGGTGCAACGCCAGGCCCTGAGGAGGAGACAAGCAAGGGGTTTGACTGGGGCCCTCCGGTTTGGAAATAACTATACTTCACCATCTTTTCTATGAGGCTCTAGCCATGGCTATACATACCATGTGACCAAAGATAGAACATTTTGAATGAAGAGAAATGTGATGTGTAGGCGAAACTTGTGAAAGACTATTGTAATAATGAAGAGATAGGTCTGGTATGCATACTTTCAAGTCCGAGAACTAATTGAGATAATATGGCATTGGTTTATCTTGGGAGAAACGGGAAGCCATCACCATGATGGAACTCAACCACATCCAGCACAAGTTTATAGTCCTCATCAAGGAAATAAGCAGATGAGTTAGCTGGCAGGGAAAGTCCTTCTCCCATTGCCCTCTTTGCCTGTTATTCTCCTGCTTTCTCTCCTGTCATGTCCTGTTACTGACTTCTCAGGGACAGGCCTCTTTTTGTTCAAAGCTTTCCGGGCCACATGGAAAGGCCCTGAGTCCTTCATTTTGCTCTTCTCTGTGAACATGTTCCTGAATTGCTGAAGCTCATTTGCTCTACTACTAGCTCAAGAAGCTTCTGGTTTGCTAAAACTGCTGCTACTGTTGTTGCTGATTTACATTTTAAATGCTTTTCCTTTTTGAAATTACTCAACAGTCAAAACAGCTGAGGCAAACAAGTGTGATTAAGAGGTTGTCCTGGGCAGCATGGAGCACCTTCACTTGGCAAGATAAAAAAACCTTCATATATCAGCTTAAAAATGGACCCTTGATGCAGGATAAAGGGGTTGCATGCTGGCCAGAACTGGGATCTTTCTCATTGCTGTCTCGCTGGCTCCCACCAACTGATTGAAGAAACTTGCTTGGTTTGTATTTCTTTTCTATGACTCTATTATAATACCTGCTTCTCCAATAAATGTCTTTCTTGATCTTTAAACCACTCAACAGCTTATTGCCTCCAGATCCAAAGGGAAAAAATGTGAAACTAATATTTGGTCCTCTGCACTATTTGGTGCTACTTAGAGCAGTGTGTAATACAATACATAAGGCTATGTTGAAAATATATAAAAGGCATATGTGCTTTTTTTGCCCAGACTAGGAAGGACAGTGTCCAGTTGATACAAGTCCTGGTTTTTCAGCAGTCGATGTCCTGCAAAGGAACCCCTGATGTCTCACTCTGAACAATCCTCTGAGAAAGAGAGACCTTTGGCTCTCCAGAGGGTTTGGGCCCCAGTGGCCACAATCCCTTGCCACTGACCATGTGGATACAAACTATAGGGCCAAGCCCTTGGATACCTTATGTTTGAAAATATATGTCAACCACCATAGCTAGAATCAGGTACTCAAGAAGAGTGAAATTCTTAGTATGTTTAAATCTTTAGATACTGCAAGGCTGTTTATCTGTCCAAAGCAGATTGCTAATACACCTTTGTAGCCTGACTTCTGCTGTTAGTAAGTAGTGTGCCCACTTTCCCTCCAGTGATTGCAAGCCAAGTTCCAACTCACCATATTATACCAGGCAGTAATGATCAGCTTTTCTTCCTGCTCCTGCTGAGTTTTCGTCTTCTCAAAATCGGACTAAAGCAATAACAAAGCAATAATGGAAAAATAACTATATTACCAAAAAGAAAATCAGATCTATTAAAAACAGAGATGAAGATTTAAATGGAGGAATTAATTATTATGAGGCATTTTTATTTTATTATGTATTTATCACACTGAGTATAGCAAATGGAAAAGTAAAGACTTTTTCAACTGCCAAAATTTGTTGTGAAGTACAGGGTTAGTCAAAATGCATAGGCCAATAAGCCATTCAATTGAATGGCTTATTGGCCTATGCATTTTGACTAACCCTGTATAAAGAAATGTGAATCAACAGAGGAGGGCAGTCAATCTTAAACTGAACCATTGTAGGGAATAAAGTCCTTAGGATTAGAAGTTTTAGCGATAGTACTTTTCAAATTTTGGAGTAGATTGTGATCTCAGTTTTGGGCAAGGTTCATTCTCAATAGTTAGTAGTGGGTCAAAACAGTATTGATTTCTACAGAAGGCAGATACCTGCTAAATACATTTGCTCACTGCTAAAATTTATGGTATCCGAAAATAATTGCTAGTGTTTATTATTGCAGGTTCATTGGTTGTTGGTTTGATGGTTGCTTTTATATACAATGTTGTTGCTTTACTCTGTTTTGTGTTGTTGTATTTTATAATCGCATGTGTATTTTTAACCATGTTTGTTTCAGGTTTGTTCCTAATGCAAGTCACCCCGAGTCCCTTTGGGGAGATGGAGGCGGGGTATAAAAATAAAGTCATTATTATTACTATTATTATTTTAGTAGCTAAATTTAATTGCACACTTAGTAAAATATACACATCTATACAAAAACATTTATTAAAAAATACAGGCAAGTTAACATAAAATTAATGTCTATTAATTCAGACAACAGAATCTATTACCCTGCTTTTGTTTCTAGAGACGTAAGACTGAAATATTTAATATGACATATCAATCAATAGCATCGGCTAAAGCCATGAATTCAGCATAACTACCAAGAAGCCTAGTAATGGGTAATTGATCATTTTTTCCACTCTTAATTGAGGCACAATTAATCTGCTACCACCTATTCTAACCACATGACATCCAAATATTATACTCTAAGTTAACATTACTTTCTATACAGATGTCATATAGCTTTATTTCTGAAAAATATGTCTAAGATATAGAAAAAGCAATTTATACTTCTAGATGTGAAATGATTTTACACGTTAAAATTAATATTCCTCTAAACTGTTTGTTTAAAAAAATGCTAAAAAGCCAAGAAGGTACAGTGGAAAGTTATTACTATCAGAAATTAGTAAAATAGGAAAGACAGTCTTATTCCAAATTCTGCAATACCGTGTGCACTGAAAAACAAAACTCTGCCAAGAGTTTACGAACAAAAATATTACTACTATAAATACTTGTTTTATCCACATCTTTGCGATTATCAGCATACGTCACATTTTCAAGTTGTTCTGGACTTATAATGACCCTAAGGAAACCCTATAATGGGATTCTTGGCAAGATTTGTTGAGAGGGAGTTGCCTTTGTTCTCCTCTTATGAGGTTATGTGACTTGCAGTGAGTTTCCATGGTTAAGTGGGGGGCCTGAAACTTGAGGGGGGGGGGCGGCGTTCACAAGGACTACAGGCTGCACCTGCCCCATAAAGTAGATAATCCCAAGTGAAAACAACATTGACAACAACAGACCTAACCTGAAAGGGCTGCAAATAGGACAATTTGGAAATTCAAATAAAGACAATTATGCAAAAAAATTATATCGGGTTACACTGCATACACCTATGTTAATTTGGAGAACTTGGGAGATCCAGCTCTCAGCAATGGCTATTGCTCATCCCATTCCATAGTAACTTATGTGGCCTCAGTATGACGAGGTCCCATGAAAAGATCAGAACATTAGGTGATCCACAGCCAGGCCACATAAAACACAGTAATTACTTTGGCTTATTACAAGGCCAGGCACCCAATTTATCAGCCATCCTAGCCACTAAAGAAACACCCTGGTGTCAGGCTTCACCCAAGGAGACCTCCAAAGTTCAAGACCAGACATAACCCTTGCTCTTAATAGAGAACCTCACCTCAAGGTGACTTATTTTCTTATCTTTCTCCTGCAGTTGGTTTTTCAAAGCCTGGATCTCCAAAGGAACGACATGAGGCTGCTGCTTGGGATCTAGCTTTTTGATGACCTGTTTAAAATCATAGACCATTTCAGTAATTACCAGAACACATGATAATTCCTGACTGAATCACATTGAGCTCAGGAGAGGACCTCTGCTCTATAAAGCTAATGTGCAAATACGCCCAACAACACAATGCAACATAAAAGAATCTGCTTACGGTGCAGGCCTTGTCCATATAGCGCTTGTATCGTTCCTCCATTGCTCTCATGTCTTCATCCTTCTTCTTCAAAGACTGCTGTAATTCATCAATTTTCTTGGCAGCTGTTGAAAAATGCAGGGATGTCAGTTGCACAAAATCCCAAATTTGGATGGGTGAGAAAGGGGGTGAGGTGGAAATAAGACTAATCATTCACAGAATCAATGAAGTCTCTGGATTTATAGAGGGAGTCTAGCCTAGAGCCCCATTCTGGCACCAGGCCGTTCTCCTTTCAGTAAGTGGATAGGAAAGACCAGGCAGTGGGAATGCAAAGCAAGGGACCAGGTGTCTAACTACGTACTGGTACTGTCTACTTTGGGCTCCAGCTCATCAAGGCACTCCTTCTTCTTTTGAAGCTCTGCATGGGCCTCGTGCAATTTCTCTCTGGCCGGAGAATGAAAGAAAAGGGGAGTGAGGCATTCAGCTGGCTTGAATCAAGAGCAAGAACAGATACTGAAAAGCACGTGTTGTGAACCAGCGGATTCAGCAGATACCATATCCAAGGGATTTGCTAAGGCAGCTGTTACATCCCATTCATAATTGTTACAAAAACAGCACAGACCAACTGTCTCCACTGCTGTGTTACATTCAATCACAATGCACAAAATATACAAGAGTTCATCAAAAACATTGATTTACAACAGAAAAACATTCCACGGTATAAGGAAAAGTCACAGATCCCCTTTTAAAAAACCCCAAGAAACAACAGAGACATTGTGGTAAATACTCATTTCAGAGAGCTAAACAAACACCAATATAAAATACTGCAATTGATGCAATTAGACCCACAGGACACAACCCCTATGTACATTGCATATATTTCACATAAATTTCCAAAAAGACTGATTTTATAAATCATAATGCCCAACAGAGATACATCTTTGGCCACTTCAGCATTTTTGGTAGCAGTTTTCAAATATATGCCACTCAGTACATGGGGAGTACATCAAGGCCCCTAAGAAAACAAACAGGGAAACATCTCTAATTTAAGGAACATAGGAATGGTTGCTCCCTTGAGTTAGTGATTTTGAGGAGCTAAACACCCTGCATCAGATCTTAGGTGGTGAAAAGGCTCTGATGGGAAAATAAGTGTAAAAGGTTTTAAAGGTGAAATCCTTGACCACATCAGGCTCAATGAAGATGTAGCTTTCCCTTCATTGTTGCAAGGCCACTCAACCCCTTCATAAAAAAACGGTAATTCTTCAGCCAGATTGCGTCAGATATTCTTGAAACTGGTTACATCATATTCTGAATCTAGGCTCTTCTTTATCTCTGATCATCTGCTGAAATGTATTATACATTCACACATTTGAGATCAACTTCTTTCACTGCTTTTTAGTCCAGCTAATGGAGAGAGCATGTTTGTAAGCCCTGAAATTTCTGATACTGAATTAATTAGTAGCAGGTATGTAATCTTACACTAAACTAGTATTTATAATATTATATTCTTATGCTATCCTTTAAAAAAAGTGTGTGTGTGTATGCATATGTATATCTATATTGTAGACCATGAAGAAGGCCAGTCACTTTACAGACAAGACAAACCTCATTGGACTTTTTAAATAATAAATGCAGACCATCAAAAAGTATGTGGAGACCAGTCTCCTTTTTCTGCTGGTTTGAATAAGGGCGGGACTCAAAGGGTAAGGGCAAAAGCCCTGGAACAGAGATACGAAAAAACAGATGCAGCTGAAATATCACAGCTAGAATGCACAAAAGATGGTGTTTCTGTTCAGTACGACAAGACACCCCTCTTGTATTTTTGGTTTGCAGCAGCCACATTCCAGCCGCCCTGAGTCTCCCTAGGAGTTGAGAAGGGCGGGGTAAAAATGTTCGAAATAAATAAATAAACTATGCCCCAGATATTGGACAGAATTACTTACAGGTGCTCCTCCAACTTCTTTTTCAGCAGAGATGACTGAAAAGAGAAAAATGCCTGCTTAGTGTTTATTCAACTCCTCTGCTGTATTACCAGCTTATGCTGCTTGTTAATCCATTAGTTAAGGTAGAAAGCAACAATCCACTGTGGGTATTATTATTTATACAGTGAGTCCTTGGTATCCACTGAGGTTTGGTTTCAGGGGCCTCTGTAGATATCAATGGATGCTCAAGTCCCATTATATACAATGACATCCCTTTATATAAAATGGCAAAATTAATGCTGTCTTTTGGGCGAGATATCTATCTATCTATCTATCTATCTATCTATCTATCTATCTATCTATCTATCTCAATTGATTGAACCTGTGTATGCAGAATCCTTGGGTAGGGAATGCTGGGTGTATAGCTACTACAAAAGGCAACAGCCAGAATGTATGTGAATCAAACTTATGAGGAAATCGAAAGCAAAAGCCTATGTCAGAGGTTGAAGTTGCAACCCTAAAACAAAAATGGCAAGTCTACAGCACTTAATATTCCCTTGCTCTTTCAAAACCCACTTCTATCAAAAGATGGAATCATTTCCCATATTCCAAAATCATTCTCGCTTTGACATCTAAGGGATGATGAGATAATCAGGCAATCCAAAGCATGCCTTTTGGAGTGACAATTTACTGGAGCCTTTATCAGATGTACAACAACTGTTCAGAATTTGTCATGACAAAATTGTTTATACAACATCATAGCAGTCATACAATATACAAGAATGAAGACTCCATGAACTCATTCCTTCTCTCTCCCATTTTGAAGATACGGCCTTCCTCATTTCTCATCTACCTAAATCTAAAAACAGGCAACAGTACACAGAGAAATCAAAATCCTGCACTAGGAAAAGCAGAATTTTTCTCTTTTAACTGTATTTTGCTTGTCACATACAGTCAATACTTCAGCTAGTTATGGGGCATTAGCCTCAGCTTCAATATGGCTATTGAGATCTTCAGGTATTTCCATTAACATAAGACCCGTCGCAAACTCTGTTGCTGTGGGAGCAAACCTTGCTAGCATGTCCCTGACGTCATGAGACTCCACTTCTCGCCCCGCCCCTTTCTCAGCCTCTTTCTCCGTGCCAGAGTGGTTTTTCCTTTGCTAGGGCAGCATTGCCAGCATACTCTCTCAGTTGGCAGAATTCAACTGAGAGAAAATGCGGGCAATGCTGCCCTAGCAAAGGAAAAACCACGCTGGCAAAGAGAAAGGGGCAGAGAAAGGGGCGGGGCGAGAGGCGCAGGCTCATGACATCAGGGACGTGCTAGCAAGGTTTGCTCCCGCAAGAACAGAGTTTGCGGCGGCTCTAAGTTTCAACCAGGAAATGGTACACATGCCAAATGCCTTTTGCTACTCTGTATTTCAGATATGTTCCTGGGGACTCAGAGTGGCCAGCCTTCCTTGATGTATAGGCAGTCCATGAGTTACAAACCTCTGACTTACAAATGACTCACAGTTAAGAACAAGGATGAGACAACTGGAAGTGAGAAAAATCTACCCCTCCCAGGAAGAGAAATTCACTCCTGACAGAGTAATCATGGGGGAAAGGTGTCTCCACTGAAGCTTTCTCACCAATCCTTGTTTTTACAACAAGCCATTTTTTTTCAAAATCAAAGGGACAGAAAGTAAGGTGAAATCTTCTGAACAGGGGCACAGACAGCAAAGCAAACACCACAGGGGTGTTTTGCCCTTCCCTGGGCCATGAAAAGCTGACTTACAAACAAATTCAACTTAGGAACAAACATACAGAGCCTATTTTGTTCATAACTTCGGGACTGTCTGTACTAGATACAACAAACAGAGAGAAAAGAGATGCAACAGTGTGTTTGTAACAGAGCAGGGCTGATGGACAAAGTGACACAGAATGTGAAGATACTTACAATGGCCTGGACAGGACAGCAGCAAGTCAAAGGGGAGAGAGAGATGGCTGTTAGCAAAGTGAGATTAGGAGGGAGTAGGAGACAAGATGTCAGGGGACCATGGAGAATTTCAGAGCAAGCTGAAGAAGGCGGCACAAGAGTCTCCACCAAAATCACACTACATTCAGACTCTGAACAAATAATACTCTAGTTCAGTGATTTTCAATCTGTGGGTCTTTCTGGACAGGCTTTCCTGAGTTGGAGGTGGTAGGCATGTTGGTTTTGACTGTTCTACTTTTCTTGGAGCACCAGTTCCAGAAGGTGGTACTGTGGGGCTGTTGCTTGACTATAATATTTACGTATATGATATGGGAATCTCAAAAGATAAATACAAATATTTATATAATATGGGAATATCAATAGATGCCATCTTATTTCCCATGTTTTCCAACATTGATACAAAGTTACATTTGGAGAAGCCATCTAGGATCTGCAGTGTCACTGTTTAGCACAGTGGTTCTCAACCAATGTGTCCCCAGATGTTTTGGCCTTCGACTCACAGAAATCCTAACAGCTGGTAAACTGGTTGCAATGTCTGGGAGTTGTAGGCCAAAACACCTGGGGATCCACAGGTTGAGAACCACTGCTCTAGTTGAACAGCATGGCTGCTCCAAAGTGAGGCTCAGCAGCTCCCCAGTTTTCTAAGCCGTTTGCCATTATTGTCTCATCATCTTAAAGAATATTTACCATCAACTTTATAAGCATTTTGTAAAGCAGTACACATGGCTTACTTCATTCTGTTCTCTTGCTTTGAGCTTCTCAGAACATACAATCCCGAGTGAAATGGGTGCAACACAGAAATATCAAGCATCCATGCACAGGCTGGGTTTTTCTCATTAAGTATCTACTATACAACTGGAAGATGGGTTACAAATCCTATTACTGTCTTTCTATATAGAGGTCAGCTTTAAGACAGAGGCGGTGTTACTTGCTTCTATAAAAAAAGTTTCCTTTGACACCTGCCTCCAAAACCATTAGAAACTCTAAAGCTCATTTTTAGAGAGACTCACGTCTTCTGCCTTGCTTCCTTGCTCCTGGAGGGCCCGCTGGAGCTCTTCCACTTGGGCTTTAAGCTCAGAGATCTGTTGCTGGCTCAGCCTAGATAAAGAAATTCAATCAATTAAACAAAGAAGAGACACTCCCACCCACTAATAATCAGCCACTCTCACCCTCATGTTGTAAGTATAATTATATCTAGCAATAAAATATGGGTAGAGATGACAACAAACAGAATAATCTTATGCATGTATATTTAGAAGTTTCTTCCGTTTCATTCAGCAGTGCTTACTTCTAACAAAGTAGGCATTAAGAGTGCACCCAGCTAATTTTAAACATGCGTTTTAAACTTGTCTCTTGTGTTTGATCTCTGTTCTGTGTATTTTAATATATGTTTTATAGAAATATGTATATTTATAGATTTTTTACAATGCTTAAGTGTTTTAATTATGCTGAAACCTACCTCGAGCCATGAGGAACCTCGAGGAGAGGCGGGTAAATTTTTTTTATAAATAATAATAATTATAATAATAGAACTGCTGGGAGTGGTCATCTGGAGTTTTCGAGTATGGTGCAACCTGTATGCAGAAGGCACAAAACTCTACTACTCCTTTCCACCTAATGCCAAAGAAGCTGTCCTGACCCTAAAGCAGTGTTTATCATCAGTAATGGACTGGATGAGGACAAACAAATTGAAACTTAACCCAGACAAGACAGAGGTGTTCCTGGCCAGTCGTAAGGCAGATCAGGGAATGGGGATCCAGCCTATGCTGAATGGGGTCACACTCCCCCTGAAGACACAGGTCCACATTTTGTGGGTACTCCTGGACTCAGCGCTGAACTTGGAGGCCAGGTGTCGGAGGTGGCCAAGAGAGTCTTTGCACAATTAAAACTTGTGCGACAATTGTGCCTGTTCCTTGGGAAGTCAGATCTGGCCACAATGGTACACACCTTAGTTAATCCCATCTGGATTATTGTAACATGCTCTATGTGGGGCTGCTTCTGAAGAGTGCTCAGAAACTTCAGATGGTCCAAAGAGCTGCAGCCAGGTTGCTCACTGGGGATGGTGACAGGGAGAGGACAACCTCCCTGTAGCAGTAGCAATACTGGCTGTCAGTCTTTTTCTGGGCACAATTTAAAGTACTGGTTATGACCTTTGAAGCCCTTGATGATTCAGGTCCAGGTTATTTGGCTGACCACATTCCCTGTTACAAACTTGCCTGGGGCCTGAGATCTTCAGGAGAGGCCCTTCTCTCAGTCCCACCTCCATCTCAAGCTTGATTGGTGGGACCGAGAGAGGAGAGTGGGCCTTCCTTCTTGGTGACTGCCCCTCTGGAACTCCCTTCTTCCCAGTGAAGCCAGAATGAACACCTCCCTGCTGTCTTCTGGTGTCAGGCTAAAACCTTTTTATTCAGGCAAGCTTTTAAAGGTGAAGGTTTTTAAGATCAAGTCAGGGGGTACTCTAGTTTTCAACTTTGAATATGTTTTAATGGTTTTTAACTTGGAATTTTTAAATATTGTTTATATTTAATCCTGTTTTAATGTTTGTATATTTTAAATTGTATGCTGATGCTTTTATGTTAAGCCGCTTTGAGTCTCCTGCAGGAGAGATAAAACAGGTATAAATAAATATATTAATAACAATTATTATCTTAAGACAACTGCAAATATGCCCACTGAACACAGTAAGATTTACATCTGGGAAGGTATGTAAAAAGCTGCACTGTCAAACAATTCACTAATTCCCAGACATCTCTTATTTTAAATACATAGAGAAAGAGGCCAGCTCGACACCTTTGCAGGTAATGTTAGGCTTGGCCTTGTTTGCAACTTTTGTTTTTGATATGCAGGTGGAAACACAAGGTGTGTAAAAAGTTCTGTATGATGTGAAGCATGAAATGAATTTCTAAACAGTAATTACTATACATTATCATTGCACAATCAACCTAGGGATCCAAAGAAGAAATGGCTAACAAAATTAAGAGATGCTACAAAAACTTGAGGAGTTTGCATTTAGTCTTCAAGGAGTCAAAGCACTAAGCTGCATACTCCAAAATCTCCAATAAGATGTTCAAAAACCCAATTTTCAGTCTTAATTCTGCATCCCAGACACAAGGAGCTTTCTATCTTTCTTTGAGATCTCTCCTGGGTGAAAAACACATGTAGAGTCAAGTATAGCGGGGGGCTTCCAAGCCTCACCAATTGTTAGCTGCCAAGCACCTGCAGAGCTTCTCCTGTTCACACAAAACTCAAAGCAGCAGTAGAGGTACTGGAACTCTGGTGAATTTCTTTATATTAAAAGAAGCCCAAAGTATCCCCTGGGAAATCACAAGAACAAACACAAGCTGCAAATGACTCCACAACTGAGGAGATGCTATTTGGAGTCCATTATATTCAAGTGCAAACAATTTTTCCTTCATTCAGTGTAGGGAGTTATGACACTGAATGTTCTCCAAAACAGACCAATTTTTGGTTCCCATTTCGTGTGTAAAAAGCCTTTGCCACACTCCTGAGGCCAATCCAGTCAGGTGGATGGGACTCACTCACCTCTAATTAGAAAAGGGGAGGTTAGAAGAAAATGCAGTGTCCTATTTACTTTTAAGTTGATATTAGATCAAAGTGAGCTTATGCTAAATCTAAAGATATGAACATGATTTCACTCTATGATCAAGGAGTCTAGAGTTGGTACATTCATTTTAAGCAGAAATGAAAACATTTTGGGGAAGAAGTATCCAATTTATTGACTTCAATGTTATGCCAATATAACTATCTGGCATTTTTGCTTCCGATTCTATTTCCTTTCTTTTTCAGGCCCTAGAACAGAAAGATCATGTCTTTTAATCTCAACGATCACAAAGAGCAACTGATTTCAGCTGGATACCTTTGCTGTGCCTCTAACTGGCTTTTGGTGCGGTTCGATTCCTCCAGCAACTCTTGTAACTCAGTCTGCTGCTGGCGATATGACTGTTCCTGGGCACATAACATCTTGTTCTCATGCTGCAGTCGCACAATGGTCTCCCTGGAAACAAGAAGCAGAACATTGGGATTGTCAGGAAAGGCAAAGGTAAAGCAGTATCATCTGATGCTATGGATCAGGGCAGACAGTATTTTGCGCAACTCTCCTCTCCCTCAAAGCTGAATTTAAAAGGCAGAATTGTTCTTAGACTCTAGAAACTAGCTATTTGCATTGAGATCACACTCCTAGGGAAACAGGCCAGTGTGCATTTGGATATATGGTGGTTCTAGCAGGGGAGCGCAGCTATCGTAAACCCGGGACCGAAGACTGGAGACCTCGGTACACTCCTTCTATACCTGGGACGTCGTCCTCTTCCACCGAGCGCGCAGCTTCGGGAGGGACGCACATGGAGCGGTGAGGGAGGAAGGGGACACCCGCCTAGCCAGCCAGATCAGCCGAATCAACCCTGGCGATCAATGGGGTGACAGATGTCGCAGCCAGATTGCCCTCACTGTATGTGTATGTTTTGTATGTTTTGATATGGTCAAAATTGACTAATCAATAAAGAATTGATTGATTGGATATATGGTATCTCCTTTAGAGTAATCTTCTCCAAACAACAATTGTATGGAACATACACTTCTGAACTTGACTAGGGAGAACACCAGCCCTTACTGGCAAAAAGTAAGGGAAGGCTGTGGTTACATGCATAGGAAAACAAGTTAAGATATCTTGGGACAGACATTTTTTCTGTCTATAGGATCGGAGGAGGGAAACCTGGAACACCTGTCTGAATATGAATTGAAAACATTGGGAATCGGTTGGAACCCTTATCACTTTGCAGCCCTCCTAGTTTGAATCTTTTGGGCATGTTAACTTAAGCCTTTCACTGATGGATGCAGGCAAATATAAACATGAAGGACAGTAAGCCACTGATCCAGGTTAGGTATTACAACATTTTGCCTTCCCACTTATAGTACAGAATGCTCAATAAATGAAATGTTACTTGAGTTCTGCTGGCATGATCTCAGCTGCTAAGTTATCCACAGGAGAAGGAATTTCTTCTAACATGGTATCTATAATGGGGAGAGGGAGAGAACAGGAGATTACTGTTTTTTCCCAGCCTTCTTGCTCAAAGGTGGTACTGTTATTGCAGGCATAGGAAGGGTGAGTGTCTATGGTCCCCAAATACTGTATTGCTAGAAGTGCAACCCTCCAAGAAGCAATTACTAAAGCTTTTCAAGTCACACATCCCAGGAAGGACTGGGCAGCTTCAATCTAAAAACGAAGTTTTATGAATTGTGCTATATTAAGTTTTATGTTTTGTGGTTAAGGCCAGCTGTTTTCCATCATGCCAAGAGGAAGAATCTAGGCAAGGCAGGAATGTAGCCTGGGAAAGACAACCCATTTTATATTAATAGCCTGTGAGTAATACATCAGTTAATGCAGTGGCTGATTTATAAATTCAGAACATTTAATGATAAAGGAAGAAATAATAATAATAACAAGAAAAACAAGGGACTCGGGCAGATCACAAAATAGCACACCAAGATGCCATACATAAGATACATTACACATAAAATGAAATTCGACAACATGAAACCAATAATAACCAATATATACACCTCTGGCCTTCAGTTTCCCAACATCTCAACCAGTCTTTCCAAAAGCAAAGTTTTAGTTCAAACCATTTAGGGGCCAGTAGTTTCCCAGTGCTGCTACATGTACAACCTTTTTGGAGATAAGATAACACTGTAATCACTTAGAACTCTTAAAATCCTTTTCTTATAGCTCCCTCAACAAAGGATTAAAGTTCTCAAGATCTCTGCCCATAGCTGGAGAAAATGAATACAAAAAATGTATAAAATACAAAAAAGAAATGCATAAAAACATTAATATTGCATGCTTACAAATGGAACATTCTGTGCAGCTAACCAGCATAATAAGGATTCCAATAAATAAAATGGAATACTCAAATTAATCAGAAAAACAAATCAAGAAGTGTGTCTGAATTTGACATCTAAACATTCAGAAAACAGCTACCCTTTGGGAAAGATGGCACCCTATTGTCAAGGTACCACAACAGAGCTGGCCCTGACCATCTCTGGCGAATACCACATTTCCTGCCTTTCCTGTGGCTCCTCAAGTGTTACTTGGGTTTCTCTGGAATATGCTCTCCCTCCCTGCACCCAAAGTCCATCAAAGTCTTCCAGAGCAAGAATGGAAAAACTTTGCTCAGCTTACCTGCTTGGTTAAGAAACTTCTGCTGCACCTGAGCACAACGCAGTTCTTCGTTAGCCTCCCGAAGGACATCTCGTTCTTCTATCAGCCTCTGCAAAAAGAACCAGTCATTATGTCTAGAACCCCACCCCCTGTATTCACACTCATAAAATTCTTAACACAGGGTGGGGAATCTTTTTCATCATAGGGTCTACATTCTAAATTGGGAAGAGATTCTAGGACCATTTCTAATATTTATTTTATTTATTTATGACATTTTTATGCCACCCTTCTCACCCCGAAGGGGACACAGAGCGGCTTAGAACTAAGAGCATGGGGAGAAGACTGTAACAACGTAGTCAGGCAAGACATTTTCGGCCCAAGCATACAATGTGCAGCTAATTTCCATTAATATCTAATCAATAATAATAATAATAATAATCTTTATTTTTAGACTTTCTTTGTCTCTCCGGGGGGACTCAGGGCGATTTACACATACAAAGGCAAACATCCAATGTCCAACATATCGTGTACCAAAATATTACAACAATAAAACATAATACAGAATAATAACAGGACTGTACTAATCAAATAAAATTAAATATCAAGATAAAAACATAAAACAACTAATCACTAAACAAATACATTTAAAAGCATGGTTAACCATTAAAACATCTAGCATAATCAGCACAGATAAAAATTGGGTAAGCCTTTGGCTGTTAGCTGTTCTTAACTGTACCATAATGGCCACGAAGTACAGATAGGACAGTTTGTTTCTCAATGGCATTACTAAAGTGCTCTAGTCGTCCTCCTTCCCATATGCCAGAGTGCAAAGGTACATTTTTAGTAGCTTTTTGTAAGAAAGAAGGATGGGAGGCATTTTATTTCTTCCAGAAGGGAGTTCCAGGGAGTTCTAGACCTTAAGACATCTGGATACCAAGCAGCAAAGCAGACCTCAGTTCTGTGCAGAAGTTTCCTAGGCTTATCTCTGATCACTGATTGAAGGCAACAGGTGAAGAATCTTGTAAGCTGGACTTGGATCCCAAACAGGCCACAACGGCCCTGACACATCCCTGAATAAAGATGCAGCCCATAATGGAATCCATTACTGTACTTCACTGCCAAAGCAAAAAAGACCAATCCATCTCTCTCTTTGCACACTGTCTAGATTTCCCTGTTCACACTACTAGACCACAAGCCTGGGGGGGGGGGGGGGGGGGGGGGGGGGGAGGCACGCATCTTGAACAGGACATCTATTTTACCTCTTTTTCTTTCACCAATGCATCGAACTTCTCCTTGAGGTTCTTGAACTCAAACTGCCACTTTTCCGACTTTAAGGATTCCTCCGCATGCTTACTGTGGAGCTCTTGCACCTGAAGGGAAGGTATAGAGGTTTCTAGATGCACTTTCGATTTATTGGCTCTCCCACCAGCCTCCTTTTCTGCTCCTTTCTCCTACCTTCCTGCTCTGCATCTATCAGTAACCCTTTTCCTGATAACAGGTACCCTGGCTTTATTACAGGCTATTCCTTCAGGCCAAAATGAGGCTGACCACAAGATTATTCAAAACAATTATTTTGCCTGGCCAGAACATAAATACCACTGCCAGTTCTGCTGTGGCCAAGTGTATAATTTTTGACTGAAGCTGTGGGTTATGTCCACATATCAACAGCAGTACCAGTTACCCAAGTCCACTGATGCTTTAGTCTAACTCTAACCTGTCTTTTGGGCACCTTAAAATCAGCTTACAATACTGTCCTTTTGCAAGTGCCCTGCCTGCTCTTATCCACTTGGATGGGTCTTTATTTAGTCAGGTATAGCCTGCACCCCGAGTTCACCTGTCTTTTGTGTGCCTCCAGCTGTGAACGCACAGCATTGGCGCGCCGCAGCTCTTCCTCCAGCTCACAAGTGCGCTGCATATAGACAGTGTTTCGTTCCTCAAGTAGCCGGACTTGCCGTCGTAGGTCTCCCAGATCTTCCAGCTTCTTCTTGTAGGAATCCACCATGGCCTCCAGCCGCCCAACTCTGTCTGATGAGTGGCTGCAGTGAAGATATTGGGACTTTTTCACATCAAATCAACTTCAGCTCTCATCTATCCCTCCTCCATTTTTAACCTATCAAAGTATTTTGACTGACTATACAAAGCATCAAGACTTGTTACAACAAGGTCACAGTTCAGCAAATTCTGAAACAACAGTGGATAAGAAACAAGTGCTCCATTCTTCTTAAACCAAATGCCCTGTGCTCCAGCTCTCAAACTGAAGTTAACTGCTATTTCTCTAGCCAAAGTGGGCACTCAGCCACCCATTTTGCGTTCAGGAGTCACTGTTCACAGAACTGGCTTGAGAGTTCAAAAAAAGTTTGTGGTGACCTCACTCTTGGATTCTCCTGTACAAAAGATTGATGTGTTCAGTCCAAAAGCAGCGAAGAATATATGTTTTACATTTGTAACTGAACTAAATTGGACATGTTACTTGAATTTATGTTTTGAATGGCGTGAAAACTCAAACACATAAAAATTGATCCTAACAATATGACAGGAGACAGTGGCAGATCTATGTGGAGTGACCGATAATAATAATAATAATAATAATAATAATAATAGTAACAATAGAAATGAGGAGTAGTAGTAGTTAGACATTTAAAATACAACTTCTAATTCCTTCTCTGACTTCAAAAAAGTACTGTTTTCAATCTCTAGAAAATGGGCTATGAATGATAACAGAAACTGTTCCAGTAGAGATGTCCACCTCCCAAGAATGATTAAACATTCCAAATAATGTATTGTCAAAGGCTTCCATGGCTGGAATCACTGAGTGGTTGTAGGTTTTTCGGGCTATATGGCCATGTTCTAGAACATGGCCATATAGCCCGAAAAACCTACAACAACCAAGACATTCCAAATAATTCAAATAACTGAAGAAGAAAAAGCCATCAACAACTTTCCTGGCTCTTCCAACAAAACTAAAGGCCATCAATTTTGTAGTCCCTTTTTTCAACCTAAGACAGCATAATTTCAGTGATTTACCAAAACCTGCATTCTACCATAAAAGCTATTTTCTTATACAACTGGAAAGAGACATTACTCACTAATGCTCCAGATCATGGGGGCATGTCCACAAAGTCTTGGTCTTTTCCTCAGTGAGAATGTTTCCTCTGTAGCAGCAGCTCAGAACTCAACTGCTTTGAGTTAGCAATCCAAGTGCAGTAAAGAGAGCACAAACCCCAGGAACATATGAAGCACACAAGTGGCAACTATTTCTTCTTACGCAGTTCTTCTCTTTAACTCTTTGTTTGCATATTAACAAAGAGATGAACTACTGAGAAAACTATCTAGCATTGGATGCCAGGAAGGAGGATGGTTCTGAGTGGACAGAGCAGTCAAACCTCATCTTCCAAACCCCAAATTGATGCTACAGTCATGCCATTCCAACATAGTTGTCACCTTGCTAATGGAGAGCAAGAACTCACAGAGGAGCAAAGTCCGATACATAGCAGGTCCAGGTTAGACTTTGAGGCACTTCCTAAGCTATCAAGTTGCACAGGCACAAAAAAGCAGTATTATAGCCAGGATGCACTCACCGCAAGACATCCATCTCATCTTTGAGGGCTTGTGCTTCCTCAGCCAAGCTGGTCAGCTCCTCATTGCGATGCTGCAACTCTTGCATCTCCCTCTCAAGGTCTTCACAGCGCACACGGAAATCATCTCTTCCATTTTCCAGTCTGAAGAGAGAGGTGGTTAGTCAAACCTCTGGTTCAAATATGCTGGGGCCAGCTTTGACATCTACCCCAGACAGTCTGTTCCCTGACCCCTTCCCTCCGAGTGCCTGCCTTACCGAAAGTTTTCTTCTTGCAGCTGCTCTATCTGACTCTGAAGAAGAAGGAGCTTCTTGCCAGTAAGCCCAGCAGTATCTGATTCAAGAGCACTTTTCTGCTCCCGAAGGGTCTTGTTTTCCAACACCAATGTATTTTTCTCATCCACCAGGATGGAGATCTGAAAAGGGGGCCGGGGGGAGAGAATGAGAATGAGGTGCTACAGGAGGCAGCTGGATCACAGAGTTTCAACTACTGCAAATCCTGCCTAGACCCTGTTAAGTGCAATCGGCACCTTATCAAATATTCTGGAAGCCCAGCAGTCTGGTAGGGTTAACTTCATTCTGCAAATGCATTTAAAAGCAAGAGGTCAGGGCAGAGCTCCAGAAGCTTTTACCATTGACCCCTTTGCTTTAAAAGCAAAAGGAAATGAATGCTGGCCTTTTATATGCTATTTGACTGCTGTATATATCCACAAGTGGCTTCCCACAATAACAGTTTATATCCAGGCCCTAAATTACTAGATTTTAATGAACAAGGAAGCCATGCAGTTGGTAACAAAGTGGGATATGTAGGCATTTGTGTCAACACCTATGGCAGCATCCAAATATGCACTCCTATCCTAGGTTAACAGCTCCTTAAACTAGCCCTATTGAGACCTACTTTTTGCATCAGCTGTCTTCTGAGGAAGGATCTGAATATCCACACTAGAGCTGTGCAAATGTGTATGAACTGTTGCAGGGAAGTGCTGGCAGGTAGGACCACTCACCCACTCTGCGGTTTCAACAGGCTCATCCCAAAGCTTATGTTCCCTTCCTTAAGACACTGCAATGCCTGCCTGTTGCAAGAGTCCTAGACTCCTACAATTTAGGTAGCATTTAGACAGGTAGTCTCCTGTCTAAATGAACCAAAAATTCCTGTAAATAATTGAGAACCTAGGTGAGGAAATGTGTATTCATAGCAGTATTAGTAACAGGAGTCAGAAGGTGCTCGTAACTCATGCCAGAGACACGATCACTTCTGTACCTGATGCAAGCAATCCTTTCTGGCACTTTAAAGCAGCTGTTAAGTTGTCAGCACTGCTCATACGCATGCAGAGGAGGTTAAGTCAGCTTCACCAGGCATGGGGCATATCTGCTGGTGAACAGCTTTGTTATCACAGGCAAGAGCTGGGCGGGAACGAGACAGAGTGAGGGCACTCACCTTTTTTTGGAAGGGGCTGCATCCCTAGGGGCACTTTAGCACCTTGGAGGAGTAAAGGGGGGAGGGGTTTAAGGGAGAGCAATCAGCAGATCCCTCCACAGATCCCTCCCCACTCAGCCTCCTTTTAATTGCATGTCACAAAGGTATCACAGGTAAACAGTCACGTATTTTAGTTTAGCCCACCTGCTAAACTGGATCTTCTTCCCAGTACTAGTAAGATAAAACAAGGGAGAGGCCCAGGGTCATCTGAAAGAACAAGGACCAAACCCAAAATACAAAATGGGGCTTGTTTTCCATTCAAAGTTCTTCAAAATAATAGGGGCAAAGGAGAGAACACTTGCATATCCCAAGATGGAGGCAGTCCTTGCACACCACACAACAAAGCAGGCAAGCCCAGCTGATCCCATGCTGCCCAGCAAGTCCACACCATTCTCAAAGAATTGTACCTTTTTAGGGAAAAAGGTGCATGAGGGGATCACTTTGATATCAATGTGTGGGGTAGGACTGGCTCTGCAAACCCTGAACACTGGCTGGGAGAGGTGCAGAATATAACCCAGAAGGTAAAGCTTGTGAAAAAATGTATTTTGGACCTTTAGCTCTAAGATTCCTCCAGTGGATTGAGAATTTGGGGGGATGCTGTATAAATTAACATTTTGAAAATGGCCCTGTGAAGGCACCTGTGAAAATCCAGCCAAATATTTACATTTCATGGACAATCAAATTCCAGAATGCATCATCCACAGCTGACACCTCAAGCTGCCCAGCCATTCCCACTGGCCAAACATTGAAGAACTGCCTTGTTGCCACCACCAGAAGCCCATCAGGAAGTGCCTTGTAAGTTAAGAGCAAGCAAAATTGGTTGTCATCTGTAGGGCCTCCTGTTTTCTCCAAAGCACCCACCTGTTGCTCTAGATCATGGCAGCGTTGCCGCATGTCATCTGTTTCCTCTAAGTCATCGCTGAGGAAGTAGTATTTCCGTGACTACAACACAAAAGAGATCAGTAGTGACGAAAAAGGGCACCAAGTCATCAGAAGCCTACGTCTCCACAGGTTCAGGCCATTACCCATCTGACCAACCCTCTTCTCTCCCCACAAAAAATGTACATGTCAGCATCATCCTACTTCACTTGCACCATCAGGTTTATGCCACCTATCCAGCCATCCACCCACAATATATATTCAGTCATGAGTACCTGGCTGTCAAAGTTCCCATAAGTCTCTGAGCTCAGCGTATCTGATGAGTCTTTGTTCAACAACTGCAAGACAAAAGAAGAAACAGTTTCATTTCTGCCTACATACAAATGACTTGTAAGCAGAAATGATGGAAGCCTGACGAGCACACTTTATGGAGCTTCCCTTTACTGAGGACCAGGGCTAGTATGGCAGAGGGACACTATTTCAGTTTATACAGGAGAGAAGAAACCACCAGCTTGGGGGGTGGTCAATACAAGACCCCAAAAATGGTCAATAGCTAGCCAAGTATCTATTTCCAGAGCCCAATTGTTTCTTGCCTGTAACTATACTCACCTCCTGTATTGCTGTCATGACAACATGCTGTACAGACTCTTCCAGGGTCATGATCTGCTGGATGTGATCTGTAAACATATGAGGTTGTACACTCATTATACCTGACTAGTTCCTAACTACCTTCCCTTCCCACTTCCGCACTCCTTCCCTTTCACTTGATTCATGAAGTTATGAGGAGTGTGGTGTGGGCGCACAGCCTCCAAGAGTGGGGCCGGAAGTCAGATAATGGATGGACTTTTCTGGAGGAAGCAAAATGCCAGATACCACATCACACACAAAAATCCCCTTCACTTCAAACAGCTTGAACTAGACCAAAGGAAACACAAGAGGACTCAACGGGCGAGATGAGACAGATGTCACCAAGGCTGAAAACTAACAAAAAACAATACTAAGTTCCTGCTAGCAGGTTATCAACAACACAACTAATGGGGGCACATGTACTAATTCCCACCTGCTGAGTAACCAAAGCATTCCCCACAGAAATATTCTCTTGGCACAGGTTCCCCTGTGGTTCCATGGCCACATTCCCTGACTGTACTATCTACTTGCAGACACATACCTTGCTTCCTCTCACAGCCGATAGCACAGCCGAGTACCAACTGCAGTAACTTGCCCAGCTCAGCTGTGTCAGAGAGCTCTCCAACAAGGGCTACATCAGGAAGAAGCTGCTCTGGGACTTGGTGGCCTAGGACCTGTAACACATGCAGAGCAAGGAGGAGATAAGAACGTCCCAATGTTCTTCCTACCTACTACCACTTGCACCCCCAGCTCGTAGCGTGTTGTAGCAACGCCAATGACGAGACAAAGGAGAGGGCAAAGGTGGTTTGTACGAGAGATGCAAAGCTTAAGTATCTAACAGGTTTGAGTTAAAGCCATTTACTCAGGATAGTGTGACAAGCAGAAACTGCTTCCAGGTTACTATATGAGGATGTATCAGAAAATTTCAGGGTGCTAATAGGGTAAGAAAAATGAGGAAACTGTGGAGACAGACAAGTGAGACTAAGAAACACTTGAAGGCTAGCATTTTTACAACACATTTGTAAGCTCGCCTTTACCTGGAAGCATCTACTACTACTTTTTTTTTTACATTTCTATTCTACCCTTCCCTCCAATGTGATCAGAGGTCATGGCATGACATTTCATGCCATAGCATTTTTACAACCACACTATGAAATAGGGGTAGGCCAAGTAGCTTATCAAAGGTCACCATTAAGGTTGCTTTTGGACTGGCAAAGATTTTAATTCACTCCATTTGAATCTTCTAGCATGAGTCTACTATTTCTACTACTATACCATCTTAACTCTCTTCAGAAGGAGAAAGATGGAGAAGGTACCTCCACAGAAAACTATTAAAATACCCAGCTTTTTTGGAACAAGATTATTTCATTAAAACTTTTGAGAGAAAATAAGGAATACTGGCTCAATTCATTAAACATTTATGTTCCATGCTGACTTTAATAAGGCCAGGTAGGAATTTCAGATTTTCCTATTATCTGGCTTGGTGGGCCTCACCTTCCCTTTATTATTTGTTGTTCCAACTTTTATAGGAGGCTTACTTATGCTACAGCCAACAATGCAGGGAACCCTTTTCCTCCATCCAAGAAAATCCAACTCAATGAAATTACTCACATCCTGAGAGTATTCAACCACACTCTGCAGGACCTTCTTCAGGTTGCTCACCTAGGGACAAGGTGGAGAAATGGAAAAGGAAAATCAGCCAATCTGTTTAGTTACTGCTCCCACTTCAAGGCCAACTTTAGCATCATTTACAGCCACTGAGACAGAACTTAACACATCTTATGCTGTGATGTAAAGAGAAGAACCATTGATCTGCTTCCATAGCAGGCTTCAAAACTGACAGTAGAAACGTCCAGATAGTTCAACAAGCAGCAAAACTAGTGTTAGAACAGGAGAGACCTCATATAGTGGGGGAAGGGGGGCAGACATGCCTCACCACTAAGCCCTACTCTCAAAATATCAAACTGTCTCAGTACAAAGTCAAATACCTCAGATCAGCTAACACTAAAGAGGGACATCCTATCTCAATTCAAAGACTGTAGAACTCAATTGGAAGTACAATTCAAAGTGCTGGCTTTAGCCTATAAAGCCCTAAATGTTTCCAGCCTAGTTTACCTGTCCAAATATCTCTCTCTCTATGAACCACCTTGGAGGCCAAGATTGTCTGGAGAGGTCCTGCTCTCTGTCTCACCTCCTTTGCAAGTGTGGTTGGTTGGGACAAGAGACAGGACCTTCTCAGTGGTGGTTCCTCATCTGTGGAAATCCTTCCTCAGTGATATTAGATCAGCCCCCTTCCTCCTGGCCTTCAGAAAGAAAGTGAAAGTGTGGCTTTGGGACCAAGCCTTTGGATAATAATTGTAGTGCAATAAATGGATATGGAATATTTGCAATGACTGCTGGAATTGCCCAGATTATAACTGTGGATGGTGTGGTTTTTACAGTCAATGTAATATTTAAATGCTTTAATTTACAGTTTTAATTTAAGTGTCTATTTTAATTGCTTGTTGTTTTATGGCATTGAATTGTTGCCTATATGTAAAGCTGCCTTGAGTCCTCTTCGGGGTAAGAAGGGCGGGGTACAAATATAGTAAATAAATAAACTCTACTTTTATGAAGAAAACAAAGCACTGTCACTATTTCACGTGTCACCCCAAAGATAATCTTGGCTCAAAACATTTCCATTTTGTTTAGCTTGGAAAATTAAAGTTATGCAGAGCCAAAGATGACAATTGTTTATTAAGTTAACATATTCTAATGAAAACTTTACTAACATCAATAAGGAAGCAATTCTGCCCACCAGGTGTTTTGTGTGTGTGTGTCTGTGAGTCAGGAGCGACATGAGAAACCAGAAGCAACTATGTGTTAAATGCAGGATTTGTACACAGCCAATCTCCTGTCTGTTGTGTTACCATCAAGCTTCACTGCATTCCTAACAGGACTGGCTGCAAAAGCTTCAAAGAAAAAACATTCTCTACCGTAAGTACATCCCACTCATCTGTGAAGGAGAAATGAGACAATAGTTCTCATTGGTTACACCTGGAAGTAAATGTTCAAGACAATCTTTGTGTACCCTGAAGGCCAGTCAAATCTCCCGTGGTTCTAGCACAGTGGTTCTCAACCTGAGGTCCCCCTATGTTTTTGGCCTACATCTCCCAGAAATCCCAGCCAGTTTACCAACTATTAGGATTTCTGGGAGTTGAAGGTCAAAAGTATCTGGGGACCCCAGGTTGAGAACCACCTCAGCACATCACAATATAAGCTAATGCTTGCCTCCTCTTGAATTCTCTTCAACTGTAAATCTCAATCTTCCTATGTCTGAAAGCTCCAAACCAGTGCTCACTGGCACAGAACATTACGGCTCTTCTGCTGCATTCAAGCAGAACCGGGAAAGGTGGTTATTCCTCTTCTCCCTGTGTTAGGCTATCTATTTTCCTGTTTTCTCCAACTGTAGTTCCTCCTCCTTCTAACGTCAAAGACAAGCACGTAACCAACACATTCTCAACTTTCTTCTCTATCTAATTATCTGGAAAGTCTGAAAGATAGCCATTTAACTGCTGTATTATAATCTTTGGAAAAGCTCAAATTATTTCACTGCCTTCCTGCAGGTAGCTTACAAGAGCACTCCCAAACCCACAATTAACAAGACTGGTCATACATGCTTGGTTTCATGTGTTTCAGTTAAAAGCTGTTAGTTTTAGATCAACTTTTCTGGACAGATAGGTAGTTCTCTTATAACAGATTGAAGACAAGAGTTACATTGAGGATGGCTCCCCTGGTGTATTATATAAAGGTAAAGGTTTCCCTTTGACATAGTCGTGTCCAACTCTGGGGTGGTGGTGCTCACCTCCATTTCTAAGTCGAAGAGCTGGCACTGTCTGTAGACACCAGCATGACTGCATGGAGCGGTGTTACCTTCCCACCAAAGCAGTACCTATTGATCTACTCACATTTGCATGTTTTCAAACTGTTAGGTGGCAGAAACTGGGACTAACAGTGGAAGCTCATCCTGTTCCCTGGATTCGAATGGCCAACATTCCAGTCAGGAAGTTTAGCAACTCAATGGTTTAACCCGCTGCACCACTGGGTGCTCCGGTGTATTATATATTTAAGGCAAATTTTTACAAGATACATATTCCATAAGAGCCTAATCCCCAAACATAAAAAGTAGTCAAACCTCAATACAAACATGCAATATTCACAACACAATGTTTTATCGTCATGTGGTGAGGTTCCTATACATCTTGGCACATTCCACATCATACCTTCAGCCTCCAATTGTCACCGGTATCATCTTTAATTCGTAGTAGCCATGTTTCATTGAACCAAGAAGGGTCACTGGAAAAGAAAAATGTGGCACTGTTGTCCTTGGTTTCATCTAAAAATTTCCCACAGAAAGTGACATGTTCTATAGCAGTTTGCTCTGCCCACTCTGGACCTCACAAATGGAAACTACATTTGAGTGGTCTTAATTTGATGAAATTTGATGAAAACTACCAAAACACTCTCTTCCCCACCACTGTTGCCTATCCTTGTGTTCAGCTTTTTCCACAAGCAGCCAAGCTACAAGATAACTATCAAGAAGGAAAATAAGTCTAATATCTTGCACCACATAATCTGAGTTGTTAACCAGGGTTGGGAAGAAGAGGGGAGAGATACAGAGATATTTTTTGTCCAACTGTCCCAAAACTAACTCTATGAGAACCATTTACAAAATCTCCATCATTGGCTTTAGTCCCATGACACTCACATCTTGTGCAGCACTTGGGCAATTGTAACCCCGCTGGCCAAATCCTCCTCCTTGATGCATGGAGATGGAACGTGGAATGTTTGCATCTGAAAGAAAGAAGCCAAATCAATAGGTAAAAGAGAGTGAATTTCTCCCATGAGAAAAGGGGAAGCCCATTCAGAAACAAATCAAGAGTTGTGGCTTTATTTGACATCCTACAGGGGGTGTGATTCCAGAATGTTGATCCCAGGAAAAGCTACACACCCTTTCCTGGATAATTCCCATTTGATGGAGGTACACACACAAGTGTTAAAATTCTAACATTACACAATTTATTTATCTATGCTGTCTAAGGGAACAATTCCAAACAGAGCTATATGGGATTAATGCCAATGGTTATTTTATTTATTTCAGAGTTTTCTATACCGAGCTTCTCAACCTCAGTGAGGGACTCAGCCCGGTTTCCAACCATAAAAACACATACACTCATTAAAATATCATATATCACTATTACAGTAACAGACTTAAAATAACATTATATATAAAACTATGGTGGTCAGTTGTCGTATTAAAATAAGATCTACATCATCTTCCATCCAGAATCCTAGGGTGTTGTCTCATTCATCGAAAGTCTGACTCCACAGCCACGTCTTCACCCGTTTCCTAAATGTCAGGATAGACGGGGCGGTTCTGACCTCCGGTGGGAGAGAGTTCCAGTCACGGGGCCACCACCGAGAAGGCCCTGTCCCTCGACCCCACCAGACGCGCTTGCGAGGCCGGTGGGACCGAGAGCAGGGTCTCTCCAGATGATCTTAATAATCTTGATGGTTCGTAGGGGAGAATACGTTCGAGAGGTAAACAGGGCCGGAGTCGTTTAGGCCTTTATAGGTCAACACCAGCACTTTGAATTGTGCTCGGAAGCTAATTGGCAGCCTCCAATTGTTAGGCTCATGACAGCTCTATTAACTTTGCAGACCACTAAATTCCATTAAGAAATCAAAGTCAACAGAGTAATCTACAGCAAGACAACACTGTCATACATACCCACAAAGGGAACAAAACACGAGTACTCCCACATGCCTGGCATGGCACTTATACACAGGGTGAATCACTAAGAAGAGGCAGCCTAACTGTCACGCTCACAGTTAGATGCTCACAGCATCTCTGATTATAATGGCACACAGGCCCCTTCTAAAGGGAGAAGATGCCTAGAGAGCAAATACAGGGTTTTACACCCAGAGGATCTGGGCTCTTGAAGAACAGGTCTTCCGATTCCTAATGGGACACCCTGAACACCAGACTTTCTAGTTTCTTCATGCTGTACAAGACTTCCAGGGAGTGATCTGGAGTCTCTCCTGCAAATAGTTATAGTTCCCACTTCTTATTTTTCCATGACTTGCAAAACAATTAACAAAATGCTAGGTTCTTCATTAATTAAAAACTTAAAATAACACTAAAGGAATCAAAATTATTCGATACTATTCAAACTCAGCATTTTGCATTTTCTAGTTATAAAAGAATTAAGCCAGATATTTATCTTGCTTAAAATGGCGGTAAATTTACTTTAGGTAGGACTATCCTTCATAATTAATGTATTTTTTGTCATCACATTCCATATCTTTGACAAATTATATAAGGGAAAAGATCAGTCTTCCTTTTGGACTGGTGGATATAGTAAAAAGTTTTTTTATACATGGCAATCAATGCAGTGGTTCCCAACACTTGGTCCCTGGATGCTATTGGGTTTTAGATCCCATTGCCTGCAGCTAGTCAGTGATGATGGGCACTGTAGTTCAACATGCTGGGGGCCCAAGTTTGGAAACCAGTGGTCTAGGCCAAGCATATCCAAGCTTTGGGAAACAGAATTTGCCTGTTCCCTCTTCACTTGCTTTTCCTCCATCTGTATTAATTTCTGTCACTCTAAGAGAGAATGCATCAATCTCTATGCTAAGACACAATAAAATTAGAATAGACAGATGGCCTCCACTTTCCACATGTCACCTAAGCATATCTATGAATTGAAAGGTCATTCTAAAACTGGGGGCAGTCTTAACAAGCCTTGATACAAGAAAACATTGCACAAGTGAACTGTCAGGGAGCCTAAGACAATCTAGGACATCCCATGGACAGGCACTCTCCTTCCCTTCAGAAGTGTTTTAGTTATCACTGCGAGCTTTTTCACACAGGTCCAACAACATGTCTACTTCTCACAGCAGAAACTATCCTGGTAGGAACAATCCCACTCTGGGTCTGGCAGAAGTACCAGAGATTTTGCAATTGGAAATATTTTTCCTGAATATCCAAATCCCTTAAAGAGAAATCCTTTCCTGCTAGCTTACAGCTTCCAACCAATCACAGGACTATTACTAACAAACCCTATTAGCCTTGCTAGAGTCAGATGGAATTGGATTCCTGGATGTTTACCACTTATATACAGAAGAGAGATGTTTGGCAGTACAGCCTCTACTTTGTAAGCCGGGGGGGGGGGGGCATTACTTTTACGAGCACTGGTACTTTCCCAAGACATTAAGATCGTCTGGGGAGGCCCTGCTCTCGATCCCGCCAGCTTCACAAGCACGCCTGGCGGGGACGAGAGACAAGACCTTCTCAGTGGTGGCCCCTCGGCTGTGGAACGCACTTCCTGCAGATATCAGATTGACCCCCTCCTTGCTGGCATTCCGGAGGAGAGTGAAGACCTGGCTGTTTGAACAGGCATTCGACTAAGCAGTGTGATTGATTGACTGATTATCGGAACACGGAATAATGGATAACGAGTTTGGATTCTGATTTCATTGATGAGACCTGATGGATTTGTTATATTGATGTACTGATGTATTGCTGCTGATGTCTAATGATTTGTGATGCTATTGCTTTTAAATGCCTAATGATTTTGTATTGTGTATACCGAAACTGTTGTAAACCGCTCTGAGTCGCCTAAGGGCTGAGAAGAGCGGTATACAAATAAAGTAAATAAACAAATAAATAAATTTGAGCCTGGAGCAAAATAACAAGCATCCACAACAAGGTAAATAGTACCCAAATACAGTACAGCCAAGTTATTTTGGTAACTAATGCCAGAGAGCCCCCACATATAACTTTCCCATTTTTTTGCATTAGAATGTCAAGACATGGAGACAACAATAAATTCAGAGATTGAGAAAATCACTGAAAAAAGGATTAAGATAGTAATGTAATTACAGGCTGAGTATCCCCTATCTAAAAGAAGTGTTTGGGATTTTTTTTTCACATTTTGGAATACCTGTATTTGCATATACTATACATATATAATGAGACATCATGAAGATGAGACCCAAGTATAAACATTAAATTCACTTATGTTTCATACATAAGTGAAACTGAGCGAAGGAAGATCGATGCTTTTGAGCTGTGGTGTTGGAGGAAAGTTCTGAGAGTGCCTTGGACTGTGAGAAGATCCAACCAGTCCATCCTCCAGGAAATAAAGCCCGACTGCTCACTGGAGGGAAAGATACTAGAGACAAAGCTGAAGTACTTTGGCCACATCATGAGGAGACAGGAAAGCCTAGAGAAGACAATTATGCTGGGGAAAGTGGAAGGCAAAAGGAAGAGGGGTCGACCAAGGGCAAGATGGATGGATGGCATCCTTGAAGTGACTGGACTGACCTTGAGGGAGCTGGGGGTGGTAACGGCCGACAGGGAGCTCTGGCGTAGGCTGGTCCATGAGGTCACGAAGAGTCGGAGACGACTGAATGAATGAACAACAACATGTTTCATACAACCTTTAGACAGTACACACAGCCTGAAGGTATCATCCATTATTTTGCTTCATAACCCCTTTGTGCTTGAATTGTGTTTTGGAGAGATTGAAACAATTGAAGAATTTTTCTGCCCCATACCATGTAAGACATAGCCAATGAATACTGGTACATAGTTCGAAGGTCAGTTGAAAACTCAGAATTCCATCAGGCTGGGATTAAAACAAAATTATATCCTAGAGCAGTGCTTCTTAAACTGTTTAAAGTCTAAGGAGCTCTGTTCAAGAGTACAGTTGATTCTCCATATCCATGAGTTCTGGTCTCCTGGATTAAATCACTCCTTGAAGATACTCAATTTCCCCCCAAAAGCAAACTTGATATTGCTATCTTTTTACAAGGAATGCCATTTTACTATGGTATCAACAAAGAGTTCTAAAACAAAACCCAAGCGTCCACTACAGTGAATATGCTGACAATGAAAATCATATTTCTCACTATTCCATGCAAACCCTTCTCTTGCTTTCCTTTTCTCCCCCTTTCTCCCCTCCGCTTTATAACAATCCCCAAGAGTTTCTTTAGTTTACTGATCTCAGTAAATCAACTGATGGATCTCAGAAAACAGTCCAAAGGTTAAAAACACTGAATAGGATTCGTTAAGCAGTGTTCAAGGTAGAAATCAGGAGGCACAAAGACTGCCTTGCTTTCAAGCTGCTCTTATTAATTGTGAATCCTAATTCTGAGCAATTCAAGAATAGCAAGTAGTTTTGCAAAAATCTAAGAAAGCCAGACTTTGAGTGAAGCATGAACTAAGCAATGTCAAAAGCACTGGCATTTTAGCATATTTGAGCAATTAATTTACTAATGTGTCTTAATTGTGGGGAAATGTTAATGCTGAAATTCCCAACTGAAGACAATAATTAAAAATTGATTGCCACTTTTCACTGGCAACTTTCTAAAATAATTCATAATTTAATTTTCATGTTAGTTCCTATTACTGAATTTATTAAGTGAGTTTGTGCTGCCCTTCCACAAAGCATGTATATGTGCACTTAAGTTCTTTGTCAACATATGGCAACCTCAGGAATTCAACAAACAAATTGTCAGAGGCAGCCACTCCCCCCAATTCTGTCAAATGGAGGAAAGGCTCCCCCCTCCCCAAAAAAGGAAAGAATTTAGCTCTTTTAAGGGAAAGTAGGTGTATGTGGGAGGAAACAAAGATCACCCACAGAGACAGGAAAAGTGATATAAATGCAGAGTCACGATGTGCCAAGTTGAGCCTTATAAAAATAGCCCGACATTTTAATGCAGGCATGCCACTTTGGGAGACCTTTAAGAGGCTTTGGGAGTGGATGCACAGCCCAGGGTCACAGCAGCGAGGGCAAAAGAGGAGGTGCAAGTCTTGCGAAAACGATGCCAGGTCAGAGTAAACTGTGGCATGGGAAAACACAATCGTTATGGCTTGTGGGAAGAGGGCCAACATATTTAGTTATAGTGAAGATTGTTTGAAAAGATCTTGGGTGAGTGGGAGGGAGGGGGAAAATGAGAAAGTGTATATACACTATCTCATGATACCAGTCTTTTTCAACTTCATGACACACAAGATTCCGTCCTCCGCCCCCCTCTCCCCCTTTCTTGTTGTTGTTCATTCGTTCAGTCGTCTCCGACTCTTCGTGACCTCATGGACCAGCCCACGCCAGAGCTCCCTGTCGGCCGTTACCACCCCCAGCTCCCTCAAGGTCAGTCCAGTCACTTCAAGGATGCCATCCATCCATCTTGCCCTTGGTCGGCCCCTCTTCCTTTTGCCTTCCACTTTCCCCAGCATAATTGTCTTCTCTAGGCTTTGCTGTCTCCTCATGATGTGGCACTTCAACTTTGTCTCTAGTATCTTTCCCTCCAGTGAGCAGTCGGGCTTTCTACACAATACTAAAACAGTTCATAGACAAAGAAACATAGATCCCTTGATTTTTTTATCGTGTCAGAAGTGAATTGAGAATATACTGCAAGTTGCTTCTGGTGTGAGAGAATTGGCTGTCTACAAAGACATTGACCAGGGGACGCCCAGTTGTGTTACCATCATGTGGGAGGCTTCTCTCATGTCCCCACAAGAGAATCTAGAGCTTGACAGACGGGAGCTTACCCCGCTCCCCGGATTCAAACCACCGACTTTCAGGTCTGCAGTTCAGCTGGCACAAGGGTTTAACCCACTGCGCGACTGCAGCTCTAAATCATATGACACGGATCCAATAATATGACACAAAAGAACTTCTGCCTCTCGCCCATGCTGTTTCATGGGGGGGGGGGGGGGGTTCCTGGAGCTAGCTAGAAAGCATCTTCTGAGCTCATGATTTGTGTGGAAATGGGACTAAACAGGAAAAACACATCAGGTGGAATCTGTCAAATTTGCCCATGTCGAATTGCAGTGCCTAGTAGGTTTCGGACTTCCACGATTGAGGGTAAGAAAATTGGGAGGGAAAGAAAAGGAGCCCATGGAAAGAAATGGTGTCTGCCTTAAGAACAATGCCTTCTGCTACCTCTATGGATGGTTCAGCTAGAGGCAGAAGGAAGCAATTCTGTGTGATGGGGGTAATGTCTTCATTTTCTTTAAAGATGGAATCTCATGCAAAGATTATTTCCCCCGCTTTCCCCAGCTTCGTCTGACAAAGTCCTTAGTGTATACAATTCACATCATGTGTGGAAGTGAGAGAAACAGAGTTTAGACACACTTTCTCCTAACAGAGCATTTTTATCACCCATGCAGGGACATGAGAGAAGCCTCCCACAACGATGGTAAAACATCAAACATCTGGGCGTCCCCTGGGCAACGTCCTTGCAGTTGGCCAATTCTCTTACACCAGAAGTGACTTTCAGTTTCTCAAGTTGCTCCTGATATGGAAAAAACCCACAACTGGTTGAGCAAGGAGCCCCCGGTGGTGCAATGGGTTGAACCCTTATGCCGGCTGAACTGGTTGACCGAAAGGTTGGTGGTTTGTATCTGGGGAGCGGGGTAAACTCCCGTCTGTTGAGCTCTAGCTTCTTATGCAGGGACATGAGAGAAGCCTCCCACAGGGTGGTAAAACATCAAACATCTGGGAGTCCCCTGGGTAACTTGCAGACAGCCAATTCTCTCACACCAGTTTCTCAAATTGCTCCTGACACACAAAAAAGCTGGTGGACCATACCTTATCTGGATAACTGAAATAGAAATATTCTCCAAAGTATAAAACTGTCCACATGTGCAGCTGATGTAGTGACACCTTTGCTTTCTGCTAGCTCTATGTACACTGCCTTCTTTGTTTTATGTACAAAAAGTATTATTATTATTATTATTATTATTATTAACTTTATTTGTACCCCACTAACATCTCCCGAAGTACTCGGTGAGGCTTACAAAGGCCAAGGCCCTCAATAAAACAACAGCATAACAAATACAACAATAAAACTCATAAAGCAAACCAATAAACATTAAAGCAATAACAGTAAAACATCAAAACAATACATCATGACACATTTAAAACTAGGGCCGGGCCAAATGTAATGAATAAATTAAAAGTGCTGGACATGACAGGTGAAATGTAAGGATTTTAGGGTAGGTGCAATGTGCAGGCAATCTTAAATCTCTGGTAAAGTGCATTTGGGACATGATACTGAAAAATATGAAAAAAGTATGAAAAATAGGTTGTGATAGGAGTACCTCTTCTGCCACACTGTGCATAAAAGGACCTTCAGGCTAGATGAATACAAAATATACATGAATTCCCTGCCCCACCTCAAGAAATACCTTATTATGTATAGGCAAATATTCCAAAATAGGGTGTATGTACAGTGTAGATCAGGCATGGGCAAACTTTGGTTCTTCGGGTGTTTTGGACTTCAAATCCCACAATTCCTACCCTCAGGCCCTTTTCTTTTCCCCTTCAGCCGCTTAAGCGGCTGAAGGGGAAAAGGAAAGGGCCTGAGGTAGGAATTGTGGGACTTGAAGTCCAAAACACTTGAAAAGCCAAAGTTCTACGCTGTGGAATGAATACACTTTGACCCCACTTTGACTGCTGCGGAATCCCAGGAGACAGTTCCCATAGGCCTTGATTCAGCCTTCTCTGCCAAAGAGAATCCCAGGATTCCACAGCACTCAGCCAGGGCAGCCAAAGTGGGGTCGAAACCGCACCAATTCCAGGGTGTGAATGCCCCCAGAGCCCCCTCGCCAAGGCCTGGCCAGGGCTGACCTGAAGTCTGGCACAGCCACCTCCCCCTCCCTGGCCTTCCTCTCCGCCAGAGCTGACGTGGCCCGGAGAGGCCTACCAGGGCCTTGCCCCTTTGCCCTCGCTGCCCCTCAGCGGGGCCACAGGCGAAGGGGGAGGAGGGCGGCACCTGTTGCAGCCCGGGGTGGGGTCTTCCCAGGCACGGAAAGGGGGAAGGCGGGCAGGAGAGGAAAGGGAGAGAAGGGAAGGGGGCGGCCATGGCTAGGCCCAGGCCCAGCGAACGTTACCCAAGTGAGGAGCGCCCCGCAACGCTCGCGCGGGCCCCTCGCGCTCATAGCTGCGGCGGTGGCGGTGGTACCCACGGCGTCTTCAGCGCCTCGCGCTCGCCACGCCCCCTAGCGGCCCAACGCGGCACTCGCGCAGCCTCAGTGGCGCCCGGGTCTCCCCTCTCCGCCATTTGTAAGCCGGGCGGAAGAAGGGCGAAGAGGAAGGCGGGCTACATCTCATTGAGTCTTACCACTAAGGGTGCCTCCCTCTTGACAGTCACACTTCCCTAATCTCCGTGGCCCAATGCTATGAAAGCGATGTACCTGGGTGAGGCCTCAACCCTTTTGGGCCTTGAGTCATGGGGGTTCAAGAGAATACCGATGTTCTACATGGAGAAAGCCAAAGTGCTCTTCCAGCAGTCACCAGCCAATCCCTCTATTATAGAACTCCAATATGCTGATGATAATGTAGCTTGTGCTCATTCAGAAGATCTACAAGCCACTTTGAACACCTTCGCTGAATAATAAAAATAATAATAATAATAAATAAGAAAACTGATGACAATCCACTACGCATTACACCCGCGTAGTGATGTTGACAGACTTTACCTGCCCAGAAAATCAGGAGGCAGAGGGCTTCTGCAAGTGAAACAAACAGTAGAAGAAGAGAAACATGCACTGGCAGATTATGTGAAAGGCAGTCAAGAACCAACATTGAGGGAAGTCAATAGTAGTAAACTGCTTAAAGTGCAAAAGACAAAGAGGGAATACTGTAAAAACACAATCCAGGAGCATCTTCCATCTGGAAACCAATGTCCTCACTGCAGGAGAACATGAAGATCAAGTATAGGGCTCCACAGTCACCTTCGTATCCACCGACACCTACATATCCACCACCTCCACTACACTTAGAGGACCATCATCCTTGGGCTACAAGGGATCATCTAAGGAAAGTGGTATCAAACTGCATGAATTCAACAGTGCAGATGCACCCTCCAAAAGTGACTGCAAGTGGACTTTGGCTTTCCAAAGTTGCATGATTCCCACCCCCTTTTTATTGAAGTGTTGTTCATTCGTTCAGTCGTCTCCGACTCTTCGTGACCTCACGGACCAGCCCACGCCAGAGCTCCCTGTCAGCCGTCACCACCTCCAGCTCCTTCAAAGTCAGTCCAGTCACCTCAAGGATGCCATCCATCCATCTTGCCCTTGGTCGGCCCCTCTTCCTTTTACCTTCCACTTTCCCCAGCATAATTGTCTTCTCCAGGCTTTGCTGTCTCCTCATGATGTGGCCAAAGTATTTCAACTTTGTCTCTAGTATCCTTTCCTCCAATGAGCAGTCGGGCTTTATTTCCTGGAGAATGGACTGGTTGGATCTTCTCGCAGTCCAAGGCACTCTCAGCACTTTCCACGAGCACCACAGCTCAAAAGCATCTATCTTCCTTCGCTCAGCCTTCCCTTTATTGAAGTACTGTATCTTTATTAAAGGAGCACCCGGTGGTGCAGCAGGTTAAACTGCTGAGCTGCTTTACTTGCTGACCAAAAGGTCAGCGGTTGGGAGCAGGGTGAGCTGTTAGGCCCATCTTCTGCCAACCTAGCAGTTTGAAAACATGTGAATGTGAGTAGATCAATAGGTCATGCTGGCCACATGATCTTAGAGGTGTTTATGGACAACGCCGGCTCTTCCGCTTAGAAATGGAGATGAGCACCACTCTCCAGAGTCGGACACAACTAGACTTAATGTCAAGGGAAACCTTTACCTTTTTATCTTTATTAAACAATTAAAATGTTACATATAAGGAAAAATGCATACTTACAAACTACATAATATAAAGCTAAAAAAAAGTCATTCCAGGAAAAAATAATAACAAAAATTGGAGTAAAGAGACAAGTTTCAACTAACTATCTACCGTATATTCCGGCATATAAGACGGCTGGGCGTATAAGACGACCCCCAACTTTTCCAGTTAAAATATAGAGTTTGGGATATATTCGCCATATAAGACTACCCCTCTTCCAACGCACACCATATAATTTTTTTTAAAAGCATCAGATTTGATTTCAATATGGTAATTTTCCTATTACTGTACCTCCTTCTCTGCCTCTCAGATCCCGCACATGCGCACCTGCACCACTTCACTGCAGTCCTCAGGAGCGAGATCTGAGAGGCAGAGGAGGAGGTATGGTAATAGGATACAAGGGTGGGCCAGACAGGTAAAAGAGGTGTGTTTGTCTGGGCCCAGAGCCACTCTATCTCTTTTTTTCCATACCCCGGATTCCCCAGAAGCCTGCAGCTTGTTCCACCCTTCACTTACACCTTCCCGGTGAGGCACCCCTCACCTCACCATTGGGATCGCATTAAGTCCACGAATCCTGATGAATGGATTTTCTTATACTGTACTTGTACAGCGTTGCCCTTAATGCTTTCATACAGTCGCTGCATACGGCAGGGACACTACCACTGCCATTTTTGAGCTTGGAAGTTTCAGCACCCGCTCTATAAGACGACTCACGTGTATAAGACTACCCCCGCGTATAAGACTACTCCCATGTACAAGACTACTCCTGCATATAAGACGACCCCTGACTTTCAAGAAGATTTTCTTGGGTTAAAAAGTAGTCTTATACACCAGTATATATGGTAGTTTATGGTAATAGTTAATCCCTTATCTATCTTCCTTTAATTTTCTACATTGTTCTACTTGTATATAACATCTACTATTCTTCAAAACCAAGTATTGATGATCTCTCCCCATCAAGTTGTCAAATGTACAATTAGGGCTTGCTTAAATTCAATTAATTGTGCTTCTTTAATCAACATCTGCCAAATCATGTTTATAACCCCCCCCTTCCCCCCAGTTTTTAGACAAGTCAACCTGAGAGGCACGCCAACCACCCTGTTTCTTATTCTGCAATGCATGGGGAGGGCAGATACACTCGACATGCTCAGAGGCACACACGGCATAATTGTTCTATTTTCACTTTTTGGGAGTCGCTAGACACTAAAATCAAAGTGCAACATTTAAGCAAACTCTGCTGTTATAATTTTGGTTTCTAATATTAGCTAGGCGGTTGTTTTGTTTTGTTTTTTACCTTAAAGAAAACTTGTCACAGGGTTTTCTTGGTAACCAATGTTATAAAGGGGTTTGGGGGCTTGGCCTTCCGGAGAGGTGCATTGCAAGTGCAACTTGTGGGGACGAGGGAGAGGGCCTTCTCTGTGGTGGCCCCTCAGCTCTGGAACTTGCTCCCCAGAGAAATTAGGCAAGCTCCCACCCTGGCAGTCTTTAGGAAGAGCTTGAACACTTGGTTGTTCCAGTGTGCCTTCAATGACTAAATGAACAAGAATCCCTGACCTGATCAAATCCTGCAAAAATGTCCTTTATTTTACCTACTAGTGCAATTAAACCCTATTTTCGTCCCCTGGATCCCCTGTCCAGATACATTACATTGCTCTCTCACCCAGTGTTTTTAAACTTTTAATATTTGCAACCGGCCCTGCCCACTGTGATCATTTTTTTTGTGCTCAATTATTGCGATTTTATATTGTTTGTTGTGCTTATTTATATTGTTTCTTGTATTTTATTTATTTTTTCTTTATATTTTACTGTTGTATTCCTATGTGTTTAATTGGATTGCTGTATTGTTGGGCTTGGCCTCATGTAAGCTGCCCCGAGTCCCCTTGGGGAGATGGTAGCGGGGTATAAATAAAGTTTATTATGTTGTTGTTGTTGTTGTTGTTGGTGGTGGTGGTGGTGGTGGTGGCGGCCTTTTTCTGAGGCTGAGAGTGTGTGACTTGGCTTTTTGGAGTTCTAATGTACAGCTCAAGCCACCGCGCCGCTCTAGTTCTCCTCAAGGGGGCGCTGTGGAGAAACAAACCCTTGTGGCGCTGCAGGGAGACGGATCCCCGCCAGAGGGCAGCAAAGCGCCTTGAAGTGAGGCTAATCTCTGCTGGAGAGTCAGGAAACTGTTCAGCTCTTCCATGGGAGAAGTTGTAGTTTGTCAAGCTTTTCTTCGTGTCTACAGTCAAGGAATAATCCCCACGCCTGGTATCACTGTAGAATTAGTGCAGTTTGACCCCACTCTAATGTTTAATGCCACTGAATCCTGGGAGTTGTAGTTTAGGGAGGCATCAGCACTCTGGCAGAGAAGGCTAAGTCAGTACCTTGAGAAAACTATAACTCCCAGGATTCCATAGCATTCCAGGGCAATTAAAATGGTGCCAAGCTGTATTAGTTCTAGATGAATCCAGTGTTTTATACGAGCATATAGCATATCCAACATCTCCATTCTTCAGACTCAATGGAGCCTAGGAGACAGATCACAAATGGTCTCATGTTGATTGCCCTTTAGTCCCTTTCCACACTGCCTCTTGCTCCTTAGGGCCTGCTGGGCTGCTTTGGATCAGGAATATTAATTGGTTAAATAGCTTTTGGGATGCCAAAATCCACGTTCTGTCAGCTGTGAGGGTTTTGTTTTTCTGGCTTGTCTCAGTGCTAGGTTACAGCCGCTTGACATCTAAGTTGTTTACTTGATCTGAGCCTCAGTCTACAGACACATAAGCCTGTTATCCTATTCGCAATTAAGATCAAATCCCGTCGCATTTATTGGGATTCGCTCCTGCATAGAACTGGGTGTATAAACATGACAGAGCTGAGAGATAGTGACTAGGCGTGCGTCTACACCAGGCATGGGCAAATTTGGACCCTCCAAGTGTTTTGGACTTCAACTCCCACAATTCCTAACAGCCTCAGGCCCTTTCCTTTTCCCCCTCAAGCTTAAGCGGCTGAGGGGGAAAAGGAAAGGGCCTGGGGCTGTTAGGAATTGTGGGAGTTGAAGTCCAAAACACTTGGAGGGTCCAAGTTTGCCTATACCTGATCTACACTGTTAATTAATGCAGTTTGACACCTCTTTCAGTGTTAGGGCTACAAAATCTTGGGATTTGTACTTTTGTGAGGCACCAGCATTCTTTGTCAGAGAAGGATAAAGACCTTGTAGAAATATACTTCCCAAGTTTCCATAGCACTGAGCCATGGCAGTCAAAGTGGTGTCAAAGTGCATTCAATCTGCAGTGCAGAATGATGCACCTAGTGTAGATGCTTCCTAGCTAGCTAGCAATTGGAGCTCGACTTTTGCACATCCGAGCCCAACACCGTCTGTTTTGCCACACTGCTGTTTCGCGGCTTCCCTGGCGAAGAGTGCCTTGTGTTTTCTTCCCTCGCATCTCCTGCCCCCAAGCGACCCAACCACGGAGATGGAAAACAAACTCCATATGGGAAAGTTCCCAGCCGGGTTATTTTGGCTGCCTTAGGTGGAAACGTGTTATCGGCCTGTGTGACTCAGGAGCAACTCAGACACCGTCTGCTCCCAGCTTCCCTTCCTGGGATGGACCACGATTAACCCCCTATCGTGCAAACAGGAGGCCAGCCCTCTACTCAGTGGGTGAGGCCTGTCGTGGGTGGAACCAAGGAGCATGGCGTGGTTTTCTCATTCTGGCGCTTCTTGGGATAGGTAGCCTTCAGTCCTGATTTCCATCTGGAAGTGTATTGCCTCTTCTGAGATGGGCATCTGCCCCCAACCCAGTGTGACTGGATCCATATCTGTGCTCATTGTACCCTCTCTTGGTAATTGCTGCCTGGCTGGCTGGCTTGCTTGGAAACTCTCCAGGCACCACAATTTGTGACTCACAGACCAGCACCCATCCTTGTACCACCACTGAGTGGCACTGGTATGGCTAAATGGTTGGATCTGGAAAGCTATGAACAGATCTCTGTGGAACTATGAAACCCAGCAGAAGAACTTGGACCAGTCACTTAGGCCCCATCTATACTGCCATATAAATTCCAGATTATTTGCTTTGAACTGGATTATATGACACTCTCAGTCTGACCTACCTCAAAGGCTTGATGTAAAGATGGAATGGCAGGGAGAGAAGTGTTAGTGTCTCTGATAGTTCACTCTTGATTTCCAACTAATCAGGTTTTCATTATTATTATTATTATCATCATCATCATCATCATCATCATCATCATGTCAGAAGCAACTTGAGAAATTGCAAGTCACTTCTGGTGTGAGAGAATTGGTTGTCTGCAGGGACGTTGCCCAGGGGATGCCCAGATGTTTTACCATCCTGTGAGGGGCTTCTCTCATGTCCCCGCATAGAAAGTGGAGCTGACAAACGGGAGCTCAACCTGTCTTGCGAATTTGAACCACGGACCTTCAGGTCAGAAGTTCATCTTGCACAAGAGTGTAACTCATTGTGCCACTGCAGCTCCACCTATTACAATGCAGTCTGAGCCCTGCCACATACATAATGGAGGACCTTCTTATAGTAACACCAGAGGCACTCCAAGTGGCCAGCTACTGGTCAAAGGACATTTAATATAATGCCAAGTGTTAAAACTTTGTGTTTTCAAATACATTACAACTGTACCTTCTGTTCACTTCTGATACGATAAATAAATAAATAAATACAGTAGATCCTATCTAACCAGGTAATGGTTGCTTCCACAGGGACCTGCCACCCCCACCCCCCTCCCCAATTGAGACTGGAACTATATCTGTGCCTATTTACCTTCTGTCTGTCTGTCTGGCTCTCTCTCTTTCTTTTGGAAACTCTTTGGGCACCACAACTTGTGACTCACAGACCAGCACCCATCCTTGGACCACCACTGAGGAGCACTGGTATGGCTATCCTGGAAGAGACCTTGGCTCAGTTCTCTGCTGAACTATGAAATTCAGTAGATGAGTTCGAACCCATCACTTACTCTCACCCTGGCCTACCTCACAAGTTTGTCAAAATTACATGGTAGGGAGTGGATGCTACCTTGAGTTCTTGGAAGGCAACGCTGGTTACAAATATAAAGCATTAAATGAACAAACATCTCTCCTCTCTGACAGTTTGTGAAGCAGGCAACTAGGAGTGTGAACCATGATCCAGAGAATCCATAATTTGAATTGCACTTCAGCTTCTACTAGGAGGATCAGAAGGACACGTTAGTGACCTCAGAAAAACTACTGTTCCTTCACCTTTCCATCTTCAACCTGAGGATGAGGACAATAAGAATACTGGTTACTATAAGGATTAGTATTGTAGTGATAAGATACTACAAGATTAAGTAAAGTATTCTTAAATAAAAAGGTTGTTGTCTTTCCACAGCAACCCCTCAAGGCTTCCACCCATTGCTGACAGCTTTTGTTTCCAGTAAGATTACCTTCTGGCCAGCTTTTTCTTTTCTTCATCAAACCCCAGCCTCCCTTTGTTTTTATAGGGCATATCAGTAATTCCTCCCTCCCTTCCCCTCGCCTAACTACTTTGAAATACTCCACAGCACTCAGTCAAATCTTGGCACCCTTCAGGACTTTATGTTGACAGGGAAATCTGCCCAGATCTACAATTGGAGTGCCTCGAGTGGGACTTTCTGGCAGGGATTTTCTCGTAGGCAGGGGAGGCGAAATAGCACAGCATGGTTTATTCAGCCTTTCAAAGACAACTATGGGAATTATTATTCCGTACAGAAATATGGTATTCCTCTCCCCCACACTTACTTGTCTTGGTATGGTAAATAAAACAACTTCTTAAACACCCCTTATTAGTTTCATGGAGGCATTTCTTAGCATAAGGTGAATGGAATGAAGTCATGCTAAATCTGTCTCTTCGGGCATTCTTTCATAGTCTCTGTATGTGTTCATTTGGACCAAACTTTGGATTTGGGGCCTTTCCACACTACACAGTTTTAGCACGATGCTTCACCTTGACCTATGCAGACTATATCCTAAAGATATATGGAATGCTGGGATTTGTATTTTGGTACGAGGCATCAGAGGAGTTCCTTGGCTGAGAATGGCAAACTACACATCCCAGGATTCCATAGGATGTAGCCACGGCAATTAAAGTGGGATCATAGCATTGTGGTGAGCCTTCTTTATAAGCCCCGAGCCTTCTTCATGAGGCCATGTAAACACATGCTTTAGGGCAGCTTTCTGCATGGGCATGTTTTATAGCACACTGTGAATATTCAGTTTTCCGCATGCTATTCAGTCGAAATACCATCTGCCTTCTGTATTAGTTGCTTAGTACACAACAGAAGCAGAACATATTATAGTATACCCCAATGCTTCATGTGGTCTGTTTATCACCCTACACACACATATGTGCACCCTTTACCCTCCTACCTACCCTCTGCATCCTTAGACAATTCCTGCTATCGCAAACCCACACGCCACATATACCCACTCTCTGTGTGCACATATGTACATACACACCCTGTCTCTGGCGTGCCGTTCCTTGGCAGCTGTTCTGCTTGAGGCACGTCCTAGTTGGAGAAGCCGCCCACAGTTAAAAACAGATGACTTCACATAAAAGCAAACAGGGGAGGCAAGAGAGGGAAGGAAGAATACTTAGGAATGGGAGTCAGAGGTCAGGAAAACGGTCCTTAGCCATCCTTATGTAGTTACTCTCCCTGTTTCAAGGCAGATGTAATTTTCCTCCGGTGTGTGGCCAGGTACTGGTGACATAGCAGGAACACCATGAATTAGGGACTCCGTGTTTTTGGTTACATAATGAGCTTTTCTTAGGTACAGTTGCTTCTGAAGTGAGGTGCATGCATAGCCCTGTCCAGCAATATGGGAACAACACCCTGGACTGGAACAGGAAATGATTAATCCCATAGAGAGCAACTGGGGAATTTAAGCAACCAGGAAGAATGGAAATTGCTGGAGTGGCCAGAGGTTTGAGGTTTGTGCCCAGTGTTGCTGTCAGGAATATTTAATTGATTCATATTTGAGGGGCCTTGGGATAAGGAGGCTTTTGAAAAGCAGGATCCCACACTCTGTATCATCCCACCAGGAAGTCAAAATGAGTCTTTTAGTGCGAATACCTCTGCTACACCCACACACAATGAGCTCCCTTCCCCAAGGCCCATTAACTGGGCTTTAGAAAGCCACGCTGAGCCGCGTTCCCTTTCTGCCTTGTTGGACCCACTCCCTGTTCCTCTTGGACGTCATTGATCCCATCTGGGCTCTGTTTTGTGGTGGTATTCCAGCAGCTGGCAAAGCTGTAAACAGGCAGGTAGGAAAGCCAACACCCCAGCGCTGAGGCCAAGTTGTTCCTACCTAGTCATTAACTCCCAGTTTGTTAATGGCCTTTAATAGCTGCTAATTACAGCCTGAGCAAGCGAGGGAGGCAGCCAGGTGCCAGTGTCCAGAGAATCAGAGGACTCCAGCAAAGATTTAGGGGGCAGGGGATGCGGTGGCAATTTGAACAGGCGCCTGGCGAAAAATTAAATCCCAACACGAGGTGGAAGAGTGTGAGAAACATGCGCGATTACCCTGTGTACTCATGTATAAGTCAAGAAATTTTAGTCCAAAAAGCAACCCCAAAATCCTGCGTCCATTTATCTCCAGGTCAATGTAACTACTATGCCTTAATCTTATCACAAAAAAGGAACCATCCTATTTCTCTGAGTAGAGAAAGGCAAGAGTTTAGTCTCGGAAGAACCAAAAAGAAGCACCAAGCCCTTCTGCCATCTTCACTGTGCTGCTGCTTCTGGCCTTTCTGGATGCTGGTTGTGTGTGGTAGGCTGGCTGGTCTCCTGAGACAGCATCGGTGCTTTCCCCTTGACTTGTCCCGAGTCATATCAAAATCCATAATTGTGGGCCCAAAGCCTGCCCTTGACTTACACAAGAGGAGGTCAGCTTATACAGATGTATATGCGGTATTCCCTTGATGGGGTAGCTCTAGAGGCAGCAGTCCCAGGAGGCAAGAAACGAGCACCTTCTGCCTCTTACTGGGATTCCCCAATTGGTAATGATGGACAGAGAAACTACTTTCGGGACTGTCCCAAAAGGGAGCTAGATAAACCTGCCAGCAATCTCACTTTACATTTATGAATGATCCACAGGCTCTTGTGTAGCTTGAGCATTTAGGGCCTATTCAACTGTGGTCTCCATGGGATAAGATCCTGAAATAGAGCACTTTAAAATGGACGCGGATAGTGAAATCCAGGCCATGGATACTAGAACCTGAGACACGGGTACTAAATCCACTAAGTGGCAACCGACATTGGCAATCAGCCGTCTTGTGAGTCCGTGCACCTGGCAAGCAAAAAAGAGAAGCCTGATGTGCTGAAATAAAGCTCACCAAGTTGAAGAGGAAGCCACCAAAGTATTTATTCAATCAGGTGATAGTGATGCCAGCCTGTGGTATTCTGCCAAAGAAAGCTGGGATCCATAGCCCAGTAAAAACAGACATTTTATACAGTAAAACCCTTTGTATTCCCACTTCCACCCCAGCTGGAGATGGCTTCGCTGTGATTGGCTAAGCCCGCTTGACATCACGATCAGGTGGGTGGGGACTCCCCGGGGAGGCAAGACTATGGCACTTGCCAGCCAATAGGAATGAATAACGGGTGCTGAAATGGCTCTTGAATGCATTATGTGGTCCCAGCATGGGACAAACAAAAGGGGCTAATTGGACTCAGGAAACTTTATTGTAACAAAGATGGCAACCTGAGTGGGTCCAGTGCCTCTGGCACTATTGTCCATTGAATACAAGGCAGAAACTATTGTCCATCCTGATAGGATTAAGTAGTCAATTGCTGGGAAAGGGGAAATGCCATTGTTGGAAAGCAAGGCATGGCCTTCTCATCTTTGGGAACTGCTATGCCAGGTGATGAGTGTCTTTGTATGTCCAAATACACAAAGGACAGGTGGCTCGTCAACCTGGATCCTATTGTCCCCTGTATAGCTGGAGTTATGAGTGACAGATAGTAGGTGATTGGATCCAGATTCATGTAAATGAAGACCAGGAAGGCAGCTGGCTGGCCCTCCTGGCGTCAGTAGATGAAGGCAAAAGGTAATCACAAGATTTGGTGGCAAAGCTTCCCCAAAGTTTTATATAAGATATAAAATATAGAGAAATTAAACATATAAACACAAAAGGAGCCTGCGGATATGGGGAACCCATTAATCTGGAGACCCGAAACTCGCAGGGAGTGGGGGGCACATACGCAGTGGGACACATGGATGTCTAAGGGATCGAATCCCACCCTGGGCATTCATGGGGGAGAAAAAGTGAAATAGAAGGCAAAAATATGACAAACCTGCACATAAGGTTCCTGTGGATAACAAGGGAATCCTGTGAGTGGATAGGCTGAAATCCACAGGAAAGGGGAACACACACAAGGGATTTGTGAATAATAGGAGAAACCTACTGGGTTTCCACATCAATGGAGGTTAGTATAGACATGGATTATGGGACCCGGGGTAAGGCATAGGAGAAGGGATTATGGATAGGTGAGTTGATAGGAAAAAGATAGAGAGAAAAGTAAAGATTTGTGAATGTTGATGACTGCAATAGAAGTGAATGACGAAAGGGAAAGGCATGGCAAAATGTGGCTTGAGAGCCTGCTGGGGCTCCCAGATCAGCTGGGAAATGGTGACGAGGTCCGCAGAATACTGATGTGGGGTCCCGGTGAAGATTGGGCCCATTGTGGAGGTTGCAGAGGGTCACAGAGGGCCATGGGCCATGGGCCATGTGGCCTGGCCACTGCCAGCCCTGTAGAGGATTGCGGAAGTGAAGAAACAAGGTAAACAGAGGCAAAGGAGGAAGCAGAGAGGCACAAGATAAAGATAACCGATTTTATTTAAAAAAATGTAAACCATAAAAAGGGATAGTTGAGTCTTCTGGGTACTGGTAGCTGCTTCTGGGTCCCCCCAGACCTTTGGGCATTCGCATGGAAAAAAAAGAAGCCGTGTTAACCTGTGGAATGCTCTGCCACAGTCCCAAGTTCATCAATTTAATCATTTAGACTTGGGGGTGGAGGTCTGTCTTGACAACAAACCTGTAGTCTGAAGGGGGAGAACATAGAGGCCATTTAAAAAATAATTAAACACACACTTTAGTACAGTGGTTCTTAACCTGTGGGTCGCGGACCACGAGTGGGCCAGGAGGATGAAAATCTCACAACAAACCTCCTTCCTATTTATTTATTTCCGCTCCTTTTGTGCCACCTTCCACTCCTTCCCTGTTGCTGACCATGACAATGCAATTTTCCGAATGAGCACTCCAAACTGAATCTAAAGTTGACCAAAAACTGATTCGTAATCCCTTTGGTACTAATGTTGGAGAGTGGTCCCTGGTTAAAGTGGTCCCTGATCAAAATGGTTCCTGGTAATAAAACAAAAAGGCTGGGAACCACTGCTTTAGTAGGAGTGCATCTAGAGTCGAGTCCTAACTTGAAGGGATGGTGGGTTGTTTTCTTCATTTGCTGCTTCCTCGGGGTCAGGAATCCAAATACATGTGGCCACTGGGGAGCATTTCCAGTGAAAACAGTTCCAAGGAGAGACAGCCTGTTATGTACTCAGAGAAGACAGCCCTCTTGCCTATCACTCCCCCTCCCCTGCCTTGTTGAACAGCTGTTCTCACCAGAGACCCTTCTCCCACCCTTGCCAGTGGCCACTTCAGAGCAGCCACGGCTCTGACCCCGAGGAGCACACGGAGCCTTTCCCGGCAGGCAAGAGGCTGAGCCCATGGCCTTGCTGGGAAGGGAAGTCTGCGCTCTGTGACTCATGCGCTGGGCGAGGCAACCCCCCTTCCCTTCGTGACCGCAGCCACAACCAGGCTCTAGTCCAGAGAGCAGCAGGAGGGAGTGCACTGCAGCATGCAGGCAGGCAGGCAAGCAAGCAAGCAAGCTCTCTCTCTCAAGACACACATACATGTGGAATATGTGGTGGGGCCCTTGCTGGAAGAGTATTTGTATATTACTGTCAGTATGCCTTTTTTCCCTAAGCAGTGCACACCACCTCTAGTTACATAAATAAGTTCTTGTTTAGTGTGGCTTATGTCTGTAGGAAGAGTTGTTTGTAGAGTGTGTAACCTTGAATGCATGGGTGGTGCATATGTGCTCCAGACAGTGAGAATAAATGTGTCACAGTATGCTTACAGTATAGACACATGTATAAGTGAGGGGAAAGTTTGGAGCTGCAAAATTATGGATTTTGGTATGACCCATGGATAAGTCAAGGATCATTCTGTAGAGAGGGAAAAGCACCCATGCTCTCTCAGGGAGCCGGCTACTGGCATTTCCTTGCCCTGGCATTCAAAACGATTAGGACTGGCGCCATGGAAAAGACAGGAGAGCGGGTCAGTGCCTATTTTAGGTTCTCCCAAGATGGAGTGAGCTCTCGCCTTTCACCACTCTATTCAGAGAAGGGGATATTTCCTTTGGGGATAAAAATTAAAGTACAGTCCTTACATTGACCTATACATAAGTTGACCCAAGTTTGTGGGGTTTATTTATTCATGAGTACATAGCAGACATGGGCAAACTTTGGCCTGCCAGGTGTTCTGGACTTCAACACCCACAATTCCCAAGTACTTAGTCCTAATCTTTTTTAATACTGGTTTTAAACCAGTTAATTGGATGTGTTGCAATAGAAGATTCCCAGATTAGTTTAATGTTTATACTTTATTTTATTTTTCTGGTTATTTAATATTTAATATTTATTTTACTTAAGTGATATTTGCCTTTACTGTTCTAATGTAGAACAAATCCCATGTAAAATCATGCTATGTATTTTTGACATTAATATTGAAATCTGAAATATATTCAGATGGCTTAGGGGAATTTTGCCCATGCCTGCTTAAAGCGGCTGAGGGGAAAAAGGAAGGGGCCCAAGGCTGTTAGGAATTGTGGGAGATGAAGTCCAAAACACCTGGAGGACTGAAGTTTGCCCATGTCTGCTATATAGGGTATTTTGAATTATATAATTCTCTGAAATGTAGCAAGCTGTTGTGTTTGGGCACATAGCACACATATAAGTCTTAGGCTTTCAGTAGTATATTACTCTAGCCCAGGCATGGGAAAACTCTAACCCTCCATGCGTCTTGGACTTCAACTCCCACAATTCATAGCAGCCTACCAGCTGCTAGGAATTGTAGGAGTTGAAGTCCAAAACACCTGGACAGCTGAAGTTTGCCCATACCTGCTCTAGCCCCCCGTGACACAAATATGGATGTGAATTTTGATTGTGTTATTGAATGTTTCGGGACTGTGAATTTTAATACTATTGATGTTTAATTCTGACTTAATATTTGTACATTTGTAGATTTTAAATTCTATTGAAATGCTTTTAATGCAAGTTGCTTTGAGTCTCCTTCTGGAGAGAAAAACTGAGGTATAAATAAAACATTGTTGTTGTTGTTGTTACTACTACTATTATTATTATGTGTGTGCACATTTTTTATCATGCTGCCTAACAGATTGATAGATTTCCTTGTTTTGCAGTCCAACTCAGTTCGGTCCATGTGGCTACAAACATTATAATATTTAAAGCTGCGGCATGACCCTGAGCTTGGAAGACATGAATGGGGCAATTGATCACCAGAGTTAGGAGTCTCTTGTTCAAAGGATCACTGTGAGTTGAAGTCAACTTGACAACAAAGAATAACAAAAATGCATTTAGGGTAGTAATGTCCATCTAGTATATGATCCTTCTGGCATAATGTTTTGCACATGATGTGTACCATGGTCCCTCCTGGGAAGTGTCTCATGTGGTTCTGCTTTTGTGCTGGGTGCATCTAGGTCTATGGTACTGGCAAAGGCAGGTGGTGAACCCGGTGACCTTGTTTGCTTCAACCCTGGCAGCGGAGTGCAAAGGGAAGCCGTCAGGACTTGCAATGGGAGGGGAGGATTGGGGAGAACAGCCCAGCCAGCACACATCCCTGTTCCCATGACAGCCAGAAGTCTGTGAATTGGGACATATCCCCACACCCATTATGGCGCAAGTTTTGCTTCTGCCGCACGTCATTGCCATGGTAGCAGCTACTTCCTGTATTGTCTGGCTGATCCTAGAACTCAACAATGAACTTCCTGCCATAGGAGCGAAGGAGCATCCTAGCTGGGGGAGAGCGGGGTGATAATCCATGTGGCAGGTGACAGTCATGTTCTGCAGGCAGGACCAAGGCAATACTCACCCAGGACCATAGCCACAAATTTGATAAATTTTACATCTCCCACCAACCCACCCTATCTCCCCACCCCCATATCTATCTATATGGCCTGACCCAGTCATCAGACCAGTATCCAGAGTACAGCATCCTTTGCTGCCTTTGAAAACCCAGCTGTTAGGTCCAGATCATCCCCTTCTGTCTTATGGATCATTTCACTGCAGGGGCAGGCCTGGTGCCAGTGTGGGGCCTGCTATCCGAGAAGGAGAACAAGAATGGGCCCAGCTTTCCTCCCTTTCCTGGGCTTGGCCTCGCACAGCTGCTGGGAAAGGGAGCGGAGTGGAGCTGATGCAGGGGGTGGGGTGTGGGGAGCAGCTCCCAGGCTTTGGAGCGCAGCCCAGTTCACGTTAACCCTTCCTTGGGCATCGATTCAGGATGTGCCAATCTGTGGGGGAGGCAGCATCTCTTTCCAATGCTGTGGGCAAATGGCAATGATTCACACAGGATCTAGACACCCATCCACCCAGATCCCCAGCTATATGCCATCACATTGTAGGGCAGGGATATACCACAAGAGGGAGGCAGGAGGGGACCGGGTGCAGGGTGTGAGGATTGTGAAGCGAAACTCAGGTGCTGTCTGCAAGGGGGAGGGCCCGTGTGGCTTCCCTATCTCCCAGGTGCACAATGGGATCTAAGATAATTCAGAGAGAAAAGTGGTCTTGAATCTTCTTTCTGTTTTGCACATACACACTGACCCAGGTCACCAGTTCTCCTTGCTGTGGTCTAGCTTAGAAGAGGACACAGGAAGAAGTAAAAACAAGAAAACTCACATCATGTTCATTACTTCAGCATTCGGTATCAAGAATTGAGCTGATATCCTCTGGCAGAAAGATAACTGAAGTCACTCTACTCCCACCCATTCCCACAAGTTTTCATATCTTTGCGCCAACTGGATTAGAGTTTTCTATTGCTTCACTTACAGGGAAGATCCAAGATCCAGATCCCCAACTCAGGACCCAATTCAGAGTCCTCATTGCTCTCTGCTAAAGGCCAATACATTCATTATTATGTTTCATCTTCCTACAGCAGAGGTTGGAAATTTTACTTTTTTGGACCATGCCTTCCAGAATTCCCCAGTCAGTGTGGCTACTGGGGATTTATTACTATGATGATGTATTACAAAATATTCCTCTCGCAGAAATATACACACATATATCAAAGTAGTGTTTTTCTGATAGCTCTTATGTGCATCAAATAATTTTTTTCTGTTCAGAAGATTTTTCCTTGACCACCCAACTGTTGCTTTTCCTCTCTCATTTTTACAGTAGTAGGGACATCTTGTTTCACAGTCGACTCTTGCAGTAATCTGCCAGTTCCCCATCACCCATTTTGATTGTTGGGTCAAGGATCAAATGGGGCATCATTCCAAAAATGTTATCATACATAACAGAACATGTATTAAATCATTTTTTTCGTGCCAGGAGTGACTTGAGAAACTGCAAGTGGCTTATGGTGTGAGAGAATTGGCTGTCTGCAAGGATGTTGCCCAGGAGATGCCCAGATGTTTGATGTTTTACTATCCTGTGGGAAGTGTCTTTCATGTCTCCGCATGAGAAGCTAGTGCTGAGACAGAAGCTCACCCCGCTCCCTGAATTTGAACCGCCAACCTGTCGGTCAGCAGTCCTGCCGACCGACAGGTTGGGCATGAGTTGGGCATAGCACAAGGGTTTAACCCATTGCACCACCAGGGGCTCCATATTCATTCAATGCAGTGGCCCTTTCATTTTTTATTAGTGATCCACAGTTCTGTATTATTTACACAATTAAGGATTTGGTATCATTTCTGTACAACAAGGCAATTTTCTTCTGAAATCATTTATTATGTTCCAAGTATTTGTTTGCAATATGATCACTAATGTTTCTTACTTTTTGGAAGCTACCTTGGACCTTGGCATTTCTTGCTACGTACGTGGTAAAAGCCTTTGCTGTGGTGGCACAGTCGGTTAAAGTGCTGAGATGCTGAACTTGCAGACCAAAAGGTTGCAGGTTCAAATCCGGGGAATGGCATGAGCTCCACTGTTAGCCTCAGCTTCCGCCAACCTAGCAGTTCAAAAACATGCAAATGTGAGTAGATCAATAATCTACTGAGTAGATCTGGCGGGAAGGTAAAGGCACTCTATGCAGTCATGCCAGCCACATGACCTTGGTGGTGTCCACGGACAACGCCAGCTCTTCGGCTTACAAATGGAAATGAGCACCAACCCCCAGAGTCAGACACGACTGGACTTAATGTCAGGGGAAAACCTTCACCTTTACCTATAAAATGTTGAGCATCAGTTTGTTTACTGATGGGGGTTATTGTAGCTGTCCAGTGATTCTTGCACTCCCTGATGTCTCCTTTGTTGGGGAGACAGCACACCCAATTTGTTGGCAAGATTTGGTTAGAAATCGAATAGATTTAATCTCTGTGGTTAAAATAGCTCTATTGGTATACATGGTCCTGATGATTTGTCTCTTCCAAGGGATTTGAAAATAGCTTCCATCAGGCCCGTAGCCAGGATTTCGATTCGGGGGGGGGGGGGGCTGAGTTGTTTCAGGGGGGGTTTCAGGGGGGCTGAGTTCCGGGGGGGGGGCTGAGTCTGAGTGAAAGAGGGTCTACCCTAGCAAACCTTTTGTATCATTACCCCAATACCCCCATGCATATAGGATATATTGAGTATGGTGATCAGATCATGATATGAATAAACATAACAGTTTAAATAATGCACCAGTAAGGCCTTTTCGCGAACCACCATGAGAATTTCGGGGGGGGGGGGGTGCTGAAGCCCCTCAAGCCCCCCCCCCCCCCCCGGCTACATGCCTGGCTTCCATGTAATTTTCTAAAACTGTGGGTTAATTGTTAAGACACTTCTTTGGAATTATTGGAAGTGTACTTTTAATATGGTAAACTCGGTTGAGTATGTCAGGGAATCGAAGAATAACAATCTCAGGTGACTAGACCCAATCAAGAATCCAGATTTTTAGTAGGGTGGCTAAAACTAATCAGTGACTACGCCAGTCAAAGACTTCAAGGAGTAACAATTGGATCACCAGAAGACAAATGTTGAGGGGGCAGAGAAACTCTGGAATCGAAGCTACTAGGGAGCAGGAAGAGGAGGAGATGACACTAATGGAAGACCCCTTAGAGACAAATGGAGTGATACTTAGTAGCTGTGATTGTTAGTTTGCAGAAGACACACTGGTAAGCTGCTTCTTCATGTCTTTGACTTTGAAAATGCTATGATGAGAAAATCCTGAATAGAATGATAGGAGACAAAGGGGAAAAGATCAAGATTGGAGGGAAAAAACCATGAACTCATGCCCAATTTCTTCATTACTAAGTTCTTCTGATATAATCTAGAATGGAAAGCAGTATAAGATGAACCAAATACTGCCATTTTCTCAGATGAGTTGAACAGAGATTTTTTTGTCGTGTCAGGAGCAACTTGAGAAAGTGCAAGTCGCTTCTGATGTGAGAGAATTGGCTGTCTACAAGGACGTTGCCCAGGGGACACCTGGATGATTTGATGTTTTTATCATCCTTATGGGAGACTTCTCTCATGTCCCCACATGAGGAGCTAGAGTTGATAGAGGAAGCTCATCCGCCTCTTCCCGGATTTGAACCTGCGACCTGTCGGTCTTCAGTCCTGCCGGCACAGGAGCTTAACCCACTGTGCCACCGGGGGCTCCTAGTTGAACAGAGATGGAAAGTGTCTACTTCCCCTCTCTTATATTTATAACATAAACCAAAAACCACCTTGAACAATTCAAACACAAGATAAAGAAAGTATATTATGTACATATTAACAGTACTGAGAGAAAATAGAAAAGACATTATATTTAAGGGTGCAACTAGTTCAGTTCTGCAACTCTTCAGAGGATTTTTCACATGATAGTTCCACACAGAATAAATGCAGGAATAGACATACAAAGGCAGAATTACATCCCATAATTCTCACATTCCGCTCCACACATTCATCAGATGGCCATAACAGACATCTGTGCATGTGCATTTTGTTTAGTGCACGGGACCAAGGCATGTGATTGACAGTCCGTGTTAATGAATTTTGCAGTTTTTGACTGTGTGCACAGAGCATTCAGGGTACAAATCATTCAGGGTGTATGTTGATGTGTGAAGCTTGGGGCAGGCTGAATGGTTGTGAAAGAGCACAAGCTCTTCAGATCTCCCCATGGTCTCCTATATGTGTTGATGGGGGGACAGGTAAGGGAAATAACACAGATCATTCGGTATTCATGGCACATAAATATATCGATGCATACATTGGTTGAATGAAAAATAAGGGGTTTTTTTTTACACATGCTGTTGTTGTTGTGTGCCTTTAAGCTGTCTCCAACCTAGGGGGTTTTCTTTGCAAAATTTTTGCAGACGGAATTTGCCTTTGTATTCTCCACAATGTGTAACTTTCCCAAAGATCACTCAGTGGGTATCCAAAACTGAATGGGGATATAGTACCACATCATACTAGAGCAGTGGTTCTCCACCTGTGGGTCCCCAGGTGTTTTGGCCTACAACTCCCAGAAATCCCAGCCAGTTCACCAGCTGTTAGGATTTCTGGGAGTGGAAAGCCAAAACATCTGGGGTTCCACAGGTTGAGAACCACTAGACTAGAGCATCTATCCTCTGGCAGAATTCTGCAGTTTGTAGTTTAAGGTGGCCCAGGACCACTCTGGCTAGTAAGGCCCCTCTCTAAACTACAAACCCCAGAATTCTGCAAGGGGCAGCAATCGAATTTAAAGTGGAAAGAAACTCTAGTTTCATGAAGTCCATAAACCCTAATCCCCAGAGTCATAGTCCAACAGTTAAACCACTGCACTATGTTGTCTCTCTGTTGTTAATATGTTTATCTATGGTGACCCTAATACACACTATAACTGGGTATCACTTGGCAAAATTTCTTCAGAAGAGACTTGCCATTGCCATCCTTTGAGGCCTAGCGAGTTTCACGGCCCAGCAGGGATTCATACCCTGGTTCATAGAGTTGTGTCCCAATGTTCAAATTGCTGTACCTTCTGTCTCTCCCCTGTCTCTCTATAAATGTGCTGAGAGATAATATGTGAAAGCTTTAGATTTTGTTGGGCTGTTATGTGTGCCTGGAGAGTTTGGGATGGTGGGATGGTGATGAAGAAGACATCCCAGGAATGGGCCCAGCCTCCACAGGGCCCCCTTCCCTGCGCTCCCTTCTCCTCCCCTCCTCTCCCCAAATGCACTTTGCTGCAGCTGCGTGGCCTGGGGCTGGGAGCCCTGCGGAGTTTGCAAACTCAGCAAGGTCAAGCCAGGGGAAGAAAATGTGGCAGGAGCAGCAGCAACCCCTGGGGGAAGCAAGGGCGCTCCCTTCGGCGGCGTCACAGCCTTCCTCCGCCTCCTCCCTGTAACTCCTGGGCCAGGAGGCGTCCTAGTTATCGGGGTCACAAAGCCATGGCTTTTGCAAGAAGGATGTTTTCCTTTTTCTGCACAGCCAAGGCTGCCTGAAAAAATGCTCAGAGGTGACAGGCAGGCATTGGTTGCTGGACCAACTGAGAAATGCCAGTTGACACATAGCTTAGCCAAATTGAAGGGCTGTTGTGTGGCAATTCAAGTAGAAGCTTCTCTCCACCCCAGAGGATGGCTGTGTGTACTTCCACTGAAGAATGAATGGAGTTTGGCTCCACTTGAACTGTCATGGCTCAATGCTATGGAATCCTGGGAGTTGTAGTTTTACAAGATTTTCAGCCTTCTCTGCTCAAGAGTGCTAATGTTTCACCAAACTACAACTCACATTATTCTATAGCATTGAGCCATGACAGTCCAAGTGGGCTCAGACTGTATGCATTCTACAGTGTAAATGAACTCTCTATCTCAGGCGCAGAAGAGTCTGGTAGAAACAGCTGCCCCCATTCCCTTGATACAAGGGAGGCTCTGCTTTCCAGGCAAAGCATCCCCACTTCATTCAGTAATGGTCTTTTATGCCTCCCAAAGCCAGAACCCCTGATGCTTGGCTGCTGTTTGCATACACTGGACTTCCATCTAGCAATGCTGGAGCAAACCAGAATTGTCCTAGATTTTTTCTTTTTTCTTCTTAATTTAATTCCCCCAGACTTTCTTTCCTTCTTGGAGATGTAATGGTAGTCTTGGCTTCTTACTAGTCTCCTTTCTATATCTAGATTTGATCACATTGGGAGACAGAGAGTTGGTTTTCTATTGCCCTCCCCCTTGTTGTTGTCATTGTCATTGTAAAAGGTACTTTTATGAACTGCAGACTCAGAAGCCCTACCAGCATAGCCACTTAAACTGTACTGAACTGGGACTGGAGACATAGAACGGTTCTGAGAAGGAAGTAGTTCTAGGCTCTTTTCTGGCTGTTTGCTGGTGACTCAGGCCACAGTCCAGTTCTTCCAGACAAACCAGATGACTTCCCTGGAACCACTGCAGGGCAAATGGGCTCTGCACTTGTCCTCCCTAGGTCAGATTATCTTGCTGTGCTCTATGTGCCTCCGAGCAATAATCTCCGCTAACAGACATATCTCCACTAACAAAGTTTCTAACAAGGAAGCTTCTTTTTACAGTCTTTTTATTCCTGCCCAATTCCTTTCTTTATATCCTGACCCTCTCTCTAACTCAGACATGGGCAAACTTGGGCCCTCCAGGTGTTTTGGACTTCAACTCCCACCATTCCTAAGTCTACTGGAGTTGAAGTCCAAAACACCTGGAAGGCCCAAGTTTGCCCATGCCTGCTCTAGCTGCATGTTTTCTTTAGAAGCATCAGCGATGGAGTATGGTGAAGGAGTGTTTGACAAACAAATTGTCAGTATCTGGTTGAAGCAGCGTGCCTGAAGCAATTAATCACATTCTTTCTCAGCTCAAACTTGATTGCATGGATTATTGAAGATGCACACCAATAATAATAATAATCATCATCATCATCATCATCAACAACAACAACAACAACAATTTTATTTATAACCCACCCTCTCTCCCCGAAGGGTACTCAGGGCGGTTTACAGAAATAACACAATTGCAAATACTTGATATCAAAACCAACTGCTGCTCTGGGCCAGAGTGAAGGGGGGGGCTCCACCTTGCCTCCTGTGTTATGCTATAATATAATATAATATAATATAACATATTGTATATACATATATTTATAATTTTATAATGTAATACAATATAATACTAATAATAACATATTATAATTATATATTTTATATTACATGTAATATTACTAGTAATATTACTGTTTTTAAATGTATATTTATTACCATTTTATGTAATTGTGTATTTTATTGATGTTTTTATATTGTTGGAAGCTGCCCTGAGTTCCTCTTCAGAGGTCGGGAATAGGGCAGGATAAAAATGTTCTAAATACATAAATAATATTACAATATAATGGTATAGTACAATATAATAATATATAATACTGATATTGTACTATTCTAATAATATAATATATTGTATGCATATAAACCTTGTAAGCCGCTCTGAGTCCCCTTCGGGGTGAGGAAGGGCGACATATAAATGTTGCAAATAAATAAATAAATAAATAGACAATCAAAGCAAAAACATAAAATAAACTCAATATAACCTATAAACCATCACAAATAAGGATTGAACTAAATAGATGTAATAGACACAAAAATCATCCCAATTAATAAACAATACATTTAAAGCACAATGTAATATAGCATATCAGCAAGCTGAAGTAAATATCATTTGCTTTTGGACTACCTATGAAACACATAGTGCTCCATAATACAGTTGTGGATCTGGGGTAAAGGTGTTGGCTATATTTATATATGTGATATCTACTAGTATAAACACACATATGGAGAAAGAGAGAGAGAGAGAATTGGAGCACAGTGACTAAGAAACAGATGTGAATCAGGAATTCAAGTGTTACCGTTTCTCCGATGAACTCTTTCATTTAGAGAACCCCATTCTTCCTTTCCAGGTTCAATTCTAAAATATACAGCACAGGAGAGCAATAATATTGGCTGACATTACTGTTGTAAGGATTTTTTTCTTTTCGTGTCAGGAGTGACTTGAGAAACTGCAAGTCGCTTCTGGTGTGAGAGGACTGGCCATCTGCCAGGACGTTGCCCAGGAGACACCCTGATGTTTTACCATCCTGTGGTACGCTTCTCCCATTCCCTGCATGAGAAGCTGGAGCTGATGGACAGGAGCTCATCCTGTTTCCTGGATTCAAACCGCTGACCTTTTGGTCAGCAGTCCTGCCGGCACAAGGGTTTAGCCCATTGTGCCACCGGGGGGTCCTGTTGTAAGAATGGCAACCACAAAATGTACGGGAAGCACAGGACATATATAAAAGGAGCATTAATAAGCACTCATTTTAAAGTAAAGCTTTCAAGTAGTGATGGCCCATAGTCCCAGGAGGTGGGATAGTAATGCCTTTTCCTGAAACTGAGGAGTGAGTTGCTCCCTTTCCCTGGGCTGCCAAACCAGCAGAGCCTTCAAAGTGAAGGGAGCTAAAAAGAGAGTTCCCTTCAAAAGCTCTGTCCAGAAATGAACATCATGACTTCCCACTGTCTACTGGAAAACAGGTACAACAGCACACATATGTATCAAACATCTGCAGTTGATCAAGGAACTATTACTGACCTTTCATATCCAAGAGATTTAATAATGTATGGCTTGAAAATATTTTTTGAAATCCAAAACGCAAGCCTTGATTTTTCCATTTTATATAAGACAGTGGTGCAGTGGATTAAACTGCTGAGCTGCTGAGTTTGCTGATCAAAAGGTTGGTGGTTCAAACCTGAGCAGAGTGAGCTCCCGCTGTTAGCCCCAGTTTCTGTCAACCTAGCTCTTTGCAAACATGCAAATGTGAGTAGATCAATAAGTACTGCTCCTGTGGGAAAGTAACAGCGCTCCATGCAGTCATGCCGGCCACATGACCTAGGAGGTGTCTACGGACAACGCCGGCTCTTTGGTTTAGAAACAGAGATGAGCACCACCCCCCAGTCAGACACAAGATTTAATGTCAAGGGAAAACCTTTGCCTTTACCCATATAAGACATTTGACTATGCCGTTGTATAGAGTGTATACACCTGAGTATATATGAATTTGGGTCTCCATGAGGGTCCTGGAACCAACCCCCAGTGGATACCAGGGGCCAAATCCAGAGCTGGTAATGAATGCTGGTGGGTTTCAGTTCCCATTAGATCTGGCATGGGCAAACTTCGGCCCTGCAGGTGTTTTGGACTTCAACTCCCACAGTTCCTAAGTGAGGGGCGACGGGGGTTGTGGTAGAATACTATCAGGAGGCCCATAGTTCTTGACGGTGCGTACAGAGCTCTAGTTCAAGGAGTGGGATGCAAGCACACTCAGTTTCTATTGGGGAAGGGGGAAGAGATTTCTGTGTAAGCAGATACACCCACCCCCCCCCCCCCTTGTATGCAAAGTGTAAGGATAACCATCGTGTGCTCTGCTTCCATTCGTAGCAGAAAAGCTCCAACTTCAGCCTGGTCAACAACCCGTTCCCTTCCCACGCGGCCTCCAATGCTGCCTTGGGTGCTGAATCGACAGTCCGCGCGCGACAAACCCCCGGGAGCCCTGACGTAGGGCATGCGCGCGCCCGCACGCGCGAGGGCCAGGCCAGGCCAGGCCTCGTTCCTCCGGTCCAGCCTCCCTCCCTCCTTGGGCCATCACGTGCGCGTGACGCCGCTCTCCCGCGTGAACCGCTCTCGGCACGTGCCCGCGGAGGAGAGCAGGACCCGCTTCGAGGGAAACGCAGCCCTGGAATCGCGCGCCCCTCTTTCTTTCCTTCCTTCCTTCCTTCCTTCGTTCTCTCTCTCTCTTCCTTCCCCCGCAAAAAACGGGTTCACAGGGTTCACGCGGGCCCCGCCCGCCCCGTCCCCTCCCCCTCCCTCCTCCCTTCTTTCCTTCCTCTGGGCCTCTCAGGATGTGAGGCAGGCGGCAGGAATGAGGTCGAGCCCGTCGGGCCGGTCCCTGCCTGGAAGGACTTCCGGAAGCTCATTCCCGGGCGCTGAGCAGGAGGGACCGGGGCCCGTGGCGCTTCCGCCGCGACCCAGTGCCCTCCTGGCCCGGATGCCCCGCGTGGCGTGGGCCACGCCGCCTCGAGGACCCCTCGCACCCCGCTCTGCCTCCCAGGAACGCCCACCTCGAGGCAGGGCTGAGGGAGCTGGACACGAGGATTGCTTTGGAGAAGAGTTCTCCTGTGGACTGATCGGGAGAAAAGGACAGTCTTGGACTTTGACACTCAAAAGGGTGAGCCCTCGGCGGCTCAATGGGTTAAACCAGGGGTCCTCAAACTAAGGCCCGGGGGCCGGGTGCGGCCCTCCAAGGTCATTTACCTGGCCCTCGCTCAGGGTCAACCTAAGTCTGTAATGACTTGAAAGCACACAACAACAACAACAATCCTATCTCATCAGCCAAAAACAGGCCCACACTTCCCATTGAAATATTAATAAATTTATATGTGTTAAAATTGTGCACTGGGATTCATTCATGTTTTCTTCAAATTATTATCCGGCCCTCCAACAGTTTGAGGGACTGTGACCTGGCCCTCTGTTTAAAAAGTGTGAAGACCCCTGGGTTAAACCCTTGTGCCGCTAGGATGAAGACCGACAGGTCACAGGTTTGAATCCGGAGACAGCACGGATGAGCTCCCTCTGTCAGCTCCAGCTCCCCATTGGGGACATGAGAGAAGCCTCCCACAAGGAGTGCAGATGAGCTCCCTCTGTCAGCTCCAGCTCCTCATGTGGGGACATGAGAAAAGTCTCACACAAGGAGCGCACATGAGCTCCCTCTGTAAGCTCCAGCTCCCCATGAAGGGACAGGAGAGAAGCCTCCCACAAGGATGGTAAAACATCTGGGCATCCCCTGGGCAACGTCCTTGCAGGCAGCCAATTCTCTCACACCAGAAGAGACTTGCAATTTCTCATGTCGTTCCTGATACACACACAAAATCTCAAAAGGCAATGCACGGATATAGGATAGGGGACATCTGGCTTGGAAATAACCCATGCGAATGGGGTCTCGGAGTCAGTGGCCACAAGCTGGACATTGAGCCAACTGTGTGATGCAACAGCTAGAAAAGCCAAAGGAGTGTAGTGTCAGGATCCAGCCAGGGAAGTCGTAGTCCCACTCTTGTCTGCCTGGAATAATACTGTGTCCAGGTCTGGGCATCATGATTCAGGAAGGATATTGACAAGATGGAATGTGTCCAAAGAAGGGAGACCAAAATGGTCCAAGATTTGGAAACCAAGCCCTATGAGGAGCAGCCGAGGGAGCTGGGTGTGTTTAGCTTGTAGAAGAGAATAAGTATTTATCATAAGACTTATTTAGGTTCTTGTGGGTTTTTTCGGGCTATAGGGCCATGTTCTAGAGGCATTTCTCCTGACGTTTCGCCTGCATCTATGGCAAGCATCCTTAGAGGTAGTGAGGTCTGTTGGAATTAGGACAATTGGTTTATATATCTGTAGAATGGCTGGGGTGGGGCAAAGAGCTCTTCTCTGCTGGAGCTAGGTGTGAATGTTTCAACTGACCACCTTCATTAGCATTTGAAGGCCTGGCTGAGCCTGGGAAAATCTTTTGTTGAGAGGTGTTAAGATGTGCCTGGTTGTTTCCTCTCTGCTGTTTTGCTGTTGTAATTTTAGAGTTTTTTTAATACTGGCAGCCAGAGTTTGTTCATTTTCATGGTCTCTTCCTTTCTGTTGAAATTGTCCACATGCTTGTGGATTTCAATGGCTTCTCTGTGTAGTCTGACATGGTGGTTGTTGGTGTGGTCCAGCATTTCTGTGTTCTCAAATAATATGCTGTGTCCAGGCTGGTTCATCAGGTGCTCTGCTATGGCTGACTTCTCTGGTTGAAGTAGTCTGCAGTGCCTTTCATGTTCCGTGATTCGTGTTTGGGCGCTGCGTTTTGTGGTCCCTATGTAGACTTGTCCACAGCTGCATGGTATACGGTAGACTCCTGCAGAGGTGAGAGGATCCCTCTTGTCCTTTGCTGAATGGAGCATTTGTTGGATTTTCTTGGTGGGTTTGTAGATTGTTTGTATGTTGTGTTTCCTCATCAGTTTTCCTATGCGGTCAGTGGTTCCCTTGATGTATGGCAGGAACACTTTTCCTTTGGGTGGATCTTCATCTTTACTCTCGTGGCTTGTTCTTGGTCTTGCAGCTCTTCTGATGTCTGAGGTGGAGTCTCTCTTGGCCTGGAGAGCCCAGTTGAGGTGGTTCAGTTCATCTTGGAGGAGGTGGGGTTCGCTGATTCTTTTTGCACGGTCTGCCAAGGCTTTAATGGTGCTTCTTTTTTGACTTGGGTGATGGTTGGAGTTTTTATGTAGATATCTGTGTGTGTGGGTTTTCTGTAGACGGTGTGACCCAATTGTTGATCTGGTTTGCGGATAACTAGGACATCTAGAAAAGGCAGTCTTCCTTCATTTTCTTTTTCCATTGTGAATTGGATTTTTGGGTGGATGCTGTTAAGATGGTCCAGGAACCTGTTGAGTTCTAATAAATAAATAAATAAATAAATAAATAAATAAGACTTATTTATTTATCGCATCAGAAGCGAACTGAGGGTACAGTTGTAATGTATTTAAGAACACACACAAAGTTTAAAAACTTGGCATTATACTAAATGTCCTTTGATCAGTAGCTGGCCACTTGGAGTGCCTTTGGTGTTGCTGTAAGGAGGTCCTCCATTGTGCACGTGGCAGGGCTCAGGCTGCATTGTAGCAAGTCTGCAGCTTGCTCCTCTCCACACTTGCATGTGACTGAAAGAAGGGGACAGGAGAGCCATGTTTACATATCTAAAGGGTGTCACATTGAGGACAAGCTTGTTTTCTGCTGCTCTGGAGACTAAGACACAATGCAGCAATAGATTCAAATGGCAGGGGGAAAATCCATGTAAACATTAGGAAAAACTTCTTGACAGTAAGAGCTGTTCATCAGGGGAATGTCCTGCCCCAGAGTGGTGGAACTGGAACCTCCTTCTCTGGAGATTTTTAAGTACAGGCTAGATGTCCATTTGTTGAGAATGCTTTGATTGTGTGTTCCTGTATAGATGACTCTGTGAATCTGTGGTTAAGAGACAAATAAATGGGTCCCAGGACAAATCAAAGCTGAACTCTCCTTTAGAAACCAAGATTTATTTATTTATTAGCTCTATTTCTATCTCTACCCCGAAGGGGACTCAAGGTGGCTTACATGGAGGAAATTATTCAATGCCTTTAAACACATACAATTCCAAAAAATTAAAATTAAATTAGATTAAAATGAAAAACATATTAAACATTTAAAAACATTACATTCCATATTAAAATCATGCCACCCAAGCTCATAGTCGAGACTGTTCCATAGTCATTCCATACATGACTAAACTGAGGCTGCAGTACATTGGCCACATTGTGAGAAGGCATGACTCACTAGGAAAAACAATAGCGCTTGGCAATTATAACTCCTGTGATTCCATAACATTGAGCCATGGGAGGTAAAGTGGTTAATTAATTTTGTGTCAAAAGCATTTCATAAATAAGTATAATCTGATAAAAATAGAAGGAATACAAGCGGTTAAATAACTTTTTACCAGAAATGGGCAATAGGGACCACATTGTATCTTTAAACAATTCTTCCTCAGTGCATGAGGCAGGGCATTGTGGACAAGCATACAGATGTGGAGTTGTTTGTTCTGCTCCACAGTCGTACAAGGTGGAGGTAAAATTGTGTCAAGCTGCATTAAGTCTGTAATGTAAATACATCCTGAGAGGGAGACAATGGGGAATAGGCTTAAATATTGAGGGCTGGAGGGAAAAAAAACAAAGGATATTTGAGTCCAGCAGTACCTAAAGGGCATCTTAAGAGTCTACAAAAACTTTAATGTAAAATAAGGAACTTTCTCCAGAGCAAAGGACATCTGGCTCCTCTCGTCCCTAGTGACAGGAGCAGTGGTAGCATAAGAGGAGGAGTTAGAGGAGTCTAGGGATCTTTTGGGGAAACGGCCTCTGTCTCTGACATCAAACACTTCCTCTCTCTCTCAACCACTTCCTGAGCACCAGTGTTTTGTTTTCTGCTAGTTGACTGTGGAGCAGAAGTGGGGGAGGGAATCTGCATTTGCAGGCACATGGCAGGAGCATGGTGGGTGAGCATCACTGGGATCTATTTGATCTCCTGTAAGGAAAACCTGGAAGCCAGGGCCAGTGGTGGCTGCTTCCACAGCATTGAGCACTCCAGTTCCTGCCCCACTTCCAGCAGGGAAGCCACACATGGGAATGCTTTCCCTGCTCTGCCACCGAGTTCCTTGGAGCTCCTTGGGAAAGTCCCTGCCACACCCTCGATCTCTTTCCCTATTTAGGCAATAAAAGCTTGCAACTATCTCCTGTCCCTCTGGCATATTGAGGGCAGGGAGCTGTTAATGCTTTCACCATCAGGATCATTTCAGGATGTGGTAGGTACTAGGTTTCGGATGAAAAAGCCTGAAGATAGTGGCATTGTTTTAGAGGACACAAACTATTTATGGCCTGGACAAGGCATTGGTGAAGGGTCTGAGTTCTCAAAGTGAGGTGGAGTGGGGATTTCTGAAGAAAGCCCATTTGTTGTGGCTGAAGGCTTCCTCTGAGTCAGCCCTGGCCTGACCTGACTGAAATATCCTTTCTGTTTTTTTGTTGTTGTTGTTTTTGTCTTTGCTGAATCTCCTTCTTCTCCCAACCTGTCCTTATTTTACCTGTCCAAACCTGTGGTTTGTCAAGTTCTAACAAAGGGCTTTCCCATCCCTTTCAAGTGTCCCACCCTGACTGAAGTATACCCCCTCTCCTTACCTTGATGTGTTTATATTTTCCACACATCTGTTTCCATGTTTAATGGAAATGTTGGAGACTGGGGTAGTGACTACCAGTGAAAACTCTTTGGACATTGTAGACTTCTCTTCCTAAGCAGACTATATGTCTGTTAGGAAACATGGCATCCATTGGAGACATTACACTGTTTTACAGAGCACTGTTCTCTTCAACATATCTGACTTCTCTCCTTGCTTTTCGGAGCTTGTAAACATTACTTTTGGAGGATTGTAATGCCCAGCATTCCTCAGGCAGCAAAGCCAGTGGCCGGGTAGGGAAAGGAGCAAGTGGCAAGTGCACTCCCAAACGAGGAGGTAATCTCCACTTATTTCTGTTTTTGGAGTCCTGGCATTACTTGAAGGAAAGATACTTTTCACATGTTATGTGCCTTCAAGTCATTTCTCACTTTTGGTGAGCCAGACCTCATCAGACGTAGTCTTCTGTGCATCTTCTCTCTGTTTTCAGTCACTGGCAAAATGAAATCTCATGGAGGCCATCCCATGATGCACAGCCACTTCTGGTGGCTGACTGTGGGAATCCATGTTGCCAGCATGTTAACGTAGAGAGAAGATTCATTTTTCTGGAGTCAGGTGCTACCTAACTCCCAACTGCAGAAAACGGGGAGGAAGAGAAATGATGGGAAATGCCATTTATCCAAGAAGACAGAGAAAAACAGTAGGGAACAAAATAAGATGGTTCCCTCCACTGTCCACTGCTTTCTCCCTGCCCGTCTAATGAAGCCTGTGAAAGAGTTTTCTTGGCAAGATTTGTTCAGAGGGAATTTGGCTTTGCCTCCCTATGAGGCCGAGAGAGAGCAACTGGCATAAAATCACCCAGTGGGTTTGCTTGGTTGAGCAGCAATTTGAACCCTGGTCCAAGAGTCCTATTCCAACTGGGCTGGCCCCTTTCAGATACACAAATGCATTGACATTTCATTACCACTGTAGGAATAGGAAAAAGGGCAGCCTGTGGGTTACATATGGCCTCCAAACCCATTTTGCAGCCTCCCTTAAAAAAAATTGACATTCCTGTAAGCCCTCTACGCATGACACATCTTACCCCCACCCCAAAAAATAATTTCTCCTTTCTATGGCCCCCTGGAATTTTTTAAAAAACCAATATTGTTCCTGGCCAATGGCCATGTTGGCAAAGAGATTCTTGGAGTTGTAATCCACCAAAAGTTACTTCCAAGATCTGCTATTTTTACAAAGATCAGCAGCAGCGCACACAGTGACTCACAGCTCTCTTCTAAATTTTGCATTAGGTTGCCTGAGCCCTACAAGCTGGGAAAATCCAAGTATGCTTTGAGGCCTTCTGACACAGATTATGTACTCCATGGCCTTGTGCTTGTGAAACGCACCGTTTGGTAGAAAACTCAAAATCTGGACTTTTGAACTAACACAACTGGCTTTATCCAGGATATAATTCCCAGTTGCCTTGGAGGAGGGTCTCCTTTTGGGTTTGCATAGTATTTTGGTGGTGGGATTAATATGTGAAGGAACTAGCTAAGAGACAAATACAGCTTCAGATCACTGGTCAGTGTGAACTTTTTGAACCCAGAGTAGAGATGATGTGGGTGGCAGGAGTAGGAGTGAATCATGAAACTTAGATCATAGTGCTGTAGACCTGGGGAAATGAATGCTTTTTGAAGTATTAAAGAATGCAAAACGACAACTTGGACATCAGTGCATGTCCAAGTTGCCCAGGAATGAAATATTTGCTACCTGTTCTGACCCTTGAGTCTTTCTTATTATGTTTCTGGGCTACTCTGAAATGGGCAAATTTATCCCAAGATCTGAATCTAATCCAGGAGTCCTGACTTCTCCACTACCCTTAGTTCACTTGATCTCCCTATACGCCGGTATCTTAATCCTTGCCTTCCAGCTAGTTAAAATCAAGCAGTCAAGTTCAAAACTCCAGCTGGAGGTGCAGGAAGAACCCAAGAAACCAGTTCAGTCGTCTTGTTTAGCTCAAGGGTTCTGCTACCTCTTTGCTCCCTATTGTTGACTCAGAGGCATTTATGAAAAGGGACTTTCTTAGAATAAATGTTACCTCTAAGTAGGGGTTCAGTCTCCCTCAAACCTCTTTTAGAGGGTAAGAGAAACCAAGAATAACAACAAAAGAGAGAAATTTATCTTTCCATCCCAGCCTGTGCCATCCATCCCACGCAGCTGTCTCAGAGCTGTGCCGAAGAGTCTATTTATAGGGAGAAGAAGTTGAACAGGCCTTAAAGTCCCTAAAATTCAGGGATGTTGGTCAAGCAGGAAGGAAGGAAGGGGGAGGCAGATCAGGGTCAAGAGTCTTCTCCACCATGTGAGCCTTCGAACAGCCTTTGCCTTGCAGCAGATTTCCTCCTGAGAAGGCATGCTCAACCTCATTAATTCTGGATTATTTTGTCTGGAACAACAACCATTTCCTGGACCCTTATCATCAAACATATGAATTATGGTCTTCCAAGCAATACACCCGCCTGCCCACAAGCATGCAGTAAAAACCGAATGATGTTTGTTCTGTAACCATTCTGAATTAATTGCCTACAGGGAACGGACTAAGAGAGAATTAATGTATATTTAAAAGTGGTTTTGGACAGGATACTTCTGGATCCATCTTGCCATCCTTGTCTAGCAAGATCTTGATACTAAGGTTGTTTTATAGCCAATGCTTTATGTGTTAAAAGATATGCTAGAATTGGTGCAAGTGTGGTGAAGTGTCTAGAGTGCTGTGAGATCTGCATTCAAGTCCTCATGGAAACATGAAGTTTGTTGAATCACCCTGGGCCAGTTTTTATCTCTCAGCCTGGCTTGTCTTATAAGATTATTGTGAGGATATGAAGGAAAAGACCTTTTATCCTTGTTGGAGGAAAAGTGGGCTATAGAGGTAAATAATATATAAATCAATCATGTCTTTACTACACACATCCTTCACATTCATTCTTTATGAAACACACACACACACGCATATCTCAAGGTGGCTTACATGATTCAATGCCATGTAAATATACATACTTAATAAAATAAACATATATATTATACAATAATTAAAAACATATCAAACTTTAAAATACTTATTACAATCACATTATCCAAAATCATAATCCATGACCATTCCAAATTGTCATTACACTATTCCATAATCCTCTAATGGGTTACTAACTGAACACTTGATCCCACATCCACGTCTTTAGCCTTTTCCTGAAGGTCAGGAGGGAGGTGGTTGATCTGATGTCACTAGGGAGGGAGTTCCAGAGCTGAGATGCCAGCACTGAGAAGGCCCTGTTTCTCGTCCCAACCAGTTGCACCTATGAAGGAGGCAGGTCTGAGAGCAGCCCCCCCCCCCTCGCAGATGATCTTCACCTCCTAGCTGGCGCATAGAATTTGCAACTGGCTCTGGCTCAGTGCTATTGGGTCCTGGGATTTGTAGTTTGGTGAGGCATCAACACTGGCAGAGAAGGCTTGGGAAACTACAACTCCCATGATTCCGTAGTGTTGAACCATGACAGTTTAAGTGGTATCACGCTGCATTAATTCTACAGTGCAAGTGCATCCTTAGACTTTGCGGTTACTTGCCTGAATCCCTTCCCACCAGCTGTTTTTGGTCTGCCCCATGGGCCAACAGATCAGATTAGAAAGTTTGTGACTATTTTGTGACATTTCCATGAACTTTGATAATAGAGTGTGTGTGTGTGTGTGTGTGTGTGCGTGTGCACTAACACATGCGGACACGTGCAAGGTGTGGGTGGAATTTTTTGGACACCCATGCTTTGGTGACTTCACTCCACGTCTGCCAATATCTAAGGCGGTGCAAAAAGATAACAGATTTCATTTACCTCAAATTTGGTCTTGTTTTTAAATCCTAGCATCTGGGGGTAGGATGGGATTGGCAAATACACAATTTCTGCCAATTTCAAGTGTTCTCTGCTTTAATTAATTCACTCACCCATTTTTTTCCATCATGACAAGTCTCCAAAACAATTCCCCACACTCTGTGCATGTGTTCGTGTATGTGTAACAATGAGTCAGAAATATATATTGTTATGATTTCGGTTGCTTTGATTAACATGAGCACAGCTATTACTTTGGAGTTTTTGTGGTGGGGGTGGGGATAAAGATATAGCCTGTGACTTTAACAATCCATAAGACCTGAAGTTTTTCCAGTCTTGAACATGGAATGCCTGTCAAAATTGGGAGCGAGATGGATAGAAAATAGCTAGAGGTTGTTCCAGTTTGAATTTCGATATATAATAGGAGAATTTAGGATTTGAGGCTGGAGTGGAAGAAGTCCTGAGGGCCATTAAGGGCTAGGGCAGGGATTCCCAATCTTTGATTCTTTTGTCCCTTTGTACTTCAGTTCTCAGAAGCCTCTACCAGAATGGCCAATGATGCTGGATGCTGGGAGCTGAAATTCAAAACATGGAGAACCAAAGGTCTAAAGATCTACATTAAAGGGTGAAATTTGTGTAGTCCTCCAGACAACATTAGACTGTAAATTCCAGCAGCCCAAACCAGCAAAGGCAATAGCAGAGTACTAAGAGTTGCAGTACAACAACATCAGGTGGACTGCACTTTGCATATCCTGTGCTATCACTTTTCTTAGAGATCCTGGTGCAAAACTAGCAGTTTTGCTGCCCATTGAAGGAATCTGTTTGCTCTCACTGTCCTTTGCAAGACTATTTGTAAACACCAGAGAAAAGCCAAAGAACGTGTTCTCTCATCATAAAGAAACTAAGAATGCAATCCTATATCCACGTATCTGGGAACCAGCCTCATGGACACATTTCTGAGCAGACACAGGGTGCATCTTCACTGTAGAATTAATGCAGTTTGGCACCACTTTAACTCCTATGGCTCGATGCTGTAGAAGCATGGGAGCTGTAGTTTTACATGGCCTTTAGCCTCCTCTGCAAAAAAGTGCTGGTGTCTCACCAAACTATAAATCAAATCAACCACAGCAGATAAAGTTATGTCAGACAGTATTATTTCTACAGTGGAGCCCCCGGTGGTGCAGTGGGTTAAAGCCCTGTGCCGGCAGGACTGAAGACCGACAGGTCCAGATCCTCATGCGGGGACATGAGAGAAGCCTCCCACAAGGATGATAAAAACATCAAATCATCTGGGCATCCCCTGGGCAACGTCCTTGCAGATGGCTAATTCTCTCACACCAGAAGCGACTTGCATTTTTTTCAAGTAGGTCCTGACACGACAAAAAAATAATAATTCTACAGTGTAGATGCACCTTTGGTTAAGACAGCAATGTCAATATTATACTGCAGGATTAGGAATCAGGAGGCCCTCCAGATGTTGCTGGATTGCAATTCCCATAATTTCTAGTCTGCACAGCCAGTGGTGAGAAATGCTAGGAGCTGCAGTGACAGTGCCTGACAGGCTGCACTTTGCTCACAGGGCAATCCTTGAACTCAAGATATTGAAAAGGGCTTAAATCAGAGCCTAGAAATGTTAATCCCTCAGACTACAACTCCCAGAACTCTGTGATCAGGCTGTCTGGTAAATCTGAAAAAATGTAATTAATGAAGTTTCTTGTCTATGCTCTGGCATAACTGGGGAAAGCTTGTTGTAAAAGAAAGATCACAGAAAACTGAAGGTTCGGACTAGCAGACAGTAATGGGAAGGGAGATAGAGGCACTGCTTGGGATTCAGTCTAAGCTTGAGGGGCACCAATTGTAATTGTTCTCCCTATAATTAGCCCATTCTTGTATCTGGGGAGAGCTCCAGGCGTGGCCGGTTCAAGGCTTTGAAATGCTGACTCAGGCTTTGCCACCCTTTCCCCGTCCTGTCCTTCAGATGCACTGGTCTGGCCAGTCTGGGTGCCAGGCCGCCTGTTGTGGCAAAGCTAGGAGGCGACGCCGATCTGGCGCCGTGCTCTGCCCAGCCCTGGCTGGTAGGGAGGGAGGTGTCTGTGGCCCAGGTGCTCCTGCAGGGGCAGGTTTCTCCAGGGTGGAACGGGCCTCTGAGAAAGGAGTGAGGGAGGGCCCTGGGACCTGGTGAGAGGTACCTTCCCCTGGGGAAATATCCAACCAGCTGCTGGCAAAGCGAAGAACTTCCCTGCGAATCTCTCTTGGTCTACTGACCATCATTCCTACCCTGCCAATGGCAGGGTCCTTTGGGAGGAGGGAGTCTCTTTTTTAGAGAGATAAAGCACAATACTACTACTAGTAGTACTATTACTAATAACACTAAGTAACACAATTTTTGTTACTGAGTTATAAATGTCATTTCCCTATTGTTTCTATCATTAAAAGATGGGAAAAGTTTATTAAACTGCAAAAACTTTGCTTTTGCTGGACATCCTGCAGCACATATTGCTATAGTATTTCCACGAATATCTCCTAGAGTCTCCTAGAGTTTCGTTACATCATAATGGGCAAAAATCTGGCACCCTTCAAGAAATGTGGCTTTTGAAACCTGTGTGACAGGCAGAAATGGAATAGAACAAAACTTCCTCACTGCTACATCCAATTGCTGGAAAAATGGGATAGCTGGAAAAATGGCTATGTCTTTGTGTGATACACAATGTTATTTTATGTGATGTGTTTAATAATGTTTAATGTTTTATCAGGGGAGTGTCAATTTTGATGTGTTATACTGTTTTCTATCAATGGCATTGAATTGTTGGCAACACTGTGAACCGCCCTGAGTCCCCTTCAGAGTTGAGAAGAACGATATACATATACCGCAAACAAACAAACAAACAAACAAACAAATAAATAAATAATAAAATGCACTCTGATGAATTTCTGCATGAGCTCCACATTTACAAAGACTGTTGGCATTCATTTTATTTCCTGGCAGGGTTCATTTTTTCCTTTAATGGCTGCATGGCATGAAGACATTTACGACCTGAAAAGCAAAGACTTATTTATTTATTTGTAGTCACAACAACGTACAATAACAGCAGAGAACACAACACTATTGAGATCCCGACAAATTCCTTGCATATGAGAAGGTAAACGGGGGTAGAGCTAGATTGAGTACAACCAAGAAGAGTATTCCAAAATCATCATGTTGTTACAGAGAAAGCCAATAGGTCTCACATATTTACCAATGAATTTCTACAGTGGGGCCAGTCACACAAAAGGCATGCTCAGATAGGGAGAGGTGGACTGTCAGATATCCCTAGCCCAATATGAACTTCTTGAGACTGTGGTTGGAACTTGGAGCTCCATAACATCAGTTTGTAGGTGTGGCTCTTCCTTGAAAAGCTATTACAGTATTTTCTGAGGATCTGGGTAGATTTGCATGTTTCTGTATTTTTCAATGGCCAAGGAAGTCTTGATTTGCTGGGAAGAAAACAGAGCAGCTCCTGCAGCCCGAAACTTTCCCTTTATGAACCATGCCACACACATAGCTTGATAGTGGGCTTAAATGTGGCAGGTGATGGAGGTGCCAAAGCACACCCACCCACCCACACCCTGCTTGGTGGTACTGTCTCTGCAGTTCACACCTCCCAGGCAGAGGCTGAAATATAAAGCAACAGTTTTCTCCATATCAATGATTTCTTTCATATTAGGGGAGATACTCCTTGAATATTTTTGGGCAACTTCATATGAGAGGAAAGGCATAGCTGTAATTAATTTTGGCTAACTGCCCTTGGAAAACTATAAATTCTTTGGGGTGGGAGTGCCATGTTCAACAAAAGGAGTGAACTATGGACTGTGGAAAAAAGGGGTAGAAAAAAGATGTTGTATCCTAGTCTAGAAGAACGGTGCAGTCTAGTGATGTAAGCAAGTGCCATATCTGGTTTCAGGTATTTTGGTTTGTGTAAAAACTAGGTAAAATGTTTGTGTACCAGATGGTGGGCCTGTTTCTCAGAAAATCAAGAACCACCCAATATCCACTCATCTCTCAGATTGTATACTGGTTGCCTTTATGAAGTAGGAGGCTGGCTTTCGTGGCCTGAGTTCAGTGCTGACCTAGTGAAATGTGCTGGGGATTCTTCTCCCTATGCTTGTGCCTGGTTCTGACACTTCCTCAACCCTGATAAGAGAAGGCTGTACGCCTGTCTCTGTTTTTATGACTGTCTGGACTTAATTCCAGACTGAGTCTGTTTATTCCATAACAGACTATTCCATAGATAGCCTTCAATACCCGTGTCTGATTCAAGAGGACTGCCCAGGGCTGTTGCTTCCAGAGCCTTGTTTGCTACCACAGTTGATCCTCTTGTAACTCATGCCTCCGAGTACAGGTGCCAACCCTGCCCTCCTAAGGCCCCTCAGGTGCCATAACTTGCGTGTAGGTTTATTTTGTAAATAGCACAACTTGTGTGTAGGTTTACTCTTATGAATACCTTATTTTAATACATATGTACATATATAAAGAAGTGTATGTATAGAAGGCATGACTGTGAAACTGAATAATGACCTTGTCACATGGCCACCGGAGTCATCACATGTCATCTTGCATTGTTGGGGGGCATGTGGAACCCGGCGCACCACATCACCCCATTGCAGATTTTCTTGATACAATGGAGGGAAGCATCAATCGTGTGGCTTCCCCCAATGGCTTCCTATGGCAACACGGGAAGCCGGCTCCATGCTACTTCACCTATGGAGCCCTGCCAATGTTGTTTGATGGTAGCTGGCGGGAATCTATGGGTGACCTGGGCTAAACCAGCTCATGCTGCCAATTTTAGTCCTTTGTGATGAGGTTGAAAGTGTAGCCTCACACATTCAGTGTTAGAAGGTCCTTATCATACTATGCCATTATAACACTCTGATTCCACTTTAACTGCCATGGCAACATCCTATGGAATGCTGGGATTTGCAGTTTAGGGAGGGTCATTTGGAGTTCTCATCCAGGGAATTCTTGGGCTTCACTAAACCATTACCTCCAGAATTCCATGGCATATAGCCATGGCAGTTTCAAGTGGAATAATATTGCTGTAATTGCAGTGTAGTGTAATAATGGAGTTATCTTTGACTGTTTTTCAGACTTCTTTTTAAAAATCAATCGCTGTCAAGTTACTTGTACCAAATGTTAGCTGCCAAATAATATTTACAAGGGACTCTAAAAGGCTATAGAATGAATGAATGAATATAAACTACAGAATATAAATGCACGAGTCATGAGTAGTTGAATGAATATTTTAGAATAGTAAACAATCACATACTGTTAAGAATTAAATCAAATATATCAGAAGAGTGTTTAGAAGCAAAGGATCTACCCCCTTATCTCCTGTCAAGTGAAACAATGAATGTGTACTTCTGCCAGTCGCAGGCATTACCTCCTAGTTGCATCAGGAGATGTTCTAATCTCTCTAGGGAGACTTCAAGGGATGAGGCATGAAGTTGTCCAGTTGTTTCAGACTTATGGCAATGAACCTATCAAGGGTCTCCTTGGCAAGATCTGTTCAGAGGGGCTTTGCCATTGCCTCCCTCTGAGGCCAAGAGTGACTGGCCCAAAATCACCCAGTAGGTTTCCATGGCTGAGCAGGAAGTCCAATGCTCAACCCCCTGGCTCTAATGGCATCTTAAATAAGTTATGTTTCTTTAAAACCCAAAAGAAAATAGAGGAGAGAATGCTCAAGTAAAATTCTCCTCTGCAGAAAAGCTAAACTATGGTGACTTAGAACCCAATGGGCATTTCCAGCAGTCATTGTTTATTCTGTCAAGGAGAGCATCAACATTTCAAATATGGCAGTTCATGGACATCTGCTATGTTTCTGGGGACAGCAGAGATGTTCCTGCCCTTCTTGTTTCCCCTTCCTCCTCTGGAGATTGAAATGGGGGTGGATGGGGTGTTATATTTAGTGCTTCCCATCCAATGATCCCAAAGGGCTTTCCACAGATGAGGAAGCTGAGGCCATAGTAGGGAAGTGAGTCACTCAGCAGCACACAGTGAATCAGCCAGAGGCCCAGGAATAGAACCAAAGAGGCCCAACACCAAACTCCTCCCAGGCCCAAATAGCCAAATTTTCTTATTGGAGGACATAACCAGAAACACTTCAATCCACGAGCAACCTGGTTTTATTCATGTTTTTCTCCTTCTTTTTGAGGATGGAAGTCTCTAGTGCAAGTATGTTTGAGATTGCCTCAGGCTGCAGTCTTGTTCATCTGGTATGTTACTGAACTACAACCCTCATCGGTCCTTAGCATGGGCTATGTGAGTGGAGTCCAGGAACATCTGGAGGACCACACATTCCCCACCCCTGTAGATCCAAAGGAATACTGAGGGGCTTGCTTCTGAGTAAATATGCAAAAGATAGTACTATTAGCTTCGCTTCCACTTGTTGAATAGTCACAGCTGTAACTAGAGTTGGGGAACAACCAGAAAAAAGCCCTAGGGTCTAGGATGCAAGACATCCTTTGTAAACCTGAGCAAAGGAGGAGTTAATATGTAAGAAAACACTCCTTGAAATAATTGGGGGCTTTGACGGTCACAAACACTGTGATATTTTTCACAACCTAGAATCTCAAGGACCAATGTTTCCATTATCCCCAGACAAATGGTTATCTTACTGAGGTGATGGGAAGTATAATCCAATCTAGCTGGAGAAAGAACACCAGGTTAGGGAATTGTAAGATTGATTGTTCCCAGGAATTGGGGTGACTTCAGTAATGGGGGGAGGGGGGACTGCTTACCCTGGAGACAACTGTTTAATAAAGACAAGGAAATGGGATGTAATGAGTAAACCATCATAAATACTCTATGTGTGCACGTGCTTTCAAGTCACTTCCCGATTTATGGTGATTTATGGCGTGCAATTTTTTGGTTTTCTCATTTCTTTCCTCTGAAATATAACCTATAGCACTGGGTATTCCTTGGCAGGCTCAAAATACTAACCTGGACTGGTCCTGCTCAAGAGCCAAGATCAAACAGCATCTGGTTCCTTTAGGATATTTAAGCTCCCCAAAAGTGCTCTACAGAGTTATTTAACCAAGTAGAAATTGCAAAATAACCAAATTCTGATTTTGTCAAATGCTTTTCACCCAGTGGAATAACTTACTTACTCTTTAGCTGGTGAAACAATTAATCAATCAATCATAGGATATATAATGGTTAATTAGTAAGTTAGGCTGTCATCTTAAGTGCACTGAAGAGTAAGTCCTATCGATTGACATTTCTATGGTCTCAAAGCTCTAAATGAATAGCAATTTACCACTGTAATTAATATGCTGCTGAATGCCAGATGAGTGCAAAAATGAAGCAGGCTAGTAAACCTGCATTCAGTCACGCCGACAAAGTTCAAACTATTTTGCCTTGCATGTACTGCTGGATGCAATCCAGCACCCATCAAAAAACCGAGGATGTTTTGCTAGTAACTTTGAAAGGAGAGGGGTGGTGCTTTCCACTTGGAAAGCTGAGAAAGAAGAGTGGATTTTTAATTAGAGTGCAATGGTGCAAAAGTCCTGGGTTGGTGTTTGATTCAAACCATCCATTGCTGTCTTAAGGATGGACCAAAAAGCTCATTGCTGGGAGTGGGGGGCAGGGAAAGATTTCTGAGAATCACACTGTTGAAAACCTGAGAGGAAGCCAGTAGAGAAACCCATGTTGCCTGGAAAGCTGCCACAAACCAAACATCCTCAGATCAGCACTGTTCCTCCACCACCTACGCTTCATCATTGTGAGAGTGTTCCCCCTGCCCTTATTGATTGTGCATTCAGGCTGGCAGTTCTGGCACATTCGTGTGGTAATTTCAGAGAGATTTAAAAAACAATCTTCTGTTGCAAACACGATATAATTTCCAAAAGAGTATAATATAAAAGATGGTTAAATGAGAGGTGCTGCCTCATCCATCCACCTCCTTTCCCCAAATATCTTCATGCCAACATCATCAGGAAACTACTACTAGTCATGCTGGCCACACAATCTGCCTTGGTCAAGCAGTTGTCCTTTATTCAGAAGATGCAGATAAAAGGTCCCAGTGACTGAGCTTCCCAAAACTAGATTGCTCCCCAAGACTAGATACATTCAGCATACAGAAGTCATAGCTGCCAAACCCTTCAGGCCACATCTGGGATCCTATACGCAACATCCCTTTCCGCTGACAGCCAATGAAGAGGGGTAGAATAAACAGCAGGAATCTATTATTTTCTCCTTCCTCTCCAGCACAGCAGTATTTCCTTAGCTCCATATTGTTATTGCTGTTGTGAGAGGTCCAGCTCTTTCTGGTTCCTCACCTTCTACTGTTCCAGTTTCCTCCTCCTCTTTCAAGTTTTTCCCAGGCCATGGATTGAGTGCACAGTTACAACCGGCAATTTGACGACCACAAATTCTGCTTCCACTCCAAGCTTCCAGGAGTGTTTTCCTCAGCTAACCTTTCACAGTGGCTCAATAGGTCCCATCTGGCCCTGAGGTCCCATCTGGCCCTGAGGGGTGTTGCCCACAATCACTAATATATATAGTTTATAGATCAGGGAAGATGCAAGCTGTGGCCCCCAGATGTTGCTGAAGGTCTGTTCCCATTTCTCTCCTTGCTGGAAAAGGGTGGAGGGAGCTTTAGTCCACTAATATAAAAAAAATACCCCATTTCAATGTGTTGTCAAAGGCTTTCATGGCTGGAATCACTGGGTTGCTGTGAGTTTTCCAGGTTGCATGGCTATGTTCCAGAAGCATTCTCTCCTGACGTTTTGCCCACTTCTATGGCAGGCATCCTCAGACCTCACAACCTCTGAGGTTGCCTGCCATAGATGTGGGTGAAACATCAGAAGAGAATGCTTCTGGAATATGGCCATACAGCCTGGAAAACTCATAGCAACCCATACCCCATTTATTTTGTGGAGCCCACATTAATGCCCTCACTTGATCCCTCCTGGCTGATTTCTCCCCCTCCCACGGTGTGCTCTAAAACTTGTTTTAATTGTTTACATTATATCACAATGTACATTGGTCACCTTTTAGTCCTATGTTTTACAAAACCAGGAGAATATTTAAAAAAACAAGAATTGTATGCGTTGTGTATGTATGCCTGTATTTAATTTAGATACCACCTTTTTCTCAAAGTGAGGCCGAAAGCGCCAAGCATGCCATTTTAGTCATATAGCAAATTAATACCCCAGTTTATTTTTAGAAAATAATATGTACTTTGCAGGTAGCATATAGTCTTTAAGAAACTGACCATGTTTCTCCCTGTCAGCCGTAAAATAACGAATGTGGTTTTGAGTGAATTGGTGTTGGATCTCATACAAAAGGCTACCTGGGCAAAATGATAATTACTTTAGTCTCATTAACAACTGGACCAGAGTGTCTCCTGTGAATGAAGGAATCATTTGTTAAAAATGGTACAAGATTATGAGGAATATTGAAAGGCCAGATACAGCGTATTTCAGTACCATGCTTCAAGGGGCAGCCACATGCTCCACCTGATCTGGCGTCAGTTGTGAGATATTTCTGTGCTTTTATTGTTAACCTGCTCCAATGCAGATAAGTGCCTCTGCAAGCTGTGATCCTTGTTCCTTTCTCTCCGGCCCCATTATGCAAGCTCCTCAAGGCTGGTACCTTTCAGACGCTTGCCATGCAAGGGCGTGTTACCTGCCGCACCCTTGCCTTCACCCAACTGCATGATGCCTTGGTTAAGCAGGCAGACAAAGGCCGTGTATAAAGGGCACTGCCAGAGATCGACATTTCCTGCTCTGGAGCCAGGGAGGAGAGCAAGATCTAAGGGTTATATTTGCCCACATTGGCAGAGAGCCCATTGGGGTTGCCTCCTGCCATTGCTCATGATTCCTTTAGCTCTGGAGCTTCTTTGCCTTTATAACCTGCCTTTCCCTGCAATTTCCCTATCATTTAGTGCCATGCTGCTTGAGTTCCATTCATGACGACAGAGGCCTCTGCCCACATGGCAGGGTTTGGATTTACCTCAAGGGATGGGCAGGAAGTTCAGGAACTTTGAGATAAACCAGTCTGGCAGAAGTCTCTCAAAGCATAAAGCCCTTAAAAAAACAAAGATGCACAGGCCCAGTGAAGAAATTGCTCACAGCAGCCTAGACATACTGGTGGAGGGCAGGGCCTGAGTTCTGAGATCGGACTTCTCAAGGAAAGGGCACAGTCGGTGCACCAGTTTTAGCTGTGGACCTGAGATTTCAGGGGGAGCGTAATGCCATCCAGCACATGCTGAATTCTTATTCCTTGATCTGCCTCCTGACTAGCCAGAAGCTTGGACTAAGTTTCAATTTGTTCACCATCATCCAGTTCATAACTGACATCAAACACTAGTTTACTATAGAAAGAGTTTTCTTGGAACTGGATGGAAAGGAGAAAGGGGAGGGGGAGGGGGAGAGAGTTCTGCATCATCCTCATACTGCTAACACTGAACTCCAGCGCTCCAGATGACCTCTTCCAGCAGTTTCATGTAAATGTTAAATACTGTGAGCGCCCTAAGGGACCTTACAAGATAGTGGGCAGAGTGTTGAGCAGGCACCCCTTCTCCAGCAACACCTTCTGAGTCTGCCCCTTCAAGAAAGACTGGAGTCATTGTAACACAATGCCCTTGATCCCGTCCCAGAAAGGCCACCCAGAAGGATATCATGGTCAGTCATTTGTGTGTGTGTGTGTGTCAGGAGCAACTTGAGTAACTGCAAGTCACTTCTGGTGTGAGAGAATTGGCTACCTCAAGGATGTTGCCCAGGGGACACCCAGATGTTTTGATGTTTTGATGTTTTACCATCCTTGTGGGAGGCTTCTCTCATGTCACCGCATGGGGAGCTGGAGCTGACAGGGGGAGCTCAACCTGCTCTCCCTGGATTCGAACTGCTGACCTATCAGTTGGTAGTCCAGCCGGCACAAGAGTTTAACCCATTGCACCACCAGGGGCTCATATTGAAAGCTACTGAATCAACAGGGACATGATCACCACTTCTAGTTCCTTGAACAGGTCATGTACCAAGGTGACCAAAGCTGTCTCTCTGTCCCATAGCCAGGTCTGAGGGTAGATTGAAATGGATCTAGATTTCGGGAAGGGTTGAAAATTTCGGGGGGGGGGGGTTGAATATTTTGGGGGGGTTGAAACCTGCCTCTTAGCTCACGCTGAAGCAAAGAGCACAGCAGGGGGCAGAGCAGCCTTCAATAGCCTGCAGCTTCACCCCTGTCAACCACCTCCACCAAGTCTGGCCTCCTTAATGAGAGCATTCACACCGCCCCAACTTGGTTGCTTTGCTACATCGGCTATTGCTGCAAGTAATGACAGTGTGAATAAATTGTCAATATTTGCTTGAGATAGTGCTTGCAGTTCTGGAGGGACTCTTAATTTTTTGCGTCTCATAGACTTAGCATGGGGATTTGGTTAACCAGTTAAAATTCATGAGTAAACCATTTTTTTAACCTAAAAATTGGGGGGGGGGAGGGTTGAACCCCTAACCCCCCCCCCTCGCTACAGGCCTGGATCTAGATCAGGTGTGTCAAACTCATTTTCACTGAAGACCACATCAGCCTTATAGTTGCCTTCAAAGGGCTGTTTGTAATTGTAAGACTGTATAAATATAACAATGTAGCCCTGGCATTGAAAGCCATGAAATGAAGCGGAGGACCCATCCCCAGATATTGATAAGCTGGAATGTGTCCAGAGGAGGGCGACTAAAATGATCAAGGGTCTGGAGAACAAGCCCTATGAGGAGCGGCTTAGGGAACTGGGCATGTTTAGCCTGAAGAAGAGAAGGCTGAGAGGAGATATGATAGCCATGTATAAATATGTGAGAGGAAGCCACAGGGAGGAGGGAGCAAGCTTGTTTTCTGCTTCCTTGGAGACTAGGACGTGGAACAATGGCTTCAAACTACAAGAGAGGAGATTCCATCTGAACATTAGGAAGAACTTCCTGACTGTGAGAGCTGTTCAGCAGTGGAACTCTCTGCCCCGGAGTGTGGTGGAGGCTCCTTCTTTGGAAGCTTTTAAGCAGAGGCTGGATGGCCATTTGTCAGGGGTGATTTGAATGCAATATTCCTGCTTCTTGGCAGGGGGTTGGACTGGATGGCCCATGAGGTCTCTTCCAACTCTTTGATTCTTTGATTCTATTATTATTATTATTATTATTATTATTATTATTATTAGAAACATAACAAGATTAGTACACAGCAAACAAGGTCACTATGCTGGCTGTTGTATTGGATCACACGTAGGACAAACATCCTTCTGGTGTCATGGTCTGATCACTATCTGATCAGTTTGAGGCTCTCTGCGACCCTTAACCTCCGCAGGGGTGGAGGACAGATTAAGATGGTCCGCCCCAAGAGACTGATGGATCCGGATGGATTCCTGAGGAATCTTGGGGTTCTTCCTGCCATGGAGCCTGGCGATCCTGTCGACGCCTTGGTCGATCTCTATAACAGGCAGATGTCCAGGGCGATAGATACGGTCGCTCCCGAACGCCCTATCACGTTGCGTCGTGACAAGCCATCTCCCTGGTTCACTGGGGAGCTGGCTGTGGTGAAGCACACGAGAAGGGGGCTAGAGCGCATCTGGAGTAAATCCTGGGACGTGTCTGACCAAGCACGGGCTAAAGCCTCTCTTAAGGCATATTCCGTGGCTATTCGGGTGGCCAGGGAGTCTTTCACGACCACCCGTATAGCGTCTGCAGCAAATAGATAATCGGAGCTGTTTCGGGTTGTCGGGGAACTCCTTCACCCACCTGTGGTGGAGGGGACCTTTGACGACCCAGCAACTCGGTGTTGCGAGTTTGCACACCATTTTGCAAGTAAAGTTGCTCAGATACGTCTCGAGCTCGACTCCAATGTCATCACAGTACCAGATGAGGTGATTGAGGCATCTGCTTGTCCAATTTTGTGGGATTCTTTTAGGCTTGTTCTTCCTGAGATCGTGGAAGAGGTCCTTGGAGCTGTGAGGGCGACCACTTCGACTCTAGACCCTTGCCCATCATGGCTAATTAAATCGGCTAAGGAGGGGTTGGTTGATTGGTTTGTGTTGATCATTAATGCATCGTTGGAGCAAGGGATTTTTCCATCTAATTTGAAACAGGCTGTGGTTCGTCCACTCCTCAAAAAGGCCTCCCTTGACTCCACAGTGCTGAACAATTACAGATCGATCTCCAGCCTCCCTTTTTTGGGTAAGGTGCTGGAGCGGGTGGTTGCCTCCCAGCTCCAGGGCTTTTTGGATGGCATTAACTACCTAGATCAGTCACAGTCTGGTTTCAGGCCTGGTCACGGCACCGAGACAGCCTTGGTCGCCTTGGTGGATGACCTCCGTAGAGAGCTGGACAGGGGGAGTGTGACTCTGTTGGTTCTCTTGGACATCTCAGCGGCTTTCGATACCATCGATCATGGTATCCTTCTGGGTCGCCTCTCTGGGATGGGTCTCGGGGGCACGGTTCTGTCGTGGCTCCGATCCTTCTTGGAGGGTCGCTCCCAGATGGTGAAGCTGGGAGACGCCTGCTCAGACCCCTGGCTTTTGACCTGTGGGGTCCCGCAAGGCTCTATTCTGTTTCCCATGCTTTTTAACATCTACATGAAACCACTGGGAGAGGTCATCCGGAGTTTTGGAGTTAGGTGCCACCTCTATGCAGATGACACACAACTCTACTACTCATTTCCACCTAATTCCAAGGAGGCCTCTCGGGTGCTGGACGAGTGCCTGGTCGCTGTGTCTATCTGGATGAGGAGGAACAAGCTGAAGATCAATCCTGACAAGACAGAGGTCCTTCTGGTCGATCGCAAACCTGACCGGGGTAAAGGGTGGCAACCTGTGTTGGACGGGGTTACACTCCCCCTGAAATCACAGGTCCGCAGTTTGGGAGTCCTCCTGGACTCATCGCTTACGCTCAGGTGTCGGCGGTGTCTGGGAGGGCTTTCGCACAATTAAGACTCGTGCGCCAACTGCGACCGTACCTCGCGAAGGCTGATCTGGCCGGAGTGGTCCATGCCCTGGTCACCTCTAGGATGGATTACTGTAATGCGCTCTACGTGGGGCTGCCCTTGAAAACGGCTCGGAAATTCCAACTGGTTCAACGAGCAGCAGCCAGGATGTTGACTGGCGCTCCCTACAGAGAGAGGTCAACCCTCCTGTTCAGGGAGCTCCACTGGCTGCCGTTTATCTACTGAGCCCAATTTAAGGTGCAGGTGCTTACCTACAAAGCCCTGAACGGTTTGGGACCTGCCTACCTGCGTGATCGCATCTCCGCCTACGAACCCACACGCTCTCTTCGGTCATCTGGAGAGGCCCTGCTCGTGATCCCACCTGCGTCGCAGGCGCGCTTGGTGGGGACACGAGACAGGGCCTTTTCCGTGGTGGCCCCCGACTCTGGAACACCCTCCCCAAAGATCTTAGACAGGCCCCTACATTGGCAGTCTTCAGAAAGAACTTGAAGACCTGGCTGTTCCGATGTGCCTTTCCCGAATAGGAAACTTTTTCATTACCAAGTCCCACAAGCACTTTATTAAAGCCAAGATCGCTGCACACTGCACACTGCACTTGTCCATAAGCCCCATTTCCACCTGTCACATCAGCACTTTTAACCCTTGTACCCTTACTCTGGCCCGGCCCAGTTTTATTGTGTCTTAATGGATTGTCTATAGCTTCTTGTTTTAGATTGCTTTAGTTATTTTAATTTGCTTAGGTTTGTATTGTTGTATTGTTGTTGAGGCCTTGGCCTTTGTAAGCCGCATCGAGTCCTGCGGGAGATGCTAGCGGGGTACAAATAAAGTTTAATAATAATAATAATAATAATAATAATCGGCAAATTATTATTATTATTATTATTAGCTGTAGATGACCCCTCCCCCAAAAAACTCTTTCTATCACTCTGATTGTGTTTGAATTGTCCCAGAAGGAAGCCTACTAATGAGCAATTAATTCCTAAAGAGTTTGTCTATTTTTCAATTGTACTGATCTACAAAAGGAAATTAAAAAATCTCTTGTCACCGAATCTTCACTATCAGTCTTCCCTGGACTTCACCAAGCTTTGGCCCACAACAAATTATGGAATATCAGTGTTGAGATAGTGAAATAATAGTAAAGAGGTGAGCACATGTAAACAGTCTTTCCTTCACCACTGAGTAATAATTACTGGCCGTTACACACGGTGGACTAGGAGGAAGGACTTCCAGGTGAGCTAGAGCCCATTACCTTTAATTTTGAAAATTACCGACTGCTTCACACATGTCATTGTCCTCCCTTGTCTACACCGCAGCCTTTTTCTTTGTGCTTTTACGAGCAGACATTTCTAGAAAGGAGAGTTTTGTCTGAGCCAAAGCTGAGGCGAGTCAGGCAGTTTTACTTTGAAAGTCCCGTGACCACATGGTGTAGGAGAAACTCCTGCGAAGCAGACCAGAGCTTAGAGAGACAAAAAAGAGGCATTGTTGATCGGGAGCGAGGCCTTGTTTATTACAAACAGCTGGCTTTTTTTAGTACCAGACAAGTCTGTTAGCCCTCTGCCATTGGTCTTACTGACTAGGAATCCTCTGAATGCTTGAGTCAATTCAAATTGTGTAATATTTTGGGGGTGGAGTACAGCTTCTGTGGGGGCAAAATGAGGGCATTGTGCCCTCCGATAAGAATTCTGCCCCCTCAATGAAATTCTCCTTTACTCCCCACATTTCTAGCACTGTAGAGAGTGAGACATTATTGAAGTGTTCACACCCAGAACTCATATATTTGCTCTGCTGCATTCCCTTCATAACTTAGCCTACCCTTCTCCTTGCATGCCTAAACTGTATTTCTAAATGCTCAATTGAAGTTTTAAGGTAGTGTAATGCAAGGCATTTGGGGACTGAAAGACAATTTAATTTGGTGGGGCAGGATTCACAATACTCTCAGGTGCAACCACCGATGATAATGTGAAAAGGAGTTCTCTCCGTTCACTTGCCCTATTGCTGTGGAAACATGCTATTAGCCATCTCTTCCCTAGTCACCTTCCTTATCCCCATGTAACCATCTAAACCTAATTATGGGAACCATGTCTCCATGTCTTCAAGCCAAAATAGATGCCACTTCAAGCTTCTTTTCTGTGACTTATGAAATTGTAGTTGTTAGGGCAGGCCTTAGCTATATTATTAAACTCATCTCTCTTTTATAATACAGTCCCTCTAGAAATGTGTCTCCAGAGATCAGCTAGATTAAGCAAAAATGTGACCCTTGTGGGAACAGCTTGTCACATATATTAGACCATATAGAAGAGTATTGGAGATTAAGTTTTACCCAAATGTCTGTGGATGTAGTCGTGCATGTGTGCGTGCACACACAAGCATCTGTACACACCAGGGAACAAAACAGAGAATTATCTGTATTATATACCCTTGTTTGTAGACGAGACCTACCCAAAGCTGGGCCACCGGGCTTGATTATTACTTTGCTGCTTGCACTTCTAGCTGTGGCGCATGGGTTGGGTCGAGTATATCTCCCTGTATATCAGAGTTTTTAGATGTATGCATTTGTGTGGTCTCCTCAAAACTCACCTTTTGCTCAAAGCCTGTAGCTTAACCCTTGAGTTGCCAAGCATAACCTAATGAGGTGTAATGGTGCACACATTTATTCCTCTTGCCTCCTCCATCTATCTCACCCATTTTCTTTTTATTCCTTCCATGCCAATAGAATTTACCAGAGAGGATCCTCATGGGCAGGGCATTTTTTGAAGCATTAAACTTGATGGTGTACTAGACTTTTTAAAATCATGTTAGAAGCAACTTGAGAAACTGCAAGTCGCTTCTGGTGTGAAAGAAATGGCTGTCTGCAGAGATGTTGCTGGATGTGTTAATATCCTCTGGGAGGCTTATCTCATGTCCCCATATGGGAAGCTGGAGCTGACTGACAGGAGCTCAGCCTGTCTTACGGATTTGAAACGTCGACCTTCAGGTCAGCAGTTCAGCTGCCACAAGGGTTTAGCCCATTATGCCACCACTGCTCCTACTATGTACCAAATAATAAAAATAGAAATAGGGGTTGAGGACTTTGAATTTCTTGTATGTTGTGGCCCTTGGGGTGCATCTACACAGTGGAATTAATGTAGTCCCGCCTCACTTTAAAACTGCCATAGCTCAATGCTGTGTTTACTTTGAACATGCTTGGTGTAACTTTGCCTTTGGATTATGATTTTAAAGGGGTGTGTGTTTGTGTACTGTATACTATTTCCTTGCATTTGATATGTGAGTGTTCTGTACGTGCATCCATAGAGAAACTTCTATCAAGGAGTTCCTTTGCTGCTTAGCATTTTGTTGACTTACGTGTACCAATTCTGGGTATACATCATGTATTAGGTTTGTATTCTGTCAATGTAGGACAAGACATTTCGTACAACTAAATTAAATGCCATCCCCAATACACATTATACACTCCCACAAATCCTAACAGCCTACCAGCTGTTTGCCCAGGCCTGCTATAGAAGAAGCAGGAACACACACAAAACCATCCATACTAAGCACCAAAGGGAAAAGCAACCAACGGCAGCAACTACGTGCACATCCTCTCTTGACATTGGCTATGCTCGCTAGGCAGATGGGAGTTGCAGTCCAACAAAATCTGGAGAACTACAAGTTCCCATCTGTATGTTAGTTATTGTTTCATATTTCTATAAGGAGGCATTGCTAAGAATCACCATATACATGTTCAGATACAAAACCAAAAATAAGTTCTTCCACAGGACAGCTTCCCTTGGGATTTGGAAAGGCTGGGAGTTCTTCCGAGGCAACAGATCCAGGCGGGGCTTTGGGTGCCTGGAGAGTGAAACTCGCCTGCACCTACAGTTCTGAAGGGAAACACCTCCATAGGACACACTTCCCTCCAATAGTCCAAAGTGGTCTAGCAGTTTACTGAGCATTACTGGATTTCATCCCCAGTCACAGTAACTCTGAGAAGGCAAAGTTGTGCTTTCTCGGCTGAGGCGGCCCCGCCAAAGGCCACCCAGCACACTAAGGGCCCTTCCACAAAGCCCTGTATCCCAGGACATCAAGGCAGAAAATCCCACAAAGATATACTTTGAACTGGGTTGTCTGAGTCCACACACAGATAATGTGGGATTCTCTGGGATATAGGGCTGTGTGGAAGGGCCCTGTCTAGGGTTGCATGTACACTTAGAATCAATGCAGTTTGACACTGCTTTAACTGCCATGGCTCCATGCTATAAAATCCTGGGAGTTGTAGTTTCACAAGACCTTTAGCCTCTTCTCCAAACTGCATCCCCCATAATTCTATAGCATTGAGCCATGGCAGTTAAAGTGGTGTCAAACTGTATTAATCTACATCCCAGGGAAATCTTTTGGCTCCAATCCGAGGCAGGAGATGGAAAGGACTGATGTGGTAAAAACAAAATTTATTTATTTATTTATTTATTTATTTATGACATTTACATGCTGCCCTTCTCACCCCGAAGGAGACTCAGAGCAGCTTACAAGATATATATACACACACATACAATATATTATATTGTATAATATATATTGTATAATAATATATTTTATTATTAGCATAGCACAATCTCAGTATTAAATATTACTATATTGTACTATTCCATTATATTGTAATATTATTAGTAATATTACATGTAACATAAAATATATAATTATAATATATTTTAAGCCCCCAAAAGGCCAGAGACATATCTATAGACAAAAATGTGGCCATTAGTATCAACATCCCACTTGGAGCCCTTCTAGACAGGCCCTATATCCCAAGATCTGCTCCCAGGTTTTCTGTTTATCTCAGATTATCTGGCAATGCGGACTTATATAATCCAGTTTAAATCAGAAAACCTGGGATCAGATCCTGGGATACTGGGCCTGTCTGGAAGGGCCTTGAGTCCAATGGAGCTTTTGTTGTTCTTGCGTGCCTTTACGATGACATATGGAGGCCCCTTCCACACAGTTGCATAAAATCCACCTTTTATTTATCGTGTCATCAGCAACCAGACATTTGTATTGCATTTTTAACAAAAACAAACAAACAAACAGACAAAACACAGAATTTGCCAGCTTCGTAGTTGATTAAATGTCCTTTGAGCAGTATCTGGCCACTTGGAGTGCCTCTGGTGTTGCTGCAAGGAGGTCCTCCGTTGTGCATGCAGCAGGGCTCAGGTTGCATTGCAGCAGGTGGTCTGTAGTTTGCTCTTCTCCACACTCGCATGTCGTGGATTCCACTTTGTAGCACCATTTCTTAAGATTGGCTCTGCATCTCATGGTGCCAGAGCGCAGTCTGTTCAGTGCCTTCCAAGTCGCCCAGTCTTCTGTGTGCCCAGGGGGGAGTCTCTCATTTGGTATCAGCCATTGATTGACGTTCTGGGTTTGAGCCTGCCACTTTTGGACTCTCGCTTGCTGGGGTGTTCCAGTGAGTGTCTCTGTAGATCTTAGAAAACTATTTCTTGATTTAAGTCGTTGATGTGCTGGCTGATGCCCAAACAAGGGATGAGCTGGAGATGTCACTGCCTTGGTCCTTTCACTATTGGCTGCTACTTCCTGGCAGATGTCAGGTGGTGCAATACCAGCTAGACAGTGTAATTTCTCCAGTGGTGTAGGGCGCAGACACCCCATGATAATGCGGCATGCCTCATTAAGAGCCACATCCACTGTTTTAGTGTGGTGAGATGTGTTCCACAGCAGCAGAGTAGCATAGCACAAGGGCAGATGTCTTCACTGTGTTGGGTTGTGATCCCCAGGTTGTGCCAGTCAGCTTTCGTATGATATTGTTTCTAGCACCCACTTTTTGCTTGATGTTCAGGCAGTGCTTCTTGTAGGTCAGGGCATGGTCCAGAGTGACTCCCAGGTATTTGGGTGTGCTGCAATGCTCCAGTGGGATTCCTTCCCAGGTAATCCTCAGAGCTCGGGATGCTTGTCTGTTCTGAAGGTGAAAAGCACATGTCTGTGTTTTAGATGGATTAGGGATCAGCTGGTTTTCCCTGTAATAGGCAGTGAGAGCACCTAGAGCTTCGGAGAGCTTCTGTTCAACCATCTCAAAGCTCCCTGCTTGAGCAGTAATGGCACGATCATCAGCATAGATGAAACTGTCTGTCTCTTCTGGCAGTGGCTGGTCATTTGTGTAGATGTTGAACATGGATGGGGCAAGCACGCTCCCCTGAGGCAGGCCGTTCTCCTGTTTCCGCCATCTGCTTCTCTGGCCCTGGAACTCAACAAAGAAGCTCCTGTTTCGTAGCAGGTTTCCTATGAGGCGGGTGAGGTGGTAGTCCTTTGTGATATTATACATTTTTCTTTGGAGGAGGCGGTGGTTCACAGTATCATAAGCCGCTGACAGGTCTATGAAGACAGCTCCTGTGATCTGCTGCCTTTCAAAGCCATCTTCTATGTGCTGAGTCAGGTTCAGCATTTGCGATGTGCAGCTTTTGCCTTTCCTGAAGCCAGCTTGCTGTGGGATCAGACAGGGGTCTATTTTTTCCATAATTCTATGCAAAATAAGTCTCTCCAGAACTTTGTAGAGGTGGCACAGCAGGGAGATTGGTCTGTAGCTTTTTGGGTCATTGCGGTCTTTGCCTGGCTTCAAGATGGCGATGAGTCTCTTGCTTTCCTCCAGATTTTGGGGATCTGACGGGATGCCGTGCAGTTGTTCATCAGCTCCGGCAGCCAGCGCCTTGCTTTTGGGCCAAAGTTCTTGATTTGTTCCACATTGAACAAACCCACATTGAACAGTTTGGACTCAGATAACCCAGTTCAAACAGACCTCACAGCCTCTGATGCAGGGGAAACGTCAGGAGAGAATGCTTCTAGAACATGGCCATACAGCCTGGAAAACACACAACAACCCAGTGATTCTGGCCATGTTAAGCCTTCCGCAAGACATCAAAGAAGATATCTGGGTGGGAAGGGGCCCTGAGAGGGTGAAATTGGCCTCCCTAAGATCACGCAGCGAGGGGATTCGACCCCTGCTCCCCCGAGTCCCGGTCCACGCTCAGCCCACGACGTCACTCTCCCAATGGGGAAAACATGCAAACGCGAGCACCCTACGGACGTTCCAACCCGCGTCCCGGCTGAGCGTGGGCACGCCCCCTCCTTCCCTCCCTCCCTCCTTCCCTGGCCTGCGTGCCTGCGTGCGTGCGTGCGTCCCTCTCCCCTCCCCCGCCCATGCCCGCTCCCTCTGACGCGCGGCTCCCTTACAACTCCCCCTCCCGCGGGCTGTTTACTGGAGCACGAGCTGCCGAGCAATGAGCTCAGCGCCCACCCCGCCCTCTCCTTCTCCGCCGTGGGAGGGGCGGAGACACTCGCGGGCGCCGCGGCCAATCAGGGCGCGCTTCCGCCACCGCCGCGCGCGCGGCCGGTATAAAAGGGACCGGGAAGCGCACGCTGGAGCTCAGAATACTCACTCGCGGCGCCGGGCGGCACCCAAACCCCAGCAAGCGCAGCGGCAACAACAGCCTCCACCACCACTTCCCGCTTCTTCTTCTTCTTCAGTGGCCGGTACGGTACCTGCTCCTTTTAGCTCCTTTTTGCCAGTGGGGACGAACGGGTGGAAGCCGCCGGAAAGACTGGGGAGGGACGCAGGCAAGGAAGCAAGCCAGCGGAAGCGGTCTCGGGAGCCGAAGCGCGACCCACGCCCCAAGCCAGGCCCGGAGGGAGGGAAGCCAGCAAGAAAGAAAGGAAGAAAGGAAGAAGGAAGGAAGGCAGGCGAGCCAGCGAGCGAGCGAGCGCGCCCCACTTCCTTCTTTCCTGCCCTCCCTTCATTCCTTCCTTCCGCCCTCCCTGCCTGCCTGCCTGCCCTTCTCTGATGTGCACGAAGATGGAGCAGCCTTTCTACCCTGACTCCTTTCTCTCCGGCTACAGCCAGGACTACAAGGCGCTGAAGGCGTCGGGCATGGCGCTGAACCTCTCCGCGGAGCCCTCCTCGTCGTCGTTCCGAGGGCTCAAGGCGCCGCTGGCGCACCACCCGCCGGCCCAGCACCCGCAGCTCCGCGCCCAGGAGGACTTCTTCCCGGCCGGCCTGCCCCCGCACCCACCCTCGGAGGGCGCCAACGCCGTCAACTCGCTCAAGCTGGCCGCGCCGGAGCTGGAGCGCCTCATCGTCCAGAACGGGAGCAGCAGCGGCGTCATCGCCACCACCCCCACGCCGCCCGGACAGTACTTCTACCCGCGCGGCGCCACCGAGGAGCAGGAGGGCTTCGCCGACGGCTTCGTCAAGGCCCTGGACGACCTCCACAAGATGAACCACCTCCCGCCGCCCAATGTCTCCCTCGGGGCGGCGGCAGCGGCAGCGGCGGCGGCATCCGTGGCCTCCTCGACGGCGAGCAGCGGGTACGGGGCCTCCTCGCTCCCGCAGGAGCCGCCCCCCATCTACACCAACCTGACCAGCTACAACCCGCCCGCCCTGAGCGGCTCGCCGGGCTTCCCGAGCGCCAACCTGAGCTACCTGCCGCAGCACCTGAGCCTGGGCGGGCACCACCCCCACGCCCACCACCCCCACGCCCACCACCCCCACGCTGCCGTCGCCCCCGGGCGGGGCTTCAAGGAGGAGCCACAGACGGTGCCGGACGTGCAGCAGAGCCCACCTGTGTCACCCATCAACATGGAGGACCAGGAGCGCATCAAGGTGGAGCGGAAGCGCCTGCGGAACCGGCTGGCGGCCACCAAGTGCCGCAAGAGGAAGCTGGAGCGCATCGCCCGCCTGGAGGAGAAGGTCAAGAGCCTCAAGAGTGACAACGCCGGCCTCTCCAGTGCTGCCAGTGCCCTGCGCGACCAGGTGGCCCAGCTCAAGCAGAAGGTCCTCAGCCACGTCAACAGTGGGTGCCAGCTCCTCCTTACTGCCAAGATGCAGCAGTCCTTCTGAGAGATGATGGAGACAGAGACAGAGAGCGAGAGAGAGAAGAGAAGGGACTCTCATGCCAAAAGTTTACAAAGGGACGGAGGGGGGAAGTCCTCCTCCTCCTCCCCTCCCCCCATGTCCGTGACTCTCAATCTGGTGGATCCAGAAGCCGACCTGTGCTGAGTGTGTACGAGTTCTTTTTCTAAAATCGCTGTATGTGAGAGTGCAATTGTGTGTTTGTATTTAAGACGAGACAAAAAGACAAGGAAGCCTTCCTCCGCCCGCATTGCTGGATGGTGCGGCGGAAAGGGAAGGGCGGATGGACGGACCGGGGCCGCCTGCCTGCCTGACCTCCTTGCCCTGCCAGTAGGAACAAAAGGGACGCTCTATTTATCCCCAAAGCCCAGAGGGACCAGAGAAGAAGAGGGGCCCGGCTGCACTTCCGCCCTCTTTCTCCTCCTTTTGACTTATGGACTAGAGAGAGAGAAAGGGCCCCCCCCTGTGGAGCCCCTGCGAGGGAGGAGGGGGTTGTTTACTACTTGTGCTCTTATTAGTTCTTCGGAGTCCTCACATTCATTTCCCCCCCCCCCCTTCCCCTGAAACTGATTGTATTTGTGTTTTGGAATTTTTATTGAACCTATTTAAGTAAACATGTTCTAACTACTTTATTTATCTGCGTACTTCTTTTAATTGGAGACAAAATGGGGCTTTTAGTGGGTGGGAAACTTCCTCAAAGTGAGTTCCATCAGTTTTGGTTTAGGAAAAGCCATTCTGGTTTCCATTTCGAGGGAAGAGAGAGGTTTGTTGTTATTATATTTATGTGTTTCTAGTCACTCTAAGTCAGGTATGGGCTAGCTTGGGATCTCCTGGTGTTTTGGACTCCAACTCCCACCATTCCTAACAGCCTCAGGCCCTTTTCTTTTCCCCCCTCAGCCACTTAAGCAGCTGAGGGGGAAAAGGAAGGAGCCTGAGGCTGTTAGGAATGGTGGGAGTTGAAGTCCAAAACACTAAGAGGGCCAAGTTGACTCAGGTCTGCTCTAAGTTGTACTGCTTTTAGCAGTAGCCTCTTTGAGTCTCTCTTTAGAGAGTGGGATAAACAACAACAATCATAACAGAGACCCAAAGCAGCTCACAGTCCCACTAAAAACAATACAAAGAGGCCTGGATCTCCATTAACTGTTGGGCAACAAACTTAATAGCTCTGCTGCTTGGGTGCTTTCCTGCCTTTGCTTCCTGGTGGATCCATGGAGGCTTCTTAACCTTCTCTGCCTTGTCTCCCTCCTCCCTCCTAATCGATGAGATCCGAGCTTTCTTTGCCTGCGTGCCTCGCTTTGCCTCACGTCATATTTCGGAGGGGTTTTTTTTGGTGCTGAGATCTTTCTCTCCCCCCCCCCTCCTTCCCCCCTCCCTGAGTTTTTCCTTTTGATGTCAAACTCGGAGCTTTGATGCGCTTCGAGAGCCCGCGTGAGCTCTGTCTCTCACGAGGGAGGGGCGGGGGGCCCCCTCCCTTTGCGCGCGCCAAAAGCCCCCGAGGGCCGTCCTCCCACGCGCCGGAGCCTCACTTCCTTGATCTCGCCAGCTCTGACTTCAGCAGCTCCAGTGGGCGGGGCCTCCGGCGCAGGAAGGAGGGGGCTTTCCGCGCTGACGCAGAGGAAGAAGGCCATATATGGTCAGTTTCTGCCCGGTGACGTTGTTCGAGCCGGTCGGGCTCCATTCCGGGAACCCCCGCCCACGTTGCCAGGCAGAGGCCTCGGGACCGGGTCCATTTCCAGCCAAAGGAAGGAGGGAAGGAGGGAGGGAGGGAGGGAGGGAGGGAGCGTGCGCGAGAGGGCCTCGGGGCTGGGAATGCCCCCGTCTCCGCAGACCCACACCCTCCCCTTGAACCCGCCAAGCCAGGCAGGCCGCCCCCTTCACACGTTCACAGCCGCACTTCCTGCCCTTCTTGGTTCGCTTTCCCAGAACAAGCCCTTCTCTGCCGGTAACTGAAACCCAACCAGACTGAGGCGGGACAGGCGGACTTACCCACACTGTTTGTTTGCCTTTCCAGCCTCTCGTTCTCTTCCACCTTCCCATTTGGGGCGCCTGGTGCGTCTCCCCCTTTTGCGACAGAGTTCGTCTAATCAGTACTTCTCAACCTGTGGGTCCCCAGATGTTTTGGCCTTCAACTCCCAGAAATCTTAACAGCTGGTAAACTAACTGGGATTTCTGGGAGTTGTAGGCCAAAACACCTGGGGACCCACAGGTTGAGAACACTTAAATGAGTTAGACTCTTGGTTAACCAGAACTCTCAAGCAACCGACTAAAAATCAAATATATTTTTAAAAAAAGTTTTGAAACTGTATTGTCATGGGCGAAATCACTGGGTTGTTGTAGGTTTTTTCAGGCAATATGGCCATGAAAAAACCTACAACAACCCAGTTGTGAAACTGTTACATTATGTTAAGTTGTACTTCTTTTGCTTATAATGACAATACATTATTATTGAGTGAGAAAGGCAGGGTAGAGATGTAAATAAAAAAACCCATTAATATTTCATTAATATCACGTCAATACAGAGTGTATAACAGGCATAGGCAAACCTGGACCTTCCCTCCTGGTGTTTTGAACTTAAGAGTTACTGTAAAAATAGGCCTAAGTAATACTATTGCCATGTACTACTACATGGTTATACACCAGGCATGGGCAAACTTGGGCTCTCCCACTAGGTGTTTTGGACTCCAACTCCCACAATTCCTAACAGCCCCAGGTCCCTTCCCTTTCTGCTTAAGCGGCCAAGAGGGAAAAGGAAGGGGCCTGAGACTGTTAGGAATGGTGGGAGTTGAAGTCCAAAACCCCTGGAGGAAGGACCCAAGTTAGCCCATACCTGGTATATAACCATATAGTATGAATATGTATAGTATTACTTCAGCCTGTTTGTAATAGCTCTCAAGTAACCAAAAACAAACATCCATCATCGACCAATCACAAGGGTGCCAGAAAGTCCACTGTATTAGTTTCTGTATATTGGAATAAGTACTCCTATTGTCTGTCATAGAGGAGCCTGTTTGGCCTTTTCTTCAAACAGTTTTCTCATGGCCACTGGGATGTCGAAGCCACTCACTAGCCAAATGGGGCAGGAGAGAGGTCCCTAGGTCAAGGTCCCTAACACCACTATGTAACACAATTTCTGTTCCTGGATTATAAATGTCACCTCACTACCTCTGAGGATGCTTGCCATAGATGCAGGCGAAACGTCAGGAGAGAATGCCTCTAGAACATGGCCATATATCCCGAAAAAAACCTACAACAACCCAATGTCATTTCCTATTTGGTTCTATCATAAAAACATGGGAAAGTTTATTAAACTGGAAAAACTTTGTTTCTGCAGGACATCCTGCAGCACATTTTGCTATAGTTTTTCAAAGTTAAGAGTTAGACAAACTCTGTCACAAAAGAAAAGATGAACTATGCACCCTACTGGGAACGTGGAGAGAAAGAGAGGCTGGAAAGTCCTGCCTCAGTCTGGTTGGGTTTCAATGAATATCTCAAGTCTCAACTAATGCAACCATAGTTTGTGGCAGCCACAAAAACAAAGTTTATGGAGTATAACAACTACTTTCCAAGTAAGTAGCACACAATTAAACAGGAAATAACACTTTCAAAACAGAACTTTTTTTTTCAAATTTTGCTACATAGTGTACTAGTCAGTCTTCTCTCAAGGGTCTCAAAAAGAGTTTCTCTTTGGAAAGGGAAGGCTTGGGAACCTTATCCACATGGGACTTCCATCACTTTAAAAAGGGTCTATTTATGTTGGTTTTTAGAAGGAATGGGGAAACGTAATTGCCCAGTTGGGTGCCATGCACAGAAAGTATCGTAAGGAATAGAGTTTGAATCTAAAATACACAGAGGAATGAGCTGTGCAATTGGTCTCTGACTCAAAGTAATGTCAACCTTAAAACTTGCTTTAAATCAGGCATGGGCAAACTTGGGCCCTCCTGCCAGGTGTTTTGGACTCCCACAATTCCTAACAGCCTCAGGCCCTTCAGCCGCTTAAGGAAAAGGAAAGGGCCTGAGGCTGTTGGGAATTGTGAGAGTTGAAGTCCAAAACACCTGGAAGGAGGGCCCAAGTTTGCCCAGACTTGCTTTAAAGTATACTTCACCCTTCCAAACCTTTGTTCATTGACTCGTTGTGTATCAGAAGATAAGACAACAGGGTCACACAGATTGATTCAACTGGCTTCACTGGTAGTTTCTAGCTGGAATGGGAGGCCCCTTAAATAACATCTAGTTCTTCAGGCAAAATAGTTTCAGGTCAATGAGATGCAAATGGACAGCTAGCCAGGATGTGATGTGGATTGGCAGTTCCACTGTGTTCTCTCTCTCTCTCTCTCTCTCTCTCAAGGGACATTCAGGAGGGAATTTTCCATCTGCATTGGTTTCTTAGTGAAAACAAAGGGGGGAGGGGGGTGTATCAGACTATAGGAGAGCCAGAAAAAAAATAATAATATCTATTTTGAAGCCTCTCTAGTCCTGATGCTCCTGTTTTATCACTCGCTTCTCTATTGCTGGCCTCTTAATGTCTGATAATGAAGTCACAGATGTTTGGGTCAAAGTTGTCCAAAACCTCTTTCATGCAAAACAACAAAACAACTTTGGAAGAGCCCTATTGGTTCAGTTAAAGCAACATACTGTTGAGATTCAGTTCTGGCCCAGATGTAAAAGGTGAGAAAGGTATTTGTTAGCCTATATATATTTTTAATAGCGCTTAGAAAAGTTACTTTGGTGACTAAAACTCAGTGGACTATCCCGAACTGGTATGGCCAATGGCTGTCATGGTTGGGGAGATTAGGTGTCCCAAGTATTAGTTTTGACTCTCTTTTCCTCTTCAAGACATTGGGTTAAAGCCCCTCATGATTAGGAACGAGATAAGAGTGAAGTAGGAGCCAAAAGGCAGTATGATTCCCTAAGTGGAGGCAACTGATACAAAGGAAAACAACTTTTTCCCTATGGGCAATGCAACTTGCAAGGCTTTTGTACTTGAGGTGTGGCCCTGCTTGGGATCCAGCAGATGCCTCAGACTGGATATGTGTGGGTGAAGCTGTAGGCAAGCCAAAACATGGGCGCTCATGACATGAAAGCAGGATGTGGGATTCACATTTTTCTTTCTCTGGAAGAATGCTAGCCTTCAACTGTTCAGCCACAGATCAGAAGGTCAAGGTGACTCAGAAGAAAGTAAATGTGATATGGGACCTCAGGAGGCATTTTATATCAACTGCTTGTGGTATAAGCAGAAGAAGGAAGAAGGGTAGGGCTTGGGTGAGTGTTTCTGGGATGGGGCAGTGCATGAAATCTGCTATATGTAGCTGTCATGGTTGTATTGAAGCAACAGATATACCTTGTTCCAATAGATTCAGGTGGACTTCATTTACTTAGGCGATTCCTTGTTGTCCAAGTATCATGGCTTTCCAAGTGTAGTATCTTAGCGGTGGATACATAGGGTTTTTCTTTTTGTCATGTCAGGAGCGACTTGAGAAACTGCAAGTCGCTTCTGGTATGAGAGAATTGGCCGTCTGCAAGGACGTTGCCTAGGGGACGCCCGGATGTTTTGATGTTGTTTTTAAATCATCCTGGTGGGAGACTTCTCTCATGTCCCCGCACGAGGAGCTGGAGCTGATAGAGGGAGCTCATCCACACTCTCCCCGGATTCGAACCTGCGATCTGTCAGTCTTCACTCCTGCCAGCACAGGGGTTTAACCCACTGCGCCACTGGAGTCTCCAGATATGTAGGTGACTGTGGAACATGGTGCTTGGCACGGAACAGGGCTTCAAGGCGGTTGTGGCATTGCTGCTGCTGCTGCTGCTGCTGAGAAAAGGAGAACTGTCAGTTACTAGTTTCAGCTTCTACATGTAGTTTCTTCCAATGTGTGAAATGGGAGTTTCAACATAGAATACACATTTTTTGCGCGGGGAGGGGGGTGTTTCTCATAAAAGCCTTGCTTTTGCCCAAATACTGTATTATTTGGCTGTTCAAGTTAAGGTGCCTACACTTTTGCCTTTTAAAAATCTTTTTTTTTCACTCGGGTAGGATCATTTTTGATTTAGTGCTCTTGCTCTGAACATAGATTTGTTTCAGTTGCCTTACATCTCATGACAAGTGAGACAATCAGCATTTTAACTGTCCCTCTGGAATTCCACAGGAGACAAGGGAAGGGGAGTTGTGGCACTCCACTTTATATTCCTGCCTTTAGTGAAAGCAATGAGTGTGTGGACATTCTTAACTAATAGGAATAAGGGAGGTTATGATTGAGGTCCCGTCATTCTGGAGTAAGGAGTCTCTAAGCTGCCAAGTACAGTTAAACTATAACTCCCAGCATTATAGCCGTCTGGAAGATTTGAAGCAGACAGTATCCAGAGGAGCACACAGTAGTCAGTCATTGTATTTGACTAAAAGCTATTGCAAATCCAATTAAAATACATACATGTACATCTATACCAAAAATCAAATTAATGAGTGCCTTGCATAGTCGATAGCAATGAATGACATGACTACTTGAAGCAACCTTAGCAAACAAGGCTGTTTTATGTATGCCATATGAGTCGCAATCTGACAGTAGCCAGCAAATTTTCACATATGAGCTCGCGCACTGTAAGGAAGCCAAAAGCTCTCCAAAGAATCTCTTCCTTGTGTTTTGATATAATAGAACAAACAGCACGAAATATCCTCTATCTCTCTCATGCCACAAATGCAAAGCCTTACATTTCTTGGAAAATTTCTATATGTGCCATACAAAATGGACGTTGGCATAGTTTAGAAACCTAGTTCTGTAGATAGACCTCTCAAAAAGGCAAAAGTAAACATTTGTGAGTATTTGTAATCTCGTTCATGATTTGATTTCAACATGATATTAATGAGGAAAAATTGAAGACTAAAATAAAACTAAATCCTTACTGTTATCCAACCTGTAGATCCAATTCTCAGCTAGTTTTAAGTCCAAATTTAAAAGCATAGCCATTGAAGGGTTTTAGCAGTTTTAAACCTTCAAAAATTAACCCAGTTCCCTTTCTTTCATTGTTTACAGAAGCAAACTTAGTTAGATGGTCTTCTGACATATCCAATACCCTCTTATGATACAAAGGGGATGCCTTCTCAGATACCTTTTATAAGTACCACACCTGTCTCTGTTCTGGGGAACACACCTGGAGTCACTGCCAACAAGGGCCTCAGAAACTTGTTTTGACAAATCTCCAGATCATTCAAGTTACAATGGCTTATGCCCCAGATCTCAATACAAAATCACATTTGAGCCATTGCTTTCCCTAGAAATGTTCCCAGTGCTGGTATTTACCCACATTAATTTATCTTCAGAGTATATAAAATAAATAATTTGGATTTTTAGTAAAGATTTCTGAGGAAAGCCACACATTCTTCACTTTGCCATGGCTAGCCGAACAGCTGGATCTAAGTCAGGATTGGGGGAACCTTTGGCTCTCCAGATATTTTTGGCAGCTGGTTCCTCTTCTGCTGCCTAGGGCTCCTTAGAGGCAAAGTCTGAAGCATCTGAAATGTTCCAAGTGGTGGCAGAGACTCGGATTCAGGGAGAGAGCAGATTGGAGGACATTTAAATGGGTCTGTGAGTCAGGGAGCTGAAAGAGGTCAAGTTGGGTAATGGGAAGAGCATTCAAGCTCCCCGTGTTCTATTTCCAGCCTTGGTAGAGGAGTGCAGTCCGATCGTGACGTGTGTGTGGCAGGAAGTTTAGGGTAATTGGAGGACCAAAGATCAACTCACTGTACCCCTCATTCCCCCCTTCTATGCTTAACAGAAATAAGGTCACTTGTTGCTCTTCTCTAGGGCATATGGCAAGTTGAACTGCCCTGGTGTTATTGACAGCCTTGAGAATCTGCGGCAGAGAGGAATGTGGCCGGAGGGTGTGTGTGCCACAGCTGATGGCCTCTGATGGGCACACATGTTGTGAGAGAGACAGACAGCACCCTGTCCTGGGCCTCATGTCATCATGCCTCTTGTTAAAAGGAACAAAACATGGGGGAGGGGAGGGAAATAGGTTGGCTGTGGTTGTCTGTCCTCATCTTCCTCCTGTCTAGATTTTTGGAACTGGAGGGCCAGGACTAACAAGATAAAGTTAGATACCAGGGTTCTGTTTACTACTCTGATCTTACAATGAAGTTGGGAGGAAAAGAAAACAGGCTGTACTATAAGGACAGGAATAGAAGAAAAACAGAGAGAGATTAAAAGTCAGAAAGGCAGCGAAGAATGGATGTTAAAGAGAAGACGCTAGAAAAACATTAATAGTCCTCCAAAGACCCTGAATTATCTGTAAAGGAGAAGCTGAGAAATGGTTCTTGTTTTGTGTTTGTGTGCATGACAGGCAGAATTGCTCAATATGTGTTTCTGCTTCAGACTGTACACAGGAGGAAACTGATGAGACAATTACTGTTGTGAAAAACAAGGATGAGGAAAGGCCAGGAACTAGAGCAATAGTTGAAAACATTTGGGCATGCTGAAATAATTCATAGTAGTGGAACCCGGTGACATTTCCAGAACTAATCAGTGGGATAGTTCTCTGAACCAGTCAGTCGTCCTTCACCTCAATGCGTGGAAACTTGGGGCCTTTCCACACAGCCATATAACACAGAATATCAAGGCAGGAAATCCCTCAATATATGCTCTGAACTGGTTTATCTGAGTCCACACTGCCATATATTGTGGGATTTCCTGCCTTGATATTCTGGGTTATTTGGCTGTGTGGGTCCTAGATGTGAGCTTTCAAAACTTTTTTGTGGGGGACCATTTATTCAATCCCTTCACTGGAGGGAAGGGTATTAGAGGCAAAGATGAAGTACTTTGGCCACATAATGAGAAGACAGGAAAGCTTGGAGAAGACAATGATGCTGGGGAAAATAGAAGGAAAAAAGGAAGAGGGGCCGACCAAAGGCAAGATGGATGGATGGTTTTTTTGAAGTCACTGGCTTGACCTTGAAGCAGCTGGGAGTGGCCACACCTGAGGTCACAAAGAGTCGGAAGTGACTGAACATATCAACAACAACATTCAGTCTCTTTTCATGGGTTTAGTATAGCTATCAACAATGAAAAACAAGATGAACGAGAAGATGCCCAGCTAGAAATTATGTCTGTTTAGTGTGTTGTTTTTGAATGCCAGCTTAGCTAAAAAAAGGAAAGGTGTACTGTTTTTCCAGTAAGCACCAAGGCTCAGCCTTCTAGGGTAAGATAATCCCTAACAGAAGAGTATATCTGATTTGTGTAGTAACTTAAGTCTTTTGTATCCACTTAGGTTTGATTCCAGGACCTGTGGCAAATACCAAAATCCATGGAAACTTAAGCCCCATTACATACAATGGCATTGTGAAATAGTGTCCCTTATATAAAATGGCAAAATCAAGCATAAGGAGAGCTGATTGTATTTTCCATTCCAGAAAGCTGCAGGAAATCAGTGTGGTAAGGGACTACCACCGTTTTTGTCAAGGCTTACTAACACTATTATTGTTTGCAAAAGGAAACAAAGTAGTGAAGATCTATATAATTACAGAACTTGATTAAGAACCAGCAAAATAATCCACTGCTTAACAGAGAATATTGGGCAATCAAGCTGTCTGGGTTACAAACAATTGAGTTATCTAATTGAGTAGATAATTCAGTTGGCAGAACTCAGCTGATACAAGGTCGGCTTCTCGACCCCACTTCTCTGTATGACACCCTCGAAAATAAATTTGAGGAAGTATCACTACAACAAAAACAAAAAATGTACTTTGAACCCATAATTTAACGTATTATAATGCAATGACAGTGACCAGTAAACATATAGATACTAAAATAACTTGATGGGGAAACATGTAATTCTGAGGATCGGCTAAACATTAAAACCTCATTACACCCCTTCTATTTTATTGTATTTTATTTATATCTGCCTTTCCCTTGGCACAGTAAGCCAAGGCAGCTTACAAGAAGTTAAAACAAATACAGCCAATAGAAAAAAAATCCAAACAAAACACTATTAGAGCAATTGGCACAGGATAAAAATCATGAAAGACATATCTAAAATGTTATATCTGTCTGAGCAAACAGTGATTCACTCCATGGTTGGATTAAACAAGGCAATACATGGATTAAACAAGATATGGATTTAAACTACAGGGGAGTAGGTGCAAATTAAATCATAACAGGGGAAAAAAAGTAAAAGAGCAGTTTAGCTTTGGATCAAGTTACTTAAGAAATGTTGTAGAATTTCTTCCCCTGAGATCTTTCCAGAAGGTTTAGATGAAGAGTAGGGAGCATGTAACTCCCCAAATGTTGGATTGCAATTTCCATTTGGTCCAACCAACATTTTTGATGGTTGGAGTTTCTGCAGCTCAATAATACCTGGCTTAATGTTGATAACTCCAGCAAAGGATAGCTGCCTTGTCATGGCACTGGAGCTTGAGCACCTCAATGATGTTACGAGTGAAACCGTAAAGGGCCACCCAAGACGCGACGGTCATGGCAGAGAGGTCAGACCAAGCGCCATCCCTGGGGAAGGCAATGGCAAACCATCCCAGTATTCTTGCCAAGAAAACTAAAGGGACCAGCACAACCAGAGATATGTCGGTATGCCATTGGAAGATGGGACTCCCAGGTCGGAAGATGGTCAAAATATTACTGGGGAGGAGCATAGTAAAAGCAATGGTATTCACCGTAGTCACCTACAGAGAGCTGAACGATAGGGAAGGCTGAGCGAAGGAAGATAGATGCTTTTGAACTGTGGTGTTGGAGGAAAGTTCTGAGAGTGCCTTGGACAGCGATTCCATACTTCAGTATTTCCATACTTCAGGACAGTATTTCCATACTTCAGGAAATAAAGCCCAACTGCTCACGGGAGGGAAGGATAGAAGAGGCAAAGATTAAGTACTTTGGCCACATCATGAGAAGGAAGGAAAGCTTAGAGAAGACAATTATGCTGGGGGAAATGGAAGGAAAAAGGAAGAGGGGCCGACCAAAGGCAAGATGGATGGATGGTATCCTTGAAGTGACTAGATTGACCTTGAAGGAGCTGAGGGTGGTGATGGCTGACAGGGAGCTCTGGCGTGGACTGGTCCATGAGGTCACGAAGGGTTGGAAACGACTGAATGAATGAACAACAACAAATGTTGATAATGCCTGAAATCAAATTGATAGCCTTGATATACTATCTTTTTTAAAATGCCATTCTGTCTAAACCAGGGGTGAGATCTTCTCTATCCAAAAATGGCCAGATTTCCCTGCCTTTGTGCCTATAAGTCAGGCATGGGCAAACTGGGGCCTCCAGGTGTTTTGGACTTTAACTTCCACAACTCCTAACAGCCTAAAAGCCCAAAACCCTTGGAGGACTCAGGTTTGCTCATGCCTACAATATGTCCCAGGAGCACTACACTTGAAACATAAAGCCATAGTGCCATCTGACAGCCCCCTCAAAATGTCTTCAAATTCCTTTTCCCTCAGTTTAATTAGCAGATGCAATGCCTTCATTATCAGATCAGTTTTGTAACATATTACTTGATGTAGATATCTGAAGATTTTAAAAGCTTGCTTCCATTTTGTGTCCTTTTGCGACCTATCTTATATTCAGTTTTACTTTAATATGGAAAGCGGTGAGTCTACGAGTTTCGGTATCAGCTATAGCCTCCCATTTGGGCTCCATTTATCTTTGGCGAGTGTTCAGCAACACCCTGAGAGAATCTAATCTGTGCCAAGACAGGGATCAAGACTGTCTGAGACGGTGAAACTGTGCAAAGGTGGAACGGTTAACCCTTTCCATGTGCCACAGCAAGTATTCATTCTCTTTTGAATATGAAAACTGAATGTTGTCTCAGCTCCAGAGCAATCAAATGATGCTCTCTACTGGCACAATTGTCAGCTGACACATTGGCTTTCAAACTATAGCAGCATCCTGTTCCTGCTGATCTCCATGCCAGATATTCAGAAGCAAAGGCCAGCTGTTCTTCAAAGAGAATAAGAAGAACAGACAACAGGGCTGTGAGTAAAAAAATGTACAAAGGACAGCAAGATTCGGTTTTTAGTTATCACCATCAACGTCATCCATTATTCAAATGTTTCAGGTTATACTCCAAAGGCTGTAGCTGAATGAAACAGCATAGGTAAAGGACAAGGTTTTCCCCTGACATTAAGTCCTGTCATGTCTCACTCTGGGGGTTGGTGCTCATCTCCATTTCTAATCAGAAGAGTTAGCATTGTCCATAGACACCTCCAAGGTCATGTGATCGGCGTGACTGCATGGAGCGCTGTATATGTATACAGCATATGCTTTGTATACAAGAGGATTCAGGCTCAATTGCTGGCACCCCCAGGTACCTCTCTGGGAGTCAAAAGAACCACTTGACTACACCACTGGTTCCCAACCTTTTTTAAATCAGGGACCCCTTTGACCAGGAACCACTCTCCAACATTAGTACCAAAAGGGTTACAAATAATTTTTTGGTCAACTTTTGATTCAGTTTGGTTATTTGGGCTGTTGATTCAGAAAATTGCATTGGATAGACCATATCAGCTCTAGTTTCTGATACAGAACATATGCCATCCAGTAGTCGCCATCTGCTCACCCACAGAAAACCATATTTATTTATTTATTTATTTATTTATTTATTTGAAACATTTACATTCTGCCCTTCTCACCCCTCAGGGGACTCAAGGCAGAGCACAACATATATATGGCAAACATTCAATGCCGGGACATAAAACCATAAATATATACAAACATTAAGATCACTTATATTCACATTAAAAGTTTCATAATCTAGAGCTGAAGTGGTAGTAGTAATATTTCATGAGTAGTCAGCCTCTCCCCTCCCGACATCCCCGTTGCCTCGGCACTATAAGAGACTTTTGCGAGACCAGTTGCTCTCATTGCCATGTTGTTTTGAGGCAATGTTGTAGTAATGGTGAGGCTGCGGACCATATTTTCGTTCTTGCGGACCACTGGTGGTCCACAGACCACAGGCTGAGAAACACTGCTATAGACCAACTATAGGTAAACCAGTGTGCTCCAGATGTTTTAGATTACAACTCCTATAAAATTCAGCAGGTGCCACACCTTCTTCTGTTATAGCCAGTGGTGAACTGGATGGACTAGGAATCTAACTACATAACCCATTTTCTTGTACTCTGAGCATCCCAAGCTGTTTTTATGATCTTTTTGGGGATGGTGACATGGATTGTAGCTCCGATGAGTAAGTAGAGGTGGAACTAGGAGGTGGACACCTGACAATGTAGAGACAACTTGCTGTCAATTGAACAGATGAGTCGGGGGTTGAAGAGATATTAACTAAAGGAGAACATTGCAAGTATGAGACACAGAGCTTTCTCTGCAGTCAGAGTCCAGAGAGAAAACCCCTGTGGTATAATTTATAGGAGAGGGAGGAGGAGGAGGAGCTCACTACTCATTCTGCCTAAATTTCCTAGTTCCATATTTTTATTCTAGCCAGGTTTTGCAGGATACAAGGATATAGTAAATGTAAAGGTTTCCCTTGACACTAAGTCTAGTCGGTTCTGACTCTGTAGGGTGGTGCTCATCTCTATTTCTATTCAAAGAGCTGGTGTTGTCCAAAGGAATCTCCTAGGTCATATGGCCAGCATGACTGCATGGAGTGCCGTACCTTCCCACCGGAAGAGCACCTATTGATCTACTCACATTTGCATATTTTTGAACTGCTAGGTTGACAGAAGCTGGGGCTAACAACGGGAGTTCACCCCACTCTGTGGATTTGAACCACTGACCTTTCGGTCAGCAAGTTCTGCAGTTTAACCCGCTGCACCACCACAGATATAGTAATGCCCTTTTCCTGATGTAGGAGGGCTACAAAGCACTTTGGACAGGAATATTCCAGTATTTCACACTCAGCCAAGAGTGAAACAGCTGCAATTAAGGCAGCAGAAGACACAGCTTGGTGCCAATTCCAATGCAGTGGAGAGGTGGAGCCCTTGTTCTGCAGGAAACTGTCAAAACTAGCCGAGGCCCAACTTGGCAGAAGGCAGCAGTGCATTTCTAGATGCTAAACAAGTGCTGACAAATTCTGCTGTAGACAATATCCTGCCAAGTTTGGGATGGCAGCTTTACTGTATTGAACATTACTTTTAGTTCTACATTCACCACGTAGATCAACAGATTATAGAGTATTTTCTCTCCATACATATTTTTCATGTTAATACTAGCAGACAAGAAAAAAAGGGTCGGACCCAGTGTGCCAAAGTATGGTTCAGCATAGTTACTACTTTGTTTTCATGTAAACAAAGCACATCTTTCAATTCAGGTGTTGTTCAGCAAAGCTATAGCGCCTTCTAGTGCCCAAACACACACCACAGTATTATATATTCAAGCATAGCATGTAGCAAAATACAAAATTAACAATCAGCAATACTTTTATTAGGCCAAGTCCAGAGCACAAAACACAGGATTATAAATTGAAAATCCAGGTGCTTTAGGATTTGCACACTTGCACATCGCAGTCCTTAAGCAATCCCTCGTAGCCTGAGGAGGATAGTCCTCCAAGTCTGGTGTCTTGGTGGTGGGTTCATAGGTGGCTGTGGAGCCCTATTCCCTCAGTGAGAACATTGGTTTCAAGGTGGAAGGCCGTCCTGGTCAGGATTGGCTTGATGCACCTTCCTCTTGGCACATTTCTACCTTTCGCCCTCCATTCATGCCTCTTCTAATTCTGCAGCACTGCTGGTCACAGCTGCCCTCCAGTTAAAGCACTCAAGGGCTAGGGCTTCCCAGTTCTTGGTGTCTATGTCACAGTTTTTAAGGTTGGCTTTAAGCCCATCTTTAAATCTCTTTTCCTGTCCACTGTTACATTCCCCGTTCTTCAGTTGCAGTGGGGAAAATAACTCAACATGTTGGCTAAGGCATGATTATTTTGTGCTACTGAAGTTTTTTGCTCTTGCATTAAACCCATAATTGGAGTACAAGCTTCCAAATGAAGTTCAAATACAGTATTTGGAACTAGAGTCATAGAAAGCTTGAGTTACTGAGACTTGATCCAGGCATGTTAGTCTGTAGCTTGACTACATCTAGGAAGGGAAAAATTTCAGTTGCCAATAAATCCAAGATTTCTGAAGAAAGCCTTCAAGAATCCATTGTTGTTGGCAGGAGTGGGGAAATTATGGGGAGGGAATATTATGGGGGTTTTGTATTTGTTTTGTGTTCTATTTTAGTGTATGTGATTTATTTATTTTTATCAATTTGAGTTGGATTTGAGTTGCATTTTTTAAATTTTTAATAAAAAATTAAAAAGAGAATCTATATTGTCTAACTATAGACGGTATTTCATTTTTCCTTCTACCAACATATCTTTATTTAAAGTGTGTTTACTTCTTTCCTCAAGAACAACAAACAACAAATTACAACAAAGTAAAACCAAGAACACAAGCAACATCATAATTACATAATAAAAACATATAAATACATTAGCAATATAAAATCACAATCACAGTGACAATGGACAGGCCACATGTGCAGAATAAAATGATTAAAAATAATTAAAAACTTGGGTGAGATAAAAGGAGGAGCAGGTTATTTGCAAGGGGAGCTCAATTAAAAAACAGGGTTTTGGAACCACGCCTTCCCACGAGGGGTGGGGTGTGTGTACTCCAATGACAGAAACGTTGAGGCTGAGTGATAGTGTGAGGTTGTGTACCTACTCACCAAAGGCGCAGAGGAAGAGCCAGGTTTTGAGGTTCTTTTAAAAGGTTTCTAGAGTAGGGGCTACTGAGTCCCCCAGCTACCACCTCCCCCTCTGCTGCCTGTATGGCACTTTGTAATTTCCTTTTCAATTGTAAGCAGCCCTGCTTTTAATGTATATGCTTTTTTTATTTGCTGGATATAAATATGGGAAATAAATAAATAATTTTCCAGTCCTGCAGCACCCAGAGATGAGCACCTTGGGTTGCAGCATCTGCCACTGCTTCCTGGCCAAACAGTGGGATTCCTTCAAACAAAATTGCACACAGATCAAAAAACATGAGGCAGGACCAGAGAAAGAAGCACAGAACTCTTCGTGCTAGGAGTATTAATAAGACAATTCAAATATGCATTTCGCAGATCCAAACATAACTTCTTGGGGGAAAAAAAGATAAAAACCTCTCTATCCTTTAATTTTTTCCCCCAAAATCTGAAAAAAACAACAACCCCAAAACACTTCTGGTCCCAAGCATTTCAGAAAAGGGATACCCAACCTCACTAACTGTCTCAATGAACTGGAGCTGGAATCAACTGGAGCCCATCAACTGGCAAGGACATAGATGCTTACCCATGTTCTACCACTGCCTCCTTTTCATCACAAGTCCCTTACCTTGACCAGTTCAATACATAATGTCTTTTGATGGACTTTATCTTACCCTTCAATGAATTAAATCCCATTGTTTGTCCCATCCGAACCTCCCATTAGATACATTACTCATCCATCTCACCAGTTTTAAAAATCCTATCTGTTGTATTTGGCCCTGCCCGCTTGGTTCAATGTTTTGTTATTTATGTTATACTTTGTTTATTTTGTATTATCTTCTTTTGATTTATTTTATTGTATTTTATTTGATGTATTATCTTATGATTTTATGTTGTTGTTTTTTTTTTTGCTTTGTTGTAGTTTGTTGGGCTTGGCCTCATGTTAGCCGCCCCGAGTCCCCTTGGGGAGATGGAGGCGGGGTATAAATAAAGTTGTTGTTGTTACTGTTGTTATTATTACTATTAATATTTCTGACTAAACTTAAGGAGTTCCAGAGACATCAGACAAGGACTATCATGTTTATTTCAATCTCCACTTTTATTGAAACACAAACAAACAGGTGCCCTGCTCAAACCTACATTTGAGTGAGTTCTATAGTGTTCAAGACTTTTGCAGCCCAGGTCTTCCGGAGTGATCTTTCTTCTAGAGAACTATATGGGGAAGATTCTATGTGAATAATCCCTTCACATTGGACCAGATTCCTTCAGTAGCACAACACAAAGCACTCTACTGCTGCTTGGCAAAGAACATCTTGCTGTCTTTCACGGTGGGCTTGATGGTATCACCACCTGGTTGCCAGCCAGCTGGGCACACTGTGAAGAAGAACAAGGGATGTTAGACCAAGGAGAAGGCAAATGGCCCAGAACTAGAGGCATAAATCTACATCAACAAGACCTTTATAAAAGCAGAAAATGATAACTTTGGATATAATAAAATAAAGAAGTGGCACAAAACTAGCTATCTGAAGTAGCAGTGAGGTAGCAAAGGAACTTAACAGTGCCAAAGTTCCTTTGCTGGAAGTCAAGCTGCCCTTTCTTAATATTCCTTTGGAGTCATTCTATAGCTCACAGCAGAAGAAACAGTGCAATTCTCCTGGGAGAAGTTATTTGCTTCCAATAAATCTATGATCAGGAAGAAAAGGAAGGCAGTAGCCTGCCACTGCTGCCACCATCACCACTCCACAGCAGCAAGTGGCCTTCAGGGGCATCTTGAACTCGAAAAGACCGCTAACATCAAGTATATTTTGTTCTAATTGTACTGTTTGAATATTATTCAGTATCTTCATGTCCTGGCTGGAATAGACTGTAAAGTCATACCAAGATGCTCCAAGGATTTGATAGGTGCTAAAAGGCCTAATATCTATTGACCGAACAGATGAACAGTGTCACTGTGTGTTTATTATACCTTTTCCAGGTACCATCACATGTTATACAGGATAACCCAGGCATGGGCAAACTTTGGCCCTCTGGGTATTTTGGACTTCAACTCCCACAATTCCTAACAGCCTACTGGCTGTTAGGAGTTGTGGGATTTGAAGTCCAAAACACTCCAGAGGGCCAAAGTTTGCCCATGACCGGGATAACTTATACTCCAATCCCATATAAGACAGCATGCCGTGATTATTTGAATGTTGGATTGGACTTTAGGTTTCAAATCAGGCAAAGCCATGGAAACCTGCTGGGTGACCATGAGCAATTTACATTCTCTCAGCCTAAGAGGAAGGCAATGGGAAACTTCTTCCAATATTTTTTCAGGAAAACCCTATGACAGAGTTGCCACACGTCAGAATGAACTTCTGCATTACAATATCAACAAATGGGCCATAGAGGATGCCCACAAAGCCATATATCTTGATCATGTGAGAGGAGGCACCTACTACTTTCCCCCCCAAACCACAAGCATTTGTATGAAGCAAAACATCAAATATGGCAAGGGTCTAATAATCAATATGGCTGGCAACTACTTTTCCTCTTCCCTAGCAGCCAATAAGCAGAGTGCTTACATTATTATTATTATCATTATTATTAAGTTTATAATAAGGAGACTCAAAGAGGCGTATGCTAAAAACATTTCAGTACAATTTAAAATCTACAAATATATAAACATTAAAACAGAATTAAATAACACTGGTATTTAAATATGAGTTAAAGTCAATAAATATATATTCAAACTGAAAACCACAGCAACCCTTGACAATCTTAAAAACTGTCTTTTTAAAAAGCATATCTGAATAAAAAGGTTTTTTACGATCGTAAACACTACTGATCTTGTGATGGCTAGCAATCATTTTAATATTTTCCTGGGAGGCTTGAGATATCACAGGAGACTCTTGTGTTATGAGACCTATGGCATCTTTATATGTCAGTCTCATGAGTCCCCAGCCAGTCTTGAGTTGGCAACCAAGTGCCTTGCTATTGGTGCCGTGAAAAAGCAGCAAACGTAATCCATGGACAGCACTAGTTAAAGCAAATAGCCGGAAGTGTTGAAACTCTGGGGAACAGAAGGATCTGCCCGAAGTAAGTGAGACAAAACTTTCCAAGGAGCCAAAAGGGAACTTGTTGGACTGTGGTTCCTACAAGTCCTATCCATCACAAATTACTGTGAAGGGTTCATACAAGCTCATTCTTTCTCCTGTAGTAGGTAAGGAGTGAGAAGTGAAAAAAGAGTGGTGTGAACTGGGAGAAAAAGACAATGAACAACTGGAACGAAAGGCAGACAGATGAAGGATAAATATGCCAGAGGAGAGCCTCAAGAGACCTAAAACAAGAGAGCCTATATGGCTACTGACTGAAGCAAGTGAGAATGAGAAGGTATTAGGCAGAGATATTACACCAATGATTAATTCCTTAGCCCCATTTTGGCTTATCAGATACTTTAGTCCTAGGAGTTCCTAGTAAGCGGCAGCTCTCCTCACTCATGACTTCCCCCTGAAGAAAGACAACCAGGCCTCCAGTTATACTGTAGTTTTTATTATCTTTCAGATATTCAGTTGTCCTTTTCGTGTCACTTTTTTACACAGTTAATCATGTTCTAGATATTATTTTGATCCAAACTGAGGCTACAACTAGACAGTTTTAATTCGGCTGAGCCTATGTTTGGATGAATCTTTACTGTTTCCACAAGTTCTTACTGCTATTCCAGTTCGACAGCCATTTCATGCTTGTTCTTGAAGCCCTCTCCAGGAGCTGGCATGAACAATGGATAAACAGAAATGAAGCTGTGGATGGCTTTAGCAAAAGAGTCTTCTGAAGTGTTGCCAAACCTTTGCCAAACTTTGAGGGAAGATGCTACTACAAGGCCATTTTTCAAGGAAGGAGAGAAAAATATGTGGGCCTTCCAGATCTTGGGGCTTCCATGACCTTTTGCTAGCAGAACCAACAGTGAACATTGATAAAGGATACACAGTCCAACATAAACTAGAAGACCCATACTACGCCCACCAACTTTTCATATTAGTCATCTGTAATTTCTTCAACATATTTTGCTATAAAAATGTTTAGATGCTACAATCTACTTTGCCAATGAGCATGATCAGAACCATCTTCAGTGCCTAAAGGAAGAACAGGACACAGAAGAGCAACTGCAGGGGGAAATGTCTGTTACTGATTTCCTAGAGCATGAGTGGTCTCTGTTTCTCTTCTGTGTGCACACCCTCACCCCCAAACTCCTTGCGCTTACCTTCACCATGTTGGTCTGTGAACTGGAAGGCTTGTACCAGGCGCAACGCCTCATCCACAGAACGTCCCACAGGGAGGTCATTGATGGTGATCTGCCGAACAATGCCTTTAGCATCAATTATGAACAGGCCTCTGATACGGAAGAAGGAAAACAACATTTTTTTTACTTAAGATTCAAGCTTGGGACTGCCTGAGACAGGACTGTTGCCGGCATAAGAGGTTAAAGCATGCAATGCTTGGTCCGCCAAACCATATATATTTCTAGTCAAGGCAGAGATCATACCAGTATATACAAACCAAGAGTAAGGTTCTACAGCCCAATTAGTGTGTGGAAGCATTTCAGTATTTTCCTGGCTCGATACATACTCCTAAAGGCGAGGGGAGCTGATGGCAAAGGAACAATATCTTGCCACAGAAACAGGGGGAAAATCCTCTTCAATGGGACTCACAGCTCTAGAGTCAAGTGGGATGGAAGTTTTGAATCAGCCATTTAGAGGTCTTGCTACTAAAAGCAGCCAGGACCAGTGATTTCTGTTGGCCTTCACTTCTCCTGCAATTATCATTCACCATCCACCATCCATTCTGAGAGAGAGAAAAACTAGGTTGCCCTATCAGTTCAGCTGTTAGATTTGTACATTTGGCTCCTCTTCTTTTGAATGCTTTCTAATTGATCACAGTATGACCAGCAAGAGCCTGAGAGCCAGACTTGTATAGTATTTTGAGGACCATGAAGACCAGGATTCAAATCTCTTGTCGGCTATGGTAACCAACTGGGTGACTTTGAACAAATAATACTCTCTCAGCCCCAAAGGGAAATAAAAGCAAATTATCACAAAAACAAAAAAAAAACTGCCAAGAAAACCCTGTGATAGGGTCACCACAAATCAGAAGTGGCTTGAAGGCACACAACAATAAATAATGTTTAGCTACATTAAATCTGATCATTATAAGGACTTGAAAAATGTGTGCCTTTCCTTTTCCCTCTCTGTTTTCTAGCCACGGAGTATGGCATGAGGTCAAGGATAAGAACTGAGTGGGCCTCCAGATGTTGATATATTTTTATTCCTGGCATTCTTTACTGCTGCGAGTTGCAAGTCAACAATCCTGGAGAACTTTACAACTCGAACCCAGTATAAATTATTTCCTTGATTCCCTGCCTTTCCCCCAAACTTGGTACACAAAGTGACTTGCCAAAAATAAATGTTTCCAAAATGAGTAAGGATTCCATCACTCGTAGGCCTTTTGAAGCTTACTTAGTAATCAAATTACCTCTGGACATCGCCGTACCTGTATGCAATGCCCTCATCCTCCTTCAGCACACCGAAGTTCTTGCAGATATTGTGGCTGACATCAGACACAAGTGGGATGTTTGTGGAACCCAACCCACCATCCTTTCTTGGGGTATTAATCCTACAAGGAAAATAATGTTAGTATTTGCAACATTACAGTGTTATTTAATCTATTATGTCACCTGCAAATCTATAATAAATCGTATTTAGCTACATTAAATCTGGCCCATCCTCTGGATATCAGCCAGCAAGCTAACACCTTAAATCAAGAAATAGCTTCCTAACATTCAGAAAGATACTCGCAGGAACACCTCAGCAACCGAGAGTCCAAAAGTGGCAGGCTGAAACCCGGAATCTCAATCAGTGGCTGATACCAGATGAGAAACTCCCTCTTGGGCACACAGAAGATTGGGTGACTTGGAAGGCGCTCTGGCACCACAAGATGCAGACCTAACCTTAAGAAATGGGGCTACAAAGTGGAGTCCACGGCATGTGAGTGTGGAGAAGAGCAAACAACAGACCACCCAGTACAATGTAACCTGAGCCCTGCCACATGCACAATGGAGGACCTTCTCACAGTGACACCAGAGACACTACAAGTGGCCAACTTCTGGCCTTCGATTAGACAATCTCTCAGATAACCTGGTCCCAACTAGGACTCAAATCTCCTCCTTGCACTTTACTACTGCTCTGTACCCAAAATCATAATGTTCCATCTTATACTGTCCAATATCCCAAATGTTGCCATTTGACTTACACACTGTACCCACCAGCTCTATCCTTACAATTGAGTTGCACTGCTTTGCCCACCCGTGCCCAGAAATTGTTTATTGTTACAGGCTCATTGGTTGTTGGTTTGATGGTTGCTCTTATATTCTGTTGTAATGTCTTTTTATTCTGTTTTTATTTTTTAGTGTGATATATTTTAATCATGTTTGTTTTGGGCTTGTCCCCATGTAAACCGCCCTGAGTCCCTTCAGGGAGATAGAGGCGGGGTATAAAAATAAAGTTATCATTTTCATCTTTGTGTTTTTAAATACATTATAACTGCACCCTCAATTTGCTTCTGACATTATAAATAAATAACCTGCACATCTAGTTATTTAGTATTTATATGCAGTCATATTTTTTTAACAGGAATGTAATAATAATAATAATTTTATTTCTTACCTGCCTCTACTTGCAGCTTGAGGCAGGCCACAACATAGTTAAAAACACATCACCATAAAATAGTAAGTAAAATGCATATATTAACATATATTTCTGCACATATTAAAATACACAGAACAAATATTAAACTACAGCAGACACAGGACATGACCTTAACATTCATAGTTAAAATGTTGAGTAGCAATTTGCCTTGCAACTGGAGGAGCCCTCTATTTTGCTGAAGTCTGCTTCTATGGCAGTATATAGTTCTCCACACCCATTTGGTGATCAAAGCCACTGCTGCCTGTCTACTGAGATGGGTGATAAAGTTCTAGAAACAGCCAAGTTTTCCAAGATAAGGCTGGTATAGACCTCCACACCCTTCAGTCGGTTAACGTATACCTAACCCCTTCCCAGTCAGTATGCCTCAAATATTATTCTTGTGACTGATGTTTCAGCTCCATTTCCTTTTCCTGAACACAGCATGAAGCTGGACTGAAATGGCTCCTAGAACCTGAGCATCAAGCATTTCACCTAATTCATATTTATGCCCCATTATGACAAAGCTAGAAACTACAAGTCAGCCTTTAGCATAATACTTGCCTCTTAATATGAGAAACGGGCGTACAAGAACTAGGGGACTCACCAGGCCAAGTGGGTGAACTGAGAGTCAACAGAGGCAGCAATAACCTCGCAGTTGATCTTGCGGAACTCCTCAACTCGGTCGCTAAAAGCTATGATCTCCGTAGGGCACACAAAGGTGAAGTCCAACGGATAGAAAAAAAGTACTACATATTTTCCTTTGTGGGGGAAAATAAAGAGAGCACTGCTTAGCAAAATCATATCAGTAACAACAAACATAGTCTTTTAATCCACAAAACATGATCATAACTTATCTGAGGCAGAAAATTCTCTTTGTTATTGAATGTGTTTTATATGCATAAATTAAGGAATCATGATACATAGGATAATTAAGACTCACTTTGCACCATTGCCATGAATACCCACTGCTTCTTTTTATGTTTTTTTTTTTTAAACCTCAGAAGAAAATCTAGATAACAACATCACGAATCTAGCTCAGGCTTGGGCAAGCTTGGGACCTCCAGGTGTTTTGGACTCCAACTCCCACAATTCCGGCTGTTAGGAATTGTGGGAGCTGGAGTCCAAAACACCTGGAGGGTCCAAGTTTGCCCATGCCTGAGCAAGCTACTATCTATTCCAGAGCTACTAGACTCAAGGGTGATTCAGAGCAAAGCTTGGAGAATTCAGTCTTTGGGATGAAAACTCTCTGAGACCCTTGGGAGGTGTAATAACAACAACTTTATTCTTATATCCTGCCACCATCTCTCCCAAAAGGACTCGGACCGGATTACAGATGGCACAAAGTGCCTAAAACAAAACATAAAAGTGAGCACAATATAAAATAAAACAAAACAAAACGCATGCACATATAAAAACATCACATCAGATTCAATCAAACTGCGGTCCTCTAACCCTGGCAGTAAATTGCTGTAAACATGGCCAAGAGGTAAACATTAGGCATAAAATAAGTGCCAGCTGCACTAATGGAGAGAGGGCATGGGATAAAGTGCAGGATATGTGACTACTACGCAGGACAACTAGGGACTAAACATTTTCAAAGGCTTGACTGAAAAGCCATGTCTTCAAGTCCCTACAAAAGGAGGACAGTAAGGGTGCCTGTCTAATCTCCAAAGTCATGGGGCCACCACTGAGCAGGCCCTCTCTCTTGTCCCCACAAACCACACTTGTGTTGGTAGCAGGGCTGAGAGAAGGGCTTCCCTGGCAGATCTTAGAGCCCATGCTGGTTTATTTGGGGGGGGGGGGGGGTACAGTCACAAAGATAGACAGGACCCGAGTGATAACTAGCACTTTGAATTGGGATCAGAAACTTATTGGTTGCCAGTGGAGCTGCTTTAGTAGGGGCATTGCGTGCTCTTTATAGCTTGCTCCGGTTAGTAGCCTGGCTGCTGATCTTTGCACAATTGCAGTTTCCGAGCAGTCTTCAAAGGCAGCCCCACACAGAGTGCATTATAGTAATCCAATTTTGATGTAACTAAGGCATGGACCACTGTCTGGCTTCTCGAGGTACGGTCGCAGTGTAGCCTCCAAAAAAGCAATTTTTCTAAGCTCTGCTTCAGTGGCTGGTGTTTGTTTTTCCTTGAGGGAGATCTAGAATAAAGGCTCTTTCTGCCTTGATGCTCATGTGCTCCAGAGCATAGCTGGATAGAAGATTTTAGCTGTTTTGCTCTGAATCTCTTGACTTGGTCCAGCCTTGGGAATTCTTTCCTTTTTTGCACACATATTCTAAGCTTTTTGTAAACCCAGAAACTAATAAACTGAGTGAAAATAGCCACAAAAAGGTGGAATCAACAATCTCTCTTACCTTTGTAGTCTGACATTTTTAATTCCTTGATGGCTCCATCTACCACTGCTGTGGCCTGAAAGTCTGGAACTGACTTCCCAATCTGGACATTGCCGGTAGACATTTTCTGAAATGACAGAAAGGTATAAAGCTATAGGAGTGGCTACTGAGCAGCCCCTGGAAACATGAGACTTGATACAGAACAGGTACAAGGAGAATTAAAAAGCCATTCATGCCCTTCCCATCAAACTTCCAGAGCCAGAAAGGGATGGAGGGGCACTATTATCCAGCCACTGTGGTTATCAAAGTCCACATAATTGATCATCTAACCTCTCCCACATTCAACTACTGCAGTGGTTCCCAACTATGGTCCTCCAGCGGTTTGGGACTTCAGCTCCCAGAATCCCTTACTGTGTTGGCCCAGCTAACTGAGATTATTCTGGGAGCTGGAATTCCCAAACCTTGGGAACTTCAAAATTGCTGCAAGAGGAACATAAAGTGTTTCAGAGTATGAGTTAACCATGTATCAGAGTCTGTCATTTTACAAGGTTGTTCAGAGATGGTTTGCCATTGCCTTCCTCTGAAGCACAGTCTAAACTACCTGGTATTCCCGGGCGGGCAGGCAGTCTCCCTTCCAGTATGCAGGCCTGAGCCTGTTTAGCTTGTGAAATCGGACATAATCTGGTGCTAGTGGGGGGTTTTAGGCAGACTTTACCATTCTTCTTACTACCTAAATTATATCCCTAGCTTCTAGCCAATCTCTGACTTGAGAGAAAAAACATCTCTTCTAATGGGTTGCTGTGAGTTTTCTGGGCTGCATGGCCATGTTACAGAATCATTCTCTCCTGTGTTTCACCCGCATTTATGGCAGGCATCCTCAAAGGTTGTGAGGTAAGTGGGGTTTATGTATCTATGGAATGTCCAGGGTGGAGGAGTGTGAATGTGGAAATTGGCCAGCTTGATTAGCACTGAATAGCCTTGCAGCTGCAAAGCCTGGCTGCTTCCTGCCTGTGGGAATCCTTTGTTGGGAGGTGTTCTAATCATTTAGTGTATCAAACCCCAGACAAAGAAAGACAGTGTTTGCTAGCTGAAGTTTTTCAACTCAAGGCAATCCCTGAGGCATGAGACAATCAGACAGCCTTCCTCTGAGGGGGAAAATGCGAGTGGTTTCTGGTTCAAATAGCCACTTTTCAGCTTTGAGACATGAGAGAAGCCTCCCACAAGGATGATAAAACATCAAACCATCCAGGAGTCCCCTGGGCAACGTCCTTGCAGACGGCCAATTCTCTCACACCAGAAGCGACTTGCAGTTTCTCGAGTCGCTCCTGACACAACAACAACAAAAAAGCTTTGAAGTTCTAGAGAAACCCTGGCATGGGCACGCGCTAGTAAGGCGAAGTTAGCTAGCAAATGTTCCAGTGACTTCTCTAAAACCTAGCCCAGTTAGCTGAAGAGTCATCAGTGGTGTACCTGTCACTGATACGTGGATTTCAAATTTATCTGTTACAGAAAGTCTGTCTCTTTGAGCACTGCTACCCAATATCTAGCAAAGGAAGTTGCAGAAAAGTCTATGCACTCTTTTGTGGTACATTTGATTTGTGCTGAGATCCAATTAAGGTTGTCCTCACAATTTCATCCCCAAAGCAGAAGTTGGATGGCCATCTGTCAGGGGTGTTTTGATTGTGCGCTCCTGCATGGCAGGAGGTTGGACTGGATGCCTCTTGGGGTCTCTTCCAACTCCATCATTCTATGAGTCTAAAGCTCCTTTATACCAGTGGTTCTCAACCTGTGGGTCCCCAGGTGTTTTGGCCTACAACTCCCACAAATCCCAGCCACTTTAACAGCTGTTAGGATTTCTGGGAGTTGAAGGCCAAAACATCTGGGGACCCACAGGTTGAGAATCACTGCTTTATACTGTTAGCAGAGTTTCTCTCTGTGACTTCAATATCTGCTTGGGTTTCACAACTTTTCATGTAGGCCAAGCCCCATTCCTTCACCTTCTCACGTTTCTCCTTGCTTTTTGCAATATTAGGGCTGAATGCATGAGCACAGCAATGTAAATGCAGCTTTCAACAAGATAAACCCCTGCTCCTTCCAATCAGCATGTAGGAACATGAAGAGGAAGATGAGATACTGAAAGCAACAGCAGCAAGAACTTACTCACACAACCACATCTTCCACAATACTGCCGTTTCTGGCTAACAGATGGCAGACAGGCACTAACTAACTCATTAATATAATAAGCAGTCCTCTCAAGCTATGCTTAAGACAAATGTAACTTGTTTTCTACAGACAGCACCACAGAACTCCTATTTCAACATAGAATAAATCCAAACTAGGCCCAAAGGACACAAGCATCAAGAGCAGACAAGTAACTTATTCTAATTCCTCCAGATCAAGATATTTCTCCACTGGAAAGTCTAATGTATTTATACCCTTAAAAGATTGGCCTTCAAAGTAGTTCACAACTCAAATTTAAGGATATATTTCCCTGGACATTTATGCCTTATTATTCACACTTTGCATTCTCCTCTCATTTCTCTTGGCATAACTTGCATGAGCAGAGATTTCTATATAGTTTAGCTCAAGCTGCTTGCAAAATTCTCCAAAGAATCGTGACTCATTCAGTATTTTGGCAACTTCAGAAAGAGGTCCAGCTCCGTTATGCATATTAAGCAACCCCAGCATCTATATTGGAAGCCCTATTGCTCCAAAGCAAATTATTCTGGAGTATGATGTTGAATGGGCATTAAATATTCCCCAGCCTTGCAAAAGGCCTACTTGTGGTGGAGACAGGAACCGCTAGGACTAGTTTGTTGACTTTTCACTTCACTCGTGTTGGGAAAAGATTTCCCACCGTGTTAGCAACTTGGGACAGAAGAAAAAGGAACATTATCACCACCAGGAATCGTTATGCTGGAAAGCGCTTTGAGAAACTGCACTGATGAGAAAGAACTAATAGACAAAGAGGGTGCCTTGACACTGTAAAATTAATGTAGTTTGATACCTATAGAATCCTAGAGTTGGAAGAGACCTCGTGGGCCATTCAGTCCAACCTCATTCTGCCAAGAAGCAGGAAAATTGCATTTAAAGCACCCCCAACAGATGGCCATTCAGCCTCTATTTAAAATCCTCCATAGAAAGAGCTTCTGCCACACTCCGGGGCAGAGTGTTCCACTGCTGAACAGCTCTCACAGTTAGAAGTTCTTGCTCATGTTCAGGTGGAATCTCCTTTCCTGTAATTTGAAGCCATTACTCCGCGTCCTAGTCTCCAAGGCAGCAGAAAACAAGCTTGCTACCTCCTCTCTATGACTTCCACTCACATATTTAGACATGGCAATCATATCTCCTCTCAGCCTTCTCTTCTGAAGGCTACACATGCCCAGCTCTTTAAACTGCTCCTCATAGGGCTTGTTCTCCACACCCTTGATCATTTTAGTCGCCCTCCTCTGGACACATTCCAGCTTGTCAACATCTCCTTCAATTGTAGTGCCCAGAATTGGACGCAGTATTCCAGATGTGGTGTGACCAAGGCAGAACAGAAGTGTAGCATGACTCCCCTGAATCTAGACACTAGACTCCTATTGATGCAGGCCTCTTTAACTGCAATTTATTTATTTATTTATTTATTTATTTATTTACCTTACTTATATACCGCAATGGCTCAATGCTATGGAGAGCTGTAGTTTCTCAAGGCTTTTAGCCTTCTCTGTCAAAAGTGCTGATGACTCAACAAACAACAAATCCCAGGGTTTTAGAGTACTGAGCCAGTTGTAGTGGTGTCAAACTGCATTAATTCTATAGTCTAGATACACCCAAAGTGACTTTGGTTGGGCATCCCAAAGTCAGAACTAGACCAACATCCAAGACTCTTTCTTCCACAATCCTCTCCTCTGTAGCAGGTGGTTTGGGTGCTGGACATGTGGCCCATAGTTTAGTCTTGTCTCAAAATATCCAACACATTTCAGAGCTAAAGTCTTTATCACAATACACTATTATAGCAGTATATTCAATTTTAACTACCAAGGTAACATCTCGAGGAAGTCTGGGGTTTATAGTTTAATGGGGTCCAATAACTTTCTGGGCTGTAAATGCCTACCAACTGCAAATCCTAGGATTCCACAAGATGCTGTCGCAGCAGTTAAATTAGTGCAACAACAGTGCAGTGTGCTATGAAACTAAGCTGTGGTGCAACCCTATCTAAGGCTTAAGTGCAACAACCTAGGCCTCATCAGTGAGTGGCAGGCCCCTGCTCTTTAAATCCCTTAAAGAGAAAGGTATTTTGACAGCCTTAGATAACAAACAAGTAATCTCAAGATGGGGAGAGGGGTGTTGCAAAAGCCTTTATCAGAGTCCTCCAGATCAAGGAGGAGGCTTTGCAGAGTAATCTAACAGCCCCTACCGGCTTAAATGGGTGAAGTCTGGAGGAAGACAAGGCAACGCCATTGTGTGCTTAATCCGATCTGCAGCTACTGGCACAGCCAGTGTGAACAAGGCAAGAAATGGGGAGATTTCACTGAATTGTGACTCTAGTTTTGAGCCTGAAGGATAAGGAGATAAAAAATCCAGGGGTGATTTTCTTATTTATTTATTTACAGTATTTATATACCACCTTTCTCACCCCTGGGGGGACTCAAAGCTGTAACAATGCATAACCTCATTCTACACCAGGCATGGGCAAACTCTGGTCCTCTGAGTATTTTGGACTACAACTCCCACCATTCCTAACAACCTACTTGCTGTTAAGAATTGTGGGAGTTGAAGTCCAAATACCTGGAGGGCCAAAGTTTGCCCATGCCTGTTCTACAGTTACATTAATATAAATTGGCCCCACTTTAAGTGCCATGGCTCAATATTACAGGAGTCGTGGTTTTACAAGGTCTTTATACTTCTCCTTGAAATAAACTATGATTCCATGGCATTGAGCCTTGGCAATTAAAGTGGTATTGAACTATATTAACGCCATGGTGTAGATGCAATCCCAGACATCAACCCACACTTGATGCCTTTGTCCAACTACTCCACCATCTAACCCAGGCATAGGCAAACTTTGGCCTTTTAGGTGTTTCTGACTTCAACTCCCACAATTCCTAGCAGCCTTGGGCCCCTTTTCTTTCCCCCCTCAGCTGCTTAAAGGAAAGGGCCCGATCTTCTGCTAGGAATTGTCGGAGTTGAAGTCCAAAACACCTGGAGGGCCCAAGTTTGCCCTTGCCCGATCTAACCCATTTGAGATAAAGAGTCCCAAAGGGGCCCCATTTCCATTCATCTCTTTCAATAGTACTTGAAAGTGTCCCTAACCCAACTGCACACCTGAAATTTTTGTTCTGCACTTTCAGTTAAAAAGAATGCAAGAATTCAATCATTCTCTCAAAGCTCTGTTTCAGGGCCTTTTCAATGAGCTTAAGAGCTTAGACACCTTGCCTGGAGCCCCAAGGGGAGTAGCTTATTCGTAGGAGCAGTATTCAATGAGGGATTCAGATTAGGAGTCCTTCTACACTAGATATGGGCAAACTTGGGCCCTCCAGGTGCTTTGGACTTCAACTCCCACAATTCCTAATAGGCTGTCCAAAACACCTGGAGGATCCAAGTTTGCCCATGTCTGATCTACACTGTGGAATAGATGCAGTTTGACTCAAAAGCTATAGGTGTTGCACTTTCACAAGGTCTGGCTGCATCACCAAAGCACAAATCCCAGGATTCCATAGCATGGAGTCTTGGCAGTCCAAAGGGTGATCAAACTGCATTAATTCGGCTGTGTGGATGCACCCTACAAGAGAGCTTTTGCACGTGCGGCCTGGGCGTTGGAGAGAAAGGAGCTATAAAAGGAGGACCCTTAGTAAGACAGCTTAGCAGCAAGGAGGCCTTCCCCGCCTCCTCCTCGAAACGAAAGGAGGGCTACAAAAGGAGCACCACCAGCCTCGCTTTTTTGCAAAAGGAGGGCCGCCTCCGAAAGCCCCCCCTCTTCCTCCTCCTCCTCTGTCTCCTCTTTGAGACAAAGGCGTACGAGGCCTGGCTGCCAGGAGGAGCAGCAGCAGCAGCCCATTCTGGCGTCACGCGCTGGAACTGAAAGGCCGGTCCACGCGGGAAACGAAGACCCAGCAAAGTCGGGAGAAGAAGGCGGATGGCAAAGGAAGGCCCTTCACAGGCCCACCGCCAGGCCTCTCGGAGGGGACGCCTCGCACCTCGGAACAATGTACCTGCAGCCAAGCCCCTGCACTGGAGCAACCGCCCATCCACGCCTTACCTCACTCAAGCCGACTTCAAAAGACACCCGGCGAACCTGGACCACTCCTGGCGCAGGAGGAGGCGGCGGCCCTTTTATAGCAAGCGGGATGGCAGGGGGTGGGCGGGGCTTGGGGCCGGTGGGCGGGGCCTGAGCCAGGCCCCTTCACGCGGCGCACGCGACCCAAGGGATGGGTTGGGATCCTTGGGGGACAAAGCCAGCAGCACCTGTGGAATTGCACCCAGGGTGCAGCACTGTAGCATGAATGCAATTTGTGCACCGCCAGGGCTCAATTCTATAGCATCCTGGGGACCCTTCCACACAGTGGAGAGCAAGGATTCCCCGAAATACAAGGGCAGAAGGCCACTATACACCAAAAAGTAATGCAGTTATATATAATCAGAATAATGTATATCATATCTATGCTTATAGTACTATAACATTAAATGTACTAGCATCTCGTACAAAGTATACTTCATGTAATTCTATAAACCAAAAAAATTCCTTATGTGGGATAAACAACTAATTCTTACAGCAAAATGAACAAGTTTGTAGGTTCTTTTTGAAACCAAAGTTTGTCAACAGCAAATCAAAGTTTATCAGTCCTTTTGAAAACCAAAAAGGACCTACAATACACTTCTCAATAACAAATCAAAGTTTGCAAGTCTTTTTTGCAAGTCTCTTAATCCAGAACTTCTTGATGTGAGTAAACAGCTGATTCCTACAGCAGAATGAACAAGTTTGTTAGTCCTTCTTTAACCAAAGTTTGTCAACAGCAAATCAAAGTTTATCAGTCCTTTTGGAATCCACAGTTTATAAACCACAACCGGTTTTGACTACGTGAAATCTTCGTCAGGTGATAGTTGATACACGTAGAAATCCACAAATAGTCAGTTTTACCAAGTGGAGAATTCTTCAAGTAGAGTCAGTATATTAATGTCAATAATGATGTGGTCCTAAAGTGAACAAATATGAGTGGCTAAAACACATAGTATACGAGAGCAATTACCAAATGTTGTGAAAGCATACAGAACAGGAACAAAAAATATTCACATAAGTTCTCCTACAAAAGTGCTCTGCTATTAATATGATTCTATGGCAAGCCCAGGAGAAACAGGTAGAAACTCCAGGATATATAGAGAAACTTAAAGTATATGAAGAGAAATTTAAAAGGGCCTGGTATAGCTATCAGTGTGGATGTATCCCAGTCATCAACAGTAAGTTACTCATAAGAAAAAACCTGTTTAAAGAGGCATGCACCGGTTCACATAAAACACTGAAATGAAATGGAATCGTTTAGTCCCTTAGGATGCACAGTTTTAAGAGTAAAAATCCAGAAGGCTTCACATTGTTGTAGTCTAGTAGATAAATCTGTGTTTGAGGAGGATGTAACCACCTCTAGAACTAGGACCTTGAACGATTCAGGACTATGGTTCATTACATTTGAATGTTTATATAGGCTTGAGATGCTGTGAGAGACATGCCCACAAGTTCTACTTTGGGCCCTTCCACACAGCCCTATATCCCATAATATCAAGGCAGGAAATCCCACAATATCTGCTTTGAACTGGGTTATCTGAGTCCACACTCAGATAACCCAGTTCAAATCAGATATTGTGGGGTTTCCTGCCTTGATATTATGGGATATAGGGCTGTTTGGAAGGGCCCTGGAATATGTCATTTTACAAGGTCTCTGCTAAAGAATGCTGGTACCTCACCAAGCTACAAATCCCAGAATTACATGGCATGGAGTCCTTGCAGTGAAAGTGGTGTCAAGCTGCATCCATTCAACAGGATAAAAGCACCCCTAAGGCCCTTTCACACAACCATATTACTAAGGACCCTTCCACACAGCCTATTATCCATGAATATCAAGGCAGAAAATCCCACATCTGCTTTGAACTGGAATATATGGCGGTGTGGATTCAGATAACCGAGTTGAAAGCAGATATTGTGAGATTTTCTGCCTTGATCTTCTGTTTTGTATGGCTATGTGAAAGAGCCCTAAGGCCTCTTCCACACAGCTGAAGAAAAACCCACACTATCTGCTTTGACCTGGGTTATATGGCAGTGTGGACTTGGAGCCCTTCCACACAGCCATATAACAAAGAATATAAAGTGTGACAGTGTGGACTCAGATAACCCAGTTCAAAGCAGATATTGGGGGATTTTCTGCCTTGATATTCTGGAATACAGGGCTATGTGGAAGGGCGCCCAGAATAACAAGGCAGAATAACCCACAATATCTGCTTTGAACGGGGTTATCTGAGAACCCTTCCAGACAGGCCCTCTATCCCAGGATCTGATCCCAGGTTTTCTGCATTAAACTGGATTATATGAGTCCCCACTGCCATATAATCTGGGATAAACAGAAAATTTAGGATAGGTCCTGGAATATAAGGCCTGTCTGGAAGGGCCCTGAGTCCATGCTGCCATATATCCCCGTTCAAAGCAGATAATGTGAGATTTTATTCAGCTGTGTGGAAGGGTTAGGTTAGTTTCTACTAACCCAAACTGTATTGCGATAATGAAAGGCATTCAACAGGTCAAACTCAGCATCACTTTACATGTCTAAGCTGAAGTGTTGGACTTTAGCCCATGATGCTAAATTTCCTTCTAGAAACAATGGCAGCCTCATCCATCACCTCTGGTTACGGATGCCTTGTACATCTTGACCCAAATGCTACTAGGTACTCTTTACAAAAGCCCCTTCCACACAGCTGTATAAAATCCACATTGAACTGAATTATATGGCAGTGTGGACTCAGATAGTCCAGTTCAAAGCAGATATTGTGGATCATCTGCCTTGATATTCTGGATTATATGGCTGTGTGGAAGGGCCCTAAGTATCTCTTGCCTAAGAAAACCCTGTGAAATCCATGGGGTCACCACAAGATGACAGTCATCTTTACGGTACTTCTACAAGGAACTCAGAACCATTGAATAATTAGTAGAGCAGTGAGTCAACTGACAGCCCTTCCACACAGAATATCGAGGCATATAATCTACAGTATCTGCATTGAATTGAGTTATATATCTGAGTCCACACTACCACATATCCCAGTTCAAAACAGAAAATGTGGGATTTTATTCAGCTGTGTGGAAGGGACCAGAGGAACCCCGCTGATTAAGGCCCCTTCTTCACTGCCATATAATCCAGATTATCAAAGCAGATAATCCACACTATCTGCTTTGAACTGCCATATAATCCAGTTCAAAGCAGTTAATCTGGATTATATGGCCGTGTAGAAGGGGCCTCAATGGATCTACACTTGTTGACACTAACAATAGCATTTAGGCGAATGTCTGCTCGGTATGCTCAGAAAACTTCATCAGCTGGATTTCGTTTGAACAAAAGTATAAGAGACTAGCCAGGAAAAACAAAGAAAGGAACCTTACACAGAGAGTCATTCATACCTCTGAAATTCCATGCATGCAAGAAATGTATGGGGGTAACACCTTTCTTGAGTTCTCTCCCATGGATTTGTTGTTGGTATGTGCCTTCAAGTTGAGCCTGACTTGTGACAACCCTAATATAGCATTTATGTGGCAAGATTTATTCAGTTGCTTTGTGAAAAATTACCGCCATCATTTTTATGTTGTGAATTTTAAAACAATGCTGTGGGTGCAGGGTAGGGTAGCAAAAGAAAAACATGCTTCAGTAGTTAATAATCTGCCTTGTATTGAGAAAATCTCAGTTCAGAGCATTTCTTGCCTCTAAAACCTAATAGGATCTCAGGGGAACAGGGCCAAAAAGAGCTTCTACCAGCCAGAGTAGGTTTCATGCTTGGTCTAACAGCTTCATAGCATCATCACAGATGAGACTTGTCAGAGACAACACAGATGAGGCATGTTATCTAGATCCAATTCAGTTTGGTTTCAGGCCCAGCTGTGGGAGAGAGATGGCTTTGATGCCTTGTTGGATTAATGTGATACATATGGGGGAGTGTGGTTTAGTTGGTACTGTTAAAACTCTTGGTTTGCAGTGCCATTGACTGTGTTGATCTCTATAAGGGCCTTCCACACAACCCTATATACCAGAATATCAAGGCAGAAAATCCCACAAGATCTGCTTTGAGTGTGGAAGCAGATATTGTAGGATTTCCTACTTTGATAATCTTGGTTATAGGGCTGTGTGGAAGGGCCCTGGGTTGAGTCTACACTGTCATATATTCCAGTTTAAAGCAAATAATGTGGGATCTGTCTATCTTCATGACCTTATCTTCCCCTACGAGCCCACGTGGTCTCTAAGGTCTTCTGGGGAGGCTCTTCTCTCACTCCCACCTCTGTCTCAGACATGGTTGGTGGGGATGAGAGAAAGGGCATTTTTGATGGTGGCCCCTCGTTTCTGGAATTCCCTCCCCAGGGGGATCAGGTTAGCACCCTCCCTATCCACATTTTGTAAGAAACTAAAAACACGGATGTTCCGTTGTGCATTCGATTGACAATCTCTTTGACAAATGATCCCTTTGACAGATGGCCTGAAAAGAAGTTCCTGTATTTGATTAATGTATTTTTAAGCTGAAATGATCCTATTACAACTGCTGTATTCCTATGCTGTGATATGTTCTATCCATCTTTTTGACCAGCCTATTCTCCAACTTCTTTGTACACCAGCTCCCCCCCCCCCCCCCCCCCCCCCGAGACTAGAAGTATTTCTGGTTGTTGCTTATGATGTCTGTTTATTATTGCTTACGATGTTCGTTGCACACGCTTTTAATTTTTATTTGCCTTGTTTTAATTGTATGTTTTTTGGGCTTGGGCCCATGTAAGGCGCCACGAGTCCCTTCGGGGAGATGGAGGTGGGGTAGAAAAATAAAGTTCTTCTTCTTCTGTGTGGAAGGGGCTTTAGTCAAAAGGGCAGGTCAGGTGATTGGGATTTGAATTGGGTCTATGGAATCGCATCATATTCCCCTTGGAAACTCAGCTTCAGTCTGACCCTGGTCTCATCTACACTGCCAGATAATCCAGGTGATCAAAGCAGAAAATGCACATTATCTAATTGGAACTGGATTATTTAGGCCCCTTCTACATAGGTGTATAAAATCCAGATCAGATAATGTGGATTTTCTGCTGTGATAATCTGGATTTTCTGGCAGTGTAGAAGGGGCCTTAGGGCCCTTCCACACAGCCATAAAACCCAGAATATCAAGGCAGAAAAATCCCACATTTTCTGCTTTGAACTGGAATATATGGCAGTGTGGACTCATAACCCAGTTCAAAGCAGATAGTGTGGGATTTTATTCAGCTGCGTGGAAGGGGCCTGTAACTCCATTTCAATAGTAGCCAGTGTTAGAAATGACCCCTCTGAGCCTATGATTAATAAAACTCTGGACAAGACATTTTTGGTGAAGTAGCAAATTTTGGCAACCTTCAATTCTTCCAGCATTAACAGCCTGCTTTTATCCAAATCTAATTTCTTCCTTTGCCTGACCTGCCTTTAGTTTCAATTATGATCCATTATTCTCTTTTCCTGTAGATTGTCTGTGTAATATCTGCGCCTCTTTATCTATAATTGGTCAGCTACTTCCTACTGTAGACAACCAGGCAGACTAAACCAGGCCTGGGCCAACTTGGGCCCTCCCTCCGGGTGCTTTGGACTTAGCTCCCAGTGTTCCTAACAGCTGGTAGGCTGTTACAAATTGTGGGAGTTGAAGTCCGAAACACCTGGAGGGAGGGCCCAAGTTTGCCTATGCCTGTTCTACAGGACCCGAACAGCATCTCTGCTTCTGCACTGGCTGGACCGCACTTAGGTGGCGCAGCATCTTTGCTCCACGAACTACGACTCCCAGAAGGCTGTGCGCTGCCTGCGCTCCTGCCTCTCCGTTTCCGGTGCAGGTTCCCCCTCGGCGTTTCCTTGGCGCGCGGCTCGGAAGATGGACCTGGGCGCCTTCGAGGAGGACAACGCGGTGAGCTGCCTGCTGGGCTCCTCTGCGCCCGCCGCCTGCCGCGCCCAGCCCTGCTGCCTGGGCATCGATGAGGCCGGGAGGGGGCCCGTGCTCGGTAAGGGGAGCCTTGCAGCCCAGGGAGGGAATGTTTTGGTCCAGCAAAGAAATGCACGAACAAGGAGGCAGGCAGGTCTTCGGGCGCATCTGCACTGTACAAGTCATGCATTGGACCCCACTTTCACTGCCGTGGCTTCATGATGTAAAATCAAGGGAGTTGTGGTTTTACAATCTGTAGCCTTCATTTCCAAAAAGTGCTGGTGCCTCACTAAACTACATCTCCCAGGATTCCATAGCACTGAGCCATGGTAGTCAAAGTGGGATCAAACTGCATTATCTCTACAATAATAATAATAATAATAATAATAATAATAATAATTATTGCTGTAGAGATAATGCATGGATCCAACCAGTCCATACTTCAGGAAACAAAGCCTGACTGCTCATTGGAGGGAAGAATAGTAGAGGCCAAGATGAAGTACTTTGGCCACATAATGAGAAGACAGGAAAGCTTGGAGAAGACAATGATGCTGGGGAAATGGAAGGAAAAAGGAAGAGGGGCTGACCAAGGGCAAGATGGATGGATGGCATCCTTGAAGTCACTGGATTGACCCTGAAGGAGCTGCGGGTGGTGACAACCGACAGAGAGCTCTGGTGTGGACTGGTCCATGAAGTCACGAAGTCAGAAATGACTGAACAAATGAACAACAACAACAACAATAATAATAAACAACTTTATTTATACCCCGCCACCATCTCCCCCAACAGGGACTCAGGGCGGCTTACATAAGGCCAAGCCCAAACAATAAATTACAATAAAATAACATATACAATAAACAATATACACAAAACATTTTTTAAAAGCAGTGTAGGTGTATTCTATGTCTTGCTTGAGACCCAAATGGAGACCTTCTGCTTTTTGTTGTTGTTGTTAGCTGCAATATCACACCTATAAACGTGGAATGATGGTTACTTTTGGAGAAACCAATGCAGAAGTATCCATGTTGTCTGTCATAGGGCCCTTCCACACAGCCCTATATCTTAGACTATCAAGGCAGAAAATCCCACAATATCTGCTTTGGTCTGGGTTATCAGAGTCCACATTGCCATATATTCCAGTTCAAAGCAGATAATGTGGGATTTTCTGCCTTGATATTCTGGGATATAGGGCTGTGTGGAAGGGTCCCATAAAATCATAGAATTGGAAGAGACCACAAGGACCACCCAGGACAACCCCAGTTTGGCTTTGTAGCTATACTTATTATAGCAGCATTGGAGAGAGAAGGGACTGTATTTCCTGCTGAAAGCTGTTAGGAATGATTAATCTTACCGTCTAAGATTAACTGAGGGCCCTTCCACACAGCCCTATGTTCCAGAATATCAAGGCAGAAAATCCCACATATGTTTTGAACTGGGTTATCTGGGGCCCCTTCCACACAGCTGAATAAAATCCCACATTTTCTGTTTTGAACTGGAATATATGTCAGCGTGGACTCGGATAATCCAGTTCAAAGCAAATATTTTCGGATTTTCCGACTTTATATTCTTTGTTATATGGCTGTCTGGAAGGGCACCGAGTCCACACTGCCATATAACCCAGTTCAAAGCAGTTAAGTGGGATTTTATTCAGCTGTGTGGGTGGGGCCTGAAAGGCCATATCACCCCTAATCTTGCAGTACTGGAGTATGTAGATTTTTAAAAAACGCACATATGTTATTCTAAGTCTTACAATAACCCTGAAAGGTAGACCACTGTTTTTTTATATTGTAGCTAAAACACTGATGTTGCATTGGATCACTTATTCTGGCTTCTGCTTCCCTTCCAGGCCCCATGGTTTATGGAATCTGTTATTGCCCTGTGGCCCGGCAAGGAGATCTGGAGGCGATCAAGGTGGCAGGTAAAAATAGGAGGACTTGCCTGAGTAGAGGTGGAAACTGTAGAATATGAAATGGGATGCAAACCAGAAAAGAAAAGGAAGCACCCTGTCTGTTGTTTTTCTGGAGAGATGTTTGCATTCCTCCTAGTGCCCATCGCTTTCAGCTTGTTCCCTTCTTCCCACTTGCTTTTAGATTCAAAGACTCTAACAGAAGCTCAGCGGGAGCAGCTCTTTGAGAAGTTGGATGCAGCCAAGGATTTTGTGGGTTGGGCCCTGCACATCCTCTCGCCCAACTTCATCTCAACTAGCATGCAGAGGCGGTGAGCAGCATGCAGAGCATGGCCATGTTGCTGATAAGTGGATTAAAATACCATTAGTTTTTGGAAAGATGACATGGTTTCCTCAAGGTCGCTGTTTTGCCTCTCTTAGAACTGATTGGAAATGGAGCTTAGGTACCATGTGGACAAGAGTCTATAAGCAGTGTCTCACAAGAACCACAAAATAATAATAATAATAATAATAATAATAATAATAATAATAATAGCATCAGCAACAATACCACACCACCTTACTTAAATATGGCATTGTTAAGGATATGGCATTTGCATTCATGCCTGCTCTGTGGGCAGTGCAGTCTCTGGTGACAAATGTCTTTCTGTTTTGGATGCCATTAACATGTTTGAACATAGAAAGCTGTATTATATTCAAGTGAGACTGTTGGTAGAGAAGCAGGATAATGCAAATAAGACGCCGTGCTACACATTGTCCATAATTATAGATAACTGATTTTGAAAAAGTTATTTTCAAACTTTTATTGTGACTATTAATGGAATAAAATGATCTGCTCCGTGATAGCATTGTTTCATTATGTAAAAGCTGACTGGCTTTTTGTAACTGGATAATTTGTTTGTTCAACAAATCAAAATCAGTTTTGATCCATTTAAAGATATGAGAATTTATCAGAAGTCAGTCAATTATAGTATAGTAGTTAGCCAAGTAGTATTCTTCTTCTATACAGATTTTTAAAGATGAGTCATGCCATAATATTATTATACTCTCAACTACAAAAATGTGGCTAAATGGATTAAATTCTTGTGCCGACAGGACTGCTGACTAAAAGCTCAGTGGTTTGAATCTGGGAAGCAGAGTGAGCTCCTGCCTGTCAACTCCAGCTTCCCATGTGGGGACATGAGAGAAGCTTTTCATAGGATGGTAAAACATCTGGGCATCCCCTAGGTAGTGTCCTTGCAGATGGCCAGTTCTCACACCAGAAATGACTCGCAATTTCTCGTCACTCCTGACACAAAAAATTAGTACAAAATGATATTAATTAAAAAAATAGACCTTCTATGCAATACTACACTAGAAAAAAGAAAACCTATTTCAAAAAGTTTTATTTTTAATTTCTAACTTATTACGTACAGTTGAGCATAGATATCTCTTTTTTACTTGTGCAAAAGAAACGTAGAGCACCAAAAAAGAACTAAAATGTTATATGGTTGTCAGTCATTAGGGATTTTTATATTTACTGTTCCACTGTGGTGTAATTTTTAATGTAGTGTCAAAACATTTTTTTTCTTTTTAGTAGTGTTCAAACAAGCTAATACTAAAGTTCTTGATAAAAGTGCATTTTGGTATTTGTGTATTTTTACAAAAATGCATTGTTGTACTTTAAAACAATATAATAAAAATGTTTAATGTAATGTGACCTATGAATTACACGAGAGCCAGTGTGGTGTGCTGGTTTGAGCATTGGACTAAGACTGGAAAACAGGGTTTAAATATATGCTCAACCATAGAAACGTATTGGGTGACCTTGGTCAAGCCACACTCTCAACCTTAGAGGAAGGCAAAGGCACCCCATAAAGAAATCTTGCCAAGAAAACCCCATTATATAGTCATCATAAATTGGAAATGTTTCAAAAGTACATAACTACAGAACATGTGAGTTATTTAAGTTAGAAATTACATAATGGTTAGCGTAATCTGCAAGAGTTGTTCAAGGAAAGACTGAAAAACGGGATACAATTTTTTGGCGGCAACCCTTTTATTTAGACCAATATCATCTGCACTAGAGTGAAGAGTCTTTGGCACTACTTTGGTACTTCTTCAACTCCCAGAAGCCTCAACCAAAATGTGCGGGCACTCCTTGTCTGCATCAAGTGGCAGCATCTCTGCCATGTTTCAGTCAAGATCCTTTACTAGTTCTGACCAGAGATACAGGGGGTTGCAGCTGGGACTTCCTGTGTTGAAGCTGTGCTCTCCCTTGCTGTATTCATCTACTCTTTCCTCCTCTGATACCTAGTTGGTTCTAGTAAAAGATCCAGCCATGACACTTTTTAAACTTGCCTTTCTCTCTGGGTTAGAGCCAACATTATGTCATTGAATCAACATGGATTCTTTTTTGTTGCAGAGCAAAGTACAACCTAAATGCACTTTCTCATGATACAGCCATTGGGCTCATCCAGCATGCGTTAGACTCTGGAGTGCAGGTTGCAGAGGTGAGCCACTTCATCTCTCCACGCTTGTGGGAAATAGCACAAAAGGCTGCCTCTTACATCCATTGTGGCTTCTCCTTCCTTCAGGTCTTTGTGGACACTGTGGGCCCAGCAGAGAAGTACCAAGAGAAGCTAAAGCAACAGTTTCCAGGACTGGAGGTTACCGTGAAGCCAAAGGCAGACTCCCTCTTTCCTGTTGTCAGTGCAGCCAGTATCTGTGCCAAGGTAAATATTAGCCATAAGATCCCTTCACCTTCAATAGCTTCTCTTGTGTTTGGAGAGATGCACTATCGCGTTGTGAACCTCTAATTACTCCATCGACCAAATCATAGCTGACATCCTTGAGTCCCTCCAGTTTTGTTGAGCTGCAGTCCCCAGTAGTCCTCGCCACTCTGGCTTGCAGTGAGGCCTGGTGAAAGCAGTTGCCCATCAGTTTCTGGAGGGCAAAAGGTTCTCCATGCCTGAGGAAAGTGTTGCTTCCATGTGTAAAAGTACAATACCTTCTGATTACCAGACATGTGGAAACCAAGCAAAAAGAGACTGCTATTGCTGTCATTGTCTGCCTTTCTCAAATAACAAGCTGAACACCATTGGAGATCGAGTGTTATACAACTTCGGTCCAGTGCAGGAAGGCAAAATCTGTGTTCTTCATTTTCTCTTGTGTTCTCCAGGTAGCCAGGGATCGGGTTGTGAAAAACTGGAAATTTGTTGAAGCTCTGGAGAATGTGGACTCGGACTATGGCTCAGGCTATCCCAATGGTATGTTTCAACCTCTTTTTCTGCCTATCTTGAGAACAGCCACAGATATGGTTATAACTTCTAGTATAGAGAACTTCAAAAGACAATTGGACAAACATTTAGAAGATATGGAAAGGTCTTATTCAGACTTCTAGTCAGACTAGCATATCCCTTTCTGGTATAGCCCATTCTATCCCTCTGTCTTCCTCCATTGGACACTTTCAGTGTTTACTGAGTTTTTAGGTTACCTCGTTCTCCTCTTAGGGTTTTCTCACCCAATTCCCTCTTGTGTGTGGATGTGGATTTTGGCCACCTAATACTCCACACTTGGAGTTCTGACTGTGAATTTTGGGGGCTCTGGCCACACAGTAGTCAGAAAGTACCAGTTTGGGGAATGCTGACATTAGAAGATCAATTTAAGCAGAAGCAGAATTCTAGGTGTAACATACCACTGACTATCAGCTGCTGGGGAACAATAGCTGACATAGACTTTTCCCCATAGGATATCCCCAACTGTAAGAGCCAGACCAATTCTTATTCCATAGATGCCATGGGTTCACTCCTAGGCCTGAAGTTCTTGCTTCTGCAATTCACTTGTAAAGTGACATATTTATTTATTTACTTACCTCATTTGTATACTGCTTTCCTCACCCCAGGGGAGACTCAAAGCGGTTTCCAACATATTCACTGCAAAATTTAATGCCTCACAATCATATGAAAACCTAACATAGAACTATTGATTAGATCATAAAAACGTAACAATATGTAAACATCAACACACTAAAATCACATAATCCAAAAATCATGGTCCAAGGCTATATCAATATCAAATATCAATTGCACATAATCCCTGTTTGTTCCTTGTATTGCCTACTGCACAAATGCTTGGTCCCACATCTGTGTTTTTGCTCTCTTTCTGAAGGCCAAGAGGGAGGGTGCTGATCTAATTTCGTTGGGGAGGGAGTTCCAGAGCCAAGGGCCACCACTGAGAAGGCCCTCTCTCTCGTCACCAACAGTCGCACTTACAAAGGAGGTGGGACCGAGAGCAGGGCCTCCCTGGATAATCTTAACTTTCGAGATGGGGTATCAAAGGCTGCTGAGATGTCCAGGAGAACCAACAGGGGCACACTCCCCCTGTCCAGTTCCCTACACAGATCATCTACTAAGGCAACCAAGGCTGTTTCAGTTCCATGACCCGGCCTGAAGCCAGACTGCTCCAGATCCATATAATCAGATTCCTCCAAGATCATGAAGAATTGAAGAAATTGTGAATACAGGAGCAGACACAACTAGAACTTGGAGGCATTTTAAATTCCATTCTCTTATTTGCCATGACCTCTGTTCTTGCAGAGCTATCAGAACAACATTGGAATCTAAGCAGAGATTCCACCTTAGAAATAGGGACAACTGCAAAAACTAATCCTAAGGGTTTTTTTTTTTTTTGCCATCTGTCATTTTTCCCCCTTATTGCTTCTCCAGACCCCAAGACTAAAGAGTGGCTCACACAAATTTTGGACCCTGTATTTGGCTTCCCCCAGTTTGTGCGATTCAGTTGGAGTACAGCTCAGGTCATCCTGGAGAACAAAGCCGTGGCTGTTCGCTGGTGAGTGGAAAGGGAAGAGCTGCCAGATCATGGGATGGTGGAGAGAGATTGCTTGGAGTGGGAAATCAAGGGAATTCGGAACTGACAAGGAAGCAGCTGCTTCAAACCATGATCAGCCGGGCTTGCCTTTGGGAGTTTTGGGTGCACAGAAGGGAACAGACTTCATTAAGCAGCAATTGAGGCTGTGGATGGCATGGAAAACACAGCACAATACTTTTAACAGTGAGGCAGGGTACTGAGTATATTGGCAGCAGAAATACCTACTGGCCATGATGGCTTAGGTCCTCTGAGAGTTGGGTTGCTGTGAGTTTTCCGGGCTGCATGCCATGCTCCATAAGCATTTTCTCCTGACGTTTTGCTTGCATCTACAGCAGGCATCCTCAGAGGTTGTGAGGAATGTTGGAAACTAGGAAAATGGGATTTATATACCTGTGGGTTGACCAGGGTGGGAGAAAGAACACTTGTCTGCTTGAGACAGGTGTGAATGTTTCAGTTGGCCACCTTGATTAGCGTTGATTGGCCTTGTAGCTTCAAGATCTGGCTGTTTACTGCCTGGGGGAATCCTTTGTTGGGCCAGCTAACACCTCCCAACAAAGGTTTCCCCCAGGCACTAAACAGCCAGATCTTGAAGCTGAATGCTAACCAAGGTGGCCAATTTCAACACTCACGCCTGCCTCCAGCAGACAAGAGTTCTTTCTCCCACCCTGGACATCCCACAAATATATAAACCCCACTTGCCTAGTTTCCAATAGACCTCACAACTTCTGAGGATGCCTGCCATAGATGTGGGTGAAACATCAGGAGAGAATGCTTCTGGAACATAGCCATGCAGCCTGGAAAACACACAGCAAACCGGTGATTCCGTCCACGAAAACCTTCCACAACATTCTGAGAGTTTCCAACCAAAATAATGACTTTTCTAAAATCTGGAGCCTGGTGAAGGGTTATTTGAGGTGCTTGGATCTGTCAAGTGTTTGCAGGGCTGTTTTCTTTCATTTTTGTATCAGCTCTGAGCTAGAAAATTGGTTTCTCCCCAAACTATCCCTTTGGGGCTTCTTTTTCTTTTAACCCCTCCATGCTTTATTCATTGTGGATGTGGACTGTGCAAAGCACTGCAGTGTTCCAGCAGAAAGCGCTGGCATCAAAGGATGGCTGTGACTCCCCTTGTTGATTCTGGGGATTCAAATGAGTAGCCCGGTGCCCCATTCAGTCCCAAACTGCCAGTGTTCTTGTTGCCTTACTTCTCAAACTGACTTCTGCAGACAGGCAGGATGCCACAGGAGGAGCTGGAGATGTAGCCCGTGACCTCTGTCCTATTTAGATGTGAAAAGCTTTTCTGTACTATCTTGTTAAGAGAAGCAAACCTCCGTAGCAAATTTTCTATCTGGGCTGTTAGAATGTAGTGAAGGCCAGTGATTGCAACAATTAGAGAAGAGTAGAGCTCAAGACTATGGATGTAACTCTGAAAGAGTCAAGATGCAGGGCAGGGTGGGAGAAATTGCAGAGATTAGAAAAGCGACTTTTGAAATGCCTTGCCAACATGCCTAGCAGCCATTTGCAGTCCAAAAAAAGGAATTGTGGAAAATGTGTTGTCAAAGGCTTTCATGGCTGGAATCACTAGGTTGCTGTGAGTTTTCTGGGCTGTATGGCCATATTCCAGAAGCATTCTCTCCTGACGTTTCGCTCAAAATGAACAAAATCTGGCTGTCAGTATTTTTTTAAAATCCTCTAAAATTGGGACAGTAAATAAAGAGCAACACTCAAAAAGCAGAGGAATTCCAGACAAGAATCAATCAGGGCCAGCTAACACCTCCCAACAAAGGATTCCCCCAGGCAGCAACCAGCAAGGCTTTGAAACTGCAAGGCCATTCAATGCTAATCAAGGTGGCCAATTGCAACATTCACACCTTCCTCAAGCAGATGAGTTTTTCCTCCCACCTTGGACATTCCATAGATATATAACGCCCACTTGCCTAGTTTCCAACAGACCCCTTAATCTCTGAGGATGCCTGCCATAGATGTGGGCGAAACATCAGGAGAGAATGTTTCTGGAACAAGGCCATAACAGCTTGGAACACTCACAGCAACCTGAATTATGGAAAGTTCTGATTTAAGCTTCCCCATCTAAATCTTCATTTCTCCCCATGTTTTTGGCTCTCTTTCTCCAGGGATGATACTGAAGACGACCCATCCCAGAAGAATGCTAAGTCCCTGCTGAGCTACTTTGCCCGGAAGGACACTCCCACCCAGCGCCCTGCCCACCGCTTCTTTTATGAACGCAAGCTGGAGACCGTGACTAGCCTGTAGGGGGCAGCAGCTTGATTCCCTTCATGTTGGCATCATCTTTCTTGGATTGCACAGGAAACTTTCTGGATTGTCCCTGTGTTTTTAACTGGAGGCTGTAAATTCCTTGAGCTAGGACTATGCAGGGAACCTGTGTGTGGTGGCATCAATAGACAGAAATGGACTGGTCGAGCTTTTCTCTTTCTGGAGGCCTTTGTACTTTTTTTTTTTTTTTTTACTTCTTTTTAGTAAAAATTTAAAAACACCAACAACTGAGAGTGTATAAATTAGCTGCTAATATTACTGGTGCATAACAAATTCTGGTCAAAAGGGCTGAGGCACGGGAAGGCCATGCAGATCTGTAAGTTGGTGTGAACAAAGCCAGAAGGTCCATTCCTAGACCATAGTCAACATGCACATCCTGTACAACCAGAAATGGCTGGATTTTAAGAACAAGCCCTTGATGGGGCAAAACAAAGTGTGTTTGTAGGCCAGACCTCATCATAAGAGAGAATCACATACCCTGGAGCTTTGATATATTATGTTTTTCTATGTTTTAATTTGTTACTCTTTGGCCAGTCTTACATAGTTTTAGGTTGTCTTATTGTATTTGATTTATTTAATACTTGCTTGTTTTGGCATTGTTTGTTACATTGATGGAAACTCAGGGAGATAGAGTGAGTTATTAAAAAGTATTATTATTATTATTAATAATATTTCCACAAATTGTGATTCTGTATATTGAAAAAAAGTTAAATATTCAAAGGTTTGTGGTCACAAGAATTGATGGCAGAAGGTATATACGCCATAAGTGAAGGATTACATGTTTATTCAAATGAAATAATATCTTAAATAGGGAGAAGTGCTTTACGCACAATTCTAAAGTGTGTTTATGCTTTCAAATTGCCTATTGACTTACAGTGACTCATGAATTTCATAGAGTTTTCTTGGATAAGGGAGACACAGAGGTGGTTTTGCCTGAGGAAAAGGGTTTTCTATTTGCCCCAATGTGGTTAGAAGATTCACCGTACGCACAACATGGAACCTCTGTCGTATTCTTGGCTTGGAAATAGCTATGACCTGAATGTCTGTGTTTTTGAGGCTGCCAGTGAAAGTGCCGATAACAAAGCCTCTTCTGTTAAGAATGGTTTATTGTTTCTATGCTACCATTAATCTCTGCCAAGTGTTCTATCTTGAACTGTGTCTGATGCTTCCAAATGAAAGGAAGAAATGTCATCCAACCTCTTTCGTATATGTCCTGATGCTGTAAAATACCAGTCCAGTGCACTGGCCAAAAGGGTGAATTGGAAAGTCCTCTTGAAATCTCGTTTTAGAATTGATCTGTTAAATAGCTTCTGAAAATCAGTTTGTGGGGGGTGAAGTGTACCTAGGAGTTTCTGAGATTTTTTTTAATGTCAGAAGCGACTTGAGAAACAGCAAGTTGCTTCTGGTGTGAGAGAATTGGCCATCTACAAGGACGTTGCCCAGGAGACGCCCAGGCGTCTTACCATCCTGTGGGAGGCTTCTCTTATGTCCCTGAAGGAGAAGCTGGAGCTAACAGATGAGAGCTCACCCTGCTCCCCAGATTCGAATGCCAACCTTTTGGTCAGCAGTCCAGCTGGCACAATGAGTTAAAAGAGTAAGTAAAACAGCTTGAATAATCTGAAGCAATGTATAAATCCTGAGAGCTGGTTAACACTTCTATGTGGAAGTTAGGTTAAATTGCCTCTGTGGTGGGGAGTCCCCTCACTTCTACTTCTCAGATGACTAATTTATATCTCTGGCCAGTAATCTCTTTTCCATTTACAAGTTCCATCTCATCCCTTCTAATTTCCTTGGTTTTGGGTCTACTCTTTTGCACTCAGTCCACCTCCTTCTGTTTCTCTCTTCCTCTCTGCTTGACAGGGCCTCCCCCAGCCCTTCTCTTTCAAACCACTTGTTTTCCTTTAAGATAGAGTTGGGCAAAGTGCAGTGCTCCAAATGTTGTTGGACTCCTCCCAACCCTTGTTACTGTTTTTGCCAATTAAAGTGGAGAGGAGTTGCATTCCAACACTATCTGGAGAAGAGCACACGGCCCAAGGCTGCTTTCAGACCTTCCTTATCAATGCTTCTCTTGAATCGGCTAAACACGACTCTTTTCTGTTTGTTCTCTGCCCACTCCTCACTTTTTCCATCTGCTTGAACTGCCTGTCTCTTTCCACAGACCCATTCCATACTTCTTCTCTTTAAGCAGAAGCCCTATCAGGCAATACTACTATTTGGTAGGGTTAGAAAATGATCTACTTCTTCAGCAGCTACAATGGGCTGGTTGCATTTATAATGCAGACATGGCCAAGAGCAGGCTGGGTTGGGAAAAGAGGAATGAAATGAAACAGTGGCTAAGGAGACGATTTTGAGATTTTGTTGTAGGTTTTTTCGGGCTATAAGGCCATGTTCTAGAGGCATTCTCTCCTGATGTTTCGCCTGCATCTATGGCAAGCATCCTCAGAGGTAGTGAGGTCCTAATTGATCCCAAATACTTTTATATCATTTGGAATATCACATTAATATTTAAGAACCAATCTTTTGCACTATGAATAGAAAAACCATCAGTAATAAATCTGTTTTGCCATTCTGTCCAGAATGTATAAAGGTGGGAAAAGGAGCCTTTGGATGAACAGCTGCTGTTTCTGCAAACTGACGAAAGGGGATCACACCAGTCTACTGATTTACTTACAAATTCTTTTAACACGCACACATTTTTTATTTTTCTCACAAGTACAGGTAGGTTTGAAACAGAGCGTAATGTGCTATTTCATGTGAACATGGTGAAAAAGCAAGGGCATAAAAAGGCATCTGAGAAAGCAGGGAATGTGTGTTTGTTTTGGAGAGAATGATCAGTGACTACACTGGAATACCTGGGGAAGATTTCTTTTGTCAAGAAGTGCTAGCCCAGTGGTTCTCAACCTGTGGGTCCCCAGGTGTTTTGGCCTACAACTCTCAGAAATCCCAGCCAGTTTATCAGCTGTTAGGATTTCTGGGAGTTGAAGGCCAAAACATCTGGGGACCCACAGGTTGAGAACCACTGTGCTACATAAAGATATAGACCAGACATGGGCAAACTTTGACTCTCCAGGTACTTTGGATTTCAACTCCCAGAAATCCCAGCCAGCTTACCTGCTATTAGGAACTGTGGGAGTTGGAAGTCCAAAACATCTGGAGGGCCAAAGTTTGCCCATTCCTGGGATAGACAGCACAGACATGAGGACTCGAATTCTCTCACTCCCTCTCACCAAAATTAGATGCTTAGCTGAATAAGAAATATATATACTGCATTATTAAAATTACGTGCAGTCTCTCTTCATACTATCACTCCATCGGTTTTCCACTGTCCCTGGCCCCTACTAGATTGCATAAAAATGAAATTCAATAGTATAGCAGCTATTCTTTGCCAAGTAACCACAGCATTGTTGGGTGCCACCCATAACTGCGCCAGTCTAACCCAACCTAGTGACTAGTGGTTTTTTTCTGGTGCCTCCTGCCCCCGTTTACCAGTGGCAGCCCAACCATTTTAGTTCAGTCATGCTAGCAATCATGTCTGTAGCCATAGCTATTGTCTGAATTCATCATTTCATTTCAACCCAGGTTTCCACTCTTGAAAGTTCCTTTGGAGCATAACCATCTCCATGGCTGTTTCTTTGTTAGAGGGGAACTAGTAGATGCTCCCGTTAGGTGACCTCTCAGAGGCATGGCAGCAGGTTTGTAGGGAGAGGAGCAGCTGGAAAGGAGCAAGGGGTGGAGTTGTCACCACTAACTGATCTCTAACCATGTATTGTTTCACTTCTACAAAGCTTTAGGAAAGCAGTGACCCTGAGCTGGTTTCCAAAGGAAAAGGGGGTGTCCTGGTGGAGGGAAACTCTATTGCTAAAGGCATCAGACTCAAGAGCCCTGCTAAGGTGCCTGGTCAGCTTCCTAGGACATGGCCACACCAAGTTGCACAGAGCTATACAATGAAAAGCTGGTAACATGAGACATGGTGGATTTGCATAGATCACAAGCGATCCCCCCACAGGCCCCGGGTGATGACAGGGAAGGGGGTCATTTTTTCCCTGGAAGGATGGCTATCTTTGGTCAGAACCCACTCCCGCTCCCCTCCACATCCTCCATGAAGACGGAGCGCTTCTGCATGTTCCTCCGCAGGCGCTGGAGCAGCCGGTTGCCTGTGCAGAGCCTGCCGGGGCCAAGGCGGCCTTCCTTTTGGCTCCCTTTTGCCTTGGCGATCTCAGACTCCTCTGTGTTGTCCTTGAGGTGCGGATAAGAAGCTGAGAAGACTGTATCAGAGGCAGTCAGCGTCAAGCACTCACAGGGATCTGTGCTGACAGTGAAAGTATCATCCCAGATGGTCTCACACAACTCCTTCCCATTCTGGTACATCTGTAAAAAGTGAGAGAGTGCGTGTTACTGTAGTAAGTCCGTCTTCCCTGGGACAGAATGAGAACGGACGTGTCAAACTTTGCATGACAGTGTAGGTTCTGATGGCTTAAAGAGCTGAGTCCACAGAATGGTTATTTCCTACCTCCAGTTAAAGCCTTCCGTGGGCTGGTCCTGCTGTAGGCATTTGCAGGCAATGTGTTGGGAGAAGAGAGCTGTGTCATAAGTGGACTGTAGGGTTGTCAAGAGTGAAAACTGGAGAGGGCTCCTATATCTTTACTGGTTGTGTGGAAGAGGAAATTTCAGCAGGTGTTGTTAGTTAGCTGGTTGTGTGAGGAGCAACACCTTCTGGAATGCCCTCTTCCACCCAATCAATAAAGATATTTTGTCATTATGTATGCAGGTATTCCAACATTTTGAAAAAACCCAAACCACTATATTGTCGAAGGTTTTCACTGGGTTGCTGTAAGTCTTCCCGGCTGTAGAGCTACATTCCAGAAGCATTCACTCCTGACATTTTGCCTGCATCTATGGCAGGCATCCTCAAAGGTTGACCTCACAGCCTCTGAGGATGCCTGCCATAGATCCAGATGAAACTTCAGGAGAGAATGCTTCTGGAACATGGCCATACAACCCGTAAGACTTACAGCAACTCAATCCAAAGCATGTTCTGGTCCCAAGCATTTCAGATAGGAGATTTTCAGCCTGTACCCTCTTACCATACCCCCACCAATTGATGTACAGGAAGGAAATCTTTTATATGTTTCTGTAAGAATGCTGTGGTACTTTACTCAAGATTAATGGTCTTCCCCGTTTTATAAATTGTGGTGTCAAAAAGAAGGGAAGGGATGAAAATTGATAGCACTACCAACTGAAAACACTATTAGTCATAACATACTTCCAGTAAACCTTGCTGTCATTCACAGTAAAAAAAAAGTCAAGTAATGTACAATGGTGCAGTGGGTTAAACCGCTGAGCTGCTGAACTTGCTGACTGAAGAGTTGGCAGTTCGAATTCAGGGAGCGAGGTGAGCTCCTGTTGTTAAGCCCAGCTTCTGCCAACCTAGCAGTTCAAAAACATGGAAGAGTGAGTAGATCAATAGGTACAATTTTGGCAGGAAGGTAACGGCACTCCATGCAGTCATGCTGGTCACATGACCTTGGAGGCGTCTACTGACAATGCTGGCTCTTCGACTTAGAAATGGAGATGTACACCATCCTCCAGAGTTGTACATGACTAGATTTAATGTCATGGGAAACATTTACCTTGATGTACAAACAGGCCTGAGACTTGCACATAGTCTCAGGCCTGTTTGACAATGACAACTGTGTATGCTGTCATTTTTTTCTTTTCACAAGCTCTCAGCCCAACTGTTGCTGTCTGCATATTTGCATTGTTGTTTTTCTGGACGTTAACCAAATGAGCTGCCCAAGGGGCAAGCAGACTGACTCAGCGCCAAGCCAACAGCATTCAGGGAGAATTTGCCTGTCCTCTAATGGAAGAGGCCGAGGCGTGCCATGTCAAATTACATAATATGGGAGACTGCCATCTCTCCTAACCCTGGGGACAAAGCACGCAACTGGTTATTTCTGTTTGTAAGACAAGAGATCAGGAGAGAATCACAGCCTAAGACTCTTAACTCAGCAAGGCTGCCAACAGACAGTACTCAAGGGTGATGTCACCTGTAACATTTAAACAGAAGTCACAGCAGGTTCCTCATCCAGAGCGTGGGCGACTCACGTCATGGCTATACATAGCACCAAGCTGAGCACTGGGGCAGCAAAGTGGCGGTTGTAGGAGATAGTCTCGTCAGCCTCATCTTTTGTGTGTGGGCTAAAAAGTGACGTACCAGTACTCATTTATACCAATCAGATGGGAAACTTGTGGCCTTCGGATACTGAAGAACTGATTCTCCTAAGTCCAAGATACACAGTCAGTGACTGGAATTGATGGGAATTCTTGTCAAAGAACCTTTTTGAGAGAGGATTTTTATGTGATCGACAACTTTACATTATGGTGGCCTCTTCTTCCACTTATATATATCTGTCCTTCCCCACATAGGCTTCTTTCATCATTCTCTTGAGGACCACATATGGACCATTCAGATATCATCTCTGATGGCCAGAGATTCCTCACCTCCTTTCTATAAATCAATTCACTGCATTTTAAACAACAGTGTCTGCAAATAATATTCTGAACAATTACAGGGATTGAGCATGATAGCATAAACCCTAATCTGGCATCAATGCGATTCGTTCAGAGAGAACCATTTAAGAAAAGCTACAGAACAAATGTTTTCATATAAACAACACAAGAGAGGAAGTATTTGCATGTGGTTATTTTTTCAGTAAATTTTAGACATTATGTATGGTTTGATCTTTATTCTGTCAGCATAACTTTAGACCTTTGAAGTGTAGTTCTGCTGATCAGAGCGAAAACGCTGAGAACACTGTGTTCTGCCTTCAAACCCTCACTGTTTCCCTCTGATCCTCAGATTTACAAGACCATTCAATGTCATTAAATGTTTGGAAACTTCAAATTTCTAAAATTATGCTAACAGGATAAAGTTCAATCCATACATGTATGGTATATTCTACCCTGCGCCTAAATATCCTAAAAGCACTGAACCTGTTTAATCTTGGAAACTAAGCAGGGTCGACCCTGGTTAGTACTTGGATGTGGGAATGCCAACGAATACCATCTACTGTGGGTTAGATTTCAAAGGAGGGAATTGACAAAACCACCACAGAAGAAAACCCTGTGAAATAATAATAATAATAATAATAATAATAATAATAATAATAATAATAATTCTTTCATCAGAAGCAAATTGAGAATATACTGCAAGCTTTCTGGTGTGAGAGAATCAGCCGTCTACAGAGACGTTGCCAGGGGAAAACATGAATGTGTTACCAGTCCTGTGGGAGGCTTCTCTCATGTCTCTGCATGGGAAGCTGGGGCTGACAGATGGGAGCTCACCCAGTCTCGGGGATTTGAACCCCTGACCTTCATATCATTGCGCCACTGCAGCTCCATTTGGCTGCAGTAATTCAACAAGTGACCTGAAGGTACATACTGCATGTTCTTCAAAACTTAATGCCAATTGTCTGCCATATCAACTGAAGAGATGGGATAGCCTGTTGGGCAAACTGAAGAGAAACTATGATGCATAACACAAGTGGCAATAAAAACAAAAGTTATAATGATGGGCATAATCCTGTAGGAATCCAACCTCTACCACCATTCCTTGTGAACAAGAGCTTGAAACACTATGAACCATCAGCTTCCCTTGATCCTACCCTCACCTGGCCATAGGAGATACAGTCTTGACTGCAGTTATTTCCATCAGGACCCCAGTGCCAATCTGTAAGCCAGTTCCGAGCACAGGTAAGGTCATCTTTGCAAGCATCATACCTGAGGAAATGATAAGAAGGGGCAATAATGTAGACACCCGAATTATCATTGTATTATCACATTTATATCCTGTCTTTCCTCCAGAGAACTTAAGTTGGTTGCCTCCTACAACTGTCTCAAGTAGGTCAGGCTGGGCAGCAGCATCTGGCCCAAGGCCACACAGTGAGTTGTATTGGTAAGCCCTTTTCGGGCATTCTGAAAGTGAGAAAAATAGAGATGTGTGGAGGAGGAACATATACAATTCAACACCTTTGTCTCAAATTCTTTTACTCTGTTCATATGAAGGCTGAACTTCTTGACATATCCACAAAGGCTCTCAATACAATTTGGAATGCTTTGAACTTTGTCTTGAAAACCAGAGAGATAGCCTCAATTGACACAGAAAGCTCTCCACATCAGAAATGACCCTGTATATTGGGTGTGAGCAACTGTAAATACTGGAAAGTAATATCCCTATTGCATTTCCTTCACATATTTTTTAAAATCACCAAACCCTCTAAACATCATATAGGGTGGAAGTGTCAAACTTGTAACCCTCTGGATGTTTGGGCCTCCAACTTCCAGAGGCCCTAGCCAGGAGTTCTGGGAGACAAAGTCCAAAACACCTGGCGAGCCCGCAAGTTTGACACTACTGTTCTGGGGGTACAGGGAGCAACATCTCCACGTGTGCCTAATGTGACAAAAATGTTTCTAGAAGGCATTTGGGTATATTTGGGGGCAGTAATACTTTTTTAAAATATCCACAACTGCAACCCATCCTTGCTCTATGAGTACGTGGGAAACATGCTATCCTGTGCTCTCTCATGGGCAATGGGAATTCTTTGAGATAATGCAGGGTTACCTTACTCATATTTATTTAATTCATTTCACTTTCAGAACACCTAAATAAGGCTTATGTGAAGAGTTGCACCTCCTCCCTCATCAAAAAAACCTTTGCAGTCAATGAGAGGGTCTCAGCTCTCTATACACTATATGATATCACTTCTTTACCCCTGCCGTTTATATTTTCTTACACTAGTTGCTGATATGATGATCTCTTTTGCTTTTACCAGAAGCAGCATTTTGCTTATTCTAGCAGACAGGTGGAGGGGTTGGTTTTGAGAGATAATAATATTTTTCAGAAATCTTATAGGCAAGGCCAGCTTCTGAACTCTACAATAGACTTCTCCACATACGGTTTATGTATGTGTTCCAGAATGTTCATAAAGATAATACAATGGTGAAGATTGTTTCTCTAGCTCAGTAGTTCCCAAACTGTGGTCTGTGGAGCACCAGTGGTCCACAATAATGAAAATATGGTCCGCAGCCTCACAATTACTACACCGTTGTTCCCAACCTGTGGTCCATGGACCACCAGTGGTCCACAAGAACGAAAATATGGTCTGCGGCCTCATCGTTACTATATTGTTGCCTCAAAAGCACACGGCAATGAGAGCGACTGGTCTCACAAAACCCTCTTATAGTGATGAGGCAACAGAGATGTCAGGAGGGGAGAGGCTGACTACCCACTAAAGATTAATACCACATTAGCTCTAGATGATTAAATATGATTTTATGTGGGTGAGCAGATGGTGACTACTGGATGACATATGTTCTGTATCAGAAACTACAGCTGATGTGGTCTATCCAATGCAATTTTCTGAATCTGCACCCCAAATAATCAGACCAAATCTAAAGTTGACCAAAAACTGATTCGTAACCCTTTTGGTACTAAATGTACCAAATTAGTCAAAGTAGTCAAAGTGGTCCCTGGTAATAAAAAAAAGGTTGGGAACCACTGCTCTAGCTAAAGCATTGAAGTGATATGGAAGATGACATTGGTTCTTCTGAATTTATAATGAGCCTTTTTAAGGAGCAGGCATGTAAGGGGCACTTTTGTATGCCTTTCACTCTTTTTAGATTTTAAAAACTGCATTTGTTCTGTAACACAATCCAATGCATGATTATCCAGAAGTGAGTCCCACTTTTTTCAGTATAACTTACTTCCCATGGAAGAAGATGCAAAAACACACACCTAGTTGAATGAGTCCTTATATCTTTCTTCACCTGAACTTACATAAATAGAATGCAACTGACAGTCCTCAGTTCTGCTGCCTCTAGGAGATGGTAGCTTTCCATATTTCTTCTACCCATTGCCCTTTTTCCACACAAAGAGGCTTTACTCACCATCTATCACAGAAACTCTGGCAGAGGGGCACTGCCAGCAATGCCGTGGGTCTTTGAGGGTGAGGCCACTGAGCAGCAATGGGCGAACAGCGGTAGAAACATTCCACTTGCTCCAGATACTTCTCACATCTGCTGAGGGGAAGGAAAGAGTAGCAGCAGTGGGAGTAAATGGCCTATAGGGTTGGTGGCACAGTGTAAAACTGCCCGTGCCCTGACTTTGATGGCTCCAGGAACAAAATAGGCTCCTTTATTACCAGTTTCTAACAGTAGCTAAATAATGCCCAGGCAAAGCTCAACTCCTCAGCTATTGGTTAGCTGTGGCTATGAATGTGGGTGCTGATGCTCTGCCATTGTACAGCGAGCAAAGAAAGAACAGCCTTCGCACATACATTCTGGACAAGGACAATGTCTGCTTCTATTTTTTCAGGTATATAATCAGCTGCAGCTGGATAATGCCCTGCAGCCAGTAAGTAGCAAAGAGTGCAACTCAACAGTCTGATTAATAATTGTATGGCTGGTGTTTAAATAAGGTACCTCTTTGTGCAATGTGAGCACAAGTTACCAATAGGATTTGGGCAATATTGACACTAGGAGGGCAGAAGGTTTTATTTTTTAAAAAGACGAGAGCCATGTCTACAGTACAGAAATCCTAACAGTACTTTTTTTTTTAAAGATTGAACAAAGAGAAAAAAAATCAGTAAGAAGCAGAACTGTTTATCTGGGACCAGCTTTATGATTAGGCAAAGTGATGTAGGTGGGTAAAGGTAAAGGTTTCCTCTGACATTAAGTCTCATCATGTCCGACTCTTTGGGGTGGTGCTCATCTCTATTTCTAAGCTGAAGAGCCAGCATTGCCTGTCGACACCTCCAAGGTCATGTGGCCAGCATGACAGCATGGAGTGTCATTACCTTCCTGCAGAGGTGGTACCTATTGATCTACTCACATTTGCATGTTTTCTAACTGCTAGGTTGGAAGAAGTTGGGCCTAATAGCAGGAGCTCACCCCGCTCCCTGAATACGAACTGCCAACCTTTCGGTCAGCAAGTTCAAAAGCTCAGCGGTTTAACCTGCTGTGCCACAGGTGCTCAAGGCAACATATTTTGGGTATCATGTAATGGCTGTAAACAATTGCAAATATAATTTCTTATTGCCATATTTTCCCTGACAGAGTTGAAGAGAGGAACTTGTTTTCTGCTCAAGTGCCCAAATAATTTGGTTGGCCTTGGGTACTATTCATTTAGAGCAGGGGTCCTCAAACTTTTTAAACAGAGGGCTGGATCACAGTCCCTCAACCTGTTGGAAGGCCGGATTATGGCTGATGAGATAGGATTGTTGTTGTTGTGTGCTTTCAGGTCATTTCAGATTTAGGTTGACCCTGAGTGAGGGCCGGGTAAATTACCTTGGAAGGCTGGGCCTTAGTTTGAGGACCCCTGATTTAGAGTTTGGTAGCTAGAGAACATCATTGTCTGCTCCACCTCAGGCAACAAAATGCCACAGGCCAGGCTAGCTTCCTCTTGTTTGGCCATCTTCAAGACTGGTGATGGAGGAGTTCAAAAGCAAAACTGGCTAGCCATACTCAATTTCACAGTCCTATAGGAAAACAGATCTATATGGCTATTACAGGCATGGTTGTCTTTTACTGCATCTGACCTGTTGCTGAGGTGTCCACAGCGGTTCCAGTAGATGTCATTGGCTTTGGAAAGGTCCTGGATTATGTCTGGTGAGCAACATGCATCTGTGGAAAGAATCCTTCTGTCAGCAGATCCATTTTTGAATGTATTTCTCATCCTTTTATTTCACGGACACAATAGCTCTATGTGTAACTGTTAGGTCTTAATATGAAGGCTTGGAAATGCAAGCTAGCTAGTGAACTCCTTTATAGCACTCTGCAATACAGGAGGTCCCAGTTTGGCCTCATTTTCCCACTCTGTATCATACGTTTGTCAGCTATTTTGCTGACCCTGTTCCTTAACAGAAGTCAGACACAGGGGTTGAGATCCTCTTTGACACTGGGAGGGTGTAATGTTCTGCTGGCACACTGTCTTGGAGATCTGCATTGTCAGCAAGAAAGAAAGTTCTGCTGTTTAAACATCCCTTGTTCCCATCATTTGCACAGTTTTAACCTGTGTAGTTTCCTCCAAGTGTTCTAAGGAAGTGGGCTTTCCCGTGTAGCCATAATCGTGCATGTGAAAAAGGAATACATCTAATCAGTAGGCTTTCCTGACTTCAGGACGCTGGTGTTGTTGGATTGCACTTCCCATCACCCATCTGTTGGTCATGGCTTGGGTTGCCAGGTCTCAGAGTAAGGAAAAAGAATCTCTGAGTGAGAGCAATGCCTTGGAAGGTGTGTGTATCTATGTTTTCATCATTTGCTGGATTTGGGGGCTGCAATCCTATATGGCAGTTATGACTGTGCAACCTGGAGTTACATACTTGTGACAGTTACGTATTCACAGTCCTTACATTGCCCCTATGTGGGGATTGTGAATACGTAACAGTCACAAGTATGTATTGATTCTGATCCTGTTGAATTGAGTCTGATCCTGTTGAATTTATCTGTTTTCATGATATTTCCTATGCTATTATACGTTTTCTTCCACCTTATCGAACCAATTATCCTTTAATCAGCTCGTATATTGGCCTCCCCCCCCACCTCAAAATTAGTCTTTTGTTGCTTGATGGTTGTCTATTACTGTTATGCTGTTTTATTCTATTTAAATTGTAATTTGTTATTGCTCTGCTTTTAATTGTATGTTGCCTGGGCTTGGCCCCATGTAAGCCCCCCCAAGTCTCTTTGGGGAGATGGAGGCGGGATAGAAAAATAAAGCAGGTAGCTACTTAATCGGTGACAGAAACGGGCCCCATCAATTGCAGTAGCTACTGCCTGGTAAAAGGGGTTGTGAGGGGTCAAGCCAGTATTCATGGAATAGAACCACAAGTAAAGAATGTATGCATACATAAATATATTTGGCTGATATTTAAAATATTTAACTAGCACATTTGTGTAACTGTGGTTGATGCTTAACATGCAATACTTAATGCTATCACCAAGATCTGCCCCTCATAACATCATCTATGTCACAGGAGGCCTTGATGTAGGTCACAGGAAGGTTCCTGCTACTGAAAATTTAGCAAGAGATCATCCCTAGGTGCAAGGTTTTGACTCTGAAACCTCATGACCTGACACCATCCTGATATGACAATCTTATGGCAGTTGTGAGTGATGGGAAGTATACTCAAACATTTGGGAATCATGGTTGGGAATGGCTAAACAGTGGAGTAGAAGAAAGTGCTTTGGCACGTGTGTGAGGAGGTTTTATTTACATTTCATCCAGAATAGGTGCATTTGTTTTACCACCTCTTCTTTATGACAACACGTCTGTGGGGGTCATAGAAAAGTGTGGCATTCAGTGCTCAGTTTCCCTCAAGCCTTTCAGCTCTGAGAGTTTCATACCCACCTGCCCCCTTACTCTGCCACGCACTGCCACCAGAACCCCCCACAATACTCACTCTCCGCATAGATCTGACAGACGCCCAGCTGTTCTTCTGGGCTTGGACTGAGCTTGTGCTTCCCTCCAGGCAAGCAGCGATCCTCCAGGCCCCCAGCAGTGGCCCCCAGCAGCAACAGCGCCCATGCCATGCCCATGGTCCAAATGCTACCACTCATGGCTACCTGAGAATGAGAGAGAGGGATCATTAAATCAGTTTTGGATAGAATAGCTCCCTCTTCAAGCATGCCAACTTGATAATGACACAAGATGTATTTTCCTCTTGCCCTAACCTCCACCAAGATACAAAATGCTTTAATCTCTGTTACATTTTTTCAACTTCCTCATCTTCCTTCCATATTTGCATAATCCACTCTAGAGTCCTTCCTATAGTTCTTCCCATCATGCACTGCTTGACTTCTGGCTGAAAAGCTTGCTGAAGCTGATGTTTCTTCCCCCAGGTAACTCAAGGCATACTCATTGCAGAGGGCAGCTCTTCTCAACACCCTGATATGGGCCGGTTGGTTGGACTCACATCAAGAGTTCCACTACATTCCCCAGTCAAAGTGAAAGATGTTTTGTCAATAAAATCCATGATCCAACCAATCCATGTTCAACACATACAAAATAAACAAACCATCTTTCCCTTCTTGATGGCTTTTCATTTCTCTAATAAGAACAAAAATGGAAGAAGGAGGTGGGAAGATACAAGAGAGGTGCAAGTGGAAGGTAATGTCATTGCAATCCCTCATAGAGGTCTGTGAACAAGGTAAAGTAATTGTACAATGAAGCAATTGTACAGTAAAGGATTCAACTGGTAATAATCTCTATGTTGTGACCAATGGATGGATACATAAATGGCTGTATATCTGTGGTTCCCAACCTGTGGCCTATGAGCCACCAGTGGTCCCCAAGAACTAAAATACCGTTGCTATGATGACACACCAGGAAAATCTAAAGAGAAACCTAAATGTGTCTGGCTATTTTCCCAGTGACCATCGGTATGCCCTAATTACTATAATTTCCCCAAAATAAAACTCTATAACCAAGATTAAGTTCAACAATTGTTTACTAAATAATCAAGGTAAATTACAACAATGTACAAAGGTGTAGATTGATTATGAGGTAAAAAAACCTACTATTTCTATGAGGTATTCTATAAACTATGACAAGTATATTCTGATCTATAATCTATAAAGCAAATATAACTATTCTTTATTACATGTATTATCTATGAAACATGGCAAATACAACTATTAACTATAGGGGAATGTATAACTATAAACTTTCTATAAGGCAAATACATATTATTCTATGGCAAATACGTGATTAGGACGGCCTGTTCAAATTGCTAGGCCAGACCAGATACTATCTGGCAACTGTCAACAAGCTAAGACTAACGAAGAATGGAATAAAAAGTCTTTCTGCCAAGCTCTGAGCCAGAATGGGCTGAACCAACTGAGCTCGGCCTCTAGGGGGATCCTAAACTCCTACTCTAAAACTCTAGTAGAATGGAACAGTCTAACTCCAGGGAAATAATACAAGGCCGAGACATCACAGTTGCAATGAGAGCTACTAGTCTCACGAAACCCTCTTATAGTGCCAAGGCAATGGGGATGTCGAGAGGGAAGAGGTGACTACCCACCAGAGCTATTCCACGCGGCTCCTGGAAGCAAGACATATGTTCTGTATCAGAAACTAGAGCTGATGTGGTCTATCCAATGCAATTTTCTGACTCAGCACCCCAAATAACCAAACCGAATCTAAAGTTGACCAAAACCGATTTGTAACCCTTTTGGAACTAATGTTGTCAAAGTGGTCGCTGGTCCAGTGGCCCCTAGTAAAAAAAAGGTTGGGAACCACTGCTGTATAACAAGCCTCTGTTTAAAGAGTGGTGGGAATCATGCAGCCTTACAAATGTTATTACACTGTAGACATCACTATTCCACATTATGAATTATGCTGGGTCAGATTGGTGGAAACTGCAGTCCAAACAATATCACAAGGATTGCATGATTCGCATCCCTGGGTTAAGGGACAAAACCCTTAGGTGATTTTTATTATTTATTGCAGAGGTTTTCTGTTGAAAATCACTCCCTCCTGAGTGCTCAAAATGATGTTACTTACTATAAACTACCTCTGGGGACAAGCAGCAGGCAGAAAGGGCAAGATGATGTTAAATTAAGAACTGTGGATTCATATGAAACCCAATCTCAGTTTAGGACACTTGGTGGAGACAAATGGACATATGGTGGTGCTCCTTCAAATCTTTTCTGGCTGATGGCAACCCTAAGGCGATTCTATTATTTTGTTTTCTTGGCAAAATTTGTTCATTGGTTTCCTCTGAGACTGAAAGGGTTTGACTTGCCTGAGGTCATTCAGTTGGTTTTCATGGCCAAACAGGATTTGAATCCTGGACTCTAGATCACAGACCAACACTCAAGCCACTATGGCATGCTCTCCAAATGGACACATATAATGCAATTCATGAACAGAGAACACAGATTCAGATTTTAAGCAACCTTAAAGGTATCGGGGCCTGATGGCAGAGTGTAATGCAGAACTTCCATAGCTAGAACTCTGTTACTTCTGTTCTGCTCATGCCAACTCACACCTTGCAGTTGCTCTTATGGCCATTCAGTGGTTGATAAAGACTAGAAGGGATTAGAGAAATGTCTAGCTATGTCCCCAAAGCCATACATAGCTAGAGGACATAATTCCCTGAGATCCTCCTGAGGCTCTCTGGAGTTCTTAGCCGATAACATTATCATTCTACACCAGGGGTCCTCAAACTAAGGCCCGGGGGCCGGATGCGGCCCTCCTAGATAATTTACCCAGCCCTCGCTCAGGGTCAACCTAAATCTGAAACGACTTGAAAGCACACAACAACAACGACAACAATCCTATCTCATGAGCCAAAAGCAGGCCCACACTTCCCATTGAGATACTAATAAGTTTATATTTGTTAAATTGTTCTTCATTTTAATTATTGTATTGTTTTAAGTGATTTTTGCACTACAAATAAGATATGTGATATGCATAGGAATTCATTCATGTTTTTTTCAAATTATAATCCGGCCCTCCAACAGTTTGAGGAACTGTGACCTGGCCCTCTGTTTAAAAAGTTTGTGGACCCCTGCTCTACACCTTGCAAAAGAGACATAGCCAAATGCTTCTCTCATCCTCCTTGCTCTTTGCCAGCCACTTTAATAGCCATGAGAGGGGAACTGTAGCAGTTCCCCTCCCATGAGGGTAGGAATTTGGTCATTGCAGAGGGAGGAACCTCCACAATAACATCCCCCTCCCACACAACAATAACAATTAATCATACACAATAGCGCACTGAACAACACTTGCATATGTAACTTACAGGATTTTTTTCATGTCAGGAGCAACTTGAGAAACTACAAGTTGCTTCTGGTGTGAGAGAATTGGCCATCTGCAAGAACATTGCCCAGGGGACACCTGGATGTTTTTGATGTTTTACCATCCTTGTGGGAGGATTCTCTCTTGTCCCCGTATAGGGAGCTGGAGCTGACAGAGGGAGCTCATCCATGCTGTCCCCAGATTCAAACCTCCAACCTGTTGCTCTTCAGCCCTGCCAGTGCAAGGGTTTAACCCATTGTGCCACCTGGGGCTCCTGACTTACAGAATGTCATCCAAGGTGTATGTGTAGATTATTTCATCTCTACATTTACTCCTTTCTGAATGTCAGGTTTCTATAGAGAAGAGAAACTTCCACTTATGAACAATTTGAATGAGAAAAGAGATACTCAGTAAGAACTTATGCCTTGAGAGGGAGACTTTTAAGGCAGGAAACAGACATGGCATTCCAGTACATATTAATAGCAGAATCTACATCAGGCTGGCTCTAAGATAAAGCTACAGGAGATCACTTAAACACTGGCAGCTCCAAGCACATGACATCTCTTGTGCTTCTGTTCTTCCTGCCCCCTCCCCACCAAATGTATTACCATAGCCTTTTCCATTCTGCAGGATGACTTTGTGTAGCTCAACAACTTGTAAGCTCCAACAGCAAGAATGTCAGCAGCTCAATAGAGAGGTGGAAGGAGATGAAAACCACTGGGATACTGTTGGGGTTCAGCCTGAGTTTGAACTTGAACCTGATTCTCTGTTTGTTCCTCCTGATGCTAATGAAAATATATTTACTGATGCTAATGGAAATGTACCTTTTGATGCCAATGCTCCTGAAATTAGTGAGGAAGAAACTGCTGTAGGTTTGGAAAATGCCAATGTTCCTGAAATTAGTGAGGAAGGAACTTCTGTAGATTTGGAAAATGAAAGTACCAGTGTTCATGAGAATGTTTCAGAGGGAAGCCTTGACCTTTCCCTCCCTTCTGCACCTGTTAACTGTAATGACAACAGAAGGGGCCAAATTTGGGAAGACAGAAGTAAATCACTCAGTTTGCGTCGATCCTCCCGAATTCAAGAATTAAAAACATTGGCTTCAAAGAAGAAGGGCGGTTCACGGAACCAATTCTTGAGCTTTAATTGCCTTACGCCGGGCTGACTGTCTCAGTTCAGGTATCGTTTCAGAATTGATGAAGACCTTGGCAGTTCTCCCGGTTCCCTGGCCATAGTTTGGGAAGATTTCTAGGATATCAAGTACGGTTAGTGGATTGCTAACAGGTTCCAGTATTTCACAGTGACGCTTTTGGTTTTGCTTTGTCCATTTAAATTCATGTTTGCTGATTTTGCTGTGGCTTTTGACTTGCATTTTTCCTTTATTTTGTAACCATTTTTCTTCAATAAAAAAGGATTGTTTTTCACAGTCAAGTGTGGTGGATAGTTATCTTAGGGCCTCGTTCCCTGCTCTGGATTGCAACAGATAGCTTATAGCAGCATTGCTCATACAGACAGCCTGCCTCCTGTGGCTCACTATGTTTCTGACTGTTGACAAGTCTCTGAACCAATTACCGTATATCTCTGTTTACCACCACAGTTTGTAGGTTTGCTATGACACACTGAATCTGCTCTGTTTTGTAGTCTGACAGAAGCATAGAGAAGAAGTGGCCTGAATGGCTGCACCTAGAGACCATTGGCATTGTTTTACAGCTCCCTACTACAGGCTACCACGGCCCCTTTCAGATACGGCTTCTGGAACAGCCCCATACCTTCCACATATGAAAACTGGAACACATGTGGTACAGCAACACAAGATGTGGCAAATGTTATTAATGAACACATTAGATAGGCGAGTACAGCATTTGGATGTTGCCCGAGCCTACTGGAAATTGCAAGATTCTGCTTCCTCCTTCCCAACTGCTATGGAGTACAAAGGACTTTTGCATTTTACACTTAGGAGAGAGGAGAAAGGAGGAGGAGAAACAGTGGCATTTTAAAAGCAGCTGAAAAAGTGGGAGTCAACAGGATGAATCTGTCCCTGCCAAATTGGAACAGTCGGAGGTAACAATCCCATCCTCTCTTCAGATCTCCTAAATGTTGCCTTGAAAGAGGATTGAGTTCCCTCTAGAGAAGGGAAGACTTTAATTCTTCATCCTCACTGTGGGTGCAAACATTCCCTGCTGTTTCCCCACCCTCCCTTCCCTCCAGCAGCGCAAAAAACGATAGTGGTTTTCCTTTCAAGCAAGAGTGAGAAATATATTTGAACCAGACCCAGTGCAGCTTTCAGACTTTCACTGCTGTGTCTTTGAGCAAAGTGTGCCAGAGGGCAAAGCCTCACCACCACAAGGATTTTCAGGGCAAGGCAACCTCCTCCCCTCTCCCTGCAATACTTTCTTTTTCTGTCCCTGGGTTGGTGAAAAGGTTCAACATACAAATTACTGTATCTTGCAATAAGAGCAGCTTGAGATGGAGTTTCCTTGACTCCTCATTTGCTCCTCTCAAAGGCAATTCAAGACCAGTCAACACAGCTAGCTGCTTTAATGCCACTGTCTGACAGTTCCAGCTAATGCTCCTGTCACTCACCTTACTCTGACTATCTCTCCCTGGATCTGGTACTAAGGACTCCAGGTGACTGCTAAACCAGACAAGAGAGTGTGTTTATCAGTGTGAAAAAATGTGGCCAGTTGCAGAAAATAAAAGAAAACAAGTAAATATTTATGATATAACATATAAAATAAACACATAGACTGTTTCCATAGCCAGTACACAATAACTGCTTCTGACAAAACATTTCTCCCTGAATTCCTTCACCTTCTCAGTTCCCAAACCCCCTATTTAGATCTTACAAATCCGTGGCTACATAACAATTTTTGTACTCATTCTGATGGGCCCTAAAAGCTTAATTAGGGAGCCCCTAGGCGAGATCCCAGGGATATCTACACTGTAGAATTTTGATACCAATTTACCTGCCGTGGCTGAAAGCTATAGAGTCCTGGGAGTTGTAATTTCATGGGGCACCAGCCTTCTTTGGCAAAGAAGGCTATACATCTTATAAAACTACAACTGGGTGCTTTGAATGCAATTTTTCCTGCTTCTTGGCAGAGGGTTGGACTGGATGGCCCATGAGGTCTCTTCTAACTCTATAATTATATGATTCCGGGATTCTGTAGCTTTAGATCATGGCAATTAAAGTGGTGTCAAACATTAGCTCTACAGTGATGCACCTACCGTCTGTCCCCTGAAGAAAACCACCCCTGAGCAGTGATTGGCTGTTTCAGTCAATACTTGCCCATCTTCTCACTTCACAGTCACTATTTTGGTGCATGTAGGATATTGGTAGAGAATGTGTAACGCTCTCAGTGTGTCTGGACTTTCCGCCTTAGCTTCCATAGCTTGTGGCAAAGGGTGATGGGAGTTATGGACCAACATTATCTGGAGGGTCATTGCATTCTCCTTCCCTGATGTGGAAAGGGATTACATGTACCTTTGATATATTTTAAATGTAGTGTATCTGTTGTGATTTGTAAGCTGCCTTGAATTCCAGGGGAATACATGCAATATAAAGTTCTTATTCTTGTTGCTGCTATAACAACAACAACAACAACAACAACAATAATAACATCAGACAGTGTTGGTGCGCTCTCAAGCTGTTCTGAGCTCCTGAAAGGAAATCTTCTCTACCGAAACAGATTCTAATATCACTTTAATACTATTGGTTGTCACTTTTTTGGGGAAGCATCTGCAATTAGCAGTGTTCAGCTCTCGAGTCCCAGACGACACTCAACTTAAAACACTAGCATGAGATGATGGTTTCAGTGTTGAACCCAACACTTGACCCTGGGAAGCCACAGAACTCCACTAGGTGACCTTGGGCAAGCCACATGCTCTCAGCTCCATGGAGAGGCTTTCCGTGAGACAGAAGGCATATAACAGCAACAACTTCTCATTCCACAATGCCCATATTCATAATAAAGGCAAAAGCAGGTGGTTTATGTGCCAGCAACAGTAATCTCAGGCAAAAGTCAAAGAGTAAAAAAAATCTAATTGTTTTATTTATTTATTTATTTATTTATTTATTTACTGTCTTTGTATGCCGCCTTTCTCAGCCCGTAGGCAATTCAAGGTGGTTAACAGGGCAAAATTCAATGCTTACAATGTCATAAATAGAATTAAAAACATAACATATAATAAAAACTAAACAAATCAATAAAATATAAATTCATAGTGTCTCCTTATTAAAAACGTCCAAACTTATTGTCTAGTCATTCCATTTTCCTATGTCAGTTACTTTGCATTTGCAAACGCTTGTTCAAAAAGCCACGTCTTGTTTATTTTGTGTTTTAAGTGTGCGTTTGTGCTTTAGCATTAAAAACACAATTTAAGTGAAGAAAAAAGGCAAATATTATGGGCTGAGGTGTTGTGTTGAACATCTGAAGAAAGACATGATGAAGAATCCTTTGGAGCTATTTGATATGACTTTCTTTTCCATAGTATCAGTATTATGGCAGAACTCTTGAGATGTGAACATTAAGTTTATGTTTGGAAAAGGTATTACATATGGTTGTCAGGGAAAAAAAAAGAAAAGAAAAGAAAAATGGAAAATATTTAAAGAAAAAGAAATACGTAATCCTATTTGGACAAGTTGGAATGTTACAAAATTAGAAATATGTGATTCCAGAAAAGGTTAAATATGATGGAGTAATGTTAATGAAACACTTATGATTTTAAACATCTTTCAATTTATGCAAATTGGGGTTTGTTTTTTTTAAGGTATCCATACTTGTGTACGTAAAACAGTCAAAAAGCTCAAATCACAAGAAAATGCTTTACTGCCTATTACCATTCTTGTGGGGTTATTTTTTTTTTATTAATGTGAAATCAAGATGTGTGTAGACACAGAATCATAGAGTTGGAAGAGACCTCATGGGCCATCCAGTCCAACCCATTTCTCTTGATGGTGAAAATATATTCCCTGCCCTGCAAGGAGTTTCTTTTTAAAATGTACATTAGGACTTTTACATATGATTTGGGGGGGGGGGGGGGGGGAGTAGCTGGTGGCACTATTGCTATTAATCAGATGGAAACGGTTTTTCCTAAAACGTAGTAACCAATAAGAATAGTTTGCACAGATTTTGCTTTTAAAATGTCTTCAATTTGAGTGAATGGTAAAGTATGTTATACTTATTTTGCACAAGTTGCCATTTGAATACAGACCTAGACATGTTTCATTATTTTGAATGTATTTTTTCTGGTTGTATATTAGCTTGTTTGTGACAAATAATTAATAAAATATTTTTTTTAAACCCCTAAAACTTTTTTTAAAATCTCATTGTTTTATTTTATGTTTTATTTGTGTATTTGTGCTTTGAGTGAAGGAAAGAAGCAAATATTGTGGGCGGAGATGTGTTGTAAGAAGGTATGTAAATGGAAATGCAAAAAGGCAATGAAAAGCAAAATCCCAGTGGAAAGAAAATCTCTGCTGATCAAAAGTTTGGAGGGAAAAGAGAGGGTTGGGGGAGAGTCAATTTAGTTTCCTGCTTCTTTTCTCAAGTAGGTAAGTTTAAGTATTGAATTTTGAGTTTTTAAAAAATATATATATTCTACACGTGGGTGGCTTACAGCCAGGAGAGGCCTGGCAAATGGCTTCATGAGCCACCTCTCTTTCCAGAGGCATCTATAATGCTCTGTATGTTTACCGACAAGATAACAAGATGCTACCAGATTACCACACCCATAATCTCCAAATGTTGGCCATAATGACTAGGGTTGATGTTAGTGGCACATGGAAGCCCACATGTTCTCCACTTTGACCCAGAGTTTCAAATCCCTGATTTCTATTCCAACACAAACACACATTGCACAATATGGTGCATAATTGTTTTGCACTCTTCCATCTTTGGAGCATAACATTGTAGCTAGAGGATTAACCCTCTCTTTCTTGTCTAACATTGAACTGCCTCCCTCTCTCTCTCTCTCTGATGGCCTCACTCTGATTCATCCCTCTTATCTTTGGCAAGGAGCATGGAAAATATTTGTGGCCTCAATCCCAGAAAAGATTAGGGACAAGCCTCAAAGAAGCCAGTTTCCTGTCATCCCTCCTTCCTCCCTGTCACAATTAGTCTTCCAATCGTCATCGTCACTGCAACTGAAGTGCACACTAGCACCCTTGACCAAACATAAAATGGAAGATATGAATTCCTCTCAAATACAAATAGACCTGCAGAATGATATTCCACCTGTCACTTAAAATCTGTTGTTCTGCTCAGGGCCGTAGCCAGAAAAAAATTTCGGGGAGGGTTGACAATTTCGGGGGGGGGGGGGTTGAAAATTTTGGGGAGGGTTGAAAATTTCGGCAGGGGGGGGGGGTGTTGAAACCTTCCTCCTAGCTCACGCTGAAGCAAAGAGCACAGCAGGGAGTAGAGCAACCTTCAATAGCCTGCAGCTCCGCCCCTGTCAACCACCTCCACCAAGTCTGGCCTCCTTAATGAGAGCATTCAACACACACACACACAACTTGGTTGCTTCACTACATCGGCTATTGCTACAAGTAATGACAGTGTGAATAAATTGTCAATATTTGCTTGAGATAGGGCTTGCAGTTCTGGAGGGATTTTTGCATCTCATAGACTTAGCATGGGGTTTTGGTTAATCAGTTAAAATTCATGAGTAAACCAGGGGTTTTTAAAAAATCTGAAACATTTCGGGGAGGGTTTGAACCCCTAAAACCACCCCCTCGCTACAGGCCTGGTTCTGCTCGACAGACCCTTTCCTTGTTATTGTCTCAAAGGTTGCTGCTTTCTTGAAACCTTGTTGCCTCATCCTTGTATTTATTGTTTATCACTTTCAAAACCACATCCTTCTCTCCTATAAGGGACTCATCAGCCAGGCACTCAGTCTTTATAGCTGACGAACATGGACCCTTCCAGATTGGCTTGGCTGTGCTTCCCATTAATCCTAGCCTGCATGGACAATAGCTAAGCATGACGGGTGCTTTAGTCAGGTCCATCTAAGGGAACGTTTCTCAACCTGGGGGTCGGGGCCCCTGTGAAGGTTGTGAGGAGATGTCAGAGGAGTCACCAAAGACCTTCAAAACACAAGACCTGAGCAAGGCAGTATATAGGGAGTTAGCATGTTTCTCATTCATAGGGAAGTCAAAGTCAACTTTCTGGCAAATAACAATAGTACTGTATGCTGTGTGTTCCCCACTAGCAAATCTGGGCAACGTCCTTGCAGACGGCCAATTCCAATTCTCTTACACCAGAAGCAACTTGTAATTTCTCAAGTAGCTCCTGTCATGAAAAAAATCAATTACAACAGTTTTACTTTTGTAATACATTGAATCTTGGCTCATCTAAATATCAGCATAGTAATTTTGAAGCAAGAGAGAAGGTTCCCTTTGGTTTGGGAAGGATGAGGCATCATTTCAGAAAAAGTGAATGGACTCTTCCCCCCTGCTGCTTGCCATTCATATTTTTAAAATAAACATTTGATTCATTTATATTTATATTTTTGGAACATTTTTTTTAATTTATCAGAAGTTCCCAAGCAATTAAGGGAAAAGTTGAAGCCCGAGAAACAATAATAGATCGAGCCCTCCTTCAGGTACCTACAAACTGGGCTGAGCCACTTTGCTGCAGCCTTCACACATTAATCCTACTATTGCAGGCATGGGCAAACTTCAACCCTCCATGTGTTTTGGACTTCAGCTCCCACAATTTCAAACAGCCTCAGGCCCTTTACTTTCTCAGCTTAAGCGGCTGAGGGGGAAAAGGAAGGGGCCTGAGGCTGTGAGGAATGGTGGGAGTTGAAGTCCAAAACACCTGGAGGGAGGGCCCAAGTTTACCCATGCCTGGTCTAGCTCTTAATGCAGTAGACTCTCGGTTAACTGGAACTCTCAAGCAACCGACTGAAAAATTGAAGAAATAATAGTTTTGATTTTTTTTAAGCTGTGAAACTGTGTTACATTATGTTAAGTTGGATCCAAGCGGCTGAGGGGGAAAAAAAAGAAAGGTCCCGAGGCTGTTAGGAATGGTGGGAGTTGAAGTCCAAAACACCTGAGGGAGGGCCCAAGTTTGCCCAGGCCTGCTTTAAAGGCACCAGATCCCGCCTGCTGGGGACCTGAAACGTTTACAGTGATGCTGACAGCATGACGATCAAACTGGCCGATCTGTAGATTCTTACCCTAATCATGGCACTAGGTCTTGCCTGGCCTTGGAAGCTAAGCAGGGCCAGTCCTGGCTAGAACTTGGATGTAAGACTGCCAGGCTAAATTTCAGGGGAAAGAACTGGCAAAACCGTCTCTGGTTGTATTATCCCTTGCTTGAGAAAAGCCCAAAGGTACCCCTTCCCAACACACAAGGCGCAGAACCTTTCTCCTGACTCCCCCATTGGGAAAACCAACACGCACACGCACCCCATGTATGTCCTTCCTGCCGGCCTGCTCCCCAATGGGGAGACCTGGGCGCCCTACCTGAGGCTCCTTTGGCGGCTCCGGCGCTGACTGACGCCTCTGCTCCGAGTTTGGGAAGAGGGTCCGAGCCCGTGTGCCTGGGCTGAGTGGAAGGCAGGCACTGGCAGCCCTTCTTCCCTCCTCACTCCGCGCCCAAGGACCCCGGGGCTCGGCTTTGCTGCGGCGGGATGCTTGCGCTTCAAAGGAGGAGAGAAGACAGGCTCACCCAGAGATGACGCCGCTCTCTCTCCCTCTCCCTCCCTCTCTCTCTCTCTCCCCCCTGGTCCACTGCCCCCGAGGAAGGAGGCTCCGCTTTCTTCCCCGCTCCCTCGGTCACGCGTGTTTCCTTCCCGCTGCCCTGATCTGCCTAATCGGCCTTTTCGAAGTCCGTGGGGCTAATCGCCGGCAGAACATCTTGGGATCAGGAGTCTGATCAGGCGAGAGGGGCTCCGGAGTCAGAAAGGTGACTGGGTTGTTGGGAGTTTTTCAGGCTGTAGGGCCATGTTCCAGAAGCATTCTCTCCTGGCGTTTCACCCACATCTATGGCAGGCATCCTCGGAGGTTGTGAGCTCTGTTGGAAACGTGGAGAAAGAACTCTCAAAAACAAGAGAATTCCTGACCAGAAACAACCAGGGCCAGCTAATCACCTCCCAATAAAGAATTTCCCCAAGATAGTAAGAAGCCAGACCTTGAAACTGCCAGGCCATTAAATGCTAACCATCATTTTAGTCGCCCGCCTATGGACACATTCCATGTTGTTGACATCTCCCTTCAATTGCAGGGCACGGATAGCAGGGTTGCAGTATTACTCTTTAATAAGACATTTTGGATCTCTCGCTTAAGATTTGTTATTTGTCCATTAATATAATGTATGTCATTTAACTGGTTAGAGTATTTTATTATATGAGGTTTTTAAATATTATGTCAATTTGCTTTATTTAATTTATTTTGCTACTGTTTGTATTTTATTCTGATGTAATTTTTGTTGTCTGCATTTTGTATTTTATTTTGCTGTATTGTATCTTTGGGCTTGGCCTTGTGTTAGTCGCCCCGAGTCCCCTTTGGGGAGATGCTGGCGGGGTATAAATAAAGATTATTATTGTTATTATTATTATTATTATTATTATTATTATTATTCCAAGGTCTATCCATTGATTCTATCAGTCCATTTCAGTCCACATTACTATTCCTTATGGACAAAAAAGTTTGCAGATTTATTTAATTATTTTTGGTATACTGCTCCAAATGCTTTGGGCCACCATAGCAAATATTGATATGTACAGAAGTTTCCATTTAAAAACCTATAGAAGGCTACAGTTTTCTCACTTCTTGTCTAATGTGTCCTGCACTATCAGGTATGTTGTCTAGGGGTGATGAGAGCTGTAGCTCAGCAATATCAGGATGATGGCATGATTCCCATAGTTTTCATGTGACAATACTGATGCTAAACCAGCTTCTGTAATAGACACACAGCATCCACAGGAAGAGCAGTGAACCTCTCTGGGCAAGCCCTTTAGGAAATAAGATCAGGAGGATTTCCCCACATTTGGAACATACAGGTGCTTCGTACGTATTGGGGCATTTCCTTCCCAGTGACAATGTGCCCAGAATATCTGTCCTGAAAGGCTGTGTTTTCTGCCACATGCTGCATCTGATTGAGCCAAATTATGAAGAATTATTTATTTTCCTTGTGCGTAGTCAAACAGTGAAATGTGGTAATAATCACCTGAATGGCTTTAGAAGAAGATTAGACAAATTAATGAGGGATAAAGCTAGCAGTGACTACTGATCATGAGATCTAGCAATTACAATGCAACCACTGTACCTGTGAGGCCAGTACCCATGGATTCATTTACCCACATTGGGGAAAAAATGTGCTTTCTGTAGGCATTTTCTAGGTCCTTCACTGTAATGCTAGCTATGGTATGCATAGTGTTGTGCTGGAGGACCTGGAAATACTAAATGTGATGGGGAGATATTGGAAAAATAGATATTTATTTATGCATATATTGTGTGTACTTTACCAGAACTGAAATGTATAGAAAAGTCAGGTTCTCTCTGTGTAAGAAAGCCAGCAGGACAGAGAAGGAATGTTGAAAGGGGGAAGAGAAGGGGGACCTGTTACCTATACATTCCAGAGAGTCTGGTACAACATAGCCCAGCGTCTTCCTTCTAAGTACGGAGCCTATCTCTCTCCCTCCTGACAGGTCAAAGTAGGCCCCTTAATGGATGGATTGATCATTGATGCAAGCTGTAAGCTGCTCTTTAGAAAGAAATGCAGAGGTATGCCTCGCATGTTGGAAGATAGAATTTGATATTTCGATTATGCTAAAGTGACGTAGTGAATGATGTCAATGTATGTAGAAGCAGGTTTCTTTGTTTGCCTGCATTTGTAGAGTTATAAAAGCCACAGTCAATGCCTTTATCGTCACTCTGGCTGCTTTTGAACACAGCTCCACTCCAGGGTCCCAGCTTGAAATAAAGCCATACTTTTCTTTCTCCAGAAAGGATCTCTCTTGATATTATCTCTCCTATAATGCTGCCACAAATGCGACAGCAAAATGCTTATTGGTGTTGCCTCTCAGCATTTTAGGTCTCCCAGTGCAATTATATGGCATGCCTTTGGCAGAAGTCATTCATTTCAATAGAGTTTTCTGTTGTCTGTAGTTTCATGTTTCCTCATGGATATGAAGAAAGATACTTCTGAATACCATTTGCTAAGGAACAGCAGTGAGAGTATAGCATTATTATTATTATTATTATTATTATTATTAATAATAATAATAATAGATGCTTGGGAAGTGTTCGATTTGTGATTTTGTGATATGAAATCCAGCATATATATCTCGTTTGCTGTGACATACTGTATTTTTGTGTCAATAATAATAAAATTGCCAATATCCGCTGGATAATGGAGAAAGGCAGGGAGTTTCAGTAAAACATCTATTTCTGTTTTATTGACTACTCTAAAGCCTTTGACTGTGTGGATCATAATAAATTGTGGCAAGTTCTTAGTGATATGGGGATACCAAGCCACCTTGTCTCTCTCCTGAGGAATCTGTATAAGGACTATACTATAGCAACTATAGTATATACTATAGCAACAGATTGGTTCAAGATTGGGAAAGGTGTACGGCAGGGCTGTATACTCTCTCCCAACCTATTCAACTTGTATGCAGAACACATCATGTGATGTGCGGGGTTTGATGAATCCAAGGCTGGAGTTAAAATTGCTGGAAGAAACATTAACAACCTTAGATATGCAGATGATACCACTTTGATGGCCAAAAGTGAGGAGGAGCCGAGGAGCCTTCTAACCAAGGGGAAAGAAAAAAGTGCAAAAGCTGGGTTGCAGTTAAACATAAAAAAACCCCAAGATTATGGCAACAAGACTGATTGATAACTGGCAATTAGAGGGAGAAAACGTGGAGGCAGTGACAGACTTTGTATTTCTGGGAACGAAGATTACTGCAGACGCAGACTGCAGCCAGGAAATCAGAAGACCAATCTCAATAAAATAGTAAAGAGTAGAGACATCACACTGGCAACAAAGATCTGCATAGTCAAAGCAATGGTATTCTCTGTAGTAATCTATGGATGTGAGAGCTGGACCATAAGGAAGGCTGAGCGAAGGAAGGTAGACACTTTTGAACTGTGGTGTTGGAGGAAAGTTCTGAGAGTGCCTTGGACTGCAAGAAGATCAAACCAGTCCATACTCCAGGATATAAAGCCTGACTGCTCACTGGAGGGAAGGATATTAGTGGCAAATATGAAGTACTTTGGCCACATAATGAGAAGACAGGAAAGCTTGGATAAGACAGTGATGCTGGGGGAAATTGAAGAAATAAAGTGAAGTGAAGTGAAGTGAAAAAGGAAGAGGGGCTGACCAAGGGCAAGATGGATGGATGGTATCCTTGAAGTGACTGGATTGACTCTGAAGGAGCTGGGGGTGGTGACAGCCAACAGGGAGCTCCGGCATGAGCTGGTCCATGAGGTCACGAAGAGTCGGAAGTGACTGAATGAATAAATAACAACAACAATAATAATCTTTATTTATATTTCGCCCTATCTCCTTAAAGGGACTCGGGGCGCATTCCAATCACAAAAGAAAAGCATTCAATGCCTGAATACAACAACCAATACATACATAATAGGAAAAAATAGTAACTGTGTTACTATTTTTTCATGTCCTATTTATGGGTTTTCCATAAGGTTCTCATTGGCTACTGTGGTAATAAAATCTTAGTCCAGATAGCTCTGAGTCAATATGACTGTTTTCATGTTCTTACAGTTTTCAAAAAAGTCTTACATATTAAAAATGAGCAAGAGAATGGGAGGGCAAAGGGGAATGTCATAACACCTTTACGACTGTTGTTGTTCATTCGTTCAGTCGTCTCCGACTCTTCGTGACCTCATGGACCAGCCCACGCCAGAGCTCCCTGTCGGCCGTTACCACCCCCAGCTCCCTCAAGGTCAGTCCAGTCACTTCAAGGATACCATCCATCCATCTTGCCCTTGGTCGGCCCCTCTTCCTTTTGCCTTCCACTTTCCCCAGCATAATTGTCTTCTCTAGGCTTTCCTGTCTCCTCATGATGTGGCCAAAGTACTTCAACTTTGTCTCTAGTATCCTTCCCTCCAATGAGCAGTCGGGCTTTATTTCCTGGAGGATGGACTGGTTGGATCTTCTCGCAGTCCAAGGCACTCTCAGAACTTTCCTCCAACACCACAGCTCAAAAGCATCGATCTTCCTTCGCTCGGCCTTCCCTAAGGTCCAGCTCTCACATCCGTAGGTTACTACAGGGAATACCATGGCTTTGACTAGGCGGATCTTTGTTGCCACTCTGATGTCTCTACTCTTCACTATTTTATCGAGACTGGACATTGCTCTCCTCCCAAGAAGTAAGCGTCTTCTGATTTCCTGGCTACAGTCTGCATCTGCAGTAATCTTTGCACCTAGAAATACAAAGTCTGTCACAGCCTCCACGGTTTCTCCCTCTATTTTCCAGTTGTCAATCATTCTTGTTGCCATAATCTTGGTTTTTTTGACGTTTAGCTGCAACCCGGCTTTTGCGCTTTCTTCTTTCACCTTGATTAGAAGGCTCCTCAGCTCCTCCTCGCTTTCGGCCATCAGGGTGGTGTCATCTGCATATCTGAGGTTGTTAATGTTTCTTCCAGCAATTTTCACCCCAGCTTTGCATTCATCCAGCCCCGCACATCGCATGATGTGTTCTGCATACAAGTTAAAAAGGTTGGGTGAGAGGATGCAGCCTTGCCGTACGCCTTTCCCAATCTTGAACCAGTCTGTTGTTCCGTGGTCAGTTCTTACTGTTGCTACTTGGTCCTTGTACAGATTCCTCAGGAGAGAGACAAGGTGGCTTGGGATGCCCATCCCACTAAGAACTTGCCACAATTTATTATGATCCACACAGTCAAAGGCTTTAGAGTAGTCAATGAAGCAGAAGTAGATGTTTTTCTGAAACTCCCTGCCTTTCTCCATTATCCAGCGGATATTGGCAATCTGGTCTCTCGTTCCTCTGCCTTTTCTAAACCCAGCTTGAACATCTGGCAACTCTCGCTCCATGTATTGCTGGAGTCTTGCTTGCAGGATCTTGAGCATTACCTTACTGGCATGAGAAATAAGGGCCACTGTACGGAAATTGGAGCAGTCTTTCACATTTCCCTTTTTTGGTATGGGGATATAAGTTGATTTTTTCCAGTCTGATGGCCATTCTTGTGTTTTCCATATTTGCTGGCAAATGGCATGCATCACCTTGACAGCATCATCTTTTAAGATTTTAAACAGTTCAGCTGGGATCCCGTCGTCTCCTTCTGCCTTGTTGTTAGCAATGCTTCTTAAGGCCCATTCAACCTCACTCCTCAGGATGTCTGGTTCTAATTCATTCACCACACCATCATAACTATCCTCAATATTATTATCCTTCCTATACAGATCTTCTGTATAGTCTTGCCACCTTCTCTTGATCTCTTCAGCTTCTGTTAGGTCCCTGCCATCTTTGTTTCTTATCATACCAATTTTTGCCTGAAATTTACCTCCAATGTTTCTAATTTTCTGGAAGAGGTCTCTTGTCCTTCCTATTCTGTTGTCTTCTTCCACTTCCATGCATTGCTTATTTAAAAATAGTTCCTTATCTCTTCTGGCTAGCCTCTGGAATTGCGCATTTAACTGGGCATATCTCCCCTTATTATCACTGTTTCCTTTTGCTTTCCTCCTTTCTTGGGCTACTTCCAGTGTCTCAGCAGACAACCATTTTGCCTTCTTGGTTTTCTTTTTCTTTGGAACGTACTTTGTTGCCGTCTCCTGAACAATGTTGCGGACTTCTGTCCATAGTTCTTCTGGGACTCTGTTTACTAAATCTAGTCCTTCAAATCTGTTCTTCACTTCCACTGTATATTCGCTAGGAATGTTAGTGAGATCATATCTAACTGGTCTGTGTGTTTTCCCTGATCTCTTTAGTTTTATTTTAAATTGAGCAATAAGAAGTTCGTGATCTGAGCTACAGTCAGCCCCAGGTCTTGTTTTCACCGACTGGATGGATGTCCGCCACCTTTGGCTGCAAAGGATGTAGTCAATCTGATTTCGGTGCTGACCATCTGGTGAAGTCCATGTGTAAAGCCGTCTTTTAGGTTGTTGGAAGAGAGTGTTTGTTATACACAGCGAGTTTTCCTGGCAGAATTCTACCAGCCTGCGTCCTGCTTCATTTTGTTCTCCCAGACCATGCTTGCCTGTGATCCCAGTTGTCATTTGACTTCCCACCTTGGCATTCCAGTCTCCTGTAATGAAAATAATGTCTCTTTTTGGTGTATTATCCAGTAGGTCCTGCAGATCCTCATAGAACTGATCTACTTCTGCTTCTTCAGCAGCTGTGGTTGGGGCGTATATTTGGATCACTGTAATGTTGAAAGGCTTTCCTTGCACTCGAATTGAGATCATTCTGTCATTTTTTGGGTTGTATCCAAGCACCGCTTTAGCGAATTTATTATTAATTATGAAGGCTACTCCATTTCTTCGATGTTCCTCTTGTCCGCAGTAGTAGATCTGGTGGTCATCTGATGTGAAGTGGCCCATTCCAGTCCATTTCAGTTCGCTGACCCCCAGAATGTCTATCTTTAGTCTTGACATCTCACCAATAACAACATCCAATTTGCCCTGGCTCATAGATCTTACATTCCAGGTTCCTATGGTGTGTTGATCTTTAGAGCATCGGATTTGTCGTTCACCTCCAGTACCGTCGGCCGCTAGCCTTCCTTTCGGCTTTGAGCTAGCTGCGTCATCACATCTGGGGCTAGTTGAACTTATCCTCTGCTCCTCCCCAGTAGCATTTTGGCCATCTTCCGACCTGGGAGTCCCATCTTCCAATGGCATACCGACATATCTCTGGTTGTACTGTTCCATTTAGTTTTCTTGGCAAGGATACTGGAGTGGTTTGCCATTGCCTTCCCCTTTACGACTAACTTGTTTTATTTTAGTATGAGGGTTCATGGATATAAACTCACTTCTTCAGATGCAGTATTGCATTATATCCAGCTTCAGGATATAAACCATATTTACACAGTTGTGGGTTTGGGCTAGAATGCGAAATGATCCAGAAAATGCAAAAGGATGCATAAAGAAATTCATTCCTTTCCCCTACATCCTTCCCCCTTTTATGTTCTTATAGTCTCTTTGGTAAAATGAGCTTCTTGAAAATTTTGGCATGGATTTCTAGTTCAGCTAAGACTCACCCATCACCAGAGCTTTGTATAGTTAAGCAGCATTTTCAAGGTGCTGGCAATTGGAGGGCACATTTGTCATAACAAATTAGAGGTCACCTAATGTGTAATTAAATATCACATCATACTTACAACAAAATAAATTGGGAATAGTGTGACTCAAAGGACAACAACACCCATTTGACTATGGGGAGCACTGGTTCAAGTTCTACTTCCATTGAAGCTTACCCTGTGGCATCTAACTTGTCATCTCATCCATATTTTTTAATAACTGCAGGCCACCTCACAGGGTTATTGGGAAACAATATATGGTAAAGAGCCAGGATTTTAGGAAGTGTGATATCATTGGGGATGTGAAAGCTTTGGCCCTTCGGAATATAATACCTATAGTATCCTATTGTGTAGAGCTGATGAGAGCTGTAGGCTAAAACATTTGAAGAGGCAAACATGATATAAATAGACTTAAGAATATTTTTAAACCTATTGGCGGGTGATATTGCAGCTCAAGCCTTATGGGACTGAGGAAATTTAATGGGATTTGATTAATCCCATTAAATCCACTTCCTTCTTTCACTTACTATACTGTAGTGAAGACATCCCTGTGCTTCTTCTTCTACTATCTTTAGCAATGCCTATTGTGCTACTGCCATCCCTGCTTTCTCCTTGCCTGGGGTGATAGCATCTTATTACTTTTGACTTTGAGTTGCAAAGAGCGCTTTTCCCTGGGACCAAGGAAATGACAGGGGCAAAAAACAAAAACAACAACAACAACAAGGCAACCCTCCTCAAACAAAAGACAGGCAAAGGATGCAGGCCAACCTTTCTGTCCTCTGTGCCACGTGCAAAAACCTGCTCTAAGCCATATGAAGCCACTTCTAAAAATAACAGATGAATACAGTGCAAGGGTTTCTTATTGCATTGTTGAACTGAACAGATTTTTTTTAAAAAGGAGAAAGGACTGCATATCTTTAGAAGTGTAGAAATCCTAAAAGCAAGGGGCAGGAAGCAAAGATTCTGCTGCTTCTCTCTTTCAGCACTTTGGGAAGGCAGGAAAAATGGAGAGTGGTTCTCATACACAGTAAGAGATTAGAAGAGCTGGTAAACAACTGAGGTACTTTGAATTGGAATGGATGATATGGTGTCCCCATAATCTTTAACAGGATGGCAGGTGTCACTACAGAAAGGAAGAGGGGAATGGGGAAAAGAGACTTTATTTTTCTCATTCAAGATCTTGATTATTGCTGCCCCTTGCATTTTAGCTTTTAGAGCAGAAGCTTCTTCACAGGTTCTTCACAGGTAATAGGTCCTGAATTATTGCTCCCTCTTAAGACAGTTCTTTTCAGCCACAAAGGACAATAGTTTCTACAACTGACAAAAGTTCCTTCTGCTTTCCTTTTGTTTTCTTCTGCTTTCTTATTTCCTTTATCATGATGACAGGTTACATCAAGACATTTTCCACTGTGAATTAGCAAGAAGTTTTCAGCCAAGCATAAGTTGTTCCGATAGTACTGTTTTTTAGTGTCTATTGAAGACTTCTATTGCATTTTCCATTGCACAAATGGTTTAGTAACCAATGCACCAAGCCACTGATTACCACCTTTGCCACCAACTTCTCCAAACACCATACCATATTTACAGCGTGCACCTTGTACATGAAATGAGTAGCCTAACCAGGGAAATCTGCTGAATTATTTGGGTTGAAATCTTAGATGCCTCTTTTTATCCACAGGAAATACATAATCTGGCAACGAAGTCTGTGGATTTTGCACTCATTGAGTTTTCACTTGGCCATCAGACACAGTCTTGCTCATATAAAGTCCAAGGCCTGACAATGACACAGCTTCTTCTCTTTGCTACTGTTCTATGTTTCTTTGGCAAGGCTTCAATTAGATGAACCAGTGGTAGACACCTCAGTTTCCATAGTTTCCTCAGTTTTCACCTGCAATCCAGATCAAATCCCTTTCCCTCCCCTTGGCTGTCCTGTCCCGTACCTTAGGTTTTGCCTGCTGGCTACCATATTTTGGCAACTTCCACTATGGTTGCTTCCACTATGTCAGTTATTGCAATGTAAATTGGTAAGAAGGTAGGCAATGATAGTGCGAATAGTCAAAATTTGGATGAACAGTGCATGTAGTTCTGGAGGGACTCTAATTTTTGCTTCCCATAAATTAGCAAGGGGGATTTGGTCAACCAGTTAAAATTCATGAATAAGTTAAGGTTTTTTTAACGTGAAAAATTTCAGGGGTGGTTTGAACTCCTAAACCGCCCCCTTGGCTACAGGCTTGCTTTTGGCTATGTTTAAGATTATTGGAAGTTGCACTCCGACATTGTTTGGAGGACTACATGGTTTCCACGTCCTTCTACAGATAGGACTAGAATTTAATTAAATTAAGCTGCTATTTAATGACAGTTGAACAAGCAGTGATAGCAGGTATATACCGGCATGAGCACCCTAATTATGTACCTCTCTCCATTAATGCAGTAATGATGATTCACTGATCTGTGATCCTGCAGTCATACTTCTGTATACTTCTCATAATCCTACCTTCCCACACTTCGGCTGCTCCATATTATTATTATTATTATTATTATTATTATTATTATTATTAGCAATTACGCAGTTACAGCAGTCGTTGATTTAAAAACCTCTGACATTTATCTAAAAACACACCTCTGGAATAGCTTGAGAGGGAGTAGAAGAGGAGGAGAATCCTTACTTCAGGTAGGTGATGGGAACATGGTAGGATTGGGAGCTATTAACAGATTTTGATCATGAGTAGTGAGGGACAGGTTTTTCATGAGGAGTAGGCAACAGAATGGGCACAGTATTGGGCCATAGGTTATAGGCCTGCTTTAGTGCCTGTTTGCCTCCTTGTGCAATAAAATCCCTAATCTGGAAGTTTGAAGTATGCTGAGCCTTTTTTTTTTTTTTTTGCAAATGATGTAATTGTTGTCTCTCACAATTCAACTCAGCCAACATGATCAGAGTATTGGTATATACGTATCTAGATATCCTCGTGGACTAATAACTCAGTAAACCTGCATGTTTTCATGGGTTCCAGATGGTCTTCTACTACCACAAGGATATATTACTTTTCTCATCACATTGGAGTTCAAGGTACACTTGCTTGGAAGCCAAACAACAGCAGACATCAAGATCCAGGCTGGTGCCAAGGAGGTGAGAGAGATGCTGAGAGCCAGAGAGTGCTCAAAGCCCCAGAATTAGCTTGGAACACAGGATTTGATCCATAATCCAACCTACGGCATCATGAAACTGTTGTGTGCCTCAGACTCACAAAGACGTAAGGAAACTGTTCAGTGATACTTTGTTGGCTGGCACACGGTGTTGATTTCAGAGAGGAGACTTTGCATTTCAGAGAGGAGATTTCAGAGATTTCAGAGAGGAGACTGGATTGACTTTTGCTCTTGTTGTAAACCGCGTTGAGTTGCCTACAAGGCTGAGAAATTGCGGTATACAAGCAAAGCAAATAAATAAATAAATAAATAAATAAATAAATGTGCAGGTGTTGCTGAAGAGCCAAGACCTCCTATTTAGTATTCTGCATTTGGACTATGTATCCTAGCAGATGACTCCTGAGAGTTGGCAAACCACTGCATAGGGCTCTGTTCTCTCCCTGTCTTTCCTCCAGAAATGAAGCCCTGATGATCTTCATTGGCATTTGACATGTGAATGCACTTCATACTCCTTCCTAAACTGAGGCCCCTCCTACACTGCCAGATAATCAACATTATCTTCTTTGAACTGTATTATATAAATCTAAACTGCTATATAATCCAGTTCAAAGCAGGATTTTATATGGGAGCATAGAAGGGGCCAGAGATAGCATATTTTCTATATTTGGGACATTAGAGCAGAAAGTGGCAGATCCAGGCTCTCCTCTGTCACATTGATGATGATGTTTACAGTGCTTTTAATAGCTGAAAAGACAGCGCAAGAGACAAGCTTGTTAACTGAGCTGCTGCTGGCTAATCCTCAAGACATCCATCAGATTGACCTGTCTTTCATCTAACTTCCTTTTCACCCATGGGAATCACATGAAGACAGCTAGGTGTGTGTGAACTCATTGCCGCTCCCGCCCCCCAAGTGGGCATTGATTTAACTGTGTGGCACCCTACTCATATCTTACATCTATCTCTGTTAACTAGATAGATTGTGCTAGAAATTTAACGTATTGTGGTGTGCTTCCTACTGATGGGCATCCTGAGGTGAACCTAGTACAAGATTTTTCAGCACGATTTCTCCATTGCTTTTTTTTCTCACACCGAGAGACTGTGACTTTTCTAGGGTTATCGAGTGAGTTTCCATGACAGAGCAGGGATTTACAACCCAAACTCCCGGAATCGTAGTCCTACCAGAGGTGTGGAATAAATGCCATTTGATGAAAGTGTGGTGTCATTGCTAACCTTCCCTGAACCAATACCTGCAAGAGTTGTCTTGAGCAAAATAGTTCCTTCCTTTCTATAAGAGGCATTGTGAGACTGATTTACATCACAGACTCATAACATTGTAGGCAAATCCCCTGCCATGCAGAAACACTTAAAGGTGCTAGGGATGCTCAAGACTCATATTCATACAGATCAACGATATTACTATGGACCAATGTAGGTCTTATCGAAGGCTTTTACAGCTGGAATCACTGGACTGCTTATGATTGTGTTCTAGCAGCATTTTCTCCTGACATTTTGCCTGCATCTGTGGCTGGCATCTTCAGAGGATCTTGAAGACAGAGGGTCTGTCTGTGTTGTGTGCCTTTAAGCTGTTTCTGATTTATGGTAATCCTACAGCAACCCTATCATGGATTTTTCTTGGAAGGATCCGTTCAAAGAGGGGGCATCTTTGCTTTCCTCTGAGCCTGAGAGTGTGTGGCTCATCCTGAATTACCCACTGGGTTTCCATAGCTCTACTGGGATTTGAGTCACAGTCCAACACTATGCTATACAGTACACAGTGAAAGTTAACTAATAGGGAATGAATGACTTGTGTAGCATCATCTCACAGCTAGGAGTCCCCGGTGGTGCAGTGGGTTAAACCCTCGTGTTGGCAGGACTGAAAACCGATAGGTCGGAGGTTTGAATCCGGGGAGAGTGTGGATGAGCTCCCTCTGTCAGCTCCAGCTCCCCATGCGGGGACATGAGAGAAGCCTCCTACAAGGATGGCAAAACATCAAAACATCCGGGCATCCCCTGGGCAACGTCCTTGCAGATGGCCAATTCTCTCACACCAGAAGTTTTTCAAGTTGCTCCTGACAAAAATAAAATAAAAATCTCACAGCTTTACAGACTTTACTCGCCGTCTTGAGAAATGTTCACCCTGAACCTAAACCTATTCCTTATTCATGGGAACTTTCTTCTTCGTAAGCTGGTTTGAGAAGGCTTATTTGAAAATATGTTCCTTTTACATCCAAGAGATTTAAAACTGTGTTCAATGTCAGAATAAGAGTTATAGCCTGTTATATCACAAAGTACTCAATTTTTCAAGGAAATGGGAGGCTTATTTAGAAGACAGCTTTCTGGATGCCCTGTCAGATTTATTTCCCACATTTCTGTTTTTAAAAGCTTATCCATATATGCTGACATACTTCTAAGCAGCTTTAGGTCTTCCTAAAGTGCAATAACAGATGCAGCTGCCATGTATTTAAAGCATTTGAGCCCTCTAGTGGAGTCTATAGGGGCCCTGTTTTTTAAAAAAATGTTCCAGTTGTGGCAATAATAATAATAATACAAATAATAATGCAATATTAATGGAGCTGGACACATTTTAGTTCATTTTGTGACTTTTCTATACATTTATTTGATATTTATTTATTTCATTTGTATACTGCTTTTCTCACCCGGGGGGGGGGGGGGGGGGAGACGATGACTCAAAGCGGTTTCCAACATATAAACAGCAAAATTCAATGCCTCACATACCTAAAACCCTAACATAAAATAATAATAACATACAGCTATCAATTAAATCATAAAAACACAATGACATTTAAATATTAAAATGTGGAGTTAAAAACATATTAATATAAATGTTAAAATCACGCAATCAACAATCCTAGTTCAGGGCTGTATACTCTCAGTACATAGGGTGGATCTACACTGTAGAATGAATGCAGTTTGATACCACTTTAACTGTCATGGCTCAGTGCTATGGTATTCTGGGAGTTGTGTTGTTGAAGGCTTTTGTGGCTTGAATCACTGGGTCGCTGTGAGTTTTCCAGGCTGTGTGACCATGTTCCAGAAGCATTCTCTCCTGACGTTTTGCCCCCATCTATGGCAGGCATCCTCAGAGGTTGAGGGTCTGTTGGAAACTAGGCAAGTGAGGTTTATATATCTGTCCAGGGTGGGAGAAAAAACTCTTGTCTGCTGGAGGCAAGTGTGAATGTTGCAATTGGCAACCTTGGTTAGGATTGAATGTCCTTGCAGCTTCAAAGCCTGGCTACTTCCTGCCCAGGAAATCCTTTGTTGGGAGGTGTTATCTGGCCTGGGAGTTGTAGTTTTACAAAGCCTTCAGCCTCCTCTGCCAAAGAGCGCTGGCGCCTCACCCAATCACAACTCTCAGGGTTCCATAGCACTGAGCCAGGCCCGTAGCCAGGATTTCGTTTCGGGGGGGGGGGGGCTAAAAAATTTTCAGGGGGGGGCTGAGTTTGGGGGGGGGGCTGAGTCTGAGTGAAAGAGGGTCTAGCCTAGCAAACGTCTTGTATCATTACCCCAATACCCCCATGCATATGGGATATATTGAGTATGGTGATCAGATCATGATATGAATAAACATAACAGTTTAAAAAATGCACCAGTAAGGCCTTTTCGCGAACCACCATGAGAATTTCGGGGGGGGCTGAAGCCCCCCGAGCCCCCCCCCCCGGCTACATGCCTGCACTGAGCCATGCCAGTTAAAGCGGTGTCAAACTGCATTCAATTCTAAAGCGTAGAGACCAGAGAGGCACGCCTGGTCCTGAGGAAACAGGCATCGGAGTACTCCCGTCGCAAACTAGGTTCCTGCGGGAGAAAACCTTGCTAGCATGTCCCTGACGTCATGAGCCTGCGCCTCTCTCCCCGCCCCTTTCTCTTTGCCAGCGTGGTTTTTCCTTTGCTAGGGCAGCATTGCCAGCGTATTCTCTCAGTTGAATTCTGCCAACTGAGAGAAAATGCGGGCAATGCTGCCCTAGCAAAGGAAAAACCACGCTGGCAAAGAGAAAGGGGCGGAGAAAGGGGCGGGGCGAGAGGCGCAGGCTCATGACGTCAGGGACATGCTAGCAAGGTTTTCTCCCGCAGGAACCTAGTTTGCGACGGCTCTAAACAGTCGCTCTCCCAGCCTCAACTCGTGGAACTGCAATTCCCAGAAGTCACTGCGCCGTGCGCCTGCGCGCTTCTCGCCCCGCCTTCGCCAATCCAATTGGTGCGTTCAGGCGTGTGACGTCACCGCTGCTCGGGCCGCTGAAGCCTGACGATTGGCTCGGGGAAGAGGACCGGAAGTACGATGCAGGAGCAGGAAGGAGTGGAGGTAAAGTGGAGCGGAGTCGGGGTTTGGGCCGTGGTAGGCCTGGGGTTGCCCGGCCGAAAAGGAGGGGGCTGGTGGGGGCCTGGGAAACAGGAGGAGAGGGAGGGAGAATGGTGGTCGCAGCCGAGCAGGCCTTGCTTGTGGAGCCCTGGAAGGCGCGCTGGCCTCCCGAGGGAGAGAGAGAGAGAGAGTGCCCTGGGGCTGAACTGACGGGTTTAGAGGAGGCGTTCTGGGTAACCTGCTCCCTCTCAGCAGCAGTAGCCGAAAAGTAAATAATAATACATCCCAGACTTTGGTCTTCCAGGTGTTTTGGACTTCCAACTTCCAGAATTTCTGACAGTTGAAGTACAAAACACCCGGAGGACCACAGGCTTGTGCCCACACTGCAGGATCAATGCTGTGGAATCCTGGGAGTTGTGGTTTGGCTTATTTGGCAGACAAGTCCGAAGCCATGGCAGATCAAGTGGTGTCACACTGCATTAATTCCACAGTGTAGATCAGGCATGGGAAGATTTGGGCCCTCCAGGTATTTTGGACTTCAACTCCCACCATTCCTAATAGCCCCAGACCCTTTCCTTTCCCCCCTTAGCTGTTTTAAGGAAGGAAGTGGCCTGAAGCAGGTAGGAAATGTGGGAGTTGAAGTCCAGAATACCTGGAGAGTCAAAGGTGTTTGGATTGATGTAGATGCATCCACAGTTTGGGAAGGAATGGCTCTCATTCCTGGCCCAGGGATATTTGATGCACTTAGTAGGTGATTTGTGAGGAGGGATTTCCCATGCACTGTATCATATGAGTTGTGCTGGTCTATAAATAAGGACCTTTCTTCTAGTGCAAGAAATTGTGGGCTCATGCCTTTTAGACCAATATGCTGCCAGCCATCTGCTTTTTTAATCAGCCTGTTGCTAGGTTTCAAGAGACTAAAAGTAACTGTGCCCCTCTAGTTGTGTTTGTAGGGCAATTTTTAGAATCATAGAAAATTATGTTCTGGGAAAAAGATGGTGCTCTCTCTCTCTCTCTCTCTTGTTTGGTGTTAGCTCCTGAAATGTGGGGCTTAAGTATATCAAATGAAAGGTAATGTGTGTGAAAGACCATAAAGCCTTCAATAGAGCAAAAGCATTGCATGCTAGGTTTTCGGTTTAATATCTGGTGTCTTCAGATGGGGTGAAAAAAGCTGGTAAAACCCTTATCCCTATTTTTATTTATTGTATCAAAAGCAAGGGTACAGTTGTAATGTATTTAAAAAAACTACAAAGTTAAAAAACTTGGCATTATATTAAATGTCCTTTGAACAGTAGCTAACCACTTGGAGTGCCTCTGATATTGCTATAAAGAGGTCCTCTTTTGTGCTTGTGGCACAATGAGATTGCATTGGAATAGGTGATCCGTAGTTTGCTCTTCTCCACACGTGCATGTTGTGGACTCCACTTTGTGACCCTTGCAGAACTGCTGTTAGTCAAAATAAATAGTAGAAGTTGAAGTGAAACAATTGTCTGACATGGTATGAAGCAAGATTCTTGTTTTTCTGTACTAGAATTTCTGATTTTTATTGTGATTAGTAATGTGATAGGAAGGTGTTGCTGACAGCAACTTGTTCTGTTTCTGAGCATTTTGAAACATTCAATTGAAGGCACGTATCTCCTAAAGTTTAGTCAGAAAGCCTGCCACTAGGAGTAAAGTGAAGATTTTTTATTTTGATTTAAATGAAAAAAAATCCACTCTTTTAGGATGAATTTCAAGTGTTCACTAAACATAACGTGGAGCCATTTTGATAGAAATCTTATAGTAATGGCCAAACCTGCTTTTATTATTATAGTGGGGAATACTAGTTGTATACTTTAATTGGAAGCTGGAGGAGGCAGTTGTGGGGAAACATTGCTAAATAGAGTTATTCATTTTCAGGTGTTCAAGACTTGTCTAATTTATTTACAAAAGTCACTGCTGTATCTAACTTATATTGCTTTACTTCAAGTGAAAAATCACCATAGGAGGCCCAACATGGAGTCTGAAGATGCTGTTCCTCCTGAAAAATTAGTTGAAAATTTGACACTTTCAGAAGAAAGTAACAGTCAACAGGCCAGTTGCAATGATGTACATAACCACAAATTTGCAAAAGAAGGAATGAATCAGTTTTCTGACTCAGAGACCAGAGAAGATGAGGACCTCTTCCATGACTGTAATGACTCCTTTGTATCAGAAGTGGTAGAGGAAAATCACAATGACAAGGAAGATAACTCAGAGATTCAAGCAGAACCAGATGAAAAAGATTTACTAGAACTGGAGAAATATATGTCAGAGGAAGAAAAACAGGTATGTTTTGATTAAAAACTACATTTATGTGTTAACCAATGCTTCACTTCTAACTATACTTGGAAGGGAATCCTGTTTATTTCAATAAATGATGTTTCAAGTAGTATAGGTAGTGTTAAAGTTCTCCCAATAATTAGGTCTTTTAAAAAAGCCCTCTTACAGTCAGATCCTGTGTATGGTTCCTTAGAACTAACTCTTGGGAGTGGTTAAAGTCCTCTTTTTCCAGCTCCTCAATTTGTTGATATTTGTTAGTAAAAGGAATCTGCAGAGACATATATAGTTTTATTGTACGCAGTTGTAAACAATGATATTAGTGGCTCTTTCTTAAGCATTTGTGTCTGCCACACTTGCAGATCCTTGGTTTCCCCCCCCCCCCCCTTTGTTTGTTCTGTTTCAACTTGACCACATTATTCTTCTGCACTTACCAGACTGAATTAGAAATAAGACAGTGTCAGACAGTTGCAGTCATTCTGTACTTTTTCTGAATCCTCAGTACTTGAGGCTTCAAGATGTTAAATCCGTTTTGGAGCAGCTTATCTGCAAGTAGTCTAATGTCAGTTCAAAATAAGATTTACATAAGGTAGCAACTGAACGCTAAAGTTTGGCTGTTTGGTGAGCCACTTTTATGATGAGATTGACTCCAATGGTCAAAGTGTTTATGCAGCTGTTTGCCAGAAGCATGATTTTCTATTGTGGAGCTTAACTGTCTAGAGTTGAGGAAGGGGGTGGCTTTTGCAAGTAGTTCTAAGGAACCATACACAGGATCTGACTGTAAGAGGGCTTTTTTAAAAGACCTAATTATTTACTTAGTATCAAGACTATTCATTTCAATTAAAATGAATATTAAACAAAAGCATCAGTATTTATGTCGAGCAGTTTTGAATTTGCTGCTATAAAGGGAAAAAGGATTTCAAGGTTATAATAATTATTCATAGCAGTTTTTGGCATTCCTATTTCTGGACATGTTCAGTCTCCTTGTGTATAGACGCTTCCTCTCTTTCTATATAATCATGTAGAAGAAGGCAAGTACGACAGTGACTCAGCAAGGCGTGTTTTTGCATTTGAAAAGCAAATAAGCTTTTCTCCCAAGATAACATGCAGCTTGCATCTTGACTTGAAAAATGTTTAAAATGCAGAAGTGTGTATAATAATAATAATAATAATAATAATAATAATAATAATAATAATAATAATTTATTTGTATTCCTTCCTATCTTCCTGAAGGGACTCAAGGCAGATTGAAGAGACTCAGGGCGAAGGGATTAGTTTTTGCTTTAACTAATTAATGATAGGAATTATGCAGGATGCTTTAATATATACAGTGGGTCCTTGGTATCCACTGGGGTTTGGTTCTAGGACCTCCATGGATGTCAAAATGTGTAGATGTTCAAATCCCACTACATACAGTGCTGTCTCTTGCATAAAATGGCAAAATTGAGGTTTGCTTTTTGAGAATGTTTTAAAAATATTTTCAAGTTGTGGATAGTTGAATCTGTGGATATGGAAGGCTGACTGTACTCTGTATACTGTGCCTTTTTTGCTTGCAGTCCTGGTAAATGACATCATAATGTACCTCAGGAAATATACTCTTACCACATTGGCTATTCCTAAATCTGAAATACCTTTCCTGCCTTATGCTTTGTTTCAGTTTTGATAAAATATGCATGATTTACATCTGTTAGTCATTATTTTGTGCTGTGGAAGGTTAGATATGGAAAATACAGTATTGGTCTTTGTGTCTGTAAAAAGAACCTAAATATTTATTGCGATAATATATGGGTTGCATTGCGGTAGCTGTATTTAGTCTGGTTATATAACATGTTCTAGGCCGCATTGCTAGATGTTTTGAAAATACAGTTTTTCCACATTCAGAATCCATGAACCATCTTAGTAAATAAAAGGTTTTAAGATATTTTAAATGGGCTTGTTATGATTGCTGGCAAACTCAGTCTTAGGACTGAGTTGTTCAAGGTTATTTGCTTGTAAGTTGTGTTGTGTGAAAGTAAAACATTTGAATTGAAAAAAGACTCTTTAATTTTGCATATGCCCATTCTTAGGTCAAATGTAAGTCTGTGATGTTGTGAGTCCTGTATCTATTGGTTGAACTTTTATGATGTCACTGGTCTTGAACTAGGAGGCAGAGTAGACATCCAAGTGTCAGGAAGCTGAGGAGCCTGGCTGTCATGGAAGTGAGGGTAAATGATCCTTGGAGGGCATTTGGGAGCTGAGTGTGGTAGAGAAGAGAGGGGAATTGGAAGTTGATACTAAGAAGAATAAGGAAATAGCATAAATGGAAGGAAAGGAAAGGAAAGGAAAAGAGTTTGAGTCTTAAGAGAAATTCAGAAAGTAGGAAAATGGATAACAGGTGTTGGTAACAGAATATCATTGTATTTGCAGTCCTTTCTCCAACCCATAGATTCAACAGGCACACTTTTGAAGAGTAGCCCAGAGGACAAAATGTTCAGTGGTTTTTTAAGACCTTATTGCATTGGTGATAACTGAACAGAACTAGAAGAATATACTCTTGCAGTTTATTTTTTCCACAAACATTGACTTCTTCTCCCCCTGCCCCAGCTCTAAATTGTGGAAATTTACTTTAAAATGTTTTCCTTATATGATTACATCTACTGCAGTTTGTTCTATTGAGGGTCCTTAAGAGTCTTTGTGGTTTTAGGCTTAGATCAACAAGTCAAAGCTGAAAGCACATAATTGTTGTCTTTGACGATGTCAGTGTATGTTACCCTCCATAGCTTTGTCTATAAATTAGGTGACCAAATGCATATTAAGAGCCAGAAAATAAAACATCTATAAAGGTATTGACATAAAGTTTTCATAAATTAACAGATACATCTGTCTAAAGAATGCAGAATCTTCTATTTAAAGAAATCTCTAGTTCTAGGTTGTTTATAGTTAGCATTAGGGAATGCCTAAATCCCCAGATCTGTTAACTGCTGTGAATTATTGTTGTTGTTGTTATTTGATACACAACATGATTGGTACAAGGCAACAAAGATCACTATGCTGGCTTTTGTATTGAATGACACATTGGACACTTTCCAAATGTCTAGGACTGTGTGATGTATCGGCGAATAGTGGGTGTAGATCCGAGTAAGGTGGCCTTTTGCACCTGACAGATGGTGATTTGTCAGCGCCGATTGTTTTTAAATGCAGGCCAGAGTCTTTAGGCACTGCACCCAATGTGCCGATCACCACTGGGACCACCTTTAATGGCTTGTGCCAGAGTCGATCTTAAAATCCTCGTATTGTGTAAGCTTTTCCAGTTGCTTCTAATCAATCCTGCTGTCGCCTGGGATTGCAACATTGACGATCCACACTTTGTTTTTTTCCCATGATCGTGAGGTCAGGAGTATTGTGCTCCAAAACTCTGTCAGTCTGAATTTGGAAGTCCCAGAGTAGTTTGACATGTTCACTTTTTGTAACTTTTTCAGGCTTGTGATCCCATCAGTTGTTGTTGTTGTTGTTGTTGTTATATTTATTTATCTCCCCCGAAGGGGACTCAAAGTGTCTTAACATAAAAGCATCAGCATAACTATTTCAAATATACAAATATACAAACATTAAAATAGGATTAAATGTAAACAGTATTAAAAACTTCTCAGTTAAAAACCACAGTACCCTCTGAATTGATCTTAAAAGCTTTCACCTTTGAAAGCCTGTCTGAATAAAAAGGGGGCAAATTTTGGAACATAGCTCTGCTTCAGAAATTAAAAAGTTTAAAACTATTTTTAGTGAAGGGAGGAAAATATTAAATATGTTTTTGGTAGTTTCTGTGTTTATGATTACATTTAAGTCTAACTTGCAATTTTAGTAGTATTAAACTAACTATAAACTGCATTTTATTACTTTACATAAGCATTGTATTCTGTGATCTTTTGTGCATTATAGGAAAGAAGAAACGAGAGCATAAAACTAAAAGAAGAAGGAAATGAACAATTTAAAAAAGGAGGTGAGTGAACTATTTTGTCTAAAATGTATAGACAGCACTTAGTTGTCATCAGCCATCAAGTCTAGCAGCCTCATCAGACTAGCATTTTAAAGAATGCACTCTTGCATTCTTGGCATATTTTGCCTCCTGTAGAACTCTGGGAAATGTAGTTTAGGGCGCTGCTTTCAGAATTCTCAGCTAGAGAGGTCCTTGCCTTCCCAAACTACATTTCCCAGAGTTCTGCAGGAAGCAGAAGGTGCTACGAATGGAGGGGGTGGGGTGCCTGCTTTAAAAGGCTAGTCTGATATAGTCCTAAGATAAGTCCTTTCAAGTGACTGTAACCTTGGGCCCAGTTGTTGATGGTATACAGCTTCTAGCCAGCCAGCATGTCCAGTTAAGAAAGGGAATAGAATCACAGCCGAGTTGGACATCAGTGTAGTACAGTGAAATTTGTAGCCTTGACTCATTTTTGACTGCTTATCTTTAGGAATAAAACATAGTGCCCATTTCTTAAGCAAATAATACTGTGTATAACTGAAGGATGCTGAGTATTTTCAGCTTCAGAACTTTTCGTTCTCCACAAAATACGTATGTTCCAGAAGCTGAATGGGAAATACATAAAAAGGGAAGCAGGCATGCCTTTCTTTTTCACATTTGCCATACATGAGCTAAATCCAGATATTTATTGAGAAAATCTCAGAGGCATGAAGAAAAGGTGGGGTTACAGTGGTTTAGAGAACGCTTGGTCAGCTTGAATAAAAGTGCATAGTTGAAAAGGAAAGCTTTCAATGAATGTTACATAGTTCTGTATTACTGTGCGATTTGGCATGAGTCACCTTCTATTTATAAACTAAAATTGTATATATGCTCACAGGAAACAAATTCAAAGGACAATAACTAGCAGACAGTCTCACACTTCCCATGTTGACTGAGTCATATTTAAATTTAACCAGTTCAGAAGTTGAGAAGCCTCTTTCCCCCTGAGTAGAATTCAGTAGATGCAGTACAACAATTATGTTACTTAAAGAAATTGAAATCGGTGAAATTAAACATGTTACAGTCTGTACTGGATTTAGCACAATGTGTTTTCCAGGAAATGTAACCGTTTCACATTCAGTAACTTCATCTCTTTAGCTAGAACACCAGCATTCCTAATAGATGCAATGTTATTTGTGGTAGGAAAAGGCAGCTCCAACTGCAGGAAAACTTTAAAAATTTGGACAATAAGATCCTTGTGTTCCTCACAGAAATTGTAACATTAGAGCTCTGTGAAAGGTCTCTTCCAAGGTTGTGCTGGCCTTTTGATGAACAGAGCACCTAAGTCGAGAGTTTAGAATATCCAATAAAATATTTGATAAATCCAGATTCCATCCACAACATTTTCACCTGTTAGGCATCAATACAGTGCATGTTTTATAAGGATTTTTCATATTAGGATTTTATTTAGGGATCAGAAAGATACATCAGCTTTTTAGGCTCATTTTAAAATCCTTTTGAGACAGGTCAGAGTTTGCTTCCATTTCCAAAAGAAGATGGCATCTCTCCTGTAATGCAAAAATTAATACCTGCAGTGGGACTGTTGAGCCTGCATTATTTCTATATTGCTTATTGATTCAACAAAAATATTTGTCTGAAATAATTAATACTGAATGAGGAACTAATAAAGTACTTTCAAAGCATTAGTTCTTCTGCATGACCATCTCTGGTATTATGTTTTATTTACACTCTAGACTATAAAGAAGCTGAAGATTCCTATGCAAAAGCCCTGCAGATTTGTCCAGCCTGTTGTAAGACTGACAGATCTATTTTGTATTCAAACAGAGCTGCAGCAAGAATGAAACAGGTAAAGGCTCATTTCCAAGGCTCCGAAGTGCTAAAAATTGCTGTGGTGACTGCTATTCTGTTCACCAGGGTGAATGTGGCAGCATTTATGTAATGAGTGAGCAACCTTCCTTTCTCTTTGAAGTTTCAAAGATGACTAGAGATTGTCAGGACATTTCTGTCAACTTTCAAAATACAAAATTGGGAATAAAACTGAGATAGAGCCTTTGCAATGCCTGAGTAAACTGGTGTGGAGATGGAAACTGATACTTCTCTGAACCAGCAGGATAGAATTCAATGCTGCCATCCATATATGCTATATGCCCACTGCTATCTCTTCTCTTGAGGAAGGCAAACAGGATGGTGCTTGATGCTATGGCCGGAAGGTATTTGGATCCCTTTCAAGCAGTGGCATGCAGCTACATTTGCTCTCCTTCCCACCACCTTTTTCTTTAGGAAAGAGTCTGATTGTGATGGTGAGAAAGCTCCCCTGAGCAACAGAGTGGCTCTGATATCAGTTTCTGATTAGATGTTAAACACTGTAGACCCCTAATTAACTGCTGAGGGCGATGAAGTGTTAGTGCTGCCTCTCTCAGCCATAATTGGTTGGCCTCAATGTCTTATGCTCAGTATGGCTTGATTGCATTTGTTTTCCTGTAAATTGGAAACCCTTAGTTAGGCAGGGTTGCCCTCCCTTGAACAATGGAGTACACTACCATACTCTGAGGTTTTTTCCCCGGACAGGTTCAGAATCCCTCATCTGAAATACTTGAAGCCAGCAGTATTTGGATGTTTTTCCACCCCAGATTTTGGTATATTAGCGTTATACATATTGAGAGTCTAAAATGAATTTGTTTCATATATACTTTATACGCATAACCTGTTCAGCTTTAGCCAGCTTTATTTCCTTGAGCTGCAAACATAATTTAAAATTTGATGAATTTTCTCTGATTTATATTGTTATGAATGCCAGGAAAATGGTTTTTGGTATTAATTTCCACTGCAATCTGTTTATTCCTTAGGACAAGAAAGACACTGCCATAAGTGACTGCAGCAAAGGTACTATTTTCCTGTTTTTTTGTTCTTTGTGCTCATGCTCCTGTTCTTGTGATCTTTGGAAGACTACCATCTGAAGCTTTTGGTATCCCTAAATGCAGCTTCCAAAGTTCTCCAAAGCCCTTCCCAAAAATATTTCTTTTGGGACAATTTGTGGGTTGTTTTCACCTGAAAACTCCCACAACGTCCTCTCCACAAATGTAATACAGTTTGCTTGCTTTTCCACACCCTTCCACCCCCGAACCCCAAATGGGAAAAAAGTCAAATTATGAATCAGATTAACCACCTGAATGAAGTGATGTCATGTCACTTCTAGGGCACCGGTGTGGCCTGTTGGATGGATATGAGTAGGTATGGTTCCTCCTTCTGCAGTTTCCCATCCTTGATCTAGGTATTGTGTTCAGTTCTGTTCACAAGATATGGAGGATAATATAGATACAGTGGCAAGCATTGTCTGTGTATGGAATCTATACTTTGCAGGGTGCAGACCAGCCAGTGAGATTATGTCCCACCCCTGAATTTTGTTCTAATTTAATTTTTGAGATAAGCTTTCTGTCAAGTGCTTCTGTGGCTGAGGATTCAAAAGAGAGCAAGTACAGTGAGGATGTAACACAAACCTGGACCAGTTGTCTATTCTTAAAGGGGATTGCAGAGGAAGATTGGTTTGAGAGTCAATGCATGTTGGTTGGTTAAGTCATGGACCAAAAATGGTCTGGCTGAGCTCAGATAGTCTCCGCACTGGTGGAATAATAAACAGCAACAGGTCCAAATTGACTATGTTTGTTAACTATGACATCTGTTTGCCCAAAACTTAGAGGTGGAGTAATTTACCTTGAACACATAATGTTATAATGGAGGATTTTACAGACGGCATTTCTAGAAGTCTGCGGAGACAGCTTTTCTACCAGTGCAGTGGATTAGACTCTAATGATTGGAGTGTAATCCCAGAGGGATTCCCTCATAGGTTGACTATTCTGGCTCAGGATGGATTGACCTTGGATCAAGATAGCGGCAGTGAAAAGCCTCAATTTAAATTGTCAGTTGCTAATCATGTGTTCATTTGGCACTTCAGCTACTTTCAAAAGAAACACAAGATGTCATGAAAGATGTTCATTGTGAGTGCCGGCCTGTTAGGTTATTGGTGCAGTCCTACACATATTTACTCAAGAGTAAATCATGTCCAAGATGGTGTATGACTTGTTGCTATATTGCACTAGGTGCATTCTTTGTACGGTGTTGCAGAAATACAAGCTTATGTGCTTTTATCATTTATATTAGTTATATCATTTATATTAATTCGTTTTAATGTTCACTACATCAGAGTGAACATTAGAAGGTGGGAAATTTGAATCTTTGTGAGCAGGCCCACTGCTAGTGAAAAGACGGTCTCATATCTTGGGTGTGTTCAAGCAAAGGGAACACAGCAGGAACATGCTAGAAATGCTCTAGGTGAAAGGCTTCCTATTTGAGTGTTCATACCACTATTACTTTATTCCTCCTTTTCTAGCCCTGGAATTGAATGCAAATTATATCAAAGCACTACTGAGGAGAGCAGAGCTCTATGAAAAAACAGACAAACTCGATGAAGCCTTAGAAGACTATAAAAACCTGTTTGAAAAAGATCCATCAATACATCAAGCAAGAGAAGCCTGTATGGTAAGCTTTAGGAAGAGAGGAGGAAGCAGTGGGGGGCACCTGGTGAAAAGAGAAGGATAACAAAAAGACTTCCTAGATATGAATGACGAAGATAGCAGTCCTCCCTGGTTTTGTACATCAAGTGATTTCATTCTTAATTTAGTCTAAGCAGAAGAGGCCCCTTGTAGGATTCATGAGGAGGCTAGTCTGACAAACATCTGAAGACTGAAGGAGTAACTCAGTTGAAGTTCAGTATATCGCTTAAGAACAGAAGGATGAAAAATACCCTTCTTTGGTGATGAGTTGGGCACAGAGTCCTTCGTGAGTGGTGTCTGTCGGTTGGAGAGACCAATCCCTGTGCAAAATAACGTGTTCTGCAACATCTCCATCTGATTTTGTGCTGTTTCAGCAGTCCTTGCCTACCAAGGCATTAATGCTAATGATATGCAGCTGTTTTTCCTTTCTCTGGTGGACATGTTTGTATCCTTTTCTCAAAGAATGGCTATGGGATACAAGTACAGCAATCTGCAGTGTAGGAGGGTTCTGCTGAACTGAGCAAACTAGAGAAAGCAGCCCTGGGCTTCTACATTATTATGTGGGTTTTGAAGGCTTTTTACATCTAGAAACTTCAAAGTGTGTGGCCTGGGTGTATACTTTCAATAAAATGCTCCTCTAACCACAAAACCACATTAACCTATAGCATTCATTGATATGAAAGTTGTGAAAGTGAAATATGTTGAACTGGCATTTTAATTTGCAAAGGCAATTTGTTGTCTTTCTATTACCCCTCCTCCCTGCTTCTTTCATATCTTGCTCTTCATTTGAAATTGGGAACCCCTGATGGCGCAATGAGTTAAACCCTTGTGCTGGCAGGACAAGTGGGAGAGTGGGTTGGGCTCCCTCTGTCAGCTCCAGCTCCCTATACAGGGACAAGAGAGAATCCTCCCACAAGGATGCTAAAACATCAAAAACATCCAGGTGTCCCCTGGGCAGCATCCTTGCAGGCAGCCAATTCTCTCACACCAGAAGTGACTTGCAGTTTCTCAAGTCACTCCTGACATGATTTCTTTTTAGAGAATTGGATCCAGATAACTATTTAAATGTAGGCTATTTTTTTTTAAAAAAATCCTCAATCATTACCTCTCCAAAATAAGATTTTTATTAGGGATTTTCTTGAAGTAACACTATTTTTCTTACCAGTTTGTGATACACATATCATTTAACTATTGGTTATCTAAAAATATATGTGAAACTTTTTATCCTGTTCATAAAATGTAGTATAACAAATGGAATAATATCTAAATATAATCAATAATAAGGCTGAAAAAGCCCTCCTCAGCTTAAACTTGAGTATATTTTAAGCTTATACTTAAAATAAGTTATTTATTATTTTACTGGGTTATTACTATTATTATTATTACATTTATTATTTTACTCTAATTGTTATTATATTTACATTACTTTAGTCTATTATTATTATTACATTTATTATTTTATTCTATTATTTATTTTACTCTATTATTACTGTTATTATTACATTTCCATTATTTTACTCTATTACTTTTATTTTTATTACATTTATTATTTTACCCTATTATTATTGGAAGGATACATAAGCACATTTACATTGGAAAAGGTTATAATAATGGTTTAATCAGAGTTGGACAGTCTTATCTCAAATTACAGTTCTATGTAAATATTCAAAAACATTTAACCTACTGATGCCTCAATTAATGTAATTTTATTGGTATCTATTTTTATTTTGAAATTTATCAGTAGCTGCTGTATTTCCCACCCTCGGCTTATACACAAATTAATACGTTTTCCCAGTTTTTTGTGGTAAAATTAAGTTCCTCGGCTTATATTTGGGTTGGCTTATACTCGAACATATATGGTATAGGCTGGCTATTTCCTAGGTGAATCACAAGTACTCTGAGCTGTATACTGCCAAGTCACATCCAGAGCTACTGGATCACACTATGGGCGTCATTCTCTTAGTGGACATACACAATTGTGGGGCAAAATATTTGATATTGTACAAGGGGCTTATTGTTTTGATGGCAGTAGAAATGGAGTTGCACACATATTATTGTGCATATGGATGCACTAAAGGTATGGTTGTCCGATGTCAGTGTACAAAGGTGGTATAGCAGACCATGAAAGACCACATCAACAGAGGAGAATAGCATCTGGAAAACCAACCACCAACATACAATGCCACTGTGGAGCTCTCTGAGCACAAAGATGTCATAATGATATAAGAGTGTTCTTTTTTTGATGGGTGTGCCCTATTCTGTTTTGCTAGCACATTGTTTCCTGGTGAAAGGCTACTGTGCGGACATAACCTTCCTCTTCGACTCCAACTGTATGGCATGATTGTTTTATGCTCCACTGCACTTCTTTCTGGGGTGGGGTTGCATAATTTTATTATGGATTTTATCCCTGTAAGGAGATCTTTATGCTGCTCTGAAGAGACCTATGCACAGTGTGTGGGGGCCTTCTATTTCACTTCATTGCTATGTCTGTTGTAGTGCTTTCAACTCTTTGTGCAGTAAGCTAGCACTAATGATGATTTTGGTTTTTCTTCTTCTCACTACTCAATGCATCAAGAAACTTTAAGAGTGTTGCCAGACTGTCAGTAAAATTGACCCTGTCTTGACTTTGCTTTTTTAGCGACTGCCAAGACAAATAGAAGAACGTAATGAAAAACTTAAGGAAGAGATGTTGGGTAAGTTGCTTTGCTATCCAGTTTGTTTGCAGTGCCTTTACAAGCAGACCCACCCCACCAGACCCATTTTGAGGTTCCCTAACCTTTTATATTGTTTTGGGAAAATGTCCCCGCATGCATTGCTAGAGACCTTTGGCATGTTTTGAAGAAGTATTTTCTTTTCTATTCAGGGCCCCTCAAGCTTAAAACAGCTTGAGAAGGTAAAAAGACAAATGACTGCCATTCAGTACCACTTCAAGGCTCAATTTAACATGAAGGGAAGTGATCATGTGGCTTGCAAGGAGCTGTTGGAGTGTGATGCCTAGTATTCCCCACCATTGCTGTGGTGGCTAGTCATCCTTGGCTTGCACTCCTCCCGTACAAAGATATTGAAGGCATTTGATGAAAAGCAGAGCACTCAGTACCATGGCTGGCTCTTCTCCATTATGATGCAAATACATAAATTAGTTTTTCCTTCCGAGTTCTGCATTACAGCACTTTTAACAAGTGTGAGCACAGATATAATACTTAGCTGTAGTATGTAACAAAATCCTTGCCTTAGGTTTCTGTGAATAGTTTCGAATAACACAGTTGAGCCCCCACAGTTGTCAGTTTCTCTATCACAAATTTGTTTATTTGTGAGTTTGTTTACTTGCTGCTTAACTGCCTTGAGTGGGAAGGGAGTGAGGAAGAGATATAAAATCTAGCTGATGCTGATGAAGCGGTGGATTGGAGAGAAAGGGGTTTCAAATCTGAGAGAGGGGCCAGAGGTGTTAGTGGGAGACTGTAGCCTGCATGTTTGGGGGCAGGGGCTTACAATGTTTGAAGTTTTCCCATTTTTGCAGGGGTCCTGTGCCATTAGCCCCTGCAAATGTGGAGAGCTGACTATATCACCGTGCATTGTGTTCTTTAATAAAATCCTTGGTATTAGTAAGCAGTTATCCTAACTTTACAATGCAAAGAGTTGGGTTCTTGTTGGGAGATGAGGATGAGGCCAACATCTGAAAGTGTCTTAAAAATCTAACTTAGTGTCGCTTTGCCTTAGTTCTTCCCTTGAAACTCTGTGCCTACTGTGCTTTGGCAGCAGATAGAGCTATTCCTTCAAACTGCTCCTTAAGCATCTGGTCTCAGGCCAATATTGTTCTCAGTGCGTACAGGCTGGGATTGTTTGAGAATGTGGAGTGTGGTATGCTTATCCACTGTACTTTGCTCTCTTATCCAAGGGCTTAGTTTTATTCTAAACTCTTGGAGGAAGCTTTTTTTTGGATGGCATTGCTTTTGCTTTCTTACTGTTGGTGTAGTTTCTGGATAAAGAAAACAAACTTTTGAGTGCTATCCTTTCTTCCTGGCACTTAAAGAAACAAGATTCATTGCTAAGTAATGCAGGCTTGAGTGTAAATATTTTAGTTATAAATAGCAAGTGCAGGCGAAATACTAATGTGTTCAAACAGCTAATCTTGTGCTTAGAATAAATGTGTTGGGCATATCATGTACTGCATTTACAATTTCAGCAGTTAGGCTTGTTTCTTATAGCAGAGAACCAATCAAGTCTTGAAGCATGTGATCATTGAATCGTAGAGTTGGAAGAGACCTCATGGGCCATCCAGTCCAACCCCCTGCCAAGAAGCAGGAAAATTGCATTCAAAGCACCCCAACAGATAGCCATTCAGTCTCTGTTTAAAAGCCTTAATAGAAGGAGCCTCCACCACCTCCAGGGCAGAGAGTTCCACTGCTGAACAACTCTCACAGTGAGAAAGTTCTTCCTAATGTTCAGATGGAATCTCCTTTCTTGTAGTTTGAAGCCATTGCTCCGTAGTGATCCCTTTGCATTATGGCTATGTATTACTCTTAATATTAGATGTAGTTTGTCTACCCACATCTGTGGGTAAGGGAAAGTGAGCGAGAGGGACTTATATACACTTTGGGAGCTGACTACAGGTGCCTTTGTACTCATTCTGCATGGCTGTTTTCTTGTAAATCGGCTCCAAATGACCAATATTCTGTATAGCAGTATTGCTGCTCAGAATCTCATGTGAGCTGCTATACAGAATATAATTGCCCTTGTATGAGCAGCTCCTGAACAGCAGAGTTTTGTTTCTTTCTGTAGAAATCTTAATTTTGAATGATAGCTATGCAGCAGCGAGCATATTCCTGCAGTCATAGGGATTCTGTGCAATTTCTTGTACATAATGGAAAGTGTGCCTTTTATGTATTGCAGGTAAACTGAAAGATCTTGGCAATTTGGTTCTGCGCCCTTTTGGCCTCTCAACTGAGAACTTCCAGGTGAAGCAGGATTCATCAACTGGCTCATACTCTATTAACTTTGTTCAAAATCCAAATAACAACAACCGATAACATAAACCCATCTTCTTGCTGGTTAAAAGTTTGGCTTTGGAGTTTTCGGAGAGGAATGCAAAAATGGATGAATAAACATCTAATGTCTAACATCTTTACTGAAATGGAAAACAAATTGAACATAGTCCTGTGCATTTTTCTCCTGTGGGGAACTCCCAAGTGTGGACAAATGAAGGAAGTAACCTGACCTTTACAGTAATATACGTTACCTTTGCATTACCCCTAGTAAGGAAGAGGAGTTTGACATTGTTAAATAGAAAAATTGAACGCATCCATGCCTGTTATTAAAATACAGACATTTTGTGTTTTGTGGTTTGAAAGTGTATTTGTGTGACCGAGAGAGGTTTTATCTTTCTGTTCTGAGAATATATCTTGAGTGTAATAAAAACACTGATGGTATTGTGGGCAGCTGCAGTGTCGCTTTTTTTTAATGCAAAGACAACAATGCTTTTCAGGGGTCTATAAAATGATATAAATGAGTAGTTAATTCTAAAACAACATTGATTCGAATTGTTCTGGTGTAGCAGAACCTGAAATTACACCCCTTAGCATTATTTTGAGTGCAGTCAATCAATGAGCAAATTATCGCAACATAAACAAATACATTACAACATATATTTTAATATATTTACCTTCCTTATAGGATATAGGTACACTAGCACAGGAATGGGCAAGTGTAGTCTGGAGATCACATATATCCCCTAAGAATTTACATAATAATCTTGGGTTTAAAAACCCTTTTGTGAGGGTGACGATCTTTGTTCTTTTTTTGCCCCTTTGAATCATTTAAGGCAACAGCAAGAAGTGACTACTGCATCACTGCCTATTGTAAAAATTGTAGAAATGTCTGCTATGCTCACTAAAGGATGTTCATTGACATTTTGAGGCATTTTTGGGTGAAGCAGAGAAAGGATGTGGGTGCTTTGGGCAATGGGTTTTTATGTCCACGTAGCCTCCCATAGTTGCTCTCCTTTGTGCTAGCAGGTATTATTAGCCCTGACCTGATTCCATCACCATCTGCAGGGCCACAGTTTCTCTATCCCTACTATATTATTTAGGTAATAGGATCGGAAACTGCAGGATGATGTACCCACACTGTTCTCATCTAATCAAGTCCAGACACTTTGATCTCACAGAGTCCATTTCAATAAGGCTCTTAAGCTGGCTGTCCTGAGAGGAAGCTAAACATTCAGTTCTCCATCATGTAAACATTGATTTTTGGTATCCTTGAACGTTGTTAATGAAATGGCAGGCTATCGTGTTGTATCATAGTGGGAACAAAATGCTTGTAGCCTGAATCAGTGAGCAGTATTATGAAGCCCCAAACTGCTGAAGTGAAAGGGAATTATTTTCTCGTGATCTTTCAAAGACAAAATCAATACCAAATGTGTTGGTTGAAGAGAGGACATTTGCCACCCACTCAGGAGCCCTTCTGCTTATGCCAGTAGTTGCAGGAAGTCTTGAAGAGCTGCACCATTGGCAACTGATGCTGTTGCAATACTATGCTTGTCCACTCAGTGGTCCCTTTTGTGTCATGGAGGTTAGGTAAAGGTAAGGTTTCTCCCTGACATTAAGTCCAGTCATGTCCAACTCGGAGGGTTGGTGCTCATCTCCATTTCTAAGCCAAAGAGCCGTCATTGTCCGTAGACACCTCCAAGGTCATGTGGCCAGTATGACTGCAAGGAGCGCTGTTACCTTCCCGCCAGAGCGGTACCTATTGATCTACTCACTTTTGCATATTTTCAAACTGCTAGGTTGACAGAAGCTAGGGCTGACAGCGGAAGCTCATGCTGCCCCCAGATTCTAACCTGCAACCTTTCAGTCAACAAATTTAGTAGCTCAGTGGTTTAATCCACTGTACCACTGGGAGCTCCCAATATTGGAGGTTATTCCCAGGCAAATTTTGTTCCTAGGCAAATTTTGCTGTGAAAGAACCAGATTAAGAAAACACAAAAAGACTGCTTGGTATATAACTTTTTAAAAGTGCAGAGAAAAAAAATCAAGGCTTTATTATTTGAATAGATGGCATACAACATTCTTGAACATTTAATTCCAAGCAAACTGTAAAGGTTGAATCATTTCTCCTTATTCAAGTCTACCAAATGAAAGCGGCCTAGTGACACAGTATACAGACATAAAAGGTAGCATGGAGCAAAGCTTAAATATTAAGCAATGAAAGCAAAAAAAGGTGAAAAGCAACACATTACTTCTACCACTAAAATTCCCTGACAATATTTCAAAGTGAACAACAAGGCGATTGCATTTTCTCAATTCTTCATGAGCAAGTATGAATTAGTCACCAATCTGTCCCGTCCCCCCCCCCCCACAAACCTACCCTCCCTTTTCCACCCATAAGATAAAAACCTGTAACTCTTCCATCTCATACTATCTTAGAGATGCAAAATGGGCAGTGTTGGTGCTCAAGAAAAAGGAATTAGGAAACTGGCTAAGAGTTGGATGTAGTCGATGTAGGCACTACCGGCTCTCCGCTATCCAGATAAGTACCCTTGTTTTTGTAGCCTGACAGTTTTCCTGAGTAGAAGCTATCACTTTGTGCCACAGTTACTTCCAAAATATGCGTCTTCTCCTGTGAAGAGACACTCCTTTTTAGATATAGGATGGTCTAAAGCAGAATTTTGTCTCTACAGGCAAACTAAACAGTGCCCATTCACTGCTGTATCTTTTGTCCTCTTTCCCCAATTGATTTCTAATCTGACTCTGTGACAACTTGTGGGGAAAAATAAATGTTCTCTCTCCTTTGCTTTGACTGCAGTAGAAATACTGCAAAGAAGTTGTTTGTCATCCTTTTAAAAGTCATCTATGGTTTCTTATGAAAAGTGGCACAGTTGAACTTACTATTGTATTAAATCATTTTGAAGGCAGGTATTTTTTTTAAAAGTTAAGTGGTCTTTTTATAAATATTTTTTTTACACATTTTCACAGACTCTTACGAAATCTTTAATATAGAACTGTATTGTAATATATTCATAATATATACTTCCTGGGTTTAGAATGCTATTTAAAAATATACATCTGTTGCCAAATAAAGCCAAGGGAAACTCCTGATTGCAACAATATCCATCGAAATTACAAAGCCTACACTTCAATTTGTAGTTGCCTGGTACAGGTAACTTTGGGAAACAGACCTTTTCTGTTAACCTGGTAACAGGTATCCTAATGCCGTGCAAGACTGACCAGTCTGTGCTTAGAAGGCATCATTGTATTTTCATGGTATCTTGATATTTGCATCCATCTTTGGATTGTGCATTCATTTTGACATATCACCCTGTCCTATCTACCTGGTGAATCCTGCTCTGCTGTTGAGAAAATTAAATGCAAATTAGGAAAGTGTGCCTACCTTGAAATTAAGATTAGAAGACTATTGACAGTGGGTGCTAAATCCTGAAGGTCAGGTATACCCTTGAAATGCAGAACCATTTCACAGATAAATACTAAAGTCCAAAAGATCGGATACTTCTTTGATGGGAAATGAGGGCTTTGGGTCAATGTAAACCATCTTAACATTGGAAATACTGGACTAAAATCACGCCAAGCTGAAACTGATTGTAAGTACGTCCTGGTGGAACAGGTTAATTATGACAAAGTCATGACAATGTAATGTGCAATATCACTGTGCTTGAAAGAGAATGTCATGACTTTAGATATCTGCTAGAACCCAATTTTAGAAAACCCTGCTTTTGACAGTCGATATTGTTATTCACAAGCAAATACAATTCATGTGCATTCCAGACTCTTCCACTATATTTTTACAAAATATTCTATATTCTTGCTCTCAAAGAAACAGTCTTCACATGGGAGGATCTTTGCTTTATAGCCACGTAAAGTTATATAGAATTCACTATTGCCACCATCTCTGTGGAAACCTTGGTCTCCAAACATGCCTGTCAGTCCTTGTCACCACAGCTGCATTTGGAAATGTTTCCAGTAAGAAGGTTACAGCTCTGCTAACACCTATAGACTAAATTTGTTAAGATGTAAAACACAACCTATGCTAAGAACAAAAGTAAATGTTCAGAAGTTTACAGCCAACTTTCCAGGTGTCTTGACTCCATCCTATTTACGCAATCACATTTGAAGAGTACGAATACAGTTTGTGAGTCTTCATACTAGTAATTCAAGTGGTTCCTTGCATGTTCATTTTTCAACAGGCTCCTTGGCTCATGCCTTATTTATTGCAAAAAAAAAAAGTTTATAAAATATGTTCTGACATCTCAGCTTCCAAAGTGAATTTACAATAGGTATACACGTCCTGGAAAAGGGCTGGGTTTATTTTGAAAAGGTCCTCCTAGTGTACACCATGACCTACATTTGAGAGGAAAGCAGAGTTCCATGTCACTTCTGGTGAGCAGATCCTTTTCATGCCAGTGTCGAGAATTTCAAATACAGCAGCTAACTAATGTCTCTGAGCTGGAAAGAAGAGAAAAAAAGAAATATGAGTTAGGAGTACAAACTTATTGTACTTTTGTATTTTCATATCAGGAAAATTAATATTTTTATAAGGTACATACTTCTTTTTTCCACTGAAGTAACTGGAGAGGTCTTTTACCAGGACCTTACAAATAAATGTGATCATTAACAAACAAGAGTGCCCTCAGCAGCACATTCCTCCCCTTTAAAATGTTGTCATCCTTCAACTATACTGCAAGGATACTCAGTAAAATCCCCATATTTCAAATAATGTCTTGGCAAAGATCATCTCATAAGTTCATAGTACAAGTTTTATTTGAATCAGGAACTTCTAATTTATAGCTTGGACTCACTAACCAACTGCTTACAATTAGTGCCTATTTTTTTATATATATAAGTGTCTGTACTACCACAACTTATTCGTTTAGCTCAAAAAACTACACTTTAAAAGTATGTATAAAAGATACCAAACTCATCCCAGAAATATTTACATAAACAGTACACTGGAGTGTTCGGTTGGAGTTGCAGATTTTGACCAGTTATATAATTGCTAATATTTTCATACAATTGTGCTAACTGGATACATTGCCAAATTGTCAAATTTAATTTATATGTAAATCAAAAGTTGCCAAGGAAATACAACAGTCAACCTCAAAAGAGGAAACATATCTATAGAGAGAGTAATCAAAACAAGGAAACTGGTAGAAATGGAGTTAAGACAGCCATATCCTCCAGAAAGTTTGGGGATCACGCAAGCTCAGCTAGAAAAGAAGCCGAGGGCCACAAAAGGTATCACACTGTCCACAAGTTTACCAACTTGATTAAGAAGCAATGTCAAGATAACCTTTATGAGGAAGTGGTAAATGAGAAGAAAAAAGGGAGGCCTGGATGCTCGCACAAAAGAAATGCAAACCAATATTAAAGCACAGTGTGAGCAACTGGACTGGGATCAGGGTCCAGTTTTACCCTTTCTGGGCCACATGGGCATGCTTCTGGCAACCTGGAAGTAGTGTGCCATCACTTCTAAGTTTTGCCTTTGGCCTATTTTTGGTAGCATATAAAGTGAAACTAGCAACACCACTACAATTAAGGAGTTCTGTGCCTTTTGGCAGTAAAATAAATTAGTCTAGTGGTTTGGGAAGGCCACAAGAAGGGGTGCACGTGATCCACAGGTATCACCTTTCCCATTTCCTTGCTAAAGGGTTGTTATTGTGTGCCTTCATGTGGATTCTGACATGGTGGCCCTAAAGTTGAATATGCAATGACCCAGGACTCTTTACGACAACTGCTATGTCTCTGTGTGATAGGTGATGTTATTTTATGTGACGTGTTTAATAATGTTTAATGTTTTATTAGGGGAGGGGGTCAATTTTAATGGTTTATACTGTTTAATCGATGGCATTGAATTGTTGCCAACATTGTGAACTGCCCTGAGTCCCCTTCGGGGTTGAGAAGGGCGGTATACAAAGATCGCAAATAATAAATAAATAAATAAAGTGAGCCAAATTTTCTGGGACTGAGAGTGCGTAACTTCCTGAGGATCGCCCAATGGGTCTTCTGGGCCAAGCAGAGATTCAATTCCTGGTTTCCTATCATAGCACAACGCTCAAATCACAACACCACACAAATGATGCCCTTTACCCCACCCCCCATTTTGAGAAATGTAGCACTTGATCATTAAAAGAATTATTTAAAGACATTAGAAGCTAGAAACTAGCTACTATTGGAAGACAAAATAATACAAAAGTTGAGTGGTTTTTTCCCCATTTGGCTTCACTGGAGAAGATGTGGAAAGATACTTCTACAATATATTGAAAGAAATCTGAAAAGATGAGGCAAAAGAGTAGTGACAAAAAGGACAAGTTCCAGGCCTGAAACTATTTGCTCCACATGGCATCCATTTGAAAGATCTTAAAGAACTCCAATATGAAATGGCTGATCTGACAAAATACACAGTGTGTCCCTTGGTTCAGCATCTGTACCAGAGAACTGGAGAGTGGCCAATACACTGCCACTGAAACGAAAAAAGGGAATGGAATAAAGAAAAAGGACAGGCTGGTGGTTAGTTTAATATCTCTTTTGGGAAAATTATGGAGTATATTACTAATAGAATTATGAAGCCTATAGGGCCGTTTGGAAGATTAATGCTGGAACAGTGTCTGTGTAATGTGTTAGGCATGCATATGCTTTTTTAAAAACATTGCAATGCCCAGTTATTACCTTTTACTAGGCAGGGGGAACAACTATGTGGGAGAGAGAAAAAGAATGAGGTTTCAGGAGAACTAGAATTGTTCCAGATTCAAGACATACTAAAATAAATACTACACAAAAGACAGACAGAATTCACTACAACAAGAGACAATAATGGCCACCAACTTGAATGGCCTATAAAAGGGTAAGACAGGCTCATTCAAGGGAAGGTTACTGGTAGCTACTAGTCATAATGTACCAGAGACATCAAGCTTTTGAATGGAAGCTGCTGGGGTGGGACAGAAGAAAAAGGTGCTGGTATCACATTCATGGTCTGCTTGTTGGCTCCCAATCGGCATCTGTTTGGCAGGATCAGAATGCTGGACTAAAAAGGCTTTTTGTCTGATTCAGCCCAGCTCTTAACATTCCTGCGAACAGACGTATTTTCCACAGTGTTTGGAGTATAGCAATAATTTAGAACCCAATAAAGATAAAGCTTCCCAAAGTTCAGTTTGTTACCAAAAAACTGCAAGAACTAAAGGAGCCCAATTCCCTGCTTGAAAGGGTTTTAAAAACACAGAGCCACTGTCAACGGTGCCACAGGTAGTGACCAGAGCTCATGGCTTCAGATGTAAACAGAAACCAAAGAAAAGCAAGTGGAGTGCAAGATCACACAAAATAATGAAGTGAAAATACAGTGCTTTGGGGAAATGTGCACAAATAACAGAGAGGGAGGCCCTCATAATAAACTCTTGCAATTAACCCATCTCTAGGGAAAGGTTTTGCACAAGTTATGTTTCACAGAACTCCATACTTGGCCAATGAGTGTCCTCACAATTGTGGGACCAAAACGTAGCTGTTATAAGACAGAAAAGCACATCCATTTGAGAGACATCTCTCCTAAATTCTGCTGATTCCTACCTCTTGATGTGGCCAATCCCCCCATCACACACACACACCTCACTGCTTACTCCCTTGTGCTCTACTTATGCCACACACTCCTGGAGTAGACTTGGAGGGGGGAGGGCAGCCAACTTTGGGAGCAGCCCTGCACCTCTTTGGCTCCAATCCTGTATACCAAAGAGTTCACAGGAGACTTACATTTATTCCAACATCAGCATTTGATAGGACAACACTATCTGTTTCTAGGTTTACCTGAGCATGGAATGCTATCATGACATTCCTGTGACATTGGCATATTCCCAGTGCTGAGCACATTTTTGCTGTCACACAGGCCTTGTGATAGGGCCAGCAGTAGTCCTGGGACAGATCTCATGATCCCTGACTTTGAGACATGCAGCACACAGCAGCAAGATCTCATAACCTTCTACATTCACAGTGAGCCACAGGCTACTAAGTACCAAGCTAAAAGACCAGTTGACTGCGGGAGGAGAACCCTCACATTTTAAGAGGGAAACTGCTGAGAGTCTTATCTTGGGAGAGCAGGCTGTGCAAAGAACTATTTAATATGTTATGACCAAGAGCAAAAAAACATCTTCTAGTAATCCTATCACAAGTTGACAGTACAATGCCATCTCATGCTGATCAACAGGAGAGAGATAGCTTTCTACCTTGCTCCCCATTACTTCTAGGTCCAGTTTTGTTTTTTCGTGTCAGGAAAGACTTGAGAAACTGCAAGTCACTTCTGGTGTGAGAGAATTGGCTGTCTGCAAGCATGTTGTCCAGGATGTTTTGATGTTTTACCATCCTTGTGGGAGGCTTCTCTCATGTTCCTGTATGGGGAGCTGGAGCTGACAGAGGGAGCTCAACCCGCTCTCCCCAGATTCGAACCACTGACCTGTTGGTCAGCAATCCTGCTGGCACAAGGGTTTAACCCATTGTGTCACCGGGGGCTCGAGTGACTGCTATATGTTTTAATCATTTGGAAACACAAGCCACCATGAATGGAAAGCACATGGCATCACAAATTTCATGCCTTCAAATGAGCTCAAGGCAGGAAGTGAGAAAATGACGTGACTCTAGACCAGAGCCCACTCAGTTATGCTAGTTAGAGTGGCAGAACTATTTTTTCTGACATTGTGAAAGGTTGTGTTAGGCTGCATGACTGCAGCCAAACCGTGCTTGTCCAACTCCAGCTCCTGGCGGCCTTATGTCACCACTGTCCAGTTGGCCCTATTCATCTCCAAGGTTGGCATAAGAAGTGGCAGAACTTTATTCTCAACAAGCTGCAAACAGGATCTGAGTCTCTGAATCACAATACAGCCCATTGGAAGACATGCCTCTATGGCAAAAACAAAACAAAACAAAATGCTAAGAAGGCCTGGAATTCAACAGAATGGCCTCCGCAACAAAAAGTAATGAAATGACAGCGTGGAGGATTTCCCTCTTGAGTCAGTTCAAATTTCTGTCTAGAAATGAGTAAAGGAGTCATTTCTGAAAGATGCTAACAAGTCCTTCTATGCCTTTTAACACATATCTTCCAACTTCTGATTTTAGTTTGATTCATAGATTTCCACCACATCTTTTTTTAGAAGAGGGTATTTACTTTTTCTTCTTTTCTTTTAAAAATCGTATCTTTAATATAAGGTTCATCCGATTACTGTTTTCACTTCAAAGAAGTCTAGTAAAATCAGACTGGATTCTGATTTTACTGTTGAGGTGCTAATGATTGTTATACTGATGTTTAATGATTTATGTTACAATTGTTTTTAATTGCCCTATACTTGTCTCGTGATGTTTTGTATCAATGTTGTTTACCACTTTGAGTCGCCTGAGGGCTGAGAAAAGCAGTATATAAATAAAGTAAGTAAGTAAGTAAGTAAGTAAATAGTAGGCATCGTAGGCTCCTCTGATTCAAACTAATTGTAATGAGAGTCCTCATATTGTCTTTGGGAATATTTTTTAAAGCAAGAGGGACCAAAATGTTGATTTCAATGCAGTTTGTAGACAAGGAGTGGGTAACTTTGGAGAGATGTATGTTTTGGCAAATGATAAAAGAGATTATGGAACTTGCATTTAAAAGAATCTGATTGGCCAAAGAATTCGAACCTGAGCCGATCTGAAAGAAAGAAAAGGACACATGTTTCAAGCAGCAATACTGAAAGTAGGTCTCACTAAATTCAGTTACACTCATTTTTGTAGAAATGCAGATTGTTGTATTATCAGCATCTTCAGTTTAATGACTTAAAGTCACTGAATGCAAATCTTATACAGGTTTAGTCAAAAGCAAGTGCTTAATGCTAGGAAAATGTGCACAGGACTACAGTTTAAGGGGGCCATTTATAAACTTGCTCGCAAAAGCAATTTACAATAAAGAAACACCAAAGCAATCATTTGCCCCCCTCCTTTCAGCCTCTCTTCTCATGACACAGTGTAGTCTCATTAAGGTTGTGCTAAAAAGCAACAGAAGAATATCATTTTAGATAAAAAGCCCCTGAGCTGGAGTATTTGCTGTGTGCTTTTAAGTTAAACTAATTAGAAATGAAATACGTATTTCTTTTTGGCTGAAAAGTAGGTTGTGTTTGCACATAAATTTAGGCCAGGTTTGGGTTTTGGAAAGTGGGATTGACTGCAGAGAGGAAGACCAAGTTATCCATATTGTACCTGTCCTGCTTGCTCAGGCCATTTAAAGCAGCTGGGATGTAACTTGTCTGGGGAAGATTTAAGAAATGGTCTAGGGAAGATTTAGCATCGTCCTTTCAAGGCAATATAAACCTAATCCTGACTGGCTACTGTTGACAAATCATGGATAATGTCCATCAAATCTGCCACAGCTCAAGACACAAAAGGATAGACCTAAACCTGGCAAGACCCAGGAAATATGAATCGCAATTAAAACCTATGAAGACCAATGTGATGGATTTGTATTGCATTGCTTTCAGAGATTCTTAGTTATAACTACTGCTGACCTACTCAGCCTATCAATTTGTTGCACAGTGGTTAACTGAATGCAGCCAAATCCTCATGCCTTCTTCCTCACCCACTGCCATTCTGAGGCATATTTTGTTTGCTACTGAAAACGGCCACGATCGGTAGCCACAGTCTTTCTTCTCCAAGGATCTATCTAATCCCCTTTTGGAGCAATGCAAGTTGGTATAAACATGCTTTGCAGAAACAAATTCAAGTTTTTCTATGTTTTCTATTAAGGAATACACCCTTTTATATGTCCCAAATCTCCTTTAGTTTGGTTTCATTGGATGGCTCTTAATTCTTGCACCATGTTGGACATGGATGTGATCCAATCTACTGCTACATCTTCCCATGTTTGCCTTCTCTCAAAATAAGTGACTATATTGGATCTCTCTCTCTCTTCGAGCATAAAATATATCTCATTGTATAGACCAGTCTTTCTCAAACTCTGATCCTCCAGATATTTTTTACTTCCAACTCCCACAATTCCTAACAGCTGGTTTCCTCTCTTTCAATTATCCAAGAATATATTTTGTATAGTGTCTAGTTAACCTAGAATGTAAACTCAGTTTTGTTTGCTACTGTATTTCATTTATCTGTAATATATTACTTCTTTTTAACTGACTTATAAGACCAAAATAGTCAAGATTTCTCATATATAAACAAATGAAACGATGCACTATTTAAAACGGTCTCTTTGTGTGCTGCTGACTTTTCTTAAGCATTTATTTGTTCCATTACCAAGCTGTGGCAGACTTTGTCTACAGAACAGATTAACTCATGCTAAAGAGGATGCTGAAATAATCACGCTAGTTGATCCTTGCTAAACATATACATGTATTCGAAAATCACTTCTTTTTGTTATCCCCCAGTTTGTTCTGAATCTTTTCATTGGTTACATTTTACAACAGTTATGAAGGCTGAATAATATAGCTGTACATAGTAAAAGGTAAAGGTTTCCCCCTGACATTAAGTCCAGTTGTGTCTGACTCTGGGGGTTGGTGCTCATCTCCATTTCTAAGCCGAAGAGTTGGTGCTGTCCATAGACACCTCCAAGGTAATGTGGCTGGAATGACTGCATGGAGCACTGTTACCTTCCTGTCAGAGTGGTACCTATTGATCTAATCACATTTGCATGTTTTCGAACTGCTAGGTTGGCTGAAGCTGGGGCTAACGGCGGGAGCTCACGCTGCTCCCCAGATTCGAACCTCCGACCTTACGGTCAACAAGTTCAGCAGCTCAGCACTTTAACCCACTGCGCCACCAGAGGCTCCTCAACTGTACACAACCATCTGGTAATATTAACACTGGATTTGAGCAATGCTGAAAAAAGTTATATTAGATGAAGTTGACTAATAATTAGAACTGCAGACTGAAGTTAATCAAATGCGTTCCACCCTTTTCTCCAGTCATTAAATCTAAACCTTGTGTAGCAACACCTTCAATATCAACTTCTAGCTCATAAAAGCTTATCATATTTACTGGGGCTTTAAGACTATTTATTATTGTTTTCTGCAACAACCAAGATGACTATGTCTAGTAGTTTTAATACATGTTACAAGACATTATAATGTCTTACAAGACGTTATCCTATCTGAGAAGGGTTTGCAGACTCTATTGAGATCGTCTTAGCTGCAATGGGTATGTCCACAGAAAATGTTCTTCTCCCTTCAGAACTACTGCGGTTATTTGTAACTTCAGAAAGGTGCAAAATTAATTTTTAAAAAAACCTCACACAGTGATTGGTTATCTTGGATTTGGTGCTTAGGCCTACTTGGGTTCCAAATCTCCAATCCTATAGGGCAGGCCTGCCCCACCTGTGGCCCTCCAAGTGTTTTGGACTCCTGGCCATTCCTGAATTCCTGGCCATTGGACAAGCTGGATAGGGCTTCTGGGAGTTGGGAGTCCCCAAAATTTGGAGGACCACAGGTGGTACAGGTCTGTCATAAGTTCTGGGTATCTGAGTCCCGCTAAAATGTGAGCACACAACTTGTATTTGATTGTCATTATAGGGTTCCAACAAATAAAGAAACTCGCTAAGGTTTCAAGGTGGTGTAAGGACTTCATTAGCTGTCAATGGCTTGCAGTTGATTTGCCTACAGGATTAAGCAATTCATTCTCTCACTAATTTCATTCTGCTGCTCAATAAACTATTGTCCTGTTTTACTTTTGGTTGTGGTTATCAAGGGGGAACATGAAAAAATCTGGGCTGTTTATGTAAAAAACAGAGTACACAAACAGCGAGGCTGCACAGTCATGGTGCAGCCATAGGTAGATTTTTCACCCAATTTGTATATCTTATCCCAACCTCAACCGTTTGCCTACAGCTTTTGTAGTCTCTCTATGTGCATCTTGAAATTCTTTCACATCCTCTCCTGCCACGATCCCCATGCCATTCCCTAAAAAACTGTAGGCAAATGAAAACCAGCAACTGCCCTCTCCATGAACAGAGTTCAAATATTTTCCACCCTCACATTATGGATCTCAAATGCAAGCCAGTATTTGTTTTGTACTTTGGAATTTCTTCTTGAAGAGTGGCTTCCACCTAGAAGCCTGGAAAGTGTCACAATGATCCTGGCGTAAATCTTCACTGTAAACTTTTTGATATCCATTACAAGTTGCATGGCAGGTATCAAGATTTGCGAAATGACCTTGGCATGAATCTCTTGATTAATCCTCAATCAGAGTCTACCCACTGAATCAATGGAATTCAACAATTAATGTACTGGGTCTACTCCAGTTGGGACTAATCAATAGGATTCAGGTCATTATGTCATCACTGGTGGCACCAAAATGTTACTAAAAATTCCAAAATTAAAACAGATCAAAACAAATAAGCATTTCCCAAAAGGGTCCCAAACCAAGAGATTAAGTTTGAGAGAAGCATGAAATTGACAGTGAGTGTAATTTCTCCTCCTTCCTACAAGACAAGTGTATAATATGCCAGAATTCAACCTATAAGCAGAGTGCAGGATTTAATTGACCTAAGGAACTGGTCCGATTTATTATCATCGTTTTTTCACTAAAAGAAGCCTTCTATACCAAATTATAGTCTCAGTACTACTTTAGTGTAAAAAGGCTGCAACAAATCAAAATATACAATTCTTGAGGATTTGTATAATCAAGTACTAAGCTTATTTTTTAAAAATTCCTTGCTCCCCCGTGAGGGCTCATCATCCATAATAAAGTCAGAATGTACCCCCCCCCCCCGCACTACCCATTTCACAATGTGTGTTCAATTGCCCTAAATGGAACTACCTTTTAAAAACTGCAGCAAACACTAAAACCTATCTGCTACATTGTGCATTTTAAAAACCCCCCAAAAATGCTGAACACACCCTACCTTAAAAATATGATTCACTACATTTTTCTTCATTTACGTACTGCATTTGTTTCTGTTTGCAGGAAAGAGAATACATAGTACAGGAGCAAACCAGGGTTGCATGCTATCAATTTTGTGTGTTTTCTAATTTCAAAAAGCATTGACTGAATGCAAGTTTAAATGAGATTTGCAAGTTTGTGAAGCACTATCACAAAGAAGTCTTGAAGAGTAGAAAAACTAGTTGGAACAGGTTTTGAAAGTATGTGCTCACTATATCCAAGAACCAGACTAAAATTTGAGAACTAAATCCAATTTAATGCAGAACGAGTAAAATGAATGTGACATTACTCTCAACTAATGAATTTCATTGATTTCAATGGGCAGTACTAACACTGGATATTTAGCTTTTAATGTTTTAGAATAAAATGAATCACACATTTGAATATTATTGAAAAAAACATACCTTAGTATTAAACTGTTAAGAGCCCTTGAATTTAAAATAAAACAAATTTGAGTTTAGATCAGTTTTAGGTATTTTTTCTTCCTTTTTCTTTTCTTTTCTCCCTAATTCTTACTCATAAAACTGTAATGTATATTTTGGGGGGTGGGAACAGGCACTTTTTACATCAGTATAAAGTGAGAGCATATACAAAATAAAAAGTTCATTACATAATCTCTGATCTGCGTGAACCAACTGCATTAAAATGCCTAGCACAAGGGAGGAAACAGGCAGACTATCTAACAGCAAGGTGGGATTTAGATAACATCACACATTGGGAAAAAATTCTCCTCATGAAAGTGTGTTTTTGTAGAACACAAACAATTACTTATTGAGTTGAATTTATATAAAAATTAGAACCTTAAAAAATTTAAGCACCAATAACATTTTATATGTTGTTTGTGAAACTACACTGGACATTACTGAGTGGAGAAACTATACATTTAACTCTCTAAATATTGTGTATACAGAAAACATTCTTGTTTCCTGATTTCTTTCAAAGCTTTTTGAGAAACACACACAAATAATTAGATTTAGTCAATTTTATTTACAATTTTTGTACATTTCAGAGCATTACACAATTACATTTCCATATTTTCTGACCTGCAAACAGATACCTTCAATGGAAATATTTAAAAAAAATATGCAGTTCGGTACATCCAAATGCAACAATTACACATCTGACAGTTCACAAAGTGTAATTTACTAGGACGTATCCTAAGAATTTAAGAACAAGTAGTCAGTGGGAAAAATCTGACTGAATTATTTACAGAACACAAAATCTTTCAAGCGAAACCCACAGGACAATACTGTCCTCGGAGCACCCCACCCACCCTCAGATACGAAGGTATGGTTCACACTTAATGCAGCATTAACAGCCCTTGATCCTAAACATGGAGGGACTATTGAGACCTGCCTGTGAGCAACCGGCGTCCTCTTAACTTGCCAAAACCTGACGTTCCTACTTCTGTCCTTGGGTGCATAGCATAACTGAGTGTTTGGAGAGAGGCAGCCACCAAGACCCATTTACTAATGATTAAACATAGCTCGCTGGTTGCAAATTAAACTGGTTTCTAAAAGGGGCATAAAGTGACCAGTGGGAATGGGAGTATTTTTAGCCACACACTGACTCTTTGGGCCCACTCATGCTCTTAGAATTAGCTGGGGTAAAAAATTCTGTAAAAACAGAAATAAACACTCAAGGCTTCAACAGGAGGCCCAGGGCCCTGCATTCGAGGTGGATCATCTAGGTGCTGTCTACAACTTCTATTTCATGGGTTAACCACCCCTCCCCCCACCCCCTTCCATCTTTCCACACACTGACATGGTATATACAGTGGGTAGAAACTAGTAAAAATTCCCTGCAAATAAACTGCTCTTCAGCTGAGGTTATGGCTCCTTGCATGAGGGGGTGGTCAGAGGAATTTTAACTTTTACAAAAAAAAAAAAATGTCAGAGTCCTTTTGAAAAATACTGAGATCTCATTTTGGGTCAATTCTAATTGCATGTACATTTTGTTAAGTATAACTTTCAGTCAAGACATTGCTACAAATGGAAATTTCAGTATAAAAAAGCAGCCAACTGAGTGCAATTCTTGTATTTAATTGGCCAAGTCCTTCATGGTATTTAACTAGGCTAGACATTTCAAGGAGCCTCCAGATTTCTTGCCTACCTTACTTCTCATGTTCATGTTTCAAACTGTGTCAGCAGGGCCCGAACTTCAGGAGTTAGCTGCTTAGCAGCTTTGGCTGCTTCTGTAATGGCCTTGCGGTAAAGACCTTTTCTCTTCTTATTAAATCGCGACTGAAAGTTTTCTAAAAAAGGGGAGAGCTGTGAAAGAGCAAGGAAAGATGTTGTTGGGGACCCAAACCATGAAATACGAGCTTCCTGTCGGACTAAAAGGCCGTTATCTTTCCGGCTCACAGTTATAGTAAGAATACGGGCTGGCCACCATGGGAAGCCATAGATCTTGGCCCAAACAATGTCTCCTACACATATGGTCCTGCCATCTGGTGTGACACATTTAGAGACATTTTTTGAAAAGACTTTCATTTTCAAGGAATTACTGAGCTTTTTCTCTTCCTTTGAAGAGGACGAGGAGGAGGAGGAAGAGGAAGAAGGTGCATGCATGCTGCCTGGAGGAAAATCAAAACTTTCAGTAGTGCTACACTCAGAGTTGGTGGACTTCAAGTCATCTGTGCTATCACTACTACAAACTGATGCACTGGAAGAGTCAGATTTCGTTTTATTAAGGGTCATGTAAACCGTTATATTGCTTTTGCTGCCTCTCTTGCCCAGGGTTTGCTGTTCATCCTGATCAACAGGTACATGCACTTCACTGGTGTCCTGAACCTCACTGTGGGCCTCTTCGGGGACTTCTGAGGGGCTCTGGTTTTCTGAAGGGGCCTCACCTGCTGAGCGGGTAGAGGAGCAGCGAGACTGGGGCTTAGCTGCCATCTTGCCACTCTGCAACTTCTCAAGCCCCGTCTTGAGAGAAGAGTCGTTTTCTTCATTTCGGTACCTTTGGGGCTTCAGGCGCAATCGGGGGGGCAGGGAACCTGAGCTGGTGTTTTGAAGACGCCGCGTGAAGTGGACCTTTGAATGTGCATTTTTGGAAGTAGAGGTTGCACTCTGTTTCTTTTGTGCCTTCTCTTTGGCTATTTTCAACACTTCTCGAGCTTTTGCATGATCCATGTTTTTACTCTGGAGAACCTTTTTAGTGTTTAACTGCGTTTTTGATGTATTTGCTTGAGTGGGGACTTTAACTACTTTGCTTCTGCTGTGGGCAATATTTGCCACTTTGACCACAGAATTCTTTTTCTGGCTTTCATTTTGGCTTTTCCCATCAACTTTATGATCAGTTTTAATTTTTTTATTCACAGTAGTTATGCTTTCGTTTCTTCGCTTTCTACTATCCTCATACCTTGGGGAGTCACTTACATTGCTGCCCTTCTTAATTTCCTTTTTTTCTGCAACAATGCTGTTTTTACATTTGTCACACAAGACCTGTCTGGGTCGTAGCTTGATAGCATTCATAATAGAAGTGGGTTCCTCCCTGTACATTTTCCGCTTGGGTCGTTTAATTTTCCGAGGCGGAGGTTGAGGTATTGACTGGTTATATGTGTCCCTGATAAACAAAGGAGGAGGATACGGCGCTCCTTCATGGAAGAGGGGAGGTGGCTTGGAAGTCCATAGGCTTTTAGCCAAGCTGGGTTCTGATGGCTGCGTGGGAGAAGAGTCCGTGACAACACCATTGGCTTCACACTTCACCGGCATCTCGTCTTGGAATGGTTTACTCTGAAGCTGCATCGCTTCAGGTTTATCCTTGTACTCCCTTTTGGGAAATATGGTCACAGGGATTCCATGGGGTCCAAACCTTAACGAGAAAGAAACATAAAACATAATTAACAGCCGATCTCCACACCATTCATCTTTTAAGTACTCTACAAAAGGACATGTACGACTATCACAATATTATACAGCCTAGTTCATGAAAGGCTTTTATTTCAGGATACAAGTATCTTGTACCAACTTAGGAATCTATACTCTTGATCAGAAAGTTCCCTAAATATTTGGGGGAAGTTCTACTCTCTTGTGTGCTGTCTTTTTTGCTAGCAGGAAAAAAAGTAAAGCAACGTAGGGCCTAAATATCTTAAAGGCACCAGATTTTGTCTGACCTTATAACTAAGCAAGGCAAACTTAGAGAACATAGACAAAAATACAATGCTTTAAGGTGTATTTCACAGGCGCAATGGGCCAAACCCTTGTACCAGCAGGACTGCTGACCGAAAGGTAGGTGGTTCAAATCTGGGGAGCGAGGTGAGCTCTCATCTGTCAGCTCTAGCTTCTCATGTGGGGATATGAGAGAAGCCTCCCACAAGGATGGTAAAACAGCTGGGCGTTCCTGGGCAAAGTTTTTGCACACTGCCAATTCACTCACACCAGAAGCAACTTTCAGTTTTTGAAGTCACTCCTGACACATACACACACACACAACCAGGAAGAAACTGTTAGAATCACCTCCCTGTATTCCTTGTCTAAGAATACCCTATGAAACAAATGGGGTCGCAATTTGAAAGCATGGACACAGACACGCACACGCACACAGAGGTTTAAATCCTTTCCGCTTTGAAGCAATGACATTAACTGTCCTGCTGTTGAATTCCCACATACCTCACACAGTTCTGGGAACACACTCCATTATCAGTATGATCAGTGATTAGGCCATATCAGGTTTCATGGTTGCCATGTGAACTAAGGGTGCACTACAAGGAAACAGATGGGCAAGCTGTCTTTTTAAAAAACACTCGATTATTACTGGTTTTTCCGTTGAGCAATGCCATGTTTCTTTGGAAACAATGTGCGAACCAATGCCCCAGGAAGGCTAACATACAGAGAGGCAAGACTGTGTCTGATTTATAGGACTGTGGCTATTTGGATAGAATTCACCACTTGAAGTCAAATCTGTGATAATATTTCAAAAACAGTAATGAATACATTACTAACTCCTCCCTTAAGATATCTTGCTTCTCTATCCCTTAAAGCACAAAGGTAAAGAGGAATTATGATGCTCAACAGAAGTCTTACAAATGTAAGATATTCTAAACATAGTGTATCTACTTATGCTGTTCTAGAGATAGAACTATCAGTACAATGTCTTAGTTACTGCCTTTCTCTAATCAGGCAGTTATGTCTAATATTTCCCTCATGCGATCTTTGGAAACATCTTCCCCTTTGCTCCGCAACTTTCCATGCAACCTGAGAAGCAGTTTCTTGCCTCTGCAGAAAAGGATTTAGGGGATATGAGGAGGAAGGGATTGTTGTCTTACTTGGACGAAATCTAATATTCTGCAGACCACTGTGGGACCCTGCTCAATTACCTCATTTAAACATTTTGTGTCTACTTTTTCTTTCAGTAGCTTTGGACAATTTTATTCTTATTCGCTGTTATAAAATTTTAATCATCTACTTCTTTCAAAATACTATGCAATCCAACATACAACAAGAGTCCTGGCAACACTAGAAATACCATTTCTCTTCTTTGTCTGAACCCTATCCACACTATTTAAAAGCTTTTTCATAACCTTTGTTTTTAACCCACTCACTTGTGTGTTCCAACAGCCAGGAGAAGTATGTGGAAGCAGGGGAAACTGAGGAATGACCAGAAAATACTGAGCCAATTTTGCTAGAAGCACCGTAACTAAATGCTCTTTTTAGATGGGCATGTACTATTTACTTTGCACACTGTTGAGTAAACAGATGAAAACTGTGTCTACAGGTCAATGGAACTGCAGTTACACAAAACATGGACATTTTAAATCAGTGGTTCCCAACCTGTGGGTCCCCAGGTGTTTTGGCCTACAACTCCCAGAAATCTCAGTCAGTTTACCAGCTGTTGGGATTTCTGGGAGTTGAAGGCCAAAACATCTGAAGACCCACAGGTTGAGAATCACTGTTTTAAATATTGTGAGTGGATAAGTCATTCAGGTTCATTTACTTCCTGATCAAGCATACAAGACTGACGTAATGCTCATACCAGGACAGGAACAGATAAAGATATTTTTATTCAGACAGATAGTTAGTAAGTAAGTTGATCTGTGTTTTTAACTAAATGAGTTCTTCCTATTTCTTCTGTGGTTTCTGTTTATTGGTATGTTTTGAGATTTATTTTATAGCTAGTAGCTGCCTGAGCACCATTTCTTTATGATGGAAGTGGGATAAAAGTTTAGTAAATACATATCTTGTTTTCTCAAAAAACAAAAACAAACCAGAGAAGTGTTCTATTATTCTCCACTGAGGCAATTCATTCCATTACAGTGATTTTCTGAAGTATTATCTTTTGCAAACACTATTATGCAATGCATGCATTGTTAAAATACTGGAATACTGCACAATTTAGATTTTAAACCATAATTTGGACACATTCAAGCTTTTGCGCCTTAGACATGCATAGCTCTCATATTTTAACCTGTTTACTGATTACTTACAAGGCAATTCTATAAAAAAATAAGGGCACCTTGTTATAGCTACTAAGACTGCAATTCTATGCCTATGTAACTAGGAGTAAACTCCATTGAACTCAGTGGGATTTGGGGTACTCCTAAAATATAGAATTAATGTAGTTTGATAAGGCACCAATATTATTTGGAAGAGAAGACTGAAGACCTTGTGAAACCACATCCCTCAGGATTCCATAGAATTGAGCCATGGAAGTGAAAGATGTGTTGAATTGCATTTATTTTATAGTATAGATAGATGCACCCTTAGTTCTTAAAACATATGTAGCTGTGCTTTCAAAGTGCTAGTATTGTTTCATTCTCTTCTGGCAGGTGTGTTTTGATGCCATTCATAGTGTGAACTTACTAAGTGATCTTTGGCCCTGGTTCTCCCCATTTCCTAACTTCTCAAAATGTAAACACTAACAAAACGTTTTGGTTTGTGCAAAAATATTCAAATGTAGACCTAAAGAACAAAATTGATGAAACAGTGCCTTAACTGTGTTAAGAAGAATGCAGCCATGCTCCAGCACCAATATGAAACTGTTGATGATTTGGAGTATTTCAAAAGTACAATAATCTCTAAGAACTACACTAAGCCCTCTGGGCTCTCTCCAAGTACCTTGAGTACCACTGATTGCAATGGCAAATCTGCTTAATGTTCCCACTGTTGAAGTGAACAAGTGCTTCATTCTACCAAGACTGTCCCCTCTAAGACTACAGATCTTCCGTGTGATTTACAAATTCTACTAATTTAATGTTTTATTCAATCAATGTATTCATTTTGTTTAGCCAGTTCAACCCTACTGAGAAATGATCACAAGATTTTCTTGGCAAGATTCATTCAGAGGATGTTCATCATTGCCTTCCTTTGAGGCTGAGAAAGTGTGACCTGCCCAAGGTTACCCAATGGGTTTCCATGACCAAGCAGGGCTTTGAATCCTGGTCTCCTGAGTTTCAGTCCAACATGCAGACCATGCCGGCTCAGTCAGCAAACATGATTCCCCCCTGCCAACCCCCAACAAAAATAATCACAACATTTGCCAACAATAAAATATCCAAACTTTCTACCTGAATTGTATTCATTCAGTATACAGGGATACCTAAACACTATACCACCAGACATGGTTTGTATAATACAATAACACATTTGCCTTGTGATAAAATATGTAATGCATTTCAAATATAACAATCTTTGTAATTTTCTAAAACAGGGAAAGCTTTCTATAACTTGTATAGATTAAAGGAAGAAAAGAAGCTGTGGGTGACATTAACATATTTACAAAGATATCAGCAGTCTGAGGTTATGAACAGCTAGATACAACTCTCTATGTGCTTTAGGGTGCTGACAACAAAATAAACATTTCCAAATTGGCATCCTATACTAGCTGTATAACATCTAGCAAAACACAACAAGAAAAAACACCTGTTTAAATCTTGAATTAGAGAAACCAAATATGAAGAGGGAAGCATATGCATCATTCAAAATTCTGAACAATTTCAAAGCTGACTTATTTTACCCAATGTTTTAACCTAAACATATGACATGCCTCAATTTAACTCTTTCATATACAAGATGAAAGAGTCCGAGGGCTGAGAAAAGCGGTATATAAATAATGTAAATAAATAAATGTGTTTACAGGACTTAGAAACACACATACCCAAGCTCTATGTCTACTTCATTGTATTATATATCTGGATATTCTGGCTATTCAGTAATAAATTTAGTACTTCAATATGACCCATTCCTTATGGAGCCCTATTGTTGCTGTCAAAAAGGAAAATATTTTGAGTATTTCAAAATTACAGTACATTTCAGCATTCTAATTACAGCTGTTTGCTTATGTGTAGCATTCTAAGGTAGCATTACACAATATAATGTGGACCAAGTCTTCACTAGAATTGTACCATGCCCATCAGAATAGATGTATCTACAATGAATTTTAAGTGTCAGTATAGAAATGTGGAGAACTATTGTGTCAATATTTTCTGTATTTATGACTAATCTAAGCTTTCCTATGCTTGGTGGAGGGTGTTTGATATGCTGTGAAAACATACTTCTGCCTGTGGACGCAGGTCTGTTCACAAAACAAAATGGAAGCCACACTTTGCCTTAAACCCTAAAAATCTTTTCTGGAAAGCTAGAAAAATATCCCAAGTGTGTTTTGGATTGGCACAGAAGATTACAGGGGGGATAAAAGAAAAGCTCACAAGTAGCACAACCTCACATCCAGGTTCTCTTATTCACCTTATACCAATTATGTGAACAATGTCTCAAAGCATGGTTCCGGCACACTTGTTCGGTCTTTAAATCAGCAGAAGCAATAATCAGGGACCAAATGTACTCTTTTTAAGGTAAATGTTCAACAACATTATGCAGTAAGGCAATTTATAAGACTGACTGATGTGGTGAAAGTTGTGGCATCACAACTGACTGATGTGCTGAAAGTAATTCAATAGAAAGTTCCTATGCATGTACATTCTAAGGTAAGATGAATGATATAAATAAAAAGAAACTTCCTGATTGCAAGAACTGTTTGGCAGTGGAATATACTGCCTCAAGAGAATGGTAGAATCTCCTCCTCTGAAAGTTTTTAAGTGGAAGCTGGGTGGCCATCTGTTGGGGGCGCGTTGGTTGTGCATTACTGCATGGAGGAATGAGTTTGGACTGGATGGTCATTGTGGTCTCTACCATCTTCATGTTTGTTCAGGAATACCACTGACCAAAAAAGTCAAGACCAGTGACTATAGGGAACCTTGGATTAGCAGTCTACAAAAAAAGGTATTGAGGATCCAATAATACTGACCCGATTCGCTTTTACAGACAGACATACAGTATACTGAAAAACCTAGTCACACAGACACACACAATACAGGCAGCCCCCAAGTTACAAACAAGATAGATTCTGTAGGTTTGTTCTTAAGTTGAATTTCTTTGTAAGTTGGATAAGGTACATATTAAAGTGTAACATTAGCCGAACACACACACAAACACACACAAAGGGAAGGTTCAACACCCCTGGTGTTTGCTTTGCTATCTGTGTCCCTGTTCAGAAGATTTCACCTAACTTTCTGTCCCTGTGATAATTTGATTTTTAAAAATGTGATTTGTTGTGGAAACAAGGCTCGGTGATAAAGCATCATGCACTGGGATGAAAAAGTCCTTTGATGAATTTACTATAGTACATGATAACATTTTAAAAAATACCCTTAGACCTCTGCTAAACCCTGGCTACTGCTATACTGAAAGCAGGAATTGATATTCTAGATTTTCAGAAATCAGAAGTACAATTATCAAATTACATTATTTTTATTAGCAGTGTGAAGATTTAAATCTCTTCTTTAGAGAACAAATGTCCCTACAACATGACACACGGCCTTCATTTGAAAAAGCTGTGCCAACTAGCTCTTTCTATCAATTTAAAATCTTAATTAATTAGTCCTTTGGTAATAGCCATCTGTCAGGGGGTGCTTTGCATGCAATATTCCTGCTTCTCGGCAGGGGGTTGGACTGGATGGCCCATGAGGTCTCTTCCAACTCTATGATTCCAATACTTACAGAAGGTACAAAACAATTTGAGAAACACTTCACCAGCCAACTATATTTCCCTTCGACCTAAGTGCATGGCCATTTTGCAGTTCATGAGCAGACCTAACGGATTTAAGACTTACTGAACACTCTCTGACACTATGACACTGCTTCAACTGTATATATGTGTCACCATGCCACATTTTGCATTCTACACATGCCAGTGGAGGCATCCCCAGTTGCAGAGTGGAAAATGAGAGAAGACATGCTGCTTCCAACGTGAATAGTGTCCACAATTGAATCCTATTGATTTTATCCTAAAGATAGATCCAGAGTGGAAGTACACAATCCTACAAAGGCAAGATGGTAACTCTCATGTTTGCCCTCTAACACCAAGTGCCCATATGATGTTTCCTTTGCTCCTATTGTGAATAGACAATTTATCTCTAGCCTGACTGAATATTTCAGAGAAATTCAGAAACTGTATTACCACCACTGAGGACATGAAAATGAAAGCCTAGCTCCAGCCACACCTTTTCCAACTTCTTCAAACAATGCAAGGTTGAAGAGAGAGAAAAGTCTTGAATAACTAAAGTTTATTATGGAAACAGAATTATTTGGGATCCACTACATAGATTTAATTCTGTCTGCATCTGACATTACATCTTGCAAACTTTACATTACTTTTGCAAACTCACCCAGTAAGGCACCGGGGACAGTTTGAACTTTGCCTGACAACTGTGGTGGTCATAGCACAATTCACTGATTGATCCTTTTGGGCCTGTTTCAGGCTACAACCAAAAATGATCAAATATGTTTATAAAAGCTGCTTGCAAAACAGGTCACTGTTTGGCACAATAATGTCCCATTTAACGAACCTACACTAGGTTACATGGCAATAAGCAAAATATCGTAGTTTTCCTTATATATATACATGCCCAGTATATAAGAATATGAACAGAAATAAGGTTATCAACATTATTAAAGAGTTGCAAACATTCCTACAAGGATGAGTTAAGTGTATAAAGATCTGTATATTAGAAAAAATAAAGACAAAATTGTATAAATATTTACCAGTATGGGACATATTTTGGGAACAAGGACACTTATCTAAAAAGTGATAGCAAGCCAACTAATTTGATTGGGAAAAGATTTAGAATTAGGCCACTGGTTTATTAATTCATTGTACAAGATGTGATGATGTTCACAGCTTTAAACGACAACAGCAGCAGGTTCATAGGAGATAGGCCTACTAACAGCCAGGACAGGTAAATTAAACCTCACTGTTCAGAAGCAGCCTGTTTTTGAAAAGCAGGGGGAAGATGTTGTTTTTGGTCCCTACTTGTGGGATTCCTTGAAGTATTTAGCTGGCCACAGCAGTAACAAGTCCCTGGTTTGAGCCAGGTGAAAAAAATATGTTAAAATTTACTGTAGTTCCTATAAGCCTAGTGGGAATTCTGATATGGTTATTTGTCTTAATACTCTCTATCTAACATGTTCAATGGTAATACAGGACAGCAAAATTGAAGCTCATAAAAACAATTTTTAAAATGTATATTAATTTTATAGGAATCTGATATTCCAAATCCAAACATTACTTCAGATTTGCTCCATCATGCAGTTTTTTCACAACTTGTTTTGACATCTCTATGTTGTAAGATGTGACTGAATGAAATTAGTATTGAAATTAGTACAGGTTGACCATCCAATATCCAAAATGCTTGGGGCCAGAAATATTTTGGCTTTTTTTTCAGATTTTGAATAATCAGTATTTGCATAGATTAATATAATGAGATGTTTTGTAGATGGGGAACAAGTCTAAAAATGAAATTCATTCCAAATTATTGCAAATATTGTATAAAGTTCATCCTATAACATGAGGGTGATTTTATACAATATTTGCAATAATTGTGTGCACAGAACTAAGTGTGTGTACTCTGAACCCTCAAAAGATGTCATTATATTGGCTATCCATGCGGACAACTCTGGATTTTTGAATTCCTGATAAGGGATGCAATGACATTTCTGAAAGGACTGTGTGTGGCATGCCATTTTTATTGTGCTTTACAGCACCCAAAAATACATTTAAAAACCGCTACACTATTGAAAAGTTGTTTTTTTTCCCATCATGGGGCTGTCAGCTCCAGCTTCCCATGTGGGGATGAGAGAAACCCCCACAGAATGGTAAAACATCAGAGCGTCCCCAGGGCAACATCCTTGCAGATGGCCAATTTTCACACGAGAAGCAACTGGCTCAGACTGGATCTACACTGCCCTATATCCCAGAATCTGAGCCCAGATTATCTGATTATTCCAGATTATCTGGCAGTGTAGAGTCATATAATCTGGTTCAAGAAGATAATCTGGGATCAGATCCTGGGATATTTAGAAGTTTAGATCCAGCCTCAAGTTTGATATATAGACAGCATATTGTAACTAATGGGAGTCACTCTGCTATACCCCTTTGTGTTTTGGATTCTCTTATATATTTATTTATTTATTTATTTATTTGGTACGCTTGTATACCGCCAATATCTCAGCCTATGCGGCGACTCATTGCGGTTTACAACATGTTAAAATATACAATTCACTTTAAACATATAGATTAAAATTAAGAAAACATACAAAACATACATAGTATTGGGCCACCAATACAGATCGAGACATCTCATCGTTTAAATCGTAGTCCAATTCGTTATCCTTGATTGCTAGTCCATGGTCAAACAACATCACATCAAAAATCAATTGAAGACTTGCACAAACATCCAAGTTTTTAGTTTCTTCCGAAATGCCATTAGCGAGGTGGCTGATCTTAGTTCAGTAGGGAGGGCAGATAATTTTATACTTCCCTGTGCTGCTGAAGTCATACTACAGAAGAATACTTCATGGCACTGGTGCTACAGAGAAGATCACTGTGTGTTAATTAAATGTCTGAAGTCCTGACAAAATGTTCCTAAGCACATTGCCACAATAGCAGTGCCCTAAAGATTTCCAGCACATTCACAAAATTATTTTAAAAGCTGAAATGGATACTAATTATAAGATAATACCCAAACTTTTTCAGATTAAAATACTTGTGTCACAACGTTTTGGCACAACTATTTTTTACTTCTCACTGGAATTAAGTTCTCCAATACAAAGGTTTAGACACATTACTCCAGCACCATTACTGAGTCCCCAGGCTGTTACAAAAGCTGACAGTCTTCAAGGTATGCAAGTATGTGTGAATGTGTTTGCACACACACGTGGGTCTGTGTCTTCAAGCCACATGTTGACTTATGGCAACCCCATGACTCTTAGGGGTTTTTTTTAGGTCAGGAAGTCTCAGAGGAAATTTTGTCAGTTCCTCCTTCTGAAAGATAACAAACAGTACCTGGTATTCTTTGGCAGTCTCTCATCCAAGTACTACTTTGAACCTATTTGGCATAGCTTCCAAGATCAAATGAGAACTGATGCTTTCAGAGTCTTTAAGCCCTAAAATTTGTGTGACTCACTGCAATTAGTATGTTTGTTACAGTTCAGTTACTGGTAGCAATACCTGATGACCGAAAATCATAAGCCCAATATGAAAATGCAGGAAACAGGAAGTTTCTGACTCAAGTTTTTAAACTTCCTAAAGGGGCATGAGCAAAAGTCTGGCACTTATCTACCCTTCTAAGATATGTTTTTGATCTAAAGTCTTTCTGAACAACATTGTGTCTCCCCATACTTGTAAAAAGGCTTCAGTGAAGAACAAATAATGTGCTCAAATAAAAGGTTAAATAAACTGGACACAATTTGCCTTGGAAAGAGCCAAATACATGCAGGCATCTATAGATTTTGTGGGCTAACATTAATAAAGAAAAATATTCATCAGGACCACTGTGAGAAACATGGGAAACAGCAGTACAGTACATTATATTTGGCTTCAATTCATATGTGATCTCCAGAAAAGGCTATGCAGCAAGATGAGAGCTTTAAAACAGTACACGACAAACACCTGCGTCCTGTCAGTGCTAGAAAGTGAACGCACTAAAAAAGACAGTGAACCAAAGAGTCCAAGGTTTATTAATAGCCTACAGCCTGCTCCCAGCTTTATAAAAGCATCTTGCTCCAAAGAGGCCTTCTGCCTACAGCTTTAAAGCTTCAGGTAGCAGCTAAGCCACAACATAGAAAAGAGAGAACAAAGACAAATGCTATAGATTAGAAGCTGCCAAGCACATCCTACTTCAGGAAGACAATATTGGAAAGCTGTTCTGTATACTGCACTTGCCCATGAGTTAACACAGAACATCCCTAACACATTGGTCACCTAATTCCCAAGACAAGCAAAACTATATCCAAACTTAAGTAGACTATTACTTAAGATATAGATGGTACATCTATAGACCCGGACGATGTTTTAAATCGGCAAATTGTTTTTAATGAACTGTTTTAAAGTGATTGTTTTATAATGGCGTTACTGTGTTTAACTGTATTGTGATTTTTAATGTATTGTATCGGCACCGTGGGTTGCCTGTTGTAAGCCGTCCTGAGTGCCTCCCCAGAGATGAGAAGGACGGGGTATAAATGCACCAAATAAATAAATAAATAAATCAGGAAAAGTGATTGTAGGAAAAAGTCACAGCATATGGGACAGAAGATCTACAGCACATTTACAAATGACAAGGAGACTTTGAAAAGATTGTGTACAAGTATACTTCGGTTAATTAAGTAGGTGTATTCCTGAGCATTACGTCTTTAACAGAAAATTTGGTACCAGATGAATAAATATTATGGAAAAATTGGTATAAGGAATTGAACAATATGCACAAGTGAACTGAAACAATCAGGTCAGGTAACTCTTGCATAAGTGAACAACATAAAAACTACAATCTTAACTTCCTAGAAATAACCTGAAAGTCTTTTCTAAAACGTACCCCCTTTTACCAGTCTCCATTTTCCTCATGGTTTTCCTCATGGCTCCAATCAATTCTTTTTAAAATGCTGGATAGCTGGCAAGACACCTAGTCTTTCCCCTGCTCTTTGTTATGTCATTCGTACAAGCTTAGCATAGCATCTAGTGTTTCCCTTGCCTGTTGTAGGCAGGGCCATACAACTCCAGTAGGATTGGTTAAAATAGAGTATTTTTCTTTCCTAGCTCAAACCTTATTGCATTTAGACACAATGCTGCAACTTGAGAACAAAACTGTTACTTCAGCCCTTCGTCATCATCCTCCTTGTACCAATGCTGCAACTTGAGAACAAAACTGTTACTTCAGCCCTTCATCATCCTCCTCCTTGTACCAAAACTAATACAAAAAAATCCACCTAGACAGAGGATAAGAAGCCAAAAGTGGGAACTGGGTAAGTGTAAAAATAGGTTTTAAAAGGAGTTTCTTTGTCAGAGGACTTGTTAACCAAGGGACGCCTGAACTGTACCAGTCCAACAGGGAACATTCTACTTCTTAAAGCAGAGGAATACATTTGCAATGTCCACAGTTACAAAGTGTACTTTTGGTATTCTCCATGAAAACCAAAGATGTCGTAAAAGGCTAATAGTGCTGACATGATCAGCTATCTGTGATCAGAAAATTGTTATTTGCAGATCCACACAAAATATTTTACATATTATTTCTTGGATAAGATGGTGGAACTTATTCTCCAACTTAACAGAAATCCTGTTTCCTATTACAGATTTAGAATCCTAGAATCATAGCATTGGAAGAGACCTCATGGGCCATCCAGTCCAACCCAAGCTAAAGTTGAAGCAAGAGGGAATCAAAACCCTGAAATCTTAACTGTAATAAAGATGAAAGCTGAACCTGGCCAACATGGAGACACTGCAACATCATTTTTGAAGGCATGTTAACACCTTTAGTTTCTCTGTATGTGGTTTTGTGTACCTTTTAAATTGTAAGGGAAGGGTAATTGCAAAGCCAATTTCTCAAAATGGCTTCAGAAACACAAAAATGAATTTTAATAGACATTTAAAGAACTGTGCGGTTGCTACGCTCTCAATCCTAGGAAAACAACACAATACCAGATCAAATAAGATGATTTTTTAAATTAAAGAACCAACCTTTTAATGGAATATGATAATGCCTAATAATGTATGTATTTGGATAACTACTATAGATTATCAATATTAGTATGACTTATGAAAAACATCCAGGACTGATGAGTAAGAAAAACAACCATAATTTTATAAGTAGCTCCCAGAGTTTTGTTACAATTTCTTTCGTTATTGTATTAGGTTACATGTAGAGTTTATATGTTCCATCACATCGTCTATAGTTTTGTGCTGTTTTGCAATCAGATATTTTTAAAGATTTGCAAAGGCCTATTATACAACACATATTTACTCTGTAGCTTTCTTTCTCATGGAGAGACTTGAAGCTTCTAAAATCCTACTTTGTAGTTCACTAAGGCCCTTCCACACAGCTGAATAAAATCCCACAATTTCTACTTTGAACTGGAATATATGGCAGTGTGGACTCAGATAACCCAGTTCTAAGCAGATATTGTTTTCTGCCTTGATATTCTGGGTTATGTGGCTGTGTGGAAGGACCCTAGGGCCACTTCCACACAACTGAATAAAATCCCACATTATCTGTTTTGAACTGGAATATGTGGCAGTATGAACTCATATAACCCACTTCAAAGCAGCTATTGTGGGATTTTCTGCCCTGATATTCTGGGTTATATGGCTGTATGGAAGGACTCTAGGACTACAAGATATCCCATAAGAGGCTCAGAATTACAGGTTCTGAGCCCAGGAACCTATGTACCCAAATTAATAAAGTTTACAATCTGTTCAAGCAAAAATCCAATCCAGATTACACCAAGCCCTACATGAGAAAATATAGGAAATGTTTGCCAATCTATTGTAGGCCCTTTTCACACAGCTGTATAATATCCACATTGAACTGGATTATATGCCAGCGTGGATTCAGATAACTCAGTTCAAAACAGATATTGTAGATTATCTGCCTTGATACTCTGTGTTACATGACTGCGTGGAAGGGTCCTTAGACTCCTTAAAGATCTAATTCCAAAGTACCTTCTACCCACCTGTACTACTGCTCAGAGAATACTGTAGTATTCTCTGAAAGAGACGAAAGAGCAGTGTTTCCCACTTCAAGTGGTTTATATAAGTAAATGAAGAAAACAATGCAAAGTTTTTTCATCTTTGTTAAGAGATGAAAAATGTAAGTGGCAGTTGGAGAAATGCAAGTTGGCAACACAATGCTGTGTAAACGTGACTGTATTGTGTACATCATGTTTGATGTTCAAAGACTGAGAAAAACCTCCTATGTTATTTCTTGCTTTTATAGACCTGGTTTTGCTTTTTCCACATAAACTTTATTTTCAAGACCTACTTGACTCTTCCTGATATCTGGACTTCATACCTGCAAAAGAAAATGTAAGATAAGACAAACCCCTGAGGTCCATGAATTAAAAAAATCTAAAAAATGGACACTTTCAGCCTATTCCTTATGAATAATTACATAACACATATAAAAGTAGACTAGATGAATCTGACTGTTTGCAAGCACATGGAAATTTCACAATGGACTAAAGAAAACCATACAAACACTACTGTAATCTTTAGGAAGGTACGGCAATTTTGGTATAGCTATTTTAAAATCATTTGTGAAGTACTGGAAATGTACACAGAAGAAAGGAAAATCATTAAACTTCATTACTGGATGTTATGGGCAATATGCCCCATCTCCCAATAGTTAAAAGGTTACAGAATACAATAAAGAGCAGTGTTTCCAATACTGTTCCTTTGGTATAATTATAAAAAATGAGCATGGAAATTAGGATGAAATTTGCTGGGAGAACAGCAGCAAAACTTCTACAAACCCACAGAAATATTATATTACTACCCAAAGTCCTGTATAATGCTCCATGTCAGATCTATTCAACTACATCTTTGAGCCAATTGTTTATATCTAGTTAAGAGTTAATGGTTTGTGTGTGCATGTACATGTGTGCTTTCAATTAGTCTATCGATTGATGGCAACCTCAAACATTCCATTGGGTTTTCTTAGACAAAGAATACTTAGAGGTTGTCTTGCCGTCTTGCCAACTACTTCCTCTGAAACATACCCTACAACAATTGATGTTTGTTGGTAGATTCCCATTCAAGTGCTAACCATGCATGACCCTGTGTAACTTCCAAGATTAGATAGGATCTGGTTGGTGCCTTTAGAGTATTTAGGCCTCACCTAGCTTTATTTTTTTACCAGAAAGAGTGTGTCATAAAAGAGTGCTTGTCTGTCCATAATGTAAGTCCCAAAAATACTACAGAAGGAGGACTGTAAGTGCTTCCCAGGAAAGATGGGATCTGTTTGACCAACACTGAATGTCACTCTCTGGTTTAAGGAAATGGATAACTGGTGTGGAAGGAGTTAAAATTTCAGCCCAGATTTAACTGAGGGTGCATCTATACTGTTGAAGTATAGATGCACAGGTCAATGTTATGGAATCATGGGAGATTTACAACAAGCCATATGCTTTATTCACTCTGGTAATTGGCAGTGCTATGATTCAAGTCTCCCTTCCAATGTTTATGCTGTGCAGCCTTGAGGGCCTGCTGACTCTATGAGGGCCTATGCTGATTAAACCTTAATCATAAATGTGGGCCATTATGACAGGCATCAAATGTGCCTAGAGGCACTTCATCTACAAAGAATGCACAAGAATTAGTCCTGCAACCTTGAGAAGGCCCACCCATCCTGTTTTTTTTAAATTAACAATTGAGGCAAAATTCTTAGAACTTTTACTAAAAACATTCTTGATGCCCAGACCAGGATCTGAGAATATACCTGAAAAATGGTTTTTCTACACATGTTTTATGCTGCATCTTTGAAATCATGGCAAAACTTTGAGCATTATTATATGTATATGTATGGCTGCATCCATATGAACAAATGTGCAGTGGAGAAGACAAGTAGGTGTATTTTAAATAGGAAGTCTACCTAGATATTGTAGCACTGGAAATCTCTCCCCACTGCAACCATAATAAAGCCACTCTGAAGTATACGCCCTAAAAAAATGTTCTCTGTGTCAACACTAAAGTGGTAAAGCACCGGGATTGTGGCGCAGCTGGCTGAGTGTCAGCTGCATTAAGATCACTCTGACCAAAAGGTCATGAGTTCAAAGCCAGCCCGGGCTGGAGTGGGTGTCCAGCCATTGTGTAGCCCGTTGTCGACCTTTGCAACCCGAAAGACAGTTGCATCTGTCAAGTAGGAAAATAAGGGACCACCTTGTGTGGGAGGCTAAATTTAACTAATTTATGAGGCCATAAAGAAAGAAGACTCCGGGGAATGTGGAATGCGGAAGAACTTCATCGGTGTCGTTGATGGACGATGAAAAGCAGCAGCTCCCCTGGCGGCCAGAAAAAAGTTAAATAGCCTTTGTCTGTTAAATGTTGTTTGTCAAACTGGCATTGAATGTTTGCCATATATGTGGTTACTGTAATCCGCCCTGAGTCCCCTGCGGGGTGAGAAGGGCGGAATATAAGAACTGTAAATAAATAAATAAATAATAGTCTCCCATCTCCTGGCGTACATAGTGTTTCCAGGAAAGAAACAACTGTACCTCATAGACACAAATATTATGTCTGTCCCCAATACACTGGAGACAAATATTTGTCGGTTTCTCATATCAGACAACTCGAGAAATCCTGCTCTATATGATCTTTTTTTTAAGCAGAGAAATAATGTACCTTACCATTTAAGATATTATTTGCATGATGTATGTACTGGGAAGTCTGTGTGCACAGTAACTTCCTTGGACATATACTTGAAGCAAAGACACACTCACACAACTGTTGTTGGTAAAGAGGTTGCTTTCTCCAGAGAGGAAGTAGCAACCATGTGTAGGAGAAGTCAAAGACCTCTGGTAACAGAAAGAACAAGATTAACTTATGCACACAAATTAGAATAATTTGTGTGCCATATTTTTTCATAATGTAATCATGTGCATTTCTAAGTGGTAGTTATGACCCAGCTTTTACCTCCAGAGAGGCGCCTCCCCAATTTTACAACAGACCTAGGGTGCTTCTACATCAGTGGTTCTCAACCTGTGGGTCCCCAGGTGTTTTAGCCTACAGCTCCCAGAAATCCCAGCCAATTTACCAGCTGTTAGGATTTCTGGGAGCTGAAAGCCAAAACATCTGGGGACCTACAGGTTGAGAACCACTGATTTACATGGCAGAATTAATACAGTGACACCACTTTCACTTTCATAGGTTAACGCTATGGATCCAAGAGTTGCAGTTATGTGAGGCACAAGCTTTGGCAGAGAAAGCTTTCTCTTTGGCAGAGAAAGCTAAAGGTTTTGGAAAACTACATCACTCACAATTCCAGAACTTGCATTCATGGCAGTTAAAGTTGTGCCCAAACCGTGTTAATCCTACACTATAGATGCACCCCTTAGCTCAGCTTACCTGTCCCAATGTATTTAAGATCGTCTGGGGAGGCCCTGCTCTCGATCTCGCCTTCTTCGCAGGCATGTCTGGTGAGGACGAGAGACAGGGCCTACTCAGTGATGGCCCCTCGGCTGTGGTGCTCCCTCCCTAGGGATATTAGATCGGCCCCCTCCCTCTTGACCTTCTGAAAAAAAGTAAAAACCTGGCTTTTTGAACAAGCCTTTGGAAATGCAGTGCAATAGACAAACACGGAATTATGTAAGTTGAAACACGGAACAGTTTAGACGATGCTACTGGAAAATGAGATTAACAGGAAGACATTATTATATAGTTTTAATGGTTTTTGTATTGATTTTATAATGTTGTTTTTGAATGTTTTAATTGTATATTGTGGGTTGTTATGGCATCAGATGGCTGCCAATTTGTAAGCCACTGTGAGTCGCCTTAGGGCTTGAGAAAGGCAGGATAGAAATATCGTAAATAAATAAATTTCCACACACTATGATACAACCAGATGCATCTACACCAGGCCTCCTCAAACTGCAGCCCTCTTATTATTTGGGCCTCCGACTCCCAGAATTCCTGACCATCAAACAAGCTGGCTAGGGCTCCTAGGAGCTGGACCTCAAACAGCTGGAAGGCCATAGGTTTTTTAAAATCCTTGCGTGTTATTGTTTATATGTGAGTTATATTAATTGTATTGTTGTTTTTTTCGCTTATTGCTTTTTGTTTTATTGATGTGTTGTCGGGCTTGGTCTCATGTAAGCCACTCTGGGTCCCCTTGGGGAGATGGTGGCGAGGTATAAATAAAGTTTTATTATTATTATTATTTAAGGACGCAGTTTGAGGATACCTAATTAATGCAGTTTGACAGTACTTGAACTGCCATAGCTCAACGCTTTGGAATCCTGGGACTTGAAGTTTGGTGAGGCACCAGCACTCTTTGGCTGAGAAGGCAATGTTATATTACAACTTTCTGGCATTTGCACCACTCAGCCTACTCTGAGCTCCCTTCACTCAATGTAGGAAGAACCAAAACCAAGCAAAGGCTCTGAAATATGTGGTGGCCAGAAGAAAAGGAGGCTGAGCAAAAGGGGAAAGAGAAACCATGGTTGTGAGGAAGAGGCAATAATGTGTAGAGCAGTCAAAGTCCTCAGGTAAAAGAAAGGACAAGATTAACTTATGCAGATTAGAGACCATGAGTGTGTTTCCTTCCTAATTAGTCATAACATAATCATGATGTGCCTTTCTAAAGAAGCAGTGGTGATAGTTGTGGCCCAGCTTTTTGCTATCCATTTAGCGATTGGTGCCCCCCTTCCCCAATGTTAGACAAGACCTCCCAAGATCTGACTAGGGTTTCAGGCATTTGCTCTACCCATCCTGCAATGAGCTCCCTTCCCAAATGTAGGAAAGAGCCAAAACCAAGCAAAGGCCAAAAAGCAGGCAGTGATCAGAAGTCAAGAGGCTGAGCAAAAGGAGATGAGGAAACTGTAAGTAGTGGACCACAAGGCTAGTTTGCAATAGGCCACTCTCCTGGCCCTCTTGGTGGAGCCCTGGAGCTGAACTGCTGAAGAAAAAGAATGTGGGCCAGGAGAGGCTGATACTCTCTGATCAAGGGAAGGAAGTCACAGTCCCACTCCATTCCACTTTGGACAGACCTCACCTGTAAGACTATGTCCACTTCTGGGCACTACAATCCAAAAACGATGCTGATAAGTTGGAGTGTGGACAAAAGGGTTAAAGGTTTGAAAGCTTAGGGAGAGAAGGTTGAAAGGGGACACGATAGCTATGTTTAACATCTGAAAAGATGTCACATTGTGTTCTGCTGCTCTAGGCCACAGTGAAGCAATGGATTCAGATGGCAGAAAGAGAGACTCCACCTAAACATTAGGAAGAACTTCCTGATAGTAAGACCTGTTTGAAAGTGGCATATGCCGCTTGCCTCAGAGTAGGTTAGAGCCAGCTTCCCTGGAAGTGGGCTAGGAGGCTGGATGGCCATCTGCCGGGAGTACTTTTTGTGTTCCTACATGGCAAAATGGGGGTGGACTGGATCAGAGATGGAAGAGACCACAAGGGCCATCCTTGGAATGGGCTTGGACCATTATGTTATTTTAACATTTATATTATTTTTTTAACTCCATGTTTTAACTGTCTAAAAATGTTGTTACATTTTTATGTTGTTACATTTTTGTTACATTTTGTTACATTTTTATGTTACATGTTGTTACATTTTTATGATCTAATACAGGGGTCCTCAAACATTTTAAACAGAGGCCCAGGTCACAGTCCTTCAAACTGTTGGAGGACTGGATTATAATTTGCAAATAAACATGAATGAATTCCTAGGCACACTGCACATATCTTATTTGTAGCGCAAAAAAAACACACTTAAAAACAATACAATAATTAAAATGAAGAATAATTTTTAACAAATATAAACTTATTAGTATTTCAACAGGAAGTGAGAAAAGCGGTATGCAAGTGAACTAACTAAATAAATACATTAAATCTAATGCAAGCCATTCTGCCAGGCAGGGACACTCAATCAAAGCATCCCTGACAGATGGCCATCCAGACAAAGGTGGAGCCTCCACAACACTCTTGAACAGCTCTTCTCTTCCTTAGTTCTTCCTAATGTTTAGGTGACATCTCTTTTCCTGCAATTTGAACCCATTGCTCCATTGTGTCCTAGTCCCCAGAGAAGCAGAGAACAGGGTTTGTGTTTTGTGCTTCTCTAACAGGCACGGGCAAACTCCGCCCCTCCCCCAGGTGTTTTGGACTTCACCTGCCACAATCTATAGCAGTTGAAATCCTCTAAAATCCCTGGAGGGCTGGAGTTTGCCCATGCCTATTCTATAATGTCTAGAATAGGCATCCTCAAACTGCGGCCATCCAGCTGTTTGGGCCTTCAATTCCCAGAATTCCTGACAATCGAACAAGCTCGTTAGGGCTTCTGGGAGTTGGAGGCCCAAACAGCTGGAGGACTGTAATTTGAGGATCTGGTCTAGAGTTTGATGGAGCCTCCCCAGGGTGGGAGAACGAACTCTTGTCTGCCTGAGGCAAGTGTGAATGTTGCAGTTGGGTTGCCGTGAGTGTTCTGGGTTGTCTGACTATACTTAAGAAGCATTCTCTCCTGATTTCGCCCACATCTATGGCAGGCATCTTCAGAGGTTGAGGGGTCTGTTGGAAACTAGGCAAGTGAGGTTTATATATTTGTGGAATAATGTCCAGGGTGGGAGAAAGAACTCTTCTCTGCTTGAAGCAAGTGTGAATGTTGCCATTGGGTTGCTGTGAGTTTTCCAGGCGTCTGGCCATGTTCCAGAAGCATTCTCTCCTGAATCTACATCTATGGCAGGCTTCCTTGAGAGATCTGTTGGAAACTAGACATGTGGTGTTTATCTATTTGTGAAATGTCTAGGTTTATATATCTGTGGAAATGTTTAAATATATCTGTGGAATAATGTCCAGGGCAGAAGAAAGAACTCTTGTCTGCTTGAGGCAAGTGTAAATGTTGCAGTTGGGTTGCTGTGAGTTTTCCGGACTATATGGCCATTTTCCAGAAGCATTATCTCCTGACATTTTGCCCACATCTATAGCAGGCATCCCCAGAGATAGTGAAGTGAGTTGGAAACTAGGCAAGTGAGGTTTATATATCTGTGGAGTAATGTTCAGGGTGAGAGAAAGAACTCTTGTCTGCTTGAGGCAAGTGTGAATGTTGCAACTGGCCACCTTGATTAGCACTGAGTAGCCTTGCAGCTTCAAAGCCTGGCTGCTTCCTGCCAGGGGGGAATCCTTTGTTGGGCGGTGTTAGCTGGCCCTGATGGTTTCCTACAAATTATCTATAGACCTGAGGGTTTGTAAGCAGAGGTGGGTGCCTGCCTGCCTGCCTGCCTTCCTGTCTAAAGGGGTCTCTCTCTCTCTCCCCCGAGGAGGGCCCGCTCACCTTTTGGAGAGGTCCATGAGGACCCCGGAGAAGAGCTTCTCCCCGAAGCGGAAAGACACCACTAGCGCGTCCTCGATGATGTGGTCCAGGGTGACCCGCACCTCGGAGCCCGGCACCAGCAGCAGCGACGGCGCCTCCGCGGCCTCTTCCTCTTCCTCCTCGGCTCCTCCTCCTCCTCTTCCCTCGGGCCCCGCAGGCGCCGGGACAGCGACCTGTTCCTCCTCCTCCTCTTCCTCCGGCGGCGGCGTCTCGGCGGCGGCAGCAGCGAGGCTGGCAGCAGCGGCGGCGGCGGCAGCAGCAGCACCCGGCTCTTCCTCCTCCTCCTCCGTGCGGGGCGGCTCCGAGGGGCCCTCAGCCGAAGGCAAAGGCGAGGGCAAAGGCGGCTCCTCCTGGGCGCCGTGCCCTTCCTCTGCGGCCTGAGGAAGCAGTGGCGGCGGCGGGGACGGGGGGAGTCCCTCGGGGGGGCGCTGTGGCTGCTGCTGCTGCGGCGGCCTGCCCGGGCCCTGCGTGGCGGCCTCTTCCTCCTCCTCCTCCTCCTCCCCCTCGTCGGCGGGGCTGCTGGGCGGCGTGGGCGCGGGCGGCTCCTCCTGAAGCGCTCCCCCGGGCGCCGGCTCGGGCTCCTCCCTGGCCTCCGGCGCCGCCGGCTCCACCGCGGCCTGGCTGCCGGCCGGGAGCGGGTCTGCGCCCGCCTCACTGCCCGGGGTGGGCTCGGCCTCGCCGGCGGACCCCTCGCCCGGCCCCGCCGCCGCCGCAGTCGCAGCCACGGCCGCCATTTTCTCTGCTGTTGCTTCCCGCTCCTCCTCCTCCTCCCTCTCCCTCCTCAGCAGCGGGATCGATCACCACGGCCTTCCTCTCCTGCCTGGGAAGGGGAGGGGGCCAAGGCCACTACCTTTCCGCTTCTTAAGCCGCGATTGGCAGCCAGGCACGTCCGTCAAGGCGGATAACAACTTCTCATTGGCTGAGGGAGGAAACGTTGGGTCTCGAGGGCAGGAAGTGGAAAGGAAAGGAGGGGCGGGGCCTCCGGTATCTGTGTCGAGAAAGATCAAAAGGGGGCAGGTTCAAGAAGCGGCTCGCCTCCCATTCGGGGAAGGGCGGGGACGCTGGCCCCGCCCACCTCGCTTCGGCTGCTGATTGGTCGGGTGCGGTGTCTCTCGAAAGGCGGGCTTGAGAGCAGCCATGGGGAGACCGCCGCGATGTGGAGCCGGTCCTTTGCACGGCGCGCCTCGAGGGGAGGGGAGAGGAGAGGAGAGGAGAGGGGTCTTGGGAAGAGGCAGGCGGATAAGTGGAAAGCCCAACTGGGAGAGCCAATACGCGCTCCGGCGGAAAGGGAGCAGGAAAACCCCAAAACCATGAAGATGAGGCATACAAAGTAGCACGTGGGATTTTCCATAGTTACAGGGGTGCTTTGATGGTGCCTTTCCTGCATGGCAGGGTCCAAAACATCCGAAGGACTGAAGTTTGCCCATGCCTGTGCTATATAGGGTCTGCCAATTTTTATTGACTGAATAGATAGTAATAATAATAAATATATAATAATAATAATAATAATAATAATAATATAATAATAATATGCTGGGGAAAGTGGAAGGCAAAAGGAAGAGGGGCCGACCAAGGGCAAGATGGATGGACAGCATCCTTGAAGTGACTGGAATGACCTTGAAGGAGTTGGGGGTGGTGACGGCCGACAGGGAGCGCTGGCGTGGGCTGGTCCATGAGGTCACGAAGAGTCGGAGACGACTGAACGAATGAACAACAATAATAATAATAATAATAATAATAATAAAGTATGTTGCAATCTCAGGCAACAGAATTGAAGAGAAACAACTGGAAAAGCTGACACAATATGAGGATCTGGCACAAGCCAGTCAAGGTGGTCCCAGGGGTGATCGGCACACTGGGTGCAGTGCCTAAAGACCTTGGCCTGCACTTAAGCACAATCGGCGCTAACAAAATTACCATCTGCCAGCTGCAGAAGGCCACCTTACTGGGATCTGCACACATTATTCACCAATACATCACACAGTCCTAGGAAGGGTCCAACGTGTGATCCAACACAACAGCCAGCAGAGTGATCTTATTTGCTGCGGACTCACCTTGTGTTTCAAATAACAATAATAATATAACTTTATTTTTGTACCCCGCCTCCATCTCCCTGAAGGGACTCAGGACAGCTTACATATGGCACAATGTGACTGAAACAACACATAAAATGTGCACACAATACAATACAAGATAAAACCAAAAGCAAATAAAGCAAAGTTTAAGCTCAAAACAGTGCCCCATAACCTATGATAAGAACTGTTGTAAAACATAGCCAACTGTAAACAGTGCAAATGTTAGCTAATGAACTGAGGCATGGGATGAAAGTGCAGTGCTGTGGCATTAAATTGCAGACCATCGGGAGGAGACATTCTCAAAGGCTTGCCTAAACATCCAAGTCTTCCATTTCTTCCAGAAGGAGGAGAGTGTGTGGGCCTGCCTAATCTCCCAGGGGAGGGCGTTCCAAAGCTGGGGGGCCGCCACAGAGAAGGCCCTCTCCCTCAGCCCCACCAACCACGCTTGCGATGGTGGGTGGCTGGACTATGAGGAAGGCCTCCCTGGCAGATCTTTGAGTTCCCCCCTCAGAAACACACTCTCCCTCAGAAACACATTCTAGTTATCTTATCCAGGGTCTTATCAATTCTGGATGAGAATTTATTCTGCATCTATGACAAGCATCAATTTTACTTCTAGTACATTTGACTCACCCACTGTGTCCCATTATTCTATCATGTCTTTTTGGAACTGTTTATTTTATGGGTTGTAGGTTTTTTCGGGCTATATGGCCATGTTCTAGAGCCATTCTATCCTGACGTTTTGCCTGCATCTATGGCAAGCATCCTCAGAGGTTGTGAGTTCTTCAACCCAGTGATTCCGGCCATGAAAGCCTTCGACAATACATTGTTTATTTTATTTTGTTATGTTATGTATTTATTTTGATTGTATTTTTTATTTTTGTATTTTATTTTTCTGTACTTGTATTGTATTTTGTTGTAATTTTGGGCTTGGCCTCATGTTAGCCGCCCCAAGTCTCCTTCAGGGAGATGGTGGCGGGGTATAAATAAAGATGATGATGATTATTATTATTATTAATGCATGTGCAGGAACATAGGGGGGATGTGATCACAAAGATAGGCAGGGCCTGAGTTGCTTATGGCTTTGAATGATGACCTGTACTTTGAATTGGGACCGGGAACTTATGAGCAACCAGTGGAGCAGTTTTAATAGGGCCGTCCGCTCCCTATAATTGGCTCCAGTTAGCAACCTTCGCACCAGTTGCAGTTGCTGGGCCGTCTTCAAAGGCAGCCCCACTTAGAGTGTATTGCAGTAATCCAACCAGGATTTACCTAAGGCATGGACTACCGTGGGCAAGTCATGCTTCCCAAGGTATGGTTGCAACTGGCGCACAAGTTTTAACTGTGCTAAGGCCCTCCCGGCCACCACCGACACCCGAGCCTCAAGCATCAGCGCTGAGTCCAAGAGGACTCCCAGACTGCGGATCTGTGTCCTCAAGGAGTGTAACCCCATTGAGCACAGGTTGCCACCCTATGCTCCAATCAGCCTTGTGGCTGTCTTGTCTGGATTATGCTTCAGTTTGTGAAATAAAATTATAGAAGCTTTCGAACCCCTTGTACATATCTACGCTGTAGGATGAATGCAGTTTGACACTACTTCAACTGCCTTTTCTCAGTGCTATAAAATCATTAGATTTGATAGTTTGCTGGGGCAGCCCTCTTAGGCAGAGAAGGCCAAAGGCCTTGTAAAACTACAACTCCCAGGATTCCATAGCCTTGAGCCATAATTGTCAGGATACATTCATTCTACAGCAGGCCTGGGCAACCTTTGGCCCTCTAGGTTTTTGGCACTTCAACTCCCACCATCCCTAACAGCCTCAGGCCTCATCCTTTTCCCACTTAAGCAGCTGATGTGGAAAAGAAAGGGGCCTGGGGCTGTTAGGAATGGTGGGAGTTGAAGTCCCAAACGCCTGGAGGGCCAAAGGTTGTTCACGCCTGATCTAGAGAATCCTAGAGATAGGATTCTCAAATATGGGAATAATCAACTCCACAAAAGTCAAACCTGCCAATGCTAAGTCTAAATTGTATAGCAGCAGCATTGTGAACTGAGCTTTATTTATTTTTTTAAAAAATGATGTTCTTCTTTATCCACCTAAAAATGCAGAAGAGCTGGATCTGCTCAGACCACAGCTGCTGAAAGTTTGGAAACAACCTTTAGCAGCCTGAAAAAGGGATCAAGATCACAGAGGCAGGCAGAATGGTGTGCAAATCCATCTAAACATGGTGCCTGCTTCTGCATTTGTAGAAGGGGACAGATGCGTTGCCTCACAGAAACAATTCTATCCCGAGCCTTACAGATTAGTTTCCCATTTGCCTATATTCATCGCTTGTTGCTGTTAAGGCGGCTCATCCATGGCTTCTTTGTCTCAGATCCTAGGTGTAATCTGATGCCTGCAGCACTTTCCCAGTGACGGATTCAGTCTCCATTTTGCTCATAGCAACAGTATTGGGCCTGTTTTTTGATTGATTGTTTCTTCCACTGCTGTTTGTATCTCCCACCTTGATGGAGAGTTCTGGAGGACTTAAAAGCTTACCTGCTTCATATTGTTAAATATTTGTTGGCTCTAATAAAGCGATTCCCCAAATGTAGATTTGTTTTTCTTTCTCTCCTGGCCTCATTTGTCTGCCTTTGCTTTTTATGAGCCAACTTGCTTTGTTCATAGTCTCCTTCTCTCCACTCCTCCCCTGTTGTTTTATTTTCAAGATGTAAACATTTTCATTTTTTCCAGTACAGGTTGAGTGTTGAAAATTAGGAGCATGCACTCTGCTAATAATACCCACCCATAACAAAATTAATCAAATGTCACAGAGCTTGCATTAATAAATTAATTCTGATTAGAATATTATATGCGTTAGGGAAAACTACCCTAAAATATAGAAGAGCATCCAAAAATCAAACAGGATACAAAATGTTGACCATCTGCTCATTTATGTGAAGTGCCATGTAGAATCAGAGTTGGAAAAGACTTCGTGGGCCATCCAGTCCAATCCCCTGCCAAGAAGCAGGAAAATTGCATTCAAAGCACTCCCAACAGATGGTCATCCAGCCTCTGCTTAAAAGCCTCCAAAGAAGGAACCTCCACCACACTCCAGGGCAGAGAGTTCCACTGCTGAACCGCTCTCACAGTTAGGAAGTTCTTCCTAATGTTCAGATGGAATCGTTTTTCTTGTAGTTTGAAGCCATTGTTCCACGTCCTAGTCTCCAGGGCAGCAGAAAGCAATGTGATGTGGCTGTAAAGAATTTAGAGCTTAGGCAGGCAAAGATGCAGAGTCCAATCTTAAAAATTCACAAAAGGTTTGTTTACAATAATAAATAACTGCATTTCTTCATGGTAAAGAACTGGGTCTGAGATACTCTAACACTCTGAAATGGGAAGCCCTGGCCCTTGAGCACTCCAGCTGGAAGTCAGCTGTGACGAGCAGTGTTGTAGAATTTGAAGAGGCATGGATGGAGGGCAAAAGAGAGAAACATGCCAAGAGGAAGGTGTGTCAAGCCAACCCCAACCGGAACCGCCTTCCACCTGGAAACCGATGCCCTCACTGCGGGAGAACATACAGGTCAAGAAGAGGGCTCCACAGTCACCTACATACCCACCGCCAGAACACCGACCTTGGAGGACAATTTTACTCGGACAACGAGGGATCTCTAAGTAAGTAAGTCTACAACACCCATCTCTTCTAAAGTTTCAAGAGAGGGAAAAAACACCTATCACTACATGTCTCTTGACACACAAACAGAGAGAGATCTCAAAGTACATAACACATACTCAGATGTAAGAAAACAGAAGTAAAGGCTTGCAGTAGAAAAATATCAATTCTACACAATCAGAATGAGAGCAGAAAGAGAGAAGAAAAAGATACATTTGCATCTGTCATACAGAAGACATGGAAATCCTTAGACTATTCTAAGCTAACTAAACTGTACCTCATTGAGGACTTGAGACTTGGGCAGTGAATTCCAACAGTATGTATGGGAGAAAAGCGAGGAAAAAACATTCAGCCCATCATTAGCTGTTTTTCCCTTGAAATAACAGATCTTTGCTGCAATATGCTTTGCAGATGGATGTTGTCTTGTGACTTTAAATATAAAAGATTCTTGGGCTGCCCTGCCCAGGAAATTGATATTGATATCGTCTTGTAAGTTATGCTATAACACTAAGCAGGGGCCATTTCCAGCGGATCATTCCATTCCTCTCGATTCTCAGTCAATGGGGCAAGTGGCCCTGCAAGCTGGAGAGCACCAACTTGGGAGACGATGAAGAAGACACAATGTTTTCACCCTTTGCTCTTTCTCTGAATGATCACTAGAACACAGTCTGTATTAAGACTGGCTTCAAATGTGTAGTTATACCTAGGTTTGATGAATCAAGATTGTATTACAGGTCAAGCATCTCTTACCGGAAATGTTTGGGATAAGTATTTTGGTTTTTTTAAATATTTGCATGTACATAAAGAGATATTTTGGAGATGGGACCCAAGTCTAAAAACAAATTTCATTTGTTATATATACCTACTGGTATATACAAATCGAGGACAGGTTTGGGGCCAAAATTGTGGATTCTGATGTGATCTGTGGACAAGTTATAAATAATAAATAAAACTTTATTTATATACCGCCCTATCTCCCCTAGGGGACAGAGTGGTTTCAACAGATGCAAAATAATACAAAAACATACAATATAAAACAAAAACATAGGCATAACTGTCAACACAACATATACATTAGTTGAGGGCTGTTCTTCAGAGAGAAGACAACCTCTGTCTGCTGCCATTTTCCTACCCAAGCATTAAAAAAGGCCAAACATTGACCTGTAGATAAGTTGATCCAGGTTGTTTGTGTCAATATTTTTTCACTAACATTTTAGACTTATACAGGAGAATATGGGGTATGTTTCATATATGCCCTATATACATTGCCTCAAGGTAATTTTATATGCAATTGATTTAATAATTTTGTTCATAAAACAAAGTTTTGTGCATTGAACTATCAGAAAGCAAAGGTGTTACTATCTCAGCCACTCATGTGAACAATTTTTGAGAAATTTGGATTTCCAGAGAAGGGGTATCAATCTATATAATATTAAATAGAAATAGATTGTGTAATTTTGAAATAAAAAATTAAAAAGCATTCTGCAACTGATATTGGAAATGGCAACCTTTTACAAGCCTCCTATACTAGTTATTTGTTATGTATATAATTGTGATTGCTTACTATATTGTATGTATATATTGATATGCAGCTCTCCCCTTAACTGTATGTTGTTTGAGGTCGTGCGAGAGACTGCAGACCATGTGACTAGATCTGGGACTATTCAGACTGAGACTCCATTAGAGCACAGACTCCAAAGAGATGCTTTAGACTTTGGACTGTTGATGATAAGAAAGATGCCCCATGTTATCTGCACAGAGAAACTACTTCTAAACTTATCTGTAATTGGATTGACAAGTTATGTACCTGTATGCTGAATACATGAAGGTTGTGAGTAAACCAGATATCTTACTTTTAACAAAGTCTACTTTATTTTTGTCTCTTGAGAGCATGATATAGAAACAAGATATTTTATGGAAGAGTAGGTGTTTTGGGGCATTGAAAAGAACACTTCTGAAGTATGGCTGTATCTTGCACATTGACATAATCTCTGTTCCTAACAGATCAGAGACAACTTGGTTGTCAGTCTAACAACTGAAAACTAAATTGCCTTGCATAAGTGCATGTGATTATATAACACTGAAGAGAAGATTTTACACAAATTAGTTTTTGGCTCTTCTCTGGAAGATTATACTTTAACAAAAGGTTATGATTTTCATATGGTTGTGAATGCCATTTTTCTCCATAAGACTATGGAGATTCTGTTTTTCCAAAAGATTATGATCTCTCAAAGGTCATGCCTTTCCTTTCCTTTAATACTATGTATTATTTAATACTATGTATTAAATAATAAATGTGAACATAGCCCCAGTAAGTCTCATGGGTCTAAAGCAGTGGTTCCCATCCTTTTTTTTTTTAACCAGGGACCACTTGAGCAAAGACCACTTTGACCAGGGATCACTTTGACTAGGGACCACTCTCCAATATTAGTACCAAAAGAGTTATGAATCAGTTTTTGGTCAACTTTAGATTTGGTTTGGTTGTTTAGGGTGCTGATTCAGAAAATTGCATTGGATAGATCACATCAGCTCTAGTTTCCGATACAGAACATATGACATCCAGTAGTAGTCATCCCACAAAAAAACATATTTAATAATCTAGAGCTGATGTGGTAGTTGTAATCTTTCATGGGTAGTCAGCTTCTCTCCTCCCAACATTCCTGTTGTCTCGGCACTATAAGAAGGTTTCATGTGACTAGTTGCTTATTGCTGTGTGGTTTTGAGGCAATGGTGTAGTAATGGTGACTACGCAGACCATATTGTCATTCTTGTGGACAACTGGTGGATCAGGGACCACAGGTTGGGAACCACTGGTCTAAATCAATATTGTTAGTTCCAAACAAATTCTGATGGACTCAATTGCTAAATCAACACTTCTGTAAATTCCATTGACTATGTGGTCTCGTATAGCTAGGACTTGGATTTAGGCCATAGCTTCCAACTTGCATGCATAAAAACATGGTATATGTCCAAGATCATTATTTGAATATTGTGGCCATAGTATATTTCAGAGCCAAAGGAATGGAGTGGAATGTATAAAGACATCTAGGAGAGTAGGTTTTGTTTTGGTTAGAGGTATCTTTTGATTACTCCAAAAACAAAAGTCAGATTTCAACTTATGTCTCTGATTGGCTACTAATTTTTGTTCGTATTTTTTTAATTACTGGATCAGCCTTTTAATCACCAAATCAGAATCACATGAATGACTAATCCAGCATTTCCAGTCGACTGCTGTCCTTCCTGCAGTTGCCATGCCTGCTCAGATAAGTACATCCTTGAAGGATACAATCATAGTCTGTGGGTGACAGATGATAAGAAATCTAGATCTGGTATGATGATGACTGTATTTATGAATGTTTTCTAGAGGAAATCTGCTCAAGAGAGCATTTCTAACAGATATACATACATGCTCCTACTCTAAAGATATTTTGCTGGGCTCACTTTCAGAAAGCAGTAATGCTGCTGGTTAAGTCCTTTAGAAATGAAGGTAAGGATTTTTTAAAAATAACAATTGCTTGTCCAAATGGACAGCCAGCCGGTTCTAATTTTGAACACCAAGTGGAGAGGCCTACACACAGCTTAATAGAAGAAAGGACACATATTAAGGCTGTGGAAGATAAAGAAACACTGTATCAAATTTCAGTGAAACTGAATAGAGACAGGAGAACACAGGCTGCATCTACACTGCCATATAGTCCAGATTATCAAAGTAGGTAATCCAGACAATCTACTTTGAACTGGATTATATGAGACTACATTGCCATATAATCCAGTTCAAAGCAGGTAATCTGGATTTTATATGGCAGCGCAGATGGGGCCAAAGAAGTATAGTGGGTTTTTTTTTAGAATTGAAGTCAGGTTTTTTTTAAAAAACCTCTTAGCACCCCCCCCCCACCCCCCCCTACACTGGCATGGGAGAGGAATTCTGTATTTGTTCAGAAGTCAGAGCTCTGTTGTTAAATCTGCCTCAATTGCATGCTATGTACCCTGGAAAACCTCTTGTACATCTTAATTTCCTGTATAGGTATATAGCAGTTTAGGGCAGGTAATGCCACCGCCTGCTCCCCTAGTGTGTTTAGGCCTGTTCTACACTGCCAGATAATCCACATGATCTGCTTTGAACTGGATTATATTAGTCCATGCTGTCATATAATCCAGTTCAAAGCAGATAATCTGGATTTTATATGGCAATGTAAAAAGGGCCCCAGTGCTTCTCTTCTGTATTCCACTCAAAACAAATCTAGATAAAGTCATAACCATACCTCTTGTTTTGTAAAATGGTTTTGGGGCAGAGGAGAAGGCAAACATGAGCTTATGTGATGGCACTTTAAAAAAAAAGGGGGGGGGGGAACCAGCATTTCTGGTGCCTTTCAGAAGGAGCACCCCTTTTTGCCTCTGCACTTTCAGTGAAATGAGTGGGGAGTTGCATGTTTGACCTACAGGCCAAGTGATTCCCACTCCTGACATAGATGGTCCAAATGGACATAATTATTCATGAATCATCTTAGTACTGAGATCACATTGATCTTGGAGTGAAACTCAACACAAACTAAGACTCTATGTGTTTGGAGAAGAATGGGGCTGTGTGTGTGCCATTACATCTAAGCGTAAGCATATGTATGAAGAGAGGAGTGAAGGTGTCCATCTTCAATTGCAAAACCCTTTGTTCTTCCAAAAAGATGTTGAGCAGGGAGCTGAGAAAAACTCCTTAGCACTGAAATTAAAATGTTGCTCTTTTTTATAATTAAGTGTTTATGTTTATTCAGAAGAAATGAAAATATAGTAAAAAACAAACAAACCCAAATTTATATAATATATAATAATAAATAATACTATTATTATAACAATTATGCTGGGGAAAATGGAAGGAAAAAGGAAAAAGGAAGAGGGCCGACCAAGGGCAAAATGGTTGGATGGCATCCTTGAAGTGACTGGACTGACCTTGAAGGAGCTGGGGGTGGTGACGGGCGACAGGGAGCTCTGGCGTGGGCTATTCCATGAGGTCATGAAGAGTCGGAAACGACTGAACAAATGAACAACAAAATTATAACAATAACACTTTATTTATAACTTGCCCTCCTAAGAGTAAAACTACAATGTGTAAAACTACAAAACTAACTACAAAACTAAATCAGAGATAAACACAGCCATACATAGACATCCACATGCAAACTACAATAACAATTTTTGATACAAAAATGATACAACAAAAAACATTAAAGTATCTGCCTAAACCTAGAACAATTTATACACATAATTAAAATGGTAGTATTAGAGGAGTCCATGCTTTTAGATTTTATTGTGTCCTAAACAGTCGTTTAGATATGTTCTTAAAACCATAATTGAAATAATATCCAAATTATATATCTAGTTAATTTCATCTATCATCTGAATAATCTATCCAATCTATTTTATATGATTTTTCCAAAATCTTAGAAAAAAACCCTGAGTTTTAGGGATTCCCTGCCTTCTGCCCCCATTGCATTGGTGGATAGGCAGACATTTTTTTAAAAAAAACAAAACCCTGAAAGAGTAGTAATGTGTGCAAATGTATTTGCAAAGCTGTATTCACTCCCTGAGTCCCTTCGGGGGGAGAGGGCGGGTTAAAAATAAATTATTATTATTATTATTATTATTATTATTATTATTATTATTTTAAAGTCACTTTAGCCTCACTCTGAATGTCAGGAGTGTCCACAGTGGTGAAGCTTCCCCCCATTTGAGCTATCTGAGAAGATGGACACTCAATAACAATGTATTTCAAATTGTTTAGTAATGTGGCAGGAGTGCTTGGGGGGAATTGCTTCCATAAGCTACTGAGGGAGGCCATCAATTTTGAGCCTACAAGAATCTGTCAATTAGAAAAAGGCTTCTTTCAGCTACTGAGCTAATGGATGTGGTGCTCCCTTGGCTTCACTCAGTATGCTCCCTTTCGCACCAGTCTTTACTTCTTTTGCAGTACATGAGAGTGAACACAAAACTATTCATGTCCCGCAGATCTGCAAGTTGTATGCTTTCTTTTGGGCTACTAAAACGTTTGGTTTATTTTGTGTATACCAGCCATGAAAGCCTTCGACAAAAGTGATATCCTTTACATTTGGGTGGCTTAATTGCCAATTGTGTGTGTGTGTGTGTGTGTGTGTGTGTGTTTGTATTGAGGAAAATCTTACTTACTGAGCTTACTGTTATTTCAATTCCAGTGAGAACAGGAGTACGTCAGTATGACAGAATAAGGGCCAAGATGTATCAAGGTCCTTGTACGTTGGAGGTTTGTTTTTGTTTTTGCTCAGTAATTACACAATTTTCAATCTGTTTTGCATGAGTACTGGATGTTTTTCTTTCAAGGTTACAGTTCTCTTATGTGGAAGGCTACACATCCCAGGCATGCTTTCCTAAGAGTGATTCCCACACAGAAAGTAAGGGAGATTACTTTTGAGGGCACTAGAAATTGCTTATGCATATTTTCATTGTGCCTCTCCAATTTATTTCTAACTTGACAAGATTTGTTCAGAGTAGTTTGCCATTGTCACCCACAAGGTTGAGCATGCATGACTTGCCCAAGGACACCCAATAGAATGCCACAGCCAAGTGGGGATTTGAACCCTAGTTTCCTGTAGTCCCAGTCCAATACACAAAACATTGCATTATGATAGCTCACTTATTTTAGTACCAGAAAATGTATCCTCCACTATTAAGCAGAGTCCTGCACTTGCAAAAGTATTGACTTTTTGAAACTTAAAATTGTTCTTTGCAGCTGATTCAGAAAATTGCACTGGATAGACCACATCAGCTCTAGTTTTTGATATAGAACATATGCCATCCAGTAGTTGCCATCTGCTCGCCCACAGAAAACCATATTAATAATCTAGAGATGATGTGGTCTATCCAATGCAATTTTCTGGATCAGCATCCCAAATAACCCCAGGAACAGGCCTATAAAGGAAGATACCAAGCGGCCCCCGTTTCCGAGCACCACATGGAACAGCTCCGGAGAAAGGCGCAGGAAGAGAGAGGTGGAGGAGAAGGGGCGATCAGGAGGCTTGTCGCACCTTTCATTGGTAGTCAACCTCTCCCCTCCCAACATCCCTGTTGCTTTGGCACAATGAGGAGGTTTCATGAGACCAGTTGCTCTCGTTTCGATGGTGTAGTAACGGTGAGGCCGTGGACCATATTTTAGTTCTTGAGGACCACAGGTGTTGGGCTGATGCTATATTTAGGCCACTGTCAAGTAACTATCAAAACTATAAGATAAAACTGATTTAAACACTATGAGTATTGTGGATTTTTTGGTCTAAAAATGAACTAAATAAGACTGCTGCTAAATATTTGCTTCACTTTGCAATAAGCAGATCGATTCGTTGTGGCCTTGGTATTAACTGAGGTTTGGTTCTAGGATCCCCATGAATACCAAAAATCATCCCATTATATACAAAGTTGTACTAAAATGATGTTCCTTATATAAAATGGCAAAAATAAGGGTCGCTTTTGGGATTAAAAAATGTTTTCAAGTTGTGGTTGAGTCTGTGGAAGCGGAATCCTAGAGAGCTAATTGTATGTCAGATTTGGTATTGCAGAATTTGTAAATAAATATTTTGTTTTGCTAAAATTATATGTTAGTCTTTAAAGTATCTGTATAATTTAGCCTTGCAGTCATCAGCATGTGTTGAGAATTCAACTCAATATGAAAAGTTGTGAATCATTAAATGGATACAGCCAGCATCCAGCAAAGTGTAGAAGTAGTTAGTTCTGTATTCTGTTTCGTCTATTATAACAGTTTATTTATGTTCTACTCAGTCTTGTTCTCAAGATTCCAGGAAGCCAAAATTCTAGATAAATGTCCTTCTCCTCTTTACCATAAAGAGAAACACTGACCAGGACCACCATCCACCTGGAAACCGATGTCCTCACTGTGGAATAACATACGGGTCAAGAATAGGGCACCACAGTCACCTATGTACTCACTTCCAAGATACCGCACTTGGAAGGCCATCAAACTCGGACAACAAGGGATCACCTAAGTAAGTAAGTAAAGAGAAAAAAAAAACATTTGTTTCTTAAAACATCAGCCCTCTGTGCCACCTGGCAGACTATGACTTTTTTTTTTGGGGGGGGGGGAAGTCCAAAGGGTTTGTGGTGAAAAAAATACTTTTAAAGACTTACTGTCTATGTTTTCAAAACAAAGCAAAACAAAAATTTGGTCTTACTTAAAATAGCTGTTTGGATTCTGGCTTTTGTTTCCAGTAAGCATGAATGGAAGGCATGGTGTGAATTTCAGTCTAAAGTCAACACCTGATATGAACTGAAATGACTTATCTTATTTCAAGAAGAAAAATATATAAATGTCAAATCCATGTTATTTGTTTGTGTGCCTTCAGCATCACAGTTTATTTCCCTCTCCCTGCTAAAAAAAACTTGCATCTATCTTCAGTTAAAAACTGATTTTTAATGAGGTTATTTTTAGATAATTAATGTTTGGTATTTGCCACTATACTGAGATTGTGTTTAGCTCATTGGGCCAGCTGTTGCCATGTCATTGCTTGATTTTGTTAGATTCAAATGGACTAATATTGACATGTTTGAATGACAGCTGAGGTCCGATGTATCATCCTCTCCAACATTTTACAAGTGAAAATGAGGACACGTGTGATGAAGAATGTGGTCAGTATGACAAAAGGTATGAAGAGGAGTGCACAAACTAGGAGCCCATGCAGCATTTTGTTTTTACCTGAGCTCCTGGAAAGGGTAAGATTACACTTCTCTCCTCTCCTCTCAGGCTGGAGCTGCTATGCTAAAAGCCTCTGGAAAGCTGCAGTTCACCACCTCTGCTTTAAGTCATGTTTTGGCAGTAGTATTGACTATAGTTCCTCCCTTGTCAACATACTAAATCATGTGAAAGGAAATCTGGAGATTGAGAAAGGGTGACAGAAGAGAAAGATAAAGAACTTGTGGCATGCTTTAGAATTTGTTTAGAAGTGTTGAAATTAGATGTCTAAACCAGTTTATGGTTTCTTATCAATAGCAGTGAAACAAGAATAAAATAGTATGCAAACGATAAATAATAAAAAACCATTTTGTAACTCTTTTCATCGACAAGAGTAATATAACTCAATGGTGATAAGGTCTCACATTATTATTTCTGATACATATGTAAGATGCTTCCTGTGTCCTTTGGGATCATTGTTTAGCTTGTTTAGCTCTTCAGAGTGTTGTATGTAGTACAGAAGAATATTTTACGATTAACGGGCAGTGCTGTGGAACTAGTGATGTATCATATAAACAACAAAGAGTGGGATTCCATTACTTTGCAAAAGATATTAGGGTCTATAGAATAGCAGAGAGAGGTTAATTCACTCAGACCAAGATTGGATTTACACTGCCATATAGTGCAGTTTGAATCTGCATTATATGGGTTTACAGTGACCCAAATATGGGCAAAACATCAGGAGAGAATGCTTCTAGGACATGGCCATACAGCCTGGAAAACTTATAGCAACCCAGTGATTCTGGCCATTTTTAAAAATGTCAGCGATTTGAGAAACTCTGGCCATGAAAACCTTTGACAACAGAGATTATGTGGCACTGTAGATCCAGCCCAAAATGTGTTCCCTTCTACTGAGAAACTCTTATTTATAGTATGGAGATTTCAACCATGTATAATTTCAGAAGAAACAAACCACCACATAAAACATAATTTATACATGGTTGCGTATCATCACATTTCCTGCACCATTTAATAAGAACCCTGATTATAAAGAATGATAGGTGGGTAAAGAGCTGGATGAATGGCCGAGCAGACAAAAAGATAAATACATACTTCTATTATTTGACTCTTTTTCACCACAAGTTTTTACTCTATGTGCCAGTTACAAACCCTGAAGCTTTTTCTATTATATGGCCAGAGCAGAAAGGCCTGTCTCTTGCAGTGAATAAGCACCTTGAGAAATAGATTTGGACGCTTATTTAGTCTCTTTGGATGCAAATCAGGTTGCCAGTTTTCCAGCTAGACATTGTGACAGTGCTTTAAACAGCAGCTTGACACAGGACATGTTTGTTTGTATTCGATGGCAGATATACTGCGAACTTTGCTGATTTCTATATGTTGCTGTGGTTAAATGCACAGGAGCAGGCCTCATTAAAAGATTAATTTAAAATCTTCTCATCAGCTGGCATAGCAAGATTTTGATCTAAATAAAATTTGCAAAAATAAATTTCAAACGCTAGATAACATCTCTTTAGCTTGGAGGGCAGAACATTTTGTAAATCAAAGACAAAGATAATGTCTGTTAGAGGCACCAAGCAGTTGGCCCGTTCCATAAAAGATAAGGCCCTAGGATACCAGTGTCAGCCCCCCTGGGGCTTCTCTGCTGTTAAAACAGACCAGGACAACTACATATAGCAGCCTGCTAAGGGGAATCAATAGATCTGCACCCTTGTCCATCTGGATTCTGGAAGTGAAACAAGTATGAGGGTTATCATGGACCTGGTATATCATAGTTCATACTTGTGTTTCTTGAGTTTCACTTAAGAAAGGTTCATAGAAGAGCCCACAAAAGCCATCTAATCCAATCACTTGCCATGCAGAAGTACATAACTGAAGCACTCCATAGAGATGCCCATCCAACCTTTGTTTACAGATATTTCAAAGACTCTGAGTCTACATACCGCCCCCTCCCTCTATACGTTCTTCCACTGCAATGCTTCAGTGAAGGATAATCAAAGAGGAAGCTGCCGTATATTGATTCAGACCATCGATCCTAGTACTAGTAAAATTCTGACTGTCCACCATTCTCCAAGGTTTTGGGGCACATAGATGTATTCACATATATTCATGTATATAATATTGGTACTTGTGAATAACTGATAACTGAGAATTAAATTTCATGCATCTCGTCAAGTGGGCTTAATGCCACAAAAAGCATGTGCTATAATCAAATTTTGTGGCCTTACAAGTATTTTTGTTATTCTAAGGGAATGTGCATTCTTTGTCTACCTGTTGTTTGTATACTTCTGTACTACTGACTGGGAGGCATGTTTTCATGCAATGCTATTTACCCGTATTTACTCGAGTCAAATGTGCCATCAAATCTAATGTGCACCTCAATTTTAAAAACCCTGAAACCCAAAAAAGTATTTACCCTTACGTGACTAATGCACACCCTAAATTTTGGGAAGGCAATTTAGTAAAAAAAAAAAGGTGAGCATTAGAATTGAGTAAATATGGTGCTTTGAAACACAAGAACCGAGGTTAGGCCTCCATATAATGCAGTGTAGATCCAGCCTTAGATTAAACAAGGCAGGTTTCTTTCTGCCTATCTTTCCAGAGCTCTGAAAATTTATTTTTTGTTGGAATCAGACCTAGAATCACACATAGCAGTTAAACCCTGATTTCTACTTGATATGAACATATCTGCAATGTGATGGAGAAATGAAAAATGCAAGAGCATTGTTCATAATAAAGCACTTGTGACTCATGTATTTTCACTTTAGAATATTTCTGTTGCACACTACTTGAGACTCTTAAGGGAAGGATTAATTTTTAAATACAGAGAGAGTGACAATAATAATAATAATAATAATAATAATCTTAAATGATTTTTTAAACAAAATGATGCACAGGTGGTCTCTGATAAATTTGCTCTCTCTCTCTCTCTCTCACACACACACACACACACTCACTGTATATATATATATATAGAGAGAGAGAGAGAGAGAAAGAGAGAGAGAGACAGACAGACAGACAGACAGACAGAGGAGTGTATAACAAGTGCTGGAAGTGCAACATATTGGGTCCTTCTACCACTTGTGGACCTGTAAAAAACCAAGAAATTTTTGGTTAACAAGGAGTGCAATGGTGCAGAAGATTTCCCAAATAGAAATAAACATTTAGATTGGAGTTGTTCCTCTTACTGGAAAATAAGAAATAGAATACAGGATTTCCATATGCTTAATAACAACAGCTGCAAGATTAGTGTATGCAAAAAAACTGGGAAAAATATTCCAAATATTGTAGAATGGATGACAACATTTTTTAGTAAATGGCATTGAAGAGAGCACTGCTGGTGACTTAAATCTCTATTTCTGATGTGGAGGGCATTCCAGGCTGGGCCCAGTAAGAGGAAGAATGCAGCTTTTCAGGTATGGAAATGTCAGCGAAATCAGAAATGGGCTTGAGAGCAAGAGAGAGAGCTAGGCAGAGGATCATTTGCAAAGGGGCTCCCAAGCACAAAAAGGCCCTAAGCCTGTAGGGTTGCCATGGTGCTCTTAACCACTCCCTGGCCTCCCCTTTTCTCCTGCAAATTTCCGGTTCTCTCCATTGTAATGCTGAAATGTTTACTCTCCTCTGGGCTAATTGCTGAGCAATGTACTCCTGGCAAGGGGTGTCAGACAGACAGGGGAGGCACAAAGCCACCAGGTTTCTCTCTTTAGATCCACAAAGCAGCCAAAGAGAGTGAAAGAGAGAAAGCAAAACAGTAGACTCTCCAATTGGATCTACACTGTAATATCATTGCATCACATGGTCTATACTGATCATATCAGGCAGTGCAAACTGCATTATTTGGCAGTGCAGATGGGGCCTCAGTTAACTAGTACCCATGAGGATTACTTTTAAAATAAGCCTCACGAATACTCCATACATCCCATAAACTCTGTGCTGACTTAATATTAATATTGATAAGGTAAAAGTTTTCCCCTGACATTAAGTCCAGCCGTGTCCAACTTTGGAGGTTAGTGCTCATCTCCATTTCTAAGTCAAATAGCAGGGTGAGCTCCCACTGTTAGCTCCAACTTCTGCCAACCTAGCAGTTCGAAAACATGCAAGTGTGAGTAGATCAATAGGTACCGCTTCTGTGGGAAGGTAATGGTGCTCCATGCAGTCAGGCCCCATGACCTTGGAGGTGTCTACGGACAACGCCGGCTCTTCAGCTTAGAAATGGAGATGAGCACCACCCCCTAGAGTCGGACATGACTAGACTTAGTGTCTGGAGAAACTTTACCTTTATCTTATGATGTATAACACTATAGTTATTGTTAATACATTATTGCAAATTCAAAATCCCCTGCCTAAAATTACAGCATATTTTCCAGTCCTAGTTCACTGTCATCATCACCATAGGTTATCTCTTATGGCCAAGTATTACTGCCTTCCAAGTGTAGGGTCTTGGCGGTGTGTCCGTAGGTGATTGTAGAGACCTATTCTTGATCTGCATGATATTTTGCAGTGAGGACATCAATTTCCAGATGGAAGGTGGTCCTGACAAGGGTTAGCTTCACACGCCTTAGCACATTTCTACCTTTTGCCCTCTATTTGTGCCTCTTCAAATTCCACACTACTGTTGGTAACAGCTGACCTCCAGTTACAGCGTTATGTTCACACTTTCAACCATCGTCCTGTGGTTGCTTTGAACCAAGCCACTTCTGATCAAACGGCCTTTGCAGGGTTTTTATTGGGATAAACATGAGGGTATACAACACTTTTAGTTCTTGGGGATAAATTAAATTATTATTTTTTAAAATATGACTGGAAAAAATATTGTTATAATGCATTCCAATAGCCTTTTAGAATGCCCCACTCAGACTACAGCCCTCTGCACAGGAGTAAGGACCTTGTCACAACGGCCACATTTTCATTTATCCAATGTTCTGCTGGCCCATTTATGTTGGATAAGCGAGACTCTATTGTTTAAGAAAACTACTTGACCTATTAGAAAAAATGCCATGCTTGTTAAAATGGGAAGTGGTAGGAAAAAAGGGAGACTGTATAACAGGGTGAGGCTCAGTCAAGGCAGCTCGCAGGACCTGAGCAGGGCTCTTGATAACAGGGCATCTTGGAGGTCTCTCATTGTTCAGGTTGCTATGATTAAAAGTTGAGTTGACCACAATTAACATCAACATGTACGATTACACTGTTAATGAAAATTGCTGGGAGAGAAACAAGATTCTCTTTTAAAATCTTTATTGAAAAATGCCTTAGTTCATGTAGGGTAGTAATAATACATTGGACGTTTATAGCATTTATGAACTTGACACAAACCGCTAGCAAATAACAAGAAAAGAGAACAAACATCAACAAACAAAGAAAAAGAAGAGATTAACAGTAGACCTTGGACTAGGAAGATGGACTGTTTAGATGGAATGTTTCATGGTCAAAGAGCCTTTATTTTGAACCAAGTCTGTGTTCTCTTATAGGAGATTTGTACTGGTCAATTGAAAAAGAAGTGTGATGGTGTAGGGTGTCCTCCCCCCAAAACAACAAGATCAGGTTCTAAAAACAAACAACAAATAACTCCTGTTGTATTCAGACAAGCTGAAGCCAACCTCTCTGAGTCTCTGTAAAATCTTCTCCTGAGAAAACCAAGACTCCACCCTTTCTGCTGGGCAAAAGCAGGAAGGCAAGCTGCCGCCTGCCGGGCAAATTCAGTGCAAAGTAATTAGCAGCTTACTGTTTGGAGCAGAGTTTTATCAGGCTATGTGAAAATGGGGGATAACTATGATTGCTTTCCAATGTGCCAGGAACCAGCACTAAATTTGTGTCCATTGTGCATGACTGTATTTTTCTTTCCTGTTAACTTGCCAGTGACTTGCCAGCCAACGACTCAGGGACTGATGTTTGCCAGGGAACACCACTTTTAGTAGTACTGGTTTGGAAGAAAGGTGGGGCGGGGGGCGGGGTGGTGTTCAACAAAGGAAACTGGGACTTTGAAAGGCAAATTGGGAGTCTGGACCTGCTACAGAGTAGATAAGGCTCTCCCACTAATCCATGGCTCTTGGAAACCATGGAGTTCCAGGTGTTTTTAAGCAAAGCTCAGACCCATTACAAAGAAATCTGTTAAACTGGAACATAAAGCACCTCAGTCCTGTGAATCCACTGCAGGTTTTCCAGGGTTGTGTAGTAGTGATGAGAGGAAGCTCACAAAATCTGCAAACTCTGAGGATCTTATTTCTGTGATGGCTGCTGGAGCCCTTTCCCATTGCCCAGTTACAGTACTGTGATTCTGCTTTAATCGACATAGGCTGCTTCCTATGGAATCCTTGGATTTGTACTTTAGTCAGAGGCATCAGGTCTGTGTCAGAGAATTTGAAATATTCCTTCCAAAATTGAAAATTGTAGGATACCATTGGATGGAACCATAGCGGTTGAAGTGGGACAATAATGATTTAACTGCATTGTGTGAAAGGACACCTGGCACAGTGTACCAACATGATTGGAGCCAGAACCATCTGCTGAGCAGGAGAAGGTCTTAAGCAGTATTACTCAGAAGGATGGAGTGCCTGATGAGAGTGAAAATGAATGTCGTAACCAGAAAAAGCCCACAAGAAATAGAAATACAGCAAATGAAAGTTCTCCCTGCATGCAGGTGGCATGATTGAGGATGGGGTGGGAAATCTATATGCTGGATTTCCTCCAGCAATGTTGTTATTTAAGTCATGAGATCCATGCTAGAAAAAGGCTAACACAGTCCCTACGTGTAACTGCGAATTGGCTCTGGCTGAATAGGAGGAAGACAGCAGAAGAAATTTCTCTAGGGGATGGTAGGCAATGAGAAATAGACAGACATAAAGCTCTTTTTGGGACTAAGCCTCTCCAAATTCCCTAGTTAGCATGGGCTACTGGGGGATTCATGTGGCAAAGTGGAGAGGAGATCCAAATTAGACTTAGAAATAAAGATGGCTTATTTTTAAGCTGCCAGTAGGTGCTGGGAGCAGACTGACATGACAGATGTCCAAGAAATGTTTGGAAGGAATGAGAAATATAAAACTATAGTTGTAATCCTAATAACAATATTTTGGATCTCATGTTATTGACCTTACAATTACTTTGTCAACAGCTGTATTTATATTGTGTAATCATGATAGAGGAAGGAATCCCGAAAATCTGTTGGGCGTGCAGATAATATCTTCATAAGAACTTTCTTCCACTCCCAGGTAGCCAATGCACATGGCAGGAACAGTTCCTCTTTGCAGTTATTGTGTTTACAGTTCTCCTTTGTTTCCTGCACTGTGGTCTGATTTGCATGATAAGGGAGGCAAACATGGTTCAGTCATTCTTGCCCATCCCTGACAGAGGTGTAGTGTCTGTAACAGTTGCATGAACCCAATACTGTATTTTAAAAGAGGAAGGAGAGAAGATGGTTTATCCCCAGCCCCATATTTGCATGATTATTTATTTCAGTTCTTGAATTGTGATGTATAAAGATGAAATGAGTTTAAACAGCACAACAATGTTCTTGTTTTATGAAATCCATCCCAGTCTAGGAGTCCAAGTTTGGTTGTTATGAGAACCTGCAGTTAAGCAGAATATCAGATTAGGACAAACTCATATATTCTTCAAACAACACAGACTTCTATCTGCTTTTTCCCCGCTACTGTCCAAAGCTGATGCAATCACTCCTCTGGCTTGTTTCTCTTCTAGCAAGCCAGAGAAACAAGTTTTAACCATGATTTCTTTCATTTTCCAGTCCAGCTGGCCCAAATACTGTCTACTGGCTGTTCTTGAACATCCTGCATAATCTCTTTGTGCACCAATGTGTTCCAGTTCATGTATGCTGCATTTCTGTACAGGGAGATATACGATTTTCCAGTTTTCTCTGTAACAGCCAACCAGAGTTTCTCTCTTATGCAAAAGGATCAACTGATTTTTTTTATTGTTCTACTTTTATTTCTCAAGTTGCTTTTATTCCCACATGTTTATTTTTCTGAGTTCCCACCAGCAGAGCAAAACTGGAGGCTATAGAAGAAATGAAATTACTTTACGCACCACTGCTGTATGAAAAATTAAGAGCAAAATGAGAGGTTAGCTTGGATATGTAGGTCACAGTGTCTCAAAGTGATGCAGCATTAGTAATGGTCAAGCTCAAGTAAACATTTTTTAAAAACGAATCAAGTACAAAATCCAGGTGTCTACTTAATCATAAATTTACCAGGGGTATCTTTGTTCTTCCATTGCATTGAAAACAACAAAGAGTCGTGTGGCAACATAAATATTAACACCATTTATTTGGCATGGTGGTACAGCGGGTTAAACCACTGAGCTGCTGAACTTGCTGACCAAAAGGTTGGCGGTTGGAATCCGGGGAGTGGGGTGAGCTCCCGCTGTTAGCCCCAGTTTCTGCCAACATAGCAGTTTGAAAACATGCAAATGTGAGTAGATCAATAGGTACCACTTCTGTAGGAAAGTAATAGCACTTAATGCAGTCATGCTGGTCACATGACCTTGGAGGCGTCTACGGACAACGCCAGCTCTTCAGCTTAGAAATGGAGGTGAGCACCACCCCCCAGAGTCGGGCACGACTAGACTTAATGTCAGGGGAAACCTTTACCTTATTTGGCATAAGCTTTCATGGATCTGGTGAAATGGGCTAGAATCCCTGAAAGTTTTTGCCAAATAAAATGTTCTAGCCTTTAAGGAGTTCCATAAGTTTTAGTGCTTTTAACATGAAAAGTTGGTCAAGTCACTATGAGAAGCAATGCATTTCCATCCTTATTTCAATATCACTATCATGGGAGACAACATTGCTAAGAAGGAAATGAGACATTGCTACTAGGCCTGGGCGGTTTCGTTCGTTAATTTTGTAATTAGTTAAATATTCGTTATTTTTAACAATTACAAAACGATTACAAAACTTATTTTCAAACCCGGAAGTGTTTTTAAATATCTAAACGGCATCCTCCATCTTTTTTACGAGCTTCCGCCCGTTTCGGAAATGACGTTTTAGGGATGGAGGATGCTGGGTGCGCCGGGAGCCAATCCGGCGCTCCCAAGCCCTTTAAAAGCGGCTCCGTGTGGCCGCATTGCTCATTGCGAAGGAGACTGGAGGTGCGGGAGGGAGGCTTGGTTGGCTCTTGGCTGCTTGCTTGCATTCATTCATTCATTCATTCATTGCTTGTATTCATTCATTCATTCATTGCTGGGAGCAGCGGGGAGGCTTTGCCCTGTTTTCGCCCCACAACAGGGCAGGGCAAGCATTTTGTTAATTTTCCATTTTTAAATATTTCTGATAAATATATATTTCTTTTATTCTTTAAAAAATTAAAAAAATATTCTAAAAAAAGAAAAAAAAACTTGTGTGCCTGTGTGTTTGTTTGTCCCTGTCCTGTGGCTGTGTTCGCTCCACAACAGGGCAAGCATTTTGTTAATTTTCCATTTTTAAATATTTCTGATAAATATATTTCTTTTATTCTTTAAAAAATTCAAAAAATATTCTAAAAAAAGAAAAAAACTTGTGTGCCTGTGTGTGTGTTTGTCCCTGTCCTGTGGCTGTGTTCGCTCCACAACAGGGCAAGCATTTTGTTAATTTTCCATTTTTAAATATTTCTGATAAATATATTTCTTTTATTCTTTAAAAAATTCAAAAAATATTCTAAAAAAAGAAAAAAACCTTGTGTGCCTGTGTGTGTGTTTGTCCCTGTCCTGTGCAACAGGGCAAGCATTTCATTTGTGTAGTTCCAGTGCGGTTCTTTTGCCAACACAAAAGTGCTATAATACAGTGCTCGCTCATTATTTGTGTAGTTCCAGTGCGGTCCTTTGGCCAACACAAAGTGCTATAATACAGTGCTCGCTCATTATTTGTGTAGTTCCAGTGTGGTCCTTTGGCCAACACAAAGTGCTATAATACAGTGCTCGCTCATTATTTGTGTAGTTCCAGTGCGGTCCTTTGGCCAACACAAAGTGCTATGACAGTGCTCGCTCATTATTTGTGTAGTTCCAACCAGTGCGGTCCTTTGGCCAACACAAAAGTGCTATAAGACAGTGCTCGCTCATTATTTGTGTAGTTCCAATCCGGGGGGGGGGGGGGGCAGGCCGGGAAAGGGTTTTGGCCTTCTCACAGCAGGCAAAAAGGCAGCCAACCCTGGGGGGCCAGGGTCAAGCCCACCCCCACCCCCCCGGGAGGTCCTAGAGGCTGTCTCACTAGGGGACGGATGACAATTGTGTATTTTGAATGTAATGTTTTTTCATTTATAAATTAATTTCTAAATTATATACTTAATGATTTCGATTTTGAAGCCAAACAACCAACCAACCACCCACCCACCCACCCACCCAGTGGGAATTGGTCCTTCTTACTTAACTTGCAATACTGCTACAGAAATTATAAGTACTACGTAATACTTCCCAGATAATTTTCAGAGTTTTTTCAAAGTGCAATATTGGTTACTTTTTGTTACTTTTTCTTTATTTATTTCTTATATTTACTTTCTAAGTTTTTATAATAACATTATTTTTTATATATTAATAATTTATAATTTAATTTTATATACTATTTTTATTATTATTTATAATTATATTTTATAAATATTTTATAAATTTAATTATATTTTATTTAAATATTTATATTATTATTTATTTCATTTATATAATATATATAATAATATATTATTATATTATATAATTTTATTTTATATTGTATATATTATATAATTTTATATTATTTATATTATTTATTATATTTATTATTATTATTTATAAATTATTATTATTTATTATTATTTATATTTTATTTATTTAAATTTTATTATTATATTATTGGTTTTTTTCATTATATTATTAAATTGACTCAGTTTTGGCTACTTTATCTTATTACTTTTTTATTTAATATCTTAATATCTTGTTCTATTTGATTATTTTATTTGATTTATTTTATGAAATGATTTTGTTTATAGAGCATTTAGCATTGCGCAATCGCGTCCGCCATTTTAACGAATCGATTCGTTATTATCCTCAATAACGAATCGATTCGTATTTAATAACGAAGTTTCGGAAGTCGTTTTTGCGCATGCGCAAATCGCGTCCGCCATTTTAACGAATCGATTCGTTATCAACTTAACGAATCGACCCGGTTTCAATAACGAAGTTTCGGAAGTGATTTGTGCATGCGCGGGGGGTCTGCCATCTTAACAAATTGATTCGTTAATAATAACGAAATTTCGTAAATACTGAACTTTTTTAAAGGAAAATTTTGTAATTCTATTAAATAACGAAACGCAAAAATCCCCCAAAAATGAATCGATTTTAGAAACAAATTTTTGCGTTGTTACCCAGGCCTAATTGCTACAAACACATGCCTGTTTTCCTCTTGCAGTGTCATCTTCTCTCTCTCTCTCTCTCTCTCACTCTCTCTCTCTCTCACACACACACCTTAAAAAAACAATCCTGGTATCCAGCACCAGTAGAGCCACAACAAAACAGTTGATCCCTTGTATGGGGCAGGAGAATGGGATGGCTTAGCAATTGAAAACTGTTAAGATTGATGATGAAATCATGACCGTATTGAAAGTTCTTTGTTTGTGTGTTTGAGAAGATTGCTTAAACCTCAGGCCTTTGACGTTTTTGGTGCAGCCCAACCTCCTATATCACAAAATGCCCTCATTCATCAAACGCAGAAGGAGCTTGACACAGTGTACAAAAGCCTCCCCTTCCTGGGTTTTCCAGGTTTGGCTGCTCTCCATCTTACCAAAACCCTGCTCAGGCCATCCTCTGTGCGGGTGGAAAGGAAACATCTCAGAGCCAAAGACTTCAGCTGCTCGTTTCATCGGGGACTCATTTATCGTTATGTGTTGTTGCATCACTATCACCCGTTATGTAGATTATTCTTCTCTTGTGCATTTACTCACTGGATGGCTGCCACAGAGAAGCCATCTTCTCTGGTTTTCTGTAGAGAGAAAGAGCCAATACTTGTCATTCTTGTGGCTTCCCAGAGGCCTTTGAATGTTAATTAGTCCAGGCTGCAGCATCCGTCCTGTGATTATAGCAGAAATCTCTCTTTCTCTTTGGATGTAATGAATCCTCATCAGAGTGTGGAAAAGTTATTTTGGTGGACTACAAATCCTCAAAACTCCTAGCTATCATGGGGCTACGCCATGCTATCACTGCAATGCAAAGCCTTGGAACAGTTTAGTTTTGAAAGCCTAGATATCTCCATCCCAAGAGCGAGGTTGAGAATATTGAGCGTGAAGACCCCACCATTGCTGATGTCATCCCAGTGGGAGGAGGGAAATACAAGTCAAGAGAAACTGTAAATGCCACTTTTACAGAGTTGGCTGGAGGATTATGGGAGATGCACTCACTCAAATTATATTTTCAAGCTCTGCAAAGCAAGCATAATTAGTATTTGAGCTTATTATATTTGTGGATAGTCATAATTGTGCAGTCATATGCCCTCCAAATGTTTAATTAATTTAATCCTTGACCATTGACCGTTCTAACTGTATTTTATAGGATTTGTAGTCCTGAAGACATGAGGCTGACTTGGACCTTTGGTGACTTTAGGAATGAGATACTTCCAGGTCATCAACTGCTCTGCTCATGCTTTGTAGACTCAGGGCCAGGACTTTCTTGATTGACTCAATCCACCTGTAATGCAGCCTTCCTTTTTTTCTTACTGTTTTCCACTTTACGAAGTATGATTGTCCATCCCAGGGAGTCATTTTGTCTTGTGATGCATCTCAGGTGCACCTGTGGGCTTATACTACCCCATTAAAATTTAGCAGTAGGTAAAATGTAGTTTTTCCTTGAGCGGACAATTTGTGATTTTCATTTTTACTGCCTTTTATTTCTAATAATTTCAACATTTTGTGGTTTTACCTCTTTTTAACTTGCCTTGGATTTTGCTTTTATAGAAATAAATGCAAAAATGCAAAGGCACCAACAACTAAACAAATTGTTTGGGAAATTAAATGCTTTGAAAATTTTTGCATTTCAATTTGTGATTATTGTCCACCAGGTGGCACTATTTCATACAATATGCATAGAAAATTAAAATATGTACAATTTTGAAATCATGTCAAGAGTCTAGTTAATTTTTGGTCTGTCACTCTCTGACTCCCATAGTCAACATGCTGGTGGTGGGGTTATGGGTAGTTGTAGTAAAAATAATGTTTCTAATCGAAACAAAAACGCTTTGGGCAACACAGTGAACGATTTCCACCAAGAGAAGAAAGGAAGAATGTGGCCCTGTTGCTTCTTCCAGATTTGTGTTGTCAAGGCTTTTATGGCCGGAATTGGGACACTGTGAGTTTTCCAGGCTGTATGATTAGCATTTAATAGCCTTGCAGCTTCAAAGTCTGGCTGCTTCCTGCCTGGGGATAATTTGTTGGGGGGTGTTAGCTGGCTCTGATTGTTTCCTGTCTGGAATCCCTCTGTTTTATGAGTGTTTCCTCCTTTCTTTTCAATTATGTAAACAAGCTTCTTGGAGTGGCTTACATATTGTTGATCTGACAGTTCCCTGTCCTCAGGCTTACAGGTTAAATAAGATGAGAAATGGAAAGCTCCCCTGGTCCTGATGGATTTCTAATTGAATGGTACAATGCTTTTTCCAGTCTGCTAACAACACTATTCCTACTGTACAAATATATCTTAGAATCTGCCTCACTTTTTCTTTGTATGCTTATATTACCCTGAAACCTAAACCTGGTAAGGGTGAGGTGAAGTTTTGGACATCACACAGAGGGTGACAGAATAACACCTTGTGTGTTGGCCAAATTGAGATTTACACACATGGAAGCCACAGTTGTTTTATTTTTAATCCTTTCCTCCAATCATCTAAGCGAATGGGTGTTCCTCATAACTTATAGCCCCAACATTATGTGAAGAAGTGCTGCCTTGTGCTGAATTATATGGTCACAATATCCATGTTGAAATGGGAATAGAACAAGCCACATGGCAACAGAGCTACACAGGAATTTACAACTCACATACATGTTGATGCCACCAATTTATTTTGGTGGGGGTGTTTTGTTTCATTGCTTACAGTCCTTAAGTCTGGAAGCATTTTTGTTCTGCTTTCAGACTGGTTAATTTTGATGCAATACTCATTCCCTTCTTGGCTTTTAAGGAAAGCGAAAAAGCAACCTACTACATTAAGGGAGCTGCCCGCCCTGGCTGACCCCTTCTTCAAGTTAGCTAGAAAAACAAAAAGGGAATGGCTCCGGGTAGTGAAATCTCAATGGAGGCGGGAAAGCCCAACCCTGACCCTGTTCATATGCAATGTCTCTCTCCGTATAGCTATTTGTGGTTTAAGATGGTTCCATACAAGTGGGAGTGTATCTAGAAGAGTAGAACTCAGTGTCCTCTTATTGTATTATTGCCAAAGAAGGCAATCCAGTTCTCAATGATACAGTGGTGTCAGGCATTAATGAAATTAGCACGATGCACTATCCATAGAAATAGGACTGGGGCAAAATCCCACCCTCACCCCAGTGTAGTGGAAAGAGGGAACTAGTTATACATCCAGTGCCTGCAGCATGTGGTAGTGCAGGTACTTGGGAAATGGGGCAGTCAGAGCTTTTCCACATTTCCTGAGCCCACAGCAGCTTGCTATTTTCTGGTTGGGGCATTGTGTTAGTTATGTATGTTCCAAAAGAATACCTTTTCTAAGACATTCGTAGCTTTCTGTGTGATCTGACAGGCTTCCCGCCTTCCTGTTTGTGACTTGCTTGTCTATGAAGGTCATATTTTTCTTTCTTTGCTGCAGCATTGTTATTTGAGGCCAGCTTACCTCATATACTGAAACTGCAGTACTGTATTAATGAATTCCAAGTTTTCAGTTGAATTCTGTTACTATTCAGTACTTCATCTGATTCTTTCAGGAAAAGCACAGTCCTTGTCCTTCTAAATTACTTTATTTATAAGCATGGACCCTGGAACAGGGTAAGAGTGGGAGTGGGCTCAACCAGCCCCCTTTGGGAAATACAGACCCTCCCCTGAAATGATCTGGCAAAACTGAAGCACCTAAACACCTCTGCCTCGTCAGATATTATTAATCGAAATTTGTTACATGGCCAAACACTGGAATATTAGGGCATCCTCCTAGTAATAATAAAACCTTGCTGCAGCCCACCCTAGGGGAACATTTATTCTGACTAAGCCCTGTTGAACACTTCAAGGGCATGTCTACATACACATTATCCTAGTACAGTAGAGTCTCACTTATCCAACCTTCACTCATCCAACATTCTATATTATTCAACGCAGTCTGCCTCCTACCCGGATCCACAGCTGTTTCAATATTATTTATTTATTTATTTATTTCAATACCCTTTGGTGCTAAATCCGTAAATACAGTAATTACTACATAACATTACCCTGTGCTGAACTGCTTTTTCTGTCCATTTGTTGTAAAACATAATGTTTTGGTGCTTAATTTGTAAACTCGTAATTTGACATTTAATAGGGTTTTCCTTAATCCCTCCTTATTATCCAACATTTTTGCTTATCCAACATTCTGCCGGCCCGTTTATGTTGGATAAGGGAGACTCTACTGTAGTTGTATTTATACCTAAGGATGCTTGAATAATAGTAGATGGAAAAAGTCATTTGTTCTCCTCTACAAGTACCCACAATTTAAAACAAAAACAAAAACACTGGCCTCCCAGCATTGAGCCCTTTGTCCCCCAAAATACTCAGTTCTGGGGTCCTTGGATATAACTGTATAACCAACTCTTCAATGACTTTTGTTGCCCTCGGTAGTCATTCAGTAAAACACTCATCACTGAATGGAGAACAGAGACACTCTTTTCCTCAGTATGCAGTGTGCGTCAAATACAAATATCTACTGACCCTCCCATCCTCTGCAGAGTTTTCCTCTGGTACTAACAGACACAGCAGGCACTTCTTTGCTGTTCTACCTGCTATTGATCTGGGAACATGAAACCCTTTGTTCCTTTCTGGACCTGCAGGGTTTGTTCCATGAGCTCTCTTTGTTGGGTTCACCTGTCAGTGAGCTTTCAGTGTCAAAGTCTATAGCAGGTACTTGCCTGGTGCTAGAAGCCACCTCTGTTACCTGCTGTTCTGTTCTCATCTTTGAGATTTATTTTACTTCTTACACCATGCCCTTTCTCTGATCCCCACAGGCAAGTGACATCATTCTCTCCTTGTGGCATCTACAATTCCTGTCTAGCTTCCCAGTACTTTTTTTTTACATCTATGTGGAGTTAACTATATTCCCCATTTTTGTCCCCTGAATTCCTAGCTAGTTCTACAGACAGGATGTGTGATCACAGGGCAATAGGAAGCAGAACTTGGATAGATCTGTTATTTGCTAAAATCAGAATGTGATTTTATAATTCTTACCATTTTTATTTAATTATATACAAAACAGATCCAGATAATCTGATGTGACAATTCTTTGTCAGGCTCAAATAGGCTCGCACTGTGTAAATCAGAAACCCAATAAATACTGTGGGGAATATTCTGAGGCAGGCCTGGGATGATAGCTTTGGAATGTATGATTAAGTACCTTAAATTATAAACACAGCAGGATCATGTCAGAGATGAATAGTTATTTTAGGCTGGAAGTTGTATGTGCAGGTAGGAAGTCTTGCAGAATCCCCTTTGACTCTTGATGAAGTGCTGAGCTGGATTTTTCTGACAGTTCTTTCCAATCGAGTACAACCCGTGCTTCAGCCAGATCTGTCATGCCCAAACTTATCTGCCTTGTCCAAAGTTAGATAATAACAACTGCTTTGTTGACAAGTCACCTCTCAATGATCAAATAAGGGGCAAACAGGGTCTTGGGACAGGTCCTACTTGCATTCCTCACACAGATCCCAAAATGTCTTCTGTGTCTTATTCTGCGTCACCTCCACATCTCCCTGGGCTCAATCAGGCCCGTAGCCAGGATTTCGTTTCGGGGGGGGGGGGGTTTCGAGGGGGGGTGGGTTTCGGGAGGGGGCTGAGTCTGAGTGAAAGAGGGTCTACCCTAGCAAACCTTTTGTATCATTACCCCAATACCCCCATGCACATGGGATATATTGAGTATGGTGATCAGATCATGATATGAATAAACATAAGTTTAAATAATGCACCAGTAAGGCCTTTTCGCGAACCACCATGAGAATTTGGGGGGGGGGGGGGGGCTGAAGCCCCTCAAGCCCCCCCCCCCCCCCGGCTACATGTCTGGGCTCAATATAGCTATGCCAGCAAAACATAGGCTTTGACAGGTTCTATCACTTTGAGAATAGTTTGGGTATGATCTCAACCGCAGACTATATGCATGCTATTGGATGCTTAGCCATCTACGTAGGAAGAGGGTTATTGTTAGCAGATTAGCTATTGAGTAGGATTGCTCAGAGTTACTATGAGCACAACAACAGGTTGTACAGTTGTCATCTGCATTAGCGCAGAGGTGATTGGTACCGATGAAATCACAAATCTTCAAGGTACATGAATCATGCCTCCCTCCTTGGTTATAATCCTGTAAGGGAAGATTTCTTAAGGACTTTTAAAGTGTATTTACTGTATTTTAATTCTGTTTTTACCACACATTTACTATTTAATTAAAAAAACCTTTTGTATTGCACATTTAAAACTTGTCTAGTGTGGGACTGTTAGCTGCCTTGAGTACTCACGGGGAGAAAAGCCAGGTATAAATAAAGTTAAATAAATAATAGTTATTTTGGAGTAAAAAGCAAATGCTCCCAGCTAAAGCATATACCAAAATCTGGAAAACAATGGCCTACATAGACCTTGAGTAGCAGGCAGACCTGTTCTATTTACCAATTATAGTGGGCAACTAGATCATGTGTATGTGTGAGTGAGTCCTCCAAGTTTCCTGTAAAATTATGGTCACCCAATTATTTTCATAGGGTTTCCTTACACAAGGAATAGCCGGAGGTGGTTTTGCTAATTTGTTCCTCTAAAATATATACAGGCAGCATTAATTTAGTATAGGGATTTTTGGATTTCCAAAAGATTCTATACTGTACGACCCCCAAATCCACGGGGAATACATTCTATGCCCCTCTTTCTGGCTACCTGAAAAAAATTGACAACAGTGAACTCTCTATTTTGACTATACTTGGGCTGGAAGCATGGCATAAAATTGCACTAGAGGAGCTAGAGATGCCCAGAAACACTTTTTGGTGGTGGTGGTGGTGGTGGTGGGATATTTTTTCAGTGGATAAAGTGTTTTTTTTTTGTAGATATAGCTTTAAATAAAAGTGAGGTGGACTTGAATATGACATTACTGTGTCATAGCAAATCTGATGTTGACTGTCTTAAGGTGAATTCTTCCATCTGGTATTAGTATCATCATGCAAATACTATCGAATGAACATTAGGTAGTAGTGAGAGTGTAGCTGTTGTACTTGCTAGTAACAGTGAGTGTGAAGAAAATACAACTTTGCTTCATTGCTGCACTTATCTTCATCCAGAACTTTATAGAGAGTGTAAACTCACAGCATTAAGCACTTTCATTGTTTGTATTTGTTGTCAAATTGTATAAAGGTGTCTCCCCCTGACCAACCCCAATACCTGGATGCCTATCAACATGCAGATTTTTCCATGTATTAAATGAAATTGATCATGCTGAAAAATATTTGTTTATATTAAGGGCCACAAAACTCCTTTCAGCTTTAGTACATTTTCTTCTTTTGGGTCTATCCTTCAGTCAGTAAATCAGCAGACAGTAATGGATTCTTTTCCAGACATCCCTCCTCAAATATAGAAGGCCATAGGGATCAGAAACTGAAGTAAATAATGGTGAAGAAACCAAAGGAGCCAATTATGAAATAAGCAGCAGAAAGGAATTCATTTTCTTCAAAAAGACTCCAGAATGACAGATCACTACCATCTATTAAGGTTGTCAGATTTCATTTATAATTAATCCTATGTGCTTTTCTTTTCCCCAGCAGCTTTCATGGAAGATTCCTGCCCTGCTGTCGGTTGAATGAATTGATTATTTTATTGCTCTAAGTTCACTGTCCTTCTAAAGATGGTGAAAACTCTTTTCCCAGTCTTATCTCGAAACTGCTGAATATAGATAAGACGATTGTGGGAATCTCGTCCCCATTTATATATGTTTGAGGATAACATCGCCAAGAGATGTCCAAGTCATAAAATAATAACTTTGATCATCAAAAGGAGATAAGTATAATTTCTTATTCATGGTAGATAAAGAATTTATACTCCTGTTATAAAAAAAGGACCATAGTGAACTTTCTTTTCCACTGCTGTTAATCATTAACGATGAAATGATTAAGGAAGTTTGTAAAGAAACCAAGAGAAATCTACTGGGGCTTTTGACCTCGCAGGTGCAACAGCCATTCATACCTCTTCACTGAAATCTAGGAGTCAGGCAAAAGGCTAGGCAAATGGCTTGACAATGGCTTTTAGGCTGTGTCCCCTTGTTTTCCTGGAGAAAATATTTTAAGAGTGCAAAGCCCAATAATAGCAAGTAAACTTTAGTGAAACGTTTAGGAGAGTAATGGATCTTGTGCACCAGCTGCGCCCGTACTTTGGGAAGTCAGACTTGGCCATGGTGGTCCATGCTCTTGTTACATCCCGTATGCACTACAGCAACATGCTCTATGTGGGGTTGCCTTTGGAGACTGTTTGGAAGCTTCAGTTGGTCCAACGGGCAGCAGCCAGGTTGCTCATCAGAGCAGCGTACAAAGAGAGGACATCCCTCCTGTCATGCCAGCTCCACCAGCCGCCAGTCTTCTATCGAGCACAATTCAAAGTACTGGCTTTAGCCTATAAAGCCCTAAACAGTTTTGGCCCAGTTACCTGTCCAAATATATCTCCCCCTATGAACCACCTCAGAGATTAAGATTGCCTGGGAAGGCCCTGCTTTCAGTCCCACCTTCTTCGTAGGCACAACTGATGAGAATGAGAGACAAAGCCTTCTCAGTGGTGGTCCCTTAGCTGTGGAACTCTCTTTCCAGTGACATTAGACAGCCCCTTCCCTCCTGGCCTTCAGAAGGAAAGTTAAAATTTGTTTTTGGGATCAAGCTTTTAGAAAGTAGTGCAGTGCGATTACAGATATGGAATATGTGCAATGACTATGGAACGGCCTTGAACTACGATTATGGATGGCGTGGTTTTAATATTGGAATGTAATGTTTTTAAATGTTTCATATGTATTAATTTTAATTGTAATGTTTATTGGAATTGTATGTGTTCTAAAGCATTGAATAATTGCCTATATGTAAGCTGGCTTGAGTCCCCGTCTGGGTAGAGAAAGGCAGGGAATAAATAGGGTAAATAAATAAATAATGGGTCTATTTTTGGCACCCTCCCCATGTATGTATGGGTAAATGGATGGGAAGGTGGGGGCATTAAGGCTCACAGCCCTGGCTGGTGATCATGTGAACTGAGTTATTACCTCCAAAACACTTCCCCATAGGCTCATCAATGTATGAGGGGCTTTGATGGTAGATGCGCAGATGTTCCTTGAAGGCAGAAAACTTGAAAGCCATGGAAGCACTGCTTCAAATTTTGAAAAGAATAGTTTTTTGCACCACATCTCTCATAATCCTCTAGTGTGGATGACCACTGTGAATTCTGGATTCAAAAATAGTTTTTACAAACAGTATATTGGCAATGCAGCAGAAGTCATTAAAGGAAAGGCAGCAGTATTGACAGCTATTGGCGGATTTTACCTGTCAGTTAAAAAGTGCGCTATACTAATGGATGGAATATAAAGCAGCAGCAGAATGGACATGCTCCCCCCCCCCCCTAAAAGTACGGCCAAAAAGACTATTATCCTCCTTAAATTGTGTTTGGACAGTATTGTGTGATAAAATCCTAGGTCTTGATGGCTGGGGAAATGTATGATATTATTTGATTTCACTGAAAAATGACTTACATATAAAAAAGAGGTTTCAAATGCATAATCTAATTCCAGCAGCTTGTAGCTTTGCTGCACCTGCCAGATGGGAGGAAGACTTTCAAGGCTGCTGGCATTAGTATGAGAAGAGCAAGACTGCAAGTTCAGCACACAAGGGAAAAGATCATGGCTTGAGTTCATTCACCTGTTCTTTCTCAGTGCATAGACATCAGATTTCCATCTAAACCAGGAGTCAAGGGCTAGTGATGAAGACATATTTTTGTTCCATATTTGGATAAAGAAATGAAGATTCTGGTGGAAAAATGGGGGATTTTTAAGAGCAAAACATAGCCTTTATATGCTGTAATTTTTCTTGTCAGGATATTTTCTAAATGGGTTTAAAGTGGCTTTTCAAAGTGTAATAACCAGTTACACTGCCAAAAATCCCCTAAACCAGGGATTCTCCACATTTTTTTATCTTCCAGATGTTTTGAATTTCTACCCCCAGAATTCCTGATTATTTGTCAAGCTGCCCAGGACATCTGCAGGACCAGAGATTGAGAATCATAGATTGACAGAGCTGGGAGGCTCCCCACAGTCCATCAAGTTCAAATCCCTGCTCAATACAGGAAATGCAGCTAAAGTTTTCTGGTATCCAGGATACAAAAGTAATGAAATTAGATCCCCCCCCCCCCTTCCCAGGCACTAGCTTCCCAGACGTGGTGACCCTGTGTATAGAAGGGGAAGAAACTGGTGTAGTTGCTTCTTGTACATTTCCTACCAAATAATTTCTTCTTCTGCACAATTATTAAAGATAAATTGACCCTGTTTTCTCAGTTTGAGGTGCAGGTTATTACCTATAAAGCCCTATAAGCTTCAGGTCCAACCTATCTTCGAGACTGCATCTCTTTCTATGAACCTGCACTGTAGACTCTTCCCTTCCTTCAGAGGCAACCTGAGCCTTGAATAAATTTACCCAGAACTAAGTCCACAGACCAAGGGCTTTTGTTACTATCAAAACAGTTTTGGGGACAAGATTTATTATTTGGCATTGCCGTCCCAGGAGACCAGGGTTTGAATCCCCACTCAGCCTTGAAAACCCACCAGGTGATCTTGGATACGCCACATTCTCTCAGCCTCAGAAGGAAGTCATGGCATCCCTCGCTCTGGAAACATCTTTCCAAGAAAAATACATGCTAGGCTTGCTTTAGGGTCACTGTAAGTTGGAAATGACTAAAAAGCAAACAACATCAAAGCTAAGAAAGTGTGGCTTGCCCAAGTTTACCCACTGGGTTTCCAAGGTTGAGCGGGAATTTAGCTCCAGTCTCCCAAAGTCCTAGTTCAACTTTCAAACAGCTACTGGCTTGGTGTCTAGAAATAGAAGAGAATAGATCAGATGTCATTGGCTAAGCAGAGCATCTAGAATGACAATGTAGCAGTGCCACAATATTTTGGCATACAATACAGTGCTTAACTGATTCCAATGAAAGAATGTTGTGAATTGTGCTGATGTTGGTGGGTACCTAGGAGATGCCTGCAAAACTTTCAATTCTCTCCCACTTTATCTTCTGGAAGTAAAATTAGCCTTAGAAGTTGATCGGAAATAAATAGCAAAAATCATATAGCCACCTCTGAAATACCATATACAGTAGTAGTCATCTCCCATTTTGAAAAGGACATCACAGTGCTGGAAGAGACTGAAAAAGGCAGCTAAAGCAACTGGGGTTAGAGAGCTTTTTCCATTTAGAAAAGCTAGAGAGTTTGGGGTTTTTTTGGCCATAGATTTTTTTCAAATTATTAATGGTATATTCGTGCTGCTTCTTGGTTATGGTCAATACATCAATAAATATGTGTGATATGAAGTAAACGAATTACAGATCAGTTTCATTAGACTCTGAAATTGCTGCCATAAATGATCATTATCTGGTTTTTAAGAGAGGTAGGAATATTAAATATTTCAATCATAATATTGAATTTTAAAAGAAACCCAAAACTACTTTGAACCTGACTGGAGAAAATACCTAGGGATTTCTAAAAGAGTGATGTGTCAGAATGGTAATGCACCCTTTAGCAAGGGTCAATAACACTGGTGTTAGTGATCCATGCAAAATTGCTCTTGTGCTGTAAAATGTAACTTCCTCATTACATGGTGGGTGGAAGAATATGATGCCTTTTGTGTGGATAATGTGAATGAAGAAAGCTTTATAAAGCAGGAGTGTTAAGCCCCTGGACCAAGCTGAGTTCAGCCTCTTTCCATAATCACATCAACAAAGAAGACACCATGGCCTTCTCTGGCAAATATGAAGTGGAAAGCGAAGAAAACTATGATAGTTTTATGCAACGCATTGGTATGTATAAATGCAATAGTTGATCACTTAGACAGTTTTCTGAGATGGATAAGGAGCGCTCTTGCCCTTTTGGTTTCAGGGAGGAAAGGTTCAAATTGGGGATTGTGATATCGTTAACTACTGATCTTTGGAAGATCATGTAAGAATCAGTCCATCCAAGCAGATGAGAAATTCTGATTGGCAGTTTTGCGAGTCAAAAGCCTGTCCTCTTCTCACTGTTAGGCTCTCTTTTATGTCTGATCATTTCTTAAGATACAATTATGAGATAGTTATCTCCTGTATAGGTAAGAATCTTCATGTCTGTATATGTTTAAAACTGTTCACACATTATAAAAATAATTTTGTCACAATTTCTTATAACCCAAATGTCTATCTATCTTAAGAGCAGGTGTGTGTATGCACACACACACACACATACAGAATATGTATGTGTATATGTGTGTGTGTGTGTGTAAATTATGAACAAGATAGGTTCTGTAGGTTTGTTCTTAAATCAGAGTGGGTACATATGACTGCATGGAGTGCAATTAGCTTCCCACCAAAGCGGTACCTATTGATCTACTCACATTTGTATGTTTTCAAACTGCTAGATTGGCAGAAGCTGGGGCAAACAGCAGAAGCTCATCCCACTCCCTGGATTCGAACTGCTGACCCTTTGATCAGCAAGTTAAGCAGCTCAGTGATTTAACCTGCTGCACCACTGGGGGCTCCTGTGTACATATACAGTATACATATACATGGGGTATATTTTAAATATAGGGGTATACCCCATCATGAGATTTTCTTGTCATGATTTGTTCAGAGGGAGGTTGCTGATGCCTTCTGAGGTTGAGAGCATGATGTTTTCACCCATCACGTCACACTATTCTGAAACTAAAGGGGAAATTTCTTTTCACTTATAACCCCTACTCCTTCTACATTGTTCTTTATCCCAGGATCCAATTCTAGATTATCTGCTTTGAACTGGATTATATGAGTCTACACTGCCAAATAATCTGGGGTAAGCAGATAATCTGGCATCAGATCTTGGGATATAGGGCAGTCTACATCCAGCCTCGGGCATATAGCTACAGCATAGGACTGAGGACATTGCCTTCCCTTCAAAAGTTCTGCTCTCCTCGTAAAATTTAGCTTCACTTCCCAATTTGCAGAGGCAGAGACTGAAAATAATTCACTCACAAAATTCCATGTTGACATTCCTTTGGTCACTTCCTCTTTTCTTTGGAAGCCCAAATTGTGTTTCTAAATGCTCAATGGAAGATTTTAGTTAATGCAATGCTAGGCATCAGGGGATTAACAGAAAAATTCATTTGAGGTCAGATTTTTTTGTTTGGGATGGGGCCAACACCTTCATTTTGCCCACCCCGTAGTATATCTTTCTCCTGTCCTTGTGGGGGAAGGGACAGTTACCCAGTGTCACAACTTCTACAGATATTTGGGAAGCAACCAAACAGATCAACCATTGATGAAAATCAAATTTGTATTTCCACTGAATTAGGGATTCCTGCTGATACAATTGAAAAAGGAAGGAATTTCAAGATTGTGACTGAAGTGATGCAGAATGGAGATGAATTCATCTGGTCCCAGATTTACCCAGGAGGGAAGTCTATGACTAATAAATTTGTCATTGGCAAGGAGTCTGAAATTGAGACCCTGGGTGGAAAAAAATTCAAGGTAAATGAATGGCTACATGTGAATGCCACTTTCAAAAATTGGACAAGGACTGAAATAATTATTTTACATGTTCCTGAAAGTATGACTATTGGGATTTTTGATACCCCATCCTCTGTTTTGAACATTGCTCACTCCCATGCTATGTCATAAACTGTTAATGTAACTCATTTTCAAAAGCAGCTTGCTGTGTATAATATAGAAGGATGGGCTTACTCATATCCACAGATGCTACGTCCATAGATTTAACCATCTATTGCTTGACATTTTTTTTAAATCCAAAAAGCGAACCTTAATTCTGTCATTTTAAATAACTTTTACCATGCACTAATGGTCCTGGAACCAAATCCCAATGGACACCAATGCCCATGAATACAAGATCCTAGCCTTAGTCTCTGTTTTATAGGTTTGTGTTTTCTTTTCCTGTTCTGCATCCCATAATTATAGTGAATGCTGTTCTTTGAGTAATAATTCTGGAGTTCATTTGCATCTTTTTTCATCACAACACCTGGTGGCCTTTAGTCTGATATTTAATCTTACTTACTACAGTTTAATACTATAGACTTGTAGTGAAGAACATGGGAAATGCTCCATGTTGAGTGGTCTGACAATTAAGCAAATACGATAACTATATGACACCACGTTGGATCTAGGCTTAGACATACCTCTAACAGATTTACTGGAATTGATAGCTAACTTGAATCCCCTTAGTTACAGTGGATCTGGTTTAAGTACAATTAAATCTGAAACCAACCCATCATTAATCTACATGTGATTTTTCTTATTATGAAGGGAAGACAAGTAAAAGGGTCTCTTTTGTGACAGTGAAAAATACTGCATGTGTAAAGAATGCTTATGCTGTGTTGTCAAGGCTTTCATGGCCGGAATCACTGGGTTGTTGTGAGTTTTCCAGTCTGTATGGCCATGTTCCAGAAGCATTCTCTCCTGACGTTTCACTTGCATCTATGGCAGGCTTCCTCAGATGCTAATTATTTCATTAAAAGAGGTTAGATCTGCTAGATAATGAAAGCCAGTTTCATGGGAAAATTGGAGGACATTCTGAGGTGCTAAGTTACCCTCAGTTTTTTAATTTGTAAAAAATCATTTATTTAGAGGTCTCTCACAATTTGAATCTACAAACTGTACCTTATTTAAAGGGTTCATAGCACTAACTCCTGGTAGGAAGCCCTATTTATTAGGGCAAATGAAGCAAACAGGATGGCAGTAGCCCTTTGGCGGGCATTGTTTTATCTTTTACAAAAGTGCTGAAAGTAAAATTCAACTGTAACTCTAGTCCAATGGTTACCAACCTGTGATCTGTGGGCCACCAGTGGTCTGCAAGAACGAAAATATGGTCTGAGGTCTCACCATTACACCGTTGCCTTACTTAAACCATCTCGCGAAACCATCTTATAGTGCCGAGGCAACAGGGATGTCGGGAGGGGAGATACTGACTACTCATGAAAAATACTAATACCACATCACTCTAGATTTTTAAATATGGTTTTCTGTGGGCAAGTAAATGGCGACTACTGGATGACATATGTGCTGTATCAGAAACTAGAGCTGATGTGGTGTATCCAATGCAATTTTCTGAATCAGCACCCCAAACAACCAAACCGAATCTAAAGGTGACAAAAACTGATTTGTAACCCTTTTGCTACTGATGCTGGAGAGTGGTCCCTTTTCAAAATGATTCCTGTTCAAGTGGTCCCTGGTCAAAAAAAGTTGGAAACTACTGTTCTAGTCAGTGGAATAGGAAGCTTTCTGGTCTTTCTTCTCAGGCAAGATAATGTTTTGAGTCCACCTGGCTCTGAATGTACAACACACACAAATCTTTGTACCACAGAGAATAGGGTTCTTTGCATAGTGTAGGCAGTACTGTGTCCAAAGTTGCTGTGGAAGTGACTTGGGCATCCCTTATGTTTTGCTTATGACAGAACAGATGAGAAGTAACATACTTGTCTTCCAGGATGACAACATTTTGAAACTGTAATGCAAAGCTTTATTTTAATATTATTTACTACGGGCTAATATTAGAGCCTTGTAGTGAAGAATGGTGCTACTCCAAGTAGTAGTCCTACAGACTGATGTTGTTCCATGAAACATAGGCAGGTTCCCTATAAACTGGGCAAATATTATAACAATATGACATTTTAGATGCCAGTTTCTTCCATACTGGGAAAAAGTTGCTCATCTGCCAGACTGGACAGCTTCAGAAGTTCTGATGAAGACAATGCTCTTTTCTTTCCCATTTTTGTGAACTATTGAGCATGGAAAGTTATTGTTTTGGAAAACAATCTCTAAAACCCACCAGCCATCACAGCCACTGAATGCTGTTTCAACAAAGGCTCTGTTGAAATTTTCCTCACAGTTATATGGTGCTAAAAAGATTGGAATTTGGTCAAGCAGGATTTTGAATCCACTTTTTTAAATCTGAGAAGACGGGCCATGGCATGATTCAAACACTTTATGTAAACATTATCCTTATTTTGCTTCCACCAGTATGACAACTAAGCAACCTGTGTCATTCTCTTGCAGGCAACCGTTAAAATGGAAGGTGGAAAAGTGGTTGCTGACTTCCCTAATTATCACCACACTGCAGAGATTGCTGGGGGCAAACTTGTAGAGGTAATTCCCTGAAAACGTTGCTTGGGAGGGAGAATGTTTCTACTATTCTCACTACCTCTGTTTTAAACCCATCCAGCCCTCTCTTCATTTATATCCTATCTTTCCCTCCGATTGGGACTCAAGATGATCTACAAAAGACAGCCAATTAGATAAAAACATACAAAATATGATATTAAAACAGGAATAAACAAACAACAGAACTGAAATCATGCAAAATATTACTTTCAAACAAACAATAAAGCAGCACAGAAGCATTAAAAAATCAATCAGTTCTCAAAGGTTTATTGCTACCAGAAAACATGACAAAATAGGAGCCAACCTAAGCTCTTTAGGAAGGGAGCTCCAAATCTGAGTTCCCACTAGAAGTGCCTTTGAACGTTTAATTATTTTGTTCTCCGGTGTCTTTTAGAGGCTTTCAAGCCATTTTCTTCTATAAAAACAGTTTTACTAGACCTGAAATGATCCAGAGGAAGAAAAGAACTATTGAGAAATTGATCCCACATTACCTGGAAAGGATCCTCTAAGTTCTTCTGGGAAGTCAGTGTGGCCCCCTAACTTCTCACACTTGCCCACCCCCCGCTGTAAGGCAAAATCTGAAAATTTAAAGAGCGGAAATATGAAATCTTGGCCCTTTTCTCCAAAGAGGGGTTGAGAGGCTTTGACAGTTGGGAAAAAAGAGCCTTTGTATTGGGGCACCTGGCTGACAATCCACTGGCTGCAAGATTCCCACCTCCACTTTAGGGGCGTAGTACAGCATGACAGCTACCTCAAACAGATGTAGAGAAAACTGGTTAATTCAACTATGAATAGCTATATATTTGACTCCAGTCACCAAGGTCCAACATAATTTCTTTTGTGCTCTTTGTTGCAGATTTCTACGGTTGGTGATGTAACTTTCAAGAGAGTCAGCAAGAAGCTGGCATAAGAAGATACAGTGGTCAAGAGATAACTCAATCTTTAGGCGTACAGGAAAATGCAAAATAAAAAGCGACATAAAGTACCTAATTTAAGAACCTTTGTCTAGTTTTTTTAATTCCCTTTGCAACCTAATGAGATAAAAAGGTTTATTTGCTCACATGTCATTTCTTATCCTCAGCTATTCCTATTTCACCTTGCAGGAATCCTTAGATATTCACACAGTGATAGAAAAGCAATACATCTCTGAAGGACAGTCTTTTGGGGAAAATACAGAAGGAAGAAGTTATAACACAGGAAGTTGCCTTATACTGAATCAGGAATTGGCCCATTCAGCCCAGTATTGTCAACTGATTGATAGCAGTCAGGGTTTGAGGCAGGATGTTCCCAGAAACCCTATTGGGAGATCTCTGGTAACACTGTAAAAATGATTCACATTACTACTTAAGTATGGCACACATAAAAGGATTTATAAAAGGACTATATTAAACCATCTTTCCCTTTCAATCTGCTTGTATATATCGCAGGCCCAACTTTGATTTCTCTCCTTTGCAATCGAGACCAAACGTCTTTGGTGTGTTTTCCAGATTCAGTCCTATGTAAAATAAAACATTAGATCTGCTATTTAGAGGGAAGCAGCATATTAAAAGCTGAACAATTGTTGTTACTATAGATCCAACCTATCTAAAACTATTTTTCACTTAGGTAAAGCTAAAGGTTTTCCTCTGACATTAAGTCCAGTCGTGTCCAACTCTGGTGGTTGGTGCTCATCTCCATTTCTAAGCCGAAGAGCCAGCATTGTCCATAGACACCTCCAAGGTCATTTGACTGGCATGACTGCATGGAGAGCTGTTACCTTCCAGCCGAAGCAGTACCTATTGATCGACTCACATTTGCATGTTTTTGAACTGCTAGGTTGGCAGAAGCTGGGGCAAACAGCAGGAGCTCATGTTGTCTCCGGATTCAAACCTGCAACCTTTTGATTAGCAAGTTCAGCAGCTCAGTGGTTTAACCCACTGTGCCACCAGAGGCTCCCTTAAGGTGCTTTTTGGTTGGAGTATGTTTTAGACATAAAGCAGAAAGTTTGTATACATGGAAAAATTATCGTGTTGGTCAGTCATTGTATTGCATGTCATTTGGGTATGAGTGTTGCTTTAGAGCAGTGGTTCCCAACCTGTGGTCCATGGACCACCGGTGGTTCACAAGAACTAAAATATGGTCCATGGCCTCACTGTTACTACACCATTGCAATGAGAGCAACTGGTCTCACAAAACCCTCTTATAGTGCCAAGGCTTATTAATTATGGTTTTCCCTGGGTGAGCAGATGGCGACTACTGGATGGCAGAAACTAGAGCTGATGTGGTCTATCCAATGCAATTTTCTGAATCCACACTCCAAATAACCAAGCCGAATCTAAAGTTGAACAAATCCTGATTTGTAACTGTTTTGGTACTAATGTTGGAGAGTGGTCCCTGGACAAAGTGATCCCTGGTCAAAAAAGGTTGGGAACCATTGTGTTAGAGGAATTGAGTTATATATGTGGCTGAATGGCTAACTGGAGCATGGAGAGGGGTTGAGGCTTCAAATTGACCATTTCAGAATATAGATGGAGGTTGGGGGGCTAATTTGAATGATAGCTTTGAATGTTGCCATTCCACATTATACTCTCCTGCAGGCAATTTCACTACACAACATTTGAAACTAGTGCTAACATTATTAAGCACTGTTGCATTGTTTGAATTGCCCAATAGAGAAAAGGAAGCAATCTGCAAACACCTCTTCTGTGGAGAGAAAAAAGAAAGCTCTCCCTCCTCAGGGCTGAAGGAGAAGGATTTTAAGACTGTCCCCTCCATTGCCATTTAGCCACTGGGCTTCTGTTACGTAGAAGAGCAGCAAATTCTTTGCGAGTGTGCTTTGACATGAGCTGAATTATTTGCTGTGAATATGACTCTTTTTCCAACTGCAAGCACAGCTCCTTAGATAAGCTTATTACCGGACTCAGAAGGGTCAGACTACAGAATTCTTCTGTTCTTTTTCAGCTTTCAGGAGAAAAACAAGAGGCTACATGTTGAAATGCCACTCTCTCTCTCACAGGAAAGCCATGTGTCAAGGGCTTAAATCGAGGCCTGTCACTTAGCAACCAGAGCTGAGCCTGTGCTCCTACCACTTGCTCACAAAGCACAAATCCTTTACAACTCCCACTTGCCGACCAACAGGAAGAACCTCACATTTCCATCTGAAATCAGTGTCGACTTCTGCCCACAAAATGAAGCAGAACTATTTGCTTTGTTGCACCTTTGCACAGCTGCTGTTTTCCTCCATTCAGACGGGATGAGAAATAAATACTTTTGTCTGGCTCCTTTACTGTCTAGACACAGCCCAGCCAACGGGAAGTGTCACAATCTCTCCCAATACACAAGTGGTCCCTAGCAGAACAACATTTGTAGACCCAATGAATGCATTGTTTTGACTTATATCTATATTGTCCTCAGTTTTGAATAATTATTTTTGATCGTCCCCTCCTACAAACTGTTTTTGTGATCATGTATGCTAGCTAGACAAACCAAAAATGTGGCTTGAAACCACTGTACAAAATTTGGGCCCATAATCTGTGCTTTGTAGCATGATGAAGCAACTGGAGATAAAACATTAGTTAAACTTCTTTCTCTGACCGGAAGTCAAGTGTTGCACAGATTTGACATTAATAAACAGAAAAGGGATTCTGCAAATTTACAAAATGACATAACTTCTGACTAAAAAAAGCCAGCAGAGCTCCTTTTCTTGGCAGAGGATGTTAGGCCCCATATTTTTTAAAATATCAAAAGTGGTATTTATTTCAAAATTAATGTGTGAACATATAGGATATCACGGCAAGATGTTGCTATGTGTGGCTGTATAGCTCAAAAAAGTGGAAATATTTGGGCTAAAAATGTCACTTTTTATTTCTGTAAGGATGCAGCTTACAAATGGTCCCATGTACCAAAGGTAGCTGAATTTGGTGGTGCATATATATATATGGGTCCTCATATATATACGGCACAAACATATGTGCTTGCTTTTGTGAGATAACATAAAATCCTACATTTTAAATGGAAACAAGCCAGCAGACTATTTGTTACATGGGAGCCTAAAGATTTATGTATTTGGACTTTTGGGACACGATGGTCATATAATTATATTATTTTGTGCTTTTTTATCATGTCAGAAGCAACTTGAGAAACTACAAGTTGCTTCTTGTGTGAGAATTGGCCATTTGCAGAGACGTTGTCCAGAGAACACCTGGATGTGTTACCATCCTGTGGGAGGCTTCTCTCATGTCCCTGCATGAGAAGTTGGAGCTGACAGATGGGAGCTCACCCCGTCTTGCGGATATGAACCACCGACCTTCAGGTCAGCAGTTCAGCCGGCACAAGGCTTTAACCCATTGCGCCACCATGGCTTAAAGCGCCTCACTAGGAACAGGTACCAGAGCCTTTGACTTTAGGCAAAAAAGTTCCCATTCTAGTTTGTGGTTATTGAACAACTGTAAAAAGAAATCACAAAAGTTATGAGATTGTAAGTCTAGCTTCTGTTTTTATAAACACTGAACAAAATGCCAGTTTTTAAACTTTAATTCAAAGAATGTGCATTTGGCCATTATATTTGAGTATAACATTGTGGATTCTGGGTTGTCGGTTTTTGGGCTGTATGGCCATGTTCTAGAAGCATTCTCTCCTGACATTTTGCCTGCATCTATGGCTGGCATCCTCAGGGGTTGAGGTCTCATAAATGCAGGCGAAACGTCAGGAGAGAATACTTCTAGAACATGGCCATACAGCCTGAAAAACCTACAACAACCCAGTGATTCTGGCCATGAAAGCCTTCGACAATATATTGTGGAGTCTCCTCGTAAAGAGAAAAAGCCGGTAATAATAATAATATAATAATAATAATAATAAAATAATAATAATAATAATAATAATGCCTTTGAAGTCTGTACTTTTGGCCGTCCAGATGTTGCTGGAGTACAAGGCTCACTGCACCCAACTACTGGCGATGTTTAGGTAAGACTGATGGTAAAGTCACTGATTTCCCCCATTGCTAACCTGTACACAGGATGTAGGTAAAAAGTGCCACCACTGAAACAGGTTTTTCAGCTTATGTTCAAGTGCCATATATGAACATGGCTGAATAAAACAGTAGCCAGGAGCAGACATCTTCCATTATATGACTGCTATAAGCATACAGAAGTGCTATAAACAAATCTTATAATTGGGTACTATATCAGCATTTGTCTGAGCTACTATGTGGTGAAAATGTATGAATGTGAATAGGAAGTTTCATTTGCAATGTTTTCTTATCACTTAACAAATACCTGTACACTTCAATTATTTCAATATGTGTATCAGTAATCAATGTAGGCTGGGGTAGGAATTGTGTAGCCATCAGAAGTTGCTAGACGGATGGTGGAATGGTGGAACTTTACTAAAGGTCAACTTTTGAGGGCATCAAACTCAGTAGATTTCCCCCTCCTGTTAAAGGACACACATATAAAAGTACAGTAGTGTTTTGTGTTGTTTATTGAGTAACTTTTCTTCAGATGGAGTTCAAAATGGAGACATTTTTTTAAAAAGGCTTCTCTAAAAGGTTTCGCAACATGAACATACTGGAGGCAAGAGTTTCCCTAGTGGAATTTTACACACTCGGGTAACAAATGTCTGCTTCAAAACAGTCGCATACATATCAGGCTGTACACAAGTATTAAAAAGAGTGTAAAACACAACTCCATGCATTATTTTTGATACAAAAATGTCCCATTAAAATTTGTAACAACAAATAAGCTCAATGAAACCATTCTCTCCTCCTTTTGATTTGTTACATATATTGTTAAAAAGTTTCACTGGCAGAGACTGTTCCCTACTTCAACCTACTTTTATCTGGTGCTGGAAGTGATGGCACTTGTTGGCTAGTGGTTCTCAACTTGGAGTCCCCAGATGTTTTTGGCCTACAATTCACAGAAATCCCAGCCAGTTTACCAGCTATTACATCTTTGGACCCCAGGTTGAGAACCACTGTAGGCCGATACATTCAAGGGGCTCAAGCTGGCAACATTTATTTTAGAGACACCATCAACTCACAATCATCAGGCAGGCTCTGAGAAAGGGAAAGGTTTCTCCCATTCCAAAAACCAACCCCACATTTCCTCTTCAACAATGCTCTCTCTAAAACAGTGGTTCTGAACCTGTGGGTTCCCAGATGTTTTGGCCTACAACTCTCAGAAATCCCAGCCAGTTTACCAGCAGTTATGATTTCTGGGAGTTGAAGGCCAAAACCTCTGGGGATCCACAGGTTCAGAACCACTGAAATGGAGGATGAAATAACTTAAAAAGCAAAAGGGATGACTTTTACGGTCACCACTATAAATTTGCACATACATTGAACTAACTAGTATAAAAGCATATTGCACATTGTTTGTATTGCAATCCTGAGAACCTTTTTCACAAACAGTACTGGCACCCAGCAACTCACATCAAGTGAGCATTTCACATTCTAGTAGACATCCTAAAAATGTCTGTGAGATGTTTAAGCACATCTAAGTGTTCAGGCCACAATCCCAAAAGTATACCTTTAAGAGATTGAGTTTGATGATATCAGGAGGAACCAAGGCAAGAGGACAGGCCTCCAAATCTGTGCGTGTCGAGGATTTAATGGCTAAATAGATTACCCTTCTCTCAGTTCCAGCTCTGCAAATGCCTCCTCACCCCAAATCACCTCCACTTTCTTCCAACCACCGCTCAATCAGGTTCATTTACAAGGAAGTCAAGACAAGAGGGAGGAAAATTTGGGTGCCCTGGGGAGGCATTTGCAAGAGGAAATTTGTGTAGGAGGGAGGGCAAATTTGAGCAGTCCCTCACTGCACAAATATTGCTGTGAGAAGCTCCCTTTGTCTCAGGACTTATTGATACAGAAACAAGGGGAGCCCAGTATATGTGACTCACTCCCAAAGACCATGCTGGTTTAAAACAGGAAGATACCTTGGGGTGGTGATGGTGGGAATTAAAACTTTGGATACAGAAAAGCAGAAATAGCTTGTCCATTAAGTGACCAAGATATTTAAAAACGTCATCAGTAGGCTTTTGATTTGCATACTAGTGCTTAAACTAAAGTGCAGCATAATGTTACATTCGACTGCCTCCCCATACTGCAACACACTGCCATCTATCCTGGGTGTTGCTAGAAAACCGGACTTTTTCAAAAAGTCTGGTTTTCTAGTAATATCTTAAGACATTCCCCAAATTTTTAAAGCTCCCTTTAAAACACTTTTATATACTTTTTTGCAGTTTTGTTAGGTGTACTGACTCCAACTGCAAGATCTAACAAGTTACCCTAGAAGACAGAAATCCCTTCAAATACATATATATATTTAAAAGATGTGTGTTCAAGTAAACATTAATCCCTGATATAACCTGTAAACCATGTTTTTCCAAAAAGTGATCACTGACTTCTTAGGACAGCAGCATATTTAATAGGCAGAGGTAATTTCTAACTGCATTTAAGAAAAAGACTCAACATGAGACCCTAGTGGCATTTTGTCTACTGATGGTTCACTAGTTTTCCTGAGATTTTAAGGTCAAAGTAGTTGACAATTCTTTGTGCTGATATTTAGGTTTAATACCTTGCTTTGTGCAAGCTCCAGTGAAAGTAAGGTGAGAAGCATCCTTCATTGATTATTCCCGTTTGAAAGGAAAAGAAAAGCTGTGCTACGTGTCAACATGTTCAGAACAGCAAGTTTAAACAGGCTTCATAGGGAAGGCATTTTGCAGCAAAAAGTCTAATGGCAGATGTTTCTCCAGGCTCCCTTTTCCAAAAGTAGTAATTTAAAATCACACGATGCCCGGTTCATTGGCACCAGGGAGCAGAGGGGGAAGAAGCCCATTTCAATCAATGATATCACTGGAAAAGTAGCATCTTGAATTGTGAGGTATACATTTTTGCATTTATTTTCTCCAAGTCTTGTTCTTGTTGAGTTTTTTTTTTTGTTAAAACAGGTTTCTATTAATAGATTTGCTTGATCCAAACAGTTCCTCCGGAGCCTCTTCCTTCTGGGGTGCAAGTGCAATTCACTGACATTATGCCCCTCTCCCTACTGTAGTGTCTTTTTCTCCCATCTTCCTTTGTCCATCGAGACAGCCTGCTGTGCACGAATGGTAGCTGCTGAAATAGCTACTGCCAAGGATCAAAGACAGACAGTGAATTGGCTCCTCTGAGACTGCCACCTGCATAGTGACTGCAGGCCCTTGAATGGACACGGTTTGGAAACCAACAGGCTCAGAGTTGGCGGTGGAGGATGAAGGCAGTGAACTGCCACTTCCTGAGGCAAGGCTGCTTGATTGAGGAGCTAGTAAGGACTGCCGGTAAGTTGAGAACAGATCCTGCATCGGAGAGTAGAACTGTGAGAAGACGCTGTGTTGCTGAGCCAGAGGATGATGGCAATTGGATGGCTGGAAAAGAACCTGTGTTGGGGTCTGGAAAGTCAGGCTTTCCACAAGCTGCTTCTCCCGTAGTAGAGTTGCTTGATCTTTTTCCTTGTTGGCTTCTTTGACATCCTTCTCATGGGCTCTGTTCAAGAAAAAATAAAGCAAGGGGGTGCTAAAGATGCACTGTGTTGCGGAGACGCAAACTGGTAGAACAGCATTCACAAAATGAGCATTATGTCAGCCTCCAATCCTATTTTCAGGGCAGGGTGATGGGGGTCTATGATCATACCAGGTCTTTTGAAGATGTGGAAAATTCCAGTACTATTTTTCCAATAACACAGAACTTACAAAAATGCTGTAACTTTTGAGTATAGCCAGATAGCATTTGCATTCTTGTGACCCAAGTCCAGAAGTGAGACTAGTAGGCTTGCTCTGGGGGGGGGGGGGGAGAGGAATAGTTTAGTTGTGCCATGCATAAGGCTATCTATGGAATGTGGTGAAGAGATTGTGTGATGGGCAATTCAACCGCCATAGTGGACAATGTTTTCTGAGCTTTTGGGTGCATGTTACACAACTACAGTAAGGATATTTGACAGCAGAAATAGGTTAGGATATGCATGCATAGATACTAACTGGGACTCATGAGAGTTGTAGTCTGAAACATCAGGATTGAATAAGTTCTCCTATCATGAACTAAACTTCAGAATTCATTTCCTTGACTGCACTGAAACCATACAAAGGTGTGTGAGTGTGTTGCTGTGTGTGTGTACAGAAATACAGTCTTCCAACAAAAGCTGAAGGATCATGGGAGTTGTAGTCCATCATCTGGGGGAGGGGCATACATATTCTTCACAGAAGGCTTAAAAAGCTGGCTAAAGACTCAACAGTATCTCACAATAGCCCACAGTGCACACACATACTTGTCGGGGATGTAGTTTATTTTTGAAGTTTCTACTCCAGTTCAAAGAGTGGGTGAGTTTTAAATAAGAGTTGTCACACTGGAAGCTGTGCTTAGTTCCATGATGGTAGACAGGAATGCTCTTCTTACTGTACTTCTCATTAAAGAGAGTATGACAGGTGGTCTGTTTTTGTTTAGAACTTACATAAGCATGAGTTCAATGCATGGAGTAACGTTCTCCCAGGAATACTGTGTGAGCTCCTGGAGCGGCGGGGTCCAAGCAGGAGAGAAGTTGAGGCAGATTCGTGTGGCACCCACACAAGCAGCGGCGACCAGAGAAGGCCGGAAGGAGAGGAAAACATGGTCTGGAAAAGAAAAAATAATGAGATTGGCAAGGACTTTCAATCCAAAAATGGGCAAACTATTATTACACTTTCCTCTCTAAGCTTGGTTGAAGGTTATGGTTTTTGGATATCTAAGGACACAGACATTTATTAGCAATGTCTGAACAAATTCAGTTGGACTTCATTTCAAACACATATACGAGTACACATACACTCAAATCAATAGTACTCCTATACTTTAAAAGCAAACTATCACATATTCTGGTTTTATGTGTTACACCTCAGGCAGAAGTGAACAAAACCACCTTTTGGAATCTCCTTAACTCAGTTCAGCTTGAAGATATCAAGCAAAAAGTGGGCAAAAGAAATAATATCATATGAAAACTGACTGGCACAGCCTGGGGATGACAATCAGATATAATGAAGATATCTGCCCTTGCACTTTGCTACTCTGCTGCTGAGTATACATGCCCAATGTGGAACACATCTCACCACACTAAAACAGTGGATGTGACTCTTAATGAGACATGCCGCATTATCACGGGGTGTCTGCACTCTTCACCACTGGAGAAATTATACTGTTTAGCTGGTATTGCACCACCTGACATCTGCCGGGAAGTAGCAGCCTGTAACAAAAGGACCTAGGCAGTGACATCTCTGGCCCATCCTCTGTTCAGGTATCAGCCAACAAGTCAACACCTTAAATCAAGAAATAGCTTCCTAAGATTTACAGAGATACTTGCAGGAACACCTCAGCAAGCGAGAGTCCAAAAGTGGCAGGCTAAAACACGGAGCCTCAACCAATGACTGATACCAGATGAGAAACTCCCTCCTGGGCACACAGAAGATGGAGCGACTTGGAAGGCACTAAACAGACTGCACTTTGGTACCACGAGATGCAGAGCCAATCTTAAGAAATGGGGCTACAAAGTGAAGTCCACAACATGCGAGTGGGCAGAAGAGCAAACCACAGACCATCTACTACAATGCAATCTGAGCCCTGTCACAGGTAAAATGAAGGACCTTCTCACAGCGACACCAGAGGTACTCAAAGTGGCCAGTTTCTGGTCAAAGAACATTTAACATAATGCAAATTTTAAAAACTTTGTTTATGGTTTTTCTATAAATTATAACTGTATTCTCAGTTCACTTCTGACACAATAAAGAAATAAATCTTCAAGATGACAAAAACCTGCTGCCTCAATGCTAAAATTGGCATTTTTGCTCAAAGAAAAGTGACAAAATAAATAGGTTGGAAAGTGATTGTCATATTTTGAACACATCCACCCTCACCCATGGGACTCAAATTTATCATAGCTACTTAAATGCCCTTGATTTCACTGGGTTTATCTCATGTTGGTCAAAATCGTACACCAATAATATGGGTTAGCTGTATTTCACAGATCCTGAATAATGTTCTGAAGTGTGCTAGTCTCTTTAGTGGTATATTCACTAGGACATACCACATTTATTCCCCAATTACCAACGAATGCTGTCAACTTGACAAGTGTGGTTACCTTGCAGCGAGACCGACAGGAAATAATGAAAGTATTTATTAATGAAAGTTCTGGCTTCGGTCATGGATGTGAAGGCCCAGCCATTGTGTAGGTCACTTTCAGTAACAGAGGCAAAGAGGTAGTAATCGATGTAGTGTGCTGGTGTTGGCAGACACAGATTCCAGTCAAATGTTTCCAGGAGCAGCAGTTCCACTTTCAGTAGATCTTTCTTTGTTAGCACCAGGTTAAGGTGGGATGTGGAAGCAAAGTCGTTCAACTGTTCTAGCTTTGGCACTCTTTTCTCCTTCTCTTCAAATTTACCTGTTGAGAGGGGACAGTATCATAATGAATTTTATAAATTGGTAATTAGAAAACATCACCATCTCCTAATCAAATACCAGGAACAACCCTTTATTAAAATAATGAGACATCGCCATTATTATCACTTGCTCACCATCGTACCCTAGGAGCTGTGGCGGTGCAATGGGTTAAACACTTGTGCCAGCTGAACTGCTGACCTGAAGGTCAGTGGTTCGAATCCAGGGAGCTGGGTGAGCTCCCACCTGTCAGCTTCAGCTTCTCATGCAGCTCTCTCACACCAGAAGCGACTTGCAGTTCCTCAAGTCACTTCTGACACTAAAAAAACCCACAATGCCCCGATCTTGAAGTAAAAATCTATCAATCCTTGTTGCAGAACACAGAAATATATGGTGGAACATATTAATATTTACATTCATCCAAAGAGCTCTCAACTACAGGTCTTGGTGTACACAAATGTTGAACAAAACATTCAGGGAAATTAAGGCACTATTCTCTTCTTAAGACTGATAATCTTTTATGTTGTCTATGCAGTCAGAACTGAAACTTAATATGCTGTTGTATAGAATGGGACGTGAGCATCCAGATTATAGAATCCATGGGATGTGTGTGCATACCGAACCCCAGCAGGCACTAAGGACCTACTGTAAGCATCAGCTGATGGTGCAACAAGATTCTGTTCTATGTGGATAGAGGATTTCTTTTTTTAAGGTTAAATTTTATGTGATGTTAAATTAGAACAGAAAATATTCAATATCCAAGACCACAATCCTAAACCTGATCCCCTTCCTTTGAGCTGTGTTTAACAGCCCCAAAATCACCACCTTTCAGGAGAGTACGGGAGGAACAGCCCATGCTAGCAAAGAATAAACTAAGCTTATAGAGCTTCGAAATCCTGGTCCAGATTCCAAGAGGTTTTTCTTCTAGTTCAACCAGCTCTGTCTGTTTGCTATCAATATTTTGCTAGCCTTTTAAGTAGCAGCCTTTTTAGGAGGGCAGGAGAAAAGGGAGAAAAGGACTGGAGATATGTTCAACAGCTACTATGGTTGTATTTTTTATACTTAACTCCCACCTAAATTACTCACTTGGATTCTGGGAGCCCCCAAATCAATGGTTCTCAACCTGTTGCTCCCCAGGTGCTTTAGCCTACAACTTCCAGAAATGCCAGCCAGTTTATCAGCTGTTGGGATTTCTGGGAGTTGAAGGATCCACAGGTTGAGAACCACTGCCCCAAATCAAGACTTTGCCTAAGAAATGTTAACATATATTTGTGTACATATATGTGAAAAACAATGACGATACTGGAGCTCAGCTAAATGTCTCTTAACATGCCGGTGCCATCTTCCCCACTACCTCCCTTTAGACTAGCTTGGATGATCTTGTGAGTTGAGTTGGATTTTAATAATTACTTGTATGTGGGTTTTAGGCTAGATTTTAAAATTTGTTGAAGTTTGAAGCATATAACCCCTTGGGTTTGATGTGGATATGCGGGACTGGGTCCCCCTGTTATGATCTAGTCATCGACTGTAATAAAGTTTACTTACTATATATGTGTATGTGTGTGTGCGCACATACTATGAGAGCCCTTTTAACATGAACAGTGCTTCCACTAGCACTGTTGGAAGGGGGTCAATTTACCCCCTCCCATGGAGGCCCTGAGTTTTCATATATTGACAGTGAAACATATTTTAGAATAAGTACATAACCTTGAAGAGGGGCTCCCCTATTTAGCTTTGTTACTTGAGACCCATCTACCCATAAAATATTCTTTTGTCATCTATTATTGTTCCTACACAATGATTCTATAGCTATAGAAACATAGTAACCTGCAGCAAGTGGATATCTGCCATATAAGCTCTGCTGTTTGATTCCTACCAGGTGTTCATATGGGCGCATAGCATGCCAGTCATGAGGCAACTACACTAATTATGCATTTGCTTCCAAGAACACTTCAAGATGTACTGAAAATCACCAAAACTTTAGTAACTTTTCTGGATCAGGTTAAAACATCTTTGGCTCATTAGGCATTCCAGCTTCTTAGTGCATCCTAGTATGCATTGTTTTGAATTGGTTTATGAAGGCATTCTACTTTTATTAAATCTTAGGAGTGGGTGACCACTTGTAGGTTGTTTTTGAACCCTCACATCTTTGGATTAAAGCAGTTTAATAACAACACTATGCCTTTTAAAATGTTGAAGGAGGAGCCCTGCAAAAACATCCCCCAATTAATTCATTCTGCAGTTCTAATGCAATGTTGAAAGACCTATATAACTGATCTGGTGCACATGCTTTCAAGCTTTTCACTATCGTATAAGGGGTGTAGCAACAGAAAAGCACCTGCCACAATATGAACACAACAAAGGAACAGGAAACTAACCAAGATTTTGGGACTTCACACACCGATTGTATTTTGATTTCTAGATCGCTTCCTGTTTTAAAAATGTACCAAAAAGCACAGGAAGTCCAGTAATATGGTAATATGTGAATAAGAGAATTTAGAAATGTAAAATCAATACTTCCCCACTAAACATTGGGAGGCCCATGCAGATCTCAACAGTTGTAGGGGCTACATGTAGCTTTGAGTAACATTTTAAGGCTGGGATTTCCAGTTATTATTGAACTGCAACTCCAAGTGTCCCTCACTATTGGCTATGCTGGGTAGAGCAGATGGGACATGCAGTCCACCAACATTTAGAAGACTAAAGGACATGACACTGAATGCACAATATCTAGCAGCAGTACAGAGCAACCCCTTATACTGGAATAGGAACTTTACCTGCACAAACATAAGCTGAACACATATTTATATGATGTTTGGAATAACTTTATAGGTCCCGCAGCCTTAAGAAAGCTCAAAGCATTCTTGGGAATCCATCTCACCCAGCATATTATTATTATTTTTAATTATTTCCATCTGGTAGATGGTACAGGGTGACAAAGACAGGGACAAACAGACTGAGAGATAGCTTTTATCCTAGAACTGTGGCTATGCTGAACTCCATGGTTTCACACGGATGTGGCATTGGGGGCTGTGTGGTGGTGGTTGGGGTGTGGAGGAATGGGTGTGTTTTGTGATGTGTGCTGGGGAAGGGATTTAATTTCATTGTGAAATAGCACAATGACAAAAAACTATTCTATTCTATGTTCAAGTGAAGCAGTTGTCTTATTATAGTACAGGTAATGTGCAAAGCTTCTGTTAGCTTACTCAATGCATGCAATAGACAAGACAATCTTTTTCCCAACAATAAAAAAACACAAATCAGCTGTCAATGCTTACTTACTTGCAAGGAGGAGGCAAGCAATGGAGACGGCATACAGTTCTTCGAGATCAACTTCGTAGCGGTCCATAAAGAGGTCCAATAAGTAGACAGCAAGGTGCCTGGCTGTGGCGCAGAGCTGATAGCACTTGCTGAGGACAGCTAAGAGGTCAGCAAAATAGCGTCGCATCCCAATTTGTGGCGAGTGAGCCTTGTATGTGGGCAGTTTCAGCTCCTATGGCAACACAAAGGAGGGGCAGAGAAGGTGTGTCATTCAAGGCAGGACGAAGAAATGTCCAGAAGAGCACCCTGATCTGGCTAGTCATACAACAGCAACAAGATGATAAAAAGTGATCTAACTTCAAAGTGAGTCTCTGATTTGAAAAACTATGAAACATACTTAATATTGTTTTCACTCAAATTAGTTCAGTGTCACTATTATTAAATATAATATAACACAATATAACACAATATAATATAATGGCACAAGACTGCTGATCACTTCTAAAATGTAAAACCGTTTATACAGTTTAAAAAGGGATCAAGGTCCTGAACAAGGCAGAAGTCAAGGAGTTAACAAAGTACATCCTGAAAAAAGGGAAGATAAGACCTCTGGAATAAAGGACTGGAATAAGTGTTTATACAATGGTGGAGGGGACTAATTTCCTCAAGTGAACACACTTATCTGGACAGCAGACCCACGCATAAACACAACAATTCGATGGCACCATCCAGTCTTGTTTTAAGAGGCAAAACCACTCATTTGACCTTAGCAGCCTCCTTGTGGAGGTTTTTGAAGCTGAACATCCCACTTAAGGATGGAGCAATCTACAATGTTTTTACTGGGCTGTAAACTAAAAGTGGAACTACATTTGAAGGCTGTACTATTACAGATAAATTGCCCAGATGCCAGGCTTCAGAATGCAAATGGGGGCATTCTACATAAAATGCTCTAAGTAGAATTTGAAAGCCACCTTCAAACCCTGATGTTGTTTTCAAACATAGATGCATCTTACTTCAAGGTAAGATGAACCGAAAGGACATTTTATATCAGATCCATAGTGTAATTAGTCATCCCTCCACATTTGAGGCTTTGACTTTTTCTGATTTGGTTGTTCACGGATTTGATTTATTATGTTCTCTGGGTCTTCCAGTGTGACCCTATGGTCAATTTCCTCCAGTTATGCTAGAGACTGCTAGTGGGAACACCCTTCTATGAATCTGTAGGGCCCCTTCCACACAGCTGTACAAAATCCTACATTATCTGCTTTGAACTGGAATATATGGCAGTGTGGACTCAGATATTCCAGTTCAAAGTAGATATTGTGGGATTTTCTGCCTTGATATTCTGGGTTATATGGCTGTGTGGAAGGGCCCTTGGTCCTCCAATACAATTCTATGGTCTGTTTCCAACAAAGGTTGACAATATAGTCATGCTGGAAAACTGAGAGCCCTTCCAGACAGGCCTTATATCCCAGGATCTGATCCCAGGTTTTCTGTTTATCCCATATTATCTGGCAGTGTGGGCTCATATAATCCAATTTAAAGTAGAAAACCTGGGATCAGATCCTGGGATATAGGGCCTGTCTGGAAGGGCCCCTAGAAATACGCAGAGAGGTGTTTTTCCAGGTTAAAAAAACAGCAATGTCTTTATTCATGGTTTTCACTTTTATGGCAGCTTGAACCCCAGAGAATGTGAGGAGTGACTGTACACACACATTTCTTGCTAGAAAGCAAGAAAAATGTTTTGTATACTTATTCTGACTACAGCAACTGAGCACCAAAGGAAAAAAGGATGAGAAAGTAGAACAGATAAAAGTGGAAAGAGAGAGAGGAGAGTGATTTATAACTCCAACCTTCTGCCTCAGGGTCTGATGGATGTCCCTTGCAAGTTGCCCTTTCCACCACGGCTCTTCCATCTTGGTTTTCTGTTTAAAGCACAACTGTCTTAGTAAATTAGCAGCACTGGGGGGGGGGGGGGGAGAAGGGTTGCTTCTTGGCAGGGGGTTGGACTGGATGGCCCACAAGGTCTCTTCCAGCTCTATGATTCTAGTAGTCAATATTAAACACTGTGTCTACTACAAAGCTCTATTTGACATCTACTAAACATGTTTACAACTGTGGCACAAAAGCTTGATGAAATGCCTGGCACACGAGGGCAATGGCACACTGCCCTGAGATCCTCAATTAAAGAACAGAATACAAATAATTTTATTATTATAATTTAAATGTGTTTAAATTGATGTAGCTCCTACATCAATTTAAACACATCTCACCACGTCATCTAGCCTTGCACACCATCCAACTGGATGGAATTTTTGGCTGGATTTTTTCACATACACACCCTACATACACAGAAACACACTCAAGCAAGTTTTAGGGTGCACTTATACCATAGAATTAATGCCGTCTGATCCCATGTTAACTGCCATGGCTCAGTGCTATGGAGTCCTGGGAGTTGCAGTTTTACAAGGACTGCTGCCTTGGGCCTCAGCAAACTACAAATCCAAGGATTACATGCCATTGAGTTATGGCAGTCAAAGTGAGATAAAACTGCATCCAATCTAGATATGGGCAAACTTTGGACCTCCAGGTGTTTTGGACTTCAACTCCCACAATTCCTAACAGCCTACAGGCTGTTAGGAATTGTGGGAGTTGAAGTCCAAAACACCTGGAGGGCCCAAAGTTTGCCCATACCTGGCATAGATGCACCTTATGTGAACACCTTAAATGCAATTTATTTATTTGCTACATTGATAGACTGCTTTTCTCCCTCTAAGACAACTCACAGCAGTTTCCAACATTATAATTGTAATTGAGGACAGAATTAGTAGCTCTGATGAAATAATTATAATGAAAAAATATCATTGAATTTATATTTAAAGAACTATTTTGCAATATAACGTGGGTAGGAAAAGGTATTGACATATAACACACACACACAAATACGTATAATACCCCATTCCCACCCTCCTCCGGTTCATTTTCACAGCGGCTGGTTTGCAAACAACCTAGTAAGTTGCACTGTAGAATTAATGCGGTTTGGCACCACTTTAAGAGCTGTAGTTTCATGAGGCAGCAATCAGCCTTCTTGGGCAGAGTAGGCTAAAGACCTAGCAAAACTACAAGTCCCATGTTTCCATAGCTCAAGTGGCGTCAAACTGGATTAATCCTACAGTGTAGTAGACACACCCGGGGATTTTGCTCCAAAAGTCGAGTTTTCCTTACCTTTGCCGCCTTTTGTCTTTGCTTCTGTTGGAAAACTACCGGGTGGATGTGTACCTTGGAGAGTCAGTGAGTGGCATTTATGCAGCCCTGCCGGTTCCTTGGTCCCAGACTGGAAAAGAGAGCCATTCCTCCTCTGCTCTGCGAAGGTGCAATGGTGGGAAGGGAGAAAGCCATCTCACGCCGCAGCACACCTACATATTGCTTCCTCCTCCTCCTCCTTCTCCTTTTCCTCTCATGGAACGCTCACTGAGCCCGGACCCGCGCTCGCGCACCGGCTCCGCACTGCGCATGCCCGGACAGGCCCCCTCGCGAGCCTTGCTGGGAATGGTAGTCCTGCTGCACGCGCTGCTGTCCTCACCTGCCTTTATAATGGCCCACCTTCGAGCCCTGGCGACGTGCCTCTTTCTGCCATAATAGAAGGCTATCAATCAATCAATCAACCCTCTTAATGCAATCAGAGGAGTTAATGCGTCTCATTCTGATTTTGGGGACCTTATGTTAATGAACCCCGACGGGGTGAGATGATTGATTTATCGCCAGTTTGGGCTCTCTGAAATACCATTCTTTTCTCTTTTTTTTAGCATTTCGTTGTAAATTGCTGCCTTGGAAAAAAGCCCCAGGCGGGACATATTTTCCCAGCAATATGTCAGAAGGAGGAATTGGCCAAAACAACTTAAGAGAAATCCTTGCCCAAGCGTGTATCTACACCAGGCATGGACACACTTGTGCCCTCCCTCCAGGTATTTTGGACTTCAACTCCCACAATTCCTAACAGTGCTGTTAGTAATTGTGGGAATTGAAGTCCAAAACTCCTGGAGGGCCCAAGTTTGCCCATGCCTGAGCTACACTATAAAATTAATGCAGTTTGACACCGCTTTAACTGTTAATGGCATCATGGGAATTGTAGTTTCCATTTCAATGGGTTCAAACTACAAGAAAGGAGATTCCACCTAAACATTAGGAAGAACTTCCTGACTGTGAGAGCTGTTCAGCAGTGGAACTCTCTGCCCCAGAGTGTGGTGGAGGCTCCTTCTTTGGAGACTTTTAAACAGAGGCTGGATGGCCATCTGTGGGGGGGGGGGGGGGGTGCTTTGAATGTGATTTTCCTGCTTCTTGGCAGGGGGTTGGACTGGATGGCCCATGAGGTCTCTTCCAACTCTATGGTTCTATGATTCTAGGTCTTTAGTCTTCTCTGCCAAAGTGCTGGTGCCTAACCAAACTACAGATTCCATAGCATTAAGCCAAGGCAGTTAAGAGTGGAGTCAAACCGCATTACTTTCTGCAGTGTAGATGCACCTTCACAAAACCCTGTGAAATTCTTGGGGTCACCATAAGATGTCAGATGCAACTACAGTCCAACAAAAACATGAATCCCTTAATAATAATAATAATAATAATAATAATGCTCTGGCATAAACCAGTACAGGTGATCCCAGTAGCAATCACCTCACTGAGTGCCGTGCTAAAAGATCCCAACTGGCATTTGGAAACAATAAACATTGACAAAATGACGATCTGGCTGCCTTAACTGGATCTGCATGCATCATTCGAAAATACATTACACTGTCCTAGACACTTGGGAAGTGTTCAACTTGTGATACGAAATCCAGCATATATATCTCATTTGCTGTGTCATACTGTGTTTTGTGTCAGAATAATAATAATAATAATAATAATAATAATAATAAGCAACTTTATTTATAACCTGCCCCCCCTCCCCACAATGGCTCAGGGCGGTTTACAGAAATAACAAAAATGGCAAACATTCAATGCCAATTAGGAATTCTGAAGAAATAATTCCAGTTAAGACACTGTCCCTTCATAGGCTTTGGCTTTGGAGCTACAAAGCTATTTCCAGTCTATACTTTATATTATTACAAGATATTTCCTAGTATTTTTAATTAAGCACAGAAAGAGTGCCACCCACAATCCAGAAAGTACACTGCTATATAGACAAAAGGAGGGCTATCTACCCTTCTCAAGTCTATGTTGTCAAAACTAAGGGCTGGATTGCCAAATGGGCACATTTGATCAAAATGAAGATCTGTGGAGACGCGCTTAGTCCAATAAGACAAGTTAGCACAAACCATGTCACCATCTAGCTCAGCGTTTCTCAACCTGGGGGTTGGGACCCCTGGGGAGATCACGAGGGGGATGTCAGAGGGGTTGCCAAAGATAATCAGAAAATGGTATTTTCTGTTGGTCATGGGGGTTCTGTGTGTGGAAAGTTTGGCCCAATTCTATCATTGGTGGAATTCAGAATGCTCTTTGATTGTAGGTGAACTATAAATCACAGCAACTACAACTCCCAAAGTGTCAAGGTCTATTTTCCCCAAACTCCACCAGTGTTCACATTTGGGCATATTAAATATTTGTGCCAAGTTTGGCCCACATCTATTTTTCTTTGAGTCCACAGTGCTCTCTGGATGTTGGTGAACTACTCCAAAACTCAAGGTCAATGCCCACCAAACCTTTCCAGTATTTTCTGTTGGTCATGGGAGTTCTGTGTGCCAAGTTTGGTTCAATTCCATCGTTGGTGGAGTTCAGAATGCTCTTTTATTGTAGGTGAACTATCAATCCCAGCAACTACAAGTCCCAAATGACAAAATCAACCCCCCCTCCCCCAACCCCACCTGTATTCAAATTTGGGCGTATCAGATATTTGCGCCAAATTTGGCCCAGTGAATGAAACTACAACCTGCACATCTGATATTTACATTACAATTCATAACAGTAGGAAAATTACATTTATGAAGTAGCAATTAAAATAATTTTATGGTTGGGGGTCACCACAACATGAGGGACTGTAGTAAGGGATCACGGGCGTTAGGAAGGTTGAGAAACACTTCTCTAACTCATGTTTTTTTGTTCTTTTGCTGTGAAAGACTTCAGAGGAACACTGAAGGCTTAATGAAAAAAGCTGTGATTGCCAGCATCTTTCGCCATTGTCTATGGTGACTAGAGCTGCTGGGAGTTGCAGTTCAATAAGTTCTGGAGGGCTGCAGGTTCACCAGAAGTTGGATGGCCATTTGTTAGAGTGCTTTGACTGTGTATTCCTGGGGTTGGACTGGAAACCTGGACTGGAGTCTCTGCTTTTGAAAGTTAGTTTCAATTGAGTCATTTTTCTGACCAAACAATAGCCTAAACCTTATCAGTATAAAACTGTTTTGAAAGATAATCTTTTTTTAACAGACTCATTGGCATTAAACCTTATAACAATCTTAGAAGGAAAACACTTCACATATGTGAAGAATTTAAACAAAGGAGATGATTGACTCACAGTCAATCATCTCCTTTGTTAGCAAATGTGTAAGGTGTGTAAAAACTCCTAACTGGATCTCGGATCTCCTAACAAGGGCCCAAGGGTCAAAAGAACAGAAACTTGGGGTGCCTGGTAAAAGTCTTTCTCTTTGCTTGAGGGGTTATGTTCAACCCAGATGGCTGTCACGGGATTTCTGGCTCTTGAGTTTGGCTATGTTATTCCTGCTCCTAAATGAAATTTAAGGAATGTGGGAAACAAAACAGAGCCCAAAACACACACATAAAAACTCAGCTGCAGAGAATATCAATCATGAATGCTGAAGTCCATGTTTTGAAAAAAATCTGCAGTCATAACATGGAAGCAGTCCTAAGCTGGGGAATCCATGAGCACTTTTGTTCTTGTTGTGTACTTACAAGTCATTTTTTACTTATGTTGGCCCTAAGGTGGCTGTATCACAAGGTTTTCTGGGCCTGAGTGTGTGAGATGTGCCTAATGTCACCCAGTGGGTTACCATGGCTGAGCAGGGAATCCAGAATTGTAGTCCAATGCTTAAATCACTCTACCAGTGGTTCTCACCCTGTGGGTCCCCAGATGTTTTGGCCATCAACTCCCAGAAATCCTAACAGCTGGTAAACTGGCTGGGATTTCTGGGAGTTGTAGGCCAAAACACCTGGAGACCCACAGGTTGAGAACAACTGCTATACCACGCTGGCTCCAGTAAGAAATAGCTTGAAAAAGACAGAAGGTATGAAAGGACTTTGCTTTTATACCTTCTGTGTATAATATAATCATGCTGCTCCATCTAATTCTCATAGGTTCACATTGAAACAAGTATGGTTTTCTCATCCCTGCCTTTTAGTTCAGGGATTAAAGTTCTTTGCTTTCTATTTGTCAATCTGTACCTTACTAGAGGGTATATTTTTAAAAGAGTTTATTATTTTGGTCATCTGCAATCTCAGGGTTGTAAATAACAGATCAATACCTATATTTTACTTAAAAGAGTCTCCTGAACATTGGGTTTTAGGGAATGTACAGTATATAATCAAGTGGCATTATATTTTATATTTTATGGTTTACTCATGTTGTGATTTCTCATCCTAATATTTGAGGTGTTTCACATTATAATACATTATAATAATATATTCTGCATTCTCCTAGCTGTGGCTGTTCTCAAATCGTATTCTTCCAGAGGTAAAGAACATAATGGCTTACTCCAACACATCTTATTTAATGTTTTGTTGACAGCCTTAATATTTAAAATTTATTTATTTCCCATACTTTTCACCCCGAAGGGTCCTCAGGGTGGCCTCACAACAAACAAGCAGTATTTTCTGTGTACATATCAAATGTATAGTATGGGACAATTTTATTTGTATTTGTGGAAACTTGTCACATTGATTGCAAAAATGTATTCCTGAGGCAGTGCATAATAGATGGCATTAAATGTGTATTCATTAGGAAATGATGCACATACAATACTTTGATTTAACTTCAGTGTGGCAGGTCTGTTAAGTTGGCTGATAAGCTTTGTTGATTTTAAAGGGGATTGTGTGTGTGTGTGTGTGTGTATGCCTTCAAGTAATGGTAACACAATGATAAATCTGAATAAAATGCAACAGGCATTCTTAATTTCCTTCTAGTAATTACAGAGAGATTTTTAAATGCCAAATTAGCCCTAACCTGATGTTTTCACACTAATTTTACTTCATGGTCCCAATTCAGTAGAGCTACTGAGAGTTCTTTCATACTACATAATTGCAATAGTATGATTCCACATTAACTGCCATGGCCACATTGTAAAAAACTGTCAGGACCTCAAGTCCTGCCTTGTTTCTTTGAGCCATGCCACATTGTCTTTGTGTAGCTGCTCATTTAGTTGCTTATATGCATCTATACATATGTATACTGGATGATGGGTGTCATGTTTATAACATGCTGATATTCCTTTTTTAGTAGAGGCTTGTAGGGAGGGTTCTCCTTAGTTAGAAACGCTTATCTTTGTTTGGCAGATTTGAGACAGAGAAGCTACAGCAGTCCCAAAAGTATTGTCTTGGGAGAATAGTACAGGGGATAGGGAATGCTATGGTTAATAAGCAAATGGGAGGAAAGGCTGTGAAAGTGGTACTGAATCCTTGCACAGACAAACAGGGTCAATTGCCTATAAATATATGGTTTAGGTAATACTCATGAGGTCTGACAGCATCCATAGTATAGTTCGCTTCTTGGTTATCTTAAGTAAACTTTTACTAACTCCTTGTAAACTTTGTTTCTTGAAGTATGTAAGCCTTTATATGACGAAATCCTGGGATCAGCATTGGAAGGAAGGGCATTTAGGCTCCTCAGCCAGTGGGGTCCTCTTGGATTTCTAAACAAATTACTAACCTTTCAGGATCACATAGGATGAACCATGGTAGTTAAAATGGAATCATATTGCCATAATTACCCAGTGTGAAAGATCCCTGAATGAATGAATAATCAACCTTTGATTTCTCTAATTCAAAGGTTTTACTTTAGTTGAGACTAATAACTTATTTAGGTTTTATTGTTGCACCGTCTTGCTCCCCCTAATTTAATGTTCAATTAGAAATGAATTCCATGTGTACAAGCACTGCCACATCATTAACTTCACAAAACAATGCTAATGGTAAACAGCTGTTACTTTTGCATATGGCCACCAGCACACAAAATTTGGCAGTATCGATACAGAGAGGCTGGAACAAATCTCCTTCCTCAACTAAAAGGGAAAGATGTATGCATGAAGATAACTCTTTTATGAGATCCCCATGATGAAAATCATGCTAGTTATATTTGGGCAGTCAGCATGCATTCATATGGAAAGGGACCATGATTGTGTGAAGAGAGGTTCATTGGATGGATATTTGTTTGTTTAACCAATATGCTTTTAAAAGAGGTTTTAAAAATCCAAATCTGAGTTTCCAGATAACTTGATTTGGAATGACAAAATGCAAAGCAGCCCTTCATTCCCTATGCCAGGGTGAATGCAAAACGTGAAAAGTGCTGTAGGAAAAGTACAATGGGAAAATGGGCATTGGCGCCCCAATGATTTCTTACAAGAGCTCCACACACCATTAGGACATTTATTTATTTACAGTATTTATACCCTGCCCTTCTCACCCTGAAGGGGACTCAGAGCGGCTTATAGAACATACATATGGCAAACATTCAATGCCGATTATACAATTAACAAGGACAGACAACACAAACAGAGGTAAAGGCAGTTTTCCCCATCTTATTTCCAGCATCTTGGAGGCTGTGCTCAACTCCAAACACAGGGGTCCATGTTCCATGCCAAAGAGCTTTCCTCCGATCAATGTCATTAAGTGCGCCTTTATTACCTCCCCGCTAAAAGCGGTATCTATTTATCTACTTGCATTTCTGCTTTCAACCTGCTAGGTGGGCCAGTGAGCTGGGGCTAACGGCGGGTGCTCACCCTGACTTGGGCTTGAACTGCTGACCTTTGGATTGGGAGGATTTTTCTGCAGCACAGCTAAACCCGGCCCCAAGCTGCACAACTAACAATCAAAAAACAAGAGCAGTGTTTGAGAAACTTTTTTAAAGTAACAGGTAGTTCTGGTTGCAGGGGAAGGATCAAAGGTCACGGTGGAACATATACTTTGAGGGCAGAAAGTCTTGGTTCAATCCCTTTGCCTATCAAAGCTAGCACTGAAGTAGACAGAGAAATGATCTGATTTGGTATTTAAAAGTTTTTTATGTTTACTCCTTCCTGATATGAGCACGTTTTTGTCTCCAAAGAAAAAGAAAGAAAGCATTGTGTCTGTGTAGTGTTTGTTTTTTCTGTGTAATAAGGGGTATAAAGATACTGAGCACGTCAACAGTTTAAGTTGTCCCAGGCTGGGGCCAGACAAATTCTCAGTTGTGAAATATGAATCTTAATAAAACAGGTATTTTTCTTTCTCCCTTCTCCCTTTTATACATTATGTGAATCTTTCGTTTATTCTTAGCACAAAAAGACAAACACAACGACTTACGCTACCTATATACATAGGCAGGCTGCAGTCCACTTAGGCTGAATTTCATAGAGTAAGAATGTTTCAGAGATGCATGTACATTGTGGCTATAACATTTCATGCTCTGCATTCTGCTATGGTTCGCTGATGTTGGCTGTGTAGCCCTATATTTTATTGAGGTAATCCTGGTCAGCATATATCAAAAAACCAGTGAAAAGGCTGTCAGTCCAGTAGGGATCATAAAAGAGTCCGTTCTGTTCCGAGTAGAATATCTGCAGCCAGACCTCATCGTTCTGCTTCAAGGGAAGGATTGTTGATCCAGAAGCGACATCATGGTTCCCCGTGTTGGCGTCAAATGTTTTTATCCTGTACTGCCCGTTGTGCACCAGCCCAATAGCCAAGTGTTTATTGGCCAAAGTGATGTCATAGGTGAAATAGTAGATGCCAGGGATGCTGCATATAAATTTCCCACTTGACGTGTTGTAATTCCCACCTTCATTCATGAGGATCCTGTCAAATTTGATGGGTAAGCGCTCTCTTGGGTAGCTTTTGGTCACAGCAACAGAAAAGGCTGACTTGGCTTTACTGGCCCCACAGCTGCAGGGACCTGGCATCCCCAAATCTCCCTGCACACCTTTGGGCCCTTTCTTTCCTGGTCCTCCACTTCTCCCAGGATGTCCCTTCAGGCCCCTTGGACCCCTGGGGCCAGCTTTGCCAATGGCTCCCGCTTTTCCTTTTGGCCCTGGCTTGCCTTGGTTCCCTGTTCTGCCTTGTGGACCTAAGAGACAAATCAACTTCAGTGAAAGTGAAGTGTAACAGGAGAAACTTTTACTAACGGGTCCTTCTTATCATGGTGGTTTGACCTAATATCACATTCTTAAAAGTGCCAGTGCCTGTGTTGTCCCCATTAGCATTGTGGTATATAATTAATATATGTTAGAATCATGTACATACAAAACAAGTTTGGAGCTCTTTTCAATAAAGTATTTTTAACAGAACAAAAATGATGCATACATTAATCCCTGCATCAAAACATTTGATAATACATAGCAAGGTGGAAGGAGTAGGAAAAGAGGAAGACATTTAAAAAAGCAATGACTGGAATGGAGAGAGGTAGCTTTCCATTTTGTAACAAATCCTTGGCCTGTAAAAAAAGGTAAAGGTTTCCTCTTGACATTACATCTAGCTCAACTCTGGGGGGTGATGCTCATCTCCACTTCTCAGCCAAAGAGCTGGCGTTGTCCATAGATGTCTCCAAAGTCATGTGGCTGACATGACTGCATGGAGCACCATTTCCTTGTCGCCGAAGTGGTACCTATTGATCTCACATTTGCAGGTTTTCAAATTGCTAGGTTGGCAGAAACTGGGGCTAACACGCTGTTCTCCGGATTCGAACCGCCAACCTTTTGGTCAGCAAGTTCAGCAGCTCAGTGGTTTAACCCACTGCGCCACTGGTGGCCCGTAATATCTTTTTGCAATTTCATTAACAAGTCCAAACCCAGTTGCCAGTCCCAAATACAACAGGCCAAACAGGATAGAACAAGATCAATGAGAGTTACTTAAATTTTGACTGAGTATTCATCAGTTGGTTCAATTAATTGACTTGAATTGAGGCTAGCAATTTAATTTAGGACACTATGTGATTCTGCTTGCAGAAGCATTCCTAAGTGGAGCTCACACTCAAACTTTCCCACTGGCAGAAGTTGTGTGTGTGTGCAGTTTCCAGCAGTGCATCCCTTACTCCATAGTCAGGGGCAGTACCCCTTTTACCTCTTATAGCAGATTTGGAGAGGATATAGTGGCATTTCTGCTAAGTTACAGAGTTTTAAAGGCTCATTGCTGCTTACCTTCTTCACCCTTCTCTCCTTTTTCCCCATCCTTTCCGTCTTGTGCATCTTTTCCTGGGAAGCCCATCCTTCCCATATTCCCAGCTGGACCGCGAGGTCCTGGTATCCCTGGGGGGCCTTGTGGCCCTGGCAAACTACATATAAGTTGCTTAGAACCTTTCTGAATTTCTGCTTTTAGAAAGCTGCTGAGAAACTGGTTGGCTACACAGGGTACAATCCAGACAAACAGCACAAGGAAGATCATGGTGAACACCTGAAAAAAATGAAAAAGAAGGTGTTAAAGCAACACACAATGCAGCTGGCACCAATGGCTGCTATCGACTCAGAAAACAGAAAAATTATAGGATTTAAATATATAGATCCTTGTTGAAAGCCCAGTCCATTCATCACTGAATAGATTACAGAGCTGACTGGGGGCTCTTCCACACAGGTCTATATTCCAGAAGATCAAGGCAGAAAATCTCACATCATCTGAGTGTGGACTGAGGGCCCTTCCATGCTGCCCTATATCCCCGAATATCAAGGCAGGAAACCCCACATTATCTGCTTTGAACTGGCTTATCTGAGTCCACACTCAGTAATGTGGGATTTTCTGCCTTGATATTCTGGGATATAGGACTGTGTGGAAGGGCCCATTTCTAGGTTTAAACCAATTCTTGGCTCAGTCTAAATGTATGTCTTCTGAACCTCGGGCTGGATATACACTACCATATAATCCAGTTTCTGAATCTATATGCTTTGAGCTGGATTATATGAGTCTACACTGCCACATAATCCAGCTCAAAGCAGATAATCTGGATTCAGAAACTGGATTATATGGCAGTGTAGATAGGGGTCACTTAGATTGATGTTAGGGATTTGAATGCAAAAACAATTAAAATTTGATTAAACTAAAGTCTCATCATGCTGGCCTCAGACCAATTATGTTTTCAGGCAAGACCTACAAAGGCCCATAATGATATGGCAGTATTTTCATGCTGGAAAGAACAAACAAGATTAGGTTAATATTTGTTGTTGCTGCTCTTGTATGTCTTTGAGTTGTTTCTAGCTGCTTCCAAAACACAATTATACCAGCAAATCTTTCCCTATTTCTAAAGTAACTATGATTTAGCTCAAACAACCACAGAAGATTCAATGATCTGACATAAACTTTTGTAAACTCCGGCCTACATTATGAGGTTCAAGTGAGCTGGAGGTTAGCAAAGTATATTCCTATTAAAGCTTGTTAGTTTTCAAGGTACCTCCAGAAACTTGTTGATTTTGTTGCAACAGGGTTATATGGCTACCTTTCTCCCAGTTGTTTTTGACATCCAGCTTTTTAGTCATTCTTCTTCTCTTTCTAATAATATTCCTAGAAAGATTTTTCTTGAGGCTGTACTTCTCATTTTGGGCTGAGCTCAATCACAGATATTTTAGCTTAAAACATCCAAGCAAAATTGTGAGCTTCCATGTTTCTCCTCCACATCCAGTTTTTTGAAAAACAACTATTCTGATGAAAAGTTCTCAAAATCTTGCACACCATTGTGGAATTATATCAGGTCTGTGACTTTTGGATTTTGCTTTGTGTTGTGTGTTTTTCCTGATCTTTGCGGGGTGTGGGGTGTGGGGGTGGGGTGGGGTTAGAACACAAAGAAAACATTAAACAGAGGTATTGTCAATTATGCTATCAGTTGATGTCCTCAATTTACATGATGCAATACAATGGGAGACACTACAGCCCCTGGCAACTCTCAGCAGGCGTGGCTCAGTCAGGAAGCACAAGTTCAGACCTTTATCTCCCCTTTCCGTCACTTCCAAATACCAGAAGTCTTCTCAGCCCTGAGTCCTAAGCTCCACTAACATTGTTATATTTCCCCTTTGGGCCTTATTGTGGTTATCTGTGCCAGCCTCTCCCAATTTGATGTCTCGCAAATGGAAGTTACAATATAAATTTCCCATTGTCCTCTTCTTACTGAGAGTGATGGCATTTAATTCAACATCTGGAAATCATCAGGTTGAGGAACCCAATAATATGAAATATTTTCAGGAGTTTTGGTTGCTGTATTAAAGTTAAACATTATCACCCACCAACATAATCATATCATTATCATCAGTTTCAGAAAAATATAGACTATAAAACAGGAAATATACTATTATCTTCCACGTTTGGGACTGAATATGATCGCCCCTAAAGCAGTTCCAGCTGTAGACTATTGAGGGCCAGTGTGGTGGCTTGAGTGTTGGGCTATAACTCTGGAGATAGCGGTTTGAATCCCAATTCAGCCGTGGAAACCCACTGGGTGACCTTGGGCCAGTCACACCATCTCTATCTCACAGGAATTCAAAAGCAACTTGCCTCTGAACAAATCTTGCCAACAAAACTGTGCCAGGGTCTCTATAAGTCAGAAATGGCATGAAGACATACGATGACAACAACAACAACAACAACAACGGGCTATTGAAAAAGGAACTTGTACTGAGAAAGTATGTATGTAAAAGATTAGTAATACTGTTGAGGTTTTAACTAAGTAGGCAAAAGAGAAGACACACACTTCAGGAGGATTACATTTGCTATCAAAGTGAAGTAGAGTGCATATTTTATTAATCTAGGTTGCAATGCTAAATATAGTGCCAGTTGGGAATTTTAGGGCCCTCCAGGTGTTTTGACCTAAAAAGCCTATCAGCCTCACCCTGGATTGCCTGTGGCCAAATATTTTCTCCAGTCCTGCTAATTATACTTTATTGGGAGTATATTCCGTGAACTCAGTAAGGCTTATTTCTAAGTAGAAAAGTATGGGATGCTTTTGTTTTTGCCATAAGAAATGCAGGCAATATCATAGCCAAATATTGTATCTAGAAGGGGATTGTACAAAACTTATTCTGTTACTTTAGAAACAAAACATGTATTATGAAGAGTTTTGCTTGACATTACATTAACATGTTGATATATTAAAAGTACAGTTTATACATAGTATAAGTATGAATTGAATTTTCATTTTATTTTACTCTTTTTTTCTAACAAATGGAGCTCTGAACTGGATGGAACCTCTTTGGTAAAGAACACATAAAATGCCAGAATAAACCATCAATGTTAGCAAAGAAAAATAATCATAATTTGTTTCCTCTCCTTCTCCATATGTAACATAACATAAGGAGAACCGTAACCAAGACCATGAATTGCAGAGATTAGATGCTGTACACTGTGTTGCATAAAAGTTTTAATGTTACATAGTTACATCATTTTAGGGTTGTAAATATATTGGCACATTGATTTAAATACTTTAGTCAAACTTACAGCCCCCACCCCCAAAAGACTTCAATTTTTCCAGGAAAAGAAAAAGGTATCTGTTCTTTTTGAGGATTTTTCTGTTTCTTTTCCGAGACTTCACATTTGCAACTCTCATACATATGAAAACTGTCAGGTTTTCATATGTGAAAACTGTTTTTTCTAAACATGGTATCTTCACAAATGGAGACAACTTGATATAGGATTTTTAGGTTTTTTTTAAATTATTGATTAGCCCATCAGCCATATCAAAACATATAGCAGTTTTAGTATTCAGCTGACTCTGGAGAACAGGGTGCAAATATTTCTTCAGCTATGAAACCCACTGGGTGATCTCAAGCAAGTCACACTTTCTCAGGGCGGTTTCACACAGCCCTTTAACCTGGGAGCAATCACATTTTTAAAACGTGCTTTTCTGGGAGGGGGGGGGGGGGGTCCACATGCACTGCCGGGCTTTCCAGCAGGGAACCGAGACACAAAATAAAACCTCTTTAAAAAGCCTTTAAAACTCACCTGCCTGCCATTCCCCTTTCTCCAGAGATGTCCTGGCACATAACAAATGATATGACAGGAGAAGGAAGTCGGGGGGAGGGGGGGGGAGTGATTTTCATTCTCCTTTCTCTTTGCCTGGTGTATCATTTGTATGTGCCAGGAGAACTTTGGAGAAGTGGGAATGGCAGCCGGGTGAGTTATTTTCCTTTTTAAAAGGCTTTTAAAAAGGTTTTGAGAAGGGGGTAGGGGCTGTCTTGGGTTTCTTGGGCTCCAGGAGGCCAAGAAACCCGAGACAGATGTGTAGATGGGCACTGGAAGTAGCATGGTGTGATTCCCAGGCCCTTCTACACAGTCCCCACACCTGGAAATACATGGGTCTTTGGACCAGCGTCTTTCCAGCAGTCAAATTACCTCAGGACAAAGCACTGTTTTCCTGCTTTTTGCTGAAAACATTCATTTTTCCCTGAGATGTCATCTGGATGCCCCAGGGGAGGATGCACACTTTAGGTGCTGTCTGGATGTGCCCTCAGCCCCAGAGGAAGGCAAAGGTAAGCCTCTTCTGAACATGTCTTGCCAAGAAAACCCTGTGATATTTCTCCAATATCTTCGTTAATCGCTCATTTTCATCTGGGGTTTCTTTTTGCTTCCATCTTCTTGCATAGCAAATTCTAGCAGCCGTCGTAATCAGAAATATTAGCTTGTCCGTATTTTGTTCTATGTCAAGTCCATGCATTCCTAGCAAGAATAATTCTGGTTTCCATGGAATATTAATCTTTAATATTTTTGTAGTTCTCTCTGTACTTCTTTCCAATATGCTTTTGCTTTGGACATGACTACCACATGTGGAAATATGAACCTTCTATTTCTTTACATTTCCAGCATTGTGTATTCATGCACTTGTAGCTCTTCCCTAACTTCTTTGGCGTCATATACCATCTGTATGCTTTTTTTACCCAATTTTCGTTCAAATCTATTGCATAGTTATATTTTAGTTTTTTCCTCCAAATCTCCTCCCATTCTTCTTTCTTGATGGTTCTTCTTATTGGAGATCAAGAACATGGATAGACTTACCTTTCTTGTATCAAAAAGTAAAGGAATAAACATGAAAGAAACAAATTGGGAAAAAGTAACTGCATACTGTAAAGAACAAAACAAGAAGATCTTATTATAATAATTAAATTTTTTTTGCAAAAACACGGCAAGAGACTAAGGAGAGAGAGGAAGGAACAAATAAGAAACAGAAGATGAGGGGAGAGAGGAAGAAGAGAGAAAAGAGATGTCCCTTTAGAAGATACCGGGAAGTCAAAACAGCTGCCTTGTCTTTCTATCTCATTTTCTTTTATCTTCTTTTCTTCTTTACTGGTTTTATATATATATAGAAAAAGAAAAAAATGAAATAGAATTATATATATATATATATATATATATATATATATATATATAATTCTAATATATATATATATACATATACACACACACACACATATATATATATACACATATATACATATATATATATATATATATATATATATATATACATACACACACACTCACACACACACACACATACACACACACACACACACACATATATATATGCACCCTGTGATATTTCTACCTTGCCAAGTAATGCAATATGAACTGCATTTAATATTTTAATTTTGGATTTACATGTAATTAGAGAAGACTAATATGTTGATGAGAGATATTGTGTCGTTAGTTATGTAATTGGTATTCAAATATATTTAAAGATATATTTTTCTAAGTGAAGTAGTCAACTGCAAATTTAAGAAGTTCCAACTGTCCTACAATTTTTTCTAGCCATCCAAAAATAAAAACAACAGTGTGGGCTGAAAGAAGACATTGGTTCATCACAAGATCCAAGGTAATTGCTTGCCTTGTATGTTGTTTTATCTCAGGTAATGAGGGAATTCTCTTCTGACACGTCTGTTTCATTTGACTCCAAGGACACTCCTTCATGATATATAGCCAAGTTGTTGTCAAAGGCTACTTACTGATAGAGGCTCATTAGTTTTATCATGAAGAATTAAGGGAGTAGCATTGGTGTCAGTAGTAATTTCAAAAAGGGTGTTTATGTCAGGTATACTCAGTTCCCTCCTGAGTTTGTAAATTTTCAGTTGTTTAGAAGCATTATGGTGTGTTGTTGACTGGGGTTAGTCCTATTGCATTTTCAGTTTCCATTTCAAGGACAGGGAGTAAGAAAAACAAAAATACCAGAGCCTATTAAATCATGTGTTATCGTGCCATCTAGCTCAGATTTTGTATGTGCTGCTGTCTGGGGATGGGATGAGTCTCAGACAGTGAAATTGGAGGCACCTCCAGAATACATTCCTTAAGAAACTACTGAGACTCCCACTGGGCACCCCGACAGCCTTGGTCCTGGCAGAGGTTGGTCTCTCCCCTCCCCATTAGATCACGTGTTCACGTCACCCTATTTCATTATTGGAGAAGTGTAAAAGAGTCTTCAGTGAGGTTGCTCCCCAAGGGATGTTTTGAACAACTAACAAAATGCAAAGTCTGGAATACAAGATATCAGAAGCTGCTTTAATTTCACCCCACTTTGTCTGATAAGTTCTCAATCTTGATCTCAAGGGAGAAGCTCCATGAATATATTTTTAATCATGGTTTTCACCAGGATAGGCAGGCTATTAATAACTCCAAATTTTCCCACTGCTTCAGACTGTACAAACTGGACCATGATAGGGCTATCCACCTGACTAGGCTCACATTTCCCAAACTTAGGCAAGCCTTCACAGCCCTTCATTTTCAAAGTATGCCCACAGAAGTGATTGATGTTCGATACACGGGCACCCGTCTTGCTCTTCCTTTATGTGTTTGCAGGGCCCCGGAAATTGAAGACTTGCCTCACTATTGTTTTCCTGCCCTCTGTATTCTGAGCCAAGAACTAAAATCCTGGGCATATTCTTTATTTTCTTCAAACCAATTCTGTGTCAGAAAAGATTTTCTACCTTTTAGCTGACACTAACCCTGTGGTTACTCACAAGGTACTTCTTTTTGCCTTGGCAGGAAAGAAAATCCAAGCAAGACTAATTTCTGATATTGCAGTCGACCGTGCTGGGGATGCTTTTATTATTTATTTATTTATTTATTTATTTATTTCATTTACTTATACCCCGCCCTTCTCACCCCGGGGGGGACTCAGGGCGGCTTACAGTGGGGGCACAATTAGATGCCCAAGGCAATTCACAGGCAGTACAAATACAAACAATTCAACAATTAATTAAAAACATCAGTACATAATAAAATCATAAAACAATCTCATGCTCAGGGTTCAGAGTCCATATATCCATTCCATTCCATTTGTCCTTATCTATCATCAGATCCTTCAGTTAGCTGTCAGAATGACCAAAGGCTTGATCCCAGATCCAGGTCTTCAGTTTTTTCCTAAACGCCAAGAGGGAAGATGACGATCTAATCTCCCCGGGGAGTGAGTTCCACAGGTGGGGGGCCACCACTGAGAAGGCCCTGCTCCTCGTCCCCGCCAGCCTCACTTGTGACAGTGGCGGAGTCGAGAGCAGGGCCTCCCCAGAAGATCTTAAGCTTCGAGATGGGACATAGAGGGAGATCCATTCGGACAAATACACTGGGCCGGAACCGTATAGGGTTTTGTAGGTCAAAACCAGCACTTTGAATTGTGCTCGGAACTGGATCGGCAGCCAGTGGAGCTGGCGCAACAGGGGGGTTGTATGCTCCCTGTACGTCGCTCCGGTGAGCAATCTGGCTGCTTCTCGCTGAACTAGCTGTAGTTTCTGAGCAGTCTTCAAAGGCAACCCCACGTAGAGTGCGTTGCAGTAATCCAACCGGGATGTGACAAGAGCGTGGACCACCGTGGCCAGGTCTGGCTTCTCAAGGTACGGGCGCAGCTGGCGCACAAGTTTTAGTTGTGCAAAAGCTCTCCTGGCCACCGCCGAGACCTGGGGTTCCAGGCTCAGCGATGAGTCCAGGATCACTCCCAAGCTGCGAACCTGCGTCTTCAGGGGGAGTGTAACCCCGTCTAACACAGGCTGTAACCCTTTTAACTAATAGTGGCTGTTTATATCCAGTGTGTTCCCTGCTTAAGTTTTAGTAATGCTGCATTTACTTGTGTTTACTTGGTTTTTAATTATGCAGGTGCTAGTCCATGCAGTATCTTATATAGTATTTTAAGGGCGAATCTTGCCATTGATAGATGTAGCATTATAATGATTTATATAGGATTTTAATGGTGCATTTTATGTGCAGAGCTTGACGAATCCAAGGCTGGAGTTAAAAGTGCTGGAAGAAATATTAACAGTCTTAGATATGCAGATGATACCACTTCGATGGCTGAAAGTGAGGAAGAGCTGAGGAGCCTTCTAATCAAGGTAAAAGAAGAAAGTGCAAAAGCTGGGTTGCAGTTAAACATAAAAAAACCAAGATTCTGGCAACAAAACTGATTGATAACTGGCAAATAGATGGAGAAAACGTGGAGGCAGTGGTCATGAAGAGTTGGAAGCGATTGAACGAATAAACAACAAAATCTGGTTTTCATATATTTATTTGATTGCTTAATATGCGAAAGACCTATGATCTAAGCATCAAATAAAACTTGAAGGATATTTATGTTTATGTATATAAAGGCATTGTTGTTTTCTCTTTTTCCCAGTGAATGCAAGATTTCTGAGTACTGCATCTGAAGAATTGAGTTTTTATCCATGGGATCTCATGGGAAAATAAAAACCAGTGAGTCTCAAAGATGCTGCCACTCTTGTCTTCTCCCCCTTCCTACCTCCTTTTCATGAGGGTTGTTTGTAATGCAAACATCACTCCTGGAAATCTTCTGGAAGCGCTGGCAATTATTAGCACAAGGCATGCAAATCCCACCTGCTTTCTTGGTGTTGCATACTGCTCTGAAGCCTCCCAGAATTTTCACTTGAGACAAGAAGTCTCTCTATGAACCATCTCGGAGGTTCAGATTGTCTGAGGAGGCCCTGCTCTTGATCCCGCCCCCCTCTTGCAGGTGCGACTGGTGGGGACGAGAGACAGGGCCTTCTTGGTGGTGGCCTCTCGACTATGAAACTCTCTCTCCATGGAAATTAGATAGGCTCCCTCCCTCCTAGCCTTCAGGAAGAAAGAGAAGACATGGTTGTGGGACCAAGCATTTGCACAATGATTCCTAGTGCAACAATTCCCAGTGACCTCTCAGTGCAATAATGAACAATGCAAATGACAATAGGTATGGCTCCTGGAATATGCGTTTGGACTCTTTGATTTGAAGTAATTGCTTTAAGTGATATGTTTTAAGTATGTGATTTCAAAAATATGTTGTTATTTTTATATGTATTCTAGGGATCCAATTGTGCCTTTGTTGTGAGCTGCCCTGAGTCCCCTTCGGGGTGAGAAGGGCAAGATATGAATGCAGTAAATAAATAAATAAATAAATGTTATTATTTATTTAGTTATTTAGCTTGTATACCGCTACTCCAAATTTGGCTCGGAGCGGTTTACAGAAGCAGATTAAAACAATAAAATTAGCTTTAAAATAACAGTAAGCAGCGAGGATGGACATAGCCCCGAGTTTTCACCCATCAAAAGCTTGTCGGAAAAGGAAACTTTTACAGGCTTTCTGAAAAGCAAGTAGGTCTCGGATGGTTCGAGTTTCAACCAGTAAGGCATTCCATAAATAAGGGGCTACAATCGAGAAGGCTCTATGCCTAGTAGATGACAAATGATAGGTCCGGATGTTAGGGACTGCAAGCAAATTTTGGTCTTCAGACCGGAATAATCTCTGGGGTTGGTAGGGGGATAAGCGGGCCCTCAGGTACGCCAGCCCCAGATCATATAAGGCCTTAAAGGTTAGTACCAGCACCTTGAAAGTAATCCGGTACTCAATTGGAAGCCAGTGCAACTGTTGGAGAATTGGGGTGATACGACACCTCGCCGGCACCCCGGTGAGAAGACGAGCCGCCGCATTTTGCACCAGCTTCAGTTTCCAGATCACTGACAAAGGAAGGCCAATGTAGAGGGCGTTACAGTAATCAAGCCTCGAGATGACCGTCGCCTGGATCACCGTAGCCAGGTCGTTCCTAGATAGGTAGGGAGCCAGTCGCCTAGCGTGACGTAGTCGCTCTGCTCACAGCAGAGACCTGGGCCTCCATTGTGAGCAGCGGGTCCAATAAGACACCAAGGCTTCTTACAGAAGATGACGGGTGTAGTGTCTCGCCATCCAGGGTAGGCAGCTGGATCTCCCTCCCACCCGGACGGCCCAGCCAAAGGATCTCCGTCTTCGCTGGATTCACCCTCAACCTGCTGGCACGCAACCAGTCGCCTTCGGGCTGAGAGTGGCGGTCAACAAATGCAAATAATAATAATAATAATAATAACCATCTAGTAACGGCCTCAAGGCACTGATGGAAATTTTCGGACTTCCATGTTTCATTTTTGCCCCTTCTGCATTGCCATATAAAATCCAGATTATTTGCTTTGAACTGGATTATGTGGCAGTGCGGATCCAGATAATCCAGTTCAAAGCAGATAATGTGGATTATTTGCTTTGATATTCTGGATTATATGGCAGTGTAGAAGTGGTGTTTGTGTTTTGGATGATATTCTGTAACTTTAATAGCTGCAAAAATTCAAATCTCTGATCAGCTGAAACATTCACACCTAACTGCAGCAGGGAAGAGCTCTTTGCCCCACCCCAGCCATTCCACAGATATATAAACCCATTGTCCTATTTCCAACAGACCTCACTACCTCTGAAGATGCTTGCCATAGATGCAGGCGAAACGTCAGGAAAAATGCCTCTAGAACATGGCCCTATAGCCCGAAAAAACCCATAAGAACCTATTCAAATCTCTGTTTCAAAAAGCTTTTTTTGCCACAAAAAAAAATAAATAGAGAGAGAGAATATTTCAAAAGTGTGGAGCATTATAGAACAATTTTAATGGGTTGAGGGTGTTTCCTACTTGCTTGGGGCTTTCTGCTGTGTAGTTGACAACAGTTATACAGCTTCTCTGTCTTTATCTTTACATTCTTTTCCTTCTCATCTCCGAATTCATTCCCTTAGCAGTGTAAAATTCATTCCAGAAAATGTCAGCTTTTAAGAATGTTTTGGAAAATGTGTGGGTGTTTTCTTCCCCTTTCCAATACTTTTACCTTTAAAGGCAAAATACACATGGATATCATTTTCTGCTAAGAGTGTTTGGGAGATGTGTTAATCATAGTAAAATAAAACTGGACTTATCCCTTCACAAGAATAATTTTGGATTAGGGGGGAGTGACTTGAACAGAATTTGGGCAGGAATAGGTGATTTTCCTTCTCCCCCCTTCTCCTGGCGCATCATTTCTACATGCCAGAAGAGGTCCATCATCACTTTAATGGCAGTCGGGTAAGAAATTTTAAAGCTCTTTTTAGGGGTGGGGGGTATGGGGTTGGTGTTGTTTTGGGTTTTTCAGGCTCCACGAGCAAAGCAACCTTAACACAGCTGTGTGGATTGGACCCAGAAGTCACACGATGCGATCCCCCAGTCCAATCCACACAGGGCCCACACCTGGAAAGCCCTGGGTGCTATGAAAGACCCAGGTCTTTCCAGGTGTCAGATTAATTCAGGACAAAACAGGGTGTTCCTGCTTTGTCCCGAATTAATTCACTTTTACCTGAGGCATCATTTTGTAAAAGGTAAAAGTGCGTGAGCGTGTGCATTTTGGGCGCTGTGTGGATGCGCCCTAAGCAACACATCTACTCCTGGAAACGGCGAGTGTCCTGTATACCACTTGAAATAATTGGATGTTCAGAATACATTGATACTATCCCCTGCCATTGGGTGGGATGGACGGATGGATGTATGGATGGACGGACGGGCCAACAAGTTGATTATAAAGGAAATATGACAATTTATAAGGCGCAACAGGTCTTTGTTGATTTTCCATCCAACCATACCAAGCAAATTAAGCTATGTAACAAGAGAAACAATTGCCTTTCTCAGAGAAAAATGATTGTATGTTTTGTTTAAAGTAATCTGCATTCCCTCCCCCACCGGGTCTTTTTGGTAGGTAAGTGAAACAAACAAAGAATTATCCTTACTTTGGTCAAAATCTGGAAGATTTCGGAGGCTACACAAAGACATAAGCCCCAACTACACTGCGATATAATGCAGTTTGAAATTGCATAATATGGTCAGTGTAGAATAATCTGTATTATACGCCTCTACACTGATCATATAATGCAGTTTGAAACTGCATTATATGACAGTGTATATGGGGCCAGGGCCATAGAAATACATATTAAAGGACTGAATGAAAATACTGCCACTACTTTGGAAGAGAACAAGGGCGCCCCCACCTGAGCCCTTAAACACATTGCTAGATTATATACAGAAAGGAATTTGGTGAGTGGAAATGAACCATATCAGAAGGGGAAGAAATAGATGGTGTTTTCAGATCCCATTGTGTGAACTCCATTTTCTTACTGAGGCTGTAACTAGTACAGCTGGAACTAGTGGGAACCAGCAGACCTAAAAAAGATGCCATGTACTACCAGGAGTTATGAATCACCCATTTCTGAAGGCATCATTTCCTAAAAGCCCTCTGTGCAAACATGCAAGTCATTGATCATGTCCAAGGTTTAATTTCAGCAACAGACTAACTGCTTTGTGAAATCTATCAATAGCATGGGCAAGGCACACTTTCACGGCCTCATAGGAAGGCAAAGACAAACCCCATTCTGAACAAATCTTGCCAAATCTTGATAGGCTCACCTTGCATTGCTGTAAGTCAGAAATGACTTGAAGACGACTCTAAGGTTCAACAAAATGTGGAGGGTCACTCTCAGGCCCGTAGCCAGGATTTCGTTTCGGGGGAGGGCTGAATTTTTTCAGGGGGGGTTTCGGGGGGGGGGCTGAGTTTCAGGGGGGGCTGAGTCTGAGTGAAAGAGGGTCTAGCCTAGCAAACCTTTTGTATCATTACCCCAATACCCCCATGCATATGGGATATATTGAGTATGGTGATCAGATCATGATACGAATAAACGTAACAGTTTAAATAATGCACCAGTAAGGCCTTTTCGCGAACCACCATGAGAATTTTTTTGGGGGGGGGGGGGCTGAAGCCCCTCAAGCCCCTCCCCCCTGGCTACATGCCTGCCCACCCTTACCATTGATGAGGGAGAAAGTCAAGCAGGTGATTATAAAATGAATGTGCCAGTTCACCTGGCACAACAAAACTTTGATTTTCCACCCTACCATATCAGGAAATTAAGCTATATATCAAGGAAAAATAACAATTGCATTCCTCTGAGACAAAGGATTCTGTGGTTTAAAGACAAAGAAGTTATCTGCATTTCTTCCCCCTTTAGGTCTTTTTTTGGTAGAGAAGTGAGATGTATTAATCTACATCCCAAAGTCCAAGTTACATTTTTAAAATTTATATCCTAATGAAGTGGTGATGGCAGTCCCCCATGTAATGTTTGGGTACTTTTCTCAAAATGATAAATGACTTTCTAGGCTGGATTTGTCTTGTGGGAACTGTGAGGACTTAAAGTTAGTATAAAAAGCTAGTTCTTCAAGTTGTCTGATGTCATTAAGTATAAAAAGGAAGTCATTGTCTGCTGGAGTTCAGAAAGAAGCTAGAATGCAAACGTGGCCTCTTTTTCCCAATTTCAACACTTGGAGTTTAGCAGCAGGTAGCCTTCTGATATTCAACCTTCAGTATATTTTTTGATAGGGGATCTTTTTCTGTTTAAAAGAAAATTTGCATTAGCTGCATAGGCAGCCAATATCTTGAACTAATGCTTTGATCTAGGTTCTTCAGTAAATTAAACATTGTAAGGTTAGAGTCGTAAGCACACTAGTTTAAGAGTAAAGTACATTGGAAGTGGACTTGTGTCTATGCAAACAGCATAGCTTTGTTTAGAAAATATTTAAAAACACTCCCATTAAAATATTACTTACGATCATAAACGTTTTTGAAGAAGGTAGTGATTCTTGACATCCGACCGGAAAATCTGCTGAATTGTAAACAGATGTTTAACTGTGGCACTCTGTTGTCCAGTTTCCTGGGATTCGTTGTTCGTGCTGCAAACTGGGCTTCTTTTAAAGGGAGGGCTTGAAATTCTGCATTCTCGAATGTCTTCCTTGAAGTCTGTCAAAGTCAATGCCTTTCAGTTGCATTCCCTCTTCCCACTTTTTTTCGCAGCAGCTTCACTTCTTTTGGCTTCACTTTGCCAGAGGCATATTTTGATTATTGTGTAATGTATTTGAGCTTCTGCCTCATGTCACGTGAGATGGGAAGAAAACTTTGCACACATGTGCCCGAAATGCTTGGACGGCTACAGATACTTGGAAGAATTTCCTCCCAATGCTGTTGCAGCTCAAAGGCTTAAAAGGGATCAGGGTTTGCCTGTTCTTTTTTGCAAACAGAGCACAGCATATAAAATCAAAGAAAAGCTACTACAAGATATGGGGCATGTACAGTCAACAGGTGACCCACAAGCAGGATCATTCTCTTAAAAGGCAGCATATATTTTTGAGTCCTGAGTCATTTTCACAAAAGTAAGGGAACATCTGATGAATCCTGGCAAGGGGGCTGAATTTCAACCAGGGTGCGGCAGAGAGTTTGCTTACAGTTCCACCCATAAAGAAATGTATTTTAAAGCCGGCAATGTACATTTTGAAGTGCAGACATTTACTGGGGTAACATCCAGAATCGCATCTCCCAAGAAAATTCATATTAATCTCCCTGCCCCCAGAAGATAAAGTGATAAACAAAATGGGCTAAGGCCTCCCTTATAGTCCCATCTGAAATCATTGAAGTATTGTTGTTGAGTCACGGCACCTCCCTCCCCAAAAGATTTATGAACAAATAAGTCTTCAAGTGAGAAATATGTTTTTTTCTTCATTTTTAAAACATTTTCTGCAGTTTCAAAGTTTTGAAATGTTGAAGCCACTGGACATTCTGGTAGGGCCCAGAAGCAGCTGTACTCTGAACTCTACCAAATCTAAACCCTTCATTAAATGTATAAAACTTATACCTTTTGTGTTATGCTATTATACTGTATCAATGTCTAAGTGTATAAACTTGTATCAGACGTATCCTGAAGGCATCTGCTGTCACCATGTCCCCTGCTTGCATAAGTTCCTGAGAACAGAGATTGCTACATAAGTAACAAAAGATCTTTCTGGCAATATCCCAAGCCAGATAAAGTCAAACCCGTTTTGTGTGTGTGTGTGTGTGAACCAGATTATCCTTTTTCTCACCAAGATGAGCTTAAGATGCTTTCCTATTTAACTAAGAGTTGGAGGTTTGTCATTCCCACAGAAGAGAAGGATAAACAAATATGAATACATTAGTCTTCTGAAAAGGCAACCAAGCCCCAGGTTGTTTGGGATTGACGTCCTTTGTCTTGGGTTTTTCACCTTCATCTCCTTGGAACTGGACACTTAAGTTAACCAAGGAATCATCTGCATACTCACATCATCACTTCCCCCAGTTTTGCGCCCTCCCAAAGGTGAGTCTGCAACAGACTGGACCTTTAAACTGATCAACTATCAGCTGTGCTTCTTCCCATCCACAGGGATCTCCTCCTTCTGTTAGTGACATCAGCAAAACCTCCTGCCAATTCCTGCGTGAATCCTAACTGGCACGGTTTCTCAGCCAATCAGGAGGAGGCACAGGAAATCTGAATAGCTATCAGAACTGCATAAAATGTTTTGTATTTTTCTGTGAATGTATGCATTTCAAAGTGCATTGCTATTACTTGCATCCTAGGCTAATCTGGTTTAGTGGAAGCTCACCGGGCATGGAACTCCTTATCTGTCGTCTGGTGTGCTTGGATAACACTAATGTGGGATTTGAGAACCAGTGTGGTGTAGTGGTTTGAATGTTGGGCTACAACTCTGGAGGCCAGGTTTTGGCCATGGGAATCAACTAGGTAATCTTTGTAAGAGACCCTTTCTCAGCCCCAGAAAATCCCATGATAGACTCATCTTTTGTTCATTCGTTCAGTCGTCTCCGACTCTTCGTGACCTCATGGACCAGTCACGCCAGAGCTCCCTGTCAGCCGTCACCACCCCCAGCTCCTTCAAGGTCAGTCCAGTCACTTCAAGGATGCCATTCATCCATCTTGCCCTTGGTCGGCCCCTCTTCCTTTTTCCTTTTTAAGGGTGGTACAAACTGGAAAAAAGTGACCTGATGTCCATTTTTGAAGTTGAAAAGGAGGCACTTTAAAATGTTAAGCAGGGTAGAATGGAAGGTATCACTGTATACAAATAAATGTTCATGGCAAACAAATAGGCATCAAACTGGTCCCTCTTGCTCCCACATTAGTAATCAGCTGGTGAAGAACAGGTGTACCAGGAATTCATGCTTCACACTACAAAAGAGAGCATGCACACATGTGCAACTGCTGTGCTCTCATATTTTCTTCTCTGTTGGCAATCCCCAGCAGTGCCACGTGTAAAAAGAATTGTGATTCAGGCATGTCATGCATATCATGAAATGGACTGTAGCCCACAAAAAGAATTGGTTGTTGCAATTGCAACATGTCTTTAAGGTAGCAGAAGTTTCTTCAACTTTTCCAGATTCTGCTTTTAGCCCCACACACTTCAAAAAAGAAATGAAAAGACAAGATAAATTGCCTTGTTTACAAATTATATAGGGATTCAAACAGGGCCCTTTCACAGCCTCCTATTTGCATAACTATCTACAACAGGTATTGGCAAGCTTCAGCCTTTCAGGTGTTTTGGACTTCAACTCCCACAATTCCTAATAGCCAGTAAGCTGCTTGGGATTTCATAGAATCATAGAATTAAAGAGTTGGAAGAGACTTCATGGGCCATCCAGTCCAACCCCCTGCCAAGAACCAGGAATATTGCATTCAAATCACCCCTGACACATGGCCATCCAGCCTCTGTTTAAAAGCTTCCAAAGAAGGAGCCTCCACCACACTCCAGGGCAGAGAGTTCCACTGCTGAACTGCTCTCACAGTCAGAAAGTTCTTCCTCATGTTCAGGTGGAATCTCCTCTCTTGTAGTTTGAAGCCATTGTTCCACGTCCTAGTCTCCAGGGAAGCAGAAAACAAACTTGCTCCCTCCTCCCTGTGGCTTCCTCTCACATATTTATACATAGCTATCATATCATATTTCTGGGAATTGAAGTCCAAAACACTTTTTAAACTATTATAAAATAAGATTTTAGCTGATTTTTTAAATTATTGTAATTTGATTGGACCCTTAAAGTGGGAGAAAAGTAGAATACAAACTGAATGAATACAGGGAAAACAAACAAACAAACAAACAAACATTTATTAGGCTGTCCAAACATCCTCATGAGCTTTGAGGATGATAGTCTTTGGGTTTTCAAAAAGGAATACCATGCATATTTTGTATTGGCCTGATGTTCCTCTGCAATCTGGGAATGTTTGTGCAGCCTCCCTAGAGACAACATATTCTAAATAATTTATTTTTAGCATAAACAAAATTATAGGCAAAGATTACATATGATTTTATGAGGCCATCCAGATCCCGGTTGCTCTTAGTTCATTACTACAACTAAATGTCTTTTCCTGATTTTTCTCAGACTTCAAGAAGACCAAGAGTAGCAATAACAGCCTCTCCTGGGAATGCTAACTGAGCCTATAAAAAGAGACTTAGATTGTGAATGTAAAAAAAACAGGCTAGGCTGGAAATAGGGCTCATTTGTTCTAGTTTCTGCTCGTTTTCTTCCAGAGTAAAGATAATGCACCAGACTGTTGCACAGTATCAAACTGCCTTGAGACCTATTTAAAATATGGATTGTTGTGTAGGTTTTTCAGGCTGTACGGCCACGTTCTAGAAACATTCTCTCCTGATGTTTCGCCTGCATCTATGGCAGGCATCCTCAGAGGTTGTGAGGATCTCACAATCTCTGAAAAGGCCTGCCATAGATGCAGATGAAACGTCAGGAGAGGATGCTTCTAGAACATGGCCATACAGCTTGAAAAACCTACAACAACCCAGTGATTCTGGCCATGAAAGTCTTTGACAATATGTTTAAAATATATTAGAAAATGAGACATGTCTTGGGCTCTGAGCAATTAATTCAAAGATATGAAAAAATAGACTGGTGATGCTTCTCTCAGTTTGTAACTTTACTTTAAAAAAGACTAGCAAGTTCTGCTGTTTATTTTAATTGATTTTGCTAAACAAATTAATCTTTAAGAATGGAAGCAATGCTGCTTTTTTTGTGTCAGGAGTGACTTGAGAAACTGCAAGTCGTTTTGGTGTGAGAGAATTGGCCGTCTGCAAGGATGTTGCCCAGGGGACACCCAGACATTTTTTATGTTTTATTATCCTTGTGGGAGGCTTCTCTCATGTCCCTGCAGGAGGAGCTGGAGCTGATAGAAGGAGCTCATCTGTGCTCTCCCCTGTCGGTCTTTGGTCCTGTCAGCACAGAGGTTTAACCCACTGTGCCACCGGGGGCTCCAGCAATGCTGCTTAGAGGAGGAAAAGGGATGAGTGGAATTTTGTGTCTACAGATTATACTGTAGAGATGGGCAATTCCTGCGGGTGGCTCTGGGTGCCCATGTATTGCCCCAGGGGCTGGTTGTCTGGGAGCGGCCCAGATGGCTGAGAAGGCCAACCATCAAAACAGGTCAGAAGCCACTTCTGGTTTTGAAAAATAAGTACTTAAATTAAATTAGTGTAGGGGGTCTTGAAACCTGTTGCAAAGGTGAAGTGCCACTCCTTTCAAGCTTACCAGAGGAGTCCAACCCTTCGAGATCTGTCTAGTGAGTCTAGTGCAGTGGTTCTCAACCTGTGGGTCCCCAGGTGTTTTAGCTACAATTCCCAGAAATCCCAACCATTTTACCAGTTGTTAGGATTTCTGGGAGTTGAAGGCCAAAACATCTGGGGACCCACAGGTTGAGAACCACTGTTCTAGTGGTTTAAAAGGTCCCATAAACCACAGGAGGGTGGGGGAAGAGAAGGCTGCATGTAGGACACGACTTTCTCTTTTTCTGCTTGACCTCTTTCTTTAAAAGTTGCACTAAACCAATTAACCAAACACAAACTAATCCCCATATTGGGTAGCAAGGTTAAATGGAAGAGGGCTGCGGCCATTAGGGGAACAGAAGACATTATTATCTGAACCAATGTTTTGACAAAGGCAGTGGAGAGGAGATGGCAGATCAAGTGAGAGAAGAGTGATAAGAATCTGAATTTGGATACAAGAGAAAGAACCCTAAAAAGACAAGGACTGGCCAGAAAAAGTTTGCATGTTGATTTCTAGAAAATGAGCAAGTAAGAGCAAGAGAGATGGGGGAAAACATGATGAAAGGTCTAGGACACTGAAACAGAAAGAACAGCATTGCTCCCTCCCTTTCTGCTCTCTCCCAGGGTCATGCTGGGGAAACTGTCCCACTCTTGTTCCTTAGCCAAGGAGAAAGGTGTGTGTGTTTATGAGACCTCCTCCCTGGCTCTTCACCATCACCCAGCAGTGGACCCCTTTCTTACGCCTCCATCCCATCCAATTCATGGCTTCCTTGCAAACCCAACAGTATGTGTGTGTAGGCAACTCTTGCCAGGGAGCAAGAGTATTTCTGCTCAGCTTTGAGTTGGTTTGGAAGCTGTGAAAGTTATATTGAAAGTATTATCATCATCACCATGACAACAGGGAAAGTAAGGTTGCTTACCTGTAATCATGTTTCTTCTAGTGGTAACTGTGAAATTCACACCTGTGGTATTTCCCTGCGTCCACGCAGCTGACTCGGATCTTTCTTGAAAGCTTTTCCTAATTAGGGACTCCAGCCCCGCCCATCTACTCCTAATAAAGCCAGGCAGCGGGGCTTGGAGCCTTAATTCCGTACCGCGAAAGACAGTCGGAGATAAAAGGCATGACAGAATGTGGGGAGGATGGGCGGGTTGTGTGAATTTCACAGTTACCACTAGAAGAAACATGATTACAGGTAAGCAACCTTACTTTCTTCTGCGTGGTACTGTGAAATCCACACCTGTGGTAGACTAGCGAGCAGTCCCACGGATGGCGGGTGTCATGCTAGTGCAGAAAAAAGTACTGCTCTCCCAAAAGCCATCTCCTTCTTGGCAGCTAAATCCAATTTATAATGGGAGACAAAAGTATGCGGTGTTGACCATATGGCCACTCGACAGATATCATGCAGAGGCACACTGTGCAAAAAAAAACCATGGAGGGTGCCAATGCTCTAGTGGAATGAGCATGGATCTGAACAGGTAAGTCCAGTCCTGCCATTTCGCAAACTAGCCGGATAGCTGCAACTATCCAGGCCACCACCTCTGGGTAGAAACAGGAAGGCCCACAGTATCCCTACGGTACTTAACAAAAAGTCGTAGGGACTTCCGTAATGGAGCTGTGTGGTGGACATAAAAAGCAAGAGCCCTCCGCACATCAAGAAGGTGCAAAGACTGCTCCAGGGGAGTAGAAGGATTTGGAAATAAGGTTGGAAGGACAATGTCCTGAGACATATGAAACTATGATGCTGCCTTAGGTAAGAAGGAAATGTCTGTGCCCAGCATGACATCCTTATGAAATTTCAGGTAAGGACTATCGACTCAAGAGCCATAAGCTCGCTAGCGCGACAAGCAAAAGTAATAGGCACTAAAAATGCCGTTTTCCATGATAGATGGAACATGTCAGAAGTGACCATTGGCTCAAATGGTGGTTTTGTAAGGGCGAAAAGAACAACCTCCAACCTCCAAGGGGGGCACAGGCCTACTTGGGGCCAGAAATTTCTAAAGCCTTGCAGAAATCTCTTTACAAAAGGATCGGATAAAGGAGAGGGAAGAGAATGCTCGCTTCTAAACGAATCTATATTTGCCAGATTGACCTTCAAGAATGATAATGAGAGTCCTGAATCTGACAGAGAGATCAAAAAATCCAGGAGGGAAGTGGAAGCAGGCAGAGGCTGAACCCCTTGCTTTTGTGAAAAAATGCAAAAATGACACCACTTACAAATGTAACAATGTTTAGTGGCAGGGCTCAGGGCAAGGTCCAAAATGCCCTTTACTGGTTGAGAGAGGGCTGAGGCTGGAGCTGCCACGCCGTCAACAGGAACTGAGTGACCTGGGAGTACGGGACTGGGCTGTTGCTCATAGCCAGCAAGTCTGGTCTGAGTGGCAACTGAATGTAACAGCTGCCTGCAAGTTGGAGCAGAATGACAAACCATGGCTGGCGGGGCCACCATGGCGTGATGAGAATGAAATCTACCTGCTCTGCTTGAAGACGAGAGACCACGCTGGACAGCACTGGCAACAGTGGAAAGATGTACAGGTGGGTGGATGTCCAATCCAGGAGGAAGGCATCTCCCAACAGCCTTTCTGATGGAGGCAAGACGTGCTCCAAAGACAAACAAGTCCAGAAGGGGAGTGTGCCATCTGACAAAGAGTTCCCATGCCTGGGAAGGATGAAGGGACCATTAGTGGTCAGTATAAACTGTCTGACTGAGGGAGCCAGCAAGAGAGTTCTTGATGAATGGCACTGATGGTTATGGTATACCAGTCCCCGATTCTGATGATGAGGGCAAGCAAATCACAATCGTGGTGGTGGTAGTAAGGTGGACAATACTGTCCATGAGCAAATGAGAGATAAGGTGCAGTGCCATTTGTACTGCGAGTAACTCCAAATAGTTGATGTGCTCCATGCCCTCTATGGCCGCCTAAGGACCATGGATGGTGTGACCCTCGAGGTGAGTGTCGGTTGCTAACATCGCCCACACAGAGATTGGAGCGATGAGTCCACTAGTTGAGAGACCTGTGGATGGCTAGAGGGACAATGACACATTCATTGGGCTCATCCTGCATGGGATGAAGTGCCCGAAGAAACCAATTCTGGAGAGGCCGAAGGTGCAAACAGGAGAAAGGAGTGGCAGCTGTGGTGAATGCCATGTGTCCCAAAAAGCACTGGACATCCTTGGCATGGATGTATGGCTTCTGCCAGACTCAAAGAGCTAATGAATGCAGATTCAGAAACCTGTCTTCTAGCAAGTAGGCTCTTGCATGCCAAGAGTCCAATACAGGCCCCATGAATTGGTTGTTTGGATAGGCTGAAGAAGAGATTTTACCTTGTTGATAAAAAGACCAAGCGTCTGCTATAAAGAGAGTAAAGTGAATGTTCCTCTGTAGATACTCACAGGACTGTGCACCAGCAACCAGCCATAAATATAGGGGGAAACTACTACCCCGTGCACCCAAGGATGAGCCAGCATACAGCCATCTCCTTAGTAACACCTGTGGAGCTGTGGAGATACCAGAATGAAGAACTTGAAATGAAAAAACCTGACTGCTAGTAAAAAGTGACAAAAATCTACCGTCTTGTGGTCTAATACCACATGAAAAAAGGCATCCTTCAAATCAATGCTACTGAACCATGTCTTGCTGGATAACAGAGGGAGGATGGTTGGTAATGACAATACCTGAAATTTGCAATATGCAATATATGCATAAAATCCTGTAAGGTCCAAACCTGGCCAAGGCCCACTGCCTTTATTGGAAACCAAAAAACAGCTGGGGAAAAGGAAAAAGAAGGAAACATAGAAAGATGTAAAGAAGCTACTGCTCCTTTGAAACAAGTAATTATCTCCTGCTATAACACAGGAGGAGGAGTGGCCCGTAGAGTCCCTACTGGGGACAGTTTGAAAAATTCAATTGCATAAACATGCTCTGTAATCTCCAACACCCATGAGTGAGAAGAGATCTAATGCCATGCATCTAAAAATGATGAGGTGGAGCTCCAAAAACTGGAGCTGAAGGGTTGGAGGCTATTAAAGAAGAGAAAATGCATGCGAAAAAACTATTGGCCCTGATCTTCTTCTTTCCCTTTAGTTTGTTGTCACCCCTGGATAATTAAGCTGAGGGGCTGGCCACCACAATCTAGGCTAGATTGTGGTAAAAAGCCAAACTTAGAAGCAGGCTATGTTCTGCCATGGGCAGTTATTCTGCCATTGCTCTGCCTACTTTGGAGAGGGTAGAGGATCTACACATGCTGGTGGATGGCTGCTGCAACAGCAGCAAACACCTTAGTACTGTATCGGTGCTGTGCTTAGCCGTAGCGTTGTGATGAGAAGCTAAGGTGAGATACTACTGACAGAAAGCCCTTGGGATCTGTTGATGTTGTAGGGGAAGAAGATCCAAATAAGGTGCTGAGCTATGCCACAAGAGCACCTGAGAGGCTGCCAGACAAGCATGGTAATGAATCATGCAAGTAAGTAGGCTAGCAGTGGGGTGGATCTTCTTATCACAGTGGATTAAACAACTTTGACCACAATAAAGTTCAGTTTAGTAGGCTTAACTAACCACTCTGCTGAAAAGGTGCGTATGCAGTAAAGTGCAGTTACAAACTTAGAAATTCCAGACACAGATACAGGAGTTGCCCTTTGTTTTTCTCCAAGCTTAAGCGAATATGGAAGTGCTGGGAGAACTGGGAGAACTGTACTTGGAGCTTGTTTCTGCTGTTGCTCAACTGAGAAAAGCAGATCCTCTAAGCAATCAAGGAGGAAAAATTAGGTAACACATCCCCTAAGGAAGCTGGGATGGAAAAGTCCTCCTCAAGAGTAGGAGAAATCTGCTACTCATAGGAGTCAGAATCTACATCAGACTCATTGACTGGTTGCAGCTGAAGGAAGCACCAGAATGAGCTTAGGAAAAAGTTTTAATAAACTCCTGAAAACCAAAAGAAGGGACTACAAATCCTTGAAAAGGAAAGGAGGGTGCAGTTTGCCTATGCAAAAGAGTAGCAACCTACCTGTTGAGGCATGGGCCAAGTGGAGATGGGGCCCAAAAGACACAGTACTTACATTCTGAGCCGTCACTGAAGCTCCCAGGCAGCATGACGCAGAGGGAGGATAGTAGCACGAAGGCCCCTCCAAGGAGTTATATTCCATGGGCTTAGACCCAAAGCCTTGGCAGCCATCACTCACACAGGTGGCGTGGCTGCCTTGAGCCTCCCCTCCCCTGAGGGGGGCAAAAGCATGGCAGGAATTGTTGCAACCCAAAGGCCCCTCCAAGGCGTTATATGCCATGGGCGTGGAGGCAAAGCCTTGGCTAGCCATCACTCACACAGGTGGCGTGGCTGCCTTGAGCCTCCCCTCCCCTGAGGGGGGCAAAAGCATGGCAGGAATTGTTGCAACCCAAAGGCCCCTCCAAGGCGTTATATGCCATGGGCGTGGAGGCAAAGCCTTGGCTAGCCATCACTCACACAGGTGGCGTGGCTGCCTTGAGCCTCCCCTCCCCTGAGGGGGGCAAAAGCATGGCAGGAATTGTTGCAACCCAAAGGCCCCTCCAAGGCGTTATATGCCATGGGCGTGGAGGCAAAGCCTTGGCTAGCCATCAGTCACACAGGTGGCGTGGCTGCCTTGAGCCTCCCCTCCCCTGAGGGGGGCAAAAACATGGCAGGAATTGTTGCAACCCAAAGGCCCCTCCAAGGCGTTATATGCCATGGGCGTGGAGGCAAGCCTTGGCTAGCCATCACTCACACAGGTGGCGTGGCTGCCTTGAGCCTCCCCTCCCCTGAGGGGGGCAAAAGCATGGCAGGGATCGTTGCAGCGTCCACTGCCTGCTGGAGTAAATGGGGCAGAGAAAGCACGGGCAGTGAGAGCAAGCTGTCCTTAAAAAACAGAGACAGTTGAGAGGCGTGGCTGCAACCCAAAACAAAGTTATTGGCACAAAGCCACAGTGGTAGTTTGTTGCCACAAGCTCTACCAGTTCCTGGGTCTGGAAGGGGTGGTAGGCTGGTAAAAATCTTCTTCCCTCCTGCTTTCTGAGCAAGGGGAACAGAAGAAAAAGAAGGTAAGTTACTGCCCATTGCCAAAGGCAAAAAAGCCTGCGCCTCAGAGGACAGGGCATTTTTTTTTTTTAGAGGGAGGGAGTGGGTTTGTCCTCCCACTAGCCTAAATAGGATAAACAAAGGTCCCAGAACAAAAGTTGGAATTGCTGTCTGTTAGAGTAGTCAAACTGGAGTCCTTGAGTCAAACCAATAGTTGTTTTAGGAGAGAACACCGAGTTGTTGCTGCTTTCGCGGACAAAAGGAATTAAGGCTCCAAGCCCCGCTGCCTGGCTTTATTAGGAGTAGATGGGCGGGGCTGGAGTCCCTAATTAGGAAAAGCTTTCAAGAAAGATCCGAGTCAGCTGCGTGGACGCAGGGAAATACCACAGGTGTGGATTTCACAGTACCACGCAGAAGAAGGAACCAAGTCTCACTGTAAATTGGCAGCAGGGTCCCTTTCACTCCATTGCCCAGTTTCAACCTGCTGCAGGCAGTGTCCTGGCACTTCCACTGGCAGCAGACACCGTGGAAGAGATGAAGTGCATTAGACAAACTGGTATGGCAAGCACATGTGAGAAAGCATTAACCAGGGACCCAGCCATCTTCCTCCATGCCCCTTGCTTCCCTTTTTTCAGGGAAAGAGTTTTTATTTATTTTGCCATCTTCCTTTTTGACGGATCTTTCTTTTCATCCCTCCCTTTGACCTTGAGCTCTTACAGGGACAACAACAGGGAGGGATTTATCTTCTTCCTCCTCCTCTGCACCTCTCTCTTCTGTCTTTGGCACCGTCTGAGGGGAGGGGGTCCTGCCCCTGTCTTTGTTCTGGGGATAGGGACGCGGCAAAGACCAGATGCCTCTCTCTGCTTCGGGCTTCCACTTTGGGAGCTGTGGGATTCCTGCCTCCCTGGGAGTTGATACATTAATGACTGGGGTGAAACCAAACCAAGCCACACCACTGACACATAGGTAAAGAGGGTTAGTGAAGGGGTCTTCACAAAAGGCAGAAATTTGTTAGGCAGCTAAGACAGAAGTTGGTCAATGCAAAGTGTGTCTGATCCATTAACTGCTTTCCAGCCAGTCTTTGCCTTGGCTCCTGAAACGCGAGTGTCTTTCCAGGTGTTTTTGTTATAATAATGGGTGTGCCTTTACTTATTTCTTCCTTTTCTCCAAATTTTAAAACCCACGAGGAACAACTTTAAATGACGATTTTATGCATTTTAAGGGTTTAAATCTGAAGGCAACCAAATATTTTTAACGGCGGTCCCTCAATAAGGAAAAGATTAAGAACTACTTCACTGGATCAAAGTTGGCTTATCAGTGCATTTAATTCTCATTTATGATCTGAGATATTTCTCAATATTAAAGTAGTTTATATTAACTGTTTTAATTGTATTTCATGTTTTTAGTGCTGACTGCAAACCACCCTGAGTAACCTGCAGGCTGAGAGGGGCAGTATATAAGCATAGTAAATAATAAATAAATAAATATTGGACAGATTGTATTTCTATTCATTACTATGTCATGAATCTGAAGTACTGTATAACTCTTGAGTAAATCTGACTATGCATTCCATGGTTTTTGTTCCTCACTCTCTCTATGCCAGTGTGTCCTTATGTCTTCCAAATGAAGTGTTACTTCACAAATCATAAGAAATGGAATATAGTTGGTGGATTTGACAATTTTTTTGTTGATATTGAAAAACAAGCTTTCCGATAGTAACTGCAGTAACTGAATATGGACTTTGTGCAATGACAACTGGAATGGCTCCAGATTACGATCTTGGACTGTGTGGTTTTAATAATTGGTGTAATGTTTAGATGTTTTAATTTTTGATTGTTAATGTAAATGTTTATTTTAATTGTATGTGTTGTTTTTAGGCATTGAATTGTTGCCGATGTGTAAGGTCCCACTTGGGGTGAGAATAGCAAGGTATAAATATGACAAATAAATAAATACATACATAAATAATATAGGTTCAATCCAGAGACATAAGTATTAAAACCCTATTATTAGACGGACTTTCCTAAAAATCATTCTGGCAGGATAGATTAGTGATATGGTAACAAGGGGAACACTTATGTGTAATTTCCTATCTCTCTCTGAGTTCGCCCTTACAATTAGTTCTCCCCCTTTATCTCACCCGGAGTTTTTAAATCATTTTATGTACATGCGGCCCGCCCTGTTTGTCTGCCATTATGCTTAGTTCCTATGTTTTGTGTATATTATTTTATATGCTTTGATGTTTTATATTTTACTGTTATGTTGTTTATTTGATTGTAATTTGTATTGTTATATTGTAATTTTTGTTCGGGCTTGGTCCCATGTAAGCCACTCCGAGTCCCCTTTGGGGAGATGGTGGCGGGGTACAAATAGTTTTTTATTATGCCTAGCAAAGTTTTAAGAACCCAGGAATTTTTCCTAAAAAGCACATGTGGGGAGAAATCATAATCAAACCCAAGGCTTGTGAAAAGATGCGTTTAGCTCCATTTCTAAGCCGAAGAGCTGGCATTGTCAGTAGACACCTCCAAGGTCATGTGGCCAGCATGACTGCATGAACCACTGTTACCTTCCTGAGCGGCATCTATTGATCTACTCACATTTGCATGCTTTCAAACTGCTAGGTTGGCAGAAGCTGGGCCTAATAGCGGGAGCTCACCTGCTCCCTGGATTCGAACCGCCAACTTTCGGTCAGCATGTTCAGCAGCTCAGCAGTTTAACCCATTGCATCACCAGGGGGCCCGCTCAATGTGTATACACAAATCAAAATGTACAGAACTTTAGGAGCCATCTCCTATGTGATGTATGTAGGACGATATATATCCAGGCAGGAAGACGGTAATTCTCAAATTATAAGATGTTTTGAAAGAAGAATAAAAATGTGACAGAATACACAATCTGCTTAAGACAGAGTTCTTTGAACCTCTTAAGATGTTTGGAATACTAAATTGAAGTCTGAGGAAAAGCTGTCAACAGCTAAGCTTTATAAATAATGATTTCAGAAAAGTGGCTATATTTGTTTTGATTAAAAACAATGTTTCCACAATTCAGCAGATATACAGGTTTTACATTAGTTCAACCTCTACCCAGGAATGGGTTACCAGACAAATGTTGATCAGAAGCCACAGAGCTCTCTTCTTTGTTCTCTTTAAGATGACACCTTCGATGGGCAGAATCTTCTGAAATCTTTAGCACAATGGCTTTGAACAGGAGGTGTGCCACACTGAATTTGACTGGATGCCAAAAGGTTCAGATATATACAAAGAACAACACCGTACACTCTATAAAAGTTTTTTTTCCTGCCCCAACCCGATCTTTTCTCTCAGAAACATTCTGAGGAAATCAGCAGAGGTTTGTCCATTTGGCCATGAAATGTAACATCATTTTCAAGTTCTTTCCTCAAAGCTACTGTCCCAGGAATGAAGCCATAGGGTCATCAGGTCGCTGGCGCTTCATTTGGTAAGCCTCCATTTCCTCCTCTGTTGGTTCCCGGCTTTCATACATGCTGTTGTACGGTCTCTTTCTCTCATCTAATTGCATGATTTCTTTCACATGAAGGAGACGAGCTTCTTCCGCATTTAATGCCTGGAACATAAATCCCAAATAGTGTTAACAACAGAGCCTGGAAGGTTAACATTTTACAGAAATGAGCAAAATCATGGAAAGAACCAACAGAGAAAGTGACTGTTCACTGAAAGGCAAGAACAAAAAAAAGATGGAAAAATATACAGAGTGTTAATTTGTGGGTTGTTGTGGGTTTTCCGGGCTGTATGGCCATGCTCTAGAAGCATTCTCTCCTAACGTTTCGCCTGCATCTATGACAGATGTAGGCGAAACATCAGGAGAGAATGCTTCTAGAACATGGCCATACAGCCTGAAAAACCTACAACACAGTGATTCTGGCCATGAAAGCCTTCAACAATACAGAGTTATTTGTATTTAGAAGGCCAAGTTGCTCATTATGGGCTGAATGTGGCCTAGAATATCAGTCACTGGTCAACAGTCTGCATTATGAAGGAGGCTACAAGGGCAAGTGAAAAGGAAAAGGAAACTCATCCTTTCTGTGCACACTCACAATTGCCATTTCCAAATATATGCTGCTACCACCCCCTCCAACCCAAGACGAACTATCTATTTCGCAACTAGCTAATGCATCTATACATTGTGGCAAAGGTCTCATCACAGAAGTTTAGAGAAGAGGACATCTCTGATCAACCTCTACAAGAAAGAAAGAAATGTAAGAACCTAAACAGCAGTGCTTGAATGCTTGACTGCCAGAATCTCCTACAAATTCAATGACTGATAATCACCTGGGTACTTGAGGTGGGCATTCAACCCTCCTAGATCTTTCTCGATGGTAAAAAAAAAGCACCTCTTTTCCTGAGGGGCTCAACTATGTGTGAGACACAAGCATCTGGCGGGTGGCTATCGAAAGCATACCTTTTTCAATTTTTCTTGTTTCTTTCTCTCTTCTCCCTCACTGTCAGAACTTGTACTCTTCTTATGCTTCTTCTTCTTCTTTTTTTTCTTCTTCTTCTCTTCTTTTTGTCTCTCCTGGTGGATCTGTTTAATGTGAGAAAGGACAACAATAGAAAATAGATAATGCAGAGGATAGCGTACTCCAAGCTGTATGGAGTTTGCATGCATAATATGCATATAAAGCTTCCAATTGCTTATTTTCTTATTTGCTATGCCATGCTGACGAAACATTTATACATCCACCTTCATAACATGCATGGGGCTCTCCCCAGCATGGTTGAGTCAAAAATCCAATAAGTACATTGTTTGTAGAGTTGTGCAGAAGAACACCATGAGGCCAAATGCAATGGATAAGCACTGTAAGAAAGGCACTGAACCCATCTACATTGCAAAGCTACTAAAAATCTGCATTTTACATTCAGTACTCTCCCAGGTGTTCGGATGTAATAATACATAGTTTTGTAGAGTTGAAATGTTAACCACTAGACTGATCAACAAACTCAAGCGAACATCTTAAAGCAATCTCTCTCTTGGTTCCACTCTTTGCACATGACAGGCTCCTGCAAAAAGGGAAAGAGGCAGAGGAAAAAGGCAGCCTACCTCTACAAGAGTTTTGGGTATGGCCATATACTCATCCTCAGGCAGTTCACTTGGCAATTCCCCATCAGCATTCTGTACAAAGAAGAAACAGAGATGGGAAATTAGATTTACGAAAAAAGAGAAACAATTGTGAGGCTGGTTTTTTTTTTAATTTAAAGAAATGTTTTTATAAACTGATAAGACAGTTCTTACAGCCAGTTCTTTTCCAGCTTCTCCTGTGCAATATGAATACTTGACAAACGAGTAGCAGCATTTATACCCCCATTTGCCTTCCTTCCAATAGGAACCCCAGATACACTGCAGGTAGGGAAGAAAGAAATAAATTATCACAACAGTTTCTAATGCCAAATACAACATCTTTATAAATATATTTGAAGAGAAACACAACAAATGTAAAAAGTACAACATCTTTTAGAAACAAAATATCAATCTTCATAGAAGATTTATAAAATCAACAGTCACATTTTCAGTCTACTTGGAATACAGCATCACTGTTGTCATTATTTTATTTATTTATATCCTGCCTCTCTCCCAATAATGGCTAATAACATAATGAAAACCCATAAATACAAAATGTACAAGAATATTAACAAAATATAAATATAAGGTTTAAAAATATTTTATTAGGTTTAAATATTAAAGATGTTAAAACTGATCAAAGAACTATGTATAAACCTGAAAAAACAGCATTGCACAGCATTAAGTGTCACCCCCAGCATTGTTTAAAAGTATGGTGGCAGAAGGAGAGCAAGGATGGGGCCATCCTGGTCTCTCTTGGGAGGCAGTTCAGGAGTCTGGGAGGAGCCACCAAAAAGGCCCTCTCCTGTGTTCGCACAAGAGGGTGGTGGGGCAGAGAGAAGGCCCTCCTCAGAGGATCTTACAGCTATAATGGGCTTCCAAAGGGAGAGATGGTCCTTCAAGCAACCTGGACCCAAGCCATGTCATTTCACTATTTTAGAAATCACTTTTGATAGGATCACCTGCCAAGGCAGCAGGAAACTCCCTAAGAACCCAGCCTTATTTTAAAATTATTGTACCGTGTGATTGTTGATCAGAACATCTTCCTCATATTTAGAGCGAGCAACAGCCTTGTCTTGCCCTTTAATGACTGTTCCGTGCCTAGAATATTCCACATAATCTTCTGTCTGAGCAAGCAGTAATTCAGATGGTGGGGCATCCAGATGTTCTTCTCCACCATACTAGGAAAAGAAATGTTGACAAATATTTAGTAAAGTTCTAGTCAACATGCACTACAAACACCTACAGCATTTTTATTTATGTCTGGATTTCCTTTAAGATAGGCTTCTTCTAAACATCTATTCATTCAATATAATTCACTGCAATACAGCAGCATATTTTTTCTTCAGTAAATGCACCTGAAGTTTAGAACTGTACATTGATTTCCTGTCCAAAATCATAATAAATTAATTCCATTGAAAAACCATAATATTTTTTGTCATTTGATTTTTTTCCCCCAGAACTATAATGCTAAAATACACACATTCTTTTGCTAAAAAGACATCTCCATGATCACCAAGCACCTACCTTCTCTAAGATGCTTTCTTTCTGCTGCTCCTTAAAGTCTTCTTTCTTCACTTTGAAGGATTTGTACAAGAGTTCTAGTTTTGTAGGGTCTGCCTGGAGATGAACTTCAGAACCTTTTTCATAGGCCTCCCAGGCAAATACTATGGAGATTAGAATAAGGAAATGTATTCAGTTCTTCTGAGATGGACAGACAGATATCTAAGATAAGAATAACCTATTATACAGGATTATCTCAACAGGAACCTCCAATACAAACTACGTTGCTAAGTGGGGAAAATGATGTAGAGCACAGCAAAGAGAAGGTGGTTCTTCTTTTAGTGTTGCTTCTCCTCCACAAATGCTTCTTGGTTCCAGAATACTAACCATGTGACCTTTGGAGACTCACCCCACACAGCCAGCTCTGAGGACAGCAGCCAGTGTTGGAACAATGCCCTTCTACTCTAGGGACTGGGAGATGAAAGTGCATTGGTTTGGAGAAAGTGCCTTCTCCAAGGTCTTTCCAGCTTCCAGCTTAAGAGGCAAATCTCAGTTTGGAGGATATGTGGGTATCAGAAACCCACTTTCTGCTGAAGGGAAGCAAACGGTGAACTCCTTTCCCTAAAGGACTGATTGATCACACCACTACATGCTGTTCTCTGCAGCCAACATGCATTAGACAGCAAATGGAAGCATGTGCAATTGGCCCTCTGTATCCATGGGTTCTGTATCCATGGATTCCACCAACCACAGCTCAAAATTATATATTAAAAATCCAAAAAGCCAGTCTTGATTTTGTTGTGCGCTGAGCTGTAATCTCTCACCATTCACAGATCCCCAGGCTCTTTCCAGCATTCATTTGAATTGTTTGCCATTTTATATAAGGTAAACCATTTTACTATGACACTGTATGTAATAGGACTTGAGTATCCACAGATTTTGATATCCACAGGGGATCCTGGGACTAAATCACATCATATACTGAGTCTAGTATACACTCACACTTTCACCTCTGAAAGGTTGTCAAGCCTTTAATGGGTGGGGAATGTACAAGTGATACTTTTTTTCTAAATGCATGATTTGCCTTGGGAAATGCCATGAATAGTGACTGATCCTTGTTATATACCTTCCCCAATATCTCCTTCTACATTGCAAAAGAGACATCCATAATTCCCCCATCTCCAAATACAGAGACTCAATTAAAGTGAAAAAGTGTGTGAAGAAATGCTAGAAATGGTACTTACATTGAGTTTGTGCCATAGAAATGGTAGCCCCACTGTAACGAACAAAGTTATCCCCTGCGTAACTAACTCTGAAAGAAAAGACAGCAATTTTAAGTAGACAGTACTGTTGCCTTGTACAGACATATGCATAAGTAGTGTAATGGTTGTCCTGATTATAATATCACAGTAAGAGATTTTTTTGCTTGTTAATAACACAGCATTCGAATTCGCTGTATTTCTTATACGGCATTTTAACTAGAATAGTGATCCTCAACCTGTGGGTCCCCAGGTGTTTTGGCCTACAACTCCCAGAAATCCCAGCCAGTTTACCACCTGTTAGGATTTCTGGGAGTTGAAGGCCAAAACATCTGGGGACCCACAGGTTGAGAACCACTGAACTAGAAGGACTAATTTCCATGTTGACAGAAATGTGAAAATGGCTTAATAAGCAATATATGTGACTAGCTCTCAACACCCAGTAGGCTGTTAGGAATTGTGGGAGTTGAAGTCCAAAACACCTGGGTGACTGTAGTTTGCCCATGTCTGCCATAACTAATAGAAGTAGCACTTGGAGGGACAGTCCGGAGGAAGTGGGAGCTTGAAATGGTCTTTGTGTGCAAATGTGCATACAGACACACATGATACAGATACACATACCTGTGTGTGTGTGTATATATATGTATATGTACACAGACACACCCTGCTGAGATCCTTCCATTAATATAACTGGTGGTAATGGCCGTGTGCTAAAGGGACAGTCCAACCCATAACATATCCCCTTTATTAAATTACTGAAGCAAACTAATAATAGACTTACTCATCTGGATTCTTCCCTGCATTGGCGTACGGATTCTCTCTCATTGCTCTGGTTTTGGGGTCATAGTAGGCAGAGTTGGGGTCTAGATTCCGCAAGTACTGTAAAAACATGAGAATGCTGACTTGAAACACTGGGTCAGAAAATATGACTGCAATTTTGATAAGATGACACAATTCTGCAGAACACAATTATTCTGAAATCACAATTCATCCAAAGCAAGGGTTCCTCAAAATATTCCCAAATGTTTCTTAAGAAGTGACACCTAGTGGTCAAAATGTCATCCCAATATCTTAATATGTACCCAGGCTCTTTAAAATGGGGTGCACTCCAATGTCCTGCAATTACTTACTATGTCACATTAACCAGGTACTATTCAGCTGTTTTAGAAGGTATGCTCTATTGCAGAAGAGAAAAAAGGAGCTACAGTTCTTTTTGATCTCTCTCTCACACAAAAAAAGGCAATGCAATTTCTGATAGCTGCAGTTAATCTACCATGAAATCCTCTTAGAATAATTCCATATACAAGCAGGCAGGAAGTATGGTGGACGAGTAAATGGCTTTATCTGTACTTACCTGGAGGCAATTTTAATTTACCCCTTGCACATTTTTATAAAGCCCATTAAAATAAAGAGATTTAACTTTACAGCTATGCATGAAGACCAGAGCATTTTCTTTCAAGTGACAATAAAGCAAATTCCACTCCCCCTATTTTGAATTAAATTCCATTTTTACTAGTGGTGTCGATTCTCTGCATGAATCCAGAAGTCCTTTACCTCCAATGTAGAAATTAAGAGCTTGTTCAAAGTGAAGCTCAGCCCTCCACTAAAGGCTGATCTCAATAGGCTCCTGTCAAAACTCAGGGATCAATTCAGTGGAATACTGAGGCTCTCGTCTACACTGCCATATAATGCAGTTTCAGAATGCAGTTTAACTGGATTACATGAGTCCACATTGTTATATAATCCAGGTCAATGCAGTTAAAGTCTATTCTGAAATTGCAATATATGGCAGTGTAGGTGGGGCCAAAAATAGACAATGCATTGTTCCAAAATGGATATATTATTTCTATGATCTCCATATAAGACAAATGCCATGGACTTGTTGAGTGACTGACAGCTCTAGCTTCCAATCCAGGAATGGCTTTACCAAGACTCTCTTTTTTTCTTTATTCCCAGTGCTTCTGGGAAGGATGGAGAAGGAACTTATCAGAAGCTGTCTCAGTGCTTTTACAGCGTGTATTGTATAGCCGCATCGAATCCTTCGGGAGATGCTAGCGGGGTACAAATAAAGTTAATAATAATAATAATAATTGTGTCTGTGCTTCTGTGGCGGCAGCAACAGGAACAGCACTCATTGAGAAATACCTGTTCTCATTACTTCCTCTATAGTAACAGTAATTTTAGCTTGCAATAAAAATTATAGTAAGAAATTAAAATTAGCAAAAGAACAACATGGGGGATAGTAACTACATAAGGCTAATAGTTAATATGCATTCACTTACTTTAGCAGTATCTTCTCGAATACGAAGGTTTCGGACAGTAATGCGCCTTTTGGAATCAAAATTTTGTCCAGGCATATCAATGTCATCTGCATATTTGTCCTCATCTTCTCCTTCACTGTTATGATCTCTTTCCTGAAAAACAGTGAGATATATTAAGCAATAGAGTGACAGGGAGGCAACGTTCATGCAGCTGACCTCCTATGTAATGGCTTTTACTTATCTCTGTGGTTTTATTAATCAAAGAGTAAACATTGTTGTCTAAATACTCTTCAAATGAGAACACAGTGATATAAGAATCAGCATACATATGGTGTAGAAATAAGGTTAGATACAATGTTTGTTGGTGGGGACATTCTGGATAGCTCCAGGAGGAAAGACGATCCTTAGAGATCCTCCAAAACGGAGCTTTCCAAACATTTCATGTTGGTGACACATTTTTTAGACATGCAACATTTTGTGACACAGTAATTCAGTATTACTAGCAAACCAGAGGTGAACCAACTCCTTATAAAAGATGTGGACTCATGTATAAATTGTAATAATGAAATATATGGGGACACAACATATGCAATGAAAACCTTTCATTTATATTTTTAGAAATATATGTTTTACTGCTTATTTCACATAGACTTAGAGATTTCTTGTTACATTCATGCAACATACCTACACACTACAGCCAACACACTAACGTGTCATGACACAGTTTGGGAAACTCTTGCTCTAAACCTTCAAAATAAATTTTCAGAGAACACAGAGGACAAGTGCAGGAGGAGAGTGGAACCAATAAATATTGCTTCCTTTATCTCACAAGCAGAAATGATCATTAGATCACAAGGTGTCCATGCATGAAAGGGCCCTATTGCCTGTGGGAGACAAATGATGGATCCAAGCTTTGAAAGGTATGATATGATTTGATTTGCCAAAGACAATGTTAGTGTTGAACCACAGATTTTCTCAGGCCAGGAGTACCAGAACTGGATACAATTTTTTTCCTAAACCTGACTCCAACTACCCAGTGAGTGGAAGGCAACTGATAGAATAGCAACATATTACAAATAAAGACAGCAAAGAACCCCAGAACATGATACAGTAAGCCCAAAACCAGTTTTTAGGGGACACATTACTCACCGTCTGTGAATTTGGTTCTTCTTCATCCCATCGATGTCGTGGGGAGTTCTGTGGCCAAAAACACAAACTTATTGGCAAAGTTGTGGGAGAAATTAAGAAGAATAACTTTTCTGAGATGGAGTAAATCTGCTATTTAAAGAAAATACATGTAGAGCAATTTAAAAGGCAATGGAAAATAGGCTACCAGCTTGAATTTTAATGATGCAAGATGTTCCAAAGAAAGAGAATCTTATGGACAGGATTTGTTTCAAGTTGATTAGTTTCTCAAGCTTAAAAAATAAAATATTGCATACCTGCACTTTTAAATAAATGGCTTTGACAATCAAGTTGAAATATTAATATATTCCTAAACTATGGATTGTTAACAAATTAAGTGATGATAAAGATACAATTTTAATGAGACAATAAAAATGTTATGCGTTTTCTGGGCTGTATGGCCATGTTCCAGAAGCATTCTCTCCTGATGTTTTGCCATAGTTGTGGGCAAAACGTCAGGAGAGAATGCTTCTGGAACATGTCCATACAGCCCACAAAACTCTCAGCAACTTAGTGATTCTGGCCATGAAAGTCATCAGCAACAAAATTAAAATGCTAGTTCATTATTAATGCTACTTTCTCAAAAATATTTTCCCTTCCTACCACTTCACTTACCACTTGTTCTGTCAGTTTCCCTGAAGCAAGCTCTTCCTGCAGTTTCTGTGCTTTCAAAGTACGTTTAGCCTATTAAAAGGAAACCAGGATTACTATCCACATGCAAATAGACACTTCACAGGATTGCTTTTAGACACTCCAGAATCATCAGTCGTTAGCGGAGGAGAAAAATCCATGTTTCATTTAGTAGTGGTTTGTCTTTAGAGTGTATCCTTCACTAGATATTTGATCTGAAAACTACCCTTCCTTCCTTTCCTTGATTTACCAAGGTTTTGGTTAACAATGATATGCATTCTGTAGTCAGTTGAAACTACATTCTTTCAAAACTGAGGCTTCGACCCAAAAAATGTTTGAGCACATTCTTTTCAACAGAGTTCTGCCAAATTCTCCTCATTTCCTTATTGTGTCCAGAAAGTTCATTGACACTTGGGAATAATTTCAGGGAATTGAAGTGTAACTCCAACTTGTGGTTTTCAAGGGAACTGTCGCAATAATTAACCTCAGAACACAATTAGGGTTGAATCATTATTAAAGATGATAAAATATGCATTGTGGAGAGAATCTTCTACAAGAGCTAACATTACATCTATAGCATGCAAACCAAAAATCAGTTTACAGATAATATCATCCACTACTATCTAATATATCTAAAATGCAAAGTTATCAATTTTACTAATTCTAGGGTGGAACTCAGATGAAGTCTATGGCATCTTCAGGAAAGATGGAAGGATTCATGTCTGAAATTCTGGAAAGCTGCCCATCAGTGAAGACAATACTGAGCATGGGTCTCATTCAGTATAAGATTACTACAATTGTTTTCATATCTGTGTAAGTGAACAAGAGTTAATTAAATGTTGTGTACAAAAGCAAGTTACTGTATTTTTGTGTTGGTTCATGTTAACCTTGCTCAACAGGTGCATCAGTTAGTAATCTCTATGAAAGTAACACCTACTTACTAGATCAACTTTGGCATATTCTTCCACAATTTTCATGTGTTCCTCTGGATTGTAGCCATTCCATCGGTCTCGTTTCCCATCATAATCAAACATCAGCTGAGGCTGATCATGTTCATCTGGGGCAATATTAGTTCCTGTGTATTTTGCTCCTACTCTTCTAGGTCTCTGTAGGGAGCAAAATATAACCCAAATCTATCTCTGGATTTGGAATGGAACTGGACACATTATTACTGAAGTCTGATGTTAGAGCACAATGAAACAATAACTATCCTCTTCAAGTATCACACAATACTGAATTTATCTCTTCTGCACATTCTTCTGTACCCATATCACAGCTAATATTTTTCACTGGCTATGTGTTTGTGGTTTCCATGTGATCAGCATTCATACTGCATTGCTAGCTATAGAAATAAGTAAATGACATGGGGAACATGCAAAATATGGTTCCTTCAGAAGCAAGTGATCACTGGCTACTTTAACTCTGGCATGATAAGATAACTATGTGGTCTGCCAATCTATCCAGTATACATGGGAGTGTCAACACCACTGGAATGATATACAAGAATACGCTTGATTTTTCATCATCAGAGGGTAGAAGCTTCAGTTCTTCCAGGAAAAACAATCTATTACAGGAGCATAAAGGTCATTGGTCCTGAGGCCCAAATGGAAGTGGTATAATACTGTGCTAGTCCATTTCTTAAGGTATTATTTCAGCCATCATGTAACAAAACATTTAGTGATCAACTGCCTTCTTGAAGAGAAAGTGTTTTCTACTGTCTGTCAAAACAATAGGGTAAGGTTCATCCTTTGGATTTGTGATACTTAATAGTCTAGCTCAAATAGGCATTCTCCTGGGGAAACTCCTTGGTCTTTTTAAAATTGCTGACCAACTAGTGTACAGCAACTGAATCAGTTGCTGAATGGTAAGTCAACATTCACCTGATTCCCATTAAGTCAAACAGTTTGCTTTAGTTGTTAAGTTTATTTTTAAATGTGAAAAACTATACTTCTCAATTTTAATCAAAAGATACTTTCTGCTTCTCCAGATTCCTATCCAGATAGGAATTGGAATGCGGCTGTTGGTCTTCCCATCATATGTTGTCATGCTTTTTGTTTATAGAAGCTACTTTTAAAAGAATAGTGATCGGGAGCCTAAGACAAGCAACAGCATTCAAAAGTAAGAACATTTTAACAACTATTTTAAATTAACACTAGGTCTGTGATTAAACTTGATACTAGTACTTTATGTTGATATCTGCAAGGTGATTAAACCAATTAAATGAGAAACAGCAACTTCTAATGTTTACCTCCAGACAATCTTTTTTCTTGTGTGTTAATGCACCACAGTTCTCACAAGCTCCTTTGCGGTATTTAGTTGCCACAGAATTCTAAAAAGAAACACATATGAATATTTCAAAGCAACAGTACATTCAGTTTTCCCCTCCTGACAATGAAAGAAATGACAATGCCAATGTGACCCCAAAAAGCAACAGCTTGGCTATACAAATTCAATTGTGCTAAAATGCTATCTGCATGCAATTATATCTTTAGCTAGAAATATCACCCAACAACCATCTGCTCTAAAATTATTCTACAACATTTGTACTTGGGACACATGACAAAGTACCATCTAAATCAATCTTTTGAATGTCAAGAATGAGTTAAAAAACCCATACAGCAAGCTGGAGAGAGCATATGTTCATATTTTAGTGTCTTATTGTTCCCTTACTACACACTGTGACCTACCTCTTTGACTCCTCGTTTGTACCATTCCCCCAAAAATGTAAATTCCTGCTGCTTCTCTGGCTGAGGTCGCTGATGCTTCAGTGTGGGCCTTTTGGAAGGATCAATATACCAGGGCACTGAAGAAATGTACTGAGGAATATGAGGGTTGATGTCCCTAAAATTAAAAGAAAAACACTGCTCAGAAAATTATTCAGTCTATACGCTTACTGGGGAGGATGCTCATTCAAATGGCAGGACTTACTTTTGAAGTAACAAGCAAGGCAGTGCTACTATTAACACATCTTGCTGCTTTACAAGGTTGGAGAAACTGCCTTTAAATTTTTGAGAATGCCTTAGGCCTCTTCCACAAGGCTGTATAAAATCCACATTTAACTGGATTATATGGCAGTGTGGACTCAGATAATCCAATTTTGGAAAATTATTGAAGAAAACATTTGGCTGAAAAGTTGTGAGTTACTGCGATGTGAGTCCACTTCATACCATTACCATCATTGTCATAATCCATTTTGGGTCGCTGAGGTCAGAATTCTGTTCTAATTACACAATGAGCAAAATCCACCTGAACACATATCTTTAATGCGGCAGCCCCTCTCCCATCAAAGATAGCAATTTATATATTGGTGAAGACCAGGACAAAAGCCAGATACGTCTCCAGCTATTCCCTATGGTTGCATGTGCTGTCCCAGGTGTCATTGAGAGCTCCACAAGGATTATATTGTTGTTATTAGAAGAATCCCAGTGTCACTTCAGTTGTTGCCAAACTTTTGTCTAATGTGATCAAGATTTGAGAATAATTAACTTCTATATTAGGGGGAAATGACTGCTCTCCCAAGTATCCCAAGATAGCAACATGGAAGTGGCCATAGAATCGTTGAGTTGGAAGAGACCTATGTGAAGAGATACTTCACATAGAAAAGATAAATTGTCAGTGTTTGCACTAGGAGGAGGGTTATTGATACACACTCCAGTTCTACACATATAGACTGGAAAGTAAGCTTCACTGAACCTAACAAGCATCAACAGAGAAATACTACACCGAAATCTTCACCAAAGGTTTTAAAACTCACAAGATTTAAGATTAAAAAACTGACAAAACCCACATTCCAAAATCTCTCAATTTCTCAACTGCCTGCTTGCTCTATAAAGTGTAATGAAGAATCAACAATGTGAAAGACAGCCATTTCATTTGTTTCTTTAGTCCCTGGCTGCAACAAGGCCAAATGTTAAAAATAAACAATGATGCAATCTATTTCTCAGTTATAGCTCCAAAATAGCAGAGAAGGGATTCCTAAAAATATAAAATATGCATAATTTTTGAAGGAAACAGGGACTGGTTGGCAGAGATGCAGGAAATGTTGTATTAAGCAAATTATACAAGTCTTACTTTCCCTCTTCGTCCACTTCAGCTGGAGCATTGCCCAATTTTCGCTGTTCTTCCAACTCCTTCTTCTTTCTCCAATCCTCTCTTGTCATTTTCTTAGGCTCTTCTAAGCCATTTGAACCTCCACCAGGAGGGTTAGTAGCTATCGTTTCCATACTCCCAGATTCCATAGTCTTTTTTCTAGTAACCTATACAGATAAACAAATGAATAGAGGTTAAGAATGGTTAAAATGCCTTATACAATAGCATAAGGCATAGCACTTACCTTTCCAATAAGATTTATTGCTGTTATTGAAATAAATGAACTTCCTTCTATCTAGGTAAACTACTAAGCATTTGAGTTTATGTTGGTATTTTGTCATTTGAGAAGGTTGTTAATAGGGCTGGGCGGTTTCGTTTTGTTAATTCGTAATTCGTTAAAAATTCGTTATTTTTTTTTAAGTAACGAAGCGATAACGAACCATTCTGGAGCAACTTAAAAACGAAACGAATTTTTAAATTCGTTTCGTAATTGTTTCTAATTCGTTTTGTATTCGTTTCATTATCGTTTTGAAGTCGTTTCGTTATTATTTCCGCATGTCTGGGGCAGGTTTTATAGTTGTTTTTTGTTTAATTAGTGAAAAAAAATTATAATATCACACCAACAGTCAACAACAGAGGGAGAGGGAAGCTTCAGAAGTTCCCCCCTGTCCCATTTGGAGGTTTTTTAGCGTATTTCGCGGTCGCATCCGCCATTAACGAATCAATTCGTTATTGTTTCGTAATTTTTTTAACATTTACGAAATTTCGTAAATATCGAACTTTTTAAAAGAAAAATTTCGGAATTCTTTTTAAAATCGAAACGCAAAAACCCCCAAAAAACGAATCGATTTTAGAAACAAATTTTTCCGTTGTTACCCAGGCCTAGTTGTTAACACTTCTAATGGGTTTCTTACTTTTGTGTTGGCATTGCAATTAAAATAATAATAATATTATTCTCTGTGATAATAGTTTCACAATCACCTCCACGATGTTTTAATTTTCCCTCATCTATTTGAACTAACTAGCATTTATTTGTTCTAAACAACAACTGAAGAACTTTCTTTAAGTACTGGCCAATGTGGCATTTGAAACTGTTTTTAATCGAGAAGAACAACATCTTGAGAACTGTATTATATGTTTACTATACATTTCCAACTGCAAGGAACTGAAGCACCAGGGATGGAAAGACCTGTTTTACAGTTCTGCTAGTTACATAAGCTTATTTAGTATCTAAGCTACTATGCTTGGTTAAGTCATGTGAACCTATGTGAAACACTTTTATATGCTCCTATAGTAGATATTCTGCAGACATGACACAGAATATAATAGTACAATTTTTAAAACAATAGCAACAACCATAATTGATGTTCTGAACAGTCAAGTTTTTGAAAGATGTAAAAGAAACTATAGGTCAGGATTAATTTAAGCGTAAAAGCTTTGTAATTAAAAAAAATATTACTATCTGTTTAAAAAAAAGATTATGATTAAAGAAATCTACACTGTAAAACAAATTGTAGCATATTTAGTATGCTTATGACTGCCCACATTTGCATATGTTTACCTGCTGCTTATGGTTTTCTTTCCAGCAATTCCTCCTAGCTAGTTTAGGGAAGAATGCTCTATATAGAGTAATGCTTCTCAACCTGTGGGTCCTCAAGTGTTTTGGCCTACAACTCCCAGAAATCCCAGCCAGTTGACCAGCTGTTAGGATTTTTGGGAGTTGAAAGCCAAAACATCTGGGGATCCACAGGTTGAGAACCACTACTAGAGCATTAACTAGCCCTTTTGACAGCTATTGAAGGAGACTGTGGTAAGAAACAGAGCCGAGACGTTCATAATTACACTTGTGATACTTTCTAAAAATTCCTTTATAAATAGATGTTTGAGACACTAAGTACATATGCTGCTTAAAAACTCAACTATCCTGTCCCTGGGTATATCTACACTATAGAATTAATGCAGTTTTGATACCATAAATCAATATAAATCAACCTAAAGGCACACACATATCCACATTTAGGTTTTTCCACTATGTTTTGAGGTCTTTCAGAATCAATGGCAGGTGATAAAAAGCTATAAATTAAGGAAGACTCTTGGTCAGGAATAGGTTTTCTTCTAGAATTCTAAACAGTTAAGAGTGTAGACATTACTATGTTGCTTTCCCATTCAAGTCCTAATTGGGGCTGGAGTTCTTCCTTAACTTCCAAGACCAGATGGGATTTGGCACTTTTAGGACATCTGGACAGTATACGTATTGACAAATAAAACACACAAATATAAAGGAACTAAATACCAAAGCAAGGTATACCTACTGTGGTTTCATGGAGAGCATTCTGTTTCTGATCCCTGCTGCAAACAATATGGCACTCCCATCCGGTGTTGCAGCAGATGGTTCTAACTTTACATGACTATAGGGAAGGCCACTTCTGTACTGTAGAAATAATGCAGTTTGAGACCACTTTAATTGCCATGGCTATGGGATCCTGGGGTTTTGTTGCTTGGTGAGGCAACAGCCTTGCTTTTAACTGTATTTTATGTTGTTTGGGAGCATTGACTGCCGATTGTAAACCGCCTCGAGTCGCCTCTGGGTTGAGAGGGGCGGTATACAAATATGGTAAATAAATAGTGGAAACATATGGCAACACAGGATGTATTTACACTGTAGGATTGGTATTATTACACCAAATTCACTGAGATCTGTAGTTTGACAACGTCTTTGGCTTTCTCTGTCACAGAGTGCAGAAGCCTTACAAAACAACAGCTCCCAGGATTCCATACCACTGCGCCATGGCAGTTAAAGTGGTGTCAAACTGCATCAATTCTACAGTACAGCTGGAGACCAATTCCAATCCCTATTCAACCCTAGAAATCCACCGAGTGGACTCGGAGCAGTCACACTCTCTCAGCCTCAGAGGAAGGCAAAGTCAAGCCCCTTCTGATGAACTCCTGCCAAGAAATCCTGTGGCAGTTTCGCTTTAAAGTCGCCATAAATCAGAACTGACTTGACAACAACAAGAGCGAGGGATTACGTCCGTTGTGTAAACAAGTGTAATTGAAAGGTAGTTTGAAGGAGGAGTTGAGATCCCAGGAGAAGACACACCACAACACATACAAAAACAGTCTCCGCTTCCGGAAACACCAGGAAAAGCCCCTCAGACTCACCCAAAAGTCGAAGGCATTCACTCCTTCAGCTTTACTGAGGCTACGACACTAAGTAGGCCTCACTTCCGTTTCCCATAATGCAGCGCGCGGCCCTATTCGCCCCTCCTACTTTTTTTTCTTAAAGGGATAGAGCTTAATTCACCTCCGAAGCAAGGGATCCTTCCCAATCAGCTTCGGCTGCCCAGCGTTCATTCTGGGTGACTGCAGAGAGTGAATGGCTGCTTGAAAAAAAAAAAAAAAGGATTGGGTTTAAGAACCTGCAGAGCCATAGCTAGAGCACTACTATGGAAACAGACCAATGGAATCATGGGATTTATAGTTTAGCGAAGGACATTAAGAACTCCCAGTTAGAGAGCTCTTGGGCCTCGCTGAACTACAAGCCCAGAATGGGAGGTGACAGGTAGAGCGCTGGGCTCTTCCTTTTGGGCAGCTGGGTCATTGGAGAGATTTCTCAGCCTTTTGCAGAGAAGGGAAATCATATCTCCCTTTCAGGGCAGCCCTGAGCCTCCTTCCACACAGTTGTATAACATCCATAATGAACCGGATTATATGGCAGTGTGGACTCAGATATCCCAGTTCAAAACAGATATTGTGGATTACTCGCCTTGATATTTTGGGTTTTATGGCTATGTGGAAGGGCCCTGAGGCATAACTCCCTTAGGCCCCTTCTACACTGCCATATAATATCCAATTTATTTTATTTGAACTGGATTATATGGCAGTGTAGACTCATATAATCCAGTTCAAAGCAGATGTGTAATATCTTTGATTATCTGGATTGTATGGCAGGGCCTTAGGGCCCTTTCAGTGTCCTTATGTACCAGCTGTGTTTTTGACTGCAATTCCCAGCATTCCTCAAACTGCCCTTGGTCACGCTTGGCTTGGGGATTCTGGGACCTGCAATCCAAAAAGGCCACTTCTGTGCTGTAGAAATAATGCAGTTTGGGACCACTTTAACTGCCATGGCTATGGGATCCTGGGGTTTTGTGGCTTGGTGAGGCAACAGCCTTGGGCAGAGAAGGTAAAACTACAACGCCCAGGATCGCATAGCATTGAGCCCTGGCAGTTAAAGCTGTATCAATGCGGCACTAATTCTGCAATGTAGATGCACCCAAAATTAACTTTTCAAAGCGGCACTGTAGGGTGCTCTCTCTGGATTGCAGCACAGGCCAGCATCTGCTAAGGTGCATCTACATTGTAGGGTGAATGCAGTTTGACACCACTATGACCGCCATGGCGCAATGCTATGGAACCAGGGGAGATGTAGTTTTCCAGGGCCCTTAGCCTTCTCTGCCAAGGAGTGCCTTGCCAAAGTACGACTCCCATGACTCCATAGCATTGAGCCACAGCGCTTAAAGGGATCTCAAACGGTGTGAATTCCTGAGTCCTGCAACTAACACCTACAGTATTTTCCGAGGTTTACTCCCGACTGCGCAAACTCCGCTCGCGCCCTTCTTCTCTGCTGCTGTTGGTTTAGCAAAACAGCCAATCAGGATTGCTGGCGTCCTGCGAGGATGGGAACCAACCAATGACGTACGACGTTAACGATTTTAAAAACAGTTCCCTGTTAGACTGAACTCTATGAACTCACTTTGAAGGCACGGTGGGTTGGGTTGGGATTCATAAGTGGGGTTTGCAGGTGTTTTTCTCTTCATTTTTAATGGAATGCTGCTTAATGCTTTGAGATTCAGGACTGCACCTTTATTTTGTATAATATTATAAGCATAATTAAAAATAAGATATAATTAATAATGTACCAGGAACAAGGATAAACATTTATGGTTTTGTGTTTTTGCTTTAATTCCTAGTTGTTTCCTGTTGGTCGAAGCTTCCTTCCAAAAGATCTCAACCAGGATAGACTGGTGTTATTTGGCTGTGTTACTGCAGTTGGTTGCTTTCCAGAGAGTGTAGTTTGAGTGAGTAGCTCCAGACAGGAGAAACTGTGTCAAATAAGCCAAAAGTGTCGGCATGCATGTTGTTGGCTTTAGTAAAAAAGTAACTTTTTTTAAAAAAATCTTGTGACTGTTGAAACCACTGGTTCATGGAAAGTATTCAAATAAGTTAAAACAACAAACCTTTGAACATCGTACCTTTTCAAGACTTTTCTGCTTTGTTTTTTTAATCGCTTTTGAAAAAAAATTGTTCTGTTTGCAAATGTACTTTTATTAAGTACTAGCCATCCCCTGCCACACCTTGCTGTGGCCCAGTCTGTGTATATGTGTTTTGTGTGTGTATGTATGTGTATATATGTGGTTATGCAAATGCGTTGTAATGTATTTTTTATTTTCTGGCTTTTTAAGCCCCTTCTGCTGTGTTTTTCAGTGTTTTTATGAGTGATGGTCACTCGTTGGCCTGATAGGTGTATTGTGTCCACATTTGGTGTCAATTTGAGTTATGTTAATCCCACAAACGAACATTCCATTTTTATTTATATAGAGTTCAAATTTTAATTAAATATTTAAATACCACACTGATGAACTTGTGAGCTTTTATTTTTCTGATGCAAGTGACTAGAGCAGGTATGGGGAAAGTTCGGCCCTCCAGGTGTTTTGGACTTCAACTCCCACAATGTATAACAGCCGGTTGGAATTCCTAACCAGCGGTTAGTAATTGTGGGAGTTAAAGTACAAAACACCTGGAGGGCCAAACTTTGCCCATGCCTGGATTAGAGAGCAGTGAATGTTTTTAAAATTCCTTATATAAAATACTGTAGTGTTTGTCCCAGCTCAGTAGAAGGAAGCTTCACAAGTCTTAAACAGTGTGTCAAACTAATAATGTTTGTTTTCACTCCAAGAAGCTTGACTGGGTGTTCTTGAGAGAACATGTTTCCTGTTGTATTTTTGGGGCATTATTACATGAGCAATATAGGATCTGCTACTGCAGCTGTGGTGTCTATTTTAGGACCATCTGATGCAAAAGGAATGGCAACGCGCATATACATAGACAAAGAAAATGGTGATGCTGGCATTGTTACTGCCTCTAAGGATCGACTCAGAACCCTACCAGCACCTTGTGAGTATGCATTAATTCAAATGTAAAGCCGATATAAAAGAACTAATATGCCCCTTTGCTTGAAAGTACTAGTGACTTTAATGAGCGAGTTCTTACTCACCCTGTGGTTACTCTCATTCTTTATCGTAGTCAGCTATGCATTTATTTTTCTCATCTTGTACATAATTGCTAATCTCTGGGCACATTTCATAAGCAGCCACATTACTGAATTGTAGTGAGGGTTTGATCAGTTGTTGAATATGTTCCTTTTGGGGAACCCTGTGTGTAGTATCTTGAGTTCCTTGATGGAATATAAACATATGTTTTAAGAAGATACTTGAAAAGGAGTTAGTGAAGCTTTTATGTAAAGAGTAGCAATGAGCAGAAGACAATGTTTTAGAAAGAAAACTTTGAACAAGCAAAGGAAGAAAAAAATGGATAGAAGGGACACATACTATTAATTGGTTGCCTTTCAATGAGGAAGCTTCCAGTAGTACTTCACACTTAGAACTTTCTCCCTTGCAAGTCATAACACCTGAGCAGAGTTGGAAGATTTCTTCCTCCACTAGGCTTTCACCTGGTCAGGTTATGAGGTCTAAAGTGCTTGTATTAATTGCTCTAGAGCACTGCTCCTTAAACCGTGGGCCCTTATCCTAAATAGTCCTGAAAAATTTGGCAACAGTCAAAGGTTTCTGAATATTACTTATGACCTCATCAGGCAGGGTTTTTTACCTGTCCTAGCACGCTGCCGGAGCCCATCATGTGACACAGTGCTACTAGCATCGGGGCTCCGTCCTGGCAACATGCTAAGAGGAAACCAGGGACAGTAGGGAAATGTGGGATGAAAGCCTGTGACCCACCATGGTAAAGGGATGAAGCTGGGAGCTGACACGGGGTCCACCCCCCCCCCCAATCTCTTGACTTTTGGACCTTAGTAGCAGTTTTAGACTTTTATACAAATCAGTTGTGTGTTGTTTACAGTGAACTGCAGAAAATTCTTCAGCTGTTCTTAATAAAAGAAAATCAACTTATTTAGCAATCCTTGGAAATGATTTTTATGCTTATTTTATTTATATATCCGAGGTTATGTAAAAATATCTTAGTCTAAAATGGGTCCTAAGTGGAAATGCTTAAGGAGCTGTGCTCTACAGTAGCATTCTGGAAACTGGATTGTAACACAGTTATCTTCCTTGATGGCAAAATTGATAGTTATAACAATCAGAAACACTATTTTGTTCCTAGGTTATAAATGCCATTTTCTCATTGTTTCTACCATAAAAATCTGAACGAGTTTATTGAACTGCAAAACCTTTGTTTTTGCGGGACATCCTGCAGCACATTTTGCTATAGCTTTTTAATAACTATCTCATAGAGTCTCAACCAATTCCAAATAGTTTGTGGCAAGAAACTCTAGAAAGGAAGTTTCTGGAGTATAACAACTACTTTCAAAGTAAGGACCGCACAGTTAAACAAGAAATAACACTTTCAAACCAGGAGCAGATTTTTTTCCAGATTTTCTTACATGGTGTAATTTGTTCACCTGTCTGATGCCATACTACATATAATCAATGAAAAGATGTTGAAACTGAATCTTAAGCATGCTGGATGCTTTTTTCTTTCTGCAGCAAAGATATTTGGTGAAAAGTCTCACCCTAAGACTCCACTTGTTGGAAGGACAGCAAATGTCAATCTGAAGAATGCGAACTCTCAGTCAGCCAGGAAGGCCCTTGGAAATGTGAATAAGCCTTTGTCAGCAACAAAACTGGTTTCTATGGAAAAGAAGTTACCTGCAAAAAAGGTAACATGTGCTGTAGGGCTTCTTCTCATTTTGAAACAGAACAGTAATGCTAATGCCAAAGCTTGTTTTAGTATAAATTAAAGTGAAAATCTCACAGTAATCTCAACCGCAACATAATAGCCAAGCTGTGTTGTGTATTCAAAGATGTGCCCCAGTCTGTCAGACATACACATGGTGCCTAGTGATTGACCTATTTATTTTGGGAAAAGGGTAAAATAGTTCTAGTAAGTGTTTTATGTGTACTTTATTTCCTTGCAGTGCCTCAATAAAAGATAGTTGGGGATTCTTTATTTTGCATTAAACCCAGGGAAGGGAGACTTGTGGCCCAAATTGCTTTGCTTATCCTGTTAATTGGGAACAATCTGGGAAATGTCATTGTTTTTCTTCAATCATAGGTGAAAATAGGGGATGGAACCTATGCTTATAAAATGGCAATATTAAAACACAAGCTACTGTACAGAAAGAAACAAAAGATTGGTTCTCCTCCCATCACAGCACATCTCTTTCCATTGTGGCAGCTCCAGAAGGAAGCTTTACTTTCCTATAGTCATGGTTTTTCCATTTTCTTGTATCTATGAATGTAGAGAACTGACTGTATAACCCAGCTCTTTTTGCAACTTTTGTAACCACTTCCCCTTATTTTTGCAAGGCTACGAAGAGTACAAATCGAGTTGAAGGCTGCAGCATGATTCCAGAAAACTGTCTAGAAAAGGAGAATTTCTTTCCCTATGATCCTCTAGGTAATAACTTTTAAAACGTATAGCTTCACCTTTCTTGGCAAAATGTGGTGAGAGCTGGTTAATTTACATATATAAAAATACAGATGACAGGATATGGTATTGCTGACCTGACAAAGCTGATGTGATGTGTTAAATTGAATTTTTGTATAGGACAATGTGAAACAGCGATGAAACTTTAGGTATTACTATTGGGTTGGGCTTGTCTGTGTCTTTACTTCAAAATGGAATGGAAATCGGCACTAAACTATTGATATTGTATTTGAACAGACTTTGAAAGTTTTGAAGTTCCTGAGGAGCATAGACTGAGCCACATGTCCCTGACAGGTGCTCCTCTCATGATGTTTGAAAAAGCATCCAACCAATTCACAAGTATAGTCTCTGCACCCATAAGCCAACCTTTGATGTCATGGGACTATGGTAAGTATGGTATTTATCTTTTTTCTTCAAAGTTAAGGCTTGAAATGTTGCACTGAAAAGGTGCAGAATAAGATTGACTTGAGCAAATAGAGCAGAAGCAATTTGATGGCTTCTCAGCAGGAGTTGACAAAATGTGGATGACTAAGTGAATGCATATAATGGGGACTTGAAAGAAAATTGATGTTGGGACTCAAAGCAATCAAAGCCACTAGAATGTAACTAACCTGAAATAGTGACTTGAGTTTTTTTAAAATGTTGTTTCAGATAATCTGTCAGATCCTCTGCAATCAACTAAAGATTTCCTGTTTACCTTGGATGATATAACAATTGATCTCCCCTCTCCTTTGTAATATTGAAAAAGATTTTATTTTTATTGAATTCTGGTAAACTTTTATCAGTTTCACAGTAACAAACTTACAGTTCAAACAAGGACTCATTTTGTGGAGGGGGCTAGAACGATAGAAACATTTCTTAAGGTTGCATTTAGATGTTTCTTACTTTTGACCTAGAATTGTACAAGAGACCAGAATTTTAGAAGGATAACTAGTTAGTGTTTTTTTTTTTTAATTATAGGTAACATTCAGTACTTGGGTCATTTGATAGAAGTTCCTAACTCAGGATGGTAATATTACTTTCTAACTAATCCTAGAGACTGTTAAAAGGAAGCTTATTGGTTTCAAAGTGGTCTGCTTTCCATTTTGCCTGTTTAGCATTTGCATTCCTTAGGCTTGTGCCCCAAAAGTGGTACTTTGCAACTCTAAATGGTATCATCCAATTTGTTAATGACAATTCAGACCTTTTCTTTTATGTGAAGACTGCTACTTTATATGTATATTAATAAAACATCTGTAATTGAGTGTTTTCGCTAGTGTCAAACTGCAGGGTCATTCTTTTTCTTGGAACCTGCCACCCGGGAGGAGGGTACTGCGTGCTGATCATCTTGCATCTTGCATCTTTCTTAACATGGCCGAAATAAATACTAAGCCAGGACTTGCCAACAATGGTCATGTAAGATAGAATGTTAATGTTCTTATAGCAAATTGCTATGTAATTTTTTGAAATGATAGAAACAACTTCTTAGATGGCTACACACTACCATCATGTGGCCATTTTGATGTGGTACATCACTGTGTAGATCAGACTTAAATGTGCAATTTAGTGAGCATTGCGTTGAACAAGGCAGTTAGTGTTTTCCTTGTCTGTATTTCCCAGTAATGGGAGAGCTGCTGTTTTCAGCATTATTGAAATTACGTTCAGAGAACTTCCTTTAGTTAAGACGCCTTTCTGGTCACAATAAAAAGTAGCCTGGAACAGAGGAAGAAGTGGGGTGAGATAAACGTTTCAGTTGCAAACAAGGATGGCATTTAACAAATAGAAAAGGTATTTGCTTAAATGGCCTACATATATATATACACACACATACTAAAGTAGCACTCTGTGAAGAGCTTTGGCTTACATCCATCTAGCTACATATAATCATGGCTCTTGTGGGAGGATGGAGATGCTTGAGCCAATGAGGATGGAAATTAACACATTCTATGTTGTGACCTGCAATAGGTAAATATTGTAAGGAAGGAGTATGGCACAACTTTCATCCATAACAGGATGAACACAGTGTGTCTTGGAATCAGTTCTTCTGCCCACAGCTGTCAGTTGGACATGGCATGTGGTTTTCTTTGCAAGTCTTTTTTTTTTAAAGAGGAAGTGAATATTGTTTATTTCCTTTAAAAATATACTGGGCCTAAAATCATGGCAAAAGGCCCCTACTCCTTAGAGAACCATTGTGGCCAACATTTGCTCCTTTTTCTTTGTTGCAAGGGAAGTGGTATGTGGCCCTACAAGATATAATGTGTCCCCCTAGTTAACAACTGAACTATGGTTACAGCCAGGGTGGGCAGTTTTTTTTGTGTGGGTGGTGGAGGAGGAAATAATAAAAGAATATTTATAGGATGGGAGGCTAAGATGTTTTTAGTATGGTAACAATTGTGAAATGACTTCTGGCAAAGGCAGCATGCTTCTTAAATAAAATTCATCTTGTCCTGTGGGGTGTTTTCTTAGGGCAAATGATTTTACCGAAGGGTTAGGTATTCTATGACATACCTTTATGATATATCCAGAGCTAACAGGGTGACTCATGCTCAAAGGAAGCATGTACCTGATGGATGAATATAAAACTACCCAAACTGTCTTATTGCTCCCCAAATTACCAAGGTCGCCTACTCTTATCACTTCCATTATTTGGAGATGAGCACCGTAATTGAATGTACTTAACATGATGTAGGTAATAAAGTTTTATGCTGTGCAGCCAGCTGGTTCTAATATGCTACTTAAAGAGAGAGTCCACTCTTTTCTTCTTGAAAGCCTCTGCTTTTCTTGAGGCATGTGTCTATTTCCACTGAGAATATGTGAAGCTCTTTAGCCAAAGAGATTAGCTAACTGGAATAATTTAAACCACACATTTCTAGTTCTATAGACCCCCGTTCCAGGTTCAAGAAGAGAGCCGCATGGCATTATATTCTACTACAATTTACAATAGAATCCTGAATCAGTGTTTGGGGGGAAGTGTTTAAATGGCAACAAACAGGGCAGTTGTATACAGAATGACTGAAAAAGTCCTGCTCTGTCCAATGGGACTTGTACTTGGAAAGTGTGTACCTTCAGTATGTAAAAGTCAGCAAGAAAGATCGTGGGGTACTAGACTAGTAAAATCTTAAAAATACAGATTTACCTAAAGCAACAAAGTCTGATAGTAAAGCTTCTTACAAAGTCTTTTCACACATGCCCAGCCACTTTTCCAACTCATCCTTTACTTAGAGTAAAGTTTCTCAAGACTGTGCTCCCCCAGATGTTTTGGACTTCAGTTCCCACAATTCCTAACAGCTGGTAACTTGACTGGGATTTCTAGGAGTTGACGTTCAAAACACCTGGAGGAGCTGCTGTAGAGGAATGTTTTCTAGAAGCATCAGCATAATGATGAAGTGAGCATAGAGAACCACAGACTTTTGAAGTTGCAGTAATGGAGTTGTATTAAATAATGCAATAAACTTAAACTGGGAAACGATGGGATTCTACACTACTGTAGCAATGTATGCTTGCCTACAACAGACAAGGTAAACGAGTCCCTTCCTTGGCATGTGTGAACAGCAAAACAAAAGGTGAGAGCAGATACACCTGGCTTGGCAAATTTTCTGTTAAAGAAGTAAAGTATACACCGCTGGTACATCATACCCCCCAAAATTAGGAATTATATATAAAAATGCTGATAAAAAATGTTGGAAGTGTAAATTACAGGAAGGCTCTTATTACCACATGTGGTGGACTTGTGAAAAAACAATAGAGTATTGGAAAATGATACATAATGAATGCAATTTTTAAAGAAAATTGACTTTACAATGAAGCCAGAATTTTATCTTTTAGGAATGTTTGATACGGAAACATTTAAAGATTCTAATGTGGATAAATTATTCCCCTTTTTTTGCAATGGTGGCCAGAATGTATTTTGCTAAACTTTGGAAACTTGAAGCAATACCTTCCAAGATACAATGGACAAACGAAATTATGGAAATTAAAGACCTGGACAGACTGACATTTTTGCTCATACAAAATAATGAGAAAGGAATTAAAATGACGAACAATTTTTGAGGACTATGTAAAATAAGAAGGCTAATGAAAATCTGTTTATAAGACTGAGGAAGAACTATATATATATTTGAATTTACAGTTATATAATGTGTTATAGGGTATAAGGAAGAAGAACAGAAGTCAACTTTTTTGTTATTTTAGTGTTTAGATTTTGTTATATTGTGTAGTAATGTGTTTTTATGTCATTCTTATGTAATACTTAATAAAATTATTTTTTAATGAAGTAAAGGCTAGGAATACAGCTACTTAACTGACTTGTATCTAATCTATAGCCACACTGGAGCATTCAAACACAAAAGTATCAATTATTACCCTTTAAAACAGTGGGTCGTCAGATGTTGTGTCCTACAACTCCCAGAAATCCTAGCCAGTTTACCAGCTGTTCAGATTTCTGGGAGTTTGAAGGCCAAAACATCTAAGGATCCACAGGTTAAGAAGCATTGCTTTAAAAGATTCCAAAGTTTGTGTTCAATTTCTTCTTGAACTTCCCTTAGAATGATTATTTTGAGGCACACAGAAAAGATTGCCACTCCACAGGCTTGCTCTACTGTGCAGGACCAATAAGAAAAATGACCTGTCTGCTTTTCCATCTATTTCTCTTTCACTTTGTACTCACAGGTTGCAGGAATGTGTAGATATGCCGTGCTCTTTGCCACTCTGCGCTCTGTTGGATGAATACAGATGGCTTAAATAAACAATAAACCAACATCTTTCATGACCCAGATATAAAGTCTAGGGAGGGGTAAAGGATTTATCTACACTAGAAGGCTCTCATCCCTGTAAGATCTATAGAAAATCTTGCTGTAATGGGCCATTATCATGCTTTCATCTGATATATTCTCAGGCTTAAGACATCTGTTTCTTTAAATGTGAAGGATATCTAGTTAGTCATTGATATGGTTCCTATTCGTTGTAAACATCTTTTACAATCTTAGTTTTGTATTGACCCATATAAAAAGTTGACCTGATAACAAAGATTTGTCTCTGTTCTACATGAACGCCACTACAATTTCTAGCTAATTACTCCCTATGATGAATTCATTGAATAGTGGCTGGATTTTTCATTATGTCATAAAAAGCAATATATATGCTGATTAGTATGCTATAATTTCATTGAAAAATATCCAATATGCTGTGTTCATAGCAAAGGCACACACCTTAGAAATTATATTCAGACACCAAAGCATTAATGATAACCCCGTTAGATATGTAATAACAAATGCTGAAAATCTAACATATTGTTAACTTTGAGAAACTACATGCTTTGAGTTAATCAAAATGACAGTCTTTGGCCCCTTGATGGACTTTCTTTGGATGGTCTGTCTGTCCTATAGTGTATTGGTATGTAAAGCTACCAATACACTTTAGGACAGACCAGTGGTCTGTAGGGCTGTTACATTTTCCTATATATTTATTTATTTACAACATTTCTACCCTGCCCTTCTCAACCTCTGAGGGGGGACTCAGAGTGGCTAACACTGGCAACAATCCAATGCCACAAATATCACAGTAAACAATATAAAACTATAAATACACATTAGATTAAAAACAATAACATTAGTTATACAATCATATAGCCATTTCCATTATTAAAACAATCATATGGTCCAATTCAATGTCCAAAGTGCTGTTATGCCTGCTAGCCAAAAGCCTGGTTCCAAAGCCATTATTTCAGTTTTTTTTCCTAAAGGAAAGGATGGACCTTTAAGCTCTTAAGGGATAAATAACTGTATAAGACGGCACTGAATGTTTGCTGGATATGTATGTTCTGTGATCTGCCCTGAGTCCCCTTCGGGGTGAGAAGGGTGGAATATAAATACTACAAATAAAATAAACTGAACGGCAAAATGTTTGGAGGACCATTGAAATACTGAGACGATGATGGGAATACATTTAGAGACAGAAGAAACATCAACAGTTATCTGTTCATTTCTCCCAGGCACAACAATTAATGGAACGAAGCTGGGATTCAGATACATTAAAGTGGTTCCGTTTAGATATCTGAGTCATGTATGCACTTGAAGGGGAGCCCCCAGTGGCGCAGTGGGTTAAACAATTGAGCTGCTGAGCTTGTTGACCGAAAGGTTGCAGGTTCAAATCCGGGGAGCGGCGTGAGCTTCTGCTGTCAGCCCCAGCTTCTGCCAACTTAGCAGTTTGAAAACATGCAAATGTGAGTAGATCAATAGGTACTGCTCCAGTGGGAAGGTAGCAGCGCTCCATGCAGTCATGCTGCCACATGACCTTGGAGGTGTCTGCGAAAAATGCCGACTCTTCGGCTTAGAAATTGAGATGAGCACCACACCCCAGAGTCGGACACGACTCTACCTATGCACTTGAAGAAGGCAAAAACTAAGCAGACTGGCTGACTGAAGAACTAGGTGGTGGTGTAGTGGGCCACATTTAATTAAGTCCCACACCAGCTCTATTCATTTATGATGCCAAGAAACTCCTCCCTTGCTGCCCAGGATCGATCCTTTTGCTTCACAGTGCAGAACCTGGGCATTAGAAATTCCACAAGAGTTCTGCTTAAACAGACAACATATTTGGCATTGTGCTCTACAATTTCAATTATTTAATGTGACTGATTTGTAAATAGGATTTAGCACAGCCATTGGGAATATGTGGCACTTCAGAAGTTAGATTACTGTTCCCATTATTCCTGGGCATTGGCAGAATTAGCTGGAATTGATGGGAGCTGAAATGTACCTTTGTTTTGAAGGGTTATACATTTTCACTTTAATTTTAGAAGTAACCTATATAAATAAAAATGTAATGTTTGTTTGTGGGATTAACATAATTCAAAAACCACTGGATGAATTGACACCAAATTTGGACACAATACACCTACTACGCCAACGAGTGACCATCACAAAAAAAAAAATGATTTTGTCATTTGGGAGTTGTAGTTGCCAGGATTTATAGTTAACCTACAATCAAAGAGCATTCTGAACTCCACTAATGATGGAATTGAACCAAACTTGGTACACAGGACTCCCATAACCAACAGAAAACACAAGAAGGGTTTGGTGGGTATTGACCTTGAGTTTGGGAGGTGTATTTTACCTACACCCAGAGAGCACTGTGGGCTCAAACAATGATGGATCTGGACCAAACTTGGCATGAATATTCCATATGCCCAAATATGAACACAGACGGAGTTTGAGGGAAATAGACCTTGATATTAGGGAGTTGTAGTTACTGGGATTTATAGTTATGGTAAGGGGTCATCACAACATGAGCAACTGTATTAAGGAGTCGCGGCATTAGGAAAGTTGAGAAACACTGGACTAAGGCCTTCTATATTGCCATGGAGAACTGGACTAAGGCTCCTTCTACACTGCTATATGAAATCCAGATTATCAGATTTGAATTGGATTATATGGCAGTGTAGAAGGGACCTTAGTCCAGTTCTCTGTGGCAATATAGAAGGCTAGACTGTCACTTCTCATTTTAGAAAAGGGGGGGGGGGAAATCAAGGGTTTACCCCAAATGTGGAAACCAAAGGCTGCATTTTGGAGAAAAAAAACCTGTTTTATAAAGTAGTGATGGGAGAGTTAGGGTATAGGAATTTGAGAATTTTCTTAGAATCAGGATTGAACTCCTTTTGCAAATATTTATACCATATGACTCCCCCATATTTGGGAGGGAGGGACATTCCAAGGCTTTCCATAGATACCCAAAACTGAACAATAGCAAACCCTATATTTTCACTATGTGTGGGTTGAGAGTATAATGTATAACCACAATGAAGGGCACAAGGGGCCAAGGACACATTAGGATGGAATAATTTTTCAGCATGCATATGTAAAACCATGGATATTTCTTTTTGAAAATTAAATAGATTATGAGCAAAAAAAATTAAAATAAATACATTTTTTTGCAAATCATTCTCTCTCTCTTCAGAGGCTTCAAAAAATATTGTTTTATAATTCTGGATATTCATCTCGCATTCCTAGCTTTGCATGAAAACAAACGGTGCACACAAAAGCTAAATTGTCTGTCTGTTGAATTACAAGCAAGTTACACTATCTAATAAGGCTGGTCTCATGATAAAGAGCTGATTCAATCTGAGCAATGGTAGGTAGAGGAGGAAGGGCTGTGTGTGTGACTGTCTCATTTTGTAACTGTAAATGACTGCTTTGTCTTTTGCATTTCCCCCCAAGAATTTTGAAGCTGTAATGTCTGACTACTTCACTTGGAAGCATCAAACACTATTTTCCTTTCCCCCCTGAAGGCATAATAGTACCAGCAATATTAATACATTAGCAATAAATAATTCAGAGAATTCTCTTTCTGGACCACAGTAGCAAAAATTAGTAATGGCCCATTGTATGGTCAGAAGAACAAGTAATCAGTTCCCTTTAGAAAGTAAAATGGACCCTCTGTTTAGCGAAAACACCTGGAATATAGTGGCTTCATTTTTCTCCTTTTCACAACTTTTGAATTTTAAAATGTGGATGGATGGAGTTTTCAGTCTCCACCATTATTGTGTACTATTCTGATCTTGTCTGGTGGCATTCATTTTAATCTAGAATTTGAATTTATGAAAATACAATATTTCAATACCAAACAGAAAGGAATTACAAATTCGCAATGGGCATAGCAGGATAAACTGCAACTCAAGATGACCTGTTAATGCATCAAAATATAATATCAAGGCTTTCTCTGTATCCTCTATTGAATCATTTATCCTAGCACAGTGGTTCTCAGCCTGTGGGTCCCCAGATATTTTGGCCTTCAACTCCCAGAAATCCTAACATCTGGTAAACTGGTTGGGATTTCTGGGAGTTGTAGGGCAAAACACCTGGGGACCCACAGGTTGAGAACCACTGTCTTAGCAAGTCCCGCCACAGAAAGGAAGGATCTTAAATAGTGTAATATGTTGCCTTAAGTAAAAAATGAATCAAAGGCATACAACAACAACAGTATTTGATGTAGTGCAGGATTCTGGGCATGCAATCTCATCTACAGACAAGACAGAGGTACTCCTGGTCAGTCGCAGGGCCGAACAGGGTATAGGGTTACAGCCTGTGTTAGACGGGGTCGCACTCCCCCTGAAGACACAGGTTCGCAGTTTGGGTGTGATCCTGGACTCATCGCTGAGCCTGGATCCCCAGGTTTCGGCGGTGACCAGGGGAGCATTCGCACAGTTAAGACTCGTGCGCCAACTGCGACCGTACCTTGGGAAGTCTGACTTGGCCACGGTAGTCCACGCTCTGGTTACATCCCGCCTTGACTACTGCAACGCTCTCTACGTGGGGTTGCCTTTGAAGACGGCCCGGAAGCTCCAATTAGTCCAACGGGCGGCAGCCATGGTATTAACAGGAGCAGGGCGCAGGGAGCATACAACTCCTCTGCTGTACCAGCTCCACTGGCTACCGATTAGCTACTGAGCCCAATTCAAAGTGCTGGCTTTGACCTTTAAAGCCCTAAACGGTTCTGGCCCTACATACCTATCCGAACGTATCTCGGCCTATCAGCCCACCAGGACCCTAAGATCTTCAGGAGAAGCCCTTCTCTCCATCCCGCCTGCTTCACAAGTGCGGCTTGCGGGAACGAGAGATAGGGCCTTTTCTGTGGTGGCCCCCCGGCTTTGGAATGCCCTCCCTACTGAAATAAGATCAGCCACCTCGCTAATGGCATTTCGGAAAAAACTGAAAACTTGGATGTTCGAGCAAGTTTTCAACTAATTCCGATGTGATGATGTTTTGATCATGGACTAGCAATCAAGGATAACGAATTGGATTACGACTTTAACTATGAGATGTTCCGGTCTGTATTGGTGGCCCAATACTATGTATGTATATGTATGTATTTTTATATTTTATTTTATATTTTTAAAGTGAATATTGTATTTTTAAATATGTTGTAAACCGCAATGAGTCGCCGCACAGGCTGAGATATTAGCGGTATACAAGTGTACTAAATAAATAAATAAATAAATAAATACAGAATCTGGCAAAAATGAAATGCAAGAGAACATTGCAAATAGAATTGGTTGCTGTGGCTTTCCCCCTTACTTTTTAGTATGAGGGGGGAGGATATTCTAGAGAACATTTACAAAGATTATAGTATTTTGGGATCCAAAACAGGGAACGTAGTTTGATGAGACTGCTAAATAGCAGAGCACCAAGGACAACAAATGCCCTTGGAAGACTGAAACATACATATTTTAGAGAGTGAAGCTTTCATAAGTTGCTGCAGAGAGAGGTTTTGCCTTCTGTCACATGAATACGAAATGCCTTCTTTTGCTTCGTCGTTGTGCAATGAGAGCATATTCTGGGTCATCGCTCAGCAGTGGAAACTATTACTTTCCCAAAAATGCATTTGTGGTGTTCTGAAGTTATTTCTCGATGACTTGATTGAAAAGTTCTAGCTTTGCCCCACTCTGTTTTCTGAGTTCTTTGTACTGCTGATGCTATTTGGGTGGCTGTGAGTACCACACACTATCATTCATCCATACTGTGTTTTAACAGGAAATTTAAAAGAAACAGTGCAGTGCTTCTTTTCATTAGGTACCTATCATAGGTCATCTTCAATTTGAAACCCTCTGTGCTGTTCACTCAGATAAGTGCCCTCCACATGGGAGCTGTATCTAAAGGGACTTTTGATTACCATATGGATGCTTGTATTTTTCTGAAGTGGTCCAATCTATATTTTTTCAGATCCATGGTTTAACACTTTGATTACACAAAACAAGGCGAAATGTATCCCTGCATAGCATCAGGTTATTTATTTCACGTCAAAAGCATTGCATAAATAGACAAGTATAAGACTAATAAAATAGAGGTAGCACAAGTGGCTAAATAGATCGAAAATGGATAACAATGACCGCATTCTCTCTAGCTTTAAACATTTCTTCCTCTGTGCATGAGGCAGGACATTGTGGACAAGCATACAGATGCGAAGTTGCTTGTTCTGCTCCGTAGCTGCACAAGGTGGAGGATTCTTCTAGGTAGTGCTATTTAGCCAAGTTGTCTTTTGATCTGCCAACTCCACTTCTGAGTCTATTCAGGGACTTCCAAGTTGCCCATTATTGGTTTGGCCCTGAAGGCAGACCCTCGTGGGGGGGGGGGGGGGGGCGGGGGGGCGGCATCCAATTGGGATTTCCTGATTTAGTTGCCCAGAAGGATACTCTTGCTGTTGCTGGGGAAAGATTAAAAGGAGTGGTAGTTCTCATGAAACTTTTCCTTGATTTGAATCTACTGGGAGGAGGGTGATAGCCATGCAGGATGGCTTTCACAGTGTTCAGCCTTATTGCTCTCACAGTTAGCAGCAACTTCCTGTTGCACATCGGGGGGGGGGGGGGGGGAATGTCAGCTAGCTTATAGAATCTATCAACAGGTGTAGATTTGAGACATTCTGTGATTATTGTACACGTTTCGTTCAGTGCTATATTCACCTGATTTGCATGAGCAGACTTGTGCCAAACAGGGCAGGCATACTCAGCTGTTGAGTAAGACAAGGTCAGGGCTGATGTTCTTATTAATTTTGAGTCTACACCCCTGCACTGTCAGTAAGTGTCCACAGGATGCTATTGCGTGCAGCTACTTTGTGCCTGGTGTTCATACAGTATTTCCTAAACCCAAAAGCATTGCTTTACAACATGGCAAGAGGAAGGAAAGAACTGTGCAAGAATGTTTGTATTTGATAAACCTAATATTGCATTTGAGAAGCCTTTTCCAGTCTGTTGTACCCCTTTATTAGTTTGATAGTATTTCCAGGACACCTGTCAATATTGTGAACTCTCTGAAGTAGCAAAGATCCAGAATCTATCCTCCGTGTGTATGCACCTGTAAATCAACTGTTGATTTATGGCAGGTAGCTAAGGAATCCTCAAAGGTTGTTTTGCCAGATCCTTTCTCTGAAAGAGAGCCCACAGCACCTGGTGTTTGTTGACCCTGTTTAGCTTTCGAAATCAAACAGTGTCTAGTACTGAATTTAAAACCTGACTATAACCATTTGTCATTTCTGCTCCTCTCTTCTTTTCATCACCTGTCTATTAAAGCCAAGGCAGTGAGATTTCTTTCCTCTAGAGGGCAGAAGTGTTACAGGAAACAGTTTACAAATTGTCACCAGGATCCACTTCAAAGAATGTAAATTTGAGACAAGTAATGATGGATGGGCAGAAAGCATGACAGCAGCCTTTTCAGAATAGATCACAAGACTGGTGCTTCAAAATCATAAACTGTTTAGTTTAGATACAATCCCTATTCCAGGCACCTGTTTTAGAAATAAGATTTTTACAAAGGTTTGTGGCATGTGGAGGAAAAAGCCTAAAGTGAATTTAAACGGAATGGATGAAAAATCTGAATCTAAGTACACAGGCATCTTTGTCTGAACAAAATGATAGCTGAGGATTTTGGACCTGAGATCTTGGTATGCATAAATGGATCTCTTTGGACATATTAGTTCCAGAAATAGGATTGTGAGATGTTTACAGGAAACTGGGCAAAACCATCTGGTTCTGAAGGCATGCAGAGAGAGATAATTCTACTCCCTCCCTCCCTTTTAATGCCCCCATCAGTTAGACAGCGTTTGAACAGAAGATCCTCTGATCTTCTGTTAATCTGTGGATTATTGTCTATATACAGTGATAAAAGATCTCATCGTTTTTGATCTGGCTTATTATCAGCATTATTCCTACAAAAGCAATGGCACTCTTATGACTGTTGGAATTGATGCAGATAATGCACCGGTGTTGCTGGAAGGAAGGGGTTTTCTTTATTTGCTGAGAATGGGACTACATAGAGGAAGAAGAAACTGGAATCTTGAAGTTTCAGTGCAGCTGGAAGGAGTTCCTCGGTGTCCTTAGGTTTGGAGGGATGAACAACTAGGCTTTACTAGCCCTGTGCCCCTGCTAAAAAGACACAACAATAGAGGTGCCCCCTCCCTATCTCCCATCCTCCTTTTTTAACCAAGGAAATTTTTGTGGGAGGAGGAACAACTGAAGATCATAGTTCTTCCTTGTTGCTGTCCATAAGCTCCTCTAAAAAGGAACTGTGGCCTGGTGGCATTCCCACTCACCCCAGCCAAAGACCTCCTGGGATAAGCAGTTGTTGTCTTTTCTGGTCTCTTCGGAGGGCATCTACACATTTCTCTAGACTGGAAAAAGTAAACTCTGATACAGTCTCAAACTTCTTTAACATTGCTGGTGATTGAAATTTCTCCCTTTGGGGCTACTTCAGGTCTTTTGGAATAGATTCCTTGCTTCCCCAGGGACTTTCCTCCTCTCATTTATATCAGTCTCAAAGTACATCATGAGTCCAATGGCAACCTCAATGAATTGACACCCTCCTGTACTGAAAAGACCATTTGTAACTCAATTGAATTTCCCATTTCACAAAGTGACTCTGGATAATTACATCCAATATGAATTTAGCCATGTACTGAGTTTTTCAAAACATAAACTTGGACTTTTGGGGATTGGCCTACCTTTTGCATGATACCTCTCCATAGGCTATGGTGGATTGGACTGATGGAAGGTGCAATGCAGCAATATCTGCCTGTATTGGCTTTATACTAATTGGGTAAAGCAGGTATGTGAAAAATGGATAGGAATGCTATTGAAAGTGCATTATGGATTTTACTGTGCTTTTACTGAGCCACAGATGGAAAGAGAAAAAAAGGATACAGAACGTATGGGGAGATTTTCAATTCGTAAAGCTATGGCTGCTGCCCAGCACTTTATTCATCCATGAAGCTACAGAAGGGACTATTCTGGCTGCAGATGTGACATACTCACAGCTCTTAACTGGGTAAAAAAGCCCTACATTTTTCAAAATGCAGACTGAACTGCTTTCTTGTGACCCAGATGTGCGATCTCATTTTCTCAACAGGGAGGCAGCACTGTTTTGAGAGTGACCTTGCTAAGATTGGCAGCTTGCTGGTTTTATTTTCAAGGCAGCAGGATACTTTGCAGCAGGGTAATCAATAAGTCGCTTTTGGATGAGTCTCCAAAGTAAAAGGTTTTGGGGGATGGGGCAACTCTGGAGGCAGCAAGCTTTGCTGGGACTAGATTCAGTTTAACGCAAGTCAGTGTTTTAATCTTAGTTGCAGGTAGTTTGATATTTTTGGAACCTAGAGTTTGCCTTTCTAAAAAAATGTGCAGGGATATCATTATCATTCTTTTTAACAGGCAATTGTGTGCCTGCCAGTGTAGAAGTAGAATAGGGGCACCTAAGTAAGTTAGAAAGTTTTTGAAATTTATGAACAAATGATATTTGTAATAAACCCTTTACCACAGCAGTTCTAGGGCTGTGAGCCTTCAGGATCAATGGTATGGTGAAGGAATTTCTGTTTAAGATTTTTTTATTGTTATATAAAGAACTTCTGAGTTCATAACAAATTTTTATCTTCCTAAAAAAAAAATCAAGAACTGTAATTCTTGGATTTTTCTATGTCTGTTACTGATCATCTCTGTTTTTGTTTGTAGAAGAAAGGGCTGTCCATAGTCAACAATGAAATTTTTCCTGGATTTGAGCATTGCTTACGACTGAATACACTGGCATGCTTGCAATCTCCACCAAAGGAGTAGCAGCATTTTCTAATCCAGTGGTTCTCAACTTGTGGGTCCCCAGGTGTTTTGGTCTACAACTCCCAGAAATCCCAGCCAGTTTACCAGCTGTTAGGATTTTTGGCAGTTGAAGGCCAAAACATCTGGGGACCCACAAATTGAGAACCACTGGTCTAATCCCTTTCCTATTCCAAAGGAATTTATGATGACGGTAATAATAACAAGAATATTGCTCTGCTATTGCTCTCCCCTAACCACATATTGCATCCAGGGGAGGTTATGGTGGGGTAGTAGCTGATATAGGCAGCTTTTCATTGAAGCTTACTATTAATAACTAGTTAGAGGTGGGTGTAAACAAATCAGGGCAAAAGTGATCCATAGGTCAGGGTAGATCATTTTCAGCAGGCAATGCATTGTGGAATGCATGGAACCCGAAAGTTTGACAGATTATTGGCATAGAGTGCAACTACACTGTAAAAATAATGCAGTTTCAACAACACCTTAACTGCCATGCCTCAATACTATGTGATCCTGGCATTTGTAGTTTGATGAACTACGAACACTCTTTTGTAAAGAAGGTTAAAAACCATGTAAAATTATAACTCCCATGATTCCTTAGCACTGTGCCAGGTAAGTCAAAGTGGTGTCAAACTGCACATTGTAGATGCACCTTTAGATCTATTGGGAATAGAGGAATTATAGGAAACTGAAGATATCACTTCTGCTGCTGTTGGGCTGCAACTCCCATCATCCATATAGAATATTGCTGGTGGAGGCTGCTGGGGATTACAATCAAATATATGGAAAAGTACAAGTTGCTCATCTCTGCAGGTGAGCATAGCTGGGTGCCCATGGGCAAGATATACAAATGCCGCCCTTCCAACAAATGCAGCGCAGGTCTAATTTCAGTAAATCTTTAGGCTACCACTACTAGGAAACATAGTTACTGGTGATCAAATGGTAGCTGTGCTGCTTGGGCTCACCATATGGGTGCTTATCTTTTCCCCTAGCTCAGTGATTTTCAACCTGTGGGTCCCCCAGGTGTTTTGGCCCACAACTCCCAGAAATCCTAGCCAGTTTTCCAGCTGTTAGGATTTCTGGGATTTGAAGGCCAAAACATCTGGGGACCCACAGGTTGAGAACCACTGCCCTAGCTGGTATTGTGTGAGGGTTAGGATGGGTTTGCTGGCCTAGGTCGATATCCCCTCCAATCCAGTGATAGTTTTGCCATCACATCCCTGAAACATAGCAATAAAGATGCTGAAACTTACCCTTTAATGCAAACTGTATGTGGGGGGAAGGTCTTGCATTGAGGAGAACATCCTTTCCCACTGTGCACTGTCCCTTCTCTGCAAACTCTGCAATCTGTGAAATTCACAACAGGTTTTGTGTTCCAGAAGGAGCTGTGAACACAGACACTGCTGTTAAGAACTTCTTAGCTGCTGAATGCTAAAATGACTTGGAAAGCCAGCATAGGAGTTTAAAAAATTGAAATTCATAACCTGCCTCTCTTGTGGTACTGCTGATATTCAAGCATGACAGGGCAAATGCCCAAGAAATGCATTTTCTCTCTCCCTTCAAACAGATGGGCAGAAATACAGATACTCCCCCTGTTCCCCTTGGCTAGGGTTTCATGTTAATGAGTATGTGTGTGTGTGTGTGTGGGGAGGGGGGGAAGGCAAAAATGCTGCAGTACACTGGGGACCCCTCCCACACCCAAGAGCAAGAATACAGGCACAGAGGACTTTTTAGCTCAGTAATAAGATGCATGACCACTTGCCTCAAGGGTGCTGATGCCAGTTTGGTCCTTGCGAGATGGATTAGAAGGAATTAATTATCCTTTGGTGGTTTGAGTGTTTGCAGCAGAAGCTGCAGAGATTAGATACCGACCTAAAGGAAACAAAGCAAAACATACAAATGCAGTAGTTTTGGATTTTTGCACCAATGTTAACTGCAATACTGGACAGACAGAGGGGTAACTGGAAGTGGTGAGGGATAATGTCCTGAAGGAAAATGGAAGCAAAGTGGTCAGGTTCCTTCCTGCTTCTTTCTGCTGCCGGGAGATAATTAGAGCACTTGGAATGCAGTTTCCTTAGCCTGAATTTGAGAAAAAAGAGAATAATAGAGGAGGCTGTGAGGACTGAGGTACACATTGCTCTGACTCTATTAAAAGAGTTGTTAATGAATCACATAATTTACCATGGAAATTATTGACTGCTGAGGGTAGAACTAACACAGAAGGCAGCAAATTTATTGCATCTAGCAATCTGAAACACAATTTCACACCAAAGTAGAAAACCCCCCAATATCTTATAGAATGATAGGGTTGGAAGAGACCACAAAAGCTCTCCAATCCAACCCTTTTCTGCAGGAATGTGAAGGCAGGAATACAAACAAGCATAGCACTCCCAATAGATAGATGGCCAGTGGCCACCCAGCCTCTCTTTAAAACTCTCTAAAGAAGGAGACTCCATCACACTCCAAGGCAGCATATTTAACTATCATCAGGAAGTTCTTCCTAATATTTAGATGGACTCTCTTTTCCTGCAGTTTGAATCCATTGCTTCATATTCTAGTTTATACAGCAGCAGACTATATCAACATTATATCCTTTCAAATATTTAAACATGGCCATCATTGTTGGAAATAACAACCTTGTTCAAGCCCCCTCTAGCAACTATATTGTATATGTATGCTTTGGTATGAAGCTTTCCCTTTAATCTAGGTTTCTTGAGGTTGTAGGAGGGGCTGCAGACTACATGATTGGATCTGTGACCGCTCAGACTGCATTTTAGAGGACAGACTCTCAGACTCAAAAGATGCCATGCAGACTTTGGACTGTTAAGAGCAAACTTGCTGTTGATTGTAAGAAAGGTGCCCTGTGTTATCTGCACAGGGAAACTACTTCAAATCCTATCTGTAACTGGATCAACAAGATATGTACTTGTATGCTGAATACATGAAGGTTGTGAGTAAACCAGATATGTAATTCTTATGATGTCTACTCAATTTTTGTCTTTTGAGAGCATGATATAGAAACAAGATGACATTCTAGAAAATGTCGACCATTTCCGCTACCTTGGCAGCCACCTCTCCACCAAAGTCAACATCGACGCCGAAATACAACACCGCCTGAGCTCTGCAAGTGCAGCATTTTCCCGTATGAAGCAGAGAGTGTTTGAGGACCGGGACATCCGTAGGGATACTAAGGTGCTTGTCTATAAAGCTATTGTCCTCCCAACCCTGCTATATGCCTGTGAGACGTGGACTGTCTACAGACGTCACATGCAGCTCCTGGAACGATTCCATCAGCGCTGCCTCCGGAAAATCCTGCAAATCTCCTGGGAAGACAAGCGGACAAACGTCAGCGTGCTGGAGGAAGCAAAGACCACCAGCATTGAAGCAATGGTCCTCCAACATCAACTCCGCTGGACAGGCCACGTTGTCCGGATGCCTGACCACCGTCTCCCAAAGCAGTTGCTCTACTCCGAACTTAAGAATGGAAAACGGAACGTTGGTGGACAGGAAAAGAGATTTAAAGATGGGCTCAAAGCCAACCTTAAAAACTCTGGCATAGACACAGAACTGGGAGGCCCTGGCCCTTGAGCGCTCCAGCTGGAGGTCAGCTGTGACCAGCAGTGCTGCAGAATTCGAGGAGGCACGAGTGGAGGGTGAAAGAGAGAAACGTGCCAGGAGGAAGGCGCGTCAAGCCAACCCCGACCGGGACCGCCTTCCACCTGGAAACCAATGCCCTCACTGCGGAAGAAGATGCAGAGCAAGAATAGGACTCCACAGCCACATGCGGACCCACAAGGAAACCCATGATGGAAGACCATCTTACTCGTCCAACCAGGGATCGCCTAAGTAAGTAAAGTAAGTAAGTAAGAAACAAGATATTTTATGGAAGAGTAGATATATTTTTGGGTAACTGAAATAAAACATTTCTGAAGAACTGCTATATTTTGTGCGTTGGCATAATCTCTGTTCCTAACAGATCTGAGACAACCAAGTTATCTGTCTAACAATTGAAAACCAAATTGCCTTGCATAAATACATGTGTTTATATACTAAAGAGAAGATTTTACTGAAATGAGTTTTTGGGTCTTCTTTGAAAGATCGTACTTTTACAAAAGGTTATGATTTTCAAATGATTGTGAATGCTGTTGCACTCTGGCCTGAATTCATTTTTGCAGCCAGCAGCACATAAGAGTCCAGTGGTACTAGCTAAGCAGTTTATTGAAGAAAGCAAATATAAAAAGGCAAAATAAAAAACAATGTCCAAAAAGCAATAGGAAAAAGGCTAGAGTCCATATACCAGTGTTCTGTTCAAAAGTGACAAGGTACAGGAATCAAAACATAGGCATAAATCCATAATCAGGAACACAGGAACTTCTTCCAAAACATGAATCCATGAACATGAGCACAAGACTTTCCCAAAAATCTTAAACATAGACTTGAACATGGAACAAGAACAAGACCCAAGGTATACACGGTAATGCAGTGTTGCCTGCTCTAACCCTTTCAGTACTTTAATTTAAAGTCCACAAGCCATGAAGTCATGCCTTTGAGATCTGAACTGTTTTAAGGACTTATCATGGAGTCTCTGTGACCTCTGTAATTGAACTTCCTCCTCCTGGAGATCGAGTCTCAGACTCCTACAAACCTCAGGTGTTTTCCCAGGGGAAAGATATTTCCCTTCCAGCTCCTTATCTTCCAATACCCAAGCATCTCCATCTCCTCTCTATTCTGAAGCCATTTCTATCTGACCAGACACAGACCCATCCTCTCAGATAGAACCATGATCCAACATCCCCTACTTTCCCACACTGGAGAGCCCATCATTCCTCACAACCTCTGAATGAACAATTCTCTCATCTTCAGAGCTAAACATACTAAGGCATTCTTCATAGGGCTTGGCTTCCAGACCTTTGATCATTTTGCTCACCTTCTTCTGGACATGTTCAACTTGTGAATATCTTTCCTGAACTGTGGTGCCCAGAGCTGGACACAGTATACAGCCTAGATCAGTAAGAACATAGTATCCAGGTGAAGACATCGTCCCACCCCATTCTGCTTGGGTCAGACTTCACCTGGAATAACATTGTGTCCAGTTATGGGCACCACAATTCAAGAAGGATATTGCTAAACTAGAGAAGGATGACCAAAATGATCAAAGGTCCGAAAGCTAAGCTCTATGAGGAGCATTTCAGTATATGTATTTGCATGGTTTGCGAAGCTGCAACTGACAGGGAATTCACAGCCAGCATTTGCACATAGTGTACAATTTAAACATGCTATGCTTTTGTACACCTGTGTAGGAAAAGTATAGCAGTCTGTGTGAAATGGTAATTACATTGTGTGAACCTACTGTTTAGAATTGTGGAAAAAATGTGTAATTACTGACAAAACTTTCTCGTTCCTAAAGGAATGGAGTAGTAAGACAGGTTAAGCACTCAGTTTTATGTAAGATGTGCAACTGTTTTCTCACAGGTGATTTTCTCCCCACATAATTCAACAGTTCTGAAAGATTACATTTTAAGTGCCTAAACTGTAAAAATATGACAAGTGCAAAAGGAAGATCAAAGGGGGAAGAGTAAAGATAGATTTAAAAACAGGAATCACTGTCTTAAGTAAACACACTTACTATGTTGCTGTCAAACAAATGATATGTTTTCCTGGGTAGTTAGCCTCTCACATTTGTGGATTTGACTTTTGTGGATTTGATTAAAATGTTTCCTCTTGGAATACTTAGATCCTCCAGTGAGTCTCTATGGCCAATGTGTGCCAGAAGTTGATCACAGAGTCATGTTGGATGACCTAGAGATTGCTAGAGAGGTATCCTATCATGTTAAAAAAGCGGTTTTGTATTTGCTTTCATGGGGTCCTGTGGCCCTAATCCCAATGGAAATGGAGGCTTGAATGTGGAATGGAGAAAGAGAGCTGGACGTGTCTCATCATTGAACAGTAGAAATAGTTGTGCACCACACTGATTATTTGAACACAAATCCCTCCCCTAGTATTCCAAACCTTCTGGGGAGATTTTGAGCCTTCAGAATATACAAAATATGTGAGGCTGCCATACGTTTACAGGCACATTCACAGAAAACATATACTTAACGTTTGCCCTCGGCCTTTTAATGATAATGAGAACTGGTACCTGGCCACGCATGTCAATGGGTAGCATGGCTGTTGCCTTGTTTTGTTTCATTTGTTTGTTTACAAGGGAGAATATTCGAAGACACACTCATTGGCCTGCAGTCTAAAGTCTTGAGACAGAAGCACTATGACATGAATACTCTTAGCCGTATCATGTCAAATTGGAGAGCGTACAGAAAACACTTACTGCAAAGGTCTACTCTATGATCCATTCCAAATATGTTAGGAGTATCTGTGATCTTTAGAAAAGTCAGAGATACAGATGTTCTTGATATTCCAAAACAATGTTGTATTACAATTATAGCGCCACAGTTTGCATGGGTTAGTTACAGTTTAGTTGTAACAAGTAAATGTTTATTTTGTTATTGATTTATAACTAAATTTGCTACCTTTAGTTCTGTATGTTACACACCTAAGCAGCCTAAAACATCATTAGAAATAAATAGACATTTGAGGAAATAAAAAAAAATGAATAAAAGAATGGTAAACTAGTATGGCTAGGTCTCTGCGTCCAACAACAGTGCCGAAGGACCTTGCGCAGATATAGATTAATTTTTTAAACATTAATTTTAAACATTGTTTTAAAGCTTTTACTATATTATTAAGCTTAAAATGCTGATATGGCTTTGTTGTGCCTCTGAAGAATCAGGCCCCTTCTACACTGCCATATAATTCAGATTATCAAATCAGATAATCCACATTATCTACTGTGCCCTGGATTATATGAGTCTACACTGCCATATAATCTGGTTCAATGCAGATAATCTTGATTTTATATGGCCGTGTAGAAGGGGTTTCTGTTGCTGAAAGAATGTGTTAGAGAAGGAATGTTTTTCAGTCATTCTTCTGTACCTCTTGAAGACATGTCTATCTGGTGTTTCAGAAATAAGACCTTTCCTCATTATGTGATTACAGAACTATGATTCTAAGTCACCACAGTGAAACAGCACAAACCATATGATACAAGCACACTTTAACAGACTAAATCAGCATTAGAAATAAGCAGAAATAATTCTGAAAAACTTTGGATCGCTCTTCAAGAAATGGCTGTGCCACTGCATTTGATTGTCCTGATGCTTAACCTGTACGCCTTTCAAGAAGCTACCATCAGGACAGAATATGGAGAAATCATGGTTTCCAATTGGCAAGAGTGTCAGGCAAGGTGAGGCAACTCAAATATTTCCTGTGCATTTATCCCATTTATCAATAAGAAACACTAGTCCCTCTTGTGTTGGTGTCCCCCTCATTTGTCAGCATATCACAAGTTTGGAGAAATATCACTCCCCCATTGCCATTTCCTCATTTCCCGATTATTTAGTGAGACCACCTCCCTTCCAGACCTAAAATGCATCAGTTACATGAAAGGAATGATATTATTCCTTGTTACCTTGCAACTGTGGGCAGATCTAGACAGCCCCTTTATTGCAGGAGTTACTGCAATAAAAAGAGGGCTGTCCAGATGACGTCCTGGACAAACCCGCATTAATCCGCCACAAACCAGGAAAACCCTGGTTTTGGCAAATTAATTTGATAGTGGGTTTATTCCATACCTTCTTGGAATATGTGGGATAAACCCACTACTTCTGGGTTCAGAAGTAGTGAATTAGCCCAGAAAACTGTGGGAATACCGAACTCCTCCTCCAAAGCCCTAAAAAAGCCCGTCCTTCTCCTGGCGTGTAGAAATGATGCATCAGGAGGGGGGGGGGGGGTCAGAAGGAGGAAAATAGCTCCTGCCTCCCCATTTCTCCTGGTGTGTCATTTCTATGTGTCAGGAGAGTTGCGGCAGCTCTTCAATGGAGGCCAAGTAAGTACATTTCTTTTAAAAAGGACTTTCTTAGAGCTTTTTTTTTTGGGGGGGGGGGTATGAACTACCCTATTAGTGTATTTAGCACTCAAACCCTGAGGAGAGGTAGGTAAGAAATAAAGCATTGTTGTTGTTGTTATTGTTATTATTATTCCACAGTCACCTACGGACCCACCAGAATACTGATCCTGGAAGACTATCCTACTCGGCCAAAGAAGGATCGCCTAAGTGAAGTATTATTATTATTATTATTATTATTATTATTATTATTATTATTATTCTGCTGCAACTACTACTTAGGTGCCAAATTTTGGTGGCAAATTGGAATGCCTTTAAAAAAATTCTGGGGAGTTCCTGGTCTTAAACAATGTGCTACTGCATTTAGCTCCTTCCTGCCTTAGATACAGGATAAATCCTCTAGCTGTGCTTGCTCAGTTAGGGTAATCTTTATTCTGTGGTCTAAAATGTGTATAGGGAAATATAATCTTTTTTCCACCAAATCTGGACAGAATATGTTTACATATTCCTGTTTACATATTTGTATTAGACTGTATCATATTCCCTTTACAAATACACACTTCAGGACAATGCAAATGACCTAGAAATCTTTCACCTTTCATTTTCCAGGTTTATTAATTACTTTTTCATGATGAAGCTTCAATATTTTAAGTTAGTGAAGCAGGGTCCCTGTAAAGTAACAAAAAATGTGCATGAAAGAATATCACACGATGCTCCGTTTAGGTCTCTGAATTGTACTGCCGATAATGTCCTTCACATGAGTGAATGGGTTTCTTCCTTCCTTTGCCAACACATTTTTAATCTTGACAGATCCGTACCAAGTTTCAACTGATTCAATTTAATTGGTGATTTATCTGAAAGCATTTTAAAGTGGTCTCTTTACCTTTTTGAATCCCACAAGGCCCAGTTGGTCCATTTATTTATCTTTGAGACACCCTATAAAGTTGAAGTGACAGGCGGTGAGGCTAAAGCTTTTGCTTACTTCTTCCTCGATGCATCAAGACATTTGCCTAAGGAAGAAAAAGGCCTTTTCTCCTTGAGCTTAGAAGAGCATCCAATTGTGCTATAACTTGAGCTCAATAAGACTTCTGATTTATTTTGAAGTGAAGCTCTTTTATATATTAATTTATTGTTACCTGCTCTGACCCATTTTTTTTTTCATATGATTTTTAATGTATCTGTTCCTGGGTAACATGAAAACAAAGTGTTACTGTATTTCATGTTCTGCTTGTGAATACCAAATGAAAGTACAGCATGACTCCCTTATTCACAGTTTCAACATCTATAGTTTCAGTTACCCATACTCCAAAACAGGGGTCCTTAAACCTTTAAAGCAGAGGGCCAGTTCACTATTCCTCAGACTGTTGGGGGGCCCGACTATATTTTGAGAAAAACATGGATAAATTCCTATGCACACTGCAGATATATTATTTTTACTGCAAAAACATGAAAGAACAATACAGTATTTAAAATGATGAACAATTTTAACCAACATAAACTTACCAGTATTTCAATGGGAATAGTGGGTCTGCTTTTGGCTGATCAGATAGTCAAGTTAATTCAGGTTGTTGTTGTTGTTGTTGTGTGACTTGAAGTTGTTTCAGATATGGGGTGACCCTAAGTCTAAAGTTTAGACCAGGGGTTGAGTAAATGACCTTGGAGGGCCGCATCCGGCCCACGGGTCTTAGTTTGAGAAGCCCTGCTCCAAAAAACATTTCCCCATGACGTGTTTGTGGTCCTCTCTAGTCCTCCAGGGCAATTCTATGCTATACTTTTGGGCCAAGTGTAGTAAAAATACAGGGGTCACTATTACCTGTAGTTTCAAGTATCCATACTTGTGTTCGAAGATATCCCCTATGTGGATTGTACTGTTTTGGTATAGGACCTTATCCCATGCCCTCTCCCCCCATTTTTAAAACATTTCTAATCCATTGATGGTATGATTTATGACAGAGCTTTCCCCACAAGGCAGGAGAACTTCCTGTCAGCTCCATCAGGATTTTTTAGGTAAACATCAGAACATCATAAAACATCATAAAAAGGGAGGGAGGAGGGGATGGTCAGAGATCATCTTTCAAACTCAGGAACTAGGATATAACTGGGGAAAACACCCAAAATACATAGGATAGGAGCTGTCAAATTTGCCCAGGTTGAATAACTTCCTTGACGGGGAGTAAGGGGCTGTTCCCTACCACACATTGACATTTTTCTTCCAAAATCCTGCTTGATGAGCATACCATGGTAATATTGCATAGCACTTTAGGGTCTCCATAGATCAGAAGTGACTAGAAGGCACACAACAGCAACAACAAATCTTTAAATGCAGCAGTGTAACTATATCTGTGATAGAATGTAGAACGTAATTTTCACTTGTAGTGGAAATTACATGTTGGAAGTTTTTGAATTAGTTTTGTAAACATTTGAAAAACCATGTACTAAAAATTAGAGGAAGGGAGGAGATATACCAAATCTCAATTCTACAACAAATTTGCAAAACTGCAAAAAAATAAAAATGAAAAAAATAAAACAGTAACACATAATTTACCATGAAGGTATGTGTATCTTAGGGCAATCTAGGAGCTTGAATGGCTCAAAGTATATTTAGTCTACCAGCAAGATGAGGAATCATGCAGCCCTCCAGATACTGAGTGGTTGCAAATCACATCAGCTTTACTCAACATAACCAGTAATAATGGGTTATGGAAATTGCGATTAAACAATGCAAGACCACTAACTGCCCACCTTGATCTATCCCATTTGTCCTGTGTCCATAACAGACAGAGAAGAGAACCACAGAAATGTAGTAGATTGAATTTTGGTCTATAACTCTGGAGACCACAGCTACAATCCATGCTTGGCCATGGAAACCCACTGGGCGATTTTGGGGAAGTCACATTCTCTCAGAGGATGGTAACAGTAAATCTTTTCTAAATATATCTTGTCAAGAAAACCCTTGGAAGGAATCAATTTGAAACCACATAAAAATAAATAATGAAAGAAGAGGCAAAATTGCACATTGCTGCTTTTGAAACATTTCTCATGGCTGTGAAGTAAGAGAGATGTCTTTCTACAGAGAATTTGAGGTGGGATGACAGTCTTTATAGCCAGTGGGGTACATAACACATGGATACCATTATCCACTCACAGGTTTTTTATGTATCTGAAGTGCTTCCAAAAATGCAAACTGATATATTAATCCTGTGTGACCAAAAGCAACACTGAAACAAACGAAGATGGTTTACAGTGGAAAACAATGCTTCTCTCATAGTACTTTACTTCTGTTTAATAATGCTGCTTTCGTGTCTCTGCTTCAGACACATGTAGTGAAGAAAGATCCATCCATCCCCACTCCCTGTCTTCTTGTTTGTTGAATTGCAAGTTAAATAGCCACGTTTGCTGTCAGTATTCCTTCTGGGCATTGTTTGCATGGTGGTATCTTCTGTGTAGTTATTTCTTTGATCAATAGTTTGAGCCATCTGTAGTTGAATAAGCAAATGCAAACAACAAAGGAGGAACATGAAAACACAGCAGAATTAATTGCCACTTTTAAATTACAGATCTTTCTGTGAAAATAGACTTGAGATCAACTATGCTAATTAATTACACTTCTTCCATTAAAGCAGTTTTTCAAATTAGCCTTCCCTTCACATTAATGGCAATGAAACTCATCTTTTTTGCCCTGTGTATTCAGTTCTTAGGACTTCTTCCTAATTACACCCTCTGTAAGATTTCAGTAACATGTTTTTAGGATCAGACCAGCTTAGCTAAGGTATCCAAAAATCCCCCCTCCCGCTCATGTGACATCAAGGCACTTCAGCCAATCACATAATAGGAACACCCTTGTGCTGGCAGGGCTTCTGACTGACAGGTTGGCAGTTCGAATCCGGGGAGTGAGCTCCTGTCTCAGCTCTAGCCTCCCATGCGGGAATGTAAGAGAAGCCTCCCACAGGATGGTAAAAACATCAAACATCTGGGCGTCCTCTGGGCAATGTCCTTGCAGACGGCCAATTCTTTCACACTAGAAATGACTTGCAGTTTCTCAAGTCACTCCTAACACAGAAAAAAAGCCAATCACAGCTAGAGACCAGCTTTAAACGTTTCCTGTGTTAGCCTAATAGCTCAAGGACTTTTCCCTAAAACACTTCCCCAGTTCTTCCACTGTTTCCTCTATTATTAGGAGGCCAGTGAGCTGAGCCCTCTTCTTTCATGCCCAGTGCCTTCTTGACTAGAGGTTGCTATAATCTGTTAAGAGTGATACACCTTCTGTAGTCTTTGATGCCATTTTGGTGTGATGTCATATGATGGAGTTTAAGCGGTTGTTCTTCATTGTAGTTTTGGGATTGTAGACACTGATATGCTGCTTTGGTTTTAAAACAGGTCTTCAGTCCCCTTGTTTTACATCATATGTAAGCCTCTGTTAATTTATAAGCTGGGATGTTGATAAGACTTTTGTAGTTTGGTTTTCTGTGTTTGCAGCAAGTGTTCCTTCTGCAGGCGTGCAAAGTGCGTATGGGAACAAACATTATGTTTCCCCCCGTGGAGCATCTCTTTCAAGTTATCTATTCATTCACTTCATTCAAAGAGTTTTATAATTAATTATATTGCACTGAGCCAATTTGGTGTGTAATGGTATGAGCATTAGATTATGACTTTGGAGAATATGGTTTGATTCTCTACTCAACCATGAAAACCCATCAGATGACTTTGAGCAAGTCATACTCTTTAAGCCTCAGAAAACCCATGGCAGGGTTGCCTTTGGGATATCATAAGTCAGAAATGACTGGAAGGCACACAACAACAAGCAATGTTGTTGTTAGTTGCAAGCTATAAAGGCAATTGCAAAGAAACAATCTCACCAAACACAAATCAAGGAACATAAAAGACACTGCAGACTACTTCAACCAGAGAAGTCAGCCATAACAGAGAATCTGATGAACCAACCTGGACATAGCATATTATTTGAGAACATAGAAATGCTGGACCACTCTCACAACTACCATGTCAGGCTACACAGAGAAGCCACTGAAATCCACAAGCATGTGGACAATTTTAACAGAAAGGAAGAAACCATAAAAATGAACAAAATCTGGCTACCAGTACTAAAAAACTCTAAAATTATAAAAGTAAATAAAAAACAAAACTCAAACACAGGGGAACTCCAGACAAGAAACAATCAGGAACACCTAATCACTTCTCAACAAAGGATTCTCCCAGGCAGTGACAAGCCATACATAAAAACTATCAGGCCATCAAATGCTAATCAAGGTGGCCAATTGAAACACTCATACCTACCTTCAACAGACAAGAGTTCTTTCTCCCACCCTGGTCTTTCCACAGATATATCAACCAAATTTTCCTAGTTTCCAACAGACCTCACAACCTCTGAGGATGCCTGCCACAATGCAGGTGAAATGTCAGGAGAGAATGCATCTGGAACATGGCCATACAGCTCGAAAAACCTACAACAACCTGATCTTCCCAAAAGAAAGCCAGAATTCTGTGGTAAATTCTTCTCAAGAATTCTGATTTCTTGTTACAAACAGACTGTGTCATGTGATTAGAGCTTCTACATAGTAAAGGGAAAAATCCTTTATAGCAGTGGTGAATTCACCTACCCTTGAATCCGGTCCAACCTTTAAGCCAAATTTTCAATGAGCTACCCAAGACAACTGTTTCCAAAATAGCTTCTGCACCTTGGATAGTTCTGTTAAAGTTTGAGCTAAAACCTGGAGCCAAGTCACCATCCCCCTGCCTCATGGCTCATGGGCATTTCTTTGGAGCCCAACTTTATTATACAGGTAGAACTCCATGCATTTTGATTAAAGAAACAGGTAGGTGTTGGTGCATTCATCCTTTCTTGTGTTTTGCCTTTCACATGAGACAGCTACGCAAGCAGTTCCCTACATAGCCCTACAGACTTATGGAAGGAGGCCAATTGCTGGATCTTTAATTATTCTTGATTAACTGAGTGTCCCAATTTGGCATCACTCCTTTCAGATTTCATAACCTCTTTAAAATGTTCTTTCCAGAGTATTCACTTTTTTTAGCTACTTGTTCCCTGAAAAGTTCAAACACTAAGGAGTCTTTTTTATGGCGGAGCTAAATTAAAGCAATGTACGAGTATAAAATTATGCTTAAATTTAGATCTATCCCATGGAAATAGTTCTTCCTTTCATATAGTTTTAATATGGAAAACTGGCAGAAGGTATTTTATAGTGAAGCAAACCATGATGTCTCACTAAGGAGACTTTTTAGATATTGCTCAAATTCAGGTGAGCAATGATTGATTTGATAAATCATTGCCAAAGTGTTAATTCTGATTTGAAGCTAACTGAAAATAAAGAACTCTGTCCTTCCCCAAATCCCCTGGTTTCAGAGCTGTCTTTTGCCATGTTTTGTGGGCTGACCAAGGAAAAGGTTTTTGAATTGGAAGGGGAATTGATGAAAGCTTAAGTTCTTTTGAATCTAAATTGAGAGAATCATTAATTCTTTTGCATCTGAAAGTGATCTTATTCATGCATAGCAATCCTTTGATGACTACAACATCAAGAGAAGTCAAGCAATGGCTTGTGTGAAATGCCACAGTTGGACGTTCTTCATATCTTTTCTCATTCAGCACTTTAAAATGGGAGATATTTGTGTCCGACCTGCACCCGGAAGACCACCCACAAAACCTGTATTCATGAATAAACACATTTGGGTCTAACCCTAGAGGACAGGGTAACCACTAGGATGGTATGGCATTCATAATGACCCTTCCCTAGGCATTTATTTAGTTTCCTAGTAATTGCTGCTGTGTTTGGTCATATAGTCCCTTACCAAGTATACTTACAGTATTAGAACTACCATAAAAAGATATTAATCCATATATTCCAGTAGAATGGAGAAAGGACAGAAAAAGAAAGCTGAGCTTAATTAAGGATGCAGCTGAACCGTAAATTAAAATAAAACATGGAATTAATAGGTTGACATTTGAAACACCCCCTCCCCTCCCTCCTAAATAAATAATTGAATTATTCAGTGTGCTGCAGTTCTTAGTTCTGTCAACATAAAAACCATAGAACTTTTCATCAAGCAGTTAAAACATGTGTTATTACACTGTGTTTATTTTGAAATGGATTTTTTTGCCAACCGTTTTGTAGCCTCAACCAATTTCCTCTAACACTTTGTTCATCTCCCTGCTTGTATTCATCTTACACCTTAAATCTGCGCTATCTCCTCTGACCCCAATTTTCGTAGTCTATTTCCTAGTGTCTCATTTTAATTAAGAGCCAGAAGAAATCCGGTGTTCATCTTTCCTTATCCTCCAGGTTCCCTTTGCAAATATCTGTCTGGAATATAACTCCACAGTATTGTGGGAAAGAATGGTTGTAGACGTGTTAAGTTCAGGCCCATCTAAATTGGCAACGGAATGGAAATGATTCACCGGAGGGATAGGAACATATTGCTTGGTACTGGATTAAATTCTTTGGCCTGTGTTTCGCAGTAGGTCAAATAATGAAATTTGTCCCCTTTGGCTTCAAAATACATGACTCAATTAATCCAGTTACAAGATGTTTGCTTTTTTTAAAAAAAAAATGGCAGCAACCACTGCCTTCCATATGTTTTGGACTTGTCCTATTGCCCTTCATTACCAGTTGCAGGTTGCCTATTCAATCTGTATGGGTCTAGTGAAAACTCTCAAGGTACACTGAGTCCAGGATTTAATTTCAGCTTTGTGCTTCAGCTCTGCAACAGGATGCTTCCAGGCAGACACACTCACTCCAGTGCAGAGCAGGTGGGGGTAGCTGGTGTTTATGTGTCATAAAGCCCTAAACGATCCAGTATTCCGGTGCTGTTAGAGCAACATCGGCATGAACAACAACAACAACAACAACAACAACAACAACAACAAAATCTAGAATGGATGAGATTGTGAATCTGGATAAAGTTATATTAAAATACTTTTCTTATCAACTTTCCATAGCAACCCATTGTCTTGTGACAGTGTCTACCCATGCAGCAGAGAGAAGTGGTGGAATCTGGGTCTTCAACTACAACCGGGATTGTGACATCAACAACAGATTTAGGAAAATTTAAGAGGATACACAATTTATTTGCATTGCCACTGCTATATTTTTAGTACTAAGAATGGAAAAAAGCTCCTGGGACATTCTGTCTATTGCTTGGTTTTCACTACTTGGTTGCTTGGTTATTACTATTTAATGTTTGTGTGTGTGCATGGACCATTTGCTGTTATGCACCAGGCAGCAAAATTTCTCTTGCTCTCATATTACTCTTCAGACAATAGAAGAGAGATTCCATTTTGTGTTGTTCCCACAGTCAAAAACAACCCCAAATTGCCTGAAAAGAGAACAGAAGTCCACACCAGGAAGAGAGGTTCTAGATCTCATCCTTCAGTTGTTCTGATTTTGTGTCTCAAGGGTATGTTTGTATGCATTTTGACAAAGAGCACAAAAATGTTATTCTTGCTTACTGTCTGAGGTGATACAGTTCACTTTGGTATCTGCCAACTTGCTCTCATTTTTTTGTTTCTAATCTCTCTGTGTGTCCATGCAGTCCTTTGAGTATCCAATGCCAATCCCATGTATTCCATAGGGTTTTCTTAGGAAAGGCAGTTAGAGGTAGTTGTGACCGTTCCTTTCTCTGAAATATAGCCTACAGCCCTTGACATATTACTACTAGCTCACATTCTTTTGCTAGATGGCCGTGATTTCAAAAGCAATTTTTAATTTCTCTGACGTGGGAATAAATAGATGCTTAATATTTGTTCCCGTTCTTCTCCACTTTTGGGGAAGTGGGAAGGGATATTAATTCGGCTTTAGTAGCAGAATGTTTTTGGTAGCAAAACATGTTAAATAGTCTTTTTTTACTTTGGTTTCTTTTCTTATATTTATCTGTTTAATGTTGCCTAAGCTTTTCTTTTCTGAAGAAACACAAAGGCAATATTGATACCTGTTATAAAATTCAGGGCCAGTTGCAAAGCAAAATGATGTGCCAATGCATAATAGGATGCTACTTTGAGGTACCGATTTGTTTACTCCTAACTTCATTGACATGCACAGCACTGAGGCAAGCCCAGCGCTTTCCTGGATGAGTATTGTCAGATCCGGGGGCAGGTAGTCCCTAAAGAGACTGATTAGTCATGCCGAGCTGGACTTTCTCAAGGCCCTTTGCTTTACCCTTGCAGAACAATCCATGCAGTAATGCTGGGATTTGGGCTGCGTCAGCACTTCCATTACAAACTGTTACTCGAAGAGTTTCTAAGTCATCTGGAAGTTTGGGGGCTGTGAAGATGTCCTTATAGGTCCTTTGTTCAGGGAGTGAAAAGGAATCTACAGAATCAAGAAAATGGTAAGAAAGCTGGGCAATGCGAGGGGTAGAGAGGACCCTATTATGGCAATGCAGTGATGAGCACAAGTTTGGTTTTAGAGACTTCTACACACAGAGTATTTCATTTACACATTGCTATTTAGCAGTCTGAAACCTTATACTTGATAGGAATTTATGTAAATCAAAATAATCCTAGGATGATTGCTCCACATTTTCTCTTTAATACATCTTTTTTTTAGAATTAATGTAGTATTAGCTGAGGTAAAAATCACCAGAGGCAATCTAATTTAATTAATTTTATAAATAGGCTGACTACATTTTATGAAGGATAATATATAAATGAGTTTCATTCTGTAGCAATGACCTAAAAGGGTCAGAAAGCTTTCCCAGCCTATTTTTCCTAAATGAGGCATTTGTATCTGTCTATAAAACATGGATGGCAATCATGTGGCCCTCCAGATGTTGTTGGGCTACAGATTTCAGCAGCGCAAGTCAACAGAGCCAAAAGTTAAGAATGCTGGAAGCTGCAATTAAATGACATTTAAATGTGGGGATGTGATTCTCACCCCTGGTCTAAAACCTCATCAGTAATAATAGGAGCTCTGAAGGGACCATTAATATATAGGATATGCATTTATAATAGCCATAGGGGATTCCTGCCTTCATTCATACATATGGTATATATTTCATTGCATTATATACATATGGTATATATTTTGTTGTATTACATGTATCTCCATGGCAGGCATAGGGTAAGCCCTATGATTAGGAAGAAATGAGGTGGCTCTCTCAACCAAGCAGATATAGGATATCATGAAAGAGCAGCAAATGTTAGCTATTCCATATTGTCAGGGATTGGAATACTAGATATTATTTTTGAGATTTTCTGCCCAAATAATTTGTCTGGCTTTGGGTGTTATGAGCTATGACCCAGGTGTTTACTGCTCACCCTCTAGCAGCAAATGACCTTGAAATGGCCTTATCTTTAATAGTCCATGTATACAGTTTCTGAACAGCAATAGAGTTTGAGCATGGAGCTCCTTTCTCGGGAACAGTTGTAATTATGAAGACCTAACTGAGCATTATACATTTACTCTAGGAAGTAATTTTCTGGCTGTTACTAATATATGTAATTTTATACATCTTCTATAGCACCTGAGAGAACATTCTTGCTTGAAACATCTGGATTTTTAAAATTAGGCTTTCCCCATTTCATAGGCAGACCTGGAGTGTTTCTAGATGCAACTTTTATTGTGAAACTGCTCAAGCTCTTTTCTCGGATTTTACATGGGATCCAAATATTACTGTCTCTTCCATTTGCATGCATTTTTCTATATCTTCTTAGGCCTTGGGTTGTTGTAGGTTTTTTCTAGCTATATGGCCATGTTCTAGAGAACATGTTAGTCCCAATAGTAAGCAGCAGGTTGTTTGGCTGTATATGGAACCACCTGTAGAGTTCTTCCATTTGTTACCACATTTAGGACTTCATCCCACTGGACAAATCAGGTAGTTTGGATCGGTGGCTTTCACAACGCCTGTTTGTCCATGAAACAGATGATTTTCTTACCTCCATCACATCTCTAGATTTCTCTGCTTTATCTAGGAGTTCTCTATTTGGTTTACCATCACAGGGTGGGGAATTTTTCCTGCCCACTGTCCCTCCCCTGTTTTCTTTGTCTAAAAACCCTCTCTTTGAAGTCTCCCCTCCTTCCCTTATGCAAAGCTGCATCCAGAGCTGAGGCATTGGAAAATCTATGTCTGTCAGAGAGAAGAAAAATGGAATTTTCCCTGCTCCGTTTGCCTAGCATTTCTCAGGTTGCTAAGGAACCAACCACCTCTTGGAAATACGTTTGTGTTTGCTCAGCTTGGAGAACACCATCCTTCATTTAGTGTGAAAAACACAGCACAGGCGGAGCTCAGATCCCAGCTCCTCCCACAAATTGCGTTAAGTGTTTTATTTTAATCACATGTCAGAACTTGCCATTTTGCCTGACTCTACATGGGTAATTTACAAAAAAGTGAATTGCCAATTGGCTCAGAAAGTATAGGAAAAAACAACACTTTAAAAGCATCAAGATATCTCTACCCTACATTTGAAGCTTATATGTCATGTGATGGACACCATAGGTTGCCATTTCTTAAGTGGCTAGAACAGTAGAATTTAATGCATGTGGTGATGTCCTTATACATGGAAGCTATTTTCTGTAGTAAATAATGTGTCATTTACAAAATTATAATGCTTCAAAGAGATTGTCTTTTAATTTTCTGGCATGTGAAGCAGACCTGACTGAGGACCTCATCACATTATCATCCGGAAGCGTCCTAGGACACTACCTCAATGGAGTCTGCCTAAGCTCATTATATAATGCAAGGCTACTTCTGGTGGGTATCTGTACAGGAAGTGTCCTGGCAACATCCTATGATACTGCCCAGACAACATGGGAGGCTTCCTGTGTTCTCATTAGATAGAATGTGGGGAAGCCAGAAGGCGACGCTTTCCCTGCGTGATGGGAAAGCGGTGTAGTGAATGATGCTGGGTGCAGGGCAACAGTTTCCCACTCTGCCACATAGATTCTGCGTGCTGCCTGGCCAATCCCCCCAATGTTGCCCGAATACATGACTTCAGTGTGATGAAATTCTTAGTGTTTGTTTGTATATCTATATTTGTTTCTCTGTGTTAGACCTGTTGCCTATCAAACTCAAGGAACTTTCTTTCACATATATTAGTGTGAAAGATATTAGTGTGAGGTGATACTACCAGCCATAGTCTTTACCTTTTTCTTGTGTTTTCAAGATGTTTCTGATGTATAGCAACCCTTAGGTGAACTATCATGGCTTTGTGTATGTGCGTCTTACTTTAAGGCTGAGAGAGTGTGACTTGCCCAAGGTCACCCAATGTGTTTCCATGACTGAGTGGGAATTTAAATCCTGGTCTCTTACCTCTAGTACCTGCAGATCAAAAAGCATACTTCCTACATATGTTGACAATCTGTAGATCTATTATATATGTTAGACCTATGCTTTTTCTTGCTTTTTGTCTTTGATTGTGGGACACTTTGGCATGCTTAATATGGAGTAACAGATCCAATTCTTAGACATAGATCTGGCTGGAAGAATGTTGAGAATCTGAATGATTTTCAGGTGCATTCCCCTCCTACACTTCTACAAAATTATATTCAGAGTTTCAGTGTATTCAGTGTTTCTGATCTATTCCTGGTGAGTAGAGATTGAGTACAGAAACCCACTGAAGCTAAATGCAAGGAGTTTTAGGATAGACAAAAGGACATAGTTCTTAACACACTGCATAGAAAAAACTGCTTCCACAATGAATGGGGATGCATACTAGGCTTGATGTCTTTAAAAATGCATTAGACAACTTCATGGAGTATAAGTGTGTTGATAACTACTAGTTATGATTGAGATATATGTCTATCACTTCCAATATTGAAGATGGCTTCCTTCTGAGTAGAGCCTGTTAGGATATGTGAGTGGAGATGTGCTATTGTACTCATGTCCTGCTTGGGGCTTTCACGCGGAACCTGTGGAAATGGAATACTGGACTAAAATGGCCCGATTCCACATTGTTTTTGCTTTCTTGAAGCTGGCACAACATGCCTGGGGCTCTTTCACACAATATAATTATAGAACTATGATTCCATTGGAACTGCCAAAACTGCTTCCTATAGAATCCTGGGATTTGTAGTTTTGGGTTTATAATTTGGTCAAAGGCATCAGAGCTGCCCTCTGGATGAGGATGACAAAGCTCCCTCCCCCCACTGCTAGTTCCAGGATTACTTGGAACAAGTCTTATCAACTTGAGTGAGAATTTTAATTTTTTTAAAAAAAACAAGCTCAGGCATAGCTCTGTAATCAGTAGTCTCCCTCTAAACCAGGGGTCCTCAAACTACGGCCCGAGGGCTGGATACGGCCCTTCAAGGTCATTTACCCGGCCCTCCTTCAGGGTCAACCTAAGTCTGAAATTATTTGAAAGCACACAACGACAACAACAACAACAATCCTATTTCATCAGCCAAAAGCAGGCCCACACTTGCCACTGAAATACTAATAAGTTTATATTTTTAAAATTTGTTCTTGATTTTAATTATTGTATTGTTTTAAAGTGACTGTTTTTTGATATATGCAATGTATAAAGGAATTCCTTTTTTTCCTTCAAATTATAATCTGGCCCTCCAACAGTTTGAGGGACTGTGACCTGGCCCTCTGTTTAAAAAGTTTGAGGACCCCTGCTCTAAACTTAGTAAGAATGGAATGGGGAATATTAAATTGCTTTTTATCAAAGTGTGTTACTACAAACACCACCAAGACATTTTGTTATATTCAGAGATAACTGAATGAATACATAAAGCTGAACTACCTATCTTTCAGTATTTAAATTGTATTTTTTAAATCCACTGAACTGGGTTAGCTAATTTGTGGCACAAAGGAAACATCACTGGACTATTAATCCTCGTAATATGTGACAGTAAGCAAAAGGGGGAGAAATAAGCATATGTTTCCCTTAACAAAGAATAATGAGAACAAATTCCTATCTGTCATTTTTTGTTTTCAACAGCATTTGTAACAGGAATATTTTACATTCAAAATGGTAACTTCAGTACAACCTTACAAGGTTGGTATTTGAGAAAGATGCCTACAAGAAGAGATGCATGTCTTATTTTTTTGAGTGCTGTGTTGTCTTTTCTCCCAACAAGTAAAAATAATTAAAACATTTAAAATATGAATTCAAGTATTTGTATATATAATCAAATTTAAGTTTCCTCCTTGGCTATTTGATCTTAAAATAGGAAGGGAAGAGAGATACAGGCCTGAATCCAGTTGCTAGGCAAACCTGGAGTAGATTCATTGAATTTTTCTTAAATTCTCTCTTCTGTGTAATATCTCCTCCCTTCTGGAAACAATACTGACTATTAAACCAAAATTACTCCTCTATATTTAGTTTGTTAAAATGGGAATACAGCATTTAACTGTCAAATAGAGTCTCTTTTTCAAACCACGAAGGGTCTGTAGTGTTGACATCCATTTCCCTACTTTCCCAATGAGAAAGAGAGAGAAGTGGCCCTTGATCTTTTGAACTGGTTTGTTCATTTGTTAAAAACTTTCTGTCTTTTACTGGATGGTTTTATTCCAAGAAAACCCCATGGTAGGGGGGTTGTCATAAATTGGAAGCAGTTTGAAGGCACACAACAACAGTTTGTTCTACATACGCAAACATAAGCAAGCAATAAGAGCACAAAATTACATAGATTGCCTTTATTGAACAATGCATGGTGAAATCTCAAACATAAACCTTCCTTCATATTTTTGAATTATTTTGGCTATTAAAAATGTTCAAAATACAAACTTTTTTCAATCCTGGAATGCTGTTTGTGAAAAAAATAGAGTCTCATTGGATAATCTACAGTAAATCTTGGCTCCCTGAAATCTTTTGCTGTGTATACTAAAGTTTCAGCCCTATATAGTGGAAATGGCATTTTATTGTATTTTATTGACCTTTTAACATGTTTTAGGCTATGTCTAGTGCTTTTTAATTTTAGTGCCTTTTAGATCATGGCACTGTTTAATTTGTTGCTATTCTAATCTTTGATTTTATGTGCCATTTTGTTTTTATTCCTTGTTGCTGGTTTTATACAACCCTGAGTACTAGGAAGAATCCAGATGAACAGCTCCTGAAGTTCTTCCTCATGTTCAGATGGAATCTCCTTTCTTGTATTTTGAAGCCATTGTTCCGCGTCCTAGTCTCCATGGAAGCAATAAACAAGCTTGCTCCCTCCTCCCTGTGGCTTCCTCTCACGTATTTATACATGGCTATCATATCTCCTCAGCCTTCTCTTCTTCGGGCTAAACATGCCCAGCTCCTTAAGCTGCTCTTCATAGGCAGGCATGTAGCCGGGGGGGCGGGGGGCTCAGGGGGCTTCAGCCCCCCCGAAATTCTCATGGTGGTTCGCGGAAAGGCCTTACTGGTGCATTATTTAAACTGTTATGTTTATTCATATCATGATCTGATAACCATATTCAATATATCCCATATGCATGAGGGTATAGGGGTAATGATACAAAAGGTTTGCTAGGCTAGACCCTCTTTCACTCAGACTCAGCCCTCCCGAAACTCAGCCCCCCCGAACCCCCCCTGAAAAAAATTCAGCCCCCCTCCCGAAACGAAATCCTGGCTATGGGCCTGCTCATAGGGCTTGTTCTCCAGACCCTTGATCATTTTAGTTGCCCTCCTCTGGACACATTCCAGCTTGTCAATATCTCTCTTGAATTGTGGTGCCCAGAATTGGACACAATATTCCAGGTGTGGTCTAACCAAAGCAGAATAGAGGGGTAGCATTACTTCCCTGCATCTAGACACTATGCTCCTCTTGATGCAGGCCAAAATCCCATTGGCTTTTTTTGCCACCACATCACATTGTTGGCTCATGTTTAACTTGTTGTCCACGAGGACTCCAAGATCTTTTTCACACGTACTGCTCTCGAGCGAGGCATCCCCTATTCTGTATCTTTACATTTTGTTTTTCCTGCCAAAGTGGAGTATCTTGCATTTGTCACTGTTGAACTTCATTTTGTTAGTTTTGGCCCATCTCTCTAATCTGTCAAGATTGTTTTGAATCCTGCTCCTGTCCTCTGGAGTATTGGCTATCCTTCCCAATTTGGTGTCGTCTGCAAACTTGATGATCATGCCTTCTAGCCCTTCATCTAAGTCATTAATAAAGATGTTAAACAGGACCGGGCCCAGGACGGAACCCTGCGGCACTCCGCTCGTCACTTCTTTCCAGGATGAAGAGGAAGCATTGGTGAACACCCTCTGGGTTCGCCCATTTAACCAATTACTGATCCACCTCACCGTAGTTTTGCCTAGCCCACATTGGACTAGTTTGCTTGCCAGAAGGTCATGGGGGACCTTGTCGAAGGCCTTACTGAAATCCAGGTACACTACATCCACAGCATTCCCCGTGTCTACACAGCTTGTAACTCTATCGAAAAAAAGAGATCAGATTAGTCTGGCATGACTTGTTTTTGATAAATCCATGTTGACTATTAGCGATGACCGCATTTGTTTTTAAGTGTTTGCAGACCACTTCCTTAACAATCTTTTCCAGAATCTTGCCTGGTATTGACGTGAGGCTGACCGGACGGTAGTTGTTTGGGTCATCCTTTTTTCCCTTCTTGAAGATTGGGACCACATTGGCCCTCCTCCAATCTGCAGGAACCTCTCCTGTTCTCCAGGAACTCTCAAAGATGGTTGCCAATGGTTCCGAAATGACTTCCGCTAGTTCCTTCAATACTCTTGGGTGTAGTTGATCTGGCCCTGGGGACTTGAACTCATTGAGAGCGGCCAGGTATTCCTGTACGACTTGTTTCCCAATTTGGGGTTGGATGTCCTCTAATCCCTCATCCACTCCATCTTGCTGAGGTTGAAGATGACTTTCTTTTTGTGAGAAGACCGAGGCAAAGAAGGCATTAAGTAGTTCTGCCTTTTCCCTACCCCCTGTCAGCATTGCCCCATCTTCTCCTCGAAGAGGCCCTATCGCCACCTTGTTTTTCCTTTTTCTACTGACATAAGAAAAGAAGCCCTTTTTATTGTTTTTAATGTCCCTGGCAAGCCTGAGCTTAAACTCTCTGGGACTCTTAACTTTTGAGAACTGTCAAGGAGACTGTCATATTTTAGTTTTGCAGTATTATATTTTGTTTATTCAGTTAAGAAAAATATTATGTTAATAAACATTGCAGAGAAGTTCTAATTACTTATTTTCTGTGTGAGCCAAAGAAAGGATTTCTTAGGAAGGATTTCATGTTCCAAGGGCACATGAGAAATAATTTAACTCCCCCTTCAAAAAAAGGAATCTCCCTTTGCTTTGCACTGAGGTTTCTGAAAGCCATAGAGATCAGTATTTGACTAATGCAGTGCATATTCTGAGCTGGTTGCAGTTTTTCAAACAAGGAGGCTTGAAAGGATTCATTCTGAGTAGGAAGTAATGTCATTCAGGGGATGTTGTGTCATTGATTTTTTTTGGGGGGGGGGGAGAGGACAAATGGACCAACTGCACCTTTCCTACAGCTCCAAAGAATGCCCCTCTCTACATGACTTTGCAATCAACAGCTTTCCTCCCTGATTCAGCAGGGATGGTTTGTGCGCTACTGCTTTCTGCATGTGGAATGGTACCTACAGAAATAGGCTTAGTGAGACACAGTCTGATATAAGGTGTCCAATATGCTGGTCCTTTACATTACAACAAATAGATATAGGTCCCCTGGTGGCACAGTGGGTTAAACCACTGAGCTGCTGAACTTGCTGACTGAAAGGTTGGCAGTTTGAATCCAGGGAGCAGGGTGAGCTCCTGCTGTTAGGCCCAGCTTCTGCCAACCTAGCAGTTTGAAAACATGCAAATGTGAGTAGATCTATAGGTACTGCTCCTGCAGGAAGGTAACAGGGCTCCATGTAGTCATGCTGGTCACATGACGTTGGAGGTGTCTAGGACCAACACCGGCTCTTTGACTCAGAAATGGAGATGAGCACCACCCCCCAGAGTCAGACACGACTAGACTTAATGTCAGGGGAAACCTTTACCTTTAGTTTTACTAGATATAGGCATGCAGGATATTTTTTCCTGCTCCTGCTTTTTACATCTCTACCATTGTGGGGCTATTTAGAGTATCACACAGTGAACACTACCCTCACAAATGGTCAAAGTGCCAACCCTCAGTCTTGATAAAATGGAGATACACTTGGTGTAGTCGTTTTTATGTTGGATTATTTATTTATGTAATAATAATAATAATAATAATTTATTTTATTTATGTATTATTATTATTATTATTATTATTATGTGATTATTATTTATGTAATAATTATTTAGAGAGCAGGGTTTGAATCTTTGCTCAGTCATGGAAATCCATATTTGGGATTTTCACTTTCATTAGTTAAGGTCCAATCGTGCACTTCCATCTTCAAAACAGAGTAAATAAAATATGAACTTTTCTCTACCCTCTCCTTGTTGCAGCCATCTATAATGACAGAAATGTAGATTATAGAGTTGGAATTGTTGGTCTAGATACTATATTCCAATTGGAACTCCAGAGCTGCACCAGGACAAGCTGAAGTGACTATGGAGGTGACAATACCACTCTGCTGTTGAATGTCCCTGTTTTGGGAACACTTCTATTCAAATATAAACAGATGTGGGATGAGGTGAACTCAAGGGTGGATTCACAACTTCGCTGATGCTGGACTTCAAACAGGAAGTTCTAGTTATTAAGTACTTAGGGATTGCAGGGAAAAGCAGATTAAACATAAACATTTCCAGAACATAGTCACCCTTCCATTGATTAACTGGTATTTTCTAGTAATAACAATAACAATCTGAAATGTAAGGGGAAAAAGTCAATAGGAGCATTTTTTCTTTGCTTTGTGCTTGCTGAGTAATTTTCTGTTACGGCTTAATAACGGCAGTTTAATAGTTGGCTATTTATCTAGTATACACTGGTGATTTGCTATATGTTGTTTCATACTGTTGTTGGGTAGTTTTGTGAAACTGCTATAAAATCAGGTGTATTTTTGCTTTGGTGCTGGTTTGCTCAGTCTAAATGCTGCATATCAGGACTGAGATGGCCTTAACAAACGGCTGTCTTTAATCCAATTCTTCAACCCAGGCGGGGAAGGGGCAGGGACAAGTTCCCCCTGCAAGGGCTGCAGTGGGTCACAAGGATTGCTGAGTGTTGTGGAAGCAGTCAGTTCCAGTAGAAGAATGCTTTTAGAGCCATGGGGCATTAGCGGCCTTGAGGCATTTAGGGATAGAGATACTGCTGGTCAAGGATAACTGCCATTAGAGGCAGTGAATAGAGCCGGCCAGGCAGGAAGGGGGGGGGGACACTTGATAAGGACATGTCTGATGAAATAATCTTGGGTGGAATGCTTCATAGACAAAGGTTGAAAGCAGAGGAAGACCCCCATAATCACCAAACTCATATATGTGTGGTTTCACTTACCCACACCTGGGGAAAATAGTTTGTCTAGGAATTTTCTAGATCCTTCAAGTGATTCTATGGAATCTTTTCCCAAGAAGTTACCACAGAATTGCATTGTAGGACCAAGCAAACACAACCAATTCAACTCTAAAGTATGTTAGGACAGAAGTTTGCTAATTTAAAACCACATGGTTGTATTCATAGTTTTAGTAACTGCAGTCTGGCTGGAAATGTATCCCTCATGGCTATAGGTGTCTTACTGTACCTTAAACCTAAAGGTAAGGTCTAGTTGTGTCTAACTCTGGGGTGCGGTGCTCATCTCCATTTCTAAGCCAAAGAGCCAGCGTTGTCCATAGATATCTCCAAGGTCATGTTGCTGGCATGGCTGCATGGTGTGCCGTTACCTTCCTGCTGAAGCACCACCTATTGATCTACTCACATTTGCATGTTTTTGAATTGCTAGGTTGGCAGAAGCTGGGGCTAACAGCAGGAGCTCACCCTGCTCCCTGGATTCGAACCACCGACCTTTTGGTCAGCAAGTTCAGCAGCTCAGTGGTTTAATCCACTGTACCACTGGTGAGTTAAAGCATAGTTAATGCAATGGTGTTCCCCATAGTCACCTATGGATGTGAGAGCTGGACGATAGGGAAGGCTGAGCGAAGGAAGATAGATGCTCTTGAACTGTGGTGTTGGAGGAAAATTCTGAGAGTGCCTTGGACTGCAAGAAGATCCAACCAGTCCATACTTCAGGAAATAAAACTTGACTGCTCATTGGAGGAAAGGATATTAGAGACCAAGATAAAGTACTTTGGCTACATGATGAGAAGAAAGGAAAGCTTAGAGAAGACAATGATGCTGGGGAAAATTGAAGGAAAAAGGAAGCGGGGCCGACCAAAGGCAAGATGGATGGATGGTATCCTTGAAGTGACTGGATTGACCTTGAAGGAGCTGGGGATGGTGACGGCCGACAGGGAGCTCTGACGTGGACTGGTCCATGAGGTCACAGAGTCGGAAACGACTGAACGAATGAACAACAACACCATCGGGGGCTCTCTCAAACCTATTGTGCAATATATGGGGGGAAAAACCTAATTTTATGGTAGACAAAGCCATTGATGATTGGATCAGCCAGAGAGAAATTAATTGGACATTTTATTCCTATGAATTCCTTCAGCCAATCTCTATATTCACTTTGTGTTAAAATCTCAATTGCCAATATGATAGTGCTGTCCTTAGTGCTGGGATTGTAATGTCTCTTTTGAGAAGGAAGAAAAAGTCTATTTAAAAGAGCAATTTCCTATATTGCTTTTATATTGCCATTGTCTTAATGCTTCATTTGTCTTATTCCTAGATTCTAACATCGGTAGAACAAACACTGACACACATTTAAATGTTTTAGTAGGCAATTAATGTGTAATGAATGGAGAATTCATAATAATAAATGTTAAATGTTAAGACAGCCTTAGTGCTTCTGAGTTACCATGAAAATTAACTTTGCAGCTTTCCATGTCCTTGACTCTAGTCTTAAGCACATCTGTTTGGAAATTAGTATTCCTGATATTGCTGGGTATCTCTCTCTCTCCTTCCCCCAGTATGGCCAAGTGCTTGTAATGGCTGGGATGGGGAACCAAGGGGTTCCCATATTGATGGAAACATTTTGTGTCTTCCTAAGGGCTTTTTGTTTTGTTTTGCTGTAATCAGCATTGGGAAACTGCTGCCAATGATGGGTTTTGAACAGGAACCAATGTGTATTTGTTAGGCATTTAGTTTCACTTGTGTTTTGGCTTTCCAGATTTGTTTAATAATTCCCCAGCAGTTCCTTAGGTATTGGTCAGTGAAATTATCACAACAGTGAGTAAATTTCTTTGAAAGTCACTTTGCCCACCATTACTGTCTTTCCCTTTTATTGCTAAACCACAAGGTATACTTTAGGATAGAAAGGGCATGGTGAGACTAGGCAGGCCAGGATGGTTCTCTGTGTGAAGTGAGTGAGCACTCAAGATCAAGGGTGTCAAACTCATTTTCATGAGGGCCACATCAGCTTTATGGTTGTCTTCAAAGGGCCAGCTGTAATTGTAAGACTGTATAAATGTGACTATGTTGCCATGGCTTTTAAAGCCTCTTGGGCCACATAAAGTGACACGATAGGCTGGATTTTGCCTAGTGGTCTTTGCATTTGACATGTGTGCTCTAGATCTCCCAACCTGATTCTAGATTAATTGGATCACAACTCCCATGATATTTCAGCCTACATGGGTGGCTGAGGATGGTAAGAGGTGTCTCCCAACACTTCTGGTGGGCACCAGGCTGGATATGGTGACTCTAGATCACACTGAACAATTCAAGATGCATTAGAGTAGAGGAGTTGTGTGAATGATTTCTGTGCTGAGCATAAACACCCCTGTAATTTAATGCCTGTTTCTCTTACTATTTTTTTTGTGATAAGCATAGTGTTTGTTTGACTAGAGGCAGAGCAAATATGTGTATACCAAGATTTCCATCTTGGAATCCCCAGATAAGGGGTAAAGGATGGTAGATGTGATGAACCACAGTCATCTAGGTATGCATGATCCTCTGCAGTTGTAATCTCAAGAGCTGTTAACTCTTTGATTCCAGAATGTATGACGTAGGTTTTCCCCTGACATTCAGTTCAGTCATGTCTGATTCTGGGGGTTGGTTCTCATTTCCATTTCCAAGCCAAAGAGCCAGCATTGTCCATAGACAACTTCAAGGTCATGTGCCAGCATGACTGCATGGAGCACTGTTACCTTTCTGCCAGAGCAGTACCTATTGGTCTACTCACATTTGCATATTTTTGAACTGCTAGGTTGGCAGAAGCTGGGGCTAACAGGAGAGCTCACGCCACTCTCCGGATTCAAACCTGTGACCTTTCAAATCCGAAATGTATGACTATTTTCAAATGTATGACTAGTCCAAGCCTAAGACTGCTATGGACTAGTTGGGTTTCTTGCCTGGGATGGAGCAGAGGAGAAACAGAAGGGGGCAAGGCAAGGGAGGGAGGGAGGAGTTATTCCCATGACTTTGATTTCTGCACAGATCTTACCCCAAAAGGGCACAGCTGTCACTGTATTTGTCAACATCAGCAAGTGATTATGTAAAGAAGGCCTCTTTGTACTTTTGACTTTGTCTTGTCATAGCCTGGAGAGACCGATAGATGGACCACTTTGACTGTGCATCTTAGCAACAAGGGCTGCGGAATGCAGAACTGTCCCTATTTCCTGAAGTTTATATTCTCCTAATAATAGAGTGGGAACATATAGGGAGAGAATTAGCCAAAAGGAAGAGGTTGGAGGGTGAGGGAGGAGGGGGAGAATCTTCTCCCTTGTTGAATTGCCAGTTTAATTTATTCCTGAGCGCAGTATACCTGAGCAATGATAAGAAACATCTTTGATATCATTCTAAATAAATAAAAAGGTTATGTAACCTAATCTCTCTGGGTCCTGGAGATAGTTTCTGTTTATCCAGTTGTCACTTAACCACTGCAGCAATCGTACAATGGGAAGGAAAGAAAAGAAAACTATCTTGATGGAATGTATATTTCTCTATGTCTGAAAAAAGAATGCAATCTAAAAAGACCAGTCTTGATGGAATGTATATTCCTGAATGGCTGGAAACAATATGTAATATAAAAAGTAGGCTTGTAGCAAAGTTGGGAGAAAACAGGTTTCGCAGCGGTGGGACTTTGCAGCTGAAGTGATAGACAGACAAAAAGGATCTGGTCTCAGCCAGTTGCTCCAAAGTTTAGGTGGATCCTCCAAAAGCACAACCCAAAACCTCAAGCTTACTGGTCAAAACTCACTTTTGAGTAAGGAGAAGAAGACAAAGCAGGAAAAGTTGATGTTTACACCTGGAAAGGAATATGTTGTCTTTCTCTCCCCCATACACACATCAGTTCCAAACAGAGTAAAAGATAGTGCTGTTCTTCACCTGTCACTCAGTAAAGATCAAGTCTTACTGTCTAGAAAAAGAATTACCCGTGGAATGGCTCATCTAAGGCAACCTGACAATATCAGAAATAAGCCTCTTCTCCAACTGTCCTTTGTCCCTGCTGTCCACTGTCCCCATGCCCTGTCCCCACAGAGGGCAGGTGAACCAGACTTTCATGCCACAGTTCATCACACTGGGTTTGGAAAGGAGTCACAAAAGAAGCTGCAATGCCAACCCAGTTTCTTCAATGCAGGTTTGTGCATCCGGGACACCACCATAGATATAGCAAGGTGATGGTGAAGATGGGTGAGGTCTTGATGAGTTTTAATAGCCAATCAACATTATAATGTGGTCAAAATGGCAAAAGTTGTTAATGAGGAAGAAAGCACAAGCCCTTCCACACAGCCCTATATCCCAGGATATCAAGGCAGAAAATCCCACAACATCTGCTTTGAGTTGGGTTATCTGAGTTCACACTCAGATAGTGTGGGATTTTCTGCCTTGATATTCTGGGATATCGAGCTGTGTGGAAGGGCCTTAAGAGAGGATAAAGGAGTTTGTTATTGCCTGAGCCAACTAGAAAGGGCATGTTTCCTTCCACTCTCTTCTCTACTTTCTCTTTTCAGGTTGTTTAGGACTGGCCTAAATCATTACAATCACAATTGTAATTTAAAACAGTTGAGTTAAATGGACAAATACTTCTATTGCACTTTTCATTGTTTTTAGCTGCAACAGGAATGAAAAGCCCAAAGCTGACTGAAAAGATGAACTATTTACAGTCAGCTATCAGGAGACCTGGAGTTTGCCTGGAAATGTGTGATGATACTAGACGCAATGTCCCACTTATTTTCAGCCGAGAGCTACCAGAACAGGGGTAATTGTGAATGTCAGCTTCTGATGAATCAGCACATGGCACCTGCAGTTCCTATGAGGGCAACGTGTGTCTTCATGCTGACAGCTGCAAGTCTGAATCGGAGCGTGGAAAGCTGCCATTTCAAACAGTGAGTGACAGTGTCATTTTCAAGACTCCCCAAGTAGATTGTTGCAGTTGCAAATTATGAAAGCAGCTATTTATTCTCCCATTTCTCGAAAGCCACTAAAATTGTCACTTTGTAATTATGTTGAAAAACTGTTCATCCAGCAACACAAAGGAGTACTTGAATGATGTGATAGTTCTCCTTCTCTGTTGAGTAATTACATGCTTGTAAGTGTAAAGTTACAGAAGCAAATGGAAGGGCATTACGTGACCACTACAATGTAATTTAGTCATTGGGATACACATTAATTGCAAACAACAATTTAATTGTAACTAGTTACTTTTAAAGCCTGGTCCATCTGGACTGATGGTGGAGTAGCTTTTATTCTGGTTTCTTCTCTGCCATTTCTGATGCTGATGGATTAGCAGCTTTGGGTATGCCTTAAAGTGGCGCTGCTCAAAGTGGTGGCCTGTGGATTGCAAATTTCCAGGAAAGAAAGAAACTGTTGGAGCCAGTGGTTCCCAACCTTTTGTTGATCAGGGACCACTTGACCAGGGACCACCCTGACAAGGAGCCATTCTCCAACATTAGTACCAAAAGCGCTACGAATTAGTTTTTTGGTTAATTTTAGATTCAGTTTGGGGTGCTGATTCAGAAAATTGCTTTGGGTAGACCACATCAACTCTAGTTTCTGATACAGAACATATGCCACGGTCAGCGACAGGGAAGGAGTGGCAGGCAGAGTAAAAGGAGCAGAAATAAAATAAAATAAATAAAGATGAAGGAGGCTTGCGGGCCAGATTTTCATCCTTGCGGCCCACTGGTGGTCCGCGGACCAGAGGTTAAGAACCACTGGTTGGAGCCAATGGGCACAGATATGGTCCAGGTTCCTATCACTATGGGTAAACAAATGCTAGTTCTCCACAGTAGGTAGCTTGAGATACATTGAAATATAGAAGTAGTTCACAGTCTTCAGCCTCTCAGAAGTTTAGGGCAGGGATCCTCAAACTTTTTAAACAGAAGGCCAGGTTACAGTCCCTCAAACTATTGGAGGGCCAGCTTATAATTTGAAAAAAGCACAAATGAATTCATAAAATCATAGAATCATAGAGTTGGAAGAGACCTCATGGGCCATCCAATCCAACCTCCTGCCAAGAAGCAGGAATATTGCATTCAAAGCACCCCTGACAGATGGCCATCCAGCCTCTGTTTAAAAGCTTCCAAAGAAGGAGCCTCCACCACACGCCGGGGCAGAGAGTTCCACTGCTGAACAGCTCTCACAGTCAGGAAGTTCTTCCTAATGTTCAGATGGAATCTCCTTTCTTGAAGTTTGAAGCCATTGTTCCGTGTACTAGTCTCCAGGGAAGCAGAAAACAAGCTTGCTCCCTCATCCCTGAGACTTCTTCTCACATATTTATACATGGCTATCATGTCTCCTCTCAGCCTTCTCTTCTTCAGGCTAAACATGCCAAGCTCTTTAAGTCGCTCTTCATAGGGTTTGTTCTCCAGACCCTTGATCATTTTAGCCGCCCTCCTCTGGACACAGGCATGTAGCTTCAGCTGCCCCCCCCCCCCCGAAATTCTCATGGTGGTCTGCGAGAAGGCCTTACTGGTACATTATTTAAACTGTTATGTTATTCATATCATGATCTGATCACCATGCTCAATATATCCCATATACATGGGGATATTAGGTAACGATACAAAAGGTTTGCTAGAGTAGACCCTCTTTCATTCAGACTCAGCCCCCCCCCCCGAATCAAACTCAGCTCCCCCCGAAACAAAATCCTGGCTACGGGCCTGTCTGGCCACATTGTCAATATCTCTCTTCAATTGTGGTGCCCAGAATTGGACACAATATTCCAGGTGTGGTCTAACCAAGGCAAAATAGAGGGGTAGCATTACTTCCCTAGATCTAGATACTATGCTCCTATTGATGCAGGCCAAAATCCCATTGGCTTTTTTTGCCACCACCTCACATTTTGGCTCCTATGCACACTGCACATATCTTATTTGTAGAGCAAAAAACACTTAAAACAATATGATAATTAAAATGAAGAATAATTTAAACATATATAAACTTATTAGTATTTCAATGGGAAATGTGGACCTGCTTCTGTCTGATGAGTTAGGATTGTTGTTGTTGTTGTTGTGTGTTTTCAAGTCATTTCAGACTTAGGTTGATCCTGAGCAAGGGCCGGGTAAATGCCCTTGGAGGGCTATATCCGGCCCTCGGGCCTTAGTTTGAGGACCCCTGGTTTAGGGTTTTAGCTTCAGCCAACATGATCATGAGCTGAAGACCAAAATATCTAAAAGATTTTTGGAAGGACCTTTGTCCTCTATTTCCTATCTTTTTCTTTTCTCTGTGTTTTTGTCATTCCCCACAGTGCCAAAATCCATTTTAGGTGTGGCCTGTTTTATCATTCTTGACTTCTGCAATGCATCATTCTTATATTCTGCAATGAACTTCTCAATCCTGGGAAGTGAGAATACTGATCAAACAATAATGAAAATAAATATTTTTATAATAACTGATTTATAAGAATTACAAATATTATGTATTATTCATTTAATTATTATAAATATTTTTTCCTTACAATAGTAATTGTGAAAGAACTAGAAATCCTTTTCCATCTTGTATAGCCCAGAACACCTCTTATAGCATAGATCTATACACATGTTTTAATTCAAAGTAATTCCCAATATAATTTACTGCCAGAGAAGCATGCATAGTATTGCAGCTATAATGGTTTTCTCAGGCCATTTCTTTCCATTACTTGACTTACGGATAGTTCCGGCCTCTTCTTTCATCCTTAAACAGTTACTTTTCCTCTCACTATCCTCGCAAACTAGAAAGACTTCAGTGATTATTGTTGATTTGATAACCACAACGTTTGTAGTGCATTGATCATCTAGTGAAGTACGTAGGCTTTCATGTACTTGGAATCAGAAATGCAGTTTTAAATTCATACATAGTTCAACAACTCTGCATAATGATTTAATATAACCAGATTTAGAGAGACTCCCTTTAGAGTCCAATCTTTCAGAGTAATAAGGTAGATGGAAAAGAGATCACTCTCTAACTCTTGGGGGAAATCTTCATGTTTCCTTTTTGTTCTCCTGGCTTTAGCAATTAGTAGAATGTATTCATGCAAATTTCCTTTTCCTTTCATTCTGTTTTCCTACATTTGATTTTCCAAACAGTGCTGGATACCAAAATCAAATAATACAGTTGCATAAAGGAAAATAAAAAAGAAACACAGAAAGATTGAAATGCATGTTCCCCCTGGTTTCAAATCCTTTAAAATATATTTACAGAGTGAATTGAAATAAATTGAATCGAGTTCTTTCCCATAAAAAATGAAACACCTTTGACTGTCAGCTTGAATTTGCAGTCTAGGTAGAGGTATATTCATATGAGAGTGTGGATGAGGAAAGAAATACGGTTTATTGTGAAAGAAAGGAGGGAAAGGCAAAGCTAAACCAGTCAGAGATGATGAGATATTTTATATTACAGTTAGGAGGTAGAAATTACATTTTCTGGATTGCAAGAATAAATAGAAAAAAAATCCAAAGCTTGTAAAGCAATGGCTTTTATGGGCCAATTTTCATGGTGAAACTGACTCCATTTTTTAAAATAACAGCAACTTTTGTAATAGGAAAAGAGTTATTTCTATGGCAGTGCACAGAGCAAGGCTATTTACAGAGTTGACATTTGAACCATGTTAAATATTAGGTATCTTAATGGTAAAGCCTTTAGTTCCTCAGATATCATCTATAAAGCAATATCTTGTGAGACGTGGGACTAAAGTTACTACCAGGAAAGATGATGAAAGAAGCAGACTTGCAGCAAAGGCAAAGATTTTTGAGCTGGTTGGAAATACAACATTTGTAAGCCGGAAAATACAAATTTTTCACATAAAGAACTTACTGCTTTATTGTGGGGATCTGCCTGGTTAAAGGTCTCAAGAACATGGAAAACACTGAGCAGCTTTCATTTTGACACTGGTTGAACTGTGTGCAGGGAGACAATCTCATCAAAAACATCACTTGTAGAATACTGATAGCTAGAGGAGAACCGGAAAAAAAGACTCAATTGCTATGTTTTGGTCTCATTTATTTCATCAATAACCCACAAGATTCATTATGTGGTCCACCATCAAATCAATGAGCAGTTTGGGTCTTATCTCTTTAAGACAATGATGCTATTAAACCATTATTGTATAATCATTTTGGGATACAGCTAAATTTAAAATCAATATCTGTGCTACCTGATTTACTGTGCTCTTGTTTTCCCATTTCTTTGATGTTTTCTTTTTCCTTTTTTTCTTGTTTTCTGAGTGAGTTGATTTGTTGTTATTGTTTATTCTCATGGATAAATAAAAACGGTGAAAAAGATCTTGCAAGTAATTATTGTAAATGACTGTTTTCTAATATACCAGTCAGATCCAGGACTATTGATAGGTTTTACCTGTCAACAGCTAGAGACAGAAGAATCACGGGGGGAGCACACTGGTGGCAGTATGCACATAGTGATATGATCACATAGTTTTGTGATAGGGATAGATGCAATGCTGTTTTGCTTGCCTTGTGCAATAAAGTTCCCGGAGAGAATCTTAATCGACTGGGGAAAGTGAGAGAATCTGTGAGTTGTATGTGTGCTAGTGCCACTCAAAGTAGTGGTGCATGGACTAACACCAGTCCCTGAAGAATTTCCAAGGGGATAAAAACACAGTTGTAACTAGTGATGGTCCATAAAATGATGCCAGTTCCTGAAGAATTTCCAATAAAAAATGCAATTGCAACTATTGGCACAAATGTTTTACCACTCTATGCATTACCACTCTTTCCATCAGAAAGCTTAGAAAGCACTGGTTTATACTAATTATGGTAGGTCTAAAATGCTTTCACGAAAATGTCCTATGTGTATTACTTCTAATAGCAGCCATCATGGTGTAGAAGTTTTAGCATTTGACTATGGCTCTGGAGACTGCGTTCAAATTCCCACTTGGTTGTGGAAATCACTGGGTACCTTTGGCAAGTCACACACTCTCAGCCTCAGAGAAAGACCAATTTCCTCTAAACAAATCTCTGAAAACCCATGAACAACAATTAATTATCATGTTTTTTAAAAGGAAGACAAGGCTATATATTTAACAGAAATTGACTAATCTCGATGATCAATGTATAGCCAACACATGTACAACTATTGCTTATTAGTGGTGTGCGATCCATTCCCCCTTGTTAAACATTTTTGATTCAGGATATAATATTTTCTCAGCATATTGCTGCTGCAGTAAAACATTGCCTATTCCACCTCCCAGCCATTGCTATATAACTGGAGTAGTGCTTCTCAGATTAGATTATATGCGGTATGTGATAATGGTCACACTGACCTCTAGAATCATATTCTAGAACAGTGTTACTCAAAGTGTAGTCTCTGGTTCAGTTCTAGTCTCTGAGTCATTGACTGTTGGCCCACAGTGAATTTCCAGGAAAGAAACACTTGTAGCCAATGGGCACAAATATAATTTCAGTTGTTGGCAGATTAGGAAAGAAAATACAGGTTACCCACATCAAAGATCTTGAGAAACCCTGCTTTAACCTATGTTTATTTTTCTATTTAAAGGGTTTCTAGAAATAGAAGTTTTGCTCATGTAAAAAAGGTAAAGGTTTCCCCTGACATTAAGTCCAGTCATGTCTGACTCTGGGGGTTGGTGCTTATCTCCATTTCTAAGCCAAAGAGCTGGCATTATCTGTAGACACCTCCAAGGTCATGACTGCATGGAGCACTGTTACCTTCCCACTGGATCAGTACCTATTGATCTACTCACATTTGCATGTTTTCGAACTGCTAGGTTAGCAGAAGCTAACACCCCAGATTTGAACTGCCAATCTTTTGGTCAGCAAGATCAGCAGCTCAGTGGTGAGGAAGAAGAAGAAGAAGAAGAAGAAGAAGAAGAAGAAGAAGAAGAAGAAGAAGAAGAAGACGAAGAAGAAGAAGAAGAACTACTTTATTTTTCTGCTCCACCTCCATCTCCCTGAAGGGACTCGGGGCAGCTTACATGGGGCCAAGCCAGGGAACATCCAATTAAAAGCAGAGCATTAACAAAATGCAATTTAAAAACATAAAACATAACAGTAATAGACAAACATCAAGCAACAAAAGAACTAAGGGGGGGAGGAAGGTCAAAAATACGAGCTGATTAAAGAGTAATTGGTTCAACAAGGTGGATGAAAATGTATAATAGCATAGGAAATAGCATAGGAAATATCATTAAAACAGAGCAATCTAACAGGATCAATAATAATTCAGTATGACTTATAAAATCTGAATAGTAATGTCATATAGGAAATTCAGGTTGAATTATAATTAGGTTGCAATACCGGTCGTATGTCATGGGGTCATCAGTCAAATGCACAATGAAACATCCATGTTTTTAATTCCTCATGGAATGTGGCTAGGGAGGGTGCCAGCCTGATCTCCCTGGGGAGGGAGTTCCAGAGACGAGGGGCCACCACCGAGAATGCCCTTTCCCTCATCCCCACCAATCGCGCCTGAGACGGGCGGGAGCTAGAGAACGGTCCTGAACCGTTTAACCCCCTACGCCATTGGGGGGGGGGGCATGTAAAAGGTCCAAAAGTTGATCTCATGACAGAAATGTCTTATCAAGAGCAAATGTGGTGCAGTGATGTGAATATTGGCCTCAGGGAGACCAGGGTTTGAATTTCATCTCAGCCAGGGGTGACCTCGGAGAAGTCACACTCAACTTAAGAGAAGGTCAATGGCAAATATCTGAATACATCTTGCCAAAAAGGCTCTTTGTGAGGATTGCCATAAACTGGAGTCACCTTGAAAGCACATCACATGAACTTACAGCCAGTATGTACTTATACATATCCAGATTACGGAGATATGCCATTGTCAAGGTGTGTTGCTCGGATCTGCCTTGCAACTACTGTAGTCAGTTTCACCTGATCTCTGCAGGCTAAACATTGGGGCGCTTGAAGAATTTGATCTTTGTAAATTCTGCAATGAAATTAGTCAAGCTCATATGGCTATCAATTTGATTTTACATTTCTTTGTTACAACACAGTTGTGAACATTTCAAATGTATCCAATTAACTTTGAAAGAAAGCATAAATCCAAATGTTATTCAAATAAGTATTTCAATGGTGCTTTAAAAATATTAAATTTTGGTGGATGAATATGGAAATAAAACAGAACAGTGATGCAGATTAGAAGCAAACTGATTTTTCCATACTTCCTAAGCAAGAATGTTGCTGCTTTTATTCAATCTGCTCCAAGAGAATTAATGGAAGTTACATAGGTTGACTTCCTCATGGTAGTCCTTCCACAGACAGGGATAGACTTCATTCGTTCAGAGAGGCTACTTTTGGTAACTGACCATTTGCTGTGGAAGGCTAATGTTAGCAGATAGATCCTACATTTCTCTTAAATATGTATTCTTTGATTGTCTTTCTCGATTGCTTAAAATTCTACTTCAATCTTAGGTAATCTTTTCAATTCTATGTTTAATTCTACATAATGTTTCATGAGCTATGTTGTGCCCCCATGCATTTAATTATTACAATCTATGTTTGCGTCTGTGTCTCTTATAAGATGTTGGCTTAACCTCCAGTTTGTTAGTAAAACAGAATCACTGTGTTGCAAAATGTTGCATATCTAAAAGTGTGCCATCAATATGAAATGTTTGGAAAACTCTGGCCTAGAGGAATCCTTTGAGCTGGACAGTTGGCTGTGTCCTAGAAAAATACAGGAGAAGACTCTTTATCATTTCATCACATTTAGTAGTGTAAATTTATATAATCACCAGTGGACATGTTGAGGTATTAACCATTCTAGAGTTGTTTTTCCACAGAGAATCTATGAGCAGATCAGTTCCTTATTACCTTGGGGATATTTATACACAAGAAATAAGAAACAGATTGAGCTGTGGAGAAAGTACACAGACTCTGTACTCTGAATTTTAAATAGCAGACAAGCCTGTCTTTTATGGCCATTGATTGTGCATATGCCTGGCCAGGTGCTTGGCAGATGACCCATGGGTTGAATATGGCTCATAGAACTCGACTGCGGTGTCAGTAATTGATTGATAGTTGTACATTAGGGTTTGCCTGTGGGCCATTTTGTGTACCAGCTTCTATTATTCATCATACAAACTGTTGCTCGAGTCTTTCTGGAACAGAATATGGTGGTAGATTTCATGTTTTGCTTGTGTGATGGTTGGATGTGAAGGAGATTTAGAATGTGTGTATGTGTATGTATTTATTTGTTTATTTAGTATATTTATATAATGCCTTTCTCACCCCTGGGGGGACTCAAGGCGGTTTACAACATATTAATGGCAAGAATCCAATACCAACATACATAATAAAATCAAATCAATAACTAAACACTGACATATAACTATTATTTATTTATTTACGATATTTATATGCTGCCCTTCTCACCCTGAAGGGGACTCAGAGCAGTTTACAAGATATAGATACATACAATATATTATATTGTTAGCAATTATTTTAAAATCATTAAAACCATTAAACATAGGCATATACAACATGTAAAAAAACAAAGCATTAAAAGCATCCTAATATAAATATTAAAATCACATGATCCAAAATCTGGCCGCCTCTAGCAGCTTGTGTGTAAGCTGGGACCTTGCCAAGTATGAATGCAATTCCCTCTTCTTGCTGTTCATCATCTCCACACTTCTAGATCAATAGGTTACAATGCATTTACTTCTGACTACAAAATTCTTTACATGACTGTTCATCCAGAATCTCCAAAAGAGGGAAACGTAAGTATTTATAGTGTTTCAATTACTGTACTGTTGGCATAACAGATGGCGGCCATGAAGTTTGAATCTACAAATCAATATTTATGAGCCTTTAAATGCTTAGGATACACCTGGCCATTAGTCTTTTCTTTGACTGGTTTATCGTCTTAACACCATTTAGAACAATGATAAACAGCTTTAAATAACTCTTAGCAGGAGGTATCTGATTATAAACTTGGAATGAGCACCTGCAAGAGGACTAGCACTGCCAGTTGTTACTTCTGGTTTTAAAACAACCACATCCCACTGATTCTTAAAAGGAGAGACTATGATAACTGTGTAAAATGTGAGCAGTTGTGGAAAACAATTATGGGGAACAGAACTGTTGAGGTCAACAACCATGTCATTTCTTGAAGAGCAACATGTTTCCGTTAACTGGGTGGGAAATTGTTTTCTTGAAATAGGCTTCACCAGCAGAATGCAAACTTAACAAAAAGTAAATGGAATATTCTTGGCACACTTTTTCATTGGTTTTGATTTTTTAAAGGGAACATCTTCTCCATTGCAACTGTTGCACACGAAGGATGAGGTTGGCACCTTTGAACTCGTAAACACATCAATGTTCTTTATAGCAAAGCGGTTTATTGAGGATTAATATAGAAATAGCAAAAAATGTAAAAGCATTCAAACAAGTAATAAAGAAATGTCCACAAAACAGTCAGTTGAGCAAGGTAAAATAAGACAGTCAATTATAAGTCAGGAACCAGAAGGGTTGCAAAAATCCAATAACCAAGTCCACAGAAGTTAGAGTCTTTCAGTTCCAAAAGATTGCAAAAGACCAAAGTCCCTTGAAGAAACAGCAGAAAAGATGACAATTAAATCCCAATGCAGGAGCTTGAAACCAGCACAAACCTCATACAAGAACCTCAGCATGAACATGAATCCCAGGCAGAAGTAAACAAGAATCTTAGGATGAACAAGACGGCATGGATACCACGGATGAAACAAAAAGCATGGTTAAACATGAAAACCAAATGCTGAACTCACTGAAGAGTGTAGATTCACAGGCCTTATATTTATTCAGAAAGTCATAGCAAAAGCATTCCATTTCCCTTGGGAAACCTCTCCCTGACCCCTTTGTTTTCTTAATCTTTTGGGCCGTCTTCTACCCCCTTCCAGGTGGGGATGTTGATTGATTTGACTTCTCCTATCAAAGAGTGTCTGGTCCTCCCTTGGCTTGCCAATTAGTACATTCTTTTTGCGAACACTATACTATTTGGCCTTGGCCGTTCAACCTTTTACTTGGCTTCTTTTTCAGTTAGCATCAAAGCATCTTTGCCTTGTGAACCAGCTATCCCAGAATCCTCAGGTTCACTCTGGCTAACTGTACTCTCTTGACCATCATCTCTATTCAAAACCCCTGAGAGTCAGCAGAAACATGATCATTTAACTCAGACAGTTGAACCTTTGCAGACTCATGATCATCCTCCTCAGAAGCCTGAGGCAAAGAGACAATCACAGGCTGAGCCCCTACAGCAACTTTGGACCAAGGATTGATTGATTGATTGATTGATTGATTTACTCACTTGCTACTGTTAGGTTTTAGCTTGTTGATAATTCCACCACTAATTCTTAAATATATTTCCTTGGGAGTTTATGCAGTGAAATTCTTTTTTACTGCTGCATAGGTTTAGTGTTACAGTCTTAATCTGCCTTGCACATACCTCACTTCCTGCTATGGCCCATCCTTTATTGAAGCTGGTGGAGTATCAGGCTCTGGTCAGCGCAAATTGCGCAGTATGGGAAAGGCATTGCACAAGGAAGTAGTGATTACCTATTTGTGAAATATGCTATTTCACCTATTTGTGAAATATGAGGAGCAGAGACTTCAGCGGACAAGCCCAGATCCCAAAAGGGCTGGGTCACCTCTTTTCTTTCCTAGTCCTCTTTCCCCCCTCTTCTTTTCTTTTGACCCAAGGAACAGCCAGAAAAACAAACCACTCTTTCTAGAAGCAAGAAGGCAGTTCCTTACCATTCCAGAGAACCACCACTCCTCTTAATGTTCCCCCAGCAACAGCAAGAGTATCCCTCTGGGCAGCTAAACCAGGAAATCCCATTTGGATGGCCCCCCACAAGGGTCTTCCTCCAGGGGCAAACCAAGAATGGGCAACTTGGAAGTTCCTGAACAGACTCAGAAGTGAAGTTGGCAAATCAAAAGACAACCTGGCTAAATGTCACTACCTAGAAGAATCCTCCATCTTGTGTGACTGTGGAGCAGAACAAACAACTCAGCATCTGTGTGCTTGCCCACAATGCCCGCCTCATGCACAGAAGAAGAATTGTTTTAAAGCTACAAACAATGTGGTTGCTGTTGCCCATTTTTGGTCTAAAATTATTTAACTACTTGTGTTCCCTCTATTTTCTCAGTTTTATACTTATTTATGCAATGCTTTTGACATGAAATAAATAAGTAACCATTCCAGAGAGGTTTGGAAATGAGCTGAAGGCAGTCACGGGTTACCTATACTCTGATATTTATTGATTTAGTGTTAACGCAGAAAGAAAGGTGATGTATCATTTACAATCTGGATAACCATTATGGGCAATGCCAATTTTATATTTGTGTCACAAACCTAACCAAAGGAAGCATCATTTCAAGCACGTTTGAAAATACTCAAAGACTGCAAGTATTCCGTTTCGAGATTTTACAAGACTGCTGACTAAGTAAGAAGACCTAGATAGACATATTATCCTTTACTGAAGCAACCACCCAAAGAAATAGTATAGTCAATGGCAAAGCTTACATACTGAATTAAAAAGCACACTCATTTGGCTCTGGGATTTTTATCTTGCTTGACCAGAGTGGCTAACAGAATTTTGATTAAGTCTGTCTTTTAAGTGTCCTTTGCAATAATGATGCCACTAGGTGGCATTGTTATGCACCCTTCTCCATCTCAGTATGTAAAGAAAGGTCTTTGGTTTCTTAAAAGGAATGATGTGACAGAATATAAATTATTGTTGAGTGTCTTTAGTATCTGATTATAGGCTGCTCTTGGACTCCGATTTTCAAAAGTTTGTACCCATTCTTGTCCCTCAAATTCAAATTATTGGGTGGAACATGATTTTGCCACTTGTAGAGTAGATCCATACAGTGGCCCTTATTTCTCATGCCAGTAAGGTAATGCTCAAGATCCTGCAAGGAAGACTCCAGCAATACATGGAATGAGAGTTGCCAGATGTACAAGCTGGGTTTAGAAAAGGCAGAGGAACAAGAGACCAAATTGCCAATATCTGCTGGATATTGGAGAAAGGCAGGGAGTTTCAGAAAAACATCTATTTCTGTTTTATTGACTATTCTAAAGCCTTTGATTGTGTGGATCATAATAAATTGTAGCAAGTTCTTGGTGGTATGGGCATACCAAATCACCTTGTCTCTCTCCTGAGGAATCTATATAAGGACCAAGTAGCAACAGTAAGAACTGACCATGGAACAACAGACTGGCTCAAGATTGGGAAAGGCGTACGACAGGGCTGTATACTCTCACCCAACCTATTCAACTTGTATGCAGAACACATCATGCGATGTGTGGGGCTTGAGGAATGCTAGGCTGGGGTGAAAATTGCTGGAAGAAACATTAACAACCTTAGATATGCAGATGACACCACTTTGATGGCCGAAAGCGAGGAGGAGCTGAGGAGCCTTCTAATCAAGGGGAAAGAAGAAGGCAGTTAAACATAAAAAACCCCCCAAGATTATGGCAATAAGAATGATTGACAACTGGGAAATAGAGGGAGAAAACATGGAGGCAGTGACAGACTTTGTATTTCTAGGTGCAAAGATTACTGCAGACGCAGACTGCAGCCAGGAAATCAGGAGACGCTTACTTCTTGGGAGGAGAGCAATGACCAATCTTGATAAAATAGTGAAGTGTAGAGACATCACACTGGCAACAAAGATCCACATAGTTAAAGCAATGGTATTCCCCATAGTCACCTACGGATGTGAGAGCTGGACCATAGGGAAGGCTGAGCGAAGGAAGATAGATGCTTTTGAACTCTGGTGTTGGAGGAAAGTGCTGAGAGTGCCTTGGACTGCCAGAAGATCCAACCAGTTCATACTTCAAGAAATAAAGCCTGACTGCTCATTGGAGGGAAGAATAGTAGAGGCCAAGATGAAGTACTTTGGGGTGGTGATGACCGACAGGGAGCTCTGGTGTGGGCTGGTCCATGAAGTCACGAAGAGTTGGAATCGACTGAACGAATGAACAACAACAACAGAGTAGATCTTGTGAGATCCGTGAGAGAAGAGACTAGTAAATGAAGAACCATTGGTTTTGGTGCATCCGATTGGTATAGTGATGTGAGTGTTCATACTTTGAATTGAGATCCAGGTTCAAATTCCTGCTCAGCCATGATGACATTGGGGAAATCACACCCTCTTAAAATCTCAGAGGAATTCAGTGTAATAATACATTGAGAGAGGAGAGAAGCTGTGTGGTAATAGTCCAGAGGAGGTCAAGAAGCTGGGGAACCAATGAGTTGCTGGGAAAACCAAGATAAGCAGAGGGACATGCAAAAGGCTGGGGCAATTTCACAGGATAAAATGATAAAAACCCTGGATGAGATGGATGAGTAGGGTAGTATATCTGGTGAGAGATTCAGATGGGACAAGCAATGGGATTAATTTCACTAAAGGGTCTGATAAAGTGCATTGAAGAGCATTTGTACTGAGCCTAAAACAAGGCCAGCCATTAATATGTTTGTATTGTTTGCTAGGGTACTTTCCTTTCCTTTCAAGAGAAATGATTTTTAAAATCCTGAGAACTGCATGTTTAAACATTTAGTCATATCTTGTGAGCAGGTATCTGGAACTACAGTAGAGTTTTGCTTATTCAACCTTCACTCATCCAACGTTCTGTATTATCCAACACAATTTGCCTCCCACCTGGATCCACAGCTGTTTCAATATATTGCGATGCTTTGGTGCTAAATTTGTAAACACAGTAATTACTACATAACGTTATCATGTATTGAACTGCTTTTTCTGTTGATTTGTTATAAAAGGTGATTTTTTGGTTCTTAAAATCATAATATAATTTGATGTTTAATAGGATTTTCCTTAACCCCTCCTTATTATCCAACATTTTTGCTTATCCGCCATTCTGCTGGCCCATTTATGTTGGATAAGCGAACCTTTGCAGTTACAGCAGTATCAAATTGCATTTATTTTACAGTGTAGATGCTCCCTCAGTAGAACTTCTGAGTAGAAATGTATAGGGTTATCCTATAAATGACTTAGCAATATTTCTAGATAACTATCTAAATTATTATCTAAATTATTAAGAACTATCAACACTTTGTTAAAGTTGACTCTAAAAATAAAACAGTCTTTGAAGCACGTGTGCACCTTCATTCCTGCATGTGGAGAACAATTCCAGAAGAAGGTGACTGAACCATCAACAAAGCATTTGCCTTTAATAATCTTAAAAGTAAAGCTTGTAAAGTTTCCCCAAAAGATTTTTGACCAATCACATTTACTGAAGAAATAATTATCTGTCTAGCAATGCCCTTTTGACTTTTATCCCATGGCAATATGATTTTCTACATGACCTTTATTTTTGGTGCACAAACAACTTAATCGCAGGACTAAGTTCACCGAAAACGTGTTTCCAGTTTAAAACTTAGTTGGGGCAAGACCTTGATTGCAGGTTCCTCTAAAGTGTTACCAACCACTTATCTGTCAAATCAAGTACATCTTGGTCACAGACCTTATTTTTATGTTATGGACTTTTCCTTAACTGAAAATCACTTTCATAACATTTGCCTGATCACACCATGTCCCTTATGTGGTCTTTATAACTCTATGTGGCTAAATATAATGGAGAATGGAAGGTGGTGCATGCCTAACCAATGTTCAAAGATTTTCCCTTCATCCCCCTGTAGCACAGTTATCGGGTCTTCTGCAAGAGTATAATGGAGTACTAGGGGCAAAAGAGGAAAATTGTTGCTGGCAGTTAACGAACTGTTGAGCTCTCCTCTTCTATGGGAGACATTATCTTGTGTTTCCAGGCTTCGCCTCTCTCTGGCTCAGATGGCTGTTAATTTTGTAGCAATGTTAATTTTGGAGCTTTCTTGCTGTGATAAAGTGTCACTAAGTGAAAGGAAAGTGGCAGTTTCACCAGGATGCCCATTAACTAAATAGCTTGTGCCTGGACTGAACAGATCTGACACTAGCGACAATGTGGCACTTAGAAGCTCCAAATTCAAATGCATTTACATCTCCTGTTATAACACATATCCTCCCACCAAAAAACAAAAACAAAACCCTTTTATTTGGGCCTATCTTAAGTATTATTTAAAGGTGGCAATCTCCCTTCCAAGTACTAATCAGGACGGGCAATGCTTAACTTCAAGATTGGACAAGAACTGGGGTCTTTTGAATACTTAGGCTCTACTTAGACAGTGGATATTAAGAGAAGCATTTCCATTTCTTTGTAGTCAGAACCATCTTGCAAGGCACACGTAGGATCAGGTGGGTTGTGGGCAAACTCATAGACTGCTCTCTGACTAGTGTGGCTCTGCATATCTAATGGGGGAAGACTGTGTAGGGTGGTTAAAAGATTTCCATCTCTAAAGTGGCGAGATGGAAACCATGTAGGCAAACACAAATGATTGGTTTCACAGAATAATTTGTGGTGAAGTGAAGGCTAGCAGAATCTTTGTGTTTTTGATGGATTCATCTGATGAGTAGTAGTGAAAGGCACAAGTTGCATCTTGTTTTAGCACCTTGGGTCAGCAGTGGAAATGAAAACAACTCATGCTAAGCAGAAAGTGGCAATGATTAGTATTCTTTAAATCTTCGCTCTAGGGCATGTTGCAAACAGTCTTAAGAACTCCTTTTCAATACAAAATGACCAAACCTGTGGGTAGAGTTAAATCCCCTTTGCAATGACGTGGATGATGATATGTGTAAAAATCAATTCATAGAATGGTTTCCAGTTTCTGTGCTGGCTTGTCCATTTAGATTTTTAATACCCCATGGGGCAGTATTTAATGTCCTCTGCTTTCACAGTTTTTAACGCAATGGAATCCCTTCTAGTTTTGTTTGACAGTCAGAGACAAAAGAATAAGAAGATATAGAAAATTCCAAAGCAAAACTAAGGCATGAACTACATAAGAGCAACTCCATCTGTCCAGATGTTGCAAGAACTGGAGTTCACATTGTACCCCTTTCTCTCTGTCCTTTTGAAAGGTGTGATGGAATTCGTCATGCTTTATCATTTATGGAAAAGTGGCAGAAGACCCAAACTTTAATAAACACCCAATTAGGAAAATTCTCCTGAGAAATTGATATAAGCACAGAAGAAAGTTTATACAAAATTACCACAATGGACTTTGATTCAGGAAGCCTTTAAGCAAAGTGGAAATCCCAAGGGTAACAGAAGATGGTTACCTATGCGGATTTACTGAAGACATGAAGCAATCTTCAGCTAAAAACAAGGATGGAAATAAACCAACAAGGATACAATTTGAACTGGTTTGAATTTACACAAATACATATTCTGTCAAAATCTGTCTTTTCTTTCTCAGATGTGTACACCCTTTCTCTATGTATACACCTTTTTCATAAGATCAGCTCCATCTGTCCAGGTGTTGGAAGGACTGGAGTGTACATTGTATCCCTTCTTCTCTGCCCTTCTGAACATAAATGCTTGATCATTTATGGAAAAGTGGCAGAAGACCTAAACTTGTAATATTACAAGTAAGAAATAAACAACTATCCAATTTTTTTAAAAATTGAGATCCATAAAATTATAGAACAAGTGTTAAAACTAAAATACCCATGCATCTAGAGGCATTCTTACTAGGCATAACAGATCATTTTTGAAGGCATATGACAGATTTTTTGTTTTGATGACAAGAATTGTGTATGTACAGATGCAGAAACTAGAAAAAACACCCAAAATGGAAGAATGGACTGTAAAAGTAGCTGAAATTGCGAAAATAGACATTTTGACAAGATATCTTCAATATTCAAGAAAGACTGGGAACCCTTCAGAAATTTCCTGGAAGAAAAGAAAATTCCAACATTGAGATTTCACTTTTAAAATGTTTATCCATTACATTATACACAATGAACTAGTTAATATGGAAACAACAAACATTCTTAAGTATATGAATGAATGATACAGTATGTAAACATTTGAAGATATATTTCAATTAAAAAAGGCAAAAAATATGGTGTATTATGATGATGTGTTATTATGTGGACACATATATATTCCCTCCTCTTTCTTTTTTTTTGTTAAATAATTGTTAAATATTGCGAATATAAGATTACATAGAAAGTGGGGAACAATATATTTGAAGTAAAAAAAGTGAGAGAAGAAAGAAAAGAAAGAGAGGAGTAATACTGCCTCCTCTTTCACTGGTGTGAGGTAATATACCAATTTCCGTTCTAATTGATCTAAAGATTAGTGTTTCTTCTGCACTCTATGACTTAGGGCAAGAAGAGGAGAAACAAGACTCTTTTTTGCCTGGGGCCAAATTCTCATTTGGAAAGCAATTTTTGAAACCACAATCCAGCTGTGAGGAGGACTCAAGGGAGAGACCAGAATCAAAAGAAAATGGGTAGGGATCTCAGTACGACAGCATGCAGGCAGAGAGATCCTTGGGTCTGCCAAACAATATTCCTGTGCCATGTGAAACCTTCAAAGCTGTGTCCCCATGCCTTGTAAAACTAATTTTAAACTAATGCACAATGTTTAATCTTTTGCATAATGTTGTTGTAATGTGTTTTGTATGTTGTTGGCATCGAATTGCTGCCGTTGTAAGCCCCCTTTCGGGGCTTGAGAAGGACAGGGTAAAAATGTTGGAAATAAACAAATAAATAATTAAATTGACAGTTTGCAAACAATTTCTTTACAAAGACTTACCCAACTTTAAATAGCCATTTCATTCTGTTGGGAGAAATGACCTGAAGCAGGTCCATTAACCCGATGAAGAAGTTCTATAAACCAAATTGTATTCATGAGCTGGAGGACCCCTTTTCTTCTATAAACTGTGTTTATTGAAATAGACTGGTATTGTCACACAGCTGGCTTGTGTACTGGTTTGAGTATTGGACTTGTGCAAGTCACACTTTCTCACTCGGAGAGAAAAGAAATGGCAAACTCCCTTTGTGCAATTCTTGCCAAGAAAACTCCCAGGTTATTATTTATTATTATTTATTAGCTGCATTTGTTGACCGCTGTTCTCAGCCCTTTAGGGCGACTCACGGCGGTGTACAACATATAAAAGGCAATTTACAAAAGGCAATAACAAAAAACAAAAACAAAAAACCAACATATCCATAATACAACAGTTATATAGTTACACTAAAAAATCCTCTCCGTCTCAAGTAAAATCGTAACCAATCTCATAATCCATATTCCGTTCCAGTTGTCTTACCAAATTATTGTAGCACTTAGTTAAATGCCTTCTCAAATAGCCATGTTTTTAGGCTCTTACGGAAAGACATAAGGGAGGGCGCCTGTCTGATGTCAACAGGGAGAGTGTTAGGGTTACTTAGGGGCAGTTCCAGACAGGACTTAATTCAGGCCCAATAGGGTTTAAAAAACCCAGTCGTGCCCACATTATAGTCCACACTTGTCCCAGAAAGCTTGTGCTTTTCGGGGAGGGGTGTGTGTGCCTAGATGCTATGCCGGACCTTCCAGGAAACCCCCCGGAAAAGCCATAAAAAGAAAAAATAACTTACCCGGCTGGCAGTTCCCTGCTGCCAGACCTATTCTGGCACAAGGAAATGACATGTCAGGAGAAGGGGAAGGAGTAAAATCGCTCTTGGCCCCCCTTCTCCTGGTACATCATTTCTACACACCAGGAGAGGGCTGTCAGCAAGGAAATGCTGGCCAGGTAAGTTATTATTCCTTTTTAAGCCTTTTTAAAGGGGTTTGGGTAGAGGCCGTCTTGGCTGTTTTGGGCTCCGGGAGCCCAAACATCCTGAGACAGCTGTGTGGATTGGGACTGGAGGTTGCACGATGGGATCCTCGGGCCCAATCAACACAGGGCCCATAGCTGGCAAGACCTGGGTCTTCTGAACGACCCGGGTCTTTCCAGGTGTCAAATTATTTCAGGATAAAGCAGGGTTTTTATGCTTTGTGCTGAATTCATTTGCTTTTACTGGAGGTGTCATTTGGATGCTGTAGCTAAAAATGCAGGTGCTCGTGCATTTTAGGCGCAGTGTGAATTGAAGTCTGTTTGAAAGCATGTGACCACAAAGTTTTATAAATCAGGGTTTGATGTCCTATTTTAGTGATTCATAGCTAAGACTATCAGTCTTGATTTTGATATAACAACAAAACACTCGTAATATAACAAGGGCAATTAACATTTCTGATTTCTTTAAGGCCACAAAGGAGGAAGAGATTGGAGGGTGAGTTACATGAGGCTGAACATTACCTAAACAAAATAAGTAATTGTTATGGAAGGTGACTAAGCATGAGAGATAGGGAGGAGGCCAGCCTATTTCTGAGCTTATATTTCTTCCTGTTCTCCTGTTGGTGTTTACTAGCCGACACAGTGTATTTCCTTTCTGTCCTCCACATGGTAATGCTGTTTAGGCAACTGGAAAAATGGAGGAACATCATGAGCATTTTTGACTTCTCTGTTAGTCTGAGATGTTGGAAGCGCAAAACCGCTTAGCACTGAAAAGTTAAGAATGTTGCAGTGGGCAGCAATAACATGGTTAGATAGTTCAAGTGACCCAAAGTGTTCTTCTTCCTTCCCTACCTATCCTTACCCCTCTGTAATGTAAACTGACACTTTTAGGGATGTTTCTCCACCCCTTCTCTCCCGCCAGTCCTCTCTCTGCTGTTCCTTAAAATGGAGCTAGAGGAAGACTCAACGGTCTATTGAAAGACAAGAGGCTTTGTTCCTGTAGTACAGGACAGCTGGATTCCATCCCGCATAGTCTTCTGCACTGCCCACTCTACTAGGAATCAAGATCTAGCTTGCTACTACAAGTTATAGATTCTATGAAAAATTGTACAGATCCAGACAATGTAATTATGCTTTTAAACTGCCAAGATTTTAACTGTTGCCTCTCAGTGACAAGGTTTCTGAATGAAGTCTGTAAATAGAATGTGTAACAAACGTGAAGTTCCCTATTATATAATTTATATTGTATTTTATACTGTCTTGTTATTGAATTGGATTAGAAAATGGTGCTATTTAGATTAGCATCCTAGTAAACTTCTGACCTTAGAATGGAATTCCTATAATGAAGCCTTTAGTTTAAGCCACACACTTTCTGTCATGACAGGCAGAGAGGAGAGCATCCCAAAGGAGCACATGCTTGCTAACACACAGTTAGGGTTCTGTTGAAGTACCACATTGCCATGCAGGCTGATAGCATTCACACAACATGGAGCAGGGGTGATCCCCTCCGGACTGTTTTATGAATCGCACCACGCACAAAATGGTCACGTTCTAGGCACAAAGTGATTAAGAGCTGCAAAAAAGATGACTCTGGGAACGGCTTCTGCAGTGGCCTTCAAAGGACTCACCTGGGGCAGGTAGTGAATTTGTGCGAGAGGCATCATGAATTTAACAAGACAGATGAGCAGCAGCCCATGCAGAATTAAAAAGAAAATCCTGCTGATCCCCAGCATGCTGACTCTTCCCAATTTTTAATCTCAAATCTGGAAACTGTGAAAAATGATTACCACATATAGAGAAGAGAGGTGAGGACCTTGTGAACCATTTTCTAATGTAGACAGAGGGAATGTGTGTGTGTGTGTGTAAAGGGACGAGGCAGATACTGTCATGACTGCTAGGAAAAGTTTTGAGCCCTGGCAGCTTGCTACATCTAGCTTCTAGTAGGAAGAAGAAAGCACATCAATCTATGGTCCTTTGAAAAACTCATGGGTTACCTCTTAAAGAGCTGTACGGTACAGCGCAACAACAAGACCATGTTGCAGTAATGGGATATAGACTCAATCTCCCCAAAATGCAGGGAAACAATTCGGTCTACATGAAAGGATGTGGATTGTCAAGTATTTCAAATTGTCATCTTGGAAGCAGCCAGAAAGTAAAGTAGCAAGTGTCTTGAGTGGCAGATTGGGGAAGATAGGAAAGAATACTATAAGGGCAAATCTGCCCAGAACTTCCTCCAGGACTGAACAATGCTTTTCTGTACCATTTACAAAGCATCTCTGGCCTCTTTACACACCTCCTTCTGTTCCTTCAGTTTGCACTGCTTCCCTTGCTTTCAAAATATGGGAACCAGTACAAAGCCTACCAGAAAGAATGTTCTCCTGCCACAAGTTCTGTCTTCCTTTAGGAATGAACCTGTGGGAGCCCAGACTTTTCCTGGAGGGTGAATGTAGATGACTGAGCAACAGTAATAGATACATTCCTGCCATTTCCTCCAGTGCCTCCTATCCTCAGTAGACCTCCAAATCAGAACACACCTTCATAGCATCTCTGTTCTAGATAGACCAGCAATCCACATGGCCAAAAAGATGATTGGCATTGAGAGATACCTTAAAGCATGTCTCAGATGCTGTAGCTTTTGACCAAATTTCCATAGTTCAGGATTCCGTTACTTCTGGAGTAGATCTCCTTATCAGTCTTGGTTGCCAACAGAAGAATGGGGATTAGAGGCGATTCCACACAGCGGAAAAGTCAGCACTGACCTGGGTTTAAAAAACCTGGGTCAGGGGGACTTCAGTCTACACATCAGCCCCAAAAGCCCACACTTTTGTAGTTGGGTGCCTAGATGCCCTCCTGTAACCTTCTGGGAGGACAGGGGGATACTCACACCCTCTCCCCCAAACCCCTTAAAATGGGGGGGGGGGGGAATAAAAAAACTTACTTGACTGCCATTGAACTGCTGCTGGAGTTCATATGCTGATCCATAGAAATGGCGCACCAGGAGAAGGGGGGCAGGAATGATTTTCCTCTTGACCCCTTCTCCTGGTGCATCATTTCTATGTGCCAGGGTTGCTCTGGCAGCAATTTAATGGTGGCCAGGTAAGTTATTTTATTTTTCCCCATTTTAAGGGGTTTTGGGAGGCATGGGGGCTGTCTTGGGTTTTTTGGGCTCCAGAACCCTAAACATTCTGAGACAGATGTGTGCATTGGGACCGAAAGTCATGCGACATGATCCCTGGGCTCAATTCACACAGCGCCCACAGCTGGAAAGATCAGGGTTTTCTGAAAGATCCAGGTCTTTCCATGTGTCAAATTACTTTGGCACAAAGCAGGGTTTTCCTGCTTTGTGCTGAAGGAATTTGTTTTTACCTGTGTCGCTTGGATGCTCCAGGTAAAAACGTGGAAGCTCATGTGTTTAGGCACTGTGTGAATGCGCCCTAGGAGGGAGGTGTTAGTTCTTTTCTTTGTAAAGCATATCAACTTTAGCATTGTATGTAACTTTGGATGCATGAATACCCCTTAGAATTTTATTTTTTAAAATGACTAATTTATTTTTTAATGAATTGTTTTAATGTTTTAATGTAATTGTTATTATTTATATGTTGGTGCTTATGTGAGATCGCTCTGGGTGCCCTTTTGGGGGGAGAAGGGTGGGGTAAAAGTGTATGAAATAAATAAACAGATAAATCAAAGTGATAGCCTTCTAGTATGAATGCTAGGAAGACTGTTAAGGAATGGTGGCAAAGGGTGTTCCAAATTTTGCAAAATCCCTATTCATAGAATCATAGAATCATAGAATCATAGAATCAAAGAGTTGGAAGAGACCTCATGGGCCATCCAGTCCAACCCCCTGCCAAGAAGCAGGAATGTTGCATTCAAATCAGCCCTGACAGATGGCCATCCAGCCTCTGCTTAAAAGCTTCCAAAGAAGGAGCCTCCACCACACTCTGGGGCAGAGAGTCCCACTGCTGAACGGCTCTCACAGTCAGGAAGTTCTTCCTAATGTTCAGATGGAATCTCCTCTCTTGTAGTTTGAAGCCATTGTTCCGCGTCCTAGTCTCCAAGGAAGCAGAAAACAAGCTTGCTCCCTCCTCCCTGTGGCTTCCTCTCACATATTTATACATGGCTATCATATCTCCTCTCAGCCTTCTCTTCTTCAGGCTAAACATGCCCAGTTCCCTAAGCCGCTCCTCATAGGGCTTGTTCTCCAGACCCTTGATCATTTTAGTCGCCCTCCTCTGGACACATTCCAGCTTGTCAATATCTCTCTTGAATTGTGGTGCCCAGAATTGGACACAATATTTCTAAGAAATTTTATACTAGATGAATGCCTGCACTTTCTGCATCTTTTAAATACATAGGAGCTTAGTGGGACAAAAAAAGTGACACAGAAGCACTTTGCACAAAACACTTGCCAACATCATATGCAAAAAGAATCCAAAGTCTTTATTATACTACATAATTATAGGACTTTGATGCCACTTTAATTGCCATGGCTGTTAGACTATATTTCAGAGGACAGAACTGCCAGAAATAATATCTCAGTATTCTTTGCCTACGAAAGCACTATGAAATTCATGCCGTTGCCATAGGTTGACAAGCAACATGAAGGCACACCCACACAAATTCCATGGAACTGTGAGATCTATGATTTGTGATGTATTTAGAATTCTCTGTCAGAGAAATTTAGAACCTTGTTTAGGGCCTAAGAAAACCCAACATTTTATAGAAAGCAATTTGAAAAAGTGGGATTCTGAATGAAAAACTAACAGGATGTGGATGCTGATCAACCCTTTCACAACCCCACATAGGATTTGTATAATATGCAAATATCACTGCCTGGATTTCATAAGGTAGAATATAAGAAAGTGAGAGAAAGAAATTCCTGGCATCTTCTGTATAGGAAAGGTTGAGAAAGCACCAGAATGGTGGGTGAGGGGGATAGTAAAAAATAAAAGGAGAATCATAGAATCATAGAATCATTAGAGTTGGAAAAGACCTCATCCAACCCCCTGCCAAGAAGCAGGAAAATCGCATTCAAAGCACCCCCGACAAATGGCCATACAGCCTCTGTTTAAAAACCTCCAAAGAAGAAACCTCCACCACCCTCTGGGGCAGAGAGTTCCACTGCTGAAAAGCTCTCACAGTCAGAAAGTTCTTCCTAATGTTCAGATGGAATCTCCTTTCTTGTAGTTTGAAGCCATTGTTCCGCGTCCTTGTCTCCAGGGCAGCAGAAAACAAGCTTGCTCCCTTCTCCCTATGACTTCCTCTCACATATTTATACATGGCTATCATGTCTCCTCTCAGCCTTCTCTTCTGAAGGCTACACATGCCCAGCTCTTTAAGCTGTTCCTCATAGGGCTTGTTCTCCAGACCCATTCAGAATGGCAATGCATAATATCTGGATGTGTAAAATCTGTAGCATTTCATAAGACACAAAAAGTACAGATTTTCACATAACCCAACCTTGTGAAAACAAGTGCAGCTCAGTGGAAGGCTGTGTGCTTGGCCTCATTTTTGTGGTCGTTGGCAGGAATTGTTTTCAGTTAAAAGAAATGGAGGGCAGTTGATGGGTTGTTTGAGCTCAATTCAAAGTTAGATGAGATAGCGTAGGATGTTACAAGGTAGTTTTCTGTAACCTACAGACTGTCTACTGCGCTCCTGTTTAACTAGATGAAGCATTGAAGTCCAAGACATTTTGGGTAAAATCAGTTATGTGGGGACTCATGGCGGATCACGCAGCACACATACACGGCAAACATTCAATGCCGTTTTCTAGACATACAGACAAACAGACAGATAGAGGTATTTTTGGGATTTCCACTTCGGTGCCTGGTCCCTGGAGGTTATACTCGGGGGGAGCTGTTGCTTCATCCACAATGACGCCGAGTCATTAGATCATATTTCCTTTTTGCTCTTTGACCATTGGCATTTTTTGGTGTCGCAAAATACCTCCCTGCTTTAAGCGGTTCCTAATTTCTTTACTTACAGCTCACAGCTCAGCTGTTTTCGAACTACTTAGGTGGACAGTAAGCTAGGCTTAACAGTCAGGTGCTCAATCCGACTTGGGCTTCGAACTGTCACCTTCCAGTTGGCAGCTGTTGATTAGGTGGTGATTAATCAGCTGTGCTACAGTCTGGCCTTATTAGGGATCAGCTGTGCTACAGCCTGGCCTTGTTAGGGAGAGCAGTTGTAGCCAGCATAGCCAATAGAATGCTAGGAGTTACAGTCCAACAACATCTGAAGTGTGATGTATTGATGTTCTGCAGTAGTTTCATAATCTATCTTTATTTTAAATGTGTATCATTTACAGTTTTGACTGAATTGAAGTCTGGCTACTTCTAGGGACCCAGATCTTCAGGCTACTTCTAGGGATCCAGAAGTCACATCCGGCCACTAGTACCAAAACTTCCATCTTGGTACTAGTGGTTGTACATTAGCAAGCAACAAATACTATAAACATGGACATTTGAGCCTTAGTTATATATTCAACCCAATTTCAGTCATGTTCACAAGGGAGTTGGAGCAAGTAAACAAACAATTAAAATAGAATTTGGAAAAGTGGCTGTAGAGGAAGAAACACAGCTTGGCTTTCAAAAGAGTAGGAGACAAATGGATGGGAATTACAAATGAGGTTTACTAAAGCCCCTTCCACACAGCCCCTATATCCCAGGATCTGATCCCAGATTATTTTCTTATCCCAGATTATCTGGCAGTGGAGACTCATATAATCCAATTTAAAGCAGATAACCTAGGATCAGATCCTTGGATATAGAGCAGTGTAGAAAGGGCCTAAGATGATGCAATGAAAATTCATTTCTGTCTCTAGCTTTATAGAAGCTTAGCTCTGAATCTCCTAAGATACAATGTTTCCTGTTAACTTCATTATGGAAGCAAATTGCTTGAGAAGGGAGGTGTCCAGTGAAGCTTCTCTTAATACAGCTAAAGCTGTTTGCTGCCTTTGCCACTTAATAGCATACGATTCCTCTCAAAACAGTCATCTCGACTGGCTCCATCATCTAACAGCCTAGTCCAAATTGTTCAAGCTGAAGTTATTTTGAATACAAAGCCTACACAGCTTAGAAATATTAGAAATTACTCCTGCCCAGGGTATTTTGTGTTGGTGCTAAAGACCTCAAAGAACAGATTTTGGTGGCATACGCTGCCTCTGCCCTACTTCACCGACAGAGCCTACCAGCTCCCATCAAACAATTATCAAATCAGATAAATAATAATATAATAACAACTTTATTTTTATACCCCGCCTCAATCTCCGCCCAAGGATTACAAATAAAACAGAAACAGTAAAACAATCAATAACAACAAATAATAAAAACAAATAATAAAAACATTAAAATCAATTAACATCATAAAAACAATACCCTGGGTGGCCAATTTGAAACTGGGTTCAGGCTCAGAGTAAGTGCAATGATTCCTTGGGAGAGCCGGGGGAAAGTGCAATAGTCAGAGGGCTGGGCTGCCAGGGCAATGCCCTTGGCCATTGAAGTGTCATAAGTACAGGAAAGGGGCCAACTAAAGTGCCGGAGCTTAGATAAGGTCAGGATAATTCTCAAGTGAACCACCTAGTCAAAGGCACAACAGAACAACCAACTACATTATCTATTTTGAACTGGATTATATACATCTACACTGCCATATAATACAGTTCAAAGCAGATAATCTGGATTTTATATGGCAGTGTAGAAGGGGCCTAACATAACTTGTCTTGTGTTTTTTTTCCTACTCCTTTACGACTAACCTTTTGGCTCTTCAGCCAGCAGACTTCAATAAGCAATTTAGTGATCAAGCTGCATGGGAGATTCTGTGAGTTGCTCAGAATACAGTGAGCCCTCCATATTCACTGAGGTTAGAGGTGCAGGATCCATGTGAAAGTGGAAAAACTGCAATTAAAACATCCTCTATTTTTTTAAACCTGAGACAACATCTCTCTAGGGATCTTTAGGTCTTCCAGGATGACCCTGCGGTAAACTTCTAGCAGAGGTTGACCATAGGGTCACACCTGGAACAACAATGTTTTTTTTGTGTGTGCTAAAAAACACTAATTTTTCAGCTAAAAATATTTTGGTTAGGATCTTGGGGCATCTGAATGGTTTTAAAGACCTTTGTGATTCCCATCTGTGATTCAGCATTGCACCTCATGTGTGGAAATGTGATTCTGTCCTCGGAAGCTGCTGTTTCAGAGTGCTTCTCAGAAATAATAGCAGAAGAACAGGCGATATGGAACTCCCTGAAAGCATCGTATAATCCGTTTACAACCCAAATGTTTTTGAAAAAGGGCTGTTTCTTGCATTCTTAGCTATGCAAAGGAATTTCAGATTGCCTTGTGAATAAAAAAGAAACCTTCATTGTTCTTGTGTGAACAAATGAAAAAGCAAAACATGGGACACTTTCAGAAAAAAAAGAAGCATGAAGGATATGGAAAAGGAGCATGGTCTCTCTCATTCCTTGGTGGTCTTTTATTTTGACCTTGGTTTTGTTAACACTGTATTCACTACTAGAAGGAATAATAAGTGGTCTACGTCCAACATTATGCAGGCTGATGTCCCTTTGAAACCAATCTGATTGCAGCCATTACTTGCAAAAGGATCTGACAGCATTTGATTTCTCTTAGATTGAGACCATTACAGTGAGCAGCACAGAACTGTGTATTAGTGCATGTCTGTCTTTCTATAAAGTATCACAGTATGCATGATTCATATGACATTACTCTAGAGCTCATGAAGGCAATTAAATTAGGCTTCTTGCAAATCTTAATTAGGCTTCTCTATATTCTTAGAGCTCTCTAATTAAACAAAAATGTGTCTCTGCTGATCTGCAATACCCTAGCAAGTGCTAAAACTTTGGCTTCCCTTATAATCCTAAAGATGTAGCCAAGACCCAACATTGCAAGATGGGCTGTAATCTTACATTCGAGGTGGCAGTTATGCAAGATCAACTCTGCAGTGTGCAACTAGATCTGCATGCGACCCCTCTGGGGATCATATGCACATCCATGTGGAGTATGCATATATAATCATGTCCTATGTAAAACTATAAATAACAACCATATATGTGGAACTCTGCTTCTGCCCCCATGAATTCCCTATGTATGTCCTGTATCAAACAAAAATGCCCAACTGAGTCCACTCCAGAATGCACACATGTGTAGGAAACCAATAGGATTTTAGTAAACAATGAGTTTACTAAAATTTTGGCAGTGTGACGGCCACCTGCTCAGTGGTCTGAGATGTAGGTAAACCTGTAAGCATGACAACATGAATAAAAATGGCTTATCTTGGGCTTTTGGCCTCATATCCGAAGTCAGGTTACAAAAAATTCTGATTAACTGGTACACCCCAGATCCCTGTGATAAAACTGTCTTTTAAATCTGGAATTGACAAACTTGATACAAAAATGAGACTGAGACTTGCTAGCTTTAGCCACCAAAACCTCTAATGACTCCTCTTCAGGGACAGTTGTGAAAATTTCATTAGTAATGGGGCCATAATTTTGACTGAAAAGAAGCAACAGCATTTAGCAATGCTCTGAATATACAGGACTATAATTGGGGATATTATCAAATCAGTAAGGCAAGACTATGTAAGAAAGTGTGCTTGTTTAGTGTGCATTAGGAGTATTTATTTTTTACTTTGCCTGTTTATATCCTTACTCTTACACAAGCTAATAAAGATGGAAGTGTCTTATAATCTGCAAAGTCATTAAGAAATTCAAACAGAAATATGTACTTAGGCAATCCCATGTTTGATATTGTTTATTAAACTGTGTTAGGTCATTTTTTTTGTCTTTTAGTTATTCACTCAAGTAATTAACCAAGCACACCTTGCAGATATTAAAAGTATTTTGCCTAAATGAAGCTGACTTTTTTTTAAAAAAAATGTGGCAAAACAAAATTAGAAAAAAAAAAGATTCCAATCAGTGTTTAAACCAGGAAGGAATGGCTAGTAGGGATTGCTGGATCAGTCTGTTTTTGCTTCATGTCCGTTTTATATGGATTCATTTAGAATCGTGAATTTCTATGTACATTTTATTGTAAAATATGCATAATTATGTGTATTTTGGAATGTTTTTAAAGCAGTAAAATGGCATCACAAAATTTAGAGAAATGCAAATTCATAACAATACTTACATTCTAGTCAATTTGGGAGGTGTGATCATGTTGGTTGACTTCCAAGTGTGACCTGAACCAAATTCTCAAGCATTTGTCTGCGCAGTTGTATGATGGATTTTCCTCTTCCTTGATAGCTTTCACCATAAAACTCTCAAATCTATCATAAGATTCAGTATTTTGAAATGCACACAAAACATGTTTTTTTCCCTAATAGAGAGGTTAAAATGTGCACTTATCTTTTGTCTTGGCTCAGTCACAGTGAATACCACAACATGTTGCCAAGGGTTATAGGAAGAAAAAATACCCTGTGGTTGAAGAACATAAAGGGTGTCAAATCTCCTAGGTGGCATGATTCATTTCACACTTTCATCAACACCCAATATTATCTGGGATCATGTCATTATCCTGGAAGATAATATCTGATCATTTTTAAAACAAAAAAAAATCCTCCTGTTCTCACTACGGTGTGAGAAATAACACCTTCTGCTTTGTGTTCTGAAGTTTTAAAGTATACCATATGTGCACATCAAATTATTACATATCAGCTCAAATGCTAACAGCACGCAAGTGACAGAGAAAGGCATTTTAATTTATGTTTGTTAAAGACAAGTAACCAGTTCATCAAAGATTTTAATTTTGAAATTAACTGATTAATTAATTAATTAATTAATTGTTGTTGTTCCAGTTTATGGTGACCCATGGTGACTCTGTCACTGGATTTTCTTGGTAATATTTGTTTAAAAAACCCAACATAATTGAGAGATTTTGATTACATGCAAGTGGGAGCCAGCCTGGTTGAGTGTTGGACAAGGACTATAGCAAACCAGTAGGCATGGGCAATCCATGGTTCTAAATGGTTCTAAAGTACTTACAAAACTAAAGTTCTGGTGGTGAAAACTAGGGGGCACTGAGGCTTTGCTTTTACAGTGTTGCTAACATTCTGGTGGTGAAAATTTCAGAACTCTAACAAAACTTTCAAAATTTCATTATTATTTCATTATTGGTGATTTTTATGACAAAACCAATTAGGAACTGCCATTTATAACAAAATTTTGAAAGTTTTGTTAGAGTTCTGAAATTTTCACCACCAGAACTTTAGCAACACAATAGAAGCAAAGCACCAGCACCCCCTAGTTTTCACTACCAGAACTTTAGTTTTGTAAGTACTGTAGAACCATTTAGAACCATGGATTGCCCATGCCTACGAACCAGGGGTTGAAACTCTGCTCGACCATGGAAGCCCAATAGTGACCTTAGGCAAATATTTCAGCTTCAGAAGAAGGTAAAAGTAACTCCACTCTGAAAAAGCCCCTCCAAGAATCCCCCACAGACTGCCTTAGGGTTGCCATAAATCTTGGCAATAGATTTAAGAGGCAAATGTCTGAATGTGTTATTGTGTTAGCTTTTCGCTAGGAGGCACTGTTCATTCTCAGGAGTGCTGAATTCTTCAGTTTCCATCCTACTTGAAGCTGTGTTGTCTGGAAACTTGGCATTTAGTTAACAAACACCTACGAACTGTAGTGCATTGACCTTTGGGTCATAAAATTGGTGTTGTTTAGCAGAAATCAAGTTTCTGCCTAGCACCTATATAAATAATTTTGAACACTTGAATAGAACATATTTTTATTGTAGCAGGATATATAGTGGAGTACAGCAGGACGGCGAGAGCAATGGAAAAATAGCATGGTAGTTGATATGTTACACAGGTAAAGAGCTGGTGTTAAAAACTACAAATGACAGGGAAATAAAATAAATTGCTTATGAAACTATGACAAAAAGAAAGAAGAAAGTCACCAGCATTTGCTGATCAATAGTTGAATGAGAGTAAGATATCTGAATAGCAAAGAAAGTTTTGAGGGAGGAATGGGGGACTGCAGGGGGGCTTGATTTCAGCCTGGACCAACCTTTGCAAAGTAAAGACCTGGTTATTTGTGCAGGCGTTCGAATAATTAGTGCAAAGACTGGTAATGACATAGGAATGGAACATTGGATGACGAATCTGGATCATGTTTTTAGTGACGAGACGCCAGTGAATGGTTATCGTAGTAATTGTGTATTAATTGTATATTAGATTAGGTTGTTAACTGTTTTATATTGGTGTTGAATTCTGCTGTGTTCTGTGTCTTGTGAACCGCTGTGAGTCACCTTCGGGCTGAGAGCAGCGGTATAGAAGCAAAGTAGATAAATAATAAATAAATAAATTTTGTTGATGCGAGATGGCATCTAGCTGCCCGGTGAAGGAAAGCCCAGGGTTGTGGGAAGCAGGTTCTCTCCTCCCATTGTATTGTGTTTGGATTGTCTTTTTTATAGACAGGAAGAACTCATCAATGAATTTAATATTGCTGTTCTTCCTTGTGTGATAATGTCCTTCTGCTGCAGTCCCAACATTGTAAAATAGAAGATTTTGTGACTGCATAGTTGTGGCAAAAAAGAAAAAAACCTTGCAGTGCACATGTGCTGGATAGGGCAAACATGGGTAGGAAGTGAGTTGCATGAAGACTATGGGAATTTGCATTAAGAAACCAGCAGTGTTAAGCAATTACAATGAGGTCTCAAAGTGATTGTTCCAGTAATATAGGTTTCCATTTGCTTACACACCACAACTACCTTAACTTGCCTCTTCTCTAGCTGAAAGGATGTTTGCAGCACTGGCATTGGGAGGATGGTGAAGGAGCACTGAAGAATGTAGACTTTTTGTGTTGGCTTGGTCAGCTAAGTGAGATGAGTGAAGATAAAAAATGCTTTATAAATTATTGATTTTTGTTTTGTCAATTCAACCAAAATTATTTTTTAAAATTAGGCACATTATCTCATCATATCATGCCGACTTTTTTCGTCTTTGCGATTTATTGTCATTCATATTCTTATTTATGCTGAACATATCTGTTTGGATACATTTATAATGAAAATCAATTGCTTTTTGAGTTAAAGTTAAAATTTGCAAATAGAATTAAAAACATAGCATGCAACAGAAAGGGATTATTGGGCAGATGGCCTCTTTGTCAGCGCCGGCTTGAACAGGTAGAAGAGGTGCAATGAACTCTGCATCAGATGTATGATTTATTTAGACTGTGACACAGGTGTCTAGCAGCTTTTGAAAGCACATTTCATTGCTACACTCAAATATATAAAATAGACATCTACAAGACCTGGCTTGGTTTATTATGATGAGATAGAATTCAGTTAAGTGTGTGTGTGTGTCTGCGTAACAAATGTAGTAGCATGGTACTGATAAGAAATTTATTATTACCCTGAGTTACATAATTGTAATATGTAACATTTGAGGCCCCTTTAAGAGAGGAAAGTGGGGCAACGATAAAAACAACAATAACAACAAACATTGCAATAAAGTTTGACCTGGGAAATGGGATTCTGCTCTAGGAGTCCAACTACATAGTATTTATTTATTTTATTTATTTCCCACATTTCTAATCAGCCCTTCTCAACAGTTTAAAACAGTAAATAGAACATTAAGTTAAAAACACATTAAAAACCTTGTCATCAATCCATATAGCCAGTTCCACTCTCATTCAACATCCAAAGTGCTGTTACGCTTGCTGTCCAAATGTCTGATCCCAGAACCATGATTTAACAGGCATGGGGCCCACTGTCGAGAAGGCTCTGTCCCTCGTCCCCACTAAGCGCACTTGCAAGGCTGGCAGGACCGAGAGCAGGGCCTCCCGGACGATATAAAACTGATGTGGTCTATTCAAGGAGTCAGGGCTGGTCAGCGACAGGGAAGGAGTGGCAGGTGGTGCGAAAGGAACGGAAATAAAATAAGTAAAGAGGAAGGAGGCTTGTGGATCAGATTTTTGTCCTCAGAGCCCACTGGTGGTTCATGACCCACAGGTTAAGGACTACTAATCTAAATACACTGTTTCATCAAGCCCAGGGAACTGTTGAAAATAAAGTTTGCAGAAGCATATTATTTTTTTAAAAAAAAACTTATTAGCATTCCCTGGAACACTATTAAATCCAATTTTACAAATTTGCAAGGATATGGTTGATGAAAGCTGTCCATCAAATCTCAGTGACACAGGAAGGAAGGCATCAGTTAGAGAAGCACTTGGACATTCCACAGAGTTGGTCTTTATGGAAGAGCGGTGGGAAGAAATCCATTGCTGAAAATGTCTCTTTTGAGTTTGTAGAAAATCATGGGAAAACATCAAACATGTGGAAAAAGATATCTTGTCTAAAAAGACAAAATATAACCCTTTGACTTTGCTACACAATCGTATGTATAGTGTGAAAAATGTTAATTGCCCTGAGAACAACATCCGTATGGTGAAGCATAGCGCAGCAGCATGTAGTGAGATATTTTTCCTTGGCAAGGAAACGAAAACTGGCCAAGATTTAGGACAAGATTAAAAACAGCTTTTGTGCATTTTACATTATACATTATAAATCCTAAGTATACAGGGGTTAAAAATAATCAAGTCGGAGCTGGTGTTCAGCTGAAAAAGACTCTTCATTCTGAGGTCTTTTGATATTTGTTGTCTAGCTAATTTAATAGCTTACTGCCATGTTGTGCTACATTTCTCCAGGGCTCACTCTACTATGAAAACGAAATTCAATATGAAATCTTTCAGTGTAGAGTTTTGTAACTCACCTCTGCAGTGCCACTTAGAAATCGGCACACAATTATAGGAACCTTTACATTCGCTGCCAAATTTTTATTTGTGGAACACTCAGTGGGCTTTCAGCCATTAGAGTTTGACATCTCTGCAAATCATAGTCACAGTAGCTCAGAAAGCAATATTTTCCCTGCTGCATAGTAAAAGAAAATGCTGCTCTTAGTGGCAATCTAGGGAGCCCCATAACAATAAATTATGAATTTTTAGTAGTGATGGTTGTATCTGGATTGAAAGATCTGAGGGTTCTTTTTAGACCAATGTTTTCTCTCTGTGCTCTGGAAAATGATAGGATTTTTTCGCAGTTTACCTGTGGTTCCTCAATGAAGTGATACACAAGAAAGGCAAACTGCTGTGCCTTTTTTATTTATCTCTTTTACATAGAACAAATATCAATGGACTGACCATGCTTAGATGATCAGCAAGAAGTCTTTGAGCACATACGCAAAAGACAAAAGATATTAAATAATATTTTCCTTATTTTCATTATTGGCCCTTTTCTACTGGACAAAATGCAACATTAATGAAACAACATCAAAACACCAGTTCATATTGCATTAGTGGGGGAACCCTCTTCATTGGATATTTGGGGGGTAGCCATATATCCACTCATGCTGATGTACCTTTGGCACAAGCGGGCATGGCCAGAGTCTCCCTCCCCACCCTGTGGGTGCATTTCATGCCCAAAACAACAGAAATAGCATTCATACTGTTCCTGGAACCATCCCTTGGTGCTCAGAAATGACATAATGTAACTTTGGTGAGGGAATTCCCACCTCCTCTCTCCAAAGCTCAGTTACATAATTTTGAGTGTCAGGGCGCCAAGGGAAACCCTTGATAAGGAGACTGTTTCTGCTGTTTTGAATATGAAATGGGACAGAGGGAGGTGAGGGTGACACTGCCATCCCATCTCTCCAGGCTGCCTGAGTCTGGGGAGCACAAGATAGCTGTGGGGATGCCTTCTGGAATTGCCCTCCTGGAATACTGGGTATTCCCAGAAGATCTTTGCAGTTTTTAAAAACCTGGCATAAATCTGGATTAACAATGCAAGTTAAATCACATCAGCCTGGGTTGTCATTTGGGGTCCCCAGGCTAATGTGCCCTCTGTACTGCATTATGTGGGCCCTATATCATCAAATATTTCATAATGCTTTAAAAACTGGAATGATCAAGAATTTGATTTCAAATGTTATAGGAGGTAGTTAAATATTGGAAGTAAATACATCTCATATTAAATTTGGGAAAAAAATAAACCCCCTCGTTGTAACAGCTTCATTGGCTCCTGACCTGTTTCCAGGCTGAATTCAAAGTGATCCACTGGCTATCTTCTTCTCTGAGGGTAGTTCTGCACAGCCATTTAAGCCGAGTGAAAGTCTGAGCTGGTTTCCTGCAGAGGGCTTACACAGCCCCCTTCCCATGCAGTTGGAAGTTGGTATGATGGCCACTAAGTCCTGCTAAATGAAAATTGATCCAAACATATGAATATTCTTTTTTTATACATCATCTGATGGGATATGCTGATGGGCAGCAGCATGGGGATCTAGTTTTGTTTCCAGGTTTGTAAAATGTATCAACGATAGGCCTGTCCCACAATTCTGTCTTGAGCCCAGCTCTGCTTGGGATATACAGTGACCAGCTCCAGCAGATTTTATGCCTTATTAAAGAATTTCTGGTGAGTTTTTTAAAACATACTTCTTTGGGCTGGATGCATACTACAGTGTGCATTGGGGTGTATGTTTTGTGGATGCTCCACCCTTGAGACAACTTGAAATTAACATTTTAATGCCTGTATAAAACCGCCCCAAGTCTGACTGAGCTCTAAGATCTGCTGAGGAGGCACTTGTTTGTGCCACCACTTTACAGGCACAGTTGGTAGGGTTGCTCTGGAGAAGGCCGTCTCTATAACTGATCCCACACATAACTCCTTTGCTGTTAAATCAGCAGTGCTCCTTGTTTGTTTTACTTTCAGCAACAAATTAAGACGTTTCTTTCCCAGTAATCCTTTGGAAACTGATTTCAACAAAAAAAGTGATTTTATGCTGCTTTCCTGTTTTCACTCTGTTTTTAGAGTTAGATTTTTAGTTTGTTTTAATTTTATTGCTATAGAATCAATCTTTCTGCTTTTAAATGGTTTGATAGGTAGCTTTGCTTTTGAAGTTTTTAATAGGCATGGGCAATCCATGGTTCTAAATGGTTCCAAAATAATTATAAAATTAGAGGTTGCTGGTGCTTTTCTTCTACAGTGTTGCTAAAGTTCTGGTGGTGAAAATTTCAGAACCCTAACAAAACTTTCAAAATTTCATTATTATTTCATTATTGGTTATTTTTATGACAGAACCAATTAGGAACTGTCAATTATAACAACATTTTGAAAGTTTTGTTAGAGTTCTGAAATTTGCACCACCAAAACTTTAGCAACACTGTAGAAGCAAAGCATTAGTGACCTCTAGTATTGTAAGTACCTTAGAACCATTTAGAACCATGGATTTCCCCTGCCTGGTTTTTAACTATGCACTTTTATAATTTTTAACTCTATGGTTTTACACTGTTTTAATTTTTTTATTGTTTTTGTTTGATTTTTTGGTATATCACTTTGGTAGCTATTGCAAAAAAAAAGCATGAAAATACTTCATAGAAATAGAACAATGCAAACACAAAACAGATAAACAGAGGTAATTGAACCATATGCAAACACACAACGAAGGAAAAAAGGAATTTTCTGAGCAACATTGCTGAACTTTTTATCATTAAAATCAGCAGAATGCTCTTCACCCCAGAAAACAATATGGAAGTTCACACAGAGCCCAATGGAAACCTAATGTTATGAGGCAGCTCTCTATGTGGTCTTTTGAATGTGCTTATCGAGAAAATACATTTTGACAACTACTTTAGATTTTCTTGTATGTCAGTTCTTGACAGTATTGTTTGAGCAAAGTGATGGGGGGAACAGTAAGCCTGTGATGCTTGCTGTGGCCCTTGTCAGTTAAGTTTCTATGAAAGGCCCTTTGATTTGAACCACTAATGCTCAAAGGAGTGTAGTGCATTTGTTTAAGGAAACCATGAGTTTTCTCAAAACTCAAAAAGTGGCAACACAAATACTTTGTTTATGGTGAACGTCTACTTGAGTCAGAAAAGACTGAATATTTAAATCTATTTGAATCTAATCAGGTGGATGAGTGATTTTTAAGTGCATTTGACTATTTCGCAGCAGCCAGATGGATTTAATGAGAATCAACCAGGGCACTTTATGTGTGAACATAAAGATATTCTAATATATCAGATCTGGCTGTGAGTAATGTTAATGTTATTTAGCTTCTTCCAAAGTGAATTTGAACTACCAACAAAACAGCAGGCAAAAAAGAAAACATGTACTAAACTGGAATAAAATTGCTACACATACAGGAGACGTGTGTTTGAAGTTCTAACCAGGCAACATGAAAGAGAAACCAGGCTCTGTTCTGTACCCCTGCCGTGATCTCCGAGTTCTTTGTTTTTCCCTCGCTATGAACAGGGCCACTGTGGTGCAGTGTGAGCCTATACCAAGTGACAGTCTCGACATCAAAGGTGCAAGAGAAATTTATTAGGAATGAATATTCCTAAAGTATGTGTCTAGAACCCAGAGTCTAGGCGCTCCCCAGTGTTCCTAAAAGCACAGCCTTAATTCAAAAGCTGCCATTAAAAATTGAAGTATTTTCATGCTGTTTTTTTTCTTTTTGCAATTTTGGGTTCTTGGGGGAAAATTCTCTTTTCTCAGTCACCGTTTTGACCATGATCCAAACTGCAACTACAACATTCATACACTGATACCCCAGTCCTGGCAATGTAACTCAGAGCAGGTTTCACTGATTTCAGATATCTTTCTACATTTAGGATTAGGATTTAGGATGAGAGCCTTATTCTCACATTGCAAAGGTACAGGCTCCACCTGTAGAGGAAGCTCAAGCAAGCACATCTGAGCAAATTGCAGAAGTGTTAAACATATCTACACCTCTACAGCATTGGCTACAACAGGAAGGTCTCTGCAGGGCCCAAAGATTAGCTGAAAAATACTAATTTATCAAGCAACAGCTGAGGTATAAAGTTCTTGGTGCTTTAAATCTTTCCGAGGGTATCATCATTATCTGGCTTGAGTCCAGTGCCCATTTGTTTTTGACCTAGGACCTGACTGCTGTTTTCATTTGTTACCAAAGAACTTCAGACTTTGATTTCTGGAACTCTAAATCTTGGCATTCCTGACTTTGTTTGTACTGTATATTTCTGACTTTGGTCCCGACTTCTGGATATTCTGTTATTTTCCAAGGGATCTTGTGTCTTGCATTTCTGACATTTGTCTGTTGATGTTGGCTAGCCGACCTGCTTCAGTGTATTTGTATGGACTAATCAGCGGCCATGTTTATAACAGGCAGATGTAAATTGTGTTTGTGTGTTCCACTATGAAGTGTGCCATGTGAACACATGAAATAGATTAAAATTTGATATAAGACTCTTCACTATTTTAAAAATGCTACTGTCCCCTGGTCTCTGCAACTGCAATGGGAGACTGTTCAGAACTCCACTTTATATCATTCTTCTACCCAAAAATCCCCTGTTGGCTTTGATTTTGGCACTTGAAGACAATAACATTGAAATTATGCCAACAGTCTTTCGTAATATAGTCCAAGCATATTTCTCACAAAACTTGTCCTGCTAAATAATGGTTACCTCCAACTGGGCAGTTTTGTATTCCTGTCTTAACATTTCTTTGCATAATAAAAGAACAGAGGACAGGAGGAGCAGTTTCAACACGTACCTGCACAGAGAGACCTTTCACTATTTGTCTTTACTTCAGATTGGTCTCACCATCGAGATTTGCCGTCCCCAAGTGACAGATCCCATTCTGATCAGAGGAATCCAGCAGCTTCATGTCAACTGGGATGATCTCATTACACTGCAGCTTCACAAAGTTTCCCACTCAGAGGTCTTTTCAGCACAGCTGTTTTTGCTTCAATTAGGAGAAAAGGCAGCACAGCCGAGTCACTTGTGACAGCCCCATCAAGACAAGGAGCATCCCTTTCTTTTGGAGAATGGGACTACCTGATTGGCCACACAATCAGTAAAATACACCAGTAGATCAGTGAAAGAGAAGTTTAAAGACAGTTTTGGAACCAATAAAATCCACAATTGTTTGTTAAAAAAACTGTGACAAAGAAACAATTTTAACTTGACACCATAACCTCAATATAGAGAACAGCTGGTGGTTACTTCTGAAGAGGACCTACCAGAACTTAAGCATCATAACTGGAAAAGTCCTAATTGCAGTTTCTAGTTGTTCAGCTTTTGAAGGAAGGGCTGGTAGGGAAAAAGTATCTTAAGCTGTCCTTTATGAATTGGCAGATTTGTATGGGTGGCATTAGCTTTCTAAAAAAATGGTTTTAAGAGGTCCCAAACTTTCCTGGTCAATACCTACATGGGATGCCTGGCAATAAATGTAATATCAACAAAATAGACTCCGTATCACTAGTCCCAGTCAAAATCTTCACAGGCAGCTTACTTATCCTAACTTGAAATTACATCCTTCACAATTCATTCCCTTTTGAGTGGCTCTAGGCACTCTGTTCCTCTCTTTCCGTGCACAACCTTCATGACGGATCACCCACAGCCACACTTCCATCCCCTGCTCATCACAGCAACATTTCAGTCAAAATCCATATTTAACTGCTGCTGCCCTCTTCTCTCTCTCTCCCCCCTGCATCTCCCCCCCAGTCCAATTTATGCAAGTACTAAAAGGCTTATCTTCATAAAAACCGAACCTCACTGCACATGTTCTCAGGCAAATTTATTTCTCACTTATTTTGTCCTTTGTTAGTCCACCTTCTCTCCTAAGAATTGCTGCTCATCCTCCACCCCAGTGTCTCACCTCTATTTAACACTCCACCCACAATCAGGACACATCTGGTGTCCAAATTGTGTTGGACCCTCCTGATGGAGACACATGTTCAGGGTTGACATCTACAGCTTCCATCCAGTCCTTTCTTCTTTTCCTTCACTTCCTTATTGTAGATTGAGCTGTTTGTGTGGAGCAGAAGATGGCTAGAACATTGTCTGTTGTGAACAGAAGGATGAGGGATGACTGTATTTAATAAAACATAACAAAATAATAAAATTAAAATTAATTTTAAAATTAGTTAAAATTAATTTCCTGCTTCTTGGCAGAGGGTTGGACTGGATGGCCTATGAGGTCTCTTCCAACTCTACGATTCTACGATTCTTGAAACATATATCTCTTGCTTCCCAATCAAGCCTTATTCATGGCATCACCTTTTGGCAGCACCTACAACTATTTTCAAGGATGAAGCACATGAAGGGTAAATTAGAACAAAAATATCTGATGAGCATCTTGAGAACTAATTGAGAAATGCATCATTAGATATTGATGCATTAGTTTCTCAAAAACCATGTTAAGTATCTCACTAATTTTATGTCACTCTCTTTTTTCCTTTTATAATAAAATGTAAAAAAACGAATGTAGTTTTATTACTTAGATATGTACATTTTCTATAACATCGATCACAACCTTGTGACCTGCTTGACGATGTTAAAAACTCTCTAAACAGGGTGGTGCAGAATTAGGATTATTATGTGAGGACATTTTTGGTTGTCTGTGGTGGCAGATATCACAATTTCTTTTGTTCGCCAGCTATTGTTAGTGTTCGTGTATTTTATCTGTGGCCCAAAACAATTCTTCTTCTTCCAATGTGACCCAGGAAGGCCTAAAGGTTGGACACCCTGTTCTAAAGGATTCATAGTTAGAACAAAATTGCCATTAGGAAAGATTGGGTGAGCTGGCTCAAGAAGGCTTCCCCCCATGTGATGAGGCAGTGGAGAAGTTAAGATGGACTGGGGCGACAATGATTCTGAAGAGTTCAGTAAGGTGTAACTTCACTGATCTGCATTATATGGGTCTACACAGTGACCATATAATGCAGTTCCAAACAAATCCCAGCAAATAGACCTGCAGCATTTGGCATGGGAATAAAATGTAAGCTCCAACTAGCCACATCATTAGTTACTGTCTTATTCTAGTTCACTACTTGTGTCCTGGAAAAAATGGGGTAAACCTGTCCCTATCAGTTAATATTAAGTTGAGCTTTAACAGCTTGCTGTTGTATATAACATACTAAAGACCCTCAGATAAGTTCATAGCTTTTATTATCTATAATTATATCCTCCTGCTCTAAGCTATTTTATAAAACATGTGACTGATTTGTATACTCCCATTTAATTAAAGATTCAATGCTTTGCAGATGCTTAGTGAAACAGTAACCTTAGCCAGGCAAAATTTAAGGCCACCAAGTTTTTGTAAAAAATCCAGGGTTTTGCTTGATACCATTTACATGTGTGGGATCCTTTACAATCCAGTTCTATCTTGTTATTCAATAGCTATTCTATATTGAGGCCTCTACTGTCTTTTTTCGAGCTATATTTCTCTGTTCTCAGACTATTTGCATTCTTTGCCTCCAAGGCTGAAATTTTGAGCAGGAAATAAATTAAAGTTGGCGATGGCAGACATGCTGGCTATCACTCACATCCACGGAAAGGTGATATATTGTGCAGAATCGATAATTTCATCAAGGACATGGGTGGAGAACAAAGTATATATTTGTTGGGAAAACAAATCTGTGATGAGGGATTGTAAACACTTTAAAAGATAGGATTAGAACTTCAAATGATCCTGATAAATGGGATGTTTAGCTTACAATCGATACAATGAAGTATTGCACTTAAGGAAGAAAAATGTTTCCACTCTTTAGCGTATTTGTGTCTTTGGTGGAGTAAAAGCAACAAAGAGACCCTTCTTGACACTTTTAAGACTAACCGGTTGGGCAGAATACTGCATCTTAGTGAGATCAATTTTGTAGGCTGTTGCTTTGGATAACACAATGTTATAAGGAATTGCTTCAATTGTGTAATTGTACATACAAGAGCTTTCTCAAAGCTTGCGACAAAGATCTTTCCCAAGAATATCTACAGACTACTTTAACTCATGTACTTGTATGTATATTTTATCCATAAAGAGCTCTTAAAATGGCTTCACTGGATGAAGGTCAAGTGTAAGGATTGAACTTAAATAGTAGTACACATATACTAGTGAGCAGGATCTTTTGATTCCAGGTCCTAGTCTGGAGAGTTTTTCAAGAGGATAATGAAAAAGACATTCATTGTATATACTACATATATCTTTGTGAGCATCATGACAGGCATATGATAGTGCATATGCTGTTTCTGTTTAGATCCAAACTGACAGCCCAGTAATAGGGAGGTCTATTCGGCTTACAGGAAGCCATCTGGATGTGTGCACATGTATAGAAAGAATTGCCAAAATTCTATTCTGCAATTTTGGTTTGGGTGGAAGTACATAATTCATAGTATTTACTTGACTTTTTTCTGAGTTTTATGAAGAAGAGGAGCCAACCTCCATTCATTTTCTTCCCTCATGGAATACTGAGATGTTTTTTGGTCAGTTCCTTCTTCTGATATATTGCCTATAGGTGTATGGCACGCATGCCAGAGGGGGCACACGGAGCCCTCTCACCTGGCACGCAGGCTGTTGCCTGTCCACTCACCATCCTGCTCACTGCTTGTCATCGCCGCTCGCTCACCATCCTACCTGAATAGTGTTAGGTGAAAGGGGAGTTGCAGAGAGTGAAGAGTGAGTGCTGCAAGTGGAAGAGCTCAAGAAGCAAGGAGCCTATTTGTTTTGAGGGGTAGAAGTGGACCTAGGTCACATTGTAAATTCAATCACTAAGGAGAGATTTGGCATTTCTCTCATCTAAATCTTGCACCTCGGAGGGACATGTTAGTCACCCCCAATGCAATCCTCCTATTTTTTTTAATAGCAAAAATAAGTATGTGGAAGTCACTTCTAATTTTTTTTCATTTTTTATTTAATTTTATTTAAGAAAACATACATTTGCAAGTGTTTGTTGCATACAGTGCAATACTCGCCATCTATTAATGTTCTATAATCCTTTATCTCATAATATATTTCTATTAAGGGGTCACAGTCTACTATCTAAATATTACATAAAAAGATATCATAGATTCTTACTTTGCATCCACTTCTTCCTTGTCTACAGTCTTATAGGATCCTCTATATACATTTTTAATTTAACTTTACATTAAGGTGTTGAATCATTGGTTGCCATTCATTAACGAAGTTGTCTAGTATTTCTCCTCTTAACAATACAGTTATTTTGTCCATTATCAACATATCTATAATATATTTTTCCCATTCTTCTAAAGGAGGTGTATCTGGGGTTTTCCAATATCTGGCATATACTATTCTAGCTGCCACTGTTGTGTAAAACAAAATTTTTCCAAATTTTCTTTCTAATTCTTCCTCAGGCATATTCAAAAGGTACATTTGAGGTGTCATTTTGAAATTTGTGTTTAACATTTTTTCAAGATAAATGTGGATCTGTTTCCAGTAATTTTTTACTTTGCTACAAGACCACCATGTGTGATAGAATGTACCTTTTTCTTTCCCACATTTCCAACATTTGTTGGAGCAATTGTACATCTTAGCTAGTCTCTCTGGAGAGAGATACCATCGCAAATGCATTTTATAAACATTTTCCTTTAAGTTTTGACATGCAGTGTATTTCATTCTTCTCCTCCATGTCTTTTCCCACTGGGACATTTTTATCTCTTGGCCTATATTTTGGGCCCATCTAACCATAGAATCTTTTACTATTTCCTCTTCCGTGTGCCAAGTCAGTAAATTTTTGTATATATATGATATAAGACCTTTTGGTTTCTGAAACATTGCCACATCAAACCATGTTTTTGCTGTCTGGAAGCCTGAGGTTCTAAGTTGTTCTTTAAATTTCTCTCGCAGTTGTCTATGCAGAAGCCAATTGCATTTAAGGCCCTTTTGGTTTAGTTCTTCTAGGGATTTCATTTCTGGTTTTTCTAAATCAGTCTGAATCAGTTCCCTGTAGGTTAGCCATTTCCCTTGGAGGATATTCTCCTTTTTGTAATATGCTTCATGCGGGGACATCCAATTTTTAAAGAACTCCTTCCTTGGGCCTAAAATGGCCAGCCCCTTCAAATTTGGTAAAAATCCAGTCCCAGAGCAGGCCCATACCCAGGATTTCATTTCGGGGGGGGGGGGGGCTGAATTTTTTTCAGGGGTGGCTCGGGGGTGTGTGTGAGTCTGAGTGAAAGAGGGTCTACCCTAGCAAACCTTTTGTATCATTACCCCAATACCTCCATGCATATGGGATATATTGAGTATGGTGATCAGATCATGATATGAATAAACATAACAGTTTAAATAATGCACCAGTAAGGCCTTTTCGCGAACCACCATGAGAATTATTTGGGGGGGGGGGGGGGCTGAAGCCCCTCAAGATCCCCCCCCCCCCCGGCTACATGCCTGCCCCAGAGAATGTTTTAAGGCAAATCATCAGTTGTAATTGTAAAAATGGTATGAAGGCTGAAATTAAGAGAGAGAGAGAGAAAAAGATTGGAACAATTAATATGTTTTGGTCACATGATATGCACATTAGATGTCTAGGTTTGAGGCAGTGGGGCAGGGCAACCTTAGAGATGCTCCTGCTGGTAAACATTTGGCAAATAAATAGCATTAGTGATTGGAAGAAAGGAGAGATGTTTTTCTCACCTTGGAGTTTTGGATTCTAGTTAAATGATGGCTAAGATGATCAAGCTTTGTTCAATATAGTGAACTTGTGTGGAGAAGCTACAGTGCCTGATACTTTCAGTAGTTCTATGCCCATAGTGTTAAGACCCAAGGTTCACATTTTTTGCTCCTTGAAAAATGGATGCTGCTTCTCAGCATTTTCCCTTGACCTATCATTTGCCAGCACAGAATGAAATTTTAGTTATGAGGGAACAGAGGTTAACCTGATGGCAGGAAGATCAAAATAACTACACTCTGGGAGTTGAGCTCTTCCCTCCCCACCACTTAATTTTCCTTGCTCCTCAATTTTAGGTTGTCTGAACCAATTTGCTTTGTTTTGGGGCCCTGGGACCTCAGTTTGCCTTTTGGCTTTTTCCTTGACTGGGCTCACAGAACTCCATTTTTGTGTCATCTCTCTTTTCCCCCCACAGAAACTCTATTTTCTTAATTCCCTGATAGCTGTGAAACTTACCTCTCTTTCTGAAATAAAAAGAGATGTTAACTTTGTCTTTCAAAAGTATTGAAAATTTAATATTTCAATGTATACTGTACCAACCACTGGCCATTCTTCAAATAAAGAGAATCACAGACTTAGAATAAAAGAGTTGGAGGAGACCACATGGGCCATCTAGTCCAACCCTTTGCCATGCAGGAAAATCATAATTAAAGTATCCCTGACAGATGCCCATCCAGCACCTGTTTAAAAGTTTCCAAGGAAGGAGATTCCACCATACTCTGAGGCAGAGAGTTCCACTGTTGAACAATTTGTACAGTCTGGAAGTTCTTCCTAATGAATAGTTTTCAAAAGCTCGGGCCAGTGTTTTATGACAATAATATGGTGTGATAATAGCAGGATCTGGCCATGCACGGGAACAGATGATGAAGGCCATGGGGAACAAAACAATCCTCCTTCTCCCCCACTTCAAAGCCTCCTACAGGATGATGGAAGAATAGGTGCAAACAGAAGAAGGTCTGATAATGGGACGGAAATCAATACCACGGTGTCTGTCTATCACATTTTCTCCCTGTCAAATTTCCAGTGTCAATTTTCAGCCTGCAAGTAACAAAAGCATAGTGTTCATTCTTTGGCTTTAATGCCCTGTTTCTGTTTCTATTCTTTGAGAGTAAATTCTGTCATACTGTCCTTCTCTTTCATTCATGATCAGTACTATAGTGCAGGGCATTTTATTACTGTAAATAAAGTCACAGGAAATGAAATGGCTATGAAAATACATGCATAAGATCATGACTTCTAATGCAGCAAAAAAGTAAAGCAGTATGTTATGTTGGCTTGACAAGAAGTAGTGCAAAAAAGAAGGTTTGAACTGTACTTTGAGTACATGATCTCCACAGTGACAGTCAAGACGAAAAGCACAATTGTGGGAAATAATGTTTACACAAACACAAAGACATACTCCTCCCCCAATGTAATATGTGACACATTAAGTCTTGGCAGAGAAGTGTAACTCCTTTATATTACTGGATGCAGTAAATGTAGTGTCATATTATTTCACATTTTGGTACAGATTTGTATATTCGAGTGATTATGGCAAGTGTGTTATACATTGGTATTTTAGAGTAAATTAGGTAATGTGGGAAATCAGGGAAGGAAGAATGAATGAATGAGGTGAAATATTGGGTATGCTGAATGCTATTTGTCTGGAAAGAGAGAACATGATGGGTGAAAAGGGAGTGAGAGAAGCAACAGTTGGGGAATGAGGATTTGGATCTGAAGAAGGGGCAAATCGTTTTGTTTGGTAAAGTAGATGGTAGATATGTTAAATAGGCAGGGATTTAAAATAGAAGTTATTTGTTGAAACACACACACACAAAAGAATACGCAACTATAATGACAATGCCAACTTGTTTTTAGTCTATTTGTTTATTTTATATAATGTTGAATAGTATGTTTGTTCAACCACATCTGTTTATTTAACCTGGTTATCAAAAGCTTTGTCCAAGCAACAAAGGAAGACATATTATAGGATGAGGTGGCAGTGAAATACTTGTAAGGGCTCACCCAGACTGGTAACTTGTGCTGATATGTATCATAGTAAAGGTAAAGGTTTGACATTAAGTCTAGACATGACTGACTCTGGGGGGTGGTGCTCATCTCCATTACTAAGCCGAAGAGCCGATATTGTCCGTAGATGCCTCCAAGGTCATGTGGCTATCATGACTGCATAGAGTGACATTATCTTCCTGCTGGAGTGGTACCTATTGATCTACTCACAGTTGCATGTTGTCGAACTGCTAGATTGGCAGAACCTGGGGCTAACAGTGGGAGCTCACCCCACTCCCTGGATTCAAATTGCTGACCTTTCAGTTAGCAACTACAGCAGCTCAGCTGTTTAACCCACTGCGCCACTGTGGGCTCTATGTGTATCATACGATTTATTATTGCTTCTTAATTTTTCTTCATGTTTGTTGTCACTTCCCTGTTCAGATACTTACTTAAAAATATTTCTGTAGAAAAGCAACACATCTTTGGTCCCTTCCACACAGCTGAATAAAATCCCAGACTTTTGGCTTTGAACTGTAATATATGGCAGTGTGGACTTAGATAACCCAGTTCAAAGCAGATATTGTGGGATTTCCTGCCTTGATAGTCTGGGTTATATGGCTATGTGGAAGCGCCCTTGATTCATATTAAATTAAAAGATAGAAAATATGAGAAGATAAATAGGGATGGTTTGGATGGTAACAGCAGTGTAGATCAAAAAGGGTTTTTAAAAATGTTTTTAAAAGTGTTTTAAAAGTGTTTTTTTTCCATCTGACACAGCTGATAAAGAGCTCTCATTTGAACTTTTTTAATTCAAGAAAGAAGTCGATTTTTTTTCTTTTGGCATTTACTAAAAGGTGAAGGTGAAGGTGAAGAAGAGGATAACATTTTTCTGAGGTTTTCTTTTAGTAGTGATTACACACCAATGGTTGAATAGGCTTCAGAAAGTCAGAACTCATGAGAGACTAGCAGCTGTTAATCTCTATGCACCTATAAGGAAACTTCACTAGTAGCAATTAATATAGATTTGATAAAAACCAGGAATTACATCACAGAGAATCTTCAATAACTATAATAACTATAACAATAATTTACATGCTGCAATGGATATTTTAGGCACCTTACTGAGACAGAATAGTGACATGAAGTTGGGCAAATAATGTGCTTTGACTTCATCACATCATGATAATAATTTACTGGTTACAGGTAACCAATAACACAGATGCTTTTTCTTATCACCATGTAATGTATACACAATGATGGTAAATGAAATTTTCCTCTAGTTTAGTTATTTCCAACATTTGTATACCCTGTCCTTCTCAACCCCTGAAGGGGGACTCAGGGCGGCTTACAACGGCAACAATTCGATGTCAACACATACAGAATACATACACAATATATCACAACATTACACATTAAATAAAACTATTAAGTTAAAATCCATTTCCCAAACTTGTAGTATTTCAATAACATAAATCTTTAGTGGATCATTTTAAGGTATCCAAAGAGAAGAGGGCAGGAATGGTTCCCAAGGGAACAAGAACACAACAAATAGAAGAGTTCTGGCACAAATCATTTTCATTGCTTTACTTCTGTAATGCTAGAAATTTGGGGAGTGAAGGAAAATTTCACTGAGGGAAGAATTTTTATTGGGGCAATGTCTGGATTGCAGCGACAGGCACCAGCAGTTTGAAACACCAATAAAAAACCGAGGTAGTAGGAAAGCTAAAAGGGCACTGCTGTACTTTGTGCACAAACGCTTTAGCAACCACAAACACCTGCTAAGAATGCCAATTAGGAACCTGCATGTGGAGATAAATTGGAGTTGTAACTCCACATTATTCATGGATCTCTAAAATATGCATAATGTATGCCAGCCCAGCCAGGTAGTAAGCCAAAGTGACACCAGATCAATCGCGGTCATCTTTTGTAGTTTCCAAAAAAACACTGTGAGTGTGCAACCAATGCCAAATTGTGCGGTCTATACTAACAGCCAGTACTTTACCTATTACTTATTACAAGGCGATCCCTTGTAGCTCAAGGATGATTGTCTTCCAAATGTGGTGTCTTGGCGGTGGGTCTGTAGGTGCATGTTCTCCCGCAGTGAGGACATTGGTTTCCAGATGGAAGGTGGTCCCGGTCAGGGTTGGCTTGATGTGTCTTCCTCTTGGCATGTTTCTCCCTTTCACCCTCCTTTTGTGCCTCTTTGAATTCTGCAGCACTGCTGGTCACAGCTGACCTCTAGTTAGAGCACATAGTGGACCAAGGCTTCCCAGTTCTCGGTGTCTATGCTACAGTTTTTAAGGTTGGCTTTAAGCCAGTATTCTATTGTGATGAGGGAAAACATAGCGCGCACACACTATTTGCAGAAAAAAATCACTGTAGAAAAGCCAACACTGATCTGCTACTCTTAACATTTTGTGATAAAAGTAAGTGATGTATTTAAATGTAAATGGTGCATTTAAGTGGAAGTGATGTGTTTAAATGTGCGCAGCCAGGGAAATCCCAAAGCAGTTTTTGAAATACTTACAGGAATGTGCATTTAATGTATATGTTAAAGTCTAAAACTATTCAGATGTTCAGATGTGCCAAGAGAAAATGGATTCCCCACCCCAGGGTGGACAAGGTGGTACTGGAAAAAAGAAAGAAACCCAGTACATGTGGAAACACACAGTCCCCATCAAATTTAATTTGCCAAAGAGGGATCATCAGGAGACCACAGAAAGATAAGGTTTTGTTTTGCATTCTCATAAAAGTGAAATAAAATTATGCAAGAAGAAAATCATTCATTTAAAGAAAAAATTGGGATCTAAAGGCCACACAGCCATATAACCCAGAATATCAAGGCAGATAATCCATAATATTTGCTTTGAACTGGGTTATCTGAGTCCACACTGCCATATAAACCGGTTTAAAGCAGATAATGTGGGATTTTATACAGCTGTGTGGAAGGGGCCTTAGAAGTAGTAGTCTGTGAACCCAATGAAAGGGGAAGAACAAAAGACGAGGATGCCAAGGATATCACAGCTACAAAGAAGGTGTGCACCACTATTGAACCAATGATGATACAGCTTGACCATGAGCTCATTCAGGAAGACTGGGAAAACCATAAACTCCATGGTTTCGTTCCTGCTGTGATTTAATGGCATTTTACCAATTTTGAAGCATCCCCATGGAATTCCAAGTACTTATGAAGACTTTTTATTCCCACTCTCCAGGCCACTTTAAATTAAACCAATATTTCCCGAAATGAAATTTATCTCTCTATGGTGATGTGTCTATTTTATCCTGGCACTAGCTGAGATGTTTCCTGCTGTTATGTGATTTCAGCTTTCTGATCTAATCAACTGTTATTGGATCATTTTGAAGTTTGTGTCCATTTATTGATCCACTCACAAGGGGGAAGAATGTGGTGGGGCAAGCTATAATGGGCTGAAATAGTGTTGCAGCAAGTATAGGAGAGATACTATCAAGAGAGATCCTTTCAGGAGGTCAGAAAAGTACGTTTATTTCCAGCTGGGACCCTGGAGCAGAGCTGTGTCCAAAAGCAACCAGAGTGCCCGATAAAGGCGTTGACTGCCTTTTATACACTTCTGATCCCAGCTGATCCCTAAATCCATCTGAAACCAGCTGATCCCTAATCCATCTAAAACACAGATATGTGCTTTTCATCTCAAGAACAGACAAGCATCCCGAGCTCTGAGGATCACCTGGGAAGGAATCCCACTGGAGCATTGCAGCGCACCCAAATACCTGGGAGTCACTCTGGACCGTGCCCTGACCTACAAGAAGCACTGCCTGAATATCAAACAAAAAGTGGGTGCTAGAAACAATATCATACGAAAGCTTACTGGCACAACCTGGGGATCACAACCAGACACAGTGAAGACATCTGCCCTTGTGCTATGCTACTCTGCTGCTGACTATGCATGCCCAGTGTGGAACATATCTCACCACACTAAAACAGTGGATGTGGCTCTTAATGAGACATGCCGCATTATCACGGGGTGTTTGCGCCCTACACCACTGGAGAAATCACACTGCTTAGCCAGTATTGCACCACCTGACATCCACCGGGAAGTAGCAGCCAATAGTGAAAGGACCAAGGCAGTGACATCTCCAGCTCATCCCTTGTTTGGGCATCAGCCAGCACGCCAATGACTTAAATCTAGACATAGTTTTCTAAGATCTACAGAGACATTCGCTGGAACACCTCAGCAAGCGAGAGTCCAAAAGTGGCAGGCTCAAACCCAGAGAGAACCTGAGAGAACCTGATTTTTCTATACATTTCAGTGCTTGTAAAGAACATACAATTTATACATAAATAAATATCTATTTTTCCAATATCTCTCCATCAATAGGTCTTAATATTTCAACTTCAATAAATACAATAGTGTCAGTCCAAATGAACAAAAGGTGCTTGGGAAGTTGGCCATTTCAATTGGAGCCCTGGGAAGAGGGTTGAGTTAGAAACACGGATAAAGAAGAATTTTCAGGAATAAATTGCTCATGTCAGGTAGGAACAGGAAGAAGATCCTTGGACTCTTGGGCAAGCCCATTGTGTGATTTCTGGGTCTTCTTAGGGCATTGTGAGGGGATTATGGAAAATATAAGATTATAAGGTGTGGCGAGGCAACATTTTTGGGGGAAATTCATGAAAAGGTTACTATAAGTCAAACGGGGAACTTAGTGCAGCTAGTGATCTATCTAAGGAGAGCTGCAGTTCATAATTGGGGGGCCTGGTGGTTTGATAAGACTGCCTATAAATATAAGAACTTTCCCCTGGACAGCAGATTCAACAGAGAACATGTGAGGGAAAGAGAAATGCTAGCAATAAAAGAAAATGATCCCAGTGTTAACTAGTGTAATATTGCTAAAGCACTTGAACACTCTCAAATAATTAAAAAATTCTCAGTGGAAATTGGTGAAAGGACATTACTAGAACATTGCATAAATGTTTGCCTTGTATGATCTGTGGGAGAAGGAAGAGAAAGAACACAAATTCTGGGATGTCTGCAGAAAGAGTTATACCAAAGAATACCAAACCGTAAACGTGGGTAAAATCTAAACAAAAAGAACTCAGAAGTTTTGCTCCCTCTTCCTTATGTCATCTTATTTATACATGGTTATCATGTCTTTAACCCTGGCACAATGGGTTAAACCTATGTGCCAGCTGGACTGCTGACCTGAAGGTTGGGTTTCTGACCTGAAGGTTGCCTGTTCGAATCTGCAAGATGGGGTGAGCTCCCATCTGTCAGCTTGCAGAGACATGACAGAAGCCTCCCAACAGGATGGTAACACATCTGGGCATCCCCTGGGCAACATCTCTGTAGATGGCCAATTCTCTCACACCAGAAGGAACTTGCAGTATGTTCTCAAGTCACTTCTGACACGATAAAAAAGTCTTCTCTCAACCTTCTTTTCTGCAGGATAAACATATCCAGCTCTCATAGGGATTTACGGTCTCCAGACCATTGATCATTTGAGTTTCCTTCCTCCGGACACCTTCCAGCTTGTCAATATCTCTTTTAAATTGTGGTGTTCAGAACTAGACATAATATTCCAGGTGAGATCTGACCAAAGCAGAATAGAGGCACCATGACTTCCCTCAATCTATACTCCTTTCGATGCAGCCCAAAATCCCATTGGCTTTTTCAGCTGCTGCATCATAGAATTAGGAGAGACCACAAAAGCTATCCAGTTGAACCCCCTGTGATGTAATGAACAGTATATCTTTCCAAAGAGAACTTGTAATATGTTTTAGCAAAAGCCCTGGTCCCAACTCTCTTTGGTGCAGAGTGCTATTAATGTTGTAGACCTATTAATTTTGTACGTCTCCTGCTGAGATAAAATGTCACTAAGTGAAAGAAGAGGAGCAGTTTCACTGGGATGTCCATTAACTGAGCAGTTTGTGCCTGAACTAAACAGGTTTGACACAAGCAACAACGTTGGGACTTAGAAACCCCTGATGCATTTTGCTTTTAGATCTTATACACAAACACTCTACACATAGCATCTTCACTTTTATTTTGTTCCTGTTGCATGAACAGCCATGATTTTCACATTTCTAAGAAGCAAAAAGAATACAACCAGCTGGATTTTGATTAGGATTTCTTAAATATAGTACTTTAATATCTGCATTTTAGTGCTGAAAGTGCTTCAGTGGTCATTTGTTCAGCCTTTTCCTCGATAACTCTGTGAAGCTGGCCATTGTTATACCGGGAAATGAGGCTGAGATCAATTTATGGTGCTATACCTCCAACTTGGATCTCCCTCCCAGGAAGGTAATTCATTTGACCTTTATATCTAGTAAAAGTTTGGGATTAGGAGTGTTTGCTGTCACAACAACATAACATCTGTTCAACAGGTTTGGTCTTGTAATTTAATTGCATACTGTATTATTATTTTATTTATTTCATTTGTATACCATATTTCTCCACCGGGATCTTAGGAGGCCCAGAACATGATTATATATACATTTTAAAAACAACAACAACAACAAAAACAACAACACACTTTTAGGTGCTGTTTTACAAAATAAGCAGGTTTCTAAACTTAGCTCAATCTTGTCTTCTCTTGTGGAAACCTGAATACATTCCTGGAAAACCTGAGGAAATCCATGTAAACTTTTACTCAAAAATAAACAAATTGCATTGGTAAACAAACAAATAATATGAATAAATAGAAATGAGAATGCTACCTATATCATATCTTAGGTAACTGATATGATTAAGATCAGATTCAGAAAGGACTCTCCTTCAAAAATTGAAGTTGTCCTTCTCAGAAGATACTGTTGATATCCGAGGAAATTGTGTTTTTCAAATTGACGAGGGATGCTGCTCTTTGGAATCTCTTTCTCAGAATAAATACACTTAGATATGCCTGAAGTATATCACACTGTATAGTGGGAATACAGTGTCCCAGCAGGCTTGTGAAATTACATTTTAGGCTTCTCTTTAAGAAGATGGTGCTATTTAATATAAATAGCAATCCTATTTTCCCTCTGCCACCTCTGCTCCCTATGTGGGAGGCAGGAGACGTTTGGAGGAAAAAAAATCCAATTATTTTTCTTCAGTCAAAAATGTAGGCTCCTTCATAGAGTCACAGCACTCACAGACCTGCGATGGCTACTTCGAGTAGAACTTTCAGTGTTTTGGGGGAGAAGGCCAGAAAACGGCTTCACGGGTGTACTTTGCTCAGGAAAAGCTGCTGCTGATAAGAAACTAGCATCACCAGTCTCTTCCTGGGTGCCCCACCTTGTGCCATAGTCATTGCCTTCTCCATTAAGTATCCATTCTTCTAGTCTCTCCTGCTCCACCTGACCCATGTTCTCAGAAATCAGACCTCCTCTTCCTGTTCCGGCTGCTGCTGCATAATCACCAGAGGTTCCCATGCCCATGTGTAAAACAGTTGAGTCAGGATCATCATTATGGACTGTTCTGCCCTGTTCTTTCAGTTTCCATTTCTGTATTTCCCGGACCTGTTCTTCTTTAGGGAGCTTATCCAGATATTGTGCTTGCTGAATGGGTGATGTCTTGAAGGTTCCTTGCAGAGCCAAGATAAGATACCTTGGGAAAGCAAACAAGAACAAGAAGAGACGCTTGAGTAGTGATTTTAGGGAAATAAGCTTTCACATTTGCTTCCCTTTGCTTTAAGACACTCTGTGAGGTGGAATGATTTTTACCATTAAACAATATACTCAAACCACACCTCTATAGAAATCTACCTCTGAGTCAGGCATTTTACAAGCTAGCTAAGGCCTCAAAATGCAAGGAAGAATATTATAGGAGTTTTGGAAGGGTTTGTCACCTGCACACTAGTCAAAAGTTTTTGTGGGGGAACAAGGGGAAGACTTCATTGCTACCAGGAAATTGGTGGAGATGAATGCTGTAGAAACAGAGATTAGGGCTGCAAGTGGGTGGTACTTTTGGAATAAGTTTCCTGTGCATGAGCTGAAATGTCTGAGTCCCAAGTTCAAATTGCCATGCAGCTACTTGGTACCTTGGTCCAGCTGCTGTGTTTCACTTTATCTCACAGGACTGTTGTGGCAGTCTTAAGACTATGCACTCTTCCTCAAGCTCTTTGGAGGACAGACAAAACAGAAAAGTAATAAATAATAACATGAACAAATAAATAAAAGGAGGCTGAGTACAATGTGAGATCAGTTGTCAGAAATGCAGTTGTAAATGCATACTCATATGAATTCTTGTTATGCATACTCACATGAATTCTTGTCCTGGCATTGAATGTTTGCCGTATATATGAGAAGGATGGGATAGAAATGTTTTAAATAAATAAATAAATTCTCTTGGGGAAAGAGAAACTTGCAAAGCACAAATGTATTATGGACACACTCAGTGACCACCAGCTGAACAGTACTACTCATATATCTAATTGTCGATGGCTATATAGCTGTTGTACCTCTCTAAGAGTGCTGTGCTCTAGATGGAAGTCGTGTAGGCAAAATGGGTTGGTGATTGATTCTACAAAGTCATTTGTAGAGAAGTGAAGGCTTATCAAGTATGTGTGTGTGTCTGTGTGAGGTTCATGTGATAAGTAACAGCAAAAGGATATCTTTTTAGCACCTTAGGTAAGCAATAAAAACGATAACAACCCATGCTAAGCAGAAAGTAGCAATGATTAGTCTTCTTTAAATCCCTGCTCTAGGCTGCATTGCAAACACTCTTAAGAGTTACTTTTCATCACAGATTGACTGAGCCTGTGGGGAGAACTAAATCTCTGTTGAAATGTAACTGATGTAGCTGGTGATTTGTATAAAAATCAGTTCAAAAGATTCTGTGCTGGCTTGTACATTTAGATTTCAAACTTCCCAAAGGAAGTATTTAATGGCCTTTGCTTTCACTGCATCTAGTACAAGGGAATCCCTTCCAGGTTTTCTTGACACTTCAGAGATGCAAGAGTAACAAGATGCGAAAAGTTCTAGAGCAGCTCAAAGCTACACAACAGAAACTCTACCCTTTCAGTCATCAGAAAAACCAAAGTTCACCTTTCATCAATGCCTGTCATCAATGTATATCTTTCCCCCATTTACTTTTTTTTGGTGGGGAGGGGGAGTGATCATAGAGTTCTGATTCTTCACGTTTCCTAGTCTATTACAGAGAAAACCTAATAAATGGAGGAACTACCAGGTGTGGGGTTTCTCTCTAGTATCTTCTTAAAAATGCACTTCTATTTCTCTCCTCTTTTGTAGTAACCCCCTTGCCTAGGTTGGGCAGATAGGTAGTACCCATAACTCTGACACAATCTGTCTCTTTGACTCTCATTCGTTGACTGCATATACATGCAATAAATTATAGTTTATTATTAGAAGTATAATTGTTATATATAATGGGCTTATGCACTCTTCCATGTTGGCTTGCTGTGATTTCTGAAACATCAGTAATGTGTGTTTCAAAGAATACCTATCCATGCATCTTGATAACCCATGCATTATGATCAAAGCCTTTTTGCTGTTTCAGCCCTTTCTGCTCACCCAAGGGAATCAAAGCCAACCACAAGATAGAAAAATAACATAAGGCTCCTTTATTATTCTCATCACTAAGGGCCCGTTGAGACAGTACCTGTATCCCAGGAGCTTCCGCAGCAAACAGGAGAGTGACCAAATGCCATTCCCTGAAAATGCGGAAGCAATAGCTACAAAAGGCAAAAACCGTGAGATTTCCTGATGCGGGAATATCACAGTTTTGATCTGAATATGCAGATCTTCACATATCTGTATGTCCCTGCAATCAGAAATCCCAGGGTTTTTTTTATCTGGGTTTGTTCCCAGGTTTTAGATGTTTGCTCCTGATTGGCTGGTTCCTAAAAAGAAGGTGACACTTGTGTAGAAGGCAAAAACTTTGTTTGTGTGCCAGAAACTTCATGAAATGTGTTGAGGGCACAGTTTCTCTGGCCAGAACAAAGAATGGAAGTTTTGCAGTGATTCGCAGCAGCGATTCTCTGCATATCTGCATCTTGAGTCTAAAAACTGCAGAAGTTTCTGGTGCAAATCCCGTAGTGGCCATCTTGGGAGCCTCTAAATCTTGCAACAAAGCATCAAATCTGGACAATGGAAGCAGAAATCCCAGGACCAACAGGTCTATATGTGTTCCGCTTCTGAAGTCCTGGGATTTTTTGCCCTTGTTTAAAACCTGTGATTTAGTGCTGCCTGGAAGCACCCTAAGCAATTCCATAAGAGCAGAATAAGTAACTAACAAGCCCTTCTTGTGACATAGAAAGCCTGAGGTAACTTTTAGCTTGCCGAAGAGCAGGACTCACTTCGCTGGAATTTGCGGTGGGTGAGCATCAACCTGTTGCTTTCCTGATATACCATACAATAGATGAGGCTCTGGTTTAAATGAAACATCAGCAGGGTGCAAAGATTTCTTATATTAGGTTTAACTCAAGCTGCATTTCATTTTTAAAGGAATCACCCATCATATACTCTTCAAGCGATAGAATCTGACAAAGGCATGATATTCTAACATCTGGGGAAAGAGGCACATGTTCTTACCTTGGGAGGAGTGCAATGACTGGCGTAATGATGGATATGAAGTAAAAGTTAGGTACTGAAAATAACTTCTCTGTAATCCAGTAGGGATTGGTGGGATGATTGCAGACAACACAGATAGCATTATAGGTGAATGAAAAGATAAAGTAGAGCAGAATGCTTCCAATTATTGTGATCCCATGGAACCAGGTCTATGAACAAAAATGAGAGTAAGATTCTTTAGGGCAACAGGTCTTCTAGTTATTGTTTCAGTACAAAGAACTTGTAAAAAGACATCTGCAAATGTTGGTGCAGGAGAAGTTGGCAAATTTATACACAGAGAAACAGAGTGCCTAGTCACAGCAACAGTAGTACAATAGCAAAACTTTCGATGCTTATACAAAATACAACTATAATCCTGTTGGGCAATAGCACTGCAAGGTAATTTTAGGAACTGATATGACTGCAAATTATACATTCTTAATTCATTTCATTTTTATGTGGCAAGACTCTGATTTTTTTGGGGTATAATTGTCAACGTTACCTTGCATTTTGGGACTTTTTGGTGAAAACATTTCTTTTAGAGTATGGAAAAATGTATAATTTTATTCAATTTTTATATGCTTTTATGAAAGTTTCAATTGGTTTTCAGTTATCAAAACCTCTATATTTTGCATACAATAACAACAACAAAGTGCAGCAGAAATCACCAAAATGGGAAATGAAAAAGGGAGGGAAAGGTCCTTTTGCTGTGACTGAAGGATGAAAACCTTGTGCTGAATCATATATTTCTCTCAGTCTCAATATGTCAAGACATACCTTCTCACCAAGTATAAAATTATGTGTGAACATTACTTATAAATAACTCAAACATGATGCCCCTTTCCAAGCTTTAGGGCTATATTTGTGATTAGCAATAGGAAGAATTCTTAGTTATGTTTCCAGATTTTTGCTTGGTTGTTGTTAAGTGACATCATTGGACTTATGGTGACCCCCCATAAATGAGAGACCTCCAAGTCCCTCTATCACGAATTGCTTTGCCAAGAGCTTGCACATTCAGGGCTATGGCTTCCTTGGTTGAATCTATCCATTTGGAATGTAGTTTTCCTCCACTTCCCACCACGTTCTAGCTTACCAAGTATTATTATTTTATATTAGCATATCAAAGAGGATTAAGCTGGGCATTAATATACAGATGGATATATCAGTTCACAAGAACAAATTACGAATTCTCAGGTAATGATTACTGGAGCTTATATACATACCCAGGCTGGAATTTCTAAAGCTTGGTGGAACAGGATAGTAAAGAGAGCAACTGTATTGATTACTGTTCCAAACGTGAACACACCAATATCAGAATCTTTATATACCTGGAAAACAAGGGGGGGGGGGGAATCAGAAGTGTATGAAAAAGACACAATCTAGGTTTTACTGAAAGCCACTGGGAAATGCCTCAAATACTTACTAGATAAGGGACAAAGAAGCAGATGAGGCTCTGGTAAAAGGCATCCAAAATGGCAATGAAAAAGGTCCGGGGCCTGTAAATCTATAGAAAATTATGAGACAAAATGAGAAGAGAACTTCACATGCCATTTTATGGTAACTCAACTAGTAACTCATCATTATAAAATCAAATTTGGTATTTTCTTGCATTCCACAGAACACAACCAAGGAAAGTGTACCTCTGAATTTTGTCCACTCTTGTAAATGGCAGGCAAGCTTAATAAAGTTTCTGCAGAAATGTCTTTATCCAAGATTCCAGAAATTATAGGTGGAAGAGAAGTGAAAAACAGGTTGAAAAATATCAGTTGCCAGTAATCGATCATGGAGGCTCCAGAGAAAGCACAGTAAAATTGGTACCAGAAGAGCACGTTGACATAAGCCTGAAAGGTTAGAAGTTGAAATAGTTTCAATGGCTGTAGCATTCTAGAGATGCATCTTTGCTAACTGCATACAGATAATATGAACAGGGTAGCAAACTGGTTTATAACTCAGTAAACTGGGGTATTTTTATTTCAAGCAGTTTAGTCCAAATGCCTTCATTAAAGTACTCAGAAAGCAAGTATTTGAACTAGACTTTTGGCCAGAGTGTTTTTTACACCAAAACATAACATTGACTCTGAGTCGGACTCTGTTTCTGAAGGAGAAAAGCAGTGTTGTTGCTGGCGGGGAATTTAATATAACAAAGCAGTGTGGAAAAGAGATGCATGTTCCTTTTTCTTCTTGCTCTCTCCTCCATGTTGCTTTTCCCACAACAAACTTCTAAAAGTGCATTTATCTTCACTTTTGGAATCTTGTGGACAAAAAGTTTGCTAGAGAGGTCTACACTAAAGAGATATCTTGTAGGGCAAAAGATTTAGAGCCAATTCTGTTCCGAATGGCTCTAATTTATCATTCTGTACACCTTGTCAGGATTATGCCAAAAACAATTTCAAAGTTTTTTGGGGCATTTTTGGATTCTTTAAAAGAGTGGATTGTCAAACAGAAACATCTCTCCTCTTGCCACTTGGGGAAAATGTCAAAAAAATTCTTTAATAAATTTAAGGCTCAATCTGCTTTTATCTTGTGTTTTATTGGTTGGATATTCATCACTCAAGATTCTCATTGTGTTTGTATGGAATGTCTTATAAGAGCTTTTGTGTGTGGAAGATATATAATATTCTTGCAACTACAGGCTTGGTAGGAATACCTACTCAGGTCAAATATAAAAAACAATTACCTTATTTATCTGTAACCATAAGCATGGCTGGCATAAAAATATTTAAACTTACCACATTTTTATAGAAAAAGTATATCACCATCTTTCCCAAGCGAGAATAGCACCAGTGTCCATGGACTAGAAGCAACTTCTTGAGATGTTTAAATTGTGATATAGCAAAATCACTGGCCATGACAGCCTAGAATAGAGAACATTTGAGAACACAGATATATACACACATACATTCTACTTTATAGAATAAATCACAGGTGAATTACTGATGCAAAACAAAAGACTTATTATCTGTCTACCATAAAGTGAGAATAGGATACAGGTTTCAATACATAATTAAGGCAAACTTATAGGCTTTGGAACACCAGGTGTTTTCAGCTGGAGAGCCAAAGCTCCTATAGTTCTCACAAGCACCAGGACTGTGGCGCAGCTGGCTGGGAGTTAGCTGCATTAAGATCACTACTGACCAAAAGGTCATGAGTTTGAAGCCAGCCCAGGTAGGAGTGAGCTTCCGACCATTGTGTGTAGCTTGCTGTTGACCTTTGCAGCCCAAAAGACAGTTGCATTTGTCAAGTAGGAAATTTAAGTACCACTTATACAGGGGGGCTAATTTAACTTAAATTGATGCAATGACATGATTTAGAATTGCTGTTGCAGGGGGGTGGGGGGAATGGGGGGAGGGGGGTGTTGGGCAATACATAACTAAGGAATGTATAAAATGTCACTTAAGGAATATTTACTTTTGGAATAATGTATGTTGAAATAAGTCCTGTATGGCAAAATTTTGTTGATTGTTGGGATGTATCAAATAAAAAGTAAAAAAACCCCCCTAATTTACGATGCCATAAAATCTCCAGCAAGCAAGCAAGTAAGCAAGCAAGCAAATGAGGAAGTACTCCATCAGTGTCTCAAATGAATGGTGTAGCGACAGCTCCCCTGGTGGCCAGAATACCCTCATGAAAGCTGGAAAGTTAAATAGCCTCTGTGTGTCTGTCTATATATGTTGTGTGTCTATGGCACTGGACGTTTGCCATGTGTATATACATTGTAATCCGCCCTGAGTCCCCTGCAGGGTGAGAAGGGTGGAATATAAATACTGTAAATAAACAAACAAATAAACAAATAAAACAACATATGACTATTGGCCATACTGTGTGAGGCTATAGGAGATGTAGCCCAGCATATTGGGAGGGTCAAATGTTCCCTGTATCTGATATAGTGATTTTGATAGATTGTGGGGATGGAATATAATGGATGATAGTGTATAATGCCAGATAGCTATCATGATAACTTATGTTCATGTCAAGTGTGTCCTCTATAAATACTGAGTACTAGTGGAAATATGCCTTTGCAGTAGTTGCCAAAGGTAAATAAATACATGTCCTTGAGTATACATACCTGCATACCTTCTTGTCCAGATATGCCAATTCCTATATTAGCTGCCTGTATCATACTTACATCATTTGCACCATCACCTACAAAGAAGGAGACAGTGATAATTAAGATGCTTAATTAAGATAATTATTTTTTTCAGTTAAACCAAAGCCTTGTTTGATATATATCTCAGTGTGAAATACAATAATGATTATTGTCAAAGAGTGGCTTCAGTTCACATCAGGAACCTAATTAAATTCTTGCCATAACCACAGACTTTCTCCTCACATTGAAATGCCATTTTAATTTTTCTGAAATGTTTCTAGATTTCAAAACCAGGCAGTGAAGTTTGCCAAAAATAATCACAGAGCCACTGAACTTAAAGAATTAATATTATAGTCCTTTAGAAGATGGATAACACTCTTTTATAGCCATATATATTTCTGGACTGGGTCCACATGCAAACATAGGGAACAGGACTGGCACAAGTATACTCCCCCAGCCCCCCTTCCCTATATAAACCCATTCAGTCACTTGAAAATGCTACACAAATGATCAGGGAACTCTTCCAAATATCAAATGAGCTTTGGGATGAGGGAATCCATGAAAATTTGGCAAGGCAGATTTACTTTAGATTTAGAATATAATTGTAGCTTTCACAGGTCAAGCTAAATAGTAGCAACCAATGCCAAGTTAGGCTGCTTAAGTACCTAATTACTCACCTATTGCCAGTGTCATAACTTTTAGATGACTCCGTACCAGCTTGACCACCATACTTTTCTGCAATGGTGTACACCGGCAGCACACCACTGAGCGGCTATACTGTGTCAGTTCAAGAAACTTGTGCTGAAGTTGTCCTTGGAAAATGATGTTTAGAGTTGTCCCATCAACCACCAGCCCAATTGTAGGAACTGGTGTTACTTTGGATGACAAAGAAAATGGCAGCTTAATGCCAAAAATATTCCATGTCGTTTTTGGAACATATTGAGTTTTCTTTACTTCTTCCAAAGTGATGTCTAGCAGTGACTCACATGTTTCCTATGGAAAGATAATGGCATAATCTGTTATGCTAAACTGTCTGTAAACAGTAGTGTGTTCCATTTATAATCAGTGGTAGTTTTTTAATGAGCTCACTGTCCTCCATTTTCTTTTCCCATCATAATGACTAGCAACTACTAGTGTCAGCATCAAACTGCCATGTTCCACAATATCAGATATTGTGGGTATTATCATTTTTGTGGTAGACATTCAGGTGGAAACAGAAGTGGTGAATGTGCCCATCTTGTGAATTTGCTTCAGGGTGCGAATACAGACTGACATGATAGAATTATTTTATACCATGGTGACTTTTGAGTGGGGGGATTGTGTGGCTTTCAAGACAAGTCTGAGTTTGCATTAAAACAGTTGTTGGAAGGTGAGTATGATATTAACAGGGTCAAACTAGAGCAGGTTATTGCACACTGAAGTTGAGATACAACCCTCATGTAGATTCAGCCACTGTCATATTCCACAGAAAATTCCATAGCCCCTGAGAAGTCATTGGTGCTCACCTTACTTTCTGTGTTAATGGTGAAGACAGTCTCTCTTTGGTTCAGAAGTTTGCAAGAGTAAGCAATGTTGACAGCTGTTTCCTGCTTATCTCCAGTCAATACCCACACCTGGATCCCAGCTTCTCTGAAAGCAGCAATGGTATCTGGCACTCCATCTTGCAACCGATCTTCAATCCCAGTGGCGCCTAGTAAAAAAGGAGAAAATAAGAGCCTTGGCTGAACTGAGTGTGCTGAAGACACTTACTTTGCACCAAAAAAGATCCATTCCAAAATCACATAAACTTGCTTCATTTGAAAATAAAATTTAGATAACAACATTCTAAACAGCACAGTTTTATCCGGCTAACTGCAAAATCTGCTTTCAAACCATGTACAGTACAAGAAATGAATGACATGCAGAATTTCTCTGTTGTTTTGCCTAGAGACATATAGTGGCCATATAAGCAATAGTGGAATACATTGGGAATAACTACTATATGGTTTAACACTCCAATAGTGGGAATGTAACCTGAAATATCAAAATACTCCACCATAATGTTAAAAAAAGCCATCTTATTATGCTCAAATATAATATTTCATGGCAATGCAGTCATGTAGCCTGTCTCTGATCCTATTAAATGGAATCTTTTTTTGTTCTTTGTAAAGGGAAAAGTCATTTTTTACTCTGGTAAAAACCTTTTGCAAGCAGTATTGCATATCAGCAAATTAAGCTGCATGACACAGATCTCTAGTGCAAGCAGGACTATGTTTGGATGTAGCTCATTAACTTATACACTTTGTATACATCCTATCGTGTTTATTATACACCTGTGCATAGAAGTATACAAGTATTTTTCCTTTTCATCTGATGGTAATCATCTGGATCATAAAAAGTATATTTAACAAGGGTAATTGAAAGGTGACCAATTTAACTGAAAGGCATTTACTAAGCAAATCCTTATCTCCTCAAAGAAAGTTAGGCCATATTGCATTTCCTTTCTTGAGATATCTAAAAATTGAGATAAGAAGGGTATATGAATACTGAAGATAAGATCTGCAGTGACAGTAGCATTCAAAGAGAATAATTACATCTTGACTGGTGCTGATCTGTACATTAAATGGAAAACATTGCTTGCCGAATGGATGGCTAACTTGAGATAGCTGCTACAATGGGTACCCATCACAGAGGCACAAGGGGGCCTTGCTCTCAGGTCTTGCAATGCTGCCTGTACTATGGGTTTATAATTAGACGCAAAGCTTCAAGGCAAGGTACTCCTTTACTGATATGAGACAATGACTTGGCATTTTATATGAGTTTAATCTGTTTGATTGATTAATATGTATTTTAATTGCTATATGCTTAGATTGTTTTATATTTGATGAGTCGCGTTTTATTGTTTACCTGTGAGGCACTGAATTTTTGCTGGATTTGTAAGCCATCTTGAGTCCCCTCCAGGGTTGAGAAAGGCGGGGTAAAATTGAAGTAAATGGATAATAATGATATATGATACCTCTAGGTTACAGTTTTAGGCTGTGCATTTTTATAGCAGAGTTGCCAAAAAGACTGGCTATTAGAGATGGAAACCAAACTAACATATTTTTGCAGTTAAATTAAGACACTGAATTATATTTTGGATAAATATGATGATCTCTGCCCCTAAATATCGGCTTCTAAAGCTGTTCCTCTTCCTCACATGCTACAGTTTCAAGCTCATATGGAATTGGGGAAGGAAGATGCTCTAGCATTGTTACTCAGGAAGCTGGAAAAGTGGGAATCTTGCACACCTCAGTGTTGTGAGTCAGCGTCTGTCTCCTGTACCTACTACTAGTAGTAGAAGGAAACGTGGTTTAGAAGATGAAGAAGCTCAGCAACAGCTGAAACGTATTAGAGACTTGTTCTTAGAGACTACGGATGAGGAAGATTTTGAGGGTTTTACTCGCGAGGAAATGGAGCTGGAAGATTACCGCGGTGTAAAGCAAGTAGCAAGCAGCTCGGATAGTGATGTGGGATCTGTTGTTAAACGCCTTAGAGATGTAGCTGATTGTGAGGAGTTTGACAGCGAAGAGGAAGAGTTGGATTGGACTAAAGTTCAGGAAGTATTATATGTGGTTAATGCTCCCACGTCTAGCGATGAATTCCAGGGTTTTAATGACACTTGGGTTCCAGATAATACTTTGCAGGATGCAGCCCGAAGCACAGACTGGCAGCAATGGCGAAGTCGGGATTCACCTGTGGAGGCAGACGCACCTGAAAGTAACTCCAGCGACTCGGATGAGATTTAAGGAACAGTTTGGGAACAAACTAATCGCAGAGTTCAAAGTGTCGCGTTACCGTGTGCCTTGTGTTTAACTTCTGCCCTGAGCTCTTGTTTGCAGCTTCGTGGACTCCTGATCGTGTGAACAATCTTGCCGGACCTGGACTTGTGAGTCTTCTTGCCTTGACCCTCGGACTGCCTGACTACGCCTCTGCTAATCCCCTGGTGACTTCGTTGGACCGCTCTTCATGCGGATTGCTGTTTGCTGTTTTGTTTGGCTTTGAAATGAACTGAGTTTTTACTGCTGAATTGAAGCTGTTTTGCCTGCGTTTGGACTTGCTTTCCTTTTGCCAGCGACGACTGACTGGGACTTGTTTTGTTTACATTCTTGCTGACCGCAAGCCTTTTGTGTTTATAGCTCTGACTTTAAGAGCCTCCTTTTGTTTTGCTAATAGACATTAAAGACCTTTGTTTAACTCCTTCACTGCCGTTTTGCTTGCTGGTCCGTCTGGGTCTTGACACCTCAGTTAATGAAGTTGACACATTTTTGGGCTGTACTCCCTTAAAAGGTATTTGATACTAGGGGCAGAAATAAAGAACTACCATTCAACAGGATACCTTTTGCTCCCCAAACTTAGGATTTGCAGATGTGAAACCACCAGTTCAGGTAAACCTTGTACAATTAAAAAAAACCATGAACCTTCTAGAACCAAACTTAAATCCTCCTCCAGCATGCAACCAGGGATGACTTTTTCTTTCACCAGCTTCCACTTTTCTTATCAGTTCCATGTACAGATCTATACATTTCAAAACTTGTTGGGGATAGTTGGCGAGGGAAGTTTATCAGATCTCCCTTTTTCTCTTGGCATTGTTGCTTGTGAATTCACAGTAAGCCCTTCTAGAGGTATTACTAGTTACCTTGTTTGCTGTAGGCAAACATATGGCTACAGCAGGATGGGCTAGCAAAGAAGCCTGTGCTTTCCCCACTTGAACGTTATTGCTTTGTTGACTGCAGACATGCTGCTGCAAACCAGCATCAATTGTGTTTCTCCAGCTTGGCTTCACAATTTCTCCAAGATCAATGCTGCCAAAAACCTTCATTCTAGATGAAGGTTTTTGGCAGCATTGATCTTGGGGGAATGGTGAGCCAATGAGTAAAAGGGGTGCTGGGCAGAGATAAAAACACATTGTACAAAGGAGAATCTTTGTCAGAGGAATATTTCCCTCTGTGTGTCTATCTATTTGTCTCTGTCTGTCTGTCTGTCTACCTCCCAGCAAAAACAAAACAGCAATTCTTTATAATATACAAAATGAAAAACTGCAAAACCTCACAAACATTGTATATGAAACTGGTCATAGAGCTAAGAACACTTTCATTAGAAAGAGGATGAAATTTGCTTTTCATTAGTGCCTTATTTTCAAGTAAATGTGCTTAGAACTCGACAGAGGTTAAGAAATTCCCCCTTTTGGGTGATGTCAACACATTGTATTGCTTTATAATGAAACATTTAAATATACCAAGCAACGTGAGCTTAGTCTCCAGATGGTATGCTGTCTCCATTAAGAGCTCATCTCGGTTTTCAATAGCAGATTCTGCTTCACAACGATAGTTGGCCCATCTCTGAAAGTCATCTTCACTTAAGACCTGCCATAAATAACAAACACTCATAATCGCAATACAGTATCTTATTGTATTTCTGCAGCACCCTGCATTGCTTGAGGTAAACATTTCAAATGGAATTGCATGATTTATGACTGAATTGTTAGATCTAAATGTATGAAATTGGTTAAAGAAACTGAGCACTAGTGCAAACGCAGAAACCATAATGGTACATGAAAGTTCATGGAGTGTTCTTCAGAACTTCAGGCAGATAGGGATGTGCATATGCAATGATTTTACCCTGATCATAAAGTAGGATTTAAAGTACATTCCAGCCTGAACTCAAGTATATTAGCTATGAAATATATCTCACAGAATTCAGTGGAGGTTGTTCTAAAGTAACCGAGTTTGAGGTTTTAAACTTTCCTCATAAAGTGTCATAGCATTGTATTTCAGTGAAGAAACCATCACATGGCATCTCTTTTTTCTTCATGGAATGGGACTCTCTTGCTCTAGAATGCCAGCTCAGATTGACTACATTGCCATTAATGGTATAGATATACATGCTCTTCCATATATTTTGTTTTTTTTTTGTTTCAGTTGTGTGTATGTGGAAATACCTTTCCTTCCTTACACAATGACCAAAACTCTGCCAACTCACTTCCGCCTTACAACTACTGACTCTATGCCCATGTAGTGGTCAGTAGAGAATAAGGACAGCTGAAATGAGTCTAGGAATGTATCCACAGCCAGATACAAGAGACAAAAACATCCTCTGTCAACATTATAGAAAGTGACACTACATAGCAGTGATTCCAGACACTTCTTTACAGCAACCAAATAAAATCCTTATAAGAACGTTCCCATCTAAATATCATTCTCCAAGTTTCATTGATCTATGACTGTAATCTACAAATCATATTCTATAGAGCAATTCTGGGATGATTATACAGGTTTTCACAGAACTTTTATAAAATCCCCACAAAGCAGCAGGTTTGGGAAATATATGCTTTTATTAATCAACCTGACAAGTGCTGCATGAAATATATGAGGATATTTGTCTCAGCATGCTTTTGGAAACATTTAAGGAAGGCTGAAAAGAAGTACAGAAATGGAAAGGCTGGAACACAGAACTAGTCTTTTTTATATTACTTTTAAGATATTTCAGGTCAGGAAAAGAAAAAAAAATGTAAGAAGTCTTAGAAAACAGATGTGGACAGTTTCCATTGGGAAACTGTCTAGAAACAGTTATACCAGCAATTTCCAAGTGAGAAGGTTTCAATAAAGAGCTGTTTTTTTTACCTTTTTAGCTATGCAGAGGGTTCTCAGGCCTTCTTGCGCATATATATCTAAATGTTTTTGTGTATGAGTTCTTAATTTTCTCATACGCTTTTCATCAGGTAGACTAGCTGTGAAACACAGATGGATCAAAGGTTATTCCAGCTACAGATTATTCTAAGACCGAGAGACAAAATTGCCATCTCATTCCTCCTGTTCAATAAATCTCTGATGATCTGCAGTACTCTGACTTGCAAATGCAAAATACTTATGCTTTCATGAAAATGTAGAGACCATATCTCTATATCTAGATCAGCCTTGCACAACCCATGTGGCCTCCAGGGGTTTGAGACTCCAACTTTCAGACACTCTAGGCACTTGGGCAAAGGTCAGGAGTTCTGGGACCTGAAGTCCAAAACATCTGGATGGGCACAGGTTGTGCAGGCCTGATCTAGATTCACACGTATGTATATGTATTACATGCTACAGTTTATTGGCACAAGTTAACTTTGCACAGATTACCTTTGCCTGGGTCTTCCAGTAAGTCCATGATGATGGAATCGGCCCCTTTGGTATAGACAATAATCTCCTTGGTAAGCGGATGCCTCACCACCACTGACATCCTTTTCCTGTTGGAGTCAAATCCCAGAGTAAATAAGAGGTCAAATGTCAGGAGGGTACCTTTCGGCAGCCTGACAGTCACTTGTTGCGCAGATCGAGATACCAACGTAAATCCATAAGCACGAGCTGCATGGACGAGAGCAGCTTCATCTGGGCTTTCAGCTTCATAACAGATGTCTGGTTGCAGAAGACCTTGACTAACTGGTCCATCACAAACCTCAATCAGTGAAGGGTCCAAATCCTCAGGGGCATCATTCTCTATGATCAAATCCCTTCTAAAACTGTCATCATCTGTTAAAGTGAAGCAGCTCTGGCTATGGAAACAATCTTTTCTTTCAGAATCAGTGCAAACTCTAGTGCTTTCTGAGTTTAAACTCTCTCCTAAGTTTGAACTTGACCGCATTGACTGGAGAGACTGGCTGAAGCTTGCCAGCTTTAACCGCTGGAACAGCTGGTGAATTCTCTCCAGGGAGAGTCCTGAGGGTTTTGTCAGTGCAGGTGTGGTAACCTTGAGAGGAAAGAAGGAAAGAGCATTAATTACAGCTGAAATTATACACTGCAGTACAAGACATTGGGAGTATTTTCAAATCAGCAGGGCCAGACTATCAATCACACAACAAAACATCAGGTGATGTTTCCAGTTAAAATGAATGGGCTCATTAAGAGGGTGTTAGGAGTATTCTTGCTTTGCTTATTTGCATATTGTAGAAGCAGACTAAGATGGAAATGGCTTACAAAATATTGAGATAGGAAATATGTACCTCAATAATCCTCTTGGAAAAAAGAACAGAGCTGTCTACCAAAGAGCTTTAGGTTGATTAATTTTGTTTGCCTTTCAAGTGGTCACTAAAGTAATTAACAAAATATGCCTACTAATGCTAAAAGTGTTTTTTTTTTCCTGTTTATCTTAAATGAAAGTGACTGCTTTTCTTAAATAGAAGAAAAGAAAAAGGAAAAAAATCCCCACAGGGTTCAAACCAGAAAAAATCAACTAGTGGGGATGGATGAATCAGTTTGCTTTTGCTTTGTGCTTATTTTTCATGGGTTATTTTAGAATAATGTAAAATTGCATTTTGTATTCATTTTGGTGTGGTATTTAAAGCTGAAAATGGTATCACACAATTCAGATAAATGTGAAATAATGATACTACAGTGGAACCTCTAATTAAAAGTATCCCAACTTGTAAGAACATTTTAAGTTAAAATCTTTGACATAAGAGCATTTTGACTTAAGAGCTAGTGCCAGAGGGAGTGCTAGTGCCAGAATACAGGGCTTCAGGGCTTCAAGGGAGCAACCTTCATGCCTCATGCTCTGGTTTACTTTGGAAGACTGCTATCTGCTTTTATCTTGTCTGCTTTGAGGAACTTTGGGTTAGTTGATTTTGTGTGGGTTTTATTCCTGGTATGTTTGGCCTCATGAAGAGAGAAAGAGGGGGAGAGAGCAAGGGAGGGAGGGAGGCTGAATGAAGAAAATGATTTTCCCCCTATTCACTTTGTGCTTTGTGCTTCCTTGCCAGAGTGTTATGCTTCTACCATTTTAAAGTTGATCTTTGCACTTATACATTACTTGTTATTTATAAAGTACATTTTCTTATTTAAAAACACATAACAAAAATAGGGGTTGGGAGGTTGGGGCCCATAATGGATTAACAGAATTTCAGTGGGAAAATTTATTTTGAGATAAGAGCATTTTAAGTTAAGAGCTCAATCACAGAACAAATTAAATTCTTAAGTTAAGGTATCACTGTGTTTACATTTTGGGTCATTCAGGAGGTGTGATCATGTTGGCTCACTTCCAAGTGTAACCCAGACCAAATTCACCTGCAATTCTATGGCAGGTTTCTTTCTTACCACCTTGATAGCTTTAATCACAAAACAGAAGTCTGTCATTAGATCCAGGGTTTTCAAAGAGAGGTTAAAGTGAGCACTTACCCTTTGTCTTGGGTCAGTTGCAGTGGAAACTACAACAGTATTGCATAGGGTCAGAGCAAGAAAAAAGTCGGTGACTGCAGAAGTAGGGCTTGCAGACATAAAAGGTGTCAATGGCTCTAGCTTGCATGATGCATTTCTCACTTTCATCAACAGCCTATTATCTGGGATCACATCTTTTTCCTGGAAGACACGTTATTTAAATCATTGTATTATACCTAATCAAACTTCATCAAATCCACAAGTGACAAAGTAATGTATTTCCACTGCTGAATGCATTTATATTTATATCTATACATATGTGTATGTCTATATTTGCTTTGACATTTGCTAGTGCCAAGACTTTGAATAAAACCTTAACACTGATTTGCTGCTTATTGGATTTCTTTGCATTGGACCTGAGGCAAAGGTGCTTGGAAAATATGTTGCACTAACTTTTTGCTAGGAACGGCTGTTTCTTCTTCTTCTCCAAATGTATTTCTACCTGAGGCTACAACTTGTCATGCTTGGCACGTAAACATCAGGAAACCTGGCACTTAGTAAACAAAACATCAACAAGCTGTAACATACCAGCTTGTTGATGAAGGAATCAAAATTTTGCTTAGTGTTAATATAAATAATGGTAAACCCTTGAATATAATATGTTTTTGCTCCTGGACAAATTTTGTTTTTAATTTTGAAAGAAAACAGAACAAAACTGGTGTCTGCTGTTATGCTTTCAATAATTTTGATTTTGATAAAGGATTCTCTAGACAGAACAAATATGCTGAGAAATTGTAGTGCTTGCTGTTAGAGTTTATTTTTTTTTTTAAAAAAATCCAAATGATATTTCTGTTGTCTATACTGGCTGCTTAAGTTGGGACCAGTCTAGAGCATGATGCTCCAGATGATCCCAGAGCGACTGTGATGATGACCAGACACACCTGGCTGAACCTGCTCTGGCATTCCTTTGGAATCCAGACAGTCCAGCTGGGCCAAGATTGCATCACCCACTCTGGAACATGACCTCATTCTCTGGCAATCGCTCTTTGCTGGCCACAAAACTTGCTGTGAGTGCCTGACCATTGCCTGCCGTGTCTGCCAATGTCATAACAGAGGTAGATCAGCTGCCTCCTTTCTGCTGGTCATGTGGGTGGCCCATTCTGGCATTAGCAGATGTGGCTGCAGTGGCCAGGCACTCACATGCATCACTGTGGCTTGTGGGAAGAGGCAATGCTGACAGGGTCGCAGTATCCATTTGGAAAGAGAACTGGGCCAAAAATAACCTGACCCAGCAGTCCAGATTGCTGAGAAGCTTCAGAATACTCTTTGTGTAAGTTTTATTGATGCAGAAAACCTGTGATACTCGCTGGAAGTCTCTATGTATCATGGGTATATTTGACGTGAGAGTCTGTGCTTTTTCATCAATGTAGACAATTCCCCAAACTACTTTCTGGCAATTCCTAGAATCAGATGTAGTATTTATTCCTTTACGCGAATGGCCTTATTTTCAAGTCCGAGACATATTGAAACAATATACGTATTCCATCATTTTTCTCCTTTTTAATTTTTTGTGTAATTATAGTACTAGAGCATATCAGTGAAATGGTACTATAATTCTAGTTTTCTTTTTTTTAAAAAACAACTTTGGAAGAGCCCTAGTGCATATCCAAGAAATTGCTACAAGCAGCACAGCAAAATAATTGAATGAATGGATATCGAGGTAACAAGAACTGGCAAAACCCAACAGATTTCAGGACTCTATATCATGAAAAGAATTCACGTTTCCTTAAACAAGGGGTTCTCAGACTTTTTTTGGCCATGGAGCCCTTTTTGTAGCAGAAGTATCTTTTGGAGTCCCACAACATGTTTATATAACAACAACAACAACAACAACAACAACAACTTTATTTATATACCACTCTATCTCCCCGAGGGGGACCCAGGGTGGTTTCTAAGCAACATCACCAAAACATACAGAGTAAACAGCATAACAAAATTAACAGAACAACATAAACGTAAAATTATCACAATTACACATATATATTAAAAATAATCCTGCCTGTTCAGAGCAATATATATATATATAGTGTGTCCGTCCGTCCGTCCGTCCGTCCGTCCGTCCATCCATCTATCTATCTATCTATCTATCTATCATCTCAGGCATGTGCAAACGTTTTGACCAACATAAACATAACAGTATTTCAGTGGAAGATCCCAGGGGCCATTCAGTCCAACCCCCTTCTGCCATGCAGGAAAAGTACAATCAAAGCACTCTGAGTGGTGGGAGGGAAATAGGGATTTGTAAGCAAGGCAAGGAAAAAAAAGGCTTTTTGGGGAGGGGGAGGGGTGAGGGAAGCTGGGGAGGAGCAGGGCAGAGGAGGAGGAGGAGGGGACTGAGGAGGGAACTGTGGAGGCCCTCAGTATGCTTTGCAGAGCTCCAAGAGCTCCCCAGAGCACGCTTTAAGAACCACTGTCTTAAAGTAATGTGGAAAAATAGTCTAGTTTTGCTTTTCAGGCAGGGCTCTTTTCAATCCAGGTTCTGCCTTGGATTATATTTTACCATTAAATCTTTGTTTAAAACATTGTAATTTGATAATAAAATAAAGCTAACCATCGCTTGTCACATAATTGTCACATTTTTATCTTTCCGCCTCTACAAATGACTTTGAATAATCAGTTTGAGAGGAGGGGCAGAAAAGAGAGTCTTAAATAGTGAATGCTCAACAAAAGCCCGAAAAGTGGGAAGTAAGCAAACACATTGACAAATTATGTTATATCCAGGGCACCACCACTCTTCCAAATAATCTCTGCACCTTTTCAAGAATACATCTCTACTCAGCTTCCACATCTTCAATTCTCTGTGGTCATACTCAAACTTCACAGCTGGTTCCTTTCCACCCCTACCATGCACCTTAATTGTTTGTTTTCCCCACAAAAGGTATACAGTTAAAAAGTAAATCTGACAATTCCTCAGTTGCCACTGAAGGAGACACCATTCATTCCTACAAGAGCCTAAGCACAGTGGTTCTCAACCTGTGAGTTCCCAGATATTTTGGCCTACAACTCCCAGAAATCCCTGCCAGTTTACCAGCTGTTAGGATTTCTGGGAGGTGAAGGCCAAAATATCTGGGGATCCATGGGTTGAGAACCACTGGCCTAGCATGAAAGAATTAATCTGTCAGTATTTATACCCATTTGCACAGTGTCAGAGAATATCAATGTCCAAAGAAGAAAATTTGAAGTAATTTGCCCTCTGCTTCACATGTTATTGACCCCAAAGAGCTACACAGCCATATGATTTTGCCTGAGGCTTCTCAGGCTACTCATGTGCATATTTTGTTTTTCTTCCTGCAGTTGCAACTGGGCATGGTCTCCTTCTTTCCCCTTCTGTCCCTTAAATATATGCAGGTGAAATATAATGACTGTGAATTATTGTTACTCACAATGCTACTGCTGAATGCCACCTGAGATGGAGAGTTTCCCCAGGCACCTAGAGATCTGGTTCGTTTATGTCCCTGTAAATGAGCCCCCGTACTTTCGCATCTTCTCAAGGGCTTGGATGGATTTGTCCATGTTAAAGTGACCTTTTCTGCACCTTTATTTGACTGGAGACTCGGATGCTTTGTCCATTCTTCATTATCTGAATCTAGTTCATTGTAGGTTTCCAGTCGCTTGGCTATATGACAGAAAAGAGATACATATTCTCATCTATTTAGTCAAGACGGATGGAAGGAAAGTCTTCCAAACAATCTGTTATTGCAATATAATATGTTTAGTTGAAGAGACACCAGATTGCACAGTGGTTAAAAATAATGGTGAAAGCATGGGATCAGGTGCCCCGGTTAAGTTCTATAACCTTGATTCTGTCTTCACTATTGGCAAATAGGAGAACAAAGTGGAAAGATTCAGCATAAGTATAAGTATACTTATGGGAGCAGCATAAAATCAGAACTTATCCTATCTATTATGACAATAGGATTGGACCAGACTAATTCAATGAGACCTAAGCACCTCTGGCCTTCATCAGGGATTTAACAAACTATAGCAGAATTCTAGATTTGTGTTCCCACCCCGTCTAAGGCACATGGCTCAAACCAGGAGGTATAATATGGTTATTCGAGAAGGCATTTAACTAAGTGCTATAATAATCGACAATGATGACTGGAATGGAGTATGGATTACGAGATTGGTTATGATTCTACTATGAGACGGAACGGATTATTTTTAGTGTAATTATATTGTTAGTGTATTATTGATGGTTAGGATGATATTTTGTTGTGTTAGTGCTTTATTGTAAATTTGTCTTTTATATGTTGTACACCGCCGTGAGTCGCCCTAGGGCTGAGAATGGCGGTCAACAAATGCAGCAAATAAATACATAAATAATCAGGCCCGCGAAGCCAGAATGCCCCCCTCCTGCTCTCCTTCCGGTTAAAACCTTTTTATTCAGGCTTTTAAAGAAGAAGGTTTTAAATATCATGTCAGGATATTCTGTTTTTTTAAACCTTTGATTATGGTTTTATGGATTTTAACTGTGATTTTTAAAATACCATTTATATTTAATTCTGTTTTAATATTTGTATATTTGTAGATTTTAAACTGTACTGAAAGGCTTTTAATGTAAGCCATCTTGAATCTCCTTATTGGAGAGAAAAGCAAGGTATAAATAAATGTGAACATATGATGATGATGATGATGATACATTCCCATAACTCAAATAATCCCAACAATTGCAGGACAATGACCTTTGCTAGCTGAAGAGCAGCAAAATGTGTGTGTGTGTATACATACTATTAGCAATACTGGTAAATTGCTCAGTGGCTGAGGTTAAGTATCCAGGTAGTTGAAGGCCCTCTGCTATGTGCCCACACTGTATGGATGTGGCTCCCTTCTTGCACACACATATAATTGTACACCTTCAAGAGACCTGGTTGCACAGGCTGTGTTCCTCTACTGCCTTCATCACTGCTGCAGAAAGCAGCTCAAAGTGTATACATACATCTTTCACTAACTAGTGAAACAACTGTTTTAAAGGAGAAAGTTTAGGGCTTTGTTTTTCATAACAGTTTCCACATTCAGTGCAATCTACATGTATGAAGCCAGTGCAACTGTCTTACCATTTTCTTTATGTGAAAATTCTTTTCCATTAATTGTACACCGTCTAAAAACCATCTTATTCTCTGTCAGTGTCCCTGTCTTGTCAGAGAATATGTACTGGATTTGTCCCAGGTCTTCAGTGATATTGAGTGCTCGACACTGAATGGGCAGGTCTCGCTCTTCATCATACAAATCCATATCATTATGAATAAAGAAGATTTGGCCCAACTTGACCATCTCGATAGATATATAGAGGGAAAGGGGGATTAAAATCTGAAAAAAAAAATCATTTTCCAGAATGTTAGAAAAGCTTTTTCAAAGTTTATTTCTTTTTCTACTTTCAATATAATTTAAGGCTAACTGGTGTACCAAGGCAAGTTTTCTTTCTATCTAATCTTAAGGTAACAAAAATACCCTTCTCAACCTTGAAAATAATAGTTTAAGAAATGGCATCTTGATGTGGCATAAGGATGCCTGAGGAATGTGATTTTTTCATCCATCTATCATTTTGCAAAAAGGTCATCAGTTGGGATACAAACTCATTCAAAGATCAAAATGCATCCAATGTGCTTATTTTAAGAAGAAAATAGTCTAGAAATTGTGATATGTTTACTTTAACAGATATAACTAGGGGATTTAATTTTGATGTACAGTCTTTAGCCTGTTTAATCAATACTGATAAATATTCTTCCCACCTGCAAAAGGATGATCATTGTCAGGAACGTGTAGAAACCTGCAAGAGCTGCAGAAAGATAGTTGCCGTGTACATCTGGGATAACATACAAGGGGTGTTCTGGAAAAATCCCATTCCAAATGCCATGACCTATATAAAAATAGAAATTGCTTAGAATAATAAATATAGAAAAGGAAATGCTGGAGGCAAGGATAATTGTTAATATTCTGACCCAAATCTTGTTGCTACTTCTGACTATAGCAGACTCACTATTTTACAATTAATTAAATAGGTCTACTCTTGGTAGGATCAACAAAGAGGATTCGAATCTAGCCACTGACTTGTACAAAGAAACAGACTCTATGTGCAATTACAGTGATATAATATGATAAAAATAAAACAGAGTAAATTGGATCATGAATATTTAACAGCTTAATATTATTTATGAATTTATCACAACATTGGGCCCTTCCACACAGCCATGTAGTTTTAATTCGATTTTCGCTTTTTAACCAGACCAGTGCCTGGGATGTTTTAATTGGTTTATATAACATCACTACTGTTTATTTTCACTTATGAATTATGGTTGATTTGTCAATTTAATACTGTATTTTCTGGTGTATTAGACTACTTTTAACCCAGGAATTTTTTTCACAAAAGCCAGGGGTCATTTATACACCAGGTGTCATATTATAGGCCGGGTGCTGAAACTTCTGAGCCAGATTGGAGAATCTGCGGTCACTGCATATGGTGGGGGGAGCTCAAAAACGTCCACGGCTGCATCCCCGTCGTATACGGTAACCGTATGAAAGCAACAAGGGTGGCGATGTACAAGTACAGTAGAAGAAACTCCACTCACCAGGATTCATGGAAAGAAGTGACTTAACACAATCCCGATGATGAGGTGAGGGGACGCCTCACTGGGAAGGTGTAAATGAAGGGCGGAGCAAGCTACGGCCATCCAGGATGCCCAGGGTATGAAAAAAAGAGATAGAGCAGTGCTGTGCCCAGAAGAACACACCTCTTTCACCCATTTGGCCTGCCCTTGTACCCTATTACCATACCCAGAGGCGGTCCTAGGTAATTTTCAATGGTAAGCAAACAGTATTTTGGCACCCCCCCTCCCCAACCAATCACAGATAGATAGATAGATAGATAGATATAGATATATAGATATATATTGGCATAGACAAATTTTGGCCCTCCAGGTATTTTGGACTTCCTACTGGTTGTTTGGAATTGTGGGAGTTGAAGTCCAAAACACATGGAGGGCCGAAGTTGGTCTATATATATATATATATATATATATATATGCTAGCCATCCCCTGCCATGCGTTGCTATGATCCAGTCTGGTCATCTTGAAAAGAAAGTAATGAGAAAGTTGGTTTCTTATGTAATTTCTTGATGCTTGTGGGTAAACAGTATTTCTTGTTGTTTCTTTGTCAGTGTTAATGTAGTGATTGTCTGGTTTGCCTACTCTGGAACATAAAACATATCATTGTCCTTCTTTAGGGATCCCTTTCACATCTATGATATTATATCTTCCGTGTGTGTGTGTGTGTGTGTTTGAATCCTATAGATCTATCTATATCTATGGCAGGATGGCTCTTTGTCAGGAGGGCTTTGATTGTTTTCTTGCTCTGGTGAAGGGAGTTGGTCTGGTTGGCTATAAGGAAGCATTTCTCAACCTGGGGGTTGAGACCTCTGGGGGGATCATGAGGAGGTGTCAGAAGGGTCGCCAAAGACCACTGGAAAACAGTGTTTTCTGTTGGTCATGGGGGATTCAATGTGGGAAGTTTGGCTCAATTCTATCGTTAGTGGGGTTCAGAATGTACTTTGATTGTAACTGAACTATAAATCCCAGTAACTACAACTCTCAAATGTCAAGATCTATTTTCCCCCAAACTTCACAGGTGTTCACATTTGGCCACATGGAGTATTTGTGCCAAGTTTGATCTAAATCCTTCATTGTTTGAGTCCACAGTGCTCTCTGGGTGTAGGTGAACTACAATTTCCAAAACTCAAGGTCAATGCCCACCAAACCCTTTCAATATTTTCTGTTGGCCATGGGAGCCCTGTGTGCCAAATTTGGTTCAATTCCATCATTGGTGGAGTTCAGAATGCTCTTTGATCGTAGTTAACTATAATCCCAGCAACTACAATTCCCAAATGACCCTGGAAGGAGGGCCGAAATTGGCCCAGGCCTGTGTATGTATATGTATGTGTGCATGTGTACACACACACATATACATATACATACACACACACACACAAACACACATCTGTATATATATATATGTATACATATCTATGCAAGGAGGAGCCGCTGCCAAAGAGGGCATTGGTGGCGGTGGCTTCCCCCTTGACCCTCCGTGCTCCTTCCTCCCCAGGCTTGGCGCCAGGCTTGGGAGCCAAGCCTGGCGAGGAAGGGAACTTTTAGCCACGGAGCAGCAGAGGGGCGGGGAGGAGGCTGCTGGCAAAGAAGGACTCAGCGGCGGCAGCTTCCCCCTCGCCCCTTTGTTCCTCCATCCTCCTTCCTCCCCAAGCTGGGCGCCAGGTTTGGGAGCCCAGCCCGGGAAGGAAGGGAACTTTTAGCCACGGAGCAGAAGAGGGGCGAGGAGGAGGCTCCTGCCGAAGAGGGCCTCAGCGGCAGCCGACCCCCCTCGCACCTCTGTTGATACATCCTCCTTCCTCCTCAGGCTGGGCGCCAGGCTTGGGAGCCTAGCCTGGCAAGGAACGGACCTTTTAGCCACGGAGCAGCAGAGGGCGAGGAGGAGGCTCCTGCCGATGAGGGCCTCAGCGGCGGCAGCTTCCCCCTCGCACCTTTGCTGCTCCATGCTCCTTCCTCCTCAGGCTAGGCGAGGAAGGAACCCTTTTAGCCATGGAGCAGCAGAGGGGCGAGGAGGAGGCGCCCCTGGCTGAAATGAAGTGTTCCGCAACGGCTTACTTTGCGTAACGGTTGAGCCGCCCCTGACCATACCTCATTCTCTGCTTCTCAGATCCCTCTCCTGGGGACTGTAGTGAAGCGGCACAGGCGTGCATGTGCAAAATCTGAGAGGCAGAGAAGGAGGGTATGGTAATAGCAAAATTACCTTATTGAAATCAAATCTGATGTTTTGAATTTTTTTATTTAGTGTACGCTGGAAGAGGGGTAATCTTATATGGTGAGTATATCCCAAATTCTATATTTTAACTGGAAAAGTTGGGGCTTGCCTTATACATCCAGTTGTCTTATACGCTGGAAAATATGGTATGTTGTTTTATTTTTATATTATTTTGCATTGCTTTTTTGATGATTTAAGTTATTTAAATAATTAACATAATTAGCTTAATAATTATTGTTTATGGTTTGCACTGTTATTGTGTTGTAAGCTGCTCTAAGTCCCCTTGGGAAGATGGTGCAGGATACAAATAAAGTTGTTGTTATTATTATCATTTAACCCAGAATATCAAGACAGATAATCAATAATATCTGTTTTGAACTGGATGGCCATCCACATAGGGACTTATAATGCAGGAGCTCATGCGTTTTTACCAGAGGCATCCAAACAATGTCTCCGGTAAAACCAAATTAATTTGGCACAAAGTGTTGAGGTTCAGCCTCTGTGTGACCCTGTACCTGATTCTTTGATTGTATTTTCTGATGCCAATGTAGATGCCAATGTTGATTCTGAGGCCAATGTAGATGTTAATACTGATGATGGGTTGAATAGTGAAAATCCCACACCCTTGGAAAGTGAAAGTCTAAGTTCCCATGAGAACATTCATTCCGAACCGAGCAGAGAAGTTTCACTCCCTTGGGGAGAAGTTTTACTCCCTTTTCCTCCCAGCCTTAGTTCCCCAGGGAATCTGACACCTGGTCAGCTTAATGAGGGAAGGAGGGGGCAGATTCGGCAGAGCAGGGGAGAAGCACAAAGTTTATTTTATTTATATATTTATTTCTGTTACTTATACCCCGCCCTTCTCACCCCCGAGGGGGGACTCAGGGCGGCTTACAAAAAGAAGGCAGAATTCGATGCCCATATCAAATACATACATATATAAACAATTAAAATAATTAAACAATTAACAGATTAAAAACATCAATATATAACACAATAGCACAATAGTAACAGTCTCATGGTCAGTGTTTCGAGTTCCATAGGTCCATTACGTTTCGTCATTATTTGCCCATCATTGTGGTCTTTCTTTCTAGCTGCCAGAGTTTCCAAAAGCCTGGTCCCACATCCAAGTTTTCAGCTTTTTCCTGAATGAGAGAAGGGAAGTCGCTGATCTGATCTCCCCGGGGAGTGAGTTCCACAGGTGGGGGGCCACTACCGAGAAGGCCCTGCTCCTTGTCCCCGCCAGTCTCACTTGTGATAAAGGCGGGGTCGAGAGCAGGGCCTCCCCAGAAGATCTTAGGCTCCGAGGTGGGACGTAGAGGGAGATCCGTTCGGACAGATACACTGGGCCGGAACCGTATAGGGTTTTGTAGGTCAAAACCAGCACCTTGAATTGTGCTCGGAATTGGATCGGCAGCCAGTGGAGCTGGCATAACAGGGGGGTGGTATGCTCCCTGTATGCCGCTCCGGTGAGCAATCTGGCTGCCTCCCGCTGGACTAGTTGGAGTTTCCGAGCAGTCTTCAAAGGCAACCCCACGTAGAGTGCGTTGCAGTAATCCAGTCGGGATGTGACAAGAGCATGGACCACCGTGGCCAGATCCGACTTCCCAAGGTACAGGTGCAGCTGGCGCACAAGTTTTAGTTGTGCAAAAGCTCTCCCGGCCACCGCTGAGACCTGGGGTTCCAGGCTCAGCGATGAATCCAGGATCACTCCCAAGTTTACGGAGGTCAGAAAGATTGAGAGAAATGCAAACAAAAACTTCAGGCATGTCTCGTAATAGATTTCTCTCCTTTAAGAGTGCCGGGTCTGAAGCTGTCTTCAGACCAGGCATCATTCTAGTTCCAAGTGCAAGCCTGTAGAGGCCTCCTGATTCAAGTGGCTGGGTTTCTCGTAGTTTCTCAAGTTGTTCCAAGTGTTCCAAGTGCTGGGAGCTAGTAGATTTCATGATTCATCAAGGGTAACTCATTGTTTGCTGTGGTTTTTTTTTTTACTTGTTCATGGACATTGCTTGTTGCTGTTTTGCCATGGTTTTTATTTACCTCTGATTCTTCCTCTGCTTTGCACTCAACGTTCTTCAATAAAAAGGATTGTATTCCTGCAGTCAAATGTGGTGGATTGTTGTCAAAAGGGTCCAGTTTCCTGCTCTGGGTCGCAACACAAAGCATGAAAACCTTGCATTGTTCTGAATTAATTTGATACCTGGTAAGGCCCGGATCTTTAGTAAGATTCCTCAGAGACTGCTGTTAACATGGTGTCAAGGTCAGAACGGATCAAAGCAACTTTGTCTGCAAAGAACCGAGCAAATGCTTCACAGTGTGCTGCCGAGTTGTCAGGGATCCTGTCTTGGATGATGGGATTTAAGAACCCTCTGACTACTCAGAACAGTTCTGCCGGATGGTTCCTTGTGGACACAATATTGGCTGCCAGGAAAGATTTCTGTGCAGCTTTTATTGCCACAGCATATGCCCTTAGGAAGGCATACAGTCGTGTTTGGTTTGACTTCCTAGGCTCTGAACACCACACACACTCTAGTCTCCTCTTCCTTTGCTTTATTGCTGCCAGCTCCTCATTGAACCAAGGGGCTGATTTAGCTTGGTTACTCAAGAGGGGATGTTCCACAGCAATCGTGTCTATCACTCCAGTCATCTCCCCATTCTAGAGAGTGACCAGAGCATCAACAGGATCACCTACTGAGTTGGAGGAAAATTTTCCAAGAGCCGTCCGGAATCTATCCGGATCCATAACCCTCCTGGGGTGGACCATCTTAATGGGTCCTTTACCCCTGTGGAGGTTGGAGAGCACAGTAAGCCTAAACCTGATCAGGTGATGGTCGTCCCATAGCAATGGAGTGATGGTCAGCTCCTCCACACCTCCACTTTCCTCCCATCCCTGACAAAAAAACCATGTCTACTATGTGTCTAGCACTGTGAGTAGGGCCAGATATCAGTTGGGACAGCCCCATGGTTGCCATGGAAGACATGAAGTCCTGAGCTGCTCCTGACAGGGTGGTCTTGATGTTGATGTTGAAGTCCCTCGGCACAATGAGCCGTTGGGACTCCAATGCCAGGCTTGAGACCATCCCGGCTAGCTCAGGTAGGGAGACTGTAGTTCAGCAGGGTGGACTGTGCACTGACAGAATCCCTATTCTGTCCTGGTCACCTACCCTCAGATGGACAAATTCAAAAATGGTTGACTGTGGGATGGGGCACATATTGTGTTATCAAAACAGTCCCATTATCATAATAATTGTATTTTACTTAATTTGCTAGAGAAGCATAAGATAAACAAGGTAGTATAAGTTATTCTTGTTGTTTTAAAGATTTTTTTAAACATTGTATCACGGGGCCCTAGGGTTTCCTTTTAGAAATGACCCTCCCCCCCATTTTACATCAAGTTGCAATTCCAGTTTAAGCTAAGAAAATCATTTTGATCTGAAGTACCATTTTGTTTTGGGAAAAATAATTAAATCTGATCTGCTGCTCAGCTGAAGAGGACTGTTCATTGCTGAGTCCTTTGGTATTTCCTGCCTGGTTAATTGAATAGCTGACTGCCATGTCATGCCTCATTCCACTAGGAGACGGGAATTCAATATGAAACATTTCAGTGTAGTGTTTTGTAAATTACTTGTACATTGCCACTTAGAAACCAACATATAAATATAGGAATCTTTACATTCCCCACCAAGTTTTTCTTTGTGGAACTCTTGGTGGGCTTGTAGTCATTAAAGTTTGACATTTTTGCAAATTATGTCATAAAGCAATCTTTCCCCCTGGTACATACTGGAAGCAATTGCTGCTCTCAATGGCAATTGAGGTAACCCCACAGCAATATATTACTAATGTTTTATAGTAAAAAAATGTGCCTGCATTGAAATCTCTGAGTTGATTTGGTTTTCCACCACCAATGGTGTACACCAATCTATATTCTGGAAAACCATGGGGTTCCCTAGTAGTTTACTTGTGGTTCCTAATGACATTATGGGGACCAAATGTCCCCCACAATTTTGGATGGCTTATAAGCTGTGCTCTCATACTGGAATAATGAAGAAGTCCAATAAGACTAACCCATGATTTTTGTGAAGTGAATGCATGCCCTAAAATATGCCCCTGAATCCTTTGCAAAGCAAGTTGTCTTATAACAGACCTGCAGGGCTTTTTCATTTTGGAAAGCTAGGTATAAAACCCAATGTTTTAGATGTAACAACATGATGCTTTGCTGAACTGAACTGCCTATTTAAAAACCTCTCAGGGCCCCTCCAGACAGGCCCATATCCCAGCACCTGTTTCACCAGAGGTGTCCAAATGACGCCCCCAGTAAAAGCGAATTAATCTAATGAGGAAACCCTACCAGATTCTTTCCTTCCCAAAAGGCTTGGGTCTAATGGGGTTTTGGGCCTGTGGGGACTCATATGTGACTACCAAGGGGTGAGTCCCCACAGCCATATCACTTCTTTGGGCTTCCAAAAGCCTGGAGGAGCAGGATGGCACCCACTCCCTTCTCCCTGCTGCCCATTTACCTCTAAAATTAAATAAAATGTATATGGCTGCAATAACGTTGCTCCTGACATGCTAGGAGACCAGGGGGGGGGGGGGGAGGGGGGATTTTCCTTCTTGTCTTCTCCGTCTCCTGGCATGTCATTTCCTTGCATCAGGAGGCCGTGAGGAGCAAAGTTATGGCAGCCAGCTACATTTAATTTAATTTTAATGGGAAATTCAGAGGCTTCAGGGTGGCTGCATGCCATCCCAATTTAAATCAGGATAGCATGAAGCTACCCCCCCTCCCTCTGGGAAAGCCCGGGATTTTTTTGGGGTGGGCACAGGTTTTTAAAATCTGCTTTGGCACAGATTTTGGCCTTGTCTGGAAGCACCCTTAGCTATTTGTATTCAATAGTAGCTATATTGAGGTGAAATTTACATTATTGACATCCCAAAATACAAATGTGCCTAATAATGTCTCCCTCGAACTGATTTACTTTATTTATTTAAAGTATTTGTATACCGCTTTTCTTACCCCGAGGGGGACTCAAAGTGGTTCTTTTCAATAGTAATTATCTTAAAGGTGTATAATCATAGGCCACATCTATACTGCCATATAAAATCCAGAGTATCTTCTTTGCCATATAATCCAGTTCAAAGCAGATAATCCGGATTATATATGGCAGTGTAGAAGGGGGCTCGGACAAATTCAACTGCGTGAATCTAAACAGCAACTTGGATCTCAGCCATAAAACCCTGCCAAATTAAATAGAGCACACATGAGGAAGTCAAGCACCCTTTCTTTCTTTCTTTCTCTTTCTTTCTTTCTTTCTTTCTTCCTTCCTTCCTTCCTTCCTTCCTTCCTTCCTTCCTTCCTTCCTTCCTTTCTTTCTTGCCATTTCTATAGAACAAATGTCAATGGAGTATGTTTATGTTTAAAGAAGCAAAATGAAAGTCAGGAAATAGGATTAAAATGCAGCTGTAATGGTCTGGATATCCAAAAAATGTTACTGTGTTTATCTTGTAGAAAATATGATAATATATTATTATGCTTGGATATGTATTTTGAGTCTTATGTGAAATAAGATTATCCGATCTTGGAAGCTAAGCAGAGCCAGCTCTTGAATGTGACATTATTACTGAATATCAAATCCTGTAGGTTATACTTCAGAGGAAGAAACTAGCTAGCTTAGGATATGAGTTTGTGAGAAACAGGAATTAGAACATGTAGGTCAAGTAATATAGTCAGGGGCCATCATTCTACTTTCACTTGACTTAGCCGATGGTTTGTTGACCGAAATAAAGGCTACTAACTAACTGACTGATTTGTTTAAAGCAGAGTGGAATCTTAAGGCTGGTTCTACACCGCTTTATATCCCAGAAACTGATCCCGAAACTTGATTATGTGTCTCTGTTGTCATATAATCTAGGATAAGAAGATAATCTGGGATCAATGGCTGATATAAAGCGGTGTAGAAGGGACCTGAGTCCACATCCACACTGCCAAATAATCCAGTTCCTGATCCCAATTACTTGATTTGAAATGGATTATATGGCAGTGTAGACTAATATGTTGTTGTTGTTCATTCGTTCAGTCGTCTCCGACTCTTCGTGACCTCATGGACCAGCCTACGCCAGAGCTCCCTGTCGGCCGTTACCACCCCCAGCTCCCTCAAGGTCAGTCCAGTCACTTCAAGGATGCCATCCATCCATCTTGCCCTTGGTCGGCCCCTCTTCCTTTTGCCTTCCACTTTCCCCAGCATAATTGTCTTCTCTAGGCTTTCCTGTCTCCTCATGATGTGGCCAAAGTACTTCAGCTTTGTCTCTAGTATCTTTCCCTCCAGTGAGCAGTCGGGCTTTATTTCCTGGAGGATGGACTGGTTGGATCTTCTCGCAGTCCAAGGCACTCTCAGAACTTTCCTCCAACACCACAGCTCAAAAGCATCGATCTTCCTTCGCTCAGCCTTCCCTAAGGTCCAGCTCTCACATCCGTAGGTGACTACAGGGAATACCATGGCTTTGACTAGGCGGATCTTTGTTGCAAGTCTGATGTCTCTACTCTTCACTATTTTATCGAGACTGGACATTGCTCTCCTCCCAAGAAGTAAGCGTCTTCTGATTTCCTGGCTACAGTCTGCATCTGCAGTAATCTTTGCACCTAGAAATACAAAGTCTGTCACGGCCTCCACGGTTTCTCCCTCTATTTTCCAGTTGTCAATCATTCTTGTTGCCATAATCTTGGTTTTTTTGACGTTTAGCTGCAACCCGGCTTTTGCGCTTTCTTCTTTCACCTTGATTAGAAGGCTCCTCAGCTCCTCCTCGCTTTCGGCCATCAGAGTGGTGTCATCTGCATATCTGAGGTTGTTAATGTTTCTTCCAGCAATTTTCACCCCAGCAAGCCCCGCACATCGCATGATGTGTTCTGCATACAAGTTAAAAAGGTTGGGTGAGAGTATGCAGCCTTGCCGTACGCCTTTCCCAATCTTGAACCAGTCTGTTGTTCCGTGGTCAGTTCTGACTGTTGCTACTTGGTCCTTGTACAGATTCCTCAGGAGAGAGACAAGGTGGCTTGGGATGCCCATCCCACCAAGAACTTGCCACAATTTATTATGATCCACACAGTCAAAGGCTTTAGAATAGTCAATGAAGCAGAAGTAGATGTTTTTCTGAAACTCCCTGCCTTTCTCCATTATCCAGCGGATATTGGCAATCTGGTCTCTCGTTCCTCTGCCTTTTCTAAACCCAGCTTGAACATCTGGCAACTCTCGCTCCATGTATTGCTGGAGTCTTCCTTGCAGGATCTTGAGCATTACCTTACTGGCATGAGAAATAAGGGCAACTGTACGGAAGTTTGAGCAGTCTTTCGCATTTCCCTTTTTTGGTATGGGGATATAAGTTGATTTTTTCCAGTCTGATGGCCATTCTTGTGTTTTCCATATTTGCTGGCAAATGGCATGCATCACCTTGACAGCATCATCTTTTAAGATTTTAAACAGTTCAGCTGGGATCCCATCATCTCCTGCTGCCTTGTTGTTAGCAATGCTTCTTAAGGCCCATTCAACCTCACTCCTCAGGATGTCTGGTTCTAATTCATTCACCACACCGTCAAAGCTATCCTCGATATTGTTATCCTTCCTATACAGATCTTCTGTATAGTCTCGCCACCTTCTCTTGATCTCTTCAGCTTCTGTTAGGTCCCTGCCATCTTTGTTTCTTATCATACCAATTTTTGCCTGAAATTTACCTCCAATGTTTCTAATTTTCTGGAAGAGGTCTCTTGTCCTTCCTATTCTGTTGTCTTCTTCCACTTCCATGCATTGCTTATTTAAAAATAGTTCCTTATCTCTTCTGGCTAACCTCTGGAATTGCGCATTTAACTGGGCATATCTCCCCTTACTATCACTGTTTCCTTTTGCTTTCCTCCTTTCTTGGGCTACTTCCAGTGTCTCAGCAGACAACCATTTTGCCTTCTTGGTTTTCTTTTTCTTTGGAACGTACTTTGTTGCCGCCTCCTGAACAATGTCGCGGACTTCTGTCCATAGTTCTTCTGGGACTCTGTTTACTAAATCTAGTCCTTCAAATCTGTTCTTCACTTCCACTGTATATTCGCTAGGAATGTTAGTGAGATCATATCTAACTGGTCTGTGTATTTTCCCTGATCTCTTTAGTTTTATTCTAAATTGGGCAATAAGAAGTTCGTGATCTGAGCTACAGTCAGCCCCAGGTCTTGTTTTCACCGACTGGATGGATGTCCGCCACCTTTGGCTGCAAAGGATGTAGTCAATCTGATTTTGGTGTTGACCGTCTGGTGAGGTCCATGTATAAAGCCGTCTTTTAGGTTGTTGGAAGAGAGTATTCGTTATACACAGCGAGTTTTCCTGGCAGAATTCTATCAGCCTGCGTCCCGCTTCATTTTGTTCTCCCAGACCATGCTTGCCTGTGATCCCAGTTGTCATTTGACTTCCCACCTTGGCATTCCAGTCTCCTGTAATGAAAATAATGTCTCTTTTTGGTGTATTATCCAGTAGGTCCTGCAGATCCTCATAGAACTGATCTACTTCTGCTTCTTCAGCAGCTGTGGTTGGGGCGTATATTTGGATCACTGTGATGTTGAAAGGCTTTCCTTGCACTCGAATTGAGATCATTCTGTCATTTTTTGGGTTGTATCCAAGCACCGCTTTAGCGAATTTCTTATTAATTATGAAGGCTACTCCATTTCTTCGATGTTCCTCTTGTCCGCAGTAGTAGATCTGGTGGTCATCTGATGTGAAGTGGCCCATTCCAGTCCATTTCAGTTCGCTGACCCCCAGAATGTCTATCTTTAGTCTTGACATCTCACCAATAACAACATCCAATTTGCCCTGGCTCATAGATCTTACATTCCAGGTTCCTATGGTGTGTTGATCTTTAGAGCATCGGATTCGTCGTTCGCCTCCAGTACCGTCGGCCGCTAGCCTTCCTTTCGGCTTTGAGCTAGCTGCGTCATCACATCTGGGGCTAGTTGAACTTATCCTCTGCTCCTCCCCAGTAGCATTTTGGCCATCTTCCGACCTGGGAGTCCCATCTTCCAATGGCATACCGACATATCTCTGGTTGTACTGGTCCATATATTATATTATATTATATTATATTATATTATATTATATTATATTATATCAGTCCATTTAGACTAATATAATCCAGTTCAAATCAGATAATCTGGGATCAGATAGCAGTGTGGCTCAAGCCTGAGATGTGTTTGAGAAAGGCTAATTAGAATAAATAATATGGTGGGCCCTGGGTATCCACTGGGTTCCAGGACACCCCATGGATACCAAAACCTATGGATGCACTTCCATTATATATGGCAATGTAGTAAAATGATGTTCCCTATATAAAATGGCAAAATTGAGGCATGCTATCTGGATTCTTAAAGAAAAATTAAGCCGTGGGTGGTTGAATCCATGGATAATTTGTTGCTTTAATAACAAATAGGCCCAAGCATTATACTGTATCCCCAAACATTTGACCAACAGTAATGGTAAATAGTTTAAATTACCTTCATTTGATACACACACACACACACACACAGATGGATGATAGAGTTCACATACAATTTTGGGCCACAATGCTGAAATGTAATACAGTAGAGTCTGGTTTATCCAACATAAACAGGCTGGCAGAACATTGGATAAGTGAAAATTTTGGCTAATAAGGAGAGATAAAAGAAAAGCCTATTAAATGTCAAATTATGTTATGATTTTACAAATTAAGCACCAAAACATCATGTTTTACTACAAATTGACAGGAAAAAGCAGTTCAATACATGGTAACATTATGCAGCATGTACTTACTGTATTTACGAATTTAGCACCAAAACATTGCAATGTATTGAAATACCTGTGGGTCTGGTGGGAGGCAGACTGCATCGAATAATAGAGAACGTTGGATGAGCTAAGGTTGGATAAGTGAGACTCTGGGCCCTTCCACATAGCCCTATATCCCAGAATATCCCAGAATATGATATCCCAGAATATCAAGGCAGGAAATCCTACAATATCTGCTTCGAACTGGGTTATCTGAGTCCACACTACTATATATTCTAGTTCAAAGCCCATAATGTGAGATTTTCTGCCTGGATATTCTGGGATATAGGGCTTGTGGAAGGGCCCTCAACTGTAGTTGATAAAGTCTGGCACAGTGGTATCTATGATGGTAGCAGATGTATAATTGTTACTGTTTTAAGTGATTAGTGGGTATGGGCCGTAGCCAGAAATTTTTTTTGGGAGGGGTTGAAAATTTTTTGGGTTTTTTTTTTGAAAATTTCACGGGGGGGGGGGGGGAGTTGAAACAAAAAGCACAGCAGGGGGCAGAGCAGCCTTCAATAGCCTGCAGCTCCGCCCCTGTCAACCACCTCCACCAAGTCTGGGCTCCTTAATGAGAACATTCAACACTCCCCCACCCCCAACTTGGTTGCTTCACTACATAGGCTATTGTTGCAAGTAATGACAGTGTGAATAAATTGTCAATATTTGCTTGATAGTGCTTGAAGTTCTGGAGGGATTTTTTTGCATCTCATAAACTTAGCATGGGGATTTAATTAACCAGTTAAAATTCATGAGTAAACCAGTTTTTTTTAACTTGAAAAATTTCGAGGGGGGGTGTGTGAACCTAACCCCCCCCCCCCCCCCCCCCGGTTACAGGCCTGGGAAGAAATTCACACAAAAAGAATCACAAAGGAAATAGTTTCAAGAGTAACAGCAGGCATGAAACCTGGAGCCCCTTCCACAAAGCCATATAATCTGGAATACCAAAGCAGATAATCCACAATATCTGCTTTGAATTGTGTTATCTGAGTCTACACTGCCATATAATCCAGTTCAATGTGGATTTTATACAGCTGGTTGGAAGGTGCCTGAGAGTTCATATAAGGTAGTGGTAACACAGATACACTGGCCAGCACACACTTTGGTGCTTCAAATGTTAGTCTTGTTTGTTACTGACTTTGTTGTTTCACTCGCTGATTCAAAATATGGCACCAGTTTCCCCCTATCAGCTCTAATTTTTGAGCTACAGAACATATGCCATATACCTGTTTTCTTCTGCTCGCCCACAGAAAACCACGATAACCATATCTAGAGCTGATGCAGTCTATCCAATGCAATTTTCTGAATCAGAGCCTAAAATTATACCAAGAACAAGCTTAAAAATCAAGACACCAAAAATTCATTTTTTGGGGGGCTTTGTCGTTTGAAGAGAGTTACCACATATGGCGATGGCCTGGAGAAAGTAGAGATTGGCATAACATTACCATGGCACATATTTTTGACATTTCATCATTATTATTTCATACCTAGTGCTCCAGTGAGGCACATGAGGAAGAGTAGTCCCACACAAAAGAAGATATCTATGTTCATGCGTTGCTCAATTTTGCTGCGTTTATAACGAGGTCCTCTGTTATTCAACATGGCTTTGGTTTCATGGCCTTTGAACACATAGGCAAAACATAAGAAAGAAACGGGGATATGAACTTAACATCGCAAGATCAGAAATTTTTATAGTCTCAAGTTTAATTACTTTCAAAAACATAGTCAGAAGTCAGGCTTCCCTATTTCTCTATGTCATCAGATAAACTTTGTGTTTTGTTTGTTTGTTTTTAATGCAATACAACTGTTTTGGTTTGCTCTTGACATGATAAATCAATCAATCAGATAATTTAGTGATATTAAGAATGCTCTTTTAAAGCATTCATAGTCAACAACATGATTTCCAATGGTAGAAAGACTATTTCAGAAACATTAGAAGGAAGCGCATCTCCTACTTAAATATAGAAAAAATGGCATTGTAAAAAGCACAGCAACTCTGAAAGAGGAAGTGTTTACTGTGAACATTGGACTACAACTCTAAAGATAGGGTCCAAATCTCTATTTAGCTCTTCTGTTAGTCTTAAAGGAGCCATACAGTTCTTTAGCAGCCTTTAGTTCTTATATATCTGACCTCACACTTTCTGTAAGATCATGAGCCAGAGCCGATTGACAGGAAGATTAGAGATCTGCATATATGGATTGGTGGAAGGAACAAAATGGAATGTGTTTGTGCTTTTGAGATCAAGCTTAATTGTTTTGCCTAGCTATTTGGATGTTTCTTATGTGGTATTGTCTGTTTTGAGCATTATAGTCTAGTGATCTAAGGCAGAATTTCTCAAACTGTGCTCCTCCAGATGTTTTGGACATCAGCTCCCTCAAAGCTGGTAAACTGGCTGGGATTACTGGGAGCTGAAATTCAAAACACCTTGAGGAGCACAGTTTGAGAACCACTGATCTAAGGAGCAGGGTAACTCTGAGAGGAAGTGTTTCCAAATTATGGGACCCCAATGACAAATTTTCTTCGTAAGATTTGTTCAGCGAGGTCTTGCCTTTGCCTTCCGCTATGACCAAGAAATTGAGACTTGCACAAGGTAAACCAATCGGTTTCCATGGCTAAACAGGGATTTGCGTCCTGGTCTCTGAGATGGACCCCGAGTTGTAGTCCAATTCCCACACCATTACACCATCCTGGCTTTCTCTCCATAGTCACTTTCAATGTGTAGAAGGGTATGCCTTTGGGTCTCATTTGTTCCCACGTGAATCAAAAGGAAAAGGATAAAGTCAGTGGACATGATATGTTTTGGCAGTCTCTCTATAACAACTTAAATCTTCATGAACCTGTCAAGACATCCTTTGGGCCACTGCCTCTGCTTCCCGCGCTAACAGATTTCATGCCACCACACATTTTCTTCTATGGGAAATAGCCTGGAAAAGGAAAGCTGGTTGTGGATGTTATGAAAACTAATTTCAATAAGCTTTAAAATATTGGGTAAGAGCTCATGGTCAAAAATATTTAAAGAGAAGAAAACACATGAAGAACGAGAATAGTTTAAGAGTGGTTTATTCAAGGCAATTCTATGTTTTGTGTATAAATCAGATTAGGTGAAGAACGGCACCTTTGTGTAATCCCCTTGACAACGAAAACTTATCTGTTTCTATTCTAACACTGGCTTCTTATCCAGACTTTAGCTTATGCACCAGGATAATCAAATGTATTGTACTTTTGCACACAGTAAAGAATCTTGCTGTAATTTATACAGTTCAGGCTGATTTTTAAAAAAATATTTCTTGCATTTCTCTAGGCGATATAGGTTTGCAGTATGATCTCTAGTACTTCTACTTTTTTAAATCCATATATGGTTAAAATCTTTGTTGTAAAATGTTGAGCATCACTTTGCTTGCATGGGACATTCATGCAATGGTCCAATGCAATTCCTTATGTCTGCATTCTCAAGAAATGTAATATATATTGAACATTTCCAATTTGTAGGACATAGCTTTTTTCATATTTGTTGGAATTCATAGAATATTCGTTCACATGAGGTTTGCTTTCTATAGAGGAAAATTCTATGAATTGGCATGCCATCTGTTTCTGGTGATTTCGTTCTTTTGAACCAATCTTACATTATAGGGTTTATTTCTACCAGGGATTTTTATTTCTATATCTGAAACAGCAGAAATACATATAGCTTACTCACAGTGAGCCTCTATTTGAGTCAGAGGGTGCTAAATACTTAAATGCATTTGAATATGATTAGATGGTTGACTGATTTTTAAATATATTTGACTACTTCACAGCAGCCAAACACACTTAATGAGAATCAGCCAGTGCACTTTCTGTGGGAACACAAAGAAAGACCAGTATGTCAAAACTGGCTGTGAGTAATTTTAATGTTTCTTAGCTCCTTCTGAAATGAATCTGAATTACCAACAAAACAGCAGGCAAAAAAGAGAACACGTACTAAACTGGAATCAAATTGGTACTGTTTCAGCGGACTTGCATTTGAAGTTCTCACCAGGCAACATGAAAGAGAAACCAGGCTCTGTTCTGTACCCCTGCCGTGATCTCTCATTGCCTTTTCCTGGCTATGAACAAGGCCACTGTGGTGCAGTGTAGGCCTATACCAAATGAGAGCCTCAACATCAAAGATCTGTGAAGCAAATAGTTTTGTAGAGGGATTTATTCAGAATGAATATTCTTAAAATAAGCCTCTGGGTCCTCCCCCGTGTTCCTAAAAGCACACACCTAAAGTCAAAAGCAGTCTTAAACCAGCACGGCAGGGGAAGGAGTTTAATTCTAAATGGTATCATTTCTGTGTCTTCGTCAAGATCCCAACTGTAGCTGCAATATGCTTCTTCACCCAAGTCCCAAAGGTGCAATTTGGTGACAAGCTGACATCCCAATCTAAAATATATAACTCTGAACATTTTTCACTGATTACAGCAATATTTCCACATCACAGGAGTTTCCGTATAGAACTGTATCATCACAATGAAAGGCAAAGGATCATGTTATAACCACCCAACCATTGTTTTTAAATGTACTTTATGATTTATTCATTTCTCTATCGAATAGTATCTATAAGTAATATATCTGTCAGCAAAATCTGACTGCTAAAGGGAACAGATTGTATCTAGTTTTCTTCCTCTCTTTCTGACACTTCTTGATTATGTGCCACTCAAATTCTGATTTCATATATTTCTATACTATCTCTTAATAAAAATGACTATAGTGATTTATGTATGAAGATAATATCAAAATGATCAAAACAAGAGAATACAATTACAGAAGTGGGCAACGTTGGTTGGAGGGTTGGTAGTGCAGTACCAACTCTACCCACTGGGTGTTGCACTTGGGTTCTGTTGGCAAACTGGATCTCATCACATCCAGCTTTTTCCCTGTCATACACCACTTCATCTACATTAAAGGACGAAGAGGCATGGAGTCCATCACATGAGGTTTGCTTTCTTTTGGCCTTCATCCATTTCCTTTCATCCTCAAAATGTAGATGAAGTGTACTGAAAAGGGGGAGTTCAGAACATGGGGAAGTAATTGTGTCTTGGGCCCCTGGTGTATGCCAGAATAGTTGCTAATGCCAAATAACACATGTGATGGGATCTGACAGATTCGCCCATGTTGAATTGTTTGAGTGACATGGAGGAATGGTGTTCCTTACCACTTTGCTTCCACTGCATTTCTAATGGAGGGAAGGAAAGCCTAGCACAGTGGTTCTCAACCTGGGGGTTGGGACCTCTGGAGGGGTCATGAGGGAGTGTCAGAGGGGTCACTAAAGACCACCAGAAAACACAGTATTTTCTGTTGGTCATGGGGGTTCTATGTGGGAAGTTTGGCCCAATTCTGTCATTGGTGGGGTTCAGAATGCTCTTTGATGGTAGGTGAACTATAAATCCCAGCAACTACAACTCCCAAAATATCAAGGTCTATTTTCCCCAAATTCCACCAGTGTTCACATCTGGGCATCTTGAGTATTTGTGCCAAGTTTAGTCCAGATCCATCATTGTTTGAGTCCACAGTGCTCTCTTTATGTAGGCAAACTACAACTCCAAAACTCAATGCCAATGCCCACCAAAACTCTTCCAGTATTTTCTGTTGGTCATGGGAGTTCTGTGTGCCAAGTTTGGCCCAATTACATCGCTGGTGGAGTTCAGAATGCTCTTTGATTGCAAGTGAACTATAAATCCCAGCAACTAAAACTCTCAAATGACAAAATCAACCGCCCAACCCCGCCAGTATTCAAATTTGGGCGTATCGGGTATTTGTGCCAAATTTGGTCCACTGAATGAAAATACATCCTGCCTATCAGATATTTACATGACGATTCATAACAGCAGCAAAATGACAGTTACGAAGTAGGAAGGAAAATAATTGTATAGTTGGGGGTCACTACCTCATGACTAACTGTATTAAGGGGTCGCAGCATGAGGAAGGTTGAGAACCACTGGCCTAGCAGGAGGAGATCATGGCAAAATGGTTTATAATTACACTGGTCTTATGAAGAGAAGGAAGGCACTGGAATGGAAATAATCCAGATTTTTATATGGCAGTGTTGATGGAGCTTTAGAAGAAGACAATGGCAAACCTTTTCTGAAAAAAATCTTGCAACCCCCCCCCCCCCCCCCCTTGTGATCGTTTCATCGTAGGATCACTGATGGGTCAAAAACAATTGAAGGCACACAGCAACAGCAAATGTAGTCCACCCACCTCTGATCAAAATATATTAATAGGGACAGCCACTTCTGGTTTGCACTGTGTCAAATAATATCATTATCTCATTGCTCATAACTGTAGCATTTCCATAGACCAACTCTCATAAAGATACATAATCAAAACCAGAGTAGGAAACATGTTTATTCGAAACTACCTTCACAAGGTTTAGTGCTTACACAACCATTTAAATGTTCTTCCTCTTTTCTTCTGCACTTTCTCTCCTCCTCTCCCTCCCTCTAACCCTTCCCCACATAATTTTCATTCATCCTTTCTCTCTTCTCATTCTCCTGAGGACACAGGCCCAAAACCTGCAATCCATCATGAGTTAACCTCAGGTTAACCTAGATTAATGCAAAGTTATAGTGAAATGATTTTTGGGTTCCTTGTTTTTTTTTCTTTAGGCTGTACATTAAAAATGTTGGAATTGGTAGCAAAGGGAAAACCCCCACAATGGATGAAATCTTCCAATTGCAGTTGAGATACAGTGCAGGAGGTGTTCAGCAGACTTAATTACTTGAGCTTCTGTGAGGAGCGAACAAATTTTAGTTTGCACCAAGGGCTGCTGGGCAAAGAAAATGACCCTATCAGTAGCAGCATGAAAAGCAAAACAAAATCCTGAATTACCTGCATAGATCACAATTCCTACAGCAACTTCTGTGTTCCTTACTGTACATCCACGGAGAAGTAGATTTTCAATGTTGAAACCAATCCTCGTGAGATCAGTTTGCTCCCTACAATGAAGAAATTTTTGTATGATACATTATTTATATTTACCCACTGAAATTGTATTTTGTCACCCTCCTGTAAAATTGGCCTAAGAGAGCTCCCCCCCCCAATGGTAATCGGGAATGGGTTTCACTTTCACTTCATTAGCACAATGGCATAGAATGACATCACAAATATCTGTAAGCGAGCTTTTAAATATCTGTAAGCTAGTTTAAAAAGGTTTTCTGTCAGATGAAAATGTCACACTGCATGTGTGATATGTTTGGATCTAGCTATGCTGAGCTGAATTATTTTCTGTCAATGGGTATAAAAAATAATTTACGCATGAGTAACTTGGAAGTTAAGCAGGGTCAACACTGGCCAGTGTGGGATAGAAAATTTCAATACATGTCTATCACTGTCTGTCTGTCTATCTAACTATCTATCTATCCATCCACTCATCTTTCTTGCTAACATGCATAGTATTGAGTATGAACCATTGCTCAGAGAAGTGTTGTCAGACTAAAATGCACATCATGTAGTGACTTTGGCTGGTTAGATCTAGGCTAGTAGGGTTGGGTTTAGGGAAACTCTTTGATATTGTGGGTAGTACTGGATCCTTTTACCACCCACTTAGGGCCTTACTACAACCAAGATTATTGCCAATGTTACAGTTGTCAGGAAACACCACCTTGCATCTGGCAGGATGGCACAGCACACTTTCCCCTCTTTGTTTCTTTTGATGAATCTAGGAGGTAGCAATTATTGCGAACACAAAATTGGCCCATGTGTCATGTGTTGCACACCCTCCTGCTAGGGATAATATAACTAACAAAAACAGGATTTACATGCATGAGATTAAATTACTGATCTGGTACACCAATTGATGTGGGACTCGTGCTTGCCTCCAGTGACATTTCTGAACCCCTGCTGTCTTGTTCAGAGACATATAAGAAGCTTTGGCAGTTTGAATATTATTCATAAATATCAAAACATTCAGGTATTTTGAAGGCCAAATACACATGGAGGGACACTTGCACTCAGGTCCTGACCCTATGGTCCGTGAGTGTGAAGGCTCCTCTTTAGATCATTGCAAACCTAGCATGAGGCCTGAAGGAGGTTTCCAGGTGTGCTCAGCCGAACATACGTGGAAGCTTTTGTGTGATGAGGAACTGATGTGGCAGGTTCCTGAAATCATTAGAAAAGGAGGGACTTCTACTGAAATTGTTATTAAATACTATATAATTTTTTTGGAGGCCTGTTAGACCCTTAAAGAGGAAAATATATAGAAAGGCCATCCCTTGATTTGTTGATGTGTATAGAATTACACATGACCCACTCAACTTTCATTGTTTTAAGGATGCAGTGTTGGTTTTGGCTACTGGAAAACATTTAGTTCAAATGACTAAAAATGAACAAGTTTTTGTGCTAAATGTTGGGTCATTGGATATGGAGCATCTGTTTCTCTAAATAGTTTTAATGTCCCTAATACTCAACTGATAGCTCAATGAGAGTACAGTATTGCTAAGTATATGCATTTTTGTTGACTTAGGATGGAATGGGCCTTCCAGATGTTGTTGTGGCCTTCCAAATGTTGTTGGGTATGCCAACCCTTCACAACCTATGGCCCTCCAGGTGTTTTGGACTTCAGCTCCCAGAATTTTTGATCATTGGACAGGCTGGTTAGGAATTCTGAGAGTTGGACTCCCAAACACATGCAGGGCTGTAGGATATACAGGTCTGCGTTATACTGATAAGGGTGGTGGGCCTCCAATAACATCTGGAGGACCACAGTGAGCTACATCCAACCTAGGATGTATATGATTGACACTGCCCTGGATGATAAACCTCTGAATATGAGAAACATATTGAATGATAAATAACCACAATGACTTACATATAGCCTTTGAATCTATTGAGGTCATTGTTGGGCTTTTCACAAACAATTATATTTTGGAAAGCTTCTGGCTCAAATTCAGTGTTCTGCAAGAAATAACACAAAAATCACAGTGAAACTTTGCATGATTCATCTTTTCACTATAGAGCTGTAATGTCTTTCAAGTTGATTCCATCCAAGTATTTGTGTAGAGGTAGTGATGATTTAAGGTAGTCTAGTAAGCAACCTGTTTTTTAAAAAATACAGAGAGCTTAATATTCTTAATTAAGTTCTCTCGAAAAAATTAAATGATGTATTAAGAATTTGGAATAAATTTAAAACAAGACTATTGACTTCATCACACACAATAAAATCAGTGTTTCTACACATTTAAGCAATGACAACCCACTGTGCGCTTCACACGACCTGAGCTTCAACTGTGGGGGTGAGTTTTGTAAAGTGTTTGTTTTCCCAATGATTCCTGAGTCAATGGGCAAGGGACTTATTTTCAACCCTCCCCCGCCATTACAGATGGGCCAAAAGGCCAATTTCACAGGATGATGCTAATCACCGTTGCCCACTTTTATTGCTTGTTTATAAATAAACCAATGACACTGTGTGTTGGAAGAACCAAAATGCCCTTTCACCAGATTGCCAATGCAGGGGCTTGGGAAAAGGGTTAATTTAAAACCACTTCCTACAATTGCCAATGCAAAGGCTCAGGGAAAGATGAGGGTTAATTAAAAACCACTTCCTGCGATCTGGAGTGATTTTTTTTTTAAAGATAAATAATCAAATTCCTGGAGGTACAATGAAAGGAATTCTTAGTGCAAACGACCCCAAGGAAAGTGCCACCTTAAGAAAGGTGCTTCTGTTTGAGGCAGTCTAAGGGGTTTGAAGCCAGGGCTGCCTTAAAGGTTGCTTGTTTTAAAAAGTGTGCTGGTATACTTGAAATGGGAGAATTCATCACCTGCCCATGTGATGGAAATTAAATGGATGGTTGAGTTAGAAGCTGGAAGAGGCAATCTTCTTTGAAGACAGAACCCCATGAAACTCCACCCTTTCCCCTGCTTTCACTCATTTTCTACAGCTCAAAGCGATGAAGTCCTAGGTAACAAAATACTACTTTGGAGGCATTTTATAACTTAGATCAGACAACAAATGTAAAATTGACAATATATAGAGATGTAATAGTATTTGAAAAGGACTTAAACACACATATTTTCACAGTAAGATCTTGATGTAATCATACGACGAACTGATGCATTGAATGCAATTTTACTGTTTCTTGGCAGGGGGTTGGACTGGATGGCCCACGAGGTCTCTTCCAACTTTATGATTCTATGATACATTAGAATTGTTCATTTCACCAGATCTACTAGAAGTATTATGTCTTGATAAAGCTGGATATATTTAGCTGGGAATGGGGGAGTGGCATATAAAATTCAGTGGATAGTGGCTTTTGGATTTAGAGCAAAACAGATTGAGACATTTGGTTAGTGTTTTAAAATTCCAGACTGAAACCCAAAAGGTATTCATAACCCTGCTAACACAGAAGCCAGCAGTTGCCATTTAGGAAAACACTTGAGTTGGAATTGATAAAACCAACTGTTTTGTAGATGCATAGAATTATTTGTCTCTATTTGTTTACTTGGTTGTTATTAACTAGAGTGTGTTCATTTAGATGGGAGTCAAAACCGCATTTACCTTCTGGGTTTTTGGTGTGATGCTGTTGCAGTTGGACACAAAAAGAAAAGTACATTTTGAAAACTGATAATATGCAGTTGGAAAAATTGAAGAGAAATTAGATGCATTAGAATCATAGAATCATAGAATCAAAGAGTTGGAAGAGACCTCATGGGCCATCCAGTCCAACCCCCTGCCAAGAAGCAGGAATGTTGCATTCAAATCACCCCTGACAGATGGCCATCCAGCCTCTGTTTAAAAGCTTCCAAAGAAGGAGCCTCCACCACACTCTGGGGCAGAGAGTTCCACTGCTGAACGGCTCTCACAGTCAGGAAGTTCTTCCTTGTGTTCAGATGGAATCTCCTCTCTTGTAGTTTGAACACATTGTTCCACGTCCTAGTCTCCAAGGAAGCAGAAAACAAGCTTGCTCCCTCCTCCCTGTGGCCTCCTCTCACATATTTATACATGGCTATCATATCCCCTCTCAGCCTTCTCTTCTTCAGGCTAAACATGCCCAGCTCCTTAAGCCGCTCCTCATAGAGCTTGTTCTCCAGACCCTTGATCATTTTAGTCGCCCTCCTCTGGACTCATTCCAGCTTGTCAATATCTCTCTTGAATTGTGGTGCCCAGAATTGGACACAATATTCCAGGTGTGGTCTAACCAAAGCGGAATAGAGGGGTAGCATTACTTCCCTAGATCTAGACACTATGCTCCTATTGATGCAGGCCAAAATCCCATTGGCTTTTTTTGCCGCCACATCACATTGTTGGCTCATGTTTAATGTGTTGTCCACGAGGACTCCAAGATCTTTTTCACACGTACTGCTCTCGAGCCAGGCGTCCCCCATTTTGTATCTTTGCATTTCGTTTTTCCTGCCAAAGTGGAGTATCTTGCATTTGTCCCTGTTGAACTTCATTTTGTTAGTTTCGGCCCATCTCTCTAATCTGTCAAGATCATTTTGAATCCTGCTCCTGTCCCCTGGAGTATTGGATATCCCTCCCAATTTGGTGTCGTCTGCAAACTTGATGATCATGCCTTCTAGCCCTTCATCTGTCATTAATAAAGATGTTGAACAGGACCGGGCCCAGGACAGAACCCTGCGGCACTCCACTTGTCACTTCTTTCCAAGATGAAGAGGAAGCATTGGTGAGCACCCTCTGGGTTCGTCCATTTAACCAATTATAGATCCCTCTCACCGTAGTTTTGCCTAGCCCACATTGCACTAGTTTGTTTGCCAGAAGGTCACTTATGACATGCTTGAATGTGTTTGTCAGGAATTCTTGGTGAGAACTGGCAATGCCTAATTTTGGAGAAGGACCAATTTTGGCAGAAAAAATATGGATGAATTCTTGCATTGATGTAAATGTTACTGAGCTAAAATCAACAATGATCAATCATAGCAAGATTCAGTAGTTCTTGTTATGAAGAACTACTGAATCCTGTGAAGATAACTTTCATTTTTAAAACTCCTGACGCTCTTCGAAAGGGGGGCAGCTTGCCCTGAGCCTGGAGGGCAACCCTACTGTTCCCAGGGCTGGCTGGCTGGTTGCTTGGCTACTGGCCTGGAAGGAAATCTAATGATGACTGGGAATCATAGCCACTGAAATGCCAGGATATGATCTCAGTCAATATCTCACATACTCTTGCAAGACCACAAGACTCATGAGACTAGATGATATTTCAGTAAGTTTATATGGATGTTTGCGGGTTTTCTAGTCATAATTTTGGCCACCCGCCATTTTGGTCCTATCCACACTCTCTCCTCTGACCCAGGTAATGCCCTGAGCTCAGCATGGGAGCTTGTTGTCTGGCTGCTGGAATTTGAAGCTTGCTTTGAACTGCATTAAATTGTTCAGTGTAGATTGGGCCATGGACACCTTCGAGGGCAGGAAGGGATTTTTCTGTATTATTGTAGCACAACTCATTTTGATGGGGTTTACTCACTTTATATGTAGGTTCTCTTACTCATTATATGTAGGTCATTATATGTTGGTTTGTTTATGATGTATCACTCTATACTTTGAAGTGGTTTGGCAGCTGCTGAGCCAGAACTGGAAAGTATGGAAGAAAGAGAGCACTATTCAAATTTGAGAAGGAAATGCCCTGAGGGGATTGACACATGGTAGAGACAGAATTAACCTGCAAGTTTGGGCATCTGCCCCCCCCCCCACTCTCTGGCAATAGCACACAAATTGCAAATAGCTGGATTATGGAGTGCTAATTCCTGTACATAATGCCGTAGTTGGGATCAACCCAGCTACATTTCATTTTAAATGAAGCTAATATTTGATTCCAGTTTTGTTATAATATGTCAGTGGATAAAATGTGTGTGTATGGGGAGGGGGGTGGTTGGGAGGAACAGGTTGCCAGGACAACAGAAACAGAACTTGGCTATTTTTGTATGGAATAGGTGAATGCCTGGAGAGAGAGAGAGAGAGAGAGAGAGAGAGAGAGAGAGAGAGAGAGAGAGAAGAAAGACAGGTGGCAGACAGATAAATAAAAAAAATCATGACTCCAAAAGAAAAAATTGTAGAGGAAGTCACAGGCAAGAGATTTCTCTGTAGGAGAGAAGTTATGGCTTTTCACAAAAGTGTTGCTTTCTGGAAGAACAGAACATGTATGCTTGCTCTCTCTCTCTCTCTCTATATATATATATCTTAGACAGATTGAAACTAAGAAATTGGTATCCTTCTGGGTCGTCTCTCTGGGATGGGCCTCGGGGGCACGGTCTTGGCGTGGCTCCGGTCCTTCCTGGAGGGCCGAACCCAGATGGTGAAGCTGGGAGACGCCTGCTCGGACCCCTGGCCTTTGACCTGTGGGGTCCCGCAAGGCTCTATTCTGTCTCCCATGCTTTTCAACATTTACATGAAACCGCTGGGAGAGGTCATCCGGAGTTTTGGAGTTGGGTGCCATCTCTATGCAGATGACACACAACTCTACTACTCCTTTCCACCTAATTCCAAGGAGGCCTCTCGGGTGCTGGACGAGTGCCTGGTCGCTGTGTCGATCTGGATGAGGAAGAACAAGCTGAAGATCAATCCCGACAAGACAGAGGTCCTCCTGGTCGATCGTAAACCGGATCGGGGTATAGGGTGGCTACCTGTATTGGACGGGGTTACACTCCCCCTGAAGCCACAGGTCCGCAGTTTGGGTGTCCTCTTGGATTCATCGCTCACACTTGAGGCTCAGGTGTCTGCGGTATCCGGGAGGGCCTTTGCACAATTGAGACTTGTGTGCCAGCTGCGACCGTACCTCGCGAAGGTTGATCTGGCCGGGGCGGTCCATGCCTTGGTCACCTCTAGAATGGATTACTGCAATGCGCTCTACGTGGGGCTGCCCTTGAAAACGGCTCGGAAATTCCAATTGGTCCAGCGGGCAGCGGCCAGGATGCTAACCGGGGCTCATTATCGAGAGAGATCTACCCCTCTGTTTAAGGAGCTCCACTGGCTGCCATTTATTTTCCGAGCCCAATTTAAGGTGCAGGTGCTCACCTACAAAGCCCTGAACGATTTGGGACCACCCTACCTGCGTGACCGCATCTCCATCTACGAACCTACACGCTCACTCCGGTCATCTGGGGAGGCCCTGCTCGTGATCCCACCCACGTCGCAAGCGCGCTTGGTGGGGACATGGGACAGGGCCTTTTCTGTGGCGGCCCCCCGGCTTTGGAACGTGCTCCCAAAAGATCTTCGACAGGCCCCTACCTTGGCAGTTTTCAGAAAGAATCTAAAAAACTTGGCTGTTCCGATGTGCCTTCTCAGATTAGGAACTCCCCATCCCCAAGACCTAGAAGCACTTTAGTATAATTAAGATCGCTGCACACTGCACTTATTTTAATCCTACGTTCCTCCTGCCATCTCAGCACTTTTAACACTGTACCCACTGCTCTAGCCGGCCCAGTTTTAAAGTGTCCTGATGTATTGTTACTGCTGTTGTTATTTTGCTTAACTATTTTGATTTGCTTTTGTTTTGCTGTTGTGTTATGTTTTGCTGTACTGTGTTTTTGAGGCTTCGGCCTGTGTAAGCTGCATCGAGTCCTTCGGGAGATGCTAGCGGGGTACAAATAAAGTTAATAATAATAATAGAAATTCTGCACTTATTAAAAGGAAACCATTGGAGATGGGGGAAGAAGAATGAAGAGACTGCCAGAACTGTGGAAAAGATAACACTGTTTAATGGAAATTATATTCATTCAAAATGTTGGGGAAAATTACTCATTCTGCTACTATTCTCCTCTGGATTATTTCTCCAGTATTACATGAATAATGTTCTGCTTTTTTGTTAATTTATAACACTTCGCTTGCTGAGAACTAATTACCTGGTACCCAGGCATAGACACATCACCTTTCCTCCCTCTGTCACTTTTCCTCCTGAAACTCAAGATAATTGTAGGGCAGCTTTGGCACATGTTACATGGAAGACAGTCTGAGCACAATTCCCACAAAGGTTATGCTGTTAAAAAACATTTCCTCCAACTGGGCAGTTTTGTGTTTCTGTTTGCATGATAAAAGAATAGAGGACAGAAGGAGCCACTCCAAGAACCATACCTCCATGCAGAATCCTTTCACAACATGTCTTTGCTTCAGATTGGTCTCACCATCGAGATTGGCTGTCTCCAAGTGACAGATCCCATTCTGATCAGAGGAATACAGCAGCAGCATGTCAGCTGGGACGATCTCATTACACTGCAGCTGCACAAAGTCTCCTACTCGGACGTCTTTCCAGCACATCTCAGTGTAGCTGTTTTTGCTTCTGTTAAGAGAAAAGGCAGCACAATTGAGTTGCTTGTGACAGCCCATGAAGTCAAGGAGTATCCCTTGCCTTTGGATTATAGGATGTGTTGCCTAGGTTCTTGAAGTCAAAGAGTGCAATTTTATCACACCTATTTTCTTACATTTTTGTGAGACTCACAATGTAATTTATGAGTACATTTTATTTCTTAGTAACTGAAGTGCACCTGGTGCTGCTCTGGTCTGTTCTTAATGCTCCAAAAGAGGTCCACAAGACCTTCTGTTTTCTGGCCTTCATAGTCTCAAGACTCTACTGCTGGGAATTCAGAGAATCCTCTTCCATTCCCTCTCCCTTTTGAATGCCAGAAGTTTTAGTAGCATTGCCCTAGAAAAAGAAACCCTGATGCATTATTGACCGATTGGTTGCTTATAGGAAACTAGAACTTCAACTTGAAACTGGTTACAGCAACTTTGGTGACCACTTAGAAAAATATTTCAAAATTTCTAGCCCTGTTCTCTACATGCCTAACACATCTAAGAATGGGCATTTTAAGATATTCTTAATGGACAATAATATTTGTATGTGGGCAAGACAAGCAGGATTTTATAGCTCAGTCCCAGCACACGGAATGGTATCTGGGAGCAGATGGGATACCAGGTACCAAGTGTGTCTAACCTGGATATAACAGAATTCTCAAACTATAATTTTAATTTTTAAAGAGGAGCAACCACCACATTTTATACCACCTTCCTGTTTATGGGCTTCTCCATAATAGAGAAGGACTTCACTTTCATATCTCTGGTCCAACATTATACTAGAATTTAAAGTGTATAGCTGTTTGTTATGCTATACAACTCGAAATGCATGATCACAGAGCCATAAAACATAGTATATTATCGAATGGAACCAAAATGAAGATGATGGAACAACAACAGCAATGGCAATAATAATACATGTATTATTTATTGACTATCTCTCCCCATGGATTAAGGCAGAGAAAAATACAACACATGAAAACATTTAAAAACACATACATCAATTAAAACACATTGGAGTCCAACTGGGCTCCTTATTTCTTAGCTATTCTGTTTGGGTCCAGTGCTTTCCCCTACTATCCAGCTTATTCAGGTTTCCTCTCTGCATTCACAGGAATAAAGTTGATGGGAGAGTCATACCAAATGGTGGTGATACCTTGTGCAGAATCAATATTTTCATCAAGGACATGGATGGATAACAGGGTATATATTTGTTGGGGAAACAATACATGATTAGGGTTTGTAAACATTTTTTAAAATAGAATTACTGTTGGTCATCCATATCCACAGATTCTGTAACCACAGTTTTAACAATTCATGGCTTGAAAATATTCATTTAAAAAAATCCAAAAGCAAACCTTGATTTTGCTATTTTATATAGGAGACAACATTTTCCTTTGTCATTGTGTATCAGGAAACTTGAGTTTCCACAGTTTTTGGTATCTGCTGTAATACTATAAGTTGGTAGAACTGACTAATGTAGCAGAAATGAATAAAATGTCATGTTTGATTAGAGAAAGAATAATAATATAACAACAAATCTTTATATGCCACTTTTCTCCCACAAAGGGACTCAAAAGAGCTTCCAACATATTAAAATATTACAAAATCAACAGCAATCGAACACACAAATATAAATGATAAGCAATCAAGCATTTAAAACCATATTCAGTATTAAGCTGCCTTAACACATCTTGTTAATAGAGTCATTACTGACATTTCTTAAAGATGGGAACTTCCCATTGGCTTTTTGTGACAAAAAGGAAACTGAAGTGTTAACTTTGTGATTTGATCAATATAAAGGATTTGTCATTGAAAGAAGTTAGTTTGTGTCAATGTTCGACAGAGAGGTATGCTGAGAAGTCTGGAAGACAATTTTTCTCATTTTATTTGGTTTTTTCCCTTTTCCTTTATCTTTTTCTCTTTCATTATATCTTTTAAAATATACTTTTTATTGTATTCTTTACAACTTGTAATAAATAAAAACAGCAATAAAATTAGAAATAGAACCTCAGTTGATCTACATTATATAAAAAGGTAAAGGTTGCCCCTTGACATTAAGTCTAGTTATGTCTGACTCTGGGAGGCGGGGGTGCTCATCTCAATTTCTAAGCCAAAGAGCTGGCTTTGTCCGTAGGCACCTCCTAGGTCATGGGGCTGGCATGACTGCATGGAGTACCATTACCTTCCCACCAGAGTGGTACCCATTGATCTACTCACATTGGCATGTTCTCCAACTGCTAGGTTGGCAGAATCTGGGGCTAACAGCGGGAGCTCATCACGCTCCCCAGATCTGCACTGCCGACCTTTCAGTCAGCAAGTTCAGCAGCTCAGCAGTTTAACCTGTTGCATTACCGGGGCTCCACTACTTTATATACATCATTTTATATACTACATTATATACTCGTGTATAAGGCTAGGAATTATAGTAAAAAAATCAACTTATCCTCAGGTTAATGTGAATTCTGTACCTTAACACTAATTTAAAAAAGGAACCACCCCCCTCTCTCAGGAGTAAAGTGGTGAAAGGTGAGAAGGTGAGAGCTTAATCCATTGCAGGAGAAGCTAAAAGAAGCACTGACCCACCCTCTATTCTTTCCACCGTGATGCTGCCCTTGGCCTTTTTGACTGTCTGGGTGAGAATAATTAGAGGATCTTTTATATTGATTCAAAATTCTCTCTAGATAATTCTCTGTGTTGAAAGAGGAATTTCTCTGACCTATTTTATCCAGCATTGGAAGCAGAGGGTGTGGCATAGTCAATGATTAAAGAGGCGCCAGTATTCTCTTTCTGGAAAATAGTACATTATTTCCTCCTGAGGTTTTGCCAGGAAAAATCAAGAGAATGTCTCACTGATATATTCAATGGCTATATAAATTTATTGCTTGGTGTGACTTTAATGTCATAGTGTCTGTTGGTGCCATGAGGTGAAGTATCTCTTTCCTTTTGGGCTGATTTCTGGAAGGCATTGCCTAGTGGAAGCCCTCCTGTGGGAACTGCTCAGACCAAGTGAAGTGGAGTGAGGGATCTCTCCAAAGCAGCTCATAGTAACTTGGGATGACTCATCTCACACTTTGAGAAACATAGCTGTAAGAACTACTTACAAGATGGAGGCCAAGCCAAAAAAGTTTATCATGTGCTATATATACCTTCCTGTGAAATCAACACTTTTGGGTAACTGTTAGGCGCCATTTCCTTTCTCATAAGGGCAGTTCAATAATGAAACGAAAAGTAGAGAGGATGACTGTCCAGTGTTCTTGCATAGAAGAACTGATAGTTGGGCATCAGCTGTGAATATGTAAGGATTCAATGCTTTTGTAAAGACGATGTTCTGAATCCATAATATTGTCGTGCTGGGAGAAAGTTTACTCGGGAATAGGAAAATGTATAGCTGCTTAAAGTAGATGAGATGGGAGAAATCATGTCAGAAGATTTTTGTTTTGGTATTTCCCATGGTAGGTTTTAATATTGAACGACAGTTAGCTGCCAGCTTTCATGTCAGTAGGATGGAAAAAAAACTTTCCAGATTTTAGTTGAACATTTTTTTAAAAAACTATTCACAATTATTTGGAAACTTATTTCTTTCAAATTCAGACTAAAACCTTGAGTTGTTTCATCATCTCACTGACATGGAACCTTTACCCATCACTGATCTAATACCTAATTTCAAAATTAAAAATATTTTAAAAAGAAAATTCATGCAGAACTTTATTATTTCATTTAACAACATTGTAGTTAGCATTTGAAATATATGCACATGACAAAAGAGAGAGAGAAAGAGAAAATAAAGGTTGATACACAGAACATGTTGCAAATTTGTCAGTTTTGGCTCAGCAGAACTCTACTCCATAATGTCAAGTGAAAAAAATGAACTCATAATCCTTGGCAGTGCATCTAAAAACTGAGTGTTCACCACTCAAACACAACTTCTGACAATTCAGAAAATACCTCCCCACCTCCAGTCATTAAGAAAGAAGTTACAGCTTTCATTATTTCATTCTGAAATGATGATCTGATACTTCACAAATAGCATTCTAATTCAAACCCAACAGTTTATTGCTTTTCTGGAGCAAGATTTTCTGCCTCTTTGCCTTAAGCATTAATAATAATAATGATGATGATGATAATAATAATAATAATTTAATTAAAATACACAGAATGGCTGATAAATATTCACATAAGTTTTCTCAATGGTTTTTAGAGTAGGCTGTCATAACTATTGTGAGTTCACATTGGAGGTACAGAAGTTAGAAGGTTGCTTACTATTAATCACATCTGGGATCTGCAACACCATTTTGCATTATCTATTAATTTCCTAACAGGAATACTAATATTTAGTGGGCCAGACTGTCATCCATGACTCTTAGAAGGTTATTATAAGATGGCAGGAGCTCAACCAAATTAATTCCCTTTCCTTGGTTGTTTTTCCATTATTATTTTCAGCTCAGCAGCATTGAACATCCCATGTCTCTTGAAGATCGCTGAGCATGCTAAGTAGTTTTCAGACTGTCTTCCTGCTTTCTTTTTTGAAAATTTTAATAGGCATATATATGTATATGTATATATGTAAATATCCTCATCTATATAGAAGTAATGTCAGCACACCAGTAGAGGGAATGCTTGCAGGATATTTTGGCATTAATGGAATCTCAGCATGAAAGATGAAAAACAAATTGAGTTCTTATAATTAACTATACATATAAAAAGAATGGCACTATTCAAGTAACCAATGAATTGATGTATGTTACTAAAGACTTTATTACATGTATGGTACTAACGACTTTATCACATGAGGGGCAGTGGGGCAAATCCATCACACTGTGTACTGCTCCTTCATTGTGACACTTCCCCTATCACATGTGGGAAGCATTGCTCAAGCTGCAAGGATCAGCACAACATGAGTAGACTCCCATGTTGGGAGGAAAGCATCATTCAATGTTTCCACTCTGGTTGTGGATGGTGCCTCCACTGGAAGTCCACTGACATCAAGGGATGTTGGTCAGTATTCAAATTACTTGGTCACTATTCAAATGACCAGATGGCATAAAATGATCTAGTGAGCCATTGTACTTGCACAATGACTCAGTAGATTATTTATGCTTGGAAATACTGGCCTTTGTGATACAACACTTCCAACATTTTAAAATTATTAGAGACCTGCAATATCTGACTTGATACTATGGTTTGTGTTCTGGCTTGTATTTCAATCAAACACTTTCTTATTTGAATATAACTAGAAATTTTAAGAAATGTTGGATGTGTTCTAATATGGTGTGTGAGGGCCCATCTACACAGCACCTAAAACACAAAATTTCCTGAGTTAATATTAAACAGAGCTTGAATCAACAATTGGGGGAAGAGAGAAATCCCCCAATAGGGGCACATGCAAATTTGCTTGTATTTATATTAAGATATTTGCATGTGCGCATATATAATCAAGCGTATAATGGAATGATTTTTTTTTTTTACAAAACCTCCCACCAGATGTCTTCCATTTGCCCTCTGTCTTGTTCCGATACAGAGGAAGCCTGTGAGGATGGTGGGGGAAGAAGTCCCAGGACTCATAGGTCTATGTGCAGACATGTTCTCAGGCCCCGGGTTTTTTGTTCTCCATTTAAAACCCACATTTTCATACTGTCTGGAAGCGCCCTGAGAGATGGCAAAAGGGATTATGTTGACTCAACCCTTCTTTTGTTATAACACACTATAGTTGATTACATTAAATAATCAGTGCACGAAGCCCATGACTTGCTTAAGTGTCACATGATCTTCACATTATATTTCTCTCATACCTCTTCCTCACATGCTTCACTCACTGCATCATATGACTTTCAGGCCAATAAGATCTTCCAGTCCTACCTCCTTCACAGCTTTTAAAAAAACTTAAATTCAAACTGTTTGTTGCATTCTGTGTGCTATGCATTCATTTTTATCTATGATTGATGATAATCATCATGCAACTCCTGGAACGATTCCATCAGTGCTGCCTCCGGAAAATCCTGCAAATCTCTTGGGTAGACAAGCGGAGAAATGCCAGCATGCTGGAAGAAGCAAATACCACCAGTATTGAAGCAATGGTCCTCCACCATCAACTTCGCTGGACTGGCCACGTTGTCCGGATGCCTGACCACCATCTCCCAAGGCAGTTGCTCTACTCCGAACTCAATAACGGAAAACAGAATGTTGGTGGACATGAAAAGAGATTTAAAGATTCAAAGCCAACCTTAAAAACTCTGGTATAGACACTGAGAAACTGGGAAGCCCTGGCCCTTGAGCACTCCAGCTGGAGGTCAGCTGTGACCAGCAGTGCTGTAGAATGTGAAGAAGCACGAATGGAGGGTGAAAGAAAGAAATGTGTCAAGAGGAAGGTGCGTCAAGCCAACCCCGACCAGGACTGTCTTCCACCTCGAAGCCAATGCCCTCACTGCGAGAGATGATGCAGATCAAGAATAGGGCTCCACAGCCACCTACGGACCCACTGCCAGTACACTAATCCTGGAAGACTATCCTACTTGGACAACGAGGGATCGCCTAAGTAAAGTAAGTACACATTTTAGATATTTCAAAAAGAGGTATAGAGCATACAGCATACAGCTAGAGTTTCCTCAGACTCTATGTGTGCCATACGCTACACACACTGTGTTTATAAAATCATGTTGGCATTTACAGATGCCTTGTATTTGTAATTTGCATTTAGCTATCCTAAAAACTGGAAAAGGGGCATGTCCTTGAAGCAACTGATTTTCAAGATAATGAGAAAAATACATTACATAAAATGACCATACTTAAGGTATCTGTAATCCTTGGGATACAATGTATTACAGAATGGTATTCAGTCAGTGAGGCAAACAGCTTTTTGAGAGAGAACAATTTCACAGTTCAGGGACATTTTGTAAAGCTATATCAGTTAATGAGATATAGTAAAAGGACTTTCCGAGAAAAATCGTGTATCCTATCTACTGCATCAAGCCCCATTCAGCACCCCACCAAGTTAGTCCTCCCCTCTTTAACAAGTCAATGGAAAGTTCCTTTTGAAAAAAGTATGTTAAAGTTATACTTTTGAGTCTCCTCAAAGTAGTTATTTGCCATTATCATTGCAATTTTTTTTAAAAATAAAAAGCATATCTATCCGTTTCTTTAAAGTGATGAAAATCATTACTTTTAGTTTCTTAAAGCCATGAATGCTACAAGCTCTTAGGACCATTTTTCTTCTCTCCTCTGACTTATAGCAACATTTATCAACTGAACCATGTATTCATCTTCCATCTGTAACTATTAAAGTGACTAAAATAACGGTTTTGCCATTAAAAAAGTTAACTCTTATATTATATTGTATTTATTATATTATTGATAAACCTTTATTGTCTGAAAAAGGAATTAGAAATGACCGTTTTAATCTAGTCACCTATACGGTTTGTATCATTTTGCCATTCACTGATCAAAGGTCAGAGTATGTCCCTTAGCCTTTGTTACTATATAAATATGACTTGATAAATACAAACAACTACAACAAAGAACAAATAAAACATAAGCGTATGTGGCCAATAAAAGAAGCCAACACACTTTAACTCTCTCCTTACACCTAAGGGACATACAGTTGCATTGATAGGAGAACCTGGAAAATAAAAGTATAGAAAAAAGAGAAACACTGCAACAAAACCATAATAATATGAAGGGAAAGTTCATCAAGGCCCCATTCACACAGCTGTATAAAATCCACATTGAACTGGATTATCTGGCAGTGTGGACTCAGATAATCCAGTTCAAAGCAGATATTGTGGATTATCTGCCTTGATATTCTTGGTTATATGGCTGTGTGGAAGGGTCCCTAGAATGCAGGAAAAGACACTGGAAATGAAAAAAAGAGAAAAAAATGAGCTTCTAGAAGAGAATTTTGGTAAAAAGTTTTGAAAGAGGTAAACTGCATTGGAATTGCTAGAGGTAAATGCCCTCATAATAAAATTCAGTTCCAACAATAGGATCATGGGGTCTTTGAAATCTAACTAAAACTGTGTGGGTGTTGCTTTTTCATGAACCAACCGCACACTGCAAGAGCCAGTTCCAAAAGCATGCAGTAGATTTGCAAAAGAATTACTATATGCACCCCCCCCCCCCAGCATCCCAACAGAATTTGGGGACTAATTTTGGATATTTTCAGGGTTTCATGCAGTTTGTTGGACAAATGATTCCACACAGGATTAAGAGGAATTCAGATGAATCATTAGCCCAAACACATATCACGCCAGGAAAATCTGGTCTATAGCGCTGAGTTCAGTGACCCTTTCACATTACACAAAGATTTCACCTTATCTTCCATGACATCTTATGGAATCCTGGGATTTGTAGTTAGAGGGGAATTTTGAATTATCAGCCAGAGAAGTATTCTAGTGCTTTTGACTAAATTAAAAGTCTCAGTTTTTCATAGGGTGCAACTATAGAAGTTAAAATGGAATCATAATGCTATAATTGTTCAGTATGAAAGGGCCCCAGTATTAGAGAAAATACAAATCTCATACAATTGCTGGGAAACAAAACTGGGAGATTAATGTTCTACTCATGCACTTCGCGGAAACATCTGATCAGCCACTGTGAGAACAGAATTCTAGATAGGACATTGGCTTTATCCAGCATGGTTCTTGTTCTGTTCTTCTATGCCAGAATCAAACTGAATGCAGAAGCAGACGACAAATATTATATTTCATGCACAGCAAATAGCTATAGATGAGTTGAAAATAAATTATTTTACATGCATCTCAAGCAACCTACCTAAGGAAAATGGGTATTTTTTTCTAAATTGATCTCATATGCTACCAAAATACATTTTAGTATCATGATTTGTCCTGCTTCAAGGTCAAAATCAGCTCAGCCCTTGCTACAGTTGTCCACTCCTGATCTATATTGATAAACAAATTCAAATCTTACTTCTCCATATGTGGGGTAAAAGTTTGAATTCAACACAGTATTCTTAATTATATTTTCATCTTCCTTACAAAGTTCTGGGGCAGTACTTTTTTTTTTCATTTCAGGAGCGACTTGAGAAACTGCATGTCGCTTCTGGTGTGAGAGAGTTTGCCATCTGCAAGGACATTGACCAGGAGATACCCAGATGTTTTATCATCCTGTGGGAGGCTTCTCTCATGTCCCCGCATGAGAAGCTGGAGCTGACACATGGGAGCTCACCCTGCTCTCTGTACTAATGGACCATTGAATCTCCAAATTAGGAATTACAGTTGTAATTTGGAATTACAGTTGTGGGCCTCAGGCTCACAGACTTTCTTCTTCTTTTATGCTTTCACTCAGCAGTTGGCATCCTTTTAGTGACACAGGCAGAAATCAACACTACATATGTTTATTTTATGTCATTGCTGAGGTTGGTATTGGAGGAAAAAATACCAACCTCAGCAATAAGGTTGCTATTCCATCATCCCCCGAGATCGCTGGAGGACCCTGGCGGACTTCAGCAGAACATGTCATCACTTTGCACTTGGCTACAGCATCATAGCCACATGCTTTTGCAATTCCTGTGTTCTCATCCAGACAGTCTGGGTTAAAGGGAAGTTATTGTTGCTATTGTTGCCCATTTGTTGTCATTTTGATGTAAGGACAATCTATGGCTATTGTCACCAGGAAATGTGATAAGAAATCGCAGAATATGTATGGATAAAGAAATAACATCTGGAAACAGTCACGTGTGATGACATCTAAACTGTTTCCATACACATTTTCTATAGAACAGTATAGCTAACTGAATTAGTAATTCACTTTTAGACAAAATAATGAGGAACCAAATTACAAGACGTTGCTTTGTTGTAATTTATAACACTTTCAAGAAAACAAAAACAAAATGTCCCACATAATTAATAAGATAAGAGTTTTGTAAGGTTGAGATTGACAGTACTTTTTTATTTTCACCAAAATATACAGGCTACGTCAAATTAACAAGATGCGTGCAAAGAAACAGGATATATTGTATGCTGACTCTTAATTTCATGCAAACATTGATGGGGCTTGAGTTAACAATGAACAGTGCAATAAAAATGTTGACACAGTGTGCAACAGCAATAAGAAAGGCAAAGTCCATGCAAAGAAACATTAGGAAGGTGTTCACAAAATAAAATAGTCAGCTCTTCTAAAAACCTGTGGTAGAACCCAAGATGGAATACCATGTATAGTTCTGCTTACCACACATCAAAAATATTGTAGAACTAGGAAAGATGCAAAAAAAAAAAAAAAAAAAAACCCCTGCAAGAATAACACATTGTATCGCAGCTATGGGCAAACCCAGGCCCAGGACCAGATGTGCCCCCTTGGGCTCGTTTCTCAGGCCCTCTTCTCTCTCACCTTCCTTCCTTTTCTCTTCCCTTCCTCCTTCCCTCCCTCCCTTCCTTATCTCCACCCTTTAATCCTTTCTTTTTTCCCTCCCTCCTTCCCTCTCACTGTACCCTTCCTTCCTACCTCCCCCCTCCTTCCATCCTTCTCTTCCCTCTTCCTACTTTCCTCCTGGGGGATATTTAGCTAGGAGAAGAGGTGGTTGAGAGGGAAAATGCGAACCATGTCTCAAGATTTAAAATTGTGCCCCATTGAGGAGGAGGGAGGGGGAAAACTAACTTTCTGCTGCTCTAGAGACCAGGGCACAAGGGAGCAATGGTTTCAAATGGCAGGGAAAGAGGTTCAACTGAAAAGATTAGGAAGAACTTCCTGAGAGTAAGAACTGTTGGTGAGTGGCACAGGTTGGCTGGGAGTGTGGTGGAGTCTCCTTCTTTGGAGGCTTTTCCACAAAAGCTGTCTATTGGGAGTGCTTTCATTATGCCTTCTTGCATGGCAGAGGGTTGGACTGGATGGCCCTTGGGGGTCTCCTCCAGCGCTAGGATTCTAGGATTATCATGAGTAGACAGTATGCGGTCTAATGGATACACTTTTTCCTCTCCCATCCACCATCTCATCCTGATCAAGGCCGACCCTTTTGGGATCCGACTATTTCCCGTCTTTCCTTCACTTTCTGCCTCCAAAAGAGAAGAGGAAAGGGAGGAAAGGGCAGGGAAGGGACTTGGGGAGAGCTCCCTTCCTTCTCGTCCACCCACCCCGCTCTAGCCCACCATGTGGTCCCCAATTTAGAAAGTTTTCCCATGTCTGGTGGATTTTTTTACCTAACAAAAAAGTCGATAACAGAGACATGGTAATCATATAAAATATGCATTATCTGTAGAAAGACAATACCCCCCCCCCCCCAATTAGAATGTATTAGGGTCATCTGCTGAAACTGATTGGTTAAATATTTAAGACAGATAAAAATATTTTTTTTTGTGCAAAGAACAAAGTTAAACTAGGCAACTATTTTCTAAAAGATGTAGCAATAGCCACCCACTGAGTTATTTTTAAATGTAGATAAAATAAACTGATGGCACATAAGTCTATAAATGACCATGAGATACTTGCTAGGAGCACGCCTCTCAGTGCTAGTGTTAGAAGTTCACAGGAGGAAGTAACTAATGTTCTCCAGACCAAATTGTGTGTTTCTCATGGTAATTCCGCAACAAGATGCTAGTTACACATTTTCTGTCAAATAGGCATAATTAAATATTGACTCAGACCAAAGTCTAATATATTTTTGAGTACTTTTGAAATATATCAAAATTCAATATATCATTTACCTTCTGTAAACCAGACAGCCCATGCTATTGATCTCTGTGTCCAGACTGAATCTCCGAAAGTCCTCCCAAGCATCTTTGATGGCTGTGGCGGCCATTATAACACAGATCGGGATCACAGCTATCCCTGGTTCAAATGCATTGAGCACAGGTATGAAATTGAGTGCTACGATAGCCACAAAGTAAAAATTGGCAAAACGATGAAACTGCTCAAAGAGGTTTTTAGGGATGAAAGACAGGAGGGTGTATTTTGTAGTCTTGATTTTGTTGCCCTCATAATGTCGATTTGGATTTTCTTTCCACTTGCCTTCAAAGGGCAGGTTAGAAACAATGGCCCTCTTTGTTTCTTCTTCCTTCCTTCTCCCTCTCCTCCTTTTCACAGGTTCTTCAAGCTCAGAGTCTGAAGGTACACTCGGGAAGCACCGTCCTCTGAACCAAGGTATGTCCCTCGGGAATTTCATTGAGCGCATTTCCATGACATCTTCCTGCTCCTTAAAAGTTTGACTTTGCTGTACAGAGTTTGGAAATTAAGGGTAACCTACGCCAATTGATTTGCTGTACAGCTAAGTGCCGGGCTGAGTTGAACGAGACTAATTGCTTTCACTTGCTTTAAGTCAACACCTGCCGGAACGCAGACGTCAGAGTTGCACATACAAAGTTGCACATCCTCTTATAAACTGGTTTCCCTGTACTCGGAATGAATGCTCCCAGGTCCTAGTGCTTGCTCTTTGTAGCGATGAGTGAGGAAATTCTTCCTCACATGCAGAATTCCAAAGAAACTTCCCAACTTTCACATACAAACCAGGAACCATTCTTTGTCATCTAACTTGAATCTCTCAGGTATATTTTAATATGCACTGCTTTGTAATTGTATCCACAAAAGACTGCTTACTTCTGCATTTACAGCAGTATATATGTTTTTTAAAATCCACCTGTCGTGTTTCCAGGGAAGACATCCATGGGTACAGAAACAAGTCCATATGCTGAATTGAAAGTTGTATTACTTAGTATGCAATTTCATATTTTTGTTCATTTTTCACAAGATACTCAAGTAACCCAGTCACTGGAAAAATTCCTCCATATTTTAGTTTCTACTTTATGTGCACATGAAGCAGGGAGCAGAGAAGAGGAGTGAAACACATAGCTGGGAAAGAGCAATTGCATAAGGATTTAATGAATAATTCCCAACAGTTTGGCAATATGAGGGCAGGGAGTCAGCTATTTTTGCAAGGCATAGCGTGAGAGGAAGAATGGTGCCAGGCAGGAATAGCTATTTCTATTCAACAATCTAGATAGAAATGCCAATTCAATGGAATTTTACTAATGGGATGGGTATGGTGCCCAAAGATTTCAAAACATCTAGAAGAATCCTTACTACCTAAAATGTTTGAAAGATGTCAACATCTGCTTACCCTGTGGCAATTGAGAAAGCATATAGGAGTCTGTGTTGTGTAAACTGATTCAAAACTGAACTCAGAAAACAAAATTATTTAAAATAACACAAACCACAACAAGTTTCAGTTCACTCCCAATACAGTTCTAAATATATCTTTGAGAATGTGACAGGTTGCAAATCCTGTAAAATCTGCTTCCATACTGCCGAGTTCCCTCTTCTCCGGCTTGATGGCACACACTGAAAATGTGTGCACATGATAAAAAGGTTTCCTTAAAATCCACGATCGACAGAGCTTATCCTTATTTTATAATCGCAAAACAGCTGAGGAGGGATGGAAGTTGAGGGAACCAAATGGAAGCAGAAAAGGAAAGCAATTCCCGTGAGACATCATACCCTTGTTTTCATATTTCTTAAATTAAGCAGAGCTTGAATTTACACACCAGCATGACAAGCAAGTGACCCTAAAGGGAAATGGGGTTCAAGAGGTCAAACCTAAAGGAACCAGGAAGGTGAGGAGAGACAATGACAGGAAATCATTATAAATGTATAGGCTCAATCCTATAAAGCCCTAAACGGTTCTGGCCCAGTTTACCTGTCTGAACGTATCTCCCTCTACAAACCTTCAAGGACTCTTAAGATCATTGGGAGAGGCTCTGCTCTCGGTCCCACCACTCTCGCGTGATTGGTGGGGACAAGAGACAGGGTCTTCTCTATGGTGGCTCCTTGGCTGTGGCACTCCCTCCCAAATGATATCAGATCTGCCCCCTCTCTCCTGGGATTCCGAAAAAAACTCAAAACCTGGCTCTGGGGTCAAGCCTTTGAGCAATAGATATGGTGATTTGAATGTGATTGACTGATGTGACCGGCAATGGACTGATCTTGGATCGCGATTTTAAACCAGCAATATTTTAGAATTATAAATCTTGAATGTTTATAACTGTTTTAATGGTTTTAAAATTATGTTTGTTAATTCAATGTCTGGCATCTAATGGTTGCCTATTTTAAGTTGCCCTGAGTCCTCCCTTGGGGCTGAAAAGGACGGGGTATAAATGCTGAAAAGAAATAAATAAATAAATAAATAAATCTGCATGTGTGCACTTTGTTATATCGACATCAGCACTTATGAGGTGCAGTGCATCTCGGATGGTCAATAAGGTATGGATGTCTTGTACCTTTTGTGGTTCCTTTCAATCCACATTATCTAATCCTTTCTGGGTGCCATGAAACCATTTTCCAAGACTAATGGCTCCACAAGGACTCTCCTTAAGATGTCAGGGGTTTTAATCTCACTTTCTTATTCTGGATTGAGCATCTGTCTGGAAGGGCCTATAGTTGTCTTACATTTCCTGTTGTAGGACTTCGCCAATTCTGTCTTTTTGATGACTGGAAAAGGAATTTCAAAGTGAAACATTGTTTCCTATTTTCAGCTCTGTTTTTGTGAGGACTATTTTCATGAGAAGGCAAATTATCATATCATTTTTCCAAGGGATATTTCTAGATTAAAATAATTCTTGTGTTAAACTGATTAAGTTTTTGTTCCTTGGGTCGCATAAAATATGACATAGTAGACAGTAAAGGGTTTCTTTTAACCTCTATTTTAACTATTATCTTGGAAAATGTTCTTTTGTTCTTTTATAGTTTGTTTTTGTATAGAATCTCACAATCCCCAACCATTAAGATCTCTTGACAATTTCTCATATATTGCTCAGTAAATGCTTTCTGTTGTGTGCAATGTTTTGAATTCTGTTTGCAAATTTGATCTTTAATTCAAAAAGCAATCAAATTTCTTTTTAAATGTATCAAACCAGGCATTCGCATAAATAAGCATATGAATTGCAATGATTACAAATATTAAACAAAAAGTTGATATGCGACAATTATGTAATGTTCCAATAAAATAATCAATTTTAATTGGGTAGACAAAACAAAAGTCAAAAGTTGTTTTTTTTTTTGTCTACTGTTCATCTTACTTAGCTGGCAAACCCACTACACCCGGGCCCCACAATCCTAGGCCCCCCAGCTAGAGTCCTTTGAGCCCTGAAGATGAAAACGTATAATGGCCACAAATGAAAGAAGCAGTTCTCTGGACATGCAATAAAATTCTGTGATTAAGTACTGCAGGTGTAACATAAAAGTCTTACACTGAATCACCCTTCAAATACTGGGAAGTAGATATTTATTTTGCAGCAAAGAACAATGTAAAACAAAAGAAAAGAAATCCTAACAAAACACCAGAATGGATTTCTAAGAAGTTTACAAACTTCTCTTCTGTAGACTATTTTTGTTATTCTCGTTGCAACCATATGTTGATGGAACAAACATTAAAGTATAATTTAATGAATCACAATGATATAATACTTTTAGACTTACACATTGTATGCTTTCATTTTAGAACTGTTGATCTGTTGATCATATCTATATCGCCTATAATCTTCAATGCCATCCTTAATTGCGATAACTAAAAGTACAATGACCAGTGGCAACATTGTGATTTCTCTGTGGAAGACTTCCAATTGTGGGAACCAGTTGATGATCACCAAAAATAGGAAATAGATGTTGGCTAATCTGAAAGAAGAAGAAGACATGCTATTAATAGAACTTTAACATTTAACTGGCATTTCCTAATTACTCTTTAATTTGTATATGAGAATGAGTGTTTCCTGCAATCTTTAAATATGTTGGTGAAGTTCAGATTAACTGGATGACATGGTTTTTCATCTAAACTATGGCTGGTTTTTATATCTGTTCCAGAGCCTAAAGTTCCAGAGCCTAAAGTTTGTCTTTGGCCAGCAAATCATGATACAATACCACAATGTGGGACCTCTTCACACGGTTCAAATTTTGGTGGCAGCAACGGGTTTTTATTTACTTTAGCCAAAGAGCCCAATGGCTCCCATCAGACCCCAGAAAAGTACTTCAAGGGCGGCTCAGTGGCTGAACTGCTACCAACACCCTGTCACCACAAAATTGCTGATGGTGGTTGATGGGCAGCTCCCCATCTTTCCATTAGGAAAAATGGGTCGAGCTGACTCAAGAAAGCTTCCCCCTATGTTATGAAGACACAACAGTGCAGGACATGAGGCAATTGGTCCCCATGACCCCTGCGCAGGTGCCACTGGTATGCAGAGAGGCTGGCCGATTTCGGCGGTGCCTGTGACTAGGTAGCTGGAACTACTTTGCAAATAACTATTTCTTCTATCTTGTTTGTTAGTACATTTCAGAGCTTTTTCTGTTGTGATGTAAAGATGGGCCCACAGACAACTGGTTATCCAGCTGTGCAACCAGAATTATTCCAGTTTTGTACCCCAACTGGGCCAGAAGCAGTTTGAAAAGGTTCATCAAAGAGAATTTAAACCTGACATGCCATTTCCCACTCTACTATTTCACCCTAAACTGGCCTATAATATTCCAGGTCCTATGTATTTAATGAGGGCTACTTCACAACCGATGTTACGATAGGACCACTTTCATTGAAATAATTATTAATAACAGGTTTAACTGAATAACCCTTCCTACTCAGCATATTAAAACTGCTCAGTGTCAATTAACATGTAATAGCGAACTACTGAGTGAATAACAATAGGCATAGGTCTTAAGGCCTTGTAGCTACTCAGAGAAGTTCTTCTGGATGACAAGGTCAAGTACAATTCCTTTGTTACAATGATCCAAAAAACAACTCAGAAATACTTGGTCAGATTCATCCCAAGCTTTCCTTTACCTACTGTATATTCTAACAAGCCTCTCCACAGTTTCATTGCCTGTGTATTTCTATAATACCATTGAATAGGAAAATCCCAATTAGGGATGGAATTGATATTTGCAATTATTCATTCCCAAGCTTAAAATTGGTTTCCTAACAGCTGGGAAATCTCACTGGGAGGAATAATAGATGAGCAAAATTTAGGACATTTTTCTTCAGCTATTTGAAAACCCTATGAAATCCATGGGGTCACCAATAGGTTCACGGGCTACCTAAAGGCACAGACACATAAGTTTGAATGTCCCAAAGTGTTGTGCAAATTTTATTTGGTGAAGAAAAGCATGTGTGTTTTATGTACCCCCAATCTTCAACAAAACAAAAACAAAGCATGTTTTTTCTCAGCACTATAATACCTTAGCAATGCAATAGAGACATTAAAATACAATAGAGTCTTACTTATCCAACATAAACGGGTCACGAGAACGTTGGATAAGCGAAAATGTTGGATAATAAGGAGGAATTAAGGAAAAGTCTATTAAATGTCAAATAACATTATGATTTTACAAATTAAACACCAAAACATCATGTTTCTAAAAAAACATGGTAAGGTTTTCATTTTAATTGTGGTGCTTTTTTGCTCCTGTTGTTGTTATGTCCTTTCAAGTCACTTCTGACTTATGGTGACTCTAGGTCAAACCATGAAGTTTTCTTGGCAGAATTTGTTCAGAGGGAGCTTGCCCTGGCTTTCCTCTGAGGCTGAGAGGCTGCTGTGCCCAAGGTCATCCAGTGGGTTTCCAAGGCCAAGGAAGCATTTGACCTTAGTTTTCCTGCAGTCAGATCACTACACCACATTGACATACACCTACCTATAAAACTGTTCAAAGAGATTTCGGGGTAAAAAGGTCAGCAAAGTGTACTTTGTGGTCCGTATCCAATTTCCAGAGTATATCCGTGAGACTTTCTCTGATTCCTTTTCAAATATTTCATTATTAGGAAATACAACCCTCCATTTTTCTAGGTTGTATTTCTTCCTCTCCTTCTCAGATGACAACAAAGGTGCCGATTCTAGCTGAGTCTGGGAGTCCTCTTCGACTGACCATTGGCACGGGGGCCTCCAGCGATACAAAGCAGAGTCAACTGACAGTGCCATTTTCACCAATACGGATGCCTGAAAATAAAGACAAACAAAGACATAAGCATTTCCAATGTAGAAACAAGTGCATTTCTTGCTAGGGAAACATTAGGGCAGGCACCTGATTTTTCCCATATGAGTGCTAAATGTAGTACTTCCAGTACTAGTTCTTCAAGCTAAATAGTGCAATTATTTTTTCCCAGACAAAATGCATACAGGAGCATTTGTCAATCTTAAACAATGTTTTCATATAACCAGAGCAGGAAACAGAGGGTCAGAGTAAACCAGAGGAAAGTATATCCAACACACAGTAGCAGGGGATGAATATGTGTAGATGAATTATTTACTTGATCACATACCTGCCGTACCTGCTTTCTCAATTATGGAATATGTGTAATATCGATGAAAGCAATTATGAATTCAAAGTTGCAAGCAATTTTATAATTCTGAAGGCTCTTGAGGTGGTTTAATCTTTTTCAAAACAAATGACACTGTGTTAAACATGTTTCAAAAACTTTGCCTTTAATTTCTGAAAAAAAAAATACAGTTATGGGAAAGTGAACTTGAATTTGCTTTTGATTAAGATTGGTGGTCCCTAGCTAGCTCCCTTTCAAATGTCCCCTGACCCTGGCTAAAGATCGGCAATAGTTGTGGCAACAAAAAGGTGGTCTTACTGCATTTATTTATTTATTTAAAACATTTATATTCTGCCTTTCTCACCCTGTAGGAGACTCAGGGCAGAGAACAACATATATACGGCAAATATTCAATGCCGGGGCGTAAAACCATTAATATATACAAACATTAAAATCATTTATATCCGTTTTAAAATCAGTTGCTTAAAAACCATCTCAGGACACCATTCTTTTATTGCCTCATTGCACTGCCCCATAGGATTGGTCCCACAGCCAGGTCTTCACTATCTTTCTGAAGGACAGGAGGGAGGGGGTTGATCCAATATTGACAGGAAGGGAATTTCATAACGGGGGGGGGGGGGGGCAATCACTGAGAAGGCGCTCTCTCTTATCCCCGTCAAACGTGCCTGTGACAGTGGTGGGACTGAGAGCAGGGCCTCCCCAGGAGATCTTAGTTTTTGCAGTGGTTCATAAAGGGAGATGTGTTCAGACAGGTAAACTGGGCTGGGGAAATTGGCAGTATATTCCATACCATAGCACTCACAATTGTGTTTCCTGGTAACAGAAGTTGCCAGTTTAACAGCATTTTGAAAAGCATATGATAGCATGGACTTTGGTCCTTATAAATTTTGAGGCATATGTGGAAGAGAGCCAGTATGCATTCTGACAGAGAGCAGCCTGACATTATACTGTGCTGGCTGCAGGTAGAAACTCTTTCCTCATTCCCATTGTCTTCTTAGGTGCACAAAGCAAGTTAAGCAGCTCATGGGTACAGGTCCACTTCCACAGCTAATTCAGCTTGCTGGCTTCTCTTAAGGGGAAGTAATCCAAGCCTCCCTATGACAAAAGCGAAGAAGCAAAACTCCTGGTCCTTTTAATGCATAGATTTTAAATTGTGTGTTTAAACATTTTTGTTTTACTTGTGAAGTAGTCCCTCTATTTTTGCAAGGTTGTGATTGGAGGAACGCTATAAAGGGGGAGTGGATGTGACTAGCAAAATCCATTACGTTTTTCACAACTTTAGGAATCTTTAGCTTCTCCAAATTCTGATATAAATTGACTATAGAGTAATGCTCGAGAACCTAGAATCTCTAGATCTTCCAACATGACTCTGTGATCAGTATCCACCAGAAGTTGCCCTGGGAGACTCAGAGATTCCTAGAGATAACATATTAATAAAATCTGTAAAGAATGAAATCTACCAAAGTTCAACCAGACAATATGGAGGACCGACTGCATTTATTTTTATTTAAATGGTACAATTATCTGCCCCAACTGCTAGTTTTGGGAGTTGAGATAATAATAATAATAATAATAATAATAATAATACCTTAATTTTATACCCTGCCACCATCTCCCCGAAGGGACTAGGTGGCAGCGTACAAGGGAACGAACCCCAAAATACACACAATAAAATAAAATGAAACAAAATAAAATCAACAACAACAGCAGAAAAACATTACAATCACAGTACACATTTTAAAAACAGTATAATGGCTGAAAGATTAAGTGCTGAGTGCAGAGGATCAGGAAATGTGCAGTCATTCCTAGATAGAAGATAGAGCCCAGGGAAAGTACAAGATATGCTAAATTAAGAATCTTGAAAAACACACCTAGGATACAATTTTATTAGTGATATAGGGAGGCATAGTATATTTTTAAACATTATGGAAGAAGGTATCCTGTACCTCATTGTGAAATGTCTGCCACTCAAGTGTAAAACAATAGCCTGGGACCTCACAAGTACATTTCAATCCTCTTAGTTACACACCAGCGGTGAAAAGATGATCAGACACATTCAGGCTACCCTCACACACCCGAGGAAGAAGGAGCAGTCTGATGTTGGTTGTGAATGCAAAGGCAGCCGTGAGCACCTAGGAGATAGATCTGGATGCTACAACAAAGGAAATGCTGACGTGCTTTGCAGTATGGTGGAACATGCAACAAGGCCTTGACTGAGGAACTAAAGGCCTTTCCATACAGCCCTATATCCTAGAATATCAAGGCAGAAATATCTGCTTTGAACTGGGTTATCTGAGTCCACATTGGGATAATGTGGGATTTTCTGCCTTGATTTTCTGGGTTATACGGCTGTATGGAAGGGACCTAAGATATCAGGCTCACAAAGGAGGAGACAATTTCCCAGGTATCCTGGTCTCAGGTTTTTTTTTGGGTATTATTGGTCATGACATATGGACTGGTCCTAGGCAATACTCTGGTTTCAAATTTCTGGACACAATGAAATTTCCAAAACTGTTGAAGATTGTTTTGTTATTGGCTCGTGGTTATTGGCTCATGACTATTAAAATTGCAGCTCCAGTAGCCACCCTGCCAATCCAACTTATTTACAGCCAAGGATACAATAATGATGATGATTCCCTTTATGTTCCACCTTTTTCTTAGGTTGACTTGAGGGATATGAATAGAGAGGAGTTCACACCAATAAAAAACAAAAGAACAGAAAATAAAATGACCTGTATGTTCCTACACTTTAATACCTTTAAAAAATAGACAGTTCTAGTCCACACATTTTCAAAGCTAGGTGCTTTATCCCCCAGAATGAATTAGTTATACCACACCTGCCTCCAACAATAGATGTGGTAATGCTGCACAGTAGGGTGTTAACACTGATGTTGTCGCCAAATTCCAGAATAGTAATTAACCAGCCTACACAGATGTTTTCTTTATTTGATTTGTTGGCCTGCAAGCAAGGAGGGAGGCTAAAGCAATCATTCTTCAGAAGATTCAAGACGAGATATATTAACTTGCTATTACATGTGCCAAAAATGACTATGGGAGAAAACAAAAGAAAGGAATAAGGAAAGAAAGATTGTAGGGGAGGAAACTGGGTCAGTATGCCAATTTATTAATGTTTAAATGTCAATGGGTATTATTTTTAAAGTTCTGTCTGACGGAATTTTGATTTATGAAACACCATAATAAATGGTCTGTGGTTACCAAAGTAACTTCTAAGACTACCTTTTAAATGGAAATAAATTGAAATAAAATGTATCCCCCTTTCTCTTTCATAAAGGATTTCAGCCCTCAAACTGGAACTCTTACTAGCTGATTTTGGCCAAATCAGACTGGCCAGTGTCCAGCTGTGTTGTATGTTCCTTATTCGTACTGCATATAAATGAATGAAGCACAATATTATAATATGGTTTGAAATGCTCACAAGCAATTTCAATTAGATAATGTTATTAGAGTTTTAAATCACCTTGTTTTGAAGTTGTTTGCAGCAAATTTTTGTTCTGGCAAACTTACTTATATCTCAAGGTGTCCAATAGAAAGAAGATACATTTTATATAGAGCTATCTATATAACAAGGAGCAAATATTGAGTTGTGGTCTGAGCATTGGACTAAGACTTTGAAGACCAGGGTTCCAATCCCTGCTCAGCCATGGAAATGCAGTGGGGGACTTTGCAGAAGTCATGTTCTCTCAACCTCAGAAGAAGTCAAATCCCTTTGAACAAATCTTGCCAAAAAAATATTTGATAGATTTGCCTTAGTAAGTCAGAACCAACTTGTGACCTCATCAAAAAGGGCAGATTTCAGCAACATATGTTGGCTCCGTCCTACATAACCCACAGAGCTTACTGGCTCTCATCAAATGATGCTGGTGCGACTCTGTTGGTGATGTAGAGTGTAACTGGTATATGCCGCTACCATGACAAAACAGGAGGCTTCCCACGTTGCCATAGGAAGCCATGGGGAAGCCGTGCGATCGATGCTTCCCCCATGGGATCATCTGGAACAGGAGCTGGCTGATGCTTGGCATGGGTTGCCTGGTTCCCCATGCCCCCCCCCCCCCCAACAACACGAAGTGATTTCGGTGGCTGTGCAACAAGGTTGTTGAAGTCATGCAACAATATATCAAATGCAATGCACAGGAAGCAGATGAAGTTTGATTACTGTTCCAGACATTTCTGGAGGAATGAGGAAATCCTAATGCTTCATGGCTTGGCAAGACTACAGGGAAAGTAAGCAGTGAAATCAATATGGACAAATTGCTATGAATTCAAACTGTATTATATAAAAAAAGAATAATTTTTAAAATGATCAGGAGCAGAAAATGGGATGAGAATTGTGGTTATGACATAAAAATGGCTTGATGTCATAGTGTAATAGTTATAATTATTTCCAAAATAATGAGCTTTGCTGTTATTAGCGTGTACATTTTTTTACCTCTTTGCATACGTGTGTATTTGTGTATATGTACGTCTAAGTTACTGGCCAACTAGGGTGACCCCATGAATTCCATCAAGCTTTCTTTGGCAGCACACACTTATGAGATGGTTTGTATTGCCTTCCTCTATGCTGAAGGCACATGGCATTCTCTTATGAACCCCACATCTAAGGATCTCCAGTCAAGGACACTGTTTAGCTTCTGAGGTAAGAGGGGATCTGGTATCTTCAAGCTATTTAACCTCGTATCATATTGAAAGTTATATTTTTGAGTATACTTGCCAGCTGGACCTTATACACTGGTATCTCCAAAAGTCACTGGTAATTTGTATTCTTAATTTACTCACAAAATAATGAATAAATAATGAGGCTCAAAGTGTGGTATGGCCATAATGCCATTCCTCACACAAGAAAAAAATTCCATGGAACTGAACCCTGGTCTTCAACCCAAGAAGCGATTGCAATTGTTCTTCATTTTATAGAAATATGCATAAGATTACTCTGTCTGCCTCATATGACTGGCTGTAAAAAATTACAGTTGGTAAGAATTATCCTGCCCAGTTTGTATGGTTCTAAAACACAGTTTAAATATCCCTTATTCAGAAAGCTTGAAACTAAAAGTATTTGGGGGAAATATAAATATATACAGAGAGAGATATCTTGGAGACTACACCCAAGTGTAAACAAAACATTTATTTATGTCTCATATACACATAGACTGAAGGTAATTTTATACAATATTTAAATAATTTTGTGAATGAACCATTAAAAAAGGAAAGGTGTTACCATCTCAGCCAATCATGCAGACAATTTTGGTTTTTGGAGGATTTTGGTTTTTTAAATTCCAGATAAAAAATACCCTACCTGCACAAAGTTCTAAAACATGACACCTTTTCCAGTAGCAAAATGTGTGTTTCACATTAATTATTCATTTATGACTTTTTCTGCATGTTATAGTCTCTTGACTGAGCTAGTCATTAAAGCCTGACTACACATACAGCATAATTTAAGGTCCATGTTGCCACTTAATAAGCAGGCTATTTGTAAATAGGAATGCCCTATTCTTTCTCAACAGGCAACATTATTTGCAAACATTTGGTCAGGCTTATCAGTTTGCTTGCTTATATACAACTTTGCTCTCTAAAGAAAACTGACAGCTTCTTTCTGATTAGCTACTGAAATAAAATCCAAGCAAACAAATTAAGTGAAAGGAGGGAAAGCTGCCTTATTTGTGTAACTTATGCAGGCCACAGAATTCACCTTTTCTTGGTGCAGAAGTTGGATTGTTGGGAACAGAATTTGCGTCCCGATCCCCAGATATATTGTTAATGAATTAGTGTCAGTGATTCAGGGTTCATGAATATTTTGCAATGTAAGAAACAAAAAATGAGGGTCTACATTGACAATGTATCAAGGGTGAAAGAAACTAGAAGTCAGCTCAAAAAATAAACATACAATTTCTACTTTTATTAAAAGAGTAAGCTTTTTGAAAAACTACTTCTAAATAACTAGGAATTTATTTTTACAGTCTGAATATGTTCCCCTACTTGTTTCTTGCATTAGACACGGAACTTTCCTGTTTGTATTATATAAATAGATCTCTTCAAGGCACTTATATTTGTGAACAGTTTGTGTGCTGATCACACTGCCAGCTGTCAGCAGACAAACAATCATTCATATGGAGGGAAAGAAATGGCTGTAGAAGAAAAATATCTCTCAAGCAACCTTCCAATAAATACAAATGAGGAAATAACCATAAAACACTCCCTGCAACTTAGTCTTCACAATGACTTCCTGCCCTTTGTTTCAAAGTACATATTTTAACTGGCTCTGTTCAATGACCGAAATATAGCACATGCCAGGAAAGAAATGGTAATAATGATAGCTGTGGTGCAAACAGATCCTGAGATAGCAGGGTTTTAAAAAATCCTACATACTTATTGAGTGATTTTCCAAGGAGTAAATCCTTGTGATTCACTCAAGTTGTGCTTTTTGGGCACAGATGGGATATTTTCCTCTGCCCACTTCTCACAGTACAGCACCTACCCATTATACACCAGCTTTATACATCTTGCAATAATATCTTAGTCAGAAGGTTGATGTCCTGAGCTGCTCCTGACGGAGCAGTTTTCAAGTCACTCCAACACCACTGCTGAAACCAACTCAGCTAGATTAGGAAGGGAGGGTGGACAGGCCCTCAGCAGAATTTCTATTATGTCCTGCCCACCCACTTTCAAAACACCCACTTGAACCAGCAGATTGTGGGGCAGGAACCTACCTGGTGAGGAAGATAGGTTTCCTGATACACCCCAGCAATTCCACCTCCCTGCCCTCCAGGCCTTGCTGTCAGGCCCAAGTGGACAAAGCTGGGAGAAGTTAACCCTGACTCCCAGAGCTTCATCCAGCTAAGTCAGGGTGGTCCATGCTCTCATTACATCTAGGATAGACTACTGCAACACACTCTATGTGGGGTTGCCTTTGAAGACTGCTCGGAAGCTTCAAATAGTCCAACGAGAGGCAGCCAGGTTAATAACTGGGACGGCATACAGGGAGCATACAACTCCCATGTTACGCCAGCTCCACTGGCTGCCTGTTTGCTACCGGGCACAATTCAAAGTGCTGGCTTTGGCCTATAAAGCCCTAAATGGCCCCGGCCCTATTTATCTGTCCAAACACATCTCACCCTATAAACCATCGTGGAGATTAAGATCCTCCGGGGAGGCCCTGCTTTCCGTGCCACCATTGTTACAGGCGGACAAGAGACAGAGCCTTCTCGATGATTGCTCCCTGGCTATGGAACTCCCTTCCTGGTGAGATCAGGTCGGCCCCCTCCCTCCTGTCCTTTAGAAGGATGGTAAAAACTTGGCTGTGGGACCAAGCTTTCGGGACAGGGCAATAAAGCAGCAATAGGAAAGATTACCAGGCCAATTAGATTTGACGCTGATGACTAGGATGGTTTTAAATGGTGTATTTTAATATTGAGATAAATGTTTTTAATATTTATGTGTGTGTATCTGAATTTGTGTCCCGCTTTGCCGTATATATGCTGTGCTCCACCCTGAGTCCCCTTCGGGGTGAGAAGGATGGAATATAAATGTTTTAAATAAATAAATAAATATAATACAAGCAAGGTTGGGATGCTCACCCAGGATCAAGTCCTTAAAAAGAGATGTCTCCTTATTCAGTGACCTAGCATTGGAAAGCAACAGTTTCAGCCCAGGAGGCCTGTTGCCAAGGCTTTCCAGACTATTTCAATTTGGGGGTGGGGGTGAGAGTGAGGGCAGAGAGTCAGCTTGGGTGCAACCAAGTAGAACTACAGTGGAACTTAATTGTAAAGTTCCAGCATTAAAGCTTCCGAGGTCTCTTTCACTCAACACAGAACACTGATCGCACTTTAACTGCCATGACTGCATCCTATGGAATCCTGAATGTTGTAGTTTGAAGGGGCACTCAAGCAATTTGGCCAAAAATTCTAAATTCTAAATTCTCCACAAAACTAAAAATCCCAGGACTCCATAGGTTGGAGACACAGCAGTTAAAGTGGCATCAAAGGGCTATAATTATATAGTGTGAAAGAAAAATGAACTGTGTAAGAGTGAGTTAGAGTTTGGGACATTCTGTGGGGCTATTTTGAATGAGCTGTAGTGTAAAAAAAGTCACAACTTTGCACTTGGACATAGCAGGGCCAAAGAAGTTACTGTTTCTGGGTTCTGAGCACATATTCTATCTTTCCAAAGTCACCTCTGTGTGTTTATGTTTGCTATGGTAAGCATTTTGGTGTTTGTAAACCACTGAACTTCAAATTTGCTTGCAGGGATGCTACAGGGTATTTCTTGTTTCAGTGCTTAACATAATTAAAACAATGAAAGTAGACACATTGACCTCAAATCAACACAGCAATATTTTCTTGAAAAAAAGTTTTAGAAAACAGAGAAACTACATTATATGCCATTTGCTCTACTCCTGAAGCTGTTTTGACTGAGAAGCAGAGCAGCAATACAATCACTCAATCAGATTTAAATGTATCCACAGTCCATTCTGACCACTTGCTTAATCACAGAGGTTTTGAATTAAACATATTGAGTAACCACTATATTCAGTTGATACAATTTAAAAACAGTTGCTGTCCATTTTGCACATACAGACATCCTTTGACATTTGCGGGATTTTTAACCTGAGAGATGTCAGGTAAAAAAAAAGCAATTTCTTTAATTTATTTTATTTTCATTGTGATTGTGTGTCCCTAGTCATAGTGAATGTGGAGGGCTGGCTGTTTGTTATACATTTTTTTTGTAATTTTTATTGAAGCTTTTCAAATACAATAAAAGAGGGGGAACATAGTTAGCGTATAGGAAAATAGGAAATTAAGATAGTGAGGAATATAAAAGTGGTCGGGGGAAGATAGGATAAGTGTGTGTTTTAAGGGTATTGGGTAGGAAAGGGGGAAAGTGATTTGATAGGATGGAGTATATATTTTGACTTCCAATCTTCTTCACTTTCTTAATTCATAAAGTCTCTCGCAAAAAATTGGTCAGCTCCTTCTTGTAATCTTTTTAAGAGCATTAGTTGTTTATTTTTATCTTATATCTATTATCCATTTAAGGTTTTCTTGAATTATAAAGTTCTTTACTGGTGACCAGTCTGTTTTTTATATCTTCAGGTTCTGCTTTATACTCGTCAATTGGGTTAATTTGTCTATATTCATGAAGTCTATAATTTTAATTAGCCATTGTTCTTATGTTGGAATCTCTTTCATTCTCCACAATCTTGCATAGTTTATTCTGGCCACAGTCACCAGATAATTAAAGAGTTTGTCTTTATTAAGTTCCAATTCAAAGTCAATTATTCCTAAAAGGAAATATTCTGGTTTTACTGGGTTGTTGTAGGTTTTTCCGGGCTATATGGCCATGTTCTGGAGGCAATTTTTTTTCCTGACGTTTCGCCTGCATCTATGGCAAGCATCCTCAGAGGTAGTGAGGTCTGTTGGAAGTAGGAAAAATGGGTTTATATATCTGTGGAATGACCAGGGTGAGACAATGGACATATAATCACTCTCAACAAAAGATTCCCCCCAGGCACTTCCAAGCCATTGAATGCTAATCAAGGTGATCAGCTGAAACATTCACATCTAGCCCCAGCAGACAAAAGTCCTTTGTCTCACCCTGGTCATTCCACAGATATATAAACCCATTTTTCCTACTTCCAACAGACCTCACTACCTCTGAGGATGCTTGCCATAGATGCAGGCAAAACGTCAGGAGAAAATTGCCTCCAGAACATGGCCATATAGCCCGGAAAAACCTACAACAACCCAGTGATTCCGGCCATGAAAGCCTTCGACAATACATTCTGGTTTTAATTCCATTTTTATATCCAATATCTTTTCTATTTTTTCATTTATTTTTTTCCAATAAGACTTGGCAATTTTGCATGTCAACTATTTTGATTCACATGTATTTCTTTGTTCTATGGTATCACAGTAAAGGTGTGAATTGCCCTGGTTTGAATTGGGAGTGATAAAACTTATATTTTCCCTATAACCCACAGAAAAATCCTACTGATGTGTACTTATTGCTTACTGATAAACCCACATGTGTCAAAAGGAACATATTCCTAGGAAAGTGTGCATAGGGTTGCCTTATGGTCAGAGCTTGTGATGTTGCTTTTTTATCTTTCTTGCTGAATATTTGAGGAATTGTCTTTGCCCACATCAACCTACAGGTACACTGCGATTTTCCTCAGCGTCCCTTTTTCGAGTTTCACTGTTTTCTGAAGTTAAGTGACTGTAAAGCAGGGATCTTTCATGTGTGGTTTCTCCCTTCGGGAATTCTTTCCCCAGGAAGGTTTGTCTGTTGCCTTTGCTGAAGTTCTTTTGAAAACTGTCAGATCTTTAATTGTGAAACAATGACAGCACCATCTCACCAGTTGTGTTTACAGTGCTTTTGCTGTGTTTTCACACTTATTAAATATTGTTGAACCAGCCAGAAACATCAGTGCACACTATGTCCCTGGGTTTTCTGCTCAGTCTACTCAGAAAAAAGAGACCTTACAGGTACTGCTCATCACTAGGAATGTGCAAATATCTGCCACAAGAAGAACACAATGGAAAGGCACATCTGTGGCTCTCTAATCTAACATATCTCAAAATACCTTAATGTAATTCCACAGCTAGTGGCAGGCATTTGGCCGGGGGGGGGGGCCCTCGGGGGGCTTCAGTCCCCCCCCCCCGAAATTCTCATGGTGGTTCGCGAAAAGGCCTTACTGGTGCATTATTTAAACTGTTATGTTTATTCATATCATGATCTGATAACCATACTCAATATATCCCATATGCATGGGGGTATTGGGGTAACGATACAAAAGGTTTGCTAGGGTAGACCCTCTTTCACTCAGACTCAGCCCCCCCGAAACCCCCCCTGAAAAAAATTCAGCCCCCCCCCCGAAATGAAATCCTGGCTATGGGCCTGGCTAGTGGTTTAAATTCTTTTCATTTATTTTGTTATTTTGTTTCCCAGTCTTAACAACAGGACTAGGGGCATCCCCTGCTGCACAAGAAGCTGATGCAAGGTAGGTCAGCTGAACCAGAAGCAGAGGAAACACAGTTGACTCAGAATTCTAGGAGCTGGACTGAAGGAAATATTCAACTAATAATATCCATACCCTGTAATTGTTCCTATGTGGCAGGGGCATGCCTGATTAATTCTCTGTTGTTCCATTTTTTCAGCTGCTTTTAAATTATCCCAGCTTCTCTCTCCTCCTCAGCTTACTTAATTAAGTTGCTTCAAACTAAGTTCAAAGCATAAAAGTAGTTTGCATTCAATTGATTTGGCAATGGGAAAGGAGAGAACGGGTTTGATTCTTGCCCTCTGCAAGAATTCTACACTCTTCTAACTTGTGTGTCCTTCCTCATCATTAGTGGCTTTTGCCATTTTGATTAATAAAAATATTTTTACTGAAGTCTGATTTTGCCTGGTTACATGTTGTTTACCACATGTGTCTTAATTTTCATATATGAAGCATTGGAGGGTATAAACATCTCAGCAGCACAGTGAGAGGTTTTATGCCTATTGCCTATCCTCATCTTCTACAAATATCAATGGGATTGTCCCGAATAAAGTTCAGAGACTAAAGGCCTTATAGTGGTAGATGTAAGATTACTCAGTTTGGATTTATAATCTCTGACTCCAAAATCCAGGAGTGATTGCAGAGTACTATCGCTGGGATGCCTGAAAAGTCAGACTGCCTACACTCCTGATTCTAAAGATTCTCCAGTTGCCAGGGTCTTCCATAGTGACTATTGAACATCCCACTTGCTTCTACCTGGAAGGGGTGTGTGTGTGTGACATTCTCCTCCTCTTTCTTCACCTGAGGTAGCAAAGGTATTTGCCAAAGTTATGATTTACTCAGCAATTGATTCAATAAGTTGACCCTGTTGGGGGATCAGCAATTGGATTTAGACCTTAATCCTAGCTTCCGGGTTTTCAAAACCTATGAATGTATATTGCTAAATAAGTGCCAGATACTGTATCCAAGCCATCTTGCTTGATTTCCTTCCAAATGATGGCACATTTGCTGCTGTCAAGTGTGAGATCTTCCTTAGCATATCAAATTCTATTCTAATAACTATGCCAGGAGGCTCTCCTTCCAGCATTTTCCCCATGCACACATTTCCCCCTTGTAAAATGACCCCAAGGGATGTTTATGCAGCTGTAAGTGCTTCAGCGGGCAGACAGATTACTTTCCCCATCTCATTTGTCATCAGTGTCCCCATCAGTGCTTTTGGCTGCTGGACAGGCTTTGGCTTCCAGATATGTGGTGAAAGATGAACATTTGTGCCAGCTGACTTAGACTTTTTCAACGAGAAATGTACCCTTTCACAAATTGCAGGCCATTTAAAACCTTCTGCTGACCCAGTTTCTAGCAGTTATGCTATATTCCTTGCTCATGGATAAAATGCACATTACCGTTGCCATTGATAGAAAGCAGCTGCAGATGTTCCTCTTGATCAATTGGTTAATTTAAATATTAAATTAATATTTAATGTATATTTAACTAGAAAATTATTTGGAAACTTACCATGTTTCTTCTTTGGATACACTTTAGAAATGTGTCTAGTATTCTAGATCAACTACTTAGCTATGTAATTATCCTAGTTTCATAGTTCAATAATGTTTCCTGGCCTGATGCTTCCCAGTCTTGCCTTACCAGACAGAAGCCTCTGCAAGCAATGAAGGTATCCTGTTGATCAAGATCCAACTGACTGATGCTGCCACCCCTCCCTCAAGCGATCTCTGATGCAACAGTCAGAAGCAAGGTCCCTGTCTTAATTCACAGTGTAGGTTGCTCATGAGAGAGAGCAGAAATGTACATATGTTTAAGCCTGATTCATAGGAGTAAGGGCACTCATGATTTGCAATTGATACTGTCCAATAAGTGATGATGGAGTGGGGGGGTATTATCCCATGCTATTGGAAGCAGAGGGAACATGCATATGAGTTATGAATGCCTAACTCTGGTTTATAACTGTAATTGGGAATTCCAGGAGATATTTTTAGTGCCTGCTTTAGCTTATGGCCATGTGTGCATTGTGCCTTCAGGTCACCTGTCAATTTATGGCCACCACAAGAATTTTTCATAGGTTTTTCTTAAGCAAGACATAGTCAAAGGTAGTACTTTCCTTTGAAATAGAGCACCTAGAATTCATTGGCGGTGTCCCATCAAAATGCTAACCATGGATGACCCTGTTTAGCTTCCATCTGGCATCTTTAAGGTATTTAGGAAGGATATTTATGGTCATATTCAGTCCCAATAAAACACTGGTATTTATCACAATAAACTAGTGAGAATGGAGAATGAAACATGAGGGACATTAAGCAAGTTTTGCTCTCCCTTTGGGCAAAATTAAATAACAGCCACAATAGGCAGATGAGGGAAGGGGAACAATGCCAACTCCCTGGCCATTTATCTTGACCCTATTGATATACTCCCCTAAAACCAGCTTGATGTGCCTAAAGGCAGTAGGTTACATTATCCTATCACTGGAGTTAAATTAAAATTCAACTGCCTGTCTAATTCATTTCTGGACAAAGAATAAGAGAAGAGTGGAAGGAAAACTGGGATTCAAGATAGCATCATTTATAGAATGGCATTCTGGATCTAAAGCCTGGTGCTATAATAGGCTGATCGGAACAGGGTGTATATGTGTGTAGGAGTCCCAGCTAACCCTAAAAAGAATACTATGATGTTAAAGACAAGGTAAGCCTCTTTTTCCTCATCTGACACAATAAATAGTAAAATGACTTGTAAAATAAGAGTAGGGTTATCCTTATAAAAGGCAGCTGAAATCATTACTTTTACAAATCAGGACTTTGGTCAGGATGACTAGCACCGTTCAATTTAATGCCCTCCAGTACATATTGAGTTTTGCAACAGATTACACCTGTAACTGTTGCAAAAGTAAAAGTGGAGAGCAGTTTTCAACAGAGAAAACCAGGAGGAAGGCCTTTCTTCCAAGACACATGCACACTCATGGGCAACTATGAGTGTCTTCCAGAGGTAGAGTTTTGGTGGTGACTGTAAAGACCTATTCTGGATGCACATGGTCTTTCACACTGAGGACATAGATTTCCAGATGGAAACCCGACAAGGGTTTGCTTGATGCACCTTCCTCTTGGCATGTTTCTCCCTTTCAAAATCCATAGCACTGTTAGTAATAGCTGACCGGAGTGCTCTAAGGCCAGGGCTTCCCAGTTCTTGGTGTTGATTCCTCATTTCTAAAAGTTAGCTTTAAGTCCACCTTTAAATCTCTACCGACATCTTGTTTTCTGTTCTTGGAAGACAGTGATTGGGTATTTGGACAATGTGGCTAGTCCAGTGAAGTTGATGGTGGAGGATCATCGCTTCAATGCTGGTGGTATTTGCTTCTTCCAGAATGCTGGCATTTGTCAGCCTGTCTTCTTCCCAAGAGATTTGCAGGATTTTTTTTTGAAGGCAATGCTGATGGAATCTTTCCAGAAGTTGAGAGTGACATTTGTAGATGGCCCATGTTTTGCAGGTGTACAATAAAGTTGGAAGGAAAAGAGCTTTCTAAACAAGTGTCTTACTACTGCTATGAATGTTTCAATCCTCAAACGCTCTCTGCTTCATTAAAAAAATACTGTACTCACAGAGCTCAAACGGTGTTGCATTTTGGTGTCAATATCAACTTTTGTGAAGAGGTGGTTGCTTAGGCAGCCGAAATGGTCAACATTTTCTAGCCTTACACCATTAAGCTTTATTGCTAGCTTGCAGATGGAATGGGTGGTGTGTGCTGTTAAAGCACTTTGGTTTTCTTGATGCTTAGTATGAGGCCAAGCTTTTCATATACTTTTGAAAATGTGTTTAAATTGGCTTGTACGCCTTCCTCTGAATATGCACAGACTACATTATCATCAGCACATATACTGTCCTTCCCATAACAAGTTCTTACATGTATAAGTCAACTCATTACTCTGATGGAGGCATATATGCAGGAGCATATCCTTGGAGGAGTTCAGTCCCCATTGAAATGAATGAGCCAGCCTTTGCAGGAGGATTTGCTTCTTTACCCAAAGGGCTTTATTGACCTGGAATGCTTATCTACAGTACAGGAATATGATTTATATGTTAAGTCACCCATGAACAGGGATGTGTTCATTATAACAACACATATTGATTTTATGGTTTTACTGTTTAATTTGTTTTAGTGATGTTTAACCACTTTGAGCATGATGCTTTTTTAGAAGAAAGGATTAAAATGTAGCAGAATAATAGGAACTCAATATCTTAAATACTGCAAGATTTATCAACACAACATTTCACAACAGCATATTTGTTAAAGCATGTGAAGCCTCCGATCACTTTAGGGCTTTCTTTTTTTGCTCCCCTAAATTCTTTTCACTTGGAGCTTTATCTCTTGCTTGGTAGGGGCAATAAGAGGAAGTTATACTCCCTCCCCCAGTTTACACACAGCTAGTGTAATATCCAAAAAAGAATTTCCCTGAGAGGAGATATGTCAAGCCATTTTCTCACCAAGCATATTCTCATATTATCTCCTCTGCAAGGTTTTCTTCCAATAATATATCAGCGCTGCAAAAAACAGATGAAGCATAATTTGTACTCTCCCTCACGCTAGCTGCAGCCCAGGTAAAAGTTGGGGAGGGGAAAAATCTCTTTCTTTCTCTTCCTCTTCTTTTAACATCCCATCGCTTCCCCTAGTAATCTCTTCAGTATTTAGACTTCTTGTTCTGTGTCTCATAGATTTTACTATGGTTTCCAAACAGGATAAATGAATACGATTTCTATTTTTCTGAGTTACAACAGCCATTACTATTTGTTTGCTGTAATTTTCACCTCTGTACATAGTTATGGAGTATATGTGCCAGGTGTCATTGGGTTCTTTATGGTACATTACGGGACTGATGTAATAACATCCAGTAAAGGTACCATCGTTTGGAAGGAAATCAAGTAAATTAAGATTTTACAGTCCTCTTTGAAACTGCCAACAATGTATCCAGCAGCAGCCCATGTGTTAGTTAGGGTTAACACATCTTGCTCCCTTTATCTGATGTTTCTTTATGTTGTCTGAAAACTGAAAGAAGATTGGAGAGGGAAAGAAAAAGGAAGCATTACATTTTTTCCATGGGGAAATGTTGCTGTTCTGTGTTTTATTTCCTCTGCTGAAGTGACACTAAAGAACGTGGAGGTAGCTAGGTATCTTGGTTTTTGGTAGGCTGTGGGAATGGCATGCTGACAGACTGATTTGGAGTAGAAGAGGAGAAAAGGAAGGAGGAACTTAAGCTGCAAACATATGAGAACCAAGGGCAAAGCTACAAGGTAAATCCAGAAAGGGAGCAGGAACGATTTAGAGGGGAACATGTTGTCCCCTTCTTGACTTACTTAAGCTGAATCTGCTGAAGCTGTTGAGGGAAGACTAAGGCTCCTTCCATACAGCTGTATAAAATCCATATTGAACTGAATTATATGGCAGTGTGGACTCAGATAATCGGGTTCAAAGCAGATATTGTGGGTTATCTGCCTTGATATTCTGGGTTATATGGCTGTGTGGAAGGGCCCTCAGGCATATCAATTTACAGAATACAACTGTTGGGGGCAGGGGGAACTCTATTCATGTTACAGAAAAGTAGGATATAAAACAAATAGACAATGAGGTAGAGAAGCATTACTATAAGTGTTAAGTCCCAAGTGCTGTCCAGTCTAGTCTAACTTTTGGAATGAAAGCTATGCATAGAGAAATCTGTTTTTATTGGTTTCTTATTAGGGAACTAATATGTACTATTACATTTATTGTTATATGCATTCAGGTTGAGTCTGACATATACTAGGGTTTTCTTGAAGAGATTTATTTGGAGAAGTGGTTCTCAACTTGTGGGTCCCCAGATGTTTTGGCCTTCAATTCCCAGAAGTCCTAACAGCTGGTAAACTGGCTAGGATTTCTGGGAGTTGTAGGTCAAAACACCTGGGGACTTAAAGGTTGAGATCCTACTCAGTGCAGGATCTCCAGCTAGAACATCCAGTGTCAGCTGCATTAAGACCACTTCTGACCATAAGGTCATGAGTTCGAAGCCAGCCTGGGTTGGAGAGAGCTTCCGACCAATTGTGTAGCTTGTTGTCGACCTTTGCAACCCGAAAGACAGTTGCATCTGTCAAGTAGGAAAATTAGGTACCACCTATGTGTGGGGAGGCTAATTTAACTAATTTACGAGGCCATAAAAAAGACTCCAGCAAAGCACTCCAGCAAAAGCATGAGGGGAATGTGGAAATACTTCATCAGTGTTGCAGATAGACAATGAAAGCGACAGCTCCCCTGGCGGCCAGAAAAGTTAAATAGCCTCTGACTGTTTGCCCCTATGTGTTGTGTGTCCTTGGCATTGAATGTTTGCCATATATGTGTACATTGTAATCCGCCCTGAGTCCCCTTTGGGGTGAGAAGGGCAGAATATAAATACTGTAAATAAATAAATAAATCCCCAGCAAATAGGTGTCCAACCTCTTTTTGAAGATATCCAGAGGGGACCCTACCACCTCATTAGGATATTTGTTTCATTGACAAACTGCTCTTACTATCAAGAAGAGTAGTTTGTCAATGAAACCAATCGTCTAGTGAGGCAGTGGGATCTCCTTCTAGTGTTCAACCAATTTCCCCCGTCTGGAACTTCAAACCATTTGGCCTGGTCCTACCCTCTGGGACAGCTTATTATAGGTCTGCCTCTCTGTGGCAGCCAGGGCCGTAGCCAGAAAAAAATTCGGGAGGGGTTGAAATTTGGGGGGGGGGGTTTGAAAATTTCACGGGGGGGGGGGGTTGAAACCTGCTTTCTCACGCTGAAACAAAGAGCACAGCAGGGGGCAGAGCAGCCTTCAATAGCCTGCAGCTCCGCCCCTGTCAACCACCTCCACCAAGTCTGGCCTCCTTAATGAGAGCATTCAACACACACATACACCCAACTTGGTTGCTTCACTACATTGGCTATTTCTGCAAGTAATGACAGTGTGAATAAATTGTCAATATTTAAGGCCTTGCATGGTCTGGGGCCGATGTACCTGAGGGACCGCCTCACCCTCTACCAACCCCAGAGATCCCTCCGTTCTGAGGACCAAGATCTATTGGAAATTCCCAGTGTCAAGACCTTGCGTATAACAGCAACCAGACGCAGAACCTTTACAGCAGTGGCACCATCACTCTGGAATACTCTGCCACCTGAAGTCCATGCCTTGCGGGACTTATCAGCTTTCCGCAGGGCATGTAAGACATATCTGTTTCGACGGGACTTTGATCTCTGATATTGCTGTTTTTAAATTGTTTTAAATTGTTTTTAAATTGTGTTTGATTTTATCCTGTTCTTGTAAGCAGCTCCGAGCCCAGGGGAGTGGCAGCATATAAGTTCGAATAACAAATAAATAAATAAATAAACATTTGCTTGAGATAGTGTTTGCAGTTCTGGAGGGACTCTTAATTTTTTGCATCTCATAGACTTAGCATGGGGATTTGGTTAACCAGTTAAAATTCATGAGTAAACTGGGTTTTTAAAAAAAGATCTGAAACATTTCGGGGGGGGGGGGGGTTAACCCCTAACCCCCCCCCCCCCCCCCCCCGCCTCGCTACAGGCCTGGTGGCAGCCCTTGAGATATTTACAGGATGCAATCATGTTACACCTCAGTCTGGGAGTTAAAGCTCATGAACACCTGGAGGGCTGCAAGATTCCAACTCTTGGTGTAAAGGAGTGTGTATGTGTGGGGTTTTGTTCTATGAGCATTGGAGGACCTTCTAGTAAGAAAGAGTATAAAATAAGTCTGCCACACCTCAGGGACTGGCTCTGACTCTTCAGTTTTTACAGGTGATCTCTAGGAACAATGTGAGTGAGGGCACAATTTCTCCAGTTTGGTGGGCTTTTGTTGTTGTTCATTCGTTCAGTCGTCTCCGACTCTTCGTGACCTCATGGACCAGTCCACGCCAGAGCTCCCTGTCGGCCGTCACCACCCCCAGCTCCTTCAAGGTCAGTCCAGTCGCTTCGAGGATGCCATCCATCCATCTTGCCCTTGGTTGGCCCCTCTTCCTTTTGCCTTCCACTTTCCCCAGCATAATTGTCTTCTCTAGGCTTTCCTGTCTCCTCATGATGTGGCCAAAGTACTTCAACTTTGTCTCTAGTATCCTTCCCTCCAGTGAGCAGCCGGGCTTTATTTCCTGGAGGATGGACTGGTTGGATCTTCTCGCAGTCCAAGGCACTCTCAGCACTTTCCTCCAACACCACAGCTCAAAAGCATCAATCTTTCTTTGCTCAGCCTTCCCTAAGGTCCAGCTCTCACATCCGTAGGTTACTACAGGGAATACCATGGCTTTGACTATGCGGATCTTTGTTGCCAGTCTGATGTCTCTACTCTTTACTATTTTATCGAGATTGGACATTGCTCTCCTCCCAAGAAGTAACCGTCTCCTGATTTCCTGGTCACAGTCTGCATCTGCAGTAATCTTTGCACCTAGAAATACAAAGTCTGTCACGGCCTCCACGATTTCTCCCTCTATTTTCCAGTTGTCAATCATTCTTGTTGCCATAATCATAATCCACAGCTGGTCATCGATCAAGTCCCAGCAAAGAGTGGGGTAACGGGCTTAGCTCCACATAATTAGAACGAGCTGTGTGCAAATCTTTAACTCAACGAGTAGAGCAGCAGTTTGCTACAACTTGCAAAACTTGACTGATTTGCTGGTGCAACTTGCCAAGACACGTCAAAAGGTCTATTTATTTCTTTAGCTCCCTATTATTTCTCTCTACATGTTCAACATGGAGCCTCCAGTGGTGCAGTGGGTTAAAGCGCTGAGCTGCTAAGCTTGTTGACTAAAAGGTTGCAGGTTTGATTCTGGGGAGTGGCGTGAGTTTATGCTGTCAGCCCTAGCTTCTGCCAACCTAGCAGTTCGAAAACATGCAAATGTGAGTAGATCAGTAGGTACTGCTCCGGTGGGAAGGTAATGGTGCTCCATGCAGTTATGCCGACCACATGACCTTTGAGGTGTCTATGGACAACGCTGGCTCTTTGGCTTAGAAATGGAGATGAGCACCACACCCCAGAGTCAGACATGACTGGACTTAATGTCAGGGGACAACCTCTACCTTTACCTATGTTTAACATGCTGGCTTGAAGCACATAGGGTAAATGAAATAGTCTTTATCCCTTTTCAGCCCCTTTAGTTAAGATTTCAGTTTTAATTTCCAAACAGAAAAATAGGTTCTTTCTTTTGCATTCTCCCCCTCCCTCCCCTTTTTCTCTGAGTATGAGAGAAGAGCAGTGAGCAACTGCAGTTGTTGCTTAATGTGTACCAATGACCATCAGTGGGAACTGTGTCTAGGTGTCAGGTGTAGCTCAGAAACCTGAGATACCTGCATGAACCTGAACTGGTAATAGTGTAAAGAGTAAAGGAAATGCTTGGGTTAGGAGGAAAGAGGAAATGCATTTCCCCCCTCAATTGATTACAGAGATTTGAAATGCCTGAGGAAACCTCCAGGCTTGTCATTTCATGTCTCTTTTCCAGTTAGGGGGCTATGCAATTATAACTATGTTATAGATATAAGATGAAGGTAGGCTTTTATTAAAAAAAAATCAAATGATTTCAAAAGCTTGATGAATAGAGCCTTGTAGCTAATGACTAGAACTCCGTTCTCAGGAAAAATTTCAGCCCCCAGTATACGGATAGCATGTAAACAAGAATGTAAGAAAACATTTGACCAAAAGAGGGCAGTGATGCCTTGTACAGTGTGAACCATATGCAGAAAAGAGGCAGCTTATCAGCCTGGTTTACTTCCATTTTTTATTGCAGCACCTGCACCAGATTTCTTTTCTTTTTCTTTTTTGCATCAGCAAATATGACCCAAAGGGTTGGTTCACTGGGCTTCCTCAGCTACTGTGGTCTGTAGTGAATTACTGCAGGCATCACAGTAAGGAAAAACAACACTAACCAATTTATTTTAGCACTTGGCTAATTGCGTGCCTGTCTAATCAGAAGAATGTCTCACTGAATTCTGTGGGAAATACTCCCAGATACATTCACATGGAGCTGCAGCTTTCAGGGAAAGTATTAGAAATAATGTGCAAAGGTGGGAAAAAATATGTCATGTTAGGTAACAGAATCTGTTCCTCATCGATGTGCATGGTCATAATGGGTTTTTATCCAGGGATGCCACTACTGCCAGCTTGACAAAGAGAGCATTGTGTTGAGATGGTTGTAGCTTTCATCCCAGAAAAGGCTGTTTTCTTTTATCAGAGGCACACACATTTTCCACTTTGCCAATCCCAACAACGTTATTTTAATTATATGCTTATGAAGGAAAGGGAATCCTTTTCATTTATAGGGCTATTTAAATGATACTGAAAAAATATTTTCTGTGTGTATTGTTAGCTTCCAAGGAACACAATTGCATCTGTACAATGATCCGGTAATTCTGTGTGAAAATAAGTCACAACATGAGAACTGGATCTATATGCTTAGATGTTTGAGTACTTATGTTGCATCCCCATGCACAGATATATCTTGGAATAAGCTGGATATAAGGGAGACATGTTGGGATGTCCACAGCAGAGGGCACAACAGGGACAGGGGGAAGTTTGGCATTTGGCAAGCATGTTCTTAGCTTACACAAAAGTATGCAGTTTAATAAAATATCCCTAAACAATGTTCAATACCTATCTGCTTTTTAGAAAGGCAGTGATTATAGATACACCTGCATTCTTTCGCTGCATATGTGTGTGTCTGTTTCTTCCTCCCATTCAGGGAGAATAAAGATGACAATCTCTTGGCAAGAGAATAAATGGGCAAAAATTTCATACTCTCCATGGCAATACCCCCAAATCAGTTGAGAAAATATTAATCTTCCTGACATTAATTCTATGGCCTTCAGGAAGCTGTTCTAAAACAAAACAAAACAAAACAAAATAAAAACAAAACAAAAAACCACAAAAAACAAAACCTAACCCCCCCCCCCCCCAACACACAAATGAAATAAAAGAAAAAGAAAATAAATTTCAAGAGAAAGGGAAAAAGCTGGAAAGAGAAAATGCTGAATTGGAATGTACTCGCAAATATATTAATAAAGATAATAGGGTGGTTTTTTGTGGCACACAATATATATTAATATTTAGGTTCCTCCAAAGTACTGATTTTCAAAACAATTATCCTTGGAGGAATTTCCCAGCCCCAAGAAAATGACTTTTCTTATTGTTTTTATACTTTGCTTCATTATTGCTTTAAGTATCAACCTTCTAAAGCAGTGATTCCCAAAGTGGGCGTTACCGCCTTCTGGTGGGCGCTGCAGCGATCGGGGGTGGGGGTGGGGAGGTAATGGCCACAGGTGCATTTGGGGATGATTAATAACTGTAAGGGCGCGGTGGAAACAAAAGAAAGAAGAGAAGATTTAGAAAAATTGATTTCCAGGGGGTAGGCCAAATAAGTTTGAGAACCACTGTTCTAAAACATCATTTTAAGTATTGCTTCCACATCTCAGGACCATCAACCAGCTACATAAATTCCTTAAAGATTCGTGACATGGGCCACAGGTCTGCATCTTTCTGTATCCCAGTCACCACAGTCTTGTAACTATACTGTATCTGTGACTATATTTCCACTCTGTAAGTGAATATGACAAAGTGGATTGATATCCATGAAGACTCATGATGAAATAAATTAGTTAGTCTCAAAGGTGTTGCTTGATTCTTTCATTCCTCATCACTCTTTTTAACTTTAATGTGGAAAGTCTTGCTGACTCCTTGTTGAAGAACATAATCTTCCTTGCATGGAGCATGGGGATATTACTATGGCATAATCTTTCAGGAACTTGAGCCAACAAAAGCTCAGGACATGTCAAGTATGATAGTATTTTTTTTATAAAGACTTTGCATTGGAAATCCACTCTTGGATTTCCAATGCTACTAATTTTTTATTCTACTGTTAGGTTGGACATAACTAGATAACCCATCTCATCATTGCTGGTTTATTTTTCATTCGCATTATAACAAAAACACAAGTCTGTAAACTGTAGCCTAGGGGTAAAGGCTTTTTCCTGTCAACAAAGTGGCTCTTTAGTCTTTGTAAAATGAAAGAGTTTACAAGACCTCTTTACTCTTGTTACCAGCATAAAAATGAATTTAAAAATTAACATGTACCTCCAAAAATGATTTGCTAGGTATAAATAGAAAATGTAAGTTAGATATATAAAATACCTGCTACATGGTTGCTTTCAATGGCCACAATGAACAGCAATTTCACTCTAAAAAAGACAGCATATTTTTCCTCCTTTGGGCTTATTATATGCCATGAGGTAACCATAATTATGGCTAAGGTGAAGAATCATGTCTCTGTTTTCAGAGGAACATGTATGCATTCACAACATTCCCCATAAATGTTCACAGTTCTCAGACATTATATGATCTCTCAAACATTAATGATCTCCCATTAAAAACACATAGTATATGCTGAAGAAATAGCTTAGGTGCACCAAGTAACCAAGATGTGTGTGGGCTTCCATGTAATCCCATTGTTTTGTCTCAGAAACAAAACTAAGTTACATTTTCAAGATCCCTGATGACAATAGGGACACTGAAACTAAAGAGCAGCAAATTGATCATCTATAAAGAATTCACTAGTTCTTATTTTGTATTCCCTGGACTTGTTATCTATACCTTTAATGAGATCCTTCTATCTCTAGCTGTCCACAACCAACTCTATGTTGGCTTTGAACTTTTTTTAAGAAAGCAAAAATGAAAGAACATAGTTTGGGTCTAGTGTGGGAAAAGAAGGTGGAGACCTAAGGGAGTTTGTTGAGAAGGTTTAAATAGCACGGGTTGATTGCAACTGATTTTACTTTTCATAGAATTGCTTTTGCTTAATCTTAACTGGGCCATCCTAGCGCTCTGTTACCCTGTGTTTAGTTTGTGCTGAAAAGATCTTTCATGTCAAGCTTCTTGACTGGAGAGGGTGATACTTCTAAAATGTGTTGCCTTAGAGGCGGGGAAAGAATCTCATAATCTGGCATCTATCTTGAGAGCCAGAGCTGTGTCAATGCTACCCTCTTGCTAGTTTTAACTTGTCTGCTTCCATCACTTGTTGCTAATCCTATGGCAACAAGCCATGGGATTAGCAACAAACAGCAGTTAAGAGCCGCAAGTGGAACTGCAGTTACAGAAATACACAACCTCTGGTCAGGTATTGTCATCAACTGACCCTGATTGTCAACAAAAGAGCCTCTGTAACAACAGATGTCAGGAAAGTTTGACCATATGTTGTTACACAGGTGCGTTGGAAGATGACATAGTGCCAATTACAAGACATCCCTACGGAAAATGGTTCTGCGAATGATTAATCACTTTTGATCTCTTGAGTAGCTTCTGCAAGAGTACTAATATTTGATGAAGAATGTACAGAACTCAGTTTTCAGAACTGCTGTGTGTATGTGGTGATTTCCATGGTCTTTGTGTATTTTCAGGACCTAATGAAAGAAAGGTTGAAGGAAACGAGGAGAAAATATGGTTGAAAACAGAATTTTTGGGGTGGCAGCTGAGTATAGCTATAGTATTTCTGGACAGCTGCTGCTAGCCTCTGCAGGGGAACAAACGGACTCTCACTGTTCTGCAGGACTGTCTGAATGAATTATTCAAGTCACACTATTTGTCATTTTCCTGGCAGACGTTTTCCCCGCTGGTCCTTGGTAAATCCCATCTAACAGATTACCTGCCAGAGAACACCATTTCCAAATCTTCAACACTCCACTTGCTAATTTTCAGGGCATCTCTGCTTGAAATGCATTATTTACAAGTGAGCTTTGTGTGGAATGGTATTAAGGAAAATTGCATAAGCCTTGCAAACCTGCTTTAAATTAGGAGCAGAGAGCAAGAATCTGGAACATATATTTTTTTAGCGCCTTGGTTACAAAGAGTCCTTGCTGCTGTGGATGAGCTTGTAAGTGTCAGCCCAAGTCTTTTTTATTCTCTCTCTCCCAGCTCTTGTTTTATGGCCACGTTTCACCATGGAAATAGAACAGGAGCTCATTTATATGAATGTGCCCCACACAGCACTTCCTGGGCTGCCAAGTATGTCAAAACAAATAAGATATGACAATCTTTTTCAATGCTCCATGGACTTTCAAAGTTAAGGGAACATCAGCCAGCAAGCGATGAATTTCATACAAGCAGTAGTTAATTGCAAAACTGAGAAGCATGAGCTTGAGACACAGGCAAACTCTTCAAGTGATTTTGTTATAAAATGTTCAAAAGAAGAAACAAAGAGTGGCATGGGGTTGGTAGAGAAGCCTCAGGAATGTTAAATGTGTGCTACCAAGAATTGTCAGTATGGTGGCACAGTAGAAGTAAGTAGATCAGGGAGAGCCATGCCTTTTGATACTGACAGGTGTTGAGCTAACATATATGGGCAGTGAGATTGGCGTGAAGATGTTTAGATGCTGATTGGTCAATCAAATAATTTCAGAAGCCTGGTATTTTTAGAGAGTCAGTATGGTGCAGTGGTTTCAACATTGGATTATGACTCTGGAGACCAGGGTGCAATTCCCTACTTGGCCATGGAAACCCACTGAGTGACCTTGGCTGGATCATGCACTGTCCACCCCAGAAAACTCCACAATAGGGTCATCTTAGGGGTACCATAAGTTGGAAATTATTTGAAGGCACCCAACAACAACAGTATTCCTTGGGGAAGGACCTTGTCACACTCGAGCATGGATCCACTTTAAGTCTGGTTTCTGACTTCTGCACAATTCTGGGGCTTGTAGTTTAAGGAGAGGCCTTTAAACTGCTCAGCCAGACAGGACCTGGACCTCACTAAACTGCAAACCCCAGAATTCTGCAGGAGGCAGAAGCCGGATTTAAAATGGATCAATGTTTTAGTGTGATGAGGGTGTAAGAAAATCCTATGAAATGCATGAGATAGGCATAAGTAAACGGACTTGGTGGCACAGACACATAGAGGGTCCTGCCAACCTGGCAGCAGCTATCTACTTGCATAGTTGTCAGGTCCGGTTGTTGATTACCAGTAAACCAAAGTTGAAGAACAAATGGCCCTCCTGATGTACCCCATCTGGCCTCACCAGCATAGTCAGTGAGGCAGTTGCATACTGTAGCAATACAAATGTGAAGTGTCCCCACTCCAGTGATAAAATCACTGTGTGACACCTTACCCCTTTCAGTCCTTATTCAGCAACAGCTCCAACTAGTACTGGTCTACCTGTTCCTGTGTGTTAGCTTAAGGGGACAATTCTTGCTTAGATTTGGTACACTACAGCTCAAGCATGGCCCAAGTCCACGACTTTTGATCTTGCTGTACTGTCATCAAACCCCAGAATGAGGAATATAAAGGGTATGGCTCCTCAACCATGATGGGAAAATGTTTTACATATGGTCAATACCTTCTTATGTATTCTAGCCTGACCTTGGTATTTAAACCAGATTAGAAGGTTGAATTGTGGAAAATCTTGGCTGAATTGATGCTCTGCTAGATGTGATGCAAGGAAACAGTGAAAAGGGAAGAAGGAACTTTAGAGAACAACATCATTTATTTTTGAGGCATAACGTTTCACAGGCTGTAGACTAATGATGTATGAAATGGAACGGTTAAGTAGGGAAGCGTAAAAAGTGGTTATGAAAATGTCAGTTCGGTACAACTTTTTAAAACAAATGTTTTGTAATGCTAAAATAAATGCCCCCTTGGTCCTTTGTCAACCAGGACACAGTTTGTACATTGGAGATTGGGATGAAATGGCAACCACCAGCAGACGCAGGCTGGTGGGAAGTGGTTGGAGGCAGAGCTATGCATGCCACATGGCCAGTCACTCTTGTGCTTCCCCGAACTAGTTCTCTGTCCTGAAGTGAAGAAGATGACACTGGCTCCTTGGCAGGATTAAAGTAGCGTTCTGCATTTATGCCAGTCATTTTCTGCAAATGGAATGGAGAAGGGCACAAGATTGTCTTTTATCTCAGGCAGCAAAATATCTTGCACTACCACTGCTGGGGAACTGAAAGTGTTTCCAACAGAGACTAAGCTGTGCAGAAAGTAGGATAATTTCAGTGGCAAGCTGAATAATCTCTTGTCTTTTACTATGTTCAATTTGAGATTTCAATGGGACAGTCATTCAAAATCTAAATTTGGACCTGATACTTCTAAAGCAGCAGACACTTGGATTGTGTTTCTACTGAGAGAACCAGCTGAGGACCATGGCATCTTCACTTCCCTTGAACAGTAAACAGGGTTCAGCACATTACAATCCACCTGTTTATGACTGTGGGTGAGCTGAGGAATTTCTTGTTTGAGCTTTTACTTTGCTAAGTTCTTGATCACAGAAGAAAAAAAGTCTTGCTATGGCTTTTGGCTTTCTTTTTCAGCATAGAAAAATGCATTAATATTGTACCCTGAGATAGAAATAATATGTGCCTTGCCACTGGTTGTTGAATAAAACAGGTAAGGCTAGGATTCCTGTTGCCATGACAACAGCAAATGGCATAGCTTGTGTACCCGATGCCGGTATATATACACAAGTAATATCTCTTGCTTCACTTCACTATTTGTTCTATGCTTGGAATACTTTTTAAAAAAAAGAAAACATTCTAATGTAAAAAATAAAAATAAAGGAGAAAATCACAAAAAGTGACAATGCAAGAATTGTTTGGATAGATAGGACCAGTTCTGCAATCAGTGGCCAGATGCCTTCTGTGAAATTTGAAACACCTCTTTGTAGAAACAAATCTGTCCACACGAAAGGTTGGGTAAGTCGTAGCTTTCCAACTTCCATCAGCCTCAGCCAGCATGAGGGATGATGGAAGTGGCCCCTCAGCATTTAGGAGACATTTATTCTAGGCTATTTGTAAACCACATGAGAAAAAGGTCATGTTTGCCAGATTGGAGACAGAAAGGAGCACCTACAGAGCTCCAATCCTCAACAGATCTTAGAACAGGATGTAAAGCTCTGTGAAGTAGAATGAAGGCACCTGTCTTAACTTCCAAATCTCAATTTTTGGTAGCAGCAATTCCCTTCCAATGCAGCAATAGTGTCACTGGTGAAATGGACCTCCTTCCCCTAGTCCTTCTCAACTGGAGAGGCAATACTTGTGTTGGAAGCGGAAGGCTGCAAATGAATGAAGGTGTTGAAAGGCATAGGAGGCTACATGCTTAATGGAACTTTATGGTATTTTATCCTGCTCTACCATCTGTAAAATATAAGGTTAATGGAACCCTGTTTCATATCCAGCCTGACAGCAGACCATGATGCCCCAAATACAACAAAATATGAAGTAAACAAAAGAGTGGTACTTTCATTGGCCAAACCCAAATACAGAAATATATCATTCATGATGTATGTTCTGCACTTTGGTTTGTCAATAAGGGTACAGTTAACCTTCTACATTTGCTATGGTAGGGGCACAGTACTCCCATGAAAATGCAACCCTCCACATTTTTCCCTGAGAGAAAATCTTTCTAAGAATTTCTAGTCTTCCAGCATGACTGTATGATCAGCTTCCACTAGCCATAGAATCACATTGGAGGATCTAGAGATTCCTAGGGAGGTGTGTTCTCTAGAAATCTCTGGGTTTTCCAGCATGACTGGAGGAAGTTGACAACTGAGTTGCTTTGGAGGACATAGAGATTCATAGAGCATACAGTTCTAATGAAATCGGGGAATGACCAAATCCACAAAAGACAATACAGCAAATGTGGCAGGCTGAAAATTTCCCTTTTGTGAACACTCACTGGAATGACTCTGGCAACACAGTTTGCCAGAACTATTTTTTGCAGGAGATTATTTTAGGAAGGAACACATCCATGTTTGTGGATGAAGGGAGCAGAAAGCTGGCATGTGAGGAAGACTAATGTCTGCACAGGTTGCCATTTGTTCAGTTACTGCTTAGTTCACCTTTTGTAGAGAGAAACCCTTTGTCTCTTTCCTCCACACAAATGGAATTAGTGCCCAATCAGGTCTCTTTCTTACTTTATTGATGGCTCAGTGATACCACTAGGATGCCCTAAGAATGCTGATGCCAAGGGAAAGAGACTCCAGAAAGTAATTAGTATGAATGATGTGCATCTGTTTTCATGCAGACTCACCTGGTTAATTTTGAGAAAACCATTCATCTATATTAAGCATTTACCTGAATTGCTCTCTACTGATGTTCCACCACTGGAAAAAATATTTATTGACTATTTTTTTGCCTAAATGAAATAATATAATCCCTTTCCAATTCATGAGAAAAGGGAATAGTGCAATATATCAAGATGATCATATTATTATATCAACATCACACCATATATCAACCCCTTATTTGCAGGAGAAATGACAGTCCAATCTCAACTTGTAATTAACAAACTTAATATCTTCCTTACGCTGACTGGAGCGAACAATTTTTGCTTTATCTTCAATTTGATGCAGCTTGCAAGAATAATTATCTGACGTTTTATACTAAGAACTGTAACAAATTGCATCCGTACTATTCATGTTTAACAACATCGCTCATGACTGAAGTCTCTGAACTGAATAAAAAGTTTATAAAAAGTAGACACCAATTGAATCAATGGAACTGGATATGTGTGAACTTACCAAGTTTCCATTAATTCAGTGGGTTTGCTCTAGTTGGAACTAATGATTGGATTAGGAATCTAGTTTTGTTTTTTTAAAATTCCAATGAATACCTGTGAAATCATTGTTACATACATCTTAATGAAACATCTTTACAGATTTAGGTGAAGAATTATTGTTTTTCTTAAATGTATGACCGTGTGAGAAAAACTTTTTGAAATTGTGTCATAAAGGAATGGGAACATATCATCACAAAAGCTTTCAAGCTTTTCAAGGTTCTATCAGAGATTATAAATAGTAATAATATGAAGGAAACTGAAGAAGAGATGCAAATTGAAAAAAATAACAAATATAAAAATAATATGTTGTATAGGGACAAAATATATGCCAACTCTTATTATACATTCTCTAGTTGTAGCTGAAATTTATTTTCAACCAAGAAGTGAAAAGCTATGGCATGATTCTCAGTGAAGTTGAAATCATATGCATATTAATCTAATTGGGAATATGTTCTGTTGAATTTAGTTGCTCTTATTATGGCTGTACAGGACTGATAGAACAATTTCAGGGCCGTTGCTTTCATTGGGCAGAATGAAGGAACCACCTCAAGAAGCAGATGTTGGTGGCAGTAGTAGCACCTGCCTCCTGGCCAGCAGTTAATTGTGTAATTGGTTGTATGTTATACTAGGACACGGGGAGTCATGAAAATGGATTGAGTGAACTGGGGCAAATCTCACTCATTCTGTTTCAGAGGAAGAGGGTAGCAAGCTTTCTCTGAACAAATTATGCCAAGAGAGCCCTATGATAGGGTCACCACAAGTTGAAGTTGTTTTAAAGGAACAGTACAACAACAACAAAAACAAGTGTGGTCTGCAGTCAAACTGGATAATGACTTTATGATGTAGGACAGCCTTGGGATTTCAGGACCACACTATGAGAGCCAAGGAAGGCCCCCTTGTGATAATAATAATAATAATAATAATAATAATAATAAATACACTTTATTTATACCCCGCCACCATCTCCCCAATGGAGACTTGGGGCAGCTTACATGAGGCCAAGCCCAACAACGCAATACAATAAAATAAAAACAAAGCATAAAACAACAGCATAATAAAATGCATAAAACATAAAAATAAAAAATACATAAAAATACAGTAGGCTATATACAATTACAATAAAATCATTCACAATCACCATGACAGTGAGCGGGCCGCATGTACAGAATAAAATACTAAAAACTAAAGACTAAAAACTCGGGATGAGATAGAGATGGAGCAGATTGTTTGTGAGGGAGAAGCTCATCAAAATGGGGCTGTAAAAGGACCTTTATACAGGAGAAGAAAGTGTACTATAGAGACAAATGTTGAGGAGGAGTGGCAATATAAGATTGTATGGTTATTCTCCAAAAGCGCAATGGAAAAGCCAGGTTTTGAGATCCTTCTTGAAGCTTTCTAAGGTGGAGGCTTGCCTAATCCCACTGGGCAATGAGTTCCAAAGGAGAAAGCTCTCTCCCTTGTTCCCACAAGGTGTGTCTGTGATAATGGCAGGAGTGAAAGGAGAGCATCCCCTGAGGATCGGAGGCAGGTTCATGGAGGTTACAAAGGTAGGCGGGTTCCAAACTGTTTAGGGCTTTATAGGTGATAACCTGAACCTTGAATTGGGACCGGAAAATAAACGATAGCCAATGGAGCTCCTTAAACAGGGGGGTTGTCCGCTCCCTGTAATTCACCCCCGTTTTTAATCTGGCCGCCGAGCGTTGGACAAGCTCTAGTTTCCGGGCCATCATCAAGGGTAACCCCACGTAGAGTGCATTGCAGTGGTCCATTCTAGAGGTAACTAAGGCATGGACCACCGTGGTCAAGTTTGACTTCATGAGAGATTTACACTGTATGTCTGTATGTCTTATGTCCTATGTCTTTTATTTATGTCCAATGCTCTAAATGTTTATTTTATATGGCAAAATCAATAAAAAATTAAATTAAAAAAATTTGACTTCATGAGGTATGGTTGCAGTTGGTGCACAAATTTTAATTTTGCGAAGGCCCTCCTGGCCACTGCCGACACCTGCGCATCAAGCATCAGCGCTGAGTCCAGGAGGATCCCCAAACTGCCGACCTGTGACTTCAGGGGGAGTGCAACCCCATCCAGCACAGGTTGCCATCTAATACCCCGGTCAGACGACTGATTGACCTGGAGGACCTCTGTCTTGTCAGGATTAATCTTCAGCTTTGTGATGTCAGAGGAGGCAGGCCCTGGGAAACTCACAACAAGCAGCAGCCTTGGTGATGTCATTAAGCACAATAAGTAAGCACCAATCACAATTTTGCAGAATGTGCCATTCAAACACAAAACACCATGTCTAATAAAAGAAGATTATATAGACACACAGTTTTCAAGGCAGTGCTCTTGCCCTGAGATACCTCCTGCTCATGCTGAGGTCCAGAGACGAAGAGCTGGGCAATAGTAACAGCCAAAGGTCTTTGCAACCAATTTGGATGGCATTACCACATCTATAGTATGAAAGTGAGATTTTACTGCCACTGTTTATATACAGTGTATGTATATACAAGGGGCATGTGGTGGTGGTTGTGGAGGGGAGGGGTAGAAATATATTGTAATTTGCCCCAAGCAGGAAGATGTTTAGTCCCATATACCTAGTGTCAGGACTGTACCACTTCAGACTGAGCTGCCATTTATTCATGTCTTGAACAAATAGCTGTGGTTCATGTCTATTCTAGCTGAGAAAAGGATGCCCCGATTTTAAGCACTTGGAGATGTCAGTGTTTAAACTGACAATTTACCATTAATTAAATATCAAGTTGTAAAAGTTGATTTGTTTAAGTGAATGTTATACACTTAATTCAGTGTGTTAATTATTACTAGCACTTTCAAAACACTCTCCTTAACATTTCAAAAATTAAAATGACAAAAAAAAAAATCACTCTCCCAAATTTCCCCGCAAAAGTAATGAACTGAAGTGACATGAACATTAATCATTATGTGAACCATTAACATTGTTAAGGTTAAAGTAATCAGAATAATGACTTTTTAAAGAGTTGTTAAAAAGGTTTGGAACAAATTTTCAGGGAACTATTTATTTAACAAATTAAGTCCAAACTCCATTGTCTTCTAAGGAAGAAACTATACTACTACCATCCAATGGCACCACACCCCTTTGGTGTAGCTTTAATATGTGCATGTGGATTTATGTTAGGCTGAATCATATAGCTGCCTCCCTAGATTTACTCTAAAGGCCCCAATGTCACCTTGCATGGCCATCCTGTGCTTCATAGCAAGCAAGAAGGATTGGAGAGGCATCTGGCCATGTCTACATAGTCAGATGCACCATTATTGCCTGGATGAGCCCAGTTTTTCTCAGCGTTGATGTAAAAAAAAAAACACCAAAAACAAAACAAAAACATTTTACATCTGACTATGAAAATATAGCCAGGCACTTCTCTGATCCCATGTGCTCATTGCGAAACACAGAATGACTGTGCACAGTGACTTCAAGGGCTATACATTAAGGACTTCTTTTGCACATGGCAGGCAAACTGGTATTTCAACTGGACCATCGCCTTTAGTGACAGTTCTTATCACATGGCACCATGTGCATCCCGCTGCCATTAGCTTTTCCTTACATGATTATCCTGCCTCTAGCTATTAGCAGAAAAAAACACATCAAGAGCTCCCAATTCCACAATGTTCCCTTCTTATACCTTGGTGTGATGGGTATCTTCTACTTCTGTGCTGGCATACTGACAGTTAAGTGACACCAGGGGGTCGGATCCTCCCCCCCCACTCCTCCCCGCTATTCCCAAGTGGGCCGGCTTCCTTTTATTTTTTATTTATATGTCCCCTTTTAAAATGTTGCAACTGCATGATTATGCTAAATATAAAAATATTAATTAAAAATTAAGGCACAGCATTAGTGTGGAAATGCGGGTTATGAGGATGTGAAGAGGTATGATCACAAATTGACAAATTAGCACAACTGCACCAAAGAAGAGAGGATGCTTTATGCAATATGTACCTGCTATAAATTATAATGTGACTATAGTGGAGTAGTGGGTTCAAAGTGATAAAGTCCTAAGTCTGGGGTTTTGGATGCTGCAGAAGGAGGAAGAGAATATCAATCCACAGCACCCAAAAAATGATATCTGCACATGTAAGCGACACGTATACATGTGTATGTACCAATTCCAATCAATATTGTTTTGAACAATCACAAACAAATTGCTTGTGTGTGTTTGGAAAACCAAAAGAAATGCAATTGTTGAATGGTGCAATTGTTGATCATAGGGTATCTATAAATACACATACATTCATTTTTGTAGCTTTTCTTGGAATTCAGCACCACACTGCCCAAGTCTGCAGTTCTCAATGAGGAACAGTTAGTTAGCTTTAGCATATGCTGAGGGAATCTCTTCCCCCGACTCCTGAATGACAGTAGGAATGGATCTATTTGTTCTCTCTCTCTTTCTGCTCTCATCCTGATTGGTGGTGTAGAATGGATATCCAGGTTGCATGCCTTTGTTTAAGACTTCTGATTTTTCCATCTTTGCACTCAGACCTCTCTCTACTATGTGTGTTTGAAGCGATGTCGTATCCAGAGGTTTTTCCTCTGTTTTGGAACTTACAAGTTAAGGAGATAGAGAGAAGCTTAGACCCAATTCTTTCCTATCAAGGAATGTAGTTCTTGTTTGTAAAGAAACATTTTTTGGTAATTAAACATTGAACTCTGCATCTTTGCTTGCTAAGCTCAAAATTATTTTGTAGCCAAACAACACTTCTTCTTTTGCTTGCTGTGAGCTAACTGCTCAGTTAAGTATCCTATTTGTATTTTTGGATGATCTGCTGTTTTGAGATTTCCCTAACAGCTTTTACCCTTCGTTCCCCCCTAGATTAAATGCAAATGCTTGGAGGCCCTCTACCACTTCTTGTGAGAAAAGTGTCAAGAAACTGCAGTTACCTAGAGATGAAGAAAATATATTTTGCACATATTTTTAGTTTTATATTCCTTGTTTATAAGGTGCCAAGGATAAAGGTTTGGCACAAATTAAGCTGGAAAGGATCAAAAACCAACCAACCAACCAAACAAACAAACAAAAAATCAGGAGTGGAAGAGGAGGAGAGTTGTTGATAAATGGCTGCATTTTCTGGAAAATGAGCAATTTGCAATCAGGTGTTCGAGCCAAATTATTAAATCCATGTAAGCCAAACATTTATTTACGTCAAATGCAGATACTGGCTTAATCCAGAAACTTGGACAACCTGCTTAAATTCTTAATACAATCATTATGAAGAAGACATGGAAAATGGTGAGGCTATTACTCCCTGAAACAAACATTTCTTTCACTGTGTGACAGTTAAACGGGAGGCAAATGCTAATGCTATTGCTACCTAAAATTCCTGATCATGCTCAACTTATTTTTTTTGGCCTTCCACTGTTTTCATTTTCCTTGTTGCTTCCTGGAGCAGGTTGTTACAGTATACTAGCATAACAGAGCTGACCCTGTGATGCATTGAAGAGTCAGAGTAAAGTGGGGGGCAACTGAGGGGCACCAGAGGGAGCTGCCAGGCACTGTTACCTTCCGTCGATACTTGTAGTCTCCCTTCCCATGACGTTCCACCGTCTCTCCCTGTTTTCTCTTTTGGGTATACAGAGTTGGGTATACACTGTTTCCCTGCACTGCGAGCATGCTGCCTTGATGTGATGAGGTCTGTGGCTTCAGCTTCATGTTCCATTGAATAATTTTATGGATCATAACTTGTTATTATTTCTATTCTTTTTACTTTTTAATGGTACATTTGTGAGTGCTATGGCTTTAGATTATATCAACTTTTACAGGTTTTAGCAATTTTAGATTTTGTTAGAGGTTTTTAATATTGCTTCAGTGCTTTTCAGCATGAAGATGAGTCATCACTGCCATAAACAAACAAGTCTAATGCAGAACAAGTGGGCTGTCTATGGGGATGGATAGATACCTTTTCGACTTCATCCTCCCACTAGCTTGTCACTCATATTTGATAATTTTTTTTGCACATTAGTAAGTTGCTTGCTACCAGTTTATACTGGAATTCTATGAGTTGCAGCAAGGAAGTTAATGTCTGTCCAATAGAAATATTGCATTTGACAGTACATATGTGTGTGTATGCATGCATGTACTGATGGGACAGGTAATGAGGACAGCCCGCTTTCCTGATCCTTGACATTCTTGGCTGGTTGTTCAGGGAAGAGATGTAATTCAATTTCAGATACAACATAATATTAATGCATTTCGCAGGGAAGGAAGTTTTCCACTTGTTTAAAAGAAGCAGTTAGATCACTGCTGAAAAACCTTCCCTGAATCCCCAGGACCTTAATGACCTTAATGACTATAGACCAGTATATAACCTTCCATTTCAGGGCAAGATGACTAAGAAAGTAACTGTCCTCCAACTCCAGGCAGTCTTGGATGGCACACATTTCTTTGACCCATTTCAAACTGACTTCTGAGCAGGATCTTAGTGGATAAACTCCATCTCAGCACTGACAAGAGGTGTGTGTACCTGTTGGTATCTCTAGATCTCTTAGTGACTTTCGATAACATCGCCATGGTATCCTTCTAGAATGCCTGGGGAATTTAAGAATTGGGGGCATTGTGTTGCAGTGGTTGTGGGTCATATCTCCCAGGCAGGTTCCAGATTGTGATGCTTGGAGATAGCTGTTTCTTAAAAAAGAGCCGTCATATGGCATCCAACAAGGGGCCATTCTATCCCCAATGTACATGAAACCACCAGGAGAGATCATCTGGAGGCATGGAGTAGGGTGCTATCTGTACGCTGAGGATACCCAAATATCTCCATGCCTAGCTAAGGATAGTGCATGCTGTCTGAATGAATGCCTAGAGGAGGTAATGGGCTGGGTGAGGAAAAAACAAATTAAAACTAAATCCAGACAAGACTGAGGTGCTTGCCATCAAGGGTCCTAACCCGGGAATGGAGGTGTGTCAACCAGTTCTGGATGGGGTCACACTCCCCCTGAAACGCTGTATTTTGCAGCTTGGGAGTGTTTCTGGATTCAATTTTAAACTGTGAATTTTAACTTGCATTTTATTGATGTTGGTCTTGTGTGTATTTTGTTACATGTATTTTAATTGTGTATTTTATCTGTCTATTTTAACCAAGTTGTACCCAACCTCAACCTGCAAAAAGAGTGGATAACAAATACATTGTTGTTGTTATTTTTTAATTGTTGTTTCCTTAAAAGTTTGGGATCTGTACAACTAACATAAAAGGAATATAAAAACACAATGAATGTCCCCAGATTAAAAATCAAATAAAGATACTACTAGCACAATAATTGAAAAGAAACAAGCCACAGGGAATCTGCAACTAAAAGCAATAAGAACAGCAGATAAATACAATCAAGAGGTTCTAAGCCACTGAAAAACAAATCCCCTCCACACCAAGATGATTTTCACACTGTATCAGGGAATATGGACTTTCCCTGGAAAGATTTCTAGAGCTTGGGTGATTATACTAAAAAAGGTGCTTCCTCTATGTGAAATTATTATGCCATTGTTTATTGTGTGAATGAGGAGAGGTTGAACTGAACATCAACATCAATGTTCTAAACCTATCATCCTCTATGTTTCTGTATTCATGGTTAAGGAACGAGGGGTCCCTTAACACATGTGTGACAGAGGGGAACCTTCCTTTTCCATCCCACCGCTGTCACCACTGTAAAGAGGGTTAAGAGATCAGGGTCTCTTATTGCTCCTGTGTGACAGGAATATGCGAGGGTGTTACACACAGGTGATGAGAGAGAATGGTGTGTGTATATGGTAGGTATGCTGCCACCACCCCAAATCACCATTTGAGGAATTAACTAGATGATATACTTGAGGTAAAATGTCCCTATACACCGGTTCTTCTTTTTTGGCTCCCTTTCTTGTGACTGAACTGCAGAGATGTAGAGGCTGACTGAATCTAGCTTTGTATAACAAAACAAGGCTGAGGCAGATTAAAAGTAAACTAGGGAACAGGTTTATTAAAATATTTGAAACAGACAACTCATTACTGAGAGGTACATATGCGTAGTTGGTTTCTGAGGCACAGACTTATAAAACAAATGGTTTCTATAGAAGGAGTAACGTTTCTTTGACGTGAGTTACTTTCCTCACACTATCCCTATAACAAGTAACAGTGTGTTTCTTAGACCAGCCGCCCTGGCTGCCTGCAAGAGTAACTAGGTTCCTTCTAGACTACTCTGCACTGTAGGGGAATAAACCCACTTGTATTCTCTCTCAGTACAAGTCAACAAGCCTTCACTTTGACTACCCAAGCCAAAGTACCCCGAAGCACTTGCCCTCTATTATTCCCTATCAGACTAATTCTTAACTCACTCAGCAACTCTCTTCTCCCTGCCTGAAAATCCTAATCCTATCTCTTTCCTAGATCAAATCCTTCTTCTCTCTTTTAGATCAAAACCATCTCTCCCTAAGAACAAATCATTCTCTCCTCTCTGACAGAAAGTACAGCCTTTTTACATACTCCTTCATCTCCTCCCCTAGGGGTCTGAGCCAATCAGGAGTTAGCTGACTCCTCCCCTTGCCTCTCTGCCTCCACCAAAATGTCAGCTATCCTGAGCTGCCCTCCCAACATGGAGGCCTGTTCACTGACTCCCAGGCTGCAGCCTACGAAGCAAAGGTATGAGTTCATTACAATGCCCATTGGAAATACATATTAATCAACTGGGATCATAGTAAGAAAGGTTGCTTCCAGATGGACAGCATTATCAAGCAAAAGGCACTGGGAAGTTGTTTGTCTTTGACTCCACAACAGATGTCATTTGATCAAAAATAAACTTAAAGGAAACAAAATGGGGGAAAAGGCCAAAGATACGGTGGTGGCAAAGCATGGAAGGATAAATTCCATGTTTGGACCTGGGCAATTGCAGAGATTGCTCACGGTGCCCTATCTGAAAACAACCAAGGAGTTGAGAGTTAGAATATAGCTTGGGAAGAAGACAACAGTCATTGGTAAAGTTGACAGTGGGTCACCAAGTGTATGCTGGTTTGCTTTTGGGAGCTGTCAGTGATGGGACATTGTGCTGTTGTTTAAAGTCTATGTGTTCCTCCATGCTTAATGCATACTCCACTTCCACGTACAGTACTACACCCCCCCCCCCCAAGCGATAAAAGTAGGCCTGTGCTGGTTCAACCCAATGTACCATATTTGTTATAGATCAAATTGCTGATTTCTGCCTTCATATTTGTTAGCAGAATATGTTTGGACAATATTATAGTATTCCTAAATCTATGAAACACATAAAATGTGTAAAGCAACAGTATTAAAATAATTTTTCAGTTGGTTCATTGAGACAAAGCAAAATGGGATAGAAACATAATTGACCAATCGAATCTTAAATACTCCTAGATATTTCTGGTAGAACTTTCTGAAATTTAATCCCAACAAGTTGTCTCATGTTTATGTTTTCAGTCATTTTTAACCATTGATAAGAGAACTGAGACATTTATTTAAAACATTAAGCTGGCAGTGGTTGTCTTCAGGACCAACAGGTAAAATTATTCTTAATATGGACTTTGCTAAAACTTGAGTACTCACTGAGTTGCTGTGCACGTTCTACACTTCCAAAAGAGAACCAATGCCCTTTCTACTTTCTACTTCATCTCGCCCCTCATCTTCGCCCGCCGGTACAGAGGACCTCGTGCTATTCCACCTTTGGGCGAGTCCACTTTTTTGATTGCTACTCTTGTGTAGACAGCTGTGCGGACCTTTGGCCGGCATTCGGGTTCTCTTTTTGTGTGAAAATCTTTAAGCTGGTTTCCCCTCTGTGATCCTCTGAGCAAAGTGTGATTAACCATCTGTGCTGCTCCACCCCCGAGGTACCAACTCCGGAAGCCTATCCGCCGGTTTACCAACCGTCCAAGCCCGATTGGGGGTCATAGCAATATTAGTTAACCATCGTACACGGGTAGTTGTATAATTAGCAACTAGCACTTCCCGGTAGTCCTGGTTGTTATTATTATCATTGTTATAAGAACGATTTGGAACACTCAAGCGTCTTCCAATTGCTGCTAGACTGCATTAGCACTTTCACCCCTTCCCTGTTCCTCCGTGCCGCACTTTATACCGTTAAGTAGAGCACTTTAGATCTAGCATTTATTAATGTGCGTTGAATGTGTGTTGCTGCTGAGTGATCATTGACGATCATCCTCGATCATTGACGGACTGTTCCAGAAATTGTTGCACTTTAAGAACTTTAAGAACTGGCACCTTAAGATCTAACGATATTTTGCACTTTAAGAACTGGCTATATCGATACCACCATCCGAATCGTCGCCACCCATGTGGTTCCCTGCCCCCCTCTGGATACTGTTTACGTTACTCTGCTGTGGCGGAGGGGGCGGAGGAGGAGGTGGCCTGGAATCTGGAATTGAGAGTGTGGTGGGAAGGGGGGAGGAGGGGGAGGGGAGATGCTGGCAAGAACTAATAAGCTTGACAACAAGTATAGGAGGAAATACCCTTATGGCTTACAACTGCGGCATGGAGGGAGGGAGGTGTTCCACTAGCCGAGGGGCCCCCATAGAGGTCGTGGTGGGAAGGAGGAGATGCGGGAGAAGGAGACCACGAATTCGGCTTAATTCGGACCGCTTTCCTAAATTAACTATTCCCAACAGGTCTCCTAAGGTAATTTGGTGTAACCAGGTGAGCGGGCCCTCTGGCTTGAAGGTGGTGTTGTTGAACGCCAGGTCGGTCAACGGAAAAACATCTTGGATCCAGGACTTAATCCTGGAGGAGCGGGCAGACCTGGCGTGCATCATGGAGACCTGGCTGGATGAAGCGGGGGGCGTAAATCTCTCCCAGCTTTGTCCTCCAGGCTTCTCCGTGCAACACCAACCTAGAGCCGGAGGACGGGGAGGCGGGGTCGCAGTGGTCTATAGAGATTCCATCCATCTAACCAGGAGCCCCATCCCGCAGACCACAAATTTCGAATGCGTCCACCTGAGGGTGGGTGACCGGGACAGAATAGGGATTCTGCTAGTGTACCGTCCACCTCGCTGCACTACAGTCTCCCTACCTGAGCTAGCGGGGGTGGTCTCGAGCCTGGCGGTGGAGTCCCAACGGCTCCTTGTGCTGGGGGACTTCAACATCCACGCCGAGGCAACCCTCACAGGTGCGGCTCAGGACTTCATGTCCGCCATGGCAACCATGGGGCTGTCCCAACGAATAACTGGCCCCACCCACTGTGCTGGACACACATTGGACTTGGTCTTCTGTCAGGGATGGGAGCAGGGTGGCGGTGTGGAGGAGTTGTCTAGCTCTCCGTTGCCATGGTCCGACCACTTCCTGATTAGATTTAGACTCACTGCGCCCCCTAACCTCCGCAAGGGTGGAGGACCTATTAGGATGGTCCGCCCCAGGAGGCTAATGGATCCGAGTGGATTCCTGACGGCTCTTGGGGAGTTTCCCGCCGCCGCGGTAGGTGATCATGTCGAGGCCTTGGTCGCTCTCTGGAATGGGGAGATGACCAGGGCTATTGACAAGATCGCTCCGGAACGTCCCCTCTCGAGTAACCGAGCTAAACCAGCCCCTTGGTTTACTGAGGAGCTGGCAGCGATGAAGCGAAAGAAGAGGGTTCTAGAGAGCGTGTGGCGCTCAGACCCAAGCGAGTCAAATCGAACACGGTTTGTGTCCTTTTTAAGGGCATATGCCGCGGCAATAAAAGCCGCAAAGAAATCTTTCTTTGCGGCCACTATTGCGTCTGCAAAAAACCGTCCGGCGGAGTTGTTTCGGGTTGTCAGAGGTCTTTTAACTCCCCCAACCTCAGGTGGGAGCACTGACAACTCGGCAGCACGCTGTGAAGCATTTGCTCGGTTCTTTGCAGACAAAGTCGCTTTGATCCGCTCTGGGCTGGACGCCGCATTGGATGCAGTCTCCGTGGATGTGACACAAGCACCTGCTTGTCCGATTTTATTGGATTCTTTTCAGTTTGTGAAACCCGAGGATGTGGACAAGATACTTGGAGGAATGAGACCCACCACGTCCATCCTAGACCCCTGCCCATCCTGGCTTCTGAAAGAGGCCAGAGGGGGATTGGCCGAGTGGGTAACGGTGGTGGTTAATGCCTCCCTTCGGGAAGGCAAGATTCCAGCGAGCCTAAAACAGGCTGTTGTAAAGCCGCTGTTGAAGAAACCATCACTCGACCCCACTAAATTGGACAACTTTCGGCCTGTTTCCAATCTTCCCTTCTTGGGCAAAGTCATGGAAAGCGTGGTGGCCTCACAACTCCAGGTATTCTTGAGAGACACGGATATTCTGGATCCGGCACAGTCTGGTTTCAGACCGGGACATGGTACCGAGACGGTCTTGGTCGCCTTAGTGGATGATCTGCGCCGGGAGCTAGACAGGGGGAGTGTGTCCCTGTTGGTGCTCCTGGACCTCTCAGCGGCCTTCGATACCGTCGACCACGGTATTCTTCTGGGGCGCCTTGCAGAGATGGGACTTGGGGGCACTGCTTTGCAGTGGCTCCGGTCATTTCTGGAGGGTCGTACTCAGAAGGTGTTGCTGGGGGACTCCTGTTCAGCGCCACAGCCGTTGATCTGTGGCGTTCCTCAGGGTTCCATCTTGTCCCCCTTGCTGTTTAACATCTACATGAAGCCGCTGGGTGAGATCATCCGGAGTTTCGGGGTGCGGTGTCACCTGTACGCAGATGATGTCCAACTCTGTCACTCCTTCCCACCTGCTACTAAGGAGGCCGTCGAAGTCCTGAACCGGTGCCTGGCCGCTGTAATGGTCTGGATGAGGGCGAACAAACTGAAATTAAATCCAGACAAGACAGAGGTACTCCTGGTCAGTCGCAAGGCCGAACAGGGTATAGGGTTACAGCCTGTGCTGGACGGGGTCGCACTCCCCTTGAAGGCACAGGTTCGCAGCTTGGGTGTGACCCTGGACTCATCGCTGAGCCTGGAGCCCCAGGTTTCAGCGGTGACCAGGGGAGCATTTGCACAGCTTCGGCTCGTGCGCCAGCTGCGCCCGTATCTTGGGAAGTCTGACTTGGCCACGGTGGTACACGCTTTGGTCACATCCCGCCTCGACTACTGCAACGCTCTCTACGTGGGGCTGCCCTTGAAGACGGCCCGGAAGCTTCAGCTAGTTCAGCGCGCGGCAGCCATGTTGTTAACGGGGGCTGGACGCAGAGAGCATACAACGCCTCTGCTGTCCCAGCTCCACTGGCTGCCGATTTGCTACCGGGCCCAATTTAAGGTGCTGGTGTTATCCTACAAAGCCCTAAACGGTTCCGGCCCAAAATACCTTGCAGACCGCATCTCGGCCTACGAGCCCACGAGGGCCTTGAGATCATCCGGGGAGGCCCTTCTCTCGGTCCCGCCTGCCTCACAGGCACGTTTGGCGGGGACGAGGGAGCGGGCCTTCTCGGTGGTGGCCCCCCGGCTGTGGAACACTCTCCCTGCTGAAGTTAGACAGGCGCCCTCCTTGATGGCCTTTCGCAGGAGCCTAAAAACATGGCTCTTTGAACAGGCCTTCAATTGAGGATAGTTAAATTGACAATGGAATGAACTAGGACTACGAATTTCGGCTATGACCCCAGGACTTGACGAAGCGGATTTTTAGTATAAGTGTATGTTATGTGGTATCCGTCTGGTTTGTATCGTCTTTATTTACTGTATATTGTCTTCTTGTTGTTGTTGTTCACCGCCCCGAGTCGCCTCCGGGCTGAGAGGGGCGGTCAATAAATGCAAGTAATAAATAATAAATAATAATAATAAATAAATAAATTAATTTCCCCGCATTGCAATGTGCTGTTAAACAGAACTTGGACTGGCCGGAGGCAATGGAGGGGTTTAATAACCTCACTTACACAACATAATGTTTTGCCCATTCATTTCATGTTCCATAGTACTGACATTTTTCTTTGCAATAATTGCCTCATCATTTTAGCATTGTGTTAGACAACCATTCTTGGAAGTGTATGATAAATGAGGGTGACTAGAACTACTGATTTCCAATATTATCTAACTGACAGGCATTAAAATAGGGTAGATACCTTCATTTCATAACAGTTTCAAAATGAAGTTCAGGTAGTAAGAACTTATTGACAAAATAAAGTTCTGGTAGTAATAACATATACAATTTATTACAGAGAGGTGGCAAACCAGGACAGAAGCAGGACCATCACCTTTGATTATGGTCCCTATTGCATGATGTCATGTGGTATCCATTACTGATCTGCCAACTCCCACAACAAACTCCCCTACTGTTGATAGACAAAACCCATCAAGAATGCAGGCCAGCACAGAAGTGACAGCATGGGGAGGGTTTGTCTGGGTTGCCCCCTCTTCCTCATTCCCTTTCCCAGTAAAATGAAAAAAAGAAAAAAAAGCACCTATGGAACTGTGGGAGAGTTGAGTTCCTTCCTTAGTAAGAAATCTGGCTGTGGGACTCATGGAAGCAGTGCAGTTGTGTAGGTACTGAATTACGACAAGAAGGATGACCATTCTGGCAAGTTGTCATGGGAGGGTGGCTTTGTGCGATGAAGTCCAAAATATAACTTAAATGTCTTTATATACTATGAAGGCCACTCTGCACTTCCCTGCACTTCCTTCAAGCATGATTTCGTATCACATCATAATAGCATGCTGCGTCATTCTAAGGATCTATTTGCCTTGGCATTGTGATCAACACAGCAGAAAACCAAATGCCCATATACAAAATGTGAAAGCTGTATCTCTCCTGCCATTTTTTTTTCATTATTTGGGGTTCAATGCTACTGCTTCTTAGGGCTGCCATTTCCAGATCATTCCAGTTCCTGAGGTTTCTGGGACAAAACATAAGGCCCAGGATACTCCTGATGATTGTGACGAAGTGTTCTGCATTAAGTACCAATACAGTTGCTCACAGTTTGTTACTCAGACATTAACATGTGTGAAGATACAGGCACAGTGGGAAAAAACATGTTTTCCTGTTTGGAAATTAAGATAGAAATCTTAGCTTAGTTGCTGTTTCCAGATGCTGCTAAAATGAAACAATTATTTTCCCTCACGTGTTTTTAGAGAGATGGGATAAAGAACATTTAATCTAGCCCACCTGTTTCTAGCCAGTTCACTCCTGATACAACAAATAAATAAATTTATATCCTAGCATAAATAAAATAAAAATTAGAATATTTTAGTAGACGCACCCTAGAAATCAGGATATTCCTCATAAAAATCAATTGTGCTCTTAAATTAATTTCCCCCAAATGCCTACTCAAAGAATGAAATAATATTGCCAAGTTTATTTTCTCCCTCTGATAAATCAATTAACAGGAATCCACAAAGGAATGAAATGTAATTTATACAATGAACAGTTTGCAGAATGTGGAAATGCACTCAGCATTAAGAATTTTGCAGTAGTTTATATCCTTGACAAATCCAATACAACCAGAATCCAAAATAAAATGATTTCTAAATACTTTGGTCCTTCTTTATGTTCATAGATGAGGAAATACCCTGGTCAGTCAATACCAGATGTCAATATCAGATTAAAAATTCATTTCTTTGGTAAAGAAAGTGAAGAGAAGAGGTCTTTTAATGAAGTATACAGAAGCTGAAAAAGTTATTTCCCAGATCAACAAAAGTGCTTTACATGAAAGATGTATAAAACATAAAAAGGAAATCCAATTCTTTCTACATCAAAGATTGGATAAACTAAGTAGTAAAAATGCTACTGCTCCAGATGTTGTGCCTGTTTCTAAAATACACGAGTCTCAGTGCACATATGTTAAAAGGGTTCACTTGTGAATCTTTGTGGGATCGAAGAGTCAAACTGATGGATCACTAAAACACACTTGGTTTCACTCCCTTGTTGCTCATTACACTTGGATTTTACCCACAGTGCTGCCTTTTCGTCTTCACTTGCCACCATTATAATCGATTTTCTAACATATTAAATCTTCATCAAGCAAATCTGCTCCTCCTTTCCCTAATGTAGAATAGCAAGTTGTGGTTTGATCCTCCGCACAAATCTAGATCCTTTGCCTTTCCTCTGATCGGGTGCTGAAGCTTCAAGGGGGTGTCTATACAAAGCAATGAGAGTGAAATAAGGGACTGGATTTCTTCTACAAATTGTAAACATGTCTTCATATTACATGTTTATAGTGTTTTCTTAGGCAAGTAATACTCAGAGATGATTTTGCCGGTTCCTTCCTCTGCAATATAGTCTGCAGACTGCAGTAACGCATATCCATTTGTGGTCTCCCCTGGACTAATCCTGCTTAACCTTCAAGATTAAACAAGGTTGTTTAATGACTGTTATGATAATTTGGTTATAATTAATTGCTATTGTTTTAACTCTGTATGTATTTATGGTTTTATACTGTGTTATTGATTTGTGGCATCAAATTGCTGCCTTTGTTAGCTGCTCTGAGTCTCCCCCCCCCAGGGGGGGGGGTTAAGAAAGGCGGGGTAAAAATGCTGTAAATAAATAAATAAATAAAAAGATCTAGTGCCTTTAGGATATTTTTGAAATTTTCTTTTTTGACCAGATCTGCTTGACAAGAGTAGAACTAATGCTTGTGGACTGAGCCAGGAAATTCCTTCTTTAGTGTAGACATTTTAATACTTATAATACGGCATCAGTATAAATGTTATAAAATTTCTATCTGGATAAGAGAGAAAACAGGAAATGCCTTTTCAAGAGATACATTTTGAGCCAAAGGATTATAGCGGCTAGCACAAAGTGCTGCTGGCCCACACCATTAAGTCCAAATTATTATGAATCCTATCTTAGATGAATGTTATTAAATGGCAACTGGCTCATCATAATGTACTGGGGTATTTTTGTTCACTAATTTGAATTTATTCAAGTCAATGACAGCTAGGAATAGCATTACGTTAAAGACCACAGTTTGCTTGGTCGCATACTTCCCATTACATACAATTGTTCCTGGGTGTAACCTCTGCAGCTCATGGTTCTGTTTCATGCTTATTATTTTGTTGCACCTTTGCTTTATAACACAGCTACAAAACGTTATTAGTCTGTTTCACTTTCACTGTATGTGACTCTCTACGTTATGTATGCCCACAGCAATATTTTCTCTGTCTCACAGCAAAACCCATACAATTCCTATGGGACACTCTCCGAGGAGTTATTTATATGTGACTACCAATGGAAATATCTGCAATGAAGGCGAATGAGTTGAATCCACTGGTGTGATAACAGCTCAGGGGGTTGTGGAAATGTTTTATGAGGCTGTACAATATTTACAAATACATTGTAGAGGGATCCTACAGCAATATTAGTGTTGTCAGATCTTCCTGGGGCTCAGATGCTGGGAGGATATTTCCCATTGTGGGATTGAAGAAACACTTTATGGAGGTAGGAAGGAGAAGTTATCATGAAATAAGTTTTTTTTTTAAAAAAAATAGGTGGTGTTTCCAACCCATTTAGGCTTTTAAATGACAAATTTTTGTATTTGTTTTAGAAAAAACAACAACAAATAAGCTTGAAAAACAGTTATTTTCGAAGTAGAAAATGGCTGGAAATTAAATAATAGTCAGCCCTCCACATTCATTGGGGTTAGGGGCATAGGGCTTCTGTGAAAGTGAAAAACCATGAATATGATATTATTTTTATCTAAGATAACACAGAGATGTAACAGAGACACTGATAAGGCTTGTCAAGCTCACAGACTGTTACCTCTTCCTTTTGGTCCATGTGGCAACCAATGACACCTCAAAACTATAGCCTTCAAGAGATTACATGGGTTTCAACACAATGAGCAGAAAGCTGAAGTGCCTTGATGCCCAGGATGTCATTTCATCTCTCTTCCCAATTCAAAAATATGGCCCAAGAAAAGAGAGAAGCATAATAGAAGTTAATAACTGGCTTCACAGATGGTGCCACCAGGTACGATTTAGCTTCCTGGACCCTGGTCTGAAATTTAATGAAGTTGGGGTTCTGACAAGGGATGGTTTGCACCTCAAAGAGGTTGGCAGGAAGATTTTTATTAGGAGTCGTGCAACCTGATCAGGAGTGCTTTAAATTGAGTTATATATATATTTTTTTTGGGGGGGGGGGCAGCATTCAAGTAGGCAGGAGTTTATCAGGAGAGAATATCCCAATGAGTATAGAGATAACTGGGCGTGAAGTAAATAAATGTCTAGGAGGGATGGCCCATGGCCTTTGCTAACCACACTAATGCACAAAGCATGGAAAATAAACAAGATGAACTTGAACTCTTAATACAACAAAACCAATATGATATAATTGTCATTGCTGGAACCTTTTCACTTTTCTTCACAGTTTACTTCAGTTGATGTAAACTAAGTTCAAAGTACAAACATACTTCACAAAGTGAACTCAAGAGGAAGATGAGGAAAGGAGGAGGAGAGTCTGTCCTATACTAGTAAGCTCATTTTTCCCTTTTTTTTTAAAGGCTTTCCTAAACTCAGTACAATAATTCTTTGCTTGAAATAAAAGCTTTACGTGTTCTTCCCCACTGAAAAGGTTGCCTTTTTTTTAGCATGGCTACGCATTTTTCATTGCACTCTAGTGCTGCTCAGACAAACATGTCCCAGTTTTCCTCTGCGAAATTTTGGAGGAAATATTGTACAGGATTGAAATTTATTTTGATAGAGACACTAATATGTTTGAAGCTGTTCCCTACCTTGTCCTGTTTTAATAGATGCACTGAAGGGGCTGTTAACAGACTCCAACAAGTGCCACTACCCTAGGCATCAGCAAACATAGCTGATGTAATGGTTGTGGTGTCTTAATACTGCAGTATGCAGATTGTTGACTACTGGCAAGCCATTATGCAAATATAGAACTATTCTGACCTTTAAAGTGACATATTTAAAACCATTTACCCTTAGGCCTTACTTTTGTTACTGTCATTGACACTGGCATGGTATGATTAAAGTATTTATTAGGATGTTTAAGTTTTTTTTGAGTTTCTAATGTAAGTTCTAAGTTCCTGAAAGGCAGAGCTTTGAATTAGTAATGTTTTTCATTCTTCAGATATTATAACATCAGTTGACCTGATATTTTGGGAATTACAGTCCCAAAGATAATCTTTATAACCTCTGTAAACAAAGAGTATTAAGCACCCTGATATGTGTATTTTATCAACTTTTTGGGACTCAATGCCTCTGTCACTTTCTCAAGTTCCATCTGCACAGGTAGCAAGCTGGACCCCTCAGGCCATGTACTCCTACATATCCTTTGAGGTAAGGTCTATGTCACTGCCCGGGCAGCACCCAGGTTTCATTTTGTTATAAGAGTGAGTCGGATATAATGGTGGAAGGATTGGACTATACTCTTGAGGCCAGGTTCGAATCTCTGCTCAGCCATGAAACCCACTGGGTGACCTTGGGCAAATTACACTCAGGCCTCAGAAGAAGACAATAAAAAACCTCTTCTGAACAAATCTTGCCAATAAAAACCGGTGACAGAGTCACCTTAGGATTGCTATAAGCTTCAAATAACATAAAGTCATACAATAACAACATAGAAAGTTGGATGAATTAACACAAAGGTACTGAAGATCAAACAAGGGATTATGGTAAAATGTTCTGTATAGCTAATAACAGAACGTGGAAAGAGGGACTGAAGTGAGGATTTGAACAGGAGAAAGGATATATGGCCATGTTAGGCAGAACTCTCAATACGTCCAAGCAAAAGGATGATGGTGATGATGATGATAATGATATTATCACCTACCTTTCCCCCAGTTTTGAACTCAAGGTAGCTTACAACAATTAAACATAGTTAAAAATTAACAGCACATAAAAGTTAAAAGGCAATTAAACCACCATAAAAGTGGATCTGCAGTCCCCAAAAATAACCTTTCTAACTCCTGTACAGGTATGAGCCGGATTTAGCATGGCAAAGTCTTTTACCTTTTCATATTGAACATCAGACTTGTTCTTTTGTGCTTCCTTTGGCCCTGAGAATGAGTGCCCCCTCCTGAAGATACAGGTGTAATGTAGTGAAGCGTAAGAAATGACAACTGAATGCCTAAGATTGGATGCGGCATTAAGGAGGCACATCTCCTCCTCTAGCCGATGAACCTGAACATAATGTATATTATGCAGACTGCTCAGCAATTTGCATAATTATACACTCTCCTTGAAACAGTAAACATTGCTTTAGACTTTGCTAATGCAAAAAAGCAACATTAATATGCACTGCTGATTTGACTTTCTAATTTTCCCAGGGCTTGGGTTGAAACCCACACAGGTCATGCAACAGTAAACATTAAAAGCATCCTACCAACACGAAAATTGAGGATTTATCATCCTGCCTGGGAACAGCAACGACAAGCTACCAACACTAATTCTGTTGGTTTTAAACTTTAATGGTGCAGTGGCCAAAAGGTGCAGTCATGTGGGTGCCATGACAATAAGGAAGGTATTTTTGCTGCACACTTGCACACCTAGGTGTTGTTATTACTTGATGATGACGACCATATTATTGGGTTTTCTCAGAAGACATCAGTCACCCAGAGGATTTCCATGACTGAGCAAGGTGTAGCAAGCCAGTGCACCATAATCCCATTCCACCACACTGGCAGGTCTCAAAGGGAATTTAGAAGTGGATTCCTAATGGCTTCCCTTTTCTGGGAAAGAGGAAGACTGATTCAATTAAGACCTATGACCTTATCAGATGAAGGTTAATTTGGCAGCATTCGGTGGTTTGCCTTCTCATTTGCCACAGAGCTTGATGGCTCCCATTCCATAATACACAGCTACTTCTATCAGGGCTCTGTGGTAAAGGGGAAGGAGAATCGGTGCATGCCATCGCCACTGTGGCAACACAGGAGTTTTCTTGTATTTAATTGAGACAAATGGGGGGAGGCCGGGTAGCCAACGCTGCCCCCCATGGGATGGGCACAATGGGTAAGTCAGGTGATGCAGGGTGTGGGTCGATGGGTTCCCCATACCCCCGATGGGCATTGCTGGATTTTACATAATGCGTGGAGATTCTGGTTGGTCATCTGATGAGGTCGTAAGTCTCCTTGAACAGGGTTTGTACATGACAGAATGCATTCTCTTGGCCTTTCTGAGACTATCTAAAGCAGATAGGCAGCATGCAAGTTACTTCACATAAAAAAACCTCCAACTAATTACACTGAAATGTACATGCAGAGCATATATATTGCCTTGGAACTGGCTACCTAAAGAACAGTTTCAAGTAAAGAGGCAGCTCAACAGAGTTGGTATTCAAGATCTTGAGGGAGAAAAAAAAACCATGGACAGACACAAGAGAGAGGGGTCTTTTTATGTGTTTTCAGAAACCAAGACGTTTATTTGATCACATTGTGCTTTCTTGGATATATTGATCTCCATATATTGCAGTTGAGTTAAGAAATTGGAAACATTCCAGAGACAGTGTGTAGATTGTAAAAGTATGCTAGAAACATGACTGAGGTATGCTGAACTGCACTGCTCTAGCACGAAATGGAAGTGTAGAAAATGCTTTATTTTCTAACATGTGGCATATTATGAAGTGTTTTGCATAACTACAAATATCAAGCTTAGTTTTTCAGAGATTTCCCTAATCATGAATGCATGAAACAGAATATAGGAAGAATGGGAGCAATGTCTGCAACCATACTTAAAGTCATATGTGCGTGTGTGTGCACTTGTGCACACACACACAAACCTCTGCTATAATATTGCACATAGCAATTGTATGAAAGCCAAATCAATTCAATGTTTCATTTAAAATGGATTAGAATGGCAAGCTCTTTTTATTGCAGCCTTTTGACATGGTTTTCCCTCTACTATATGCCATTCGAGAGTCCCTATACTATTTTCTCAGTCTCATTTGATGCTGGATAAAAGGAGCAGACCATCTGTAATCTGTATGCTTATGATAGTACTTCTACACTTGGACGTTCCTAGGTGCTCAGAATTATATTTCAGTGTTTCTGGATACCTGGATGGAATACTGATGATGAAATGTTACACAACGTTTCTTCGGTCTTCAACAGATGACTATAGAACTTTATATAAGAAACTACTGGTATGTACAATTGAAAACAGGAAGCAAACACACCGAGCAAATAGAAATCAGTGGTTGCATCTGTTTCAGAAGATATGAGACCTAGGATAATTTGCATGAATCCATTTCCCCACTAGCCCCACTTTACTTTTCTTGGACACAATATTCAGGACCTCTGTTTCAATCCTAAGGGTGAAAATCAGTCCAGCAATATCTTACTGTAGAGAAGGTCAGCACAATCTGTGGTCCTCCTGGTGTTTTGGATTTCAGCTCCCAAAGTTCTTGGACACTGGACAAGCTGGCTAGGGCTTTTAGAAGTTGGAGGCCCAAACACCAGGAGGACTGCAGGTTGTGCAAGCCTGGTCTAGAGGTCAAACCTATTCTTATGGCACAGCCCAACAAAGGCTCTTTTGGTTATCAGTTATCCATATTTTATGAACTGTTTCTCCTTTCACACTTTGTCCTTGATCAGACTGGTGAGGGCTGATGGGAAATGAAGTTCAACTCCATGTTTCTCAACCCTGTGATGTTTTTATTTTATTTTATAAAATCCCCTAGCATTGAAAAAGAGTTTTTGTTGTTGTTGTTGTTGTTATTATTATTATTGTTGTTCTTGTTATCATCTTGATCCAGCAGCCTTGAGTGACAGGGAATGTCACTAAAGGTGAAAGTCTGCCTACAAAGTTCACTTACATAACAGTCTTTGGTTATGTAACAGATGTGGTAAGAAATCCTGTTAGTGAATTGTAAATATTGGTAATAGGAGACTAGCAACAGTATCACAATGCACATCAGTATTCCCTAGCTAGTGTCCCAATGGTCCTAATGTGCATCAGTCACATTGCATATTTGGTCCCATTGTACACTGGTCACTTTGCTGGCTGAACAGGCTGCGCTCTGGCACCACGAGATGCAGAGCAAATCTTAAGAAATGGGGCTACAAAGTGGAATCTACAACATGCGAGTGCGGAGAAGAGCAAATCACAGACCACCTGCTGCAATGCAACCTGAGCCCTGCTACATGCACAATGGAGAACCTTCTTGCAGCAACACCAGAGGCACTCCAAGTGGCCAGGTACTGGTCAAAGGACATTTAATCAACTACCAAGTTTGCACGCTTTGTGCTTTTTAAAATCTGTTTGTTTGTTTTGTTACGTTAGAAATGTAATACAATGGTGTGGTTACCCCTGACACAATAAATAAATAAACTTTGCTGGCTTCCCTATATAGTAATGCTAATTTAGGTACCCAGCAATAGATGGGTTAGATATTTATTTTTAACTCTCTTTATTAGAAATATTCATTTTTTTTGTTTTATGGATGCGTAAGGATGTTGGTGGGCTATAACTCCCATAATCCTCTGTCATTGCGCCTCCTAAACACTGCTAGTACTTAAATTTGGTTATGTTTGGTATTTCTGCCAGGTTTGGTCCAGATCCAATGTCAGAAGGGCTCACAATGTTCTATATCAGTGGTTCTCAACCTGGGATCCCCAGATGTTTTTGGTCTTCAACTCCCAGAAATCCTAACAGCTGGTAAACTGGCTGGGATTTCTGGGAGTTGTAGGCCAAAAACATCTGGGGACCCCTGGTTGAGAACCACTGTTCTATATGAACTATAACTCCCATTGTCCTCTATTGTTGACTCCCAAATGCTGCCAGTATTTAAAGTTAGTCATGTTGGGTTTGTGTGCCAAGTCTGCTCCATATGCATCATTGGTTGGGTCCCGAGTGCTCTTTGATTGTAGGTAAACTACAACTCCCAACATCCAGGTCAATTATTTATGTATTTATTTAGTGCACTTATATCCCACCCTTCTCAAACTTGAAGGAGACTCTGGGCGGCCTTACAATGGCAACAATTTGATGCTGCATGTACACAAATCATCAGTAAATAAAACATCAAAGCCAACCAGATAAATATCACATTAAAGCAACAATTTAAAATCACATAATCCAGGTCATAATCCAGGGCCAGTCCAAGTTGTCAATGTTAATTTATCATCTCTAAGTGCACTGTTCCTATTATTGACCAAAGGCCTGATCCCAGAGCCGTGCTTTTAGTTTTTCCTGAAGGCCATGAGGGAGTAGGGTGATCTAATTTCACTGGGGAGGGAGTTCCATAGATGAGGAGCCATCACAGAGAAGGCTCTGCTTGTCATTCCCACCAGTCATGCTTGTGAGGGGAGTGGGACGGAGAACAGGGCCTCCCCCCCCCGATGATCTTAGCCTTTGAGGTGGATCATAGGGGGAGAAGCATTTGGACAGGTAAGCTGGGCCAAAACTGTTTAGGGATTCAGAGGCTAAAGCGAGCACTTTGAATTGCGCTTGGAAGCAGACTGGCAGCCAGTGGAGCTGATACAACAGAGGAGTTGTGTGCTCTCTGTACGTCATTCCAGTGAGCAACCTGGCAGCCACCCGTTGACCATTTGAAGCTTCCAAACAGTCTTCAAAGGCTGTGGACCACCTTGGCCAAGTCTGACTTCTCAAGGTATGGGTGCAACTGGTGCATAAGTTTTAATTGTGTAAAAGCTCCCCTGGCCAACGGCAAAATCTGGGGTTCCAGGCTCAGTGATAAGTCCAGGATCACTCCCAAGCCGCAAATCTGTGTCTTCAGAGGGAGCGTAACCCCATCAATTCCCTCCAAACCCCTACAGTAGTTAAAGTTGGTCATGGTAGGTATGTGTGTCAAGTTTGGTCTAGAGCCATGGTTGGTGGGGTTCTCAATGGTCTCTGGGTATAGGTGAAATACAAGTGCCATCATCCATGGTCAATACCTCCAAATCCCACCAGTACTTAAAATTGGGTATGCGTTGGGTATGCGTTGGGTATGTGTTCCAAGTTAGGTCCAAATCCATGATCACAGAATTATAAAATAATAGAGTTGGAAGAAACCACATGGGCCATCTAGTACAACTCCCTGCTATGCAGGAAAAGCACAATCAAAGTACCTCATCGGTGGGTGTTACAGGGTAATATCCTGGGTGAATCCTCTCTCCACCCCCCCTCCCTCAATTTGGTCCAAATTTATTGTTGGTGGGACTCACTGTGCTCTTCTTATATGGGTGAATTATAACTCCCACCACCCTCTGTCATTGCCCCCATCCCCACCAGTACTTAAAGTTGGTCATGGTGGTTTTGTGTGCCAAATTTGGTCCAGATTCATTGTTAGTGGGAGCCACTATGCTCTTTGGATGTGGGAGCTATCTTGGAAAATACATACCTACATTCATACATACTAACATATTGTTACCTTTATATATATAGATAATAATAGCAACAGCTCTTTAGTGGATGCAGATGTTATGGAACTGCCTAAGTATAATTCCCACAAGCATAAGTCCACTTATGATGCTGTAAGACCTCAACAGGATTCAATCAATAATATTTATTTCCTGCTTGCCTGTCTCCATGGATTGAGGCAGGGGTCAACACAAATTGAACATATGACACAGTTAAAAGAGTATATGAAATCAATATATGTTGGCAACAATGAATACAACCTTTAAAACTCATAATATTAAATTCACCTAGATAGAGTTGCCAAAAGACTACTACTACTATTGTGACTTCTACTATTACTATTATTGTCAACAAGGCAACTGAACTCATGAAGACGGCATAAATGAACAAAGGAATGGTAGGATTATGAGAACGGAATCTGATTTTACTGAGGCGTTGATGACCACGTTGTTTTGTCTTGTATTGTCTGTCGTGTATGTTGTGTTTTAACTAATTGTGATTGTTATATAAATTGCATTGTAAACCGCATTGAGTCGCCGATTTAGGCTGAAAAATGCGGTATAAAAATAAAGCAAATAAATAAATAAATAAATAAATAATACTACCACACACACCTAACATTACAAAAAGTGACTTTGCTCTTTTTTTTTTTTGCAGTAGCAGCTGCAAGGCCCTTGAATCTTAAGAGAATTGCAGAGGAAGCATAATTAAAGGATCCCTATGACCTTTTCATTATTGAAGTTCTGAACTGGAGGTAAAAATGGATAAGCTCATACCTTCTTCCTCCCTCCCCTCTTTTTTTGAGACCCCTTTTTCTCTTCATCGGGTGTGAGTTGTTGATGGAGGGAGAGACAGTTTCTGCAGTGGCTTGAGTTGATTCTTTGCAGGAGGATTTTGAAGTCCGACTGAAGGCCGTATTATATCAAATCGAGGGCAAAATGCAGTCAAATAGTTGCAAATTTCCCACCCAGGTAAATTGCCAAAGCAGTATTTTAGGAAGATGGCCTTAGGCCTGCAGCAAAATAGCTTCATTAAAAGTTGCACATTGGAGCAGATGTTTGGTCTACCAACTTTGTCATCAGTCAGGATCATCTTTCATCTTGCAGCTTTTATACACCCTCCATTATGTCACATCTTTGCAGGAAGAGCTCTGAGGCTAAGTCTTTGGGCCAGCCTCATTATTGCCAAATCCTCAGATCATGAAAACCCATGTACCCTTCTAGACTGTCAGCAAGGAAGCCTTTTAATCTAAAGCCCTTCTCTTTAGTGGTTCAAGCAGAAAGATGCCGCATGAACAGAAATGTCTTGGCCTTGTGTTCAGATGGAAGAACGATAACTCGGGTAGATTAAGATGCACCAAAGCTTCTTATTATTTTATCACTCTATGTAATATTAAGACTCAATTCAAGGTTACGCCAGCTCTGAAAGTAGGACAATAGTATTAATGAAATCCTATAACAAACTCCTTCTTCTTCTGATTAAAGGTCTAGTGCTCTCTAACCTAAATGTACTAACCAAATCCTGTCTTATGGGAAACTGTGCTGCTGCCTTTTCAAAGCCACAGGGATACAAACTTCAGCCTGTTAATCTAATTATCTTGCGGAACCACTTTAGGCAGTGTGGTTAAAAAGAGAGAAAACAGCAGGAGAGGCAATATGACTGCATTATTAAAACCAAATGCAGAAGAGCTTTTTTTTTTTTTTAAAAAAAAACCCTGCCTCTGCTAGATTCATCAGCAGCCTCTTTTTTTCAACAGCTCAATTATGAGTCGAATTTAGTGTCATTTCCCTAACTGCAGTATCAAAAGAAAGAGGATTCTGAAAGCAAAAGCCATTTTCAGCTTATTATGGAACGAATTTCCCCCATTCCCAACAGGTGGATAACTGAATGACCTCAATGCTGAAATTGAAACATTAGGCAGTTATAGGATGGATCTATCATGCTACTTATAACCAATCAAAATAATGCTTCTCCACACACACACACACACACACACACACACAAGGGAACAAAAGGAAATGCTTGATCACCCCAAAGCTTCTGTCCTGCAAAACTCATCAGCTTTAGTCCATAGAACAAAAAGCTGGTCAATGTTACCTCCCAAAAACACCTGGAGGCTCACACAACGCCAATTACTAGGATACATATCTGTCTCTAGTTCTCCTCTTCATTCCCCAATGTTGGTCTACTTCGAGTCTCATGATAAGAGTCCAAAATGGTTAGCTGTATTTAATTTCTAAACAAATTTGCACTCCTAGTGTCTGTCCGGTTACAGTTCTACTCAGCTGGGTATGATATTGAGTAACCTTGGTATTTGCTCATATAGTGTGAAGTCTTGACTCTGCCTTCTCCTCTGCCTTAGTTTCCCCTGTTTATAGGCCTTTCCTATAATGTAGTTACCTTCCTCTGTATTAGTTTTTGGGTGGAGCTTAAAATCTCCCAAGTCTTAGTTAGCCTATTCCATTTCCCTGTATAAAGCTCCTTGCTGGACTCCTCCCTTTTCTACAGTCACTAGAGGCTTGGGGCACTGTCTGGTGATCCTAGGCCAAGCAATCCAAAAACAGGCATTCTTAGCACCTGCATTTAGTAGTATTATTATACCAGCAGTCCAAAGGACAACAGAAGCATTTAGCCAGCCTAAGCTTCACAGGAAAGCTTATAACCATTGCTTTGCACCAGAGGCAAGAGAGACTTTCAAAGACCCCAGAAAGATGACTGCAACCAGCAAATTCTCTTTTATTAATGTATTGTTTTAAGTTACCTTATAATAGTCCCAGATGGAGGTAACCCTTTATTCATCTTGTTTCAGTATACTCATTTGGTTATCTTTTCACCTTGCCTCAAAGTGCCTCTGTCTGCTAAGGGTCTTAATCTTAACAGAAGGTATACCGATAGTTGCCGAGTAAAGCCGGACAGTATAGTTTTCCCAAAGGCTCAGGTGTGCCATCACATATAGATATTGATGACTGATATGCAGAGGCGGCCCTAGGCAAACAGTATTTTGGCACCCCCCCCCCCCAACCAATCACTGATATATATTTTCTGTTCATCGTGGGAGTTCTGTGGAGTTCCCCAAGGTGCTATCCTCTCGCCCCTGTTATTTAACATCTACGTCCGGCCACTTGCTGGACTGGTGTGGAGCTTTGGCATAGAGTGCTACCAGTATGCAGATGATACCCAGCTATTCTTGCATCTCGCAATCTTTGAAAGCAAGAGCTGAGGAGGTGGAGGAGGAGAAGGAGAAAAAGCAAGAGAAACAGCAACAACAACAAACTTCTGACTTCTAGTCCGAAGTTCTCTGATTTCACAAATAGTTAAACATTAGCAGTTAAAAGAGAAGATAATTAAAGACAATTTGACTCTATTGGACTGTGGGTTCAGTTTTGATTGTACTCATATTGTTTGAGATTTTTAAAGTTGTACTATTCATTATAACCTATTGCAAGATTTTCAGATATAAGGTCAGATATAAGGTTACAAATGATGCACCAGAAAAGGGGGGGGGGGAGTGATTTTTTGTGCTGGGAGAGCCGGCCGAGGATTGTAATGGAGGATGGGTAAGTTTTGATTACCTTTCTAAGGGGTCTGGGGGCTTGGGGGAGGGGGTTGGGTATTCCCACAGTTTACTGGGTAAACTGTGGGAATGGTGTCTGGACTGTAGTCCAGACACTGGAAATAGTGGGTTTATCCAGCACCTTCCAAGAAGGTGTGGAATAAATCCACTATCAAATTAATTCACTACAAACCAGGGTTTTCCTGGTTTGTAGCAAATTCATTCGGGACTGTCCAGAATGTTGTCTGGACAGCACCTCCCTTATTGTGGTAGATACTGCAATAAAGGTCCTGTCTGGACAGGCCCTTAATGGATAATGAGTGACACAGGCTGGACTCCCACGTAATCCCAGGACTATGGCTAGATCTGGGGATTAATCCAGTTTTTGAATCCAAATTATATAATTTGAATTGGATGATTACACTGTCATTTAATCCAGTTCAAAGCAGATTATCTGGATTCAGAAACTGGATTATATGGCTGTGCAGATGGGGCCTAAATAAATTGTTGACTCTCAAGTCACTGATCCTGAAGCAGGGGACATCTATTTGGAATAGATGAGACATTGCTTTTGCATGGTGTACCCTTAAGAAGCAAGGTTTGACAAAAGCTGATTTAGCAGTATTATTGATAAAAAAAGTTGTCACTTTCAGGAAGTGGTACTACTGGCAGGCTGATCCCTTTTGTGTGTGTACCTTTAAGTTGCCTGTCGACTTATGGAGAGCCCATGAATGTCTTTTTTAGGCAAGAAAGATTCAGAGCTTCTAGTTCCTTCCTCTAAAATAAACTTAGAGCAGGGGAAATAGGCTGCATGTCTATGTTTTTGGTGAGTTCGTTCTTATCAACAGACTCTCCTCTAATGCATAGATTTTCCTAATAAGCCTCTTTCATAAAGATAGAAAATGCATTACATTATATTTCTGTCTGAACTGATGAAATTTGTCTGTGCTATCCAACACAGTTGTGTTTTCAGGGTTCCTCTGGCTGATCTTTTCCCTCTGTCACATTTCAGAGATTGTTCTGTACACGCAGAGCCAAGGTATGAAATGTACAGCAGGGGGCAGTTTGGCTTCATGTTTGGAGATGTAGCTTCTTTGCTGGTTAAAAAAAGTAAATGATTCAGTCTCTGGACTTCCCCGCCCACGCACCCAACAGTGACATGCTAAAAAGGCCACATTATAGTTTCTCTTCAAATCAGACATCAATAATATTATAAAAGCAATAATTTTTTAAGGTTCAAAGAGGAAAGAATTTACAGGGACTGAAATGCAGTGTTCTCTTCTGCAAAGAAGAACAAGGCTGTCACATCATGGGACGAGTGCCTTCTCAAGTTCCTTGCCTTGGAAACCTGCCACTCTCACCTTGCCCTATAGTCCCCTTATAAAAACCCTTCTTGGATTTGGGTCCTAGGCTTCCAGGTGATCTTGAGCTTGGATCTAAAAGTTGGTTTTTTTTGGGCCCTTCCACACAACCATTTAACCAAGACTATCAAAGCAGATAACCCACAGTATCTGCTTTGAACTGGATTATCTGAGTCCACACTACCATATAATCCAGTTCAATGTGGATTTTATACAACAATGTGGAAAGGGCCTGAGGGCTCTTCCAGACAGGCCCTATATCCAGGAACTGATCCCAGGTATTATACTTTAAACCGGAGCATATGAATCACACTGCCAGATAATCTGGGGTAAACAGAAAACCTGGGATCAGATCCTGGGACATAGGGCCTGTCTGGAAGGGCCCTGAGTTCACACTGCCATATATTCCAGTTCAATGTGGATTTTATACAGCTATCTGGAAGGGGCCTTGGATAGTAAGAATGGCCACTCCTTAATACAGGGTTAAGAAAGCTGGTTAGAGTTATTTTTAAATTATTACCAAAGCAGTTCAACCTTATTTATTATTCCAGAGAGGATTACTGATTACTTGGCTAGGTCCCAATAGAATTTAAGATAGATTTTATTAGACTTTGCTTCCTTCATTCACTCAGATTATCTGGCAGTGTAGGCTCCTATAATTCAGTTCAAAGCAGATAATATAGATTATAATATGGATTATATGGCAGTGTAGATCCAATCAAAGTCATCCAGTCAGCCCCACTTCCATGTGACTCTCCCCATTGGCTTCCCCAACTGAGGCTGGATCTATATGGCCCTGTATCCCAGAATCTTATCCAATCATCTGCATTTTACTAGATTTTTTTTGTTGTGTCAGGAGCGACCTGGTGTGAGAGAATTGGCCGCCTGCAAGGACGTTGCCCAGGGGACGCCCGGATGATTTTGATGTTTTTATCATCCTTGTGGGAAGCTACTCTCATGTCCCCGCATGAGGAGCTGGAGCTGATAGAGGGAGCTCATCCACCTCTCCCTGGATTTGAATCTGCAACCTGTCGGTCTTCAGTCCTGCCGACACAGGGGTTTAACTCACTGCGCCATCGGGGGCTCCATTTAACTAGATTATATGAGCCTACACTGCAAGGTTATTTATTTATTTATTTATTTATCGAGTCATCAGCAACCAGTCAATTATATTACATTTCTAACAGAACAAAGCAAACAAAGAGACAAAATACAAAATTTGTGAGTTTGGCAGTTGATTAAATGTCCTTTGACCAGTATCTGGCCACTTGGAGTGCTTCTGGTGTTGCTGCAAGAAGGTCCTCCATTGTGCGTGTGGCAGAGCTCAGGTTGCATTGCAGCAGGTGGTCTGTGGTTTGCTCTTCTCCACACTCACATGTCATGGATTCCACTTTGTAGCTCCATTTCTGAAGGTTGGCTCTGCATCTTGTGGTGCCAGAGTGCAGTCTGTTCAGCGCCTTCCAAGTCGCCCAGTCCTCTGTGTGCCCAGAGGGGAGTTTCTCATTTGGTATCAGCCATTGGTTGAGGTTCTGGGTTTGAGCCTGCCACTTTTGGACTCTCGCTTGCTGAGGTGTTCCAGCGAGTGTCTCTGTAGATCTTAGAAAACTATTTCTAGGTTTAAGTCATTGACGTGCTGGCTGATACCCAAACAGGGGATGAGCTAGAGATGTCACTTCCTTGGTCCTTTCACTATTGGCTGCTACTTCCCGGTAGATGTCAGGTGGTGCAATACCGGCTAAGCAGTGTAATTTCTCCAGTGGTGTAGGGCGCAGACACCCTGTGATAATGCGGCATGTCTCATTAAGAGCCACATCCACTGTTTTAGTGTGGTGAGATGTGTTCCACACTGGGCATGCATACTCAGCAGCAGAGTAGCACAGCGCAAGGGCAGATGTCTTCATCTGGTTGTGATCCCCAGGTTGTAAGGTAATCTGCAAGGTAATCTGAGATAAGAAGATAATCTGCGATCAGATCCTGGGATGTAGGGCAGTGTAGATACAGCCTGACTCTCCTGTCCAGAGACAAACCATTAAAAAAAAATCAACCTTTCTCTCTGACAGAGTTGCTTGAAGAGTGTGTTTACAATGAACAAACTGTTCACCTCACAAAATTTAAAAAGCCACTCTCCTTTTTTTCTAGGCCACATTCTGCTGCAATATTTGGTTCTGTTTTTTTGGGGATGCTTTTATTTTCCAATCACTTATTATGCGTCCCTTTTCATCTCATGAAATTGACTGCAAAAGCATATGCTATAGATTTCTTTCTTTTACTTTGTTTCAACAGTGTTACAGATCCTTTTGTCTATTGATACAGACTAACATGGCTTTGAATATGACCTGTTTCAGTTTGTGATCAATTTTCTCCTGGACTCCAGCACAGAACTTGCTGGGTGGTAGCCATATGTAATCCTTTGTATGCCTCTTTTACACAGTCACCTCTCTTTCCCTCTCTCATCTGTGCAATTACTTTACACATTGAGAAGCACCTTTTCATATTGCTTTCCCATGCTTTTCCACATAACAATCTTGGCAATAAGCAAGATTTAACAGCCTTCTCATTTGAATGTATTGTCGAAGGCTTTTATGGCTGGAATCACTGGGTTGTTGTACGTTTTTCGGGATGTATGGCCATTTTCCAGAAGCATTCTTTCCTGATGTTTTGCCTGCATCTATGGCAGGCATCTTCTGAGGTTGTGAGGTCTTCATATTTTATTTGGAATTTCCTGCACCTCTTCAGTGAGGGTTTCTGTGTAATGGAAGAGAAGACTTTATTTCTCCTTATCTTTCTCCAGTTAGGTTATTAAGCATCAATTGGATTGATAAACTATGCACTGCGGTCCCTAATGAACAATTCCTGGCTTGGAACTTTTAGGAATTGAGAATCTTTTTGTTTGGCATGCTTTGGATATGAGCAACATCATCTCATGTTTCCTTAATGGGCAATACATAGTTTAAAGGGAAGTCTTTTACTGGGAATGCTTTGTGTAAAGATTTCTCGGCTTTTTATTTCCCCGTCTCATGACCTCCCATACAATGGGCCATGTGGACTTTTCCCCATTGCAATACAAACACAGTTTATTTATTTATTTATTTATGACATTTATATGCCACCTTTCTCACCCTGAAGGGGACCCACTTGCTTACAAGATATATATACATACAATGTATTATATTATTAGCATAGCACAATATCAGTATTCTATATTATTAAATTGTACTATACCATTATATTGTAATATTATTAGTAATATTACATGTAATATAAAATATATAATATTGTATTATTATTAGTATTATATGGTATTACATTATAATATTATAAATATTATATGTATATACATTATATGATATGATATTATTAGTATAGCACAGGAGACAAGGTGGAACAATTCAAAGTGTTGGTTTTAACCTTTAAAGCCCTAAACGGTTTTGGCCGAGACAAACTGTCTGAACATATCTACGAACCATCACAAAACTTAAGATCATCTGGAGAGGCCCTGCTCTCGACCCTACTGACATTGCAAATGCAATTGGTGGGGATGGGGGACAGGGCCTTCTCATCAGTGCCCCCCCCCCCACCTGTGGAACGCTCTCCCCAGAGACATCAGAATGGCCACCTCCCTTCTGTCTTTTAGAAGAAAAATCAATACCTGGCTTTGGGATCAAGTGTTTGATTACTGAGCAGCAAGTAAAAGAAGATTTTAACACTTATGGCAATGATTTGACCCGGACTGGAATTTAGACTCTGATTTTAATAGGTGTTGTGTTTATCAATTGTTTTAATTATTGTTTTAATATTTAAAATATTTTAATGTATTTTGATTGTTTTATTATGATGACACCGCATGGTGTTAGTGAGGCCACCCTGAGTCCCCCCTTGGGGGTGAGAAGGGTGGGGTATAAATATAGGAAATAAATAAATAAATAAATAAGCTGCCTTCCTGGCCCCCTCTCTGTTCCCTCTGGCCCAGAGCAGCAGTTGGTGCTGGGGGAAGGGGCTCCCAGTTGATGGCATACGCAGGAGACAAGGTGGAACTGCCTTCCTGCTCCCCTCTCTCTATTGTATCAAAGATATCATTGATATCCATATCAATGGAGGATACATTTCTGGATTACCAGTCATGCTGTAGTACCTAGAAATTGCTTATAGGGTAAATATTTTGTCATCCATGGATATATGAAACTGTGGGTATTGGTCCCATAGATATAGGAAACAAATAATCCCCCCTCCCCGATAATCCTGTTGACCAAGTTCTACTGGCCAGCCTTATGTCCCACCAGCTACCACTATTCAAGGCTATTTGAATAGAGATTTGAGAAAGCACTTTAAGGCCAGTCGAGCGCACTTGCTCTCATTTCATGATTACGCTGTTGGGAATTTAGCAAAATATACTCCACTGTGAAGTTTTAAAGTTGTTACCATCTATTGCTCTCTCATTTAAAAATCCCCAGGAAATCACCTCAAATTATGATTGGTTACTTGTATTCTAATGAAGAGATATAATGCATTCTGTCCACACATCAGCCCCAATCAATCCAAATCAGCCAGAGAAAAAACCCCTTTCAGTAGAACAGCTGGTTTTCCAACAAGGCAATAAAAACTGTGAAAACAAAATAGTGGCTTTCCACTAGGAATGATTCCTTGGAGTTTGCACCTGGCTGTGTACTGTGTTACTATTCTGAGCAAGATAACAAGGACCCAGTGCTAATGGCTGGTATGTATGAATGTCCTAAACACTATACTATATGCTTTAATTGGAAGGAACTCACCCGAGATTACACTTAACAGGAATCCACAATTGCTACACTTGTCTAAATGGAAAGACAAGTTTGGCAAACTGGTACAAATAGTCTGAATTCCTACCATTCTTTACTTTTGCTTTATGTATCACTCTAGCCCAGGAGTTCCTAAAATGTGCTCCGTGGAGCTCTTGGGGCTCCAAGAGTGATTGTGAAGGGCTCCACATTAGGCGGGGCCATGCCTCCCCCTTCTCCTCTTTCCTTCTCCCCCTCTTGTTCCCTGGGCTGGCATAAAGGCATGTGGTGGCATTGCCATGCTGTTTCCCTCCTCCTTCTCTCCCCTTTTCCTCATCTCCATGACACAGGCTGCCAGATGTATGGTGCAACCGATGGGTGGTCGTCCTGGGGCAGTCCCTCAGGGCGGATTGGTTGGCAGGAGCAGGTTGCTGTGCAAAAACAGAAAAGTTGAGCGCTCTAAGCCAGCAGAGATCTGGAATGTGGAGCTGGAATGAGAAGCCGGCATGCCAAGCGACTCAGTCTGGCAGTGGATGTGTTTGAAAGGCAGAAGCATTTGGTTAGCCAGGGGAACAATAACAATGAGAGTGTTCTGGGCATTAAAAGAAGGCATGGTGTGGAGGGAGATATCAGGGAATCCCTTCTAAACGCTGACAAATTCTGCTGCAAGAAGCAGGCACATTGTTCACATTAATTTCAAGCGTACATGTAAAATTGTAACATTGTTCAAATATCTTAACTAGTTGTTATATCGATTTGTAGATTGAAATAATGAATAATATTGTCTCCAGTTCATGGCACTGCTTTCATCTACCATGCTTGTAATTTTTTTTACTATTGTTTCCTTTATTAAAATATATATCTTCTATATATCTTACTATTCATACTTCTGTATACAGATCATAGAACATAGACAGATAGAACTAAATACTAAACATTTCTTGGGGCTTCACAAGAAATTTTTGCTTCAAAAAGAGCTCAATGTCTGAAAAAGTTTGGGACCACTGCTTTTGTCAGTTGTCAAAAGAAATGCCTATAGAATCATGATCCTTTCCCATTATACCTTAGAAATTCCTGTATAGTATCTTAGGCTGGATCTACATGCCCTTTATCCCAGGATCCGATCCCAGATTATCTGCTTTGAACTGGATTATACAAATCTACACTGCCAGATAATCTCGGATAATCAGAATATCTGGGATCAGATCTTGGGATATAGAACAGTGTGGAAGGGGCCTTAGGCTGGATCTACACTGCTCTATAACCCAATTTCAGAATGTGGATTAACTACATTGATCTGGATTATAGGGCAGTGTAGAGTGACATAATCGAGTTCAATGTAGTTAATCTATATTCTGAAACTGGATCATAGGGCAGTGTAGAATGTGGATTAACTACATTGAACTGGATTATGTCACTCTACACTGCCCTATAATCCAGATCAATGTAGTTAATCCACATTCTGAAACTGGATTTTAGGGCAGTGTAGTTGGAACTTTAGATGCTCAGTGCTATAAGATACACAAACATACTCATCTACCATGTAAGTAGTCTCTTTGGCTCAGTTACCAGGTGATTTTTTTTTATTGGCCAAGATATAAAACCCAACTTAGATCTAAAGATCTAAAAGTGGCTTTCAATAACAAGAAAACATACAACATGAGCAATATACAGTGAAAAAGATTCAGAAGGCTTGAAAAGTTGGGACCGTTTCAGTGATTTTGTCATGCTACAATCCTTTTTTAAAGAACCATATTGAAAATGTATTTTTTGAAAACGGTTACAGCATTTGGAATATCAAAAGAATTACAAGCATGGTAGATGAAAGCAGTGCCATGAATATAGCATATCTTGATTTCAGTAAGGTCTTTGACAAAATCATAATATTCTCAAATACAAGCTGTTAGGAACTTAGGTCTTCATAAGTGGATTTGCATATGTAGGAATTAGAATTGCACAGTTATGTGACATCCATACACAGTACAGGCAGTCCCTGGGTTATGAACAAGATAGATTTGGTCGGTTTTTTCCTCAAGTTTAATTTGTATGTAAGTTGGAACAAGTAGATTTTTAAAGTGTAACTCCAGCCGAATTGGTTGCTTTGTTTAGTTTTGGATAGTATAGGGAAGAGTTAACCTTTGTAATGTTTGTTTTGCTGACTGTGACCCCATTCAGAAGATTTCACCTCTCTGTCCCTGTGATAATTGGATTTTGAAATTTTTGGCTTGTTGTGAAAGAAAGGATTGGTGAGAAAGCTTCAGTGAAGACACCTTTTCCCCATGATAGCAAATTTTCCTTCCTAAGGGAAGAATTTCTCTCACTTCCTGTTGCCTCAGCCCTGTTCTTTACTATGAGTTGTACATAAATCAGATGTCTGTAATTCAGAGATTGTCTGTAGAGGGCTGCTGTTATGTTATTACATAGCAAAGTAAGCAAAGTGGTCATTGTACAACAGGACCAATGGACACCAATGTGATTTGGGCACTCTTGCTGGTATCCAGTTATGCATCTTAGCAATTCAGTAAAGGGTTTTTAAAAAAGTGCCTTTGCTGTGTAGCTAGATTTACATATAGTTACATGAATCTAGTCACTTAGGATTCCAGCAGCAGTTAAAGAATGCTTGAAATCTGCCTGTCAAAAGTTTCGTGCAAAGTTTGTCCCTCCAAAATATATCATTTTAAAACTGTATTTAGTTGTGTGTTGAGATCCTTTTCTGCCTCCGTTATCATTTATTCTGTTAGTCCTCCATTCTTAAATGTAGTTTTTGTTCCTCCCAGCAACTAAACGATTTGGTCTTCCTGTCAGACATGCACATAGATTAGACACTGCTGATGCCTACAAACTCTCCCTGTGGGATGACTCTGCTTAAGGCTTCCCTTCTTTTTAGTAGAGTTTTTCTGACAAGCAGAAATGTATTTCTTTTTTTCTATGGCACTTATATACCCTTGCTATCCACTTCTATGTTCTCTTGTGGTTAGTTAGCAGTAGGCTTCAGCTTGAACTGGAATCAGTGAAGTGAAATGTGAACAACGATCCTGCTAAAAAATCCATAATTTAAGCCACATACTGTTTTATTAAGGCTGTATTTGTGTCTGCAAAACAATCATGAAAAAGGGCAGTGAAGGCTATGGGTAACTCAGGCATTTTGAGGTAACAATGGTTCTGGGACCTACCTCCCTGGTTTTTCTTTTGTTTTATTTTACTTTTTGAATTTTCTGCAAGACCCTTTCTTAGAATTCCTTTCATTGGACGCAATCAATACTTATTACTAAAGATATATCGTGATTAGAACTACCTTTCAACATTGTTTCCTGGACTTCATATGGACATGCAAAATGCAGATTAATAGTAAACTCTATTGGCCTCTGGTCCAAATACCATAGAGTCATGCTGGATGACCTAGAAAACCCTAGATTCTGGTCATGTGAGTATGAGAGTTACTCCATAATGCTATGCTAATTACCTTATATGTTATTTTAATATAATAAACAGAAGATATGAAGACTGAAAATAAAAAGCTAGGAGTTCACCACTGCTTTTGGAATGGTTTTAACAAAGACTGCAACATAATATCTGTCCATGTTTTGGAACTGTAAGGAGCAGAAGCAAAGAACAGCTAAACCTGAGATTTTTTATCATTTCCTGAGAGCACTTGTCTTCAGTTGTTCTGACAATTCCTTACTTTCCATTCACATAGCTGTTATCCCATTGAGAGTGCAGTAGACAGAATTTCACAATAGGATTACTCATTTAACACATTGCTAAGGTGGGTGAGTGAGTCATCAGAGCATTGCTGATAGAGTTCTACACCGCAGATAGGTCAATAACATTCTTTATGTTTAGGGGTAGCAGGAATAGAGTTGCATTGGTGACTGCTCTAAAGATTAATGAGATGCCTTAGGCCCTGCATGTCATGGGTCCTCATAGGCATAATAAAACTGCCTTCAGTCTTGGCAATATGCACACAGATAGCCCGTCCACTAGGTCATTATTGTATACACCTCTCAGCCAACTTTTTCACTCTATGAGCCATTGTTGTTGATAAACTGAAGTTGAAAAAGCTGAGCAAAAATATGGAAGGCAGACAAACACTCCCAGTCTCAGGGCCCTTTCAAGCTACACACTTATAGCACTATGATTTAATTTTAATAACTGCTTCCAAACGTCTTAGGGGGTGGAAGTGAACCCACAAAAACCACAATTGTTTCTGTCTTAATGTGTGCTGCAGAACATATTAGGAGTGTATGTTTTGTAGCAACCCCATCCTCAAGCTGGCTTCAAACTGCATTATATTGCCTGTGTAAAATAACCTTCAGAGAAAGGAGTTCTGGCAAGCTCTGTCCAATCACTGTTTGAAACTATTCAGTTCCTTGCCATCCCTACATTTTCTGATAGTTTTTTTAAAGCACAAATTCATGTTTTTGTCATCTCTGGAAATATTATTTATATATACTGTGAAGTATACCCTCTGAAAAGAAGTTAAGATGGAGGAAAAGTGAAGTGGGGTCTGATCAGTTGGAGAAGTCAATATGCCAAAGAATAACAAATAATGATTTTATAACCATTAGTATGCTTCATGAAAGCCAACAATTTTATAAAATTTTCTGCCCCTTTTCAATATTTCTCAAAAACATTTTTGTTTGTTGAAAACAAGTTAGTGCTGGTCAGCTTTAAATGTACTAAATTCAGCCTTCTGCAGAAGCTTCAGAGCCTTGTAGCTCTGAGGAAATAAATTAAAAATGAAAAGGCAGCTTCAGGTGTACACTAACTCTTTTGAAAAGTATTGAGTTTATTGAGCATGTGCTACACCCCCACATGTAAACAAACAGAACCTCTGAAACATACTATATTACACAAAATCTAGTATGTACCTTTCCTCCCAAAACTGAGATTCATCCTAGAATTGTGGGCATTTGAGTTTTTGTAAAAAAAACAAAACAAAAAAGTTTTTGTAAAAAAAGTTCTTGTAAAAAAAACAACAAAAAAGGGGATAAGGAGTTGGGCTGAGAGTGAGCAGGGAGCTATTCTCTGGAAAGCCTTCCCAATCCACTCCCAATTTTGCCTCTGCTTCCCTAAGCCCAATCCTGACACACAGAGCTTCCTCCCTCCCCTCTTCCTGTCCCTTCTTGATGGCAACTAGCAGGACAGGGAGGCAGAGAGATTAAGAGGGACCATCTTCTGAGTGGCTACCACTTCATGATCCACTCCCTTCAAAACAAACCCAGGGCAAGGGCAGTGCGCTGGATGGAAGCAAAAGAAAAGCAAGGAAACAGAGGAGAATAAGCTCTGAAAAAGTCCTGGAATCCCAAATACAGTCATGAGAAGGTGTGTGTGGGAGAGGTGCGTGCGCATGAAGACTGGTGTGCGGAGCTCTGAATAATTCATTGAAGCCCTATATAGTTCAGGGCTTTGGGAAGGTGGGAGATCTGATGTCCGATAAAGGGTTTGGGAGGTGGAGGCAGCATGGGAATGGGCTGGAAGGACCTTTCTAAATAAAAGGTGTATGTTTTGCAATTGAAAATTTATTTTTTCAAAAATCAGAGCTCAAAAGAGAATGGTTGCATCTTACAATTTATGGCATCCTAGATTTGATGTAATACGGTATATTTCTGATGATCAACAATACTGTATACACTCATGTATAAGTCTACAAATGTTAGTTAAAAATTTGACCAAAAAAACTCCTGAGCTGAGGTATCCATTGGTCAATGTAAGTGCTGTAACTTAATGTTTATCCAAAAAGTAAAGGACCATCCCTTTTTCTGACTACAGTGGCAAAAGATAAGAGTTTAATCTGCCTTGAGAGAACCTAAAAGAAGCATTGACCCCATCCAATGCAGGCACCCAAGAGTGGTTGGTGTTTTCCCCTGGACTTACCCATGGATCATATCAAAATACATTATTTTGGGCCCTAAAGCCTGCCCTTGACATATACATGAGATTGATTTATAAATGAGTATATACGGTAACGTACACTTTTAAATCTTTTTAAATAATGCATCTAAATTTTTGATTTGAGTGTCATAAATACACACATCTGATTACACATCTGTGTAATCCACAGTCCTGTTACACATCTGTTAAAATGGAGTGAAAGCAAGTCAAGTTAATCCTTAGTAAATCCAATAAGGAATTTTCACAGCAATGGCTGTGCTTAACAGCTTTAATCAAGAATACAGGAAGGGGTCTGATGACATTAGAGAGCCCTTCTGAAACTGCAGAGCTGAAGCACAGAAAGGCACAATCCAACCCCCACCCCACCCCTTTGAAGGCCAAGTCATCAATAGATTACAAAAATCTCCTGTAAAATGGGTGTAAGAGACATGCCAAGAATCAGCTTAAAACTGTACCTTACTTTCAAGAAGGATGGAAAGAAAAAAAATCTTTTTGCACTTGAGTATAGATCTTCCCTGGGGAAGATGCCATGTTTTATTGAATTGCTCACATTTCTCTACTATTATATTAAATTTTCTTGACAGTAGAGGACAAACTGTCTTTCATATGATATCAAGTAATATGCCAGCAGTTGAAGAAAGGAATAAGATTAAACAATCCTGTCTTTTGGATTTCTTTACACCAGATTTAAGTCCTCCACTAATGTTCAAGTGACATGCCATTCAATAGAACCAGCATAGCTGACAACTTATACCCAAGTAGAATGAGCTTACCTTTGAGCTGAATGTAATAATACAAAAAAGGCCGAAAGCATACATCAGCTTCCAAATGTGTACTGGTCCTTGCCACACAGCACATCTATGTTTCTGTGTTTTGCGCTGCTGGTTTTGCAATTGAGGAATGTAGTCAGCAACACCTGGGTCACTGGCATTCCAGATTCTCCTAACAAATCCAGGAAATGTGTAGCAGAAAGATAGATTGTTCTTGACAATGAGCCATTCTTGACAATGAGCCATTAAAATGTGTCAATTCAGTATTTCAGCAAGGAAAAACAAAGCCACAGCATGTAAGGAGCTGCATTTTGTTCCCTGAGGAGGGAATTATTGAGAAATAGTTAAATGTAGTTATCAATGGCATAGTCCAATGAATAGATATACTCTCTCATACTTGCCATATAGTCATGAATTCATAATAAAAATCCCATAACTTCATTACAAGACAGACTTATACCGTATAAACTTACATGCTTCTGGTACCTTCCCTGTATTCTTTTGAGTATCTTCAGTAATAGAACCTACAGCTGTTACACAAGATATGAACATCAACATGTAGAAGAGGAAGATTTATATTGTTGGAGAAGCTGTTAGAGGGCTTAAGATAACAGCCCCCTTCCCAATTTCCCCCCCTGGATTCTTTAAAGATTCCCTGAAATAAAGCAAAATAAAATATTTGCTTTCCCTGTGCTCATATTATGAAATAAAAAGTTTTCTAGATTTAGGGATATCTTCAGGATGAAGAAATCCTTGTAAAGTAAAAATGTGGAACTCTAGATCACAACTTTGTAAACGATGAGTCGGGACCTCAAATGATGTCACCATAACTGTATAATGGGTTCACCTTCCCTTTCTCTCCTGCACGAAAGTATGCACATCTCTCTGCTTTCCCTTTTCCTTCTACACTGCCACATAAAATCCAGATTATCTGCTTTAAACTGGATTTTATGGCAGTGTAGATTCATATAATCCAGTTCAAAGTGGATAATGTGGATTATCTGCTTTGGTATTATATGGCAGAAGGGGTCTCTCTCTCTCTCTCTCTCCTTCATGTCTCGCTGTTTTCCCTTCTTTCTCTGATTTCTCTGGCTGGCTGCAAGCCTGAACCCACACAACAGCCACAATGCCACATTTAAAGGGATCACTGAGGCTGCATCTACACTGACATATAATCCACATTATCTAATCAGATAATCCAAATTATCTGTTTTGAACTGGATTATTTCAGTCTACACTGTCATATAATCCAGTTCAAAGCAGAAAATCTGGATTTTATATGGCAGTGTAGATGGGGCCTAAAGCCACTTATTTCAGTTCAGCAAGGGAATAACTGGAAGAACAAGGCCAGGGTGAGTGACAGGATTCCTAAGGGTTGGGATTTTGTGGCCAGCATGGGTAAAGAGTTGCACAGACTAACATCTCTGTGTTTATGTTCCTTCAGGTTGACTTATGGTCACCCATGAATTTAAGAGTGGGAAATTCACTCAAGAGTTTAGCCTGGCTGAACTCTAAAATGGCTTCTGGATGTCTCTGTGCTGTATCTGTGGGCAGTTCTGGAGTATTAGTAATTTGAACCATTTCAGTATACTGTATGTACATGCAACTCAATTTTTTGCATACTAACCTCAAAAGTGATTCCGCAAATTCAACAGCCCAATTTACATTACCAACTCACCCACATGGGAGCCATTTTTAGCTATTGCTGATTTTATTGTCTTCAGTCACTTTATTTTCATATCATTAATCATTTACATGCCAATTGAAGCTTTCATAATTCTAAAGATACTTAGTAATGTTTTAGGCTGGCTTTTTTTTTACTTTCAAGTATAGACAGTCCCCGACTTACAAACATTTGATTTACAAATGACTCATTGTTAAGAACAGGAAATGAGAGAAATCTATCATAGGAAGGGAAATTCACTCCTGTAAGAGTTATCATTGGGAAAAGATATCTCAACTGAAGCTTCCTCACCAATCCTTGTTTTAAAACAAGCCAAATTTTTCAAAATCCAATTATCACAGGGACAGAAAATGAGGTGAAATCTTCTTTTGAATAGGGGCACAGACAGCAAAACAAACATTACAGGAATGTTAACCCTTCCCTATGCTATCAAATGCTAACAAATATTTTTTTGGCTAGAATTACACTTAAAAAGTCCACCTGTTCTGACTTACAAACAAATTCAACTGAAGAACAAACCCACATAATCTATTTTGTTCATAACTTGGGGACTACTTGTACTATGTGTTTCTGAGATCCCCCCCCCCCAATGAAATATTGAAACATTTCCAATAAATTATAACATTATGGCTTGACTGTTTGGACCTGGCTTGATTATCTTTCAGAACTCCATGCAAGGTACTGACAAAGTGAAAGGACCAAAAGTAATATTGCTGCATCGGTCCAGAGTCCAAGCAAGACACTCTATAGACAACATGAGATGGTTACTAATCATGAGACATCTCTGGCACAATGCAACATTTGTTTTAAAAGCTGTTTCATGTTAAGAAAAAGTCAGAGAATACGGAGAGGCAAGCAAAGGCTTCCTTGAGGGATATTTTGAACAATAGTAGATGTCTTCCAATAGCAGCGAAGTCTAAAGCGATACAAATTGTGAAAGCACAGGGTCCATTCTTTGGGGGAAGGCCCTGTACTGGTGCCATTTGAAGAGAATAATGTGAGCAAATTGCTTGAACAATAGGCAAAGCAGGAGTGCCCACTATAAAGAGTGAAGTTTTGGGATGAGATCTGGGGGATCTTCCAGTCCCCTTTGAGCCATGAAACTTGTTCCACCACATTATCACACCAGGGCTTTAAAGCATGCAGCCTTGCATTTCCGATACTTGCAGGATTCTGGGAAATGTAGTTTGGGAAGGCGAAGACCTCTGTACATGAGAATTCAAAAGGCCCCACCCTAAACTACATTTCCCAGAATTTGGTAGGCAGCAGAAATGCAGGCTGCCCGCTTTAAAGCTCTGCTAATGTGGTTACTTTCAACCTAGCCTCCTTCATAGAGTAAGGAACATTTTGCCTTGGCCTCATTGGAGGAAAAATGTGACTCATAAAGAGAACAAAATCAATCCAAAAGAAATAGGACATAAGAGGGAAATGAATAGATGCCCTTTGATCAGGTATGTGGGGATTAGCCCAAGAAAGGCAAAGGTAGAGAGTATGATGTGTTCAACAATTGTTTCTTGCTGCCTGAGTAATTGTTTTCAAAACAGCACTTTTCCCTCAGAACTAGGCTCTTCTAGCTGTTAGCCAAGTAGAAAAAAAGACTTACGTTTGTGGGTTGTTTACTACTGGTTATGGGCAAGCATTGGCAGATGCCACACAGAGAATGATTTAACGTTAGAGCCTTTCTTTCTTGCTCTTTCTTCTGACAACCCTCAAGGTGGTCAAGAAACAAAGTGTGGCATTGATGGACTGAAAAACCACAGATGACAGAAGCTGTTATAACAATAAATGTAAATATGAAACAAAGCAAACATAGGAGAGCAAAGCCCGCAAGACTAGTTCAAGATAAAACACACAACTGACACACTTGTAATTTGTTTGGGTGTATTTGTTTGCTTGAGATATTCACTGCCTTGCATTGGGCCTTTTGCCTGGGTCTGTTTTAAGGACACTGGCATGCCTGATCAGAAGTCCAAATGCTCCACTTCCCCATTGAGAGTCCCTGGGCAGTCAGTTGCAGAAGCCTGTCTCTGCTTTTCCTTCCAACATAACTGCCTTAATTTAAAGTGGCAGAGTTTGTTCTTTAGCCTAGTGGCTATAAGAACAAGGTGCCATTTGTTTTCAACTATTGTTGTCGTGTGGCAAGATGCATTCATAAGGCAGGAAGGTAAACAGAAAGGTACAGCTGTAGGTATGCAGAAAGGTTGCATGTAGAAAAGAGAACGGATGGACTTGACCATATATGGGAGACAAAAGACAGGCCCAAGATGAGTTTTTTATAAAAGGGTGAAAAATCGGTCATGAGACTTGCCAACTTTGCAGAAAGGAAATGGCCAAGGCCGAAGTTAGAACTCGCCAAGATCAGCAGATGTTTTCAGCTGTATTTTGCATGTCAGCGTCTTGAGATGTTTCCAAAAGGGGCTTGCTTATTGCAAAGCGAAACTTAAAAATATATGAGCTAATTGCTTAATATAACTATAATATTGACAGCTTTCTTAACCAATGATTTAATCTTCGGGGCGGCTCTTAAAGCCGAACCCCTTTTGATGTATAAAAGAACACTACCTTTGATGGGGGCTAGGCTTTCCCCAGAGACGCCACTTGTTGTGTCCGAAAGCCTCTAGCAGCTGCTAAATAAACTTTGATATTCTTGTTGAACCCAGTTGGCTGTCTTTCCTGACTCATCTGCGTCCGCAATTTGAACTAAAACGGAGCATTTGGCTGAGCCTTTGAGCAATTGCTCAGGGAAAGAAAAAGCCTGCTTCATTTTTGGAGGTTCCACCGAGATTTCATTCAGACGGGCCAGAGTCGGGGGAGACGGATCTTGTTGGCAAGACGATTTTTGATCAGCATCAGGGGCGCGAGAGGCGATTGCCGTGAGCCGAGACCGAAGGGGGCCCCCGACTGATAGCCGGCTGCGACACTCCCCTCTTCTGTCAGTGCTGCTTGATCAAGGTAAATCGCAACTCTTCGGGTTCTCAAGAAATCACCTGGGAGTGGAGGAGTGATAAAAGGATCCAGAAGGAGGAAAGTCCGGGGGACGAAGGTTGTTCCAACGTCTACAGAGACCCGGCAAGTATAAGTGGTCAAGTAAGACACTAGGTAACACACACACCAGCGCTGGGGGAAAGGGGGACCACTAAGTATCCCGTGGGGTAGTGGGAGGACGGGGCAGACCTTGCAGTTCCTAAAACGTGCCGTCGAGTGTCCGGGCGTCTAGGTCAAGGTTTGCTCCCCACTAGAGGCCATGGGTGGGAGGAACTCAAAGACAGTGTCTCCGCTTCAGTGTATGCTAGATAACTTTGACAAGTTTGTAGCTGCATCGAGTCAGGGAGATCCAGGAGATTTTAAGGACTACAGATTAAGGAATCTGTGCACAGGAAAATGGCCCACCTTTCCTTTTGGGTGGCCTGCAGAGGGGTCGTGAGACCTAAAGAAGATTAGGCAGGTAGAAAAATTTTTGTGCTAACCATCATCTGGATCAATATACTTATATTGATGCCTGGGACAACGTGGTGACCCAAAATCCTGATTGGGTCCGGAAGTGTAAGGAAGTACAGTGTATGATGATAAGGAAGAAAGAAAGGAAAGTCAAGGTTAAGGTTCTTGCCCAGGAAGAAGAGCCGGCGGAAGAACATAGTTACCGGGGACAGCGATATGCAATTCCCAATGCGCCCCCGCTAACAGTGGCTATGGGCACTAAAAGAGAGAATGTACAGAGAAGGTGTCAGGAGAAGAAGGAGGCGAAGGACGAGGTCAAGACAGAGGCAGAGAAAGAGATAGAGGATGTAGAAGAGGCCGTGGAGGTTATACTCCGCACCAGAAGAGGGAAGCAGTAGTGGCTGCAATAGCAGAAGAAGAATGGGAGGATGCGGAGGAAGAGGAATGAACCGACCAGGCTCTCGTTTTGCTGGACCCCGGGGAGCCGATGGTCACTATAGAAGTAGGGGACCAGCAAGTTGACTTTTTAGTGGACACTGGGGCAGAACGATCAGTGGTGAACAAACTTATTGGTCCTACCAGCGCAGAAGTCACCAAAGTGGTGGGGCTGTCAGGAAAAATTCAGAAATGCCCTTTTCTACAGGAACGGACATGTAATCTGGCAGGCCATAATGTGAGTCATAAATTACTATATCACCCTGATTGCCCAGTGTCATTATTAGGAAGAAACATTTTGTCAAAATTAAGAGCACAAATCCAATTTTTAGACAATGGCCAAATGAAATTGACAATACCCATGGAAGAGGAATGGAGGATCGGGCTCCCAGACTTGGAGAAACCGTTCGACTTGTTCGTGTCTGAAAAGGAAGGAGTGGCTATAGGGGTGCTTACCCAGACATTAGGATCATGGCAGAGACCAGTGGCTTATCTGTCAAAACAGTTAGACACGGTAGCACAGGGAATGCCGCCCTGTCTTCGTGCAGTGGCAGCAGCAGTAGATTTGATAAAAGAAGCAAGTAAATTGACCATAGGACAGCCACTGGCCGTCAAAGTACCACACCATGTAAAGGCGTTGTTAGACACCAAGGGACCGCGCTGGCTCACAAATGAGAGACTGACAAAATATGAGGGGGTGTTGTGTGATAACCCGATGGTGACCCTAGAAACTTGTGCCACCTTAAATCCGGCCACCTTGTTGCCTGCCCCAGGAGAGGAAACAGTTCACCAGTGCATTCAGGTGATGGAACAGATATATTCCAGCCGACCTGACTTAAAGGACGTACCAATGTCCAAGGCAGACATGACCCTGTTCACAGATGGCAGTAGCTTCATGGAGAACGGTGAGAGGCGTGCAGGATATGCGGTGGTACAGGGGGGGGGAGAGATTCTGGAAGCAGAGTCGCTCCCTCCGGGAACCTCCGCTCAACGGGCTGAATTGATAGCCCTCACCAGAGCACTGCAGTTGGCAAAGGGAAAACGGGTCAATGTCTACACGGACTCAAAGTACGCCTTTACTACGCTCCATGCCCATGGAGCTTTGTACAAGGAGCGGGGACTCCTTACGTCGGCTGGAAAGGGCGTTAAAAATGCAGCTGAGATTGTGGCCCTCCTGGAGGCGGTCTGGGACCCGGACAAAGTGGCTGTAATGCATTGCAAAGGACACCAAAGGGGAGAAGACCCAGTGACACAGGGTAATAGATTAGCTGATTTAGCCGCAAGAGAGGCAGCTAAACACCCCCACAATAAACAGCACCTGTTGGCTGTGACGGTAATAGGAGATCCCCCATTAGAAAAGTTTACATACACAAAAGAAGAGGAGAATTGGGCTTTGGGGGAAAAAGGAGAATGGAAGGGAGAGGTCATTGTGATGCCAGATAACCGCGTTTATGTCCCTAAGGATATGGCGTGGCACATAGTCCGACATATGCACTCCAACACACACCTGGGTAAGACAGCCTTAGCTAAGCTGCTAGAACGGCAAATGTACATTGATGGACTCCATAGCCTGACAGCAGCAGCAGCACACAGATGCTGGACATGCGCCAAGAATAATCCTCGAGAAGGACCCTTAAAGCCACCAGGAATCCAACACGTAGGCAACGTCCCATTCGAGGCAATTTTGACTGATTTTACTGAAATGCCCCCGCAAAAGGGCTACAAATATTTGCTTGTTTTTGTAGACACCTACACCGGGTGGGTAGAGGCATACCCAACCCGAACTGAAAAGGCAGTAGAAGTTTCAAGAGCACTTTTGAAGGACATAATCCCCAGATTTGGAATACCATTAGAAATAGGGTCTGACAATGGTCCAGCTTATGTACACAAGGTGATTCAAGGACTGTGTCAAATATTGGGCACAAAATGGAAATTGCATTGCGCTTATAGGCCCCAGTCCTCAGCTAAAGTTGAGAGAATGAATCGGACTCTAAAGACTGCTATGTCAAAAATCTGTCAAGAGACAGGGCTGGGTTGGACTGTAATACTGCCCATGGTACTATTGAGAGTAAGGTGTACCCCTCACAAAAGAACAGGTCTGACCCCCTATGAGAGACTATATGGCAGACCACCATTAAATTTGAGGTCGATACTGGACAAAGGGGGAGACCAACATGTGATTGGAGATAAACAAACCATTCAACAAGTGCAAGCCCTGGCTGGACAGATAAAACAAATTGCACAATATACTTCAGAGTTAAATCCACCCTATCCTACCACACCTTTGCATTGTTTCTCGCCAGGTGACGAGGTGCTTGTGAAAGAATGGAAGATTGACCCACTAGGACCTAAGTGGAGAGGGCCCTATACTGTGCTGATATCAACCCCTACTGCCATTAAAGTGAAGGAAGTTAAACCTTGGATACATTACACCCGTGCCAAGCTGGCACCCCCCATGTGGGAGATAAAAAAGGCAGATCAGAGTGACCTGAGACTCAGGATCGTCCGGCAACTCCCTGAGGGGTCAACAAGGCCATGAAGCTGACCTCTTCGGGAACAACAGATCGTCGCAGGTCAAGTATGACGCAGTGTGGCCCAACGAAAGCCCTATCTTGGAAGTGGTGGATAAAGATTATAATGGGGAGGAGGGAAAGATGCCCTAGAAAACCAATAGGAGTTCGAACGGTTTTTGGATATATGATGCTTATAAACATGATCACTATGATACAGGGAAATTGGCTAAAAGAACATGCTAGATTCATGTTTGATCAGCATGGAAAAGATGTGACACTCCTATATGAACATCCAGAAAAAGTAGGTGACTTCTCTTTCCTCCCTACCCTAATAGCTGACCCCCAGGTGGTGCTCAGGGGGTTACAAGGAACTATTCAAAATCCCACCATATTTTCTCAGGTCCCCGATGGATTAAAACACATTAAATTTAGGCGAATAAGATATACTGCCACCACGAGGGGAATGTGTTTTTGTTGTACAAACAAGGGTACATGGAATCAAAAATGGAAAGGCTGGGAGCACAGAAAAGCCTTCCTAACAAGGTTGACAAATTACACTCACTGTCAGGACAAGTTTTATTTGTATGGAACCTATAACTCTACATATGTCAACAAACAAAATCTGGCCGACACGGACTGGAAAGAACTATACCCTGAATACCCACTGTTTGAGTCAAATTACACATCCCTGAGAAATGGAGGCAGTATTTGTTCAGGATGGCATATTAGAGATCCCAATATGTGGTTTTTCTTTGATAAATGGGCAACCAATTTTCATCCAGGAAGAAACCAGTGTGTTGGGGTAGGATACCTGACATTCCCTGTACGAGTCCTTAAACACCCTAGGAGGCTTCAGAGATCTTTAAAAGCCATAACACCCCTAGGACCTGAGTGCTCAGACGAAGTGATTATGGACTCACAACTGTCCGAAACTGAAGGCTCAAGGATAGGAGGAGGATTAATAACGGGGCTCCTAACCCTCGGGTCCTATCCTGGAATAATGGCCCAAGAAAACAGAAAGAGTATCATGGGACTCACATGTAGATTAGAGAAAAGCATAAATGCCACAGGAAAAATAGTTAGACAATTACAATCAGAAATTGAAGAACTAAGCCAAATGGCAATGCAACACAAGCTAGCCCTAGATTATTTGCTGGCAACAAAAGGAGGATTCTGTTCTATAATAAAGGGCCAGTGCGTGGTCCAATTTCATAATCTGAACCAAACAATTGAAGATGATTTGGAAAAATTGCAAGAGTTAATAAATCATAACGTAAAGGAAGATGAATGGCAACCTTTCTCATGGTTGACGTCTCTGCTTCCTTCAGCATCATGGCTTAGAGAAATAATACTTGTGATTATGCTATGCGGTTTTGTCTTTTTGTTGCTAATGTGCTGTTTTCCAATTTTGCTTCAAGTTTGCCAGAGATATATGCATCAGACAGCTTCGGTAGAAAAGATAGCTCTCATTAAAGGGCGTAATTGGAGAGATCCGTAATATCTAACCCTTGCTGATTTGCTCTCGCTTTTGTAAATCGCTTCGCAAAACAAAAACATGTGGGAATAAGGCAGAAAGGTAAACAGAAAGGTACAGCTGTAGGTATGCAGAAAGGTTGCATGTAGAAAAGAGAACGGATGGACTTGACCATATATGGGAGACAAAAGACAGGCCCAAGATGAGTTTTTTATAAAAGGGTGAAAAATCGGTCATGAGACTTGCCAACTTTGCAGAAAGGAAATGGCCAAGGCCGAAGTTAGAACTCGCCAAGATCAGCAGATGTTTTCAGCTGTATTTTGCATGTCAGCGTCTTGAGATGTTTCCAAAAGGGGCTTGCTTATTGCAAAGCGAAACTTAAAAATATATGAGCTAATTGCTTAATATAACTATAATATTGACAGCTTTCTTAACCAATGATTTAATCTTCGGGGCGGCTCTTAAAGCCGAACCCCTTTTGATGTATAAAAGAACACTACCTTTGATGGGGGCTAGGCTTTCCCCAGAGACGCCACTTGTTGTGTCCGAAAGCCTCTAGCAGCTGCTAAATAAACTTTGATATTCTTGTTGAACCCAGTTGGCTGTCTTTCCTGACTCATCTGCGTCCGCAATTTGAACTAAAACGGAGCATTTGGCTGAGCCTTTGAGCAATTGCTCAGGGAAAGAAAAAGCCTGCTTCATTCAGACCAGTATTAAACAGACTCCTTCTAAACTCAGTTTCAAAACACAGTTTCTCTTGACAACAGATGGCTGCTGTAATTTCAAACTATCCAGGAAACACTGAAAACGAAATGGCCTCTTCTTATACAAATCTCATCAGCTGACAAGAGTGTATACTTCTTCCATGTTGTTGATATTATGTGCCTCCAAGTTGGCTCTGACATAGGATTTGCTTGGACATTGATAAAAACTGATATTGATAAGAAAACATGCAAAAGGGTGCTATTAAAATGCATTGAAATTTACCTTAATATTAAATCAATTAAATATTAAATCAATTAAATTTAAAAGAAATTAAGCACATCAACTGAAGAAAGATAGGTTGTACTGCATATCACATATTTGTCATGTTCCTATAAGAATTGGTTTGTTGCTGGAACCCAGCAGAAGGCAACTTGGGCCACACCAGCCTGACATCCCATGAAGAGAGAACCTGGGAGCAGCTAAATGTGTGCCTTTAGATTGCACTACCACAATATTCTCTGAACCCTTTGAAGAAGGGCTTACCACAAAATTATCTGAACCCTAGCCTGGTTAGTATGGGAGCATATGATCATTCAAACAGATTGGGCTTATAGTGGGTTTCCCTGGATGCTCCCACAAGCCTCTTGTGGTTTTTCTGCTTCAGCGTTCTGACAAATTGCTCACTCAGCAAGTGGCAACAATTTGAATCCTGGCTATTTTAAACAGATTGCCCTTGCCTATTTAATATTAATTAATTAGTTGATTGATTTATTTATTTACTCTATTTCTATCCCTCTAAGCTCACCCTGAAGAGGAATCAGAGTGGCTTAGATTGGCAAAATTCAATGCCACATATTCAACATTATACAATTTAATACATTATAAAAGCAATAACATCAATAAAAACATATAAATACCATAAAACCATTAAAAGATGATACATAGTCCTGCAGTCGTCATTTGTGTTGGTACATTATGCTGAATCCATCCTGCACTACTCAAATGCCTGATTACATAGCTAGGTTTTCACCTTTTTTCCTAAAAGCCAGGAGGGAGGGGGCATCCTGATCTCACTGGGGTGGGAGTTCCATAGTCGAGGGGCCACCACTGAGATGGCCCTGTCTCTAGTCCCCACCAAACATGCCTGTGGGTGGGTCTCGGTAAGCAGGGCCTCCTTGGCAGATCTCAATGCTCTAGCAGGTTCACAGGGAAATATATGTTAGGATAGGTAAGTTGGGCTGGAAAAAAAAATCTGGCTACCAGTATTAAAAAACTCTAAAAATATAACAGCAAATAAAGAACAAAACACAAACACAGGGGAACTCCAGAGAAGAAACAATCAGGAACAGCTAATCACTTCTCAACAAAGAATGCCCCCAGGCAGTAACAGGGCACACCTAAAAACTGTCAGGCCATCAAATGCTAAACAAGGTGGCCAATTGAAACATTAACACTTAGCTCCAACAGACAAGAGTTTCCAACAGACCTCACAACCTCTGAGGATGCCTGCCATAGATGCAGGCAAAACATCAGGAGAGAATGCTTCTACACCCTGAAAAACCTACGACAACCCTGGGCTGGAACCATTTATAGGCTAAAGCCAGCTCTTTGAATTGTGCTTGGTAGCAGACTGGCAGCCAGTGGAGCTGATGCAACGGTGGGGTTGTGTAATTATTTCACTCAATACTGTATTTCTATAATTACCAATTTGATTCCACTGTAATTTATACTGCTGATCTGAACACCGTTGACATTCTTTTAAAATATATTGAACACGTTGTTCCAATTTGTATGCACAGTGGGTTGTATAAGAATTTAACTTCAGCTAATTTCCTAAAGTTCAAAAAGTAAATGTATGAGAAACAGTTTGCTCATCTTTGAGAAGTCATGTTCGAGAAGTCATGTTTCAGTTCATGTTTAGTCAGAATTTAGCAAAATTCAAATACAGCAGCAGCAACAACAAAAATGCCAGGAACTGTGTTTGTATCTCCATTTACATAAAAAGACAGCATCTTGACAGTTCAGTTGGTTTCAAATAAACCAAGCGTCATAATGTATTTTAAGCCACACAACAACCTGATGTGCAGGTTATGTAGGAGATTCTGAGGGGGAGAAATGCTTGTTGCTCCTACATATTAGACACTGAAAGCAATTTAAAGATGGCAATTTAAAGACATAAACAAGGACTCCACAGCACGACCCACATAACAGTTCACCAGGGAATGCAAAGTAGAAGAAATATACATTTGAAAGCCTGCTTTGCATAAGTAGATGTAGGAAGGCAGCGTTAGTGTTTAGATCTCTGTTTTGCTGGATGAGTCTTTGTGATTCTCTGTGTGTGCATGCCTTCAAGTATGTGTTGACTTCTGGTGACCCTATTAATTCCTTCCTCTGAAATATAGCTGAAATATAGTTTGGTATTGGTTGGTGGTCTCCCATCAAAGTATTAACCTGGACTGACCCTGCTTAGTTTCCAAAATAAGATGGAATCTAGTGCCTTTAAGGTTTTTGGCCTACACATTGTGGTTTTAGAAGGCTCCAACTTTAGAATTATGCAGTTTACAATATTGTAAAGATATTGCAAAGGGAAGCATGCATTTGTAGTGGAAATGATAGAGTTTGTTCAAATTAATGATAATTTAATAGATGTTATTGAGGATAATTATCTTCACATCTCCTGAGAAAACAAAATCTCGGATTTGCTTGATTAAAAACATAATAGAACATTTCATTTGTAAAGGCTCAAGCATCTTATAGTAAATTTCATTTATCCATTCAAGACTTGGAAATGTCTTAAGGTTAAGAACCAATCTATTCAAGAAGACTTTCATCTGTGGCTATCTCTAATTGCAGACATCAAAAGGTCCACACCACCTCTTTCTCCTGGCAGGACATATCATTTTAACAGCGAATCTTTAAGAATAGTAATGTCCAATTTCAAAGGGAATAAGTATCAACATGTTTAAACAGAAATAGCATTCTTTGAACAAAAATAACATTCAATATCAATGGTGCTTGGAACTTCCAATGGTGCGGTGTCCGTATACATGGATTCTTCATTCAGCCACTCACAGTTTGATTTTTTTAAAAAAAGAAAAAACCTAATTCCCTAAACGCAAACCTTGATTTTATATATTTTATATAAGGGCATCATTTTTCTATGCCATTCTATGAGACTTGACACCCATGGATTTTGGTATCCAAGGGGATTCCTGGAACTTTATTTATCATGTCAGAAGCAAATTGAGGGTATTCCATTATGCATGTGGCAGGGCTCAGGCTGCACTGTAGTAAGTGATCTGTGGTTTGCTCTTCTCCACACTAGTATGTTGTGGGCTCCATTTTGTAGCCCCATTTCTAAAGATTGGCTCTGCACCTCATGGTTCTAGAGCATAATCTGTTTAGTGCCTTCCAAGTCATCCAGTCTTCTGTGTGCCCAGGGGAAAGTCTCTCATTTGGTATCAGCTATGGATTGAGGTTCTGTGTTTTAGCCTACCACTTTTGGACTCTCATTTGCTGAGGTGTTCCTGCAGGCATCAATGTAGATTTTAAGATGTTGTTTCTTGATCCGAGGCATTGGCGTGCTGGCTGATATCCGAACAGAGGATGGGCCGAAGTTCCCATCTTCTGTTACTTCCTGGAACGAAACCCTAGCAGATACCAAGGACCCATTTCAGACTCAAACAGAGCAAGCTGCATATCAGAAAGTCCCTGGTTCAGGTCTCACTTCTGACATGAAACTCTCCTCATAATCTTTACAAATAATCTGGCTTTCTTAAGCTCAGCTGGTTGCCTTTGGAAAACCAGTCTCAACTTCAATCTTCCCTATATAAAAGGTTTTTGTATGGAAGAAATGGACAAAATATGATTCTTCAGAAGTTGTCAGATTGTAGCCATTGGCACAACAGCCTCTGCATGGACCAGGAGCACCCTCTCTTTAAGAATTGTAATGCATATGAAGAGAGACAGTATGGTGAAGTAGTTTGAGCATTGGAACAGAGCACTGAGAGATCCTCGCTCAGCCATGGAAGCCCAATGGATGGCCTTGGGCAAATCACACTCTCTCAGCCTCAGTGGAAGGCAGAGGCAAAATCTCCTCTGAACAAATCTTGCCAAGAAACCCTCATGAATGTGTCGCCTTATGGTTGCCATACATTGAAAGTGTCTTGAAGGCACACAATGACAATGCATATGAAGCACTTTGAACACTTCAAAATGTAATGAGAATGTTAAGTTGTTGGAGCTGGTAATGATGATGATGATGATGATGATGATGATGATGATGAGGAACAATTGAAGGGCCGCCTACTGCTTTGTGCTATCCAGATAGGTAATGACGCACAGAGGAGTAAACAAATTTAACTCTAATGAAATGACTCTGGCTACTATGCTAACAGTAAGCTGGTGAATAGGGCAACTTCAAACTGTTTATGAGGTTATTGAGCATCATCTACCCTAAAATTAGCCCAGAAGAACAAAACAATCCGACTTACCAGTGAACCTGGACTCCTTCTCATCAGAATTAAAATATCTTTGTTGAGTGGATTGTTTAAATAAGTGTGGACAATGGCTTTTTATAGCTTCTTAGACTACTGTGATGTTTTGTCATATGGCTCATGTTGCTAAATGAAATTAGCCTCATGTCTATTAGGCATAGTGAGTGAGGTGACCACCCCAGGGAGCTGAGTTGGGAGGCCCCCTCCCAGCTGCTCACATGGATTTTCCAGTTTTTTTCTCTGTTGGAGGACAGTGTGGTCAGAGCAGTTATGTGCCATGCAAACTTCCTTGGTCCTTCTAAACAAGCCTGCCATGCTCCAAGATGGTGTAAGATACCATAACATTCTATTAAAAATCAGCTTTCACTTCTGGTATATGGTGATTAAAGTTTGTATTCTGGCATGTGTTTTGTTTTAACTCATGGTGTAAGTGAGGCCTCAGCTACACCCATATAATCCCATTTCAGAATACAGATTAACTGCATTGAAGTGAGCTATATGTCAGTGTACACTTTTATAATCCAGTTCAATGCAGTTCAGTCTGTATTATATGAATCTACAGTGATCAATAAATCCAGTTCAAATGGCAGTGTAGATGGGGAATTTCAGCTTGATGTGCAGGAACTACAGCATGCATCTAAAAAAAGCATGGGCGTTTAGGACCCAACCAAAACACTCTTGTCTCTACCCACATCAATATCACACACTATATTTCCCATAGAGTCATCTAGTAAAGCTAGTAGAGATATTATCAAAATATGACTTATATTTCACGCTGAACCCGTCTATTTGTCTAGAGAGATCTAGGACCTCTTCACATGGGCCGTGCCATTGTGCCAGCAATCGCTGGTGAAAGGGAAGGTGCATGGGCCAGCTTGTGGTCTCTCATTCGCACCCTCCCTTCATCACATGATGAGGATGAGAGAGGGTGCTTTGGCACTCTTTCCCTCCCCTCACTAGATAGCAGAAGTGGCGGTAATACACATTGCCCCGCTGCTCTTTCTGCCATCATACAGTGGAGGAGAAAGCATCTTTTGACATTTTCCTTCCACTTTGGAAGGAATGTGATGTTATGTGATATCGCAGGGCAGGCCCCATCCTTGTCGCCCCTAAAAGCAGCAAAACAGGGCAACAATGCCCCGTGTGAAGAGATGGCAAAGAGATTTGAGCACTGGACCAGGATTCAGTTTCCTGTTTGCCCACAGAAACCCACTGGTTGACCTTGTCTGAGGCCCCATCTACACCACCATATAGTACAGTTCAATGTAGTTAAACTGCATTATGAAACTGCATTACATGGCAGTGTAAATAGCACCTGAGTTGTACACTCCCAGCTCCGGAAAACCCTGAGAGAAGCCATCCTCGTGCAATAAATTGGAAATGATTTGAAACCACACAACAGCAACAACAACAATCCTTGAGTTCTAACATTAAATAGAAGGTGGAATATATATAAAGTGTCTGATTTATTTTAAAAACTCTTATCCAGTAAAAGAGTAAGAATTTGGAAACATTACTTTTTGGACTAAAACTACCAGGTATCCTGCCCCAGTGGCCATGTTGGTTGGGGGATTCTGGGAATTGCAACCCAAAAACCTTTTGCCAAAGTCTTGACAGAAGGTTCTGTGTTCATGTCCCAGGTTCATGTCCCTACGCTGCCTTGGACTGAAACTTTGGAAAGCTTCTTTCAGTGAGACGAGACAATGCAGTGCTAGATGAACACTTATTCTGCTGTGATAGAAGGCTTCTTCATTTATTTCTATCATTATGGCAAGCTCTGTATTTAGCTATTTACATTTAGGCCTGTTTGAATTTTGTCTTCTGGGATGATAAAGTTTTATTTTATTTTTCACTGAAGGGGAAAGGATCAAAATATCCCAAGTTATGAATAATTATTGTAGGACATACATTTCCTAGCCAAAATAAATAGTGTGTGAGGGATGCTTCCAGCAAGTTCAACAATGTTGGTATTGTTTAATTGAAGCAAATGCTTGATATCTGCTTACCATGGACCAAATCCAAATCCATTTTCCTTCTTCACTGGTCACAGCAGAAAGGCAAGAAGAAAACTTGGCAGTAATATGCTGCCTCGTTTGAATGACATTAAACCATCTAGATAAATGTTAGCCTCAGAAGTATCTCTCACTTTTTTTTACCTCTGCAATATGAGGACAATAAAATATCCATAACATCCATGACTGATTCCTGAAAAAACAAGTCATCTAAGAAATTGGAAATACTAAGAGCCCTATTATATGAGGCTCATCTCATGGTGAAATAGCTCTGATTTCAAAAGTGCTATGCAATCGGGACTGCTTTCTCCCCCATCACATCTCTGGAATCTTTATGTATTGCAGCCTCTGTTTGCACTAAAACCTCAGCACTTTCACTGCTAAAACCTGATTTGCCACTGACCACCTGGAACCATTCCCTTTCCTAGTTTGGCCCATATGAACACACAGTCCCCCACCTTCCAAAATAAACAGCAAGATACAGCAAAGAAAGATCATTGATGAAATGAACTGGTTTTTAAAACTACAGGGGTGCATATATACTGTAGAATTAATGCAGTTTGACATCACTTTAGTTGTTGTGACTCAAATCTACAGAATCATGGGAGTTGAAATTTGGTGAGGCACCAACCCTATTTGGTAGAGAAGTCTAAAGGCCTTGCAAAAATACAGCTTCCATGATTGCACAGTATTGAGCCATGGCTGTTAAAGTGGTGTCAAACTGTATTCATTCTGTGACAAGCCTCAGTTCAGTGGTAGGGGAGGAACAGCCATTTGCCAATGGATTTTTATAGATTAAAAAAAGATCAAATGTTTCTCACAGTTACTTTGTCAAATGAAAGGAAAGGAAACTGAAATGTTTACCCCTTCGCCCTGATCATTAACTTTCCCCACCCAAACCACAGGAGATGCACAGAATGGTAACAATGTCATGTTGTTATTCTGATTCAATTGTGATTTGCCTCATCCAAAAATGTTTTAACTAATATTATTATTGATTGAAAACAGAAAAGGAATTGTTGAAGGTATTGTCAAAGGCTTTCATGGCTGGAATCGCTGGGTTGTTATGAGTTTTTTGGGCTGTATGACTGTGCTGGTACGGCTGTACCGGGAGCTTCAACTTCTTTTCCTTTCTATTGAGTGTTTGCATGTATTCCAAAGTTCCATGCATTTTGCAGTAAGGTGGCTTCCCTTGGTTTGCAGTCATAGGGCCAATGACCCATCAATTATCATTATGTTCTTTAGTTCTGCCCCTTTTTCTGGGTTAAGGAGGGAAAAAGGGGACCTCTAGTTCAGATCACACAGAGAAGCCTTTCGTACCGGACATGAATCAGTTCCACCTGTAGAAAGCTTCATCTTTTACAGCTTTGCTGGGGGGATCCAGTCCCACAGCTCTACAGAGAGCTATAGCATAGCCTTTGTTGGGGAATTTAGTTCCACAACTCTACAGCCAGCTCTTTGCTGGAGAAATACATCTCTACGATTTTTCAGCCAGCCTTTGCTGGAAAACAAAGGACTTCTTTCCTCTTGGAAATCTACACAGAGACTTTGGCCTGGTAAGGATCTCTTGCGGTAGCCATAACGCAAATTGGAACCAGGTGTAGGGGCCCCACACCAGGAAAGCCTAAATATAGATTGCCCAAGGAGGGGTCAAGCATTTCCCTTATAGAAGGAAGAAACAGTTTATGAAGAAAGTTGCCTGTCCCTTGTGGACAAGATTTAAGCAAGCCACCAGTTGATTCAAAGCTTTGAAGTATTTGTTTGATTTATTGAAGATTTAAGCAACAATAAAAACTTTGTTGAACTTTCTGAGTCTTTAAAAGAACTTTGTGTGGGGAAATCCAAAGGGCCTCTCAGCCGAGGCACCCCCGGAGTCCCGTTGGGCATTCAGAAAGCACGTCCTGTCTACAGACTCTTTCACGGGCCCAGTACGTGACAGCACAATTACCATGTTCCAGAAGCATCCTCTCCTGACGTTTCACCTGCATCTGTGATAGTCATCCTCAGAGGTTGTGAGGTCAAACAGCCTCTGAGGATGCCTGTCATAGATCCAGGCAAAATGTCAGGAGAGAATGCTTCTGGAACATGGCCATACAGCTCAGAAAACACACAACAACCCAGAAAAGGAATTATATACAATTTTAAAAACAAAGAATACTTATTGAAAGAACTTTGGATAATACAGAAGTCCTGATTCAGGCCCTTAAATTGATTTATAACTGCATGGCCCTGCAAGACATACATATCTGTTCAGATGTGTTATGGTTCAATGTGATCTACCCTCAAATAAGTTTGTGTACTGGACCACAAGCTAAGTGCAGTAACCCACTCTACATTGACATCAGGATGATTTTGAACAGAGGTTAATAATGTTTACTAAAATATTCTTGATATACTTCTAAACATGCAAATAGAAGGAGTGGTCCCTCTTTCATTCCTAGTACGTTAAGCCACAAAAATATATGCACATAATCTGTGGAATTGCCTTCTGTGATGATTCTGTGGGGTGCAAAGAAACAAATGTACCATCTCACGGGGACTCTTCTCTTCCCTCTACATTCCTGCTTTAGCCATATAGTCTGAAAAAACATAGTGTGCAAACTTGCTCTGTGCCCTTAGGTCTTGCAGCTGTTTCTGTTCTTTGTACAGAAAATGAGCAATAATAAGTGGCCCTAAGGAAATAGGAGAAGCTTCCCCCCTCCCTATTTAACTGGAGCACAGGATAATTATATTCTATTGTTTATCATAACCCAGCAGGATTTCAAAATAAAAAGGGAAAAATTCAAGCAGAATATTCATTTGTCTCCCTTGTCTGTGCTATGTTTGGAAGCTGGGAAGGTGGCAAAATGGCAAAGCATTGGTGCTGGTAGTAATGAAAGAAGATGTTCTAGGATCAAACTGGGGACCAATGGCTAGGAAAGAGTCTGTACAGCAAAAGTGGGGAACCTGTGGTCCTCCACATGTGTTTGGACCACAGTTTCCTTTGTCCCTCACCAATGACTATGTTGTCAAAGGCTTCTGGATAGTGCAGCCAAACACCACCACCTGGAGGTCCAAACATTATCATTATCACCTCAACACCTCTGAGGATGCTTGCCATAGATGCAGGCGAAACATCAGGAGAAATGCCTCTAGAACATGGCTCTATAGCCCGAAAAAACCCACAAGAACCTAATTATCATTACTCTACTTTTGAGCTATTTTTTTATCTCCATGCCAGCAAGTCTGAAAAGAACAACTTTTTGTGAGATGCTCCAGCTTTTCTGATACCATTTTATGATTGTCTTAATGATGAACATGTTAATTGTACACAAGAGGTGTACTTGAATAACACTATTTTATGTGATTTACATAGAAGACTAAGGGCACATCTACACTGAAACAAACTATAATACAGCTTTGATTCAGTTTGAGAGGAACCAGTTTCAATGTAAAGGTGATTAAATTGACAGGTCTGGAACTGGTTTGAAACCAGAAAGGCAATTACATTGAACATATAACCTGGCCTCAAACCGCTGAGCCATTTTCCCCATTTCCTGCAGAGATGCACATCAAGCACTCCAGAGGCAAATGGGGTGAAAAAATAAAGTTAAAGTGACAGTTTAGAGTGGAGGTAATCAATTACTACTCCAAGGGGATCCATTAGCCCCCTGCTAGTCAGCCATGCCCTTGGGGCATTTTTTGGTGGCCCTGTTTGAGATTTTTTACTGTGCTTCAGCAGGGGAGGGAGTCTATAGTGTGTTGTTGTAGGTTTTTGGGGCTATATGGCCATGTTCTAGAAGCATTCTCTCCTGACATTTTGCCTGCATCTATTGACTCTGGAACACCCTCCCCAAAGATCTTAGACAGGCCCCTACATTGGCAGTCTTCAGAAAGAACTTGAAGACCTGGCTGTTCCGATGTGCCTTCCCAGAATAGGAAATCTCCAATACCAAGTCCCAGAAGCACTAAGATTGCACTAAGAACTAAGATTGCCGCACACTGCACACTGCACTTGCCCTATGAGCCTTACACATCACCTGTCACATCAGCACTTTTAATTCTGTACCCTTCACTCTGGCCCGGCCCAGTTTTATTGTGTTTTGGTGTATTGTTTATTGCTTGTTGTTTTGTTGTTTTAATATTGCTTTAATTGTTTTAATTTGCTTTAGGTGTATTGTTACGTTGTATATTGAGGCCTTGGCCTTTGTAAGCCGCATCGAGTCCTTCGGGAGATGCTAGCGGGGTACAAATAAAGTTAATAATAATAATAATAATAATAATAAGTCCCAAAAACCTACAACAGCCCAATGATTACAGCCATGAAAGCCTTCGGCAATAAAGTCAATAGTGTGCCTCACTGGGGCTAAGGACCTCTTCATATGGGCTGCCGGAATCGCCATACATCATGGTGAACCTGGCAGTGTCTGAAGTGGGGCGTGAGAAATCCCATGCCCTGCATTGCCCGATTTGACAGTTGCCACATTGAAGGAGGGGAAGCATTGGCTGTCCGGCTTCTCCCCATTGTCTCAAAGGCAACACGGGAGGCCTCCTTTATTGCCATGGCAGTGGCATGTGCCAGGTCTTCTATAATTTTATGACAGAGCCCTATTGGAAGTAGTTCAGCATCATTTGATGAGACCTTTTGGGCTCTGTCTTAAAACTATAAAAAATCTGGTGCATGCCACCAAAACGAAGCCCGACAGATGAGGTCATAAATCTATTTCTTTTTTGTTAGACTGTGGGTTAAACACCAAGGTCCATAGAGAAAATAAAGTACTATCTGTGATTAAATATATTATAATATTTGTAACCAGTCATATTACAGTTAAGAGAACTTCCCCAACTGACTAGTTTTTGGATGATTAAAAAATACAAACAGTGCTGTATTCTTCAGCTATGTAAATAACGTTGAATTACACTCCTTTTGGTAATGGAACCTCTCTTTTAAACTACAGTTGAAGCTGAAAAACAGCTCATGGTTAAAATTCAAATCAAGTGGTAGAGAGCATCAGTGCAAGTCATTAGAAGGTCGTAGGGAAGAGCTTGTGACTCCTTGAATAGCAATTAATTCAAATCAATATAGAAATTAGAGAGAAAGATTAGAAAGTGGTGAAATTTACACAGTGAGAGCTAATTTATATTTTAACAAATCACATCCTGCTGCACAATCAGTAAGGTCAGAATTAAGATTCAAGTCCAAGTTCCTTATTGCTTCTTCTTGTTAAATGCCAATGCATGGGCAACCTTGAATGAGGGATGTGAGCAAAAATGAAAGCATAAATAAAAACAAGGTACTCCAGTTGGAGTGAGGACCTTCTTTCCCTTTAGGTATTTTGATATATAACTCCTGCAATCTCTTACCATTGGCCAATGGGTGAGGCTGATGGGAGTTGAAGGCCAAGCATTTCTCCTGAGGTTGACCAACTTAGCAGCTAAAATGGTGGGAGTCTTGGAAGCCTTCAATGAGGACATGAGGTCACCAGCCATATGTTCCAATTGCTCCACAGTATTATCAAACTGGGACATATTGCCTCTGAACATGGAAAGGATACAATGTAGTTTGCTGCCAAGTGATGACCAGTAGCTAAAAGCCTTCACCTCTTGCTAGAAGCTTAATTGGATCAACATATTTTCCAGCATTTCACAGAGGAAAACCAGGCCACATCAAGCTAAGCAGCACCAGACTGTGGCCAAGAAATCCAAAGTTCTTAGCTATAGGGAGGGGAAAGTAAGGCTTCAAGAGATTGTCTTACAGAATCCTGTACAAGGAAGACAGGAAATATATCTGTTCTGAACTTAATGGAACACACGGACAAATGAAAAGAATAAAATGTCTAAGATGAGGCAGGTTTTTTTCTGTTAGTATACGTGTGTGTGTATGTGTGTGTGCGCGGTCGCCTCATCGACTAAATGTTCAGAAATGTTAGCACGTGGTTTTTCAATCTCAGCAAGATAATCAGGGAGCCAGAAATAGAGGTTCTCACACTTCTTGTCACCAGGACTTGTTCTGAAGCAGCCAGAAACCTTGCACAGAGTTGTAGGAGTGAAGGGATCAACTGTATATGAGAACTGAGTGCTGATGTCAGATAGCTTTCCATGCTCACAAGGGACAATGCACTTTCTGTACTGGATGGTGACAGAAGCAGATGCTGCCAGTAACAGTCTGTCTGAATGCTGTGATATTTTTGCTGGCAAGGGCAGGTCCTAGAGAACTAAGTTGCCAGTTGAGATAAAGATGAAGAGATTTCATTTTCCTTATGAGGGGGAAAGCACTGGTGTATGTAGAATGGGGAAATGAATACATCCTTTGTAACACTTTCTCTTAGCACAGACAGTACCACTGTGATTCAATGGATAAGCTACTGTTTATACACACCCCATCACCTCCGCCTCTCTGCTGCTACCACTCAGTCAGTAGTTTTTTTAAAGCTCTGCTGTCTAGGACTGGAAAGATCTTCAGATAACTCCCAACCATTCACCACCAGCTGAGAAAAACATCAGCAAGTCATTCTGGCCCATTAACAAGCCATATTCCAGGCCATTAATAAGCCATCTCCCAGGCCATTAATAAAAACCAGCAGCCAGAATAAAACATATCATAGCTCTCCAAGACAACTTACTGAACATTAGGTGCAATTTCCCATTGCACCATATATAAGATGGATGAAGGAATTAGGCATCTTAACCAAAAACAATGAAAGTAAATATGTTTCTCTTATTTAATATATATCAGTGGGATGGAAAGAAAAGTAACATTACTTACAGAAATGGATTAGATTCTTCTCTGGCCATCTTGTGTGTCTGAATTTCCCCAGTTCCCCATTGCTGTATCTAACATATGAAAGGCAGATAGATTCTCCAGTTAACTGAATCAGAACAGCAAGCACACCACTTAGGCACCAAAACCCCAAGTGACTTGTAACAAAACTCTGAGGGAGAAAAAGCACTGAAAGTGACCACTGCACTTGCAAAGTCAGAAAAGATGCAGTGGAATTTACTCCAGCAGCCACTGGACAAACTGGAATTTCTAGGGTATTTGACAATCTACCACACCCTGCCCTTTGCTATAGTTTCTTCAAGGTAAAGACACCCTGATGCTAAAGATAAGTGTCAGGAGGTAAAGGCTTGTGCTATGTGTCAGAAAAGCAATACCTCCCATAAGTACCATGGTACTGATAAAGATAGTTTAAATATTTGTGTTAAGTGTTTGGTCATAGTCATGGAATGTGTAAGAGGTACATTTCCAAAGTAGCAAATACTTATCCTCACTAACTTCCAGGGAAGTGGAGAAAGTATGGCTGTTCTCAAGGAAACAGTTGCCTTGGACTTCATGTCTCCACTTTTCACTGCACTTCTAAGGTCCCATCTTTTTCTTTTAGCAAAAACAAAGCCAGGACTGAGTAATGGTAGAATCAACAATGCTTAGCAATGAAGAGTGAAGAATGCCTCAGAGAGGGCAGTAGTAATAGAGATAGATAGTTTGAGTTACCTGGAGCATCCTCCCTCTATGTCTACGTATACTGACCCCTCTGTGATGTAAACAGAAGTTTTCTCCACCTTTTCTTCTTCTCATGAGTCCTCTCTTAACCTATAAAGATGTAGCTAGGTTAAATTATTACCCTGGGCAACTTTTTTTATCTTAGAATGGAGTTCTTACAATAAAGCTTAGTTTCTTTCTCCAAGCCATTGGCATGTTTGCTCCTTAAATCAAGATTTCTAACCATTGCATGCACTCTAACACGTAATATGTAGCCTTTCAGATATTGCTGGACTGCAATTCTCATCTGTCTATCCTAGCAAACATAGCTAATATTGAGGGATTATAGAAGCTGAAGTCCAATACTTTTAAACAAAACCTCTGGGTTAAGTTCTACCTTCTTAAATTGTAAGATCCTTCCTTCATTTTTTTGTTTACAGTTTAATTCCATATCCATGGAATCGGTACCATCAATTTCTTTTAGCCATGTCCAAAAATATGTCCTCTTTTGCATATCCTAGGTTCTCCAATGTGACTCTTGCGTTATTCTTGGTTCAGAAGTCCTTCATTTCAATAGGGCTCACTATGGTTTGTGGCTTCTTATATCCACACAAAGTCCAAGAACATAACCCATGCAGATTTGTGGTTTGTATTTTATTTATTTATTTTAAATAGTCTTTATTAAAGTTTCCATAATTTACATTATGGTTTGTATTTTAAATCACCACATCATTCATATTGGACTTTGTGTAGGCACATGGGATCAAGGTTTAATGCTAATTCATAGTAGATCAAGGAAAGAAAGAATCTCATGTGCACACAGAGAATATGTGACTAGTCACAGGTGAGTAAGAGGCCAAATTGAAATATAATGGGTTGCTTGGGTGCACTATAAATCTACAGTTCAATAAAGCACTTTCATAATATCACAATGCAGTTAGCCAGTCCTGTGAGCTTCAAACCTGCTGTGCACAACCGATACCTAGGGAAAGTTCAAAGTAAAGGGATCTTGCTAAAGCACTGTCATCAAGTCAATGAATTTTTTCCAATGGCTGAATGTTAACTCACTACTGGAGGAAGCAGAAAATAAAATGGACTCATCACATAGAAGGGAATGATTAGAGGCCAATTTACATATCAGGGATTTGAATTGGACTGCAAAACCACAGCAGGAGAATTGTGAGCTGGTTGAGTGAGCTTAGAAATTATCAGCAGTCCTTGTGACCTCTCCATATGCCAAGTCACTCCCAAAATATTAACTTGCCAATTCTGTGGGAAGATTGGCCCCAGACAAACAAATGTTGGGGTGCAACAGTGATGCACTTCAGCTCCTAAGAAAGGCTTGCAAGTAATACTTTTTGGAATACAATATTCATTCTTCCTGCCTGGCTATGGGCAGTGCATTATTAATGGAGAGAACTATGAAGGAGCAGTTACCTTTCCTACATGTCACGCTCCCCATTTATATGAAAAGCTGAGCATAGAAGGAAAGGGTGAATACATGAATGTGATTGTGTGTATGAACGGGAGCAAGCACTGTTTATATATACTGGTGAGGGGATTAGATAAGCCTTTGTTGGGCAGGAGGGCAAGTGGTGCCTTTCATGAAAAGTGTTGGGACTGAGACATTTCTTGAGAGCGGTGCTCCATTATCACTGGACTTTACTTGGATTTTACTCATGAAGACATTTTTGAGAGCGGTGCTCCTTCTTCATTTCTGCATATTGCCTCATGACTCATCGTCTGCTTATTTCATCTGAAATGTATTTTTCATTGAACATGTATCCCTGAAGCCTATGTACATTGGGATCTATATCAGATTTAGAACTGTTATGTTTGAGAGCGGCTGCTCCTTTTCATTTTGCTTTATGCTACTGAATTGAACTGTGTACTGGGGATTTTGGTATAATTGTATACTATATGCTCTTTGGATATTATACCTTCTTCTTACATAGATTGCTTTGTGTTTGTTCAGATACCCAACAAGTATTCTGGGATATTGTATAGTAGTGGGAATTATACTGGAATACACAGGGACAGCCACAGGTCACCCATTCCAGCCACAAAATATATTCTGAAGTTAAAATTGGTACCATGCACACAAAACTGGCAATCAAAGTTAACTACAGTAAAGTATCATGTTAACAAAGCCTCTGAATATCTTGAATTGCTTGCCTGGTTCTTATGGCTCAGCCAATACACTTGCATGAACAAGAAAGCTAGAAATTACTTTGCCGACAATTATAGTGGCTTGTAGGATAAAGTCTCCTCAGATAAACTCCAGCCCAGGAGGTTATTGATTCTAATTTATAGCCTGTTAAAATACAATTCCTGTTCTGAAAAATTCTATTAGGGCCTAAAAGATGACTGGAATTAATGAAAGCTAAACCAAAATGGTTTAGAGAGAGCAAGATTTCTGCTCCAACCCAGCAACTTTATATGGATTCACAGGGAAAGAGGTTTTTTAAAGCTGACATTTCCAGGAGCACAAATACCAATAATTATATTTTCTTTAAACTTTAGAATGATAGCACCTTTGATACGGACCAAAAATATATAACATCACTTTGATAACAAAATAAAAAAGCATCAAATAAGATTATAGCGAAGACAGACTATTGTAAATGTGAGAACAGAAACATATATCAGGCCATTTCAAAAGCTCAACCTTTGATTATGAAGAACTGTTGGGAAATTTCAGGGTAAACAACTCCTGTACTGGGAAAGAGAAAAAACATCCAAAATTGAGAATTTTCTTAGGTTATTTTCTGCCTCTGAAGATTATGCAGTCCCAACCACTCAAATATGCCCTTCAGAGATGCTACATACAAGAAGAACTGCTTCTTCCAGTTTAGTCTGCTATAAAATCCGGTTGTGTCTCAAGACTTCATTGCATTAGGGAGTCAACTGTGTTGAAACAAGAGAAGCAGCAACATGTTGAAGCAAGAGATGATGGTCCCATGCGGATCTTATGGCTGATCTACCTCCTTCCCATGATAAACCATTCTTTGCTATGAATGGCAAAACCCATCAATAGCTACAAATCATGTCATGCTCCTGACACTTACCTGATACAATGTGGATGTTCAGCTTCTCTGCTGATATGTTGACACTGAAGTTATGTTGGGGTGGAGGGGTGGGCAGGTCTCTCCTGCTCTCCCATTCTTTCCACCCCGCTAATCTCAAGGCAGTAATTTTTTAGGTTTTATTTGTAATTTTTTGTTAACTATAGGTGGAATTGCAAAATTTTTTAGAAAGGTCTGGAACAGTGGAAGTGTGCAAGGGCAGGATTACAAGATTATATGGAAGTAGGGATGGGGGGCAATGGATTGGCAAATTGGTGAGGTTGTATGAATGCAGAAATGCGCAATATCAAGGGTGCTCATGCCACTGTGGCAGGTATTGGTGATAGCTCAAATGCAGTGGAATAACAGCTTTTTGGGAAGTGGAAAGAAGTTCCTACTACACCCCAGTCTTAGGGTAAAAGTCACAATGATTTTAACCTCTATTACAAATTCCACAATCACATAGCATAATCTAGGTCTTTCCTAATTTGGTGGAGATAGTCGCAATTAATTCTTTATCACCTCATGTTTTCAGTTGCTTTTAAACTGAACCAGTTTTTTCCTCTCATTCTCCTACTTTCTCTTTATCCTTTAATTCAATTTTTTGCTAATTAAGTTCAAAGTGCAAAAATAGTTTTCACCCCTTTAACTCAGTGGCAGGAGAGGAGAGAAGTAGGTGAAATCTTGTTCTTTCCTGTAGACCACATGTGTGAAACCCAAAGCCCGTGGGCCAAATCCAGCCTGCCATGTCATTTTTGTGGCCCTCCAGATGCTTGACTACAACTCCTGTGTTCCTCATCACTAGACATTCTGACTAGAACTGATGGAACTGTGATATAGTAACATCTGGAAGGCTACAGTTCACTCTCTTTAGTCAGGATAGTGATTGAATTTAGATACAAGGCTTGTAGATAGGATGTCTGATGTTAAAATATCTTTTAATCTTTTCCCAACCTCAGAGCCACATGTGCTGTTGGGTTGCAATCTGCATTATCCCCAGTCCACATGACAGATAATCAAAAGTGATGGGAATTGTAATTCAATAACAACTGGGGATCCAAATTGGGTAAAAACGAAAGAGAATCAAGCACTATGTTAAAAAATTATTCTTGGCACACTGTATCCACAGATTCATCTTATGGATCCAACAGTCCTTTGAAGGCAACCATAAATCACTAAGTTTTCTCCCTCTCTCCCACGGGAAGGTTTGGCCTGATCACTGGTTGCTTGGAGCCCCCGGTGGCGCAGTGGGTTAAACCCCTGTGCCGGCAGGACTGAAGACTGACAGGTCGCAGGTTTGTATCCGGGGAGAGGCAGACGAGCTCCCTCTATCAGCTCCAGCTCCTCATGCGGGGACATGAGAGAAGCCTCCCACAAGGATGATAAAAACATCAAAATCATCCGGGCGTCCCCTGGGCAACGTCCTTGCAGACAGCCAATTCTCTCACACCAGAAGCGACTTGCAGTTTCTCAAGTCGCTCCTGACACGACCAAAAAACTGATTGCTTGGGGAAATCATATGCCCACCAATCCCTGAATTAGCTCTAAAATGTTTTTGAGTATTTTGGTTTGAATTGCAAACAATGCTTTTGGTTTGGACAGGTATCTGCATGCTTCCACTGTCCAATCCAGCCTGAATTTGCTGCGGTGATATCTTCTTAGGTATACAGTAGCTCCTTGGAATTGAATCTCTTTCCTCTTCTTCACCCACAGCTCCCATCAAGTCCTGGAATGTGCTGATCCAGCTGATACAATACTCCCCCCCCCCCCCCCCCCGTTTCATTCACCCCTTCAGTGATCACTTCCCTGTTATTTGTTTCCGTGCCAGGAAAGCATCAAGAATGGATTGCAGAAGCTACAAAACTGGACAAAAAGATCCCTGGGGAGCTGGATACACTGGCTTTTTGACTGCAGCATTCCCATTATGAACAATATACCTGTTTTTTTCCTGTCTGTTCCCCCTTTTATCCCCTTACCTACTCACTGGATGTTCCCACTGTCCCCAAAGTGGCAGTGCTATCCACTTTGGGAGTTAATGTTCTAACACAGGGGTTCTCAAACTTTTTCAGCCGTGAAGCCCTTTTTTAATATATTATATAAATGTATGTGTGTGTGTGTATATATATGTATATGTGTGTGTATGTCTCTCTCTCTCTCTCTCTCTCTCTCTCTCTCTCTCTCTGTGTGTGTGTGTGTGTATGTGTATATATATATATATATATATATATATATATATATATATATCAGGCATAGGCTGGGCCAGTGGCAGATAGATGGAGGAGTGCTTGTGTGAACTAATTCACACAGTGCAAAAAGGGGAAGAAAGAACAATACAATATTTAAGAAGAACAATTTTAACCAACATAGACTTAAAGGTATTTCAGTGGAAGACCTCTGGGGCCATCAAGTCCAACCCGCTTCTGCAATGCAGGAAAAGCACAATTAAAGCACGCCCAACAGATGGCTACTCAGCCTTTTAATAATAGTAATGGTAATAATAATAATAATAATAATAATAATAACAGCAGAAACCCCAGAGGTCACCCAGTCCAACCCTCTTCTGCCATGCAGGAAGAATACAATCAAAGCACCCCTTGAGCAGTGGGAAGGAAATAGAGTTTTGGAAGCAAAGAAAGGGGGTGAGTCTGGGCAGTGCGGGAGGTGAGGGAAGAAAGGGCCTGTGCCCCAGAGAGACACTTTGCTGCTGCTGTTATTTCCAGCAGATCAAAATGCTAATTTCGTTTCATTTGTTAGAAGGAAAGAGGAGGAGATAGGAAGCAGCATGGTGCTGTGGAGCCCCTCACTTTCATCTATGGAACTCAAGGGCTCTGCAGAGCACAATTTGAGAATGCCTGGTCTGATATATCCCAATCGTTGTTTCAAAGTATTCTGGTAGGAGAGGGGCAGAAGGAGAAAGATTGAGGCCGGGGGGGGGGGGGGGGAGGGGGAGAGATGGAAGGAAGGAGAATAAAAATGACTGCATGCAATTGGGAGAACCAGAGGAAGAAGGAGGATAATGATGATGTGAGTGAAAGGACTGGGAAAAGGGGAGGATACAAATGTCACTGGGACAATTGGTGTGTGCATGTGAAATAAAGCATGAGAGAGAGGGAATAGGAGTAGGAAGAAAAGCAACTGGAAAATGTAGTGAAAGGAGAAGAGAGTAAGAAAAAGGAAAGATTTTCTAGCCAAGAATGGTGGAGGAAGAAAGAGGATAACAAACAAACAAACAAACACTAGAATATAAGAGAATTAAATGGGGAGAGGGGAAAGAAGACAAGAGAGAAATGAAACAAGAGAGGAAGGTCCCATCTATAATGTTAATGTAATGCAATTTCAAATGGGTATTTAAAAAGTGCTTTTGCTGTGCAGATGATTATATAGGAAGACCTGGGAAAAGTTTGAGGCTGGGTGTTGATTACACAAACTACAGAGCACTGGTACACATTAAGGATTTTCTTTTGCACACTTTTATGGCTGCTGCAATTTGGAGATAACTTCAAACTGCATTAAATAGCCAGTGTAGATGGGGCCAAAGGAATCAAGGGCATAGCAAGACCTGAAAGGGAAAGGCATTCCTGTGCACCAGAATCTACTGATTAGAGCACAAAAGTTTGTAACTAGTAAAACTGATTTCAACAGATATACTAAGAGCCCCCAGTGGTGCAATGGGTTAAACCCTTGTGCCTTATTTGGGCAAAGTCATGGAACGTGTGGTGGCAACACAACTCCAGGGATTTCTGGTAGACACTGATTATCTAGATCCTGCACAGTCTGGCTTTAGACCGGGACATGGAACGGGAACAGCCTTGGTCGCCTTGGTAGATGATCTTCGCCGGGAGCTGGACAGGGGGAGTGTGTCCCTGTTAGATCTGCTGGACCTCTCAGCGGCCTTCAATACCGTCGATCACAGTATCCTTCTGGGACGCCTCATAGATATGGGACTTGGGGGTACTGCTTTGCAGTGACTCCAGTCCTTTCTTGAGGGACGGTCCCAGAAGGTGTTACTGGGTGACACCTGTTCGGCCCCACAGCCGTTGTCGTGTGGAGTCCCTCAGGGTTCAATTCTGTCCCCAATGTTGTTTAACATCTACATGAAGCTGCTGGGGGAGACCATTCGGAGTTTCGGACTGAGATGTTATTTCTACGCAGATGATGTCTAGATCTGTCACTCCTTCTCACCTGTCACCAAGGAGGCTGTCCAGAACTTGAATCGGTGTTTAGCTGCTGTGTCGGACTGGATGAGAGCTAACAAATTGAAACTTAATCCAGACAAGACAGAGGTCCTACTGGTCAGTCGTAAGGCTGAACAGGTCATAGGGATACAGCCTGTGCTGGACGGGGTTACACTCCCCCTGAAGACTCAGGTTCGCAGCTTGGGAGTGATCCTGGACTCATCGCTGAGCCTGGAACCCCAGGTTTCAGCGGTGGCTGGGAGAGCTTTTGCACAACTAAAACTTGTGCACCAGTTGCGCCCATACCTTGGGAAGTCTGATCTGGCCACAGTGGTCCACAGTCTTGTTACATCCCGAATAGATTACTGCAATGCACTCTACGTGGGGTTGTCCTTGAAGACTGTTCGGAAACTTCAACTGGTCCAGCGAGCGGCAGCCAGATTGCTCACCGGAGCGACATACAGGGAGCACACCACCCCCTTGCTGTGTCAGCTCCACTGGCTGCCGGTTCAGTTCCGAGCACAATTCAAGGTTCTGGTTTTGACCTACAAAACCCTGTACGGTTCCGGTCCAGTATCTGAACGTATCTCCCTCTACGTCTCACCCTGGAATTTGAGATCATCTGAGGGGCGGGGCTGCTCTCGACCCCACCGCTTTCCCAAGTGAGGCTGGTGGGAACGAGGAGCAGGGCCTTCTCAGTGGTGGCCCCTCACCTGTGGAACTCACTCCCAGGGGAAATTAGGGCATCAACACCCCTCCTCTCCTTCAGGAGGAAGCTAAAGATGTGGTTGTGGGACCAGGCCTTTGGGCAATCTGACAACTAAATAAGGACAACCAGACGAATAGGACTGACAGGACTGACAATTGTGGAATTGGAATTTGAACTATGAGATAGCGAATACTGACCATCAATGAGGAGAAATTGGTTTGTATTGGTTTTATTGGTTTTATGGTTGTAATGCAAGAATTGTTGTTAATTGTTAATTGATGTTATTTTGTTTTATTGCTGTTGTGTGATGCGGGCATCGAATTGTGCCTTGCTTTTGTAAGCCGCCCTGAGTCCCCTTCGGGGTGAGAAGGGCGGGGTAGAAGTAACCGAAATAAATAAATAAATAAATAACTGAACTGCTGACAGAAAGGTTGTCAGTTCGAATCTGGGGAGCTGGGTGAGCTCCTGTCTGTCAGCTCTAGCTTCCCATCCGGGAACATGAGAGAAGCCTCCCACTGGATGGTAAATCATCCAGGCGCCCCCTGGCCAACGTCTCTGCAGATGGCCAATTCTCACACATCAGAAGCGACTTGCAGTTTCTCAAGTCACTCCTGATACAAAAAACAAACAAACAAAAAACAGATATGCTCAAAGTATGATAAGGTTTGGGGCAGATCAAATAATAATGGACTTTCATTAATGTAATGTCGTAGATCTGGACGTTGCCTGAATTATGCTAGTCTGTCAAAGTGCCTGTGTGAGTGTTAATAGTTTCCTCAATTTGGACATTACTTGAGAGATGTAGAATGAGTCAGAATGAATGTCTTGTGACTTGATTAGGATTTAGCCCCAGGGCTCTAATAAATGCTTAAATCCAGCCCAGGGCAGGAGGTGTGCTTATGCCTCAACATGAATATAGACAGAGTACTTATTGCTTTATAATTGGTGCCGGAAATACATACTTTCAAAAGAATAAGATGACCTGTTGTCTTTTTCCTTCACACCTGAATAATGTTGAAAACATTAAGATAAACTTGAGAAAGTTTTACTTAGCCATTAAAAAAAAACCTCAACCCAGAAGCAGTGTTAACAATTATAAATAATGTCTAACTTGGAAAACAAATTTCCTTGGGAGTCAAGTAGATTTTATATGTATATTCACTGGCTTACTTTACATTTATCAATTGGTTTTGGTATTTTAAAATGAGAGCCTATCTCTTACCTTACATCATCCCCAGCTGAACTCTGCTTTATTTGGTGTATATGTGCCTTCAAGTCACTTGTCAAATATTGTAACCTCACAAATTTAATAGGGTATTCTTAGGCAAGGGACACTCAGACATACTTTGTTCTATGCAGAGGTCTATGTTCTGTGATTTTTACCTGGGAACTTCTCTGAGTCCCCTCGGGGAGATAGAGCGGTATATAAATAAAGTATTATTATTATTATTATTATTATTATTATTATTATTATTACCTGGTATTCATTTGCAGCCTCCCATCTTAGTACTAACCCAATACTGTTCCTGCTTAGTTTCCAAGATTAGATGGAATCTGGTGCCTTTAGTGTAACTGGGCCTTTTTAGTTTAATCTTAATGTCAAAGATAGCTGGTGCAGTTGGGAAGAGCTCAAGGAAAACAAGAGCACCAAACTGTACTGGTTTCAGCACTGGGCATTCCTCTCCATATGGCAAGACAAGAGAAACGAAGACAGCATCATAAATATGCCGGAAGGAGACTGGTAGCTAATTAGAAGATAAGGAAAGTGCATTAGCATGGCAGAATTAATGAGCTCATGAAATCAGTACCTTTGACAAAGAAAGAGCAGTTAGGGAAGAGCTAATAAAGGTGGCAGCAGAGGGCAACTGCAATTTCTCATTTTCAGCATATCTAAATTCAACATATAAATGGAATTTCAAAACTCCCTTTATTTAAAAACAAAAAGGTTTCAAAAGGATTTTAGCTCAACCATGTCCATATTGCCATTTTTCACATGCACATTAAGGTTAATTATTTTTGTACGGTTCTAACAGGGTAGCTATAATCTTCATTATTCCATTCAAATACCCTGCCTGCATTGGAAAGCACATACTCTCTCTCCTTGGAAGTTTTCCTATTATGAAAGAAGTCTATGCAAGCGATGGGTGGGAGGGAATGATGACTTCATTAAATGTTACTTAAAAGGCCTCCCTGGTCTCCACTGTTATGAATCATCATCAGCCAATTTCTCACATTCCATTATTGGGCAAGGACCTGAGGGCATGAAGGTCTCCTAGCTCCAGGAATTTCAGGATGAAATAGGTAATGTGGAACCATTTCAGTCTGGCTTCAGACCTAGTTATGGGATGGAGACAGCTTTGGTTGCCTTGTTAGATGACTTAAGCAGGGAACTGACAGGGAGAGTTTGCACCTACTGGTTCTACTCTCAGTGCATTTGATAACATTGACTATGGTGTGCTTCTGGGGTGAGATTAGGGGGCACTGTTAAATAGTAGTTCTTGGAAGGTTGAATCCAGAAGTTGGTGCTGGAAAACTTCTGATCAATGTCCTGGCTGTTGACCTGTGGGGTCCCTCAGGGCTTTGCTTTGTCCTCCGTGTTGTTTATCATCTATGTGAAACTCTGGGGAAATGTCATCTAGAGTTTTGGGATACAATGCCACCAGTATTCTGTTGACACTCAAGTCTAGCTACCTTTCCCACTTGATTCCAGAGAGGCTGTCTCAGTACTAAACCGATGTCTGTTGTTAGTGAAGGATTGGATGAGGGCAAACAAATTGAAACTTAATCAAGTCAAGACAGAGGTACTCTGGTCAGTTGAAAGTTAGATTAGGGAGTAAGGACTCTATCTCTGGTGGATTGGATTAGGCACCCCTTAAAATCTTAGCATGTGATCTTGTGAAGTTAACTATGAGCCAGGTTTCAGTAGTGACCAGGAATGCATTTGCTCTGCTAAAACTAATGTGCTAGATTGGTCTTTGGTGACACATACTTAATTGCATCCTATTTGGACTACTGTAAAGCACTCTAAGTGAGGCTGTCTGTGGAAAAGGTTTCTAAACTTCAACAGGATCAAAACATTATATTCTCATTTAAATTACAAATTAAATTATAATCATTATAATAATTTGAATAATTTGCATTTCTATAATTAATATATAATTATATAATTAATATATAATTATATAATGGAAGCCCGACTGCTCATTGGAGGGAAGGATACTAGAGACAAAGTTGAAGTACTTTGGCCACATCATGAGGAGACAGCAAAGCCTAGAGAAGACAATTATGTTGGGGAAAGTGGAAGGCAAAAGGATGAGGGGCCGACCAAGGGCAAGATGGATGGATGGCATCCTTGAAGTGACTGGACTGACCTTGAAGGAGCTGGGGGTGGTGATGGCCGACAGGGAGCTTTGGCGTGGGCTGGTCCATGAGGTCACGAAGAGTCGGAGACGACTGAACGAATGAACAACAACAACATAATTAAACTATAGTAATTATTTTGAAAATTGCATATACAGCAGGTCCTTGGTGTCCACAGTCGTTTGCTTCCAGAACACCCTGTGGATACCAAAATCCATGGATGCTCAAGGTCCAAGATATACAATGGTGTAACAAAATGGTGTTTTCCAAATAAAATACCAAAATCAAGATGCGTTTCTTTGGAATTACCTTTGAAGCTTTTAAAGCTGTGAATGGTTGAATCTTGGATACAGAATCTGTGGATAAAAAGGCCGACCACATATGGATAAATTAGTATGATAAATTCACCTCTTTTGTCTCCTTTATTAATATCACATTTGGGTCCAATTTAGTTATGTGCAAGTGTCCACCCAAATCCCAGACATTTAAAATGATTCCTTAGCCAGTCTCAGATGTGATGAAATGATGCAAATCAGAGATAGGAAAACAGAGGTACATGAGCAACATGCAATCCTGAGGGGCATTTTGCAGCCCCCAGATGTTGCCAAACCTTCAAAGGATGCAAAAATTTCTGCTGAAAAATTGGCTCCCAAGCACTCACAAACATGCATTGATTATCCTCCATTGCCCCCCAAATAAAAACAAAACAAAAATATTTAAAATTACTGATAACTAAAAACAAAACTGAAAATGATACGACGTCACTTCTGGTTCTGGCCCAGCATGTCTGTGTGGTCTTCAGAGCAGTGTGTGTATAAATTGGTCCCTTATGCCTTATCCAGTTGTGCACCTCTTCAGTAGTGATGGCAACAAAATGCCCAAACAGCATGAAATGTTGCCACATTATGGAAAAACATGTGAGAGGCATGGATACAGTTATGGCAGTGACACTGATCCTGCACCTGCCAGCAGAGGTTTTTGAGACAACATTGTCAGAATTTTCTAAATATCTGGCAAAAAAAGCAGATTGAAAAGGCAGGTTTTTTTCAGCCTTGAAAACATCAAATCAGTCTATGATCCTGTAACTAAACAGCTCTGTCTATCAGTAGGGTGAAATCTCAAGAATTGATTGAACCATGCTGAGAGAAACAAGCCAAAAGAAACATCTGTTTTCTTCTTCTTGCTGTGTCTTTTCTATAAACATGGTTTGAATAGTTCATCCCTTTTGCATTCTCCTTAGAATATTAACTAGAGAAATGAAGAAACACAATGCCCATTGTCATGATTTAAGACCCAATGTAATTTCACAGATGAAGGTTTTTAACAAACAAGAAAGGTAATGCCAACAGCTGACCAAAGAGGATTTTAAAAAGTGAAATGATCAATCAAAGGATAAGTCCAGTGTATTTTATATGTTTTCTAAATCTTCCTATGTATGAAAGAATTTTAAGGATGTGCAGGACTGAATAATTATGTACTTTATAGAATGCAACACAGGCTTTGAGTTATAAATCATGAAAAATAATAGTTTGGTTCAAAAGGAATAGATATGCCAACTATACTATCAGGCTTCTATCAGGATACAATATGGAGAAACAATATAGTTTCCAATTGGCAAGGAAGACAGGCAGCCTATTTTTAATTTATATGCAGAATATTTTATCCAGAAAATAGGATTAGATTCAGTGAAGGAGGCATGAAAATTTGTGGAAGGAACAGCAACACTTTAAGATATGTAGATAACACCATATTACTTGCAGAAGGTAGTAAAGACTTGGAAAAACTGTTCATGAAATATTAAGGAGACACATATAATGAATACAGATGATTTAGTTAACTCTAAAGTAAGCAATAAAGACCTCAAAATTTTATGTTCCACGGCTCAGTCATTAATCACTGTAGTCAAGAAATCAGAAGAAGACACGGAAAAGCAGCCATGTATTAGCTAAGATCCTGAAGGGTAAAATATATGGTTGAATACTACCAAGTCAGAACTACCCATGATATAGTACTTTCAGTTTCTATGTATGGTTGTGAAAACTTGTCAGTGAGAAAGCTGATAGGAAATAAACACTACTTTTGAAATGTAGTGCTAAAGAAGAGTTTTGTGGGCTCCAAGGAATCCTAAAATGACAAATGAATGGATCTTTGAACAAATGAATCCTTAACTCTCACTAGAAGTGAAGATGACTAAACTGAGGCAGTCATATTTCAAATGTGTCATAAGATGGCATGACCCACTGGACAATATTATAATGCTTGGTCAAAGAGCACAGCAGTAGGTAAAAGAGGGCAACTACTCTGCAGAGGTGTTGATTCAATCAAGCAAACCAGAATCCTGAGTTTGTAAGAGCCGAGTCATAGAGTTAATGGTCAGGACTCTTGGAGGTCTCTTATTCACAAGATTGCCACACAAGATTCACAAGAGCAAATAACAAAATCTTCTCACCTCCTGACTGTGCTAGTTTCTACTATGCTGACCCTGGGCAAGGAGAGACAAAATGGGGCCATGAGATGAATTCTACCATATTTCAACACTCAGTGAACACATGTTGGAAGAATTTTGATTTTGGACCCTGACCAGGCCCATAGCCAGAAAAAAAATGGGGGTGGGGGGTTTGAAACAATTTAAATTGAAAAGTAGGTTCATAACACAAAAATAATTTAAATTCTATGAGTCAATCTACATTTTTACAAAGTGGCAGCAGGTTGTTTGCTCTTGATTCAGGGAAAGAGTTTTTAATATATATTTTTTAACAGTTCCAGTCAGATATATGATGCTCTGAAGAAATTGCACACAACTGATATTGTTCTTTGGCAGTTTCTGAAAGGTGAAATGCTGTGAGTCTTCACTAAGATTAGATCTAGTGAGTGGATGTAGTAGACAGCCACTTGATACTTCTGTGATATAATTGCTTGTGCACCAATAATATGACCACTCATATTAGCAGCTCAATCACAACCCTGTCCACAGAAGTATTGCAAGTTCAAAATAATGCCTGCACGTCCTCCACCTATTATATCACTTAGCTCCACAACGTCTTCGATTATTCCTGCAGCTTTAACATCAACATATCTTATCGAGAGCAATAACTTCTGAGGTACTCACAACCGAAGTTTCATCTGCCAAAATATAGAAACTGTTATGCACTGCATCTTTCAACAAGTTTTTGACTATCTTGTCACCACAAATGTTCATTCTGTATTTGAGGACTAGTATACTGGGCATTCATAGCTGCGGTTACGAGATGACTTTTCAGTCATTGTCTCCTGATCTGGCATGAGATCTCAACAAGGCTCTGAAATTACCATCATTATACAAAGATTCTTCACAGGTAACGGGTCCTGAATCATTGCTCCCTCTTAAAAGCCAGTTCTTGTTGGCCACAAAAGACAATAGTTTCCATCATTGGCAGAAGTTTGTTTCTGTTTCCTTCTGCTTTCTTCTTATTTCCTTTATCATGATAATGGTTTACATCAAGAAATGTCCTCTGTAAATTAGCAAGAAGTTTTCAGCCAAGCACAAGTAATTCTAATGGTGCTTTTTTGGTGTCTATTGAAGACTTATTCTGCATATGTCAGCTCCCACACATGCCATCTTTTCTCAGTTTCTGAGAACTTTTTGGACAAGTATGCACACGGTTTTAGCTGACCAGTTATATCAGCTTGTAACAGAATCACCCCATATGCTGCTTCTGAAGCGTCGCAAAGGACTACAAAAGGTTTATCCATTTGGGCATGCACCAATATGGGTTGGCTGGTGAATCTCATTTTTAGCTCATTCTTTCAGTACAAAAGGTAATACTCAGAACTGATATTGTCCTAAATGGCAGTTGAAGGCTGTTTTCCAACAATCTTCCTCTCACACCCGGATTTTATAGAAGGCTTCTCCCAGGTCCAATTTGGTAAAGATTTTTGCCTTCCACAGCTGGGCCAAAATGTCGGTCATTAATGGAAGGGGGTATTTGTTGGAAGTGCAGATTGCATTCAGACCCCTGTAATCCACACACAGTCTCAGCGACCCATCTGCTTTTGGCCGGAATAGTACGGGTGCTGCCATGGGTGAGCTTGATGGCTCTATGAAGCCCGTCTCCAGGTTTTTATCAATAAACTCTCTGAGGGGTTTTTTCTCTGGCTCCGACATGCCATATAGCTTGGGGCTTGGCAACTTTGCATTGGGCTCTATTATAATAGCACTATCAGTCTTTCTGGGGGGGGGGGGGCAGTTGATCACTTTCTTTTTCACTAAAAACCTCTGCAAAGTCATGATATACACTCGGTATATTCTCTAATGTAACATCCTGGGAGGTGGCGGCCACTGCCCTTTTTGCCTTTATCTCCTGGGTTGACTGCGGGGTCTTTTCAAAACTACAACTCCCATCGTGGGAAGTGAATATTCCCCCTTTCCAGTCAATTTGTGGGTTTTGCAATTTTTGCCATGGGATCCCCAATATAATTGGCTGATGTGCCATGAAGGAGATTACAAATTGTAAGACCTCCTTATGTGTCCTCATTTTCATGTTTAAAATGTCTGTTCTTTCTTTCACAGGGGCTCCATTCACTGGGGACCCATCCAATTGCAAAAAGACAACTGGTGTTTTTAAAGGCTGAGGTTTGACTCCCAGCTGCTTTGCTAGTGTTGGGGTAATTAAACATCTGGTACATCCACAGTCTAACATTGAATCGGCTTTTACAATCAAGCCTGATTCTAGGTTTAGCAATTTTACTCTCACTCTCACAACTTCACAATTAAGCGTTGACAACTCACTGCCCTGTAGGGATTCGATCTGTCGTCGGGCGTCTAAAACAGATCGTTGTCGTTTCCCGCCAGCTAATCCCCCAATCCTCCATTTCCTCCCTCCTCCAGCTCAATCTCTTTGGCAGGGAGCTGGGCAGGACCTAAAGCCGTTTCTGTAGCAGTGGCAGCTTTTCCCTTTGCCACTTTGGGAGCAGGCGTTGACTTTTGGTTGGGAGGCTTGTCGGATTTGGTCAGGCTGGTTCCTCTGGGGCATTCGGCTGCTCGATGGCCCTCACGACCGCACGTGAAGCATGTCCCTTGTCTTCCTTTTCTCTCTCTGCTCGCCGACTGGCCTCTCGAGAAAGGGCATTGCATCCTTCCGGTTTGACCCATCGTTGGATGCCTGGCACAGCCTCCTTCTCCGGAACAATGTGGCATCTGTTCTTTGTTGCATTCCACTCTTCCAGCCAGCACAATCCAATCGTCTAACTTGTCTGGATTGCCACGGTGCATTGCCCACTTCAGCACATCCGCTCTCAGGCCAGCTCGGAAATATTCCAATTTGGTTGTCTCTGACCAGTCTCTTATTCGTCCGGCCATGGCCTTAAACTCCAGGGCGTACTCGGATACAGTCTTGTTTCCCTGGTATATCCTTAAACTCCAGGGCGTACTCGGATACAGTCTTGTTTCCCTGGGCCTTTTCTTCAGCAAGGGGGTCTTGAAACCTCTCTCTGAGGGCCCTGAGGAACTCATCTAGCCTCCTCAACTCAGGCCTGGGTGTCGTACATTTGCATCAGCCACTCTGTCACAGTTTTTTTTAAGGTTTGCCTCCACCGCATGAATCTTCGCCCCTTCCGAGGGGAAGGAATCACCATAGTCCTCCATGTAATGTCTTACATTCATTATGAAATAAGACAACTATTTCTGGTCGCCATTGAACTTGACTCGCAGCTCCCCCTGCCGGGCCTGCATCTGGCTTCTCCCCAACAGACCCGTTGTGAAAGCTGACGTACCTTGGGGTTGAGGGTATTCTCCTTCCGCGAACCCCACTCGGCCAGAGGGTCGGTAGGCTGCTCCTCTGTGTGTGCAAGATCACCTCTGCGCCCTTTCCTCTGCTACTACCATCCAAGACGCCGTTACCTCCTTCCTCATTTTGCCCAACTGGAAGGAGAAGGTCTGCAGCATCTGCTCCATTGCGTTGACCTTTTTCTCCAATCACCTGGTTTCAGACGAGGCTTCTCCCAGCATTCCCAACCCCTTGTTCATGGGGAGTTTTCGCCTCACCATCACATCTTTTTGATAAGGCATCTGGGTGGATATTATCTGTGGCCAGGCGGTGGGGTGCTCTATCTCCGATTCACCTTCTTGGGGGTATAACTTCTCTTCAAGTTCCACCGCAGAGGCAGCCTGTGGAGTGGGCTCTGGGCTCTCCGGGGCCTGGGCACCCATCAAGGGAGTTGTCGCCTCACCATCACATCTTTTTGATAAGGCATCTGGGTGGATGTCATCTGTGGCCAGGCGGCGGGGTGCTCTATCTCCGATTCACCTTCTTGGGGGTATAACTCCTCTTCAAGTTCCACCGCAGAGGCAGCCTGTGGGGTGGGCTCTAGGCTCTCCGGGGCCTGGGCACCCATCAAGGTTTTAGTCTCTTCGTCAGACATGGTGCACTCACCGGAACGGCAATTCCTCATGGGATGAGCTGGAACTGTGGAGAACTAGCTTAATGTTAGCTCTTGGCAGATTTTGGAATAAAAACAAGCTCACAAGGAGATTCCTTGGACACACATTTATTATTCGATCTATCCAAAGCAAAGCGAAAGCTAGTTCTAACTATTTCCCACCAAAGCTGTGGTGTTTCACCTATCTACCCCAAACCCCTTTCTTATCTTTTCTACCAGTTACATTCCATTCCCACAGAACATGTACCATCATTCAAGTTTCTCTCCCCCCCCTTTGTCCAGATGACCCTTATCGGCCTTCAGTAAATCACTTCCCAATTGCCAAGGAGTGGACTGCAGCTTTTGTTGACCTAAGCTTGAACGGACACATCCTGACAGCATATTTCAATTGCACAAATAGCTTAGCAACCTATGCACCAAACTTCTGATTACCACTTTTATCCCCAATTTCTCCTCCAAATAATCCAGGTTTGCATGTTCAGGGGTCTTCATCAGTACCAGATGCTGCAATAATTCTCAACCTGCTACTTTCTTGGTCTTAAATATTTGGCTTTTTCTTTTTTGTCATGAACTAAAAAATATTCAGTTGCCTTGATAGATGTTTAGGCATCTTCTGGGGTCAGATGGATGAAAGGAAACATGAACAGCAACTAACAGAGCTTTACGTCACAGCCGCCTTCATGTGTTCTTCTTATACTTCAGTGGGAGGAGCAAGAAGGCACATGTAAAAGAGAGCTCTGAAAGGTGGAAGAGCAAAAGAGCAGAGACGACTACTTTCAGGATTTTTTTTAAAAAAATATCCATAATATTTCAAAAAATAATTAAAGATAATTATATAGGATAAAAAACAAAAATTATTTATTTATTTATTTATCTTGAATCCAAAGGCGACTCAAGGTGGCTTATAACCTGGCAGCCATTTGATGTCATAACCACATACAGTATAAAATTTAAAGATTTAAACAGATTTACCAAATCATACAATAAAAACCATTTAAAACATATAAAAATCAACATCTTCACTGTTCATCACATTGTCCAAAAACATCATTTGAGCCATTCCATAATTCAGTTCCATATGAATTCATATTTAACTACTGCACTACATTTCCAAAGGCTTGTTCAAAAAGCCAGTTTTTACTTTCCTCTGAAAGGTCAGGAGGGCAGGGGCCAATCTAATTTCTCTAGGGAATGAGTTCCACAGCTGAGGGTCCACCACTGAGAAGGCCATGTCTCTCATCCCCATCAGCCGCGCCTGCGAAGAAGACCGGATTGAGAGCAGGGCCTCCCCAGCTGATCTAAAAATAAAAAGAAACCACATAATAAAATCTATAATTGTATTCAAATTCCATGAAAAAATGTTGATTGGAATCATAGATAAAACATTTTGAAAGATCTCAAATACATATATTTTCACTTTAAATGGGAATATCTAAAAATCAGGATCTTTGACCCACATATATTACTACATTTTAAGAAACTAAATAAAAATACATTTAATCTGATAACTAATTATTAAAAAGACTTGATAGTTTAGGAGATATTAAAGTATAAACTTTTAAAGCAAGCACAAATTGTCATAGTTGTCCGATTTTGATGTCAGTTTTGGTGGATTATGTTGTCTTAACATTAAAAATGTTGATTAAACATTTGTGACATCAAAACTTGGTCACTTCCACTATGTCAGTTATTACTGCTATTGCAATGTAAATTGGTGGAAAGGTATATAATGATAGTGTGAATAAATTATCCAAATTTGGTTGAGATAGTGCTTGCAGTTCTGGAGGAACTCTAATATTTGCTCTTTGTAGACTTAGCATGGGAATTTGTTTAGCCAGTTAAAATTCAGGAGTAAACCTGAAATATTTCAAGGTGGTGGTGGTGTGCTTGAACACCCCCCCCCCCCCAAATCTGTGAGCTTGGCTGAATCCCAGGATTTTTCAATTAACACAATCATAGGCCATACTAACTAGGTAATTCTGGGAACCATAGCTTATGAAAAAAAGGAACAAACTCTGGGTGTCCCTGTCCTCAACTCCAGCTATGTCATTTTAGCTATGGATTTTTAACATGAGATTTAAAGCTGCTGGATAGAATAATGCCTTGAGGCATTTTACTATTTGCAAAAAATTTGGTTGTGTTACGGAATTCAGCACAGGATGGACTCCAGGCGAAATTCACTTGCAGAGAACAAACAAACAACCCATGCAAAGAATGTTATTACTGTAGGCAATGGGTAACTCATTAACTAAGCCAAGCACAGCGTCGGCAGAGGGAGGCGAATGGTGCTGCATCTCTAGCAGGCTTCTAATCACTTAGGTTTCACAAATTTCCAGGTTGGAAGCCAATTTAAATTACACATAGGGCCAGGTTAGCAAGCATGCTTGTGCTTTGTTATCAACCATGTGAGCTGAATATTAATGAAGATGTCATTCTGGGCCCCAGATAAATCTAGGAGGCAAGCTTGTCTCTACCTGGTATCTAAGTTCAAGTCAAGAGAGCAAGCTCTACTTGTTGGGGTCTTGGTTAACATTCTCTAGCTGCCTCCTCAATTACCATAGAAGGAAAAAGCACATTTGATAGATGAAAGTTAATTATCTCCTGTGACCATAAATATTGGATAACCCTCCACTACAAACAGTCCACCCAATATATCTTCCTTCTTGACACAAATGGCAAGTGAACACCCACTCCTATGCCATGCAAAAAACCAACTGAATGGGCAGTGGATCCTTTTTGATCTCTGGAGATGGGGTACAGACTGACAGTGACAGATACAGATCTCTTACTTACTTAGGCGATCCCTCATAGCTTAAGGTTGATTGTCGTCCAGATGGGATTTATTTATTTATTTATTTATTTACTATACTTGTATACCGCCCCTCTCAGCCCAGAGGCAACTCGAGGCGGTTTACATTTGGCAATCAATACCCCACAAGATAAAATACAGTCAAAAACAATTACATATAATATAAACCATATAAAAACAATAAGCAATTAAAAATTAAAACCATAAAGTACAGTTCTCAGCGTCTCATCATTAAAATCATTTTCCATGTCTTGGCGGTGGGTCTGTAGGTGGCTGTGGAGCTGCATTCTTGATCTGCATCTTCTCCCGCAGTAAGGACATCGGTTTCCAGGCGGAAGATGGTCCCGATCAGGGTTGGCTTGACATGCCTTCCTCATGGCACATTTCTCTCTTTCGCCCTCCGTTCATACCTCTTCGAATTCTGCAGCACTGCTGGTCACAGCCGACCTCCAGTTGGAGTGCTCAAGGGCTAGAGCTTCCCAGTTCTCGGTGTCTATACCACAGTTTTAAAGGTTGGCTTTAAGTCCATCTTTAAATCTTTTTTCCTGTCCTACAACATTCCATTTCCTGGTCTTGAGTTCGGAGTAGAGCAACTGCTTTGGGAGATGGTGATTGCACATTCAGACAACGTGGCCAGTCCAGCGGAGTTGATGGTGGAGGACCATTGCTTCAATACTGGTGGTATTTGCGTCTTCCAGCATGCTGGCATTTGTGCGCTTGTCTACCCAAGAGATTTACAGGAGTTTTTGGAGGCAGCGTTGATGGAATCATTCCAGGAGTTGCATAGGATGTTTGTAGACAGTCCACGTTTTGCAGGTGTATAGCAGGGTTGGGAGGACAATGACTTTATAAACAAGCACCTTGGTCTCCCTACGGATGTCCTGGTCCTCAAACACTCTCTGCTTCATTCGGACTTGTTTGAAATATTTTGCTGCTGTCTCACAGTATTTGCTGCCTGAGATGACTATCTCATTTTGTTTAATTCCAGTGCTAGCCCTGTCTACAAAGGATATTTATAATGTGACAGTACATTTTAGGTTAATTATCTCAGAATTAATCTTGGAGAAATAAAAGGAGGGAAGCTACATTCCTCTTAACAACAGTTCTCTTCGTATGAGAGTTAGTTTGGTATATGCCAAAATAATGACAACAGCTGACCTGAAATAAAAGAAAACACAGCAGTGAGCCTTGAATCTATTAAATGCTGAGGGTTTTAACCTTGCAGATTTTCATTTTCTCTTTACTGAAACCTTTTTGTTCTGCCCTCACTGAACTCTTCCTTTTCAAAAATCCAAATATAACATGAAGTACTTATGGATGGAGTAACAGACCATGAAACAAATGTTGCTAGATGCTATTTCTATCTTTCACCTCTTTGCAGTTTGCTTTAACGATCTTTAATACTTGGGCCAAAGGGAAGAGCTGCTCACTAACTACCTTTCAACGGGCTGAAAAGTCATAGCCAGAAGGTAGTTACTAATGATTTGCTGTCAAACTGGAATAAGTGGGGTTCCACTGGGAACTATTCTGGGTTGAGGGTATTTCAATATTTTTCCATCAGTGTTTTGAAGACAGCCAGATGCCAGGAAAAACTTTGCACAGTAAGGTGAAGAAAGAAAACGCTGTAATTCAGGGGACCAGCAACAATGAATGAAATTAACCTTCAGAAGCATGTTTTCTTAACAAATCTCCACAAAACCAGACCTGGAATTTAGACATTCTGTGGCATTATCATATGAATAGCTTGAAACAATTCCCTCAGATTTGTCATGTATAGTACTGTTTTTAAGAAACAAAAAATAAAAATAAATGTTATATTTGGCCTTTGTGTTACATTTCTATCCCAACCAATGTAATATTGGAACATCATCATCATCAACAAAATGATTGTGCTAGTGTTCAATGAAATGTGGTGCAATGAAGCAGAATTATATGATCCAGGTAGATTGGTTCTATCTTGGAGAAATAGAAATTTGAAATTTCCAACTGGCTCAGGAAATACAAGAAGTATACCTTATACTTTAATCCTGACAGTAATCTTCAATATATTAGGTTTTTCAGTAAAATCAAATATACTCCATAAAATATTTCATACAATTAAAATAGTATTTTGCATAGAATTAGTTCCCTACTACAAGCGGACTTCAACAAACTGTTGTTTTGAATAATTTCTTGCAGTGGAAAGAAAATTTCTAAAATTAGTTGGTGCTTCTTTTGGTATATATATATTTAGCAGATTACACTCCTAGCAGGTCCACCAAGTGTAAAGGAGTAGGTCATGGGGTGAGCAACATACTTTATTGATCAAATTGATCAAACAAGGTGGCTCTGAGGTTATGGCCAGACCAGGAAATTTGTTTTATTATCAGTACTAAAATCACAATTCTGTCTCTCTCTCTTTGTATATTTTCCTCTCTTTCAGTAGCAGGGCTGGCCCCAGATATTATGTTGATGAACAAGATGACAACTTTCCTTTCAGTCCATGCACAGAAGGACACTAGGGTAGCAGCTTACCTTTTTTCAGTATTGGCAACTGGACAGTGCCCTCCATCATATTTGAAGATAGCAGGCAAAATCATATAACTCTCTGCTGCAATTTTTTTGCCATCCGTCAACATCTGGAACCTAAGGCCACTGCCTCATTCTTCCTGAGGCCACTGCCTCACTCTTGCCTTGTTCAGAAGTCTAATTTAGAAGCAGAGAACGAGGAATATAAATTTTCACTTACTTCATTCCTATATACAAGAATTAAAACTTCCAAAGGGTTTCCCCCTTTGATTATTATATTGAGGAGTTATGTACTTTTATATTTGTTCCTGCATATTGAAATTATTGCAGAAATGGTTTCATATGAAAAAAAAAGTTACTCAGACTACATTTTTGTGCAGAAAGTGACAGCTCTGTTACAAAGCACATTTTCCTGTGCAAAAATTGGAGCTTGTTCGAATACATTTGTCAAGCATTTCTTTGCAGTTCTTTGTGAACTGGCAGTTTACCCAGCAATCTACCTATAGATCTTAACTTAACTTCCTAACCACCTAGTTTTTAATGTTAAATGTTTGTGTTTGATTTGGATCTTATCTTTTATATGACTAATGAGTATCACAACATTTGCTGTCTTTTTCTTTGCTGTTGTAGCTAATTTACAACTGTTGTTCATCTCAAATTCTAAAACTCTTTTATGTCCTTCTGACTTTTAAAACCTGGCAGGGCACACCATTAAAGAAAGAGTAATACCTCACACAAAGTGGAGCGGTCAGCAACATTTAAGTCGAACCTAAGGACCAGTCTTTGGCATTAAAAAGTGGGGGTTTTACAAAAAATCCCCTTGTTTGGCTGTAAAATTTTGAAAAGTATGTAGTCTTGTGAGTCAAATAATTGAAGTACCCTGATCAAGTAAGAGAGCCACACCTTGTGACTTGTCAAATGGGAAAGCTTCATAAAGCCAAACTGGATCTTTGGCCCTGAATCGTCCATATAGCCAATTGATTATATTTACCATATCTAGCAACTCTAGCTTCAAGCATATGGCAACATTTTCACTTGGAAAAGAGAAGCTTTATTAGAAGGGTCATTAGTTTGTTCTAGAGTACCAGCTCAGCTTTTTCTAAGTAGGGCTAGTTTTCACATTTCTAATTTTAATTAGAGCAATTAGTTACACCAAATTTAATGTTATCTAGTAATAAGACAGTTAAAGATGTGAAACAGAATTTCTTCCTGTTTCCCAGCACAGAAGGAAACTATTGTGAAGGAAAATTCACAGGCTAATCTACCTATTATGAACTTTCTTTTCTCCTACAGAGGGTGCATAAGTGAATTTTAAATCTACTCATTGCCAGTTGCATCAAGGACAGCTGTTCTAAGTTGAGCAAAATGGTGTTTCCTCTAGATTTTTTCATTCCCAAACATGGAGAATGAAAAAACATGGGTGAAATGCTAACAGGGGATAGGGAAAAGGAAGATCTGCTCAACACCACTTTGCCTCAATCTTTTCCTGAAAGGAGATTGGTGTTCAACCTGAGCAATATGGAGAGGATGAGATAATAGGGGAAATGCAACCTAAAATAAATAAAGAAGTAGTTTAGGAATACCTGGCTACTCTAAATGAATTCAAATCTCCAGGGCCAGATGAACTACATCCAAGACTATTGAAGGAACTAGCAGAATTCATGTCAGAACCAGTGGCAATAATCCTTGAGAATTCTTGGAGAACAGGAAGAGTGGAAGAGGGCAAATGTCCCTATTTTCAAGAAGGGGAAAAGAGAGGACCCAAACAATTACCATTCAGTCAGCCTGACATCAATATCAGGAAAGATTCTGGAGTATATCATTAAAGAGACAGTCTGCAATTACTTGGAAAGAAATGCTGTGATCACTAAAAGTCAACATTAATTTCTAAAAAAAAAAAATCATGCCAAATTAATCTTATCTCTTTTTTGTAGTTACAAGCTTGGCAGATGCTGGGAATGCTGTGGATGTTTGGCAGATGCAGGGAATGCTGATTTCAGTAAGGCCTTCGACAAAGTCCCCCATGACCTTCTTGCAAGCAAACTAGTCAAATGTGGGCTAGTCAAAGCTATTATTAGGTGGATCTGTAATTGGTTAAGCAACCAAAACCAAAGGGCGCTAACTAAAGGTTCCACTTCATTCTGGAAAGAAGTGACCAGTGGAATGCAGCAGGATTCTGTCCTGGACCAAGTTCTGTTCAACATCTTTATTAATGACTTGGATGAAGGTTTAGAGGGCGGACTTATCAAATTTGCAGGTTACACCAAATTAGGAAAGATAGCTAATCAGAATTCAAAATGACCTCAACAAATTAGAGAGCTGGGACAAAACTAACACAATGAATTTCAGCAAGGACAAATGTAAGATACTACACTTAGGCAGGAAAAAATGAAATGCAAAAATACAAAGTAGGTGATGCCTGGCTCAAGAAGAGTCTCTGTGAAAAAGATCCAACAGTGTGATGCAGCAGCTTAAAAGGCCAATGGGATTTTGGGCTGCATCAACAGGTTTGTTTTTTTGTCATGTCAGGAGTGACTCTTGGTGTGAGAGAATTGGCCGTCTGCAAGGACGTTGCCCAGGGGATGCCTGGATGATTTTGATGTTTTTATCATCCTTGTGGGAGGCTTCTCTCATGTCCCCACATGAGGAGCTGGAGCTGATAGAGGGAGCTCATCTGCCTCTCCCTGGATTCGAACCTGTGACCTGTCGGTCTTCAGTCCTGCCGGCACAGGGGTTTGACCCACTGTGCCACCGGGGGCTCCGCATCAACAGGTGTTTGGTGTTTAGATTGAGGGAAGTCATGGCGCTTCTTTATTCTGCTTTGGTTAGACCTCACCTGGAATACTGTATCTAATTCTGGACACTACAGTTTAAAAGAGATATTGATAAGATGGAAGGTGTCCAGAGGAGGGCAACTAAAACTGTCAAAGGTCTGGAGACCATGAATACCTATAAAACACTGGATATGTTTAGCATGCAAAAGAGAAGTTGGGAGGAAACATGATTTGTTGTTTATTCGTTCAGTCACTTCCGACTCTTCGAGACCTCATGGACTAGCCCATGCCAGAGCTCCCTGTCGGCCATCACCATCCCCAGGAAACATGATAGCCATGTATAAATATGTCGAAGGGTGTCATAAGGAAGAGGGAGGGGTATGTTTTCTGCTGCCCTGGATACTAGGACTTGGAGCAGTGGGTTCAAATGATAGGAAAGGAGATTCCATCTGAACATTAGGAAGAACTTCCTGACTGCACAAGCTGTTTAGCAGTGGAACTCTGCCTCAGAGTGTGGTGGGAGCTTCTTCCTTGGAAGATTTTAAACAAAGGATGAATGGCTATCTGTCAGGGATACTTTGTGCTTTTCCTTCATGCCCAGAGGTTGGACTAGATGGGCCATGTGGTATCTTCCAATTCTATTATTCTATGATTCAAAGAGGCTTGCAAAAAACTGTGATGATAGCTCTTCTCCAAATTTTATCTCAAAGTAAACATAACTAAGTAAACAGCTAAGAATATTGCAATTTGCTTTAGCTATGTCAGTGGTCACATAGTCGACAGTCTTCTAGTAAGTAGACCAACACTTCTAGTAAGTAGACCAACAGTCTTCTAGTAAGTAGACCAACACAGTAAGTAGACCAACACTAACTGCCCATTGTCCATTGTCATCACTCCCTTCTTGTTGACACCACTATACCTGATAGATATCTTTTATATAATGTAATACACACACATATAAAAACAAGGGCTAAGAATAAACAATTTTTTTGGATTTTAGGCATAAGCATTTATAACAATTTTGAATGATTACTGTGAAATAGAATCAAAACATTTTTCTGCTTTTCAAAAATCAGTTTTATTTGCATTATTTGTTACAGTGGCTGATTAGCTGGATTTCCATTTCAGTCTGTTCATTTTTCATAACAGATTAGGATGAATTAATTACAAGAATGCTCATTAAAACGTATCTGCTGTGTCAGCATACCAAAGCTCTGCAGCAAGGAGAATATGCATATTCTATATTTTACTAAAGGCAGGGTTGCTGCGTAGTCACGATTACTGGCATGAAGTAGAATAGTAGAAGCATGATGGAAAAGAAAGTGTCCCTGATCTGCAAAATCTGGATTACATTTCTAAGTGCTGTGTTCTCAGATTTAGCTGCATCAAAACTTTCTAAGGGGCCTAATTTTAGATTTAATTAAATTAATTAGTTTCAAATATGGCAGATCCAATTCAAGTAGGTAAAAAGACCAGGAGATGTACTGAAGCTCTCACACCATTAGAAACTAGCAGGCAATGAGTATTATGGCTTGGTCTGATCTGAAAAAAAAAAAAAAAACACCATATAGACAAATACATTATGTGCACCACATATTCATATATAGAATATTCCATATTTTCATATTTGTTGAAGTTATAAAACAAGGTAGACCACTTGTAGACCTGCAGATGTCATTTGATTACAGCTCCTGTCAGATTTAACCATCATAGTTAGTGATGATTGATTATGAAATCTGCTGACCATATGGGCTAATGGCTTGCTTCAAGCCACAGGGAGAGGTGGATAATAAATTGTTGGTTGTTGTTGTTGTTGTTGTTGTTGTTCTTCTTCTTCTTCTTCTTCTTCTTCTTCTTCTTCTTCTTCTTCTTCTTCTTCTTCTTCTTCTTCTTCTTCTTCTTCTTCTTCTTCTTCTTCTTGCTGACCATCCCTGCTCTAAAAGGTTAGTGCTTATCTTAGGAAAGAGAAGTAGAAACCGAGGTAATGCTCTTTTAGTATGGAATTTGAAGTTTCTTCTGTTTTCTAATTGGATTACAAGATAAGTTTACTGTTGTGAATGTGTTTTGGCTTACATTTGATTAAGAAAAAGGGAAAAATCTTAGGACTCACTGTTTCAGACAAACTATTCTGTTTGGATATGGACTGCAGTTGTGAGTAACTAAATTAACTATTGACCTTGTCATACACTGTCTTTCCCCAATTTCTACACACTTTAAAGACATTAAAAAAGAGTCCCATGGAGCCCACCAAACAATGCAAGAATACTTCTGTCAGTTGCCTGTGGGATTTTTTTTGAAGTGTGTAGAAAACGAGGTTTTTGGAGTCAGGGAGTAATTGACTCCAGAGCTCTCCATTTGTGTGAAATAGCTAAGAGTGCATATTTTAAGGTGAGATGGGAAATGTCTGATTTCTTGGTTTTAGATAGTTTTAGAGATGTGAAAGTGTGGGTGTTCTTGTGGGCAGTCTGTTAATGCTCCTTCTGTTTCCAATAGTGGTTTAAAGACAATGTGGGTCCAATTGAAATAAGTGTCTTAAAAGTGGTGACTTGTCTTCTGCAGCATGAGGGGCTTAAGGCAAAAGATTCCATGGGAAGTGGAGTCTCAAGAGGAAGGATTCAAAGCCAGGAAAGATCATGGAGAGAAGTGTTAAAAGTGCAAGAGAAAGGATTGAAAAAGAAGATGGGAAAATCCAATTGAAAGGAGTGCTTTAAACTGACATGGGAGGAGACATTGCCAGCCTGTGTGATGGGAAATAAAGCAGATGGTTGAACTAGAAAGGAGAGGAGGTGATCCTCTGTGATGAGAGAAAATTTAAAGATGGCACCCCATGAAACACCACACAAAGATTATTTTTCCCTCTTTTGTGGGATGAAGTTCTATGTCTTTTTTCTTATGTGCACATCTTGAAGCAACCAAAGAGTTGACTGTAAACATGGACATCACCTGATGGCCAATACAGAAATGAAAAAAGACTTCATAATGGGAAGCAGAAGATGGGAAGTCTCATCTTCTTTGCAAAAACAAGATCAAAAGCTGATTGTGGCAGAAACTATAAACTACTATTATAAAAAAAATTAGAGAAGAACTTTATACCCCTATTGTGCCTAAATTTTTTAGGATCTATGACACGGCAATAAAGGCTGCAAAAAAACACAAAACTCTTGCGGCCAATATTGCATCCGCTAAAAACCATCCAGCTGAGCTGTTCTGAGTTGTCAAAGGACTATTAAATCCACATCAGAGCGAGATGCCTGACAACTTGGCAGATCGCTGTGAAGCATTTGCTCAGTTCTTTGTGGACAAAGTTGCACTGATCCATTCCAACTTCAACGCCACATTAACAGCAGTCTCTGAGGATGTAACAGGAACATCTGCTTGTCTGGTTTTAATGGATTCATTTCAATTGGTTCAGCTCGAGGATGTGGACAAGATCCTTGGAGAGGCAAGGCCTACCACATGCATCCCAGACCCCTGCCCATTCTGGCTGATAAAAGAAGCCAGAGGGGCTTTGGCAGAGTTGGTTAAGGGGGTGGTTAATGCCTCCTTACAGGAGGGCAAGATTCCAGCCAGCCTAAAATAGGCTATTATAAAACCGCTGTTGAAAAAACCATCACTGGACCCCACTCAATTAGTGAACTATCGGCCAGCTTCCAATCTTCCCTACTTGGGCAAAGTCATGAAACGTGTGGTGGCCTCACAACTCCAGGGGTTCTTGGTAGACAGTGATTATCTAGATCCGGCACAGTCTGGCTTTAGGCCGGGACATGGCACTGAAACAGCCTTGGTCGCCTTAGCAGATGATCTACGCCAGGAGCTAGACAGGGGGAGTGTGTCCCTGGTGGTTCTGCTTGACCTCTCAGTGGCCTTTGATACCGTTGACCATGGTATCCTCACAGAAATGGGACTTGGAGGTACTGCTCTGAAGTGGCTCCAGTCCTTCCTGGAGGGTCGGTTTCAGAAGGTATTACTGGGTGACACCTGTTCGACTCCACAGCTGTTGTCTTGTGGAGTCCCTCAGGGTTCAGTACTGTGCCCGATGTTATTTAACATCTACATGAAGCCACTGGGGGAGATCATCTGGAGTTTCGGAGTAAGGTGTCATCTGTATGCAGATGACATCCAAATCTGTCACTCCTTCCCACCTGTTACTAAGGAGGCTGTTCAGACCTTGAACCGGTGCTTGGCTGCTGTGTCGGACTGGATGAGGACTAACAAATTGAAATAGAATCCAGACAAGACAGAGGTCCTCCTGGCCAGTCAAAAGGCCGAATAGGGCATAGGGTTACAGCCTGTCTTGAATGGGGTTACACTCCCCCTGAAGTCACAGGTTTGCAGCTTGGGAGTGATCCTGGATTCATCGCTGAGCCTGGAACCCCAGGTTTTGGCAGTGGCCAGGGGAGCTTTTGCACAGTTAAAGCTTGTGCACCAGTTGGGCCTGTACCTTGGGAAGTCTGATCTGGCCATGGTGGTCCACGCTCTGGTTACATCCCAAATAGATTACTTCAACGTGCTCTACATGGGGCTGCCTTTGAAGATGGTTTGGAAACTTCAGCTAGTCCAATGGGCGGCAGCCAGATTACTAACCGGGGTGACATACAGGGAGCATATCACTCCCCTGCTATGCCAGCTCCACTGGCTGCCGGTCCATCTCCGAGCCCAATTCAAAGTGCTGTTTTTGACCTATAAAGCTCTATATGGTTCTGGCCCACCTTACTTACTTATCCACCCCTATGTCCCACCTCGTAATCTAAGATCATCTGGGGAGGCCCTGTTTACGCTCCCGTAAACAGCACAAATGTGTCTGGTGGGGACGTGAGACAGGGCCTTCTTGGCTGTGGCCCCCCGCTTATGGAACATACTCCCAAATGAGGTAAGATCTGCTCCCTCCCTCCTGACGAGACTGTTTTATTGTTTTAATGCTTGTTGATGTATTATTTTAATTGTGATTTATGTTTAATTGTGGTTTTACTATTGTAATTGTTTGTATTGGCATTGTATCGGTGCCCAACGTAAGGCATTGAATCTTGCCATTATTTATGTGTAAACTGCTTTGAGTCCCCCCAGGGGTGAGAAAGGCAGTATATAAATACTGTAAAAATAAATAAATAAATAAATAAATAAATAAATAAATACAACCTAAAACAATCCCCATAGACTTTAAGATAACATAAAAATAGATTTGCACTATTAAGCCTAGTTCACCGGGAGCCAGAAAAATTCTAGATTGAAGTTGGGTACATTGTCAGCTATAGAAAAAGAAGAAGACAGACAGATAGATTCAATCAAGGAAGCCATGGCCCCGAGTCTACAAGGCCTGAGCAAGTTTGTTGATGACAGGGTGACTGTCATCACAGTCATAAAATATGGATCAGCATTTTAACAGCTGAACAGAGAAAAGGAATTAAAATGCTGCAATTAAAAAAAAATTATGAGTGGATGGGTAAAGCATGTAGAACTGAAAATTTACAAACTAGCTAAAACCTGGAATCGCTGACTGCTCAGAAACTACACAGATGGATCATGGGGATGATTATATGGTTGTCTAGAGTTGCAATTGACTTGAAGACAGTTAACAACATAGTAATAAATGCTCCATTTTTATTGATTAAAATATTTATATTCTGCCCTCTTTCCAAAGATCTCAGTGTGGGATACAATAAAATCCATTAAAACAACTTAAAACGTGATACAGTAAAATACAAATATATAAGACCATCTAACCAATTAAAACAAGTTAAAAGTATACACATCTGCAAACTGGATAAAATCAGTAGACATCAAAACTTTTGATTCTATCTTTCTTTAGAGTAATTAAACTCTGTTGTTAATTCAAAATGACTTTCAAAGGGGTTTACAGAGGAATAGAATGATTGTCCCTCCCTTACAGCAGAAATCCAAATTTAAGATATGACATTTAAAGAAAAAGGAATGTAAGTCCCATGCTTAAGAGAGAAGCTGCATGAAAAATAATTTAGTAAAATATTGGAAAAGGGTTGCCTTTGATGGTGGCCAGTCTTCTGCCTGAAGCAACCACTACTAGGAGAGCTGATTCCCATAAAACCTCCAAACAAGGAGGGACACAGTAGGTGGAACATCTCTGCTCATGGCAGCTATATGCCTGAGGCAACTGTCACAAGAGGAAAACAGTAACAGCTAATGAGAGGTAGAAATACCTTGCAGTGACTTGTGCTGGATCCTCAAACAAGTGCTTTGTCTGGATCTCTACAGGAGAAATGATTAGGGCTTTTAGCATTGTTCCATTCCCATATTCAGCAGCAGCTGGTGGCTGGGATTTCAGTTGGAATGATTTTAGTATTTATTTTAAAGGCGTGATCCTTCTCATCAAAATAGGCTCACACATAGTGGTTTGTGCATTGGACGATGACCCTGGAACATAAGGCTTAAATCTCAATTTGGCCGTGAAAAGACACTGGGTGATCTTGGGCATGTCGCATACTCAGCCTCAGAAAACCCCATGGAAGTTTCCTACGCTGGAAATGACTTGAAGGCATACAAAAACAACAACAGACCTTGGGGAGTTTTTTCAAGGTTCAGACTAAAATCCAGCATGGGCTCATCATCCCATTTACATCTGCTTGCATTGGGTTGGAATAGTTAGATCCTATTTTTCAGACTCTTCCCTGCAGATTTTTCCTCTTTTTATGTAGAAATAGGAATTTGCTGAGGTAGGGCTCATGCTGTTAATTAGTTAACAATGTTCTTTTTATCATAAAACCCATTAATAAGCTTGGTAACCCAAATATTTTGCAAGTTCTATCTGTTCAGTAGGCCTACTACAAATTGCACCCATAATTGAACTGTTGTCAAAAATGCACAAGATCTTGTCTTTTTATGCATTTCATTGATATCTATAGTAGAAATTTGGTGAAAAAAGCAATGCTTAATCACAAAGATTGGTAACTTGGTACATCAGCACTTTAAAAAATTCTGTTGATTAAGTGGCTTATTAATTGCTATTGAAAATATTTGATAAGACTTTCCCTTAAAAACTGATAAATATTTTAAAAGATTTCAAAAAATAGCAATGTGTTCATGACATTTTCAGATAGCCTTAAGGAAATGATGTAAGATAAAGCAATCAATATATTTAGTGTGGCTGTCTAGTGACTAATGATGGCAGTAGTTTTGTTTTCAAGTATTGATTCATCATGATGCCACGGTTATTAAAAGAAGGTTGTTTCAAACTTGAATTAGTTTATTTTTCCACCCGTTATGTAGTATACACATATTAATATAATAGTGGTTATATAAATAGTTCATACAGATTAACATGCCCATAAACAATGCTCAAAGGTTCTGGTGCATAAGTATGTGTGCATAGAATTGCTTGATGACTGCTGTCTGCAGAAATCTGTGTATATATTAATCAAATGGTAGACAACTGTCAGCTTTGACAACTATGCGGGTATAATCAAGTTAAAAATAGTGATGGTTAGAGAAGAGTTTGCATTCAACACACAGTCACCTTTGTCTCTCACTGCCATCCCCATTCCTATGATAAGCAGCATGACAACTGAAACTGCAGAGTATCCATTAGAATGGAGATGGGAAACCAGAGGCTTGAGCACCCTAACACTTCCAGTGGAAGCTGTGATAACTCATTTCTAATTTAGCAAAGACTCCAGTTTATTTTGGTTTGGTTTCTTTCAATGAAGGGGAACATGTTCCTAAAAACTATACTAATGAGCAGTGCACCTCTATCAGGAATCAAAGAATCATAGAATTGGAAGGGACCTCTTGGGCCATCTAGTCCAACCTCCTGCCAAGAAGCAGGAAAATCACATTCAATTCTGATGCTGAACAACAATGATTTTTAGTGCAAAGCTGGTGGCAAATTGATCTCTCTCTCTCTCTCTCTCTCTCTCTCCCCCCCCCCCACACACACAGAGGGTTTTCATACACAGAAGTCAGAAGTGCCTTAAAGAATGGCTTTACTATCATGTTCAGTACTTGGTCTGTCTTATAAGAAGGTGAAAGTAAACCTTCCGCCATCACACTTGTACATATGTTTCTTACCATCTTTAAACATATGAAAGGGCATTCTTCCCCATCACATGGGAAGAGCCTGTCTCCTCCTATTCTGTCAAATTGAATACCAATGTGACCTTTTTTTTTTTTATAAAAAAAGAAAATCGCACAATGACAACATCACGTTTTCTAACAAAGAGTAAACATGATTTCATGGTGTGTGTCTTAGCAGCAAGTTCATAAGGATTTTTTCCTGGAGGTTTTTTTTCCTTGCTGGAACATCAGTAGCAAACCATAATGTACAAGAAGATAAGACAGAGACCTGAGACCGCCAACAATGGCACATCACAATCTGCCATGCACACTTACTCCAACCTCCCAGAACCCAATTGGCAACCATCACCCAAAGTACCTTTTCATCAGTTTCCCCATGACACTGGAATGACCTGCTAGAAGAGATTTGACAACTAGATCAGCTGTTGAAAGTTAAGATGCAATTGAAGACCTATCTCTTCTGGCATGCCTTCCCGGTCAATTTTAAGTTGTGAATTTTAATCTGAATTTCATCAGTGGATTTTAACTTGTATTTTAACTCTGTGTGTCTCATTGTATGTCTTTGAATAGTTTTTATATCTTATTTTAATGATGTTGTATTCTGCCTTGAGTTGCAGGGAGAGGCTGGTAATCTAATTTTCTCCTCCTCCTCCTCCTCCTCCTCCTCCTCCTCCTCCTCCTCCTCCTCCTCCTCCTCCTCCTCTTCCTCTTGACAAAATGGGAATATCTCAGGAGCTCACAGGTTCAAGGGAATTTCATGCCTGGAGACGCGTGATTTTGTGGGATATTGTGGATTTGAATTCAAAAATGCATACAATTTCACTGTGAAATGAGGTCTAGAGAGTAACAGATGAGATACTTTGTAATAATGTGCTTACTTTGTGATTGTGGTGATAATCTTCAACAGTTCACGCAGCAGTTTTACAAAATAACTTTTGTGTATCTTTTCTATCATGCTACTCCTTCAGAAACATTTGGGGCAACAAAAAATGTTGAGACATTGAATTCTGCTGCTTGAAGGAATTTATTTCTACTATTTAACTGTTCAGTGACTTAGCTGCCTACAATGTATTGGTCTTCTCCATTGATTTTCAGGGGTGATTTACACTGCCATCCATTTACCTAATTAGAACACCTTATTTACCTCATTATGTAGCTCTTGAACAGCCTTTTCCTGCCTTACCAGAGGTTCACAGATAAATCTCTGGAGGAGTCTCTTTGTTTGACTTTGCCTCCCACTTGTTTGTTGTTCTCTTTTTAAGTAACAATAAGTCTGCCATTACTCAGAGAGAGATGATTTATATAGCATGTACGACTAGACACACACACCTGGAAAAATAAAACAAGTGGTGATAAGAGCATGCTGTGGGCATGAATAAACTTGCTGTGATAAATATATGGAAGCATGAATATGGAAAATGGGTTGAGAGAGTTCAGGAAAAGAGATCTCTGCTCAAGAAGCTGTTGTAGCCCAGATCCAGACTGTAAACTAATTCAATTTCAAAGGATGATGCATGTGTATAGCAGTATCTTAAAGAGTATCTCACATTTATACCCCATGGAAATGTCTGCCACAGTTCACTTCCCAGATCAGCAGGAAAGTAATACAGTAGTCCCCATGTTTCCATTGCTGAGAATATCACATCTACAGTATGTATAAAGAGGTGTAAAAAAAAATCTTATAAGTAACAAAGCGTGTTTGCAATTGCTGCACAGTGTCCACCCTCAAGGATTGCTGGAAAAGTGGGTGGAAGGAAGTCTTTTCATCCTTTCTTCCAGAGATCCATAACACCAATCATCCCTTTGCATCATCGTGAAAGGAAAGAGGATTGTTGGTGTTAAGTGGGTGACTGTTGAACAGGCATTACATGTCAATTCTAACACTTTTGTTGCTTTATAAGGTGTTGATATCCAGAATTTTGGCATTTCAGAAATGCTACCAGGCCTACAATTTTCTAGAAAAGCATGGGAGGTGGCAATGAGGGCTGGAAGTAAAGGCAGAATCAGAAAAAATAGCTACCCTGTCCATTACCGCTATCACAGAAGTGGGCAGATGCTCTTCTTGTCACTCCTAGGGCCCCACTCAGATTTCCATCATTTTCTTCTTCTTGATTTTAGATCCAGAAGAGACCTTAACGTCCAACACTTGCCCATCCTTGTCTGGACAGATATCCATGGTAAGCAATAGATTTAGTGAAGAGAAAGAGGACTTCCAAACATGGAGGGTCATGGTTATTAATATTAAATTGTCTCACTTGATACAACAGCTTGGATTTTTGTTTTTAAAACAGCAACAAAAGTTTTAAACTTTTTTTTTCTGAGGAAGCTATTACTTTGAAATATCATCATTCATTCTAATATAAGAAATGACCTGCATAAAAATAGAGTCAAGTGCCGAATGAAGAAACAAGCATAACATTTACTACATCACATTAATGCGTCAGCCCATGTGTAAAGAGTTATTATGGAAAGCTCTCTTTTTGTAAATTAGTGTCATAATCTTCTACAATTTAAGGCATATGCTACTGAATATATGAATACTCTTGTAGAGAATGACTCAACTCTCAGCAGTTGACATTATGTTTGATAGTGCATGAGTGCAGCAGGTGGTTTTAAAAAATATAAAGAGCAATGACAATAATGCCTATCAAAAACAAACTAAAGTATTTTTATAGGAAGTATTAGAAATAAGAAAGTTCTCTAAGAGACAGGACAGAACTGGACAGATAGTTTCACTTTTGAAAATGATGTAGAGAGAATAGGTGGAATGATCCTTAATATCAGTCAATGAGTGCATTTTCAGTAGAAAAAGGGATGCTGATCTTCATTAGAAGGCTTAAATGATTCGCTAACCGAAATTAAAATTATACTCTATGACTGTTTGACTTCTCCCATTAGGAGGGACCATGTTTTACTCAACTTGCTTCAAGATAAAATAAGTCAGCTATCTAATTCTGATAATTCTCAATTTCAGACCCAATGTTGACCATGACACCCTACTGTATTCGGTCTGTGGAATAGGTGTAGAAGGCATGATCTTTGCTTCCATTTATAAGACCAGTTCCAGAGAGTTGTGGTGGGGGATCCCTGTTCATCTGCATAGCTACTAAACTGTGAGATGCCATAGGATTTCATCTTCTCTATTGTGCTGCTCAGGAGCCATCTTGTGCCACTGAAGGAGGTCATTTGGAGTTTTGGGGTTCAGTGTTATTGATATGCAGAGGAATTGGGCTCTACATCTTGCCATTGGAATCAACTGGATTACCCTGGATTTTATAATGGGCTCAATGGAGATCAGGAAACTGAAGATTAATCATTATAAGATGAAAGCTCTCTGAATTGATGGTTCTCAGCTCTAGCAATGTGGTAAATAACATGACTTGGATGAGGTTGCATTTTTCTGAAGGAATGCATAGATAACTTGGGGTTGCTCCTGGGTCCTTCACTTTCACTGCAGGCCCACAGAGATGCAGAGTCTCTGGAGCTAGTTTTGACTGGTGCACTGGTTGACTGGTTTTGACTGATGCATAGAGGTATGGCCTTTCCTTAACTTGGAAAACCTCACCACAATAGTCCATGCACTGGTAAGCTCTGATCAGATTAATGCAATACATTGCATGAGGTTGTAGGAAGGGTCTTTATTGCCTTAACTCCCCCGCTCTGCACACCCTCTTTTTGGAGGCCACATTTCTGCCAGTGCTGACTTCTTTGCAGGGCCAGGTGAGAACATGGCTTTCTACTAAAGTCTTTGGATCCTCATGATTGTAATCAAATCTGGACAGTTTTCAATCTATTTAAACTGAAAAATTGCTCAATGTTTTAATTTTAGATCATTTTAATCATTTTAATTGTTTAAAATGTAAATTGTTCTAAATTGTTTTATGTATTTTATCTACTTCACTCGTCGGTTGTCCTTGAATGTTTTTTTTGCCACAGTTCCTTTCTCCCCTCTCCTCTCTTTGGCCATCTAAAACATAAACAAAAACATAAACAAAAATTGCAAGCCTAATTCCCTTTTTATTGGGTAACAATGTAGTTATATGAGAGAGATTTTCAACAACTCCAGAAATGTCTCCAAATGTTAGACTGAATATATAGCCTCTGAAGAAAAACAATCAATAATATAAGTGCCAAAATGCATTGAGCTTTCCAGAAAATAGAAATACCAAAGTCCTCTTTAGAGAACAAAATACAACCACCAATAAGCACATGAAGATCTGCTTCTTCTTTTGCCCATCATTTGCTATATTCACATTTCTTTTGTATATTTGTGTGTGTGTGGGTGAGAGAGATTTATCCTTGGGGAGAAGATTATGTGGAGAAGTAGTCATGGAAGTTATATGTAGTAATTAGTTATTATGATTTCTTTGTGTACTGCATGTTGGCATTGAATTTTTGCCATTAGTATGTTGTAAACAGCCTTGAGTCCCCCCAGGGGTGAGAAAGGCGGTATATAAATACAGCAAATAATAAATAAATAAGCATGTGGAGACCCATATTCATACTTTTAATTGCAGAGTTAAAATGCAATCTACAAAGTTCACAACAAGGCATATAGCACTGTGTTTTATGCCATTGCCAAGGATCAGCCCAACTTTGTCTTCACTGATTTATTCTGTATTTGTCTTTACTGGGTAACTATATGGCTGATTTATTCATAAATATCCAAATCATCTTCTTGGCCACAGAGTGACTTATGATTAAAACTTGCAGTGTTTTATGATTTGTGTCTTATTAGGGATGGAAAGGTCAGAGTTAAACATTTAAAGAATTAATCTAATAAAGCAATATGATGCTGTAATATGAACATGTTAATAATAATAATAATAATAATAATAATAATAATAATAATAATCCACCCTATCTAAGATTGCTATTCATCTCATATTGCTCTTCATCTCAAATAACAGAAAAGCCTTAATTTTGTCTGTCTTTTTTTAACTTAAAAAAACCTGCTCCTTATAAGATAATATCAATTCCATATGACTAATGGATTGGGAAAGAGTCAGCCAAGTATAGTGTTTGCAGGGTTGGACTAGGACTCTGGGAGACCAAGGTTTGAATACCACTCAGCCATGGAAAGCCACTGGATGATCTTGGGCAAGCCCCACTCTCTCAGTTTCAAAAGAAGGCAAAAGGCAAACATTGCCTAGAAAGGCTTGTGAACGTTTTGCCTTAGGGTCACTATAAGTCAGAAATGACTTGAAGGCACAGAACAACAAAACAGTCTGGCATATGACTACTTTCCCAGTTTTCTATCTGAATAATTCTGTGTCTGTCCTCGTTATTTTATGGTAGTGCTTCAAAGGTTTCCATTAGATTTTGGTGAACCCAGACTCTATTTTTTTTCTTTCACTCTGTAGTGATATGGATGGACAAAACTGACCAGGAAAAGGAAAGCAAAGGAGAGTGTCTTACCATTTCAAGCCAAGTTGTGCAGGATATTTTTCTTGCATAGATTGGAAACTCATCTCTTATGTTACTTTTTGAGGCTCAGCGTGTTTCTTTGGTTCTGGTCATCCTCTTGTCTACTTAAGAGAGGGATTTTTTTGCTGCTTTTCTTTTGCTGTGGGATTGCTGTCACCAAGATCAGGACACAACAAGGAGGTCTTCTGTTCCTGCCGTCATGATGCAGACCTGCCAAGCCAGCAAACCCTTTCTAATTATATGTTGGCGAGCAGAAGAAAGCATCCGTTCCCTCTGCCTGCTTTCTTGGTTCCCTCAATTATTAAGTGGCTGGGGAGAAACTCTCTCTAAAATGAAATGCTAGTTCCAGTTTTAGAAGCAGCCACTTTAGGTTTCCTGTCAAGCCTTTTCCCTGTCATATCTTGAAGTGAAGCCAAGCTACAAGGTGTTGGATATCCTCATGCCTTTCTTCTGAAGGCTTGTGTTGAGGGCCATGGCTATCATGGTAAGAGTGGAAGAAGCTGAGAGCCCGTTGAACAAAACTAGAGGGAAAATCTCATCCACATAAGAACCAGGGAGGAAGAAAATAGTTCATCTGCGCAGGCGAACAAAGAACTCTTACTGGGAAGGGAGTGTTGGCGCAAATCTTCACATTTCCTAGTCATGTTTGCGGGTGAAAGTATTTGAATGATGCAGTGTGGATGTAGAGGTGTCCCCCCTCCAGATATTTTTGAAAAAGGCTGCTGGCAGTGTACATTTTGCTGCTCTAAGTTGTGCTTTGTATTGCAAAACAATTATTTACCAGGGAAACACTTATGAACATGTAATGAGCTAATTTCAGTCAATATTATTTCTTAATGGCATGTTTAAAGTACTACGATAAGCAATAAACCATTATTGGGAGGGGGTGGTATTTGTAATAAGAGGGTGGTGTGGAGTGTCACTGCTTTTATGGGAAAGAGGGGGGGAAAGATGGAAGAAGGCCCCCACCTCATGTGAAAATATGAATTAATGTAAATGGCTGCAAATTATCAGTTAGTTACTACCTAACAAAGTGGCTGAGATGCTGAAGAAAGAAAATAGAAAAATGTTGCCTTACAGCTGCCTTTGAAGGAGATCATATAGTAAGGGAGGAGTGGGCAACTTGCAGTCTCCCAGATGTTGTCAGACTGTAACTCCCATCATCCTTAACCAGCACAGGCAATGGTGAAGGATGGTGTGAACTGCATTTCAATGACATTGTAGACCTTTGAAGTAAGGGGAAATATTGGGATGTCCTTATTCCTAGGAATAACATTAAGGATATATAGTACAGTTACATGCAGAACTCAGAATTAACTCATGAAAACACTGACTGGGGGAATGGGTGACATGTGTCTTTCTATTGCCATCCTAATCAAATGATCAATGAAGGCAAATCTGACACCACTGATTATTGGGTGGCAAGGCTCTCTCACCGCTGGATCAGGAATACAGGATGAGAATTAAACTGATTGTATTAGCAGCACCCAATGTTATCTAAATCTCCAGATCCTTTTCTGGCTTGCCTCTTTTCTGTTTGTTTCAGATCTGACTCACCATGTTGCACTTTGTTTTTGCAGCTCGTCTCTGAAGTTGATTGCAGTTGATTATCCTGTGCTCTCCCTTTGCCAGCACACAGCCAAGTCTTTCTCCGTTTGATCAAGATGTGTGAACAATTAGGCCTGCTGGGGTTTTCACTGTCAGGAGTTGTCCCAATGACAGTTCAAAAGGTTCCTTTGCTAAGGAAAAGGTTGTGTGCTCTCACTCTCAGACACTTTACCAGCATGGAGGCTATATATCTTATATCTGTTTATGGGCTTTCTAGATGTTAGCAGCCAATATGCAGGGAGTGATGAGAGATCTGCCCTGTCACCTCTCTTTCTGTAATGCAGCAAATAAATACACATAAACATGGTGTGGAAAAGGAATGTAAGATGTGTGTTTGTGATGCTACTGCCTTGTCAGGGCCGTTTTTGTGGTCAGGATAAAAAATATTGATTCCCCCCCCCCCCCCCCAATTTTCCTGTAGATGGTGTGGGGTATTCTTTTATCACCAGGGGATGTCTTTTTAAAAAAATCAGGAAGTGAACTAAAAGTGATTTCCTCTCCCCAGGTATAGAAAACGTATCTCAATTTCTTTTCTGCAGGGGTGTGGCTTTCCTTGGTCTCAGATGGGGGCAGGTGCATTCGTTTACCTTCCAACCTTTGTCCAACTTAATCTGTGATTGATTTAGATAGAGTTCCCTGTTTCACAATGAAGAAGGGTGGATGATGAGCCATTCAAACTGATTTATTTTTTTTTAAAAAAAATAATGCCAGCAAAAGGTAGCTATAGAATGTGCACCTGTATCATAATGCTAACGGGCAATGTTCTTTTTAGGGAAACTGTAGTGCAAAGCTGAGATTGTTTTCTTGCTATCCTGTGGAGAAAAGGATCTAAATAGCTGGCAGACTAAATACTGACAATGTTCAAGGCTATTGATTTTGAAATCAGGCTGTATGGTATCATTTTCTCCAAACTATGCCACATCTCAAGGTTTCAAACCAAATTGATCATTTATGCTGTCACTTATTGCAGCTGTACTAGGAATGGCTCTATTGGCTGCCATTCATTTTCTGGTCCCAATTCAAGGTGCAGGTTATCACCCACAAAGCCCTGAACAGTTTGGGACCTGCCTACCTTCGCGACTACATTTCTTTCTACGAACCTGCACAATCTCTTCAATCCTCTGGGGAAGCCCTCCTCTCACTCCTACCTCCATCACAGGCACAGCTTGTGGGACAAGGAAGAGAGCCTTCTCTGTGGTGGCCTGCCGACTTTGGAACTCGCTGCCTAGTGAGATTAAGCAAGCTCCTAACCTGGCAGCCTTTAAGAAAGGCCTAAAAACCTGGCTCTTCCACCGTGCCTTTGACAAATGAATGTAAATCCCCATGCCTTGTCCATCCCATTATAGATCTGTTCTCTTGAGGCACTTTCTGTCATTCCTAGTGAAAGTTAACCCATTGTTTGCCCCCTTCTCAGTCTCCCCTCAGATATATTATTCCATTCATCCATCTCACCCAGGGTTTTATAAATGTTTTACCCCGCTGCATTTGGCCTGCCCATTGTGTTTTAATTGCTCTACAATTTTATTTTGTGTTTGTTCTACTGTATATTCTGTTTATTGCTTGCATTTTACTTTGATGTTATTATTTGCTTGTTGTATTTTGTTTTGCTTGATTGTAATTCTTGGGCTTGGCCTCATGTTAACCGCCCCAAGTCCCTTTGGGGAGATGGTGGCGGGGTGTAAATAAAGATTTTTTATTATTATTTATTGACACAAAAGCACAGTATGTCACGAGATCTATATGCTGGATTTCATATCACAAAATCACAAGTCAAACACTTCCCAAGCATCTAGGACTGTGTGATGTATTTTCGAATGATGCGCGCAGATCCAAGTAAGGTGGCCTTTTGTAGTTGACAGATCATGATTTTGTCCATGTTTATTGTTTCCAAATGCTGGCTGAGATCTTTTGGCACGACACCCAGTGTGCCAATGATCACTGGGACCACCTGTATTGGTTTATGCCAGAATCTTTGCAGTTCGATTTTGAGGTCTTGATAGCAGCTGAGTTTTTCCTGTTGTTTTTCCTCAATGCGACTGTCACCTGGAATGGCAATATCAATAATCCAGACTTTTTTCTTTTCCACAATCGTGATGTCTGGTGTATTGTTTTCCAAAACTTTGTCAGTCTGGATTCAAAAGTCCCACAGTATTTTTACATGTTCATTTTCCCGACCTTTGCGGGTTTATGTTCCCACCAATTCTTTACTGCTGGCAGGTGGTACTTATTTATTTATTTATTTATTTATTTACCTTACTTATATACCGCTGTTCTCAGCCCGAAGGCGACTCACAGCGGTTCACAACAAATACGAACAGCAAAAATTCAGTGCTACAGTATAAAAACAGTTAACAACCTAACACATTACACAATTAATAAACAGTTACTACAATACCCATTCACTGTTGTCTCATCATCAAAAACATGTTCCAGATTCGTCATCCATTGTTCCATTCCAGTGTTCATTAACCAATCATTGCACTAATTATTTGAACGCCTGCTCAAACAACCAGGTCTTCACTACTTGTGACACAAGTTCCAGTGAATCATTTGGACCACAGAGTTGTGTCTTTGTAGTCCGTCTGTGCGATTTTCTTGCAACAGCTGAGGAAATTGTCTATGTTTTCATCAGCTTCCTTGCACAGTCTGCATTTTGGGTCATGCATTGATTTTTCAATCCTGGCCTTAATTGCATTGGTTCTGATGGCTTGCTCCTGGGCTGCAAGAATCAGGCCTTCTGTCTCCTTTTTCAGGGTTCCATTTGTGAGCCATAACCAGGTCTTCTCCTCATCAACTTTTCCTTCAGTCTTCTCAAGGAACTGCCCATGCAAGGCTTTGTTGTGCCAGCTGTCAGCTCTGGTTTGTAGTGCAGTTTTCTTGTACTGACTCCTTGTCTGCTGTGCTTTGAGAAGTTTCTGATTATTGACTTCAATTAAAGCAGGTTATTGGCTTTCCTTTACATATTCTGCCAGGGTGTGTTTTTCTTCTTCGACTGCTTGTTTTACTTGTAAAAGTCCTCTGCCACCAGACTTTCTAGGCAGATAGAGCCAGTCAACATCACTGCGAGGATGTAAGGAATTATGAACGGTCATGAGTTTTCTTGTTTTTCTGTCCAAATTGTCCAGCTCTGCCTGTGTCGAGTATATCTTATGACAGGCATGGCCCAGGTGTTTATGGCCTTGATGCTGTTGCCTCCATTGAGCTTGCTTTTGAGAATTTTTTTGACCCTTTGAATGTATTCTTTGCTGACCACAGTTTTCACATGTTCATGTTTGATGTTGTCCAGCTGTAGTATGCCCAGATATTTATAGGCCTTTGGCTGGTGACACTTTATTGCTTGGCCATTGGGCTTATTATTATTATTATTATTATTATTATTATTGGCTACTAGTTCCAGTAGTAGCATAGTGTCATGTAGTGATTTGAACACTCAACTACACCTCTGGAGACCAGAGTTCATATCCCTGTTCAGCCATGGAACGCCACTGGGCTACTTTGGGAAAATCTCACACACAGCCTCCAAAAACCCTGTGATTGATTCATCTTAGGGTTGCCATAAGTCAGAAACAACTTGAAGGCACACAAAAACAACTACTGCTTTCCATAACTGAGTAGGGATTTGAATCCCGGTCTCCAGAGTTGCAGTTGAACAAATCACTACAACTCTCATCCGGCATTAAATTTTCATTAGCAGCAGTTTAGATTCCGGGTGGCTGTGAGTTTTCCGGAATGTATGGTCATGTTCCAGAAGCATTCTCTCCTGACATTTTGCCCACATCTATGGAAGGCACCCTTAGAGGTTTTGAAGTCTGATTCTACTGCTTTTTGTCCCAGTCTGTACATGGCCAAGGCAGGAGTAGCATCTGTCTGCACTGAGATCCTTCTATACTCACTGAATTACAAGAGATGAATCTGATATAAAATGTAGGCCACTGACTCCAAGACTATCACTTTCCATGACATCTTTCTTTCTCCTGTAAAGATGTTTTTAAAAGATTTTTTTTAAAAAACATCTTTTGCCTGATAAAGAAGTTAGTAAAGCTTTAAAAACTTGATAGTTTTGTGCTGATAAAAATATTGCTCCTTTGTGGATTTTGGACTTTATTTTAATTTGTTGTGTGGCCAACATAGCTATCCCCAAATATTTCTTTCTAGCCTTGCTATAGTAGAATCTTGTTGCCATGTAGAAGGCTTGAATCAATGAGATTCTACCCTTTGTAAAGAAAAGGTTGTGCTATATTAAGTTATCATTTCTAGCAGCCTCTGGGATAGACAAGAAAAATACATTAGTATTGCTTTGTATTGTGTCACATAACAATTTAGGAACAAAATTGAATGCTATATCCAAATGGAAGAGCAGGGGATATTACAGTGGCATAAACCATTTCAGAAAATAATGGAAGAATACATATGCAAGTGATTTCAGCAGATGCCAAACTGAATACAAATTGAAATTGCATATATTCATTTTTCCTTTGTTTTGGCTGTGTTTAACATATACTATAGGGCCTTTAAAAATGAACCATATAGTGTTGGCCTTTAACATTGTAAAGGTGGGGCCAAGAAGTCATTAAAGTTAGTAGGGGGTTATGTAAAGGGATGAAAATCCCTCTGAGAAAGTAGAAAAAAAACCTTGAAGTTCAAACGGACCCATTTCCTTTCAGGATTATGCATGGGTATACTTGATATAGAAGTTATCAGAGACAATATAGCTTTGGAAACAGCTCCAAGCTTCTAAATTTCCCAAAAGCCTCTTAACAATGTCATTTAAGATTGTCAGGTCTTTAATAACTTGTATATAAGAGGGAATTTCAACAAGTGTTGGTTGTCACGCAGAACAAACACCACTTGATTTTTTCTCTTCTACACAGCCATTAAAAGTGTAGGTCTTTTCTCCAGTTTTCACTCTGAAACCCTAATCTCATCTCACATGGAATTATGTTATCTCTCCGCAGATGTTGATTTAGTGGTACACCATTATGCTATGTCATGGATCTGTGAATGTTGCCTGCTAGACAGAAGCTGGACTAGATTGTATTCCAACCAAGTAGGGATCAGTTGAAAGAGGAGCCCCTGGTGGCACAATGGGTTAAACCCTTGTGTTGGCAGGACTGCTGACCAAAAACTTGGTGGTTTGAATTCAGGGAGTGGGATGAGCTCCTACCTGTCAGCTCCGGCTTCTCATGTGGAGACATGAGAGAAGCCTCCCACAAGATGGTAAAACATCCAGGCACCCCCTGCACAATGTCCTTACAGAGGACCAATTCTCTCACTCCAGAAGCAACTTGCAGTTTATCACATTGCGCCTGACATGAAAGAAAAGTTAAAAGATATTGCAATTTAGAAGACTATTCACGAAACCTTCCCATTAGGTATACTTTGCTAAAGCTACAATTTTGTTGATGGGCAAGACAAGAGGCTCTCTACACTGCTGTCTCTTCCCTCTTTTCAGTTTTCCTCAACCTTGAAGCATAGCAAGTATATGTATTTATGTAAACATGTTATTTTTGTGTGCCTTCAAACTATCACATGGTTTTCTGGTGCTGAGCATATCTAAATCACCCAAGATCTCCTGAGTCCTACACTTTAACTACTGCACTATGTTGGCTCATACTGATGTAACCTAATTTGCATCAGATCTGCTATTGCGCACCTTGTGTCAGTATCACTGCCAGTTTTGTAAGGTAGCCTTCCTCAAGCTAGTGCTTTCCAGATGTGCTGGACTGGACAACTCCCACCATCTTCTGCCAGGATGGCAATTGGTAGAGAATGATATGTAGTCCAACATATCTGGAGTGTATTACATGGGGCAAGGTTGCTATAACTGATACGTAGTTACCATCTGATTAACAATATTTGGAAGACAGATTCTTCTCTTTCATGTTTTTCAGCACAAATGTTCCCATCCAGATGCAGGAGAAAAAAATCCATCCCATAAAAAGTTGCAAACAGCATTTTTCATGATAAAACTTTGACAAACCTAAACAGGTGTTCCTCTGACAAATTCATAAATTAAATAAATTCCCAGAAGGACTTTTATGCTCTAGAGAAAAACACATTTCACATTTCTTTTTAGGCAGGTTCTTCACTAGATTGTAAATAAATACAATCTGCTTTAAATCAACTGAAAAAGAAAGGATATGGGAGAAGGATCAGATTGGGTCAATGCAGGTGAAGAAGTCCTTTATAGAACTTTATGTGAAGAACATGTAAATGGCATTATTTTTTCTAATTACTTATCCAGTTTATTTATTTTTCCCCAGTCAGCTATTTTTTCAATGTGAAAAAAAAATAAAGAGAACACTTGAGGATCACAACAAACCTTTCCCTAGTCATTTGCTAAAAAAAATAATTAAAAAATCTTCATTGTCATTTTTATTTTGTACAGTATGTCTGAATACCAATGGATTGCTCATGCAATAGCATTTCCGATATTTATGTATGATAGTGAAGTGTAGACAATGAAGAAAAAAGACAGGGAATAAATTATCTCATTTCAAAATATGGCGCTGCACTAGAGTTCTATGAATACAGTGAACTGCTGAAAAGAAAAATCTTTGGATGGTACAGCAAATCAAGTTTGAACTCTCCATAGAAACCAGAATGACTAGACTGAGGCCATTGCATTTTGGACACACCATGCAATGACATGATTCAGTAGAGAAGATAATAATGTTAGGCAAAGTGGCAGGCGGTAGCAAAAGAGGAAGACAACAGTACAAATAAATAGACTCAATAAAGAAAATTATTCAAAGTCTTAACTAGGTTCTTAATAATGGAGTCGCTAGGAGTTCTGAGTGTCTCAATTTAGGAATGGTATAGTCAAGCTGGAGCAGATTCAGAGGAGGGCAACAAAGGAGTATGGAAAACAAAATATATGAGGATCTGGGCAAGTTTAGCTTGATGAAGAGAAAATTAAAAGATGACAGTATTGCACTCTTTAATGCCTCATAGCTGGGTGTTTACCAGAGGAGTGGGTTGGGTTGAGCAGTACCAGGTTTAATGGTTTTAAATTACAGGAGAGCAGATTTCATTCAAACATTAGAAGGAATTTCTTAATAGTAAGAAGTTTTGTAATAGAATCAGTTGGGTAGAGAGACTTCTTTCCTGGATGTCTTCAAAAAGAGGTTTGACAGTGACTCGCTGGAGATCGTGCACTGAGCAAGGGGCTGGACTTAATGGATTTGATGAGGCCCCTTCCAACTCTATGATTCTACGTCATTCATAGGATCACTATCAATACAAGCTGACATAACAGCAACAAACACCATCCACATAGAATCTGGGCATATAAAATTGGTTCAGTAGTACTTCTCAAAGTTGGGGAAATATAAAATGTGAACAGAGTTCAGAAAAGTTACTGTTCTGAACTACAGCACCTAGAACTGAACAGCCAGAAACCTAGAAAAAACTATAATTTAGCTGCCTTTAAAGCTGTGTGGACCAGTGCATCCTGGTGGCATTGGGCTTAGTTGTATCAGGGTGGAGTTCAATGTTTCCCCACTCTTATTCCGGTTTTGCTTAAATTAAACAGATTTAAACTTACCACCTGATCACATTGAGAGGGGAAAGCATGGGTGACCCTTTACCCTTTAAGGGTAAAGAATTGCTCTTCTTATGTCTTCAGCAGTTCTGCTCAATTATACTCACACATGGAAACTTAAGAGCTGGCAATATATTCATCTTAAATTTCCATATGTGAGTGTGAGTGTGATGGGGAGGCAGAATGCTAAATGGGACTGCTGACGATGTAAGAGGGGCGATTCCTTACTCTTAAATGGACAGTCACCCATGCTTACCCCTTTCAATGTGATGAGGTCGCATGTCCATATGACCAAAACAAAGTACACACTGACACATTGCTCAGCTGTTGTGGAGAGTCCACAGACAGCATAACTGGATTCATAGCAGGACTACTGCATTCAGTTGTTTATCTGCATCTATGGAACATAGGTTTTACTCCAGAGCTTCCAGTGACCTTGCAGTTTTGAAGATAGAGGCCCCATCTACACTGACCATTTAATGCCATTCAAAGTTAGCTGCAAACTGCAGTGGCTAGACAACTAACTCCCATAAAAGCACATGAAAAAATTCTTAATGAGTGCTCTGTGGTTTCTGTGATCACCATCTGGGCTTCAAACTGGTTCCAGCATTTCTTATGTAAACATCTTTACAGCTAAACCCCTTCTAGGTTGGTTTTATATAGACTTAAGTGGTCAGTGTAGATGTGTCCATAGACAACTGATTAACAATTCACATTGTCAAAGGAATCAACACTGCAGAGGTTTGCTGGTAGCATTCAATTTCTGGTGGTAACATTTCAGGTGACATCATCAGGAAGCCTCTCCCCGGCTGCAATGGAGCTCTGGAACCCTTTATACTGGATTTGTCTGGTATGTGTACACATAGTCATAATCTTACATAAAATTACTCAAAGGCAAATGGCATTAAGTTCATCTTAACTTTCACATAGGTATCCCTGTCACTATAGGTCAGAAATGACTTGAAAGCAGCAACCAAGTATGTGTATGACTCTGTCCTATGGAATCTTGAGATTTCTTGTTTGGTGAGATAGCATCCTCTACTGCACTCTCCTGAACAGTAATTTTTCTGTAATTACTGTGCCTCAGTAATCTACCAATCCCAGGACTCTTTAGGATGGAGCCATGGCCATATAAATATGGTATACGACTTATATAACTATATATACCTTTGGCGACTTAATTAAGATAAGATAGGTAATTCAATTGGAAAAGGAAATTTCAGGTACTCCTGATGCTATTCAACTCCACTTCCCAGCTGCTCTATCCTGCACAGATAATTAAGAAGGGTCATGGAACCTCCAAACTAACAACATCTGAAGGATCACGTAGTGCCATCTAGATATTAGACTCTCAACATTTTTCTGGGTCCTTGATAACTTCTCTTCATCCTGTGCTCCATGGTCTTTGACATTACAGGCACGAATCTGCTTCTGCTCCTCAGCTCACCTTTCAGATCCTGATTCCGTTTGTCATATCTTCCCCCCAAACTCAGGTGTCTGACAGCTGGGCATTAAAATTGTATTTAAAGTTCTGCTATCCACAAGGGCTTTCCCCATTCATATCAATTTAGGGCAATGGTCCATATGCAAAAGGCATGTATGAATTTAACACTCACACAACAGGCCTGCAAACATTTAAATTCGATTTCCATGTGAGAGGAAGGTGGGATATAAATAAAAATAATAAAATAAAGAACTAAACATCATGAGTTCATACAGAACAGGGCCACCCTCACCCCCCAGTCAGAAAATTCTCTAGAAATTCGAAAAGTTATTTATGGAGACAACTCCCCAAATCCCTCTGCTAGCTTGAGACATTCTGGGCACAGCAGTCCAAAAACAAATTTTTCCAAATGCTGAAATCCTTCAGTGGCTCATCCCTTTCCCCATGGCTAATTTTAGTTACATCCATACAAACAGTACAGATCTGAGTTTTTTTAAAAAAAACACAATGAGAGAAAAGACACAGTGCAGTATAGTGCTGACCAGAGGCACTCTTCCCATGGGGCACAAGCCTCCTAGCCTGCTCCTGAGAGAGGCAGCAAACTTCCCTGGGTTCAAGCTGAAGGTTGCCATCCTTCTGTAGCTGCGAATAAAAGAGATTTGCCAGTCACAGTTCCTCCAACCTCAGTTTTGTGCTGCTGGGAGGTTCTTCATAATATTTGGAATAACTTCTCACCAAGTAATGATTTAATGATTTGACAGCTGTAAATATTATTCTGGAATGAACCAAAAGACCAAGGAGAGAGAAAGGCTCAAGACACAATGCACAGGGGGAAGCATGCAAAACTTGAATCAGTCAGAGGAAATCTGAGATCTTTCCCCTCTGACTGCTCTGTGCTACAAGCTCAGTTCCCACTTCTACTGTCAAATGCTTTGAATGCCTAGAACAAGGGCGACACTATCAAAATGCTGCATATGTTTAAAAAAGAAAGACGCAGTTTGGTTGCCTTGACGTATTCTGGAGCTTTGTGGTTAAAAGGGATTTATGTTGCTTTGTCCCATAGGATATCAGCACATTTCCCCTTCTCAGATCTGCACACGCCAGGCAGCCTCAGAGCTAGGCAGCCCAGGCGGCTTACTTTGCACCACTGAATCTCAGAGGCAGGAGGAGAGCGAAGAAGGGAGGGGCAGCAGGGAGAGCTGAGCAAAGCGACAGTGGGGTTTTGAATGTCAACAAAGCACTATCTGCAGCCAAGGTTCAATGTACTTTCTAATTGCAATACATCCTAGGAACACTAGAAGATTTTGGAATGGGATTAAACTAAATCAGCCTGCCTTGAAGACAAAATGCTTTTCTGAAACTGCTGGCAATCCCCATTGCTTTTGGAAAAGAAATGTCAGCAAAAGGTTTTGCATTATACAAGGCGTGTGTCTGCGTGTGTGTAAGTTTCAAATCTGTAAAGATCAGTGCTCAAAATAAAGTGCAGCCAGATGGTGGGGTGGTATCCACTTATTTCCATTTATGCTACATATTCATCCTATCAGGCTATAGAGCTAAATGAGTTCTGGGCTGGGGATATGAATTCACATTTAAGAAGCGTTGCCCCCATGTTTGCTAGTGACTTTGTGATGCCAACTTGGATCAAAAGCCAGTAGATCTCTTTGTGTTGCTGACCAAAAGACAAGGGCAAACCTGCCAAACTTCTGTTCATGTAAAGAGAATAGAGGCAAAAGCACCATGTTGGTCAGGGAAAGTACACAACCTCCAGGAACAGAAGAAACAATTGTTTCCTGCCAGATAACTAATAGTTGAGCTGCTGTCTGCTGGGAAGCCAACTGTCTGCCTGGGCTTCCAGATGGAGATGAGAAGGTAAGTAGTACACAAGAGACATGGGCCAAGTTGAACAAGCACAGTTTAAGCTGCGAATGAGAAATGGTTTTATCTAATGAGGCCAGTGCAGTGGTGGGGGAAAGTCCTTCGTAGAACCAAGATATGTAGCACATAGCAATAGGATGCTATTCTGAGTGCCATTGGAAAAGAACATTTGCCTCATTGCCTTGTTAGTGAAGAAGCCAGAACTGAGAAGTGCTACAATGGTTCCTAATTGCATTGTTATGTGTCTGTGGTGTTAGACCGAAAGCATGAGAGAGGGTAAAAAAGTAATCATTTACATCAACTTCTCAGATAACGCCTAGTGTAGTTTTGATGATGTCAACTTGGTGTTGCAGGTCAGGCGTTCTTCTTAAAGCTGTGAGGTTTTTCCTTGTGTTTGCTTTATCTTGCACAAGAGGATTGATTTGAAATACATTTGGAGAGAGGGTGCCACCTGCTGCACATTTCTGGGAAGCACAATGGACCCCTGGTCTGCCAGGTTGCCTCACCTTGTGTAATGCAGAGTTTAGTTGCAGCATTACCAATAAGCTATAGGTGGTAGTGTGCTTATTGCAAGGCAGCTATAGCAGTTTCTCCAAATCCATAAAGTCAGCATCCACAGATTCAACCTTCCATGGCTTAAAAATATTTTTTTTAATCCTAAAAGCAAGCCTTGATTTTGCCATATTATACAAGGGACACCATTTTAATATGCCATTATATATAATGGGACTTGATTTTGGTATCCACAAGGGATTCTGGAACCAAACTTCAGCAGATGTCAAGGATTCACTGCACTTATACTCTTCTAGATTACTGCTTCCCAAACTTGGGTCTTCCAGATGCTTTGGACTTCAGCTCAAAAAACGCTGTTACGTAAACTGGCTGTAACTTCTGGCAGTTGAAGCCAAAACATCTGGAGGACTGAATTCTGGGAGCAACAATTCTAGATTATTTTTTATTCAATGAAGCTGTTCTTCTGTAGGCACTCTGGTCTGGCTTTTCTGTGAAAGTACCTGATATCTTATGCTACATATTTTCTAAGCTGAAGATCCTTTAAGAGTCATGTTGTCTATTGAGAACACATAATGCAACAATGGGTCTTCACTGAGAGGAGATGGAACTGTTGTCATTGCTTTTGCTCTGCAGTTTTCCACCCATTGTTTCTTCTGTCTTATTCCTTGCTGCAGGACACTCAAGATCTCTTACCTCCACAGTGCCTTCTCTGAGGAGAGGAACCCCTTCTGGAAAAGCTCAGAGACTCAGCATGAAATGTAAACAAAGCAGAAAATATTAGTTGTATCTTTTAGTGCACAGGGCAGTGAATCATATATAACAACTAGGGACTTCATCCCATGGGATAAGTAAAGAGTTTGGTCTCACTGTTTTTCCCTTAAGCTTCACAAAGTCCCATTTTGAAATTAAATGGATTATTTTCCTACCCCCATCATATGGTTTCTCTCTTTCCACTTTCGTTTCTAATTATCCGTTTGCCTTCTCATCACATGGGAGACATATTTCTCCTCCCACTGTCTCCTCCCCTGTTTTCTTTAGATATTACAATTTCTCTTTATAAGTACAGATATTTATTTATTTATTTAGAAGTTTTCTATACCTGCCTGCTCACCTCAACGAGGGACTCAGGTCGGTTTACAGCATATATGCAAGTACAATAATATTTAAATACAACAAAGTGCAATGTCATTACATATTAAAATAGTACAATAAAGTACAATAAAAACATCATCATCACAATTACCTAAGCCAAGTCGCCAATCCAGTTATAGTCATAGCCATAATCATAGTCACAGTTCATCATCCTCCTTCCTTGTGGACGGAGGTTATAGATTCAGTCCTCGAATGCCACATTCCAGAGCCAGGTCTTTAGTAGTTTCCTGAACGTCAGGAGGGAGGGAGTAGATCTAATCTCTAATGGGAGGGAGTTCCAAAGCTGGGGAGCCACCACTGAGAAGGCCCTGTCCCTTGTCCCCACCAACCATCATTGCGAGGGTGGTGGGACCGAGAGCAGCCCCCCCCCCCCCCCCGGAAGATCGTAATAGCTTTGATGGTTCATAGGGGAGAATCCGTTCGGACAGGTAAACTGGGAGTCATTTAGGGCTTTATAGGTCAAAACCAGCACTTTGAATTGTTCATGGAAGCTAATCGGAAGCCAGTGGAGCTGGCGTAACAGAGGGATCATATGGTCTCTGTACCACGCTCCTGTTAGCAATCTGGTTGCTACTCATTGGACTAATTGAAGCTTCCGGGCAGTCTTCAGAGGCAACCCCTCTGCCTCTGAAGAGATAGCTCTCAATTCAAGGTAAGTCTATTTATTTTATGTTTAAAAGGAGATATAAATTACCGTTCCTTCCTCCTCGGTCCCCAAACAGTTATGGTGGAAGAAAGGAATCAATACTGCCCATCTCGGCTCCTCCCTCCATGATGACTCCAACCTTATGTTTACAAACGGGCAAGCGAGAATTCCCTTCACATGGTAAATTGGGCCTTTTTACATGTCTCTACACAGGGAATAGAAAAAGAAGTCGATTTACAATTGACATAGGAAGCATAGAAAAAAACCCCACATTTTAGAAATGGTGAAATATCTGGAACCCACTATGTGATGGGCTCTGTTGACTACTGTTCCTTAACTGTGTAGAAATGCTGATTTGCAGCCTTGAGCTTGGAAGACCTGAACAGATCTGTTAATAATAGGTTCCTGGGGATGTCCTTCCTTTATAGCATTGGCAAAAGTCAAATCTGACTTAATGGCAACTAACACCAACACCAGTCAAACACATGTGCCAGTGTTGTTACCTACAAAGGCTTGTATTGACAACCAGAGGTTGCTATGTCTTATCCTCATCCTTATGTCTTATTTGTGCTTATGGATTTTAGAGCAGAGCTATCTTGTGGGTACCTGAAAACAAGGTAACAATAACAACCCAGTTCTGCATTCTGTCATTACCTGAGCTGTGACCTTAGAGCACATCTCCTGCAGTTTGTCCACCTGACTCTCCTTAGCTGCCTGCTATTCCTTGCCAGATAGAGCAGATGGCCAAGACCAGGCCCCTCTCTCCTGTAAGAAAATTATCACATTCTTTAATACAGAAGGTAACAAATTATGTTAAGTATTTGCATTTCAGATTTAGACAAATGCCATTCTGTGTGTGAGGAAATGGTGCTGACTGTGGTTATCATGTCAGGGGCTAAGGACATGTTGCAACTCTGACACCTGCCTTCTTTCTGCTCTGGGAAGGAAAGGGTGATCGATAACAGATGTGATGGAGGGGTTTTGGCAGGAGGTAGGGAGATGTGCTGTGTTTTGAAAAAAAAATTGTAAAGGGGTAGATTTTTAATATGTATAGTTTTTAAGCAAAATGTGTAGTTAATTCCTCAGCTCTAGTAAAGCATGTGTCCCACCAATTTCAGAATCAGTCCCTGGCATACCATTTCTAGCAGCACAGGTATCCCATTTCCTTCCACCATTGTCCATCAGCCACTTCATATTTGGTATAAAGACTCCCACACTTTTTCAACAGGAGAATAAGTTCTTCACAGCAGTACTTGTGTTTTGCTTGCTACTGCAATGATGCTGAGCGTTACTAAATACCAGCAGGACAAAATTTCAGAGTAGAAGATGAGGGCTCTGTTATTTAAAGACCAGAGAAAGTGGTAACTGGTAATTAAAGCTATAGAACGGTTACATTAAAGACTTTTCAGACTTTTATAGAACGGTTACATTAAAGACTTTTAAAGCTAAAACTTTTTTAGCTTTAATTCCCCAAGTCTCCCAGAAGGTATGGCAGTTGGGAGTGGTATTCCTCCAGAGTAGCATTTCCAGACTCTGCATCAGGTCATCTATATAAAACAAAATCTTCTAACCACCTGCCAGACCAACCCAGAGCCTGCTTATAATCTGATGGTATCTCCTTCTCAGTACACATCCTATTGTGCAGCAGTTGCCTTTCTCAACAACAATGTAAGGAACAACATTGTAAGATTGTCTGTGCCGGTCTGAACTTTTAAAAAAGCAAGTGATTCGCAAGTGGCGCTCAGAGGTAATGATAGGTTAATGAAAGAAGTTGATGTAATGGAATTGGGATCACATTTGGAAGCCTATGTTTAGGTGTAAATTTTTGTAACAGCACCTTCTAGTAGTTACAGCTGGATCTTAAGAACCTTGTTCTATTTTAAAGGTTTAAAGTACTGGAAGAAGGGAAGGCTGTTGCTTGTTTGCTCTGTCAGCTTCTTTGCTAAAAAACGGGTGAATTCAATTAAACACAAGTTAATGAGTTCTTAATAAAACTCAAAATACACATTCATTGTATATGTACACACTAGGGCTTTGCAATCAATGAAAAAATGTTTCAAAAGTAATTACAAAATTAGGGAGTGCTGGTGTTTTATATCTAAAGCATTTTTAAAGAGTCAGTGAAAATTTCGTTATTATAATGAAAGTAATGAAATTTTGTTACTTTTTCATTATAGTAATTGCACAAATGGGGAAACGTCAGGGGCTCCTTTATCCCTCATTTTTACAGCAATTGGGGGTGAAACGTGCTACAATGGTAGAACACATTAAACCACTGTTAGCCCATCAAGTTTCAGAATGTTTCACTTATCCATGTGTTTTTGGGAAATTTCCAAAGTTTTTATAAACAACATTAAAAAAACCCTACAAAAGTTTTAAATATTTTATACAATAAAACAAAATAACAGGGGATCATTCCCACCAATTTTCAGAAATATTCATACATCTACTGATTTTAGGGATTTAAAAAAAGTTTTGACAAAAATGTTTTTTTAAAGCCACAATAGCTATCTCATTGAATGTCTTGCACATTAACCAATAGAACTTCCATTTAGGGATTTCTTCCCAGACCAGCACAGAGATTTACTTACTAGAAGCAGGCCCGTAGCCAGGATTTCATTTCGGGGGGGGGGGGGGGGTTAATTTTTTTCAGGGGGGGTTTGGGGTGCTATGGAGGGACAAACCTCTCCCCTATCCTGATTGGGGCTGAGCAGAATTCTGGGAAATATAGTTTAGAGCAAAGCCTTTGGAATTCTCTGGCATCGGGGTCTTCCCAAACTACATTTCCCAGATTTCTATGCTTTCTCAGTCTCTTTCCCAGTGAACTCTGCTTCTTCCCTGCTGCTTCCCTCTCCCAATGGTGAGAGGCTTTTAATTGAAAGAGGAATGGCAGCCTTTTTGGCTTTGCTTTGCTTGTTTGCACTGGAAATAAAACTGACTTTGGCAGGCTTTAGAGGTTTACAAAATGCAAACAAAAAGTCTTGTGTAAATTTTGATTCTTAAGTTTTTGGTGTGGGCCATGCTCATGTGTCAGATATTGTGTTGTAAGTATGAATTTAATGAATTTGCTCCAACTTACGAGGACTAAATATAATTTTGCACAGCCCTAGTCTACACACACAATTAATAAATTAGTAATACACAAAAGCATGCAAAGAGCACAGAGCTTTGCATGCAAAAGATATCAAATCTAATCACTGACATCTCAAGGAAGGACTAGGCAAGGTCTTTCTGAAAAACTAAGCAACTTCTCTGTTTTGGTATAGGCAACTTTGATAGATTCAGAGGCAATTTTATTCTTTGTAGGCCACAAGCTTGTTTTCTCTGTTCTAGAGACTAGAATATGAAGTAATGGATTCGAATTAACAAGTAAAGAGATTCCACCTAAACATTAGAAAGAACTCATATTCTAAGAGCGAATCAACAGTGGAATGGACTGTTTCAGAAACAACTCAGTATTATGGTGCAAACCGGGCACTACTGTAACATCCCAAGAAGTGAGAGATTCTGCGTATGGGGAGAACAAACAGTGGACTGTTTCAGAAAGTGGTGAACTGAACTGGGCATGTTTCAGGTGGGTTTAATTGTGTATTCCTACATAGCAAGCCATTCCAACTCTGTGACTATGCCAGAACATGCAACAATATTTCAGTTTTAGGCACTAGCCCTGATTTTCAGGGTTAACATCATTTACTGAAAGAAATCTCATTTGTACTAGGCACTGTAAACATTGATGTATTGGCAGTTACCATACATAAGCTCAGTTTCTCCAAGAAAATGTATTGATTTTTTTCACCAAGGAAAAAGAAAAATTTCTTGAGCTTCTTTGCACATTGGAATTTTGGACAAAAATTGGTAGCACAAAATTCAAGTGGTTTTTCAGCCAATAAAACATGTCAATGGAGCGATGGTCAGCTCCTCAACACCACCGCCTTCATCCCATCCTTGGCAGAAAACCAAGTCTAATGTGTGTCCAGCAATGTGTGTAGGGCCAGTTACTAATTGGGACAGCCCTATGGTCGCCATGGAAGACATGAAGTCCTGAGCCGCTCCTGAAAGGGTGGTCTCTGCATGAACGTTAAAGTCCCCCAGCATTAAATGCAGTTCGGAATCCAACACCAGGCTCGAGACCACCCCGGCTAGCTGAAGTAGGGAGACTGTAGTGCAGCGGGGTGGACGGTACACTAACTCCCTATTCTGTCCCGTTCTCCTATCCTCAGGTGGACACATTCTAACAAGGTTGACTGCTGAATGGGACACCTGGTCAGGGAGATGGTATCCCTACAGACCACTGCTACCCCATCTCCCTGCCCCCCTGATCTTGGTTGGTGCTGCACGGTGTGACCTGGCAGACAAAGCTGAGTGAGATTACCCCCCCCCCCCCAGCCTCATCCAACCAGGTCTCTGTTATGCACGCCAGGTCTATTTTATTTATTTATTTATTTATTTATTTATTTGCTATACTTGTATACCTCCGTTTCTCAGCCTAGCCGGTGACTCAACGCGGTTTACAACAACTTATAACAAACAACAGTATACAGTTTAAAAGCATAAAAACATAATCCACAACACATATATCAATAAACAATCCAATTCATCTCTTGACTAAAATCGTGATCCAGTTTCGTCGTCCAGATTGCCAGTCCTTTAATCATTACACTTATTGCACTGAGTTAACCGAACGCCTGCTCGAACATCCACGTTTTTAGTCTTTTCCTGAATACCATCAATGAGGGAGCTGATCTTACCTCCATGGGAAGGGCGTTCCATAGCCGCGGGGCCACCACAGAAAAGGCCCTGTCTCTCGCCCCCGCCAGCCACACCTGTGAAGCAGGCGGGATAGAGAGTAGGGCCCCCCCAGAAGATCTTAGGGTCCTGGTGGGCTGATAGGCCGAGATACGTTCGGATAGGTAAGTTGGGCCAGAACCGTTTAGGGCTTTAAAAGCCAACACCAGCACTTTGAATTGAGCCCGGTAGCAAATCGGCAGCCAGTGGAGCTGGTGCAGCAGAGGAGTTGTATGCTCCCTGCGCTCCGCTCCTGTTAGTATCATGGCTGCCGAGCGTTGGACTAATTGGAGCTTCCGGGCCATCTTCAAAGGCAACCCCACATAGAGAGCGTTGCAGTAGTCTAAACGGGATGTAACCAGAGCGTGGACTACCGTGGCCAAGTCAGACTTCCCAAGGTACGGGCGCAGTTGGCGCACGAGTTTTAACTGTGCGAATGCTCCCCTGGTCACTGCCAAAACCTGGGGTTCCAGGCTCAACGATGAGTCCAAGATCACACCCAAACTGCGAACCTGCGTCTTCAGGGGGAGTGCGACCCCATCCAACACAGGCTGTAACCCTATACCCTGTTCGGCCTTACGACTGACCAGGAGTACCTCTGTCTTGTCTGGATTCAATTTCAATTTGTTCGCCCCCATCCAGACCGTCACAGCGGCCAAGCACCGGTTCAGGACCTCGACAGCCTCCTTAGTAGCAGGTGGAAAGGAGTGACAGAGTTGGACATCATCCGCGTACAGATGACATCGGACTCCGAAACTCCGGATGATCTCACCCAGCGGCTTCATGTAGATGTTAAATAACATGGGAGACAGTATTGAACCCTGAGGAACCCCACAAGACAAAGGTTGTGGGGTTGAACAGGAGTCTCCCAGTAACACCTTCTGAGACCGGCCCTCAAGGAATGAGCGCTCCGCTGTAAAACAGTCCCTCCAAGACCCATTCCCGTGAGGCGTCCCAGAAGGATACCGTGGTCGACGGTATCGAAGGCTGCTGAGAGGCCCAGCAGCACCAACAGGGACACACTCCCCCTGTCGAGCTCCCGGCGCAGATCATCCACTAAGGCGACCAAGACTGTCTCGGTACCATGCCCCGGCCTAAAGCCAGACTGTGCCGGATCCAGATAATCCGTGTCTACCAAGAATGCCTGGAGTTGTGAGGCCACCACACGTTCCAGGACTTTGCCCAAAAAGGGGAGATTGGAAACAGGCCGAAAGTTGACGAATTGAGTGGGGTCCAGTGATGGTTTTTTCAACAGCGGTTTTATTACAGCTTGCTTTAAGCTGGCTGGAATTTTGCCTTCCCGAAGGGAGGCATTAACCACCACCTTCACCCACTCGGCCAATCCCCCTCTGGCCTCTTTCAGAAGCCAGGATGGGCAGGGGTCTAGGATGCATGTGGTAGCTCTCATTCCTCCAAGCACCTTGTCCACATCCTCGGATTGAACCAATTGAAATGAATCCATCAAAACCGGACAAGCAGATGCTCGTGTTACATCCTCAGAGACTGCCGTTAATATGGTATCCAGACCAGAGCGGATCAAAGCGACTTTGTCTGCAAAGAACTGAGCAAAGGCTTCACAGCGAACTGCCGAGTCATCAGGGCACCCATCCTGCATGGTGGGTTTTAAAAGGCCTCTGACAACTCGGAACAGTTCAGCCGGACGGTTCTTTGCAGACGCAATAGTAGCCGCAAAGAAAGTCTTCTTTGCGGCTTTTATTGCCGCGGCATATGCCCTTAAAAAGGACACAAACCGTGTTCGATTTGGCTCGCTCGGATTCGAACGCCACATGCTCTCTAGTTCCCTCTTCTTTCGCTTCAATGCTGCCAGCTCCTCAGTGAACCAAGGAGCTGGTTTAGCTCAGCTACTTGAGAGGGGATGTTCTGGAGCGATCGTGTCTATTGCCCTAGCCATCTCCCCATTCCAGAGAGCGACCAGGGCATCGACAGGATCACCAACCGAGGCGGCGGGAAATTCCCCAAGAGCCGTCAGGAATCCATCCGGATCCATAAGCCTCCTGGGGCGGACCAACTTAAAGGGTCCTCCACCTCTGCAGAGGTTAGGGGGCGCAGTTAGTCTAAAGCTGACCAGGTGGTGGTCGGTCCATGGCAACGGAGAGATGGATAACTCCTCAACACCGCCACCTTCCTCCCATCCCTGGCAGAAAACCAAGTCCAATGTGTGTCCAGCACTGTGGGTGGGGCCAGATACCTGTTGGGACAGCCCCATGGTTGCCATGGCAGACATGAAGTCCTGAGCCGCTCCCGATAAGGGGGTCTCGGCGTGGACATTGAAGTCCCCAGCACAAGCAGCCGCTGGGACTCCAATGCCAGGTCCGAGACCACCCCCGCTAGCTCAGTCAGGGAGACTGTAGTGCAGCGAGGAGGACGGTACACTAACAGAATCCCTAATCTGTCCCGGTCACCCACCCTCAGGTGGACGCATTCAAAATTTGTTGACTGCGGGATGGGGGCCCTGGTCAGAAGAATGGAATCTGTATAGACCACTGCAACCCCGCCTCCCCGCCCTCCGGATCTTGGCTGGTGCTGCACAGAGAAACCTGGCGGGCAAAGCTGGATCAAATTCACACCTCCAGCTTCGTCCAGCCAGGTCTCTGTGATGCACGCCAGATCTGCCCATTCATCCAGGATTAAGTCCTGGATGAAGGCTGTTTTGCCATTGACAGATCTGGCGTTCAACAGCACCACCTTCAATCCGGGGGGACCGCCATCCTGGTTACACCAATTTACTGTATCAGGAGACCGATTTGGAATTACTAAAGTTGTTGTACGGTCCCTAGGCCGAATTCGGGGTCTCCTTTTCCCGTATCTCCCCCTCCCCACCACGACTTCTATGGGGGCTCCCCGACTAACGGAACACCCTCCCTCCTCCATGACGCAATTCACATCCATAGTTTCACCCCATGCTTCGCTGCTGGTTATCTGATTTGTTACCGATACAATTCGTTCTAGTTTTCCCTTCCATTCATTTCTTACCCGGACTCTGCTATTTCCAGAAATCTCCGATTCGCTCCCCTCCTTACCTCTACCTGTTCTTCCACTATTAGGTCATTTATAATGGATTTTTTCCCATTAACAGACATGGCGTTCAACAACACCACCCTCAACCTAGAGGGGCTGCCATCCCCAGTACTCAGTTAAACCATGTCAGGAGTACAATTTAGAGTTTTTAGTACACTATTCCGATTTTTAGGCTGAATTAATTGTTTAGATCTCCCTTCCCCATATCTCCCTTTCCCTACCACCACTTCTATGGGAGTCCCCCGACAGATGGGACTCCCCCCAATTCCTGCCCCCCTTCCCTCCCCACCCTCATCCCATGGCTCAGGTGTTAAGGCTTGATGTGTAATTACAGTTTCAAAGGTTTCTCCTTCTCTGCTTCCTATCATCCCATATATCTTTTCTCCCTCCCGCTCCCCATCACCCCCTTGGCCATTATACAAGAACATTATAAATATAAAGTGCAAGATATAGAATGCAAAAGTTGCTTTAAAGTGCCAAGGGAATAGCAGCAAGGATAACATAAGCAGCATATATAAGCTAATATGTACTTAGCATGGGCTTCAAGTAGTTCTATTCTTTTCTGAAGACTTACAGATTTTCTACTTATAAAGAAATATCTGGTTTCAGTGTATATTACTTATTAGATTTAGAAATGTGGTAGGAATGGGGAATGATCAATTTCTGACTCTGCTAACACTGGAACACACATCACAATTCATCCTATTGGTTTATGACCTGAACCCTGTAATTTCCCAGTATGAAAGACTAACAGAGCAAGAACTCCTTTTGCAAAATCTAGGAAAATTAGGATTTGAATACAGAACCAGCTTGGAAATACAACCTTAGTTGTCTTTTTCTCATTTAATTAACAAATAACTTAAATAATTACTTAATTTTGGAATTATGTTCATGCTGAAATTTCAACTTAAGTCAATCAATTTAGTTAGAAAATAAATGTAATTAAGCTGCCCCCTTTAAAACAAAATTTCCAAGTTAACTTAATGGATTTTAATTAGTTAGTTTCTATCACTGGTTGGGAGTTTTATTGCTACAGAAGCCCTAATTCTCTCTGCTGTCAAGTTGAAAGGAAGCTGTGTTATACCCATTATTCCCCTTATATTCTCTTCAGGAAATAATTAAGTATTGCATTGATTACAATTTATTTGTCAGGCACAGGAAGCCCATTAAGTTTTTACTTTAAAAAAAACCCCAGAAAAACACTCCATTTAGAACCTTACAGCAAATGTTGTAAATTTGTTTCTAAATTAAATTCATTCCAAAGATCTGTCTGTATTAGCTCCGTACAAGTGCCACATTTGTTTCCACAAAGAGGTGAACATTAAATTCTATTCTATCTATAGTTGCAGACCTAAGACCTCTACCAAAACAATTATAGCCCATAGGTTTTGGGCAAACAGATTTTTCATATTCAGTGCTGTGGGTCTACACAGTGGATTCCTACTTCTCTAAAATGTGGACGTTATTAGGCTAAAAGGGGGTGATGGGTAAATTATGTTGTTGTTGTTGTTCATTCGTTCAGTCATCTCCGACTCTTCGTGACCTCATGGACCAGCCTACGCCAGAGCTCCCTGTCGGCCGTCACCACCCCCAGCTCCCTCAAGGTCAGTCCAGTCACTTCAAGGATGCCATCCATCCATCTTGCCCTTGGTCGGCCCCTCTTCCTTTTGCCTTCCACTTTCCCCAGCATAATTGTCTTCTCTAGGCTTTCCTGTCTCCTCATGATGTGGCCAAAGTACTTCAACTTTGTCTCTAGTATCTTTCCCTCCAGTGAGCAGTCGGGCTTTATTTCCTGGAGGATGGACTGGTTGGATCTTCTCGCAGTCCAGGGCACTCTCAGCACTTTCCTCCAACACCACAGCTCAAAAGCATCGATCTTCCTTCGCTCAGCCTTCCCTAAGGTCCAGCTCTCACATCCGTAGGTTACTACAGGGAAAACCATGGCTTTGACTAGGCGGATCTTTGTTGCCAGTCTGATGTCTCTACTCTTCACTATTTTATCGAGACTGGACATTGCTCTCCTCCCAAGAAGTAAGCGTCTTCTGATTTCCTGGCCACAGTCTGCATCTGCAGTAATCTTTGCACCTAGAAATACAAAGTCTGTCACGGCCTCCACGTTTTCTCCCTCTATTTTCCAGTTGTCAATCATTCTTGTTGCCATAATCTTGGTTTTTTTGACGTTTAGCTGCAACCCGGCTTTTGCGCTCTCTTCTTTCACCTTGATTAGAAGGCTCCTCAGCTCCTCCTCGCTTTCGGCCATCAGAGTGGTGTCATCTGCATATCTGAGGTTGTTAATGTTTCTTCCAGCAATTTTCACCCCAGCTTTGCATTCATCCAGCCCCGCACATCGCATGATGTGTTCTGCATACAAGTTAAAAAGGTTGGGTGAGAGGATGCAGCCTTGCCGTACGCCTTTCCCAATCTTGAACCAGTCTGTTGTTCCGTGGTCAGTTCTGACTGTTGCTACTTGGTCCTTGTACAGATTCCTCAGGAGAGAGACAAGGTGGCTTGGGATGCCCATCCCACCAAGAACTTGCCACAATTTATTATGATCCACACAGTCAAAGGCTTTAGAATAGTCAATGAAGCAGAAGTAGATGTTTTTCTGAAACTCCCTGCCTTTCTCCATTATCCAGCGGATATTGGCAATCTGGTCTCTCGTTCCTCTGCCTTTTCTAAACCCAGCTTGAACATCTGGCAACTCTCGCTCCATGTATTGCTGGAGTCTTCCTTGCAGGATCTTGAGCATTACCTTACTGGCATGAGAAATAAGGGCCACTGTACGGAAGTTTGAGCAGTCTTTCGCATTTCCCTTTTTTGGTATGGGGATATAAGTTGATTTTTTCCAGTCTGATGGCCATTCTTGTGTTTTCCATATTTGCTGGCAAATGGCATGCATCACCTTGACAGCATCATCTTTTAAGATTTTAAACAGTTCAGCTGGGATCCCATCATCTCCTGCTGCCTTGTTGTTAGCAATGCTTCTTAAGGCCCATTCAACCTCACTCCTCAGGATGTCTGGTTCTAATTCATTCACCACACCGTCAAAGCTATCCTCGATATTGTTATCCTTCCTATACAGATCTTCTGTATAGTCTCGCCACCTTCTCTTGATCTCTTCAGCTTCTGTTAGGTCCCTGCCATCTTTGTTTCTTATCATACCAATTTTTGCCTGAAATTTACCTCCAATGTTTCTAATTTTCTGGAAGAGGTCTCTTGTCCTTCCTATTCTGTTGTCTTCTTCTACTTCCATGCATTGCTTATTTAAAAATAGTTCCTTATCTCTTCTGGCTAACCTCTGGAATTGCGCATTTAACTGGGCATATCTCCCCTTTTCACTGTTTCCTTTTGCTTTCCTCCTTTCTTGGGCTACTTCCAGTGTCTCAGCAGACAACCACTTTGCCTTCTTGGTTTTCTTTTTCTTTGGAACGTACTTTGTTGCCGCCTCCTGAACAATGTCGCGGACTTCTGTCCATAGTTCTTCTGGGACTCTGTTTACTAAATCTAGTCCTTCAAATCTGTTCTTCACTTCCACTGTATATTCGCTAGGAATGTTAGTGAGATCATATCTAACTGGTCTGTGTATTTTCCCTGATCTCTTTAGTTTTATTCTAAATTGGGCAATAAGAAGTTCGTGATCTGAGCTACAGTCAGCCCCAGGTCTTGTTTTCACCGACTGGATGGATGTCCGCCACCTTTGGCTGCAAAGGATGTAGTCAATCTGATTTCGGTGTTGACCATCTGGTGAGGTCCATGTATAAAGCCGTCTTTTAGGTTGTTGGAAGAGAGTATTCGTTATACACAGCGAGTTTTCCTGGCAAAATTCTATCAGCCTGCGTCCCGCTTCATTTTGTTCTCCCAGACCATGCTTGCCTGTGATCCCAGTTGTCATTTGACTTCCCACCTTGGCATTCCAGTCTCCTGTAATGAAAATAATGTCTCTTTTTGGTGTATTATCCAGTAGGTCCTGCAGATCCTCATAGAACTGATCTACTTCTGCTTCTTCAGCAGCTGTGGTTGGGGCGTATATTTGGATCACTGTGATGTTGAAAGGCTTTCCTTGCACTCGAATTGAGATCATTCTGTCATTTTTTGGGTTGTATCCAAGCACCGCTTTAGCGAATTTCTTATTAATTATGAAGGCTACTCCATTTCTTCGATGTTCCTCTTGTCCACAGTAGTAGATCTGGTGGTCATCTGATGTGAAGTGGCCCATTCCAGTCCATTTCAGTTCGCTGACCCCCAGAATGTCTATCTTTAGTCTTGACATCTCACCAATAACAACATCCAATTTGCCCTGGCTCATAGATCTTACATTCCAGGTTCCTATGGTGTGTTGATCTTTAGAGCATCGGATTCGTCGTTCGCCTCCAGTACCGTCGGCCGCTAGCCTTCCTTTCGGCTTTGAGCTAGCTGCGTCATCACATCTGGGGCTAGTTGAACTTATCCTCTGCTCCTCCCCAGTAGCATTTTGGCCATCTTCCGACCTGGGAGTCCCATCTTCCAATGGCATACCGACATATCTCTGGTTGTACTGGTCCATTTAGTTTTCTTGGCAAGGATACTGGAGTGGTTTGCCATTGCCTTCCCCAGGGATCACGCTTGGTCTGACCTCTCTGCCACAACCGTCCCGTCTTGGGTGGCCCTTCACGGTTTCGCTCATGACATCATTGAGGTGCTCAAGCTCCAGCGCCCCGACAAGGCGGTGATCCTTTGCTGGAGGGGTAAATTATACTAACAGTAAATCTGCGCTGATTTGCAGCAATGGACAAAAAACACGTATTTAAAAGGTCCACTTATATCCCAATTTCAGCCAGGAAAATGTGCACATTCTCATCACTGTATATTCCTGCAGTCATGCCTTCCTTCCCTCCCTGCTGTGTAGACTGCTCCAGCAGACATGCACTTTTTAAAAGCCTGAGATAGCTGATCAGCTGATCAGGCTGTGAAACATACACAAAGACTAGAACTCTCTGAAACTTTTTATTTTAAACTTTATATGGTTGCAAACATGGTTGCAAACAGGTATTTACAATTAGGGGAAGAGAGAGATTTGGCAGAAGTTTTTTTTAAAAAAATCCCTCTCTTATGTGCCAGACCTTATAGGTGCACAGGCAAATTTGCTTATATTTATATTAAGATATTTGTATGTGTGTATATACAGTCCAGCACATAACTAATTTTTTAAAAAATAATTTTTCTGTCGGATGTCCACCGTCCTCATTCCATCTTATTCCAATACAGAAGAAGCCTGTGAGAATGGTGGGGAACCCAATCTCGAGACTCACAGGTCTGTGTAGGACCTGCAGACAGGACCTAGGATTTTTTTTACCCCCATTTAAAATGTGGACTTTGGCGTTGTCTGGAAGTGCCCACAGACTCTCCTGGGGAAGAGTGGCACAGGGCAGGACCCTATCAAATACTTTTAAGTTCTGTTCATTTCAGTGAGAGAGAAAGTTGGTATTTCAAGTTTCATGAAAATCACTGCACATTCTTCAATGAGATTTCAACAGCAGCATTTCGTTTTGGTCAGTTTGATATTGCTTTTTATTACTTTTAAGAATTGGTTTGCTCCTGTTGTTTTGTGCTTTCATTTCTCACTTATATAGGGTTGCCTTTCAAGAAGTTTAGAGGCTTTACTTAGGCTGGATATATACTGCCCTATATCTCAGCATCTGATCCCAGATTATTTGCTTATCCTGGATTATTTGGCAGTGTAGACTCATACAATCCAGTTCAAAGCAGATCATCTGGGATCAGATCCTGGGATATGGCCAGGCTCGTAGCCAGGATTTCGATTCGGGGGGGGGGGGGGAGCTGAGTTTGTTTCAAGGGGGCTGAGTCTGAGTGAAAGAGGGTGTACGCTAGCAAACCTTTTGTATTGTTACCCCATATCATGAAACCAGGATTTCCATATCATGAAACCATGATATGAACCCTGGTTTCATGATTTTAGGGTGCTTTGGTTCATATGCCATTTGTGGAGGAAACAGGCATCCAAGGATGGAACTGATGTGCAGCGGGGTTGACATATACACAGTAGCATCTGTTAGGTGTATATGCTTAATGGCCATTGTATTAGGAAACAGCTGTACACTGGAGATTGATGCACAGGTCAGCTGCTGTCTGTCTCTTCTGGGGCAATTTTACATCCTTCCTCCTTTTTGTCCATTTAGCTTGGAGATCTGTAGTAGTCCCCATTTATACAAGCAATATCCTTCTCCAAACAGACAAAGGTTGTAGAGGTGACATAACACTTGATGACTACTAGTTTTTTTAACCGTTTCCCCCCAGATTATATAGGCAGTAACTTTTTAATGCTGTACTATTAACCCTGCAATCCAGCAACTTTTGGCTATTTATTATAAGTCAAGGACTTAAATATGGCAAGATAGAACCATTGTGATCATTTCTAGGTGGGGACAACCTGGTATCTACTTAATTGGGTCACTACATTATATAGGGTTGCCTTTTAAGGGGCTTAGAGGCTTATGTCAACTCCAAAACACCTGTATTAGTTGCTCATTTGTTTCTGGGCCCAATTCAAAGTACTTTTAGAGTCCTGAAAGTCTTGACACTCAAACACCTGTTGTGCTTTAGCTCTGTCTGCTAAGACCTTCCTCTATATTCTTCCTTTGTCAGAAATATGTTATGCCACATCTAAGGAAAGGAGTTTTCCCTTGGTAATGGCACTCTAGATAGGGAATCTCCAGTGGTGCCTACTCTGGTAGAAGAATACATCCGAGAAAAACATTATGGAATGATCAAATAACAGGGCGCTGAATTATTCATAAGTAGAATCTGGGCAAAAATGTTGCAGTATGGTATACCCTGTTTAAGATACCAACCAGTCAGTCAGCAGTGCCCCCCATCTGATCAATTTGGAATTCCCTGAATCAACAGCCAATCACCATCCATGCCTGTTGAACCTGCTATTCTCAACAGTTTCTTTTTCTCCCCCCAACCATTGTTTATGCTGTCCTCTGGTAAATATGCTTTTGTATTTCTAAGGAGTTTGGGGTACCCCACCCAAACACAATGAGACCCTCTTCCCCATATATTGGGGTAATATTGTTTTTATTGCATAAACATCCACATATAGGGAATGGCTTTGCTCCTTGTGGACACTGGCACCACCTATGGATATCTTCCTGTGCACAGAGCTTTGTGAACATTGGTTTTGGCATGCTTCCTGAGAGATTGTCAAGCAGGGGGCTCATACACACAGAGCTCATTTGCACCATCAGCCTGACAATGGTTAAGTCTTTATATCATCACTCTATATGGCTGCTGTGGTATGACCTTAAGCCATTGTTTTACAAGCTTTTCAGTGCTACTTTCTTAATAGGTGTTTGCAGTGTAATGATTATAGAATGTTATGTATTTAATATTTCAAGAATTTTTTGAACTTAAAAATGCAGAACCATAAGAATGCAGATGATATCCAGCTCTACTACCATTCTACACTACAAACCAAAGGAGCAGTTTTGGTACTAAACTAGTGCCTGTCACCAGTAATGGACTGAATGAGGGTGAACAAATCTAAACTTAATCCAGACAAAACAGGGATGCTTCAGGTCAGTAAAAAACAAACAAACCAGGGGATAAGGATTACACTGTTTTTGAAAACCAGATTCATGGTTTAGGTACACTCCTGGACTCAACCACGATCTACAAGCCCAGATTTCTGTGGGAGCAGAGAAAATATTGGCACAATTAGAGGCTTATACACCACCCACACATGTTCATTGAAATTTCAGATGTCTGTGGTGACACACATGCTAATGGCAGCCTATTTGGATTGTTGTAATGTATTCTATGTGGAGCTGCCTTTGAAGAGAGTTTGGGAACTTCAGGTGGTGCAAAATATCACAGTGAGATAGTTAACTGCGGCTGGTTGCAGGAAACACATAACTCCTTCTTTGCAACAGATCCACTGACTGCCAGGCTGTTTGTGGACACAATTCAAAGGCTAGTTCTGACCTACAAAGACCAAGAAGATCCAAGTTATATAAAAGACACTTTCTCTTTAAAAGAGACTTCCCATGTCTTGAGATTTTCTTGGAAACTCTTCTACATGTCCCAATGCCTGCACAAATACATAAGGTGCATCTTGTGGGAACACGGGAGAGGGCCTTCTTGATGGCTACTCTAAGACCCTGGAACTCCCTTGGAAGCTAAACTGGCACCCTCCTCAATATTCTTTTGAGGGCAGGTGAAGACTTTTTGTTTTGACATGTATTTGAGGACTCACTGCTCAGGGCCTTTCATATGCTATGTTGTTTATATCTGTTTCTTTTAATGGTTTATTTTAAAATGATTTTAATTGATAGTTCAATTATTGTATTGTTGAAGACTTTTACGGCTGGAATCTCTGGGGATTTGCGTGGTTTCTGGGCTGTATGGCTGTGTTCTAGCAGCATTTTCTCCTGACATGTCACCTGCACCTGTGGCTTGCATCTTTAGAGGAGCCTCTGAAGATGCCTGCCACAGATGCAGGTGAAACATCCAGAGAAAATGCTGCTAGAACATGGCCATATAGTCTGGAAACCACAAAACACCCATTTCATCTGGACAGTTTCTGTATCATTTCCATCTTACCTTTTCCTGTGAGTTGGACAAAGCTCTGGTAAGCACTGATTATGCCAACTTGTTGGTAATAGAAAAGTGGTCCAAGAGATTTCAGCAACTGAACCGCAGCCCTTTTCATTCTTGTCATTTCTCAATATACTGCCTCCAATGTTTAGTATAAGCCACACTATGTACAAATAGGGTTTCTGGCTTTAGTCTGTCTCAACACACAGTTTGTTTTCAACTCTGTCAACCAAGTCAAATCAAGCTTTCCCTTTACAGTCCCTGCATGACACTTCTAACCTTTCCTTGACATGAAGATATCAAACATGTTGAAAAATACTGCAAGCTTTTAATCAAGCCACTGACCTCAAACAAAATGTTATGTTGCATTTGGGATTGCATTGTGAAATTGCTTGTTCCACTTGTTCCATCAAGCTATATTTCCTTCTTTTTAGAAGAACGTTGGCCCCATAGAACGGATTCCAGAGATGGCAATGTTTGATAAATCCATTTGTGTAATGAAGCAAGTTTGCAAATCACAGTGAGTCAGACAAAATAGGGAGAGGCAAACAGCAGAGAGGCAAGAACAATGGGAAACGTAGGCAAATTGCATTGTCTTCATTGACAATGCAATCCTATCTGTTGCCAAAGGCTGAAGGAATGGTTGTGAGATTATTGAGTTCAGCCACAAAAAAATTGGGTTCAATAAGGACCACATTATTTAAACCACATTCTATTTAAGTGACTTGAACCTGGGGATGAGGAAAGGTAGGGAACAATGTCATGCTGATTCAGTTGTTTTTTGCTACAAGTAAATCATTTTACAAGCCCCCTCCCATCTTTGACCAAGATGAAGGGAATGCAGGTTCTAACCTCCATTTAACCTCAAAGCTCACTAGGTGAGCCTGGGCTGAGCACATTCTCAGAGCTCAAAAGAAGATTCTGAAGATGAAACAGGGAAGTGAGAACAAGGGGAAGACAAGAACCATGCTGAGCTACTTGGAAGAAGGCTGGTATAAAAAGTCAGAAATAAAGGGGAAAGGATTGTGAGTTCAGAGATTTTATGGCAAGGGTGAGCTTTGAGAAGGAATTTGGAGCAAGACGGAAAGAAACAGAAAGTAAGTATGAACTGCAGATATTCTGGGCCACAGTTCTAGGCACAACAATAGTGGGTACTGCAAAGGTTTCCCAGAGTTGTGTATGGTGGAACCTTTTGTTGTTTCAGCACAGGAAAGCTTTACTCAGAAAAAGGGTCCCAGACTCATACTGCAGGCATTGTAGGCTAAACTCATCAGCAGCCCAAATAAGGACATTATGACATTATCACCTCACTACCTCTGAGGATGCTTGCCATAGATGCAGGCGAAACGTCAGGAGAAAAATTGCCTCCAGAACATGGCCATATAGCCCGGAAAAACCTACAACAACCCAATTATCACATATGTTTCCTAAAATGGATTATCTCATGGTAAACCCATCTTGGTGGAGACAGGGACATACCTACCTCTTCATACTGCACATTTCTTTCCTCATGCATTTTTAGTGCATTGGCCTTACCACACTCCTCTTCATCCATGCTTTCCCCATCTTGATATATGCTCTGCTTCTTGTTTTTGCTTTAGATAAGAACTGTGCAACTTCAATAGTTCACAGGTTCAAGACTGCACACTCTTGTTTTATAGTTTTGAAACTTTGGATATGCGTATCTTAATTTTTTTAATTAAGCACTTTGCAGTGTTAATACTTTTGATATTGTGTTTATTCGACAATTGAGATGTGTACTGTGGTTGTAGTATTTGTGGACCTAAAGGACTGACTGCATATGTTTACTCAGTTTGCCCAGCAATAGAATGTTGTGAGACAAATCTATTAAAATCTGTATTAGGTGCCTGTCATTTAGTAAATCTGATTCATTCAAATGAGACTCTGACACAGAGTTTTATGCATTCAATTTATCTTGTCTTTTAGAATCTGAAAGAAGGAGGTGGGTCGACTTTGATCACATATCTCAGTGTCACTAGCCTTGGGCATTTAGATAAAATAATTCATAACTTTCTGACAGCTGATTGGCACCATCTGAGGTCTGACAAGGTTCAGCTTCAGACAACTGCCTTGGGTCAGTTTTACAAGCCTGTTTAGGCAATTTAGTATTTTCAAGATGGCCAGGGACAGATTCAAAGTTGATGTGTTTCTTCTTTACCTAAGTTATAATCATTAAGCTGTTCTAGCCAGCCTAGGGGGCTCCCTATGATCTAAAAGTACATGACAAAATGAATCCCCCCCCCATGAAGTAATTTACTTTCTTTGATGACATATGGATACTCAAAGAAACTCTTTATTAATTCCATAATTAATTCTCACAGTAGACTCTTGCATTTATTAAATTAGAGATATTTCTGAAGAAAAAAATCGTGGACTACATACAGAAGAACTGAGCAAGGAACAGATGAATAATAATGTATGTCACCTCCTTGATAGGAAAGAAAGGGAAAAAATAACTTGAAGTGGAATCTCATGGTTTTTCCAAAGTCCTGGAATCATGTCTATATTATAGTCAACAGTATTTATGATAGTTGAAAAATGTAATATCACCCTCCCTATGACCATTGCAAACCTCACATGATGAATTTCCATTTGAAACATTTATCATTCAGAAAACAGCCTTCTCTACTGGGGCTGCTGATTAAGCTGCTGTGTTGCTAAACTATAACTGATCAAACACTTTCAAAACTTTGTGTGCTTTGCTAGATATGAGTTGCAATATAGCTGTATGCAGGTGTAATTTTTTAAGTAACACCTATGGAATTAAGTGGAGTTTGCTCTCAAATAAATATGCATAGGTAAAGAGTAAAGGTTTCTCCTTGACTAGTCAAGTCTGACTCTGGGTGGTGCTGCTTATCTCCATTTCTAAGCCGTAGAGCCGGAGACACCTGCCTGTAGACACCTCCTAGGTCATGTGGCCGGTATGACTGCATGGTGCTCTGTTACCTTCCTGAAGTGGTTCCTATTGATCTACTCACATTTGCATGTTTTCGAACTGTTAGGTTGGCAGAAGCAGAGGCTATCAATGGGAGCTCACTCCATCCCGAGGATTCAAACCTCTGACCTTCTGGTTAGCAAGTCCTGCAGCTTAGTGGTTTAATCCGCTGTACCACCGTGGCCCTGTAAATATGCATATGTTTGCAAATTTGAATATTTTCAGGATTTTTAAAAAAACTTGCTTGATGGATGTATGTAAATTACATTACTCAAGTTGTAAAATGTTTAGCATAGTTAATGGCATTTAGCTCCATATTTCAGGGCACAGATCTGTACCCATGATTGCATCTTTAAATGCTTTCAATGTTTAAACATTCCAAATATAATCAAAATGACATATATGGGACTAGAGTAATTAAAAAATGATATCACCACAATGTGATATCATTAAAGCTGCAGAACCTAGAATGGTAAACAGAATGTGTTAAATTACACAATTGGATTGTTCTCCTACTAAGTAAACTCCAGTCGCTCATATAATAATAATAGTAGTAATAATAATAAGCCCCACTAACACAGTGCAGCATGTTATCCTATGAGTAAGCTATGCTAATGATGACAATCAGAGCTAGAATATGAAGAGCACCCACTGGAATATCTTAGTCTTACATTGAACCAACGCTAATTGCTACTTTATTGGCATTGTGCACATTTTTAAAATTTCCCATGCAACTATCATGGAGACCAGAAATACTTTTACACAAAGTAATGCATTTAGCAGCCAGTCAGCCAGGTTGCATTCTGATGAACAAAGAGCATCTTTCAAAAGCAATGCATTTTAAAAGAATCATAATTATCATAATCATATTAGCATATGACAAGAGATCCTAGGGAAAAACACATATTATTGCTTGTCCCATGACTATGCTGCTTTGATATTTCTTTTGGGAAGAAATTTATTTGGGGTGGAGAAGACGAGGGGAGTTGGGGCATACAGCACATCCACAAACTGAAATGAAGAGGAAGAGAAATGAACAGGTAAAAAAAAACTCCCAGCAACACAGAACTGTTGAGAAGACTCATTCACTGATGCTTTGAATGTGTAGCAAAAGGTATTGAGAAAGGCTAACTAGGAGTTTCTGAGAGAGTAGTTTCTGTCACATTTCGAGAGAGTTGCCGTTTCTCTCACCAATGCAATTCACAGTTCTATAGAGAATAATTGTTTCACAGGCTGGATATCCAGCCTTGCTTATGTGTGTAGGGACAGAGGTGAAGTTTGGGAGGGGGATCTCTCTTTACCCAGTGAGATTCATCATCAGAGGCACTTCTAGTTTCTACCTCTATACACTAAATGATGCTGTAAAAACAAAAACAAAACAAAAACACTACTTCTCTGCATGATGTATGTATGCCAAAAGGCTCTTCTTTAAATTATTGGTTCCCGGGGGATAACAAACAATTTAATCAATTTTATTTCCAAAGCAGGCACAACTTAGAACACTGCATTTTGAAGGCAGCCTCTCAGAAGATTGAAAAAACAAACCTCTTTGCTCCTTCCCCCCCATCATCGCAATAATTATTCAACTGCTTCCCTCATCTTTCATTCATGCAGATACTACCATATATATTCAAGTCTAATGTGCTACTGAATCAAATGCACACCTTAATTTTGAAAACCCTGAAACCAAAAAAAGTATTTACTGGCAGATATAATGTGTAGCAGCAAAAAGTGCCCTCTTTACAAGTAGGCAAGTGGAGAAATGCAATCAGAATGAAGTGAAGGCTCCAATGATGACAAGACCACTGCCCCCACCCTTCCCTTTTGATCTGCCTCTGCAGGCACACACATCAGGCAGATTAACCATGGTGTCTTTCCAGCGAGGCCATCAAAGTTGCTCCCTCATCCACAGTAGCCAATGGTTGCGCGGTCTTGGGTGCAAATTATTTTGTTCTGATTGCTGTTCTAGTCCTGAATCTTGGATTTGGAACATGCCATTGACACTTGAGATCTTTTCAGTGTACTGTAACTTCCTTAATCATCATCTGCGACTCAGTTTTTGAAAAGATTGTTAAAGGCACCAGCTCTGAGTCAGTACTTGGTTAGTATTTGGGTGGGAGACCAAGGGCCAGACCAAATGATGTTGGGGGTCTTATATGGCCCCGGGCTAGACATTCCTTACCCTTGGGTAGAAACTCTGTATTTGGCCACAGTGGTGGGATTGTCTGAAAGGAATCGTCACAGTTAGTGACATTAGTGGGATTTTCTCAGTGGAAAACCACAAATTTAACGTGGTAAGGGTTGGAAAGCCACATAGTTGATGAGCACAGCAGTGAAATAAAGAGTGGAAAGCCCACACTGGTCTGTGCTGATGATAATGGATTAGATCAGTGGTTCTCAACCTGTGGGTCCCCAGATGTTTTGGCCTTCAATCCCAGAAATCTTAACAGCTGGTAAACTGGCTGGGATTTCTGGGAGTTGTAGACCAAAACATCTAGGGACCCACAGGCTGAGAACCACTGGATTAGATAATGAAATAGAAGACCGATGGTGCAAGGTGATTCCCCTGCCCGCTTCACTTCCTTGCTTCCTCTGCTCACTCAAGAGACTTCCAACTCATTTGGACAGCCCATGAGCTCCTTGCATGCCATCATAGACTGCAACAACCCATTATAGACTATTCTGTAGTACACTAAATCTTCTGGATAGGACTTTGAAGATTGAAAAGGCACTGATGGTGAATTGAGGTGGCAGCCATGGATTAGTCTCGCTTGGCAAACTTCTTTTTTGCTTATAATTTTGAAGATTCAACCAAATGTTATATTTATCAGGAAAGGTAATCTCAAAAAATAAGGTAAACCAGCTTTTAAAAATGTAGTCATAATAAGCCTTTTGAGCTTGGTTAGAGAGCAATTGAAATCTATGTCACTTCTAGTGTCTTGTATGAATCTTGGTGTTATTCTTGTTTTACCATGAGATATTGTTGGAAGCGTTATCTTGTACTTCTCACCTCAGAACTCTCTTCCATCTGCTTTTTAAGCAGAAAGCAGAAGAGCATGCGAACTTACATTTTGAATCTGGAGTTTGGTAGTTAGTCCTTATCTGCATAGGAAGGAATTGGAATATTGCCTTTCCCAATATACTCAGGCAAAAGCAACCTGCTGCAGCCTGCTCTAGCTTGTCTATTCTACCTCATTAATAACTTTTGAAATCTTGGTCACACTTTGATGTTATTTAACTATGTACTGGTTTTCATCTGGGAAATACTGGAAGGTAGGCAGGCACCTACCTTCCAGTATTCCAGAAGGTAGAATGGCCATCAGACTGGAAAAAATCAACTTACATCCCCATACCAAAAAAGGGAAATGCGAAAGACTGCTCCAACTTCCGTACAGTGGCCCTTATTTCTCATGCTAGTAAGGTAATGCTCAAGATCCTGCAAGGAAGACTCCAGCAATACATGGAGCGAGAGTTGCCAGATTTTCAAGCTGGGTTTAGAAAAGGCAGAGGAACGAGAGACCAGATTGCCAATATCCGCTGGATAATGGAGAAAGGCAGGGAGTTTCAGAAAAACATCTATTTCTGCTTCATTGACTACTCTAAAGCCTTTGACTGTGTGGATCATAATAAATTGTGGCAAGTTCTTGGTGGGATGGGCATACCAAGCCACCTTGTCTCTCTCCTGAGGAATCTGTACAAGGACCAAGTCGCAACAGTCAGAACTGACCACGGAACAACAGACTGGTTCAAGATTGGGAAAGGCGTACGGCAAGGCTGCATACTCTCACTCAACCTTTTTAACTTGTATGCAGAACACATCATGCGATGTGCGGGGCTTGATGAATGCAAAGCTGGGGTAAAAATTGCTGGAAGAAACATTAACAACCTCAGATATGCAGATGACACCACTCTGATGGCCGAAAGCGAGGAGGAGCTGAGGAGCCTTCTAATCAAGGTGAAAGAAGAAAGCGCAAAAGCCGGGTTGCAGCTAAACATCAAAAAAACCAAGATTATGGCAACAAAAATGATTGACAACTGGAAAATAGAGGGAGAAAATGTGGAGGCCGTGACAGACTTTGTATTTCTAGGTGCAAAGATTACTGCAGATGCAGACTGTGGCCAGGAAATCAGAAGACGCTTACTTCTTGGGAGGAGAGCAATGTTCAGTCTCGATAAAATAATAAAGAGTAGAGACATCAGACTGGCAACAAAGATCCGCCTAGTCAAAGCCATGGTATTCCCTGTAGTCACCTACGGATGTGAGAGCTGGACCTTAGGGAAGGCTGAGCGAAGGAAGATCGATGCTTTTGAGCTGTGGTGTTGGAGGAAAGTGCTGAGAGTGCCTTGGACTGCGAGAAGATCCAACCAGTCCATCCTCCAGGAAATAAAGCCCGGCTGCTCACTGGAAGGAAGGATACTAGAGACAAAGTTGAAGTACTTTGGCCACATCATGAGGAGACAGCAAAGCCTAGAGAAGACAATTATGCTGGGGAAAGTGGAAGGCAAAAGGAAGAGGGGCCGACCAAGGGCAAGATGGATGGATGGCATCCTTGAAGTGACTGGACTGACCTTGAAGGAGCTGGGGGTGGTGACGGCTGACAGGGAGCTCTGGCGTGGGCTGGTCCATGAGGTCACGAAGAGTCGGAAACGACTGAACGAATGAACAAAGGCAGGCACCACTGCCCGTGAAGTCCACAGATTCTTACCAACACAGAATGCTGGGAGAATATTCCCTTTCAAAGCCATTCTTCTGTAACTCATAGTCAGATATATTGAATGAAAAAGGTAAAATTGAGGTATATCAGTAGATCTATTAGGTGAGCTGCAGTAAAATGTTTGAATTTCTAATTTGATTAACATCAAGCCATTAAAACAACATAAGGCCTTAATCCAATTCCTAGCTTCAATTTAGGCAGAATTTTTATTCAATGTGTTGACTTGAACTCTTCAGCAGCTGATTCAATAGGTCTGCTGCAGATGGAACTAGAGGTTGAGTGTAGGTCTTAGGACTTTATCTTATGCCCCCCTCCCAATTTTAAAACATTTATAATCCATTAAGGGTACAAGATCTTCCCACAACACAGGAGAACTTCCTGTCAGCCCCATCATACTTCATTAGGGAAACATCCAAAACAGTCACAAAAAAGGAGAGGGGGAGAAGACGGTCAGAAATTGTCTTCTGGACTTGGGGACCAGGATATAACTGGACAGGCCCATAGCCAGGATTTCGTTTCGGGGGTGGTGGTGGTGATTTTTTTCGGGTGGAGGCGTTCGGGGGGGCTGAGTTTCGGGGGGGGGGGGCTGAGTCTGAGTGAAAGAGGGTCTAGCCTAGCAAACCTTTTGTATCGTTACCCCAATACCCCCATGCATATGGGATATATTGAGTATGGTGATCAGATCATGATATGAATAAACATAACAGTTTAAATAATGCACCAGTAAGGCCTTTTCGCGAACCACCATGAGAATTTGGGGGGGGGGGGGAGGTGGCTGAAGCCCCTCGAGCCCCCCCCCCCCGGCTACATGCCTGTAACTGGAATATAACACCTGGGATAGGAGCTGTTAAATTTGCCTGGGTTGAATCACTTCAGTGATGAGGAGTAAGGGGTGGTCCCCTACCAAGCAGTTACATGTTTCATTTTAAGAAGAATATAGGCAAGTTAGAGCAGGCTCAGAGAAGGGCAACAAGGATTATAAGAGGTATGAAGAAAAAAAACATATGAGGAAAGGTTGAAGAAATGAGGCATGTTCAGCTTGCCCTCTTTAAATATCTCAGAGGGGATGAGGAAGCCCTGTCCTCTGCTGATCCTTTTTTGTAGAACTAGGTCTAATTGTGTTAAGTTGCAGGATGGTAAATGTCCATTGAACTTTAGAAATAACTTCTTCACAGTAAGAGCAGTTCAACAATAAAACCAAGTGCCTGGGTATGTGGTGGACTCTTCTTCTCTTAATACCTACAGAAAGAGGCTGGGCGGGCATCTATCTCTTGGGAAGGCCTTGGCTGGAGATCCTGCACTGAGCAAGAGGTGGGCCTGATTGCCCATGACTCTATGACTCTGCACCGGGACTTGATGCAGCTGGCTGTCAGCTGCATTAAGATTACTTCTGACCAAAAGGTCATGAGTTCGAAGCCAGCCCGTGTCAGAGTGAGCTTCTGACCAATTGTGTAGCTTGTTGTTGACCTTTGCAACCCAAAAGACAGTTGCATTTGTCAAGTAGGAAAATTAGGTACCACCTATGTGTGGGGAGGCTAATTTAACTAATTTACAAGGCCATAAAAAAGACTCCAGCAAAGCATGTGGGGAATGCGGAAGTACCTCATCAGTGTCGCAGATGCACGATGAAAGCGACAGGTCCCCTGGCAGCCAGAAAAGTTAAATACTAGTCTATGACTATCTGTCTATATGTGTTGTGTGTCTTTGGCATTGAATGTTTGCCATATATGTGTACATTGTAATCTGCCCTGAGTCCCCTGCGGGGTGAGAAGGGCGGAATATAAATACTGTAAATAAATAAATAACGCTGTAAGAACAAATTAGCTAGTTTCTAATTCTGAAACCAATTCTTCTGCTAGTTCTATGCTAAAAGGGCATATACTTCCTTAAATTAAAATGCATTCTCACATCTTGTCAAACTTTTCCAATTTCGCAGAGACATTCACAATTATTCCTCTATTATTGGGCTTTTTGGCCTATTCTCCAAGTCCTAGTTTCTCTCTTCTACTCCTATTTCTTCCCCTCTTTGTCCTCAGCTTACTTCAATTGCTTCAGTCTCAACTCTGACACTCAGAAATAATTTGCACTCATTTAAATTTGCAGTTGGTAGAAGAAAGACTCCTGCCCTTCTCCATAGACTCAGGGAAAAGCAAACTGCTGTAGCTTTTCGTATCGTGTGTGTTCCTCCTCATTAAAAATTTCTGCCTTCTGGAATGCACTCTGATATTGCTTGGACTCTTGTGTCCCAGTTTTATTTTTGAAATTTTGGAGGGTATTTACTTGTGCTCTGTTTGGCAGGCCTTAGTGTTATAGTTTTTTTTTTAAAAAAATCAATGTTATATACTTCCCCCCTAAAAGGATACCATTCTGGTCAATTTGCAACTTGCCTTGCTTTAGAAGCCAGAGTACAACAGCTTATGCCCAAGGTTTACAAATGGACTGTTAGAATGCTAAATGGGAAGTGGAGGTATCTGGATTCAAGCACCCACTGGAAATCACAGGGTGTCCTTGGGCTGGTCACTGCCTCCCTACCAGTCCTACTTCCAAGAAATGTTATGATGATAAAGGAGGTGGAGGAAGGGAGCCATGAACAATGACTGGAGTGTGCTGGATGAAAGTTAGGATGTGTGACGAATGAGTGGATGAGTGGAGAAATAGATCATGATAATGATCCTTTTGGGATATGTTCGAAATCATAGAATCATAGAATCAAAGAGTTGGAAGAGACCTCATGGGCCATCCAGTCCAACCCCCTGCCAAGAAGCAGGAATATTGCATTCAAATCACCCCTGACAGATGGCCATCCAGCCTCTGCTTAAAAGCTTCCAAAGAAGGAGCCTCCACCACACTCCGGGGCAGAGAGTTCCACTGCTGAACGGCTCTCACAGTCAGGAAGTTCTTCCTAATGTTCAGATGGAATCTCCTCTCTTGTAGTTTGAAGCCATTGTTCCGCGTCCTAGTCTCCAAGGAAGCAGAAAACAAGCTTGCTCCCTCCTCCCTGTGGCTTCCTCTCACATATTTATACATGGCTATCATATCTCCTCTCAGCCTTCTCTTCTTCAGGCTAAACATGCCCAGTTCCCTAAGCCGCTCCTCATAGGGCTTGTTCTCCAGACCCTTGATCATTTTAGTCGCCCTCCTCTGGACACTTTCCAGCTTGTCAACATCTCTCTTGAATTGTGGTGCCCAGAATTGGACACAATATTCCAGATGTGGTCTAACCAAAGCAGAATAGAGGGGCAGCATTACTTCCTTAGATCTAGACACTATGCTTCTATTGATGCAGGCCAAAATCCCATTGGCTTTTTTTGCCGCCACATCACATTGTTGGCTCATGTTTAACTTGTTGTCCACGAGGACTCCAAGATCTTTTTCACACGTACTGCTCTCGAGCCAGGCGTCCCCCATTCTGTATCTTTGCATTTCATTTTTTCTGCCAAAGTGGAGTATCTTGCATTTGTCACTGTTGAACTTCATTTTGTTAGTTTTGGCCCATCTCTCTAATCTGTCAAGATCGTTTTGAATTCTGCTCCTGTCCTCTGGACTATTGGCTATCCCTCCCAATTTGGTGTCGTCTGCAAACTTGATGATCATGCCTTCTAGCCCTTCATCTAAGTCATTAATAAAGATGTTGAACAGGACCGGGCCCAGGACGGAGCCCTGCGGCACTCCGCTTGTCACTTCTTTCCAAGATGAAGAGGAAGCATTAGTGAGCACTCTCTGTGTTCGTCCACTTAACCAATTACAGATCCACCTCACCGTAGTTTTGCCTAGCCCACATTGGACTAGTTTCCTTGCCAGAAGGTCATGGGGGACCTTGTCGAAGGCCTTACTGAAATCCAGGTACGCTACATCCACGGCATTCCCCGCATCTACCCAGCTTGTAGCTCTATCGAAGAAAGAGATCAGATTAGTCTGGCATGACTTGTTTTTGATAAATCCATGTTGACTATTAGCGATGACTGCATTTGTTTCTAAGTGTTTGCAGACCACTTCCTTAACAATCTTTTCCAGAATCTTGCCCGGTATCGACGTGAGGCTGACCGGACGGTAGTTGTTTGGGTCGTCCTTTTTTCCCTTCTTGAAGATTGGGACCACATTGGCCCTCCTCCAATCTGCTGGAACTTCTCCCGTTCTCCAAGAACTCTCAAAGATGGTTGCCAATGGTTCCGAAATGACTTCCGCTAGTTCCTTCAATACTCTGGGGTGTAGTTGATCTGGCCCTGGGGACTTGAACTCATTAAGAGCGGCCAGGTATTCCTGGACGACTTCTTTCCCAATTTGGGGTTGGATGTCCTCCAATCCCTCATCCACTCCATCTTGCTGAGGTTGAAGACTCTCTTTTTGTGAGAAGACCGAGGCAAAGAAGGCATTAAGTAGTTCTGCCTTTTCCCTATCCCCTGTCAGCATTGCCCCATCTTCTCCTCGAAGAGGTCCTATCGCCTCCTTGTTTTTCCTTTTTCTACTGACATAAGAATAGAAGCCCTTTTTATTGTTTTTAATGTCCCTGGCAAGTCTGAGCTCGTTTTTTGCTTTAGCCTTGCGGACCTTTTCCCTACAGGTGTTGGCTATTTGTTTGAATTCTTCTTTGGTGATTTCTCCCTTTTTCCACTTCTTGTGCATGTCTCTTTTGTGTCTCAGCACAGTTAGAAGTTCTTTGGACATCCATTCTGGCTTCTTTGCACTTGTCCTATTTTTTCTCTTTGTTGGCACGGTTTGCAATTGCGCCTTGAGTATTTCACTCTTGAGAAATTCCCATCCATCCGTAGCTCCCTTGTCTTTTAGTATCTGTGTCCACGGAATGCTGCTCAGCGTTTCCTTCATTTTTTGGAAATCAGCTCTCCTAAAGTCCAAAATGCGGGTTTGACTTGTCTTAGTTTCGGCCTTCCTTTGTACCTCAAATTGCAGGAGCACATGGTCACTTGCCCCTAAGGATCCTACCACTTCGACCGCATCGATCAGGTCCTCCGCATTTGTTAGGATGAGATCAAGAGTAGCCAATCCCCTTGTTGCCTCTTCTACCTTCTGGACCATGAAATTGTCTGCAAGGCAAGCGAGGAATTTGTTGGACCTTGTACTCTTGGCCGAGTTTGTTTTCCAGCAAATATTGGGATAGTTGAAATCGCCCATGACTACTACATCTCTTTTCTGTGCCTGTTTGGTCAACTGTTGGCAGAAGACTTCATCACGATCTTCCTCCTGGCTTGGGGGTCTGTAGTAGACGCCTACAACGACATCTTTTTGAGTCCCAGTTCCCTTGATTCTTATCCAGATGATTTCAAGCTGGTTTCCCAGATTGCTGTCTTGAATTTCTTGTGCAGCATAAGAGTTTTAGAAATATACAATGTATTCCAAATATACAAGGATGTTCTCATTTTCATCTGTGAAATGATGGAAGGTAGGAAGGCAAATGATGCATATTGTCAGTTGATGATTTGCATTTATGAATGAGCCATCCCACAGCGAACAAAAAGACTGTTCACATATTACACCAGGATGAGAACCATGGAGACCAGCAGCACTAGCCAGCATAGATAATCGTGAAGAATGCTGGGAGATGCAGCAACACTCTCTGGAGGAGAGCATGATTCCTACCTGATTTACATTACAGAATAATGTTTTCTAATAGGCCCAGTTCAGTTCATATAGCTATGAGTCAGTGTGTGCAGAGCAATCAATAATGCATACTTGAAATGGAGGGGGAGGAGAGAACAAGGTTTTCCTGAACAATTGTTCATTTAACTTGGTTTCAAAAGCCGTATTTCTTTCCATGCAGCTGTTTCAATGCCATTTGTTTCATCTCCAATTCAAAACAGTGAACCTGACAGTCAAAAGGATCTGTGAGAATAATGTTGAATGACAGTTATCAGAATAATGAAAAGAAGTTCTTAGCAAAGGCTGCTTCTGTGTCTTAGCTCAGCCTCTGCTTATTTAGGAAATGGCAGCAGTCACTGGATCATGAGGTTAGCTCTGGGGTACCAAGTGAGAAAGCGATGGAGGTTCCTGGGAGGCTTTAACTTGAGAAAGCACTCCATCTGCTTGCATGGAACCAGGCCCAGCCATGACACATTGTCAGACCCAGCCAGTGGCAAGTAAAAATAGCCCTTGAATGCGGATGCCTTAAAACAGCACGACACTGAGATGAGACAATTCCCACTCACAATTTAGGGAGCTATTGGCAGCATGATAGGGCAGCAAGAATGGACTGATAACATTTTGGAAACCTGGAGAGTATTCTCTCAATACTAAGGAGATTGTCTCATGAGGCTAATAGTGAACATTAGGAGTTTTCTATCACAAATGAAAATGCTTATGATCGCACAATGACATTGTTAGCTCATCTCAAAGCAGTCTTCAATTCATGGCCCAGCTGACCTTTTTAATACACGGGTGTGATGAAGCATTGATTTTTAACTGTAAGTTAAGCGTAGTTATGTATATGTGTCTCTACAGTTAAATATGATTGTATGTATGTATGCATATATATATATATATATATATATATATATATATATATGCTTAGATGGTTGAATATTATTATATGTATGTGTTCAGGAGGTAAAAGACAGTTATGGATGTACATAAAGGGTTAATTATTTAGAAATGGCAGAACTAGGGGGATGGGACCAAGCTCAGCACTCTGAGTTAGGTTGCCATGGAGAAAGGGGTGGAGCCAACTGCACTTACCAGAAGCAGACATTTTGAGGCTTCAGTCCTTTGGTCATCGAGCTAAAGGGAAGGTGGTTCAAACATGTGGTGAACCAAACTAAGGGAAAGCTTTTAGCCTGAGTGATTTAATTAAGTCAAGGGGACTTATTTAGATTTGTGGTTTAGCTGTGTGCTAATAGGAGAAGAAATCCCACTGGGGATCTTTATTTCAGCAGGAAGCTGAAGGGAGACAAGGGCATTAGCTGACCTTAGTTAATCTGTCAAATAAGGAAATATATTTAGAAGTGTAACAACTAAAGAACTAGTTGGTGAAGTAAAAGACAGCCTAAAGTTATATTAAAAATTGTTGAAACTGTAACTCGTGAAGCTTTATACCTCAGGAGAAGAGAACTCTGAAACCATTAAGACCTTTCCATACTCCAAATAAACTTGTTCTTGTTTTAGTAACTCAAGTCTCAGTGTACTATTTCAAGGAGAGAAAAAACCTCGCTACACAACAACAACAATTTTTATTGATTAGCAGTTGGCCTTATCAAAAACAGACAGTGCAAACACAACATACAACATACAACATACGTCTGGTCCTATTAAAATAGAATACAAATATATAGGAATTTATCAACTTTAAACCAATGTAGCTTAGCCATAGATATATGCATCAACTATCCTCGTCTCCCCTACACTGCACCCCAATCTGATCTATGTACTCTGATCTCCTTTTGGCAGCTTTAAACAAATAAAGGGCAACTTGTGTTGTCAGAATGGGGTTAAAACCAGCCAACAAAAAAAAAGCACTTCACCAAAAGAAGCACTACAGAGCGGTAGCAGTGAATCTATTTGAAAATAGGGGAATCCATTAATAAACTAAATAGGAAACCCCTATTAACTGGTGGCAGCATAGCCTAGTACCCCACAGATGGTGGCAGCATACTAGATTGAATAGAATATCAGACAATGAAGAGGAAGCCTTTACAAAGGGGAAATCCTGTTTTTAGAAAGTAGAAAGCTCTTCCAAAGTGTGTTGAACTGGTGGGATAGGTCAAAAATGCTATTCCAGAGAGCTTAGAACATGCATATATTTTTGTAGGTGTGCTGTGGGTTTCAACTGCTTCACTTTTCCATCCCTGAACTTGAGATAACCTCTACCTGTAAGCCATAACTTCCCACTTTGACAGTTTGCTTCCTTTAAAATTCAAATAGCTGTACAACTTCGCAGGTAATTCCAGGCACTTTCTGAAATCACTTCCCAATAATTTTTGAAATTATGTGTTCTTGTTGGTTCACACATAATAAGTGAAGATCCACACAGCCTTTCTAAGCTAATGAGCCATCTAGCTGATGTTCAGGAGATGGATAGGCACAACATGCAACTCCCAATAATGTATTAATTTATACAATCAAGCTGTCCTAGGGTATGTTTTCCACAAATTCTGAGAAAGCTTGCTGTGAGCACAATATTCACCCTTTGCCTCTGCTAGTGATAACAAGGGAAAGGCTTCTGGGATTCAAAATAATGGAGAAAACAACAGATGGTGGGAAGTTCTCCCTGCACTGCAATCACATTGAGTTAGGAATCCTATAGTTTTAAGACATTGCATCAAACTGAGATCTCCTCATTCATTCATCATCTCCCATCACACCATGCACTTCATGCACTTGCTGTTTTGTGCTTTGCAGTGCAGCACTCTTTGATAAAAAGTATTTCTGCTCAAAGTTGATCTGGGGAGATATTTGCTTGGCTTCTATGATGGAAGGGAGGAAAAATATTTAATATTTCACTGTCACTGGGGAATCCTGTGAGATGAGATGTGAGTGTGCTGGTGACATCAAAGGTATGGCAATGTCACCCAGTGACACCTGCCCCATGCAGGTTTGGAAAGGTGATGATTCACTTTAGCATCTTGAACCAGCTCCTTGACTAGCACTGTTTCTTCTTGTTCATTTCTCTTTGGTAGCTTCCTAAATGTCCTCTGGTCTAAATGCTATGCTAAGGAACACAAATAGGCTCTTAGAAAAAAAAGATTCTTTCTTGTTCCTGTCCTCAAGGACTGCTTAGGTTGCCACACTAAAGCAGTCCATCATTTGCTAATGGGCTCCTTTCCCTTTGTTGTCCCCAAAGCCAGTTGCAAGGCTGGGTAGACCACTTCTGAGGCCCATGGCTCTAGCAGAGCAGCTGGGTTTGCTGATTTACTAACTACAGCTGCTCTAATTGAATGGCAAGTGGAGCATGGCTGGCAGTGGTCCTTTCTTTCCAATCCCTCCAAGGGCTGAGCCAAAGCCATTTCTCACATTTGCTAAAGGGAGGAAGTGTTCTTATATGATGGCTGGTTGTGATCTGTGGAATTTCAGTATTTGCAATTAAAATTACCCAAGATGTTGCTTTCCTTTTTCCAAAGTAGATTTGGGATGCGAGCACAGGGATTACAATGTATTTAAACAGCTTGCTGTGTCACACACAAATCACTTAAAATATTATTCTGCAAGTTTAAGAGGAATTCAGCTGCTCGGAGAGGCTCCAGGCCTGTCTGTTCTCATTATATTCTTCTGGATCCTAAACCATACTATATAGGATTATTATTTATATCATTCCTGTCAACTTCTCACTGGTAATTTAGCAAATATCTATTGAATATTTAGCTTTTTCATTACCTGTGATATTCCTTTACACATATCCTTTCACCACAATTTATTCTTGATATCTGATTGATTTATTCGTCACCACTTTTAGTTTTTCCACTTTCAAATGCACAATCAAAAATAAAAATCTCTTCACTCATTTTCTGAAGACTTGTTTCTTTTTCTGTTAAGTTATTCTTCCCCAGTGTGAAAGCCGTGGTGTGTTTATACCGTCACTATATCTTTTCTTATTGTCAGACAGGTGCTCCACTTGAATAATCTGAACAGCAGAAGATCAGGGTATTCAGCCTGGAGGAGAAATGAATGATGTGAGGCTTGACTTCATAATCATTTGTTGAACAGACAACCAGTGTGGATAAATAATCTATCCTTCCACGACTCTTCAATGTGCAAAATTTCTTTCAAATACAATATTTTCCCTGGAGGTTTTTTTTTTTAAAAATCAGTGCATTGCTCAGAGCCATGATCCATAAGAGGGGAATCTTGGAAGGAAACCCCTCTATGTATTAATGTAGCTCAACATTACCTATGAGAATATCTGGGATATTTGGTAGCTTGCCAAGCAGCCAGAAGAAACTGGATGTTATCTTTTGTTCTCCAAAATGTAATATCCTTGTCCAATATTTAGACTAATTGAAATTGACCAGCATCTTTCTATTTCAATTTGATGTTCAAAAAGAAGGTTGTGTGTGTGTGTGTGTGTGTGTGTGTATATATATACACACATACCAATGACATCAGAAATGTAGGTTACATCATGACTGGGCAAGGTATTTGATATCCTACAAAAGGACTGGCTTTTATTGAATTCATTGTTTCCTGGCACATTGGAAGTGACATCATGGTGCACCTGCTCACTAATTTGGGCTGATTTACACTCTACTCAGTGATTTCTGGGGTCTTGTATGGGAAAGGGGCAGAGAAGTGAAACAGTCATGTTCAAGAGTGGCTTTCTTTCACCTGGGACTGTTTTCATGGGAAAATTGCCTGAAAAATGATCCAAAAAGATTTTAGGGTTGGGAGATTAGTGGGAGATATCAAGGCTAGTGTCATATTCATAGTGTGGATGAGGGATTGCTGATTAAAGGCTCAGATGGAGAACTATAGCCTAGCAATGAACAGCCACCTTCTGAAGGAACATCCACAGAAGGAACGACAACTCAGCCTCTTGACCAAATACAATGGAGCAGTCTGAAGAGGAGTTAACCGTGCCAGCACTTGTGGACTTAAGGAGAGAAAAGTCTCAGCTGAGAAAATTATTGAGGCTAGCTGACAAGAAGGCCAGCAACAGGGAACACCCATGAAAGTAGGATTTAAGAGACTGGCATTTGTTATCTGATTGCTGGCTGCCACATCAGTGCTTGAGCCAAGACCTTGCACCCTTGAACTCTCTGGAGTCTGGACTACTCTTGGACAACGGCTCTGGACTGTGGACTTAATCTTGCATCTTGGATATGATCAGTAATTGGTTTTTGACCTGGAACAGTCATTAGACTTTCCCTCTTACTTTTTCCGCTGAGCATTTGGCATATTTGCAAATTATTCAGCTAGACCTGAAATTGTTTGTACATACTCTGCCTGTCTTTAAAGGTCATGGCCTTGACAGACTATAAATGAGGTTTGTGACTGCTTGTGGCCTGTGGTCAGAGCTTTCCTCAACCTTGATTTAATTGGAAGCCAAAATACTCTTTTATTTAGAAGTCCTCTCTGCCATGAACTTTGTCTTCACTCTGGATCTCAGAATTCAGCTTGTTATCCCCAAGCTAACTTAGAGGTTTAATTTTTTCTGATGCACATTACCCCAAGAAGGAAACATACCAGGAGGGAAATCCAAAGCTTCTTTATTTTGCTGTGACAAAAGCAAAAGAGAGTACCCGAGAATAACTTTTCAGAAAGTAGGCACACTGAACAATGCAAGCATGAAGATATTTATACAGCTTATTTCTACATCATGGCTGCATCGCTACGTCACAGGACATATATCCCAGAGCATGCACATTTAGGCAAACTTGTATAGTGAAAGAGTGGGAGGGGATTTTCACAAGATTTTTATTTGATTTGGAGGTTCTGAATATTAGTGAGAAAATCAGAAATGCCTCTTTTTCTTGTTTCCTAGAGTTGGGTTTAAAGAAGAGTTTCCTTGGCAGAGCTGGACAAAAGTATGCCAGGAAATTTGTTCTCCCTAGATGAACCAGTAACTCAAGGGTAGGGTTATGTAATGCCCATCCCAGACCATATTAGGAGCCCACAAAAGAATCCCAGTGAATTAGGAGCCCAGTGAATATTTTTGTCTGTGTGAATTCAGCTATGGGTGGTGGTGTCCTTGTCAATGGAGCTGAATCTGCTCTAGGATTTAATACAAACTCTACAGGAGCTATCCAAGTTCAACTGTATCACCAAAGTAGGTTCAGGACCTTGGACAGTTTCTTTAAATCTTGGACTGGAACCCAGAAGGGATTCACCATTCCACTTACATGGGAATCATCATTGCCTGCATTTCTACAGCCAGGAATTATCAAAGTTTAACACAGTCTGCTTTGGACTCCATGACCTCTCAACATTTCCTTTGACAGTTTTTTAAGCCAGCTGGACCTACACAACATGGCTTTTTCAGCAAAGAGCAAAGCATATACATGTAATCAGCAAGTCTCTTCCAATCTACTGTCTCATTTCTAAATCTTTTTAAAATGAATATTTATGAAGGCATCAGTAATCAAAAGTCCATCCAAAAGTAGACACATCAGAATGATTAGTGATTGCAGATTGGTAAAGGGGCTTGGGATTTAGTTGTGCTTTAGATAACTATTAAGACTGAACCTACAGCCCAATGCAAACATTCTTGGTAATAAATAAGATTTGTTGAAAACAAAAGTCTTTGGTAGGCATAGGCTTACATTACAAAAGTTAGTTTCTCCTAAGAAGATCATTTGGTTCCCATCCTTTCTTCCTTTGAGGCAAGCCCCAAAGACCTTTCAAATATGTCAATTGGGTTTACCTAAAAACCTGTTTTATTTGTATTTTTCTACTTATTTTGTTATAATTGTTTTTAGAATAATTTGTGATATTGCAATTCAGTTTTGGTGTTTTTTGCTGTGATATTTTAAACCTTTGAGAAGCCATTAATGGGAAAAAGCTAGAAGTAGTTAGAGTGTTGGACACTAAGAGACAAAGATTCCAATCCCTGTTCGATCCTGGAGACCCATGGATGGGTAATCTTGAACAAGCCACATTCTCTCAGCCTAATAAGGTGGTAACGGGTAACCAGCGTATCAGACTTGCCAATAAGATCATAGGATAGGGTTGCCATAAGATAGAGCTGATTTGATGGTATGTGAGAGCAACTTGATAATCCTGAACTCACAGTGTAGCAAATTATTCACCCAAATACTGAGATCAGCGTAATTAAAAACAGTATACAATTTTACATTTGAAATAATGCATTGTAATAACCTTAAAACTGTAATAACCTTAAAACTCCCTTTCCCTCCCAGACATTTTGTACATTCCCTATCTGGATTTCAGTTCTCTCTCTTCCAGTGATTAGTATACCCAAATGAGGCCAAGTGACAAACTCTCTTAAACTTTCTGGCAGTCTTTAAAAAGTACAAATACTTTCATCCAAATACAGACTCTTTTCCATTCAATGCACACCCCAAGAACTAATTAAATGCTCATCATGGTATATTGTGTTTTGGTGACTGACACCCAATGTATTATCTACTCCAAGACAATAGTTAAGAGAATAAAACACTTTTACAAGAGTGTTTTAGCCATCAATGTGTAATAAAAGGTTTGAAGCAATGTAAAATTGGAAGAAGAAATGATATATTCTCAAGCTGTTTTCATCCCATTAGCTCAAATCAAAAAGAATAAAAGCAAATGTAGTTTAGAAGATGAGCAAAGAAATCTGATCTGAAGCAAAATAGGATGGTAGCTGTCTTTGTTGTGGCTTGTTCAGCTGGAGTTGGTGTGAAACTGTCAATCCAATGTTGGCTTCAAACATTTTTCAACAAGCACAGAAAGTAGCTTCCCTGTTTGTTCAAAACATTAAAAAAAGAGTTTGTTCAGCACTCTTGAGGGGAGTGGTGTGTGTTATACACCAGCCACAAAGCATATATGCCTCTCCATGGAAGGGATGTGAGAGCTCCAGTACCAAACACTATGGAAGAAATATATATACAGGAACTCCATGCCTTGTATTGGTTTAAGCATTGGGTGAGTGCTCTGGGGGACCTAGGTTTGAATTCCTGATCTGCCATGGAAACCCACATGGTAACATATGGGCAAGACATATTCTTTCAACTTTAAAGGGAAAGAATGGCAGATCTGTTCACAATAATAATAGAATTGGAAAATCGTAAGTTGAAGACACACAACAGCGAGAAACATTCACTTACATTTCCTGTTTCAGTAATTACAAGTGTATATCTAGCCATTCTGAGAGCCAGTAAAAAAACTTCCAAGTAATCTGTATCATTTGCAAATTTTGTAGCAATCCAGCTTTACAAGTACAAGGGAAGACAGAATGCAACTTAGTTTTCAGTGGATGTATCAACAGTTTCAGAAGTAATCGCTGATGCTGTTTGTCATGCATCTTATCCTCATTGACCATCACTCAAAGACAAAGCATAGGGGCCTTGCTGTGTCTGTGAGTGGCAAATGAAGGTGGAACCATTGATTGCCATAAGAAAATATTTAATTAGATTGATGATACTGGTGCTCTTTTTTTCAATAGTTATTTCTATCACTTCTCTACAAGAATATTGCTTACACATCGAGCAGATTGTTAATGCAAGGTTTATTGAAAAAATGCAAGTAAGTTTGAAAGACCCTGCCTTAATAGCACTGCATTAGGAAGAGGTCTCTTAGGTCTGCTCAGTGCTCACAGATCATAACCATTTGATTATCATTCACTCATTTTGCATTTCCTTCTTCATAGATTATAATGATTAAGTTCTAAGGGATGAAAAAAGAGGAAACTGGGGTTCAGGTTATTTGTGGCAACAACCACATTAAGGACATAATGATATGTAATGGTTAGCAACCTTGAGCTTTACTCTGCACACAATGCAGACTCAGTGGAATGAATTTCAAAGGGGTTTGTGCAGAAGACCCATTACAGAAATCTGTCTTACACTGTTTCCCTCAGCTCAGTCTTGTCGATGTTGATTTACACTGAGCCTTTGGAGTAGGAAAGGGAATTCTACCACCCTCAAAATGTTGTTCGGCCCAGCATTCTTCATCAATGACTATAGGGGTGCTGGAAGTTGAAGATTATCAATATCTGGAGAGCTTCACAATTCCTATTCTTGCTCCAGGGCTTTTGTTAGTCAATCTGCTTGGGAGATGCCAGAGACTGAAGCTGCCACTTGTGTTCTGCCGCTATAGCCTCAATCCAATTTTTAGCACAACCATGTTTTATCCTTTGATTAAATGGGAATTTGGAAAGTGAACAAACTTTTAAGTTCCATTCATTCAATGGGTTTATTCTAGTTTTAACTAAACAGTTAGCTTTAGGCCAAAAATGGTCAAAGAAAGATCCTTCTGGTGTTGCTGAATGACAGCTCTCACCATTCTTCAGCAAATATTATGCTGGCTAGGACTGCTGGGCACTGCAGTCTAACAACACCTAGAGGCCCAAATTTAGCCAACACTGCTTTGGCCTTTGTGTGAACCTTGTAGCATTGCCACGGGTTACTTGTGATAAAGTTTAGAAAGTGATATGAAAAATCCAAGATCACAAAAACTTTTAATACATACTCCTTAGCAGAACTTCCTTCCATGAGTGGATTCCATCTCCTTTTTTCAGAAGAGAAAAGCAAGCAATTGAAACACTTTTTCCTCTTAAAAAAGCATATATCCATGAAGTGTTGTTTTAAAACAGACAAAATGCAGGCAGAGAGTGAGTTTGTCATTTTGATGACAAGTTAGGATAAGCCTGTGTTTTCGTGTGAGGGCTTGCATAATAGTAGTACACTCTCCCCCTGAAGAGTGAGGCATCTTAATACCTCAAAGGAGTAAAGAATGACCCCTTCAGTGAGAATGATTGCCTGCTTTTCTGAGATAACCAAGACAAGTGATTGAGTAACAGAGGCCAGGGCAGAGAATCAATTCTGTGCTAATGAGCATACAAAGCTATCAGGAAAGCATACAGCATGCAAGATTGGGTAGGCTAAAGGCAATAATAATCCACTGACAAATAAAAGGCAAAGGGTACTTTTGACCCTATAAAATGCTGTGCATATATAAACTGACTTGGCGGGGTGTCCATTCTTTTTCAGATGGCCAGTGGCTTGATCTTGTGGACTGCAGCCAAGGTATACAAGCAAGGTGCTGATAGGGAGTCATGTTGCTTTATCCCTCATAGCTTCATTGGTTTTTCAGTCATGGCTGAGCAGATAGGGCTAAATTAGTTGTTATTTAACCCCAACTGAAGTTATTGTTGTTAACTGTCATTGAGCTGACTTTAACTTTTGACAACCCTATGAAAGCCACCCTACCATCAACAGCCCTGCTCAGGCAGACTCTGAGCTTTGTCTTCCTTGATTGAATCTATCCATTTGTAATGCAGTCTTCCTCTTTTTTCACAATTGTAACTTTTTTGCAACATAAAAATCATATGAATAATACTTGTTGAACAGAAAGATTTTGCTATTTTTTTCATTCTTGTGTGTAGGAACAAAATAAGTGAAAATTTGCATCCCGACTTCTGCAATCTGCCTGCAGCACTAACTAATGTTGTTACACTTGTTCCTTCTGCCTTTCCTAATGTCAAATCCATCAAGGCACTGGAGAGAAGGGATGATGATGGACATGGTGGCAAAAAAAGCCTAATCAAAATGTTCTGCAATCAGAGCAAAGGACTAGAAGCCCCCCTTTGCAACAGGCAGGCCCGTAGCCAGGATTTCATTTCGGGGGGGGGGGGGGGTGTGAATTTTTTTCAGGGGGGGTTTCGGGGGGGGGGGGGGGCTGAGTCTGAGTGAAAGAGGGTCTAGCCTAGCAAACCTTTTGTATCATTACCGCAATACCCCCATGCATATGGGATATATTGAGTATGGTGATCAGATCATGATATGAATAAACATAACAGTTTAAATAATGCACTAGTAAGGCCTTTTTGCGAACCACCATGAGAATTTTGGGGGGGGGGGGGGGGTGAAGCCCCTCAAGCCCCCCCCCCCCGGCTACATGCCTGGCAACAGGTAGTGCCTGACTAGAATGTCAGTTGAATTTTACTTCTGTATTGATGGATGAGGGGTATTATTATCTCCACTGCACTTGGGACATGTTTACTTAGCTGTAATAGAGGCCATGTGACATGAAGGCTCATGTGGACCAGGTAAGAGATTACTGTTGCTGCCCCTGACTTTCTGCTGCCTGAGTCCATTGCCTACCTCTGTATAGTTATAGAGTGGTGAACTGGAAGTGTCTGGAAGATATGTGGCGTTCTAAATGTTTTTACACTATGTAGACCTGCAGAACACAAGTCATTCTGAAAGGTTGGGGGCCTGGGGAGAGATATTTATTATAGTACCTTTTGTCACTCACACCATGCTCTCTGTCCTTCCCTCAATCAATATTGGCCTTCTGCACTGTTCAGTTGTAGAAAAGCAGAGATGATGTTTCACACTTGACTTTTCTGTGTGCATTCAAGTAGACCAAACAAATGGTAAGAATCCAACAGCTGTTTGAATAGCTTCCAGATTGTGACAAAAACGGTTGTCAGACTCCTGGTTGCCTGGACCAGTTTGTGAGTGACAGAGCAGGTGTGGATGTGAGCATTTTGCTAATTGCTTCTTCTGGAAAGGTGTTCTGTCATTAGATTTGTAGCAACTGAAATGATCAGGTGGCAGCAGCAGATGGGGGAAAGCAGGGGCAGGCTCCATAGCTCCTGGTAGATAATGTCTATAAATATGATCATCAAAATGATCAACTTCCACAATTGTTATTTGTTAGGTCTTTCATCCATGAGCACTAGCTCGCCACTCAGTTCAAGCAAAAAGAGCAACTTTTTAGAAAAAAACAAACCTAGAACAGCAACATAAAAAACTCAGTGTAAATAAACATGATGCATACTGGAGAAAAAGGGGGAAGGATGAAAAATTAAGTCTAATCTCAGTGGCAGAGTAGGCATTTTGAATGGTATGGTCTAAGGATGAAGGGGGAGGGGGGATTCAACTCAGAACACCTTTTTTTTCTTCAAAAGTAGCATTTCCATACCTCCCAATGTTGATAAGATAATGTGCGCCTAGTCTCCAGCATTTGCAAGGCACGCAGAGCATTTCTGGGAAACATGGACAAAAAATTGCAATTAGGAGACATGCATATCTTTTAAAAATTGTGCACTCAACTGTGGGAAAAGTTTCTAAAAGCCAATAGGGGCACAACATTAAGAAATACACGTAAAAAGAATTGTATAAATTTCAGCATTCAAGTTGATACAATATGACAGAAATCAAATGCAGGTTGGATTTTGAGAAGTTGATGAAAGTTGGTTGAAACACTGCTGAAAGTGAGAACTGTCGTGATGAGTGATTCCACTTCAAATTCACCTTTGCAGTTCTAGAAGATGCCTTATGAAGGATAACTTTAGTTTGGTTGTAATTTGCAACAAATTAAGCAGGATGGATATATACTACATGAGGATGCACAACAGTTATAAGTACCTCTATATAGAATTACAGAGCATCAAAGTATTTGTATTGCCCACATTGCTCCTTTCACTCCAAAAGCACAACATTACACACAAGCTTTTTAAAGTTTTAGGGATGCTAGTCAAGGACAGTGCTTTAAAAGGTGGAAGTTGAAAGGGCAGAAAAGGGGAAAAACAAAAATTCATTTCTACTTCTTCTGCATTTCCATTTTGAAAATGGAATCCCTGTGGTATGAATGAGAAGAGTAGTTTAACATTATTGAAAAAATTACTTTTGAATGTTGAGTAACCCTGAAAAGAAGAATTCTGAACTGATGAGAATATTTGCTAATTGGAATTTATACTCACAAAATTCATGCATGGCTGTTTTGCATAGTAAGTGGCACATCTGTGCAGAAAACAGCATTTTTGCATGAAAAAAAATATGTTGCAACATAGAAATAATAATTCCTTCATATAAAATAGTGTTTCTGTCTAGAAATTGTGATTTCTACTGCAGTAAATTTGCACATGCTTGATTTCAATAAAAACGTTTTCTGCACTGGTTTCCCATGGAAATCACCCATTTACAAATCCACAATTAGATATTTTTCTAGGTAGAAACAATGCTCACTGTGTGAGAATTGATATTTCTATGTTGAAATATTGCACTGAAATACAAAAAATGCAGTTTCTGTTGCAAAAACAACTATGTTTGAATTTTGTACAAAACAAGTCTAGGATTGTGAATATTATTATTTTTATGGTTTTTTATACCCTGCTTTTCATCTCCACAAAGGAGAGTCAAAGTGGCTTTCCTTGAAGACTTTCTCAGAATGAGAAGAGAATTGCTGAAATTATTTGTTCCTAGAAATTTAGTGAAACTTGTGGATAGCTCTGCTTGGCAACAGCTGGTATGCACCAACATGAGATAGATCTGCATTTTTAAAGCCTCAGTGTAGGGGGGTTGAGAAGGGTGGGGTACAAATACCTGAAATAAATAAATAAATAAATTTCACACTTTATATGGACTTAAAGGATGGTGGAAGGATATGTTTTTTTTATCAATATCCTAATGGCGAGATAAATACATTCACCCCATATGAGATTTTAGTGGTGCATTAATTCATCCCAGGAGCAAGCTCCATGATCAGGTTGTTGCTGGAAGCAAAAGGATATGTGACACAGGTAAAGCTGGTGAAGGCTGGTTACAGCAGGGTAGCTCATTGTATTTTAATACAAAGATCTGCCAAGTAGTTTTTCTGCAGCATGAAAAGTCATAAAATTGCATACCTGATAAGGCTGAATGAGGATAACAGTGGCATAGTGACGAGACAAGATGGAGCTGTGATTTGTCATTCAGAAACCCTATATAAATGATAAACATAAACCTTCATTCACCATGGCATGTCAGCTCTTTTTATTTTCAGTTTGGGGTCAGTTGGTATAAAATACTTGGGTGGCATTTCCTATCCCCCTTTCTCCAAAGCAGCCAAAGGTTTAGAGTCACATAATTCTCACAGCATCCAGCCAAATGTCACCCGAATCACTCCAACATTGTATACTTTATGACATGAATGTTCCCTCAGAGACACATTTAATCCTTCACAGCCGAGTGAACTAAGACACTGGGTTCCCAATTTGATTACCTCTTCATTGTTACAGCCCTTCACAACAGAGCCAGGAACCTTCTGTCTTCTCAGCTCATGTAGCCTGGCATGAATGCCAAATAACAACTGGGGAGTTTTGATCACAAGGCTGAAAGCATATTCCTTACAGTGGCTACAGCCCAGCCCTCAGCTGTGCACACTTACATTTTCATTGAAATCAGCAGGTCAAGAGAGCCTGCGACTTTGGGCAGAAGTCTTTGTCAATCATTATTTCCAATCAAATGTAGTTCTGCTTCCCATTTAAATCAATCAGGGCACATAACGACGTGGTCCCGGAAGCCTGTTGTCTGCCTTAAGGCAACAGGCAACTCTCCAGTTGTCTTTCTTCATCTGAATGCTCTCAAACACTTGCATGTCCAAATTTATGAAGCAAATATGTGAAATTCAAAATGGCAACACCAACCAGGCAATAGGTTAATTAGGGTAGCATTTTTGGAAGCGATGGAGCTGGCTTATACCAAGGAAGTCTATTGCTGGATCCTGTTGGCACACTAGATTGATGTTTGCTGTTTTTTCGGGGCCCAAGAGCGGCAATAAGAAAAGGAAGATAAAATCTGCCAGCTCTGAGCAACCTTCATGGGACATTCAGGCTTTTTTTTTTTTTGGTGAAACATGTAGTTGCTGTGATTGGGCCTATATGTCCATCTAGTTATGTATCATCTCCTTTGAGTTGCAGGGCCGGTCTATTTTTATTATATTGATTTATAGCCTATTTTTTCTTCTTAAAAAAAGACTCAACATGGGTTAACAACACTAAAAATGATACAGTTTTAAACATACAAACACAAAAATAGGATTAACTATGGAAACTACTGAATATAAATAGGTAAGGCTATTAAAACCATAAAAAAACTATTATTATGCACAAAACCTTACACAACACCTCCTGGCTCTGTCTGAAAGCCTTCTTCTTTAAAGGTCTGCCTGAATAAAAAGGTTTTAGCATGCTGCTGGAAGGACAACAGGGAGAAGGTCAGTCTAGCTTCCCTGGGCAGAAGGAGTTCAAGAGTCAAGGGCCAGCCACTGAGAAAGAAGGCCTATTCACTTGCATCCCTACCAACTGTGCTGCTGAAAGTGGTGGGACTGGGAGAAGGGCCTCTCTTGAGAATCTCAGGGCTCAGGCAGGTTCATACAGGGAGCTGCGATCTGTCAAATAGCTGGACCTTTGCCCTATAAGGCATTATAGGTCATAAACGCCACTTTGTATTGTTCCCGGAAAAAAAAATTGGCAGGTAGTGGATATGTTGCTACAGGGGGATTGTGCACAGTCCTGGTTGATAACTGAACATTAGGTAGATTGAAGTAAATATCTTAGGCAGTGGATTTGGCTATTTCCTTTTCCTTTAGGATGCCACATAAACTGTGCTCACTCCTGAAGCTAAGCCTTCTGTTCCTCCCCAATATACAACAGGGAAGTATATTTCAATGGCCATTCTAACCAGTTTCTGTATGTGGAACAGATAGGAGTGTCATTTTACCCTTGTATCCAACTGCAAAATAACTTGGCTTAGCCTTGCTGATGGGTAGCAGCTCAATAGTGTTGGCATTTTATGCTACTTGGTTTTTTTTTAAAATGAAGATGTCAAGAATTAAACTTGGAGCCTTTTTGTATACAACATGTCTGCACTTATTTTTATGATACTCTATTCTAGCATGCCACATACATGAACAACATTTCCCTATTGTTTAAAAGCAGCAATCTTTGAAACTGTATTCAGTGAAAAGGCAGTTGCTTGCTACCTGCCTACCTAATATCAGACAAAATCATTCTAACAGCTGTTTTATTAAACTAGGATTATGGTATATGACGTCTCCTAGAATATATTGTACCAGTGCAGCCTTACGTGGAACACATCTAACATCCAGAACTATAGTTATCTGCATGGACCCACACTTGCACTCTTCTGGTTGTTAGGTATGTTTAATTTCCCCAGTAGGATTTAATGGATAACTGGCAAAGCAATGTGTTTGGAGTTTTGTCAATCATCCAATTCTGCTACCCAGCCTAATATATTTGGACAGCAAATCTGTTACACTGATAATCTCCAGAGTGAAGCGGATAAACCAAATTAGCAAAGCCATGAAAAGAAAGCCTGAGCCACTTGTGTCAGACGGCATCCTTGAATCCCATTATTACTCTCCTCTGATGTTTTATCTGCAGGTCATCAATCAGGTGTAAAGGTGATAAATGGTACAAATTTGCTACTTAACAGCAAAATGTACCAGTTTAGAGTGCAAGTGATGATTTCATCCACAAAAATTGGGATCAATTTAGCTAATGTTATTTTCTTGGAATAGTAGCACATCTGTCACTCAAGGTGAATCTCCCAAGTGGTATTATTGACATGTGTGCCCAGAACAGTATCCCTAAGTACCATCCCACCGAAGTTCTTCTCACCTGCTCCATTCTAGTTCCACCAGCAGAAACAGCTCTTATAAGTCATGACAATGAAACAGAACCTTGTTGCTGAGAGGCAGCATGCATGATGTTGGAGCACATTATACAGAATTTGGTTGGATAGTCCCACTTAGAGTAGACACATTAACCGAAATGTTGCATAATGCATCAACACATAGATAAATCCTTTTGATTTTATGTGTTTACTCTAGTCAGGACTAATAGGATTTAGATCACTTGCTTGTAGGTTTGCTTGTAGCTAAAGGCACCAGATCCCATCTGATCTTGGAAGCTAAGAAGGGTCACCCCTAGTTAGTTAAGAAATGGTAAACCACCTCTGAGCATTCCTTGCCTTTGGAAGCCCTATGACGTGCACAAAGTTGCCATAAGTTGATAGGACACTTTAAGGCACATGCCATATACAAGAAAACGAATACACACTGGAGATGTGTGAGGCATGGCTGGGTCTGAATCTCAGACAATAAAGCATATCATATCTATTTAGAGAAAATAAAACAAAAGGGTGGATATATAGGTTGCACACTCCAACTCATCCTATCCTCAGCAGCTCTGCTCAGGCCTTGTTGACTCAGGGCATCAATAGTCTCCTTGACTGAATATCAATCCACAATGCAGTCTTCCTTTTCCTGCTGCCTTTAACTTACCAATAATTCTTATTTTTTCCAGTATGTCCTGTCTTCCCATGATATGCCAATAGCACAACAGTCTCAGTTTAGTCATCTTGGCTCCTAAGTAGAATTCAGGTTTGATTTGTTCTAGAACACAGTCATTGATGTTTTTCAAAATCCACATTATCTGTGGAACTCTCCTCCAGCACCATATCAAATAAGTTGATTACTTCCCTTATCAGCTTTCTTCACTGTCCAGCTTTTACATCCATACACAAAAACTGGAAAGATGAAAGCATGGACAATTCTAACTTTAGTATTCAATGATATATCTTCAGACCTCAGTGTCTTGTCTAGTTCCTTCATAGCTGCTCTTCCATGTCTTCTTCTGATAACTTGATTATAGTGTTAATTTTGATTCAGCGAAGATATAGAACATCTTTAATGACTTCAGTGTCTTTGTCATCAAAGTTAAGGTTATGTCAATAATATATGTTCATTATTTTTGTTTTTTTTAATGTTCAACTGTAAACCTACCTTTAACCATCCTTGTCTTTCTTCTGTAAATCAAATCTTTGTATTTTCTGCTAGTAATATGGTGTCATGTGAAATCTCAAACAATTGTTTTTTTCTGCAGCTGTCACACCTACTTCCTTCAGGTTTGTTTTATGCATGACATGCTTTATGCATGATAAATAGATGGCGTGACAAAAACATAGCCTTGCTTGACTCCCTTGCCAATTGGAAATCATTCTGTTTCTCCATATTCTGGTATGATGGTAGTGTCTTGCCCTGGGTACAGATTCTGAATTTGGACAATTAAATCTTGTAGCACACTCATTTCTTTAAGAGCAATCAATACTCTGTACCAGCACTGTACAACCTGCAACCCTACAGGTGTTTGGGTCTCGAACTCCCAGCTTGTTCAAGGGCCAGGATATCTGGGAGCAGAAATCCACACAATCTATTTTCTATAGAGTGTTCACAATGATGCCACTGTCTCTGAGGCATCCCACCGGCCAGTGTCATCCTCCACTACTACTGCTGCCCATTAGCTGTTTTGCTCAGTTAGATTGACTCTGTGGAAAAAAGCCTATCTGACATGAGACACCCTACCAGAAGCTCTGCTGTCTTCAGCACAGCATCTTGCTACATAGGAGAATGCAATCCCACCACTATGGAAAGGTAGTGCCATGGTGAGTCCTAATTCTTAAGTATCCAAAATTAATATCATTTTCCAAAATCAGCCCTTTGAGGTTTCCCCAGTTGTCTTCAGCACAGCATCTTGCCCTACAGGAGCATGCAATCCCACCACCATGGAAAGGTAGTGCCATAGTGAGTCCTAGTTCTTAGGTATCCAAAATTAATATCAATTCCCAAAAGCAACCCTTTGAGGTTTCCCCAATTGTTTTTCAGTTCTCTCCATTCTTTTATTTGAGGAAGAAAGGAGTGAGAGCATTTCCCTCAGGCCCATTTTCCCATCAGTCTCTCTTGCAACCTAGTCCTGCAATAATGGTCCTTGGTAAACTTATATTCTCAGTTTAAGGAAATTTTAACATTATCAAAAGCTTCTGATGGCCAATGAACCATTGCTCCATTAGGGTCAAGGATGAGTCAACTTTCTCTCCTCTCTTCTCCTGTCATCTATGCCCATAAAAGAGAAAATGTGCATGCAGTGTTTAGGGGTATCAAGTCAGGAATGCACCAGGTTCCACCAGCCTCCAGTAACCAATCACTGGATAATAGAATGCAGAGGAAAAAAAATCTCCTTCCCTCCATTTCCTCTCTTTCTGGTGATCTAAATATTCTTCCCATTTCCTGGCTATTGAGGCTTCACAACTTCTAGATGTCTTTTATGCAATAAGCCTCAATATGCCTCATTTTCTCAAGGTTTGGATTCAATGGAGTGTAAAGAATCAAGATGTTTTATCTTGAGTGAAACAGCATGCAGTCATCAAGACTGTATTCATTTTTTCATTTTGAGAATTATCAACATAATTGATTACTCAGAAAGAGGAGGCAGTAAATAATTATTTAACAAATTCCAAGAAGCAAATGTAATTGGCATAGTTAATCACATTGGTCAATGAATGACTTCATTCAAGATGAGCAATAGGCATCCATTTTGTTGTTTTAACATATATTTTGTTATACTGAATACCACAGAAGAAACAATTGCTTAATTCCCATGACTACTTGCAAACACGGAAGCTCTGCTGTAAACACAGAGCATCCTTAGCCACAAGGGTATTTCCACTGACTTCTATAGAGCATAGAGCTATCCAGAAGACCAGCTCAGCATGATCAAGGAAACAGCCACATTTTGCAATTTCCTTTAATGCTCCCCATCAGGAGTCTCATGGGCACTTTTGTCATGTGCACTCTAGAATGCGAGCTATCGTATCTGCTTAATCTAAAAGCAAGACACAGCACTAATGACATACTCTTCTGAATACTAGTCTTTGTATTGTACTGCAACCCTTGAAGAGAATAGAATTAATGTGGAGCAGCTGCTGAGAATCAGTGTGATACAGGGGTTAGAGTGCAGGATCGGGATTTACACTTCCACATTCAAGTACTCCATGAGTCCTGGAACTTTTGACCAATCTATTTCTCTCTCTCCAACTGATCTACCTGGTTCTTGTGGGGATAAACAAGAGGTTGGGGAAGATGAGAGATAGTAGTGAGGTTGGAAATAACTAAAAGTAAAGGGGATATGAATGTAAAATGTGCAGTAGGAATAAGGAAAACCACAAGACATTTGACAATATAAAATTTCCCATCCCGTACTCTAACCAAACACACTTCCTTAGTATAGCAAAGCATACCTTTGGTACATTCACCCTATGTAGACATTACAACGAATGCTGTAGGGAGGTGGGATTGACTCATACTTGGCCGCCGCTTGATTACTCCACTGCTCTCTTTTTTGTCTCAGAAAGGCATCACTGTTCTTTAAAAAAGCCTTCTATTCTAGGGTTTCTAATTTGAGCTACTCTCTGTGGAGACTCTTAAAAGGGAATGCAGGTTGGACTGTGGACAGGAAATGCCCCCCTCCCTGCTTTTTCAGGTCTCTTACCATCTGCACAGTTCAAATGTCACATGCCAACCCAGTCCAGTTAAATTATTGTTCAGCACAATAGAGAAAGGATTAACGGAACCAGAAGGCAGGACTGCAGCTATAACTCTGCAGGAAGCAAGAGCAAGTAAGACGCAACCTGCTACCATAAAGCAGGTTCTGATTTTCTAGCGCCCCACAGGAAAAGTGGTGTTGTGATAAACTTTGAAATGCAGTTTCTCAACAGGGGAAATTCTCACATCTAACAGGATGAAGTGGCCCCATCAAGAAGTAGATTATTGATGAAAGGGCAGACCATTTTGAACTATTTACATGATTAACATCCAGGGATGAGTGAAAAATGGTAGATAGATTTTCTGGCTTTTGTGAAAAAAAAGGCATCATCCCCTTATCTAGATGGACTCCCAAGGGGGCCTAAACAGAAAAGGATAGTCCATTTTACAGGGGAGGAGTTGAAGGGGATTTGAAGGGGATTACCTTGGCGATTTGGTATATATGTATTTTATCTATATGTATTTTAATCTTGTATTGTTGTATGATGTTTTAACTTGTATTAGTAGCATTGAACCTTTGCTGTGAGCCGGTCTGAGTCCCTCTACGGAAGTGAGAAGATTGGGATATAAAAGTTTTAAATAAATAAATAAATAAATAAATAACAGGAAAACAATTTCCTCATTTTTACTGGTTATTCCACTTCCCCACTTCCCATTTCATAAAGGAGGGTTGTTTTCACAACTGCAACATGAGTGAGGGGAATAACAGGAAAACAGGGGGAAATAGTTTTACTTCTTCAACCTCCCTTCATTCCCCCCCCCCCCCATAAAATGGGCTATCCTTATTTGTCTAGCACTCCCTTTTGGCCTCTGGCCGGATAATGGAAAGGTACCATAATTTGGACTGATTTGGAGGATGTTTTAAACCTAGTTAACAGTTTTTAATGTATATTTATAATTATTTTATGTACTTGTGTATTTTATTGCTTTTTTATATTGTATTGGCATCAAATTGTTGTCTGCTGGTAGTCGCCCTGAATCCCTCTTCGGAGGTCGAGAATAGGATGCGATATAAATGTTCTAAATAAATAAAAATAATAAATAATACCAAAATTTTTACACTGTCTAGCTTTGGGTCCTATGTGCCCTGATGTGGGTGAGTGGGAGAGGTACTATTTGGTGTTCTGCCTCAACTAGTCACAGGTCTTGTTAATATATACACTACACATTGAAAAAAGTTCAATTAATTTTTGAAGTAAAGGGAAGGCAGACTTTCTACCGATACCATCATCCTTGCCAGGTAAAGAGATTTACTGTTTCCAATCCACCATTCTTATTCTGAATCTGAGGTGTGTGTGTGTGTGTGGTATCACAGATTGTTTTTGGCCTGCACTGTCCCATTAATCATAGTCAGCACAGCCAGAGCAGAGGAACAATGGCAGTTGTAGTCTAGGAGAATCTGCAAGATCACTTTTTTTCATTAAACCTTATTTTAGATTATAATAATAAAACTTTATTTATATTCCACCCTATCTCCCCTGGGTGACTCAGGGCAGATTCCAACAAACAAAAAGACAAACATTAAATGCTTCAATAACAGTAAATACAAATATAACAAACCAAAATAACCCCACATAAAAAGCAACTTAAGCATAGCAACTATAATTTAAATAAAATATAATCAACTAAAATTATAACTAACGTAGAACTTGATTATAAATTTTGACTTTGAACTAAATTGTATGTCCCCCATGGACTGTGGGGCAAAATTTGTCCCTCCTTGTTTCCACTTTCCTAGTATTTATGGAAATCTGGATGGAAGAGCATTATTATTAGGTTGTATGTGACCGTTTTCTTGCTTGGCTACAGTCATTTTGGTTGAACTTGGCTTTTTAACTGCCTTTCCCCATTTATTTAGTAAGTTTGTGCAAGAAAGGTGTGTGTGTGTATATATAAAAGATGTTCTTTACAGTTCTGGTGCTTCCATTTAAAGGCCTGCTATTACAGACAGGGGTTAGAAGGGTCCTGCTGCAGTGGAACTTGAAAGATATTGGTTACCATGGCAAACCAAACCCCAGAGTGAGAGAAACATGCTTTGCTTTAGTTTTAGTGCAAATATCCACACAAAAAGCCTCCCCGTGTTTGGAGAGGCTACAAAGTACATTGTTCAAGGTTTGTTTTGAATAATGAAGGACAGAGTTATATGCAACTATCTGCTATCCCAAAGCCTGGATGACAACTTGGTAAGTTCCAATGATTGTAACTGAATTTACTTCCAATTAAAGGTGCAATATTTAAGACCTGTCTAGATCTGCATCATTAAACTTATTTCCAAGTCAGCATCTTTCCAATGACATGTTAGATCACAGTAAAACAAACAAACAAACAAACATTGATTTGGAGGACTTCACTGATGCCACAATCATCTGCAAATATATACTCTGCAATTGCCATGGTTGGTGAAATAGTGTCTGCACAGCATTTGATGCATTCAGTTCTGCATACTCATTTCCTGACATAGTAAGAGCAATTGTTTTTAGACTTTTCTGACCCAATACATAAAAGAAGAAGACCTCGCCCCTCTGATGAGAGAGGACAATATAGGCCATCTACTTGGGTGCAGAAATAAAATTCACGGAGGGAGAGACAATGCTGAGGATATTGAAAGTCAGAAAAGAGTGTTAGGACACCTGTCAGGGGCATGCCAATATGTGTTACTGCCAGAGATAGCCCAGCAAATGGTGACCTCTCCTCAGGTTAAGTTACCTTTGACACACGGGGCAGAAAATTTCACAGGCACCTTTTCCCACCCTGGCAGTAGAAAGAAAATATAGTAGAATGGATAACTAACAATATGCAATCTATGGTTTTATTTGTATTTGTTCATATTATGTGCTGTATTTTATTTGATTGTATATGTGGCATTGCATATTGCCATGTTGTAAGCCACTCTGAGTCCCCCTTGGGATGAGCGAGAGTGGGACATAAATATAAAAAATAAAAGAAATAAATACCCTGCCATCACTACAAAGTACTATAATAAAATGACTTACATTGTCCTAATGCGCCCTTCCACCTTACATCAAGGGTTAAGCTAAAACATGATGCTTGAAACAACCACCTCCTTTTCTTTAACGATAGGGCTGGCCCTGATCAATGCTTTATGAATGAATGTAATATTTGTTTGTTTTTTATCCTTCTTTCTTCCAATATTGGATTTAAAATGGCTTACAGTAATTAAGCTCTGCATACCTGTAATGCTTGCATATTTGTAAACATAGGTATTCTGCCTGTGTAAGATGGAGTCACACTCCTCATCTTACACAAGTTCGCAGTTTGGTGGGGGGGGGGGGGTCCTTCTTGATTGGGCTCTGAACTTGGAGGCCCAAGTATCAGTAGTGACCAGGAGTGTTTTGCACAATTAAAACTAGTGTGCCAACTGCACCCATTCCTGGAGAAATTGGAGCTGGCCATGGCGGTACATGCCTTTGACTACTGTAATGTGCTCTACATGGAGCTATCTTTGAAAAGTACTCAGAAACCTCAGTTGGTTCAAAGAACAACAACCAGACTATTAACTGGGGCTGGTTACAGGGAGCACACAACTCTGCTGTTGTAACAGCTCCACTGGCTGCCAACTTGTTTCTGGGCACAATTCAAAGTCCTTAGTTTTGACTTATAAAGCCCAATATGGTTTGAGTTCAGGTTTTTTAAGGACCATATTTCTCCCCCCTCAATTGCGTTGTGGGGAGGGGGGAGGAAGGAGAGGGCTTTTTTAGTTCAGACTCTGGAACTCCCTCCCAAGAAAGACCAGGATGGTGCCATCTCTGTTTACCTTTTGCAAGCAGGTCAAGACATTTGTGTTGTCAGACATTTGAGAGATGACGAGGGGCACTGCTGGGGATGTTGTAGGTGGGATTTTGGAGATGTTAGACTTTTAAATGTAATTTTAACTGTATTTTAACTTTTGTATCCATTACATGAATAATTAATTGTTTCTTTAAATGTATTTGCCTTGTTTAAAAAATTTATTGGGTTGTGTCATGCTATTGTTAGCTGCCTTGAGTCCCTATGGGGAGAAAGATGAGACAAAAATAAAGCAAATAACATAATAATAATAATAATAATAATAATAATAATAATAATCTAATCAATATGAGAGTACTCCATAGATAATGGTGCTCTTTATTCTGAAAGAAGTTACCTTATGAAGGCAGTGAGATTGCATCTTGTATGTTAAGGGATACAAGGCAACAAAGACATCAATGTATGGGCTTATTTTAAATGGAAGTTAACTGACTGCAGAACAAATGCTGTGTTGCTCATAGTGGGACTTAAAGGTATTACAGTGATTGAAGCATATTCTAATCATCCCTTAAGCCATTCCAATTATAATTTCTCAAATACTTTTTCTAGCACAAAGGTGATTTATAAAAGGCAGGTGATATATACATGACCAAGCACATTTCTGATTCCTCTTACAATATTCTTCGCTGGATCCACATGCTGAGGGTCATGTCAGTCCCACAGGGAAAAAAAGCAAAGCAAATAATCAGTGAGATGAGAATAGCTTTTGAATAAGTGTCCAAGCTGCTGGGTTACCTAAAGCACCTCTGATGGATAGTAGCAACGTGGATATTGCTAACAAAATGGAAAAGGAAAAGGACTTTGAACAAGGTGAAACAAAACCATAAGATAGTACTGAGGGAATGGGACATACTACAGTAAGGTAGGGTATTCAGAGGCGGCCTGATGAAATTATAACAAAACTAATAAAATCAATTATAATATTGCACATAATTTATTTATTTTTTAAAAAATAGTAAGTGTAACTTTAGCCAGCAAAAAGTACATTGAAATGTGTTCTTATTTTTATGTATTTGAATAAATATTTGTGAATAAATATGCCCAACTTGTAAGTTTAACAAAGATATACACACACTCTCTCTCTCACACACACGTGTGTGTGTGTATGTCTGTGTATGTATATATATATCTTCTAGGTAACAGAATTACTCTATTTTAAAATTAATCTGCAATAAAGGAAGATGTACCACTTCATCACATGAAGAAAGGGAAGCATCCTAGGATGCTTCCAGGATGCATCCTCGATGGAGTGTGCCAAATGCCTACACAAGATGTAAGGCTACTTCTGCCAGGGCTCCATTGAAGAAGCATCCTGGCAGCATGCTAGGATGTTTTTCTGAGAACATGGAAGGCTTCCTGTGTTCTCATTCAGAAGAATGGGGGGAAGCAGGCAGCAACACTTTTGCCCATGTGATGGGGAAAACTGCACAGTGGGTGATGCAGGACAATGGTCGCCCCCCCCCCCACTGCTTCCAAGATTCACCATGTTACATGGTGAATCCCCCCATTGCTGCCTGGCTTATTGACCTCTATGTGATGAGGTCCTCAAGTGCAGTATTAGCTGTTCCAAATATAACTCACATTATCAAAATGAGAATGAAAAATAGAATAGATTCAGTTAATAAGTCATTATAGGCATGTGAAGATACGTGCATGCCTAATTTCAATGTCAAGTATTTTTAAAAGTACAGATTGATATAAGAATCTTTATTTTAGCTTTTTATTAGGTGGGCAACCAGGCAGAAATTGAGGATTTTCTGTTTAAAACAATATCCCAATAAAATACCTATCCAGTAAAAGACTGGAGCTTTGTTTAAATAAAAAAAGTATTTGCCTTTAGTGGAGATAGCTGGGGGGGGGGGGGGGTGTCAATTGCATCTCCCATGGAAGGGATCACCACAACATGGGGGCAGCCACTGGGACGGCTCTCTCCTGTGTTTGCATCAACTGTGCTTACGGATGGCTGTGGGCAGACAAAAAACCCTCCTCTGAAGATCTTAAGGTTCAGATAGGATCATTTAAGGAGATGCAATCTCAGATAGTCTGAGCCAAAGCTTTATAGGGCTTTATTACTCTTAACCAACACTTTGAATTGTGCCTGGAAACAGACCAGTAGCCAGTGCCACACCAGCCACTGGGCATGAAAGCTGGATATTGAAGCACATTGACAGGGGAAAACAAGTGGGATTCATTTTAAATGTAGTGCAAAAGGTAATATGCATAATCAAAAAGACAAATAAATGGATCCAAGAATAATCAGGACTGAACTTTCATTCTCATTCTCTTTGGCCTCATCATGAGAAAACATGACTCTTTGTAGTGCTTGGTCAAATTGAAGGCAGTAGAAAAAGAGGAAGACAACATAACAGCAGTTTTTGGTACTTTACAGGGTTGTGCAGTGGAGGAGAACCTTTGCACTGACTGGAGACAAATGAAAGAAAGGTAAATGTAACTAATAAATAATCACAAATTATTTTGGCACAAACTTTGTTCCTTTTCCTTTTGTTCTTAGAGATATTAAAGGTCATGGCGGCAAGATTTTTTTTCAATATAGTAAGAGGTATTTTTACCTTTCAGAAGGATTGTTGATATAAGGAATAAATGCATCCATTTGAGATAAGGCTGATGTTAGATCAGCCTTAACTCAATCGATGACTCTTATTGCTCAGGGCAGCCAGAACTTTTCAATGTTGCAGGAAATCATTGTCATTTGGAAAGTATTTGCAGCATGTATTCCTATCAAAGGCATATGTTTTCAGTCGCAACCTTCCAAGATAACTTATTACATTTATATATTAGGCCTGGGCGGTTTCGTTCGTTAATTTTGTAATTCGTTAATTATTCGTTATTTTTAATAATTACAAAACGATTACAAAACACATTTTCAAACCCGGAAGGGTTTAAAAATAACGAAACGGCATCCCCCATACTTTTAACGAGCTTCCGCCCGTTTCGGAAATGGGATGGAGGATGCTGGTGCCCTGGGAGGCTGGAGCCAATCAGCAAGCAAGCAGTGCACCGTGGCAGTGTCTGATTGGCCGGCAAGGCCTTTAAAAGCGGCTCCGCGTGGCCGCGGAGCTCATTTGTTGCGCGGAGGCGAGGGAGGAGAGAGGTCCGGGAGGGCTGCTTGCTTTGGCTTGGCTTGGCTTGGGTAGGAAAAAGACTCGCATTGGGTTGGCTTCGTTGGAAAAGACTCTTCTGTGTGTGCTCTCGATTGCCCTGTCTTTTGGCTGTGTTAGCTCTACATCAGGGCCAGTTTTTGGTTAATTTTCCATTTTTGAATATTTTTTAAAAATACCTGTGTTTTATTCTTTAAAAAAATACAAAAAATATTCTAAAAAAAGAAAAAAGTCTCCTGTTGGTGTGTGCTCTCGATTGCCCTGTCTCCTGCCTGTGTTAGCTCTACATCAGGGCCAGTTTTTGGTTAATTTTCCATTTCTGAATATTTTCTAAAAATACCTGTGTTTTATTCTTAAAAAAATACAAAAAATATTCCAAAAAAAGAAAAGAGTCTCCTGTTGGTGTGTGCTCTCGATTGCCCTGTCTCCTGCCTGTGTTAGCTCTACATCAGGGCCAGTTTTTGGTTAATTTTCCATTTCTGAATATTTTCTAAAAATACCTGTGTTTTATTCTTAAAAAAATACAAAAAATATTCTAAAAAAATAAAAGAGTCTTTGGTGGCTGTGTGTGCGTTTGTCATTTGTGTAGTTCCAACCAGTGCGGTCCTTTTGCTCATTATTTGTGTAGTTCCAACCAGTGTGATGAAACGCTTCCTTCCCGGCTTTGCTAGTCGCAAGGGCCAAGTGCTATCGCGAATACCGAAGAAAGGCAGGGGACTGAAGATGAACACATTGACAAGAAGGGAACATTCATCCAACGAGATGGTTATTGAAACACCCACAGATGCTTCAACCAGCTGTGAGATGGCAGAACCTTCTTCTTCATCAGTTCAAAAGACTCTACGTTCAGATCCTGATGTCCTTCCAACTACCTCTGATACTACTTGTTATGAAGAGGAGGACGAGGAGGCGGACGTGTCAGAGGAATGGGAGGAAGACAAGATGGAATGTGCTTCCACCACAGGAATTAGTGATCAAGACGAGGACTGCATGCTGATGGAGGGCGAGCTACAGAAACAACCAACAATTATACTCCCTTCCACAAACACCGACAGTCCAAACACGAGCATGAGTACATCTGAAGTGCCTAGTAGGGGTAGGCCGAGATCGCTCCTATGGGATCATTACGACGTCCATAATGAGAGGGCCACTTTGGCAGTTTGCAGGCATTGCGGTGTGAGCGTCAGCAGAGGAAAAGATATGAGGCATCTTGCCACAACAGGGCTAAGGATGCACATTAAGATACACCACCCAAATGTGAAGTTGGTCCTTCTTACTTAACTTGCAATACTGCTACAGAAATTAGTATGTATATGCAATACTTCCCAGATAATTTTCAGAGTTTTTTCAAAGTGCAATTTCTGTTACTTTTTGTTACTTTTTCTTTATTTATTTCTTATATTTACTTTCTAAGTTTTTATAATATTATTTTTATATATTAATAATTTATAATTTAATTTTATATATTATTTTTATTATTATTTATAATTATATTTTATAAATATTTTATAAATTTAATTATATTTTATTTAAATATTTATATTATTATTTATTTCATTTATATAATAATATATTATTATATTATATTATTTTATTTTATATTGTATTGTATATATTATATAATTTTATATTTATTATTATTATTATTATTTATTATTATTTATTATTATTTATATTTTATTTATTTAAATTTTATTATTAGAGAAGGCTGAGAGGAGATATGATAGCCATGTATAAATATGTGAGAGGAAGCCACAGGGAGGAGGGAGCAAGCTTGTTTTCTGCTTCCTTGGAGACTAGGACGCGGAACAATGGCTTCAAACTACAAGAGAGGAGATTCCATCTGAATATTAGGAAGAACTTCCTGACTGTGAGAGCCGTTCAGCAGTGGAACTCTCTGCCCCGGAGTGTGGTGGAGGCTCCTTCTTTGGAAGCTTTTAAGCAGAGGCTGGATGGCCATTTGTCAGGGGTGATTTGAATGCAATATTCCTGCTTCTTGGCGGGGGGTTGGACTGGATGGCCCATGAGGTCTCTTCCAACTCTTTGATTCTATGATTCTATGATTCTATGATATTATTGTTTATTTCATTATATTATTAAATTGACTCAGTTTTGGCTACTTTATCTTATTACTTTTTTATTTAATATCTTAATATCTTGTTCTATTTGATTATTTTATTTGATTTATTTTATGAAATGATTTTGTTTATAGAGCATTTAGCATTGCGCAATCGTTAAAATTGCATTTTAACGAATCGATTCGTTATTATTTTAATAGCGAATCGATTCGTATTTAATAATGAAGCTTCGGAAGTGATTTGCGCATGCGCGGGGTGTCCGCCATCTTAACGAATCGATCGTAAATATTTACGAAATTTCGTAAATACCGAACTTTTTTTAGGGAAAATTTTGTAATTATTTTAAATATCGAAACAAAAAAACACCCCAATTACAAATCGATTTTAGAAACAAATTTTTGCGTTGTTACCCAGGCCTATTATATATATTTTGCCATATCTGTGTTGACTGCAATTTATTTCCCTCCTAGGATAAATGGTGCCTAGGGGGGAGGAGTGCCTCTAGTGCTTTGGCAGCTTTGCCCAGTGTAACTTGGAGAGCTTATGAAAAATAGAAGAAATTGATGCAAGTAAAGCTACCAAAATCCTCCTGCTGCCCCCACAAGGACCCATGTATGTCTTTTAATGGCCGGAAATCTGAGTATTATTAAGGTATGGGTAACATATGAGAATTCCTGCCCTATTTTTGAATTGAACACAATGACCAATGTGTTTCATTTCCTCCCATACATACAGATTGTATTGTGTATTACTATAGCATCTCCTCCAAGACCAACACTCCATTCTGATCTACATATGTCTTTAATATGGAGCTGCACTATGTGGATCATTGTAACATGCTTTATGTTCAGCACACACAAACCCAAAATGAGTTTGAAACATTGAAACTTTCCTGAGCTCCAACAGTACTTTCTCAACTACAGGGTGAGGCAGCATTACTTCCATTTTTCAAAACTTAATAAAACCCATTGTATGAATCAGAATTTTTTAATAATGTAGGCACATACCTAAAGTTTTGTTTTATGTATTTTTGAAGATCAAATTAGGTAGGTGACATCCCACATTCTCCATACACTGAATAAACCGATTTCTGGTGTTTATCATGACTCTTGCCAGCATAGCAGGCGTTGGCAGTTTCTTCCTGGATGTTGGTCTTCAAATCTTGTAGGGTCCTTGGACGGTTCACATAAACACGGGATTTAAAAAAAAACCCATAGAAAAAAAATCACAATGGGCCAAATCTGGAGAGTGGGCCGGCCACTCCAAATCCGCTCGAAAAGTAATTATCAACTATTCCAACGCATGATGGCGACTGAACTGTGTCAGGACAAAACTTTATACTCCCGCCTCTCGAATGAGACCACTAGCACTCCACTACGTCTTCAACTGACTGAATGGCATGCATTTTAAAATAGGAAGTTGTGCTGTCTCACCCTGTATAAGAAGTAAATCCTCTGTTGGAGTAGTGAACAGGTTTTAAAGGAGTAATTTAGCTTCTTTCCTTCAGTCTTTCCCCCTTGCTTTGACAATGATGATTTCCACAAAATATTGTCTTGTACAAACCATGTCATTAAGCTTAGCAATTGCCTAATATGTCAGCCAGTTTTCTAGCAGAGGTGAATATGAACCCAGCACACCAACGGTGATGGTGAGATAGATATCAAAGGGACCGTCTACATGGGCACCTAAATCTGAGGCTCGTCAGAAGGATTGATGCTTCAGGCTGGCCCTGGGTGTTGTTGAGATATTTTCATGCTCCACTTTTGGACTGCTTTAGTCGGGGGAGTGGAGTTCTGGTCGGGGGGGGGGGGGGGTGGAGGTCTGGCTGTCCATCAAGCTTTCTAATCAGGCTGTCCAGTCAGGCCTACTCAGTGGTCAAGATTCATGTAATCTTACTTACCCTTACCTTTTCTGTTGTTTGTCACTATGTCAGGAAGCTCCTGGCTGTTGCAAGGCACCTTTGCTGATGCCACCAAAGGAACTTGTGTGACTTGGGAAAGGAGGGTGTAAGAGGAGGAGAGTAATCCTTGTCTTCCCCTCCTCCTTTCACTAAGTTGTGCACGTGCATTGCTGATCTTAACAAAGGTGTTTGGTAATGGACAAGAGCTCTCTGGAGCTCTGTGACCACTGATGCTGTGATAAACAACAGAAAAGGTAAGTTCCATCCCTTTTTCTTTGCACCTTAAAGTTTAGGGGAAAATGGGATGGACAATTGGAACAGTTCAATTGATTCAAATTAGAACTGAATCGGGTGTTCATTCCAACTCCAGAGTATAGGGCTGACTTCTGCTAAAGCAGGTTAAAATGGGATTAGCTAGTTTTATGTTGTGTTAGGGGCCAGAAGTCTCTGAATATTGTGTGGATGTCCAGGAGTAACTTCTGGCCTGATTCAGGGTATGCAACCTGTGTAGACATATCTTAAGTGCCTTCTTTAGGGTATCTGAAAATGTATTTTTTTAAAAAAAACTTCAGAGGCTCAGAATAGAAAATGCACAGTGCAGCAATAGAGCCAGCTACAGAAAAATGGCTACTGTGGCCACTGCAGCCAAAATAATAAAAAAACCCCATAAAATACATTTTAAAAAGTCACTGCAGTTCCTAGTTTTGAGAGCAAATTGGTTATGTTGCCACTGGACATTAATGCTTGTCTCTTATCACTTTTTCTTTCTGCTGTCCATCAGTGATCATAACACTACGCAGCAATTCCTCTGATGCTGTCATGAGGCCTCCCCTCAACGTGTGTCCCAGACCTTCCTCTCATCACTGTAATTGCATACAAGGATTGTGGGTGACCAGCAGAAATACTGGACAAAGAAAACATCCGAGTGCCCTTCAAGACATTCATCCTGGGCATCTGTCTAGCTGCATTTGTGCAGTACAAACTGTTTTTCTTTCCGTATGCCTTCTGACTATAAATCAAGAAAAATGAAACATGAGCAGAGCGACTGTGTAATATCAGATTTAAGGGTAAAAAACAACAATTCATGCTTGGCATACAAATGTATCTGGTTTCTCATGGTGATTACAAGACAATATAGAAGCTATGGCTGATGTTCTGCAGGCACTTTTAAGAAATGTCACCAGATAAAGATATTGAAAAATTAGCTTTAATGGCCTAATTTTTCAATATCTTTATCTTTTCAATATCTGCTACAGTGGCAGCAATATACATTAGTGTATATATACTGCTAATCAGTCTAACTGTCCTATATCCAGTGTGCGAATTGTGAAGCCCTTGGGATATTTGTGGAATGAAAATCTCAGCATTCCCCACCCTTGGTGTGGCTGACAAGGCTGACCTGAGTTGCAGTCCAAAAAAATCTGTGTGATGACTCTTTCCTTTGTAATGGAGACTAGTCATTACTATTAGTTTACAATTGTCTTTCCATACCCACAAATTCTGTATCCACAGATTCAACCATCCACAGCTTGAAAATATTTTTAAAACCCCAAAAAGCAAACTCTGCTTTTGCTATTTTATATAAGGCATTTTACCACACCATTGTATATAATGTGTCCCTGGTGGCGCTATGGGTTAAACTCTTGTGCTGGCAGGACTGCTGACCAATAGGTCAGCGGATCGAATCCAGGGGGAGTGGATTGAGTTCCCTCTGTAAGCTCCAGTTCCCTATGAGGGGACATGAGAGAAGCCTCCCAAAAGGATGGTCAAACATCAAAGCATTCCCTGGGCAATGGCCAATTCTCTCACACCAGAAGCGAACTGCAGTTTCTCAAGTTGCCCCTGACATGATTTTTTTTTTTTTACATATTTTGGTATCAATGAGGGTGGGGCTGGAATCAAAGCCCAGTGGATACTGACAGCCCATTGTGTTCACATTTGCTTATCTTAAGTTTCTTCCAATGAATTCAAGATTGCATACATGATTATTCCCATTCCATCTTGATGATAACCCTGTGGGTAGCTGAAATGAAGACTCTATCTACAATTCCATATAAAATCCAGATTATTGAACTGGATTATGTGGCAGTGTAGATTCATATAATCCAGTTCAAACAGATAGTATGTGTTATATTATCTGCTTTGATAATCTGGATTACATGGCAGTGTAAATTCAGTGTAAGAGAGAATCACTGGGCCATGTCAAGCAGTGAGTTTCATGGTTCTCTGCGGATTAGAACCTGGATCTCCTTAGCTTTGGGTTTAACATCATAATCACTAGACCAGTCTCACGCCAGTCTCATCTTCTGGAGTTCTAAGCTCTAGCAAATATAGTGCATTTGGCAGCTGTTACAAAAGGTGGCCATAACTCCTAAAGCAGTTTATTATCAGCCTAATTGTCTCAGACTCACAGAGATTCTCTCTTCTTGGTAGATGGTGGCATGAAAACTCTTGTGATGGGACAGTCACTGATGTGAGCCATTCACCATATTATGGCAAGCGCATAAATGAGTCTTTATATGGAGACTGCTGCCTATAGCAGCTTGAATGATGAGGAATAGATTTATTACCAGATATACTATCTCTTGGTTTGGCGTTCTGTTATCCTAACCCAGTGATTCCCAAACTCTAGTCCTCCTGATATTTTGGACTTCAACTCCCAGAAGCCTCAGCTATCATTTCTGAGAAGGGATTCTGGGAACCAGCAGCAACCAGCATTAAACAAGGAATCTCCTCACCTTGCACAACCCATTTCTTCATGCTCCACTCACAAATCATCATATCAATAAAGTGTCCTTTAAAGAGCAGATTAAGAGTTAGGAAAACAACTAGATTCATGTAATCTTTCTTCTGTCCATCTTCTGGGTCTCAGGGCAGATTTGCTCAGCTAAGGAATTATACTTTGCATGAAATCCAGAGGAACATGGAAACCATGCTGTGATGCTCTGCTGCATGTCTTGGAGTGGAGCTGTTAAATGTTGTCAGGATATTTAAATGGTTTACTTGATTGGACCAAGCAGCCCAGTTCATTACTCCCCAGCTACAGCTTATGAAAAGCTTGTCAGAATGAAAGTGAAAAAAGGGAAGCAAGTCTTGGCAGGGCGTATCCAATTAGTGCTGTGCTACATAGTTCTCAATTAGTGGATAGGCTATCCTTAGCACATACAGGCTTTCCCCAATGTGGCCCAATGTGAATCTTGATTTTTCCTATAGCCTACCTGGGCTGAGATGAAACAAAATCACTCTTCTCTAGTTGTAGGATCATTGTTTTCTCATTGCTGGTAGAATCGGAGTGTTTAGCAGAGATCAGAGTGGACAATTGTTGTCCTGTGCCTTTAAATTGTTTCCTATTTATGGTGAGCCTCAGGGCCCTGTGATGGGTTCTGGATTAGCCTGAGGGAATAATAATAACTTTTTTTTATATCCCACCTCCATCTCCCCGAAGGGACTCGGGGCTGCTTACATAGGGCCAAGCCCAGTCATACAGAGTTAAAAATCATAGCATATAAAATATATCAAAATATAAAACAACATTATAACAATAATAAAACAAACATCATAAGCAACAGCCAAAGACATACTTCAAGAGGCTGGCAGTTCCCTTGTTCACCCATGTTGATATTCCAGCAGTTTTAGGTCTCGGCAACCCTTCCCCCCACTTGATGTGTGTGGAGCTCTATATATATAGGTATGCTTTTATGCATCTGTTCATGGATCTTAAAACCTTATAGTATGATCTCTCATACCTCATAGTCAGTCCTAAAGTTGTAAACCCCTGCTTTAAATGAGGTTGGGTATTGCTCTCCTTGCTTTCCCTGTGCCTCTCCCTGCTTCATATCTGGAACTTTCTCAGGTCTTTTGACACACTGTTGTAAGAGAGAATGGCCAGTAGCCCCTTCTCACTCATTCAAACTAAATGGGACCCCCTGTGGAGTTACATCCCCACCAGGGTCCCTCTATGGTGGAGGAGGCCTGTGGAGCAGGACCACTATGTCATGTTAACTTTCCCATGGGGGAGAGATAGGATTGCATTCTAAATGTCTGAAGCCATGTTTGTGAGGAAATCATGTTGATCTTCCATGAGGAAACATTCATGAACATTTTAGGACCTACTATTTTGTAGAAGTCCTCTATTCCTCTAATATGCCTGCTTCAAAACAACAAAACAATTAAGCTGGAAAGTGAACATTTCAGACTGGATCTACACTGTCATATAAAGCAGATTCTGATCTCAGATTATCTGCTTTGAACCTGATTATATGTGTCTACACTGCCATATAATCCAGTTCAAAGCACATAATCTGAAATCAGAAACTGCTGTATATGGCAATGTAGATGGGGCACTAGCAGGCCCGTAGCCAGGATTTTGTTTGGGGGGGGGGTGTGAGTTTGGTTCGGGGGGGGGGGCTGAGTCTGAGTGAAAGAGGGTCTAGCCTAGCAAACCTTTTGTATCGTTACCCCAATACCCCCATGCATATGGGATATATTGAGCATGGTGATCAGATCATGATATGAATAAACATAACAGTTTAAATAATGCACCAGTAAGGCCTTCTCGTGGACCACCATGAGAATTTCGGGGGGGGGGGGGAGGGCTGAAGCCCCTCAAGACCCCCCCCCGGCTACATGCCTGGGCACTAGTTGCTATACAATTATTCTGAAATGATATTACATGCAACTTGTTGTGTGGGCAGTTGCGACCAACCTCCCGCCACCAGGAACCCATAAAGAAAGAGATATAATGGTTTGGGATAACCAAAGGCCACATCTTGTTTATTGGTTACAATGAGAAACAGGGTTGGAAGTCATGTATGGGTCCTGCATCAAGAATCGGACAGGCCAATGCTGTCCAATGCCGCTTCACAACAGTAGGGGTCCCTAGTAGTGAGCCAACTGGTTCCGGACTGGGACACTGGTACTGCCACACCCCTACGCCACCAGGACACTCCCTCCACACTGATAAAGGGGGGAGGTATGCAAGCTGGATCCAGGGCCCATGCAGCCCAATAAATCCAAACTAGCAGTGCCCGCGGGGGCATCCCCGTACCCTGCAAGGCCCAACTCAACCATAGCCCAATAGCTCCTGGCCTGCCATCCTGCCTTTAATGCCTTGCTTGGCAGAGTCGTTTAGATGCCTAGCATCAACGAGATGCCTGGCATCTCGTGCCTGCATCAATTTCTTCAGAGAAATCTCTTGCTCTTTGTGCCTGAACAAGTGCCTCATGTTCGGCCTGGTGCATGGAGTCGTGCCTTGATCCTCCACACCTGCTTCATCATTCTCTGCTCATGCCGTCCGTCCTTCCTGGAGCCAATGCCAGTCCTATGAGAACACAGAAAAGAATGCCTAGCAGTCCACAATTCTTGTACAAAGAGATTTGGTCAAATGAATGAGACATAGATGATGAAGCACCACCACCACCACCACATTTTATGATGTCCACCAGAGACCTTCCTTGGCATCTTCTTTTAATCTAAGGTAATGGCCCTCAAATGCTGGGAATGGCAAACCTGGTGCTTAAGGGAGCAGAAACTTTGGATATGAACAGATCTTGAGATAGGGGGCTTTTATTTCCCAGGCCACTAAAAGCTGGACAGGGGCTATACCACATACACAAATAAGGCACTTCTGTGTACCCCTCTGTCCCCCGTAATATCATTATTATATTTGTTTTTATCCCCCTTATCTTCCCAAAGGGGACTCAAAGCAGCTTGGCATAAAATCATAAGTATACTATTTAGAATATAGACATATGCAAATATAAACATGAGTCACAAACAACACTGAAATGCATGGTTAAAATCAATGAACATGTTCCCAGTTAAAAAGCACTGCACTAGGTCCATGAACAGTGAAGATAACTCCCTTGTCTCCATGGTCTGTCTTTGATCTCAGGATATGAAGATCCTGCTTGTTTTCCCACACTACATCACTCCACTGTAAGGCCCTCCCTGATATGTCCACCTTGGAGTTGGCCACCACCTCCCCTAACCTGCAGGCCCAAAGATATTGATATCTCATTGAGTCTCAACTAATTCTACTTAGTTTGTTGCAGCCACAAAAATGAGGTTTCTGGAGGAAAACAACTACTTTCAAAGTAAGTACCACACAATTAAACAGGAATAACTTTTTCAAACCAGAAACTTTTTTGAATGTTGTTACATGGTATTATCAGTGCTGAAGAAAGAGTAAACTACCAGACCATTGGCATTTATAGAAGAAAAAGGTGTGAGCTTGCTTTTTCACTCAGGCAACAAAGTTTAGGGGTGGCCTTACTTCTCATATCTGAGAACTGAACAAAGTAAGCATTTTGTTGAAAGCATTCTCCTCTATTTCTGTCTTGTGGATGCCTTTTCATCTTCCTGGGATGAGGAAGAAAGGTTGTTGGGGCCGATTTTTATCCCAAGCTGTGCCTGGCACATTTTCTTGCAGCCCCTGCTGAGGCGATTCCATTTCCTTTCAAAGCACTTAGAGTAGTTTAGATCAGCACCGAAAGGGCCTAGCATATTATAGTAGTAATGCAGTGGTTATAGTAGAACTTGCTGGGTGGTTGGATAAGGCTTCCCCATTACCTAGCCACAGAAAGATAAACACTTCATGTCAGAAGACATATCCAGGATAGACAACAACTAATGCTCTATGCAGGTTGACCTGCCCTTTTCCATGCAGCTAAGTGGCCTAGAGATACCCTAAACAAAAGGCATCAGGTCCTATCTCACATTGGAACCTAAGCAGGCTCATACCTGGTTACTTTTTGAATGGGAGACCAGCAAGAAATATGAGGTACTGTCTATTTCAGAGGTAGGAATTGCCAGAAAATATCATGAAATTCATGGGGTTGCCAAGAGGTGACAGGTAATTTAAAGGCACATAAACACACTCTAGAGAGGTGTTTCTCATACTGTGCTCCTCCAGGTGTTTTGGAATTTGCCTTCCAGAAATCCCAGCTAGTTTACCAGCTCTTGGGAATTGTGGGTACTGAAGTCTAAAACATCTGGAGGAGTAGCACAGTTTGAGAAACTCTGCTCTAGAGCATTGCCCAAGACTTTAATCTCTCAGATAAAGGTTTGTTTGAGGAGCAGAGTCAGGTAACAGTCCAAGTTGACTGCAAAAAATTACACCAAAGCTTCCCTTTAATCAATGTGCAGGGGTTGCACTGAGAGCCATTAAAGACTTTGTGAACAAGGAGTGATAATTGTGCTGTTAAACATGTGCTTCTGAGTCCTAATGACTTATGAAAGTCTAAAGCAAACCACATCTCAGGCAATAAGACAAGAAGCAACACATTTCTTTGTAATTAGAGTCCTTTAGGGACTGTTCTTGAGGCAGAAGGCCAAACTCTGAATACTTCAACCACAGAAATGTTGCCAATTCTGAGCACCTCTGTTCTTTGATTTTTGTTGTTGCTTGTGGTTAGGTTTTTCAAGAAATTAGAGTGCATACTAAAGAAAAATAAATGTGAATAACTGTATTTCTATAGCTATTACAAATAGCCTGGGGGATAATGGACACTTGTTTTGCATAGTAATAATTTCTAATACTTTCCATGTTTGAGGGACTTTTTGCTTAATGTATATTTCATTAAACAACTCTGTTAAATGTGGTGGCAATTCTTCCATATATGCTTTATAATATCCCGCTGGGAATCCATCTAGTCCTGGTGACTAACCTCCCTTTAACCTTTTAATTACCCTTAATATTTCCTCTTGTGTTATTGGTTGATTTAATAACTCTTTGTCTTCCTCCACAATTGTTTCTTTGATGTTTAAATTCCCTTGCACTACCCTCTCCTCCTTATATAGATCTTTATAATATTTTGCATTATCTCCCTAATCTTACTTTGCTCCTCTTGTTCTCTCCCATTTTCATCTTTCAATCTCTTTATCCAGGTTTTTTCCTTTTCCTTTTTCAAATAGTAAGCCATCCTCTTCATTGATTTTATATTCCAACTTTGGAAATCACTTTTAACATACAGATACTTATTTGTTATATTCCTTTCCTCAAAAGTTTCTAATTGTTTTCTCTTCTCCTTTAATTCTCTCCAGATCTTTCTATCCCTAGTTCTTTAATGTCTGTCCTGGAAGATTTCTATTTCTTTTTTTGTCTTTTCTTGTTCATTCCTCCATCTCCTTCTGAGATTTGCCTCTAAACTTATACAGTGCCTCCTTATCACAGCCTTGCTTGCACCCCAAATGATATCTTTAGTTACTTGTCCATTATCATTGGTCTCAAAATACTTGATTATTTCTTTCCTTATCATTTCATATTCTTCCTCTCTACTGTTTAAAATTGTATTATATCTCCAGGTTCTTTCTTTTCTCTCTATTTCTAATTTTACTTTTACTCTTAATTGTGCATGATTTGAAAGATATATTGCAAGTGTTTTGCCTCTAGAATAAATGATTGGTTTGTATTTTCCCCCAGAATATAATCTATTTTACTATATGTATCTTGTCTTCCTTATAATATGCCCATATATTATTCTCTGAGACAATATAGTTGAATCAAACAGGAATTTATTAACTGACAAGAATTTTAAACTTTCCTCTTGAGTCTCACTACAAAGTCTTTATGACGAGAGGCAAAATCTTTGAAAGACAGATACAGTTCTGGTTGAACTGAGGCTTTTGAATCTTTATTTCTTCTTATTGTCTCCTTCTTGTATGGTGTTCAACTGTCTCTAGAATGGTTTCAATATTTAACTCTGACTGGAATTGAATGCAACTCCAACTGGATTTGAATACAGCACATACAGCTCCAACTGGATGTGCTATTTGTAGACCTACTGGCCTGCCTCTCTCTTCACCTTTCACTCATGAAAAAGGCTGAGTTTTCCATGAGCCAAAAGTTCTGTACATAAAATACGAATCCCTCTAACTAAAAATGGCTTAACTAGGGGCAAACAGTGAGGGTCTTCATGGGGCATGATATCTATCTATCTATCTATCTCTGGATATCATAGGAAAGGGTTTACACTCTTTATTTTGCTGTCTGTGCTCCTGTTCAGAATATTTCACCCTCATTTTCTGTCCCTATGAGAATTGGATTTTGGAAACAAGGATTGGTGATAAAGCTTCAATGGAGACTTTTTCCCATGATTACTCTAGCAGGAATTTCTTTCCTTTCTGAGGGGTAGATTTCTCCCACTTCCTGTTGTCTCACCCTGTTCTTAAGTATTAGTCATTTATAAGTCAGATGTTTGTAACTCAGGGACTGCCACTACACATCCAAACCCTACCTTCTAAATTTATGGCATTATGGAACCTGCTCTCCACTTTCCTCCCTCCCTCCAAACCTTTAAGCTACACCTCGGTCATCTTAAAAGAAAATCCCAAGCAAAAACTGTGAATGTCTTGTGGAGGCAGGGAATAGATCCAACTCAGTTCAGAACATATGACTGCACTGAACATAATACTAGCATTATTCATTTAACATATGAAGATTGGTGTTTAATACATATTTAATGTGGGGAGACATTTTGTTATTAAAAAACATGTTTCCTCCCTGTAGCAGGAATTCATTTCATGTAAAACTAAAATGTAAAAAAGGGAAAAGAGCCCTTAGATCTAATAGTTTTCTGGAATGAACTCTAGATTTCAAGAAATGTAAAATATATGCTTATCATTTTGTGCAATGTCTTTGTCCTGCTTTTGCAATGGTATCCAGATAGTTGCCAGAGATAATATCATATTATCATTCTATAGCAGATGTCCCCATTTTGCGGTTGCTTGTTCTTCTCCTGCAGAATTCTGGAAAATGTAGTTTAGGGAAGCTGAGAACCTCTCTAGCTGAGAATTCTACATTCCCCAGAACTCTGCAGGAGAAAACCAGATGATTGGAAGATGAAAGCCTGCACCTGATAATGCTAATGTGATCTCATCCTAGTTGAAGCACTGCCCACAACTACTCACTGGGATGCCTCCAGGGTGAGTACCAGCCCACTTCCTTGCAAGTGTCAGTGTTAACACAGGTAAAGTTTTAGCTATGTTAACAATTCCTTGGCCTAAGATTGTACATGCTGCTTAATTCTACATGGCAGAATGACAAGTCAGTGGTCATGTTCATATTTTGGCTCTAGATCTTTGCTTTTGGAGGACACCAGACTTTCTTATCTTTAGCCTTCAAAATTAATAGGAGCCTCAGTTTAAAAGACTCTTATGATCCATCCAGCAGCTGTCACTTCCACCACATTTCTTCTGCTCTACTTCATCCGGCTTTGTCTTGTAGCTCATTTCATTCACTTACAAGGCAACTTCTGACCTTTACTATAACACTGGCAAAAATGTCCCTATCTCTTTGAGGCATGAAACTACTTGGCTTTGATCACACAAGCTGCACTTTAAAACTGAGAAGAATATTGCAGGGGGAATAGAAAAATCTGCCAAGAGTCTTCTAAGATAAGAATGAAGTGCAGAATAAAACATTTAGTAGTCATTTGTTATAGTAAACACTTGCTGAATATCTCAATGAGTTCCATAATTGGGATTTGTGTCCTTAGTAGTTATTTTACACCTAAAGAACCCACTGATGCTGAGTCCCCCTTTGTACTTGGAGGAGGACAATACAATCCATAGTGGCATGAAAAACAACGAGGCCATTCAGGAAGAAAAAGCCACAAAAGGAACTCAGCCTGCAATGTTGTAACTGCCCTCTTTTGCCCCCTTGCTTCCTTTTTATATAAAAATAATACTTTTTAAATTGCAATTTTGAAGCTCCTTCCAGCCATTTCTAGGAATTTCTCCTCTCGATTAGGCATTTCCATAATGTTTGCTAACATTCCTTTCCCAAACTCTGTTTCCTTGAAAAATAAACAAAACAGGAAAAAGCTTCTAACTGCAAAATGCATTTTTCTTTTTTATTTATTGAAACAATCTGTTTTGCAAAACAACCAGGCGATACAAACCAGCAGGTTTGGAAATGAGAAATAGCCCTCTCCTTTGCAGAATATTAAAATAGAGAAATGATAGTAAGTGCAAAATGGTTATTTCTTTTTGTATTACTTAAAGTGTTTAAAGGGACAGTACTTGTGACTTTGCAGGAGTATTTTATTGCAAAACCTAAGTCTTGCAAGACTTTGAATTTACATGGTTGTGAATTCCTTTGGAAAATAAAGGTGGGAGTTATGGATGAACAGGCAATGCACGGATGTGGAAGAGGCAAGTTGCAAGAAACTAAACATGCTTGCCAGTTTTTTCAAGCGCTCTGGAAACTGTTTGGTGCAATAGAAAAGGTGGCTATCTTTGTGTGCCTCTGCTGAAATCCCAGATGTGATTTTTATCCACTCTGAGTCCCTTTGGGGAGATAGAGCGGAATATAAATAAAGTTGTTGTTGTTGCTGTTATTATTATGATTATTATTATTTTACACTCATTTTAGGGTCTCATAGGATGATTTCCTAAGACCTCATCTTATGAGGGATAGAAAGTGGAGCAAATCATCTTACCATAATGTTTCATTCCATTTATAAGCAAAATGGATAATATATTCACCCTCATCACACACAATGTACAGTGTACTGTAATCCTCCACATGCTAAGCTATCACATGGGGAATGCATTCTTTTTCTTTTTCTAAAAAATGAAACTTCAGTTGTGGAAGTTAGAGATCTAGATCTTTAAAAAGGGGAGTAGAATATAGCCACAGCAAAGTGGTAATATATCAACGTTGCAAAATTCATTTAGAATAAATTATTTTTAAAATTATCATAAACATTTCATGCAAGTGGATTACTAACAAGAAAATCAGCATTGAGGCTCATTTCAAAACCACCCACAAGATCACCTACACTTTAACGTCACTAAAATGATCTAACATAGGGGAATTTGACAGTTCCCATTCCATGTGTAAATAAACACCTTTACCCATTTCTACTCAAATCAAGAGTTTGGAAAACAATTGCTATCTCCCTTCTTAAGCCTCTATTTCCACACAGTTTAAATACATTTTTATGATGGAATCCCCTGGGGAATGATAGGAAGTAATTTTGAATCATATGATGGCATCCATGGGACTCCATCTTTAAACTGTGTTTAAAGTGTGTAAAAAGATCTTGCATCTGATGAGGTCTCTAAAGCACAAACAATCAGATTCATGAACCCTAGGTTCCCCTCCAGATTAAGCTCGATGTTCAGAACAGAGTCCCGCAGGGGTGAGAAAGGCGGTACATAAATATTGTAAATAAACAGAAGCTTAATCTCCATTTTTGCAGAATCCCTGGGGTGGGGGGATAATGTTATCCAGCTTGCCCAAATCTGCTCTGATGAGAAACTGAATGAAGAAGGCTGAACAAGGAAGATCCCAGAGTGCAAAGCTCAAGCTGTAGATGCTAGAAAGCAGAGAGATGTGATTATGGGCTTTGTACAATATCCCCACAAAATGGAAGCCTTGAATCTCTTAATGCTCTAGCTAATTTACAATTTATAGATGTAGATGGGCAGGTGTACCAGGACATCTCTGCTGACATCCTCAGGCATTGTAAATAATGTTGCCCATTCACTGAGAAGTTTTATAAAGAGGGAATTCACTCTCAATGGGAATTTCCATTCAAGTTGATAATACATAAGCATGGAAATATGCTAGCAGCATCATCCACATATCAAATATCAATAATATTTGAAAACCTGGATATTTCACCTTCAAGCATATAGGAGCTTACAGTAAGGTCAGCAAGGAGTGTTAGTGAAAATGATCACCCTTTTCTATAATATGAAACAAAAGAGGATTGAATTACAGCACAACTAAGTTCAGCCAAAATTCATTCCATCTATGAAATTGTTTATTTATTTATACAGACAGACATTTAGACACTGCTTTAAAAGCATCCCAGGGCAGTTTAGGATGCAGAAATATCAAAAACTTCAACATAAAATAAAAAAAATCAGAAATAAAACAAAAAGGTTATTTCGTTAGTAAACTGACTGGTGTTTTAAAGTACGTAGTTTGGTTGGAGAGTCTATAATCATCACCATCACTATCACCACCATTATTTCTGATTTAAGGATTTAATGGAAGCAGCCTTTATCAAACCATTTTTATACACCAGATTCCCAAAACATTCAGTGATCAGTGTGACAGGCTGCCCAGATCCTCATTATCACTAGTCAGAAACCTGAGGAGCAGCCATATACTGATGCATTTATCAAACTGTCAGCCAGATAAAAAATGAACATGTTTAGAGGATGCTTATGGCAACATAGCCATGTCTCCTGCCAGATCTTAGATAATAGGCTATTATTACACCACAATATTGTCAAAAATATTTAGAATGGGAGGGGAAGTGTGTGCTTGTGTAACTACATAGAGATACTGATTTGCTGTGCCTTTCAAAACGTGTGTGGGACTTTTGATTAGTGAGTTATGGCAAAAAATATTATGAATATATAACTCTCCCTAGTGTCCTCATTTTTTTTTTAAAAAAAGACATCTGATACACTGTTCTAATGATCACATGTACTCAAGGCACTTGGTCCTAATTTCATTGTTGTCAACTGCTGTCAAGTCCATTTTGACTTACAGTGACCTCATGAATGCGACCTCCAAGTCATACTATCACCAGCAACCCTGCTCAGGTCTTGGAAACTCAGGGCAGTGGTTGCTTCCTTAATTGAGCCCATCCATCCACAGTGGGGATTTCCTCTTTACTTACTACCTTATCAAGCATTGTTGCCTTTTGTAGTGAGTCATGATTACGGTCAAAGCATGGCAGTCTCAATTTAGTCATTTTGGCTTGGCTTCTGGAAACAGTTCAGACTTGATTTGCTATAGGACCCATTTAGCAGTCCACAGTATTCATAGAACTCTTCTCCAGCATCATATTTTGAAATGAGTTGCTTTTCTTTCTTTCAATTTTGTTCCCTGTCTGGCTTACACAACCATGCATGGAAACCAGAAAACTGGCATGGACAACTTTAGTATTCAAGAATATATCATGACACTTCAGGATCTTGTCTAATTTCTTTATTGTTGACCTTTCAAGGACAATTATGTCTACTAGGACTTGTCTACATGGGCATTATTTATTTATTTATTTACAAAATTTCTACCCCGCTCTTCCCACCCCTGCAGGGGGTCTCAGAGTAGCTAACAATGGCAATGATTTGATGCTGCAATAATTACAATTATAAAAGCAAGATAAAAACATACAATACAATAAATTAAAACAACATTAGTTATACAGTCATAAAGGCATTTCCATTATAACAATCGTCTGGTCTGATTCAATGTTCAGGTGCCGTTATATCCATTAGTTAAAAGCCTGGTTCCACAACCACGTCTTCAGTTTTCTTCTGAAAGAAAGGAGGGAGGACGCCGATCTAATTTCACTGGGGAGCGAATTACACAGGCGGGGGTTCACCACCGAGAAGGCCCTGTCCCTCATCCCCACCAGCCGTGTTTGTGAAGCTGGTGGCACCAAGAGCAGGGCTCCCCGGCGGATCTTAGACTACAAGGAGGAACGTAGAGGGAGATGCGTTCGGACAAGTAAGCTGGGCCGGAGTCGTATAGGGCTTTATAGGCCAAGACCAGCACTTTGAATTGTGCTCAGAAATGGACTGACAGCCAGTGGAGTTGATGTAACAGGGGGGCGGTATGCTCCCTGTACGATATTCCAGTGAGCAATCTGGCTGCCACCCATTGGACTAGTTGAAATTTCTTGTCTTCAAAGGCAACCCCACATAGATTGCATTGCAGTAATCTATTCGGGATGTAACCAGAGCGTGGACCACTGTGGCCAGATCGGACTTCCCAAGGTATGGGCACAGCTGGCGCACAAGCTCTCCTGGCCACCGCTGAGACCTGGGGTTCCAGGCTCAGCGATGAGTCCAGGATCAATACCTCAATACCAAGCTGCGGACCTGCATCTTCAGGGGGAGTGTAACCCCATCCGACACAGGCTGTAACCCTATGGCCTGTTTGGCCTTTCGACTGACCAGGAGGACCTCTGTCTTGTCTGGATTCAATTTCAATTTGTTAGCCCTCATCCAGTCTGACACAGTAGCCAAGCACCGGTTCTAGGTCTGAACAGCCTCCTTAGTGACAGGTGGAAAAGAGTGACAGATTTGGACATCATCTGCTTACAGATAACAACTTACTCCAAAACTCCAGATGATCTCCCCCAGCGCCATCATGTAGATGCTTACTGACATCGGGGGCAATACTGAATCCTCTCTTCCCTGCTGAGTTGGGAATTCAGTTTTCTGCAGTTGAAATAGGCTGAGGACAAAGGGGATGGGGAAAAGAGGAGGAAGGGAAACTGGGATACTTTAAAAGCAGCAGAATAAGAGGGATGACAGAGACTATTGCGGCCCCACCTCCCCGCCCTCCAGGTCTCGGCTGGTGTTGTACGGAGAAACCTGGTGGACAAAGCTGGGAGAGATTAACCCCTTCAGCCTCATCCAACCAGGTTTCCATTATACATGCCAGATCAGCGTGTTCTTCGAGGATCAAACCCAGACATATCCTAAGTTGTCATCTGGATCCCCCCTACAATGCTTTTCTTGGCCCTTTGTATTACTAAAAGTTGAGGGATGCTCTGGAGATTGCTTGAAACTCTGGCAAATACCTGAAGCTTCAGAGCAGTGTCTGGTTCAGACTGATCCACTGACCACCATGCAGACAGGGAAAAGGGGATGGTGACCATGTAACTGCTATCACTACTCTCAGTCAGCTGAAGAGCTCCATGTAAGCTCTTGGTCATCACAGGCATCCCATGATGACCAAGAGCTTACATCAGCTCACTCCTTCTTTCCGATCACATGGGCACCTGCAATGCCCAGGAGTTCAATGGAGTTGTGTGGCTGTCCAACCAGTCTAAACTTCCAACATGTAAGATGGTAACACAGACAATAAAGGTTCAGCACTTCTGTCAGGGTCTTTGCCTGATCTGGTTTAGACTGTACCTCAAGTAGCAATTTTTTTGTTTTTGGCTCTAGCTAGGTTGGCTGGATTCTCTTATGAGCTGTAGTCCCCCAAAAGTTACTTCTCCAAAATGTAGACCCATAGCAACATATGATAATCTGCCCTGTAGAAAACTAATACAGCAAATGCAAGCATTTTTTAAAAAACAGTCTTTATCATTTATGCCTGGCGATATCTTCCCAACCGGGATCCCCCCTTTGGACCACCTCTTCCATCCTCCCCTAGCCAGCATAGGGAGTTGTATATAATGGGAATAGCCTATCGTATTTTAAGTTAGACTCCAGTTGGGAGAAGGATTCCCAATGAGTCCTTCTTTTCTGTTATATATTTGTGCCCATTTTAGAGATGTACATTCCTTAAAGAGAATCCATAGCTTTGGGATCCTGACCTTGGTTTCCAAAGTTACATTGAATGTGGATGTTTTCCCTTCCCTTGAGAAGCCTTGCCTACAAAAAACTTCATCCTGGTTTTATTGGTGAGTCAGGTCAAAACCTTTTTATGCAGGCAGGTTTTTTAAAAAATAAGTTTTTTATGATCAAGTCAGTTTTTTGTGATTTTAGCTTTGAATATGTTTTTAATCCATTGTTATGGATTTTGACAGTGAATGTGTGTACATGGCTGCCAAAATATTTATTTTAAAATTGATCACTTTGTATCACATTCCCTTAATTTCTGCTCTTTTAAATGCCCCATCATGCAGTATGGGGCTGGGTGGGCTTCTTATTCCAACTGTATCCATTAAGAAAGCAAAATGGAAGAACAGTCTGAATAGCAAGAATCTATGCAGCACATGGGAGCTCATTTAGGGAAACTCTTTGCACATTGTCACTGTTATTTCTGTGCATTTCTGAGCAAAGAGTAGAACAGGAAATCATTCATTCTGACATTGTTACTCCCATGAGATTAAGGCATCGCTAAATCCAGGGCAAGGAACATGTTATGCAAATTTCAAAGAACGGGCAGTATTTTCTAAATCGAGCTGTGTATTCCAGAACAGTTGGAAAGTAGTGAAGTATCCCAGGGATATATGTGTGTCATTGTGTGAAGGTAGGGACTGAAAAGTGTAGCATCATGGGATTGTGGAAGGAGCAGATCTCCATTTGAATTCAATTCACTTTATTCTGAGGATTGCCTTTGGAAATGCTGTTCTTTCATGTAGAGAGAAGAGCATGCATTAAAGATACTGGAGGGAGTGGCAATGTGGCCCCTTAATGCAACCCAGTTTGGAGTCTTTTACTTATAATACATACCCTTCAACATTTTAGAGATGAAAATTGACATCTGTGGTCATATAACATCAGAATGTGGCCAAGGTGGCAAAAGAGGAAGAATAGATAAGTAAGAATAGAATACCCAAGTTTGCTTTTGCTTGAGCCTACTGGAAAGTGCAAAATTCTGCACCCCTCTTTCCTCTCTTCCCTGCAGAGTTGGGAATTCAGTTTTCTGCAGTTGAAATAGACCGAGGACAAAGGGGATGGGGAAAAGAGGAGAAAGGGAACCTGGGATACTTTAAAAGCAGCAGAATGAGGGGGATGACAGAGAACTAATAAAAACTTCCCTTCTCCAACTGTCAAATTGGGACAGTTGGAGTGTATGGTATTTCTGTGACATACCCTCACTTGTACCGATGTTCTTTGACATCTCTGAAGGAATGGAAATTGAGATTGCTTCTTTATCAATTTATTGTTGTTTATTCATTCAGTCGCTTCTGACTCTTCGTGACCTCATGGACCAGCCCACGCCAGAGCTCCCTGTCAGCCGTCACCACCCCCAGCTCCTTTAAAATCAAGCCAGTCACTTCAAGGATACCATCCACCCATCTTGCCCTTCGTCGGCCCCTCTTCCTTTTTTCTTTCATTTTCCCCAGCATCATTGTCTTCTCCAAGCTTTCCTGTTTTCTCATTATGTGGCCAAAGTACTTCATCTTTGCCTCTAATACCCTTCCCTCCAATGAGCAGTCAGTTTTTATTTCCTGAAGAATGGACTGGTTGGATCTTCTCATGATCCAAGGCACTTTCAGAACTTTCCTCCAACACCACAGTTCAAAAGCATCTATCTTCCTTCGCTCAGTCTTCCCTATGGTCCAGCTCTCACATCCGTAGTTTACTACGGGGAATACCATTGCTTTAACTATGCAAATCTTCATTGCCAGTGTGACGTCTCTAGCCTTCACCGTTTAATCAAGATTGGTCATTGCTCTCCTCCCAAGAAGTAAGCGTATTCTGATTTCCTGGCTGCAGTCTGCATCTGCAGTAATCTTTGTACCTAGAAATACAAAGTATGTCACCGCCTCCATGTTTTCTCCCTCTATTTGCCAGTTATCAATCAGTCTTGTTGCCATAATCTTGGTTTTTTATATTTAACTGCAACCCTGCTTTTGCACCTTTTTCTTTCACCTTGATTAGAAGGCTACTCAGTTCCTCCTCACTTTCGGCCAGCAAAGTGGTATCATCTGTACAGCTAAGGTTGTTAATGTTTCTTCCAGCAATTTTAACTCCAACCTTGGATTTGTTAAACCCCGCACATTGTATGATGTGTTCTGCATACAAGTTGAATAGGTTGGGTGAGAGTATATAACTCTGCTGTACGCCTTTCCCAATCTTCAACCAGTCTGTTGTTCCATGGTCAGTTCTTACTGTTGCTACTTGGTCATTATACAGATTCCTCAGGAGAGAGACAAGATGGCTTGGTATGCCCATACCACCAAGAATTTGTTACAATTTTTTATGATCTACACAGTCAAAGGCTTTAGAAAAGTTAATAAAACAGAAATAGATGTTTTTTTAAAAAAATTCCCTACTTTTCTCCATTATCCAGTGGCAGGGCCGTAGCCAGAAAAAAATTTCGGGAGGGGTTGAAATTTTCGGGGGGGAGGGGGGTTTGAAACTTTCATGGGGGGGGGGGTTGAAACCTGCCTCCTAGCTCACGCTGAAGCAAAGAGCACAGCAGAGGGCAGAGCAGCCTTCCATAGCCTGCAGCTCCACCCCTGTCAACCACCTCCACCAAGTCTGGCCTCCTTAATGAGAACATTCAACACACACACACCCAACTTTGTTGCTTCACTACATCGCCTATTGCTACAAGTAATGACAGTGTGAATAAATTGTCAATATTTGCCTGAGATAGTGCTTGCAGTTCTGGAGGGATTCTTAATTTTTTGCATCTCATAGACTTAGTATGGGGATTTGGTTAACCAGTTAAAATTCATGAGTAAACCAGGTTTTTTTAAAAATCTGAAACATTTCGGGGGGGATCCCATCGTCTCCTACTGCCTTGTTGTTAGCAATGCTTCTTAAGTCCCATTCAACCTCACTCCTCAGGATGTCTGGTTCTAATTCACTCACCGCACCGTCAAAACTATCCTTGATATTATTATTATTCTTCCTATACAGATCTTCTGTATAGTCTCGCCACCTTCTCTTGATTTCTTCAGCTTCTGTTAGGTCCTTGCCATCTTTGTTTTTTATCATGCCCACTTTTGCCTGAAATTTACCTCCAGTGTTTCTAATTTTCTGGAAGAGGTCTGTTGTCCTTCCTAGTCAGTTGTCTTCTTCCACTTTTCATTAATTTATAATGTATCATAAAACTGTATATTAATCTCTGGACTCTCATTTCAGAGAAGAAAAGCCTATGGGCCAGAGGTTTAGCACAGCTGGTAAATCATCAGCACCTATAAGATCCATCAAGCAAAAGGTTGCAAGTTTGAACCCCCGGGTTGGCGTGAGCGGCCAACTATCAGGCCTGCTCACTGTTTACCTAAGCAGTTCAAAAACATATTTAACTGTAATTAGAAAATGTAGGTATCACTAAAGCAGTACCTAAATGCCATAAAGAAAAAGAAGATCCAAAAATGTGGAAGTCCTAATGGCTCTTCATCATAGAAGATGGAGCAACAGCACCCCCTGTGAACTCGGACCCAACCATCCATGGCATCAAAACAACACCTCCTTCTGTTCTGTCTGTGTACTGTCTATACAAACGGCATTGAATGTTTCCCATGTATGTGTACTTGTGATCCACTCTGAGTCCCCTTCGGGGTGAGAAGGGCAGAATATAAATAAAGTGTTGTTGGTATTATTATTATTATTATTATTATTATTATTATGTAAATAACTCTCTATTCCTTCCCAATTAATTGTCACAACAGTCCTGTAATACAGATTAGATTGACTATGAGATTGCCTAATGTCACACAGTGGAATTTGGGCAAATCTAGACTGACCACTTAGGTTGGTTCAAATAGTTTGACAGAAACCACTTTCTTTGTGTGGACAGTTTGATTGACATTTATGGAACAGGTTAAAGGCCAGCAAGGTGATTACATTAACCTTGGCAGGTGGCCTCAAAGCAGTTCTTGAACCTTTAGTATCCACAGATTGATAACTGCCAGAGAGTGCATTTCCCCCCATTTCCTGGAGAGATGCACACCAGTGTTCTGAAGGCATATGAGGACGAAACAAGAAAGGGAGATGACAATGAGCAGCCGAGATAAATAACTACCCACTCCAGGGGTCGGTTAGCCTCCTGCTGCCCAACTATATATTTGGGGCATTTTTCAGTAGCTCTTCTGTCCCCCTTCTCCTCTTTTTGAATTTTACATTATATGATCAGTGTAGATGAACCATTTATGGCTCTGACTTGTGATTGTATGGATTCTGTAAAAAAAAAAGCCTTTTGTAAGAGGAATGATGGAGAATCACATTTCTTTGCATTCTTGAACACAGGGATGTGAACCCTTGGTTATTTCATTACTGCATGCAAATTTGTGCTTTTCTTCCCATTGCAGAAAAAATGGATATTTTTGGTACCTTTCCCCCCATGTTTGAGCATACCTATAAAAAATGTCAAATTTTGTCCTTGCGAAACTCATTTTTTTTGCATAAAAGACATGTTTCCTGTTCAGAAAACACTGTTTCTTGTTAAGAGAACACAATTTATTGCAGAAAAAAATGTCCACTGTTTCTTTATGCTGAAGCATCCTCAACCGTTTGAGATACTGAAGACTGAAAGAAAACTGTATGGAACTATTGGTTTTTTATATTGTTCTTTTGGGCAGGGTTTCTCAACTGCTAGAAAATCCCCCTTTAAAAAATAACCCTGGGAAATGGGTAATAGAGACTACACTTTCTGTCCCTTTATGAACAGTAACAGAAATCCTGGCTGTTTTAGTCAGATCTCCTGCTGTTTTTTTAAACCATCTGGGTGAATGGCCTTTGCCTCTGACTATACTATGCATTTGCTAGCATGTCTGGAATACAATTTGGTCGTTGTCAGGGAAGGCTGCCCTTGGTCAGTGTAACATGGCTATTAGCTTTCTTTACAGACCTCATCACAGTCAAACCGTCATTAATAGGCACCACAAGGTCAGATCTAGAATATAATAATTACTAATCATCTTGCTTCCTGTGAACTGGGCCAAATAACCCACTGCAAGTAAACTAGGTTTTTTGGGGGAATTAAACAATAAACTCATTAAACTGCATTTGCAAATAACTAAAGTTAATGATTTCTATGCTTGACACAGTTCCGTTTACAAATCAGACATTTTTATATTTCTGACTTTTTCCCTTGTCCTGTGGCTTTCTTCCAAATACACTCTATAGCTGGCTTCAAAGCAGGGGCTATATCTCAGAAATAATATTTGTTAGTAATACATGGTAACGGAATAATAATACATGGAAATAACATTCCTGTCATATTATTTATTTATGCAAAGATGTTTTATTCCTTGACATAAAAAATTCTGCTGCAACCCTAACTTCAGTGCACACTTTATGTCCACTCGTGAGCTGCAATTTGCTTAACAGCATAATATCCAACACACAATTCATGTAATTTATTTATTACAGTGTAATGTCTACATGGTATGTACAAGTGAGGTTGTATTGTTTAAGAACTCAACATACCATTTGAGTGAACCGAGAATTACTGGCATGCAAAAGGAGGCACCAAGATAATTGCATCGTTAAAAAACCCTCTTTACAATTATACAGAATGTCTACTTTGCTCTAGGAAGAATCCTCACCTGTTCACATTGCTTTTGGAATACATGGATGGAACATGTTAGTACATTCAAACTCTACCCATGATATAGATCTGTGATGCTGCGAGACAGAGTATTATTTCAATGGCAAAGTTTCACAAAATGATTAAGTTTTACAGGTCATCAGAGCTTCTTTTGGATTTTAGATATGTTTCCCCAAGTTTTTTTCAGTTAGTTTTTAATATTGCTAACACCACAATGAATTGCAATGTTTAGACCAATTCTAAACATTTCCTAGTTTCAAGCAGAGCTCATTCCATAGTCAGTCAATATACTATCTTCCTTTTCCAATTTCCAGCTTCCTTTTCAAAGTACTGGCTTGGTAGTAAAAAGGACAGAATTGTAAATTTTTTGCAAATTTTGTCTCCAAAAGTGAGCATATAAGAATTTCTAATATTTTTCTCTTACTAGACCCTTTCGTATTGAGTATTCATTGTGTGTGCCTTCAAATCACCTATTGACTTACAGTGACATATGCATTTTATAGGGTTTTCTTAGACAAGGAATGCCTAGAGATGATTATGTCAATTCCTTCCTTTGACATAATTGCTGTGGTATTCATGGGCAATGTCCCATCCAAATAGTAACCAGGACTAACCCTGCTTATAAAACTCAGACAGAATCTGGTGCCTTTAAACTATTAGGCTACTTGGCTTCCTAGAAAAGGGTAGATCGGGCTGTTAAAAAAGTATCAGTCATTGTCTGTCCTAGATATGACATCTTTTGACATTCAGTGTTCATCCTTGAAAACTAGGTAATGGGAAGCCTTATCCAACCAACAAGCTGTACTAGAACCTTTAGCAAAAGGGGAAAACCATGCCATGTTTGATTATAGCATCATTGCCCCACACCCCGCATCACCCACTTTGCCTCTTACCCCATTCCACCATCAAGCTCCCCACCCCCCGTTCCTTATGCAACACGGAAAGTCTCCCGTGTTGCTGCTGCTGTAGCCAACACTGATATCACCCCTCTTCCAGCCCCGTTGGAAACAGATCAACATTGTGAGATGAAAGCTGGTGGGCTCCATGCCCGAAGAGGGGTGAAAGCAGGGTAGGATGGGCAATTTTGCCTATCTAATGAGGTCCCTGGAGAAGAGCCAAATCAAGGTCTTCTCAGCTTGCCACTTCTACCTACTCTTCTATGGTTTTGCTTTACTGGTGCCGATCTCCCTTTTTTCTTGGTGTATTGTCAAATCTCTTGGAAGTTGGGGCAGAATGGTAGTGAGGTGTTACATGTGTATCCTTTCAAAATGCTTACAGGATCAATATGCTCACAGAATCCAGGGCAAACTGTTCCATTCCCTTGTTTGCTGATCCAAAGCAGGAGTCATTTGATGACTCAGAAACTTTATATGTTATGAAGACAGAGCTGGATAGTAATGAGGAAATGGAACCATACATTGGGGTTTTTGTGTGGATAAGATGGAGTCATTGGTCCTGGTGTTCCAGATGTGGTGTATAGAGAAATGGCTCATTAGTTGCACCAAAAGAAGCCTCACTGGCAGCAGCAACATGATTGTCATTGCCAATGTATGTATGTATGTATGTATCTGGGTGGATGTGTATGCCTGTATCTATGTTTGTGGTTGGATGATTTCTGAGCTAGCTCCTGCTAATGATGGATCTTGATCAAACTTGGTACACATACCCCCCCCCCCCCATGAAAACACTGGGGGGGGAGGGGTTGGTGGGACTTTGGAAGTTAAAGTTCACCCAGCATCCACAAAGCACTGTGACTCCCATGACTTGGCACACATATTCAACATTACCAACTTGAAGTACTGGTTGAATGTGGAGAGAATTGTCCTTGGATGTTGGGAGTCATAGTTCACCCATATCCAGAGAGCATTGCATTCTTACCCCACTGATGGACCTCAACCAAACTTGGAATGCATACCGATAATTACCATCTTTATGTCCTGGTGGGGTTTGGGGGGGGGGGTGTATCCTTTACCAAAGAGCCACATGGGACCATTCTTAAACTGCAAAACTAAACAAAGACTATTTCTAATAAATAGCATTACACAAGCCCTGACCTGGACATCGCTGAATGCCTAAGCTAGTCAAGCAATAAAATATAGTGAAGAATTCCACAGATCAATGCCAAGCTCATATCAGGCAAGTATATCTGAACAAGGAAGTCAGAGACCAAAGGGGTCATTAATGGGAGTAGGCAATGGGAGTGACTAGGACCATAGACATGGATATATGAGGATAGAGTTGGAGAGGTATGCGGTGTATGTGAACATATAGAAACAAAACAAACATTCAAAGCAACAAGTTCAATAAAGCAAAGATCTCTATGTTCTGCATCATCAGTGGTGAGTATTAAACAGGCACTCAAATTTGACATGATTCCCTTCTGATAGGTACTACTAATCAAGAGGAATTCAGATCGCAAAAGGAACAATAAAGTAACGATCAAAACTTTAAGTTTAACATTAGGATAAGACTCCCAAATGCTATCAGTCATCAGATACCTGCACATAGATAAAGAACCATTTAATGGATGCCCCCCACCTTAAAATAAAGAAAACATCTATTTGGGTTCCTAGTTATGTTGTCTTATTGTTGTATTCTGACTGGTCTTGTAGTATTTTTTAGATTTACAAGAGAAAATAGTCACAGGGTCTTACTAGAGGGGCATGTATTCTGTGTTAGTCTTACTAGGGTCTTACTAGAGGTGCATGTATTCTGTGTTAGTAGATATCTTTGCCTTTCCTGATGTGATAATGACTGGCATACTATTAGTGAGCTTCACAGATGTTCGTCCACTTTCTGTCTGTCCAGTTCCTGATTTCAATTTTTGTGAAGGCTAGCATCTTCTAACCCCTTCATACCATGACCAATACTGCTTGCAAACTCATCTTTTGCATGCTGCCCACCCCAGAATATTCCCTCCATCCAACACCCACTTTCCATCTTTCTAAAAACTTTTCTGGGGCTGACAGATTTATGAATGGGTTCTGCTGTTTTCAAAACATCTCTTCTAACAGAAAATATACATTTTGTAAGATACAAAGATGGCCCAGATTAGCCTCCTCCCCATCACACACAAACACACACTCAGGGAGAAGTGTGAATTCACAAAGCATCAAAAGTGACATTATTATGGATACTTGCAATGTATTTTTTGATAGAAATGAGGCATTACATACCGATTATGTAAATGGAAAGATACAAAATGTCAAGGATCACCTTATGTGCCTGTGCTGTGGCATAACAGTGCACCACAATAGTTGAAATACGCCCACGGCAAGCAGCTCCATGTGACAGTAAATATACCTTATACTCAGCAAGGCATGTTGGGCTAGATGGAGAAAGAGAGGCAGGGGCATCTGTAGAAAACCAAAGACTATGGGACTGCTCCTAGGTATTTTCAGAAAGTAAGACTGGAATAGTGGTTATTTGCTTCAACAACCAAATAAGGAATAGGACAAGTTCATAAGATTTATTAATTTTTTCTTTCTTTTTCTTTTATTTCTGCTTCCTCCTGCTTCTTCCACCCCCCTCCCCCATTTATCATACTATAACCGACAAAATGTCTAATGCTCTGCAGGGATAAAAGTCTTATTTAGTGATTGTTTGCAAGGAATCTGATGGAAATTTCATTGGAAAGAAGAGAGAAATTTGGTATCTGAAACAGCCAAAATGACACAGGCGGATAAGGAAAAGATAAAAGGAACCCAAGGAATGAATGGGAGTAAATTCAGTATTCATGCTTAGTTTTGGTTATTTCTGGAAATTACAAGGGTATCGCAAAGGACCCTCAAAAGAACAGAAGGCCCTTCAAGGACAGAGCTGCCAGGTAGCATGACCTCTGGAAAACTCCATTTCTTTTTGCAATTTGGTCTCTGGGAAAACATCAGAACCTCTGAGGATGCCTGCCATGGATGCACACTAAAGGTCAGGAGATAATGCTTCTGGAACATAGCCATACAGCCTGAAAAACTTACTGGAGCCCAATAAATCGGAGACCCATTGAGGAAAGAAAGAGCCCATAGCTAGGGTTGCCAAGTTTTTCAGATAACATTATAGGACAGCCCATTCTGTGTCAGGCCAGCTCAAGGAAAGTAGGGATGCATGAGCGAGGCCTTTATAAAATCCGGCTCATCTATATAAATAAAAATGTATTGTTCGTTTGTGGGGTTAACATAACTCAAAAACCACTGGGCGAATTGACACCAAATTTGGACTCAATACACCTATCAGGCCAACAAGTGACCATCACTCATAAAAACACTGAAAAACACAGCGGAAGAGACTTAAAAAGTCAAAAAACAAAAAAAATACATTACAACACATGCATCCAACCACATAAATACACATATACACACATATACACATATGTACACACAGAAAACACATATATACAGACTGGGCCACAGTAACGTGTGGCAGGGGACAGCTAGTGTATCATAAGAGTCTGAGTATCCTTGAGATCTCTCATGAAACCCCAGAATACTTGTGAGGGGCCCTTCTTTCATGTGAAGTGAGCATCACATAGGACTACCTCATATGGTACTCACTTCCATTACCTGGCCATGTATCGTTGAGAGCCAGGCAGAGTGGGCACCAACTGAGAGACTCCTACAAAATTTGAGGCCATTTTTGTGGTGCACAAAATGCTGAAGGGTCAATTTCGCATACGTGTGGATGGTGCCTCCTCTTCCTGTCCTCACAGGATCAAAAACTAGTTGTGCATTTCTTAAGGGACAAATATATATGCAAAATAGTTGGCTCTGGACTCCCTCCAGGTTGGCAGGCCACAGAAATTTGTAATGGCAAAGATACACCATTGACTCCTTCCAATGACGTTTCACCGAGCACCACATTCTCATGGTGTTCATAGCAAGCACCACAAACATGTAGCCCAACTTCTGCAAATGTTCTCCCCAAACACCATACTGTCCCAAGGAATGCTTTCATTCAGGGACAATTTCCTCCTAGATTTTATGAGTTTCCTCTACCACAGATAACTCAGTGTTTCTTACTCTTTCCATTGGTGTGAAATTTGCATAATCCCGCCCACTACCTCTCCCTTAACTCTTTCCTACTTGTTTCAACTTTGTTTGCACAACAAACAGGGCAGCACTAATCAGCAATTAAATATACTGAAGGATTTTGGGCAATTAACTCCACATGATGGAAGTTGTAGTTCATCCTGCATCAAGTCAGAGCACTGTGACCCCATTTGGCACACTGAACCCCCATGATCAAAGAAAATATTGGAGAGGTTTTTTTTGGGGGGGGGGGGAATTGACCTTGATTTATAAACATTGTAGATACTTGGATTTATAGTTTACCTCCAATCAAAGAGCACTCTGAACCCTACTACCAATGATGGACCTGGAACTAATTTGGCACACAGCCCCCCCCCCCCCCCCCGCATGACCAACTGAACATACTGGAGGGATTTGATGGGACTGACTCACCATGGTGAGAGTTATAACTCATCCTGCAGCCAGAGAGCACACTGAACCCCAACGATGATGCATCTAGAGCAAACTTACCCAACATGACAAACTTTTAAGTATTGATGGAGTTTCAGGGGATTAATTTTATTTATTTATTTATTTACAGCTTTTATATTCTGCCCTTCTCACCCAGCAGGGGACTCAGGGCGGATTACAGTGTACACATATATGGCAAACATTCAATGCCAATTTTTGACATACAAACATATACAGACATACACAAAGGCTATTTAACTTTTATTTTCTGGCCGCCAGGGGTGCTGTCGCTTTCATCGTCCATCTGCAACGCTGATGAAGCACTTCCGCATTCCCCGCATGCTTCCCCGCTGGAATGCTTTGCTGGAGTCTTCTTTATGGCCTCATAAATCAGTTAATTTAGCCTCCCCACACTTTAAGGTGGTACCTAATTTTCCTATTTGACAGATGCAACTGTCTTTCGGGTTGCAAAGGTCGACAACAGGCTACACAATTGGTTGGAAACTCACTCTAACCCGGGCTGGCTTCGAACTCATGACCTTTTGGTCAGAGTGATCTTAATGCAGCTGACACTCAGCCAGCTGCACCACAATCCCGGTGTTAACCTGGCGTGATGTGAGTTGTTATTCACCCACAACCTTATGCATTTTTTAAAATAAAAAATGGCTTCTTCTAATAATCTGGGTACCCAAGCTAGTTGTGAATATTAAATCAGTAGTTCCCAACCTTTTTTTTTTTTTTAACCAGGAATCACTTGACCAGGGACCACTCTACAACATTAGTATCAAAAGGGTTACAGATCTGTTTTTGGTAAACTTTAGATTCTGTTTGGTTGTTTGGGGTGCTGATTTGGAAAATTGCATTGGATAGACCACATCAGCTCTAGTTTCCGATATAGAATATATGCTATCCAGTAGTTGCCATCTGTTCACCCGTAGAAAACTATATTTAATAAGCCTCAGCACTACAAGAGGGTTTCGCGAGACCAGTCGCTCTCGTTGTAAAGGTGTAGCAATGGTGAGGTCGCGGACCATATTTTAGTCCTTGCAGACCACTGGTGGTTCATGAACCACAGGTTGGGAACCACTGTATTAAAGGCAGAGGAGATAGTCAGGAAGTTCTGTAGGCACACCACTGCTTCTGCAAAAATAACGAGACTTTAATACTCTATGTAGGGTTTCACTGGCTTGTGCATCTAAATAAACTGATTTACTCAAAGTGAGTTTTTGTCTGATGTTTCCTCTCACTAAGCTTTGGCAGCCTGGAAGATTTTTTCTGCAGATTTGCTTTAACTTGGCATGTTTAGCAGTTGCACATGCTCATGTCAGCCCTATTTGGCTTGAAAAAGTGGTGTCAATGAAAGAGCAGGGCATTTGTTGACTCAAACCAAATATCTTCCCTAGTATGCAAAACATGCTTTTATTTACATCTGACCCAGCTTGTGTGATCCTGCTAAATGTCATAATATCATACCTGAATGGAATTGTGCTGGATCTTTATTTGGATAGAGGCAAAAACAACTGAAAATGTTTTGACTGTTTTGTTCTGTGCAAAGGCCAAATCAATAACAAATACGTTCCTCTATTCTGAAGTTGTTATTTCTTAATTGTTTTTCACTAAATATAGCACACTTCTAAGACAAAGATCCATACAGATTATTTGCATGGGAAAGTTATTGTAAGGAATTCTTTTCAAGCATTTGCATTTTTGTATTTTAAGGGTTTTGAAATTGTCCTAGAAATGCATTTTTTCACACTTTATGGCTTTGAGAATGTCACAATGTTGAATGCTCAATTTACATGTTTTACTGCTTCACCAGAGATCGTGGCATTGACGTTACAATGAAAACATTATGTTTTGTTTCTTTGTTCCCCACGGAAACCTCCTTTCCAATTTTTCTGAGTTAAATAAGACATTTATATTTCACAAATGAATTGTTACATGAGCTATACAATGTAATTTCATTTCAAACACTGCCTGGTTTTCAGATAGAGACTACAGGGATAGGGTTGCCAGAGGTAAAACAAGGAATGGTTCCTGTGCCTTTAATTGAGGTGTTAAAGAGGGGATTTCATCAGATCTTTGTTAATTGGTTGCACCAGTGACACTGACATTCTTCTACCATTAAAGAAGAACCAGTATGGTGTAGCATTGTACTATGACTCTGGAGACCATGGTTCAAATTCCTGGTCAGCCATGGAAGCCCATCAGGTGACATTAGGGTCATGCTCGCTTTGTCTCAGAGGAAAGCAAAAACAATCCCCCTTTGAAGCCATCTTGCTGAGATTGACCTCTAGCAACCGTAAGTAAGGAGGACATGCAATTTAATGTCAATGTATTGTTGAAGGCTTTTGCACCCAGAATCACTGTTGTGTGGCTTCCATGCTGTATGGGCGTGTTCTAGCAGCATTTTCACTTGCATCTGTGGCTGGCATCTTCTGACAATGCCAGCCACAGATGCAGGTGAAACGTCAGGAGAAAATGCTGCTAGGACATGGCCATACAGCCTGGAAACATCACAACACTCCAATTTAATGTCAGTTCTGGAGCTTGCTCTTTCTGAAGACTATATAAATTGCAACACCCTGAATTATGAATTCATGGATCTTTGAAAGGGAATTTAGAGCTGTTTGTTTAAATGCAGCTCTGACTTGCTTTTAGATTGGTCTTGAAACTAAAGCAATAGGTTACTAAAATGGTACAGTCCTGTGCTGAGCAGATTTCAGTCATGTGACTTTAAAAAAAACCCCTTAATCTCTGTGACTCATCCATCAGAGTCAGGTGCAAAATAGTAACACAAGCAAGCTATGAATTAAGGAAAAGAGTGTCTCTGGGCACATGCTCAGTATCATGATAATGACCAGCATCACATTCACACAAAGATTCTCCTCAGTTTCCTCCAAAGTCAGGCTTGGACATCTGTGGATGGGGTTCAACTAACTGTGTTATCACACTCCTGAAAGTGTTCTCTGCCCAAAATTGCCCTGTTGATCAATATTATTGCAGCAATGCAGGGGCCATTTCTCCTATCCGCTTAACTGCATGAGGCTTCCCATCCCTACCACAAGTCCCCCACCCCCACCTCATTGAAGCTGAATTTGGTCTGGAAGTGGGAAGCCTCCTGTTATTGCTATTATTAGACATTTAAGACCCACAAATCCTTGTCAGTCCACTAAGAGAGCTAGTGATACATTGTAGTCTTCTTTCTGTACATCTCCTATTTAGGTAGAAATGTAAAGGTTGAAATCTAACTGTAAAATATGGGAACAAGGATTAAGAAATGAATTGAATATGAAGTGAAGAGATGATGCAAATAGCCAAGATTAGTAAAGCTGCTCTGAAGCAATATCAAATAATTCTTGTTTTATAAGTGTTATTCCATTCTGTATAATAGACCCATGGCTCCTAATGCACAGTAACATGGGGCAAGGCTACCTTGATGCTGCCTTGATCCATGTTACCCAAAGTTGCAAGGAAGTCTGAATTCTGACTAGTTCCCAAATGGAACTGGATGTAACTGCCCCCACTGCCATGTTGTGTTTTCAAACTCAGGTGAACTGGGAACACAGGATGCCAGTCGCCTTCTCTTCCCAACTCCTTGTGTCACAGTGGTCTCTGGCAATGACACAGGCCCTACCTATCTCCTGGTGTAATTGTGGCCAGGATAACAGGGAGCACTGGTAAGAGAGGTGAAAGAGGAGGGGAAGTTGCTCCTCTCTTCTGTCCGCCCTCCCTCAGTGACCCATTGCCCTGGGTAATGTCATGGCAAGTGATGGAGTACAGGTAGGACACGGGGGGCAAAAGGTGAAAGTTAGGGAGGCTGCTCAGTGGTGCCCAAACATGTTAGGCACCTCTGGACTTTGGGGACTCCCTCCCACCTCTTCAGTAGATGGGGAAGTCCCTCTGGGGATTTGGGTCTGTATAGATACACCCTCGGACTTCTTCATCCATTTTCTATAGTTATCTGATTTTTCTTTAACTCTGAACATTTGAACTAAAACTCTAAAGACACACATACACATATTATAAAATGTATTTTTCTAGACTAATTAGTCCCCTTAACATTCACACCTCTTGATATTGTTCTTCCAGCACAAACATTTTTAAACTGCATGCTGTTAACTTATTTTTATTCAAGAACTGTACTTGAACTGGAACATTTGGGAAGTGCATATTACCCAGTGGGTAAAGAAGTCCCTGTCCACATTTTAGTCTGAGAGGTGTGGATGAGGCCTCGGAATTCGCAGGCTTGAGTTCTCAAACATCCTCAAATGTGTGCCTGTCTTCACCCAATGACAGGCAGCAGCAGGCAGTGTCTTTTAGCACCCAGTCAAACACTTACAAGGGATGACAGTGCCCTCCTACAAGATTATATCACCTCAGCTGTCATGTGGGAGTCACATGTCTAAATGTATTCCCACATGAACATTACATGCAAGTAAGCAGAATGAGTGGGTGGAAAATGACAGAAAAAAATGTGTGGGGACAACTTTAGTTTACTGTACAACCTACTTCTACATCAGTTAACCTTCTCTATTATTTCTTTGATAGTTTGTCCAGAATAAGGTGGATCCAAGGTTTATTCTGCTGAGTATAATAGCCCTGGTGCAGAGTCCCATGAAAAACCCTGCCTTCAGAAAAAAAAGACATGGAGAGATTACCTTCACCACTTCCCTTCCTTCTTGTGTAATTGCAGAACTTGGAAAGTTTACCTTAAACCCTCAATACTTCTGGCTAGCTGGATAAGTGGGCAGTTTTTCTGTGCCACTTATTCTAATAGGGTTGCCAGGTCTCAGGGTGCAATATGCCAGCGAACTGCAATTTTCTCTAGGTTCCAGCCATATTGCAGCACTGGATTCCAACCTTTGTGACTCACACAACTCTTTTTAGAATCAATTTCTATGGTGGAACCCCTTAGGCCTTCCCTTAAAAATTAATGGTGTTTAGGATTAGTGTTAAAGGGGGAGGGATGGGGTAGATAGTAAGGGAATGTTAAATAAAGAGGCATCCACACAAATGCATAATAATAATAATAATAATAATAATAATAATAATAATACTTTATTTATACCCCACCACCATCTCCCCAAGGGGACTTAGGGCGGCTTACATGAGGCCAAGCCAAGCAATACAATATATCAATATAACAGAACACAGCAGTAAATCATAAAAATAAAAAATACAATACAAAACCAATTATAAATAACACATCAACAATATAAAATCACGATGTTTAAAACACAGAAGTCAAGCACTATGGGCAGGGCCAACTGAAATGGAATTAAAAAATTAAAACACTGGTTGAGACAGCAATGTAACATATCTGGATAGGGAATTGAAGGATAAAGTAGGGTTGATTGCACTAGCGGGAGGAATAAAGGGCTTCCGAGGGCATTCTGCAAGAATTGGTCAAATCTAGGTATGTCCGTGAAATGAAATTGTATCTTTGAAACTTTGAAATTTTCCATAATATTTCAATTTATTCTCAATGGCTACCAATATATATTATATTGTCAAAAGTTGGCTGCAAACTAAGCATCCTCTGCTAGAGGAGGTACGAAACACAACCTGGTAAATTTCTGTTCAGAATGTAATTTCTAGGTTTTTTAAAATTTTGAATCTACTTTTTGTTTCTTTTTCTTTAATTTCATTCAAATAATTTCATTATTTTCCTGGAGTGGCCATGGAGGCCCTGGGAAATGCATGTGTAGCACTTCCTAGGGGCTTCGCTGGGGAACCACTGTACTAAGCTATTACAACACTGCTAGTACATTAAAATGCCATGGTTCCATCCTATGGAATTCTGGGAGCCTTTCTAAACACATCAAAGTCCTGAGAGGAATGGGATATAAAATCCTGATTCCTCTCAGGGCTTTGTCCCCACTCTAATCCCCAAACCTGGGCTTTCCCTCAGGAGGTGGCTAGATGTCTTCCTGGCACAACGAAAGATTGACCTGGGAGGGCATCCAGCCACCCTCCAACTCTCATTCCCTCCCCCAAAACTTACCTGAGAGGTCTGGAGGTTGAGGAGAGGAGGAGGAATCCTCCCTCCCCAGCTTCATTCTGACGCAACTGCAGAGCTCTCAGGGGTTCAAAACAGTATGAAATTATTTGATGTACAGCAGAAGGAACTCTTCAAGCCTATTAGGGAGCCAAATATCTTCTTGCTATGAAGTGGTCTCCTCGGGAATAAGAACAACACAGACACAAAGCTATTTGTTCCAACTGGAAGGTTTTTCTTTCTTCAGTTTACCACAATATTACAAACAGTACAAATACTAACACAGTATTACAATAAGCTCTCTTCTCTCTTCATCCACAATATCTACTCTCATTAAACTTTTACCCTCATCAAACTAACACAAGGTTACTACAACCTATATACTATAATCTCAGCACTTGCCACCACATCTCAATTACAATAACATCTGCGGTTAGGTCTGAGACACTAATCACTTAAAGAAATATTGTGTAACTTACAAATTTCACAGGCCTGTGTGGCTTTTGAGAGCTTGAAGAAGTGCTATGTCTGTGGGGATTGACCTCCAGGACTGCGGAAGCAGGGCCCTCACCTTTAAAGATCTGGTCTTTAGATTAAGGTCCAGATCTTTAAAAGTGTTTTTAAAACTTGGATTAAACCGAGTAAAATTTATTTACTGCAGTTTGAAGCAGGTTAGCCTGAAACATCATCTGGATGCCTCAGTATTTTTTAGCCCGATTTTTAGGGCTGTGTAGAAGGGCCCTGGGATTTATGGTCTGGTCAGAGGCACCAGAGGAATTCCCTGACTGAGACTTCTGAATGCTCCTTCCTAAAGCGCCAGTCTCAGGATTCCACAGGATGTTGCCACAGAAGTTAGAATAGTTCTGGCTTGGGAAAGGCCCTTGATTCCCATGCCTTGTCTTTGACTTCTTTCTAAATTTTCAATTTTAGGAGGTACTGTGGGAGGATTTCTGCTTGATCTAACCTGCCAATCTCAAGATTTCATAGAATGGAACAATGGTCATGAAAGTGGAAGGATATTGCTATAATTTATCTAAAAGGGTCCAGGATCCCTAGGATAAACACAAATCTTGGGTTAAGCAGCCCTGGAAGAGGAGACATTTTTATTTTTGTACATGAAGCTGACTTTAAGGCCTAGGAACCCTTCACCATCCACACCCATCTGGCACTTGTGATAGTGTTTGTATGTACAACAAAATATGTTTGAGCGCACCAAAGTGCCAGGAGCAAAGGGAAAAGACTTAAAAGAAAGATGGTAGCTGTCTACACTCTGATTCATTATACTTTATGGAGCAAGGGAAGCAACAGAGCACCACAATTGTGACTATCTGCCTTCATGATATATAAACCTTGGAACAGGACAGCTTCAATGTACAGTGATAAGGGGTTCCCACCTGCCTCAGGCACTGAGGTGAATAGGATCAGTGCTTAAGCTCTGTAAGAAGATGCTGCATTCATTAGTGGAAACGGCAGCTCCCTGCTTTCCTGTGCCAATCAGCTGTTCATAAATGGGCCTGGCAGGTAAGTTTGGGGCCACTGCTTATGCTAGATTTACTACCGGGTTCAAGCATGTTATCAAAATGGCTCTATAAGTAGTCAAAGTATGGGTTTCATAAGTAGACAAAGTATGGATTTAATCAAATTAGGAGTCAGCCCAGACTAATGAAACTGTATAGTTTCCCCAGATGTTTAACTGAAAGGTTTTTCATAACCATTTGTGTGATATTAACTGGAAAATATGGCTACTATTCTTTTGAATCACTTACAGCAAACTGCCGGTTGTCTAAAATCTCCAAGCTCTTCTTAAAGCTTCATTCAGAACCAGAGACTATATCATTTATGACTGTTTTTGCACAAGGTCTAGCTTCTTCATACATTGATTTAAAGGATGGCAATATATCACACTGTTCACAATTTAAATCTTCACAAACAGAATGAAATATTTTAAAGCCAAGAAGATAAATGCAAGATACATCTGATGAGTTAGACTATTTGAAGAAAAATTATTCAGGAAATAATCTATGCTTGCTTTTCCCTTGGAATGGAATGGAGTCAGCATTCTTTGGGAGTATTTAAGTGACATCTTAATTGCATTTCATTCTGAGTTGCATTGGAACTGAATTAGAAAGCGTGTTCCTAATTAATCTGGGACTTATTCACATGCCCTTAGTTTTTGCAAAATATAGTTCAGCTTGGCCCAAGACATTTTGCCATTGAAGCAGAGAAGCAAACATACATGCACTCTGGGAATTCATCCAAAACAAGATGTCCAGTACCCAAAGCCAAGTTATTTGGGGACAATAGGCAGAAAATTCTGTAAAGAACTTTACCCACTGAAAATAACAAATTAATACGGTATTAAAGCAGGCCTTAGTGGAGTCTGCAGCTCAACCATCCTAATCTGACCATATGGATGATGGGAACCGAAGCCCTTACCCATCTGTAGGGCACCTCATTTGAGAAGACTGCTGTAGAAGAATCAATTAGTCTTTCTTCTGCATCAAACCTCCTAAATGAAAGACAGTAATGGCAAGGACGGTTGCAGAAAATATACCTGCCCGTTCTTTGTCTCTCAGCCTCCTGCCATTTTTAACTCCTGATCAAAAGACAGATGCAAGCATTTTTTCAGATTTCACTTGATCCTATACATTACGCACAGTCTCTTTAGGGAATGGAGCAACAATAAATAAGATAAATGTGTGATGCCTGCTTATTTTTTCATTGCTTGAGTACATAGCGGTCTATTCCCTCACCTTAGTTTCTAACAATACTCCTATTAATCAAAGAGAATCAAGCAAACTGCATAATGAAGAAGTTAATGTGATATTAGCATAACATTCCAATTGTTCTTAGAGAAGATTTTGCAGACTCGGGGGATAAAAGGGAGGATTGATGATTGCATAGCATTGCTACATACACACACACACACACCTTGGTGGAGTCAGGGGTGGGGAGGATTTGCATGAAATGCAAGAGAGGAAAAAAAAGGATTTTTGGCTACCATGAATTTCATCAACTTTAAAGGGCAGTGGCACTAAGCACTGATATAGCAGAACACTAATAAAATGAAAGCATTTTTAGAATAGACATTACATAAAGGGTTATCCCCCCCCCCAATAATACTTCTGTGAGCAAATGCATATAAGTCTTACTTTATCTACCAAGTGGTAGATGCTGAATTCACTTAGTTTTAGTCTGAATTTTAGAGGCACTTTTAAATGTGGAATTAAAGTTTGTACTAAAACTCAGAACAGGTTCATAATTGACAAGGGGGCTACCTGCTGTTTAGTTGCATTGGAAACAAAATGTTGAACGAGAGAAGCCTCAGTGCCACGCTGCTATGTCAAAAGGAAAATGTTTGCCTTGTGAGACGTTGACAAATAAAACACCTCTTGATCTGAAAGAAATAACATCATCAGAAAAGTTATTATCAGTTGCCTGGAAAATTTTGCTTATCCATTTGCTATCTGTACTCATACTCTGCAGTGTTCAGTGCTGCAGCACTCCCAGGATGGGTTACATTTAAAATGAAATCTCCACAATAGAATGAAATATAACGCACATACACAGGTAAGAATCTCAAAGGGGTATCACACATTGATAGTAATGCTGTCATGGCTTCAAAGATCAAGGTGATGTAAACGTTCTGTTGAAATGGAAAGGTTATTATTACTTGTTCCTGAAATGGCCCCAGTGTGGTACAGGGATGGGTCACTGTGTCACAGATGGGGAGAGGGGACACATGCTTCACCCTTGCAACCCATTTTCCCTCAGGATGCAACAGCTCTTTCTGGAAATGAAATAACATCATTTCTGGATTGCATTTGAGGCTGATTTTCAGCCCACATCATTAGTTTTTTTTAAGCATTTGGGGGATGATAGAGTTGAGAAACTGACAAGGAGCTTAGATTGCCACAAACATGGGGTTTTTAGGTTTGAGGATTATAATTTTCCCCACTACTGCTGAAGGGAAAAGGCAAGTCTTATCTCAAGCATGTACTTCAAAAAAGGGGGTCATCATTGGAGCATGCAAGCAATCAGTGAGTGCATGTGTCAACTGCAAAATAAAATGCATGAAGCCAATTGGTCAGGCAATGCTGAGCCTAGAACTTTTGGATACTGTTGCAATTTTGTTCAGGCTCAAGCTGTGCAGGTGCAGAGAGACACAGTTGGAAGAGAGAAGGAGAGAGACAGACTGATTTACTTTTTGGCTTCTGAAAAGAAGGTCTCTCATATGGATAAAGAAAAATCATTTTAAATCTATCTGAAAGGACATTTAGTGAGTTGATGCAACTGATCATATTGTACATATGTTCTGAATTTAGAAGAGTAAACTACTTGTTCATCTGCATGGCATATTTTCTTTCCCTGGCAAGGCAGTGTGTGGGCTGATCCAATGTGAACAGCATGTGGTTTATTTTACATTATGCCACAGTCATTACTAAAAAAACTTTCTGAAATCAAGTAACACCTGGATCCAAAACTTTCTAAATCTACCTATTTAATGTTGTCAGTTGAGATTCACTAACATAAGAATTAGAATCACTGTCACTGGAGAGATAATTGCATCTGTGGTATCTCAGGCCATGTTTACATTGGTGGGTTAAAGCAGGACAAGTTTTAGAGCACAATGGGCCTGGACTAGCCCCAGAAGAGGCTACACACACTATCCCAAGCTTGTGGTGGCAGAGAGTTGGAGTCCAGCCGGGCTGAGACTTCATCAGCCCTGCTGGACTGTCACCTTACTGTGGCTCCCAGATGGCCTTAGAGCTCTGTGTGAGCTCCTGGCTGTTGCGAACACCCCATGCTGGCATACAGATAGGGGTGGCTCAACCCATTACGCAAAGTAAGCATTTGCAGTATAGTTGATTTTACCCAGGGGCGCTCTTGGGGGAAAATTGAACCTGACATATGCAAGTTGTAGTTACTGGGATGTATAGTTCACCTACAATCAAAGACCATTCTGAACCCCACCAATGATGGAATTGAACCAAATATGGCACACAGAACTCCCATGATGAACAGAAAATATATATCAGTGATTGGTTGGGTGGGGGCAAAAATACTGTTTGCTTACTATTGAAAATTACCTAGGGCTGCCTCTGCATACAGAAGTTCCCACATAATCAGGAAGGTGGGGAAAGTGAACCTTTCTGTTCTTTCTTGCAGTGTAGACAATTCTGATGCCAGCACAGGGTGCCCACAATAAACAGGAGCTCACATGGAACTTAGTAGCTGTGTGGGAGCATCAACAGCAGTTACATGGAACATGATTTATCACCTCTTTCCTGCACTGATGAGCAAAGAGAAAGGGAAGGTGGAGATGTCTTGTGAGGACAGTAGACTGGTCCAAATTGAATCTCACAGTACCTACTGGAAATGCAAGAACATCATGCAAACAGCCAGGTTCAAACTTATGTTGAATACAAGTAATATTGCCCAGGTAGATGAGTCATCAGCCACAAAAACTTGTTGAAAAGAGTTCCTGGATACAACAGCTTTCACTATCACTTGCATAATTGCTGCCAACTTCACTGATAAGCAAGCATTGTGTGCCTATATGTTGGCATGCAGACCTTGATCCCTGTAAATGGTATGCCCCCTGCATAGAACATTTTGAATGTTAAGAAGTGCTTTCTGAAAGCCAGTAATGTTTATTTTCATTGTTCATGCCTATTTTGTCAGCAAAGCTGGAAAGAATTGTAGGTTGAATTCGTATTACATGATCTCTTTCAAAAAACAGTACTCTGGATAAAATGAGGAACAAAGTTCTGAAAATCAAGGAGCAGTTTGTTAAACAGAAAACAAAAACCAGCAAGCCTTCAAGCCATATTGAAAGCGAGTAGAAGGTCACCTAGTTAGAATAAAATGGGTTACAGATCTCCTAGTTAAGATGATTATTTTGCTCAGTAGCTTTCATTAGCATGAATAAGATTGATCATTTAAAATGTCATATCATACACTTTTAATTGAAGTAGTCTAAACTAAACAACTGGCAGTTAATCCCTTCACAATAGTACTGCACCCCAATGAAAAATTAATCTGCAGTCAACCCTTCTTTATTAATTTTGATTGGATTGCCAACACTGAACATTACTGTTCAGCATGCATATAGAGTTTTACTAAATACTGGGAATTCTATGAATGCTGGTAAGAAAATCTTAAAACTTTTTTGTTAATTAATTTGCAGAGTGCAAGCTATTATTAGTACTCCTCCTGCTGGGATGGAGATTAGAGGTACAAAACAAATGTGAAAAAAAATCTATTTTTTCCAGAAACACAATATTTGCATATCTTGTCAGGACAGTTTGTGTGTTTAATAAAGTGACAAAAATATGGTGGCTGATAATTTCAGTCTTCTTAGTTATTTTGGATCATGCCCACAGTGTGAACCAGCTACAAGCAGAAAGAACAAAATTATCTTAGTGGGGAAATGCCACTAAGTAGATTCTACTTTATTCAGTAGAATCTAGTAGTCACAAATATATCAGACCACAAATCAAAGATGGTCTGATCTTTTACCAACTCTTCCATGCATGTTGCTTTTGACCCTATGAATTGACAACAGTCGTAGAATGAGAATTGTCAGAGCTGAACCAGATAATAAAACTCAGCTATATTTTACCTCAGCTTTTCCGAGGTTAGTAGCAAGGCATCAGTCTAGACCAGGCATGTGCTGTTAGGAATTGTGGGAGTTGAAGTCGAAAACACCTGGAGGAAACAAGTTTGCCCTTGCTTGGTCTAGAAGCATCTTAATCACTATTCCAGTGTTCTATAACTAATACAAATGGTGACCAGGGCTAATGGTTTCCCCTTCTTATATGTGTATTTCTACTACCCTGCTCCTCACTTTACTACTCTTCTCACTTGAGGAGCAACTTTCTGAAAAGGAGAGTGTTCTCCTATTGGTCCTTGTTTTTATCATCTTATACTGTCTGCCAGATAGTAGTAATTCAGAGAATGAGGTTGGGGAGCACCATGCCTTCAGAGTTATTTTGAGGTCTGCCAATTAGTGGGATTATTGGAATTGGATCTTGAGAAGTTAAAAAGATGGATAAGAATGGAGAAATCGATCAATGGGTGGGGACATTGCTTGTGTTTAAAGGAAAGATAGATAAAAAAGAAATAAACAAAATGAAAGGAGGTCCACTGGTTTCAACAATGGAATGCTGGAAAAAATGGCAAATTCACAATAAATAAAATAGAAATGCTCTTAAAAAGAATAATAGATAACAAAAATGAACAGATATATGGGAAATTGATAACAAATATGAAACAAAATGGAATAATAAAAACTGGTGATCTGTTAGAACCCAATGGAACAATAATAGAATGGGACGAGTTAAAGGATAAGTGCGGACAAAGTAACTGGTTACTATGGCATGAAATGATCCAAAGGATCATAAAATGGAAGAGAAAGAAAAGCCAAGAAGCAGGCCTAGACCAAATTTTTAAATGGAAAATAGAGAAGGAGAAAGTAATCATGGGATTTATATATAATAAAATAATAGAAACACAACATAATTTGAAGCATACTTTGATCGAGGTATGGAAAGATTAATTAAATAGCAATGTGAAGGAGATCAAAACTGGATAAAATCAATCAAAAATATACATCTAAGGATTAAGGAAACCAAATGTAAAATAATGACAAAATGGTATCAAACCTCACATCAATTTGCCTGTATCATGAAAAACACATCAAAATTGTGTTGATATAAATATGGTGGAATTGGAAGCTTTATTCATATGTAGTGAGACTGCAAAAGGCTAGAATTTTTATATTAAAAAGCTAAGAACAAGATGAAAGAAATATTAGGGATAAAAATTAAAATTGAACAAAAAACATTATTTACTGCACACTGAGATGTAAATGTTATCCCCATATTCTGCCACAGATTAGGGGCAAGCGTTCTCTTTGTCCCTATCCCCCACCAACCCACTAAAACAGATCTATCACTTCCTCATGAAGAAATGGCAAGTTGCCCTCATTAGACAGATGGATATTATTAAATCTGAAAATTTCAGAATAATGTTCAAGTTTCAAAATTTCCTATTTGCTTTCTCATAGACTGCATCAATTTTCTGAAGGTCTCCATCATTAGGCCATTTCTGCCTGGGAATTATTGCAGACCAAACCACATGAATCTGAGGCCAAACATCATAATGTCTTGGATGTCCGACAGTGCTTGTGACACCAGTGCCTTGCCTTTCAGAAAGCCAAAGTCGTTTCCACCGAAGTGGACAACTAACATTCAAAGAGGGCAATCCCCCAATTAACAGCAATGGACATAACCCATTCCATATCCAAAATGGGGCACTCCTCTTTGTTCAAACAAAATTGGGTAGAAACCATTCCACATCCAGAGGGGGCACTGCCCCTTGTTTAAAGAGCAATGGGTATAACCTATTCCCCTGAACACCCTCACATTCCACATGGGCTATATACCCAAGCCCAGGGACTGGCCTGAACGTTCTTTTTGAACATGTCATTCAGCCTCATAAACGTAGCTATGGCCAACAATCATCACTCATTGTTTGAATGGCTGCCACCTGGAAACTGCAACAAACAAAACAAATGTCAACAAAGGTAAGTGGAACTTATTTAAGAATTGTAAGCCACAGATCTCCACCTCCCTAAGGCCATAGCGACAACTATTGAGGCTGCACCGATCCAAAATGAATAGGTTCCAGATTTTCTGTCCCAGGACACCCAAGGCCTCCAAAAGCTCTGGATGTAACTGACCAAAATTTAAACTTAGTTAGAGGGAGACCTGTCTGCATGTCAAAATAATGGGCTCACTCAGTTTGTTCTAAGGATGATATAGGCTGCCATTGTCTGGATTGGACCTACTCTGTGTTATTACATTCTCTAAGGATAATACATGTGCTTGATGATGATATTAATCTCATGTAAGCTGTCCCGAGTCCCCTTGAGGAGATGGTGGTGGGGTATAAATAAAGTATTATTATTATTATTATTTATTTATTTATTTATTTATTTATTTGATGCATTTATTAACCGCCATTCTCAGCCCTTTAGGGCGACTCATGGCGGTGTACACACATATAAAAGACAATTTACAAAGAGGCAATTACAACAACATATAAACTACATAACAATTACAAAAACTACACTAAAAATCCGCTTCGTCTCATAGTGGAATCATAACCAATCTCATATTCCTATTATTATTATTTAGTAACCTAAGCCTTGTGCTTAGACTTTAAAGACTGCTTTGTTTGCCCTCTTCGAGCTATGGCAGAGCATACAACATGCTCATCTGAGGCCAAGCATTTCAAATGCCTTGGATGTCCAATGACTTGCCTTTCGAAAGGCCACAGCCGTATCTACCCAAGTGGATAACTAACACATTCAGAGGGGGCATTGACCCATTTAAACAACCATGGGTAAAGCCCTATTACTTTCAATGGGTTTGCTGAAAATATGATTAATTCCAGATTATCTCAATGTTTATATATCAATATGAAAGTAGGACTGTATAAGAATGGTTCATTTCTACATGGGGTGGCAACCAGTTCCATCTCATGAAGATTCTCAATGTGAGTGAGCTAACTTACGTGATAACTTGATTAACAATACACAGACTGCAACAATCATTTGGAGCATTTTCCATTGGAGGCATCTGAGCACTATACAATGATTTCTGTGCACCCAGAGTGGATTCCATGCTCATTTCAATAACCTGTGTGCCCCTTTACCAAGTCAGCTCCATGTGATTTTTTCTGTAACAGATTTCAGAGCAGAGGAGGGACATAAGGAATAAGTCCTATGACATAAGCTGGAATCTACTTATGTGACATTGGATGTGGCCCTCAGAGTTCAAAGTGTCAATTTGTTTATTATTTGCTTCATTTATATCCTGGCTTTCCCATCCCCATAGGGGAACTCAAGGCATCTTACAATTCCAGCAAGATTCAATGTCATTTAAAACATAACCATAAAACATGTCCCATCAACTAAAACAATTCCCAAAGAATACATTTTCCCAGTGTGCAATAGAATGAGGGTAGCTTACCAAGAGCATTGCTACAGGTTAAATGTTTCAAATAATAGATTCTACTCCAAGATATTCCCTTACATTGGCATGTTTTCCACATTTGACAGTGATACACACAGTTATGGATTGGACTAAAGCTTAATCATGCTTATAAAAGGCCTACTGAAATCAATGTGACCTAATTAGTTTCATTCATTTCACTGTGATCCTGGCAAGCATGAGTAAGGCTGAATCTAGCCTTGCATATGTTGCAACCCAACCTGCACACCCAATTAATTAAATGTAAGTTTTTCTGAAATGAACAGGGCTCACTTCCATATCAATATGTTTTGGAATAGGGGTGTTTCTAGAAGAAAAAGTTGATAAGCTGGCAGCATTACAGTGGATATGTTTACATCACAGTGTACCATCTGGCTTGCATTGAGGGCATTTCAGCCCTGTGGAGTATGCACATGGACAGTTTTTGTTTAGCTGCTAGCTTGGAATCCATCCCATTCTACTGAGAAATGCAATAGGACATTTGTTTCGGAAGGACACAGGCAGAAATCATTAGCCAAGTAATCCTCCCTTAGCCCATTTTCTATATTCCCCAGAGACTTGAGTCTAAAAGTAACTGTTTCCAATAATGTCATCTACAAATTAACTTTGTGGTTGTCTTCCTTTCTACCTCCCATCTGTGGCATTCTGTCCACTTCCCAGCTAAGATTAGAAAACTTATTTAGCTTTTTTGTATGTGGCTATTACCCTTTTGTTGGACACAGTATTTTTCTTCTTTCTTGGAGAACATTGCAAACATTGCAGTGTACCCAAATTACTCCTAGTTTGTGCAAACTTTAAATTACCACCATTTTCCAGCCATGAATTTTTTGTCTGTGCGGCAGTGCTTGTTTTACCTTTTATCAGCATCAGAGCTGACTCTTACATCATTTTCAAAGATTTTGAATTGTTCATTGTCCTTTCAATTCACTACTTTCCTTTTGCTTCCTCCAGATGATATTTTAAAAAGTTATGTGCCCAACAATGAGCTTTCCAGTACTGTATAGCCAAAAGCTGCATCAATATGAAAGAGCTCCAGGAAGCAAGCACTTTTGTGTGCAATGCTTCCTGGGAGGAATAAAAATCCAGTTGAGCAGCACTCCCTTCCTTTGGCTAGAGGAAAGAGAGGTCACATGCTGAGGATACTCAGTGAAGTCTTTAACCTGAAGAGACGTTAAAGTTGCACATCAAAGCATCAAATCTTTCTGATGCTGTAATCCAGTCTTCCTGTATCCGGCACCCTTTAGATCTTTTGTACTGTGATGTGAATCATCTCACCTGACCATGACCAATGGTAAGGGATAATTGCTTCAACATTTTATTTTATTTTTATCCTGTATTTTCTCCAAGCCCATGACCCAACAGATCAAAACAAAGCTAAAAACTAAAAACAACAACAACCCTGATTTGTACAAAAGTTAAAATATAATTAAACAACAAGATTAAAAACACAAAATTGAAACTATTTTAAACATATTAAAAAAAAATAACAGCAGGGCAGGTGCCATATTAAAAACTTCTTATGTGTGTTAAAAGCCAAATACTAAATAAAGAGGTCTTTGCCTGCCCATTAGAAGAGAAATGAGTGAAGACCAAATGAGTTTCCTATGGGAAAGAGTGCCACAACCTGGGAGCAGCCATCAAACATCTGGAGGGCATCAATTTTGGGAAGTCTGAAATTTAGTTTTTATTTATTTACTTCACTTGAATACTGCTTTTCTCACCTCAGTGGAGGAATCCAAATGCTTTTCAACATAATTATCGCAAAATGTAATGCCTCACATATAGAAACCTAACATAATGATAATAACATACAATTACCAATGAAATCATAAAACATGACATCGTTTAACTTTAAAATATGGAATTGAACACATATCAATATAAATAATTCAAATCACATAATACAATAATTGTAGTCCAGGCTGTCCCAAATTGAATTTAATTGTACACTGGGAATAGACTCTTGTATATAAAATAACAGTTACCATTCTGTAGATAACATATGCAAGCTGTAAATTCAGATTATCTGCTTTGAATTGGATTATATGGTCCAGTTGAAAACAGATAATCTGGTTTATCTCTTTTGATATTCTGGATATTATGGCAATGTAGAAGGGGCCTAAATGCATTGACCAAGAGCTGAAAAAAACTGTTACGAAAAAAGTTATTGTATACCTTATTTTACAATGTTTCAAAAAGTACTTCCATTGGCATAATCACTCACCAAAACTTACATTATTAACAGTCTTCCAGATTTATCACTGATATATCTTCTTCTAGTTACAGTAAACTTATCATGAAGGCATATCTTCCATCTTTATCTATGAACTGATAAATATCAATATAGCCAGTGTCAGAAGCACTGTAAATAAAATATCAGCATTAATTCAGTAGTTTTAGCATGTCAGTGACAGAGATCTGTGAATACTAGAAGTAATACATTCATAAGCAGCAAATGTTTGTGCTTGAATTTTCTGGAGCTCTTAGAGAATGCTTGACACTCTTGGTGTTTAACAAGAGAAACAAACATTTCATTAAGTGAGGACTAATATCTATCTGCCTGCCAAAGGAACTGGCAAATGGGTTAAAGCTAGCCATCCAGAGGAATGGGAAGACTGTTTATTTTATACAAGGTCTGGCTAGTATACAGAAGGGCTGATCAGTGATGGTCATTATAATGGAATAACATCAATTTCAATGTATTTATTTTATATATTTGCTGGATTTACATCTTGCCTTTCTCCTATGATTGGGGATCAAGGAAGAACAACAGCCCTTTAAATTCTTTGAAAATAAGTTATATGCAGATGACATGCTGGTCATTACAGAAGATCCTTTAAATAATTTACCAAATTTGATGGAAATGTGACAGGATTTAAGATAAACAAAGTGAAATCAATTTTTTAAACTAAAAACTGGAGAGAGTTTCAGTGTGCAAGTTCACAAGGAAAGTTAAATATTTAGGAATATGGATAACTAATATCAAGCTAACTATGGGAAAGTTTGGAAGGAGGTTAAAACAGACCCAGATAGATGGTTAAGGATTCAATTACTCTGGTTAGGAAGTATAGCCATGTTAAAATGATGATTTTACTGAAAATGTTGCTATTATTTCAACATTTACAAATAATGAAAGAAGTGAAGGTTTTTGAGAAATGGAGAAAGAAATTAGCTATATTTATATGGAATGGAAAAAAGGCTAGAATTGCATACAGAAATCTAATCGATGCAAAAAGATAAAGGAGGACTGGCACTTCCAGATCTTAGATACTTTTATGACCCTGCAGGCTTTAATTGGTGAAAAGTCTGGATAAAATTAGAAAATCAAGCTTTACTTAGTCTAGAGGGGCACAATCTGAGATTTGGTTGGCATGCCTACCTATGGTATGGAAAAGAGAAGACTAACAATGATTTTCATAGGCATCCCATAAAAGCTAGACTTCTAGTGATGTAGAAAAGATACAAGGAAGGGATGGAGCAGAAAATCCCTTAATGGCTGTGTCCTTTGGAAGCAGTGTTAAAACCAACATACAGTGAGGAACTGAGTACTTACAGGGAACATCCCATTGAGGAAAAAGACAATGGGAACTAAAAGGAGGAGAAGAGTTAGTAGTTATTGACTGATTTCATTATCATCAATTACAGAATATATTTAGTAAAGACAATAAAATTGGATTTGCTAAAAAAATTGGAGCTGGAAAATATTTTGAGGAAAGACAGCCAAAGATTGATTTCCAGGTTATACAAATATATTCTAGAGTATAACCTGGAAGACAGTAGAATAAAAACAGTAATGATTTCCTGGTCCAGAGACTTAGGGGAAAATATAGATTTAAGTAATTTGAAATACTTAGTGAAAAAAGGATTTAAATTTTGAATAGTGGGTTCTGTCAGAGGAAATGTATAAAATGTTCTATATAAGTTGTATAACTCCTGAATTAATGACTAAAATTGATAAATCTCAAAGGCGGGTGTAAAAGATATAGGAGGGAATTACAGGTGATGAGAGAGAAAGGTGTGTATGTAATGGTAGGTTTGCTGCCACCACCCCAAATTACAGTTTGGGGAATTGTCTGTTCGTTGTACTTGAGGTAAAATATCCCTATACACCGGTTCTTCCTTTTGGCTCCGGTTCTTGTGACTGAACTGTGGAGATGTAGAGGCTGACTGGATCTAACTTTTTATGATAAAACAAGGCTGAGGCAGATTAACGGTAAACTAGAGAACAGGTTTATTGAAATATTTGAAACAGACAACTCATTACTGAGAGGTACAATGCGTGGTTTGTTTCAGAAGCACAGACTTATCAAGCAAATGGTTTCTTTAGAAGGAGTAACTTTTTCTTAACGTGAGCTACTTTCCTCATACTATCCTGAGTTCATTACAGCGGGTATGTTGGAGATGCAAAAAAGCAGAAACGCATCGTCTTTCATGTTTGGTGGACCTGTATGGTGGTAAAAAAAGTTTTGGAAAAAGGTAACTAAAGAAACCAACAAAATGATTTCTAAAAAGATTAAGAAAAACCCTGAAATGTGCTTATTGGGTTTGTTTCAGGAGAGAATTGGCAAAAGATGATGTGAAATCTACTAATATAGTTATGTGGCAGTGAGAATCATTATAGCAAAATCTTGGAAGGGGAAAAAAGAACTACTTATTAAGGATTAGAGAAGAAACGTAGTAGAGTATATCCAAATGGCCAAGATCTCCAATGGCATAAGGGGGAAGAAACAAAGGAGAATTTGCTAGAAAATGGAGACTGACCTTTGGGTACTTAAACAAAGAAGACTAAAATAGATTTTGAAATCGCAAAATGGGGGATTTATTAGTGTAATGATAAGCACAGATTTTTGTTAGATACTAGTTCCATATGATGTGGTGTTGGATTTTTGAATTGTATGTTATTGTCCCCCCCCCCCCCCTCATATATTGCAACAAAAATATACAAAGAAAGGAAGAACAATAGCCCTTGCTCTCCTCTTCCCTGTCTGAATTGACTGAGTGGAAACCAATTTTCCACTTTGGTTTCAGTCTGCAGCAATTGAAATTCGCTGAGGGCAAAGTACGAAATGAGAGGAGAGAGAAACTAAGGGCACATTTACATTGGCCATTTAGGTCAGTGTGAAACTGGCAAAGAAGGAAGCGAATTTACTGTGCAGAGGATTTCATGTGAATTCCTGGAACTGGTTGGAGGCCTGAATAATGTTTATATAACCACAGCAGAGACTGACCTCAAACCGGTTTCAATATCCTTGGTATCTGTGGCTTTTCATCTCCTTTCACCACAATTTTCTGTGTGCAGAAAACAGTTTTTTCTGCTGAGAAAATGCTGGTTTTTTTGTTTGTTTGTTTTACAAAACAACCATATCTGATTTTTTTACAGAATACATCCCAAATTGCAAATAGTCTTTGCAAACTGTGGTTTTTGAAGTCTTTCTCACAATGGGATGAAATTGGCCCTATCTCCTTTACTTGTATTAATACTTTAATACAAATAATAATAAAGTACTATTATTATTATTATTATCATTAAATATTTATTGTTTCTGTTGAGAAGATGACATATTACCTCTCAAGCATGAGTTGTCTGCTTTATAAGGCATATGCTTGGCCTCCTTTCTTGTCAACCACAGAACACTTGATAGACCAAATCTATGCCTATTTGGTTAGGCTTAAGTTAAGCAGAATTCATCAGACTTTTCTACTCCCACATTTCAGAAAAACATGAGCAAGACAAATAATGACAGTATGACATCATTCAGAGTTTAATCTACCATTATAGACTGGAAAGAATATAGGTTTGTAGTGGTAGTTGTGATGTATCTATTTTGATTGTTGGAAAACCAGAACCGGTCACCTGCTTTTGAAGTAAAGAAGGGCCAAATTAGATCTGCTGAACTTTTTATAACCCTAGATTGGTGTGAATCAGAAGTCAGTGCTAAATGCAAACTGCATTCCACAAGTTCATCAGTGGACAGATCTTCAGTGATATGTGATACCCAGTTGTTGCACTAAGCAGGTGCATCATTCATGATAAAACGTGCAGAACTATGATTTTGTCTTTGCATATGATAAATGAAGTAGATTTAAAATGATGACAGACATATTAACACCTCTGAGTGCAGTACTGCCATTACTAGCATACTGAGATGAATGAGCCTGTCAGAGTTTTAGCTGTGGAGCCATTTGTAGACAACTCTGCCCTATTTCCATATGACTTTCATTTTACATAGACTCGTGGTTCAGGTTTATTAAAACTAAGAATACCTCTTTAAAATTAGTGTACAACCAAATATTGCTCTGGGGAGTTTCCTTGTTGCCACTGTCATGGAATATTATGGCATAGGGCATTGCAGTGCTTGAAAATTGCAATTTGGACAAAAGTCCTCTGGGTGACTACGGTTCAAGCCCCTACTCATCCATGAAAACCCACTGGGTTATTTTGAGCACATTCTCTTGGCCTCCTAAGAGAAAAGCAGTGGCAAGCTTCATTTTAATAAATCTTGTCAAGAAAACCCTATGATAGGGTCACCATTAGTTGACTTGAAGGCACATAACATCAACACAAACAATTTCAGACATTGTTACACAAGCCTTGCAACAATATGACCCTTGTATCCATTGGGGATATGTTTGAAGGCTGTCTGTGGATACCTGAAACCATGTGTAATAGTGAATCCTGTATTTTGGTTATCTTTCTGTTGAAAGTAAACTATAGAAACACTCTGGAAGACATAGAAAGGGTCATAAACATGTCCAGGGGAAATAGTTTTGAAGCATGGGTAAGTGAAACCATGGGTATAGAATTTACAGTTTTATTTTGGGTTCAGATTCTGTCCTCTAGGGTATTCGCTGTTCAGTTCTCGGCACCTCAATGAAAGAAGCTGGAATAAACCCAGAGAAGGGTGATTAAAATAGTAAAAAATCTGGATGCCAAGCCTTATAAGGAGCATCTTAGAAACCTGGATAGGTTTAGCTTAAAGAAGAGAAGGTTGAAAAGGGACATGGGAGCCAGTTTTAAATGTTTGAAAGGATGTCAAATTGAGGAGGGTCAAGCTTGTTTTCTATTGCTCTAGAGACCAGGATGTGGAGCAATGGATTCAACTGATAAGAAAACAGATTCCACCTAACATTAGGAAGAACTTTCTGACAGTAAAAGCTGTTCAGTGGTGAAATGTGCTGTTTGGGAATGTGGTGATCAGAGGTTTTTAATCAGAGACTGCATGGCCATCTATCAGGAGTGTTTTGATTGTGTGTTCCTGTGTGGCAGGGGTTGGACTGAATGATTTTTGTGGTCTTTTCCAACTCGAGCATTATATGATTCTATATATTGGCCCAGGTTTTGGGACTTACTTTTTGGTTAAATTTGCTAGACCTAAGCATGATTATAGAGGAGTGGTTCTCAACCTGTGGGTCCCCAGGTGTTTGGCCTACAACTCCCAAAAATCCCAGCCAGTTTACCAACTGTTGTGATTTCTGGGAGTTGAAGGCCAAAACATCTGGGGACCCACAGGTTGAGAACCACTGATAAGGAGTATTCTTAGTGGACTTTATTTATGAATAGACAAGCAGAGGATGTTTTTATTCACATTTTGTAAGTCAGCCCCTTTTTTCTTTCTTCTTTTACTATTTGTATACAAGAAACATAACATTTGTATGTAAATGTATAACCTTAAAGCCCATTTCTTATGGAAGCAGATAACTTTAGTTGTCTTTCACTGAAGACAAAGGTAAGTGTTAGGCTACTTGTACTGTTCTTTACTCCACAGCATGGAAGTTGGATCAATTGCACCAATAAAACCAACAATGGTAATGTTCACAATATATTTGAGAGAGTCTGTTCTATCGGAATGTGCTGTCGCACGCTGGGCCTGTGCATAAGACTGTAGACAGGACATAAATTCCGTGTGCCCAACAGGACGCCGGGGCTGCCTCAGATTAAAGGCCCTTGGATTTCCTTAAAATAGAGTCTTTAGATTGCTTAAGGGTTCAACAATGTTCTTTATTGATGAAAGCAAACAGATACTTTAAAGCTTTCTTAACAGCTCTCTCTCAATCTTGTCCACAGGGAACAGGCACTATCTTCATAAACTGTATTTTAGCTAATAGGGAAAACTTCTAATCTGGGCAGTCTGTCTTTGCCTCTGTTGGCGTGGAGCCCCTGCACCCGGTACCAACTGCTTCTGGCTTCCGCGAGTGACCCTTCCCAAGAAGAGCTTTGTAGACTTCCAGGGGAAAAAGGAGTTCAGGTCCCTCAGTGAAGGAGCTGTAAGGCTGTATATCTTCCGGCCAAGCTGTGGGGCTGTATCTCCCCAGCCAAGCCATAGAAGACAAAGCTTTCTACAGGAGCTCTTGGTATTATGTCCTGCATGAAAGGCTTCTCTGTGTGGACTGAACTCAAAATGTCTCCTATTCCCTCTAAAACCCAAAAAGGGGGTGGGACCAGGGAACCTAACTATAATCGACAGGTGGCTTGCCCTATTATTGCAGCCAAAAGAAGCCACCTATCTGCAGAGTCCCTGAAACTTAGGTCTATAACAAACATTAAATGTAAAGCAAACAAAATTGGAGCTCCTGGTACAGCTGTACCAGAACACGGAATATCCAAGATATTCCATTCTCCATAGTTCTAAATCATGCCAATTAATTAAAAATTGTTTTGTTTTAGACTGATTCTGTTAACTCTTGCTGCACAAAATATACAATCAGAAAAATGAAAGAAAAACTGAGAAGGATTATCTTCTCAAGGGACCACAAAGAGCCAATGGCTTGGCTGTTCTCTGAAGGTTTAGTCAGTCGATATGCACCCCCCTGTTTCAAGTAAAGCTCTTTGTCAGAGCAAAATCAATATAACCCTTCCATTTTCTAACCTGAGAAATATCCCCAGTCAACTCTTTAAGTGAACAAGCCCTTTGAGAGCACCTGCAATGTTGTTCTTTGTGACACACCAACAGAATGCTGGGAAATAGACTTTGAACAAGGGTGGTCTCAGAGAGGGCGAGCATGCCAGTCATTAAGAGTGAAGGGAGAGGCAGCTCCAGCTAATACATTGTGGAAACCTGGGCTCACCTGCTGTTCTCTATTAGGATCAAAGAAGCATAATTGGAAATAGCTAAATTGAAAGCCATTATGTTTTCTTTGACTCATTGATACAGCAATTAGAACCAAGGTGGTAGAAATAGAAATGGCTATGTGGTAGAGGCAGAATGCTATCCACTGTCTACCATACACACATGCTTTTATTCCATCTCCTTACTATCCTACATCTGCAGTGCAAAATGATGTTGTTACCTCTCAAAATGAGAACTTTGCTTCACTCCCTGAAGTGAAAATTTCCTTTAGTCCTTAAACATAAAGCACTGTAGAGTGAGAGGCTGAAAACAGTTCACAACAAGAATTATTTTATGTTCTTGGCCACTTTGCCAGCCCCCCTTTTTAGATGCCTAAACTTTATTTATGCAATTCAACTGTCAAAGCCTTTATCCCCAATACCAGCAGAGCATATATTACCAGTTCAAAATCAAGCCAATAGTCCAACAGAGATGCAAACATTACCAGAATAGCATAAGAGAGAATCCAAATGTCCATTCCAGGGTTGCGAGCCAATTACCAGAGTGTCCAGAGAACAAGGTTGAATCAGGTAAATCCAGGATTCAGGAAACAAGAAATATCAAGAGTCCAGGGTTGTAGTTTCTAGAACTGACATTGTACTTAGCACTCATGTACAAGTCTTCAGTTCCTTAAACCCTAACTTCACACATGTTACCTGTTGCTGGCTCTTTTCTCATCTCATCTCAATGACCTATGCAGCTGAGACCTCTCTCTTTTCACAGATCCACAAAAGCTGGAACAGTTAACTCTTCCTCAGACTGCTCAGAGGAACCTGCTTGCACTAGTTCAGCAGGCTGAATAGGAATTTCTTCTATGGATATTGCTTCAGAACATGGATGAGGGAGCTGCTGGGCACTGCTGAGCTCCAGCTCTACTGCTGAGCCTTCCAACAGCATCTCCTCATCCATGCTTTCCAAGCTGCCCATGACAACTAGCATTTTAAGTGACTCCAGTGCCAGGAATTCAGGGACTGAAGGAAATTTTCATTTGGGAGGGGGGAATGTTTGGAGATGAGGGTTGGTAATGATTTCACTCACTCTTTGGAGTCATTACATTCAGATGAAAAAGTGGATTGCTAGGAATACCAATGGTCTGAGTTCCTGCTGAGGAGATCCATGTTCAGATGTAGGAGATTGCACTGAAGATTCATTGCAATAATTCATCACCTCATAAAGAAATAGAGAGATTGCATTGTTCCCAATGATTGCAAAGTATTAGACACTGAACTAATTAGGCACCTAGGATCTTGAAACAGCTGTCTATAAATCTAGCCATCCCCTGGCAGCTTTGTTGCTTTCAACTTTCCTTCCTTGTGACTAGCAATACTTTTTTGGTATTTATGTTTTTATGAACCTAAACTAGGAATGATTTAGGACTGTGTTTTACTTCTTGCTGGCTTTATCTAGCTGGACAACTGCCTTGCTAAATGACTTCTTGACTGCCTGTGTTGCACTCCAGGCCAGGAAAGCCCTCTGACTTTAAACACCACACAGCTGAGTAAAAATGCAAGCTGTTTATTGAAGATAATTAAAAAGCACTAGCAGTAAAAAAAAACACTCTATAAAAATAGGTAAATCCAATTAGGTAGAAAGATAAGCAGAAACAAATAGACCAGGAAATTAGTCCATCAGAGTTCATGAAAAACAAATACAGAAACTTCCAAGCTAAAACTCCAAACTTGAATCATGAAAACAAACAAGGTACTTAACACATGAATCTATGCAAGGCAAGGCTTCCAAGGACTAGGAAAGACGTCTTGACTCAATTCCAATGTTGCTTAGTCTGACTATAGATTCTGTACCTGGCACTTTTATCCCCTAATCTACTCTATGTCCCAAGTGGCCAGGAATGGATTTCATTTCAGTCTTGACTCTGTTATCAATCTCTCAGTATGGCAGAATGCCTGAAGAGATTGGTTTGTTTGCCTATGTTGACTGAAAATATGCTTTCTATCTCCTGCCTCATTAATTTCTGCAGCTGGGCCAGGTGCCGAGCTTTTCTCAGGCTCAAAGTCCTGGGAATTCTCTGGCAACAATTTAGGTCCTCTTCCAGGGACCATACCATCACCCGCAAACCCTTCAGGAACATTCTCATCAGAAAAGACACTTTTAACAGGAACCCCATTGTTATTCTCTGCATCTAGGGCAACCTAATCATTAGAAATATCACTGTAATTTCCAACCTCATCATTAGAAACATCATTGTTATTTCCAACCTCATCATTAGAAACATCATTGTCATTCCCAACATCCAGAGTACCCTGATCATTAGACACAATCACAGGCTGAACTCTTAACAGTCTGACAACTACTTATTGCTTCTCCTTCAATTCTGCTGGATACCCTATTACTGACCTGGACTGAATTAACAGTTCTTACAAGCTAACCACCTGGTTCCTGAGTTATTTGCTGACTGGACTGTACCCTAATTTTGCCCCACCCATGGCTATATCTGCTCCCCTACCTCACACTGTACAAACTTCCTATATACATTATGTTGTACTAACATGTAGCTAGGTCAGGTTTGAATTCATCCCAAAGATAAAGCAGGGCCAAACATGTTTTTCCCAGGGGTAATTTCTGGGATACTAATGGTGTTTTGAGGCCCAAATGTGAACATTTACCTCTGTACACTTCGCTCTGCTCCAGGGGATTGCAGAAGTTGGAAAATAATTGTGTGTGTGTGTGTGTGGCAGGGTGGTGGTAGATAGTGATTTGATACACCGTGGGAATATGTCTGAAAGCAATACTTATGCACCCTATGCACTTTTGAGTCAGAAACAGCAAGAAGTCCCTCCCTTAAACCACAAGGTAGATCTTTTGAGGATGGCCCTCATTTATAAGAAAATGGGGTTATGAGAGAGAATGCTAATTTGATAGTTTGCTAACCATGCAGGTGAATAAATCTCAGTAGAGAAAGCAAATATATTTATTCTATGGGAGTTTCTCAACTCAGTAGTTTATGTGATCTCCTGGAAGGAAGGATGAAACCCCCCGGGCACAGGAAACTGATGGCTCCATTAGTCAAAGTGGTCGCCTTTTCATTTCTGTATGTTTATTACTTTCATACCTGGTCAAAGTGATTTATTACCAATCTCCATATTTTATTATTTTGTAGTACACATCTTTCACTAAAGTGACTGAACATAATTCCCAGCAGTCATTCTAATAATAAAAGAAGTCTGTTAATATGATTTCCTCCATAGACCATTTAATATTCATTATATCTGGCTAACATAAATGATTTATGCAGTGGAAGTGGAAGAGACCTATGGCTCACCACAAAGCTGAAGTCTTTGGGTATGGGTAATAGAACCTTATTATATCTCAATCATATCAACTGACCCATTGTGACTGCAAATCTTAAACCTGAAAATGAGTTTTGAGCACATCTAGAAATGCCTTTCACTTGGCTGGAGAAAAAAGCCAGATCTGCTACCATTAGGCAACCTGAGGTCAATTTTAAATTATCATTGCAAATATTTTCATAGATGAAGTTCACATCATCAGGTGCACATTACTATCCTTAGCTGCATACACATATACTGTTATATATATCAATAAGTGTGTGTGTGTGTGTGTGTGATAGAAAGGGAGGGGGGGAGGGAGGGAGAGAGAGAGAAACAGAAACAGAAACAGAAACAGTAAATTAAGAAAGTACAGGCAGTGGGAATTATGATTCATTCACATAATACTTGTTGCTTATAACATAGACATCTCCTAGAACTTGTATGCAAGTTAATATGTAGAATTATAGAGTTGGAAAAGACCACAATGGCCAACTAGTTCAACCCATTGCCATTCAAAAATATATGGCTAAAGCACTCTTAAAAGATATTCCCCAACCTGTTTTTTAAAAACCTTCAAAGATGGAGAGTCCACCATCCTCCAAAGCAATTTATTCTATCGTTAAACTGCTCTTCCACTAAAGATGCTATTCCTAATGTATTGGTGGAATCTCTTTTTTATAATTTGAATTGGTTCTAGAAATCTTTCTGCAGGAACAGAAAACAAGTCTGCTCCTGCTTCTAGATATAAGCTAACAAGAATCAGCTGCCACACCAGTAAGCTATATAAATCATGCAATGGGAACATAAGAGCACACAAATGTAAGAAGAGTCCTGATGGATCAGATTGAAATTCAGCATTAGCACCTTCCCAGTTGTAGTTTCCTTCCTTCAAATGACATAGAAAAGTTTAATGTCTCTGAGGACACTTCTACATAGCTGTATAAAATCCAGATAAAATTATCTGCTTTGAACTGGATTTTCTGTCAGTGTAGACTCCGATAATTCAGGATTATATCGCAGTGTGGAAGGGCCCTGACACTCAAGAAGGTAGCCTGAAGTCTATTAATTAGGGTCAACCAGAGTGGACCACCACATCAATTGTTGGATGGTGAGCCAGCATGTAGGCAAATCCCATTGATTAAATGGTTCTACCATAGCTGGATCTAACCAATAGTATTTGGGCCAGGGTTTTCTGAAAAATATTTATGCAGGGAGGACCAGTGAGGGCCCTTCCACACAGCCTGATATCCCAGAATATCAAGGCAGGAAATCACACATTATATGAGGGCCTTCCACACAGCCCTATATCCCAGAATATCAAGGCAGAAAATCCCACATTATCTGAGTGTGGACTCAGATAACCCAGTTCAAAGCAGATATTGTGGGATTTTCTGCCTTGATATTCTGGGATATCGGGCTGTGCGGAAGGGCCCCGAGAAATAAGAAATGGGCAGAAGTTTCTATAGAAAATGTTTCATAGATAATTACAAAAATATTCCCTATTTAATGCTTTTAAATGGAAACTTTCCTGTGAAGTTTAAAAAATGGAAAATCAATTTAAAATACAATAGTTTCTGCTTGCAAAATAACTGTGTAAGTAACAGTGACCACAAAGTTAACATATATTGTATAAGTTATTCTTTTACAATGATTTGAACTGTTAATATAGTCTACTGCACTGCAATTTTTTTTGGTAAACCTGCAGCTAAATTCTTTCAGATAATTTCCTTAACTTTCAAAAATCAAGATTCCTAAATGTGCCTTTCTAATGAAGCACTCAATGTGTGTCAACGAGGAGTATGATTTCCTGCGTACAACTGTAACTTCACTGAAGGGCAGTTCTGCAGAATAAAAAGTATACATATATGGAAAAGTTTCATTATACACATACAATATTTTAGTTAATTCATGATGTGTCATCAGTGAGGTTTTTTTTTCAGGATTCTACCATAATCTTTCTTTTTGATGCCTAAACTGTATTTCTAAATGTTCAACTACAATACCACATATTTGGAGACCAAAGGCAAATTTCATTGGCTGGTGGACCAGAGTTCATATTTTGGAAGGTCAATGTCCTTATCCTCAACATATGATATTTGCTCATCGTGATTAGGAATTGATTGAATTTTGTCCAATCCCCTTTTAATACAATACAAGGTGGCGCAAAATAACATTTCTTGCAATAGCAAATTTCACAGTTTAATGATATGAGGTGTCATCTTGTTGTTTTTCTTAAGCAGCCACCCATATTGGGCCAATCTCGGTGTTGTACAATAATGTAAACCACTTACACTTTGCACAGTTGCAACTATTTTTAAGGTTTTTCAATACAAGGGCCTTACTTTTCACTCTACCCTAGCAATACGCTTCACTAGTGAGAGATCTTTGTTTATGGAAGAGTCTACACAAACTAGAACATTGTATTTGTCATGTCATGCTTCTTTTGCCAGGTGTATATATATATATATATATATATTATCATAGCAGCACCAGATGAACTGTGCTAACCTCATGAGCAATTGCCTCTATCAGCGACATAGCAAAACCCATAAACCAAATTGTAAGCAACTCTTCCCTTTTTGCCTCTCTTGGAAAATGACATGATGCTGCTGCCAAACAAGCCTCACAAGCTGCCACACCAGCTGGAAATACTTCTGTTTAGTAGAATGTAAGTGTGATTCTCAACAGCTTTGAAAGTTATGACTAATTCTATTTAGCTTCATTGTAAAGCAATGCCCTTGGTCAGCCAATAGCCTAGCCATTAAATGGATTGAATGGTTCCAGAATAGTCAAGAAGCCTCTCTTATCCTGCTTTTAATTAGGCTATTTTAGCTGGATGGATTTCCTGCCAGAAATAAAAGTAGGGATATAATAACTTCCATGTACCCACTTGCTACTTTCCCATGGAGACATATGAGCAGAACCCAATTATAGAATTTCTGAACAATATTGTAATGGCACGTGTAGTTAGATCATGAACTTCTAGGATATACAAATCATTTTTAATGCATGCAACACATTGCATTATAATTATGATTCCTTCCAGAACAGATAATTTTTCTTCTTCCTCCCACCCACCCTGCTATTCACAATGGTTAGGCAGAACATGTAGGCTAGTTTGAACACCAGTCACTGTTGGTGGGCAAGGCTTTTATTGTATAATCATTCTGCCTCTCACACAATTTTTTGGGGGCAGGGAAGTAGAGTTTAATACAAAAGCATCTTCCATTTAATTCCCGTTTTCTTACTACTTCCTTCTTTTTTATCCCCCTCCTCTCCAAAAAAAAATTAATCAGGAGAGATGTCAAAACAGAAAAGTTCCACAATGCCTTTTGAACGATAGTACTAAGGTCAGTACAGAAACATCCCAAACAGTGCTTGATTATTTTTGTCTTTGATCAGTCTGGATGAATATGGACAAGAACAGGGTATCTGCCCATTCAAAAGGTGTCCTGGCCTGGTCTTAACTTAACGATATGTTATAAAACTTTTAGTACTTTATCACATGTTGGTACTGAAGGAGAACTGTCATTTTTTTGCTGATAGGATATTTCCTATCACATAACATTGTGCATGACTTGTTGCTGGTCTGATACTTCCTACAGTAAAGCCAACCTCTGCTATTGATGAAAGACTCTGATCACACCACTGTCTCATTAGTTGCTGCATATAATGAGCCTGATCTGCTTCTGAGCCAGCATGAGAGTACAGAAGTGACATTAGAGGGTGCCATTGTTCTGTTCTCCCACTCTCCCTTATTCCCCCTTGCATTGATTCATTTAATTAAAAATACTTTTACTAACTTTTGGCATTGCAAAGTTACTTGTAAAAACGGCAATGCTTTAACAGAGCAATGGTGCCATGGGGGGTCAGAGGAGGTATGACTGCAGGACCATGAAGCAGTGAATTGTCACTGTTGTGTGGATATGGAGAAGTGTGAAAGTGTGATCGCAGATTGATCATCCTGATAAGTTGAGAGAACAAAGTAAATGGAAAAAGATAAAGCTTCCCTGCATTTCCAATCAAAACTAGTGCATTGAAGTTGTTGGCTATTTAAAAGACTCCATAGATCTGGTAATGGAGCTCCGAAAGCAAATCTGTTTTGGTCTCTACTAATTGTTATCAGGGCCAACAAGATGAGAAGCTGATTGATTTCTAAAGAGAAATTGAATTTTAAAAATAAATGTTCCACCACTAAGAAGCAAGTGTATATATTACTTTGCTGGCAAGGAGTCCACTAGCACAGGCCTGCCATTTGGAAAGTAAGCCTGGGTACCCAGAGACAATTTAATTAAAGCAAATGGAAACATCCTGTGAAAAATAGAGAGGGGGGAGAGCATTAAGCACGTCAAAGTGGTATAGCTGTTCTAATCTGATATGCAAAACAAAACAAACTATGTGCTTTGAGATTGGCAGCATTCAGAGACACTTTCATCCTAAGCCTCCCAATACACAGCTAAGTGCCAGCAAGTTCTCAACACGTGTTACCTTCCTCTGAGGAACTCTTCTGGACAGTATCCTTTTTCTAAAGTTTAAATGAAAGAAAACTAGACCACAGCATTGGATCATATCAGGCATAAAGCTATCTCTAATGAGCAAGGCTCATTTTTACATTCCTTTCCAGCCTCCCCCTTCCTAGATTTCTAAAACCCTCTCAGGCATACAAAACAAATTGTATGCTGTTTCCAAATTCTTATAAAATAAGGTTTCTGGTTGATGTTATTTACAATTAAGTCCATTTGAATGTATGGCAACCTTATGAATCTAGGACTTCTACGACAATTGTTATAAACAGCTCTGCCATAGCTTCCTTTTGAATATGATCTTCATCTTTTTCTATTGTCTTCCATTTTACTAAGCACTGGTGTCTTCTCTAATGAGTAATGTCTTCTGGCATGTCCAAAGCCTCATTGAATCAGAATTTTAGAGTTGGGGGTGTTGTGGAACAGCTGTTCCAGGAGCTCCAATTTTATTTGCTTTGAATTAAATGTCTGTTTGCTATCCCAGGCTTGGGATTTTGCAGCATGGTGGCTTCCTGTTGTGGTTTGCAATCATAGGGCAAGCCACCTGTCAATTATTGCTAGGTTCCCTGGTCTCGCCCCTTTTTGAGTTTTGGAGGGAATAGGAGCCTTTTTGAGTCAGTTCTCACAAAGAAGCCTTTCGCACAGGACATAAAACAAAGAGCTCCTGTAGAAAGCTTCGTCTTCTACGGCTTGGCCGGGGAGATATACAGTCTACAGCTTAGCTGGGGAGAAAAGGCCCCACAGCTTGGCTGTGGATTTTGCAACCTTACAGCTCCTTTGCTGGGGGACTTCAGCCAGCCATCACAGCAACCTGAATTCCTTCTTTTCCCCTGGAAGTCTACAAAGCTCTGCTTGGTAACGGTCGCTCACGGAAGCCAGACGTAGTTGGTACCGGGTGCAGAGGCTCCACGCCAACAGAGACAAATACAGACTGCCCAGATTGGAAGTTAAGGATTTCCCCATTAGTTATTATATAGTTATGAAGATAGTGCCTGTTCCCAGTGAACAAGATTGCAAGAGCCTATAGACTGTTAAGAAAGATTTAAAGTACCTGTTTGTTTTTCATCAATAAAGAACTTTGTTGAACCTTTAAGCAATCTAAAGACTCTGTTTAAGGAAATCCAAAGGCCTTTAATCTGAGGCAGCCCCGGCGTCCCGTTGGGCACACAGAATTTATGTCCTGTCTACAGTCTTATGTACAGGCCCAGCGTGTGACAGCACAAGGGGAATCACAGATGTCCACTAGTCTAAACCCTCACCATGCCGGAATACACAACTACAGCACTTGAAAAAGATGTACTTATAACCTCTTCTTAAACACATGAATAGGTGGAGAGGTCACCTCCCTTTGAGGCAATCTACTCCACCACTGAACAGCTCTTATACATTTTTCCTGCCTCCATGTAGAACCTTACAAATTGTCTCTGTTGAAATTCAGTTTGTTAGTTTTGGCCCAGCTGTCAAGGTCATTTTGTTCCTAATTTGATGTAATCTGCAAAATATATAAGCATGTCATCTGTTCCATTATCTAAGTCTTTTAGAAAGGTCCAGACCGAGTCCAGGAGAGAACTCTGAGACGCCTTACTAATCACGTCTCTCTATAAGGAAGAACAACCACTGGTGATTACTCTCTGAGTTCTGTCACCTAGCTCAGGGGTGAGGAACATTTTTCATGTTGGAAGGCCACATGCAAGAAACTTCCATTAGACATTCATGCTTAAAATTTACCTTATTTTATAAAAAAAATCTCACTATATTCTTAATACTTTTAAGAAATGAAAATGATGTGTTAACTATTTTTAATGACTTGTTGTGTCTGCTTGTTACAGGACAGAATTTGAATATCTGGTTGCAACATGGAAGTATATATTTTCAGTTCATCCTCTGAATGTGTATAAGTCATTTATGACCTGATTTGAGTTAGGTAGGAGAATGTGGATTTCAGGCATGTAGCCCGGGGGGGGGGGGGGCTTGAGGGGCTTCAGCCCCCCCCCCCCCGAAATTCTCATGGTGGTTCATGAAAAGGCCTTACTGGTGCATTATTTAAACTGTTATGTTTATTCATATCATGATCTGATCACCATACTCAATATATCCCATATGCATGGGGATATTGGGGTAATGATACAAAAGGTTTGCTAGGCTAGACCCTCTTTCACTCAGACTCAGCCCCCCCGAAACTCCCCCTGAAAAAAATTCACCCCCCCCCCCGAAACGAAATCCTGGCTACGGGCCTGGTGGATTTGCAGTAATAACTGGCTGAAAAGCAAGAAAGCATGTTTCAGGCATGTTGTCTAAGGCTTGGGAATTCCACTACACTTTCTCATTTTTTAATTGGATCTTTCTTAATATCAAACAATGACGTCAAAATATCACTACTGAGAGCTCAATCAATTCCATCTGTATTTCTTCAGGTGCCTTGATGATATCAACTAAGTGAGGCAATAAGGTATTTGGACCATAATAAAGTGTTGTTTAAAAAAACCTTGAGGCTGAAATGCTAATATGAGTGTGATGTCATTATTTTCGTTGTATTCTCCAGTTAATAGGTCTATAACAGCTGTGTATTCTACAGACGATTCACATATATTATCTTGCTCATTAATAACCTGGATCGGGCTGGGGAGGGTGACATTAAACAGGTAGCAAGATGCATGTGGCATCATGTGATAGGGGCTATCATCAGAGGTGATGATGTAGCTGCAATGATGATCTAGCTGCCATGCTGGTTTGTCATGCCTTCGAGTTTCACCAATGCAGGGGATGGTTAGAACCATAATATCCTTCTGATAGCCTGTATTTATATTTCTGAATATATATATGCCTAGACACTTGTGATTTCTGTCCCTTTCCATCTTTCTCCAAATCTATCCCCAATTCACTCTAATCTGGGATGCAGTCCTGGTTTCATCACCCTAAATCTGTTTAACTCTCACAGTTTGATGTTTTCTGCACATTGGACAGACAGCCTACCTCCCCTGCTCCCACCTCTGAGTGCCCTGGCATTTTTATTCTTGGCACTATTTCAGCATTATTAACAGAAACTGAAAAATGTGACAATTACAGAGAGTCAGTGGAATGGAATCAAGTTCTCCGTGTCAGTTCACAGCAGTGGCTTCCAGACATCAACAAGTCACTTGAAACGCCATTACACACTCTCCATTGACCTGAACTGGGGAGTCTATTTCACTCTGTGGTGGAAGAGTAATTTTCTTGAAATGGGCCACGTGACCATTTCACATCAAAGCAGCTGATGGAATCCATGCTCACTGTTTTTTTCCTCTCTGGCAGACTGGCATCATATTCTTTTTCACCCTGCTCCACCACTCCCCCCCCCCCAAGAGTTCTCTCTTAGACCCTGAAATCTCAGCACAACTGCATTCTCCCTGGCAACAGCACTTCAATCTAGTATCATTTCCCTCATTAGTAGTCAAGGCAGATGCCCAGCTACTGTCTGCCGCACATACATTTTTATATAAGGCGCAGTTATTTATATATTTCGAAAGCCCTTACCTAGAGAGAATAAGCATTCATTACTGGCCAAACATGAGTAAGTGAAATTCACTTGGACATACAAGTGCTGCATTTATTTTAGCTTGATGCATGGCTTGCTTTATTTTAATCTCATCATGAATTATGCTTTATGGGGGCAAGGGGAGAGAAAATCCCCTTTGGGACCTTTCCCCTTTGAATATATTCCAGATGCTTAAATGTCAGCAGCACAGCAGCTGACAGGGTAGCATTTGACAGTTTGCATACTTTAAAATGCTCCAAAGTTTTAATTACATTGCCAATGGCATATCTTATTAACATTTCTTGTCAAAGGTCTCTATGCTGGCAAGTATGGTACTAAGAACTGGAGAAGCATAGGAAAGCATATAATACAGCTCTTCCAAGTGCATTTAAGCAGGACTAGATTTTGTAGGAAAAAAATCAGCAATCTCAAACTAAACACCAATGACAAACTGATCAGCATCAATGTGGTGTATCTTTTCACCAAGGTCACTATAGTAGACGTCATTGCACACATTAACCAGAATTTCCCAGAAGATATCACAGCCCTTTTTCAACATTGCCTCAGAAGAAGCTACTTCCAGTGGGATAATAGATGGAGTAGCCATGGGGAGCCCTCTTAGCCCTGTCATAGCAAATTTTTACATGGAACACTTTGAGAAATAAGCCCTGGAAACGGCACAAAAAAAGCCCACTATATGATTTTGATATGTGGATGACACTTTCACCATTTCGAACCATGGAGAAGAGCAACTAAACAAGTTCTTGGACCACATCAAAAACATCCACCCAAATATATAATTTACCATGGAAAAAGAAAAGGAAAACTACAATTTCTAGATGTCCTAGTCATCTGCAAACCAAATCAACAATTGGGCCACACATAACCTTAGCTCTACGGGCTAATGGATATTCTACCACAGACATCAGAAGAGCTGGAAGACCAAGAATAAGCACAAGAGTAAAGTTCCACCTAGAGGAAAAGTGTTCTTACTATACATCAAGGGAAGCACTGACTGTACAGAAAAGCTGATGAAGAAACACAACCTACAAATAATCTATAGGTACTGCAGACTAATTCAACCAGAGAAGTAAGCTATAGCAGATCACTTGAACCAACCTGGACACAGAATATTATTTGAGAACACAGAAATTCTACACCACCCTAACAACCATTATATCAGAGTACACAGAGAAGATATTTAAATCCAAAAGCACATGAACAACTTCAACAGAAAAGAGGAAACAATGAAAATGAACAAAATCTGGTTACCAGTATTTTAAAAGCACCAGAAACAAGGTAGTAAATAATTGTAAATAACAAACCCTACTCAGAAACAGGAGAACTCCGGATAGCAAACAATCAAGTGCCAGTTAACACCGCTCAAACAGAGAATACCTCCAGGCAACATAGCCCAAGCTGCCTCTATGCAGATACCCTCACTGATTGACTTTGCAGCTTCATGGCTACTCTTTGGTATTCAAGCTTGCTAATTGCAGGATTCACACTTAGTTTATTTAAACAGTCAAAGGTTATTTCTCCCACCCTGGACATGCCACACACACACACATACACACACACTCACTTGCTTCACTGGCAACAGAACCTCTGAAAATGCTAGCCACAGATACAGGTGATACGTCAGGAGAAAATAATGCTGGAACATGACCATACAACCCAAAAAAAACTCGCAGCAACCCAGATGAATAAACTTTGTGGCGGCAAAAGTCTGAGAACTATATAGATAGCCTTTAAAGACACTTTTAAGAAACAAATGGGCTGGCAGATTTAATTTATTACAGGTTGAGTCTCCCTTTTCCCAGAAACTTTAAATCTGAAAGACTAAAAAAACTGAACATTTCTTTTTTTGCTCCTCCCCTCCCCCATCCACTCTTGATGTAAGGAGTTGTCACTCCACCACAGTATGGGATTTGATGGGGGGGAAAGGAAGGGGAAGACTAGGTTTTGCTGCTGGATTTGCAGAAATCCCTTCTAAAAGCCAGACATATGGGATGAAAAAGTGCATTCATTTGCTGTGGGCTCAGGGAATATTGAAAATCTCTGACTGCCTGGTCAATCCACATCACGTTTTCCTTCTGCCTGGCCAATGACAGGGTAGGCATAGTGGAAATAGATGTGAGCACAGTGTGGGCTGGCAGGACAGCTTGAGCCTTTCAATATACCCTGAACAAACAGCAGCCAGATGCATTTGAATGTTTCCCTGCCTTGGAGTCTGTTTTTTTTAATAGTATAGCAACGGAACCTAGAATTCCCCTCCCTTCCCATTCCCCTTTCAAATTTCAGACTGTGGAGGAGTGGCAGCAAGAGCTTTATGTGTGGCTACTCCCATTTCCCCCCATTCTTCATCTTCTATGTATAGACAAATACAGGTATTCTAAAAAATGAAGAAAAATATCTGAAAACCCTCTAGTCTCAAACATTTTTAAAAAGGGAGATTCAAACTGTAGTAATTTCCTAATGAAAAAACAATAAGGCATACCTAGCATCTGATGCCAACTTTGAAAAGATCCTACAGACAAGAGGAAAGCACTCCATAGCCTTCCATCTCGTTCCATGAGGTCTCCCACCTCATTTAAACCCTCTCCATATTAGCTGTTCTGGCAATAGTACGACCGTAAGCCTTACTACAGAGCTGACAAAGGGTTAATGAAGCTGTACTGAATCCAAATCCTCTCCCGCCTAGAATTTGCAAGTTATTTGAGCCTAATCCTCCAGGTTGAGCCAACAAGATATGTAGTAGTTTAATGTTGACCAGGACTCCAGGAGACCAGGGTTCAAATCTCTACTGACTCATGGAAAACCACTGACTGGTGTTGGACATGGGAAATTATATACCTCTTCTGAATCTTGAAGGCACACAGCAACAACAGCAGCAGCAACAACAGCAACAGCAACAACAACAGGCCAATGATCTTAGCCAATGAAGCAATTGTGCCAGCATAGATACATAGAATTGATTTGTTGATAGTTTTCTGAGATTAGCCAAGAGGTTTTTGTTTAACCTTAACTCACTGTAGGGGTCATACCTCTAAGTTAGGATTTTATAGTAATTTGTATTCCCTCTGGCATGGAAGAAACGGGATAGAGAAAATTATTATTATTATTATTATTATTATTAATAATAATAATAATAATAATAATACAATCCAGTATAATTTAAAACCTTAAAACATTCAAACCTTACAATAGAATTAAAAATGGAAACTATTAAAAACAAATAGGTAAGCCATTAAAACCCTTTAAAACCCTTTTCACACAGCTAAAACACTTGATAGCACCCCCGGCTGGATCTTAAAAACTCTCTTTCAGAAGTCTGCCTGAATAAAAAGATTTCAGCCTGCTGCAGGAAGGATAGCTGGGAGGGGGCCAATCTCTCAGCCAGCGTAAGGGAGAGATCCAGAAAAGATACTGAGAGCAAAAAAAGTATCCCTCACAAAGGACTGGCAAAGAGATAAAGGGGGTGACTTTGGCCACGTTTGTATCCACTATCCACCACTGATACGAACTCCCGGACCCTACTTCTGAAGTAAATTGACAAGTTCCCCATCCCCATGCTCAATTCAACTCTCTCCAGTCGCTACAGATAGTGAATAGGCATGCAATGAAAAGGCAACCCAGATGGCCTCATGGGATGTTTTACAGCTCTGTGATCCTGGCTCTCAGATTTCTGTAAGTGCCTTTCAATTAGTGTAGCTCATCATAGGCATGTCTGGTGAAAAGCTTGGACGTTGTAATCATGTTGGCAACATGCCCAGGATTCTCTTTGTAAAAGAGCTTTAAGTTTAAGAACTGCTAAGAAAATGGCCAGAGACTCCTTCCAGAAGTATGTGTGGGATTGCCTTATCTCCTCTTTACAATATATTTCTTTTATGCAATCTGTGTAACTTCAGTGTGCCTCTAATTAGTACCTGTGCTTTCAGGACCACGGTTAAATGCATTAACATTTCAGCAGGATGGAGGCACTGAATGGGGAACTGAACATTGTAGACTGCATTTTTGGTAACTTAGAATCAAAGAAAGTTGCAAGGGGAGTATGTCATTAAAGTGCTCCTGATAGATGCTTATCCAAAGATCTGCAAAGACAGAAATTCCTTCACCATCTGAGGCAGTCCATTTGACTTCCAAACATCTTTTACAGTAGAGTTCTTCCTAATATTAAGGTGGAATCTCTCTTCTTCAAATTTGAACCCATTGGATCTCTTTCTAGTCTCTGGAGCAGCAGAAAATGAATTGACCAATTTTCTACATGACATCAGATTTTTAAAGATGTCATGTCAATTCTCACCTTTCTCTTCGAGTTAAACACACCCATTTCCTTGAATTGTTATGTATAAATCTTAGCTTTAAAGCCTTTGATCATCTTGTTGCCCATTTCTGGACATATTCCAGCTTGCTAATATCTGTCCTGAATATTGGAACTCTCAGAACTCGGCATGGTATTCCAGGTGAATTTTATTATGTGATTTAACCTGCTTTAAACGATGTATTTATGTGTGTTCGACATCTAATTGTTGCTAGTCTGTATGCTGCCCTGAATTGCCTTTGGGCTGAAAAGGGCGGGATAAAAGTGTGATAAATAAATAAATAAATATACCTGTTGATGTAGCATAGAATGGCATTGGCTCTTGGGCCTCCACATCATACTGCTGATATTTAGCCTTTATCTGTGAAGACTTCTACATCGCTTTCATGTGTGGTATGACCTTTTTATCCCCAGATTTGAAGACAGCTGTCTTCATAAACCTGTCAGCAGCTTATGATACTGTAAACCACTGCCTCCTCCTGAGAAAAATGTATAATATCACAAAGGACTACCACCTTACCCGCCTCATAGGACATCTGCTACAAAACAGGAGCTTTTTTGTTGAGTTCCAGGGCCAAAGAAGCAGATGGTGAAAACAGAAGAACGGCCTGCCTCAGGGGAGCGTGCTTGCTCCATCCATGTTCAACATTTACACAAATGACCAGACACTGCCAGAAGGGACAGAGAGTTTCATCTATGCTGATGATCTTGCCATTACCGCTCAAGCAGGGAGCTTTGAGATGGTTGAACAGAAACTCTTCGAAGCTCTAGGTGCTCTTACTGCCTATTACAGGGAAAACCAGCAGATCCCTAATCCATCTAAAACACAGACATGTGCTTTTCACCTTAAGAACAGACAAGCATCCCGAGCCCTGCTACATGCACATCGGAGGACCTCCTTATAGCAACATTAGAGGCACTCCAAGTGTCCAGCTACTGGTCAAAGGACATTTAATCAACCAACAAGTTTGCAAACTTTGTGTTTTGTTTGTTTGTTTGTTTTTAATGCAATGCAACTGTTTCGTTTGCTCCTGACATGATAAATAATTATTCCCCGGTTATGATATCCACAGTTTTACTTACCCACATCCTAATCTCACCCCCCCCCCCCAGATGCAATTCTGTGGTATGCTTCTGGCTCAAGTACTGTCTAAACATAGGGTTTGTCATTATCCACATTCAGGTATCCTTCAGGAGGGAACTTGGAGCATGTCATCCAGTGATACTGGGGGTTGTACTGTACTGCCAAAATGTGGTACCATATTTGAAGTTAATTTTTTGGTTTGACCAAGCTATCCAACCCTTGAAGGTTATTTTGAATTCCAATCCTGTCTCCTTGGGTATTGATTAGCCCCTCAATTTGGTATCCTTTGCAACTTTGAGAAGCATCCCTTCTAAATCATCATCTAAGGACCTCATCAAACTGTGATCAATAAGCCAGGTGACAGCAGGGGAATTTGCCATGAAACATAGCAATTTCTTGCAGGCAGCAAGAAGAAATCGTTGTCCTGTGCCCTGTGTCAGCCACTGTACCACCTTCCCCATCACATGGGGGAAAGCATCACCGTCCATCCCCCCCCCTTTCTTCTTAAGGAGAACAGAGGAAGTTTCCTGTGTTCTCAGGGAAGTGAGGATGCTTCCTCTAGCAAGCCCTGCCAGAAGTAGCCTTACGTCATGTGATGGTGCCTGGCAGGCTCCATCGAGGAATGGTCCTGGCAGCATGATAGGATGTTTCCACGTCTCTGTGTAATGACATGGTAAGTATTTACAAAGAAGACAGCTAATACCAGGCTATTTATTTACTTACTTACTGTATTTGTATCCTCCCTTTCTGTACCCCGAAGGGGACTCAAGGTGGCTTTAGATATGGCAACTATTCAATGCTTTTGGACCACAAACAGTTAAAATACACAAGTTAAAAATTAAAATTAAATGCACATTAAAATCATGCCATCCTCAATCATAATCTGGGGCCATTCCAAAGATCAATTGCACATATTTTGAGGCTATTATTGCACTATAGATTAATCTCCAAGGGCTACGGATAGAACTCTGAGGCACTCAATTGTCATTTCTCTCTAGGATGAAAAGGAACCATTAGTGAACACTCTCTTGTTTGGTCAGTCAATCAATTGCACATCCACTTAGCTATAGAACTGTCTAGCCCACAATTCATTAACTTGCTTGTAAGAATTCCGTGTGTTTACATATACAATTATCACAAAATTTCATTTAGTTTGTACTTATTTTATTTTAGCCGTCTTATGGAAGTCAGTTAGGATATTTTGGGTCTTCCCATTTTCTGTTGATCTCAACCCAGACATCTAGGTGAGGACATCTTTGGGTTATGAGTTGGCCATAGCTTTTTTATTTATTTACTGGTTCAAGCCAGTTTAATGAACATGCGAAATAAGAAAGTATCAAGGCCAGCAAGTCTACCACTACATGGATAGTTTTTTATGTTATACAAACTGAGGGTGTGAGCAGGATTCTAGGACTGATGAAAGCCATTACATACATTTTGGATCCTTGCCCTGCATGGCTTATTAAGAAGCAAGAAGAAAGACTGGCTAAGTGATTAAAAGGAGTGGTTAACACCTCCCCCCCCCCAAAAAAAAAACGCAGTGATCCACCATGTCTAAAGGAAGCAGTTATACAAATATTATTATAGAAAGCCTTTCTGGATGCCATTGCATTGGCCAAGCATGATGGAGAATCATAGCTCTTGTTGGCTATATAGGATTTGCGAGAGCCAGTAGTTTCTCGACATTCACAAAGCCTCCAAGGGCCAACCCATAGAAACCTTAGAAATGGAAATACATTTTTAATGAAATGAAATTATTTTTAGAAATGTAGTGTCATGCATCTGATTGTTTATTTATATGGCTTATCTAGAACACATATACAGTACAAGACTGTTACATTCAAATAAAAATACATGTTCAGGGGTTAGATTCAAAGGAAATTGTACATATGGATAAAACAAACAAACCCAGCAACATGTCAATGAAAATGAACATTGATGTTTCTCAACTGCAAACATGTACATTGGTTAACACTTAAAAGTTTTTTTTGTCAATTGTTCATTGTTGTTTCCAGAATCTAGAACATCTAAAATTATAATGTGAACAAAATGGATTGCAAACAATCACATCTGGTGAAAATTTAAAAAAATATAAATGTAAGAAAACTGAGGACACAATATGTGACAGGGAATTTTATGTCTACAAATTCAATATTTTGAAAGAAATAAAATAAGGCATCATTGAGAAATTAAGCATATGGTAAAGCTGAGTTATCAGAAAGATAGCATGTTTATTGAGATTCACCAATGAAAATACTTATCACCTCAATAGAGAAAATATTTGAACACTTTAGCTTTAGAAGAATACGAGGGAATTTCATTAATGAACTAAATTTTCTCAGCACCATAAATCAACAAGTGATAAAGAGCCGGTGTTGTCTGTAGACATCTCCAAGGTCATGTGGCCAATGACTGCTGGAGCAGTACCTATTGATCTACTCACATTTGCATGTTTTTGAACTGCTAGGTTGGCAGAAGCTGAAGCTGACAGCGGAAGCTCACGCCGCTCCTTGGATTCAAACCTGCGGCCTTTCGATCAGCAAGTTTGAGTGTGCCTTCCCAGAATAAGGAATCCTAAGCAATACGTCCTAAATGCACTTTATGAGAGACTTAGAAGTGTCTGCATGCCCACCTATCCCAAAAAATATCCCTCCTATTTCCCTTGGACATGTCCAGCATTTTTAAATTTTAATTCTTACATTTGGCCCTGCCACAGGTTTTTAAAATGCATTGTGTTATTATTGTATTTTTTTTGCTTTTATGAGTTATTTATTGTTGTTTTGTTGTTGTTATGTTTTATGATGTGTTTGGGCTCGGCCTCTTGTAAGCCGCACTGAGTCCTGCGGGAGATGGTAGCGGGGTATAAATAAAGGATTATTATTATTATTATTATTATTATTATTAAGTTCAGCTCAGTAGTTTAACCCACTGCGCCACTGGGGGCTCCTAATATCCTACAAAGAGTTAATTATGTGCCATATGACCTCATGGTGCATGTTGTGCAATGACTTCAACTAGGCCTGGATCCTTGTGCAGGTGAATTCCTTCAGTAGTTTTACACATGGCCACCCATAGACCATTTGTAGTAGCGGGATGATTATTTTCATGATCAACCAAGGACACTATGGCATCTGCACTAAGATGTTGAAGGACAGTGACTGACATGCTTTCTTTGGCCATTTTGGATTAACAGCTTTCCTGCAGCTCCAGACAATTTTCTATTTAAGTTGAATGGGTAGTTATCATAAAAGTCTCCCTTGGCAATATGTTGCTTCTCAGTCCATTCATTTTTGGAAAAAGTGATTGTGTTGTCTGGAGTGGCATCAAAACTGGATTGTTTGCTCAAAGGGTACTCATGATATATGTTTTCTTTTTCTCATTCTGTTATAATATAGTCTTTGAAACCATTTCTAGATAATAACTATGAATCTTCTAGTCTTCCTCAGTCAGAATGCTAAGATGCTGTATTGTGTCCTATGGATGTCAAAATGATCTGCAACCACCGCAATGTACAGATTATATATGCAGAAATGAAGAGTTTCTTCTTTGAACTTTGTCTTATTCAGATTTTATCAATTTCCCCCAGCAGTTTTTCCATTGCTCTACATCATTGCATCCCTTTCTTTCAGAAGAATCGTTGTTTGGCACATTTAGTAGGATTCCTCGTCCTAGCCTTTCTCATGTGGGAGACCCTGCCAGCAACAGCGCTCCTTACCTCACTGAAGCACACAATCCTGCCACAACAGAATGGCAATGCCAAGGCAGGTCAGTTTAGTTTAGTTCAAATTGTTCAAGTTGTTTTATGGATAGTATCTTAATCTCAGATCTTTGGATATAAACCAAGAGAGAAATATTTGAAATTAATTTAACTGAATTAAATGAGGTCATGAGACCAATTCTGCCAATAGCTGTTTCTCTAAATTGCCAAACTGTTCAGCCTTTCAATGTCTTGAAAGGCTTTAGAGCTTCTCTTGAGCTTCTTCCCATTTTAGTGTCCCTTAACTGTTCCTTGGGAGATTAGGGTAACCTTGAATTAAAACAAACGAAAAGGGAAACCTGAAGTAATTTATTTCAAACAGTAGACTCATGCAAAGGATTATGTTGATAAGGGAATAGCTCTGGCTCATGGTAAATTCAAAAATAAGTCCAATGCTAACATGCCACATCTTTGGAAAAAAATCCTTATATAACAGCTGAACACAAGGGAAATATTTTTTGTCTGCAGAGCAGTTTGTACATTTCATAATCTGCCAAAAAATCTATTTCTGTCAAGGAAGCACTGTTGGTTGTTGCTTGTTGATGTACCTGTTTCTGAAACCAATGGAAAAAAGGGGGGAAATCAATACTAATTAAATATTCTCCATATAAAACAAATTCATTTTGGAAGTGGATTTCAAACAAAGCAGAAATATTTGAAAATAAGTAACCACAGGAATGTCAAGTCACTGTTTTTATTATACTATTTCCAGTTTGAATGTTATAGAAACAGCAACAAAAAACTGCAGGTCTTTTTTTTTTGAGGGGGGGGGGTGTCTTTAGGGGAAAAATAATAGTTCCTTCTGTGATAATTCAGAATGTACATGGAATTTGGCTCTGCACTGTTTGAGGTCCACCAAGCTGAATATGATCCATCAGCTATTCAAGGTGGCACCTAAGGGACTCAGTCAGGTGGTCACATGCTCTCTTTTAACCAGAACAAGCCTGTTTGCGTCCTGTCAGAAAACACTTCTACTTTTGCAAACACCCTGCTTTCTGGTCCCAATGTTGTTTAAAGATAAAAGAACCACAAGATGGGAGGGACACTGACATTCCCTATCCACAGCAGCTGGAGAGCAGACTTGGATCACCTACTCCCTGCTAGCTTTGAACTGTGGACCTTGGTTTCAACATCTGCTAATGGGGAAGATGTAGTGACAGGTGGATGAAGGACTTACTCTGATTGCTTCCATGTAAGATGTGAGAATGCTGCCACTTCCCACTTGGAAGTGCTGGAGAAGGGGAGGGAAATATCCACATATTTTAAGACAATGCAGTCTCTAGCTGTTTCCATGCACTTGTCACATGCTAATATCTTTTGTTATTGAAAAAAGAGCTAATTGAAAGTTGAAGCCTCTGTATCATGTAATTAAGGCATTCTTTCTGCCTTAAATTATGACTAATGTGTTGCCACTCACTCTTGCAGTTGCAGCTTGGAAAATCAAGTGTTCACAGATGTAACTCTTGGAAATGAATCTTTGGTTTGACATTGTGGGTTCAAAGATTGTAGTACCGAAGCATCGCTCCTGTCAATTATGACTAATTTATAGACAATGTGAATCTCTCTCTCTCTTTTTCTCTCTCTGATTAAATCAGATGAGCTTATTTATGACTCAGCCAAACACATTACAGATTTTGGATAGAAACTGGCAACCTATGGTACAAGGTCAACTAAAGAAAGAGTCATTTGGAGCTTTTTGTTAATAAATCCCATTAAAAGAAATACAATTCACCTCTGGGGTGTTGTGTGGTTTTTGGGCTGTATGGTCATGTTCTAGTAGCATTTTCTCCTGCTGTTTCATTTACATTTGTGACTGGCATGTTCAGAGGAAACCACACACCACCCCAGTGATTCCAGAAGTGAAAACCTTTGGCAATACACAATTCATCTCTATTTTAAGTCACATTATAATCTCACCTTATCTAATTAGGTGAGATAAGACCATTTAGGTTGTTTTAAACTAAGCTATTATCAAAGAGGAGAAAAACACTTTCATTCATAAAGATTTATCAGCCACGATGGCAGGATAGGTTATGGAGCTATATTTCCAAGAACCACAGAATGGCATGTGGTTAGTCATAGTTTGAGAAATGTGATATATAGACCTGCATGGATTTTATTAATAGGCTCTGAAAATGCTAAGCAATATTTGTTTACAATAATTTTCAATAAGTATTTATTTACATTCAAGATGTCTTACTTCTCCAGGAGGTTCTATGTACCAATGTTTATTTTTTATCTTCATTGTAGAACACTGTCAGTTGGAGTTGTTCGATTTCAGGGCTTGGCCCCGAGTCTCAGTGCTGGTACCTTTTCACTAATTATTGGGGTGTTTCAGGGTGATAGCATTGTCTTGAAATGCATGTTTGTATGTATTTTGCCCATTACCTAGACTTTGAATGGTATATTCTATGTCGCTCTGGTTGATGCTTAATGTCTTACATTTAATGACATCACTGCCACTGGTCATTGCTAGGCCTCATGTTTTGATGTTGAAATTTCAGGACCTGGGCTATTTTTGAGCTGGCAATCCTACTAGAGGTTTACTAGGATTTTATAATATTTGTGTATACTTTCAAATATGTTGGTTTAATATAAGATCACTGTAGACAACCAACTCCTCACCGATGCTGTTGTTGGGTTACAGTTGCCGTAATCTCAGCCATGCTGACTGGGGCTAGTAGATAAAGGTTATTCACATAGAATGCCCTGGGCTCAATTATTGGAATTGGATTAAAAGCAGCATATCTCTGATCAGAGGTCGTATTCCCAGATCTCACTGGCCCCATGTCTCCCAGCCTTATGAAAAGGAGAAGTATTTCAGGTTGATATTTCTTAGCACTCTCTTGCTTCTTTACATTTTTTGGTTTCACCATGTCTCTTATCTTATCCCTGTGACTTCTCCACTCCTGTTTTAATGGAATTTTCCCTTGCCTTTTCTTTCTCCATGTATTTAACTCCACTTCCTCCCCCCTGTTGGTTTCCATCCACTCTTTCCCCTGCATCTCTTTCTCACACACTCCATTCCCTATGCATACTTTTACATCAGGGGGCAGTACTGCATATCATTTTCTTCCTTCCTGCTTCTGCCTTCTATCTTCCTGTTCTTTGCTGACTGCCACACATGTTGCTTACAACCATCACCTATCACAAAATGAAAGCTCCAACCAAGCAGCACAGGAGCAGAGGTGAGCAATAAAATGCTCCCCATATGGTGCCCCTAGAAATTATACCAGCATTTGTTTAGATAAAAGATATTCTATGTTCTGGCTTTTTTTCTTTTGCTCGAAAAATGTCATTTAATGTAATGCTTAAAATAATGCATGGTTCTAATCTCTGGTTATTTTGAATCTGCCCAGAAGAAAAGCTACTGTTAGCAACTCCACTGCTAATGTTATTGACAATTAGTTTGATAATATCTATCCTGTATGATATCTTGTTTCACTTTCAAAAACACAACCTGATATATCAGGTGTGAAGCCAAGCATAACAATATATCAGGTACAAAGTCAAATATAATAAAGGCTCCTCATTTTCTAGTAGGTGACCCATAAGAGTGAGGCAAGGAAATAAATTAGGAATTTCTCTGCAGTCTACAACCAAAGCAGAAGAACCATGCCAAGTGCAGGTCACCTCTGTTAAGGAGGAAATGAGAATGGCATGGGGAAAGTTTGAACAGTTTAATGAGGAACTTGTAAGACAAAAAGAAACCAAACCAAAAATAAACAACATTTGCAGAAGCTTGTCATTCTTAGAATAGTAAGACATTTTCAGATTCCTATCACCTCACCCCAGGGTGACATACTTGATGCTGTATCTCTAGTTATGGTAATCAAATTTGCCCTGAGGCTTGTTTTCTGAAATACCAAAACTTCTAGCTTAAGAAGTGATGGTGTATATGCCATTCAGGGGCAGAGCAAGACAGGTTAGAATTGAAGTTGCCCCTTTCTTCTTTCTTTAGGTCAAATCAAGGACTCCTTCCTTTAGAAGAAAACATTTTCTAGTAGGATGGAATCAAGAAGTTTCATTATGTTATCAGAGCATCTTTATATCCTGTGGATGACACCCCAGTAATGGAAGTAGTGGAGATTTTTTTCATATTTTAATTGTATCACTTTGACCTCCTCCATTTCTAGTTAGGGGATCATCCAGATTAGCATGAAAAATGTGATGAGGGCTGTTGCTGAGAGAGGGAAAAATGAATTGAAAAATTATTTAAAAAGACAAGGCCAACATGATCCAATATCATACTAGTAAACCAATCATAATGGTACAAGAGAGGATTTACCATTCTAACATGCAGCTGCAGGATAGTATACCATCAAACATTTCACAGATCAGTGTGATCAATAACCTTCACCACATTATTAATGAGGAAGAAGCCAGGAAAGGTTGCAGCAGTTTGCTTTTGACTGAGCCTGCTGGGAAGGGCAAGATTGTGCCCCATTTTCTTTTCCTTTTCAGAATTGAGAGAAATTACTTTTGCATTTTGGACTCAGTTTGCAGTAAGGGAGGAACAAAGAGGGAAAGAAAGAAGGGGTGAGGAGGAAGAGAAACCAGCACATTAAAAAAGCAGCTGGAAAGGTGAGATGACAGAAGATTAACTGGGAATGCCCTTGCCAAACTGGAAAAGTTGGAGAGTATGGTATAGCCATCACCTGGCCTCCTTCAGCAATGAATTTTAGAGCTATAGCGCCATGACTAAAAACATGTCCCAATGCCTAGGCCTTTTATTTTTTCACCTCATAAAAAGCAAAGATTCACGTCTCCAAGATGGTAAAATAACATACAAGGGAAAGAAAATGACACTGCTGTTGTCACGGTGGGAGAAGGAGGCAGAAACTGGGACATTTCAAAAGCAGCTAGAAAAGGATCAGTAAGGATGGATAGTTGGAGAATACATTTTGCAGAAAGTGTGTGAGATGAAAAGAGAATCCATCTCCATGGCTATAAGATGGATGGGAACAAAAGCAATAAAAAGGCAATATGTTTTGGTTTCTTTATTTGATGTTACAAAGCATCCTCCTATAGAATTTTCTTCTATCCAGTATGAAGCCACGAGTCACTGTGATGGAAGAGTGCATTTGGTCTCTCTGGAAAGATTTTGTCTTATCAGGTGTGGAGCTAATACATTTGCAGTGCAGACCATGCAAAGGAAGCTTCATGCAATGTAGTAGAGTCTCACAGTGTTCCGCATTAGTTGCAGATTCTAAGCTGTTGTGCCACGTTGTTCCTCAGCTCTAAGCGCAGGCTATGCTGGCCGGGGTTGATGGGGAATGAAGTCCATCAACATCTGGAGGTTTCTCAGTCTTGCTCAAGGCCATCTTCAAAAGCAGCCCCACGTTAAGCCCCTACCTTCTTTTCAGTCATTACCTGTAGCAGAGCCTCTTGCAGTACCAAGTTGGCAAGTGTCTCATCCAATTAGCCGAAGAAAACCATATTGCAGAGGTGTTAACTTCTTCCCTGACCTTTCAATATTTTCGCATTAGGTTTAAAATGGGGAGTATTGCCTGCAGCATAAGCCCTGTTTCGCAGCCTTTTGCTGTCATAGCACTGACCGGCATGTTGATTTCGATGCTGTTTTGTTTCAAGTGGAGCTTTGGGATGAGAAAGGAGGAGGGATGCAGCTGAGATGTCAAGCTAACCCTTGCATCTAAAGCAATGCTGCCACCATTCACCTCTTGATAAGAAGGATCAAAAGGCATGCACAGAATGCAAATTTCAAAGTATTAGAAGGAGAGACAGTTGGTCAAATGTTAATGCAGTAATGGTTGCTTAGGCAACCACTTTCCTGGTAACTACAATGCATTCTCAGTGTGTCTGTATATTCATTGATTTCATGCTCTGAAAGACAAAAACTTGCACTATGTTATGAACCAGCACATAAGCAGTAACATAAATAAAAATGGTCTCATGGAGAAAAGAAATGAAGGGCTTTATTTCTAGTTACATTCAGTAATTATGGAGATGGACAAATTGGATCACATGTAGGAGGCTGAGAGGCAACTGTCCACTGCTATGTTTTACACATTCCTATGCCAGAATGCATTACGCAGACATCTCCGGGAATTTTTGACAAAGGTGCAGAACCAAATCCTCATGGACACACCCCAGCTTTTCTATTGTCTGTCTTTTAATTATCATTGTTAAAAGGGGACTTGTCACATCATAATATTTCTAACAGGTTTTGCATTTCTATTACTATTCAGACATTCAACCTGATCATTCATAGTTGAAAAGGTTTGTTTCTAGGCTTCCATGCATCTGAAGAAGCAGATTTAAGTCAATGAAATCTTATGCTACCAACTTCTTCCTCTCAGGCTCAGAGATGCTGCACAATCCCTTTGCATGCTGATCCAGACTAACATGACTATGCTGGATCAGTAGTCAGTAATGTTTGGATGAGAACTTCTAACACTAGAGCCTTCTTAGTGGTGGTTCTTTCCTTGTAGTGCTCATAGGGAAGTAAGGCCCATCACAGGCAAATTTATTTCTGGCACAAGGGTGGACTTTGCTCCAAAAGGGAGAGAGATGGTAGAAGTGCCTCATCTTGGAAAGGGAGAAGGAAACACCTCTGTGCCTTGAAACATGATCTGCTGATGGAGTTATGTAGAGAAATCTACTGAAATGTATATTATAAATGTGATTAAGTGATTACTTTTAAAATAACAATGTAGTTATTTTTAGAAAGGGTCTGGGCAGCGAGGGGGTGAAGGGAAAAGTGTTGAGGTGGTGTGGCTGTGAAGGGAAAAGGGTCTGGGTGGCATGGGGTGCAGGGAAAAGGGTCTGGGTGGCAAGCTGAATCTTCCAAACCTTCATGTGACTTGCAGCCTCCTCACCTTGCACCTTTAAGTGCCTTTCTGCTTTCTCAAGGGCACGTGCATGTCTCCTGCCAGCCTCTCTCTCTTTCTGTCTGCCCTTCCTTCTTTCTACCTTCTTCCTACCTTTCACTCATTTTTTCTGTCTGACCCCTCTATCTCTTTCTGCTTCTTTCTCATGGCAAAAGGACATTTTCAGCAGCAGAGGTTTTTGTCTGGCATGCTTCAAAGGAGGGAGGAAGTGGGGGAGTAACAGGAAATCACAGAGACCCTCAATTTGCTTTGCAGAGCCCTAAGGGCTCTGTGGAGAACAGTTTGAGAACTGCTATACAGTGGGCAATATCAGTTGCTATAATTTTGGATATATTTTAGGTCTTTGTGATTTTATATTTTTAGCAGGAGAATCTAAATCAAGAAAAAAAATCTCATAATTAAATCCCACTGATGTTTGGTGATAAACTTTTGAAAAATCATGGGGCGATTTAAGTAAGAGAAGGAAAAAAATCCTTTCTTGGCCGGGGGTGGGGGGTGGGGAATACCTTGGTATCCACTTCTTCCATGCTTTTAGTCACCACACACAAGACAGGGGTAGACTACACCTTTTGGCGAAAGTCTAGTAAACTGTCATGCACTTAAAGGGACATCTGAAAAGGCATGTCTGCTTGCATAAAGCCATATGTACAGGGGCACAACACAGGCTCAGGAAGTGCAGCTGTGCAAGATCTCTCTTCTTGGCAGTATACTTTTCTTGTGGCTGGGGCCCCATCTACACAGCCATATAATGCAGTTTCATAATCCAATTGAGCTGCATTGAACTGCATTATATGACAGTGTAGACTCATATAATGCAGTTCAATTGCATTATGAAACTGCCTTACATGGCAGTGTAGATGGGGCCTATATGTGTAGTCTAAAGGCAAAAACTACCAAAAGACCTTAATTGTGCAGACACATGGTAGGAGCACACTGAGATGTTTTTAAAGTATTAGAAATTACTCAGATTCTATACCCAGAAAATGCAATGCAATTGTAATTTAAAATGGAGGCAAGTGATCGTGGCAGCATTGAGGATAGTGTTGTCTACTACACAGATGATGTCTGGAATTTGGAAAGGGCTTATGTCTTTGTAAGTGGTCTTATGTCTGTAGGGAATGGAAATGAGCAGTTTTGCAAGGGGAGCCAATTAAGCGCCTAATGCACAACAGAACAGATAGGCTCATAGGACTCATACATAATGGGACTGATGTTCATAGGAACAATACCTCTGCAGGACACACTTCCTGTTGTTCTGGTATGTCTCTACACAATTCATTTACTAGGCTTCTTAGTGCCTCTGCTACACAGCTAACTATATGTAAAGTTGCCCAATGTAGACAGTAATAGAGAATTCCAACTGACCTCCCCCTTTAAAAAAAAACCATGTGAAGATGAGGACATTAATGTTTAAGGGAATGAAATAAGAAAACAAGTTCAAGATTTTTTGAGGTGAATGTATGTGGATTAATATCACAAAATCACATTACACCAGTAAAATCCACCTATTGGTTCCACCCAGGCAGATCCTGCAAACTCATTTTCAGCCTTGCCTCAGGATATAGTTCTTCTTGCTTGCCAATAATGTAGGAAACACAAACTGGAAAATATACTTGCCAAAAATTGTAGGGAAAGGGAGCATAAAATAAGAAATATCACAGCTTACTGAAGTGTTATTTCTGACCTTTTTTGCGTGGGAAGGGAGAGATTCACCGTGGTTGTAACTGATCTTCTTAAAAGCCAGAGATGAGCAGTTAACAGGACCTCTCATAGGTCTGCTTTAATATATACCAAATATGTTTTTTCAGGTTGGTGCTATCCCAGACCTTGAAACTTCCGGGTCAAAACCTGAGAGTGAAAGGAACTGCTTTATGATGCTATAGGCAGCAGGCCCTGGTGATGTTACAGGGATTGTGTTACAAGGAACAAACAGCCTTTAGTGATGCCATGAAACATGATACAGCTGCCTCCCTCTCTTTCTACCCATTGGTAAACAGCAAGAAAAACAAGCTCTTTGGGGAATTGACAGCTGATGTTGTGCAGAGCAAGATTTCACACAGAGTGCAATGGGTTAGACAGTAATACCCAAATCTTGTCCAAAACGAGACATACAATATGACCCCTGTATCTGTGGGAATTGTACCTGTGATTTCCTGACTAAATATCTGTCAAAATACTGTATGTCCTACCTAGGCATTTTCTAGGTCCTCCAGACAATTTTATGGTATGGTTCTACAAGAAATTGATGATATGTTTGCTCTGCAGGATTTAGTGTTGAGTAGACAAGGAGCCCCCGGTGGTGCAGTGGTTTAAGCTGCTGAGCTGCTGAGCTTATTGACTGAAAGGTCATAGGTTCGAATCCAGGGAGCAGCGTGAGCTTCCGCTGTCAACAGCAGCTTCTGCCAACCTAGCACTTCGAAAACATGCAAATGTGAGTAGATCAATAGGTACCATTCTGGTGAGAAGGTAACGGCACTCCATGCAGTCATGCTGGGCACATGACCTTGGAGGTGCTACGGTCAACACCAGCTCTTCGGCTTAGAAATGGAGATGAGCACCAACCCCCTAGAGTTGGACACGACTGGATTTAATGTCTGGGAACAACCTTTACCTTTACCTTAGACAGGTTTGCTACATTTTAAAACTCTTAACTGTTTTGCATTAGCACTCACAGCAAACATTCCTAAGTTGTGCTCTTAAAACAGAGAAAACTACCTAAATGTAAACCCTTGCATAACAAGGGTTTAGATTAGTTCTAATATTAAAATCAAACCTCTACAAATGAGTTCTGTATAACCGGAGAGCCAAATTCTTGCTCATGGAATTTATTATGTGACCAAGGCTCTCTAGTGCCTCTCACCAAACCTACCTTATAGGGGTTTCTATGAACATTAAAAGGGAGAAGGAAACCTGCTGCTGTTGCCTTGTCACTGTTGATTTGCCTCTAAACCAGATTTATTGCAACCCTATGTCATCCTCATCTTATTTGCTGGTTAGAGCTGATAGAGGTTCTGGTGGTTGCATGACTTTCATTCCTTTTTGGCAAAGGTGCTTCCCCACTTTTGGTTTTGAGGAGAAGTCCTTGGTTGCTGAAAGGAAGGCAACTATAGAAAAGGCAGAGGAACATGATATTAGGTCGCAAAGTTCACTCGTATTTCAAGGTCGCTGGTGTAAAATGTAGGGTGGTGTCTGTACTAAGTATTTTTAACAGCTGAGAAAGAGAGTCTGCTCCTTGGCCTTTGACATGATCTGGGAAACCTTCCAACAGCCTTCCATGTGACTGGTTGAAATGGGAAATATTGGCCTGTCAGTCAGGGAGATTCACAGGTAAAATTGTCATTGGGGCCCAAATGTCACTGGTCCAAATGCAGTAGTCTTTCCCCATAAACCCATCTGGCTATTCAGGGATTCCTTTGCAATGTTCCGATCACTAAAATAAATTTATTCATAAATCCCTTATTTAATGTTTTTGTTAACAAAAAGGTCTTTTAATTTTAGAACCTTTACAGAAATGTGAAAATATATGTTTCCAAGTCTTCAATATACTGGCCCCAATTTACTGATTGGGTACAATCATAATTTAATTCAGATGGTAATTTTGATCTTTATAGAATTAGGAAAGCATTTCTGGAAGCAAACACACTAAAGCCAATATTTGATAACCTTATGGAATCCTTCCAGCTGTTTTAATTTTCTATAAGGCTATTTGATTTTATTGTCTAAGTTCTTTAGCAGCAGGCAATAGGAACAGAGAACAAGGGGGAAAGGAAGGACCTGTTGAATAACGATTTCTAAAATATTGGGAAACATTTGCAAGCATCTTAATTCAAGAGATTTTTAACATTGTTAATCTCAAACTGACTATCCTGAATTTAGTTTCTGTTGCCTAGTCTTTGCTCTGCTAAGTTACATTGCTGATCTCTCTGTCCCCTGTCCCTCAAGCTTTATCCGAAGATGCAACAGATAGAACCCAAGACCTTTTGCATGCAAAGTGTATTTTACAAAGATAATAGTTTTTAAAGCAGAAATTGAGCAACAAGCCATTCTACAACATTACCACCTTTAAGCAGGGTCTAGCAATCAAGGTGAAAGAAGAAAGTGCAAAAACTGGGTTGCAGCTAAACATTTTAAAAAACTTAGATTGTGGCAACCAGACTGATTGATAACTGGCAAATAGAGGGAGAAAACGTGGAGACAGTGACAGACTTTGTATTTCTAGATGCAAATATTACTTCACGCGCAGACTGCAGCCAGGAAATCAGAAGACACTTACTTCTTGGGAGAAGAGCAATGAGCAATCTCAATAAAATAGTGAAGAGTAGAGACATCACACTGGCAATGAAGATCCACATAGTCAAAGCAATGGAATTCACCGTAATAACCTATGGATGTGAGAGCTGGACCATAAGGGGGCTGAGGGAAGGAAGATAGATGCTTTTGAACTGTGGTATTGGAGGAAAGTGCTGAGAGTGCCTTGGACCGCGATAAGATTCAACCAGTCCATACTTCAGGAAATAAAGCCCGGCTGCTCATTGGAGGGAAGGATAGTAGAGGCAAAGATGAAGTATTTTGGCCACATAATGAGAAGGCAGGAAAGCTTAGAGAAGACAATTATGCTGGGGAAAATGGAAGGAAAAAGGAAGAGGGGCTGACCAAGAGCAAAATGGATGGATGGCATCCTTGAAGTGACTGGCTTGACCTTGAAGGAGCTGGGGGTGGTGACGGCCAACAGGGAGCTCTGGCGTGAGCTGGTTCATGAGGTCACAAAGAGTTGGAAGCAACTGAACGAATGAACAACAAAAGCAGACAAGGTTAGTCTGTTCTAAGAGGATTAGTCAAGTGGAGTGCTGCAGGGTTCTGTCCTGGGCCCGGTTCTATTCAACATCTTTATTAATGGCTTAGATGAAGGGTTAGAAGGTATGATCATCAAGTTTGCAGACAACACCAAATTGGGAGGGATAGCCAATATTCCAGAAGACAGGAGCAGAATTCAAAACAATCTTAATAGATCAGAGCAGTGGTTCCCAACCTTTGATTCTCCTGGTGTTTTGAACTTCAGCCTCCACAATTCCTAACAGCTGCTCAGATGGCTGGGATTTCTGGGAGTTGAGGTCCAAAATAACTGGAGGACCAAAGGTTGGGAACCACTGTGTTAGAGAAATGGGCCAAAACTAACAAAATGAAGTTCAACAGGGACAAATGCAAGATACTCCACTTAGGCAGAAAAAAACCCTGAAATGCAAAGATACAGAATTGGGGGGGGGGGGGGGGAGGGGAATGCCTGCCTTGACAGCAGTACATGTGAAAAAGATCTTGGAGTCCTCATGGACAACAAGGTAACCATGAGCCAACATTGTGATGCAGCTGTTAAAAAAGCCAATGAAAGAATGGTGTCTAGATCCAGTGAAGTCATGCTACCCCTCTATTCTGCCTTGGTCAGACCACACCTAGAATACTATGTCCAGTTCTGGGCACCACAATATAAAGGAGTTGTTGACAAGCTGGAATGTGTCCAGAGGAGGGCAACTAAAATGATCACGGGTCTGGAGAACAAGCCCTATGAGGAGAAGCTTAAAGAGCTGGGTATGTTTAGCCTGCACAAGAGAAGGCTGAGAAGGGACATGATGAGGGGCATGTATAAATAAGTGAGGGGAAGTCATAGGGAGGAGGGAGCAAGCTTGTTTTCTGCTGCCCTGGAGATTAGGATGTGGAACAATGCCTTTAAATTGCAGGAAAAGAGATTCCACCAGAACATTAGGAATAACTTCCTAACTGTGAGAGCTGTTCAGCAGTGGAACTCTCTGCCCCGGAGTGTGGTGGAGGCTCCTTTGGAGGCTTTTTAGCAGAGACTGGATGGTCATTTGTTGGGGGTGCTTTGAATACGATTTTCTTGCTTCTTGGCAGGGGGTTGGACTGGATGGCTCATAAGGTCTCTTCCAACTTTATGATTCTATGATGAAGCCTATGAAGCTTAAAGTGCAGGATATCAATGTAATACTAGACATAGGAGAGTATACAAAAGGGATGTATCTTTGGATTCCTTGTGGGCCATGTTCTGAAAATAAAGAACATCAGGGAAGCAACTCTAAGACATATTTGTGAGAGCAAATAAGGCCATCTTTCAGAAGGATAGACAGAGGGTTTTTTTTTGTTGATAAAATCTGCTTCACTTGAGGAAGCATGAAAAATGACTCAAAGGGTCCAATTTGGTTTGAAGTTTAGGCTTTAGCTGAATCCCATGGACAGACCTACAGCTTACATGGGCCTTGAAATCTTTCACTGAATCCCTCCTTTTTGCATGGTTTCTTTACTGCAGATGAAAAAAGAAGGATGGTAGGCTTTTCAAAAATCCTAACTATGAGACATCCTCTCTAGAAGTATCCGGCAGCAGCATTGCAGTTTATTTTTAACAGAAAGATGACAGTGATGATGTTACAAATTGAGCGTCCCTTCTACAGAATTCCAAGAAGTCAATGTACACAAATTTCATTTTGTGCATAAAATTATATTTAAAAATATTGGGTATGAAATTACATTCAGGCTATATTTATGAGATATACATGAAGTATAAATGAATTGTAGGGAACCATCTCCAAGATATCTTATCATGTACATATATGCAAATACAGGTATTCCACAATAATAAAAAAAGAATCTGGTCGTAATCATTTTGAATAAAGGATATCTAACCCATAATTCATTACAAGGCCACATTGTGTTTTTGTTTTGTTTTGTTTTGTTTGTTTAACCTGGTATATTAATGTGATATCAGCTGGCATCCAGTTAGGGGGTTGATTTATTTTTATTTTATTGGGTGATGTATTTCTGTTTAAATGGCACACTGTGATAAAATTATTAAAAGAGTCATGGCCAGCACATATTGAAAGTAAAACAATAAAGAAATCTCTAGAGCACCAATGTAAAGATTAATTCCGTGTGTGATAATATATAATGTATCAACACATCAAAGTCAGGGTTATCTACTTGTCCAATAGCAACCTCCTTGCAGGAGTGTTTATCATCTCCTCTAACCTTTTCCTATTTCACGTCTATTCTGTATAAACTCGCAGAATGGTCAATTTAAGGAAAACTGATTTTTTTATGAACCTTTGGGTCATGTATGAACTTTTCTGATGTCTAGTGGACTTTCACTGAGATTCTGGGTTGTTGTCATGTTAACATTTCCTTGCTTTTTCTCAGCCTGAAAGGGACAGTAGAGGTTCAAACATTACTGTGAACAATGTATTTAAAAGTCTCCTCCTTTGCCAGCAGACTCCTGACATTTTACCTAATGCCATCTGCAATGGTGATATTTACATGGTATGCCTTCAAGTCACATTTGGTCATTTCTTTCCCAGTTCATGTTCTCAAGCCTGGATATTTGCTCATGTATAAAGAGAGAAAGAAACTGGAAGAAATTCTGGAAGATTTGAATCTAAGGCTGGATCTACACTGCTATATGAAATCCAGATTTTCTGTTTCGAACTGGATTAAATGACAGTATAGATTTCATATAATCCAGTTCAAAGCACATAATGTGGGTTATCTGCTTTGATCATCTGGATTATATGGCAGTGTAAACGGGGCCTAAGACAATTATATCTGGCATTTGAGGGTGAAACAGATGTTCTAATTGTCACATTTTTTGGCAAAGTGGTTCTGCCAAATGGTGAAATATATCTGCTTTTCACAGCATATTATTTTCTGCACTAACATATTTTACCTTTAGTGTGCTTGATTAGTCACGATAAGGCAAAAAGGTCTGAGTCTGAGGCTGGAGCTACACTGAAGATAATCTGGATTATCTTTGATAATCTGGATTTTGTGGCAGTGTAGATTCAGCCTGAGGCCCATCTACACTGCCAAAAGGTTTGGGATGGCAATGGGGATTCACCTCCGGGTAGTCCCAAGACTACCCAGAAGTGAGTCCCCACAGGCTCAATACCCCATTCAACTCAGGCTTTTCAGGAAAGTCCCTATCTAATGGGGTATCAAATTAATTGGGAACAAACCAAGAAACCTTGGTTTTGTTCCAAATTAATACATTGTTTGGATGCCTCTGGTAAAAATTGGGACAAGTCCCAGTTTTGGGGCCTGTCTGGATGGGTCCCCAGTTCAAAGCAGATAATGTGGAAGAATGCCCTTAAAAGCAGCTGAATAGGTGGGGCAACAGAGGACTCTCCCTGCTAAGTCAGAACAGTTGGAGAGTATGCAATGAGGAAAAAGAAAAGTTATGATTCTTCCTTCTGCTCAAAGCTACAAAAAAAGAGAGGATATTTTTAAAGGAAGACCTAACTATTTATGAAAGTTTTCATTCGGTCACTCTGCAATGCAACACACATTTTACTGTATATATAAATGTAGCAGATTTTCTTGGCATGATATGAGATGGCAGAAAGTTTATGTTAATTTAAGTTCAGAGTAGGCCCTTAGAGGCTGAGATAATTTACAGTAGGCCAGTTTTAATAACTTAAATATCCCAGGCAGAATGCGAACAATTAATAGTTGAATGAAACATGTTGGGTTTTGTTGGTCATACAGTAGCTCTGAAGAGACAAGGAAGTTTCTCACACAAGGCAGGCAAATTGCAATTACTGCAGGACACGAGCCTCTTTGCCTTGGACTTACGATGTTGCTCTTTTGCTACTGCTCTTATGGCCAAAAACAGCATTTATTTGACAAGGATGTTTTTTAAAGGATGGGTTCAGATTTAGCTGAAACCCAACACAAATTGGACAAATTTGGAAAGATCATCTATTAATGACCTCCTTTTCAAAAAGAAGCACTTTTTAACAGTTTCACACCAGGAGATTGATGAGAAAAAACTGGCATCATATCATAAGTCCCAGTCAAAGATCCTGTCAAACTTCTGTAATTGCGATTTGCCTGCCATGTATGATACACTCCAAAATAAAATGGGAGACATTTGTGTGTGTGTGTGTGTGTGGGGGGGGGGGGGGGTCTTTGTGCCTAGCCTCATATATAGATGCTCACTGTTGACCTCATCAGACACGCAAAATTGCCCTTCCTATGACACTTCAACGTCACTTGAAGCACAGAACCTGCCGGTTCCTGTCTCACAGTATTGATCTACTTCCAGAAGGGCTCCGCGCCTCAAGTGAAGTCGATGTGTCACAGGCAGCAGTGCTGGTTACAAGGGAGGCTTCCTGTGTTGCATAGGAAACAATGGGGGAAACTGGATGACGATGCTTCCTCCCATGGTATGAAGGCAGGTGATGTGGGGTGCAGGGCAAAGGGTTCTCCATGCTGGACCCCATCAGATTTGCCATGATGCATGGTGATTTCTCCCTCAATGTGATGAGGTGCTTAATGGGGAAACATTTTGAGAAGCAATGGAGGAGTGGGCGAGCAGGAAATAAATGCAATTACACAACTGTGGTCTTTTGGTTGTTTTTAGATTTTAAAAAATCAGTATGTCTGTGCAGAAAACTCACTGATTTGGAGGAGAGCTAATGCAATTTGGCAGTTATGGCTTTGGAGTGGCTTATAAAATTGTGGATTCATGGCTTCTGCTTTGCTTTTCTTTCTTTTCTTTTTTTTAAAAAAATCCGACAATATTTTATCTATGCTAAATGTTAACTGGCTGCTCCAGCCAATTATAAGGCAGAAACAGAAACCAACACCATTAAACTGCATTGCACTGAAAGTCTGAATGATTCTGTTGTTTTTCCATTGATTTGAAGTAGGAAAAAAGTGCTCCTCAAGTGAGAGGGTGGGCTGGAGTGACAATCTCCTTAGGAAGATGTTTTGTTTTCTTCCAAATTATCTACTGTTTCTGAAGTCACAATTCTTCAGGATGTCCATTTTGAATTGTTTCAGAGTAGAACCAAGAAGCTTATTGCAAACCCCTTTCCTTTTTTTAGTTCAGCGGGAGTCAGACTTAATTACAAAATGTGATGGTGGTTGGTTTTACAGCCAGCCAGATGGCTATGTCGGTTGTTAAAAGCGAAAGGTTCCCACCCATGGCTTTGAATGTTCTCAAAGCATGCAGAGGCTGGGTTGGCATTAGTTAAGACTCTTTTTGTCAACCAGATGCTCAAGTGAAGTCTTTAGGTTCACATTTGGCATTTAGGGAAATGACTCTTGGTCAAAAGATGCTAAACACAAAGTAATATGGAGTGGATGCTGGAGCCTGTGGAGCTTTCAGATCTGCAGGCAAAAATGGGATTGGTTAAAACTGTTGGAGAAAAAAAAAAAACCCTGAGGAGCAGGGTATAAATGTAGGTTGCACCAGATTGGGTATGATTCACATTTGACCAGATAACAGACTGAATCAGGTTAATGGGAGAGATTGAGGGAACATGTGCTAATCCACCAAAGCAGAAAATGTCAGAGGATATAAAGGCTTGGTCTAACTTGGGGCCCTTCCATACAGCCACATAACCCAGAATATCAAGGCAGAAAATCCCACACTATCTCCTTTGAACTTGGTCATCTGAGTCCACACTGTCATATGTTCCAGTTCAAAGTAGAAAATGTGGGAATTTATTCAGCTGTGTGGAAGAGGTCTTGGAAGCCAGGCAGGCTGTGAGTTACCTCAGGACAATCACCATGATATTAAAATTCCCAGGATGGGTTCAGATTTAGCTGAAACTCAACACAAATTGGACAAATTGGAAAGATCAAGAGACATCTGAATCAAAAGAGGGTTCTTCTAAAGTTGACTCTATCCAAATCCCTTTTGAAAAAACCTTAGTTGTTTGAATTTGTATGAATGCAGACATGGACTGATATACATGGTGCCCCAACATTATCTTTACAATATCAATTCTATATAAAATTAAAATTGTAAAGATAATTTTGAACACCCTGCATTTCTTCCTAATATTTTCTATGCAAGGGCAACATCAGATTGAAGACACAAGCAGGAACAGTTTTGTGACTGACAGTTCTAGGTTCCAATCCCATTAGATGGTTGATTCGGCTCTCTAATCTCAACTGAGTGGGGATTTGAATCCTGGTTTCCCAGAGTCCTAGCCCACTGTTCAAACCCTGGTCAACTGCAAATAACCTTTTAGATGCCCCAAACTTCTTTTGCATTCTTCCTAACTGCCAATTCCGGCGCTTATCCTTCTGAAGCACCACAGGTTTTATTCTTTTTGGCCTAAGGTCACTTCTATGACACACTGCATTATAATATAAATTGCTTCCCCAAGGACTGGAGGGATTTGAGAGAGCTGCTTTCTTCCATACAAAAATAAAGAAATGAATAAATAATGACTGTAATCCTGTTGCGGACTTATTTTTCTGATTCTACATTATCAGATGTAGCTCTGACAATGTAAGTGGACTTAGATCTGCAGGATTAAAATTGGGAAGTTCCATAAAGTTTGTATTCAGAATTGGGTAGTTATGTTACTACGTAGGGGAGCCAGCAAAGTGGCAAATGTGCATAGGGATCAATGCACAATGGTCCTGATGGATGCTGAGACCAATGTGCATTGGTCCTGTTGAACCACTGGCTGGGAAATGTTGTTACACATCCTGGCAGTCTTGCTTGTGTCTCTTTATACATCTTCACATCTTCATTGTCCATCTCCACAATTCAATAATATAGCTTTTTAGGTCCTGTGTTTTTTTTTTTTTTGGTAACAGGAGCAACTTGAGAAACTGCAAGTCACTTCTGGTGTGAGAGAATTGGCTGTCTGCAAGGACATTGCCCAGGGGACGCCCAGATGTTTTGATGTTTTACCATTCTTGTGGGAGGCTTCTCTCATGGCCTTGCATGGGGAGCTGGAGCTGACAGAGGAAGCTCATCTGCACTCTCCAGATTCGAACCTGCGACTTGTCCTGCCGGTACAAGGGTTTAACCCATTGCACCACTGGGGGCCCTGTACTAAGTATCTAAGTATATATTTATACTATAAAACACTATAGATCAAGCAAATGACATTTCCCAGTTCTCCCAGTTCTCCCAGTTGTGAAGTGCATTGAGACTAAGGAGCTGGAGAGGCTCCTCAGGGTCCTGTTGCAACTTTTTTTTTTGCCATGTGCTTTGGAATTGCAAGAGGGCTGCAGGAGGTTTTCTCAACAATCTGATTGGCAGTGACTTTGAAAACCTTTGGTTGGGTTGAAGAAGTGGGAAATTGGTGATGGATGGTATTGGAAGATGTAGCTATGATAATGGAGCACCATTGCCAGAGTTACACATAATAATGCAAGATCTAGTCCAACAAAAATAGATTCTGCCCTTTATCCTTCAGGAAGTATGCCTATCAAACCAAAAAGGGATAGGAACCTCTTTTTTAAGGAGAGCCTTCAGAATTCTAAAAATTTCTCTCTCCTAGCAGATGTTCCTATTTATCAGAATGTTTATGAGCTTGATCCTCCAAAAGAAAAAGATTTCATTCTATTTTGCCAAGACACAAAACCTTTTGCCAGTTTTCTTTCAAATATGTTTCAAAATTTAATTTTTGCACACATAGCAACAAAACAAAATCCTGCAGGGTAGGCATAACTCCCTCACAATCCCATCGTTAGGGATCATGGTGCCTGCAAACAATTCCCCACCTCCAAAACAATTTATTGATTTCAACAGATAGTCGGCAGAAAGCAAAAAGATTCAGGTTTAAATGCAGTCAGGTGGGTTTTTGAATAGTCCTTAGGATAATAAAGCTTTTTTTCCAAAATTCAAAATCGGCTCTGAATCAATGCCTGTGGTCAGTGCATCCCCCAATTATCAGTCAATCTGGGTTGCAGAAGATGGGAATGGCTGTTTTAGGGTATGTGCTGTTGAAGTGAAGAAATTCTTTGCATCAGAATTTGTGTAACCTCCCACACAAGTAGAAGCATGAAAACATCTATTCTTGTTCTGCATGAACTCCTTGAAGAAAATTGTCACACTGCTTTTGTGGAACAGATCAACATCTATCTGTCTACCGTTCTTTCAACATTCATATTTCTCCTTCATTTTCTTTTTCTCCTTTCTGGATGTAATGTTGGTCTGGCTTTCTTTGATCTTTGTTAGCATGAAAGTCAAAATCTGCTCAAATATTGCCTGATGTACTACAATTTAATATGGTGCTTAACCTTTCTAAATGTGATTATGCCTTTTTTTGCAGTCTGTCACTAAATCATTTCATAGTTGTGTTACTGTAGTCAGCAAATACATTCATTCAAAATTTTCATATGGATATAATAGAAATGAAATGATCTATGAAGCTCTGCCAAGCATTTCTTCTTCTATACACATAGGGGCTTGTGTGTTAGAATTCTTCACAGAACAAGGCTGCTCCAAGGTAGGTTGATGCAAAATGGTGCTTCACCTTTTCAAGCACAGATGTTGAGTCCGCTGATTTGAATTATGGTACAGTAGCAATGGGGCATCCTCATGAAGACCACAGGCTGGATGTAGGACAGGTTGTGTCAGCCAGGCCACTCCTACTTCCATGCGTTTTGGCATTCCTTCCTAAAATGTGGCACCTGAGACAACCATGTTATGCTTGTCTCTTGACAGAAGGCCCTTCTACACTGGCAGTTGATATGATCGCTATCTGGCATCCTAGATGCAGGATCAGGTCTGCATGGTGTCTTTAGTCACCTCGGAGGAAGGAAAGAGCTCCACCAAGCATGGTCCTGCACCAATAGGCAGCCATCCTAGGAGTCCCCCTGCTCCCCATGTTATAGCTGTGTCCAGCCATGATACCTACCTTGTCCTCAGCCAGAGCATTCTCATGTGAAAGGAACTGGGAGGGGGCAAAGTCATGATATGGGGTGGGGGCACAACAGGGGACTGCCACCCCTTGCCCTGGGCAGGCCCGTAGCCAGGATTACGTTTCGGGGGGGGGGGGGAGGGGGCTGAATTTTTTCAGGGGAGGGGTTCGGGGGGGCTGAGTTTTGGGGGGGGGGCTGAGTCTGAGTGAAAGAGGGTCTAGCCTAGCAAACCTTTTGTATCGTTACCCCAATACTCCCATGCATATGGGATATGTTGAGTATGGTGATCAGATCATGATATGAATAAACATAACAGTTTAAATAATGCACCAGTAAGGCCTTTTCGCGAACCACCATAAGAATTTGGGGGGGGGGGCTGAAGCCCCTCAAGACCCCCCCCCCGCTACATGCCTGGCCCTGGGCCACCTGACCCTAGGGAATGCAAAATGGCAGTGAAGATCAATGCAGCTGGTTTCAGTTAGGAACCAACCCAATTATCTTCACAGACCCTAAATCGGGGGAATGTCAGGCTTTCTCTTGATTTAGCTTAACCTTGAGGGCAAGGCTGTGTTAAGATAGCCTTGCCACTCATTAAGCCAGAGCAGCTCCACTTAACTAGGAATAGTTTTGCAGCTGTAACTGAAAGTTGCTTTTACAGTGCATGGGTTCCCCAAATGGTGGAAGAGAACTATCACATGGGCTGAGGGTTGAAACCTGTGCTTTCTTGTGGGCATGGAAATAGCAAGGCGAATGGGGAAAGGGTATGTTTTCTACTGCTTAGTGGTTTGTGGCATTTGGACATTTTAAAAGAAGTAAATAAAATTTACTACTTTAGTTAAATTGGAAGTAATAGATTTGTCTTAAGAAACAGCAAAAATGTCTACTAATTTCACTCAAGAGAAGCCACTTTTACCCCCACTTTAAACAAAAAATGTTGCACCATAGTATATATACCCTTTCATACAATATCTTCATGAAGTCAGCATTGAAGTATTACTATTATCAGTGAATTTAGAGGACATATAAAGGAATTATATACAGTTTAGCCCTTTATCAACACTGCACAGACACAATTTTACTTCAACATGGTAAGATCAATATTATTTCAAAACACCCGGGGGCTGGATTAATTGGAGTATCAAGGTATAAATGAAAAAAAAAAGCCTTATTTTATATTTTCTTTATTTATATTTTTTAGTTTTAAGAATTACACACTAGCCAACATTATATATTTACATGCTGAAACTGGCTGTAATAACTTTAAATTCAAGAAAATATCTCTTATGTGCTACTCAATTTACAATCATCATTTTACGACCTCCATTATCCCAGAGGTTAGCAGTCCTTTTGAGAAAAACATGAAAATCTGATGCAATGAGATCCACTAATATTTTGCATTTTCTAGTCATTGGAAAATGTGCATTATGTGCATATTAGAAAGGCTACAAGGTCATTAGTAAGGCCGATGATTACTACATTATGAAGTAAATAGTACTAAGTAAAAAAAAGATAAAGAGAGATAAAGAAGAACGGTGCAAAGACAGTACTAACAGAACCATTTAAACACCCATGCAAATAAAAAAAATGAGAAAACTAAATGTGTCAAATTGATAGAATTCTTGGAAATTTATGTTAACTAACTGAAACTATACAATGGTTCTTAAATATAACTCTTGCTGAAGTTTTCTTAAATGTCATTAATAATGCAAACATATAAATGATCACTCTGACTTAGATCATTTCAGTGACAAGGAAAACATTTAAGAAAAATAAATTAACTCCCCAAACAAATATCAAACTGTAGCTAAGATTTTTCAACGTTTCAAAATGAATATGTGTATTCATTAGCAAAGCACTTAAACAAATAATCTGACACATAAGAAATGTGTTGCATATAACCTACAAAGATGATCCATTTCAATTTATCATTAATCAATTAAAATGGAATAGAGATACAACTTATGTAAGATAGAACATGGTAGTGATTCATTGACATTCCATTTATTCCTCAAAAATTCTGACAAATGTTTCCTAGTGCATTTTGTTAAACTTTTTTTTTACCTTTGGTGTTAAGCAGTGTCTTGATAGTGTTCCCTTTTAGTACATTTCTAAAGTAAAGTTTCTTTGGCATTGGGGTTGGGCTGGGCTGAAGAGGAATAGACAGCTTTACATTATCTTTCTGAATTTCTGCTTTTTAGTTTCAAGATTTATTGTCTGAATGACTCTTGTTTTGGAGAATGGTGAAAGGGCACAAGGCTTATGACAAACTCTTTAATATAAACCAATCACATGAGCATCGGTCTACTGAGGCTCATGTTAGATCATGCATTGTCTTTCTACTTTCCATGTTGTCCAGATCCCTCACCTTCAATTTCCCTACAATAAGGAATATGAACTTCCCTTCTGTGTCATGATGAACAGACACAGAACAGACATGTCTTCAACTATGAATTGGACGAATGTTGGCCTTTAGATGTGGGACTCGCATTATATCTAACTGGCACAGTCATTGGGATAATGGGAGTTTTCATCCAACAAAATATGGAGACCCACACTTTTCCCTTCCCCATGCTAAATCATAGATGATTTTGAGGGCACAGAGGAGAGGTATGCCTTCTGTCCAGAGGTGTCTTCAGCTTGGGGTCAGAAGTATCACTGTCCCAAGTTGCCCTCATCCTACCTAAAGTGGTTCCCAATTTTTGGTCCTTCAGGTGTTTTGGACTTCAGCTCCCACAATTCCTAACAGCTGGCAAACTGGCTGGGATTTCTGGGATTTGAAGTCCAACACACTTGGAGGACCAAAGGTTGGGAACCACAAATCTAAATGAACATCATGTTTAATTAACCTCTTCTTACTAATGTGGAAGTGTACCAGCTCCGTGCTTTGAGGACCATAGTGCAAATTAACCTCAACATTTTTTGTGTTTCGGAAGGTGTATCTACAAAATCTTAGATTAGACAATTGGAGGCTATATGGAGCTACAATTCAAACCAGTTGATCGGAATGGTGCCCCATTTTCTTTAGTGCCAAGAAAAGCCTTGAGTGTGACTTCTTCTCCATGGACAGATTTCAGGACTGCTAATGCTATAAGTGCATGCTCCTGCTCTGAAATGCATGCATATCTCTGAGCCTCCACATGTGCCACAGCCACTAGGTGGATGTGCTAATGGACAATCTTCAGTAGCTTGCCCCCCTCTATCTTCCCTTCCTCCCCCCTCCCTCCTCATATACATACTGTGCAAATGAACTGGCTAAACTGATAACAGTTGCATACTGCGTGTTACAATGCCACATTTTCCATGGACTGGTACAGTAAAATTCATTTCTGGAATCCAAGTCTTATGCAAAAGGGTGTTTAAATTATTCTGATAGAGAACTGCAATTATAGTAAAAAAAATAATAATCACTGAACAATTACTGTTTCTACTGACTGCTCATTTACAGCTTATTTAAATATTTACATTATTTTTAGGACACTAACCTAAACCATAAATAGAATCAGCTTTTGCCTTACATTAAAGTACAAATTAGAAGTTAAAAATGTTAAGAAATCTGATAATATTTACACATGTTCGGTTTAAATTATGATTGCTCACATTATATGTTCTATGTACAGATAGCAAAATGTTATGTTCACTACATTTTAAAGTATTTTACCCTGGCCTTCCTGTCTGTTTCCCCCCCCCCATAGAAATAGTCATATTTTTTGCTCCCCCACCCCTGGTATTAGGACCTTTTAAAAAGTTACTAGTGGACAATATTTTTATTTTTAAAAAAGAGAAGAAATAGGCAAGCAATGTGAGAGCTAGACTACCTTGAGATGCGAGGAGATACAGTACTATCATAAATGTCAACTGTGAAATGCTCCGTAAGAATTATATGCATTGATCTGCTGATATAGAAATGCCCGGTTACCCTGTATAGTAAGATTTTAAATACATTAATAATTTTGCTTTCTCAAAAATATTCACATATCAATTGATTATAGAAACAAAATTGTTATTAGCTTATTCCTTTGAAAACACCAATGTAAGATTCTAGCCCAAATCCAGATAACCACAAGCACCATAGAAGGCCCCATACTTGCAGTACCAAAGGAAAAGCTGGCCTGGAGAACACAGCAGCAGTCACTCAGTCTCAGTTGTGATGATGTTTCAGGAGACCAAGACTAGAGATTGCACGCTTACTTCAGACTACATTGTCTTCTTTTCCTAGATCAGTTTGGCCCCATGAAGAACCCCCCTCCATACCTCTAGTCCTTTTAGATGGGGGTGGAGACATGTTGGAGTCCTTCACTGACCACTTCTCCCACATCCAGAAGCTCACTCACTCCTTATTTAATGCCTATCACTGTAGTTACACAACAGAAGGTATAGGCTGCACTCCAAGAACTCAATGAGAGGTTGTAAAGAGTGCTGAACATTTGGATACTATCCTCCACGCCCATCTTGCAAAAATGTCCCAGCAATATCTCTGTACCCTATTGTAGCACATCTATGGGAAGAAACTCCTTTCCACCATGGACTCCTATCACTGAACCAGCATGCCTTTCTCTCTGTGTGCATATATATGTGCATGTATGTATGTGTGTGAATGTATGTGTAATTACATGCTTACATACTCATACACACACATATATATCCACAGAGGAATATACATACATATATTAAAATATGTGTCTGTATAGTCACCATAACCTTTGATAATGTTCAGTGTTTTGCCTTCTTCACTTACATTAACTTTGTTAAATATGCAATTGGAACACAGGTTTACTTTTTTTTTAAAAAAAAAGGAAAGAATTGAGTTGTACTTCTAATGTACATTTTACCTAAACTTAAATGGGATTTGTTCCCCAGATATATCTATGTATTTATCTATCTATATGCACTTGCTCTCATGTATTCTATGCATTGTGCTTTTGTCTGGCAGAATCTAAGTTTCTTTTTTCTTTTTTTAATATATTAGAGTATAAAAATTATCAGGTGTCCCCTTCAGTGCTATTGTTCAAGACTTTGCTTCCCTCTGGGGATGATAACAGAAAATATTCAGAATGACATTGCTTGGTTCTTTCTTCCCAGTCATTAAAACTGCAATAGTATAGAAACATAACATTCCTTAGGCAAACACAAATATGCTGCATGAATTTTCAGTTTGGAAAATGCATATTAGACTTAGTAGCAGTCATATACAGAACATATTTACAGAGCATTGATTGCAAAGATATTGTTAAAACTGTGCCGTATTATATACTTGTAATTTTGCCATGAATTTCACAAAGATGAAGAGAAAACACCTTAATTGCTGGCTAGTATGCATCCTGAAACCTGAAAAAAAGGAATAATTATTACATGAAATGTGATTCAAACTTTTTTAAAAAGCAAGAGCATAATTCTGCTCAATTCAAAGGTAACAGCTTATTTAAATTTCCTTTCTGTAATAAAGCATGTAATACTTTTATCTTTCTTTACCACGCATTGGCACTACAGAGGAGAAAAACAGTCTTTTGTTGTGTTTTGCTTTGTACCATGGTCCTTCACTTCTCCTTAAAATCTTATTTTAGTCTACACATTTCGTAATATGTTGAATTAATTAGCTCAGAAGCATGCCATCCCAGCTATTTCTGGAAGTGGTTCCTCCTTAACAATTAAAAGGACCTCGTGGAGGCGACTGTGCACTTATTTTGTGCCCCCCCCCCCCCCAATTTCCTGGAAAAAATCATCCTCTCATTGGCAAGGTCAGAAAATGTTATGGCTTATACTGTAAACCTCCAGATATCTTAAAGTGCAGTACTAGGAACTGATTTAATAGTTTTCATTATAGCTGACCTGTTGAACCAACTTGAGAAGAGAAAAACAACAAAATACTTTCTTTTGAGGCCTATAAATCCCAGGGAATATTTATAGCATGGATATTTTTCACATTTATAAAGCATCGTTTCTCTCAAATTAATGGGCTGCTTATTTGTGCAAAGGAAGAAATGAAATGAACTATGAATAGAGTGCAACTAACCTCATTTGTCACAAAAGATACCCTAAGCAAAGGGCCTTTTAGGATTCTCCTTGTCTGCTTGACGACAATATCATAAGAGGAACAAATGATGCTCTGATTTATTAAACGAACCCTGCCCAAGTGCACATGGGAAGTCCTTCCACAAATCTGTGGTATCAAAAATCCAGGCATGAATACTCTGTGCAAAAATACTGTGCAAAGGAACAATCACACACTGATTTGTGCTTCAGAAAAGAAGCTGTTCTACATGGGTAGCAGGGACTATCCTGAATCCTACACAAATTTCAGTGAGCTGATTGGAATAGGTGAAATGATATTGTATAATTTCTAAAAAAACATAGAATCTTAAATATTTATTTAAAACCCCCTTGATTTTGTCCCAGGGACTCAGGACTGTGGAATTGTTGAGTTGCATGAGAAAAAGAAAAGAACAGGCAATTCTAAGACTTTGTACATAGAGGAAATTTTCCATCTCTCTCTCCTGCTCTTTTAGGCATTTTTTTCCAAATATTTTCCAAATAAAAAACAAACACTTCTAAAATCAAATGTAGTGAAATTAGATTTAAAAAGCAACCCAACTCTGTACTAAAAGGGCAGTGTTTCTTTGAAATATATATGTTGTTAAAACAGCAGAAATTTGGTTCTATCCTATCTCTTTGATGTGGAAAGGGAATAATATCAAAACTAATTAAGAACCCATAAGTGTATAAACTAATAGGCAAACTGATACCAATTGTTTTTACAATATGTGTAGCCTTTCCATGACTAATACTTCTGAAAACATTTGCCACTGTTTTTCTCCCACACGGAGGGACAGAGCACCAAGAGAAAGCCACCTATGAAATCACTACTGGCCCCCTGACATTTGGCACTTTACACACAGACATTAAATGAGGCACACATACTTGGGCATCTCCCCAACAACTCTGTGGATCAGTGTTATCCAACTATTGTGCTCTGTTAATTCAAGATTTCTCTTTCACATAATGCTTCCATTCTCCTCATAAGTAACATGATCTACTTTGGAAAACTCATTTTCATGGTATGATGGTAGGCACTACTTATTTTCAAGTGAATGTCCTGAAAAAGTAATGTTGGGATAATGATTTGGGTTGTAAGAATTATAACATTAGTGTTCTCCCTCCATTCCATTAAGCTTTGTATATTCAGATATGAAGAGAGACATGCAGCGCTGCTATCAGAACTCAAACCTTTTTTTCTATAGCTTCTTTTTTTCTTTTAAACATATTGATGCTAAAATAAAAAAAATGTAAAAAAAATAAAGGTTCAAGTTTTAAATTCTGTCTCCAAACATCAAACACAATTATCACTTTAAATGTTGTGTTGCGTCATTTATACTAGAATGTGTATATTTCGCTCATTTGCAAGAAAACCCAAACATTACAAAATAGATTATATAATGGGCCAGCAACTAAGGTGTTTTAAAGTAACTTTTGTCCTGAATAGGTTTTTGTTCTCCCCAAGTCCCACATTTGGCTGTACAACCGATTTTGAAGAGAAATCCAGTCCTTGATATCTGTGTGGCTTCGGGTTTTTTTTTTAGTTCACATAATAAAGCCAATAGACAATATTGAAGAAGGAAAAAACAACAGGGAAGAATATGCGGGACCATCGATCTATGGCATTTACATCAGTCAAGTCAGGGATAGTAATTTTCAACTGAGAGGCACGTCTTCGTAGCCGGCTTTTCTTTTGTGCCACGTGCCGCTCCAGGGCGTTACGGCCAAAGCTGTGTCTTGGTAAACCAGCCTTCCGGTATTGGATACTTGAGGTATCATAGGCCAGCATAGTGCTTCTAGGGTCCCCAAGGCCTATAACAGCTTCAGAGGCAGCCATCTCATTTTTAATTTCAAGTGTGCTCAACAGAATGTTTTCATGCGGATCCATCTGGAAAACACAAGAGGTTGGCTTAGTGTGTGCAATAAAATATTGAACCCTGCCAATTATTAGACAGACCAGATCTAAGACACTAAACTCAATGCAGGTCAACAGAGAAGTAACATACATATATGTACTTGTGGATCCTGTATTTTGAAAGCACAGGCAAATACACAATATGGCACCATTAGTGACCACATGTTTGTCTGGCAGATGTCTTGGAAATCTGTCACTACATTCTTGCATGAAGTGCTGCACTTTGTGGGCCTACATTTCTGTTCTGATAAGATTTATCAGCATTTATAGAGCTCAAAAATCATGCAGAATGAGACATACCAGATTTGACTTCTGGTTACTGTGCTACTTTCCTCAAAGATACCTGTATTTTAGCACAAGGCTGTTATTTGGATGCAATACCAATTTTCAATTCATTTCATTGGGGTTTTGAAGTCACATTTTGATGAAATGATACAATACACTCTACTGGAAGAAAGCTAACACAATTTCATACACAGGAGCCTTTTTCAATGTGTGATGCTCAGGCTAACAATGCTCACTTTAGGAGAACAAAGATCAAATTGGATCATCAAATCAGAACAGAAAACTGGCTGTGGCACTAGGCAGTACTTCAGAGGCAAGACGAACCAGGCATTCATGTCAGAGAATAATCTCAGTAAAGGTCAGCATGGGGTTGGAGTATTATTAGTGATGTGAACAAAAATTAGATATTAATTTTCTGCCATTAAATAATTGAAGGGCAAATTACTGGAGTCACACTGAGCTCTCTGCTATATGTATGCCCTGCTTCTTTCTCTACTTTTCTCCTCTGAAAAAGGGCTATCACTTATTTGGGGTAGCCATTTTGCTACTTAGAAATAAGCATCAATCTTTTTCTTTTTAACAGGAATTTTAAGGCAACCTAATTTTTGATATGCTATCTTTTGTTACCAATTATCACACCAGAAAAATCATATTTGTATATTAAGTTGATTCAGTTGATACATTTAATATCAAACAAATATTTGTTTTACATTTTATATAAAAATAATCTGAACATTAACAAAGTTAAATATGTTTTTTTGCAAATTTTCTTAACATTTCTGAGTGACACCTTTTACTTGGTGTTTTATCAGATGAAAATTTAACAGATACGTACCCATTTCTACAATGGATTTCTACACACAGCTCAAAATGAACTACCATCTCATGTATAAGTCTTGAATTTTTGTCAAAAATTGACCCCAAAAAACTAGATCAACTGATCCACAGGTCAATGTAAGTAGTGTACCTTCACTCTTATAAAAACAAGCCATCCCCTTCTCTGAGTAGAGAAGGTTATTCCATGCTGAGAGAACTCAAAAGAAGCTATCCCACTCACTCTGCCACAGCACCGCTTCTGGACTTGGGTGGGGATATGGCAGCATCAGCCAGGGGTGGCTGGCCCGATGTGGAGGTCATATAAAAATTCACAATTTTGGCCCAAAACCTTGACTTATACATGAGTGTATATGGAATCTCTTCAAACTATTTCTTTTCTATACTAGCATCCCTTTGTATGATTGGAAAGACAGGTATATTGAGTAATCTCCAGCTTCTTCATTCACTACAGGGCTAGAAAAAGCTTTATTTAGGCATTTAAGCTTACTCCAAATGTCTGGGAAAATTGAAGGACAATATTATTTAATTGCTGCTATGTCTCTTTTCTCAAATAACACAGACACAGTCTTTGTTGTCCCAGTCTTGTGAGGGAGATTTAGAACATATAACCAGCTATCCACAACTGCACTTGTTGCTGGGTGTAAATCCAGCAAATGATACCTGAAGTGGGCATAAATCAGATGTTAATCTACAGGCCCTTCCAGATAGGCCCAAAACACAGGACCTGTCTCGCTTTTACCTAAGTTTTTCGAATGACACCTTAGGTAAACGTGAATTAATGCCAAGAAAACTGGATTTTCTCAGTTTACTGCACATTAAATAAACACCTGAAAAAGATCTGGACTTTAAGCTAAGGTCCAAATTTTCCAGGTGAGGGGCCTGTGGGGATTGACTCCTAGGACTGTTCCCCTACCCTGCAGCCCCCATTGCTCCCCAAAAAAACTTAACTGGGGGGGGGGGGCTATGCTGCCAGCAGGCCCCTTGGGTAAGTATTGGGGGGGGGGGGGAATGTCGGGGATGAATGCCATTCCAGGTCAACCAAAGGTTGACCCAGGATGGCATCTAACCATTCCCCAAGGGTAAAACTGGATTGTGTGAGGATCTGGGGACAGAAACCCAGGAGAAGGAGGGTTGTATGGGTTGTGTGCTTGGAGCCTTCAAAAAAAATTGATGTGTGGAAATAGCACTGTAAATGAAGCTCTTTCTACACTGCCATATAATCCAGATTATCAAAGCGGATAGTTCAGATTATCAGTTTTGAACTGGATTATATGAGTCTACAGTGCCATATAAAGTTCAAAGCAGATAATCTGGATTTTCTATGGCAGGGTAGAAGGGGCTTGAAAAAGCTCTTCCATGTTCCCACTGACATTGCATGCTAAAAGCTGGTTTGGACAAGGAATCATTTCAGGTCGAGTCCATAATGGAATTAACCTAATTCTGATCAGAATGCCTGGAGCAGGTCTTCAGCAACTTCTCATGAAACAATATCCAAGCATACTTATTTCTGCAGACTCATAACAAACATTTATGTGTCTAATAGCACAGCCGTTTCATTTATTTTCAAGATGCTGCCATTTCATCCATGGGCTCTGAGTTCAACCAGCCAATCCCAAAGGGGAGCAAACAGGCAGGAATGAGATTTTTCTTCCTCACCACAGTGTACAACTGACAATTTCAACATGTATTTCATGGCATCAAGCATTAAAAGAATTTACCACTTGGCAAATGGTAAATCTTTTAAAATTTTAAAAAGCAGTTTATAAGGAAGGAAGTTAGCTTTGTGACACAACTATGTGAACACATTTTCAGGTTACATTCAAAAGTGCAAAATGGGAGCACTGGGTAATCCTGGGGGAGGTGGATAGGTTGGATGGAGTGAATAACAAAAGCTGGATAGCAAAGCTTTTTGAAAAGTTTCATTTTCCATTTCCAGACAAAGCCCAGACCTCAAAGGCAAAACCAGTATGCAGCCTTCCATAGACTTCATTGCAAAGAGAACTGTGTAGCTTGGCCACAGATAAAAATTTCTTCAAATACTTAAAAAGAAGAAGATTATGCATGCACCCTCTCACAAGAGGCCATTTAGGATATATTGAGTCTGACTGTTTGAAATATGTGTGTGCATGGGGAATGCGTGAATATCAGACAGATTCAAGTTGTCATATGGCTAGCTTTGGAATCTTCTGTGAATGCTGGAAAAATGATATTACAGTCGCCCCAATATGAATAACTGAATGAGCAGGAAACATGTTTGAAGAATTTAGTAGGAAAAGAAAACAGCTTTGAGTACATGTGTCATTTAATACATTCATATTATTTAAGAAGTTTTCTGCTGTGATCAGACACTTGTCTGATAACACCACAGTTTGAGAAGGCTGGAGGTCTCTATACCTTTTTCAGAGGGACATTGACAGTTATTTGATAGCAGTATATTAGCAATGGATGAACCTTCAATTGTCTTATTGTAGAATAAGCAGGAAGAGACTAAATTTTCCAGACATTTCCCCCTCTTGGTTGGCAAGGGTTTATTTCCAAAACAGGAATGTAGAATCGTGACAAGTCAAGCTGGCCTGATTGTTTTTGACCTAAAGGAATGCTCTGCATTTAAAGTTAGAAAGGTGGTTTGGAGAGTCACTGCAATAAAACAGGTTCACCCATCCCTAATGACAATGTATGCTTGTAACTAAAGAGAAGCTTACAATACAACAATGAAAACACACCAGTTCTGCAGGGCGCCTTTCGTCCAGAAGGATCCAAAGCGCTTTACAGACTTCTGAAAGTGACATCACTTCACCAACAAGTGCAGTCACCTCTCAGGCAAAATGCAGTGGCTATCTAACAACACACTCTATTGTCGTACAGGAAATGAAAAATGGTGTAGCCAATTAAAACTATGTGGTGGGTGAATGGGAAGGTGGGTGAATAGTGGGGATGGTACAGAAGATCAGAAGACCATTCATAATACAATCAGAGTTTGGACAGGATCCTGGCATAAGGTGCCAGGTCTTCTACAATGTGCCATGGGATCTTTAATGGCCACAAATGGTCCATGAACTCAGTTTTTAAGTCTCTAAGGCTAAAATCATTAGAAAACAATAAAAGATACCTTTGTTGAATACATTTCTGGACAATGATATGTGCCAATTATTCTTCTGTCCTGTAAGTTAATAAAATCAAGACCAGTTTCCTTAGAGAAAAGGCAGCTGTTAGCTTTCATTAAAATTAATGCACTATAGGCTATTATTATAAACTATGCATGTTAATTCAAAGCATGGGGCAGTCTGAGCCAACAATCAGCTGAGATATGTGACAGAGTTAGAAGTGCTGTTGCTGTCTTGGCCCTGACATTACAAACGATATGGATTTGTGATGGAAATGCATATATATGTATTTCAGAACTGCCCAATATTGACCAAGAAACAAAAAAATCATGACATGTAAACATTATTTTGGAAAAAGCAAAACGACATGTAGATTTAAAGGGCAGTGGAACAAAGTTAAAAATAAATTCCCTTGGTGATAAAGGAATACTGTAAATAGCCATAGAAAAAGGATCTGTATGGTGAAAAGCAGACTTTAGGTAGAAAACACAGAAATTTCGTAGGGCAGAAAAATAGGAAAAATAAACATGTGAAGAAAATAACAATTAAGAAATCTCAAATGTCCAAGATGAATGCCATAAAATAGTAGTTTAAATTTAGTAATAATGGAAGAATTGTACAGTCACTTTAAATGACAACATGAAAAATGATGACAATGAAATTCACCGAGGATCCTAAAAATAAGGTGTAGGCGATTGGCCAGAGGCTACAGATGCTGCTGACCTTCCTGGTTCAGACCAGAGGTATTTGGAGCAAAGGTTTCCAACCAGTATCTAAAACTCTCAAATGATGGCTTTCTAAGACAGTTCTGTGTAAGACTTTAATACCCATGTACAGAATAGTAAAAATAACTGTATAATTAAAAAACAACCATTTTCATGTTGGAAGAGGCTTAGAAGCTTCATTCAGCAATACTTTTTGCTTTCCTGAAGCTTTATTCAATACCTTGCAAAGTACATTACTATTAAATTAGCATGGTAAAACATTCCAAGCTCTTTTTAAAAAAAGGGCACGAAAAGAATAGTTGTAGATACAATGATACAATAATCTCTCTGACTGTCTGATATGTTATCACAAATCAGTGGAGTCGGGGATGATTGCAATTCAGCATTTCACATCTACAAAAGGCTTACCCTTTGGTGACTGGTGTCTTCCGTATCTATGAGGTAGTTAGTCTGGATCTAAGATTCAGTCCCTATTTTAAAAGGTCTATTCAAGATATTGATTCTGTTGTGAGGGATAAGTCTCAGTAGATTACATAGTTTCTTTAAATTCAACTTAAACTTGAACAGATTCAATGCCCCACTGCCATTGAAATGAAGAGCTCCCACTAGGGGTGCATCTAGACAGCCCATTTAATGCAGGAGTTATCACAATAAAAAGGGGGCTATCCAGATGTTGTCCTGGACAAACACAAATTAATTCACCACAAACCAGGAAAACCATTGTTTGTGGCAAATTAATTTGATAGTAGGTTTATTCCACGCCTTTCTGGAAGGAATGGGATAAACCCACTACTTCTGGTGTCTGGACTGTAGTCTGAAAAACTGAGATAATACCCACCACCTTCTTCCCAAAAGACACCAAAACCAATGTAAAAACAAAAAACAAAAGAACTTACCCGGCCTCCATTAGAGGGCTGCCGGAGCTCTCCTGGCATGTACAAATGATGTACCAAGAGAAAGGGGAGGGAGGGGGGAGAAGGAGGAAAACAGCTCCTGCCCCTCTTTCTACTGATGGGTCATTTGTACGTGCCAGGAGAGCTCCGGCAGCCCTCTAATGGAGGCTGGGTAAGTTCTTTTGGGGTTTTTTACATTGGTTTTGGCGTCTTTTGGAGAGGGGGTCAGCATGTCCCGTTGTTCTCCCAGGAAGTTCCAGAAGAACATCTGGACACCCTTTCTGGGATGGGTGTGGATAGGAACCCAGGAAAATCCGCATTTTTAAATGCAGATCTCCGGGGATAAAGGGCTGTGTGGAAGCACCCTAGATTTACCTTAGGGCTCTTCCACACAGCACTTTATTCCAGATTGTCTGTTTTAAACGGAAATATATGAGTCCCCATTGCGAGATAAATTGGGATAAACAGATAATCTTGGATCAGATCCTGGGATAAAGGGGCAGTGTGGAAGGGCCCCTTTTAACTGCCATATAATCCAGATTATCAAAGCAGATAATCCACACTACCTTCTTTGAATTGGATTATATGAGTCTACACGAAGATAAACTGGATTTTATATGGCAGTGTAGAAGGGGCCTTAAAATACGTTATATGATATTATGGCCTAATTTCAACTGCTAGTCCCAATAGAGAAGATTCATTTAATCAATGGAAACCCAAGATATTTTTTTATATGTAGCACTCATTTAGCAGGTATGTCTTCCTCTTTTTCTATTTCCCCTGGGAGATTATTTCTGTCAGCTCTCTTCTTTCTATATCTAGTTGGATTCTTAGTTCTTGTCCTATCCTTAGCTATTTTCCTTTTCTCAGCCTACTTCCGTGGGCTATTTTGTGTGAGCCGTAATAAATGTGGAATTTGGAGAGGTCCTATTTGATCTGCTGGTGGCCAAAGATGATTAGCATCAAAGTGGTTCAGCCAGCAGGAACAGAACAACATACTCTGACCCCTTCTATACTGCCATATAAAATCCAGATTATCTGATTTTATCAGACAAACCTTTGAAACCCTTTACCGACATTGCCACAAAATCCCATACTGCATTACACTATATAAGATGAAATGACTTATCAAATAAATTGGCAAAAGTCACCAGAGTGAGAGATGCTTTGGAAAATCCTCTAATATGGGTCACATAATTAGGCCCCAACAGTAAGGTAGATTTTACATACATTGCTCCTATGAAGACTTACACAATTCTATTTTTCTGCATGGTCTGAACATATTAGATAATAAAGGCAATTCAATTTGGTGTTTAGAAGATCTTTAAAAAAGACAGAATACATTCTCAGAAAAATTGCACCATGGTGAAAACATACTATTTTTAACTCTTGGAACATTTTAGAGGACAGGCTTTCATATTATGTAAGTGGGCTGGCATATCTGAAACCATATATGCTGTCCTTGTGCAAATTAAAGGTGGCATTCTGAGATCATTGCAATGGACAGAGAGACCTACATAGCGGACTTGACCTTTTTATGATGTCACCAGGAATGGTGCTACAGAATGTACAGAGAAGTTACCTAGTGACCTTTTCTGTAACAGGCCACAGGCTATGTCTGCTGCAACTACCACCTCACATTGCATCCATAGCAAATTCTTACATAATGCTAATAGAGAACTAGCAAACAATGGCTTATGAGTGACTGGCTCATAGCAAAGTCTTACACAACAGCAATATACAGTTAGGTTCAGTGGCTCTTATGGGCTTTTAAAATGCTTTTAAAGAATATAGGGCTGCAGCTTCAATGTAGCATATGTGGACAAAATTGGAGTTTACTGTGTGCGTTTACTTGTAATGGCACTCACAACTTGCAAAGTATGGAGCACAGCTTCTGACAATATCTTAATGTTGTTGAAATACTTATTTTTACATAGGAGAAGGCTGAGTGCATTTTACTATTTCAGAGTTACGGAATATCTTGAGCACCAAAAATATATCTGGATAAGAAATAAACCACATTCAGTTTTAGAACCACAAGGGGAAAAGATGCGTGGTGATCTTCTGAATCAAAGACAAAGATACTTAAGGAGATCACTCCAAAGTGCTCCTTTTAAGTTATAAAATCCTGCACAGCTTGGCATCACAGCTACCTCTGCCACTAGGTTCTTGCCAATGCAGAGATCATTCATCTGATTCAAAGAGCACTTATCTACTGAGATTTGGGGGAGGGACAAGAGGGCAATTTCCATTGTGATCCCATTGTGGTCATCTCAATATCTAAGCCGAAGAGACTTAATATTAATATTAAGAGGCATTTGGGAACAAATAAAAAAAGGAAGAAAGTAATATGGGTGAAAATATAATAGATAGAATATTGAAAGAAAGATCCAGTGAAAAGCAAAAAGGGTTAGGTAAAATATATGGAAGAATGTTAGAAGACAGGGAATTTATGTATAAAAGGATGGAATATAGATGGAAAAAGGAAGGAGGCGTAGAGAAAGAAAAAATAGATAGAATAAGAAATGGATTAGATAAAATAAAGATAGAAAAAATATAGGGATCTGGAGCAGAAAGTAATAACAAAATGGTATAGGACACCAATTCAATTGGCACATATGATCCAAGGTCTAAATCCAAAATGGTGGCACTGTGAGCAGAGAAGCCTGGTACTCATATCTATGGTGGGAATGTAAGGAGACACAAAAGTTCTGGAATCAAATCTTCATGAAAACTGAATTATATACAAAAATAAAAAAAAATTAAATATGGAGAGTCTCTTAAAGGAGATTTGTGGGGACAGTAAAATAAAAGCTCATGAACAAAACCTAGTTATGATGATGTTTAGAGCAGCACATGCTGTGATTGCCTGGGGGTGAAAAGAAAAAAAGAAATGGACCCTGGGAAAATGGTATGAATATGTGTGGGAACTGGAAATTGGAAATTATGGACATTATAAGAAATGAAAAACTATGGACAGAAAAGCAGAAAGAAATATGGTCACCCTTTAAAAATTGGATACAAGAAGCTAAATCAGAAGACGATCATTGGAAAAAAAACCCTAGATAGAATGCAATGATGGCTCGAAAAAATGAAGACGGACCAACTTGTCAACGGGGGGAGGGGGGAGGGTTAAGGGGTGGAAAGAAAAAATGTATTGAAACTAAACTAAAATGTAAAGATAAGTGTATTACAAATAGTTGTTAACAATACAATAAAGAAATGTTTTAAAAAGAGACGGCGTTGTCCGTGGACACCTCCAAGGTCATGTGGTTGGCCTGACTGCATGAAGCACCGTTACCTTCCCGCCAAAGCTGTACCTATTGATATACTCACATTTGCATGTTTTCAAACTGCTAGGTTGGCAGAAACTGGGGCTAACAATGAGAGTTCACCCCATTGGGGGATTTGAACCACCGACCTTCTGATCAGTAAGTTCTGAAGCTTAGCAGTTTAACCCGCTGCACCACCATGGCCCCTTAATACTGTTTTCAATATGTTGTTTTGTGTGTGCTTGTAATTTATGGTTTTCATGGTATATTTACTGGGCTTATTCTGTTCTTTCGTTCAGCATATCTCTCAAATGGCTTTATCAAAGGGCAACTACAAAGGAAACAAACACAATAAAACATAATACTAAAGGTTTTTTGTGTTGTGCTTCTGTCAAACCATACTGTACTTCTCTCCTGATGTAAAACTATACTGAAACCTTGCTCCGTCTTTTTTGGTGATATATTTCCTCTCCCTTCGTGATACTGAAGTGGTGCCCCACTGTCTCTATGACAAGGAACAGGAGTGGACCAAATCTTAGATCCAATATTTCCCAATAACCCTGGATTGTTCTAAATGTTTCTAGCATCAATGCACTTAGCATACATTAACAAGAAGCTGTAGATTTCATTCTAAGTGTTAAAGAAATTGACACAGCTGGTTTTCTGCAGCAAAAGACCTGAACCAGACAAAGTGGAGCCTCACCGTGTTGCCCTCCCTTCTTTTCTCTTGCTTCCCTGTACCTTTGGTGGTCTTCTCGCTGCAATTCTCCTTCTACTGTTCAGCTGCCAACAATGGTCAGGCCACTAAAGCTGCAGAGTATGGCAACACAAAAAGGAGGATGCGCAAGGCCTTCTTCCACTCTGCTGGAGACCTGCCATCCCATCCTAGCCAAACCAAAGGTGAACCAGCAAACTGAGTGCTGACTGAAACTACACAGCTTTACTCTAACCTCTTCACTCTTCCTGCCTGCTGTTCCTTTTGGCCAGGGAATGTTAACAAAGCACCTTGCAAATGGTTCCTGAACCTTCTCTCCAGCCAGAGAAGGTGGACAAGGGCAGGAGCTTCTGCCAGAATGTATAAATTTATTGAGTTGAAAGGGAACTCCAAGATCATTTGGCTCATGCCTCTGTCAATTCAAGAAATACACTATTCAAGCAGATCTGAGAACTGATTTTACCTTTGGGGAACCTCTTTCAGCCTATTTTTTTCCCCATGCAAGGAGCAACTTGAGAAACTGCAAGTCGTTTCTGGTGTGAGAGAATTGGCTGTCTGCAAGGATGTTGCCCAGGGGACACCCAGATGTTTTGATGTTTTATACCATCCTTGTGGGAGACTTCTCTCATGGCCCTGCATGGGGCGCTGGAGCTGACAGAGGGAGCTCATCTGAGCTCTCCCCGATTCAAAGGTCTTCGGTCCTGCTGGCATAAGGGTTTAATCCATTGTGTCACCAGGGGCTTTCAGCCTATGGGCTGAGTTCAATGTTAGGAAGGTATCCAAGGAAATGTTTCTATTGTTGATGTGGCCAAAAGGAAAAAAAAAAGATGGAAAAAATATCAGGAGATCTTAGGCTAAATCTCTTACTACCCGTAACAAAGCTCCATAGAAAAACTGGGGAATAACAAAACAAACAAACAAACAAAATGATATTATGGGGAACCCCCAGAAAATCTCAGGGGGCTGAAACTGCACAGTCATGCTGTACAAACTTTTGTTAAAAATCTCTAATGAAGGCCAACCTATCATCTTCCAAGGCAGCCTATTTAATCAATCACAGGCTTTTGTGTTTTGGTTTTGTGATCAGGGTGGCTGCCAAATCCTTATGGATAGAGCTAAATCCCTCCATACCATTAAGAGCTGGGCATGTTCCAGAAAAGCCTTTTCCTGTCATAGTTTCTGATAGGTAAATTCATTTGTATGCCACTCGGCATTAAGCAAGAAACATATTTCAAATTTGCAGACATGCTGACTGTAGAGGACTTGGATAACAGAGAAAATATTGCGCAGATTGTTACTATTCTGTATTAAAAAATAACTTCTAAACTATTGTCAGTATGTCGACTTAATACTACTACTTATAAAAAAACTTTATTTATATTCCACCCTATCTACTCGAGAGGAATCAGGGTAAATAACAAATAAATAAATAAATAAATAAATAAATACATTCCAACAGACAAAAAAAGGCAAAATTCAATGCCTTTTTAAAAACATAATAACTCAAAATAACCCTACATATGAAAACAATTTATAACATGGTATCTATAAATTAATATAATCTATAAATTAATAAAATGTAACCTATCAAAAATCATATCTAAACATAAAACATCCATATTAATTTACAGAAGCCAATGAAGGTTCACTAAGATATCTTGTTTAAAACATCTTGCCTAAGACCTCTTAAATTAGTATACTTCCTTTTAGTGCACTTTCTATATACTTTCTATATCTGTCTCTAGATCCCTGTGCATATTTGCCATTGAGAATATTAGCTTTCCTAGTAGAGGTTAATCTCCAAAGTTAGACAGCAAAGCTACTCTTGAGAACTGTCTAAGAAAGGAGTAGGTGCTCTTAAGCAAAATGAAATCAATTTGTTTAACTTCAAGTTGTGTGTTCTCTATGGTTCTAGAACACAGGAAGACAGTAATGCTTGCATCACCTTGAAAAGTTCATTTAAAAGGTATACTCTTATTTTGCATTTGTTCAACCAAATGAAGAGCTTTTAGGAGACATACAACCTCTACTTCTATGTTAATGTATTCTATCAAAATAGGTAGATGTTAACCATAGAAATTCAGACTACTTTTTAGAGATAATACTGATTTTTAATGTATCTTGAATATTTTTTGTTAAGGAAAGTAATTTCTTTATAAAAGCTAGTTTAAATGATGAGCAGTGAATGTAAAAAAAAAACCTGGTCAATTATATTGAAGAATAACAATCCCCCTTTTAAAAAAAGGATGGCAACTGAAACATAAATTTAAATGATAAACTATTAAAAGTTTGGTATGGCACAGACAACTGAAATTTTGCAAATGTGTAAACATAATTGAATGTACACACATCTGCATAGTGAAGTCAAGGTAAAGAATGGATATTTGGGAGGGGGATTTCTTGTCACTTTTTACTAAATCTCTCACTACTACACAAATGTAATTGTTTATTTGGCTGTTATATTTTCATTATTTTAGCATTTTGATAAGTTAACTAGAACATGCATGGTGCACTAAGTAAGTTAGAACACTAGCAAGAAAGAAGATACACGAAAAATCTGAAAAGGGGAGTGGGGGGGGGGGCGGTGGCTCTGGATGTTCTTACCTAGGTATAAGCCCAGAGAAGCTATGTTGACAAATGCAATGCAAAGACATAACTGCTAGTATACTCCTTCATGGGAAACTAAGAGAAAATACTGAGGAAAGCAAAGTTTCCTATAATTAGGAGCAAAGTAAATCCAAGATGGTATGGGGACCAAGTAATGAGAAAACTTATCCAGATAAAGATTTGAAAATGGCTTTCAGTATGTATATGCATTAATACAAACAAAACAAATCTGGAAGCCAACCTCAATGTAGTGAAAGATAAGATTACACTAAACAAGAAACTGATTTATCACACATACGCACGCACGCACACACACACACACATACATATGAACACAATTAGGTTGATACAATTATAAGACAAACAGAAATACATTCAAAAAGGAACTTTTCAACCACAAGGTACTTCTTGTAAATCTGTAATAACATAATAAGGATTAAAAGAGTCTAGATGGAGCCATGGTTCCTACTAAGAGTTAGGAATAAGATGTAACTGTGACTCCATCCTAGAACCTTGGAATCAAACTCTGCTTTAATAAAGAAACAAAAGGAATTGTCTGTTCAGGAGGCAAAAAGCAGAAAGCACTTAATGAAAATGGGTTCAAACTAAATCTACTGCATCAATGCACAAATTTTGACATTGCAGCATACAAAATGTGGGTATATATAATCTGTTAGTTGCTTTTATATTAAAATAATTCAAAGTGACTTGCAGTATAATGGATTATGAGAATGCATGGATATTTTATCTGGGTTTAGTAAAGCATTTCATACAGCGCTATACAATTTCTTATGGTTAGAAGGCCAACATATGATGTCTTGGACAGTTAGTACAATCAAATGGATCAAAAACTGGCTATCTAACCGTATTAAGAGGGTAATCGTAAGTGGCAGTCCATCTAGTTGGGGAGAGATTTCCAGTGGGATCCAGGGATCGCAATTCGGTCCCATTTTGTTTTATATCTTTATAAAAGATCTGGAAGACAAAGTAGAGAATATGCTAAATAAGTCTCTTAGCTCCTACTAATTAGGGAAGGGTGAGCAGAGCTAGAACTGACATAGTAGTTGTAAAATAATTCTAAATGCCTCCAAAACTGGATGACAGATTTTACAGACGATTATTTCTATATTAACAGAGACAGAAGAAGATAACAGAACACAGGAAGGCTCAGAAGAAGAAAACAGAAGGGGGTTTTCTTGTCAGATTTGTGTCAACCTGCATCATGTATCTTTTTTAAAAGCCCAAAACATTGTCACATGGAAAGACAGAAGAGGAAAACCCCATCTCACATAAAAGTAGAAAGATTGTAAGAGGAAAGTGCACAGAAATCTTGGGAAATATAAAGAGAACAAAGAACAACCTGGCAGGTAGAAGAGTCATGGCCAAAAGTAGAAAGATAAGTGCTGTTAAAAGTCAAAGTAGAAACGTTCATTGAAATAAGAGATATGACATTTCTAAGCATAAAAAAATTGATTACACAGAATAATCTATACAATTGTTTTGCTACTAACTTTCCAGGTAGAAAGTGCAATATTGGTGTGGAACAACTGCATATAAGAAACACAACAACAAGAAGATCCATGAAAAAAAAAACCAAGTAAAAAAGGAATTCTTCCACCTGAAGAAGTTTTGGATGAGAATTCAAACAGTTGTGAAATCACCATATGGGCAGTTCCTTGTACTTTCTCTATTGAAACTGGATAAAGTGAAGAACTTGGAAGGTGAGCCAAATACACAAGCACAAAGATCACATACACATAGCATGGATACATATAAAATAACAAATGTGAATATGAAACGGAGGACAAATGGATTTCAAGGCATACTTGATAGATGAGCAAAACATAGAGTCCTATATTCCAACCTGGAACACCCATGAAGAGTGAGTGCTAAAAACTTTCTTGTCATATCTCTATAATAAAATGGTATCATCACAAGCAAATCAAGTGCTGTGCTGTATCATGATATGATACAGCACAGCAATTTCATCCCATGTCCTTATTCCTTACCTACAACTTGCAATATCCCTTTCCCTTCTCCTTGTTTACAGTTGACCTTGTTTTTACGACAGTCGACATGATAGGTTATTGGGAACTATTTTGAGTTCAAATTGTTGTTTTATATATTACTGGTTTATATTGTATTTTATTGTGTATTTATTTTATTTTATATATTGTTTTAGGCACTTTGTGCCATGTGTAAGCCGCCCAGAGTCCCTTCAGGGAGATGGAGGCGGGGTACAAAAATAAAGTTGTTATTGTTGTTGTTGTTGTTGTTGTTGTTGTTGTTGTTATTGAGGAGATCCAGTGGTTGAGTGGAAAGAATCAGGTAGAATTCAATTGCTAAGATTGCTAACTACTGCTTCGGTAGCCTGATTTCTACCTGTTCAGGGAACAAAATAAGTTACAAAATTAAAAAGAACTACAATTAATGCTTTGTGACGTAGTCTAAATCTCAGTTAATATCAACTAAATGAATTAATTCAGTGGGCTTTACTATGTGCTGGTTCTTTGTTTACCAACTGATCCATGAGCTATTCTAGTCGAGACTATTCATTAAGTTCCAATGCACCATAGTTAGCTTCATTGAGCTGTAGCTAAAATAATTTTTTCATAACTGACAATTTTCTGTCCTTTCATGACTCCTAAAACCCACTGCCTACTGGGAGAATGAAGTAGCCACTTCAGGAAGCAAGTTACTGGTGAGGAGGAGGGTAGAAAACCCCTTGAAGAGTTTTATGACTCTGATGCCTGGCTGTGGATATTTTTATTATTATTCATTGTAGACACAAGTAGAGTAATACAAATCTTGATAATGAAATTCCACTTACATTTTCACTCAATATAATCTCAATTCCACTATCAACCACTTGTGTCCAGTAGTTTCTCTCTCCCCCCCCCCCACTTCGCCCAATGGGAACAGTTGTATCTTCAATTCGAGCATTATTTGAATTGATCAATTGTGAAGAGAGTGTGATTTGGTTTTTTATATTTTCTTTTTCCTTTTACTCAAGCCATCAGTTCCCCATTTTGAGTCCCAATTCTTCTTACAACCTGTGTGTATTTCATCCACCTTTCAAAAATATAATCCTGGAACATACAGTCTGCTAAATATTCAAGCCATTTTTTAAATTCCAATTTTTCCTGCTCTTTCCAGCCCAAGGCTACTGTTGCATGAGCCGCTTCTATCATATGCCAATTACTTTGTTTAGAGTTTTATCAATAATACGGCTTGTAGGGTACATATACCAGATTGACAGATGTGTCATCTTCAAGATGGAGGGCTGAATATTATCTCGCTCTAATATTAATGATATATGCACAATCTGACGGCTTCTTCACTATTAGTCCTCAGTCACTATATAAGCTGCTCTAATTCTGAGTTCTGGGCAAAAGCTACATTGCATAAATGATTCTCCGGTGACCTTCTTTTCTATACAGAATGTATGGCTACATTCTCACTTTTCTGCTGTCAAATAAACAGATCCCCCATCTGCATCTACCCCTGTCATATTTTTGTGTGGTTCTGCATTTCAGACAAAACTATTGTCCATTGAGTGTGTTTTAAATGCAACTAATATGTTTTTATGAAATATTTCAAACTACCACAGATATCCATCACAATAATTTTCTTGTGTATAGGCTATTGGCTTCATCTAAAATACTGGCTCACCTTCAGTGATTGATTTCTGAAATCACTTTTTTTCAACCTTTTGTACATGTGTCTTTTGAAACTTGACTCTAGAGTCCCTTGATCTCTACATGTATGATGTAAGTTATCATACAGAAGCAATGTTAAAATATCTTTGTTGGCTCCTGGGGTGTGCCTGGCTTACTTCAAAAACTGAGCCACTTGTCTTGGCCTTTACAGCATTAAGGGGTTTGGCACTTGGACATTTGTAGTTTGGAGACACCTCCTCCCACAAACAGTTTCTCATTGATTGAGAATTTCATCCAAGGCTCTTTGCTGAGAACTTCTTACAGTAGATTTTAAAAGCATGGCTATTGTATTTTTCCTCTTACAGCCCTGAGAGGGCAGTACATGTATATGCTTTTCACTAAAATGCTTCAATCAGAGTCATAATAGTAGGTGTCTGAGGCAATATACATCGGAGAACACTTTCCATAACATCCTATGTTCTGGAAGCCAATGCAACCATTTTTAAATGCCCCATGCTTCCCTCAAAAACAAAAATGATTCTAGCTGTACTAGGATCAAGCAAGGATCCACCCTCAGAACTGCTAGAAAAGCCAGTGCCTCCAGGGACTGCCTTTATCAAAGAGAAGTGAAACCTCTCAATAGGCCATCAGGACATTGACTCTTTCTCCTTATATAGCACCAATACCAAAACACTTTTTGTGACAAAGTCAAACTCATCTTTCTTTACAATTTATTTTTGTCAAAAGTGTACAAAAATCCACACCAAACTATATGAGAGCATTCACTAGGATAGGCAATTATTGCATCTCTAACAACCCCACCCTCCACTTATTCTTATTTTGTCAAATATAGATGAATGAAACTACAGATACTGTACCTGTCCCATGGGTATGGGGGTCATACTGTCGTCAGGTAACAGTTTGAAATGATCTAATAGCATATATACAGTCCTGAACTTGGCTGATATTGTTAGCATTAGAGTATTCGATTTCATATATATTGTTAATTGAGATTCAGTCCCACTGAATACAGTAGGACTTACTCCTAAATAAACATTCATAAGTTCATCATGCCAATGTGGAGTTTTAAAAATTTATTTCAGTTTTTTTTTACTGAAATAAGACACATGGGCTGGCTATGAAACTCCAAATATTCAAAGCTAAATTTGCCACTCAGAACAAGGCAGCAATATTCAAAATGGGTCTTCTTTTACTGAATTACATTCAGCTTAAAGGAATAACCTTACTCTAGCCCAGGTGGAAGTAAATCACACTTTCAGTGGAGTTTAATTTTCCAATGCTTCCTGGTAAAAGTTGGGCTGTCAGTCTAGTTTTGTACTTTCATTTAGTTGTGCACAGGATTTATTTATGCATTTCTATATAATTATTTTCTTTTTATAAAATCACTAACAAAACACGATCTCAGAATAAAGTCTCCTCTCTTTCTATCTCACTCCTAGGTTATTTTGGGTATAATATGGACAGAAGCAAGAAGAGCTATTATTATAGTGGCCTCAACCTGCTACCCTGTCATTATGTTCTTTACCTTAGTTCATTTACAACCTGCAAGCAAGCAGAATCACCACAAGGATTGGAGAAAGGGGAACAAAAATTCCATTGCAGAGCTCTGTGTACCCAATATACCTCTGGCTGTCTTTCAATTTTAACATATTCAAGAAAATGCTAATGTGGGTTTTAAAAATGGACAATTGTGTATCTTTTTCATTTTTGTGTAGAATTTTACAAAAATGTGTATAAAATAGATCCATTATGTATACCAGTGAAATGAAATCCACATCTGTAAAACATAAACACAATGAATATACTATCCTGTAGGGACTGGATAGTTTATACAACCCTTTTCAGTTTATTTTAACCATCATTTTTGGATTATCTAACATAGCTGAAACAGCTGAAAGAAGGGTTAAATGATGTTGCAGTTTTCTAAACTCTCGCTTAAGAAATGTAAATAAATCCTATAGGCCAAGCAGTTGAGTTAAGAGAATTGTAATGAGGAGAGCACCCTTCCATTCGTATGCCTTAAAGAGCTGCTCTGGAAAGCTACTGAGGCCTTGCAATGGGTGGAATAGGGTCATTTTGTTTTGTTTCTGCTGATGGTATTGCTGGAAGCAATCTATCTGTTGAAAATCAAACTTGGGTAAAAGGCACATTGTGTTTCTAATACATTAAAGGAGTTTTTCTAATTATTATTTTTCTTGATCCATTAACTAAGTTTGTGGCTGTCTTATTTGCTCTTCCATCCCCAGGTATGTTCAGTGAGAATTGTTCTTTCCATACGGGGATGATGAAGTCCATCCCCAGTGCCACAATATTGTGTCCTTAGGAAGTAGCACTTCCTTCTGGCTAGAGCAGTGTTTCTCAACCTTCCTAATACAGTTCCTCATGGAGTGGTGACCCCCAACCATAACATTATTTTCATTCCTACTTCATAACTGTAATTTTGCTACTGTTATGAATTGTAATGTCAATATCTGATATGCAGGATGTATTTTCATTCACTGGACCAAATTTGGCACAAATACCCAATATACCCAAATTTGAATACTGGTGTAGTAGTGGGGTGGGGGGGGGGGTGGCATTGATTTTGTCATTTGGGAGTTGTAGTTGATGTCATTTATAGTTAACCTACAATCAAAGAGCATTCTGAACGCCACCAATGATGGAATTGAACCAAACATGGCACACAAAACCCCCATGACCAAAAGAAAATACTGGAAGCGTTTGGTGGGCACTGACCCTGAGTTTTGGAGTTGTAGTTCACCTACATCCAGAGAGCAATGATGGATCTGGACCAACATTGGCACAAATACTAAATATGCCCAAATGTGAACACTGGTGGAGCTTGAGGGAGCTAGACCTTGACATTTGGGAGTTGTAGTTGTTGGTATTTACAGTTGGGGTTGCTGTCATTTATAGTTAACCTACAATCAAAGAACATTCTGAACCCCACCAATGATAGAATTGGGCCAAACTTCCCACACAGAATCCCCATGACCAACAGAAAATACTGTGTTTTTTGAGGGTCTTTGGTGACCCCTCTGACAACCCTTCACGATCCCTCCACGGGTCCCGACCCCCAGGTTGAAAAACACTGATCTAGTGTTAAGGTCGGCAAAGTTCAGTCCTGGGACTGATTGAAGTACTTAAGTCTGTTTTCAAGAAACTAAATGCTAAGGACTTTTTTGGCTTCTCTTTAACTAGTTTCCCTTACTCAAGAGTGAGCTGCCTGCTCGTGATTCCACCTGCATCGCAGGCGCGTTTGGTGGGGACGCGAGACAGGGCCTTTTCTGTGGTGGCCCCCGACTCTGGAACACCCTCCCCAAAGATCTTAGACAGGCCCCTACATTGGCAGTCTTTAGAAACAACAAGTCCCAGAAGCACTTTACTAGAATTGAAATTGCTGCACACTGCACACTGCACTTACCCTATAATCCTTACATATCACCTGTCACATCAGCACTTTTAACCCTGTACCCATTACTCTGACCCGGCCCAGTTTTATAGTGTCTTGTTGTGTTGTTTATTGCTTGTTGTGTAATATTGCTTTAACTGTTTTTAATTTGCTTTAGGTGTTGTATTGTTATGTTGTGTTTTGAGGCCTTGGCCTTTGTAAGCCACATTGAGTCCTTCGGGAGATGCTAGCAGGATACAAATAAAGATAATAATAATAATAATAATAATAATAATAATAATAATAATTTCAAGAGAGATTCCAGAGATTTATTTTTTAATTCACTGCTTAGCATAAAAAGATGCTCTGTTTATATATATCCAGAAGTGGACATTTCACAATTTCTGCTTTTGTTTTATTTTATTTTATTTTGGGTGGGGGGAGTCTGTGTGGCTCCCTGAACAGCAAAATGGCCCAATAGTTGCTTACCCTATAGTGAGAGCATCCATTTGTAACTGAGACCCATGTGTAAGTGGAAAAATTAGGATCAGGGGCTTTGTTGTTGCAAGCACCTTAATACATGTAGAGTATATCTGATCTGAAATGTTTGGGACCAGAAATGTTTTGGAAGTTTGGCCCATTTTTGGAATATTTGCATATTTGTACATAATGATATATCCTGGAGATGAAATCAGAATCCAAACTTGAAATTCATTGATGTTTCATATATCCTTATACACATAGCGTGAAGCTTATTTTATGCAGTAATTTTAATAATTTTGTGCATGAAAAAAAGCTTGTGTACACTGAACCATCAGAAAGCAAAGGTCACTATCTAAGCCACCAGGTGGTCAAATTTGGATTTTGGAGTATTTCTGATTTTGAATTCCAAATAATGAATGCTCTACTTGCAGCTCTTATGACAACACTTTTCACCCATTTAATAGTTTTGGGTTGTGATCTTATAGCTACTTTTACCTTAATACTGAGTCATACAACTAATTTTTACATTCAGAAAATGAGACTCTGAAACAATATCACTTTGCAACTTAGTAAAGAATAATCTGAGTGTCTGTAATTATCACTCCTTGTCTTAAATATAGCTGTATGGCTTATAGACACCCACATGATTTGTATAAGAGATACTTTGCACATTCTTTGAAGTCTTACCACATGAAGAATTTTGGAAAACTGAACATTTCTGTAGCATCCTGTGACCATCAGTTTCTATAATGTTAGCATAACTTTCAACATTCCTACCCAGATAAGTTCATGTAACCTTTTATTGTTACAAGCCAAATAAAGAGTACTAATAGAGTGTGGCAATGAGACACTACTAAATAGATTTTTAATACATATTTATATGTTACTACTTAAATATGGAGCAGTAAGTGAATTTTGCTGAGCACAGAAAAAAATTATGAAAAAAACCCACAGAAAGTAATAATTATTAGAAAAAGTATCATGAACAAATGCCTTGTTCCTCAATTTTAGGAAACCTTTGCTTTCCTTTAAAAACAGCAGCACCAAAACCACCACCATGCTCACTGTATTTAGTTTCTTGGATTTTACCTGCATTGAACAACAAGATGAACAGTCATAATGCATTTTTTTCTACTGGAATTTTATTTTCCTCTGCTTCCACATTTTTATCCAAGCTAAATCAACTGAGTTCACTAGAAATGTAAACTGGAGTTTTAAAACCATCTGAAAAGGCTGTTTTTAAACAGGATGGACTCACTGTATTCTTTACGAGATTTGTGAAGCAGATGAACTGTATGTGAAAATGCTGTCAGGAAGAAATGAGTTATTTAATGTTGTAACAGGGAGCTGCTACACATGTCTTTCATTTCAATTTACCTTATTGACATCCATTCGTAGTTTTTCATTGTTAGCACTGGCAGCTCTTTCTGCTGCTTTCTTCTGACGCTGTGGTCCTCTGCCAAAGAAGATGTAGTTGACCAATGCATACTCAAGGAGGGCCATGAACACAAAGACAAAACATCCCATCAGATACATGTCAATGGCTTTCACATAGGGAATTTTGGGCAGTGTTTCTCGCAGATGAGTATTGATGGTTGTCATTGTGAGCACCGTTGTGATCCCTGGAAAAAGTGTAACAAATGCCAGTTTAATTTATTCATTTAAAAAAGAAAATGATCACTACAAGTTATACTGAATGAAATAATTTATCTATTAATAAAATGAAGAAGGGGTACAACACATGGGTCAGAATCCTTTATGGGAGATACCTCTTTATAAGTGGAGCTATGTATGGATGAATAAGAATTGGTTAGTTTCATAATATCCATATCCAGTAGAGGGCTGCTAATGTGCAATAGAGCTGGCAAAGTGTGGCCATCACACTCTGATGCACACCAGATACACTTGCTAGTGTCCCAATATATATTCTTACAGTTCACTAACTTCATAGCACCTTTCCTACTTAACTAAGTATAAATAAATTTATGTTAAATAAAAGGTGATATATAATACTGGCAACCAGTTCTATTATCCAATCACTTTGCCTTTTTCTTTTGTTTTGTTATAGAAATGTTAATAACAGTTTAAAATATTATGAATTACATAAAACTAGCATCATGGGGATCTTTCCTCTTCTCTAAAAAGGACTACGATCTAGTAGTGACTCAAAGTAGGATCAAAGCTACTCTATTTCATTAATGTAGCATTTATTTATGAATCTTTTCCATTTTGACTTCTGGTTTAAATTTCTGGAGTTATTTCTTTTAAAAGGTCTGAAGGCCTAATTTGGAACTTGAAATCAGGCTCTACCATTTCTTCTTCAGTTCTATGAAACTGGCTTTTAAAAATGCATAGATTTATAACTTAAGTTGGAGTGCAAGAAACAGGACTAAAGGAAATGCAGTCATGATTTTAAACCTTACTCTACCGATCTATTTTTCTATGCAGAACTTAAAGACAAATAGACTTAGATCACATGGTTCATTTTCATTATGAAGCTAGGAAGATGCCTTTATTGATTCAGATCATGGATGTTATGCCATGCAAGTTTGCCCCCGTTTTCTTTTCTTTTTCACACACTGGCAAAATGGAATCCCACAGCAGCCATCCTATGACGCACAACTGCTTCTAGTGGCCGCCTGTGGGAATTCATCTTGCCAGCGTGCAAAAACGGAGAGAAGACCTAAAGAAAGAGAGGGAAATGGGAAGAAGATGGGGGAAGAGTGTGGGATGGCTTGTCATCTCCAAAGATGGACCTTGCTAGGGGAAGGTCTTTTAAACGCTTCCTTCCGCTTTCCACTCCCCTCCTGCCCGTGGGATAACATCCTTGACTCATCTAGCTCAGGGATGCATACTTTCTGGGAGTACTTGTCTCAAAGTTAAGGTAGAAGTCTTGCTCAAACTTACTAGGAGAAAGAAGGAACTAACATGTCACATTTTAAAATGCAGACCATGCACCACCAAGCCAAATTTAAAGAATGTACATGGCCAGCAAGATCAATAACATGTAGCGGCTAGGCACAGGTCATTGTGTCTTAATTACAGCAACTGAGAAAAGGCCATCCTTCCACACCAACTGCAACAACTCTGTCCTCTAGCAATTAAATAGAAGCAAGATTCTGTCGGATTTACCTCCCCACACCCAACCACCCACTCGTGTTTCTAGTCTTTTAGATTGAAAACCTAAGAGCAGGGGACTGCCAAATTAATAATTTGTAAGCCACTCTAAGAGCTATTCGATTGAAGAATGGGGTATAAATGCTATAAACAAACTAACAAAAAGCCAAAGACTACAGAGTTATCATGCAATCCCTTTATCTACAGATTTGATATCCACAGTTTCACTTATTCACGCTTCAAAAATGTTTGTGAGCCTCTCTAGGTCCCCCAGTGCGATTTTATGATATGCTTCCAGCCCAAATAAAATCAAACTTTAGTGTTCACTCTAATACATAGTTTTAAGTATTCACCAGGGTCTTAGAATTTATCTCCCATGAATATGGGAGATGTACTATAATTAATTTATAGCTAATATTGCTTAATTTTTAGCTGAATTATCATTTCTAGAATGCAAAATCTCTAATAGTCCAACTGAGTAAAAGCACATGCTTTTACTTTGACTCAGTCACTTCAGCAAGTTTGAAACCAATTTACTTACCTAAGCTAACAGAAAGTGTCCCACTGCTTGAAATTGCATAAACTTTAAAAAGAATACAAATTTCTACAGCACAGTAAATATAAGTGCAGCAGCATTGCTTACCTAAAGCCACTCTTGCAGCAGATGCATCATAATTAATCCAGAATGAAACCCATGAAAGAATAGTGATCAAAATGGAAGGCATATATGTCTGCAGAATGAAGTAGCCAATATTTCTCTTAAGTTTAAAACTGAGGGACAGCCTTGGGTAGGAACCTACAATAAAAAGATCAATATTTCAAAGGTCATTATTGAACTCTGCAACCTTGATAGCAGATTACATTTAACTAAGTTTTTCTGACAGAGCATAAGTGATAAGTAAAATAAATATATGAAAATAAAATCTCTCATTTAACAATGCCTATTTCTTGAATCTATTTTGCTAACATGTATCTATAAATACAACAAAGCTATACAGTGGCCTAACTTCTACGTTTATGTTGTTCATTCATTCAGTCATCTCCAACTCTTCGTGACCTCATGGACCAGCCCACGCCAGAGCTCCCTGTTGGCCGTCACCACCCCCAGCTCCTTCAAGGTCAGTCCAGTCACTTCATCTAAGTTTATGGCTTCTGCAAATTTGACAGTTCTCCTGAAACTACTGTAAATTCCAAGTTGAGAAACTCATAATACCTAGATATAGTCTCTGATGGCTAGAGAGATTTAGTCAGTAAAATGCCAGAGGCTTTATAAAACTCTTTCATATTTAAACACTCCCTTTACAAACCTGTTGAGAAAACAACTTTCTTGGTGATCAGTTTGTATTCAACAATGGAAAACTGTGGAAGTTCAATCTTTGTCACTCCTGTAACTGCATTGTCTCCTCCACGCCAGTAAAATTCAATATCATCTGTTGTGTAGCCATCTGCAAAACAAAACAAAACAAAAAAGAAAGAAAGAAGAGGAAAAAGAGGAAAAAAGAGAGAAAAAGGAAATATTTAGAGCTATATCGGTTCCAAGAATAATTCAGCCATTTTACTTGGAAAATTGTATTTACCTAAAATAAAAAAGGAATATAATCAGAGATCAAGATCCAGTGGTGTATTTTCATATCTAATGTGAATTGTGGATTTGTTCCCTCTCCTGTAGACTCTTTCAGGGCAATGGAAATCCAGAGTAGAATGTTTTGCAACCTGAGAAAGATGATTTACAGGGTGCTTGGAGCCTGAAGGAGAAAAGGCTGTACACCTCTTCTGATAGAAGCAGTGAGATTCAGGGCACTTCCAGACTGCGCCAAAATCTGTGTTTTAGAAGTGAGTAAAAAAATCCTGCAGGTCCACACAGAGACCTGTCAGTTCTGGGAAATGGTGCCTTGCTGTCCTTATACCTTCCTCTGTAGCAGACAGGAAACATCTGGTGGAAGTTTTTTTTTAAAAAAAAAAATCACTCCATTATGTGCACACATATGAATATCTTAATATATACACAAGCAGATTTGCATGTGTGGATGTGAAGTCCAGCACATAATGGAGGGAATTAAAAAAAAACTTCAGTCACATCTCTCTCTTCCCCCAATTTTTAATTCAATCTCTGTTTAAGATTATAAAGTGTGAAACAAAGAGTTTCAGACATTTCTAATTGCTTTCCATTTGTGCTTCTTTTGAACCACTTGTGTTTCAATTTGATAGCCTGATCAGCTGATCATCTGTTTCATGCTTTTTAAATGCACACATACCCTGGAGCAGTCTACACAGGGGGGAGGGAAGGAAAGCATGTATTTTGCGTGACTACAGGGATATACAGTCATGCAAAAGTACACTTTTTTCAGGCTAAAGTGGGTTTTAAGTGTGCCTTTTTAACCTGTGCTTTAAAGCTCTTAACTCAATCCCTCCAGCAATTTGGCTAAACCCAGATGTAACCAGGTTACATCTGGGTTTTACAGCATGTGTGGATAGATCTCTCAGTGGAAATGTATCACTGAATTCTAGCTAGAACACCAGCCAGTGTGTTTCAAATCACTTTATTTAGTCTAAAGCAATTGAGCTGAATATATTTGGGGATATAAATTTGGTGTAATGTGTTTAGAAGAAGGGAAAAACATTTTCTATTATGGCAACTAGGATGTGGAAATTCATGTCTTGGAAGAAATGTCAATAATGAATCCTATGCTGCATGCATCCAAATGAGGATACAACTCTTCTTTTGAACTGATATTATAAATCTTTGTCCTCTAAAGAGCTTTTGCATATAGATGGTGATAAATAAACACTTGTATGCAAACAAATAGCAAATATCTGGCTGCTAATGAACAGGTTAAAACATTGAGTATGCCATGTTTCCCCTCCTGATCCATTGGCACACCTACACTAGTACTACAATATTTAAAGCCATGATGCAACAAGAACTGGTCTTCAACTCCACGCTTGCCAAATGTGATGGACTAACCCCCATCATTCATTCGGCAGGGCAGTGCTGGGAGCAGTGCTGGTGTCTTGGACACAAGAAGCAGAACCAGATTGAAGGTCAATGTGAATGCTTAGAAATGAAAGCAACGGTTGTTTTTTTTAAAAAAAATTGTTCCATCAAATTGGATTGTCAGAAAGCAATCATGAAAAGTGAGAAATGACAGGTCTATGGAGCTGTAAATGAGATATTTTCTTCTGATGTTTCTTCTTCAAGTCCATCTCTCTGCAGCAACGACAGCTTATACCATGTGTAAATTTCTGCAGTCCTCAGTGTTGTGGAGTACAATATTGCAAGAAGCAAGGCACAACCTCATTAACCAAGCTGAACTGGCACTCACAGTTACTATATTCCAAACCTCTGAAAAAGGCAGGCATATCTTGGCTGTCACATCACAAAAATAGTGGAAAAAAATGTCAGAAACAACCAGGGAAAAACTTTGGCTGGATCTACACTGCCAAATAATGTAATATGAACTGCATTATATGGTCAGTGTAGACCCATATAATGCAGTTTGAACTGCATTGAATTACATTATTTGCATTATTTGGCAGTGTAGATCCAGCCTATGAAGCACCTGCTGCTATTTGTAACAGGAATACATCAACAAGAACCCCGAGTTTTAGATTTATAGCTGAAGTGGCAACTTCTTGGATCCAATTCATGAATTGTACAGCACACAAACCCAATGTGGTGCTGCTGAGCTACAAAAAAATTAAAAAATTAAATTGTTTATTCTTGTTCCCACACAATCTAACAAACATATTTAGCAAATAATCATAGTCATGTTGAATCCTCAATACCAGATACAGCACTTCAGATCCACATTAAGCAAGGAAACAAATGGCTAAAAGCAGAGGCTCCTCTTTAGCTTCTCTGTGAATAGCAATTCAGCAGCTGTTCTGAGCCGTTTAATGCCTTTTACCTCTTCCCTCATTGCTACTACTGATTTAATTCTATACTAAAGCACAAAATTCCATACACCCACAATTTATGCTTTTTCTCTCTTGAACAGCTGTTGGTCTCTCCGGAGACATTTGTAAAATTATTTTCTCTCTGAAATACTGATTTCACAGGCAAGTAGTGCTTTGGGGTACATGGTATAAAGGGCTTGGCAGGGAAACAGACACAATGATGCCATTGAATTTCATTTCCACACACCCCCACTCCAGTTCAATACCTTTATCATTCAGCTGTTATGTGAAAGAGGCCAACAACACACTGTGCCATATTGAGTTAACCATATGATTAACTAAAGAAAAGCTAGAAGCATTATTTGATGACTTGACCCTTAATTCCGTTCCCATTAGAGGTGAAAATAGCCAAAACATTTCCTAGCAGTTTTTTAACTTTGCAAAATTAAAGATTTTGAATATGTGATATATGTACCAAAGATATACCAACATTGCATTCCAAGGTGCATTTACAAAGAAGTTAGTCCCACCATTTAGTCTAAAAATATCTTTAAATAAAAGTTACAATTCAAAAATTACTATGATAACAGTAGAATTGGTTGTTTTTTTCCTCTTCTATCCTGTGCCCTTCAGCTTTCTCTATAATCCTCAAAGCATCTTCTGAGAGTTGTAAAGCCTTCCAGAGAAACTTGGGGGGGAGGGGGGGCACAGCAATAGGAAGATTCATCTCCTAGAAGTTCTGCAAATGGAAGAAGGTCCCTGAGTAAAATCTCCCCCCCCCCCAACCAACGTTGGCTCTAATTTTTGTGAATGGCCTATATATGTGCATACACAAACATCACGGCAGCTGTTTCCCGAAGACACCCATTTTGTGCAGTCATTAAAGCAGGAGAACAGTCTAGTCACAATATGAAATAATACACAAGCCTAGGCATTTTCATCTAAAATAAAATTCAGTGAATGAACCATTCATTTTTAAGGATTAACTGGGTCATTATATTTAATCCTTTCTTAAACTGGTGGACATGTGTTCTGCTCGGCTGTAACATTTCCAGTGGATTTGTGTCGCATTCTGTTTACTTGCTTCTTAAAGGATTGAATAACCTAATATGTGTTGTGGGGGAAGAGCAACCAACTCTACTGCATTCTAAAATGCACAACCTCATTATTTCCCCAGTAATCCTAGGCCCTTTCTACACTGCCATATAAAATCCACATTATCTGCTTTGAACTGGATTATATGGCATTGTAGACTAAAGTAATCCAGCTCAAATGAGATAATGTAGATTTTCTGCTATGATAACCTGGATTATCTGGCAGTGTGGAAGGGGCCTTAATGTCTACTGACTAATGTGCAAAATTGTAAGTTTGACCTATATTTAAATTAGTTCAAATAAGTGGATTTCTGCAGCATTTTTCCTCCCATGGGAGCCCCTACTACCTGAACGCTACACAAAGGGTAAAAGGATGCTGCTAAAGGGCTGAGTGGGTTTCCTTCTCAATCACATGCAGTATAGCATACCTTCATCAAACTAGGGGGCTACCATGAAGAAGAGGACAAAGTACATTCTGCCAGTTCTGTAACAGAGACATACATCTGTATCGTATCCATTCAGTTTCCATAAACATATTCCAAATTTTAAAATGCCTCCCTGCTTCATCACAAATCCTTTAAAACCCATTGGTGATGATTGTACAGTACACAGATGAGGAGGAGAAAGGGTGATAATCGCCTTTACTTTTTGTGATATATATGTGTGTGTGCCTTTAACATGTCTGTCAACTTACTGTGACCTCATGAATTCCCCAGGGCTTTCTCAGGCAAGGAACACTCAAAAATGGTATGCTTTCCTCTGAAATACAGCCTACAGCACATTATATTCCTCAGCAGACCTTCATCCAAGTATTAAACAGGCCTGGCCCTGTTTAGCTTCCAAAATCAAATAGGATCTGGTATCTCCGGGGTATCAAAACAAATTTTATTTGCATCAAGCCAGTGGCTGTTGCAATTATAACAAATCGAGTATATATCAGCAGACATGACCCAACATAAAAGCTTACTGGTACTAATGCAGAATCTGTTACCTTCAGGGAATCTGTTCTGATGCCCTTCAGATTCTGTTTTTATTAGATAGAGGGGAATCCATGATGAGGAATTGGCTGAAATCAGGAAAAGTCCGGCTGTAAGGCATGTGTATCTCATTAAGAACACTCTATTTTCCTCCGTAATTCAAATATCTGCAAATCCCATTACAGAAATAATAATATTATCACTCAACCTGTATTTTCCCTACCAGGAAAAAGTATTCAAATATAACATGCTATCTGGGGACATGATACTTTGGAACACAAAGAATTGGCATTTAAGAAGTAGCAATTTAGCTGAAATGCTTGCCATCACAATCTGAACAATGATACATAGTTATACTCATGTATAAATTGACCTCTGGTATTTCTCCAGGGTAGGTTTTGCGTCCAAACTGATGGATTTGGATATGACCCATGGATCAGCTGAAGGTCATTCTATGGAGAGGTGAAAGTGTCAATGCTGACTCAGGGGACCAGCTGTCTAGCCACCACTGCCATATCCCTGCCCAGGCATTGAAAAAGGGCAGAATTGGTGCCAAGGCAGAAAGAGTAGAAGGTTTTGGTGGTTAATCCCTATTCAAGGTTACACAAACTGTTTCCAAAAGCCAAAAGGAAACACATAGTATCTGGCCCTGTTCGACTTTGTTCCTCTGACCTAGCATGATAGGGAATTCCCAGAGAGATCTACAGAAGCACACCTCAAAATACAACTTAGTATCCTCCTTTCTAAATTTCAATTACAGCACCTCATTATATAACACAATAAATAAAACATAAAGTCCTCATTCCATATGTCTACTACAGGCCTGCCAGTACTCCCTCACTTCAGCTCCTTCACCTCACCTGCAAAACAGAAAGAATAAAATCTTCTCATAGGGCTCATATGAGCTACTCTGGACAAAGTGTTTTGAATCTCTGAAATGCATTGAATGAGTGCTAAGCAATATTGTTGATATTATTCTCACAAAGGGCTTCCTCACTTTCTTTCTCACTGGCAAATGCAGTATAATTTAGTAATGCAGCAATTCTGCATAATAATGGGTTTTTTTCCATGTGGGATGTTGAATATCTAGTATATTTTATGCAAGAAAAGGGCAATTTGACATCTCATTTTGAAAAAAATGTTATTAAGGATTTTTTTCAAGCAATCTCCTGTTTGCTTAAGAAATAAAATTGTATTGCTTGTGTATTACAGCAAGAGTAACACATACACAAATGAGGTTTTGTTTTAAAAACCATGTACTTAACATATCATGCACAATATTTATTTTTGTATGCTATGTTGTGTATGACGTTTAAAAATCAATTTTGGAAAAGGAGAGTAAGGACAAGACAAAAACTGCATATATAGAATGGCAATATGTTCACTCCAAAGAATGTTCAGCTATCAGGCAAGCATGTTTCCTGGGATTACGGTATGTAGTGTTTTGAGATGGAAAGAATAAGCTGTTGCACATTTGGCTAAAAGGATCACCACCAAAATTAATTACGTTCTATTTTTCATCCTTGCTCCAAAACTCAGGACAAAACAGATATGGCTAACAAGATACAAAGGACTTAATTTTCTTTAAGAAATGTTACCAAAGCTATTGTACTTAGTTAGATTTGGACTCATTCCACATAGGAAATGCTTAGACTCTACAGACTGTTTCAACGATTCAACTTTTCTTTAAAAAAATAAAAATCCAACATTCACTCACACCCAAGAATGAAACAAGAGCTCTCTCTGGCAGGAAAAAACAACTCTTAATTTAAAATAAAGATACCTATTAACAGCTAGGTACCAATTCTTTACACTAAATAAAGAACAGAACAATGCAGAAATAAATCAATAATTAATAAAAACATAGGCCTGGTACTATCACTGCAACACAAGATGATTAATGAAACTTAGCCAGTTCAATGAGGCATAACAATATCCTCTAACTCAACATTTGTCCATTACTAGACTAATATGTAATATCAATGCCTTCTCTCCTTTTAACTGCTCAGCAGGCTAATGTTGCAGTGAATTAGAACAATGAACTGAACAAGTGAATAACATCTGGCAACTTTAATAATGCTGGCAGTGAAAATGCATTAGTGTTCCAGTTTCCTTAATTATTCCATAGTTATATCACAAATCTGAATTGCAAGGAGGAACTGTCCACAATCCATGCTCATGTTAAAGTCTCAAATTACATTTCTTTTGATTCTTTTGTTTTTAAAGAAAGCAAATTAACTCTGTACCTGGAGAAATTCTTCATTCTGTTCACCAAGCATTGTATTTTATACTTTGGGATTTAACACGTATTAGATGAGGGAAGTTCACAAGCTGGTGTATCTATCAACAACTCCACTTATATTACATTGCACGATTCAGACCACTCAGAATTTTCTATCTGTGAAGCTGGTTGTCTGAATTTATGAATCTAAGTCTAGCATGACTCTTCAATATGAAAAGGATGCCATGAGACTTTCTCCTTGTGTTGCCAATATAGTTTTCAAGATGTACAGTTTCATCAAGGTCTCAGAATGATAACAAACAATGTGGCAACAGCAACTATTTCAGATCCTGTGTGACACCAGCAACCGATGACCTGTATTTTGCAAGAAAAAATTTAAACCACTTAAGAAGGTCAGCCTCTTATCCAAGTTGTCTCGTCGCAGCAACTTAATTATGTCCATATGCAAATAAGTGTTACATAATGTGGCCTCCTGGGTGAGAAAAAGAGGATATCAACACGCAAATATTCATTAACAAGAAGCCAGTGATAATATCTCCGTGTCTCTCCATACATAAAAGAAAACTGGCCTCAAAGCAAAAGATGACACACTATGCAAAGAACACCACACTGGCCAATTTTTATTTGGTATTAGGACCCCATAGCAATACCAAATATTATTAATAACACAGCAATGAAATAAACTAGTACAATTTTGGATTGAGGGGCTGTTTGTGGATTGCCAGGTCATGATCTAAAGAATCCTTAGAGCAGTATAAGCTCGATCATGCCTAGATGAACCCCTAGTCCAGTTAAGCGTCTCAGGCTCAACACAGACTCACAACAATCTGGCAATCTACGCTTTATGGGGTTTACTTGACATAATCTTTCTTTCTGCTTTTCTGGAGATAAAAGCCAACCCAATACATAATACTGACATTGCAATGACTTGCAAGTGGCTCTGCTAGTCAGTCATCACTTTCAGCTTATTGATGCTCTTTTTGTAAACTGAATTCTCAGAAGAAATGTTTGAACAGCAGTTCTGAACTAGCAAGAAAGCCTTCGGGGCATAATTTGTGCTGTGAAAATGCCACCTGTCTGTGTGTCGAAGGCATTCTCCTTCCAGCTCACTGCATACCTACAGCATTTGGACACTCTACTTGAACTCTCACTCAGCAAATTAAATTAACTACCCACTCCCAAAAAGTCCCTGAGCTCTTTGATAATGGAATAATAAAATACCCTTGCTTGTCACTTAATGTCAGTAATATGACTGCTTCTGTGAAAACACTCATTTCGTTGTTCATATTGCTAGATGTTTTATGTTACTATCAATCTCAGATTCTAGGTGTAGAAACTAGGATATTATTTTGAAGAAATACCTTTAAAGAGCACAAATGAGAACACTGCATGTTTATTTATATACTTAAAGGTAAAAGTCAGGTAGAGTATGAATGCCATCGGTTTTATTGATATTCCTGGATTGGTTTGTACACTATATAAAGCGTGAGCATATGCACATGTCAAAACAGATGTCTGTATATGCAAATATTAAAATTTTAGACACATATTTATTTTGGAATTTACAAACGAAATAAACAGTGGTTGAAATCCCAGTTATTTGAGTATTTCTAATTTCTCTATAGGCTCTTTGGACTGGTACCCAAGTGCTTGATGCTGGCTCTTAGAATTTTGAATTTTTTTTTTCAGCTTTGGAAAAAGATAAGTTATTGTGACTGCTATTAAATATTTTTGGTATGATTTTTTGAAGATTAGTGAACAACCACAGCCTTCTGTTTTAACTGAGGAAGAACTCTATACGTTCTCTATGAATAAAAGAGGTAAGACAACTTAACAAAAGTCATGTACTTTTGTATTATTTATCATGGTAGCCAAATGTAAACAAGCCCAGGAGGCAGGTATTTTCCAATTAACTAGATATTTATTGATTCCAGAGATATTGCATGCCATTTCCCCCCAAGTTCTCATCCTGTCTAATTCATAAGAAGAATATCTTCCTGAGGAAGAAGAGTCCTTGTTCCCAACATCTCAATGCCATTTCATTGCCTTTGCTAGCATCCTAATAACAAGCCATTCCTGATATCTAAAATAGTTTCTCTTTTGGTATTTTTGAATTTCAAATATAATCCGGTTCAGTTCTAAAACCTATTCAGTATTCAGAACAGAGTACAAAAATCTGAGTTTGGGAAAGATCAGGACAAAAAATGAACAAAGGTAGCTCAAGATTGATTACTATTATTATTATTATTAGTAGTAGTAGTCATAAAAGTAGTATATTTATACCCCGCTTTATCTCTCCCACAGGAGACTCAAAGTGGCTTAAGATAAAAACATCAGTATATAATTTAATATACAAATATTAAAACAGTATCCAACATCATTGGTATTAAAGACAATTAAGATTAAATCCATAAAAATATATAAAACCACAGTAGCCCCTGATATGATCTTAAAAACCTTTAAAAGCCTGATTGATTTAAAAAAAGGTTTAAACCTGCTGCCAGAAGGACAGCAGGGAGGGTGCCATCCTGGCTTTCCTAGAAAGAAGGGAGTTCCAGACTCGAGGGGCAGCCACCGAGAAGGAAAGCCTGCTCTCTCGTTCCCATTAACCAAGCTTGAGATGGAGGTGGGACTGTGAGAAGAGCTTCACCTGAAGATCTCAGGGCTCGGGCAGGTTCGTACAATGGGATGCGGTCAGCCAAATAGCCTGGACCTGAAACATCTAGCTTTAAAAGTAATAACCAGCACTTTAAATTGTGCCCAGAAACAGACTGGCAGACTCACACACTGCACAAATATCATACAGATGTAGCTTGGAGGGCTGAGAAAGCTTGGGTCAGTGCCCAGAAACTGACTGATATCAAGTCCTCATAGATACTTTTGTATACTTGATCTGACCAAGCTAAGCCCCCACGATAGGTTTAGAACTGGAGGCCAGCCAAACACATAGTAAATCTCTGTCCTTAAATTCATAATTTTGATTTAGGAAACATCCCAGAGCACTGCAATAGAAGAAGACACTCACCCAATTAGAAAGATGTCATCTCATGAGGAAGGAATGTATTAATATTTTTTCTTCTTTTAATGCGCATGGAAAATTGAGGAAATAAAACCACTAGGCAAAGACTGTAAAACCCTAAGAGCCCTTCCACACTGCCCTGTATCGCAGGATATGATTCCAGATTATCTGTTTTTATCTGCTATTTTCCTAAGGATTCTTAGGAAAATACATAATGCACTGTTCCTGGTTTGAAAGTGTTATTCCTGTTTAAATCTGTAATGCTTACTTTGAAAGTAGTTGTTATACTTCTGAAACTTCGTTTTTGTGGCTGCCACAAGCTATGTTGAATTGGTTGAAAACTGGTTTTCAATATTCATTGAAAAACTATAGCAAAATGTGCTGCAGGATGTCCCACAAAAGAAGTTTTTGCAGTTTAATAAAATTTTCCCATGTTTTTATGATAGAAACAATTAGGAAATGACATTTATAACCAGGAACAAAAATCATAGTGTTATGCACTCACTAGTGTACGGATATTTATTTCCCTGAATGATTGTACAGCCACCTCTGCTAGTTTTCACACACCATGGATGAGCTTATGTTATGAACTCAATTTAAATAGTCAATGGTGACATCTTGCATGCAAGAGGCTCATAATACTACATAATGAATGATTAGGAGAAATATTTATGTTGATATATAAGAGCACAAGCCTGAGGATGCACACATATAGTTGCATGAGGGTACAATCCCATCACCTGCTCCCTCTCCAAGGCAGCAAATGATTGCAACTTCCTACTTTTAGTGCTGTAGCATGTTCTGATGAGCTGTCTTCTCCTGTATGTGATGTATTAGGCACTCTGGTCTACATTGGTAGTCCTCTTTAGGTTCTCATTTTAAAATGTTTGATTGATAAGTCTGACAATTGTGGCAAATAACCCAAAGACATGTTATCTCCACCAAAGACTGCCAGATTCAGACCTTGTGCAACTCTTGTGCTAAATTATAGTTGGGGATTTTAATTCCTAGGTTGCCTTTTTGTTAGGCCAGCCATTATAGATATTTTTAAATGGCTGCTATTAATATACCAACATTTTCATATTTGTTTTTAAATTCTGTATTTTCCTCTGTTCAATGTTGTTTTGTGCTTATTGTGTGAAATGCATCTCCCTTTAAATAATTATAACCACAGATTTCTTATTGTGAACAGCCTTTGTGGGTAATAGAAAACACAATGGTAAGATGATTTTCAAGTGATTGAATTTCACAAATGCATAACGCAGGTCTGCTAGAATCTGATGAGAATGGAAAATAAAAGGACTGTAATCTCAAAAAGGTCTTGGAAAATCTTGAGTCTTTTTTAACACCTTACAATGTCAGATTTCCTATTAAATGAAAACTCACAATGGCCAGTTGTGTAATATTTAAGATACAATGTCAGCTAATTTTTGAGTTCTCCTTTCTAAAAGGGTACTTTTGTACTTCTATACTCACTGCAAGGAGCGATGGTTCCAGTTTTTCATGTCTGTGTTTGGGAAAGAGAGAGAGAACCTATTTCCCTCCATAAAATCTTCTATCCCAGTGTAGTCACTCAATGCCCTGATTTTTTCATTGCCTTCTTACTAGCAACCTCAGTCTCTCTTCTCCTGTTCTGCAATGCCATAAGCAACCATCCAAACCTACCAAGCAACTCTACAGGATTTCACTCCAAGAACTGCCATTCCCTGAAACCAAACGTAAAAGAGATTTCTTTTCTGTTTTGAAAAGTGTGCGTAGAAGAAATATGCTGTTGCTCAGGTACCATCAGTATTTTATTCTTTCTCCACATTTGTACCAAAACCAAATCTTCTATTATCTGAAAAAATTAACAAGAAGTGGCAATTCTGTGGCACTTGCATTATATAAACATCTTTCATGAAGATATATGATTAGATTATATTTTAAGCTCCCATATGCCACCACAATTCATGTTGAAGCAACTTTACAATTCAATCTTTTATGACAGATTTCTATGGATTAACCACATCTCCCTCCTCCCTCTGCTTTCCCAACAATTTTCTCTGACATTTTGTTAAAACTTTAATACTATAAGCATTTACAGTTGACATCCTTTCTAACATTACTTTTACCAAAAACCATCAGACATTGCAGAATAGTAAACAATACCTTGACGATTTAGGTCTCTTAGCTAGAAACACAGACTGAAACGCCTTGAGAACGATATGTAACAGTAACTGATGGATTCAACAGCTGAATAATTATTGCTTTTATTAAGAACACACTATTTAATTTTTGACTTCCTTTAAAAGCCATTCAGATCCTCGTGATACTTTTGCCTTGTGCTCTTTCCACCCACTCCATAAATTCGCCATGTGCTAGAAGAATTACTGCTGGTATTAATAGACAACCTGCATTTAAATAGCCTTTTGTGCACCATCTGGTAGAGATGCATGTGGAGCGTGGCTTTTAATATCATATAGTGGAGATTGTGCTAGGATGCTGAAGTTGCCCTAATAACATTTTTCAGACTCAATAATTACTTTGTCATTTTAGGTTAACTTTATAACTATCAAAACACAGAGGCCATAATCCTTGTTGGGTATTTGCACAAATTTACCTCTGTTTATACTGGCAGTTGTATTCTTTACAAGTTTTTATATTGGGAGGGCTCCATATCCTCATCCCTGGATTTGAGAAGGCCAAAATGTTGATCCCACCAAAATAAATTCACTTCCAGAAGGGCTGGCTAAATAATGGATAGAAAAATGAGAGAGGCATATAATTGAGGCAAATGTGATTTCAGGATGAGCCAAGAATACCGATTCTTGCATCCAGCTTGAATCTCTTTGCACCTGGAGGCCCAGGTGTCTGAGGAAGGATGTGGGCTAGCCAAGACATCTGGCACCCTCTTTCACAGATGGGACATGTGGCACATCCAGGTCTGAGTGGGGGGAGGGAGAGAGATGGCACGAAGTATTATCTTCACTTCCACAAATCTAGATCCTTTTTTTATTATGTTAAATTATGTTCAGATAAAATAAACTGTGCTGGGCTTTTCAGTCCCAGCTGGAATCTCCCTGGTGTGCTTCACTATACCTTCTAGCTAAAAGATTTCCTGAAAAAAAATAAATCAGTGAAATCCCTAGAGGAAAATAAAAACATGATTTAAACATAAACAGCTGCTCTGTGTTGCTTTACTTGTGAAAATTAAATGTTTAAGAATTGAATAATGGAAAGGATTGGACCAAGATAATGGCCCGTCTCTAGAATGGTCGATACTGGACACTAAAGTGGAACAATAAAGTAAGCTATATGCTGTCATACTATGCATATTTTGATCATCTGAACAACTCAATTGAAAATTCAGCTAAGCCAAAGTAACATGAATTAAGTCAATTCCACTGTGGCCCCAGCACTACTTAATCTAAAGGTGAAGGTAGACACAAACTTATCTGGTGGAAGTGACTCCAACACACTTTCACTGAATTTTAAGATATTTTATTTTAGGGCAAGGTGCTTTCCCCATGTTTCCTAAATACTTAGATGTTGTTATCTAAAGGCTAGGATCTTTTTGGTTATGTCAGCACTTTTGAGCTGGTCCAATAAGGAGTACCTCCCTGCACAATCCCTTCTCCCAGCTGATCTGCACCTCTATAGCCAATCAGTGATGGGATGAAACCAAGCATAGCTTTCACTGCAATGCTGGAGAACCAAGGAGCCTTCACTCTTCTGGGAGTAGCAGGACAATGGCTCCCTGTTCTCTTCTGGCTACACAACCTGGATGACACCAAGACTGCAAGGGTCTGTTCTCATATCCACCAGTTGTTGCTGCGTAAGTGGAGAGGAAAAAGCAGTCATTGTTTTCCAGCACACTGACAGAGTTTGGCTTTTAACCCTTAATAGGAACTTAGACTTGAGGTCGTACAACTTATCCCCACCCTCAACATGATAATGCAGATCCACAGAGGCTGTTCCAAATCTATGATCAGGTAGGTACTGGACTTGGAAGAGGCTACCAGTGGCATCCAGTCCAACCTTCTGCCATTGAGCAATGCATGATTAAAGCACTATCACAAGATGGCTAGCAATCACACCTTAAGGCAATGTATTATTTTGTAACATAGCTCTTATCATCAGGACATTTTCTCTAATGTTTATGTGGGATCTCTTTTTCTGTAAGGTGGGCCCTCAGTATTTGCTATTACTTTTCTCAATATAAACACTATTGCTGAAGCCTAGAGTCGCAATTGGCTTTTTAAAGCTGCAGCAGCATATAATTGATCCATGTTCAACTTGCACTTTTGTCAAACCACGTATTACCCATTCTGTATCTATTCATCAAATTTTTAAATACCAAAATAGAGTATCTTATATTTCTCCCTGTTCAACTTCATTTTGTTAGTTTTGATCCAGCTTTCCAACCTGTTAAGGGCATCTTGAATTCCAATCCTATCATCTAGAGTATTAACTATCCATCCTAAAATCAAGATATGCTACACTCACAACAATTCCTTCATCTACCAATCTTCTAAGTCTATCAGTAATGACATAAGATAACTCTGGTATAATTTATATTTGAGCTGTGTCCTTCAACTAGGAGAAGAGATGAAATGACAACCTGTGAATCAAGATCCCCAGCTTCCTACCAAGGGCCTTGTAATCCCTTGCGATATCTTAAAGGATATGCCTTGAATTGTCCTTGGTTCCCCCATGGACCAAAAGGAATGGACAATCATCCATGGGCTTGACAAGTTTTGTCAGTCTCTCTGTTGTGGTAACTTTTCCTATTAGGCTCAATACTTACATTCGTAATGGTAGCAGTGAAAGAACTGATTGGATTGTTATAGATTTCACTACCCCCGGCATATGAGTATGTAATTAGAAGCTCTATTTTGTCAACAATATTGTACTACAGAACTATATTCTAAATTAATGGTATATTACGATATATGTACTTTATTTTGCATTCACTCACAATCTGAAATGAATCCATATACATAAAGGAGAAAGAAATCATCTTAGTAGAAAAAACATTATCCCGTCCCCTGAAAGAAACATACATTTACAAGAGCAGATAAATTCTTTCTTATCCAACTCTCTAAGGAAAACAGTGGTTTTCTTGACTTGGAATCTATCAGTTCAGTACTGTTTCTATCTCATATTCCAGCATTTTCAGGGGCCATGTTTTGAAGCAAGCACTTCCTTGTATGCATGATTGTAATATAACATGTGGAGAACTTACCACTTGCCACATTGTGCTTATAAATCCATCAATCTGTGCTGGTGAAGAGCAGGAAATAAAATTATTTGGAGCAACTGTATCAGTAGTAACAAATGAGCCATTGCATTATATTTTGCCACACAATCAGTATCAATAGCTGAGATTCAAGCAGAATTTGACACAGATACACATTCTGAGGAAAGTTAATAACAGTTCTTTACTTTATAGAACATTCCAGATTAGAAGTAATTCAAACCAAAGAGAAATGGGATGATATGGTAAATAGACATTAAAATCAACATTAACATAAATAGCTGTTGCTAGGGGTAACACAGTATGAGTATGGGAAGGAAAAGTTAACCCCTTAACTTTGTGTTTGAGCACTGGGTTACTCTAAAGATTATGGGCTGAATCCCCACTTGAGCACTGAAACCCACTCTCAGCCTCAGAGGAAGGCAAAAAACCTCTTACGATCAAATCTTGCCAAGAAAACCTCATGACTTTATGGAAAATCCCACTACTCCCACCCTACTATATCCCCTGTGAGGAAGCTGCAATTTGACTGCAGAAATCAATTTGACTCTAATGTTGACTAATTATGTCAAGGTAAAAAAATGATCAAGAAAATAATGATAAAATTTATGAAAAACAAAAAGCATTAATTCTTCCTTGAATAATAAGCACAATTACTTTGTAATCCTTTTCTTTATCCTTTCTGTTGCAAGGCTTCCGAATTTATCTTTGTAATAACGTCTATTTTGCATTTTTCAACATGTCCAATTCTTGAAAATAAAGCTTTGAACAAGTAACATTGACACGCTTCCCTCCTTAAATTCTTATCAGTCCTGCTAAAAATCTAAGGCAAAATGAAATAAAAATTAATGAACTTTATTTATTAAGATATTTAATAATCCAGAGTAGGGGACATTTCCTTGTCAAAAATTCTTGTCCTTTTGGGGAATTTATGGTGAAGAATACACCATTAATCCACATTGAGTGACTATTTCCAATTTGTGAGCTGCAAATACCCTTTCACAAACTATTGTGCCTCTTCACTCATGCACCACTGAAGTTATCAACACATTAATCACTTTATTTCTTTCAATTTTCTTGGCACTGGCTCAGTTTTGCTTGTCTGTAACAATCACAATAATTTTACCAAGGTTTTTTTTTTCCAATCAAGCAGTCCAATTCTATTTTTTGAATCCCTGTATCTCTGGATGGGAAGGGAAAGGGAACATATTCACAAAGGAATATGCTATTTAATTTTTTATTTGCTCTAGGTGCAAGAATCATGGGCAAACCTTGGTGAGGAATTCCAATTTTCACAAAGGGGAGCAGATGTCTAAACAAATCCTCTTTCAGACAAGTAAACTATAGTCTAATATTGACAGCAGTTCATCTGTATCTGGAACTGAGCCAAATAATTTTTAAAATTACTCTTTGCTCACTGGACTTGTCAGGATCCAGTTTGAGCACAGCCTTTCTAGCACAAGGCACTGAAAGGAAAAAAATGGTTAACAACCTCTGTTATAGTACTTTGAAAATTTTGTTTATGCCAGGTTTCTATTTCCATGATACTGCACCATATGCATTTTGTAATTTATGAAAGCTTGAGAAGTCACTTAGTGAAGGATTCATGTTGCAACCTGCATGCCAATACGCTCCACCAAACTTGCAGTGACGTTTTCTCACATCAGGTAAACTACGTCTTCACTGATAGATAATGACAACTGCATCCCTTTGCATAGTGGTGAGTTATTTGAAATCATGGCTCAGTTCTCTGAAATGAATAACTGCTGTTATCAGATCTGAATGAACTTATCACTCCAGATTCCATATATCTAAAACATAGAAAAGGGGAAACTTCTAATGGCAGAATACTTCTACATTTTCATGATTCATACAGACTTTGAACAGGATATATCTGCAATAACAAAGGCACACTGCCTGAAAAGGATAAAAATAAGTGTGGCATACAAGGTGTGCTCACTCGACACAAACGTCATCTGTATGCAATTAAAAACAGACTGCAAGAGAGTTAAGCCTTTCATTGGATTATTTTATAAAGTTCCATCACAAAAACTACTGCCTCTCTTTCAGTCTTTTAAAGATCCAGGCCATGTACCCGGAGTTCCCTAGACATTGGTCTCCACTAGCAGTACATGAGCCAGCAGCTAGGAGGTGCTCAGATACAGGCGATTCTTCCACTAAGGAGCTGTCCAAATAGCTGCAGTGCTGCGTGATCATTCTAGCTCTCCAAGTGTAGCACATGACTGTGTGGAGGTGCTGATCAATGCAAAATGTCCACACTGATAGAGAAATAAGGAGGGGTTGATGGGGTTAACACTTCCTTTAAGAAAATGCAGAAAGGCTGAGATTCCAGCAGCAGTCACAAAGCCTCACTGAACCTCCTCTCCTTTGCCTTCATTGACTTTTGCTACTTCCACTTCCTTCACTGTTTGTCAACCTCCTTTCACTCTCTCCTGTTTCTCAGATGTACACTTTCATATCTCTGCATAGGGACTATAAGGAACCCTCTGACATGACATGTTTACAGTTTTATATGCTGTCTTCACTAGTAAAAACCATTTCAAGGCCACTTATATATGAACACACATCACCAAGAGTTTATCAATAAATTTCAGCACAATAAAACATCAATAAAAGCCAATGTTGAAACAAATAAATTCAAAACTTCCATCAAGATATACTAAAAACCAGCAGAAAAGATGTAAAATCAGTTATTAGAATCTCCTAACCCAGAGCTGTCGCATCTCAGAGGTATTGATTTTGCAAGCATAGGAGGCCTTAGTCATAGACTTCCCTTGCTATATATGTGTGTGTGTATCTACACACACACACACACACACACACACATATAATGATGACTTCTAATGCTACAATAATTCATTCTATAGAACACTGCAAGCAGCCTGTGGTTGTAGTTTATTGCCACATTCTGAGTGGGAAAACAGTTTTGATACCCCCCATCCCTTATCACAAAGTAATAAATTATCAAAATAATCTACTTCAACTTAACATGAGTTACAGAGTGGAAATTTGGACTGCAATAGTCTTAAGCTGAGTTGGCAGCACATTCCACAAACAAAAATACTGTGATTAGCAGATTTTGTTACTTTACAGAAAACGAACAGTTCCACTCCAGCAGGCTTAAAGCACTCTTACTGCTCCTGCATATCACCAGTGCCTGAAATTTATTGTTTTCTCATGCTGGGAGGCAAAAGTTAATTATAACTTTGTAGGTGTCGTTGTAGGTGTCGTTGTAGGTGTCTACTACAGACCCCCAAGCCAGGAGGAAGATCTTGATGAAGTCTTCTGCCAACAGTTGACCAAACAGGCACAGAAAAGAGATGTAGTAGTCATGGGCGATTTCAACTATCCCGATATTTGCTGGAAAACAAACTCGGCCAAGAGTACAAGGTCCAACAAATTCCTCGCTTGCCTTGCAGACAATTTCATGGTCCAGAAGGTAGAAGAGGCAACAAGGGGATTGGCTACTCTTGATCTCATCCTAACAAATGCGGAGGACCTGATCGATGCGGTCGAAGTGGTAGGATCCTTAGGGGCAAGTGACCATGTGCTCCTGCAATTTGAGGTACAAAGGAAGGCCGAAACTAAGACAAGTCAAACCCGCATTTTGGACTTTAGGAGAGCTGATTTCCAAAAAATGAAGGAAACGCTGAGCAGCATTCCGTGGACACAGATACTAAAAGACAAGGGAGCTACGGATGGATGAGAATTTCTCAAGAGTGAAATACTCAAGGCGCAATTGCAAACCGTGCCAACAAAGAGAAAAAATAGGACAAGTGCAAAGAAGCCAGAATGGATGTCCAAAGAACTTCTAACTGTGCTAAGACACAAAAGAGACATGCACAAGAAGTGGAAAAAGGGAGAAATCACCAAAGAAGAATTCAAACAAATAGCAAACACCTGTAGGGAAAAGGTCCGCAAGGCTAAAGCAAAAAACGAGCTCAGACTTGCCAGGGACATTAAAAACAATAAAAAGGGCTTCTATTCTTATGTCAGTAGAAAAAGGAAAAACAAGGAGGCGATAGGACCTCTTCGAGGAGAAGATGGGGCAATGCTGACAGGGGATAGGGAAAAGGCAGAACTACTTAATGCCTTCTTTGCCTCGGTCTTCTCACAAAAAGAGAGTCTTCAACCTCAGCAAGATGGAGTGGATGAGGGATTGGAGGACATCCAACCCCAAATTGGGAAAGAAGTCGTCCAGGAATACCTGGCCGCTCTTAATGAGTTCAAGTCCCCAGGGCCAGATCAACTACACCCCAGAGTATTGAAGGAACTAGCGGAAGTCATTTCGGAACCATTGGCAACCATCTTTGAGAGTTCTTGGAGAACGGGAGAAGTTCCAGCAGATTGGAGGAGGGCCAATGTGGTCCCAATCTTCAAGAAGGGAAAAAAGGACGACCCAAACAACTACCGTCCGGTCAGCCTCACGTCGATACCGGGCAAGATTCTGGAAAAGATTGTTAAGGAAGTGGTCTGCAAACACTTAGAAACAAATGCAGTCATCGCTAATAGTCAACATGGATTTATCAAAAACAAGTCATGCCAGACTAATCTGATCTCTTTCTTCGATAGAGCTACAAGCTGGGTAGATGCGGGGAATGCCGTGGATGTAGCGTACCTGGATTTCAGTAAGGCCTTCGACAAGGTCCCCCATGACCTTCTGGCAAGGAAACTAGTCCAATGTGGGCTAGGCAAAACTACGGTGAGGTGGATCTGTAATTGGTTAAGTGGACGAACACAGAGAGTGCTCACTAATGCTTCCTCTTCATCTTGGAAAGAAGTGAGAAGTGGAGTGCCGCAGGGTTCCGTCCTGGGCCCGGTCCTGTTCAACATCTTTATTAATGACTTAGATGAAGGGCTAGAAGGCATGATCATCAAGTTTGCAGACGACACCAAATTGGGAGGGATAGCCAATAGTCCAGAGGACAGGAGCAGAATTCAAAACGATCTTGACAGATTAGAGAGATGGGCCAAAACTAACAAAATGAAGTTCAACAGTGACAAATGCAAGATACTCCACTTTGGCAGAAAAAATGAAATGCAAAGATACAGAATGGGGGACGCCTGGCTCGAGAGCAGTACGTGTGAAAAAGATCTTGGGGTCCTCGTGGACAACAAGTTAAACATGAGCCAACAATGTGATGTGGCGGCAAAAAAGGCCAATGGGATTTTGGCCTGCATCAATAGAAGCATAGTGTCTAGATCTAAGGAAGTAATGCTACCCCTCTATTCTGCTTTGGTTAGACCACATCTGGAATATTGTGTCCAATTCTGGGCACCACAATTCAAGAGAGATATTGACAAGCTGGAATGTGTCCAGAGGAGGGCGACTAAAATGATCAAGGGTCTGGAGAATAAGCCCTATGAGGAGCGGCTTAGGTAACTGGGCATGTTTAGCCTGAAGAAGAGAAGGCTGAGAGGAGATATGATAGCCATGTATAAATATGTGAGAGGAAGCCACAGGGAGGAGGGAGCAAGCTTGTTTTCTGCTTCCTTGGAGACTAGGACACGGAACAATGGCTTCAAACTACAAGAGAGGAGATTCCATCTGAACATTAGGAAGAACTTCCTGACTGTGAGAGCCGTTCAGCAGTGGAACTCTCTGCCCCGGAGTGTGGTGGAGGCTCCTTCTTTGGAAGCTTTTAAGCAGAGGCTGGATGGCCATTTGTCAGGGGTGATTTGAATGCAATATTCCTGCTTCTTGGCAGGGGGTTGGACTGGATGGCCCATGAGGTCTCTTCCAACTCTATGATTCTATGATTCTATGATTCTATGATAATATGGGAGGAAGGTGTGTGTACGCAATGTTTTATAGAATCTCCCTCTACAGAGTTATACTTACTTTCTACTTCTCCAGAACAAACAAGCAAACCATTGCCATCAGTTTATTCTAAACATTTGAGCATCTGCTGTTGACAGATCCAATGGAGAGCTAGTGTGGTGTAGTGGTTTCAGAATTGGGTTGCAATTGAGGAAACCAGGTTGAAATCCCTTCTAAGCCATATGAATCCACTGAATGCCCTTGAACAAGTTCTATTTCTTCCTCAAGAATGAACAAATATTGCCAAGAAAGTCCCTTGATTGGTTTGCTTTTGGGTTGCTGCAAAGCAGAAGCACAGAACAATGACAAGGCCCAAGTGGTGAATATCAGGGCAAGATAGAACTGTGCAATTAATGAGAAATATGTCATAACCATTTTGATAGCAACTTTGTGACAATGGGAGAGACAGATAAGAAATTTTCTTTCAATTCAATAAAATGCATAAAGATTGGCCAATGTTCAGTGCTTACAAATACAGATGAGTCAGTGTTTCAGAGATACTTCAATATAAGTTGGAGAAATATACTTGGGCACCACCACCAGCCCCCTTTCTCAAGAAAGAATTAGGGCTACAAGATCAATCTGCTATACTTCCCATATGAGTTGAGGTAGAAAAGAAGGGGCAACGCTGGTTGGGAAAACTTTTACTGTTTTGTGGACTTGCAACATCTAACTAGGAAAAGGCAGTCTACTGGTGGACATTGCTGTCTTGCAGGTACTATCATGGCCCAATGTGTATGAGAGTGGAGTTGGGGAGTTATCAGCTGATCTTGTTCCTCATTTGGGGTTGTTAGATTAGGAAAAAAAATCATTGAAGAGCAAATCATTTTTCACACAGACTTATAAGATTCTCAATAAGGTAAGGTTTCAGATGATGTCCTCTGCTTATCTTCTCTCACACCAGAAGTGACTTGCAGTTTCTCAAGTTGCTTCTGACACACACACACACACACACATACACACACACACACAACTGAAACAATGGATGTAGTGCTGTTTGTACTTTACTGCTGAGATACTGAGGAGCTTTTACGTAGTCTTGTCCTTTGTACACAGAACCATGGAGGGGAAATTCCTCTTGTAAACCCAGGGTGCATCTACACTGGATAATTAATACAGTTTGATACCACTTTAACTGCCATGACTCAATGCTATGGAATCCTGGAAGTTGTAGTTTTACAAGGTCTTTCGTCAAAGAATATTGGTGCCTCATCAAATGAGACAAACTCCCATTTGTCTATAGTGGGATACTTCATTTGCCAGTATTGATGTTAAGTAATCAGCAACCCGAATCTACTAAAAAGAATAGCTATCATGCTGTTCCTGTTCTTGCTGTTCAAGGATTTAGTATGATATGCTACCTTTTGCTATACAATGTCTATTTTGGAAATCCTGCCAACCTCCCCCACCCCCGGGTATTTTTTTCATGTTTTATTTCAATACAGATATGTAATGGAAGCTTTGCCACACCTCTCTGACTCACATTCCTGCACAATACTAGATCCTTAATTGTCTGTATTCAGTAAGTCCAGTGCATGCTCAAGTAGGCACTTTGGTCATCAAAGGACAGGTGCAACTTGGTTATGTTTGGTGACCTTGACAATATCTTATTCATTGGGACACTTATCAATGCTTCAGAACCACACTAACAATTGTGAATAAAGAGTCAATCTTGTTCATAGCAAGAAAGAAACTTTCCACTTCCTTTCTCCAGAAACAAACTATGGTAATCATTTTTTACATTCTGTCCTCATCGAGCCAGTCATTCCCTAGTTCTCTTTCAAATGTCTTTCATATTCTGTCTTGTATCCATGAATCATGTCTATCCCCATTACCCTTTGGATTTTCAAAACCAACTGCTGAAAGAAAAGCATTCAAGTCTTAATCTCCAATGTTCCCTTATCCATGGTGGCATCTTCAGACTTCCATGTACTGACTGTAAATGTGTGAACAGAGTTTGGGAATAATGAATACACAATGCAGCTAGTAATCTAGTGTTTTTCTCTTGAGTTTCCAATTACAAGGAAACAATCCCTTTCATCTGCAGGAACTCACACAAGAACTTCACAAATTTATCCTGATTGTAAGGATCTTGTTGTGTGAAGTAGCCATACTCAGCTCCAGCCTAGTCTTACTCTCACCTTTAATGTAGTCATTTTGAATGCAAGAATGGGGAAACTGAGATGTAGCAATGAGAGATGTATGATAGTCAATCAATCACTTGGCATCGGCACAGTGTTACATCAAAAGTAGCCCATGCTGGTGAGAAATAATAGAACTCCACAAGACATAATACAGTTTGCTGTTTCTTATTCCATTGAAGCAGCATAAATTATCCTTTCTCACTTCACTCAACAGTATGGAGTAGCTCATTTTTAGACCATACAACAAGTCATTGTAAATGAGTAGTGCACTGTCTAGGGTGAATGCACTGGGACTGTGGCGCAGCTGGCTGAGTGTCAGCTGCATTAAGATCACTCTGACCAAAAGGTCATGAGTTCGAAGCCAGCCCAGGTTGGAGTGGGTTTCCAACCAATTGTGTGTAGCCTGTTGTCGACCTTTGCAACCCGAAAGACAGTTGCATCTGTCAAGTAGGAAAATAAGGTACCACCTTAAAGTGTGGGGAGGCTAAATTAACTGATTTATGAGGCCATAAAGAAGACTCCAGCAAAGCATTCCAGTGGGGAAGCAAGCGGGAATGTGGAAGTGCTTCATCAGCATCGCAGATGGATGATTAAAGCGACAGCTTCCCTGGCGGCCAGAAAAAGTTAAACAATCTCTGTGTACGTCTGTATATGTTGTATGTTAAAATTGGCATTGAATGTTTGCCATATATGTGTACACTGTAATCCGCCCTGAGTCCCCTGCGGGGTGAGAAGGGCGGAACATAAAAGCTGTAAATAAATAAATAAATAAATAAATAAATAAATAAAATAATTCTAATAAATCTTTGCTCACATAGATGTGCTCAGACATTATTTCAATAGTGTGCACTTATTTGGTAAACAAAGCAAAAGCTAGAATTTACTCTCCTGGTTCTCATATAGGGAAAATGATGCATTTGGCTTCAAAATGCAAGTATAGTAATAAGCTACATACTGGTAATTATCAGTGAGTGCAATTCAGACTTCTTCCTTCTACAGTTGCAGACACTTGCCCCTATCCCAGCTGCCACAAATGGAAGGTCTCCTAGCCAACTAGAGATAATGTTGGGTATATGTGTCTGTGTGAAAGAAACTGTTAAAGGAAAAGAAGACACGGGATAGTTTGCCTTCTGCCAGTAGAAACATTGCCAAATGGAACCTCTGTGCTGAATATACTGTGGCTACAACAATAGTCTGGTACAATGCAATACACCAATCATGTTTTTTTTTAAAAGTCAGTATTCAACCATACTACAGGGCAACTCTGATGTCTGAAATATCAACCAGCAATCAACATGTCAGGTAAGTCGTTGTGAAGAGATTATTACATGTAAACTGACATATTTGCAGCATGAGAAATGAGCTCAAATGCTTCTAGCATTGCAATATAATTATGTCACATTCCCACAATCATTTATTTATTTATTTATTTATTTCACATATTTGTACCTTGTCCTTCTCACCCCCGGAAGAGGACTCTGGGTGGCTTCAAAACAGGTATTCATTCAATGCCGACAACAGTAATAAATGATAAAAGCCATTAAAAATAAAATTACTAAAACACGGTTTAAATCATGCAAGTTTGAAATTATAGTCCAGGTCAGTCCATTGTCATTCACACAAACTGGGTCTCATTCTAAATTGCTTCCTCTACTGTTTGAATGCTTGGTCCCATAACCAGGTTTTGAGTTTCATTCTAAAGAACAAGAGGGAGGGGGGCAATCTAATGTCACTGGGTATAGAGTTCCACAAGCAAGGGGCTACCACTGAGAAGGCCCTGTGTCGCACTTGCAAGGATGGTGGGACCAAGAGCAGGGCTTCTCCTGTTGATCTTAGACTTCATGATGGTTCATATATTGAGATATGTTCAGACAGGTAAGTTTGGCCAGAACCGTTCAATTGTTCAATCCAATTGTTCTAGGATACCTACCTGGGACAACATAAATAAAATTCTAACTTAAGAGATGATGAGCAGTCCAGCATAAGTGGAGTTCACATCTAAGTAAGTGTGTACAGGATTGCATTGCTATGTTTGTTTCAAATCAACAGAAACAAAATAAAAGTTCTGACTGACAAGGATATCTTTTGATACAGCCTCGGTCAGTGAAGAATTTACACACTTTGCTGTGCTTGCCAATGCAGTTTCATTGTAGAACTATATCATATCGGCCTCTTCATATTTGAAACAGCACTTATTAAAGCTTGTTCAGGATCCTGGGGAATACAGACATGAGGTTTCTTTTATTGAACAAGGATGCCATTTTTTGTAGTAAATGAAGGCATCATCAGTTTTCAATTCCTCTGTTTATTTTTAAATGTATTTTATTTCTTATTGTAAATCACACTGTCAGTGTAAAGAATGAACTAATAGATTATTTGCAAAAATGCAGTTTGAATCTGGTTTTGAGAATCAGAGGATTCCAAAAATACTGTTTCCATTTTTAATTGTCATGCTATATTCACACTGATAGACCTGAATTTTGCTTATGTTGTCCCCCAAACCCATCACTATATTTCTGTGCACAGGTCATAGGAATATCTTATGTTCATTGACCTGAACACATTGCCAAAACATTCTTGTTGAGTAATTAATGTCTACTGGGGAATATAGATACATTCTCTCTAAGCTACTCACTGTTCCAATTTCTATAGCCATTCTTTATAGGCAGATGTGCCAGTTCCAGATGAGCAGATAAGCCAAGTCACAGAATTTTGAAAAAGAATAAGCCATGAAGGAAGATTTTAAAAAGAGGGTAGAACATAAGCAAGAATTGCTTTCTTGTAGAACCAAATTTGCCATAACATGGAATAAATAATGTATACCCTACCCAACACATATAACTGTACAATTTGACATAATAAATTTTGGAGAATAGGAGCCCCCAGTGGTGCAATGGGTGAAAGCACTGAGCTGCTGAACTTGATCAAAAGGTCACAGGTTCGAATCTGGTGAGCGGAATGAGCTCCCGCTGTTGGCCCCAGCTTCTGCCAACCTAGCAGTTCAAAAATATGCAAATGTGAGATCAATAAGTACCGCTCTGGCGGGAAGGTAAAGGTGCTCCATGCAATCATGCCAGCCACATGATCCTGGAGGTGTCTATGGACAACGCTGACTCTTTGGCTTAGAAATGGAGATGAGCACCAATCCCCAGAGTCAGACACTACTGGACTTAATGTCAGGGGAAAACCTTTAGCTTTACCTATGCAACCCTGTACATATGTACTTGGAAGTATGACTGGAGGACACAGTGAATGGATTAGGTGCTCTAGAGAGAAATCATTCTCGCGCTGTTAGCCTTTAAGAAATTCTAACCACAGAGAGAAACACTGTTGATTTAAAAAACATCTTTGGGATAAAAGGAGGCTTTGGAGTAAACAACGCTCCAAAGAAAATCTGTAATGGTTTTCTATACAGCCTATACAGAAAAGTGATTTTAAGATTGTTTGGAGACAATTTTCTAGGTGCAGCACATATAACAGCAAAACCTAGCATTTATGGTGGAAAGCAAAAATGATTCTAGAAATTGCAGATGTTTCAAACTTGGTGTCTAAATACTTCTATGTGTTACTTCAATATGTTGCTAAAAATACAGAATCACAGCTTTTGAGAATTGTTTCTTTAAAGAAATCTAAAAACACTATCTTTAAATCTTGCCACTTCATAGAGTGGGTAACTGTGTAAACTACAGAGCTGCATTTGCAACACCTCACAAAGGAGCCAAGGGAGGGAGGGAGCTGACTATTGTATGAGAACTGCATGACATCAGATATTGAAGTGTTATATATTGATATTTCTTTAAAAAAATGAGAGGGAAAATAAAAATGCCTTGCACTTTTAATGTCCAGTTTCAGCAACCATGTAATGCAGACTTGCTACATGGGAAGCAAAATGTAGGGTTTGGGGCATGCAGTTATGGAAGTGAATTTTAGACTGATTTTCTTATCAGTCAGGGAACAAAGATCTGAAATGCAGACCTGACCCATTCTCTTTCAAAGCAAAGAAGCAGCTACCTGCTGCTGTGCACGCAAGTCATTTGTACTAACAGGAACTGTCATTATCAGCAATGCAAGTATCAGCTTGTGTGAGGGCAGCAGGGTGTAGTAACAGAGAAAGAAAAATCATGCCATGGGAACAAGCTTTTGCAAAAAGAGCTACTAAACATTTTTTCTCAAAATGCCTTAAAATACATCCTGCTGCCTTATTGTAGAGAAGTTAAAGGATGTTGAAAAACACAAACAGTATCTGACCAGTTAGTCTCTGAGTAAAAAAAAAATATCCAGTGTTTAAATCAGGGATGGACAGTTGTGGCCTCCCAGCTATTTCAGAAGAGCACTTTGTATCATCCCTCATGACTGGCTATTCTGTAGAGAGCTGATAAGAGTTATACTCCAACCCCATATGTCCTCCAGACCCAGTTTGAATAACTATATGTATGAAAGAGTGCACATACATATATTCACTGTAAATATAGTTACCTGATGGCTAAAAAATAGCATTGGGGGAAGAAATCATGCTATTAAAGGAAATACAAGATGAAATAATAATCAACAAGGATTCATTTTTGTGGAAGGACTGAAAAGCGATACTGATAAAACTCATCCGGAATTCAAGTTGAATACCCATTGTCCTGAAAACTGAAAATGTTCTGTCTAATCTTTGCAGAAAAGACAGCCAAAACATATGTGGGTGAAAACTGTCTCTTTTATAGATCAATGTAATTATAAAAATTATCAAATAATTAAAGATGCTTTAATGAGGTGATCTAACATGTAGGAGTGGCTGAAGATCTAAGATACCAATTATGACCCCCATCCATTACAAAAGAGAGAAAAAAAGAAAAGAAAAAAATAGAAACCAATTGCAATTTTCACAGTTACCATCAAACTCAGTGGTCTTAGTGGAACAAGATTAGCTGAACATTTCCAAAATCAACCTAAATAATATTCTGCTGGAATCTGCAGTTCATGCTCTATAGCTTTTACATATGGATGGTGTCAATTCAAAGCGGGTATTTAGCAGATGTGCAGAAAGATTTTGTGTGTGTTTATTTATGTTTTTAATGAGAGGAACCATGTTCTGTGAACTGTAGAAAAAACATATGTTTGCCTCTGGCTCAGAAGCTTATTTGTTGACACATAGCTAATATCAGAACACAGTAAAGTGAAGGAGGAAAGAAAAAGTGTCTCAATGTAGGTATCATAAAGAGATTTAGTCCACTTAATGCCACCTGGGTCAATGAAAGGATCTCTGAATGGTGGTGTTCAGGGCAGACACACGGCTTTTCTATTCCCTTGTATTAAATGTCTTATCATTCCTACTCCCAACTGGGCACATGCACTCCCCCCAACCTCCAATTCAATAGGATGACAAAATTAAAAGGTAACAGAAACCCCTATGCGAGTGTGGGTGCGTGGGTGGGGGTGTTTAAAACAATTATCACTTATTTAATGCCATATGCTGGCAGGGCTTTGGATGACAACACACATTTGAAATCTTAGTTGCAATTACATTGTAAGACATGTAGTTTTCATTCCTCTATCTTAGACTGAAATCCCATAGATGGTTCAGTGGAAATAGGCCCTTTGAATTCTATGCTCCTCATGTAAGAGCAGGCATACAGTCGTCAGAAGAATCTCAAAGCAAGGGAAAAAACACATACAGTAGGATCATCATTTCCACAGGAGATATGTTCTTGGACTACAGTGGAAACAGGAAAGTGGGGATAATAGTGAGTTCTATTGAAATGAATGGTATCTGTTGAAAATTACCATAGAGTTACCAGACCTTTGAGGATGCTTGCCATAGATGCAGGCGAAACATCAGGCTCTAGAACATAACCACATAGCCTGAAAAAAATGACAACAACCCTACCATAGAGTCACTCTGGATGATCCAGAAAATGCCTAGAACTTTATAATCTCTAGGAATTTGTGAGATCGTCCAGGGTGATTCTCTGACATACCACAGAATTGCTTAGAGGGTCCAGAAAATACTTTTTTTCATGTAGTGTGAATTCTGAATTTCTAAGAAAAGCAACACTGAAGTAATGGAAGACTCCCCTTGTTTCTCCTTCTCATCCCATAGCCCTTTGTGTCAACATTAAATCTGGTCCCAATTTTGGAACTACTTTCCGGGGGAAGTTAGACAAAGCATCTTCCCTCCTATCTTTCCAAAGGCAGGATATGGTTTTTTAAAAATTTCAGCAGACCTTTGAATACTGGCTGTTTAAGGGGACTGGACATTGTGGAATTTTGATAAACAGCCCATACATGTCAAATGCAAGGCCTGCAGGATGAAACTAGTCCACCATATCATTTTATGTGGCCCACTAGCCTTTTAATGCCAGGGCAACATAGTTACATTTATATAGTCTTACAATTACAAACGACCCATTGAAGGTTGATTTGGCCCTCGGTGGAAATGAGTTTGGCACTCTGTTTTGTTTCTTTGTCTATTTTAATAGTTATGTTTTTAGTTTTATGTATCCAGTCTGGCTGGGAGAAGCAGTTACAGCAATGAAAGGGAATGAATTCAGTCCACCCCATATATACCCTGTTTTTTTTCACCATCCATATATTAGAAATGTCTGATATCAAAATAATTTGGTAAATTTAAAGTAGGTTGTCAATTCTACACATACTTAACCTATTCATAGCCATGTTTACTTTCAGGGGCCTCAAACACTGTGTGTAACTATAATGTGCTCATTTCTATTTGCAAGTTGTATAAGTCCCAGTTTTGGGGAAGATGGGGCATTAATAAAGTTAGCAATTATGCTAATCATAAAAATGTATTTACTTGGGAAAATGCTGCATTTCCTCCCTATATAATAAGCACCAAGTGCTTTCATGTAGCTGTTATTAATTCTAATTCATTATTCCTGTATTAGAAACAAACAAAATACTATATTAATCCAAGTAACAGTCATAATTTATGTGTTTTCTTTTGCTGGCTAGCCACCACCCACATAGCTAATCAAATGCACAGAATTGGAGAATCATAGAGTTGGAAGGTACCTAAGGGTTGTCAGATCTCACACACATGTCCAAAAAGGGTTTGTTCTTGTGAGTTTCTGTTGAAACACTTGACCATTCTTTGTTTGTATGCCCCAAATATGACAAGATACAAATTAAATATTAGAATTGCATTTTTGCAGTGTCATTAATATAAAATGCCATACCTTCTGAACAACTCTGATGCATTCTTTTGCAATGCTATTGCACATTTTGATTCTTGAGATTAGTAATTTTTAACCATCTCTCTCTCTCTTTTTAATCCATGACTTCCTTTTTGTAATACATGTCTGGGCTGTGATTTCGTTAGTATATGCCAATAAAGGCTTTTGTTGCTGTAACACAGGATCTCCAGTTGGAGCATCCTCAGAAAGTTGCTGTTCAGTCTCTTTTTGAAGGCATCTGGTGAAGGAGAATTCACTCACCACCTGTCTGGACAATTGGTTCCATTGCTCTCATTATCAGGAAGTTCCTTTTAATGTTCAGTCAAAATCCACCCTCTTGTCATTTGAAACCATTAGACCTAGTTCTACCCTCAGAGGCAGCAGAGAACATGCCTGTACCATCCTCTTTGTGGCAGCCCTTTAAATATTTAAACAGTGCAATCATGTGACCTGTCTTCTCTTCACTAAATTGGGCATGCCCAGATACTTCAACCTCTTTTCATATGTTTTGTTCTCCATAGCTCTTATCATGGTCGTTGCTCTTATTGCTCATTCCAGCTTATCTACATTCTTCTCAAAATAAAGTCCACAGAACTGAAAGCATTACCCCAGAAGAGGCCTTACCAGCACAGAATATATAAGAACTTTTACTTCCCTTGACTTGGAAGCTATGCTTCTATTAATGCAGCAGACTAATACAGCATTTGCCTGGTATCTCCAATTCTTTATCTGTAGATTTGGTTTTTCTGGCCTAAATGTACCATTTCAATTTTATTAATTCTATCCCAATTTTCTAATACTTTTTAACTCTTCAGAATTCCACTTAAGATATCATTCCAGTCTGAAGTACAGCTTAGCCACTGATAACCACACTTTGAGTATGGCTTTCCAACTAAATATGGATCCATCTGATGCTCTTCTGTCCATCCCACAGTTAGCCCTCCACACTCATTTGAGGTAAGTCTTTTCTACATTTCTCTTACTTTGAGGCCCCCTGAAGGCCACAAAACAGTTCTTGGGGCTCATATGCAGCCCACAAACTTCACTTTGCCCACCTCTGTTTTACAGTATCTGCATTGTTTCATCTCTCACATTGTAACAACTCAAGTCAAATTTACCTCTCCATTTTCCTGTATTATTGCCTAACTGTTGATAGTTATGATACTAAAAGCTAGACTTACAACTATTGTGTATTCGCATTGCAGCACTATTGACACAGCAACTAACGTCCCTACCACCCACCTTAAAAGCCAAGCAGCTGTAGAGAACAAAAGAACGCCGTAATGCTGGTGAGCAGCATATTGAAGGATGATGCTTCCAGCTCCCTCCTATAGTGAACCAATGAGGAGTTGTGAGAGGACCCTACACAAGTGACTGGTTCTGTTCATTGCACCACAACTCGTTGGAGGGTAGGCACGTAGGTACATCATTCCTCAGTACCCTACTTTCCAGCATCACCAAACCCTTTTCTCAGCACAGCTATCCAGCTTTTAAGGTGATTTTTAGGAGGTCAGCTCAGGTAACAGATGACATCATATCCATATGTACTATGTAGGATCTCAGCCTCTGGTAATTTTTTTTTTTTGAGAAAGAAACATTTTGTTATTGCAATGTGTAAAAAAAACTGGATTTATTGTACATGGAAAATAGAATATAAAATTACTTAAACAGATGAATAACATGTTAGTCATCTCTCTTAGATTATGTGGGCAATTCCTCTGTGCCCCATCTATGGTAGAAGTAAGTTTCTTCATTCATATCCCCCCCCCCCCCTTTTAAGGCTTGCATGGATCCTTCTTGTACCATGTGCAACTGTTTAAATTTAAATGAAGCAAACTCAAAAACAATATGGATTACAGAATGTCATTTGCATAGATCTGAAAATGTCAAAGAGAACAGGAACCAATATTATCTTGAAATGCATTTTTCTAAAACGTCTCATTCTAAACCTGATGTTCTGTACTGCAGTGCTTCTCGTGCTATCTTATGTATGGAACTGGCAATTATTATTTTCCAGCATGCCATGAGCCAGCACTAAATTTGTGCGCATTGGGCACAATTCTTTCTTTCTTTCCTGAAAATTTGCCAATGGCTTAGGGACTGGCATACGACCAGGAACAACAACTTTGAGTACTATTGAGCTACTGGATAAAATTTTGGAGTGTCAATCAAAACCTCAAAATAAAAAGTGGCAGCAATAAAGCCTAAGCATCCTGCAAGTTATGCTATTACAAAACAAAAATTCCATTTGGGATAAAAGACAGTTCAGATTTTTTACTTTTAAAAAGGACTCATGTTTAAAATAGAATGTAAAGATTCAATATGCACTATATTTTTTGTTTGACTGGCACAGCCATTTATATGAGCAACTTCTTATCAATATAACTGATATTTCCATGGATTTTTAAAAAATACTGAGTAAGACACAACCTGGGAAGAAGGGAATCCTGTCTCTGGTTTGAGGAAGGGGGACCATCACCCTCAGGCAGTAAAATGAACCAACGGTGACTGATTAATGATTGATAAAAGAACATACCACAGGGTGAAAATAATTTATTTCAGTTACTCCCCAAATAATCTTCAGGGACACTTGAGGAATTTTTGGGTGGGATTGAAAGTAATGTTTTAAATGTTTTCAATTTTCTGTTAGTTTAAAACTGTTTAAATCTCAACTTTTGTATAAATTTATCTCTAGGTGCCTTTCCTATAATTTTCTGCCTTTGGCAAGCTGTCTTGCGTCTTAATCTAAAAAAAAGGTGGAATATAAATAAAAAGGTGGATGGGTATAACTAGCTACGAAGAACTACTGATGACTAAATGTAATCTAATTTAGCATTGATTTTTAATTTGGAATCTGATATGTTTGTGAGTGGTATCACCACTCACAAACATATTGGATTTCATTGAGGCTTTTAAAAAATGTGTACATATCATTGTACCCCTCAGTGCCAGGACTTAATTGAGACATATAAAATATAATTTACACATAGTAAATACCATCAAGTTACTATACTCCTAACTCAAGAATGGGAAACATAATGTTGGTGGAAAGGAAAAGAGATTTAAAGATGGGCTTAAAGGCAATCTTTAAAATTATGGCATAGACAGCAAGAACTGGGAAGCCATGGCCCTTAAGTGCTCTAACTGGAGGTCAGCTGTGACCAGCAATGCTGCAGAATTTGGAGAGATACGAATGGAGGGCGAAAGGGAGAAATGTGCCAAGAGGAAGGTGCATCAAGCCAACCCTGACCAGGACGCCCTTCCATTTGGAAACCAATGTCCTCACTGCAGGAGAACATGTGGTAGAAGTAAGGTTCTTCATTCATATCCCCCCTTTAAGGCTTGCATGGATCCTTCTTGTACCATGTGCAACTGTTTTAATTTAAATGAAGCAAACTTAAAAACAATATGGATTACAGAATGTCATTTGCGGGTCAAGAATAGGGCTCCACAGCCACCTACGGACCCAGTACTAAGACACTACACTTGGAGGACCATTATCCTCGGGCTACCATCAAGTCATTCCATTCTTAATTTTAAAAATCTGAAAAACAAAAAGAGGAATGCCTAAAGTAAGACTGTGCCATTCCATTTGTGGAGTCTAATTAGCCGGTTGGTCCACAAGACATAATTGGCATGGCTGCTGCTTCATTCCTTCAATTCATGATCCAGATGTTCAGTAACTGCTCCCTGCTGAAGGATGCAAATACTAAGGTGTAAATCTCCACTAATGTCATGATCACATACAAGAACAATCAATGCCAGCAAATTGAAAGCCAAGAATGCACAGCATATTTGTGCAGTTTTCAACCATGATTCACTGTGCAGGATGTCCTTCAGGAAAATCTGGCTGTGCAGAAACACACGTGGTGCATTTGCAGATAAAAAATAAAATCCATAAAAACCAGTGCTTCCTATACAAACCTTTGCCACAATTGTTGAGCAGATTAACTTCCTTTAGGAAGTCCATAGAATCCCATATGCGGTAATCACATGGAAGAAAAGTAACTTGAGGTACCATATATACTCATTTGTAAGTCTAGAAATTTTAGTTCAATAACCAACCTCAGACACCTGGTCAATACTGTACTGTACCTTAACTCTTATCAAAAAGGAACCATCCTCTTCTTTGAGTAGAGTTGCAAAAGACAAGAGTTTAGTCTATCCCAGGAAAAACTGATACAAGTGCCAACCCACTCTAATCTCTCCACTAAGGAGCTGCTTCTGACTGTTCTAATATCTGGGCAGGCAGGTCCCCTGAGGCAGGATTGGTGCTTTCCTCTCTCTGTGGAATCGCCCATAGTTTTGCTCCCAAACCCACCCTTAACTTATACATGAGGTTGACTTATACACGAGTCTATATGGCATATTGCATCCAAGATTACAACTGTAATTTTGCACAGGTGAGAAGTAGTTGTTGTACTCTTGGGAATGCTGTATAGTAGAAATACACAAATAGAGCAGAAGGAAAGTCCAGTGTGAAGGTGTTTGTGACATTCAGTATGGAGCACTGTATAAAACCTGAGCCTTTATTGAGCAAGGAAAAAACTCAAACTATTTTAATGAATTATTTTTATAAGATACTTCTGAAAAAGTGTGCAAGCACTGCTATGAGTATAGCTCCATATATCTCCACTAGCAAAATTACTTTTTATGGGTACATGTACATGCCTTCAAGTTAACTTAGGCAAGATTCAGTGGTGGTTTTATCAGTTCCTTCCTCCAAAATATAGCACATAGCAGTCTCCCAGCCAAGTACTAACCAGGGTTGAACCTGCTTAGCTTGCATGATCATTGGGGATCTGGAGCCTTTGGGACTGTTATATAACTGCTCTCTTTCATGCACAGTCAGCTGCAGAGCTCTGGTCAGTATACTGATGTTTCATAACATCTTTCATCTGCATGCAGTAAATATTTCTAATTTTGGGTACACATCATTTTCTTTGATTGCAGTATCATTTGGCTTTTAAATGAATGATATCATGACAGCCCCCCCCCCTCCTCCATAAGGACCTGTGATTCAGGGCCATGTGTGCACACAGTATGAGGTGTGACGTATTTACTCACCTTAACCAAGAGGAGCTGTTGGATCTGGAGCAACAGCAGGTTGGACATAAGCTGCTGGTTTTATATAAAGGGCAAAACACATACAGAGAACCCTTTAAGGCCATTCTGCACCCTTTCCTTCTGCAAAATGACTTCACCAAATTTAGCCAAGCAACTAAAGGTGTCAGTTAATTCACTGCATGCAATATTTACAAAGCTACAATAAATGTTTTATGCACTAGTAAAAAAAATGCAGCATCTACAGTGTAAACACTATAAGAGATCAAACACTATGAATCTTTACAAGATAAAAATCATAATTAAAATAAACACACACAATATTTACATAGCATTTGCAAAGGTATAATGCACACAACCGATTCAATGACAAATCTAAACCTTCATCTTAAAAAATGGAAACAAATAGCAATTCGGTTCTGTAGCAGATAAGGATAAAATTTGGCAATAATCCTCATACTCCTCACATAAAAATGCAAAAGGCATATTAGTTTTAAAACAAAAAAATGTCCAGCAAGCGTACAAAATAAATTTATCTTATCATCCTCCTGGAGAACTAAATTTGAATGGGTTTTTTTTTCTGAATGTATTTGAAAAAACCAAATGGCTTTGGGCAGAGATATAAGGAGAGTTGTAATGCGTGGGGGGAAGAGGTTTGAATGCACAGAAGGTGAGTTTTCAAAAGTACTTACAACTCTCTATCTCTAGAGTGCAGTTCTGTTCATCCAATGGATATCTTCGCAGGTCCATCATGCATGCTGCAGTTGTTGTAATTCTAGAAAGGAATACATACAAAGGTTTACATTTATAGATTTTGTTCAGTCTTCTGAAACTCTGGTAAAGCAACAGATATTGATGGTTGTTATACTAACCCTCACTTGTAAATGAACAGGAATGCTATCCATCGATTTGGCTGACATTAAAACAATCTGCACTTTTTTCATAATAATTTTTACATTATTGGATTTTTTTTGTAAGTCAGTGTAAAGTAATCTCACCTTACCAGTGCAAGCAATGCCAAACATGTCTGGTTAGTTGCTCATGTGGACAAATATAATTTGTCCACATGAACTGAAGCCTTCTTTACAGTGAGTTGACAGACTCAACTGTATTCTGATGAAATGCTCCTTCACAGGAAAAAAAACCCTCCCTCCTTGTAGAAAAGTCTGCATTTGGGGAAATAGCTGCTCATAAGCCTTCTCCCTGCCTTCTATTTTCATTGCTTCCTTTTATGCATATGAAACAGATCTACAAGTTGAAATGATACCATCCATGAACAGGTTTACCAGTTCACTTGATGACTCTGAAAACTAGGATTTACAGATATCCAAGAAGTATAATTGCTTTAACCATCACTGTTATGATTTGGACAATATTTCTTTGTAGAAAATATATGATGATAATTTTGGTGGCCCGATGCATAATCTTTGTGATTGTTTGTGTTGAACACAACTTTTGTGCAAATTCGCATGATATGTTAGCTGTATTTAACTAAATAAATATGCAAGATTCCAAATATTTTGCTGTGAAACACAAAACACAAAAAATAGAACACAAAAATGTCAAATTCCTTGAGCAAGAAACTGAAATACATTAGAACTGTTGATGTTGAAGTATTTTGTAAAGCGAGCACACATTCCAGACATGTATCTGCTCTTCACAAATATTCTGCAAGCAAGTTACATATCACACACTGCACACATTTTGTGACTATTTCTAACATATATTAGCAAATCTATTAGATATTGGTAGCAATACCTGTACTATCAAAATGCCTTTGTTGCCAAGTCTGAGGAAGGAACTGCCTTGAGGTATAATAAGGCAAAGAAATACTGTAGAAGATTACATCTGCATGCTTTAAATTAAAATTAAAATGAATTCTTTAAACCATATAATGATGCTTAGTAAATGTATCATCCTTGGCAGAATTTTGAAGTTTAGCAAAATTTCGAACCTATTTATTCATGTTAGATGCATATGCCACTTGGAAATGGAACACACAACATCAGCCAAACACAAATTATGTTTATATCTTATGTTCACAAAGTACTTTATGTTCTGAGATTCACAAACCATTAAGTATATAATCAGGCTTCCATATCCATGGATTCTGTATTCATAGATTCACTTATCCACAACTTGAACATATTACCTTCCCCGAAAGAAAGAAAAAATCCAAAAAGCAAACCTTTAATTTGTCATTTTATATAAGTTATCTCATTTGACCATACCTTTGTATATAATGGGATTTTACAATTCATGGAGTTTACTCTCTATGGAGGGTTCTGGAACCAACCCCCAGTGAATGCCAAGGGCTCACTGTATATTCAATATATAAAGAACTATCAGAATTCATATTGGAATTCTTGGGACATACATTGCAACACTTTTCTACAAAACAATATACCATGTTGTTGTTTTGTCAAGGGAAATGGTGTCTGGAAATGCTTAATGGAATGGACCTCGAAGCCTTGAAACAGCAGGAGATACAGCCCTCCAGTAAAAATAACTATACTGTTTTGTCCACTGAGACAGAGTAGCTGTAGATATATGCTATTCTAAGGTCACCGTTTTTTAAAAGGACACTGTACAGTTTAAGTACAACTTGAGTGCTTTGCATACATCCAGCTTATGTAGTCTTTGCCCTTCTGTACACGAGGTTCAAGACAGGAAGAAAGCTGAATCACATCAACAGTATGATTAAAAGTCAAGCTCAAATTCACCTTAGGAACAGAAATATGGGCCAAGTCTGAGGTCCAATGAGCTTGAGAAAAAGTCACAATTCATTTCAGGCAGAAAAAAACTTAACACATACTGCCTGCAAGCTGCCTGCAAGCTGAGATAATAGCAACAAAAATACAACCTTCAGTAGGAGAAAGAAGTTCTGCATTGCTTAAAGGCTTCAATGATGACCTAAATAATCGTATGATACCATTATTATACCATTATAATAAATGTCTTCAACATTGAGGCAGAAGGAATTAATGGGCATACAACCATTTTTATTACATATTTTAGGGAACGATGGCGAAAGTGGGCAATGATTCTGTAGTATGAGGTTGAAGGACTCTTGGTTATGGAAACACCATAAGCAAACAGCTCTAGAGAGAGTTAATACTGAACTGAGCTAGTTTTCATTTCTCCCAGAAGCTGTGATCCATTTTTGTGCTTAACCAGAGCATCTTTTTATTTCAGTAGAAATTTATAATAATAAATGCATTTTCTCCACAAAGACTGCTGTTCCTTTTCCACATCTCTAAACATGGAAGAAAACTGATAACGTGCCCACTAATTCCTTCTGCCTAAATGATTAAACTCTCTCTCTTTCAAACTCTCTCAAACACACAGATAACACTTCCCATTACCTTTGGGCAATGTTAAGAGAAGAGAAATTCACGATTTTCTCCACAGGAACATACAATACACCCACACCGAGCTCAAGGGAAAGCAAGACATACACATCAAAGAATAGGCTCAGGTTGCTAAATACCAATCTTGCTAATAATCCTTCAGTATAAATTTGTTTTCTGCACCTGGATGAATGCTTTTATTAGAATCTTTAACGGGACCTTCCATGCACAGTGACTAAGCACCAGTGACATGCATGTCTGAAATGGTTACGAAAGCTGTGCACTTGAAGATCTGCCCAGTGTTCACTTCTGCTTCTTGGAAGCAGGCCTATTTTGTGACAGTTGGAAAGGTTGGCAGCAACCCCAGTTATAATATATGGAAATGTGAGGACAAAGCTGCCTTGTGATTAATTTCTCTCCTGCATGAAAAGATCAGCACTGGGTTTTAGCAACAATATTTCCTACTTTTCTTTTCATTTGCTACCAGTTGTAAAATTGATTTAAAAATCTGTTTCTGTGTCTCTTTTGGAAATAGCTCCCTTCTCTTTCTTTGTACACTAAAACGAAGGAAAGTATTTGACAGACTTTAAGTTACAATGAACAGGGATGTTTGCAAAATACCCTACCTGAATTTCTCCTATGAATTTGGGATTCCAAATATATTCAGTCTTATTTGTTGAATGAAATCTCTGAGTATGAACAAGTCACAAAGGAAATTTCTCAGCACTTTTTTGGAGCTGCTGCCCATTTATTGGCCCATTTGTTGCTTTCCAACTAGCTCTGGATGTTTGTCCTCTCTCAGCCCATGGGAAAAAGGATGTTATAATGTGCATCCAGGTGACAAACCTCCTGTGAGAAACAGTGATTGCATGCTCAAGGCTATTCAGGAGGCTTCACATCAGTGTTGGGGTTTGAATTCATCTCTCCAGTACATTAAATAATCTGTCAACTTTATTCCACTGGCTTCATCCATGATAACGGAAAAATGGCGTTTAAGGCCTTCAAAAGCGTTACAAAGTTTGTTGCTAGAAAGTGAAAGGAAAGAGAACAAAAACGGCCTACACTTACATGTAGCAAAGCAGAACTAAGAGATCTATTAGGTAGTAAACTATGAACTTGATTTGAATGCTTCTACCCCAAAGCTACCCCTTTTCTTCTGTCATTGCCTGTTTAGTGGAATTGAATATTTACTTGCAAACAACCTGGAAAAAGAAAAGGAAATTTCTGTTCCTGTTTACTAGAGAAAATAGTTTTACATCTATATTTCATTTACTTCAGTGAAAGAGTAATAGCTACTAAAACTGGCGTTGGAGTCTCAATGGCTTATTGTGCTGGGGGACTTCAACATCCATGCCGAGGCCACCCTAACAGGAGCGGCTCAGGACTTCATGTCTTCCATGGCAACCATGGGGCTGTCCCAAATGGTATCTGGCCCTACTCACAGTGCAGGACACACTTTTGATTTGGTTTTCTGCCAGGGATGGGAGGACAGTGGTGGTATTGAGGAGTTATCTATTACTCCGTTGCCATGGACCGACCATCACCTGATCAGGTTTAGACTCACTGCACCCCATAACCTCTGCAGGGGTGGAGGACCCATTAAGAAGGTCTGCCCTAGGAGACTTATGGATCCGGATGGATTCCTGACGGGGATTTTCCTGCCACCTCGGTTGGTGATCCTGTTGATGCCCTGTTGTCCCTCTGGAAGATGACTAGGGCAATAGACACGATTGCTCCGGAACGTCCCCTCTCAAGTAGCTGAGCTAAACCAGCTCCTTGGTTCAATGAGGAGCTGGCAGTGATGAAGCGAAGGAAGAGGAGACTAGAGCGTGTGTGGCGTTCGGACCCAAGCGAGCCAAATCGAACACGGTTTGTTGCCCTTCTAAGGGCATATGGATTCCTGACGGGGATTTTCCTGCCACCTCGGTTGGTGATCCTGTTGATGCCCTGTTGTCCCTCTGGAAGATGACTAGGGCAATAGACACGATTGCTCCGGAACGTCCCCTCTCAAGTAGCTGAGCTAAACCAGCTCCTTGGTTCAATGAGGAGCTGGCAGTGATGAAGCGAAGGAAGAGGAGACTAGAGCGTGTGTGGCGTTCGGACCCAAGCGAGCCAAATCGAACACGGTTTGTTGCCCTTCTAAGGGCATATGCCGTGGCAATAAAGGCTGCAAAGAAATCTTTCTTTGCAGCCAATATTGGGTCCGCAAAGAACCATCCGGCTGAGTTGTTTCGAGTTGTCAGAGGCCTATTAAATCCCACCATTCCAGATGGGAACCCTGACAACTCGACGGCCCGCTGTGAAGCGTTTGCTCGGTTCTTTGCGGACAAAGTCGCTTTGATCCATTCTGGCCTGGACACCATGTTAACGGTGGTCTCTGAGGATGTAACACGAGCACCTGCTTGTCTGATTTTGATGGATTCATTTCAATTGGTGAAACCCGAGTATGTGGACAAGATACTTGGAGGAATGAGGCCTACCACATGCATCCTAGACCCCTGCCCATCCTGGCTTCTAAAGGAGGCCAGAGGGGGATTGGCCGAGTGGGTGAAGGTGGTGGTTAATGCCTCCCTTCGGGAAGGCAATATTCCAGCCAGCTTAAAACAAGCTGCAATAAAACCGCTGTTGAAAAAACCATCACTGGACCCCACTCAATTCATCAACTATCGGCCTGTTTCCAATATCCCCTTTTTGGGCAAATTCCTGGAATGTGTGGTGGCCTCACAACTCCAGGTATTCTTGGTAGACATGGATTATCTGCATCTGCCAAAGTCTGGCTTCAGGCCGGGACATGGTACTGAGACAGCCTTGGTCGCCTTAGTGGATGATCTTCGCCGGGAGCTAGACAGGGGGAGTGTGTCCCTGTTGGTTCTGCTGGACCTCTCAGCGGCCTTCGATACCGTCAACCACGGTATCCTTCTGGGACGCCTCGTGGGAATGGGCCTTGGTGGCACTGTTTTGCAGTGGCTCAGGTCCTTTCTAGAGGATCGTACCCAGAAGGTGTTGCTGGGGGACAACTGCTTGGCCTCACAACCATTGTCTTGTGGGGTCCCACAGGGTTCTATACTGTCCCCCATGTTGTTTAACATCTACATGAAGCCGCTGGGGGAGATCATCTGGAGTTTCGGGGTGCTGTGTTATCTGTACACAGATGATGTCCAACTCTGTTACTCCTTCCCACCTACTACTAAGGAGGCTGTTCAGGTCCTGAACCAGTGCTTGGCCGCTGTATCGGACTGGATGAGGGCTAACAAATTGAAACTGAATCCAGACAAGACAGAGGCACTCCTGGTCAGTTGAAAGGTCGAACAGGGCATAGGGTTACAGCCTGTGTTAGATGGGGTTAAACTCCCCCTGAAGACGCAGGTTCGCAGCTTGGGTGTGATCCTGGATTCATCGCATTTGCACAACTAAAACTTGTGCACCAGTTGCACCCGTACCTTGGGAAGTCTGACTTGGCCACGGTAGTCCATGCTCTGGTTACATCCCGCATAGATTACTGCAATGCCTTTGAAGACGGCCCGGAAGCTTCAAATGGTCCAGCGTGCGGCAGCCAGGTTGCTAACAGGACGGCGCTCAGGGAGCACACAACTCCTCTGTTGCATCAGCTCCACTGGCTGCCAGTTTGCTACCGGGCTCAATTCAAAGTGCTGGCTTTAGCCTATAAAGCCCTAAACGGTTCCGGCCCAGCCTACCTATCCGAACGCATCTCTTCCTACGAACCCTCCAGGAAGTTAAGATCATCTGAGGAGGCCCTGCTCTCGATCCCGTCTGCTTCGCAAGCACACTTGGCGGGGACGAGGGACAGAGCCTTCTCTGTGGTGGCCCCTCGGCTATGGAACTCCCTGCCTAGGGATATTAGATCAGCCCCCTCCCTCCTGACTTTTTGGAAGAAAGTAAAAACCTGGCTCTTCGAGCAAGCATTTGGAACCCCGGAATAGATAGTCAAGCTTGAGATGGAGAATGACCCAGGAACGGCCAAGACGATGAAACGGATGAGGAGTGGAATGAGAGGATATAGCTCTTTTAAAATTGTTATTGCACTGTCTTTTTTGTCTAAATGCACTTAATTGTTTTTGTTGTTGTATTGTATTGAGGGCATCGAATTTTGCCAATATGTAGACTGCCCTGAGTTGCCTGCGGGCTGATATGGGCAGGATATAAGTGATGTAAATAAATAAATAAATAAAACTGCAGTACTTTATTAAAATCTCAGATAGCACAAGGCTAAGGAGGTGATGCCCAATAGAAATCAAAATGCTTGCCTGAAATGAGCAATTGAATCACAACATAAAAGAAGATATGTGACCAGACTTGTTCATTCAATTGTATGTGCCCATCTATTTCTGCTGGTTATCCAAAAGCCAGAACGGGGATCCCATTTGGATGGACAACTCTTATTTTAAAAATGTCTTGTACTCCATATCACACACCCTGCAAGGAAGATGAATATCCAGAGACGCAGAAGTGGGACTAAGTTGCAATCGTGTGGAGCTGCCAGCCTTTCAGCATCTGTAACAGAAGACAGGTCCCTTGCCTTTTCCAATGGTCTACAATAGGCAGCACTCTTAATCTGAAAAACCAAGGCAGATCCAAAGGAAAGTGCAGGCCCAAACAATAAAATAAGCAAAGTATGGAAAAGTTTTTTAAAATATAGTTCTCAGTTGCTCATGAGAAACAGCCATTAGCAAACAGTAAGTATACATTTCTGCTTAAACTATTTTAATCTTTTCTTTACTTTGAAGATATGAATAGGTGATGTGTTTGCTTATTCAAATTATTACTCCCAGAGAGAAAACCACATATTTACAATGCTAGCTATCTATACATCTATTTTACTTCCTTATTCTGAAAGAAGCTATTTTTTTTTTAAAAAAACCCTTAAAACCCAGAATTGGTGAAAATTGACATCAAGAAAGAAAATGTAGCCAGCCTCCCACCAGGATACTCAAACTGATACATTTGTGGCCAGTATCCATCACATTGAAAATTAAGGCTCGCTACTGGATGTAATCCCAGGTAAAGTGCTGGTCAACAAACAAGAAAGAGTAAGACAACACACTAGTATTTAGAAAAACAAAGAGCTATAGAGTAATTACTTTTCATGAGACCCAGACATATCCACATAATGAAGCATTGTATATATTTGGTGTATTAACACGTCAACTGGCATCTTTACATAACTTGCACAAGAATTCATTAAAATGTTTCCTTAACAAGCCTTTTAACATTTCTGTTATAACAACAGCAACTTGTGGTGAAAAATATTGGCATACATTATTCCTGAACACTTCATTACCATTAATTAATAGTCTTCTGACGTTACTTTATATTCCTTTGCTTCATGCTCCACACAGTTTATTAACATTTCAGTGTAAAGCGTTCCTGCTTTGGAGAATGGATCTGTGTACATCACACCCTCATTGTCCTCACAGCACAACTCCATTTTTAAAATGGAGCAGGAAAGTACCTGATTTATCTATTACATGTCTCTCTATCTTTCTTGGTTTGTTTGTTGGTTGCAGTCCTGTCGTTACATACCATAATTGATTTCATTTTGTTTTGTCCTCACTATTTACAACACCACCTAACAAATCAGTGATATATACACAAAATGTAACTCAGGATGGCATTTCACACATCTGATAAAGTCCATGAAAACCTATATTCCAATAAATCTGTTCATTTTTAATAAGCCAAAGGATTCTTTGTTCCCTGGTCTTTTCCTGATCTTTCTTATCACAAAGACACTGAACACTGCGCTGGAAATCTTTCAGATCAAGATTTAGATTGTATTGAAATGAGATAAACTGATGAAGCTCAGAGGAAATTAAATGGGGTGAAACTGGCAAGAAATCTCAAGATGAGACAGACAAATCTTCTTGCTTAGCAGAAATAAATATGATACTCCAAAAGGAGATTTGATGTACTGTAAATAATCTTGGCTATATCTTGACATTGTTTTAGCATTCTTGTTTATAAAGAAAGGGATATTTTAGAAAAAAAATCTTGGTAACACTGGAAAAGGAAAACTTCCAGCATATCCATTTCTGGTATACTTTGTGCCTATATATCTAACTCCATTTGCTCAAAGCAAAAATTAATCATAGAGAAAAGGGTGGAACAGTGTACATCGGAACAAAAATATTTATTAAACTTTATGTTCTAAGATTTGTTAAATCAACAAGCAATTTCATTTCTCTTCCCCTTGGCTGCAGTTGGAGCTCAACTTTGAATGTAGCAGCTAGCAAGGAGTAGGTTTTGGATGCTGTTAGTAAATAACTCGAGTACCAGCTACAATAGGACACTAAGGTAACTCTATGTTATGAATTTCTGTCATAACATAGTCAATAGCAGACTTCAGGCCTGTGTGAATGTAAGCATGCACAAACACACACACAGAGTGTGATTTCTGGCATTGTTCCAGATGCTGGCAGGAAAATGCAGTTTACATTGAGTCATACTTTATATTTAGATCAACTAATAATCAAAGTATCATTTCTTATTATAATGTGGAGAAGAAAAAAATGGTGAACTACTGAATGAAGGAGTTTCCTGAGCAAAGTGATATATTGACAGAAGATGAGAACAGTCATGTAGCTCAACATTTAACTTAATATCTTCACACCATTACTGACAAAACATTAATATAATACAATTCTAGATGAGCAAAACATAAAACAACAGCAATAAAATATCATCTATATGAGTAGTATTCTACTCCTTTTTCTGAACCACCCCCATTCAACATTTAGCTGCTGCAGCTGCAACATTCAGAAGTTAGTGAACAGCAGGGAAAATGGAGAAATGGCCCCATAGCCAGATGCACACTGCTTAATTGTTTGCTCAGTCCTCTGCAGCAGCAGTTCTCAAAATATGCTCCATGGGGCCTGTTGGCTCCACAAAGCATACCGAGGGGCTCAGCAGATTCTCCCTCCCCCCTCCAAGTTCTCCCTCCTCTTTCCTGCTCCTGCCCCTCCCTGCCTCCAAAAGCATTTCCACCACCCTCTCCTTTAATGTCAAAAGTCTTTTTCCTGCATGACAGAAGGGGGTTGAACTGGATGGCCACTGGGGTTTTTGCTGCTGCTGCTGCTGCTGTTGTTGTTGTTATTATTATTATTATTACAAAGGTTGGGTTGGGGGTTGGGGGTGCTTTGATTGTGCTTTTCCTGCATGGCAGAAAGGGGTTGGACTGCATGGAATTTCAGCATTCAAGTTTATAAAGAATTGAATTATTATGATCATTCATCTTTAACAATGGATAAAACTGCTTGGATGGAATTGGAGACTGGCTTTTGGGGGTTTGGCAAGGGCAGAGGTACCAAAGGCCAATTCTCTTTCCTGTGATCCCCTGCAGGCAACTCCGTGTCAAGTGTTTGAGCTCAATCTAAGTTTTTCCCAAAATAGTGACTAGTTTCAGCTTCAGTTACCATTTTGAATAGGACTCTAACAAAATAGAGGTATTTGGGAGTTTTGGGGGTTCTGGAGTATTTTCTGAATGAGGTTGGGAGTGTTTTGCAAGCTCTGGAAAGCACGTGTCTTTTTAGGGCAAAACACAATAAAAAACCGTGCTCCAACTTTTGGTTTAAAATGAGGCCAGAGACTTTGGGGAATTTGTGGGGTACTCCAGATGATGAAGAAGTATCACAAAGGGGCTGCATATAGTCACAGGATGACAACACCTTTTTTTACACATACTGAGGGAATAGGTGATTTCTGCAACTGAGATTGTGTGACTATACACACAAAACCCCCAAAATTTACAAAACAGCCCATTGCCACATTAGACTGCACTGTAAAAATAATATCCCTGCAGAGTAGAAGTGCATGATCTATGAATGGCCATTCAAATTTTTTTCTATACATTTCAAGAGTGTGTTATAAACACCCAACACTGATATACTGGATATAATCTCAGAATAGTAACTCTAATTTCCACCTTTGCTACATATTCAAAGATAAAAATACAAAAATGAGATCCACACACTGATGATTTTGAGTGAAATACAAGTGAGGATAGTCAGTTTAAGATTTGAGGAAGATAAGAGTGGAACAAAAGATTCTGATGGAAAGGCTGCATTGAAAGGATAGAGCACTTTCAAAGCCTGTATTACTGATCTAATAATTATAGTCTGAATTATCTTTCTGAAACATTAGTAAATAAAAAGGAAAGGTTAAGTGCAAGCAATCAGTCTTATTCCTTCCTCTAAGAAAGAGAGAGCTTGAGACCATGCACTTAGCCCTTGTCTTTCTTTCTTTTTTGTTTATTAATGTCTCAACAAATAAATGCGTCACCATAAAATTCCAGCACAGACATAATGTTTATATTACATTTTCACTCCAATGATTAAGTATTATTTTGTTACTCTCTTATTTAGATTTATGCCCTGCTTCAGTCAGAAATTACTGAGCAATCTGTATCCAGGAAATCTAAACACAATATAAAGGAACACTAATATTTATTTCCTTTGATGTGCTTTTAGACACTGGATCCTAACACTATCAATCAATGTGCAATCTCTTTACTGGATTTTTTTGTTTTGTTTTCATAATGAGGGAAGACACAGCCAGCATGATATATTAGTTTGGGTGCTGGACTAGAATTCCAGGAGATCAAAGTTTGATCTTTGCTCAGCTTCTGGGTGGGCTTGGGCAAGTCACACAGTCTCAGTCTCAGGGGAAGGCAATGGAGAACCTTCTCTGAACAAACCTTGTCATTGAAAACATGTGATAGGTCTGCCTTAGCCTCTACCAAAATACCCTAGGTGAACCAAATCCCACCTGATCTTGGAAGCTAAGCCAGCTCAGACATAGTTATAACTTGGATGAAAGACTGCCAATGCATATCAAGTGCTGCAGGCTATATTTCAGATGAAGGAACTAGCAAAACCACCTCTCAGTATTGTGATGCTGAGTCAACAGGAGTCTTGAAGGCACATGAGGGTAGATTTGCTTTAGGGTCACTCTAAGTCATAAATGACTTGAAGGCAAACAGCAAGAAAGAAAGAAAGAAAGAAAGAAAGAAAGAAAGAAAGAAAGAAAGAAAGATCCCACCTAAAATATTGTGAAAGAGGCACAACTATTCAGCACACAGCTTGGCTGAAAGCATTTTGACCTCAGGAGCAAAGTTCCGTATGTATAAGTCTAATTGGCTTATCCGTGGATCAATGTGAGAAGAGTACATTTACATTTATCAAAAAGAACCATCCCCTTCACTAAGTAGAGTGGCAGAAGGTGGAAATTTAGCCCATCCTGAGAGAACCTAAAATATGCACCACCACAGCACCTCTTCTGGCCTTTTTGAATGCATGATTGGGAAAATGGAGGTACCACCTCCTGCCCACCCAATGTGATGTTTGTTGAGGCCTGTGAAACCTCTGAGGATGAGGCTGGGGATTTTGTCGTTGAGCCTGGTGTTTCTGTGGGGGAAAGTGTTTTTTGGGATGATGGGAATGTTATGGGTAGATCTGTTTTGTGGAAATAGGCAGTAGTTCTCATGAGAATCAGTCAGAGATTGACTCTGAAAGGAATGTGGAGGAGATAGGAGGATATCACTATTTTTACAGATCAGATGGGATAGTGTGAAACAGAGACAAATCCAGTGTTCCCAGAGACTGAAAGATAAGCAAAGGGAACCCAGGTATGAGAAAGAGTGATGTCATGGGCCAGAGAGAGTATTCTTAAGGAATTGGAGTCAATGTTCAGTGGGGAGATCAACGTTGGATTTCTTGTGTCAGGTTGCCTGTATTGGGAGCTCCGAGTTAGGAGTTCTGTTCTTGGGGCTGTATCTTGTTTTCCTGTTTAAGTTCCATGCCTCTCGTTTCAAGCTTTTGGGATTATACTCAAGTTTAAATATCAAGCATTTGGACTGGGTTGGTTTTCCCCTGATAGTCCAGTCGTGTTCGACTCTGGGGGTTGGTGCTCATCTCTCTTTCTAAGCCGAAGAGCTGGTGTTGTCCATAGACATCTCCAAGGTCATGTGGCCGGCATGACTGCATGTGGTGCTCTTACCTTCCCACCAGAGTGGTACCTATTGATTTACTCACGTTTGCATGTTTTCGAACTGCTAGGTTGACAGAAGCTGGGGCTGACAGCGGAAGCTCACACCGCTTCCTGGATTTGAACCTGCAACCTTTCGATCCACAAGTTTAGCAATTCAGTGGTTTAACCCACTTTGCCACCAGGGGCTCCCTGCTTTTGGATTATGGTGATGTTCATGCTTTCAAGCCTTTGGATATAATTCTAGTTTAAGTGCAACAGCTCTTAGATTACAGTTTCTTGCTTTTGTCTTAAGTGATTTTTGGAATTCCTTTCAGAGTTAGTCATTGCTTTTGTTAAGCTTCTGGAAATCTAACTCATTAATGTATTTTGAAACTGTTTGCAATAAACTTACTATTCTTGTTCATCTGTGTGGTGTTTGGGTGAAAAAAAGGATAAAGTTGGCATCTGGGCTGCAACAATGTTGCTTTCCGCTCTCCTTGCAATAACCCTTGACTTATTGATGAGGCTGACTGATATATGAGTATAAACAGCATGTTATTCTATGAATAAAAATTGAAATGAAAAATATGGTTTTACCCTTTTGAAAAAAAAAGTCAGTTTCCTTTCCTTGCCTCTTACCCAAAGAATTATAAGCCCCTTGCTACTATGTATAACACGCAAAGAACCCTTTGCCTTTTAGCTGTAAAGGTTCAGTCCCATAAGCCCAAGCACATTCTGCTCATAGTATGAAGCCCTTCCTGAGTAGCCTAATCCATCAATTCTTTCCTTCTACAATTTTAATTCTTGTCTTGATAATTCCACCAACTGGCTGCATTTACAGAATAGTGTCCCCTAACATAATCCTTTCAATTATCATGAATGTGAGACATCACACTAAAATCTGGCTGAAATGTAGCTCCCAACTGGTACTAGGAGTGCCAATTCTTGCAATAAACAAAATGTACACAATACCTTTTATTCCTCTGGCTTTTACAGCTCAATAAAACCACGCCATGTCTTTAGTATTATAGTACTATTACTGCTTTTATAGTTTTCACCTAAATTTGTGTTTCAAATATGTCTGGGGAGTAATACCAATTTAACTAAACATTCATGAACTTCACTCAGAAATGTGAGGAGAAATGATGTCATGAATCCTTCCCTTCCCATTTCTCCGAATCATCTCATCTATTATTCAATGCATGTAGTTAAAGTAAATTCTACTTAACTCAATGGGACTTACCTTTAATGAGACACACATAAAGGTAAGGTAAAGGTTTCCCCTTGACATTAAGTTTAGTTGTGTTTGACTCTGGGGGGTGGTGATCATCTCCATTACTAAGCCAAACAGCCAGTGTTGTCTGTAGACACCTCCAAGGTCATGTGGCTGGAATGACTACGAGGAATGCTGTTACCTTCCTGCTGAAGTTGTACTTATTGATCTATTCACATTTGCATGTTTTTGGACTGCTAGGTTGGCAGAAGCTGTGACTAACAGTGGGAGCTCACCCCACTCCCTGGATTTGAACCACCAACTTTTAGGTCAGCAAGTTGAGCAGCTCAGAGGTTTAACCCACTGTGCCGCATATATGATTGCACTGTTAATCTCTGATTCGCATACACACCCCAACTGGCCTTTTAAGCCTCTGGGGTCTAATTTCAAATATGGCAGTCAAACATTTAAAGTGTTTTCATGTTCAGGTTTAAAAACAGAACCACAGAAGTCAATCTGGGTGGGGAAATGGCTGAGAAATAATGTCTGTCAATGCAGAACCTATCAGGTTTAAATATATTATTTTCTTGGTGCTTTCATTGTTTGATGTCTGTAGTCTCTCATTATGTCTTGATATTAAATACCTTTGTGTTATGAAGGGGGAGGGGCTTAACATTCTCAGTCAGGGAGATACTTTTCTGGTTTCTCTGACCAATGTACAACCCCAGGATTCCACAGGATGGAACAATTACAAGTGGAGTAATAGCAGTATAATTATGTAGTGTGAATTGGCCCTTGATTGTATTATCTACTATTTTTGAGCTAACTCCACTAATTTTAGCTGTCCTACATTTAATTCACAGTAGTGGTTCTCAACCTTTTATCCTCCAGATAGCCTCAGAAAGTGATGAGCTTTCATTATATAGAAGTTTTGAAACATAGGTTTAATGGTCACAAGTCGGAGATGCTTTAGCTACTGAATTACCAGGCTATGTGACCTTTGGGATTCCTTCCAGTTCTATCATTTTTGGCATAAACCTAATGCACACACTTGCCGCTTTAAGTGGTGCTAGGGAGCATCCTTTGGTCGCAAGTGCTTCCTCCAGCATAGGATTAAAAGAATAAGAGAGCCACTTCCATGTTTAGCAAGAGCATTAAGAGGCTGTGTGGTCCACCATGACTCCTTACCTCCAACCTGGATTGGTCTCTCCATCCGGTTGGCTGCTGCCCACCTTGGGCCTTTATACTACAGCTGTACTGGAAATAGCTCACAGTGCAAAAGTCTTTTTCATGAAGATAATAAGAAGACTTATAGGATGTCTATGTGTTTGCTCTGCACTTTGATTCCGGTGGTCATCCCACTTTATAGAACCCATGTGCATGCAGGATATCTGCTTTGGAAGAGTCTTAACAAAACTGTCACATTATTCAACCCTTTCAACTATAAAATATGTGACTGTGCAGTTCTAATTAGTGCTTGGAACACTTCATATGAAGTCATGAATTTGCTCCAAGAAATTCCACATGTAATGTGCTCTAACACTATGTACTTTATTTTAATTACAGAAATTAGCTGAAATAAACATTTACAAATGCACTAAATCACTGTAAGGACATCCTCTGGTATAAAACAACAGAACACAAGGATAAGAACAATATATCTACCTATTCCATCTTTCCAACTAGCAGAGCTGAGCAGGGCTTTCACCAATGTAACTACTTAAGATTTGACCGGATACGGTATATTAAACATAACATACATATATATTTAAAATGATCAGCACTCCTTTTCCAATAATGGCTAACCTAAACAAACCATCTAGTCTAAACTGGCTTTTTTCTAGGTTTCTTGGGAAACCTCTTTCAGTCATGGCATTTCATAGATATCTATAGAGCATTTTCTTCTTTCCAAGACCCCGAAGGATGGTTAGGATCAAGACTAATCAGTGGTAAAAGTCCTGACAAATGGTCTTTCCCTGTCTGTGGCAGGGCAGTTGTTCTTTTGAAGATTCACAGGGATGGATAGTATTGGTTTTGCTTAAGTACAGCCAATAATGATACTGTCTACTATATGCTACTTTATGGGAGTTGTAGGCCAAAACACCTGGGGACCCACAAGTTGAGAACCACTAGTTTAAATGGAAAATTATTTCTAAGTTTCTCTTTTATTCTTCTTCCATGTTTAACCTTGAAACTGCTTCAAATTCTCTAATAAATCACTGATGGGCCATGGAATAGCTTTCCTGCAGCATCCTAAATTTCAGATTTTTTAAAAAAAATTAAATTTACTAATTGAACGAGTTACTACAGTGACAGTCTTTTTTGCAGATACAGTAGGCAGAAAATGACAACAAAGTATAATCATTTAGGGAGAAGTATTAGGCTAGAGGTAATGGAACAGCTCCAACACAAATTTTACAGTGTCCAGAAGACAGCAACTTTGTAGTTCAATAAAAAGGGTCATACAAAGATGTTTCACATTTCTGTGTCTTCCAGCAAATGTTACTATGGAAAATTGACTATTACTTATTGCTGGTTTTCTTCCCAGTAAACTGTAAGTCATACAACAGTGAGGCAGGGCTGAAGAGAGATGAGAAACGTTTGCATGCGAACAAACAAGCTGACAGTTGATGCCATATGGACTCCCAAAGCACTGGTTCCCAAAGGAAAGATTTTTTCCCTTAAATGTCCCAAATCATATTGACTGCTTGCCCACAATTCCCATTGGCTTTCTTGTCATGAACATATTTTGAAAAAAAAAAACCCAGAAAGGAGAGAGTATAAATGAGAGCAAAGTTTCTTGGAAAGCTAATCTACAAGAAAGGAGATTCCATCTGAACATGAGGAAGAACTTCCTGAGTGTGAGAGCCATTCAGCAGTGGAACTCTCTGCCCCGGAGTGTAGTGGAGGCTCCTTCTTTGGAAGCTTTTAAACAGGGGCTGGATGGCCATCTGTCAGGGATGATTTGAATGCAATATTCCTGCTTCTTGGCAGGGGGTTGGACTGGATGGCCCATGAGGTCTCTTCCAACTCTTTGATTCTTTGATTCTATGATTCTATGAAATGAGCAGAAGTGTGATGCTGTTGCTATGCCGGTTTGTCCACCTCTGCCCACCCTACTTCCTTCCAGGGCACACCACAATTAACACCAGAGGACTGTTTGCAAGGACAATGTGTTGCAAACAGGATTGCAGGTATGGAGAAGGCCTTTCCTAACTTTACCCATTTAGCAGGATTCCAGACTTTGTGTCAGAATTTTAGCTGGACTCGTTACTAAAGAGAAGTCTCTTAAGGGACACCTCTAGACTTTCTGTCTTTATTTGGGTGATTATGGATGCAATCCAATTGTGTAATTCAAATCTTAGTATAGCCAAAGTTTTGAACCATGACCTAGATCTACACTGCTATATAATGAACCATGGCTCCCAAGATGCATTTTTACAGACCTTGCAGCCCCCTTCCCCAAATTCTCAATACAAAGCAAGGTGAAATAAAGACATTGGCCAAATTTAGTAGCATGAAAAACTGATAATGTGGCTTTTCACCAACGTTCAGTACCAAATCATGACTATCTTATCCAGGCAAATTTAATGGTTGGCAAAATGGAAGCATTATGTCTGTCTGACTGCACTTTTTATGGAGGAACCATGTTTGCAAGGAGCTACTGCAAGGAACAGCAGATCGCCCTCAGATGATCCTTTTATATTACTCAGTGCATACAAGTAGTTTTAAAAGGATGATAACAGAGCTTAAAACCATCAGATCCTGTCTGTTCTTGGTTAGTACTTGGAGGGAAACAACCAACAAATACCAGGTGCTATAGGATATATTTCAGAGGAAGGAACCTGCAAAATTACATCTGAGTATTTCTTGCCAAAAAGAATCCCATAACATTCATAGGAAATATGTTAAACTCAGGGCCCTTCTACACAGCCCTATATCCAAGAATATCAAGGCAGAAAATCCCACATTATCTGAGTGTGGACTCAGATAACCCAGTTCAAAGCAGATATTGTGTGATTTTCTGCCTTGATATTCTGGGATATAAGGCTGTGTGGAAGGGCCCCCAATCGCTTCATGGTGGTGGCTGATATGTTAAAACAAAGAGTGTGCAAGAATCCTCATCTTACTCAGGCTAGAGCTACACTGCCCTATTTCAGAATGCAGTTTAACTTCATTGAACTGGATTATATGGCAATGTAGACCCATATAATCCAGTTCAATGCAGTTAAGCCACATTCTGAACCTGCATTATAAAGCAGTGTAGATCCAGTCTCAGTTCTATCCATAATCCATCCCCTTTCTGCATCTTTTCAGGAGCCTCTGCAACTGATTTAGGTGAAAAGTAAGACAACACATTACTTTTCGGTGTGAACAGGAAAGAATGGAACAATGGACTCAACAGCATACTTTCAGGACCCATCTACACTGCCATTTAAAATGCAGATTATCTGCTTTGTACTTGATTATATTGGTCTACACTGTCATACAATCCAGTTCAAAGCAGATAATCTGGATTTTATGTGGTAGTGTACATGGGGCCTCAGGCCCCTTCTACACTGCCAGATAATCTAGGTTATCAAAACAGAAAATCCACATTATCTGTTTTGAACTGGATTATCATAAGTCTACACTGCCATATCATTCATTTCAAAGCAGATAATCTAGATTTAATACAGCAGTGTAGACCGGGCCCCAGGCCCTTTCCACAGAGCTGTATAAATCTACACTGAACTGGATTATATGGTAGTGTGGACTCTTCCCAGCTAAGGGAATCCAATTCTCTATTGATGGGAATACAGTTTCATATGTAAGTTTATCCCACAAACAAACAAGTTTTAAAATTCCATTGATGTAAGAAATCACTTCCAAACTCGGCCCTGGATCCACTCCTGCTTTGCTAATTTAAAGACTAGACTTTTAAAATAATGTTTGGGAAATATAATGCTTTCTTACATCACAGAAGGATTCTGAACTGAATTTCTATGGTTCTTTCAGTGGTACCGGAGAACAACTGTGCTTATATTTAGAAGCTATGCTTTATTATTTTCTTTTGGATACTGCATCAATAATGACAATGGAGAACAGCAATCAATTATCTGATTTCACTGTTCTTTCATATTAGGCTCCTCAATTCTTTGTCTCCTGCTGCCTTAAAATGATGGGTTAGGAAAAAATGCCTACTTTCCTTCTTCTTCTAAGACAAAGAACAGGTTGCTGCCTACACAAATTCAGCTTCCATAAAATGCGCTAAAGTTCATGGAGGCCAAAAGAATGATCTAAATGAATCATCATTTAGAACATGTCACAACTCCATGGAAACCAGAATCAGCCTGTCTTTCTGCAATGATTAATATCACCCAAAAATGGGCATCTTTCTCTTTCCACAAGGGAAGAAGTTTCTATAGTTAGGTAGCTGAACTTCAGAATTTAACATGAAGTTATTTTTTGACGGAACTAGGAATTTTACTGCAAAAACATGCCTAGCGATCTAGATTGTTGTTTCTCCAGTCTAAAGTGGTATGAAAGATTCTTAAGAGATAAACAATCAATGTGTGGCAGGGATGGAGCTCTTCCCTAAAGGTTTCCTCTGATTTTTTCTATTGTTCCAGAGATGTTGCTAACAGGAAAAAGCAAAGGACAAGTTGCAAGGAGGCTGGTAAAGCTGAAGCATTTCCGTTCCTATCTCTACCCTTCCTATGGCCAGATCTACACTGCTCTATATCCCAGCATCTGATCCCAGATTATTTGGCAGAAAGGCCAAAAGTTGGCATCTCATTTCCTATCTCTACCCTCTTAGCATCTCACGCAGTACCTGGGTTGTAAACATTTTAAGGACAATGGGAGATGAATGCTGCAGTGCAGTTAAAAAGTCAAGGTGCTAAACCACCTTGACTTTAATGTTTTACTTTACAGTTAGACAAACACATGAGGTGTAATCACATGATGTTTCTAAGGATATCTTCAGAATAAAATCGACGAACTTGCTTACATTTAAATAATCTAACTTTGCAAAAAGAAATATACCATTTGGTAGAGCTTTCACTTTTTACAATTTACGGTTTCCTTATCAACTGCTATAGTTCATTGCCCATTTACCTAGGCATATGTCTGATTGAACTCTGTGAGACTTACTTCTAAGTGAACATAAACAGAGAGTGACTTTGGTGTAGCAGTTTGAATGTTGGACCAGGATTTGAATTCCATTGGCTACCTATTGTGAATAATGTATTCTCAGCCTCAGAGAAAGGCAAAGGCCAGTCCCCTCTGAACAAATGTTGCCATGATAATCTTGGATAGGTCTACCTTAGGGTAGACCTTCTACAGTGCCATATAAAATCCAGATTATCTGCTTTGAACTGGATTATATAGCAATATAGATTCATATTATCCAGTTCAAAGCAGATAATGTGGATTATCAGTGGAGGAGGGCCATAATTGGAAAGAACTCGAAGCCACACCATATTAACAAACATAAACAACACTGAAGTCTATTACATACAACCCCAGCTAACATGCATCCCTGAAACTTCTCTCTTCTTCCTATGATGTTTTTATCTATAAAAAGCTTATCATTTTTAAAGCTCTACAACAGATAAATGAATCCATATCAAACAGAAAAGAAGCAATTGAAGGCATGAAACGGAAGGGGGAAATATATATATCTTATGTTTATAGATAGGTTACTTGAAATGCTTGGTGCTGACCTGAGGCCATAGAGAACTGTCCCATCTGGATGTAAACGAATCATCCTGTTCTTCACAGTGACACCATGTACAAATGACTTCTTATCATTCAGGAAGTAGGTATCAGGCACCCAAAGCTGATCTGCTACTCTATTGTCCAGTGTAAGATTTAAAGGTATTACGTTATACGAAAGCCTCTTATCCCTCCATGCTTGCTGAAAGTACATTGTCAAGGTATAGTCCTGAAATGATAGAAAAGAGAGAGGAAAAATAGGTTGAAATCAGTTTTACCATTCCTTGTGTTATTTGTGGTATGCAAAGCAAATCAGCTACTATCTATCTCTGTCCAATACGTATTGCACTCCAGTTTAAACATACAGGTCGAGAATTAATTATTTAGAATTCCAAAATCTGAAATACTCCGAAATTGTTCATGGCTGATATAGTGACACCTTTGCTTTCTGATGATTTGTTGTACACAAACTTTGTTTTATGCATCAAAATATTCCCTTCAGGCTATGTGTATATGGTGTGTATGAAACATACATGAATGTAATGTTTAGACTTGGATACCATCTCCAAGATATCTCACAGTACAAGCATCCCCAAATCTGGGAGGGGGGAATCCACAATACTTGTGGTCACAAAAAAATTGGTTAACGGATATTCAATCTATACTTCTCTTTTAAATATTTGAGTTAAAGCCACAGTGCTGAGCAACACGATAACAATCTCTAACATTTTGTACTCCTCCCTAATAAAGACGAAAATATTGCACTAACCTAATATTGAATAACAGTGCAATATGTATTTGTTGGTCTTCATTAATATCATATTTGGTATGACCTGCATTATTTTAAAAAGTAAGCCTTGGGGATGCAATTATACCTCCCCTTTCCCAGATACAGACAATCCTGCCCTGAGTCCCCTACGGGGTGAGAAGGGTGGAATATGAATACTGTAAATAAATAATAAATAAATAATCCTTTATTTTTGTCAAGAATTTAAAAATATTCAGAATAAAATTATTTATTAAAATTTATATCTCCAATTGTTTGTGTCTCAAAAATACTATCTGATTTTGAATAAATTATACTGTTTGTGACTCACTGTGTGTTTCAAGAGAACGAAAGATTCTCTTGGTCAGACATAATTTATTAAGCAAATTGTCACAATCCTAGAATCATAGCATTACAGAATCATTCTGACTGAATATAAAACTATACTTTGCACTATCAAGGAAAGAGCCTATTAACAAGAATGCAGAAAACAGGAAAGAAGGTCTTGTTCAAAACAGAAACAGGAAAGAAAACAGGAAAGAAGGTCTTCTTGTTCAAATGAGGTATCTCTATAAAGGTTTTTCTTGGTCCATTGAAAACCCAGTTAAACAACCAAAGTGTTATTTTTTGGAAACCCCCTCGATGGACTGTCACCTTGTCGTGGTGAGGGGGCTTGCGTGTTCCGATGAACCTGTAGGCACAGCAACTGGAGTCGTGCACTCCCAGGAGTGGCTGCGGGGGAGGTCCCAGACCAAGAACAGTCCGAAGACCCAAAGACCTCAACGGCGGAGCAGGCGGAGGATAACATGGCACATGTTACAACGGCTGCGAAGGCGGAAGAAGGCTGCAACAGACTGAGAAGCCATGGTCATTGTGTTAAACTACATCACCAGTGGAACCTCATCTGTGAAGACTGTGTGTTGTTCAGTTGTGCACTGACCTCCACACATTAAAAAAACCCACACACAGGCGTCTTCCAAAGAAAATAAAAACCAACCAACCAAAGTCCCATGGCGATCAGCGAGTGGCGACGGGGGCAGGACTGTGAAATCTGGAAGCCCCTAGTCACAGACTGGCACATGGGGGGTGGGTACGGACTCAGTCGTTCTACCTCAAGGTCCGAGGCAGTTGAGTAGTTCGGCAGCTGTATCCGCGACTGAGCAGCCCTATTGAGGACCCACTCTGCTCACCCCACACGGGGAGGGGGCTAGAAAAGGTGCCCTAAACATAGTCTGCCTCACTTATCCCTGACTGGACTGCCGCGTCCAGTGGGGTCACCATCCTGCGGCCAAAAAAGAAAAATGAACTTCGGTACGTGGAACGTACGGACTCTGATGGACAACAGTGACAGTGAACGCCCCGAACGCAGAACTGCCATCATCGCAAGGGAGCTGGGACGCTTCAACATCGACATAGCAGCCCTTCAGGAGACCCGGAGAGCAGGAGAGGGACAGCTGAAGGAAGAAAAAGGAGGCTACACCTTCTTCTGGAAGGGACTGCCCGAAAAAGACCAAAGAATGCACGGAGTTGGCTTTGCCATCAGGAATGATCTGGTGAAACATCTGTCCGAAGCACCCACTGGCATCAACGAACGACTCTCAACCCTCCGAACTGATCTTGCCAAAAACCAACGGGCAACCATCATAAGTGCCTATGCACCAACACTAGACGCTGATGAAGACATCAAGGAGAAATTCTACTGTCAGCTGGACAACGTCCTATCGGGGATACCTAAGGAGGACAAAATCATTCTCCTGGGGGACTTCAATGCAAGAGTCGGGCGAGACTTCGACCTGTGGCCAGGCACCATAGGGAAAGACGGGGTTGGAAACAGCAACTCGAATGGCATCCTGCTTCTCACCAAATGTGCGGAGCACAACCTTGTCATCACCAACACGCTCTTCCGCCAGAAAAACAAGTTCAAGACATCATGGAAGCACCCACGGTCAAAGCATTGGCACCTCTTAGACTATGTAATCACACGTGCCAGAGACCGCCGTGACGTACTCCTCACAAGAGCCATGACAGGTGCTGACGACTGCTGGACCGACCACAGGCTAATCCGATCCACGATGGCTATCAAGATTGCCCCCAAGCGCAGACTCCAAGGAAGAAAGACAAGGCGCAAAATGAACACCCAAGCCCTTCAAGAGCCCTCCAGGCGAGCCCATCTCCAAACAGCACTCAAGGACCATCTACCCACAGTACACCCCGAAAATGTTGAGGAACACTGGAACAAACTGAAGACCTCCATCATCCAAGCCTGCGAAGAATCTATTGGATACCAAGCCAAGAAACATCAAGACTGGTTTGACGAAAATGACATCGAGATCCAACAGCTAATCGACAAGAAAAGGAAAGCCTTCCAAACATGGCAGAGAGACATCAACTGTGCTGCTAAGAAAAAGATCTACACCAGTGCAAAAGCTGAGGTCCAAAGAAGGACAAGAGAACTCAAGAACATCTGGTGGACAAAGAAGGCTGAAGAAATCCAACACCTGGCAGATACCCATAATGCTCAAGGATTTTTCAAAGCCACAAAGGTCATCTATGGGCCAAGAAACCATGGCATACAGCCTCTACGCTCATCAGACGGAACCAAACTCCTGAAGGACCAAAAGTCAATTGCACTACGTTGGAAAGAACACTACCAAAGCCTCCTAAACCGCAGCTCCAGTGTGGCCGAAGAGGTCCTCTCACAAATCCCGCAACAACAAACCAGGGATGAGCTTGCAGCACTGCCTAGTTTGGAAGAAGTCAGCAATGCCATCAGCCAACAAAAGAACAACAAAGCCAGCGGACCGGATGGGATCCCTGCTGAAATCTTTAAAGAGGGAGGACCTGCGCTGACACACCAACTCCACCAGCTCATAGAAAAAGTGTGGGTGACCGAGAAAATCCCAGCAGACTTCAAGGATGCCACCATCATCACCCTCTTCAAAAAAGGGGAAAGAACAGACTGCGGAAACTATCGAGGTATCTCCCTTCTAACCTCCGCTGGGAAAATCCTCGCAAGAATCCTTGCAAACCGCCTTCTGCCCCTCTCAGAAGACACCCTCCCAGAATCCCAGGACGGCTTCCGCCCCTCCAGAGGAACTGTGGACATGATCTTCACTGCACGACAACTCCAAGAAAAATGCAGGGAACAAAACCAACCTCTGTACATGGCATTCATCGACCTTGCAAAGGCATTCGACACAGTGAATCGCAGCGCTCTCTGGACCATCCTCCAAAAAATCGGGTGCCCAAGCAAATTTGTGAACATCCTGCGGCTCCTCCACGATGACATGATGGCAACAGTCTTGGATAGCAATGGCTCCCAAAGTGACCCATTTAAGGTGGAATCGGGTGTCAAACAGGGATGTGTTATTGCCCCAACTTTATTCTCCATCTTCATCGCCATGATACTACACCTTGTTGATGGGAAGCTTCCCACCGGAGTGGAAATCATCTATCGGACAGACGGCAAGCTATTTAACCTCAGCAGACTGAAAGCCAAAACCAAGGTCACAACAACATCTGTTATAGAACTCCAGTATGCTGATGACAATGTCGTCTGTGCGCATTCAGAAGAAGATCTACAAGCCACTCTCAACACCTTTACAGAAGCATACACAAAGCTTGGCCTGTCACTGAACATCGAGAAAACCAAAGTGCTGTTCCAGCAGTCACCAGCCGCCCCCTCTCCAATGCCAGAGATACAGCTTAATGGCGTAACATTAGAAAATGTCGACCATTTCCGCTACCTTGGCAGCCACCTCTCCACCAAAGTCAACATCGACGCCGAAATACAACACCGCCTGAGCTCTGCCAGTGCAGCATTTTCCAGAATGAAGCAGAGAGTGTTTGAGGACCGGGACATCCGTAGGGAGACCAAGGTGCTTGTCTATAAAGCTATTGTCCTCCCAACCCTGCTATATGCCTGTGAGACGTGGACTGTCTACAGACGTCACATGCAGCTCCTGGAACGATTCCATCAGCGCTGCCTCCGGAAAATCCTGCAAATCTCCTGGGAAGACAAGCGGACAAACGTCAGCGTGCTGGAGGAAGCAAAGACCACCAGCATTGAAGCAATGGTCCTCCAACATCAACTCCGCTGGACAGGCCACGTTGTCCGGATGCCTGACCACCGTCTCCCAAAGCAGTTGCTCTACTCCGAACTCAAGAACGGAAAACGGAATGTTGGTGGACAGGAAAAGAGATTTAAAGATGGGCTCAAAGCCAACCTTAAAAACTCTGGCATAGACACTGAGAACTGGGAGGCCCTGGCCCTTGAGCGCTCCAGCTGGAGGTCAGCTGTGACCAGCAGTGCTGCAGAATTCGAGGAGGCACGAGTGGAGGGTGAAAGAGAGAAACGTGCCAGGAGGAAGGCGCGTCAAGCCAACCCCGACCGGGACCGCCTTCCGTCTGGAAACCAATGCCCTCACTGCGGAAGAAGATGCAGAGCAAGAATAGGGCTCCACAGCCACATGCGGACCCACAAGGAAACCCATGATGGAAGACCATCTTACTCGTCCAACGAGGGATCGCCTAAGTAAAGTAAGTAATTTTTTGGAAAAGGCATTTGTCTATTATGTGTTATCCAAAGATCATCAGCTATTAAGAATTGTGATTAACTCTCAACTGATGTGGTTTATAGGGGGCAACACACCAAAGAAGTATGGTGTCAAGTCTTGAAACATCATAGGTACAATCCTAGACAAAATGCACACTGCCAGCTGTTCAAAAGCACTGACTCTTTAGCAGAAAAGTTACATGCTACATCTTTTTCTGTTAAATGCAAAACTGAATAAACATCCAACTGGTATCTCCAGCAGCGATGTAAAAAATACTCATAGCTCTTGTCCTCATTGAGAAAAGAAGTGCTTAAACATTTTGATAGCCTGCAGAAAACGCAGTCAACGATGGTGAGATTTTGGGAGCTGTTTGTAAAAAACAAGTCTACAAAAACCTGTCACTATTTTCTATATATATATGTGTGTGTGTGTGTGTGTGTGTATGTATGTATGTTAAAGGTTTTCCTTAACATTAAGTCTTGCTGTGTGCTCATCTCCATTTCTAAGCTGAGGAGCCGACATTGTCCGTAGATGCCTCCAAGGTCATGTGGCCAGGATGACTGCATGGAGCGTCATTACCTTCCCAGAGAAGCGGTACCTATTTATCTACTCACATTTTGCATGTTTTTTAATTGCTAGTTTGGCAGAAGCTGGCGCTAACAGTGATTGCTCACTCCGCTCCCCAGATTTGAACTGCCAATCTTTCGGTCAGCGAGTTCAGCAGCTCAGTAGTTTAATCTGCTGCATCACCAGGGCATAGAATGAAATGTTTACAACCCCCCCCCCCCCCAAAATTCATAAAATAATTGAAAAATGTAGAGAAACTCTTGTAACACCTCCAATTACAACACCTGCAATTATTCATTCTTGCATGCAATAATAAAGTAAGCAAAGATTTACATGACTACTACCTGTCACTAGTACACTATATTTGGGTGTCTATACATTCCCAAGAAAAAGGCTACCATTACTGAAATAAGACAAGTTACCACTTCCTAAGCACCTTTAATTATTTTCTATCACACAAAAATGTAGACCATATGATAAACAGAGGCTTATATAGTTTATAAGTGTTAAGAAGATGAAGTGGATATGACCACAGAAATTTTACTGTTTGTATATTTAAATTTTGTTGAGCAAAATCAGTCTTATCCAAAACTTCAGTCCAAAAGGTACACACTAACACCCAACATTTTAATCTATTAATGCTCCTGTCTCAAGATTAAACCCAGCCACAGTTTTTCTAGGTTAGCTATCAAGGATGTTTCCTATAAAAGCTTGTAAAAACGTATTGTTCCAAAATGTGTAATAAGTGTATAAAGCTTTCCTGAGAGTAGGCCCCACTGAATGTAATAAGGCCCACTCCTGAGAAGACATAAAAATGTTTTCAGCAATGCACAAAACCTAGCCTGTGGTTGATGTTTGTTTTTGTCAGCAAGACTTCCAGGAGCATGCTACACACATGAATCCACTGAGAAATCACTCTGACACCCTGTAATTTTGTCTGTTGCAATGCTATTTTGCATAAATGGTATTGATTACAGTTGTAAGGAAATAATTAATGAGTTATTACACTGACTCTTTATTTAAGAGAGAGCATTTAAATGTTTTCATTAGGTAGACAAGTGGTATGGAATAATCTACAGAAACATGGAAATAGAGAAATCTGCTGTGCTTTGCAGACATCACCTAGAATTGCATTCTCTTCTTGCATGGTACATATGAAACTTATTATAAGGAATGTCCATTATTTGAAGGTTAGAAAGCTTATATCTTATAGGCAGGTAGGTGTCCCTAATTATAAGGGATAGCCAGAATTTGAAGCCTGGAAGGCTTTTTCTTATATGTACACTGAAGAAGATGCCAAAACACAGTGTATTTTGGAGTGTAGTCATTTCATAAAGACAGAAATGAGTGCATGGAGTAATGTATGAATTTGGACAATATGTTAACTTTATAGAGAAACACATGGTTAGGTTAACTGAAATCAATATGTGCATTTTATATTTTAAATAGAACATAAACTTGTTAATAGCCGCTTCCTGTTTGTCTACCTTGCATGTCACAAATTTTAGCCTTCCCTTTCTGCAATATTGACAACTTAATAGTGTTCAATCCAAAATTGTGCAAAAACTCATTACAGTGACAACAGCAGCAAATAGTTCTATAAGGTGAAAGCAGCTTCACGGCAGAGAGGAAATTATAAGAATAGTCTTTTTTTAAAAAGAACTTGTTTTCCAGAATGAAATTAGCTTTTTCGAAAATATAAATGCTACACATAGTTGAAGGTTAACATAAAAGATATAAAAATGAATACATAAAACACAAACATTGTACACTGTAGTGGATTTTGGACAGTTTTTTAAGTTCAAACATATCCAAGTAATCCTTATGGTTCAAGACCTGCTTATCTCGTGACCACATCTTCCCCTACAAACCTGTGCGAACTCTAAGATCTTCTGGGGAGGCTCTCCTCTTGCTTCCACCCTGTCACAAGTGGGGACGAGAAAGAGGGCCTTCTCAGTGGTGCCCCCTGACTCTGAAACTCTCTTCCTAAGGAGATTAGAACATCCACTAAAATGTGGACATCCCACTGTGATTTTGACTAGACAGTTCCCCACATAATTTTGGCCCCCAGTTTGATCCAAAACCAGCTCTGGCAGACTACCATTATTCCCTATGGTATAGTGCTCTCTTTACATACCCACTCCCACCAGTCTCTAATCTTGGCATCTGCCTTCAGCACTTTATCCATCAGACCCATCCTTTGCAAGTGATTGCACCAACCTGCCTGCCTTCAAGACAAAGGACAAATCAACCCTCACATTTTACAAAGATGGATATTCTGTCATTTTATTTATTTGCTTTTCTTTTGCCCGACAACAGAAAAAACTTGCTTTCATAAATAAATAGTTTTAAACTTGTTTCCTTGACATTTCACAGGCTTCTTTTAATTTAAAGCAAACAAACTTTCATTTGTATAATCTGCAGAGTCTGTGGGGTTATTGTTGCTCTGGAACAATTAACATTTTATATATCATCACAGTAAGCCATTTGCTAGATGACACATTTTCAAAAAATTCACAACATATGTTATGTAACACACAACATTTTATTTGTTGTGCTAAATTGAGGATCCCACTTTCCAGCTATTGTCTATTACTAGTTTCACATGCTTTCCCATTAAATTAAACCTGCATTTAATTTAATGGGAAAAGCTGGAATAGTTTTGACAAAGAGGACTAATAAATTAAAAGATCAATTTCTGTTTCTATTATTATTATTATTTTACTGACACGAGATCTATATGATGGATTTCGCATTAAAAAAATCACAAGTCGAACACTTCCCAAGCATCTAGGACTGTGTGATGTATTTTCGAATGATGCGCGCAGATCCAAGTAAGGTGGCCTTTTGCAGTTGACAGATCATGATTTTGTCCATTTTATTGTTTCCAAATGCTGGCTGAGATCTTTTGGCACAGCACCCAGTGTGCCAATGACCACCGGGACCACCTGTACTGGTTTATGCCAGAGCCTTTGCAGTTCGATTTTGAGGTCTTGATAGCGGCTGAGTTTTTCCTGTTGTTTTTCCTCAAGCAGCTGTCACCCAGTATGGCGACATCAATAATCCAGACTTTTTTTTATTTCCACAATCGTGATGTCTGGTGTATTGTGTTCCAAAACTTTGTCAGTCTGGATTCAAAAGTCCCACAGTATTTTTGTGTGTTCATTTTCCATGACCTTTGCGGGTTTATGATCCCACCAATTCTTTACTGCTGGTAGGTGGTACTTGTGACATAGGTTTCAGTGAATATTTGGGCCACAGAATTGTGTGTTTGTAGTCCGTCTGTGTAAATTTCTTGCAACAGCTGAGGATATGGCCCATGGTTTCATTGGCTTCCTTGCACAGTCTGCATTTTGGGTCATCAGCTGATTTTTCATTCCTGGCCTTAATGCCATTTGTTCTGATCGCTTGCTCCTGGGCTGCAAGAATCAGGCCTTATGCCTCCTTCTTCAGTGTTCCATTCATGAGCCATAATCAGGTCTTCTCCCTGTCAACTTTTCCTTCAGTTTTGTCAAGTAACTGCCCATGCAATGCTTTGTTGTGCCAGCTCTGGTTTGTAGTGCAAACTGAACTCCATTTTGATATCAGTGCTAAAGATTCGGACAGTGTTAGTCAGAGGCTGGATTTCAGTTTCGGTTTTCCCAAACAGCTTCAGGTCATCCATATACAGCAGATGTGAAATTTTGTGAGACGTTTGATAGCTGAGGTTTTGTTTTTTTTTTTTTGTTTTTTTTTTTTTAGATTGTTGACAGAGGGATCATGGCAATGATGAAAACCAGTGGGGACAATGAGTCTCCCTGGAAAATTCCTCTTCTGATGTTAACAAGTCCATTGTTTTCATTTCCAACAAACAGTTCAGTTTTCCAGTGCTTCATCATATTTTCAATAAAAGTGCCAACATTTTTACAAATCCCAATGGTGTCTAGGCACTTGATGATCCAACTGTGTGGGAGTAAGTTAAAGACTTTTTGTAGTCAATCTATGTCATGTGAAGATTGGTTTTTCAGCTTCTGCAGTTCTCCAGAATCATTTTGTCAATTAATAACTGGTCTTTTGTGCCCCTGCTTTTCCGTCTGTTACCTTTCTGTTCATCTGGCAAGATGTTATTTTCTTCAGGATAATCTTGAATTCTGTCAGCTATGATGCCAGTCAATAGTTTAAACATAGTGAGCAGACATGTTATTGGCCTGTAGTTTCCTGGTGCTGCTCCTTTTGCTGGATCCTTTTGTATCAGGTATATTCTCCCAGTTGTTAACCATTCACTGACACTTCCTTTTTGTGGTATCTCATTGAATTGTTGGGCCATTTTTCCATGTAGACTAGTGAGATATTTTAGCCAAAATCCATGCAGTTGATCACTACCAGGCAATGTCCAGTTCTTGACTTTTTGCACTCGTTTGCTGATCATTTCAGTTGTTATTTCCATCTGTTCCATTTTGTTCTGTGAGAATTTTTCTTCAAACTCCTTTATCCACCCAGCGTTTTTGTTGTAGGTCTTATTATTTTCCCAGAGTTCTTTCCAAAATGTAGTTGTTGCAGTTTTCTCACTCTTTATTATTATTATTATTATTATTATTATTATTATTATTTTACCTACACAAAAACACAGTATGAGACAGCAAACGAGATATATATGCCGGATTTCATATCACAAAATCACAAGTTGAACACTTCCCAAGTGTTTAGGATTGTGTGATGTATTTTTGAATGATGTGTGCAGATGATGATGATGATTATTATTATTATTATTATTATTAACTTGACTTATAGCCTACATTTTTCCCTGTAGGGACTCAAGGTGGCTAAGAATCCCACTAGGGTGATTGTTTTAAAAAGTGCCAAACAAAATTTTTAAAACAATTAAATAATTTTGTGTGGCTTAAGATTTTTAAAATCAGATTAAAATATAATAAATACACTTAAAATATCCTTTTAAAACTCACCCCCCCCCCAATCCCACCCACACGTCCCCAGCAACATGCCCCTAATTCTTCTCCACATGCCTCCAGGCAGAGGAATGTCTTCACCTGCTTCCAGAATGTTAGCAAGGATGGGACCCTTCTGGTCTTTAATGGGAGGGAGTTATGCAGTCTGGGAACAACCACCAAAAGGCCCTCTCCTGTGTTCCCGCACAATCTTTTAAGAGTTCAGCCTCTAAGCATTTCATCTTAGCGGTGCTTTACAACTATTGAGTTCCTGCACAGGTACTACTCCAGAAAAGAAATACATACATATACAATTCTGTTGTTCTCCATACAGTTTCCCTAAAATCTCAATAAACTTAGCTGAACTGGCAATGGATCAGTGAGTTTCAATCAGAGGGTCATGCACTTCTGGGTAACTGCTGTCAAATCAACTTTGAATGAGAGGTCTCCATCAGCCATGATTTTCTTCCTATCAGCTTTTATCACTTTTCAGCTTTCACAACCATGCACTGAAATGGGACAGACGATGGCATACATTCCTATGCTATATTTTGACACTTCAAGATCTTGTCTAGTTCCTTCATAGCTGCTCTTTGAAGTACTAGTCTTCTTCTGATTTCTTAAATGCAGTCTCCAGTCTGTTGACGGAGCATAAGCCTCTGCTTTAAAGTTAAATCATCTGTTGTTATTATCCCCCTCCCCAATGTTCAATTATAAACTGGTCCTAAATGCACTGAGTGCAGCTTCATTTCACTTTCTAAAACTGGGAAATTGTCTTCAAATGGTTCCTACTTAATCTGTCATCCTTTCATCTCTTTTATGTGGTTCTTCCATATATTGTTTCCACTGGGTTTTTACATCTATTTGTAATGTGATCCCTTGCTGATCATAAAGCATCCTGATTCTTAGTTTAAATTTTCCCTTTAGTTAGGATTTTGTGGAAGAGGTCTCTTGTTCTTACTTTCTTAATGTCATTTTCTATGTTTCTGCATTAATTATTATAGCACTTCTCTCCATCCCTGTGCACAAGTTACATTTGCATTCAGAGTTCTGATCCAATTTCTGTCATCTTTTACTTTTGCTTCTTAACTACTTGATGAGTTTCATCTGTCATCCACTGAGACTTCTCTTTCCATTTTGGTTACATAGAGTGTCTTCTTGCATCCCTCCCTGATAATACCACTGGCTTCAGTCCATATTTAGAGAGGTTATAAATCAGATACAGAAATATGCCAATACAGCATTGTCGCAGCAAGAATGGTTATAGCTAAATCATGGAAGGGAGAAAGAGAACTACTCAAGAGAGATTGGAGAGAAAAATTAATAGATTATATACAAATGGCCAAACTGTCTAATGGATTTCAAGGTAAAAATGGTGATGAGTTTGTAAACAAATGGCGGTTGGCCTTCGCATAACTTGGAAAGAAGGCAAAAGTTGACTTTAAGTATGCTGCAAGGGAAACCACGTAAGGAACTTACATGGTAAGGTATTATACAGTATAGGTACAATAATGAGCAGGGATGGAAGTCCAAGGTGGTGTGTTAATGGGTGTGGAGATGGAAGAACTGTATTATCTACTGTGTTTGTTATTGCCTCAGTATGTTGTGTGCTGTGTTTGTAAATGTAGATCACTGTTTTTTCTTTTTAAAAAACTCATAAAATAATATATTTTAAAAAGAAAATTGAAAACAAAAAAGGGAAAATTAAATTCAAATAATGACTAATAATTTTAAATTGCTCTTTAAAGCTAATATTGTTTCTTTTAATTATATTTTAATTTCTGTTGTGAGTTGCCTTGCATCCAATTGGAAAGAAAGACAGAATGAAATAATGAATAATATGTTATGCATTATTGTAGTATATATCATCTGATGGATTGTTTGTTCATTAGCAAGATAAAGTACTCTGAACAAGCACAGAGGCACTCTTTACTTCTTAATGTTTGCAAGCTCGAAGACAAATTAGCCTCCAGGTGAAGAATAGAATGGCAGTTCTAACCATGGCTTTGAGCTAAAGTCATGGTCCAATAGTGCATAAAACCAATTTGGCAGTAACAAGCCACAAGTGTACTTAACACAGATAAATGAACCTGTGCACCAGTGAAAGTATGCTCTGTGTGTAAGAGAATTGCATAACTGACTTTGCAGACTCCTCACAAAATTTAGCTAAGGCCAATGTTTAGAGAGAATGATAGATTGCTAAGATACTCTCAGATGTGTTTTTGCCAAGCAAGGTAGGAAAGCTGACCTAATTATTACATAGCAGTTATAGATTTGTGAAAGGATTGCATTTGAGTTATATTCCAAAAGTTTCAGTGTAAAGATGCCCAGTCCCATCCAGGAAGTGAGTAAATATCCTCTAAAAAATAAAAAAGAATATATAATAAATATAAAGGACCTATATAAAGGATCCACATAAAGGAAAACAATAATGTCATAATCATGCTTATCATGTCCTCTTGTAGCTTTGAGTTGTAAAGCAAAAGACACAGATGTACTGTTTTTTTAATGCACCTTTCTTTTGATTAGGTGGGTCTCTAAGCATCATGCTATTTTTCTATGAAATCTGAGCCACACCAAATGTATAAGTATATATGAGCAAGTACACACATTCACACTAAGAAAAAAAGTAAGAAAAACCTGCTATTGTAGTGGAGCCCTCATAAGAATACCAAAGGCTGTCTAGAATAGGTTACATTGAACACATAGCCTCTGATACTGGAGAAGTCGTAGGTTCATATTGACAAGGTGCCACTGATGAACATTTCCTCCATGAATTGAACTTGTGTCCCTTTAAAGTCACCCAAACTGGTAACTATCATTAATCTTGTGACAGTGGAGTCCACATTTTAAACTATGTCCACATTTAACTTACTTTAATCGACCCTGAATCTCTCACCATTTTATTTAAGTAAGAAGCTATCAGTTCTAGGATTATAAGGGATGCATAACTGCATACACTTATCATGTCTACTCTTAACTTGCCTATTTCCTAAGCAAAATATCTCCAAGCATTAGCACTCTGTGCTCATTGGTGAGTTCTTTAATTCCTTTGGTCTTTCTGGTGACTTTTTCTACACATTTTCCTATAAATCTTTCTATAAAATATACAAACATCCTTTATAAGTGGAATGACCTAAATTGTACACACACAATGGTTTTGTCTCATGTCAGTGTGATAGCGGCTGTTTGATTTATTTCCTAATTATGTTCAACTTAAAATTCACCTTTTATTTTTTACAGCAGACACACAATGATTTGACATGTTCATAGAGATATAAGCCACAACTCCCAGATCCCTTGGTCAGTTGCTGCCAGATTGCATCCCATCAATATATATGTGAAGTTAGGTTCTCTGGCCCCAATATGGACCATTTAACGCTTGTTTTCATTAATTTTTCATCTTTCATTTTTATGCCCATACTCCTAGTTTTGAAAGATCCTTTTGCAAATCTTCACAATCTGTTTTTTTCTTCTCACCACTCTAAATAATTTATTGTCATCAGCAAATGTGATCCCGCTCACTATGCACACCAAACACTTGGGTTTTGCATCGGGAACTTCTCTACACCTCAAGCTAAGTAGATAAACATGTTGCACATTTTATTTTGAGAATATTTATCCACAATCCTGTATCTTTTAATATACCATGACAGCTTCTTCTGTTAAAGTATTGTACTACAGGGACAGGTGTGTGGGGGCACCTTTTAAAAAAAACTTTATTTCCCACCTTTCAGTGGACATGGTACCAAGACAACTTGAAACAAAGCTAAAACAAGTTTAAAAAAATAAAAACAAGCAAAAACCTGAATATCTGATAGGCACCTTTGCATGATTCTGAGGGGGCCTTTAATATATTCTAAGATTTGCATGATGTATTAATTTTATTTATGTATCATTTACCCAGTTTTTAATATTTCATGTATTATTTTGCCACTTGTTGCAGTGGTTGTGGTTAGTCTTACTATTACTACAAATCATTCTGTGGTTTCATTACTTTGTACAAATGTATTTTTCAAGTAGGCTTGGCAGCACTGGAACCTGACCTCCTTGCTTTTAAACAGTTCCAACATTCCTATGTAAAAGAAATCAATACATTCTTGAAAGCCATTTCCTATTGATGGTATGTGGGGAAGGAGATGCCAACAGAGAGGGCTTTTGTCTCTGTTGGCTTTCTTCCTACTCTTCCTATTTGCCTACCTCCTTTGTTGCCTCATCCTCTACAAGACCCATTGCAACTACAGTCAGGGCTTCATAAACTTTTCCCACTGTGACCCCCTTACTGTCCAAGAAATGTTTAGGCTACCCTGGATATATAGGTATAAACACAGATATAAAAATGAAACATTTACTTATAATACATCAGCATTAGTAAGGGCTGATTTTCCTATTTATGAAGTAAAGATGAAGCATTTTCTGCAGAATCCACTGTAAACATTGCACATTCTTGCAAACAAATTTCTATAAATGTCTAAATCAGCCACTAGGTTTACTGTTGCCAATTTCATCATGACCCAAACATTGAGGATTCCATTTGAAGTCAGGACCCGAACATTGAGGATCCCATTTGAAGTCAGGACCCACAGTTTAAGAAGCAGTACTATAGACCATTCCGATTATAGTTCCCCATAATTTGGATTGGGAGAAAGGTAAAACAAGATTACCCTTTACTTGGGGTACTCCTCCATCCTACTTCATAATCGATTGTCTACAGCAAGAACACAGATTGAATGGTACTTCATCCTCAGGAATAAATATTTAGATTGAATTCTCACCATAGCAAAGGAGAGTTGTTTGCAAGAAAGGCTTCTGTGTGAGATGACATTAGATCTATATTGTTTCAGATGTGTATTTCTCATCAGCAGTGCTGTCACGTTCATTATTCTATGTGTAACTACATTACACACAATACTTAACAATGACTGAAGTAGTTTGGAAGATGTGATATTATATGAGTCCCACCTTGCAAATAAAGACTGAAAAGTTACTTGCTCATAAAAACATTTACTATCCAATCTATGCATGCTAGTTATTTCCACCTTAAAAGACATAAAGAACCAACTCTTGTAAAATGTGTATGTCTAGCTGGCTGACAATTATTTTCATAACCATCACAATGAATGGCTGAGTGAATTAATTGAGGAAATAAAGATTAAGTACTCATAGTTTGTACTACTAAAATCTTCTTGCAAAAAAAGACGAAGGAAGATCCTGAGTCTAACAAAATGAATATCCATCACATACATACATATATTTATTTTTATTGACTTTGCTTTTATCTCACCTTTGATCCTGGCATAAAATGTTAGGAAGAAACAGGTAGTTAAACATCAAAACCTCAACATTAACCTGATAAAAGCATTTAAACTGGGCAAATAGTATAAAAGTAGACAAATATGGTTCTGACCAGGAAGTTAATAGAACTTGATATTGCATAATTATATAAATGATATGAGTTATAATTCTTTTTCTACACACAGACACATATTCATATATAAAATTTAAAAAAGCAGCAAGGAAATGAAGTTAACTTTCATTTTAATTCGATTTTTAATTTTAACACACATGAGTACAGAAAACACTGCAGAAGATTGGTTTATCATTGATTTTCAAACTTAGAAACTGATGCTTTTCATTCTCTTTTTATTTAAATACATTATTTTGCTCCCACGTTTTTTACTTCAAAAATTAGGGATTAATAAACTGATTTACACACTAAAACCTAATGATGAAAGCTGATCAAAATTTAATGTACTGTTCCTTTTTCAAGGTGTTTGAAGATACAGCTCTAAAATGTTAATTGGCAGAAGCCTGATATTAGATATCTTGATAAGAACTATTAACTCCTTAAATTATTTCTAGACATCTAGATCTCAAGTGCTAGATGTCTCCTGAATCCTCCTGAATTCTAAATTTTAAGATGAAAAAGTCTCAGTCTGCACACAGCCTCATGCTCTTGCTTATATTTTGAAATCAATTTCAATCAATCAATATATTCAGCAGTGGGAAAACTGAGGATGTATCCAAACTGTAGAAGTAATGCAGTTTGACACCACTTCATCTGCTATGGCTCAACTCTACATAATTGTAGTATTATAAAGTTTTTAACCTTTTCTACTAAGTAGTGCTGGATAGCTCATCAAACTACTGCACCTCCAAGGATTTCATATCATGAAGCCATGACAGTTAAAGTGGTGTCAAGCTGCATTAATTTAACACTGCAGATGTATTCTGAGTTTGATCCAGGCTTAGTTGGAGATAACACAGGCTCATTGAAATCAGTAGTAAATAGCTAGTCAAGGCCTTTGGTAAGAAAATATCCTTCTCTACAAAAGTATGCATCTACACTGAAGAATTAATACACCAGTTTAACTATCATGGCTCAATGCTCCACATTTAAAAAAACATAAGGTAGATCCATGGAATCCATCAGAAAAATGAAATGAATGGTACCTGACACCCAAAAGAATTGCTAAGGTGTATAAAATAGTTGTAGTGATTGCTAGAAATGAGGGGGAAAGGTGGGCACTTTTTGTCATATGTGGTGGTCATGTAAAAAGGCCCAAAAACACTGGACAAAAATACATATGATTTTGGAAAAAAAATATTAAAGTAAAATTTGAAATGAAACCTGAACTCTTATCAGCTTGCGATGGTAGATGAACAATTTGATAGAAAATGTGCAAGATTATTACTGTACATAATAACGGCAGAGAGAATTACCTATCCTCAAAGATGGAAAGACAACGATTCCAACACAAGACGATTGGCTTATGAAAATAAGTGAACTTTGGAAATTGATAACTTATTATGTTGATTAAGGAGAAATCTCTGAATAACTTTAAGAAAGACTGGGGCCCATTTATTGTCTTCTTCAAGCAAAGATGAGACCAAATCTCCATTACTGGTTTTTGGACTAGAAGTGCGTTATTAGAAGGGGAAAGGAAATAGTTTGTAGTTTTTTGGTTTTTTGATGTTTACGATGTAGTAGTATTATTCTAGAAAAGGGCTTTTAAAATTTTGTTGTTAATGTTATTTTTTATTTGCTATATGTTTGTATGTAGATTTTGTTTTAATCTGTCCTAATAAAAACATTGATCAAAAAGACAAAGAAATATGAAACAAAATGGGCTAAATTCCAGTGGTAATCACTACTAGACTAACTCTACTGAATGAATTGATAAATGCTAAACAGACACTTAAGTATATTCCACTAATTCAATACGTAGTATTCATTGAACTGATTTTATGCCAATATATACTATAGGAAATTAATTTAAAAAAACAGCAAACCAGTATTTCAAAAAGGATAATTGTAGCAACCTAAAAACAGATTGAGGTGAAGAGTACAATATTTTTCTTCCGGAGTCAAATCTTGTTACGTGAACACATTTATTTCGGTCATTATGTGTTGTCAAAAATCTAAGCATCAATATCAATCAACAACTAGTTTTGTAAAGAGACAGATTATATTTTCTGCTATTCAGCTTCACCTCCTTCTAAAGCCGATCTCTTGAGCTTAACAGGTATGCTACTGTTTTTACATATGCGTGCACAAATGCACACATATTAGACTGAATAAAAGACTGTTGGTAGGCTACAGTATCCATAAAATTATCTACATTATCCCAAACTATGTGAAGTCAAGAACCATTCTATGCTGCGGGAAGCAGGGGAGAAGATTATCAGTCACAGAGAGAAACAGAGCACAGGAAATGCCAAATAATCTAACTGCAGTCTTCTCTTCCATCTACTCCTGCGTGTGTGTCTGGGGAGAGACCTGTTCAATTTTATCCTTTCTACCTGGTGCTAGCTTGTTTCTTTCCCTTTCACATTCTGAGCTCCTTTCCTTTGCCCAGATAATCTAGAGGAGATCAATAGGGCAAAATGGCAGAGAGTTTGGGGGCAGTTAATAACAAAATGGAAAAAGAAAGAAGGCATTGGACAAAAATAAAAAAGCATCACACAGACACTGCTTCGCTCCAACCCAGAAGCAGGTGGTAGCTTCCCTGGAAGTAGGAGTGATGAATCTATTTTGGGTTTTACTCCAAACAGTCCTAACCTTCACCTCTAAATAGGTCTAGCAAATAGCTCAAGCTCCATTTCAGAATAGATTTCACTGACATGGAAGCCACTTGCTTGGCACTGCTCTAACCCTTACTATTCAAGCTGCATTATATGGATCTAAACTGACCATATATTGCAGTCCAAACTGCATTATTTGGCACTGTAGATCCAGCCTTACTGATACTTAGATCTAGCCTCCAAAAGCCTGCATAAGTTACATAATTGTGGGCTGGTTCTTTTGAAACCTTTCAGCCTCCATTCTGGCAGTGATAACACTCTTTTTCCAACCTTTTGTAAAGCCTGGTTGATAGAAATGTACTTAAACCATTTTCTTGTTTTATTTGTATTCCATGCAAATAAAACTTCTAGGGCAGGTCAGTACAGCCATAAAAAGGCTTTGCAAAAAGAAGCTCGTCAGAATTTTTTAAAATTTGTTTGAGATATGCCGCAGTTTTCAAAGGTAGCCAGAAACAATATATTGCAAGAGTCTAAATAATACATTACTACAGTTTTGATAACTATGGCCAAGCTTTTTCTGTCCAAATGGCAGTCATTTTTATTTCCATAAATATATGTATCATTTTTCCAAAGATTCAGGGTATATTGTGACAAGCCATCTCTTCTGATTGCCCAGCTGATAAACACAATTTGCTACAAAACAGTGGGATGCAAGCGCTTGCCATACAGCTACATGCACAGTTTTGAAGGGAGCATGTTCCTTTCAGCATCTGCGACTGTAATAACAAAAAATGATACAGAATATACTGACTATTGCTTCTCTTATTCATTCTTTCTATATACAATACTTATATATTATGCATTATATTTTATTATATTTATTTGTATGCTGTTGTAAAACACTGCAAGTCTAAATTCAGCATACAGGATGACCACACAGCCATATAACCCAGAATATCAAGGCAGATAATCAACAATATCTGCTTTGAATTGGACTATTGAGTCCACACTGCCATATAATCCAGTTCAATGTTGATTTTATACAACTGTGTGGAAGGGGCCCTAGTTTCCTTGGTCCAAGATAGAGTGACTTCCTAAGGAATCTTGATACTTTGAAATTCCCTGCTGTAATTCAACCAGGTAGACTGGGGCGCTCCAGTAATGATTACTGATATCTTACTGAAGTTATGAAGTTAACAGTTAAAGTGATATCAAAATGATATAAATGTGTTGTGCAGATAATCTCTGGCAGAAACCCTGCGCTCCCTTTAGAGAGAGAACACAGTTTTCGATATATGGAAATGTTTCTTCATTTGGTGGGTCCAGAGAAGGACAATTGGGTCATTCCCTGACGTAAGATACACTACACAAGTTTTATTTTAGAAAAGACAGAGTGGACAATGAACGAGCAATGAAAGAAATGAAAATATCAGTTCACATTGAAATTGCAAAACAAGGCTTCATTTAGAGCCCAAGAAAAGAGCATGCCTTACAAAAAATGTAGAATAAATCAGTATAACTCTCAAACTATATTTGATTAAGAGGGAAAAGGCAACTACACGTGATTTAAAATTCAATGTGGGACCCTGCTCTATAATAAAATAATATGTTTCTTTTTTAAAAAAAAAATCACAATATAGTCTCCTAATTGCAAGATTCACAGGGGGAAACTGATTTTAAGGGCTTTATTAGTCATTCCACAGGTGGAAAATACAATATTTGTCTTATGTAAAATCTAAGAATACCTTTCCACCCATGAAAACTGGTAACAACCAGCCTGACTTCAATTAGCTGTGATTCCAAAATGCTGAACACTTTGTTTGTTTGTTTTGTTTTTTTAAGTTTGTTTGTTTGTTTTTTAAAAAAGAACAACCCTAAAACCTTGTATATGAAAGAGGTCAGATGTATTGAAATCGTTTTTAATACAGTATTCACATATATAGATATATATTTTTCTTCAAGGAAAAATATAGATACAGAACTCATGTGGTGTTTCACAAAGTAGTATGCAAACGTTTTGCACTTTTATATGCAACTGTACTCTTTTTTTTTTTTACTAGCAAAATTACTGTTTCACAGAGGATTCAAGTTTTCTCCATTTGTTCTCCTCTCCTCATTTTCTATCCTGGTGGAAATACTCCACCACTCAAATAATGCAATTCAGTTTAACTGCACTGAACTGCAGTATTTGAATCCAAACTGACTAAATAATGTAGTTTCAAACAGCATCATATGGCAGTGTAGATGGGGTCTGAGAGAGTGTAACTTGTTCAAGGTTACACAATGGGTTTCCATGGTTCAGTAGTGATGTGAACCTGCTCTTTAGAGTCCTAATCCAAGCCATTACACCACACTGACTCTCAAGCCAAAATTTCACAAACTTTGCTGCTCTGGGGAAAAAACTGCCCGGGAAAATCAAATTAGTACAATTTTTTAAAATAGAAAGCATTAATATTTTATACTCTACACTGCAAATTCATTAATAAACCCTTTTTGGCACAAAAATAAGAAAAGGGAAAGACTTGGTTCACTGGCAGACAATTGTTCTATGACAGCTAAAGCCCTGGATTCATCATGCTACCTTGTACTACATTATTTTGAAGAAAAACTGTGACATAACTATGAGCAACCCATAATGGAGCAGCTCTTTTTCTTGAAAGTGATTATGGAGTCTGCTTATTAAAACATAAAGATCTGCAGCAACCCGATTCTTCTTCTTCTTAGTTAGTGGCATAATGTTCGCTGCACTGAGAAATGAACTATGGAATCAAGCATGTAGAAAACGATTTAAAAACCAACCCTTTCATAATGGTGTTGAAGTCACCCTGGAGGTCCAACCTTGTCAATTCCAACCATTCCTCTGGGGCTAATGGGTCTAGCTTTGGCCTGACAGGCCATCTGTCTTTCTGAATCTATTTCTATCCTGTGAGCAAGCAGTTCCATTGGCCTGTGCTTGACATTTGGTGCAGAAATGCTGCAGGGTTTTTTATGGTGGAAAAATCCCCACTGTGTGTGTGTTTGACTATGTCTATGTGTATGTATATACGTGTGTGTGTGTGTGTGTGTATGTATTTGATTATGCCAGAGAAAGAAGAAAGAAGAAACAGAAAAAAGACAGGACAGAAAATTAAGGAGAAAAGACACTTTTCACTGATACGAATTCTTCCCTGCCTACTCTCCTAGCTTTTTATTTTTTTAATTAACTGTTTTGTTAAATTTGTTCCAATTTTTAATAATTCTTCTTCCTAGTTTCATATATATTTTATTCATTTACCATATATACTCATGTGCAAATTGACATATCTAGGTAGAGGGCAGGTTTGGGGGCAAAATTTTTGGATTTTGATATGACCCATGGGTAAGTCAAGGGTAATTCTGCAAAGAGGGGAAAGGCCAGCACTTCCTCAGGAACCAGTGCTCCTGTCCACCATCCTTTTCTCACACCAGCATTCAAAAAGGCCAGAAACGGTGGCACAGCACAGAGAGTAGTGGGGCCAGCGCTACTTCTAGGTTCTTCCAGGATAGAGTACGCTCTCTCCTTTCTCCTCTTTACACAAAGAAGGGGATGATTTATTTTTTGACAAGAGTTAAGGTACAGTGTTTATACCGACCCATAGATAAGTTGACCCATAGTTGCATTTTTGATTAACATTTCTAGACTTAAACAGAAGTGTATACAGCAATTGATAACCACCAAAAGTACAGTTTTAAACACTAGATAAAAATGTAGCAGATAAATAAAATAATAACATGCAACTTTATACCTACTGTAATTGCTATAACTCTATAAATACAACCAAACTACATTGGTTTTATTGTTGCATAATAAAAGTGTCTCCCAACAAAAACTAGCTTAGTTGGCATGATGCCTGGATATGGATGAGCTCTGAGAAGCAGGAAATGTTAATAGCTGCCAGCTTAGATGGCTTCCATCTAGTGATGTGTATATTAGGGGCCACTGCAGTGATTTATTGCACAGTAAGTAGAAGGAAAGTAAATGGTGTCTCCTTGTGGAGAGAAAAATTGGGCTATAAATAATTTATTTATTTATTTAAAACTTTTATATCCCAATCTTCTCAACCTCCATAGAGGGACTCAGACCAGCTTTATAAACATAATAATAAACAATAACAACAACAACATATTATACTTCAACTTTATTCACATTTGAAAAGAATAATTATATTGAAACCATCTTGTCAAGTCATGTAAACCTAAGGCACAATTCAAAGGTTTGGCACCGGCCCAATCTACCTGTCTGAATGCATCTCCCTCTATGAACCACCGCAGAGATTAAGATCTTCTAGGGAGGCACTGCTCTTAGTCCCACTACCATCACAGGCGTGATTGGCAGGGACAGGAGAGAGGGTCTTCTCAGTTATTGTGCCTTGGCTATTGAACTCCCTCTCTAGTGAGATTAATTAGCCCCCTTCCTCCTGTCCTTTAGAAAGATGGAAAAAACTTGGCTGTGGGATCAAACCTTTGGGACAGTGCAAAAAGGCAACAATAGGAATCTTTGCTCTGCCAACCGGATTCAATATGGATGATTTGATTTTTAACAGTTGATTTTAGTGTTTATGTATGTTTATGGTTTATTTTATGTTCCGGCATTGAATGTTTGCCATATATATGTTGTGCTCCTCCCTGAGTCCCCTTCGGGATGAGAAGGGGGGGGGGGGAATAGAAATGTTTTAAATAAATAAATAAATAAATAAATGGCTGGTTATGATTTATAAAGCACTATACAACTTGGGTTCAGACTATCTGAAAGACTTTGTCGCCTCATATAAGCCTATTCAAATTTTACAATTCTCAGGGAAGGACGTTCTCTACAGCTCCAGTTACCTGTTCCCAGAGGGAATGGTCTCTCTAGGAATCTCTTTATCTTCCAACACAACTATATTTTTGTGTTTGGTTATATCTGTGGTTTCAGGTAACCATAGTTTGGCCAGGAACTCTTATGAGTACAGGGTTTCTACTTCCATGTTTCTAACATGATTGCCCACATGCTTTTTGTTTTTTTAAAAAAACTTTTGTATTATTTGTGTTCACTATATTTAATTTTCATTCTTATTGTGAACTACCCTGGGTCCAATATATAGTAGAAGAAAGAAGAGATATAAAACGGAAAAGTATTTCTTTGCTATAGCTTATCCAAGGCAGCTATTTAGTTAGCTTGCTTTTCATGACAGGTTTAAAGTGAGTATCGCTGGAACCAATGTCTACAAGTGGAAAAGGGATGAAAAGTGGATGAGAAACAACCCTCACATGCACTAATTTTCTTTAAAAAGTGTCACGTTTGGTCTTGATTGATTAACACAGCCCTTTAAGAAAGGACCCGTCCACACAGAACCAAAACCTGTGATGGGTTTCGGGTTAACCTGAGACACTGAAACAATGCCTCTGGTTAATCTGGATTAATCTACAGTAAACCGTTTAGGGTTTTAAAGGTTAAAACCAGCACTTTGAACTTTGCTCGGAAGCTGATCAGTAGCCAGTGGAGTTGGCGTAACAAAGAAGTTGTATGTTCCCTGTATGTCGCTCCGATGAGCAACCTGGCTGCCAACCGTTGGACTAGTTGAAGCTTCTGGGCAGTCTTCAAAGGCAGCACTACGTAGAGTGAGTTGCAGTAGTCTATTCGGGATGTAACAAGAGCATGGACCACCGTGGCCAAGTCAGACTTTTCAAGGAACGGGCGCAGCTGGTACACAAGTTTTAATTGTGCAAAAGCTCTCCTGGCTACCACCGAGATCTGAGGTTCCAGGCTCAGCGATGAGTCCAAGGTCACTCCCAAACTGCGAACCTGTTTCTTCAGGGGGAGTGTAACCCCATCTAACACAGGCTGTAACCCTATCCCCTGTTCGGCCTTTTGACTGACCAGGAGTACCTCTGTCTTGTCTGGATTTAGTTTCAATCTGTTTGCCCTCACCCAGACTGACACAGTGGCCAAGCACTGATTCAGGACCTGGACAGCTTCCTTAGTGACAAGTGGGAAGGAGTGATACAGCTGAACATAATCTGAATACAGATAACATCTGACCCCAAAACTCCAGATGATCTCTCCCAGTGGCTTCATATAAATGTTAAACAACATGGGGGACAGTACTGATCCCTGCGGGACCCTACAAGTCAATGGTTGTGAGGATGAGCAGGTATCCCCCAGCAAACACCTTCTAGGACCGTCCCTCAAGAAAGGACTGGAGCCACTGCAGAACAGTACCACCAAGTCCCATGTCCCTAAGGCGTCCCAAAAGGATACCGTGATCAACGGTATCAAAGGCCACTGAGAGGTCTAGCAGAACCACAAGGGACACACTTCCCCTGTCTAGTTCCTGGTGAAGATCATCTACTAAGGCGACCAAGGCTGTTTTGGTACCTTATCCCGGTCTAAAGCCAGACTGTGCTGGATCTAGATAATCAGTGTCTGCCAAGAATCCCTGGAGCTGTGAGGCCACCACGCGTTCCACGGCTTTGCCCAAGAAGGGAAGATTGGAAACTGGCCAAAAGTTGTTCAGTTGGGTGGGGTTCAATGATGGTTTTTTCAACAGTGGTTTTATAACAGCCTCTTTTAGGCTCGCTGGAAATTTGCGCTCCTGTAAGGAGGCATTGATCACCACCTTCACCCTCCATGCAAAATCCCTTCTAGCTTCCTTTATCAGCCAGGATGGGCAGGGGTCTAGGATGCATGTAAATTGGATTATATGAGTCCATACTGTCAGATAATCTGGAATAAACAGAAAACCTGGGATCAGATCCTGAGATATAGGGCCTGTCTGGGAGGGCCCTGAGAGGGTTACTATCAGGCTGAGAGGCTCATTTATCTGATTTGTGAAGATATTCTTATGCTTCTATTGTTCATTCTCTCCTACACCCCACAATATTATTTCCTTTTCTGATTTTCTTTCTGCTAAATTGAGTCAAAACTGGCTCTTCTTGCTTTATACAGCCTTCCTTCTAGCATATATCTAATTTAAATGATTGATCAAGAAAAAAAAGTTGCTGCTAACTAACTTTGCCTATAAATTATTTTATAGAAGTAAGCTTAGGATGACTCACAGGCCCCTTCTACACTGTCCCTATATCCCAGGTTATCTGCTTTGAACTGGATTATATGAGTCTCCACTGCCATATAATCTGGGATAAACAGATAATCTGGGATCAGTTCCTGGAATATAAGGACAGTGTAGAAGGGGTCATAGTCTCACCTAAATGAGATTATTTTACGATCTCATTGCCTTAATGAGAAGCTTAAATAAAGCCTATCTAATTCAAGGATTGAAATCCATTACTGTCCTTCTACTGATGGTATTATTTCCATCAGGGAAACTGGGCTGGAGGCCATGCCTCCTCCTGCTGTTTCCTTCATACTCTAAAACCGTGCTCCAAAGGTCAGGTCTGGGTCAGGAAGAAAAGGAAGGAAAGAGTGTTCTGTCAGACTAGAAACCTGAAATCCAAGATGGAATTTAGGCTGAGATTTTCCATGAGGTTCATATCAATACACCTTGATGTTATATTTTAACTCTCACTTTAATGAATATCTTGCTTATCCTGTTATTCTCAATAATGCAATAAGTTATATTTATGCAAACACAGTCATTTGTTTGAATATCACTTGCCTTCTGTTCAAAACCCTGTATATTCATGGGTTCTGCATCCATAGATTCCACAGCTTGAAAATACTGTGGGAAATAATCCAAAAAACAAACCTTGATTTTGCCATCTGCCGAGCACTATGCTGATGTGTAGCGATGCCCTACTTTAGCCTCCTACCATTTCACAGATCTTCTGGCTCTCTCCTGCTTTTTTTTTTTTTTAGTTGTTTGCCATTTTATATAAGAGATACAATTTTATTGCACCATTGTATATAATGGGACTTGTACATCCATGTATTTTGGTTGTCCCTGGAACAAAACCCCATAGATACTGGGGGCCCACAGTATACACAGATTATCTTCACTGACATGCACGCTAAACAGTAACAATAACAAGATGTCATCAAATAAATGATCCACCCGTGCACATAAACTTTCAAGTAATTTATATTTATTCACGTGCAGTTTTACTAACTTGTCTAGCTTGTTTGCCAGCCATGCTTCACACTTGGAAGCAGGTGCTACCTAATGCAGTAAGGTAAACTAGTAACTGCTTACAAACTTTTAATACCTTCTGCTATATTTGGTGATGATGAAAAAAGCAATTTCCCCCAGAAACAAAAATCTATACAAAGGAATGTGGCCTAGAGCACAATGAAAATGGCAAAAACAAGTGTTTTTATTCTTGTTGCAGTCAAGTGATTTCGTGGAACAACAACAACAACAACCTGACTAGAGAGGAGGAACAGCTATTCATTCCATATTTATTTGTCGTGTCAGAGCAACCAGTCCATTATATTACATTTCTAACAGAACAAAGCAAACAAACAGACAAATACAAAACTCGTGAGTTTGGTAGTTGGTTAAATGTCCTTTGACCAGTATCTGGCCACTTGGAGTGCTTCCGGTGTTGCTGCAAGAAGGTCCTCCATTGTGCATGTGGCAGAGCTCAGGTTGCATTGCAACAGGTGGTCAGTAGTTTGCTCTTCTCCACACTCGCATGTCGAGGATTCCACTTTGTAGCCCCATTTCTCAAGGTTGGCTCTGCATCTCGTGGTGCCAGAGCGCAGTCTGTTCAGTGCCTTCCAAGTCGCCCAGTCCTCTGTGTGCCCAGGAGGGAGTCTCTCATTTGGTATCAGCCATTGGTTGAGGTGCTGGGTTTGAGTCTGCCACTTTTGGACTCTTGCTGATGTGTTCCAGCGAGTGTCTCTGTAGATCTTAGAAAACTATTTCTAGATTTAAGTCGTTGACGTACTGGCTGATATCCAAACGGGATGAGCTGGAGATGTCTCTGCCTTGGTCCTTTCACTATTGGCTGCTACTTCCCGGCGGATGTCAGGTGGTGCAATACCGGCTAAGCAGTGTAATTTCTCCAGTGGTGGAGGGCACAGACACCCCGGGATAATGCGGCATGTCTCATTAAGAGCCACATCCACTGTTTTAGTGTGGTGAGATGTGTTCCACACTGGGCATGCATACTCAGCGGCAGAGTAGAACAGCGCAAGGGCAGATGTCTTCACTGTATCTGGTTGTGATCACCAGATTGTGCCAGTCAGCTTTCGTATGATATTGTTTCTGGCACCCACTTTTTGCTTGATGTTCAGGCAGTGCTTCTTGTAGGTAAGAGCACGGTCCAGAGTGACTCCCAGGTATTTGGGTGCGCTGCAATGCTCCAGTGGGATTCCTTTCCAGGTGATCTTCAGAGCTCGGGATGCTTCTCTGTTCTTGAGATGAAAGGCACATGTCTGTGTTTTAGATGGGTTTCAGCTGGTTTTCTCTGTAGTAGGCAGTAAGAGCACCTAGAGCTTCGGAGAGCATCTGTTCTACTGTCTCAAAGCTCCCTGCTTGAGCAGTAATGGCACGATCATCAGCATAGATGAAACTCTCTGTCCCTTCTGGCAGTGGCTGGTCATTTGTGTAGATGTTGAACATGGATGGAGCAAGAACACTCCCCTGAGGCAGGCCGTTCTTCTGTTTCCGCCATCTGCTTCTCTGGCCCTGGAACTCAACAAAAAAGCTCCTGTCTTGTAGCAGGTTTCCTATGAGGTGGGTGAGGTGGTAATACTTCGTGATATTATACATTTTTCTCAGGAGGAGGCGGTGGTTCACAGTATCATAGGCTGCTGACAGGTCTATGAAGACTGCTCCTGTGATCTGCTGCCTTTCAAAGCCATCTTCTATGTGCTGAGTCAGGTTCAGCATTTGCGATGTGCAGCTTTTGCCTTTTCTGAAGCCAGCTTGCTGTGGGATCAGACAGGGGTCTATTTTTTCCGTAATTCTATGCAAAATAAGTCTCTCCAGAACTTTGTAGAGGTGCCAGAACAGGGAGATTGGTCTGTAGCTTTTTGGGTCATTACGGTCTTTGCCTGGCTTCAAGATGGTGATGACTCTTGCTTTCCTCCAGATTTTGGGGATCTGACAGGATTCATTCCATGACTCTAGTGCAGTGTTTCTCAACCTTCCTAATGCCACGGCCCCTTAATACAGTTCCTCATGCTGTGGTGACCCCTAACCATAACATTATTTTTGTTGCTACTTCATAACTTTAATTTTGTTGCTGTTATGAATCATAATGTAAATATCTGATATGCAGGATGTATTTTCATTCACTTGACCAAATTTGTCACAATTTGATTACTGGTGGGGTTGGGGGAAGAATTGATTTTGTTATTTGGGAGTTGCTGCTGCTGAGATTTATAGTTAACATACAATCAAAGAACATTTTGAACTCCACCAACAATGGAATTGAACCAAACTTGGCACACAGACCTCCCATGACCAAGAGAAAATAATAGAAAGGTTTGGTGGGCATTGACCTTGAGTTTTGGAGTTGTAGTTCACCTACATCCAAAAAGCACCGTGGACTTAAACAATGATAGATCTAGATCAAATGCAGTATGCTCAAATGTGAACACTGGTGGTGTTTGAGGAAAATAGAGTTGTAGTTGCTGGGATGTATAGTTCACCTACAATCAAAGAGCATTCTGAATTCCACCAATGATAGAACTGGGCCAAACTTCCCACACAGAACCCCTATGCCTTGAAGGGACTCGAGCTCTTCCTTGCCTGCATATTTGTACCATGCTGCCATATGCCGAGCAAATCTGCTCTCCCCTCCCCACTTGGAGTCTCAGAAACAGCCCTCCCCTTGGCTGAGAGGCCAGCCAATCACAGTGGAGGAGGGCTTATGGTGGGAGGATTCGCCGTCTATTTCCAAAAAAGAAGAGGACAGGCCTGTAGCCAGGATTTTGATTCGGGGGGGGGGGGGGGGGCTGAGTTTGTTTCGGGGGGGGGCTGAGTCTGAGTGAAAGAGGGTCTACCCTAGCAAACCTTTTGTATCATTACCCCAATACCCCCATGCATATGGGATATATTGAGTATGGTGATCAGATCATGATATGAATAAACATAACAGTTTTAAAAATGCACCAGTAAGGCCTTTTCGCAAACCACCATGAGAATTTCGGGGGGGGGGGGGGCTGAAGCCCCCCAAGCCCCCCCCCCCCCGGCTACATGCTTGGGCAAAGAGATCTTCAGCCTTCTCTGCCAAAGAGGTTCCTAAGACCATAAGAAATATGTGTTTTCCGATGGTCTTTAGTGACCCTTCTGAAACTCCCTCATGACCCCACCAGGAATCCCAACCCTCAGGTTGAGAAATACTGCTGTAATGTATGCATGTGTACAAGTTTCCAGTTCCCTGTGATGCTCTCTGCTAAATTATCAGCTCCCCTCCAAAGATTATCCAAAAGAAAACATATGGTCACCCTCTAATTTGCCAAACCTCTGTCTATTTTCTGCTCTTGCTTGGCTTCTGATACAGACACTTGAATCCATAGTGGGTGGTGTTTAGAAGAAGAACCATCTTGTGGTTTAGCTGCATGTGAGTTGAACCATTACGCTCAAAAATTTGGTTTTTTAAAAAGTGGCTTAGAAAAACATTTCCTTATAGAGCACTTTAAAATTCAGAGAAAATCTTAACACTATGATGTTCAAACAAGTGCATATTTGTTGCCTAAAAATAAATAAGAAATTATAATGGACTGAGAAAAAAGACTGAAGACAAATGTTGTGGTAGGAATATTTTCAACAGGTAAAAGCAATTTCCAAGTTTATATGGGGATGTTACTACAGAAAGTTTCAACTGCATCTTGTTTTAATTTTGCTGTATTCAACTTGCTTTTCTTAGCTTCCAGTTCACTTATCAGCTGTTTAATTTGGAAATTATCCCACAAATTATTCTGCAATTCTTGGATCTCACTTATGCGTTGCACATTCAGGAGGAGGCATGTATTTGAAGTATTAGAGAAATGGAGTGTGGAAATAAATCCCAAAGATTCCTTGTTGTATCACTGACGAAACAGAGCACTATAAATCTCAATATCAGGGAGGAAATTATTTCCCACAGATGCTGTCAAAATGAACGGATCATTATGGAGCCAGTCTGCATTTCTTTTTATAGATGCTCTAATTATTAAACAAGCAAAGTTGTGGAATGCTTCAGTATCCCCCTAATTCCATGCTGGATTAAGGTTCTTTTAAACTCCACTGATTTTTAATTACACTGCTGATGAGAGTCCCAAATACTTCCAAAGCTAAGCTCTTCAGATGAATTGCTATCGTCCCCACCCCCACCACCCTTTTCTCCATGTCAGTCCTATGGTTGGCATCTACTCCTACATAATTATCAGTGCTTTTCAAACCAGTTTGATTCCGAAATCTGAAGAACTCAAGTGTTGGATGCATAAAAAGAAACCAGAGGCTTAGGCTTAGCTTGCAAATAGTCCTATGGACCAGTATGCTAATAATTTGTCAGTCAAGCATCACAACAATAGACACCTCATATTGATAGTGAAAATGTGTAGTAGTACATCCACTTAGTGTACAGGCAAGAGCCTTATTTGTTTCTGAAAAACTGTCTGATTAGCTCAGCTGTCTTACCTTTCATACAGGCTGGATAGAGGGTAATAAGGAGACTAGGGACTTTATTGCATGACACAAACAACATTGAATGGCTTTCCTATGGGCTGGCTAGGGGTGATGAAATGCTACACAGACCACTTAACTAGAATTGAAGGCATCTCAAAACATGAAGTTCAAATGATGCAAGGTGCAAACATGCACAGGAACACACTTTAGAGGCCTTACACCGGATAAGCAAAATCATGGGTTGCTCTAGGGGTCCTTCCACACAATCATTAAACCCAAAATATGAAGGCAGATAATCCACAATATCTGCTTTGAACTGGATTATCTGAGTCCACACTGCCATATAATCAAGTTCAATGTGGATTTTATACAGCTGTGTGGAAGGGGCCTAAGGATTTGAACTGGATTATATGGCAGTGTAGACTCAGATAATTCAGTTCAAATCAGATACTGTAGATAATCTGCCTTGATATTCTGGATTATATGGCAGTACAAAGGGGCCCTCAAATAGGTCCCTGTAATGTGTATGATAGCATTTAGGTGTAAACCACACTGAATGACAAAACCGAAAAAGGGATTGGGTTTCTAGTGACATTGGTGTAGGGAGGTATGGAAGAAAGCCTGAAATTTTCCATGGCTGTGACGCCCAGTAAATTTTCCATGGCTGTGACGCCCAGTAAATGGATTGAGGCAAACTTTCCAGTGTATCAATCAGGCCTCACCCTTGTTCATGTGCTTTACATGTGATCAGCTGTACATACACCTTATTTATTTATTTACTATATTTATGTCCCTCCCTTCTCACCCTGAAGGGTTGAACAGCTCACAAATCATGGAAAAAATTCAATGTCGCATAATTCAAATTCTCTTCCACCTTTGCCACTTTCACCCCACATTACTTGATCAATGTAGATGTGTCCAAGGCAAGATTAGGGACTTTAATGCATGGAGAAGGCAAAACGGTAATGAATCTAGACCATTGTCCCTATTGCATGATGTTGGATGCATTCTGCTGCCAGCCTGCCTCCGTCCCATGATTACCCCATCCCTTGCTACTGGCAAATAATAATAATAATAATAATAAAAATAATAATAAAAAGCTTGCAATCCCACAACACTTCCATTCCTTAACTTGGTGTGATGGGTCTTTTACATTTCTGTGCCAACAAGTCCGGAATAGAGTGGTCTCTATTGTTCTCACACTTTTTATGTAAATAAGATATTTTTCTTTCAATATTTCACTTTTTTTCTTATCTCGCTCCCTATTCTCCAGAGCATTTTTTAATTATTCTTAATAAAACTTTTTTTTAAAGGAAAAGTGTGGTCTTGGCGGCGGGGGGAAGGGGTGTTCTTCCACTCTCACCTCATTCCTCTTGCTATTCCCAACATGGGGTTTTTTGTTTATTTTATATTTTACAGTTATAGTTGCCTTATTTTTTGTTTTCATGGCTGAAACTGTAAAATTGCTGTAAAACAGAGCATCAGACCTATGGTAAGGTGGGGCTATGATAGTATGTGAAAGTACAATTATGGGATTATGGATTATCGAATTGGCATAGTTGCACAAATGAAGAGAGATGTGATGTCTAAAATCTTGTCCCCTTTGTTGTTATTTGCCAACTGTTACGAGCAACGTGGATAGTGAGGGAGGAATTTGGACTACTTCATGTTGTTCTCAAAGAATCTTGCACCAGCCAATTATAACAAACATTTTTTAAATAAAGAAGACCTTATATCCCCATGAAAAATTGTTTTATTCTACCAAAGGGGTTGAGGGACTGAAGCTAAAATGCATACAAGATATGCATCATGATCATTCACGAAAAACAGTAATTGGCAATAGCACAATTTCCCCCCACTGGTGTCCTAATTTAACATCTTGAGTAGAAAAGACTCTTGAACCTGACCTTGTTAAATATGAACTTCAAGAAATTTGGCATCAGCACCCTCACAGTTGGATCTCTTTTAGGTAATCTTTTTTGTTTCAGGCACGTTCTTTGGGAGGGTTGGAGGACTAATTGTGCTTTTTCAAGCCAACTTATTCAGGATTGTTGTATGCAGTAAGAGAATTTCTTTACTTTTGTTTACTGAACAAAATTTAAACACTCAAAGGAAAATTCATCTGTTGCCTGCCATCACATTGTGTGTCAGCTGTATGATGCCCTAAGCAACCTGCATGCCTTTAGCTTGCTGCTAATTTTGGTTTGATTTATTCAGCTCAGTTCGTTTCTTTTGTTCCTGGGTCACTTCATTTATCTGCAGTGACTGAAAAACAACACCACAAATACAAATAAATGAATCCTTGCAAGTCATGCTATTGCTTAATGTGCTTCTCCACAGCAGTTACTTGTCACATTTTTTTAAAAAAACCTAGCTTACAGCAGGCAAAGCTAGCTTCTCAGCCTAGAGAAACATACTTGTCATAATGCATATTTATCTAGAAAGCTATATATAGTGCATAAGGTGGCAATTTATCCAACATTTATTGGTGCAAGCTTTGTTGCAGTACTAGCTGCAAGCTCTGTTAAAAATTGGCTAGATTTTCATAAAAAAGACACGAATGAAATCACAGATCTGTGGTATATATACAGTGGTTAAAGAACACAATTTTCTACAGCTGTTTAAGTGAGGAAAGCAGAAACTAACATTATGCCGCTTTGGCCAACAATGTACTGCTTTATCTCCAGATTCTGAAAATCACTAGGACAAAAAAGAAGTGCAGAAAAGTATTGAAAACATTGTAGTTGTTAATTGCCTTCGGGTCAGTTTCCAGTTACCATGATTCTATGAGATACCATAAACATATGCTGTTATTAAGAGCCCTGCTAAGATCTTGCATACTCGGGGTCATGGTTTCTTGATTAGGTTAAAAGACTGTTGCTGTTGCTACTGCTGTGTATCTTCAGGTCATTTCCAATGTATGGCAAACAGAAGACAAACTATAATGGGTTTTATTGGCAAGATTTTTTCCGAGGGAGGTTGCCTTTGGTTTCTTCTGAGGCTGAGAGACTTGCCTAAGGTCATCCAGGCAGTTTCCATGGCTGAATCATAGTCTCCCAATCACAACACTCAAACCAAAACACCATTCTTGGTCTCAAGTTTTAATAATTCTGATTTTGAACAGAAACCAATAAGCTCTGTAGAAAATGCCATTTTATTAAAATGGTTGTAAATATTTAATTAAATAATTAGTTGAAAATTTAAACATATGATCCAAGATAAAAACACAACATAACTAAAAAGCATTTAGTTCAAACGTTAAAGCACAATTCTATCAAGTATTTATTTAAAACACACACACATCTCTGGATTTTGCACAGTGGGGAGAGTGAGTTGAGCTCCCTCTGACAGCTCCAGCTCCTCATGTGGGGACATGAGAGAAGCCTCCCACAAGGATGGTAAAACTTCAAACATCCGGGCATCCCCTGGGCAACGTCCTTGCAGATGGCCAATTCTCTCATACTAAAAGTGACTTGCAGATTTTCAAATCGCTTCTGACATGAAAAAAAGCTCAAAAATGCTAAATAAGTATCTTGGGGGGAAAACTCACAAAATAAATGCTCACCTTTGTCATTTTAAAAGAACTCTCACTGATGTGAAACAAGATAGAATGAAGATATGTATAAGGATAAATTGATTCATCCAAACATAGAGCATTTCAGGTTTCTTTTTAAAAAGCAGTTCCTCATTTCATTTGCCATATTTTAAACTACTATAAATGGTACCAGGAAGTTGTACGCAAAATGAATAAGCACGGGTAGTTCGTGCAGCAGGGGCACACATTTGTGGCAGACCCGATAGGTTATGCACTCTACTGTACCTCCTCCTGCAATTTTCCACTTAAGGGCATTCTCCCTATGTTTGTGACACTTCCCAGGTCTCCAGATGGCACCTGGACTGCATTAAACTCTTGGGCTATACTTTGCTCACCCCTTGATATTTAGTCATAGAAAAATGTAGCATTACTATGACATAGAAGTAACTAAAAATGACTTTTCCTGCTTTGTTATATAGTACTGTGAACATGGGACAAAAATCTTTCAAATCAAGGCAGATTAAAAAGTTTGGTATTAATACCCAAAGCAATTCTGTCCCAGTTTTGGAAGGAGAGGGTATACTGCTCAAAAGAAATCTGGTATGGGATAAACTGTAAAGATTGCATAGTTTCAGAGAAAAAAGACAGGAAAAGGAATGTGGATGAAAGGAGCTGAGTAAGGGAAGTTTGAGACCCTGATTGGCCCTGGTTCATCATACTGACTGCCAATGGAAAGAATGCAAACTGATCCAATGAAACTTCCCATTGTGTGATAGCTCTCTATCCTCATATGTCCTTCTGATGTTTTCCTGTACCTCCCATTTCTTGAAATATATAGAGTAGGTTCTGTAGATATGATGGCGACTAAGAATGTAAACTGCTAATTCAAGAAAAAAAAAACAAGCTAAAAGCTGAACACTACAGCAAAATAAATAATAATATTACATTTGAAGAACCAAGGACAGAAGTCAGATACATAAAATAAAACAAATTTATTTAGAAAACAAAGGGAAAGCAAGTAAAGCTGTAAAGTAAAACAATGAAAACCATTTTATGCTAGTTTCATGATTTTTCTGTTAACACAAAAAATGAAAATAAAATAAAATGTAACATGACCACAGAGGAACAACAGAAACTATAACAACCGTGTTTTTAATGAGAGGAAGATGCACTGAAAAGGTACAGGTGATTTCTTAGGTAGGAAACTACATTCCAAAAATGTTATGACAAAGATTGAAAGACTTCATCATAAGCCGACATCTGTAATAGAACACAGAAGTAATAACAGTTATAACCTAATGAGATGTTTCTAGCTCTCACAAAAAAAAACAAAAAAACAAAAAAAAACCAGTGGAATTTCCGTCCAGTCTAGTTTAGGTCCACTGGTTTTGTTTACAAATACAAAGACACCCAATTGTAATTTTTTTTAAAAAAAATTAGCCACGCTCTCCTCTTGAAAATAAAATTAGGATGAAAAGGTTTAAGATTTTTAAAATCATCAGTTGTTACTAATTATGGCTACTGAATTATGTAATCCTATACACACTTGCCCAGCAGCATACACCACCGAAGATTCTTCGGTTTTCCATATCTACAATTTTTGTACAACAAATAGGAAACATGAAATCCAACTAAGGAAGAAGGGGAGATGAAAGAAGGAATGTGACAGTAGCTTTAAGTCTAACTGGTTTTGATTTTAGCATGAATTTCCATGGATATAAACCCACTTCTTCAGATGCAGTACAGAGTGATATTAAAGCCTGAGGTTATAAAACATTTTGAGCTCAAGCAGTTTTGAGCATTTGGTGAGAAACTTTTTTGTTTTTCACACATCAACACTAACAGACCGGTGTAAATATCGTAAGACGCTTTATATCTTGAAGCTGTTTAGTACTGTATACTCTATCTGAATAAGTCAGTTTACATTCATATAAGCAAAATAAAACCAGTTACTCTTACACCCCTTCCAGACAGGCCTTATATCCCAGGATCTGATCCCAGGTTTTCTGCTTTAAACTGGATTACATGAGTCCACATTGCCAGATAATCTGGGATGAACAGAAAACTTGGGATCAGATCCTGGGATATAGAGCCTGCCTGGAAGGGCCCTTAGAGGCCACTTATTTGAAAACTATAAATCCCAACAGTTCACAAGTAACATTGATTCTCCGTTTTGAATTTAGATGGCATCTTGTCTTGCCATAAAATACTGTCAATGCTGGCAGCAGGCATGCAGCCCCCCCCCCCCAAATTCTCATGGTGGTTTGCGAAAAGGCCTTACTCAGACTCAGCCCCCCTCCCCCCCGAAAGAAACTCACCCCCCCCCCCCCGAATCGAAATCATGGCTACGGGCCTGTTACCTGTTATTTAAATAATAGGTACAAGAAAAATCCAAACCCTGGACTGTCAGAAAGCAGACACTGTTAAAGCAGTTCATTTCCCTGTTCGATGTAGTTTCTTGATTAAATGCCATGTCAAGATTATATTTACAGCAGACGGTCTACTGCCAAAATCACTGAGCACTATCGGCCAATGCATTTTAGGAATATCACTTCTGTGGTCAATGGCCCTTTAAATATCCAGTACAAAAAACGTATTTGAACAAGATGACAGTAGGTCAACATGTACCCACTACTCAGCAAATTACAAAGTGACCCAAATGTGGTTATCGTAGGAGAGTTTAAGGCATCAAATTATGCAGCACAGATTCTGGGCAAATCGCACGCTTCAATATCTAATAATCACAATTTTAAACTGGGGCACAGAGAAGCTGAGTCTGTTTTGTGAGCTAGGGCAGCTTTCTATACTTCTCTGTCTTTTTAGAAGATCCCTGCTAATGCTTCCCTCTTTTTCTCTAATTCTCTCAGGGGACAAATTCCAAAGCTCAAAGACAATTATCTGTCCAGGAGAATAAGTGGTCAGCAAGAATCTTCCTGGCAATGGTGCAGTTTGTTTTCCTTCCAGTTTTCTTTAGAGAGCACTGGGTAGATCTATTCCAAATTTCTTAGGCTGATGTCATGGATGGGGAGAGACAAGCAATCTATGGTGCTTACTGAAAACTGACTCAAATCCTCAACTCTAAATGAGAATATGTTTTTTTTATTAGGGATTAGTGGACATATCCCAATTTGAAATAACCTTTACATATTCATGGGACATTCCACACAACATAACTATAGTGCTATTCAAATCCCACTGGTGGAAAACCATAGAGCACTGGACCTAAGATTCCTAGGGAGAACACTTTCATCAATAATTTAACCTGCAAAAGGTAAACATACAAATGCAGGGGACTATTTATTGATCTCATCAGACTGGCAAAATTATGCCTCTTCACTTTTGTCACGGATACTGCTGGCTCCCATCCCACAATGTACATCTATTTCTGGTGGGGTTCCATTGTAAAAGTGAAGTGGAGAGATTGTATGCCACCACTGCGGCAAAATGGGAAGTTTCTCATGTTGCATAGCTAACAACGGAGGAGGGGGGGGGGGGATGATGGTAGAGTATGTGGGAAGCCGGGCAATGTGAGGCAGGGGTGACAGATTTCCTCTGCTGAGTCCTGCTATATTTGCCACAATCCGTAGTGAATCCTTTAGTTAATGTGATGAGGTCCTGTATAGTCTAGAATGCTTATAGTGCAAAAGCTGTGTGTGAATGAGTGAATGGCAGGCCTGGACTACATATAGTTTTCAGAAGCTGCTCCCAGATTGTGGACCTCCATGTCTTGGTAGGTCAGATAGGCTGCCCAACAGATGAGCTTTACGTCCATTATTATTACATCCAAATTTTATACATTTCAATTGAGAAGCTGGAGATTTAGCAGATTAAAGAAAATATAGCAGCCAATGTTCAGAGTTTCTGCAACTGGAGTGAGAGCGTATACTAAGCAGCTAGTGAGAACTTTACAAAACTGGAATAAACACCAAATTCAACTGAAGAACATAGTCACAGAATATGTCTTTTTAAGACTCTTAATGGGAACCTGCCTTCAAATTGGGTGGCCAACAGGTCAGCCTTGAAACAGCCAATTCATGATATTCAATTCAAAAATGCTGTATACTAGCAATTTTAAATTATCCCAAAATGTGACCACAGCAATTAGGGTCTTTGAAATATAGATTACAAATGGAGAAAATCCTGCTTGCAGATAGTTATATAAGCACATAAACTGAACATGTATATGAGTAATGAGCATGAGCTGTTGAGCCTTGAGCAAGTTAGTTTACTCTCTCGTCTTTTTTCTCAGAACATATTATCACCAAAGGGCTAGCTTCTGTTGACCAACTGATGCAAGACAAGAACATTTTTGAAAATACATTTAATCATATTGCTTTATTTCTAGGAGTCATCAAACACAAACTGATGACACATGCCTTAAAATTGTATTTTAGACTGTGGCTACATTAAATGATGGAAATTATTCAGTGTGCTATAAAAAGGTGTGTTCATATTTGATCGAGAATGTGGATTGTACTAAAACTCTTTGGCAAGTAATTCTAGGTAATTCACTTAACTACAAATTTCAGGATTGACAGAGATAAGAAGTATCAAACTGATACAGGTTGAATATCCCTTATCCAAAATGCTTAGGACTGCAAGTATTTTGTAATTTTTTCCTGGATTTTTAAATATCTATATTTGCCTGAACATTCATAATGAAATATCCTGTACATGGGACCCAAGTCTAAATACAAAAAATAATTTATGTTTCATAAACAGGCAGTTCCCAAGTTATGAATAAGACAGGTTCTGTAGGTTTGTTTTTAAGTTGAATTTGTAAGTAAGTAGAAACAGGTATATTTTTTCAGTGTAACTACAGCAAAAATATAATAATATATATTTTTAGCTCTAGACAGCATAGGGAAGGGTTAATTCCATTGTGGTGTTTGTTTTGCTGCCTGTGCCCCTGTTCAGAAGATTTCACCTCACTTCCAATCTCTGTGATAACTGGATTTTGATTTTAAAAAATGGCTTGTTGTGGAAACAAGGATTGATGAGAAAGCTTCAGTGGAGACATCTTTCCCCCATGCTAACACTTTCAGGAGTGATTTTCCTTTCCTAAGAGTAGATTTCTCTCATTTCCTGTTGTCTCACCCCCATTCTTAACTATTAATACACTGGATGTTTGTAACTCAGGGACTTTCTGTACACCTTATGAAATATTGCGTACAAAATTAAATTGAAGATAATTTGTATATGGTATTTTTAATAATTTTGTGCAAGAAAGAAAATTTGTGCACCACCAAAATGAAAGGTGTCAGTGTCCCAGCCACCCATGTGGACAAATCCAGATTTTGTAGAATTTCAGAATTCCATATAAGGGATATTTAATTTGTATATAACTGTGTCATGCAGATATACCTTATGTTAACAGACATGCCTATGCACAATCCCTGATTATATCTTATATGCTCCCCTTTTTTTCTGTATTTCCAATACTATTTTCAGTATTTTTAAAACAAAAAATGACATTAAACCAGACTTCACTGGTTTAAATGTGTCAGAGAGTCTAGCTTTGTGCACAACATTATTGAAGCTCTGAGGAAGATGGAAAAGTCAGACAGAAAAAGGAGTGTTTCATCCAGACCCTCATTCAAAGATTACACGACCTGGAACTGCCATTTTAACCTATCCCCTTTCCATTAATATCTTCTTATTAGTAATTTATAACTGGTACAACTTAATCAAGCCCATGTCTGCAGATGTGGAAATCACACTGCTTCTCTTGACATCTGTTTAAAATTAAATTTATAATGAAGTCCTATTCATGTTTACATGCCAGGTCTGCTGGGCTCTCATTCTGGTAAATTGATCAGGATTGCAACCAGTCATGTTGCAAAAACTCCACTAAAGTATGTTTGTTTATTTAGTTTTACAGAAGCCGGATATACTTTTAGAAATTTACATGAGGCTGTCTGTAATATTTCTGGCATGCTTTAAGTGTAGCAAAAGCAAGTTTTGATTTTTCATATAAAAACACAATCCATTGCATTTAAGCATTAAGGGGAGCTGCTGTCTCCTTTCCTCTGTCCTCTGCCCCTTAGGATTTCTATAACAAGCCAAACAAATAAAAGTTTCCCTTAAACAGTGAAGGTGTTTCAATATTCAATATTTTTAGTGAAAAGAAATCTTCTCATGCGTAAGGTCATATTACTATTATATTAATGTCACTCTAAACTTGTTCCAAACAATCCCTTAAAAAAGATTGGCATACAGCTAAGAGATGGATATCTAGTCATTATACATCACAGAATAGATGCCTCATCACCAAAATGTCAAGTGATACATCAAGTGTTGATACATCATTCTGTTCTCAAAAAGTCAATCCAATTAAAAAGTTAATCAAAATGAAATCCTGTACTTCAGTCCTCTTACAATTTATGAGTACCTTACCTAACACATTGACACTTTTGATTCAAAATAAAAAGCTTTATTAAAATATTATTAGAAATTTGATTAATGGATACTTGTTGAAGACTAAAGTTCTGTAGACTGGTAGTTGTCATTTTGACTATCATTTCCACGATGTAGCAAGGTTTCTCTGTATGTGTCAACACATGTCAAATACATTCATTTAAGAGTTTCTAGCATTCCAAATCTAGACTCTGTAAGAATATACCAATGAGATTGCCAGGAACACACTGGATAATATTCAGTAATGTATACCTTGACAGACTGCTTTTTCTGTGGATTTCCTTTTCATTGTCTTTGAAATGCCTTTGGAATTCAAGAGTTTGTTTGAAAAATATTTTATAGTTCAGTGGAAATAATGAAAGAGAACATTCAAACATTATGCTGTGCACACAGCTCTAGCACTAATGCTGACACAAATATACATTTAGGCAAACATACACCATCAAACCAGGTTAACAACTTTATTGTTTTTTTTCTTCTGGTCTTCCATGGTTCCACATTGATCCACTCACACCCAGCCCCTTATTTTACATATTTTACATGCATACATATTTTCTGAGAAGCCTTAGGATCATCTCCAAGATGTTGTTATTGTATGTCTTAAAAGTATTTCCAGTTTATGAGACCCTAAGACAGTGGTTCTCAACTTGGGGTCCCCAGATGCTTTTGGCCTTCAACTCCCAGAAATCCTAAGCTGGTAAACTGGCTAGGATTTATTGGATTTGTAGGCAAACACATTTGGGGACCCCAGGTTGAGAACCACTGCCCTGAGACAAACTTATCACAGGGTTTTCTGGAACTCTGTGACTTGCCCAAGGTCACCCAGTGAGTTTCCATGAAAAGGGGGGAATCCAACACTATTCTCAAGCCATCGTGGTTCAACATTCAGAGCACAACACCACATCAGCTCTCACAGTATGGTAATTATGTGAAACAATGTATCATTTAATATCTCTAATTCTTCCTATGCCTATTCATATTTCAATTTTCCCTGTTCCTCTATTGCTTCCCTCTGTCTATTTTTAGACTGTTACACTCTTGGGACACAGGTCTATTATACTGTTTCTTTTAAAAGAACGTACTGATGGAGCTAAGTAAATAACAAACAAGATACAATGAGTGTAAGGATCTAATGAATAATTTAAAGTATTGATTAGATGACCACACTGTGTTGCAAATATGAAATGTTTAAGTGTAGGAATGACAGGCTGCCTTGGAGACTTCAAACATCTGAAATCTGAACAAAGAGGAATGCAAACATACATGGGTAGGGCTGACTGTGTAAAAAGCTATTTTCTAGTACTGTGCTTTAGCTTTTTAAAAAAATGCAAATTTGCACATACCTTTACCCAAAATCAAAATCTTTTGACTAATTATTATTATTTATTATTATTATTATTATTAACTTTATTTGTACCCCACTAGCATCTCCCGAAGGACTCGATGCGGCTTACACGGGCCGAAGCCTCAAAACACAATACTATAAAACATAACACAACAATAAACAAAGCAAATCAAAACAATTAAGCAAAATAACCACAATGACAATATATCAATACATCAAGACACTATTAAAACTGGTTCGGCCGGCGCAATGGGGTACAGGGTTAAAATATGTGCTGAGATGGCAGGAGGAACGTAGGATTAAAAGTGCGGTGTGCAGCAACATTGGTTGTGCTAAAGTGCTTCTAGGACTTGGGATGGGGATTCCTAATCTGGGAAGGCACATCGGAACAGCCACGTTTTTAGGTTCCTTCTGAAAACTGCTAGAGTAGGGGCCTGACGAAGCTGTTTTGGAAGGGCATTCCAAAGTCGGGGGGCCGCCACAGAGAAAGCCCTGTCCCGTGTCCCCACCAAGCGCGCTTGCGACGTAGGTGGGATCACGAGCAGGGCCTCCCCAGATGACCGGAGCGAGCGTGTGGGTTCGTAGATGGAGATGCGGTCACGCAGGTAGGGTGGTCCCAAACCGTTCAGGGCTTTGTAGGTGAGCACCTGCACCTTGAATTGGGCTCGGAAAATAAATGGCAGCCAGTGGAGCTCCTTAAACAGAGGGGTAGACCTCTCTTGATAATGAGCTCCAGTTAGCATCCTAGCTGCTGCCCGCTGGACCAATTGAAGTTTCCGAGCCGTCTTCAAGGGCAGCCCCACATAGAGCGCATTGCAATAATCCATTCTAGAGGTGACCAAGGCGTGGACCACCCCGGCCAGATGCCAACTTAAGATACACAGCAATGTTTATGTGTAAAGACATACATTTATCTACTACAAAATTCTGTGCTATGAAGATCATGGAATCATTGTTACTCTATTTTTATATGTTGAATTTATAATGTTCAAACCTTTGGATTTCCATGCCAACTTCAGCAGTTAGTCAAATAGTAGAGCAAAAGCACTCATCTGTAAATACACTGGATTATCATTGCCATCAATATCCTGAACTTCAGATCATCTATACAGAAATGTGTTAGCTCAAAATAGCAATGAAAAAACAGGTGCACAAAACAACTTTTATCATTGTAATCTGCAAAGGAGAATTTCGTAACAAAATGTGAACCTCACCCTTTAGATATTGTAGAAACCAAAAGTAGAGGTGCACCACATTTGATTTTTGTGTTTGATGTTCTTTGGAAAACATGAAGTAGTTCTGACAGGCTGCCAAAACTTTGCCCTATCATGTCAAAGAAATTATTCTTCAAGCCTTTAATACTATAGTTAGCAGTAGCAAAAAAGAGATCATTCTCTTTTCAGTCCTTTGTGAACCTGAACTCTTGTCTTCACAGCTGATTGGGCAAACACGCATACACAAATGGTAGAGTAAGACCACAGACACACTAAGGACATTTTAAAGTACAGTATGACCCCCATATCCACAGAATCTCTCTCTCTCTCTCTCTCTCTCTCTCTCTCTGTGTGTGTGTATGGTTTCACTTCTCCACATTTTGACTTAGGGCCTCCTGTGGAAGCTCCATGCTTTTCCTAGTACCTTCATTGTTTGTCTCATTGAAAATAACAGGGCTATTGCCCTTGATTGTGAAGTCCCACAATGTGCCCCCCATTGATATGTGGATTGTACTGTATTTGCAATTTTAAAAACCCTGAGGAAGTAAAAACTAAACACTGAAGAATAAACCATTGACTCACTGCCACTCAGAGGGCGAATACTCAAGAACCTGTACAATTGCAGCATGTGTCCTCACTTCCTACTCCTGTCCCTTTCAGTTGATACCAAGGAGAGTGCAGATCAAGTTTCTCAACCAGGGTATCCTTGAAACATAGGATTCTTTGAGAGGTTACTAGGTGTTCTGACAAATATCCTGATCAGAAAGAAACAAAATGAGAGGCAAGAGGGGAGAACTGTTGATCTAACAACTTTTATGCAGGGGTTCTCTGAGCTTTGAAACAAACATTTCAATGGTTCCTTCAGAGCAAAAAGGTTAAGAATGCTACAGAGAATCTGAACCACTACCTCAATGTAACAATGGATTGGGTGTGGGGTAAGAAGCTGAGGTTCACAGACACGGTAATGGTCAACAGAGAAGCTCTGTTTATAAAATTAGTATGCTAACAAACACATAAATGGTTCACTTCTAACGTTCAGCAACTAGTATTACAAGGTAGTACAAGGCACCACAACCCAGCACGTAGCTTTGAAGGTCATTGGGATTTCCAACACCTTGAAATCAAGTATAATCATTCTCAAAGGAGCTATCGTCGTTGTGAAGAATCTTATTTCTGAGCCATCACATGGTCACACAGGCTTCTGACACATCCCCACACACCACTTTCTACGATGTACAGTTTGAGCAAAATATTTCTCCAGTTCTTTACATCACAAATAATCTACACAATGAGACTACAAAGATGCAGTCATTTCTTTCTCAGAATAGCCAAGCAGAACCACAAATGCTCAGGTAAACATAAAAAAAATTAGTTGTTTAAGTATTATTGTCCCTGTTTAAAAAACCCTTTAAATACCAAATGCATTTAAAATCCATCTAGATTTCCAAGAGGAGCTAAACTAGCAATGGAAATAAAATGCCTGAAATAGGCGAAAAGGTAAAACATTATTTTCAGTTGGGTAAACTCCTGAGTCTAATTTTGTACACAATTAAAGGAAAGATTCAGGATGAGGAAAATTTATACTCACATATATCTGTATCCAAATACTTAACCCCACTGTGCTGTGCATCTGGGTGCCTTGCACACTTACTTCCTCCTCTTGCCTGAACAAGTGAGCAGGTGAATAAGGGAACACATGTATGGTGGGTACAGGCACACCATCGTTACAAGTACTTTTGTGAATGTATTAAACATGGTATCTGTGTTTTTTCCACTTCCACAGAGGTCTTGTGCTACAACTTCATGAAAGTAGAATATCAACTACATTTCAGTATCTGAGCTATACTTGCATTGCAATTTATCCTCATCCTCAACAAAAAAGGACATCTGGATACACTGAAAAAATAACTCCCCCAAAGGAAGCTATGAGATTTTTTTGCATTTCAGCATGAGGGAGATAGTTAGAATGTGCTAGGTATTTGTCCTTAGCCCTGATGCTTCTTGCACAAACAAGATTATTGCAACGAAGTCTTCAAATGTGAAAAAATTATCAAAATGCGCAGAAAATTTCATAATCTCACCAAGAGCAGAATTTCTTTTTATTCATTCTTGCATGCAATAATGAAATATTCCAAGATTTACATTTTGGGCTGATTGAAATAGCTTGATAACCTGTTATAAACATGATAAAGTTAAAGAGATGTCTTGCTATCTATATAAATAAAAATGTAATGTTTGTTTGTGGGATTAACATAACTCAAAAACCACTGGACGAATTGACACCAAATTTGGACACAATGCACCTATCAGGCCAATGAGTGACCCCTCATAAAAACACTGCAAAACACAGCAGAAGAGACTTAAAAAGCCAAAAAATACATTAAAATGTATGCACATAACCACATATATACACATTTACACAAATATACACACACATATACACATATATACACACACAATATATATATACACACAGACTGGGCCACAGCAATGCATGCCAGGGAATGGCTAGTTCAAAATAAAAGCCTCCCCCCCCCCCCCCTGTTATATTTTTTAAAAGATTTTTCCCTGGTCCAAATTAGGCACTGATGGTTTTTCTAGGGTGCAGACAAAAGACGACAAAAGCCTGCAAATCAAGTTTTATTGGATACCATGTCAGAGGGGGGGAAAAGTGTGCACTATCAAGTCTCTGAAATTTCACCATTACTTTACACATAAACATATTAGGCTAAAGACAAAGGTTTTGAAGCAGGCTATAGCAGACACTGCCAAAAGCTGTTCAAACAGGACAAAATTTACAATGGCTGGCAAAGTAATCCTTCAGCACTGCTTGGCCTATTAACTCAGATATGTAGTTTGTATACACAACACAAAATGGATTTTCACTACAAGCTATAAAATCTTTTCAGAGTACTGGAAAATTAGGTTTTTCAGACAAAATGTACATTTTTATTTATAGGTCACTGTGAGCCACATTAAAAAAAGCTCTTAAATCTTAATGCCCAATTCAAAGCGTAGACAATTACCTTTAAAGCAGTGGTGTGTGAAACCTGTCATTTATTTCTATGGAATTTTATCTCTGCCAGCCTCCATTCTTGGGTATCCATTGAAAAACTGCAGTGTCCCTGAGATCCTTGTTTCTCCACGCATCTTGAACGGTGTTTACCTGCTATGCAAAGAAGCTGCATGCACTGATGCACTGTATCAGGGCAGACTAGCACACTGCAGTGGTATTTTATATGTGTCAACTCATGCATTATATTGATCCTTCTACCATCATTACCATTTTCATACCATTTTGTTTGTTTGCCTTCATGAGTGATCCCATAAACAACTTACAAATGCAAGAAATATAATGCTGGACTTTCCAGGATAGAAAGCCATGGAAAGTCAGACAAAATGAACTACAATAGAATAAATATAATGTTACTCTGATGTTTTTTATGGACTTGCATATATGTGCCCTGATTTACATCTACCATATAAACTCCATTTTAAATGAAGATTAGAAAGAATTAAACCAGAATATCCCTGCCAAATTGAGGGCTCTTCCACACAGACCTATATCTCGGAATATCAAGGAAGAAAATCCCAAAATATCTGCTTTGAACTGGGTTATCTGAGTCCATAATGCCATATATGCCATTCAAAGCAGATAATGTGAGATTTTATTCAGCTGTGTGGAAGGGCCCTGAGGCACCTGGAAGGCGTGTTTTTCACATTGTTGCTGTTTTTATGGCAATCCTAATGTGTTATTTCTTATGGCAACACTAAGGTGAACTTACCATGGGGTTTTTCTGGGGCTGAAACTTTTGTGATTTGCCCAAGATCATCATGATAATCCACTGGGATTATCATGGCCAAAGGGGGATCTGAACCCTAGGCTCCAGAGTCATGGTCCAATATTTATATTTGGACTCTGGGACTCAGGGTTCAAATCCTCACTCAGTCATGGAAAACTGTGGAGTGACCTTGAGCAGGTCACACTCTCTTAACCTCAGAGAATGGGAATTGCAAACCTCTTCTGAACAATTCTTACAAGGAAAACTCTATGATAGGTTCACTTTAGGTTTGCCATATGTCAGAAACAATTTGAAAGCATAATGAGTCAAGAAATTTTGGTCTGAAAATTTACCCTGAATTGCTAGGTAGACATTATGGGTCTTTCCTGAGTTAAGGTGAGTTAAGACAAGGCAATGACCTCAGAGGTTGACAGTCTTGATTGAACCTTCACGCTCACTTACAGAAAAATATTGCTGTGCGATACTTTGGGTCGCTGAATGTTTTTCTTCTTTTGCCATCCAAAGTGGTCTTACCCAAATACTTGAATGAGTTATGATGTATTGAGAGCCATTTTGTCTGCATGCCTTACTTCCATTACCTGCAACCGGATAGTAATCATCACCAGAAAGAAAGATCTTGCATATGGTACTGAGACCTAAAAAACTATGATAATAAGTTTTGATAAAAATAATCAATTCCATGGTTATTCAAGTAATTGAAAACAGAATTATATTTTTAATCTTCCATAAATTAGTTCTGATAACAATGAGAACTTCTTACATGGCATTGTTCAAACTGAAAGTTATTGAATATGTAAAGGAATCAAATAACTGTGTAACTATGAGAAAATTTGGCATCAGCAAAAAAAAATTGTTAGAAGGGAAAAAAGAGGCTGAACTATAAGGAATGTTAAAGTCAAAGAAAATGCTGCATCAGAAATCTGCTTCTTTTGATGCAATACAAAAGAATCTAAATGATTGGAATGCAGACCAAATGGCTACACTGTGACATGCTCAAGAATTTGGATAAGGGTGCTTTAGGTAGCAAAAGAAGAAAAACATTCAGCAACAAAGGCATTGCACAGTTTGAAGCATCGGCTCTTTGGTGTATGCTGCTTTCTTTGCTTCGTCCTTGACATCCTGTTACATATGCATGGAACATACCTCTCACCTATAGGGATGGATCCATCTCACCCAGGGTTTTAAAAATCCTATCCATTGTATTTGGCCCTGCCCATCTGGTTCAATGTTTTGTTATTTATGTTATATTCTGTGTTTTTGTATTATCTTCATTTGATGTATTTTATCGTATTTTATTTGATGTATTATTTTATGATTTTATATTGTATTATTTTGCTTTGTTGTAATTGTTGGGCTTGGCCTCATGTTAGCCATCCCAAGTCTCCTTGGGGAGTTGGAGGTGGGGTATAAATTAATATAATAATAATAATAATAACAACAACAACAACAACAACAGCAATGTTCTTAGGCACTGTTATTATTATTATTATTATTATTATTATTATTATTATTATTATGTTCTTAGGCACTGCCTTGCCACTAGTCTGCACAGTCACAATTTAGTTCTTTCCCTTCTACTTACAGCTTTAAGGTGACCACAAATGGTTACATCTGCTAGAATGTTCTATGTTCTTGGGCATAATTTTATTTTGTTTTGTTCTTTACATGCCCCTAAGTTTTACTTTTTACAGACCATAGCAAATTCCATCATTTTAGGCCCAAACCCTGCCCTCGATTTGTAGCCAAGAACATACAATAGGTTTGCCTAATTATATCCAGTAATTTGCAAGAGATTTGAAGGGGAATATATATGTCTTTCAGGCTACTAACAGATATCTCCAGTCTAATGTACATTGAGCCTGTTTAAGATCCTCTGCAATACGTCTTTGCACCCACTACATATTCTTTCCTTCTATGTCCCAGCCTCAATCTCCCTTCCCTCACCCGAGTCCCAGTAGAGATGGGGAGTCACTGAACCTTAGAGTTGGAAGGGACCATGAGGTATATCTAGTCCAATCACCTACCATGCAGGAATACACAACTAACACACCCCTAAAATAGAATAACTTGATCTTAGATTTGGAAGAGACCACAGTCACCATTTGGGAGTGTTCTAAATATTCTCCTTAGGTTATAAATTATGCAAAGCAATGGAGAGCTTGTGAAAACCCACAACTTTCTGGACAGCAGCTTAGGAAAATTCCTCTTATTCAACCCTACCATCTATTCCAGCTGCCCAGGCTACATATTCTCAAAACACCTTCTTCCTTTCCAACTATGGCAGAAGCCACGGTGGTGAGAAATAGAGGAGATGATAAGTGGGACTCCCCACCCCCACCCCCTGTTTCTCCTCCTTTTTGTCCTGGTGGCAAGCTGGAAAACAACATGACAAAGTGAAAGGTTCAAAACAACCCCAGGACGGACAGTTGCACCAGTAGTCACTCTGGGACAATTAGCTTTCTCATATCTCCCCAGGTTTCTTCAACCCACCTCAACACAAGCAGGGAGGGAAAAAAGAGCCTCTGACCATTGCTTGCTGGATGAGTAAAACGAGAATGATAAAACCAGGAGAGGAGCTGGCAGGGAAGACTAGACAAAGGAAAGACCTACTGTGTGTATGGACAGTGGGGTCAAACTATGAAAGGAAGATGGCAATGCTTACTTGGCCCAGATTTTGATTTTATTTAATTATTTCAGATATTTTTACCCTCATTTTGATCCTGATCTTTGTAAAATAAGACTTTGGGACTGTAGAGCTCATTTTTTCTTTTATGTGAATTATTATGAGGTTTGAAAGGTTCCTTTTCATGCTCATGCCAGTAGAAACTCCATAGGATTATGAGTATTCATACTGTTACTGTAGGTATACTAAGAATGCATTCCTTGGCAACTGATGTATGTATGCATGTGATATATGTATGTATATATATATATAGATAGATAGATAGAGAGAGAGAGAGAGAGAGAGAATGTGTCTTCCTTGCGTTTTGGCAAGTAGTTAAAATCTGCTTGTTTTTTTTCAGAAGTATTTCACATTGGCTGGATATGATTACACATAATTTTGTATCTGCTGAGTTTTTTGGATGGTTTTAAGACTATGTTGTGAATGAGTATCATGTTTCAATAGTTTTTTAAAGATATAATTTAATTTGTTCTACCCTCATGGTTTTTATAACTTTTATCATATTGTATATCACAGCAATCCCTTTTTAGTAGATAGAAAACAACATGTGGAAATAGCAAAAAAAATATAATTAAATAAGACATAATCCCTGTCTCCATATAATTAATTCATACTTTCCAGTTATCAAATAGCATGCAATATGCCATACAGGTTAAGAACCAAGTTTTCATAATTTCTCAGGCTGTAAATTATTTTCAGAAAAGCTTAAACCACTGTGTGACTTTTAAAGAAATTAACAGCTTTTCCACAGAACTAAACACTTCAAACAATTCCTGGAGCAGAATGAGTCCAGTAAAACAAACATCAGCCTGCTCCAATTGCTATATGCCTTCAACTTTTGAACCTATCATGGTGTTTTCTTGGCAAAATTTCTTCAAAGGGGGGATGCCTTTGTCTTCCTTTTATACTGAGAGTGTGACTTGCCCAAAGTCAGTGAGTTCCCATGCTCAAGCCAGGATTCAAATTTTGGCTTCTGAGTGGTAATCCAATCCTCCGTCCACTATATCAGACTGACTCTCCTACCAATCAGAAATATAATTTACCATACTTTCTATTTTTTCTGTTTGACGATTTCTCAAAATATAATATCTACTTTTTCCCAAAACACCTCAATAAACCATGTTCTGCTTTCTCTAACAATCTATACCTTTCTTCAGATGATTTTATTATGTAAAGGTTGATTCTCTGGTCATGTTTTTCAATCCTAGCTTAGAAAGGGCTAAATACTACATGAGTTTTTCATGTTTAAATAGAGGCCGAGTTCGTGTTACAGTATCTCCATTTATAAATAAAAGAGTGAAATTTTTGCTTCTATACACAGTGCTCTCACTTTCCTTACACAATGAATGCACTCCTCAGTCCTAGTTTCCCATGTAATCCAAACCAAGAAATGATAGTTTCCAACTCCTCAAACAGATAGGATTGTAAATCAATTTCAGATTGTAGTTTAAGGGCTTGACTTTTTTCTAAGTTTTAGACAAAATAAGTATGCATGGTGAATCAGGAAGTGACTGGTTTAGCTAAACCTTGTGTAAAGGGAGAACAAAAGGAGGGCAAAAGACTTACTTACATATTGGCTTCTTAAACCATCATATGATCATCTTCCCTAAGGAGGGCCATTTTCACTTTCTTTATAATTTATTCTGCTTTTATTGTATATTGAGATTCCTTCACCAAATAATTTCAATGAATGCCAATAAATTCTTCAAACAGTCTAGGTTTCACTGAACAAATTACCATGTTTCCAGAAAATAAGCCATGTTAAATTTGTATTCACAACAAGAAGTAGGGTGTTGCCTGTGAGATCATTTGAAATAAACATTTCTTTCAAAATTGTCAGAAATGACTCTAACATTATTAATTGTTTCAATACATTTTGAGGAGAGAAACAATGGTCAAACGAATGCATTCTTAACAGAACAGCATATAATTCTAAACAGGAACACTTCCAATTGCTTTATGGATGAAACACTGAAGCATTATCTACTAAGCATTATACTATGATTTGGTCTAATGAATTTCCCCCTCTATGCTATCTGATAAAATGTGAGATTTACCAAGCCATTCTTTGAATGTTCAAAAAGTAGAAATGGGTCCACCAGACACAAACTACCTTGAACCCAGTTTTACCTTTGGTTCCCACTCTTCCCAAACGGGAATTCGGAGGTGGGGAAGAAGACAAACCACTGAGATGGCAAGCATTATATTTTGAAGACTTCACGTTTAAATCCCCACTGATATGCAGAAGGTATCTAAGCATGCTTTGAAGAGTTTATGGCACCTAAACACTCATATCTTCGGTTGCTTATTTTTCTAGACAGAATCCATTCAAGTCACAATGAACACAGATCTCAGGATTCTTGTCTCTGGCAGTAAACGTCTTTGGACATGGCCATGGTGTTCAAACTTGGAGGAGCCAAATAGACTGGGGAAAATGGTGCTAAGGAAATACATTTACAAGCCAAAGTGAGCTTTGGAAAACTTTCTTCATAACTGGATATTTTTAATTATTTTATAGACACATGCACTCACAATAGATGCCCTGTGTCCTGTGAATATTCAAACATTCATTGACTGGAAGAATTGTAATTTCATGGGACTGGCAATGGAGGAAAGGGCCTTTAGAATTCTTACCTGGAAAATTCCTATAGTGTCCCTGACCAAACTACAAAGCCCAGGAATAAGAAGAAGGTAGTTAATATAGAATTATGTCATAACTGTATAACTGAAACATGGAGGCTGGGTTCAGTCTTATTTAGAATCCAGTAAAGGTGCATATGCTTTGTAGAATCAATTTAGTTTGACACCACTATCTGCCATGGCTCAATGCTATGGAATTCTGGGCTTGGTAGGTTGGTGAAGCAACAGCACTCTTCAGCAGAGAAGGCTAAACACCTTGTAAAACCATAACTCTCATGACTCCATAGCTATGGTAGTTAAAGTGAGCTCAAACTGTATTAACTCTATAGTATGGATGCAGGCAGCCTACATTAGTCTTGGAGGTTGAGTTCAGACATCATGCCTTCAGCTGTAACATTTGCCCAGGAGCCCCCGGTGGCGCAATGGGTTAAATCCTTGTGACGGCAGGACTGAAGACCAACAGGGAGAGCATGGATGAGCTCCCTCTGTCAGCTTCAGCTCCCCATGCAGGGACATGAGAGAAGCCTCCGACAAGGATGGTAAAATATCAAAACATCCAGACATCCCCTGGGCAATGTCTTTGCAGACGGCCAATTCTGTCACACAAGAAGCAACTAGCAGTTTCTCAAGTTGCTCCTGACATGGAAAAAAACACCCTACCTTTGCCAGATATACAGTCTCCCACAGCATCTGTTAGCTCAGAAGAAAACTCACCAATCCACACTTTCCAATTTGGGTGAAGCAGTCTGCTTAGAAAGAACTTTTTGCACTACAGCATTATAGCAGTATGATTTTTACAAGAATTCTGAGTAACAATAAGATACTGAAATACAAATCTATTTAGTCAGGGCTTTCATATGATCTTATTAGAATGGTTTCACACGGACAATCATATAGAGTTTTAAAAAGGATTTACAAACACTCCTTAGCTTTTTATGTGTCTGTCCAGGGTTTCAAAATACAATTTTAACATTACTAAAACTGTTTGTCATCACTACAATTATCACAGCACAGTTTCATAACAACTATCAATTGTAGCCACTTCTTTTTATCAGTCCTGTTAAGGAAAAATGCCTGTCTGCTCCCCATATGTCAGTCATATTATGATTGCTTGAATGCCATTTCAAATGGATTTCCACCTCTGCAAAATAATTACTCAGCCACTTTATAAATGTTTTACAAGGAAAAGAAGAGAAATTATATAAGTCTGTGATAGGTATATCAAGGAAATGTCCTAAACCTCATAATTTTACACACTATAGCTTTGCATCAGCACTTATAAGCAGTAGCAAGCTAAAGGCCAATATTAAATAACAATGAACTCTGAAAAGCTCTTGCATAATTACTATGTTACACGAGTGTGGGTCAAACACAGCTATGAACTTCAAAACAAACTGTTCTGAGTATAAAGAAGAAAATGGACAAAATAGTCAACAATTTTATATCATTATTTTGTTAGACAATCTTACAGGCCAAGCCGATGCCTGATTACACAGAAATAAGTCCACGGTGTTAACTGAAACTTTACAAGTTATTTTGATTTTCTGGGACAAAGTAGAACTCAAAAATTCTTCTGTTCCATTAATAATGTTATGATTTAGCACATTTTCAGGCATGTTATATTCAAACATATTCAAAGCTTTATACAGAAATTATTTGATTGGAATATTTGTAATAATGTGGAAAACACTATCTATCTATCTATCTATCTATCTATCTAGGAGCCCCCGGTGGCACAATGGGTTAAACGGCTGAGCTGCTAAACTTGTTGACTGAAAGGTTCGAATCTAGGGAGAGGTGTGAGCTTCTGCTTTCAGCCCCAGCTTCTGCCAACCTAGCAGTTCGAAAACACACAAATGTGAGTAGATCAATAGGTACTGCTCTGGCAGGAAGGTAACAGTGCTCCATGCAGTCATGCTGGCCACATGACCTTGGAGGTGTCTACTGTCTACGGACAATGCCGGCTCTTCATCTTAGAAATGGAGGTGAGCATCAATCCCGAGTCGGATACGGCTGGACTTAATGTCAGAGGAAAACTTTTACCTTTACCTCTACACACGCACGCACGCACACACACACACACAAATGAATACAACTTTTAAAACACTATTTAGGACACATATCTATTAGATATCTTTTCCTGAATTATATCCATAGTACCTTCATATTAGCTCACTGCTTACCTGTTTCATTAACAAGCTGGGAAAAACTGACTGCAACTAACTGAACACTGTCTTTCATTAAAGAATGAATATGAGGTTTGTGGGCGTAGGAAACTTATATTATGCCTTGTAATGGACTGAGAATCAAGAGATCTTGCAAAGCTTTACAAACAAGCTTTACAATATGCTCCTTTGCTAGTCTCTTCCTCTGAACTCTAGGGTTTGCCAATGTTTGTCTCCTTAAAAGAAAAACCAGGAATTCATACCCCATATTTAGTGCATCTAACATGACTGATTGTATGACGATAGTCTTGAGAACAATGGATACATCTACGTATATGTAATCTGTAGTCAGGATAAAGACTACTCTTAGGACAGAATATGGAGAAACTGAATGGCTTCCAATTGGCAAAAAGTTCAGGCCAAAGAAGCATTTTATCTGTTTATATGCTGAATGTATCTCAAAGATAAAACAAAAGTAGGCTCAGTGGGAGGGGGTATGAAAATCGGAGAAAGGAACATGAACAATTTAAGATATACAAATGACACTTAATAGAGAATAGTGAGGATCTGTAACAATTCCTGATAAAAGTCAAGGAAGTAAGGGGTGACAGCAGGTTCACAGTTGGATATTAAGAAAACAAAAAGAATGGCCACTGATGATTTATAAAACTTTAACGTAGACTATGAAGTCCCTGAAATATAGAATTTCAAGATTACCCATTCCTTGGCTCAGTCAAGAAATCAGAAGACTAGGACTTGGAAGGACAGCTATGAAGGAATTAGACAAATCCCTGAAGTGTCAAGATATGCAACTGAACACTAAAGTTAGGATGACCCATGACATCATATTTCCCATTTCTATGTAAGTATATAAAAGCTGGGCTGTGAAGCTGATAGGAAGAAGATCAACTCATCTGAAATGTGTTGCTGAGAAAAGGTCTATGGATACCATGGACTGCAATGGGCCCTAAAGGAAATCAAGCCTTAACTCTCTATAGAAGCCATGATGACTAAACTGCGACTGTTGTACTTTGAACATACCAATGGAAGACCTGACTCAAAAGACAATAATACTTGATAAGGCAGAAGGAAGTAATGAAAGAGGAAGACAACATTCCAAATGGATAGACTCAATTAAGGAAGGAATGGCCCCGAGTCTCCAGGAACTGAGCAAGGCTTTTGATGACAGGGTGAGTTGGAGGTCTCATGAGGTGAATTCATGGCATCATTAAAGGTCAAAGTCAACTCTCTCTGTTCTATGTAAAATTTTCCACGGAAAATCCAGTTTGAAATGAAGTTCCCCTCCCACTTGAGTACCAGATGACAACATCATATTCCTTATTTCTGAGTGATAATTCCTTACTGCCTCCCTCAGATTCTCATGTAAATAGCTTTATTTTGCCCACAAAGATCATACTGTATCAGGATTGCTCGGTCAAGAGATGGAAAGAAGATTCTCCATTTCTCTCCAGAGAAAAATAGACAGCTGTGATATGGATGAGCATGCATGGCCAAAAATCACATGAAATGTTTGGGGCAAATTTTTTTCTCCATTCTTGACATAAGTGTTCCACGCTGCACAGTAATAGCTGTTTCATTCCTCTTTAACTATTATGGTTTCATCTTGTGGAATCCTGGAATTTGGATTTTGTGAGATACTATGAATTTCCTTATGTATTCCTTGAACTAAACCCTTGCAGTCTTCTGCAGGAGACTTCCAAATACCTCATCAAACTACAAACTCCAGGATGCCATAGGATAAAACCATAAAAATTAAATGAGGTATCAAAGTCACCAATTTGTACCTCCACGTGCAATATTATAATATTTTACCATGAACACCAGAGGACTGGAATAAGAAGAAGACTACAAGTATCAATAAAAACTAGTGAAGTTCTACATTAAGCAAAGTGCAAACTAGAGACTACACTTCAGTCCCTTCTACACAGGACCAAAATCTGTGATGGGTTCTAGATTAGCTCAGAGTAAACCTGGATTTCCTTTCAATACGATTCGTATCTTTGCAGGTGTTGGGCCTGCAGGGGTTGACTCTTGGGACCACCTTCTGTCATCCTGAGGGTCAATTCCAACTGTCATCCCAGTTCTTTGGGCTCTATAAGCCCAAAAAACCAGAATGGCACTGCCACCCTCCCTTGCCAACTCTATTTCAACCCTAAACTTACTGGAGAGACCTGCCTCTTTCCGCAGGCATCATGGACTAAGCTCCCGTCACATTAAAATGATGTGTCAGGACATTTGGAGAGGTGAGGGGGAAATCTAATCGACCTGAAAGGTCATCCAGCCACCCCCACACATGAAAATTGTGGAATTTAGACCCACTGTGTGGCCTAAATCCTGAGAGGAACTGGAATTTTAAATTCGAGGTCCTTTCAGGATTTAGGCCTGTCTGGAAGGGCCTTTCATGTTTCAAGGCCCTGTGAAAGAACAACCTCGTGTAGCACACTCCCATTAAGGACTACTCAAAAGTACACCTTAGTACAGTGGTTCTCAACCTGGGCTCCCCAGATGTCTTTGGCCTTCAACTCCCAGAAATTCTAACAGCTGGTAAGCTGGCTGGGATTTCTGGGAGTTGTAGGCCAAAAACATCTGGGGACCCCAGGTTGAGAACCACTGCCTTACAATATAATGTGAATTCTTCCTGAGTAAGTGAAGACTGTATTGTAGCAGGGCAAACAAAGGACTGCTCTCATTTTTACAACCCTTAAGTGCAATCAAAACAAAATTCATGGCATATCTTTTCTATTAAAATCTGACAGCAAACAGTTAACTACACTAGAGTTAATAGGAAGAAAAATAGGAGGCAGTTTAGTGAATGGAACAATCAATAATCTAGTCAATATTGCAGTCACTTTACTTCAATAAAAACACTCAGGACAGTTCTAACTAAAGTCATTTAGGTATATTTTATGTTTATTTATATATATATATAATTAAGAATAATAAAATATGAGTGCATAATATTCTTTGTTAATAGTGAGTGAAAATTATTGAATTTAGGAAAAGTAAATGGAAATCAACTAATTTTAATTATACACACACATTCATTCATTTCAAATACTAGTTTAGAAGGATGTGCATTATTTTTCCAAAAGAGAAAACCAAAGTATAATTTGGATTTTAAAGAGATTCTTATATATCCTTTTAAATTTGAGAATCATTGATCACAGATTTTATGGTGCTATCCTCAAGGACCTAGACAATCTAAAAAGTTGCCCATCCCAACTGTCTAGTCATAACCATCATGATGAACCAAGTGCAAACCACAGGTTTCTCTCCTGCAGCCCTTCTCTTGTTATGTACAAGCTTTCCATGTCAAGCATTGATCAAAGTATTACACTAGCACAATGGTAACCTTGACTAAAATTAACCAAAGCTGCCCTTAACCAGAATTTTAAAGTAGCTTCAAACACTGATAGCATAGCAAATACCAGATAATGTATCCAGACTAGAGGAGAAATCTGAACATGATGGGAGGAGGTGCTTTTGGTAAGGGTCATGCATGATCTCACAGCTTACTCCTTATTCTGTGATAAGTCATGAAACCAGGAGGATGCGGGTGGTTGTTATATTAGTAGTAGTAGTAGTAGTAGTAGTAGTAGCAGCAGCAGCAGCAGTAGTATAATACTATCAAATGTACAGGATTCGTTTATATAGCTTTGGCCTATGATGTCAAAGTCATTCTTTTAGGCACCAAGTCAAATAAGCAACAGAACAGTAGATGAAATCCCATAAAACAATAAAATGAAAAATTATAGCACATTCTCTCAGATAGCATTTTACGTGTAAATACGTGAAATCTGGTTTGGTCCACAGCCACACTCACTTAAATACATCAAACTTTACAAATTATTTTATCCAAGTGAAGTTTATATATATCATCAATGTTTTAAATAGGAGATTTGTTTTTCACATCCTTTGTCAAATGCTGAAAGTTTCACTCTTATAACTTCTGAAGACCATGGAAGAGACTCTATCCTATCCTTCCAAAAATAGTCAGCAAATTGAACAAAATACACCAGCGTGACATCAGCAATTACATTGATTCCCCCCCCCCCAAAAGCACTAATTCTGCAGATGTGGGTTCCATTTGGTAATATATGAAGCTCCTGAATAAATTAAAAATTGAAAACACTAAGACATATTGTGTTATGTATGTGGTAGTTACTATTATTATTATTGTACTGATAGGTTAAGTAAAAAGGTAAAGGTTTTCCCTTGACATTAAGTCTAGTCATATCTGACTGGGGGGGGGGGGGCTCATCTCCATTTCTAAGCCAAAGAGCTGGCGTTGTCCATAGACGCCTCTAAGGTCATGTGGCCAGCATGATTGCATGGAGTGCTGTTACTTTCCCAACAAAGTGGTACCTATTGATCTACTCACATTTGCATGTTTTTGAACTGCTAGGTTGCAGAAGCTCGGCCTAACAGTGGGAGCTCACCCCATTCTCTGGATCTGAACTGCCAGCCTTTTGGCAGCTGTGCCATTGGGGGCTCCTACTGACAGGTTAGATGGTGTCAAAATATCACTCTATTTGCTAGCCTTGTAGATAAATCTTCCTTGAATGTATTTTACATTTGACAGGGATCTGAAATCAATGCTCAGTATAAAGGGAAAAGATATATTTATATCTCCGTCTCACTAGGTACCTTCAACAAACTTATGGTTTCAGGATGGAAAAAAAAGTAAGGCCAACCTATTTTTTGAGATACGTAGCTAATACCATGAACGTGAATCAAACAGAATTCTAACATAAACACAAGCATATATGTCTGCTTTATAGTACTACATTACTTTAAACGTCCCATTGAGCTTTTGGAGCTAAAGAAGAAGAAGAAACAATGTGTGCATGGAAAAGAACCATTACATAATTTCTTCCAGTCATGACCAGTAGGCCAAAGAACCAGACATTTCAAGTCACCGTAACAAATGTGAATAGCCATTTTAAAAGCATATGTGTGTGTGTAGTAATGAAACCGAACTCACACAGTAAATGTGGAATGGATTATCTTATCAGTGCACATGTTTGATTATACAATATTCAAGCTACTAGTTGATTTGAGATGCTTTAACTCAGGAGTAGAGACTGTTTAGATCTTCAGATGCTGGTCAAGTCCAGCTGTCCTAGGCAACAGGGAGGGCCTTCCAGACAGGCCCTATATCCCAGGATCTGATCCCAGGTTTTCTGCTTTAAACTGGATTATATGAGTCCACACTGCCAGATAATCTGGGATAAACAGAAAACCTGGGATATAGAGCCTGTCTGGAAGGGCCCAGAGTTAGTGGTGAGACACAATGCAAACTATACTCCCACATTTGGATGCCAAAGATTCTCATCCATAGTTTAGCAAGAACCAGTGTAGATAACGGGGGCCCTGCTTTTTTAAAATGCTTGGCTACTAATAATGAAAAGGTTTTGAAGAGGCATCATGCTCACTTCACATACGAGCAGAACAGAACAGTTGAGATCTTGTACAAATTGACTTTTTATCAATTCAGTCTGACACATCTTGCAGACCACTTAGTTGCTGCGTAAAAACATTATTATTATAATATCAAAAACATTTTCTGGGATGTTTTCTGCATCAAAAGGCCTAACAAACACAAATTCATAAAGATTTTCCATGACTTCTCCAACCATTTTAGAAACTTAAAAAAAACTAAGTATAAAGTATAGGAGTTCATTCCAAAATACGACCACACCTGCTTTTCCACGAGCTATATTTGGATGCAAAAGTAGGCCTGTGTACACGTCAAAAGCGGCAAGACAATGAAAAGATCAAGGCAATGTTTTGAAGTCAGCCGAGGCCAACCTTCTGGCTGAGGGTATCACTCTCCTCTCAGTTTCCACTCACACCGACCGACCGTAGCTAAACCTACCTAATTAAGCATCCCAGTCAATGAAAATGTAAAAATAATATTGACTTTGAGCCGCACTGCGAGCCAGTGTCAGCAGGGGGCGCTCCTGCATGAAGCAAAAGCAGGCCAAAATGCTTTCCCCCAAGTCTCTCCATCGCGAGCTGGCTGAACTGGAGGTCTCAAACGGTACCTGCCAAATAGTAAGGCTCTCGATAAATCAGGCAAGCTTCCTCACGCGCCGCAAGCCATAATGTTGAACCGTGACCCGTACAGGTATTCAAATGAGGCCTCCCCCACTCCTTCAAGCCATTGTGTGCCTTCCCCCTCTTCAAGGCCATCCCCAAATCATGTGTGGATGCTTTTGCCGGCTTTTCAGAAGCCTCAGCCGGCCTGAGGCCAATGCCTGGAGGCATTCTTCCCCAGTGGTCCTCCTCCTCCCTTCATCTATGCAAAGCCAAGGGAAGCCGCGGCCTAATTCACTGGAATCGGGAGAGCAGAATAGGGACCCCCTGGGGCCAAGGAGGGGGAAGTCAGGCGGAAGGAAGCAGGACCACGCAGAACACAACCCCACACACACGGTGTTCTTTATTCAAACATGGAGCGGGGGGGGGGGGGTGTAGAGTGAGTGAGAGAGAGAGGAAAAAAAATACTCACCATATTGACCTCGGATACCATGTCGATACTGGCAATGTCTATGTTCATGCCCACAGCCACCGGGGGCCCTGCAACACAAGAAAGTCCAGCTGTGATATCGCTCATATCACACTTTGGGGGCGAGGGATGGAGAGGAAGGGGTGGGACGGGCCCTGACCTCAGCCCTAGATGTTCTTACATATGGGCGCTCCGTGCAGTCATGCCGCCCACATGACCTTGGTGGTGTCTACGGACAACGCCGGCTCTTTGGTTTAGAAATGGAGATGAGCACCAGCTCCCAGAGTCGGACAGCACTGGACTTAATGTCAGAGGAAAACCTTTACCTTTATACCTCCACACAAGTACTGGGAGGTCCTGACATGACCTCAGCCCTAACATACATACCTACTGGGACACATACCCGTGTTCATCTCAGGGCAAGAGGTTGGCTAGAAAGACACAAATGACATGGGGGGGGGGGAGGCTTTACTTCCACCCCTTGCCCGCCCACCTGGCTCATCAGAGGGCTCTGGGGCAACTCCAAAGTGCAAAGTTGCCCTGTATCTATTTCTATATGTGTGTCGGGATTTGAAACTCCCAAGGAGGGGAAAGAAAGGGACGGGAAGGCCACCTTCGCCTCCAGAAGGGAAGCCAGGGCTCGGGGGCCACGCTGCTGATTGGCTTCTTGCCCAAAGCAAGGCAATGAGTCCTGGCTTGAGCAGAGCTCCCAGGGAGGGAAGCCCGGGTCCAGGCGAAGGCAGGCAGGCAGGCACCCCAAGGAGGCAAACCACCCCCTCCTCCCTTGTCAGATTAACTTCGGGTCAGGCTCCAGCCAGCGGCCACAACACCTTTCAACCCCCTCCCCGCACAGATCCAGACACATTCCCCGCCCCCAAAGGCTCTGAGCTTGGAGGGCTTTCCCCCCCACTGACTTACCTCCAAAATCTGGCCTCAACCGAATGTCGTAGCCTTTCAGGAGCCGATCCACGGTCTCTTTGACCAGGGACATATTGCTGGGATCATTCGCGCTGGGGAAGGGGAGACAAATGCCACACATGAGCCAAGGGGCGATGCTTCCCACTCTCCCCCCCCCCCTTTCCCATCCATCCTCCCAGTTCCCCCCGAAGCCTCCGGTGCGATTCCCAGGGATGATGGGGCGAAGGGAAGGGAGGGAGGGAGGGAGCCCCTCTGCCGGCGCCGACTTACCTCTGGGCACACACCACGGTGATGATTAAGGGCAACGACCAAATCCCAAAGCCGCCTTTTTTCCGGACTCTCAGCATCCCTTTAGCTTTTGATCTGGTTTTAAGGTTTCCGTGGAAGCGAAGGAGAGATCCAACTTAGTCGAGCCAGTGCAGTAATTCTAATGTGGGGCGCATGCGCACGGCGGACCACAACATCAAAAGGAGCAGTGGTTGCTGCTGGAGATGGAGCAAATTTCCTTGCCAAAAAAAATGAAATAAATAAAAAGACCGGGGTTGGGGAGGGGGGGGGCAAAGAGAGAGAGAGAAAGAGAGAGAAGAAGAACAGAAATTAAAGGGGGAGAAGGCAAGGCGTTAGAGAGACTTTCTGGGGGGAAAGCAAGAAAAGTAATCCGCAAGAGGCTTCCTCCGGTGTCTCTGCCCCCCTCTGTGGGTTGCCCTTCGGGTTCATATCAGGCGGACCACGCCGGGCACCGAGGAAGTTTCAAGAGTTGCCAGCCCAGGCAGTCTCGCCAGCCGGTTTAAAGGGGGAAATGGGCGAAATCGGATTAAGGGCGGGAAGGGGGGGGGAGGTGAAGACGGGGACGCCAGGCTGAGAAAGGGGAGAGAGGGAGGGAGAGAGGGATGGGGAGCGCCAGGCTTGGGGAGGAGAGTGGAGGGGGGGGCAGGACAAGCCCTCCAGGGGAGGGGGCTGGGAGGGCTCAGCCTCTAGCCCTGCGGGGAAGGAAGGAAGGAAGGAAAGAAGGAAGGAAGGGGAGCAGATGTCGAAGACTTTCTCTGAAGGGGCTGCCTGCTCTTCCGCGGGTGGGGGCAATTACACTAGGAAGTGGTTTTAGCGGCAGGTGTGGGCTTCCCGGGGTGACGTGACGAGCTCTCCGCGGGGGGAAAAGATCTCCAAAGAAGGGACTGACTGGCAAATGAAATCAAGCTAAGGAAGCCCGATCTCGGCCGCTTCCGCTCCCCTCCCCAAAGGGCTCGCCGTCTTCTGAATTTCGGGGCGGCTTATGGGGTCCCTGGGTGTCTGCCTGAGTGTGCCTGCCTAGGGTCGCTCTGCGACTGCTGACTCGCTGGGAAAGGCCGGCTGAGGCGGGAGGGGCGCCGGTGCCTGGAGGGAAAAGGCGGCGGAGGAGGAGGAGGAAGAAGAAGAAGAGGAAGAGGAGGAGGAGGAAGGCCCCCGCTCCGGCCCCTCCGCCTCGGCCGCTTCCTTACCTTCCCTTCCCGGCTTGGCGTCCGCTGCAGAAAGGCGGCGACGTTGAGGAGGGCCGGGGGAGGAAGAGGAGGAGGAGGAGGAGGAGGAGGGGGGCTCTAGGGCCGGGGGGGGCCTGGCTCAGCGCCTCCCGGGGAAGCGGGCAGGAGCGGGGATCCGGCCCGGGGGCACCCAAGTCCCCTCCCGCACAGTCAGAGCCCCGAGACGCCTCGGCTAACGCTGATGATGCTGCCTGCGGGTGCCGAGGCTGCCGCCAGCTCCTGCCTGCCTTGCTTGCTTCCTTCCTTCCCTCCGCCGCCGCCACCCCTTCCTCCTCCTCCTCCTCCTCTTCCTCCTCCTCCTCCTCTTCCAGCAGCAGTAGCAGCAGCAGCACCGCCACCTCCTTCGCGTCCTGCCAAACCGCGCTCGGAGCCGCCGCGGATCTGTGCTGCTTCATTGAACGGGGCTGGAAGTGGAGCGGCGGCGGCGGCGGCGGGGAAGGCGGCGGAGGGGGGGGGGGAAGAGGAGGGGGAAGGAAGGCAGGAGAGGGAGAAGATGGGGCGAGCGAGCGAGCGGGGCGGGGGTGGGGGTGGGGCAGGGACACTCACTCGGGCGCCTCCGCGGAGCCGAGGAAGGCTTCCTTCGCCGCAGGGGAAGCGGAGGGAGGCCGGCGCCTTGGAGGAACAGCCTCCTCCAGGAGACGGGGAGTCCTTCGGCCACCGGAGGGGCCCTCTCGCCGCCCGCTCCCCACGCCCAGGCAGCCCCGCCGCTCTCCTCAAGCGGGAACCACCACCAAGACTGACTCCCCCCTTCCGCAAAAGCCGGGGCCCCCAAGCGGGGAAGGAAGGCCCCTTCTGTCAGGCACAAGGGGCGCCTCCGAAGACACCCCCCTCCCTTGGTCTCGAGGCGTTCTTGCTCCCTCTGGGGCTCCCCTCACACTTGGCGGCCAGTGGGAGGGAGACCTCTATGGGCAACTCGGAGCCGGCAAGGAGCGAGCCCGGCGGGGAAGCCAGCCTGCCAGCCAACCTGCCTGCGCGCCTCCTCCCCGGGCAGCGTCTTGCCGCCTTGGCTTTCGCCCGAATGGCTGGGCTCTGAGCGAGAAGGAGTAGGGCAGCCTGGAGAGAGAGAGTCCCCCAGCCTCAGCTGACAGACCTCCCACCCCCCCCCCCCCGGCCAAACAACACCAAACCGGCGCTCCCCGGAGGGAGGGAGTGGCCCCAAGGCCTTTCTTGCCACGGGAGTCGCCCAAAGGGCCCAGGGTCCTTGTTTGACCCGACTCCGGACGGGCTTTCCACGCGGCGAAGGGGAGAAGAAGCCCACTCGGGCCCTTTGTTGCGTGTCTGTTAAGGGCGGCGAACTGTCCACACAGTTTTATTTGTTAGTATATGTCTGTACCCGCCTTCGAGTCGCCTGCTCATTTCTGTGACTCTGTAGATTTCATAGGGTTTTTTTTTAAGGCCCTAAAGACTTAAAAATGATTCCTCCAATTCTCTGAAAATACAGCCCTCAGCATCCATGTCTCCCATCGAAGGCCCCTTCCCCACACGGCCATATAACCCAGATTATCAAGACAAGAAATCCCACAGTGTCATCTTAGAATTGGGTTATTGGAGTCCACACTGTCACATAGCCCAGTCCAAAGCAGAGAATGTGGGATTTCCTTCAGCTGTGTGGAAAGGGCCTAGGGACTAATCGCGGCTACCACTGCTTCCTTCGCTCCCAAAGTCAGACCAAGCCACCTGAAAGTAATCCTGCACGTATGCAGTTAAAATCTTGGAAAGATTAAAAGCACGTTTACAACATGTCTCTAAAAAAGAAGCAGTGGTGCCCAACCAAGGTGCCACTCAACAACCAGGCAGCTAAAAGGCCAGAGGTTGGACTGATGTGGGGTGGGAGTGGAAAGTCAGCTTATCCTCCAAAGTTATGAAATGGTGCCTGGAAACCCTTCCCTTCCATCCCTGCCGAGAGTGACTCCAAAATCGATGGGACAAAGAGACAGGCCTCCCTCAGATCTGCAGGCCTTGGCAAGCTTGTGTGAAAGAAGCCAGGATTCAGGCAGTCTGATCCCAGTTTGGTAGGGCAATTGCAGAGTGCCCCAAGTGAAGGGCCAGCAGAAAGCCTTCTTAAGTGTGAAAATGTCACACCCAAGGAAGTTGGTTTATTTGGGGAAGCACATGAGCCCAAGAAAGATTCAAGGTGAAGTTGTTGCTTGGCAGCAGGGGAAAGAACCGCCAGTAGTTTGAAAGACCATGAAACAAGAAGCAGCAGCAACGACAGAACCAACGTTTTCCAACCTGATAGAAGGCCAAGAATGCAGCCAAAAGATGCAGAATCATCTCAGAAGGGGGATATCAATATATTCTGAACAAGGTGGAAAGTGTGATTACATGATTGTTACTACAGTATATTTGGAGAAATGTCCACAAATGAATACATATATTAAATATATAAGCAAAGGACAATGTCCACAAATGAATACATATATTAAATATATAAGCAAAGGATACATATATAAGCAAAGAGCAAGAGGGATCCTCTCACTTCTGTAGGAGTCTACCATATGCCATGCAGCCGCGGACAAGTCTACATAGGGACCACCAAACGCAGCTCCCAAACATGAATCAAGGAACATGAAAGGCACTGCAGACTACTTCAACCAGAGAAGTCAGCCATAGCAGAGCACCCGATGAACCAACCTGGACACAGGCCCGTAGGGGGGGGGGGGGGCTGAGTCTGAGTGAAAGAGGGTCTACCCTAGCAAACCTTTTGTATCGTTACCCCAATACCCCCATGCATATGGGATATATTGAGCATGGCGATCAGATCATGATATGAATAAACATAACAGTTTAAATAATGTACCAGTAAGGCCTTCTCGCAGACCAACATGAGAATTTCGGGGGGGGGGGGGGAAAGCTGAAGCCCCCCAAGTCCCCCCCCCCCCCGGCTACATGCCTGCCTGGACACAGCAATTTATTTGAGAACACAGAAATGCTGGACCACTCTCACAACCACCATGTCAGACTACACAGAGAAGCCATTGAAACTGTCCACAAGCATGTGGACAGTTTCAACAGAAAGGAGGAAACCATGAAAATGAACATAATCTGGCTACCAGTATTAAAAAAAACCTCTAAAATTAAAACAGCAAAACAGCAGAGGGAAAACAATCAGGGACATCTAATCACCTCTCAACAAAAGATTGCTCCAGGCACTGCCAGACCATCAAATGCTAATCAAGGTGGTCATGCACACCTAGCTCCAGCAGACAAGAGTCCTTTGTCCCACCCTGGTCTTTCCACAGATATATAAACCCATTTTCCTAGTTACAACAGACCTCACTACCTCTGAGGATGCTTGCCATAGATGCAGGCGAAATGTCAGGAGAGAATGCCTCTAGAACATGGCCATATAGCCCGAAAAAAACCTACAACAACCCATATATTAAATCATTACAAGAACAGATAAGAGCACTGTTCAAATTGACACAGATACTGAAGGATCTTGAGACAAGCAGCCAATGAAAGTATAACAGTGCTTAGGAACCCCTCACATGAGGAATTCTAATAGTCCTCTGTAGCCAAGCTGAGCCAGTGTGGTGGAATGGCCTGAGCACTGGGTTATGACTTGAGATCAAAGCTTGAGTCCTCACCCTGGGCAAGTCCCATTCTCTAAGGCAGGGGTCCTCAAACTAAGGCCCGGGGGCCGGATACGGCCCTCCAAGGTCATTTACTGACCTTCTCTCAGGGTCAACCTAAGTCTGAAACGACTTGAAAGCAAACAATAACAACAACAATCCTACCTCATCAGCCAAAAGCAGGCCCACACTTCCCACTGAAATACACATAAGTTTATATTTGTTAAAATTGTTCTTCATTTTAATTATTGTATTGTTTTTAAGTGTTTTTTGCACTACAAATAAGATATATGCAGTGTGCATAGGAACTCATCCATGTTTTTTTTCAAATTATAATCCAGCCCTCCAACAGTTTGAGGGATTGTGACCTGGCCCTCTGTTTAAAAAGTTTGTGGACCTCTGCTCTAAGGCCTAGGAGAATGAAAGGGCCACCCCAACCCGCATACAAATCTTGCCGAGAAGCCCCATTTGAACCATAATAATTTAGAAATTACTTGAAGGCACAGAACATAAACACTGAAAAGATCTTCGCCTCTGTTATCTACCCAAGAACGTTTATGAAATGTACCCAAAACAAAGAGAGATGAGGCTGTTGAGGAGCAAAATAACCTTCATCCCTTGCTCCACATTCTAGTGATACACAGTTTCCAGGCCGCATCCCGAAAGCAGGAGAGCCTGGGTCCATGGAGGCGTGGGCAAAGCGGGCCCAAGCTGCTTTGGCCACCGCCTCCCCCCTTCTCCTGCCTCTGGGATGCGGCAAGGCTGCATCCCGAAGACAGGAGAGCCTGGGCCCATGGAGGCAGAAGGCAAAGCGGGCCCAAGCTGCTTTGCCTGCCACCTCCCTCCTTTCGCCCGCCGCCTCCCTCCCCCTTCGCCCACCTCTCACCCTTCTCCACAGCCCACGGGCCACATAGATGCCCTCGGGGGCCGGATCCAGCCTGCGGGCCATAGTTTGGGGACCCCTGACATAGGCAGTAGTGCATGTTCAGCAGGTATATCATAGGGCATGCATAGGCAAACTTCAGCCCTCCCGGTGTTTTGGACTTCAACTCCCACAATTCCATAACAGCCTACCAGCTGTTAGGAATTGTGGGAGTTGGAGTTCAAAACACTTGGAGGCCTACTAATCCTTGATCAGTGATAATCATTTCATGGGTACTGCCTTGGCTGTGCCTGGAGCCATCCCTCAGCTGGGATGGTTGTACAATATGAGGGCCCAAGGTTGGGTCAAGCAGGGTAGAAACATCACATCCATGCCAGTCTCTTCAGCATAATGTTCAACTAATCAATATCAATAAACCAAGTTACTCACTGCTCCTCCTGTTTCACTCCCCTGCAGCTCAGCTAGGAATTGTGCAGTCATGATTTTAAATTGTGAATGGCTGCATAGGAACAGTGGCAAGGATTACATACTGTTTATGCTACTGAAGTTGAGATACAAGACTGCTTGCCAAATTTACAGTTTGTTTTGATCACCCTGAGTGACACCCACCAAACCCTACTTGCTACACACTTCCATTAATTTTTGTAGTGCTCCCATACTGAAGCAGGTAGAAATTGTACAACTGTAATTGCTTAATGGTTTGAATATTATGCTTTTCCCCATCCTCTTTAGTTGTCATCTTTGACATTATTTCTCTCTTCTTTAAAAATTTACAACAGTACCATATTTACTCAAGTCTGATGCTCACCTTTTGTGACTAAATTGCATTGCCAAAATTGTGGTACGCATTAGATTCAATGGTGTGTTAGAATCACATATAAACCTTCCTGTGTGAAAAGGCACAGAGGAACCTGGGACCCTAGAGGCCAGGCAGAGGGGCAGAGGGGCATGCAGATGCTGTTCCTGATGATGGTGGCAGCCTCAGTGCTCCATGGTGCCCAAAGGAGGAAGAGTACCTGGCTGATGGCCCAGTCATTCCTGCTGCTTAGCCACTGATTCTTCCTCCTGACACTCGGGGCCTCTCTCGCCCATACTCCCTAAGCTCAGCTCCATGCTGGCCTCGTTCCCAAGGCCTTCAAAACCTTCCAATCAGTTTTGAAGGGTTTCTGAATGAGGCCAGTTGGGAATTGTGTGAGGCTGATGAACTCACCAGCCTTGCACAATTCCCAATTGACCTCATTGGTCTGTGACCAATGATGTGACTTCCCAAATAGACTAATTCATGTTGCTTCCCTGATGTGATATGCCTGTACTGATAGGCACATTACATTGGAAGGTAAATCAATTTTTTTGTAATGTGCATCTTCAAAATTGAGGTGCATATTACTTTCGATGGTATACTCGAGTATATATGGTAATTTATTAATTTTTTAATTTGTTTCATGTTATTCTATTTTAATAAACCTTTCATTTTATTTGGCATAAAAGACCTGCTAGGTTTCCTGAACTGAGCAAGAGCCATTTAATTTTGAAACTGATGGCTCCTTCCCAGTGTGAAACATGACCTTTGCCTTTGTTCTTGTCAATTTCAGCTCCATTGAATTCCACTACAACTGGCAATTAAGTTGTTCAAGAAGTGAGTTGGAGAAATCAAAATGTAACATATTGTATGTAGTAGAGCACAACCTTTTTGCAAGCTCCCTGGCATTCATTTTTAAAGCCAAAATTCCATCCTATGAGACAATTGATAAGTTATCCATGCTAAGGGAATGTGGTTTGCTATAAACTTTAGCAGTAAAAGGAACTGGTTTACCACTTCAATAAAACGACCACTGCTTATAAGATATCAAGAATGTATGGATTACCTTGGCATGTACATGATGCTATTCTTGCTTTGCGTTGCCTACATCTATTAGATCTTTGGTGTTGTTTATTCATTCCGTCACTTCCGACTCTTCGTGACCTCATGGATCAGCCCACACCAGAGCTCCATTAGCCGTGGCCACCCCCAGCTCCTTCAAGGTCAAGCCAATCATTTCAAGGATACCATCCATCCATCTTGCCTTTGGTTGGCCCCTTCCTTCCCCTTTCCCTACCATCATTGTCTTCTCCAAGCTTTCCTGTCTTCTCATGATGTGGCCAAAGTACTTAATCTTTGCCCCTAATATCCTTCCCTCCAGTGAGCATTCAGGCTTTATTTCCTGAAGTGTTTGGATCTTCTGGCGGTCCAAGGCACTCTCAGAATTTTCCTTCAGCACCACAGTTTAAAAACATCTGACTTCCTTCACTCAGCCTTCCTTCTGGTCCAGCTCTCACATCCATAGGTTGCTACTGGGAATACCATTAGACGTTACACAAGTCCTTTATCCATGACCTTATTTGTTGTTTGTTCCAAGGATGTATGGATGTCTTTCTGCTCGATTCTGAAAATATTTCCCAATGAAAGGGTGGGACAGGAGCTTCTCTGTTTCTGTTTGAGGCCTGCTAAAATACTCAGGATATGCAACACAAGTTTTTTTAGGATGGGTAGCTAAGGCTTCTGTTCGAACACACTGGATGACCTTGGGCAAGTCATATCTTCTCAGCTCAGAGAAAGGAAAAGGCTCCTCCTCTTCGAACAAATCTTGCCAAGAAAATGCCACGAGTCATACCCTGAGTCACCATAGGTTGGGAAGCACTTGAAGACACAAAAGACAAGACTCACAGAAGATACATATTTTTTAGTTTAGCCTGATTTGAAAATATACTGTTTTATTTTAGAGTTTGATCTTGTTTTTTTTAATGAATGTTACTGTCTCTTTCATGAATGTGCTTATGGAATCAAAGCTTTTCACTTATGTAAATGACCTACTATGCTTTATGATACTGGTGATGATAACTTACACTGCTATAATATTATAGTCAAATATTATACTTTATAGTAATAGTACTGGTAAATATATATATTGGGTTTACAGGCAGAATTGTCATTACCCTACTTTCTAAAGGGCAGAAATAAAAGTATTAAATGCGAGCACTCATTATTAAACCTTATCTTAGATGTTGGCAACTAATTATGAATGGCTGTGATGTATTTATATTTGTATAGGAAGAAATTGGCTCTGAATACATGTCAAAAGGGAACATTTCCCCCTTATTCTTCAAATTCATCTCCTCCATCTTTCTCTTCTTTTTCTACCTACAGAGGTGGATGCCTGTACTATACCTTCTGTTTTTTAGACTTTTAGAATCATAGATTTGGAAGAGACCACAAGGGGCATCCAGTCCAACCCCAAATTATCTGTTATACGCAACTCCTAGAGATAAAAGAGTTTTGATTTTTTATGGGATTGAGAGGAAAAATAGCAATCTCAATGAAAAAGCCATTTCCTGGCATTACATATGAATCTTTCTATTTAGGGAAAGTCAATTCTCTGGCAGTTTTTGGATGAGTTGGTAGGATGGCATCTCTTTATAATATCATTTAACCAGTTCAGAGGGGATGGCTACCTGAATTGATGATGAAATTTAAGTCCTCCCAAAAATAGGAAAGCGAATTGTAGACATGAGAGCTTCTGAATTTTAGACATAATAGGTCTTCCTTAGACATATGCCGAACCATTCCTTTAACAATAAACCAGAAGCTCTTCCTTGTTAAGTATTATTGATTCTGCCTTTGTGCATTTGGTGTCTATTTTCCCTCTTTGCTCTTGAAAATGTAACTTCTTAATAGCTTTCTAAAACTTTTCCCCATAAACCTGTGCTTTAATTTAAACAGTTATATTATTTTTATTTTCAAATAAAAGAAACCATATTGTATATTAGTCAGAAAGATTATGCACAGTTACTTTAAAGTAGTAGGCTAAAAAACTGATAATATAGCATGTAGCTCTGTAAAAAAAAAAAACAACCCTGCTTCAGACTATAACTGGAGTCTGATACAATTGAGCTAGATTGTATTAGATGTCAGAGGAAGCAACAGACTAAGGAATTTCATTAGTCATCATGAGCCAATGTACATAAAGGGGGGGGGGGGGCTCAAAATGTGAATCAAGTTATCTCCTACACAGCTAGAAATCTTTTCACCAACCATGAAGACCTGGCATAAAGCCATGTGTCATGTTAGAAACTTACCCTTTATTCAAAATGAGAAGAATGATTGTGTGTGCATAACTAAATTATTTCAAAAATACATTAACTATATTTAAATTTAAAATCAAGGCTGCAATGATGTTTGTGTGGGTGTGTTCAATGAGGCTTACTTCTGAATAGAGATTATATAATGTAACTTTTCTCTATCAGACTTTACGGGGTTTTTTGGCAAGTGTAAGGAATTGAGTGTTTGATTCTCAAAATATTTAGTCCCCAAACCTAGCAAATTTCCAAGATTCTTTGGGGACTTCATTTATATTATTGTTTGTTATATTTGAGTACACATCGTACAATATATAGTATAATTTAATTTATACTCTTTAATACTGGATGAGATTGTTCTAGAATCTATTTATTTATTTTGTGAGTGGGATCATTTCCATATTTCAGGAAAGTAGGTCTTTGAATAGTAACAGACCAGGACAGAAATCAAAAAGCTCTCCTAATATGTCTAACTGGTCATTATAGATCTCCAAAGTGTCAGTTAAATCCATCCAAAACTAGTCTTGCTTGCTGTATTCATATGGTGTGAGAACTGGGCAACACAATTTTCTGACTTTTGATGAATGGATGATATGCAGAATTTTTCGTGGGCACTATTGAAAATTAATGCGAGTCGAATGGAATGTTGATAGAATTAGAAGGCATAAGAGCTTTATAGATATGGAAAAGTGCCACCATTACATCAAGATACTTCAGTGCAACAATAAGGAAATGAAAGAAGGAGCTGCATCAGCAGCAGAAGGGTAATTTCATATTACTTTGGAGAATTACATTAGTTGCTCCTGTTTATCTCTAAAGACATGTTGATTCTCATTAACATCAATGGGAGTTGCTTAAGCAAAACTCAATTATATCACTGAAATCAGAACCTCAAAATACTTTAACTTTGGCTGAGTTTTGTCTTGTGTTTGAAGAAATGATTTGAGTATATATTCTGTTTAATATTTAATTTCTTTTTGTGAGTGTATGCATAAAGTCAAAGAGTTTATCTTCACTGTAAATTTAATGCAGTTTGACAGCATTTTCACTGTTACAGATAACTTGCACCCCCCCCCCCCAAAAAAAACCCCTTTGAAGTGATCCGTACAAAGTCTCTGCCTTCACAGTGGGAACGTGAAACTCCTTGTTCTGCACTTTACACAAGGAAATGGAGGGTGCATCTACACAGCATTAATATGGGTGTACACCATATTACTTTCCATGATCAATCCTATGGTATCCCGGAAGTTGCAGTTTGGTGAGGCATCAGCACTCTTTGGCAGAGAAGACTAAAAATCTTTTAAAACCACAAGTCCTGGGATACTATAGTATTGATCCATGGCAGTTAAATGGTATCAAAATGCGTGCATTCTACAATGTAGATGCACACACAGATACTGAGCATTGCAAAGTCACATTGAGTCTGGTATCACTTCCCTTGCTCCTCTTTATTATATTTATTTTCTTTATATCCCACCTTTCTCCAAGTATGGTGCTCATGGTGTCATATACACATTTAAAATCACCTTAAATCACTTAGTGCAAAGCTTAAAATACAATTAAAATATAAAACTTTAGAACATTTATTGTGGCAAAAGAATTTGTGGACTGGAATACAGTTCATTCACACTCATTAGTCCACAAACGCATATGCAATAATAAATGTACTAATATTTTGGGCTATTTGTTGTTTTTGCTTTCATGGACTAATGAAACTATCCATTACATACATTGTCTGGAGGTAGTTAAGCAAATTATTAATGACATTATTAAATAGAGGTAGTGGAGGGCAATAATTATTGTCCTTCTGCTACTAGACACTTGCTTTAGAACTCTTTAAAAACCCAGTTGAATTATGGCAATTGTCATGATTTCTCAGGCACCAAGAAATGCTTCTGAATAGTCTAAGTTAACTTCTTTTCTACAACAAAAATTAGGTGTGTATGGGTAAGGCAATAAAGAGTCTAATGATTGGAGTCACTGGGTGAAATGATAACTCTTAATAAATGCTACTTTTGAATGTCTTTGAGTTTAGGTCAGTGTTACTCAGGTAGACATTCTTGTAGAAAAGAAGGGATTTTATTTCATTTTTGTTGTAATTTGATACTTTCATTGATGTTCCTGCATGTGACAGAAGTGCCTTCAAGAGCATTTATAACATAATATTTAAAACTTTGCAATTTGGTTAGATGATACTGCACTGACCTTTGACTTCCCTAGTCTCTCTTCACTCCTGCCATGAAGGTCACATCCTTCCTAATCAGGAGCAATTCTGTGGGTCAGGGATCAGAAAGATCATGTTGGAAGGGGAGTTCACTTCAGCAAGGTTGCTTTATAGGGAACGGTTGTTTGCCCTAGCCCCTCCTTGACTTGTAAATGCAGCCTTGATCTGGAAAATTCTTCTTCCTCATGAAAAACGGTCAAAGATATTTCATGCACTACTAGAAGGATACATCTGGTATTCTGGGATGGATCCTTGTGGTGCTGGAGCAGAAGTAAGATCATTCTCATCACATATGCTTCTTAAGTGAGACATCACTCCTGGTGGTGGTCCCAACAGAAGTGATGTCAGCATCCTCCAGCTCTCCTTGAACCTTGGAAGGTCAGTAATAGGAGCATAGTTTCTAGACCAAGAGGAGTAATAGTACTATTCTATTCTGCTTTGATCAGGCATCAGGTGTTTAAGATCAATTCAGGGGATCCTGTGGTTTTTAACATTGAATTTTAATTATTTTTACCTGTGAATTTTAAAATACTATTTATATTTAATCCTGTTTTAATGTTCATATATTTGTATATTTGAAATAGGTATGCTGATGCTCTAATTTTAAGCTGCTTTCAGTTCCCTTTGGGGAGGTAAAGTGGGGTATAAATAATAATAATAATAATAATAATAATAATAATAATAATAATAATTGTCACCTAAAATTAAGTGTCCAGTTCTGGGCACCACAATTTAGAAATGGGTCCAGAAGAGGGCAACCAAAATGGTAAGAGATCTGGAAGCCATGCCCAACAAGGAGCAGCTTTGGGAACTGGGTATGTTGAGAAGACATGATTGTCATGTTTAAAAATGTGAAAGGATGCCATATTGAAGATATGTTTTCTGGTGGATCAGAGACTAGGATATGTAGCAATGGATTAACCTTACAGGAAAGCAGAACATTGTGAAGAACTTTCTGATGGTATTTGATATCCCAGAGTGCAGTGGAGTTTTTTGGGGGTAGTTTTCAAACAGAAACTGTATGACCAGTTTTGTTTTTTTTGTCGTGTCAGGAGTGTCCTGTTGTGAGAGAATTGGCCATCTGCAAGGACGTTGCCCAGGGGATGCCCGGATGATTCTGATGTTTTATCATCCTTGTGGGAGGCTTCTTTCATGTCCGCGCATGAGGAGCTGGAGCTGATAGAGGGAGCTCATCCGCCTCTCCCCGGATTCGAACCTGTGACCTGTCGGTCTTCAGTCCTGCCAGCACAGGGCTTCAACCCACTGTGCCACCAGAGGCTCCCTTGTATGACCAGTGGCAGGAATGCACGATTTTGTGTTCCTGCATGGCAGGATGGGGTTGAACTGGGTTGCCCTGGTGTTTTCTAACTCTGTTTCTACAATTCTAGGATTCTCTTCTTAATTCTCTTCTTAATTCTTTTTCCTTAATGGTCTCTTCCACTTATAGGTTTGCCTACCTGCTTCCTAAGATTTAATGCTGAAGTCCAGGTGCCTTCAGTGAGATTTGCATTCTGTTTTCTGGTCTTACACTGCATTGTCAAACAGCTTTGATACATTCAAATGTAAAAACCACTGATAATGACCAATTTTTCCCCAAATGTGTTTAAAACTATGATGATTTATGAGTTTATGTTTGAACAACAAAATCACAATAGAGTTGGAAATAAATTTATGTGGATGAATTACAGAGCTTGTGCTGTCAGTACTGTAAAAACAGCATCATTCTATGCATAGGCACACTTCTGAATGCTTGCAGATCTTCAATGGAGAAAATAAGCAAAATAGAATGTACATTGCTTTACTGAGGAAATGGTGTTGTTATTTGTGTAATTTCTCCCTTGGAATTATCCATTCCTAATTACATATGAAAGACTCCAGTAAGCACTCTGCTCTTACTTGTGGAACAGTGAATCCAACCACATTACATACAATGCTGTAATGTGGTTGGATTCAAAAGCTACTGTGGCACATTTGTTTGAGATAGTTAAAGAAGTTATATAGTATTGCCAGCAATTCAAGATATTTTGCATGTTGATTTTAAAGAGCTTGTTTGGCAATTCATGCATGTGTCTTCGATATGTTATTTTGCTCAGCTTCTAGTAAGTTAATGAACTTGCTGCTTATGTAACATATGTCACACCGCACAGATGTAATGTCAGCCTCTTCACAGACCCGTCAGAACAAAGCAGCATATACTTCAGTGCGGCAGTAATGCCCATTCAAAGTGTGTCTTGTAAATTCAATGAGCTTAATGAGTGCAAATATGAATCTGCACCTCTAATGACCATATTTGCTATATTTGATAACAAAGAAATGCGTTTCTTGTGATACTTAGTCAAATGTGGGCTAGGCAAAACTATGGTTAGGTGGATCTGTAATTGGCTAAGCGAACAAACCGAGAGGGTGATTCTCACCAATGCTTCCTCTTCATCCTGGAAAGAAGTGACGAATGGAGTGCTGCAGGGTTCCATCCTGGGACCGGTCTTGTTCAACATCTTTATTAATGACTTAGACGAAGAGCTAGTAGGCATGATCATCAAGTTTGCAGACAACACCAAATTGGGAGGGATAGCCAATACTCCAGAGGACAGGAGCAGGATACAAAATGATCTTAATAGATTAGAGAGATGGGCCAAAACTAACAAAATGAAGTTCAACAGTGACAAATGCAAGATACTCCACTTAGGCAGAAAAAATGAAATGCAAAGATACAGTATTGGAGATGTGTGGCTCAAGAGCAGTACATGTGAAAAAGATCTTGGAGTCCTTGTGGATAACAAGTTCAACATGAGCCAACAATGTGATGCGGCGGCAAAAAAAAAAAAAAAAAAAAAAAAAAGCCAATGGGATTTCAGCCTGCATCAATAGGAGTATAGTGTCTAGATCCAGGGAAGTCATGCTTCCCCTCTATTCTGCCTTGGTTAGACCACACCTGGAATATTGTGTCCAATTCTGGGCACCACAATTGAAGCGAGATATTGACAAGCTGGAATGTGTCCAGAGGAGGGCGACTAAAATGGTCAAGGGTCTGGAGAACAAGCCCCATGCGGATTGGCTTAAAGAGCTGGGCATGTTTAGCCTGAAGAAGAGAAGGCTGAGAGGAGACATGATAGCCATACATAAATATGTGAGAGGAAGTCACAGGGATGAGGGAGCAAGCTTGTTTTCTGCTGCTCTGGAGACTAGGATGCAGAACAATGGCTTCAAACTACAAGAAAAGAGATTACATCTGAACATTAGTAAGAACCTCCTGACCTTGAGAGCTGTTCAGCAGTGCAACTCTGCCCCGGAGTGTGGTGGAGGCTCCTTCTTTGGAGGCTTTTAAACAGAGCCTAAATGGCCATCTGACGGGGGTGCTTTGGATGCGATTTTCCTGCTTCTTGGCAGGGGGTCAGACTGGATGGCCCATGGGGTCTCTTCCAACTCTATGATTCTATGATTCTGTACTGATGGGTTAATGAGAATGTTTTTGCAGGTGTTTTCAGCTCATTTAATTGAAGTCAAAGATTTGAGACAGATTCGTGGCATCAGTGACTTCCTTAGTTCCCTTCAGCCATTGTCAGCATGGTCAGTGGGAGAGGATGATGAGAATAGTAGGACATCAATATCTGGAGGGCCAGAAGTTCTTGTTGGAGTTCTAAAGTTTGAAAGAATGATCATTTTATGCCATTGCCACTGCCATTTCTGAGGAAAAGAAATCACCTATTCAGTCTTTTCTTGGGATTTTCTGGAATAATGTTTTTATTACCAACCTTCTCTCTCTATCTCTCCCCACTCCTTCTCTGATACACACAGACCCAGGGGGTGGGGGCATTTTTCTTTCTTTACTAAGTTTTAGTAGCTGAAGTCTGTAGCCACAACCTAAATTTATAAACATCTGATTTATTTTTTGAAATGCCTTCACAAATCAGGGAACAGTATTCTCATTTACATCATTCTGTTTGATATCTATGAGAACATACACCTTCATTTTGATTTCAGATACTATGTATGGGCCCAGCCTAGTAAGTATTTGGAAAAGTGAGTAAATGAGACATCACCATGGATGACCAGGGATCTCCAGGCAGAGCCAGGAAAGAATGCTACCTGAAAACCCTGAGTAGCTAGTGCCATTCAGAGTCAACAATTCTGGGTTTGACTGCCTATTGGTCTAGCTCAATGCAAAATAGCTTCCTGTGCCCTTGTGTCTTTCTCAATATGATGTTCACTGTGAGCCCAAATCTATGCTCTATTCCTACAAACTATCCTAACAAGACTCTGTTCCTTGTTCTCCAGCCTCCTGTTCCCTTTCAGCTAGTAAGCCCCCTTTTGTCCACAAACTTATTGTTTCTTTTCACTTCTATTCACTTTCTGCATAGCTCTAGTATTAGGGTTCCTGATCAACTAGTTTCAATTTCCTGTTTAGATGTTGTAGCATTTTTCAGAATTTGACAGCAGACACCCCCCACCCTGCACCCCCAGAACTTTCCTGTAGTGCCACATTTCAAATGATTATTTATCAGGCCCTGTGAAAAATATACAGTACAGTTATGAAGCTCACCATTACTACTCATTGGGCCATTGTGTTGTCTGTGGCAACTTGAATACAAAATTCAGGCTCTTCATAGTTACTGGCAATTTCCTTGTTTACACTGGCAAAACAAAAACAAAACTCTGACCCATTGCAAATGGACAGTTATCTGTTCTCAGATATACGTGACTTCCAGTGAGTATTGCAGTGTTTTGTTTTGTTTTTTGCTTTGTTTTGCTTTAAACCAATGTTGCTCTGCTTTGCGCAAAGTTGGGGATGCACCAGAGTTTGCTAGAAACTCTGCAGTATCCCACATCATCTATGGCAGTTTGGACAACTAGATTGCCTCCAATTAGGTCCAATCCACTATTCAAATTTGACACCGGTGCCATCATCTTTCCCTGTACTCAGGAAAATGAAATTGATTGTGCCCATGTTTTTGCCTCTTCTATCCAACCATAGAGTTCTATCCAAGATCCTGTCCATTGTGGTGCCTCTGCTGATATCACAACAAGGTACCCACATGACTAGCAAGAAGCAAGAGCATTGTAGATGCACTTGCCATGCCCAGGTGATCAGACAGAACTTCATAGATAGCCAGAAGTGATAGTGGTAGCAACATGAAGGATGTGAGATGCAGAGCACTTGAGTGATGCACGCTCCCAGGTTGTCTAGAAATCAAGCCTGGATTTGATATAAACGTGCTGAATTTGGGGTTGCTCCACTTCAGATTTACACCAAGCTAAACTGCCTGGTGTAGATGAGCCCTGGATAAATCAGTTGAATAAGTTCCCTAGTAGTTCCCTAAATTAAGGTATGCAGCAGATATTTGGAGGAGGGAAGGGAAGGGAAGAAATTTCTGGCTTTCCATCACTTTCAGTCTCCTCCATTTTACAGGAAAACGAGCCAGATATTTCACATCTCTAGGTGCATAGCAAAGCATGTGTGAGCTAGGTACATGTTCATATGAATAAGTGCACAAACTAACCATCCCCAAACCATTCTTGGGAGTTGGAAAGATTGTGGGAAAAAATCTAGAAAGCACATTTCTAGATAGTCCAGATGCTGTTAAATGCATAACAATAGAGATCAGGATGAATATGGGGAGTGAAAGAATACCACACATGCCTATTCTTTATTCACATAGCTTGAACCCCAAAGTAATCTTTATTCATGATATGAATGTAACACAATGTATGCCCATGGCCTCAACATTTCTTATGCAGCAACTCCAAAAACTAGTAAGAACATTTCATTCAAATAAAATATAAAAAACAAGAGGGAAATTAAAAATTAAAACTAATTAAAAATTAACAAGAAGGAAATAAATCAAAATGAAAACCTAAAAAAGAAAGTCCCAACCCTCACATAGAGAATTTGTTGTTGCTTTCCTTTTAGTATTGCAGGACAGTAGTTCTGCTGTGTACTGCCTTGTGCTTCTCTATAAGAAGAAATATATAAATGTAAATAACACCAACATATTGTCTAAAGTTGGTAATAGTATTGTAATGGAATTATAGGAACCGCAGTTCACATGGACGAAGCTAGCGTGTTCTCAGTGGATGGGTAAATATAGTCTTAGTTAAGAATGTGAAGAACTCTTAGGGCTCATCTACATTCCTACTAAAACCTGGAGCTGGGCTGGAGCATTTGGTGGTTCTGTTTAGACACTCCAATTGTGACCCACAAGAGTGGTGGGAGTGCAGTCCACACCATCCAGTTGGGACAAAACTGAACTGTCATCTTTATCTGACCTGTTGTCCCTTTCATTGAAGAATCCAGCTGGAGAGCTCCAGCAAAGTTACCACATGGGCAGGAGGAAGAAGGACATGGGCAGGGGGAGGATAGGCTTCCTCTTTCTCCATTGTGCCTTGATATTTTTTTTAGCTGTCAGCAAAGTGTTGGGCTGTGGCAAGGAGCTCTCTGGAGCCCTCCAGCTGGCAGCTGCAGCAAGAAATACAACAGGGCTGTGATACACCTCCCTTTCTCTGTGCCACCAAGTGCAGGGGAAGGGGGATGGTGCCACTGGGCTGTGTGGGCAGCAGAGCAGTTCACTGTCCACACCAACTCTGAAGTGCAGAGCTTCTCTTCATTTTCACAAAAAATATATTGGTGCATAACCAGACTTACAACAATGTGTTGTAACACCATATTAATCTGCTTTACCTTGTGTTATGAACCCAGAAGTTTCTAGATATCATCTGGGAATCTAGGTTTGAGTTCTGTTCCAAATCAGATTTAGGGCCAGTGTAAAAAAGAGCTCATAGTCTTTCACTTGATTTTTTTTTTTGCATTCATTTTCTTTCCATTCTATTTTGTATTAGGTTGTAGGCTGTACGGGGACTGGGTTTTTTTGCATGGAAATTCTTATGTATTTTGACATGCAGTATTTTCATAATGTGTGCACTTTTTGATTAGTTTTATTTGTTAACATGACATTTAAAAATATATATTTTGTAACATTTGCTGTTGCTGTTTGTCTTCAACTCACTTTGTCTTCAAAGCAACCTAAGGCAAATCTATCATGCAGTTTTCTAGGGTTGAGTGTGATTTGCTTAAGGTCACCTAGTGGCTTTTCTTGGCAGAGCAGGGAATTGAACCCTTGTCTCCACAGCTGTAGTCTAACTCTCAAATTGTTACACCATAGAGATTCTCTTATACCATGTAGGCACATTTTTTTTTCCAAAAACGTTTCCCCAAAGAGTTAGTTTTTCTAGCATGAGAGGAAACCAAATCATGAATGTTAATAATATACTAAAATAAGACCACAGAACATTAATTTTATGAGATTGTAAAAAATCTAAATGCATTTGTTCCTATCCTGGATTATGAATCCCAAGATAATGTTGTTATAGATGCCCCCCTCCCCAAGAAACAAAGAGCTCCATGGTGTCCTGCAATACTGACATAAATCTCTCAAATAAAATCTCAGCAATTATTTTTCAGGGACCCCCCCCCCCCCACTAAAAAAAATTGAAGTATCAACATCAATTATTATTTCCCTTTAAAAATTCTTCACTTGCAATCCCTTTTGTAAGCATCACAATCCTGAAATTTGTATCCCATTGTATGTAGAATAGAGCTTGGACTACTTTTTTTTTTTAAGTAAGTCATTATTTGGCCATTACTGTTTTCTATAGGTTGTGCTGGTATTAAGATATTATACAGCTTGCTGTTATCTAAACACAAGGTATTACAAATATCTCTCAACTGAAGCAATGAAGCTTAATAAAAATGCTTGTCAAACTGGACCTTTACTTCGAGTCTGAAAACTAACCAATTGATAGGTTTGATTAGACTTTTAGTTCCATAATCACAGCTTTGCCTAAGTGCATTTTCAGCAGAAGATCATTTATGGCAGCATTTCAATGCTGCAAAGTAAGAAGAAAATGTTATTATTTTGGAGATGAAGATACATGGGGATAATATGAGAAGCAAAAAAGTAGTCTTGAAACAAATTTGTGCTTTTTCCCTCTCAAAACAGAGACAGCCTTTTGATACAGACAGTACTGTGGTAACTAGAATTCTGGGAAGCAAACACATATACGATCAAATATAGAAGAGGTTCCCAAGTGCAATGCAACCCGCTTTTTCAATTATGTTCTCTTTTTCTTGATGTTAAAAGTTATTATAGAGTTAAAATCAACAAATTGTTGGTTTCAGTAGGATGACTTAAAATTGATATTTTGCTGGCCAAGGATTCATCCAACATAACCATTTAGAACCTCAAAGAAAATTTTAATATTACATACATAATGCATTCTGTCCCATAGCATAGCTTTTATATTTGTGCCAAATTAGTAACATTTCCCAAGATTATAATATGCTTTGTTGTCTAAACCAATTGCATACCACCAGCTAAAAGAGACAATCACATTAGTGGTAATGCAATGCACCAAATATAGAGTCGCTGGATGTCATATAGGGACATAATTTGGAGAGACAATTTTGAATACAGTAAACAAAAGCTCCTTGGAACAGCTCATTGTGAAGCACAGAAGAGAAAAGGCTATTCTTGACTTTGCCCAGAGTAACATACAGGAATTAGTTCGGAAAGAAGGGGTGGTTGATTCACAATAGACTGGGCATAACATAATGGCATTTGACATCTTCTGTGCAATCATACTTAGAGGTAGTATTTTGACACTAGACTTCAACAGAGGTTTTTTTTTTAAGAGACAGAAGTTTATTGTACTGAAAGACATTGGTATTATTAAAGGTAGGGGAAAAGCATCTATAGAAAACAAAATGGAAGTAGGTTGAAATATGGACCTTGGTTAAAAAAACAAACAAGTGGAGCAATCAGGCCCACCAACATTTCACAGATAAAAATTGGGAGATGTGGAGCCAAGCAACTTCAGAATGTGATCAAGCTAGCAAATAAGCTTACTAAGAACACACAAGGTTCAGGTTTTGGGGGAGAGTTAAAACCCTTAACCCCCCCCCCCCCCCCCGGCTACGGCCCTGGCTACTGATAAGGAGAAGGTTCCACCTCATCCTCTTCTCTCTTGCCACTGAGTTGCATGCAACCTACTCTTGCACTTTCAACTTTGCAGCCATTGAAGTAAGCAGAGGACAGTGGATGAGGAGGAGTAAAAAGTGGGGCCATTTTTTAAAAACAGTTGAAAAATGGAACAAGAGGATTAGTTAAGACTATTCCTGCCAAATTGGGACAATTGGAACGTGTGAACTAGGTACATATGAGTATTATAACCAAATCCTGAAGGCTTTCTTTGGAATTATATTACCTCATTTTGGTCATACTTCACACTGAATTCCATTCCTTTCTGGTCCCTACAAGATTGCCTTCACGTTGACACCTCTATTTTTTGAAACACTGTAAATCAGTGGTTCTCAACCTGGGGTCCCCAGATGTTTTGGCCTACAACTCCCAGAAATCCCATCCAGTTTACCTGCTGTTAGGACTTCTGGGAGTTGAAGGCCAAAAACATCTGGGGACCCCAGGTTGAGAACCACTGCTGTAAATGTAGTACTTAGTTTTTAGTCCTTATTTATTTATTTATTTATTTATTTATTTATTTATTTATTTCCTGTATTTGTAACCTGCCCTTCTCACCCCCGAGGGGGCCCCCAGGGCAATTTTCTTCACTTATGCAAAGTGAAGGCAATCCAGAGGGGGAAAAAGCTCTGCTTAACTGGCAGATAACAGATCTCCTAGACCACATGTGTGAAAGTCAAGGCCCACGGGCTGAATTTGACTTGCCATGTAATTTTATGTTAGAATGTTTGACTTTAAAATATCATTTAACTTTTCCCTGACCTCAGTTACAAGTGTTGTTGGATTGCAATTCCCACTATCCCCAGTACGCTTGGCAGATGTGTTGAGAGTTGTTATTCAATAACATCTGGGGACCAAAATTAGGTGAAAACTAAAGAGCATTGACCACTGTGTTAAAAAAATGTAGTTGGCCCTCTATATCCATGGATTCTCAGTCTATGGATTCAACCACCCTTTGAAGGAAACCATAATGCTGATGTGACCCTTGACAAAATGAGTTTGACACCCTGACTTAGATAATAAATAAGCCGGTTTGTAATTAATCAGACCACAGTCCTAATGAAAGCTTGAAAAGTTGCTTTCCTTGGCTACAGATCATGGAATAAACCAGTTACCATGATTAACGTGCTGGTTGGGTAGTGTGTGTGAGTGGGATTTGGGAATGAAAGTCCCTCCAAAAGTCACTTTCCCAAGCTAATGTTGTGTGTAGCTTATTATGGAAAAATCCTGGTAGCAGCTTCATTTCAATGCCTGAAGTAAAAGTTCCCAGTTCTGGTGTCTGAAATGCTATGACAGGGAGCTTTTCACATTCAGTGCATGCTTTCTTCCATTGAACTCTCCTAACCCCTTTGCTCAGTCCTCAGTATCCAATTAGTGGAAATACATAAAATATTGATCAGCTAAGGCAAATCAAAGTAGTAAGAGAATGGACTGACTATACAGTTAGACATATTCTCCAAAAACATTTCTTTCACAAATACACAGCCTAAGCAGGTGAAAAAGTGAACATACAATAGTGTGGAATTTTTAAAAGTTCATATGAATGCATAGATGGCTAACGATACACCTGAATCTATAGAAAGCCTATCACCCTTCTCAAACTATACTGGCAGTTCACAAATTGGATCCAGCCTAAACAGAGAAAAATCAGGTTTGTGTTAGCACCATGTCTACGTGTCGAATGTTGCTAACGAGACTTTACTGTTTCACAGAACATAGCACTTTACATGGAAAAAACGAAATCAGGTGTTTTAAATTCAGTAAAACAAATTCAGTAAAACATCATTCAGATTCTCTAGCACCTACTGTGTCCTGCGGCTGCACTGCACACCATTATGACGTCTACTTAAAAGTAAGTCTAACTGAATTAAATGGAATTTAAAATGCATCTATACTGCAGAATAAATGCAGATCTACACTTTAACTGAGGCTGGATCTACACTGTCCTATAATCTAGGTTTTTTTTTTGTATCAGGAGTGACTTGAGAAACTGCAAGTCGCTTGTGGTGTGACAGAATTGGCTGTCTACAAGGACGTTGCCCAGAGGATGCCCAGATGTTTTGATGTTTTTACCATCCTTGTGGGAGGCTTCTTTCATGTCCCTGCATGGGGAGCTGGAGCTGACAGTGGGAGCTCATCCACGCTCTCTCCGGATTTGAACCTGTGACCTATAATCCAGTGTCAGAATGTGGATTAATTGCATTGAACTGGATTGTATCAGTGTACACTGCCCTATAATCCAGATTAATGCAGTTAATTCACTTTCTGAAACTGAATATTAAGGCAGTGCAGAAACAGCCTGAGATGGCTTTATGCTATAGAATCCTGGGATTTGTTAAGTAACAGCCCTCTTTATCAAAGAAGGGTGAACATCTGGTAAAACTAGAACTCTCATGATTCTATAGCATTAAGCCACGGCAATTAAGTGATGCCAAACTGTGTTGATTCTGCAGTGTGGATGGATCTTTAGTCTTACTAAATATTTATAGTATTTCTGGCTAACATTTTTTCCAACTAAGAATTAGAAGGAAGGGTGAAATGATGGTCAACAAGTGCACTGTTTTTTCAGGCCAGTCTCCTAGATGTGTATCATAGTGGGGAAAGCTGCAGGAAAAGAGGAGCACATTGCCCACTGTGTAACACGCCCTACTTTCCATTCCATATGCCTTTAAATATGTTCCTCTTTGTCTTTTTGTATAATTGCTCTGAACATCACAAGGCATTCGATTATATTATTATTCCAAAAGTCATGAGGCCAGTCTGTTCTGGTTCACTGAGGGCATTGGGAAGAATAGCTTAAAGCTAGGAGATGCTGTTCCTTGTGTGTATAAACTGCTCTACCTTTAAGCATTATTTCCCTATAGCTGCTCAAAGCAACCTCCCCAGCAAAATCAGATTAGCGCCCTTCCTCCTGACCTTCAGAAAAAAAGTGAAAGCATAGCTGTGGGATCAAGCCTTTGGTGAGTAAAGTAATGCAGTGCTAGAAATGAATATGGAAGATGTGCAATTGATAATTGAAATGGCTCCAGATTACAATTTTGGACTGCGTGGTTTTTAAATGTTGCTGCTAGGATGTTTTAACTCCATGTTTTTAATGTAATTGCTATGAGCCCCCGGTGGTGCAGTAGGTTAAAGCATGGATGAGCTCCTTCTATCAGCTCCAGCTACTCATGTGGGGACATGAGAGAAGCCTTCCACAAGGATGGTAACACATCAAAAAACATCCAGGCAATGTCCTTGCAGACGGCCAATTCTCTCACACCAGAAGCGACTTGCAGTTTCTCAAGTCACTCCTGACATGATTAAAAAAATGTAATTGCTTATTTTGATTGACTGCTGTTTTATACAGCATTGAATTGTTGCCTTTCTGTAAGGCTGCCTTGAATCCCTTTCGAGATGAGAAGGGCGAGATATAAATGTGGTAAATAAATAAATAAATAAATGATTGGAAATCCCACATATGGTCATGAATAGTGACCACTAAGAACCTCATATGAAGTAAAGTTCAGGTCCATCCAACCATATTGTTTAGCCATCCAACCATATTGTTTAGCTTATGGGCTTCATCAGAACATGCCGAATGAAATGCTGGAATGGAATAATTTTAAGGGGAAAACAAACAGCAGCAGACACAATATCAACCAAGTAACCATAGGAAAAGCACGAGGAATGAACAAAATAAATATAAATAAATGTAAAAATGTCCTGATTTATCAAGTGGGCATATCATGGGCTCTTGTAGCAACTACAACTTCCACAAAGGAGGGCAATATGTAAAATGAGATAATAAGAAGCTGCAGTGAGGTGGAGAAATGGTGTGCATGTATTTGCGTGTGTTTGTCAGCAGCAGCCCTGGGGAAAACTGCCTTCCCCATTATCTCAGAGTTCAGGAAGATGAAAGCGAAAGGAGGAAAACAACACATTTGCCTACCCCCCTGCTCCTCCAGCTACCTTTGCATGCCAAAAAAAGGGGGGGGGGAGGGGGGAATTAAACTTGGAAAGGTTTTTTTTTTTTTTTTTTTTTTTTTTGCATAGTGAGAGAGGGGGAATTAATAAGGGAAAATTGAAGGTTATTTTTCTGGTTTGGATTTTGAACTGAGAGTAGGTGAGTGTGGGAGAAATCAATGCTTTAAAAGTTTGCCTTTGGTAGGAGGGTACCATGTAGTATAGTTATTTGAGCCTATACTCAGGGAAACGGGTTCAAATCTTAGGACCTTATCAGATGGCCATTTGTAAAGCGTGGGACAGCGGGGGACATCATGGGGCAGTGGAGAGAAGCGTCACACTGTGTTCCCTACTGTTGGGGTCCATAGTATCCCTTCCCATGATGTTTGTCTGTCTCCACTTCCCCTTTGCCTCCATGGGTGTTTATCTGTCTCCTCTGGGCTCCACTGCCACAATTCTGTCAGCACTGAGCCCTATGGAGTCCTGTTGGAAGTAGCCTTGCATCATGTGATGGGCTCCAGAGGACTTCATGCCAACAGAGTAGAGAAGTGGGGAGAAGACACTTCTCTCCCTTCATAATGTCATAAGTCTCAGAAAAAAGCATTAACAAACCCTTTCTGAAGAAACCTTTCTCATGATACATTTGCTATTGGTTAACTATAGGTTGGAAATGACTTCAAGGCACACAACAACATCTACAGTGAGAATGGCAGGCTTTCATGAGCCATTTTCTAGCATTTCAGTTTAGGAACTACACATGTCTGACATTTTCCTGACTGAAGTTGTAACTAAAGCTATGACTTCCAGAGTATATGATAGAAAAGGAGGAAATGTCCATCTGTGCTTTGCTATAATATACAGTGGATCAGCAGGACATGGCAGGTGCTAAATGACAGTCTTCCACTATTCCCTCAGTTGATTTGCTTTTTCATACCCAACACTAGAAATGAGATGGGAGAAATGGATGATTCATCTCATTTAGTGGACATTATGAAATTGCTTTCTAGAAACTATACTCTGCCTAAAGAATGCTGTGAAAAGAACATCTCTAAAAGTCCTGGGAGAGGAGAACCGGACCCACACTATAGGTTTATACAGATGATCCCACTAGTTTTAAAGGGGAAAAGGGGGGGGGGATAGGAAAACAGAAATGCATAATCATTCCATATTCGAATGAATCATAGAATCATAGAGTTGGAAGAGACCTCATGGGCCATCCAGTCCAACCCCCTGCCTAGAAGCAGAAATACTGCATTCAAAGCACCCCTGGCAGATGACCATCCAGCCTCTGCTTAAAAGCCTCTGTTTAAAAGGATCAATAGATTGTATAATATAGTATAATAGCTTATTGTGATCGTTTCATAAGATTTGATGTGTCAAAATCTCCTACAAGTTGTATTCTTTTGTCTCTGAGGTGGATGAGCATTTCATATCTCTCATTTATGCTTCCAGTAGCTCAGCCACAGTTATCCATGGGCTGTTAACATCTACAATAGGACTGACTACTGTCATGTGCTGTGGGGGCTTTCTTTGAAAACAGTTCAGAAACTTCACTAAGCTCAAAATACAGAAGGCTGCTGACTGGGATCAATCAATAGGGAGGTATCTCATGGGTATGGAAAGAACTTCACTGGCTTCTGGTCACAATTCATAGTGCTGGTGCTCCTCTTGAAAGCTCTTACATAGCTGAGGACCAAGATATCTGAAGTAATGCCTGCTGTCCTAGCAGCCTGCCTATGCCCCGAGGTCATCTTCAGAACTCCTATTCCAAATTGAGATAGGTTTCCTTAGTTCATTGTTCTTATGCTTATGGTTTATTTTTTTTCACTGTAATATTAGTGGTTCTGTTGTATGCTATTGTGCCATACTTCACAACTGTGATATTCTGGGATAAATATATTTGGGATATATTTTAATTAATAAAGAAAATTCAACAAAGATCAGGTGGTCATCAGAGAAAGAGCAGATCTTCATTTTGTTTCTGAATCTCCCTCCCCAGAGAGGTCTGCCTGGAACCAATGCTTATCCTTATGGCTCTGGGCAAAGGTGCTTTCACTCTCAGATTTTAAAATATAATTTTAATATTATGTTTTGTATGACTCATTATTTCCTTATGCTTGTATATCTTGTTTTGTTTTGGTAAGCTGCTAAAGGGCAGTATATAAATAATTTACATCCAGTGAATAACATTATCTTAGCACCCTATTGCAGTTTGGATTTTACTTTTGTTAATAACACAATTGGGAAATTAGTTTGGTGAATGGGGCCCATAGAAGCACCACAGGAGTTCAGAGAACTGCAATTATTATATTTTGACAAGATGTTCCTCTTGTGTTTTTCCAGTAATGCGATACAGCTAGGAAGGTGTTTAGCAAAGGAGAAGAGACCAGCAAGATCTTGAATCAATAGCTTCAGCTATCTCATGTCACCAATAGGGCACACCTGATTGCAGACAAAAATGCCACAATCAAAGGCTTCTTTACTCTCAAGGATTTTTAGTGACCCTTACAATACATCTTGTCACTTGAAATAAATTCTTCTGTTCTGCTTTCGAAACTGGTTTTGAAAAATAAGGGGTTTTGTATTTGAAAATGTCGGATTGTATTGTCATCAGTACTGGGAGAACTCATTTGCTCATCCCTTTACTCTTTTCTGTTCTCAGTTAACTTAAAAGAAGCAGTGTCACCTTTTATTGTTAAAGTTTGTAGTGTTTTTCTTGGTTGAGGGTAAAATCTAACACAGGTAAACTTTGAGGGAAAATGCCATAGGCTTTTAAAATTTTACATATTAACTGACATGTTGCATCTACTGTATCCTGTAGGTAGTAATCTGAGGTAAGCCTGGAGCCAGAAACTATAGAACAAGTTAGGACCATGGGTCAAACTGAGAATGCACCCACACTGTAGAATTAATACAGTTCGACACCACTTCAACAGCTGTAGCTCAATAATATGGAATCCTGGGATTTGTAGTTTGGTGAGGTGCCAGCACTCTTTGGCAGAGAAGGCTGAAAAGTTTTTAAAAACTATAGCCCCCATGAATCCATAGCGTTAAGTTATGGCAGTTCAAATGTTGTCAAACTGCATTAATTCTACAGTGTAAAGGTACCCTGAGATATATGAAGTCGGGCTGAAGAGCACATCGGAACTGAAAAATGAACCAGAATATAGAACCAAACAATAATGAAAAGTACACTAAACCTAAGAAAAATCTTGGTGCTATTTCTTTCTGCCCATGGTCACTTGGGTAAGTGGAACAAGACCAAGGATCTGAAAGTTTGTCACTTAGATGAATACTAGGTTCAGTTCATTAGTTCATTGTCCAAGACAGACAGTTATGCACAGAACTAGCAGTACTTAACATTTCTCTATAAAAGAAAACATAGTCCCAAAGAGCCCATCATATGGCGCAAAACTAATTCTGGATGTTCCCTGTGGGACTCCATAATAAAAATGTGTTTAAAGTGCATAGAAACAGAGGTTTCAGGAGTTGGATAGCATTCATCTTCAGAGCTCCAGGAGAAGGTGCTTATTTACACATGGGATGGGATCTGTTGGATTCTCCCATGTTAGATCTTTTTTGTGATGTTAAAGAATGGGTGTTCCTGTGGGCAGTCTTGAAATGAGCCTTATTGATCCTTTTCTTGCCAGTAATCTTCTTACATGAAACTTAAAAAAAGAAATAATTTATTTTTCAGGAACTGAAATACATTACCACTTAGGTCTTGTTATATCCCCCCCCCCCCCAATTTTTTAGATCCTCCACAATTTTTTCCATTTTAAAAAGATGACAACAATGAATGTGAAATGGGAAGGGCCAAACTTGCCTTGCTCAGAACACAGATTACAGTAGAAATGGACAAAAGTATACTACGTGGGATGGGGGTGAATGTATTATCCATTTTCCTTATAAAGGGATGGAAAAACTGTGGTAAGAAGATGATTCCCCGCACTTCCCCACCTTTATAGGATGAGATCTAAGGAAGCCACAGTTCATGAGCTATAGGGTGGTTTTGAGCATTCCCAAGGTAGACATCACTAATTGTCACAGTGTGTTTAACCCATCCAAGTCCACTCCACGGAAGGCTCATTAGAAGATGAGAAATTACATAATCAATGGAAGAGACGCTGGGGAGAAAGCCCACCATGCTTATTTAGGTAATAGTTGGTACTTTTGACTATATATCATTAATTAGGAAAGAGGTGGTTTCCGTCTGTTTATATTCGTTCATCAGACATATCGATCCTTTCTCTCACAGGGTCCATTTTTGCATCACAGAACTGGGATTTCTACAAGTCTTTTAATTTGAGGAGCCAAAGCTGATGCAATAACAACAAGGCATACATTGACAGATGATATAAACAAGTTCCTCAGAAATTGAGAATCTAAAAAATACAGAAATTGAATGTTGAGAACAACAGTCCAAAAGACTAGAAAAAGAGGCGGAAACTGATACAGAAGCAAGACTGTCATCTTTGGTAAAAAAAAAAAAAAAGTCCTTCAACATCCACCCAGGATGTTTTGTGCACATGTTTATTGGTACTTAGGCGATCCTTCATTGGACGAGTAGGATAGTCTTCCAGGATCAGTATTCTTGTGGATCCGTAGGTGACCACAGTGAGGGCATTGGTTTCCAGATGGAAGGCAGTCTCGGTCGGGGTTGGCTTCACGCGTCTTCCTCTTGGCACGTTTCTCTCTTTCACCCTCCATTCGTGCCTCTTCAAATTCTGCAGCACTACTGGTCACAGCTGACCAGAGCGCTCTGGGCTAGGGCTTCCCAGTTCTCAGTGTCTATGCCAGAGTTTTTAAGGTTTGCTTTGAGCCCATATTTAAATCTCTTTTCCTGTCCACCATCATTCTGTTTTCCATTCTTGAGTTCGGAGTAGAGCAACTGCTTTTGGAGATGGTGGTAGGGCATCCGGACAATGTGGATGGTCCAGCGGAGTTGATGGCAGAAGACCATCACTTCAATGCTGGTGGTCTTTGCTTCTTCCAGGACGCTGATGTTTGTCTTCCTAAGAGATTGAAGGATTTTCTGGAGGCAGCGCTGATGGAATCGTTCCAGGAGTTGCATGTGCCGTCTGTAGACAGTCCACGTTTCACAGGCATATAGCAGGGTTGGGAGGACAATAGTTTATAAACAAGCACCTTAGTATCCCTGTGGATGTTTATTGGTATTATTGGGGGAAAGGAACGATAGGTCTGAAGTGAGCTGAAGGCTGTACATCGCAACATCTACTAGAAAATTGGGATTTTTAATGGAGTGGGATATACTTAAAGTACCAGTTTAGACCTTTAGAAAAAATGCCACATGCTTTGGAACTGCAAAATCTTTCAAGAAACCTGGATGAAGTGGATTATGGAAATATTTCTTTATCATTCTCCTGTCTCTCAAGCTACAGTTTCCACTGAGCAGCCTCAGGGATAAGGTGACTTTATAAAAAATATTTCAAATACTTTGCATGCTCTACACCAGAGCATGCAAAGGCATCAGATGTCAGCTGGCCAGCCTAAGAAGCTAAAAAGGTATAGTTGGAAACAAGAGAAATGAGAGAGGAGAGATATTGTTGCTTTATTGCTTAGCTTTGATATTAACAACAACAACAACAACCTGTTTTAAAGACTTGGCAGAGCTATTGTAACATCTTTAAAATAAGAGAATTTCAAAATGTGGATCATTTAGAGCAACTTGCTTTGTGCAATCTATGCGATGTTTGCCACTCAAAACTGCCCACGACTTTAATCATCAATATGAGAATATAACCAATCAAATCCTACCCACCAGGAGTTTCCTAGGTAACCAGTAAAGAAAGATACTGACATGGATTGCAAACAGTGAACACACACACACAGATGCACATCCCCACTCTTGCAGTGCTTCCATTCTTTTTCTTTTCCATTTTTCATATTATTTTTGAAAAATTTAAGATGATATTAAAAACAAAATTGAAATGATGCAAAATTCTTCATTTCATTCTTCAAATCCTTTCGTAAAACTCATGTTTACAATGACAGTTTCAGCTCATAAACAGTTTCAGCATTAGTCTGGTCTGTGTTAGGAATAGGATCTTTAGTGGATTACCAGTAACTTTGTGAGATATTGGTGCTTCTATGTTAACATATTTTCTCCAATTTCTTCCCAAAAATACCATTGTTGATCATGGGGTGCCTATTAGTGAATATAGCATACAATTTGCTGTGTGCAAGCATATGCATAGTCCTGACTTACTTTTTTGACCTGGTGGCTGAGGAGTTAATAGACTGTTGAATAATGGGAAAACTCAAGGCTGTAATACCTGCAACAAGATTTTATAGTGCCTATCCTACCTTCACTCACGAGCCATTGTTGTTGTTTTCATAAGCAACATGTCCCTGTTCCTCAAAAGCATCCTGTTAAATAGCAGTTGTTCTTTGAATGGCCAATAATTTTGGAGTAGATTGTTAATGTTACAATATAATTTTAGAGAATTGCATTATAGTTGTATATTAGTGCCATTTAAATGTCCCTGGTACTCTGAAGGTATTCAATCAATTCTATTGTAGTGCTAGAGAAAAGTTTTGTGAATTTTGTGGATTGCTAAAAAGACCAATAAATTGATCTTAGTGCCAATCAAGGGGCCGTGGTGGTGCAACAGGTTAAACCACTGAGCTGCGGAACTTGCTGACCAAAAGGTTTGTAGTTTGAATCCACTGTGCGGGGTGAGCTCCCGTCATTAGCTCCAGCTTCTGCCAACCTAGCAGTTCAAAAACATGCAAAATGTGAGTAGATTAATAGGTAACTCTCTGGGGGGAGGATAACGGTGTTTCATGCAGTCATGCTAGCCACATGACCTAGGCATCTACAGACAATGCCAGCTCTTCAGCTTAGAAATGGAGATGAGTACCACCCCCTAGATTTAATATGAAGGGGAAACCTTTACCAGCCAGTTTACCAGCTGTTAGGATTTGTGAGAGTTGAAGGCTAAAACATTTGGGGACCCACAACTTGAGAACCACTGGCCTAGGGCATTCTAGACTGCAGAAGGACCAGAACAAAGTAACCTCTGCTGTCCCCCGCATTTCAGTGGCTCTCCGTGGGTTTCTATGGATGTGGTGGCAAATCGGCCTGGACAGCTTTTTACTTTTATTTGGCATCCAAAACACTGTTTGGTCAGGGGCCAAGAACTGTAAGGAATCAAAAGAGTGGCTATATTTTACTGCCCCATAGCGATGTACAAAGTGCTAGTCCAGTTTTTTTTTTAAGGGGGAGGAGACAGGACAGGAATTGCCAGTGGATGTTTGGCAGCTTCCCAATGATGCCAGCTGTTGCACCAGCTCTGGTGCCTGCTAAATATTTGAAACATAATAATATTCCTTAATTACTGAATATTTAATGCCAGTCATCTTTGTGCAAACAACACAGTGACATTATAAAAGTGGGTAATTTAATTGTAAACTTAATAAAATGCAGTCTGAGTCTTGCTGTAATGTATTTTAGGAACACAGCATTGTTCCATTTAAATTCTACAAATGTTAGGAACAAGTGGATCACCTGCTGCTACCTCCTCTGGTAAGGTTCATCCTGGGAAGGGCTTTAAGACCCTTCAATTGATCCAGCCTTTGAATGTATCCCTTAAGACTCATGCGTTAAGCACAAAACAGCATCATTTCAAATTAGTAAAAAATGTATCTTTCCAAAGACATGAACCCACAGTAAAGAAATGACCTCAAGAATGTTAGCTGGGAATTCAGATGACAGAGTTTAAAATTCCTTGAGTATGGCCTCTCAGCTCCCTGGAATTCTAGGGTTCTTTGAGATATTGTTAGGGATTCCACAAAAATCACAATCACCTACAACTTTTATGGAAACATTTCACGAGACCCAAACATTATTTCAAAGCTTCCTCCAGGATAAAAGGATTGAGAAGCTGTTCTAGACCAGGTCTACACTGGCTGTTTAATGGGGGCCAATCCAGAACATCATAGTCTGGACAGCCCTGGATTTACTGCAGTACAGTGTCAACCATGGAGCTCCCTGTGGTACAGCAGATTAAACCATTGAGCTGCTGAACTTGCTGACCAGAAGGTCTGCGGTTCGAATCTAGTGAGTGGGGTGAGCTCCCACTGTTAGCCCAACCTCTGCCAACCTAGCAGTTCAATAGGTACCGCTCTGGCAGAAAGGTAGCAGCACTCCATGCAGTCATGCCGGCCACATGACCTTGGAGGTGCTTACGGACAATGCCAGCTCTTCAGCTTAGAAATGGAGATGAGCACAACCCCCCAGAATCGGACTTGACTAGACTTAATATCAGGGGGAAACCTTTCCCTTTACTTTAATGTCAACCATATGCACCAGGCCAAACCCTCCATAATGCTGAGTTAGTGTCCAAACAGTCAGGCCAGGTCAAGACCAGACCAGTCCCACTGGCCTATCCCCTTGTCCTTGTGTTGCTGTTGTAACTCTTCACCAACTATGGAGCTCCCTGTGAGAGCCTGGCTGTTGTAGTACTCTCTGCTGAGATTATAATGGGGTGCCTGCACAATCAGCAAGAAAAGATAGATCGAACATCACTTTCTTATTGATTGTATGGGTGCTCTATTCTTACCTTAGCAGACGTATCTGTGTCTGGAGCTCCATGGCTGGGAAAGAGGGGCAGTGGTGACATGAGATGACCCATCCCCTTCCTGATAAAAGCAAAAGGCTGCTGGTGGTGTGCATGTAGACCTGATTCAACTGTCCAGAAGGTCACAAATCCCAAGGACACTCTGGTGTATCCCCTGACTTTGCTTACTGTGGAGTAAAGTCCAGCTAAGGGATAAATACTCCATATTCTTACTGGAAATCAAATGTATCTTAAGGACTGCCAGTACCTGCCTCAGGATTAGGACAATTTTTTAATGTAGACACAGCTCTACAGTGACATTTCTATGGTACAGAGACAGGAGTAACAGGCTAATTTTGACAACAGTGTTTGCTGTCTTTAAAAATGAACTTGAGAGCTATGCAATCTATATATATAAATCTGTTAGGTTGGTTCAACGGGACAGCAAAACTCCACAATCCCCCAACGAAACTGCACCAAAATTGCCATGCCCCAAGGACAACTCACTCGGTACAAACTAATCCACTCAGAATTGAAAACAACACAACACACAGATAAATCGCCAAAACAACTGAGCATGCGCACTGGAGCAAAGTCCCCAGCGCGCGCGCACACATGGCCGAACGGCCAACGCACCCTCCGCACTTCCCTCCCTCCCTCGCCCTGCAACTTCCCCCCGCCACCCCCTCCTTCATCTTACCCCTCCCACGCTGCCTCCAAGCCCCGCTCCGCACACTCCAAGCCTCGCCGCGAAGCATCTCCACCGGAAAGACACGCCCCCTCCCTTCGCCCCACCCCTTTCCTCCATGACTTACTCCTTCCCTCCTCCCACCACCTCCGGAAAGACACGCCGGAAAGGAGTAAGTCAGGGAGGGAAGGGGTGGGGCGAAGGGAGGGGGCGTGTCTTTCCGGAGGGGGAGGGAGGAGGGAAGGAGTGAGTCAGGGAGGGAAGGGGTGGGGGTGAAGGGAGGGGGCGACTTTGAAGACACGCCCCCTCCCTTCGCTCCACCCCTTCCCTCCGTGACTCACTCCTTCCCTCCCCCTCCCTCTCCGGTTAGACACGCCCTCTCCCTTCATCCCACCCCTTTCCCTCCAGGAGTGAATCACGGAGGAAAGGGGTGGGGCGAAGGGAGGGGGCGTGTCTTTCCGGAGGTGGTGGGAGGAGGGAAGGAGTAAGTCAGGGAGGGAAGGGGTGGGGGCCCCACCCCTTCCCTCCGTGACCTTGAGTATGGGAGTTGTAGTTCACCGACATCCAGACAGCACTGTGGACTCAAACAATGATGGATCCGGACCAAACTTGGCATAAGCATTCAATACGCCCAAATATGAACACAGATGGAGTTTGAGGGAAATAGACCTTGACATTTGGGAGTTGTAGTCACTGGGATTCAGAGTTCACCAACACTCAAAGAGCATCCTGAACCCCACCAACAACAGAATTGGGGCAAACATGCCACACTGAACCCCCATGACCAACAGAAAATACTCAAGTTTACACACAAGCATAAAGAAGGGGGAGGAAGGAGGGATGCCAGAGAGAGAAAGAGAGAGGGGGGGGGGGGAAGGAAAGAGTGTGTGTGTGAGAGAGAGGGAAAGAGAGCGAGGGAAGGAAGGAAGAGAGGCCAGGCAGAGACTTCAAAACTCTTACTAAAGGCCACAGCAACGCGTGGCAGGGCACAGCTAGTAAATATAGTAAAAATGTAGGGAGTTGGCATGGTTATGTCTGGACAGCAGCAGGTATTTCTATTCTCACTCTTACAAAGTAAAAGCTAACTGGACTTCAGTCTCATGCTTGGTTCAACTTCATCACACAATTAAAAAAATAACATTAAAAGCAGATATTAAGTTTTACTGCCATCTGGAAGTGGAGCGGGGCACTTTGACTGTGAGAAGACTCGCTGAGACATCCCTGAAGCTTAATAAACAGTGCCCAGACTTCTGATTTCTATATTACAGTTCTTACTGCATCCACACAATGAAATTCGACACTCTCAACTACTGTACTAATATCTAATATGTCTCTTATGCAGCAATCAGAGTTTGGTAAATATTGTTTTAAAGTGCTTTAGTAGAAGTTATTTCTCTACCTTAGCAACAGTCACGTTTTGTCAGTAACAGTTAAGGATTTTCAGCAACATGTGAATAGAGAACAACATTTGCCAATGCAAAAATATCTAGGATTCTAGTAAAGATAATTTAAAATAAATCATTATCTCTCCATGCCAGCACCACCACTCCACCACTCCTTCCAGTACCACTTCTTCTGCAAAACACAACACAGTATTCAACACAACACAGAGATCTACTTCCTTTATATTAATTCAGGACCAAAATCATATGTCTGCCCAGCAAATAAGCATCCACTTGCTCAAACAGCTGTAAGTCACTGTGGGGCGGGGATGAAGTGGGTTAATGAATTTACTAATAGGAATACATGGGTGAGGGGCAGGCATGTCATCCCGTCTTGCCTTGCAATTCTGTAGGGTTGCCACAGCTTCAAAATAACAATAAGTTACTGCTGAAATTCATGATGCACAATTATATGGCACATTTGGAAGGTGCTATTAACAAAATGTTAATATGAAACAGAGGAATTCTATACTATTTCTCCCTTTCTCATTGAATCTTGCTTGTATTTACAACCTATGGTCCACTTGAAAGTAATTATAAATTTGTCTAAACGTGGATGGGCCTAATAAAATGTATCAGCCTTTATAAGGTTCATTGTTGTAGATTGTTGTTCTTTGAGTGCTACTACTCTGGATAAAGTTCCCTGCTTTTCCTGGTAGGAGAGATTTGGAAGAAGTCAGTACTCCACAGTTTAAGTTGATCTCAGTGGGGGTTTTCCTTCTAAGTGGGATTCCTTCCACTTAATATCGCATTGCTTATCGCTACTTCATTTGCCTAAAATAAATGTCTCTAATGAAACTGATTAGTCTTTAAGTGATGTCTTCATATCTCTTAAATATAAATAAAAAGTGTTATTTTGCACCAGTCCTAACTGAACTTCTATTTTTGTAGTCTATGATGCACCACCTCTAAATAAATATAAACCTGCTTAATCAAATAATTATGGGACAAAGTGGGGCTTTGATTTATCTTAAATATGTAAAAATACATTGTTTCCTCTAGTCCTTGAACTTGTTTTTCCAATCTACCATCTAGCATTCCCTAAATAAATGTAAATCTGCCTAAATATAAATCTGTCTAATGAGGTTCATTAGTAGGAGAAGTGGTGCCTTGATTACTCTTAAATAAATATATAACATACTTTATTTTCCTTTCGTCCTAATTGAACTTTGCTTTGCCTTTTTTGCATGTATTAATCTGCCCTGCTTGCAAAGTCATTGTTGTTGTGTATCTTCAAGTTGTTTCCAACTTAGGGTCACTCTAGACAAATTTTGTTCGGGGGGGGGGGGGGTGTTGCCTTTGCCTTCCTCTGAGGCTGAGTGTGACTTGTCCAAGGTCAATGGGTTTCAATGACCAAGCAGAGATTTGAATCTGTTATCCAGAGTCTAATGCTCAAACCACTATGCCATGGTGGCTTTACAGTTGTCCAAAACAGTTGCCCAAGAAAGCAACCGAGCCAACCAGTTATAATCCTACTGCCTGCCACTGAGGCAAGAATACACATAGAAGGCCTGCCTTGAGAGAGACGAGCTTCTGAAAAATTATAATCTCAGGAGAACTCCTAATCTCAAAATCATGCAGGAGGTGAAATGACATCGCTCCCTATGCCGTTTCAAGAGGGACTGCAGAGGAAAATGGAGATAATGATACAAAAATGTCTTCCTTAACAGACTGTATATTTAACTCCCTAATGTGGGGATATCAAAAGATAACATTGTTTCCCAAGCAAAATTCTGGGGGCTGTGTCCCCCAAATATCTGGAGGGCAGCTTTAATTTCTTTCCAGTGCCTCTCTCCTCCTCCCATTTACCCCCTTTGACTGCATCTTACCTCAGTTGCTGCAAACTGAGTTTAAAGGGTAAAGGGGGATGAGGAATCTTGTCTATCCTGGTAGACAAAGAGTTGGAAGAGACCGTATGGGCCATCTAGTTCAGAAAAAGTAAAGTGTTGCAGGCTTCCCTAGTCTATGTGTTCTTTGTCATCAGGCATGTAGCTGGGGGGGGGGGGGGGGGGGGGGGGGGCTCAGGGGGCTTCAGCCCCACCCCCGACGCCCCCCCCCCCCCCGAACCCCCCCCCGAAATTCTCATGGTGGTTCACGAAAAGGCCTTACTGGTGCATTATTTAAACTGTATGTTTATTCATATCATGATCTGATCACCATACTCAATATATCCCATGTGCATGGGGGTATTGGGGTAATGATACAAAAGGTTTGCTAGGCTAGACCCTCTTTCACTCAGACTCAGCCCCCCCAAAACTCAGCCCCCCCCCCGAACTGCCCCTTGAAAAAAATTCAGCCCCCCCCCCCCCGAAACGAAATCCTGGCTACGGGCCTGTTTGTCATTGATAACTTTTGCCACAGGATCATTGTGTGATGTTCCTTGGCCACAGATGTTGTGGTTTTCATCTGTCAAATGTTGGAAGGTATAGCTTAAGATGCTCCTGCTGTTTTAAAAATACCCTGGAGGCCAAGACCAGGAGAGGGGACTTATTTTTTAAACCCACACCCTTGTATTACAGGGCACATGCCAATCATCTAGAACAGGAAGAGTATTACTGAGAAGTAACCCACAATGTTTATAGCTCTATCTTACTACAAGGCCATCAATTCATAATGTAATTAGCAGACTTCCAAATAAAATAGAGGGCTGACTAATCAAAGAGTTATTGAGTCCCAGTAAGCCCACTTAAAGGACAAATTATCATTTTATTCCACTTAACTGCATAGTGAGGCAATCTTTTCAGCTTTTCACAGAGACAAAGCTAGTCAGCAATATAGTCTGAACATTTTGGTTTAAAAATAAATACAATTCCTGTAAATTCTAAACATACAAAAATGGTTTAAGTTCAAGTATTTCAATCAAATTTGTGTTATCATAAAACCATCTCTTGGCTATTGTTGTTTCAAACGTTTTCAAAAGCTTTTTCTTACAATATAAAAAGGGAAACTATAAACCAATATTTTGGACAGAAAATTTTCATTGAAAGCTAGTTCTTGCATCCTTTAATTTTGCAATACTTAAGTCAGGCATTCAGACTGCAGGGGGAAGTAGTGGAGGGGAAGAGAGAGACATATTTATAAAGAATTTGTATGAGAACAGATTGACCCAAATGTAAGTTACTAAAATAGACTATATTAGCTGGAATGAAGCACATTGCATGCATGCAATCAGCGTGAGCTTTGTGAAGATGTCAGATCCTGTATATATATTCTGGAACATATGCCTAGGTTAATTCAAGGTAAAGCTTTTCCTCAAGGAAATAAATAAAGATCACTTATAAATGCTGCATTTACATGTGACACGAAACAAGCTTTTAAATAAAATTACTATGATGTACGTGATTACTGGCAGTCATCTTCCCCCTTAAATTTCTACCCACATAAAGCAGGCAAACAAAAATTGTCTATTATAGCAGTTAACTGAAGGATAGCTAGCAGACTGCTCTTTACTTGAGGTCTGTCATTCAAATCATATTGTTATATCTAAATGATTCTTAATGCAGACACAAAGGAACCTGTTTCCAGAGCGGTGAGATAACTTGGGAGCCGAGTGTTGCCAAGAATACAGGTTCTTCTTACAATAAGCAATGGCTGAGGGACCAGAAGTGACTCAGTCTTCCTGTGTAATGTGTAGAACAAGGAGATGCACATCCCCATCATGGATGCACACACACACATGCACGCAGAGAGAGAGAGAGAGAGAGAGAGAGAGAGAGAGAGAGGAACCATGTGGACCACGTCAGAGGTGGGAGATGCAGAAGATGGTGGTAGAAGTGGCCCTCTGCTAATTCCAAGAGCTGTTGACGGAAAGAGACACAAGTCACACCTGTATCTGGAACCTAGGCATCTCACTGTATAATAGAGACTACGCTTTATTCATGTAACAGCGTATTTGACGTTCTGTCTGTTATATTTTTGGCACTCTGAATTAAAAAGGATGTTCAATATTTCATAGAATAAAGCTATAGTTAGCACATCTGGCCTCTTTCAATAATGCTTCATTTAGCTACCTATAGCATGTGGCCAACTCCCCTTTAAGAACTGGGCTTTCTACACAATTATTTACAATATTATCCCCCACTCACACTAAAGATATCTTTTCCTTCTCCAGTGGCTCCAGAGATACAGTGAGAATCTGAACTATATGAAAACCTAGAGTCCTGCCCCAAGTGACAGGAAACACTGATCCGAAAGAGAGATCAGAAGGAGTCTTGCTAAGCTTAGCAAAGGTACTCATTGCCCCTCAGTACTTCGTTATAAGTAAATGTCTGCTTTCTACATCTTACTCCTTTCCCCTCCTCACTGCCAACCTATTTCCTACACCTTACAGTCTTGAATTAATCTATGTCTAGACATGCATCATGAGTTACTTAGTTCCTTAATTAAAGCACCTTCTCCCTTTGAAAGAACATTACAGATGCCAGTCAGGATTTGTTCCCTTGCAGGTCCTGTTCCAAAGCTGATGATTTTTAATGAGGAATGTCATTGTGGTACTCCTCTTTCCAAATGGCTCCCAACAATTCTGTTCAGCATCTGACAGGTGGCCTTTTCCATTCAGCTTTCCCTTTGGGTCAGAAATCAATCATGATTCAAACAAGGAGAAAGAGGGGCATTTGGAAAGGGTGACCATGGTATTCAGTAATAATGAGCAATTTGCCCTTGTCATGGAACCATACAGTACTTTCATTTAAAAGTATATATTTCTATACAGATAATTTGAAATACCAAGTGACTTGAAGCTAGGAGACTTGGGCTAGTGATTACAAAGTGGGTATTGATAGTGCCTAGTACTGATATGCATTTATGAAGGTTGTAGCATTGCTTATGCCAACATAAAGAAAATAGCCCCATCTCTGTTTGCAGGACAGAATTAATCTTTATTATCTTTATTATCTTGCCACTACCTCATTCCCATTCTTCCCAATCCCAATTCTGGCTGCAAACGACATAAGAAAAAAAAAAAAAGATACACTAGTTCTTCCTCAAAAGCACGGATTAAAATGGAGGCTTTTAAAAATTGCTCCAAAGACTTCAGGTATGCAAATCACCTGGTTTTAAACCAGATTTTGAAAGGCCATCTTGTGATATGGCAGGATTGAGATCAAACTTGGTTATTTTACCTGTGTAGATTCAGTCAAATTCTATTATCATTTCCAAAGGGAAAGCTCAAGGCACTGGGTTCTGTGACATTTGTGTCATTGTAACTATACTAATGGCAGGATATTGAAAAAGCAGGCACAGTGGCAACTATACCAGTATTTATTTATTTATTTATTTATTTATCGTGTCATCAGCAACCAGACCTTTGTATTACATTTTTAACAAAAACAAACAAACAGACAGACAAAACAGAATTTGCAAGCTTGGTAGCTGATTAAATGTCCTTTGACCAGTAGCTGGCCACTTGGAGTGCCTCTGGTGTTGCTGCAAAGAGGTCCTCCATTGTGCATGTGGCAGGGCTCAGGTTGCATTGCAGCAGGTGGTCTGTAGTTTGCTCTTCTCCACACTCGCATGTCGTGGATTCCACTTTGTAGCCCCATTTCTTAAGATTGGCTCTGCATCTCATGGTGCCAGAGCACAGTCCATTCAGCGCCTTCCAAGTTGCCCAGTTTTCTGTGTGCCCAGGAGGGAGTCTCTCATTTGGTATCAGCCATTGATTGAGGTTCTGGGTTTGAGCCTGCCACTTTTGGACTCTCGCATGCTGGGGTGTTCCAGTGAGTGTCTCTGTAGATCTTAGAGAACTATTTCTAGATTTAAGTCATTGACGTACTGGCTGATACCCAAACAAGGGATGGGCTGGGGATGTCTCTGCCTTGGTCCTTTCACTATTGGCTGCTACTTCCCGGGGGATGTTGGGTGGTGCAATACCGGCTAAGCAGTGTAATTTCTCCAGTGGTGTAGGGCGCAGACACTCCGTGATAATGCAGCATGTCTCATTAAGAGCCACATCCACTGTTTTAGCATGGTGAGATGTGTTCCACACTGGGCATGCATACTCTGCAGCAGAGTAGCATAGCGCGAGGGCAGATGTCTTCACTGTTACCAATAGTAACACTAATTAATTTCCAAAATTTAGTAATCCAATCACCTCCAGGCTGAGAAAGGTGGGATACAAATACCGTAAATAAATAAATAAATAGATCAGTTTCAAAATCTAGAATAGTTTCTCTTGGCCCAATTCAGGCTTCCTCTTTAACCCTCTTGCTTCCTACACTCTTACTTTCAGACTCATCTCAACGTTATCCATTCTTCACAGGCAGGAAGATACATTCTTCCAATCTGTTCTGTAGACACATTTCTCTTGTGGCCCATGCATTCCCAATAGGACAGACTGAAGAGTGGGACACTTTGCATGATAAGCCTGAAGCAATGTCGTACAGTGTCTATTTTTATCATGCTCTTCTTTATAAATCACAGACACATTGTCCTGTTATGCTTAATAAACAGTAGCTGCTTCATTTTTATTATTGTTTGAGTGCAGACACAGCAAAAATGCAATGCTCTTGCATTAGATTGATGAAAAGTTGTTGGAGCTTTTAAATGTCATTTAAAAAATGACACACACGCCAGAAGTCCTGGAAGGCAGAATTGTTTCTTTCTCTTACAAGCTTTATGCACACTGACAGCCAGAAAGACAATGTGATTCCATACATGTTTGTTCAGATGCCAGTTTCACGGTGTTCCCTTGTTTCAGGTAAATATACCTTACATTGTTATTTTTACACCATACACCCATAGAAAAAAGGAATGGTTAATAAAATATAAAACTAGACTGTACAATTATAAAGCAAGTCAACTAGATAAAATACAGAAAATGCAATATAATATAAAGCATAATGGCTAATGCATGTTTTGGAAATATGCAGGATTATGAAACAGTTTTAAACTAAAATTTCAAAAGCTTTGGATAATGAAGTTGTTAATTAGACTGCAGACAGAACTGGTGGTCTAGTTCAGCTGGAGACTGGTCCAGTAGCTGGTTTATGTGAAGAGATTCCTCATAAATCTATTTGGAACTTATCTGTATGTTATTTTCCAAAAGGAATTAATTCCTGTTATTTATATTGTTTGAAAAGTAACCTGTTGCCGTTGCCTGTTGCAGTGCAGAAATGCTACTTTCCATTGTTTACACCAACAACATGACTTTTTTCCTACTCACTGTATTACTTTGAAATGTAATGTAGTTATAACTATCTGAAACAGCAACTACTTTCAGATAACTAAATTGTGTTTAACCTGTGATGTCCAAGCTGTTGTTTTATTATACCAGCAATAACTGGCAAAAACTCATGCACCACCTGACATCCGCCGGGAAGTAGCAGCCAATAGTGAAAGGACCAAGGCAGAGACATCTCCAGGTCATCCCCTGTTTGGGTATCAGCCAGCATGTCAATGACTTAAATCTAGAAATAGTTTTCTAAGATCTGCAGAGACACTCGCTGGAACACCTCAGCAAGCGAGAGTCCAAAAGTGGCAGGCTCAAACCCATAACCTCAACCAATGGCTCAAAGGGGGAGCTTTGAGATGGTAGAACAGAAGCTTTCCGAAGCTCTAGGTGCTCTTACTGCCTATTACAGGGATCCCAACCCATCCAAAACACAGACATGTGCCTTTCATCTCAAGAACAGAGAAGCATCCCGAGCTCTGAAGATCACCTGGGAAGGAATCCCACTGGAGCATTGCAGCGCACCCAGATACCCGAGAGTCACTCTGGACCGTGCTCTTACCTACAAGAAGCACTGCCTGAACATCAAGCAAAAAGTGGGTGCTAGAAACAATATCATACGAAAGCTGACTGGCACAACCTGGGGATCACAACCAGATACAGTGAAGACATCTGCCCTTGCGCTGTGCTACTCTGCTGCTGAGTATGCATGCCCAGTGTGGAACACATCTCACCACACTAAAACAGTGGATGTGGCTCTTAATGAGACATGCCGCATTATCACTGGGTGTCTCCGTCCTACACCACTGGAGAAATTACACTGCTTAGCTGGTATTGCACCACCTGACATCGGCCGGGAAGTAGCAGCCAATAGTGAAAGGACCAAGGCAGAGACATCTCCAGCTCATCCCCTGTTTGGGTATCAGCCAGCATGTCAACGACTGAAATCTAGAAATAGTTCTCTAAGATCTACAGAGATACTCGCTGGAACACCCCAGCATGCGAGAGTCCAAAAGTGGCAGGCTCAAACCCAGAACCTCAACCAATGGCTGATACCAGATGAGAGACTTCCCCCTGGGCACACAGAGGACTGGGCGACTTGGAAGGCGCTGAACAGACTGCGCTCTGGCACCACAAGATGCAGAGCCAACCTCCAGAAATAGGGCTACAGGGTGGAATCCTCGACATGCGAATGTGGAGAGGAGCAAACCACTGACCACCTGCTGCAATGCAACCTGAGTCCTGCCACATGCACAATGGAGGACCTTCCTGCAGCAACACCAGAAGCACTCCAAGTGGCCAGATACTGGTCAAAGGACATTTAATCAGCTACCAAACTCACAAATTTTGTATTTATTCTGTTTGTTTGCTTTGTTCTGTTAGAAATGTAATATAATTGACTGGTTGCCCTGACACGACAAATAAATTGTTGTTGTTGTTGTTGTTGTTGTTATTATTATTATTATTATTATTATTATTATTATTATTATTATTAGAAACACAGCAAGATGAGTCCACAGCAAACAAGACCACTCTGCTGGCTGTTGTAATGGATTACATGTCAGACACTTCCCAAGTGTCTAGGACTGTGTGATGTACTGGCGAATAATGCATGCAGATCCTAGTAGGGTGGCCTTTTGCAGCTGACAGATGATAATTTTGTCCATGCCGATTGTGTTTAAGTGCAGGCCAAGGTCTTTAGGCACTGCACCCAGTGTGCTGATCACCACTGGGACCACCTTTCCTGGCTTGTGCCAGAGTCTCTGCAGTTTGATCTTTAAATCCTTGTATCGTGTCAGATTTTCCAGTTGTTTCTCTTCAATCCTACTGTCACCTGGGATTGCAACATTGACAATCCATACTTTGTTTTTTAACACGATCGTGAGGTCAGGAGTATTGTGCTCCAGAACTCTGTCAGTCTGAATTCGGAAGTCCCAGAGTAGTTTGACATGCTCATTTTCTGTAATTTTTTTCAGGCTTGTGATCCCACCAGTTCTTTGTCACAGGAAGATGGTATTTGTGGCACAAGTTCCAATGAATCATCTCAGCAACAGTGTTATGCCTCTGCTTGTAGACTGTCTGCGCAATCTCCTTGCAGCAGCTGAGGATGTGATCTATTGTTTCATCTGTTACCTTGCAGAGTCTACACTTGGGATCTGTTGTCGACTTTTCAATTCTGGCTTTGATGCCTTTTGTTTGAATAGCTGCCAGAATCAGGCTTTCCGTCTCCTTTTTCAAAGTTTCATTTGTGAGCCACAGCCATGTTTTTTCTTTCTCAATTTGGCTCTCAATTTTTCCCAGGAACTCCCGATGGAGAGCCTTCTTTCGCCAGTTTTCTCTTCTGCTATGAATTGTGTTTTTATGGTATTCACTCTTTGTCTTTTTGCACTTTAAGGAAAATGTTGGTTCTTGACTGCTTTTCACATAATCTGCCAGTGCATGTTTCCCTTCTTCTACCATTTGTGTCACTTGCAGAAGCCCTCTGCCTCCTTATTTTCTGGGCAGGTAAAGTCTGTTGACATCACCATGCAGGTGTAATGAGTAGCGGATTGTCATTAGTTTTCTTATTTTTCTGTCCAGATCATCCAGCTCTGCTTGTGTCCAGTTCACAATTCCAGCAGTGTATCTAATGATGGGGATGGCCCAGGTACTGATAGCCTTGATTGTATTTCCACCATTTAATTTGCTCTTCAATATCTTTCTGACCCTTTGGACATATTCTTTTCTGACCACATATTTCACATGCCAATGCTTGATATTGTCCAACTGTAGTATGCCCAGATATTTATAGGCTTCAGGCTGATTGCATTGTATGGTTTGTCCATTTGGCATCTCTATGCCCTCGCTGTAATGTTGTTGTTGTTGTTGTTGTTGTTGATGATGATGATGATGATGATGATTATTATTCAGGAATTATAGTCAAGGGGTGAAAGTGCTTTAGCAACATTATACTAGTTACGCATTAGGATTATTTTATTTTATATTAATATTCTTTGTACCTTTGCTTTATCTTTATCCTTATTTTTGTGAAATTCATGTCCTGGAAACAATAGCTGTGTTCTCTGGCGATAGCCCTCTTTACTGGTTCCAGGACTGTATAGAGACAGTCATGTACAGATGTATTTCATTTTAGACAATACTGGGTTATTTTTACTCAGACTTTAGGAATGGGAATGAGAATTTCTAATGCAGAGTAGAAGAGTGGTAGAGTGGGCAAAATGCAACACTGGAATTTATCTGGCTTCTAGTTCATCATGAGCTGTGAAATTCAGTGGATGGCCTTGGTTTCCACATACCCACATAGGATTGTTGTGAGGATAAAATGGGAAGAGGAGAGCCATGTGTCCCCTCTTCAGATCACTGGAGGAAATGTAACTCCTAATTCTCTTCTCTTCCATGCTATTATTTTAATTAATCATTACTCACCTTACCCCAAAACTTGTAGCAAAGGCAGCTTCCAAAATAAAAAGAAATACAAGTCAAAAATGTATCTAGAGACATATTGAGAGGTATATTAAAATAATATTTAACTGTCTGTAGAGTTGGGACCATATAAAACTTTGATCTGTCATGAAATGAACCACAAAGAGGGACATAGTTCTACGGCACATCTACACTGTAGAATTAATATGGTTCAACACAATTTTAACTGTGCTGGCTCAATGCTATGGAATCATGACCTCTGTGGTTTTAACCAAGTCTTTAGCTTTCTTTGCCAAAACGTGCTGGTGCTTCACCAAACTGCAACTTCCAGGATTCCATAGCATTGAGCCATGGCAGTTAGTGGCGTCAAACTGCATTAATTGTACAGTATTGATCCTTACCCAGAGTCTCAGAGCAGCTATGGAGAAGGCTTTCTCTTTCTTTGTATGAAATTGAAGGAAGTGTCGCCCCTGGAGACCTAAATAATTAATAATTGCATCTTTATGAATTCTGTGTTTAACTCGAATTGAGGCTTGCAGTTCTAGCAACAAAAAGAAACAAAGTCTTGGGAGTTGGTTCTTTATTTGTACCCTGAAGAAGTAATCATAAAACAAGATAAGCTATGACGTTCCATGGATTTTAATGCATTTTTAATTGAAACTATCATGTCAGTTGAGATAATAAGTATTTACGTTGATGAATCTGCCTACTATGAGAATGCAACAGTTCTGCAATATAGATTAGCACATTGACATTGAACAGATGCTGGAGAAATATTCTTTTTTTTTTAATGTAGGCAATAGCATGTTATATCAGAGTGTTTTGTTTCTGTTAGTAGCCAATGTGAACCCCTCCATTCCTTCCAGTAAGCAGTTCTCCCATCTTATAGCCTTACATATTTCTGCATCAGGAGCAGGTTGCCTGGTATGCATTACAATGTGAGAGGCATGTTTTTCTGTATCTGCATTTCTCATATTGCTCCTTAGTTATTATAATAATCTTGTCAAAAATTGGATTTGTTTTTTAAAAGAAAAGCATTAACAGGATTGATGGCTCAGTATTTAGTCAAATGTATAGGAAAAGAAAAACAATTCCTAATTTTAAGCATATGTGTTGTTGTTTATTTGTTCAGTTGCTTCCGACTCTTTGTGACCTCATAGACCAATCCACACCAGAGCTACCTGCATATGTAGTAGACTACAAATCCATCTTTGTGTTTTTTCTTGACTGAGACTTGGGAATTGGGATTTCCACTTTTCAATTTCCTCCATATAAAGAGTCTAATGCGAAAAGATTATTAGGTACTAGGCTTGGGTCCAGATCAGTTTGACCAAAGGTTATTTGTAATATTTGATGGTCTGTTTCATGTAATCCCCTGAAAACAGAATGGAGAGGAAGGAACTGAAAAGCTGGGCAAAATGGTTCAAGAGAGCCAGATTGATTGGCTACTGGAGAGAATGGAGTTAAGTCTACATTATACCTGAGGCAGGGTGGAAAAAGTTCCCAAGGCTCCTCCTCCAGAGAGGGCCCTGAAAGGAACTCAATTTCCCAGCAGCACTTGCATGTGTGGGCATTGAAAAGTCTCTGAGTTCCTCTTAGAGCATGAAGGGAGATGAAAATTTTCTTTCTGTTTCTCAGCCAATAAAGGCTCTGAGAACGGACACAAGCAGAGACTACAATTCTCAGAATCCTCTCTTGTAGTTTTTGTCTTATTTTTAAAAAATGTTATGGTAAAAAATTAAAATAATTCTAAAAAATCAGTAAATTGGTGAATTGTTCTGAAACTTGGAAGACCTGAAGCTGTAAATGGGGTCTAAACCTGAGGTAGGTTTCATGCAGATAGGCCTTAAAATGACTGAGGATTGAGCCTTTAAAATGGGCTCCAAAACAGCGTGACTTTTAGCCAAATTTCACAAGCGCATTAGGTATATCAAGGACAAAGTTTGAGCAACAGATTTTTGTTAGCTTTTCTAGATTTTTTAGTTGCAGGAAAATTTCAAAAAGAAGAAAATAAGAATAAGAATAAGAATAAGAATAAGAATAATAATAAGAAGAAGGCCTCCAAATGTTCTGTAGATATTATGGAGTTTTTTTCCTATATTTTTTGGCCCTCCTTGAACATTTGAGACTCAAGAGAGCCAATTTAGTCCCAGGAGAATCCATGTTGTTATTAAAAATACCACTTCTAGTTAAAAAAGGGTCATCTGAAAAAAATTAAGTTGCCCTTCATGCATGGGGGCTGAAGTGTGATTATGTTGATTATATGTGCAGGACTCCAAGGTCTCCTGGAGGTTAATGAGGTACTCTACTCTCCCATAGTTGCCCAGATTTGGTTTAGGAGAAAAAAAATCCAATCCAACAAATGTTTTGGGCTTAAAATCTCAGGGCCCAAGATAGATCTACTGGAACAGCCCATTCTTCAGTTATACAAAATTAGGTTGATGTAAGCCACTGCTGAATGTTGTTACAAAGACACTGCAGCAGAGTGTCAGAAAAATGACAGTATTATAGATATGCAGGACTGCCTGCAGTTTGAGTGGTTAATACTATTTTAACAATAGTATATTGATATTATGTTTGAAGTAGGGACTGAAGAGTTTGTTTAAAAATAGTGCTGAGACAATCTATCATTTTGCAGTTTTTCCACTGTTTTAGTAACTGCTCTAACTAAATGTATAGTGTCAGCAGACTATAATACACACAGACACTTGTAACAGGCTACCAAAGGGCCAAATGTCACAGTTAATATCTACATTTCCTCTGAGTCCCATTCTTGAAAGGTGAAGCTCTCATTCATTTGAATCCAGGCTTTCAAATGTGACATTTCTTTTGTAGGGCAATGAAAGGCCACCAGTTATTTTTCATTTGGAGTATTAATTATCCACATCATTTTTAAACTGGGTAAGACCATCCTCCTTCTCAAATTATGTTACATCCAGGCACAGTACATTAATTTTTCCCTGTCCTGTTCAGTCTAGCTCAGATTCTCCACATCTTCTTTGCTCTGTTATTAAGGAAACACTTGCTGCAGACTTGCATTAATCACGCCACCAGCCAGCTATATATGCCCACTCTAAACATTTATTTATATATTTATTTTATAACAATAAATATGTATAGTACGACCTCCATATCCTCAAGGGATACATTCCTGAACTTACCATGGAAACGGAAAACTGTGGATAATAGTAAACCCTTCTTAAATGAATGACTTTCTTCAGAAGTTGCGCTCTAGGAATTTGCTTGGTCTTGCAGTGCAACATTATGGTAACTTCTGACCTGAGCATACCATAGAATCATTTGGAAGACCTAGAGTATCCATGGGGAGGACATATTTTGTCTGATATGGGAAAGTGAAACTATGACTACTGGTCCCACAGATAAAGGGGTCATACGTTATCTCTCTATAGCAAAGGTTCTCTGAGGAACTTGAAAAAAGTGATATAAAACTGCAATCAAATATAATCTAAATACTAAAAAGTTGAAAATAGATGAAGGAATAAAACTTGAGTAAAAAGCACATGAAAAGAGCAGAAGTGCAACATTTAAAATGCAGAGGCATTTTTAATGAATGCCTAAGAGACCAGAAAGAATAAAAATGACCTCAATTGGCCCTGGAAAGAAAATGACATATGTGCTAGGCTAATCTTTCTAGGGAGAATAATCCGTGATTGGGGTGTCACCTTTAGAAAGGCTGCCTCCTAATTATCCAGTCATCTCTTATTATTTGCATGGAGTATTCACGGGAAAGCGTCAAAAATTTATCTGCAGGTCAGGGCAGGTGTGTAAGCAAAAATACAATCCACAATAAGGTGATGATCCAGTGAGTGGGAATCCTTGAGGTGACTTGTTATAATGCCAGCTGTTCACTTTTGAGAGAGTAACAACCTCATTACTTGGGTAAATTTATAACACTTTCACCACAGTTGAGGGATGGATCTTGATGGATCCCATGAAATAATGTACATCTAATTCCAGCAGGGCTCAGTCTCTCAACTGTGGTGTGATCATCGTAAGAGGAAGAAATGAGAACGTGTTCTCATTGAGAAGAATGAGGTAAGCATGGGAGGAAGCTGGGTGTTGATGCTCCCCCCCCCCAAAATGGGATATGTAAGAGGTGATGTGGGTGATGCAGGACAACAGATTCCCCATGCTTTCTGCCAGATTTGCTACACTATATGGTGAATCCCCTCTCTATTGCCTGCCATATAGATCTCAATGTGATGAGGTCCTGAGTGTGAACTTTGGAGTAGTACCAATACTGCAGCACTATATTTAGTCACGTACCTGCATAAATTAGCGTTATACAGAAGATGCAAGATTGGAATTTGCAATGAAATTTTCATTTGCTAAAAACAGTTTCAGGACCACCAATTTAGATGACACAACGGGGTAGTGGAGAAGACCTTTCCCTACTCCTGTTATACGCCCAATCTAAACTAGGTTCCCTTTGAAAACAAAACTTTTAAATAATGGTACCTATAATGGTACCATGTCTAAGGTGGCCCTAAGAATGAACATATGCACGTTAGATTTTAAATAAAAGAGAAAAAATAGTATCTGTCCTGACAGCAATCTTCTTCAACTTGCTGACTTCCAGATATTTTGAATGTCAACTCTCATCAGCCCCAGCCAGGATGGTCAAGGACCAAGAATACTGAAAACTGTTGCTGAAAACACAGTTTTCACATCAAGTTGGGAAGCTACCTCAGTGATTTAGCTAAGCAACCTCAATCGGTACAATCTAAAGGGAAATAAAGTTCCATCCAGGTAATTTATTATTATTTTATTTCATATACTTGTACTCCGCCCTTCTCACCCCCGAGGGGGGACTCAGGGCAGCCTCACAGCAAGCACCATTTAGTGCCATCACAATCATAAAAATATTTAACAAATTCATTAAAACATTGAATACACAGTTGTTAAAACATGCTAGTTAAAACCAAAGTCTGGGTCAGTTCATTGTAACTTCAAATTACTTATGTCTTCTTTTCACTTGCCATTATTCAGCGATCAAACACTTGCTCCCACAAGCAAGTCTTGAGTTTCCTTCTAAAGGATAGGAGGGAGGTGGCCAATCTGATGTCCCTGGGGAGGGAATTACACAGGTGGAGGGGGGCACTGCCGAGAAGGCCTGTCTCTCATCCCCACCAACCGCATTTGCGACAGCTGTGGGATTGAGAGCAGGGCCTCTCCAGATGATCTTAAACTTCATGATGGTTTGTAACAGGAGATATGTTCGGACAGGTAGCCTGGGCCAGAACTGTTTAGGGCTTTAAAGGTTAAAACCAGCACTTTGAATTGTGCTTGGTAGCAGAGGTAACAATTTTCCTCGGCAGATGCATAGTACTAAAAATGGAAGTGGGTAAAAAGAGGTTCTATGCAGCACTTATTCTGTTCCTGTGAGTCCATGTGGACCAGCAGCAACCAGCATATAGTTCCTGTAGGCGTGTGACATGTGTACTGATTTAACATGCCTGCTATTTGCAAACACTATCATATGGAAACATCCCCAGATTTTCTGGTAGTGTTGTAGTGTGGCCTTAGTCAACCTTGTATTTTCTACATGTATTGGACTGCAATCACCATAATACCCAACCAGCATGGCCATTGGGAATTGATTAGAATTGGAAGGCATAATATTGAGGAGGGGGTGGCTTAATGAATAAAGCAAGATTTTCCCTAAATCAAGAGCAAGATCAGAATAAAAAAGTAATTAAAAATGATATAATCCCTTACTACACCCATTTCAGCCACATACCTCCACTCTTCTACTTACACAACACATGTGGCAGAAGTTAATATTGAACTGAATAGCATTGAATAGCTGCAACGAATACTGCAGTTGAAAAATCTCACTTTAAAGGGAGCCTGTCAAATGTTCTTTACACTGGATACCCTCAGAGAAGTAGTTTTTAGCCTTTGATCTAGATATTTTGGATTTTAACCCCAGGAGTGGGAGCTAGTGTGGCCGATGACAAAGGAAAGTTGGAGTTGAAGTCCAAACATCTGGAGCATCAAAAGTTGACAGTCGCTGCTGCAAATTGTATGATATGGAGGAAAATACTGCATTTAATAAAGCACATCTAATATTAAAGGCTTTCAGTGGCAGGGTCTGCCAATATTCAAGATTTTCTCTAGTATTCTTAAATATCAGCTGTTCTTAGAACATATTCCTGCATTTAATATTGGCAAGCTATTTTTTTTGGGTGGGACATCTTTTGTATATTGCTTGCTGCTTTGAAATCTTTAGCTTTGTTCCTCTAGTTTCATTTGACAAAAAATAAATCAAGACAATCCAACAGCAGAAAGCACCTGGATGTTTCTGTTCTTCAGCAGCTTTTGGAAATGCTAAAACTGCCTGCTTTAATGCTTTGATCAGCAACTAATTTTTAACCAGGCCATATTTTGAAATGAACTAAAAAGTCACCCAGTCCTACCTAGATTAAATTGCTTCTTCAGCATCTGAACTGAGGAGTATGTGCCTACTTCCCAAATGTCCCTGTACTTCAATTTCTCTTAGCTCTAGCCAGCATAGTCAATTGTTGCAAATGATGGAAGTTGCAGTCCAAAACCTAGAGAGATTAATAGTTCTCAACCTGGGGTCCCCAGATGTTTTTGGACTACAACTCCCAGAAATCCCAGCCAGTTTAGTAACTGTTAGGATTTCTAGGAGTTGATAGCCAAAAACATCTGGAGACCCCAGGTTGAGAACCACTTGGTTAGATAGACTCCTTGCTATCCTTTTGTAGGTAGTTGAAGACCTTTTTGATTCAGCTGGTTTTGATTCAGTTCTGACTCCTTGGGTTAAAAGTTTTGTGTGTTCTGCTACTTAATTATTCTTTTTAATCATTATGCCTTTAACTGTTTTTAATTTTTATCATAGCTTAATTATATTTCAAATGTTTGTATGGTGTAAGCAAGAGTGGAATATTTGAATCAGGCTCTAGTGCTGTTAGGCTTAACACTTGCCCTGTGCCATTTGTGCATTGAGTGTGTGTGTGTGTATGCCTTCAAGTCACTTGTTGACTAAAGCGACCTCATGAATTTCATAGGGGTTTTTTGGAAACAAATACTCAGAGGTTCTTTTGTCAGCCCCTTATTATCAAATAAAGCACCTGACATTCCTTTAGAGCAGTGGTTCTCAACCTGTGGGTCCCCAGGTGTTTTGGCCTACAACTCCCAGAAATCCATTTTGTCTTCCTTGGCTTAAAGGGAGATTCCTGATGTCAAACTGCATTACTTCTACAGTATAGATGAATCCTCAGACTAAAGACCTCTTCGCATGGTCCCTGAGACTGTGCGATTTCTCCAGCAGTTGCTGGCGAAAGGGAAGATGTGCAGGGTGCCTTGTGGTGTCCCCATTCCCTTTATTATTTTTTTTAAAAAAATTGCAATTTTGTTGTGTTTTTTAAAAGTTCTTTGTCAGTCAGAGAAGAATGGGTGAAAAGAATAATCCTGACCCCTGACATGACCAGCACACACCTAGGATCATTGCATCAGTTAGGTTGCAGGATTGTAAGACAATCAGGGCTATTGATTGGTGTAATAATAGTAACAATAACAACAATAACAACTTTATTTTGTACCCCCCCCCCCCATCTCCCTGAACGGACTTGGGCAGCTTACATATGGCACAATGTGCTTAAAACAACACATAAAATAAACACACAGTACAATACAATAAAACCAATAGCATATAAATTTAAACTCCGAACAGCTCCAGGTAACCTATGGTGTGCACTGTCATCCAACCTGGATGTAACTACGGCATTGATCACCATGGCCAATCAGCAGCTTGGAGAGAGCTTTGTCACAGGCAGGTTGCAGATGGCCAACAGAGATCATGCAATATTTGACAATCACGATTCTTTGCTAATAAAGTCCAAGACTTTTGACCCAAGAATACCAAAGAATCCGGTTAGAAAAGAAATAGAGTAATATTCTATAGGCTATGGATAAATGAAACCACAAGGGCTGGGCGGTTTCGTTCGTTAATTTCGTAATTCGTTATTGATTCGTATTTAAATTAGCTTACGATCCGATATTGAGCCATGCAGGAGCAACTAAAAATCGAAACGAATTTTTTAATTTATTTCGTAATTGTTTCTTAATTGGTTCGAAATCGTTTCGAAATCGTTTCGAAATTGTTTTGTTATTATTTCCATATGTCTGGTGCAAGTTTTAGGGTTGTTGTTTGTTTTATCAGTGATAAAAAATAAATTATCACACCAACAGTCAACAACAGAGGGAGAGGGAAGCTTCAGAAGTTCCCCCTGTCCCATTTGGAGGGTTTTTTTTTTTGCATATTGCGCAATCGCGTCCGCCATTAACGAATCGATTCGTAATTGTTTCGTAATTGTTTCGTAATTTACAAAATTTCATATATTTCGAACTTTTTTAAAGAAAAATTTCGGAATTCTTTTAAAAAACGAAATGCAAAAACCCCCTAAAAACGAATTGAGCTTAGAAACAAATTTTTCCGTGGTTACCCAGCCCTAGAAACCACAGGTACCAGTCTCATGGATAGTGTTCCTATTGACGATGGATGGTGATAACGTTACTAGATTGGGAACTGGAGAGGTTCCTCTACCTTCAATGGTCATATAGAAGGGAAAATACCAGAGGCTTTGCTTATCATACAATAAAGTAACACCAACCGAAATTGCCCTTTCTACACATTCATTACAGATACAAGGGCTTTTTCCAGTTCTAACTCTGACAGTGCTAAAAGGCTTTTTTTTTTTTGGTGTCAGGAGTAACTTGAGAAACTACAAGTCACTTCTGGTGTGAGAGAATTGGCCATCTGCAAGGACGTTGCCCAGGAGACACCCAGATGTTTTACCATCCTATGGGAGGCTTATCTCATGACCCCACATGGGAAGCTGGAGCTGACAGATGGGAGCTCATCCCGCTCCCCGGGTTCGAACCACTGACCTTTCGGTCAGCAGTCCTGCCATCACAAGGGTTTAATCTTTTGTGCCACCAGGGGCTCCTGCTAAAAGGTAAGTGTGTGTGTGAGAGAGTGATTTTTTGGCTTGATCTCTCTTTCTTTGTGGTGCATTTCATTATAATGGGCTATTCTAGAATGTGTAGATGATCCCTTGAAACCAAAGGATGTGTGCACATTCAGAATGTGTCTTCAAGACTCCCATAACTTAAAACGGTGTTATGAAGTACTTGGGGGAAAGTGATTAATGCTATTAGAAAGAGGTTTTGATGATGTGTTTGGGGACTTATTAATATGAGATTGCTATAGAGGGAAAGCAATGGTATTGACTTCTAGTCCCTACAAGACTGCTACCATGTATACTTTTCTGCATCTTTCAAGTCTTTTAGTTTTAGACAAGATAAGTTATTGTTTTAATATGTATTTTCACATGAATCGTTTTTCTACTTTGAGAATGCCCTTGTTCCTATAAGGAGGAAATGATGCAGCAACAGGGCAAGCATATTAGCTTAAATAAACTTGTTAGTTCCAACTGGGTAAATCTGTTGGATCATCAAGTGTTCGCATATCAGGTGCCATTTAGTCAATGAGTTTGGCTTAACATTTAAGCTACTAAATATAATTCAGTGTGGGCATATCTAGTCTGATTTAAAAGACTAGAAAGTTCTAGATTTTGTTCCTATTTTTCTGATTTTATTTTGGAGATCCATATTTGTTTTGTTTATCCCAGAATGTTTTCTGTCAGCTCCTGGTATGATTGGAGATGTTTTATACCAGCTTCCCATGCTGGTTTATTTTCACCCAGTATAAATTTGGAAACAACAGGAACAAAATCTGGGACTTTTCAATCTGCCTGAATTCAACTTCACTAGAAAAACCTTAAGCACTATAATAATTCATTTTCCCACTTTAGTTTTTAGCCACTGTATAATTTAATTCCTGGTAAAAGTTCAAAGCGTGGGTTGCTTGGGTGTATGAGTGTCTTGTTATACACATAGAATGCATTTACACTGTGGAATTAATGTAGTTTGACAGCAGTTTAACTGCCATGGCTCAACACAATGGAATCCTGGAATTTGGCGAAGCATCAACATTGAGCCATGGGAGCTAAAGTGGTGCCAAACTGTATTAATTCAACAGTGTAGATATATCTGTATAAGGGAGGAGGGTGCTTAGTAACACACTTAAAAGCTAGCATATATAGGAAATTATTTACTGTGGCAATAAAAAGCTAGTTCACATTTAGCATTTATGGATTATAACTGTATAAAGTAGTATTGAAATAATTGGAGATGCCTCAAATACGTTTAATTCTTGTTGAATCATACCATAAGTGTCAGCTGTACCCAACTTTTTGTGCAGAAATTAATGACTTAAAAATAAAATAATATCCCCCCTCCAGAAAGGCTGCATGAGTATTATTAGTGCAAACACATTTTGTATTAGCAAGTACTGAAATGCTAAAACTCTGAAAAATAGGCAAATCCAGAGGGGTGTAAGTGTTATAAATTCATTATTCTTGCACTTGAAAGGGAAAATAATGGACACTTTACATCCTTATAATATGTATGAGATTTCCAGGACTAGCTATTCTTGAAAACTGCTGATCTAAAATATCAGCTGATTTCCTCCACTGAGGCAATTTTCACGTTCTTGTGAATGGATGAAGTAATCTGTAAATGGTATTCAGCATATAAATTCTTTAAAAAACATGTTGTATATATACTTATTGCAGGAATTTTAGAAAGGTACAGCATAACCATTACTTAATACATTGTGGGAAAATGCTGTGGGCTGAAATCTTTTTGAAATCAAGTGTGAAGGTCGCTGAAGAAATAGTTGTGTTTGATCCAAAAATTTTAGTTTTGGGTTGATGCCCAGAACTGAATTATTTTAGGCAAGCGCGAAAACTACTGACTGATATGATGACAGCATGCATCAGGGCACAATAATGTTCTGACAGATTTTTGGAAAGAGTAATTCAGCTAAAACACAACTCTCAAATGTATCATAATGAACCTGAGTAGGAAAAAAGTAATATTTATTCAACTGATTTTAGCCAATTTTCATGCAGATTGATTTGCCCTCAATATACATATTATAGCAATTTAATAATGACTGGTTAAAGGCCAGTGTTACATATATCCCATGTTGATACACCCTCCATAAAGGCAGGAAGCTGGAAGCCAAGACTGATGACTTTACAGACATGTCATGTAACCAGGAACATAATTCCGTAAAGTATACTTGTGTACCAACCCATAACTATCTGCATATGTCCACACTGTGCCTTGTTTTCTCAGTTTCAATCCAGATGAGATGAATGAACCAGCAAAGATTTTATACACAATCCTGGTCCTTATGAAGCATTTGAGCATTCATTTATTGCTAGATGAGCCCTTCTTAGATTTAATCTTCACTTGTTTGTTGAGGCATCACAGTGAAGAACTTGTTGCAACCCAGTGGCCTACTTGATCCCTCTTTCACCCAAACACCACACAGATGAACAAGAATACTAAGTTTATTAAGAAAAGTGTATCTAATTTAAAAACAGTTTCAAAATACATCCATGAGCTAGATTTCCAGAAGCTTAACAAAAAGCAATGACCAACTCGGAATAGGAATTCCAAAATCACTTAAGGCAAAGGCAAGAAACTGTAATCCAAGGGTTGTTACACTTAAACTAGAATTATATCTAAAAGCTTGAAAGCATGACCATAATCCAAAAGTTTAATACTTGAACTTGACTATAATCCCAAAGACTTGAAATTTGAAACAAGATTTGTAATCCAAACAGGAGGCATGGAACTTAAACAGGAAAACAAGATACAGACCCAAGAACAAAACTCCTAACTTGGAACTCCCAAGACAGGCAACTTGACACATGAAAATCCAATGTTGATTTCTGCACCGAACATTGATTCCAATTCCTTAAGAATAATCCCCCTTGCCCATGACATCACTCTTCCTCACACCTGCATTCTCTTTGTTTATCTTGCAGTCTCTGGGAGCACCAGATTTGTCTCTGTTTCATACTATCCCTTTGGATCTGTAAACACTGGGTTATCTGTAACCGTCTTGCCTCCTCCACATTCCTTTCAGAGTCAATCCTTGGCCGATTCTCATGAAAATCACTGTCTGTTTCCCTGACAACAGATCTACACAAAACATTCCCATTGTCTTGAAAAACATTTTTGCTTTCCACCACAGAAACACCAGGTTCAACCAGAAAATCCTTGTCCTCATCCTCAGGGGCTTCACAGACCTCAGCAGAACTAAAGAGATTTCACAACCTCCTTATAGAGCTTCTTCACTGGATAATCAACAGTTGACAATTGTGTCCTGGATTCCTGACTCACAATATAGTTGTCCCTACTAATTTGTGGGTTTTAACTTTTGCTAATGTGATTATTTATTGTTTTGATTAATATGTTTCTCTTGGAATCTCTAAGTCTTCCAGGTTGACTCTATGGTCAACTTCCTGTGAAAGTTGACAATAGAGTTACACTGGAAGATCTAGAGATTTTTAGAAAATACACTTCTAGATATTTGTAGGTCCTTCATGGAAATTCTATGGTCAACTTCCAGCAGAAGTTGATTATAGGATCACACTGGAGAACCTAGAGATTCCCAAAGAAGTGTTTTTGTTTGTGTTTCTCCAACATTTGTGGGGTCCTCCATCCTTGATCCTAGTGAATATGCAAGGGCTGCTGTATCATATGTAACATGTTTATTCCTGTGTTATTCGTGCCATTTTCTAATTGGTTCTATCATAAAAACATGGAAAAAGTGTATTAAACTGCCAAAACATTGTTTTTTCTTCGTGGTCTCTGCGAATGCACACTTGTGGAGAGACTGCGCCTGCGCGGGCTCCAACGGAAACTTCTACATTTTTAAAACTTTCAAGTTTTGGCGGTAACCCCGCCCAGCCCCGGCAGGGGATAAAAGGGCGCCCCGCGCACACCGATCCAATTCCTTTTTTTCCGCCGCACGGCTCGCTTCGGTACTTCTAGTGAATAGTATTTGGATAGCTTCTCGTCAGAGTTTTCCTCGAGTTGTTGACTGGATTATGTCAACAACTCGTTTCAAAAGATGCGCGAATTGTCTGAGGAAGATCCCTGACTCGGACACTCACGCTCTTTGCCTTTTGTGTCTCGGTGAGGCACACATTACTTCTTCGTGCCGTCATTGTCAATCGTTGACGGCACAGTCCCGTAAAAATCGGGTCCACCGGCTTCGATACCTTCTGTATCAGCAGACTTTGGCTCCGGTTCCCTCGGCATCGACATCGGCGTCGACGTCGACAGCGATATCTAGGCCTTCGACATCAGCTTCGATGTCGAAGGCAGCATCGGCGGAGGCCGAGCCTCGCCAGACAAGGGCGAAGAAGGCTGCACAGAAGAGGCCGAGAGCAGCAATGTCGACAACCTCCAAGGTTTCGGGGTCGACAGCTTCCAAGGCTACAAAGCCAACGAAGCAGAAGGCTCCTTGCACGGTCACGACCGAGACCGTACGCATCCGGCACTCTTCCACCAGTTCCGTGGCGTCGGTGAGATCGATCAGGTCCACGAGGTCGACGTCGGCGACTCCGCCATCTTCCACGGCGGTTCGTATTGCCTTCCGCCGGTCTCAAGAAGAGTCTCGGCGTGCCTCTACCTCTTCCTCCGTCCCGCCCACCCCGGGCAAGTCGGCGTCGAAGACATCTTAGCCGCCGGCAAAGAAGAGGAAGACGATGCCGCCTCCACCCTCGTCTTCGTCTTCTTCCCGAAGGCAAACCACTGCCTCCTCGGCCACCTCGTCGGCGAGGTCGTCGCCTTTGCAGCCGGTTGAACCCCAGCCGGCCCCTCAGCCTACCCAGAAACCGCAGCCCTTGCCAGAGCCGCCGTCGGAGCAACCCGAGTCCCCGGTGATTTCGGTGGACACGGTGATCGAGGCACCAACTCGACATGTGACAGCCAGACAGGAGCTTTTCCCGTCGGTCACGGCCTTGACAACTGTGACGGCAAGACAGGAGACTTCTCCAGTGCTGGAGACTCCGGAAAGGGGCAGGCAGACTATGAGACTGGCCTTGGCCCGTGCCAATCAGGCTTCAACCTCGAAAGCCTCTCCAGTGGCTCCGCTGCAACGCCTGAGCAGAGATGTCTCCTCATCCCCTCCCCCTCAGTCAGTGGCAGCTGATGACGAAGAAGAGGATGGCGAGTTGCCGGGATCGGTACACTCGGGGTCTGTGTTGTCTCTCGGGATCGAGAGATCACCTACTCACGACGCCTATGAGGCTGACCCCCCATCTCCTACTGACAATGTCCGAGCCGTTGCAGATCAAATGGCTCGTATGGCTGAGGCACTGGGCCTAGAGGTCAAACAGACTTCCAAGGCAGTACAGGACCCGGTGTTTAAAAGGGTACAAGCGGAATCTCCACCTGCTCCTCTCCTGCCCTTCCTTCCCTACCTCCTAGAAGTGATCCAGGGCTCCTGGAAGACCCCTTCCTCCATCCCTCCAACCTCCAAGAAGATCGAGTCTTGGTACAGAACAGATGATGAGGGCTTGGAGTGGCTGAAACACCATCCCGACCCTAACTCGGTGGTCGTGAAAGCGGCTCAGGGGTTCGGAAGGCAATCGTCGGCGCCGTCCGACCGTGAGGGGAAGAGATTTGATGCAGTGGGCAGGAAGCTATACTCCGGTGCCCTCCTGCTGGCCCGCATGGCAAATTATGGCGCGTGTATGGGCGCATACCAACAAATTCTTTGGGAGAAGGCAGCACCGCTCTTCCAAAGAATGTCTGAAGAGGACCGCTCTGCCCTTTCCACCCTCGCTCAGGAGGCGAACTCTTTAGCCCATCACCAAATGCAGATGGCCAAACATACAGGAGACACCGTGGGCAAGATGATTGCTCACGCCGTGGCAATCAGGAGACATGCATGGCTCAGATCCTCTGGCCTCTCTACATCCTCGAGGCAGGTGATCGAGGACCTCCCGTTCGATGCCCTGGGACTCTTTAACGCGGGAACGGATGACAAGCTGAAGTCAAATCACGACTTCAAGACCTTGGCTTCGAAGTGTGGGTTCGAGAATCAGAACCAGGCGCAGAGGACCAGATGGTTCCAGTACAAGCGCCGACACACGGTCCCGTACCGCACCATACAGTACCGGCAGCCTACCCGCCCTCTGCATGCCTCCCAGCAGACCCATCCTCAACAACCACAGCAACAGAGACGGCAGCAGCAGCAGCAACGCTCCCGACCCCGCCAGGCCTCTGGGGGCAATCAAGCCAGACGCCGCATTTGACGCCCTAATGGACGATACCGTTTACTCTTGCGTTACCGATGTTGTTCCCATGTCCCTCCCGATGGTACCCACCCTCTTACTTCCATCCGGCTCGACACCGTTCGGGGATCGCCTGACAAACTTTCTCCCTGCATGGGAAAATATCACCTCAGATGCATGGGTTTTAAAGATTGTCGACGAAGGTTATGCATTGGAGTTCGAAGAGCTCCCACCAACGGGACAGATTGTTGAGACCGAACCGTCCTCAGCCATTCTGAAGGAGGTCGAGACCTTGCTTCTAAAGGGGGCAATTTCCCCTCTCCCGGACTCTCAAAACCATCGAGCCTTTTTCTCCAGATACTTTACTGTCCCAAAGCCGGACGGCTCCCTCCGCCCCATCCTCGACCTCAGGGACTTAAACTCCTTCATCGAACCTCAAAAGTTTCGGATGGTGACGGTATCGTCCATTCTCCCGCTCCTCAGGCATGGGGACTTCTTCGCGTCCGTCGATCTTCGAGACGCTTATTTTCATATTTCCATCAGAAAGCATCACAGGCGCTTCCTGGCCTTCAGGGTAGCGGGGCAGACGTACGTCTTCGACGTCCTCCCGTTCGGTCTTGTGACGGCACCGAGAACCTTCACCAAATGCATGTCGGTGGTCGCCGCAGCCCTCAGGAGGGAAAAAATCCGCATTTTCCCGTACCTAGACGACTGGTTGTTGGCAGCACGCTCCCCGGACCTTCTGCGCCTTCAAGTGGCAAAGACGCTTTCTCTCCTCGAAGACCTCGGCCTTCAGCTGAACGAGGAGAAGTCCCATCTCGAGCCCACCACCTGCATAAAGTTCATCGGCGCCATGTTCGATTCTCTCTCCCAGACAGTCTTCCTTCCGGAGGAGAGGTTCAGGGCTCTTCGTGCCGAGGCTCTCAAAGTACGTCGATCCCGAGTGGTCCCCGCGAAGCAGATACAGATCCTCCTCGGGCACATGGCCTCCACGGTAATGGTGACTCCATTGGCGAGGCTCCGCTTCCGTCCCCTCCAGAGATGGTTCCTGGACCACTTCAATCCCATGCGGGACACTCCTACGAAACGCCTGCTGATACCGAAGTCGGTGAAGGACTCCCTAAGTTGGTGGCTGAACCGCCAGCATGTCTGCAGAGGCGTTCCATTCCACCCAGAACCCCCGGCTGTCACAATAACGACAGACGCCTCGATGTTCGCATGGGGATGCCATACAGGAGATCTCTCAGTCCACGATCTCTGGTCTCCACAGGAAAAGCAGTGCCACATAAACTACCTGGAACTGCTGGCAATCTTCAAAGCCCTGAGGGCGTTTGCTCTCTTGGTGGCGGGGAAGTCGGTCCAGATCCTCACGGACAACATGGTGGCAATGTTCTATGTGAACAAGCAGGGAGGAACGGGCTCGAGAAAACTTCTCAAGCTCTCGCTGGATCTCTGGGACTGGTGTGTGACCAGGTCGGTGTCGATAACAGCCTTGCACCTCCCGGGAGAAATCAACGTCGAGGCCGACGCACTCAGCAGAACCAAGGCAACGTCTCACGAGTGGAGGTTGAACCCCGACGAGTTGGCCAAGATCTTCAGGGATTGGGGCCGCCCGATCGCAGACCTCTTCGCGTCTCCGCAAAACGCTCAGCTTCCTCAGTTCGGTGCCCGGCTTGCTCCGAACACGGTACCGGGGTGTCTCGGGGACGCGTTCCTCCTCGACTGGTCGCGGCATCTGCTCTACCTCTTCCCCCCCTTCCCGCTCATCCCGAGGGTGATCGAGAGAATCCAGTCGGCGCAAACGAACTGCATCTTGATAGCGCCAGAATGGCCACGACAACCGTGGTTCTCGGTCCTTCTCCAACTGTCCGAGGGACGGATGAGACGCCTTCCACTTCGGCAGGATCTGCTCTCCCGGGAAGACGGTCAACTTCTCCACCCCGACCTCGCTTCTCTGCATCTTTCGGCGTGGAGGATCCAGTTCTGAGGTCCCTGTGTCCGGAAGTCCTCCCGATCCTGGAGGCAGCTCACAAGCCAGCAACCAAAAAGTGCTACTCGGCGTGCCTCAACCGCTTCCAGGCCTTCCTCTCCGAGAAGGGCCTTGACGACCAACAGCCTTCGATACCGTCGATCCTCTTGTTCCTGCTACACCTTACCGAATGAGGTTTATCGTTGTCCTCGCTCAAGTCCCACTTGGCAGCCATTTCTTGGCAGCTTCAACGAACAGGTGAGGCCTCCTTGTTTAAGGAGAGCTCAGTGAAGACCTTCCTGCGGGGTTTCAACAACCTACACCCCCCAGTCCGCTCCCCGACTCCAGGGTGGGACCTTGACCTTGTGCTGGCCGGACTCGCACGGGAGCCTTTTGAGCCGATAACGTCGATCGACCTGCGGCTTTTGTCGTGGAAGGTAGCATTTCTTGTAGCTATCACCTCGGCCCGTAGGCCTTCGGAGCTTGCAGCACTGCGCGTGGACGAACCATACTTTGTGGTCCACGAGGACAGAGCAGTCCTCCGTACCGACGTGAACTTCCTTCCCAAGGTTGTGTCCCCCTTTCATGTGAATGAAGACATTGTCCTTCCCTCGTTGTGTCAGTCCCCCTCCACCCCGAGGGAGAAAGAGCTTCATATGCTCGATGTGCGGAGGGCTTTGCTTTCTTATAGGGAAAGAACCGCTCGGTCTCGAAGGACTCAGAGACTGTTCGTGGCGTATGCCCGAGAGAAGTTGGGCTTGCCGGTCACGGCGCAACGCCTGTCCCATTGGATCACCTCAGCAATCGAGCTTTGTTACCAGCTTGCTCGACAGCAGCCCCCTTTGGTTGTCCGGGCTCGGTCAACCAGGGCTATGGCGGCTTCAACAGCCTTCCTTAAGGGAATTCCCCTGGACGCTATTTGCAAGGCGGCCATTTGGAAGAACCCTCAGACATTTGTCTCACATTATAGACTGAATACCAGGTGTACACCTGACATGGCCTTTGGGAGGGCGATTTTGGGATCGTGTCCTTCATAGGACCCAAAGAATTGTTCTTGTGTTGGTCGGTACCGAGCTTTTCTTCGGTACCGTGAATTGTTGTGAATGTTATTTACCATGTTCTACTTGAATTTAATTGTTTACTGGTGCCAGTGAATGTAATTGCACCTTTACACTTGATGCCTTACTGCCTGAGGCACAGGCAACCTTGCACTACGGCCTAATGGGGCTCACCACGGGTACTGTTTGTGTCGATATCGACACCCTTTTGCCTTGCTAATGTGTTTTGCACTTGTTGACAAAAATGTTTTTGTGTAACCACTTAATGTGCCCTCATTGCAATGAGTGTCTTCAGAAATCACCATGTGTTGTAATTCAAGGGTCATGAAACAGTCCTTATTGTTCAAGAATGCCCTCGTTTATTGAGTGTCTTTCACTGTTAATTGGTCACCCTCACGTGACCGGGGGGATCACGTACTCCCATAAGTTTATGCACGGTACCCTTCTTCGGAAGTGATTGCAATCTCTTGTTTTGGAAACTGTTTGCACTTAATAAAGTTGTTTGGCCCTTGACTTGACTAGTCGGTTTGCATTTTTCCCGCCTCCGGGACCTGAGCTTGCTAGTCTCCACAAGTGTGCATTCGCAGAGACCACGAAGAAAAATGGTAGGTTACATACCTGTGACCATCTTTCTTCGAGTGGTGCTCTGCGAATTCACACTAACCCGCCCAGCCTCCCCTCTATGCAAACCTCCAATTTCTCGCTACCGTGGCGGCGTAGGAATTGGATCGGTGTGCGCGGGGCGCCCTTTTATCCCCTGCCGGGGCTGGGCGGGGTTACAGCCAAAACTTGAAAGTTTTAAAAATGTAGAAGTTTCCGTTGGAGCCCGCGCAGGCGCAGTCTCTCCACAAGTGTGAATTCGCAGAGCACCACTCGAAGAAAGATGGTCACAGGTATGTAACCTACCATTTTGTGGGGCATGCTGTAGCACATTGTGCTATAGTTTTTCAACTAATATCTCATATGACCTCATCAGATGGGGGAAGAATTGATGGCATGCTCCAGTTTAGTACCCCTTTAAGCATGGAGCCCAGCAGCTCGCATTACTACTTCTGGCAGGTCTCTGTGCTTAAAGGGGTGGTGAAGTGAAGCATGTCACCACCGCAGCAACATGGAAGACTTCCCGTTTTGCCTTGGAGCAATGGGGGGGGGGGGGAAGCCTGACAGTTGACACTTCCTGATCGTTGACAGTGATTGCCGGACCACATGACAAATCTAGCAGCCAATGTGAAGAAGTCAATAGAGTCTCAAGCAATTCAACATAGTTTATAGCAGTCACAAAAACAAAGTTTCTGGAGTATAACAAATACTTTCAAGGTAGGTGCCACACAATTAAATAGGTAATAATATTTCAAAACAGGAACATTTTTTCCAAATTTTGTTACATAGTATAACTGGCAAGATGAGTTCAGCAGTGGGAGAAGGTGTTCTTGTGCCTTTCGCTATCACTACAATGGTTTTCTACAATGCACCCCTGGAATTTGTAGTTGACTTACATCAAGTCAAATGTCTCATTTTGGATTTGCAACAGCAACATATTTCACCTCATTGACGGCCAGCTGGCTAGGGGGGCGGGGTGCACCCTTCCTGCTCAGTGCTTTTTGTGCATCCCTCTCAATGCTGCATGCTCAGTGGAACAGAAGAACAGTCTCAGAAGAAGAAGTGACCCATTCTTCATTTAAGGGTATTTGATTAGCTGCACTCTCATTCTGGAACTCCCAAATGTAAAGAATTCATAGGTACCAGATAATTAGCTGAACAAGTGATATAAGCAATATAATTTTGAAGCTTACAGCAGTAGAGATATTTTTGTCTGAGCTAAAAGAGCACTAACATGTCCATTTAATATATCAAAATATTAGTATAGTTGAATACATCATTAAATACATAATGTTAAAAAATAAAATATGTTTTTTGAAACAGAAGATGGCCAAGATCAAAAACATTAATGCTGTATTGAAAAGTGCAATAAAGCACCTGATTTCATTTGCTTATGACATAGTATGGTATGGCATCTTTTGAAGGAAGGGAGGTACTAAATAACTGCAACTGAAGCTTACCTTTGTAGCTAGAGTACACAATTTTTTTAAAAAAAAATCTTTGTTTTTGGTTGGCAAATGTTTAAGGAAAGTGAGCCTATTAGAGCATATTTACTGATTCTCCCACACTGCTGTATCTCAGCATTGCTCATATGTTCAGACAGCAGGCTCAGATGTACAAAAATAGAACATGTAGGTGCCATTACAAAGTCTTGTTCCTTACTGAAATCTGAATTCCTGTCATCTTAATTGTTCTGTTAGTTTAGCACCCACCTTCAACTTGTATTTTGATGGAAATTTGAAATATGAATAAATTAAGAAACACCACCGACTTGAAATTGGAATAACCAATGGTGCTAGGTAAAAGGCAAAGGTTTTTCCCTGACATTAAGTCCAGTCGTATCCGACTCGGGTTTGGTGTTCATCCTCATTTCTAAGCTGAAGAGCCGGCATCGTCCGTAGACACCTCCAAGGTCATGTGGTCGGCTTGACTGCATGGAGTGCTGCTACCTTCCCACTGGAGCAGTACCTATTGATCGACTCACATTTGCATGTTTTCAAACTGCTAGGTTGGCAGAAGCTGGGGCTGACAGTGGAAGCTCAAGCCACTCCCGGATTTGAACCTGTGACCTTTCGGTTAATAAGCTCAGCAGTTTAACCCACTGCGGGGGCTCCCAACCAATGGTGCTACACATCAGAAAACAGGTGTATATAAAAATACAGGGTGTTTCTAAATGATGAACCTAATTTCAAAGCAGCATATTTACAATGGCAAGATGTTACAATTACACTAAAAGTTACAAATGGCAATGAGTTATCAAGTTATCAAATTTTACTAACCATTTTGAGCCAGAAACAAATATAAAAACTAACTCTGCAAATGGAAAATATCTCATTAGGCCTTGTGTTGTGGGGTCGTTGTCTCGCGAATGACTGAGGCTAGTGCTGGGAGAGGCATCTAGTGGTAATCCTCTGAAACTCTGTTCCCCATCTTTTCAAGGGGTAAGAGTGTCATTCAGGGGTGGTTTGTGGTTTCAGAGATAAAGTTATTTCAAATCGAGCCCATCTTTTTTTAAACATTATGTAATCGAATGTATCTCAAGATACATAATTACAGTTGCGTATTTACCGAAACCATGTACAACACATTTATTTCAAAGTGAGAAGCAAAAGGAAGCAGATAAATACAGCAATTATTGTTGCTCCTATGAGGGCCTGGACCATTTTAAATATGTCCTTAATTTATTGTCTAATGGCTTGAAAGTACATATACAATGCATTTTTAAAAACTCCAAATGTAATTCCTTTTGAATTTGACTAGACTTTCTCTCAGACAGGTATGTAAATTGTAGAAGACTGCAGATCAAGGTGTTAGCTGAGTCACATATTGTTATGTATTTAACATATTTTAAAAACACCCCCACAAATCACTATACTTTTTCTGAAAAATCTGTAGGAAATCAGAATAGGGAACATTCTAGCATGGGCCATTATCACAAATTGTAAGCACTAGTTAATGAGGCATTTAGAAAAACACTATCTTTAAAAAATATTGCTTTGAAATATTAAATGGTGGATATGAAATGTATAGGGGGTGTTGGAAGAAACTCACTCCACACATCTATGGAGGACACATCCATTTTCATTTCTTTGTTCAGTCAATTATTGCTATTTCTCTTACATCCCAATTTATGTATTAGCAATGTGCATCTACCTTCAAAGATTTGACTTCAGTCCTCTTTCAGCTTGCTCATATTAAAATTGATTTGGAGTTAATCTATTTCAGCTGATATTCATGCTTTTACGACTTCATCAGATTGGGCTTTTTTCAGCGGCATACACCAGTTTTACTATAATTTAGCCACAGAGCCTGCTGGATCCCATCCCACAACCTAATATTACTTCCTGTGGGGCTCAGTGGCTAAACTATTTCAGGATCGGCATATGCTGAGGCTTCCCGTGGGATGGGGTCATTGGTGAGTTGAGTGATGGCAAAAGGGAAGTGGAACTGGTATACGCCACTAAATTCAGCCCTGTCTGATGAGGTCGCAACATTGTTTCTCCTCTCTCCTGCACACATTGATATATCCAATAAATATAAAATATAGGTTCACTTCTTTTCAAAATATGGATAAATATAAGTACATTCAACTAGTTAGCATATAACAAATGTCTTGAGTTTGGTAGTTTCACTCCTTTTCTTTGTATGGGTATGTGATTTGCTTGATTGCGTGGCTAGCTTAGTCTCATAACACAGAGTGATTCAAATCCTGTCTCACAGCATGTGTAAGCAATTTCCATCTGTTGGTTGAGTCTGTGTACATAAATCCCCCCAAACACCCACTCATGCTCTGTGCCAGAATCCTGCCAGCTATATGAACTGGGTGAAAGTATTCCAGGGAGCTCTTTCCAGCTCTTTGACTTCGTACCCAATTTTAGTTCCATTGTTAATTATTCTTCAATATATCCATGGTGATGGGTATATCTTCAGGGATATACTTCCTGGAGAGAAGAAAATATACATCACAAATGTTGGTATTACTCTGAGCCTTTTTCAAGAGATTTTGAAAAGCTTGGAGGACATGGAGTGACACAAAGAACCTTTCAGGATAGTGGGCTATGCAGACTCTGTAGAGATGAATGTGACCAGTTCAAGAGCCCATTTCTGTCTAATACTACTTCCAAAGGGATGTGTCTACATCATCTCTTCAAAAGAATCTGCCCTATCCATAGTAGGTTCCCCACATTTTGTGCTTCTGGGGGGTGGAAACCACGATGGTCAAAATTCAGAAGAAGAAATGTGCCTTGCAAACGGAAGACTGAAACTTGTTTCATAATCTCACAGTTTATGTTGCATCTTTTTAGAGATGGGAATATCTATCGGTTTTGCCTTATTCTACATTATCATTTTTTAAACCTCAAGTTTATTCATTACAGAACATAAAGCAGTTGTAGAACATTGTCAACACTTCTCCTTCAAACAAGTCAAAACCCTGAAATGAAATCTCCCTCCCATCTGTAGTGAACAAATGCAATAGATACAGTTGCTTCTAGTATGTTTTAATCCCGTGCTATATAGATGCTAAAGATAAGAGTTATCAGGAAATATGATGGCAAGTTTGATGCTTGGAAAACATTCAGAATCAGAATGTTAGGAGCTATATACCCATGATTGTTTTTGTCATGATTGCATTTTTTTTTTACAAAATCACAATTTCTATCCTGTATATGAAAGGGAATTTGTGAATGTTGATAAAATACTTCTTTTTTTATTTCAAAAAATAAAAACAAAAACAAATGGATGTACAAGTTCCTCCCACCCTCAGTACACCCAAAGGAATATCCTAGATTATGTGCCTTATTTGTAGTAACTATTTGTAGAATCACTGAAGTGGAGTAGTAGGAACTGAAGAGAAAAATCTGGACCTAATTTTTACTACAGCAAAAGATGAGACAGGCTATTTATATCACAGTTTTATGTGATCTATCTTCAGCCACCATTTAAATATAAATTTCACCATGAATACAACAGGAGGGAATAAAAATCTAATATACTCAATCTTGACCATCATCATAAGATTTGTTTTATGGCATTCTTCTTGGCTTCTGACTAAAGAGAAATACCTCATAAAAGTTCAAATAGGTATTGATAGCAGAGACAAAATATGTATGCATCGGAATAGCCTTAACTTCAGACCAAGAAAGTAAGAACAAATGAGACCAGCCATTTTTTCTTCATTCCAAACTGTATAATTTTTTTCAGCTTGATGTTTCAATAAGTAGCATATAACCTGAATTACTAGACAAATGATAGCCTGAAAACATACACTGAAAATTCTTGCTTCAAAAATGATTGTACATTTAGAATAAGAGAGGGGGATGAAAACAAACTTCATACTTCGGTTAATTTTTGTGTGTCAGGAGCGACTTGAGAATCTGCAAGTGACTTCTGGTGTGAGATAACTGGCTGTCTGCAAGGATGTTGCCCAGAGAACGCCTGGATGTTTTGATGTTTTACCATCCTTGTGGGAGGTTTCTTTCATGTCCCCACATGAGGAGCTGGAGCTGATAGAAGGAGCTCATCCACACTTTCCCTGGTTTCGAACTGCGACTGTAGGTCTTCAGTCCTGCCGGCACAAGGGTTTGACCCATTGTGCCACCGGGGGCTCCTTTAGTTAATCATATACTATGTTTTATAGTGAAAAAGGTAGAAATTACAAATCTGTTGTCCTCAGGTAGAAAGCTCTAATTTCATGGAAGATTGCAAATGTATTTGCTACACTTTTCTAAATTGATCATCCTTTTTTGGCCAACATAGTGAAATTCAATAAATTCAGAATAACTTACGTCTTTGTTTAACAAACAATACGATTGATTGAAATATTGTAGTAAAGGGTTTTCAGAATAATCAAAGATCTGTCGTAATCTTTCCTATGAGGAAAGGTTGCAATATTTGGGGTCTTTTTGCCTAGTAGAGCGCAAGTAAGGGAGGACTTGAGAATGGTAGATACATACAACTATACAAGATGCAGAGAGTATTGATAGGGAGGTCCTCAATAAAGCTCTGTGGTGTGAAAATTCTCAGTACAAAAGGAAGCACTTCTTCAAATAGTGTATTATTAAACAATATACTTCCCTACCAAAAACTTAATGATGGCTGCTGACTTTAATTAATGACACACTAATGAAGGATAAACTCTTAGTGCAGTGGTTCTCAACCTGTGGGTCCCCAGGTGTTTTGGCCATCAACTCCCAGAAGACCAAAACATCTGGGGACCCACAGGTTGAGAACCACTGTCTTGATGGGTACTAGTAATTATGATAGCTGTGAATTATCACAGGTATTAGGGGTAGTATGTGCCTGAATACTAGCTGATGGGCAATATGACGCTTGTGAGGTTTCTATAGAATATGGCCAACTGCTCAAAGGACAGAATTCTGGTAAAGAGAGACTGCTGCCTTTATCTGATGGCGATGTTCCTGTGTTCATACTATCAAAGTATGGATTTTAAAGGATTTCCAAAAATTCTATATCACTTCTATATCACATCAACCTTTCAGTCACTATATATTAAGAAAAAATCTCAGACTATCTCTATGTCTGACTAATCAGTTTGGCTCCTTAAAAAAAATCTACCCCATACAATCATGTATTAATCAGGAAATTCTAATAAAATCAATCTAAAAAACCTGGGTCAATTTATCCATGGGTCAATGGGAGCACTCTATCTTCAATCTTTTTTTAAAAAAGGAACAATTCCTTTCTCAGAGTAGAATAGCAAAAGGTAAGAGCATAGTCAATTTCAGAAGAACCTGAAAGAAGGCTCTCTCTACTCCTGATTTGGCACCACTTCCGGCCTTTTTGAATGCCTAGATGTAGAAATGGCAGAAGCAGCCAGAGGTAGTCAGGACCCTGACACTGCACTGGTGTTTTGTGCCATCTACATGGAATGACAATAGACTTATCCATGTATCATATCAAAATTCATAATTTTGGACCCCAAACCCATCTTTAACTTATACATGAGTATATACAGTATGCAGTCCTTCTCCCTTTTTCTATACACAGGTCCTCATTTTTCCATGCTTATCTCCAGTTCTCTATGGTAAAAAGCCCAATCATTCATCATTTGATTTGGATCTAATCAAATTACACAATGTAACTCAATTTTTGTTCCTGGGTTAAACATTTCATTTTCTAATTGGTTCTATCATTTAAAAAAAATGGGAAAAGTTTATTAAACTGCAAAAACAATGATGAATAGTGATATAATAGCATTCAATAAGGGCCAAAAGAAACAATTACAATAACATTCTTAAAAATCTGTTTTCATGTGGCTGGATTGATTTTTTAATATTAGTTTCTATTGGTGTACTGCTACTATTTCTCAGGCAAAAGCACTGAACAATATTTATTCTTTTTATCCTTCCATCATCCCATCTATTACTGTTAGAAATGTGTGTAATTTTTGTTAGTATACTATGCTTTATTTGATATTGCCTATCCAAAAGTAGATTTGTATAGCATATTAATAACATGGAGAAAAGAACCATGAGTGCTGCTTCACACATTTAATAAGAATAATCGCTAAATGTTGACAATTTTAGCCAGCCTGACTTTTGTGAGACTTACATGGGCGTAACTGCTTGCTGAATTTCTTTTGTGTATAATGTAATACTTCAGCATGTCTAAGTAGGTGGGAAAAGGCTATTCTGCAAAGCCAAGATTGGATATTGTTTTCTTGTCCGGTAGGGATTTCTTTGATGAATGAAACATGAATAAGAACACTTAGATTTCCTCTCTATGCTTTAAGGAAAAAAAAAACAGTACAAACATGAAAACTTGCTTAGTCAGCTCTCCAGTTTACTAATAGAGTAAGAAAAGGGGTTAATGGACAGCCTCTATTTCTAAAAGCTAAGGGACAAGGTCTCCGTAGGCATGTTAATGGTGTATAGAATAGAACAGCTGAATTTTGTGAAATTATTATTTTTTTCATGAGAATGCCCAGAGACTGCATTTTCTATTACTACTATAAATCTAAAGAGACAAGACAAATGAATGGTTGGGGGCGGCGGGGGAGGGGGGAAAGCAAGTAACATTATTGTTCTACAACTAGTTACATTTCTTCCTCTCCCTCCCTCCCTTTTGCCAGAAGCTCTTTCCATTCACTTTTTGCAAAGAATAAGAGAAAGAGAGGGGGAGGGGAGAGAGAATATAATTATTTGTCCTGTTTTGGTGTAAAATATCTTTAACAGAATCTTTGTTACTATGGTCCAGACCAGGGGTCCTCAAACTAAGGCCCGAGGGCTGGATATGGCTCTCCAAGGTCATTTACCCAACGCTCACTCAGGGTCAACCTAAGTCTGAAATGACTTTAAAGCACACGACAACAACAACAACAATCCCATCTCATCAGCCAAAAGCAGGTCCACACTTCACATTGAAATACTAATAATTTTATATTTGTTAAAATTGTTCTTCATTTTAATTATTGTGTTGTTTTAAAGTGGGGTTTTTTTTGCACTACAAATAAGATGTGTGCAGTGTGCATAGGAATTCATTCATGTTTTTTTTTCCCCCTCCAAATTATAATCTGGCCCTCTAACAATTTGAGGTAGTGTGACCTGTCCCTCTGTTTAAAAAGTTTGAGGAACCCTGGTCCAGACACTAGTATTTCTCGAATCTGCCTTAAGTCCCACCCTGGTAGAAAGGTAGCCTACAAATGAAAAAAGATAGATAGATAGATAGATAGATAGATAGACAGACAGACAGGAAGGAGAGCACATTGCTACATCCCTGATTTCCCATCAATAAGGAGGATAGTCAATGGTATCAAGAGACAGTAAGTGATTCATGAGAATCCACAGTATCACACATGTGTTCTCTCTCTCTCTCTCCAGTTGAAACTGGACCCGAAACCCAACTGAAACAGATCTAAGAATTCAAACACATATAAAATATTTTGGGTTTCCAGCACTTCCTCTATTGCATCTCCTTTTTGTTTTCTATCTGTTGTTCTCCATAAATTTCTGATGGCAATAATAATTTTAAGCCCAGTTCCTCAGGATGTGTATACGGAAATACATGCAAAATATGACAAGAGTGTGTTTGATATTTAAAGCAATACTAAAGAACCTGAAATGTGTTACTGGAAGTTACTTTTAAGAAGATTAGACAGAATGAAATGATGAAGCCAGTGTACAGGCAGTCCCCAAGTTACGAACAAGATAGGGTCTGTATATAAGCCGACATGTACATTTTTAAAGTGTAACTCCAGCCAAATATACCTTTTCCCCATGATAACTCTTTCGGGAGTGAATTTCTCTTCCAAGGGGTAGATTTCTATCACTTCCTGTTGTCTCACATCTGTTTTTAACTATGAGTCAATTGTATTTCTGATGTTTGTAACTCGGGGACTGCCTGTAATGAAAATTGTCTTGCCACTTTCTAGCTATGGATGATTTAAGCATGCATTTATTTTCATTCTTCTCAAAACTGTCTTTCCCCACTTTGTTTTGCTATTTCCCATATTACTGGGGAAACTGAACAAAGCACAGATCAAACAATCAAACAAAATCCCATTAAACTACAGATTTTCTACAAAGTCTAAAGTGATTTGGCATTGGAACTGGAATTGCATTAATATGCAAATATGCAAACATTTGGACAAGAACTCTGATTAGCCAGGATTCCCAAGTGTATATATTTGGCACATTTTAACAGTGCAGAAAATATAAAGTACAGATATTGCGAAAATATGGGGGCGTCTTCCCCCCCCCCCCCCCCCAGTAACAAACAATCTAAGAAATTAACCAAACTGGAAATGCAACGTTTATTACTGATAAGTGACTTTTGTGGAACTAAGGGTGGAAATTGGGATGGAATGTGGGGGGGGGGGGGACGGGACATATGGTTTCTCACATCAACACATTTATAAATGTTTTACTGATATATGGCTGGTTAAATAATGGATCCAGTAGTGACAGCATCCCCATATTCTGCATACAGGTGATTATCAGCATGCATTCAATTCAATGAATCTGTGCCTGTCTTAACTGCACTTCTATTTGGATTAGTGGGGATTTTCTGGAAATCTATCTGACTTGTAACAGAATTTCCTTTTTCCATTCTATTAAACATGCCTCTTGCTTTACTAATTAACCGAATACAATTAACTGAATACAACAAACTAATTAACTGAATACAACAAACTAAATTGTATACTTTGTTTCTGAACATTTATGGAACCTCAACAAGAAGAGTGTGTTGGAGACATTACTTTGCTGTGGAACATATATTGAAGGAGAAATCTTATATTTCAATATGAAAACTCCTTGCTCTGGAAGATCATGTTGTTACATTGTCAGCTTCTCCTACTGAGTTGAGTTACCTTCTCCTGTGCAAACTTATTCTTGCTCACTTATGCCTGAAACTGCTTCCTAGGCCATCCTCTTATTTCCTTCAGGTCCACTTCTCAAGCACCATCTTTTCAGTACCTCCTAGTCATTCATCCTCTGTTATGTACTTTCAAGTTACCTCTTGACAAGTTCATAATTTTCTTAAAGTTTTCTTAGGCAAGAACAACTCAGTGGTAGTTTTGCCAGGTCCTTCCACAGTAATATAGCCAACAGCGCCAGGGATTCATTGGTGGTGATTGCCAACTTATCTTAGTGGAGAAGAGTGTGAACAGGTGAGCTGCTGCTGAGATGGAGATAGGCTACTTCAACCCCCCTTCCCCATTTTCCTTTCCTTCTATCACTCTTAATCTTCAAATATAGGAGTGGACAATCAGAGGTCCTCTTTAAAAATGGACTGGCCTTTGTAACTTAGGAGATATCCCACTGTCATCCCAGCATTGATCAAGTAACAGCAGCTGAAAATTAAGTTTTAACAAAAGCAATTGTTTCCCCTGCCTCTCCTCAATTCTTGCAGTTATTGCCAGTTTCTGCTTCCCACTTAAATCTATAAATATCAATACAGAAAATACCATAACAGTTATGTTATGATAAATAAATGAAACTAAACATTCTTCTCTGAGAACTGAAATATCCCCAGTAAATGGCCAGCAAGAAATATGGATTGTAATGGCACAAATATGTTCTGGTGAAAGTGGCAATTCGACATAAAGTATAAGCAATAATACAGCATGTAATCCAGATGGTAAATAATTTGACTCTGAAAAACATTCTTCCATGCAAGGAAGTATGTGATAGATTTTATTTAATTTGACTATAGAAAAAGAATGGGTAAACTGTGACAACATACCACTTTTTTGCAGGGCACCTAGGCTAATTCCAGACTTGACAGAAATGCACACCAAAGTTGGTTTATAAAACTTGCTTTGTAATGTATTTCTGTCCCCACACTCAGCAACAAAAACCGAACTTTCCCAGTGGGGTGCTTAGATGCTCTCCTGGTAACTATTGGGAAGGCACTTGGACACCCCAAAGCCCCCCTCCCCCAAACCAGCCTTAATTTTTTTAAAAAACTTACCAGAGCACCATTATGCTGCTTCAGCATAAAAAAAAAACCTCACTTACCAGGTGGCCATTACACTGTTCCAGCGGTCCTACTGGCATGTAGAAATGATGTGCCAGGAGGAGGGGGGTGATGGGGAGCACAATCACTCCTCCCCCCCTTCCCCACGCTTTCTGGCACATAATTCCTATGTGCCAGAAGGCGTGGGGAAGATGGGGGAGGAGTGATTGTGCTCCCCACCCCCCTCCTCCTGGCACATCATTTCTACATGCCAGGAGGACCGCTGGAACAGTGTAATGGCCACCTGGTAAGTGGGTTGTTTTTTGTTTTTTACAATTTTAAGGCAGGTTTGGAGGGTTTTGGGGGAGGGGTGGGTGCCCTCTCATTTGTCCAGGTCCATGGAGCCTGAAAAACCAAGTGCATGCTTTCTGTGGTGTGTGTAGATGGGTCTCCAGGAACATCCACATTTTTTAAACATGGATGCTTCTGAGAAAATGGCCTGTCTGGAACCACCCTTAGGCTTTGTTCTCCTCAATTTTTTACTGTTTTTCACAGCCAGTTGTCCACATATCTCTTTTTTCCTAATCTTGCCAGGCATCCTGCCACTCTTCCTTCTATTCTGTGTCTTCCCTTTTAATTACTGTTATTACATTACATTTTAGTTACATGTCATAACATAAAATTGCTGTTTTTGCTTACACCAGTGTTTGGATGTCAGTTAACTAGACATACAGCTAATCACAACACATGTTGGGGACAGAACTCTTGGTTATTCAGTATGAAACCTCAGATTCCTCTCCTAGCTCATCAGCCAGTATAAACTCATCTGTTTATATCAGGATATAGGAATTTTCTTTTGTCCCAGTAAATGTGTCAATCTACTTTTACTTAGATAAACCCCAATTAGTCATAGAATCACAGAATCATAGAATCATAGAGTTGGAAGAGACCTCATGGGCCATCCAGTCCAACCCCCTGCCAAGAAGCAGGAATATTGCATTCAAAGCACCCCTGACAGAATAATAATAATAAACTTTATTTGTACCCCGCCACCATCTCCCCAATGGGGACTTGGAATGGCTTACAAGAGACCAAGCCCAAACAACCATTACAGTAAAGAACGACCAAACGCAAACCAAAAATGCAAACAATAAACAACAACATCATAATTACATAAAACATATGAATATACAACAATATAAAATTACAGTAAACACAAACACAGTGACAATGGGCGGGCTACATGTAATAATTAAAAGAAGAACTAATTAAAACTGGTTAAAAACTTGGGTGAGATAAAAGAGAAACAAATTATTTGTGGAGGAGGGCTCATTATAGTGGGAGTTGTAGACTCAAGCTTTCCCGCGAAGGGGGGGGGGGGCACACATATAATCCAATGACAGAACATTGCACTTGAGTGATAATGTGGGATTGAATACCTATTCACCAAAAGAGCAACGGAAGAGCCCAGTTTTGAGGTTCTTTTAAAAAGTTTCTAGGGTAGGGGCTTTCCTAATTTCTCCAGGTAGTGAATTCCAGAGTCGAGGAGCCACTGAGGAAAAAGCCGTCTCGGTACTGTGCCCAGGCCTAAAGCCAGACTGCGAGCGATCCAGAGAATCAGTGTCATTGAGGAATCCCTGAAGCTGCGAGGCAACTATCCGCTCCAGAACCTTGCCCAAGAAAGGGAGGTTGGAGATTGGTCTGTAGTTGTTACATACAGTCGGGTCAAGGGTGGTCTTCTTTAATAGAGGTTTTACCACTGCCTCCTTAAGGCAGGTCGGGAATTTACCCTGGCCCAACAAGGCATTTATAATTGCCACAAACCACTCCAACAACCCCTGTCTGGCCAGCTTCACTATCCAGGAAGGGCAAGGATCCAGAGCGCAAGTGGTCTCCCTCACAGTCCCAATAACCCCCTCCACGTCATCAGGTAGAACAAGCTGGAAAGAATCCCATAAGATTGGACAGACAGGTGTCCTTCTGGATCCATAAGTCTCCTGGGGCGGACCACCTTAATGGGTCCACCACCCCTGCGGAGATAAGCGGGTACGGTTAATCTTAAACTGATCAGATAATGGTCAGACCATGACAATGGAAGGATGTTTTGTTCTTCCAGAAGGCTATCCAGGCTCTGTTTAAAAGCTTCCAAAGAAGGAGCCTCCAACACACTCCAGGGCAGAGAGTTCCACTGCTGAACGGCTCTCACAGTCATATTAAACATTAGTCAGATTTAGAAATACCATTTTTTCTTATTTTATGAAGTATACTTGTTTGTTCTCAGCCCCCAATTCCACCCACCCAACCAACCAACCAACCAAATAGTCACTCTGACACTGCTAATTCCCACAGTCTACTTTAAAAAGCTTTCAGGGTCATTGAAGTGAGACAGAACTGAATCAGAGGGTAAAAGCAATCAGTTGCCATTCTTAAAATATTTTTTTTCAATGAACCACCAATGCACTTTTTAGTTGTTGGGAAATGTTCCATGTTTCCAAGAATTTTCACGTATTTCAATGTTAAGGCCCCTCAGTTTTATTAAACCAAATTAACATACCAATTATCCAAGTAGCTCACTTCATAAAATTTAAATGCACAATATATTTGAACATAACTTACTGTTATGTGTAAATATATTCATTATTCATGAAACCATTACTTTTAATTTCAGAAATCAAACACTGCCTGGCTACCATTTTATTGATTTATTCAGGAAAGGAATATAAACTAAAAGCATGCAATTAACATATCCTCTTTCAGGAGGGAAAAAACTTACTTGTTTAAGTAAACTGTAAATTGTGAACTGGTTACTCTGAACACTTTTTTCCAACCCAAATCCACATTTAAAATGTTGAATAAAACTAAAAATGCACAGAATTAGCAATGGTATTTAAAGTTCATCTGAAAAATCAATTAAATCATTTAGATTGGATCTTAGTAACCTGCAATGTCTAAAATATGCCACACAAGTCAACAATTAACTTTAACAGTGCTCATAATTTAGAAAATTAATTTTACTGTTTTATCATACTGTTTTAAGTGTTTCGTAATGATTTTTAAGTTCACGTCAGCAATGATTTTAATTTGTTAATTGTTTAATTCTATTTTATTGTTGATTTCTTTCTGTTTTTAACTATGGTGTGTTATAGGATGTGTATGCTAAGTCTTTGCAAGAATCATCTCCTGTGTGTGTGTGTGTGTGTGTGTTGAGGAAGAACACCTGACAATTAAGCAATTAAGTTTGAGCCACTCCCTGCATGGAGTATATCATTAGGAGTGTTTTTTTATATATATATATATATTCAGGTGATCAGATGACTGAGAAGAGACCGGATGGGACTTCTGTACTACAGGACTTGCTGAAGTTCTGGGCCATTTACTACAAGACTCCTTACACAATTGAAGAAGCAGAGAATGCATAGTTTTAATGCTTTGGATTTTGTGTGAGTTATTTTGCTGCAATGGACTAAGTTTATTTTCAAGGCTGGATATTTTGTAAAGCTGCATATTTATCTCTGACTACTCAAGAGTAAATTTTGTTTTTCCTTTTACTCTGACTGTGTGATTCAACAGAGGGTTGGGGCTGGAAAGACTGCTGAGCAGCTTCCGCATAGACTGATAAACTGCAACATGGTGGACCCTTGATATTTGGTGGGGTTTGATTCCAGGACCTCAAATGGATACCAAAATCTATTGATGTTCAAGTTCCAAATTATGTATCTGGACTTGGCTTCCATTTCCTGAATTATGCATATATGGAATATACCTTATATACTCATACGTATATAAGTCTAGATGTTTTGGTAAAAAAAAAAAGTCAATGTAAAAAACCTGGGTTGACCTTCTATGTGTAAATGTGAGTACTACACCTCTTATCAGAAATGAATAATCCCCTTCTTTGAATAGAGTGGGGAAAGGCAAGATATTAGTCCATCTTGGAAGAACCTAAAAGAAGCACTAACCCAGCGGTTCTCAACCTGTGGGTCCCCTGGTGTTTTGGCTTACAACTCCCAGAAATCCTAGTCAGCTTACCAGCTGTTAGGATTTCTGGGAGTTGAAGGCCAAAGCATCTGAGGACCCATAGGCTGAGAACCACTGTACTAACCCAGTCTACTCTCCTATAATGTGACAGTAACATTGGTGTTTTCTCTGAGGAATGATCTCCACCTTGACCAAGGGTCATATCAAAATCCGCAATTTTGGCCCTAAGACTTGGCTATGACTTAAGGTAAAGGTTTCCCTTGACATTAAGTCTAGTTGTGTCTGACTCGGGGGGGGGGGGGGGGGGTCGTCATCTCCATATCTAACTTAAAGAGCTGGCATTGTCTGTATAAATCTCCAAGATCATGTGGCCAGCATGATTGCATGGAGCGCTGTTACCTCCCCGCAGAAGTGGTGCCTATTGATCTACTCACATATGTTTTTGAACTGCTAGGTTGGCAGAAGCTGGGCCTAACAGCGAGAGCTCACATCCCCCTGATTTGAACCCCCAACCTTTCAGTTAGCAAGTTCAACAGCTTAGTGGTTTAACCTGCTGTGCCACCAGACTTATACATGAGCATATACTGTAGGTATCCCAAAATCCAAAAATACCCCAAATCAAGAATATTCTGCTCCCAGAAACTTCAGAGAAGGGATATTCAATCTGTAAATATAATGGGATAGTAAAGTGGTCTTCCTTCTATGTTATAAAATCAAGGTTTGTTTTTTGTTTTGAATATTTTCATGCTGTGGATGATCAAATCTTATAACTAATGTAAGGTAGAAAATAAGACTTTATGTAGTGCATAATGGCAAGGAGATGGCTACTTTTATATAGAAATGTCTTTGGGTTTGAAGGTGGGAAGTTAATTTGAACTTTAAAAAATTATATGTGGGGGAGGAGGAAACAATTTTAAGCCCTAGCTTCTGCCAACCTAGCAGTTCGAAAACATGCAAATGTGAGTAGATCAATAGGTACCACTCCAGCGGGAAGGTAACGGCGCTCCATGCAGTCATGCAGGCCACATGACCTTGGAAGTGTCTACGGACAACGCTTGCTCTTCGGCTTATAAATGGAGATGAGCACCACACCCCAGAGTCAGACATGACTGGACTTAATGTCAGGGGACTACCTACCTACCTACCTACATGGGGTTGCCTTTGAAGACGGCCTGAATGCATCAGTTAGTCCAATGGGTGGCAGCCAGATTTTTAACTGGGGAGGCTTACAGGGAGAATAGAATACTACTCTTCTGGTACATCAGTTCCACTGGCTACCAGTCTGCTACCAAGCCCAATTAAAAGTTCTGGTTTTGGCGTGTAAAACCCTATATGGTTCTGGTCCAACTTACCTGTCCGAACACATCTCCTTCTATGAGTCTACAAGAGGCCCTGCTCTCTGTCCCAAACACTTCACAAGTGCAATTGGTGGGAACAAGAAATAGGGTCTTCTCAGTGGTGGCCTCTCGGCTGTGGAATCCCCTCCCCAGTGACATCAGGCAGGCCCCATCCCCCTGGTTTTTAGAAAAAACCACTTAAGACATGGCTCTTCTCACAGGTGAATAGGAAACTATGGAATGAGACTCTAACAGTTTGAATAATGGACTATAGATTTTGAAAAAATGATTTGGACATGAGATTATGACTCGGCATGTTTTTAATCTGTTTAATTGATTGATATGTTTTTAATTGCTTATATGTTAAGATTGTTTATATTTTAATGAGATGTGTCTATTGTTTGCCTGTGTGGCATTGAATTTTGCCAGATTTGTGAGCCGCCTTGAGTTGCCTCTTGGGTAGAGAATGGTGGGATAGAAATGAAGTAAATAAATAAATAAGTTGGAACAGGTACCTTTTAAAATGTGACTTCAGCCACACACACACACAAGCTTTGGATAGCATAGGGAAGAGTTAATATCCCTGTTGTGCTTGTTTTGCTGTCTGGGCCCCTGTTTAGAGGATTTCACTTAACGTTCTGTCCCTGAATTTGGAAAAATGTGGCTTGTTGTGGAAACAAGAATTGGTGAGAAAGCTTCAGTGGTGACACTCCCCCCCCCCCCCCATGATAAGAAACACTTTTAGGGGTAAATTTCCCTTCCGAGGGGTAAATCTATCTCACTTCCTGTTGTCTCACCCCTGTTCTTAAGTATCATTCATTTGTAAGTCAGGTGTTTGCAACTTGGGGATTGCCTGTATTAGTTATTCTGTTGTTTTTATTTGGGGGAAGGAGGTCATTACTACTGACTAGTTTGGGGTTTTTTTGTGATTGTTTACTTCCAAAGTTTTATCCACAATGTATTTATAGCAATGAAAAACTTTGCACCAGTTTGGAAAACATTTACAAAGAGAATCTTATTATAAATGATGTAATGGCTCTTCCAGCAAACTTCACAACATATTGAAGGACATGCTTTATCTTCTGTTATTGTTACATTTTTCTTTATTATAACAGTGCCTTATAATCGGGACTGAAAAAAACATGGCAAACCTAATGTTGGATTGTGAGCATATTGCAATGACAAATTGCACTTCTATGGGTACAAGGCTACATGGATGGCCATCTGTCAATAATATCTAGTGATGGGCTAGATTTTTCTTTAAAAGGAGATTTAAATCCCTTATTATAAAAGAGACCAGTTGACTTCTTAGAATATTGATAAAACTGGTTAGCAGTGACACATGTGAAAATCATACATCTTGCAGGTTTAATTGGCTTTAGAAGAACCAGAAATATTGCTGAAAGAGGGATCTTGAACCTGTAACCCTCCAAGATTAGCACTGTTTTCTCAACTGCTGAAAAATCGATCTTCTATATCTTTATGGTTTGGGGTAAATAACATCATAATGCAGTCAGCCCTTCATGTCCATGGATTCTGTGTCCATGGATTCAACAATAAAATGCAGTTGGCCCTACACATCCACAGAGTCAACATCAATTTAATTCATGAATTCAGTTTTCATGGCTTGACCCCCCCCCCCCAAAAAAAACACATTTTATACAAGGGATGCACTTTTACTATGCCATTGTGTATATAATGGGATGTGAGCATTCATTGATTTTGGTACTTACTGGTTGTGGGGAACAGCAGTGTCCTGGATACCAAGGGTCCACTGTATGTAAAGAAAAGAAGGGAAAAACACCCATGTTCCTGAAGAGTTTGGAAGGTTTTTCTACATAGAAGACTGAGGACAATATGAGAGTGGATTGTGAAACAGTGTCATATGAAACCCAGATCAATTCAGAAAGTGATTGATATATGCTATTTTAATCCAGAATAAAATATTATGTTACTCTGTAATGACTGTTCTCAATCATTCATCCACCATTGCTTTTAACCATTTCGATTGCATAACAAATGCAGTCTTTATGAAGGGGGGAGGCTGCATTTGGCATTCAGTTTTTTAATTCTGTCCAATTTTGAATTAGAGTCTGGTGGGGCCCCCTTAGGCTTGCCGAGAAACCATCCAGAGCACACAAGACCCAGTCATATTCTCACCATAAAACTTGATGGTTTGGATACTTTTAAATCTGAATTGAATGTTTGTTTGTTTTTAGGTAACACAACAAATCTCTCTAGTGCCAAAACATTACCTTTGGCATGTATCTCCAAAGAACCTTGTGATTTGTAGCTGTGGACTCCTATCTTCATGAAAATACTATCCGTATAACTACTGCAGAGGATACATTCCTGGACTTTGTGTGGACATAAGAAGCTGCCAATAATAGCAAACCTTTCTGAAATTAAAGTCTTCGGGCTCAAGAATATTATGCAGTTGTGCTGGAGGACCTACAAACTGCCCAGAGAGGGAATATTCTGTCAGAAGTGGATACCTGATACCATACATATTGGTCCCTGGGATACAGAGATCATACTGTGTACATAAAATCTAGCATATAATGTATTTTATTGTTCTGGTGATTGATTTAGAGACTCACAAATATGGATAAAAAGATAAAAAGTAAAAGTAAAAAGCAACAGAGAACAGAATTAAAGGTGGAATTAACTGTCCTAACAATTGATGTACATCTTACTATATAAAATAACTTCTCCAACCAATATATTATTCATGCACTTATTCAGCTGTCCTTCGACCAGGACATTTAATATAATGCCAAGTTTTTAAAACTTTGTTTATATATTTATATATACAATAGAGTCTCACTTATCCAACATAAACAGGCTGGCAAAATGTTGGATAAGCGAAAATATTGGATAATAAGGAGGGATTAAGGAAAGGCCTATTAAACGTCAAATTACATTATGATTTTACAAATTAAGCACCAAAACATCATGTTTTACAACAAATTGACAGAAAAAGCAGTTGAATACACGGTAACATTATGTAGTAATTACTGTATTCACAAATTTAGCACCAAAACATTGCAATGTATTGAAACAGCTGTGGATCCAAGCGGGAGGCCGACTGTGTTAGATAATACAGAACGCTGGATGAGTGAAGGTCGGATAAGCAAGACTACTGCACTATCTTTCAGACATATAACTATTCCTCTGAGAATAGTTGGGCAAGTCACAGTCTTTACAACTCAGAAGAAGTCAAAGACAAATATCTTCTGAACAAATTTTGCCAAGAAAACTCTCTGAGAGATTCACCTTAGGATGGTCATAAATAATAAAGGACTTGAAGGCACATAACAATTCCTTTTGCATGATTAATAAGACTTGTTTCTGTTACATTTGTAGTTGTTACTGTCAACTACATTTGGTTTTTTTTAAAATGATGAAAGTGTGTGCATTTAAAAAGAACACCAGCCTTCATCTAAACTGATTCTAGAGTGGTTTAAAAATTCAGAAGATACATAAAATAAGGCAACAGGACATAAGCACCTCAAAAACTGGTATTGGATGGACTGTTCTGCAGAAAGCACTACATAGGGTGAATCTACACAGAAGTTTGACATCACACTTTAACTATCATAGAATCATGGGAGTTGTAGTTTTGAACAGTCATTAGCCTTCTCCATCAAGGCGTGGTTATGCCTTACAAAGCTACAACTCCCATGATTCCAAAACATTGAACTATGGCAATTAAAGAGGGTTAAACTGCATGAATTATACAGTGTAGATGAACCCACAGTCAGGTCTCTAAAGGTTGTCTCCTTTGTTCCCCATTTTACACATAACAAGAGTGGCTGGACCAGGAACTCATCAAAGCTTGAAAACATCTAAGAGCCAAAAAAGTTTTTTTTTTTAAAAAAAACTTGTTAATATTTAGAAATAAAGTAGAAAAGTGTACAACTTCAAGAAGCTTGATACTATATATATGCATATTTACGAAGATTTCCTATGTGAATGATAGATAATATAATAAATATTTACATGCATATTACTAATCTATTAACAAATGAAATAAATTTTAAGATATGTATATAGTTGACTGCCATGAAGAGTAGAAGAAACAGAGTTTGAATTTGTTAACTGATAAAATAAGGAGAAGGAAAATTATGCAGTGTTGGAAGAGAAGGGAAGAAAAGAAGGGACACTTAAAGAAGATAAAAGAAACTAACGAAAATCCAGAAGGACAATTTCGTACTCTTGTCAGAAAAGATGTTAAAGTTGGAATTTTTTCCTCCTTTTACTTACCTTCTTTATTAAAGAACTAGCTTGGGTACCTACAGTTGCCCAGGTTATTTGAAAAAGTTAAATTTTAATTGTACAAAATGCATAAGGTTGTGGATGAAGTACAACTCATAGCATGCCAGGTTAACCCCGAAAAACTCCACCAGTACATAAAGTTTGTTATATTGGGCAAGTTTGCTCTAGATGCATCATTGGGTGGGTTAAGTGTGCTCTCTGACTGCAGGGTAAACTACAGCTCCCACTGTGGTGAGTCAATCCCCTCAAACCCTTCCAGTAGTTTGAGTTAGTCATGGAGGTTTTGTGTGCCAAGTTTGTTCCAGATCCATCAGGGTTCACAATGCTGTCTGGATGTAGGTGAACTACAAGTACTCTAAATCAAGGTGATTTTTCCCCAAAGACCTCCAGTATTTTTTTTGCTGGTCATGAGGGCTCTGTGTGCCAAGTTTGGTCCAATTCCATCTTTGCTGGAATTCAGAGTGCTCACTGATTTGCAGGTGAACTATAAGTCTCAGTACCTACAACTCCAAAATGTCCAGACCATTTCCCCTCAAAACCTACCAGGATTCAAATTTGGGCATATTGGGTATGCATGTCAAGTTTAGTCCAAATTTATTATTGTTTGGGTTCATAATGTGTTCTGGATGTAGGTGAACTACAACTCTTATAAATCCCTTGAAAGACATCCAGTATTTTTTGGTGGTCATGGGACTTCTGTGTGCCAAGTTAGTTCCAGATCCATCATTGGTAGAGTTTAGAGTGAACTATACATCCCAGGTAAATTATACATCCCAGGACTTACAACTCCTATAAATCATGGTGAATTCTCTGCAGACCTCTCTAGTATGTTTAGTTGCTGATCAATTCCCCTGCTTGCTGTGTGCTATAGAAAAGACCAGGAAAGGGTTAAGGGAGAGGCAATGGGTGGGGTAATGCTAATTCCACACTAATAGAGTAAGAAACCCTGGGATGTCTTTGGTGGAGGAAATACATAAAATCTAGGAGGAAATTGTCTCCAAATGAAAGCCTTCACTTGGATGGTTGGCAGAATGGTGTTGGTGGAGGACATTGGTAGGGCTCCTGGACATGTTCATGGTGCTCAATATAACCTGCAATGTAATTGGAGGGAGGGCCTTTGGTGTCTCCTGAGTTGTGGAGCCATAGCTTTTTGTGGAGGCAGGAGCTTGTCTAAGTAAGTGGACACCCCAGCTATACATGCACATATTTTCACTTTTATTATGAGTATAGATATGTATAATGATAATTCCCCACCCCTTTATGTCCCTAATGATACAATAGACTTACGTATAGAACCAACTAACATGGCTCCACAAGTCACATATTTTATCCTTTTATGGTCCTTACATTTTCCTTCTTTCCCCCGTTTGAAAAAAAAACACTTTAAAAAAGCTTGGAAACATCACATTGTTTTTACTAGAGCCATCATAACCTACAGAAAAATCAAGCACATGGTTAGTTTGATATGGAAACAACATGATACTCAAATAACAGATACATGTAACTCTATTGCAGTTGCATTTTTTCTGGCAGGTCATACAATGAAGTGAAAAATATCATAGATGGAGGGAAGCAGATAAAAAGACATGCAGTACATTTAAGGAAAAGGGTTATTTCTTCTCCCTGCCTGCCTAAATTTATATCTTTTCTACTAAGCTAGTGCAATGCTGCACCATGGGTCTCTTAGAAAAAGAGGCACAGATAAAGTGTGTGCATGCATTTACTATCTGTCTCAAATGGCTTCTTCCTCCTGCTGTAATATGGGATGGCAACCTGGGTCCAGCAAAAGGTAACAGTATGACTTTCATCTTTCTCTCCTGCTGAGAGACCAAAGTACTACCAGCATGATTCTCTGATCACTAACAGATTTTAAATGGGTTGCTTAAAATCTAGAAATGTGCCACAGTTGGTCCATTGACACTCAACATGTTCTCTCACAATGTGGTGGCATTTCAGATTTCATATCTGCCAGAATGAGTGGCACTGCTCCACAGTATACAGTCAAGTGTATTGGAAGCTGCCAGAACACAAATGTGCTGATCCCTTGCAGAGGTTTGCTGGTGATACTGCTTCCAGTGAGGACACAACATGTTGCCCTACCATGTAACCAGAAGAAGTAGCATCACACACAAGCCGTGGGAGGGAGATGCTTGTGGATGGTGACACAGTGGTGGAAAAAGTAGCCTCAGTGCACTCTCATTCCAGTTGGCTGTCTGGATGCTGGCTTTGGGCTGCATCAGGGCAGCTCTGGAGAAGTTTATTCTAGAATATCTGGGTACATGTAGATCCAGCCATAATTAGTTTCTGGACTGTTTTCTGGGTTTTATTTGTTTTTTCTTATGTTAGTGATCATCTCTTTCTCTATACTCTATTTCTCTCTATTTCTATCTATATTATCTCTCAAATTTTCATCAAATCTTCCTTTGAAGATGGAATATGTTTGCAAAATGCAAGGACATTAAAAACCCACTTATGGTTTCAGTGTTTATGCCACACACACAGAAAGAAGGAACAGCACAACTCAGCCACTGGAATAAATGCTACCTTTTCTTTTGATATAGGAGATCATGCACAGGTTTCTAGGAGGACATCCAGTTGAGTGGGGCCACTAGTGAGGAAGACATATCCCAATAGGCTGCAAGCCTAACAGCTTTTGTGGGCTGGCCAGAAATGCTGTTCTTAATGTAAACATTCTGTTGGATATGACATTAAAGGCTAGAACCAGTACTGGAAATGTAAGTAAATAGTCAGTTTAATTGATCAAAAATAATATACAAGCAGTCCCTGACTTACAAACATCTGATTGCCAAATTACTCATAGTTAAAAATGGGATGAGACAACAGGTGAGGGAAATTTACCCCTACTGGTCAAAGACATTTAATAGAATGCCAAGTTTGCAAACTTTGTGTATTTTTTTTTTTAAAAACTACAATACACTGTTTGGTTTGCTTCAGACATGATAAATAAATAACCCCACTGGAAGGGAAATTCACTCCTAGAAGAGTTATCATGGGGAAAAGGTGTCTCCATTGAAGCATTATCACCAGTCCTTGTTTCCACAACAAGCAACATTTTTCAAAATCCAATTGCCACAGGAACAGAAAGTGAGGTGAAATCTTCTGGACAGGGAAACAGACAGCAAAAACAAACAGAACAGGGGTGTTAAGTTAACCCATTGGTATACTACCCAAAGCATAGGGATATAGATAGATAGATAGATAGATAGATAGATGATAGATAGATAGACTGAATTACACTTAAAATGTACCTGTTAAGAAAAAACTTATAGTACCTATCTTGTTCATAACTTGGGGACTCCCTGTACTGCTAGAAAACTGACATGACATAGGACTGTGATACTGAATACTAGAGTTCAAATCCTGTTCAGCCTCAGAAACCCACTCGATAACTTTGAGCAAGTCATACCTTCTGACCCTAAGAGGAAAGTAAAGACAAATCCACTCTGAGCAATGCTTGCCAAGAAAACCCTGTGATAGGGTCACTCTAGGGTTACTCTATGTTGAAACTGACTTGAAGGCAGTCAACAACATACTCTGAATGCTTAGTTAAATGCCAGTCATGTAATTTTAATAATAACAACAAAAACAACATTTATTACCTGCCTTACCAAATGGCTCAAGGCAAGCGAGACACAATATAGTTAAAACACATAATCATAAAACATTGTGTCAAATACAGATATTAAAATGTATTTCTATGAAATAGAGATATTAAAATACACAAAATAAAGGTGAAAACACAGTAAACAAAGAATGTGAATTTAACATTCATAGTTAAAATTAACTGGGTAGGCCTGCCAGAAGAGACAGGTCTTCAGTTGTGTTTTAAATTCCAATAGCTCATTTAGCTGTTGCATCTCTTCCAATGGGTCAATCCACAGTCATATTCCAGCTGACAAATCTGTACTGTCTGTTACAGTTCAAAACCATCTTCCTGGCAAGCCCCAAGAACAGTGCGCTGTAGTAACACAGCCCAACAAAAAATATCTTGGTGTCTTGGTTTTCAGGTCTGTTGCTGTGGTTATTTGGGGCACTGATTCAGAAAAAATGCATTGAATAGATTACATCCGCTCTAGCTTCTTAGATATGGTAATTATGAGTTTCTATGGGTGAGCCTATGGTGACTGGCATTTATTATTTATTTATTTACTTCACTTGTATACCACTTTTCTCGCTTGGGGGGGGGGGGCTCAAAGCAGTTTCCAACATATTTATGGCAATTTATGCCTCACATACATTTGAAACCTAACATTAAACAACAATAACATATAACTATCAATTAGAGCATAAAAATGTTACAACATTTGGACATTTAAACATGGAGTTAAAAACATATTAATATAAAATCACTTAATCCAAAATCATATGGCGGATGATATATGTTCTGTATCTCAAAAACTAGAGCTGATAGAGGGAAACTGGTGACATTTTTAGCACCAGCAGTTCAGATATATCCAGAAACAGGGTTAACCTCTGTGGCACCAAAATGTGTGTTGACCAGTATAATCTAACATGGATGTAACTAAAGTAAATGCTTGCAGCTAGTCAGTTTTTTCTAAATAAATGCCCTTGTCAATCAACAACATATGCATGGCATTGATTCCTATTACTGTTGTTACCACAATAGTGTTACTTTTTGGGTTGCTCTGAGTTTTCCATACATTTTTATTATAATGAAGGGTGATAAAATGTAAACAAATCCCAGTGAAGTGGAGGAAATGAAGGTTGGTGTTTGTGTTCAGAATGAAGCCTAAGGAGCACTAGACTGCATATACTATTAATACATGTAACACAAAGCAAGGAGGGGGGTAAATAAATGGTGTTTCAGATGTTGCTGGACTATAATTCCTATTTATTCTTTCTTATTGGCTGGGCTAGTTAAGGTGAGAAAAACTGCCACCCAGTAGCACACTCCTTACAGAGGCCTTATGCCCTAATCCTAAAGATACTTACTCAGAAGTAATTCCTTTGTGAGTTTAAGCAGATTTATTCCCAAGTGTGCCTAAAACCTTAGCAAGTGTGGAGCAGTGCCCTTATGCTACACCTGCTAATCTATTAATATTTTCCAGAGAGGGGATAAATGGTCACCTTTGCCAGATTTATGGTACTTCTTGGGTTTCAAAGTTTACTCTCGTTAACGGAAACTAATTCAGTTCTGCAAGGTTATGGATCTGGCTGGCAATGGTTCTCACATTTTGCATCATGAACAGCTAGGGCAGTGCCAGCAACAGCATGGCAATATGTCAGGAGCAAAGGCTGAGGTCAAATGGCAAAGATTAGTGCGGGCTTTTTTTTTGGAAAGCGTTCAAGTCATGTGTTGTGGAATCATGTTCAAGGAATACCTGAATGATGCAAGACAAACTTCCCCATTAAGCCTTCTCAAGGGAGCAAGGCCTGCTGGCATCTCCGCACCGGGATGCCAGGGGAGAGCAAAGGAAGTTCCCAAAGAAGGCGGCGGCGGCGGCGGCGGCGGAGGAGAGGGTTCTCCTAATGCACCGGCTGCTTAATAATCTCCCTGTGAACCATCAAAAACATAATAATAATAATAATCAAAAAAGCAGAGGCCATTTCCGCGCCTAATCTCCGTGCAGGAAGATGCCAGCGCTTTCCCAGATTCCCTGACGGGTCCCTGCTAATTCCATGCCAAAACTAGCAGTGGATTTCTTCCTTTTAATCTCCCCTAATGCCTTATTCGATTATTGTCACTGCTCTCCGACCAGGCACCGTCCCTCCAGGCTCTAATTCCACCACGGAAGCCCTCGGAGCAGGACGGCGGAGGGGCCTCTCCGGGACCTCCCGCGCGCCCAACCGAAGGGAGGGGAAGGGGGACCCCCTCGGGCCAGGGCCATCTGCCCGCCCTCCCTCCCTCCCTTTCTCCGGAGTTGGCACCGAGCGCGGCTCCCAGGGGGAAGGCGGGAGCCGAAGGGCCGGCGCGGCGCCCGAGGCAAAGTGAGGATGGGCTCGGCGGAGCAGCGCGGCTCCAGTTGACCGGCTCGGCGACCCCGGAGGATGGCGGGCCGGGCGCTGCGCGGGATCTGGCTCCTGCTCTGGTAGGCGAGGGGCGCGCGCGAGGGGCCGGGCACGGGGGCGCGAGGCCCGCGCGGGACAGAAAGCAACTTTCTTGGGAACTTGAGTCGGGGGCGGAGGGAGGGAGGGAGAGAGCGAAGGGGAGCCGCGCGCCCCCTCAGCCTGGCCTCGCTGAGCCTGCTCCCGCTGCCTTTGCCCCCGCAGCCTGGGCGAAGTCCTGCCGGCGGAGGAGTCCAGCGCCGAGGCGGGCGACCTCTACGCCGAGAACATCTCCCGCATCTTGGACAAGCTCTTGGACGGATACGACAACCGGCTCCGGCCCGGCTTCGGCGGCAGGGGCACCCCAGGTGCGGCTCTCTCGCCTCCTCGGCGTCCCGCTCAGACTTCGGGGAGCCCGGGGAGGGAAAGGGGGGGGGGAGGCGCCGGCAACACCTGTGGCGCCTGGAGGGGGGAGGCGCCGAGGCGCAGCCGCACTCTCGCGCTCCCTCGACGGCGCCACCTCTCCCGAGTGGGCTTCCAAGGCGAGGGAAGGGGCGGGAAAGCCAACCCCGCGCCCCTCCAACAGCCCCACAACTCGCTCCCTCCCCCGGTTAAGCATTCAGCAAAGGAGGCCGGAGGGTGGAGTGATCGCCAGCCTCCATGCGCCACAGCTGAGCCTTTCCTCGAGTGGCGACCCCATTGGCCCCCCTCAACCCTCCTTCCCGCTCTCCCACACAGCCCTCGGGGAAAGGAGTGGGGCCAAGCCACGCTCGGAGGGAAGGCAACTTTGGGTGGCACTTTGGGCTTGGGGGGGGGGGGGGGGTAAACCAATCATATTCTCATCGTCACCAATGTCATGATAATAATATGGGTTGCTGTGAGTTTTCCCGGCTGTATGGCCATGCTCCAGAAGCATTCTCTCCTGACCTTTCGCTCACAACTATGGCAGGCATCCTCAGAGGTTGAGGGGTCGTCAGAAGAGAGTGCCTCTGGAACACGGCCATACCACTGTGGCCAAACTCACAGCAAACCAGTGATTCCGGCCATGAAAGCCTTCGACAACACATTAAGATTAGCGATGGATTTGGATACAGCAGTTCCTCCACTGAGTTCTCTCCCCCCACACGCCATGGTCCCTCTCCTGACCACACTCCCCCGGCCTTTTCCCTTTCCTTCCTTCCTTCCTTCCTTCCTTCCTTCCTTCCTTCCTTCCTTCCTTCCTTCCTTCCTTCCTTCCTTCCTTCTCCTCAGGAGCCGTGACGGAAGTCAAGACCGACATCTACGTGACCAGTTTTGGCCCGGTGTCAGACGTGGAGATGGTAAGGCGGGGCCCCCACTCCCCTTTCTCTCCTTCCGTGGTGGGGGTGAGCTTTGGGGGCCACACGGAGCCCGCCCCTCACTTCTCTGCCCTCCTCCCTTGTCTGGCTTGCAAGAGAGCCCGCCCTGGCCCCCTGCTCTCTCTCTCTCTCTCTCTCTCTCTCTCTCTGTCCTAGGCTTCATTACGGCGGCATCTGAGTGGACTGTCATTAGAGCAGATTACGCCCTTTAATCTCCTCCTCAATCTCCGCCATGCGGGGACCGGGCCGGGCCTGGCCTTTCAAGGGAAGCTGCTGGCTTGGCACAAAGGACAGGCCGCGCTAGGCCAGGGAAAGGGGCCTCTTTCTTTCCCAAGAGGGGGCTGGGGGGTGCTCGAGCTCCCCAAAGAAAGGCTTCCAAGGGCGTCCTCTCCTCCCGAAGGCGGGTTTGTTGCTTGCGAGAGGGACCCCCGCCCTGCCTAAGCAGCTTGCTGCCCTGCGCCCTGGGCTGGAGCGGGGAATTACAGGGCAGGGAGGGGAAGAGAGGGCCCCGCTCGCAGCCCACGTCAGGCCGAGCAGAGGGAAAGAGCAGATGGCCACAGGCGCTTAGTTGGGCAGCCGGGGATTGAGGCGCCAACACGCAGGAAAGGCAACACTTCAAGGTCCTCCTTCTCAGTGCTACTATTATAGGAGCGCTCCCATTCAGGAAGCTGGGCTCACTTTGAATTGGACCCCTCCCCTTCTCTTGTCCAATAAATAATAATAATAATAATAATAATAATAATAATAATAATAATAATAACTTTGTTTTTATACCCTGCCTCCACCTTCCCAAAGGGACTCGGGGGGGGGGGGGGGGGTTATAAAGGGACAAGCCCAGGGAGCACAAAGTTAAAATCATAACACAATAAGAATACAAAACAAAACCAAATAAAAGCATATCGCAATAAAATATAACATCATAAAAACAGTACCGTACAGAATGATAAAAGTGCTGAGTTCAGATGGCTCTGGGTTTGTGCAAATTCCTAGACAGAGCAAAGGGAAAGTACAAAATTCAGAAGGCAGAGATGGGAGGAGGATGTTCATGGGCATTAAAATGTCAGGATTGTAGAGCAGAGGGCCATGCTAAAGTGCTGGAACTTAGGTAACATCGGTTATTTCAATGCTAGGATTGGATATACACTTCTCCTTGAAATGAATGAGACTTCAGTTGACAGCAACCCAAATTGAAATCATGTGGCTCACTTCTGAGTCCACTTGTATAGGTCCCCAGCTCCTACTATTGTGTTTATGTTCAAAGCTGAGGGAGGCAAAACAAAGCAGCATACTGGCTGCTGGTTTTCTTTGCCTGCTCCCCGAGGCTGATTTTGAGAAGTTCTTGGAAATTCACAGTAATGCTCTCAGAAAGGATTTAAAAGATGGAGCATCATCTCACATATGTGAAGTCTGTTTTTTTTTTCATTTCTTTTAATATGAGGCCATAACATTTATGAACTATTTTGCAGCAAATGAGAACCACTGAAATAGCCAATTGCCTCACCCAGTGTATCAGGTTACCTTGTCAAATGGAATATTTAGTAGTGCACTTGCCCATGACAGTAAATTATGGTTGATCATTATACAAAGGAGTCATGAGTTTGGAGCCCTTCAAATTCCAGTTTCAATTAGCCTTACAATCCAGACAAGACAGAGGTCCTCCTAGTCATTCACAAGGCCAAACAGGGTATAGGGTTACAGCCTGTGTTGGATGGCATTACACTGTCTCTGAAGACACAGGTTCGCAGCTTGGAAGTGATCCTAGATTCATTCCTGAGCCTGAATCCCAGGTCTCGGCAGTGGTCAGGGGAGCTTTTGCACAATTAAAATTTGTGCATCAAGTCAGACTTGGACATAGTAGTCCATGCTCTGGTTACATCCCAAATAGACTACTGCAACACACTCTACATGGGGTTGCCTTTAAAGACTGTTTAGAAGCTTCAAGTGGTCCAATGGATGGCAGTCAGACTCCTCACGGGAGCAGCGTACAGGGAGCATACAACTCCCCTGTTATGCCAGCTCCAGTGGCTGCCAGTTTGCTATCAAGCACAATTCAAAGGGCTGGCTTTAGCCTATAAAGCCCTAAATGGCTCGAACCCAGCTTACCTGTCTAAATGTATCTCCCTCTATGAACCATCATGGAGATTAAGATCTTCTGGGGAGACCCTGCTCTCAGTCCGGCCTCCTTCGCAGGTGCGTTTGGTGCGGATGAGAGACAGGGCCTTCTCAATGGTAGCCCCTCGACTGTGGAACTCCTCCCCTGTGATATTCGATCAGTTCGTAGCTTTCAGAAAGAGGGTTAAAACATGGCTTTAGGACCAAGTTTTTGGGGAACAACTGCAGTGTAATAAATGAACATAGAATCTGTGGAATGACATTTGGAATGGCCCTGCATTATGACTTTGGATTGTATGATTTTAATAATTGATGTAATTGTATTTAGATGTTTTAACTCTCTGGTTTTTAATGTAGATATTTACCAATTGTATATTATTTCAAGGCCTTGAATTGTTGACGATATGTGAGGCCGCTCTGAGTCCTGCTCGTAGTTGATACAAATATGGGATACAAATATGGTAAATAAATAAAACAAATACATCCAGACCTTTAAAAAGGAAGATTCACAGAAACACCCTGTAATAACCATTGCTTGAAACTGATTTGTTTCAATAAACCACGAAGGAGACCATTTAAAAATAATGATACAACTAACTTTATTACCTGAAACAAGTTGAGCTTTTTGGCAGAAAGGGTAACAATGTTGTAACCAGATTAGATTCCTGGAGAATGGCATTTTGAATATAATGTTTTGGTGGTGGCTATGGTGATGTGATATCTGAAAACTGTTTGATTTTTAAAGATAATGAGATTAAATTTAATGAGATTAAAAACAAGAAAGACAAATGACATGTCTAACAGGTTTCCTTTCTTCAGGGTTGCTTCAGTTGACCTCATGTTGGAGATGGGTCAGATGAAGCTAGAAGTTAGTATCTTGATGGGACAGTCAGACTTTTTAAATGGATGGCTTAGCAGTTGCCAACAGAATCAGGCATTGGGCCAGATCTGTCTTTCTTGTTTACATAAAGTAATCTTAGGAATCGTTTCCTCTTCTTATAGTCTCATGCTTCTTCCCATGTTCTCATTTTCTCTTTTATTTGTTTCTTCATTTGTAATTAATCTTTAACAAATCACTAATTTTATTCCCACAAATTGCTTGCCTCTCACTCCAGGAATTCTTTTACACAACTTATTAAATCTAAACCTTTGTCAAAAACATGCTTTTCCTTGCCCAAAACCAATACTGCATATTTATTTAAGACACTAAGATGAGGATTATGAATTCACATAAAGATAAGAATTATGAATTCACATAAAGTTTTTATTTATGTTATTGCAAGGTATCCATTCAATTTGGGGTTATTTCTCTTAAATTCTTTAAGGAAGGATACTTTCTTTCTCTCATAGGCTGGCTCCTTGTTAGTAACTATTTAAAGATAATAGGATTAAAGTGATTAAGAAACAAATACGGTAGCTGACTTGTACTCATAAGCTCTCCTATGAAGACACCACTTATTGTTATTTTAATGTCAAGGTGGGCAGTCCTAGTATCACATCTGACCCTTGCCCTGATTTTATGTTGTAATTTTAGAAGTTCTCTGCAACTGATGAGTTCATATTTTTGACAAGAGAGATCTATCTCTTCCTGTACACCTCCCACCTGGAAAGTAGGAAGAAAGAGAGAAGTTGTAACTAAAATAAACAGCAGAGGGGAGTTTGGCATTGCAAATTTCCATCATCTGTTCTCCCGACAAGTAACTCCAATAGGAAAAAAATGTTTTCCTACTCATTTGGCTGATTTCTTTTGCTGTAGGAATATACAATGGATGTTTTCTTTCGCCAAACATGGGTTGACGAGAGGCTGAAATTTGGTGGTCCCACAGAAATTCTGAGATTGAACAATTTAATGGTCAGTAAAATATGGACACCGGACACTTTCTTTAGAAATGGGAAGAAGTCAATAGCTCACAATATGACAACTCCTAATAAACTGTTCAGGATAATGCAAAATGGCACAATTCTCTATACAATGAGGTAAGAATAAACTCACTCTAGTTCTTTTCTGTCTTATGTGGCCCTCTTACATGGATGAGGGGAGTGGTTTGTGTGGCAATTAAGCTAAGTTTTTCTTTTCCTCTTTTTCTAGACTTACGATTAATGCTGACTGCCCAATGCGTCTAGTGAACTTTCCTATGGATGGGCATGCTTGTCCTTTGAAATTTGGGAGCTGTAAGTCTGCACAAAGTTCAAATCTTTCAATATAAGCAAAACCTTAAGCAGTGAAATACAGGTCCACTTGATTTACCTTCATTTTTTTAAAGTAATGCCCCAAGACATTAATAGATGTTTGAAGTGAGCTTCTTTGGATGAAAGTGATAGAAGTAAAAAGAACAAAAATGGTTATCACTAAAAAATCACATTCAGCATTTCATAAAATTTGAATTAAATCCACAAGTCTAAAAACATATTCTATTGGGTCAGTTGACAAAGAGTTAATTAAATTGTTGATTACAACTCTGTGTTTTCCCCCAGCTTGAGATCAAATATTGGGGAGCAGTTCATTTTATGATAAGAGAGATTTGAGCTACTTTCTTCTCCTCTATTTTTTGGGTTTTCCCTTTTCCATATATTCCTCTAGCTAAGATTGTTTTATGCATAAATGGTTTGTGTGACTTTATAATAGCTTTTTCACAATTTAGCAAACATAGGGACCAAAGAGGTATGATTTGTAAATTACATGTATATTATCATCATATTTCAGCTTCATTTAGTTGCTCAAATGCATAAAAGCAGTTATTTACTGTTATTTCTCCTACTCCACAATTATCTTGTACATTTTCTTGTACATTTTCCTTGGAGCTATATATAATTGTGAAGTAATCTTGAAAGAATTTTCTTTAAAATTAAGTGACAGTGAAAAATGAGAAGTATTTTTTTTAAAAAAATATCAAGCCATATACTTGAAATTTCAGCATTTAGATGTTTATTCTATTTAGGGATATAATTCAAAATTATTTTCTATGTCTTTTAGAATGCAGTGCATTTTGGATAATATTGGGTTTTACAGGCTAGTATTTCAATTTATGTTCATCTTTTTCTGTGTTAAACATTTTTGTTTTGGTGTAAAAGTAGAACAAAGTTTACTTCATTATCTGTGAGTATTCAATTATACTTATCAAAAACATGATTTTGCCAAAAGTTAAAATACTCAAAAGGCCACCAAATAGATAATTTATAACTGGGGCAGCAGAAGATACTCAGGGAGATAATCTCTTTCTATACAAACCACATGTTGCGAAGATTGCTTCAATAATGAAATTGTCATTATTGTATGTCAGTGCAGTTAATTGAAGAAATAATTCTTAACTTGTGGAAATAAAAATAGCTAAATAATATGGAAACATTAAGCCATGCATGGTATTAATTTAGGTAATAGTTCTCAGCTGTTAAGCTAAAGATAGTCTTGTTTAGATCAAGTATATCTGCCATGCACAGACATTTATTCCCACTTAAATTGCAGCCAGTTCTGCATATTCACATGGCACTGGCATTTATCGATTTATCTATTTATTTTCACTTGGTAAAATTCTTTTCAGGAACATTACATGTATTTCTTTATTTTATATCCCATATTTATCTCAATAAATAAATAATAAATATTACACAAGGTGGCTTGCTTAAATCAGTAGACTGTAGAGATGGATTTGTGTAGATCAGTGTAGGGGAAAGAAATGACCACATTTTCTTTCTTTCCTTATTTTCTAGCCAAACTTGGGAATTTGCTGTCCTAGTGGGTGTTGACGCTGAGGCAGATATTTGCCAAGCCATTTTGCATGCTGAGTTATCTAATATGGTTTCCATTTAATCCTGAAATTGCTAGTTAGGGATGCAAGATGTCATGTTTCAAGACTCAAGTTTAAAATAACTGTCTCATGGAATTTGTGTTAGGATGTGAAAACAAGTTTATCTCAAGTCTTGCTCCAGGGAACCTTGCTCAAGTTTAATGGAACACAAAGGGTCCTGGTGGAACTGAATTCTCAATTGCACATCTTTATAGCTTTGTAAAAAGGTTACCTTTCCAGTCTCAGCATGTCTCCTTACCCAGTGATCTGGTAAGGGATGTGAGCAAGCTAGTCTAGGTTGAAGTAAGTTGAACTACTTACCAGTTACTTTTCACCAGATGAAGATTCCCATCATCAGAGCGGAAATCATCTATCGGACAGACAGCAAGTTATTTCACCTCAGCAGCCTGAAAGCCAAAACCAAGGGTACAGTAACATCTATTATAGAACTTCAGTATGCTGATGACAACGTTGTTTGTGTACATTCAGAAGAAGACCTACAAGCCACTTTAAACACCTTCGCAGAAGCATATGAGCAGCTCGGCTTGTCATTAAACATCGAGAAACCCAATGTGCTCTTCCAGCAGTCACCAGCCAACCTCTCTCCAATGCCAGAAATACAGCTTAATGGTGTAAAATTAGAAAATGTTGACCATTTCCCCTACCTTGGCATCCACCTCTCCACAAAAGTCAACGTTGACACTAAAATTCAACACCTCCTGAGCTCTGTGAGTGCAGCATTTTTCTGAATGAAGCAGAGAGTGTTTGAGGACTGGGACATCTGTAGGGATACCAAGGTGCTTGTTTATAAAGCTATTGTCCTCCCAACCCTGCTATACGCTTGCGAGATGTGAACAGTCTACAGATGTCACATGCAACTCCTGGAATGATTCCATCAGTGTTGCCTCTGAAAAATCCTGCAAATCTCTTGGGAAGACAAGTGGACAAATGTCAGCATGCTGGAAGAAGCAAAGACCACCAGCATTGAAGCGATGGTCCTCCGCCATCAACTCTGCTGGACTGGCCACATTGTCTGGATGCCTAACCACCATCTCTCAAAGCAGTTGCTCTACTCCGAACTCAAGAACGAAAAACGGAATGTTGGAGGAGAGGAAAAGATATTTAAAGATGGGCTCAAAGCAAACCTTAAAAACTCTGGCATAGACACTGAGAACTTGGAAGCCCTGGCCCTTGAGCGCTCCAGCTGGAGGTCAGCTGTGACCAGCAGTGCTATAGAATTTGAAGAGGCATGAATGGAGGGCGAAAGAGAGAAATGTGCCAAGATGAAGGCGCGTCAAGCCAACTAGGACAGCTTCCACCTGGAAACCAGTGCCCTCACTGCAGAAGAAGATGCAGATCATGAATAGGGCTCCACAGTCACCTACGGACCCACTGCCATTACACTGATCCTGGAAGACTGTTCTACTCGGACAACAAGGGATTGCCTAAGTAAAAGTACTTTTCACCATTCCTTTGAGAAGAACACATATGAACATTCTTCATTGTTGCATGCCAAACGGGAGATTATCTGAAATGGGTCTTTAAAAACCCATTGTTTGATTTTTTTTTTGCAAGAACAGCAACATGTAGCACCTTACAATTGACAGTAGTATTCATGATTATTTGAAAATTAGTCTCGTTCAATTGAATATGTTCCAGGAAATTTGATATACGGTATGTTGATGTAGACTAAATTAGCTATGCTTTGTTTTGATTGACACGAATTGGACTTAAGTCATGACTAACTTGGTGGCTTTAAGTCCCACTGATACCATGTCTACAGGGGAGGTTTAAGCATATGGGAAAGTCATCCAGATTAAAGACCAATGATATGAAGCATGAGATGTAATGGGATATTACTTCTGTTATTTTAATCTGGATATTACCCTTTGGAGACAAATGGTCATGAAATTGAAGATATACACTCTATGACAATTTGATGTAAGAGCTTAAATGTGAAGAAGATAAGAGCAGTGGTTATTCGTAACAGCAGTGGCACGTGAATAATATTGCTATTGCCAGTGACAGCTGTATATTTTATAATCACAGTAGCACCTATTTCACATTTTAGGTTGAGCGTTCCTTATCTGGAAATATGAAATCCGAAGCCCTCCTAAATGCTGAATGAATCTTATTATTATGGTCACAGACCAGATGTGTAAAACATTAAAATCAGAGTTGTTGTTTTTTTTTAAAAAAAAACATTAACATTAAAACCAGAAAGTCAAAACATTAGAAACAGAAAGTCCAGGATATGGAACCATCTTAATCGGCTTCATATATGTCACTTAGAAAATTTGTGTATAAAATAGATACTAAATGAGTAGGTTAAAACATTATCCCCTAAAAACATCCACAATCTGTCTCCTTATTTTCACAGCTGCAGCACAAAACTTAGCCACTCTAAAAGTGATTCATGAGCATTACTGCAGAGTAGTTTTGCAGGTATCCCCTATCATGAGTATGCCCATGCAGTTCAGAGGAAGTGGAAACTGCCAGGCATTTCCTGTTATATTGTCACTTTTATAGGGATATTTCATCTGTTTTTATTACTCTTTAATGCTAAACTTTTTGCTGCCAGCTGCCTGCTTCCATTTTTGAAGGCACAGCAGTGGTTCTCCTGCTCATTCGTTCACAAGATAGAACCTGGTGGTTAGCAGACACCCCAGAAAGAAGAGAGAGGGTGGAGAGACATGCAAGAATCTGTAAAATGGTGAGAGGCATGGATTCATGGCATTTCACAGATCTCGAGTGCCTCTCTAGCCTCACATCTTGTTTCCTACTTGTATTGTGTGTGAAACACAAGGCTGGAGAGAGACTGAGGGTCTGTGAAATGGGAGGAATCTAAGCATTTCCAGCCCCTCATTGTATCCAGCCTTACACATTTAACATTTTTTTTCTGATTTTGGAGTACAAGAAGTACATAACTAAGGTACTTGTACTTCAAAATCAGAAAAAAATAAGAAATACAAAGCACTTCTGGTCCCAGGCATTTTATCTAAGAGATACTCAACCGGGTACAGTAAGAATTTAACTTAAGAGCATCCCAACGTAAAAGGATTTTGAGTTAAGAGCCATTGCTCAGCCTGGGTTTCACTTTGATATTCGAGCAGTATTTTGAGTTATGGGCTAGCGCCAGAGGGAGTGCTAGAGCCAGAGGCACTAGCACTTTAGGCCTTCAAGGGAGCAGCCTCCCTGCCTTGTGATTCAAGCTCTTGTCTGCTTTGGGAGATTGCTGTCTGCTTTGCTCTTGTCTGCTTTATAGAACTTTGGGTTAGTTGATTTTGTGTGGTTTTTATTCCTGGTATGTTTGGCTTCATGAAGAGAGAGAGGGAGAGAGCAAGAAAGGGAGGGAGGCTGGAATGAGTACAGTATGAAGAAAATTATGCTTCTGCCCTTTCATTTTGTGCTTCCTTGACACAACTTTGTACTTTTACCATTTTATACATAATTTGTTATTTATAAATGCATTTTCTTATTTTAAAAAAAGATGTAACAAAATGGGGGGAGGGTGAATAAGAGGTGGAACAGATTAATTCATTTCAATGGGAAAATTGCTTTGAAATAAAAGCAATTTGAGTTAAGAGCTTGATCACAAAATGAATTAAACTCTTAATTCAAGGCATCACTGTATAGTTATTTCCCATCATTGTCTATGACTTTGAAATAGCATACAAACAGCATATGCAGTGTAAGTTCATGTTTCAGATTTGTGCTGGAGAAGAGTAAAATGTTGACATCATTAGTTTTCTCTTCAGCAAATGAAATGCAGGCATAGATGTAGATTCCAAAATAGCTCATCCTTCTTTAGTAAATGACACCTTTCTCATAACATGGAAAGATTTGTTTGCTTGTCATTGGAGCATTTCCCCCTCATTTTCAAGGCTACTACTATTGTACATTTCTGTAAAATGTCCAGAATCATAAAATGTGATTTGTTACCTTCTGCATTTGAAGGGGTTCTTCATGCTATTTTTATCAATCAGCTGGTCCTTAGATCATGCTCTCCCTCTCAGTGTATATTTAGCTTCACAAAGGGAAAAGCCATTTATATTGCTAGATATCAGCACTTTTAAAATATGTATAGCTAGATTTTAGCTGTTATTTTTTTCCCATATGTGCTGATCCGAGGTGGGGAAGCATCTTGTTCTGGTGAAGTGCTGCCTCCACTAGGGTAGCTAGGGCTGATGGGCACTTGAGTTCAGTAAATTGTGGAGGACTACAAAGTAAGCAAATCAGCAAGTATGTTTTTACTTTGAGAGTGTAAAGCTTGTTCTTCTGATTGGAAATATTCAGACAATAATGTCTTCAACAGTTTGCTCCAGATGCCAAAGTACTCCATGACCATTCAGAACCAGAGCAAATGGATCAGTGAAGGAGTTTGTGATAGGAACAGTACTCCATGTGGGCCAATAGCACATACTAGGATACAAATGTTTTGCATATTTTGACATTGAAATTTCACTGATGCAAGTTTTTCTTTTTTACTTTCTCCCTCAGATGCCTATCCTAAAAGCGAGATTATTTACACTTGGAAAAAAGGACCATTGTATTCAGTGGAAATCCCACAAGAATCTTCCAGTCTTCTCCAATATGATCTGATAGGGCAAACAGTCTCTAGTGAAACAATCAAGTCCAATACAGGTAAGCTCATGGCTCACGTGGAGAGGCAATGTTAGCAAGTTTGTTCACTTTCTGAGCATATTTCGTGAACTTGGCTCAATCTGTTGGGAAAAAAATCCCACTGACTTCCTCTCTCAGAGATTGATGTTCAGCATAGTGTTTCAGGACATCAATGGCACGTCCTGCTTTTCTGTCAGTGTTCCGATTACCAGCCAAGTGTAAAATAATAGGTTTGTTGCCAGGATCGCTCCTCCCAATGCCAGACAACACTTTCTTTCACAGAGGAGCCAGCTTTAGGTTGAGTGAGATGTAGAGTCAAGAGAGGCAATTGTGGGCAACACAACTCCAGTTTTTGTCTCTACACTTCAAAGAGAAGTGCCTAGAAAAACAGCTGAATAAAGGCACTTTCTTGCAAGATTATGTCTTTAGCAAGAGTACAGGAAAAACACAGCATGACACCTGAGCACAGGATTTAGTCTTCTGAACTTCCTATCTTACTTTGATAGCAATTCCTGATGAAATCAAAAGGCAGACATATGGTTGAATAGCATTTCAATTTTAGCAGGGCTTTAGTGCTGTTGTCCCTTTGTTATGACTTGGAAAGAATGAATTAAGCAAGTTGAGGGAAATGGCCAAAGGATGGAGTTTGCAAATTTATTGGGTTTATACAACCCAACTCATCTTAGAAATTAATTCAGTTTATTCAACCTAATTCTGCTTGCTTATTCAAGTTTTCTTCAAATCCAGTTCTGCCTGTTTGCTTATTTTAAATGTTCCAGGTTAAAACATGGACAAAGGTAATGCTGATATACTTGTTTCCTAACAGGTGAATACGTAATAATGACTGTTTATTTCCACTTACAAAGGAAGATGGGCTACTTCATGATACAGATATACACTCCCTGCATCATGACAGTCATCCTTTCTCAGGTGTCTTTCTGGATTAATAAGGAGTCTGTTCCAGCTAGAACCGTTTTTGGTATGAAGGTTACAATCTCAGTCCCAGACTAAAGTACTTCATTCCATTTCCACCATTTTTCATTGCTTGTATGTTTCCTTTAGGTGAATATTCACTTCAGGTGCTCTATTTCCATCTACAAAGGAAAATAGGCTATTATCTCATTCAGACATACATTCCATGCACTATGACTGTAATCCTGTCTCAAGTTGTGTTTTGGATCAACAAGGAATCCGTTCCAGCAAGAACTGTGGCTGGTATTCATGCTTTTTCCTCATGATCTTCATTCATTAATGTAACCATTCATGCATTGTATTATGTTTTATGTTGTACTGTGATAGAGGTTAGTATTGGGATTAGGGTTTTCCTTTTCTTTCTTTTTTGAAATAACAATAACAAAAGACTTCAGCCTTCAGGCTGAAAAACGCAGGATAAAAATGCAGGAAATAAATAAATAAATAAACATATTGATGTTTTACCTGGGACATATTCCATTGAATCAATGAGTTCTACTTCTAATTAAGATGGGGGTGGGGGGAGAAATGTGTTCAGTTTGTATTTTAATTTGAACAGCTCTAATTTTTAATGTTCTTACCTGAACCAAAATTGTCTTCAAAATTTGTACTTCTCTGAATATTGCATTGGTGTTCTCCAGATAAACATGTGTACTTGAATGCATTCATTAAGGAAAAGTGAGCATATATTAGGGGAATATTATCCAGTGCAAAGTTGCTCGAAAAATCTGTGCTTTAAATACAGAAATAAAATTTAGGAGACTTGTGCACAAAAATGAGCATAAATTTTCATGCAGACTCAAAAGTTGTGAATTCTCAAAGTATGTAATGAGTTGAGTTTAGGATGGGAAAAATGAAAAGTGATGAGATTCATTTCTCTCTGCTCCTAAATAATCATATGTTGGTTTTTCTTACTTAGGGTCACTTTAAAGCTGTAGATCTGTACAAACTCACCAGATACAAAGTGCCATTGTATCTTGAAGGATTTAGTTCTGACTAAAACATAAAAATGCCTGCCTCTACATATACTTCCTCAGAAATACCTACTGAAAAATAACAGGGTTTCCTTTCAATGATAAATGTAGTTTGGTGAGACACTAGCACTCTTTGGCAGAGAAGACTAAAAATCTTGTGAAATTGCAACTCCCATGATTCTATAGCATTGAGCCATGGCAGTTAAAGTGGTGTCGAAGTTCATTAATTCCACAGTATATATGTACCCCTAGTCTATACATTGGTTAATTGGCTGACTTGGCACATAGTGTCAGTACAAAGGAAGTTTAATTCATCAAGCTTGGAAGGATGACATACATGGTGGCTTCATGTCTTCTTCTCTATGCTTCCTTTCTAGGGATTACAACTGTCCTTACCATGACTACACTGAGCATCAGCGCCCGCCACTCTTTGCCCAAGGTGTCTTATGCTACTGCCATGGATTGGTTCATTGCGGTGTGCTTTGCCTTTGTCTTCTCTGCACTTATCGAGTTTGCGGCTGTCAACTACTTTACCAATCTTCAGACTCAGAGAGCAATGCGGAAGGCAGCCAGGGCAGCCGCACTAGCAGCCGCCCTCTCAGCAGCTACTGTACCGGCGGAGGATGAGATAGTCTCGGTAATTGCTCACATTTCTGATAATAAGCATTGTATAGGAAGAGACAGCCAAAGTAGTAAATGCCAAACAATTGAACAATATTACAGTGATCTTAGTCTGGGAGGGCTTGCATAACACAAAGCAGTTCGTCAGCTCAGGAATCAAATAAGTTGTTGTCCCGATGAAAGCATGGGGATTTATATAATTATTTGCTAAAAAGAGAGTCGGCGAAAATCTAGTTCTGCATCTGTTTTAGTACAATACTATTTATCAGCCTTCTGTGGAAGAGAAAACAGTAAGCTGCCTTAGACAGTTTTGCCGGCATATTCTTGAGCTGCACTATCAGTATCACAGTCATATAAGCAGTGCAGGATCCTGTTCAAGGGTATATACATGGGCCAGCCATTCTTGGATCAGTTTGTAACAGGCATTCTGTAAGTGGGTCATGGGGGGTAGGGAAAGGAAATTAGACTTTACATATACTTGGCATCCTCACATAAGCTTGGCTATGTTGGAGGAAGCCCAGAAAAAGGCATGAAACTGGAAGCTTGCTGTGCCTGACTCTTGTGAGATACTGAAGTGCTTTATTTCAGGAAAGAAAAAAAGATGCTATATTGATGATGTCAAGCACTCTGAACCCTCCTTGTAATAGAAATATGCTGAAAGAATGGCTTAGCAGCTGCAGTACTAAATAAGACCCCCTGTTCCACATTTTCCTCCCTACTAGGGATCTGAAAATCTGTCAATTATGTTCTCGTTGCATTTTTCAGAATCACTCCGACATTTGTACTCCATCCCACTTTCAGCTAAAGTTGCACTGCTTTTTCTTCTCGAATACCCGAACAATTATGTGCATTTTGTACACTCGCCTTCCCCTATTGTAAATGCATTCTGGTAAAAAAAGAACAGAAAGTTTTGGAGGAACTTAAAATTCTGGTTTGCATTATTAGATACTAGGGGTGTGCAATTTTTTGTTAGCTGTAACTCATATCAAATTCATTAAATTCACACTTACAATGTGATATTTGATGCATGGGCATGGCCTGTGCCAAAAACATAAGAATTGAAACTTACCCAACAATTTTTCATTTAAATTTTGTAAACCTTGTAAGGTCCCAAAGTCACTTTTATTTTCAGCACAAGCAAGCAAAGCAAAGCCAAAAAGGCTGCCTTTCCTCTTTAAATTAAGGACCTCTCACCATTAGCAGCAGGGAGAAAGCAGAGTTCTCTGGGAAAGAGACTGAGAAAACACAGAATTCTGGGTATCTAGTTTGGGAAGGTGAGGAGCCCTATGCGAGAGAATTCAAAAGGCCCTACCCTAAACTATATTTTCTAGAATTCTGCTCAGCACCTGAAAGAGGAGTGATTTGTCCCACTGTAGTAGCAGTCAGCCAGAGTTCCAATAAATTGTTGAATCTGCAAAGAGGAGGACTGATTAATACTTCTAGTAAGTACATCTCTGCGGTGGACTGGGAAGAAATCCCTAAACGGAAACTCTATTGGTTAATATGAGAGACATTCAATGAGATAGCTGTTGTAGCTTTTAAAACAATATTTTTGTCAAAACTTTAAAAAAAATCCCTAAAATCAGTAAATGTATGAATATTTCTGAAAGTTGGGGGGATGATCCCCTGTTTTCTTGTGTCATTGTATAGGAAATTCAAGGTGATAGCTCTTGTGGTTTTTTAAAATGTTGTTTATAAAAACTTTGAAAATTTTCCAAAAATCTGTGGATAAGTGAAATATTCTGAAACTTCATGGTTTAACAGTGATAAATGTGTTCTACTATTGTAGCAAGTCATCCAAAGGGAGTTACATGTGAATAAGCAGCAATTATGAACTTCCTTGTGAGCAAACAATAAAACAGTAGTTTTATGATTTAGTGGTTTATGAAATTGTACACCATTCTGAGAAAGGAAACAGGGATATCTCCAATCTTCAACTGCAGCAATTCATGGTCACTCCAGGAAATAGACTGCTAGCAAGACAGATAAGTAGGACGTATTCCTCATAGTATTAAAATCAGCTTAAGGAATTCATTGCTACAAAATATTAAGGAGATGCCAATCTTTGAAGGATTCAATGGGATTTTGATAAATTATTAGGGGGAAGTCTAAAGTTGGAATGGAGAAACTCTGGCTCTGCTGGTTTCTTGGTTTCTTGACTTCCCTCAGGCACAACCAGCATGGCCAGTCATAACATAATGTTGGAGCTGGGGTCCAAGATCTCTGAAAAGCAAAAGATTCCCCACTCCTGGTCTAAGGGACCAAGAACCTGGAGTTGCGGAATTGTGATATATCAACCTTGAAAATGCCATGTGTGCAGGTGTGCATGCAGCTGTTACTATAATCCTCTTCCACATTTGTAATGATTAGGGCATCTTCCTGATGAATGGTCTCTTCTGGATGGATTAACTTACAGTTCAGTTTAATCTTACATGGTATTAATGTTTGTCTCTTTTCCTAGGGCACACCTGCAAAATTACTGCATGCAAATGAATTACCCTTCCCCCCAATTTAAAATACTTTTTATATTCATAGTTTGTCTTGATGACTCTGAATCCTAGAAGTTTTATGGAGGCAGCAACACCCCCCCCCCCCAATGAACAGTCCTCTCTCTTTAAACAGTGGGAATTGAGGATGTTTGTTGGTCTTGATATTGTGTGCTAATTTTCTGATTGCTCTTCATACAGTTTTTAATCTTATTCAAGTTTGCCGAACAACTGTGTAAAAGGCCATGACAGGTAGCCAGACAGTAGCAGTAGGTTAAGTGAAGGATGAGGCATCCTTCTTTGTAGCAGTTTATTCCTTTGCAAATTAGATTTCATCCCCCACCATGCCACAAAAGAAAACATCAACCTTGGTGCTGTTTAGGATGCACAGGCTTTGTCATTGTAAAGTCACTGTTAGTGGGTGGGAGCATTAAAAGAGAATTCTTTCCGAAAAAAATCCACATACAGATAATGGGATAGTGTTTGGGATATACTCCCTAGCAGAATCTCTATTCTCTTTATTTATTCTTCTGCTCCTGCTGTTAGTTATGTGCCCAAATTACTCAGTGTATAGGCTGTTGAAGTGTAGGAGGTCAGCCATATGTTTGATGATCAAACTGTGTAGGTTTTACAAAACTTGATATTGTTGTTTAGTCATATCTGCCTGCTGTGGAAAGGAGATTTAGATTTTTTGCCTTCTGCTTTTGAAGGTTGCTGTCTCTGTTTTCTTTTCATTTTTAATGGATAAAATGTCTGTGGCTGCCTCAGGCAGGTGATACTGGATATTATGAAAGGGTAGCAAATTGTTGGTTATTTCATTTATTAATATTGTGTTTTATTACCATATTTTATTGCCTAACCAATGGTGACAACTTGGTAAATGGGGTGGAAGTGGCAGGGTCCTTTAGCAAGAATGATCACGTTTTTCTAGAATTTGTTATACAATGGAAAAGGGAAGTCAAGGATTATCAGACACACACTCTTAGACTTTAAGAAAACTGGCTTCAGGAAACAGGGAAAATCTGAGCATGATTCCCATGGTCAGGAATACCAAAAGAGAAAAGAGTTCATTATGAATGGGAGTTTCTGGAAAGCAAGATATTGGAGGCACAATTTCAAACAGTTCCCATGAGGACAAAAAATAGGAGGTGTCTAAAGAAACCAGATTGGATGTCTAAGAAATGTTCAGTTGAGCTGAGATTTAAAAAGAACGTTCAACAAATGGAAAAAGGAAAAATCACTAAAGAGGAATTCAAAGCAATAGCCAGCATATTTAGGAATAAAGTTGAAAAAGCCAAAACATAGAAAAAGCGCAGACTTGCTAGAGATGTTAAAAAAATCAGAAGGGTTTTTATGTTTATTACAAAAGAACAAGTAAATGTAGGGCTGTATATAGGTGATGGTGAAATGTTAAAAGGGGACAGGGAATGGGCAGAACTACTCAATACTTTCTTTGCTTCAGTCTTCTTCCAAAAGGTTAACAGTGCTCAACTTGAGGATGAAGTTACAGAAGATGCAGTAGGTGAAATGCAGTACAGAATAGGTAAAGAGGCCGTATAGGAATACCTGACTGGTCTAAATGAATTCAAGTCCCCAGGGCCAGATGAACTGCATCTAGCAGAAGATATTTCAAAACCACTAGCAATAATCTTTGAGAATTCTTGGAGAACAGGTGAAGTCCCAGCAGACTGGAGAAGGGCAATGTTGCCCATATCTTCAAAAAAGGAAAAAGGAGGATCCAAACAATTACCATCCAGTCTGCCTGACATCAATACTTGGAAATATTTTGAAGTAGATCATTAAGGAGGCAGTCTGCAATTACTTAGTAAGTAATGCTGTGATCACTAAAAGTTAACATAGATTTCTCAAAAACATGTCATGCCAGACTAATCATTTCTTTTATTTTTGATAGCATTATAAGCTTGATAGATGCAAGGAATGCTGTAGATGTAGCATATCTTGATTTGAGTAAGATTTTTGACAAGGTCTCCCATGATCTTCTTACAAACAAAGTGGTAAAATGTGGCTAGGCAATGCTACTATTAAATGGATTTGTAATTGGTTGAGGGATCGAACTGAAAGGGTGTGCAGCAATGGTTCTTCTTCATCCAGGGAAGAAGTGACTAGTGGAGTGCTGTATGGTTCGGTCCTGGGCCCAGAGCAGTTTTTATTTTTTTCATGTCAGGAGCTACTTGAGAAATTGCAAATCGTTATTAATGACTTGGATGAAGGTTTAGAGGGCATGCTTATCAAGTTTCTAGATGACACCAAATTGGGAGGGATAAACAATACTCCAGAAGACAGGATCAGAATTCAAAATGACCTTAACAGATAGCTGGGACAAAACTAACAAGATTAATTTCAACAAGGAGAAATGTAAGATTCTGCACTTAGGCAGAAAAATAAATAAATGCAGAAATACAAGATGGGTGATGCCTGGCTCAACACAGTCCATGTGAAAAAGATCTTAAAGTCTTAATGAACAACAAGCTGAACATGAGGTAACAATGTAATGCAGCCGCTAAAAAAGTCAATCTGATTCTAGGCTGCATCAATAGATCAAGGAAAGTAACAGTCCCACTCTATTCTGCTTTGGTTGGACCTCTTCTGCAATACTATGTCCAGTTCTAGGCACTGCAGTTCAATAAGAATATTGACAAGCTAAAACATGTCCACAGTAAGACAAGCAAAATGATCAAAGGTTTGGAAGCCAAGTCCTACAAAGAGCAGCTTAGGAAGCCGCGTCTGTTTAGCTTGGAGCAGAGTTGAGAAGGACTTGGCAACCATGTTTAAATATTTGAAAGGATGTCATAAGGAAGAAGGAGCAGGCTTGTTTTTACTGCCCTGGAGACTAGGACTTGGAGCAATGGGTTCAAATTACAGGAAAGGAGATTCCACCAGAACACTAGGAATAATGTTTTTATAATATTGTTTTTATAATGTTTTAATGGATATTTTATAATGTTTTTAGCTAATGTTTAATTTGTGATTATATTGCTTTTGTTGTTTCGTTTGGCATCTAATGGCTGCCAATTGTGAGCCGCCCTGAATTCTCTCCCCCCCCCGAGGGGGGGGGGGGTTAAGAAGAACAGAATTTAAATATTTGCAAATAAATAAATAAATAAATAAATAACTTCCTGACCATGAGAACTGTTCAACAATGGATCTCTCTGCCCCAGAGTGTGGTGGAAGCTCCTTTGTTGGAGACTTTTAAACAGAGTTGGATGGCTATCTGTCAGGGGTGCTTTGATTATATGTTCTTGTATGACAGTGGATTGGACTGGATGGTCCTTGTGGTCTCTTCCAATTCTTATGATTCTATGATTTTATGAATGTTTTTGTAATATTTATTTTCTTCAGGTGCCAAACTAATTTAATTAGCTTATAATATTATAACCCAGATTGGCAATGTGTGAGTGTGTGTGGTTGGGGGGGGGGGGGGGAGGGGTTGGTTAGTCTGATGTGTAATTTTACCATAGGAGGAAGAATATATTTGGCCAGTTCAGTACTGCAACACAGATCTTTGAAAGCTACTTCGAAAAATGAATCTGATGGTGTGCAGAAGCCACCCATAAATAACCAAGCTTAGTGTTCAGTTACAGGTGGCTCATTTGTTTTCAAAGTAAATTTCCAAGGCATGATTGTGGAGAGGACTGGAAATGCTTTCAACTAAATGTGCTTAGAATTCCCCTTCAGTCCCTGCTAAATTTGTGGATATTGATAACAAAGAGGCAGGAGCAAAGATGTTGAAGGGTACAGCTGTCATGTTCAACTTTATTTCCTTTCCACATGATATCTGAATCCAAGGAGACATAATGCTCCAACTGGGATTGTAGTTGTTTTTGCTGTCTTTTCACCATGGACTGCTGCATGAAAGAAACAACAGTCCATCCTTAAGGGAAACCCTCAAATTCCTTTTCCAATCTAAAAAAGAAATGTCAACCTGAGTATAGTTTATAGCGGCACCACACATAACTGCATTTCCCATGGTCAGACCTGTGCCATGCATGGGACCAGTTCAGAACAAGCTTATAAAATACAATCAAGTAGTAAAGGTTTTTCATGATCTGTACCATAAATCTTATATAGCATTAGGTTTGTAGGCAACAACACAAAAACATAAAGAAAAATGAGCAAAAAAGGGAGGACAGATTTCATTCCATTTTTATAAAAACAAAGAAAGAGGATGGAACTAGATATAGGAATGAGAAAGGGAAAAATCCACAGAAGTGAACTTCAGAGATGTGCACATCTTTAATTAACATTCCCTTTAAAAGTGAACACAGAATAGGAAGAGATGTTTTGCGAATGAATTGTTATTTTATTGACTTTTAAAATAACAATGCACAAGTTTATATTAACATGTTTGGTAACATTTTAAAAATGCATTTGCCCCACTCTCCACTTCCAAGTTAAATATCAGAGAAGACAATTCAAAAGTCAGACCATTATTTTTCCCGAGATCTGACTAAAGCTGTCACTAGTTAACATTAACACTGAATGCCTAGCAACTCAGACAACACCTTAATATTCACATCGTTTGTTTGCAACACTTTATAGAAACACCTAATATTAATATATTTGTTAATGTTCACAAAATGGGGTATGGCTTTTAAAAAATGTCATGACATTTGAGAAGAACTTGGTTGAGACAAGTGAAATATCATTGATATGTTCATTTCATATTGCCTATTAAGAACATGTTATTTGAGCAAACACAAGTATTACCAATAAGTAGAAAAGTCTGGATGGCAAGAATGGTGCTATATGTGCTTATCTGAATGTAAACATGAAAGGAATCTTTAATATAAGACTTGTCTACAAGGGCTGAGTGGCCCACACTTACTGTCGGGTAAACTGGATTAATGTGGTTTAACATTGCATTAAGAAGAAATTAGGGGATATTTTGGAGTTTGACTGAAACACTGAAGCAATTCCACAGTTTGGGCACAGTGAGGACAGCAGGAGCTGGTTTAATACAGATGTGGTCCACTATCCACATGGGCCACTGCCCTGAATCCCTTTCCCCTGCAATCTTCACGGCAGGGAAATAGGATGGACAGGGGTCATTATCACTGACAGATGGCTGCAGAACTCTGGGGGACCTCCTGGCCATCGTGGGTCCCCAGTGTTGACATCAGCAGCACCTAGGAGGAATTGGTTGCCTCCTTCTCCCTGGTTTTGTGAGGACCTCCACGAATGTCAGCACAGTTTACTTGTGATAGTCAGGAGTTCACCCAGAGTTTTGTTGTCATCTACAAGTGGTGACAGTGATGGGTCAGTAAGTTTAATAATAATAATAATAATAATAATAATAATAATAATAATAATTTATTACCCGCCTCTCCTTGTGGCTCAAGGAGGAATAAAACATGCTTAAAATAGCAAAATGAAACAAAATACTATTAAAATACATGTAACATATACACAGATAAAATATGGATAATAATAATAATAATAATAATAATAATAATAATAATGTATTATTTACTACTCTTACTGGACCCACTTGCTTGAAATTAGATTCCATTAAATTTTATAGGACTTAATAGCCCCCATTTTAGTAATTATTAAATAGGGTGTCTGAGATCATCTGGGGAGGCCCTGCTCACGACCCCACCGCTATCACAAGTGAGGCTGGTGGGGACGAGGAGCAGGGCCTTCTCAGTGGTGGCCCCTCATCTGTGGAACTCACTCCCGGGGGAAATCAGGGCTTCAACTTCCCTCCTTGCCTTTAGGAGGAAGGTAAAGACGTGGCTCTGGGACCAGGCCTTTGGGCACCCTGACAATTAGACATGGAACCAGAACGATAGGACCAACAATGTGTGGAAAGTAGAACCTAACTATGAGTCGGTTAAACGCTGACCAGCAATGAGGTTTGTATTGCTTTTATTGTTTTAATTATTTTTACGGGTTTATGGCTATTCCTGCCGATAATATTGATTGTTTACATTAATTGTTATCAGTGTTATAATTATTGTTGTTATTGATGTTATGTTTTTGATGTTATGTTTTGTAATACAGGCATCGAATTGTGCCTTGTTTGTGTAAGCCGCCCTGAGTCCCCCCGGGTGAGAAGGGCGGGGTATAAGCAACCGTAATAAATAAATAAAATAAATAGGGTGTTAAAAATGGTAACTGTAGAAATTCTGACAAACACTGAGCCAAAACAATCTTATTTTTTGAGAAATCCCATCCTTTTCTTCAATCAGAGCTGGCCCTACTAATAAGTAAAATGATGTATCGGCTTCCAATATTTGATATGGAAGCAAATGTCGGAAGACGGAGTTGTGCCCTGCAGATTGCTCTTCACTAAGCAAGTTTGCATAGACATGCCATTTTGTCCATTGCTTCAAGCCATAGGTCTTCACCAACTTTGTCTTAATTTTAGTTATAAATGCAGTTCAACTTGTCCTTTGAATATTGTGTAAAGGGAATATTATTATTCCATCACAATTCTTTCCCCGACCAGCAAAATAGTGGAGTTTGCCTGTGTAACACCCCTTCAAGAAACTCTTAGATAGCAAGATGGGAGTTAATTATTTGGGGAACCTCATACTTCTTAAGCTTCTTAGGCCTGTTAACTTTGGTGTCTGGGAGCAAAAATAAAAGTAGGACATATTTCTGTATTAATGGGACTCTCCTTGCACTGCTGTATGTTAATAAGCAGACTGATGCCATTGTTGATAGGAGTCAATGATTTTATCATCACATTACTTTAGTTTTGAACTCCGTTAAGCCATAATGCTTGTAGCTAAGTTGACTTAGTCTCCAAATCAAGGAGACCAATTAATCTCAAATCCAAGTCCTTCGGTATCACCCATCCATCTGATGAATATGCTAGCAGTGCTTGTCTGTCTGTCTTTTTAATACCAACCTTTTTGATGCTTAGTATTGTAGATTAAAGAATGTAAGGTATATTTGTGTAAGTTATTATTTTCTAATTCGGCACCTAAATTTAAAGATCTATAGTAAGTGTGGTTCTTCATCTTCATACTAGCAAAATTGGAATCAAAACCCTCCCCCACTACATAAACACTCTTTGAACTCAGGGGGCATAGTACTCAAATTCTAAAAATTGCACAAGCAGCTCTCCTTTTGTTGCAAAAATAAAATAACAACAAAGTAATTAGAAAACAGCATTTTGTCCTTTTGTGACATCCAAAACCTTGGGCAATAACCTCATCCTGTTCAATGCTTGCCAAACACCCTACTGACATATCACTTTTATTATTCTAGCAAGAGGATATTATTAGTGGCTCCCAACTTTGCATCCCCAGGTGTTGCTGGAATACATATCCAGAATCTCTACAAGCTCATCCTGCCCAATGCTTGCCAAACACCCTACTGTCACATTACTTTTCTTATTCTAGCAAGAGGATATTATTAGTGGCTACCAGCCGTGCATCCCTAGGTGTTTCTGGAATGTATCTCCAGAATCTCTAGCCATTGGCTGTGTTCTCTAGGCTTTCTGGGAGCTGAAGTCCATAATTGTTCATATTTGTACAGTGTTGTGCCATATGTATCTTCAATTACAATCTGATTTCAATCTAAATTATGTCCTTACTATAAAATATATTAAGGTAGAACAACTATGCTTAATAACCACATTGAAAGAGTATTCTATTTGAAGAGTAATTCAAATTCCAAAATAACACTATTCTTAGATTTTTGCCAGAAAAAAATAGTTCTAAATATTTGACATAATGTTAAGCAACTACACAGGGAAACCAAAATCAAAACACATGCGTTTTGATAATGTCTAGGCAAATTTTGATATGTTGCTTTCAGGAACTGCAATGACAAGTAGAGTAAATTCATTTTTAAAAGGAGCATAGAAAAGCTTTTTACCTGCCAGATTCTTGTATATCTCATCCATGTTTCTTGCTACTAGCATTTCTGGCATTAATAGAGCCAAGAGATCTAATTGCACTCATTCCTTTTCCAAATGTAGATGCAGTTAACAGGTAACATAACACATAAATGTAGGCTTTTGTTTTATGTTTAAATATTGAGTCTTGGAGTTGTGGAACAGGCATGGAGAAAAATGAGAAGGGGAAGGGGAAAAGAACAATTTATTTAAAAACTTAATAGAATTGTATGGTGTTCCATTAGATTTTGGTTAGTGATGGCCTAATGGAGATGGCTGTCTTATTTCATAGACTTCTCTGACATTTAAACTGTGTTGGGTGCTTAGAAAATAAATGTGTGGTGGGTCAGATGTTCTTGTCAGCTAGTTGTCAGTAGATATCTGTGGCACTGGGAGTCAAGTTTTGTGTAATCTTGTAACAACTGGATTTAAATATATATATATACTGATATTTAGAATCCAGCTACAATCCTGATTGGAAAAAGTATCATGGGGTTAGAAGTAGTACAAGGAATGATTAGAACTATAAATTACCATATTTACTCAATTCTAATGCTTGCATTTAAAAAATAAATTACCTTCCCCAAAACTAGGGTGCTCATTAGATTTCCATAATATGATAAATATTGTTTTGGCTTTCAGGCATTTGAAAATTGAGGTGTACATTATAGGCTTGGGCGGTTTCGTTTGTTAATTTCGTAATTCGTTATTAATTCGTATTTAAATTAGCTTACGATCCAATATTGAGCCATGCAGGACTACTGTGAGGAGTAATTAAAAATCGAAACAATTTTTCCAATTTATTTCGTATTGTTTCGTAATTGTTTCGTAATTGGTTCGAAATAGTTTCGAAATAGTTTCGAAATTGTTTCGTAATTGTTTTGTAATTATTTCCGTATGTCTGGTGCAAGTTTTATAGTTGTTGTTTGTTTTATCAGTGATAAAAAATAAATTATCACACCAACAGTCAACAACAGAGGGAGAGGGAAGCTTCAGAAGTTCCCCCTGTCCCATTTGGAGGTTTTTTTTAGCATATTGCGCAATCGCGTCCGCCATTAACAAATTGATTTGTAATTTTACGAAATTTCGTATATTTCGAACTTTTTAAAAGGAAAATTTCAGAATTCTTTAAAAAAACGAAACGCAAAGGCCCCCCTAAAAACGAAACAAGTTTAGAACCAAATTTTTCCGTGGTTACCCAAGCCTAGTACAATAGATTCAATGGCACATTAGACTCTAGTCTGGGCTGAGTAACAAAAAATGACTTCTGATAGCAAAAATTAGTAAAAGTACAGCCAAATACATGCAAAGTATCTTTCCCTTTTCTCCTTGTAGGTGGTTACCTGCACAATCCATAGAATTAAGGAAAATGAATTATAGAATGGCTGGAATTGTTCCTTATAAGCATGATCTTGTTGTACCTTTCTTTAGGGATGTGTCTGCTTTACAGAATTAATTCAGTCTGATCCCATTTTAACTGGAATGGAACAATTCTATGGAATCTTAGGATTTGCATTTGGTGAGGTATTAGCACTCTTTGGCAGAAAAGTCTAAAAATCTTGTAAAACTACAGTTTCCATTATTCCTTAGCACTGAGCCATGGGAGTTAAAGGCCATAAGTTAAACCCACTTTAGAGTGAGTTTAAGCAACCCGCTCCTAAACGAGTTTAAGTCCCCACACCCCAGGGAAGATAACAAGCTTTGCCCATTGGTTGTCCCCATGCCAAACCCAAAATTTTTTTGAGATGGTATGGGCCACCCCCACTCCTCTTCAAAAAGCCTTAAGAATAAAGTAAAACTTACTGGGTTGCCATTAGGCCGCTCTGCAGGCCTGGAACATACCAATGATGTGCTAGAAGGCAGCGGGGAGGGGAGATCGAGTGACCCCCCCCCCGCCTCCTAGCACATCATTGGTATGTTCTAGGAGACCTGAAGAGAGGCCTAATGGCAACCAGATAAGTTTTACTTTCTTCTTAAGACTTTTTTGGGGGTAGGGAGTGCCCTACTCGGTTGTCTGAGCCCACGGGGCCTGAAGAACTAAAATGGGCTGTAGAGATGGATCCCTGGGTATTCCCAGGACTACCCAGGAGTGAGATTCCACAGGGCCCATATCCCATTAGACCTGGGCCGTAGCCCTGCTTTTATCTGAGGTGAATGACTGAATACATGGCCTATGTAATATGAATGGTTTATGGAAACGGCTTTTATTTTCTCCTTTATTAATGTTGTTTAAATGTGTTTTATAGGATAGTTGTTATTATTGCTTTTATAACTATTTGTTTTATACTATTTACATTGCATTTTATTTAAATTGTATTATTCATTACTGTACAAACATTGAGTATTTCCCTTTTTATATCTGTAAGCTGCCCTGAGTCCCGATGGGGAGATGGGGTGGGATATAAATAAAGGGTTTTTGTGGTTGCTGTTGAGGCGTTGTTTGGACACCTCGGGTAAAAATCCGACAGGGCCTGGGATATGGGCCCTGTCTGGAAGGGCCCAAAGTGGAGACAAACCATATTGATTCTCCTGTGTAGATGTACCCTTAACATTTTATATTAGCTGTGTTTCCTAACACAGGCATGTATTTTGGATTCCTGAATTAAAAGAGTCCATGAGATATAGTATTTATTTGTTACTTCCTTTGTTTAATTTACAGTGTAAGATGCCTTTTTCCCAGTGTGAGTCTCAAATAACTCACAAAAAGAGCCGATGTTCTTTTATTTTTGGATTGGTTGTTCATTCCCTCAATGACAAACAAAAGGGAAAGGGTCCAGAAAGGGTGTGAGAAAGAATCCAGTTGCAAGAATTGCTTGGGATGGTTAAAGGCTGAAGTGGGAAGATGAGTCCCCTGCCGAGCCAGTTCATCCATCTATAAAGCCAAAAGTCCTTGTTTTCTTTTCTTTGTGTGTGTGTGTGTAATCTATCTGCAGTTGGAATGAAGAAAAAAAAATGAGCTTTTCGATATTTTGAAGGAATATATATTTTAAAGTGAGGGGTTGAATCTGAGATTTCAACAATTAATTTGGTGTTGCTGTAACATTCTTGGGAGAGGATAGTTGTGGGATGGACAGTGAAAGAGACAGTTTCAGGAAAGCACCTACACACAGAAAAAGGGGAAGTGAAGGGATCAGTAGGAGAAAGAAGTTGGAAATGGTTGTGACCCTGTCCTTTCAGTCCATTAATTGGGCCTGTGCTATTTCCAGAAAGGAAGGGGAACAGAGGTCAAAGAAAAGAAACATTCCAAGTATTTTTCAGGACATTGGAAGATAGTCAAGTTGGCCATTATTGGCCAACATGTATTTTGTGGTACTGCCTTGGTATAAAATGCATAACAGTAACTTTTGAAACTTCCCAGGCATCTTCAGGCAAAGAGGGTGAAAGAGCATGCAAAGGAATTAATGAAAATGACAGTTTTGTGGTTAGTGTATTTTGTTCAAGTGTGCTTTTGGAAATGTGTAAAATAAAAGCTGTAAGACATGTAGGAACAAAGAAAGAGTCAAGTATGAAGTTTCTAATTGACTTTATAAAGCATTTAAGAAGCATATTTGTGGCTCTTCAGTCTGGGACATCCAGTATGAGGAAAAACTTGGGAAAATCTCTTTATTCTCAGGTCATCATTGAAACAGGCATAAGCTATCAGTCAAAGCTGAATCAGGTTCTTTATCTGGGGTTGGAGGAGTTAAACCCCCAGAACAAAATTTGCAGTACATAATGACACAAAAACTGTTTTCTCAAGTGTAGGATTTTGTGTCATCAGATACTGGAAACTGTTTTTCTGAGTGTTAAACCCCTTCAACATGTTTATTTATGTAGTTAGGGTCTATTTATTTGACAATGTTTTTGTGCAAGTTTGATTTATTGTTGTTATGGATTAGTGTCGAATGAGTACTTTACCAAGTGGCTGATCGACCTATTGAGAATTGCCACACCACAGAAGCATAATATTGCTCTCTTCCATGTACCTTAACATGGGAAGTGCTAGATGGAGCATGTAGGGCACCTAATAGCTGATGTATTTAGGGGGGAAATATGGAGGTACTTCATCAAGACATCATGATTGCCATGATCATGGATTACTTTAAAACAGAACTAGGGAACTGCAAGTGGGACAAGGGCCAATTTTCCTTTTTGTGCCTGCCTGGTGGGCCACAACAGTACAAAGTTACTTCTGGCTGCCATTTTGGCTTATTTTTCTTTTTTTCGTCTGTTTGAGATGGCTGGGACATAAGAGAAAGAAACTGTCATTTATTGATGTGGTTTGGGGAGATTTAGGGTTGTTTGGGCAAAAACCACCTCCAAATAAGACTCAAAATAATTTTAGTTTGGTGGGTTTGAGGGCCTTCTGACTCTCATCTCTCCTTGTTGTAATGCCACTAAATTTTGATAGCACAGAATTGGCAGAACTGTTTTTTCTTTAATAGCAAAGCTTCCTGGGAGTTCACTCCTTGTTTACATCAGACTACTGTTGTTTAGAAGCTTTCAAGAGATATAATTCAGTATCAAACCAAGGCACAATTTCCCTATATACCTATATTCGAAAAAGAGAATTGGGTTTTTGTAGGTTTTTTTGGGCTATATGGCCATGTTCTAGAGAACATGGCCATATAGCCTGAAAAAAACCTACAAGAACCCAGTGATTCCAGCCATGAAAGCCTTCGACAATACAAAAAGAGAATTGTATCTTCTCTCCTCCTGGTTTTCCAGCAGGCTCTGACCTCAAAAGGAAACAAAGATTTGGAAGGTCCAGATCCCTGAGGAAATTGCCTACTCTTGGATTAGATTGTAATGCATTATTATTGCTTCAAAATTGCACACTGTTCTGGGAATTATGTTCCCTCTTCTGTCTTCTCCTGTGAATTTCCTTTGAAACAGTACTTAACTAATGTAGAAGTGGGGTAAAATAGAAACAGACTTCAGGGCCTTCCTGCCAGAAACTCCATTTACTATTAAACAATCATAGTGGCTGATTCATATTTCAAATTGTGAAACTGATCTGAACAGCCACATAAATCAGAGAGCAGATTCTATTGCTTCACTTCTAACAGGAGTGAGCAGATTTCCTAGGTCAAGGTGTTGTTTCAGGGCCCATCCAGACATGCCAAAAATGTGGAACCTGTTTTGTTTTTACCAAGGTGTCTAAATGACGCTTCTGGTAAAAGTGAACTAATGAGGAGTAAACCAGTTTACTCTGCATTGATTAAATACCTCATATGATACAGATTTTAGTGAAAAATCTGGTTCTAATGAAGTACTAGGCCTGTGGGGATTGACTTCCAGGGTCATGTTTTGTGACACTGGTGGTCAATACACACAGCAATCTCACACTTTTGAATTTCTGGAGCCCAAAGGTGTGATAGGGCACCCATTCCCCCCCCCCCCTCAGTCCCACATTTAGCTCTTAAAACTTACCTGAAAGTGGCAGCCAGACACGGAGCCTGTTGGAAAGTTCTCCTGGCATGCTAAAATGGCGTGTGAGGAGATGAGAAGGGATTTATCTCATCCTTCCTCCCATTCTCCCATTTCTAGCAGAATAGAGGTATAGCTGACAGAATTGTAGTGGATGAACTGTAATGCAAATATTAAGTGCAAATACATTTATACAGTTGACTCTGCGTTCATGAATTTTGCATGGAATAAAAATATCCTCCACTCAACAAAATTCCAGAGGGGAAACCTTAATTTTGCCATTTAATAAAAGGAGCATACTTTTCCTGCACCGCTGCATATAATGTGACTTGATCATCCATGGTTTTGGTATTCACAGGGCATCCTGGAATCAAACCCTAATAGATAGAAATTGCCTCCTTCCTTCCAAATCTAGCTGGGTAGTGTAAGGGGGATTTTTTTATTATTTTAATACAATACAAAAAAGTGCACAAATGGCAGATATTAAATGTCATCCTTAAATCATCTCTGAGCCAGAAAGGTGTTTGTATTTTACTCATGCAGAAATTCTCCTATCAGAAAAATAAAGGGCTGGTATTTCAATTGGCATGCCCTAGCCAGTTAAGAACCCTTCTACACATGCCTAAAAACTTGGAAGATACCAGGATAAGAGGGAAGGTTGCTGAATTGCATTTGTGGAAAGTGCAGGTGGAATCGGGTTAACAGCTGAAAAGCACGTGTTTGAAAGGTGTGCTTAAAGCCGATTCCACTCCAAAAATGTGAATCTTTGCATGACTGTATATCCCAACAGTCATGGAAGACACACAACTTGAGTCTGAGCCCCCATGTGAAATAGCTGACTGCCCCACTTTTTAATGATGCCTGGAAGTGCCCTTAGTTGTGCTTGCTGCTGTTCCTCATATCTATGGGGGCAATATTGTTGTTGCCCACTATCAAAATGATTTTTAAAATGTCAACCTCATCATGTTTTTAAATACATCAGTTTTTTAAAAGCCACAGCAAGAATCTTAATACAAACTCTGTTGGCAACCTATTGCAATTATGCCTGAAGCCTCATTGAGTGATGTTCCTGCTTGTTTAATTTATTGAATGTTTATTGAGTGCAACAGTCTGATTTTCCCAGCATTAAAGCATCAAATATCTACTTCCTGAATTGAATAGATAACAAAGGAAATGAGAGGAAGTTCCATGTCCGGAATGTCAATTTGATGATATTATAATTGATTTTTTTATTTCATTGTACTTGCCATATGAGCTGATACTTCCAAGGAGATAAGGAAGATAGAAAAAGTTAATTAAATATAGATATGTGTAGATATAAGCATCTAAAAGGCATCAAATTACCTATACAAGTATTTATGTTACTGTGTACTAGAAACTGTTCTGATAGCAAAACCAAATATCTATAGCACAAATTTCTATAGGACAATTTGTAGTTACTTTATTACAGCTGTACCTTGAAAATATATGATGGTAGGTATAAACTGTATTTTTGAAGTAAAGTGTAAATAAAAAATACAAATAAAATAAATAGTCATAAATGCCATGAAAATGTGACACAGTAAAGAAAAGTAGCTGAATTTTAAGGCCTTAAGTCTAGGCTGCACTCATACAAGTCAGGAAATGTTTTCACATATATCCATTTGGAGTAACAGCAAGTCAAAACACAAATATAAAAATCCATAGAGGAGAAAGTGGAATACAATTAACAAATGAAAACAACACTGCTCAACCATCTTGTCTTCTTATCCTATTATTAGAAAACAATTCTCATTGGCACTTTTGAAAATAAATTATAGAAATGAGTGGATACAGGTCCTACTGCAGGTATTTATGGTACTCACTCTATGAAAGCTCAGTGTAATGTTTGGAATGTTGAATTAGGACTTGAGACATTAGTTTCATGGTTGCATTTAGCTAGGGAGGTATTTTGTGACTTTAGGTCGGCCATTTTCTCTCTAATCCTGTCTACATCAACAAATTAATCCCTCTTCTTTCTCTCCCCCTCTTTCTCCCCTTTCCTTCTCTTTCTCTCCCCCTTTTCTCTTCCTCTCTTGCCCTTTCTCTGCCTTTCTCCCCCCTTCTTATATCCCTTTCTTTTCTTTCTCTTTCATTTCCTCCCCTCCTGTTCTCTTCCCTTCTTTCTCCCCCTTTCCTTCTCTTTCTCTCCTCCTTTTCTTTTTCTGTCTTGCTCGCTCACCCTTTCTCCCCCTCTGTTTATATCACTTTCTTTTTTTCTTTCTCTCTTTCTCCTCCTCTTTCTTTCTTGCCTAGCTCTCTCCCTTTTTCTATCCCTTTTCCTTTTGTCTTTCTTCCTCCTCTTTCTTCCTTCTCTTTTATCTCTCTCCTTCCTTCTTCCTCTCCTTCCCTTTCTTTTTCCTGTTCTCTCTCTCTCCCCCCTATCATTTTCTCTTGCTTTTTATCTTTCTTCCTTTCTTTCCTTTTCCTCTCTCTTGTGTCCCTTTCTCCTTTTTCTTTCTTATTCCTGTCCCCTTGTCCCCCTCAATCTCTGTCTCCCCTTTGCTCTCTTTTGCTCTTTTTCTTTCTTTCTTGCCTCCTACTTTCTCCCCCTCTTCTTCTCTTTTTCTATCCCTTTTATTTCTCTTCATCCCCCTCTTTCTCTCTCCATTCCCTCGTTCTTCTTGTCTCCCTCTTTCTCTCTCTCCTCCTTTTTCTATGCCCTTTTCTTTCTCTTCCTCCCCTTCCTTCTTTCTCTCCCCTTATTTCTAACTTCTCTCCATCCCCTGTTGATAATGCTCTTATTTTTTCTTTCCACCTCTATCTCCCTTCTCTTTCTTTCAGTCCTTCCTTTTCTCTTTCTGTTATCCCCCCTTTCCCCCCTCATTATCTTTCTTTCCCTCTTTTTTATCAGTCTCTCTTTTTCTCTTGTGCCCTTTCTTTTTTCTCCCTTTCCTCTCCTTCTTTCTATCTTTCCTTCTTTCTTCCTCTCATTTTCTTTCTCTCTCTCTCTTGTGCCCTCTTTCTCACCCCCCTCTTTTATCTCCCTCCTTTCTTCTTCCTCTCTTTTTCCTGTTCTCTCTCTCTCTCTCTCTCTCCTTCTCCTATTATTTTCTCTTGCTTTTTATCTTTCTTCCTCTCTTTCCTTTTTCTCTCTCTTGTGTCCCTTTCTCCTTTTTCTTTCTTATTCCTGTCCTCTTTTCTTCCTCTCCCTCCCTTTCTCTCTCTTGTGCCTCTCTCCTGCACATAGGAATCTCTCCATATTTGTATTAGGATTTTTTTTTTTTTAAAAAAAACTTCTGGCTGTCCCCCACCCACTCTCCATTTTATCTTGAGACACAGAAGAGTTGTGAGGATGGTGGGGGAAGAAAGTCTGGGATGGGCAGGCCTGTGTGGGGACTTGCTCTGAGGTCCCGGGTGTATTTATCCTGCATATTAATTACATCTTTTGGCACTGCCTGGAAACACCCTGTCTGTGTGACATTGTGGTGTAAAGATCAGCATGTGGGGATAACTTTGCTCATAATGTGCAGAATGGGGCGAGGATCCCAACAATAAAGTAGTTTGAGTATTAAAAGCAAGCAAAATCTGAGAGTGACAGTGAGCAAAAGCAGTGGCTCAAAGACTCTGTTTATAAAGAAGGATTATTATGATGATTAGTGCAAGTGGACATAGATAGCCCTCTTTCTGCTTCTGTGACACATCTGTGGCTGATCTTCCTTTTAAATCTGTCTTCAGCTTGCTGTGTGAGAGGAGAAATAGAAAATCAAACATCTGTGTTCCTGATAGACAGGGCCCTGTCACCTATATGTAGGGCCTTTCAAACCATTTGCAAAGTATTTTCTCTGTCAGTTATTTGGGTTAATGTGAGTGGTGGTAGGATGAAGAATCAAGAAGGAAACATTTTGGAATGGGAAGATAGGAGGGATCAGGGAGCAGATGAGTTATTTGGGTCTGTGGAAATGTAGGTCAGCAGAATATCTTAATTTTCTTACATAAAATACCAAATTTGATAGAAGAGCAAACAGGTGCCCCTTTGAAGGTATCTTGGCTATTTACCTAAATAATGTTTTCCCTTCTCTTCTTTCAATCTGTTTTTTTCTTTAGCACTAAAGGAGGTACTGCCAGTTGCTGGAAAAGAGGGAACACTTTCCATACCAGCATGTGTGTGTTTGTTGGTTTGTTGTCAAATTCCATAGGCCTCCTCTTATTCTAGTGATTCATAATTCCAGCTTGTGGGGCAATGTTTGGGACGTTTTATCCTGTTCAGCCCCCAGACATTCCATAGATGTTTTCAAAAGTGTAAAGACTGGGCATGAGTCTGAGCATGTAACAGCATGAGCTGTGCCAATGCTGAAGCAAGGCCTGACTTATGATAGTGGGGCAGGACCCAGGGGGCAATTAGTTCCAATAAGAATAAGATGAAGGCTCTCAGGTTTGTAGGATCTCAAGTTGGGTAAGTGACCTGTTCTTGATGGGGCATCCCTAAATCCACCTCTTCCATTGATGGCTCAAATGGACTCCATGGCCTAGAGTACTTAAGTTAAACTTTGACTGGTCATCTAGTTCTGTTATTTTTTTCTCATAACAATAACCAAGCTAAAATAATTCCTCTATTGGTATCTTCCCAATTGGATTACTGTAATAATGTAGATATTTGCTGGAATATTTAGAAACCATATAACAGTGGCTACCAGTCTGAATTCATGATGTTGGCAATGACATTCAAATCTTTAAATGGCATCCAAATTTGCACATGTGTTTTGGGTTTTAAAATGTATTAAACTGGTTTCACCTTGTTATATCTTGTTATATCTTGTTATATTTTAAAATATGGTTTTGTCTGCTAAAATTGTTTCTGTCTGTTTCATATTGCTTCTGTGGGTGCTAGAAACAATATCATACGAAAGCTGACTGGCACAACCTGGGGATCAAAACCAGATACAGTGAAGACATCTGCCCTTGCGCTGTGCTACTCTGCTGCTGAGTACGCATGCCCAGTGTGGAACACATCTCACCACACTAAAACAGTGGATGTGGCTCTTAATGAGACATGCCGCATTATCACGGGGTGTCTGCACCCTACACCACTGGAGAAATTACACTGTTTAGCCGGTATTGCACCACCTGACATCCGCCGGGAAGTAGCAGCCAATAGTGAAAGGACCAAGACAGAGACATCTCCATCTCATCCCCTGTTTGGGTATCAGCCAGCACGTCAACGACTTAAATCTAGAAATAGTTTTCTAAGATCTACAGAGACACTCGCTGGAACACCTCAGCAAGCGAGAGTCCAAAAGTGGCAGGCTCAAACCCAGAACCTCAACCAATGGCTGATACCAAATGAGAAACTCCCCCCTGGGCACACAGAAGACTGGGCGACTTGGAAGGTGCTGAACAGACTGCGCTCTGGCACCACAAGATGCAGAGCCAACCTTCAGAAATGGGGCTACAAAGTGGAATCCACGACATGTGAGTGTGGAGAAGAGCAAACCATTGACCACCTGCTGCAATGCAACCTGAGCCCTGCCACATGCACAATGGAGGACCTTCTTTCAGCAACACCAGAAGCACTCCAAGTGGCCAGATACTGGTCAAAGGACATTTAACCAACTACCAAACTCACACATTTTGTATTTTGTCTGTTTGTTTGCTTTGTTCTGTTAGAAATGTAAAATAATTTGACTGGTTATCCTGACACGACAAATAAATAAATATTGCTTCTGTTGGTTAAAATGAGTTTATTGAGTGCTGCTTTGTGCATTTATATAGCTATTTTTGAATGCTTATATATTTCCCTTCATCAATCTTAGAATCTGAAATAATATTTCTGAATGAGACTGCAGATTAATCTATCCCCCCTTTTTGAGTAAAAATAATGAAGAGTCTTTCAACACTTTCAAAATCAATGCATTCATCATGGAAGAAATGTTTTAAAGAAAGGTGTTTGCGATGTCTTGCCATTGGCAACAATGCCTGTATCATTTCGCTCTACATTTTAAAAGTCAAAAGAAAGTAAGAAAGATAAAAAGTTGCATTCCCTACTAGGTTGTTAATTAATTAATTTTTTATTTATTTCGAGCATTTCTACCCCACCCTTCTCAACCCCCTAGGGGGGACTCACAGGGCAGCTTCCAGCCGGCACATATTCGATGCCTACAATTCAGCACAATAAATAACCTAACAAACATCAATAGTTAAAACATTAAATTAATACAATAAAATCTCATAGAAAGGTCAGCCTGGTGGCCAACGTTTCGCCAGTACATGAGTCCAATCAGCATATCATAATCCATTTCCAAAGCTTTAGTCATCATTGTCCTTATCAGTCTGCCCGATTACCCAAAGGCCTGGTCCCATATCTATGTTTTTAATTTCCTTCTAAAAGAGAGGAGGGATGGCGTTAATCTAATTTCCACAAGGAGTGAATTTCACAGGCGGGGGGCCACCACCCAGAAGGCCCTATCCCTTGTCCCTGCCGGTCTCATTTGTGACAAAGGCGGGGCCGAGAGCAGGGCCCCTCCAGAAGATCTTAAATTCCTAGGCGGGACGTAGAAGGAGATATGTTTGGACAGGTACGCTGGGCCGGAGTCGTATAGGGTTTTATAGGTCAAGACCAGCACTTTGAATTGTGCTCAGAACTGGATTGGCAGCCAGTGGAGCTGACATAACAGAGGGGTGGTGTGCTCCCTGTATGACGCTCCGGTGAGTAATCTGGCTGCCACCCATTGGACTAGCATGTTGCAGTAATCTATTCGGGATGTAACAAGGGCATGGACCACTGTGGCCAGATCCGACATCCCAGATAGTCCTTTTGCTCTCTGACAATGGTCCTCCATGCACAATCTGGAGTTCCAGCTTTGTGTGGAATACCATAGCTGCATGTAGCTGATTACACTCTCAGCCTTTCTAGAGTTGATCTCTGCCAGTCTGAAAAGGTTGGAGGAACAGTGTTCTGCTTCTCCATCTGCTTTCTCCCTGTTCTGTTTCAGAAGGCCTGAAGAGGGTTGCTTTCTTCCTTACTGGGACCATCTTCTGACAACTTCCACATCTGCTTTTCTTCATGGGCTGATTATATTTATTAATTCATAATCACGCAGTCACTGGGGAGTACACCTCATGAAATCCTTCTTACATGTTTATGCATAAAGGTATTCTTGTTACATTGGCAGGCTGTCCTGCCATCTAGGTGTGTGCAAAGTCAAAGCTATAAAAAAGGTAATGTATGAACAAGAGCTGGAAACTGAAAAGAGGAATTATTCTACAGATGCAGAAGGGTGATATTGCTAGTAGATAAAAGGAGAGAAAAGCACATATGGGAGCAATTTCACAGAGTTCAGTATTTAAGTGAATAAAATAGGCAAGGTTAGAATTTGTCCTGGAAAATTACAGTTTATTAGAGGAAAATAAAGAGGAACACTAAAGAAGACAGAATTGAGAACATTCACTCTTTGCGGTATGACTTTCTCTCACTTTTCTCTACTGACTCAATTTGTTTTTCAATCTGATTTTTTAAAAGATATACTGTATATACTCTTTCTTATGAAATAAATGGGACTTTCTCATATTATTTAATGTCAAAGCATTCCATCAAATACAATTGTCCAAAAACAATGACAGTCAGACACAAAATGCATGCGTTCATGCATTTGATTGAGAGTTACTTGCAATGTTTCTGGGCTTTTTGGTTTCGTGTACAGTTGTGATCAAGCTACAGATGATAAGAGAGAAGAAAATGATAAAAAAGTAAAATAACAGGAAAATAACAAAAAACATTGTGAATAAAATTCAGAACCACATTTCCAGGAAATTGTGCAGTAATGTTATTTTCTTTTTTACAGCACTCTGATTCGAATTGCAATCTGAAGAAACGAATGAACTCCATGACATCTCAAACAGATCAGTCCCCTGAAACAAGTATATTGTCCAATAGCGCATCTCAAGGTCAACAAATATCTGCTCCTTCACCACCTTCACCACCACCTCCACCACCAGAAATCGGAGGCACAAGTAAAATAGACCAATATTCTAGGATCCTTTTTCCCGTGGCATTTGCAGGATTCAATCTAGTATACTGGGTGGTTTACCTTTCAAAAGACACTATGGAAGTGAGTAGTAATATTCTATAGCAAGGTGGCATGTGAGGGTGTTTCCAGATGGACAGCTCTTATCATTCTTGGTCAGAAGGCCTTGTATAATTATTCCATCTTTCTAGGTACCTGTCCAAACAGGACCTTTATTGCAGTATCTACCGCAATAAAGGGGCTGTCCAGACTATGTACTGGACAGTCCCGAATTAATTTGCTACAAACCAGGAAAACCCTTTTTTGTAGCGAATTAATTTGATAGTGGATTTATTCCGTGCCTTCTTGGAGGGAACAGGATAAATCCACTATTTCCAGACACCATTCCCACAGTTTACCGGGATAAATAAGCCCGATAAACTGTGGGAATACCCACCCTCCCCCAAGCCCCAAGACCCCTTAGAAAAGTAATAAAAACTCCATTACAAGCCTCGGCTGGCTCTCCCGGCATGTAGAAATGATGCACCAGGAGAGTGGGAAGGGATTTCCTTCCCTTCCCCCTACCCTCCTGGGGCGGCTGAGGCTTGTAATCAAGGATGGGTAAATTTTTATTACTTTTCTAAGTAGTCTGGGGGCTTGGGGGAGGAGGTAGGGTCTCCAGATGTTCTCTCAGGCTAGCACGCACTTTCTGGGGTAGGTGTGGACAGGCCCCCAGGAAAATCCGCATTTTTTAAATGCAGATTCTCTTGGAATAAAGGCCTGTCTGGATCTGGCCTAAGAGAGGAAAGCAGATAGAAGAGTTGATAGGACGATACAAGTGGATTGCAATGAAAGATGACATAATCAGGAGGCTTTCCCCCCATAGGATTCTGTGTGAATTGCAGCAAATGGACAATCAAATCCTTGTCTGGAAGCATCCTCTATTTGCTTGATATGATATATAATTTTCTGATACATCAAATGTTGAGAATCATTTTAATGAAAATATACAGTTGGTGTCAACAAGCAATCTTCTGTGACTAAAAATGTTTTCTGTTCATTTTTGGAAATCAAGAAAACCAATCATGAAAAATCATCTGTGCATGGACTTGCCTTTTATATGGAAATGATTTGAAAATGGGTTCATGCAAAGGCAGGGGGATAAATAGGGATGGCGGTACAAGAAATCTTTCCTGGCACGAACTTCAGCAGTTTATTACAATATGGGTCAATTCCTCCCATTCCAGCCGGGGCCCATGCCCATTCTTTGTCCACTCCAGGGATACTGTTTGTTGTGCATGGCCATCTCCATGGCAGGGTTTATGGTGAAGAGATGGAAAACTCTTCTTCCTTTTGGCTTTCATATGTGAACTTATTTTAGGATTAAATTCAGCATGTTTAGGATCAGGATGCAGAGAAGTTAAGGGGAAATATACTACCAGCTGAGTATACTCCTAACCAGGAGGTTAAATGGATGGGACAGTATGCTGTCATGAACTCTAAGAAGGAATTCACTATGACATGTTGATGAGGACACTAAAAGTTATCTTTTTTATACCAAGCTGGATTTCTGGTCCCCTTTCTGTCCTTTCAACTCGGACTCACCATCAGCTTTAATTCTGGGATTTCAAATCCTCTTTTCTAGCCTTATATGGAAATTCTTGTTGTTCTCCGCGTCTCTCATCCAAATACTAACCTTGCTTAGCTTTCAAGGTCAAACACAATGAGATATGTTCAGGCTAATTTTGTTTTCTGGTATAATCCTAACTCCATATTTGGCTATACCGGTGTTTCAGAATATTCACTTATATTTCTGAGCCTATCTTCATTATACTATTCTTGGCTTTCCTGTATCTCAAATCATGTGCAACAGGAAGATCTGTCAATGAAAGGTTGTTTTTATGTAGTTGGCTGAATTGGGATGCACATTTTAAATCTGAAAATCTCCTTTCAGTGGGTAGCATCCAACAGGGCACATTTGCTGACAGAATGAATTGAGAGGAGGAGATTACAATGACTCCAACCCTCACACACATAAAAAAGCTGATAAACCCTCCTAAACTCATTTCCAGGTGATACCAAAGGCTGCAGCAGGAAGGGAGAGGAAAAAAAGAAGCCATTGCGTTGGTGCTAAAACATTGGTGCAATCTTGAATTTATGCTAGAGGGGTTATTTATATTAAATCTTTATAAGAGGCTTTGATGGGGCCTGCCACCAAATGGAAGGACTGATTTCTGAAAAATGGGATATTATTGTAATGGTATGGTCGTAGGTGGGGGTCCCCTGATAGAGTAGTAAGAGTAGCAAGAGTTGATTTGTGGCTTGTTTAGGTTGCTGCCTTACTGAGAATCTCATTTAATATGATGTAATTTAAATGAGCATAGGGACAAATTCAAAACCGGACGTCTGCTGTGTAACTTTACATAGTCATATTTGAAGCAGAGTACTTTCTGCCATGTGATTGGTCCAGGAGAATATGGGTCTGTTACTTTAAAAAGCTGACAGATGTTTAATTAAAGAAGCATGCATGGTGAGGTTTATAAATTGCAAAATCAAAACATTCAATCAATTGTTGTAAGAGGACGGACATCCTTTTCCACATAAGATCAGTTTGTAATTAATTTGGATGGAATCTATCAGTGTGTGGCGTCGCTGTCATGCGTACATAAAATTGGATCAATGCCACATATTTCATAGTTTATCTAACACAAACACACTCCTCTCATAATCACAGTGAGATTTACCACTTTGTAAATTAGCACAGACAGACAGAGACAGACAGAGATTGATGGAGAAAGGATTTCCCCCTTCATTTCCTTTCTTTTAAAGAAATTGCATCTGTGAATACAGAATTAAGGACAAAATACAAATTTTGGAAGCATAACCAAAAGGTTCTCCTTCATCAATTAGATTTTCTACCTTGAATTGTATATTCTGTCTCTCTCTGTATGTGTGTATCTGTAGGTAGGTAGAAAGATAAATGAATGTGATTAACGAACAGAAGTAGAGAGAGAGAGAGGGAGGGAGGGAGGAAGAGTTACTTTCTGATTTCTTCTGTTGCCAGGGATGAAACTGAGCTGCATAGTACAAAGCTGTTTAGAACAGTATTTTATCAGCTTTCTTAGTGGATGATATTGTCCTCTACATTGAGGCCATGTGATGTTAGAATTTTGGTCTATAAATCCAGCATAATGCTGCAGTGTAATGTAAGAATATGATGGCAAAATTAATCAAGAATCAAATTCAAATCAAGTAGAAAGATGTACAAAACATTGCTTTAGTGTAGGTTAACCAGGATAATATACATTTGATTTATAGATAGGAGATAAATGCATATGTTTATTTTCCCTAATACAAGTAGTGGAACTTAAATGTTCTCGACTTTGGATGAATCAGGTTTTACTGTCTTGATCTCCTGTAAGTTTATTTATTCAAATATTTAAACCATGTCCTATATCAAAAGATATCATAGCAGCTTACAAAAACAATATAACAAATGAAAAAAAATAAACAGTTTAATAATTAAATACTAATAATTTGAGTAAGACAAAACATAATATTATAATAACACACACACACACACACACACATACCGAGTAAGCTTCCAGTCCACCACAAGATGTCTTTGTGTCCATCCATCACTATCAGCCACTTGTGTGGAGGATTTTGGAGTATTTAGGATTTCGGAATTCCAGATAAAGAATGCTCAACCTTTATTGGAATTGGTAATAACCTATCATTTATAACACTGATTATACTTTTAGTTTCTTGGTAATGAAAGATCTTTCACCCTTATTTTATCAATTGTTTTGTGCTTTTATGACTGCCTGGGGCATTTTCCAACTGAGCAATATATAAATGAAATGAATAGATAAGAAAAATGAATTAATCTATAAGCCGCCCCAAGTCCCTTTTGGGAAATGCTGGTGAGATATAAATAAATAAATATGGTTATTATTATAAATATTAAATAAATTAAATTGGATTCAGTAAGGGAAATTGTGAGGATTGGCATGAAGGGGATTAATTATTTCTGATTTCATCACTTGCATCACTTTTAATGCCAATTCCTTTCAAATAATCAGTATGAGGGACTATAAGTCTTTATCAAGCTGCATTTCTATTGCTGGAGAGGGAAATGTCTGTAAAAGAATGAGTCAAAGAAAGGGAGAGAGACTGCCATGCACATTTGCTATCGGGCATTATTGAGTCAAACCAGCTATGATTTCCCCATACAATGTGTTGCTGATTTAGTCTTTCTGAGACAAATGAAAATCAATAGTAGTTGTCTTGCTGATTGACTGCCCTTTAGGGAGTATTTTACTGAATTTTCTTTTGAATCTTTTCTTTCAGTTTTTTGAACCTACGGCAATGCATATTCGAAATGACCATCAAGCCTACTGATGAGTACCAACTCAGGTGTGACACAGAACTGAAAGATTTACTGGACTAAGTGGCTAGGACAAAGGACAATTGGAACATTCTAGTCACTCAGAATATAAAATACTCCAGATTTTGAAGATGCTACCTGAGGACATGAAAGTTGACACATGAATGGCACAATCCTTGAAATGTATGCACCTGTGGAAGGTGATTGCTAGAACACGTTCTTCTGTTGATTCACTTCTTGTTCTGGCCATGTTGCTAAATAGCTCAGGGCTAAGGCCTCAGTTTAAATGTTCAGTTTTTAAATGGCAAAAATGTCCCCTACAATGTGAATTCCTTTGTTAAGTACAAATTCAAATTGCACAGTTTTGTGGCACAAATATTCTACACCAGCTTTACATTTCTAGTATAGATGAGTTTTTAAGCTGATATGCAATTTAATTTTATGAATTCTTACTCAGATGCAAATTTAGCAAATTCATTGGGGTGTATTCCTCTGTATGGGACCACAGACTTGATCTGATTAACTTAGGACAAAATCAGTTTTTGCTAGAGTGGGTGTTATGTTTAAATAGTTCAGGGACCAATGCACTTTGCGATGAAGCCTTTATCCAGAAAAACAGAATATTCATAACCCTTTAACATCTTCATCCACCTCAAGCTTACTTACAATGAAGATGGGAAAAGAGTGGCCTTGCCCTGCCTTTATTTAATGCGAAACTGGGAATTTCCTTCCTACTGGTGGATTAACAATGTAGTCTTGTGCAGAAGTAAGTTCTGTTGTGCTTGGCAGGGCTCTTATTCCATGGTAAGTATGCACAGAATTGCATCCTGAACAAAAAAAAAATGGTTTAAGGCACTATGCATGGATCATGGTCATGTGCATGGAGCTCCTGTAACCAGATACTGTAATGCTATTCTAATGTAAAAGTGACACTAATGAAAACATTTTTCTAAAGGAGGATCCACTTTGTCTACACCTAGAAGCTCTGGGGTCACCTCCAAATCCTTTTAATGGGATTTGTGTTTATATCACTCAAACAAGGTATGTATAGAGGAGCACACCATGTATTAGAATAGTGCATCACAAGTTATTTGATTCTGAGCACAGGGATTTTTCCTCAATGTATCATGGCCTGGGACAATATTTCTGTTCATTGGCTACAGTTATTTCTTTTTTCCTTGGAAATGGGATCCTCAACCAATGGTTTAGAAACCATAGGTAGCAGTAATCCTCCTCTAGGGGAAAAGAGAAACTCCATAACAAATATTTGAGTAGATTTTTTTGTTTTGTTTTAGATTACTGTAGTTTTAGGACCCTTCCAAACAACCCTATATCCCCGAATATCAAGGCAGAAAACCCCACATTATCTGAGTATGGACTCAGATATCCTAGTTCAAAGCGGATATTGTGGGATTTTCTGCTTTGATATTATTAAGGAATTTAGGAATGTGTGGAAGGACCCCTAGTTTATTTTTATATTATTGTAGTTAGAGTATCTGTGGGAAAGTTCATAAAAGCAGAGGTGGCTTATCAAATATCCTGACCCCCAATTCTTCAGGTCTTTGAAAACCAACCCTTTGAATTGCACCAGGAAACAAATAAGAAGCCACTGTGTTTCAGGTAAGGATAGAGTAATATGACCAACGAAGTGCAGGCCAGAACAATCTGGACACTGCACAATGTGTTTTCACACATTCTTAAGTTCCATACTACAGAAAATGACACTACAGTGAGTAGACTGAAGTAGGATGGTGGCTAGTTCTGCCTTCTCCATGAAATGGGTAGAGCTGGTGTACAGGCCAGAGCGGGGCAAAAGTCCTCTTGACAGCAGCCATTTGATCTTCCACGTGTTGAATTAGAGTTGATCTCAGCTCCCATTCCTTTTTAACAAACCAATTTGTAATCTATTATTTGAAGTTGGTTCATTTAAAATAAACCACAGTTATGATTATGGTGATAAAAGAGAGAATATGTAAGTGTAAACTTCCAGTTCTTCCCACATGTTTGCACAGGAGGGCTCAGAAGGAGAGGCTAGGCTCATTCTTGTAATGCTAAATCATTTTAGCATAGCATCTGAAACGCTTTTTTAAAATGAAAAAATACTGGGCATTTCAATCTAGGATCAACATATGCAAATTGTGTGAGAGAAGTTGAAAGATTAACTGTTGGCATACTCTGCTGAGTTGCTCTTTCATTTCTCATGTATCTTAATAGAACAGGTATGAAATACTGTCTGCAAATCCAGCAGCTCTTTCATTTCAGATCTCTTCTGGAGGCATCTGGCTCTCTTGTACCCTTTTATGGCACACAATTTTTGCTGTAGTTCTTTGTAATGATCTTAGAATATCTGGGCATGAATGTAATGAGACTGCACTTTGTTCCTCAACCCATTTTCCTTCCAGTGAATGAGAGATTGGAGATTGGTAATGCAAAGGAACAGGCAACGGAGAGGGTATTCTACTCAAAGCACTGTGTGGCTGAAGGTTCCTTATTACATTACAGTAAGAACCCCTAATGAGGCTCACACCCTTTGGTCACAGCACAGCTGCAAAGGGTTTGGGGCCTCTGTTATGCATTTGGGTTTCAGAAAAATGAGGTATCTCACGCATCGGCCTGTGAAGAGGTATGCATGTTGCACTATTGTACCTTATAGGGGAAGCTGGGGAGGGGAGGCTGGAATAACTCCTTATGTTTTTATGTTACTCTTTTGGAATAAGTCATTTCCAAAAAGGAGTCAGATGAATGTTTGGCTCTTTGTGCAATTACATTTTGTCTTTTAATAAAAATGTATATTTTATATGTACACTTGTAAATATGTAAATATAGTTTTAACATCACTTGATATAGCAATAATTTATGACTATGAAAGTACTGAATTTGGAAAGAAGCCCCTGATGTATGAGGTTAAATGTATTTGAACTATTTATTTCTGTATTATTTTGTTAAACTAATAACAATGTAGAGGAAGAAAGTAAAATGCAGCAATACTATAAGATTGAATAGAAAAATGTTAAATATTGGTTTTGAATGTACTCTTAAAATATAAAGTTAGCTCTCTCTCCACTTTTTATGGACAACCTTGTATTCCAGCACTATTGTGGGTCTGCTTCACCATGCAACAGTTATGGCCTCCATCTAAAATACATTTTACACATGGCATTATTTAATGGCTCATGCACTGTTACTTTGAGATGACTAGAAGTTTTACTGATGGCTCAGTTTCTGCATGGATGCCTTGGATCTTCTCATTTAAGTAATAGAAAGAATTTTAATGAGATATTTGTTTTTTATAGTAGTAAAGCAATATTTATTTTATTAAATGCTTTGTAGAAATATATCATGGCCATGCAACTACTTTGTAATAATCTTGCTGTCTATATCATAATAAATCTTCTGACTTTTATGTGAAACAGAACATTGTTGATGAATATTCAACTTGGAGATATAAGCAAAGCCATGAATTAAAAACAGAGCTGTTCCAGAAAGGTTTTTTTTTTTTTGCTCTTCATGATTAATGCAAACATCTTAGACTGATTCATGGTCCAAGTGTTTTACTAAAAAAAAGAAGAAGAGAAAAAGAAAAAGGGAAGAGGAAAAAACCAAAAAAAAAAAAAAAAAGAAAAAAAGAAAAAAAGAAAAAAAGGATACGACATGCCACAGTATACAGGTGCAAATCTTAGTTTGAAAGACATACATACAAAATGTTTTGTGTAAAATGCTAAAAGATAATCCCATTATGGAGCACTTTTTAACAAAAAGGCTGTAGATATTGAGAAACTGATACTTTTCAGAAAGTAAATTTTCTGGGATAAATTATGCAGAATTGGCATATACTGAAAATAGATGGATCCATCTACCTCAGGCATCCTCAAACTGTGGCCCTCCAGCTGTTTGGGTCTCCAACTCCCAGAAGCCCCATCAAGCTTGTTCAATTGTCAAGAGTTCTCGGAGTTGAAGGTCCAAACAACTGGAGGGCCACAGTTTGAGGATGCCTGAGGTAGATGGATCCATCTATTTTCAGTATATGCCAATTCTGCATAATTTATCCCAGAAAATTTACTTTCTGAAAAGAGATGTTTGTATCAGTTTCTCAATATCTACAGCCTTTTTGTTAAACAGCTGGAGGGCTGCAGTTTGAAGATGCCTGATCTACTTCTTATCAGCCTAGTTCATTGAGGACACTTAATAACTACTTGTAAATAACAAATAATTTCAATTTGTTTTCATAGGTCTTTGCAGTGGAGATTACTGGCTATTTATATCGAGTGAGATTGTGCCAGAATTTGTGACATTACACACACTTTTCAGTAATGAGATTATCTGACCAGTTCGTCAAATATGAAATAGTAAACTATAATGACATAAACAAAACACAGCATTCATAAAATTAAAAAAATGAAAATAGTGAAAAGAAATGTTCAAAAGATAGGAGAAATTAAAAACCTTCACAATGAAGATAGCAGAGCAGCAGCTACAAGAATGGCATCACATTAACAGTCCCATTTCCTTTCACTCATTGGAGCACATGGAGGTAAGCACCTGAAGAGGGTTTTGGGGTCTGGGTAGCTGTAACAGGGAGGATTCAATGAGACAAATAGTGAGAATGTTGGATTAACAATGGATCTGGCCATTTAGGGAAAATGAAGGCCCTTTTAGAAGTGGTTGAATTTTAGTCCTAACACATCAGTAATTCCTCTGACTTGACTGAACTCAACTATTTCATTTCTTTGTGGCATGTTTGCATTGTGGTTGATGAAGCAGTTAGTTCCCAATAAGTCATAAAGTTGGTTACGGAAGAGATTGGGGGCTCCACTGTATATTTTGTAGGATTAAGTAAGATATGTTTTAATATTTATTGATTTGAATACAGTACATCCCCTCTATCCTTATCTGGATTACTCTGTAGATAATACCAAACCCCATTGAAATGAAGGACTTCTGACAGAAGAATATAATAGAGTTTATATTCTGCCTTTCTACCAAAGTAAAACTCAAAGCATCTTACTGTATAATTTAAATGTGTGTATGTGTGTGTGTGTGTGTGTATAATCTCCATATATTGTCAGAACTTGGAAGCTCTTGGAACAAAACATGCTCACAAAGGCCAATCCTTGGATACAGCTTTCTTCCGTCTTACCACAGTCATAAGAAAGACAGATCTAAAGGTTTCCCACCAACCCCCTATATATATCATTCACCCATCCCACCCCCCTCTACTGACTACATTCCATTCCCACAGTTGCTATCCTTCAGTTTTGTTTTCTCCTAAGATCAGGTGGCCTTATCTGTGATGTGCTCTCATTCATTCTCTCACAACTTCTCCCTCTTCACATCATGTGGGGGAGGGGGGGCAGGACGGAGCAGTTAGTTCTAAGGTAGTATGGATATCCTGACACATATATCAGAAAAAGAAAAAAAAACTTTAATTATTTTATTTAAAACAGTTTAAACTGCATTTTAAAATAGCAAAATGTCAAAACGACAGCACATATCACTGAAAAAAAAAATCTGCCTCAGTTAAGAGCCCAAAAGAGCATATTTAAAACATTTTTAACCTGATAACAGGAAAATACCAGAGAGAGGGCAAACTCAATCTGATGTGAGGAGTTCCACTGACTGATTAGCCACTGAGAAGGTATGTTCCCACATTCTCACTAGATGCACCAGTGAAGTTGGTGATACAATGGCTGCATCTACACTGCCATTTAATGTAGTGTAGGAAACACATTGCCTTGCTGTGTCCAAATAACACATAAGCGAATGCGCTTTAACCCAGGAGAAAATAATCCATTTTGACCCCCAGCTCATCTGAATCTCCCAGGAAGATCTGGACCTTTGCAGGTGTTTTGAAAGTGAGGACTGCCATCTCAGATTGCCATGTATGATCCTTGTCATCCTACATTCCATGGGTTTAAGACAGTTGTATGTGGACTCCATGCGACTCAGAACAAATATTTTTATGCCACTTCTAGTTGCATTATGTGGCTTTATGGAAGGACCATGAAAGAAGAGTTTGAGAGACTTAGACCCCTTCTACAATGCCATATAATCCAGTATCTGATCCCAGATTATCTGCTTTGAACTAGATTATATGAGTCTTCACTGCCTTATCATCCAGTACAAAGCAGATAATCTGGAATCAGAAACTGGATTATATGTCAGTGTAGAAGGGGCCTGAGAGAAAGGAGATAGTAAAATCTGAGCAAGCTTGTGTGGGGAGATTCAGTCTTTTAGATCCCATTGCATTGAGCCATCACAGTTAAAGTGGTGTCAAACTGCAGTAATTCTATAATCTAGATGCATCCATAGTCAATACTATAGCTGCAGCATTTGGGGCTCTCTGAAATTTGCAAAGAGTTCCCAAAGGCAACTCCAAATAGAGTAATCCAGATATGTTAGAGTAATCCAGATGGTTCCTTAAAAGTTCAGTTTATTACTCTAAGGTCATTTTTCTGAAAACTGTTCAGGAAGGGATGGTTATCAATATTATACTACATTGGGATGAGCATGGCTAAGGAAATTTCAGTTATACATCACAAATTCAAATAACTCGGCTTACAGAATAAACGGAAATCCAGTACCTTCATAGCAACTCCTGACCAAAAAAGCATAAAGTGATAGACAACTTTAGTTCAGCTCAAACCATTCTCTTTTAGTAGTCTAGTAAAGTGATTCACTTATAAAACGGTTGTAAAATTCATGCATTTGTCAATGTTCACATTTTGTTCACATGACACACTCCACCTTAGTACCTGAAGGTTGTTTGGTGTGTTTTTCGAGGAATTCAATGATGACATATGGGATGGTGCTTAGGGAAGGAGTAGGAAGAAAGGGAACTTAGTGGATAGTTATTTCGGCTTTGTGCTCCTCTGTTGAATCTGACAACCCTGGCTTCTATATATATATACTAGCTTGGGGACCCGGCGTTGCCCGGGTTATTAGAGAAAGTGGGTAATGGCGGTTCTGTATGCCAAGTTTGGTCTTTATTGGTCTTTGGATAATGGCTGCATTATTTTCAGGAAGTGAGTGAAGGTACTTGAAGTCCCATCATCCATGGGCCATCCTCCTACAAACAGCAGCAGGATATAGAGTGGGTCATGGGGGCTCTGTGTGCCAAGTTTGGTCTTTATCAGTCATTAGATGAAGGTGTCAGTGGTGTCAGTAAGTGAGTGAAGGTACTGCAAGTCCCATCATCCAAAGTCCATCCCCTTTCAAACTGCAGCAGGATGTAGAGTGGATCATGGGGGCTCTGTGTGCCAAGTGTGATCTTGATTGGTCATTCGAAGAGGTTTGCAGCAATCTTCGGAAGGGAGTGGAGGTACTTGAAGTCCCATCATCCATGGTCTGTCCTCCTCCAAACTGCACCAGGATGTAGAGTGGGTCATTGGAGCTCCATGTGCCAAGTGTAGTCTTGATTAGTCATTGGCGAGGGTCTCAGTGGTCTCAGGAAGTGAGCAAAGGTACTGCAAGTCCCATCATCCATCTCCAAAGTTTTCCAAACAACACCAGGACGTAAAGTGGGTCATGAGGGGTCTATGTGCCAAGTTTGGTCGTGATCCGTCATTGGATGAGGTTTGCAGAGGTCTCAGAATGTGAGTGAAGATACTGGAAGTTCCATCATCCATGGTCCACCCTTCTCCAAAACTGCAGCAGGATGTAGAGTGGGTCATGGGGGCTCTGTGTGCCAACTTTGGTTTTGATTGGTCATTAGATGAGTTTTGCAGCAGTCTTGGGTAGTGTAGGTACTTGAAGTCCCATCATCCATGGTCTGTCGTCCTCCAAACTGCTCCAGGATGTAGAGTGGGTCATTGAAACTCCATGTGCCAAGTCTAGTCTAGTCTCCATTGTCCGTACTCCTCCAAACAGCACCAGGATGATCGGACATTAGTAAGGGTTGCAGCAGTCTTGGGAAGGGAGTGGAGGTACTTGAAGTCCCATCATCCATGGTCTGTCCTCCTCGAAAGTGCACCAGGATGTAGAGTGGGTAATGGGGACTGTGTGCCAAGTTTGGTCTTGATCAGTCATTGGCGAGGGTCTCAGTGGTCTCAGGAAGTGAGTGAAGTGACTGCAAGTCCCATCATCCAATGTCAAATTCTTCCAATCCGCACCAGGATGTAGAGTGGGTCATGCGGGCTTTCTGTGTAAATCGTGGTCCTGATCCATCATTGTTGGCAGTTGTAATGGTCTTAGGAAGGGAGTGCAGGTATTGCAAGTCCCATCGTCCATGGTGCATCCTCCTTCAAACTGCACCTGGATGTAGAGTGCGTCATGGAGACTCAGTGTGCCAAGTTTGGTATTTATTGGTAATTGGATGAGGGTTGCAGTGGTCTGAAGCAATGGTACTGCAAGTCCCATAATCCACGGTCCATCCCCAGCCAAACCACACCAGGACATAAAGTGGGTCATGAGAGGTCTATGTGCGAAGTTTGGTCCTGATCAGTCATTGGATAAGGTTAACAGCGGTCTCAGAATGTGAGTGGTGGTACTGCAAGTCCCATCATCCATGGTTCATAGTCCTCCAAGCTGCAGTAGGATGTAGAGTGGGTGATGGGGGCTCTGTGTGCCTATTTCGGTGTGTATTGGTAGTGTTCTGACCCAGCCCCCGGCCTTTCCTTTCCACTCTTTGTCATCTCGGAATGTTGGATTTGAGGCTGGCCAATCAGAGACCATATGCAAATTTCCTTCTGTCATGCCCCGTTTCTGCCATGAACCCTCTTCTCCACCAGGGGCTCCTATTGAAGCTGGCCAATCAGAGACCATATGCAAATAGCACCACAGCGGCAGCCAATCAGAACGCTGCCACATACACCGCCCTTCCTCTGTCCGATACAAACACTCTTCTTTATTATATACTAGCTTGGGAACCCGGCGCTGCCCGGGTTATTAGAAAAAGTGGGTAATGGTGGTTCTCTATGCCAAGTTTGGTCTTTATTGGTCATTGGATGATGGTTGCATTGTTTTCAGGAAGTGAGTGAAGGTACTTGAAGTGCCATCATCCATGGTCCACCCTTCTCCAAACAGCAGCAGGATATAGGGTGGGTCATGGGGGCTCTGTGTGCCAAGTTTGGTCTTTATCAGCCATTGGATGAGGGTGGTAGTGGTTTCAGTGAGTGAGTGAAGGTAATGCAAGTCCCATCATCCAAAGTCCATCCTCCTTCAAACTGCAGCAGGATGTAGAGTGGGTCATAGGGGCTCTGTGTGCTAAGTTTGGTCTAGATTGGTCTATGGATGAGGGTTGCAGCAATCTTGGGAAGGAAGTGGAGGTACTTGAAGTCCCATCATCCATGGTCTGTCCTCCTCCAAACTGCACCAAGATGTAGAGTGGGTCATGGAGACTCTGTGTGCCAAGTTTGGTCTTGATCAGTGATTGGTGAGGGTCTCAGTGGTCCCAGGAAGTGAGTGCATTGACAAATTATTCCAAACCGCACCAGGATGTAGAATGGGTCATGCAGGCTCTCTGTGTAAATTGTGGTCCTGACCCATCATTGTTGGCAGTTGTAATGGTCGTAGGAAGGGAGTGCAGGTATTGCAAGTCCATGGTGCATCCTCCTCCAAACTGCACCAGGATGTAGAGTGCATCATGGAGACTCAGTGTGCCAAGTTTGGTCTTTATCGCTAATTGGATGAGGGTTGCAGTGGTCTCAAGAATTGAGCAAAGGTACTGCAAGTCCCATAATCCATGGTCCATCCCCAGCCAAACCACACCAGGACGTAAAGTGGGTCATGAGAGGTCTATGTGCCAAGTTTGGTCCTGATCAGTCATTGGATGAGGTTAACAGCGGTCTCAGAATGTGAGTGATGGTACTGCAAGTCCCATCATCCATGGTTCATCCTCCTCCAAACTGCAGTAGGATGTCGAGTGGGTCTTGTGTGCTCTGTTTGCAAAGTGTGGTCTGTATTGGTAATTTTCTGACAGAGCCCCTGGCCTTTCCTTTCCTCTCTTTGTCATCTCGGAATCTTGGAATGAGGCTGGCCAATCAGAGACCATATGCAAATTTCCTTCCGTCATGTCCCTGTTTCTGTCATGAACCCTTTTCTCCACCAGGGGCTCCTGTTGAAGCAGGCCAATCAGGGATCATATGCAAATAGCACCACAGCAGCAGCCAGTCAGAATCTTGGAACTTTCAGGCTGGCCAATCAGAAAGCCGGCACATACACCGCCACACATCCGCCGCATACAAGTTTTGACTTTTATTATATATATAGACTAGCTTGGGGACCCGGCGCTGTCCGGGTTATTAGAGAAAGTGGGTAATGGCACTTCTGTATGCCAAGTTTGGTCTTTATTGGTCATTGGATGATGGTGGCATTGTTTTCAGGAAGTGAGTGAAGGTACTTGAAGTCCCATCATCCATGGGGGCTCTGTGTGCTAAGTTTGGTCTTTATCAGTCATTGGATTAGGGTCGCAGTGGTATCAGTAAATGAGTAAAGGTACTGCAAGTCCCATAATCCATGGTCAACCCTCCTCCAAACAGCATCAAGATGTAGAGTGGGTCATGGGGGCTCTGTGTGCCAAGTTTGGTCTTGATCGGACATTAAATGAGGGCTGCAGCAGTCTTGGGAGTGGAGGTACTTGAAGTCCCATCATCCATGGTCTGTCCTCCTTGAAAGTGCACCAGGATGTAGAGTGGGTCATGGGAACTCTGTGTGCCAAGTTTGGTCTTGATCGGTCATTGGTGAGGGTCTTGGTGGTCTCAGGAAGTGAGTGAAGTGACTGCAAGTCCCATCATCCATTTCCAAATTTTTCCAAACCGCACCAGGATGTAGACTGGGTCATGTGGGTTCTCTGTGCGAATTGTGATCCTGATCCATCACTTTTGGCAGTTGTAATGGTCTCAGGAAGGGAGTGCAGGTATTGCAAGTCCCATCGTCCATGGTGCATCCTCCCCCAAACCACACCAGGATGTAGAGTGCATCATGGAGACTCAGTGTGCCAAGTTTGGTCTTTATCGGTAATTGGATGAGGGTTGCAGGAATTGAGCAAAGGTACTGCAAGTCCCATAATCCATGGTCCATCCCTGGCCAAAACACACCAGGACGTAAAGTGGGTCATGAGAGGTCTGTGTGCCAAGTTTGGTCCTGATCAGTCATTGGATGAGGCTAACAGCAGTCTCAGAATGTGAGTGATGGGACTGTAAGTCCCATCATCCATGGTTCATCCTCCTCCAAACTGCAGTAGGATGTAGAGTGGGTCTTGTGGGCTCTGTGTGCCAAGTGTGGTCTGTATTGGTAATTTTCTGACCCAGCCCCCTCTGGCCTTTTCCTTTCTTCTCTTTGTTATCTCGGAACCTTGGATTTGAGGCTGGCCAATCAGAGACCATATGCAAATTTCCTTCTCATGACTCCGTTTCTGTCATGAACTCTTTTCTCCACCAGGGGCTCCTCTTGAAGCTGGCCAATCAGAAACCATATGCAAATAGCACCGCTGCCCAGCCAATCGGAATCTTTGAACTTTCAGGCTGGCCAATCAGAGACCACAGTGGCAGCCAATCAGAAAGCGAGCACATACACCGCCACACTTTTGTCCTCCGCATACAAGTTTTGACTTTTATTATATACTAGCTTGGGGACCCGGCGCTGCCCGGGTTATTAGAGAAAGTGGGTAATGGCGGTTCTGTATGCCAAGTTTGGTCTTTATTGGTCATTGGATGACGGTTGCATTGTTTTCAGGAAGTGAGTGAAGGTACTTGAAGTCCCATCATCCATGGTCCACCCTCCTCCAAACAGCAGCAGGATATAGAGTGGGTCATGGGGGCTCTGTGTGCCAACTTTGGTCTTTATCAGTCATTGGGTGAGGGTGGCAGTGGTTTCAGTAAGTGAGTGAAGGTACTGCAAGTCCCATCATCCAAAGTCCATCCTCCTTCAAACTGCTGCAGGATGCAGAGTGGGTCATGGGGGCTCTGTGTGCTAAGTTTGGTCTTTATCGGTCATTGGATTAGGGTCGCAGTGGTTTCAGTAAGTGAGTAAAGGTACTGCAAGTCCCATCATCCATGGTATGCCCTACTCCAAACCGCAGTAGGATGTAGAGTGGGTCATGGGGGCTCTGTGTGCCAAGTTTGGTTTTGTTCGGACATTAGATGAGGGTTGCAGCAGTCTTGGGAAGGGAGTGGAGGTACTTCAAGTCCCATCATCCATGGTCTGTCCTCCTCAAACGTGCACCAGGATGTAGAGTGGGTCATGGGGACTCTGTGTGCCAAGTTTGGTCTTGATCCGTCATTGGCGAGGGTCTCAGTGGTCTCAGGAAGTGAGTGAAGTGACTTCAAGTCCCATCATCCATTTCCATATTTTTCCAAACTGCACCAGGATGTAGAGTGGGTCATGTGGGCTCTCTGTGCGAATTGTGATCCTGATCCATTACTGTTGGCAGTTGTAATGGTCTCAGGAAGGGAGTGCAGGTATTGCAAGTCCCATCGTCCATGGTGCATCCTCCCCCAAACCGCACCAGGATGTAGAGTGTGTCATGGAGACTCAGTGTGCAAAGTTTGGTCTTTATCGGTAATTGCATGAGGGTTGCAGTGGTCTCAAGAATTGAGCAAAGGTACTGCAAGTCCCATAATCCAAGGTCTATCCCCAACCAAACCACACCAGGATGTAAAGTGGGGCATGAGAGGTCTATGTGCCAAGTTTGGTCCTGATCAGTCATTGGATGAGGTTAACAGCGGTCTCAGAATGTGAGTGATGGTACCGCAAGTCCCATCATCCATGGTTCATCCTCCTCCAAACTGCAGTAGGATGTAGAGTGGGTCATGGGGACTCTGTGTGCCTATTTCGGTCTGTATTGGGAGTGTTCTGACCCAGCCCCCGGCCTTTCCTTTCCTCTCTTTGTCATCTCGGAATGTTGGGTTTGAGGCTGGCCAATCAGAGACCATATGCAAATTTCCTTCTCATGTCCCCGTTTCTTCCATGAACTCTTTTCTCCACCAGGGGCTCCTCTTGAAGCTGGCCAATCAGAGACCATATGCAAATAGGACCACTGCGGCAGCCAATCCGAATGTTGGAACTTTCAGGCTGGCCAATCAAAACGCTGGCACATACTCCTCCCGTCGCACCGCCACACATCCGCCACATACAAGTTTTGACTTTTATTATATATGTGTATATATATATATATATATATATATATATATATATATATATATATATATATAAAAATAAAATCAGGAAGTTGTTCAAGTATTATCTGTATAATTTGGCTAGTGTCTCTGGTATCTGTGGGTATACCTTCATTGCAGGGAAAGCTAAAGTCCTTGCAAAACTACAACCTCCTGGATCTTACAGCACAGAGCCATGGCAGTTAAAGTGGTATCAAACAGCATTCAATGTAGATGCACTCTATGACTGTACATTCTAAAGAAATGATTTAGCAGGTTGGGAAGATATTACGTGTAGATATTGGCTAGAATGCTGTTAGTCTCAATTGGACTATTGAACCAGTTGTTAAATGGAAGTCACCATGGAGGTAAACTCATTGATTCAATGTCTCTATTTTAGTTGGTATTAACAATAGAGCTTTGGCTGTGTGCAAGATATTTCTTTTTCTTTCATTAGTAGTAGCCTCATGCTCACAGAATTCCCTTCAAGTGTGTATTCCATTCATTTTCTTCATTTTTCAAAGTGTACTAAATATCTCCTCCCTTTTCTGCACATTTTTCTATGCATGATTTTCATATTGTGGGTATTTTAATCTCCCCTCCCCCCAACAATATCAAATATGGATTAGATTTCATATTGTGTCTCCTTGGAAGGATTTGTTTTCCAAAATGTGGGGTATAAATGAGTATAGAAGTAAAGAACACCAAGGATTAAAATAAAGAAAGATTTTGTGTTAATATATTTTAACGCCAGCTGGGTGAAGAGATGTGAGCTGACATAAATGACGTGAATCCCTTCATAAAGGAATAGCTTGACTTCAAGAAGGCAGGGTGTTTATTTGGTTTTGTTTTAAAGGCACTGTTGCCAGTTCTGTTTTAAATGGTGGAAACTTGGTAAAAATTGACTGCTTCGAAAACGAGTCATGTCTATTCACTTGTGCTGAGAGGCAAAGTGTAGAGAAACAAAGGTGCTACATTTTAATTGGATCGGCTTCAGCTAATGCAAGGGTGCACATTGTATTGGAAAAGCTCTGTCAAAAAATCTTGAACACTCGACAGAGGTAGGTCACAGAAAGATGTGAACTTTTCTCTTTCTTTTTTGATCACTTCAAACCACATGGTTGAGAATTGAGTGGTAAAGCTCATCTGCTTTAGTTACCACAAAAATAGATACAGAAATTTAGACTCAATGATCTGCCATACCAGATAAGCAAAAATCATAAGGTGTATTAATTTATTGTGAGGTGTCATCTGATTCTTCCTTGGTGGCAAAAAATATTGTACTATTATAGAAGTGACAAAGAGACACATCTAGCTGGAGTGGACTAATGTTTAGTTATTCATTACTGCTCCCAAACATATCCCATGTTCTTTCCGTAGCCAGAAAAAAAAATCAGAGTGGGGTGTGGGTTTGAAACTATTTTTAATTTTTTGAGTGAATCATGAAGAGTTGGTCCATAACAAAAAATAATTTAAATTCTATGACTCATTTTATATTTTTATATCGACTTAATTAAATCAAATTTCTATTTTTGCTACAACATTGAAAGTTGATGAAAAGAGGGGTAATCTGCCCTCTTTCCTACAGTTCTCCTTGTGTCCCAAACCTTGCCACAGAAGTCTAGGAAACTTGCTGGAAGCGTGCAGGGCTGGTCGGGAAGGAGGAGAATGTTCTGACACTATAGCAAATACAGCATTGGATTTAGTCTAAGGGTTTCCACATCTGTTGGAAAAATAGCTTAGGGTTAAAGAAGTATTAGCACAATATGATATTGATGGATCCAGGTATATCCAGCTGTGTTGAAGAAATCTGTAATGTTGAAGAAATCTGTAATGAGCCATTCTAAGTGTGAATTTAAAAGATCTGCCATCCCAGAATCCAAGGGGAATTAGTTTTGTGGGCATACTTGAAATTTCACATACATGTGGGCCAAAATACCAACCTGTGCGATTTACCCAGATATTTGCACAGAGGCAGTAATACTGTGGCTCAAATCCTGTATTATAAATTTGGAAAATAAATACCCATAAGTGTATTTATGGGAAGTAATGGTAACAGAAGTTGTTCTCCCTGCCTAATTGCTGCATTTTGTGTGCCAAAAACAGCCATGGGCCTGGGTGCAACTTTGTCTCCTTTGGCACTGATCAGCTACAGGGTGGCACTAGATCTTGTTCAGCAAAGAGGAAGGAAGGATCAGCTTCCATGTTTACTGGATTTCTTCCTTCCTAAATGTCTGGAGGAAAACCAAACAACAACCTGCAATCACATCTTTACATGTAGACAACAAGATGCTGTCCTAGGCAATGTTTTAAAATTGTTATTTCTTGAAGTACAGTGCTTTCTTTATTATTCTACTTGTTCATTTGGACCATGCTGCATTTCCACTGACATATGGTTTAATGAGGAGAATTTTCAGATTAATGCTGCAATTGGAGTATACACCGTTTCTCCAATCTTTTGGTTTCTTTCACTTCGTTTTCTTCACACATACCATCTGCATTTATGGATGCATTAATAAAGCATTGCTAACAAGAGAAAACAAAAGGAGGAAATGCAATTCAAAATTAGACATAGAAGATCCAGGAACAACACTGAGAGTAACAAGGAGGAAGATCTATCTAATACAAACTTTTATGAACACAGTCCATTCACCATTAATAGAATCTTGGAGTTGGAAGAGACCATAGGTGATGACAAATGTTCATGGGCCAATACCTTTATGTCTTTTTATGCTCAAACAGACCAACATGGCTTTCTCTTTCAATACTATTCCAGTTTAAATGTGTTTATCTGTACCTCATTGAAAGTTCTTTTTATTTATTTAATGTATTTATTTGCATCATTTATATACCTCTTTTCTCATCCCTAAGGGGACTTTATGTGGTGTCTGATTGACAAAAGCACTTCTGCAAATTGATATACCGCTGCCTATACTAGTATATAAGTCGACCACATGTATGGGGAGTTTGGAGGACCTTAGATTTTGATATGATCCATAGATAAATTGAGGATCATTCCATGGAGAAGGAAAAGTGGTAATGCTGTTTCAAGAGGTCAGCCTCTCCTAGCTGCCATTGCCACTTTCCTGCCCAGGCACTCAAAAAGGTTGGAAACCATAACAGAGAGAGGATACAGGCTTGGAACTTATTTTAGGTTATCCTGGAATAAACTAAGCTCTTGCCTTTCACCACTCTACTTAGAAAAGAGAATGGTTCCTTTTATTAGGACAAGACTCAAGGTAAAGTATTTACATTGACTTGTGATAGGTCAACCCAGGTTTTATGGGGATTGCTATTTTAAAATATGAGACAAAAGTATCATAATACAACCTATGTCATTTCAATAAGACTTCTTTTCTGCAGTGTCTTATGGATGCACATGTAGGCATTGGAAAAGTGACAGAAGTACTTTTTGTATTGTCGAAGGCTTTCATGGCCAGAATCACTGGGTTGTTGTAGGTTTTTCGGCTATATGGCCATGTTCTAGAGGCATTCTCTCCTGATGTTTCGCCTGCATCTATGGTTCTTTGTCCCACTCTGGTCATTCCACAGATATATAAACCTAATTTCCTACTTCCAACAAACCTCACTACCTCTGAGGATGCTTGCCATAGATGCAGGCGAAACATCAGGAGAGAATGCCTCTAGAACTTGGCCATATAGCCTGAAAAAACCTACAACAATCCCGAAGTGCTTTTCTTTGTGCAAATGACTGGATGCATGAAAAGGAAGAAAAAACAATCATATTGGCCCATGAACATTTGGAAACAAAAAATGAATTTATACAATATTTCCATATTGTCTTCACTTTGGAAAAAGAACAGATGATTCAGAATGCCTGACATCTAAGCAGAATTTTGAATATGTCAGAAGCATTCCTCAGAGGGCATGTATTTCATATCTTACATGTATGCTTTTCAAGAGCTTAGATGACACGAATTCCCTGCTTAAAACATTTCCCAAAGTTCTCCTTCACAAGTTTGGAAGACAAAAATATTTAGATATATTCCTGGTTCTCAGTCACCTCTCTGCACAACAAAGACCTGATTTTATTATTATTGTAATTTTTGTCCCATTTTTCTTGACTTGCATCATTTCCCAGAGGCCAAAGCAGCTGCCATCAATCAAGCAATATTTACCAATACCAAACATTGTTTATAAACTTAACAAAGAAGACATATAAAAGAAGACGAAAGACAGTGGGATATGAGAAGGCCGATGTCAGAACAAAGCAGTGACTTCTCGGCCAATTCTACCTTTGGTTTTTCTGATTGAAGCAGACTTTGCTCTCCTGCCAGGAAATGAAACAGAAGCATCCAACAATGCATCAAGTATCACATGACCCCCAGGAAAATGCTGATGATGGGTATCTCAGCTTGATATTAATGGCACAATTACATATTGCAAGTTGGATTTCTACAATGAGCCAGCTTCAAGTGGTGCCTTACAGTATCACAGGCAATCCAGCAGCAAAAAAACATTAGTACTTCCTCTTGGCAAAACATGCCTTCAAATTGGCCTGCACAGAGAAGCTTGTTTAGCCTTTCCAAAGGATTGTAGGGAAAGGGGGTGGGGAAGGAAGCTTTCAGAGAACCAGCTGATGTCTCAGTATCCAGACCTTATGGTGATGGGTCATCTGACTACTTTATTAGATGTCTAGACATTCAACCTAGTCTTATGACCTCTTCACATGGCCCTTCACCACCACACTACTACATTTCAGGGATAGATGACAATCGGAAGTAGTTTTAAGTTGGAGCTTCATCCCTGAAATGTCTCAGAAGTGTGTGGAAACAGAAGTTAATTTGCATCTGATGAGGTTCTAAGGCTCTGTAGATCAGAGTTCAAATCCCTGCTCTTCCATGGAACTCAATGTGTGACCTTGGACCAGGTACACTCTCTCATCAGGTAATAGCAATTCCCCCCTCTGAGAAAATATTGCCAACAAAACGCCATGATGGGACTTAGGGTTGGCATAAGTCAGAAATGACTTGAAAGCACATCTAAACAAAACAAAACAAAAAGTCATTTGTTCCATAGCATATACTTCCCCAGTTGTAGAATATATTTACTGGTAGAGCACCTTGTAAGATGTATAATAAGTGTAAAATATCTGCTCATTTCTCTAATTTGCTTGTATGAATTCTGGCAGGAAGTCTCATTTAGACTTTCCATGCTGCCTCCTGACACAGAGCATGGGGAGCCTGCCACTCTGAAAGGTATCTCTTCTGCTCTGATTGTACTTGACCTCCCAAAGGTTTTGACACAGGTGTTGCTTATCCTTTTTCAAACACTCAGTTCTTTCAGGTTTGGAAATTCTGTTTTCAATTGGCTTTCTTATCGCTCTCCTAGGTTGCCATGGAAACAAAGCAATGTAGCCAAGTAATTACTCCACTTCTACTCAGATAGCTGAGTGGGACTTTTAGTCTAAATCAGGACAATGAGCACAATTGCACGAGGACTAGCAGTTGTAATGGTAATGCTACATTTCTTGTTTAAAGTGTAGGCACCAACAACAAGGATCTCCTTTCATATCCAACCCAGAATAATTTATGTCTGGAACTTACTGAACAGGAATCACCTAAAGGTCTCAAGTAATTCTCTATAACCAGCTATGGAGTGACTATTCAGTGGAGCTATTGTAGCAAAACCACGAGTCCTAGGGAAGCTTTGGTCAGAGCAGATGGTGAAAGAAAATGCCAACAACAACAAAAAGAAGAGGTGTGTATGTAAAATGGACTTGCTCTTGCATCTGTCACAAACAGGACACCGAAGAGCATTGCTTTAAGGTCACTTGAAATCCTGTACAGATACCATGAATACAGTAAATGTCTAAACCAGTGTTGTGTTGGTCTAGGACCACAGGAAGCCACATTTCCCATGACACTCATTGTGTGAATTTTGCACAATCTATTTCCCTTGGGAACTACTGACTACATAAGGAAATGGATGAATAAACACAATATACAAACAATCTATAGACCCACTAAGAAGATTCAACAAATGCTATGGTCAGTAAAGAATAAGAAGGATTCTCTAACTACTGCAGGAATCTACCACATACTGTGTAGCTGTAGACAAGTCTACATAAGGACAAACAAACACGGTGCCCATACACAAATAAAAGAACATGAAAGATACAAACTACTTCAGCCACAAAAATCAGCAATAGCATAACACATGATAAACCAAGCTGAGCAAAGAATATTATTTGAGAACACAGAAATTCTGGACCACTCTGACAACCACTTTGTCTGATTACAATAAGAAGCAACTGAGATCCACAAGCACATGGATAATTTCAACAGAAAGAAAGAAACCATGAAAATGAACAAAATTCAGCTTACCAGTATTGAAAAAAAATCATAATCAGAGTGAGAGTCTTGCTGTTGAAAAAGTGTGTGTGTGTGTAACTAATTGATTAGTCTTGGTAGTTTTTGTTTGAAAGTCACACTCAGTATGGCTATAACTGTTGTTTGAAGAATCATACTCAATGACATCATCAGGAGATGCCATGCATCATCACCCTTGCATGACATCACAGTTGGGCCATTTTGAATCACAGGATAGTCCTGGGCTGGCAACCCTAAGTGCAATTCAGGAAGAATTGATACATTGCTACAAGTTGTGAGACCTACTCCTTTGCCAGGAAATTTGGAGAACCTCCCCAGTTGTGGGACATGACTCCTCACAGAGTGTGAATTCTCTCTTCAACCAGAAGTAGAGATGTTGAAGCAGTATCAGTAGGAAGGAGGAATTTCAGCAGTGGTGGGGGAGCAAATGGGGGTCAAGATGAGGGGAGAACCAAGTAAATGGAAGCTGTGATGTGGCTCCTCTTTTAGGCCTATCTTTTAAGGAGTTTATTTTGAATACCTGTTCCCCCATTCAAAAGATTCATGAGTAGAAACTTGTCTTCTACATATTATCCCGCCCACCAATGCAGAATACCTGAATTAAAAAGAAGAAGAAAAATCTCTAGAACTCCTATCAAACTTTAGAAAAAATGGTTGAAACATTTCTGAATTAAGATTGGGAATGATATCTATAGTATATCTATCTATCATCTATCTATCTATCTATCTATCTATCTATCTATCTATCTATCTATCTATCTATCTACACACACACACATACATATATGGAAATAATTTTTATTTTGGTTTGCAGTATTTTGCAGAAGGCATTGAAACAAGGGTATGAATCATACAGTTCAGTGCTTTTGTATGTGTGTTTCTGTCTCCTCTGGATGTCCACGAATCAGGACTGAATGTGCAATTGGACACACGACTCGTACTCTAAAAAATTGTCTTTCCTCTCACTGCAGGCAGTGGGAGAACTCGAGCCAGCATTGCTTTCAAATAATCTTTCACCGGCATCTTTCTTGCTCTCCTTTGCTCTATAAAGCCCTTTCCAAAACATTCCTATTAATTTTGCTCTATTTCTGTTTTGAGTTTTCTGATCTAAACTTTTACATTTCACTTCTTTGAAAAAAAAAAACAGTGCACTTGAAGTATCCAGAGATTTTCCCCTGCAAATACAATTTTAAATATATTTTTAATCAGTGTTATGTAAGGCCATTTTCCTCCCTATAGGTCTTTCTTTTTTCCTTTGCCTGTCTTCTTTTCAAGCAGGCAACTTTTAAAAAACCTGTGACGTTTTGCAGGGACATAAAAATTGGCACTGTGAAAGATGATTATTTGTTTTCTGTGTTCTATAAACCTGTACTCAGAAAATAATTTCGGGAAATAAATTTTACAAATTAAAAGAACTGAATGAGGTTATAATGATTTTATTGGAAAGTGAAGCCAGAACATAAGTTTCAAAACAAAAACCGATTAACAACAAAGTGTTGGAATGTTTCTTTCTCTACTGTTCAGGTCCAGTTAGCCATCTTCTCGGGGCACTGTACACCCTATCTGACCCAGTGGACTGACCTCTTTCTCATGACACTTCTTAATCTATTTCTACTTGACATGTTCAGTCTCTATTGAGATATTTTTAAACTTCCAAAGCAACCTCTTAGGAACTGTATAATCTCACAGGCAGGAATGCAATCTTTTGGCTATTTCATCCTCATATGCAAGGGCAAGATAATTTCTGTATCTTTCTCATACCATGAGGGAACTGGAAGATGTCTGTGTAGTATTGCTTCTGTGGTCATGCATTGCAAACATTGCAATATAGTAAGACCCAGTAACTGTGGAAACTAGATTTGTGGTTTCATTTATCCACAGCTGGGAAAACATTATCTCTCTGGGCATTTGCTAAGTTCCCAAACATGATTCTATTATATGCTTCCCTTGGAAGTTACCATAGAAACCCTTTCTACACTGCCATATAATCCAGATTATTGAAGAAGATAATCCACATTATCTGCCTTGAACTGGGTTATATGAGTCTATGCTGCCATATAATCTGAAAGACGATAATCTGGGTTTTATATGGCTGTGTAGAAGAGGCTAGAGTTGTGCTGGAGAACCTAAGTTTCTGGGGATCTGTTAGTTCCTCCACAACAATGTTTAATAATCTACTCCCCTGTAACATGCTGAGACCAGAATTTATTCATTTTAATGGTGTTTTGCATAAATGATAATTTCCTTTATACATGGTCCATCCAGGAATGTCTCCTCTGTAAATACAAGGATTTTTAAATTTCTGTTTATTCATGTACTGGTTCCAAATGTTAACAATCTAACTATCAGCTAACTAAAATGTAAATCAGTTCTTCCCATCCCTGTTTCCTAGACTTGTGCCCTGAATGCTCCTGCCCCTTCATCAATCTCCCCCTCCCTCTCCATCCCTTTCTAGTCTCTTTCCTTCTCTAAATAGTTTTTGTGCTTTAGTCTTCAATATACCCCTGTTTTAATGTACAATAATTTTATGAGACTGTACCTCACTTTCCTTATGCTGATCTATGACCGTAATAAAGATTTAAAAAATATTCATTGGCAGATTATTAGCAGGCCATGAACTGCCCACAAATGAAACTCTTCCCACTTGAAAGGGTTTCAGAAGGTTACCCCTAGATTCTCTCCCAGTGCACTAACAGCCTGAGTCAGCTGCAAGATGGTGAACACACAACATAAAGCCTAAGGAAATATTCTTCATTTGCAAAATTCTTATTTTAGATTTATTTATGGCTCAAAATTGTTAGTATAACTTGATAACTCGTTAAACTATTTATAATACTACTACTACTAATAATAATAATACTTTATTTCTATCCCGGGACTGTGGCGCAGCTGGCTGGGAGTTAGCTGCATTAAGATCACTACTGACTGAAAGGTCATGAGTTTGAAGCTAGCTTGGGTCTGAGATTTTGACCAATTTATGTAGCTTGTTGTCGACCTTTGCAGCCCAAAAGACAGTTGCATCTGTCAAGTAGGTAATTTAGGTACCATTTATGTGGGGAGGCAAATTTAACTAATTTACAAGGCCACAAAAATCTCCAGCAAGCATGTGGGGAATGAGGAAGTGCTTAATTAGTGTCGCAGATGGACAGTGAAGCAACAGCTCCCCTGGTGGCCAGAAAAAGTTAGAATGTTAAATAGCCTCTGACTGTTTGCCTATATATGTTGTGTATCTATAGCATTGAATGTTTGCCATGTATATGTACATTGAAATCCACCCTGAGTCCCCTGAGGGGTGAGAAGGGCAGAATATAAATATTGTAAATAAATCCTGCCACCATCTCCCCAAAAGGACTCAGGGTGGCTTACAAAGCACTCCAGGGTGAACATATAACATACAACTGGTAAAAACAGTAAAAAAGTATAAAACAAGTCACATAAAATTATAACAATAACCCCTTTATGTAGCTTTATGTATAATTGTAACATGTTGCCATCATGAAATATCCTGCTTTGAAATTGGGCCCATTATTTTGAAACACCCTGTATATTGTAGAATGATACTGCATAGAAATTGTGTTTTCTGTACAAAATACATTTTTTCTGCCTTGAAAAAAAATGTGTATTTTTAAAACACTTAGCACTATGTGAATACTGGAAGAAAAACGGTGAGAAATCCCAGTACTGCTTTATTCTTTCCAGTGGGATTTCCCAAGTGTCAAGAAAGACTTCTCACTGCACCGATTTAGATTTCTATCCTCAAGGTCTACACAGACAGTTTTTAACTATGAATCTTAAACTCATGTCCTTTGTTTGATGTCTGTTTTGTGTACTTGAATATGTATTTTATAGAAATGGAGCTTTAATGTAGATCTTTTATAGAAATATGTATATTTGTTGAATTTTTGCAATGTTTGTGTTTTTATTTATTTATTTATTTAAAACTTTTATATCCCGATCTTTACCTCCGTAGAGGGACTCAGACCAGCTGACAGAAAGGATTCAATGCTAACACTAAAAATCATCAACATTAAATTAGCAAATACATATAGGATACATTACATAAAAGTCATTTGCCAAGATAAAATCATGTCCAACTCAGTCCATATATTCAGTCCATATATTGTGGTCAGTAACTTTGGTCGATTGCCGTTCTTAGACATGATTCCGCAAAAGCTTTGTTCCACAGCCAGGTTTTCATTAGCTTCCTAAAGGTCAGGAGGGAGGGGGCAGATCTAATTTCATTCGGGAGGGAATTCCATAGCCAAGGGGCCACTACAGAAAAGGCCCTGTCTCTCGTTCCCACCAAACACGCCTGCAAAGGTGGCAGGACCGAGAGCAGGGTCTCTCCAGATGATCTTAACACTCTTGATGGTTCATAGGGGAGAATACATTTGGAGAGGTAAACTTATTGTGTTGTATTTATTGTGTTTGCTTTTTAGAATTGTGTCTACCACTCCAGCATGTAATAATAACATCAACAACAAATTTATTTCTTACCCGTCTCTCCTCTTGGCTTGAGGCAGGTTACAGCATCATTAAAATACATAAACATAGTAAAGATTCTATAAATACACATATTAAATGTATTTCTATAAAAGAGACATATTAAAACATATTTCTATAAATGCATATTAAAATACACAGAACAGAGATTAAAACACAGGACACAAGTTTAAAATTCATGATTAAAACTGGCTGGGTAGGCCTGCTGGAAGAGATAGCTCTTTAGATGGTTTCAAAATTCCAACAGCAGCTATAATCATCAGAGATCTTCTGGCAGGTAATTAGACAGTTGTGCAGCAGCCGATGAAAACATTCTCTGGTGGCGGCCACCAGTTGGGTTCTCGCAGCCTGGAGTAGCTGCTCCCCAGAGGACCTCAGTGTGCAGAGTGGATTGTACAGGAGAAGACCTGGACCCAAACCCAGTAGAGCTTGAAAAGTCAAAACCAACATATTGTACTTTGTCTAGAAACTAACTGGTGGCCAGTGGAGTGACTTTAGCATGAGTACTATATGCTTACTCCTGGATGTGGAGATGTACTTAAGGTATACTTTGCTAGTGATTTCACTACAACATTTCCTTGTATCTAAGTTGAGGGAAAATATGGGAATTAAAAGAAGTGTAATCATGGTTTTCCTGTTAGCTTCTCCCCTGTAAGAAATATTTTTATTCCAGTACAAACATATATACTCTGTGATGTTTTGATGTTTCATTTAATATATTTATAGTTGCTTTTGTTTTTGTATTGTGATTTATTGTTCTGTGTTGTTTTGGTTGTTATTATTACGATATATATTGTATTTTTATTATAAGCCCCCTCAAGTCCCTTTTGGGAGAGGGGGCAGGATACAAATAAAGTTTGATGATGATGATGATGATGATGATGATGATGATGATGATGATTAGCTGTTAGTCTGGAGTTATTCTATTTCAGGGGTGGCCCTTAATGGTGAACCTGGAAAAAAGCCAGAAATTAAATAAAGAGAAGCGGTATTTCACTGAATGACTATTTGTTCCTGTCTCATACAATAGAAGCTGAATAACTCCTACAGGAGTCTTCTTGGAAAGTCTTTTTGACATAGATTGACACTACCAGGCCACTTCTGCTCAAGAAAAATTCCTGGTAATTCAGACAAGTCTACAGTTCTATTTTAGGCATGATCTTCAAAATAATGAATCCAAATTCCAGTTAGAAAATATTTAAGTTGATTTTTGATTATTGGTTTACGTTTAGATATTTGTATTTACAAATATTTGCAAGAAGGAAAAACCTGAGGCCAGGATATAAACATCTGATTGCTAAAAGTATGAAAATGCTCACATGCAGGCATTCCTTCATAAAAATACCACTTGAAATGTAGATATTAGAGAATTGTATAGTCCATAATCCTACTTCTACTTCACATATAGTTTTATTAAGGGCAACATATGAAGAAGTCAGAAGTCAAAAATTTAAATAGTTGCACAGAGTTATACTTCACCTATTGTAGTATACTAAAAATAAGCAAACAAAACACTTAAAGGCCTTTTTGCATGCTTGGAAATGTTCAAGCATAGAAAAATATTCAAAACCCACTATAAACTTTTGACTTTTGCTTGGTATACCCAGTTTTCCTTTGCCACATTTTTAAGACAGTGAAATCCTATTGGGACTGATCTTTGTCAGTTTACTTTACTTCTATTCATTTTGCAAAGGAACCTTCTTGAGTTGCTCTGGTTAAATTTAGAGTGGTAGCTTATATTATTTATTAGATCTTGTGTTGGGGAAATGGTGGGATATAAATCAATAAACAAATGGATAAACAAATATTTAACTGCCAACAGCATATAAAAACAGTTTCAGTGTTACTACCTGAGAAAAAGGGTAGATAATATTTGACCATTGAGATATTATTGAGCTATGGAACCAATAAGCCCCAGCCACCATTGCCGTGTTCAAGGATGAAAGGCATATTTGTGCCTTTGAGGTTCAAATAGGCGAAAGTTACCTTTGGGGACAAATTATACAGAAAGAAATAGTTTAGTCAAACAAGATGCTAGTTGAAGAGATAAAGGCTTTCAAAAATGTCTGCCAATTGGAGAGCAAACACAGATCATGTATGGTGTGGTGTGAACAAAAATGTGGCAAAAGGACATCTGAAAAGTATGATTCATGTGGTGGATCATAAAATCCTGGAAAAGAAAGAAATTTGTGGTCAAGTGTCCCATTGAGATATGGACAGTCCAACATGAACTTCAGGTTCATGATGGCATCTGGAAACTCAATGCTATATGGTTGCTGTTGCAGCACAGCATTAAGAATAAGGCCATTAAAACACAGTATTTTCTTTTAGAGTGGAATGAAGTTGCTAACTGTAGAAGTTGCATTGGAGGAAAAACAACTGCAGTAGGATTTTATACCAAAAGATAAAATAATTTATTTCAGAAGAAATTGCCAAAGATAAGAATGCTGTTTGTTTTTAAGTTAGATCAAGGTTACTCTCAAGAAGAATGGATATTTTATGGAAACCATCAATTGTTGAGTAGTGCTCTGAGGATGCTCTGAATTCCCAAATATTATCTAACTGCTTCTTAGTTATGAATTGATTCACCATGTCCTTATATCCATTCTTCTTAAAAGTAATTTTCTCAGCTACAGAGAAAAAAAATGACAAAATGCAGTTGTTTAAAGCATAAAAGGGTAGATGAACACCACTGGATGTCTGAGAGTTTGTAGTTCATGTAAATAAATGAACATTCTTTACTATAATGTGTATTTATCAACCATCTTCTCTAGAGCTATACTTTGTTGGATAAATAGTGTGCCTTTTTACTACCTCCCTTCTCTAAAAGTTGGGTAGAGGGGTAATGTTAGACCAGCTCTGTAGGATTTTTAAAATTAGCCCTTAAGAATTGCCACAACTCAATCCAGTCCCGAACCACAAAATCTAAGCATAATTGAAGGATTTCAAGCCATGGAGCTGAGCAGCTATGTCCCAGAACACCTTCTGTAGCCCTTCGGAATGAAAAAGAAGAGAGCCACAAGATTTACAGTTCCTCAATCCACTGAAAACCTAGGGTATATCTAAAGCAGTTTGATTTCACACCTCAGTGGCTCAACGCTATGGAATCATGGGAGCTGTAGTTTTACAAGGACTTCTCTGCCAAAGACTCACCAAACGTCAGATCTCAGCATTGCATAGCATTTAGCCTTGCCAGTTCAAATAGTGTCAAACTGCATTCATTCTAAAGTGTAGAAGCACCCATAGAAGGACAGTATAGCTGGTAGCTTTGAAAGCAGAGGAAAAGCCCTAAGAACAACAATTGGACCTTTCTTTCCCTCTTACTTTTGTGGTGACAATAATCCATCAGGGCACGCCATTCTAAAACTGGGCCCAAAGCCAGACATGCTCAGGATGGATTAATCTTGACAGTGGCCAGGAATTAATCAGGCTCAAGGGATCCAATGGTCCTATTACCCCTCAAAACACTTTACTTTTGCTTTCTTCAAATAGCGCTGTCTATCAACCTGGTCAGGCACCCAGACTATCTCCATTGCTTGTTCCCAACTTGCCAAATGGACAATGATATTAGCCAGTGCCCCTGGGGCCATAGAAGTGCTCCTGGTCCTTTCATACTTCTGACTCTGAGTTAATGGTCATTCATGCAAAGAGAAGACTCCTTGCGCAGCCTTTTCCTGGCTCATCTCCAAACCACCAGCCCTGAACAATGTCTTCTAGATGGATGACAGTGTATGACACAGTGGCTGGGTGACATAATGGAGGGCAAATAAGGGCAGTATTAAAAGTCAGCATTTACACTTAAAAATACAGATGACTTCAGAGTTTGCACGTAAATCATTGTGTTGTGTCTAGGCACAGTACATCTCTTGCATTAATAAAGCAACTGGGGAAAACAACAACAAAGCTTAACAACTTGTATTCATAACCCTTAAATTTAACCATATAACCAATTTGAACCAAATTTTCACAGTGATGGATGCTTTCTTCTGACTTATTTTTAAACATTCCACTAAAATAGTTCAACTAATTTTAGCAATTAATGCTTCATGTGGTATTTGTTCTGTTGCGTCCTTACATACTGCTAAGCACACTTAATACATTGATTTAAAATTCTTTAGAGCCACTGTAAACAGGTAGCTCAACAGAAGAGTTTGTATTCTGAGGAACATAATAGCATGGTTAAATTGACTGCTCTACAGTTTTCATGAAGGTCCCGCTTTATTATAATTGTTTTCTTGTCATCTATAGTTTTATGTTTCTAATTTACCTGTACAGTACACTGTTATATCCAATAACTGTCCCAATATTGCAGGGACAATCCTGATTTGCTGCCTCACCTCTTTCTATTTCTCTTCTTTGTCTTCAATTTACTTCAGTTGCTGGAAACTGAACTCAGAGAGTGAAAATAGTCTCCATCCAAGTCATTTAGCAAGGAGACTGGAGAGGAGAGGGTGGAATATCCCCCTTCCTTGTAGGCCCAAGAAAAAGCAAACTGCTGAAGCCTCTTCTAGTTTGTGCACTCTTTTTAATTAACAATATTTACCAGTTTGACCACAGTCAAATATTGCTTAGCGACATGTGTCCCACATGAAGTAAGAGATCTCACTGTGTGGTTTAAAAACATAACAAATGAAATAAATACTCTCTCCAGAAAGCAAACCTAGTCCTTCTGCAACAAGATGCTGAATTATGACTGAATCTACACTGTGATATAATCCAGTTTCTGAATTCAAGTTATCTGCTTGGAACTGGATTATATGAGTCTGTCTACACTGCCAAGTAACCCAGCTCAATGCAGTTAATCCAAAGAAAATAATCTGGATTCAGCATCTGGATTATTTGGCAGTGTAGATTAGGTTGATATAACTTGTCCCAGCTCCCCTTTCCTGAGGTTAGCATCATGGAGGCTCCCCACACAATGCAGAATTTGGATATTTTATAAATCATACAGGGAGCCTACCTGGAGATCAAAAGGCTGCCCACTGAAGAAGTTAATACCTCAAAAGCTAGAAGGCCAGAAGGACATATGATCTGTGAGACAAGGCAGAATGATCGGCCTTGTCTTGCAGTCAATCATTGCACTCATGAATAATTGATGAGTAGGGCTTTATAGACTTTAGATACTACCTGCAGGCTTATTTCAGCCAAAGCAGGTGAGAGCAACAACCCCAAGACACACCATGTGGATAGTTTAGGTAGCTGAAAGTTGATTAGAAGGCACATACTTATTGTGGCATTGCTATGTAGCTGTTTTCCAAGCTGATGATGATAGTGATGATGATGATGAAGAAGATTAATAATTTGTAGCTCACTTTTTCTCTTGACTGAGACTGAAAGTGGCTAACAATTTTAGGAACTATGCAATTAAAAACCTGAAGGTGTACATATGGAATCTTGATAACTTGTGAAAAGATACGTGGAGAAAGTTTATTTGTGTGGCTGTATTTAGGGGAGGAGAAGAGATGGAGACATGAGAACCATTATTATTGTGCTTAGAACAATTCTTACAGTATTGTAAACCCTGGGCAGTCAACAGTGTGGGTTTGTGGAATCAGTGTCCTCTCAATGTCCTTTGGATACCAATTTCATTGCACTCAAACACACTCAAATATACAAGTATCTACTTATTGGGCAGTATCCTGGCTAGAATGGTGAATGCTGGTTTTAACAAGTTGAGGGAATTTGTTGGGGTTCAGCCTGAGTTTGAACTTGAACCTGATTCTCTGTTTGTTCCTCCTGATGCTAATGAAAGTATATTTACTGATGCTAATGGAAATGTACCTTTTGATGCCAATGTTCCTGAAATTAGTGAGGAAGAAACTGCTGTAGGTTTGGAAAATGCCAATGTTCCTGAAATTAGTGAGGAAGGAACTGCTGTAGATTTGGAAAATGAAAGTACCAGTGTTCATGAGAATGTTTCAGAGGGAGACCTTGAACTTTCCCTCCCTTCTGCACCTGTTAACTGTAATGACAACAGAAGGGGCCAAATTTGGGAAGACAGAAGTAAATCACTCAGTTTGCATCGATCCTCCCGAATTCAAGAATTAAAAACATTGGCTTCAAAACAGAAGGGCGGTTCACGGAACCAATTCTTGAGTTAATTGCCTTACGCCGGGCTGACTGTCTCAGTTCAGGCATCGTTTCAGAATTGATGAAGACCTTGGCAGTTCTCCCAGTTCCCTGGCCATAGTTTGGGAAGATTTCTAGGATATCAAGTACGGTTAATGGATTGCTAACAGATTCCAGTATTTCCCAGTGAGGCTTTTGGTTTTGCTTTGTCCATTTAAATTCATGTTTGCTGATTTTGCTGTGGCTTTTGACTTGCATTTTTCCTTTATTTTGTAACCATTTTTCTTCAATAAAAAAAGGATTGTTTTTCACAGCCAAGTGTGGTGGACAGTTATCTTAGGGCCTCGTTCCCTGCTCTGGATTGCAACAGTATGCCTGAACTCCCATCATCCCTTTGATTTCTACTCCACCAGGATTACTTTTGCTGATTTTTCTGGGTTTTGTGATTTTGTTTGGATTACTTTTGCTGATTTTTCTGGGCTTTGTGATTTTGTTTCCCCTGCTGAGACCAGGATTTCTTCAGGATGTCCAATCCTGCAGCAGCACCAGCACAGGCCCCCACTGTAGCAGACTTCCAAGCATTGCAAGCTCTATATGCCACTCAACAACAGGAACTGGCAGGTCTTAGAGCCAGGGCTGGGGCTCATCCATCATTAGCCCTGCCAACCAAGTTTAAAGGGGATGCCTCTGAGGTTCGAGTTTTCAAAAGACAATGTCTTTCCTTTTTGGCAGCCAGGGAGGCTGAATTTTCCACAGAAGAAAACAAAGTAGCCTTTATTTTCAGCCTTTTGGAAGGGCTTGCGGCTCTTTGGGCTACCACACTACTTGATGCTAACGCCCCTGAAGTGAATTCTGCTCAAGCCTTTTTGGATTCCCTTCAACGCACGTGGGGTGGACAGGTGACTCAGGAGTTGGCGGACCGCAAGATGCGTAGGCTACAGCAAAGAGACAAGCCTTTGGCCCACTATATTGTGGAATTCAAGGCCCTGGTTCCTCAAGTGGGCTGGAATGATGTGGCTTTGCGTGGACAGTTTCTGGAAGGGTTAACCCCAGAACTACAAGGGGAAGTGTTGCGGGTGGCGGACCTTCCTGCCACCCTCGATGGTCTCATCACTCTGAGTCTCCGGCTGGATGGTAACTTACACATGAGGCGGCAGTGGACCCGTGGAGCGTCTGAATGGCCAGTCCCGAAGGGTGTCCCGATTCCTGGACCCAGGGCACTCAGCCGGCCAGTTCCGCCCACGGCAAGTTTGGATGAGGAGGAGCCGATGCAGTTGGGGCACATCCGCCCCAAGATTGATGCTGTGGAGAAAGCCAGGCGCCAGCGTTTAAACCTCTGTTGGTACTGTGGAGCAGCAGGCCACTTTTCACGGGAGTGTCCAGCAAAGCGGCGACCGGTGCAGAGGGCAGCGTTGGCGTCAGTGGAGTTGCCGAAGAGGGAGGACATGCCCCAACAGCCGGCGGGGGAAGGCTTCGACCGGGCGTAGAAAGGTTCGCCAGCTCGGTCGCTGCTCCCCCCTCAGAGCCCCAAACTGGAGTGCTGTTCCTGTTATTGATCGCCCTGTGGTCGGCCAAGAAAGGACCCATGTTAGTCCATGCATGGTGGACTCGGGTGCGACTAAAAACTTTATTGACCAGGACTATGCAGACTCCTTAGGATTGGATTATTGGGATCTGAAAGATCCGAAGGTGGTACAAACCATCGATGGCCGGCCTTTGAAATCGGGGCCAGTGAGTCAATGGACAGTGCCTACAAGGATGTGGGTTCGAGAACATGTGGAGGATAATTTCTTTTCTAGTGACCAAGGTTCCGCATTTTCCCATCGTGTTGGGTGTCACTTGGGTTTATGTTTAGATATGTTAGGTAGCATGCAAGGTAGTATAGGAATGCTTAGAATTGTTTAGGAGCATGCAGAATAGGTTAGAATAGATAATAGATGCTTGCCTTAGGTTAGTGGGTTAGTTAGGTGCAGGAAAAGGGAGTTAATTAAAAATTAGGTCTCTTCATGAGAAACCCTTTCTTGCAGCTTTAGATTAGAAATCTGAAATCTTACAGAAAGAACTTAAGGCAGGGAGGGATGTAGTGAAATCTACCTTTAAGGTGACCAGGCCAAAGCCTGAAAGTCAGTAGCTGTCATCTTGAAAGACAGGCAGAAGCAGGAGGAGGAGTCAAGCTGACTCCTGATTGGTCAGAGCAATTAGGGGAGGAGTCGGTTGAGAGAGGGAAAGAGGCTGTCAGCTTTTGACAAGGGGGAAAAGTGTCTTGACATCAGACACAGAAGGAAGGGATTTTTAGGAGAGGAAGCTAATTAGGGTTCTGACAGAGAAGAAGAGTTTTTAAGTGAGCCTTAAGGATAGGGAATAAGGTTGAGACAAGGGCTAGGGTTTTACTGTGTTGAGAGGGCCAGTAAAAGAAAGACTTGTCTTCTTATACTTAGGGAAAGTATAAGCGAGCTTATTGCCCTGTGTGTGAGACAGATAGGAGTCTGTTCCCTAAGTGATACTGTTTCTAAGAATAGAGCAGTTTGTTTAAGGAAACTCACAGTTTTAAAAGCTTTACTGTCAGTGGACCTACTTGTTTAAATAGCTAAGTCTTATTAACTAAATTACGCTTCTGTACCGCTCATTCTATGAGTTGATATTTGTTTGAAGTTTAATAAACCTTTTCTAGTTCACTTTTAACTGGTGTACGCCTCAGTCTGTCAATCTCCTCAGAACTAAGTCAAGTCAATGATAGAAATCTCTTTAAAGTCCAGTCAGCCAGCGAAGAAGCAATAGAAGAACTAAGGGCAAACACACCTTACTTACGACACATTCACACCTTTGGTTCCTCAGACCAATAAAACTGAGGTGGTGGCAGTCATACCTACCAATAACATCGGTCGTTAATAGCTTTATAGCATTGGCAGCCAGTATCTTCCTTACACCTTCTCCCATATCTTCACGTAGTACATTGTTTCAAGTTGTGGGGAAATTTCACCTTTAAAGAAGAAGAGATATTTGATTTGCAATTGTATGCATTCCCTTCATAGTTATAGACATTACAGGCATGGCAACATAATCTTTTGGTATGGATTCCTTATAAAAATATGACTTATAAATGCATTCTTCATCTGAGAATTGCATCACAAAATATGGAGGGGTATATAATCCAAAGGATGTCTGTTCCTGATTGGTGTATTCATTATGGAAGTACTCATGCTATTTGGCTGCTTAAAAATTTGTGAAGTTTTCCAAACTTCCCATATAAGACAACAAATAAAGTTTATTGCTGAATCTGTTGACTTGCACTTGCATAGGCAGTGCAGAGAAAATTTATTATTTATTATTTATTTAAAACTTTTATATCCCGATCTTCTCAACTTCCATAGAGGGACTCAGATCATAGAGGGACTTATCCTGAGAAGGTGTAATTGGTGACGCATGAAAGAGTAATTCTATGTCAGAATGGCAGCTTGCGTACTATTAAGTCCTGGCAATCAGTAAGACTTTTCAAGAACTAAAAATGCAAAAGTGAAAAATCATATGGAAATTTCTCGCCGTGAGCATCCAGAGTAGAAAACAAGGCTGGTTTCAGTTTATGTTAGAGAAAGGAAAAACTTTCTAGCCTTTTAGCTGAAATGAAACAAAAGTAAGTGATCTTATGAGTTCCTTAAGGTTCTTGGTGGTACACAAGATTAGATACAGACAACTATTTAGTCTGAAATTCTGAATTCATAAAATGAAGAAACATCCATTCCAAATGAGAGACAGGCCATCTCATTTTTTAGTTTTCAAAACTACATACTACCTCATTATAAGAAAATCATGGATGTGTATTAAAATTATTTATATATACACATATGAATAGTCAATTTGATATAGTTAAATATTATTGATTGGAATACCTTTAGATTTTTAATTCTGTGTAAGCTATTTGTTTCATGCCAAAACTGGAATACTGTGAGATTATGTTGATGCTGTAAGAGATTTAGCATGGCGTGTTAAGTAGATACAACCATACATGTATTTAGGCTACAGATATTCTATTTCAGTCTTCTCAGTTCAAGCTTTTCAGATCCAGTCCTGTCATCCTACAGAGGATGGTCACTGTTTCAAGCAACTGATTTTAGTTGATAAGAAAGCCAATAAATTGTTCCTTATTTAATGTGTTTTTATTGCACACATTCAGGTAAGGAGAGATGTGCTTGAGGGATGTTCTTTTTCAAGTGCCAAAATAATGTGACAGGTTTTCTTGGATTTGGGGCGCTCTTTGCTGCTCTGTCTCATGTAGCGCAATGTCATAGGCCAGCCCTGAATCTGTGGAAATTTGTTTTAAAAATAGCAATTTGCTTTTAAAATTTTGTAATGCTTGGTTGATTTGACTTCATTGCATTTCTGAGGATTGCACCATTTTTTAAGCTCCATAGTACAAACAAAGAGCTAGAAAGGAAAACTCTCCTATTGTTTACAATATGAACACTGTAAAGACTTTTTCGTATACATCGTATTTACTCGAGTCTAATGTGCCATCGAATCTAATAATTTTCAAAACCCTGAAACCCAAAAAAGTATTTGCCATATTACACAAATCTAATGAGCAGTCTAATTTGGGAAGATAATTTAGTCAAAAAAGGTGAGTATTAGAATAGAGTAAATATGCATTTCAATATTAATGTCAACATATGTAGTATGATTTTACACAAGATTTGTGCTACATTAGAAGAGTAACGACAAATATTCTTTAAGTAAAAGGGACATTAAATATTAAATAACCAATTACAATAAAATAAGATGTGAGTGCTAAACTGATGAGTGAGTGAAAGCTCTGGCTTTCAGCTCTGACTTTCCCTCATTCATCAGTTGGGCTTGTTAACATGAGCTGATAATAAAAAGTAACATATATAAACATTTTATAACAAATTTTCACATAGTAACCTGAAGAGTATAATGTAATTACGATACAAAAATAACTGCAAAATGAAAAACCTGCTGGCTGTTGATTTGACTTCTAACCCACAGTCATTGCCTGAGCCAGCACAGATGTTCCTGCAGATGCCTTATTTGTGTAAATAGCTACCCACCTGAGTATTCAATTCACCCAGTAATTCGTAAAATGGATGTAGAGGACTTGTACAAAACCACAGTTCCTTCTTCCATCCCTTTGCAATTTGCAGGGAAATTATTAATATATCACCTTATGGATTGAATTGGTCTTGGGATCTGCAGCTTGGAATGGAAATGGCAAAGAATCCCTATCATGATGGGTGCTTCCAAACAGGACTGAAATCCATGCCAAAAACCCAGGCTTTCCTGGGGAGGGGAGAGGGTTGCATGTAGCTACCTCGAAACCCCCACATTTCCACCTAAAGGTTAAGTAAAGTGTACCTGGCTGCCATAAGTTACACAATCACATCCCCTTCTCTAGTGTGTCATTTCCTAGTGTGTCATTTCCTCACACCAGGAGGATGCAAGGAGGGAACTTACTTAACTTGTAGGGGGAAATTTGGGGCTTGTGCGGGAGTGTGGTGGGTGTTCTCTCTGTCTTTCAGGCTCCAGGAGCCTGAAAACTGAGGTGGCTGTGTGGATTGGGCCTGGCAGTCACGTGACTGGGTCCAAACCCCACAGGGCCCACTCCTATAAACCTGGATTTTACCTTAAGATCCAGATCTTAACAGGTATTTAATTAATTCAGAATAAACCAAGGAAACCTTCATCTGGATGCTTCCGATAAAACCAAGACATATTCCAGGATATGGGCTTGTCTGGATGGGGCCTATATCTGTGGCAAAAGAAACCTGATAGCAGAAATGAGTCCACTGAGCAAAAAATACCCCTTACTTTTGGGTGGGAACACTTGAAACATTTTTCTTTAAGTTTTGGTATTTTCCTTAACAAAATGTTTTAAATTCATTACTGCATTTTTGAAAGTGCTGAAAAAGCAAGCAGCCGATGGAATATCCTAAGGATGTAATTGAGCTCTATAATTAATGCTAATTATGGGTGATGATGACACAAGTACACTTGACAGTCAAAATGGGAATCCTCACAGCATCGAGGGCTCTTAGAAAACCTTGTGCCACAACCTTCACCTCTATTTGATCTAGAGCCTAGAAATGTTACTCTTTTGGATTGAAAACTTTTTGGAATTACAAGTTGCCATATTAGTTGAAGGATTGTGCAAGCTGTCTCAAATTTTGTCCCTCAGATTCATTTGTGTTCCTTCCTTTAATAATAATAATAATAATAATAATAATAATAATAATAATATGCATTTCTTGCCATCTCTCCTCATGGCCTGAGGCAGCTTACAACATTGCTAAAACACACATTCGCCTAAACACACTCTTTAAAATACACATATTAAAACATATTTCCACAAAATATATATTAAAATACACAAAGCAAATATTAAACATAAGATGCAAATATAAAATTCATCACTAAAAGCCCTCTTCATCTTTCTTCTGCTGCTCTAATTCTACTCTCCCCTAGGTATTTTGTTCTGCAAATCAAGGTTATTACAACGAGGTAAGACTAAACAATTTCAGCAGGCCCTTATCATCTGCTGGGGTTTGGTTCCAGGACCCACTATGGATACCAAGTTCTGTAGATGTTCAAGTCCCATTATGTACAATGGCACAATAAAATTGGATGCCTTATATGTATATGCATTTTTATTTGTTTCAATATTTTCAAGTCATGGGTGGTGAAATCCATGAATACAGAAGGCTGATTTGTAATGCCATAAATAATGGATGTTCCAGAGGCCATAATGCTTGTTTTCCGAATGAGGGTGAGCATTATCTGATGTGGAGCTTATATTGAGCAAGAAAGGATCATGGTTCCATCAAATCTCCTTTCTATCCACTATTTGTGAAATATCAGGCACAATTTTATGATGGAAAGAACTCTTTGACAATGTCTGAGGAAGTCGTAGACATCTTCATTGAAGGGGTTAAAGTCAAGTTTGGGCAAAGGATGGTTTAGTGTAGGGATGTCAAACTCCTTTTCACTGAGGGCCACATCAGCCTCATGTTTACCATCAAAGGGCTGTTTGTAATTGTTAGATTGTATAAATGTAACTGTGTTGCTTTGTCATTTAAACATTCATGGGCCACATGAAATTATGTGGTGGGCTGGATTTGGCCCATGGGCCTTGCATTTTGCAAATGTTATTTAGTGGTAGAATCCTTCACTGTAAGAGGGATGGCCTAGACAAGCCTTAGGAATACTAACTACAATTTCAGGCATCATTTTTTTTCATTCACTTTTTCATCCAGCTGCTGATGTGCCAGAGGTGGTACATGAAAAAATGGAGTGAAGAAAACATCTTCTGTTTTTTTCCCCTATGCCTGGACCACAGATATAAAAATGCTCTGAGAAGGCTTGATTGCACCGTTTCCCAAGAGCTATTGAGTACTGAAATGTTCCAGGCATGAAAAGAAGAGGAAGAGACTCCCCACTAGTCCTCTTCCCTGTGGCTGACTGATCCCAGAAAAGCTCATTCCTGCTACAGTTATACTATGAACCAATTCTAACTAGCAAAGCTGTGCTCTGTATTACTCTGGGATTTATAGTTCAGTCAGATACACCAGAAGAATTCCCTGGCTGAAATTCTGAAGCCTTCTTTCTCAACTATAAATCCAAGGATTATGTTGGATAGACCCATGACATTTAAAGTGTTGGGCTTGGCCTCATGTAAGCCGTTCTGAGTCCCTTGGGGAAATGGTGGCGGGGTATAAATAAATTATTATTATTATTATTATTATTATTATTATTATTATTAGTGGAATCATAGTGGTATAACTGAATATGGTGAATGAATCCTTTGTAATTTGGAGAGGGTGGATGGAATTTATAGGGTGATAGATTGGTTAAGTGGGAAGGAAGTTTGGAAGGTGATGAATATTGAAGGAGGCAGGGGGTCTGAAGGTTCAGAAAAGGATTAAACATTTATGGTAAATCTCATCATACCCTGATGATGAATGTGCTGGAATGATTAAATTTGACTTGCAATTAGGCTTGGAATAAACTGTGGTACCTCTCTGTATAGGGCTAGAGAGAATGGCTGGGTTTACAGAGTCCAATTATGTATTGAATCTGGGAGAAGGAGGTTGTAACATCAGTAATTTCAACTTCTATTCTGTTTGCTTATTTATTTGGTGCCTTTCCCTCCAAGCTAAGACTAAAGACAGCTTCATGTATTTTAAATGTAAATCACAGAACAGAAAACTGAAAATGTGATCTGTGAAACTTACTTCATCAGTTGATGTAGCCTAAACCAGAGCTCCTTAAACTTTTCAACTTGCAACCCCTTTTTGCCCAAGAGATTTTTATGTGACATCAGATGTAATGATAATAATAATGACAATAATAATAATACTTTATTTATATTCCGCCCTTCTCCCTGAGGGGATTCAGAGAAGATTACAGTGTAAACAGATAATGGCAAACATTCAATACCATTTTTACAATGCAATGAGACACACAAACAAAAGCAAAGGCTTCTCCTTCCATTTCTGGCTTTAGAAGCTGTGCTCATCTCTGGCTCTGGGGCATGTGCTGTTTCTCCATTTCCATTTCCAAGCCAAGGAGCCTGCATTATCATCTCCTTGTCGTGTGACTGGCATGACTGCTTGGAGCGCCTTAGGCCTTACCTGCTGAAGCGGTACCTATTTATCTACTCACATTCACTTGTTTTTGAACTGCCAGGTTGGCAGGCACTTGGGAGGAGGTAGGGAAAACAGCGGGAGTTCACCCCATCCTGCAGATTCAAACTGCTGACCTTCAGTTCAGCAGCACAAGGGTTTAACCCATTGCATCACTATATATAAGTGTATAGAAGTCAAAATTTTTAAAATATCAGATGATTAAATCTGTGGATATGGAGAAACAATTGTATCACAGCAATAACAATTAGGGTATGCCTAATTTCAAACCACTTGTGTCTAATACAGTGGCCCCCAGTATTTACTGTATTTTACAGTATTGCTCCCAGGATCCACAGTGGCTTCTGAAACCATTTGCCTGGATACTTTCTTGCTCTTTGCTTCATATGCTTAGCTGCCTCCTAGGCCCATTTTCCTTACCTCAGCAGCTTGAGCTCCCCCCTCCTTTCGGCCTCAGCATTTTAATGCTCAGCCAGAGAGGACCTCTCTAGCAAAGCAGTTTAAAGGCTTCTCTCTAAACTACAAACCCAAGAATTCTGCAAGAGTCCATTTCCACAGGATTGGAAATGGGTGCAAACACTTTACTCATTAGAAAGCTAATGTGATGATATCATATTGCAGCTCCTATTCGGGGAGTGGGGGAGCTGTTTGTGACCCCAATATTGAGCTGACATTGGGACCCACAGTTTAAGAAGCTCTGGGCTAAGCAATTGGTTGTGCCAAAATGCATTCGTCCTTGAAGCACATTGGTACAGATTTTGCTATAGCATATGGCAATTCCCTGAAAAAATTATTCACTGGTCTACAAAGGAAGATTCAAGCAAATCACTTTCTTTCACAAAGCAAGATATTCAATGTCACCAGTAAACTACTCTTTCAGATTTCTAGTGCCTGCTCTTCTTAGTAGTGACTATATAGTAGTGACTTCAACTGAATTTCTTGTCTTTAATAAATGCTGCGTTTAATACATGCAAGCACTTGACTGCTCTGTTTTAATACTAAAGTAACATTCAGAAATAGATTTAATCTATTCCTCTCTGTTTCTGTGGGCTAAAGCATAATTCCTATAATCGACTTTAGCTAAGCCACCTGCACATTAGTTGTTTGAATGGTCTCTTGGTTCCTTTAATGAAAATGTTGCATAGGAAGAGCCCCCCCCCCCCCCCCGCCATTCAGAAAAGCAACAAGCTTCAAAGCCTGTTTTCCCCTCATGTGCTTCAATGGATTTGCCACAAGGGACTCATGTTTTTCAGATCTGGCAGCCTTTTTTGCCCATTGTGGATTAACAGGAAGGGACAGCGTATCAAAAGGAGCATCTTTTTGAACGTGTACACATCCATATCTGGCTCCAGTGTTGCAAAAATAACAGATAATGTTTTCTAATGCACCCAGTTCTCTCCTTCTGGAGAGTAAAAGCGAGGTATAAATAAACATAATAATAAACATAATAATAAACATAATAATAAACATAATAATAATAATAATAATAATAATAATAATAATAATTCAATAGCCATCAGAGTGTCTGCTGTGGACCCATCTTGTTGTGTTTCAAATCATCATAATCATCATAATCATCATCATCATCATACCTTTCTCACTCACTTGATAATCAACATTGTTTTGTGGAAGATTAAAACATGTACGAGGCTCTGAACACTTTAAATATTATTATTATTATTATTATTATTATGTTTATTATTATTATTATTATTCAAAACATAACAAGATTAGTATACAGCAAACAAGATCACTCTGCTGGCTGTTGTATTGGATCACATGTTGGACACTTTCCAAGTGTCTAGGACTGTGTGATGTATCAGTGAATAATGTATGCAGATCCCAGTAAGTAGCCTTTTGCAGTTGTCAGATGGTCATTTTGTCAGCGCCGATTGAGTTTAAGTGCAGGCCAAGGTCTTTAGGCACTTTACCCAGTGTGCTGATCACCATTGGGACCACCTTTGCTGGCTTGTGCCAGTCTTTTATTGCTATTATTTACAGTGTTCATAATCATCCACAAAACAACAACAACAATAATACACAATAGGAAGAAAACTTTCCTTTTTATGTTAAGCCTTCAAAGGATTTGTAATATAGTATAGCAACCAGCAAACCAATTAAGTGTCTCCTTTCCTTAAAATCTAGGAGTTTAGCAGCACCACATTACACATTTCCCTCTTAATTTTATTCTCTCTAGATCTAACATGTAGAAAAAAATTCAAGCAGGAACATAAAGAAGATAGCTATTTCAGCTGACACTGTTGCTACTGTTTTATTAAGTCCCCTTTCAATATATAATCAGTAGACTATATGGAAAAGGAGTAAGTACCAGTAGCATGTCAGGTGGAATTCCCATGATGTACTTCTTTGTGCCCATAAAATCAGATACATAGTAGTTCCATGTGGAAAAATCTGTTCCCATACATAGATTGTTAAATTGGACTGGGCATATCTGATTTATTTTTTTTGATGCAGTGTTTGGGTGTGTGCAAGAATTTGATAGGCTTTTCTTAGACTAGGAAAACTTAGCAGTACTTTTCCTGTTATTTCCTCTGAAATATAGTCAACAACACTTGATATCCATTGGTTATTTTCCATTCAAGTGCCCTCTAGGGTTGACCCTGCTTAATTTCCCAGATCAGATAGGATCTGGTGCTTTTAGAGCATTAAATACCCCAAAAGAATTGTTGGAATTACCATTTATTTATTTGAATTATTTCTCAAAATATATTATTTTGTAACAGCATATTTTACTAGATCTTATTGGTTTTATGAATACAGGGCATTCAGGGTATGTGTATAAATGTATCAAAATACATGAATTAATATATTAATTTGGTATATCATATATTAATTTAATTTTGTGGTTATGGTGACCGTCTCTTTGCTCTCTTCTTGGCAAGATATCTTCAGAGAAGATGTGCCATTATATCCCTTTAAAAATGAAAGAGTATTATTTATTTATTCACTTCATTTATACCTCGCCTTTCTTATCCCACAGGGGACTCAGGGCAGCTTACAAACTCCAGTAAAAAATCAATGCAACATATGAACATAACAATAGAAACACACCCCATCAATCTATAAAACAATTTAAAATACATAGGTAAATAAACACATAGAACAATAAAACAGATTAAAAACATATAAAGTGCCAAGTCTTGATTCCATACTTATTGATTAATTATAATTATAAATATATACCTTATTCTCCAAATGCCTTTGCACAGAGTCGGGTCTTTAGTTTTTTTTCTAAACACCTGAAGGAATGGAGCTGTGGAGGGAGTTCCATATCCAAGGGGCCACCACTGAAAAAGCCCTGTCTCTCATCCCCACCAGTCACACAGCAGATCTTAAAGGTCTAGTTAGCTCATAAGGTATGATTTGCCCAAGGTCTCCCATAGTCCTCAGCCAGTACTTTCTTTGCTTGATGTCAAGCAACTTGATGTCAAGCAACTTGATGTCAAGTTTCTCATAGCTTGATTGTCACCACAGTATAAGAAGCATTTGTTGTCCAAGAAGGGATGGAGTCAGAGGCCTTCACTGCCATTTGGCTGAAGCAAGGAATTTGAGACAAATTGGGAGAAACATCTGCTTTTCCAGCTTGGAAAGAGAAGGATGGCATTCTGCTTGCCTTAGCAGTGTGCAGAGGGGGAAATATATGATTAATAATGATACAATGTCTGCTTCCAGCCCATTTTCTATTTGGAAATTAGCACAAATTAGCACTTATAGAAGTTATTTAACGAAGTAATCATCTGGTTGTAATTGCTGTCCACATTACAAAATGGAGCATTACCGTGCCAAAATGTGCATTCACCATTAACAGCACTCTCATAACAATTTAAAAAATACCATTAAACATTAAACAGAGAGTCCACTATGCCTCTGCCAGCGGTGAAGGCTGGTTGCTTCAAAGGAGGCATGCAATCTTTCTGACCATCCTCCCTGGCCAATGTTATATTTCCCCTGCTATGAATCTCATTTTCTTAATTGGAAACCAGAATTAACGTACTTTGCATATATAGACAGAAATTAGATCTAGAAAAATGCTATGCTGTTGCACATGAGCAAAACATATGCTGAATAGGATCATGGGAATTCTTGACCTTCTAAATTTCCCTTGGGAATGCCTTTCCAAAGTATTGGTTTAAGACTGAGGTGATTTACATTTTAATGTATAAAATTTATTAAGCATGATTACACTCCTGCCTCCTCCATCTTCCACGCACATCATCACAAAAGTTAAATCAATGTACAGTATTTGAACATTTAACATTTCTTTTAAAAAAAAATGTATACAGAATTTTGAAATGCAATGCTGCAAAGAATGATTTTCCAGTGTTGATTTTTCTGTAAATCTTTAAATCTCAGCTACATTTTCTTACCATCCTGTTATGATTTTTAAAATGCAGGTATATTTCTGTGATTTTTTTCCTATTGTGCATGTTTATTTCTGCATTTTGTATAACTTTCACCAGGAATATGGAATCTGAAAATAGCTGTAGTTTAAAGCAATGAAGAAAAAGAAGAGATAAGAAAAAGCAAACAAATAGTAAGTTTGCTACTATGCAAACTTAGTGACTTAGGCATGTAAAAGTTGCTAACTTTTAACACTTTTTTTTAAAAAAAAGTTTCCCTATTTCTTGAATACGATTGATTTTTTAAGATAGGGATCTAAGTAGCAAGAAAAAAATAACAAGTATGTGTGTGTGTATGTGTGTTGTAATAATGGGAACAATGCTCCGGGGAGCTCCTTCATAACAAGTTGTATAATGAATTAGCTTTGCTAAGTAACTTTCCATAGAGAAATTAGAATAACATCCCGTTCATTATCCATCAGAGCAGCAGTATTTATTTAAACCATCCTAGCTTATGAATAGATATTAGAATCTCAGAGGTTTGAGGTGGCATCATATAGTGATACACTGTCCATTGTGTAGTTTGTGTTGATGAAGGGGAGTGCTATGTTCTCGTATAGATAGTCAGTTTTGCTTATTTTGTAGCACTATCAAAACACTTGTTTATACCACAAATAATAGCGAGACACAAAAATTAACTTTTGTAATATGTGCAGTAAGAGTTTCATAATATCTCATCTAAGAACAAGCCACAGACCACCTATTGCAGTGCCGTGCCACATGCACAATGGAGGACCTTCTCACAGCAACACCAGAGGCACTCCAAGTAGCCAGCTACTGGTCAAAGGAAATTTAGTATAATGCCAAGTTTTTAAACTGTATGTTTTTCTAAAAATACAATTGTACTCTCGATTTGCTTCTGATACGACAAATAAATAAATAAATAAATATCTCACCTTCAGATTGAATGTGATTTATAGTGATAGTAGGGCCAAAATACTCCAAAAGCACCTGATCTTGTCTGTAATTAAGAGTAAAGAACTGGCAAAAGCACCTCTGTGTATCCTTTGCCTAAGAAAACCCTATGAAATTAATGTGATTGCTATAAGTCAACAGTCAACCTGAAGGCGCACACTCACCATTGATAGCTACTGCCTTTCAATGTTAGTGGAGCAGAGGCAGATGTTTATCAGATGTAGATCCTCATCAGCAACGATGGGATATGTTTTATATGGTCTTATAAGAGGAGATTTCTAATCATTATGTGCTTTTATTTCCTCTAGTTCATCTGGACATTTCCTACTTTGGAAAGACAGATTCCCTCACTTTATTCTTGGAAGGAGCCCAATATCCCCCCCCCCCCCCCAAATGCCCTATGCTTTGGAGATAGAACTCCTTCATGGCACATAAACAGCTTTCAGTTTTTATTATTCCGGTGCAGATGTTGCTATTAGCAGCATGCAAGTGCAACCCTCAAACACTGAGTGGAAATAAAGATCCGAAAAACATTGCTGGAAGGGCAAGTAGCCAAATACAGGCCATTTTATAGCTGATCTTAAAAAGGGTGACTAAATGATATCTTATATTCTAGACACAGTCCAAGGGTTTTATGAATTAAATGATCTGACTCTGTGTGGTAGCAAAATGATGATCCTCTTACAGCACTGTGGGATAAAATTTCTGTTCTGGTACACAATGGTCATTAAGTCTAGCATTTTGCCTTGAAGTAATTCAAACACACCTAGAAAACCCCTCCCTTTGGAAAACTGATAAATGAATCTATTTTGTTTTCATGTGGAGTGCTTGCCACAAAATGCTTAGTATTTGGAGGCTGACCAATTCAGTGTTTTCTAGGTGTTCTTTTTTCATTTTCACAAAAGAGAGAAACATATAAAGTAGGCCCTCCACTTTCATGGAAGTTGTGGGTACAGGACCCCTACAAACGTGTGGGGGGATGAATTAAAAAATCCCATTATATTACCCCATTATATTACCTGTGAATCCTCCAGGAATCTTAGGGTTCTCCATAAAATCATGCTGGGGGACTCAGATATTTGTAGAGAAGAGTTATTTCTAGGAATCTCTAGCATCTGTTAGAGACAACATATTGATCTAATCCATGAATAATCAGATATGCAAAAGTTAAACTCACAAATGTAAAGGGCCACATCTGCTTTGCAATAATTCCAGTTAGAATCATAGGATCATAGAGTTGGAAGAGATCTCCTGGGCCATCCAGTCCAACCTCCTGTCAAGAAGCAGGAAAATCGCATTCAACCCACCCCCCGACAGATGACCATCCAACCTCTGTTTAAAACTCTCCAAAGAAGGAGCCTTCACACCTATGCTGGTTTGTTGCCATAATTTCCTCATGGTGCAGCAGAGAAAATAATTCATACATCTGAAATGTCTCTCAGAATTATTATCCTTTCTCTGATCTCCTCCAGACCTGCTATTGAGCTGCACTACCATGTAGAATCAACCCAAAAACAAGGGATGGAGTCTCTACACATTGAAGTACCTAGGAACATGGGATTTATGAGGATACCTAACACTGACAAATCCACAGGCAGTCCCAAAATTAAGTACCTCTTTTTGACATATCTGCTATCTGATTCTGCTTAATAGCAGAAACAATCCTTTTGGCAATGCATCTAATTACAACACAAAATGTGGACCATGGGACAGGCAGAAGACTGATCATGTTTTCTTCCTCTGTCCTGGTTCTTTTTCCAAACGTTTAGTGATAGGAAAGAATAGACAGGCTTTTCCTGTTCTCTTTCCAAAGCAATAGGAAGATAGGAAAGCGATGGTAAGATGTGATAATTGGGTAGCTGTCCAGAGAGCTCACCATTAGTACTCCTGGGTCCCAACCAAGCTGCCAAGCCAGTCTGAACTTCTGGGAGACCCTTCACACTACATAGCTATGGTGCTATGATTTAACTGCAATGTTTCTATACTATAGAAAAGGATTTGTAGTTTAGTTTAGAGATAAATGAGGGACCACCAATTCCTCTGAAAAAAATCTCATTACATGCAATCTCGCCGTAGCAGTTAATTCGGAATTGTAGCATTATAATTGTAATGTGAAAAATGTATGTGTCTCCTGAGCATCTTTTTTCCCATTTGCTTCATTGTTATGCAAACTATAAAATATTCACTTTCTATCTTATCTGAATCCTGATATACTTTGTAAAACAATCCAAATCCCAAATCTGAACACTATTTCTTCAAACTTTTATTAGTTGAATCTTCAGTGTTAATTCACGTATCCCTTGAAAATCCACCTTTTGAAGTTTTTTTTACTTTAAATTTGGAGGTTTTTTAAAAATGCGATATTCTGCCCATCATACTGACACGCAGAGAGAGTGTAAAAGATTCTCAGGCCCTAAGCAATGTCAGGCCCTATAGCATTAAAATGTACGTTGTTTTACCCCTCACACTTAAACACGAAAATAATACAGTCCCCTCACATACTGAGCCCCTAGGCTATAAGCTTACTTAGCATGTTCATAAATCCAGCACCGCTGAGAAGAACTCTCTAGAGTTGTTAGGCAGGGAGAGTAAGTCATCTGAATAAATCTTTGATTATTGTAGCAGCTGTTGCTAATAAATGCCTTGGTCTTGAGGCTACAATCCTATGCACACGAAACTCAATCAAACTTAATCAATGGGATTTGTTTCTTATTCGTGCTTAGTACCATGTAGTAAACCTCTTGGCCTCTCTTTGCTCACTGTTCTCCCAGCTGCAAACTCAACGTTGGAGAGATGGGATCCTTTTATACTATATCATTATAACGATATGGTCCCTGTTTCATTGCTATGTTAACATCATAGGAAATCCTGGGATCAGAAGTTTGGAGAGGGGTATTTATATTCTCTTCCAGTGGGCTTTAATATCTCCCCAAGAAATAAATCCAAAGGTACTGTAGAACGCAGTCATAGACAATAAAGTGGAATCACAATTTGATTATTGTCTCATATGAAAGGGCCCCTGTTTTGCCCCTTCACTGTAAAGGGTCATTTGGTAAGATGCTAGAGTTCTCTTGCAGATAATTTGGAGCACTCCTCCCTAAATCCCAAATTTCCATAGAGATTTACAGCTAAAGTGGAATCATAGTTGTATAACTGTGAGGCATAAAAGACCCAACCTTAAAGTAAATGTAAAGGTTACCCCTTGACATTAAGTCTAGTCGTGTCTAACTCTGGGGTGTAGTGCTCATCTCCATTTCTAAGCCAAAGAGCTGGCGTTGTCCGTAGATGCCACCAAGGAAACATGGCTGGCATGATTGCATGGAGTGAGGTTACCTTCCTGCCAGAGCAATACCTATTGATCTACTCACATTTGCATGTTTTCGAACTGCTAGGTTGGCAGAAGCTGGGGCTAACTGCAGGAGGTCACTCCGCTCCCCAGATTCAAACTGCCAACCTTTCAGTCAGCAAGTTCAGCAGCTCAGTGGTTTAACCCGCTACACCACCTGGGACTCCACTGGGAGGACCCAACCTTATGAAACCTGGTTTTGATCTGAAAGCTTTATTTGTCAGTAGGTGACAAGTCAGTCACACTACGATTCTTGAAGAGAAAACCTGTAAAAGACTGTAATGAAGTGACTACTGAAAAAGGTGGTTGGAGAATCACACAAATCTACAATCAAAATGAATGTGGGTTTGATCCTCAGTGAGGAAATTTGATGCTTATAGAAGCCAGAACAAATGGATACAAATATTTTCATCCTTACAGAATGCAAAATCCCTAGATAAAGGCCTAGCTTCCTGATTTTAATTGGGGGCTCATTTACACAGACGACTTAATATGGATTGAGGGCATACTGAAAATGAGGTATGTCACAAAAACACACAGTAATGCATATTAGAGGCCTTAAACTGGAATAAGCAAAATTGTGGGAGACCATAAAAGAGACAATAATCGTATCATTATGGTGAAACTCATTAAGGGTTCTTCTACACACTGTTGTGGTTCAGCAGCAGCAACAGCATGATGGGCATGAGAGTACAGAGCACCAGCATGATGGGAATGAGAGGACTGATGTGGACTTTCAGTTTTCTCATGTAGCTAGAGACACAACTAGAGACAGGCCGCTGTTTTCACAAGAATGGAATTTAGCTGATAAGACACTGGGTGGGAAACAAGGTCACGCTGCCCAGGTGTTAAGAAAGAGTTCACGACTTGCAGCCAAGTGTTGAGCTCATCTGTTGGTGGGAAAATTGCTCGTTAGCTGCTTGTTTGATGCTTGATGTTTTGATGTTTAACGTATAAGTAACCTGCCTTGGAAGTGATCCTGTGTCAGTTCCAACATTGCAAAAATGGCTCGCTTTGGCTCCGGCTCTGGGGCTTGGGGCTTGGGGCTTGTAACCTCATGCTATTTCCTGGACTTTACTCTACTTCTTTGCTTCAAGTCTCCTGCTTTGACCTAAAGGGATTATATTGGATTTTTACCTTGTACTACTGATCTTTTTACTGCTTATACTCTGATTGTTTGGAAAACCTCACAATAAACTTTCTACCTCTCAAGTTTGGCTGGTTTGTCAGAGACAGCAAGGTGAATCTTAGCCTGAGATACAACAGTTTGGAACTGACCCCCAACAAAGTCCTTGCTTCTCCCAGCCACCATGAATCCTGCAGAAGCTCAGGCGATGCAACAGCAGCTGCAGAACCTTCAGCAGCAGATAGCCGCGATGCAAGCGCAAGGAGCAGCTAACCCTCCGGCCCAGCCGCTAAGGACTCCTATGGCGTTGCCTAACAAGTTCTCTGGAGACAGTCAACGGGTCAAGGACTTCCTGGGGCAGTGTGATGCCTACCTCACAGTGCGGGCAGCGGAGTTCCCGAATGAAGCCGCTAAGGTGGGCTTTGCCTACAGTCTGTTGGAGGGCCCGGCCCTCTCCTGGGCCACCGCGCTACGTGAGGCCGCTTCCCCTGTGTGCAACACTGTAAAGGCTTTCATGGATGAACTGCACAAAGTCTGGGGAGGCCAAGTGCACCGGGAGATGGTGGATCGTAAGCTGCGAGCCCTAACGCAAAAAGAGGGGTGTTTGGCCCAGTACATTTCGGAGTTCCGTGTATTGCAGCGGGAGCTGGCTTGGAATGATGCCGCCTACATGAGTGCCTTTAAGGCGGGGCTCACCCGGGAGATGCAGTTGGAGGTGGCCCGTTCCGCTGTCCCAGCCGACTTGGAAGAATTGATGACCCTATGTATCCGGATAGATGGGACCATGACCAACCGTCACATCCTTGCCGGGCCTCGGCCAGTTGGTCGAAAGGGGGCCGATGCGGGAGTGCCACGTCGCTTGGGACCGCCGCCATCTCATGCGCCCGATGCAGAGGAACCCATGCAGCTGGGCTCCATGCGCCCAAAAATTGATGCGGCGGAAAAGGCGCGAAGGCAACGGCTAAATAAAAAAAACAAAACCCTGAATCCTCCACACCATAAAGCTGCAGATGCCTGCAAATTCTGGAACGAGGTTGAAGATGAACTCCCTGGTGAAAAAAGGACTGCTCTGGCCTCAGCCTGGTTCCTGCATTTGATGTGTGATCATCTGTACGTTGGCTGTGCTTCCTCCCTGTCGCTTTCATCCTGCATTACTTGGTCAGGGTAAATGCTTCCTGGGTCTAAAGCCTGAGTTATTCTAAAGCCTGAGAACAGTCCACAAGACATTTAAAAATGTCTTGTGAATATTCTCAATGAATTCTATTTTAATTAACTATTTTTGTATTTCATTGTTTGAATTTCTTATCTGGTGAATCCACCGGGCAGGCTTTTTAAGGCAAAGACGAAGGTGGGAACAGTGCAGCCATGGGACCCCACCCTTTAGTTTTTGTAGTTCTTGCCCTGTTTACATTCCCTGGATCACATTTTCTTTTATTTCTTTTAGTAATTATTTCCTTTATTTGCCAGTGGAAAGGGATGCATTGCCCTTTCTGGAAGCAGAAGCAACAATTCACCTTTTAAATTGGTTGGAAGTCCTCAATGACCTATTTAACACCAGAAATTTACCCCCAAAAATACAAATGTAGCAATGGACTTCTGGTCACTTCTGAGTTTCTCTCTTCTGGCTTTTTTTTTGTCATGTCACACAATTGCTATGGTCCCTTGAAGATCATGAGGCAGAAAATTGGGCCGTTGGCCTCCCAAGATTGCGCACCTCTGTTTGAAACAAACAAATGTGGTGGCATGAGTAGATTTCCACACATCTCTTGTGCAGAGGTAGACAATTAAGAGCTGTAGTGAGGGATCTGAGTTGAATACAAATCAACTCAAGTTAATATTCCTAAAGGCTCAATGTAATAGCTGTTGGAATCTCGCTATCTCTCAACTTTCCTCCAATAGAACTGAATAAATATTTCTCTGGGTCACCCCCCCCCCCCCCCACACACACACACCTCTTGAAACATCTAAAAATAATAATGCAGAAAAAGCCAGTCATTTAACTATATATATATTTAGTCTCCTCCAGCTGCTTGAAATGCTGATGGGATCCGAGTTCTTCTGATTTTTGGTTTAGGCTTGCAGTTCTTTCTTAGCAACAGTTGCTATGCAAAAATATTCAGAAATGGCTTATTGTATTTGATGCTTGATACAGATTTAGAACATCAGATGATCAAAATGCTGTACATTTAAACTGTTTTTTAATTCTGGCTGAGCAGGATCATGCTGTGGTCTCTTTTCATTAATTTAGGACTTTTCATATGACCACAGGGAGAGAGGGAACAGCATTTTGTCACAGCCCTGTGCCGTTCTCTGAAGCAGAGCATTTTAAAGTATTTAATTATATCAGGACTCCATCCCACACCAGAGATCTTGGTAGCCTTTGTGAAAGATATGGGAAGAAAAGCAACCAGTATCAGGGTTTCAAGTGAAATTTCAAATGCCTTTAATGCAGTACTTTATTTTCCTTTAACTGTTGCTCAGATCTGTGGAAATGTTTCAGGATAAGAAGCATTCATTTCCCCCCTCAAATTCACAATTCCCCCCTCCCCCCTGTTTCTTCTCTACTTTCTACATCTCTGACCCCCCCCCCAACCTATTTCCTTCTTTAGTTCTTTTCCATGTCAGAAGCAGCTTGAGAAGTTGCTTCTGGTGTGACAGAATTGACTGTCTACAAGGATGTTGCTCAGGGGACACCCAGATGTTTTACATCCTTTGGGAGGCTTCTCTCATGTCCCCACATGGTAAGCCGGAGCTGACAGACGAGAGCTCACTCCACCTCGCAGATTCAAACTGACAACCTCCAGGTCAGCAGGTCAGCCGGCACAAGGGTTTAACTCATTGTGCCAACCGTGGCTCCTTCCTTCTTTAGCGGTTCAATTGTTTGGTAAAGGTTGTGCATAAAGCCAAAATATAAAGCTATAATAGCGGAATAATGGCTTGTTCAATACTGATATTTCAAACTGGAAATACCATGGAAGGATATAGAAATCGTTAGTTCTTGCATGTGAAATATGTGCTCTTTGCACATAATAATAATAATAATAATAATAATAAAGAAAACTCATGACCATTCATAATTCATTACATCCTCGCAGTGATGTTGACTGGCTCTATATGCCTAGAAAGACTGGTAGCAGAGGACTTTTACAAGTCAAACAAGCAGTCGCAGAAGAAAAACACACCCTGGCAGAATATGTAAAGGAAAGCCAAGAACCTGCTTTAACTGAAGTCAATAATCAGAAACTTCTCAAAGCACAGCAGACAATGAATCAGTACAAGAAAACTGCTCTCCAAACCAGAGCTGACAGCTGGCCCCACAAAGCCTTGCATGGGCAGTTCCTTGAAAAGACTGAAGGAAAAGTTGATGAGGAGAAGACCTGGTTATGGCTCACAAATGGAACCCTGAAAAAGGAGACAGAAGGCTTGATTCTTGGAGCCCAGGAGCAAGCCATCAGAACCAATGCAATTAAGGCCAGGATTGAAAAATCAGCAGATGACCCAAAATGCAGACTGTGCAAGGAAGCTGATGAAACCATGGACCATCTCCTCAGTTGTTGCAAGAAACTTCGACGGGCTTCAAACAGAGGCACAACTCTGTGGCCCAGATGATTCACTGGAATTTATGTCACAAGTACCACCTGCCAGCAGTAAAGAATTGGTGGGGTCATAAACCTGCAAAGGTCGTGGAAAATGAACAAGCAACAATACTGTGAGACTGACAAAGTTTTGGAACACAATTCACCAGACATCACGATTGTGGAAAAGAAAAAAAGTCTGGATTATTGATGTCGCCATTCCAGGTGACAGTCGGATTGAGGAAAAACAACAGGAAAATCTCAGCCGCTATCAAAACCTCAAAATTGAACTGCAAAGACTCTGGCATAAACCAGTACAGGTGGTCTCAGTGGTCATTGGCGCACTGGGTGCCATGCCAAAAGATCTCTGACAGCATTTGGAAATAATAAACGTGGACAAAATCACGATTTGTCAACTGCAAAAGGCCACCTTAATTGGATCTGCGCGCATCATTCGAAAATACATCACACAGTCCTAGACGCTTGGGAAGTGTTCGACTTGTGATTTTATGATATGAAATCTAGTATATAGATCTCATTTGCTGTGACATACTGTGCTTTTGTGTCAATAACAGAAAAGAAAAAAGTTTGGGTTAATGATGTCCCCATACCAGGTGACAGCCAAATTAACGAAAAACAACAGGAAAAACTCAGCTGTTATCAGGACCTCAAAACTGAACTGCAAAGGCTCTGGTATAAACCAGTACAGGTGGTCCCAGTGGTCATCGGCACACTGGGTGCCATTCCAAAAGATCTCAGCTGGCATTTGGAAACAATAAACACTGACAAAATCACAATCTGACAATTGCAAAGGCCACCTTACTTGGATCTGCACGCAATCATTTGAAAATACATCACACAGTACTAGATGCTCTTGGAAAGTGTTCGACTTGTGATTTTGTGATATGAAATCCAGCATATATATCTCATTTGCTGTGACATTCTGTGTTTTTGTATCAGTAAATTATTATTATTATTATTATTATTATTATTATTATTATTTTATTTATATTCCACCCTATCTCCCCGGAGGGACTCAGGATCGATTCCAAACACAAAAGGCAAACATTCAATGCCTGAACACAACAACAATACATCCATAGTAATGAAATTTTGCAACCCAACATATAAAAAAAATTATGACTTAACAGCTAAACTTAAATAAAAATGCAGTCTGTTATATCAGACATAACAGAAAACATCAAATATCAAACAGAAGCATTCAGTTTCCCAGATCCTTGGGGGCAATAGATGGATCATTGCTCAAGATATCTATTGAGTTAGTGGGGCAAACAGAGCATGAATACACATGGTAGGTATTAATCAGAGGTATAATGATAGCGTTGTCACCTGCTACTCCTCCTCCTCCTGGTAAGCCAATGAGCAAAGATATGTCTTCAGCTGTTTCTTGAAGACGCGGAGGGAGGGGGCTGTCTTTAACTCCTGAGAAAAGGAGTTCCAGATGTGGGGGTAGCCACAGAGAAGGCCCTTTCTTTTGTTCCCACCGGCCACGCTTGGGACGGGGGTGGGACCAAGAGGAGGGCCTCCTCCAATGACTACAGTATCTGAGTTGGTCATTTCTTAAGTGGGAGTTTTGAGGTCAAGTGGATGTAATATTTTTTGGCTGGAAGAATATTTGACATATATTCATAGGCACTTGAAACAGTTCTATTTAAAAGTCTTTAACCATGATTCACCAATTGTACTCCACCATACTCCACTGCTGTACTCACAGTGGACCAGTGCTCCTTATTAGAAAATAAACCACTATTAATCTTACTCAACATGCTTAGTAACCATTAGCAATAAAAGCATTTTAAGGTTGAGTTATGTATACACCTTGGCAGGATTGGCGGAGGTGGAAAGAAGAAAGATACAGCTCAATGACAGAAGTTAACTGAACAAATTGCAAAATGAAACTGCATGCTTTAGGATAACTGTTTCCAACCTGACAGTTTTGAAATGTGTTGTACTCCCACCATCTCTTGGAAACATATTATGGCTGGGGAAAGATCCCAGTTAGTAAAAAGTAATTGTAAAATAAAGGAAAGAGATCCTTCGAAGGAGACAAGAAAATGTAAACTCTGTAATCGATGGGTGCAACCTTTATGCTGTTCTCTATAAATTCCGTGTTCTATTTTGAAAGGTAATTCATTAAGTGATCAGTTAATTAATGTTAATTTAGCAAATTCAGTTTCTGGTGTTAGTAAAACCAATTTAATTTCCTAATATTCAACAATGAACTAATAGTTAATTCCAAGTTCCAAAAAGAAACATAGCAACTACATTTCTATGTCTATCATTGCCTTCTTGATTTCTTCAGAATTTCATTTTTATAATAGGCAAGATTTTCTGTCGTAGCTGTAATGGATTTCTGTTGGTTGAGAGAGTCGTAACTATAATTTGATGAAAAAAGCTTTTGTTTAATGTAGTATGCCAAAATGCATCACATTCATCATTTGAAAACCAAGCACACATGTTTATTGGGATTAATACTTGTTAAACATGGAGGCATTAGGAGCAAAGCAATTCACTGAAGTGAACCAAGAGAGAAAAATGATGAAACAAAACTGCCTTGGGCAGCAGTTTTCTTCCACTTCTCTGGAAACTTTTTGCCCAAGCACTTGATCTCTTCACCCTGTGTAAGTACATGTGAATACAATTGGAAGATAAATTAGTCTGTCTTGTCTAAAGGGTGATATATGGTGTAAATAATTTCAGTGACTTTCCTAACAATGCATTAAAACATTTAATGTAGTGATCAGTCTTTTGCAGTGGACACAGTTTGGAAGTAACTTCTTAAAATAGTTACTTGCAATCATTTCCTTTTTCAAATGACAAAGATAGAAATAAATCAGATTATGATTCTAGTATGCCCTTCCTTTTTGGTCATAATGGAAACATTTTAATTGCTTTTTCAGAAACAAGATTGTGCCATCACAAAATGCTAGAGAAGGACATGATTCAAGTCATGGCTTCTGTGCTGTTGTGAAAGTCAAGCTGATGCTGAGGAAGAAGGGTGGAAAGCATGTTTTCGATTCCAGGAGTTCCAACTATTTAGATGTGTGTATCTGTTTTAAGTACATAAAAGGATTCCTATTTAAATTATGTTTCTAAAATAGATAAGCTTAGAGTTGCGTGTGCAAATCCAACCAGCAGAAAAGATGATTAATACACAAAGTTTGGATATAAAAATGGCCACAACTTGTTTATTGGTTACAGGAACAAAAGTTGGCAGCCATGAATGGGTCCTGGATTCTGGATTGGACAGCCTGCTGCTGACCGATACATTTCTCTACGCCAGGGTGCTGCCGGCACAATACCAGGCTGATGTTAATGTGGCTCTCCTGGCAACCACTGGCACTCCCCCACCCCTTCCAATAGGGGGGAAAGAACAAGCCAGATCCAGAGCCCATGCCACACACCAACCTAGTTGTGATAAGTTAACATGGGAACCAAAAATGAAACAAATATGTAGGATGGGTGGGATGGATCAGCAAAAGCAGGCATAGTGCTTGCCAAGGCATGAGGCAGCCCTTAAATGGGTTGCCCAGTGAGGAGGGCGACGGGCCTTGGCCAATTGGGCTGTGGGGTGGAGCCTGCCACCAATAGACCAGCTGTCCCAATGGTGGGAAACCTTCCTGCTGTGCAGGGGCTTCTGGGAGGAAGAAGCCCCCTGCAGGTACCGTGGCTGGCCAGAGGGCACCCACCATCACAACGGCTTTGCCAGGTAAGACAGTCAAAGCATTTATTTTCAAATGACAACTATTACAATAGCTAACTTTATATTAGGCCTTGGCATTTCAACTAATTAACTAAAAGTAACATTTCAGACTCTATTGGGTTAATCTACATAACCATTTAGGTTGATGTGTACTTGGATCAGCCCCATGGCTTACCATGAGTGATACATAGCATGGGACTCATCTGGCAAACCTTGGGAAAAGCTGCCTTGAACCAGGAATCAGGCTTTCCTGACTTTAAGGCTGTTGAGGCAGCTGGGTCAGTCCATAAATGAAACCAGCTACAATTTTCTTAACTGCTATCTCACATTCACTGTGCTCAGGTGGCCCATGGATATGGGACGGCAATCCCCTCTCATCCTCTCCCTAACTTTTTTTTTAATTTTGATACAGCCCAACAATCAACAAAAATTTTGCCATACAGGACTTATTTCAATAAACATTATTCCAAAAGTAAATTTGCCTTAATTGACATTCTATACATTCCTTAATTATGTATCGCCCAGCAAACCCCCTCCCCCTATTCCCCCCACCCCCCTGGAACAGCAGTTCTAAATCATGTCATTGCATCAATTTAACTGTGTGGAAAACCTGGTTGAAAATACAGTATTATCCTCTCCCTAACTGTGACATGCCAGCTATCTTCTCTTGGGCATTCTGGCTCCACACACCGATGGAGGAAGGAGGAGGCTTTCCCTCATGCCTCTTCCAGCTCACTTTATGAAACTGTTCTCTGATCAATGTCAGCTGATGTGCAGTATGAGGCATGTTGTGACTGATGACAGCCACGATATGAATGAGTGGGGTGGGGACTCATTCAGGCCTCCCTGCTGTCCTTTCGCTGGTAGGCTAAAATGTTTTTATTCAAACAGGCATTTAAGGTGTTTAAGATCTAGTCAGGGGATGGTATGGTTTTTAACTGAATATGTTTTGATGGTTTTTAATTGAATTTTTAAAATGCTGGTTGTGTTTAATTCTGTTTTAACATTTGTATATTGTAAATTGGATACCAATGCTTTTATGTTAAGCCACTTTGAGTCCCCTATGGGGAGATAAAGCGGTGTGTAAATAATAATAATAATAATAAGAAGAAGAAGAAGAAGAAGAAGAAGAAGAAGAAGGAGGAGGATGATGATGTGCCTGCATTGAAAAAAATCTTTTTTGAAAAGTTTTTATTTAGGTTTTAACAGTGATAAAAACAGTAAAATTGGGGGGGAAAGTGAGGGAAGAGGGGAGGGAGGGTCTGAAAGAAGGGAAAGGTGACAAATACACATACTAATACACATACTTCCATTCTTCTTTATAATGGTTGTATGAAAAAAAAACAATAGCTTTATAGCGTCTTTTTACTTCTTAAATGTTCAACGTTGGTAGTTCTCCCTTCTTCTCACCTGTTCAGAGTAACATCTTGAAGTTGTCTCTTTTCATCCATTCTTTGATGGAAGTCCAGTTTGTTGTTTTAATATATTTGCTCTGTGACTTTGCTAGTAGGGGAGTCAATTGGTCCATGTTAATTATATCTAATATCTTTTCTATCCATTCTTCGGTCTCCAATGTCTCGTGTACATGATCCGAGCTGCGGTTGTCAGATAAACAAATAGTTTGTCAGTGTTCAGGTCCCATTTGATATCTGTCATCCCTAGCAGATAATATTCTGGTTTAACTGGGATATTTATTTTTAGTATCTTTTGACAGGATTCCTGGATTGTTTTCCAGAACGGTTTTACTTTTTTGCAGGCCCACCACATGTGGTGGAAGGCCCCTTCATTTTTCCCACATTTCGAGCACTTATAGTTCACATCTTTTGTAAACTTTGCCAGTTTCTGCGGTGTTATGTACCAGGTGGTTCACATACCAGGATATGCTGAAAAAAGAAAACAAAGAAATAAAATTTAAATCTCAGGAAGAACTGAATTAACAACTAGGCAATATTACATGGCTGCAATACTGGCAATTGACCGAATACTTCAAAAAGGACAAATCTACAGGCTTTGAAGAGACTACGAAAATCTGGGGAAAATTTATTGTTAATGAGAAGAAATTAATTACGAAGTTCTACAGAGTATTGCTGGAATGGTCCACAGAGAAAGAAAACATCAAGGAATGTATGATAAAATGGGTGAATAACATATGGAGGTCAATCATGTTAGAAGAATGGGAATTAATATGGAACAGTAAAATCAACTATACCTATCAATACGATCTAAAGGAAAACTGGCTGAAGATGATGTACATTGAAAATTTTTTTTAAAACCCAGTGGATAGATGAATTGTTCTGATACTAGGAAGGCTTGTTCATATTGTCCTACTGTGCCAAAATTTGAGGGAATACCTCTTGTAGTTAGTATAATTTATTTTATTTAACTTTGATTAGAGTTTACAGCATGTCTAATATTTATGGTTTTAATTTGATTTTAACTTTTATATTGTATGTTTTACTGGCTGTAAGCCACCTTGGGCCCTTGAGTGGGGAAAGGCAGGATGTAATTTTTATAAATAAATAAATAAATAAATAAATAAATAATGTTTTTTTTAAAAAAATGAAACAATTTTTTAATATCCCATAAATCCGTAGATGAATGAATTTATAGTCCATTACATTTGAGACAACAGGTGAATTTAAAAAAAATCAGCATACTGCTATTATTACATATTAAACAAGAGGATGGTGCCCAGTTTTTAAGGCCCCACATCCTAGATACAGTATGTCTACTATGCTTCATGAACAAGTGAATGTCTTCTGAATTTTTTTTATTAAGGAATAAAAATTACAAATGACTTTGTACATTGAAATCTTGATTGTGGCGATCCCTTGGAGTCCTGGAGGGAGAGTATATTTCATACTCTTCAATCTCATCTGTGTATGTGCCTTCAAATCACCTATTGACTTATTACTTGGCTCCTTTTCATGGCAGCTGTTGAATAAAGAAATGATTCCTCTGCACTTTTAAGAAGGGATGCAGCTTGAGTAGAAAAAGTCCACTGGTCATCATGGTCTTATAAAATGAATTTGACAGCTGAAAATAGAAATATATTCCTTTTCCCATTCAGATGAAGGGAAACAGAATCTGGATGCTAGTGAGTTTCTTGACCCCACAGTAATACAGGAGTGTGGAAGAGAGACAGATCTATGAGGTGTTCCCCAATATGGAGATCTGATTGTGTGTGGTGTTGTGTCCACAGAAGTTTATTCTTGGGACTCAAGTCTCTCTAGAACCGTCCTTTTTGACAACATTTCTTACTAATCCTTGCTATGTGTCTACATCCTGGCTGCAATCCAACACAAGGTTGTTCATCCATTGATTTCAAAGGCCTTAATTGTGTATTGGCCTCTCTGGCCTCTCATTAGTGATGTTGCCGAAGACTGTAATTACCTGGTTTAGAACAGAAAATTGTCCAGCTCACAGCGCACAGCTGTATTATGAATTGAGTGGCATTTGCCTCAAAAGTGCGCCTCTGGGTCACAATGTAAAACGCAGTCTGAATACCGTGCTTTGTGACAGCAAAGGCAACATGTAAGAATAAACCTCAGTAAAGACAGCGAGGGGACATAAAATAAGATGTATGTTATTAGAGCTGATTATTGTAAACCAGTCTATGATCTAAGTCCTAGTGAATTCTTGCCAGTTAAGCTCTGGCTAACAAGTGAAGCTTTGGATTCATGTAATCCAGTCCAGTTGCATTTTGAACTAGTTTTTGTAAATTTCACAATTTGTTTTACTTGGCATAGAGAGGCTGATACCTATAATATGAAGCGGGTGTTATTACCAATCTATTTTCCTATCTGAAGTTCAAATTGATTTCAGAACATCAAAGGCTAAAGTAGAGAGAATTCAGGATTATTTTAGTTTGTATTACCATGTTAATCCTGCATCTCAGTTCAACATCATCTATTATCTGTGAGAAACTATTCTTCTAAACATTACTTATCATTTTGCTTCAAGCTCTTAAAGTATATTATTTATGTTATTTTAAATATAGACAGACAGAAAGCTATCTTCTGTATTAAACAATCCCATACTCTTTGACATTTGAAATAAAATGTGTGGCCTAGCATCAACAGAATGGAAGTAATGCTGCCCCTCTATTCTGCTTTGGTTAGACCACATCTGGAATATTGTGTCCAATTCTGGGCACCACAATTCAAGAGAGATGTTCACAAGCTGGAAAGTGTCCAGAGGAGGGCGACTAAAATGATCAAGGGTCTGGAGAACAAGCCCTATGAGGAGCGGCTTAGGGAACTGGGCATGTTTAGCCTGAAGAAGAGAAGGCTGAGAGGAGATATGATAGCCATGTATAAATATGTGAGAGGAAGCCACAGGGAGGAGGGAGCAAGCTTGTTTTCTGCTTCCTTGGAGACTAGGACGCGGAACAATGGCTTCAAACTACAAGAGAGGAGATTCCATCTGAACATTAGGAAGAACTTCCTCACTGTGAGAGCCGTTCAGCAGTGGAACTCTCTGCCCCGGAGTGTGGTGGAGGCTCCTTCTTTGGAAGCTTTTAAGCAGAGGCTGGATGGCCATTTGTCAGGGGTGATTTGAATGCAATATTCCTGCTTCTTGGCAGGGGGTTGGACTGGATGGCCCATGAGGTCTCTTCCAACTCTATGATTCTATGATTCTATGAATGTGATAAAAATATATCTGGGTAAAAAAAACACAAAAAGTGTTAATGAGAAACACATAAAACAACTGTTTTAAGTGCAGAAACCTTAGGATGTGTGCAATGAGTTTAGGAAAGCCTGAACAAAGAAAAAAAAACCATAACGTAATATATAATACACTGCATATGTCTGTGATTACCAATACATATAATACTATACACTACAACATTGTAATATCTCAATATCTTCATTGGATCATCCTACTCAACACTACAGCTTTCTCTCAGATTCATGGTTACTGTAATAACTCTGTGCTGACAACATCCCATTCTGCCTAATTCATGTTACGTATTGGCTCCCAGCTTTCCGATAACATTCATGCGGTTATCTTGAGTCAGTTATAACTTCCAAGACTAACCTTCTTCATAGAGTTGTTTTCAAGATAAAGATTGGATAAGGGCAAGGAAAAAATCTACAACAATTTGAGTTCCAGGAGATACAAAGAATAAGAAAAAAAGATGCATACATAAAATATATCTGTTATAAAGATATCAATTCATCCCAGTGACCTTTTTAATTATTATCTTAGGTTACAATCAGTGGCAAATTGGATCTAAAAATATTGGTTGCCAGGAGACAAACGGGGCCCACCCACAAAAGATCCTAGCTTATATAACATACGTGTTGGCCTCACATAACCCAAATCAATTATTTTTCAGTGTTGTTTATTATATTCTTAAAGATAAAGTACTGAAAATTATTTAAAATTAAAACAACATAGCATACATTTTAGTTGCATACAATAATAATATTAGAACTACAAATAATTGTAAGCTACAAGCTACAAAGATCATTATCATTTTTAACATATTGTCTAATAGTTTAGGGGGCCTATTTGCTATCAGGCAAGCTGACACCCTGGTCAGTCCTCTACTGACTACAATTCTCTACACATTTATTGAGTAGTACGTGCCACCAAATTAATTGGAGCTTACTTCTGAGTAGATATGTGTGTAATAGTATTATTATTCCAAATAGTTTATTGTTCTCTAGACAGATTCTTGTCTCCTCACACTCAAATATAGACATACAGAACCCCTTCCCACTTGTTTCACACAGATGCAGAAATACAACCTTCATTTTTAAAAGCACATGCCCCACTTCTCTCACACATGTCAATGCACATGGACTGAGATTCTAGAGGACAAATGATCCCTGCATGTAGGTCTTCCTGAAGCCAAGCCATGTGACAGGGCAGTTGCAATTGCTCCTGTCCCTTAGTTATGTACTAAGATTTGGAGGAGTAATTGTTGTTCCTCACTTTCTCTTTAAATTGCAGGGGACACTAGAAAATATTAACACTGCCCAATTTCTTCATTCCTTCCTGCCTTAATTCAATGCATTAGTCCTGTGGGGTCTGACTGCTGTCTAGTTGTTGACTCATTTCAGTTCCACAAGAACCACGGGGTTGGAAAACTGGCATGTCAAGCTCCCTAAAGGATTGAATAAGACACAGACAGGATGAAAGCAAAGAACAGAGGCTCTATTTTCCTTTGGCCAAAAGAGGATGTCACCAGAGTCTGTGCTCCAAAGACTAAGCAGAATTGCAAACATCAAGATTTGTCATAGTTATAGTACTTTGTCATCTATTCAAAACAATAAAACTTTGCTGTGCCAGCTGTTGATTGGTCTAAGTCAGTTCTGGCTAGGATCTGCTCTCTGATAGGTTCAGGAGCGCCGCTTGTCATTTCTGCTGATTGTCTCCAATCATGGCAGGACATTTAATAAACTGCCATTTGCTGAATTTTAAGTCTACTAACTATTCTTGGTCTGTCCAGGAAAGGGATGCGGGAGGAAAAAATGTGGTTCAGTCAGAGGTAATAGGATTTGATATCCCTGTTCCTACCTTCCTGGAACAGGACACTGGGTTTTGATTGTCCATACAATGAGTGCTGAGGATGCTGGCACACTTTGAATGGGATCCCCAGGGAAAGGGTCCTGTTTGGCAACTGAAGAAATTTAGATGAAGAAATGTTCCCAGGAAAATACTGAGATAATATCTGGAAATAACTCTGTGGCTCTTCCTAAGCCCATTATCTGTCTTCTATGGTATTGTGAAAGAATTAGGGTTATTACTAAAGTCAATGTTAAATCATGCCCTGAGATGTAGTGCTTATTGAACTTATGACGAGTTCACTGAGATATCACCTGAATCTGGGGCAAAGGTCATTGTGGACTTCATTGCTGGCACTTATTGGACAGTGGATTTCAGGGTTCCATTTAGGATCCCGGTGTTGCAATGACATGGTAAGGGTGATTTGAGAAGCTAGAGGTTAGCCATATGAACCCCATTAAAATTAAAGACATACAGTAGTGTCTTGCTTACCCAACCTTAACCCATTCAATGTTTTGTATTATCCAACACAGTTTGCCTCCTGCCCAGAATAATGTCCAGGGTGGAAGAAAGAAGGAACTCTTGTCTGTTTTGGTGGTAAATTTGTAAATACAGTAATTCCTACATAATGTTATTATGTATTGAACTGCTTTTCTGTCAATTTGTTCTAAAACATGATGTTTTGGTGCTTAATTTGTAAAATCATAATGTAATGTGACGTTTAATAGAATTTTTCTTAATCCTCCTTATTATTCAACATTTTCTCTTATACAACGTTCTGCCAGTCTGTTTATGTTGGATAAGTGAGACTCTACTGTATTTGTAAATATCTTTGCTTTCTTGTCTGTGAGCCAGTGCTGATTGCCTCAATAGCCCTAAGACAACCAGGAGCCCAGAGTTATTAGATTCTCTTTTTTATGCTCCTCTAAGAGAAACAAAACCCACTCAGTCTACTCTTTTCTCAGCCCTCAATAACACCAACAAGCAGACAGAGGCAAATCAGTGCCCTTCGATTCATTTTTATTAGGTCCTTGTTTGGAAATGGAATGCATTGGATTTCCCTTGTTTTTTCCTGGAAATACGGAATTATTGTATTATATATATAGTTATTAGGGTTGTTCAAAACTTTGTTTTTAATTTGTTTTTCAGATCTAATTTGTTAGATTTGTACATACGTAACAATATTAAGAAATACAGGGGGTGGCCACGCAAAAAAAAAATTAAGATTCAAAACACTGACCTATGACTTTCAGATGAGTTATGTAAGTCTCATAAATGGCTCCGGGTCTCCATTGTGGGTGCTGCTTCTCCCCCAAAAGGGCAAGATTTGGTTCCCTCAAAGGACCCTGAAAAGGATGGTGAGGCTGGAGTGGAGGAAGAAGCTCTGCTTTTTTCCCAAAGGAGGAAGTGAGGGGGGGGGGAGCAGGGAAGGAGGGAGGGATGCCTGGATGGATGGGCAAGGAAGAAATCCCCCTGCACATGGCTGGCCCAGAGAGGGGCAGAGACCACATTCACATTGAGGCTTTAACATGGGAATTGACGAGAATTCTGGGAAATGTAATTTAGGGCAGGGCATTTTGAATTCTTTGGCACTGCTGACCTGGAGGCAATGTGGCATGTGTGTTTTAAAAGTAATTTCTCCAACTTGGAGAGGGAAAAGCCAAGCTCTGCTGACCTGGAGGCAATGTAAAACCTGTGTTTTAAAAGTAATTTATCCAACATGGGTTTAATGGAAACCCCATGTGGTTTAATGTGGAAAGTGAGCAGAATTCTGGGAAATGTAGTTTAGGGTGGAGCCTTTTGAATTCTCTGGAACAGGGGTTCTCACCGTCCCAAATTTCATATCCCAGAATTCTGCTTACTGCCATGTTGCTCCTCTTCCTCCTTCTCTGTGTTTGTTCTCTAAAAGGATTTTGAGATAAAAGAGGGGGATTGTTGGGAGTTGAATCAACCCTGTGGGGTAAGCGAAGTTGAGAGGCAGTAATTTCAGTTTACCTAGTAGGTTTCCTGTTGTTGTTGTTGTTGTTGTTGTTGTTGTTGTTGTTAGAAATACAACAAAATTGGTACACAGCAAACTAGATCACTCTGCTGACTGTTGTATTGTATCACACGTCGGACACTTCCCAAGTATCTAGGACTGTGTGATGTATTGGCGAATAATGCATGCAGATCCGAGTAGGGTTGCCTTTTGCAGCTGACAGATGGTAATTTTGTCAGCACCAATTGTGTTTAAGTGCAGGCCAAGGTCTTTAGGCACTGCACTGGGAACACCTTTACTGGCTTCTGCCAGAGTCTTTGCAGTTCGATCTTTAAATCCTTGTATTGTGTCAGCTTTTCTAGTGGTTTCTTTTCAATCCTGCTGTCACCAAGGATTGAAACATCGACAATCCATATTTTGTTTTTTTTTAACACAATCGTGAGGTCAGGAGTATTGTGCTCCAAATTTCTGTCAGTTTGAATTTGGAAGTCCCAGAGTAGTTTGACTTTTTCAGGTTTGTGATCCCACCAGTTCTTTGTCACAGGAAGATGGTATTTGTGGTACAAGTCACAATGAATCACTTGAGCAATAATGTTATGCCTCTGCTTGTAGTATGCCTGCACGATCTTCTTGCTGCAGCTAAGGATGTGATCTATTGTTTCATCTGCTTCCTTTCAGAGTCTACACTTAGGATCTATCGTCAACTTTTCAGTTCTGGCTTTGATGGCATTGGTTCTAATATCTTGTTCTTGGGCTGCCAGAATTAGGCCCTTCATCTACTTTTTCCGAGTTCAATTTGTGAGCCACATCCATGTTTTTTCTTTGTCATTTTGGCTCTCAATTTTTCCCAGGGACTGTCCATAGAGAGTCTTGTTTTGCCAGTTTTCCCTTCTGCTCTGGACTGTATTTCTATGGTATTCACTCTTTGTCTTTTGCACTTGAAGCAGTTTTCTACTATTGACTCCCATCAATGTTGGTTCTTGACTGCCTTTCACATAATCTGCCTGTACATGTTTCTCTTCTTCTACCATATAATAATAATAATAATAATAATAATAATAATAATAATAATAATAATAAAAACTCGAAGTGGCTTACATGAGTATCACTTGCAGAAGAGAGGAATATTCCAGGGTGACTCGCTGCCACTACCTCCTGATTTTCTGGGCAGGTAAAGTCTGTCAACATCACTACACGGTTATAATGAGAAGTGGATTGTCATCAATTTTCTTGTTTTTCTGTCACAATCATGCAGCTCTGCTTGTGTCCAGTTCACAATTCCAGCAGTGTATCTGATGACAGGGATGGACCAGGTGTTGATAGCCTTGACCGTATTTCTGCCATTTAATTTGCTCTTCAAAGTCTTTCTGACCCTTTGGACATATTCTTTGCTGACCACATTTTTCACATGCTTGATGTTGTCCAACTGTAGTATGCCAATATATTTATAGGCTTCAGGCTGATTGCATTTTATGGTTTGTCTGTTTGGCATCTCTATGCCCTCACTGTGAGTAATTTTCCCTTTCTTTAATGCCACTGTGGCACATTTGTCTAGGCTGATGTCAGTGCTGAGGATTCTGACTGTGTTGGTCAGTGACAGGATTTCAGTTTCTGATTTTCCATAAAGCTTTAGATTATCCATGTACAGCAAGTGGGAATTTTTTTGGTGAATTTCTTGCTGTTTGGTAGCTAAGGTTTGTTTTCTGTAGAATTACTGACAGTGGGATCATTGCAATGATGAACAACAGTAGTGGCAGTGAGTCACCCTGGAATATTCCTCTCTTGATGTTAACAGTTCCATAGGGGTGGTTTGACTGTGTTTTTCCTGCCTGGCAGAAGGAGGTTGTACTCCCCCTCCCCCTTGCACAATTAACAAAATCTAAGCAATAATTTGTTATATCATTATAGTTACAATACAGACCCCTAATGATATTTTAGAAACACTTTAGAAATGATTCTTCATGCCCCCTTAATTTAGTAATGAGTATTGAAACTTTTTTTATTGATCGCACAGGCCTAATAGTCATAATACGCTGCTACAATCATAGCTGCCATGGCTGCATCATGTGGAATTTTGGGATGCACAGCTTGCTGAGGCTGTAGAATTCTCTGGCACACAATTCTAGTTATTTCATGAAAATAGTAATCATAGGATCTCATAGGATGCACTCGTGGCAGTTATAGTGTAACCAATCTACTGAGAAAAAGATTAGAGAAAATATTCTGTGTTTTTGCCATTACATTTCCAAATAAATGCTTTCCCATTCAAACCAAGTGTGGGCAAAGGGATTTCTCCAAGCAGTCAGCATGGGATTCTGGGCATTGCTTGGGACTGCTAAACATCTGGAGAGTCACAGATAGGAAAGTTAGTAAACTGCTTCTGGGTATTTGTTTTGGTGTGTTTTTGTCGAATGCAATCCTAGATTAATGAAAAAAACTTAATTGTGGTAGAAACTTCCAGAGTTGTTGCAGAAGGAGTAATCGCCTGTTGGCACAAAAACTATTTTTGTTTTAAAATCTTTATTTGAAAGCTTTTCTGGACAGTAAAGAGTTTAGAAAAGATGTCCCATCCATTAATATTCTTTTCTCATAGCAAAAGAGTGACTTTCCAGTATGCACTAGTGCCTATTATTCAATTAGCTTATTTACAGTAGATGCCAGTAAGCTGAGCAGCCAGGAGTGCAAGGTGCTCAAAATGTAAGTAGATTTGTAGAGAAAGAACACCAAGGCCTATCGTGAAAGTAATAGATCAGGCTTACAAACATTAAACAGAGACAAGACAAAGTCTACAGAATAGGTGAGTAAGTTAGTGAGTGCAGGTCTCCATGAATATGAAAAGGCAGACAGATTTGCCCTTGCTCTCAGAATAAATCAACTCCCTTTGAGTGTTCAATATAAATGCCTGAAATATCAGTGAGATTCCATCCCAACTGCCCACTGCCACCCACAATAGTGTTTATGTTCTTATGAGGAAGAAACACACAAAATTATGCATGGGTATACTAGACCAGAGAATTACTTTATTATTGAAATGTTTTTTTTTAAAAAAAGAACAAAAACAGGGAGCGAAAATTTGGAAAGGTCCATCACTACAAGATGTTAAAGATTATATGATACCTCTATTGTACTGGTTACCAGTATATTCATAGGCTACATTTAAATCAGTGATATCAACCATAAAAACCTGAATAATTTGGTTCCAGGTTAGTTGAAGAAATTCCAACTTGACAAAGTTTCTGGAAAGAATTATAACTTTCATTTTGGCTATTGGACATGTTATAGTAAAATAAAAACTTGTTGAAGCTCTGACTCATGCCAAACTGCTCTGACTCATAACACACCTGCCCAGTATCATCCTTACTTATGTGCCCAGCTGTAAGAGCAATTTGTCTAGCAGGCAATTAGCTCAATCTGACCACTTGTGGACTGTGTTTAGATATCTGCCAAAGCCTATAATTGCAGTTTTCAAACAAGCCTGAAAGACTTGTTTCCCTTACCCTGCAATTGAGCCTGGAAGTAACTGAAACTGTCATATACATTGTGCTATCTGGGGCTGGGTCTACATTGCCCTATATCCCAGCATCTGATCATAGATTACCTTCTTATCCCAAATTATCTGGCAATGTAGACTCATATAATCCCATTCAAAGCAGATAATCTGGAATCAGATATTGGGATATATGGCAATGCAGATCCAGCCTGGGTTTTGTTGTCAATCCTGACTTTATTTATATCCACAAAAGCTTATGCTTAAACAAAATCAGTTAGTCTTAAGGAACTTGTAGGTTCCAATTTCCCCTTCTCTTCTCATTTTTATGCTACAACAAACTTTGAAAATCTTTCCTGTTTCTGCCAGATAGTCCTCTTCTCACTCATAACAAGGTTAGAAGAAATGTAAGCCCCAATGTTACTGTCTGAACATTCATCTTCTACTCATGAAACAAAGGATATGGTGATCTTTGGATGTTCTTGGAAAACTGGCCATCTGGACTCCCCGCTTCAGCCTACAACCAATTTTGCCTAGGGACAGTGTGGCAAGCAGCAGTCTCCTCAGTCCCAAAGTCTCCCAGTCAGTCAGTCCTGTTCCATGTGGCATCGTTATATGCCTCTAATTTGGAAATATATGGAAGCTTCAACACTTTCTTTCAAACTGGTGGAGTCTCTTTCCATGGATGTTTTAAAACAGAGGCTGGATGGCCATCTGTCAAGAGTGCTTTGTGTATTCCTGCATGCCAGGTAGTTGACTGGATTGCCCTCAGGGTGTCTTCCAGCATAATGATTCTATGGTTCATCCTCATTGGGCAGTTGTCTCTTGATCTCTGTTCAGATTCCTAATAAATGTAATCTAAAACCATTTTATCAATCACTCTTTGTTTACTTGGAGGAAAGGCTGTACTCCTCAGTTGCTTTGCCCAAATAATGGGAGAACCCATTAGCACAGAGCTTGTCGTGTTGAACCAGATACATTTCCAGGCCTTAAACATGTCAAGTTCAAGTTCTTGGATGTATAGAATTTGGTTGCATTTTCATTTGTGAAAATCTCAATTTGAATAACAACTAATCCAGCAATTTTCAAAATTAGATTCTAAGAGAACGTATTTCTGGAAACTTAGTAATATAGCCTCACCAGTAAGAATGATTGATCAGCCTTTCTTGAAATACAGATTTGCTATTGCAGTTTATGTTCCTATTACAGTCAAGAGCATTATCCCACTCCACGCCCAAAGTTGACAGGTCTCAAGGCTAAGATGGCTTTATCAGTGTTTTGTTGTAACCACTGAATGTTACCCAAAAACATGTCCCAAACGCCTCTGTGACCATTTGAAATCATATGACAGTGAAGCCAATGTAGAAAATATTCCTTCAATATAAAAGATTCAAAAACTGCTGCTCTAATACTACATTATTTGGAAATGATGGGAAAAGAGCTGATAAATCAATGCATATCCTGAGAAGAGACTGATAATAAGAACTGGTTCAAACTGGCCTAGAGCCTGGCGAAAATAAACTCCAATGAATAGAGAGGGTGAGGTTCCTGGGGATAGAAAAAAAAATCAGAGTTTCCTGTGTGTTCTTTACTCAGTTTCACAACTTTCTTCCTGTGATGTAAGTAACCAGTCATTAAAAGCTAATTCCAAGACATCCTTGTGAGTGACTCAAAATTGCCAGAAGTGTTCTGCAAGCCATTACACACAGAGAGATGCAAAGACACATGCATACACATAGATCCCTTGATTTCTATAAGTTTCAGCAGAAACATCATTTGAGTATATACAATATCAGTATAATTTAATCTCCTAGGAGGAAAAACAAAACCCTGAGGTTATCTTTACTAAATCTATTCACATAATATATATGAAAAACATCAGATACATATTTTATTGTCTAAGCTGTTTGATGTTCTTCCATGCTATTTTTTTTTAAAAAAACCCAAAACATATACATTGCATTCATACTTCAGAGTTGAAAAAAGTTGTGTGTGTGTGTGTTAACCCACTTGTTATGGGTGAGAAGGGGAATATTTAGCAGAGTCAGCAGAGAAAAAGACTGCAGTAAACATGATCTTCTACTCGGCCTACATTAACAATGCAGTGCCAGCCATATTCAGTTAATATGTTTCATTTAAAACAAAGAAACTATACTTCACCCTTTCCAGTGGACCATGCCCACCAAATCTGCCTTATGTTTAACTGTCCAGCTGTTTTAATAGCCAGCAGATTTATGGTTTGTTGAAAAAGAACTGTATCACCTTCAGCAGTAAACCTTTCTCAAATACAAGCTCATGTGTTCAGACTGCCAAGTACATTTACATATTCTGCTGGCAGTGTTGAGAAAACAGTTCCTGTGCATCATCTGTGTTAGTGGTCTGTGAATGTAGACTGGACTGTAAGATTTTCACTTACATATAAGATGTGCACAACATGGTACAATGTCTTCCTGGAAGCTCCCTGTAAACTATTCTTTAAATATCTCTGGCAACTGAACCATTAAGTTTAATTAATACACTGAAAGGCAGTATATCTAAATTGACACCTGCTTCAAACCTCAAAAATTTCTGACACAAATATCTATTCTGCATCCATACATGTATCTATCAGTCTATGGCCCCAGCTATACTGCCATTATAATGTAGATTGAACTGGATTATATGGCAGTGTAAACTCATATGATTCTGTTCAATACAGTTCAATGTGCATTATATGAGTCTACGATGTTCTATAATGCAGATTGTATTGGAATATATGGCAGTGTAGCCTCATATAATCCAGTTCAATGCAGTTCAATATGCATTATATGAGTCTACACTGACCACATAATTCAGTTTAAACGGCATTATATGGCAGTGTAGATGGGGCCAGTCTGCTACCAGGCTCAATTCAGAGTGCTACCTTTGGCCTATAAAGCCCTAAGCAGTTCTGGTCCAACTTACCTGTCCAAACGCATCTCCCTTTATGAGCTAACTGGAGCTTTCAGATCGTCGGGGGAGGCCCTGCTATCAGTCCCACCCCCTTTGCTAGTGCAACTGGTGGGAACGAGAGACAGGGCCTTCTCAGTGGTGGCCCCTTGGTTGTGGAACTCCCTTCCTAGTAACATCAGAGTGGCCCCATCCCTCCTGGTCTTCAGGAAAAAGTTAAAGACCTGGTTTTGTACACAGGCATTTGGGGAGTAGAGTAATACAGAATTTGACCTCAATCTAGCAGTCTGAATAATGACTATGGGAAAATCAATAAGTATGAAAATCAAGTCTCGGCACTATGTATGTTTTAATCTGTTTTATTGTATTTATATGTTTTCACTGTTAAATGTTTTAACAGTTTTATAATTTGATATGGTATGTTTTATTGTTGTGTCTATGACACGGCATTGAATTTTTGCCATAATTTTGTAAGCCTTTTTGAGTTCCCTTCAGAGTGAGAAGGGTGGGGTATAAATATAGTAAGTAAGTAAATAAATGTTATTATCTTGGTTTCACAGACAACAAAGTGTTACTGATTGGAGCTATCACCAAATAATGGAGCATGTTCCAAGCAATTCACACTTTTCATAATTGTGCTATTGATCCTGTCTTTGGCAATTTCATCTAGATGTTTTGTCAGTACATTTTGAATTGATCCCACAGCTTCTATGCACCATTAGCACCATTGTTTTCTTTGCCCAGAGGCACTGAATCTCAATTTGTAGCCCTTGATATTTCATAATTCTTTCCCTCTCTTTACCTTGAATTATAGTGGGGGGCCCAGATCCCAGGGTCCAGATCCATAGGACCCTCCCATGAATGGCAAAAAAGTGGATGGTCACACTCTATATTATTAAATGGTGATGACGTGTGCCTGTTTGCATAGGCACATTTACATGCATGTCACCACCATTTTAGGCATGGGCTGTAATGATCTGTAGTTGGAATGCATGGACTGGGAGGTCTGCTGTATTGTTTTCAGAGAATAGATTCCTCTATTTCTCACTTCTTTACTCAATATATAATCCTCACAATAACCTTGTGTTATCTTCCCACCTTCCCAATATTAGTGATATCAAGGCTGAGTGTAGCTTAGCTATGACTCTCTCAGTGAATACTGAGGTAGAAATTGAATAAATCATATAAATAACAGTGAGAGTATGGCAGAGAGCAGATTCAGAATGGGATTTCTTGATGCATAGTGTGGCCTTTTTAACATTGATGTTACAGGATTCTTTGGATTACAGCTTGATGGCCTTGCAAAACTAGTCTTTGGCTCTGCTGGCTAATTATGGACCAGACAACCAAATTTTCCAAGTTCTTCTAATAAAATAGACAGATAGTTCATTTTAAACACAGCAGCCATAAGACTAGCTTACACATCTGTGAGCAACAGAGATCTGTTCTGCTGATTATTAGGATGCAGAAAGATGACATTTCCAGCCTTTCCTGTCAGCCATCTCCGATATGACAATCATACTCCTCATTGCAAAGATTGCTGGTGGAAAGGGGTTGGAAATGCCATCTAGCTGTGTCCTCGTCTTCAGCAGAACAGACCTCCATCACTTGGTGCAGCTGCTGACTGTAAAGGTATACTTGGGGGTTAGGGGGACATGAATAATAATGCATTCATACTTAGGATCAAGGATCTTTGCCAACATTCCAATATTTGCCATTAAGTGTTTGCTTAGAAATGTTTATTTTGTTTTGGTTGGGTAACACAAAATTGGCAAAAAACGAATCACTCTTATTAGCTTCTCATTATTGTCAGTATTTATGTTTACAGATGTAGGAAAACATGCTGGCAATGCTACTATCTATCTACCACTCATGGTAGAATCTTGGTGATGAGTCCATAAGTGATTATAGAAACCTATTCTGAATCCACTTGTTATTTCACATGACCACCTTCCAAATGGAAGGTGGTCATGACAAGGGTTTGCTTGGCATGCCTTCCTTTCAGTATGTTTCTGCCTTTCACCATCTATTTGTGTCTTTTCAAAATTCATAGCACTGTTGGTAACAGATGACTCCAGTTAGAGCTCTTGAGGGCCAGAGCTTCCCAGTTCTCTGTGTTTATGTCACATTTTTGTAGGTTAGCTTTAAGTTTATCTTTAAATCTGTTTTGCTGTCCACCAACATAACATTTTCCATTATTGAGCTCAGGATGAAGCTACTGCTTTGGGAGACGGTGGTTGGCATTAGGACAACGTTGCCAGTCCAGCAAAGTTAATGGTTGAGGATCATTGCTCAACTCTGGAACTCCCTGCCCAAGGAAGCCAGAATGCCCCACTCCCTGCTGTCCTTCCGGCAGCAGGCTAAAACCTTTTTATTCAGACAGGCTTTTAAAAACGAAGGTTTTAAAGATCAATTCAGGGGATGCTGTAGGTTTTTTCTTTTACTTTGAATATGTGTCAATCATTTTTAACTGTTAATTTTTTGGTATTCATTATATTTAATTCTGTTTTAATGTTTGCATTTTTGTATATTTTCAGTTGTATGCTAAGGTTAAGGTTGAGTCTCCTTTGGGAGAGAAAAGGAAGGGTTAAATAAATATAATAAATAATAACTAAACAATCACTTCAATGCTGTTTTTTTCAGAATGCTGAAAAAATGCTGCCTTCCCAAGAGATTTGCAGGATTTCTTTTGGAGGCAACACCAATGGAATCTTTCCAGAAGTCAAGAGTGACATTTGTAGACAGTCCATGTTTCACAGGCGTACAACAGAGTTGGAAGCATCTTGGTATCCCTATGAATGTCCTGATGCTCAAACACTTTCTGATTCATTTGAAAAAATGCTGCATTCACTGAGCTCAGACTGTGCTGTATTTCAGTATCTATGTCAACCTTTGTGAAGAGTTGGCTGCCAAGGTGACAGAAATGGTCAACATTTTCTAGTATTACACCATTATGCTTTTTTTTTGGCATTGCAGAGGGATTGGTTGGTATCTGCTGAAAGAGCACTTTGGTTTTCTTGATGCTCAGTGAGAAACCAAGCTTTTCATATGCATCTGCAAAGGTGTTTAAAATGGCTTGTAGGTCTTCCTTTGAATGAACACAGACTGTATTATCATCAGCATATTGGAGTTCTATAACAGAAGTTGTTGTGACCTTACTTTTGGCTTTCAGCCTGCTGAAGTTAAAAGAACTTGCTGTCTGTCTGATATATGATTTCCACACTGATGGGAAGATTCCCATCAACAAGGTGTGGAATCATAGCTATGAAGACAGAAAATAAGGTTGGGGTAACAACAGAACAATAACATAACACTGTTTCACATCTGATCCCATGTTAAAGGGGTCAGTTTGGAAGCCATTTCTGTCCAAGACAGTTGCCAACATGCCAACATGGAGGAGCTACAGAATGTTTATAAATTTATCAGGGAATCAGATTTTCAAGAAGATGGTCCAGAGAGCAGTACGATTCATGGTTTACGAATGCTATGTACAGATTTTGTTCCCTGCATTTTTCTTGGAGCTGCTGTGCCGTGAAGATCATATCCACTGTTCCTCTGGAGGGGTGGAAGCCATTCTGGGATTTAGGGAGGATGTCTCCTGGAAATACTACATGCACTACAAGACAGACCTCTCAGTTAAGTGCTTGACGGTCTGCTTGCTCAAGTTATTGCCCTCCTCTGCTTCATATTCCTCTCAGAATGCTGGAACTGACTGTGTTTCTCCTTGCTATTCATCTCTATCAACACTAATCAGGCTTGACTGGAGTTGCATCTATTTTGAGGATGGGTTTTGCCAAAATGTTCCTGGAAAAAAGCCTAGGTTCTAATCATTCACACATTGCTATTGAAATAGAGGTGTGGGAGGGACAAGGGGAATGAATTGATTCTATGAAGGTTTTCACCTTTCACAAAATGAACTTTCCTTCTCCACTCTATTGAAATGCAGTGCAGGGAAGCAATATTTGCATTCACTAGAGTACCCGCATGCAGATTTCATCTCTGCCACTACTGCATCTTCCATGTTTCAGTGTGGATCTTGGTGCAAAGAAACATTGGTTTAGTTGCCTTGGCAAACAGGACTGTATTTCTTTTCCCCACTATACCCATCCCTTTTCAATTAGTTTTGCATTTTTTTCCTATGGGAAGTGTAACAGATTCTATTTCCAGGCTGACCCCTTATTGCTAGTTCTTAGGTTCTTGTCACCTACCATGCCTCTCCCCCGCCTCCCCCAGTTAATCCTTCCCTGCATTGTTTTTTGGGAGGCCTCAATGTAACTCCCTTTGTGGCTATGGGGATGTATTAGTTTGTAGGCACACTGCAGTAAACATGGCCTGATTCTTTATCAGGCTTAAAAGAGACAGCCAGAGACAGTTTTAAAACAAAGACACAAGTGAATTTTTATTAAGCCATTGCTAGATAATATATCAATCCTTGCACTACTCAATCACAATTCATAAAACTGTAGCCCAACTCTTTTCCATCTCTATTCCGTCTGTTCCCCATCATTGTGTCAACTTTTTCCTAACTTTTATAAATCTAATATCTCAAAATCAGAATCCTATCCAGCCTCTAATGGAAACAAGCTTCTGTTTTTTTTCTTGTTCTACACTCCATTTCCTGAGCTATGCTTTTGCTAGGTTTGCCTCCTTCAAAAGAGGTATTTGCAAAGTTTTGCCAAATTAGGAGTCCCATTTTATGGAGGAATGTCTTTATGTATGTGTCTGAATCTATAGCTCTGTGTATGTATGTATGTACACACACATATATAGATGGATGAAAAACTCAAGAATGCATATCCCAGTACACAAGCACAGATGATTTCATTCATGCAACCATTTTTATTAACAGAAACAATGCAGCATCTTCAGAATATTAAGAACTAACAATGTTTTTTGATCTGAGCAGTTGCATGTCAAGGTATGCCAAGTAAGTTCTTAGAACATTACCATTTTTGTTGCTTTCAGATATCTAGTTTATTCAGAGCTTGGGGGAGTTATTTTGTTTGAGTTGCAAATTACCAGACTTCTTCAGTCAGTTGTAAAAAAATGTATCAGAATAATCCAGATGGGATTTAATGAAGATATATGTTGCTGTGGACACATCTATTTACACCTTGCCACCATAAATACCTGAGCATCCAATGGTAAGCCTGTGTCTTCAATGCTCTCCAGCATAGGATTGATCTCTATCCCATGATCTGCCCTTCAGTACTCCAAAAGCATTTCCATCTTTTTTTGGACTGAGATTCACTTTGTTCAGCTTCACCCAATCCATCACTGAACCAATTTTCTTGGAATTTGGGGGCAAAGAAAATAATTGGTTATTGTCAATATTTTGGTGACACTGAGCCCCAAATCTGAATGTTGTTCCTCACCCATAGCATTTTCCAAAATTAGCATTCTATATTGATCTATTTAGCTACTTTGTTGTTTATTCATTCAGTTGCTTCCAATTCTTTGTGACCTCATGGACCAGCTCACGCCAGAGCTCCCTGTCGGCTGTCCCCACCCGCAGCCCCTTCAAGATCAAGCCAGTTACTTCAAGGATAACATCCATCCATCTTGCCCTTGTTCAGCTCCTCTTCCTTTTTACTTCCATTTCCCCCAGTATCATGATCTTCTCTGAGCTTTCTTGTCTTCTCATTATGTGGCCAAAGTACCGTATTTTCCGGCATATAAAATGACTGGGCATATAAGATGACCCCCAACTTTTCCAATTAACATACAGAGTTTGGGATATACTCACCGTATAAGACTACTCCTCTTCCAATGCACACCAAATAAAAATTTAAAAATCATCAGATTTGATTTCAATATGGTAATTCTCCTATTATTGTACCTTCTTCTCTGCCTCTCAGATCTTGTACATGTGCACCTGCACCGCTTCACTGCAGTCTTCAGGAGCGTGATCTGAGAGGCAGAGGAGGACATATGGTAATAGGATACAAGGGTGGGTCAGACAGGTAAAAGAGGTGTGCTTTTTTGGGCCCAGAGCCACTCGATCTCTTTTTTCCTTACCCCTGGCACCCCCGGACATCTGCAGTTTACTCCACCCTTCACTTACACCTTCCCGGTGAGGCACCCCCTCACCTAACCATCGGGATGGCATTAAGTCCACGAATCCTGATGAATGGATTTTTTTCTACCGTACTTGTACAACGTTGCCCTTAATGCTTTCATACAGTTGCTGCATATGGCAGGGACATGGCCACTGCCATTTTTGAGCTCCCCTCACCATATGCAGCAACCACAGATTTTCAAATCTGGATTGGAAATTTCAGCACCCGCTCTATAAGATGACTCCTGGCATATAAGACTACTCCTGCATATAAGACAACTCCCATGTATAAGGCTACTCCGCGTATAAGACGACTCTCGCATATAAGACAACCCCTGACTTTTGCAAAGATTTTCTTGGGTTAAAAAGTAGTCTTATCCATCGGAAAATATGGTACTTCATCTTTGCCTCTAATATCCTTCCCTCCAGTAAGCAGTTGGGAGTATGGACTAGGCACTCTCAGTGTCCAAGGCACTCTCAGAATTTTCCTCCAGCACCACAGTTCAAAAGCGTCTATCTTCCTTCACTCAGTATTCCTTATGCTCCAGCTCTCGCATCCATAGGCTACTACAGGGAATATTATTGCTTAACTATGTGGACCTTTGTTGTCAGTATGATGTCTCTACTTTTCACTTTTTTTTAATCAAGATTGGTCATTGCTCTCATCCCAAGAAGTAAATCCCAAGAAGTAAATTTCCTGGCTGCAGCCTGTGTCTGCACTAATTTTTGTGCCTATAACTACAAAGTCTGTCACTGCCTCCATGTTTTCTCCATTTCTTCTTTCACCTTGATTATTCAGCTACTAATGCCATGTAAATAACTCAAGTGTGCCTCTGAGCCCAAAATTACATTAGTATCAAAAATGATTTCATCATTTATCTTTCAAAAGCAAGAAAGTAGCAGTGAAAGCTAAAATTAAAAAAAAACCTATTTAATCCCTAGATGTTTTCCACAAATTTACCTGCTAATTGGAAATGCATGATCTCATTGTGCTATGCACAGAATCTAGTGTTGAGTAGTCCCATAACTGCAGTCCTAATCAGGTAGATAAAAGATAAGGCTAAATAAAAGTGATAACCAGTGGGAAAGAGCAGTCTTGAGTAATGGCTCATTTGTGGTATAATTTATGGTGGATTTGTGATGAAAAGTATTTAAATGGATTTTGGGAAAACATGTAATTCCTTTTTGTGCTGAAGGCACAAAATATGCCTATTCACTGTCATGGAATCTCTCCTGTCCCATTTCTTTTACTATCTGATATAAAGGAGAAATGGATATGTTTCTTTTATCAGTGTAACAAGCCCAATCCTGATTAGCTGCAATGACTTCTGACTTTGGATGGAACACCATGGATCACATGCTTGATTTCATTATCTGTAGTCTAAAGTCTTTAAACAGGCTTCTTGGATTTAAACATCTATAATGTGTCCTCCTCATACTAATTTATTTTTATTTATTTATTTATTTATTACTTGCACTTATTTACCGCCACTCTCAGCCCAGAGGGCGACTCGTGGCGGTGAACAACAACATAGAAAAGACAATTTACAGTAATCAGAACAATACATAACATGCTACTACTACTTGACATATACTTATACTAAAAATCCGCTTCGTCATATCATGGGTCATAGTCAGTCTCATAGTCGTGGTCCATTCCGGTCATCATTGCCAAGATATAGCACTCAGTTAAAGGCCAACTCGAAGAGCCATGTTTTCAGACTCTTACGAAAGGCCATAAGGGAGGGCGCCTGTCTAACTTCAGCAGGGAGGGCGTTCCACAGCCGGGGGGCCACCACCGAGAAGGCCCGCTCTCTCGTCCCCGCCAGGCGTGCCTGTGAGGCAGACGGGATCGAGAGAAGGGCCTCCCCGGATGATCTCAAGGTCCTCGTGGGCTCGTAGGCCAAGATGCGGTCTGCAAGGTATTTTGGGCCGGAACCGTTTAGGGCTTTGTAGGATAGTACCAGCACCTTAAATTGGGCCCGGTAGCAAATCGGCAGCCAGTGGAGCTGGGACAGCAAGGGCGTTGTGTGCTCCCTACGCCCTGCTCCTGTTAACAACATGGCTGCCGCGCGCTGGACTAGCTGGAGCTTCCGGGCCGTTTTCAAGGGCAGCCCCACGTAGAGAGCGTTGCAGTAGTCGAGGCGGGATGTGACCAAAGCGTGTACCACCGTGGCCAAGTCAGACTTCCCAAGATACGGGCGCAGCTGGCGCACGAGCCTGAGCTGTGCAAATGCTCCCCTGGTCACCGCTGAAACCTGGGGATCCAGGCTCAGCGACGAGTCCAGGGTCACACCCAAGCTGCGAACCTGAGCCTTCAAGGGGAGTGCGACCCCGTCCAGCACAGGCTGTAACCCTATACCCTGTTCGGCCTTGCGACTGACCAGGAGTACCTCTGTCTTGTCTGGATTTAATTTCAGTTTGTTCGCCCTCATCCAGACCATTACAGCGGCCAGGCACCGGTTCAGGACTTCGACGGCCTCCTTAGTAGCAGGTGGGAAGGAGTGACAGAGTTGGACATCATCTGCGTACAGATGACACCGCACCCCGAAACTCCGGATGATCTCACCCAGCGGCTTCATGTAGATGTTAAACAGCATGGGGGACAGGATGGAGCCCTGAGGAACCCCACAGGTCAAAGGCTGTGGTGTTGAACAGGAGTCCCCCAATAACACCTTCTGGGTACGGCCCTCCAGAAATGACCGGAGCCACTGCAAAGCAGTGCCCCCGAGACCCATCTCTGCAAGGCGCCCCAGAAGAATACCGTGGTCGACGGTATCGAAGGCTGCTGAGAGGTCCAGGAGCACCAACAGGGACACACTCCCCCTGTCTAGCTCCCGGCGCAGATCATCGACTAAGGCGACCAAGACCGTCTCGGTACCATGTCCCGGTCTGAAACCAGACTGTGCCGGATCCAGATAATCCGTGTCTCTCAAGAATACCTGGAGTTGTGAGGCCACCACGCTTTCCATGACTTTGCCCAAGTAGGGAAGATTGGAAACAGGCCGAAAGTTTTCGAATTTGGTGGGGTCCAGTGATGGCTTCTTCAACAGCGGCTTTATAATAGCCTGTTTTAGGCTCGCTGGAATCTTGCCTTCCCGAAGGGAGGCATTCACCACCACCGTTACCCACTCGGCCAATCCCCCTCTGGCCTCCTTCAGAAGCCAGGATGGGCAGGGGTCTAGGATGGATGTGGTGGGCCTCATTCCTCCAAGTATCTTGTCCACATCCTCGGGCTTCACAAACTGAAAAGAATCCAACAAAATAGGGCAAGCAGGTGCTTGTGTCACATCCACAGAGACTGCACTTAATGTGGCGTCCAGCTCAGAGCGGATCAAAGCGACTTTGTCTGCAAAGAACCGAGCAAATGCTTCACAGCGCGTGACCGAATTGTCAGGGCTCCCACCTGAGGTAGGGGGAGTCAAAAGACCTCTGACAATCCAAAACAGCTCCGCCGGACGGTTCTTTGCAGACGCAATAGTAGCCGCAAAGAAAGTTTTCTTTGCGGCTTTTATTGCCGCGGCATATGCCCTTAGAAAGGACACAAACCGTGTTCGATTTGGCTCGCTTGGGTCCGAGCGCCACACGCTCTCTAGTACCCTCTTCCTTCGCTTCATCGCTGCCAGCTCCTCAGTGAACCAAGGGGCTGGTTTAGCTCGGTTACTCGAGAGGGGACGTTCCGGAGCGATCCTGTCAATTGCCCTGGTCATCTCCCCATTCCAGAGAGCGACCAAGGCCTCAACATGGTCACCTACCGAGATGGCGGGAAAATCCCCAAGAGCCGTCAGGAATCCATTCGGATCCATAAGCCTCCTGGGGCGGACCTTCTTAATGGGTCCTCCACCTCTGCAGAGGTTAGGGGGCGCAGTGAGCCTAAATCTGATCAAGAAGTGGTCGGTCCATGGCAACGGAGAGATAGACAGCTCCTCCACACCGCCACCCTGCTCCCATCCCTGGCAGAAGACCAAGTCCAATGTGTGTCCAGCACAGTGGGTGGGGCCAGTTATCCGTTGGGACAGCCCCATGGTTGCCATGGCGGACATGAAGTCCTGAGCCGCTCCTGTGAGGGTTGCCTCGGCATGGATGTTGAAGTCCCCCAGCACAAGGAGCTGTTGGGACTCCACCGCCAGGCTCGAGACCACCCCCGCTAGCTCAGGTAGGGAGACTGTAGTGCAGCGAGGTGGACGGTACACTAGCAGAATCCCTATTCTGTCCCGGTCACCCACCCTCAGGTGGACGCATTCAAAATTTGTGGTCTGCGGGATGGGGCTCCTGGTCAGATGGATGGAATCTCTATAGACCACTGCGACCCCGCCTCCCCGTCCTCCGGCTCTTGGTTGGTGTTGCACGGAGAAACCTGGAGGGCAAAGCTGGGAGAGATTTACGCCCCCAGCTTCATCCAACCAGGTCTCCGTGATGCACGCCAGATCTGCCCGCTCCTCCAGGATTAAATCCTGGATCCAGGTCGTTTTTCCGTTGACAGATCTGGCGTTCAACAACACCACCTTCAAGCCGGAGGGTCCGCTCACCTGGTTACACCAATTTACCTTAGGAGACCGATTGGGGGTTGTTAATATGGATAAGCGTTCCGAATTAGGCCGAATTTGAGGTCTCCTTTTTCCACATCTCCTCCTTCCCACCACGACCTCTATGGGGGCCCCTCGGCTAGTGGAAGACCTCCCCCCCTCCATGCCGCCATCCATAGTCAAGAAATTGCTTTCTACTAATGCAATGAGCCAATAAATATAGTAATGATATGCAAAAGATTGGCAATAAAAGGTTTCCTATATAGATTCTCTGGTAGTTTAGTTTGAGACACAGAACATAATTCAAACATCCAGAGAACCGGTTTTCAGTGGAGGGGTTGGCCATAAAATTTGGAAGGTGGACAATGGTATCTGCAGACATATTTTTTTCCCCTATAGAACAGGACTGGAGAACTTGTGGGAGTTGATTTTTATCTTCCATCATATCTGAACATTGATTATGATGGCTTGCTTTAATGGCATTTAAAGTCCAGACAATATCACAGAATTTAGAAAAGTTACTTTTTAAAGACTACAGCACCCAGAATTCTCCAGCCAGAAGAATACCCTGTTATAGTAAATAAATTTCCCATCCTTTGCTTGTAGCAGATAAAGTGATTCACATGTTCTGAGCATTTGATTGGTTGGACTCTGTTGGTTTCATGTGTAAACTTATTGGAATTTTCTTTAGTGAAAGCTGCTATCATCACACCTTATTTGAAAAATATACATAGCTCAGTAAAATTCAAATGAGATAAATTTAGTCAATGGGACTAATTGCTAACTATTAGAATGTGTAGATCACCATTGTCATAATCAAAATATCCATGACAGGTTTGACTTTAAACATGACTTCAGCAATTGTGACTATTCCTGACAGTAATGACAGCAATAATATGAAGATAGTCTAAATAGGTTTAATAATCCAAGTTGGATTAATTCCAGATAGGATGCCTCACCTGACATTCCTCATCCAATGTTAAGTAGGAATGCACAGACTTCTTCATTCTTATAACACTATAGGCTTCAACTTGACCCCAAAATAATTTCATCCAATACTCTGATAGCATTATATTTTACTATATCATATCATGGGAACACATTTCTTCAAAAGGGACTCAACTTGATTGGAACTGTGCTGTCTTCCGTAGCCATGAGTCAAAGTTAACATAATCAACAGATGCAGCCTTGCAACAGTAAAAGTCATGGAAGATTGTGATGGGGACTTGCCTTAGGTCCAGATAGGCTCTTTCCATTATCAGAAGGTTTGAGAAACCAGAAAGAGGGCGAATTTCATTGATTTTTTACTCACTCCACCTCTTTCCTCTTCTAGTAGTGGGTACAGCTTTTGAGTAAAGGTCTACTAATAGGATATTGCTGGTCATGGGAGCCAAAGTAGAACCCAATACTGTTACATGCATGTTGTAAGATAATGGCTATGATAATTCAATTTTTATTGGATTTTTTTAAAAAAGTATTATTTCAAAGAAAATGAAAAATAAAGAAAAAGTAGAGGAAGGGGTCACATAGGAGATGAGAGTAGGCCAAGCATATTAATTAATATAGGCTGATCACATTTCCTAAAACCACATTTTCTTCAAGTAGGCATTTATGTCATACATGTTCATAAATAGCTATCTATCATCTTCTATCTAAGGAACAACAGATGAATATTTAACTTCTTAGCCTTGGAGTCCAAGTGATTGGCAACAGCATGAACATAACCACAGTAATTATTAGTTAAATTTCATGTCTCAGAGGTATAATTTAAAATAACATGTGTGCCTTCAAATATCAAAGATTTTTTTACAGATTATTGATTCTTCTTGGCAATCTGTTGTTCAAGACACAGGTGTCTTTCTATTTGAAGAATCTGACACTGTTGCACTTTAACTGCTGTTAAAGTTTTAACAAAGTCTTTAGCCTTCTCTGCCAGTGCTGGTACCTCACCAAACTCCAACTCCCATGATTTCATAGGATTGAGTCATGATAGTCAAAGTGGTGTCAAACTGCATTCATTCTACAGTGGAGATGTATCCCAGTTCTTGGCTTTGCTAATGCAAGTCATGCACTGCTGCGAAGGGACAGTAATTTGAATGCCTCACATAAAATTACAATTTAAGGCCTAATTTGTCACTCTGGTTAGACTACTAATATCACAATAATTTTCCCATATAAATGCATCTACTTAGGCATCGAAGAATCACTCTACTTCGGCCCTAACTATCCTGGACCCCCTGGATGCTCAAGTCCCATTACATACAGTGGTGCAGTAACATGGTGTCCCTTATATAAATTGCATCAAGACCCTTCATAACTCCAGTGCATTTTGGGCCAGAATGCTGATCTGGTAGCATACTCAAACAATGTGTTTTTGCTTAATTATAATGATATTTGAAAGGATGAACTGAAACACATTTCCAATGTTTAGAAAATGATGTGTGCAATGATGGGAATTGATGCCAAAGTAACAAATGCTTGGAACGGAGTCCATATTCAGTTTTCCCACCCCACCTCCTTCTAACAGATGATGAAAGCAATCTAACAAAATCTTTGATTGACAACTACAAAACCCCCAATCTAGTGCCATTTCAGACAGATGTACTATTAGAGCAGTAATAATCAGTTTCCGTAAATGATCCAAGGCAAACCTGTTATCCAGAATCAGAGTGTGGAGCCAAGGACTTTTTACTCCTGAAAAGGATCAACCCACTATTTGAAATTAAGAGAACTTCATGAATATTTACTGGCATCATCTAAATTCCAAAGAGATATATACCTGTGAGTGAAATTACCAAAATCCATGTTAGCAGCCTACTACCAAGAGCAAGCCTGTGGGTATATGTTTAGGAAAGGGGGGAAATTGAACAGCATATTTTCTTTTTAAAGTTCTATGTAATTTTGGAAAGGGGCTATTGATATAACATCTGTCTTCTGAGGAATTCATGGTGAAATAGGTGGTGCCCTGGCCTTCTTATCTCCACTGTAATCCTGTGGGGATTTGAATCTGTTTCCTAATATGATGCAAAATCAACCTTCAGAACCAGGGAAATACAAGACATCCAGGCAACTGTGGAAATAAGCACATGAGTAGCATGGAGACTGTCCATCGTGGATTGACTGAAGCCTTAAAAAAAGCCTAAAATAACAAATGAAATTGTGTTCCTCTTATTCCACACATGAGGCCATCTGGCCTAGGAGCTGAATTTGCCTTTACTGCTTTAAATGAGGCAGCAATCTTCCCAGTAGGCTGGCCTATGGTGTACACTGTGGGCCAAGAGACACATAGTTCTCCCCAGCATCTCACTGTTGCCTTTTCTGCTTCTACCCCACTCTCCCAGCTTCTTCCATCTTATCTGGCTGCTCCGTGGTGGTTGAGGCCAGTCTGCCAAATATTGCAGTTCTCCACCATCTTGCACAATGTTTCCATGACCTCTATATCAGTGTAATCACAAAGTGTCACAAAATGCATTACCTAATGGTGTCACCCTTCATAATTGAGCAGGTGGCACTGGGCAAAATTGAGAAACATCTGCACATGGGAGGGACACACCATAAATACACCAATCTATCCTGCTCCACCTTCCTTCCCACCTTCCCTAACCCCACTCAAAGACTAAGTGGCAAGGAAAACACTGTAGGGGTGGTAGCAGCTTTTCTCACATCATATGCGTTGCAGAAGGAAGATGGAATAGAGACGTGAGCACACATTGCCACAGAGATGAAATCTTTAGGAGGAGGGACAGAGTAAAAGAGACTGACAGCACTACCACACTTGCTTACCCACACTACTGAAGTGACCAGGCTGTTCCCTGCTAGTGCCCAAACCTGGAAAAGTCTGATCTCAAACCTGTCTCTTGAAGTTCTGCGCATTAAGACCCAGGTTGCCAAGCAGGCCGTGGAAAGAATGATATGGCAGGAAGGCCTGCCTACCAGAGCTGATCCATGGCAGGACTTTGTGCATGTACTGTAGACCCTTGCTGCCTTTGCCTCCTCCCCACTGGACCAGTGAGTCCACTTAGCAGAAAGCAAGTATACATATGTCTAGCAGAGGGGCATTTGCACATTTCTTCAGAATGAAAAGTTGGAGTCATTTTGGTTTCACCCCCTCTGATTGTGTCACACAGTGTGGCCAATGCCCACCTCACCCTCCAAGTGATGCCACGGTTCCATATGGTATTTAATGAAGCATGGCCAGTTGTGTCCCCAATAAGAGTATACTTTGAATAAGTTCATCCCTACTTATTGATGTGTGTATGGCGTTCTGCATCAGTTGGTCAATTATTGCTGAAACGACAAAGGCTACACTTTGGGGTATCAACTGAAATGAAACTGGACTGGAAAAATGAGAGAAAAGCACACATTTATGTAATAATGTCTAGTCCTGCTAGAGTGTACATCCATTGAGGCCAAGAATTATGTTAATAGCATAATTATAAAGTGGCAGAACAAGTAGATTTTCATTAACAGGGTGCTCTCCATAACAGAATCCTGATTCAGAATGATTTATGTATCCATGCATGTGCTTTGTTCAGTAGAAAACTGTGGTTGAGTTTATGACATTTTCTCAAAGTAGTGTAAACATTTTAAACAGGCCAGTACAAAGATGGTTGTATGTATTTCATGAATATTTACACATTATAAAAAAATCCTTCCCTGCCCTGGCAAGGGGTGAGCTCCCTCTGTTAGCCCCAGCTTCCGCCAACCTAGCAGTTTGAAAACATGCAAATGTGAATAGATTAATAGGTACTACTCTGGTGGAAAGGTAATGGCGCTCCATGCCATCATGCTGGCCACATGACCTTGGAGGCATCTACAGACAATGCCGGCTCTTCGGCTTAGAAATGGAGACGAGTACCGCCCCCAAGAGTCAGACACGAGTTGACTTAATGTCAAGGGGAAACCTTCACCTTTAAACACATGTACTCATCCTCTCTGAAAAAGTATTAACTAAGATGGTTTCCACAAACAGGAAGGAATATAGTTTATAGCCAACCTCCAGCGGTATATAATTCAATAGATGTGGGATGTGACCACATGGTTATTCAGTGATGGGATCAGGTGACACACTCTGTTTGATTATGGGTTTAAACACCCAAACAATCAAGCAGTTTCTGAACTTACTGTGCTGCTTGATATTAAGTTGGTACAGTAGAGTCTCACTTATCCAACCTTCGCTCATCAAACATTCTGTATTATCCAATACAGTCTGTCTCCCACCAGGAATAATGTCCAGGGTGGGAGAAAGAAAGAACCCTTGTCTGTTTTGGTGCTAAATTTGTAAATACAAGAATTTCTTTCTTGAATAAATGGAAAGGTATTTCTCAATTTCTTAAAAGAAATGCCTGAGATTTCATTTAAATGAAAATTATGTAATTTCTAAAACAAGCTTAGTCAAAAATATTGCCTATTTGCATATTCAAAAAATATACTTCTTCCCACAATAAAGAGACCCTGTTCTGTCTACCAAATAAATCTTAAAATTGAACAGAGAGGCACTAACAGTGAATCAAATACACAAGGATTCAAACAACGACTTTCCAATATTAATCCCTGACATCTCGGGATAGAAAATGATTAATAGTTTTGGTTTCTCCCTCATCTAGAGTTTTAAATCATATGTGCATTCCATACTGAATGTGAACACATTTATTAATTTTGGTAAATTCTTATTTTAAAATATGAACTCATGCAAAACCTTGTCCATTATGACTAAATAAATATAAACACAATGAAGTATAAGTTCTTTTAAAATGAAAGTATAAACACTTAAGGAAGTAAATACATTTTACCATAGGTAATTAAGGGCTGTATCATGTGAAGTTCCTTTTCTTTTGCTACAAAAGCATTGTTTCTAAAAGGAAAAGTAATTCAGTTGGCATTGTGTGGAGGACCTTCCTGATCGGGATAGCTCTGATTTCTCAGACATAACTAACTAATCATGGGTGGAAGAAAAGCAGCAGCAACTGAATTATCTGTCTGATCTGTCCCCATGCTAGCGATTGTTATGTCTGATAGAAGTAACAACAAGAAACAGACAGAGGGTTAATTCAATAATACATACTTCAAAAACTTTTCAGGCTTCTGGGACAATACAATGAAGACAGAAAACAAATCGATTACTAAGATATATAAAAAAACTATTGGAATGGACAACAGAAAAAGAACAAATAAAAGAGTATATGGTGAAATGGGCTCAAAATATTGGTCACCAAATTGATTTAAAACATTGGGAAAAAGCGTGTAACCAAAGATTCAAATATACCTATTCCTATGATTTAAAAGAAAATTGGTTTAAAATGTTATATAGATGGCATATTACACCACACAAAATTGCCAAATGTTATAAAAATGCATCTAACAAATGTTGGAAATGTGAACAACAGGCAGGAACCTTTTTCCACTCATGGTGGACCAGCCCAAAAGCACAACTGTTTTGGAAAGAAATAAATGAAGCCATACAAAAGATTCTAAAAATAAAAATTCAAAGAGAGCCTGAATACTTCTTACTTGATATGCTAGATATAGAAAAGGATATAAAAAAAGAGATTTTGTTTAATTTTTTGGTCACAGCAGCAAGAATAGTCTATGCCAGTTCATGGAGGCTAAAAGGTATACCGAAAAAAGAGGACTGGTTAAATACAGTATGAGAAATTATTAATATGGACAGGCTTACCTACTGATTTTCACCTAGTCAAAGACTACCTAAAAACATACTAACTGGGACCTTGTAAAGAACTACTTAAAACAGATGAAGATTGACCTCATTTGATGAAGATATTCAATCATAAGAGAAGAAGTAGACGGAGGGGAAGCAGACCAAGCAAAATATTATTTTAAATAACTCTTTAAGGACCATCGGAAGCATGAAGAATGTCAACTAACACTTTATTATTTTTTTATTATTTTTCTTCTCTTACTTCTTCAATTTTATATGTTTTTTTCTATTATTATTATTATTATTATTATTATTATTATTTACTATTCTTACTATTTTTTTTTACTATTTTTTACCCTTTTCTGCTTTTCTACTTTCTATACAAATAAATGTTCTCCCACTTTCATCTTATAATCTATAACCTATTTTTCCTTTCTCTTACTGTTTTGATGCCTTATATTCAATATGACAAAACTTCAATAAAACATTTTAAAAAAACTTTTCAGGCTCTTTTGGCTTTTCTGCTTTCATTTCCAGGCATATGGATGTGAGTGAGAGAATTGGGGTCATTAGTACAACATTGGCATTATAGCACTCCAGCCAGAGAGAAACTCTGGAACAGGGCAGGAAAAGGAGGTGGGTGGGCAGCGAGCAGGTTTGATTTCTCTGACAAACCCTAGTTGTGGGGGAAGGAACAATGTTTTTTTAAATATAGTATAAATGTGTAAAACTTTTTTCCCAATTACATTGTCAATTAAAAGGAAATCACATTGAAATATCTATCCCCTCTCCTCCTCCCTCAGGAAGTGAACTGACATTTCCCCACCCAAAACACATCCACTGATCACCCAAAATCAGCGTAAAAGCACAAAAACTTCCAGGGAGGAAATCATAGCACAACAGAATTGAAAAAGCATGTCATCAACATAGTTTTTATGTTAATAAAATAAATGCTTTCTGAATGGGAAAAAAGGAGAAGAATAAAAGGGGGACAGTATCACTTGATAAACCCCAGCTGATGGTGCTATTATCTATTGCAGTTTAACTGACTCATTTGATAAAGCCCTAAGACGCTAGTGAAAAGGGTTTGTTGCTTGACTCTGAGAATGCTACTTGTTGCAGGGTGACTTGGGAGACCTAAGAAAACATAGGCGCCACCACTAGGTTAAAGACATCAGTTAAGCCTTTAATGAAAATGTTGGATAAACACCAATCCTCAAGAGTGATCTTAATAATTTATAATAACTGTGGCTGCACCTAGAACACACTGAACACCCTCATTCAAGCATGTCATGGAGAATATTTTGCCAAATATCTCCTCCATATCAGCTCATAATTCAAGAAGTTTCATTCTCAAGGAGGGCATTGTGGCCTGAATCCAGTTGTTAGTTCCAACTTGAGCAGACCAATTAAATAAATGGGATTTACTTAAGTAATGATTTCATAATTAATTCAATCAATCTGCTCAAGTTAACATTACCAAGATTCATTTCCTCCAAAATAAATATTAAGAGTGAATTCTGCAGTTCACAATACATGAGCAAATCTTGTTTACTTAGATTAGATTTGTGATGGATAACATTACACAGGATTATAACCTGTAAATCTACAAACGGCTTTCATAGAAGCTAATAATGAATTACACCAGTTTTGCCTACTAATAAAAGGGTTCTTAAAGTTGTGATATGTTACTACATTTAGGTCTAGTGATTTACATTTATTTATTTGTCTGTTTGTTGGGAAGAACTACATGTTGAACAAAATAAACATGAAGCCATCTGTAATACAATCCATCCTCTGATGGAAAAACTGCTGGAAATCAAAATGCTATTTTCAGATAGATCACAGGAGGATACTATGAAATTGGAAGTCATTTAATAAAACCTAATAAAATTATTGAAAATAGGTATTCATATAAAGCATCATATGGTTTGCCTTCTGCCTTCCTCAGTGATGCCTCAGTGATGCCTGCAGAAATAGTGCTATTTGACTGGCTAAAAATTGGACAAGGATAATGTATCTCCAGCTCCTTTCTTGCCACCCCCGAGTCCTGAATAAATTTAAAAACTAACCGCACCCCTTTACAGCCCATACTCACCTTTTCCCAGTATCCCCAAGGTGGAAAGTTGAGGCAGGCACCAGCAAGGAAGATCATTGTTGCTTGTGTTCAACAAAAATAGGTGATAAGGATAATTCATCTCATTTGGTTACATGCTTTCTAGTAATATGTGAAAAGAAATAGAATCCAAGTAAGTCACAGAAGGCACATGTTCCCACTCTGTGTCATATGAGGACAGGGTGGGATGACAAGTAAGAAAGGATTGGGGAAGGCTATAGTCTCTTAATTCTTACTTGGCTCTTCTTCTAAAGTCACATTGGGTGGAGGAACCAAGGGAGGATTGTGGAAGACTATGTCCTCCTTGATATTGGCCTGGTTTCCACCTGACTCTCTCAAAGCAGAGGACAGGTGCAAGGAGGTAGTATCATGGAAAGCTATACTCTCTCAAATCTTCACTTGGATTCACTCATCCAAACATTTTTTCTTCACACCCCACCCAACCTCTTTGAAAACTGCTTAGTTTTCAGATATATCTTTTTAAAAATATATATTTTATTGTTTTCTTCATGTTTACAGAAAAGGGGTGGGAACAATAGGTTTGTAGGGTGAAAAAGGGAAGTGGGGGTAACGTAAGGGGGGGGGGGAATTACTGGAATGGGGATGGAGACAGTAGGTTACTTCCAGGATCACCCAGATTAATTATATATGTATGTACGTTTGTAAATGTATACACACACGCTCATACATATATTTATCTCTCTGTGCATATACACACGCAAACAGACATATTTTTGCCCTCACTTGATTCAGTTGTCGTCTTCATGTTTATACATTCCTTGGATTTCACTTACAGGTCCATAATATATATCTCTTTGTTTTTTTCTTTAACAAAATCCAGAACTGTTTTCCAGTTGGGTCTTTGGGGTTTTGTGTAGTTACGTGAGAGTCTTTGTGTCAGTATGTCCATATTTATTATGTCCATTATTTTTGATATCCACTGCTCCATTGTGGGAATTTCTTTGGTTTTCCATACTTTTGCTAGAGTCATCCTTGCGGCTGATATTAGATAGAAAAATATCTTATCCTTGTTCTTTTCTATTTTGAAGTCTAATAATCCTGTTCCATCTCCCAGGAGACTGGTTTGCATTGCTTTTTTAGTTGCTTGGAGTGGCTGCCCCTTGCCTTTCTCTCAGGAGCTGCTGCAGCCTTGCAAAGCCTGGAGCTTAACAGCCAAAGGCGGGAAAATCCAGCCTGCAAACTCTTTGCAATGATTGGCCTAGGGAGCAACTCTTTAAGCCCACCCCTGCTCCTGGGGAAAGACTTCCATTTTGGAGTCCTCCCTGCCTGTTCAGTTCTCAAGAAGGAATCTGATGTGCTGGTGGCCAGAAAGGTAGCTCCGACAAACTACTGCAAAGACTATTGAGATATTATAGTTAGATAAGCTTAATTGAGTTACAGATAGAAATTGAGAAGTTTATTGAGAAGAATTGAGCTATAGTTAGATAGATTATAAGAGAGTTATATAGTATAAAGAAACATAGATATTGAGCTTTGAGAATTGAGTTTTATAGAGTCTTAGAGAGACTGCATTGCCTTATCTCCAAGGCTAATCTGGAGCTTAGATAGATAGGAAAAGATTCTAAAAGACAATAGCTCTGGATTAGGGTGAAGGATCCCTGGATCCCTTTGCCACTTGGGGAAAGGCTGACTCAGTAACTGGTGGAGAAGAGAAAAAAGAAATATCTATTTGGTTTATCAATTGACTGTTCTGTTTGCAACTTTGAGAAATAAATATCCTTTTTGATGTTCAGAACTTGTAATAGACTCAGTTGCTGAAAATCTCAATCTTCTCAAGAAAAGCACCGGCAGTTCACCCAGACATAAGGAACAGCACATCATAGTTTTGTTTTTATAAAAGCATCTGGGTGTAACGGCACAAATCCCAATAACAAAATTTCTGGTTTTGGATTGCATTTTATGTTTAGATTTTTTTCTATCTTTTTGTGTAGGTGTAACCAATATATATTTTTTTACTTTCCTGCAATCCCACTACATGTGGATAAAGTTGCCTTTTTCTTTTTCACATTTCCAGCAAATGTCTTTTGTTTTAGCTTTACTGATTTTTGCAAGTATTTCTGGTGTTAAGTACCATCTGTAAAAGATCTTGTACCAGCTCTCCTTAAGGTCTGTTGCATAGGTGTATTTGATTTTCTTTTGCCAAATCTCTTCCCAATCTACTAGGGGTATGGAGCGGCCTATGTCTATCGACCAATTTATCATGTTGTTTTTTATTTGTTCAGTTTCAGTGGTCCATATTAATAATTGATTATATATTTTTCTTATTCATTTTGTGTCTGTATTTAATATTTTGTCCCAAAAAGTTTTCTTCATTTCAAAGCCTATTTTATTATCTATCTTAAAGTTTTCTTTGATTTGGTGGTATTGGAACCATGAAATAGTGGGATCTATTGATGTCAGTTCCTCTTGTGATTTGAGTGTTATTTCTTGTCCTTTAATCTTTATCAGTTGGTTATACGTCAACCATTTGTCTCTGGGCAGTTTTCTCTTGTGATAGGCTTCATTAGGAGAGAACCACATTGGTGTTTTTTGATAAAATTTATCTTTGTATCTATTCCAAGTCTGGATAAGTGCAGCTCGTATGGGGTGGCTTCTGCATTTTTCTTTCTTTCTTTTCCTCTCCAAAGATAAGCATGCCAACCCTGAGTGATATTGAAACCTTCTAAAGCTAGGATTTTCTTTTTTCTCCCCAGTGTTGCCCAGTCTTGAAGGGGAGAGAAAACTGCCTAAAATGTTTGAGTGGAATTAGCTCCCAAACTTCACCAACCCCTTTAAAATATGGTTCTGGTGCATTTGGGGTCTCTCTTGACTATCCACAGTGCATTGTTCTGCCCTTAAGTCCTGCCCTAAATGTGTTATCTTTGGAAACAGGTGTGGGTGAGCTGTATCAAATTTCCAGATTCAAATACTTTTGATTATATCTTGGATGAGTCACGCCATTGCAGCCTCAAAGGAAGGCAAGGGCAAATACTCTCTGAACACATTCTGCCAAGAAAACCTATGATAGGTTCACCTTAGGGTTGCCATAACGCAGTGTTATTCAACCTGGGGATTGTGAGGGGTTGTCAGAGGGGTTGCTAAAGACCATCAGAAATTTCTGTTGGTCATGGGGGTCCTATGTGGGAAGTTTGGCCCAATTCTATCCTTGCTGGGGTTCAGCATGCTCTTTTATTATAGGTGAATTATAAATCTCAGAGACTACAACTCTCAAATGCCAATGTCTATTTTCCCCAAACTCCACCAGTGTTCACATTTGGGCATGTTGAGTACTCATGCCAAGTTTGGTCCAGATCCATCATTGTTTGAGTCCACAGTGTTCTCTGGATGTAGGTGAACCCTTCCAATATTTTCTGTTGGTCACAGGAGTTCTGTGTGCCAAGTTTGGTTCAACTCCATTGGTGAAGTTCAGAATGCTCTTTGATTGTAGGTGGACTATAAATCCCAGCAACTACAACTCCCAAATGATAAAATCAATCCCCCACAACCCCACCAGTATTCAAATTTGGGCATACTGAGTATTTGTGCCAAATGTGGTCCAGTGAATGAAAATACATCCTGCATATCAGATATTTACATGACAATTCATAACAGTAGCAAAAGTACAGTTATGAAGTAGCAATGAAAATGATGTTATGGTTGGGGGTCACCACAACATAAGGAACTGTATTAAGAGGTCGCAGCATTAGGAAGGTTGGGAAACATTGCCGTAAGGCAAAAATTACTTGGAGGCACACATCCACAATAAATGTTGGAACTTATTCTAGCAGGAAGCTGATACACGGGGAATGTTCAGCTACAAAACATAAGGGAGAAAATAGAGAACTGGATGGGGGGAGGGCACAAATCAATTTCGGCTTAACAATGGGGCTCATTCTTAGAGATTGGAAGGGAGCAGATCCCCAGTGACAGGTACAAATTGGCTCTCTCAAAAACTCTTTTCATAATGTTTCATTAAAAAAAACATACAAACAGAAATAGGATGTTCCTTAACACTAGGTGTAATGAAATCTACCTTTAAGACGACAAGGCCGAGGCCTGAGTGACAGTGCCTGTCATCTTGGAACACAGGCAAAAGCAGGAGGAGGAGTCAAGCCGACTCCTGATTGGTGGGAGCAATTAGGGGAGGAGTCGGTTGAGAGAGGGAAAAAGGCTGTCAGCTTTTGACAGGGAGAGAGAAGTGTCTTGACATCAGACACAGAAGGATGAGATTTTAAGATAGGAAGCTACAGTAGGAATCTGACAGGGAAAGAAAGTTTTTTTTTAAAGTGAGCCTTAAGATTAGGGAATAAGCAGCAGACAAGGGCTAAGGTTACTGTATTGAGAGGATCAGTAACAGAAAGACTTGTCTGATTATACTGAGGAAAAGTATAAGAGAGCTTATTAGCCCTGTGGGGAAGACAGACAGGAGTCTGTTCTCCAAGTGTTACTGTTTCTAAAGATAGAGCAGTGTGTTTAAGGAATCTCACAGTTGATGAAAGCTTTACTGTCAGTGGAACTACTTGTTTAAGTAACTAAGTCTCTACAACTGAATTACGCTTCTGTACCGCTCATTATATGAGTCGATGTTTGTTTATAGTTTAATAAACTTTTCATAGTTCACTTTTAACTGGTATATGCCTCAATCTGTCAAATCTCCTCAGAACCAAGTCTGTCAAACCCTTTTAAAGTCCAGTCATCCAGTGAAGAAGCAATAGAAGAATTAAGAGCTCAAACACACCTTACCTACAACACATTCACACCTTTGGTTCCTCAGACCAATAATTCTGAGGTGGTGGCAGTCATACCTACCAAGCAACATCGGTCATTGACATATTTAACATAGGGTCAGTCTCAAATTTCGTTACACTAGGGGCCCTTTCTTGCTGAATATTATCTTTTATATGTTTGCAAAAGGGAGAAAGGCCCAAGAATAGACGTCTTCCTACTATCTGTTAGATCTCAGGAATAATACAGAGGTAGAGGAAGCTACCTCTGTATTATTCCTGAGATCTAACAGATAGTAGGAAGATAGGACAGTAGGAACAGATAGCCCCTGGTGGCACAGTGGGTTAAAGCCACTGAGCTGTTGAGCTTGTTGATCGAAAGGTCACAGGTTCAATTCCGGGGAGCGGCGTAAGCTTCCACTGTCAGCCCTAGCTTCTGCCAACCTAGCAGTTCGAAAACATGCAGATGTGAGTAGATCAATAGGTACCGCTCCGGCGGGAAGGTAACGGCGCTCCATGCAGTCATGCCGGCCACATGACCTTGGAGGTGTCTACGGACAACTTTGGCTCTTCAGCTTAGAAATGGAGATGACATGACAGGACTTAATGTCAGGGGACTACCTTTACCTTTTAGAGGAAGTTGGCTTATATTGAATCCGACCACTGGCCTATATAAAACTGTATTTTCAGCTCTGATTGAGCATGGCTCCCCACAGCTTTAGGTAAGATTCTTTCCTAGCCTTAGCTGGGAATGCTGTTGGTTGAATCTGGAGTGTTCTTCATTCAAAACACATGCCATGCCACTTAGCTCTAGTCTTTCCCTCAGTATTCCTGAGCCACCATCCTATCACTGCTCAGTTATGGATGCCTTCATCAATTCATTATAGTCAATCTTCTTTTTTAAAAAAGAATTCCAAAGCTCCAAGACAATGTTTCAAATGCTGTCACTTCATGTGCTATTTTTTTTATCTGCATGCACATAGTGGATTGCTAACCCATTAATAGTAATTTGTATCAGTCTCATCTTACTGAAAATGTTTATTATATATCTTATTTAGCATGCAAAGGAAAACAGGACTGTTTGCTGTATTTCAATAACTGAATTATGTCACTATCTCTATTCAGTGTATGCAATATCAGTCATGCCATCATATGGCCGTTGGCACCAGACGTGCAAGGAAGAAATTAATGGTACTATAATTCCCTACAATGTGATCAAGCACTTGATTTCTTAATCATGATGGAACAAATTCTGATTTATGATCTAAGTCTGAGATTTGTCACTGGTTTCTGTTGGCTTGCTGTCATTGTCAGTTTATGGAAAATGCTCAAATTACAGCTACTGATATATCAATGAAAAATAGTATAGCTATTAGCTAGAGAATATTCATGGCTAATGAATGTGGTCCTGTGACATGCAATACTGAGACTGCATTTCTGTTGTGGTGGGCAAACTGTTGTTGATTTCAGACATTGGATGGCCATAGAATTTGAGTGCTGAAACAAACATTCATTTTTCAATTTGCCCCTACTTTTATGGTGCTTTTAATTATTTCCGTAAACACTAAACTTGCCTCATACCAGTAAAATAATCTCTGTCCAATCCTGCCTGACTAATAGAGTAGCAAAACTATCCAATGACACTGCATATTAAGGTTTCTTTTCACTTAGGAGTGCTTCATAGACAGGATCTGAATTTCCTATAAGTACAAATTTATTTTTTTAAACCAGATATGTATGAAGATTATAAGGGCTCCTTTCAGCTCTCCAGAGAATGTTCTTAAGATTCATGCACAATTAACCCATTATAAATGGGAAGGAATGCAGAATTTTTGATAAATATTAAAACATTTGGATAAGGTCTACAAAGATTATTCATTGCACTCCAAGCATTCTGTTGGGAGTACAATATTACTCCCCATATCTGGGGGATACATTCTTGTTCTTCATGTAGATTTGCTAAATCTCAGGTAGCAGTAAACTTTATTGAAAATAAGCTCTTCTGGCCCAAGAGTAACAATGAGTCATCTCTTCAATTTTGGGATGGAAAGAATCTGTGGTTTAAACAATTTGGATGTAGGAGAAAGCAAACATGGAGTATTCCCCATCCCCAGGCCAGGGAAAGAGGTGTGTGAAAGAGCAACATGAATAATTTAAGGCAGAGATGAGCAAAGTTCTGCCATATGGCTCTATGTGACCCCCAAGTACAAAGTCATCAACATCCCAAAATCTCAGGACCAACTTTTTTAGTCCAAAACTACAGTGAATTGCTTCTCCTGGAAGCCTCCAAGTGCAGCAATTCACTCTTTAAAACAAGTTTCAAGGCCTTTGTATACTGTTTAATAATTAAAAATAATTATTGTGGTAAGATTTTTTAAATAATATGTGTGAAGCACTTTAAACAATCTAAAGTATCACACACACACACACACACACACCTCTTTTTCTGCTTTGCCGGAGTCTAGTCAGTTATTGAATTTCCTGAGATATTTTATGTAGTGAAAGTAAATAATAAAATGTAACAACAACATCAGGAAATTATGTAAGCAATTTTCCATTTGCCCTATAGAATGCCACAGGGATTATTTCAGGAGAAAGGTGACTTTGAAAGTTGGAAAAATGCAATCTGAAGGCTCCCGTGATATAATGAAAACATTGACTGTGTGCCATGATTAGTAGCATTTAAAACTTCAGGCGTATCAACAGCTATGACAGCCATGTACAGAGTGTGCAGGATTGCTCTGGGATTTATTTTCCTATTTGAGTGCTTGATCTACAGCTAACTGCTTCAGTATTCATAAAACACACATTGGGCTAGGTGCACGGACATATCTATCCAAGCAGAAAGCACATTTACCTCACATTAAAACAGAATATGGCTAACGATTTTAAGAAATGTCGGCAGAGGCAATCTTGGATGCATCCAATTTTCCTTGGTGCTGAATTGGTTTGTGCTTGAAATATTTTGTGTCCATTTGAAAAGCGTGTGAATAAGATCCTTGTCTTTGTTCACACTCTTCTTCATTGCTGGGGAGGAGTGGGAGAAAGAAAAGGATGCTATTTGATGAATCCTAGCAAATCCACTCCTCTGATAACTTACAAACAATGTATACAAGGTTTACCTTTGTTCACATTTTCTCTAAGACCAGCCTACATGCACACAATAATGGAATGATATCATGCCTTTCTCATGAATGGAACCCAATGGAGCTCAACACATAAACAAATTAAATGAATCAGAACCTAAAAAGTCAAATGAATTGCCATATTAAGACATCAATATTTTAAAACAATATAAAATCATTTTAAAATTGGCCTATAGTAATAAAAGTGTAGCTATTTCTCTCCACCACCACCCTCACTAAATGGTAACTGCTTAGTCACCACTTAGTCCTAAAATGCCTGCTTAAATTAAACAAAAGTCTTCACCTGCTGGCTGAAGGAGGGTAGGAAGAGGTCAAGAAAGAAGAAGAGTCCAGGAGATACCTTTTTTATGAGAAAACTATAAAAATGCCTTTTTAATGGTGCCTTTTGATGGACATTGACCCCATAGGTAAATTAACCAAGCCACTGGCATGCATACATATGCATAAATTAAAACTTTGTGCCAATTTAACACTAATCTTTGAAGATGTAGTTTCCATGTTAGGCAAGCAATTGAAGGTAATCCTGGTTTTATGCTTCACATTAAAGTAGATTCCTAGGTGCTGAACCCTAGCCTCCAAAATAAGTATACTATTTTTCAAAGACTGGAATAAAGGTCAGAGTAGATTTATCACATTTGAGGGTAAATACTCCTGATAAGAAATTTGATTCCAGCTGAGTTAAGTCTTAGAGAAAATGTGAGCCTGGATCCCCAGGTTTCGGCGGTGACCAGGGGAGCATTCGCACAGTTAAGACTCGTGCGCCAACTGCGACCGTACCTTGGGAAGTCTGACTTGGCCACGGTAGTCCACGCTCTGGTTACATCCCGCCTTGATTACTGCAACGCTCTCTACGTGGGGTTGCCTTTGAAGACGGCTCGAAAGCTCCAACTAGTCCAACGGGCGGCAGCCATGGTACTAACAGGAGCAGGGCGCAGGGAGCATACAACTCCTCTGCTGTACCAGCTCCACTGGCTGCCGATTAGCTACCGGGCCCAATTCAAAGTGCTGGCATTGGCCTTTAAAGCCCTAAACGGTTCTGGCCCAACATATCTATCCGAACGTATCTCGGCCTATCAGCCCACCAGGACCCTAAGATCTTCGGGAGAGGCCCTTCTCTCCATCCCACCTGCTTCACAGGTGCGGCTGGCGGGAACGAGAGACAGGGCCTTTTCTGTGGCGGCCCCGCGGCTTTGGAATGCCCTCCCTATAGAGATAAGATCAGCCTCCTCGCTGATAGTATCTCGGAAAAAACTCAAGACATGGATGTTTGAGGAAGCATTCGGCTAATCCGATGCGATGAAATCTCTGATCAAGGACTGGCAATCACAGACAACGAAATTGGATTATGATTTTAATTTAAGAGATGCATTGGTCTGTATTGGTGGCCCAATACTGTGTATTGTATATGTATGTGTTTTATATTTTTAATTGGAATATTGTTGTTTTTAAATGTTGTAAACCGCAATGAGTCGCCGTTTTAGGCTGAGATATTAGCGGTATACAAGTGTACTAAATAAATAAATAAATAAAATAAATTATACAGATCCTACCTAAACTAGATACAGGAAAAATGGAATTTCGGAAACAGAGCTACTGGTGGAAGAGGATGGGCGTGGAGGTGACAGTGAAAAGGATTCGAGAGTAACATAATGACTGTAATGTTTGGCTACTTCCAACTAGTACAGACTCCCTTGACCAATTGCTGAATAGTGGATTAACACTTCAATAAAGCTTCTAGTCAGGAGCAAGAATGTGATTTATGCCAATGAGTGGCAATTGATTTTATGATGATTTCCTTTTTAAAAGAGAAAGTCCTAGGTGCAAGACAGGCTTGGAAATCACATTTACCATGGAATATACATATATGTATGTTTCTGGCATGTATTTGATATTAAGAACTACTCCCACAAACTTTTCCCATTCCCCTAGCTAAAATATGTTTGCATTTGAGAATTGCTGTGAGTCTTCAAGTCATTCCCAGCTTATGGTGACTCTAAAGTGAACCTATCATGGAATTTTCTGGAGCGAAGAGCCTGTGACTTGTCCTAGGTCATCCAGTGTGTTTTCATGGCCAAGTGGGAAACTGAACTCTGCTCTGTAGAGTAGTAGTTCAATGCTCAAATTGTTGCACTAAATTGGTTATCTGTTTTGGAGCCTTAATTAGGATCTCACCATGTTTACTGAAATCAACATCTTAGGATGCTTCCACCACATCTTCAGGATGGAACCACACACCAGATATCACATGATGTTGTGTGACTTCTGGCAGAGGTCTGGCCCACAACCAAGGTGAAAAGGTTGCTGGACATTAGAGGTTTCCTCCCTAACACGGGGCCTCTCCAGGAGGGTGACACTTTCCCCATGTGATGGGGAAAGTATTGTTGAGAGGGAGGTGTGCATGGGGTGGCAGATTCACCCCACTGTCCCTCTCTTTCTTGATAGAGGCCAGGCAAAGCAGGAAACTTTGCCTGACCTTTCTGATGAGGCCCTTGTATTGTAAGCAGTGATAACTTGAGCACTTTACTAAAAGGCCAGGAGGTTTGTGGCCTTCCAGCTGCTATTGGATCACACATTCCACTATTCTTACCCATTGGCCATGCAGGCTGTGTAGGATGCAAACTGGATTTCAAAATCATCAAATTTCTCACCCTTGCTTCATTGTGTAGCTGGAGTTTAACTCACCCATATATTTAGTGCACCACAACTTTTCCAATCATGATATATTTATGTGGGCCTGTGTATACAATTTTTACCACAATCACCACAGTCAGTATTACTGATATTTTTGACAGTACAAGCAGCCTTTCAGGAGTGTCTGTATATTGCAAATGCATACCTGGGTAATATTACCAAATTCTGTAGTATTTTTCATAGAAAAAAATCTCATTATATTGTTCAGTAAGATGATGGTCAGGAGAAATAGAGAAAGAGGCAGGTGAGTGGGAGATAGATGCTTATTTTGTGTGCTTTTCTGCTTTAAACCAGAGGTTTTTTTCTGAGTTTCCTTTTTAAAAGAGAAAAGGCCTCCTTGGGGAAAAGGCTTAGAAGCTCTACTGTATACATAAATGGTCTATACTACTATTTGAATCCTAGCCCATGCCTTTCAATTTCTCTAATCTCTTATATTTTTTGATGTAAAAACCCAAAAGCTGATTAGAAGAATCATTTTCCAGAATCATATGGTAGACTTGTTTACATTTAGATTCCTGCTTGCTTTCATTGTACGCAGCTACACAATTTTAGGTTTCAGGAGGCAAGAAACCCACTTCTGATCTGAGACATTGATGTAACAATCACCAAAAAAGATAGAAAAAGACCAATAAAATAACAAAAAACCCCAGTCATTTAAGATATTTACTGTATAATTTAATGTATGTATATGTATCAAATTTATAATCAAATCTGAAACAAATATTGATGTATGTAAAATGTGTGATTAACCACATTAATGGTGCTTTAAACCAAAACTATGGAACAGATGGGCATTGTTCTTGATCTGATTTTCTTTGTATTTGGAAATCTCCAAGTTTCTATTGCTTTATTCAGATCGGTTGGCTGCTCATATCTGTCATAGTGCTTCCGCTGGCAAACAATCTATTTATTCCATTCTTTACTCATGTATACAAACACACACACACAAGCACTTATTTCTGATGGCTAGGTTGTGAATTCCAGTGCTTATGTAGTCTAATCTTTACCATTTATGCAAAATAAGAGCTTGGGAGCACCAAGATTGTAGCTATGGAGGGAGTGTAATAAGGGAACTGCCACTCAAATAAGAATCCTGTCCCTGCCATGAAATTGTCTTTCAATCTTTACATTTTTGGCTCTGGAGATAGTGAGACATTGGAAACTTTTCATATCAAGAGGTTTTATGTGTAACCTGTTCACATTTTCTTGATTACTTTGGCTATAGTTTCCTTTGGATGCCTAAATTATATTTAATCCCCCAAATACTTAATTGAAGTTTTAAATTACTGGAATGCTAGGAAATTGGAGTCTAAAAGAACATTTATTTTGAAGGGAAGAATTCTTATTTTTGGGCAATGCTTCTTGTATTGTCTCCCTGTAGGTCATCCCTGGAAAGAAACCTGAGGTTTGTAGCATTACAAATAAAAGCATTTGGAAAAAGAAGTTAGCAGCCCCATGAGAACTGTGCATGCTTTGGGATGCAGACTGATAGAATTTTTTAAAAAAAACAAACAAATCAGGAGTATTTTGTTTGACCGAAGCCCCTTCTACACAGCTGAATAAAATTTCACATTATCTGCTTTGAACTGGAATATATGGCATTGTAGACAAGACAGAGGTACTCCTGGTTAGTCGTAAGGCCGAACAGGGTATAGGGTTACAGCCTGTGTTGGATGGGGTCGCACTCCCCCTGAAGATGCAGGTTTGCAGTTTGGGTGTGATCCTGGACTCATTGCTGAGCCTGGAACCTCAGGTTTCGGCGGTGACCAGGGGTCATTCGCACAGTTAAAACTCGTGCGCCAACTACGCCCGTACCTTGGGAAGTCTGACTTGGCCACGGTAGTCCACGCTCTGGTTACATCCCGTTTAGACTACTGCAACGCTCTCTACGTGGGGTTGCCTTTGAAGATGGCTCGGAAGCTCCAACTAGTCCAACATTCGGCAGCCATGATACTAACAGGAGCGGAGCGCAGGGAGCATACCACTCCTCTGCTGTGCCAGCTCCACTAGCTGCCGATCTGCTCCCGGGCTCAATTCAAAGTGCTGGCGTTGGCCTTTAAAGCCCTAAACGGTTCTGGCCCAAGCTACCTATCCGAACGTATCTCTGCCTATCAGCCCGCCAGGACCCTGAGATCTTCTGGGGAGGCCCTGCTCTCTATCCCGCCTGCTTCACAGGTGTGGCTGGCGGAGACGAGAGACAGGGCCTTTTCTGTGGTGGCCCCTCGGCTGTGGAACACCCTTCCCATGGAGGTAAGATCAGCCCCCTCACTAATGGTGTTCCAAAGAAGATTAAAAACTTGGATGTTTGAACAGGCATTTGGTTAATCAGTGCAATGAATGTGACGATTACAGGAATGGAAATATGGACGACGAATTTGGATCACGACTCTAGTTATGAGATGCATTGCGTTGTTATTGTTGTGTAATATTGTATATTGTGCTCTTGTGGTTTTAAATTGTATATCGTGATTGATTTTATCCTTGTTGTAAACCGCGTTGAGTCTCCGGTTAGGCTGAGAAACTGCGGTATACAAGTAAATAAATAAATAAATAAATAAATAGGCTCAGATAACCCAGCTCAAAGCAGATATCGTGGGATTTTCTGCCTTGATATTCTGGGTTATATGGTGGTTTGGAAGGGCCCTGACTGGAGCAGCAAACAACATCACCCCACTCTGTAACATTGTACTGCAAATCCTACTTGTCTATTTGCACAAATATCTGTATATCTAAGTGGTCTCTGTCTTTATGTATCTAATGCTCTCTTTCTCTTTTCTCTCGGGCTACAATATCTGCTTTGAACTGGAATATATGCCTTTGTGGACTCAGATAACTCAGTTCAAAGCAGATATTGTGGGATTTCCTGCCTTGATATTCTGGGGTATGTGGCTGTGTGGAAGGGTCCTCTGTTATCAAGTCAAATATACCTGTAAGAGATGAATATCAGTTGACTCAGGATAACTTCCTGGCTTACAAAAAGCATGAAAATTCATCTGAAGAAAGAGGGAGACAGAAAAGGTAGAAAATGCCAAAAAAAAAAAAAGGCTCAAAGACAGTGCCATTTTGAAGCATAAGCACACTGGTCAGTTGCCCAGGGGCCCCATGTTAATCTATGCACAGCCTAAAATATAGCACCAATTTTCCAATTATCAACATTCAAATCTCCCTCTAACTTAGAAGAAGGAAAAAAAACTACTTGTAAATCATACATCAGCTGATCTACCAAAGAACACCAAAATCTCATGATAAAATGATACAATTTTATGTTGAAATGTTTGTTTTTCAAGTTCAGGGCTGATGTTATATGGTCCACATGTTTGCATTGATCAATTTTTGCTGTACAGCATGTTTAAAATGTCAAAACACAGATTTTTTTTGGAGGTAACAATAAATATAAGTTTATTTTATCAATAATTTACATTTTTATTCCTGTGCATGGTTGTGTAGGTGGGGCCTGGTGCACTGCTTTTCCCGGAGGCCTATAATGCTGTTCAGACGGCCCTCCTGCTCAAAGACATAGAGTGCTGAGGAAGTGAGACGGGGAAAATTGAAAACAAAAAGAGTAAGGACAGAATGACCAGTTTTCAGTTTCAGAGAGGATGTCAAGAAAGGTGGAAGGAGCAAAAGAACCACTTTACCGTGTGGTTATTTCTCTTCCTGCTTTTTCTTTCAAGTATTTCCTTTCTCATGGCATTTTTTCCACATCCCCTGAAAATGGTACCTATAGGCCCTCCAGGGTCCTGGTCATGAAAATGAACTTTTGGGGATCCCCCAAATCAAATAGAACCATATCTCCTGATTATGACCAACAGATTGTGAACACAACCCTCTATATTTAAACTTTTGGCAGTTGTGCTATTCACCCTGTGCTGAACTGTAACTTTATGTTAGCTCCATTTGATTGAAATTTATTAGGGTGATTATTTGACAGAGGGGAAGAATAAAGCAATAAAACACTATCATTCATTCTTTTTATTTTGCAAATATTTCATACTTAAACCTGAAAGATATTAATTAATTTATTACCCCAGTTAATTTTCATGGGAGGCATGGCACACAGCTGTGCACTGGGACAGATCATTGATCCATCCAGCTCAACATTATTTAACTGGCAGTTGTTTTGCAGAGTTTGAGGAGGGGTCTTTCTCAGTCCACCCTAGAGGCATGAAGGACTGGACCTGTGGATCTTCTACATGTAAAACATATGCTCTGCCAATGAGCTATAGCACATTTTATACTGCAGATGCTTCTTTCCTCATGCTCCCTTGTTTTATAGGAATGAGCAAATCTTTCTGTTATTACAGCTCATAATCCTGCATCAGAGGTACAATATATATATATATATATATATATGACATACCTACGCTATGTCTCCCTTTCTTGATCTGACCCCTCAAGCCCATCTCAAAAGCCAGGTAGCCATCCTGAGCAATAAAGTTGTGGCTTTGGTAAGTTTGGTATTGCAGGATGATGTAGACACTCAGCCCCCTCCTGCTAGCAATGAGGCTGTGAAGATGAGTTGCACCAGGACCAATGAGGGACTTTGTTTCTGCTTCATGTGCCATTGTGCCATGCTCTCTTCTTGGAGAATTTGTCTTCTTCAGAAGATGAAGAAGACTTACAGCACCTGAGTCCTCTTCCAGTAGTTCAGCCTAATAAACAAGTCAAATCCTTTTCCAGTTCAGCAAGAAAGGATGCCGGAGGAGAGACTTTCATACCTTCAGAAGAGAAAATAACTTTGGCATATGGTGCAAACCATCAAATGTAGAAAAGGCTATATGCCTACAGCTGTGAGACATACTATTTCACATGTGGTATAGGATACACTGAGTGTTGCTAAAAGCAGGCAAGCTGTCCCCTGTCTAGCTACCAGAAGCAAACTTTCAGTTCACCTCTTGGTAACCTGATGATCTGACTCTGCTGTTGTACATCTTGGATTAATGACCCTTAGGCCCTTTCCACACAGCTGAATAAAATCTCACATTATCTGTTTTGAACTGGAATATATGGCATTGTGGACTCAGGGCCCTTCCACACAGCCCTATATCCCAGAATATTGAGGCAGAAAATCCCACAATATCTGCTTTGAACTGGGTTACCTTAGTCCACACTCAGATAATGTGGGATTTTCTGTCTTGATATTTTGGGATATAGGGCTGTGTGGAAGGGCCCTAAGATAACCCAGTTAACAGCAGATATTGTGGCAGTTTCTGCCTTGATATTCTGGGTTATATAGCTGTGTGGAAGGGTCCTTTGACTGCTTATTGCCTCCTCTACTTGGACTGTATTCTGATTACAACTTCATGACCTTGGGCTGTTTGTCATTGCAGAACTTTGAATTCTGAATGTTAAGAACAGGACACTTTGCTTACTGGCAGTATGGGGTTGTTTTCACCATCTGAAAGCATCCTGCTCAGCAGTGCTGCAGAACGCCATTGTTCAGGATGTCTGTTCAGGTGGGTTATGCAAATATTCATGGTCACAGCAAGGGTACTACAATGGTAAATGTGAAAAAGAAGCAATTGCAAGGTTGTGAGTGTAACTTACAATGTTATAACTAACTAATAGGAGGCCAGTCATCATCACCATCATTTCATTTGTATCCTGCCCATTCCCTGATATTGGGACAAAAGACAGCTTAAAGATTATTAAAACCAAAACAATAACGGGATATGTGCTTTAATGTTATTAAGACAAAAATACCCCTTAGAATTTGTTTAAATTGAAAGTCTTCATGCAATATGAAGTGAGACAGTCGGCGATAGAATATGATAGAGAGGGCAGGAAAGAGGGGAGAATGGCAAGATCTGAGATTAATACTTTCTAGAAACTGTGTTTTGTTGGATCAAATTGATATCAGTTCATATGATTGCTTCTTGTGAGGGTTTATGATTTAACCATGATTTGCAGGTGTTTATTATATATTGAGATTGCAACCAACTGGATGACCATGGATAAGTCACATACTCTCAGCCTTTGAGAAGGGCAAAAGCAACCCCTGTCTCAACAAATATTGCTAAGAATACCCCCATCCCTCTGGTGATAGGTTCACTTTAAGGTTGCTATAAGTCAGAAATGACTTGAAGGCACCCAATAATGACAAGCCCTCAAACTTGCTATCCCTTAGTGCGGTGACCTTTTATTTTCTAAATCTTCCTTCATCATTGTTAGCTCCAATTCAGAGTGAAGCTGACTGAAAAAACAGCTAGAAACAAAGAAAGCCATGCCAAACTGAATTCAATAGAAAACATTAAGAGAAAACATAGTGAAATAGAATATTATGCAAATAAGAATGGAATTCTTATTCCCAGATATTGCTGTGAAAAATAAGATACAAGATTGCCATTTCTGACTGACATTTATTTTGGTGCAATCATAGGATGGGCATTTCTTGGCCAGATTTGTTCAGAGGAGATTTCTGTGGCTGACCAGGGATTTAAACTCTGGTCCCCTGGAGTCCTGGTTCCACATTCAAAACACTACAGCATGCCGCCTATGTAGTGGTATTTATTGTGACATTTATTATTTGCAGATAGCCCTTTCCCTTTTCTCTCTCAGAACCTCAGGTATCTGACTTTTCTCCTCCCCACCACATCTTTACAACAACTCACGGGCTTTCTTTCTTTTCTCTTTTTTCATCAGGCTAAGAAGGGATGACTGGCCTACGATCATCAAGTGCATTTCATGGCTCATTGGAGACTAGTCAAGCACTCAAACCATTGGCACTTTACTGGAACCGAAAACAAGCACAATCAAAAGGCCATCATCTGAAGATCACTAAGATAGCGTGGAAAAGCTAAGCAAGAACGATAGTTATTTTTATGTACTATATCTTATGGGAAGAATGCACACCTCAATTATTTCTCAGAATTTTATTTCCAGTTGTTGGCCCCATGGAATCTTCCACCTACACTTAACTTTCCACCTCTAGTTTGAGAAGCAGTTTGGAGATTTAATGTGAATGCTTGTAAAATAAAAAAAATGAGGAAAACAGACTTGTGTTGCAGTGACCTAAGATCTATGGGGCAGCAATACAGAGAAAGCTTGGGTATGCCAGGATGCTTCAAACTTCATTGGCAAAAGGGATATAAGAAGGAAAGACCACATTTTGTTCAACCTTTTTCTTCTGTTGACAAACATACACATGGTTCAACACGCAAAGAGCATTAATGTCTTCATTATAAATTTTATTTATTTATTGAAAACATTTATATCCCGTCCTTCTCAACCCCCAAAGAGGGACTCAGGATGGTTTACAATTGGCAATTACAGCACAGCAATTAACATAAACAGGTCAACGTCAGTTAAAATACATGAAAAATACATTCAATATAATGGCCCTTAAAATATCAACACAACCAAGTTTGAGTCCTCTAATCCAAATCATAGCCCAGAGTTCCAGTCCAAGGTGTCTTCATTGACAATTCTCTTGAGTCATTACAGTTGTTGCTCAGCCAGCTGCCCAAATGCTTGGTCCCAGAGCCAAGACTAGTTTTTTTCCTGAAGGAGAGGATAGATTGAGTCACTCGGATTTCACTGGGGAGTGCATTCCACAGATGGGTGGCCACCACCGAGAAGATCCTGCTCTTGTCTCTGCCAGTCACGCTTGTGAGGGTGGCAGGTTCGAGAGCAGGGCCTCCCCCGACAATTGTGAACTCTGAAGTGGGTCATAGAGGGAGAATTTGTACAGAAATATGATAATGTTGCCCCTTTCCCTGATTTCAGCCATTCCCTCTACTTGCATGGGCATAAGTAGGAAATGCACTGGGTCATCTTGATCCAATCATACTCCCTTTTGAGAGTGGGTTGTTGTGAGGATGAACTGGCTTTCCTGTTTTAACTCCTATGCTGAGATATCTTCACTGGCTGCTATTTAACTACCAAGCCAGATTTGATGTCATACCTTTGATTACTTAGGCTTGAAGTAATGCAGAAACGGTTTACACCAGGGGACTCATAGGTTTACATATATATATGGCCCACCCTGCTATTAGAAACCATCCTGATCTGTACTCCTGAATAGGGAACTTTGTTTACTACACTATAGCTTACACTTTGTTTACTACACTTCATTCAGTTGAGATATGGAGCAGGACTTTCTCTATTGTGATGCTCTCCATATGGAACACTCTCTTCACTGAGGCAGGATGTGGGCCATTTCCATCATTCACATTTCTTTAAAAAAATACTCAGTTCTTTTCATTATTATTTGCCCAACTATTATGGTTGATTTTCATGTGAGTCATTTTCTAGAATTGTTTATCATTGTATCATAACATTTGGCTACTAGATTTATTGCTGTTGGTTTTCACTCTGAAACACTTTGGAATTTTTATTTTAAATTAAAGATGGTTTAGCAATGTTCTTGAATAAATACTAGAGAAAAAGAAGCTTGTATACCATTTTTGAAGCTAAACATGGTCAGTTCTAGTTAGCACTTGGATGGAAGAACACAAATGGATATTTCATGCTGTAGCCTATATTACAGGCATTCCTTATTGTGCCCTAATTTTGTTTCCAAATGGTTCTGTATTAGCAAAAAAGGTTTCCATATGTATCCTCATGCATGATCTAGAACAGAGGTTGTCACCTTGCAGGTCTCCGGGTCTTTTGGCCTACAACTCCCAGAAATCCCAGCCAGTTTACCAGCTGTTAGGATTTCTGGGAGTCGAAGGCCAAAACATCTGGGGACTCACAGGTTGAGAACCACTGATCTAGAATAAGGTGAGCAATTTGTACTGCTCCAGATCCTTTTCAACACCACTTTCCACCACAATCACCAACAACTGGAGGACTATAAGATGCCCATCCCAGCCAACAATTTAACTGAAAATCTTCTCCCCTCATAGTAGTGGGATTGAAGCATGGACTCTGCAACCCTGAACACAATAACCCATCAAGTCTTCATCCAGTTCGGGTTTGGGACCAAATGAAACAAAACAGAGTTGGGGACTGGGACTCATTTTTCTGAATAAGTCACCAGATTGTGTCATATGATGATGATGATTATTATTATTATTATTAGAAACACAACAAGATTAGTACAGCAAACAAGATCGCTATTCTGGCTGTTGTATTGGATGACACATAAGACACTTCCCAAGTGTCTAGGACTATGTGATGTGTCAGCTAATAATGCATGCATCTGACAGATGGTGATTTTGTCAGTGCTGATTGTGTTTAAGTGCAGGCCAAAGTCTTTAGGCACTGCACCCAGTGTACCAATCACCACTGGCTTGTGACAAAGTCTTTGCAGTTCGCTCTTTAAATCCTTGTAACATGTAAGCTTTTCAAATTTATTATTATTATTATTATTATTATTATTATTATTATTTTGCATTGACCTTGGCCTCTTCTTTTGTATACATTTCCTATCCTGCCAGCAGCAAGTAACCTAGTGCCTCTGTGACATTTTAATGACATTTAAAGGGAGAGCAACTCAAAGAAAAGCAAGGAGAATTCAAGGAGAAACCATTAAGAATTCCAAATGTACATGACTGTTCACAATGCTTTCAGCCTCAGAAGCCAGCAGGCTTCAAAGAGCCTGTATCTTCCTCGGAGTCAATGTCCTTTCATAATCAGGAATGTGCTGAATACGTGGAGCTCACTTGTTCCCAAACCACTGAGGAGCCTGCCTATGTGTCCTTTATGCCAGCAAAATATCCAAAATATCAAGGTGGTAATGGTTCCTCAATGGTTTCTCTTCAGATTGTATAAACCTGTGTTTATTCAGAAATGACTGAAGGAACACAACATTTCAGCTCCAGCTAAGGATATAGATAAGTGCACAATACGAGAGAGGCAGGGAGGGAGGGAGAATTGATGAGTTTTTAGCTGTCTGAGGAAATGTAGTTTGTTTGTGTTCAGAGAGTTTCAAATAAATATTAAGTCCATGACTTTCTCAGTTTGAGACAAGGCCTATGTTTTCTGAGGCCACCAATGTCTTTATTGTTTGAATCAGCGTATGTTTCAGTTTGCCCATTGGTTGGGTATTATCTTTTCTTTCAGGGCACCTTGATGCCCCATATGAAATGTATTTTTTAAAAAGGGGGAAAAACTTTATGTCAAAGCAGAATCCCACTCAGAGAGCAAGGAGGCAGGCTGTCCCTTTAGTAATCCCCATCGACCGTTTCTCGCAAGGGACTGGATTGCTAGGTGGAAATGAGCGAGGCAGCCTTCCCAAAGCCTTGGCTCCGCTGTGTCCTATTCTGAGCAACAAGGCGGCCTTTCAGCACCACGGAGAGCTCCCCGGGAGCTTTCAGGCCCCTTCCGCGAAGGCAATGTGCTCTCCCTTGCTTCTCTGGAAACACAGCCCATTCAAGAAATCTGAAGCTGAATCCCACTGCTGGTTGTGTGTGTGTGTGTGTGGGGGGGGGGGGGGGGAGGCTGTGGGGGGAAAGGAGGGGAAGGCGATGCCGGTGGGAAGGCGTGCGTGCGCCCAGCGAAACTCGGCATGATTTCCTAGGGCAAGAGGGTGCCTTCTTGGCGGCCACCTGATGCTGTTCTTGGAGAGCAGTGACAGATGCCTCCTCGGACAGGCAGTGACATTGGAAGGCTGCTTGGCAGGAGAGGGGCTTGGAGGCAACGCGGAAGGGTCGAAGCGCTTCCCCGCACCGTTTGGCAGAGGGAAATTGAGGAAGGGAAGGCAAAGCAGAGGTGCATGCCGACACACCAGCGCCCTCTGAACCGCACAAATACCAGAACCTCCTCACTCACCCATGCCCCCCAGCCCAGGTTCTACTTGCCCTACCTCAACCCTCTGGGACTAAGGGCCACCCTGCCCACTCCTGGCGTCTCAGCCTGGAAGGGAGATGGGCCTCTCTCTTCCTCTTCGGTGAACCCGACAATACATCTTTGGCTACTCCAGGAATACAGAAGAGCCACCAAACCCAGCAGGGGAGAAGAAGTATCCCTTAGCATTTCTCGTCATTCACACTGGTGAAACGAATAGATATTGGATCAAGACAATTGGGGGGCGGCGAGGGCCAGATCTTCTTTGGAGGGGAAAGAGGGGTGGAGGGCAGGCGCTGGGCGTGCTGGAGCGCACCAGGCTTCCCCGCATCTGTCCGAAGATGCTCCCCACTTCGTGTCAGGAGAGCCCCCTTCAGCCCCTCCCGCCAGTCTATATCTGCATCTATAGTCAGGCACACACACAAGCGTAGCCTCCCTCCTCTTCCTCCCTCCCTCCCTCCCTATCCCCATACAATCAAATATAATCCAAGCAAAATAATAACGCCAGGTGCGGGTGGCGTTAGAAAGGATTGCGCCGAGAAGGGAAGGGGATTAGGGCGGGAGGGCTGAATAATAAGATGTGCTGCATATGGAATAGTAAGAATAATAATAATAATAATAATAATAATAATAATGAGGAAAAAAAGGGCGAGCGGGTCTCCTGGCTGCCAGCTTGGTTGGTGCCACCTTCCTTTCTAAAACCCAATCTCTCCTGGCATGAAGTCACAGCCTCGTTCACATCCGGTTTACCCCGGGACGTACTACTCCTGTCTCGGTATAAAAGCGAAAGGGTGGGTGGTGGTGTGTGTGGGATTTGGGTTTTCTTTCTTTTTGGGGGGAGGAGGGAGGGGGGTGTTTTTGGTGGGGTTGCCGAGCTGCGATCCGGAGGCGAGGCGGAGGGAAGCGGGGGGCTGGAAAGGCGGAGGAGGAGGAGGAGGAGGAGGAGGAGGAGGAGGAGGAGGAGGAGGAGAGTCGGGCGGCGGCGGCGGCGGCAGCAACAGCGGCGGCATCCATGATGGCTGAGCGCCCCTGAGAGCGAGAGAGAGGGAAAGGGAGAGAGAGGGAGAGGGAGAGAGGGGAAGGGAGAGGGAGGGAGAGGCAGAGAGAGGAGAGTTTCCACCACCACCTCCTCCTCCTCGGCCGCCGCCTCTCCTCCTCGGCCCCTTTCCTTTCCTTTCCTTTCCCTCCTGCCGCTCTTTTGGGCGATTTTCAGGGCGCGATCCCTCCGTTGGCTCCGGCGGAGAGTCTCGAGGTAACCGGCGCTTGCTTTCTCGCCTTGCTCCAGCATCCAGCATCTCCCAGCTCCCCCTCCTTCCTTCCCTCCCTCCCTCCCTCCATCCCTCCTTCCTTCCCTCTCCCCCCTCCCTCCCTCCCTCTTCTCTTTCCCTCTCTCTTTCTCTCCTCCTTCACTCCTTTTCCCCCTTTCCCCGGGAAGAGCATCTTTATGGATGGGAAGGACTGGTGTGGGCTCTCTCCTCTCGCGCCGAGCAGGTACGCCGGGGCGGCATGGCTTCTCCCGAGATCCATCCCCCTGCCCCTGCCCCTGCCCCTGCCCCCACCCCTTCGCCCACCCGAGAGCCCCCTCGCAAGACCCACATCCGCAGCGATCGATGGGCGGCCGGGAGAGAGGGAGGGAGGGAGGGGGGAGGGAGGGGGGCTGGGGAGCCCGAGCGGAAGCCATCCTCTTCCCCATCCTCTCCGGCATCCTCTTTCTTCCCTGCGTTTGGGGCGGGAGGGAGGCGTTGAGGTGGGGAGGAAGGAGGAGGACCACTCCGGGGGGAGACAAAGTTGCTAAGCTGGTGGCCAAAAATATAGGGAGAAACCGGGGAGGGGAGCCCACCGCCTTCCGCACCCCCTAACCCAGAGTCAGCCCAGCCACCCCCTGAGCAGAAGCCAGGCACATCCTTGGCTTGGCTTGGCTTCCCCCGGCTCTCCCCGAAACGTCCCTCTCCATCGCTCTCTTCATGGAAGACCTGGTGGCGGTGTGTGGGGGTCTGGGCACAATCCCCCCTCTCTTCTGTTTTCGTCTGGACTCTCAGGGGCCATGGTAGCGGGTGAGCGGGGGGGGGAGCTGGCCGAGGAAAGGAAGCAAAGGAAGGAAGGGCGAGGGCTGGGAGAGGAGCAAGGATTTGTGCACTTGGTGGTTCCTCCCCCGCTGCTTTTGCTCCCCCTTCCCCTTTTCTTCCTCCTCTACAGGCAATTCGGGGGCTTGGATTCCTTCTTGTGAATTTAGGAGGGCAAGTGTGTGTGTGTATGTGAGGGGGGGGGGGCATCTACAGCGCTTGGCTGGAGAACAGGGCAGAAGTTAGCACACCAAGCCAGGCGGTGCTTTGGCTTTATCGATTTTCCCCACCTTTTCCTTTTCCTTCCCTTCCCATCTCTTGATCAAGAGAGAGGCAGCCCGCATTTTTACAGAGAAGGCAGGGAAAACTCTGCCTGTTCCCATGAGGAGCTTGACTCTCGCCTTGGACTCCGGCTGTGGATGGTTGGCTTTGAGCTCCCTACTACTCCAGCCACCTCCTTCCAGCTGCTCTCTCTTCCTCCTCCTCCTCCTCCTCCTCTTCTTCATTCTGTTGGTTTTCTGGTGTGGCTTGAAATGGTGCTTCTGTGTTGCAATTGCTTCCAAAGAGTCTAGCCAGCCCATGCCAGGAGTGTGTGTGCGAGTGTGAGCGCAGGAGGGGGAGGCAAGCGAGCCCATCTTGGATAAAACAATGCAAGCCCAGTGGATTCCGGCAGCAGAGCCAGAGCCAGAGCAGGGGGCAAGGAGCGGCAGCCGGGCCTGAAGAGCCCCTCGGAATGGTAAAGCTGGCTTCCAGGAAGACCACCCAGGTCTCCGAGGGGGAGGGGAGGGGGCTTCGGTTTCTCCTTTCTGCAAAAGACTCTGAAACTAAACTGGTGTCAGGCACAAAGCGAGACAGGAGATGGAGCCTTTGCTACCAGGAGTGTCCCCTCCTGATTTGGCAATGGGGGAGAGAAAGACTTGGGATCAGGTGCAGTATGCATGAAGTGACTTAAAAAGGGATCCTTGTGTATGCACTTTGGAGGAGGGAAGCATCCTGGACAGCTATGCAAGCCTAACTGTGATTTGGATGAAACTAGATTATGCTCATAAATGTTATGCTGCTTCTAAATAGCTTGGTAGCCAAGGTAAGAGGTCTCCTTTTGGATGGAAGTCATCTCCAATTTGGGACCTCCTATGGGTTTTCAAGACCTCATGAAATACCCTCAAGAAATCTTATTTATCAAAGCAAAGGCACTGTTTAAAAGCTCTTAGAGTCTTTAACATTGCTCCTAGGAAGAAACTGCAAAGCTTGTACTTGAAAGTGGCAGCTCATTGAGGGAGGGCAGAAGTTACTGAGAAGGCTTCTTTGAGTACTTGGCCTTTGAAAGCATAAGTGAAACAGATTTTTAAAAAATTCTCTGTGAAGTGCAATGAAGGACCCTGTCTCTAGAAATGGACATAATTAAATGTGTGAAGCAGATAGGGCCATCTTCTTTTTCCTTTGAATGAGACACCATGGTGTAATTATCACGGTTTGACATCTAGGAAAGCCATCTAAAGTTCTTGAGGACCTGTTGGTATTTTGCCGTGGTCTTTCAAAGCAAGGGGATTGCTTACTTTTGTTTCTTTTTCAAATTTTGTTTTCAGCTTCCATAACCTACCATGAAAATGACGCATCTTCTCTGTGACCGCCTTTGGGCCTGGGTTCTCCTTATAAGCACACTAACTGGAAGAAGGTGGGGAAAGACCTCTCTCTCTCTCTCTCTCTCTCTCTCTTTCTTGACTGTCTTTCTCTCTTTTTCAAAAAAAATTATTACACAAACGTCAGTATGGAACATCTTTGCTCTTTGTAATGGAAAGAGAATAAGGAACTGGCTGCACATGGGCTAGGCTACTACTAATTGTATTTAGGGGAAGTTAATCCTGTTCAAATCCCAGCTAAGTCAAAATACGAGAAGATTGAAAGAAAATGACGGTTTGTTTGCATAACATGTGTAGTGCAATTGCTGTTCAGGAAGAGTTCATCAGTGACTCCTTCACCCACACTAAAGTTAGATTGGTGATTTAAATGCAGTCACACATACAAAAGAGTGATAGATATATTCTGCCAGAATTTATTCTGCATAGAAAAACGGGGGAAAGAAGTCAGCACAGGACCTCATGTTAGCAATTTGCATATCAGTTTCTTCAATTTTCACCAAAATGAGTGAATGGCCTACAGACTTTAGGGCTGGCTTTTCCCTGTTAAATATTTGATCAGCAAATCAGAATCTCTTTGTAAGACTAGACTGTTCAAGCAAATTGGGTCTGAGAAATGGGATCATGAAGGCTAGCTATTTCATGTAAGGATTGAAAATTTGGGATCAGTGGGAGCATGGCATGAGAAGCATGCCATCCAGACCCATCAGGATCAGGAGTGAATTTACCATTGACGTTATTTCATTGAAGGGAGGAGGGGGAAGCTTCTCCAATTATGATTTGTATCTGGGATTAGACTATTTGTGTCAATAGTGTATATTATATATCGATGAATGCATATTTTTGTGCTGAAATGCAAATAATGACAAACACTTCTTCATCTCTAATTCTGACTTATTTCTCTTAATTCAGCATCACTATTTAAATTGGTTCCGTGAACAAACAGAAATGTGTATTTTTTATAAGGGACCGAGGTGACGATGGATCATCCAATTTAGCTTCAGCTTTTTTTCCTCCAAGGACAGGATTTTTTTTTAAAAAAACCAACAGCAACACAGGCATACAAATAAAGGAGGCTGGCATATCATTTTATATAGCATAGTTGATGAGCAAGGTGCATAAAGTGGATTTCTGAAAGAAAAGGAGATAAATGAAAATAAGAGAGAATTGACCCTTGGACCATGTCTTCTGTTTTATCACCCCCTCCCCGCTTCCCTACTGTGTGCTGCTTGCTGTTTTGCTGAGACTGTAGATTTAGAAGTCAGAATCAAGAAACATTTGCCTGTTATTGAAAAATTATATGAGGTGTCACTATTATAATGACCTGTAGATGGAGTTAGTGCACAGTCGTTTTTTATTATTATTATACAGTTGTTTAGTGTAAAACCACAAACATGGTAACTGACATTTTCCTTCAAGATATTCAAATGACACCTTGGGAAAAACACAATTTCATAGCTAAAATGTTTATCCTCCTTTTACTGTCTGTGGCCCTGTCTGGCAAATCAAGTGACGTGGCACGCGTGTCTGTATTGAGGGGAAGGAAGGGTCGCCCGTTCCTGACTCAACTATTTTGCTCATAAAGCCAGGGAGAAGTTTTCAGGGTTTTTAAAAATCTCTTTTTTTTGTACCAAAGATAAATGAGAATGTAAAACTTGATAGTTTTGCATTTGTGTGTGCTATATGCACAATGCTTTTGTCAGGCCTATTCATAGAGCAGCAGAGATTAATACAAGAGCAGAGTATTGTACTTATAATTTTAAAACTTGTAAGTACTAATAATTCTAAAAACTTATAATTATAAAAGACAGAATTATAAGTTTATATAATTGAAGATATAGGTGTAATTCATGACATTTTCCCTCCTTCATACATTACTTTGAGCCATTTCTCTCACTGAGTCTATGCCTACATTTACAGAGATACCGGGCAAAACTTTAGAGACAGTGAAACATACCAACTTTGATCCAATTGAAATCAATATTATACAAGGCCTAATTTTTCCACAAATGCTCTCTTGGTTTCAGCATGACATGATGAAATGTATTACTTTCTGACTATTGTTACAACCCATTTTAATAGTGTGTTATGGGTTTATCCGAAGCTTGGTTAGTAAGAATCATTTTACTCTTCAAATACCTGTGTTGGAAGTCAAATTAATGGAATTTGCACAGGCAAAACACTCAAGACCATACTGTGTGTGAATTCTATAGTTACTAGAGAGTGAAAATATTGGTAACTGTTTCTGGGTCCATCTCATGCATTCAAAAAAACTTGGATCACTGTATTTCAAACAGGAGATTTTACTGCATTTTAGCAAAAACATCCAAAAAATTCATATATTTATGAAAATATATGGTATAAACACATACCTTGTTGTCTTTGCCAATCACAGCTTGCGTTGTGTGAAATGAAAATAACCTTCAAATGTTATAGAAAAGATGCAAGTAATATCTTATGGCAATGTGGGAACCCTATTTTCTGGAGGACATGAAATATTAATTTGCAAATTATATAGGATAGAGCAATCTTGTCCCATATAAACAGCATTTAAAATAAATACAAAGGATTTTCCTCATGATGTTTAAATAGTACTGTAGTGTATTAATAAATATCAACCAAAATTTACATAAATTATGTTACTTTTCTACAAATGAGCTAAATATGCAACACAAAACTGCAGTTATTACACATGCTCTGTATGTATTTATATACATTTTGAATTATAGTTGTACATGTGTAAACTGTGATCAAAATTATGAATGTGTTAATATGAGACTTTTTAATATAGAATTTGTGTTTGAAACTGCTGTAGCTGGATTTTTAAAACCATAAAACAGTTTTAAATTGGTTTTTACACCTATATTTATGTATATTAATTTTGCAAACATCTAATCTGTAAATTTAGAATGATTTAAATGCTAGTTTAATATACATCGTTTAGTTCATAAATGTGGTAGCTATTATATGAGATAAATATGGCTTGTAAATATTTGTCCTTATTGGTACCATTCATGGGGAGTTTCCAAATGGAAGAGTTTTTGGAGGAAAGATTGTGTTAATCACATTGGACCAGATACCCAAAGAAGGTTGATTCAGCAATAATGTAGGTGACAAAGTGATCAAGAAGAAAGGAACTTGGGGTTCAAGGGCTAAGTCCTGCTGAGTTTACACTGGCAAATGTCCCATTTTGCAAATAGGATCTCTCCCAGTTAAAGGACAGAAGAAGGACTCCAAGATTTGGCTCTAACACAACCATGATAGATGATTAGGAGAAAACAGTATGATTTGTACTTGAAGGTGCAAGAAGAAAGCCACTTTCTTAATGACAAGAACTTCACCGAAGTTTTAAAAAGAGACCAACACTAAAAAGAGACCAGCACCATCACAAATCGATGCCGTGACAAATCTATGAAAACAGTTTGCTTGTTGTATTCAGATTGAAAAGGCTTGGACTACTATTCATAGAATCATAGAGTTGGAAGAGATCTCATGGGTCATCCAGTCCAACCCCCTGCCAAGATGCAGGAAAATCACATTCAAAGCACCCCCGACAGATGGGCATCCAGCCTCTGTTTAAAAGTCTCCAAAGAAGGAGCCTCCACCACACTCCAGGCCAGAGGGTTCCACTGGTGAACAGTTCTCACAATCAGAAAGTTCTTCCTTATGTTCAGATGGAATCTCCTTTCCTATAGTTTGAAGCCATTGTTCTACGTCCTAGTCTCCAGGGCAGCAGAAAACAAGCTTGCTCCCTCCTCCCTATGACTTCCCCTCACATATTTATACATGGCTCTCATCATGTCTCCTCTCAGCCTTCTCTTCTTAGGCTAAACATGCCCAGATTCATTGGTTTCCAGTTGTCATTCAGGCCAAAACCTGATACTAAAGCTTGTTGTAAAATGTTGCATCAATCACTAAACCATATCCAAGCATTGGTGTTGCCAGGGTTCAATGATAGCACTGTATTAAACCATGCAGGGTTAAATGTTTAAATATCAATCATTTAGTTGCTAGGAATGTGGTTTGGAAGACAAGATGTGAAAATGTCCCTATAAACTCACAAAACGTTTTCTACTTCAGTAGGAAATAACTCAAGTGTGCATCCAATTTGGTTTCCTCCAAAGCATATTAGAAAGAGAACTGTTAATAACACATAGAAGATTTAACTGGGAATGTACTATATATACGCATTATGGTGTAAATCACTAGCTGATAGAGTTATCCAGAAAATTGTGCAGTTTGGAGAATGATATCACTGATTGTATTTCTAATTGTAGTTTGCTTAAACTGATGCTACTAACTTCTGAATAATACATTTCCCAGTGTGTTGCCTACTATTCCCTACTTTGAGTCTATTTAGATACCTCAATGGCTTGTTTTAGGGTTCATTTTACAGCAAACTATTTAGGGAGTTGATTTGTAAAACAAACAAGCAAACAAACCCACACAACGCACACCCACCGTCACTTGGAAACCCCTAGTTTGCAAATGTACAAAATGGTAAACATTAAATGCCTCAAATCTAATGTCTATTGGTTTCTAAGGTTCTGTGTGGCTTGGTAAAAGCTTTTCAATGAATGTGTATACTTTAAAAAGAAATTGTGTAGGAGAAAGGATCCTATAATGCTGCCATAATCTGGCTTGATGGAAGAGATTTTGCATCTAAAAATCAGTATAAGCGAGATTAAGCAGATTTGAGAATTATGATTCTGTAGGTTTGTTGCTGGATTAATGATTTATAATGTTAACAGCACTGGGGTTTTTTGTTTTGTTTCCAGCTCTGGACAAACTTCCTTACAAGATGAAATTAAGGACAACACAACAATATTCACTCGGATTCTAGACCGTTTACTTGATGGCTATGATAATCGCCTCAGACCAGGGTTGGGAGGTATGTATTAATGTCATTTCTGAATTGACCTTAAGAACAAAAAATGTGTACAACTACTATTTTTTGGCTGAATCTTTTGATTTCTTAAAGAGGAATAAAATAAACAGACCAAATAAAGAAATAGGTGTAGGTGTCTGCCAGATTCTCACTTGCGGTAAGATAAATACCTCTCAATAAATTGCTACATTCCCTGGGTTCCTCATAATTTAGAGCATCATTGTGAATTCTGAACAATGCACATTGGTGAAAATTCAGATATTTTGTTATTGTTATTGCATAAAACCGCTGAGGACTATCATTTTCAGTAAATTCACATTAACATTTCAATCCAGCCAAAACATGCCAATGTGAACGTAACTTCCCACTAAGATCAACAAAACATTCTTTAACATAAATTATTTAAACACTATTGGGTAAGTTTAATTGATCTGAGGGCTGGCCTACTTGAGATCCAAAACTGGGCCTCCAAAGTGGAGCTCTTCAGTGTTCGTGATAATCCCACTCCATTCCAACCTCAGAGAACCGAGGGAGCTTCCTTTGTTTTAAAAAATGTGCTGTAGAATTTTACAGTGGTATCAAGAGAGCATGCATTCACATAAAACTGTGTCAGAGCGGAGAACTGAATCTGCTCCAATTTATGTCAGCAGCTGTCCTGATTTCTGCTTCTGACTGTAGTTCCTCACACTGCAGGAAAGATTGTGCCTCAGGGTCACCTGTCATTCAGAAACAGCTTTGGGAGAACACGTGCGCACATGTGCAAGGCCTTCCGGATGTAAAGGGGGAATAAGATATTCAGATGGGCACTGTCTGATGTGCCAAAGATATATTACCCTATCAGCACAGTCTACACAAGTTTGCTCAGAAATAGGCCACGTTGCATTCAGAGGGCTTTCACTTATTTCTGGGTAAGCAATAGCATGCAGTGAATGGCAGTCTAAATGTTATTGCAACCTGTTTTGACCCGGGGTTCTTTCCGATTTTTGATCTTTGTACAACCTTCAAGAATACTAGATTCAGGAGGATCTAATATTTTCCAGCCTGTGAACAGGAAGTGCCAATCTGTTCATGGAAAGGACGTTCCCTGGGTTCCTCATAATTGTGAATTCTGAACAGTGTACATTGGTGAAAATTCGGCTCTTTTGTTACTGATATTGAATAAACCTTTGAGGACTATGATTTCCAGTTTATTCACATTAACATTTCAACCCAGCCAAAATGTGCCAATGTGAATGTAACTTCCCACTAAAATCAACAAGACATTCTTTAACTCAAATTATTTTAATACAATTGGGTAAGTTTAATTCATCTGAGGGCTGGCCTACCCAATATTCTTCTTTGAACCCAAAGTACCCTGGGTTTTTTTCAGCCACTGCACCAAGAAAACCCACTATGTGTGTCCTCATCTCTTCTCTGTACAAACAGTGGCAGTTGTTGGTGCTCATGTTGTGTATGTTAATCCACTCCTGAGCTTTAATCTAAACTTTAAAGGAGTTGCTGAAAGTGTGGATAAGATTAAGCACATTGGAGAGCTCCTTTAAAGTTCAAACCGAAACCCAGAGTACTTTCATTTCTCTTCACCACCCCAACTGACATGGAAGTTGCCAACTTTGTTCATCTCCTTTGACAAAATCCTAAACCATCTACTAAACACAAACAGATGAAATAACTTTCACTATCAGGTAGGTTTGTTTAGTGGGAAAATGGAAGAGTTGGCCAATTGTCACATTTAAACTGTCTTCAAAGAAGCATCAAACAGAAAAAGCTGAAAGCCCTAATCAAATGACTCATTCAATGCCACCATTGCCTTTTATCTGTTAATTCCATCTATCTCTCCACTCGATTTTGGTTTAATAGTATTGAATTTGATGGTATTATGTTTAAACTTTTGCTTTGTTAAGTATTATTCGTAGATTATTTTGATAAAGGGAACTCATGAAAATAATGGATTCTTTTGTGTGGAGGATTTTGAATGTAATTTTGAAAGTAATGTAACAAAGCAAGTCATTATTTTGTTCACTTACTGTGATAATATTTCCTCTACCTTCATGCAAAATCTGGGATTAGCTCCCAAATATTTTTTCATCCTTGATTAATACAACTATAGATTCCACTTAGCCTTAATGGCAAGCATGAATATATCATATTTAATAAGTGCTCTAGATATACCTTGGTTAGGATGGAGGCATGAATTAGTGTTATGTCTGATTTGAAAAAGGGGTATTTAATGCATTATCAAAAATGATTCAGGGATATTCCAGCTAATGTCTGTGTGGGTGTATCTCAGCCTCAAATGCAGGACATGGAGAAACATCCATGCCTTACAAAATGGAAGGCTGCGCATGGGTTCTAGTAGATTGTCTGTGAACATCAGCCTCAGTATGCAGTCAGAAAAGTCTAATTCCTCCCTTTCCCTTTGACTACAGCTGACATAGTCTCTGCTGCATTGGCATGACCCCTTTCTTCTTGAGCCTTTGCATAAAGTTTAGGTCATGAAGTTAGCCAAGATGCCAGAAGATGGTTAATTAGAATGAAAAGTGCTCAGTTTCACACATAGTCCAGATTTAATTTAAATGACTACACCTATTTGCTGCATTTGATGACATATCTAGTACAAGCAGCAGTCTATAGCATTAGCAATGTGCCAACAGGGCAATTACATCTGACCCTGTCCCCAAATACCATTTTGCTGAAGTGTGTAACTTTGAGAGACAGGGTATATTTTATTGGTAGCATATTAGTACAAACATTCTCAAGCTTAGAAGTGAAAAGGAATTGTCTGGTACAGAAGACATTTTCAATGTCTCTGTGATCACCTTACCAGTAGCATTATAGTCACTGCCTACGGTCCATAATGACGGGTAATGCAAAAACTGCCGCAATTCAATTAGAATGTTCCAAGTGTGGATCATGGGACATCTAATAGATGTTCTAATCTTAGGGGGACTAAAGATAGCATTTTGCTTGCATTTTAACACAATAGGGGTGTCATGAAGCATACAGACTCAGTATTTCCCTATGTTCTCCAAAATATTATGGCTGCAATCTCAGTGTGCACTCAGCAGTTTATTTCGAAGAGACGGGCATGTGGGTTGCATTCAAAGAGTAATAAATAGGAATGGCTTCAGATGGACCCCAATCTTTGCCTTTCTTTAGGAACACAACCAATAAAATCTTTTTTTTTCTGGTCACTATCAGGGCATTAAGTATAATTATGAGAATATATGTCAGTATGGGATGTATTGCCTACATAATGGTGACTCATTGCTCAATTCTATATGTTTCAAATGTTAGAAATTAATTACATCACATCTGATTCTTAAATAATATAAAATAAACAAATATGTCTACTGAATTGCTTATAAGTTTAGTCCTCATATGCACAAGTGTCTTTATCAAAACCTGGAGTCTTTTAAGGCCCAAACTGGGACTAATTTTGGATAGGTTATAGATTTTAAATATTGGGGAGGGAGGGCTTGTCCAAAAAGAATGTTAATGTGTAATGGAAAGGATAAGAAAGCTGGACTTTTAAAAATTGGGGTAAAAAAATTCAGAGATATTTTTGGACATCTTTATCCCGCTAGCTTCCTTTAAATTAGAAAGTTACTGCAAACATTTCCAGGAAGATACTCAAAATGAGCAAACATATTTACCCTTTTCCAAGCAGTGTAAAGTTGTAGTATATATTTTCCCCATCTTTTGGCAAGCTAAAACAGGGAGATGGATTTATTTGTGAATTTGTCTGCATGTATAAAGTAGCTGAGAAAAGCCTCTTTAGAATTTTGATTGTATGGTTCTAATTGTTTGTGAGAACAATATACTTAGTGGATTTCTCCTGACCTCTGTTCTATTTCAAATTCTGTTTACCATTTTCACATTGAGTTGGCTCTAAGCTATATATTTTTCTTGAAGCAGCTGGTGGAGGTCACTTACCCAGTAGTTAGGTGCAAGAATTATCTGTTAGGCAACCAACTGTTTCGTAATAATTCTAGGCTGGGCTTTTGGTCTCTGTTTAAGACAGAAGGTGTTCATAGATTCAAATGAACTCCTATCTCTGCATTACAATATCTCTTTAAGCAATCTCCTTGAAATAGAAAACTTAAGATTGTTCATGAAAACACCAAGGAGAGAAAAATAAGATTAGCTATACTGCTCTATACCTCTTTCATTACATATACAAAAGAGGCTTGGCAGTTTTTTCTTGTAATTCAAATTAGTCATATAACAAAAAACATCTCACTTAGGATAATTAGTCGTGCATCAAGAGTAAGGACATTTACCTAAGGTAGATGTTTAATAGAAGTAGGATGTATATCAAGGAAGTTACTAATTTGTATTGCCACAATAATGTAATTGAAGTGTTTCTTTTTCCAACACATGGGTACATTCAGACTACCAGTGAAAGAACCATAGTTTCAGGACATTCTGGTGGAAATTACAACCCTTTTTCTGAAATTCTGAATGTACTACCCATGTGTTGGAAGAAACTAACATATAGTCAGCTAAATAATGTATATTTTATAAGGTATATTACTCAGCTAAACAGCGTTTGCAATATTTTTGTAAATCGTCTTGTCATCTCATTTTATGCCACATTACTGGCATGACTTTGTATAACCCAATTCAAATAAGACTATATCATGCACTTTCCTATCAGGCTGCAGTCTTGAACACCAGAAAAAAAAAAGGTTGGCCTTTGGTCTGACATAGCTATGCTGACGTAGTTCAATGTGTTGTTGAAGGCTTTCATGGCCAGAATCACTGGGTTGTTGTAGGTTTTTCGGGTTTTATGGCCATGTTCTAGAAGCACTCTCTCCTGAGGTTTCACCTGCATCTGTGGCAAGCATTCTCAGAGGTTGTGAGATTTTCAATGTTTCTACTATTTGGATTTATACAGGCCAATTTGTGGTTGTTCCCTTGTATCTCAGTATATAATGGTGATACATATATTGAATTCTAACAGAGTAGCCAATTTTATTTTCTCTTCTTTTTCTACGCTATGGTTCAGAGTGAATGTCATCTACACTCCTACATTAAACTGGCTTCTATAAAATCTCTGCTATGGTTTCTGTTACCTTCATGGCATTATTTGGAAACTCTTTTGTAAAAGTAATAAATGACATTTGGTGATTATTTTTTTTTGGATATTGAGTGAAGGAGTCTGCAAAGCACATTAAATGTCAGTATTTATTTTAAAATGGTTATACCAGTATGTGTGCCACATATTTTATAGAGAACCATATATACTCAGTCATTTATCACTGCTGAATTCTAGTTTACCCACATTAGTTTTGTATAGTTTTCCAATACCTTTACATGAAGGATTTTCATTCTTGATTCCTGATCATCTTTGTTAAATTGTGTTACTAAGACATCATGATACTGTCATAAATGCACATATGCATATGTCGGTGCAAATTTTCCTTTATTTAATAAATGATGAAATTGAATGTACATGTTCATTTTATCCAACTGACATAATTCTAAACAATGCCAGATTTAGCATTGTGCTGAGGAATGCTTAAGCACAGGGCCCTATTAGCCGGAGCCCCATTTTCCTGCCCATTTTTTTTTAAATGATTTTTTTCTTTTAAATTTGAAGGCACTCTGTTTCTCAGTGAGTTCAGACATAATGATGGAGTTGCTATTCTGTGGGAGTGTGCTGTAAAAGTAGGCAGTGCAAGCCTACCTAGCCTGCCTCCTCCACAGCCCAAGGAAGGAAGAGGCCATGTAATGCCTTTCGGGTGAGAAGGGTGGCATATAAATGTCGCAAATAAATAAATAAATAAATAAATAAATAAATAAATAAATAAATAAATAAATTCACTAGCACAGGGCCTCATTTATCCTAAATTCATCACTGATTCTAAACAAGATGAAATCTCAATTTTTAAGTCACAATGAAATAATATTGTTTCTTTCTTTTATATTCTAGTTCTTTCATACTTTAGCAAACATCAATAAGTGCCATTAAATACTCTACACATTTAGCCTTTTCCTCAAGACACTGTGGTGTATTCACTTGCCTAGAGTTTCTAAGTATAGCTTTCCTATGTGAATATAGATTAGAAATTTTAACTTTTGAAAGCTTTTTCATGGACTGAATTCATTGCAACACCAGGCATGAAATGCGATGTATTTATTGCATCTTATACCTGTCTTTCATCTCAGGAAGTTAATGTATATAATTGCTCACTTCATTGTATCCTCACAGCATTGTTAGACCAAGAGATAAAATGATTGGTCTAATTTCACCCTGTGCATTTCAGGACTCAAAAGGGACATAAATCTGGATGTACCATATTCTCGTCCACCTTTTAAATCACTATGCCATTCTGTCTTTGTAAAATGTAAATGATAGTTTGTCAAATGAACACGATTAATTAATGGCAATTTTCAAAAACCTAAAATAATGCAGAAAGGATTTTTCTTTTAAAGGATTAATATACTATGTGCATACTTATACTGATATTTTAGACTAAATTAGAAAAAGATTTGTCTTTTATCAGTTTGTGAGACAAAAAGTGTGATCAACTGGGAATAAATGTTCAATTTATTCCTATGAAAATACATGTATACATGTATAGATAAAAATAATCCCTATATTGTTTAATAAAGCACGGAGAAGTAAATGTTACACCTTACAGTTTCAGTTGGCTTCTTTTGGCTATCTTTTCCTGACTCTTTCTCCATGTACTGGAACATTATTACTTCAGAAATTTTTGGGAGACATGTTCAGTCAGGTTGCCCTAGGAATGAAAACGTATAAGGTATTTATTCCTTAAAATGTTTCATGCATATAATAGTGTTCTGAATTGTGCTGTGCTCACAATAGAACTTACGATATTTTAAAGTAAACATGCTCTAGATTCCAGAATATAAATAGATAACAAACGTAGCATTTGCAGCAAAACCTCCCATGCACTCTGGAACGAGATACATTTTATCATATGGCAGTTGTAGGCAACGGTGCAGATATAGGGTTTAGATTTTGGCAGTTTAGACCTGTGGTGGGTCAAAACTCCCACCATAAGCATCAGAAAGTCACTTTACTTCTAGTTTTGGCTTCTAGGTTCTTGGTTGGTTTAGTGTGTGTGTATTTGGGGGGGGGGGGGGTGTCCATGGGGAGTATTAACAAGTAAAGCAGGCATAGTCATTCACTGTGGTGGTGTGAGGGGAGGGGGTCCATCTGAAAAATGAATTCATTCCATGGAAGGTCTTGGATTTTGTAGTCCTGTTAAAAGGGAGTTGGAACCACATGTCCGCACTTTCCCACATTGCGTTTCAGAAGTGATGTTAGCAAGGTCATCGATAATAAATCTTTGTATTTGTTGTAGTTATTTGCCTTCAAGTTCACTCCAATTTATGGGGATCTTTTCATAGGATTTTTTTTTTGCATGGTTTATTCCAAGGATATTTTGCTTGTCTTTTAACCTAAGAAAGTGTGGCTTGCCCAAGGTCACCCAATAGGTTTTCATGGTACAAATTATGCAGTCGAATTTCCCACATTTGGGGAAATTGCAGGGGTCAGCACACCCGGAGAGAGGATTCTTCCAGAATCCTACTCCCAGTACTCACCTACATTTCACCTGTATGACTTCCTAGTGTAGGTGAAATGTAACCAGTACTAAGGCATGGTTTGACGTTCCTTAATAGTTTACACCCTGAAGACAGATGTTTAAATAAGAATGTAGAAAAGAAGCAAATAAAGATAAACGTATGATAACATCCCTGGTTTGATACAAAGTTCTGCTTCATTTCTGATTAAAAATAGTTTTGTTTAAAATGGTTTAGTTAGTGATTAAAATTGTTGTATTTAAAATGGTTTGGTTATGTAAATAGGAGGGAGGAGGGAGCATACATAAATACACAGCAGGAAAAAGTGTATTCCAAAGTGTATACCAATATCCACTTGAGAAAAACAAAAAACAGGATTCTGGAATCATGGTGGAATACTGAGAAACTGAATGAAACAAACAAATGGACGGGTTTTCCTAACCTAATACAAGATGGGATGATGGCTCTACACTTTGGAGATTGTATAGATTTCGGTCCTGCTGGTCACTAGTGGAGAAGAGAACCCTTTCTCAGTCTAAAATTTAAAGGAGCTATCCAAGTCTGTTTTGGGAACAGGCTTCAGTACAATAGAAAAATCCTTTAAAATCCACTGATCTGCTGATATAGAAATCCTCACCTATGATGTCCTAAACCATTCATCCAGTGTGGGGCTTATTTGTTGTAATGGACAGAAACTTCAATCAAAGAGATCTGGCTCAAATTCCCTTAAGATCTTACTGGATGACCTTGGACCAATCAGTCTGCCTCAATCCAAGTATCTTATTAGCTAATGTGAGGATAAAACTAGTAAACTTCCCCAAGAAGCCCACTTCTTGATAGTGTAGGGTTCCTATGTGATACATAAAATTGTTAGGGAAACTCTTCTCTAAGCTATGAAGGATTTTAAACATAATATTGATACTTTGTATTATTTTTTAATTAATATGTAGCATGCAAATAATGGGTTCTAACTTAAGTATGACCTATTCAAATCAAAGTCTTCCTGTTGGTTATGTGATGGATTTATTCAAATGTAGAATTCTATCCTCATCCAATCCAAAGGCATCAGAATTTGTGATCCAATAGAATACAATCCCATCTTGATCTTACACTTTCAATGTGATAAGCGAAGATGGCTGCCTTTCAAGATGAGTTGATATCCGTTCTGAGTCAGTCTCTGTAAAGCTATGTCCTGTGTAAGAATGACTCACTATTTTTGGAACACCCAACAAAGCACAGCTGAATCATCTAACTGTAAAAGTGATAAACAAGTGTGGGCTTTTTCACTCTGCTTTTTGTACTTGAGAACCCCAAATTTGAGAAAGGCCATGTCTTTCGTGCTCAGAAATGAATTAAAAAACAATCACTACCATTGAACATTCGCTAGTTAATTAGGGTAAAAATAAATAACATGCCACAGAATATGACTCCAGTGAAGGCATTTTGATTAGGGATTGTTTTTATAAAGTGTATAGTGCTGTGAATTAGCTTAGGAGTTATATTTTTGTCCATGCTGAATGCCATATATTTGCTTTTTAAAAAGATTTGAACCAGGGATAGAAATTGTGCAAAACTCCAGATATTATCAGATTGCAAATCCCAGCAGCCCTAGCCAGCATAACCATGGAGTTGTAGTACAACATCTTCTGGATGTCATATGACTCCAGGACATCAGATATACCATCATTCAAAGGCACTGTTGAAGTGATATATTATTACTATTCAGATTAAAACGCAGGGATTATAGACAATCTAGTACAATTGAATTCAGTAGATTCTACCATCAAATAGTAAACTAACCGCTCAGGTTACAAGTGGGGAAGTGTCACCGCACAGCTTTCTCTCACATTGGCCCCATTTTCCCAAACGGAATACAGGAAGCCTCCTGTGTTCTGGGCAGAGCGTCCTAGGATGCTTGTATCAAAGATAATCAACAAAGCCCTGTTGGAAGTTAGTGTGCATCATGTGATGGGTGGGGTGTGGCTCTGTGGATCAACTGTGCTGCAAGCATCCTAGGACACTTGTGAAGACACATATGATTAAGTCCTAACTTACTACAGTTATAAAAATTTGAAAGGAAAATTTCATCTGGGGTGCAGGATTCCTATCTGTTCCTCAGCCCCCCCACCACCACCCCTGGAGCTACAATTATATATTTTTTTCAGAGATGGAGAAGTAGTGGAGGCTAGGGCTGGGCGGTTTCGTTCGTTAATTTCGTAATTCGTTATTAATTCAATTTTTTTGATAACGAAGTGATATTGAACCATTCAGGAGCAACTAAAAAACGAAACGATTTTTTCAATTCGTTTTGTAATTGTTTTGTTATTGTTTCGAAATCGTTTCGAAATTGTTTCGAAATCGTTTCGTTATTATTTCCGCATGTCTGGTGCAAGTTTTATAGTTGTTCGTAAATTTTGAACTTTTTTTAAGGAAAATTTCGGACCCCTGGTCTAAACAATGAAATACATTTTGCCTTGCTTTTGTAAATCTTGTACTTCATTCCAGAGAAATAAAATGTGAACCATGTATTTCATGTGTACATTTTATAAAAGCAAAAGGCTAAAATGCATGCAATTAAAAATACACACAAAGATGCTTTGGTCACTAGAGGCCTTTTTATGTTGAATGCAATGAAAGCTACTAATTGTCCCAATTTCCTGCTTCATTTCCTGCTTCATCAGAGCGTGTAACTGCAGTGAAGACTGACATCTTTGTCACCAGCTTTGGACCAGTTTCAGACCATGATATGGTAAGTGATGTCCTATCTACTTTCAGGTTCTACACATTTTTTAGCCTTCAGAAAGAGTGTGAAAATCTGAACTGGCTTATTATCATGTACCCTGCCTTTTTTGTCATCTGTACCATTATTTGTATCATTTCACAATTGTTTACAAGGATACATAAACTTTCATCTTGAATGCCCTCACCAACCTGTAATAAGATAACAAATTAAAATTCTTCCAAGGAATAGCAAATGGAAGGAAAGATTTTCTCATAAGGAACACATCACTAGAGACCTCATCACATGGAGGCCCTTGATGGAGGGAATCCATAGGGTAGTGGGCAAATTGTGGGGCAGTGGGGCGAATTAGCCTTCCAGTGCATTGCATTACCTGCATCACCCACTTGCTCACCACATGCCAGAAAGCATAACTTTCTGGCTTGCTCCTGTACTGTCCCCAGCATTTTCACTCTGAACACAGGTAGTCTCCCGTGTTCAGATCTCCTCATCCTAGAACAGTTTGCTGATACAGCCAGAATGGAGCACTGCCAGAAATAGCTGTGTGTTACATGATGGGATCCAGCCAGCTCCATACTGGCTGTATCGGCAAACTATTCTAGGATGAGGAAATTTATCAATGTGATGAGGTCCTAGGTGAAGTGGAGATGAGATCATTCAGAGACATTCAGTAGACCAGATGAGAGAAATAGAAATAATAGTAGGCAGTACCTGTTTGTTCAGTCTATGGTTGAAGACTTTTACTTATCAGACATAGAACTGGTGCTATATCATTTCATCTCATGTTCTATTTGGAGGTGAACTTTCCATTCATTCTCCTTCACTGCAAAATAATGTCTGTTCCTAGCAAGTGTTTTGTAATGTACAGAAACCTGACTTTTTGAGTCTCTAGAAATTTCTTCATCATCATCACCTGCCTCAGAGGTTGAGAAGTAACTTGTAACAAGCCTGATCAGTATTGACATGGTGAAACCAGCATAACTGATCAATGGTAGGATGGTGCTCTGGAACCATGGAATGGGCTCGGTTCTGGATTTAGGACCAATGAGGCCCTGTGCTAGTTAAGCTATAAGGCAGTGTAGATTCAGCCAATGTCCTGGCTCACCTTAAGAATTAACACATTTTGTTTTTCATTAGCTTTCATGTCAGATGTTTCAGATACATTTGATGAAGTTCATTGCAGATCATGAAGGTTTGTGCTAAAAAAAAACCCTGTTAGCCTTTAAGATGCCATATGAGTCATCTGTGTTATTGTTTTGCTGCAATATTATTACAAAAAGTCCAATGGAGATCTTAAAAAAATAATTTTCAGTTCTCCACTTTCTTAAAGATAAACTGAAAGGAAACCGAAACCCTCAAATGCCTCAAAAAGATTTCACTAGGAACTTGTGGTAAACCACACACAATATTTTTCCATTCAAAGAAACACTTGTAAATGCAGAGTATTTATTAGTAAACAGACTATTATTTGACATTGTTTAATAATAAATAAAGAATTTAAGAAAGCATAATCAATTTGTAATAGTAATTCTTCATATTTGCAATTCCACTGCTCTACATTTTCAGGTGAATGCAGTTATATATATGCAATGTATGTTTGCCTTGGATAAAGTATACCTGCTTGAAAGCCTATTCCTTTTGGAACTGCAACTACTGCTGCAAAATTAAATGTGAATGCTCCTTTTGAAATATATTGAACACAAACACTGTTGCAATACTTTGGAACACTGTTCTGTTAATGATTCTACTCAGCCTGTTTTTCAATGCTATCCTTTATAAACCAATAACTTCCCTGCCTCTATATTTTCATTCTATTAACTTAGATTTTGTTGGTGTTGTGTAAGGAGTGTGTCTATAACCTGATCGGTACATCAGGTTTTCATCCGGAGCTATATAAATCTCATTTCAAGTTCTTTGGTGGAATTATGTGATGCATACAATTTTGTGGCATATATGTAATTTGGCTCCTGCCTAGAAATGTTGAGGTCTATGGACACAGGATCCAATGCAGATGTCATGCTCTTTTTAAAGCTCTGATACTCTGAGAGGACCGTGCTGCAGATATGGTTAGGTGCCTATTAACCATAAGTAGCCTTTAAAAACTAACAGTTCTTTATAGATCTTCCATTAAAGAAGCTCATCCATTGGTGACTATATCTTAGTGTTTCATTATTGTAACTGGCCTTTATTTTATGAATCTCCCTCTTTATTATTAAGTAATTGTAATCATTTCTGGAGATGGGAAGAGGATCCTAGCATCTGTTTTATATCTAGCATCTCATCCTTGTTAAGAAGAAATGTTGAATTTATTTAAGTGCAGCTGAAAACTGGTATATCCTAAAGTATACATAATAATTGATGGCCTGTATGTAGGGGTTTGCATGAAGATGAAGAACAGAATGTTTTTTAATTGAATGCTTATAATTGTTTTAATTGTGTTAATTGTAACTGTGTGTTTTAATGGGGGGTTTTTTGGCATCTAATGGCTGCCTGCTGTAAGCCATCCTGAGTGCCTCTTCGGAGGTGAGAAGGACAGGATAGAAATGCCTGAAATAATAATAATAATAATAGTAACCTCCTTCAGAATGATGAGAAAGAAATGCCCATAGCATTCTCTCTAGGCATTCACGGATATGGCAGATTTTGGCAATTAGAGGAGGATGGATTTTTATGAAAAAATACACAGTCTCTTTTGTCTTTCATGTCTGTATAGACTGTCCTCATTTAAAGGCCAAGATGCAGAAAGCTTGATGACTAATGTTCATTAGAGGTTTCATAAACCTCTCTCAGTTTCATATACTTGTTTGCATGGCACAGAGCTAGACATACCATATTTATTTGATTTTAAGAATCCATTGATTGTCAGCACACTAATGTCATTATCACCAACAGAAAAAGCTATATCTGTGTGTATGTATAGAGTACACACAATTCTAAGAAGCAGAAGCACCGCATTTTTAAAGATGTTTATATGGAGAAAAAAATGCATCTTTGAATCAAATAAATACAGTATGTCTTTGATATGTGCACACACACACACACACACACACACAATATAAATCTATTCTAGCTTTTTCCTGAAAAAATTCTTACTGAAATGTTTCCCTGGACACTCCAGCAATTGTCACTTGGATGGACACTTAAGCATTCCCAAAGAAGGGGAACTGCACAACCAAAGTGAGAAGATAAGAGAGGAACATCTTTGCCTAAAACTTGATGTTTTTGCACACCTACTCACCCTTATTTCTCAAGTGTTAACTCTAGATTAGTAAAATGGAGGATTCTGCTCTCTCCTCTTTCTCTTAAAATTCAGCTTGAACTGGATAGCCCTTCAAATAAAATGATGTCCTCTGTAGAACATGATGCATGGGCTGAGATCATATACTAAGCAGGTACTCTGGTGCTTATTATTAGGAAGGAGGGAAATGAGAGGCAATTCAGATGATGAAGATACGGCTGCTCTCAGTTTAGAGAGGTAAAAAAAGATTATTCTTACAGATGGAATGGTCCCTTCTTTTCTTTTCCTGGGAGTTTAGAACATCTACATTTTTAACATCTGAATTGCCTTCTACCCTTACTTCTGGTAAATAGTGAGCTCCCTTGCAGCCTGACAGCTGCTGAGGGAAGGGAGTTTGTATGAAGTGCTAAGAGCATCCTGAGCCCTGTCCAGAAGGGATGCTGTTTATGGTTGCCTAACCTCCATTTCATAGAATCATAGAATCAAAGAGTTGGAAGAGACTTCATGGGCCATCCAGTCCAACCCCCTGCCAAGAAACAGGAATATTGCATTTAAACCACCCCTGACAGATGGCCATCCAGCCTCTGTTTAAAAGTTTCCAAAGAAGGAGCCTCCACCACATTTACAGTACAACCCCCATATCCACAAATTTGATATGCACTATTTCACATGCTCATGCTCTAAAAAGGATATTCTATCTGGGAAATTTTCCTGGACCTTTACCAGTGTGGTTCTCTGGTATGCTTCCAGCTTGGGTATAGTCAAAATATATGATTTATTACTATCAATTCTTTCAAGTATTGATGGTAAGTCTTGAAAGGGATCCTCCATTGCTAGAAGGGTTATATCATATTTTTAAATTCAAGGGCCCTCATTTTATGTGAGATAGGGTGTATCTTAACATTTCTTCTATTTATCCTCTGCTTTTTAACCTTCAGAATTCAATGACAAATAGGATGAATACACATCTGTGATTTCTTTAAACACAGTGTTTAAAGGAATCCCTCTTCAATGCCCTCATTGCCTGATTAATGTTTTCAATGCTCCCTATTGTCTTATTTTAGGAATACACAATAGATGTATTTTTCCGGCAAAGCTGGAGGGATGAAAGACTGAAGTTCAAAGGACCCATGCAAGTCCTCAGGCTTAATAACCTAATGGCCAGCAAAATATGGACACCTGATACATTTTTCCACAATGGAAAAAAATCAGTAGCTCACAACATGACTATGCCTAACAAACTCCTGAGGATTACAGAAGATGGAACTCTGCTCTATACAATGAGGTGAGCTTTGCAACATGACATTATCTCATTTATGAAAAGAAGTAGAATTTTTCATACTAAAATGATGGGCACATCCCCTAAAGGATAAATTGAATATAGCTGGTTTTCCTTCCTATTTGTTCTTGTTTTTTCTTCTTCTCACTTTCTGACCTTTAAGCTTATTTAGCTCCACTGAATTCTCTGGGATGTACAAAAGGCTTCATGTTTCACTGAACAGGTTTGGGAATTACTGCCTTATGAACGAAGTATGTAATTTGAACACTGGCACAAAGCAGCACCATGACAAGAAGGGTTTTTTTTATCTCACTTGGAAGCCCCAGCACACACATTGGAGGTGAGAAGAGAGGAGGGAGAATGAAATGCTTCCTTTACAAGATCCAGTGCAATTAAACATTTCATTGGATATACATTTCTGATCTGCTTGGCCAATCCCAATAAAGAACCTTGTTTTGCAGTCTGAAAAAGATGAATACCTCTTGTCTTTATCCCTAAAGATACAATGAGGGGGGTTTAAAAGAAAAAAAGACAAATTGGCTAGGATTTTTTTCTGCAGAAGTGCAGTAGTTAAGAGTGTTCTTCAGGGAAAATGAACACCACCTTGACTGCAGTTGATTTAATCTGATTTCAGAAGCTAAGTATGGCCAGGTTGGCATGGTACTCAGACAGAAACTCACTAGGATTCTGTGAAGAGAATTCAGGTAGGAAGGGCTCCTACTTGAATTCCTAGAAATTTGCTGATAATCTGTCCCAGTTTTGGGGAGAAGGTTGGATATATAAGAAAGAGAGTGGTATTGTTCTTTTCTTTTCCATCCAGGAGGAGCAGGTAGAGTACTGACTTTATTGTGCTTGATGGATCAATTGTTTGTATAAAGTACCTCACTGTGTTCTTATGTTACCTAACCTAATATCTCCACTCCGTGAAGTTTGCTAGATGACTTCGGGTTAATTGTTGTGTCTCTATCTAATCCACACTTCAAGGTTATTATGAAGACAGAACCAGAAATTGAATGGTTATCAATCTAAATTACTTAGATCAGTAACTTAGTCCTCCAGGTTTTAGAGACTTCAACTTCCTGAAGCCCCAGCCAGATGTCAGGTATTCTGAGATCTAAAGTCCATAACACCTGAAGAACCACTGAACAGGGGCCCTTCTACACTGACTACGGATGCAAATCCAATCTGTTGTCTAGGACTCCAGATTGAGGCCAAATGGATACAAGACAGAGATCTCTGAAATGCCCCAGAGGCTGCAGGGAGCTCCCTCCCCTGCTGTGTTTCAGTGGTGAGACATTGTGTACTTGGTCTTGGATGCTCTGACTGATGTCAGCCAAAGCACCACCCCACTAAGAAATCTGGGAGGGGAGAAATCCCCCTCCCATCCCACTCAGCATGCATGGGGTCTGCCATCCCATTTCCCTGTTCTGTCTAGGGAACAGGAGATAGCAATGATGACAGTGAGGGCAGTTGTACTTGGTTCCAGTTCGGAACCACTTCAATTGTCTTTACTCCCCGCTAGCTTGAGGGAAGGATTTGGGATTTCCTCCAAATTACCTTAACCTGGGGCATGGTTGCATTAAGGTAGCCTTGCCTTGGTTTGAGTTGGATCAGCACCATGCAGCATTTAGTAATTATTATTATTATTATTATTATTAATAATAATAATAATAATAATAATAATTTATTTGTATTCCGCCCTACCTCCCCAAGGGGACTCAGGGCGGATTCCAGCATACACAAACACAAAGGCAAACATTCAGTGCATTTGGCCACTGTAGGGCTGATCCAGCTATACACCTAAGTCATCAGTGTAGATGAATCCCTGGACATAGAATAGGATACAAATGTAAGTAATAAACAATATTTTTGATTCTATGTATTCAGCCATTTTATGCTTTGCAAGAAAAGATCAGAGGCCATCGTGAGTAGCATGATATTACACAGGGGTTTGGGTTGAGGGGGCATGCAAATGGTTACAGTAGAAATCTAACTTCATGAATATCATCTTTATTACAATTGGCAACTCTTTGTTCCTGAGTGAGCTTACTAAAATGAGCATTGGAATAAACATGTTGGAGAATAAACATGTTGGAGATTGGTTTCTGGTTTTATTGAGTATTTTCATACTATCAGTCCAGTACAAAGGCTGAATGCCCCACTACAGCATATACAGTAATGTTATAAATGTCAAGAACTGTGGCACAAGATGCCCATTCCATTGCTACGGAATTGTACAAGTGATTTAATTGGGGAGTGAAAAACCAAAACATCCAAGTGAGCAAGAATATTTCAGTATGTGCAAATGATTGTTTGACATAGCATGTTATCAATGCTGCAAATGAATGTGTGCTTTTGTTTTATTTAGAACTATTTGTTCTAAAACTATTCTGTTGCCCATTTCCAATCCACCACTCCTGACAGGCTCACAGTGAGAGCAGAATGTCCAATGCATTTAGAAGATTTTCCCATGGATGCACATGCTTGCCCATTGAAATTTGGAAGCTGTAAGTTGACTTCAAAAATAATTTTTCTCACTTTCTTTCCATGAGCCAGGCTGTTTAAAAGCCGGGGACTATATGTGTGTAAATATATTTTCCAGTCTCTCTCTTTTTTTTTTTTTAAAAAATGATGATTTTCTACATGAATAAACATACTCCAATAGCTGTCACAGACAATAGCCAAAGAGAGAAAATGGCTCCTCTGCAGACCTGGGGAACAAAAGTACTGTGAGAAGACAGCATATATAGAGGAAGAGATTTTCTATTTGTACTGCAGTTACATTTTATCAGGAAGACCTACAAGGAATGTGAGAGTTTGTCCCCAAGCATTTTTGAAGAAGTCATTATTTTATCCTATTTCCATCCAATTAAAAACATTTAGGGATCACTATGATGTTTTAAAAGGTCTAGATGAAACCAGTATTAAGAATTTGTTTAAAAAAATTAAACACTAGTGTAGAAACCATTGGGACATATTGCATTTACTCAGATCTAATGCTCACCTTTTTTGACTAAATCATCTCGTCAAAATTAGGGTGCACATTAGATTGGTGTAATTTGGGCCCTTTCCACACAGCTGAATAAAATCCCACATTTTCTGCTTTGAACTGGAATATATGGCAGTGTGGGCTCAGATATTGAGGGATTTTCTGCTTTGATATTCTGGGTAATATGGCTCTGTGGAAGGGCCCTTGGTAAACTTTGTGCTGAGCCAAAGCAAAAGGGGAAGCTGCTTCAGGAGCAACTGGAGCTCCAGTTTGAGGAATGCCATCTATAATTTAATAGCCAGGGCTCAATGCTATGCAATCCTGGGATTTATAGCTTGGCGAAGCACCAGCATTCTTTGGTGGAGAAGGCCCAAGTCCTGGTAAAACTACAGCCCTCATGACTCCTTAGCATTGAACCAAGGCAGTTAAAATTGATTTATTCTACAGCATTGATGCAACCCAAGGTTTTCTTTTCCATTGCTAGAAGTTTTGGTGTTCTAAAACTTTTGAAAGAAGTAAATCTAAGCAGGCAGCAACTGTAATGGCCATATTACAAATAGTGCACCTTTTGCTGATGTGCATTACATTAATCAGCAAATACTTTTTTTGGTTTCAGAGTTGAAAATTGAAGTACACATTAGATTCGATGGTGCATTAGATTGGAGTAAATACGGGTATTTCTCTACATGTCCCATTGGAATAAAATATATTTTTCTACATCTTCCGTGCAGTTTGGTTGGACCTCTCCACTGGAAGAACCCTAACCCTGTGCCTGTTCACTAAACAGGAAAAGTGAAAACTGCTTAGTTCAGCACACCAGTGCAGCAATAATGAAACTCCAGCCTTTGATTCCATTTAAGGTCCTCATGTTGATGTTGCTTTAAAAAACTGAGTCCGAAATCTGGGACTGGCAGTTAAGATGAAGGGATACTCAGCTAGGGAGCTCCTTTGGTGTCTTTGAACAAACTACAAATCCTAGGATTCCAGAGCGTGTAAACAGGGAAATTAAAATAAAATGGTAATACTCTAATTGTTCAGCATGAAATAGTTTCTAGTGATCAAAAGATGCTCTTAGCAATGCCTACCATAAGTAAGCAGTGGTGTCCCTTCATGTTTTCCCTTCAGAACTCTACACAGGCTGCTTTAAAGGAAGGGGCAAAGAGATAGAGCTTGTGAAAAAAGAGAACCCATCAAGAGAAAAAGCTTTACCTCAAATTCCCTCCTAATATAATGGCTTTTCATCTTGGAAACTGGGTGTTTGGTGCTTCAATAGCTCTTCCTGCTTCTACAGCAGCTCTTGACATAAGCTGCATGTTCAACCACTATCAGTTTCTCATCTGAAAAATGTTAGGAAGTGATTACACCTCCAATAATCTTCTTTAAAAAATACTAGCATTTGGGAAGAGATTTTGATAAGCTTTTAAAGTACAGGTGTACCTACTTTATATGAGCATGTTAGTTTATTGGAGTTTTAGCACTAATTTAAAAATGCATATGATCCAGTCAATGACAATATTTAGAGCTATTTTAGGAAGTCATCACACCAATTCCATTGTTTCATTTTATGGGGTTTTAAAGTGAGTCACTGTGAATGAAAGAAAAAAAAAACATTGCCACATGGAGAGGCAGGAGTGGTAGATGAGGTCCAGGCTTCGTGCTACTCTTTCGTTGCTACTCTAATGAAGTTAAAAAATACTTTAAAAATACTAGCATTTGGGAAGAGATTTTGATAAGCTTTGTTAAAAAAAAAACAAAGGCTTTAAGGTGTGTGCCAAGGAATTCCAATCTGAATAATCTTATCAGTCAAGCAGAATCAGGGTTGAAATTCTGAACTGTTTGCAAGCACAGCTATGTTTGATATAGTATGCAGCCTTCTGGTGAGCATTCAGGCTATTCTTCTTAATCGCATACATTGAGCCATTACTGATCATTCCCAGAAGACTTCTGAAGGAGAAACAAGAAGCTGTATGCCTCAATTAATGCCATTTTATTGGTATCTATTTTTATTTTGAAATTTACGAGTAGCCGCTGCATTTCCCACCTTAGGTTTATATTCGAGTCAATAAGTTTTCCCGTTTTTTTGTGGTAAGATTAGGTGCCTCAGCTTATATTCAGGTTGGCTTATACTCAAGTATATACAGTACATTATATTTGGAATGATGGGCAGGTAAGTAAATAAAATGTCACACCTTTGGAAATGACTTGTTTCCCCCTCAATTAGATGCTTACACAAAATCAGAAGTAGTGTATGAATGGACAAAGGAACCTGCACTGTCTGTTGTAGTAGCAGAGGATGGCTCTCGACTGAACCAATATGATCTCATGGGACAAACTGTAGATTCTGGAATAGTGCAGTCGAGTACAGGTGAGTACATAAATGCAAAATCAGTGTGAAGTGATGTAGGTATGGAGTGAAATGTATAACCATTCCAATAGATGGATTTTTAAAATACATATACCTCATGTTTTTTTAGATAAGAAGATAAGCTTAGAAAACTAGGGAGTGAGGGTTAGGTGTGTGTTTAAAAATCACTAGTGAAATCCAGCTTCTTTCTCCAGGTAATAATGGCATTCCAAAGTTTTCAACAGATTTGCTAAGGAAAAATGGAGCCAGTTCAGAGTAATGGCAAAATTTGAGCATAACGTTGCTCTCATTCTGAATCCTCAAATACCTTTTGTATGCCTCAGGGGGAAAAAACCCATAATTCTAAGAATGAGACACTTTAAAGCTATCTTTGGTGTCCGTGTGCACATGTGTTTAGAGCAGGCTACGAAAATTCAATATAAAATGAACAAGTAATTGTGAAACAATTGGGCTTAGGACTGTTAAATTTTGAAGGGGATGAAATCTCATAGCCAGGAAGCTTTTTCTGATATCTTGTTCTTTACATGTTCAGAACATTGTTACTTCATGTGCAGATAGTACCTGAGCTATTATGGAAAAAAATTAAAATGCTCTCTTAAGTTCTTCCATTATGTTGATGTTAGTCAAACTAGTGTGCTGCATATCTAAATAATTAATTGTTTTCTTCACATGGATCAAACTCACAGAGGATTCTCTCCTATGAAATCAACAATTGTTGATCCAAGTGGGGAAATGTAATTGTCTTAGCCAGAGCAGGTCTATTGAAACACATTTAATTCAATGCATATTTAATTCAATTAGTGGGTCTCCTATAGTTGGGATTAATATTGACTTTCAGCCTAGAAATATATTAAGCATGTAAATAAATAAAACTGTATCAGCAAACAGGTTTTTTTGTGGCGTTTTGGGTTAAACCCTTGAGTTGGCAGGACTGGTCAGTGGTTTGAATCTTGGGAGTGGGGTGAGCTCCTGTCTGTCAGCTCCAGCTACTCATGTGGGGACATGAGAGAAGCCTCCCACAAGATGGTAAAGCATCAGGGCATCCCTTGGGCAATGTCCTTGCAGACGGCCAATTCTCTCATACCAGAAGCGATTGTAGTTTCTCAAGTCACTCCTGACATGAGAAAAAAAAGCCAAACTACAGAAAATTAAAATATTTCTTTAAAATTCTGTCTTATCAACTGTCCAGTTCTGTGATGGCTGATTATAATACTAGAATTCATATCAAGTGGTTTTTCAGAAAAAGATTCAGGGACAGAAACAGAGATAACCTTAAGCAATTCTGCACCACATTTTGGGAATGTTTACCATGGGTCAAATACTAGGATATCCAAGTAACCAAATTAGCTCATTTTGCCTGATTCTGAAAAAACAAAACCAGCTTTGAAAGCTGAGATCAGGATGAGCCTTCACTACTATTTGGAACTGAATGCTCAATAAACCAAACCATATCACTCTTTCAAGATGAGCAGGTATTCCCATTGAAGGAGATTAATTTGGGACCTAAAATTCTATATATCTCTTTGCCACAGATTGGCTTTCCATGTTCTCGATGAAGTAAATATACTTCTAAGACTGTTCTGGCTGTATTAAAATGTACCCTATTCTGAAGTGTGCAAACAAGTAATTATTTCCAAGAAGTGGGATATGAGGGATCGTTTACAGGTCCTACGGTTTGCTTTCCAATCCAAAATGTCATCCTAATGGAAAGAACATAGTTAACATTCAAGTCACTGTTTCATAGCATTTTGTCAATGCTGTCAGAAATGAGGCAGCTCAGGCAGAAAAAAATAAGAAATCCCAATTTGCAAAGGCATCAAGAACAAAATTAACATAATGGCTTAAAAGACATTAATCACTGTTATTTATGATTAGTGCCAAGTTCTGCGCAAGATGTTTGCACAGACTAATAAAAATAACAAAAACAGGAACACAGAAGCAAAACAAACTGGAGAAGCAGTTATATTAAGGAAAGAACAATATCAAATATTAAATTTCAAAGATGAAATTGCAACCATTAGTCTCAAACAGTTTGCAAGAGAGATCCACTCCTTTGAAAGAATAAAGGGGTCGTCACCAGGATTTTGTTTAAATTATTGCTAAGAATATACAAATAAGGTTTGAACGAACTGGAGAAGAAAGAGAAAATAAATTGCACCTATCTATCTGTTTACTACCTACTGTCTAAATATATCTCTCTATCCTCTCTCTCTCTCTCTGACTCTTTCTCCCCACTATCTATCCAGATATAGTAGATAACACTCAGACAAAAGCTGTATGAAACCAGCGCCTCACGGTCTTCAATCCTTAGAAATGGCTGGACTTCAGCTCCCAGAATCTCCAGCCAGTATGGCAATGGTCAGAGATTCTGGAAAGTGACACTCACTAATTAGATTCAGTCATTAGTTTTTTAAAGCCTGACACCATTTATGCCGCTTCTAATTTTGGCAGAGCTTCCATTTGATTATTGGACTGGCTCATTTCTTTTCTCTTCTGACAGTTATTTTGTTTCAGTTATGTCAGTGCAGAACGTGACGCTGCATTATCGGGCCCCAAAGGAATTTGACCTTTTCAAGATATTAATTTTTCAACTAATCGTCACAAATGATCAGACTAAAAATGAGATGCCTGTTTAATTTCTGGAAAATACCGTTTCACAAAAAACCATTAAACTGTGAACAGGCGCCACAGACAATCTTAACAGAGCACTTTTCTTTAAAAAAGAAGATGAAAGCCACCCAACTGATTTATAATTCATAGATCAAGAAAAGATCAAAAAGACATTTGGGCAAAATCTTTCTCTTTAAAGAAGGCCAGTTCTCTGACTTTATTCACAGATCAATCCATCCTGCACCTTGCAGTTTGTGACTCCCAAGCCGAGAGCAACTTGCTGGCCTGATATTATGACCATGCCAGCTGCAAGGCAACTCACACGATTTCTTCACTCTCAAGCAGCTAAAAATAAAGATAGAAATAAGATTATATTATGCCACTTGTGAGTCACCATACAGGGTTGGTGAACAAACTTCATCTAAGATATAAACAGATAATAATGGTGAGGTCTGTGCAAACTTAGCCATCATATTCTAAGAGAAGGGCTTTGCAAAATTTCCCTCCAAGATCCCTTCAAATTTGGAATTCAGGGGAGGGAGAAGAAATTCTGCATGACTAGCACACCCCATCTTTTCTAAATGCCAGGTTGCCACTGTCAAAACTTCTGATATTAGCATTCTATATTTTGGTTTTGTACTATGTAATTTCTTAAGAGTTTTGTTTCTTTAAAAAATGAATAATGGTTTCTAAATTATTTCTGATGTGAGTATTTGTAGTTTTTATCCCAGGCACTTTGCAATGGAATGTCACTGACTTGTATATTTTGTCCTCTTATTCAGGAGAATATGTTGTGATGACAACTCATTTTCACCTGAAGAGAAAGATTGGTTACTTTGTCATTCAAACGTACCTACCTTGTATTATGACAGTGATTCTTTCCCAGGTCTCCTTTTGGCTTAACAGAGAATCTGTTCCAGCAAGAACGGTATTCGGTGAGTGTCCTTCATTAAGAAATTTATTGAGAGTATTGATAAATATTCAGTTTCATGACACAGTGACTGCAGGCAAGGAAGCTAATTCAATAAAGCAGAGCTTTGAGTGCTCTTGTTTTTAAGCTTCTGTGGGAATATTGCTAGTGAGCCAGTAGCAAGGCAGTTCACAAAAGCAGACTCCTACTCCACTGCTAAGGTCCTATATGTGGGGAGTGAAAGGGTTAGTAGGATCAGCAGGACAGTCCCAGTTTGTTTCCAACCAAATTACATGCGAGAATTGTTGCTGCTAACTGCCTCTGATTTTAAACTTATGGAGATTTTATGAATGAGCAACTGTCAAGAAAGAATAATGCCTCTTTATTTCTGATCGTTTCTCTTTTTCTAGAGCCCCCATGGTATTCATTGACAAACTAGCAAAACTATTTATTTTCCGAAATCCATTTTTTCTGCACAATGGCACCTCATTAATAGCTTTGTGAGAATAGTACGTAGCTCAAAGCCATAGAAATACAGGATATATTGAGTTTAGAAATGGGATGGAGCTGAGGGCAGATGCAATAGCAATAAAACAAAACAAAACAGGGAAACACATATGTCATAGAAATGTGTGAGAATCATCTTTTTCTAATAGCAGAAGGATTGAAATACCTTCACTCAGGCAAAAAGTTGTTTGCAACAGTGGGCTTTCTAAATAAATTACAGGCTGATGGCCAACATACTAATGGTTCTTGGTGATGACATTCTTGAAGGAATCACTGATAAGAGCACATCCTACATAGATGCTACATGTAATAGCATGTAAAATGATGAAAGCCTTTACTGCAGGGTTGCTTAGGACTGATTGCTTCTTGGCCTTTGAACTAAGATCCAGTCAAAAGGCCAAATTCAATGGCTTCTTAGTAGTATTACTGTGAAAACTTTCACAATTTTTGATGTTGCTGTTTATCTTTAAATGATTTCTGACTTATGGTTACCTTCAGGTGAGTATCACTGGGTTTTCTTTAAAAATATTCATCAGGAGTGGAAGATTGCCCTTTCCTTCCTTTGAGGCTGAAAGGATGTGACTTGTCCATGGTTACCTGGTGATTTTTCATGGCTAAGTAAGGCATGAAACCATCCAACATTGTCCTAGTCCACTCAAACCACTACACCATCCATTTTACCTGATGTTAAACCAATGCATTTCTAGCAACGTTTTCCTTCTTCTATTTTTTCTTTTATTTAAATGTATACAGCTATACTATAAAGTCAAAGAAAGTCATCTTACAGTCTGAAACACTAAACATTAAAACTTCAGCTCACATTTTTGAGACACAAATCCCACTGGTTTCAAAGTTTTGTCAGGCTATTTATTTCCGTAATAAAACTGACTTTAGAGAAATGGCACTCGTCCTCAGTACAGACTTACAGAATGTGACTGAAGCACAATTCACACAAACACAATCATGCAAACACCAAGAAATCATATGTTCTTAGCCTAGCTATTAAGTAATGTTGTGTTGCAATCCATTGAACTTGCTTCTGCACTGGTCTCTTAAGATATTATGTGCAGTAATGTAGTGGTAAAATTTCAAATGCAGTTTCTAGACACATGCTTCCAAAGAAGGTCTAGAGATGAAGGTGGCTGTATTGATCCTTACCAGCTCTCAAAATGCTTCAATTCTATTTTTTTGTAAAGCTAATTGTCAGATTTAGGCTCACTGCGCCCCCCAACCTCTGCAAAGGTGGAGGACCCATTAAGTTGGTCCGCCCCAGGAGGCTTATGGATCCGAATGGATTCCTGACGGCTCTTGGGGATTTTCCCGCCACCTCGGTAGGTGACCCTGTCGAGGCCTTGGTCGCTCTCTGGAATGGAGAGATGGCCAGGGCAATTGACACGATCGCTCTGGAACGTCCCCTCTCAAGTAGCCGAGCTAAACCAGCTCCTTGGTTTACTGAGGAGCTGGCAGTGATGAAGCGAAGGAAGAGGGAACTAGAGAGCGTGTGGCATTCAGATCCGAGCGAGTCAAATCGAACACGGTTTGTGTCCTTTCTAAGGGCATATGCTGCAGCAATAAAAGCCGCAAAGAAAACTTTCTTTGCGGCTACTATTGCGTCTGCAAGGAACCGTCCGGCGGAGTTGTTCCGGATTGTCAGAGGCCTTTTAACTCCCGCCATCCCAGGCGGGAGCCCTGACAATTCGGCCACGCGCTGCGAAGCATTTGCTCGGTTCTTTGCAGACAAAGTCACTTTGATCCGTTCTGGTCTGGACACCATGTTAAATGCAGTCTCTGAGGATGTGACACGAGCACCTGCTTGTCCTATTTTGATGGATTCTTTTCAATTTGTGAAGCCCGAGGATGTGGACAAGATACTTGGAGGAATGAGGCCCACTACGTCCATCCTAGACCCCTGCCCATCCTGGCTTCTGAAGGAGGCCAGAGGGGGATTGGCTAAGTGGGTAACGGTGGTGGTTAATGCCTCCCTTCGGGAAGGCAAAATTCCAGCGAGCTTAAAACAAGCTATTATAAAACCGCTGTTGAAAAAACCATCACTGGACCCCACTAAATTTGACAACTTTCAGCCTGTTTCCAATCTCCCCTTTTTGGGCAAAGTCATGGAAAGCGTGGTGGCCTCACAACTCCAGGTATTCTTGAGAGACACGGATTATCTGGACTCAGCACAGTCTGGTTTCAGACCGGGACATGGAACTGAGACGGTCTTGGTCGCCTTAGTGGATGATCTGCTCCGGGAGCTAGACAGGGGGAGTGTGTCCCTGTTGGTGCTCCTGGACCTCTCAGCGGCCTTCGATACCGTCGACCACGGTATCCTTCTGGGGCGTCTTGCGGAAATGGGCCTCGGGGGCACTGTTCTGCAGTGGCTCCGGTCATTTCTGGAGGGCCGCACCCAGAAGGTGTTATTGGGGGACACCTGTTCAACACCACAGCCTTTGACTTGTGGGGTTCCACAGGGCTCTATACTGTCCCGCATGCTGTTTAATATCTACATGAAGCCGCTGGGTGAGATCATCCGGAGTTTCGGGGTGCGGTGTCATCTGTACGCAGACGATGTCCAACTCTGTCACTCCTTCCCACCTGCTACTAAGGAGGCTGTCGAGGTCCTGAACCGGTGCCTGGCCGCTGTAATGGTCTGGATGAGGGTGAACAAATTGAAATTAAATCCAGACAAGACAGAGGTACTTCTGGTCAGTCGCAAGGCCGAACAGGGTATAGGGTTACAGCCTGTGCTGGATGGGGTCGCACTCCCCTTGAAGGCGCAGGTTCGCAGCTTGGGTGTGATCCTGGATTCATCGTTGAGCCTGGATCCCCAGGTTTCAGCGGTGACCAGGGGAGCATTTGCACAGCTCAGGCTCGTGCGCCAGCTGCGCCCGTACCTCGGGAAGTCTGACTTGGCCACGGTAGTACACTCTCTGGTCACATCCCGCCTTGACTACTGCAACGCTCTCTATGTGGGGCTGCCCTTGAAGACGGCCCGGAAGCTCCAGCTAGTCCAGCGCGCGGCAGCCATGTTACTAACAGGAGCGGGATGCAGGGAGCACACAACACCCTTGTTGTTCCAGCTCCACTGGCTGCCGATCTGCTACCGGGCCCAATTCAAGGTGCTGGTGTTGGCCTACAAAGCCCTAAACGGTTCCGGCCCAAAATACCTGTCTGACCGCATCTCAGCCTACGAGCCCACGAGGACTTTGAGATCGTCTGGGGAGGCCCTTCTCTCGATCCCGCCTGCCTCACAGGCACGCCTGGTGGGGACGAGGGATAGGGACTTCTCGGTGGTGGCCCCCCGGCTGTGGAACACCCTCCCTGTAGACATCAGACAGGCGCCCTCCCTTATGACATTCCACAAGAGACTAAAGACGTGGTTGTTTGAGAAGGCGTTTGACTAAGTGCTACAACAATTGGCAATGATGATTGGAACGGAATATGGATAACGAGATTGGTTTGTGATTCTACGATGAGACATCCTGAATGATTTAGTGTAATTGTATTATTAATAGTGATGTTGTTATTGTTGTTTGTGATATTGCCTTTATTGTAAATTGTTTTTTATATGTTGTACACCGCCGTGAGTCGCCCTAGGGCTGAGAACGGCGGTTTACAAATGCAGTAAATAAATAAATAAATAAATAAATAATAAATATTCCAGACCAAGCCAGTCAAAGTACTTTGCAATACAACAGGGAAAGTTCGCAACAATAAATGGTTCTATTTCCCTTGAACTGTCTCAAAGAGGTGGCTGATGATGTCAACATCTACCCTGCTAAAATTGGTACTTATTTATTTTTGTGTATGTGTAGGTGTAGCTTTAGGAAGACCAAGAAAGGAAAACCTCCAGATTAGAATACCCCATGATAGGATGGCCCTAGAATAGCTATAAATTGAAAATGATTTGAAGTTGCACAACAACAACAAAAAATGGAAATAGATGGGAAGCTGAGTAAGATAAATTAAATTAGATTGTTGGAGTGCTAAAATCCCATTAATTTAGCAAGACTAATTGAACAATCTACCTCAGACTTGCAGTCTTTATGTCATTTTTAATAGCCAAATTGTTATGCAAACAGAGCCAACTTGGAATAGAGATGATTGATAATTGAAAAGTCTGATTATTTTCCTTCCAAAGCAATAAATGAAACATTTGAATATGGATAGCGCAGAATATTTCTGGTTGCCATGTGTTTTGGCTAATGCTTGACACAGTGGAAATAGACTGTAGCAGAGATTTAATACATGAGATGCCTGCAGTTGTCAAGGTAACTGGTGAGTATGTGATTCAATGCTACAGTAAGCAATGGAACGAAGATACAGACCTTATACTCACAGTGAATGCTCAGTGGCTACTTAAAAAGAAAATTGTTTGGTGGCAGGTGAGGAACACTGCTACTCAGGATGCAAAGTATATTACTGCTGCAACATCTTTTTTATTTCCCCGTTATTTAATTTAATCAGCATTAGTAACTAGCCTTTCAACTTCCAAAAACAGCTTGAAAGTCTTGCTTCAGATGGTGGGTTGGGATTCAGCAACAACTAGAATTATGAACTGCAACTTTAATATACTTCAAGTGACAAGATGGCTGTGTTTCAATCAAAGGGGACCCACTCAAGACATTTTAGTGCCAGAGGCAGAAAAAAAAGCCTAGATATCCCCCCATGGTAAAAAAAAAAATGTACCCAGTTGCCAATTTGCCAGTTTAACAGTTCCACATGGATTCTCATCTCAGGTGGGCTACCTCACTGTGTTCCCTCACTTATCATGGGTGCTGCACTCCAGGACCACCCACGGTAAGTGAAAATCCATGAAGTAGGGATGCTCCTCATTCCCCCTCCCCTCACGTGAGGAAGGAAGGAAAGGAAGCAAGCCCTCCTCCCCCTCCTCTTTCCCCTCCTCCTTCCTTGTGAAACAGCAAGTCTGCGGAAAGCGAACTGTGAAGTGGTGAGGGAACACTGTAATAGAGTGTCATTAAGAGCTGACCCACATGTGTTTGCTCCTAACTGTCTGCTGAAGACGGTTTTCTCAGTGCTTTTGCTGTGCAGTATCCAAAACTACTTTCAAATGCTAAAGTGAATTCCAGATTATCCATCTCCAGTGCACAACACTGGATACTTATGAACAACTAGGCATCCTAATAGAATTATATATTCTTCCTTACCCCAACCATGTATGTACATACAATAGCTATTACAGTGGCCTTGAGAAGAAGGAAAATTGTATTTATGTAATGAAAATGAGAACCAGTGTGGTGTTGCGGTTTGAGTGTTGGGCTATGACTATGAAGACAAGGGATCAATTCCCCGCCATTGAAACTCACTGGGTGATCTTGGATGAGTCAAATACTCTTCATCCCTGCAAATTCCATGATAGGTTCTCTTTATGGTTGCCATAAGTTGGGAATAACTTGAAGGCACACAACAACAATAAACAACAATGAAAACAGCAATAGGATATAATGGGTTCTGAAATGTTCTTTTGCTTTACAGGAGTGACAACTGTGCTAACAATGACCACCTTAAGTATCAGTGCACGGAATTCTCTTCCAAAGGTGGCCTATGCTACTGCTATGGACTGGTTCATAGCTGTGTGTTATGCATTTGTTTTTTCGGCACTGATTGAATTTGCAACAGTGAACTACTTTACAAAGAGAGGTTATGCATGGGATGGCAAGAGTGTTGTCCCAGAAAAGGTAATAATTTAGATGTTCGCCTGATACTTTATATGTAACATGGACAGTATGAAACCACTAAGCAAAACCATTTGAACTTGAAATCTGATTCTAAATGTATTTATCTAAAAGAAAGCCTCCTGAGTTGTATCTATTTGCCTGTATTCTCTTACACTTAAGAATGTTGAGTTAAGGGTTTGAACATAAGCACTGGTGCCCTGTGTTGTAACAGTCTCAAAGAATGTTTATGTGAATATTCATCATTCACTACATCAGGCATGTAGCCGGGGGGGGGGGGGGGGGGGCTTGAGGGGCTTCAGCCCCCCCCCCCGAAATTCTCATGGTGGTTCATGAAAAGGCCTTACTGGGGCATTATTTAAACTGTTATGTTTATTCATATCATGATCTGATCACCATACTCAATATATCCCATATGCATGGGGGTATTGGGGTAATGATACAAAAAGTTTGCTAGGCTAGACCCTCTTTCACTCAGACTCAGCCCCCCCCGAAACTCAGCCCCCCCGAAACCCCCCTGAAAAAAATTCAGCCCCCCCCCCCCCCCCGAAACGAAATCCTGGCTACGGGCCTGCACTACATACTTCCACTGGAAGAATGCCATTTGAGCAGCTTTATCTGGAATTCCAAAATTTGAAATAGTCCAAAATTCAAAATTGATTGTGGCTGAAATAGCAACATTTTTGTTTTCTGATGGTTCAGTGTACACAAAAACATGTTTCATGCTCAAAATTATTGAAAGTATTAGATAAACTTACCTCCAGGTTATATATATACGGTGTACATGAAACATGTTTATATTTGGATCCCATCTCCAAGATTATGCACATATTTGCAAATCCATGGTTTTCAACATTCCTCAAAATCCAAAGCACTTCTGCTCCCAAGCACACCCTGAGCCTATACATGGCTTCTATATCACTTGCTACCACTTGAGAAGAAGACTTCAGTGGACAGAATGCTGTCATTCAGCATGAAGTTATTTTGAGTGATCAAAATATGAGATGTAAATTTAAAACTAAAACTGTTAGGGAGAGCCCATGAATACAAGAGGTCATATGTTCAAGAGCAAGAGTTATGGTACTTCTGAGCCAGAATGAAGTGCTTTTTTATGGAAAAGTGAAAATAATAAAGAACATGCAAATTATGCCTTGAAAAAAATCATTCTCATACTTATCATCCAGTGTGAACTGGATGGTAATGCCTCTATCCCTGTATGAAGGGATCTGGCTGAACCACATCGGATGTCTCAGATTCTGTGGAGCTGAGTAGAGCCTCTTTGAGTATAGTTTAAGAGGAAAAGCAAGATATAATTAATAAAAGAAGGAGAGGAGGAGGAGGATTTTGCCCACCAGTAGGATCCAGGCAAACAAGCTATTGAAACTGAGCTCCGTTGTAGCAGAATTCAAAGACCTCATTACTACTATTTCAACAAAAGGTTATTCTTTAAGGTAGAACCATTTCTTAATGATTTCTAGATGTTTGGGCCACCAAGGTTATCTCCATCCCACAAAATATTATGAGGGAAATGTTAAAGAAATGAAAACAACATTAGATTAAAGTTGTTGGGACATTGGAAACTAGCACAGCTCATAAACAGCAAGCCAAAGCACTCTCAATCTTGAATGATTTTTGGATCATACTCTGCAGATGGATTAACTGGGTTTATTCTGTCTATTAGATGGAAATAGTCAGCAGCTTTTATGCCAAGAGGCTTCTAAAGGATTTAGTTTCTCCATGCATTTTTCACAGCTCTTAAAAATATCAATGTGATGATTATATATGTTCAGTTTTTATTCACCCATTTCTAATATTTGGGGAATAAAGATTGTATATGAAAACAAATAGATTATATCAGAAAGATTATTGGAAAAAAATTCCACTAGCTGCAGAGTAGTTACTCAGCTTCTGGGCATAATTAAAATAGGGAAAATGATATGATTTTGCATACAATTAACAAGAAATCAAACCTGAAAAAAGGGAATGGGAACTACTCAAGCAAAGCCAAGAAAGTGCCATCAACATTTTATAACTCCAGTACCTTGCAAGGCTAGAACAAGAAATGGCATTACATGGTGAACCTGCTCCCTCTCTCCATAGTTTGCCTTTTACGCTGATTTACAGTCCCATTAATTGTGAAAGAATGGGCTTTCTGGGGTATCACTTGACTCAATGCATTGCTCTGAGGAAGAGGTCATTCCGTTGGAACAAAGTATCATGGCTGATGTGGCCCCTGGGACTATCTCTTCCATGGTGGGAATTTGGGACAAGTCCTATTTAAATGTACTTTAACTTTCAAGTAGTTAAAAGTATCTTTCAATAGCAGTTGCTGTTATCACATTACAATATAGAGATGGTACAGGCACCCGAGGCCATAATGCTCCACAATAAGAAAGAACCCTTTCCTAGGGCGAAACAGCATGGCATAGGGTGAATACTGTGAGGTGTAGCTGTTAGGGAAGACAGTCACACATTTGTAGTGGTGACCCATGGGAAAGATGAGCAGATGACCAAGGGGTAATGAAAGACAAATGATGCACAGCTGAATGCCATACACTGATCTGTTTTCTAAAGCAAGGGTCTCAGGATGCCTCATGAGAGATTGCTATATACTCTATAGCGACTATAGGGTTCTGAGTGGGGCTATAAAAACTGAAATCATTGAAGACTTCCTTTGAGGTATTGAGAAACAACAACTAATGCTGCTGCTGTTATTCAACAATATATCTCTCTGTAACCTTTTTATGACTTATCTGGGTTGCTCCAGGAATATTTGAATTCTTACCCATAAGAACCCAATAAGAAACAAATGGATTTTTTTTTAGACTCATTCTCTGGGATTTTTGTACACTTCTATAACGGAAATGAATGGCACAAATGACACTCACTTGCTTAGGTCTCCATTTGTGTCTAAACTAAAAGCATTTCCAATCATATCTCTATCTACACTATGTCAGATTTGGTGAAACATATGGTGCAATGCTATAACAGCACTGGGCAATTTAAGAATGGTTATATACCTTTCTGTGAAATTGGTTGTGAAATCTAAACTTCTCACTTCACAGACTGCTTCCTCCTACTCAGAGGCAAAAATCTGTAAGCTGCTGTCACATTGCATATCTGTTTTCATCTCCCACCAGCAATGACAAAATGTACTTTCCTGCAGGCAGACGACCAGATAGAAGTGCACTGATGGCACAGTATATATATACCCTAGTAACCTCACTTTTATTTGGCTTTTAACATAACTCTTTATTTTAACAGAATTCAGTATTTTGCATCCTGTCAATTTTGCCCACTGCTCAAGTTGCATCCAGGATAGGTAGTTATTAGGCTTGGGCGGTTTCGTTCGTTAATGTCGTAATTCATTATTAATTCGTATTTAAATTAGCTTACGATCCAATATTGAGCCATGCAGGAATAGTGTGAGGAGTAAATTAGATTCGAAACATTTTTTTCAATTTATTTCATAATTATTTCAAAATTATTTCGAAATTATTTCGTAATTATTTTCGAATGTCTGGTGCTAGTTTTATAGTTGTTGTTTGTTTTATCACACCAACAGTCAACAACAGAGGGAGAGGGAAGCTTCAGAAGTTCCCCCTGTCCCATTTGGAGGTTTTTTTAGCATATTGTGCAATCGCGTCTGCCATTAACGAATCGATTCGTAATTATACAAAATTTCGTAAATTTCGAAATTTTTAAAAGGAAAATTTCAGAATTCTTTAAAAAAACGAAACACGATGGATCCCTAAAAACAAAACGAGTTTAGAAACAAATTTTTCTGTTGTTACCCAAGCCTAGTAGTTATACCTTTTGTGTACCTCTGCTGGATGCTTTGCCTGTAAACCCAATTCCTATTCACTTCAACATCAGGGAACTCCTTCTGCATACAAGCAACCTGAACCAATATCGTTTAGGAGGTAGACTAGCTGAACAATTATTTGAGTTTAAGGGCAACTCTCGAGTTGTGTAGCCACTGAATCAACAGGATTTACATATGCTGGGGCTAAAAAAATGAATGTAGGTCTTTCAATCCCTTTGCAATTTTAAATGAGGAACAATGCTTCTTTTATCTCCTTTCCCCAATACTCTACACTTCTCACAATCAATCCGTAGATGCCTCCATGACTGGCATGACTGCTATACAAACTGTCATACAAACTATCAAATCCCACTTTTCTGTGATCAACATAAATAGCCTTGCTTTTGTGCATAATCATACTATCCTGAAAACATAATGTCACTTTTTGACATTGTAGAAATTTGCCGGTGAAGGAAAGGTAGAAATGTTGTACATCCCTAATACATACATAAGTATTTCTAAGTTAATGTTTCAATTTACCAATATTCGAGTACTAGGATATTTTTGAAGAGGTGGTCTATGGAAAAGAAATATTGCATTAAAACCTGTTTCTTTTACATTCCTAGCCAAAGAAAGTCAAGGATCCTCTCATTATGAAAAACAACTCGTTCACAGCACCAGCAACAGCAACCAGCTTCACTCCTAATATTGCAAGGGACCCTGGACTAGCTACTATTGCTAAAAGTGCAACGATAGAGCCCAAAGAAGGGAAACCTGAAACAAAGCCTCCAGAACCCAAGAAAACATTTAACAGTGTCAGCAAAATTGACCGACTATCAAGAATAGCATTCCCATTGCTTTTTGGGATTTTTAATTTAGTGTATTGGGCAACTTATTTAAATAGAGAGCCCCGGCTGAAAGACCAATCCCCTCCTCACTAACCCATTAACCGCATAGTTTGTTCCGTCTCTTTTGCACTGGGGATTGCTTTTTGGTTTTAAACACACAGCAGTTCCCATTTGCTTCATTGCCTCTGTCTTAAAGAAAATGAGATCTTATTTTATAAAGTAAAAGTATATTATATATATACATATATATAATAGGAAAAAAAGATATTAACTCTGTACTCTAGGGCTGTAACAATGTGATGTAGACACCCTATTCTGAACCGTGTCTCTGAATGAGAGAGGGAAATGTAAGAAATCCAAACCACTTGTAGATAAAATATTGCTGAATGTCCCCATAAGAGATGCTGTACATGTCAGAACAGAGATATTTTTATGCAAAATGAAAGAAGGTAAAACAGTCTTTATATATATATGTTCATGTTGCACATACAGTATTGTATTTTCCATTTTTGGAGTGCTGCTTATTTTCAGTTCTTTTATAGAATATACACCTTTCCAAAGTGGTGGATTCCAGAAAATACAAATATTTTTCCTAGATTTCTTTTTTGCCTAAACACCCAGCCACCAGTTTTAGAGTATATATACTGTTATTTACATAAACGAACGCCGACTTACTAATGGTAGAGGTTATCACAGAATAGCACATTTGATTAATGATAATGAATGCTTTAATACGCTCTCTCACTGCAGTCTTATTTTACGCATTAGAATGTCACTTGACTTTATAATACCAACCCTGTATCACATTAAGCGAAGAGTCCTAATTCCTTTTAACGTGTTCAGTAAAACAATACTTGGATAATTTACTAGGGATATTTTTGTTAGGTTTCTTTGTTTGTTTTAGGAAGAAGAAGAAGAAGAAAAAGAAACGACCATTGTATTGCAAGCTCTAGATACGTTGAATGTATTATTTTATAAAACAGTACATTACAAAGCTTTAGTCTGAAAAAAGCATATGGCTAAGAGAAAGACAAAATCTATTATTTCAATAATATATGTAAATATACAGCATGAGATTGTACATTTTTTTACTTTTTTATGTTCTTAATATATTGTGTAGGGGTCACCTCTCTAAGCTCTTAATATGTTATATTTTAAAAAGATACATATTGAGAGCCTGCAGTAAAAAAAAAGTCAGTGGCATTTGAAAGGGAAAAAAAGACAAAAGAAGAGAGCTGGGAATATATTCCATTTGTAAAGTGGCTATTTGTACAGTAGCTTGCAGTTTGAAACTGTCATCCAGTGTACTATTAGGCTAATGACTTGTATGCTCAGGTAATGCGTGAATACTAAAATATGGAATTATATTTGGTAGGAAAATGGTAAAATATTTAAGACAAATGTCATCTGTATATTATTGCTATATTTGCTGATACATAACTGTTAATGATAAGTGATGTAATATATGTAGCATTAAATACAGAAAAAAACAACATACACAAAAGAATGTACAGGAAAATACATTTTATTGATTAAAACTTATTACATTTCATTTTTACTGTAGCAATATATTTGTAGGAACAATATGTAAGGGCTTTAAATACAAGATGTCCATTTTGCAAGTTATTAGTTTTCCCTTCAAAATAATTCTAGCCAGTCTCATTTCTGCCAAGAATTTATTTTAAGGAGAAAAAAAAACCCACAAATTTTAGAGATGGTTATTAGAAAACAAGTGTGAGGCACTGATGGCTTTTGGAAACATTAAAACAGCGGTTCAGAATCCATAACACATGGTAGTGAATGCATATAAATATATATATAAAAAGAAAACAAATGCTACATGGACCTTCAATTGAATTAGCTAATAAGATAGTCAGTTTGATATCTATACATGTTACAGGCAATGTTTTATATACTCTTTCTCAATAAATCAAAAGATTGCTGCTCACCTAGTATCTACAAAATGAAATAGTTAATATTTTTCTTTAGAAAATAAATCTTTTCTTTTCTTTTTATTTATTTATTAAATAAACCTAATGCTTCATTGTCTACCATTTAGTCCTGTCCAAACTTGATGAGCTAATCTGACTGGAGCTTACTAAAAGAGGATGTGTTATCTTCTGGTATTATGTGTAGATATATGTATAGAAAAATAAAATAAAATAAAATAAAATAAAATACGACTCTTTAACTTCGGTATTTGTTTATCTTGTTATTTTTGGCGTTTACTCTAGTATGTTCCTTAAGGACATTTTACCTTCCTAATTATCCATTTTGCTACTATTCGGTCTGCACTTTGCACATTAGATGTGAATATTACTAGTCTGCTTTTTTTGCTATGCAATGACTGCATTATATCATCTCTTAGTTTGTTAGTCTATGTGAATAGTATACTGTATAAATCCAACTGCACAGTTTATTGAAAACAAGGTATTCTCTATGTAGCTTTTTTACAGTGCTTTGCTAAACCATGTAATAATAGTAAGTCTTCCTTGAAAATAACGATACACTCTTATAGAGGACATTTTCTGTTTACTCCTGGGATAATTAAAAAAAGATGACATTGAATGTTTATTGCACCTTTGTGCAGTGATGTGGCAATAAAGACCTAAATCTATAATAGGGGTTGTTTATGGCAGACGCATGTAATGCTTTACAGAGTTTAGCAAAAGCTCATTATTTTATGTCAAACTGTAACTCTATTATACAAATAAAGTTAAAAAAATATGAATAATGCCAGTGAATGTTTTACTTGGTTGATTTTTTTTTAAAAAAAAAAAACATGGCTTCATTTTAAGACTTGTTTGATAAATGACAAAGCAGACCAAAGACTCTTTTGCCATGTTACAGAAAATGAGTGATTTAGAAGGAATGTGATAAAGCAGAGTATGTAGAAGGAGGTTATTAATGTATAGAATTATTTAATGTTTAAACATGCCCTTGTTTTATATATAGTATTTATTTTTATTTTCAACTCACACAATCTGACTTATGACTTTGGAGACAGCCATCAAATGCAGAGCAAAACCAATAAGCTAATATCCCCAATGAAAATATACAGCATTCCATGAATTAATTAAAACTTCCCCATTGACACTTAATCCCAAGTATTAGGCAAAGCAATAAGAAAGTTTAATAATAAAGTACTGAAGAAGCCTATCTTATATTAGATACTGGATAATTCTGTGAAAGTTTAATGAATATTACTACAAATGTAAACTATTCTGAATAATGGGTGAATGAATACAGTTCTGGAAATGGATTGAATTCATAATTGATTGATGTCTGAAACCAAATGATTAACAGATACTGTTGGGAAAACATTTGTGGATATGATCCATTTTGTTTTGTTAGACCAAGGAGACTAATAAATGCTCTGACACAGCAGTTCTAAATGGTATTTGTTTGTTTTAAAACGTTCTTTCAGGTTTTCTTTTCTTCTACAGGCCTTATAAATTCTGTTCTGTGCATACTTGCATGCATTCCCTATTAATCTTATGTGGGAGAAAGCAGAAGTGGAAGGTGGATGACGACCTGAGAGAGAGGACAGTAGATGTCCAAGAGAAGAGCCTACTTTTATCCATCCTGAGACAGAAGGCATATGTCGGGTGTTGGGGGGGGGGGATCTAAAGGCTTTCCTTACTTCCCATCTGAGTGGAAGAAAAAATGTATTGGAAACAAGGAAAGGTACCACACTTGGATGATTTCATAATTTATCATGGATTGCTCACATCTTTCATATTATAATTACAAATATACTAAAATAAACCCTGTTTTTCTCTTGAAAATTGTTTCAAAGTGAACATCTACTTGTTTTTGTTGTGTTATTTACTATCAAATCAGCTTTGACTCATGGGAACCTTATGAATGAGACACCTCAAGAAAATTTAGTCATCAACAAAGCTGTGGCTTCTTTGATTGGGTCAATGTATCTATTAATGGTATCCTCATCTTTTTCTACTGTTTTCCACTTTGGTATTCATTATAATATTTTCCAATGGCTATTGATGTCTCCAAAGTATGATGGTCTTGGGTTAGTCTCGTTCCCTTCTAAACAGACATCAGACTTTATTTGCTCTAAGACTATCCCTCTGAATAGGTGCACTTCCCAGATAATATCACCATGATATCAGAAACCATTCATGTCTGTACTTAATTTGGAGAAAAATGAACTGTGGAGCTCTATTAAGACAACCATTGTTTTTAGCCATTTTCAGCAAAGGATGAAGAAACATCAATATTTTCTTTATAAAAGGTCCTTTATAACTACAGTATTATTTGTGGATAATATTGGTGGCCAGTTAGATATTTCGAACATTGAATAGTAGATTTGCTTGTATGATCGCTTTACATTACAAAAATGTAAGATTTATTTCCTTTAGTAATATTTGGAAGGCAGATCAGACACTTTTCTGTGAGCAGTAATTCAGATCCAAGGCAGTAGTGAAGGAAGACTTAAAAACTATCTAAATTACATGTGTCGAATGACATCATGTCATTTTATGTGGCCCATGAGGCTTTCAATGGATCTCTTCATATGTCCTCTGGGGCCATGCTCTTTTGCTGGGAGTTGTGCGGGGTGCCTAGTGGCACCCTGTGAGTGCTCTATCCTTTCCCCATTAGATGGGGACAACAGGACAGGGTGGAAAGGTCCAAAAATGTGGGTAGCTCCATTGAAGCTACCCAAAACCCACTTACCTTTACATACTTAGAAGGTAAATGGGGTGGAGGCTGCCAAGTGTCATGTGATGACACTTGGCAGGTCCAGTCCCCAGAGTGCTTCAAAGGGGCAAAATGCTACAGTGTGATGATGTGGTAAGTCAGGGCAACATAGTTACTTTGATACGGTCTTACAACCAGCCCTTTGAAGGCAAACAAGAAGGCAGATGTGGCTCATGGTGAAAATGAGTCTGAGACTCCAGATCAAAATGATGAATCTATTGAGGACATTGTCCTTGACAGTTCAGGTTTTTCAGCACTTTGGAGCTTGAATGATTTGAACTCATTAAGTTACAGACCTTTAGAATGAAGCAACATGTAAGTAGTTAACTGTCAAAAACTATATGCAGAAGATATAAATTAAATATATACTTTAAAACACAAGAGAGTAACTATGGTGCAATGTTTGTCTAGGGCTCTGAGGCCGTTCTACATAGCTGTATAAATTCCAGATTATCTTCTTTGAACTGGATTATATGGCAATATAGAAGGCCCTTTGAGGCCTGGTGCCATATCTCTGCTCACTTCTAGAAATCAACAAGGTGAGCCCACTCAGTCCAAAGGAAGGCAATGGCAAACTCTTTGGATAAGAAAATCCCATAATAGCTTTGTGTTAGGGTTTCCATAAGTTGGAAATGCCTTGAAGGCACACTACAATACACTGTTTCAAAGGGGTTTGAAAGAATCTTCAAGCTTTTGCCATCAGCAATTCCAAGTTCTATGAGTAACACATCTGTCTCTTTCTTCGAGAGACTTATTTGCTTTTCTTCCAGGTCTTCGGTTGCCATTAATTCCTGAAAGTCACTCAGACAGAGGATCTGTGTGATCTCCCCATTGTTGTTGCTATGCCAAAAACAAAACAAAAGCAAAAGCAAAAAAAACTTTACTTCAAACCAAAGAAAGGAAAATTACTTTTTTACACTACGAGACACATCTACCCCCAGCAAACATGGTGAATGAGTATGCTGGATGGGAAATTGTAGTAGGTGTAGTTGTCACAAATAATATTTTCAGGACTCTGCTTAAAACATGTCGTTTTGTGAATAGAATGGACTTCATCTGCATTAGGAATCTGATATTCCAGTGGAGGAGTCCTCATTTTATCTTGTTTCGTGCATCAGAACAACTGTATGTCTATATGAGTAGAATTGGGGGAAATTACACATTTCTCATAGGAAAGCATCAAACTGATGAAATAGCAGGAAATACTTTTAAGATTGCCTCAGATTTTTGTGTAGCAGATTTTCTGGGGAAAGACACATTCCCCTGTTGTATATCAACATGGCAGGGCTTAAATACAAATGCATCTCAGCTGAGTGGCAGCGCGGGAGTTATGCAAGTAAAATGTATTATCACCCTGTCAAGCTGTTGCTGTCACATTACATCTGATTACAGATGATGTTGGAGCAGGAAAAGTAAAAGCTTCTAAATGCCAAGTTTGCAGAGCCTTGAGTTTTCTTCCTTTCTTTTCTTTTTTGTTTCACTGGAGGCCTATCAAAGAAGACACGGTGGCTTCATTGATGCTGATAAACTCATTTGGTTGAACTGTGAGGGTGGGGGCATTTCAATGTTCTGAATACATTTTGCACTTAAAATGTAGCTGTCTTGTACACATTTCAAAAAACAGCTGCACCCTCTCCCCTTTAAAAAGAATTCTTCAGTAATTGCAAAAAAGGTAATGTTAACTCTGCATGCGTACTATGAAACAGAGTATGAGCTATGATTTTGAAGTCAATAAGATTTTTGATCCTACACCTTGCAAATCTGGGTGGTGGTTTGTTTCTTTTGCCAAATGCTCCATAAATTAAGGTTATATGTCAGAAAACAAAAACTATATAACAATGAACAATTTTCCTGGCCTATCTTTAGTTTTACTATTTAAGTTTTAAATTTTAAAGTCAATTCACTGAAAATCCCAATTTGTCTGGCTTCACTGAAGAAACAGAGGACAGCAGTGCAAATCTGTTGCCACGCCCTCATGGTGACACTTCCTTCATCACATGAGCCAGCACAACGTGGACAGGCTGCTGTGTTGAGAGGGAAGCATCATATGAAGCTTCCACTCCTGTTGTGGGGGGGGGGGGGCTTCACAGCATGCTCATCTGTTGCTGGACTGGCAGGGAAACGTTCTAGGATGCTTCCCAAGCCCTGTCTTATTAGGTCCCTAGTGCTACTATTAATCCCAACAGAATTTAGAACATGATTTAGTCTGCATTCTTTTGCCTATTTTATACAGAAAAGATAATATGTGATTAGTTAATTAAAGATGCAGCACTATCCCCTCCTACGCATTTTATCCCTGCTTGTATTGTGCACCTGGAGACAGAAATCTGAAACTCCATCTATTGGATGAATCTGAAAGCCTAGACCTATTGAATCAATATGTTTACCAATGTGCTGACTTAGCTTACCATTTAGTAATTGATTCTAAGAGTAGGGAGCAATACATTTAGTCCATAACCTCCAAACATTCATTTGCTGCTTAGAACAGTACCTACATCATACAAGCAAAACTGCAACTAAACTGTATTGATCAGATTTTCTATTTTCTCTTTCACCCAAGAGCTCAGTGAGCATGTGTCTATGTTACTTTTATCCCAACTATTGTAGTTAGTTAAAGTGTTAGTAGACAACAACCTTGATGTTTTCTATTAGCAAAAAGAGGCAATTGTCTGAGGGTGCATTAATTATACCCCCCCCCCTTCTCCTGATGTATCATTTCTATGAGTCAGGAGAGTTCCAACACCACTTTAATGGTGGATGGGTAAATAATTTTTACTTTTATTCCTTTTTGCTGGGGGTTTCTTTCATGTCTGGAAGATCTGGCAGGGCATATAGACACCCCCCCCCCAAGTGGGTTTTGGTGGAAGGTGTATGGACTCTAATTGGTGCCCAATCAGGTTTCTTAAAGCCAACTGGGTGTGGATTAAAGGCCTGTGCAGAACCAGTCTTAGTGGATGATCTGAGTCTTAACACTAACAGGGAGTGTGTGACACTGTTGAGACTTCTATAATTTCTAGTGGCTTTTGATACCATCAATTGTGGTATCCTTCTGGATTGCCTGGTGAGTTCAGAAATTAGAGATAATGTGTTGCAATGATTCTGGTTGTACCTCTCAGGCAAGTTCCAGGTGGCGGTGCATGGTGCAGGGTGCTATCAGTATACTGATAACAGCCAAATAGATTTCTCTATCCCCTCAAATACAGTTTTAGCATGTCTCCTGTGAATGTGTGTCTGGACTGGATGAGGAAAAACAAATTGAAACTGAATCCAAACAAAACAGAGGTGCTTGCCATTAAGGGTCCTAACCTAGGGATGGAGGTGTACCAACCAGCGTTGAACTCCCCCTAAAAGACTGTGTTCACAGCTTAGGAGTGCTCCTGGATCCCTCTGTCCAACTGTTAGCCCAGGTAGATATAAAGGTCACGGGTGCTTTTTACCAGCTTGGGCTGATGCGGCTGCTGTGCCCCTTCATAGAATTGGAGAACCTAAAGATGGCAGTGCACATACTGATAACCTCAAGGTTGAACTTCTGTAATGTGCTTTATATTGGGCTACGTCTGTACCAACTTAGGAAATTTCAGTTAGTTTAAAACACGGCAGTTAGGCTAGTTACAGGAACATCTAGGAGTGAGCATATCATCTCTATACTAAAGTCACTCCACTGGTTGCCAATTCGTTTCTGGTCACAGTACAAACTATTGGTTTTGCCTTTAAAACCCTACACAGTTTGGGTCCAGGTAAATTACAGGATCACCTTTTCCTTTATAACTGTCCCAGACACTGTGATCCTTTGGGGTTGCTACTTCAGTCTGCCAAAAAGCAACTGGCAACCATCTTCCAGAGGACTTTATCTGGCAGGCCTATTCAGACAGTTATAACTATGACTATTAAATTACATAGGGCTGTGCAACCATGGAAAAAATTGTTTCTAAACTCGATTCGTTTTTAGGGGGTTTTTGCGTTTCGTTATTTAAAAGAATTCCGAATTTTTTCTTTAAAAAAGTTCGATATTTATGAAATTTCGGAAATTACGAAACAATTACGAAATGATTTTGAAAACAATAACGAATCGATTCGTTAATGGCGGACGCGATTGCGCAATACACTAAAAAAACCCTCCAAATGGGACAGGGGGAACTTCTGAAGCTTCCCTCTCCCTCTGTTGTTGACTATTGGTGTGATAATTTATTTTTTTTATCACTGAAAAAACAACAACAACTATAAAACTTGCACCAGACATACGGAAATAATAACGAAACAATTACGAAACAATTATGAAACAATTACGAAATAAATTTTAAAAATTCGTTTCGATTTTTAGTTGCTCCTGAATGGTTCAATATCGGATCTTAAACCACTTTAAATACGAATTATTAACGAATTACAAAATTAACGAACGAAACCACACAGCCCTAAAATTACATTCTATGTTTCTTGTGTCTTAGCTTTTGTCTCAGGTATTTTGATATGTGTATGCTTTTATGGTTGCATTTTAACGATGTGTCCTGCGTTGAGCCGAAAGAAGCAAGCAATACATTATTATTATTATTATTATTATTATTAGTAGTAGTAGTAGTATTGGTGATGGTGGTGGTGGTAGTACAGAGATAGTATCCCTTTCTTGCCCTTCGTGTGCATTTTCTCTTGATCTAATTTTCCTTTGTCCAGATATATTTGATAAGATGGCAGATAGGAAACTCATAAATGCTTCAGAAAGATCAGAAATGTATATAAAAAACAAGGAATGTTCTAAGGTCCATTTTTGAACTGTTGAAGCAGTCACTCTAGGGATATACTTGATATAGTAGAAAAAGAGAAAATAGCAAGGGGGGGGAGGCAAGTTACAAATGCATTTTTAAAACAATACAAATGTTTTCTATATAAAGGTGGACTTGAGGACCCTCTGTGAAAAGATCCCTGCAATATTTCTGCATCATATAAGCCCTCTAATTTATTATAGTGTTCCTAATGGAAAAATAGGAAGACAGCAGACTGTTTTACTACCCACTTTTAATGGAAATTACACAACAGATGAATCTCAGGAGACCATAAGCAGTGATAAAGGTAAATATTGGCTCTAAAGAATGACAAGCTACTATCCCTATATATCCCAAATTCTCAAAGACGGTTATCAACTATTATTTCATTTTACTGTTTTCATTGTTCTATCAGCCCAGAAAGTTTGCTTGCTAGATAAAGTGAATGTATTATCTCTGATGTGCAGACACAACACAATGGGAAATGATCATGCATTTAGTTTCAAACCTTAATTGGCGTTGAGTAGTTCATATTATTCAATGAAAAGGACTTGTAGGTCAAAGTAGCACAGTATTTGAACATAAACATCTAAACAGGCCACAAGAAGCCTTGACAGTATTCCTCCACTTGAAAAAAAAAATAGAATTTTAGTTCAGTCATGATACAAATATTTATTACTGGACCCTTTTCATGGTTAATCAGAAAATATTAGGCTCATACATGAGGTTAGTATGTATGGCTAATCTCTGTCATCATGCTAAAAAATAGCAATGAAGCTCAAAGAAAACAAAGACAAAATTCAGATAATTACAAATAACAAATGATGACTGCATTCCAATTCCCACATTGATTAAAGAAGAAAAAAATGACAACTTCAAATTATTATGCAACCAGAACAAAATTCTCATAAACAGGTCCACCCAATTCTTTAAGTCTGGACTAATGTTGTTCATGGCCTCGTATGTTAATAGTGAGATTTTAAACATGGAGAAATTTCTAAAGTAGTCTTTAATCAAAATGAAGTCCCAAGAACAGAATGACTGCAATTATTCTAGAATATAGCTATCAAACAATTCAATCTCTTGATTTTACACTGCCATTGTAAATTGATAATTGTATATAAATGAAATGAAGCTTCTGTCTGTTAGTTAGTTACTGCATATGATGAAGGGACAATAAGTTTTTCACCACATTTGAAGAGTACTTGGGGACTCTATTGTACATAGAAGATTCAACTTTTGGGACTACTGAGTAACACCAAAGTTTCTTTTTTATTATTCATATGGAGTACTGTGGCACCCCTTTTGAAAGATTTTGGTAAATTTAATACCACATCAAACATAAACAGCTGGATAAGTTTCACCAAATGACTTAGATTATAAACTCTATGGTATTCGTTGACTATACATCTGGGCACTCAATATTTTCATTCATAAAAAATAGTGAGTTTGATGTTAGATTAAGAGAGGCATGTTCTCTCAAGGACAACTAAGTCTGGATCTACACTGCCATATTAACTCAGTTTAAGAATGCAAATGAATTGCATTGAATTGGATTAAATGGCAGTGTAGACTCATATAATCTGGTTATATGAGTTATGGGTTATATTGTTCATCATGAGGAATATTTGAGCATCCAAAGTGATGGGAAATCCTTCTAGGCAATTGAAATGAAACAAAGATCAAGAATGGTTAATGGTTCCTCTGAATAACACTAGCACTACAGCTAGGAAATGATATAAACATTAATAGTAGATTTTAAAAAAAATTAAAAAGAGGTTAATTCCACAACATACATTGTTTTAAAAAATTGTTTTTTTCCACCATACTTCTGAAAGGTGTAGACATTTAAAATGTTCTAAATGCTTAGAATCTCTTTTCTCAGTCTTAATGAAAGAAGAAGGTTATGCTAAACAATGTTATTAATGTTTGCTTCTGACCCTTTTCGCCATTGCAATGCAGTCCCAATGACATCTCTGCTTGAGGATTTGGCCTTGGGATGGAAGCATAAGAAAGCTAGGTGAAGAAAGGACAACACTGTCATATAATTCATCTCCTCTTTCCCAAGATATTTCTGAATATAGTGCATCAGGATCTCTCCCACTGTCACCATTGCCAAATACTATTCAAGTCAGAGTCAGGAGAAAGGCAAGGAACAAAACTGAAATGACAGATTGTTTTGTGACATAAGGAACTGGAGGACCGAAAACTGCAATAGGTTTGGGCAAAGAGCGACTGGCCTGAGGCAGCTTGTGTCAGGAAAAGGAAGCCACAGTCCTGGGACAGCTGTGCCCGAGAGCTTTGGCTTGTAAAGACTGTGTAGACCTAAATGCCAACAAATATTTGGCCACAGCTGATCTATAAAAAGGAACTGATGAGAAACATGAAAATAGAGAAATCCCGACTGTCACATTACCCTGAGACAGCTGTTTGCCTCCACTCTCTGTTACTGTGGCTTTCACAAAATATTAATCACACACACAAAAAGCAAAACAAAATAAAAGCCAAACCAAATAAAAAGATGTCCAGCTCCCTCACCTTCATCAATCCTCTGACAATGTAATGTTCTGCTGCAAGTTATTTATCACCATTAGATTGTTTTAAGATCCAATGGGATCAGTGGAGTGGTTAAGGGCATTTGACTGGGACTTGATCTGGGATTCTAGTTCAAGTCCACACTGTATTTTGAAATTCAGTGGGTGATCTTGAGCTACTAGTACCTGAAGCTAGCTCATTCAGTCTACCAGTATTATAGGTATGAAGTAGACTCAAGTCTATGAGAGCTTATGCTACCAACTTTCTAGCAAAGAAGACTAAGGTCACAGCTACACTGATCACTTAGGTTAATTTAAAACTGGTATAGAAGAAAGCAGCTTAGGTGAGTGGATGATAAGACTGGAAATCCTAGAACTTGAATTGGTTCCAATATCCACAGCTAGACAATTTTTAATCACTGCAGGTGTCCACTCTGCAATTTACATTCTGTGGAGCCATTTTTCCATATGATGTGGTTTATACCAGAGGTAAGCATTAAGGGCTCTGTTTAGAACTATTCCCCAACTTTATTTGTGTTAGTTTAAAGCCCATAAAGATTGCTGCAGTTTTATAACCACTACATTTTCAAGCTAACTCCAAACTTCATTAAAGGGTCAGTGTAGATGTTTCCTAATGACTTCATCACACTAGAAAATGAATCCACTTTAAATCAGGTTTCTGCCTCCTGCAGGATTTTGGGCTTTGTATTTTAGTGAGGCTGATAAATGCTCCTCCCTAAACTACAAATCCCAGAATTCTGAAAGAAAGAAATCGGATTTAAGTGGATTCATTCTCGGTGATGAGGTTGTAAGTCTATTTTTAGTCCATAATATGTGTAGGAGTGGTGGTGGTGTGGGATTGGTTGTTACTCTCACTCACCTTCTCTAACATATACCGAATGCAGGCAAACTAAAAATGTTCCTCAATTTGAATTCCTGCTTTTCAACCTGTCCTTCGTACAGAAAATACGTGCTCTGTGATAACATGTTGCATGTTTATATGATTTGTTGCTGCTAAATGAATTGGAGAGTGGGAGTGATGTTCAACACAATGATGGCACACTATGCATTGGGATTTCTTAATAGTATATTACATAGAAAGGAATGGAAAGGCAAAAATGAGTTGCCATGTTCAACAATCACCCCATTATTATTTGCTTGTATAACAAAATTGTGTTCCAGTTAATATTAAATTAGATCATATTTATTTGTGCAGTACTTGATTGATTCCATTTTTATTCCACTCCTCAGCAAAAATGTTCTTAGTTAGAAAATGTCCATCTGAAAAAGACATAGAGTGATAGAAAGTAACAGACCATGGTACAAGCATCTACAAAGTTACTCCTTTGTGTTAGAAGCCCCTCAATTCCCCCATCCAGTTTAACTACTGTCTGAGGGATTCACAGAGCTGTCATTCAAAATTGTGACATTTCCAGGTAATAGAGACTGCACACAGTCTTTCATTCATTCAGACTTTTACCAGATTTGGAACTGATCAGTTGCACAAACTGGCTGCATCTTGTGTCTTCAAACCACCCCTTCTGTTCAGTACTGATGGAAAAGCTCTGTGAAGCTGTAAAGTCTCAGGGTGCATTTACATTGTAGAAATAATAATGTTTGACTCCACTTTTACTGCTCAGTGGTATAAAATCCTGGGATATGTAATTTGGTGAGGGACCAGCACTCTTGGCAATGAAGGGTAAACACCTTGTAAAACTACAACTCCCATAATTACATCGTATTGAGCCATAGAAGTTAAAGTGCATTAATTCTGCAGTGTAGATGCACTCTTAGACAGCTAAGGTAGATTTTACAATTAACATTTATGTGAATATATTTTTGGACTCAATTTGTGTTGTTATTAAATTTATAAGAACTTAAGATAGCAGCCTAAAAGAGTTGCATCAGATGAAGAACATCTTAAAATTGACCAGAAAACAGAAAAGGTTGGAAACTCTGAAACAAACAATCTTTGAAAAGAATAGGAAAGAATTATTAGTGTATAACCATAAGCTATGTTATAATTTTAAATATATGTCTACCTTTTTTATTATGAAAAGCTACATTTGATCACAAAGTCTCTGAAGTTGGTATGTTTTCTAATGGAATCAAAATAAAGTTTTGTACCTGATTTGATAATTACTGCAGGTACCTCCAAACAAATTTGGAGATTTCTGTAATTTTGCTGACATGTACATGGATTATGTAAGCTTGACCAAACATGATATTTAGACTTAGGTTGATACCATAAACGTTTGTTTGCCCATCTGGATGATCAAATGTCTTTTTAAATAGAAAATTGCAAGTTGTGATCCATTTTGCCTGTAAAATGGTGTTTAAGGTTTAAGAATGGTATGTGCTCCTAGTCAAAGTTTTGTATCATATATGAAATTAGTGACATCAGTGCTGGTAATACTGGCTACAGCTATACTCAAAATACAGTCACCTCTATTAATATGAGGAAAATGTGATTTTATAGTTGTAATTGCACTGTTTTATATGTTTTAATGCTCTTAAAGTAAAGGTAAAGGTTTCCCCCTGACATTAAGTCCAGTCGTGTCTGACTCTTGGGGGGGTGTGTGTGCTCATCTCCATTTCTAAGCTGAAGAGCTGTGTTGTCCCTAGACACATCCAAGATCATGTGGCCATCATGACTGCATGGAGCACCATTACTTTCCCGCCAGATCAGTACCTATTGATCTACTCACATTGCATGTTTTCAAACTGTTAGTTGGGGCTAACAGCAGGAGCTCAGCCTGCTCCCTGAATTCAAACAGGTGACCTTTCGGTCAGCAAGTTCAGCAGCTCAGTTGTTTAACCCACTGCACCACCGGGGTTTGCCTTGCTCTTAATCTCAAATTGAAATGTTTATTTAATTGTATATTGGATGTATATTGTTTTTAAGGCATTGAATTATTGCCTATGCTGTAAGCTGCCTTGAATCCCCCTCTGGGTCGAGAAAGGCAGGATATACATTTAGTAAATAATTAAGTAATTAAATATCATCGGCCTGAGATTCAAATTACAAGAAAGAATGAAAGGAAAGATATATAAATCACCCAAACTACAAATGATTCCAATGACTGACATTTTCATTGGGGTATCATGTGTTAATGGGCTTCCTGATGGTACAGCAGGTTATACCATTGAGCTGCTGAATTTGCTGACTGAAAGGTTAGTAGTTCAAATACAGGGAGTGTGGTGAGCTTCTGCTGTTAGGCCCAGCTTCTGCCAACCTAGTAGTTTGAAAACATACAAATGTGAGTAGATCAATAGGTACAGCTCTGGCGGGAAGACAATGGTGCTCCATGCAGTCATGCTGGCCACATGACTGTGGACAACACTGGCTCTTCGACTTAGGAATGGAGATGATCACCACCACCCCTGAGTCGGACATGGTTAGATTTAATGTCAGGGGAAACCTTTACCTTAAGCTATCATGTGTTATGATAAATCATTATTATAGTAGCGTGGGTCATTCATTTTACCAAATATAAAGCTATACTTGACTTCAGCTGCCACAGCAATATCTTATGGAACCCTGGAGTTTGTAGCATGAATGAGAAAGATGGCCCCATGGGGAGATAAAGGAAGTGTCTATGAGGTAAGGGCCTTGACAATAAGAAAACATAGATTTCTGGCTCACATCACTTACAGTGAAAAGCATATGAAATCACTGCAAGCACCATACACACAACTGAACTGAGGAGATTGTCTTTGGATGGATAGATTAGGATATGTGCATGTCAGTGATCCTTTTTTGCTGATTGATTTAAGCCATTGCACTGCACTTGGACGCCATGTTTTAAAATGATAGAGCTGAAACACAGAGAGGTGAGAAAAGAAACCAGCAAGCAATATTTATTTATTTATCGTGTCAGGAGCAACCAGACAGTTGTATTACGTTTTTAACGAAACAAACAAACAAACAGACAAAACACAAAGTTTGAAAGCTTGGTAGTTGATTAAATGTCCTTTGACCAGTATCTGGCCACTTGGAGTGCTTCTGGTGTTGCCGCAAGGAGGTCCTCCATTGTGCATATAGCAGGGCTCAAGTTGCATTGCAGCAGGTGATCAGTGGTTTGCTCTTCTCCACACTCACATGTCGTGGATTCCACTTTGTAGCCCCATTTCTTAAGGTTGGCTTTGCATCTCGTGGTGCCAGAGCGCAGTCTGTTCAGCACCTTCCAAGTCGCCCAGTTTTCTGTGTGCCCGGGGGGGGGGGGGGGGGAGTCTCTCATTTGGTATCAGCCATTGATTGAGGTTCAGGGTTTGAGCCTGCCACTTTTGGACTCTCGCTTGCTGAGGTGTACCAGCGAGTGTCTCTGTAGACCAGCAAGCAATGAAACAAGAGCAATCTTTGATGATGAGCTGCATAAAGGATTTTCCCATTTAATTTCACCCTCAATTATCTGTTCAGCATTGTAGTAATACTACTTAAGGAACTGCTCTTTTAATTTTTACTTTTTTGGGGGGGAAAGGCATGTACAGAACCAGAAAGAGAATGAAGCATTGCTTCTATAGCAACCTGAAGATCGAAGTAAAACAAAATGAAAGAAAACTGTCTCAGTAAGATTTGGCTTGGGACAAGTAATCAAGAAAATAACATAATCAGCATTACATAGCAAATGCTTTTTAATCACAAGGGAGCAATTTAGAATAGTATGTGCATTATGAATCATAATTAAATGGCATATTGTTCCTTCTTGGGTAATTGAGGATTTCCTTTCCTCAACAACCCAGCCATACTGAGAGCAACCATTTGTGAATATGTTGGACAGAGAATAATAGGATCTCTCTTTCTAATGGATAGACAAAAAAAAAGCCTAGAGATGCCTACCAAAGCCTTTTGATACACTTAGTTAGATGTAAGCTTGGAAACACCCAGTATTTTAATCAGCAACTTAGTGAAAGCCAGCAGCTCTGAAACAGGAACAGATAGGCCAAGAAAAGTCATTTTTCATCTCTCATGATACTAAATGCAAGGTTCTTCCAACAAAGCTGAGTGGTAGGAGATTTGGAACAGATGAAAGTAAGTACTTCTTCCCATAGCATATAAAACTTGGGCAGACTGGTGGCTTACAAAGCTGCTGTCTAACTTACAACCGTTTAACTCAGTTTTTTTTAATCACTGTGGATGTTGCCATTCTTTATCAACTGCGGAATGGCAAAACTCTCTCAATGAACCCACCCTTTGAGATGGGTCAGCCACCTCCCAACACATCCATTTATTGTCTGATGGAGAATCAGGAGTAGGGGCATGGAAGAAATCTCCAGCTGCATTCCTATGGTTGGATTGGCATCCCATTATATTGAAACAGGACTGACATTGTGAGAGACATCTGGAGATCCCTTGGGAGGTCACAGAAGTTGCCTGTCTCTGTACTTTGGAGAGCTGCATCACCATCAGAACTCCTGGGGAGGGTTTCTGGGGTCCACCAAAATAATCCTGGGGGCTGCATGCACTCTGCTAGCCAAACTTTGCTGACCTTTCAGCTGTGGAAACATAGATTGAATCACTTCACCCTTGCTGGTGAATAGAGACAGGATGGGGAGCTATTGACAGGTTCTACCTGGCAATAGCTAGAGATTGAATCATGGGGAGAGAAAGGCAAATGGTACTGGGATGTACATGATATCATGTTAGTTCAGTTGCAATAATGGTTTGCTGGCGTCATGCAATAAAGTGTGTAAGAAGCTTAAAGTTGTTACGAGTTTCTACATTTAAGGCCATTTGAGTTTTATAATAGGAAAAGGCATGAGGCACTCTGAAAATGACAATGATGTTGATAATGTGCTTCACTCAGGCCAAGCTATGTACTGCTCTTTGGGGAGTAACAGGTATAGCTGGAGAAGTTCTTAGACTTTCTGAACAGTTGGCAGAGACTGAATGATCCCCCCTCAAAAAAAAAAACCCATTGTAAAATCAATCTTTCTCTGTAAAGACTTTTCATGTTTTAAAATGTGCTTTATGTGCAACCTGAATCCCTCGATAATGAAACTGCTTGAGTGCTTACTATAAATAGATTGAAGTGATCCACGCACACTTGTTGCTTTACTCTAGCAGATAAACTTTTCATGATGGCGGGATTAATAGAAAGGGTCCACAAAGCTTTGCTATTGTTCCAACCTTCACCAGCAAACATTAAACCACAATTGTAACACTTAACTGATAATAAATTGAAGTTATATCCAGAGGGGATTTTCCCTCTTACTTCTATTTCTGGAAGCTATTTATCTTTCCCTACACTGACAGTCTCCCATTGCAAGGCACTGATAAATAATCCTGTAACTTGTTCAGTCTCTCTCCTCCCCCACTGTGTCTTTAAGATCAAATGTCAGAAGTTTTGTCAGATTTGTTTTTTTAAAAAAAATGTTAATCCAAATTTGTTTTTTTGTTCCTCTCTATGAGTACCTTCCCTGAGGCATTGCAGGGACTCAGGGATGGCCTTAGAAGCTACCTCCAAGACTCTTATGCTTTCCCCATTCTGCTTGGGCAAACAGGTGACCTTGGATCATAAATTAATTACATTCCTTTCCCTTTCTTTTCATCACCTACATGATCTTGAAGGTAGTGCAGAAACATGCCAGACATATCCTACTCCTACTGAAACAGAGTGAAACTACTGTGTCCATTGCAATCCAGTTTATGGGAGAAGGTGTTCCTCTGTACCTCCCCCATGGGTATGTGCATGGAAAAAGTACTCTGTGGGTAGTGCATCAAAAATTATCAAGACTATAATCAACAAGAATAAATACCCCCATTTCAGAATGTCTCCCAAAAGCTGACAATATGGAATGCATCTTAGAAACACAGACTGTAGGTTATGGCCATTGCATCCATGATTAGACTTCATGATTCAGAAGTGGAATGAGCTATTCTCAGACAAAAACAGCATCATCATCATAGGCTATTACTCATGGGTGAGTATAATTGTCTTCCAAAGGTAAGTCCTGGCGGTGGATTAGAACGACTGAATCCACACCCAGCACACACGGGCTGCTCCAAAGTTAGGGGCTTCCAGATTTCCCAGTCCTCCCTCTGTCACCACTCACTGATCACCAAGGGAGTTTTGTTGGTTTTGGTTTGCTTGGAAGATGACTGTATGTGAATTTGTTTTATGTGTGGGGATTGGTTCACAGCAATCAACACACAATCTTCACAGAAAACTTCAAAAATACCTACATACATATATCAGACTACTGAAATTGTACAAAATAGAAACCAAAATGAAGAGATGAAAAGAAGGAAGAAAATGGGAGCCATCTATAGGAGTTAACCTCAAAAAATATGGGACAAGTGGAAACATGACAACTAGAATGTCCTGAATTTTGAACGTGCCAGCTATGGCCCCTGCTTGATGCCTATAACATAAATCAGGATCAAAAAGTCCAATACTTCAATAATATTCCTAAGCCAGTTTGAGAGCAAGAACAAACAGTAGCCAGGTTTTCACCCCAAAAATGAGATGCCAAAAGTTCACTTAGAATAGTATTCCAGGGTTCAAGGATGCAAAACGTAGTCAGAGTTCCAAAGTCAAGCCAGAGAGTCCAGGGTCAAAGTAAAGTCTAGATTAAGATTTTCCACAGTTCCAAGGTATGACAATGTCCAAGACATAGTTACAGGAGCAACAGCAGAATTCAAAACAGGATTGCAGGAATAAGGGTAGGGTCTACAGATCTAACCCAGGGATAACAGCCAAGACACAAGTATGAAGGTACAGTGTTATCTGTACCCAAAGAGTTCCAGGCCCTTTATTTATCTAAAGAACTCAGCTGCTGCTCATTTCATCAAACCTATACAAATCATCACAGATTAACCCCTACCAAGCACCCAGCAACAACCAAGCTAAGCTAAACAAACTGCTAACCATGTTGTACATAGATGAGGTTGTTGTATGCCTTCAAGTTGTTTCTGGCTTATGGCAACCATAAGGTAAACTTATCATGGGGATTCTGGGACAGAGAGTGTGTGACTCACCAAATATCAAACAGTGGGTTTCTTTGGTCCACCAGCAGGGTATCCAGAGTTAATAATAATGAACTTAATAAACCTCAGGGCAGTTTCCACCATAGGTCAAACATTGCAATTACAGACATAAAAATATATGAGTATAAACATAGACATAATACTATAAAATAGTCATAAATATTTAAAATTAAAAACCAGTTCAGTGCTAATTCCATTGGGCAAGTTCAGTTTCCTATGGCCAAGATTTGAGAGTGGGCCTGGATAGCTATGGGAGGGCTGGGCTAATATAATGAGGTAAGCTATGTCAAAACTGTGTCAATAATGGGGAATTTAAATTGTGTATGGCAATGTGTATGTATGCAAAGTTATCCAGCAAGGATGGAGTTAAAGGCTACAGAGGGAATGGTCAGCTTCCTAGAAAGGACATTAAAAATGTTTCCTGCTTCCTCTGGTGTAGATGGACATTGTGTCATCACTTAGGTTAGTACTGGGCGTGGACTTACTGATAAGAGTTTTCTTCAATCGCCATTGTGGAAATGCACGCTGAACAGAATGGACTTACTTTTTGAACTGCTACCTGAGCTGCTAATTGACCAGAGCAGAGAGAGATTGATGGATTCACTTTGTATATAGTGTAAATGGCTTTACGACTGCAATAAAAGCTGTTTATAGCTTATTTTGGCTGCTGAGCTGTGCCGTGATTGAAGGGTGTTTGCATGGGGCCTGCAAGCTGCAGCATCCTTGCAGAGAGAGACAGTGACGATTGAGAATCTTGCACCCAAGTCTTAACAAACTAGGGCCAGGGGAGTGGATAAAAAGCAAGCATGATCCTGCATGATGGTCAGGGTGTGATCTGGAGGTATTTATTTCCAAGGACTGAGGCACAGATATGAGAGGGCTGGGCCAATGGGAGACATAGGACTGGGGAAGCGGGTAAAGTGCAGAGCACAGCCTTACCTAATGTCAGGGTAGTGCCTGGGGCTATTCATTTCCAGGGCCTGCTGAATAGCTATAATAGAACAAGCCCAGGTCAAGGGCAATGAAGTAGCAGAGGGCCAGGGAAGTGGGTAGAGCGCAGAGCAGGGACCTAACTGTTGGCCATGGTAGGACCTGGAGCTAATCATTATCAAAAGCCTGCTGGAACCACCAGGTCTTCAGGTCATTTAGGAAGAAGGCTCGTGACAGAGCTTGTCTTAGCTCTCTGGGGAGGGCTTTCCAAAGGTGAGAGGCCACCATCAAGAAGGCCATCTCTCTCGTCCTCACCGACCACACTTGAGACAGTGGCAGGAGTGAGAGAAGGGCCTCCCCAGAAGATCTAAGCATCTGCTGTTCATGGGGGAGATGCGATCACGGAGATAGGCAGGTCCTGAACCATTTAGTTGTAATCCAGCACTCAAATCACTGCATCACTCTGGCTCCCTGTAGATTAATTTACACATTCATAAGTGCAATAATCAACCACAAGGATTGGATCACTTCACAGTGAGCTGATCTTGCCTCAGCTGGGCACTATAGCCACCTCACATCTAGTTGCAAAGTGAGGCTACCAGTCCCATGCTGCTGTTTGCATTTTTTTTTGTCTTTAGTAGTCACAGCAACCAAACACTTGAACAGGGCTAGGGATTACATGGATATATGGATAAAATAGAAACAAAATGTCTACTTCACCCATCCTGTCCTATTTAATATGACAACTAAAATGTGGCGAGAAAATGCCTGAGGAAAATAAGCAATAGGGGGATGGAATGCCTGGAATGGAATGGTCCATTTTAGGCAATACTTTATAGGAATATTCTCAAGATCTGGACAGTAACTTGACTACCTAAAACTGTTTCTCGTGGGCTCTGGTTTCCATAGTGACTATAGAGTTAGCAGCATGATTCACGACTGCTCCCCCTCCCCTTGGATTCTTTCCAGGACGCATTTCAGACAATTTTAAAAAGATGATTTTAGCCTTTTGTATGTGTAAATCTCTTGATCAAAAATTACAGCTTTGTTCTTTCATATCATGTAACTCTGGGAACTATTTTTAGTAGCTCTGCATGTATGAAAAATCATCACCTACCCCAGCTACTTTTTGAGGCCAATAAATGGGTTTAGAAAAATGGGCCATAACTGCATACAACAGTCACATAAAAATCTTTATAATTATAAACATGAGTATATAGATGAGATTTTTACTCAACTCGAGAACTTTCACAGTGCCACCTAGTGGCACTCATTTTTATACTTTTAAAAATAGTATATACAAGTAAGTAAATGGCCATTTGGCCTTAAACTATCAATCCTTGAACAGAGTCAGCCCTTGAAAAATGCCTCAGAAAGCTGAGTTTTGCCATCAAGTATATTGCTAACTTCTGAAATGTCAGTCATTATCACATTTTCTATATAAAATGAAAAGCAGAGATGCTTTAAGGAGTATTTTGGAATCACCGTTTGATGTGGCTATCTAGCCAAGAGATAAAGTACCTGTTATGTAGCAGGTGGAGGAGAAAATGATAAAACAGGCACATTATATAATAATTGTTATTTCCCAGATGGAAGAGAAAAGAGTTAAATATAGTTTTATTAGAAATTCAGTAACTTTTAATTGAAAAAATGAACATTTTTCTGAGAGGTAAAGTAGACCATGGGAAATGTATTTTTGAGGTCTATACTTCCCAGAATCCCTCAGTCGACATAGCCATGCTGCTGGGTTATTTTCTGAGTTGGAGTCTTCCAATAAGATTTTTTTAAAGTTCTGAACATTGGATGCTAAGAGTTCTGGGGTGTGCTAATATTTACCATTTTGACTTTTTCTCTCCTGTTCTGTCTTTCCCTACTATTCCCATCTATTTCCACAGTAAGTTCAAAATGGCAAAAGCAACTAGTTACATTCCAAGATAAAGGAATGTTCATATCTTCAATTTATATTAGGGTGAGACAATAGTGGCATTTACTATTCATTTGAATCAAATGACCAAGAACCTTGGAATGGCGACACTGAGATGTTAACAAAGGGCAGCAGAATAGCTTACAAAGCCAGGGTTGTTCTCCATGATGTAGGACACTTGAGGGGGCTGATGTCCATTTTGAGTTTTAGATAACTATAAATGTTGTCGACCTAATTTGCTGATAAGATTTAGCAAATTTCTGGTTTTAGCCATGTCTGGATTTACAGACCAATTGATGCAGGGCAGATGACCATACATTTCTCCTCTGCAATTTTCCTTTGTAGTGCTGTCATATGCTCTGCCATTTTCCCCCCTGAAAGGGTGACCTTCATGTTTGGAATTGTGTGACCAACCCAAATCCATGCATCTGAGATGGTAAGGAAGAGAGCCGGTTTCACCACCACAGCAGGGAGAACTAGGTCATAGATATGGCAGATTCTTGTAAAAGGGCATTGCTTGATTCTCTTGGATGATTCATGGTTTTATTAATCACTGCATCAATTCTCAAAATGTCTTTGGGAAAAGAAAGTGGAAATGTTTCTGTATAGCTAACACAAACAGAGTTCTGCTTATTTAAGCAGAAGCAAGTTCCCGGAACACAAAAAAAGCATATATTTCTAGCACATATATATTTGATGAATTCAGTTTGTTGAAGGATTAACCGATGGGATGTTTTGACAGAACTTAATTATTTTTAGTGTGATAAAGTAACAAATTAGAGGAGACTGGGAGGATTAGTAAATAAGGCATTTATTTTCCATAATTAAGACCTAGCTTACAGTTCTAAGAAAAATGGGTTATATTATCTAATTTCAGTGACTATATTTTCGTTCATTGCCCACATGACCCAATTTTCTATTCAAAATCCTAAAGTGGGGGAAATAGGTTTATGGATAGCAAATGCCATCCAGGCACTTAATTATTTCAGCCTGAGGAAAATTGCGATCATCATTAAAATGATGTAGTTTCTTTTTTTAAAAAAAGGGCTGAGTTGTTTAAATTGGCTTTATTTTTGGTCTGGCATCTTATGTTTTACTTTCAGGCTTAAATCTTATGTTATCTGCTCAAGAAATACATCTATACCAGTGGATTGCCAGTGAATCACATATCTGTGTACTTATCCCACCCAACAGATTGACAGAGTAATTGGTTTACTGCATTTCCTTGCTTCTACATCTCTTTCTACCATGCTGTCTTTGCTATTCACCAAGCCATATATGCTCAAAATCTCTTTAGGTGATGCCATGTTTGAAATGGCCCCATTTGGGATTTGGGAGAAGAAGCCATTCCAAAAAAGTAAGCTCAGGCTTGAGGCTGCTGTAATGTAAATGATTCTATGACAACACAAATGCTCCAGCCCTGATGAAGAACATGTCATGAATTGGCAGGAAACCCTTTATCAATGATTTTTCTAGGAATGATTTGAAACCTTTCTTGAATATACTTAGCAAAATCAAGAATCACTCCCTCTGCTGTAGCTGGTTCTTGAGTATTTTGCTTGAAAATTCTTTTTTCTTGCCCTCGTTTTCATTTTTCATCCTTTTATTTCAGAAGCTTCATTATTTTAGACCTGAGGCATGAAAATGGTTCCCTCTGTGCACACATTCAGAGCTTGAACAGGACAAATGGTATTACATTTCTATACTTGGATGCACATTGTAGATGCTAATGCCAGCTTATGGACTCGAGGAGAGAGGTTCTAAGTTGAAATGATGGAGAAGGAAGACACTTGGCTAACAGTCCATAGGTTATCTGTAGCATGTTATGCTGGATCTGTATATTATGTTTGCTTTTTTGTTTGTTTATGTATTTATGCCCAACACTTCTGCTATTTGTGCTTTGAGCACAGTGGTTGAATAGAGAGATTTTACAGGTACAATACTATTGACATAGTTCTTAATCTTACACAATGAGGATTTTGATTTTTATGGAGCTTCTTCATACATACAACTATAGGCTTCATTTAAAATGTCTCATGATATTACAGAGTAAGACCAATGTGCATACTGAGCATGTGGATGGCAGACATGACTCAACCTCCTGGACAGCTTTGTAGATGGGAGTCATTTGAATCCCTTGTATACGATTCATTATTTATTTTTTATCAGTGTGATAACGATAATATCTCCATAATTTATAGGGCTGAACACACCTGATATAATCAACTTAGAGCAATTAAAAACAATTCAAAAGTATTTCAACAGTTTTAAAATCCCTGAATATTTCAAAGTAATGTGATTGTTCAAACAATATAAAAACTAGCAAACAGAAGCACTAGAAATAAAGCTAATCTTCTTCGGTGCTGAATGATTAGATCAGGGGTCCACAAACTTAGATCCAATGGCCAGATGCCTCCTCTCCCCAAAGTTCACTTACTGTTGCAATCCAGAGCAGAGAACGAGGCCTAAGATAACTATCCACCACACTTGGCTGTGAAAAACAATCCTTTTTTTATTGAAGAAAAATGGTTACAAAATAAAGGAAAAATGCAAGTCAAAAGGCACAGCAAAATCAGCAAACATGAATTTAAATGAACAAAGCAAAACCAAAAGCCTCTCTGAGAAATACTTGAATCTGTTAGCAATCCACTAACCGTACTTGATATCCTAGAAATCTTTCCATACTATGGCCATGGAACCGGGAGAACTGCCAAGGTCTTCATCAATTCTGAAACGATGCCTGAACTGAGGGAATCAGCCTGGCGTATTGCAATTAAAACTCAAGAATCGGTTCCGTGAACCGCCCTTCTGTTTTGAAGCTAATGTTTTTAATTCTTGAATTCGGGAGGATCGACGCAAACTGAGTGTTTTATTTCTGTCTTCCCAAATTTGGCTCCTTCTGTTGTCATTACAGTTAACAGGTGCAGAAGGGAGAGAAAGTTCAAGGTCTCCATCTGCAACATTCTCATTAACACTGGTACTTTCATTTTCCAAATCTACAGAAGTTCCTTCCTCACTAATTTCAGGAACATTGGCATTTTCCAAACCTACAGCAGATTCTTCCTCACTAATTTCAGGAGCATTGGCATCAAAAGGTACATTTCCACTAGCATCAGTAAATATACTTTCATTAGCATCAGGAGGAACAAACAGAGAATCAGGTTCAAGTTCAAACTCAGGCTGAACCCCAACACTTACCTGCCTTAAATGTTAGACTTCGGGTCACTCTAAGTCTGAAATCACTTAAAGGCACAGAACAACAACAATAATTAACTTGACTATCTCATCAGCAAAAAGGAGGCCCATACTTTCCATTGAAATACTGATAAGTTTATGTTGGTTATAATTGTTCTTCATTTTAAATATTATATTGTTCTTTCATTTCATAGGGGGGTTTTCTGCACTACAAATAAGATATGTCCAGTGTGCATGGGAATTTGTTCATGGTTGTTTCAAACAATAGTACGGGTCTAACAGTCTGAGGAACCGTGAACTGGCCCTCTGTTTTAAAAGTTTGAGGATCTCTGGATTAGTTACATTTTAAATTTAGGAAATACAGTATGAATCTGCAGGGAATATGTTACCAGACTTTATGTGGGCATGTGAACCCTATTATTTGCCAGAGGTTCTGAGAAAAAAAATGTAATGTGTACAGGATACTCTATGGGAATAAGTGAAATGATGTATATTTCTCACAACCACTCTCACAACCACCATGTCAGACTACACAGAGAAGCCATTGAAATCCACAAGCATGTGGACAATTTCAACAGAAAGGAAGAAACCATGAAAATGAACAAAATCTGGCTACCAGTATTAAAAAACTCAAAAATTACAACAGCAAAACAACAGAGAGTAAACAATCAGGCACATCAAATCACCTCTCAAAGAAAGATTCCCCCCAGGCATTTCCGAGCCATTAAATGCTAATCAAGGTGGTCAGTTGAAACATTCACACCTAGCTCCAGCAGACAAAAGTCCTTTGTCTCACCCTGGTCATTCCACAGATATATAAACCCATTTTCCTACTTCCAACAGACCTCACTACCTCTGAGGACACTTGCCATAGATGCAGGTGAAACGTCAGGAGAAAATGCCTCTAGAACATGGCCATATAGCCCGGAAAACCTACAACAACCCAATTATGTATATTGATTGTGCAGATATGGGAGTCATGTTGTAAAAATAAAGTCAATCTCAATTGGGCTTCCAAGGGGAGAGCTTCTACAATTGGGTTGCTATAACTAAGACAACCCATAAAAAACCCTTATTGTATGGGTTCCCTTATTGATTAGTATCATTTATACATCCTTTAAGAAAGTTGAAGAAAAGGTGGCCTGGGGAACACCACCACTGAATAAAATATGAGTTGTGTGTGTATTTCTTTGTGTATCTCTGTGTTTGCTTATTTGTGTTTGTGTAGATATATTCTGTCCTGTTTAAAATATTTTATTTAACCACATATTTGAATCAGAAGGACATTTGTTACCTCTGTTTTTAAATCAAAAGTTGGCTATTTCTTTACTCATGGGAAACTTCAAGACTTATGACTACTAGTCTTGACATTGGATGACAACAGGGTATTCTGCTTTGTTATAGAGGACATTTGGAACTTTCAAAACTTTAGATTATGTGTATAGTACTTGAGTTGAAGATATAGAAGTAATAATCACAACAAACATAAGTACTCTTCCCCCTCAACCCCCTACTTCTTCCTCACTAATATAGTAGATATTTATGTAATCCCACTCTACACATCAGAGCTCCACAACACCTACCCCTTTTATTTTTCCTTTTTTCTTTGTGTGAAAAATATTATTTCTTAAATTAACCCTCATCACATCGACGTCCAAAATGTAGGTGTCAGTGGAGCGGTTTGCTGGGCAGTGTGGCAAATCCATGGGAAAGGGGGGAAAACTTCAACCCATTCCCTGTATCGCCCGCATCACCATTTTCCCCATCACCCTGGGGAAAGCATCACAGTCCAGCTTTACCCCATTCTGGCCCCATTCTAAGTAATGAGAAACAGCTCCCAGAACCCCAAAACAATATGTTCTCTGGCTATACTGCTAGGAGACTGGAACTGTAATTTTTCTAAGCTCTCTATACCTGCAGAGTTTGCTGTTACATTAAAGTTGTGCCCAAGACAAGGTGGTATCCTCCACTAAGCATCTTACTATTACTCTATAATCTTTCAAAAAATCCCTATGAGGCTGGGACTGGTGGGAGTGGGGTTAGGAGAGTCTCAATTTTCTAAAATTATCATCCACTGAGTTCTGAAAGGACAGACCTGCATGCTGCTGTGGGAGACCTTGCCCTCTAGCCATGACAGAAACAAAAAGGTCAGGATTAAGAAGGAAATCATGTGTGATAGATCTTTAATGTTTACATAGCTAGTCAAATGTATGCGGCCTTTGGAAGAATAGAAGGGTCATTGCTCCCATATTTTGACACTCATTAGCTTGAGAAGCGACCTCCAATATGAAAATGCACAAAGAAAGAAACAACATCAGGACATAAACAACAATGATTACAACCGATTAACTAGAAATCCTAATAAAGCAAAATATCCTCACTCCAAGTTGGATGGCATTATGCAACCAAACAGATGGATCATTATACAGCCAGTGACCTAAAAGAGATTAATCCTGCGTCTCTGGCATTTTAGTACGTTCATGTGAGGGATCTGTGGGTTTAAACTGCAAAATTCATAACTTTACAATTATTCCCCAAGCTGATTATCTGTTGAGAAGTTTGTCGTGACTCATGGGCAGGTTTCTTGCACTGTAGGTCAAAGAAATGACTAATTAAGAAATATTTCCCACATTTATGCAAAAGCGTATGTTTTTAATAGTGCTTCATTTTTTTTCCTCCTGAGAATGGTAAGACATAAGCTGATGTTAACCTTATATCTACTAATAACTTTTATATCATAATTAACTGTTTTTCTGATTCTGAATCTGAGTGTCAGATTATTTTGGCACTGTACATTTTGAACAAAATATGTCATCTGGTAATTGCACTGATTTTATTTTAAATACATAAAGAATAAAGGCATGGGATCTTTATCAAAACAAATTCTTTGCCATTCAGTTTATATTAGTCTGTGTTTACATGAATTCAATGCAGTGTATTTAAATCAGTTAATGCTAAATTCACTATTGATTGAGTGGGATTTATATCTTTAGAAGCATTTACTTAATTTATTGGTGGTGGGTTGGTTTTTTTGGGGGGGGGGGCGGTGGCTTGGAAAAAGTGGGTGGATAATTTAGACCTTATCCCAAAGAAATACACTGTAATATCTTTTCAAGAGTTACTTGTCTAGTCAAATAAGTCCTTAGTAATTTCAAATATTATATTGTTGTCCCCCCCCCACTATAATTTAATATTTTCCCATAGAGTTTAAAATAGTACATAATCACAGCTGTTCTGTCTTTTGAATATATGTAACTACCAAACCATTTTGAAGCAGAGGGCAATAAAAATATACTCATTGCAACTATACTATGCAAAGACTTCTTATAAAAAGAGTGGGGTGGTCAACATCGGAGATGGTGATGGTTAATCCTCCCTCTGTCTTCCTGTGGGCTGCACAGATGCATGGCTGGGTAGAAACTGGCCAAAATGTGACCAGGATTCCCACTAACTGTTTCAGCCATGTAGGGCCGGACTGAGGTAATTTTCAAGTGTAAGCGAACAGTATTTTGGCACCCCTGCCCCTCCAAAACCAGAAGTTGATTTACACAGGCTCTAGTCCCGAAAGGAGAAGTGAAGTCCCTTCCAAAAAGATGCCTTCCCTGCTGCCTCACTCCTCTCCTCAACCTTCATCCTGCCTCCAAAGTGCCTACTCCCATCTTGGGTCTGATTTCTTTTTTTGCCCTGTCAAAACATGCACACAAGATTACGTGGCTCCGCGGTGGCCAATCACGTTGCAGATTGTGCCCCCCCCCCCGCTTTCCGCTTGTCTCATGGCCCGGGGAGGAACTTTCCATTGTCATAGCAACTGAAGCCTAAGGAAGGGTGGGGGAGTTGAGGCCTGTTGTTAGTAGAAGGCCAGGCCCAAGGTGTGCTTAGAGTGGAAGCCTATAAAGCACAACTTGGGCCTTCCATTAGTTTTGGACTTCAACTCCCACAATTCCTAATGGCCCCAGGCCCCTTCTGCTTTGAACTAGATTATGAGTCTACACTGCCCTACAATCCAATTCAAATCAAATAATCTGGATTAAAACACTGGATTATATGGCAATGTAGATGGCACATTTGTCATAGGGTTAATTTTTCTGTAGTGTAACCCATGCATGGGCATACTTGTGGCCTCCAGGTGTTTTGGACTGCAACTTCCACAATTCCTAACAGCTTCAGGCCCTTTCCTTTTCACCCTCAGCTGCTTAAGCACGGGTCCAACTCCTGAAAGGAGAATCCAGTTCAAAGCAGATATTGTGAATTATCTGCCTTGATATTCTGGGTTATATGGCTGTGTGGAAGGGACCTCAGAGAAAAGTGGAAAGAACAATGTGTGGGGTGACAATAAGAGTTTAGCAAGCAAAAAAGGGATGCATCAAAGAACTGGGGTGCGTGACATGGTCAATGAAATCTAGGCGGCAAAAAGAAGATGGGAGGGGTACAAAGCAGGATCCGATGGACGTGTCGACCAACAAACGATATTGAGAGACCACAAACTAGATATTGTGAGAAATGGAAAAGAAAAGCACAGAATTGCATATTTTGGCAAATGGTAGATTTGTGTAAAGTTCAAAGATGTGGATTGATAACAAGGTGGATAGAAGAATATAGAGTGAGAGATGCCCCTTTCATACAGCTGTATAAAACCCCACATTATCTGCTTTGAACTGAATTATATGGCAGTGTGGACTCTGTGAGGCTGAACAGGTGCTCTTCTTCCCCCTTTTTTTCAAACCCACTAAGCCAGTGGTTCTCAACCTTTCTAATGCCATGACCCCTAAATACAGTTCCATATGTTGTGGTGACCCCCAACCATATTTTTGTCGCTTCTTCATAACTGCTACTGTTATGAATTGTAATGTATATATTTGGCATGCAGGATGTATTTTCATTTGTTACAAATTGAACATAATTAAACCATAGTGATTAATGATAAAAATAATATGTTTGGGGGAGTATGGACAACGGATGAAGGGATGACGAGAAGTGCCCCTGCCTTATGGAATTCCTTGCCGCCCTACATGAGAGCCATGTGTGACTTAGGGCCTTTTACTCAAAAACTTAAGACCTGGCTTTTTACTAGAGCATTCGATCCCTGTTAATTTTTAATTTTTGTATGTATGTATTTTATCTTTTACAATTTAGCTGTAAATCGCCTAGAGCATTCTCGGATGGAAGGCGATTAATAAGTAATTAAATGATGATGATGATGATGATGATGATGATGATGATGATGATGATGGTGATGATGATGATTTGAAGTACCTTCAACTGATTCAGCTCTGACTTCCACATCTCAATGAGACCCCCACAAATTACAGACCTGTACCACACTTGGCACACAAAACCCCCATGACGAACAGACATTCTGGAGGGGGCTGGGAGAAATTGACAGTGATTTATGGGAGATGTAGTTCACCTACATCCGGAGAGCACTGTGAATCCAAACGATTATGGATCTGGACCAAACTTCACACAAATACTCAATGTGCCCAAATTTGAACAATGGTGGAGTTTGGAGAAAATAGACCCTGACATTTGAGAATTGCAGTTGTGTGGATTTATAGTTCACCAGCCACCAAAGAGCATTCTGAGCTCCACCAACAATGGAACTGAACCAAATCCATCCATCACTTTCTCTTAGGTTGGTACTCAAGGTGATTTAGAAAAAGACAGCCCCTGGTTACACACCAACATAACCAGATTGGAATGAATCCATAACATCAGTCTTATTCAGAACCTCAAAAGGTGGAAGATCACTGCACATCCCAGAACTTTGCCCAAACTGGATATTAGAGACTGGCCATTAATTAGCCCATAGAATGGGGTCCATGTAAGCCTTTTCAAACAAGGGTCTTACAACTTCCCCCTCTAGGAAGGCTGGGACCACAGCTACATCCACACTGTAGACTTAATGCAGTTCAACACTATTTTAACTGCCATTTCTCAATTCAATTTATGCTTTGGTGAAGCATCAGAATTATTTGGCAAAGAAGGCTAAAGGCCTTGTGAAACTACAACTCCCATGCTTCTATAGCACTAAGCTATAGTACTATAGAGAGAGGCACACACTCCAATAATAATAATAATAATAATAATAATAATAATAATAATATCCAGCCAGCTAGTCCTCCTCTGACTAATTTGATAAGCCAAGAAAGGGAAGGATCTAGCATTTATAGCAACAGCGTAAGTTCCACTAATTCAACTGATATATTTTTAGTAGGAATAACAATAGGATTTAAACCATTGGGTTTCAAACCATGTGGAAATCTATTCACACAGGACTATATGAATATAATTTTTCCCTTATTTATGCATTAAATCATGCTCAGCATATGAAGACAAGTGCCAGAAAATACAATATAGGAGCTGGAACCAGGAAGTCTGTTTCTACTCCCACCCCTACCATATATTCAGTTATTTTTTTTTATAAATATCTTTATTAACGTTTTCATATTACACATTCAGTAAAAGGAAGAAAATAAAAACGGAAACGGAAAAAAGAATAGAAAGGGATAGCAAGGAAAAAGATTTATAAAAAGATTTATAAAGGTATATATTCAGTTATTTTGGATGGAAAGAGGTATGTGAAGGACAGTGTATCCTTCTCTAAATGGTGTAACTCTTTCTGAAGCAAGACATCCATAGGAAGTCAATTATACAAGAGAGGCCAGGTAGGAAATTGTAAGAGCCTGCTTGCCATTGTTCCAGCAGTGTTGCACTTTTCCAGCTAACACCGGCTGTCTCATGTGAGGACTTACTGTCTTATTTGAACAAAATTGGTGTATTTTTATTTCCTGTTTGAAGGATTTGTACCTCTTAAGGCAGAATGTAAATAATTATAAGCAGGCAAGTAAGCCAGACAGATACATACATATATAAGAGGCTGGCAGCTGTAAAGCCCACCTCCAGTGTAATTAAGCTACAGGAAAGGTCATGTAGTTGAGAAGAAATTCTTCGCCTTGTCTTGACAAGTACATTTCTTATTTCAAGATTTCATTGGAAATCAAATAGGAAAAATATATTTTCTAAGAAAGCAGGTTCCACAAACCATGGAGGAGGCGTACTCAATTAAGGAGAACAGTAGTGTACACAGATATACAATTTAGCAGCACACCGAAGTCATCAAAGTGCTCAGTTAACAAAGATGTAAAGTGATAGATATGGCAAGATTAAACATTTACTATGTACATGGTCTCTTTATATTTAAAATGAGTGAAATGAGGATTTGTATTAGGTTTCTGATACTGGCAAAAGGGAAAAAAGCATTTACATTTTAAATGTTTTCTGTTTTCTTTATAGAAGCAAAGTTATCATGCATGCCGAATTCCTGATTCTGATACGCATCTATCTTCCACAGCAAAGAAAGGTGGGCTATTCATCTTCAAAATGTAAATTAATTGAATCAATTTAAGAAATGATAAATGTAACTCTCTTGTGTGTCTATTACACTTTTCATAATCTAGCCTATCAAGACCTTTGCCTGAGCTGGTATTAAATCTAACATGTGCCAGATAGTGGAGAAGGTCAATCTGAACCAAAAAAAAAGAATGGCAATGAAAAGGATGGGGGGACAATTTAGGTTACAGTCCTACAAGAATTAAACAGTATTTTAAATTGGGTTGTTGTAGGTTTTTTCGGGCTATATGGCCATGTTCTAGAGCAGTGGTTCTCAACCTGGGGTCCCCAGATGTTTCTGGACTTCAACTCCCAGAAATCCTAACAGCTGGTAAACTGGCAGGGATTCCTGGGAGTTCTCGGCCAAAACACCTGGGGACCCATAGGTTGAGAACTACTGTTCCACAGGCATTTTCTCCTGATGTTTTGCCTGCATCTATGGCAAGCATCCTCAGAGGTAGTGAGGTCTGTTGGAACTAGGAAAATTGGTTCATATATCTGTGGAATGACCAGGGTGGGGCAAAGAACTCTTGTCTGTTGGAGCTAGGTGTGAATGTTTTAACTGACCACCTTGATTAGTATTTGATGGCCTGGCAGTGCCTGGGACAATCTTTTGTTGAGAGATGATTAGATGTGCCTGATTGTTTACTCTCTGTTGTTTTGCTGCTGTAATTTTAGAGTTTTTTTAATACTGGTAGGCAGATTTTTTTTCATTTTCATGGTCTCCTCCTTTCTGTTGAAATTGTCCTCATGCTCAGGGATTTCAATGGCTTCTCTGTGTAGTCTGACATGGCGGTTGTGAGAGTGGTCCAGCATTTCTGTGTTCTCAAATAATATGCTGTGTCCAGGCTGGTTCATCAGGTGCTCTGCTATGGCTGACTTCTCTGGTTGAGGTAGTCTGCAGTGCCTTTCATGTTCCTTGATTCGTGTTTGGGCACTGCGTTTGATGGTCCCTATGTAGACTTGTCCACAGCTGCATGGTATACAGTAGACTCCTGCAGAAGTGAGAGGATCCCTCTTGTCCTTTGCCGAACGTAGCATTTGTTGGGTTTTGAATTGTGTGTGAGGTGACCATCTAGCCTCTGTTTAAAACCCTCTAATTATTGGGAGACCACAACCTTCAGACTCAGTCCAAAATGTTTTCCTAATAGGTAAGTTGAATCTTCCGTTGAGGTTTGAATCTATTGCTTTGTGTTCTGCAGTTATTATGGAAAGCCTGATCCATCCAGCTCTAGGCCAACCTGAGCTCAGTTTAATATGCTGAAGTAAAATGAACTCACTGTGTGATTATGTAAAATGCAGCTTTACTTCTCACAGGTCATTGTCAGAAGAGTCATGTGCAAACTTCGGCCCTCCAGGTGTTTTGGACTTCAACTTCCACAATTCTTAACAACCTCAGGCCCTTCCTTTTCCTCCTCAGCCACTTAAGCAAAAAGAAAGGGACCTGAGGCTGTAAGGAATTGTGGGAGTTGAAGTCCAAAACACCTCGAGGGCCCCATGCCTGGTCTAGAAGGCAGTGATAGATATAAAAGCATAGAATTTTTCTCACATCCTTTCAGCCAAAAGCAAATGTTGGTAATTATATATCTGGTTTCCAGAAATTCACAGGACTCTTTCCACTTTTAGGCCCCCTACATTTCATAGACAAGGAGCTGTTTTCCTTTTTTTTTTTTTTAGGACCAAAGCAGAAAGAGACCTGGGTAACTACAAGTAATACCAGGATTGCTCTCTAGAAGGAGATTGATGCCCACAGGTTTGCAAAGGAAGACTTTACTTTTTCTTGATCTCTGTTGCTAGAAGGGGTAGGAGATTCCTGTCCTCAGAGTAAAAGTATTTTTATCAGTAAAGAAGCTGGCAGAACTAAGCACCATCCTTCCTAAAACCTCATTTTCATTGGCAAATATTCAGAGTGTCACAAGTAATGATATTTCTATCAAGTAGTTAAAATATCCAAATCACATTATACTACTAAGTGGTACAAAACTCTTTGTTGTTTTACTGCCACAGGCTGTTGTAGCTTCTCCTTTAGAAAATAAATCAAACTCTACACACTGCGGCAAGCAACTGCTAACATACATGAGCCAAGATCGTGAAGGGTTTCCTATTTTATGATGTACTATAAATGGAAATTGAATGGCAATACAGCTATCAGTGTCATGATTAAGAATGGTCACAGATAACCAAGTGTTTTCATATAACTATAGCTACCAAGTATCACAAGATTTTGTTATAGACCATTTTAATTTTCAATATCTATGAAGTCTGAAAACATTGCTTCAATGCACCTGAACCCCACATTTCACACAAGGAAATATTTTCAGGCACAGAAAGTGTTTGTACCCATACGCTTTTAGTGTCTTTCAAGTACAATGAAATTCCAAAATGGAGATACGGTCAATGAAGGGAAAATTCTCCTCTGTGAGTTTTTGTTCATCATAGAGCCCTTAAAGCAGGGATGGACAATAGCTTTAGGGTAATATTCTATATGGGCCTTCTAGACTCCATGTGGGCAGCTAAAAAGACAAAATAAATAGAGAAAAACCCCAAACTGGAAGTAGCTAGTAGGCTTGATTGGTAAAAAAAAAATGGTTCAAAACTCGTTTTGGATCTAGGGGGGGCTGGTGGTTTGATTTTAAAGTCACTTTTGAATTTTTTCTGGAAAAAGGTTGGAATTTTCTGAAACTTCTGAATTGCTTTGCTAATGACGGATGCAATTGGGCAATATGCGGAAAACAGCATTGGCAGTGGGGAAACTCCAGGGCCTTCTGCCTTCCTCATTTTTACACCAATCTTGATGAAACTGCTACAACACATTCTCCTCTGTTAGCATACCAAATTTCAACGTGTTAGAACATGTGAGCAGAAAAGAAATTTCCAGAAATGACTTTATTAATTTTACCCTCTCCCTCCCTCCCAAACACACTTTTCCTTCTTCTTTAGAACAGGACTGTTAGGACATGTTTAACATATAGACCTCAGAAAAAAGGGAGAGACCCCAATAAAAATAGAAAAGCTTTAATAATGAGCGAAAAAGAAGTTTTCAGAAATGATTTTATTAATTTCACTCTCTCCCTATCTCCCAAACAAACTTTTCTTTCTTTCTCTCTCTCCTCTGGCTCTAAACCCTTCCTCTCTTAAAATCTTCCCTTCTGCCTTGCCTTCCTCCATTATCCAAAACTCCTTTCCTCCGGCTCCAAACCCTTTCTTCTACCCCACACCCAACAAACAGCAGCAGCAACAACGGTCCAGCCTCCCCACTCCCTTCCCTAGCTGCCAATGAGCCTTCCAGGCTGTAATGGCTGTATATACAACAGATCTAGCTTAACATTAACATCATATAAAGTTATGAAATGTAATTAAACTATAGGTAAAATTGAAAGCAGTTAAACCATACAATTAAAAAGAAAAACAACAAATATGAACAGCACATGCTGCATTATTACTATGCTGGTTAGGGTTGCTGGAAGCTGCGGTCAAACAACAGTTGGAACACCTCATTACCTCTGAGGATGCTTGCCATAGATGCAGGCGAAACGTCAGGAGAAAAATTGCCTCCAGAACATGGCCATATAGCCCAGAAAAACCTACAACAACCCAACAGTTGGAAGGCCACACAATTCCATCCCTGGAGACCAATAAAATGAAGAGGATTTGTTAGTTACTGTTTATGTAAGTCTCAATGGTTTTAATTGCTCCACTGACTGAGGCTAATGCTTGGCTTAGCCTATAATTGTATATAACATACTAACATTTCTCCTTGCCATTATGTATCATGTGAAAATATGATAGTTGAGGGATATAATTTCAAAAGGGCCTTTTTATTCCATAATATGAAATATCAATTCACCCAAATCAGCCACTTGCACTTTGACCAAACCTTTGTGGGTTTCGAAATCACTGCAAAGCAGACTTCATAATGAAAGCTTCTGATCAAAACCATGCTTTTCCTTGGAGAACAGTGTAGAAAGCAATAAAACATTTTCCCCCAGAAGAGTATCAGCAAATAATGTGTCACCATGTATTCAATTTAAGCCTAAATATCTCCCACTACACTCTTCTCTTTATTTTGAAGATGCCATTTGGGGCAATCAGATACTGATACTATATTGCTCTTAGGTTCAAGCATCTCATAATTCCCAGCTTTGATAATTGCTTTTGCTTCCCTTTGGGAGCAAGGTTAATGTTGAACTAAATGATGAGCAGAACTGGGGCAGGAATGGGAGTTTGGGACTGGTATACAATTCCTTCCTCTAAGAGTTTTGATGCCCCCTAATTGTCGTCCATCTTTAATTCCAGTACATTTAATTACCAGGCCGTGCCTTTGCAGGAATTGAAAGGATATTGCAGAAATGCATTTTTTTTTTAAAAATGGTCAGAAAAACATGTTTAACAAGAGCTAAGAAGAATTCTGATTAATTTTTCCCGATGCATAACCTGAACTCAGAAAAAGAGACTTTTGTCAGGACAGAATATGGAGAAACACAAAAGTTCCAAATTGGTAAGGTCAGGCAAGGCTGCATTTTACTACCCTTCTGTTGAATTCAATGTCCTGAACATATCATACATCCAGCAACATTAAACACAGAGGAAAGAGGCATGAAAATTGATGGAAGGAACAACAGTTTGAGATATATAGATAACACCATATTACTAGCAGAAAATAGCAGAAATGTTGAATAACTACTGAAGTACAAGAAGAAAATACAAAGTTAAATGTAGGCCTGTTTGATCAAGAAAAAATTTGTTTCTAAATTCGATTCTTAATTGGGGTGTTTTTTTGTTTCGATATTTAAAATATTTACAAAACTTTCAAAAAAAATGTTTTGTTATTTACGAAATTTCGTAAATATTTACAAAACATTTTAGAAACAATTTTTTTCTTGATCAAACAGGCCTATGTAGGGCAAATAGAATGTTTGTGTGCTGGGGAGGGACTGGGCTGGCATGGCTGCAAATCCTGTTTCTTGCCATGGGAAAGGCAAATTGCTTCTGCTGCAGTGGCCCATCCAAGGCCCAGAGAAGAGGCCTGCCTTCCTGGCTCTCTCCCTGCGAGGCCCGGCCAGCCTTGCTTCCCCTCCCATTTGCGCCAAGCCCTTCCCTGCTGGGTAGAGGGGCCCCTCCTCACCTTCTCCTTCTTCAGCTTGTAGGGCATCCCAGACCGTGAAGGGCTGCCTGTGGCCCCGCGCTCGGCCTTTCTCTCGTCTCTCGCCCGCTTCTCCTCCTCCTCCTCGCCGCCGCCTCCCTCCTCCTCCTCCTCCTCCTCCCACCTGTGTTGCAGGAAGTGCCGGGAGGAGGAGGAGGAGGAAGAGGGCACAGGAGCGCGCGCGCGATCCGATCCGCTCCGGCTGCTGCGCCCTCCTCCTCCTCCTCCTCCCCCCCCGCACTTCCTGCAACACAGCTGGGAGGAGGAGGAGGAGGGCGCAGCAGCCGGAGCGGATCGGATCGCGCGCGCGCTCCTGTGCCCTCTTCCTCCTCCTCCTCCTCCTCCCACCTGTGTTGCAGGAAGTGCCGGGAGGAGGAGGAGGAGGAAGAGGGCACAGGAGTGCGCGCGCGATCCGATCCGCTCCGGCTGCTGCGCCCTCTTCCTCCTCCTCCTCCTCCCCGCACTTCCTGCAACACAGCTGGGAGGAGGAGGAGGAGGAGGAGGGCGCAGCAGCCGGAGCCGATTGGATGGCGTGCGCGCTCCTGCGCCCTCCTCCTCCTCGCGCCGCCCCTTCGCCCCGCCCGCCCCATTTACTGCTGGGGTGCTTGGGAGCGCCGGATTGGCTCCCAGCACTGCAGCACAGCGACAGCAGCCTCCATCCCATTAACGAGCGGAGCTTCAGCTCGTAAAAAAAATGGGGCTGCTGCTTCGATATTTTCAAACCCTTCCGGGTTTGAAAATATGTTTTGATATCGCTTCGGATATGCAAAAAATAACGATTTTAATACGAAATAACGAATTAACGAAACGAAACCGACAGGCCTAATAGCTAACCATTAAAAATGACCACAGACAATTTACATAAATTTAAAATAATTGACAAAATATTGAAATACTTGAAGATTTCCCATACTTTGGTTCACTCATTAATAAAAATGGAGACTGCAGCCACACACACACACACACACACACAAAATCAGATGAACTTGAAATAGAAACTATGAAGGATATGTGAGGTGTAAAGATATATCATTGAATACTAAAGTTAGGACTGACTGTGACATTGTCTTTCCGATTTCTCTGTACAATTGTGAAAGCTGGACAGTAAGGAAAGCAGATGGGAAAAAAATCAACTCATTTGCAATGTATTACAAGAAGATAACATGAACCTAAAACACAAATAAATGGGTTCTAGAGCCATCCCTAGAAGCCAAGATGACAAAACTGAGACTGGATATATAATGAGAAGACATGACTTATTAGAAAAAAAGGCAGGAGAAAAGGAGGAAGATACCATTACAGCTGGATAGATTTAAACAAGGAAGCTACAGCTCTAGGTTTAGAAGACCTGAGCAGGGCTATTGATAATAGGGTGACTTGAAGGTATCTCATTCAGCCATTCACAAACACACTAAGTCAGGGGCTCTTTCACACTTCACCTTTATATACCTGTGATTTGCTATGAAAGGAAAGCAACTAAAATTACTCCTTGTTTATATCCTTGCCTTGGCTGAGGCATAAATCTGAGATAGAGATCCCCACCATGAAAATATTTGGATGTCCTTGAAGCACCATATTGTATGAAGCAAAATGATCTAGCTTAAGGGACCACAGAGGGATTTACTTTAGAATGTATTTCAATTGCTATTAAAAATAAAAAGCTTCCTGCAATTTTCCATAAATTGAAAGCACCAGCCAGAGAGGAGGGAGGAAGAAAAGAAGGGGAATCATGGCAATTCTGGCAGTGCCCATCTGGGAGAATGGGGAACCCATCGCCTCATGCCTTGCATTGCCCAACTCACCCTAATCCCCACCCACTGGGGGGAAAGTGTCTGCCACCTGACTTCCCCCATTGAGCCAAGGCAACATGGGAAGTCTCTTGTGTTGCCCCTGCAGTGGCATATGCCAGTTCACCTTCTCCTTTATGATGGAGCCCTGCTGAAAGTTGCAGTTCGTCATGAGATGGGAACCCGCAGGCTCTGCTGTAAAGGAGAAGGTGAACCGGTACATGCCACCGATTTTGCCCCTGTCTGATGAGGTCACAGGTCACAACAATGCACCTTTTTGTATTATGCTGCAGTATTCTCATCACTTCACCATTTCAATTCCTTTTATTCATATTTCCTTGTATATTTGTTAGAAAACACTAGTTTTGTGATAAAGAATTGCTGTTCTCACATGTTTCTTATTAGTATAAATGTACAGCAAGATGGGGATATGCTTTTCTGGCTGAAGGGTATGCCAACTCTCAGAATGGATTATCAAGCACATGGCTATCAGCATCTCCATGTCCAAGACCAAAGGATGAGAAGAGTTGCATAATTTTTAAAGGATGTTGAGCTTTGCCTCTGGTGCTTTGGTTCAGTATCCCACCAACAGGACTGATGAAGTCCCTCTTGTTTCTAGGGTATTGATGGATTTATATAATTTTCTTTATAAGAACAGTGAATTGCTTTTCAGGGATATTTATTAAACCAAACATGTTCCTTTAAGCTTGTGTATCATGTTTTATTTTCCCCTCAGTTGAATAAATGGGAAGAAAAATAACCAGATTTATGCATGGCTGAAAGAATATATGATGCCTCAGAGCAAGTGAACAAGAGACCAAGTAGCTAACAATCTTTCACATTGTTCAATAAATACTATTTTTGAAAATATTTGTGCTTTTGGGTTGGTTTCCTGGTTAGGGGAGGCAATAAAGGAAGATGAGCTAAATTTTCCTTGGGATATTTTCAAAATTTATCATTATTCAGTGCAATCAGCTGACATTTACTCAAGAGTTCATCTTGAGTAGTGACAGCCCCTCCACCCCATTGATTGTCCCCACAGTCCTCCATGAACTGGAGAGTGAAGACCTGCAGTGAGGAGTCTGCTTTGTTTATGGAGGTTCTCCATACCATTTTACAGCCCCCTGTAACCAGGGTTCCATTTGCACTACACAATTATCCCACTAAGAGTCTATTTTGTCTGCCATGGTTACATCTTGTGGCATCTTGGGACTAGCAGGTGGAGGATGGACTTTTAGAATCCCCAGCCAGAAAGTTCCTCTGGTGTCTCTGACCAAACTACAAATTCCAGAACTCTGTAGGATGCAGCCAAGGCAATTTAAGTTGAATCATAATACTATAACCGTGTATTGTGACTGTGGCCCTGTATTCTAAGTGACTAGATTTCTCTTTTTTTGAACCATCATCCTTCATCACATGAAATGAGAAATTTCCCAGCTAGAACAGTGAGTGGTTATGCTGACTAGGGGAATTCTATGTGTGGTAGTACAAAACTGCAACTTTTCAAACTTTAGGTCAGAAGCAGGTGACATGATAAAAACTCAAAATCCTGACTAGGAAGGCTGTTTTGATTACCACTGTCACATGAGAACTACAAATCTTGAACAAATCTGTTTGTTCTTCTTCCTCTAAACATTACTGAAAGATTATTTATGATTATTTTAATCTCTTTTACAGGCTTGATCTTATAAGCTTTTGTCCTCCTGGTCCCCCCCTCACAAACATTGACTACTTGTTTGTATTCCAAATTGATGACTTGCCCTTTATTCCATGTACTGTATTATACGTACCCCTTTTAAACTTTGGCTCATCTAAAAACCCCTTATTGTACAACTCTGGTTTCTTTAGATCAGTGACTCCCAAGCTTTGGGCCTCCAGGTGTTTTGGACTTCAACTCCCAGAAATCCCAGCCAGCTTACCAGTTGTTAGGCACTGTAGGAGCTGAACACCTGGAGGCCCAAAGCTTGGGGACCATTTCTCTAGATACTCCTCTCTTTTCTTCCTCATTGGATTTTTTTTTTTTTTGCAATTGCACTTGTGGTAATTTAGATCCCATCTGGATGCCATATAACATACAGTTTATTTGCTTTGAACTGGAATATGTGGCAGTGTAGACTAATAAAATCCAGTTTAAAGCAGTTAATCTGGATTTTATATGGTAGTGTAGATGGAGTCCTAGTTTGAAGAAACTTTCATCCATCATGAACCCCCTTCTTTTTGTGCATTTCTTACCAGAGGGTCCTACCCAACATTTTCTTACATTTATTGAAATAAATTTTCTTAAAATTGAGGATGTGCCACATTATTACACTGGGGCTTTAATGTGGGCAGCCTCATTCTTCTGGTACCTGCAGAATTCTGGGAAATGTGGTTTAGAGCAGGGCCTTTTGAATACTCAGCTAGAGAGGTCCTTGCCTTCTCAAATGACATTTCCCAGAATTCTGCAGGTATCAGAAGAATGAGGCTGCCCATTTTAAAGCCCAAGTGTGATAAGGATGTAGTCACCTCTGACTAATGTTTCCAGTAGTTCCACATTGTTGTCCAGTTGTTTTCTGTTGGTGGGAAATAAATTCAGAGCAGTTGATCCTTTTGTTATTTTGATAATGAAGTTGTGTATAAGCATTCACTTGACCTTAGATTCTTGGCAGAGTTTGACTATTAACAAGTTAGTTGAAGTCTCCCATTAGTACTGAAAATGGATGCCTAGAATTCAGAACCTTTTCAGTGTTACAATTTTTTATGTACCTGAGACATTTTGCAGAAAGAACTCAGTACAAAAAATGATGGCCACCAAAAGGAAAAGAAAGGGAAAACGATACTGCCCGTCTGGCATTGTCTATTTTATGAAACCTTTCAAATGTGAACACAGGCACTGTTCAAACATGCAGACATGCACACCCACACACAAACACATTGCTGTCAAGTTTAGATGGGAACAAATCAAACTTACTGAACCCACCCTAAAGAGAAGCGATTTGCTGTCAAAATGTATAGACCTTTTTGTGATGCTATATGCAAAGGAATGTATGGGTACAATATCTACATGCATTGGAAACAATGTAGACAATAAATGTAATATTTGTATTTAAAAGGGCACAAAATGCATACATTTGAAATACACACACACAAACAGCTGTATTCTCAAAAGAAGAGAATGAATTCTTTGGGAGGTAATTTGCTGGAGGAAAGATGCTGATAGTGGATTGTCTGAAGTTAATAGTAGTAAGACAGAGGGCCGTTCCATACAACCATATAACCCAGAATTGTTGTTGATTCGTTCAGTCACTTCTGACTCTTCGTGACCACATGGACCAACCCATACCAGAGCTCCCTGTAGGCTGTCACCACCCCATCTCCTTCAAGGTCAAGCCAGTCATTTCAAGGATACTATCCATCCATCTTGCCCTTGGTAGCCCCCTATTCCCTTTTCCATTTTCCCCAGCATCATTATCTTCTCCAAGCTTTCCTGTCTTCCCATTATGTGGCCAAAATACTTCATCTTTGCCTCTAAACCAGAATATCAAGGCAGGAAATCCCACAATATCTGCTTTGAACTGAGTTATTTGAGTCCACGCTGCCATATATTCCAGTTCAAATCAGATAATGTAGGATTTTATTCAGTGGTGTGGAAGGAGCCTTAGGCTACATGCTTTTTTCTCCTTTCACCATTGCATCTTTTTCTATCTGTCCTGTTATCTCTCCTCTTTCCTTTTTCGCTCTCCCCGCTTTCCCACTCCCACCAAGCAGGCTGCCAGGAAAGAAGAGTTCACCTTTTGCAAAGTCTGGAATGGATTTCTTAAAGAGGTTTTTTGAAGTTAGGACAAGAGATATGTATGTTTTGGCAGAGGGTCACAGAACCATAGGGCAATCTGTCCATGCTAGGCAGCAGGGAAGGTGTCCACATCTTGAGACGTAGAAAAAGTGATGATATTGTAAGTTGATCTTTCAAGTTTGAAAATGAAAGATCAGCATGACCTGACAGAACCACACTGTTCCTTAGAAAATAGATGTGAAACTTTGCAACAGGCTCAAATCCTTTTGTTCTCCCCAGGATCCTATTTCTTGTCCCTTCATTTTGGCATTGTTATTGAAAAATGAAAAAGTGTAGCCTAAAGCTGAAGAGCTCATCCATCTTCATTAACTCGTAGTCTCCATAGACCTGTAGACAACCTGAAGCACAACCAAGTTTCACAAAGCTAGCCAATAAATCATGTTTTTAAAGGAAACAAATCCTGGGACCCACAAAAGACACAGACTGCTTGACAGGAAAGCCTAACAATGTTTAGTTTTTAAAACTTAGGGCTTCACAATTTTCAGTTTTATTGGGGGAGGGGAGGGAGAAGTTGGCTTAGAATGGGCAATAAATGCCTGAATCATTCATGATGCTTGCATTGGTTGACATCTGTGCTGACAGGCAGAGTCCCTCTGTTGTTGACTATAATCCCAAAAAACATTTGCCCTGTCATGTTAGTATTTTCCAGTTACATAAAGTATATTTTGAGACCAGCAATTGTACCTTTTCTCTATCCTTGCATTCTGAGTTTTTCAAAATTAAATTGGGCAAATGAGAGCAGTGTTTCTGCTCTTATGTGCTGCAGCCCTTGACATTCAAGGCAATCCACAATCCATTTAAAATGATGGGATATGTGGATGGATTGGAACAATTTACTCATGATAAGCCATTCAGATAGTCATAAGTACATCAAAAGCAAAACTCTTCTATGGTCACTGCCATCTTTGTTGTTAAGGCTGTCACTGTAATGTTACCCTGTGCTTAATGGAAACATCAAGCGAACATGGCATATGAGGGCTGCAGTCATCACCAAAACCAAGCAGGACAAAAATCAATTTTAGGGCAAGTACATCTAAAGCAGAAAAAAGAATTCTCCTATGTTTGAAGAATAGATTCCTTAACTATGTGGCATCTCTCAAAAGCAAGTGGCCTGGGAATTGTAGGGTTGAGTCCCCCTTGGGGTGAGAAAAGCGGTATACAAATACTGTAAATAAAAATGTAAATAATTGGGGTTTTTTGTAAATATATTTTATTAATATATTTCCAAGAAAATAGTACACTCATCTTGTTAACAAAATATAACACAATTCCACATTCCACACACATATTAAACAAATTATAACACATAATTATATTAAACATAATTTTTATTGGAGTCACAGATTAAGTGGGAACAAATCTGCCAAAGTGAGATATGAATGTTATTTTAGCCTACAATAATTCAATTGATATGAGATGTATGGAAATAACATGCTTCACTAATAATAAATGGGTAAAAATATTTATTAATAATTGTGAATACCTCATAAGAGAATCCTGGACTGATAATAATATTTTCAGTTCAAAACTGATCCTGCACAAAATTCACAAATTCTGCATAGCATTTTTGTGCAGAAAATAATAGTTTTTATTTTACAAAAAATTTTTCTCTGCACATAATAATGTAACTACAGCATTTTGTCCAGAAAATAGCACTTTATGTGTATGTGATTTATGTATGTATATTCTGTACAAAAGGTCATATTTTTTGAAAATATAAGCTGCTTTTCACACAGAAAATGTTTTGTGCACAAAAATACCAATTGAGAATGTTGCACAGAACAGTACACATGTCTCTCTGACATATCAGGTTGATGCTTCAGTTTCTGCATTTTGATTTAATCCTTTACAATACATGCCAACATTTCACAGATAAAGACTGGGCATGTGAGCTAAGTGATATAAAAGTATGGTCAAAATAATGTGATTGAGCTGTACATAGTCAAAAAATATTAATGAGGAAGGACATACAAAACTACTATTTCAATCCAAGAAGCCCTGGCAATTATATTATGTTATAATAATATAATTAATAAGATATAATATGATGTCTCCAGCAAAGGATCACCGCCTTGTTGTGGCACTGGAGCTTGAGCACCTCAATGATGTCATGAGCGAAACCGTGCAGGGTCACCCAAGATGGGACGGTCGTGGCAGAGAGGTCAGACCAAGTGTGATCCCTGGGGAAGGCAATGGCAAACCACCCCAGTATCCTTGCCAAGAAAACTAAATGGACCAGTACAACCAGAGATATGTCGGTATGCCATTGGAAGATGGGACTCCCAGGTCGGAAGATGGCCAAAATGCTACTGGGGAGGAGCAGAGGATAAGTTCAACTAGCCCCAGATGTGATGACGCAGCTAGCTCAAAGCCGAAAGGAAGGCTAGCGGCCGACGGTACTGGAGGTGAACGACGAATCCGATGCTCTAAAGATCAACACACCATAGGAACCTGGAATGTAAGATCTATGAGCCAGGGCAAATTGGATGTTGTTATTGGTGAGATGTCAAGACTAAAGATAGACATTCTGGGGGTCAGCGAACTGAAATGGACTGGAATGGCCCACTTCACATCAGATGACCACCAGATCTACTACTGCGGACAAGAGGAACATCAAAGAAATGGAGTAGCCTTCATAATTAATAAGAAATTCGCTAAAGCAGTGCTTGGATACAACCCAAAAAATGACAGAATGATCTCAATTTGAGTGCAAGGCAAGCCTTTCAACATCACAGTGATCCAAATATACGCCCCAACCACAGCTGCTGAAGAAGCAGAAGTAGATCAGTTCTATGAGGATCTGCAGGACCTACTGGATAATACACCAAAAAGAGACATTATTTTCATTACAGGAGACTGGAATGCCAAGGTGGGAAGTCAAATGACAACAGGGATCACAGGCAAGCATGGTCTGGGAGAACAAAATGAAGCGGGACGCAGGCTGATAGAATTTTGCCAGGAAAACTCGCTGTGTATAACAAACACTCTCTTCCAACAACCTAAAAGACGGCTTTGTACATGGACCTCACCAGATGGTCAGCACCGAAATCAGATTGACTACATTCTTTGCAGCCAAAGGTGGCGGACATCCATCCAGTCGGTGAAAACAAGACCTGGGGCTGACTGTAGCTCAGATCACGAACTTCTTATTGCTCAGTTTAGAATAAAACTAAAGAGATCAGGGAAAATACACAGACCAGTGAGATCATATCTCACTAACATTCCTAGCGAATATACAGTGGAAGTGAAGAACAGATTTGAAGGACTAGATTTAGTAAACAGAGTCCCAGAAGAACTATGGACAGAAGTCCGAGACATTGTTCAGGAGGCAGCAACAAAGTACGTCCCAAAGAAAAAGAAAACCAAAAAGGCAAAATGGTTGTCTGCTGAGACACTGGAAGTAGCCCAAGAAAGGAGGAAAGCAAAAGGAAACAGTGATAAGGGGAGATATGCCCAGTTAAATGCGCAATTCCAGAGGTTACCCAGAAGAGATAAGGAACTATTTTTAAATAAGCAATGCATGGAAGTGGAAGAAGACAACAGAATAGGAAGGACAAGAGACCTCTTCCAGAAAATTAGAAACATTGGAGGTAAATTTCAGGCAAAAATTGGTATGATAAGAAACAAAGATGGCAGGGACTTATCAGAAGCTGAAGAGATCAAGAGAAGGTGGCGAGACTATACAGAAGATCTGTATAGGAAGGATAATAATATCGAGGATAGCTTTGACGGTGTGGTGAATGAATTAGAACCAGACATCCTGAGGAGTGAGGTTGAATGGGCCTTAAGAAGCATTGCTAACAACAAGGCAGCAAGAAACATCGAGATCCCAGCTGAACTGTTTAAAATCTTAAAAGATGATGTTGTCAAGGTGATGCATGCCATATGCCAGCAAATATGGAAAACACAAGAATGGCCATCAGACTGGAAAAAATCAACTTATATCCCCATACCAAAAAAGGGAAATGCGAAAGACTGCTCCAACTTCCGTACAGTGGCCCTTATTTCTCATGCCAGTAAGGTAATGCTCAAGATCCTGCAAGGAAGACTCCAGCAATACATGGAGCAAGAGTTTCCAGATGTTCAAGCTGGGTTTAGAAAAGGCAGAGGAACGAGAGACCAGATTCCTGCTGAATTGATTTACCTCCAGTAAATCTTATAGAAATTATGTGATTCTGCTTGTTATTAAGCAGAATGTTTTTGCTGTAAGAACAATTGGACAGTGAACAGTGGATAGTGGAATAGATTGTTTCAAAGGGTGATGGTGCCTCTATCTTCGAAAGACTTTAAAGGAAGGGTTGCTGTAAGTTTTCTGGCTGTATGGCCATGATCCAGAAGCATTCTCACCTGCATCTGTGGCAGGCATTCTCTGACGTTATGACCTCACAACCTCTGAGGATACCTGCCATAGATGCAGGCAAAACATTGGGAGAGAATGCTTCTGGAACATGGCCATACAGCCCGAAAAACTTAAAGCAACCCAGTGATTCCGGCCATGAAAACCTTAGACAATACCTTTAAAGGGAGCTTTGGTAGGCGATCTTTCAGGAGTCCCTTGGCTGTGCATTTCTGCATGGCAGGCAGTTGATCTAGATTATTCTTGCTATGCCTGTTGAAAATCAGCCTGTGTTTGTGTTTCATGATACTCAGGATCATGATGTTCTTGATGTGGGACATGATAAGGAGAATGATGGTGCTGAGGCTGAGGTGCAAGATGGAGATGGTTTGGTCAATGATTTTCATGCAGACAATGATAGAGAGGCCCCAGTACAAAGGGCAGTTTCTCATGAGAATATTCCTGCTGGGCTGGTTTACTCCCTCTTTCTGTGAGGTCTCAAGATTTGAGTTTGGAAAACAATCTGACACCTGGAAATTTTAATGAGCAGCCAGAAAGGGTGTTGAAAAATAGGCGGCTAGAGTTCAGCTAGGATCGACAACATACTCAATGTTTACATTGCTCCGAAAGGCTTTGTCAAATAAGAGGCAAGAGTGGGGGAAAATGAAACCCATTTTTGGGCTTTGGGATATAAGCTTTGCTTCAAGGAAAAGCCTGTTAGATCAGACATCGTTTGGAAATCATGTTCATGTGCCTTGGAAATCCTGTTCAAGGTGTCTTGTTCTTATAGAGATTTTTAGCATTTTGCTATGGTCTAGCACATTCTGGATTATCTTTGCAACCTGTTGATTCCTGTCTGGATAAATACTGCCTTGGATTGTTTTTATATCTTTTGAGGACATTGCTTTAAATTACTGCATTTTACTGATCTTTTACATTTTGAAATTTTCGTATTTTTACAAGCATTTCTTTCTACTGGCTATTTTCTTAGGTTCAATAAAAATATTGGTTTTTCACTCAACGTATGGTGTGTTTTAAAGTCAGGGGGTATCATTTCTGTTCTGGAGTGCAACAATCCCTTCCATCTCTAAGGCCTCTTCTACACTGGTCTGTATCCCAGGATCTGATCACAGAGTATCTGCTTTAAACTGGATTATATACATATCCACTGCCAGATAATCTGGGATAAGAAGATAATCTGGGATCAGATCCTGGGATATAGGGACAGCATGGAAGAGGCCTAAGATTCCATAATTCTGTGAATACTCTCAGAAGTGATGGGGAAAAGTGAGTCCAATCTGCAGAACATCAACAATAACTAATTAAATTTGGTTGCTGAAGTAAGCTCTGTAATAAGTGCTACCCCCATCACAGCCCTAGAAGTAATTTATAGCCATCATGGCTGGATTCCAGAAAGTTGTGGGTGAACATCAGAATAATTCATATCATGGAACACCATAGTAATATTGCAGGGCTTCTGATCACAGTTCTGTAGAGGTTGTCAACTCCGGAGAGAGCCATCTGAATATCCAAGGTTGCCTGGAAACCAAACTACATAGTTTATAATTTTGCTGAATCCTTAGTTTGCTGACATTTCCCACACAGCACAGCGTAAACTAAAGCTTTTTAAATGTTCTGCTTTTCTCTCCTACTAGGCAGGTTGTGAAGAACCCTTACCTTCAGCAGGCAAAATGTGGGCCTAGTGAAGCTTTGGTGGTCATCTTAGGATAGGGAGACAGGGAGATGCCATCTTAGGTCAGGTTTTCTTAGAGGGGGAGTGTCCTAGTCCAGTAAGCAAAGAGTAGATGGCCAGGATTGGTTAGGAATAAGGGGCAGAGCCTAACATTCAAATAGAGGAAAAAAGTGTACCTTTTGAATTTGCGGCTTCAGTTTTGGCAGTTGGGATTTGTCAGTTGGGAGTTAGGTAGTCGGTTGGTGTTCACAGTTGGATAGTGCTAGATAGGAGAATTGGGTTAATCTTTTGTAGTATTCAAGGGCTAGAGGAATTAGCCAGGAATACTGACAGTGAGAACAGGACCTTGCTTATGATGTTTCTTTATTCCCGAGGAAGGCTAGTCCAAGGTTGTTTGGCTAGATTCCAGAGAGTGGGAATTAGGATTGGAATTATCATCAGAGATTAGTTTACTGAGATAATCTCCTGTTTGTTAACTCTAGATTTGAACCCAGTACCCATCTAAGAATTGTACATCAAACATAACCAAAAGCTTTTGTGCCATTAACTTACAGAAACCATTACGCAATTGTGCCAGAAGAGTTTAAGCCTGTTAAATAAATGTGTTATTATAGTTAAAAAATTACAACAGCCTGTGTGTGAACGTCATTGGTATTTAAACCCTCTGAGGAAAATAAACACCATAGTAACACAGAAGGTTGTTACTAAGTATCTTCTCCACACATATAATGCAGCCTGAATACTAAGAAAAGGTGGCACCGTACCCCAATTGAAGAAACAGTTACAAAACCTCTCAGTTTAGACATCATTCAAATATAGCTATACACAGTTATATCTTTCCCTGTTTTATCAATTCCTTCCTCCCTTAGTGTAATATTCCTTATAATTGGTGGCATAGCGGTGTGATCCTTCCTGGGATTATCTTTATACAGGTCATCCTTTAAACTTGCAAATGAACAGAGTCTGTCAAGCCTGTTTGAAAATTACAACCCCCCCCCCAAAAAAACCCCAAAACCACACCACACTTCCCATTTCTGAGTGTTTGTTGTTGCTGCCACTGTTGTTGTTGTAACATATAGAGTAACATTTCATCTACTGCCTTTTCAAAAGAAGCTGGTATCACTTTCCACCCATTGAGCTTCAGCTTCTTAGGTGGATACCTCACACTACATAAGAGTAATAATTTCAAGACTATTTCCCAATGTTGTATTTCTTGGAGCAAATGGGTCCTTTGATATACTGGGACATCCTACTGGGAAAAAAGTAAACTGCTATGACTTTTTTTCACATTTGGGCACTGTTGTGGGAAACAAATGGGCAGGAGACCCTGGTGCTTTAACACAAAAGTTATTTTAGAAGAGACAATATTTTCTATAAATTCTTGTAATTTCTTTTGCACAGTCAAGATATGTATGTGGTGGGGAATAGAGGTTGTGTTCACAAATTACTTTTTCACAAAAATATAATGTAGTGCAAAAACAGCAGAAATGTGCAGGAACACTTACAAATTTAACCAATGGGAAACAAAATGTTGGCAACCATCCATTTTGCATGCAAGAATGAAATAAACAGAGATTTACATCCCTGTCTAATGGGATGGCCCTTCAGGCTGCTTCCCCTCTTTGACTGAAAACAGTGAACAAACTGGCAGTGTACTGAACCTGGTGGCATTCTTTCCCAGGAATCGTGAGTGTTGAACTACATGATCTGGCAGAAAAAAATATTGTCACGGTCACTAGGCAGGCAGCATCTTTGTTAATTTCATTTTTCTCTCTGTGGGGCATTTTCTATTTCTACTATTCATCTACAAGTTGGAGAAATAAAGAAGTTCATTCTCTCTTCCCCCCCCCCCCCTCTTTTATTCATAGCTATTGAACTTGACACCTCGCATCAAGCATGTCAGCTGCCTTTAACAAAAGGTAAAACCTCAGTCTCCATGTTATTGACTTCCTGGGTTAACCCAAGGCTAATTTGTGTGAGTTTCAGGAACTCATTGGTCATCTTAATTTTGTTTCAAAGTTGTTGCACCACACCACACTGTTCTCAGGAGATTCTGCAATATGTTCATTGGAATGATTTAACATAATCACAGAATTTGGATAAGTGTGTGTGTGTGTGTGTGTGGGGGGGGGTAATTAAATTCGATTTTCAAGTTTGGCAGGAATTCCTCTCAGAGTTCAATGGGATGTCATTTTAGCATGAGGAAAGAAAATTAAATAACATCTTGCAGGTTTCCATTTATGTAGCAGGCTCAGTAGGTTACAGTGTTTCTTTAAATGGACAGTGGTGTAACCAGCCTAGGAATTACTGCTGATTTCACCTGTAGACAGAGGAGTGGGGGGCGGGAGTTTAAGATTCACCCCCCCCCCCGAATGTGTCAGATTGAAAAAATCCTGATTTCCTCATGAATTGGTTAGCCAGTTAAAATTCATGAGTAAACCAGTTTTTTTTTAACCTGACACATTTCTGGGGCGGGGGGGGGGGATGAAACCTTAAACTGCCCCCCAACAATGGCCCTGTAACCAACCAAGTTATCAGTTCATTAACATACAATTAGATCATTTACACTGCAGCGTCTCCACCAAAACATTATCTCACCCAAGAGAGATAATGGCATTGCCAATATTCTGTTCTGTGTGTAGATGCACCAATTTCACCTGCTAGCATTGGATATGGCTGCAATTTGTCTGCTTATACATTTATTTGGTCATGATTTGGAACTTCTAAAAGGGAAAGCATTAATGCTTCAAGCTACTCACAACATGAAGTTCATATGGAAGCATTAATCTGGAGCTGAAATAATTTGGTCAGCCATATTACCATGGCAAGTATGGAGAGGTGAAAGTGACCCAAAGCTCTTAGATGGGCTCTTCTGTGTGCAAACTGAAAAATACAAAATGCATTGGGTAAAGAAAGCAGCCATTTCTTGCTCATCCTGACATTATTTTTCAGACACCTGACCTTTACCATGCTGATGGAATTAATGTATCCATAAAGTATACATTAATTAAGTATATTCAGCAGTGGACAATGGTGGTTTGGGGGACCTGATAGGGGATAGGAACTAGGCGGACCCCTGTTCCATATCTGTGGTGAGGGTGAGTGGCGCGGGGGGGGGGGGTAACTGGGAATACAGGAAAAGAAAACTCGTTAATAGTTGGACTGAGGGTTAAACCTCCAACCTTATGTTTCAGCACCTTGGAAGGGAAAAGCCTGGTTAAACCTTTCAAATTCAGGCTGACTGAGGAAGTAACCCTAGTCTGGGTTTTACTTCGGTGCTCAGATGCTTTCATCCAAGAAAAGTTGTGGAAAGTTGCTAAGAAAAGTTGTGGAAAGTTGTGGAAACATCCAAGAAAATTTGTGGAAAGTTGAAAGAAACTATCCACACGTTGGGTATCTTTCCCAGAAGAAGACAATGAATAGGTGAATAAACTGGCCCAATTTCCCCCAATGTCTGTGTCTGACCATTTTATTTCTCAGGATGGTGATCAAATAGAAAGTTGTCACTGTGATTGATTGGGGATCTGTTCCCCTGCCATTTGGGAAGCAGTTGACTGATGGTTCTACTCCCTTCACCTGAATGATCTCCAGCATGATTTGTAATTGTGGAACAGGTACTGCTTTTACCTGTCACACTAGAAATAGTTCATGGGATGAAGTGGGAATGTTAATTATCCACTTGTTGATTAACTGGGGAACAGACCCCCATTAATCACAGTAGCTCTTCTTGTGAAGGAGACTGGAGAGTTCAAGATGGGGTTCACTGCAGGACACCATAACATAAAGCCTTTGCAACTCTCAACAGGATTCCAGCCTTTTTTTTAAGATGGAATGTTTTTTTTTTACTTCAGGATATCAAAAGATAAACAATGAAGAGATTCTGGATCAGAGAGATAAAGTGAAGAGTTTCACAAGGCAGAACTATAACATATCTACTTTCCCAGATTCCTCAACCTAGTTGGATCACTGTACAAGATTGACAGGAAAAAATATGACCTCTGCAGGGACCCTCTTTCTGTTTTTTCTGTGTTGGATTAGAAAGTACAAATTAGGTGGGTTTGGGTTGGGTGTCTGAAGTTAATCAGAATCATTTTTGCTGTAGATGAAAATAAATGAAAGTATTATTTGTTCTACTTTCTTGGATGCTTTTATGCTTTAGTAAGATTGACAGTTATAACTGGCGAAATGTTGTTGCTTCAGCGGAGCTGAAAGCAACACATTGCCTAATAAATTTTAAGAAAGTTAAAAGTGAATTGTGTGGGCACAAGAACACACATACCGCCCCTGCCTAGTGTACTGTGATAAGCTTTTTGACAGTGCTGGCATTCATATGTAATTTCATAATTTGAGCAAGAGGTAAGGGCTAAACCTTATACTAGTTTCCTGAACTTTTCTGTATCCTAGTCAGTCTAGAAATCATTTAATCAAAAAACTTAGAGATCATAAGGTCATTCAGTCCAGCCTCCCCACCATGTCTTTTGCTTGCTCCTCCCTTTCCCTGCAAAAGTTTATACTAACTGGTCTGCTGAAAACACTCATGTTGCTTTGGGTAGCAATCTTTAAGTCACATTTAGAAATAATTTGCCTAGGAATTATGCACCTCAAATCCTTTCTTGTTATTCTGAAGAGTTGCTACTGGAATATTATATTGTTTCAGACATACAATACATTCTGGGAAAGGAGAAGACATGAATTTAATACAATGTACTCTTATTTGAAAAAACACAGAACTATTGAAAAATATTTCCAAGGACCTCGTCACATTAATGCTGAGATTTACCACACTTCATTGTGAATCCAGTGGTGCTCGACGGGGGAACCCTTTGCCTCACATTGCCTGCCTTCCCCCTCACCTCATCCCATGGGGGGAAGTGTCACTGCCCGGCTTTTCCTGTTGTTTCCTATGTAACGTGGGAAGCCTCCCATATTGCTGCCACTGCCTCCTTTGACACTTCCACATCAGTTGAAGCACGGAGTCCTGCCAAAAATAGATTAACATCATGAGATGGAAGCTGGTGGGCTTCGTGCTTCAAGTGAAGTGGAAGTGTTGTAAGATGGGCAATTTTGCTCATCTGATGAGGTCATAAATGCACCTCATCAGATGAGCATCAGTCAGTGTGAGCTGAATGTGTCCATAAATGAATCCAGTTGGAAAATGCACTATAACAAATACCGTATTTACTAAAATGGAATGCACATCTTTTCTGGCTTAATTGTTTAGCCAAAATGCAGGTGCACATTATATTTGACGGCACATTCGAATCATGTGCCACAATGTGACTGTTCACCTCCATCAGGCTCAGGGTACTGGATTCTCCAGTCTCTACCTTATGGAGGATCCATGGCTTCCCAGCTGGCCTCATTCAGGCTCTGAAAGAGGACAGCTGGAAAGCCATGTCCCTCAGCCCATCCAGACTCGGATTGCCTTAGCAGGGGGAGCCACTTCTCCTTGCCTCCCAGCTACAGTAAAAAGCAAAGGACAAGGAGCCCCCCTTCCCAAGTCAATTTTCCATAGCCTACCATTGAGAGGTTAAGGAAAACAGATTACCCATTCCCGGGTCTGTTTTCTTTAGTCTCCCATTGAGAGGCTAAGGAAAAGGGACTCTCCCCACCTTCCCTCAAGGATAATTGTGGCAGAGAAGTAACTTCTGGAGCTCAAGAAGGAAAGATGATAGTATGCTATCTGTCCCCTGCCACGTGTTGCTGTGGCCCAGTCTTCACTTCACTTTATTTCTTAATTAGTCGCTCTCCACCAAGGTGCTCCGAGCGACTTACAATTTAAAATAGCATTTACACAATATAAAAACATTCAACATAAAACATACAACAGTGACTATTTGACAAATTAGATCTGATCACTTTACTTGAATGCACAACCAAACAGCCAAGTCTTGAGTGCCTTGAGTCTGGTGATCTGGAAAATAAAGTAATGAGAAAGTGTTGGTTTTTTGTAATTTCTTTATGCTTGTTGGTAAACAGTATTTCTTGCTGTTTCTTTGCCAGTGTTGATGTTCAGATTGTCTGGTTTGCCTACTCTGGAACATACAACGTATATTTGTCCTTCTTTAGGGGTCCCTTTCAAATCTATGAAACTATATCTGTGTGTATGTGAATCATATACTGTATATCTATCTATATCTATGGCTGGACTACTCTTTGTCAGGAGTGCTTTGATTATGTTTTCTTGCCCTGGTGAAGGGAGTTGGACTGGATGGCCTTAAGTATTTTCTGTTGGTCATGGGGGTTCTGTGTGGGAAGTTTGCCCCAATTCTGTTATTGGTGGGGTTCAGAATGCTTTTTGATTGTAGGTGAACTATAAATCCATTGATTAGTCTGGACCTAGGACTTTATAGATCATAATGAACACTCAGAATTATGCCTGGAAACATCTAACAAAGGTTAAAACATCTTGTTTGCTGTTAAAATGATGTTTGAAAATGGAGTTTGCTACTTACTGTGGGCACTAAGGTGGTATTGTTCAACACATGAGTGTCATCTTTGCCATAAGTACCACCCCAAATAACGTAAGCCTTGTCTGTAACATGAAGCCTCACTTCTCTTTCCCTCTCTCTGCCTTTTATTTCAAGGCTTCTTGATGGAAGGGTTACCTGATGTTATTCTCCATTACTGAAAGATTTGGTGATCCAACACTTTATTTTTAAAGAAGGAACTCTAAGCGCACAGCAACACTTTCTTGGAACAAATAACAATGGGCACTTTTTGCCACTGCATATTACATTCACCAGCAAATCAATTTTTTGGTTTCAGGATCTTGAAAATTGAGGTGTGCATTAGATTAAATGGCACACTAGATTTGAGTAAATATGGTATATTTGTCCTGATTCACAAATCTGTGCAGAACTAGCACAAAGTAGATTTCAAGATAATCAAAGAGAGCACATGCCGAAATAGCTTGATAAATCTAGTGAATTTTCAGATCCATTGATACCAATGTGCTAGATATTAGGAAGAATGTTTTTATGATGTATTGATGTTTTAATCTGATTGTTGAATTGTGATAGTGTTTGGATTACTTGTTGTGTTTTGGGCATCTAATTGTGCCCTCCCTGTAAGCCGCCCTGAGTCCCCCTCGGGGTGAGAAGGGCGGGGTATAAGTGAATGAAATAAATAAATAAATAAATAAATAAGAACATCAAAATATTAGAAATATTAGTGCATGTAATCATCTCCTGAAGTATCTTGTCTGATACTAGAGGTTAAACAGTATCATCCCTGATTAGTATTTGGATGGATTACTTCCAATGAATACCAAGTGCTGTAGGCTATATTTCTAAGAAAGGAACTGGAAAAACCACTGCAGAGTATTCCTTGCCTTAAAAAACCTTATGAAATACATGGGGTCACTGCAAATCAACAAGTGGCTTGATAGCACACACAAACACAATCACCCTCCTCACATATACTTAGACCACCTATGAGTCAGACATGTTCTCCAATCAAGAATTTGGTCTAGAAATAGCAACGGTGACTTGTCCTTTATTTATTTATTTATTTATTTATTTTATTTACATTATTTCTATCCCTCCCATTTCAGCCCGAAGGTGACTCAGGACGGTATACACAGTCGGCACAATTCGATGCCAAAACAAAATACATACATTGATAAAGCAAAAACATTAAGTGCAATTAAACATAAACGACAGTGCATAATAACAATTTAAAAATTGTTTTATCTACCTTTCACCAAAAGCATGTAGTTTAAAATATTACAATGTCATAATGCTGAAAAGAAAGCTAGTGTGCATTTTTAAAAAACAACAACAGCAACCACAACAATTTAAAACAGAATTTAGCCCAGTGTATCTTTACTCTAACTACAACCACCAGATGTCTTAAAACATTATTTTGAGTACCATATGCTGTTTTCATATATGATAATTGCCTCCTGGTTCATTTAAAAATAGAAAACTTAAGCCATTTTTATTTGGGGAATCTATAGCAATGACAGACATCTGTTACTGATGTTTCAGACATGTTACTTAGTAGGCTGTGCTACAGCTGTTGTACAGAATGCCTTTCAAAGTCCTTCAGAAAGCCAATTTAAGTGTGACAGTTACTATATAGAGATGCAAAAACATAAACAAACCCTAAATACTTATTTGTGTAGGCCCAAAACATAAGTGGCATCTGTCTTAAAAGGGGTGCATGTCACCCATATACATATTCATATGGCAGTGTATCTCTTATCTAAGAGGTTTATATTTGCCATGCTAATATAGTTATATGAGCTAGCACATGGGCCAAGGGTTTTTATACATCATGACTGGAATCCTTTTGGTTAGTCCCAACTCTACCTCATTCAATCAATCATTAAATGCTGAGTCATGACATAGGTAAATTGCATTGATCCAGTGGGTGTACTCTCCTTCAGACAACAACAACAACAAATTATTTATTACCGAACCCGCCTCTCCTTGTAGGTGAATTAGCTGTTGGATCACTTCCAGCAGGTCATTCCATAGTCATGGGGCAACCAATGAAAAGGGCCTCTGCGTGGTGGTCACCAGTTGGGTTCTGACTGGTTGGACTAAGTTTCCCCCAGAGGACCTCAGTTTCCTAAGGGGTGGATTGGGTTGGAGAAGGCAATCCTGTAGGTAACCTGGACCCAAGCCATGTAGGGCTTTAAAGGTCAAAAACCAACCTGGAAACTAATTGACAATCAGTGGAGCGACTGCAGCATATGTGTAATATGTTCACTTCTGGATTTCTCATAACTAGTGTAGCTGCCATGTTTTGAACTAATTGGAGTTTCCAAAAATGGTACAAAGATAGTCCAGTGTAAAGCACATTCCAAACTATCAATGGGATCCAGGTTGATATCTGCTACAGAACATAATTGCTCAATAGTTTCAATAGAATCAAAATGGTAGTGCATTTAAACCAGTATCAAAGGGAACACACGGTCCTGCTTTTCTCTTCAGTCTGTGCAAATGTGCCAATAGCCACCAGCTTGGGAAAGAGTTTGTTAAAAATTAATCCTTACAATTACAGATAAATGTGGATGAGAACAAACTTCTTTTTTGCTTGCTGCAAAGGTTGGAATTATTTACCAACTGTACAATGGCAATTTTTCTTCCCAAACTGCTTTTTATGATGCTACAGCCCCCTATCTCATCTAGCCATTCCCTGGTTGGTTGGCAGAGAGCAGGAGAGCAATACATGACAGTTTACCTATTATCTTAAAAGTGAAAGCAGAGCAATAACACCATATCAAGGAACTACTGGTGAACTGTCAAAAGTCCATGCAGTTATTTTATTGTTTGATTGTAGTTTTTTTTCACCACCCTCCAGCCAAACAGTCTTCCAGGGCAGTTTACAAATCATTACTTTGACACTTCCATGCCCTAAGGCTTGCAATCTCAAGAAGACTTGGAAAATATTGAAAAGGGAATGGAAGTGGATGAGGAGATTAAGTCTCTGAGATACTACAAGTTTGGGAGCCTGTAGATGAGGAAGAGTGGGGTTCAGAAGAATTGGACAGGAAGCTACATACTTAGAGCTTATAGCTGTGTTTCTCCAATATAAGATCATGAATATGTTGTTGTTGGTGGTGGTAGTGATGATTTCTGTCCATTTTCCATTTTGCACATTTTTTTCATCTGTCAATAGAACAAAGCTCTTAGAAGGCCCATAGTAACTAACACATGGGTTTATGTGGGGGGACAATGCAGATGATTCTGCAAGAAAGAAACATAATTGATCTGTGGTGAGTAAGGGGGAGGGAATCATAAGTAACCTAGCAATAGATCAAGTGCTTGGCATAAAGGAAGGCTCAGGTTTAAATTTAGATATGTTGTGGGTTGAGGACAATCCTGCTCTAAATCTCTCAGGAGTAACAGTCAATTTTGACAGTCCTGAGGTTGATGAATCAATGGATAGACTTGCTATAAGGTAGCTTTCTCTTGTTGACAATTAGTGTTTGCTTCTATCTTATCTGGCATTTCAATTCAAGCAGACCCAGCCAAATTCCTTGGGAATGCCCTGGAAAAACTTTGGGGATCTATTTATTAGTGTCTGTAGCTCTCATCCTTAGAGAGCTCAAGGGTCTAGCAGTTTTGATGAGATGACAGTTTACTTCTGACTAAAGAATTGTTTTGCATTCCTCCTGCACAGTTAGGAGGATTAGATACTGAGACAAACATAGTTCTCATGGAGGTAATAGAAGTTCAAATTATTAAACATGAAGAGGTCTTCGATCAGATTGTTGTTATTCTGTAAAAGAACCAAACACTAGTTTCATTGCTGAGTCTGTCTCTTAGCAAAGCCAGGGGTGTTTGGGGCAGAAGAATTGCTCAGTATAGGTTGGGAAATGGTGGGACTGAGTACAGACAGCAGAGCAATGGAATCCCAGCGTTATCTCAGTGACCCAGTATCAGATGTACACACTCAGAATCAAGGAATATCTGGACAAAACACCTTGAGGAAGGGATTACTATGAGTCTGTTTGATCTTGCACATGGTTGACTTGTTGAATTGAGAAATTTGCGTGTGTAGTTTAAATCAACCGATGCCACCTCTCCACTTATCCAATCCATTTGAAATATGCAAGTCAGCTTGTCCATCTATGATCCAGTCCTAGATTGCTAAGGTCTTTATCAAGGTGACTTTTAAAATTGAAAACGGTAAAAAAAAATAACCAAAACAAAAGCACGTAAGTCTCTCTCGAACATCCTTCTACAGGCTGTTCTAGGCAAGCAGTCCATTGTTTGATTTTGGTGATGGTGTACATTAAAAACATGTTCATGCCTTTGTAAAGAACATTTTGTCAACTTAAATTAAGATTCCATTTTGTCATCCTTACTACAGTCAGTAAGTGGAAACAAGGGTGTGCTGCTGAAGAGGTAAAAACAGATTGGAATCTCTAAGACTTTGTTAGGAACTAAAGATCGACATTAGAACAGCCAGCTTTTCATTGTATAATTGGAATTTGAATGTTGGCTGCATACAGATTTTTGACTTTGCAGAAGAAGAGAAAAAATCTTTGTGGTTAATTTGTGGGGAGTCTGATATGTCAGGAAGGGATATATTCAAAATTTATTGTAAATTATCAAACCTGATTATTCTCAGCAATTGAAAGGACAAAAGACAGGGAAGGAGGAGAACAAACTGAGCATGATTAATGCAATAATAAATTATTTTATAATGGCTCATTCCTATGCACAAGCTGTGTCTGACACAATACCTCACAGGCTCTGTTCTAATGGACCAAACTACTCAATCTCACAAGGAGATGAGCTACTTGATCATGCCAGGGTTAGATTCTGTATCAGATCTAGCGTACCAGGTAACGTGAGTTCTGGAGCATCAACACTTACTTCCAGCAGACTGCACAGAATTATAGCATGTCTCCCATGTGGACATGATCAACTAAGTTAGCAGCATGACACCCCTTGCTGTATAGCAGCCTTTTGCTGTAGTTACAGATCAATGGTGGGTAACATTTTGCATCTTGTGGGATGTATTGACTGAGGTTAAGTGCATTAGAGTCCTCATGCTAGAGCAGCTGACCCAGAACTCAAACCAATTCTGTTCACAAACTATAGCCTTGTTTCCTTTCCCCACCACTAATATGCACATCTACTTGTCGTATTTATTTATTTATTTGCAGTACTTGTATACTGTCCTACACAACCCTGAAGGGGACTCAGGATGTTTCATGGTGTTGGCAACAATTCAATACCATTGCTAAACACCATTATAAAACATCAAAATTGACCCTCCCCTGATAAAATATTAAACATTATTAAAAACAGTACATAAAATAACATCACACATCACACAAAGTTATAGACAAAAAGACATCAATGACATAGGAGAGTGTCAAAGTAATGGCTCAACTGGAAACTGGTTTTACCCATCTCTTTTGCTGAGTGATGCAATAAACACATGAAGCTGTATATGGGTTTCATAGAGGAGGCTTATCCTCAGCATGGGACTCTGTGGGTTGCATGAGATGACCTTGTGGGTCAAAGACAACTTGTGACCTTGCAATTCTCCATCCCCGCCATAAATGAAAATAATAGTGCAAGGGACTACAACTAAACATGAGCCAACAATGTCATGTGGCGGCAAAAAAAGCCAATGGGATTTTGGTCTGCATCAATAGGAGCATAGTGTCTAAATCCAGGGAAGTAATGCTACCCCTCTATTCTGCCTTGGCTAAACCACACCTGGAATATTGTGTCCAATTCTGGGCACCATAATTGAAGAGAGATAGTGACAAGCTGTAATGTGTCCAGAAGAGGGCGACTAAAATGATCAAGCCCTATGAAGAGTGGCTTAAAGAGCTGGGCATGTTTAGCCTGAAGAAGAGAAGGCTGAGAGGAGATATGATAGCAATGTATAAATATGTGAGGGGAAGTCACAAGGGGGAGGGAGCAAGCATGTTTTCTGCTTCCCTGGAGACTAGGACATTCAACAATGGCTTCAAACTACAAGAAAGGATATTCCATCTGAACATGAGGAAGAACTTCCTGACTTCCACACTGCTCCGGAGTGTGGTGGAGGCTCCTTCTTTGGAAGCTTTTAAACAGAGGCTGGATGGCCATCTGTCAGGGGTGCTTTGAATGCAACATTCCTGCTTCTTGGCAGGGGGTTGGACTGGATGGCCCATGAGGTCTCTTCCAAATCTATAATTCTATGAACTGTCAAAAAACTAACCTTAGCTGCAAAAGAAGGAATGACCTAAAACTCAGATGAGGCCAACTAACAAAAAGGTTGTGGCTAGGTGAAAAATGCATTCTTTTCCTTCCAGGGATAAGCAAATGAGTAGATTCTAGCACAAACTGCTTGAAGAAATCACAGGGCTCTATGCTGTACTGTGTTTCTTTCATAATTCATTCCCTATGATTCCTGTTTATTGATTGACTTGCAGTAATATAGGTTTGTAAAATATGTAAGAACACAAAAGTAGATGCAGACATCCAGGTATATTTGGCAGCCAAAATTAATTAATTAATTAAGCTCCATTAGGAGGAGCTGTTGTTGTACTTGGCTAATATTCAGCTCTTTGTTTTGCTAAGCATACTCATAAACAAATGTGATTTTAAATACATGGCAGTAGAGAGCTGATTTGTCTTTCTTCAGTGACACATCTTGCTCCCATGAGAATGTTTACTTCCTGTAGTTAGCCTGTTCTGAAACTGATATATTTCCTGAAAATAGCTGAATGATGTTAATAGTCAGTGGTAGCTGGTGGTCCAATGGCAGTATGGTAGTGAATTCATACTATAAAATTCAAACTACAAAGGTCTAAAAGACTGAACAGATTTTGGGGTTCAGCCTCTTTTCATAGCTCCTTTAAACTTTAGTCTAAAATCAGGAATAGATCCACTGCCCCAATGAAATTAGAACTGCCAACTGCCAATGATACATAATGCTAAAGAACAAGAGGACAAAATGTATTACTTTTTGGCTTGATTTGTCAGAAGACTCTTTCTTTGGTAGTGAGTTGTCCTGATGACCGTTGGCAGTGAATCCAATATGGGTTTAAATGTAATTATACAAGGTGTTGAATGTTCAGTACCTTTGAATATAAGCCAAAGAGTATTCACTAAGGTTGAATAGGTTCATTCAAAAGAGCATGAAAGTCGTAAAAAAAACTTCCAAATTTTTACCTTTGAAGCAGTTTTCAACCATGCAGGAAAGGTGGGGAGAGGGGAATCTGAATTTGAACGACTTACCTTTTCCCCCCTGAATTATTCCATAATGTTTAGATGTCTCCCGAGGTTAATTTTTAACAACCATTAAGCAACTTTGGTAAAGCCTAAACAATTTTAAAATCTCATGCTTGCAAGGAGGGATGAGGTGGGTGTGGCTAAGCACAGCCATTTTTGTAGTTTGTGAAGGACAGGCCCTCGATGGTAGAGATTGCAAAAGGCCCTGCTGTTAAACTACATTTCCCACACTGCCCTGCTGTTCATTAGCCAAAATGTCTGAAGGACCCCTATAGCTGACTGTAGCAGTCTTCGTCTAAATATAAAATAAACTGATTGAATCTACAAAGGTGTCTAAAGAAGGCAGAAAAGCAATAAGCAACTTTTGCAAAGCCAAGAGAACATAAACTGCTTAAAACCAATAATTTCACTTTGGCCTGATTGCCATGAACAAGGCACTGGGGTAGCCAGCCACAGCCAGCCAGTCCTTACGTCAGTAAGTAATGATAAAATAAAATGATTGATTGCATCTTCAAATAGGAATAAACAGATGGATGTGTCTTGAGGGTCCCCTCCAACTCAGTAGAGGAAACAAATGGATGTCAGGAGAGTTTGGATGGTGCATTTCTGCCCAGAAGAAGGGAGTCAGTCTAGATGTGCCTTGATGGGGTCTGTACTATGATTTCTGTTCACCACCAATTTAACACAGTTTGTGCCACACAAACAAAGTTTCTGGAGTAGAACAATTACTTTCAAAGTAAAGACCACCCAATGAAATAGGAAATAACACTTCAAACCAGGAACGGATTTTCTTTATTATTAATTGTTTTAATAAAAAAATTGAAAATTCTCCAAAAATCCATGGATAAGTAAAAGGTTATGAAATTTGGTGAACTAACAATGGTCCATGTGTTCTACCACTGTAGCATGTTTCAACAGGATTTGGTTAAAAATGAGGGAGGGAGAATCCCCTGAAGTTTCCCCAGTGCCAGTGCTTTTTTTTCCTACTGCGCATGCATTAACGAAGTGATTTGGAAGTATTGGAAGTTTTGGGATTTTGCAGTTTTGAATTTTATTTTTATTTTTTTTAAATTGGAAATGACTTTAGAATCGAACCACCAGTGCCCCAACATCCAAAACGAGTTTTGAACCAATTTCTTTTAATCAACCAAGTCTAGCATTCACTGATAGTCTTGCATGGAAACCACCTACTGCCACTAGATTGCAAAAATAATGTGTTGGAAGAATGAATAACTATTTCTGATGGTTTGAGTATTGAACTGTGACTGGAGACCAAAATTAAACCCCTGCTCAGCCATGGAAGATGCTGCGTGACCTTGGGCAAGTCACACTTCCTCAGCCTCATAGAAAGGCAAGGGCACCATAAAAATCCCTTGACAAATCTTACCAAGAAGATCCTCTGATAGGTTTACCGTCAGAAATGACATGAAAGCATGTAAGAGCAGCAGCAGTAGCAAACTACTTCAGCTGTCAATTGTTAATTTTCCTTATGTATTGTTTCCTGTTGTAAGAATGGGCAGGTGTAACAAACCTCTCTTCTCAAGATTAACAGGTAACCATAGAATGGCAGAGCAATTCACATACTGTTGCTGTTCCTACTCCTGCTTAGCTGAGGCAGTGACCCATCACCTGGTCCTGGAGGAGCCTTTGCTGAGCTTCTTCTGGTACACATCTTGTTATAAGAGCAAGAGAAAATTATCCACAACCCTACCAAATCTACAGCTGTCTCTGGAGCGATGAAGCTTCCCCAATAGAACACTTAAGCTGTGGAGCTCCAACTGAAGGTGCCCTCCCAAGCAGGGACCACTTAAATACTCGCTTTAATAAGGAAGGGAAAAGAAGTGGGGGTGCATGAGGCAAGAGGGGGAGGTAAACCTAAGCCACCTCCAGTTGGCCTAGCTTCTGCAGAAAGTTCCATTAATGGAGTCAGGGACTCCCCTCAGAACTCTAGTACTGGGAGGCCCATTGACAGGGCCTCCTCCTCCCAGCTCGCACAGCCCCTTCCCACCTGCACAGGGGAGAAGCAAGCTGGGTGTGTGTGTGTGAGCAGGGTGCAGTGCGCAGAGGAGCCCATTGGCTGAGCCCAGTGGTCTGTCCAGTCTTCCCCTGACCACTGAGAAAGACTGTTGTTTCAGTGGGCCTGGCATAATGGTTGCCAGTTCCTGTGTGGCCCTGATCGGATACTGCAGCAAGTGCCCAAGCTAGTGAAGGCATGGGGCTACCCAGGAAGAAGGAGCCCCAGCCAAAGTGGTGGGCAGAGGGAGTGCCCATCACTGCAACCACCATGTCAGGGAAGTTTAGCAGGGCATTAAACATTCTCAGGGCATTAAACATTAAACATTGACATTCTCATTCCAATGGAAAGTGCCTCCCTTCCTGATTCTTGTCCTGATGTATCCAATCACATTCATCAGCACATAGTCAAACGTTTTGTTAAATAAAGCTAGAAGAAAGTGTTCAAGAATTAAGAAAGGGTTAAAAGCCACACATTAAAAACAATCCAGAGTTTTTAATTTGCATTTGCTTGTTGAGAGCAATCCATTGATGTATTTTAATGCCACTATTTAGGGTTCAATACCTATAAATAATTACTTGGTTAATTACATGTCGATATCCCACTGGTTTTAGGAACTCCAGATATGATGGTGAGAGTTCATAAATTATTTATGTAATCCAAGCTAATGGCATCATCATTCTGGTCTGACAAGTTATGATAAATATGCATCATTTCAGAGGCTCTATTTCTTTTTTGTCTAAATATTCTTTTAGAAAACATTCTGTAATGTTATGCTTAAATTTTCATTAGGGGATATACTATTCATTGTCTTAATGTTTCACAAACATTCTTCCAATAGGAAGCCATATCTTATAAGGAACTCAAGTAATTCAAAATACATTTTTATCTCTTATGACGCATGCAGCATCGTATACCTCAATAAATAGATTGACAAATAAATTAATAAAAACATGACTTTGAGTAACTCTTAGCAAAGATAGCTGGCAGCTCCTATGTCAAAGGGGAAGTGAATCCGTTCTAGGTTTTAGTGAAAACTGTAAATGATCTATCCAAGGCACTGACCCTGTTTTGGAGATTTGGATAGCACCATTAAACTCTGGATTAAAATCCATGCCCCACTGACATGAAACATATTAACTGCCTCTATTTAGCTTTCAAGTTAAGTTATGTAATTGTCAGAGTTGTATACACTCCATTTGAGGTTGGATCTATAATCCAATATCTGATCCCAGATTATTATCTTTAAACTGGATTATATGAATCTAATCTGCAAAACTGGATTATATGGCAGTGTAGAGGGGGCCTGAATGGAGGCATTGCTGGTGAAATAACAATCACTGTCAAAGTGGATTCCTCTGAGGAAGGGTATATCTAAACAGTGAACATGAGAGAGGTCTGCCCTACAATAGAGGGGGGTGGGTGAGATTTATAACTCGGTCCCTTTTGTAACTTTCTGTGACTCCACTCTATGGTTCTTTTGTATCACTGCAGAAGTAGGTATTTAGTACTTCCTAGTGCAGTGAACCCATCTGTACAAGCCCAGAATGAAGATGTCAGGGAATTCTTCTCAGCCAAACAGTTGCCAGTGAGACACAGAGCTCCAGGTCACCATTCGGCTACAGTTGTACTTAAGGTTCAGAAGAAGGACAGCTGTTCCCTTTTCTGCACTGGATGACTACAGCGAGATGGTAACTATGAGCTTCTTTCCCCTCAGTCACTAGTTGGTTATGAGAGTAAACTTACATCTTCAATTTAGTTAATACAGCCAGTGGCATCTCGCCACTCCAGTAACAATAACACAATTTTGCTCCTAGACAGATTATTCACATTCAACTATGATTGTCATGATCATTCTTATAATAACAAAAGCTATTTGTTTCCCAGGATCTTAGCGCATTGGTAGCTTCCAGAAGGAACAGAAATACAGTTGCACGTGAGAACCTGGGCTACAGTAAGAAAAAGAAGTAGGATGCTGAAGGTAATGTGAAATAATTCCAAAATAAGGTATTATAATAATATGAGAAACACATACACTCATGTAACAGGACATTACTTACAGAATTCTACATTTTGTCATGCGCTAGCATGAGAAGCATGCGGATTGACTCTAGCCCAGTTAACAGTGTGTGATGAATAGGCTCATAAAAGAAAAAATACATGAGACGTTGACTTCAAGTAGAAAAAAAAAATATTGTTGTATTGGCAGCATACAAAATAAAGTAGCAGGATTACTGTTTCCACAAAAGTAACATAAAACAATATCTTCTGAGAGATATCACCACTCAGCTGAGATAAGCAGGAATCCTTGTCCTCTTCTCAAGGCTGTGTCTTCACAGGACATCTGCAGCATAGTCCCCGACAGAACGGCACAGAGGCAAACACGCACAATGGCATTAAGGCACAATGGCATTAAGGCACAATGGCCAAAAAACTAAACACACAGTAGCTATCTTTATACACATGAAAATAATACTCTCAATTAACTCTTCAATTAACTGAAACAGCTGTAAGAACAAACAGCCCTGAACCTTACAGTAAGTTAAAGGTATAGCACAAACAACATTGATCCTTACAACAACTTAGATAAAGTACGTTGCAACCTCTTAGTAGCAACATGCCCCTTCACTTTATCTAAGTTACATTATTTACAAATTTTGTTTTAATTCTACTAGGCCTAACTTTCTGGTCGCTTCACCATGCTTAGCTGCCGTTAGAGGTTTTGTAAAAATATCTGCCAAGTTATCTTCAGACCTACAATAAACCATTTTGATAAATCCTTCCTTGATTAAGGTTCTTATATTTTGATACTTCACTGCTATGTATTTTGTTGTATTCTTTAAACTTTCGCTTTCTGACATAGCTATACACGTTTGAGAATCGTCATACACAGTAATAGGCAATTTACATTCTACACCTAAATCATCAAATAACTGTTTAATCCAAAGTAACTCATTTGCAGCTTGAGACAACGCCGCATATTCTGCTTCGGCCGTAGAAACTGCAACAGTTGTTTGCTTTCTGGACCTCCAGCAGATAGGAGATTTTCCATGTAGCACTATGTATCCAGTTATAGATTTTCTATCTTTTTCATCAGCAAAAGAACTGTCAGCGTACATTACCAGTTCTTTGTCAGCCTCTTTAGAAAAACACAAACAATAATTAGCAGTTCCTTTTAAATATCTAATCAATCTTTTTAATGCTAGCCAGTCACTTATAGTTGGTTTTGATACTTTCCTACTAAGTAAACTCACTGCATATGCAATATCTGGACGAGACCAATTTGCAATGTGCAAAAGACTTCCAACAAAAGAATGATATAACTTTGTGTTTTTTAGTTCTCTTGTGTCTTCCATTCTTAAGAAATCTCCTGTTAAAGGAGTTTTAACAGCATTAGCATCTTGTAAACCTGCTTTGGTTACAAGGTCTAAAATTTTCCTTGTTTGATTTAGAAATATCACCCCTTCATTGTTTACTACTTCGATGCCTAAATAATGTTTCAAACATCCCAAATCTTTTAGTCTAAAATGTTTTGACAAATACGTATATACAGTTTGTATTTTAGAGTCAGTTTGTGCGGCTATACATAGATCATCTACATAAATTAACACAATTATCTTATCTTTGCCTTCACCTAGTGTATAAACACATGCATCGGCTACACTTTGTTTAAATCCTAATTTCATCAAAACTTCATGTATACACTGGTTCCACCTCCGGGCCGATTGTTTCAAACCATACAATGCTTTCCGAAGCCGACAAACCTTTCCTGCTTGAATTTCGTATCCAGGCGCTTGCCTCATATATATCTCCTCATTAATTGTGGCATTTAAATATGCTGTTTCAAAATCAAAATGTTTTAACTTAAATCCTTCTTGCTCAGCTAAAGCAATTATAATTCTCATTGATTCAGCTTTTGCTGTAGGGGCAAAGGTGTTATCATAATTTACGAATTGCTTTTGCGCAAATCCTTGAGCTACTAGCCTAGCTTTATATTTACAACTTCCATTGGGTAATAGTTTCTTCCTAAAAACCCATCTGCACCCAATCACTGGCTTATCTATGGGAACATCAACAATATCAAACACTTCTAAATTTAGCAAAGATTCAAATTCATCGTCCATTGCCTTTTTCCAATTTCTTTGTTCTTCTGGACTACAATTATTTAAATCCTGAAAGGTTTCAGGTTCCATTTCAGGCTGACTAGTCATTACCCCCTGAATCACGAACCTATCTGGAGGTACACCTTTGTTAGATCTTTGTGACCTTCTTGGTATTACAATTTGCTCCTCAGCATCAGCTTCCTGTAAACTTAATTCAGGCTCTTCTTTTATATCATCCTCACTTTGTTCCTCAATGTGTTTATCAGACTCAGATTTTAAATCTATCTTTGATGGCGTATGTTCCTTTAAATGAAAAAACACTTCACTATTCTGATGAACATGTTCCCAACCTGTATTCTTTTCAAAGTTTGCACTTCTTGAAATCACAATTTTACTATTGTCTTTAATAAAACGATACCCCTTGGTATCTTCCTGGTAGCCGAGAAAACGTAGTCTCTGCCATTTTTTCTGTCCTTTTGTTCTAGTTTGTCTAGGTACCAGCACGTTAGCATAGTTTCCAAATATTCTAAGATGTTTTAGAACTGGCCTTTTCTTATGCAACAAATAATATGGAGTATTATTTACACATGAACTCCAACTTCTATTTAAGATATATGTAGCAGTGGAAATTGCTTCTGCCCAATACCTATTAGACATTTTTGCATCTACTAACATGCAGTCTTTCATAGTTTTCAAAACGCCTATTTTTCTTTCTGCCACACCATTCTCAGCAGGTGAATATGGGTTTGTTTTATGATGTCTAATTCCTCTCTTTCTTAACCAGTCTTGAAATTGTGTCCCCATAAATTCTCCACCACGATCAGTCCTTAAACATGATACCTTAAAAGGAAATCTTCTCTCAACCATGGCTACCCACTCTTTGAATTTACTGAAAGTTTGAAACTTTGATTTCAAAATAATACAATAAGTGAATCGCGAAAAATCATCCACTAACACAAATATAAATTTTGCATTTCCAAGTGAAAGAGGAAATGGTCCTGCTAAATCAGCGTGAACTAATTCAAATGGTCTGGTAGTTGTGTTTAAACTTTTCTTAGGTATTGGATGTGCCTTTACTTTTGCTTTAGAACACACAGCACAGTCTAAATACTTTTGACATGGCTTTACCTCTAAATCAGTCACTTTTGATAATTTTTGTAGATAATTAAAGTTCACGTGACCAAAAACTCTATGCAAGTAATGAATACAATCATTATGTATAGGTTTGTTATTTACACAGGAAACATTTGGTGAACTATCTTTGTTACTCATCACATATACTTTGTTAACTAATTTACCTTTGGCACATAACTTATTTTCTTTCCATACAGTACACCCAGAACTATTAAGTTTGATGTCATATCCTTGCAGACACAAACTTGATGCACTTAATAAACAAAAATCAAGTTTTTCAACCAACATAACATTATCTAAATATCTTCCTAAACTAGGAACAAATGCTGAGCCTACAAGCTTGCACTCAGCTAATGATCCATCTGCTAAAGTAACATGATTAATATCTGGCTTTTTAGTGTCCTTTAACAATTTTAAGTTATTAACACAATGCTCTGCACACCCAGAGTCAAGTAACCATGTGGCCTCATCATACTTAGCCTTTGATAACACAGTCATTACATCAGCATTTCTTCCCCTTGCATTTCTGTCATGCCACCCAGGGTTCCTCTTCATTTCTTCTTTCTTCTTCTTCTTCTTCTTGGGACAGGCCTTGACAAGATGATTCACATCTCCACAACTGTAGCACTTCCTTACGTTACACACAGCAGGGTTCTTTCTGCATCCAACCCCTTCACAAGCTGCATTTTCTGAAATGGTGTTTGTTTCTTTAAGAAACTGCTTTCTTCTTTCTTCCTCAAGAAGCCTTGCAGAAACCAAATCCAAGGTTAACTGTGCTTCAGGCACACTCTGCATACTGAACACAAAATTGTCCCAACTAGAGTCCAAAGAAGATAACAAAATGAAAGCTTTATGGGTTTCGGTAAACACCAATTGTCTATTTTCCAACTCCATCAACAAATGCCTGAGCTTTTGCAAATGCTCAGTTATGTTGTCACCCCTTTTTAGCTTCAAATTATAAAGCTGCCGGGTCAAAATAATTTTTATGCCAGAAGTTTCAGTTTGATAAACTTCCTTTAACTTCTGCCAACAGTCTGCTGCAGATATAGTGTCCCTTAAGTAAATTAATTGCCCGTCCTCAACAGCGAGAAAAATGCTCGCCCTGGCAATTCGGTCTTGCTTTTTTACCTCTTCACTCGAAGCTTCTGTGGGTGGGGTTTCAACCACAGTCCACAAATCTTCTCTTATGAGAAAACTCTTCATTTTCACATTCCAAGCCATGTAGTTGTCAGCATTTAAACGCTCAAATGGTAAGCTTGCCATATGATGAGCCATAGCTGCTTACTTTTCTATTTAAGCACAAAAACACACACACACACACAAAAAACTCTCCCAAAGTCTCAGAGTTATGGGCTTTGGAGTCCTTATGCCGCTATGCTGGGCCCATAACCTATGTCATGCGCTAGCATGAGAAGCATGCGGATTGACTCTAGCCCAGTTAACAGTGTGTGATGAATAGGCTCATAAAAGAAAAAATACATGAGACGTTGACTTCAAGTAGAAAAAAAAATATTGTTGTATTGGCAGCATACAAAATAAAGTAGCAGGATTACTGTTTCCACAAAAGTAACATAAAACAATATCTTCTGAGAGATATCACCACTCAGCTGAGATAAGCAGGAATCCTTGTCCTCTTCTCAAGGCTGTGTCTTCACAGGACATCTGCAGCATAGTCCCCGACAGAACGGCACAGAGGCAAACACGCACAATGGCATTAAGGCACAATGGCATTAAGGCACAATGGCCAAAAAACTAAACACACAGTAGCTATCTTTATACACATGAAAATAATACTCTCAATTAACTCTTCAATTAACTGAAACAGCTGTAAGAACAAACAGCCCTGAACCTTACAGTAAGTTAAAGGTATAGCACAAACAACATTGATCCTTACAACAACTTAGATAAAGTACGTTGCAACCTCTTAGTAGCAACACATTTCAGAGAGCACAGCAGCACATGAGAAAGGAAGGATATGAACAAATTATAATCTGATATATTGGATTATATTGCAGTCATTGCTATGCACAGGTTACAACAACAGCAGCAGCAACAGTAACAACAATTTTATTGTCAAAGGCTTTCATGCCTGGAATCACTGGGTTGTTGTGATCTATAGCCGTGTTCTAAAAGCATTATCTCCTGACGTTTTGCCTGCATCTATGGCAAGCATCCTCAGATGTTGTGAGGTCAACAATTTTATTTCTTACCCTCCTCTCCTTGTGGCTTGAGGTGGGTTATAGCATAATTAAAACACATAAGCACTGTAAACATTATATGAATAAATACACATATTAAAACATTTGTTGTTGTTGTTGTTGTTCATTTGTTCAGTCGTTTCTGACTCTTTGTGACCTCATAGACCAGCCCACGCCAGAGCTCCCTGTCGGCCGTCACCTCCCCCAGCTCCTTCAGAGTCAAGTCAGTCACTTCAAGGATGCCATCCATCCACCCCTCTTCCCTTTTCCTTCTATTTTCCCCAGTTTAATTGTCTTCTCTAAGCTTTCCTTTCTTCTCATGATGTGGCCAATGTACTTCAACTTTGTCTCTAATATCCTTCCCCCCAATAAGCAGTCGGGCTTTATTTCCTGAATTATGGACTGGTTGGATCTTCTCGCTGTCCAAGGCACTCTCAGAACTTTCCTCCAGCACCACAGTTCAAGAGCATCTATCTTCCTTTGCTCAGCCTTCCCCATGATCCAGCTCTCACATCCGTAGGTGACTATAGGGAATACCATTGCTTTAACTATGCAGATCTTTGTTGCCAGTGTGATGTCTCTACTCTTCACTATTTTATTGAGATTGGACATTGATCTCCTCCCAAGAAGTAAGTGTCTCCTGATTTCCTGGCTGCAGTCTGTGTCTGCAGTAATCTTTGCACCTAGAAATACAAAGTCTTTCACTGCCTCCAATATTAAAACATATTTCTATAAAATATGTATTTGTCAGTCAGGTTCTAGCTGGCTGGAATAGCTACACCCTAGAGGACCTCAGTATTCTGTGCAGATTGTATGGGAGAAAGCGATCCTGTAGGTAACCTGGGCACAAACCATGTAGGGCTTTATAAGTCAAATTCAACACCTTGTATCGCTTCTTGGCCTTTTGGCTAAGATCAAGTGTAGTAACACCTTGTACTTTGGAAACACATTGGCAGCCACTGAAGTGACTTTGGAAAAGGTGTAACGTGCTCAGTCCTGGATGTTGCTGTAACCAATCTGGCTGCCATATTTTGGGCCACCTGAGCTTTCTGAACTTGGCATAAAGGTAGTCCAATGTAAAGCATGTTGCAGAAGTCCAATTGAGGTTAGCAGCACATGCACTACCATTTTTAGGTCCTCCAAATTTAGGAAGGAGTGCAGCTGGTGTATCAGTTGAACCTGGTAGTAAGCACTCCTGACTGTCACATCTACCTTGGTTGACATTTGGAGATATGGATCCACGAGTACTCCCAAGCTGCAAACACAGTTTCAGGGGGAGTGTCACCCCATCCAGAACTGGTTGAAATTTGTTTTTCCTCGTCCAGCCCATTAACTTCCAGCCATGGAACCCACTAAGGCAGTTGGTTCTCAAACTGGGGTCCCCAAATGTTTTTGGTCTTCAACTCCCAGAAATCCTAACAGCTGCTAAACTGGCTGGGATTTCTGGAAGTTGTAGGCCAAAAACATCTGGGGACCCCAGGTTGAGAACCACTGCTCTAAGGCTTCCTTCAATCACAAAGGATCCATTAGCCTTCAAGGGTGGACCATTATAATAGGTCCTCTATCCCTGCAGGGGTAAGTTGTAGCTGTGATACTAGCCCTGACCAGAAAGTGATCTTTCATAGAATCAAAGAGTTGGAAGAGACCTCATGGGCCATCCAGTCCAACCCCCTGACAAGAAGCAGGAATATTGCATTCAAATCACCCCTGACAGATGGCTATCCAGCCTTTGTTTAAAAGCTTCCAAAGAAGGAGCCTCCACCACACTCTGGGGCAGAGAGTTCCACTGATGAATGGCTCTCACAGTTCAGCAGTGGAACTCTCTGCCCCGGAGTGTGGTGGAGGCTCCTTCTTTGGAAGCTTTTAAACAGAGGCTGGATGGCCATCTGTCAGGGGTGATTTGATGACAACTCAGAGATATTGGTTACCTCCACCCACAGATCCATATATTTCAAGCTGAAAATCACATAAAGGGTATGACCTACTGAGTGTGTCAGTCCAGAAATCAATTGAAATGGGCCCATGTTTGTCATGGATACTATGAACTCCAGAGCTGCACCTGACAAACTGGCTTCCAGTGGTATGTTGAAGACACCTAGAAGCAAATGTCTGGGTGACTCCAACAACACCTCTGAGGCCAGTTCTATGAGCTTGACCAGGGAGTCTGTTAGGCAATGGGGTCAATGGTACACTAACCGAATCTGCAATCTATTCCTGGCTTTTGACACTCCATGTGATTCAGTTCCCTAGTAGGTAGTCTGATTAGCTGCTTCCCCACCCACTTTCCCTCACCTGCTCACAGACACTGTAGCCACCTGGGAGGATCTCAGTCCAGATTGGCCCACTATCATCCTACAGCCAAGTTTCAGTGAAGCGTGTCAGGTCAGCCCCCTCATCTTTGAGGGGGTCATAGATGATATGTGTTATTTTTCAATTACTTGGCATTGCTTAAGAACAAGGTGGGGTTTTGTGGATAATCTGTCTCACCAAGATCTCCAAGCTGGCAGGGTGAATGGGATAGGTATTTAACACCTTTCTCTCCTTCCTCGGACATGTGACTCTGCCAATGCCATATCTCGCTCAGCCCTGTACAACTGGTATTGCTGCCCCAATTTCCATATACAATGAATTAAAAACAAACAATACATGGTCAAAGAAACCACCCAAAGCAAAAAAGGAAAAAGCCAGAAGACAAATTATAAGGCATTAATAAAATAACACTTAACACACAGTTAATGGGTGTATTCCCAGTCACTCAGGCCGATTAGTTGGCTAGTCCAGCCGCAATCCCAGAGCAACCAGTATCCACCAATTGAGCTGATTTTCTATAAACATAACATGCAATACATAGAATGACTTCAGGAGCCATGGCACTTGAAATATAGTTCTGCCAAACTTTTATTGTTTATGTTTGATATAAAACAAGCTCCCAACTTTGTTAGATTTCATACAACAGATATTTTTCTTGAATAGAGTGTGCAAGGACTATAAAAAGACATAGGCAATAATATTGGTTTCATATGCATACTAAATTATACTTAGTACATTTATTTATATGTACATTTATTGCATATTCCATCAATGAGGGAGGACCATTATAATTTAAACGGCCCTAATTTAAAGATTTGACATGACTTTTTAATGAGTTCCACAGTTTTATATTGCTACGTATAATAAATAGCTTTATAAATGACACAATCAATGTTGATAGACACTTTGGTTTCAATGATATTAGCAGTAGTGAAAGTATGGAAGGGTCATTAAGGGCAGTCTGTAATGAACAGTTCTCTATAAAGAAAATAAGAATGGTTGTGCTAATGTAGCCCCCTCATACCATTTGTCCTGATTTGAGATGCAATGGAATGGAGTAGACTGTTAATTAGGTTTCTGGTGATCTTTTCTATAGCAGCTTTACTTCAGCAATTGGATGGTTCTTTTGGGAAAGAACCATTACTACTAGTCCTTATGGCTGAAGTGTTCTGGAATATGTAGTGTTAGGACTTCTTTACACAGGGCTTTTTTCACCCTGTCCTTCCATTTGTTGATGGGGCCTGCTGAGCGCCATCAGATGGCACTAGCTTAACCCTGCCCAATTCCTCCTAAAGTAGAGGGGAAGCTTTGCAAGATGCTTACTCCTCCACATCAGAAAGGAAAGTGTTTTTCGGGTAGTTCTGACAGAGCTACCTGCACTTTCCTCTCAATTTCGCCATATGATGGGGAAAGGACGATGAGGCAACATGTGTTGATGCCCTTTCTCCCATATTATGGGGACAGGGCACCAACACACCTTTCCTGTCCCCACCATATGATGGGGGAAGAAAGGAGAGCACACGGGGTACCACAAGCTGCCCCGTACACCTCCCCTTTTGCTGGTGATTGATGGCAAAATGGCAGAGCCTCAGGGACCATGTGAAGAAGTTGCAAAGAAGTAACTTTCCCAGACTCTGCGTAATGACATGTTATGGCTGCTTAGCATTTGTGTCATTCCCATCTTTCCTTCTGATAGGGCTAGAAGGTCAAATACGCATGATGGTTTCATAGCTGCTTTTTTGTCTGGTCTTTAGAAACTCCTATGAAGAGACCATCTGACTTGTTTACTATGAAAAGAGATAGCAAGTGAAGACTCAAACCGGTGTGATGTGAAATGGCTTGGCAGTCCCAGACTCCATCTACACTACCATATAGAATCCAGGTTATCTGCTTTGATCTGGATTATATGAGTTTACACTGCTCTATCATCCAGTTCCAAGCAGATAATCTGGATTTTAAAAGGCAGTGTAGATGGGCCCTCACTATATACCAGTCAATGGACTATTTGCTGGAAAAAGGAACTGCAGTAGGAACAGGGAAATTTGTCAGTTTTGTCTTCTCCCAAATTTGGCTTTATAAACTTGTAGTTTTTCAGCAATGGCTATCAAGGAAAATTTTGAATTTTCATTAATTCTTGAAATCTGAACTTATTTGAATTTCTCTTTGGTTTCCACAAGCCGTATTCAATAGAAACAGCTATTTACATAAGTTGGGGACATTAGTTTTGAGTTCTACCCTCCAAACTCTATGTCCAGCACGAATAATCTAAGGATTCGGGGTTCAGACTCAATTTACTACTCTTCTTGACATGTATCAATCTTGTCCATTTTTGACACACATCAGCTCTTAATGGATGCAATATCAGAATGGTAAAGGATTACAACTTACTGAGATAATTATCCACCTGCCAGAAATGATGGACATGGGGCACTCTGCATAAACAACATGAGTTCAGTAATAGCGTAGAAAAAGCAGGTGGCTATATAGCATCACTTCCTAAATGCAGTCACTCAGGTGTCATGGAGCCTCTGTTCCCAGAAGCCTCAGCAAGCCTGACAAATGATCATGGACACTGGAATGTGATGTTCCATCTGGCAGTTGCATTAGGAGTGGGAGTGTATTGACATAACAAATATATAGCATCACTTCCTAAATGCAGTCACTCACTGTTCCCAGAAGTCTCAGCAAGCCAGACAAATGATCATGGACACTGGGATGTGATGTTCCATCTGGCAGTTGCATTAGGAGTGGGTATGTATTGACATAACTAAATAGTGACACATTTCTGTATTTGCTTTGGATCTTGGCAATGCCTTATATGAAGATCCTTCTTGGCCTTTAAATTCTAATTTTCTCCAGTTAGCAAAATCTAAACATAGTGGTGTGTCTAATGTAAAATTTGGACCCAAACCATGGGGCGTTTTTGAACTGGTAAGGCATAAATGTACTGTTTTCCAGAGAACAGCTGAAACATCCATTGGCAAATGGAAGTACTATCTTTATTTCGGTGACATTATGACTGTATTGAAGGTTTTTTTCTGGCAAAATACTGATTGTACTTCTACCCTTCTAGTTAATTTTTGTTCCCTTAAAGCTTATTAACATTATGAGACAAAGGATATTGTGGATTCTTTTCCCAAGATTTAGCTAAGTACATTTTTTGGCAGGGGGTTGATTTTGAACAGTTATTATTAAATAGGCCATCCTAATTATGTGAATACATAAAGGCCCTAAATGTAGTTAATCAAATCTTCCTAAAGCTGTTTATAATTGGAATACCATCATTCCAATCCTTTTTAAATACCATTCCGGTAGCTCCAGTAATAAAATTAGCAGAGTCTGTTTCTTCAAGTGTGCACTGCAAAGAGCACTTAGAAACCATTTGAGCAAAGTATTACCTTTTCTATCGATCCTACCTGATGAAGTTATCACTAATGGCTTCAGTGCTTAACTTGTTTTAGAAAACCAATGTATAACAGTTTAACCCTTAGGGTTTGGACAAGTTATCTTATGCTAATGATAAGAAATTGAAAAAAGCATGGTTTAAGAGCTGTAGACAAAGGATGGAGGCATTTTTCACAGCTTTAATTTTTATCCACATTGAAAGGATACAATAATTCAAGGGGAAATGGAAATGTTTGCCTAGTGAGGAAGCTCTTGCTTTGAACAGGCTTAGTAGGACACTATCCCGAATGGTCAAAATCACCCAGATGACCAAAGTCAGAAAACATCCTTCTAAATTGGTTTCATTTCTCATCAATAGTATGCAGATGTAGTCAGTTCTGATCGGTCATGTCATTTTGTGATGACATCACACTTACTATATGATCCCTACTTGTTGAGAACAGGCTTGACGTGTTAACAAAAATGGAAATGAAGCAACTGGCAAGAAGGGACAGTGACAATGAACAACTTTTGAAAGAGGTGTGTTTTCAATACATTGATGGAATTTTAAGAAATATTACTTTCGCCTCAGAAACTGCCATTGGTGAGCATTTGGTATGAATTAAAATTCCCAGCTGACCACTTCTATGAGCCACAGGATGTTCAAGGGGCAGGCATTGTGGAATCAGTCCCCTTGGAAGGAGGACAATCTAGAGATTTTTTATGAGGTTATTTACCAGGGTGTGAAAAAATCTGGATGTGTATCGTAAGTTATAAATGATTCGGTAAATCTGTACTTATGACCCATGTTACGAAGCTGTGTAGCCCCCTCACAGATACAAATGAAAACAGCCATCTACGAAGGTTTTGTAAGAAGTTCATTACTTTTCAAAAGTCACTGTGAGTCAGCTACTGGGCGGTGCAGGCAAACTTTGTATATCACATGCTGTCCTCATCCTATCAGGACTGAGAAGAGAGGAAGAGAAGAGGCACTCCTGGCATTTCCTTTAAAACCTTTAAAATGCCTTGGTTGCTATTGCAAGTGAGCTGGGAGAGAGAGCTGGAGATCTAGAGTAGTGAGCAAGCAACTCAGTAGTGAGTGACTAGCTAGGAGTTGAATTTGTCCATTCTTGAAGGGTTTTACATGTGTCATGAAAGCTTAGTTTGCTTCAGCTTAGGATTTCTTTTAGAATCACCACAGCTAAGTTTAGGATCCTTTTAAGATCCTTTTTCTCTGTGTGCATGTGTGTGGGGTTAGGATTCTTTTTGGAGGGGTTTTAGTTTTTCCCCTTTGGATTTCTTTAATTTAAAATTCTAGGACACTTTTAAATGGTGTATTTTAATATTTTGATTAATGTTTTATAATGTTTATGTATTGTATGTGAATTTGTGTCCTGGCATTGAAAGTTTGCATGTATATGTTGTGCTCCACCCTGAGTCCCCTTCAAGGTGAGAAGGGCAAAATATAAATGTTTTAAACAAATAATAAATAAATACAGACTGCTTTCTTTATTTTCTAGTCTATTTTAATTCTGTTGTAGTTATAGTCTAACCTTCTCACTTTCCTTTTAGAAGTATAATTCAATTCAGTGCAAAGTACTGTGTGTATATGCTTTAATCTTTTCTGAAATCCCAAGTGCCCAGAGAGGTTCTGCTGTTTAGGGCCAATATTACACATTATTTTGAGAGTCAAGTGAGCAGAAGAATTATAGTATAGTACCATTGACCCACCAAGTCAATCTGTTCCATTCCGTCCCCATAGTGGCCAGGCATTTGTAGTACTACCAAGTATCTTGTAGTGCTTTTCTTTCTACTGGTTTTCAAAGTATAATTCAATTCTGCAAAGTGCAGTGTGTGCGTGTTAATAAATCTCATGCCCAAAGGGATGCCGCTGTTGAGAGCCAATAATAAACAAAACTTTAAGAACTCTCTAAAAATCAGTGGATATGTGAATCTTTCTAAAACTTGGGAGGAATGATGCCCTGGTCATGTTGTGTCGTTTTAGAGAAAGCTAAGGGGATAGGTCATGTAGGTTTTTTTAAAAAAAAATGGGCAAAATTTTAAAATTCCCCTAAGAAATCAGTAGATGTGCAAAGCTATCTGAAATTTGAGAGGAGTGATTCTCTGGTTATGAGAAATGTAAGGGGATAGCTCTTGTAGCTTTTTAAATGTTGTTTGTAAAAACTTCAATTTTTTTCTAAAATTCAGATGAGTGAAATGTTCTGAAACCTGGGGGACTTACATTGGTAAATCTGTGCTGCAGTTGTAACAAGTTCCATCTTGATAGCCCTAAAAATGAGAGAGAAAGGAGCCCCAGAAGTGTCCCCATTAGCACAAATGAATGAATAACTAAACAAAAAAAAACTAATTTTGGGAACTCTGTATTAGATACAGAGTTTTCATGAAATTTTTCAAAACACTTGGAAAACAAAAGAGGTAGTTGCCCAAATTTCATTAATGGCAACAAAGAGGATTTTTTGCATCATGCAGACCTATTATTTACAAACAATAAAAAATGACTAGATTAGCAGACTTGCTCAGATAGAAAATTATTGGCCAGATTTTGCTTGGGACTTTACGTTAGAATCTACTTTTTCTGATGTTGCATAAGTAGATATCCAGAACCTCCTCACATAATAGTGTTATCTGATCAGGGCCATCTGCCATTCCACTCCCATAACTGATTGGCCAAGAGTGAGTGCTAAGAAAATTTCCTTGTCTTTTCTTGTCCTCCCCTTTCTGGCATCTTAGACCCATATAAGCATGTTGATGAGTAATGTCTCCCAGTTAATCACAGAATCTAAATCTTAATTATTAAAGCAGTGCCATTTCCCAAAGCCGCCTCCTTCCAGACAACTGCAGAATCCCAGGTTTATGTTCTCATTATATAGTATCTCTTCTCTGGCAGGTGCATTCCCCCCCCCCCCCCCAAAAAAAAAACACCTATTGATTCTGCAGTTTCTTCCTTTCTTTCTGCTACATGGACACATACACACACATACATATATGTATAATGAAGTAACATTCGTTAGTCTTGATCTCACATGCAAGAATGAGAAACTACACTTTTTCTGTTCTCACATGCTAGATGGCTGATATGTTTTTTTATTTGTCTCAAGAGGACCTTTTTTTACTTGTGAGAACACATTTTGTGCCAATTGCATAAAACTACAAATTGTGTAGCTAGGCTTATAAAACAACTGCTGTCTTGTTTTATGGACAACCATCCCTTCTGGGTTTGCTGTCTGCTGTGTGTAAGAGTTTGTTTGGTTCCACAAAGGAGAAAAACAATCTTTGCACAGACATTTTCCAGCAAGTTATAGAAGCTGTGACAAAGAAGCAAAACACTCCTTGCTTTGTTCTTATGCTGGAGGCTAGAACTCCTGCAGAGGCTGGGGATTTCTTGACAGCTTTTCTGGATGTGTTCAGATCATGAATCATCAAGAAATCTGAAATTTTGCAAACCTTTTTCACAACCTTCCCTATTATTTCTTCATATTATTGTCACATAACTGAGCAAAGTTAGCTACTATCCAGATTGGAAAAATTGAGTCCTGATCTACAGTATCCACGATGCTTTTTAGTCAAGTACCATAGAAAAGAGAGTAGTGGTGGGAAAATTTCTCATTTTTCATGATATGTCACACCATTGTATCAATTCAGAGATGGGAAATACTTCAGTCTCTAAACTCACCCATGCTGGCAGGAAAATTGTAGGACCTGCAATTCAAAAAAACACCTTTATCCAGCTTTGCATAATCTCTGAGTTGTCCTGTAAGATTTATTTTATACCAGAGGGGGAAAATTTTTAAAGTCTTTTGAAGATGTTAATTCAATTCACTGGAAACCAATTAAATAAACCAAGCATTTTTTTTTAAAAAAAGCATTAGCACATTTGAATCTTCAAAAAAACCCTGAAAGCAGTTTCACGATGTGATGCTTTGAAATCAGCTTGCTTTGAATATTCTCTTTCATAGTAGTGCTAGCAGACAATCAGCCCCAGGGAGGAACTTTGCAATGAGCAAGAATAATAGAATGAATTCTGTGTTTATTATTGGTATAGAAAATGTCTGTAAGGTATGGCCAAAGGATTAATGATGACAAGACAGTTCATTGTGGAGTCAGTCAGTCAGTCAGGAACAAGTACACAAAATAAAAATATGAAATGGACAGGATCTGATGCATTTTTAGAAAATATCATGTGATTTTCTTTATTTTAATCATTCAGATAGTCGGATAGTGTTTGCCTGCCCCCATGGGTCTCATTTTAATCTCTTACTTCTGAGAAACCATAACTATTCACAACTGAAGGCAATCTCTTCCCTTTGTGCATTTGATCAACAGTTTTCCAAAGGAAGAATAGTGTATGGATTCAATTAACATATAGGATTTTATAACTTGAGCATGGGACAAGGACAATTGCCCCCTCCTTTTTTCCTACTGATATTTGTTGTGTATGACCTTCATAAGCTACCTGGTACTCTAGACTCTGTAGTCATGTTGTATCCAGTACATTCCTGCTCTTTAGTTATGGTGCCATTTGCCCTCAAAAGTAAAAATGAATTCTCCATGTGATCTGTACCTTATACCCTCCAATTGTCTTGGTTTGGAAGAGACAATGTCAGTTAATCCTCTGCTATAGCCTTTTCTCCTGTTTCTCTCTCTTCTTGCCACCTTTTCCCTTCATCCTCAGCTTACCTTATTTGCTGTAAATTGCTGTTAATGCAACAAAAGAGAAAGGAGTCTCACCCATCTTAAACATATATTTCAGAGCTTCTCTGTTTAAAATACTAGGCCTGGGTAACAACGCAAAAAATTGTTTCTAAAATCGATTTGTATTTGGGGGGTTTTTGCGTTTCGATATTTAAAATAATTACAAAATTTTCCTTTGAAAAAGTTCAGTATTTACGAAATTTTGTTAATTTCGTTAATTTCATTTTTAGAATATTTTTTGAATTTTTTTGAAATATTTATTTATAAATATTTTTTGAAATATTTAAAAATGGAAAATTAACAATGCTTGCCCTGTTGTGGAGCGAACACAGCCACAGGACAGGGACAAACTCACACACACAGGCACACAAGGGTCTTTTCTTTTTTTTAGAATATTTTTTTGAATTTTTCGAAGAATAAAAGAAAAATATTTTTCAGAAATATTTAAAAATGGAAAATTAACAAAATGCTCGCCCTGCTGTGGAGCAAACAGCCACAGGACAGGGACAAACTCACACACACAGGCACACAAGGGTCTTTTCTTTTTTTTAGAATATTTTTTTGAATTTTTCGAAGAATAAAAGAAAAATATTTTTCAGAAATATTTAAAAATGGAAAATTAACAAAATGCTCGCCCTGCTGTGGAGCAAACAGCCACAGGACAGGGACAAACGCACGCACACAGGCACACAAGGGTCTTTTCTTTTTTTAGAATATTTTTTGAATTTTTTGAAGAATAAAAGAAAAATATTTAAAAATGGAAAATTAACAAAAAGCTTGCCCTGCCCTGTTGTAGGGCGAAAACAGGGCAAAGCCTCCCCGCTGCTCCCAGCCCAGGTCTCACAACCGCCCTCGCTCTCCCAACAACAATGAATCAATGAGAATGAATGAATGCAAGCCAAACAATGAATGAATGAATGCAAGCCAAGCCAAGCCAAGCCTCCCTCCCGAACCTCCCGTCTCCTCCTTCGCCTTCGCAATGAGCAATGCGGCCACGCGGAGCCGCTTTTAAAGGGCAGCCCGCCCAATCACAATGAGCCACGGTGCTTGGGAGCGCCAGATTGGCTCCCAGGGCACCCAGCATCCTCCATCCCTAAAAAGTCATTTCCGAAACGGGCGGAAGCTCGTAAAAAAGATGGAGGATGCCATTTCGATATTGAAAAACACTTCCGGGTTTGAAAATATGTTTTGTATTCATTTTGTAATTGTTAAAAATAACGAATATTTAACGAATTACAAAATTAACGAATGAAACCGCCCAGGCCTATAAAATACTAGTTTCTGTGTGCTTCCTCATTTGCCGTCTGGTTGCTCTGCCATACACTTCTAACCTTGCCCTGATGTGCCTTGGCCATGTGGGTTCCCATTTTCATCTGTGAAATGCTACAATGTATGGGTACCTCCACCTCAAATAACAACCTCAATTCAAATACTGATCTTAATCAAAGTCAAACCACCAGAGTATTTGAACGGTGGTAAGTCACCTGCACCAAATGGAGGTTCTACTGATGAACAAGCATTTGGATTTAGGCCAGAAAGATTTTAGTGTTCTCTTTATGATGGCAAGATTTGTGGCCTGATATGACAGTAAGCATACCTCTATTTCTTTATTTGAATATTTGTTTATTTGGAGATGCTTTTTTTGTTTGTTTGGAGGTAGGGGTGCTCTCAATTCACTAACTTACAAACTCACATGCTGGATTTTTCACAATTCTGTGAATCCTCAAGAGGTATGCATAAAGCAACTTAAAGGGCAAAGGACTGGAATGTCATGATTTGTTTGTAGAATGTATCTCTCTCTCTTTTTGACATATGGAAAAGATAGAAGATGTGCAAAGCTGTGAAGTTCTGATTGACCTTGTTTTGCTTCTGAGATTCCACTGGCTTGTGGACTCTATATGTCAAAAGCAATTATCTTTTCATATCCATAATGAGCAGAAACTTTTGCTCTGATACGGTAAAGAGCCATAGGAATGTCTGTGTAAACTGTACTTCTGGCCATGTACAGAATTGGTGCTAAGCATGTGATTTTCCTCTACAACTGATCAGGATGCATGACTGAAGCTGTTTGGTATAAGGAGACTTAAATGGGGCAATGAAGATGAAGACTCATTGCTCTATATGCCTTTTGGTCCTTCCCCAGGGGAAGAAGAAATCACATATATGATGTACAAAAAAGGTTATAGCTCCCCCCCCCCATTTGCATTTTTGCATACTGTAGCTATGTGCTTTTTGATGATGGTGGTGATGATATCCCACCTTTCCCCCAATAATGGATAATGGATGAGATCATTTTCATTGATTCTGTGCATTCTAGGGTTTCCAGGGTTTTTACAGAACAGTGCTCTTATATGTTTCATAGCAAACATATTCTGGAAAAGGAAGAAGATGAATACAATTCTGACAGGCAGAAAGATGCAGCGTGTTCTTCCTCAGTTTTTCACATAACCTTTTAACTGCTGCATCCATTACAAACAGCTACTGGAGATCAATTGGGGAGGCAGTAGAGAAATGTCCAACTATGTTCCTACAACTGGATGAATAACACTGATCTCATCTTTCCATGCTGTGTATAGCAATAGCTTTAGGAAAAGAGGTAAATGTTTTCCTGCTCTTTCTCCTCCCATTCTACATTCTTTCTACACCTGGAACATCATCCTCTTCTACTGAGTGAGCAGCTTTGGGAGCGATGCACATGGAGCGGTGAGAGAGTAAGGGGACACCCGCCTAGCCAGCCAGATAACCTGAATCAACCCTGGTGATCAATGGGGTGACAGATGTAGCCAGTAGGGCTGGGTGGTTTCGTTCGTTAATTTCGTAATTTGTTATTGATTCGTATTTAAATTAGCTTACGATCCAATATTGAGCCATGCAGGAGCAACTAAAAATCGAAACAAATTTTTCAATTTATTTCGTAATTGTTTCGTAATTGTTTCGTAATTGGTTCGAAATCATTTCGAAATCGTTTTGAAATCGTTTTGTTATTATTTCCGTATGTCTGGTGCAAGTTTTAGGGTTGTTGTTTGTTTTATCAGTGATAAAAAATAAATTATCACACCAACAGTCAACAACAGAGGGAGAGGGAAGCTTCAGAAGTTCCCCCTGTCCCATTTGGAGGGGTTTTTTTGCATATTGCGCAATCGCCTCCACCATTAACTAATCGATTCGTAATTGTTTCGTAATTTACGAAATTTCGTATATTTTGAACTTTTTTAAAGAAAAATTTCGGAATTCTTTTAAAAAACGAAACACAAAAACCCCCTAAAAACGAATCGAGTTTAGAAACAATTTTTTCCGTGGTTACCCAGCCCTAGTAGCCAGATTACCCCCACATCCCCCATTCTACACTGGGAATGGTGGGATGTGCAAGACCTCATAGCATTCAAGATCACCAGTATTTTGAGAAAACCATTATTTTATCTTGAGCTATGTCTTTCCCCCATAGTATACTAGAGTTTTCAGAGCATGTTCAGAGAACCCAGGTTGTGCCACTTTACTCCATGTATAGCCTATACCATCTGATTTGTCACTGATCTACTCTTTTGGGCTTCACACAAATCAAACATATGATCCTGTGCTTTTCTTTTCCATTTCTGGCCAAACAGCTTAACCGTTGGTTCATCTCATCAATTACGAAGTCTGCCCAAGGGCCACTTGTGGTCTTTTTGGTATCCAGTTTGTTAGTTGACATATTCATCGGTTGTCTTTTGTTCGTGCTATATGCCCTGATCATCTTTTTGCCTCATAGATTTTACTGATAATGTCATGGACCCTGGTTCTTTGACACAACTCTTTATTGCTGACTTTATGTCTTATTGTCACACTACACATCCTTCCTTCCATTGCTCTCTGAGTTATTGCCAGTTTTTCCTCCTTTGACTTTGCTGTTGCCCATGTTTCAGATGTGTATAGCATTGCTAGTAAAACTGTTGTGTTGAAAATATCTGCTCTGACCTTCATTGGCAGCTTATCATCTGTTAGCACTGTCCTTTTGGCTTCTTGCCATTTGCCAAATTATTTGATTGTACTTGTTATTGAAGATATACATATTCAGTCATTTCTTCAGTTTCATCTCCATTTATAACAATGCGGCCCTGGGCACACTGCTCATTTTTCATCAATTTTGTTTTCTTCAAGTTCATTTCCAGTCATACTGATTTTGAGAATCAAGTTAGTTGTTGGAGATCATGCTGTAAATCTTTCATATTTTGGCAAAAAGGACACAATCATCTGTGAAGAGCAGATGAGAAAGTTGTTCACCATCAATTGAAATCTCGCCTTTAAATTTATTTTTTTGGAAAAGACTTTCCAGTCGCCGCAAACACTTTTAACAATATTGTATCTCCTTGATGCATTTCTTTATTCTAATATGACACGCTTCTGACAACAGTTTTATTGCCATTGGGCTCCCTGTATTGATTTTTTATTATGTTCACATATGCGGGATTTACACCAACTTGGTGCAGAGCATTAAGAATAGCATTTGTCTCAACTGAGTTGAATGCCTTTTGGTAATCAATTAACGCAAGACAAACCAGAACTCTATAGTCTCTGCTTTTTTCCAGTAGCTGTTTGACTGAGTGGATATGATCAAGAGTGGAGTAGCTGCACTTGAAGACTGCTTGTTCTCTGTGGATTTCCACATCTTGAGATATTCTTTGTGGTAGGATCCTTGTGAAAAATTTAAATAGTTGAGAGACAACTGTAATAGGATTATAGTTGCTAAGGTTTTTGAGTCTCCTTTATCATTAGAAGTATGGTTTCAGACGTTGTTCAATCTTAAGGTAAGATGGCACGTCACAAGTATTGTGTAAAATGTTCTGCAATCTCCTTTTGAAGATTATAACCTCACACCTTTAAATGTTCTATTCTTATTCTGTCCTTTCCTGGGCATTTATCTGGCTTCATTTTACTTATGGCTGCACCTAACCTGTTCAATAATACTTTCAGGGAGATATATAGATATACATTATCCATGTATACCAAATCTGGAATCTAACTGATATCTTGAAATCTATAGAACAGTTCTAGGGGAAAGATGTGTTCTTTTCTCTCTCAATGACAGCTTGACCAAAGTCTAAAAATCCTCTCCCCATTATTGCATGACAAGGCAAAGCCCAGGAGCTATTAATTTTGAAGTGAAAAACAATTTTTTTACATTCTCTAGGCAAAAACAAACAAATCTGACACACACACACACACACACACACATACATACATACATACATACACACACAAACACACACACACACACACCAGATTAGAATTCAAAGAAATTGTATGACCATGTATTATGGCTTTAATCCATTCAGAGCAGATTTATAAAAGAAATTTACAAATGGACAGATATCAGAATAATCTTCTGAATGTTCTACTCTCCTTAATAGTTTTAAATCATATGTCCCTGTATAAAGGTCACATATTATTGTATATCTTTGTTGAAGAATAACTCAAATTAAACCTGAAAATGAGGAATATTCTCAGAAAAATGTAATAAAGAAAATGTATTGTCGAAGGCTTTCATGGCCGGAATCACTGGGTTGTTGTAGGTTTTCCAGGCTATATGGCCATGTTCTAGAGGCATTTTCTCCTGACGTTTCGCCTGCATCTATGGCAAGCATCCTCAGAGGTAGTGAGGTCTGTTGGAAGTAGGAAAATGGGTTTATATATATGTGGAAAGACCAGGGTGGGACAAAGGACTTTTGTCTGCTGAAGCTAGGTGTGAATGTTTCAACTGACCACCTTGATTAGCATTTAATGGCTTGGAAGTGCCTGGGGGAATCCTTCTTTGAGAGGTGATTTGATGTGCCTGATTGTTTACTCTCTGTTGTTTTGCTGTTGTAATTTTTGAGTTTTTTAAATACTGGTAGCCAGATTTTGTTCATTTTCATGGTTTCCTCCTTTTTGTTGAAATTGTCCACATGTTTGTGTATTTCAATGGCTTCTCTGTGTAGTCTGACATGGTGGTTGTGAGAATGGTCCAGCATTTTTGTGTTCTCAAATAATATGCTGTGTCCAGGTTAGTTCATCAGGTGCTCTGCTATGGCTGACTTCTCTGGTTGGAGTAGTCTGCAGTGCCTTTCATGTTCCTTGATTCGTGTTTGGGCGCTGCGTTTTGTGGTCCCTATGTAGACTTGTCCACAGCTGCATGGTACACGGTAGACTCCTGCAGAGGTGAGAGGATCCCACTTGTCCTTTGCCGAACGTAGCATTTGTTGGATTTTCTTGGTGGGTCTGTAGGTGGTTTGTATGTTGTGTTTCCTCATCAGCTTACCTATGAGGTCAGTGGTTCCCTTGATGTATGGCAAGAACACTTTTCCTCTGGGTGGATCATCATTTTTACTCTCGTGGCTTGTTCTTGGTCTTGCAGCTCTTCTGAAACCCACACACACAGATATCTATATAAAAACTCCAACCATCACCCAAGTCAAAAAAGAAGCACCATTAAAGCCTTGGCAGACCGCGCAAAAAGAATCTGTGAACCCCACCTCCTCCAAGATGAACGGAAACACCTAAACTGGGATCTACAGGCCAATGGATACTCCACTTCAGACATCAGAAGAGCTGCAAGACCAAGAACAAGCCATGAGAGTAAAGATGATGATCCTGCTTCAGAGTTGGAGGTGGTGGGCCACTCTTTCCAGGCTCCTGGCATGGAACCAGAAAAAGGAGGCTGTATACCACGTGGCAGGTGGTTTTTCTTTCTTTTCTGGGGAAAATTGGGAGTGCAGGAAGTGAGGAAATCAGGCAGTGCCAAGCTGGCTTTGGTATGGCTGGATTGACAGGCTGATGTCTCATCACAGATGTCTCATCACTAAGGACTCCCCTGCGTGCTCATAATGCAGTCCAGAACCAACATTTTTATGTCAGTTCTGAGCTGCATTATGTGCCTGTGTAGAAGGGTCCTCAGGCTGGATCTACACTGCAATGTAAATACAGTTCAAACTGCATTATATGGTCAGACTAAGCCCATATAATGCACTTCAGGACAGTATAGAAGGACCCTCAGATTGGATTTACACAGCCATCTAATGCAGTTCAAACTGCATTATATCGAAGTGTAGCTCACGAGATAAAGAGCTGTGGAAGCAGAATATGATAAACACAGAGCTAAAAAATAAAGAGCAAGAGAAGAAAAGAAGAAAAGAAATTGGGGTTTTTAATATTTGTTTCTGTTGTGTGTTTTGCTTTTAGAAGTGTTGATTCAATCAGCTTAAGTTGTCCAAATCTGAGAAATTCAGCCAGTACTCTTAAAACAACTAATTAAATGCTATCATTTATGAGTGCTAACCTACCTCTCCAGGAACTTGACACAGAAAGAGGTCTGATGCAGAGCATATATTTACAGGTTTTTCCAGTCCTGTGCATGTTCCATTCAATCATGCAGCCCTTCAGGTGTTATTGGACTGCAACTTCCATTATCCCTCTCTACTGGTTATGCTGGTGAGATCTAAACTATTATAGTGCAACAATAATTGGTGGCCTCTAGTTTCTCACACTTGTGTTAAAGCCGTGGTTCTCAACCTGGAGTCCCCAGATGTTTTTGGCCTTCAACTTCCAGAAATCCTAACAGCTGGTGAACTGGCTGGGATTTCTGGAAGTTGTAGGCCAAAAACACCTGGGAATCCCAGGTTGAGAACCACGGTGTTAAAGGATCTCAAGTATTCAAATTTGCTACGTGTGCATGAGACCCTTAGCCAGAACCCTTTTAGTAGTCAGTATTGGGTAAAAATGATCTGACTCAACAAAAGGCTGCTTTATGGAAGCTATTTTTTTTTGCAAGAAGCCTTTAAAGGTGTGCAACTACTTTCAATATTCGTTCCATTTATTTATCTAATGTATTCTGCAGAATAAAAACAGCTCATCACATTTCTGCTCAATGCCATTATTTTCTTAGGCTTGTGAAACACCATTTTAAAAAAGAAGGAATTAATCCACATAAACTGCTTCTACTTACAATGATTTAGAGACACCATCACTTGTATGTTTAATTGGTTCAACTCCCCCCTTCCCTATTTTTTTTATTTTAATAAATTACTTCACAGGAAAGCTCCTTAATCAGCAAAAGTCATCAGGCAGTGAAAAGCATTTGACTCTCTCCCCCAAGCCTCTGTAGCATCTCTTTCATCTTTATTGTTTGAAGTTGGTTAGCATTTGGTTAGCAGGGCACCATGTTGAAACCCACCAGCCTCACAGATGTTTCATGGCCATATATTAGTTGTCTTTTAGGAGCAACTTTATAGCATGTGGTCTACATTCTCCCCATGGTTCATAAAGAAGAAGAACTAATTGTGCAAATGTGGGAAGAGACACACTCTTCCTCTTGTGGTCAGACCACATGTTGACAGTCTTATAAAAAATTATGGTTGGGTAGAGGATCATAGTTTACAGAGCTGAAAGAGAACAGGGGTCAAATATTTACTGAAGAGAGAACTGTACCTTATTTGGCATGTTTTTAGAGGCATGGGGATGGGGAGGTGGTGAAACTATTTGATTTCTTTCATCTCCCCATCTAGGCCTTTTTGGTACTAGACAAAACGCTGGTTCTTATTAGCATCTTTGATAAAAATTTAAAAAGATGTTGCAGAACTCGGAAAGGAGACCAGCTGGGAGATACTTCACACTTCATGACTTTGTTGGAGAAAGCAAATTACAAAGTTGCTGGAGGAAAGAAAAGTATTTACTGCACAGATAATATATTTGGAGCAGAAAGAATGTATTTTACATAAAAGAGCTTTAATTCTGTGCAAAAGTATTGGTTTTGTACAGAAAAAATGCAAGAAAACAACATGTGATCTTTTAATAGAAAAGTCTATATGTTTGCATAATTTGCATAACGTTGTGCAAATCATGAAAATGTGCAAAGTTTGTTCAGATTCATATATCTCCAAATAGGAAACACATGGGCCTATATAGTACTTCATGTATGTATAATTGCCTCACTCCACTACCAAACTGCTTTACCAGGCAGTAAAGGTGTGCAATTTGGTTAAAACCCATTCTGATTTAGGGAATTTAGATTTGGTGCACCCTTAGATCCGTTTTTCAGGAACTTCCTGAATTCTGTTGGGAAAAAAACCCCAGTTTTTCCATTCGGCAACTGAAAGATCCAGGAAGATCTGGCTTATTGGCGGTAATGGGGAACTTATGAGGCCTTTCCATCATTTATCAGACTTAAGAAACGACCCTTTCTGGGATCCTTTCTCCTTATACCCTTTAATAAGACCTGGATTAAAAGCATCAGACTTAAGAAACGACCTTTCTGCTGGGATCATTTGCCCTCAATGCCCTTTCAATGAAGCTGAGTTAAGGCACACTTTTTAATTATTTATTTCAGTGGGAGCCATACCACTTGAAGAAACATATTATATAGATAGATAGATAGATAGATAGATAGATAGATAGATAGATAGATAGGCTAATGTTTCTTCTGAAATAAATGATTAAAAAGTGGGCCTTAACTCAGCTTCATTGAAAGGGCATTGAGGGCAAATGATCCCAGCAGAAAGGTCGTTTCTTAAGTCTGATGCTTTTAATCCAGGTCTTATTAAAGGGTATAAGGAGAAAGGATCCTCCTTATGATGGCTTTAGAAATTGTGAAATATGTTCCCTACCACGCATTTGAAGCTTGCCTCATGTGAAAGGCACCATTGGTGGCAGTGTCTTAAGTCTATAGAAAGTAAACTGCTTATTTATTGCTATTTCTGTTAAAAAGCAAAGCAAGTCATGCAGAGCTGTGAACGACACCGATCTGTCTCTCGCAGAAGCTCAGCTTAGCTAAAGGACACATCATGGATTTCTTCTATTCTGATTGGCTTAACAGGCAGGGCTTACAGGGAAAATCCATGCGTGTACAGGGCTGCTTCTCCACACTCCATGTATAGACAAAAGAAATAGAAAGCAGTAATTTTTGGCAGCCAAGTGGTCTGTTGCAGCTGGAAAAATTGGTGGCAGAGCCTGTGACGTTATGGCTGGCCAAAACAGCTGAAACAGCCAGAGCCTATTTTGAAAAATGGATCCGTGCACAATCCTATCAGACAGCAGCTGCACCAAAAGATGGGGGTTTGTTCATATGGTGATTGGAGCACAGAAAGATGATATTTTTACCACTTTTCTGCCAGCAACTTAGGGTGCAGCAAGGAATTGGTAGAGGGACCCTGTTTCCGATTGTTGTAGCCCTCTTGATACATCTACTTTATGGTGCAGTAGGTTTGGAAGGGCATTTACAATTTTGTCAATAGGTGCACAATTTTGACTACATAATGCAAATGAATACAGGGATAGATTTGTAACTCTAGGCTGTGAATTTGTAACTGCTATATACAACGTCAGTGTAGCTTTGCTTTCTGTACAAAAAGACAAAATAAAACAAGTTTTGCAAGTAGGAATGAAACAAATAAATGCTAGTTGTTTGTTGTTGTTGCTTTTACATTGTTTCCAATTTAGGGTGGTCCTATTATGGAGAGGGTAAGAGTGTGTGACTTGCCTAATGTCACCTAATGGGTTTTCATGAACAAGTGGAGAAACACTATGCCGCACCTGCTTCCTGGAGAAGTAGGTTTGGAAGGATATTTACAATTTATGCATAGATGTGCCAGAATATTCTAAGAGCTCATAAGACTCTAAATCTCAGGATTCAATAGGATGGATCCATGACAATAAAAGTGATACCAAATTGCTATAGCTATGTAGTAGGGATGTGCAATGTTTTGTTAAGTCGTCATAAGTTGTACGGAATTTTTTAAATTTGTACTTACGATGCAATATTTGACATGTGGGCATGGCCTGCACCAAAAACTTAAAAATCAAAACTTATCCAATACTTTGTTGTTTTAATTTTGTAAATCTTGGAAGTCTCCCAAGTTTCATTTTCAATGCAAGGAGTTAAAGAAAAGCTAAAAAGGCTGCCTTTCCTCTTTAAATTAATGGCCTCTCACCATTAGGGAAAGGGAAGCAACAGGGAAAGAAGCAGAGTTTGCTAGGAAAGAGACTGAAAAAGTACAGAATTCTGGGAAGGTGAGGAGCCCTATGCCAGAAAATTCAAAAGGCCCTGCCCTAAACTACATTTCCCAGAATTCTGCTCAGCATCAGAAAACCCCAATCAGGATAGGGGAGAGATTTGTCCCTCCGTTGCAGCAGCCAACCAGTGTTCCAATAAATCGTTGAATCTGCAAAGAGGAGGATTGACTGATACTTCTAGTAAATAAATCTCTGTGCTGGGCTGGGAAGAAATCCCTAAATGGAAGCTCTATTGGTTAATATGAGAGACACTCAATGAGATAGCTGTTGTGGCTTTTTCAAAACAAAAAATACATGTTTCTATCAAAACTTTAAAGAATTTTCTAAAACCAGTAGATGTATGAATATTTCTCAAAGTTGGGGAAATAATTCCCTGGTATCTTGCGTCATTGTATAGAAAATTCAAGGCGATAGCTCTTGTAGTTTTATTTTAAAATGTTGTTTATAAAAACTTTGAAAATTTCCCAAAAATCTGTGGATAAGAGAAATGTTCTGAAAAGTGATGGGCTAAAAGTGTTTATTATAGCACGTTTTGCCCCAATAACTCTAAAAATGAAGAATAAAGAAGCCCCTGAAGTTTCCACACTTGCTCAATTACTATACCAAAAAGTAATGAAATTTTGTTATTCTTGTTATAGTAACAACATTGTTACTAACTATACCTTAGAAACACATTAGAAACAAAATGCCAGCACCCCCTAATTTTTAATGACTTTTGAAACATTTTTATTGATCACACAGCCCTACTGTGTAGTGCAGATTCCTTCTAGATGCCGCAAGATTTTCTCAAGAATTAGGATAACAATAAAAGAAACATTAACCACTTTCTCATTATGCTGCAATAAGTAAAAATGAAAGACTGGGGAAATTGGTGAGTTTTATTACTGTTTCAGTTCATTAATATTTGATGAATTGCATCTCCTCTTATAGACCAACTCGGAAACTGCAGTCAGTCCCACCCCCATCTCAAGCATGGCTGGTGGGAATGAAACAGAGGGCCTTCTCCGTGATCTCTCTGACCTCTGGAACTGCTTCACTAAAGAAATAAAAATGGCCCTCTCCCTGCTCTCCTTTTAAAAGCAATTAAGGACTCACCTCTGCTCACTGGCACATGGAGAGGAGGAGGATTAGTCAACTGAGTTCAGCCAATACACCGCTGCCTGGAAATTGTTTAGTTGGCTGGGTTGGCCTTGGTGATAATACAAGCAATTATAATTAATTTTAACGTCATCCTAAATAAACCTGGTGACTACTGTGAATTCTTTGTAAATTCAGGTTCATGCTTTTATATTGATATAATTTAATTCAATTTGTGTTGTTTGTTCAGTTTGATTTGACATGTGAGATTTAATTCAATTTATGTGTGTTTAAATGGTAGACGTCAGTTTATTCTGGGTTCTGCATGATTTATCAATGTATTTGTAGTTGCAGTTTGTTTGTGTAGGCATTGAATGTTTGACTTCTGGTGCTGGAATCCACCCCGAGTCGCCTCAAGGAGATAGGGCGGAATGTAAATAAAGTTATTTATTTATTTAATCACTGTTTCATAAATGTAGATAGGTGTTCCTTTGAATTTTTTAAACCTGGTCTCCTTTTTCTGAGAGGATTTTTATGCTCTGTTAGCAAGAAAGTAGATGAAGGGCTTGGAGAAAGACAAATCAATGCACGAAGAACCTCCTGTATCCATTTTTATGGGGGTTTTGTTTTTGTTGTTAATGAAGGAACAAATATTCCATGTTTGCTAGCCTAAATCAAACTGTATTATGGAGGTTGAGCCATTAGGTAATAAACATTATCAAACCAAAACAGAAGCATTTGGGCTCCATACAACAGTGTCCCCCTCCAATAAATCTCTTCCTTCTTGGCATTTTAAAACTAGGATTAAATGAAATAGACATGGTTCCTTCCTCCCTCTTTCTCCTAATAGGAGAGCTGATTCAATGGCAAACAATTCCCCCCCCCCCCAAAATGAGACCATTTTAGGATATTGAAAATACTCAGTTCAGTCAGTTACTCCTGGTCATTCACACCAAAGATCAATACAAATTAAAAGAAAATGGAGTTTGCCTTCTGAATCACAAACAGGATCCCTAAATAGCAAGATATTTAGAATTTTAAGAAGAGTCTATATTGAATAAGACTGCCCTTTATATGATCAATGTATGAGCCTCAAGCAGAGTCTCACAAGATCTAAAAGAGCAAAACAGAAATAAATGAACTCACGAGTAGACTACATCTTGTAGATACATAACTCAGAGAAATAATGATCTGAAAGAGATCACAGTGACAACTACACCTGTTATTCCTCTCACTTTGCATCTACTTGCTTGTTGTTCCTCCATATTATCTCACTGAGTGTTGCCATCCAGATCTTTGGATGGTCAAAGCATTTTTCAATGTAGCTGTTCCACACCGGTGCTGAATTGGGTCACTCTGTTCTGATCTTATGTGGATCAGTGCAAATGAGCCAAGCTCCTTTGTTATCAGAGGTTTGGCCAAGTCAATTTTCCATCTCTGCATAGCATAATTCTTGACAGTTTGGCAATGGTGAAAATTTACCTAGAATTTTGGTGGGGTCTTCTTCTCTGAATGTCTTTTTTAACAGTCTGGACAGCTACCTTCTAGAGATGCTAGGTGGAGATTCTGAAATTCATGGGGATCTGATGGTCTGATTAAGCCCTGCCTAATTCGATGATGATGATGATGATGATGATATGGTGATAATAAAAAAAATCTTTATTGTATTCCTCCCTATTGTATTAACCCTAAGGGCTGAATGCCAACAAAAAAGGGCAAACATTCAATGCCATAAAGTATTCATAAAGACAAATACAAATAACAAACCAATCAGTTTCCAAAATAAGCTAACATAAACCAACATAAACCAACATCTAAGACAAACTTATAACCTCCAAATTAAATAATAACATAACCTATCGCATAATATAACAACATCTAACATCTAACCTAACCTAAAACATTGCAGACACTAAGCAAAAATTTATATAAAGCCACAATTAAAATTAAATTAAAATAGTGATGATGATTATTATACTACTAGTAGTAGTAGGGTTTTAATAATGCTGTATCTTTTTGCTTTTACTTGGTTTTTAATTATGCAGGTATGAGTCTATATATAATGTAGTATCTTAAAGGTGCATCTTGCCATCGATCTATGTAGCATTTTAATGATTTATAGGATTTTATTGTGTATTTTATATTGTATTTAATAATCTGGGTGTTCATGTATTTATTTATTTGCCTTGCCTTGTATGTGAAAGACCTATGGCCTAAGCATCGAATAAACTACTACTCCTGATTATTATTATATAATCACATTGTTTTATATTATTATGAATCAGGGTTCATAGACCATTCTATCATTACATTAGCCAGTTATCTAACAAGCTGACAAGCTGCATGTTTTTCACCCCTTAAAATTGATTGAAATAATCAATTTAAATGTTTTAAAATCCAGATAATAATATCACAATTAATCAAACAATTTGAGTTACTGGTGTTGATGGCAATGACTTAATTTACCAATTTCTACTCTTAGATTAGTTTTCAAATCTAACATCCCAAGTTCAAAAATAACTATCTGACATTTGATGATGTAATAATTCAATCTCTAAAACTGTTGGAGAGAGAGAAGGTGGACTGGAAATTCACAATGATTCTCCTCCTTCCAGCTGACTCATCAGGCTTGAATAGCTTACAGATTTCACTTCAGTAACTTAAATAACAATTTCTGTCTCCTCTCACCTTTCCAAAATTGGATTTTTTAAAAGTAATTCTCAACAATTTTCTCTGACATGTTGTAGCATCAGGAGGAGATTTAGAATAGCATGTGTGCTCTTCCTTTATGTTCATAAGGTTTGAAATAGAAAACAGTGGGAGGAAATACCACAGATCAGAGGAGCATTGTTTTTTGATTATGAGGCAGATCCCCATTTTAATTTCAGCACGCCAATGCCAACAATGGTAAAATAACAGATATATTGGATCAGCAACACCAACAAATTTCTTCAAACATCCTAAGCTTCTTTCAAAAGGTGCAGCTGGCATTTGACGATTTCCTTGAACATTAGAACAATGCCTGGAAAATGAGTCAGAGTAGTTGATAAAAACTTATTAGAGAAAATTAACAAAGGTATAGAAAACCATGTTTTTCTTTGTCCAACACGAGGGATCTTTCTCTGTCAAACCTATTCCTTTCATTGGAAAAGTTGAACCTTTGGATCTTGTGCACTGAAATCAAAGGGAAAAAAGATAATCTTGTTGATAGCATATCTTGCCATGATTTCCAATTACAGCAATGAATGTATTTTAAAAGACAATGAAGAAATGCCGTGACTAAAATCTGTTATATTTTAATAATGTTTATAGGCGAGGAGGAGCTGAGGAGCCTTCTAATCAAGGTGAAAGAAGAAAGCGCAAAAGCCGGGTTGCAGCTAAACGTCAAAAAAACCAAGATTATGGCAACAAGAATGATTGACAACTGGAAAATAGAGGGAGAAACCGTGGAGGCCGTGACAGACTTTGTATTTCTAGGTGCAAAGATTACTGCAGATGCAGACTGTGGCCAGGAAATCAGAAGACGCTTACTTCTTGGGAGGAGAGCAATGTCCAGTCTCGATAAAATCGTAAAGAGTAGAGACATCAGACTGGCAACAAAGATCCGCCTAGTCAAAGCCATGGTATTCCCTGTAGTCACCTACGGATGTGAGAGCTTGACCTTAGGGAAGGCTGAGCGAAGGAAGATCGATGCTTTTGAGCTGTGGTGTTGGAGGAAAGTTCTGAGAGTGCCTTGGACTGCGAGAAGATCCAACCAGTCCATCCTCCAGGAAATAAAGCCCGACTGCTCATTGGAGGGAAGGATACTAGAGACAAAGTTGAAGTACTTTGGCCACATCATGAGGAGACAGGAAAGCCTGGAGAAGACAATTATGCTGGGGAAAGTGGAAGGCAAAAGGAAGAGGGGCCGACCAAGGGCAAGATGGATGGATGGCATCCTTGAAGTGACTGGACTGACCTTGAGGGAGCTGGGGGTGGTAACGGCAGACAGGGAGCTCTGGCGTAGGCTGGTCCATGAGGTCACGAAGAGTCGGAGACGACTGAACGAATGAACAACAACAACAGGCCATTATCCATGATATGTAGTTGGGCTGTGCAAAATTTCATTCGTGCCTCATTTGTTGTATCCATTTCATAAGATTAATACATACAACTCTATATTAAGAAACAGGAACGGTGCAAAAAACTTAAGATTTCAAACACTGACCTATGACTTTTGGATGAGTTATCTTGTAAATGGCTCCAGGTCTCTATTGTGGGAACCTCTTCTTCCCCAAAAGGACTGGATTTGAGTCCCCCAAAGGGCCCTAAGTAGGATAGTGAGGCTGGAGTGGAGGGAGAAGCCCAGCTCTTTCCCAAATTGGGGGTGGGGAGAGGGAGAGGGAGGGATGCCTGGCTGGATGGCTTGGTAAAGAAGAAGCCCCTCTGGCATGTGACAGGGCCAAGGAGAGGCAGGAAGAGGCCACACTGACATTGAGGCTTTAATGCAGGAAGCGAGCAGAATTCTGGGAAACATAGTTAAGGGCAGGGCCTTTTGAATTCTCTGGCACAGAGGTCCTTGCTCTCCCAAACTACATTTCCAATAATTCCTCCCTGAAAGTTTTGGTGTTTATTCTCTAATGGGATTTCGAGATAAGAAATAATGATTGGGAGTTGAATCAACCCAGTGAGGTAGGTAAAGTTGAGAGGTTGTAATTTGAAAGTTTATTAAGTAGATTACATTATTACTACTACTACTATTATTATTATTATTTTGAATAAATTTTATTAAGTTTTATTGGATACAGCGAAAGAGGGGGAATATAGTCAAGAAGATAGTAAAGTAGGAAATTGGTAATGAAAGGAGACTAAATACAAGTGAACGATTAGAAAAATATGTGCAAGAGAGAAAAAAAGGAAAAAAATACCCCAAAATACCGAAAAAATTCCAAAAATACGAGAGAAAAAAGAAAAAAAAGGGACTTCCTTCTGATTCTGTCCATGTACGTTCTATTTAGTGTCTAATATTATATATTTCTTCTTTCCAGTTTGTTGTTACCTCAGTTCCATTAAATAATTTTGTACCCAATTCCAATATACTCGTCTATTATCGACCAGTTTGTCTGTCTAATTGGGTTACCAGTATTTTTTTTAAGTAAAAAAGTTAGTTTGTCCATGTCTTTAATTTCGTTTATCTTCTTTATCCATTCAAATTTGTCTGGTACTTCTTTCTGCTTCCAGAGTTTTGCAAAAACCATCCTGGAGGCTGTTGTGAGGTACATAAATAAAATATCTTCGTTGGGGTCGAGAGTTATTTCCTTGTCTGTAATTCCGAGAAGATAGTATTCCGCTTTTCTCAGAAATTTTTTTATTAAAAATTAGCTGCATTTCTTTGTGAATGTCTTTCCAATACTTCTGGGTGGCTGGGCACGTGCACCATAAATGGAAAAAACTGCCATCCTGTTCTGAGCATTTCCAACAGGCTTTCGATGTTCCTTTGTACATGTGATGCAATTTGACAGGGGTCATGTACCACCTATGGAACATTTTCCACCAGTTCTCTTTTAGGTCCATCGCGTAGGAGTATTTAAGCTTTTTGTTCCACATTATTTCCCAGTCGCATAACGCTATGGGTTTTTTAAAGTTCTCGGCCCATTTAATCATACAATTTTTTATTGCTTCTGTCTCTGTTGACCATTCAAGTAGCTTATCGTATAGTTTTGTTATGCATTTTGTTTCCGTTTCCATAAACTTATCCCAGAACACTTCTTTTATTTGAAAACCTTGCTTTTTATCGAGATTATATTGTTCTTTTATTTGTAAGTAATTCAACCAGGAAATTTTAGGAAAGGTTTGTTTTAATTCTTCGTGTGGCTTCAATTCCATTGAACCCTTCGTCAGAAGGTCCTTATATGTCGGCCAGGTTGTCCAGCCCAGCAGCCTTCTCTGTTTAGCCTCCGTAGAGGAAATCCATAGCGGTGTGTTTGAATAAAAGTATTTTTTATATCTGTCCCAGGTTCTGATGAGAGAAGAACGGACAAAATGATTACCAAAATTCCTTTCCTTTTGCTCTCTTCCATACCAAATGTATGCGTGCCACCCGAACCGAAGGTCATGGCCTTCCACAGTTAACAAGTTTTCTTTTTTCAGTGCAGCCCAGTCTTTTGTCCATATCAACGCACACGCATCATGGTATAGCCTGAGATCAGGAAAACCCAGGCCTCCTCTATTTTTTTTATCTATTAATACTTGGTACTTAATTCTTGACTTTTTCCCCTTCCAAATAAATTTTAGTAGGTCTTTTGTCCAATTTATTATTATTATTATTATTATTATTATTATTATTATTTCTGTTGGGGGTGCTTTTTTGGAATAAATCTTTATTGATTTTATTTTACTTTACAGAGTTAAAAATAGAAAGAAAAGGATTCGGTTATAAGGGAGGTAGAGTTGGGTGGGGGGGAGGGAAGGGGGAGAGAAAAAGGGTGAGGAAAAAAAAGGAACAGATTAGGAAAAGGAAAAAAGAGGGGGACGGTGGGTTTATTTACAACTCTTCCTTGCTCTAGATCATGGGCCAGGGTTGTTGGGATTTTTCTCTGCTGTTTCTTTCCTACGTTGTTTGTCTGCTCCATATACTTGAATTATTCTTTATTCTTTTGTTTCATAGCATATACTTCATCTTCTCGTTTCTAAAAACTGATTAATTGAGACCAGTCCGTCTCTTTTCTAGTTCTATTTTGATTATGAGCTAATTGTTGGGTTAGTAAGTCCATTTTCATGTTCTCTATCATTTTTGTTAGCCATTCTTGTTTCAAAGGGATCTCTTCTGTTTTCCAGTGCCTTGTGAGGACAATTCTTGTGGCAGATGTTAGATAGATGAGGAGGATATCTTTATCCCTTTCAGTTTTTTTTGTTTGTGATTCCCAACAGAAAGATTTCGGGGTTTAAATTTATTTGCTCTTGGCTTATTTTTTGAGTTGCGGCGTGGATTATTTTCCAATATTTTCTTACTTTGTTGCAGTTCTACCTCATGTGTATGAATGTGCCTTTCTCATCTTCACATTTCCAACACTTTGCATCCAGATTCTTGTAATACTTTGCTAGTTTGTCTGGTGTGAGATACCACTGGTATTGCATTTTGTACCAGTTTTCCTGCAACTCCAGTGAGTATGTGTATTTTATTTTGGTATTCCAGTTTAGTTCCCATTTGTTGAGTCCAATTGTATGCCCGATGTTTACAGCCCACTTTACCATACAGTCTTTGACTGTCTCTTTTTCCTGTGTCCAATCCAAGAGCATCCTATAAATTTTGGTAATAGTTTTATTTTGTGAAGTCATTATTTTATCCCAGGCTGTCTACTTTGCCATAAAGCCTCTTTTCTTATCAATATTATAATAGTCTCTGATCTGTCTATATTGGAACCATGAGATGTGTTTGAATTTTTTATTTAGTTCCTCTTGTGTTTTTAACAGAAAGTTACCATTTTGTCTTTTCAGGATTTCTTTGAGGGAGGGCAAGATTCTCCAGCAGATTCTCTTCTTTGGACGGCTTCTGGGGGTTGATCCAAAGAGGGTCTTTTTGGTAGAAATAGTTCTTGTATCTCTCCCAAACCTTTATAAGTGCTGCTCTGACAAAATGGTTTGTGAAGTTCTTTTCCTTTTTCCTTTTATTATACCAGACATAGGTGTGCCAACCCTGTCTTAGGTCGATTCCTTCCAATAAGAGTAGTCTTTTATTTTTCAACGTTGTCCACTCTTTGAACCAGTCCAGGGCACAAGCTTCGAAGTATAGTTTAAGTCGGGGAGTCCCAAACCCCCTCTGCTTCTTTTGTCAGTAAGATTCTTAAATTTTATCCTCGCTTTTTTACCTAACCAGATGAATCTTGATAAGTCAGTATTCCATCTTTTGAAGGTTTGAGTATTTCTTATTATTGGAATTGTTTGAAACAAATGTAACATTTTTGGTAATATGATCATTTTGTTCGTTGCTATTCTGCCCAATAGTGATAATCCTGTATTTTTCCAGTTTTCCAGGTCTCTTTTTATGTCTTTCTATTTCTTATCATAATTATTCTTTAGTAATTGTGCATTTGTGGTTGTTATTTCTATTCCTAGGTATTTTATCTTGTTTGTAGTTTGGATTTCTGAAATGTCTTCTAGCTTTGTGTGTGTGTGTGTGTGTGTGTGTGTGTGTTGTTCATATTTTTGTCAATATCATTGTTTTCTTTTTACTCAACTTTTTAAAATTCCCAAAAATCAGTGGATAAATAAAACATTATGAAACTTGTGGGTGGGGGCAGAGGAGTGGACAGTTGTAAATGTGTTCTACCACCGTAGCACATTTCAGCCTGATAGCTCTAAAATGAGGGAGAAAGGAGTCCTGGAAGCTCTCCCTTGCTCAATTACATAACAAAAAATCATTATATTGTTATAGTTATGATATAGACACCTTATGATATGTTAGAAACACTTTAGAAACTATGCTCCACCACCCCTAACTTAGTAATGAGTATTGAAACATTTTTTTCATTGATCGCTCAGGCCTAATATCTAACTGTTATTTTCACTGAGCAATAAGAACAGGGCTTTAAAGCATGTTTACATGAAACAGCTGAGCATGAAACTTTTCATAATGAGCTAGTAAGGGCCAGGTATCTTACCTGTGAATGCTAGAAAATGACTAAATAAAAACTGATTCTGTGGGCTTTTTATTCGTTTTCCTTTGGGTGCAGAGAATTATGGTGATAAAGTATGGACTAACTCTCTATGCTTTCCATTTATATCAATTTGGTACCACTTAATTGTATAGAATCCTGGAATTTTTAGTGCTTAGGATCCTCTGCAAGGGACCTCAAGCCCACTCCTTTAGATTGAAGCACTAAAGCTCTCTGTCAAGGAATTGCAAAATATAAAATTAACCTTGGATGAAATTAACAAAGGTATAGAAAAAGAGGTGTCTCCACAAACTACAAAACTCCAAGATGTTGTAGTATGGTTCAATGGCAGATCAATTCCTCCAATGAAAGACATTATTTTGATGGAGAAACACTCCTTGTATTGGACAAAGAGAAACTTGTGTTTCTTGTCACTGTTAATTTTCTCCAAGAGACTTTCATCAACTACACTGTTTCAGTTTCCAGACAGTGTTCTAATGTTATAGCAAGTTGTTAAATCATATCAGATCATAGTATAGATGCACTATAAAGGCAACATGTTTATTCAGCATTTTTTGAAACTGTGCCGGCAGTAGATCAAATGGTGTTTGGGCCATTATTGCCATTGGTGTCTTTATTTTTGGTGGTATTCACTTTCCCGGATGACATGCTTTGGTAATCCAGATAAGGAATACATTTAGCACCTCCCTCCTTTAATTTTCATATCTGGGCTAGCTGTCTGTAGATAACTATTATGAGGCATGACGAGTAAATGTGACGCAAGTTACATTTAGTTATATATATCTTTACTGGAATTACTAAATTTACTCAAGTGTAACACTCACCTTTTTCTGTGAAATCACATTGCTAAAATATAAGTGTGCTTTAGATTCAATGGCACATTAGAATCACATCCATCTGTGTGGAAAGGCCTGGAGGGTCCTGGAACCCTGGAAGCTGGAGAGGGAGGCGGGGAGTGCTCAAAGAGTCTGGCAGCAGCCTCATGGCTTTGTGGCACCCGGAGAAGAAGGAGGAGCATCCGGATGGTGACATAGTTGTTTCTGCTGCTTAGACATGGATACTGGATATTTCATGGGTGGACTTTGGGGACTCTCTCCTGCCCACCCCCACCTCCCAAGGTTCAGTCCCATGTGGTTCCCAACTGGCCTAATTAATAAGGCCTTCAAAACCTCCTCCACTATGCCAGCACTGTTCGTTATTTGAAATGTGCACTATATATACATGAAAGATAGATATTGTTTATACTCGAGTATAAGCCTAACCGAATATAAGAAGAGGCACCTAATTTTTCCACAAAAAAAACCCCTAAAAACTAAAAACGGGGAAACTTATTGACTCGAGTATAAGCCGAGTGTGGGAAATGCAGCAGCTACTGGTAAATTTCAAAATAAAAACGGATACCAATAAAATGACATTAATTGAGGAATCAGTAGGTTAAATGTTTTTGAATATTTTCATAAAACTGTAATTTAAGATACGACTCTCTAACTCTGATTAAACCATTATTCTAGCTTTCTTCAATGTACATGTGCTTATTTATCCTTCTAATACTAACTATAGTTTATTTTAACTACATTTTGGGGGAAATGCAGTATGTAAATAAATAAGGAAAAGTGGGAAAGACTGGGGCCAAGAGAGGAGGAGAGGAAGGCATGTGCTGTGCTGAGAGAGGAGGAGAGGAAGGAGGCAAGTAATAAATAAAAATAGTAGGCGATAAGACCTCTTCGAGGAGAAGATGGGGCAATGCTGACAGGGGACAGGGAAAAGGCAGAACTACTTAATGCCTTCTTTGCCTCGGTCTTCTCACAAAAAGAGAGTCTTCAACCTCAGCAAGATGGAGTGGATGAGGGATTGGAGGACATCCAACCCCAAATTGGGAAAGAAGTCATCCAGGAATACCTGGCCGCTCTTAATGAGTTCAAGTCCCCAGGGCCAGATCAACTACACCCAAGAGTACTGAAGGAACTAGCGGAAGTCATTTCGGAACCATTGGCAACCATCTTTGAGAGTTCTTGGAGAACGGGAGAAGTTCCAGCAGATTGGAGGAGGGCCAATGTGGTCCCAATCTTCAAGAAGGGAAAAAAGGACGACCCAAACAACTACCGTCCGGTCAGCCTCACGTCGATACCGGGCAAGATTCTGGAAAAGATTGTTAAGGAAGCGGTCTGCAAACACTTAGAAACAAATGCAGTCATCGCTAATAGTCAACATGGATTTATCAAAAACAAGTCATGCCAGACTAATCTGATCTCTTTCTTCGATAGAGCTACAAACTGGGTAGATGCGGGGAATGCCGTGGATGTAGCGTACCTGGATTTCAGTAAGGCCTTCGACAAGGTCCCCCATGACCTTCTGGCAAGGAAACTAGTCCAATGTGGGCTAGGCAAAACTACGGTGAGGTGGATCTGTAATTGGTTAAGTGGACGAACACAGAGAGTGCTCACTAATGCTTCCTCTTCATCTTGGAAAGAAGTGACGAGTGGAGTGCCGCAGGGTTCCGTCCTGGGCCCGGTCCTGTTCAACATCTTTATTAATGACTTAGATGAAGGGCTAGAAGGCATGATCATCAAGTTTGCAGATGACACCAAATTGGGAGGGATAGCCAATAGTCCAGAGGACAGGAGCAGAATTCAAAACGATCTTGACAGATTAGAGAGATGGGCCAAAACTAACAAAATGAAGTTCAACAGTGACAAATGCAAGATACTCCACTTTGGCAGAAAAAATGAAATGCAAAGATACAGAATGGGGGACACCTGGCTCGAGAGCAGTACGTGTGAAAAAGATCTTGGAGTCCTCGTGGACAACAAGTTAAACATGAGCCAACAATGTGATGTGGCAGCAAAAAAAGCCAATGGGATTTTGGCCTGCATCAATAGGAGCATAGTGTCTAGATCTAAGGAAGTAATGCTACCCCTCTATTCTGCTTTGGTTAGACCACATCTGGAATACTGTGTCCAATTCTGGGCACCACAATTCAAGAGAGATATTGACAAGCTGGAATGTGTCCAGAGGAGGGCGACTAAAATGATCAAGGGTCTGGAGAACAAGCCCTATGAGGAGCGGCTTAGGGAGCTGGGCATGTTTAGCCTGAAGAAGAGAAGGCTGAGAGGAGATATGATAGCCATGTATAAATATGTGAGAGGAAGCCAAGGGAGGAGGGAGCAAGCTTGTTTTCTGCTTCCTTGGAGACTAGGACGCGGAACAATGGCTTCAAACTACAAGAGAGGAGATTCCATCTGAACATGAGGAAGAACTTCCTGACTGTGAGAGCCGTTCAGCAGTGGAACTCTCTGCCCCGGAGTGTGGTGGAGGCTCCTTCTTTGGAAGCTTTTAAGCAGAGGCTGGATGGCCATTTGTCAGGGGTGATTTGAATGCAATATTCCTGCTTCTTGGCAGGGGGTTGGACTGGATGGCCCATGAGGTCTCTTCCAACTCTTTGATTCTATGATTCTATGATTCTATGATTATTGTTGTTATATCGGAGCCCCTGGTGGGACAGTGGGTTAATCTGCTGAGCTGCTGAACTTGCTTACCGAAAGGTTGCAGGGGAGTGAGGAGCGGTGTGAGATTCCGCTGTTAGCCCCAGTTTCTGCAAACTTAGAAGTTCAAAAACATGCAAATGCGAGTAGATCAATAGGTAGCATTCTGGCAGCAAGGTAACAGCACTCCATGGAGTCATGCCATCCACATGATCTTGGAGGTGTCTATGGATGACACCAGCTCTTCGGCTTAGAAATTGAGATGATCACCAACCCCAGAGTCAGACACAACTGGACTTAATGTCAGGAGAAAACCTTTACCTTTACCTGTTGTTGTATTGTTATTCATTTGTGGTGTTTCTAGCAAGTGAACTCCATTAATAACTATGTAATGAACTAAATTTAAAAATGTGAGTAACTTAAGACAACTGCAGAGAAATTATCTATTGGCAAATATTGATTTGTTACTAAGAATGGACATAAAAGATACATTTCTGGATGTTTTGAAAGGTCCATTCCAAACAGCTTTCTGTGGAAAATAAGCTGAGATGTCCTGGCAATGATATTTCTTGTCTTCAGCTTTGGAACATGCATTCATCTTCTAACTTGCAAAGATGAATTGGATAAACCTTTTGTTCAATATACTCATTGCTGGAAGTGGTTTTACCACTTCCACTCCTAGACTTACTACCACAGCAGCATTTTGCCTTTATTTCTGTGCATCTCTACACAAGTACTTTGCTTGAAATAATTCCATTTAGTCTGAAAATAATGTCTTGACAGATCTAGCAAGTTAAGACATTTGAAAGTTCCCAATAAAACCATATGTTAAAATGTGAAACAGTCTCCAGCCTGGTGCAATTCTCTGGTATGGAACATTCTGAAATGATTAATAATCTCTATGCCAAGCTCTATATCATAGAGCAACAGCCTCAGACTACAGGAGTGAAGATTTCACCTAAACATTAAGAACTTTCCAATTGTAAGAATTTGGCGATTGAATATGATCCCTTGGAGTGTGGTGGAATTTCTTTCTTTGGAGGTTTTTAAACAGCTGCTGAATTGCCATCTGTCAGGAGTGCTTTGACTGGGATTGGAGGACATCCAACCCCAAATTGGGAAAGAAGTCGTCCAGGAATACCTGGCCGCTCTTAATGAGTTCAAGTCCCCAGGGCCAGATCAACTACACCCAAGAGTATTGAAGGAACTAGCGGAAGTCATTTCGGAACCATTGGCAACCATCTTTGAGAGTTCTTGGAGAACGGGAGAAGTTCCAGCAGATTGGAGGAGGGCCAATGTGGTCCCATTCTTCAAGAAGGGAAAAAAGGATGACCCAAACAACTACCGTCCGGTCAGCCTCACGTCGATACCGGGCAAGATTCTGGAAAAGATTGTTAAGGAAGCGGTCTGCAAACACTTAGAAACAAATGCAGTCATCGCTAATAGTCAACATGGATTTATCAAAAACAAGTCATGCCAGACTAATCTGATCTCTTTCTTCGATAGAGCTACAAGCTGGGTAGATGCAGGGAATGCCGTGGATGTGGCGTACCTGGATTTCAGTAAGGCCTTCGACAAGGTCCCCCATGACCTTCTGGCAAGGAAACTAGTCCAATGTGGGCTAGGCAAAACTACGGTGAGGTGGATCTGTAATTGGTTAAGTGGACGAACACAGAGAGTGCTCACTAATGCTTCCTCTTCATCTTAGAAAGAAGTGACAAGTGGAGTGCCGCAGGGTTCCGTCCTGGGCCCGGTCCTGTTCAACATCTTTATTAATGACTTAGATGAAGGGCTAGAAGGCATGATCATCAAGTTTGCAGATGACACCAAATTGGGAGGGATAGCCAATAGTCCAGAGGACAGGAGCAGGATTCAAAACGATCTTGACAGATTAGAGAGATGGGCCAAAACTAACAAAATGAAGTTCAACAGTGACAAATGCAAGATACTCCACTTTGGCAGAAAAAATGAAATGCAAAGATACAGAATGGGTGACGCCTGGCTCGAGAGCAGTACGTGTGAAAAAGATCTTGGAGTCCTCATGGACAACAAGTTAAACATGAGCCAACAATGCGATGTGGCGGCAAAAAAGGCCAATGGGATTTTGGCCTGCATCAATAGGAGCATAGTGTCTAGATCTAAGGAAGTAATGCTACCCCTCTATTCTGCTTTGGTTAGACCACATCTGGAATACTGTGTCCAATTCTGGGCACCACAATTCAAGAGAGATATTGACAAGCTGGAATGTGTCCAGAGGAGGGCGACTAAAATGATCAAGGGTCTGGAGAACAAGCCCTATGAGGAGCGGCTTGGGGAGCTGGGCATGTTTAGCCTGAAGAAGAGAAGGCTGAGAGGAGATATGATAGCCATGTATAAATATGTGAGAGGAAGCCACAGGGAGGAGGGAGCAGGCTTGTTTTCTGCTTCCTTGGAGACTAGGACACGGAACAATGGCTTCAAACTACAAGAGAGGAGATTCCATCTGAACATGAGGAAGAACTTCCTGACTGTGAGAGCCGTTCAGCAGTGGAACTCTCTGCCCCGGAGTGTGGTGGAGGCTCCTTCTTTGGAAGCTTTTAAGCAGAGGCTGGATGGCCATTTCTCAGGGGTGATTTGAATGAAATATTCCTGCTTCTTGGCAGGGGGTTGGACTGGATGGCCCATGAGGTCTCTTCCAACTCTTTGATTCTATGATTCTATGATTCTATGACTGTGTGTCACAGGGGGTTGAAGCAGTTGGCCTTTGTGTTCCCCTCTAACCCTATGATTTTATGAAGCCAGTGATGAAGTTCTCTTTTGAAAGAGTGACTAATGCAAAGAGCCCGAAATTGCTATTTGAATACAAGTGAATAGAATCAAGAGACTGCATTAATCAACTGTGGCACCTTACACCTATTTTCTCCTTGTTTTTACTCTTATCTTCAACCTTGGCTACCTGACTGATAGCTGGGGAATTCACAGCAAGTTTCCATGGAAGCAGAAATGTCAACCTAAAATGTTCCACATAGGACATAGAGATGCATTCTAGGGATAGGATTTGGTTTCTGATGCATTCTGTCTATTTCTTCCTTTTTGTTTTATTCCTATTGAGTTAATGATACAAGTTTTGGAAAGTGCTTGTTTATTTATTTATTTATTTATTTATTTATTTAAACTAAATTAAAAATGTGCTCATCTACAGGCATGAACAATTCCTCAAGTAGAAAGACCACATTGTATCTGGTTGTTATGAATCCATTGACATTGATGTTCCAGTGGAAAAGGAAGAGGTATTAATCCAAATTCAGCAAAATGTTGTTGTTCATTCGTTCAGTCATCTCCGACCCTTCGTGACCTCATGGACCAGCCCACGCCATAGCTCCCTGTTGGCCGTCACCACCCCCAGCTCCTTCAAGGTCAGTCCAGTCACTTCAAGGATGCCATCCATCCATCTTGCCCTTGGTCGGCCCCTCTTCCTTTTGCCTTCCACTTTCCCCATCATAATTGTCTTCTCTAGGCTTTGCTGTCTCCTCATGATGTGGCCAAAGTACTTCAGCTTTGTCTCTAGTATCCTTCCCTCCAGTGAGCAGCCGGGCTTTATTTCCTGGAGGATGGACTGGTTGGATCTTCTCGCAGTCCAAGGCACTCTCAGAACTTTCCTCCAACACCACAGCTCAAAAGCATCGATCTTCCTTCGCTCAGCCTTCCCTAAGGTCCAGCTCTCACATCCGTAGATTACTACAGGGAATATCATGGCTTTGACTAGGCGGATCTTTGTTGCCAGTCTGATGTCTCTACTCTTTACTATTTTGTCGAGACTGGACATTGCTCTCCTCCCAAGAAGTAAGCGTCTTCAGATTTCCTGGCCACAGTCTGCATCTGCAGTAATCTTTGCACCTAGAAATACAAAGTCTGTCACGGCCTCCACATTTTCTCCCTCTATTTCCCAGTTGTCAATCATTCTTGTTGCCATAATCTTGGTTTTTTTTATGTTTAGCTGCAACCCAGCTTTTGTGCTTTCTTCTTTCACCTTGATTAGAAGGCTCCTCAGCTCCTCCTCGCTTTCGGCCATCAGAGTGGTGTCATCTGCATATCTGAGGTTGTTAATGTTTCTTCCAGCAATTTTCACCCCAGCTTTGCATTCATCCAGCTCCGCACATCGCATGATGTGTTCTGCATACAAGTTAAAAAGGTTGGGTGAGAGGATGCAGCCTTGCCGTACGCCTTTCCCAATCTTGAACCAGTCTGTTGTTCCGTGGTCTGTTCTGACTGTTGCTACTTGGTCCTTGTACAGATTCCTCAGGGGAGAGACAAGGTGGCTTGGGATGCCCATCCCACCAAGAACTTGCCACAATTTATTATGATCCACACAGTCAAAATACTTATGACTAAAAACTCTGGTTGGAATCATTTCTGTGTCCTTTTATGATTGTTGCAAAAAGGTATCCAGAATCACTTCTCTGTAATTACCTTTGTTAGGTCTACAAAGATGACATTTCCTATGTGTGTCCTGCTGACTGGCCATTGTTACTCTTCCATATCCACTTAATAGCTATGGGAGCAGATATACCAGGAAAGTAGTTTAAACAATATATGGTCCATTAATAAAGCTCCCTTGTCCTGTGCTTTTGTGATCACTTGTCTATCATAGCCATGGTCATGTGAACTGACCTTCACAGTGGGCTAAAATTCTATCAGGAACAGTTTAATTCCAGTTTCAATGACTCTTAAAAACAGAAAAATCAGATGAAACTGTCATTTCACAGCACTTCTCTACTATTGGAATCTTTAATTCTGTTAAGTGTGCATAGATATTTTGAGAAACAAATCGGATTTTAAATTGTTAAAGATGTAAACATTTTTGTGGGACACACTATACTGCTGTCTATAATAGAAACTCCTGAAATATTAAAAAAACAACAACTCTGCTTTGGGTGGTCAGTCTCTTGATAAATATACTGGAATAGAAGGTGCCTAATATTAATTTTTTTAAAAAAAAATCCTATAAGTACATCTCCAGTTAAATTCTGAGACAATCTAGAGAAGGCCTGAAAATATGGATGAGGCTTTATAGCAGGCATGGGCAAAAATCAGTTCTCCAGGCGATTTGGACTTCAACTCCCCACAACCGGCTATAAGGAATTGTGGGAGGTAAAGTCCAAAATACCCGAAGGGCTGAAGTTTTCCCAGTCTTGCTTTATAGTATAAGATTAGCTGTCTGGAGAAAGAAAATAGCAAAACATAAAAGCACGAGCTGAAACTACATGTGCTCTTAAATAGATAGAAATGTATAGTGCAAAAATGGCAAATCAAATGCATAGGCATTAGTATGATATTGGTCATGCCCGAAGATAACAGTTTTACCAGTCTTTATTCCCCCCAAAATGCATTTTTCCCATTGCATGCTTTTGTTTTTGTAGCACAGTGTGTCACTCGGGTCTTGTGAAATGAAATGTGCAGCCCTAAGAAGAAATTACAGCTTTCCATGCTGAAAAGGAATTAATCCACCTCATGACATCATCAGTGCTGGAGGAACCAGATGTTGCAGTGCTAAGAGATACAGCATAATCCAGGAACTGATCTGCAAAGGTCAGACAGAGAATCATCCCCTACAAAAGAAGAAGAGAAGAAGAATCTCTTGGTTGTCTCTATCAGTGGAGCATTTTACATCCAGTTTCAGTCTTTCTCACTTTTTGAGTATAATGGCTCAGATGGGATGACGATTCAACATAACTAATCTTTGTAATTTGTATTCTTCTATTTTGTTAAGGCATTGGATTGTCAGGTTATTCAAGAATATCCTAGCTAAATTGGAACTCTAACATAATTTAAAAGACCCCCCCCCCTCCAAGAAAGTGTGTGTTTGTGGAGTGGAGGTTCTTCCAAATCTTTTGATCAATGAATTGTAGGTGTATTAAAAGAAGACACCATACATTGTCATATATATTCTTTCAATGTACTGATTTGGAGAGGGGAACGATGAAGCTCTGAATGTATTCAGTAGTCAAGAGGGCTGTGAAATAGCTAACATCTGTGTGGAACTAATTTGACTTCAATAGGACTTACAATTTTGTGGGGGTCAGGAATACAGAACTGTCACAAAAGTGGGAAATCCACAAATTTAGCCCCCCCCCCCACACACACACCCTTTTTAACTTGAGAAAATACTTCTCTAGAAATCCTTCCACCAGAATTTCCCACTCTGAACAACTTAAAAATGTGTAGACAGAACAATCAAATCAATGAAAAATCAAATCTGCAAAAATTAAACTTGCAAATGTGAAGAACTAAATATAATTTAGTATGAAGATAGCCAGAGAGTGCATTTTTTAAAACATTTAAGGCTATGTTGGACTTTCTTGCAACCATTATTGGGGCCTACAATAGTCATTCAGTCACTTCTGTGTAAGTTAAGCAAGTGTAGCCCATGGGAACTGGAGGGACTTGAAAGTGGAGTATGACCCCCGGATATTTCACTCTCCCCCCCCCTTGCTCCCCAATTGTATAAAACTAATCAGAACAGGTTTCCATATATTGTCTGTAAATATTTTTATATTTTGTGATAATTCAGCAACACAATATAACACAACACATAAAAATGACTTTGCTGCAATTGTTACAAGTAGTCATATTACTGGAATGCCTAGATGGCTGTAAAGATGGCTTGAGATTGCAATGTCTTATCTAAACTGCATTATAACGCTAGCACCATCTTCCCAGGGCTTGGACTAGAAATACAAATATTTTCTTATTCATATGTATATAAGAACAAGGATTACATTTTCCTCACATATTGGAAAAAATTATTAATACAATGCTCACAAATGCAGAAAAAGGTGTATCTTGTGGCAGCTGACCATTTTATGTGTATGTATCTCTATTCAGATATGTTTTGTTCTTATTTAGGTTAGCAACATTTGTAAGTATTCTTTTCATCATTCATTTCTCAGGAAAGTAATAGCAAAAAAAACAAACAACCATTTTAAGGAAGGGTAAATTTTACATCGTCCATTTGTTGATCTGTTACTCCCATCACTTAGCATTGTTTATTGTGCTGTCTGATGAATGTTGCAGTCCAGCATTTGGAGAGCTGCATGGTACCCATCACTGTCTAAAATTGGGGCTTCAGAATTTTTAAAGCTGTAAAATATTGTACTATTTTATTTTATTGTCACATTAATTCCATTGCGTATCTTATCCAACCTCAAAGTGCTACATTGATAGATAATATAAATGCACTTCTTTTATTCCATTGTGCCATTGTAAAAAGGAGCTGCTCTCCTCAACTTATATAGCACAACATGGAGGGCCACACCTACAAAAACTATCCAATGTGTTTTGAAGCCATATGCTTCCCTAAGATGCCTGCTAGGAAAGCCCAATCCTCTTTGCTTTCTCTTGTCTTGCTTCCTCTTGTCTTTCTTTTCATTTTTATTCACTTCGCCATATCCAAGCCTTTGCCTCTGCCAAATATTATATAACTGGCATGTTTATTTAAGATGCTACTGTTCTTGCAGCAGTCCTGTAATTGAGACAATTAATGGCATAATGACCTGTGTGAATATCTAGGCAATTAGGAATTTAGCATTCAATTGAATCCAGATAATAGGAAATTGGCTTGAGTAGCTATTTAAAAGTAAAAGAAGAAATATACAGTAATTATAGGCATCACTGTGAATTAGGTTGTAACTTAAATCTTAGATATGGTTTCATTTAGCCATGTAATGAACACTGTATTTTAATGGTAGGAAATATTTATGGCTTTGTAGCAGCCTGTGATGAATTCCCTACCTTTGTAGGCCAGGGAAAACCCAGAAAGTAGGCCCAGAAAGTTCAGCAGCCATTTTAAGGAGATGGTGCAAGGAGGCAGCCATCTTAGAGCACCCAGTTCCTAGAGGGGGCGGAGCTTAGGAGCAGCCTAGAGGGAATGTGGGAAGCTGTGTAATTGGCTGGGAGAGAGTGGGCGGAGCTTAGCTGGAGGGAAGAGGAAAAAAAGCCTTGAAGTAGGCACATTTTAAAATCTGACAGTGAAGTTAGGGTTTGATGATTGAAGAGTCAGGAACTGGTGTCTGAAGATTTAGGTTTTGGGGAGTGTTTGAAGAAGAAGAGATAGTGAAGCCAGGAGTAGGTCAGTTAGTATAGATAGATAACTATTAAGGAGAATAGCTAGTCTAGAGAATAGACAGATCCAAAGGGAAGGATTATCTGGAGTTCAAAGAAGTCTAGTCAGAGAGAAGACTGCTAGATTCTTGTGAAGGGGGTGGAGAGTTGTTTTGAAACTAAACCTTGAACTGTTCTTTGAAGTAACCACACACTTTTATTCATTAATGTATTCATTAATGTAATTGTTAAGATTAATTGCCTGTTTTGTCAAAGTTCTCTCAAATAAACAACTTCATTCTTTGTTAACCTTTAACTGTCTCAGGAGTGCCTCTATGTGAAATAGTTTCCATAGCAGATTAGTGTAACAGAGTTTTAAGAAATGGTGGCAGCATTTGTTTAAAGGAATATCAGTGTTATTTTACCTCAGAGTTCAAAGCTCTGAGTGCAAATCCAGCACAACACAGCTTGGTTAGGATCTCTTGCCAAACCAGAAGCTTAATATTCTTTTAAATGTGGTGGTTGTCAGTAATCACAGAAGATTACCTCAGAAAATAGTGTGTTGGTGGCAAAGACTCAGCAGCCTCCAAAACTTAATTGAATTTATTTAATAATCTTTTACATATTTGTGGGATCGCTTTACATATTTGGTGAGGCAGCGGTGAGATCTCCCAACAAAGGGTAATCCTCGCAGCCTGATAGAATTTCCTTCATTCTTAAATCTCTCATATCGCATTATATTTTTGGTTGGCAGTGTTTGGGATTGTATAAACATTCTTTACAATTGGTAGATCAACGGTGTGATAGTTTAATATCCCATATCTTTACAATTGATGGCGCAGCGGTTGGGATCGTATAACATCTAAATCCAGTGGGTTTAAAGAGAAATCCCGAGGTAAACTTTTGAGAGCTACCACAAACAAAATTTACTTCAGAAAGATATCCGAAGTACAGTATTATAGTCTACCAAAATAAGACATGGCACCACCCATAGGAAAAAAGAATGTGGCTGAAGAGGCAGGAAGAGAAGAGGTTGGAACTGAGGTAGAGGAAGAAAGTCCAGAACAAATAACTACCTCCTTAGAGATTCAAAGACTGCAGATTCAACTGCAACTGAGACAAATGGAACTTGAAAAAGAAGGAAGGGAACTTGAGATTCAAGCTAAACAAAGAGACAGAGACAGATTAGCTGAAAAAGAACTAAGGGAACTTGAGATACAGAGAGAACAAATGAGGCATGAGGAAACAATGATGGAACTTAGATTGAGGGAATCTGAGGGAACACCCAGACCTAACGTAAATCTAACTGAACCAATGGCTTCCCATTTGAAACACTTTCCGCACTATCAGAAAGGGGATTGTGTTGAATCTTTCCTGGCAAGTTTTGAGAAAACCTGCCAATGAGAAAAAATGGCACACTTAAGACCCCTAATCTGTGGCGAGTTGAGTGAGATCTATGCAGATCTAAGGGATACGGAGAGCTCTGATTATGAGTTATTCAAAGAGAGAGTCGAACTTAGGTTTGATATGACAGCAGAGCACAGCAGAAAGGCTTTTAGAGATGTGAGGAGAAAGGCTGGTGAAACATACTCACAAATGGGCTGTAGGCTAGATAAAGGTCTAGACAATTGGCTGCAAGGCAGTGAAACCACCACGTTTGAAGTGTTAAAACAATTGATCTGTTTGGAGCAGTTTTACAAGCTGATTCCCATCCAGATGTGATGGTTTGTTAAGGACAAAAGAATCAAGAGAGTGGCTGAAGTGGCCACATTGCTGGACGAGCTTGAGGGAGGCTGGGACAGTGGTCACTCCCCAATGGCTCCCAAGAGGCTGAGAGAGTGAGTCTCTAAGGGAAGGTTTGACAAGGGAGGTTCAAATCCTGTCAGAAAGGACACCATTGCTGTAAATGCTGCTAGAAAGATTCTATGTTACAACTGCCATTAGGAAGGCCACATAAGAACAGCCTGCCCCAAACTAACAAACATCAAAAGGCCAGTAACCCCTCCAAAGTCAGTTAATGTGGTGGAACAAGCAAAACCACAAAATGAAAACCACACTCCAAACGAAGAACCAGTCAGAGTTATGAGGGTATGGAGTGTAGGAAAACAACTCTACAAAGATTAAAAAGACTAAGGAGCAAATTCAAGCCCAGTTTTATTGACCTAACATGGGCAAGGACATTACCACATACTGCAAGACCTGTGAGACATGCCAGTTTGGGAGGAAAGCAAAAGACAAGACCAAAGAGCTGTTGCAGTCTATCCCAGTTGTCACTACACCATTTGATAAAGTGGGGATAGATATTGTAGGTCCAACGTCAACTAAAACAAGAGATGGTCATCGCTATATCTTAACAGCCATTGATTTTGCCACAAGATACCCCAAAGCAGTACCATTGAGGGAAACTGACTCAACGAATGTTGCAAACGCCTTGCTGTCTATGTTTGCATGCGTAGGGTTCCCAAGATCAATCGTTACAGACTTAGGAACTGCTTTAATGTCACAACTGATGCAAGAAATATTTAAGACCTGTGGGATCAAACACCTGATGATGACTATTTACCATCCACAAACAAACGGTCTGACAGAGAGATTCAACGCCACACTGAACCATATGCTGAAAACCTATGTGCAGAAGAACCCCAAAGATTGGGACACAAAACTACAACATTTCCTGTTTGCTTATCGTGAAGTGCCTCATGAAAGCACCAAGTTTAGTCCTTTTGTATTGAAACCTTGGTAATGAAAGAAGCTTGAGGTAGTTTGGGAAGGTCCATACACAGTTATGTCAAAGGTGTCTTATGTAAACTATTTGGTGTCTAGGGATTCTGAGGGAGGAAGAAGCAAAAAATTGTATGTTAATATGCTGAATCCTTACTACTCTAGGGCTAATGTAGTCCAGCAGATTGCACAGGAGACTGATGGGGAAGTTTATTTGATAGAAAGGGAATAGGTGTGTTTAGAATGGATCTTTCCTAAGGTGGAAGAACCATACTGCCAAATATAGACAGGATATAGTCAATTAAAGATGGAGTTTAACACTCCAAGACTTTGATTTTGTCGTGAAGAATATTAAAGGTAAACAAAATGTTATAGCTGACGCTTTGTCAAGAGTGATTGAGTAAGTAATGCAGGAGAGCAGAGGAAATATAGGTAAATATATTTGTTTATTCTGCTTAACATGTTTTCTTTTGCAGGAACTATATTTCATGAATGTAATGTATTTAATGCATTTATTATTGTGTAAAGTGAAGTTATTACTGATGTGTGTTATATAATTGCAATGCATATGTTTACTGTTGGGTGTAAACTGTTTAGGAGAGGTAATTTAGGTAATTAGGAGTTAGGAAGGTAGCTAGGGAAAAGGTTCCATTGCTACGAAAGAGGTTACAAATGTCCTCTTTACTCCACAATGTCTTGGGCTGGGGAGGAATGTGATGAAAAGATTCTTAAATCTCCCATATCACATTATATTTTTGGTTGGCAGCGTTTGGGATCATATAAACATTCTTTACAATTGGTGCATCAGTGCTGTGATAGTTTAACATCCCATATCTTTACACAGCCCTTGTGTTGTATTAAACTTAAAAAGCAGGGCATGATAAATTTATTTTTAATACTATGGTTCCCAGTATGTATATTTTTTTTTCATTTTCTCATGATCATCTTTTAAATAATACTTTTTAAAGAAGTGGGTTTTGATTTAACTTTTCTTACTTGCATTACTCTGACCAGTATGCAGTTCCCTAGTTCATGCCTGAAGTCCATGGGGTTATCATAGACTTCAGGCAACATTTGGTTCAATCCTCTGCCATACATGGCAAAGGATTGAAACTACTGCTGAAGGACTCCCAGGATTTCCATCCAACTTCTTTTTGAAACCTTCCAAAGGGAAAAAAAGTCCACTGTCTTCTCAGGTAGTCTATACTACTGCTTCTCAAACTATGGGTCCAGACCTCAAATGGGGCCACCTTCACTCAGTGTTGGGGTCCCAAAGAGATTAGCCACAGTAAAGGTTTTTCTGAACATCATCTAGTGGCAGTTTTAGACATTTTAAACAAATCTGTTGCATGTTTACAGTGGACTCTGCAGAAGATGTTTCCGCTATACTTCATAAAAAGAAATATTGGCCTGTTTAGCAAGCCTTGAAAACTCTTATTTCTCATCAGCAAATGTTTAATTTTTATAACTGTTATGTAAAAATAGGAGCTTTGGAGTGGGCTGGTCCATGAGGTCACAAAGAGTCGGAAGTGACTGAACGAATAATGACAAATAATATTAAAATTTCTTAGGCCAAAGGGGGTTGCAAGAGGAATATTTTTATGAAGCCTTGGTCTATACTATAATTGTATTGTCGAAGGCTTTCATGGCCGGAATCACTCAGTTCTTGTGGGTTTTTTCGGGCTATATGGCCATGTTCTAGAGGCATTTCTCCTGACGTTTCGCCTGCATCGAAACATGAAACGATGCAGGTGAAACATCAGGAGAAATGCCTCTAGAACATGGCCATATAGCCCGAAAAAAACCCACAAGAACTGAGTATACTATAATTGCACAGCTCTTTATGTCAGGAAGTTCTCATTAATGTTTAGGAATTTCTTTTCTTGCAGTCTGAATGTATTGGTTCATGTTATAGTCTTTGGAGCAGTCGAAAATGAACTTGTTCCATCTTCTACATGGCATCCTTTCAGATTAAGATGGCCATTTTATTTACATTCAGTCTTAGCGTATGCTAAATGCATTCAAATTTTCAAATACATTCTCCCCATCTATCAGTATGATGGTGAGTGAAATTATCTGAAAACATTCCAGGTGACTGGAAATGCCTAAGTATCTTCATTACTTTTCTGTAGTTGAAAGCTAAATTCTAGAAAGTAGTACAATACTACACACTCTAACATGTATGCACAGATATTAAGAATTGGGAAGCATATATCATGTACTTATTCTTAAATATGAAAAATAAAGAATAAAATGCCCAATTGGTTCCAATCTCTGCATTTCCACCCCATCCTGCCTGCATTAATCAAAAGTGCAGGGGAAAAAAACATTTTAAGAGGTATCATCTGTTCCTGTTCAATTATATCTTCTTTCCCCTATCATTTTCAAATTAACACTTGACTAAAACACCTTTTCAAGAGAGAGAGAGATTGAGAGGCAGAGAAGTGATGGCAACCATTTCATCTTTGTTTACAGGTCATATGATTCTTCTTTTATAACAAAGTTTGCCTATTCCTAGTCTTCCATTCCAGAATCAAAGTTGTTTTGTATGTGTGTGTGCATATGGATGTCTCTGTGTGTTTCCTGAATTCTAAGACAAAACAAAATACAAAGTAAATGCTGTAAAAGAAAAATATTTGCATTGTAAAAGAAAAAAAGGGGGCATTTTGAACCACTAAGCTGCTGAACTTGCTGATCGAAAGGTTTGCGGTTCAAATCTGGGGACCAAGGATCAATACGTACCGCTTCTGCAGGAAGGTAATGGCACTCCATACAGTCATGCTAGCCACATGACCTTTGCGGTGTCTACAGACAACGCCGGCTCATCGGCTTAGAAATGGAGATGTGCACCACCCCGCAGAGTCGGACATAACTAGACTTAATGTCAAGGGGAAACATTTACCTTTATTAAAAGAAAAAACGGTTTTTAAAGTAAGGCTTTAATATTTTTTTTACTAAAGCAGTTTGAGGTATGTGTAAGGAAAGGCAGGGTGGGCTCTTTGGCCTCTTGTGTATAACCACCAGAATAACATATATTTCCAGGTAGACCTACATTTCTGGAAGCATAATGTGATGAATTGCTTCATGAAGCTGGAAGAAAGAGGAAGAGGAGCGAAGGAGAAAGAGACAGAGAGAAATGGATAATGTCTTCTCTATCATGACCCTGATTGTATGGAATTTATTCACCAGTGAAATCTTGGACCAAATTGCAAAATCTATAAGAATGTTTTTAAAAGACAAAATTCATTTCTCTCTCACACACATGCTTGTTTTATTTCAAAATACTATGGTACCAGGGGAATGGGGGACTGCTGGTGTGCCACAGTATCAGAGCATTTGAGAATCTACCTCCTCCCTCATTCTAGCTTAATACTGAAAATAAATATTTTCATTCTATCAGTTTGCACCTGCAGGAATGGTGAGAGGTAAGGCCCATTCATTAGGAGATCGACTCCATTTGATGTGCCTCTGTCCCTTGTTATCTACCACAAACAGTCATTCCAGAAGACTTGGCTTGATACTGCTCATCAGTTTTACTTTCTCATACATCCAAATGTTAACATTTCTGGAAAATTCTCATAAAAATGAATTGAAATAAAGTCTAACCCATTCTTAGAAACTATTTACTTCTGCTTTCTTCACACCAACACTTTGTAGGGTCTGGTAAATTCTGCTCTTTTAAAAAAATGTACAGAAATTAAATCACTCATTCTTGCATCAGGCTACAGTGGGAGAAGAGACTAGAAATAGGATCATTCTAGCAACTCTGCTGAGAAACCTTCTGCTTTGGGATTTCCTCTCCAAAAACTGATTGCATTCACACTTGTCATAACACACATTTTTTGAGTTCAAGAATTTGTGCCCAAGCCTGCTTTTTCTTACCCCTTCTCCATTTGTTTCTTGTGTTGTATCTTCTGTACTGTAAAACTGAGGGTAGTCAATGTCTCCTCACTGATATTGCAGAACATTTGGGAGACTTTTTGGTTGAAGCATGAGATAAGATCTTTAAATTAATAAATAAGTATTTTATTTAAAACATTTTAAAGTTCTGATATTTTAATGTATATTTATAATTAATTGTCTATTTAATGTTAATTTGCTTTGTATTGTGACTGTTTGTTGTTGTTGGCATCTAACGGCTGACAGTTGTAAGCCGCCCTGAGTCCCCTCTTGTGGGGTTGAGAAGGATGGGATATAAATGTTTGAAATGAGTAAGTAAATAAATAAATAAATAAATAAATAGAGACATTTGTCCCAATGTGATTTTCTGGATGGCTTTTCTTTGTATCATGTCAACAAGAAATCAAGGAGACACGCTTCTTGATCACAAGGAGCTGACAGATAAGAGGGCCATAAATCTTGTCAGAGATTTCCTAAATGATGGGAAGGGAATTGGGGGAAGGGAATTGCTTGCTTTCCTCCATCCTGAGGCCAGACATATTTCATGGTTCTTGCATGATTCATCTCATGGACGCAGGGAATCATTTGCACAGAAACACATTCTGCCCAGAGCAAAACTGCATCTTCTTGACTAGCTTTGTTTTCTTGTTCACTGGATTGATGAGTCCAAGACTGCTGCCATTTCAACCCCCTTTTTTCCAAATGCTGTCTCTTGAGCTATCAGTTTTACAGGAAATCACCATAATATGACAGCAGAGTCATTTCAGTCAAGTATTTTCTATCCTTCCAGATTTTTTGAGACTGGATTGGAGCAAGTGTGTGTGTGTGTCATTATAAAAAAAAAATGAAGGAAAGACCTGTATTTTGGAAACAGATGCAATGGTGTTAGGTCTTTTAAGGGGAACTTGTCCTCCATGTTGACATCTACCCATTTTTAGGTTTAACTACCTGTGACCTAAATAATTCTAAAGACACTAGTCCCATCTGATCATGGAAGACAACCAGAGTCAATTCTGGTTAGTACTTGAATGAAAGATCACCAATAAATATCAGATGCTTTAGGATTTGTTTCAGAGGAAGAAACTGGCAAAACTACTTCTGAATATTCCTTGTCTAAAAATCCATGGGCCAACCATAAGTCAATAAGCTGACTTGAAGACACAAGCTTATGTGCCAACACACACACAGTATTTCTCTAAGTGAAGGCGTTTAGTGTGGAATTGTCCCATAATTGCCCTTTTATTTAGACAGCTCTTGTATTCCCAGGATGGCAATGCTAGTAATACATGACTTGGATTCTTCCCTTACTTTATCTCATATTTCATCTCATAGTCATGCTTTATTTCAAGGGTAGTGAAAAATTGCTGTTGAGTATTCACCTCTCAGCTATGTTGACCAGGAAAGCAAGAGAAATATAAAACTGTCCAAAGTTGCGGACAGAAAGCTATAAATTAACATTAAAAGGAAACCTCTCCAAAGACTCCACATGAGCTATTTATTTATTTATTTATTGTGTCAGGAGCAAACCAAACAGTTGTATTGCATTTTTAAACAAACAAACAAATAAAGCACAAAGTTTGCAAGCTTGGTAGTTGATTAAATGTCCTTTGACCAGTAGCTGCCCACTTGGAGTGCCTCTGGTGTTACTATAAGAAGGTCCTCCATTGTGCATATAGCAGGGCTCAGGTTGCATTGCAGCAGATGGTCTGTAGTTTGCTCTTCTCCACACTCGCATGTCTCAGATCCCACTTTGAAGCCCCATTTCTTAAGGTTGGCTCTGCATCTCATGGTACCAGAGCACAGTCTGTTCAGAGCCTTCTAAGTCGTCCAGTTTTCTGTGTGCCCAGGGGGAAATCTCTCATTTGGTATCAGCCATTGATTGAGGTTCTGGGTTTGAGCATGCCACTTTTGGACTCTTGCTTGCTGAGGTGTTCCAGTGAATGTCTCGGTAGATCTTAGAAAACTATTTCTTGATTTAAGTCGTTGACATGCTGGCTGATACTCAAACAGGGAGTGAGCTGGAGATGTCACTGTCTTGGTCCTTTCACTATTGGTTGCTACTTCTCGGCGGATGTCAGGTGGTGCAATATTGGCTAAACAGTGTAATTTCTCCAGTAGTGTAGGGCGCAGACACCTCGTGATAATGCGGCATGTCTCATTAAGAACCACATCTCTTGTTTTAGTGTGGTGAGAAGTGTTCCACACTGGGCATGCATACTCAGCAGTAGAGAAGCAAAGCACAAGAGCAGATGTCTTCACTGTGTCTGGTTGTGCCAGTCAGCTTTTGTATGATATTGTTTCTAGCGCCCACTTTTTGCTTGATGTTCAGGCAGTGCTTCTTGTAGGTCAGAGCACGGTCCAGAGTGACTCCCAGGTATTTGGATGTGCTGCAATGCTCCAGTGGGATTCCTTCCCAGGTAATCCTCAGATCTCGGGATGCTTGTCTGTTCTTAAGGTGAAAAGCACATGTCTGTGTTTTAGATTGATTACGGATCAGCTGGTTTTCCCTGTAATAGGCAGTAAGAGCACCTAGAGCTGTGGAGAGCTTCTGTTCAACCATCTCAAAGCTTGAGCAGTAATGGCACAATCATCAGCATAGATGAAACTCTGTCCTTCTGGCAGTGGCTGGTCATTTGTGTAAATATTGAACATTGATGGAGCAAGCACGCTCCCCTGAGGCAGGCCGTTCTTGTTTCCGCCATCTGCTTCTTTGGCCCTGGAACTCAACAAAAAGTTCCTGTTTTGTAGCAGGTTTCCTATGAGGCAGTTGAGGTGGTAATCCTTCGTGATATTATACATTTTTCTCAGGAGGAGGTGGTGGTTTACAGTAGCATAAGCCGCTGACAGGTCTATGAAGAGAGCACCTGTGATCTGCTGCCTTTCAAAGCCATCTTCTATGTGCTGAGTCAGGTTCAGCACTTGCGATGTGCAGCTTTTGCCTTTCCCGAGGAAAGGCAAAAGCTGTGGAATCAGACAGGGGTCTATTTTTTCCATAATTCTATGCCAAATAAGTCTCTCTGGAACTTTGTAAAGATGGCTAAAAAAAGATGGCATAACAAGGAGATTGGTCTATAGCTTTTTGGGTCATTACGGTCTTTGCCTGGTTTCAAGTTGCTTTCCTCCAACTTTTGGGGATCTGACAGCATGCAGTGCAGTTGTTCTTCAGCTCCAGCAGCCAGCACCTTGCTTTTGGACCAAAGTTCTTGATTTGTTCCATCCGTAGATCATCCAGGCCAGCTGCTTTGCCATTTTTACATTTATTGAGAGCCATGTCCAGTTCAGTAGATGTAAAAGGTTCATGAAGGTTGTTCTCAATCTCTTGTTGTCTGGCTATTGGTTTCTTTCCTTCTTTGGTGGCAAGGTTGGGTTTCTCATTCTTCAAGAGTTGGTGTGCTATCTGATCTGCCTTTATGTTATCGTGGATATTAGTTTGTGAGGGGTCATTGTTCAACCATCTTAGCAGCTTCCACGCCTTCTGGCTGCTCCTGCCCTTGTTGACTTTTGTTATCAGCTTTATCTACTGTTGTTTCTTGGATTCGGAGATGGAGGACAAAATGCTCTGCGCTGCCTGAAGAGTTTGCTCACTAAATGGGTCTTTGTTGTGGTGCCTGTAATAGTTTTCCAACAAGGCAGCTGTTTCAGGAGTAATGCCCTGAATGTAGTTGGTTCTGCAGCCTCTCGGTATAGAGGCCCGTGAGCAGGTTTTCACTATTTCAATGAAGTGCTCGTATTCCTCAGGGATTGGCGCAACCGATATGATCATGTCATCTAACATGTCTGAAAATTTAGTCCAATCTGCCTTTCTGAAGTTGTATCTTCATTTAAATTGAACTTCCTGGGGCCCTCATTGTTGGGAACAGTTGGCATACTATTGGTCAGTGCTGTGTGTTTGGAATTGGGGGTCCCACTGATTTAGTGCATTGCTGTACAATGCTGTTACTCACAAATAAGAGGTCTGGGTTATATCCTCGGTGCCATCTCCCGCTGTTGTAGGATGGTGGGAGCTTACTATCATGAATGAGTGATAGTTTGTGCAGTTCAGACCAGGAGAGGACAGCATCTCCATTTTTGTCCTCTTGAGCATAGCCCCATACATGGCTGTGGCTGTTAAAGTCACCAATTACTACTGCCCTTTGGTGCCTGTCAAAGTTCTCGGGGGTGGAGAAACAAAACTCTTCATTTGGGGGCTTGTACACAGAGGTGATGGTGATGTCTCATGACATGAGCTGTAATATTGGGTTAATCACCCTTCAATTGTGAATATAACCATGGGCCACATACTCTGCATCTCATCAGCTGACTGCTTTCCTTCCGTATCTTTGTTTATTAAATTGTGTTGACTTCTTATATGGCCTCTCCCAATCTTTTTTTTTTTTAATCCAGGGCTATGACCTTGTCCTGATGTTTATAGAAGCAAGTTCCATGAAGATGTATGTCACACCTTTTGATGACAATATAATATCACATTTGTGGTCCACAGAACACTTAGCAGGTTGTCAATTACCTAAACAGGGTGGCAGTGATTTCACTACAGGGCCTAGGTAATGCTAAAATAACCCCCTCCTCCTTACTGTCTACAAGTTAAGGTGCACCTTTTGAGATGTGGCTGCATCCGCTGAAGATATATCTGCCAAAATGCCAAGCTCTCCCGAGTGTGTCCAAATGTTTCTGGGCAGAAATGGTTGTTAGTGACATCTGTCTGACCAGAAGAAACTATCCAGAATCATTACCCTGATTGTCCATTAACGTGCCAGCAGTGTGTATTGTCTGAATGTGCTTCAAGGCTGCAGGCTTCACCAAAGGCCACTTTTCTCTTGCCTGCTGCCTTAACTGATCATCTTCACAAACTGATCTCAGATTTTTCACCTCCTGACATTAATGCCCACATTATTTGGAGCTGTAAAGAAAAGAACCCAGAGTTAGACGATCTCCTAATGTTTAACAGTTAGGTAGCCAACAGCTCGGTCAGCAGAGTGGTGAATGAGACCAGAACTTGAAAGGGGCTCATATTAATGAGCTGAAACATGTCTAGGCAAGGGTAACCAAGATGCTGAAAGATTTGGAAGCCAGGCCCTATGAGGAGTGGTTTATGGTGCTGGGTATGTTTAGCTTGAGGAAAAGAAGGCTGTGAGGGGACATGATAGCTATGTTTGAATATTTGGAAGGACAAGGCAAGCTGATTTTGTGCTGCTCTAGAAACTAGGACAAGGAGCAATGGATTCAAATTACAGGACAAGGTATTAATCCTAAATATTAGGAAGAAGTAATGATGGGAAGAGATATTTGGCAGTGAAATATGCTGATAGGGGATGTGATAGAGTCTCGTTCTCTGGAACTTTTAAAGTAAATGCTGGATGTTCCTATGTTGAGAGTCCTTTGATTGTGTGTCCTTACATGGCAGGGCTTGGACTGGGTGGCCTTTGTGGTCCCTTCCAACTCTAGGAATCTATGGCCCTTCTGTTTATCCCAGATTATCTGGCAGTGCAGACTCATATAATCCAAATTAAAGCAGAAAACCCGGAATCAGATCCTGGGCTATAGGGCCTGCCTGGAAGAGCCCAATGATTCATCTGGAGTGGTAAACCTCGGGGCTGCAGTAGAATTCAGCACCATGGACAATTCAGCACCATGGACAAGGTGCCGACTGAGCCCTATCACTCTCCCACCCATACCAAACCCATTGGCTGAAAGAAGATCAGCCAAGCTTTTTAAATCGAGTACACTGATGCCTCATGGAGGTCCCTTGCCCGGCTGGTGCCCAAGTGAGTCACCCAGGCTAGTTTCCCTGCTCACTGGGCCATGATGTGAATCTTCCTATTAGGCTGGAGAGAGAGGAGAGATGAGGAGATCCGGAGGGCCTTTTCTCTTTCTCTCGTTCCTGTAAGGTAGTGATGGGCACCACACGGGCAAGACCTCCCCAAAATGGTTCTCCCCCTCCCCGGCTGTTCCGAACCGCTGGGGTTGCTTAGCAACGGCCACCATTGCGCTGCTGCGGGTCCTCCTCTCTTGCCACCAAGCGCAAGGAAGGCTCCGAGGAAAGGGAACGGGGGGGGGGGGGGGCTGGGCAAGGGGGGCTCCGCGGGGAGCGCTCCCCCAAAGCAGGCGGGCAGTGCCTGTGCCTCCCAGGGAGGCGGGTGGAGGGAGCCAGCCTCCCGAAGCCCGGTCGGAACCACGCATGCCTTGAAATCTGCGGCTGCAGAACAGCGCATCGTTTCCACTTTGACCTCCGGCTTGAAATCCCAAGGCTGTGCCTCCCTTGGCACCCCCGCCCCGCCCCCCAATCCGCCGTGCGCCCCCCTCCCCCGCTTCTCGTTTTTCCCGGGCGGAGGGCTGCCTGGCCTCGGGAGCGCGCCTCCGCGGGCCCCTCCGACACCCGCCGCCTCCCTCCCTGCCTCCCTCCCTGCCTGCCTGCCTGCCTGCCTCCCTCCCTCGCCATTCGCGTCCCAATTCAAGCCTCTCCGTTTCGGCAAAACAGTCCAAGCGCTTGATGCCAACCTGGAGGGTTAACCCCTGCCTCCCCAGAGCCGAATATTAAGCAGACAGCTGGGAGCGCGCCAGCCCGAGCCATGTCTCCTGGCCAGCCCAGCCACGGGACCTGGTAACGGGAGGGAGGGAGGGAGGGAGGGGGAGAGCGGCGCGGCGGCACCCGAACTACAACTCCCGAAATCGAGAAGGAGACGTCTCCGGAAAGGAAGGCGAGGGGGGAGGGCGGAGATGTGTGCGAGGAAGGCGAGAGGGAGCATGAGAGCCAGTCCTCCCCAGCCAGCCAGCCTCTCCGCGCTGGAGCCTTCCTCTCCTGCCTTCAAAATGATCCTGCGGACGCTCCTGCTCTGCTCCCTCATCCACGGGTAAGCCACGCTTCGTCTCCCGCGATGGGGAGGGCGCGGTGGGTGAGAAGGGGCACAACGGGGAGATAGGGAGGATGCTCGCGGGGCCCCCTCCCCTCCCCTCCCCGCCGCTTTCTATTGCGCTTCTTCTGCCTCTGGATAGATGCAATGCCTACTCATCATCATGATGCCCCACAAGGGAGGAAAAGAAGGGTTGGATCCAAAGGGGGGGGGGGGAGGGAGATGGGATGTCGGAGAGGGGAGATGCCACCCCCTCCCTGTTTGCAGTGCGCCCCTGGCTTCTTTACGCAGACCCCGCTTGGGCATGCGGTGCCTCTAGGCAGCCATAGCTGTCTCTGCCTTGGGAGAGAGAGAGAGAGAGAGAGAGAGACCTTAAGGAGAGATGCCGGCGTTCTGCACAGCCTGGCCGTGTCTTTTGTTTTGCCTCCTGGGCCCAAGGCACCTACCTCAAGGGATTCCACATTCCTCTCGCCATGAGAGCGGGGGGGGGGGGGGTGTGCATGGGCAGTGATGGCATGCAGAGGCGGCTTTTGAGTCAAAGGAGGTGCACATCTGGGATCCCTGGCTCCCAGCCCACAGTTGGAGCTCTCTCCTACGCAAATGCTGACACTGAGGTGGCAAGGGGCCTCTTCTTTCCTTCCTTCTGCCCCCCCCCCCCCCGCTCCTCCAATGTGCCTCTGTGTGTTTGCATGACAAGAATGCAATGCCAGGGCAGCTGGAGGGAGAGGAGGAAGGATGCTCAGAAACACTGTGGTGGGGGATGGAATGGGAAGCAAGGATTACCGCAGTGGTAAGTAAGCACAGGGCTGCTGAACTGGTGTCTCCCCCCAAATAGCTGTGGCCTGAGCAGGTTGGAGAGGCCAAGGTAGGCAAGCATTTGCCCCTTGCGTCCTCCTGAGAGCCTCCTCCAACATGACATAAGCTCCATTTTTGGTGTATTCATGGGGGCACAAGGATCCTCCTCTTTTTCTCATGTATTATTTGGGAAATGCTTGTACAATCACTTCCTGCACTCACTTCCCTTTTATCCACTCCCTCGACAAAGAAAGGGTGATATTTATCTTGCTTCTAATATTCTCCTTGTTGTGATTTTTCATAGGATACAAACAAAGGACATTGCAATCCTTACCTTATTTGCCTCTTATTCTCACCAACCTAAATGGTGGGGGACCCTGAAACAAAAATGAAAGTACTGCTTTACGAATAAATCCAAGAGGGAAAAAATAGATATGTGAATATTTGGAAAAGGGGTGCTTTTGATCTCTGGTTGGTGTTTGTAACTATTTCCAGCAGAATATTCAAGATACCTAGGCCTTCAACATCTGGGCTCTCTTTTGATTTGGATGTCTCAACTTGAATTTATTTTAAAATTATCACTGTTATAACTTCTCTTTTATCTTTCTTTTCATGATGGGAAATGTTCACATTTCAGCATGCCAGTCTAAAAGAAGAGTGTATATATTAAAACAGCTGCTTCTGTGACCATTTCAAAACTATTCCATGAGAATGACAATAAATCTCCTGAAAAGAGCTGTCTTTTAGAGATGTAGGCCTTAAGCAACAGCTACCATCAGTTCAGCTTCGATGAAAACTTGTTGAAGCCATGCATTTCTCAAAGTCATTCCTTTCCATTTGAACTCCAAAATTATCCCCAAATACCATTTTAAACCCAACCAAACATGTTATTCTTTGAGATTCTATTTAAAAACTATTCTTTCACTTCTTGTCATTGTATTGACTTCATGTCTTGGGAAATGAGGAGGTGCTTTGTATTGAGTCATCTTGCAATTGTAGAGCATTTCAACAACGTGTTTTAAAATATCAAGATGTATCTTTACTAAAAATTATGTCAATATAGGCACAAGCTTGATCTACCTGAGGCAAGAGTGAGGTATCATTACCAAGAAGACCCTTTCTTCAGTCCCCACCTGTCTTGCATCACATAGTGTGGGCAGCCAGGGATCCTTTCACCATGCACAATTATAGCACTGCGATCCCATCTTCTGATCAGGCCTCAAGACAGAGCTGATATGGATTTTGGAAGTCACTAAAATGGAAGTTGCACAATACAGGAAGAAATATCAACAGAGCAATGTACTAATGTATTTTATTAATCTAATATGATGGCTACCAGAGGATGGATTACCATGCACAATTTATCTGTACTCCTGTGGGACTTCAACACCTGGGAAAAACTGCATTGTAAAACTAACATTCATATGGGCCTTCATGTAAATGATATATCTATGTTCCTCCAGAGTCCAAACATGATACTTTAGACGGAGTTCCACAGACTGTAAATCTAGACAAGACAGAGGCACTCCTGGTCAGTTGGCAGGTGGATTGGGGTGTGGGATTACAACCTGTGTTGGATGGAGTCACACTCCCTCTGAAGACACAGGTTCGCAGTCTGGGGGTGATCCTAGACTCATCATTGACCCTGGAACCCCAGGTGTCAGTAGTGGCCTGGAGCACCTTTGCACAATTAAAGCTTGTGCACCACCTGCACCCATACCTTGAGACAACAAACTTGTCCATGGTAGTCCATGCCTTAGTCACATCCTGCCTAGCCTACTGCAATGCTCTCTGTGTGGGGCTGCCTTTGAAGACAGAAGCTTCAACTGGTTCAGCAATCATCAGCTAGATTACTAACTGGAGCCCTCTACAGGGAGAGATCCACTCCAATGCTACGGCAGCACTACTGGCTGCTAGTCTTCTTCTGGGTTATACAAAGTGCTGGTCATTACCTTCAAATCCCTAGTTGACTCGAGTCCAGGCTATTTGACTAACCACATATCTGCCTACAAACCAACTTGGGCACTGCAGTCATCTGAGGAGGCCCTGTTCTCGGTTCCACTCCATCTCAAGTATGGCTGGTGGGAACGAGAGAGAAGGCCTTCTCCATGATTGCCCCCCTCCTCTGGAACTCCCTCCCTAACGAGATAAAGGTGGCCCCTTCCCTTCTCTCCTTCAAAAGACAGCTCACAAGCATATGGAGAGGAGGAGGATTAGATGAAAAAAGACTATTACCACACTGCTGATTGGAAAGTATAAATGCATTCGGACCTTGTTAGACCACATTAGCCCATTTAACATCATTGCCCATACAATCATTGCACACATCTATGAACCTTCATGCTGCTTTTGTAAATTAATTTGGATGCCTTATGTTCACATTTTATGTTCGTTATAATTTTTTGATAGATTATGTTTATTTAAGTTATAATTGTTATGTTTAAGATGCCTTTTATGTAGGGTTATTCTGGGTTATTATATTTGTACTTATTGTCATTGAGGCATTGAATGTTTGCCTTTTTGTTTGTTGGAATCAGCCCTACATCCCCAAGGGAAGATAGGACAGAATATAAATAAAGTATTATTATTATTATTATTATTATTATTATTATTATTAGCTATTTTTCACAGGTGTATAGAACACTGGAATAAAACATATGGCCCAGCTCTCTCTCTCTCTCTCTCTCATATCTTAAACAGGTATGACAAATTCACCACACCATTCTAAAGACAGAAAATTACTGGAAGTGTTTTTTCTAGGGTTGCCAATGAAATTAAAGGGGGTTCCTGTACTTTTAATAGTTGTGTCAGAGAAGAAAAATCAGCAGTTGTTGCTTGTCATGCAACCGGACAACAATCAATACTTGTTGAAATTTCTATACTTGTTGAAATTTCTATACAACCTACAAAAATCCAAGAGACCTCTATAGTTTTCACTCTGAAAACCCAATTTCCTTGTACATTGTTACGTATCACATTCATTTCCCAGGGATTTGGTTTCCATGAAGACTGTCCAATTGAAGCAGGAGTGAATTGTGTCTTTCTTTGAAAATATAGCATGTGTTTACTTATGTTATTTGTATCTACCTTTCTGACAAAAGATGTTTTAAAAGACCTTCCTTACACACACAAGGCACTTGCATTTAAAGGGGACTGAATTGAGAGAAGGCCCTTCCCAAAGATCATCAAATCTAGCAAGCTTTTAAAAGGATAATACAGTCTTTCAAATTATTGGTTCCCATTTCACGTAGGGCCTTTTTGGACATAACCTGCACTTTGAAACAGTGGCAGAAAGCTATTGTTTACAAGGGAGGCATGTGCTAGTCAACAGCCTGGCCATCATGTAAAGGACTATTTGACATTTACAAATATTTTCACATCCAGCCTTATGAATTGCAGGAAGCAAGCTGATGTGTTTGTATTCAAGTTATTTATGTGTGTAAGGTATTCAAGAGGATACAACTACAAAAACACATTGGAACCTCACCTGTGCTCTCAAATCTCCAGCTGCACCTTCTTCACTTTCACAAGGAATGAATGAATGATGCAGTGGCTTCATTAGAGTTCATGTTACTTGCTGCAGTAACTCATGGTATCACTCCCATTGAACTCCTCCTATACCAGACCATACAGAATCCTTAGTAATGTCTTTTGCATTATTGTTTCTCATTAATCGTAATTCCCATATGTAACTGAATGTAGTGACAAAATCAGTGACTAACAAACAGAAACTATGACATGTGTTCAGAGTCTGTGGAGACCTGTGTCATTTGAAACATCATTACAAATTGGGAAATAATGATAGGTCTGACTGAAGTGCATGCACATTAGAAAGTTCAAAGAGTATGGAGTTTTAACCCTTGTCTCCCATAACAGAATATTAACCAGATAGCTGGTTAATATTGATGCAATATGTGTTCAAGGCCTATAAAAGATGTTGTGCTTATATTTACCTACAGGTTTATTTTTTTCTATAAAAGTAATACATATTTGCTAAAACACTGCACAATAATGTATAGTCATTTTGTGTCACCCCCTCTGATAGTTTTGCCCAGTGCAGACTGTGTTTCCCACACCCATCTAGTGATGCCAATTGGTCCCATGTAAATGAGAAAGGAGAACTATTGGGCAGATTTTCAGTTTTAAATTGAGTATGCTGTAAATAGCTCCAGAGGTTTTGGAGATCTTTTGCTGGCAGATCGTATGCTGTGTTGGGGGTGAGGGGAGGAGGTAATTCAACAAAAAACTTGAGATATTTTGTGACAGTAATTTAATTATTACATACAGGAAGCTGGCTAATTTGGGGAGGGGGGAAGTCTATGCTTTTTCCTTGCAGTGTTGCAGCTGCATCCTCTGAGGATTCAGACTGTAACATTTTGCAATGGCAGCTAGTGGGTGTCCATGTCAGTGGGGAAGTGGATTTTCTTCTTGTTTTAGTTTAGCTTTTAAGGACCAATCTGCTGAACCAGTTCTGAGGATAGGGCTCATCTTGGGTAGCTCTCTTAGAGTCTATATGAAAAGTTGAAATGGGATCACTGCCCCAATCACATTGGGCAATACACAAATATTTGTATCTGGGAAACTGTTATTTTGTCCACCTACCACTTCATCACACTAGAGAAACAAAACACACTTAAAATCTGTTTTCTGCCTCTGGCTGAATTCTGGGGTTTGTTAAAGGCTCCTCCCTAAACTACAAACCTCAGAATTCTGCAGGAAGCAGAAACCAGATTTTAAGCGGATTTTTTTTCTCTAGTGCACATAGGATATAGGATATAGGCTGTGACAGTGAATGGACTGTGTTTGTGAGTGCTTGGGCCTTCAAGTTGCTTGCTCATATATTGTGACATGAATTTCATAGGGTTTTCTTAGGCAAGGAATACTCTGAAGTGGTTTTGCCAGTTCTTTCTTTTGAAATACAACCAACAGCACCTGGTGTTCATTAACATTCTCCCATACAAGTACTATCAAGAACTGACCCTTCTTATCTTCCAAGATCAAACAGGATCTGGTTCCTTTAGGCTGTGTACCAACTGACAAGTCCCTGTGACATTCATGCCAGTACAATACTGAAAACCTTTTGCACTATTTATTTTGTAATGACTTTTTAGAAATGGAACGTCCATCAGCTATACCTCTCAGGTGAAGTAGCAATCCTTTCACTTTCTACACAAATGAAAAGGTGGCAGGCTTATTTATTCCCCTGAAAGTACACCTCTTCAACCCCTTAACCTCCTTCTGAGTCACCCTACCCACTTGTACAAATAGGGAAGGGGAGTGTTCCATATCACAACTCACACTGACTATTTGGTAGACCTGATCTGAGGAAATTGTTGTCCTCTATATGTTGCTAAAACAGCTCCTGCCGGCCCCAGTCAATAAAGCCAGTTATTAGAGGTAATGAGAATTGCAGCCCAAAACATATGGAGGGACACATGTTTCCCAATCATATTGTAGACACTGGGAAGTTGTGAACTTGTGCTAATCTTTTTTTTTCAATAGCTTTAAAACATAGCAAGACAGATTCTTCTCTTCCTTAAAGATATCCACATCTTCAAGATAGCTTGAGAAATCTATGTCTTCCGTCACTGCAGGTTGTAGTTCTCCAACATAATCAGGAAACCCAAAGAAGACTTTTTCTGGGCAAGTATGGAAAAGTAGTAGTCAAAGAGACATTTCAGTTTACTACCTTTTACCTGTCATCTGAAGATGGATCCCTGCCTGTGGGGGACTAATACATCTCAGAAGAAACACGAGGCACACGACAGTTGCACAGGACATAAACAAAGTATGTTTTTTTTGCTACTGATGCAGTTTCTCAGGGTCATCTACCTTTTCTAGCCATCTCATAGACTTCTTGTATATAAACTTCATGATGCAGCATGTGAACTTAACCCCATTGGTATGACTTGCATGCCACACTGGGCTACATATGAGATGTATGTATATGGGATGTATGCAATCCTGTGATTGAACACCTAGTCTAAGGATCTTTTTTCATACTGGTTAGGTTTCTGTGGTGCTTATGTAAGTAGAGTAGCACAAAGGATATTTCTCAAGGTCAGTATATGAAGCTTTGCAAAAAAATAAAAAAGAGCCTGCCTGTGCCAGTAGGCAGCAAATGCTATAAATCATTTCCCATATATACGACTGAGGAATTAAATAGTATTCCGAAAGTAAAAAATGACTCAATTACTAGGAATTACTAGTAACCTGCTGCTTAAAAGATGTCCAGTAGCTTGTTTCTTAATGAAGTTCTCATGGCCTTACATAAGGAAGTTAGTCTTTTGATGCCAGCTAGTGCTGTAGTTATTGCTTTGCTATTATGCCAAGAGGTTTTTTTTATCAGCAATAAATTATAGTGGTGAAAGGTAAAGCTGCTGAAGTTATTTTATAGTCAATCTAAGACAAAGGTGGGGAAACTGTGGCCAATAACTCTCATCAGCATATTCGTGTTGCTGTTGCTGTTGTTGTTGCTAATCTAAGACACAGAAGGACTATATTAGATGCTAGGAAGATCTGGTTCAATGAACATGGCTTTTATGGAACAGGAAGTCCTTTCTGTACTGTAAGAATCAATAGCCAACCCAGAGAAAAGGTTAGCATAGGCCCTCTGAATACTAATCTGATTCTGTAATGTGCACCTCTCAACACCAAATGTTTATGCTCCAAACTAAAGTCCCATTGACTCTTGATAGAGGCTGCGTGTAATTCAGTGTAGGTTTTTTTTCACTTGTTGTTCCTCTCTTCATCCTCCTTGTCCTCATCTTATCATCCCCTTTCTCTTTCTTCTCCATCGGTCTTAAATTTAGCAGCTGCTAATTAAAAATCTAACTAATGCATAATATCTGCAGAAACACAGATAAGATCCATCCTGTCATTTTAATGTCTATTTTCTATAATTTATGCAAGTGCTGCCTCCCCTGAGGCTTTTTGCTTGGGCATGAAATTTATCAAAGCTGATGAATTAAACTGTCTTGATGTGATTTGATTTCTAGCTTCAGTGATGCCCTTTGTTTATCTTATACTCAAGTAATTCTTTGAAATATTATTGTCAGAGTTTTGTGCCTTTTGTGCATTCACTGAACAAGAAATTATCAGGAAACAAGCAAAATCAAAGTAAGGTACTCTGAATTATGAGTGTTCTTGATCACATGGAAGGTTCTAGGTACCCTTAGCTGAACATGTCTAGAATCTCCATCTATGCTGAATGGGCAAAACTTAGAAGTTGTGTGTGGGATTTTTAGTTTGAAGGAAACCTTCTGGATGAGTATCCTGCAATATTTTATCCCTCTTCTTTGAGCTTGTTTCCACCTTCCTTGATGGGGTGGGACCCTGAATGACTCCAACTGTGAAGGTTATCCTACTTCTATTATAGGTGCCAAGAGATCATCAAGATATGGTCTTGTTTAGGTTCTAATCTTTAGGTTAGCTTTGGATCATTATTTTTGATCCAAATTACTTTTATTTTACATACATTATTTTTGATGCCACTTGACATTTTTAGATCTTGGTATAAATACTGATTGTTTAATTTAGAAAGACTTTTTTCAGTTTGAGATGCTTTGACTAGCATATTTAAATATATCTTCTTTTTATTAATCATTTGGAAATCTTATTTGATTCTGAGTGGGGGACTTCTGATATTGAACCTTGAGTACAGGTGATGGGAGAGCATGACATCATGCTAAAGTAAAGGCAAGATGGTTGGGGACCTATAGATTAGTTAAGTATATCATAGGGGAGGCAAGGTACCTACTGGCTTTGTTGAGAATAAAGCTTGGGGGTGCTGGCTAGATCCAATTGGCACTCTATGTCTGATATACATTGATTAATGAGCACTTTGGCTTGGACATATCCCATGTTAACTTTATTATATTTTCCAGTTGTTGTAAGCTGCTTTAAGCATAATTTTGTAAGGAAAAATCAGATACAAATAAATTAATGGAGATGATTATGTGTACCTGGTATGCAATGAAACAATAAAAACAAGGAAACCACTCCTTCCTAGAAAAGAAGAGGATGCAAGAAAATTTATTTATGTCTAGCAACAAATGTGTATTTTAGATAGAAATAGAATGGATTCACTGAACACCAGTGTGTTTGCTTAGTTTTGCTGCCCAGGTGGTAACTTTTGATTGGCAGTTTCAGACTCTGTGCTTTGCTTTTTAATTGTTCTTTATATTTAAATGGGACTTGGACTGAATGCTTGAAGAAGAGAAACTGCAACAGATGACTCTCCTCTGTACCGAACATTGCCACCTTCTACTGTGTATACACTTTTGTGCATGTGTTGCCTCTGTTTTTTGCTTTTTTCCAAATAATTCAGACAAGTTAATAAGACAATATGCAATGGGAACCCAATAGATACTACTTTTCAGGGGAAGTGTGTGTATATATACACACACATACATGTGCACTCTATAGTTTTTCAATATAAATAGTATATTCTAGTCATATGAGGCTTTTGCTAAGCTGCATAAGGATATCTTCAGATATAAGTAAAAGTCTGTACTCTCCACCAGATTGGGGATTAGTAACTAAATTGCATTTCCAGTGGCCCAGCCTTTTAGCATAATGTGAACTTGAAAAATCTTGCTAAATTTAAATGTGGCAGGTAGGTGAATTAATGAGAATGACAAAGCCATCCTGGGAAATGTTACTTATTCAGAATGACCTTATATATGGAAGCAAAATGGAGGGATACTCATGAAACAACATATCTTTCTATATCATTTAGTCATCCATACATAACTGAGTAACTGGTGTAGAATACCAGTTGTATATCTCTGACATTACAAAACCTGGCAATTTTAAGCCATAATGGCTAACAGTATGGGATTTGAAAAATTGAGTTTCATGACATCTGGAAGAAACCAATAATACTCTGATGTTATACAGTATCTATAGTTCTTCTTTGCATTCAACCATATGAGAAAACCCATGCAGTATCCATGTTTTAAATGCAAAATATCCCAGGTTCAATTCCTGGCACCTATAGATCAATTTAGAAAAAAGACCCTGCTTGAAACTTAGTCAGTCCATTGCTGAGCTAGAACCATATGTTTCTTACGCTATCTTCGTGTGACCTTGACATTGTCTATCTAGTCCTCATTTCATTAATGGAAAGCTATACTTTGTGATTAGTATCTAGTCAAGACAGGTCTACCTGGGGATATCTGTATTCTGGAAGGAGGCTCAGTTGTAGTGCATCTTCCTTGCATGCAGAAAGTCCCAGGTTGGAAAACAATCCTGATGAAAACTTTAGAGGGGCACAGTGATTTGATGTGTCCAGTACTAGCAGCAGCAACAACTTATTTGCAAACTCCATTTAACATTGATACCTAGACCTAAAAAAGATGAAAGCAAGACTCTGAATATCCAGAATTATAATCTTAAATACTTCATCCCACAAAGGGGTGGAAGGTGTGGGAGCATTCAGAATCATTTTCTTTGTCTTCTGTTCCATAGCATTCCATCTTTACAGGAACCAAATAATTTACAAACAGGACAACCTCTTTGCACTTCTAAGTGAACCACCAGCTTAACAGATTGAAGAAAGAGAAACACAACACTTCCCGTCCCATTTATTTATTTATTATTTATTTGGGGTTCTTGTACCCCGCCCTTCTCACCCCGAAGGGGACCCAGGGCGGCTCACAACAGCAAGGCACACTTAGGTGCCTGCCACACAAACAATCATCACAAAAGTACAACAATTCAAAGTACCCACAATTCAAGCCATTATCTCAATAAAATCTATAAAATCGATAAAAACAATAAGAACAATACAAACCTAATTCTTCCTCCTACCCATCAGTGTACACTAACTCAAAGATCTGTTTTTGATTCCACTTCGACAATCCTGCTGATCTTACACATCTGATTGTCTTATTTAGTTGTCTTATTTAATTGCCTGGTTGCCCAAAAGCCTGGTTCCACAACCATGTCTTCACCCTCCTCCTGAAGGAGAGGAGGGATGGTGATGTTCTGATTTCCCCCGGGAGTGAGTTCCACAGGTGAGGGGCCACCACTGAGAAGGCCCTGCTTCTCGTCCCCACCAGCCTCACTTGTGACAGTGGTGGGGTCGAGAGCAGGGGCTCCCCAGATGATCTCAAACTCTGAGGTGGGACGTAAAGGGAGATACGTTCAGACAGATACACTGGACCGGAACCATACAGGGTTTTGTAGGTTAAAACCAGCACCTTGAATTGTGCTCGGAATTGAACCGGCAGCCTTTGGAGCTGGCATAGCAGGGGGGTGGTGTGCTCCCTGTATGTCGCTCCAGTGAGCAATCTGGCTGCCGCTCACTGGACTAGTTGAAGTTTCTGAACAGTCTTCAAGGGCAACCCCACATAGAGTGCGTTGCAGTAGTCTATTCGGGATGTAACAAGAGCATGGACCACCGTGGCCAGATCAGACTTCCCAAGGTACGGGCGCAACTGGTGCACAAGTTTTAATTGCGCAAAAGCTCTCCTGGCCACCGCCGAGACCTGGGGTTCCAGGCTCAGTGGTGAGTCCAGGATCACTCCCAAGCTGCGAACCTGCGTCTTCAGGGGGAGTGTAACCCCATCCAGCACAGGCTGTAACCCTATACCCTGTTCGGCCTTACGACTGACCAGTAGGACCTCTGTCTTGTCTGGATTCAATTTCAATTTGTTAGCTCTCATCCATTATATAGTGTAATTCCCACATTAAATTACCTGCTTTTAACTATTTCTATGTACAGGGAGACCACTGGAATTGATTCCTACTCATCTTAAAAACCTTCCATTTCTATACACTTCAAAAGTTGAGCCACATAGGCAACCCAAAGAATGTTCTTACTTTGTTTAATGGCCTCCATGGGACTCAATTTTTAAGTGTATAGAAATGGAGGGAACACAGTGTCTGATGAGGTCCTAAGTTTAATACCTGATTAATAAACATTTTTTTTGTAGATCTGAAAATATCAATGAAAACATGTAGAAGCCTGTTATAATAAATGTCACAGACTTTGTGAATCTTGATTTATATAGTGTAATTCTGTCTCTGTTAAAGGCCACTGTTATTAGAACATGTTGGTATTTACCATTGCCTCTAAAAAATAACCCGGCATTTTCTTTTTACCAATTTCACCTTTATTTCCATTTTGTATATCTACAAATTTTGAGACCAAATATTTGCTGACATTTTAAAAGTACTTCTGAAAAACAAGTAACTGTCTCAAGCCAATTAATTGCTTAATTTTAAGGTCATTTTCACTCTTTTCTAGAAAATATCAGCCTCTGCAGTTCCTGGCAGCATAGAGATTCAGATAGTGTTTTTCTCTCTCTCTTTCCAAACAGGAAACAATGGTGGATCATCAGGCCAAAGGCCTATCTGGTCTAGTCGACCACTATCACTTAATGGCCCACAGCCGTGGGTCATGAGTATAACACCATTTTCCTGCTCCTAAGAAACTAATAGGAAGAGTTATAACAATTTGATCCCAAATTCCTCATTCTAATTTCATGTCATCTATTCCCTAAATGATACTATCTATGCCAGTAAGTCAATAGACACAATCTGATTTCTCAAAACTCCAGAGCCGTTCCACACTTTGGGGTTGCTATGGACAGCTAAACAGGTTCTCGTTTGAACTGGTCCACTGTCCACATGATCCAGTGCCACCATTCCTTTTTGGTGCAGGGAAAAGGAATCAAACTTACTTTTACTGCTGTTTGTCTCCAAGGTGGACAGTGTATCACTACTTGAGACAAGCGTCCCACTAATTGCTTATTTATATTTTAAAGAGCTTTGAAATTACAGTTTTTATCATTTTTGGCCAATTTGTGAGTACTGGTCCTTTGGGATTAATTGATAAATGTGTTTGTTTGATTTTGGTATGTGGGCAGGAGGTGGTAGCAAAGGTTTGAGTGAAGAATTCAGGACCAAGTTGCTAAATTGATGTTAAAAGAAGTTGTTACATTGAAATAATCATAGTCATGATAGATAGTTGAACCTTCTGTTGTTCCATAAACTTGCTGCCTTGTTTTTTTTACTCATGTTCTATTTTGAAATGGTCATATGACTGATCAAATAAATAAATATTATTATTATAGCATAAACTATTATTTTTGTTTTATTATACATCTCTGACCAAGAAGCATTTGTTCAAAGCAGTGGTTCTCAACCTGTGGGTCCCCAGATGTTTTGGCCTTCAACTCCCAGAAATCCTAACAGTTGGTAAACTGGCTGGGATTTCTGGAAGTTGTAGGCCCAAACACCCACAGGTTGAAAACAACTGGTTTAAAGAGAAGCTGGACACCCATAGAAAAATCCAATCCCAAATTAAGCATGTTGACTTATCTAAAATTTTAGTTACTTTAGGGTTGCAAATCCAAACCAGTGGAGTGGTTTGTAGGATCAAGGTGAGGGACAGGAGCCTTATGGCTAACATAATTTGTCACAAGGCTATTTTCACAATTGTGTTTTACTAAAGATTTTCATAGTTGCAAATTTCATAAATACATCACAATCTATGCAATTTTATATACTAACCAAAATATGAATTAAGCATTGTATATTGTTATAGCGGTTTTAAAAGTTTGAAGCTAATAATTATTGAATATGCCAGTTTTTTCACTAAAAGTTCTCTTCCCTTAGCCACCCTGAGTCCCTTTGGGGAGAGAGGTGCAGGTTAGAAATAGGTTGTTGTTTTTGTTGTTATTCCCTTACGGTAGGGGGTCCTCAAACGTTTTAAACAGAGGGCCAGTTCACATTCCCTCAGACTGTTAAGGGGGTGGGGTGGACTATAGTTTTTTTTAAAAAAACTTGAACAAATTCCTATGCACACTGCACATATCTTATTTATAGTGCAAAACCCCCATAAAAGAACAATATAGTATTTAAAATGAAGAACAATTTAAACCAACATAAACTTAACAGAATTTCAATTGTAAGTGTGAGCATTTGGCTGAGGAGACAGTTAATGTTCGGTTCCATATTTGTCACTGACAGTCACAACAAGTGATGCAAATGTGTTCATTTTTCTTTTTCTGGACATAATTGCTTCCTAGGGATACAAAAATGACTATTACGTCTTTAAGATGGGCATGCATTACTATCATCTCTGTTACTGTAGACAGCTAGTAACTGAGGGAGAGAAGGGGACTCTGAGAGGGGCTTGCCTCACAGTGTCCCCATGGCTCTCTTTGCGCCTCTTCTTTCCTTCCCTGCTCTTTCTTTCTTTTCTTTCCCTACAGTAAGGGTCCTGGCTGCTGTAAGTGAAGGAGCATGGGCCTGGAAAATTGCCTTGAGGACTGGATCTGGCTCATGGGCCTTAGTTTGGGGACTGCTGCTAATGACTTTACAATTCCCAGATGTTTTACATTTTGTATTTCTAGAGTATGCTTGCACTAAATTGGAAAGAAGAATTTGGGGATGCAGTCACTTCTTCCTTCTAGGAAGAGACATTTAGAATACATTGGGAAGATGTCAAAGAGGAGTTAAATGAATAGAAATACGGGCAATTTCATGAAAACCTATCAGTGTATTTTGCTATTTAAAACTCCTTCTCCCTTTTGCAATGAGCCAAAAATAGAAGTGGAATTCAGAACACTACAGGGAGCAGGTACGATTGATAACATTTCAGTCATTCCAGAATGTTCGCCTCCCATTGTATGTGTATTATAAAGAGATGTCTTTGTGTGTGGATGTGGTATATTACTCTATTTCTCAGTTTGAAGATCATTTTACAGCTATAGCAAGAGGACAGCTATTCACAAATTTAGGCATGAGTCATGCTTATCAACACAGCTCATATTGTGGGAGGATTCCAGATAGATTCAATGTGCTTGAAAGACTCTTGAAGTATCATCACTTACCTTTTGGACAACAATCCAGAGCAAAGAACCATGGATGGACTAATTCAAGGAATTCTTTGGGTAGCAGTACAGTGTGAGCTCATATTCATCACAGAAGCCACAAGCAATGGGAATTTGCTTAGAATTCTTAAGTTGATTGAAGGCAGCAAGATTTCAGTTAAAGAAAATCAACTGCTCTTTTCTCTGGGATTTGGACAGGGGAGTGAGACCAGACATGATTTGTGTAGACATGTCTGAGGTCTACATCCTATACTGGATGAAATACAGACCATTCTAGAAGGTCCTAAACACAAAAGGCTCTTTGAACAAACCAATACTGCCTTGCCTGAGATTACCAAATTATTATTAAAATAAGTCTCATGGTATTTTAAAGATTAATAAATTTTGGCATAGGTTTTTATCTGATGAAGAGGGTTAGAGTCCACAAAAGGTTCAGGCAAATAAAACATATTAGTGTTTAAAGGACAACCAAACTTATTTGCAGTAGGCAAACTTCTCTATTAGCATCCCTGTTGTAGAGTACTATACTATACAGTATACTATAGTATAGCATTCAGTATGTGTACTGTTCCATTTTCTTGTACCTACCAGTTAAAGAAAAAAAAAGCTGCAAACTTGAATTTACCAAGCCAGACACAGGGCCTTTCCAGACAGGGCTTTATCCCAGGAGCATCCACATTTGAAAACACAGATGTTCCTGGGGCCCTATCCACACTCACCCCAGAACGTGCATGCTTTCTGGGATGGGTATCATCCAGATGTCCTTCCGGGACTGGCCTGGGAGGACACTGGGATACTCTACTCCCCCCTCCTCAAAACCCTTAAAACCCCTTTTAAAAATAAAAGTACTCACCAGACCCCCATTGTAGAGCTGCCACAGTTCTCCTGGCACATAGAAATGACATGCCAGGAGAAAGGGGAGGCAGGAGTGATTTTCCTCCCCACCTTTCTCCTGGCATGTCATTTCTATGTGCTAGGAGAGCTGCGGCAGCTTTGCAACAGAGGCCCGGTAAGTACTTTTATTTTTTTAAAGTGGTTTCTTTAGGACTTTGTGGAAGGGGTGAGTATTCCCATCGTTTTTCAGGCTAATTTAGCCTGGAAAACAGTGGGAATACTGTCTGGACTGCAGGAAGGCACCGAATAAACCCACTATCAAATTAATTTGCTACAAACCAGAGTTTTCCTGGTTTGTGGCAAATTAATTCCAGGTTGTCCAGAATGTTGTCCAGCCCCCTTTTTATTTAGGAAGTTTCTGCAATAAAGGGGCTGTCTAGATCCACCCACAACTGAATGTATTTGAAGATTGAAAAACAGCTCCTTGAAAGCTGAAAACTTAAAACACTTGGCTAGAAGGGCCAGATCTGTCAGTTTTGTTTTCTTCCATTTTCACCTATCCCTATATTACAGCAAGTTGAATCACACTGGTGTAACGTAAACACATACTGGAAATTCCTTTCCCTCTTGCCTCTTCCTGGTATCTCTTGTTGCTTGCAAAAAAGCTAGCTCTAGAGGATTTCTCAACTGTCATTGAATTCTGTCATCTGTCAGCTCACACCTATATTTTTAAAGCTAGTAGAAAGCTTAAGATTTTATGCATTCCTTTTTCAGCATGAGATGAATCTGATCTCTACCCATGCACATTCTGCTTTCTTAAAAAGGAGTAAAAATTATAATTACAACTTGAACTCAAGATGAAACAAGCTCATAGAATTTACTATAAGCCATATGTTAAAAGTTCAGGCAAAACCCCAAGCCTGCTGAAAAGATAAGGCCTTCTTGTTGTGAAGCTTTTCTTGTTGCTTGAAACTTTTAGTAACATCTGCTTATAGTATCATATTACTCATATTATATAGTGCTGATTGGTTGCTCCACTGTTTGGGTGGAGGTGAGGGGGGAGGAATTTGTTTCAAATGTTAATCTTGAATGGAGATGTTTTAAATGTTGAGTCCTAACCTCAAAATAGATCTGGACTAAAAACTGAAGAAAATTCATCGCCCATTTACAGTAAATCTTCCAGTCATCACAACTGCTGATACTCTACTGCCACTGCCACCACAAGTATGCTTCTGGCACCATGGTCATCTTCTACAAGTCACAAATTCCACCATCCATCCTGTTTCATAAAATGTGGTCTACAAGGGATATATTCAAATAATCAGGGTTGAAATAAGTTAGGTCCAGTCAAGATAGATTAAAGGCACATCTACACTGATCACTTAATGCTGTTTGAAGGTAGTTTGATAAAACTTTGTTTAGATGCTGTGCATGCACATAGAACTGTGCATTAAGGGCTTTAAACTGGGTATGAAGCTGAGGAGATATTATAAAACAGAACCCATAATGTGAATCCGGGCACCTAAGTGTAAATTATGTTGCATGGTGAAACCAATAAAGGAATGGGTGCTCTGGTGCTTTGCTCATACACATTGTTGCAGGGAGCATTGGGGAAAAACACAATTCTATAATGGCCATGAAGCCACAGATCCTGTGAGTCCTGGAACACTGTTCAAGATCAACCTCTATCTTGTGTATCAGCATCATCCAGGCCTCAAAACAGTTCCAGGATTTCACATGTAATCATCCACAGAAGTGAACTTACTTTCCCCCTTTCTGCCAATTTCACACTGACCTGAGTGGTTACTTTAGATGTACCCTTAGAGTATAACTAAATTAACAAATGATAGGTCAGTCATAGTTGCTGTCATAGTCATAACAGACTATATGGAGCAGTACTTAGCAACCCCTACATAGATCCCAGTGAAATGTATTAGTAGACTGATTGAAAGATACTCTCTCAATAATGGATCTTCCATGAATCCAATGTGGATCATGGTCAACTATTACAACAGTCTCACTTGAATTAGTGGGAAGGGAGAGTCCAGAGAACAATTGCTTGGGTTGGGAGCATATGAAAAGAGATGTAAAAGCCAATGCCCTGAATGAGAGACTGATTCATACTCATCTGAAGAATCCCCAGAGATATGCAGAGATTTAGATGACGTGACATGATACTAAACTTGCAAGTATTGTATACGTTTCACTGGTATTCTTTAGTAAAAAGGTAAAGGTTCCCCTTAACATTAAGTCTATTTGTGTCCTACTCTGGGGGAGGGGGTGGTACTCATCTCCATTTCAAAGCCAAAGAGCTGACATTGTTTGTAGACACCTCCAAGATCATGTGGCCAGCATGACTGCATGGAGCGCCGTTATCTTAATGCAGAAATGGTACCTATTGATCTCACATTTGCATGTTTTTAACTGCTAGGTTAAAAGTGGGAGCTCTCCCTACTCCCCCGATTCAAACCTCCAACCTTTTGGTCAGCAAGTTCGGCAGCTCAGTGGTTTAACCTGCTGCACCACCAGTGGGCTCAGGGGTATTCTTTAGTCAATATATATTTTGTCCCACTGACATTAGTGGGTTTAAACAGCCAGAACTGAACACAAATTAACACCACAAGGAAAGTAATATATAATTCACTGAAATTTTTTTTAAAAAAATGTTGTTACACTTTTGTATTTTGAAAATATTGTGCTCCTGTTTCTTCTATAAAGTAGCTTGGTATTCTGATAACATCTAGCATGTCTAGGCTAATCCTGACAATCATTATTTTTTCACATGATTTATTTCATAACTTTAGTAGGAAAAATAACATTAGGAGGACAGGGCAGCCTGTTACTAATAATATTGGTTTAGAGAGTCTTAAGGATGTGAGTGGACTGTAGTCATATAACATGGGTAAAGATGCCACTTTCACACTGATAATAATTTGTTCCTTCAAGATGGAAATATAATACACTAGCTAAACACAGGATTTTTCAGCATTTTGAAGATACAATTAATTCCGTTTCAATACTATTGACTGTGATATCTTCCTGGGTCATCTCATTGGGATGGAACTGGGAGGCACTGTTTTACAGTGGCTCTGTTCCTTCCTGGAGGGCCGTACCCAGAAGATGATCCTGGGAAAGTCCCCCCGGCCATTGTCCTGTGGGGTTCCTCAGGGTTTGATTTTCTCCCCCATGCTGTTGAACATACACATAAAACTGCTGGGAGAGGTCATCTGGAGTTTTGGAGTGCAGTGCCACCTATATGCAGATGACACCCAACTCTACTACTCCTTCCCACTTAAAGCCAAGGAAGCTGCCCTGGCCCTAAACCAGTGCTTGTCATCAGTAATGGACTAGATGAGGGCAAACAAATTGAAACCTAATCCAGACAAGACACAGGATACTCCTGGTCAGTTGGAAGGCAGATCAGGAAATAGGAATCCACTCCCCCTCAAAACAGAGTCCACAGTTTGCGGATCCTTCTGGAATCAGTGTTTGCACAATTGAAACTTTTCTGCCAACACCCATTCCTTGAGAAACCAGATCTGGTCATTGTGGTACATGCCTTTGGTAAAATCCCATCTGAATTACTGTAACACACTCTACATGGGACTGCCTTTGATGAGTGCTCAGAAACTTCAGCTGGTCCAAAGGGCTGCAGCCAGGTTGCACTGGGGCTGACTACAAGGAAAGGACAACTCCTCTGTTGCAGCAGCTCCACTGCCTGCCATTCTGTTTACAAGCACAATTCAAAGTACTGGTTATGACCCTTAAAGCCCTAGACAGCTCAGCTCCATCCCCTTGTATGAATCTTTCTGGGCCCTGAGATCTTCAGGAGATCCCCATCTCTCAGTCCTATCTTGGTTGGTGGGAACAAGGGAGAGGGCCTTCTCAGATGCCGGCTCTCAACTCTGAAACTCCCCCTTTCTCAGGGAAGCCAGTATAGCCCCCTTCCTGCAGTCCTTCCGGCGGCACGTTAAAACCCTTTTATTCAGGCAGGCTTTGAAAGAGGAAGATTTTAAAGAAAAAGTTGGGGGCTGCTGTGGTTTTTTGTCTTAAATATGTTTTATAGATTTTAGCTGAATTTTTAAAATACCAATTATATTAAATTATGATTTAAGGTTTGTATATTTTTAGATTTTTAACTGTATTGAAAGGTTTTTAATGTAAGTCACTTTGCGTCTCCTTGTGGAGAGAAAAAGCTGGGTATCAATAAGCATAATAATAATAATAAGCACCGTCACTTATAAAGCTTTTCCACATTCTTCTCATAGTATAACATTAATTGCCTAGAATACCTGAAATTATGTCTGAAATTATGCAGCCACTGAAATTAAGTTTCTGGATTATAACAATCACTTTCAAAGTAAGTACCACACAATTAAACAGGAAATAACACTGTAAAACCAGGAACATATATTTTTAAAAAACTGTTACAAAATGTTTTCAATCAGAAAGTACACATGTACCAAGAGGGCAACCTTCTACCCCTTCCTCGATTCTTCCCCCCACTGTGTTAAGTGTTAAGTGCACACTTTTTCTCCTTTTTGAAATCTGATGGTAGCAACTGAAATAAGACAAGAGGAAGGAGAATGTGGGAGAAGTAAAGATAAACTGGGACATCTTAAAAAGCAGAGGAAAAAGTGGGACTAATGGGTACTATTCCTGTCAAACAGGCAATGCTGCAGAGTGTCAAATATGTTTTTATGCATTTTAATTATTCTGCTCCCCTCCCCCCGAGCCATGAGGTGAGGCATGTAAGAAATAAAATTATTATTATTATTATTATTATTATGCATAAAAATGCACACATATGAATATAAATAGTGGTGTCATTCAAGGATGTGTGCAAGCAATATATCAGTTTTAAAAATATGCTCCAAAATATAGCCATTATCTTAAAATATACATAAAAGAGTTTCTGTTCTTTTAAAAAAAGAAAGAACCAATTTAAATTGGATGGAACCAAGCATGGGCTAGAAATGGACGTGATAGATGGCAGACAGATATATATCGTTATCCTTGAATATCTAACTATCTTCCTTCCTGAGAGGCAGTATTTTATAAACCCATACACAGCTATTGCACTGCAAGACTATCTTTTGATGAATCTTGGTTGTCATAGCTGACTGTAGGTCACCTGTTTTTTCTCTATTCTTTTTTGAAGGGATGTCAGTGAAACAGAAGCAAGGAACTTCATTCTTCCATTAGCTATGGGAGACAAATGATGCTGAAGTAGGAACATGAACCAAGCAAGATATTAGAAATCAAACTGCAAAATAAAACACTCTAAGAGATATGTGTGAAATAGAGCTGCACTGTCTACATTGTTTTAATCTAAGCATCAAGAGAGAAAGAAGTTTGATATAATACAAACAATAGCGTGTCCATTCAGTATTTCATCACTAAAGGCCTAATTGGCAAATTTATGTATTTCAAACAGAAGATTCAAGTATACCATATTTCATCGCATAGTAGTTGACACTTTTCCCCCTTCTTTTTTTAAAAAAAGGGATATGACAGTTATGCAAGGAAAAATCTGCTTGAAGTGCCATTCTTGGAAGGGAATGATCAGTGAATTGATGGGCAACCAAGTGAGAGAGTGCATGCACGAGTTGTTGGGAGGGTGGGTCTTTGGGTGGGAGAATGGGCGGGCAGATGGGTGAGCTGATGGGCACATGAGTGAAGCAGGTGCATGGGCCTTTGGGTGGATGGGTGATCAAATGGAGGCTTTCAGAGATAAATCAAGGCTATGACTATTGTGCAAGGAAAAAAGAAACACCAAAATTGGAACCCCAAAAAATGGGGGTGCAACTATTACACAAAGTCAACAAATATGTGAAAAAAAAGTAGTTTTCCAACCTATAATCACACAAATCATTTATATTGGAAAAGGTGTACGGATATTTTATTGGCAATTTAAGATATCCTCTGGATTTATAAGGTTGGACATTCCAATTTGACAAACTAACCTGCAGCCCAGTCTAGTGTAAGTTAATATGTAACCTTGTTTTAAGTCATCAGCTTTAACCATGCACACATCAGGCAGATGCAGCAGGGTGCTCTCTAGGCTGAAATTTCAGATCAAGTCATTTTTAAAGAATTGATGAAAACAAACATATTTCTTAGTATTCAGCCAGGAAAAAACTTCACATTTAACCATCATCCACTTTAGTCTTCCAGCAGGGATGAAAAGTATTTATGAAAGATTTGAAAAACTGTTTGAAAAACACGAGTTTTGACCTTTGAGAAACCTTGACAAGAAAAATCCAGGATTAATAAAAATTTTAAAGTTCAGGATGTAGTCTGAGTAAAAATCACACATGAGGTCTGTGGTTATTTTGTGCAGAAACTCATATTTTCTGTGCAACAAACAAACAAACTATTCAAGCAAACTTTTCTATGCAGAAAATGATATATCAATATACAGAAATAATATTTCCTACCCAGAAAATGCAGTGCCATGTACACAATACTGTAATTGGTGATTTATTATATGTACAATTTACATATGGTAGAAAACAACATTTTTGGTGGGGAAATTGAATTTTCTGTCCACATAACAATTTTTCTACATAGCACATGCTGATTTTTATGCAAAGCTGTCTTCATTTTTGGACAAAACAGAAAACAGGCTTTCAAAACTGTGTAGCTTTGAAATACTGTCTTACAATGAAAATAAAATTGTTAAAATTATGGGTTGTTGTAGGTTTTTTCGGGCTATATGGCCATGTTCTAGAGGCATTTTCTCCTGACATTTCGCCTACATCTATGGCAAGCATCCTCAGAGGTAGTGAGATGCAACAAAGGTTGTTTATGTACTAAAACAAAATTATGTAATAATTTGTTTTGTCACCTCACTACATCTGAGGATGCTTGCCATAGATGCAGGTGAAACGTCAGGAGAGAATGCCTCTAGAACATAGCCATATAGCCCAAAAAAACCTACAACAACCCAGTGATTCCGGCCATGAAAGCCTTCAACAATACATGTTAAAATTATGTGTTGATTCTTATGAGAAGCAGCTATTAAATAATTATATCCATGTACTCCAGATTAATTTTTATAGTATCTATATGGAACTGAAAGCAGTGACCCCAGATTTCTGCTACCTGCAATGTACATTTTTTTAAAAAAACAAACAAACAAATGTACAACACAATTTTTTAAAAAAATCCATCCTAGTATGTGTTTTTAAGTGGTTGGGGTACATAACACAGAGATCAATCCGTGCAAATGTTTGTTTAATTTGTACCAATTTTACTTCATATTCACATATCTGACATCATTCTTGAGGACCTTTCAGATTCATCTGTAAGTCCTAGCAGTCACCATCACGTAGTCAGACACTTTTCTAGTGCCTTCCTGCTTGATACTGACAATCCAGTAAACATGGAATAGGAACTGCAGCAGTTAAAAAATGAGGCCAGGGAATATTTTAATCATTTTGTGAGGTTTATTAAGAATTCTGACTACTGCAGTAACCAAAGGGGGAAGAAGATACTTATGATGATGTTAAGTTGGACTTGTGCCACTGTAAATCTGTCAGGTTGCCCTCCTGATCTCTGTGAGAAATACAATATTTCAGGCACAAAAAATATTACATAATTTTGTTTTAGTACATAAACAACCTTTGTTGCATAAAAAAATCATGCAATTTCCCTCCTAAAATCTAGAAATTACATTTTCTTTTCCCCCATTGGAATGAATATGATATTCTTTTTCAGCAAAGATGAGGAATTTATAAATATTTTTCATATTTCTACACACACAATCAATTTTCTCCATCATTATGAAACTGTATGGATTAGAATCCTATGTGCATTTGAACAATCAAATCTGCCATTTGAATCCAGAACTAGCTCTGCTGGAAAAGAGGTTAAGCAATCTTTTCTGAGAAAACTCAGGTAACCAATGATGTTTCTCCTAAGTTTCCTATGAGGTGCAAATTATTATTCAGTTAACTATGTTCAGAGAAGGCATCATTCCCAATCTGTGGGCTGGAGTTTCAGAGACAGTGTGATTTGTCTATTAGAGATGCAATTAGTTGGTTGGAATTGCAGACAGCTTTACAAACCTGCTTACCTCACCAGTTTAATTATTAGTGCCCCTGTTTGATTGTACCTAGATGCATGTGGTGTAGCACAATGCTAATTAACAAACCTCATTTTTGATAGTCAATAAAACAAGGAAAGCTCATTATATGCTGTGTTGTGGCTGCGAGGTGCCTGAGCAATGACACTTTGGCAAGCATGATAGCGAAATAACAAAGGGTCAACCAAGAGATATTTTAGAGAATATCTAAGCCATTGCTAAGCCATTATAGAGATTTTAAAATTCCCATACTAGATTCCGAGGATGTTCTACTATGCTATGAAACATAGGGCTAACATATCCTACAATATGAAAAAAACACAGGAAGGTTTTTAAAGGTAAAATGTGTTAAAACCAGAAATGCTTTTTCTTTCGTACCTTGAAGGAGAGAGTTGTGAGCTTATATCAGCATAAATTAATCCCAATACAGTAGACTCTCAGTTAACTGTAAGTCAAGCAACCAGCCATTTTTTTAAAAAAAATAAAATTGCATATTGCATTTACAAAGCAGTTTTTATTATACAGTAAACATGTGTTACGTTAAGTCCAATTGTTCTCTGTTTGTCTTAATTTGCTTCTAATTACTGTATTTCAATATTAATATCAAGTCAATACAGAGTTTATGGTACAGCATAGTATAGGATACAGTATTTAATAGTAACTCTCAAGCAACCAGAAACTACATTTATTCAGCATCTACCAATCCCCATGGGTGCCAGTTAATGAATAATCTGTTGTAGTTTGAATTAAGAACTATGGGAACTAATGCTAGTGATGGTTTGGTTTCTACAGAATTTGAAGGCATTGTATGTGTATACTTCAATTTACGTCAACTTGGATGCTCAGGGTTCGGTGGTAGCCAGAAGAAAATTTGTACAGTTAAAACTAGTGGACCAGTTATACTCACTGCTAGTTATGTCAGCCCCGGCTACCATGACAACATGCCTTAGTTACAACCTGTTTGGATCATTGTAACACTGAATGTGGGGCTCCCTATCACAACTGTGTGGAAAATTCAGTGGGTCCAAAATGGTGCAGCTAGAAGACTTACTGGGTCAGGTTTCAGGGAACATACAACTCCCCTGTTGAGACAATTATACTTGCTACCAATTTTTAGACAGATTTCAATGTTGTAGTTATGGTCTATACAGATCTGTACAGCTTAGATTCAGTCTATGCCCCTATATGATCTGCTGCAACACATTTTGGGGGGGGGGCACCTAGGATAGCTGTCCAGGGGCAATGAACCCCTTCAGTATGGCTGGGCAGTGGGCACAAGGCAATAGAAGGGAGTCCCTGTGCCAACATCACATAGGCTTGGCATGGGTTGTCTGTGTAGAAGGGCCAATTTAGTGAGGACATATGAGAGGAGGGGCTTTTCAGCGACTGTTCTCAGGTGGTTAAATCCTTTTTTACTTGGGGTTGACTGGACCTTCTTTGCTCTCCCTTTTCAAGAACAAACAAACAGAGATATGGTCATTAACTCTTGTGGAGAAGGATTTTAGCCCTGGTACTTCAACAGTGTAACTGGAAGTCAGCAGTTACCAATGGTGCTATGGATTTTGAAGAGGCATGAATACAGGGAAAAGGAAAAAATATGCCAAGAGGAAGGCAAATCAAGCAAACCTTTGTTGTGACCTCCCTCCATCTGGTAATCTATGTCTTCAATGTGAAAGACCATGTGGATCTAGAATATATCTTCAGAGTCATTTACAGACTCCGCCATGAGTGATCATCCATGATGAATTTAGAAATACCTTCTGCTTTAATTACTGATGTTTTAAAATGATGGACAATTTAATTTCATTCAACAAAGTTTTCTCTGCAGATTTATAGTTTTGTTGTAAGGCATCTCGGGATCCATGTTAAGAGAAAGGCAGGACATAACCCAATCAATCAATCCATCCATCCATCCATCCATCCATCCATCCATCCATCCATCTGTATCTCATATATACTGCTGTATAGGTGATACATTGACTGTTCTGAAACATTTAATTTCAATAAGCAAAAGAGATAGGGGACCTTCATAAAGTCTCGTATGATAGAAAAAGGAAAAGACATCTGTACCTCACATTTGATAATTCACTACAATGGAATACCAGTCAGTAAGTGATATTGTGTCTGTAGCTTCTTTCTGTAAGATGTTGCACTGTTTTGTACAGGGCTGTCCATATTTAAAAAGAGTTGTCTGGTAATGATGCTTTCTAATAAAGTTGCCTTTGAATATAATCACTATGTTGAACCATCATGTGACTCCATTGTTCTCTTCTTTATCTTTTAAAAAATAGTTCTAGTCAAAAAAGTGATGATGATTATGAAGATTATACAACCAACAAAACCTGGGTTTTAACCCCCAAAATCCATGAGAGTGATGTTACTCTTATTTTGAATGGTCTACTGGAGGGATATGACAACAAGCTAAGGCCAGATATAGGAGGTAAGAATACTATTACATTTTTTCCCAACAAGAATGAAATAGAAAGGAAAGGAAGAGATGAAAATATTTCACTTAATAATGAAGTAAATGGTTGAAATGTACATAAAATAAACTACTGACAATGAAAACTTCCTTTAATTGCCAAATATAGCCCAGATTTTATGAGATAAATGTTTAAAATGTACATTTCTGATCAGCATGATTTATTTGGGTTTTTAAAAAACGTTACAGCTCGGAGTGATTAAAAAAAATGTAAACATCGTTTGTTTCAATGTCTGGGAATTTATGAGTGTGGAAGGGTCTGACATCAAGGGCAAGGGAAATATGTTAGAACTATATTGTTTCACAATATAGTTGTGCTACACTGCACAACTTCTATTATGGTTGATTTAAGTGACTCAAGCCTTAGTACACAGTCTTTATCGGACTGGGGATCAGTCTCTCTCTTTGTGAAGAATGCCATACAGCAATAAATGTGTCACAAGATGTAACAGCCGGATTGCAGATCTATTAAACTACAAACACATATAATGACAGGAGAAGGAGAGAATACGGGATCCAAACAAAAGGAAAATTCTTGTTGATCCTCACCCAGTGTTCATGAACAAAGTCAAGTGCATTATATCAGAAAAGGCTTTCAAGCATTATCAGGAAAACAGTGCAATAATGCCAGATGTAAGTCTTGACAACCTCTTCAAGCTTATGCTGTAGGGATACTGTGGCTACACAAGTCAGGGTTTTTCATAGAAAGTTTTCATGGGCACACAACAAATTGTGAGAAATTTTGGTGAGGCTGTACACTAAATGTGATCTTCAGTGTTTGCTTCAGTAGCACTCAGCCTGAAAAAGAAAAAAATGTTGAGGGAAAAACACAAAAACAAAACCAGAAATGTCAATTTCTGATTTGGAAGTTTTGGTTTCACAGGCCTTTTCTGGCCTGTCCCCTTCCCTTGATCCATGTAATCTCAGAACCACTGTTCCTGCTTGATGTTTTTTCATCAAGTGGTTAACTCCAGAGATGCTTGAAGTTTAGAAAAGTCTGGGGACCACATACAGATCAGAGTTTGCATTTTCCCCACCATCACCACTAATATAGTTTGATGTTAAACAGAAATTGTGGTGCTGATCTTGTTCAGTTTGAAGAAAGATAAAAGGAGAAGCCCAGCACCGGTCATTAAGCAGCCTGGGACATCAGACAGCCTGGGACATTGGTCTAATAAGATTGACAGGGAATTTAGGAACTGGAAAGAGTTGAGTTTGAGTAGAACAAGTGCCATCACAGAATTGGAGAGACCCTGAAAAGACAATTTGATTTTGTTTGATCAGTCCTACTTACAGAAGACAGTTTGATATGACAATGAAGAAGACAAGATGCCAGGTCCTAGGAAGTCTTGACTGTCTTCTGCTTGCAGAAAATAACTTACAAATTGCATCATTGCTAGCTCTATGGAGTTGAATGTGTCTGCTTCTCTTGATATTTTTGGGTCAGGTGGGCCTTTTATCAAGCTACATTTTTCCCAAGTGAATCAACACTCACAGAAGACCCCAGATTTCATATGTTTGTGTTGAAAAACTACATAAGAAGTAAAATCAGGACTTTTTCATGCTACTGCAAAAGTTAACTGCTTTTATGTGTAGACATCTTGACTTGAAAATAACTAAAGTCTATTAAAAACAAGTAAATCATTGCATTGCCTCTCTCCAATCTTTCTCTTGCTTGTCCTTTTAGCCTTGGGACATGGTTTTTAATCCAACCCACAAAAAAGGTTCAGGGTTCCAAAGGCTCATGTCTTGTTATGAAGCTTTGAAACATTTATTTTAGTTCTGAAACAACCAATGTTGCTCAATTCATTTTGCCTCAAGAAGTCCCTTCTGCATTATTAGCAGAAGGAAGTCCAAAGGATAGCCTTTTCGGAATTATTTTTTACATTATTGTACAACAGATACATTTTTGTAAAGGACATTTGGTGTGATGTCAAAGGCTTGTTGTTGTTGTTGTTTTTATTCTTATTTACCATTAAGCTGACTTTGATTTTCCAGTAGCATGTGTTATTTCATATGCACAAAGGCTTTGTCATCTTCTCTTCTAGTGAAAGTTGAGATTTCATTTGCTCCTAGCCCAATTTATTTGTTCAGTTTTAGCAGTCTACAGAACTCTCTTCCAGCAGCACATATTGAATGAGTTAATTTTCTTCTTGTTATCTTTCTTCACTGTCTAGCTTTCAAAACCATTTATAGAAAGCTGAAATACTGTAGTGTGGATGATTTTGACTTTAATGTATTTAATAATTTGTCTTTACATTTGAGGATTTTTTTTAGATTTCTTAGTGACATGTAGTATTCAATATTTACAACATTATAGTTAAAAATGAGTAAATGAATAATAATTCAAGTTTATACATTTCAGTGCCAATTATAATATTGAGAGTAATAATGAGAGTAGTACTGGTAGTAATAATAGATTTTAGATGGAACTTTTCTATATCTCCAGTACTTCCTGCAGTTCATGCCATAGAGATTTCATAAGAAGGATTTCTAATGTAAAATATTTTCATATTTTTTTAAAAATATAATAGAGTCATCTGCATACACACATGGATAGGTACACAAATGTTCAGCTTTCTTTCCAAATATGTTTCAAGCACAAACATTGTCTTGATTATAGTATTATTAATAATGTAGTAGAATAAAATGAAATCACTTTTCTTTACAGCAGTAATCCAAGTAATAATACAGGATTATTTTCACTTACAGAACAACATGAATTTCAGATACCCAAGTGTTTTCTCTCCCTTTCTCTCAAAATATTTTAAAGTAGATACCTTTGTATTTAAACCTATCTGACAGAAATGGAACTCCTTCCTTTAAATCAACTTTACTCTTCCCTCTTGATAGGTTGGCCTACAGTACCCATTATCCCTATGCAGCAGATTTAGGGATGGTGGGAAATTTAAATAATCTGGTCTGGAAGGCAACAGACTGAGGGGAGCTGCTTTAAATGTACATTTTATACATAAGAATGTGATCTGTGGTCTAGATGTTTTACTTTTAGTGGTATTAGCAGTTGTTTTTTTCTTTTATTACAGTGCAGCCAACAGTTATTCATACTGATATGTATGTCAATAGCATTGGCCCAGTGAATGCAATCAATATGGTAAGTAAAAAATTGGTCATAAATTTATCCATATTTGAATTGTACTGTTAATGATTGTCAGTGTATACTTACATGTGAAATATATAATTGGTCTTGAATCCAGAAAAACATGGGAATGGCTGAAATATACCTTTCTCCCCATTTTACCGGCCCCTGTTGATGAGAAGTGATGACTACTAAGAACTGAGCAGAAGTGATATGTCGCCTTTTAATCAACTTTATTTACCTGGTAGCATTTCCATTAGTTAGTACAAAAGTTGGCTGACTATGTTAGGGTTATTAGCACTGATCTTTTAGTTTGTTTTATTCGGAAATTCAATCACAAATATTACTTTTATTTTATATTTTGCCTAGTGGAGCTCTGTTGAATTACACAATGTAAAATTTGAAAAATATTCTGTTACTGGTTTGAAAGTGTTATTTCCTGTTTAATTGTGCAAAAACTTCAGAAACCGCAGAAGCTTCATTTTTGTGGCTGCCACAAACTGTGTTAAATTGTTTGAGACTCTAAGGGCCCTTCCACACAGTCCTATATCCCAGAACATCAAGGCAGAAAATCCCACATTATCTGAGTGTAAACTTGGGGACCTTCCACACAGCCATAAAACTCGGAATATCAAAGCAGAAAATCCCACAATATCTGCTTTGAATTAGGTTATCTGAGTCCACACCGCCATATATTCCAGTTCAAAGCAGATAATGTGGGATTTGATTCAGCAGTGTGGAATGCCCCCTAGATAACACAGTTCAAAGCAGATATTGTGGAATTTTCTGCCTTGATATTCTGGGATATATATGGCTGTGTGAAAAGGCTCTAAGAGACATACACTGAAAAACTATTGCAAAATGTGCTGCAGGATGTCCTACATAGTATTATAAAAGAGCTTGCTAGTTAGAGTAGCACCCCAGGTAAAGGGGATCACAATTCCATAGAAGTGGCTTGATGCACAACTCTGCTAAATTATTGTTTTGCTGTAGAACATCGCAAAGGTCTAGGAAAAAATAGCTTAACCAACAGTGTAATTAAATATTGCATTATTTTAGTATTGTAGCATGGAGCCCCCAGTGACAAATGGGTTAAACCTTTGTGCCAGCAGGACTGCTGATCGTTCAAAAGGTTGGCAGTTTGAATCCGGGGAGTGGGGTGAGCTCCCTTCTGTCAGCTCCAGCTTCTCATGTGGGGGCATAAGAGAAGCCTCCCAAAGGGTGGTATAACATCTGGATGTCCTCTGGGCAGCATCCTTGCAGATGGCCAATTCTCTCACACCAGAAGCAACTTGCAGTTTCTCAAGTTGTTTCTGAAACAAAAAAAAAGCATTGTAACCATATAACAACAGTAGAAACGTCACCTTAAAATCAGAAATTCAGTTCTTTTGTGGATCTGGCTACTTGATGTAACTAACTTGGTCTCCTCTATGAAATGGTTTTTAAAAAAGAGTTTATGTAGCCAAATTGCAGAGATTTTGAAAAATGGGATTTTCTTGAGATCTTACAGAATTTTGATATATATTTTAATACTGCAGGAATATACAATAGATATATTTTTTGCCCAAACATGGTATGACAGAAGACTGAGATTCAACAGCACTATTAAAGTACTAAGGTTAAACAGCAACATGGTTGGGAAGATATGGATACCTGACACATTCTTCCGAAATTCAAAGAAGGCTGATGCTCACTGGATAACCACTCCCAATCGGATGCTTCGGATCTGGAATGATGGCAGAGTACTGTATACACTGAGGTATCCTTTTACCACTGTTTACGTTTTGTCCAGTATATGCACTGAATTAGATATATGTATTAGATTTGGATGAAACTCAAAGCCTGAGTCAGAAGCAGAGTAATTTGAACTTTGAACTCTAGTGCTTCTATAGGTAAAGAAGTTTTCACCTAAGCCTAAGAGAACTGAGGCTATATCATGGTTGAAACTTTAAATGAGGTTCAGGCTTCAGAAAATCAGTGGTGAAATTGTATTATAGGTATTGCTCCTGTGAAAACACCCAGACCAAGAAAGGTTGGGGTAGAGAAGTATAACTGATAAAGCTTACCTTCTAACGCTAGGACACATTTTATTAGGGGATCCTTCATTATGACTCATAGGATATATATATAATTATCATTACCTTTGTAGCTGAGATATGGATCAGATCAAGTTAACTGGGGCAGTAATTGTTTGGGTCCTTTTTTTTCCTTTTTGAAGATGGGCACAGCAGTTACCCTCCTCCAGATTACTGGGACTTCTCTTGTCCTCTGGGGAGTCTTAAAAATTTATTTGCCAGTGTTTTTGAGATCATTTCTTCCAGTTCTTTAAATACCCTTGAATGTAGTTCATCTGGCCCTGGAGACTTGAATTCATTTAGATTAGCCAGACATTTTTTACACCCCTCTATCTTTGTTGCATTATTTGCTCCATTATCCCAAGTTAAGCACTGTTTTTATTTTGGGAGAAGACAAAGGCAAAGAAGTTGTGGTGTAGCTCCATGCAGTGGTTCTACAATTTCCACCTTCTAAGATATAACTAAAAAGCCTTTTAAATTCTTTTTGACCTCTCTAGCAACACTAAGCCCATTCTGTGCTTTAGCTTTTCAGACTTTCAATGTCGACTATTCACTTGAATTTTACTTTTGATGATTTCCTCATTTCCCTTATTTTGTACATGTCCCCTTTTAATCTTAGCTCAGTTTAAAGTTACTTAGACATCCACTCTATTTTTTTAGACACCTCCCATTTTTATTCCTTATTGGAACTGTTTGAAATGGTACCTTCAATGGCCCCATCCACACTACCATATAATACAATTTGAAATAGCATTAAATGGTCAGGGTAAACTCACATAATCCACATTCCCTGCATTATTTGAGTCTGCACTGATCATATAATGCCATTTAAAACTGCATTATATGGCAGTGTAGACGGAGTCAGTATCTCCCTTTTAAGAAACTCCCTTCTCTTTTAGTATTATTGACCATGGGATTACACCATTGTTGTGTTCCCCATCTTGTTTGTAGAATTTTGATTAATTTACACAACATCACTCAATTCTCATTTCTGATTTCTTATGAAATCTGCAATATCTCACCATCTTGTGCGGACAGGATAATAGGTTTGGCGTTGCCTATGCCTGCTTGTGAGGATGAAGTGGAGATTTCATTCCTATATTCTATATTGCTAACATATAACACAATTGTAGAGTGGGACTCCACATTCCAAACTACATTAGTGTGTTAGACCGGTTTGTTATCTATTTACAAAGGGTAGCTTGACAGTTCTATACATATCCTCTGTAAGAACTACAATGCCCAAGAAGACTCTGGAAGATCACGTAATTGATACAGTCATCACTGATGAGGACAGTTAAATGAGCAGTGGATGCTTAGCCTGGATATTATATATTTTAAGTACGCAGTTCAGGTCCAGCCTATCTTCGTGATTGCATCTCCCCCTACGAACCAGCGTGGGCTGTAATATTTGCCAGGAAGGCTCTCCTCTTGGTCCTGCCTCTGTTTCAAGGGCGGATGGTGGGGGCTAGGGAGAGAGCCTTCTCGGTGGTGGTCCCCTGGCTCTGGAACGCCCTCCCCAGGGAACTTAAGCAAGCCACCACACTACAGCACTTTCAGAAAGAGATAAAAACTTGGCTCTTTCATCAGGTCTTTGATAATGTTTAAGATAGCAGCCAGACTACTATCTTTAGCCAGGGAAGGCTAAATTCATTGTATGTATCTTTTAATCAACATCCATTGCCATATTTTATTTATTCAATTGCTCTTGTTAATTTTATATATCTGGTTTTAAATGTGTTATTGGTTTTAATGTTGATATATTGTATTTTACATGCTGTAAAATACAATGCTGTATATTGTATTTTACATGCTTGAAAGGTATCCCAAATTGCTATGGGAGATGGTGGCAGGGTATAAATACATGCTAGGGAACATAGTAGGGAAAGACATGCTAGGGAAAATGGCTGGAAGGACCAGAGCCTTATGGATTTTGTAACTCCTCCGGGATCATATACTGAAGCTTTCACAATTGCAAAATTAAAATTTCTAGAGCTATGAACAGCACAAATGATTAAGGCAATAATGCTCATATTTATTTCTCCACAGATTGACAATAGATGCTGAGTGTCAGCTACAGCTGCACAACTTCCCAATGGATGAACATTCTTGTCCCTTGGCATTTTCAAGCTGTAAGTAGCAATATCAAAACACTGGTTTTCTTTACAAAATAAAAGGATATAATTTTAAAAATAAACTGAGCAGCAAATATATAGTATAACTTCCCACCATGTCCAGTTAGCATGACCATGAATTCACTGTTAAGGAATGATGGGATTTGGTGTCTACAGCATAGGAAAATGCCAGGTTGAGGAAAGCTGGTGCATGAACTAATTATGCATAATTTGATAATGAAAAGTTAGAAAATGATAAATGAACAAATTCCAGTACAGTGTTAGCATAGATACTTTTGCTTTAGAGCAGTGCGTGCAACTTAAAACCTTCTAGATTGATAGTACATTATTTGTATTTCTGCCCAAGCCTTTCCATATGTACTCTTGCCTGTTTCAAAACTCAGGGTTATGTGTATTTGTTATGCATTGTTTATCTCATTTATCTTCAAACAATAATTTATGAAATTACATATGCTGGATCTACACTGCCATATAATGTAATTTGAATCTACATTTTAGAGTCAGTGCAGACCAATATAATGTAGCTTAACTGCATTCTACTGCATCACATGGGTCTACCCTGACCATATAATGCGAATTCGAAGTGTACTATATAGCAGTACAGATCCAGCCATAGGTAGGAATAGTGACCTAAGCATTTTCAGTAAGCTTGAACACTGACTGTGATTTAACACCCCAGAGCTCCAAAATCAGCTTCTAAGACCAATCCATCAGAGTGGCTGTTCCATGGAAAGAATGCATGTCAAAGGTTATATCATAAGTGGTAGATCCAAGTTGGAAGAAATGCGGCTCTGATCCCACGAGTAATTCCCAAAGACTGTTTTGTGACACTTGACCACGTCAGATTTTTCAGCCACCCATTTTTTCTGGGCAAAAGGGAGTGCAAATTGCCTCTCACCTTCCACATAGCTCGTAGCCCCTGAACATTAAAAAAAACCATAACATCTATTTTTTAAACTAAAAATGAACTTCCAGTTTTGCTCTGTTTTCATTTGGGGGCATATTTGTAGTATGTCTCTGCATCTCAAGGGACGTAAATTGGCCCCTGCGATTTGTTACTCTTGCTTCCCCATAGTAGTTGCATATTTAATTGCAGTTTTAGTTGGAGATGTAAAAAAAATATAGACAAATTTTCTTATGCATGATGCATCAACATATCAGGACATCCCCTTGAAAGAACATGTGATTTTTCAAAGGGAAAAACACAACTGCTATTTTTTGTTATGTTTTGTTCAAAAACATCATATTTTGTGCAAAATGTGTTTCTGTGAAAAATTAAATATATTATATTTTCATCTAAAAATGGGGGGATGTCAAAAAATCCTAGTTACCTTGCCTGCTCTTGAGGAATTATATATACTTTTGTTTTTATGTAGTGACAATCAAATGATCAGATTTTTTAGTTTTAGTACAGATCTGTCTGGCACATAGTTAGGTAATTGTAAACAAGCAGTAAAACATTTATCAATGTAAATTAATTCCCACAGCCTGGGAATCTGTAGGTATTTTGAATCAGAACTACCTTGCTGTGCTGTTTGGAATTGTTGGTGGTGATTTTCCCATTCATCTGATCAACACCAGGTTGCAAAAAGACAGTACGAATGTTCTGCATGTGACCTATCATATTTGTATGTGCACATATGTCCAAAAGTCACTTGTTGATGTATGGTGACCTCGTGAATTTAATTAGGCAAGGAATACTCAAGAGGTGTTTTGCCAATTTCTTTCTCTTAAATATATTCTACAATACTTGATATTCATGGACGGTTTCCCATCAAAGTGCTCAACAGGGTTGGCCCTGGCTTTGATTGTGACTTACCATACTGAAATATAATTTTTAAGTACAACTAAATAATAAATTTAAACTTAAAATTGTATAAGCAATAATTCAGTACAGTTTTAGGAAGAGGCTTGTGAAGAAACAAGAAAAGCAAAACCTACTGAAGACTGAAAGAAACTTGAGACAGCTTTGCTTTTCTGAGGTTGTTTTTACAAGGACTTTGTTCCACTCATATTTAATATTGCGTGCAATCAGAGGAGAGAAATCCTGCAGTGAATGTCACAACACCAATAAATACAAAAAATGATGGGATTATAATTTTGATTCTTTTGAAGATGGTTATCCCAAAGAAGAAATCATCTACATGTGGAAGCGCAGTTCTGTGGAAGTGGGAGATACAAGGTCCTGGAGGCTGTATCAGTTCTCATTTATTGGGCTCAGAAACACAACTGAAGTAGTGCCAACAACCTCAGGTAGGTAAAGCTGCTATACATTAATCAAGCACTTGTGAAAGAAGGAAGCAGGAAGACAGCTATTGTTGCTCTTATTTAAGAAACATATTCATTCATTACCTGGAATGCTTCAAACTGCATTAAATGGTCAGTGGGGCTTTAGAAATTGGAAACTTTGCTTGAAGTTTCTTCCTTACGTGGAAATGCATGAGTTTGAATACACCTAGAAGTATATTCCAAACCCTCCTGATGAGATGGAGTGGACAGAGGCAGCATCTGTTGAGGGTAGAATTAGTGTGTGTCACCAATCTCCTCTCACTGCTCCCTTTAGTCCTGAGGCATTTCGTCTAATGCTTCAAAAGAGCTGCTTTTGACAACATTATGCAATGTTTTTGAAGCTCCCAAAGCCCTCAAGTTACACCAAACATAATGTTTGGCAATAATTAGACACCAACCTTTTAAGAAATTCAAACAAAAATGTCATGGAATGGCCTCGAATGTTTCCTGGAGTAGCATTATGAATGAAAACAAACTTGTAGTCCTCAACTCCCAAAGTTCATTTACCCCACCCCTCCACCCCCCCACCAATGGCTGTGAAGCACCCCTGCCACAGGAAACAGAATTTTTCAAATGAGTTCTGTGACACATTTTCAGTTAAATTTCACCTCAAAAGTGCATCAGAATACCTCTGGGGTGAAATGCACCATCTCTACAACAGAGTTCCCAACATTAGAGAAAAAATCCCCTTAAAATCCAGTTTTTGCCTCCTGCAGAATTCTGGGATTTGTAATTTAGGGAGGAGCCTTTAAAAGCCTCACTAAACTACAAACCCCAGAATTCTGAAGAAGGCAGAAACTGGATTTTAAATGGATATTTTATCTAGTGTAACGAAGTGGCATCCTCTCTAGGCATTTTCTAAATCTTCCAGTGTGATTCTATGATATTCTTGGGCCAAAAATCCTTCATTTGATTTATTATTCTTAATTTCACATATCCATACTAAGTCTGGAAATATACCCCCCTTCCCTGGATTTAGAGGTCATACTGTATATCAAATAAAGAAGTGAGCAAACAAACAAAAAGCAGCATGTTGAGGTTTTACTCTGTCACATGGGGTTTTTGTCCCATCCCACGATGCTTCCAGGACAGAGCCAGGACAGACTCTGCCAGAGCCCATCACATGATGCAGGGCTACTTCTGGTGGCACTTCATCCTGGAAGCATCATAGGACAAAGTCCTCAGGTCATGGGTAACTACTTGTGTTCTCTTACCTAAGCCAGGGACAGAGCAGGGGGAAGCTGGGCAGCTATAATTTCCCCCATGTTATGGGTAAGGGGGCTATGTGGGTGATGTGGGGCACAAGGATGGTTTCTCACACTGCCCAATGGATTTCTCTGCTGTCCCCCAGCTTAAGGACCTCCAGGTGATGGAGCCCCTTATCTCTAACTTTTAAACGTTGTCCATCTGGACGATGTTTTATATTGTGAAACATGCACGCATGTTAATGTCTACCTACCATTTTAAAGAAATTGAGCAAGTGATACATCTAAAACACAGACAGAATGTGGGAATTGTTGCAACTTGTATTAATTCTAGCCATAATAGCTAATTATGAGGGAGCATGGGAGTGGTAACAACATCTGGAAAGTTGCACAATCCTTATTTCTCAATTGTTTAAGCCATTTCTGTGAACCCATTGGTCTTAACCTGGATCAAATAAAAAACACCCTGGGCAACTGTACTCATTTCTTGAACACAGCTGCTTTGAGGCGAGTAGAACAAGACTAACCTGAGGGAGTTAGTTGGTTGTGCTGCCTTGTCATCAGAATTTTCTTTTCTGCCAAGCTGCAAGATAAAAAAGAATTTTAGAAAGAAGTCTTTGTGATTTGGTGTCATAGTTCTTTTTGTAATATGTTTCAGAAGCTGCTGTGCACCATCTTGCCCTTGCCTTGGGTCAGCAGTAAATAGAGCAATCTAGTACCAAATTGGTGTTGGTGCCTCTGTGCTAGACAGACTGAATATCTCATAGTTACGTTCTCTATTTCAACCCATTTGTGTTACTCTCGATGTACCTGTGTAACCAAATCTGTTAGGACAACATCCCATAAAGACAACAGTTTGCTTTGGAAAGAAATCAGGAGTGACAGAAAAGATTGTGTGTCAGAAGACTATGACTAAATGCATAAAAATATGTTGCATAATTATATTCTTTTGTATGCTATAGGTCCTTTATCCTTGAGTTAGTTTTTTAAAAATAGAATAGAAAAGCAGAGAGATCATGCCCTTAGACTTTTGTTATTGCAGGCTGTAATTACATTTTTACATTTTTGTGCTCTGCAAGTATCTGAAAAAGGGGGGAGAGTCAGCAGTGACTAGGGGCTGTATCACATGAACCTGCTATCCCATGGCAGTCACGTGAAAACAGATATCAGTAACATAACAAGATGGTAACCCTCACAATCACTCCTGTTCACATTTGTACAACTGCACCTATTTGCTTAACCATGACCCCACAGCTGTTCTTCTGATTAGCCTTGTCACTCTGCCTCCTGCAGCTCCACTTTTCTGTTTTTTTTAAAATAAAAGCCTATTTCACAGTCTCAGCATAGCTTAGTCTTAAAATAAAAATACAATTTCAAATCAATTAATTACTGTGTGGGAAAGGGGAGAGGAGGAGAATCCCACCCCTTGATCTCACTTCAGAGTTAACGTGCTGACACAGAAGCAAAATGGGCTCATCACACCAAGTAAGTGACAAGAACATGGCATGATCTGTGACTAATGATGTCTTTTTCTATTAATAGCAAGGGATGGGATTATTGCAGATAGGTGGCAGACTGGCAACAGGTTGGGCTTGGTGAAGTCTTGCTTCAATGCCAGTTTGCCATTGTTCTGTGATAAAGTCCCGGAGAAAAAAAGTAAATGCAGCAAAAGTCAATGCAGCCCATGCAACTCTTTGAACATGTGGATGGGATCCTACAAGTTGGGGCAAATCTCAAGGTGGAAGAGACAGCATGTCATACTGCCTTTGCCTTTCTTGGGTGCCTTTTCAGTACTAAGTTAGATAGGGGTAAATAAGAATTATGGCAATGCTGGTGTCTCAAGAATATCCAGACTTGATGGCTAGCCCTAGTCCATAGAAAAGGCAGATGTTTAAGTGTCATCCTGAGCCCCTGGAAAGTGAAGTACTTATGGTTCAGGGTAGTAATTTAGAAGTATTAGAATGGAGGAACATTGGGCAGTTCTACACAGGAAGTGAATTAAAGAGAACAGCTTTGCTGAAGAGTGCCTACACAAGCAACCCAGGAACTGATTCCAGGCTGGAACAGTGGTCTTGAAAATCTGCTAACTGCGGATTAATATGAACCCAGGAATATTTTTTTTCTTATCTTGTCTGGCGGGATGCACTTTGGGGCATCAGTATGACCAGCTCTGATGGATTGTTTATCTTCTGCCAAGCTGTGTTTCCACATTTTTCAAATGCTTCAATGATATCCCTGTCCTGACAAATGCTCCACATTTCCTGGCCTCGAATTCCAGCTCTGCATGGGATATACACTGATCAGCTGCAGAAGATTTTCTGAAATATTCCAGAATTTTTGGTGAGTTTTTTTTAATATGCTGGTTCTGTCAGGCTGATTCAGCATGCATTGTGGGTGCACATTTTGTAGACTGACCTTGAGACAGCTTCAAACTACATTATAATGCCTGTGTGGAAATACTAATAGTTGAAGATGTAAACTTTCCCAGATTCTGAGGAATTTTGTACTCATTAAAACATATTTCTCTTTCTCTTTATAACGGTGATATTATATGGTAAATTTGTGTATTGTATAGTGTATTGTATGTTGTAATTGTTAGGAATTGAATTGTGCCTTTTGTAAGCCGCCCTGAGTCCCCCCTAGGGGGTTGAAAAGGGCGGGGTAAAAGCACTCAAAATAAATAAATAAATAAATTCTCTTTGCACGCAGGGGAACACTTAGTAAATGTGGAACTTATCTAGTAATTTACTATAATACAAAAAGAGCAAAAGGAAGGAAACTATAACCTTCAGTTTAGTTTCTCAAAAAAAAAAACCCCACTTCCAGTCTTATTGCTAGGTAAGACAGGTAGGAGTCATACAGGTGCTATTGGTTTGGAAGACCCAGCATCCCTAGGCAACATAGTCAGGGATTCTGGGAGTTGCAGTCCTACAACCTTTGGAAGGCAACATAATTCCCACCCATGAATTAGAATCAGTTGAATATTTCTCAAGCATCATTTTTATCACAAAATGGCAGCTATGTGCTATTGATTTAATTCGTTCTAATTCTGTTTTCCTTGTTAGAAAGAAGGAAAGGTGCCTTTGGAATTCTATGCTTTATGTGACCAAATAGCATAGTGGGCCTTGGGTATTATATCAGTTGAACCAGATACTATTCCCGGGGTTATTTGAGGCACCAATTCAGAAAACTGCATTGGATAGTAATTCACCATTTAAAATAATGCCTTTGTATTCCTTCTATTTTGCTAGTGTGTACCATCAGAAATAACTGTATACAGCCTCAGTCATAACTTGTTTCTTATATGTCGTGGTTTCCATCATCTCCCTCCTCTCCTTTTGCTTATTGGGGCCAGGGTGGGAGGAAAAGGAAGAGAAATCTATCAAGGAAAAATCAGTATATTTTATAAATAGTTTGGCCTTCCATTCTTTGTTTTCAGAGCTTCCGATAGATATGTATATTTCATTGATCAATTTTATGAGGTTCTGCACAACATTAAAAGAAAAAAGCTCATTGAAGGAAACAATCCATTCACATTAAGTGAACATGCCTTCCCTAAGTGACCATTAATCTCATTTCAGGAACCACAGCAATGGTAATTGAATGGTCAGATTTGCTATTAATGCTTCAAGGCACACCATTCCTATTGTCTTACTTAAACAAATAAAGTGATCAATATCAATTGCTCATTTGTACATGGTGAAATATTTTTGTTAGTAAGAAGAGAAGCAAGAGATGATCCAACCCAAATCATGTGCTGATTTGGGGGGGGGGGGGGAGAGAGAGAGAGAGAGAGACCACTTCTGTGTAGCCATGTCTCTTGTGGACAGTTCTTTTTTTAAAAAAAATCCCTCAGCTGATCAGATTTGAAGAAGCCAAATAAAATCCATGTTCAAATGGAACACAGAAAATAAACATTCTACCACATTGTTTAGAACTGTCAGCAGGAACTCAAGAGGCCAGTTGTGTGTGGAATTAACTCTGGTGCAATTGTCTTTGGTGGGAACTCTGCTCTGAGAGGAGTAGCTCGTAATAAGAGGACTAAACTGACGGGAAAACAAACCCCTTCAGATTTTCTGATTTATGGACTAAACTGGTAATCTGTGTCTGCCTTAGATGCCATCTGCCACTTGTACAGAACGGCTAACAGAAGAGATTCTATTCCCCTCGCAATTCCTCTGTGCTCTGGAGAAGGACCAATCAGTCTGTTTCCAGTTTATGCTACGTTTGCATGGCTGCACAGTCTATTTTATTTTATTTCCACAGCAATTTTTTATGAACCATAAGTTAACAGACAATGTTATTTAAATATCATTTTAGGACTGTTTTCAATTCCTTAAAGATCACAGTCACAGTTCTATGTATGCTGTTAAGTCGCCTGTACACTTATGATGACCCTGTGAATTTCTTAGTGTTTTCTTACCAAGAAATAGTCTGATGTGGTTTTGCCAGTCCCCCCCCCCCTCTAAAACATTGTTGAGAGCACTTGGTTGTCATTGTCAGCTTCCATTCCAAGTACTAACGAAAGCTGACCTTGCTTAGCTTCCTATGGTAAAAGATGTGACAAAAATAATGTGACACTGAAACTCCTCTTGTAAAATTAATGAACATGTTTTTTCCCCCATGTTTCTTGAGCATTTTCTATATGCCTTAAATAATTTGCTTAAGATATCTAGCATGAGATGTAGGGTGGAATGTAAAGATCATCATCATAGTAGAGTGTAATGACAGGCAAATGCATTTGTTTATAAATCCCTCAAAATAACAGTGTTTTCAATCTCATGAAAACATAATTCTTTTTAAAGCTGTTTCTCCTGTTTTAGATTTTTTTTTTGCCTATGCATATAAACTCATCATGTAAGCATATAGCCAAATTAATAATGGATTCTTAATGATCATTAGGAGCATAGAATGAAGGCAACTTCTCATTAGGTTTTTTTCCTCCTGGAATTGCCATACTGTCGTATGCATAGCATGCTGTTATGTTATATTTCATTTTTATCTTACTTACACAACATTTCTAATGATCTAGTTTATCTCCCATCCAGGGCTGACCTCTTTAGCTTCCAAGATCAAACAGATTCTGGTACCTTTAGAGTGTTTAACAATAGCTTGAAATGCAAAAATAAGTCTACTTTATATTGTTATATAAGACCAAAGCCAGCAGTCACCCTGGCTGGAAAAATTCTGGAAACTATAGCTGAAAAAGTAACTTTTTCTGTTCTGGTTTCCTAGACCACATCACCCTACCCAGTTCCAACATGAGCAAGTATTTATTTCTATTTTTATTAATCACACAGCCTTGTGTGGTTGCCACGTGCAGTCATTGACACAAAAAAAAATCCTTTGATAAAAGATGTGACAAAAATAAAAACCACTCATCATTCATAGGGAACAATTTAATATTTTTCAATGTGGTTATTTTTAATCATTTATTTTTTAAATGTGTTTGTTTTATTTCCTAATTGCCAAACAATTTCTATTCCCTGGGCAACAATCCTATAGTTGACTGTCTGGGAGTGACACAATGGGCCCTGATCATGAACAGACTTTCATAGTCACACAGTATTTTTGTTTGTTTGATTAATTTATATCCTGTATTTTTCCCAAAAGAGACCCAAGGTAGCTCAAGGAAGGGTGAATCATTTTTATTTGAGAGCTTCTTTTTGTCCCCTGAATTTTTCAAACTATTCTTAATGTGCTACCAGTAGAAGATTTCTACTCCAATGGTTAAAGTTGAACAGAATCAGTTGGTGACTCCAATTGATTCTGTTCAACTTTAACATTTGCAGTAGGCCTGGGTAACAACGCAAAAATTTGTTTCTAAAATCGTTTTGTAATTGGGGGTTTTTTTTGTTTCGATATTTAAAATAATTACAAAATTTTCCAAAAAAAAGTTCGGTATTTACGAAATTTCGTAAATATTTACAAAACATTTTGTAAAGATGGCGCCCTTTTTTTTCAATATTTTTTCAATATTTTTTCAATATTTTTTAAATTTAATTATTAATTTAGTAGAATAGGGAGGAGAAATTAAAAATATTATTAAGGAGGGAAGGCAGGCACTCACTCTGGCGGGCCCTCTAATCAAGGTGGTCAGTTGAAACATTCACACCTCGCTCCAGCAGACAAGAGTCCTTTGTCCCACCCTGGTCATTATTCCACATAAATATAAACCCTTATAAATATAGACCTCTGAGGATGCTTGCCATAGATGCAGGCAAAACGTCAGGAGAGAATGCCTTGCTCGCCCCTCTCGCTCGCCGCTCGCTCGCCGCTCGCTCGCCGCTCGCTCGCCCCTCTCACTCGCCATAGATGCAGGTGAAAAGTCAGGAGAAAATGCCTCTAGGCCATGGCCATATGGCCTGAAAAAACCTACAACAACCCAATCAGGGACATCTAATCATCACCTCTCAACAAAAGATTGCTCCAGGCACTGCCAGGCCATCAAATGCTAATCAAGGTGGTCAGTTGAAACATTCACACCTCGCTCCAGCAGACAAGAGTCCTTTGTCCCACCCTGGTCATTATTCCACATAAATATAAACCCTTATAAATATAGACCTCACTACCTCTGAGGATGCTTGCCATAGATGCAGGCAAAACGTCAGGAGAGAATGCCTCGCTCGCCCCTCTCGCTCGCCGCTCGCTCGCCCCTCTCACTCGCCATAGATGCAGGCAAAAAGTCAGGAGAAAATGCCTCTAGGCCATGGCCATATGGCCTGAAAAAACCTACAACAACCCAATGAGGGACATCTAATCATCACCTCTCAACAAAAGATTGCTCCAGGCACTGCCAGGCCATCAAATGCTAATCAAGGTGGTCAGTTGAAACATTCACCCCCTCGCTCCAGCAGACAAGAGTCCTTTGTCCCACCCTGGTCATTATTCCACATAAATATAAACCCTTATAAATATAGACCTCACTACCTCTGAGGATGCTTGCCATAGATGCAGGCAAAACGTCAGGAGAGAATGCCTCGCTCGCCCCTCTCGCTCGCCGCTCGCTCGCCGCTCGCTCGCCCCTCTCGCTCGCCGCTCGCTTGCCCCTCTCACTCGCCATAGATGCAGGCAAAAAGTCAGGAGAAAATGCCTCTAGGGCATGGCCATATGGCCTGAAAAAACCTACAACAACCCAATCAGGGACATCTAATCACCTCTCAACAAAAGATTGCTCCAGGCACTGCCAGGCCATCAAATGCTAATCAAGGTGGTCAGTTGAAACATTCACACCTCGCTCCAGCAGACAAGAGTCCTTTGTCCCACCCTGGTCATTATTCCACATAAATATAAACCCTTATAAATATAGACCTCACTACCTCTGAGGATGCTTGCCATAGATGCAGGCAAAACGTCAGGAGAGAATGCCTCGCTCGCCCCTCTCGCTCGCCCCTCTCGCTCGCCATAGATGCAGGCGAAAAGTCAGGAGAAAATGCCTCTAGGCCATGGCCATATAGCCTGAAAAAACCTACAACTCAGAGAGGAGAGCTCCCAGCAAGCATCGGCAGGCGGCCATCTTACGTATTTCCGAAATGGACGGAAATACAAAATTTTTTGGCGCCTGCCGTTTCGATATTTAAAAACACTTCCAGGTTAAAAAAAAAAGTTTTGTAATCGTTTCGTAATTCAAAAAATAACGAATTTTTTAACGAATTACGAATTAACGAAACGAATTGACCAGCCCTAATTTGCAGATGTGTTTAAATTTCCAATATATTAATTTCAAACCTGTAGATTTTGTAAACAAAATTTGTACCTGCTGCTGTTTTTTTTTTTTTTCATTTCAGGGAAGCTACTGTGGGCATATTATTTACAATCATATCTAGGACATTTAAGCACTCAGTGCATTTACCAGATTATTTCATTGTACTGTTCCAAACAGCTTTTGATTGAAGTAGAGGTATGCTGAATACCACTGAAAAACAATGGATTCAGTTCATTCATTAACTTATTGCAGGAACTTTCCTCCAAGATATATGAAAGCACATGCACATAAAGATTTAAATCAGATGAAGATGGTGGCCAGGACTGGATAGCATATTTTGACTTTACAAACCAAGCTATTCTTTACATATCTTCTTAGATATTAGTTTTCCTGAGTTTAATTCTAGTCAGTACTTGAAAATGAGCAGCATAATCAATGGAGAAAGTAGAAATAAAAATAGTAGTACTACTTCAATAGAAGTAGTAGGGATGGGAAGTAATCAGAAGAATCATTTAGAAATCAGATTTTCACAATTCGGACAATAGTCTGAATATTACTGGGTGGATTTAGGCTTGAATCTGAATCTAGATTCAAAAATTTTGGAAATCAATAAACATTATCACTGTTCTGCTGTTTGACAGGATTGGCTTTTTAAAAACAAATTGTCAATGACTTAAAAAAAAAGTAAAATCAGCATAAAGTTAAAATACTACCAAAATAATAATAATAATAATAATAAATAGCAGTCCAGAATATTTTACAGGACCAAAGAAGGCAGAAATGGAGAGTCTGCTCCCATTTGTAACTGTGATAACATGTATCTGAAAGATAAATGAGTTAATGCTAGAAGGGCATTAGCACAGGCAGGCCCGTAGCCAGGATTTCGTTTCGGGGGGGGGGGGGGCTGAATTTTTTTCAGGGTTTTTTTGGGGGGGGGCTGAGTTTCGGGGGGGGGCTGAGTCTGAGTGAAAGAGGGTCTAGCCTAGCAAACCTTTTGTATCATTACCCCAATACCCCCATGCATATGGGATATATTGAGTATGGTGATCAGATCATGATATGAATAAACGTAACAGTTTAAATAAGGCACCAGTAAGGCCTTTTCGCGAACCACCATGAGAATTTCGGGGGGGGGGGGGGGCTGAAGCCCCCCAAGCCCCCCCCCCTCCGGCTACATGCCTGAGCACAGGAGGGAATCAAAGACCTGAACCTGTTGTGGGAGGAATTGCTTTCACTTACATACAAAACCCACATGTGTTCCTGGCAGAGTAAAATAAAATGATGGAGTATGTTCATATCTCTCAACTAAATAGATCACTCTCGTTGGTCTGTATCCCAGTTACCAGAAATGATCTCTGGTTATGCAGAGTGATACAAAAGTACAGAGCTGTCCTCCTTGGATTATAGAAATAGTCCTATTCCAGGAGCAGTTATTCTAACACACGGTTCAGCCCACTGCACTTATTACACAAAATGAGTCATTGCCTTCCTGCATTTTGCTGACATCCTGAAGAACTATAAATGTTTTAAGTGTGGCTGACTTCACAGAGTCAGGGAAGTTGGAGAACTATTGTCACTTAAGCCAAAGCACAAAGGAATTTATTATCCAAAGCTGCATAGGAAACTACTAGGCCTGGGTAACAACGGAAAAATTTGTTTCTAAAATCGATTTGTAATTGGGGGTTTTTTTTGTTTCGATATTTAAAATAATTACAAAATTTTCCCTTAAAAAAGTTCGGTATTTACGAAATTTCGTAAATATTTACGAATCGATTCGTTAAGATGGCGCCCGTGTTGGCGCATGCGCAAAGCATTTATGAAATTTCGTTATTTGTATGCATCGCTAATAACGAATCGATTCGTTAAGATGGCGCACCGCATTAGCGCATGCGCAAAAGGCATTTACGAAATTTCGTTATTCGTGCTAATTGCACTGTATTATATTATATATAGCACTTTGTGTTGGCAAAAGGAGCGCACTGGTTGGAACTACACAAATAATGAGCGAGCACTGTATTATATAGCACTTTGTGTTGGCAAAAGGAGCGCACTGGTTGGAACTACACAAATAATGAGCGAGCACTGTATTATAGCACTTTCTGTTGGCAAAAGGAGCGCACTGGTTGGAACTACACAAATGACAAACGCACACACAGGCACACAAGATTCTTTTCTTTTTTTAAAATATTTTTTGATTTTTTTTAAAGAATAAAAGAAAGGTATTTTGCAAAAATATTTAAAAATGGAAAATTAACAAAATGCTCTCCCCGCTGTGGAGCCAACAGCCACAAGACAGGGGGAAACACACACACAGGCTCACAAGATTCTTTCCTTTTTTAAGAATATTTTTTGATTTTTTTTAAGAATAAAAGAAAGGTATTTTTCAAAAATATTTAAAAATGGAAAATTAACAAATTAACAAAAACCGCCCTCGCTCTCCCAACAACAGAATTAAGGAATTAAGGAATCAATGCAAGGAAATCCAGCTTAGCCAGCCAACCAAGCCAAGCCAATGCAAGCCAATGCAAGCCAATGCAAGCCGCCCTCCCGGACCTCCCTTCTCCCTCGCCTCTTCAACAATGAGCAAAGCGGCCACGCGGAGCCGCTTTTAAAGGGCTTCCCAGCCAATCAAAATCAGCCACGGTGCACTGCTTGGGTGCTTGGGAGCGCCGGATTGGCTCCCAGGCACCAGCATCCTCCATCCCATTTCTGAAACGGGCGGAAGCTCGTAAAAAGGATGGAGGATGCCGTTTCGTTATTGAAAAACCCTTCCGGGTTTGAAAAAATGTTTTGTATTCATTTTGTAATTGCTAAAAATAACGAATATTTAATGAATTACAAAATTAACGAACGAAACCGCCCAGGCCTAGAAACTACAGGTGACACAGATATCAAACAAGTGGGTCTAACCTTGAAACAATAATTTACTTGGCACTAGATTCCCTATCATTTATTCAGACTAAGGTCCCTTCCACACTGCTGAATAAAATCCCACATTATCTACTTTGAACTGGAATATATGGCAGTGTGGACTCAGATAACCCAGTTCAAAGCTGATATTGTGGGATTTTCTGCCTTGATATTCTGGACTATATGACTGTGTGGAAGGGCCTTCAGCTTGCTGTGCTGGATATATTTGTGTTCTTTTTCTTTTTTGAAATGAACGAGAATTTCATTTTAATGTAATATTAAATGAATTAATCTAAATCTGCAAATTTCCTTCATATTTACAATTTGGCAAAATTTGAGGTATTTTTTAAAACAAAATAAAACATACAAGAATCAATTTCTCTGACCTTTTTATGTCAGAGACATTGATTCTCATATGTTTTGTTTTGCACTTGTATTTTGCATGTCACACTTTTAGTGTTTTGTGAGCTGCCCCGAATCTCTCTGGGAGATGGTGGTGGGATATAAATAAAAGTTTATTATTAACTTGAAATGGATCTATGCATCCAACTAAATCTTTGATATGTTAGCACATATAACCTGTAATTATTTGTATAACACTTGCATTGTACATGAATAATCTGTATAAGTATATGAAGATAATTTAAACTGGTAAAATCATTTAAATAGACTGGATTCATGAAACATGTTAAATAAACTGAACTCATTAGACACATTAATAAGTTAAAGCAGGTTGAAAAGGTGAAAATCATTAACTTTTTAGGTTAAAAAGTGATGAGTCAAGACCTATTTTCAGAGATATGGACAATATTAAACAAATATTGTATTGTACTCTTGGGGAAAGACAGCATATAAACTAAATATAATATTTTCCAAACCTTTCTCTTGCTTGCTTTTTTTTACTTGAAAGACAATTAGGACTATACCAGCTTAGGTGATTTTTACACTAAACCGGCCCCTTTAAAGATTTATGACTGTGCTAGAATTCTTTTTCTATTTATCTTTACTACCACTGCAGCATGTTTTGTGACACTGGTTGGACCTTTTTCTCCTACTTGTATATATTTATAGTTTCTTACCCCCCTTTTACTTGCTAAGAGAAGGACTTTTCTCTTTTGTACATGTGACTATCTGATCTATGCTTGAGTGAAGTTGTCACAAATGGAGACAACTCATAGCAAACACCATTACAATCTGTACTTGGCACTTTATCACTGTGTTGGCACATTTTGCACTTCTATTACATGTCACACCCCCACATACATTGTATATAAATGTTGTCTTCTAGGCTGCACTTCATGTATCTGAAGAAGTGGGTTGTAGTAAACAGTACTGATGGCCTAAATTAGTTTTAAAGATGCCACAAGACACCTTTCCCCTTCATCTCCTCTTTATATTTTGAAGCATGCCAATCTCTTGAAAGAGGATTTTTCTTTATCTTCTCTATTGAAATCAGAGGTGTTGCTACAGGGAGGGCAAAATAAGGCAATTGCTCTCCCAAATACCCCGTCTCCCCCAAACAGCACTTCAGTCTCCAACTTTCTAGCACTACAGAGACTTAAATGTTGAAAAATATTATCTTTCAGAATTTATATTTTCTGTCTTCACAAAATCTAAATCGTTGATCTGCCCCCACTTTGTCTATCTAAACTTTTTTTTTCTAAATGCTTAACTGATGGAACTACAATGATAGAGATTTGAAAGCTCAAGGTAAATTACACTGGGGGTAAAAAGCATTTTCATTACTGGTAATTCCATCAATTTTCACTCTGCGACTCCACCCCTGAAAACAGTAAAATTTCATCCAATCAATACACAAAAGGAAAGGAGCATCACAGTAGCAGAATCTGAGTAGTAGACTTTGACTCAATATGTTTGTTTGTTGTGTCTCTTCTAATTGTTTCTGCTTAAGGCAACCCCAAGGTCAGATTTATTCAGAGGAGACATGTCATTACCTTCTTTTAAGGCTGAAAGAGTGAGACTTTCCCAAGGTCACCCAATACATTTAAATCCTGGTTTCTTGGCATCATAGTCTAACATTCAAATCTTTACATCATGTTGGCTCCCCTGTGACACTGACCTCTGTGTATTCATTCTGACAGCTTGAACAGAATTCCTCTTTCTGCATCTGGATACACAAGGAGAACATTCAGATGTCTGAAACCCCTACCACACAGCTGTATAAAATCCACATGGACTGAACTGGATTGAAAATGGCAGTGTGGATTCAGATAACCCAGGCCCCTTCCAAATAACTGAATAAAATCCCACATTTTATGCTTTGAACTTGAATACATGGCAGTGTGGACTCAGATAACCTAGTTCAAAGCTGGTCTTGTGGACTATCTGCCTTGATAGTATAGGGGCCTTTTCAGACAGGGCTATATCCAAGGAGCATTCACATTTAAAAACACGAATGTTCTTGGGGTGCAGCACACACACACCTCAGAAAGCACAAGCTTTCTGGGATGGGTGTGCAGATGTTCTACTGGGAAGTCCCTGTAGAACACCAGCACACCGTAACCCTCTCCCCAAAAGCCCCCTAAAACGGGTTTACTGCCAGTGTTCTACTGGGAAGTCCTGGTAGAACACCGGCACATTGTAACCCTCTCCCCAAAAGCCCCCCTAAATAGAGTTTAAAAAGAAAAGAACTCACCTGGCCTCCATGGGACGGCTGCCAGAGTTCTCCTGGTGCATACAAATGAATGCCATGAGAAGGGGGGGGGGTGATTTTCCTACTCCCCCCTTTCTCCTGGCGTGTCATTTGTATGCACCAGGAGAACTCCAACAGCCATCCAATGGTGGCCAGGTGAGTTCTTTCCTTTGTAAACTCTGTTTAGGGGGCTTTTGGGGAGGGGGTTAGTATTCCCACAGTTTTCCAGGCTAATTTAGCCTGGAAAACTGTGAGAATACTGTTTGGACTGCAGTATTCTCCAGTCCATACATTGGGAGTTGTGGGTTTATCTCACACCTTCCAAGAAACCGCAGAATAAATCCACTATCAAACTAATTTGCCACAAACCAGGTTTTTCCTGGTTTGTGGCAGATTAATTTGGGATGTCATCTGAACAGCCCCCTTTTTATTGCAGTAACTCCAACAATAAAGAAGTTATCAGAGTCGCCCTAGGCTATATGCCTGTATGGAAGGACCCAGAGGCCCCTTCCACACAGCTGTATAAAATCCACATTTAACTGTATTATATGGCAGTGTAGACTCAGATAATCCACTTCCAAGCAGATAATGTGGATTATCTGCCTTGATATTCTGTGTTATATGGCTGCATGGAGGGGCCCTGAATAGGGGTAGAGCTTGGCTCCTCTTTGTTATCTGCATTCATAAAATATGCTTTGAATAACTAAGAAGGCTTTTGGCTGTTGCCAGACTGTCACATTTTGATTTACAACAGAAAGAAATAATAATCTGGAATGTTACTAAGCAATTCAGGTTGAAGAGATCCTGCTCAAATGAAGGGAAAAATGGTTTTGGCTTCTGGCATATATATGTCCTCAATAATAAACACAGATGCCTCCAAGGCTGTTCTTGCCCAATTAAATCCCTTCACAATGTAGCTGAAGTTACTGGCTTCTCAACTTCATGTTGCTATACCACACTTTGGTAACCTACTTAGCTAATATGCGGAGGCCCTCCCTCCCCCAGCTCCAATTGTAGAAAGGAACTTTTATTGAGATCTGAGTGAATGGGAACCAGTGAAATAGGATGTAAATCAATAGGGTTTGTGTAGGATGTGGTTTGAATGGGGAGATGTGGAGTGACTGGGATCATAAATACCTTGGTGTAACTACATTGTGAATTGAGGTGCCATTCACATAACATCATGACTTGTATTTATGTACATGCTGCTGGGAACGTCTATTGTCAAGTGAATTTAAATTATTGAAAGACCCAAATTGCCAATTACTCCAAATAACTAATGCTCAAATTAAAACTTTAATTTTTTCTAGGAAATACAAAGAATAATTAATTTGAACAGAGATTGGTCCATTGTGTGCAAATGGTGGACTGTATTCTGGTATTCTACCTTGCCTGCTGTTGCTACTCTGGTGGTGATATACTTTGTACATGCTGTTTCTGACTTTTAAAAAAAGAGATAGTGAAATCACAAAAAAGAACATGCTTTGCTTTTAAAACTATAGGATTTTTACCTGCTCTGTTCTCATCTTCCATGTAAAATGATCTTTTTCTTAGTTTGGCTAAATAAATTATTTGTGGCATATAGTCTGATCCCTTAAGTAGTCGTTAAAAGACTTTAAAATAAAAAAAAGAATCTGTTTAAAAATCTATACAGGAAATGAACCATTATATGAGGGTATTTTTACCACTCTAAGTAAATGCAGAGTTCTTAGAATGAAGTGGCAGCTATAAAGAGGCTATAACATTTTTGAAAGGTTTTAGACATTAATAATACTCCTACATGTTAAACATAAACAAAAATAGTAGTACTTTAGCTGCATAAAAAACAACAAGCTGATTTATAACTCGCAGGGGGACCAGAGCTTTGAATAATTTGCTTTGTAAACCTATAATCTTCTATTCAGCATGGCCACTGGACAACTGGTACATCTTGCTTAGTGTTGTATACTATGATTAGGGGCACATCTCCAAGGACACTTAATCTCATGGGGTGGTGAATCAGCTCCATGACAGCTCCATGACACATGGAGCTCATTCAGGTGAATATGGGCCTTTAACCACATTAAGAAAAATAGTAGGTTGCTCTAGAGCAGTGGTTCTCAACCTGTAGGTCCCCAGATGTTTTGGCCTTCAACTCCCATAAATCCTAACAGCTGCTAAACTGGCTGGGATTTCTGGGAGTTGGAGGCCAAAACACCTGGGGACCCACAAATTGAGAACCATTGCTCTAGGGTTTCCTAAAGAATCTAGAGAAAACTGCAACTTTGGGCCCATGTAAACAGTTGGATTGGTTTTGAGATAGGATGGCCATGTAATGCTCATGGGATGGCAATTACAGTCCCCATCTTATTCTCATTGTAGTGGTGACCAGGGTATTCAAAATGTCTGGTAGCCATAGCTCATCACCTGGAATGATATTTGCCAGGTTGCAAGGGGGATCAGAAAAAGGAAGGAGGAGGGCAGGAAAGAAAGGGGAAATTCCTCTATTCTACCTTCTCATGTTTCACATCTCTCCGGCACCCTGGGCAATGTCATTCCAGACAAAGACAGACAGCCACCAGCCATTTCCCACCCTTTCCATCATAGCAGCTGGTTGCTACTATGATGAGAAAAGGAGAGAGAAAGAAAGGATGGCTGTCTGGGTGCCAAACTGGGTTCAGTGCCACTCCTTTCTGGCTCCATAGCAGCTCAGGGGCTGGCAGTAAGAACATCCCAGAGTTGATCCGGAACTCAACACTCCAGATTGATTTGAGGATATTGTGTCCATGTAGAACAACTCTGGGTTTCTTTCCCATCATTTATTACCTATCTTTTCAGTGGGGCAAACCAAGGATTCAGATTGAAGTCTTCAGCATAGAAAGTATATGTTTAGCACTGAATTTATTATTGTTGTTGTTGTTGTTGTTGTTGTTGTTATCTTTATTTATACCCCGCTAACATCTCCCGAAGGACTCGGTGCGGCTTACAAAAGGTCAAGGCCCACAATAAAACAACAGCATAACAAATACAACAATAAAACTCATAAAGCAAACAAAAAATTAAAGCAATAACAATAAACATTAAAAAGAGTAACACAACGACGCATTTAAAAACTAAGGCTGGGCCTTACTTTAAATTTATTTTAAGTTCTCCCTCAATGTCCCAAGGTTGATGTTGTTTGTTGTTTAGCTTATTTTGAAAGTATTAGGTTAGTTAACTATAGTGACTATAGAACAGGATGGACAACTGCTCTAAGACTGAGGTTAATTTGTGTTCCCACTGATTTTTGCACTGATTTTGGATCTTTCATGAAGGTGTTGGATAATCACGGGGAAAAAATAAAATACCATATTTTCAGGGGAAAAAAAAAAGACATTTCTAAAAATTGAGGATCTAATGGTTTTGTGTTTGCACTTTTTTTCCTCTTCCACCCCCCCCCCCCTCCACACACACACACACACACACACACACACACACACAAGTGTTTTGTCTGGCAGTTCTTTAGTAAAAGAGACCTAATACCAGGAAGGTCCATGCACTTGGGAAATCTGCCTCTACAGTTTAGGATGGGCCTTGAATGATGCTTTTGTCCCATTTATTAGCCACAGGTTTTAGACAAGATTTTGGAATTTTCACTTGTCCAATCTTGTTCCTGAAATAGAACTAGCTCACGTAAGTCCTAATACTATACACAATGACTTGAGAATAAGCACCTCTGAAGTTAATGGAACTTCTAAATAATCATGCTGTTAGAATGCTCCATTGCACACTTCACTGACACTTTCAGTTACTCCTGTTAGTTTTTGTCTTTTTCCTTCTTCATTACCCAGTTCTTCCCACACCAGGTCCCCAGCATTAGCCCGCTCACATATCCTAACCTGTTCTGTTACCCTCAGGTGCAGTGGAGGGCACTATCCTCTTGCCAGTATATTTTGATTCTGTACATGAAAAGAAAGATTTTGCCATTTTATCATTGGCAGCAGGTTGGTCCTCCTCTTTCTGTCTTTCTGTCTATTACCCACCAGCATTACATGCCTGTAAATACTTTCATGGGGCTGTAAGCGGTCTAGGTGAGATTTTTTCAATTTAGGAGGACTTAATTTTAGTGAATGTGTGTCTACTCACTTGTTAGAAACTGTTAACATTAAAATTGAACTTACATGGGGAACTGAGTGTTGGCTCTAATACAGATTTCTTAAGGAAATGTGTGCATTGACATTCTTTTCAAAAGTCACCCTACACAATATTCCTCCTCCCTTTCTGAATCTTTTATGCACATAGTAGACCCAAAATTCAGTTCAGCTTAACATTATGGTGCCTATAATGCTTGCTATTAGCTTGACTGATCACAGGTAGCTTCCAAGAAAGTTGCTTTTGATCTGCCCTGCTTTTGTTTTGCCCTCTAGAATCTTGCATCAAGATGAATTTTATCCATTGCTTACTTGCTTAGATTTCTTTCCTGGGGGATTTCAAAAGAAATGTTCTAGTAAAAAAGTGGTGATGCAGTCTTTTGAAATATTTAGAAGATGGAAGGCAAAAATACATGGAATTGAGATGGGGTGGGGGATGATAGTAGCTATAAAACAGCTTTTCATCTTGTCTGCAATACAGAATCCCTCTGGCCTTTTGTTTCATATCAGTGTGATGCCAGTGCATTTTCTAATGGCACTTCCTTGTATAAATATTTCTGCTGATGTAGGTTCAGGCAGAACGAACCTGTGAGATCTTCAGTTTCTTCACAGAGCAACTCCCTGAATGAGAAGGAAAATTGCCAGTTTTATTATGTAATCCTGTCCCTTGCCTTTGAAAATAGCTGGAAATACAAACATCAAAGATTAAATGTGCAGTAACCTTGCCTTTCCCTGCTCTCTGGGAATGGAAGGCTTTTAGAGGAATGTTCAGCTGGCTTTTATCCTACCTCAGGCAATCTAGGGAGGCTTGAAAGAGTTGACGAAGCAAAATTCTGAGTGTTAACCTGCTTGTGCAATTTGTGTTTTTGGCATCATCCTTATACATGACACACTTTGCTCTCTGATGGCATTAATTCAAGGGATCATTTCTGTCATAAACCTACAGTAGTTTGTGAGGTGGGCAGATGTGCCCTTTTCTCTCATGTATGCTCAATGACATTATCTTCTTCAAAAGCTTTTAGTGAATATGAATTGACACTGCATTTTACCAGACAGTTCAAAAGGGCGATCAGTAAAGAAGGCCTTCCATACTCTTCACATCAGGACAGTCTGGACACCAGTGAACAAACTGATATGAAAAGCAGAAAAATGTGAAAATTTAATCAAATTCCCACCAGTGAGAGACAGAGAATTGCATCACATCTTCATCAGTAAGGTCACAAGGGAAATATTTGATGATCCAGACAATTTGAGTTAATTTGCATATTCAGATCTATGAGTGTTGATTTGACCTCCAAATGTAGAATTGAACCAAATAAGGTACAGAATGGTGGAGGAAGCTTTGTGAAAGTTTTTTCACTTTAAAATTTCACCACAGAGGAAGTAAACTTATCCTTACTGCTAAAATGTTGCCAAACAACCAGGCCAGTACTCCCTAGCTCTAACATGATTCAACTCATGTTATAATATGTATGAAGAAACATTGCTGAATAAGTATTCCATGGAAAGTACAGAATGACCGTCATGTTCTCAGGAGATATGTTCCTGAACTAAACGTGGAAACAGGAAACCATGGATAGTGGTGAATTTTACTGAAATGAATGACTTTTGCCAGAAATACCAGGAAGTGGCCCTGAAAAATCTAGACAATTCTTGAGACATTGTGTTTCATTGGATGTGAATAGGTGAAATTGTGGCTGCTAGTCCGGAAAGTTGATGGACAAAGTTGACTTCCTCATTGGAAGTTCATTGAGCTTCCTCTGTAGGTGTATAATATTACAGTGAAACAATGATCTTTCACATTTTGAGAAGTTATATTTAAGACAATTATTTATTTTATATTACTTTCTCACAGGTTTATCAAATGTATTTTCCTTCAGTAAATTTTCTTCACTCCCTCCCTCCCTCCAGCATTTTCATTGGAATCCTTAAGACTGATTCACATTAACAGCATATTAAAATTGAATGAAACCACCATCAAAACCAGTAATTTTTTTTCTGAAAGCAGTTGGGATGTAGTAACTGAGAAATAGATGTGCTCCCTTACATAGCACTAGCTTAACAATTCCAAATGAGCATATTTCCAACAGTGCAAGTTAGGGAGTACTGTATATGCACATATATAAATCAATCTAAAGATGTATTTGAGGAGGCAATGACTTTAGAGCTACACAATCTGGTTCAGCAACTTCGTCAGTTTACAGGAGATCTGCAGAACACCTTACAGGAAAGGAACCCTGTCAGTCATCAAAGGAGATGGGTGTTGGTCGTAGGCAGCTCCCTCCTGAAAGGAACAGAAGCGGTGATTTGCAAACCTGATAGGATATCTAAAGAAATATGCTGCCCCCCTGGAGCAAAAATCCACTACATAATTCAGTGGCTGACAAGGCTCATCAAACTCACTGACCCCCCCCCCCCCCCCATTCAGATTGGTTCATGTAGGAATCAACAATACTGCAAGGCATAGTCTTCAAAAGATCAGAAAGGATTTTGAAGCTCCTGGAAGAAAGCTAAAAGATCTTAATGCACAGGTGGTCTTTTCATCTCTTCTCCCATTGTACGACGTGGCCCAGCAAAAAACAAGAAAAATAGTAAAGGTGAATAACTGGCTCCATAGATGGTGTCAGGAAGAACAATGGCCTATTGTTTTTGCTCAGAGACTGGCAATCCTGATCAGGCAGACTGTAAACTAGGTTGTGTGGGCGAGAGTGACATCATCCTTAAGAACAGTAGTTTATCAAGGCCTGGAATGAACATATAAAAGGATAAAGAGAGGGTTGGACAAACACAAGTACTAAGCAGCGAGGGGACAATAGTCTCAAACAGCTAAGGGGAATATTTCATGGGCTTAGATGGCTTTACACTAGTGCCCAGAGAATGGGACATAAACAAAATGAGCTGGAACTCCTAGCACAACAAACAGTTATGATGTAATAGGTATAACTGAAACCTGATGGGATGAGTTCTGTAATTGGAATGTAGCAATGGAGGGGTATAACCTATTTCAGAGAAATAGACCAAAAAGGAGAGAGGATGAAGTAGCATTATATGTCAGAAGTATTTACACCTCTGAAGAGATACAAGACCTCAATCCTGGAAACCAGGTTGAAAGCATCTAGCTAAGAATTAAGGGAATAAGGACTGTAAAAAATGTAGTTGTGTGGGTCTACTATAGAGCTCCAAGGAAGATGGAAGAATTCCTTGACCAGATGACCATGCTGAAAGAAGAGACATAGTAGTAATGGGGGACTGGTATTTGTTGGAAAACAAACTTTGCCGAGAGTACAAAGTCCAACAAATTCCTCACTTGTCTTGCAGATAATTTTATTGCCCAGAAGGTAGAAGAGGCAACAAGGGGATCAGTTGTTTTGGATCTGATTCTAACCAACACTGAGGATCTGGTCGATGGAATGGAAGTGGTGGGATCCTTAGGTGGGAGTGACCATGTGCTCCTAGAGCAGTGGTTCTCAACCTGGGGTCCCGAGATGTTTTTGGCCTACAACTCCCAGAAATCCCAGCCAGTTTAGCAGCTGTTAGGATTTCTGGGAGCTGAAGGCCAAAAACATCTGGGGACCCCAGGTTGAGAACCACTGTCCTATAGGGCTGGGCGGTTTCGTTTCGTTAATTCGTAATTCGTTAATAATTCGTTAATTTTTTCAATTACAAATCGATAACGAACCATTCCGGAGCAATTATAAAAAAAAACGAATTTTCAAAAACGTTTTGTAAATGCTTCGTATTTAGATATTGTATTCGTTTTGTTATTGTTTTGTGGTCGTTTCGTTATTATTTCCGCATGTCTGGGCCAGTTTTATGGTTTAATTAGTGAAAAAAAATTATAATATCACACCAACCGTCAACAACAGAGGGAGAGGGAAGCTTCAGAAGGTTTTGGAGGTTTTTTAGCGTATTTCGCGGTCGCGTCCGCCATTAATGAATCGATTCGTTATTGTTTCGGAAATCGATTCGTTAATTTTTTACCATTTACGAAATTTCGTAAATATCGAACTTTTTAAAAGGAAAATTTTGTAATTATTTTAAATATCGAAACAAAAAAAACCCCCAAAATACAAATCGATTTTAGAAACAAATTTTTCCGTTGTTACCCAGGCCTACTGTCCTAGAGTGTGATTCCATGGACAGGAATACTTTTTATCATGTCAGAAGCGGCTCGAGAAACTGCTGGTGGGATGCTTCTCTCATGTCCCTGCATGGGAAGCTGGAGCTGACAGTTGGGAACTCACCCTGTCTCATGGATTTGAACTTTTGACCTTCAGGTCAGCAGTTCAGCCAGCACAAGCATTTAACCCATTGCATCACCACAGCTCCTGACAGGGATATTAAAAGAGAAGGTGTTTCTTAAAAGTGAGATACTGAAGGTACAATTGCAAACAGTGCCAGTAAGGAGAAAAAAATAGAAGTGAAAAACAACAAGAAATGATGTCAAAGAACTTTTAACTGAGCTAAGGTTTAAAAGAGACATGCACAAGAAATGGAAAAGGGAGAAATCAACAAAGATAAATTCAAACATATGTAGGGGGAAGGTTCGTAAGGCTAAGGCACAACATGAACTCAAGATTGCCAGAGAGATTAAAACCAATAAAAGAGGTTTATTTGGTTATGTCAGTAGAAAAAGGAAGAAAACAGTAATGGCTCTGTGAGGAGAAGTTGGTGATATAGAAAAGGCAGAGCTGCTCAACATCTTTGCCTCAGTCTTCTCCCAAAAGGAGATTGGGGTTCAACCTGAGGACTACGGAGCGGATGGGGTAATAGGTGAAATGCAACCCAAAATAAGTAAAGGAGTTCAGGAATACCTGGTACCTTTAAATGAATTAAAGTCTTCAGGAGTATTGAAGAGCACTGAAGGAACTAGCAGAAGTCATTTCAGAATGACTGGCAGTAATCTTTGAGAATTCTTTGAGAAGTCCCAGCAGACTGGAGGAGGGCAAATGTTTTCCCTATCTTCAAGAAGGGAAAAAAGAGGACCCAAACAATTACTGTCCAGTCAGCCTGACATCAATACTAGGAATGATTCTGGAGCAGATCATTGAGGAGGCAGTCTGCAATTTCTTAGAAAGGACAGCTGTGATGACTAAAAGTCAACAAGCATATCTTTATTTCAGTAAGGCCTTCGCCAAAGTCCCCATGACCTTCTTGCAAGCAAACTAGTCAAATGTGGGCTAGACAATGCTACTTTTAGGTGGATCTGTAATTAGTTTAGCGACTGAACCCAAAGGGTGCTTACCTCTTAATCCTGGAAAGAAATGACTAGTGGAGTGCCACAGGGTTAGGTCCTGGACCCAGTTCTGTTCAACATATTCATTAATGACTTGGATGAAGGTTTAGAGGGCATGCTTATCAAATTTACAGATGACACCAAATTGAGAGGGATAGATAATACTCCAGAAGACAGGATGAGAATACAAAAGCAGCGGAATAAGCCAATAGGATTTTGGACTGCCTCAAAATTAGTATAGTGTCTAGATCGAGGGAAGTCGTTGTTGTTCATTTGTTCAGTCATTTCCGACTCTTCGTAATCTCATGGACCAGCCCACACTAGAGCTTCCTGTCGGCCGTCACCACCCCCAGCTCCTTCAAGGTCAATCCAGTCACTTCAAGGATGCCATCCATCCATCTTGCCCTTGGTTGGCCCCTCTTACTTTTTACTTCCATTTTCCCCAGCATAATTGTCTTCTCTAAGCTTTCCTTTCTTCTCATGATGTGGCCAAAGTACTTCATCTTTGCCTCTAATATCCTTCCCTCCAATGAGCAGTCGGGCTTTATTTCCTGAAGTATGGACTGGTTGGATCTTCTCACAGTCTAAGGCACTCTCAGAACTTTCCTCCAACACCACAGTTCAAAAGAATCTATCTTCCTTCACTCAGCCTTCCCTATGGTCCAGTTTTCACATCCATAGGTGACTATGGGGAATACCATTGCTTTAACTATGCGGATCTTCATTGCCAGTCTGATGTCTCAACACTTCACTATTTTATTGAGAACGGACATCGCTCTCCTCCCAAGAAGTAAGCATTTCCTGATTTCCTGGCTGCAGTCTGCATCTGCAGTAATCTTTGCACCTAGAAATACAAAGTCTGTCACTGCCTCCATGTTTTCTCCCTCTATTTCCCAGTTGTCGATCATTCTTGTTGCCATAATTTTGGTTTTTTTGATGTTTAGTTGCAACCCAGCTTTTGCACTTTCTTATTTCACATTGATTAGAAGGCTCCTCAGCTACTCCTCACTTTTGGCCATCAAAGTGGTATCATCTGCATATCTAAGGTTGTTAATGTTTCTTCCAGCTATTTTAACCCCAGCCTTGCATTCGTCAAGCCCCACATATTGCATGATGTGTTCTGCATATAAGTTGAATAAGTTGGGTGAGAGTATACAACCCTGCCATATGCCTTTCCCAGTCTTGAACCAGTCTGTTGTTTCATGGTCAATTCTTACTGTTGCTACTTGGTCTTTGTACAGATTCCTCAGGAGAGAGACAAGATGATTTGGTATGCCCATACCACCAAAACCTTGTCACAATTTGTTATGATCCACACAGTCAAAGGCTTTAGAATAGTGGCTGCAACTTGTAGTCCAACAGCATCTGTAAGTTCACATGATTCCCAGCCTGATGCTGAGAGATTTTGTAGGTTCTTTTAGAGAGTTTAAAATGACAGAGCTGGTAGAATTTTAGCCTTTGCTTTGGAAAGTTTTGTGAGGGATGAGGTGGCGTGGTGGAGTTGCATTACATATTCTGTAAATGGGTAATGTTACTCTATTATAATCTCACCCATTTCACAACCATAAAGCAATTTCTCTGAATGCTATTGGTGTAAGAGTGAACTCAGCAGGTTAATTGGAAACTAAATCTTTCAACCAGCCTGAACAGCTCAGAAGAAGAAAAAAATTGCTCTCATTTCTGGTGGAAGCTTATTGGAGAGGAAATTAAAGCAGAGAGAGTTGATGCATTTTCATTTGTAGATTATTTACACATTGATGCATAATGTTACATTCAGAGAGAGTTCCATCTATGACATCAGAACGTTTTCTTCACATCGATGCTAATCCTCAGCTCCAAAAATTGCCCTGACATCTCTATGTTAATCCCCAGGCAGATACTGCGCTCTTTTTGTTAAGTGAAAAAAAGTCTCATTTATTTTTAATTATGTTGCACTTGCCTGAATTATATTTTGATTTTTTTGTCAAAGAAGTAAAAATATACACTATAATTAGTACTGTTTTATAAGCCTTTCTGAATTAAATGGATGGAAAACTAAACAAGACACAGGCTCTGACACATACATGTGTGTGTTTACATGACAAATGGGCACACACAGATAAAAGAACACATAGAACTTACTTGAATTCTTAGGAATTGAGGATGTGCATATTTCCCAGTGCCCATAGTCTAGAGCTCCATAGCTGTGCCATGATATATACACAGATATTTAAGGCAAATTGTTTTCTTCTATGAATTCACTTCCTGGGTTGTTTTGTTTGGTACACAGGAACGCCCAAACTTCACTATCTTAAAATGTTTGGTGATCTTTTGAAAAATCTTGAATCCTGTAAAAATTCATTGAGCCCCTGAACTTATAAGGAACTAGTGGGCTACAGTGATCCCACTGCATTTTTAATACATAAGGTTGCAGTGCAACTGGAAGTGTAGATGGAAGTATTTTTCAAGAGTGGGTAGAAATTTATTGAAATTTATTCTGGAAAGGATGAATGTAATGTAAAAAGGAAAGCTAAATTATTCTTCAAACAAATAACACAATAATAAATTGCTTCTGAATTCAAATATGATAGACCTAGAACTCTTAAAATACTTCTTAAATCTTTAGTTGCATCCATATACTCAGGTAGTAGAATGCTTCTTACATTTTGAAATGGAGGTGTCATGTCAGGAGAGAGATTTATGAAAAGACGCTCACGACAAGGCACAAGATTCTGTATGCAAAGTTTCCCCAATTGGTTTTGACATGAGTGATACATGATGCTCTGACCACACATTGCTGGATACTCTTATCCAGGCACTTTTCCTCCTCTGAACTCAGTGTAGTTAAGCACATAGTGTCTTATTCAAAGAAACAATGCATCAATGCACACATTGAATTAGTCACAGAATACAGTGACTTCAGAACAGAATGGAAAAGCCAAGCATGTGAGTAGCAGAATCCCACAGAGAATCTTACATAAATGAACTCTGGTATAAATGTTGACAGAGACATAACATTGTTTCATTTCATTATGTAAGTAAATCTAATTGTGGCTGAGAAGTAGGAGCCTGAAAGGGAGAGAGAGGACGCAGATGTAACTCACAATGCCAAGCAGTGCCTGTATTAATTGTGGGCAGCTTTGCTTCTTATGTAATGGACAGACACATTGTGTAGCATTTAGCACCTATGTAGTTTCAAATGCCTTGCAGTGATCAAGAGTTATATATCTCACTGCCCATTCAAATAATTAGTATGCAACATTTGCAGAGATATAGACGCTGAAGGATACAGAGCTGCAAAGGATTTTAACTTGCTGTCCCTAAGGAATCAGGCTAAATAATATTTTGCCTTACTGCTGTTAATTAAACTGAAACCAGATTTAAACAGAATATCCACCTGTTAATTCATTCGTGTTTTCCCTCCTTGTAAATAGCAACTGTTTGTTAAAACAGCTGGTATATATTGGGGTTCCTCTATGCCATGTGGTTACTATTAATTGTGCCAAGAAAAGTGTGCTGACTGGCTTTCATTGAAACAGTGGTCTATGCTTCCTCCAGCTGTTAAACATTTTATCAGGCATTATGAAACAACTGATAATCCACACAGGAAACTTTGAGCCAATTTGGGTCTTACATGATGTTTTTTCCTTCATTTCTTTCCTCATCCATCTGGCATTCTGGCACCATTTATTATTGATACAAACTGGGGGGGGGGGGGGAGTACATAACCCATGAAAAGCATTCTGTTGTGTCATCCAGGCTCCAGTTGAGGTGAGTCCACTGAATTTGATTCTAAGTTAAGATTTTAACTCATATTTCTGTACCTTAGACAAAAGAAACTTTTAAAGATGCAAATCTTTCTGGAACCAGCAAGTACTTGGAAAACCTACTTATGTAAGATAAGGTAGAAAGTGCTATCATACATACAGCTGAGTATTAAGAGAACAGAAATAATAACCGTGGATGATTTACATAACTTTAGCAACACCTGTGCGGGGCCATAGCAACACCTCTTTGGCCCTGCTGCCTTACAACTCCTGGGCAGAGAGCCTTCATGGCCACACAGCCTAGCTGCCCGGCTATAGCAACACCTATTGAATGACTCCTTGTGTCTTAATTATATTACATCAAGACCAGAATGAAGTACAAAGAAAATAGGGCACAAATCTGAAACAATTATATCTTGTAAGCTGTTCTGAGTCCCCTTCAGGGTGAGAAGGGCTGCATAGAAATGTAGTAAATAAATACATACATAAATAAATAAATAAATAAAGTGGATGAAATAATTAACATTTTTCCATACCTTGACTCAGTCATCCATCAAAATGGAAGGTATAGGGAAGTGAAATCAGAAAGTGACTAAGACTGAAAAGGCAGTTATGAAGAAACTAGACAAGGTCCTCAGGTAAAATGTATATCATTAAATATCAAAGTCATAATCAACCATGTCATAATATTTCTGATTTGTATGTTTGGTTGGTTATGAAAGCTGGCCAGAAGTTGGTAGGAAAAGAATGAAATCATTTGAAATATGATGATGGAGAAGAACTATATAGATACCATGGATTAGACAAAAAGCAAATATGTAATTTATAGAGTACATCGAGCCTCATGTCACTTTAAAAAGCAAAATTGTTAAATTGAGAATATCATTTAAAACTTCTCAGTAAAGTGTAAGCAGGAGGGTAAGAGGAATATCAGAGTTCAGATCAAAGTCAACATTGACACTGAAATACAACATTGTCTGGGCTCTGTGAGTGCAGCATTTTTCTGAATAAAGCAGAGAGTTTTTGAGGATCGGAACATCCGTACAGATACCAAGGTGTTTGTTTATAAAACTATTGTCCTCCCAACCCTGCTGTATACCTGTGACACGTGGACTGTTTATAGACGTCACATTCAACTTCTGGAACAATTCCATCAGCATTTCCTCCAAAAAAAAATAATCCTGCAAATCAGACAGACGGACAAATGTCAGCATGCTGGAAGAAGCAAAGACCACTAGCATTGAAGTGATGCTCCAATGCTATCAGCTCTGTTGAACTGGCCACACTGTTCAAATACCCGATCACCATATCCCAGAGCAGTTACTATACTCCCAACTCAAGAACGGAAAACATAATAAGTTCTTGTGGGTTTTTTCGGGCTATAGGGCCATGTTCTAGAGGCATTTCTCCTGACGTTTCGCCTGCATCTATGGCAAGCATCCTCAGAGGTAGTGAGGTCTGTTGGAAATAGGACAATGGGTTTATATATCTGTGGAATGGCTGGGGTGGGGCAAAGAGCTCTTCTCTGCTAGAGCTAGGTGGTGAATGTTTCAACTGACCACCTTCATTAGCATTTGAAGGCCTGCCTGAGCCTGGGAAAATCTTTTGTTAAGAGGTGTTAAGATGTGCCTGGTTGTTTCCTCTCTGTTGTTTTGCTGTTGTAATTTTAGAGTTTTTTAATACTGGTAGCCAGATATTGTTCATTATCATGGTCTCTTCCTTTCTGTTGAAATTGTCCACATGCTTGTGGATTTCAATGGCTTCTCTGTGTAGTCTGACATGGTGGTTGTTGGTGTGGTCCAGCATTTCTATGTTCTCAAATAATATGCTGTGTCCAGGCTGGTTCATCAGGTGCTCTGCTATGGCTGACTTCTCTGGCTGAAGTAGTCTGCAGTGCCTTTCATGTTTCTTGACTCGTGTTTGGGCAATGCTACGTTTGGTGGTCCCTATGTAGACTTGTCCACAGCTGCATGGTATATGGTAGACTCCTGCAGAGGTGAGAGGATCCCTCTTGTCCTTTGCTGAACGTGGCATTTGTTGGATTTTCTTGGTGGGTTTGTAGATTGTTTGTATGTTGTGTTTCCTCATCAGCTTCCCTATGCGGTCAGTGGTTCCCTTGATGTATGGCAGGAACACTTTTCCTCTGGGTGGATCTTCACCCCACCCCAGCCATTTCACAGATATATAAACCCATTGTCCTATTTCCAACAGACCTCACTACCTCTGAGGATGCTTGCCATAGTTGCAGGTGAAACGTCAGGAGAAATGCCTCTAGAACATGGCCCTATAGCCTGAAAAAACCCACAAGAACCCAGTGATTCCAGCCTTGAAAGCCTTCGACAATACACGGAAAACATAATGTTGATGGACAGGAAAAGAGATTTAAAGATGGACTTAAAGCCAAATTGGGGCATAGACACTAGGACTCTCACTCTGTATTATTGGGCCCACACATCAGGCGGGACACACGCTAGATCTGATTTTCAGCGCAGGAATTCAAGTGACCCAAGCCTCTACTATAGAGGTTCCACGGTTGGATCACTGTGCTCTGAGAGTCCGGTTGGAGCACGCCTACCCACCCTGCAAAGGTGCCGAGCCAATTTGGGCTCGCCCTAGGAGACTTATGAAACCCAGTAGGTTCCAGAATGCTCTGAGGGATCTGGAGCCTGCTAGCGACTCGATCGATGTGCAGGTGGACACATGGAACATCAGGCTATCCAATGCACTTGACGAGATTGCCCCTAAACGCCCTCTCTGACCCCGCCGAAATCAGTCTCCTTGGTTCACCGAGGAACTTCGACTGATGAAGCGGGAAAAAAGACTGCTAGAGGGCGTGTGGCGAGAACTCCGTGACGGAGCATCGAGATCAGCTTATGAGGCATTTAGGGAATCTTATGAGCTTGCTATCACCGAGGCAAAGTGAGTATATTATGCTTCTTTGATAACGTCTGCTAGCTCACGCCTGGCAAAATTGTTCAAAATAATTCTATCTCTAACGACGGTTCCTACCGTCCCAAAAAGCAGTGATCACGCCTCTTCAGCCGAGGATTTTCAGAGCTATTTTGCAGACAAGATCTCGCTACTTTGCCGGGACTTCCCTGCCACAATTGATACAGTGAGAGAATTTGAGACTCTGTGGCCACTTGCTGGGCCCGTCCTCGACCGGTTCATCCTGCTGGACGCAGAGGCTGTCGATAGGCTCATAGCTGCAGGTAGACCGATCACTTGCTCCCTCAATCAGTGTCCCTCTTGGTTGGTGAAATCCTGCTTGGAGGGATTACGTGACCCTCTGTTGAAGATCATAAACAGCTCCCTTGAGCAAGGAGTTTTTCCAGAGGGTTTAAAAGAGGCGATGGTCTCTCCCCTGCTGAAGAAACCAGATTTAGATCCTTCGGTTCCCTCCAGTTACTGCCCAATTTCGAATCTCTTGTTCCTGGGCAAGGTGATTGAGAGGGCAGCAGCGGAGCAGTTGCAGCAATTCCTAGACGACACAGCCAGACTAGATCCCTTCCAGTCAGGCTTCCGTGCGGGGCATGGGACAGAGACTGTGCTGGTCTCCATCACGGATCACCTTTGATGCCAGCTTGACCAGGGCGGGTCAGTGCTGCTTGTGTTATTGGATCTCACAGCACCATTTGACACAGTCGACCACAATCTTTTGACCCACCACCTTGCTGTTGCTGGAGTCAGGGGGACAGCTTTAAACTGGTTGTCCTCCTTTCTTCACAACCGTGGACAGCGAGTGGAGAGGGGAGGCCTGGTCTCTGAGAGGTCCCCTCTATCTTGTAGGGTTCCTCAGGGGGCCATTCTCTCCCCTCTCTTGTTTAACATCTATATGCGACCACTTGCTCAGCTGGTTCGAGGTTTTGGGCTTGAGTGTTACCAGTATGCTGATGACACTCAGCTTGTGCTGAAGATGGAAGGCCGACCAGACTCTGTACCCGATTGTTTCCATCAGTGCCTTGAGGCCATTACTGGATGGCTGCATGCCAGCAGGTTGAGGGTGAATCCAGCAAAGATGGAGATCCTATGGCTGGGTCAACCAGGCAGTGGGGATATCCAGCTGCCTACCCTGGATGGCGAGGCGCTATGCCCATCACCATTGGTAAAGAGTCTGGGAATCCTTTTGGACCCTCTGCTGATGGAGGCTCAGGTCTCCGCCACTAGCAGAACCGCCTTTTTTCATCTGCGGCAGGCTAGACGGCTGGCCCCCTACCTGTCCAGGGACGACCTAGCTACGGTGATCCAGGCTACGGTCATCTCAAGACTGGACTACTGTAATGCCCTCTACATTGGCCTTCCTCTGTCGGTGATCCGGAAGCTCAAGCTGGTACAAAACGCAGCTGCTCGGCTTCTTGCGGGAACTCCGATGAGATGCCACATAACACCAATCTTACTGCAGCTGCATTGGTTACCAATTGAGCACCGGATCACTTTCAAAGTGATGGTACTCACCTTTAAGGCCTGGCATGGTCTGGGGCCGATGTACCTGAGGGACCACCTCACCCCTTACCAACCCCAGAGATCCCTCCATTCGGAGGACCAAGATCCATTGGAAATTCCCAGTATCAAGACCTTGCGTCTAACAGCAACCAGATGCAGAGCCTTCACAGCAGTGGCACCATCACTCTGGAATACTCTGCCACCTGAAGTCTGTGCCTTGTGGGATTTATCAGCTTTCCGCAGGGCGTGTAAGACATATCTATTTCGATGGGCCTTTGATCTCTGATTGTTTTTAAATTGTTTTAAATTGTGTTCGATTTTAGCCTGTTTTTGTAAGCTGCTCCAAGCTCCAGGGGAGTGGCGGCATATAAGTTCAAATAATAAATAAATAAATAAATGTGTTTTCTATCCAAATCAAACACGTGAGAATTTTGCACATTTTAAATCACTAAGTAAAGCATTTTCTATACAAGAAGTAATGTTTTTGTGTATTTTTTTCTACATAGAGAAATGCTATTTCCTATATACAAAGTGCAGTTTTCCTGAGCAAGACTACCATATAAGAATTTAGCAGAGCATAAGTCCCAAACGATGAAAATTCTTGTCAGTCTGGGATTCTTCTCATCAAGTGTTTTTCAACACTTTGAAAATGTTTTGGAATATTAGTTTTTTCCTTGGATTCGCTTATTTACAAAGTCGCTGCTACCTTGATAATAGTTGTAAACTCCTTTTTTTTTTGAATAATCCAAACCTTTTATTCCACTGCAGTAGATTCTTTTTTATTGGTGAAGGTGGTGTTCAGAAAGTGGCACTGTTCCCATGAAAATTCAAACAGCTGTGCTTTTCTGTCTTCTTTTCTCTCTATGTTGGAAGGAAGCAGGCTTTGCTTGTAGCAATTCCCACTTCAATTCTACATTTTGCTTCTGCTCACATTACCTATGTATGCTCATTGAGCCTGAACTCAGCTATAACTTTTATCTCAGCCATATTGTTTTATGACAATGTCTACGACTGTGTTATGTTTTTATTATTTTTATTTGATTGATTTTAATTGTGTCTCTGTTTTTATCTGTAATTTTTGGGCTTGTCCCTTGTAAGCCCCCCAGACTCCCCTAGGGGAGATGGTAGCGGCGTATAAAATAAAGTTACTATTATTATTAGCAATAGCCATTGGTATTTTGTTTTCTCCCTCCCTTAGATGATGGGAGTTTCTGGAACTAACTCACTTATTCATTTCCCCTCCTTTGAATACAAAGAGAATTGCAGGGATTTGCTGGAAGAACCTCTTAAGGCTTTATGTTTTAGCTGGTGACTGAAAACCTAATGATATCTTGTGCGTACATAAATTCTCAATGGAAATAGTTGGACTTCCTTTTCTACTGTAGAATGTCTATATTCAATTCAAGGTTACAGAAGTGGAGTTTCACATGTGGTGCCATTGGACAAGCAGATGCACATTTGAGGGTGCATACTATTATGCAAAATTGCTATTCAACAAAAGAACTGTGCACCATCAGGATTGTGTAGGATATTTTGCTCTCCCAACAACACACTGAATGCAGTGGCATGGATTTCGGAAGTAAAGATTCACTGCTTCTAGCACACTACTGTAAATAATGCTGCATAAATGATTGGGATCTACTTGACAATAACTGAATCTTACTGTATATGGTGAATACAACTAACTCATCAGGGACTAAAACATTTAGGATTCAATGCTAATCAGGCTTTCTGGTGCCTACAACACATTTCAGCAGCCATCTGAGAAAATCCTCAAATAAAATATGTGATGAAGTTGTTAAGAAACCCAAAACATGCTATATATTATTTTAAATTTCTAGTTATATAGTCTTTCATCCCCTGTCTTGTCCTTAGTCTTGCATGCATAGCCTAGTTCAACAAAAACCTTGTTGCAACAGAGAGGAAGTCAGTGCCTGCATGTTCCCAACAATACAAAGTAGGCCCATGCATTAGTCCTGATCTAATATGCCTTGATGACACAAGTACTATCATTTGAGATAATTTAGTCTTTTTAATCTAATTAATGCCTAAATATGTGATTCCTAAACTTTGCACCACAGGGACGCTGGCTGTATGTGGGACACTCTCACTACATAAACATTGATTTCCAGAAGATTGCAAAACATAAAACAAAACAAAAAACAAAGTCTGTTGGGCATGTGAATGACTTTGTGCTGTCAATATCTTTCACCCATGATTAACAACACACATAGAATTTCTGTGAGGAAGGTGTGATAACTGCAGAATCTTTTGGAAGGAGAGTATATAAAATAATACAGTTATAATGAATTAGACCAGTTAGATCATTCATCTGACACTGAAGGATTGGGTATCTATGGCAAAGTGTAATAAGAACTGGTAAGAGAAGGGATCATCCATGCTGTTGTTCATTTCTAGCTTGTGGTGGACACAAGGTTAATTGAATCCCACTTATCTTGGCCCATTACAGTTAATGGACCAGTCATCTTACATATAGTCATACCAATCAAGAGGGTGTTCTTATGTAATTGCCAATTAGCTGACTAGTCCAGCTGGAAGGAGCAAAGGTCTAGTGGTGCAGATGGAATTTAAAAAGACAAGCTTTCGGTGTTAGAGAAAAAGATTAAATTCTCTCAAACCCACAGAGCTTGAAAGCTCTAGGGTTTCCACAACCAATAGTCCAGTTACTGAAACACGGAGTATTGTCTTGTCTAAAATATATTTTGCAGGAGATTATGTTGTCATGGCAGTCTACTTTGACCTAAGCCGAAGGATGGGTTACTTCACTATTCAGACTTACATCCCCTGCACACTCATCGTAGTATTGTCCTGGGTTTCATTCTGGATTAATAAGGATGCTGTTCCAGCCCGAACATCTTTGGGTAAGTCAGTACTTTTCTCTCATTTGGTAATATTCTTAAAATGCTCTTACATTTCCACAGGGTTGCAGCCTTTGCTTATAGACATAGACTTTTTTTTTTGTTGAGTCAGGAGCGACTTGAGAAATTGCAAGTCGCTTCCGGTGTGAGAGAATTGGCCGTCTGCAAGGTGCCCAGGGGATGCCCGGATGATTTGATGTTTTTATCATCCTTGTGGGAGGCTTCTCTCATGTCCCCACAGGAGGAGCTGGAGTTGATAGAGGGAGCTCATCCGCCTCTCCCCAGATTCAAACCTGCGACCTGTTGGTCTTCAGTCCTGCTGGCACAGGGGTTTAACCCACTGCACCATCGGGGCTCCATAGACATAAAATATCATAAATCCAGAGATTTGTTTAGAAACATTTTTCCTTTAAAGTGTACCTATGGAATTTTTTAGGGAGAAAACATTCTATGTAATTATATTCTTTTGAATCTTATTTAGGCTCCAGCTACAGAACTGTAGCATCCAACTACCTAATTTGTACCTATCATATATACTTGTACATACATTGGAAATATCTGACAAAAAAAAACCAAAACGTGATTTAACTTATTCATGGCGCAGTGCTCTAAATTATTTGTGCTCCCTGCTGTTTTGGATGTTTGAAGCATCCGAAGTATCAGTGGCCATTTTTATAGTGGCTTCCTGTATAAGTGTTGTCTGATTTCATATGATTTGCAGAGAGCCTACAGAAAGCATCTGTTAAAACAGCCACTACCATTTTGCTCTGCCCAAAATGACAATGCTGAATGCCATTCAAGCTGAAAAAGAATATGAAAAAGGAGGGAAGGGTTGCCTTTCTTTCTCCAGTTTGGGTATGGGGCAGTGGTGGGGTGAACTACTTATTTCCTGTGCCTCTTTTTGCTGCCATCACATTGAGTCCTTAACAGAGGTATTTATTCTTTAGACTCATTTATATTCCTTTTTGTGTTTGTATTGAAGTAGACATTTTAAGTTTATGCACACAGAGGTAATAACCCCACAAATAAACTGATATTCTCCTTCTCTTTAGCCAAGATTTGTTTGTCACCCCCCCCCCCCCGCTCCGCAAGTTTTATTCTGAAATTATTCATGCGTCAAAGCATGAAGTCAACAAGTATATATGGTACTTATTTGACATATTATCAGGAACCCCCAGTGCCGGCAGGACTGAAGACTGACAGGTCGGAGGTTTGAATCCAGGGAGAGCATTGATGAGCTCCCTCGGTCAGCTCCAGCTCCCCATGTGGAGACATGAAAGAAGGCTCCTACAAGGATGGTAAAAAACATCAAAAATCTGGGAATCCCCTGGGCGATGTCCTTGCAGACAGCCAATTCTCTCACACCTGACCTGGAAAAAATTGACATACTTATAATAAAATAAATAAATAATAAAAAAAACTTTATTTGTATCCCGCCACCATCTCCCCAAGGGACTCGGTGTGGCTTACATGAGGCCAAGCCCACAACACATCAATAAACAAAACATCAAATAAAACAATCAATACAATACAATTCATATAAACATAACAAAAATAAGCAATAAACAATCAACAGTGACATGCAAACATGGTAAAAACCAATGGCTGGGCTAAATGTAATAGATTAAAATTAAAATAATGCTGACGTGACATGAGCATTTTTAGAGAGAATTGAGGGAATGCAGTTAGTCCTAGATCAATGGTAAAGTGCCTTTTGAGGGCATATTGCTGAGAGTTTCCTTATTCTGGGAAGGCACATGGGAACAACCACGTTTTCAGGCTCCTCCTAAAGACTGCCAAAGTTGGGGTATGTCTAATGTCACTGGGAAGTGAGTTCCAGAGTCGAGGGGTCACCACTGAGAAGGCCCTCTCCCTCGTCCCCACCAATCATGCCTGCGAAGGAGGTGGGAGCGTGAGCAGGGCCTCTCCAGGTGATCGAAGAGATCATGTGGGTTCACAGAAATGCGGTCCCAAACCGTTCAGGGCTTTGTAGGTCAAAACCTGCATCTTGAATTGGGACCAGAAAATGAACGGCAGCCAGTGGAGCTCATTAAACAGGAGGGTTGACCCTTTCCTGTAAGAAGCACCAGTTAATAACCTGAGTTACTGATATATTTAAAAGAATCCAAAAGGCTACTTTTTATTATGCTGTTGCATTAGGATCAAAATGTCTTGGTGTCCCAGTTGTATTGTATTATTCACTTTCTTTGTGAATTCAGTAGCTCCATGGTGTGAAAACAAAACTTGTGTTAGGCACTTGAGCTGTTGTGTGTATTACAATCTTGTCCTCAGATAAAATAGAAAATTCAGCTCTTTTAGTTCAGGCAGTACTTCATATGAATGTGATCCTGTGTGTGATAAACATTGCCATTAACAATATTGTGACACTTCTTGTACCTCAGGGCAGACTTGAGTGAGATGTTTACACGGTCAGTGGTCATACATAGATCTTAAGTAAAAGAGAGCTATTTGGAAGCTCAGTTAATCAATATTTATAAATGCTTGGAGAGATTTGGGGGGAAAAGCGGCATTTGCAAAGACCCAAGGGCATTATTATGATGTATTACTCACCTTGACCAGAGGCACTGAAATACATGCTTGCCTTTCTCACAGGAATTTCACATATATCACAATTTATAGGCAAAGCTATTTGCCAACCCTGGCCAATTGAATTGAAATGTTGGTTGTTGTCATTTCCATAATCATAAAAAAAAAAGAAAATCTAATTGGGAAGTAGACGGTTAATCTGGAATTAAATAACAGGGATTCAAATGAACACTTTTCCACATTGATTCATATCTAAGAGAGAAATTCATAAAATCCAGGCAGTTCTTGCTAGCTCTGGTTCAATGTGTGAACTGGCCTCATGCCTGGCATGTGTAGACTGTTAATGTAAGTAGGAATCTTGAGCTAATCAAGATTCCCTCCAACATGGAAGGAGCCAGAATTAAATGACCATAGTTACAACCCATGTTAAGGGTGGCTTTGATAAATAATATTCTGTCATTATAAATAGAAGGTAATGGTTTCTGTGGCTTATCCACATGGACTGACCTAAAATATGATAACATGAAAGAGGATAATTTGAGACTGGCCTGTGCTAGACCAGCATAAAAAATTACTTATTTACAATAGTTTCCTACTGTAATGTGATCTCCTGCAGTTTGACAGATCTCCCCACCCCCAGAATAAATCAGGCTTAATTCGTATGCTGATTTTGCATTTGTACAGTGTCCTTCGGTTTGTTCTGTTAAGTATGGGAAGAAGTGGACTGTGTGTCCTGCACAATAATATTAGTATGAAGTTTGGTACTTTTTAAACAATTTATTTTTCAGCCCATTGGGGCTATACAACTCATCAGTAGTGCATGTGCTTAATTCATCTTGAAATTCATCTTGAAATGGAGCTTCAAACTCCAGCAGCCAGACAACAAACACCAATAAAAATGCACATCAAGTAATAGAAAATAAAAACTTACAGTAAATAACGTAATACAATTTGAATTCAAATAAAAACAACTGGTGACAACACAACAATAAATTGAAGTTAGAAACGAGCTATACAAACTTATAGTAAATTAGAGATGAAGAGACAGATAAAGAAGAGGATGGAGTATAGCTAGGGGGAATTCTGGCAGATATGTAGCTAGGAAATATGGGAAGTGGGTACCATTTCAAAAATCTCCAAGAGGGAGAAATCAGAACTGAATAATATAAACATTCATGCATTTGATTAACTCAACCCATATGCACTTCAGACAAAAAAAAATTGAAATTGTACCATAGTTTAAAAAGTAAGGTATGGCAGGGAAAACCCATAGGAATCCAAAAACATGTTGGCTTCTATGAACACACTTCTGGACCTTCACAACATGACTCTTCCCCTTAGAAGTTCCTTGTCACGTGTTCAGACAACATACAGAAAAATAGCAATGCCCTGTTCTAAAACTGGTCCAAATCTGTTCAGCCATGCTAGTTCAACTCTCATGCTTAACATAGTCAGGCTGAAGATCTCAAGAGGGAATCTGGTGGAAGCAAGTCCTTGATTATAGCCCTATTAGTAATTCCTGAGGGCATCCCAGAATGCTAGCAATCCTCTGGTAGAGCAGGAGGAGCTGGAGAAATAGTGTGTGCCCTATAGACTGCTTATTTATGGTTAAGCAAGAAAAAGAAGATTAATTTTGGTTTTAGAAGGATATAGTGACTGGCTGGGTGTTCTCCACCTTTTTTTTAAAAAAAGAAAAATACAGATGCTATACACAGATCCTCCCCCAATAAGGTTCAGCATAATAAGCAGATTAATACTTAATGCTCTGTGCATGTGGCTTTTCTTAATAGTGGCTGTTAATGTTTGAATGCAAAGTGGAAGTCTCTCATGACCAGTAGTTTTTATCAAGTAATTTCCATGCTTTGGCGGAGATAGTATGATTTTCATGTTCTTATCTTGGTTGGAAGGGCCCTTACAATGAGAAAGAAGAAAGGCTGCCAACTAACTGGTTATTGTGTCATAGGCCAGTTAATTTATTTAATCAATGTGTGACCCCCTGGATGAACTTATTGGTTGCATCTTATGTTTTCACATGAGACTGTCTCAACTTTTATTCATGTTGCACTGTAAGTAATTCATCTTAAAAACAACTTCATTTTTTAAAAATTGTCTCTCCTTAGGTATCACAACTGTCCTGACAATGACTACTCTTAGTACAATTGCTCGCAAATCTCTTCCCAAGGTTTCTTACGTGACAGCAATGGATCTGTTTGTATCAGTGTGCTTCATTTTTGTGTTTTCTGCACTGGTGGAGTACGGGACTCTTCATTATTTTGTCAGTAACAGGAAGCCAAGCAAGGATAAAGACAAAAAGAAGAAAAACCCTGTATGTATTTTGTTACATCACAGACTATGACATTGTTTTAATTTTGTTTTCCAGACAGGAATATTTTTGTAGCCATATTGTTGTGTTCCCATTAGCTCCCAATGGGACATGTTTAAAGCATCAAACCCTACAAAGTATACACGCCATAGAAAGGAGGGTGCAGGTTAGGTATCTTTAACATGCTTTAATAGTATACAATATAGTTCTTGTTGGTTGGAAGTAATGGAGCACATCATGACCATAACTGAATAACATTTTTTCTGCCAACACCAATTTATGTCATGTTCAGGCAGAGCTGGGACACATCAAGAGCCATCAACTACATTGTGTTATCAGCAGCTTCTTCTACCCAAGGACCTTAGTAGATTTTTTGTCCCTTGTGGTTATCATGCAACGTGACCCATTCTTTTCCTGAAATTTTCTGAATCCTACACTTATATTGAAAGCTGAAAGGAATGGGATCAATTCGGTTACCTCCATTTGTGATACCTCTCCCATATGGGGTGCACTTTGAAGCCTAGAAATACAATATGGATGTTGTTATTTTAAATGTTGTAAGATGAAATGTCTCTTCTCGTGATTCTCTTGTCTCTCTTTATCCCCTTCCCCTTCCTTTTCCCTGACTGAACTTTCCATTTTGGTCCCCCCCCCCCTACCATTTACCATTTTAGTTTGGGGCAGAGTGTAGGAATAACTGTGACCCCCAAGATTCTGGACATTGCACTCATCATACTATATCATTGTGCAAACCGTCTAGAATGTATGGGAAGTGAAGCTTGATAAGTTCTAGAGGGCCTCAGATTTATCAGCTTCACATTATACAATCTTTTATGACAACACTGCAATAACACCTCTATTAGTACGATAGTATTCACATCTCTTAGGGTGAACCTGTACCATAGAATTAATGAAGTTTGACACCACTTTAACTGCCATGACTTAAAACTATGGAATCATCAGCACTGTAGTTACAACATCTTTAGCCTTCTTTGCTAAAGAGTGCTGATGCCTCATCAAAATACAGATCCCGTGCCTCCATAGAATTGTGCCATGACGAATAAAGTGGTGTCAAAATGCATCACTTCTACAGTGTAAATGCACCTTTAGTTAGTTTTGCCTGAATGCATTTGTACTTGAGAAGCCTCATGTTTAGAATAGTTGCAGAAAATAATCAGCAAATACTAAAATCAAAACTGGTACAAAAACGTTTCTTGGCTTCAACACTGCTGTATTTTTATTGTTTATTTACAGTATATGGGCATTATCTTTAAAATCATTTATAGGACAATCTTTTAACAAGTCTTAAACTCAGGATGACAGGGCAATTCTTCAGGGAGATAGATAGGGTGAGACAAACAGCATCTTCTACACAGGCCCAAAATCCATGATAAGTAATGGGTTTAATGGATGTGTCCAAATGATGCCTCCAGTAAACCCAGATTTATCCAAAGTAAACTAGGTTTTCTCGGTTTGCTTTGGATTAATTAAACACCTCAATAGATCTAGACCTTAATGAAAGGTCCGAGTTTGTTGAGGTGCTGAGCCTGTGGAGACTGACTTCTGGGACTGCTTCTGCAGTCCTGGGGATGAGTTCACACAGCTATTTCTGCTTCTTCAGGCTACAAAAACATCAGGAGGTAGGAGGCATGGAGGAGAAATTCCCCTCCTCCACATTCCTGATGCATCATTTCCTCATGCCAGAAGACCTGTAGAGAGAGGCCACACTGCCAGCAGGCCTCTCTGGTAAGTTTTGTTTGACCCATGATGCCATCTAGCCACTCCTCCCAGGGAAACCCAAGGTTTGGGTGAGGGATGATGACTGAAACCCAGGAGGAAGCAGGTTGCTTTAATTCCCCTCCTTCCTCTTAGGTTTTAGTATAGTGTAAAAGGGCACTTAGGCAAAGGTTTGTGAAATCCTTAAATCAGACTCACACTGTCTGGTTAGGGTTCGTGTGTCTTATTTTTTCTTTGTGACCCCATACTCCCAATTATATCTCTTTGGTCTATTTGGGAGGATAAATAAATACACCAGCCTCAAAGCTGGCATAGTTTTTTCTTGGGAAAATAGGTAGTTCTTGCATACAATATATTCAAAATATCCAGCTCCCATGTGCCCGTTTTGCAATTACAAGTGTCAGAGAACCAACAGTGGAGCTGAGAACCAACAGTGGAGCTCCTCCTCTGTCCATGGATGTCCTTATTGTGCATGGGGAGGGAGACCTTCTATGCCTCTTGTCCCTTGAGGTGCCCTTTCAATGAATTATATGATTGCAGCTTTAAACATGTAGGTTTTTTTCTTTAAAAAATCTTCTGTTTGTTTTATAGGTATTTATTTCAGTTCTACTTGTTTTACCTTTGATAAACTGCCTTGAAATCATTGATGAAAGGTGGTATGTAAGTGTTCTATATAAACAGAGTTCCTTTTATTTATTTATTTTGTGATTCATTGGTGGAAAAGCATGGATGAAAATATGGGCAGTGGACTATGGTTTAGAAGCCTTGAAATGGTGTCTCTTCAAGACTACTGGGTCTTTCTCCCCAGTAGAGGAAGAGTCATCAAACAGAGCATTTGAATGGCTGGCCCACAGCGTGTTTTTATCCCAATTTGGAAATCATGCAAATCACAGGATCCTTTGTTATCAACATGTTTTAAAGTGGAATTTCACTATTTATATCTTAGATCCTTCTTATATAGTAGCCATTTTTTCAATTAAAGTTCATGTTGAAAATTCTATCTTAAATCATTTTCTATTTCTTTTCCTCCCCCAAAATTTGATATAGTTTAGAAAAGTATCTTTAATTCATGCTGCTTTTGTCTCCTTCCTCCCCTTTTTCCTTTCTTTAATTTAAAAATTCTGATTCTCTTTTCTCTGTCTACAAAATCAAAGCTTCTTCGGATGTTTTCATTCAAGGTATAATATTTTTGGTATAGAAATCCACTGCATGTGACTGCTGAATTGAACAAATAGAGCTTCAATATAGATTTTTAGACATTTCTGCATTCTACTTGGAACAGCCTTGGTGTGAAGTAGAATGGATCACATTTAGAAATTACCATGATGTAGATTCAGCAGCCTAAACACCAGTTCACTAACGTTTTGAACTTAGAATAAGTTCAAAGGATTTTAACATGTTTGGATCGCATGAATGAAGAGAGCCTAGTAGTATACCCCAAACATCTGTGTTGCTCTCTTTTAGTTTATCCATGGGATCCAATCCAGCTACACTGAAAATCCACAATAAACCCTTTTAGAACTCGGTTCTGAGTCTTAATTATCTCATTTGAAGACATGCAAACTCTATATCTATGTAAGATCTGTATGAAACAATGAAGTACCATTTGGATATATTCTCAATATTGTTCTTATGAAAACTATTGGAGTTTTGAAAGGGTGCTTACATGTAATGCTATCACTAGGTCTTCAGACACGCTATTCAAAGTGACCAATACAAGTAGCTGTATAACAAATTCAAATATCCATCGTTTAGAAATGAAGATATCTTTTTCTGGGTTTTAAAAAATATAAATTCATGGTGAATTAAATGATTTTTAAAACTAATTTTAATCATGTTTCTATCTCCAGCTTTCATTTTAAGAAGCTACTCTTTTTTATTGCTCATGTACTTAACTGCTGCTTCATGCAGCATGTCCACCAAAGGATCAGAAAAGCTTATTGGTAAAACAATATTCAAATGATTATACATACAAATGCTATTCACTGTGTTGGCATTTATGAAGCTTTTGGTTGGTGAACAGCTTATTCAAAGTTGCATGTTATCAAAAATACATAGTATCAGAAATAACCATCTAACTTACATTCAAGTAATGTATCCAGTAGTATCCCCTTACCCTTAACCAGTTTTAGATTTCTACTTATATAAACATAAAGCATCAATTTCTTCACTTTTAAATTTTTATAGTGCTAATTATGATTGCTTCACTATGTCAAGTAATCTTTGAACAATGAAAAATGAATCAAGTGCATTTTAGGCTATGTTCATATTTGGAATTATACCCTGCTAAATTCCTACATTTATGGAAATGTGAATTCAAAGCACAGACACTGGGCTGTAGGTCCTCCACTTTCTGGGATTTAAGAGCCCCATGAAAGTGGGCAAAAACAAAATGGAAAAAAACATTATTTTTTTAGAACCTCAGATAACACTTTTTTAGGAATCTCTAGGTTCTCCTGTATGGTCAGATTCCACCAGAATATGATCATAGAACTGCACTGGAGGACACAGAGATTCCTTGAGAGGTGTTCTCTCTGGAACTCTCTATGTTCTCCAGTGTGACGTCATTTTCTTAGTGTGACCTAAATATTCATAGAGAGAGCAACTTAATCGAAACAGCAAATCATTAAAACCACAAAAGTTAAACCCACAAATGTGGAGGGCCAACTGTGTATTGTTCCAATTAAATTCAAAGTGAAATTTCTTTGTTAACATCCTTATTAATATCCTTAAGAATTTGGGGAACCCCTCTTTTGTCCATTGTGTAGAGTAGCACACTTTCACAGACCAAATACTAGTATAAATAGGACTGGCTGAAAAAAAATGCAATCATTCACTCTTTTCCTTTTTTCCGCTCTCCATGGCTCATTTGTCCTAGGCACCTACAATTGATATCCGTCCAAGGTCAGCTACTATCCAAATGAACAATGCCACACACCTCCAAGAACGGGATGAAGAATATGGGTATGAATGTCTCGATGGCAAGGACTGTGCAAGTTTTTTCTGCTGCTTTGAGGATTGCCGAACAGGAGCATGGCGGCATGGGAGGATACATATTCGCATTGCCAAAATGGACTCTTATGCCCGCATATTCTTCCCCACTGCCTTTTGTTTGTTTAACCTGGTCTACTGGGTGTCCTACCTTTACCTTTAAACAAGCAGAAAGGAAATTTGTGTCACAAGCCTTATTCTCAAAAAATGTATGAAATGGTTTCCTATACTAATTTGCTCAGATGCCATGACTTAGTGGCTGTAGTGAACATGTGGACCAACAAACACAGGGATGTTCCTGCAAGTTGGAGCCACCACCTTCTCTTCAGTTTCAGGGAGTATGCTGCAAGTGCACCAATATGCACACACACAGCATTCCCTGACATGGATGAATGAGGGCAGGTGGGAACAGGTCAACCCTGGCTCATCTAAGCTGCATTAAGCGCCAGACTTTCATGGAACTTAGAACAGCTTTATTACACAGTGGTTTCAATTCCTTAGTGCCATAATTCAGTAAATATTAACCATAACATTGTTGGGCTACTGTAAAATCATTATGGCTTGAATGCTCTCATACTATATTTTAAGAAATTTGATACAGGCCAAACCAAGTATCAATTAGAAATCCACCAGAGAATGTGTGGGATAAGGCCCTCACAAGCTCAGTGTTTGAGTATTACAATTTTAGCTATCAATAGTCATCATTTATAATTAAGAAAGTGAAAAAAACACTGTATAGTTTGTTATCATTGATTATAAATATGTGATATATTTGGCCACTGTGGGCTTTTCTTTTTGGAAGAGTCATCTCTCAGTTCAGACCACGCTAACTAAGGGGGAAAGAGTTTTTTCTTTGCACCTGAATAAAAATTGTGTGCTTGGGTGCCCTCCTGAAGAGCGCATGTACAAATGCTGTAAATACTCCACTACCTTGTAGTGCTTGGGTCTAGTGCATGAAGACTGGGGGGGTCAGGGGCAAACTAAATGGAATGAAGGTACCATATTCAGTATTGTCTTTCATTCTGTATCCCTGATTTTGCTACTGTAGCAGAAAAATACTGGTAAAAATCATCTTGTTTTTCAAGCAGAAAGACCATTACCACCATGCATGGGAGATTTGGACGAACAGTGCAATCCATGAGAAGGTAGACAAGCCTTAAAAAGTTGACCAAAATGATACCCATTTCATGGTACAATTCAGTAAGGCCAATATAAATAATACTTTAGTCTATAGCTTAGCTCCAGGTGTTAGCTGCTGTTTTATTCCTCACTTTCCATGTCAACTGAACCTGCAATTATTCTGTATGGCAAGATTGGCTGTGGTCTTTTGAAGCATTTGTTTGTAGTGAAGGGATTTTTCCTCACTCCAAATGCTCATCATTTGTACCTAGAATATGTTTGCTGAGATGCACGATCCATCTGAATGAACTAGAACTGAATATTGTTCTTACTGTTTGCTTTTCACATATACATTTGTTTCCCAGGCAGAAGCTGGGACATTTTCATTTGTTCCACTATATGGACCATACATTTGTGTGATAATGTTAGTGCTCCTTTTGTTTTGTTTTGTTGTTTTTTGTTTTTTTTAAAAAAACTCCCTTCTCTCTCTCTCTTTCTCTTTCTCTCTCTCTCTTTCTCTCGGGTCTCTTGGTTGTTATGTAGTCTATCACAAGCTAAAACATAGCATAGCAACCATTTTGAAACAAAAATGAAAGGGGGGGAATTGTCTTTGTTAATAAACAATATCTGCATAGTATGTGTGCTTTAAGAGACCCAGTTGGGTGAATTGTCAATGTCATTTAACTGGCTTCTTTTCAAACATCTGTGCAATGCTCAGTTATGCAAACTTAAGCACATGTAAATAAAGACTGACTTTTTTACAGTCACATACTGAGAACACAAGCTCATCTCAAGTAGGCTTGCAGCTGGGAAGGAGGAATAATCTATATATATATATATTATCATTACAGAATTAATGATATTACTGATAGCCAATACAGAGACTTAAGGACAGTTTTCCAATGTCTGTATAGTTTTGGAAATAAATATGTATAGAAAGGTATAACTCTTTCCTGATCATCAACTGCTCCTTAATGTATTTTAATGAAGAAAATGCACATATCCATAGTTTTTTTTTCCAATAAAATTGCTGCACTAAAGTTTACAGTGGGTTTTTTTGTGTCTGAATTGTATAACTAGGGTGAATCTGTGTGCATGGGTGTCTGCATGAATACTTTACCTGCAGGCACACTGATATATCCAAATGATTTTTTTTAAAAAAACCCTCGATCTTTGTTTATAGGACTCTCTTTCTCTCTTTTCTTTCCCCCATTTCATATTCAAAGCAATAAAAGACCATAGTTTTTTATTTGAACTTTTAAATCATGTATGCTTAATTGAATGCATGTAAAACCTCTTAGTAAAGCCTCTGCAGAGGTTGTTATGTGTACAACCATCTCTAGGACTGAATAATATGTGGATTTATTTTATCAACTTCTCACACCATCATTTTATAAATGAATTTCTACATTCAAAAAAATATCTGAAGACAGACTATTCCATGCAGAGTTCATATAATGCCATAGGCAGCGTGACATATGGCTCGCTTAGCATTCTTGGTCAGTTTGTTTCCTCCACTTTGATCCATCTCAAGGGACCTCCCTATTGCAGAAGAATAATTTTAAGTTAATCTTATAGAAACTGTGAGTACTGGAAATTTAGCAATGATTCCTCTTCAGCAAGAAAATTAATAATGTTGAACAGATTCATTGGCCCATGCCAGTATGTGGAACCTGAGCTCAGCACCTTGTATATTTCCTTTATAGTTTGGTCTAAAACTTGAATTGCATGCACAACTTCCCTATTGGCATAATAGGGTAGTTGTGCATCCAATTCCATCAGCTCTCACTGATGCATGCAATGTGGTGAAGTCACATTGAGTTTCTCACATGTAATAGAATGGGCATATGTTTTTACAAGGGTTTCTGGGTCTATAACAATTTTGCTATACATTTATGGGAAAACCTGTGTGGATTCAGGCAAATCAAGGTGGACAGTTCCCTGAAATCTGGACATTAAAATGACACCAAAGAAATGAAAAGCTTGACAAATTTATTTTCATCCATGTGTTGAGGCTGCTGTTTTGTAAAGAAGGGCTTGCACCAGCACGTCTGAAATCAGCTTTAACACATTGAACATTATTTAATGGGATAGAGCTATGTTTTTTTAATGAATCAGGAAATGTGAACTGAAATGAAGTTATTCATTCCTACTTTACTTGGATACCACACATCCAGTCATCTTTCACCAATCAATAAACAGCTTGGAGCTTAGCTGATATTGCTTTCACCAATTTTATGAAGGAACATGAAGTCATGAGCATGGACTGATGCTTTTCTCATATTGTACTCATAGCTTTCCATTTGTACAGACACTCCCAACCTGGAAAAGATTATTGAGAAATACCTCTCTTCCAGTTTTATTTATTTATTTATTTATTTATTTATTTATTATTTGCACTTGTTAACCGCCACTCTCAGCCCGAGGGCAACTCGTGGCGGTGTACAGAACATAGAAAGACAACAATTTACAGTAGATCAAGACCATACACGACATCTTACTAATACAACAACTAACTAACAACTAATTAAACTAAAAATCCGCTTCGTCTAGTTTGGGTCGTAATCAATCTCATAGTCATAGTCCATTCCGCTGGTCATTCCAAAATCATAGCACTTAGTTGAAGGCCTTTTCGAAGAGCCAGGTTTTCAGGCCCTTGCGGAAGGCCATGAGGGAAGGCGCCTGTCTGATTTCAGCAGGGAGGGAGTTCCACAGCCGGGGGGCCACCACCGAGAAGGCCCGTTCTCTCGTCCCCGCCAGGTGTGCCTGTGAGGCAGGCGGGACCGAGAGAAGGGCCTCCCCAGATGATCTCAAGGTCCTCGTGGGCTCGTAGGCCGAGATGCGGTTAGCAAGGTATTTTGGGCCGGAACCGTTTAGGGCTTTGTAGGATAACACCAGCACCTTAAATTGGGCCCGGTAGCAAATCGGCAGCCAGTGGAGCTGGGACAGCAAGGGCGTTGTGTGCTCCCTGCGTCCCGCTCCGTATTCAGCACTGACTCAGTTCATTCGTATTCAGCACTGACTCAATTTTCATTGACGTTTTAACATGCTTACCCAATACATACATTATTATATTCACTGTTGTTTGCCTCAGATCTACAAGTATATCTAGATTTTTCAGATTTTATATGACACACTATTTTGTCTTGTCATTTTCATATCCAGAACCGTTTGAGTGGGGCTATGTCAATGTAAACTATAAAATAAATTAAAATACATCTAAGTAATGTGACCAAACATTAGTTTTGACACATTTCTTCCAATAATCAAACAATAAGAAACACAATCTTCAGGTGCATTCCAAAGCTTAAATCTGGATCTTCAGAAGATCTTTCTTGCTAAGTAGCATGATTTGTTCTGAGTCAGACCAATTATCCTTATAGTTCATTCTTTCCTAGTTTGTAGGTTGTTCTGTAATTGTTGCTGATCTTTTATAATTTGAAAAAAACCCAGCAACTAATCATGTTTCCCACTTTGTCTAGATTAATTTATCACCTTTACTGGCAAGGCAAATCAATTTACTTAATGTGGGATCTTGTTATTTAAAATCTGGAAGTTGATCCTAAAGTTGAAGATCTCGTTTTGGGTCTAAATATTCATGTCTCCACAATCTTGCTGAATTTCTAATGGAATACATGCTAGTAGATCTAGTCTCACCACCCCAATTGAATTTGGGATAATTTGGACTTGATTCAGTCAGGGTTTAATTCATATCTGAATCAGACAAGAAAAACCCCTGTTGGTTCTATACGACCTATCAGTAGATTTTGATAACATTGACTATGGTATCATTCTGGTTTGCCTTTCTGGAATGGGAGTCGGAGGCACCATTTTATGATAGCTTATAACCTTCCTAGGGAAATGAGTTCAGAATGTGGTGCTGGAAGATTCCTGTTGAACATCCTGGCTATTGCCCCATGCTTCTGTTTCATTCACTATGCTATTTTAAATATACATGAAACTGCTTGGAGGAGTTTTATGGTGATCTGGGATTCAGTACCACACTACACTCTGTGTTTCTACTCCACCTAATCCCAAGGAAAGTATAAATCCCTGTTTGATGTCAGCAATAGACTTACATGTATCTTCAACTCATTCTGATGAATGGTAATCTTAAAATGACCCTATCATATCATTTTCAAAGCAAGGTTTGTTCAGATGGTGTCTGCCATTGCCTTCTTCTGGGGCAGAGAGAGTGAGACTTGCCTAAGATCACCCAGTGGGATTCTATGGTTGATTCAAACACTGGCCTTCCAGAGTTCAGCATTCAAACCACTACATCACATTGGTTATCTAATAAATTGGATGATGGCAAACAAATCGAAGCATAATCCAGGCAAGACAGAGATGTGCTTGATCAGTCAAAAGGCAGACTTAAAAAAGGGAATCAACCTGTTCTAGACACAGCTATGCCACCCCTGAGAACAGTTTCACAGTTTGGAGAAACACCTATTGACCCTGGACTTGGAATGCCCAGATGTCTGCAGTAGTGCATTTATATAGTTAAAATAGTTCACCAATATTTTCCATTATTAAAGAGGCCAGATCTCGTCCAAATGATATATGCCTTAGACACTGCCTTTAGATTACCCTAAAACAGTATATAGACGTTGCCTCTGGAAACTGCTCAGAAACTGCAATCTAGCAGTTAACTTGGACTGGTCACAAGAAGTATACAACTCTCTTCTCACAACAATTCTACTGGCTACTTATATATTTCTGGCACAATGTAAACTTTTATATGTTTGTCTCAGTATTGAAATCTTGAAAAGATATTTCCCCCTTCATCCCCCAGTCCTCATAGACATCTTTCATAGGTTTTATTTATTTATCGTGTCAGGCAACCAGACAATTGTATTACATTTCTAACAGAACAAAACAAACAAACAGACAAAACACAAAATTTGCAAGCTTGGTAGTTGATTAAATGTCCTTTGACCAGTATCTGGCCACTTGGAGTGCTTCCGGTGTTGCTGCAAGAAGGTCCTCCATTGTGCATGTAGGAGGGCTCAGGTTGCATTACAGTAGATGGTCAGTGGTTTGCTCTTCTCCACACTCGCATGTCGTGGATTCCACTTTGTAGCCTGCATCTTGTGGTGCCAGAGCGCAGTCTGTTCAGTGCCTTCCAAGTTGCCCAGTCTTTTGTGTGCCCAGGGTGGAGTCTTTCATTTGATATCAGCTATTGGTTGAGGTTCTGGGTTTGAGCCTGCCACTTTTGAACTCTCGCTTGCTGGGGTGTTACAGCGAGTGTCTCTGTAGATCTTAGAAAACTATTTCTTGATTTAAGTCATTGACGTGCTGGCTGATACCCAAACAAGGGATGAGCTGGAGATGTCTCTGCCTTGGCCCTTTCACTATTGGCTGCTACTTCTTTCATAGGTACATGAGAGACAATCTTCTTGGAGGTTAGGTTCTTGTGGGTTTTTTCGGGCTATAGGGCCATGTTCTAGAGGCATTTCTCCTGACGTTTTGCCTGCATCTATGGCAAGCATCCTCTGAGGATGCTTGCCATAGATGCAGGCGAAATGTCAGGAAAAATGCCTCTAGAACATGGCCCTATAGCCCGAAAAAAACCACAAGAACCTAGTGATTCCAGCCATGAAAGCCTTCGACAATACATTGAACTTCTTGGAGGTTGCTTCTATGCTCTTGAATTCCTTTTGTAGGGGGGCTAAAATAACCCACATCTTGCACCATTATTGTGTTCTAACACTGTTATTCAAATGAGCTCTCTGTATGGTGACACATATGTATTTCATAGTTCAAGATTATCAGCTACTGTATGTATCTTGCATTTCGCATGTTTTGTTTAGCTCTTGGCCATTAGAAAATAAATATGGCTTCATTTGTGGGTCTGATTGATGATCTCTTAAAAACTGTTCGAGGGAAGTGGGTTAATCACAATAAATGCACATTCTCTGTGGCATCTAATTTAATTCTGACTTTATACAAATCAGCTCCTTGCAGAGTTCGTTGCTTTGTTAACACACACAGAGAATATAGGGATAGGATCCGTATACAGCAAAATCATTATGAATTATAAGGGACTGACATATTCTCTAGGTGGCATACCTTACCACACGGACACACACACACACACCACTATCATGCAAGTTTCAGTTTTTTCTTGGTAGCTTTTAAAATAAGAACAGACTATTTTGTGAAAGCTCCCCAGGGACTTCAGGTTGTTAACACCCTAGCTGCTAGCAACCTAGGCATACAATTCCCATCAAATAGTTGTAGTGCATCTATCTGACAGGTGATAGATAGCTGTGTGGATAACAAAACTTTTTGTTAAACTGGCATAGCAGTCCAACCTTGTTCTTGCTCAATTTAAGGTAATGAGGGTTGGCTTAAAATATCCAGCTTTATGACAAGACCCCTAAGGATATAAAACCACTTTGAGCCTCTGCATTAATGAGCACACAAATATGTATCACAGTTTCATGCTTTGGGAATGAAAATGGCTGAAAAGTAGAACTTTGTCAAATTCCTCTGTGAACGTATGATAGAACTTGCACTAAGTGGCGGATGGGATTCCACAAATCAGTAGAACAAAAGCACTACTAGCTGACGAATGGAAAATACTGCCTGTCAAGGTAATAATATAATTAGCCCAAGAACATTAAAATGCTGGGCAGCTTGTGTTTGCAGTCCTGGGTGTATTTTAAGTGTTGACTTCAGAAGCACATATAAGGTTTATACTGTGATGCAAAAGACTTTACTTAAGAGTTGCCAATTTTTCATTGATCTCTGCTTCCATTTCTATCACAAATGTTTATTCTTCAAAAACTAGCAGTTATCAATGCTCATCATGGAAAAATTATTTTGTACAGCTCAAATTGCCGTTTATATAGAATTAGGATTCCCCTCTTTAAAAAAGACAATAGAATAACGTTACCATATTGCTCACCAGAAATAGTAAACGTTTACAAGAAATGGTTCCTGGGAATTGTATTACTGTCTTTACTGTGCTTTAATAACCTTGGCTGAGATCTGACATCAGAGACTAGATTATGAAAATGGAGTGACATGATATCCAAGCATCCTAATGAGTTGCAATGATGTACAATGGAGCATCATTTAAGCTGTCCCATTGCACAATGGTGGTTCCCATTGCACTATGCATTGGGACAAGTTGTGCTTTGGAACACATTGAGCTTTGGGAAACATTGTGCAATGGAATCAGCTAGATTGCTTAATGGTCTTGATTGTCCTGGTGTAGCTAGCTACAGTTACCATCGTTTTTTGGGAATATGCATTTCCTACAATGTCATAATTCAACTATCATTTTTGATGGCATAATATCTCACTAGATTGCTGACAACTTTATGAGCTATAGTTTATGAGATAATTGTACTAACTCATGAACACTATTCAATTAATAAAGGATACATCAAAATTCATGGCTAATTGAATTTGTGCTTTGGTTATGTGCAACATTAACTGGGTGCATTATAAATGATAATGTTAATATATAAAGGAAGCAGTATAGTTGGAAATACCTTTTGCCTTATATTGCTCATTCAGGTAATCTGGAAAGATTGTTTTGATATTCTTAATAGCCTACTTGGGGTTTTTTTTTTACCACTTTAAAAATGTTGCTATCTATAAACATGCTGCTTGAGTCTCCATTTCTGATTTAAATATTTAAGATTCTATGTGTTTTCATTTCTGAATTATCCTTGATATAATTTTTTACTTTCCCACACCAAAAGCAGCTTTCCATTTATTCCAGACATCTTCTTCTCTTTTTGCTAAAAGTAATAGCTCATCAATACCAGTGGTAAGTCAAAAATGGTTATTGCATTTGTTTAATGATTACTAAGATGATAGTTGATGCATTCAGTTAATCATTAATAAGTTAAAAATGTAATTCCATCACAATTATATTAGAAAATGGGAAATATGAGCTTTTGTACTTATGTTTAATTGCCTCTCTGTTTAAATCAAAAGTTTTTTCTTAGAACTCTGACCAAAATGACAATAAGCTGACAGGAATCTTCACAATTTGGGATTTGTTCTTTACAAACAATAACATGATTGTTTTGTCCAGAAGACAACTTTTTTTATGCAGAAAATACTGCTTCCTCCAAGAAAATTTTCTGCACAAAGCATGTGTGAATATTTGATAGAATAAATCTTGAATTGCAAATATTTTTAGAAAATTGTGGCTTTCAAATATTTGCTCATAGTTCAGTGAAAGTAGCTAAAATTACATTTCATTTCCCTTGAAAGGAGAAATGAAATCCTTTGTGTCCTTTGTTCTAAATAGACGCCCGCATTTCCTCCTCTGAAAAAATTCTAGAACTATACTACAACTATACCAAAGATCATCTGGGTATTTGCTCTGGAAAGGGTGATGGCCATGAGTTTCTAAAATAATTTCTGATATGTTTCTCTCTCATATATTTGCGCTCTAGACTGTTTTATGTTTATGTTGGTGTAAATGAGTAGCATGGGGGAAAGGGGAAAGCTCACGTGTCAAATACAATAGAGGGCATGGGTGAACAAGGTGAATTTCCCCTCCTTCTTCACTGCCCTCTTTTCAGGTTATCTTGATTTCTTTTCTTTTTCTTTTGGTTATGTGCTTACCTGACCTCTACTGCTGCCATCCCATGTTAAGGAAAGAAAAAAGCATATTTTCTGACAGGTAGAGGTGAAGGATGAGGGCCTGTTCTATTATATATATCCTGATATGTATGTGTAAGACACACACACACACACGTATCTAATTGACTAGGACATTCACAGACATCAAACACAATGCAATGTTGTTCTTGTTAGTGAAACTTGTTCAGTATTCCACAGTACTCTTATTTTGGAGAGAATGGTGGGGAATGTCTAAAAATAGCAGGGAAAAAGCCAAAGGGAGCATCTTGCTTGCTCTATTTAGCTAACCTTATTTGGGAGCAGAATATGAGGCCTGTTTGAAGGATACTTCTTTCAAAAGGTCTCTAAAATGTCTTCCCTCTCTGTTCCTATTCTGTTCCTAGATCAGGGGTAAAAATCATGGGTTCCTTCGGGTGCAGCTGGGCTTTAGTTCACTGCATTCTTCACCATTCGCTATGTGGGCTTGGACTGCTGGGATTTGAAGTCTGATAACATCAGGAAGCTTTCTGAATTCCCATCCCTGCTCTTGAAAGAGATAGAGACAAAGAGAGAACTGTCCAGGCATTAAAACTGTCAGAGCACAATTCTTCTCTGTGATGCATCTACAGGATAAGTGCAATCTACAAAAGATAAGGGACCCTAGCTTTGGAAAGCACTGCCCAGGGAGGCACATCAAACTCAAATGCGTATTTCTTTCAACACTGGTTAAAATCTCCTGATTTGCTCAGGCATTTGCAACTATTGGCTGGATTACCTGGTTTGCATGGTTCTGTCAAAATTGTGATATTGCTGCATGTTTAAATACATCAATCTTTGCTGGCACTTGTTTAACAAATGCAGGAATAAGTTACTTGTTGTGTATTGTATCCCCCCTCTTTTGTAATTGAATTCAGAAACTCCCTTCTTCAAATACCACCTTTTTATGAGGGGATTCAGAGTGATTTCCAAGTAACATCATCAAGACATACAAAGTAAATAACATAAACATAAATTAACAAAACAATATAGGCATAAAAAGTCACAGTAGCACATGTATATATAAAAATAATCCAGCCTGTTGGGCAATTTAAAAGGCCAGTCCGAGGCTAGTGCAAGCTCAAAGTTTCTAGAGGGCCCAGGACAATAGGTGCAGTGCTATAGCAGGCCACAACAATAACAGGTATCTCCTATGGCTGTTCATTTCCAGGGCCTATTAGGGGAAAATGACCTGGGTAATTGGTAGAAAAAGATCTGGCCATATTTGACAATGTCTGGGCCTGAGCTAGAACTAGTTGTTCTCAAAGGCTTGTTGAAACCACCAGGTCTTCAAGCTCTTACGAAAGGAGGGGAGGGATGGGGCCTGTCTTATTTCTCTACGAAGGGCATTCCAGAGGCAAGAGGCCACCACCGAGGAGGCCCTCTCTCTCATTCCCACCAATCATGCTTCTGATCGTGGTGGAAGCAAAATGAGGGCCTCCCCAAAAGATCTTAAAGTTTGTGCCAGGTCATAGAGGGAGATCCAATTGTGAAAATAGGTTTAGGGCTTTATAAGTCTTAATCCGCACCTTGAATGCGGCTCAGCAACTTATTGGCAGCCAGTGAAGCTGTTTTATAAAATGGGCATTGTATGCTTCCTATAATTTGCTCCAGTAAGGAGCCTGGCTGTGCCCATTGTACCAATTGAAGCTTCCGGGCCAAGTTCAAGGGCAGCCACACATAGAGCGCATAGAGCGCATTGCAATAGTCCAATCTAGATGTAAGCAAGGCAGATAAGAGTTTCTATATCAAGTCACTCTGCTGGTTGTCAGTTAGTTTCCAGGCAAAGTACAAAGTGTTAGTTTTGACCTTTAAAACCCTTCATGATTTGGATCCAGGTTACCTACAAAACTCGTACAATCTGCCCCAGACACTGAGGTTTTATGGTGGGCAGCTACTCCAGCCTGCCAGAACGTGACTGGCAACCATCACCCTTTCATTGGCCACCCCAAGACTGTGAAATGACCTGCCGGAAGACCTCCAACAGCTAGATCAGCTTTCAGAATTTAAAAAACACTTGAAGACCTATCTCTTCTAGCAGACATACCCAGCCAGTTTTAATCACAAATTTTAAACTTGTAACTTTGTTCTGTGAATGTTAATATGTATTTTGTACAGATATGTTTTAAAATGTGTATTTCACAGAATCCTTTTAGATATTCGTGTGTTTTAGCAATGTTGTAAACCTCCTCGAGCCATGAGGAGAGGTAAGTAAGAAATAATAATAATAATAACAACAACAACAATCTTTATTTATACCCTGCCACTATCTCCCGAAAGGGACTTGGGGTGGCTTACAAGGCAATCCAAGTGTATCATAACAAAAATGGTACATGTGTATAAAGCAATCATCATAATCACCATCCCTAACGCTTCGTCTTCTGCAAAATGCTAAAAGATATTAGCTATGATGCCACTATTGTTGCCTCTGAGAGATCATCCACCAGTGCCACCACCTCCCTCATACACCCACACAGTACACCAGTAGTTGCTTGGCACATTTAGTTAGACGTGTGTGAAATCAATTTTGGATTTTTTTTCAAAATTTGGGTGGCTCCCTCTTTTGATTCAGAAAGATTCGGGGGGATTTTAATCCAAATTGAGAAGTTTTGTTATTGTTTTGGTAAGATTTGTTACATTAGCGGTAATGGGGAAATTTTCAAGGCTTGTTTCTCTATAATTGTTATGGCTATCAGGATGAAACTTGCCACACTTATAGGCCATATTTATGACTGTAAGCCTGCGAAGTCCAAGAACTTTTCAGTCATCCATTGATTTTTAATATTTTTTAATTCTGCAAATATTTTTTTTAAAATATATTACAAGAGGGATTCCTTTGAGTTTCTGCACAATGACAAAATCCTGCAAGGTTTCAGAAATATTTGTTCATCTATTGATTTTTAGGAGTTTTTTTCAACTTAAGCCCATGTAACAGGGGACTGTTTATGCTGTATGACCATCTGGGAGGGCTTGGCTGGTGTATAGTAACTCCATCTTCCTGCTAGGGCTAGGAAAAGAGGAGTGTTATTTTAAACCCTTTTAAAGTTTCAGTGTTAATCAACAAAGAATTGATCTCTCAAGCACTCAACTTTCGCTGAGGGGAGGAAACTAGCTTTGCAGCTACTACATTCAGCCCCTTCCTTCCTCTGCCCCAGGCAATTTTGTTACATTGTAAAAAAAATACTCCAAATCTCTGAATGTTTTTGAAATTTTTCTGAAACATTTTGGAATGGCTGTTTTGTTTTGGAAAGATTCGGATGCTGGCTTCCTGGTTTGTTTTTCGGTGATTCCTAATTACGAATCACCCAAATCTCCCAAAATTCGAAACAAACTCCAAAATTTTGCACATCTCCACACTTAGTCTGGCTCCTCAGCAAAATCCTATCTGACATGGAAGACCCTTTCATCAGCACTGCTGCCATTAGCAGAGACTCTTCCCAAGGCCCACACAATCCCACCACTGCAAAAATATTGTGCTATTCTGAGAAATGTATATGTCTATGATTTTTTTCTGAGAAAAATTGATGCACACATGCTTATAGTCATTTTAATGCCTGAGATGTATAACTAGAGGCCCATCCAAACAGTACCTTTATCCCATGAGCTTCCACAGCAAACAGGAGGGTGGCCAGATATCATTTCCTGTAAACACGGAAGCAATCACTACAAAAGGCAAAAAACATAAGATTTCCAGGTGTGGGAATACTGTGGTTTTGAGCCAAATATGTGGATCTTCACATGTCTGTATGTCCCTGCAATTTTAAATCACAGGAATTTTTAATCTGGGTTTATTCCTGGGTTTTAGATGTTTGTACCTGATTGGTCGCTTCCTAAAAAGAAGGTGACACTTGAGTAGAAGGCAAAAAAAAAATGTTTGTGTGCCAGAAAAAAACCACCAAAGTTTCTAGCAGAAGTCCTGCGGTAGCCATCTTGGGAGCTTCTAACTCTCACAACAAAGCATAAAGTCTAGACAATGGAGGCAGAAATCCCAGGACCAACAGATCTGCATGTGGACCCCTCCTGAAGTCCCAGGATTTTGGCCCCTGTTTAAAACTCATTATTTAGTGCTATCTGGAAGTACCCTAGGTTTATCTGTTGTTTGCATGTTTGCATGCACACTGATGTATCTAAATTCGAAGTGCTTTTTAAAACTACAATTTTTGTTGTTAAATTAATGCTTTAACAACAGGTTCCTCCTCTTTAATTGCTTCTTTGGAAGCAGGTACAACATGTTTTCTCTTGGGACTAGCTATTCTTGAGATTATCTGACTAATGGAAATGCATAAAAGTTCCATATGTTTACTTTTTGATATCAAATTTGCAAATTATTGTATAAGTGAGATGGAAAAGTTGCCATTATTATCCCCCTTCTACTTCTTCCTCATTCTTGCCATGCCTCCTTATTCTCCTCCTCATTTTCAATCTTCTCCTTAAAAATTCTAAATGTGGAGGAAGGCAGAACAAGAATGTTGTTGATTTCTACTAGAAATTGTAATTAGGAAGTGGTTTGGCCCAACTAACTTGGAGTAGAGTCACTCCTGCTCTGCCATTTATGAATAGGGAAATCTGGCTTCTGTCCTTGAATATTATTATTAAAAACACAATTGGAGACTGGTGGGACTTTGGTAGACTTTCCAAAACTATTAGGAAAAAAGGGAAAAGTGTTCCACTCAACAGTTAGACCTCAGATTGTACCTCATATACACTTTGAAGTAAAATGAGAGAATTAGTTATTGTGCCTTTGTATTCTGAAATGCTACCTCCGAGGATTGCAAAGTCACCAGTAAAAGTTCACACAAATAGTTGTTCCCATTATTCATCTGTCTCAGCCACCATTCATGTCTAATGCTTGAAACTGGCTGAGTGTTCAAATTCATGCTTACGACATCTTTAATAATATTGCTCTGCAAAGATTCCCTTCCACTGATCACAGTGGACTCTTTCTTCCTTTTGATTTAGCTTCACCCCCTCTCCTTCATATATCTGTAATCTACAGAGACCACAGAACATCAATTCCTAAAGTATACTGTGTTCTTGATACCTTTCACAAGAGTGTTTTGTGAAATTAAAAAGAAATCATTTTGGGACAGTGACTTCCCAGTGATAAGTTCTAAAAACAAAGCAGAAACACCCCCAACTCATCCACACATGTTCATAATCCTTTGCATCCCTTTTGCAGTAAATTCTGACAATCTGCCAGGTTAGATCTTAGAATGTGTCAAATGAAGGATAAATTAATACTACTTGACTATTGGCATTCAGAGAGCAAAAAGGAAGTTGTTCAGGTGCTGCCAGGTTGTCAATTATTTCTACGCAAAGTGCAGATGCAGAGCTAGAAGTAACCATTTGGGGATTCAGTCTGTCTGTGTATCATCCTGTCAGTGCCTAGCTGTGTGGAAAAAGTCTTCTGGGGAAAAGCCATAGCTTTCCCATTGCTAGCAACAAGCCGGAGCTGTCTGATGCATACTTAATTAAGCCTCTGACATGTTCCTTTTGGGATCTTCTACTAGGGATATCAGGAAAGCTTATTGTCACTAGAATATGCCCCGTATGATTTCTCATCATGCCTTTAGGGTCCTGGATTTACTGGTTCAGGAAGCTTCTATTAGAAATGCCCAAAAAACTTCTTTCCTATCCCCAACCTAAAGATACAAGTTATATAAACACCAATTTCGCTTCCTAGAAATGCACTACATTTTGCTTGAAAAGAAACTTTCATGTTGATTTCTCATTGCGGCTTCCACACAGCAACACTTTCTTTCATGGCACACATGGTTCCTTTGTTTTCAACTTTCAAACTACAAGGGCTGTTGATTTTTTATAGCCAAAATGACTCTATTTTCACAGAAGATTAGGAAAGATGCAAGCCTGGGAAACTGCATAGTTTACGCCCTTCAAATGTTAAAAATATATTTCAGAAAAAATGCAATAAGACTGGATCTACACTGCCCTATATCCCAGGATCTGAGCCCATATCATTTCTTTGAACTGAATTATATGAGTCTCCATGATCATATAATCTGGAATAAGCAGATAATCTGGGATGGGATCAAATCCTGGAATATAGGGCAGTGTAGAAGGGGCCTAAATGAAGGAGGCACCTAGGAACAAAATCACTTTGTGATCTTTCTGGGGGCTCCAAAAAGCAAATCTTGGGATTTATTCTGGAATCTAAAGTACAGACCTATAAATGTTTATGGACTTCAGCTCCCTTCACCATTTCTACTTACAGTACTTGCTAGGACTGATGGGAACTTCAGTCCAGTGGCATCAGGATGGCCACACATTGCCTTGGTATATTCTGGCTTCCTGAACCAACAACGAGTCAGGGATCGAATTTTGATGCAAAAAGCATAGCCTGAGTTTGCCAGTTTAAAAAAGTGACCACATTTTACTACACCATTTAATAAAATAGTATTTCAGTATCCACAGTTTTTGGTTTTCATGGGAGTCGTGGAACCAAATTCAGGTGGATACTTAGGGCCCTCTATTCAGAAAAGTAAAACCCTCCTGTATTATTTTCCTGAGAAATCTACCATGGCTGGCAAATGTTGTCAGCAGCGAAAAGTATCACCAGCCTTCTTCATAATATAACAAGATGCTTTGGTTGAATCTGAGTTTTTGCTAACCTTATGTTAAAACCACAACAAAAAAGGCAACAGGCATATTTTGTGTTTAAAGAACTTGCCTCCCTCCTCTCTACAAACTTTTAAATGTGTTCTTTTCAACCAGGTGCTCAAGAGTACCAGGTATTATGTTCTGTGCAATTTATTCATGCTCATTCAGGCATTTCATGGCGTGTGCTTTGTTCCTTCATTCACATGCAGGTTGTGTTCTTTTCAGGACCAGAAAACATTTCTATCCTTTTTTTCTTTTTCTACAGCCCAAATTGGATTACAAACGAGGAGCCACTGGCAAATGGTGGGCCTTTATCAATGTCTGTGAGAAGGCTATTTTTCTGAACTTCAAGCTGTACAATGAAAAGGTATTAAGTGCAGGATCCCACCTGGCAGGTCAAAGCCTGTTGGCTCCCGGTTTCATTCCTAACTCATGCTCACTGTGACTAGATTATGTAAATGAAGTATTTCCATTTGTAACTGAAGCAAAAATCAGAATTATTGAGCCAATAACTGTATGCCTTGATAATTTTTTGAGGTTAATATTTCTTGACTTTTTAACCATCTTTGGGAATGATGTTGTATTTTGCTAAGTAGGGTTGCAATCCATACACACATGGGAGAAATTCCTATTCAACTACATGGGTCTGTGCTTTTAGGAAACATTCTAGGTTTGTGCTATATAGCTATAAAGAAGACAAAAGGTTAAACTCAAGAAACATGACCATGTGTTTTGTCAGACCAGGAAATAAAACAATAAATGTTATATGGGTTACAAACATGGGAAGTCAAAAGAAATGTGATATATACATTTGAAAATTTGATGATGAGGAATAAAGTTAAATAAAGTTTTGCTATGGAAATGTAATGAAAATGAACAAAGAAGGAAACATCTGGGAACAACATGGTTTTAGATGTTGTGCCTATGAAGAAAGGTTCTTACATTAATTGATCAAATGTTTTGAAGGTTTATATGCAAAAGTTCAATTTATCTGAAATGGTTAATTCAACTGTAATGATGATGATATTGTTACTTGTAATTGTAATTGTGAAAATGTATTTCTGGTTCAAGAAAATGAGATTTTGATACAACTGACATTTAGAAGTTGCTTTACTATATGTTGCATATCGATTTAAAAATGAAATCAATATGCAAGAGGGGGAATATATAATAAGAAATTCAATGTGCAGATTTGAGAAATGTGAATTTAATAATGAATGTGTGTACATGTGGTGTGAATGCTGAGTGAAAATGTAATTCCCCTTTGTTTGTTTGTTAACCAATGTAATTGTAAATCCAATGTAGTCGCATAGAATCTGTATGTCCAATGTCATTCTTTGTCTAAATGTTTTCTGTAATCTGATATACCTTCTCACACCTGAAATTGCAATAATAAGAACCTATGCTTCAAAGTTATTGAAAAGTCATTCATGACAGTTACATCCTTTCCCTAGAATGGGGTTACCATGCAGCAGATTTGTCTTGAAGGTGTATAACAGCAGCAGCAGCAGCAGCAGCAGCAGCAACAACAACAACAACAACAACAACAACAACAACAACAACAACAACTGTGCATCATCTAGGGCAGTCAAGATAAAGTAGATGTTATCCAACCCACCAGTTGTTTAGTAAGATAGGAATTGAGTCTGCCATCCATTTGTCATTTGGCATAACTGTTTATATGGATGCCAGATTTGTTTACTCGATATAAATGCATATCCTCAGCTGCTTCTAGCTTAAGCTTTATGAAGTACTCATTTATGTATGAAATCCCTCCTGAATTCAATGCCAATACGTATCACATTATATAGCTAATAGCTTCATGAGATCAAATGTTTCTCAAAGAACACTTCAGTAACAATTGATATTTTGCAGATAAAATGTTACTTTAATATTGTAAAATAAAGTGAGTGAAACTGAATAGCTGAAAAGAGTCAGCTAATGTATAAGTAGAAAGACTCTCTCTTATACAAAAACAACAATTTCTTTTTAAAATGGATGGGGAACCCTTAGGCAGAAAGTGAAACAGCCAAAACAGAAATGATCTTAATAGGGACTCCAGCTGTTTTGGGAGAAGTGTGCTTGCCATGATTGATGGAATAAAAATGTAGCCCTATTGCACCAGATTTGTAAACCTGAAGATGTTTGTGCTTGTGAAACAGTTTTGGATCCCATGGCCAAAATATCTCATTATGAACACATATGCTAATATTAGTATTCCAAAATCTCCCCAAAATCCAAAACACTTCTAATCTTAAATAGGGATATTCAATCTGTGCTGGTAATTTTGTGCTAGACATCTTGAGCAAGCTAATGTTTAATTGCAGTGTTAGTGTTCTTTAGAAGAGAATTCTAAGACTCCAACATACAAGCTGGAAAATTCTGTAGGAGGGAGTCAAAATCAAACTGAAGTAACTCAGAAGTGCATAGAAGAGGCAACAAGGGGATCTGCTATTCTGTATCTGATCCTAACCAACACTGAGGATCTGGATAATGGAGTGGAAGTGGTGGGATCCTTAGGTGGAAGTGACCACGTGCTCCTAGAGTTTGTGATACAAAGGAAAGGTGAAACTAAGAGAAGTTAAACACATATTCTAGGATTTAGGAGAGCTCATTTTAGGAAATTTAAGGAAATACTGGCTATGATTCCATAGACAGGAATACTTAAAGAGAATGAAGTTAATGAAAGATGGGAGTTTATTAAAGATGAGATACTGAAGGCCCAATTGCAAACCATTCCAACAAGGAAAAGGTGGTGAAATGATAAGAGAGGATAAGGAAAAGGCAGAACTGCTTAACACTTTCTTTGCCTTAGTTTTCTCCCAATAGGAGATTGGGATTCAACCTGAGCACTATAGAGCAGATGGGGTAATAGGGGAATGCAACTCAAAATAAGTGACTCTAAATGAATTAAAGTCTCCAGGGCCAGATGAACTACATCCAAGAGTATTGAAGGAACTAGCAGAAGTCATTTCAGAACCACTGGCAATAATCTTTGAGAATTCCCAGCAGACTGGAGGAGAGCAAATGTTGTCCCTATCTTCAAGAAGGGGGAAAAAGGAGGACTCAATTACTGTCCAGTCAGCCTGTCATCAATACCAGGAATGATTCTGGAGCAGATCATTAAGGAGGCAGTCTGCAATCCCTTAGAAGGGAATGCTGCGATTACTAAAAATCAACATGGATTTCTCCAAAACAAGTCATGCTAGACCAATCTTATCTTTTTTCTTCTTCAATTGAGTTATAAGCTTGGTAGATGCAGAGAATGCTGTGAATGTAGCATATTTTGATTTCAGCAAGGCTTTAAACAATTTCCCCCATGACCTTCTTGCAAGCAAACTAGTCAAATGTGGGCTAGGCAATACTACTATTAGTTGGATCTGTAATGGGTTAAGCAACAAAACCCAAAGGGTGCTTGCCAATGGTTCCTCTTAATCTTGGAAAAAGTGACCAGTAGAGTGCTACAGGGTTTGGCCCTAAGCCCAGATCTGTTCAACATCTTTATTAATGACTTGGATGAAGGTTTAGAGGGAATGCTTATAAAGTTTGCAGATGAAACCATATTAGGAGGGATAGCTATTACTCCAGAGGACAGGATCAGAATTCAAAATGACCTTGACAGATTAGAGAACTGGGCCAAAACTAACAAAACGAATTGCAACAAGGACCAATGTTAGATATTACATTTAGGCAGAAAAAATGAAATGCAAAGATACAGGATGACTGGCTTGACAACAGTCCATGTGCGAAAGGTCTTGGAGTCTTTGTGGACAACAAGTTGAACATGAGCCAATAATATGATGCAGCAGCTTAAAAAGCCAATGGGATTTTGAGCTGCATCAAAAGGAGTATAGTGTCTAGCTAGAGGGAAGTAATGGTGCCTTTGTATTCTGCTTTGGTTAAACCTCAACTGGAATACTGTGTCCATTTCTCGGCACCACAGTTCAAAAGAGATACTGACAAGATGGAAGGTGCCAAGAGGGGGAAGACTGAAATGGTCAAAGGTCTGGAGACCATGAATCCCTATGAGGAGCATCTTAAGAATTGAATATGTTTAGCCTGCAGAAGAGGAGGTTGAGAAGAGACATGATAGCCATGCATAAATATGTGAAAGGGTGTCATAAGGAAGAGGGAGCAGACCCCGCAGTTTGGGGGTCCTCCTGGACTCAGCGCTGATGCTTGATGCTCAGGTGTTGGCAGTGGCTGGGAGGGCCTTCACACAACTAAAACTCATGCGCCAACTGGGACCTTACCTCGTGAAGTCTGACTTGACCATGGTGGTCCATGCCTTAGTTACCTCTAGACTGGATTACTGTAATGCCCTCTACATGGGGCTACCCTTGAAAACAGCCCGGAAATTACAACTTGTCCAACATTCGGCAGCCAGATTAATAACTGGGGCGACTTAGAGGGAGCGGTCAACCCCCCTGTTTAAGGAGCTCCACTGGCTGCCGTTTATTTTCCGGTCCCAATTCAAGGTGCAAGTTATCACCTACAAAGCCCTAAACGGTTTGGGACCTGCCTACCTTCATGACCGTATCTCCCTCCATTAACCATCTCGGCCCCTCCGATCCTCTGGGGAGGCCCTGCTGTCCCCACTGCCAGTGCCACAAGCTCACCTGGTAAGTACAAGAAAGAGAGCATTTTCTGCCGTAGCCCCCCGACTCTGGAACTTGTTGCCTGGAGAAATTAGGAAAAGCCCCTTCTTTAGCAGTTTTTAAGAAGAACCTTAAAACCTGGCTCTTCCACTGTGCCTTTGATGAGTAGGTAAACAATTTCACATGACTGTTTAGCTGATAATTCTGTCATTAGAGTAAACGTCCCCCCCTTGTGGGAAAACTTGACTCCACAATCCCTGCCATGATGAGTACTACTCCGCATATTATCTGCTTCTTTCTTTTATCTTGTCTGAGTTTTTAATTAGTTTTAATTAGTTGTTTTTTAATAATTACATGTAGCCCGCCCATTGTCTCTTTTTGCGTGTCTGTGTCTGTGTCTATTGTAATTCTTATATTGTTACGCATTCATATGTTTTATGTAATTATGATGTTGTTTATTGTTTGCGTTTTCGGCTGTGTTTTAGTTTTCTTTATTGTAATTGTTGTTCGTGCCTGGCCCCATGTAAACCGCTCCGAGTCCCCATTGGGGAGATGGTGGCGGGGTACAAATAAAGTTTATTATTATTATTATTATTATTATTATTATTACTGGCCGTACAAGCTTTTCATCAGTGGAACTCTCTTCCTCGGAGTGTGATGGAAGTTCCTTCCTTGTAAACTTTTAAACAGAGGCTGGATGGCCATCTGTCAGGGATACTTTCATTGTGCTTTTCCTGCATTGCAGGGGGTTGGGCTACATGGCCCTTGTGGTGCCTTCTGACTCTATTATTCTATGAATGTTATAAATCTGTACAATCAGAGGGAAAATGTTTCTAATACCTTTTCAAATCAATGCACAGTCCAGCTTTTTAACAAACTATTTGAACAATAAGTTGTGGCTAGAGGAACCCAATGGCTGCATTGAATGCTGCCCATTCATTCAGAGATGCACACATAGTGCATATTAATGTTGTATTTTATTGTGGGTATTTCAGATTGTAATCTGCTTGATGTGGAAGAGAGCCTGAAGATTAAAATTAAACTTACATTATTTCTATTCCAACAAACAAAAAACTAAATATTTAATTCCAGCAGTGATCACTTTACCTAGATATGCTGACTCAACATTTAATAGGAAAACACTACTTTGAAGAGCAAGCACAATGAAAAGCTATCTGAAGCTGCTTCTCATCCCAGCAAGATTTATATCAGAATGGACGAAGTGTGGGAAGTGGCCTACCTGTGGTCCTCAGGACCATTTTGTGACCCCACCCTACCCCACCCTCCAGATGAGCCAGAGTTCAAGAAAACTTTGCATTTTCAGACCTCAAATGCCCTTTATTTATTTATTTATTTATTTATTTATTTATTTATAATATTTCTATGCTGCCTTTCTCAGCTCACAGGCGATTTAATTTGGCTTACAAATTGGCAGCAATTCGATGCCACAATAATCAGATAACTCTGTGTGTGTGTGTCTGTGTGTGTGTGTTTTGGGGGGGGGGGTCATTTCATAAAGTAAAGAGAGAAATTGTGAACAGATAGTACCTTTCAGTTCTCCATCACTCTGTTTCATTTTTCCTCTCTTCAGACATATCAAACTTTGGAGTGCTTCTCTGTAAGCATACAATATTTTCCTCATTAAAATTTCTATAATATCCAGACAGCATTCCTTACATAGGACTACATATGTATCATAACAGGAAATAATAACAAAAAAGTTATTTAATATTTATTACTATTTGGATTTGGAGTTCTAACACAGATATCTCAAAATAAAAACAGACCCCATTACTATCAAATTACATTTTGAAATAATAAGAATAGGATAGGAGTGCAAAAAGAAAGCCAAGTAATTTTTGGAAAACAATAAAGAGCTTAAGAGTAAACCAACTGGCAAAGGGAACCTGATTGTTCTCTCAGTTCTCCAGTGCCTATATTCCGCAATATTGGTCATTTCTAATTTTTTACAAAAGAAAATTGTGAAGGAGTAATCAAGCATTTCTAGAAAGAGGGATGACAGCTCACTGCTCTAAGGAGCAGCCATTGGAATGCCCCTCTTCACCATGCCTAGCACCGAAATGGATTAGAGAGTGTCACAGACCCCATCATATGTTATTTTGCTATTTCATGATTTCTCTCTGTGATCACAAATCAACCCAAATTAAAAATAGATCTGTAGTTCTGTAGCCTGAGGTGGGGGTGAGCAACATCCGGAAGTACAGCTGTCTGATGACAGCCGTGACTCCCTGTTATGTTATAGTGGCTGACAGTGAAATGGGGGGAAGGGGAATTGTCTGTATGATATGTTCGAAGGAGTCTTTTCACTTGTAGAAGGAAAACTTTGGATCCAAACATTATGTTTTAGTTCTTCTGTATCATTAATAGGAAACAGCTTGTATACATTGCACAGGATGGAGAGCACTGCACAAAATGGACCCCCATTTTGCAACCATAAACATCCTTCATATATAATGTAGTCATTATATGGACAAGTATTAATATTTAATATATAATAATGTATATGCTAATGAAAAAAATCTCAGTCTATGTTGTGGCTATATCAAATAAAATGTTGCTAGTTTGGTTGGATCTGTAGAAAGTCTAATGGTTTGCTTTAATCATAGGTCACTGCAAATCTTTCACTAGTGTCAAAATGAAAAGTAAACATTTCAAAATTATATTAGACAAAAATATAAACAGAAAAACATATAATTTCAGTCATAACTATCCAACTCTGAAAATACACATTAAAATATAAATCGTCCCTCCATCCTCATCTTAGAGAAATGAAAAATTAATGTAGAACAACATTAGCTTTCACAAACTATTATGTGGTTTTCTTAGCTGTACAAGTACAGTCATCTTTGGCAGAGCAAACAAATAGCATTGTTCTAAGCATGTTTAATCCGAAGGATAACCCTGTACTCTGTAAATTTAGTAAGACCTGTTCTAATATATATGCTAAACAAATATGCCAAGAATTAGAATGTCTAAAAAAACCATATACTGGTGAACCAGATCTGAAATAATACACAGGGCCACCAGCATAGAATTTGGAATCCTATATGTTGTATATTTAGTGCACTATAGAATCAATGCAGACACTAATTTAACTGCTATGGCTCAGTGCTAGGGAATCATGGAAGCTGTAATTTGGTGAGGCAACAAGCACTCTTTTGTAGAGAAAGCTAATAAAACTACTTATTTATTTTGATTTATTTATCGTATCAGGAGCAAACAAAACAGTTGTATTTAATTTTTTAAAAAAAATCACAAAGTTTGAAAACTTGGCATTCTATTAAATGTCCTTTGACCAGTAGCTGGCCACTTGGAGTGCCTCTGGTGTTGCTATAAGAAGGTCTTCCATTGTGCATGTAGTGGGGCTCAAACTGCATTGTAACAGGTGGTCTGTGGTTTGCTCTTCTCCACATTTGCATGTTGCGGACTCCACTTTGTAGCCCCATTTCTTAAGGTTGGCTCTGCATCTCATGGTGCCAGAGCGCAGTCTGTTCAGTGCCTTCCAAGTCACCCAGTTTTCTGTGTGCCCAGGAGGGAGTCTCTCATCCGGTATCAGCCATTGATACTACAATTTAGGTAAAAAAAAAATTAAAAATGTAAAATGCACAAATACACCCGGCTTGACAACAGCACATGTGGAAGAAATCTAGAAGTCAGGGCAGTTCCACACAGCACTTTAATGCAGGGGCGGCTCGTCCATTACGCGAAGTAAGCAGTCGCAGAACACATTTTTTTTTGCCAGGGGCACAGAAGCGCCACTGTAAATGCCCCTCGACCACCACTTGAGGAGCACCCCCTCAGCTCTCAACAGCCCTAGCTGTCCGGGGGGAGCTTCGGCTTTCTTGCCTCGCTCCCGGGCGATCCTCTTCCCAAAGAGGCCGGGCCCTTGAGCCTCGCCTAGCCCCTCTCGTTCCTGCTCCACCCGGCCACCGGGTGCTCAATCATTCTCTGCGTTTGATCCCTTCCCCATGACCGGCTCCCTTTCCCAATCCCCCGGCGCTCCACCCGCCTCCTCTCCTCTCCCCAATCTGCAGGTGGGCCAAGGGGCGGAGCAACCACGCCTGGCCCGCTTCAGGTCCAGAAGCGTTTCTGAAGACCCCAGCGTGCGCACCAAAAGTCGCCTCTTCTCCTGACTTTCTCTTCAGCCATTGGGACCAAGAGAGAGAGAGAGAGAGAGAGAGCCCGTCCAGCTGGAGGTATCTCCCACCTCCGCTCCTTCCTTTGTTTTTGCGCCTACCTTCAGGAAAGGTGGGCATCTCCACACCTCTCTCTCTCTCTCTCTCTCTTGGTCCCAATGGCTGAGGAGAAAGTCAGGAGAAGAGGTGACTTTTGGTGCACACGCCAGGTTCTTCAGGCATGCCTCTGGACCCAAAGCAGGCCAGGCAAGGGAGCAAGTGCAGCAAGTGTAGTTACTGGGATGTATAGTTCACTTACAATCAAAGAGCATTCTGAACTCCACCAATGATGGAATTGAACCAAATATGGCACACAGAACTCCCATGACGAACAGAAAATATATATCAATGATTGGTTGGGGCGGGGGGGCAAAATACTGATTGCTTACCATTGAAAATTACCTAGGGCCGCCTCTGCTTTAATGTGAGTACAATGGAGTTTTAAAAACACAATTGGACTCACATTGAAGTCTGCACATGCCCCAGAAAGTGTGTGTTTTCTGAGTCGGGGGGGGGGGGAGCAAATGCCCTGCTGGGCTTTCTGGGCTGAGCTGGTGTTTTAATCTTCTTCTCAAGCGCCAAGCAAGGTGAGTGACAGTTTTAGAAAGGGAAAGAAGTACTTGCTCTAACAGAGTGGTCACAGTTCCCTGCCTTTGTTGCATCATCACAAGAGTTCACTGCGTTATCTTTCAGCAAAATTAAGATAGGTACTTTTCAGATGACCAGCCTCCTTCAAACTCCATTATGAATGAGAAGGGAGAGGAAAATTGCTGTGCTATATGTCAAAAGGGAATCTAGTTTTGCTGGTGGAGTAAGGCATCAGGCTGCATTTGGCTTCCAGCTGGTAAGACAAGCTACCACTGTGATCAGCCTCTGCTTTCTCCCAGGAGGAACTCCTGTGCTTCACTCAGCTGACACAAGTGAGAAGAATACCAAGGCTAATCCCCACAGCTGCCAATCTTGGATGACAGCACTGACGGCCACTTGTTTCTCCTTCTACAATGTAAGCTTGTCAGGGTTGCCTCTCCCAAATGGCTAGGACAAACAGCCATAGGATTTGAAAGAGAAGAGCAGAAAGCCCTCTTCCATTGGACTTTTTGATATCATCCATTGGGGTCCCAAATAAATACCAGTGGCTCACTGTACAAACACTAGAGTGGGCTGGGCGGGGGGTGTGAAACTAAAAAAGTAGAAACATTTATCATTTTCTTTTTCACAAACCATCCTCAGATAGTAACACAGACTTCTTGGCATGGATAAGCAAACTTGTCTTTGCATGTATTGTGAAGATAAGACTTGTGCTTAGCAAGTAACTGGTAACCAAATTCCTTTCTACACTGCCATACAATCCAGATAATCAAGTCAGATATTCCACATTATTTGCTTTGAACTGGATTATACAAGTCTACACAGCCAGATAATCTAGTTCAAAGTAGACAGTCTGGATTTTATATGGCAGTGTAGAAGGGGTCCAAGTGTAATCTTTTAGTGAACTCTTATAGGTGCAGGATTTTAACTGTGAAGAAATCAGATCTTCCTGTACTGCCTTCTTGACAATTGTCTTATGTTTAGGGTAGTTTGCACACAGGTTGTGAGAACGTTTTGGAAGGAAAGCACAAAAACATCTACATTAGCATAAATAAGATTGATACAAGAATATTGTAGTGATCTGCTAATTAGGAAGAAGAGTTTTCTCAGTAGAGTGTAGTTTACCTGGATTCACACATTTCACAGTCTTACCATCTAGATTATTAAGGATTTTGAGGCTCCTGACTGGTCAATTATGCTCACTTGAAGTTGCTGTTCTTCATGCAAATGAATTCTTTATATTCATCTGTGCTGATTCTGTGGTCTTGAAGGTCTATGCTATAATCTTGCTATGTTTTAAACTCAGATAAACGAGTTTCCTGTATATAATTTGGTGTTTCTCTGTGTATGTGTGCATGTGCATATATTATTTAGTTTCCTGACTCTGAAGCTATCACTCTGCTACTTAGCTGTTGCTACTGGAATCTGTTTTGTATTTGACTGTGGATTTTTGAGAACAGGATTTCAAACTATGTATACAATTCAAAATGCCTCAAAAATGTCCTGAAAAGTCTAGGTTTTCCCAACTCAGGCTATTTGGGTAGATAGGGGTAGTGTCCTGAATTTCAGTACAGCCCCCAATCTGTTTTTGGGAGCTTCCAGAATATGACAGAGTGAGAATCTGTTTTCCTTTAAGGCAACCGAAAGATTAGTTTTGATCTGGCCCATTGGAGGCAATGGGGAACTTACAAGGCTCCTGTACAGGAGTTGATTATAAATTGCATGATTTTAACTGTATTTGTGTTTAGATTGGCTGCAGTAATGCTGGAGTGGCCTAAGTCAGAGGAGTCCTCCATGTGCGTTGCCATGGAGATCGATGCAGGAGAGATGGAAGTGGGAGGAGCTTAGAGGGGAGAGTTTTAAAAAAATGACAGTTCAAAATCACTTAGGGTTTAGGTTTAGAGGAGTGAGCAGTCAGGAGTTAGGTTCAGAGGAGTGAGGAGTTAGGAGTTTGGAGAGAAAGAAAGGAAAGGTGGCAGAGTGACTTGTGAAGCAAAGCTTTGAGGCTTTGAAAAGCTGGGTTTGGCTATTGGAAGTTTCTCAGGCTAGTGTAGCCGAATGGTGAAACATAGCTGGAATTCTTTTAGTCTAAGGAGAGGCTAAAGAATAGTTTACTTAGTATATGATCTAGGGAGGATCAACTAAGGGAAACATCCCTGTATGGAAACTTTGCCTGAAACAAGTGCTCTACGTCAGAAAGAAATTACTAGAAATTACTAAAAATTACTAGAAAGAATGAACTGTTAAAGTTACAAGTATTATTCCAAGTTCAACAAGGAAAAGTTACGTCTTGCAACCACACGCTGTGTACTTAATAAAATTGTTAACTTTTATTTGAAGATTGCCTCAGCTCCGTCTATTCTGTGTACAAAGTGCCATTTCTCACAATATTACAACTTACCTCACATGGTGGTAGAAACGTAGGGAAAAGTAACCAAATAAATCTACATTCTTCTCTCCAGTCACGCTACAGTATATACAGTGTAATTACTACTAAGTTATAACTTTCTTAATAGAGGTGCAATTGAACAGCCTCCCTCCTAACTTGATGGTAAATTTGGTTCCTAATCAGCAACCTCCATTGCAAATTGGCTAAGTCTTTTAAAAATTGGAAACTGGGGTAAAATCTCCGGAATACTGGTTCCTTTCAAATTGGTGGCAACAATAAATCATCCCTCAGCTCCCCTGCTTCTTTTCAGCTCCCCTTTCCAACAGTTTTAGGGCAAAGGGCTTAAAAAACCCTGTTTCCTGCGTTCCTTTTCCTTCTTTCTTTCAAGGAGAACTGGGTTTAAGGCAAGGGCTTAAGAAATTCCCCTTTCTGCGATACTTTCCCTTTTGTCTTTAGAAGAGACTGTGTTTCGGGTATTTCTACCCTAGAGGGGACAGAAGCCATAGGTGCTCTCTCCCTACAGGAGGCAGTTTTCCAAGGCATTTTAAGGAGGCTTCCCAGGGAAGGAAAGTCCGGGGAGGCCCTTCTCTCGATCCCGCCTGCCTCACAGGCATGCCTGGTGGGGACGAGGGATAGGGCCTTCTCGGTGGTGGCCCCCTGGCTGTGGAACACCCTCCCTGTAGACATCAGACAGGCGCCCTCCCTTATGACATTCTGCAAGAGACTAAAGACGTGGTTGTTTGAGAAGGCGTTTGACTAAGTGCTACAACAATTGGCAATGATGATTGGAACGGAATATGGATAACGAGATTGGATTGTGATTCTATGATGAGACGTCACGAATGATTTAGTGTAATTGTATTATTGATAGTGATGTTGTTATTGTTGTTTGTGATATTGCCTTTATTGTAAATTGTTTTTATATGTTGTACACCGCCGTGAGTCGCCCTAGGGCTGAGAACGGCGGTCTACAAGTGCAGTAAATAAATAAATAAATAAATAAGGAAGAGGGATTGAGCTGGGGGCATCCTACCCTGAGCATCCTTAGAAAATGCCCTTCATTCTATCTTGATTTGGAGGTGCCAGAAATGAGAACTAGCACCTTGCTTAGAATGCCTTACCACCCACCGCCCCAAGCTTCGATTCCACCTCCAAATCAAGAGAGAAGGGAAGTCTTCAGAAACCCTGCTTCCTGCGATCCTTTCCCTTCTAGCGGCTGCCTCCCTCCCCGCACTCCACGTGTAACTGAAAGAAACTGAAAATAGCTAGTTTTCAACAGCAGCTGTTCTATTGTGACCAGAAAAAATGGCAGTGGACCCCATGCTGTTATGGGTGTCCAAACCAGCCGAACCAACCAAAGGTCATTTTTGAAAATGGATCTGTGCACAAGCCTATCAACCATACACTGTCAAAAAACTAAAAATAATAATATAAAACATTGACTATAATAATTATACTTTTTGTGTAAAAAAGAACAAAATGAAATAACCAAGATTCCTGAATATACAGTGTGTGTGTGTGTGTGTGTGTGTGCATGTCTCACACCAAGCTCTGTATGTGTAAGAACATGTTACATTATTTGGCCACAGGAAACATTCTCATTCAATTTCTTTTAAAAATACTATTTTTGTGTCTGAAAGACAAGCAGCCAGTCTCAATAGGCAATGATGACGAAAACAGATAATCATGGCCTATTTCTGTTGCCTGGATTGAAGACAAGACTGCACCCTTTCACTTCCATGGACAGATATCAGTTGAAATGGGAGCAGAATATTTCTTTAAAATTGTGATGAGACAGCATCCTCCCTCTCATCTAAGCATGACAGATTGTCTTGTGCAAACATCTCTGCTCATCACCTGAGAGGGGCCTGCTACTACTGTGTCTGTACTAACCAATATCTTCCTTTGCAAATAACTGCCACACTGCCTAATAATAGGGCCGGTACTACTTATGGAGTTCTCCTTTAAACCTTATCCTGACCTTCCTCTACGATGTGCCAGTGAGGCACGTTCAACAGATCTAACAGTGTTCTATCAATAACAGCTTTTTAGCAATTTCTTCCACAGGTAATCTTTGTCAATAAAACAAAAGATAAACCTTCAAACTGACAAAGCCTGGGTACAACTGGCTCTCACTAGAGAATGAATACTTATGATCAATAGTCAAGAAAAACCATGCTTATTAAAGAAACAGACTTCTATTTTCTTCTTTAGGGAAAGCCATATTTGTATAGCCAAAATCCCTAATTCTCACACAAAATAGTTATAGCTTCTACTTTAAGAAGACTAATAGAAATATAATTTAGATGGCATTTTTCCCAACCACCTTTTAATATAATGACTAAGCTTGTGCATTTTGGCTGAACCTTGATCGAATTCTAGGAGACCCATGGATCTGGTTTTATTTGTGCCTCCCAAAAACAGGTGGGTTGCCAAATAGCCATTTTTGGTCCCCAGCCAAAAATGTGGATAGATCCAGCCCACTGATATCAATTGGGGGGGGGGGGACTTCACAGGCTCCCCTTCCCATCATTTTTAGGGCTATTGGGGGAAAATTATTATACTTGGAGGACACATCCACCACTGTTAGCCCAGCAAAGCAAGTTTCTAAATTTTTGGGTCATTCTCTGAGTTTTAGGAATTTCTTTTTCTTTTTAGAAATAAAATCTCCTTAGAAATTCCCTAAAAGGTATCCCCCTGCTGGCTCTACTCTGTAACTTCTTCAGAAGCAGCTGCAGGGCACCATTCCTTCCTGCCAAATGTCGAAGTTCCAGTTCCACATCACACAGCTCAATGCCCCACTATTACACTTTCTTCTTTACTAATAAAAAGCAACTGCAAGCAACTTCTTTCACAGCTTTTGCATTTCTTGTTCTCACAAAACCTACTGGAAGAGTCCAGCAGCAGCAGCAAGCAAGCAAGCATTGTCTCTTTAGAAAAACACTCCTATATGATTCACTGGCAGAGAAAACAAAATGTATTGTGGGAAATCTAGCCATGTTTTGGGAAGAAACATGTTACTGGAGCATATTACTTTAAGTCAGCGGTTCGGAGCAGGTCATCATCAGATTCACTGATTCAGAAAAGCGAGGCGGGAGCAGCAGCCCCCCAAAAAGGACAATAGAGGGGCTCAGGGAGAAGGGGTGAAAGTCAGGGGCAGAGTGGTTGACTGGCCACCCCACCCCACAAAGAGCGAATCAGTCCTCCAAATAAGGAAAGGGGAGCAGGGGAAGAAAGAGACCCCCCAGGACAGCTGGGTGTTGGGGGGGGGGGGAGTGGTTGGCTGACCACTCCACCCTTTCTATAAGTCTAGTGTAAAAGGTAGGGACTATTTATTTATAAATCCCAGTGCTTGCCACCAATAGGGGATTATCTTGTGTATAAATCCCACCAAGCTGTACACCACTTGTAATGGAATGTGGCCTCTTTAATCACAAATCAAGATCTGAAATAAGCTAGAATGATCTTCTGGCCAAAAAAAGACCTTTAAAAAGAACACTGGCTACCACCACACTTAAAAGAAATGTTAAGCCCTTGACTTGACTTGAAGTATCTTTAGGCTAGAATGTTCTGGAATCACACTCAGGCTTTGTTCTCTGACGTATCACTGAAGAGAGTCCCTTTTAAAATACACGCTACCACCATTAGACTTTGATTTCTTCTATAAATTGCTTTAAAACTTCACACACAGAGACACACGTGAGGCAGATGTTGTGAACAAATAACAATAATGTTTATTTGAGAGAACTTGAACAAAACAGGTATTAAGCTTAGCTGTTTCGAAATATTGACATAAAAGTGTATGGTTTCTTCAAGCAGTTCAAAACTTAGTTGCACATAACACTCCTCTCTCCCTCCAGAAATTACTGACAGGATTCCTCTCTGCCCAGTAATCCAAAACTCCTCCACAGACAGTCCTTTCCTGGATCTGTCTCTCCACTTCACCAGTTATCCTCCCAAATAGCTGTAAAGCTACTCACTAACTATCTCTGCTAACAGACCAACTTCAGACTTCCCTAACTCTTCTCTTCTTCTCATCAAACCCTAACTCTTTCTTCCTTGACACCCAGATTCAATCTGAGCTGTCAGGATTTAAAACACACCCTTAAAGACATTTTTTTTCCTTTTCTCAAGTTAAGCTCCGACCACTTTCCCCCAGTCAATCACAAACTCCCTTCGTTTTCCTCCAAGCTGCTCCTAAGCACAGCCGCTTCAGGAAATTAGATTCTAAGATAGATGCCACCAGGCACCCTTCTAAAATAGCTGCTGAACTTCCTGGGCCTATTTTCCTGAGCTTTTCCAGCCTTACAGGTAGGGAATCAATTACATCTAGCAATCAGTCTCCCAAAGAAGGAAAGGATTGGGGGGAAGGAGCAGATCCCCAGGACAACTGGGGCCCAGGGTTAAGTAGTTGGCTGGCCATCCCACCCTTTCTCCCTTTCTATAAGTTTAGCAGGTGACCAAACAAGGGAAAAGGAGCTGGTGGCCTTTGGTGGGCAGGTGTCTACCACCTGCCCCACAAAGAAGAATCAGTCTCCTAAAGAAGGGAAGGCTTTGGGGGAAGGAAAGAGGAGACCTCAGGATGCCTGGTGATTGGAGTAGAGTGGTTGACTGGCCACCCCACTTTTCTATTGATCTAGCAGCTGACCAAACAAAGGAAAAGGAACTGGTGGCCTGTGTGAGTCAGGTGACACAGGATCAACAAGAATACTCCCACCATGAGGAAGGTGAGCACTGCAGCATGCAAAATATTCTTTAGACAGCAAGGGGAGTTGGGGGAGGTGGTGGAAATGCTTGGGGCATCAAAGAGGACAACAAGGCATTTTGGTACACATTGAGAATCTCTCTCCTCTGCCACCTGGAATAAAGGAGCAGTTTAGAAGAGAAATAAGGAAAACATAAACAGATTTAGAAGAGGGGAGGAAAAGAAGATTCGAGAGAGTATTCAAGACAGGAACATACTTTATTGGAAGATGTGGAGGAGGAGATTTGGAAGTCAATGAAACCCCTTTCACCACGCCCCCTTTTTTCCTTCCCCTCATTCCCTCAGATCTTCCTTATTCATCTACTCCCTCTCCTGTAAAAGCGCATTACCCAGTACCTAATACTTATCTATATCCCAACCTAATCTCTGTATCTAAGCTTTACCCTTTCTTACCCCAATTTTATATAAAACTTAAGCAGAAATGCATTTAATAAAAATATTTTTTTTAAAAAAAAGAATAAACCTCTACCTTTTTTGGACTGTATGCAGGTCAAAGCCAATATGGCTGGCTGTGGCTGACTGTTGCCCCCAAACCTTTCCTTCTTTAGGGGATTGATTCAGCTCTTTGTGGGGTGGGCAGGTGTCCGTCTACCTGTCTGTGTCAAAGGCAATCCTGCATGGCTTGCCCCACACAGGCCATCAGCTTCTTTTCCCTTGTTTGATCAGCTGTGGCAAATCCCCTTCTATGAGTGAAAGGCAACAACCAGCCACCTGCTGGCCAGACTAGGCCACTCAACTACTTTGCCCTTGTTTGGTGAACTGCTACATTTAAAAACTGCCATCTGGAAAACCCAAAGCTATTGAAGTTTAACTACTGTGTCAACATGTGGGCGACACACATCCACAGCTGGCAGTGGGTGAGATGAGAGACCTGTAGGTGATGTGGAGGCCAGATAGGCCACTCAACTACTTTATCCTTGTTTGGTGAACTGCGATACTTATAACCTGTCAACTTGAAACCCGAAGCTAATGAGGTTTAACCACCATGAAAATATGTGGGTGACGTACATCCACAGATGGCAGTGCGCAGCATGATGGACCTTCAAGTGATAAGGAGACTGGGCCACTCAACTACTTTTCCCTTGTTTGGTGAACTGCTACACTTAAAACCTGCCATCTCAAAACAGTTGGAGGATGGAAGATTTTTTTAAAAAAATGGCATTGTAGATGATTGCTCCAGAATTTAGAATATTACTTTTAAAAAGAATAATTAGTTACAATTTAACTTCATTTTTCATTGTTTGAAGGTAACCAAAACAGTTATCTTTAGTTACTCATTTTTTTTAAAAAAAAAGAACCATAAACTTCTGAAAACTACAAACTTGTGGCACATAATATATTTGTGCTCACCACTCCTTCAACACTTACAGCAGAGCACAAGGAAGCAGAAGGGGATATCTCATTTAAATGATGAGATATTTCTCAAAAGAATTAACAACACAGATCCAAGTCAAACTGAACCAGCATAATTTTTTTCCTTCATTCTTTCAATACCATGTGAAAGGAAGCATGCAGAAGTATTTCAGCTTCCACGTTTGGTCACCTTTCTCCATTTTTCCAGGGTGAAATGGGGGTTACTGGGGTTTTTGATCTGTGTGATTTCTTTGGTTTGCAGGTGCGTGGTGGTCCTTCAGGGATACAGGAGGGTGGCCTTTTGCTGATGCCTTCTTCAAAGGCAGCATCTTATGGATAGTCTCAAGTGGGTGAATTTCTTTTTTTCCTGATGAGATCAAGACCATTTGAGAAAACTGTTTGAAATGCACTTAATGATCCATTTTAATGTAATTATTTTCATTAAATTTCTACTGTTGCTGTGTTAAATAAAATGTAGCATTAAGACAGCAGGAGGCCAAGTACATTTTGATATTAAATGAAAATTAACTACACCCAAACATACATTTCTATTATCATTTGGGCATCTCTTTCCAACCCACTCACAGAACAGTTATTCTTGAACAGAACTTACAATGGAATCAATTGTTTGCTAGGGCTGATTAATTCATTTATTAGACAACTGGATATATTATATATATATTAGGCCTGTTTGATCAAGAAAAAATTTGTTTCTAAAATCGATTTGTAATTGGGGTGTTTTTTTGTTTCGATATTTAAAATATTTACAAAACTTTCCAAAAAAATGTTTTGTTATTTACGAAATTTCGTAAATATTTACAAAACATTTTAGAAACAAATTTTTTCTTGATCAAACAGGCCTAGGCTCACATGGTAATCATAATGAATATTGAAGGCAGCCGGCGCCGCGAAGCCTGCCTGCGAGGCAAAGGGGGCAAAGGGGGGCCGGGGCGGCGAGGGAAAGAAGGCCCCCCAAAGGCAGGCAGGCAGGCGGGCAGGTGGGGCCCCCACCCAAACACCCGCAGCGCCCTTCCTCACCTCCACCTCCACCTTCCCTTCCTTCTCCTTCTCCTTCTTCCTGAAACGTGGGGTCTGGCTGCGGGGTCTCCGAGCCTCGGCAGCAAGGGCGCGCTGACGTCACTGCGCTGGCCTGGCCAGCGGAAGAGGAGGGGGAGGGGGAGGAGGGGGAGGGGGAGAGCGCAGGAGCGCGCGCGCCATCCGATCGGCTCCGGCTGCTGCGCCCTCCTCCTCCTCCTCCCAGCTGTGTTGCAGGAAGTGTCAGGAGGAGGAGGAGGAGGAGGAGGAGGGCACAGCAGCCGGAGCCGATCGGATGGCGCGCGCGCTCCTGCGCTCTCCTCCTCCTCCTCCTCCTCCCAGCTGTGTTGCTCGCGCCGCCCCTTCGCGTTCGCGCCGCCCGCCCCATTTACTGCTGGGGTGCTTGGGAGCGCCGGATTGGCTCCCAGGCACCAGCAGCACAGCAGCCTCCATCCCATTAACGAGACGAGCTGAAGCTCGTAAAAAAAATGGGGCTGCTGTTTCGATATTTTTAAACCCTTCCGGGTTTGAAAATATGTTTTGAAATCGCGTCGGATATGGTAAAAATAACGATTAAATAACGAATTAACGAATTAACGAACTAAAACCGACAGGCCTAATATATATATATATATATATATTCCAGTGTTCTGAGAAATTACTAAGAGTGTGTTTACACTAGAGAATTAATACAGTTTACACCAACAGTTTACACCAGTTTACACTAACTGGTATGGCACAATGCTATGGGATCCTTGGAAGCTTTACTGCACTCAAAATATACTACATCCACAAAACGACCCCAACATATCAAGCATCCAACTATCATTAAAAAAACCCAATAATATTAGTTCTTATGACTCCCCCATCTTGACTCTCAGTCAACTCACTATTCCTTTTTAAATGTGCTCAGACTGGATATTTAATGATCTCCTTCAAACCTTTCTTGATATCGACATCAAGGTGATTGTTTAGTAGTTACTAAGTTTCTCTTTTTTTGCCTCCTTTATGAACAACATTTGCTCTCCTTTGCCCTGTTGGGACCTCTTCTGTCCTCTAAGGGCTCATGTAGAGTGACCTTAAAACCCAGTAGAAAGTGGGACAAAATGGGGGAGGCGGTAGCTACAAAATGCACACCCATTATGCACACTTGATCTCAGGATGCCATGAAAAACACGTGATAAAAAGGTTAACATAAAATCTGATATCAGGTGCTGGGGTATGCAGAACACTGTGTACCCCAGCACTCGCCAAAAGCCTGGAGTTCCTTGCTGTACATTGGTGTAGACTGTTCCAGAGCTTATCCTCATTTTAAAATCCCAAAACAACTGATGGAGGGATTTAAACAGATGGAGCCATGGACACACAGGTGGCTAAAGGGAAATTGGAGAAGAAAGCTATTCCCATGAGAATTCTCCGCAATCATTCCTCCCCCCCCCCCTCATTTCTTGTTTATTACTGAAAGGAAATGGACCTTGGAATTAAATAGTGGGAAGCATGTCACAGACAAGTGACCCAAAAGGGAAATGGGGTTGAAGAGGGCAAACCTAGTGGCACCAGGACTGAGGGAGAGGAGAAATGACAAAACAAATCTGTGCACTTTATGACATCTGCATCAGCGCTCCAACTTGGACAAAATGCTTATGAGGTGCAGCACATCTAGGGAAAAAAGTAAAAGAAAACTTCAGGTGGATGTTTCCTTCAATCTACATTAACAAAACCTTTCTGGGCACCATGGGACCTTTTCCCATAACAGAGAGCTCCATGTGTAGACTCTCTGTGAGATACTGGGATTTTTAATCCAACTTCCTTACTCCAGATTAAGCAGTTGGCCCTAACAATTTTGTCAGGAAGGGATCTCACTTTTTTTTTTAGCTTTGAGTATATCTTCAGGTTCCTTTAGGACATTTGGGTATAGCTCATCCAGCCCGGGATTTCATTTAGAACAGTTAGTCATTTATTTTGTTGTTGTTGTTATTGTTGTTGTTGTTCATTCATTCAGTTGTTTCTGACTCTTCCTGACCTCATGGACCAGCCCACGCCAGAGCTCCCTGTCGGCTATCACCACCCCCAGCTTCTTCAATGGCAATCCAGTCACTTCAAGGATGCCATCCATCCATCTTGCCCTTGGTCAGCCCCTCTTCCTTTTCCCTTCCATTCTCCACAGCATAACTGTCTTCTCTAAGCTTTCCTTTTTTTTCTCATGATGTGGCCAATGTACTTCATCTTTGCCTCTACTATCCTTCCCTCCAATGAGCAATCAGGCTTTATTTCCTGAAGTATAGATTGGTTGGATCTTCTGGCGGTCCAAGGCACTCTCAGAACTTTCCTCCAACACCACAGTTCAAAAGCATCTATCTTCCTTCGCTCACCCTTCCCTAAGGTCCAGCTCTCACATCCGTAGGTGACTATGGGAAATACCATTCTTTACTACCTCTTTATTTATTCTGTACTACAGACCACACACTGCTTAATTATTATATTTTCACAAGTTAGAGCACTATTTTCCTTTTGAGTGAAGATTCACCATATCTATGTAGTAGACCTACTATTTCCTTGATCTTCCTTTCAGGGTTCATTTACATGTGCACATAATCCAAGAACAGTTCAGAGCAACAATATTATGGACTGCTCTGGGAGTGGCTACACTCTCCATGTCCATCCTGTATTAGCAATGATGTGGAATGCAGTCCCTGTGAGGCCATTACTTTATACAGTATTTGCTGTCCCTGTTGCTGCTTCCGGATGGCCACAGAGCTCCAAGAATGCTCCTGGCTGTTGCCGTGTGACATCAACAAAGTCACCTATGTGGTGAGGGAGAAGAAGTGGTAATCCTTCTATTTTCCCTTGCTGCATATTTGACCTATCCAATCACCTTATTAAATGCTTACTCAGTCCCCTGCATGGTAGGACTTCTTGAGCTATAGCAAGCTTTGTGGATTGTTTTTGACATGTCAAGCCTTAGTGCTATTGACAAAGCAACCTCCCCACCAAGAATTATAACTACTATTATAACATATTTTTACAGAACATAGCTGGATTTCTAGCCTTAGCCCAGCCACAAACATTCCTGGGAGGATTAACCTAATCATTTACCAAACTTAAGAGGCAAACTGAAAAACTGCTTTGGCAGAAAAGCCCTCAGACCAAAGGCAATGCACATCCAATGAAGACAATGGCCCTACACCCCTTATATAGATTTAACTTGACAAAACATTTTAGAGCTTCTCCTGTGTCTTGATTCAGGTTTATGCTTTATTAATAAACAGAGGGGGAGAAGGTTCATACATATACACAAAATTTGGGGTGCAACCATAGACATATTCCCGGGCACTAAAAGAAACATGATATAATATATGAGCTAGGGAAACTATTTGGGTGGTGGGGGGAGGGAAGGAGGAGTGAACATTCAGGAAGCCTTAACATCTTAATCTGATCAACTCTCCTTTTGTGATTCTAAGCAAACCCCTGGAGCCAAGATTAGGCTGTGATTCCAACACCTCAGGGTTGACCTTTCCTTCATCTCAGGAACGCCATCCTCTAAATCTTAAGATTAATAAAATAAAAAGATGAAATTCTCTTAACCCTGTCACCCCAAGAAACACCTACACATATGCACACACACACACTCATACATGCAAAATCATACATTTCTTTGATTAACAAAACAGACCCAGTTCTTTCTCTCAGCTGAGAGTGTTTCTTTCCTTTTTTTCCCTTTCTAACTTCTGCACTGTAAAGCCCCTGCTGTAAAGCAGACCAGCACAAGATCCATTAGACCCAAGGTAATCAAATATCATAACTTATATTTTGTAGTGCTTATGTGACTTTGGAGTACATGGTGTCTTCCAGTGGATGAAGGGACTCCCTGCTGATAGACTGATTGCCAGCAGCTCCCAGGATCCCAGGCTCATCAAGGACTTCATTTACCCACTTGATTGACTTTCTGGTTTCCCAAACCTCACTCTTTGTGTAGATATTATTCCAAGCTTCCAAAGTCCATTACTGCTAAATATTAGAGGTGTGCAAAACTTTGTTTCTGCCTCGTTTATTGTATCTATTTTTGTAAGATGCATACATACGATGTGATATTAAGAAACATGGAGGTTCCCATGCACAAACATAAGAATCAAAACACTCACCCAATACTTTTCAATTAAATTCTGTAAACCTCAGAAATATCCCAAAGTCAGTTTCATTTTCAGCATAAACAAGCCAAAGAGGCTGCCATTCCTCCTTAGAGGAGCTGACCAAGCTGGGAAGGAGACTGAAAGAGCACAGAATTCTGGGAAATGTAGTTTGGGAAGGTGAGCACCCCTGTGGCAGAGTATTCAAAGGCCCATTTCCCAGAATTCTGCTCATCAACAGAAAGCCCCAATCAGGATAGGGGAAAGATTTGTCTCTCCTAGCAGCAGCCAGCCAGCCACACAGTTCAGAATTCTGTAAAAGGGATTGACTAATATTAGTAAGTAAATCTGTGCTGGACTGGGAGGAAATCCCTAAGTTGAAGTTTTATGATTATGTTTACATAAATAAATAAATAAATAAATAAATAAATAAATAAATATGTTTAGTGACTTTTAGAGACATTCAAGGAGATAGCTGTTGCAGCTGTTCTTTAAGTTTTATCAAATTTCAAAAATCAGTAAATGTACAAATCTTACTGAAAATTGGGGGAATGATCCCCTGTTATCTTGTGTCATTGTACAGAAAATTCAAAGATATAGGTCTTGTAGTTTTTAAAAAAATGTTAGTAAAAACTTTAAAAATTCCCCTATTTTTAGTAGATGAGTGAAACAGTCTAAAACTTGGTGGGTTAATAGTAGTAAATGTGTTCTACCATCGTAGCATGTTTCATGCCAATATTTATAACAATGAGGTTGAAAGGAGCCCCTGGATTTTCCCAAAAGACACAATTACTTAATGAAAAAGTAACAAAAAAATAGTTACTTCATTATGGTTACAATATGGACCCTGTCCAATTTAGGTAATACTTTAGAAATGATTCCTTCCCCACCCTCTAATTTAATAATGAGTATTGAAACATTTTTCTATAGATTGCAAGAGCTACTCATTCTTTTCAGTCTCGACAATGGAGTCCTTACCCAACAGAAGTGGGCACAGCAGCAGATCTTTAATTTTAAACTTCACTAATCCCAGCTGTTCTCTCTTCCTTTCCATCTTGGTTTGTGATCTCGGGAAGAAGTCTCAGCCAATGAGAAAGAGAATGCAAGGGGGCACGTCTCCTGAGCAACCAGGGGAGGGAGCAAGACATTTGAATAGCTGTATAATATGTGGGGTTTTTTTTTAATGTAAGTTCTTTGAAGCAATTATGCTGTTCTGACATCCATCTGATCAGATGAGTGAAGTTCTGTTACTGCCTTCAAATACAAGTAATTTTTATGGCTGTCAAAATAGTAAAGTGTGTCAGGCAATGAACCTACACTGCCCCCTTGTGACAGATAGTTGATTTCAGTAATAGAATCACATAATCATAAAATTTGAAGAGACCACAAGGGCTATCTAGTCCAATCCTGACCTGCTAACACAACACCTATGCTAGCTGTCTGCATGACCTGCTATCATTGAGGAAATGATGAAACTTTTACTTGTGCTAGCTAAGTCTTTGGGCCTCATCTAAGTCTATTTTAGTCTGAATATTTATTTCATTTGTATATCTCTCCAGCAAAGGATCACCGCCGTGCCGTGGCGCTGAAGCTTGAGCACCTCAATGATGTCATGAGCGAAACCGTGAAGGGCCACCCAAGACGGGACGGTTGTGGCAGAGAGGTCAGACCAAGCGTGATCCCTGGGGAAGGCAACGGCAAACCACCCCAGTATCCTTGCCAAGAAAACTAAATGGACCAGTACAACCATAGATATGTCGGTATGCCATTGGAAGATGGGACTCCCAGGTCGGAAGATGGCCAAAATGCTACTGGGGAGGAGCAGAGGATAAGTTCAACTAGCCCCAGATATGATGACGCAGCTAGCTCAAAGCCGAAAGGAAGGCTAGTGGCCGACGGTACTGGAGGTGAACGACGAATCCGATGCTCTAAAGATCAACACACCATAGGAACCTGGAATGTAAGATCCATGAGCCAGGGCAAATTGGATGTTGTTATTGGTGAGATGTCAAGACTAAAAATAGACATTCTGGGGGTCAGCGAACTGAAATGGACTGGAATGGGCCACTTCACATCAGATGACCACCAGATCTACTACTGCAGACAAGAGGAACATAGAAGAAATGGAGTAGCCTTCATAATTAACAAGAAATTCGCTAAAACAGTGCTTGGATACAACCCAAAAAATGACAGAATGATCTCAATTCAAGTGCAAGGCAAGCCTTTCAACATCACAGTGATCCAAATATACGCCCCAACCACAGCTGCTGAAGAAGCAGAAGTAGATCAGTTCTATGAGGATCTGCAGGACCTACTGGATAATACACCAAAAAGAGACATTATTTTCATTACAGGAGACTGGAATGCCAAGGTGGGAAGTCAAATGACAACTGGGATCACAGGCAAGCATGGTCTAGGAGAACAAAATGAAGTGGGACGCAGGCTGATAGAGTTTTGCCAGGAAAACACGCTGTGCATAACAAACACTCTCTTCCAACAACCTAAAAGATGGCTTTATACATGGACTTCACCAGATGGTCAACACCAAAATCAGATTGACTACATCCTTTGCAGCCAAAGGTGGTGGACATCCATCCAGTCAGTGAAAACAAGACCTGGGGCTGACTGTAGCTCAGATCACGAACTTCTTATTGCTCAATTTAGAATAAAACTAAAGACATCAGGGAAAATACACAGACCAGTTAGATATGATTTCACTAACATTCCTAGCAAATATACAGTGGGAGTGAAGAACAGATTTGAAGGACTAGATTTAGTAAACAGAGTCCCAGAAGAACTATGGACAGAAGTCCGAGACATTGTTCAGGAGGCGGCAACAAAGTACGTCCCAAAGAAAAAGAAAATCAAGAAGGCAAAATGGTTGTCTGCTGAGACACTGGAAGTAGCCCAAGAAAGGAGGAAAGCAAAAGGAAACAGTGATAAGGGGAGATATGCCCAGTTAAATGCGCAATTCCAGAGGTTAGCCAGAAGAGATAAGGAACTATTTTTAAATAAGCAATGCATGGAGGTGGAAGAAGAGAACAGGATAGGAAGGACAAGAGACCTCTTCCAGAATATTAGAAACATTGGAGGTAAATTTCAGGCAAAAATTGGTATGATAAGAAACAAAGATGGCAGGGACCTAACAGAAGCTGAAGAGATCAAGAGAAGGTGGCGAGACTATACAGAAGATCTGTATAGGAAGGATAATAATATCGAGGATAGTTTTGACAGTGTGGTGAATGAATTAGAACCAGACATCCTGTGGAGTGAGGTTGAATGGGCCTTAAGAAGCATTGCGAACAACAAGGTAGCAGGAGACGACGGGATCCCAGCTGAACTGTTTAAAATCTTAAAAGATGATGCTGTCAAGGTGATGCATGCCATATGCCAGCAAATATGGAAAACACAAGAATGGCCATCAGACTGGAAAAAAATCAACTTATATCCCCATACCAAAAAAGGGAAATGCGAAAGACTACTCAAACTTCCGTACAGTGGCCCTTATTTCTCATGCCAGTAAGGTAATGCTCAAGATCCTGCAAGGAAGACTCCAGCAATACATGGAGCGAGAGTTGCCAGACGTTCAAGCTGGGTTTAGAAAAGGCAGAGGAACGAGAGACCAGGTTGCCAATATCCGCTGGATAATGGAGAAAGGCAGGGAGTTTCAGAAAAACATCTATTTCTGCTTCATTGACTATTCTAAAGCTTTTGACTGTGTGGATCATAATAAATTGTGGCAAGTTCTTGGTGGGATGGGCATACCAAGCCACCTTATCTCTCTCCTGAGGAATCTGTACAAGGACCAAGTAGCAACAGTAAGAACTGACCACAGAACAACAGACTGGTTCAAGATTGGGAAAGGCGTACGGCAAGGCTGCATACTCTCACCCAACCTTTTTAATGTGTATACAGAACACATCATGCGATGTGCGGGGCTTGATGAATGCAAAGCTGGGGTGAAAATTGCTGGAAGAAACATTAACAACCTCAGATATGCAGATGACACCACTCTGATGGCCGAAAGCGAGGAGGAGCTGAGGAGCCTTCTAATCAAGGTGAAAGAAGAAAGCGCAAAAGCCGGGTTGCAGCTAAACATAAAAAAACCCCAAGATTATGGCAACAAGAATGATTGACAACTGGAAAATAGAGGGAGAAAATGTGGAGGCCGTGACAGACTTTGTATTTCTAGGTGCAAAGATTACTGCAGATGCAGACTGTGGCCAGGAAATCAGAAGACGCTTACTTCTTGGGAGGAGAGCAATGTCCAGTCTCGATAAAATAGTAAAGAGCAGAGACATCAGACTGGCAACAAAGATCCGCATAGTCAAAGCCATGGTATTCCCTGTAGTTTGATGGCCGAAAGCGAGGAGGAGCTGAGGAGCCTTCTAATCAAGGTGAAAGATTGTGACTTTAATTATGAGATGTTCTGGTCTGTATTGGTGGCCCAATACTTCTATGTATGTATATGTATGTATTTTATATTTTTAACTTTATATTTGAAATTGGAATATTGTAGTTTTAAATATGCTGTAAACCGCAATGAGTCGCCGCATAGGCTGAGATATTAGCGGTATATAAGCGTACCAAATAAATAAATAAATAAATAAATAAAGAAGAAAGCGCAAAAGCCGGGTTGCAGCTAAACATAAAAAAAACCAAGATTATGGCAACAAGAATGATTGACAACTGGGAAATAGAGGGAGAAAATGTGGAGGCCGTGACAGACTTTGTATTTCTAGGCGCAAAGATTACTGCAGATGCAGACTGTGGCCAGGAAATCAGAAGACGCTTACTTCTTGGGAGGAGAGCAATGTCCAATCTCGATAAAATAGTAAAGAGTAGAGACATCAGACTGGCAACAAAGATCCGCCTAGTCAAAGCCATGGTATTCCCTGTAGTAACCTACGGATGTGAGAGCTGGACCTTAGGGAAGGCTGAGTGAAGGAAGATCGATGCTTTTGAGCTGTGGTGTTGGAGGAAAGTTCTGAGAGTGCCTTGGACTGCGAGAAGATCCAACCAGTCCATCCTCCAGGAAATAAAGCCCGGCTGCTCACTGGAGGGAAGGATACTAGAGACAAAGTTGAAGTACTTTGGCCACATCATGAGGAGACAGCAAAGCCTGGAGAGGACAATTATGCTGGGGAAAGTGGAAGGCAAAAGGAAGAGGGGCCGACCAAGGGCAAGATGGATGGATGGCATCCTCGAAGTGACTGGACTGACTTTGAAGGAGCTGGGGGTGGTGATGGCCGACAGGGAGCTCTGGCGTGGGCTGGTCCATGAGGTCACGAAGAGTCGGAGACGACTGAACGAATGAACAACAACAACCTACGGATGTGAGAGCTGGACCTTAGGGAAGGCTGAGCGAAGGAAGATCGATGCTTTTGAGCTGTGATGTTGGAGGAAAGTTCTGAGAGTGCCTTGGACTGCGAGAAGATCCAACCAGTTCATCCTCCAGGAAATAAAGCCCGGCTGCTCATTGGAAGGAAGGATACTAGAGACAAAGTTGAAGTACTTTGGCCACATCATGAGGAGACAGCAAAGCCTAGAGAAGACAATTATGCTGGGGAAAGTGGAAGGCAAAAGGAAGAGGGGCCGACCAAGGGCAAGATGGATGGATGGCATCCTTGAAGTGACGGGACTGACCTTGAAGGAGCTGGGGGTGGTAACAGGGAGCTCTGGCGTGGACTGGTCCACGAGGTCACGAAGAGTCAGAGACGACTGAACGAATGAACAACAACATCTCTCAAACTCAACAAAATATACAGAGGGGACAGATTCTCAGTCTAAACAAAATACATTAATAAATATCCTTGCACATTATGTATTCTCTAATCTTCATATTTACTTTTAAATTCCCAATTCAACATTTATTGGAGATATTGTTAAGCATTTCTACTGTGGCCTGTAACCAATATTTTTTCATATTGCTGTAATCATAGGTTTTCAGAACTAGTGGAAGAGCTGTGTTCTGCAAGCGATTTCATAAACAGTTGAACAAATGGATGTGCAAGTAGCTGCATGTGTGGTTGCAGAAACTCTTGCATTGTTGTTTTGCAATAGGATAGTCTAGTACAGGGGTCCCCAAACTTTTTGAACAGAGGGCCGGGTCACAGTCCCTCAAACTGTTGGAGGGCCGGATTATAATTTGAAAAAAATAATGAAGGAATTCCTATCCACACCTCACATATCTTATTTGTAGTGCAAAAAACACTTTAAATAATACAATAATTAAAATGAAGAACTATTTTAACAAATATAAACTTAGCAGTTTAGAATAAATATAAACCTAGCAGTTTGAAAACATGCAAATGTGAGTAGATCAATAGATAACGCTCCGGCAGGAAGGTAACAGTGCTCCATGCAGTCATGCCGGCCACATGACCTTGGAGGTGTCTATGGACAACACCAGCTCTTCGGCTTAGAAATGGAGATGAGCAGCAGAGTCCCAGAGTCAGACATGACTGGATTTAAGGCCTTCCCCCCCCCCCCTTCTCCTGCCTCCGGGATGCGGCGAGGCAGGAGAGCCTGGGCCCACGGAGGTAGAGGGCAAAGTGGGCCCAAGCCACTTTGCTTGCCGCCTCCCCCCCCCCTTCTCCTGCCTCTGGGATGCGGAGGTCACATCCAGAAGGTAGGAGAGCCTGGGCCCACGGATGCAGAGGGCAAAGTGGGCCCAAGTCTCTTTGCCTGTCACCTTCCCCCCCTTCGCCCGCCGCCTCCCTCCCCCTTCGCCCGCCTCTCACCCTTCTCCACAGCCCGTGGGCCGGATAGATGCCCGCAGGCTGGATCCGGCCCACGGGCCATAGTTTGGGGACCCCTGGTCTAGTATTATTTGTTTGCAGGGATTTGCACTTTAGTGTCATGGTATAACAGTTTTAGCATTTGGCTATGGTTCTGGGGACCAGGGGTCTATTCTTCACTTGGCTATGGAAACCCACAGGATAACCTTGGTGAGCCAAATACTCTCAGCCCAAGAAATCTCCATGATAGATTCACCTTAGGATCACCATAGATCAGAAATTACTTAAAAGCACACAAAAACACAGTGTTATTTCTGCCCATGTCTATGTGCATTAATTTCATCTACTATTTATTCTAGCTCTTTGCTTAGAACTCAGCTCCTAACCAGTTCACACCTTAATATCAAACATATAGCAAACACCTTTCAGTACTAATATTTTATTAATAATAATATGGTCATCCTCAGCCCAGTCAGGTCAGGTCTGAATATGCAAGTTGGTGAGAAATAAATCCATCTATTTTTGTGAAAATGGAAATATGTTGCTCTGTTTGAAAGTGAACCAAATCATTTTGTTGCCTGAAGCAAAGGATAGTGGAGAAATATGTATTTGATTGGTGGCTTAAGTGTCATTTACTACACTTCCGGTTTTGGGAGGTATAAGAAGTGGCAGACAGGATATATCAGAGAAAGAGAATGACAGAGTTAGGTGAGACATGGAGGGCGTTCTGTCCAACCACAACCACATACCCAAAGCACTCTCTGGAGGTTCTGTTCTCCAGAGATGGGGCACAGCTGTGGTCTCCTATCATCTGCTGCCTAAAATAACTACCTCACTCTGGTAAATGCTAAAGTCGGTTCTGCTTATAATTGTCATTATTTTTGTAAGAATTTTGCTGCTGTTTTGGGTGCAGAACTTCTTTCTGCATGGCTGTAGTCTTGTTGCTGCCTTTGCCTTTGAGATCTGTTTTACATGAAAGACAGATACATTTATTTATATAAGCTTTCACAAATACAGTATGTTCCACATGGAGCATACGAATAGTTCGTTGGAGATTTAACCATCCATGAACATTGATATTTGTCAGAGAGCCAAGCAGCCAGGCTTCTCCCATTCTGGCTTGTTTAGAATGGATTTGGAATAACACTGTGCTAATAAATGTCACCCTCTGAGAAGCATTAATTATTGTCAAAGGCAATAGAAAGCACAACATTGTGAAACAAGACAACTTGAAGAGGCAATGGAATTGTAAAGAGGTGATTTGAAAAAAAAAGAAAATAAGAAAATAAATGAGCACACCTTTGGAACCCATTACCTTCCGACTTTCTTTCAGTGCTTTGTTGATTATCTGTGCATTATGAAAAAGGGATGTATAAAACCATGGATTCTCTTTTCTTCCTTCCTTCCTTTCATGTAGGAGTTGGGAAAATAAGATCCACTTAGTATTGAGTGTAGGAAAGGCCTTGTATGTGCTGGGACTGAAAATTACCAAGAGAGATTCATTGAAGCAGACTTACTGGCAATTGCTCAATCTTCCCGAGTTTGCAGTTCAAATTCCTGTAGGAACCTTTCCTGAACCCAATTTCACATGACTTATCTCTACAAGGCAACTACAGAAAGTTCTCTCATTGTGAAAAATGATTACAAGTCCACCTAGAGGCCCATTAGAAAATATTTAGTAGACAGATAATTATTTCATAGCTAGAGAATGTCTGCAGAGAAAATAGCTCCCCCCGCCCCATCTAATCCACTTATTATGAAATATCTTTTAAAAATCTAATCATTACCACTCTTTAAAGTCCTCAGTGAATTATGACCATGTATATTCAACAAAAATATATTGAATATTCCTTAAAACTTTCCCATTGTAAATTGTGTGGCTCAGATAATCTATAGATTTCTCTGTAAGTGACAGCATGAGTTTATTGAACAATTTTAAATGTGGCATTCATTGCATCAATACATGCTCTTTATTGATGAACCTTGCTGATATCTTTTTTAAAATCCAGGAACTTTTCCCAGATGAGGTGAACATAATGGCTTTTGAGTTAAAAAAAAGTCATAGTCAATACATATTAATGCTATTGCTGTAACTTGCTATGCAGTGCCAAATAGGGATGGAATAAGAGTTCATTCAATTCATTCTATTTAAAATTTTAAATGAGCCACTCAACAGATCACAGAAGTTGTTGTCATGGACTCCTCCAACTCCTTCATGCCATAAGTTCACAGCCAAGGTTGAGGAATGAAAAGAGAATGAAAACATCTAGGACCCAGTGTGGGAAGGAGCCTGAAAACATGAACTGGCTCAGACTGGAAGACCTCGAGGCTGAGTGGAGGAACTTTCAGGGGTTGAGGTGGTGGGGCTTTGGGGGTATTGAACTGAGAAATTGCTCACATTTCCTTCATTTGTAACTTTGCTGTATACTAGTAACCTAGCAATAAAGAAATTTCCAAGAATTTAACTGAGCTGCCCCTTTTCTGCGAGTCCCTGCTATGGCAAGCATACAGATCAGCCCCAATTAAAATCATCCAGCAGCAAGGTGAGAAGGTAATTTCAGCCAAGGAAGATTTTATTATCTGCAGATACAGTTTACCATCCAGGGAAAGGAACAGGAAATCTCAGAAGCATAAAATATATTAGTATTTTTTTGGGGAGGGGGGAACACTTGCAAGGATGGGAACAAATAAGGAAAACAACTTTAGAACATAGGATTATTCAGCAGGTAAAGAGTTCTTTTTAACAACAGTCCTGGGAGACATAGTTTCTCAGGCTTGAAAAACATAGTCTTCAGAATCCCTGGGTTGAGTTAGGTCCCAAAAGAGTGTGCTCTGAGACAGGGTGGCAGGAGAGAAATATAATGAGCAGAGAGAGCTTAAACTATCAAAGGTTTTCTAATAGGGGAACCAGCTATCTGAAAAGAGAAGAAAAGATGAAAGGCTGAATTGCAACAAGGAGAGGTACATGATGGCTGGGAAAGATACATTACATCAAGGAAAGGCAAGAGAAGCACAAATTTCAGGGTAACCAATTTATTAAGGGATCATAAGCAGTCTGTAGCTAGTTTCCTGATTGTCTGAACATGCGCAGAGCCAAACAAGTAAACTTTAAGTGTCTGCAGCCTTTGGAACTCTCTGCTGCAGGCATGAAATGAACAAATAATAATTTTGCCCAGGGGGGGTTTCATGCAACACTAAGGTTCTGCAATAATCGCAAAAAGTTATTAATTCATCCCTGCTTTTCCTGACCTCAATTGGTGAGAGTCAACAAACAGCAGTAATGTCAGAGAAGGAAGACAGTTACTTTGAAAATGGTTCATTTTCCAGGCTTACAACACATTTGAGAGAACAAATATGCACAAATAAAAATGCACAGAGAAATGATTGCTTCAAACAGATATTTATATAGGAAGCTCAATGCTTCCAATGTTTACATAGGAAGGTCACCCCTGAAAACCTAGATCTGATATCAAACTGGGGTCCATCTATGCCACTTTTAACGGTCATGATTCAGTGCTATGGAATCCTAGGAGTTGTAGTTTGGTGAGGCACCAGCACTTTTTGGCAGAGAAAACTAAAGAACTTATAAAACTACAACTTTCATGATTCCATACTGTTATGGTGTTGCAGAAGAGGCAGTTGGAGAGACACCTCAGGGACATGCCATAACCTACTTTCCCTCAATGTGTCCCAAAACCAGAAGAGCATTGCAGGTGTCATTTCACAGTACCTTTGATTATGATACTGCCTGGCTGAAAATATAGATTTTTAGGGTTGTGCTCAATCGTTAATGATTGTATATGTGGAACCAAAAGTTCTAAGACCATAAATCTGGCTTACGTCTCATAACTGCTGAACAAGATGCCAGCTCATGTATTTTGTTCAAATAGTGTTTTTGGATTTATGTGGTCTTTTTGAACAAAGCTACTGGTTTTGTACAAAGCTAATACAAAAATAATCATTTTACACACTTTTTTTTCACAGTCCTAATATGTGGAAAAATAATCTTGTGGCAATTTACTATTTGCTAGAGTGGGTGTCTTGATGTCTCAACACATGTAATCTCATCAAGGATAACAACACTTACAAATATTCTTTGTCCTCCCCACATAGACAGGTGTCTTTTCGTGTTTTCACAGCTGTTACCTTGCTGTCTCAAGGAAGAACAGAAACATGTTGATGCAACTGCTGGAAGTTTACCATACATGGTCTGTGGGTGGCAGCTGCCTTGATGGGTTTCCTTTTATACACATTAATTGCAGTATTGTACTGAAATACTATATTATGTTGTATGTGGGACTGCTCTTAAGGACAGCATAGGACTTTATTGCACGAAAGAGGCAAACTGGCATTGAAATAAGGATAAACCCTATTACTTTTACATTACAATGCCCTACCCATTGACATCAGACAGGCCCCTTCGCTGCTGGCGTTTCGGAAGAAGGTTAAAACCTGGCTCTTTGAGCAAGCGTTTGGCTAATCATTGCAATGAACATAGGAAGATGGTAAATCGAACATAGGAATGGCACAAGGACTATGAGAATGGATTTTGCTTTGTTATTGAGGCATCATGAATTGATAATAATTGTGTATTTTGTTATTGTGTACGATGTGTTTTAACTGTTATTGTTGTGATAATTTTCATTGTGTAAACCGCATTGAGTTGCCTAATTAGGCTGAGAAGCGCGGTATAGAAATAAAGCAAATAAATAAATAATAAATAAATACTTGATGTCATGTGGATCCCGCTGGCAGTCTGCCTCCCCACTATTGACACACAAAACCTGTCAATAATTTCTAATTGCACCAAGTTCCCATCATGCCATTGAGCCATTATGCTACTGTGCCAGCAATGAAATGATGTCAGGAGCTGGATTCTCCTCCTTTCCCATCTCCATTTCATTCCTTCTCTCCTCTTCTCCCCTCCCTGATTCTCTCATTCCAGAGGTCTGAAAAGTTTCTAAGTGTAGAATTTGAACTACAATTGTAACCAGACTTTAGATGCTCAGAAGACTGTAAAATATTTAATATTTCCCAAGGTCACCAAGTGGATTTCCATAGCTAAGGGGGAATTTGAACTCAGTCTCCAGAGTAGAAATCCAACACTCAAACCAGGTGCTGGAGATTTCCTGTAATTATTGGTGTAAGGGGAGATTACACCACCATATGCCACCTTTAGCAATCTGGTCCATGTATGCAATTGGTAATAGCTTGCTAGCCATCCTGTCATTGCAAATTATTGTAGATACTCACTGTTCACTTCAAATGGATAATTATTCATGCTATCTGCAAACCTTTGTCTCATAAATAGACAACTTTGGCTGTGTTTATTTTTGACCTGTGGCGATTACATGGCCTAATTATATTGAATATAAAAATGTAAGTGAAATAGAAGCCTTTTGAATTAAATGAAATTTTTCTGGCCTTATGAGTTATTCAGATCTACATTCAAGCCCCTATTCATTAATATTATTTTAATTGCCCCAGTCTTTTCATATTAAAATAACATTTTTGACAAGAACTTAGTATTCTCAAGCATTTCTGAATCATCAATAATTTGATTCTCATCAACATCTTTCCTCCCTTTGGCTAACACTGATTCATTCTGCTTAGTGGTGTGTTTCTTTTGCTGCTTCTTTCTTTGGTTTCTCTTCTTTCTGTTCTTTTTTTTTGTTTTGCTGTTGTTCTCAATGACATCCTGTTGTTTTCCTTGTAAACATTATCTGAATAGTCTACCACATTTTTATTAATCTCTGGACCCAGAACGATCGGAAAGTCCAAGGGCAGATGCATGTTTGCGTGCAGAACGCTGTGGTGATCGCAACATTGAAGCTCTCACTGCCTCAATGTTCTCAGGTGATCTAATGAGCCGAGGGACTCCAGTTATTCATCTTGTTGCACTTGCAGTTTGTCTGAATGTAGTGACCCACGTCACAATTGATTTCCGGTCCGGGACAGGTGCCAATGGGGCAAAAGTAAAGTGATTCCGAAAGGCGCGCTGGGTTGCGATCATAGAACATCTGCTTGAAAAGTAGGCCTCAACGGCAAAAGCACGCTCCTCACTGTTCCAATGCATGATGGTGACTGAACTGTGTCAGGACAAAACTTTATACTCCCGCCTCTTGAACGAGACCTAGGGCTCCACTACGTCTTCAACCGACTGAATGGTGCGCATTTTTAAAAAAGGAAGTTATGCTGCCGTACCCTGTAGTTGAGCCCTTTTTTATTTAGAGGGATTGATGTTTTATGTACAGTTTCTGGGGGGGGGGGTGTCAGTCTAAAATAACATTTTTGACAGGAACTTAGTATTCCTGTCTTGAAATGTCTCTTTGCATTTCAAGCCTCCATCACCCTGCCCCTTTAAGAATTCCCTTACGAGTGGATCCTCTGGCAAGGCACTTCTGATTCCTGAAAGAGTCAACCCTTTTTGTGACTGGAAGGGGAAGAGAGAGAAAGCGCAGTAGGTCTACAAAAGAGAATGTCCAGTTGGAGTTGTATGAGCTATATTCAAGTCCAGTCAGAGCTGTATGTGTTGGATTCAAGTCCAGTCAGAGTTAAATATTGCGACCATCATACAAGTTGAACACAGTACAAGAAAGAGACAGTAAGAAGAAATAAAGATCCAAGAGTATTAGTTCAGCCAGAACTGTGTCTATCTCTCAAAGGTTTTACCTCTCTCCAAAAAGACTTTGTAGTGAGACTCAGGAGGAGAGAAAGTTAAAAAATCTTGTACATTAATAAATTCTTGTTTGGTTCATAGAATCATAGAATCAAAGAGTTGGAAGAGACCTCATGGGCCATGCAGTCAAACCCCTGCCAAGAAGCAGGAATATTGCATTCAAGCAACTATATAGTCTCTGATCTGTTCCTTGCACAGGCAGTTCACCTTCCAAGTAATTAAGATAGCATGGGAGCAGAACACCCCCAGTTCCACGTGTCATTCTCATCCTTACTCAATATATGATGGCAACGAATGAATGAGGCAGATAGGTAGGTCTGCTTTACCCATAGTATTCTTCTAGTGCAGGTGGTGGTTTCAAAAGGTTCTCTCTAAAACATGGAGTTTTGATTATCAGAAATCATGACGACATAGGAGCTTTGATATAAGAAAGAAACTGATGCCTGAAAACATAAAGGGGGGTTTCTTATCTTTTTTCTGTTCACATTTCAATATTACACTCTGTTATTTGTTTTTCTCTTGCCTTATAAAGGAAGATAGAACAGGAGATAGATTGATCTTGATGAGTAGTAAGAGTGGTCTTCATTAAGCATCTTTCAGAAAAGTGTGAAGATGGCAGTACATCTTGATATAAGATACTGGCTTACTTTTACCTTGAAGTGGCCATCCATTTCAACAATCTCATCCCTCTTCTTTGTGTGTGTGTGTGTGTATGAAGGAGGAGAAAAGGTGTATGGATGCAAAGAACATTTAAAAGTATTCACCTCTCCCATTTCTGCACTTGGCTATTTTGCCTGAGAAACAGCATTTTTTCACACAGAAAAGAATACTAATATTGTTATAGTTATTACCGTAACTGCCACCCGGGCAACCTCATTTGTGAGATGCCCTCAATTTTCCTATTTTTAACAGCACTTCTCAGGTCTTGTAGACTCAGGGTTGTGATTTCCTTGATTGAGTTGATACATTTGGAATGCAGTTTGTTTTTTCTTACCAAACATCTTCCAATGATATGGCCAAAGTTCGACAGCCTCAATTTAGTCATCATTGGCTTCTAGGGAATGTTCAGCCTTGATTTGCTCTAGGACCCACTGATTTGTCTTTTTAGCACTCCATGGTGTCTGTAGAACTCTTCTCCATCACCACATTTCAAATGAGTACATTTTCTTTCTGAAAGCTTTCTTCACTGTACAACTTTTCCAACTATACATAGAAATGAGATATATGATGGCATGGGCTTTCCTTAACATTCAACATTTCAATTCAGAAATGTCATTTCCTTTGCAGAAAATTATTTCATTTTTGGACTGACTCTGCAAAATTCAATACATAGAATTCACATGATACTATTTTGTGTCCAGAAAATGCTATTTTTCGTGAACAATCCTGAAAAAAGGGGAAATTATTTCCCTCAATTCTTTCTTTCCCCCAAATACAAATAATCAGGATGCTTATTTTGACTCTGTCTAAAGAAACATAGAGGACATTTCTGAGATTTATTTATTTTGCAGTACAAATGAGTGAGAATTATGAAGAGGCACAACTGTTTTTTTTTGGGTTTTTTTTTTGCATATTTTCCTTTGAGTTGAAGGGCAAGCTTGTTCAGGAAAATGTGTTCTCATCAGATTGTTTTCAGCCCCCCCCCCCCCCCGCCCCAAATGTACAGAGAATAAGCCTGGCATGGCAGACAACATCATTGAATTAGCTTTTTGGTTTTTTGTATTGTCGAAGGCTTTCATGGCTGGAATCACTGGGTTGTTATAGGTTTTTCGGGCTGTATGGCCATGTTCTAGAAACATTCTCTCCTGACGTTTCATCTGCATCTGTGACAAGCATCCTCAGAGGTTGTGAGGGTCTTGGGTTTTGTTGTTCTTTTGCAATATAATCCCAAATGTAATAGATTACTGATTGCATGTTGTGTCCTAGGCTAATGTGTGGCTTGTGAAATAGCTATTCTCAGGTTCACCGAAGTTCCAGAATGTCAAATATCTCCTCTTTTTGAAACAAAATTACATTTTGTTGCTGTAAGTGTCTTTTTATATTGTAAATGCTGTTTTAGAAGAAAAATAAAACAGAAGGCTATGTCCCTTTCCAATACATATTTAAAGAGGAAAGCCAAACAGCAAGGTGTAAGATGTGAAAGAAACACACATATACATTCACACACTAACAGTGTAGGCAGCAAAACTCCACAAGATCACTTCAGTCAGAAGCAGACAGAACACAGAAGCAAGCATTTTTCAGTCAATATTGCAGAAAGGACAAAGCTCAACTGTGGAAATACATCTAAGACTCTCACAGTACTTAAGAAAAAGTACAGTCAATTGTTCTGCTGTTAAAGAAGAGAATGATAGAATGCATTTCCCTATCTCTTTTAATATATAATTAAAACACTGAATACAATGTTTGATATAAAACTATATTGAGATAGGTCTATTATACAAAGAAAATGTTCTCTCAGCCATAGCAATTGTAACAGAACCAATCTCTTCAAAATCCAATGACCGTTCATCATTTTAGGACTGATGCCCATTGTAATATTTAAGAATTTACCAAAATTAGCAGTGAGGGAAAGGACTATTTTCACCTAAGCATATTTTCAAATGGATTGCATCTGTTCTGCCAGGGAACTGTTCCAGAATGGGATGCAACAATCTGTCCATTGTATCACTGCAACAATAGCATGCAAACAATAAACTCAGCAGCTCCTGAACCATATGAGCTACACCTCTGATTATAAGGTATTCTTTGAAAACATCCCTCCATCATTGTTAAAGGCATAGTAGAGTTATTTGCCTAGTCTAACAGATCGTTTGTGGAAAGCTCCTGTTTCAAATCTCCCCAACCTATTTTTGGATAAAGAATTGGACTGAATTTTCATTTTTCAAGGGTTAAATAAAATTTTCCAGTTGTTTATGAGGGCAGTGGTGTTAAAAACATTACTGATCAGTACTAGCAGTAATTGAGTTGGACAGTGGATCTGTTGCTGTGGAGGTAGGAAATCTACATTCATGAAAGGCACTGCAGTCAGAACGTGAAAGGCACTGCAGACTACCTCAACCAGAGGAGTCAGCCATAGCAGAGTACCTGATGAATCAACCGGGACACAGCATATTATCTGAGAACACAGACATGCTGGACCACTCTCACAACCATCATGTCAGGCTACACAGAGAAGCCATTGAAATCCACAAGCATGTGCACAATTTCAACAGAAAGGAAGAAACCATGAAAATGAACAAAATCTGGCTACCAGTATTAAAAAACTATAAAATTACAACAGCAAAACAACAGAGGGGAAACAATCAGGCACATCTAATCACCTCTCAACAAAAGATGGCCCCAGGCACTGCCAGGCCATCAAATGCTAATCAAGGTGGTCAGTTGAAACATTCACACCTAGCTCCAACAGACAAGAGTCCTTTGTCCCACCCTGGTCATTCCACAGATATATAAAGCCTTTTTCCTAGTTCCAACAGACCTCACTGCCTCTGAGGATGCTTCCCATAGATGCAGGCAAAACATCAGGAGAAAATGCCTCTAGAACATGGCCATATAGCCCGGAAAACCTACAACAACCCAATCTACATTCAGTTTTGTGGCGGCTTCTCTTTCAACTGCTGTGAGCTAAACAGCAACTCTGTTGGCTCTCTTTTGAGAGAGAGCCCAGCACTGAATGAGCATTTGTTCAGCTTCAAGCAGCTACAAAATGAGTTGTTGTGAAGCCAGAAGTGAATTTGCCATTTCTGTGGCATGTAGGAATAAAAAAAAAAGGATATTTGGAAATATTTTATTGAAAAACTGTCAGGAAAACCTGATGAACAGAATCTTAGAGGGTCAAAAATCTTCACATAGACTTATTCTATGTGAAAAGTGCACATGTGGGTTTTGGGGGTTTTTTTGCGCAGAAAACAACATTGTGCAGAAGATAGATTTCATAGAAAACAAGGTTCCTGCACCAAAATCAACATTTTCTGAACATCAATGTTTTCTGCACAGGAAAATATATCATCATAATTGTTTGCACAGAACAAATTTTGAACTTTAAATGCTCCTTGAAAAGAATGTTGTTTTTGACAACTTACTTGCAGCAAGAAGAAAAATTGAAAAATTACTCTTTTTTTGGTTGCTATGAGTTTTAAAAAGGGCCCCCTGGTGGTGCAGAGGGTTAAACCACTGAGCTGCTGTACTTGCTGACCGAAAGGTTGGCAGTTTGAATTTGGGGAGTGGGGTGAGTTCCCGCTGTTAGCCCCAGCTTCTACCAACCTAGCAGTTCGAAAACATGCAAATGTGAGTAGACCAATAGGTATTGCTTCTGCAGGAGGGTAATGGCACTCTATACAGTCATGCTGGCCACACAACCTTGGAGATGTCTACAAACAATGCTGGCTCTTCAGGTATGAAATGGAGATGAGCACCACCCCCCAGAGTCAGACACAACTAGACTTAATGTCAGGGGAAACCTTTACCATTACCTTATGTGTTTTTCAGACTGTATGGCCATGTTCCTGTAGCATTCTCTCCTGATGTTTCATCTGTATATGTGGCTGGCATCTTCAGAGGTCTGTTGGCTGTGAGGCAAGTGGTTATATATCTGTGGAATGTCCTGGGTAGGAGAAAGAATCCTTGTGTGTTTAAAGAGAGTGTGAATGTTGCAATTAGCAAACTTGAATAGCATTGAGTAGCTATGAATCTTCAAAGTCAATCAGTAAGGGTATTTGCATAGAAATAGCCTTGCCTCTGTTGCTTGAAGGCATCCTCTGTTTGAGAGGTGTTAGCTGGCGTTTGATTGTTTGCTATCTGGAGTTCCCCTGTTTCCAAGTGATTTTGCTTATTTACTGTCTTGAAACTGGTGTGTTTTTTTAATACTGGTAATCAGATTTTGTTCATTTTCATGGTTTCCTCCTTTCTGTAGAAATTGTTCACATGCTTGTAGATTTCAGTTGCTTCTCTGTGTAGTCTGACATGATGGTTGTCAGAGTGGTCCAGCAGACCTCTAAATATGCCAGCCACAGATGCAGGTAAAATGTCAGGAGGGAATGTTATAGGAATGTGGCCATACAGACCAAAAACCTCACAGAAACCCAGTGATTCCAGCCACGAAAGCATTCAAAAATACATTATTCATTTTTGTTTGCAAGAATGTCATTTACAATGACTTACATCCATAGTGGCAAATGATCTACTGGCTTCCCCAACAGTAATATTACTTCTTGTTAATGGCAATAATAGAACTTCCTTATTTTGCCAACTCTGCTGGCATTCTGACTATGCCCTGTGGTTTCTGCAATGCTTTGGTCCAAAATGCATTCCACAGCCTACTCTGCCACCTCAAATAGTGGAGAACATTTGGAGTGATCAGTTTATAGGGAACTTAGAAAAGGAGAAAAAAGTCAGGAATTCCCTCTGAAAAAAAGTCTTCTGAGAATGTTTATCTCAATATATAATAGTCTTATTGAACTAGAGATGGAAAGAGTAACTTGATTTATCTTTATGGATCATATTTAGTCAAGTCCATTCAACTTCTAGGAAAACATTATGAAGCCCCTTTGCCATCTTGTTTGCCTCTCCACACCAAGAAGTCAGGACATAGTGCAGATTTACCTGGGTCCCATTCTCCTTCATGTTTTATCAGATGGAGTGAGTCCTTTGTCGTTGGTGTCTACATCACATGACTTTAATATAAAGAATTAGATTCAACACCCTCTGCTAAGTTGATCTTGTTCTTTTCAAATAAATATTGTTCAATGATGAAATATATGCATATGCTTTATTTAAGCCACGTTTCTATGGATTCCAAGTTGGCAATGAAAATTGCCACCAGGGGGAAGTCAAAAACCACAGTCAGGAGACACATTCAGAGTTAAGAAGGAATAGATGGTGAAATCATGCACAGAAACTCTAAATTGGGATTTTGACTTAGATCACATGCCCAGTTAGTGATGGCCAATGGAAGGGGGTGGACTTTTACAAGCTTGCCTAGCATAGGATCAAAAGAACAACCCTCACCTGCATTCTGAGATTGTAGTTTTGACATAAGCACCGAGAGTGTCATACAAACCCCACTATCATATTGATCTCTTGGAAATCTAGTTGAAATGAACACCCTTAAGGATCTCCTATGAAATTGATGCATCTGGAATTTCATATATTAAGGATTACACACATTCTGACTTTGGGCACTAGTTCTGGACAATGCATGTACAGAATGTTGCCTTTTGTCCTATAGTAGGACTCTTAAAAGTCATAATATCCATTCAATCCATGATGCAGGCATGCAGTATACAGTTGTGTAGATCTCTATACTGATTTTAGTGTCTGAATCACTGGACTCGTTTAGGTTGAGGCATCAGGTGGTTTTGGTAAAGTGGTCCTTTTGGGCTGAGGGTCGGAGAAGGAATCAGGAAGCCAATGATTCAGAAAACCAAAGCAGTTCTTGCAAGCCAAGGCAGAGGAATTAAGTTTGGCTAACTTTTCAAAGAAATCTACCAAAAATGTGCTCTCCTTACCAATATATTCACCTAATCACAATAGTCTTTGATTTTTTTTCCTGAAATTGCACAATAAAGTAATTTAGTCCCAAATGCATCCAAATATGTGTACATAGCAGGAGACTGTGTAGCAGTAGAATGTGTACAGAAAAATCCATACATAAAATTAGTGCACACAAACTACAGAAAATTAGGGAATATTCTTGCAAAAATGTATATATTAATGATCAAAAAGGTGTATACATGAGAAGAAATTATTATAAGAAATTTCTTATCTGGTTAGATAAATGGACAAGAAAAAAAATTAAACCAAGGGAAACCAAAATTTGCAGATATTTCCCCATTAACTACCTAGTTCTATATTCTGGTAATGAACAGTAATTGAGCAAGGAAGAGAAGACGTATTCTGTGAAAAGAGCATGATGTCCAGTCATAAAAAAGACAGATGATTGGGAAATTATTTGAAATGTTATATATAATTTAATTCACATATGCTGATTCAGATGAAATCAGTTAGCCCCCATAACTTCAATAAAATGACATATTTTTGTTAGACACTGAAATAATACTAGTGAAGGTGCCAACTTTGTCTCTAAGCTGATTTGATTGGCACCTGGCATTCTACAAACAGGGTGCCATAACAGAGAAGGACTTAATGTGGTTGCAGAAGTGTGTGAGAAAGTCACCAAATATAATTAAAATATCTCTATTTGTGGAGCTCTTTGTATGAGCTATGCTCAAAGTGCAAGTGGCCATCTTTGTAGAGGAAATCCTATTCTTCAGTCTAGCAAAACATTTAGAAATTAAATTTACTTTGCACATTAAACTTGGTAAGACTAACCAGATAGGAAATGCACTCAAACCCTGTCAGGTGTAACATGCAGGATGGTATAACATTTGACACATATTTATCCATTCTGACCTCTGGTCAGTCTAAGAAAAAACAAATTTTGTGTTTTCTAGAGCTCAAAATGTATGGCCTGCCCAATGCCATCCAAAGGGTTCCCTCCCCAAACAGGGAATGAAATGCTGGTCTCTAGGGTTATAATCAAACACATAGCCCCCTGTAAATAAATAATACAAATCATATAATTATGTTTTCATGGGCATCCCTAGAATCATTTTAGTACAGTAAATTATATCTGAGTATATAAGTAAATCCTGAGGAATCCATGGGATTTTCATACATTGATAGGCAGCTTGAAGGCAAACACACACACACACACACAGAGAGAGAGAGAGAGAGAGAGAGAGAGATTCTAGTATTGTTGACATTACATTTAACAGTAAGACAGATAATTGGAAAAGGGAAATCTTACCCTTCTGGATTATTAAACCAGTAGTTTGACATTTGTTCACTTAGTTGTGGGCCTGAAGCAGGCCACATTTGTCGGGGGACACCCCACTGAAAAGTGTGCTACCCAGCTTGGGAAACAGCAGGGTTTCTTCTAATTTATTTGTCTAGAATTATAAAACCACAAGGGGTGATAAGACTGCCCTATAGGCATTTCTGATAATTAGTTAAGAACACAATTAAAAGAAACAGAACAGAACCAGCAGCACTTTCACAAAGTTAAATACACTTTTGGGAGCAAGTAAACAATAAGCACAGCTCCACTTAGAAACAAGACCTCCTTTTGAAATGAAACTGTAAGACCAACAGGTAGAATACAGTAGTACCATGTTCTAGAACACCATTGCTGTCTTTCACAGAATTATTCTAGAGAAGACTGATCATGACTCACGAGGAGATCTACACTGACCTGTTGTCTTGGGGCTGACCTGCTGTCTAGAAGGTGTGGTGAACATTGGATGGCTTCAGGATGGTTTACATAGCCACCTCGCCCCTGGGAGGAAGGAGCCCTCACTGCTCTGTGGCTCCAAACCCAGTTTGGCACTGCTGTATGGTCACTTTTATCACCCCCTCTTGTTTGCCTTGTCATTGCTATCTCCGGGCAAGACATGAGTCCTGCCAGTCAGTTGTTGCATGCAATGATGGCAACTAGGACACCAGATCAACGAGAGTGGTGAAGAGGAGGAATCACCCCACCTCTCTTGCTGATATCACTGCAGGCAATAACCAACTGGCAGGGGCCATGTCACACAACAAGGAGAATGTGAGGGAATGGTGAGTTCTATCCTGTGTTCCCCGGTCATCTTGGAACTGGCCCAACTGTCCAGATGGGCCCAAAGTTGCAGGTTGCACCAAATTCTGAAGCAGAATCTGAAGCAATCTGTGGCTTTGGTTAATGTGGCCAAAGGCTGCATTAAGATGGCCTTGTCCTGTGTTACTGTCAAGACATGACTCAAAGTTTGGAAAGACAAGCATTTAACTCTTGCCCCTATTGACATTCCTGAGGCAAGGCTGCTGATAACAAGAGGAACCTGGAGGGGAAGAGTAGTCCTGTGAGAAAGCGATAACCAGAAGTGGACGAGAAACTGTTCCCATGAGTTTAGGGAAGACTGTAGGCTGGTACAAAAGGGGAGGAAGGGGTAGAAAAGGACAAGAGTTACAGTGCAAATTAGTATTGTTTTTTTTTCCTTTTCTCTGTGGGTAGCAGCAATAAAGCAATTTATTTCCAATTGAAGCTGTGAGTGTGGCCTGATTGCTAGGAGCTACCAGCAGATCCTGACAGTTATCCCAGGTCAGCTCTGGCCCTATCTATACTGCCATATAAAATCCAGATTATCTTAATTGAACTGTATTATATGGTAGTATAGACAAATATAATCCAAGCAGATAATCCGGATTTTATATGGCAGTGTAGATGGGGCCTCTGTGAGTAGTTTTCCCACAATGGAGCTGATTCAAGGGTCCTTCACAGAAAGTGGGCAGACTAGATATGCACTATGTTAGGCAAAGGGCAAAATGAGTACTCCTATTTGTGGGACACGAACCACCAGATTTCTTCTCCATTAGATATGCTAGATAGTTGACTGTACTGGATAGGGCCCAAGGGCTAGGCTTTGGCCTAGTCTATGAAAGACTGCAATAACCACAGATGAACTGCAACATTATATGGTAGTGTAGGTTGGGCATCTCTTTACCATTTCTTAATCAATTCCTCACTGCTGCTAATAATGGACAGTATTCTGCATCATCTATATAGTTCCTGGCACAATTCTCCCAAACATGGTGGAAATTTCATTAATGTATGCTCCATATGCATCTGAACAGCTGGTGTAGAATACTGGCCAATGTCTTCTGCTCTTGCATTAAGGTCAGATTGCATAGTTTTGACTCTATTGTCAACATTGGGATTAAATCTGGCAGTGTTTCTAATATGACTGAGAAACTAGAGTTTGTTTGTGCTGAATGGCCATTCTTGGAACTATAGTAATATCTTTGCCAAGGTCTGTGAAGCCAGACAATGAGTGTCAACCAGATGAGAAGAGATTGCAAAAAATGACTAGAAATGTCTTGGAAGAAACTATAACATGACAATAGAACCACCATATGTATGTCTTCCTGTCCAGATGAGAAAAAGAAGTACATAATTCTTCTCGGTAAGATTGATGAAATGAAAAGTTGCCAATGATCTTGTTGGCTCATTTTCATTGTTTGGAACAAGGAAGAGTGAACATCATGAAACAGAAATAGATCTAACAAACTCTTTTGTGTTTTTGAAGTGCAAATCAGGGGCTAGTTGATATAGGAAAGAGAAACTGATTCTGATTTCTTTAGGAAAATAATGTTGTACATAACCTACATGCCATGTATGAAAATATCCCTTTGAATCTCCTCGGAATAGAAACCACTTTCCATCCCCACCCTGGAATGCCATTGGCATTTAGAGAAGGTTTCATTTTTTCATCTTGTCAATTTTCCCCAGTTTCCTTTAATGAAAGGGAATAACAGAAGCCAAAATCTTCACAAGGAAATCTGCCTGCCTTGTGGTTCTCTCTAATTGGCAACTGCCTCATTCAGTCATCAAGCTGCTGGCAAACTAGGACAAAACATTTATGTAAAACAGTGTCACAACTTTTATGTGCTACACTAAACAAAGACTTTAAGCTTGTGTTCTTGTTAACATGGCTACATTTCCAGTATGAAAATCAAAGATGTATTTAGCTTCCCTTTCCTGACAGATACCTAAGACGGGTTGTCATCTTATGATCATTTGCTTGCTTGCTTGTTTAAAGTATTTCTGTATCACCTCCCAACCAACAAGAGTTACCAAATGATGAACAATAAAAATCAATTAAATCAAGACAAAGATAAAAACATTTTTAAAATATGTTAAAATATTTTTAAGACTCCTAGATGTCTAAAAACAACCCAGGAATCCAGTTTTGAAACAGTTAAAATAGCAATTTCAAACACTGAGTGCCATGCAAAACAGGACCCTTTGGGCTGCCAACCAGAAGCTGAAAAGAGATGGCATCAATCTAATTTCCTTGGATAGGGAGTTCCAGTCAAGCTGCTGCTACAAAGAAAGCTCTGTTAAGTTTAGCCACATGAAGTTCACAATGGACTTCATCCCACAAGTCATACAGTTGCCTTCCATTTCCAAAAGAAACAGCTAATTTAACAGTAGTTCCCATCCCACCTTAAAATCCACCAATTTCATCCTGCATTAAAATAGAACAGTTCCCATCCCACCTTAAATACTGGTTTCAGCCATTTCTATGTGCAGGGAGAGCAGTGGAATCTGTCTTGCCTGAATGAAGTCCCAGTCTTTTCACCCACATTCTTTACGGCAGTGGTTCTCAACCTGTTGGTCCCCAGGTGTTTTGGCCTACAACTCCCAGAAATCCCAGCCAGTTTATCAGCTGTTAGGATTTCTGGGAGTTGAAGGCCAAAACATCTGGGGACCCACAGGTTGAGAACCACTGCATTACGGCATCCAGCTATGGATTAAATACTATCACAGCCCCCTTGGCATCAGTTATAAAGGAGATAGAGTTGGGTATCATCAACATATTGATGGAACCTAATGCCAAAGCTTCAAATGACCTCTCCCAACACGTTCATATTTATCTTGAGAAGCAAAAGGGGCATGATAGCTTTACAAAAATGGCTGTGGTTGTAGCATCAATTCAGTATTTTTACTTTGGCATTATTAAGACAGAGACCTCTTCGGTGCCGATGTATCCTTGTAGTATTAAGATGCTGGAATTCCACTAGTATTTGTTCCAGTTTAACAATGTGTGTTACCTATGCACCCCACCTCCATTTTGCAAGATCACCTCTTGTTACTAATGTTTTCATTTAGGATAAAATCACAAATGTTAACTGACAGCTCCCTGTGCATGCTCAAATTAAAGAGTCAATGCATAAACAGTTGTTTTGTTAAGTGTAAACAAAGGGCTTATTTGACCCATATTATTAAACTATTTATAAAACTTGCTTTGATGTTGAGGGGTTTTTTTTTTTTTCAGGAGGCTGTAGCTGAACTGTTCTCTCATGTGGCAAATCACTTCATTAGACCTTATTAGCAGACGATTTTGGTTATTGTGCCTGAAATAATTTTGTACTAGTTGTCATTAATTTTTGACCTCTGTGCTATTGAATCACATTCTACTAGACCAGAGCTAGTGACCTGCAAATTATTGTTGGTTCTGTCACTCCATTGACTTTAGCTTGGCAACAGCTCTGTTTTGAGTGCCTGGTTTAATTTTGAGAAATTCATCACTATCTATTGCAAACATGTGCAGATGCACACAAACAAATATACATCTATTTCTCTTCTATTTTCATTTCTTCCTGATTTGATGACATCTGCTGGTTTCTCCTGGGTATTGCAACACAATCTTTATTTCACAACTGCTGCTACATGTACGTCCTCAGAAAGTGCATGGAATGGACAACTAGATGTGTAGACAACTACATTCAGTTTATGCAGCTTTGGTGAAAAATGTGAACTTTTACAGACTTCATCCCACACAATTAAATAAGCGTTTCTACACACTTAAGAAACTGCTACCAATGGTTCTCTTCATACAACACAAGCTTCAAATGTAGGCAGAGGTAACTTGCTGTTTTAAAATGTGGGTTTTCCCCAAGATTCCTGAGTCGATTGGCACGTGACTTTTTCCTCAATTCCCCAAACAGAGACTTGTAAAAATGCCCAATTTAACAGATGATGGGAATCCACCCCACTTGCTCGTTTGTAGATTAAATGATGACATCATCATGGAGGGAGGAGCCAAGATGATCAGAATCAATTCTTTTCTCCTGCTATTATCATTTGGGACTGAGGATGCATAGCAAACAAGATATTCAAAACATTTAGGAGAAAATAGCAAACATGTAAATCCTGTGTGTTGTGTCTCTGTAACTTTAGCAAGTTTTCAGCTCCCTCTGCCTGTGTTGGGTCATAAAAGTCCTTTTGAACTCTTGCCTGAAATAGCTGCTGTGCTGCTTTTGCCTATCAAAAGGACAGCAGAGAGGTATTTAAGAGAGTTAAAGCTTCATTCCTCCCTGTAACGGAAAAACGAATTATAATGGAGGTTTTGTCTATATTTATTAATGTTTATATTATGGCAAGGGCAGGCAGGAGTTAGCTACATATGATTGATCGCTGTGTCACCATGGTTGTGTAGCCTCTGCAGTAGAAATGTATCCATTTAAGAGTGGCTAGCAAGAAAAAGGGGGTGGAGCTAGCTGAGAAAAAAAGAGGGAACATTTTAAAAATGAGCCAGTCTCTAGCCAGGGGAGCCAGAATGAAGAGGTTCCTAGTTTAAGTTTGAGTCTTCAGTTGTGATACTGAAGTAATAAAGGGATCACTTTTAATCAGTCTAGTCTGGGAGCTAGAGTGAAGAAGATCCTTGTATAAGATTGTGCCTCCAGTTGTGATACTGAAGTAATAAGAGACTATTTTGAGTCTAAGTACTCAGTCAGATGGAACAGAGAGACAGAGAGGCCTTTGAGACTAAGTTTATTGTCAGACTATTGAAGGAAAGAAGTGACTATAGGATATAAGTTATCCAGTTGGAAGGCTGGGGAGGAATAACATTTGAAAGAGCAGTAAGTTACCTAAATAAGTTGACATAAGTTAAACAGTTCTGAAAATTATATAATATCAGTTTTATGTATTCTCAAAAGTAAAAGACAGACGTAACAATATTCAGGCACTGAAGCAAGTATCTCTGAGTCTCTTATACTTTCTATTAATAAAGTATTCTTTTGGACATACTCCTGAGTCTGGCTCTTTAAGGCGACTGGGTTCCGACAGAGGGTGGTATATTATTATAAAAAATAAGGAAAGGCAAAGGAAGTTCCCCTTCCTACCAAAAAGGGTTCATTCATATCTCCCCCCTCCCCCCCAAAGAATGAAAGAATAACCAATCTATATATGTTGCTGTTTTTCAGGCTTGAACTCCCAAAAAAAGAGACAGAAGTTTTAAAAAAGAAAAGAAAATGGGGGAGAGACAGTGGGGGAAACAAGTCTTTACTGTGTAACCGCAAATCAAACAGATAAATATTAAAGAAAGCAGAGAGAAGGATTAGGTGTGATGTGGGTAGGAAAATCTTCCATTTAACTTTAAAATGGACTATGCTTAAACTTTATGGGAAACCTACTCTCCCAAACACTTGACCTGTTCTGTGGGATGAAGTCATAAATAAGATTGTTTCAAGTGTCCTAATTATTACCCCACTTTGAGCTTCAAAAACTAATTTCTTCCAACCTAATATAATCCACCCTCAAATCTGTCCATTCACTACTGAATGAATTATTTCATAAGGAGTTTTCCCTTTACCAGCTATAGAGAAGGAAAGAGTCACTCATTAAACACAGTTTCTGTGAAGCCACGCTTGATACATTATGATACACAGAAATCTATTCAGAACATTTTCCCTATGTGCCCAGGTAACTAAAGATTTTCCATTCTACAGTCCCAAAGCATGGGGGTATCAGAGTCAGTAGCACCAGAGTTTTTACAGTCTTTTGTGAGTCTACCACACTTGTTTTCCCCATTCCTCCTCTAGAATATAGATAGATAGATAGATAGATAGATAGATAGATAGATAGATAGATATAGATAGAGACCCCTTAGAAAACTATTGATTAGCATATATTCAAGGACATAGATCTTTTATTGCCACTATACAAATGGACTTTGTGTCAACTCTGAGACTAAGAAAAAAAGAAGATTGTAGTATAAACTTACATGGGCTGAGAGCCCCTCCACTCTACAAGTGGTAGTTTCACTACCTGCAATGGTTCTGTTGTTGAGCCATGGCACCCCCCTTCCAAAAAGATTTCTAGATCATACAAGCAAGATATATGATTATTTATTTATTTTTAAAACCTTTTTTGCAGTTCCAAAGTTGTGAAGTGTCAAAACTGCTAGAGGCTCAGGAATTGATCTAGCAGCAGCTGTACCCTAAAAACGTTATCAAATCTAACCCTTTAATAAAATGTATCAACTTTGTATCTTTGTTAATCTGCTGGATACCATCTTTACCCCAATTATTTTAGTTGGATTTAAGAGTTTTAAATTGGATGTAATATGTTAAATGTCTTAAATGTATTGTTTTGTTTATGTAACCTGGTTTTTTATTTGTTATATGTTTCACTGTCATTGAATGTTTGCCATTGTATTTTATATTGTTGTAAGCTGCCCTGTGTCCCTGTAGGGAGATAGGGTGGGCTATAAATAAAGATTACTATTATGATAATTTTGTGTAACTTGTATTTTTCATGTACTGTGTCAATTCCTAAAAATGTATAAACCGTATCAAATGAATATGTCCAGCTATTTCCCAAGCCAGATAAAATCAAAATCTTTGTATATGTATGCAGATAGATGATCCTCTCTGTCAACAGGATAAGCTCAGGATGTTTCTTTATGCAACTTGAGGCTGAAAGTCTGTTGCTCCCACAGAAGAGGGGGCTCAGCAAATATGAATTAATTAACACGTCACCATTTCCTCCACAATTTTGCCCTCCCAAGGGTGTCTCTGCAGCAGATTGGTTCTTTAAACTATCCAATCACTAGCTGTCTTTCTTGCCACCACAGGAATCTCCTCCTGCTGGTTGTGACATCAAACGGACACCCTCAATCTATTTCACCAGGTGGCACTGGATGTAATAGACTGAATCTATAAAAACTTATGCTGCAGACTTCATTCTCTCAGTTAATCTCAAAGGTGCTTGAAATATGCTGTTACAGTCATTTTCTTAACTTTCAAAATGCTGCATAAATAAATAAATATGGAAATTATTCAAACTACATTAAAGGAAAAGGCCTTCCTTCTCTGTTAAAGGCAAAAAGAAACAGGCCCAGAACAGTTAGGCCTGGAATGCTAATGCTATGGCCAATCTCTTGCGACCCATCCTTTATAGTCCATCCATTTTTTAATGAGGTCAGGGCACTATCTCATTTTGTGTTTACTATTTGGAATGTCTGAGTAGGATTAGTGGCATACTACAGTGATCTATAACTGTGCGGTGATAAGATGATGCTTTGGATGCTAGAGTATGAACTTACCACTTCCCCATTATGGAAGTCTTCAACATGTCTTCCTTCTTTTATTTTTTTCTCATTTTTCATTAGTTGTATCATTTTATTATTTCTGTTGAAAATCATGGTAAACCTTGAATAGAAATGGTGATGAAATATAATGATCGATTACTGGAATATGGATTAATGGACAATGAGATCGGATGCTGATTCTATTGATGAAACGTGATGGATTGTTGTTTTCCTGTATTGTTGTATTGATGTCCTGATGTTAACTAATTGATATTACTGTTTTAAATGACTAATGATTTTGTACTGTATTGTTGATACTGGTTGTTAACCGCTCTGAGTCGCCGTTGGCTGAGAAGAGCGGTATACAAGTGAAGTAAATAAATAAATAAATAAATAAATATTGCATAGACTGTCAGTAATAATATACAAATATATACTAATTATAGACAGCCACTTTGCCAGAATTATATTGTCTGACTTTGGCACCAAGCACTCAGTTTCCATGCACCTGAAGGCTGATGGCAAAATCCAGTCAAGTTATCCTTTAAAGACTCTGGACCCAGGCGTTTGTTTCTCTGCTCGCCTGAATTGCAATTGTGCAATTTTATACTGAAGGCCCCCGTGTGCACACATCTGCTGTACATCCATTAACATATGGTGTTTCACTAATTAATTGCTAGCTATCAGCCTGCTTCCCACTGTTCACATCAAATGGGAAATGTTTTGGAGGGTACTCACGGTAATGAGCATTGCGTACATTACACAAGAAATGTTGTCAGAAGTACAAGCCCCCTTTCCAGCAATGGACTTTCTGCAGGCATTTGGCTCAGACTCATGAAAGCAATTGACAGGGCCAATGTTTTTTATTTCCTTTTTCTCTTTGAAATGTCTGAGAAAGGTTGTTCTGGAAAGACTCAGTAATTCATGTTCAAAGAACAGAGATGAATGTCTTATTCATTCCAGTGGTGTTTTGCTTTACTTACAAAATTTTCTCCTATGTCAGAGGAGCAGTATGTGTTGCTTCCCATCTTACTCCCAAAGAGATACCAGCAGCCTGGCATGAAGCAAGCAAGCTTCATCGTACCTGATCTCCAGAGTCATAATTCAGCTCTCAAACCACTCCACCATGCCGAGTTCACCTACTCCTTGCCTAAAAGGGGGAATCAAGAAAGTCGTGAAAATACACACATACAAAACTGTCATTTAAATAAAAATAAATTTCACCTTAATTTGGAAGACTGTGAACAGTAAACTTGTGAGCCTGATAGGGGTAGCTAAAGAAGAACCCCCCCCCCCATGGTTTTTTCTTTACTGTTTACAAGATCCTCTTCTATAGAATTATCTTGGTATAGATGTGACTGTTTCTTACATATTAGTGTTAAAATGCATAGTATCAATTATATAGACCACAGATGAGTAGTGCTTAACCATATCATCAAATACCACTCATTTTCCTTATCAAGCTCCCCTCCCCCTTGTTGTTCAGTCTTACAAACTAGTCTTGTTTTTATTTTCAGTTTTAAAACTTCAATATTGCCAGAATTAAACATTAGGAAGACAGTAAGAGATGTTCAACAGGGAAATAAACTACCTCAGCACATGATGGACTCTCTTACATTTGAGCTTTTTAAGCATAGGTTGGATGGCCAATATTAGGGATACCTGCACTTGCAAGATGTTGGATTACGTTGGTGTTTCTCTACAATACCAGACATTTAAGGAATGAATACAATGTTTAATGGGGAGGCAAAATCCTTATTTGGATGCACAATGGCCTCACCACACCCCCTCCCCTTATCCAGTATCTACAGCCCTGATGTTTGCTCTGTCAGGGGAGTGTTGGTGACGATTAAAATCTTGTGGTCTTATTTTGATGGCTTTTTTTAAAACCAGACTTGGACAGCTCAGCTCTTTCAATAGATCTCACTCTTTCTTGAATGCTAAAAAGACAAAGTAATGGGTCCTAGAGCAAATGAAGCCTGGATCCTTCTAGAAGCCAAGAGGAGTAAACTGAGAGTGTGATACTCTGGACATATCATGAGAAGAAATAACTCAATAGAAAAGACAATAATGCTTGGTAAGACAGAAGGCAGTCGGACAAGAGGAAGATGACATTTCAGGTGTATAGACTAAATCAAGGAAGCCGATACTCTGACTGCAGGACCATTGGTGACAAAAGTGACGTGGGGGTCTCACATTCATAGGGTCACCATAAATTGAATGCAACGTGAGGGAAATTAAGATCAACAACTCATCTGATAACCCAGGAAAGAATGGACTGTTCTCTGTGGAACATAACACATTACTGTCTAGTTCAGAAAGAGAAGGCTAGCAAGGATTGTTAAGAGATAAAGCACACTAAACTGAAATATTTATTTATTTATTTCATATACTTGTACCCTGCCCTTCTCACCCCGAAGAGGGGACTCAGGGCGGCCTCACAGCAAACACTATTCAGTGTCATCATAATGATAAAAACAATCAACACATTCATTAAAACAAAACATTAAATAAACAGTAGTTAAAACATGTCCATTAAAATCCGGGTCTGGGTCAATTCATTGTCACATCGAAATTGCTCATATCTTGTTCATACAAGCCACTATTCAATGGTCAAATGCAAGGTCCCACAGCCAAGTCTTGAGTTTCCTTCTAAAGGACAGGAGGGAGGTGGCTAATCTGATGTCTTTGGGGAAATCAAAATACACCCCAATGTTCATCTTTGCATGCTTAGGGGTATTTGATTTTCCCCATTTCCCCCTCCATCATGTACATGTGTGAGGAAGAATTTTCATTGGTATCTCTGCTTATAAAGAAACAGTAAAAAGTAGTGGAGAAAAAGGTCACATTTGTGGAAAAATAAAAAGGAAACTGACATGGGCAATTCACAGAGGGGCTATTCACAGATAAATTACTCCCTAATCCCCCTACTGGGATTAAAAGGAATTAATAGGAATAACGCTGCCAAAGCCAGCAATTAATGTAAGTTACAAGTGGTATTCTCTTGATATGAGATGGAAATATGAGCCTTGAAAGAACACAATGGTTATCTGTGAAATACTTGAGCATTTGGGATCACACTGCCATCATACAGAATCTTAGCAGTGGGACTTGTATTATGCTGCTGGTAGGCTATGAAACTTTGTCACCTTGCCACCTGATTAAAAGGGTGCAATTTAGAAAGGCAGAGATAATGCAGAAAGGCATAGTTGGTGAACCAAGATACCAGTAGAGTTCATTAAAAATGCTGGGTAGATACTGGATTTGCAGGGTCTGCTTTGTTTTTGCCTGATCTTAAAAGGTATGGAGGGTTGAACTTCAGTTTTCAGAACGCCTCAACTAGAATGGCTACTGGCTGAATAATTCTGGTCATTGTCATCCAAAAACAACTTTCATGCTATCAAGAACCTTGAGATCACCAGCTGGGGTTGATGGGAAAAGCATACAGCTTGACTGAGTTGGATTGTGAAGACCAGAACTGGATGTAACACACAATCCTTGCACAGAAGAATCTTCTCTTCATTTCTTGCTGCTTTTCTTATTTTCATTTCTTTTGTGTGTCTGTACATGTGTGGGCCTATGATGATGGGACTTAATTTTGTTGCTGCTATTGTTAAACTATGGGAGTACTCAAACCCTTACCTTGTCTAATAGAAATTCCTCCAGAGAACTACCAAGGGATTGAGAAGTATCTTCTGCTCACGATTACTGTAGAGTATGGCTGCCAAGGCTCTAATTCCATTGGACAAAGGTATGGGAGATTCACCAATACAGGAAGATAGAAATCATCGTGAACACTTATTTATTTATTTATTTACAGTTCTTATATTCCACCCTTCTCACCCCGCAGGGGCCTCAGGGCGGATTACAGTAAACACATATATGGCAAACATTCACTGCCAGTTTGACAAACAACATTTAACAGACAAAGGCTATTTAACTTTCTTTTTTTTCTGGCCGCCAGGGGAGCTGCTGCTTTTCATCGTCCATCAACGACACCGATGAAGTTCTTCTGCATTCCACATTCCCCGGAGTCTTCTTTCTTTATGGCCTCATAAATTAGTTAAATTTAGCGTCCCACACAAGGTGGTCCCTTATTTTCCTACTTGACAGATGCAACTGTCTTTCGAGTTGCAAAGGTCGACAACGGGCTACACAATGGCTGGACACCCACTCCAGCCCGGGCTGGCTTCGAACTCATGACCTTTTGGTCAGAGTGATCTTAATGCAGCTGACACTCAGCCAGCTGCGCCACAATCCCGGTGCCCACTTGGCTTCAAAATGAATTTAACTCTCAGAAAAAAAATTCTACTCCCCTCACCTCCACGTAGTCTGAAATATAAGATCGAGTTAATGGAAACATTAATGCAGCTTTAATCAACTTGGTGAGGATGACCCCTTTGTAAATTGCCACTGAATTTAACCACTTGGAGAAAAAGATATCTTATTTAGGTGATCCCTCATTGTACAAGGATGATGGTCTTCCAAGTGTAGTGACTTGGTGGTGGGTCCATAGGTGGCTGTGTAGACCTATTCTTGATCTACATGTTCTCCTGCAGCAAGGACATCGGTTTCCAGGTGGAAGGCGGTCCTGGTCAGGGTTGTCTTGATGAGCCTTCCTCTTGGCACATTTCTCCCTCTTGCCCTCCATTCATGCCTCTTCAAATTCTGCAGCATTGCTGGTCATAGCTGACCTCCAGCTAGAATGCTTAAGGGCCAGGGCTTCCTAGTTCTTGGTGTCTATGCCACAGTTTTTAAGGCTGGCTTTAAGCCCATCTTTAAACGTCTTTTCCTGTCCACCAACATTACATTTCCCATTTTTGAGTTGGGAGTATAGCCTGTATAGCTTGTCTGCATGTGCAGTCATATAAGCATGTGAAGAGCAGGGAGGGGGAGAGAAAAATGGAGAAGTGACCCCAAAAGAAAAAGATTTCCCTTTACAGTATGTTTAATGAGTTTGATTAGAAAACCTCAGCAGTCTCATGGCAGATTTAAAATTTAATTGTTGTTTTCCAAATGAAACAAATTCCTTGGTAACTAAGCAAAGAAGCACTAACCTAAAAAAAGGAAGAAGCAAGAAAAAGTCACCTTGAGAATGAGTCTGAAAATTGAACAGAGGTGCTACTTAGACTGTAAAGAAGGTAAGTGAGAGGGTTTTTTTTTGTTCCAAATGCCACATTCGCTTTCAACTGAGCTGCTTTACTGATAAGGTTAAAGGAACTGCAGTGCAGAGGCACAGAGTGTATTACCACAATGAGGGGTTATATACATTCTCTCTTTATTTTCTGAAATATGGAAAGACGTCTTATACCCAATACTATTTCCATATGGCAAGGATAGATCTGAACAAATGCCATTTTCAAAATAAGTGTGTGTATATTATTATTTGAAACACAACAAGATTAGTACACAGCAAACAAGGTCACTATGCTGGCTGTTGTATTGGATCACACGTTGGACACTTCCCAAGTGTCTAGGGCTGTGTGATGTATCAGTGAATAATGCATGCAGATCCGAGTAGGGTGGCCTTTTGTAGCTGAGAGGTGGTAATTTTGTCAGCACCTATTGTGTTTAAGTGCAGACCAAGGACTTTAGGCTCTGCACCCAGTGTGCTGACCACCACTCGGACCACCTTTACTTGCTTGTGCCAGAGTCTTTGCAGTTCAATCTTTAAATCCTTGTATCCTGTCAGCTTTTCTAGTTGTTTCTCTTCAATTCTGCTGTCACCTGGGATTGCAACATCAACAGTCCATACTTTGGTTTTTAACACGATCGTGAGGTCAGGAGTATTGTGCTCCAAAACTCTGTCAGTCTGAAGTTGGAAGTCCCAGAGTAGTTTGATGTGTTCATTTTCTGTAACCACCAATTCTTTGTCACAGGCAGATGGTATTTGTAGCACAAGTTCCAATTTATCATCTGAGCAACAGTATTATGCCTTTTGCTTGTAGTCTGTCTGTGCGATCTTCTTTCAGCAGCTGAGGATGTGATTATTATTATCTTTATTGTTATTATGATGATGATGTTTATTTATATCCCACTTTTCTCTCCATAAGGAGACTCAAAGTGGTTAGCATTGAAAGCATTACAATGCAATTTAAAATATGCAAAAATACAAATATTAAACAGTATTAAACATCATTACTATTAAAAACAATTCAGATTAAATCCATAAAAACATATAAAACCACAGCATGGTTTTACTTTCATAGCACGTATGAAGGAATAGTGATAAAGTTACTGTAAGAAGTCAACCAAAATCCAGTACATTGAATACCACTGGGGAATGTAGTTGTGATGATCCCACTTTGATGATCACACTTCTGTCATTAATAGTGATTGCAGCTACTCGTTTCTTCCACTCTCCTTTTGCAACTCCTTATTTCTTTTTTCTCCTCCACTAGCAAAGGGTGTTTCAAATTGGGTCACCAATTAGACAGCAATGTTTGCTGTTGCTGGCTAAAACGATGGGGGTATAACTTAAAAATTTACAGCACAAGACACAGTAAGGGCCAAACTACATGTCACATTGGGCCTCTGTTTTCATCTGTGAAACTCTGAAAAGTATGAACTGGTTCCCCAAACTCAGGGCCCTTCCACACAACCATATAACTCAGAATATAAAGGCAGATAATCCACAATATCTGCTTTGAACTGAATTGTCTGAGTCCACACTGCCATATAAACCAGTTCAGTGTGGATTTTATACAGCTGTGTGGAAGGGGCCTCAGACTCCTGAGAAGTTACTAATTGTTAAATCTGAACTCTGGCTGTAACCGGTTTCGAAGTTCCTGGGAGAACTCTGAGACATGTAATCCAGAAGAGTAACATTTCCAAGCTCTGAGCAAATAACTCTTGAAGCTACTATTAGTTGTGGAACTGGTGGATATGCACAGCACTTGTCTCTGTGTGTTTGCCACTTGTGACTAATACCAGTTTTAACGAAGATTTGTTTCAGTGATTTGGCATGAGAGCACAAGATTGTGGAGGTGACCCCTACTATCCATACCATAGCACCCACTGAAGTTTCCACTTCTCCACACATGGCTTGCAACTCTGGTTTCAAGGGCAGTTGACTCTGAGGAAGAAAGACATAAAGTACAAAAAGGAGATAGGGGGAGAATGAAGGATGCAAATGTAATAAGAGAAAATTGTCAACCGAGAAAACTCAGGGAAGTTTATACTTGACTTAAGGATGTTCTCTGTGGAACATTTTGAAGGCCAATTTAATCCCCTCTCTTATCATTTCAAGATCTCCTTCCTGTGCCTAAGCCCTTATGTGCTGTAAACACTTCTCCCTGAGGAAACTAAGAAGAGAGTTCATCAAGGCTCATAAGATTAGCTCCCAGCAAATAAGAGCTATAACTGTGCAGTATAAGCAGAGTTCGCGGGCCCAGGGAATATCAATAATGATTTTTCTCAAAGTATAATTAGAAAACAACAGGTATTCCTCCAATGACAACTAAAAGTCACAAGGCAGATTAAATCCACAGACTGAGACATTTGTGAGAGGCTGAGTACAGAGTTGCAGAGGCAGAGAAGTGCCAAATTCCAGACTACCAAGACCATGTTCTAACACCTGATGACCTTTCCACGCAGCCATATTACCCAGAATATCAAGGCAAATAATCCATAATATTTGCTTTGAACTGAATTATCCAAGCCCACACTGCCATATAATCCAGTTCAATGTGGATTTTATACAGCTGTTTAGATGGGGCCTGAAGCACGTTGGTAAATGCTGTTCACTTCTCCCAGAGACACTGAGACACCTTCCACACAGCTGTATAAAATTCACATTGAACATCTTCCCATACATCCAATAAATCAAATGCTACCATTTTTAAATGGGTTTAAAACAAATGCCTTAGAATTGTTCTTAGCATGAGAAAAACCATCACACTCACATAAGGAAGTGAGTGTGATGGTTTTAAGAGCTGACAACACAGTCATCACAAGATCTGTATAACTTTTTTTAATCAGGAGAAAAAACAATATCCAAAAACCAAGAGATCCCTTGCCCTGCACAAAGCCCTTTACATCAAAGGAGATGGACGCCAGTTTAAAATAATTTATTTCCATGGGATACTATTGTTGTGTTCCAGTAGGATACAAGAGACAGTGATCCAGCTGTAAAACTGCAAAACTAAGTATGTCTCATTTGATTGTAATTGTTAGCAAATGTGTTTGTAGTACGTATTTAATATAATAAAAATTACTTATATATATATATATATATATATATATATATATATATATATATATATAAAAGCTTATGCCCATAGGATACAATAAACAGTGGTCCAGGTTAAAACTGTTGCTTTCAATTATTCTGCACCAAACCCCATAGGGTACAAGAGACAGTGCTCCAGATTTTCAAAGAGTTAGGATGTGGTCATAGGACATGTACGCTATGTCAGTTCTGATAATGTAATAACCCATCCTCAGTGCAGGAATGGTTAACAGGTGGCCCTTCAGATAAGTCTAGCATGGGAGATACACAGGGATGATGGCAGCTGTACTCCAACTACATCTGGAGAACTACAAGTATATCACCATTCCTTTTTCTAGTCACCACCATTCCCAATGAGCCAGTCTCCACTTTAATTCAGGAAGTACACCACTGAATGCAGCAGCCTGTTTTCCTCTTTTGCTGTAATTGTGATGAATAATGTAAGGAGTAGTGGCTTGGTACCTTATTTGTAAACATGGCTGAATTCAACACAGTGAAACACTTTCTCTCTCAGTATAGTTAACATTCAGATCTTTTATCTATAAGGTGACTTTCTGTGTTCACTCTCCCTCTTTTTCACCCTCCCCTTGCTATCATGTACTCTCTCATTATCTCTCACCCTCCCTTCGCGCTCTCTTCCTTTTATCTCATAAAAATTACCCATCCTCCTTTATCTTCTGAAATATGCTTAGCTGTATTTCCTCTCATTCTCACAAAAAGAGGGGAAGTGGCTGTGATCTTGCAACAAGAAAAATACAAAAGAAAATCTATGAACTCCAAAGCTCTGGGTTCTTTCATTTCTTCAGTAAATCAGACTCATCATAAAGTTCTCCCCTCAGGCAGTGAATCTGAAGGCAGCAAAGTTGGGAGAAAAAAATGCAAATTCTGGGATCTAACCTTCCTCATTCTAGTCAAGTGGGAGAGTTAATTCCCTAGAGCACCTGCCCTAGAGTGGTGTCATATCTCACATTTATGCCCTTAGGTGATAGGCATCAGCAAGCTTTGGATGAATACATTAATTTCAAACTACATTATGAAGAGCTGATTGGATGGGCACAGACATAACTCCATTAAAAACATTACTTCACTGCTAAGTTCATTTCACATAAGAATTTAGAGACACCAGAAATTGAGGCAGATATTTGTCCCAAATATTCTGGCAGAACAGACCATAGGGATTGAATCCAAAATGGTGCTTACCTTACTGGATCATCTGTAAATTAGTGGCCAAGTGGATAATTTTAAGCATAAAGTCCTTTAGAATTATGGACTAGGCATGAAATGGGTTAGGAATGACAGCAGTAAAAGTTGAAAGTACCAATGAGAGGAAAGAATTTGATGGCATTTGGTGGGAGTGTGTAAATCTAAAACGCATGATCAAAATTCTTGGTGGGAGGATACATGAAAAAAATGTAGAGTGGTCACATTGAAATTTACAATGCTAGTTCTATTCTTTTATGAAACTTAAAATCATGGCAAAATAATAATGAAACACAATGTGTTTGAATGTCTAGAGCAGTGTTTCCATTATTGTGCATTAATTATATTTTGTATTTTACAAATTGTTGTAATTGAATTATGTTTTCTTCAAAAAATCTCATAATAGAAAAGATAATAATTTCAATTTGATTTTAAAAATTCACCTGGATCGTGTTCATTGTCTTCCCTTCTCCTTGCTTCCTCATAATTTTCTTTATCTTTTTTCCTTAATTTGTGATGTTCAAAGTGTGGAAATCACAGGGGGAAACAGGAGCCTTGGTTTACGCATTGAATGTTGCCTTATATTATTATATTTTCATTGAAGTAACATACATTTAAACAATGAAGCAGCGTCAAAGAAGTCATAACAGAATCAGATGTTGAAATATTATTCCACGTTACTTACTGATGCCAGATTAAATTAAATTAATATTGTGGTAATTTTGTATACAGATCTAAAGAGTATGACAATTTTGAAAGAAAAAAAGATATTTTTTCATAATCCAAAATGCTGATAATCAGCTTTTATAAGGATAGTGAGCCATTTGAAGCACACCTTAGGTTGTAAGCAGAGGAAAGGGACAAAGTTTAATTAAAAGTAATTTTTCAACAATTCACAACTGAAAACTAGCATTTCCAGTGGTTGTGCCCCGGATTTAAAAGCTTGTTTTCTGACTCAATAAGTGCAAATTAAAGAAGACACACTGGCAGGAGATAAAAGATTAGTCATGCTTCTCTATTTAGTGTGATATGCCAATAAAATACATGTTTGCAATTGGAGGAAAATTAAACTTTGGGTAGCTATGTTGCCTGACTGACTAGCTTGTGTCACAGTGACCTCTGTCTATCTTTGTCTGCTGTTGAATCATTTATGGTCGATTGATTCAGAAACAAAGAGGGCAACCGCCTTTTACCAGACGTTCCTAACAGTTATCTTCAGTCTGCTCGGTGACATTTTGTGTTGTGATTTGTCTATATAAAAGCTCCTGTTGAACAGGTGCTAAGTAAGGGAGAGATAGGCATGTTAGCAGCTAGATGGAAGTCTCTGGATCTTGCTGTCCTAAATATATTTCAATGTGCAGTTTTGGTGAGATGGTCTTCAGAGGCCATTTTCAATGAAGGACAGATTCATTCTGTCCTAACTATGCATGTAGTAACTCTGGTGATGGAAAGATATGGCAAGGATTCTGTATAAAAAAGAAAGATACAGGCTGGCATTTCAATAGGGACCTTTGCCATTGTTGTGTGTGTTCAAGTCATTTATGACATATGACGACCCAAAGGACAGTTTACTATAAGGGTTTCTTGGCAAGATTTGTTCAGAAGCAGTTTGCCATTGTCTTCCTTTGAAAATGAGAGTGTGTGATTTGACCAAGGAGAAGTTTCATAGCTGAATGGGTTTAAACTGATTTGCAGAACTGTAATCTTCAACACATCAGCTCCATAGTCCATCTTATGCTCATGTATCTCTATTTATTGAAGATGGCATTGTTTTTCACTCTCCAAAGTGACAAAAACCAGGGCCGGGGGGTGGGGGCTGGGGGCTGGGGGGTGGGGTGCATCAGGGAAATTCTGCCCATTTCTGTAAGTGAATGTTGGGATGCAACCTGCAGTGTTAGAGCCACTATGTGGGAGTCTAGAGCTCCAATGAGAGGAGAGTCTGCCAACCTGTCTGGCTAGCAAGAAAATTGTGTTGGACTGTAGGTGCAAAGAGTGGAACAGATATTTATTTTTAGTGTAATAGTGCAAATAAAGATACAGATCCACAAAGGCCTCACTACTCCATTCCTCTTCCCAGTAGTGGATTTTTGCCTCCATTTTTCACATGAGAAACAAAGATCTGAGAATATTCATTTTGTTCCTACCCTAAGCTGTTAGAACCACTAGAACATGTGAATAGAGAATTTTAGTCTATTACCAAATTACAAATTTCAGGAGCATGTAAGATGATGCCTTGACAGTTAAAGTGGTATCTGATTGATTAGAAAAACAAAATGTTAGAGGTGGAAACCTGTTAGATTGACATGATGTCCACAGTTTGAACTGTGGTGGTTCTTTGAATGGAGGCTCCTTCTTTGGAAGCTTTTAAACAGAGGATGGATGGCCATCTGTCAGGGGTGATTTGAATGCAATATTCCTGCTTCTTGGCAGGGGGTTGGACTGGATGGCCCATGAGGTCTCTTCCAACTCTTTGATTCTATGATTCTATGATTTGCTGAAATGTCATAATATGGCATAAAATGATCCGATTAGTAAATGGAAAAACAACTGCCATCCAGGACTTTATTCTGGATGAGCACGTTGGCCTGGTTTGTATCACAGAGACCTGGCTTGATGAGACTTGGGGAAAGTGGGGGTAATCTCTCTCAGCTGTGACCATCACGATTCTCTGTGAAGCAGCAAGCAAGGCCTGGGAGTGGGGGGTGGGGTGGAGGGCAGAGAGGTGAAGTTGCAGTAGTATATTGTGATTCCATCCCTCTGTCCAGGTTCCCCATCCCACAATCAATGGTATTCAAATGCATTTACTAACAGGAGCGGGACGCAGGGAGCATACAACGCCCTTGTTGTTCCAGCTCCACTGGCTGCCGATCTGCTACCGGGCCCAATTTAAGGTGCTGGTGTTATCCTACAAAGCCCTAAACGGTTCTGGCCCAAAATACCTTTCAGACCGCATCTCGGCCTATGAGCCCACGAGGGCCTTGAGATCGTCTGGGGAGGCCCTTCTCTCGACCCCGCCTGCTTCTCAGGCACGTCTGGCGGGGACGAGAGAGAGGGCCTTCTCGGTGGTGGCCCCCCGGCTGTGGAACACCCTCCCTGTTGACATCAGGCAGGCGCCCTCCCTTAGCCTAAAGACATGGCTATTTGAGAAGGCATTTAACTGAGTATACATTAACTGGTAATGACAACTGGAACGGAATATGGATTACGAGTTTGGTCATGATTCTACGATAAGATGGAGCGGATTATTTTAGTGTAATTATATTATTGTGTATTAGTGATATGTTGATTTTTCGTCGTGCTTTATTGTAAATTGTCTTTTATATGTTGTACACCGCCGTGAGTCGCCCTAGGGCTGAGAACGGCGGTCAACAAATGCAGCAAATAAATAAATAAATAAATAAACATGGGTAGCTGGGACAGAATAGGGATTCTGTTGGTGTACTGCCCACAGCACTGCTCAACAGTCTGCATTCCTGAGTTAGCAGGGGTGGGCTCAGTGCTGGTGTTGGTGTCTCACCAGTTAATAGTACTGGGAGACTTCAACCTCCATACCGAGACTACTCTGTTGGGAGTGGCCCAGGACTTCATGGCCTCCATGACAACCATGGGTCTGTCCCAAGTGGTGTCTGGTCCTATCCGGGCACATTTTAGACTTTGTTTTCTGTGCAGGATGGGATGGTGGGGATTGTGGTGTGGAGGAACTTGTTATAGTTCCATTGTCATGAATAGATCTCTACCTGGTCAGGTTTAGATTCACCTTTTCAGGGGTGGGGGAGTGGTTAAGATGGTGCGTCCCAGCAGGTGAATTCTTGATGGCTCTTGGGGAGTTTCCTGTCACCCCAGCAGGTGATTCTGTTGAAGCTCTGTCTGACCTCTGGAATGAAGAAATAGCTAGGGCAGTGGTCGAAATTGCTCCTAAACACCCACTCTAAGAGAGCAGAGCCAAACCAGCCCCTTAGTTATTCTCCATCTTCATCGCTATGATACTTCACCTTGTTGATGGGAAGCTTCCCACCGGAGTGGAAATCATCTATCGGACAGATGGCAAGCTGTTTAACCTCAGCAGACTGAAAGCCAAAACCAAGGTTACAACAAAACCAAGGTTACAACAACATCTGTTATAGAACTCCAGTATGCTGATTGTCTATGCGCATTCAGAAGATCTACAAGCCACTCTAAACACCTTTGCAGAAGCATACGAGAAGCTCAACCTGTCATTGAACATCGAGAAAACCAAAGTGCTGTTCCAGCAGTCACCAGCCAACCCCTTTCCAATGCCGAGATACAGCTTAATGGTGTAACATTAGAAAATGTTGACCATTTCCAATACCTTGGCAGCCACCTCTCCACCAAAGTCAACATGGACACCGAAATACAACACTGCCTGAGCTCTGCAAGTGCAGCATTTTTCCAAATGAAGCAGAGAGTGTTTGAGGACTTGGACATCCGTAGGGATACCAAGGTGCTTGTTTATAAAGCTATTGTCCTCCCAACCCTGCTCTATGCCTGTGAAACGTGGACTGTCTACAGACATCACATGCAACTCCTGGAACGATTCCATCAGCGCTGCCTCTGGAAAATTCTGTAAATCTCTTGGGAAGACAGGCGGACAAACGTCAGCGTGCTGGAAGAAGCAAAGACCACCAGCATTGAAGCAATGGTCCTCTGCCATCTATTCCGCTGGACCGGCCATGTTGTCCGGATGCCCGACCACCGTCTCCCAAAGCAGTTGCTCTACTCTGAACTCAAGAACAGAAAATGGAATGTTGGTGGACAGGAAAAGAGATTTAAAGATGGGCTCAAAGCCAACCTCAAAAACTCTAGCATAGACACTGAGAACTGGGAAGCCCTGGCCCTTGAGCACTCCAGCTGGAGGTCAGCTGTGGCCAGCAGTGCTGCAGAATTTGAAGAGGCACGAATGGAGGGTGAAAGAGAAAAATGTGCCAAGAGGAAGGCGTGTCAAGCCAACCCCGACCGAGACTCCCTTCCACCTGGAAACCAATGCCCTCAGTGCGGAAGAAGATGTAGATCAAGAATAGGGCTCCACAGTCACCTATGGACCCACTGCCAGGACACCGAACTTGAAGGACCATCAACCTCGGACTATGAGGGATCGCCTAAGTAAGTAAGTGTTCCCTGGGACTTAATTTCTTGCTCAGATACAAGATGGGATCTTCCTCTGTACCTCCCTGTTGTGCCAAGATTTCTCCCAACCCATATCCCAAGGCATATGTTTGCATAATGAAAAGCTGGACAAAATCAGATGCAGTCAATACTGGAACCTGATGCCTGCTCCTCTTGCTCCCCCAGTCTGATTTTCTTCAGAGACCACTTCTTAACCAATCAGTTAAGGGGGACACTAGACTGGTGAAACACTGAACAAAAATTTATCCACCCCAAGAATTGTTTGACCTCTCTTTTCATTTGAGCTTGGGCCATTGAACTGCCTGATCAATCTTTTTGAACACTAATCTGTCCCCACCTACAATGTAACCTAATTAGGGCAACTTGATTTGTGCCGATTTATATTTCTTGGGATTAGCAGTAACACTGGCCTGTCTAAGAACCCTCTATAAATGGACCACATGGCCTTCCCATGGAGGAATGAAAATAATGATATCATTGATCAGCACAATATTGTACTCGTCTTAATACAATATCCATCAACCACTCCATGCAACTCAAAGGCTATGAATATAAATTGATAGAGCCCCCTAGGGGTGGCAAACATTGTCTTTTCATTAAAGCAATCTGCCAATACTCTTTTGTTAAATCCAGAAACATGACATTTTGCTCTCTGTCCTGGCTGAAACACTTTCAATCGTGCCCTTTGATCATAAAAAAGACTTTTGAGTTGTCTGGGCTTTTTCTAAATGCTCTTTTGGTATCTGGAATGCTATCTTAAGGTGGCACTCCATCTATAGTACATGTCGCAATACCAAATGAGTGAAACAAGTCTCTTCTTCCCCACCCTCCATAACCAGGTCCAAAATTTCTCTTGGCTGCTTCCCAAAGAGTAACTCAAAGATTTGATCTTTCAAGTGCCCCTCTTGTCCACATTTATAACACAGTATGAGGTTTCTAGCTTCATTTTCCCGAGCATCTTTGGTCTTCAGACCGCACACAAAGAGAGTCCCTGACAATCTGTAGCCTCTTCCTAGCATCTTGTTTGTATATGGTGGATAGTTGGGCTGTCCTCCCAAAACTCTTGGCTTGTTACTGGCACTTTTTTCATTGTCTGTCACTTGGGTATCTAGTTGCCCTCGAGATGTGCTAGGTTGAGGGTGTTTGCTCTCAGCTTCTTCTGCCCTTGCAAAAACTTCCATCAATACCACCATAACATCCAGTGTATTCAGCTTCAGGTACCTTATTAAATTGCAAGCTTCCAAGGACATAAGATTTATAAATTGCTCCAGCATTACTTGCTCCACCACCTGTGTCACATTTTTCACAGCTGGTTTAAGCCAATTCAGTCCATTTGCTATCAATTTCTGAACCACTGCCCTTGAATGCATTTAAGGCTAATATTATACTTCTCTAAACTGGCAATGATAGCTATCCTGTGAAAAATTCAAAGTGCTCAAAATTGCCTCCATGACCTCATAATCAGCCAACTCAGCTGGTGCCAAAGAGTCAACAACTTCTTGAACCAGTCTGACCAAACAGGGAGCCAGGATCAGAGTCCATTGTCATTGAATCCAATAGGCAGCAGTGTCCATACATTCAAAAGTATTTATAAAAGCTTTTGAGTTCATAATCTTTACTGATCTTATTCAATTTAATATGGCAGTGTGGACTCAGATAACTCAGTTCAAAGCAGATATTGTGGGATTTTCTGTCTTGATATTCTGGGATATAGGGCTGTGAGGAAGGGCCCACACTCTTCAAGAAAATCATTGAATCAATTAAACTTATGGCAGTATTGACTTACAAAGTTAATTTGATGGGTCTATGCTAGTTGGGACTAAAAATAGCATTCCATAATATGAAGAGCAGATGTTCCAAGACTTTTGTTCAGTTCAGTTCAAATGTTAGCAAGGAAAACCCAGGGTGTTTCTTTCTTTTCTTTTTCTTTTTAAATGCTCCTGCCTATCATCACAAAGCTTTGCAATCCTCCAAAGACTTGTCCTTGGTTCTCAATGTGGTTTCTCTCATCCCACCTCTTGTCACTTACCTAGTAATGATAAATTAAAGCTTAAAGCAATCCATGAGATAATCACATGTCCCATTGTTTTTCTGGATTTTTTGGTCCTAGAATATTTTCACCCTGTGTGAGAAGGCAAATAAAAAGAGGGACGAAAGGGAAAAACCTCAGAATGAATGGGAGGGAAACTGGGAAGTATTTTTGGTTAGTGGCTAGAATGACATTTGGAGGAAATGAATTCCACACAGTTACAGAACTGACATCACTTTAAATGTTCTGGCTCCATTTGGTGGAATCCTGGAAACTAACTAGGTATAGAACTTCTTATATTCTGCTTGAGATCTAGAGTGTTCATACCCCCCCCCCCCCCCACACACACACACACACACACACAAATTCACACAACTCAGTGACCTAATGAAAAGTTACTGTTCTGGGTCTTTGGGAGTTTCCATCAGTATCAAAGGTTTCTTCAAAGCCTTGGATCAATCATTCAGTTTCTCTTGAGCCTTGTGGCACTTTGGGTGCATCCAGTATGTACTAAGGAATCATGGGAACTGGAATTTGGTGAGGCACCAGCATTAGTTGGCAGGAAAGGCCAAAGCCATTGTAAAATTCTAACTCCCTATAATTGCATGGCATTGAGCGTGGCAGTTAAAGTGTTGTCAAGTTACATTTATTCTGAGGTGTAGATTCACTCTGTTTTATAGCCTTTTATCTTGGACATATCTCAAAGCTTTCACACCTCTCTCCACATTGGTCATTCTCACTGGACAATTGTCTTTAATGATCCCTATTGCTGTATTGCCAATAGATGTGACTATACCCCTCAGCTGTTTTGCCCAGATTATTGCAGGGCCCTTGTGAGCCCCCAAAACAAAAATCTTAACTTGACTATGAAGAGAACTTTGCTGTATTTTCTGTAGTTCTAAAACTGTCATCTGGAAATAAAAATGCTAGAAGAAACTAGGGGATTACTATTCTTATCAGGAAACATTCTTGCATTAAGATCTTCAGCCACATCTTCAGAGTTGAGCACTAGTACTGAAAATAGGGTCTAGAGGTAAGCTTTTCTGAAGTCTGATCTGAATTTCAGCTCTCCTTTAAGTACATATAAAAATATCACAATGACACCCTTGAGTTTTATGCTGTTGCCTTAACAATTCCCACTCTTGTATTTCTGCATTTCATTTGTCTTTGAATTGACATTTGTGTGATTACTTTCAACTCAGCCATCTGAATCAATTAAAAATTAATGTTTTCTCTGTTTCAACAGAAAATGTAGCCCCTCCCTTTTCTCATTTCAAAATTCCCTCAATCCTTTCCTTCCTTATGAAATGTCATTATGTTTGGATATCAAATTTCAATTTGAGAAGAACCTAATTAGTTACTGCATACCAACATTTTCCTAGAACTAACATTTCATTGTCCATACTCTTAAACCAGTAAAATTCCTGGAATAGTATAGCACAGTATTGTACAAGTTCATGGTTATTATTAAGCTGGAAACATCAAAATTAACAATTTCTTCTCTCTTTCTCGGTGATACATGCTTGTACATTCCTTCCCCCTCCCATATACATACATATCTAGTGTTCCCTTAATGTTGATTTTGAATTCCCCAGGGTTAGGTGATAAATATTTTCCCTTCTATGTTTGCTCTAATGCTGTCTGCATATTGCCCTAATAGTATTTCTGTACTTCTAGTGAGTTATTTCTCCCATAACCAAAAAGCTTTTTTTTTTTCCTTTTCCTTTTGAAACTGGAGAAACTAATGACACTTATCACATGGATATATTTTATTGGTGTAAATCTAATAAGAACTCTGAGAAAGAAAACCACTGCTCTTCAAGCCACCATATAACTTGCTTAAGCAGCTTTGACAATGCCACCATGAAAATTCATACCCAGTTTGTTTTCTTCCATTTCATGCTACTTTATATATAATAGCCAACTACTGCATTTTCTTTAAACCTTCCCTAAGCAGAATCACAAACCAAGGTCAGCTAGACAAAGTCAGTCTGCTGAAGCAATATGATAAAATGAAGCATAGCTATTCTTGATGATAGGGCTGTCAGATTTTATGTTGGCATATATACTCTTGGAATCTAGTAGATTTGTGACTATCAAGTGACAGAACATAAACAGAAAGATCACAGAGGAAAACAGGATCTGTATTTAGAGGGTAATGTATGCTGTGGTTGCTAGGGAAGTAAGTGCTATTGATGATTGCATGGCTAGAATGCTCCATCTCTCTCCCACCCCTCTTGCCTTGCATAATATTGAGAGCCTAAATAAATGATTTGCCTAATAGCAAGACAGAAGATTTAGAAGAAGCTTTTAATAAAATGTTATCTTGCAAAAAGTAAATGCCTTTCCTTTTTTTAAAAAGAGACCTTAAGTGGAACAACCTTGTCCATCTACATAAGGCCTGGGGACAGCTCAGAACCCACCAAACCAAATACAATTTTCTTTTATTTATTGTCAGAATATTCCCAGGAAAAGAACAGGAAAGAAAGGGATATAGGGTCTGACTAGTAATCAAAAAAGGAAGTGAAACAACAGGGTCAGGAAATAGATAGATCATATCTGGAAAGACAGACAGATCAATGACCATCACAACAACCTAAATCAGTGTCCTGGGATATTTATTTATTTATTTATTTATTTATTTATTTATTTCATTTATATACCGCTTTTCTCAGCCCTCAGGCGACTCAAAGCGGTTAACAACAGCAAAATTCAATGCAAAAACATCACAAAACAAATATGGGACAGTTAAAAACAGTAGCATCATCAACGATTAAACATCAATATAACAATCATTAGCGTCTCATCAGTAAAATCAGAATCCATTCTCATCATCCATTATTCTGTATTCCTATATTCAATTCCTATATTCATTATTCCGTATTCCTATATTCAGTATTCGAATGCTTGTTTGAACAGCCAGGTCTTCACTTTCCTCCAAAACGCCAACAGGGAGGGGGCTGATCTGATATCTGTAGGAAGGGCGTTCCACAGCTGAGGGGCCACCACTGAGAAGGCCCTGTCTCTCATCCCCGCCAGGCACGCCTGTGATGCAGGTGGGACCGAGAGCAGGGCTTCCCCAGATGATCTTAATGTCCTAGTGGGTTCATAGGAGGAGATGCGTTCGGAGAGGTAAGTAGGGCCAGAACCCTGTCTTCTAGATGGAGCTCCATGCTGGCCATCACACAACATTGTGTGACTTCCGGTGGAGGCTCCACCCCCAATCAGGGGGTGAGTCACCTTCGGGCTGAGAACAGCGGTATATAAGTAAGGTAAATAAATAATAGTGTCATTGGATGCTTCCCCCATAACACCGGAGGCTTCCCACATGGCTCCAATGGAGCCAGCACAGATCCTCTATAGAAGAGTGATGCTTCCCATGTGCAATGTAGGTAGCATCGTTGAGAGATAACTCTGCTCAGGGCAGCAAATATACCCTGCTGCCCCTCTATTTTCTTGCTGAAGCTAGGCGAAGCAGGACACTTTTCCTGGCCTTTGTGATGAAGCCCCTAGATAAATGACAAATAGCTGAATTTGAAGAGGATGACAATGTCAAAGATGGCTTACTTTATTGATGGCTTGGTTAGATCCATGGTGATCAATCTTCCACCATTTAAAGATGTAAAAACCTTTACATCTTTTGCTTCAAAATCTTTTGTACTATTTACTTACTGTATTGTCGAAGGCTTTTTACTTACTTACTTTATTTACTTACTCATTATTTACTTCCTGGATGAATTTGTTTTGTTCTCAGGACTTTTAGTGATCTAATAACCTGCATTGTGTTCATCATAGTGTGTGTGTTTGGGGGGGGGGGGGGGGGTCATAAGCTAAAGCAGTAATACACCACTCCATGAAATTGTTATTTGTAAAACACCCACCATTTGCTGTATTGAAGGGAAAATTAAATGTAGGTTATAAAAGGTGAAATGTTACAGTAATAGATGCCTGGTGTCTAGTATGAGGGCACGAGGCAGAATTAAGTATAGACCATCCTGTAAATGCATGATTTCAAGATATGTGAAACCCAGAAACTCTTCTGGAAAAATGTTTTCCTCAAACCCATGAGCCTCTTCAAAGGGGCCTTTCACATTGCATAATTACATTGCTATAATTCCACTTTAACTGCAATGACTCCATGGAATTCCAGAATGTGTACTTTAGAGAGGTATTGAGACCTGAAAATATATTTGTAAAATACAGTACTTTTATCGCATGGTGGATATGATGCAAGATTAGGATGTATGTATGTATAAGTGAAAACTTGGCTTCAATTTAAATCTGGAAAAACATCTACTTAATATATTGTCGAAGGCTTTCATGGCTGGAATCACTAGGTTCTTGTGGGTTTTTTCGGGCTATAGGGCCATGTTCTAGAGGCATTTCTCCTGACGTTTCGCCTGCATCTATGGCAAGCATTCTCAGAGGTTGTGAGGTCTGTTGGAAGTAGGAAAAATGGGTTTATATATCTGTGGAATGGCTGGGGTGGGGCAAGGAGCTCTTCCCTGCTGCAGTTAGGTGTGAATGTTTCAGCTGATCACCTTCATTAGCATTTGAAGGCCTTCCTGAGCCTGGGAAAAATCTGTTGCTGGGAGGTGTTAATCTGTGCCTGGTTAATCTGTGCCTGGCTAAACAACAGAGAGGAAAAAACCAGGCACAGATTAACACCTCCCAGCAACAGATTTTCCCAGGCTCAGGAAGGCCTTCAAATGCTAATGAAGGTGATCGGCTAAACATTCACACCTAACTGCAGCAGGGAAGAGCTCCTTGCCCCACCCCAGCCATTCCACAGATATATAAACCCATTTTTCCTACTTCCAACAGACCTCACAACCTCTGAGGATGCTTGCCATAGATGCAGGCGAACGTCAGGAGAAATGCCTCTAGAACATGGCTCTATAGCCCAAAAAAACCCACAAGAACCTATCTACTTAATACTTACCCTACCTTCAAGAAAGGGGAAAAAGAGGTAGAAAAAAATGAAATGCAGAAATACAGGATGGGATACGCCTGGCCCAACAACAGTTCTTGTGAAAAAGATCTTGGACAACCTAGTTGACAACAAGCTGAAAATGAGCCACCAGTGTGATGCAGCAGCTTACAAAGCCAATGGGATTTTGGACTGAATCAAAAGGGGTATAGTGTCCAGATCAGGGGTCCTCAAACTTTTTATGCCAAGGGCTGGTTCACAGTCCCTTAGACTGTTGGGGGGGGACGGACTATAGTTTGAAAAAAAATGAAACAATGCTGATGCACACTGCACATATCTTATTTGTAGTACAAAAAACCATGAAAGAACAATGCAATGTCTAAAATGAAGAACAATTTTAGCCAACATAAGCTAACAGTATTTCAATGGAAAGTGTGGGCCTGCTTTTGGCAAATGAGATAACATTAATAAGGATTGTTGTTGTTGTGTACCTTCATGTTGTTTTAGACTTAGAGTGACTCAAAGTCTAAAGTTTAGAACAGGGACCAGGTAAAAGACCTTGAGGGCCCATGAGTCTTAGTTTGGGCCCTCTGGTCTAGATCAAGGCAAGTCATGGTATCCTTTTGTTCTGATTTGGTCAGACCTCACCTGGAATACTGTGTCCAATTCTGGGCACCACAATTTAAGAGAGACTTTGACAGGCTGGAACATCAAAGGAGGAGGGCAACTAAAATGATCAAAGGTCTGGAGACCATGCCCTATGAGGAGCAGTTTAAAGAGCCTGCAGAAGTAAAGGTTGAGGGGAGACATGATTGCCATGTGTGAATATTTGAAAGGCTGTCATAAGGAGGAGGGAGCTGGTTTGTTTTTTGCTGTCCTGGAGCATGACCTTGCCTGCCGAGAGTTGGGCACGTGCCTTCTTTGGAGGCGGTGAGTCATGATTGTATTGACTGGACTTTAGTCTCAGGATCATAGTGATGGACCCAGCAATCATCCACTGTGATCAGTATGTTGAAAAAGTCCTCCTGGTTTCCTTGACACATCATCAATAGAGCCTGAGAACATTTAACTCGTGCCTGCTTCTGGAAAGGTGTGAGCAGCTGGGAGAACCCAGCGAGTGGATACCTTATGCATGTGAAGATGGTCTTGGGTGATTTTTTTTTCCAATGACCCACACTAATCTTGACATTTGATAGGTGGTGAATGGTTATGTGGCAATTTTCTAAAATGGCGACCTCTACTTGCTGAATGGTGTGTTCATCAATACCAGAGTGGGGTGTCCCTAGAATTAGAGGTGTTTTCACCAAAGTTCGACTACATTTGAACTGACAATGCCAGTTCTTGACTACATAATATGATGGGGAATTATCACCATAAACCTCTTTCATCTCATCAAAAGTCTCCTTTGGTGTGCAGCCTTTCAAGTAAAGGATCTTGATGACAGCTCTGTATTCTACTGGGTCCACTATCAAACCTCACACCACTTCAGCATCTGTAAAATTAAGGTCATTATCAGTTCTGAGTTGTAAATTGGCACATAACCTTTAGAGACTTATATCAACACACATGTAAAGTTTCAGCATCCTGTGATAAATACAAGTAGGTCAGGGGAAATCTTTAATGAATGTTCCTCGTATGTCTGTACTGATAAGACTACTGTCGCAACAGCTGGCCTGTTTCTGATAAGAGTACAAGGTTTCCAACCTGCCCAAACATGCTAAAATATGGCACTGGTAAGGGGGAAATGTAAGCAATGCCAAAATGGATATATGTTTAATTATGAATGTAATGAATGAATGTCTGATATAGATTAAGATTTAACACTGTTCAAGGTGATTAATCTTTGAATGCCTGTCTAGAGAGGCTTAATTCACAACAGATGGGGCTGTATTCCTTGATGGATAGACAGTTATAGATATGATAGAAGAGATTGAATTCTGCATATGCAAAAGCATTTATGAAATTTTATAATGCCTTAACAGTTACCTATAGAAAGTATGAAGTGTCTAAATGATTAAATTAGAGAAATCTTAGTCTATGTGTTAAGGGTTGCAGAGTTTGTAAAGGGTTACTGAGGGATAAAGTCTCAGTCTTTATGAAAGACATTATGAAAATGTAATATCCTCATGTCCACATGGTATAATGCAATGCAATGAGATGAAAGCAAACACAAAAATTCCTTAAGAGGAATGTGTATGTTTATAAATTTGTGTATTCATATAATTAATATCCCAAAAAGGGTACCTTCCGTTCCTCTCCCCCCCCCCCCCCCCCATCCTCCGTCCCTTTCTCTTCCTCCTCCTCAGGCCGTGCCACTTGGAGATGCCGAGGGCGAGGGGGGAGCAAGAGGAGGAGGAGCGGCAGGCCTGGTTATCAGGGAAGCTGGTGGGGTGGTGGCCAGCTGAGCTGTCCCTGCCCCCGGCTCCCTCTCAAGCTTGGAGTGACTGGGCAGCGGCGGCAGGAAGGGCCATCCATGGGGGCGGGGCAAGAGCAGCCGGGGGCAACCTCTCCCGCCGACCTCCCCACTCCACTCCCAGCCACCCACTCCCCCTGAGTATATGGCAGTGTAGAGGGAGGTTTAGGGCCCTTCTGCACAACTACATAATCCAGAATATCAGTGGCAGGGGGATGTGCAAAACCAAAAACAAAAAATCCCCCAGAGTTGAGTTTTTTTCTTTTTCTTATTTTCTTTTTCATATTATCTGCTTTGAACTGGATTGTCACAGGGCCCTTCCAGGCAGACCTTATATCCCAGGATCTGATCCCAGGTTTTCAGTTTATCTCAGATTATCTGGCAGTGCAGACTCATATAATCCAGTTCAAAGCAGAAAATCTGGGATCAGATCCTAGAATATAGGACCTGTCAGGGACCTTCCACACAAACATATAACCCAGAATATCAAGGCAGAAAATCCCACAATATCTGCTTTGAACTGGGTTATCTGAGTCCACACTCAGATAATGTGGGTTTTTCTGCCTTGATATTCTGAGATATGGGGCTATGTGGAAGGGCCCTGAGTCTACAGTGCCATATAATTCAGTTCAAAGCAGAGAATCTGGATACAGCTGTGTAGAAGGGGTTTTGGATCTACACTGCCCTATAACCCAGGATCTAAACCCAGATTATTTTCTTATCCCACATTAATAAATAAAGATTATTATTATTATTATTATTATTATTATTATTATTATTATCTGGCAGTGTTTAAACCAGTTTAAAGCAAATAATTTCAGTTCCAATCCCAGGGTATAAGGCAGTGTAGAAAGGGTTTTCAGCCCCATCTATGCTGCCATATAAAATACTGTACAGATAGAATAATAGAATCATAGAATCAAAGAGTTGGAAGAGACCTCATGGGCCATCCAGTCTAACCCCATTCTGCCAAGAAGCAGGAATATTGCATTCAAATCACCCCTGATGGATGGCCATCCAGCCTCTGTTTAAAAGCTTCCAAAGAAGGAGCCTCCACCACACTCCAGGGCAGAGAGTTCCACTGCTGAACGGCTCTCACAGTCAGAAAGTTCTTCCTCGTGTTCAGATGGAATCTCCTCTCTTGTAGTTTGAAGCCATTGTTCCATTGCGTCCTAGTCTCCAGGAGAGCAGAAAACAACTTGTTCCCTCCTCCCTGTGGCTTCCTCTCACATATTTATACATGGCTATCATGTCTCCTCTCAGCCTTCTCTTCTTCAGGCTAAACATGCCCAGCTCCTTAAGCCGCTCCTCATAGGGCTTGTTCTCCTGACCCCTGATCATTTTAGTTGCCCTCCTCTGGACACATTCCAGCTTGTCAATATCTCTCTTGAATTGTGGTGCCCAGAATTGGACACAATATTCCAGGTGTGGTCTAACCAAAGCAGAATAGAGCATGGGGAGCATGACTTCCCTATATCTAGACACTATGCTGATATTAATGCAGGCCAAAATCCCATTGGCTTTTTTTGCTGCCACATCACATTGTTGGCTCAAGTTTAACTTGTTGTCCACGTGGACTCCAAGATCTTTTTCACATGTACTGCTCTCGAGCCAGGCGTCCCCCATTTTGTATCTTTGCATTTTGTTTTTCCTGTCTAAGTGGAGTATCTCGCATTTGTCCCTGTTGAACTTCATTTTGTTAGTTTTGGCCCATCTCTCTAATTTCTCAAGATCATTTTGAATCCTGCTCCTGTCCTCTGGAGTATTGGCTATCCCTCCCAATTTGGTGTCATCTGCAAACTTGATGATCCTGCCTTCTAACCCTTCATCTAAGTCGTTAATAAAGATGTTGAACAGGACCAGGCCCGGGAGGGAACCCTGAGGCACTCCGCTCATCACTTCTTTCCAGGATGAAGCATTAGTGAGCACCCTCTGGGTTCGTCCATTTAACCAATTACAGATCCACCTTACCGTAGTTTTGTGTAGCTCACATTGGACTAGTTTGTTTGCCAGAAGGTCATGGGGGACCTTGTTGAAGGCCTTACTGAAATCCATTCTCTGCTTTGAACTGGATTATATGGCAGTGTGAACTCAGATAACCCAGTTCAAAGAAGATAATGTGGATTATCTGCCTTGTTATTCTGGGTTACATGGCAATGTTGAAGGGCCCTTTGATACCTGATGAATTGCACTTTGTTATGTTTGCCTTAGGGTACCCATAAATCGGAATTGACTTGAGAGCACACAACAACAACAATTTAAAACACTTTAATCTTATCAGAGGATAAACTTGTTAGTCAGATAATGTAACAGAGCTGCTTATTTGTCATCCGGCTGCATTTACTTAGATGATTGTTAGCTAGGAAATTCTGCCTCAAATGGATATTTATGTACTGCATGGCCATCCAGACCAACTCCCTTCACCAGAGCAAGAAAACATAATCAAAGCCCTCCTGACCAAGAGCCATCCAGCCATAGATAGAGATAGATCTATATGATTCACACACACACACACATATGGAAGATATAATATCATAGATTTGAAAGGGATCCCTAAAGAAGGACAATGATGTGTTGCATGTTCCAGAGTAGGCAAACCAGACAATCTCCAAATCAACACTGACAAAGAAACAAGAAATACTGTTTACCCATAAGCAGAAAGGCATAGATTAGAAACCAACTTTCTCTTCAAGATCACCAGACTGGATCACAGCAATGTGTGGCAGGGGACGGCTAGTGTGTGTGTGTGTGTGTTGGCATAGGCCAACTTTGGCCCTCCATGTGTTTTGGACTTCAACTCCCACAATTCCAAACAGCCAGTAGGAAGTCCAAAATACCCGGAGGGCCAAAATTTGTCCATGCCCATATGTGTGTGTGTGTGTATCTCAGTGATTGGTTTTTTTTTTGGGGGGGGGGGGCAAAATATTATTTGCTTACCATTGAAAATTACCTAGGGCCGCCTCTGTGTGGGCCTGCTTTTGGCTGATGAGATAAGGTTGTTATTGTCGTTGTGTGCTTTCACGTTGTTTCAGACTTAGGGTGACCCTGAGTGAGGGCCGGATAAATGACCTTGGAGGGCCATATCTGGCCCTCAGGCCTTAGTTTGAGGACCCCTGGGTTAGAGCATTATTCTAATGGAATAATTAAAAGGATAGCATGGCAGTGACCAACAGATACTAAATTAATATTTGCAAAAGTTATTATTACGAATCACTGCAAAGAAAGATGGGTAAATGTATTGTCGAAGGCTTTCATGGCCGGAATCACTGGGTTGTTGTAGGTTTTTCAGGCTATATGGTCATGTTCTAGAGGCATTTTCTCCTGACGTTTCACCTGCATCTATGGCAAGCATCCTCAGAGGTAGTGAGGTCTGTTGGAAGTAGGAAAATGGGTTTATATATCTGTGGAAAGACCAGGGTGGGACAAAGGACTTTTGTCTGCTGAAGCTAGGTGTGAGTGTTTCAACTGACCACCTTCATTAGCATTTAATGGCTTGGAAGTGCCTGGGGGAATCTTTCTTTGGGAGGTGATTTGATGTGCCCGATTGTTTACTCTCTGTTGTTTTGCTGTTGCAATTTTTGAGTTTTTTTTAATACCGGTAGCCAGATTTTGTTCATTTTCATGGTTTCTTCCTTTCTGTTGAGATTGTCCACATGCTTGTGGATTTCAATGGCTTCTCTGTGTAGTCTGACATGGTGGTTGTGAGAGTGGTCCAGCATTTCTGTGTTCTCAAATAATATGCTGTGTCCAGGTTGGTTCATCAGGTGCTCTGCTATGGCTGATTTCTCTGGTTGGAGTAGTTTGCAGTGCCTTTCATGTTCCTTGATGCGTGTCTGGGCGCTGCGTTTGGTGGTCCCTATGTAGACTAGTCCACCACTGCATGGAATACGGTAGACTCCTGCAGAGGTGAGAGGATCCCTCTTGTCTTTTGCTGAACATAGCATTTGTTGGATTTTCTTGGTGGGTCTGTAGGTGGTTTGTATGTTGTGTTTCCTCATCAGTTTCCCTATGCAGTCAGTGGTTCCCTTGATGTATGGCAAGAACACTTTTCCTCTGGGTGGATCATCATCTTTACTCTCATACAAATCACCTACAGTCCCACCCTGGTCTTTCCACAGATATATAAACCGATTTTCCTACTTCCAACAGACCTCACTACCTCTGAGGATGCTTGCCATAGATGCAGGCGAAACGTCAGGAGAAAATGCCTCTAGAACATGGCCATATAGCCCGGAAAACCTACAACAACCCAAGATGGGTAAAGTTTTGCATAGTAACTTTATAAGAACCTGCATAATTATTCTTTAATCAGAGAGTTTAAAAAAGCACTTTAGGATCTCATCAGATGGGATTAGGAATACATTGAGACCTGAGATGTGAATGGAAACGGAGCTCATTGAAGCCCATTACTTGATGTAAAGGCACTTCTGGTGGGACTCTGTGAGGCTCCATTTCTGCAGCTCATGGAAATGGAACTCTACACATGTCTTCAAGAGTTGGGTGTTATCCAACTCCAAAAGAAGAAAAACAGCAGAAAATTGGGGGCGGGGGGTCAGGCATGTGATCGTTGGCCATCCCACCAAATGGGGAAAGATGGAAGGGAACGGACTAAGACGGTTCCCTCCACTCCCTCCCCCATTAATGGCATGAAGTCCTTAGTCACGGGAGCCCTTTCTCCACACTTGTCAAAAGTAATTAAGCCATATGTCCCTATGAGATTAGGGAACTATTGTTTCAGGGGCCAAAGAATAGGTGACAACAACACCACTGAAGATTATCTAAGAGTTTGGGACCAGCTCTCCAACTTTGTCCTACCAAATACATTTTCTTGCTTTGAACTAGAATGGAATCAAAGGCTTGCTTGCTGTAGATCACTTCTGAACAATTTCACTGATTTCCTCAACTGGCCTGGTCAATTTAGTTCCTGGGGGGGGGGGGGGGAGTAAAACTGGATGTTGAGTGAACCAACCCCCAATATCCTTATTGGAGCAGCAATATAAAGGTAGAATATGATTCTTCATTATCAAATCGATTGAAAACCATCACTATCTAATTTCACCCCTGTAGCTTTTGAAATAGGCCCTATGTAATGTAATGGAGTGACCTAGTATCTGGAGACCTGGGCAGCAGAAATGGTCTTCCTGTAGCTACATTAGCCCCCATGACCTCTAGTTGGCAAAGGCTTTGCCCGGGGATTATACCCTGTCAGGAAGCCTTGGATGTTAAACGTTTTTCCCCCCAGGAGAAAACTTTAACTGCTTTAACTTTAACTGCTTTAACTTTAACTGCTTGCCTTTCCTTTATGAACTGAAAGAGTTCATAACTACCCCAGACCTGAAAGTATTGTTTGCCTTTGCTTCACTTACTTTCAATAATAAAATACTCCTATTGTCTCATGGCTGCATAGCTTTCTTTATCCTAGGAGAGGATCCCATCCTCACCAGTGGACTTAAATTTCTAGTGATTCTAGGAAACCATTTAAAGCATATGCCCCCACTCCACGTCTAAAGCCATTTGGGGGGGGGGGGTGCTTAATTTATTATTTTTAGTCAATATGAACAGGTATAATAATTAAATAAAAGAGTACTACTATTGTTTATTCATAAAAGCATAATATGCTGTATATGGAACACAAGTCTTCCACAGGTTTTGAGGGATAACATTTGTTTGAAGTTTTCACACTAAAAGTTGGAAACCTCTGGTCCTCTAGAAATGTTAACTTAAACTCCCATTGACCCCATCCAACATAACCAATGGCATAAGGGGAACTGAAGTCCCATTCATGTGGAAATTCAAAGGGATTCACCTTTACCCCTAGTTTATACCCTGCTTTACTAACTTCTTGAAGTAGTTAATATATGTTGTTAAAAATAATAAAGACTGTTGGGGGAAGGGGGACTGTCTATAATCTCTTCCCAATAGTACCCAAATATTCAAGATGTTGCTTTCATTCAGATTTCATTTAGATCACAGTACCAGATGAGGTGATTGAGGCATCTGCTTGTCCAATTTTGTGGGATTCTTTTAGGCTTGTTCTTCCTGAGACCGTGGAAGAGGTCCTTGGGACTGTGAGGGCAACCACTTCAGCTCTAGACCCATCTTGGCTAATTAAATCGGCCAGGGAGGGGTTGGTTGATTGGTTTGTGTTGATCATTAATGCATCGTTGGAGCAAGGGATTTTTCCATCTAATTTGAAACAGGCTGTGGTTCGTCCACTCCTCAAAAAGGCTTCCCTTGACTCCACAGTGCTGAACAATTACAGACCGATCTCCAACCTCCCTTTTTTTGGGTAAGGTGCTGGAGCGGGTGGTTGCCTCCCAGCTCCAGGGCTTTTTGGATGGCATTAACTACCTAGATCAGTCACAGTCTGGTTTCAGGCCTGGTCACGGCACCGAGACAGCCTTGGTCGCCTTGGTGGATGACCTCCATAGAGAGCTGGACAGGGGGAGTGTGACTCTGTTGGTTCTCTTGGACATCTCAGCAGCTTTTGATACCATTGATCATGGTATCCTTCTGGGTTGACTCTCTGGGATGGGTCTTGGGGGCACTATTTTGTCGTGGCTCCGGTCCTTCCTGGAGGGACGAACCCAGATGGTGAAGCTGGGAGATGCCTGCTCGGACCCCTGGCCTTTGACCTGTGGGGTCCCGCAAGGCTCTATTCTGTCTCCCATGCTTTTTAACATCTACATGAAACCACTAGGAGAGGTCATCCGGAGTTTTGGAGTTGGGTGCCATCTCTACGCAGATGACACACAACTCTACTACTCTTTTCCACCTAATTCCAAGGAGGCCTCTCAGGTGCTGGATGAGTGCCTGGCCGCTGTGTCTATCTGGATGAGGAGGAACAAGCTGAAGATCAATCCCGACAAGACAGAGGTCCTTGCAAACCGGATCGGTGTATAGGGTGGCAACCTGTGTTGGACGGGGTTACACTCCCCCTGAAGTCACAGGTCCGCAGTCTGGGAGTCCTCTTGGATTCATCGCTCATGCTTGAGGCTCAGGCGTCGGTGGTGCCCAGGAGGGCTTTTGCACAATTGAGACTCGTGCGCCAGCTGCGACCGTACCTCGCAAAGGCTGATCTGGCCGGGGTGGTCCATGCCTTGGTCACCTCTAGATTGGATTACTGTAATGCGTTCTACGTGGGGCTGCCCTTGAAAATGGCTCGAAAATTCCAACTGGTCCAACGGGCAGCAGCCAGGATGTAAACTGGGGCTCCTTACAGAGAGAGGTCAACCCTCCTGTTCAAGGAGCTCCACTGGCTGCCGTTTATTTTCCGAGCCCAATTTAAGGTGCAGGTGCTTACTTTCAAAGCCCTAAACGGTTTGGGACCATCCTACCTGCGTGACTGCATCTCCGTCTATGAACCCACACGCTCTCTTCGGTCATCTGGAGAGGCCCTGCTCGTGATTCCGCCTGCGTCACAGGTGCGCTTGGTGGGGACACGAGACAGGGCCTTTTCTGTGGTGGCCCCCCGATTCTGGAACACCCTCCCAAAAGATCTTAGACAGGCCCCAACATTGGCAGTCTTTAGAAAGAACTTGAAGACCTGGCTGTTCCGATTTGCCTTTCCAGATTAGGAATCTCCAATACCAAGTCCCATAAGCACTTTAGTAGAACGAAGATTGCTGCACACTGCACACTGCACTTACCCTATAATCCTACATACCTCCTGTCACCTCAGCACTTTTAATCTCGTACCCATTACTCTGGCCCAGCCCAGTTTTATAGTGTCTTGATGTATTGTTTATTGCTTGTTGTTAATATTGCTTTAACTGTTTTTAATTTGCTTTAGGTGTTGTATTGTTGTGTTGTGTTTTGAGGCCTTGGCCTATGTAAGCTGGATCGAGTCCTTTGGGAGATGCTAGCGGGGTACAAATAAAATTAATAATAATAATTATTATTATTATAATCATAATTATCTGAGTAAATTTCAAGAGAAATGCTTAGTTCTATCAGATGCTAGGACCTCACAGTAGATCACAGAAGAGCCACTGTTTCTGATGCACTGGCATTAGCTTGCTCCTCTTGGCAGAACAAATATCATATTTATTTGAATATAATGCACATCTTTTTTGCCTTAATTGCTTAGCCAACATGGAGATGTTCACATCCAAAGATGCATTGGAATCGTATACCAAAAGGTTTCCTGTGTCCCTCCATCAGGCTGAGCCTAGCAAACTTGCCAGCCTCAGCCTGATGAAGGAGTGATGGCTTCTCAACTCATCTAATTCATGAATGAGGCCAGCAGGAAAGCCCCGTCTCTCTTCCAAACCCAGACTGGTGTGTTTGCCAGCTACAGTTTGATGTGGGTGCTGCTTTCAGCACACCCCTCCTTTCCAAATTCCTTCTGGGAAACTAAAGAGAACAGAATCCCCTTCCCTCCTTCCCAAGCCCCCTCCATTCTCCTTAACCTCCCATCTGGGAAGCTAAAGATAAGGAGATTCTTCATATTTCTAGATCATGACAAGTCTCAGGAGAAATAATTCCAGTTTAGAAATGTCTGCCAGAGAACAAGAATGTTAGTTTCTCATGGGGGAAACCTGTTTTTTATACCAGTTACTTTCTGCTGCAGATATCGTCTACAATTTCTATATCTATAGGTACTCAGGGAACAAAGATATTTCCAAGTGATATTTCATTTCTAAGATGTTAAAACACTAGTCATTTTGACAGATGGGAAAATGTTTGAATCAGTAAATGCTCCATTTCACACTTACTGAAATTTATTTCAGGACAAGGCACACTTTGCACATTTTTCAACCTTGTGGTATATTTTATATGCAATGTATTACATAAATATTTTAATATTGCAAAATTTTAAAATTTATTAAATTTTATCGCAAAAACACTTTAGTGGTGGAGGAAATCTCTCAGGGGTACTTTGATTGTTCTTTTCCTTCATATCAGGGGGTTGGACTTGATGGCCCATGTGGTCTTTTCCAATCTTTGATTCTATGAACTGTATTCCAAAATATATTAACTAGGAAAAAATCAAAGAAGAAAGTATACATTATGGGTTATCTGTACAAATGTCCATACTTGAAGCAAAGGGGAAAAAAGAAAAGAAAGAAAGTCTTGCAGACTGATGTGACTGATGTGATGAAAGCAAAGGTGGGATTCAGAGAAACAACAAATTTTAGAGCAGAGTTGTTCACATCTGTATTAAATAGGCTATAGTGATAACTGCATTTTGATCCCAGAAAACAGCAAAGCCAAACAATTAAATAGTTAAAAATCAATACTGTTTGTCTGATAAGATGAAAGGATATGAAGTTTCCTGGTTATTGCCTCTCATACTTTCCTGCCTGCTTTAATCGAGACAAGATAGGGATTACAGGATGAGATGTCTCAGTGTATAATCAAAACCACCTTTCTTGTAATTTCAGTTTCAAAGTAAGAAACACCAGAAATAACTGAGGGGAGTTTTGATTTTAAAAAGGTGGTGGTTTGCTGGAGTGGTTAAACATTCTTTATTTGTGATCTAATTTACACACCAAGAGAGAATGCTTCTATGAAGTTTTAGAATTTTCTTGGAAGAATTTCCTGGGTCATGTCTGTTCTAATTTTCATGTCTGGATAATTCCATCAAGAATGACCTTATACATTTTGAAAGCTGTGAAGGAGACTAAAGTGTTCCCACTGCCATTGCTTTCTACTAGGCATGGTAGGCCAGATAACTTGTAACTCATTATAAATTTGTTAAAATTTTGAAGCAATTTCAAAGTATTTTTAAAAACTGGAAGTCCCTTTGCCCTTCCAAAGTTTTTGATGCCATTTTTGTTATGACTCAGGAAGTGAGTCAGAAATGATTCAGCATATTTTCAGCCCTCTAGCCTGCTTGGAGGCAACCAGCTTGCATGCTGGGAGGCTGCTTGCCTCCCAGCCAATCAGGGGAGAAGTTTCGGGGAGGTAAGGGTTTCGGCAGCCATTGCTTTATATAAAGGGGAGCACGTGGCTCAAAGACTCATTCAGAGCCAGGGAAGGGAGAAGGGAAGGGGAAGAGGGGTTCCAGAAGTCAAGAGGCATTATTCAAAAATAAAGATTAAGAAGATTTTGGAGACATGGTATCACATTTCAGTTGTCAGGAAACTTGCATGACTCTGCTGTTCATATGAAGAAAAATCCTCGCCCACCATGTTGGTATCCCTCCTTGGCAATTTGTTCACAAAAATGTTTTGCAAAATGAAAGCATTTGCAGCCTTCTAACCTTGACAGTCCTGAAGAGGCCACTTTCTTTGGATTCTTTATCAGCATATGTATATGCAAAGTTGCAATCAAAGTATAATCTCGTTGGATTGAAACGCAATTGCAGAGTGTATAATTAACAGAACTTTAGAATATCTTAACTCAAAAGCAACACAGGCTTCAAAGTTTGCTCTTCACCCCAACTCCCATCCACTGCAACAATTCCTTGCCCTTCTTAGGATTTGAATACTGCCTGAGGAAACTTTTGAACTACAATGGAAGTATTCCATTTCCTCGATGCAGAAAAATAGTTTAGTCCTCTGCAAGCACTTTGCAGCTATTCTTAGAAGTACTTCCTATAGCACAAGTGGAAAATAGTTGTTCTCCGGGGCAGGGTGTTGCATTTGAAGTTGACCTGTAATCATTTCTTCACTGCAGCACAAATATACACATCTGCTGGGGCTGAAATTGCATAAGCTATGGATTGACTCATCCAATGAAGGAAACCAGAATTAGCCTTCCAAAGAAATTAACATCATTCCCATCCTGTTTCAAACACTCAACCTTTGTATGGAAGAAATAGGTAGCAAATTCATCAGGGAAGACACTCTCTTTCCTTTTCTTTTTGCCACCCATACCTCTATGGCATATTTTTTTTGTTCGCCCCTTTGTCTGGCCTGCAGTCAGTAGGAAACACAGAAAGCAATTTCTTGTCTTCCTTGCAAAAGGAAGTAAGATGAGGAAACTGGAGACTAAATAACACAGGGGAAATGTGCAGAGAATATAGGACAAGCAAAAGATTAGATCAAGCAAAGAAAAATGTGTCAGAGAATGGGCAGTTTCTCAGCTCAGTAGATACCCATTATTCCTACTGCAATTGGGAAAGAAGCCCCAATAACCCTCAGCGTGAATAAATAAGGAACAACCTAAATAAGGAACAACTTGTCCCTTTTAACTTCCCAAGGGGAGATGTATGTGTGTGCGCGCACACACACACTGCTGCATTCTGAGTTATTCATTTATCTTTGTTTATTTGCTTAATTGTTAATTTTTATCTTTACTTTTTTTCCAATAGTGTACCTAAAGATGATAATGGCAAGGTTAATATGAGCAACAACCAAAAGCCTGATAATAAAACAGTTAAAAATACCACATTTAACTTTGTGATCCTCTTAAAACCGTATGAAATACGTTAAAAACATAAAAGGAAAGATAAAAATGCCCTTTTGCACAACTTGTTAATAATAAATTGCTTGTTTAAACAAAAATATTTTGTTAACTGCTATGAAGTCAACTTTGATTATTTTTTTTTGCACTCTGTGCACGAGAGATCTCCAAGTCATGGCTTGCAGACTCAGGGTAGTCATGGCTTCCTTGATTGAGTCCATTATTCTGGAATGCAATCTTTATCTGTTTTTTTTTTACTACCTTCTGCCTTACCAAACATAATTGCCTTTTCTAGTGGACATTTTCCCATCCTATGTCCAAAGTATGACAGTCTCAGTCAAGGCATCTTGGCTTCTAGGAAAAGCCCATGCTTAATTTGCACTATGACCCAATGACTTGTCTTTTAGCAATCTAAGGTATCCACAAAACCTTTTTCCAACACTACACTTCAAATGAGTTGATTTTCTTCCTGTCTGCTTTCTTCATTGACTCGATTTCATAACCAGACATTGAAACGGGAATTACGATGGCACAGGAAATCCTAACTTTAGTATTCATTATTTCTATTCAGAAATATGATTTCTTTTGCAGAAACAGCTGTAATTTCAGGCGTATTCTGTGCAAAATTCAATATGAAAAACCATACTGTTTCATTTCTGTTATTTTAGTTTCTGAGAATGCTGGTTCCTGCACAGAAAAATGTAGGTTTTTGTGCAAACCAACTACATGTGAATTTAGCATAAGGGTAAGCCCTGAGTCGGTTTTCAAATGATGAGGCTTTCAACCAGCCTCATCATTTGAGAAGAAAAGTGTTTAAATTAATGAAAAATTAATTCCCTAGAAGGAGAGAATTTCTCAGAAGCTGTAATGAGTAAGTGAATGAGAGAGAAATAAAGTATTACATGGTAATTTCCAAACAATAATAAGCTATCACCATCATGAAAAATAACCAAAATGATTGCTTCTGATTCTTCCCACCACAAACATGCAATGAACTAAAATACTTCTTTTGGCTCTCCCCAAGCAGACAATAAATACGATTTTTTTTATTTTGCTCTGTAAATATATGAGAATTATGTGACAGCACAACTGTTTTTGTATCCATTCCTTTAAATTGAAAGCAATGTATTCCCAACAGATTATTCTCAGGGTATACTAATACAGGTGTATTAAGATTTATTGTGCTGTTTGCCGCAGAGTCACTTCTGTACCCAAACACTGAAAATCTATGTTTTTTCAAACCCCCTTCACCATCTTCTCAATATCGATGCTGCTAAAACATCCAAAAGATATGGAGGAAAAAGCAAGGATGGTTAGATGTAAAAAGATTGTGTAAAAAGAAGATTCACTGTCAGAGGCTTTAATAATTGAGGGATGCCTAGATCTTCTTGTTATTTTTTAATCTCAACAAAACTACCACTATTTCCTCCATACCAGAAAACCTCTGTGTCTCCTAGGGAAACAGGTTCCCATCACACAGGTTAGCTTAACTTTCTAACTTTTGTGTCCTTGAATGTCTTATTTTCTGAACAGGGAGAAGTGGCATGAAGACAAATTTATGAAGTTATATCAATTGATAGCTATTAGGCTTGTGCATTTTGGCTGAACCTCAATCCATTTCTATTGGCCAAATGCCAGCAGACCCCCATATCCGTTTTCACATGCCTCTCAAAAACAGGTGTACAGCCAGATTGCATTTTCAGATCACAAATTTGGCTAGATCCAGCCCATTGATGGCAACCAGAGGAGGGGGGGGGGTTCCCTGAGCTCCCCTTCTAGTCATTTTAGGCAATGGCATTGTTTGTCCTTATATCTTTCATTAAGACCTGGATTTAAAAGCATCAAAATTAAGACAACACTTTTTCTGCGATTCTTTCCCTTCGGTCTATAGAGGAGATCTGGGTTTAATGCTTCCTTAAAGCTGTTTCTACTCTAGAGGAGACAGGCGCTTTAGATGCTGCAGGCACATGCACTCTCTCCTTGTACTCAGCATTCCAAGGCATTTTAAGGAGGATTTTCACTTCCCAGGGAAGGAAGAGCTGGGAGCTGACCTGGACCTATTGTACCCTGGGCTAACTTTTAAAAGTCCTCTCTTTTCTCTTGATTGCATTCCAGGCCCTGGTTGGAGTGGTGCTTGCCCTTTTCCCCATCACACCTTTCTGCTTTTAATGCTTCCTTAAATCTGTTTTTCCTTTCTACCCTAGAGGAGAGGTAACTAGGTAGTTTTAGTTTTCTGAGAATGAGGCTTTTCTTTTTGTTTGTTGGGATTATTACTATTAAAATAATTATCTTTTAGAAGTTTTTTATGAAGGGGGGGAGGGGAGGAGAAAAAGAAGCTGAAAGGGCTGAAAGCTCCAAGTCCCCAAACATGCGTGCACACCCCACCCACACAACTCCCAGTCAGTCCCACCAAATAAAAAGAATCAAAAAATAAAGGAAAATCAAAAAGATTCAAGAGAGAGGCCAAGTCAGAAGCCAAGCCAAAAATACACTGAAACCAGGACTCAACTGTGATGCCTAATAGGGGAGGAGGAGCTATGATCAGCCGTCACGTGGTCCCATTATAGACGGGAAAAAGTGACAGCTGGGCCCTTGCCATTATAGCCATCTGGTAGAGTCAAAAAAGCTGGTTTGGAAAAAATAAAACTACTAAAACAGATCTATGCACAAGTCTAGTAGCTGGTGCCCGCATGTCACTGGGGCTATGAATCTAACCTAGGTTTTAATCTGAATTTTAAAGGAGCTATCCAATGTACTCAAGGATATCCTCCAAATTGTTTCAATACCTTGGCTTACTCCTTTAACATTAGAACTAAACCTTAAAATGGACAGATGTGAGAACCATCAGATATGGCTTTTTTCTACAAGGACATGAATATAAGCAGCATATCTGCTCTCATCACCAATGGAAGCCAACTCTTCGAGCTACTTTCATGGTATAGATTGATTCTATTATTGTTTTGTACCTTAACTTAGAAAGTCACAGTGAATACCTTTTACTGATTAAATACCAGGTCTTAGGATGCATGGAGACTTATGGAGAAAAGTAATCATAGGCAGTAGCTGTTGTAATCAATGGTGGTCTTTCCCCCTCTCGTTCAGATGGTTCTTGACTACTTTTTCTCACTCATCTCTGGAGTGACAGAGAAATCGTACAAAGGAGAGGATGGGAATGGGATTCAGTTGCTTCCTGAATGACAGGGAAACAGAAACCCATCAATCACAGCAGTTGCTTCCTAGTAAATTTATTTATTTATTTATTTATTGCTGTTATATACCGCAATTCTCAGCCTGAGGGCGACTCATTGCGGTGTACAACATAAAAACAGGTGCAAATTACAAGACATAGTGCAAGATATCCACAATCATCATTATCAAAAAACATCTTATCAAACATCAACAATACTACAAAATTTCTACTACATTCCGAATCGTCTCATCGTCAAACCCACAATCCGATATCATTTCTGTTGTTCCATTCCTATGGTCAATTCTCCAGTCATTGCACTTCTTGATCAAATGCCTTCTTAAACAGCCAGGTCTTTAGCTTCCACAGGAAGGGTGTTCCACAGCCGAGGAGCCACCACCGAGAAGGCCCTATCTCTCGTCCCCGCCAGCCGTGCCTGTGACGCAGGCAGGATCGAGAGCAGGGCCTCCCCGGAAGATCTCAAAGTCCTCGTAGGCTCATAGGCCGAGAGGCGGTCAGTTAGGTATCTTGGACCAGAACCATTTAGGGCTTTATAGGCCAATGCCAGCACCTTGAATTGAGTAGCAGATCGGCAGCCAGTGGAGCTGGTCCAGCAGGGGAGTTGTATGCTCCCTGCGTCCTGCTCCTGTTAGTATCATGGCTGCCGCACGTTGGACCAGTTGGAGCTTCCGGGCCGTCTTCAAAGGCAACCCCACGTAGAGAGCATTGCAGTAGTCTAAATGGGATGTAACCAGAGAATGGACTACCGTGGCCAAGTCAGACTTCCCAAGATACGGGCGCAGCTGGTGCACGAGCCTAAGCTGTGCAAATGCTCCCCTGGTCACTGCTGAGACCTGGGGCTCCAGGCTCAGCAATGAATCCAGGATCACACCCAAGCTGCGAACCTGCGCCTTCAAGGGGAGTGCGACCCCATCCAGCACAGGCTGTAACCCTACACCCTGTTCGGCCTTGCGACTGACCAGGAGTACTTCTGTCTTGTCTGGATTCAATTTCAATTTGTTCGCCCTCATCCAGACCGTTACAGCGGCCAGGCACCGGTTCAGGACCTCGACAGCCTCCTTAGTAGCAGGTGGAAAGGAGTGACAGAGTTGGACATCATCTGCGTACAGATGACACCGTACCCCGAAATTCCGGATGATCTCATCCAGCAGCTTCATGTAGATGTTAAACAACATGGGGGACAGTATTGAGCCCTGAGGAACCCCACACGACAAAGGTTGTGGGGTTGAACAGGTGTCCCCCAACAACACCTTCTGGGTACGACCCTCCAGAAATGACTGGAGCCACCGCAAAGCATGGCCCCAAGGCCCATCTCTGCAAGGCGTCCCAGAAGAATACCGTGGTCGACGGTATCGAAGGCCGCTGAGAGGTCCAGGAGCACCAACAGGGACACACTCCCCCTGTCTAGCTCCCGGCGGAGATCATCCACTAAGGCGACCAAGACTGTCTCGGTTCCATGTCCCGGTCTGAAACCAGACTGTGCCGAATCCAGATAATCCGTGTCTCCCAAGAATACCTGGAGTTGTGAGGCCACCACGCGTTCCAGGACTTTGCCCAAAAAGGGAAGATTGGAAACTGGCCGAAAGTTGTCAAATTTAGTGGGATCCAGTGATGGTTTTTTCAACAGCGGTTTTATTATAGCTTCTTTCAAGCTCGCTGGAATTCTGCCTTCCCGAAGGGAGGCGTTAACCACCACCGTTACCCACTCAGCCAATCCCCCTCTGGCCTCCTTTAGAAGCCAGGATGGGCAGGGGTCTAGGATGGACGTGGTAGGCCTCATTCCTCCAAGTATCTTGTCCACATCCTCGGGTTTCACCAATTGAAATGAATCCATCAAAATAGGACAAGCAGGTGCTCGTGTTACATCCTCAGAGACTGCCCTTAATATGGTGTCCAGACCAGAATGGATCAAAGCGACTTTGTCTGCAAAGAACCGAGCAAAAGCTTTGCAGCGAGCTGCCGAGTTGTCAGGGCTCCCGCCTAAAGTGGTGGGGTTTAAAATGCCTCTGACAATCCGGAACAACTCAGCCGGATGGTTCTTTGCAGACGCAATAGTGGCCATAAGGAAAGTTTTCTTTGCGGCTTTTATTGCCGCGGTATATGCCCTTAAAAAGGACACAAACCGTGTTCGATTTGGCTCGCTCGGATCCGATCGCCACACACTCTCTAGTTCCCTTCCTTCGCTTCATCGCTGCCAGCTCCTCAGTGAACCAAGGAGCTGGTTTAGCTCGGCTACTTGAGAGGGGACATTCCGGCGCGATCGTGTCAATTGCCCTAGTTATCTCCCCATTCCAGAGAGCGACCAAGGCATCAACAGGATCACCTACCGAGGTAGTGGGAAAATCCCCAAGAGCCATCAGGAATCCATCTGGATCCATAAGCCTCCTGGGGCGGACCAACTTAATGGGTCCTCCACCTCTGCGGAGGTTAGGGGGCACAGTGAGCCTAAATCTGACCAGGAAGTGGTCGGTCCATGGCAACGGAGAGATGGTCAACTCCTCCACACCGCCACCTTCCTCCCATCCCTGGCGGAAAACTAAGTCCAATGTATGTCCAGCACAGTGGGTGGGGCCAGATACTTGTTGGGACAGCCCCATGGTTGCCATGGCAGACATGAAGTCCTGAGCCACTCCTGAGAGGGTTGCCTCTGCATGGACATTGAAGTCCCCCAGCACAAGGAGCCGTTGAGATTCCAATGCCAGGCTCGAGACCACCCCCGCTAGCTCAGGTAGGGAGACTGTAGTGCAGCGAGGTGGACGGTACACTAGCAGAATCCCTATTCTGTCCTGGTCACCCACCCTCAGGTGAACGCATTCAACATTTGTTGACTGCTGGATGGGGCCCCTGGTCAGAGGGATGGAATCTCTATAGACCACTGCGACCCTGCCTCCCCGCACTCCGGATCTCGGTTGATGCTGCACAGAAAAACCTGGTGGGCAAAGCTGGGTCAAATTCATGCCTCCAGCTTTGTCCAACCAGGTCTCCGTGATGCACACCAGATCTGCCCGCTCGTCCAGGATTAAATCCTGGATGACAGTAGTTTTTCCGTTGACAGATCTGGCATTCAACAGCACCACCTTCAACCCAGAGGGACCGCCACCCCGGTTACACCAGTTTACCATATTAGGAGACCTGTTTGGAATTACTAGTGTGGTTGTACGATCCCTAGGCCGAATTAATGGTCTCCTTTTTCCATCTCTCCCCCACCCTACCACGACTTCTATGGGGGCCCCTCGGCTAGTGGAACACCTCCCCTCCTCCATGCCGCAGTCTATATCCACGACCTTTATTTCTGTCCCATGGGGATTAGGGGAGATAAGACTGGGAGTGAAACTGTTGTGCTTATGCATATTCCCTACTTTGTATTTCCACTGATGTCACTTGAAAATTCCAGCTATATTTTGAAATTAATAGTCTGCAGATCGTAAATCACTTCTATTTTCACTTTACAGAAGAAATCTCAGGAAGCAGGATTGTGTACAGCGAGACAAGAATGATAGCAAGAAAACATTCAAATGTTTTTGGACTTTTATTTTTTTTATTTTTCCTATAATGAATAGATATTAATGATAATGCTGGCATTATGACTTTGGTCAATTTATTTTTAAAGCATCCTGCACAACACTGTGCTTTAATACCACAACAACAACCACTATACTTTATAGTTGGCAGTACGGTTGCCAAAGGAATGACAATGACAAATGGCACACTTTTAAGATCAATTACTTTGTACTGGGCCAATAGTTGTTTTGCCATCGAAATATAAATCAAACTCAGGGTGACTAATACAACCGTGATGCTCTTCTAGATAGTGCCATGATCTTTAAGAAATTGGTAACGTTGAAAGATACCAGCAAAAATACTTGACAGGTGATAACTGGAACTGTAGTCTTAAAAGATGTGACATGACTGGCCTTTCATGAGGTGCTTCTGTTTCTTTCAACCTGCTTTTTCCATAATCAATCTGTTTCCTTTTTGCGGCAGACTACTGTCTAGATTTCACAGGCATTGGGTCAGTCAGTGCATATTTATTTCGTTATAAAATTATTAATTAATGTTTTAAACCATCATACTGAACTATTGGGGTAGTAAAAGCAAACATGAAAATAAGATACAGAGATGATACCATAAAAAACAACAAGTTCTGGCCTTGTTCTGTAATAGCTAGTTATATTCTCTTTCACTGATATGCTAGTATTTGATGTGTGCCTCGGTCAGTTTTGACAGAGAGAATGAGTGGTTGGAGCTGCAGCCCAATAGTTTTCAGCAGCTTGCACAGCATAGTGTAGTAGCTGCAGAAGGAGAACTCCAACTTCTTGTTGACACCAGGGTATAGAATGAGTGTAGCCAAGCCATCAAAGGGAAAATTCAGCATTCTGCAAAACAAGTATTTCCACTGTATTGGTATTTAGAAGGTTATAGACTATGAAAACTGGATTACCTTGCTATAAAAATAGTTTATTATAATATAGTAAATTTTCTGATGTTCTCAAACAGATTTTATTCAATCAAGACTTAGATAAGAAATTCCTTGTGATAATAAAAATGGAGACATAATATAAGAGACTGCAATTAGAACAGCATGAATAACACCACAGTGGAATATAGATTTTCAGACAGAAATTTTCTATTTCCCAAAGCCTTTCAACTGTGTCGGACAAAAGCACTATATGATGGTAGTGCAATGGGATTTATTATCTTGGAAGCTACAAAAGGTTTATAAAAATGATAAAAACAGATTCTGGTATTGCAGGAAGGAAAAGAGCTTTCTCATTTATAGGTGTTATATATTAACAGTGGTAAATTCTGTAAAAGGCTGTGACTATAATAAACAAGATTTTCAAATAATGATAAATGATATAATATGTATTTTCTCAACTGTATGAAAACACTGTTATCTAGCAGTAATTCAGGAGTCTCTTTTTAGAAATATATTAGCGATCTGAAGTAGAGGTAGTAAATTCTATACTGAATTGAGTTGCTTCAAAGATATTTCTTGGTTCTCAGATGGATTGCTCCTGAAATAATTACAACTGACTCTGGACCTTCTAAAAATTCCAGGAACAATAAAACATTTGAGGGGGCAGAGCTGAGCTTAAAATCTTTTTTTTATTTCTGGAAAAATGTGGAGGTGGGAAGAAAGACAGATAAAAAATTGCAGAGGATCTAACAATTAGATCGCCTTCTAATCACAGAGGGTGATCTTCTAAGACTTTCTATTTATGCTGATTTAGTGTAGGAGTCGTATACTACTTTGCTACATTTACTTCTCTGCTTGCCTTTATTTTGGACTCAACTAAGGATTTTTGAACAGCCTTGAGAGATAGAAGAATTTTGTCTATGCACAATGTAATCATTATTTATTTCAATCCTCATTCAAACTAATTTTTCCCATTTCCTTGTCACCTTTCCAGTCCCTTCTCTAAATGCTTCTAGCTTATTCATAGACATCGTAATCTTTCTTCTATATTAAGTGCCATTTATGCTTGTCTGTCTTGTTAGAATGCACTCATATAGGCCAGGTCATCTCCCCTTTCCTCTGACAGACTCTCTTTCTCTGCGTTCTTCAGTATTACATACTCTATTGTTCTGTCTCAACATGTTTGTGTGGTGGGTGGGGTTATTATATTACTGTGTGACAATATTACCATATTTACTCAAGTCTAATGCTCACCTTTTTTTGCCTAAATTACATTGCCAGATTGAAGTGCACATTGTATTAAATGGCATGTTAGTATTGCACACGTAAACATACTTGTGTGAAAAGATCTGGAGGAATATGAAACTCTGGAGGCTGGAGAGGGAGACATAGGCATGTGAAGAACTTGTTCCCTGTGGTGACAGGAGCCTCAGGGCTCCATGGCATTTAAATGAGGAGGAGGAGGAGTGCCCAGCTGGTAATCCAGTTGTTCCTTCGGTTTAGTCAGAGATTCTGCCTCCCAGGTGGCTCTCAGGGTCCCTTGCCTGCCCACCCACCCCAGTTCAATCCTATGTGGTTCCCAAGTGGCCTCATCCATGAGGCCTTCAAAACCTCCCCATTTATTTATTTATCTATCTATTTACTGATTTGTATACCTCCCTTCTCAGCCCTCAGGTGACTCAGGGTGGTTTACAGAGGAAACAATGCAATGCCCAACAAAACCATAAAAGTATTTAAAAACATTAACGTATAATATAAAACCATATAAAATCAATAAAAACATAAATCATTTGTGACTCCTGGTTAAAAACGTCATCCTAGTTAAAAACAATCCATTGGTGTGGAAGTCCTTGTGAATGAAGCCAGTTGGGAATCATGTGGGGCTGGTGAGTTCACACACTTCGGACTTTTAGAGGGGTGTGATTTTCCAAATGGCCTCATTCATGCTGCCTGTCTCCCTGATGTGATATGACTGTGCTGTTGGGTGCATTACATTTGAGGGCAAATCTATTTTTTTATAATGCACATGTTCAAAATTGAGGTGTGCATTAAAATTGATGGCACATTACACTTGAGTAAATATGCATGTTTCAGATAGCCACATTGCTTTGTGACCTAGGGCTTATCTACACAAGCTCCCAAACCCAAAGTGGATCAGAAGTTACTCTTGGATGTCCAGATGGCATCCAGGACTTCTGGACCTGAACATGAGATAAATCAAATGAACTGGCTTAGACCTGCAATAAGGAAAATTGGGAGATGTTCTAGAGTTTCTGAATTTCAGACAAAATGTGTACAGAACAGCCAGTCTATTGTCTGCACAGGTTGACCCCTTTTCTATGCATTGATGAGCACAGAAAAAGGGAACATATTGGACCAATGTCACTCCCATTGGTGGAAGCTTTTACTGTTCATGTGGGTGCCTTTGTTGAAATCAGCAAAGGGACCTGAGAATGGCTATGAGCTCTCCCAGAGGTCTGTGGCACTGGCTACTGACTATATACCATGGTGACAGGAGTGACATGAGCATTTCTTCTCCAGAGCAGCTCTGGTATATTTGAAAGGTCTAAATAAGCACCTAGCTATTATTATTTTCAACAACATATACACACTTTTATTGTGGGTGATCACAAGGAATAGACTTGTATTTCTCTGTGATGCATAAAAGAAATTAATATTTCTATTCTCAGGGTACTCTGCCATGTAAACCTATAAACAAAGTAAGTTATTTATGCTGCCTTGGCATGTGGTGGATTATCTTTCTCTGGAGGTTTTTAAGCAGAGGCTGGGTGGCCATCTGTCAGGAGTACTTTGATTATATGTTCTGACATAGCAGGGGTTGGACTAGATGGCCCATGTGGTCTCTTCCAACTCTACCATTCTGTCAAATTTACATCTGTCAAATGATACATGAGTTGTAGCATTTCCAAAAACACTTGGCGTGTCTACACTTCACAACTGTAGCACTTTGATACCACTTTAATTGTCTTGGCCCTATCCTTCAAAATCTAGGAATTATAATTTCATGAGCTATTTACATTTTTCTGTATTACAATCTTTTTGGTGTGTAGCACATTTGTGTTCATCAGTAATTTTAAAATGTTATGAATTGAAGTTTTTGGGGATATTATCTTGTTTGAATATATATATATATATATATATATATATATATATATATATATATATGCATATTTGTACACCTCCCTAAAAACTTAATAGTGCAAAGAGTAGTTGACAAACAAACAAACTCTGTTTATGTTATAGGTTGAGCATCCCTTTTCTGGAAAGTTGAAATCTAAAATACTCCAAAATCTGAACACATGAATGGCTGAGATAGTGATACCCAGGCATGTAAATTCTCATGGTGGTCTGCAAGAAGGCCTTATTGGTACATTATTTAAACTGTTATGTTTATTCATATCATGATCTGATCACCATGCTCAATATATCCCATATGCATGGAGGTATTGGGGTAACGATACAAAAGGTTTGCTAGGGTAGACCCTCTTTCACTCAAACTCAGCCCCCCCCCCCCCCCCGAATCAAAATCCTGGCTACGGGCCTGGTGACACCTTTGCTTTCTGACAGCCAATTAAAATATTGCCTGTCAAATAATCTTCAGGTTATGTGTATAAGGTATATATTAAACAAAAATGAATTCTGCAATTAAGCATAGAGCCCATTTCTGTGATATTTTATAATTTAAATATATGTTGTTGTTTGTTTGTTCAGTCACTTCTGACTCTTTGTGACCTCATGGACCAGCCCACGCCAGAGCTCCCTGTCAGCTGTGGCAACCCCCAGCTCCTTCAAAGTCAAGACAGTCCTTTTTCTTTCCATTTTTCCCAACATCATTGTCTTCTCCAAGCTTTACATATATGCAAGTACAGAAATCTGAAATACAAAGCATGTCTGGTCTCTTGTTTTTCAGGTAAGACAAACTCAACTTGTAATATCTGTTCATGCTTACTTGCTGAGTATCTGATGTGTGAAAAATGCACTAAAAATCACCAAAGTGTGATGTATCACTCCTCTTAACAAATCATTCATGCCACTTATATTTTGAATCCAATAACATAATGGGATTGATTTGCTCCTTTGAGAATGTTACAATTCATTATTCTAGGTCAACATTCCTGATGAAGATTTATTTGTCCTCCTCACAAATTTTAATAAACTCTGTAAATTAATCCACTAGTTTGAGGTGCCCTTTGCCTCACTTTCACACCTCACTAGGCACATTTTTATTTTACATTGCTGTTTGCTCTTGTCTCTTCTGATAGACCACAAATGAGCAATATGATGTTCACACTGAGCTGGGATCTATATAATGTTTCTGTGGACTGAATGAATGATTGAATCTACAGTCTCTATTAATACTGTTGTGTGCTTGTTTGCAATGCATTCCACAGCAGCCCAAAGTTAGTGTTCCAGGAAGGGGGGGGGGGGTTGTGAAAACCAGCTGGATCCCACATACTGTGATACCTTGACTTAAGAGTTTAATTCATTTCATGACTGAGCTCTTAACTCAAAACACTGTTATCGGAAAGTGAATTTTCCTGTTGAAATGCATTTAAATGCTATAAATATGTTCTGGCTCCCTGGAACCCACTCACCCCCAATTTTTTTGTTAAATATTTTTAGATAAGAAAAAATACATTATAAATAACAAATTATAAATAACAAATACTACATAAATACACATTCACATGGAACAATAAAAATAAAAATCAACTTTAAGACCCCTCCCATTTTGCTTCGAGCTGTGCTGCAGTCTTCACATAATCATTCTCAATAATACCTCCTTAAATTTTTTATGTTTAATAGAATCTATATTGGTTGCACTGTTACTACAAAGAGCTATTTGTGTTTTTCTGTGATCTGAGAGCCTTATGACAAATGTTCCAAAGTTTTAGAACAATTAGTAAAATAATAATAAATTAAATGTGCCCTCTTTGTAAAAGTATGACTTTTTTCTGGTGTCATAGTGCCTGAAGAGGGAAATTGAGGGACTGCAAATATACATAAAGCTAACCCCAGCTGTCCATGTCACAACATGTACAAATTGGGACTGGGTTTTCAAAGTGAACCAAAACATACACGTGGCAAAGAAATTAAAATCTATTGTGACTTATAGTGATTACTAGGAGATACATCAGGGCAATATAAACATTGTTTGTCTCACAATTAAAACTTATGAATAATAAAATGAAAATTGCCATGACCTGTCACATTTAATCAATCTGAATGAGAGCAGAGAGACTTCATTATTGTTACTTGCTGTCAAATCCCATTCAGGTTGTGATGACCCTGTGAATGATCTCCAAGGCATCCTGTCATGAACAGTCCTGCTCGTGTCTTTCAAATTCAAGGCCATCACTTTCTTGATGGAATCAATAACTCTGCAATGTGGTCTTCCTCTTTTTCTACGGCTTTCCACTTTCTGCAGCATTATCAACTTTCCCAATGTGTCATGTCATTTAATAACAAGTCCAAAGCACAATAGCCTCGGTTTAGTCATTTTAGCTTCTAAGTAGAGCTGTCTTGATTTGCTCTAGAACCCATTGATACAGGGCTGTAGCCAAGGGGGGGGGGTAGGGATTCACCCCCCCCCCCCGGAAAATTTTCAGGTTAATAAAACTCTGGTTTACTAATAAATTTAACTAGTTAACCAAATTCCCATGCTAAGTCTATCAGAAGCAAAAATTAAACGAGTTGCTCTAGAACTGCAAGCACTATCCAAAGCAAATTTTGACAATTTATTCACACTGTCATTATTTGCAGCAATAGCTGATATAGTGGAAGCAACCAGGTTGGCCCACCCATAACTAGCAAGCAATGCCTAAGGCATGGGAGGATTTGAAGCCCCCCCCCCCCCCCCCATGAAGGAGACCAGACTTGGTGAGGGCAGTTGACAGATATGGAGCTACAGGCTATTTGAAGCTGCTCCACCCCCCCCCCCTTTTCTGTGCTCTTTGCTTCATTGTGAGGTGGGAGGCAGGTTCCTAATGGGAGATCAGGCCATTTCGTCCTTGCTCCCTCCCCTCCCATTTTCCAGAGGATAGTAGGGTTTCCATTGCTATGCCTTTGTCCCAGGGAGACACACTATAATTTCGACAGTTTCTGCCACTGGCATTTATTAGCAAGGATTTCCCAGCAGACCATAAGGGCTGGGCTGAAGGTTTGGGTAGCTGCACTAAGCAGAGTTCCCCTCCAAAAGGAATGCACTTTCTGTAGCAGAGTAAGTTTGAGAGGACATGGCAGGTCTTGCTTGCTCAGGCTCATAGTCTAACTCCCTGAAAGGCACAATCACACTCTCTCAACCATATACATACACTCATATTAAATATAAATATTCATTATATTACTGAAATTTCTTATGGTGAATATCCTGGTAGTGTCTTTTAGGGTTCTGCTTTTGTCTTATGCCAAGATTCATCCGTTTGGGGGATTATAATCCCAAAAAACTCGGTAAGAAAAACTTAAGTTTTATGATGTTTCCAGGTATATAACAACTGTGATCATTTGTGCTTGCTTTAAAAGTTTATACTTTAATTTCTTCTAAACTATCAAGTCTTTTTGAATAATTAAGTTCCAGATTAAAGATATTTTATTTAGTTTCTAAAAAAAATGATAATATGTAGGAGTCACTGATCTTGATTTTTCGATATGCCAATTTAAAGTGTGTGCATATGTGTGTGTGTGTGAATAAAATGTTCAACTCTTAAATGTTTGTAAACATTCATAAGAAGCACAATGAGGCAAGAAAGACTGGACTTGCACTCTTGAGTGTCCATTGAAGTTAATTGATGGAACCTGATTTCTGTCAAAGTGCATTGACACAGTTTTCAAGTGTTTACAAAAGATGTAGTATTCTTTTATAAATTACCAAGTAACAATAATTTTCAGTTACTTTAAGACTTGAAACTTTGTAACTAAAATAGAAAATAGATTTAATTAAGTGTATATAAAAATACACTTAGGCAGAGGAACGAGAGACCAGATTGCCAATATCCGCTGGATAATGGAGAAAGGCAGGGAGTTTCAGAAAAGCATCTATTTCTGCTTCATTGACTTTGACTGTGTGGATCATAATAAATTGTGGCAAGTTCTTGGTGGGATGGGCATACCAAGCCACCTTGTCTCTCTCCTGAGGAATCTGTACAAGGACCAAGTAGCAACAGTAAAAACTGACCACGGAACAACAAACTGGTTCAAGATTGAGAAAGGCGTACGGCAAGGCTGCATCCTCTCACCCAACCTTTTTAACTTGTATGCAGAACACATCATGTAGAGTTTTATAACCACAACAATGTCTGTTATGATTATTATGCATTAACATCTGATACCGCAAGTGAGGAAGTGAGAGGGAACTCCCCTGGGACGGATGGTTCTATGGGTGTGGGGGCTGCTATAGAGGTGGTGACAGGTAGAGGAAGATACGGGAAAGGGAGAACAAACTACTCAATCCGATCCAAAATTTTCAGCAATAATTTGGCAAACCTAAAATGCTCTAAGAATGTAAGACAAAAACAAATCCGGCCCAAAATTTACAATAGAACATTGGCAATCCCAAAGATTACCCATATTACAACTTCACAATCAATTCGGCCTGAAAATAATAGGAATATATTGGCGATTCCAAAAAAAAATCCTCCCGACAAGATACAACTGAGATGTCAGGATGGTGGTCCTTCTGGGCTAAGGGTGGTGCTGTTCAATGCCAGGTCGGTAAATGGGAAGTCCTCCATTATTCGAGATCTAATTCAGGAGGAACAGGCCGACCTGGCATGTATAACGGAGACCTGGCTGGATGAGGGGGGAGGTGTGAACCTCTCCCAGCTTTGCCCGCCAGGTTACTCTGTCCAGCACCAGCCAAGGCCCGGAGGGCGGGGAGGAGGAGTGGCAGTGGTCTATAAGGTTTGTATTCCCCTAATCAGGTGCCCCATCCCACAATCATCTACATTTGAGTGTGCCGGCTTCAGGTTAGGTGACCGGGACAGGATAGGGATTCTGTTAGTGTACCGACCACCCCGCTGCACGACAGTCTCCCTTCCTGAGCTAGCAGGAGTGGTCTCGGACATGGCGTTGAGCTCCCAGCGGCTTATAGTCCTGGGGGATTTCAATGTTCATGCCGAGACTGCTCTGTCAGGTGCAGCTCAGGACTTTATGGCCACCATGACAACCATGGGCCTGTCCCAACTAGTATCTGGTCCCACCCATATCGCTGGGCACACACTGGATTTGGTCTTTTCGCAGGGATGGGGTGATAGTATCGGGGTGGAGGAGCTAACCATCGCTCCTTTGTCATGGACCGATCACCACCTGATTAGGTTTAGACTGACTGCTCCTCCCAACCTCCGCAGGGGTGGTGGACCCATTAGAATGGTCCGCCCCAGGAGACTTATGGATCCTAGTGGTTTCCTGACGGCTCTTGGGGAATTTCCCACCTCCCTGGCTGGCGACCCTGTCGATGCCTTGGTCTCTCACTGGAACACCGAGATGACTAGGGCAATCGACACAATCGCTCCAGAACGCCCCCTCTCGAGTAACCGAGCTAACCCGGCTTCTTGGTTTACTGAGGAGCTGGCAGCAATGAAGCGAAAGAAGAGGTGGCTAGAGCGCGTGTGGCGCAGTAACCCGACTAAATCAACCCAAACACATCTGAATACCTTCTTAAGGTCCTACGGTGTGGCAATAGAGGCAGCACAAAAAACATCTTTCGCTGCTAATATTGCATCTGCGAAGAATCGTCCAGCTGAGCTCTTTCGAGTTGTCAGGGGTCTGTTAAATCCGCCGAAAAGCGAGATCCCTGACAGCTCTGGAGCTCGCTGTGAAGCGTTTGCTCGATTTTTCGTAGATAAAATTGGGCGGATTCGGTCGGGTTTTGACATCACTTTACCTGCAGTCTCTGAGAATGTAACGAGAGCATCTGCTTGTCAAGTTTTGTTGGATTCTTTTCAATTAGTTCAGCTTGAGGATGTGGACAGGATCCTTGGAGAGGTGCGGCCTACCACATGCATCCTAGACCCCTGTCCATCCTGGCTTATAAAAGAAGCCAGAGGGGGTTTGGCGGAGTGGGTGAAGGTGGTGGTTAATGCCTCCTTACAGGAGGGCAAGATTCCAGCGAGCCTAAAACAGGCTATTATCAAACCGCTGTTGAAAAAACCATCACTGGACCCCACTCAATTAGACAACTATCGGCCAGTTTCCAATCTCCCCTATTTGGGCAAAGTCCTGGAACGTGTGGTGGCAGCTCAACTCCAGGGATTTCTGGTAGACACTGATTATCTTGATCCGGCACAGTCTGGCTTTAGACCGGGACATGGAACGGAAACAGCCTTGGTCGCCTTGGTAGATGATCTGCGCAGGGAACTGGACAGGGGGAGTGTGTCCCTGTTAGTTCTCCTGGACCTCTCAGCGGCCTTCGATACCGTCGATCACGGTATCCTTCTGGGACGACTCACAGAAATGGGACTTGGGGGTACTGCTTTGCAGTGGCTCCGGTCATTTCTTGAGGGACGGTCCCAGAAGGTGTTACTGGGTGACACCTGTTCGGCTCCACAACCATTGTCGTGTGGAGTCCCTCAGGGATCTATTCTGTCCCCAATGTTGTTTAACATCTACATGAAGCCGCTGGGGGAGATCATTCGGAGTTTCGGACTGCGGTGTTATCTCTATGCAGATGATGTCCAGATCTGTCACTCCTTTCCGCCTGTCACCAAGGAGGCTGTCCAGACCTTGAATCGGTGTCTAGCTGCTGTGTCGGACTGGATGAGAGCTAACAAATTGAAATTGAATCCAGACAAGACAGAGGTCCTACTGGTCAGTCGGAAGGCCGAACAGGGTATAGGGTTACAGCCTGTGCTGGATGGGGTTACACTCCCCCTGAAGACGCAGGTTCGCAGCTTGGGAGTGATCCTGGACTCGCCGCTGAGCCTGGAACCCCAGGTCTCGGCGGTGGCCGGGAGAGCTTTTGCGCAATTAAAACTTGTGCACCAGTTGCGCCCGTACCTTGGGAAGTCTGATCTGGCCACGGTGGTCCACGCTCTTGTTACATCCCGGATAGACTACTGCAACGCGCTCTACGTGGGGTTGCCCTTGAAGACTGTTCGGAAACTCCAACTAGTCCAGCGTGCGGCAGCCAGATTGCTCACCGGAGCGACATACAGGGAGCATACCACCCCCCTGTTGTGCCAGCTCCACTGGCTGCCGGTTCAATTCCGAGCACAATTCAAGGTGCTGGTCTTAACCTACAAAACCCTATACGGTTCTGGTCCAGTGTATCTGTCCGAACATATCTCCCTCTACGTCCCACCTCGGAGTTTGAGATCATCTGGGGAGGCCCTGCTCTCGACCCCACCACTCTCACAAGTGAGGCTGGTGGGGACGAGAAGCAGAGCCTTCTCAGTGGTGGCCCCCCACCTGTGGAATTCACTCCCGGGGGAAATCAGAACAGCACCAACCCTCCTCTCCTTCAGGAGGAGGGTGAAGACATGGCTGTGGAACCAGGCCTTTGGGCAACCAGGCAATTAGACAATGACAACCAAATAAGACAATCAGATGTGTGAGATCGGCAGGATTGTCGAAATGGAACCAAAACAGATCTTTGAGTTAATTGTACACTGATGGGTAGGAGGAAGTTCCAGGTTTGTATTGTTTTTACTGATTTTATCATTTTACTGATTTTAGTGGATAATGTTGAATTGTGGGAATTTGTACTGTTATATTTTTTGTGATGATTGTTTGTGTAGCAGGCGTCTAAGTGCGCCTTGCAGCTGTAAGCCGCCCTGGGTCCCCTTCGGGGTGAGAAGGGCGGGGTACAAGAACCCCAAATAATAAATAAATAAATAAATGCGATGTGCGGGGCTTGATGAATGCAAAGCTGGGGTGAAAATTGCTGGAAGAAACATTAACAACCTCAGATATGCAGATGACACCACTCTGATGGCCGAAAGCGAGGAGGAGCTGAGGAGCCTTCTAATCAAGGTGAAAGAAGAAAGCACAAAAGCTGGGTTGCAGCTAAACATTAAAAAAAAACGAAGATTATGGCAACAAGAATGATTGACAGCTGGAAAATAGAGGGAGAAAATGTGGAGGCCATGACAGACTTTGTATTTCTAGGTGCAAAGATTACTGCAGATGCAGACTGTGGCCAGGAAATCAGAAGACGCTTACTTCTTGGGAGGAGAGCAATGTCCAGTCTCAATAAAATAGTAAAGAGTAGAGACATCAGACTGGCAACAAAGATCCGCATAGTCAAAGCCATGGTATTCCCTGTAGTAACCTATGGATGTGAGAGCTGGACCTTAGGGAAGGCTGAGCAAAGGAAGATAGATGCTTTTGAACTGTGGTGCTGGAGGAAAGTTCTGAGAGTGCCTTGGACTGCAAGAGGATCCAACCAGTCCATCCTCCAGGAAATAAAGCCCCACTGCTCATTGGAGGGAAGGATACTAGAGACAAAGTTGAAGTACTTTGGCCACATCATGAGGAGACAGCAAAGCCTAGAGGAGACAATTATGCTGGGGAAAGTGGAAGGTAAAAGGAAGAGGGGCCAACCAAGGGCAAGATGGATGGATGGCACCCTTGAAGTGACTGGACTGACCTTGAAGGAGCTGGGGGTGGTGACGGCTGACAGGGAGCTCTGGCGTGGGCTGGTCCCTGAGGTCACGAAGAGTCGGAGATGACTGAATGAATGAACAACAACATATAAAAATATAGAATGAACTATACAATTTATTGTGTTATGGAACTACTCTTTGTTTTTAAAAGTCTCTCCCCACCCTCCATTTTTCTGGCCATGGACTTGCATTGACATATATTTTGGTAGTTCATCACCACATTTCAAATGAGTTTCGTCTTTTCCTGTCAGCTCCCCTGGACCCATAACATTGCTGGCACAAGGACTCAAGTTTTGGATTTCATAGGCTGCCAGTAGTAACTATATGCAAACTTGGTCAAATGTAAGCCAAATATAAAGACTAGAGTTAGACAAAGTAGCACTCGATAATAAAATTGCATTGTTAGTGAAATGCATTGGCTCTTTCTAATAAATTTATCAAAGTCCAGAGGTCCTGGCACTATCCCTATCCAAAGCCTTGTTTGTGTAACTCTGACTTGTGTTACCTGGGGTAACCACAATCACTTTGATAGGAGAAAGTTAAGGTGAGAGGTTTATTTCCAGTTTCTGCCACTGGCAGAGAGGTTTTTTCCAGAGTTAAAAATCCTTTTCTGTTTACTTTCTCGACAAGGTGCCTTCCTAATTGCCTGCTTGTGCTGATTCTCTTCCTGAAACACTTATCTCAAACTTAAGAATGTCAAAAACAAATAAAATCACAGACACTGTTTCCTTGGTAACCGTATCAATTCTGCTGCACTGACAACACCTTCTAATTGGCTAACTGGCTTTGTTGCTACTGTTTTCTCCTTAACACCAGAAATATACAGGGATTTCAAATTGCTTAAAATAGTAGGCTACACAGAAAATAGTTCAGCAATGCCAAACATCAGCCTTTAAAATCTATATAGTTGATATGGGTATGGGTATAGATATAGTTATCATGTCACCCAGTCATCCCATGGACATATTCAGAAGTGGGTTAGTCTTCCTTCCCAACATTTATAAATAAACTAATACAGCAAGTATTGTTGTTATTTTTTACTTGCATTTGGTTGATACCAAATGAGAGACTCCCCCCTGGGCACACAGAAAACTGGGCGACTTGGAAGGCGCTGAACAGACTGCGCTCTGGCACCACGAGATGCAGAGCCAACCTCAAGAAATGGGGCTACAAAGTGGAATCCACGATATGCGAGGTGTGGAGAAGAGCAAACCACAGACCACCTGCTGCAATTCAACCGGAGCCCTGCCACATGGACAATGGAGGACCTTCTTGCGGCAACACCAGAGGCACTCCAAGTGACCAGATACTGGTCAAAGGACATTTAATGAACTACCAAGCTTGCAAACTCTGTTTTGTCTGTTTGTTAAAAATTTAATAAAAATGTAATACAATTGTTTGGTTGCTACTGACACGATAAATAAATACTTGCATGGCAATTCAATGAATATTAAAAAATGCTGTTACATAAATCCTAAGATACATAATTTTAAGAATAGGAATCATTTGTGTTGGGCATTATATTTTTTATAATTTTATTGTGTATAAGTAAGATACAGAATGCAAAAGAAAGCAAAACAACGATCAAATACACATAATACAGATCTGTCATTCCACCAAACCCACCCCCCGACTCGCGAACTACCACCCACGACTTCTAACACCATTCAGTGTGAAACTTAACATCTCATAAAAACTAACCATTATCTTTGCATTAATAAATTTTCCTTGTAGTTCCTTTAAAATCTACTTTTGTCTTCCTTCCCAAATAGCCAAATGTGAGCCTCCATTTTTTCTAGCAAAGTCTTCATTATTTCCTCCCTGAAAAACCAATGGAGAGCTTAGCCATCTGAATCTGCTCTAATAGTTTTCCTCACCAGTCCTTTATAAATAATTCTTTTATCCCCTTCCATGTTTTTGAGGTTGTTAATGTTGTCACACCAAAACTGTATTGAAAAATACAATTTACCTCTCAGTGATGTCTTCTCCACAAAGTTGGTAAGCTTACAGCAGATTTAAGGGCATCTTTTAGTTCATGTTTAAGATATATAATTTATTTATTTATTTATTTATTATTTGCACTTGTTAACCGCCACTCTCAGCCCGAGGGCGACTCGTGGCGGTGTACAAAACATAGAACATAGAAAGACAACAGTTTACAATAGATCGAGACCATAACACAACATCTTACGAGTACACAACTAATTAAACTAAAAATCCGCTTCGTCTTGTTTGGGGTCATAATCAATCTCGTAGTCATGGTCCATTCCGGTGGTCATTCCAAAAACATAGCACTTAATTGAAGGCCTTTTCGAAGAGCCAGGTTTTCAGGCCCTTGCGGAAGGCCATGAGGGAAGGTGCCTGTCTTATTTCAGCAGGGAGGGAGTTCCATAGCCGGGGGGCCACCACCGAGAAGGCCCGCTCTCTCGTCCCCGCCAGGCGTGCCTGAGAGGCAGGCGGGACCGAGAGAAGGGCCTCCCCAGATGATCTCAAGGTCCTCATGGGCTCGTAGGCCGAGATGCGGATCTCAAGGTATTTTGGGCCGGAACCGTTTAGGGCTTTGTAGGATAACACCAGCACCTTAAATTGGGCCCGGTAGCAAATCGGCAGCCAGTGGAGCTGGGACAGCAAGGGCGTTGTGTGCTCCCTGCGTCCCGCTCCGGTTAACAACATGGCTGCTGCGCGCTGGACTAGCTGAAGCTTCCGGGCCATCTTCAAGGGCAGCCCCACATAGAGAGCGTTGCAGTAGTCAAGGCGGGATGTGACCAAAGCGTGTACCACCGTGGCCAAGTCAGACTTCCCAAGATACGGGCGCAGCTGGCGCACGAGCCGAAGCTGTGCAAATGCTCCCCTGGTCACCGCCGAAACCTGGGGATCCAGGCTCAGCGATGAGTCCAGGGTCACACCCAAGCTGCGAACCTGCGCCTTCAAGGGGAGTGCGACCCCGTCCAGCACAGGTTGTAACCCTATACCCTGCTCGGCCTTACGACTGACCAGGAGTACCTCTGACTTGTCTGGATTTAATTTCAGTTTGTTCGCCCTCATCCAGACCGTCACAGCGGCCAGGCACCGGTTCAGGACTTCGACAGCCTCCTTAGTAGCAGGTGGGAAGGAGTGACAGAGTTGGACGTCATCTGCGTACAGGTGACACCGCACCCCGAAACTCCGGATGATCTCACCCAGCGGCTTCATGTAGATGTTAAACAGCATGGGGGACAGTATGGAGCCCTGAGGAACACCACATGTCAACGGCTGTGGTGTTGAGCAGGAGTCCCCCAACAACACCTTCTGGGTACGACCCTCCAGAAATGACTGGAGCCACCGCAAAGCATGGCCCCAAGGCCCATCTCTGCAAGGCGTCCCAGAAGAATACCGTGGTCGACGGTATCGAAGGCCGCTGAGAGGTCCAGGAGCACCAACAGGGACACACTCCCCCTGTCTAGCTCCCGGCGGAGATCATCCACTAAGGCGACCAAGACCGTCTCGGTACCATGTCCCGGTCTGAAGCCAGACTGTGCCGGATCCAGATAATCCGTGTCTCTCAAGAATACCTGGAGTTGTGAGGCCACCACGCTTTCCATGACTTTGCCCAAGAAGGGAAGATTGGAAACAGGCCGAAAGTTGTCAAATTTGGTGGGGTCCAGTGATGGTTTCTTCAACAGCGGCTTTATAATAGCCTGTTTTAGGCTCGCTGGAATCGTGCCTTCCCGAAGGGAGGCATTAACCACCACCGTTACCCACTCAGCCAATCCCCCTCTGGCCTCTTTCAGAAGCCAGGATGGGCAGGGGTCTAGGATGGACGTGGTAGGCCTCATTCCTCCAAGTATCTTGTCCACATCCTCGGGTTTCACAAGCTGAAAAGAATCCATCAAAATAGGACAAGCAGGTGCTTGTGTCACATCCACAGAGACTGCGTTTAATGTGGCGTCCAGCCCAGAACGGATCAAAGCGACTTTGTCTGCAAAGAACCGAGCAAATGCTTCACAGCGCGTGGCCGAGTTGTCAGGGCTCCCACCTGAGGTAGGGGGAGTTAAAAGACCTCTGACAATCCGAAACAGCTCCGCCGGACGGTTTTTTGCAGACGCAATAGTGGCCGCAAAGAAAGTTTTCTTTGCGGCTTTTATTGCCGCGGCATATGCCCTTAGAAAGGACACAAACCGTGCTCGATTTGGCTCGCTTGGGTCCGAGCGCCACACGCTCTCTAGTTCCCTCTTCCTTCACTTCATCGCTGCCAGCTCCTCAGTGAACCAAGGAGCTGGTTTAGCTCGGTTACTTGAGAGGGGACGTTCCGGAGCGATCCTGTCAATTGCCCTGGTCATCTCCCCATTCCAGAGAGCGACCAAGGCCTCGACATGATCACCTACCGAGGTAGCGGGGAAATCCCCAAGAGCCGTCAGGAATCCATTCGGATCCATAAGCCTCCTGGGGCGGACCATCTTAATGGGTCCTCCACCTTTGCGGAGGTTAGGGGGCGCAGTGAGCCTAAATCTGACCAGGAAATGGTCGGTCCATGGCAACGGAGAGATAGACAACTCCTCCACACCGCCACCCTGCTCCCATCCCTGGCAGAAAACCAAGTCCAATGTGTGTCCAGCACAGTGGGTGGGGCCAGTTATTTGTTGGGACAGCCCCATGGTTGCCATGGCAGACATGAAGTCCTGAGCCGCTCCTGTGAGGGTTGCCTCGGCATGGATGTTGAAGTCCCCCAGCACAAGAAGCCGTTGGGACTCCACCACCAGGCTCGAGACTACCCCCGCTAGCTCAGGCAGGGAGACTGTAGTGCAGCGAGGTGGACGGTACACTACAAGAATCCCTATTCTGTCCCGGTCACCCACCCTCAGGTGGACACATTCGAAATTTGTGGTCTGCGGGATGGGACTCCTGGTCAGATGGATGGAATCTCTATAGACCACTGCGACCCCGCCTCCCCGTCCTCCGGCTCTTGGTTGGTGTTGCACGGAGAAGCCCGGAGGACAAAGCTGGGAGAGATTTACGCCCCCCGCTTCATCCAGCCAGGTCTCCGTGATGCACGCCAGATCTGCCCGCTCCTCCAGGATTAAATCCTGGATCCAGGTCGTTTTTCCGTTGACAGATCTGGCGTTCAACAACACCACCTTCAAACCAGAGGGCCCGCTCACCTGGTTACACCAATTTACCTTAGGAGACCGGTTGGGGATTGTTAATATGGATAAGCGGTCCGAATTAGGCCGAATGTAGTGTTTTAAGAAGTAAATCAAAACTGTTTCTATCTGCATCTGCTTGCATGACAATGTTGCTAGGATATGCAATGTCTCCCTCTCCTTTCTCCCCTTCTCCAGTTTCAACAGGGAGGTGAGATATTTCCAGTCTTGAGGGCTTTGCATCTGTCCTTTTTCTTTCTGAAAAAGTATTTCTCAACTCCATACAGTTGATAAATCTCCAGTGACTCTCTGGAGCACTGTTCACAGCTGCATTTTCTTCACCAGAAGTCAAATTGACTATTTTTAATCACTCTGTTGGTCTAACTTATACACTTAGTGCATCAAATCAGCAGATGAAAACATACTACAAGTAAATGATAGCAATGGAATTCCCTCCCAAATGAAATCAGATTGCTCCATCTCTTTTGTCCTTCTGAAAAAAAGTGAAATCCTGGCTCTGGGATCCTGGCCTTTGCGAACTAGACTGACTTGCTGGCAAAGCTATGGTTTTAATGGACTATGATGGACTGCTTTTAGGATGGCGACTAATTTGGTGATGTGTTTTAATATTTTTATATTGTTTTTATACTGTTTTATTATATTATGTATATTTATGCTTTTTTAAATTGTGGGCACTGCACTGTGCTGGTTATTAGCTGCCATGGGTCCTTCTGTGGAGGTGAGATAGGACGGGATATAAATTCCCTAAATATATAAATAAACACTTGCAATAACTATTGAAGAAAGTCAAGGAAGAAGGTGTAAAGGCAAAGTTACAGCTTAATATTAAGAAAACAAAATAGCTTATTTTTAAAGTATTGTCAAAGGCTTTCATGGCCAGAATCACTGGGTTTTTGTAGGTTTTTTCAGGCTATATGGCCATGATCTAGAATGCCTCTAGACCATGGCCATATAGCCCAAAAAAACCTACAACAACCCAGTTTATTTTTACCATATATAACTTTAAACAGCCAAAGGCGACATAGGAAGAGCAAAAGATTTTCCATAATTTCAGTTCCATTAAATCAAAATGTAGAGTCAGACAAGGAATCAGAAGAGCAGCACCTGAGCAGGACTGTTGATAATAATGTGACTGAGGTCTCTCATTCATAGTGCCTCCATAAGTCAAAGTTACATTGATAGCTGTTAACAGCAACAAAATTAATGCTGTAACATAATGCATTGCTTTGGTATATCTGCTGGTTTATTTATTTATTCATTTTCCATTCTGAATTATTCACAGTATGACACAGTAACATCATGTGACCATTTTTGGCAATTGGATTTAGAATCAAACGGTGCATCATGTAGAGGGGGGTTGGATCTCTTGTAGATTAAGGCTTTTTGCTAAAGATGCTAGGACAATTTTAGAACTTGCCAAGGGATTACATTCAAGTTCAAATATGTTTTGAAAGAAAATATATCCCCAAGAGTATTTTCACCAGACATTATTGGCATTAATATTTTCCATAAAAGATGATATAACTATGCACATGGGAGGCCTTGTATTCTTCTTAAGTCTGCATTGGCTGCAGCCTGCAAGAAGCAAGTGTTTTTCACCAAAAAAAATGTCTGGCAACATTAATTAGAGCCAATTATAACTTAATTTACCCTTAACCTCCAGTGCAATAACCCTTGTGCTTACCCAGCTGGAAGGCTGCCATGTTAGAGTTAATTGTAAAATTTGTTGATCCATGGTAGGAAAGTGTCAGAGTAATGCCGATTTAAAAACCAGTGGATGCTAACTGAATACCTCCCTTTCCAATATCCAGGTGTCAGCAATCTTTCTAACTAGGACTCAGTTGTCTTGTTAAAGAAAAAATGAACTTGAAAAATGCATCTTTTTGCTTATTCCTACACAGTTTTATGTGCTGTGAAAATGTCCTTGACAAAAACAACATCAGATTGGGCTCTTGTAATTAACAATGCAATCAAAAGTATGTCCCACTGAGTTTAATGGTGCCTGTCCCTGAGTAAGTGTGTCCAAGATTGCAGTGTAAAAGCCACAGCAAAGAAATTAAGACTGCTTAAAATGGGTGAATTGTCATATTTTCTGTCAGTTATTCCTCTTTTCTATTCTGTAGGCTGTGTGTCACAGATAGAAAGTGAAATCAATTGTGGTGCTTATATTTGGCGGTGGTGGCGGCGGCAGATAATCCACTCTGGATTTATTTTGATTATAAAAGGGCTATCCAAGGGCACATCTACACTGACCACAGAGCTGATTCAGGCTGATGTATATCAACACCACGGCCTCAAACCATGTTAATCAAAATTAATTATCCCCAAGAATCTGAAGCAAATTGTGACTTTGGAACCATGTAAATAGTTGGGCCAGTTCCTAGATGGGACTGGCTGCAACTGTTTACATGACCATCACATATAAACAAGTCTTGGGCAGCCCATAGGGTTGGGATGGCATTCACCATTCCCCCATTCTCTTTATTGCAGTGGCCAGTGGGTGCATCATGGCTCATATGAGTTACTCAACATAAGGAGTGATGTTAGCTGCAGCAAGGAGGCAATCAGAGGTAGAGAAGGAAGCAATTCTTGCTCTGGTGTCCTAGTAGATGTCATTCCAGGTGCTGAGTGACTGATATGAGCCATGTCATGCCTGTTGGCCATCATGACAAAGAGAATGGGATGGAGCCACTTGTCATCTCACCCCTTTGCCGAATGCTTTCACCTCTTGGCAAAGGGTGAGGGCAAGTTGACAAAGAGAAGTGGGCAGCAAAGCAAGAGGACAAGACAGCAAAAAGCGAGGGTGAGCTGGCAAAGTGTCTGGCGAATGGCGAGGGTGAGCAGCAAAGTGTCCAGCGAAGGGTGAAGATGAGCCAGAAAACGGACCAGCAAAGGGTGAGGACAAGCTGGCAGGCCCTGAAGCAGAGGAGGAGGAGGCAAAGGCAGCTTCCTTTACCCTGACATGCCAGGGCCTCCCTTTCAGCAGAGCCAACCAGCCATGGCACCACTGACGCAGAGCTCCTTTCCTTCTTTATCTCTCTCTTCCACCCTTCCTTCTCTCTACTTGCCCTCACCATTTGCTGGTTCGTCCTTGTTGGCCACTTCTCTTTGCTGGCTAGCCCCTGCCCTTTGCCAGCCACTTTGCTGGCTCTCAAGGAATATTACACGAATCTGATATGTATCCCAATTTTGGCAGAGCCATTTAGCCAAAAAAAGGTGTACATAAGAATTGTGTAAATACAATATATTATCTGACAGTTATAAAGTAGACAGGAGGAGGATTGGCTCACCCCTTGAGATACAAATCTTGTATAACGCTTTTCAGTGTTCAGGTTTGATTTGTTCATACATCTTAATTTGTTTGCTAGAGTTTAATTATCACATTGCTTCTGTCCCTAGATAATGGAAGAACAATACACCAGAGAAAAAAATCCTATACTTACATAAAACAAAAACCTGAGTCATGCCCATTACGTAAGGACTGCATACAATCAGGTACGATTCTACTGAAGAGAGCATGCATGCCATCTGTCTGTCATACAGTGCAACAAAAAAATCAAACATATGCTTAGGGAAAGAAAGAGAGAAGCAAAGAAGTAAAAATGCCTCAAGGGTTTCATGACCTTGTTTTCAAAGAAAGTAATAATAGAAAAAAAATCTCTCCAAGAAAAAAAGAAAAAAGCAGCATTTGTAAGAGGTGAGACTCATGAGGTTTGCTAAAAAAGCTGTATCTCCATTTTTTCTGAGTTATGCATGGTTTGTGTGTATATGTCTTTGCTTGTTTGCATGTGTGGATGCAAGACAGAAAGGGCCCTTCCACACAGTCCTATATCTCAGAATATGAAGGCATTAAATCCCACAATATCTGCTTTGAACTGGGTTACCTGAGTCCACACTTAGATAATGTGGGATTTTCTGCCTTGATATTCTGGGATATAGGGCTGTGCAGAAGGGCCCAAACAGAGAGTTTGTGACAAACATTTTTAAAACTTCAAGTCATGCTTCAAATTCAAAAACTTTACAACTTGAGATTAAATAGGAATGAATTGGGAATTTAGCTGACTTTACAACAAAGTGTTAATGTGGGTATAGGCCTTTCTTCGTAGTGTCTCAGCCCTGAAGGTGATCTTTTGCCAAAAGCAATTCCCCCCTCCCCTTTATACAGAAAGTTGTGGAGGAAACTGAAATATGTATTTGCACTATGAAAGTTACTCTTGGATTTGCATATCACACACAGAGAGAGAGAGAGAGAGAGAGAGAGAGAGAGAGAGTACTAACTATGAAAAATACATTTTTACACAAAAAAAATCTACTTGGAAATTGGTGTTTTCTACTTGGAAACGGTTGTTTTCTGTGCAAAAACAGTACAAATTAATACTGCGAAGAATAAGTCTCATGTTTCAAATAGTGTTCAAAACTGCAGTTTTCAAAGATTTTTTTTGTAGGGAAAAAATGACTAAAAGTGCTTATTGCTTCTATTGAGAAGAAATTAGTGAAGCTTTATATCCCTACAATGCTGAAATGATGTGGATGCTAAGGCAAGGATCTCTGGGGAGAAGATTTCTTAGAATTTTTGCCACTACTGAAAAGGCACTTGCTCGAGTTTTTTTTAACCCTCACAATAAAGAAGAAATTGAAACAGATATGCACCTTCATACTCAGGAATGCTTAATTCTAAAAAGTATGAGTCTTAATGCATTAAGCCATGTTAATGCCAAATTAAAGTTGTAACTTTGTTTTTATAGATATTTCTCATATTTAATACAAACATGGCAGGCAGTCACAATAAAATCTTCCCCAACCTGTAATATTGATTAGGGCTGTGCAAAATTATCGTTCGTCTTGGTAAGTCAGATCAAATTCATACTTATGATGTGATATCTGACACATGGGCATGCCCCATGCTAAATACTTAAGAATGTAAACTTACCCAATACTTTTCATTTTAATTTTGTAAACTACAGAAGCCTCCCAAAGTTAGTTTCATTTTCAATGCAAGGATACAAAACAAAGCCAAAAAAGGCTGCCTTTCCTCTTTAAATTAATGGCCTCTCACCATTAGGAGAGGGAAGCAGCAGGGAGAATTAGAGTTTGCTAGGAAAGAGACCAAGAGAGCACAGAATTCTGGGAAATGTAGTTTGGGAAGGCAAGGAGCCTTTTTCCAGAGAATTTAAAAGGCCCTGTCCTACACAACATTTCCCAGAATTCTGCTCGGCATCAGAAAGGCTTACTCATGTTAGGGGAGAGATTTGCTCTTTCTCTCTCTCTCTCTGCCTTTTCTTTCTCCCCTTCCTTCTTGCACTTTCTTTCTATTCCCTTTCCCTTTATCTTCCTATTCAGGGGGATACCTGTTGTAAAAAAAAATAACATTTCCTAAAAACCAATGGATGACCAAAACATTCTGAAATTTGGCAGGCTTAAAGTCATAAATAGTCATAAAAGTGAGGGAAAAATTGGCCATACAATTTTCCCCATTGCTGCTAATGGAATGAATCTTAATGAAGCCATTAGGAAGATTCGGAGATTCTGATTATGAATTGAAATGGGACCCCTCCAAATCTAATAGAAAGGAGGGCCATTCAAATTTCCAAAACAAATTAGTAATCAGATTTCAGTCATTTTGCTCACATCTAATTTATACCCATTTTTAACAAACTGAGTGCCCTGAAGAACCATCTTTATAGACTTCAGGAGACTTAATTTAGTTAAATGTGAAAATAACAGTTGTGAGAAAGCATGAATGAATCTTTCCTTAGGTGAAAGAGAAGATTACAAGGTGACACATTTTTTTTCCTTAGACTCCATAGAGTCCCAGTTAAATTCTCCATGCTTTCTTTTTTGTACTATATTTATCAAACTGTATAAATGGAAAGGAAAAAAGATCTGCCCAATATCTAGCTTTACAAAGAGATAAGTTACTGCACTGCAGTCCTCCTCAATCAATAAATTTGCATTTGCCTGTGATTAAAGTAAGAGAAATATAACTGCTCTTGATCCCACCACCTTTGCAAATGTGATTGGTGGGGATGAGTGACAGGGCCTTCTCAGTGGTGGCCCCTCATCTATGGAATTCCCTCCCCAATGAAATCAGGTCAGCTCCCTCCTTCCTGTCTTTCAGGAAGAATTTTAAGATGTGGCTGTGGGATAAAGCATTCAACCAGTAAATAGTGCAATAAGGATAACAGACTAATGGAAACGATAATTGGACTGGCCTTGGACTATGATCTGGATTACGTGATTTTAATTGATGTGACAGCTGGACAACAGGACCCATATCACACCTGGAGATTGCAGTGACCTAGAGAACTGGAGGAGATAGTAAGTGCCATCACATGTCCCCTGAGCTACCAGAGCCCAGGAGACATAGGATGGCAGTGTAAGCAGCTATGGCCACTTCTGTCTCCAAACTAGCTTAACTGTTTACATTGGCCCAAAATTGGGGGATACTCTGACTCCTGTTAACATAGGTCAAAGCCACTTTAAAGTGGCCTTGCCCTGTGTTACCACAGATCAGCTCCATGTGCCATTTGGCCACCTTGGAGCTGATCCAGGGCCCTTTGGCATTATGTGTTTAATGCAGATGGGCCCAGATATACAAATTATTGAGTGTAACCAGTTAAGCATCCATGAGAAGTAGGAGCAATTAGAAATATGGCATTATTATATGTACACGTTCTGTATTAGATTCAAAATTGAGACATTTCTATGGTACAGTGAAAGGTTTTAAACTGAGTAAAAACTAACAAAACAAATTTCAACAAGGACAAATTTAAAATACTACACTTAGGCAGAAAAAAAATGAAATGCAAAGATACAGGATGGGTGATTACCTGGCTTGACAACAGTCCATATGAGAAAGTTCTTGGAGTCTTTGTGGACAAGAAGTTGAACATGAGCCAACAGTGTGATGCAGTAGCCTAAAAAGCCAATGGGATTTTGGGCTGCATCAAAGGAGTATAGTGTGATCAGTGGTTCCCAACCTTTTTTTGATCAGGGACCACTTTGATCAGGGACCACTCTCCAACATTAGTGCAAAAAGGGTTATGAATCAGTTTTCAGTCAGGTCAAGATTCAGTTTGGGGTGCTGATTCAGAAAACTGCATTGGATTGACCACATCAGTTCTAGTTTCTGGTACAAAACATATGCCATGGTCAGAAGCAGGGAAAGAGTGGCAGGTGGCATGAAAGGAGCTGAAATAAAATAAAATAAATAAATAAAGAGGGAGGAGGCCCACAGACCAGATTTTTATCTTCGTGACCCACTGCTGGACTGTGGCCCACAGGGTAAGAATCATTGGTCTAGACTGAAGGAAGTAATGGGGCATTTGTATTTTGTTTTGGTTAGACCTCACTTGAAATACTGTGTTCAATTCTGGACACCAGAGTTCAAAAGAGATATTAACAAGGTGCAAGGGGTCCAGAGGAGAGCGACTAAAATGATCAAATATCTGGAGACCATGTCCTGTGAGGAGCATCTTTAAGAGCTGGGTATGTTTAGCCTGCAGAAGAGAAAGTTGAGAGGAGACATGATAGCCATGTATAAATATGTTAAAGGATGTCATAAAGAAGAGGGAGCAGACCTGTTTTCTGCTGCCCTTGAAACTAGGACAAATGAGTTCAAATTATAGGAAAGGAGTTTCCATCTGAACATTAGGAAGAACTTCCTGACCATACAAGCTGTTCAACAGTGGAACTCTCTGCCTCAGAGTGTGGTGGATGTGATGAAAAAGTTTTCTCTAGAAATCTATATGTTCTTTAATGTAGTTCTATAGTCAACTTCTGGCAGATGTTGAACTTTTTGGGGAAAGGATCACCTTTGAGATCATAACCTTCCTTGAAATCTTTTTTTTCTGGGAGGCCAGATGGCCATCTGTCAAAGAAACTTTGATTGTGCTTTCCCTGATTGGCAGAGGCTCAGTTGGTTTCTTCCAACTCTATTATTTTATGAAAGAAAGAACTTGAGAGGCTACCACTGCAACATATATTATGGCTGCTGGTATGGAATATCCTTTGTAATTTCATTTATCATAGGTTAAAACTATTCAGGCACATTGTCTCAGACACTAAATTATTGCTCTTAGTATTCTATGGGTTGTAAAGGCACATATTGATTTTGTCTGATCTCAAAAGTTAACAAAATTAAAAAATAAGAATGCCAAGTTAATGAGGTATTAGAATTAAATCTCTTCTATTTCTCTGGCCCACTGCTAATCAGGGAAGACCTATCTGCCTGATGATTTTTTCCAAGGCTGGGAATTAAAGTCAGAAGAATTAAAGTTCTTCTCCCATCTCCATCTGTGCAAAAACACTGCAGAGTTTATGAACAGAAATTTTTGCAGGAAATATAGCCAGCAATGGATGGTATACTTGTTCTGCTGCAGCATTGATTAGGGTCATATCTTTTCTTGCTGTTATAAGGTAGAACATTGTGAAAACCACCCACTATATGGTGATCAACCTCCTCCCAGTCGACTTAAATTAAAGAAAAGTTTCATGAGAAGCACCACACCTCTAAATGTTCCTCCAGCAACACCAAGAATATACCTAGGGACAGCCAAATTAGGCAACTCCAACTGAATACCCCCCCCCCCACACACACACACACACATACAAGGGTCTTCCAACTGGGACAAACCAAGAATGGTCAACATGGAAATCCCTGAACAGACTCAGAAGTGGAGTTGGCAGGTCAAAAGACAATCTGGCAGAATGGCACTACCTAGAGGAATCCTCCACCTTGTGCGACTGTGGAGGAGAACAAACAACTCAGCATCTGTGTCCTTGTCCACATGCATAGAAGAACAACTGTTTAAAGCTACAGACAATGCAGTTGCTGTTGCCCATTTTCGGTCTAAAACTATCTAGCACAGTGATTCTGTGGGTCCCCAGGTGTTTTGACCTTCAACTCTCAGAAACCCTGGTAAAGTGACTAGGATTTCTGGGAGTTGTAGGCCAAAACATCTGGGGACCCACAAGTTGAGAATCACTGTTCTAGCAGCTTGTGATCCCTTTAGTTCATTTGTTTTAGATAAACAATTTTATCAGTTTTTGATAAACTGTTTTATGCAATGCTTTTGACACATTTTTTTTAAAATGCTGCTATAGGCATTTACCTGCAATTAAAAAATAGGGAACATTACTTTGATCTCCTTTTTAAAAAAGTGGCAGATGATACATATATATCAGGATCTCCATGCAGATATGAACACAAGTTTTCCTCATGCCATTGTGGAATAACTCTGAGAACACCTGATAGGTTTGGACCGATAAACTGAGAGAATTTGTGTTCTGAAAAAAAAAGGAAGCTGTGATTACTTCTGTTAGCTGCCCTGCCCACAAATAGCAAAAGGGGTCTTTTCAGCCACTGGTCAATTTGGGACGAAAATAGGTTGGGAGGAATGAAGATGCAGGATTAAAGCGATTCTCTCCCTCATCCTTATCTACAGTATTTCTTCTTGCAGAACTGCACCATGATTTGGACAATTTGCCCTCCTAAATTTTGCCCCAAACCTATCCACAAATACAATAAGCTTCTAAAAATTCACAAACAAACCTGAGTGCTGAATGCAACTGCCTGGAAACTGGATTTACATTCAAGTTAGATACTATCTGGTTGTATTACATACCATGTCTCAACTGCCTATTATGAATTAAACATTACAACCTGGACAAATTCATTTTCCAAATGACATAATTACAGCCTTTCTAATTTCAAAAAAGGAGAAAAAAAGAGATCAGTGATAGATTAAAATACCTAGCTGGCTTGTCACCATTTTGTTCTGGCATCTGTATCTACTGTTTTTTCTAACCTTCTACTGAGAAAAAATGAGAATATATTATACAATCTAACTCATCCACCCGATCTGTCATCAAAAAGAAAGAAAGAAAGAAAGAAAGAAAGAAAGAAAGAAAGAAAGAAGAAAAAAAGAAGAAACTACAATAGATCTTGGATCATACACTTAAAATGGATTTGGGGAATAAGACATAGTACTTTTCCGAAGGACCTTTATTTAGGGATTGTGATGACTGGCTACATTTTTTCATGATTGGAGCAGGAAGGTTTTTCTAAGAGCTCTCAGAGCTTCACAGTTTTTCTTCTCTGAGACTAGCATTTTGTTGATTTTTCCTCCCCCACACTTCACACTGTATAACATTCCTGGGTGAAATACAAACTTAACTCACCTGATTGCTTTGGACATGGCAAGGCACAAAACATATTGGTAACACTGACAAGATGGGAAGAATCTAATGGGAAAAGACTTCCAAGCACTTCACAAAAATACATTTTATACAGACAAAATGAGCAGGAGACAGCAAATAATGGAGTGATGGCAAGACTTCCCCAGGCTTGGCGGAAAAGATCTGTGTACTTGCTCAGCCTAGTTTGAATGTTAATGTTTATAGAAAAGCAATAATATTGTCCACATGATAGGTGCATTGTAATTTGACTCCTGATATTGTTATATAATACAAAGCCTGATTAAACTGAAATTACAGTTGAATTTCCACATTCACTGATTTAGCATTTGTAAATTTGATTATTCACTCCCCCAAGTTCACCATGTGTCCATGTGAGGACATGAGAGAAGCCTCCCACAAGGATGGTAAAACAACAAAACATCCAGGTGTCCCCTGGGCAACATCCTTGAAGACAGCCAATTCTCTCACACCAGAAGCAACTTGCAGTTTCTCAAGTTGCTCCTGACATGAAAAAATGTGTACAGTGACACAGTGGTCTTGGACTACAGAAGGGGAAGCAGGAGTGATCCGCAGCTTGTGCTAATCATTCCCAAGACTTTAGGTTGCTGTGTGAGGTGAAACAACTGCAATCTCCTTTGCCAACCACTTCTGGAACCTCACCACTGGAAGGATTTCTGAAAGCTATTGGCAGGACATCGCTGCTGCATATACCACCACCACCACCACCCCCCCCCCGGCTTCAGAGGAGAGGAAGGAATGGGGAGCTCCTTCACTCACCAACTTTGGCAGTCCACACACCAGTAAGGAGCTCCCAAAGACATGGAAGACAGTAGAGTAGCAGTGATTCCCTTTGCTAATGAACTCTGGCAACCATCTGGTGCATAGGTTTCCAGAGGAGGTTGGCAAAAGAGATTGCTGCTGCTCTGCCACCACACACTCACACATATAGTTTCAGAAAAGCCATTTTTATGGGTTTCCTGTGCCCCTAATCCTCGCAAATGTGGAGGGCAAACTATAAAGTTTCAACAAGCAGTCTCAATTCAAAATATAATTGCACTGATTCATTCATCCATCTATATAGTGTTGTGTATATGATATTTTGCAGAAAAGGTAGGGAAAATACAGTCAATGGGACACCTGTGCCCCCCCTCCCCCCGCATTCAACAATGTCCCTAATGCCCTCAAAGTGTGTGCAGGAATTTTTTTTCTATATGGGAGGGGAGGGCTGTAGTGTTTTAGTCCCAAGCAAGCAGTTGAACTTGATGGTTCTGTGGTCCCTTTCCAACATTATTATTCTGTTATGATGATGATGATGATGATGATGATTATTATTATTATTATTATTATTATTATTATTATTTATACCCCACTTTATCTCCCTAAAGTGGATTCAAAGCAGCTTGACATAAAAGCATTTGTATACAATTTAAAATATACAAATATACAAACAAATATACAAACATTAAAACAAAATGAAATCCAAACACACTAAAAAGTCAGTTAAAATCCATCAAAATATATTCAAAGTTAAAAACTACAGCTCCCCATGACTCCCCCTGACTAGATCTTAAATATTGTCATCTTTTAAAGCCTGTCTGAATAGAAAAGTTTTAGCCTGCTGCTGGAAGGACAATAGGGAGAGGGCCATTCTGGCTTCCCTGGGCAGGAGAAGGACCTCTCCTGAAGATCTCAGAGGACAAGCAGATTCATACAAGGGGATGTGGTCAGCCAAATATCCTGGACCTGAACAGCCTAGGGCTTTAAAGGTGCCCAGAAACAGACTGGCAGCCAGTGGCACTGCTACAACAGGGGAATTGCCAGCTCCCTATAGCCAGCCTACAGATTCTATTAATCTATGATCTATAGGGAGTCACTAGAGACTGGAGAGAGACAAAGTGAATAAATGAGTAAATACATTGTCATACAGTTAGTAGTAGTGTTACATATAACTGTGTGAATAAGTCCAATGAACTCAGTGGAGCTCATTGAATAAGACTGAACTTATTTTATTCAGCTATGAATAAGACTGAACTTTTAATTTTCATTGTGATTGAGGATAAAATCAGTATTGAACTCAGTTGTTCCATAAAACCAATTCAGCATCTCACATTGAGAGCTGGAATTCTGTTAATGATTTGTTTCAAAGCTGAGTAACTATTAGGGCTATGCAATTTTTTCATTAGTAATCATGTTGGATCAAATTCATACTTATGACATGATATCTGATGTGCTGGCATGGCCCATGCCAAAAACTTAAGGATCTAAACTTGCCCAATACTTTTTCATTTGCATTTTGTAAACCACTGAAGCTTCCCAGTTTCGTTTTCAGTGCAAGGAAACAAAGCAAAGCCAAAAGGCTGCCTTTCCCCTTTAAATTTGTTGGGTTTCATCCCTGGGCTGCACAAGTCTATTGTGTCATCAAGTCTCCAGTTCTCAATGAGTAGCTAGACCAGAGATAGAATTAGAATGAGGGACACCCCCCCCCACACACACACACACAAAACACACATTTCTATGCATGCTTATTCCAGAATTGGCTTTGTTTTTACTCTTCCTTCTTGCCACCATCTCCTCCCACTTTGAAGATGTAGCAATGTAATCTCTGTGAGGTCACATCCTTTTTAAATGTGTTTTGATTGCCCTGGGCTTGGCCATGTGGTCAGCCTCCATTGTTTCTTCTGCCTTTTACTTCCTTCTAGGCTGTGGTTCATCCACTCCTTCCCTTGACTCCACGGTGCTGAACAATTATAGACCGATCTCCAACCTCCCTTTTTTGGGAAAGGTGCTGGAGCGGGTGGTCGCCTCTCAGCTCCGGGGCTTCCTAGATGACATCAATTACATAGATCACGCACGGTCTGGTTTCAGGCCTGGTCACGGCACCGAGACAGCCTTGGTCGCCTTGGTGGATGACCTCAGTAGTAGAGAGCTGGACAGGGGGAATGTGACCCTGTTGGTTCTCTTGGATATCTCAGTGGCTTTCGATACCATCGATCATGGTATCCTTCTGGATCACCTCTCTGGGATGGGTCTCAGGGGCACGGTTCTGTCGTGGCTCCGGTCCTTCCTGGAGGGACGAACCCAGATGGTGAAGCTGGGAGACGCCTGCTCGGATCCCTGGCCTTTGACCTGTGGGGTCCCGCAAGGCTCTATTCTTTCTCCCATGCTTTTTAACATCTACATGAAACCGCTGGGAGAGGTCATCCGGAGTTTTGGAGTTGGGTGCCATCTCTATGCAGATGACACACAACTCTACTACTCTTTTCGACTTCCGGCGGAGGCGTTATGGCGGCAGCAGCAGGTCTCTGAGGCTCTGAGAGCCAAAGAGGACCTGAGCACCCCCCAAACGGGTCAAGGGGAGATACCCCCTTCACAAATCGATGGACAAGAGGTCGATTTGAGGCAAAGCCCCCAGCAGAGCACGGGTGGTGCTAGCTGCCCCCCCTCAAGGGAGGCGGTGGGCTCCGCTCGGCGTCTCCGAGAGGCAAGCACCCAGGGGGAAGGCCTGGCTCGAGAGAGTCATAAAAGCCGCCTGCCTTCGCAAGCATTTTAGATTATCTCTGAAAACGGACAGCAAGAAGAAAGAAAAGAAAATAGGAAAGCGGGGGCACAAATTGACTTCCCTACCACCAATGTTCATCACTAAGGGGCCGTACCTTAGAGAATGCAAGAGAACAGGAAAGTATGAAGGTACAAACTCAAGCCTGAAATAACGAAGAAGCTCAAGAGTCTAAGTAACTCAAAGCAACTTAAAGAAACTCAAAAAGAAAGGGAAAGAAAGGAAAAAGTAAGAGCGGCTAACGTGTGTCATCATTAGAAAGATAAGGAACAAGATCAATCGAAGAACAACGGAGAGAACGGAGAGAACAAAGCAATCAAATAAGGTAAAAAAGGGCCCCACTTGGCCACTCAGCCCCACCTGGCCACTCAACCTGGCGTGGAGCAACCCTGGCTACCCTTGAGCGAAACGCAAAGCGTCCTTTCCCCGGCCTGCCTCACCTTGCCCCCACCCACCCACCCAACAGCCTACCAACCCCCGAGTCCCCTCTGACTCCGTATAGCCCTTGACCGACCCGGCCTCCCCTCGCCTGTTCTCCCCCCCCCCCCCCGCCTCGCCCAATCCTCCACATACCTACTCCCAATCCATACGGAACGCAGCAAACAGCAGGAGCAGACCAGCGTCCAACTCGCGAGTTGCAAGCTGCCGGCACTACTCTCGCGGAGCTCCGCGAGAACGCGAAAGCTCGCGAGAGGCCGGAGGAGGAAGCGCGGAAGAGCGCTCCTGAGAGGAAGGGAAGGGAGAAGGGCGCAAGGAGCGCGGGGCGCGGAGGCGGCAGCGGCGGCGAGAAGCAAGAAGTAAAAGGTTCCTCAAACAGAGAAAGAGAAGGAAGACAGTAGAGGACACAGAAACAGTCCACATTCACCAGAGGGACAGAGGAACATCGGAAAGGTAGGCGTCTGGGGACGGACGGATCGCGGGGGGGGGGGGGGGGGTGCGACAGGGAGGGAAAGGAAAGGAAAGGGAAAGGGAACAGAGGGAAAGAACATAACTGGAAGAAGGGGAAAGAGACCTCTGACTAAGAAGGAAACGCGGAGAGGTGATACGAGAGAGGGTGAGAGTGGCAAGGTAGAGAAGAGGCAAGAGGAGGAACGTGAAGTGGAAAAGGAAGGAAGAGCAGAAGAACAACAAGATAAGGAAGGAGGATAAACACAGAAAATAACAGTAGGAACAAGCAGACCTTGGTAGAACGGGGAGAGAAGCGGAGGCATAGGTGCAAACCCCAAGGGGATAAAACAAAGGTGTGGAATAAAGTGCACAAATTTTGTCCCAACACAATATCAAGTGGAGGGTATAGGCAATCAAAGATAACCAGCACAGAGAACGCCATAGAAAGGAAGAAGGAAGACCCCCGAAGAAGACATCTGGGCCCCCTAGGAGATAATATATCCCTAAGAAACCAAGGAAAGGGAACCCAAAAATAACTGCAAGCTTAACATCAACGAGGGGGAGGGCCAAGATGTCTGAAAAAAACCCAATGGCAGGGAAGCAAAGCAAGCTAACAAACGCAGCTCCAACCTCGATAATAACAACCACTACCACGACCTCCCTGAATAACACTCCATTGATGACGACAAACTCAATCCCCACCCCAGCGAGGAGAATGTCAACACATCAAGAAACAATGTTCAAGGAATTATTGCAGGAGATGCAGAAGATCCAGGAAAACATAGAGAAAAAGATAGAAGATAGCCAGGAAAAAACTCAGCAAAATATGGAAAAGCTATTCCAAAAAGAAATAGGGAAACTCAGACAAGAAATGAAGGAAGACATGGCCTTGATAAAGAAAGAGGTCAGTGGAGTCCAAGATGAAGTCAAAGTACTAAAGAAGGAGTCCATGAGTTTAAAGAAGAACCAGGAAAAAACAGAGGCCAAAATAAGAAAACTGGAGGAAACAAACGAAAAATTAGAAAGACAACAAGAACTCTGGGCGTGTAAAGAGACTGACTTTCAACTTAGATTCAGGAATATAGATGAAAAAGAAGGCGAGAATCTAAGAGAGATTATTCGGGAAATCTCGGCGAACCTCATGAGCATCGCACCAGAAGAGCTGTCCAAAGAAATAGACACAGTGCAGAGAGTCAACTCAAGCTACGCTAGGAAACATAAAGTGCCTAGAGACATTGTGGTTGACTTTTGCAGGAGGAGCGTTCGCGACGAGATTATAAAACTGAAATCCACTGGCCAGGCGAGTTACAGAGGTAAAAAAGTAATAATACTCAAAGAATTCTCGACTGCCTCAATGAACAAGAGGAAAAAATATTACTTCCTGACAGAAGAGCTTAAAAAACATAAGATTAAATTTAGATGGGAGCGCCTAGAGGGAATCCAAGTGACGTATAGGGAGAGTAAATTTTGGCTAACAACTGAAGATAAAGCAAAAGACTTTTACAAAAAACTCCAAAAAGACCTGGCTCAAACACCAAACACCTACAGAGAGAGGGAGAGTACCAACTGCCACCCCGAACACACAAAGGACAGGCGGAAGGAAGAGGAAGGAAACAGAAAAGATAAGAAAAGACCCAGGCCTGACTCACTGGACAACGAAGAGGAAGAAAAGGACATGGGACCTTCGACACAGACAAACCATCCAATTAATGATGAATAACCTAAAAATATACTCCAATAACGTCAATGGAATGAACTCTCCAAGCAAAAGAAGACTTATCTACAACGAGCTCAAGAGAGGCAAGTATGATATCGTCGCTCTCCAGGAAACGCACATCCCGAAAAAGCACAGCGCACTTTTGGCACACCCACAACTGGGTAACGAATTTCTTGCACTAGCATCACAAAAAAAAAGAGGGGTAGTAATCTACGCCAGGGAATCCTTAAAAGCAACCATCGCCTTCAAGGACGAGGAGGGGAGAATGGTCGGGATAATAATCAGAAGAAATGAACAGGAAATTTTAATATGCAACATCTATGCCCCCACAGGTCCAAAAACAAACTTCGTAAAGGAGCTCAGGAAAAGACTCTCAGGATTTGCCAACAAGGAGATGATCTTATTAGGGGACTTCAACGGGGTGTTAGATTGTAGCATAGACAGAACAAAAAAGAACAGAAAAGATCCCAACGGAGGGAAACTACCAACTAGTTTCCTCCAATTAAAAAAAGAGTTCTTTCTTAAGGATACCTGGAGAACGAGATACCCAGAAAGAAGAGACTTCACTTATTTCTCGGACAGGCACTCCTCGTGGTCCAGAATTGACATGCTCTGGATATCCAACACGTTGATGAACAAGATAAACAAGATCCAGATCCTGCCCAGGGCAACGTCCGATCACTGCCCCATCTTAGCAGAACTCCAAGGAATAACACCCCAACGTAATTGGAAACTAAACGACTACCTAATAAGATCAGAGGAGGATATAGAAAAATATAGAAAACTTATCCGGGAATTCTTTGAACTAAACAAGAGCGCTGAGATAAAAGAAGAAGTGATTTGGGACGCTGGGAAGGCGGTAATGAGGGGGCACTTTATACAGCAGGGCGCGATAAGAAACAGAAAAAGGCAGGAAGAATTAAACACCCTCATGAAGAACTTAAGGAACAAGGAAGAGGAACTCAAGAGAAAGCCAAGAAGCAAGAAAATCAAATTAGAAACAGAACTCCTGAGGAAACAGCTGAACTCCTTCCAACTAGAGAAGCTGGCAAAAAACCTAAAGTTCATGAGGGTCAACCACTTCGCTAATGCAAATAAGCCAGGTAAATGGCTAGCAAGGAAGCTACTGAAGAAAAAGCAACACAACCATATCGCTAAAATCTCAAGAGACGGGAAGAGCTACCATACAGACGACGACATCAAAAATCAATTTAGAAAGTTTTACAACGAACTTTATCAAAAAGACAGAATACGGATGGAAGACATCACAGAATACCTTGCAAACCACAAACTGGAAAAAATCAAGGATGAGCAGAGAGAGGCCCTCAACAAGCAAATAGAGGAAGCCGAAATCAAGAAAGCCATCAATAACCTGCCAAGAGATAAGGCTCCAGGCCCGGACGGCTTCTCTTCAAAGTACTATAAAACCTTCCAGGAAGAGTTGGTTCCGCACCTAAAAGTAATATTCAACAAGATTCAAATGGAAGCCAGCATGCCAGACACCTGGCGAGAAGCAACCATTACCCTTATCCCAAAAGAAACAACTGACACAGAAAACATGAAAAACTACAGACCAATTTCGCTCCTCAACACAGATTATAAAATCTTCGTAAGCATAATAGCAAACAGATTGAAAGAACTTTTAAATGTTACCATCAAAGAGGACCAAACGGGATTTCTCCCGACAAGGCACATGAGCGAAAATCTCAGAACAATCTTAAATATAATAGAGTACTACGCAGTCAACACGCAGAAAGAACTGGGCCTGTTGTTCGTGGACGCAGAGAAGGCTTTTGACTGCGTCAGCTGGGAATTCATGCTCCAAGTCATCAGGGAAAAGGACATGGGCTTCCATTTCACCAACGTCATAAGCACGATATACTCTGCACAGAGGGCAAAAATCAGAATCAATGGGCAACAAACAGAAAACATAAACATCGAAAAGGGCACAAGGCAGGGCTGCCCATTATCGCCCCTGTTGTTTATTATGACACTTGAAATCCTGTTGGAAGAGATAAGGAGAGATACAAACTTGAAGGGCACCAAAATCCGGAAGGACGAATTCAAAGTAAAGGCCTACGCCGATGACATCGTTTGTATAATTGAGGACCCGATAGAGACGATTAAAGAATGGACGGACAAGATAGACACCTATGGGAAAGTCTCAGGTCTGAGAGTCAACAAGGCCAAAACCAAAATCCTGACAAAAAACATGGGTACTGAAAAAAAAGACAAACTGCAAGAAAGAACGCAGTTCGGGATAGTAAACAAGATAAAATACCTAGGGATCCACCTCACAGCAAACAATGCCCAGCTGATAAAAAATAATTACGAAACAACATGGAAAGAAATTACGAAGAAGATGGACAGCTGGAAACATTTAAATCTTAGCCTTCTTGGCAGGATAGCTATAGTGAAGATGAAGTTACTCCCAAAAATGATATTTTTATTCAAAATGATCCCGATACTCAGGACTAGCTACTGCTTCACACAATGGAAGAGAGACATCCTGAAATTTGTGTGGAGCAGCAAAAAAGCTAGGATCAATTATAAATCGCTGACTGACTCGAAGGAGAGAGGAGGCCTGAGCCTACCAAACCTCCAGCTCTATTACCAGGCTTGTGTTCTCACCTGGGTAAAGGAATGGACCACGCTCGCAAAAAAAAGACTTCTAAACCTGGAGGGATTCGACATCCGAAGAGGCTGGCACTCCTATCTCTGGCATGACAAAGCTAAGATCGAGAAAAACTTCACCAACCATTACGTCAGAGCAGCGCTCCTCAAAGTATGGGTCAAATCTAAAAGAAACTTTTACAGTAAAACCCCCCTTTGGCTCTCTCCCATTGAAGCCAATCACAAGAGAGACTTTCCGAGCAACAACTGGCACACTTACAAAGTCCTACTAGAAATTAAGGATAGCCAAGCAAAACTGAAACCGATAGACGAAATCAGGAGGATGGATGAAAACCTGTCTTGGTTCCACTACTTCCAAGTGGCGGACGCCTTTAAGGGGGACAAGAAAATCGGCTTCGCCCTACAAGAGAACTTTTGGGACGTAATAATGAAGAAGGAAAAAAAACTGATAAGAGTGCTCTACCAAAGACTCCTAGCGTGGGACACCGAAACAGAGCTAGTTAAAGAAAGTATGATCGCGTGGGCTACAGACTTTGGCCACACGATACTTCTCCAGGAGTGGGAGACAATCTGGAAAGAAAAAATAAGGTTCGCTAAGGCGGCATCGATAACAGAAAACTGGCTTAAGATGGCCTACCGTTGGCATCTCACACCGCAGAAGATAGCAAAATTTTACAAAGGGGTGAACAACAGCTGTTGGAAGTGTGGGTCCCATTTGGGAACATACTTCCACTCATGGTGGCAATGTAAAAGAGTGAAGCGTTTCTGGGTGGAGATTCACAAACAAACTCAACAAATTATACAGGTCAAGTTTGATTTAAAACCGGAGTACTATCTACTGCACTTAATAGACTTCGAACTAGAAGAAAGCAAAGAAAGGCTACTATACCACCTAACAGCCGCTGCAAGGACGGCTCTTGCAAGCAGGTGGAAAAGGAAAGATCTACCTACCACAGAAGACTGGCTGCTAAAAGCCAGAGATACAATGGATATGGACACACTAGCCAACTTAATGTATGACAAAAAGAAGGAAAAAAGGACAGACTGGGATTTAATGAAATCATTCTTAAAGGACAAAAAAAACATTGCCCCAGACTGCTGGGACAGAAGGTAGAGGAAGTTACTAAGGAAAAAAAATAAATAAATAATTAAAATAAATAAATAAATAAATAAAAATAGAAGAAAAGAAAGCAATCTTACGGAATCAACCCCAGCAGACTATTCGGAAGCCAAGCTTTTTTAACTCTGCTCTTTCTCCCTCCCCACCCCACCTATCTCTCTTACCCATCTCGAATCCCCGCCCCAGAGCCTCCACCACGCCCTAACCCTCTCCACCCCCTTTTTTCCCCCACTCTCTAATCCGCTCCTTCTCACCTCCCCACATCTCAGAACCCTCTGGGATGGTTTGTATAGAAAACTTAATAAAGAATATATTTAAAAAAAACCTCTACTATTCTTTTCCACCTAATTCCAAGGAGGCCTCTCGGGTGTTGGACGAGTGCCTGGCCGCTGTGTCTATCTGGATGAGGAGGAACAAGCTGAAGATCAATCCCAACAAGACAGAGGTCCTCCTGGTCGATCGCAAACAGGACCGGGGTATAGGGTGGCTGCCTGTGTTGGACGGGGTTACACTCCCCCTGAAGCCACAGGTCCGTAGCTTGGGTGTCCTCTTGGACTCATCGCTTACGCTTGAGGCTCAGGCGTCGGCGGTGTCCAGGAGGGCCTTTCCACAATTGAGACTTGTGCGCCAGCTGCGTCCGTACCTCGCGAAGGCCGATCTGGCCGGGGTGGTCCATGCCTTGGTCACCTCTAGACTGGATTACTGCAATGCGCTCTACGTGGGGCTGCCCTTGAAAACGGCTCGGAAATTCCAGCTGGTCCAACGGGCAGCAGCCAGGATGTTAACCGGGGCTCATTACAGAGAGAGGTCAACCCTCCTGTTTAAGGAGCTCCACTGGCTGCCGTTTATTTTCCGAGCCCAATTTAAGGTGCCGGTGCTCACCTACAAAGCCCTGAACGTTTTGGGACCACCCTACCTGCGTGACCGTATCGCTGTCTACAAACCCACACGCTCACTACGATCATCTGGAGAGGCCCTGCTCGTGATACCGCCCGCGTCGCAAGCACGCTTGGTGGGGACACGAGACAGGGCCTTCTCTGTGGTGGCCCCCCGACTCTGGAACGCCCTCCCAAAAGATCTTAGACAAGCCCCTACACTGGCAGTCTTCAGGAAGGAATTGAAAACCTGGCTGTTCCGATGTGCTTTTTCAGATTAGGAACCCCAGTACCAAATCCTAGAAGCACCTTAGTAGAACCAAGATCACTGCACACTGCACACTGCACTTATATTTAATCCCACATCCCTCCTGCCACATCAGCACTTTTAACCCTGTACCCCTACTTTGGCCGGCCCAGTTTTAATAGTGTTTGTTGTATTGTCATTGTTATTGTTTTCCTGCTTAACTGTTTTTAATTTGCTTGGGTATTGTATTGTTGTATTGTGGGTTTTTTTGAGGCTTCGGCCTGTGTAAGCCGCATCGCATCCCTCGGGAGATGCTAGCGGGGTACAAATAAAGTTATAATAATAATATAAAAGATGCATTTTGTCTCTCTCTCTCTAGGCAAAATGTAATTGCATGGATATTTTGACTTTTTATTATTTTACCTTTCATAGAAGATGAGATTCAGTAAGTTAGTTAGCTCCAAGATCTTTTATATCTAGCATGTATTTCTTTTACTTGAATACATATCTTAGAACCTAAAGTTCTGACTGTGAAATCCTGTGAAATCCTGTTGAATGGAAGCTGATCCTGGCTCACCACACATACGTTTCTGCCGACTATGAAGTTTTCTTCTAGTACTCTGTTATATTTATGGTGGAATCACCCAACTGACAGTTATTTTTGAGCCTAACAGGTCAGATTCCCCAACAAAATTAATGGTCTCTTGCCATTAGGAGAAGGAAGCAGCAAGAAGAAAGCAGAATCATCTAGGAAAGAGACTGAGAAAGCACAGAATTCTGGGAAATGTGGTTTGGGAAGGCAAGGAACCCTATGCTAGATCATTCAAAAGGCCCTGTTCTAAACTATACCAGGCCTGAGCAAACTTTGGCCTCCAGGTGTTTTGGACCTCAACTCCCACAATTCCTAACAGCCAGAATTGGCTGTTAGGAATTGTGGGAGTTGAAGTCCAAAACACCTGGAGGGCTGAAGTTTGCCCATTCCTGCTGTATACATGTAAAACCATTTCAAAGTCATTATGAGAGGAAATATTTTAAAAATTAGCAAATCACCAATTAATGACCATAGGGGATCATGTTGTTATGCCTCTGGGTGTGCAAAATTGTGGCAGGATCAGAGACGAGAGGCAGTATACAGATGCGAAAAAGCCTTTTCAAAGGAGGGTGGCTGATTGTAGGGCACACAGCCTGCTTAACTTGAAATCTGGCTTGCTAAGATTTTACATTGTTAACTGCCTACATTTTTTGGATCAAAGGGATATTGGTGTGATAAAAGAAACATAATGATGCAGATGAACATTTTTAAAGGAATAAAAAATGGTCTGATGCAACTGACTGAAAAAATATCAATTTCATACCTTCCAGGACAAGCACTGGGAGAAAGCACATTTTAAAGGCTTATGAGGCATTGGGGAAAAAAGAAAACATATACAGAACCATGCATACATTGTTTTAAAATGGACATATTGAAAAATGAATAATATTTTTTAGGGGGGGGGGGGTGGTCACACAAAGTTTAATCAGTATATTTATAAGAAAGCTATTTACTATTAAAAGAAAGTGGAGAGAGGTAGTAACAAACATGCACCAAGAATGTGAATATGAATATGTGGCTCCAGCCCAAGGTGGACAAAAATGTGAGTTGAAATGGAAGTTGCTTTTCCAAAATTCAAGGCTTCTGAAAACTGTGATCAGATGCTTCTCCTTGGAAGCATTTATCTTCTCATAGTGCAATCCTCTTGGAAAATTGCCCTGAAAACACTTTAAAACAGTCTCTAGTTTGATGATCTCAATAACTTCCAATCTCTGTCTAGCATGCTGTGTTCTGTACCTTGAGATGACAGGATAAAACCCAAATAACATCTGATTTGTTTATTTGCACTTAAAATGAATATAAGAATAATAAAGATAAAAGTGTTTCTTAGTGTAGACGTCTTTCACTTTTCTAAAATTAAGGACATGTATGTGTCCTAAAAGCTGGAATTTGGGAAATGAACTTCAAGGTTTGAGGCTTTGGGTTTTAGTAAATTGGAAACCTACAGGTAAATTTTCAGTTATTTCATCCTTACAAACAAGATCAAATGTCTTTATTCTGAAGTGTTCCAGAAAATTATTCTTCCCAGATGTGGCTTTTGCATGAATATTTTGTATATATATATTTAAAAACCCCAAGCTCACATGCATTTATCAGAAAAAATTGTTGGGGTGTTTTCATTAAAACAAAAACTTTTCATTAAAACAAAAACATGTGTTACTGGAAGCATTGCTTTTTTTTGTTTACAAACATCACAGTTTTGTGCAAAAGGCAGTTTATAGAAATACATATTTTTAGTACGGTAAAGTCTTGCTTATCCAACATAAATGGGCCGGCAGAACAGTAGATAAGCAAAAATGTTGGATAATAAGGAGGGATTAACGGAAAGCTTACTAAACTTCAAATTACATTTTACAAATTAAGCACCAAAACATCACGCTTTACAAAAAATCAACAGAAAAAGCAGTTCAATACACAATAACATTGTTTAGTAATTACTGTATTTATGAATTTAACACCAAAACATCACAATGTATTGAAACAGTTGTGGATTGGAGCAGGAGGCACACTGTTTTGGATAATACAGAATGTTGGATGAGCGAAGCTTGGATAAATGAGACTCTATTGTATAAAATTGCCTTCCCCCCTTTGGGGGGCAACATCTGTTTTGTACCCTGCCACAACTTTCTAGAAACAGTAGCTGGCATTCTGTTGGCAACTTGCATGCAAAAGTTCTGAATGGAAATGGCTGGTTTTTTTCTCTCTCCAACACAGATATCTATATTCTATCGAAGACTGGCTGCTTAGTTGGGCATCAGTTGCCATTGTGCATTGCATGTAGAGAGGAGCATTCTGCTTTGCAGTAGTGTATTGCAAATTTGTTTGCTCATTCACTTGTGCAATGTCACCGTTCATCATTAATTGCACAGATCACATCTAAGTCCAATAACTAGAACATAATCTTTGAGATAAAGCAATATTATTGTACAAAATTGTTCCAGAGACTGCACTTCAAAATTGTTTCCAAAAGAAATTGAAGTAGTGTACAGATGTGAGGCAGATAGGTGCATGCATGCAACTACTTCTTGCACAAAACTTTGACAAATGCTACATTTCTCCAAGGGACTCAAGGAGTCCACCTCCATATTTTTATCCTCACATCAAGCATATGTAGTATGTCTGAAAACTAATGACAATCACAAGGTTGGTGAGATTGATAGGCAAATTGAGGATTTTAATCCAGATCTCTCCAATTGTAGTCTAACACTGTCAACCATGGGTGTACAACTGTGCAGGCAACAAAGACTGATTTTGTATCTGAACCCCATATGGGTTTCAGCTGCACTGCCCACTTCTGCATTTGGTCACATATGAGTGACAATGGATAGTGCAAGTGGCAATTCAATAAAATAAATAAATGTGATCTCACTTCTGGTCACCATCTTTACCAAGAGACAGACAAAAGCAGAAGTTTTTTTATATAAGGGATTCAAACCAGTATGCTACTCTAGTGATCTATCCACAGTTCTCATGCCAATCCACCCTTCTCACTAGAGATTGGCAGGGAAGGGTAAAATGGATAAAGTTTGAGTATAGTGTGGTTAGCATTTTGCAGAAAAATATATTTTACTAATAGCAACTTCTAGAAAATCAATAAGAGCATATATAAACAAGGAAAGGAATAAATAAACAGCCATGGATAAGTCTTGTTTTATAAAGCAGAACTCTTCAAGCTTTAGTGCCTTGCGATTTTTGTAAAGAGGGACCAGCACTTGTGAAAATAAAGATGGAAAGGATAAGCTCCCATGGTTGCTCTGAAGGGCCCAGAGGACAATACCAGACAGTTCTGTTCTCTGAGAGTTGGCTGTTTGATTCTGACTCATTCCATTCTTCTCCCGGTGGAGGCAAATTTGACAGCTCAGCTATTCCTATCAGCAGGGAGGAAAGGCTCTGCTTAAAAAAAAAAATCCATAGCCTTATACAATTATCTTCTTTTTTGTCCTTGTTCATCTTCTGCTCCAGCTTATACAAGTTTCATTTAACCTTTGACTATTTGCTGAAATTATTGTTTTGGTATTTTGTGTGCAGAAGAAATTCTTTGGGCTCTCCAACTGACAGTCTCTCTGCAGCCTGCAAAGAAGATCTGTAGTTTAAACCTTTGTGTATACTTGATCATCCAAACAGCATATGGATATAATAATCATATAATAATCAGATCTCTGATTAATAGTTCAAGCAGTGAGAATATGCATCATGTTCTTATTTATTTCCTTAAAGGCCAAGCTTTTAACTGTAACTATATAGGATATACTCTAGTCGTTGCATGCTGAGTTCACTACAATGCCTTGTCTAATTACAAGGGATGTGCAACTGATTTAAAAAATGTTTCAAAACTCATTACAAAACTGGGGGGGGGGGGTACTGCTTCATTTTTAACATGTTTATAGTATCATTAGTGAAAAATGTGTTACTATAATGAGAGTAATCAAATTTTGTTACTATTTTGTTATTGTTTGTTGTCACTTCTGACTCTTCATGGCCTCATGGATCAGCCCACGACAGAGTTCTCTGGCAGTCGTCACCACCCCGAGCTCCTTCAAGGTCAAGCCAGTCACTTCAAAGATCCATCTTGCCCTTGGTGGCCCCTCTTTCTTTTTCCTTCTATTTTCCCCATCATCAATATATTCTCCAAGCTTTCCTGACTTCTCATTTTGTGGCCAAAGTACTTCATCTTTGCCTCTAATATCCTTCCCTCCATGATAAGTCAGGCATTATTTCCTGGAGTATGGACTGTTTGAATCTTCTTGCAGTCCGAGGCACTCTCGGAATTTTTTTTCTAACATCACAGTTCAAAAGCATCTATCTTACTTCACTCGGCCTTCCTTATGGTCCAGCTCTCATATCCATAGGTTACTACAGGGAATACCATTGCTTTAACTATGCAGATCTTTGTGCCAGTGTGATGTCTCTACTCTTTACTATTTTATCGAGATTGGTCATTGCTCTCCGCCCAAGAAGTAAACATCTTCAGATTTCCTGGCTGCAGTCTGCATCTGCAGTAATCTTTGCGTCTAGAAATACAAAGTCGGTCACATTTTCTTCCTGTATTTGCCAGTAATCAATCAGTCTGACGTAATCTTGGTTTTCTTGATGTTTAACTGCAACCCAGCTTTTGCACTTTCTTCTGTCACCTTGGTTAGAAGGCTCCTCAGCTCCGCCTTGCTTTTGGCCATCAAAGTGGCATCATCTACATATCTAAGGTTGGTAATGTTTCTTCCAACAATTTTAACTCTAGCCTTAGATTCAAAAAGCCCCACACATTGCATAATGTTTCAGCCTATAAGTTTAATAGGAAAGGTGAGAGTATACAGCGCTGTTCCTCCCACAATGACAAAGTTTTTGCAGTTTAATAAACTTTCTCTGTGTTTCTATGACAGAACCAATTAGTAACTGACATTTATAACCCAGGAACAAAAATCATAGTAAATACACCATCAAAGGTCATCTAGACCTACCTCCTTCCAGACAGAAGGGCACCATCCAAACCTTCTTGACATCCAACCTCTAAACTTCACCTATTGAGTTGGAGAGGCCCCTTAAGGGCCATCCATTTAGGGATTTCTTCCCAGCACAGAGGTTTGCTTACTTACAAGAGAAGTGTTAGTATGTCCCCCTCTTTGCAGATTCAACAAATTTACAGTGTTCTCTTACTTATCGTGGGGGTTCCATTCCAGGACCCCTCCCCCTGCAATAAGTGAAAAACAGCAATGTAGGGATGCTCCATTTCTCCCTCGCTTCCTCCTCCCTCCCCCCTGCACACCAAGGGGAAGGAATGAAAGGAAGCAAGCCCTCCTTCTCATTCCCTGCTCGCGCCGCCATAGCAACACACAGGACCATAAAGGGGCAGGGCCTCGTTTCCAAGCTGCCTTTCCTCACGGCCGAGAAGCTGGCCAGAGACCTCAAGGCTGTCAAGTACATGGAATGCTCCCCCCTCATACAGAAAGGCCTCAAGAATGTATTTGATGAGGCAATTCTGGCAGCCCTGGAGCCCTTGGAGCTGAAGAAGAGCCAAGTTTTTTAAAAAATAGAGAAAAAAGGACCCAGGAACTGGCCACACCTGTGCAATCTGCCCTGCCTCAGTTTGCAATTTACACTGTAAATTTGTTGCCTCAGTCTCCATGGCAATGAGGCTGGCCCAGAGGCCTCAGCTTTGTGGGCAAGATGAAGCTGAGGCAGTTCTTGCTGCGATACTACCCTATTGGTGCAGAATAATAGAGAATAGGGCTGGGCGGTTTCGTTCGTTAATTTCGTAATTCGTTATTAATTCGTTATTTTTTTTTATAACAATGCGATATTGAACCATTCAGGAGCAACTAAAAATCGAAACGAATTTTTAAAATTTATTTCGTAATTGTTTCGTAATTGTTTCGTAATTGTTTCGAAATTGTTTCGTTATTATTTCGTTATTATTTCCGTATGTCTGGTGCAAGTTTTATAGCTGTTGTTTGTTTTATCATTGATAAAAAAATAAATTATCACACCAACAGTCAACAACAGAGGGAGAGGGAAGCTTCAGAAGTTCCCCCTGTCCCATTTGGAGGGTTTTTTAGCATATTGCGCAATCGCGTCCGCCATTAACGAATCGATTCGTTATTGTTTCGAAATTGTTTCGTAATTTCCGAAATTTCGTAAATATCGAACTTTTTTAAAGAAAAAATTCGGAATTCTTTTAAAAAACGAAACGCAAAAAACCCCTAAAAACGAATCGAGTTTAGAAACAAATTTTTCCGCGGTTGCCCAGCCCTAATAGAGGTTATTCAAGACGGACAGGGAAACTTGGCTGTGAGGGGAAGACATGGAAGTTGGGGGCAAGCCAGGGTGCATCTAGTCTATGGAATTAATGTAGTTTGATATCACTGTAAGCAGCCCTCCCCGGAAGCAAGCCCTACTCCTCCTCCTCTACCCCCTCCTCCTTCCCCATGAAACAGCGAGTCCACAAAAAGCAAACCGCAAACTAGCGAGGGAACACTGTATTGGAGCTGGCTGACTGCTGTTGGGGAGGGACAAATCTCTCTCTCCACTATCCTGATTGGTGCTTCCTGATACATTCTGCAAAATGTAATTTAGGTTAGAGCCTTTTGAATTCTCACACATAGAGATCCTCCCTTCCCAAACTACATTTCCCAGAGTTCTGTGCTCCCTCTTTTCCCCACTCCTACTATGAGAAGCCATTAATTTACAGAGGAAAGACAATCTTTTTGAATTTGCTCCACTTCCTTTACTTACACTTACTACGAAACTTACTTCGGAGCCATCTGGGATATACAAAATTAAATGAAAGAGTATGGAGTAAATTTCAATTCTTAATTTTCTGGTGTGGGCTATGCCCACATATCAGATATCACCCCGTAAGTACAAATTTAACAAATTTGATCCGAATTATGAGGACAAATGAAAAAAATGCTAATTGCATTGATTTTGAGGAAAGACTGCTGTCATGCAACAAATCGATTAAACCCAGTCCTTAGTTCTAACTAGGCTAGATTCACTATATCAATGGAACTTGTCAATTTATTTTATTTTGCTTCATTTATTCATTTGCTTTTAAAGTTATTGATGAAGGATTAACCACAGAGTCCATACACTTTGAATATATTGCCACAATATATTTTCATCTCAAGACATCAGTGCCCTCCTGTTTGTTTTAATATATATTCATTGCATTTTGACTTTGGAGAAGTATTAAAAGAGAGTAGGCATAGCCATAATAACCCCTAACTGCCTTTATGAAACTCCTTAGATCACTGATGAAATTTACTTCACACTCACCTTTTCACATTGATTTGCTAAACATTTAGGAACAAAGAAAATGGGAGTTGTGGACCGGGTGCTACCCCAGTATTTTGCATTCTCACAAGTCGAATTTGAATAGGGTACAGTAAAGTGGTGCACCAGTTAAAATGAGCCTTTAAGTTGGGATACTTAAAGTATGTCGGTGTGTGTTTCAGGTCACCTGCTGTCTTATGGCAATTTCATCAATTTCATTTATTTTTCTAAAGTATCCAGAAGTGGTTTTACCAATTCCTTCCTATGAAATGTAGTCTATAGCACCTGGTATTCATTGGTGATCTCCTTTTCACATACTAACTGGGGCTGAATAATCTTAGCTTCCAAAATCAAACAGGATCTGGTTCCTTTAGCATATTTAGAATATATATAAACATAGTTATATTATAACAAAAGTTACTAGCTCTTCACCAGTTCTAAATAATTGCAACTCTGTGACAGTTAGGCAACTGTGGCCACACCTAGACTGAGATATAATGCAGTTTGAAACTGTATTATATGGTCTGTATAGACTCATATATTGAGTTCAATAACCTGCATTATATGTGTCTTCACTGACTATCTAATGCAATTTCAAACTGCCTTAGATGGCAGTGTTCATGAGGACCTTATAAAGAAAATATAGCTGATAGTATTGAAATTTGTAAGTCCCCCAGAACCAATAGGGGCAGATTCCAATTTTTCACATCCCAGTACAGACTGAATAAAATATATCTGGAAATCTATAACCTCATTGCGAAAAACCATGTGGCTCCAGAATAGGTCTCTCTCCACCAGTCACTTACAGACCCACGGCCAAGACTTTATCCTTGGAAGATTACAAACGAATGATAGCCTATGATGATGACAGATTAAGTATCAAAGCAACCAAAGACATTTCCATTTCCATCCTACAAATCAATTGTTGTTTTGAAAAGAAAACATTATCATGACCCCCCCCTTTTAAATTTAAATTAGATTTTTGTTTGAAATCATGTTGTATGAAATTAAACTTCCCAAATCTTCCCCTATATTGAACTTCTCTTTAAAATCATCAGCTTTTGATGAGGTTATACTACAAGCAAATACCTTACAGTCTTCACTCGCTCTCATTAATGTCTGAAAACCAAATTCATGATCTTCCATTAACCACTTCAGGCTACCTTTTAAGTTTCTCAGTAGCTAGAAGCATTCAGAAAAATCAATTTATCACATATTTTTTTTCATTCCTTTAAAGCAACTTTGTGATGGCTGGAATGCTCGCTCAGAAAAGGCCAAGAGTAAGCACATTAATCCAGATTGTTTGAATGATAAACACTGAAATGAATCCCTGCAGCAAAGGGGATGTGTATTCACACATACTCCCTATCAGTTCAAGGCTTCATTCTGAGTTATTTCCAATACTATTCGTTCCAGACCAAAGAGTTTAAGGCCAAAGCAAATGGCTTCTAAATTTCATCTGATTAATGTCCCTTGCAAAAGTATTTGTCACCTCCACAGGCATCCACATGTTCTACTTGTAGGCACATTTTCTCTGAAGTGTATTTGGAAAGAGCAAGTGCCAGACAAGCCATTTTCCACAAATGCTATTAGACCTTAATGTGGCTACCATTCAGTAATCTACTTTGCTTAACTGCAACTAAATGTTAGACTTCCAGATAATGTAGGTTTTGCTTTTACTTTAACATTTAACCAGCTGTGATATATTACAGCAGGGAGCCATTTAATTAGACCAGCTTCTCCCGCCCTACTCCATCTTTTTTTCTTTTATTGAAAAAAATCATTGCAGAGTTTTCAAGTTGGATTTAAAATTTCATTCATGGCTATTTTTCAAATTGGGGGGGGGGGGTCTCTCTCTCCTAGATCCCTACAAAATGAAATTAGCAAAACTACATGTTATGAAGAGACTTTAAAAACACCTGTCTCCTGGTTGTTGCTGATTATTTCTGTTGTGGTTTTATATTGTATTTAATATTTTTATGTACATTTTGATATTATGTATATTACTTGTTGCCTGTAAACCACCTTGAGTCACCGAAAGGCTGAGAAAGGTGGTATACAAATACAGTAAATAAATAAATAAATAAATAAATAAATAATGTTAGGTGTATGTATACACGCTTGTATTTGGATATCCATAGACATCTTCTGTATTTTATTGCATAATAGTTGCACACCCTTTTCTGGGTCCTGGATTTGATATTTTATGATTCCTAACCCCGACTGGGACCGCCTTCCACCTGGAAACTGATGCCCTCACTGCAGGAAAACAAGTGGGTCAAGAATAGGGCTCCACAGCCACCTATGAACTCACCACTAAGACACTTCAAGAGGACCATCATCTTCAGACAATGAGGGATTGCCTAAACTCACATAATAGTGTACCCATGATTTAGACTCCCTCCCCACTGTAAAGTGTGGAACATGGAAACAGTTGCAGGAAGGCAATTTTCTGTGAATGAGAAGTTGGTGTGTGACTGGCGGAAAGTTAAAGACAAACTGGAGAGAACCATCCTTGCTCAGTGTGCATTTGGAGGTCCCCAAACAGGCAAGTTTCCACAAACTGGTGAGGAAGTGTTTGTGTACATGGTGGAGATGCATGACAATGGCTGCAGTGTATCCTATGAGATGTTTATTTATTTATTTATTATTTATTTACTGCGCTTATATACCGCAATTCTCAGCCCCCAAGGGCGACTCATTGCGGTGTACAACATGACAAAAAACAAGTGCAATCTACAGAGCATAGTGCAAAACAGTGTACAATTCATCATAATCATAAAAACATCTTAACAAATTTATTACTACATTCCGAATCGTCTCATCGTCAAGCCACACTCCGATCTCATTTCCGGTGTTCCATTCCTATGGTCAATTGCCAGTCATTGCACTATTGATCAAATGCCTTCTTAAATAGCCAGGTCTTTAGCTTCCTGAGGAATATTAGCAGGGAGGGGGCTAGCTTGATGTCCACGGGAAGGGTGTTCCACAGCCGAGGAGCCACCACCGAGAAGGCCCTATCTCTCGTCCCCACCAGCCGTGCTTGTGAGGCAGGTGGAGTCGAGAGCAGCCCCCCCCCCCAGAAGATCTCAAAGTCCTCGAGGGCTCATAGGCCGAGAGGCGGTCAGTTAGGTATTTTGGGCCGGAACCGTTTATTTATTATTTATTTATTTACAGTTCTTATATTCCGCCCTTCTCACCCCGCAGGGGACTCAGGGCAGATTACAGTAAACACATATATGGCAAACATTCAATGCCAGTTTGACAAACAACATTTAACAGACAAAGGCTATTTAACTTTTTTTTCTGGCCGCCAGGGGAGCTGCTGCTTTTCATCGTCCAGCAACGACACCGATGAAGTTCTTCTGCATTCCACATTCCCCGGAGTCTTCTTTCTTTATGGCCTCATAAATTAGTTAAATTTAGCCTCCCACACAAGGTGGTGCCTTATTTTCCTACTTGACAGATGCAACTGTCTTTCGGGTTGCAAAGGTTGACAACGGGCTACACAATGGCTGGACACCCACTCCAGCCCGGGCTGGCTTCAAACTCATGACCTTTTGGTCAGAGTGATCTTAATGCAGCTGACACTCAGCCAGCTGCGCCACAATCCCGGCGCCACAATCCCGGTTTAGGGCTTTATAGGCCAATGCCAGCACCTTGAATTGAGCCCGGTAGCAGATCGGCAGCCAGTGGAGCTGGTACAGCAGGGGGGTTGTATGCTCCCTACGTCCCGCTCCTGTTAGTGTCATGGCTGCCGCACGTTGGACCAGTTGGAGCTTCCGGGCCGTCTTCAAAGGCAACCCCACGTAGAGAGCGTTGCAGTAGTCTAAGCGGGATGTAACCAGAGCGTGGACTACCGTGGCCAAGTCAGACTTCCCAAGATACGGGCACAGCTGGCGCACGAGCCTAAGCTGTGCGAATGCTCCCCTGGTCACCGCCGAGACCTGGGGCTCCAGGCTCAGCGATGAATCCAGGATCACACCCAAGCTGCGAACCTGCGCCTTCAAGGGGAGTGCGACCCATCCAGCACAGGCTGTAACCCTATACCCTGTTCGGCCTTGCGACTGACCAGGAGTACCTCTGTCTTGTCTGGATTCAATTTCAATTTGTTCGCCCTCATCCAGACTGTTACAGTGACCAGGCACCGGTTCAGGACCTCGACAGCCTCCTTAGTAGCAGGTGGAAAGGAGTGACAGAGTTGGACATCATCTGCGTACAGATGACACCGTACCCCGAAACTCCGGATGATCTCACCCAGCGGCTTCATGTAGATATTAAACAGCATGGGGGACAGTATTGAGCCCTGAGGAACCCCACACGACAAAGGATGTGGGGTAGAACAGGTGTCCCCCAATAACACCTTCTGGGAGCGACCCTCCAGGAATGACCGGAGCCACTGTAAGACAGTGCCCCCGAGACCCATCCCCGCAAGGCGCTCCAGAAGGATACCGTGGTCGATGGTATTGAAGGCCGCTGAGAGGTCCAGTAGCACCAACAGGGACACACTCCCCCTGTCGAGCTCCCGGCGCAGATCATCCACTAAGGCGACCAAGACTGTCTCGGTACCATGTCCCGGTCTGAAAGCACAGGAGGTAGTTGTGCAAACACAACGTTCCTCCAACTCAGTTTAAGGCAGTGGGAGGAGGCAAGTCTCGGCCCCTTTCTCTACAAGCTGCAAGCTTCTCTTGCTGATTTAATTGAGCTTGAAGTACTTTATATTTTGAACTAAGAGTTGCATCAATTGAATCAATTGAGCTGTCAGAATGGACAAATGAAATGTGAGACATTTGAAGAACAGTTGAGAGATCTGTAAGGTTAATAACTAAACATGGCTGTCCTGCCTGAATTGGGACAATAGGAGAAGATGTCATTTTTGCCTGATTATGTCTCCTGGTAATGAAGGGGACAATTTTTAAGAGAGTTTCAAAGTTTCACAACCACATTTACAGTAAGATCTAGACTAAAAAGTTGTATCCTTTCCTTGTTCAAAAGGAATCTCCAGGCTGAAAAAATGCTTCTATTTCCAAGTTTGTGTTTATTTGAAGGCAGCCATGTGGGCTATAATTAATGTGATTGTGTGGAACTGACTAATTACTTTTTCTCTTATTTGTTGCATGTTTTATGAAAGTCAGCCATGACATCAAGTGCAGATATGACCACATATAGGCTTCTGTTTTGAGTTTTTTGTATAAACCACAAGAAGGGGAAATTTGCTTGAAAATATATCCATTCTCTACAGCATAAAACAAATGTTAAACCAATTAATTTCATGTCACCAGGCCTGATATTACCCAAACTGTTGCTGTTATTTGCACTTATACCTGGATTTTGCTTTTGATGGATAAATAGAAACAGTTTATTTGTGGTTTTTAAGGGCTCTTTCTTCCAAATAAATTACAAATCCAAATGCCCAGTGTTTTAATAGCAGAAAGTTGTTGTTTTATTCTGGAACTTTTCCAATGGAAGTAATCATGGGGCTTTGTGGCCAGCTGCAGGACTCACAATAAAAACTATTTGGACATATAATGGCTTCAGGGCTTGATCTGAGAATTTAGACATTTTTTCCATAGATGATCAGACTGCTAAAATAGCTCTAAAATACAGTTAAAATACAGTTCACAACACAGTCAGAGCACGAAAAAGGGATACAAAATCAGTAAGATAATGATACAATATTTATAATGAATCCACCAGAAAGCAAAGTTAAGTTACCATTACCTCAGTGACCAAGATATAGACAGCATTTAGATATTCAGAATAAACATGTCAGATGAGGTCCAATGTTCAGTTCATGACTTCTCCAGTTAAAATTACATTAATTTGAGGAATGGCCTCTTCTACACATTTTGAATAGTCAGTTTCAGTCAGACTAGGCAGCATCAAATGGAACAACAATAGAAAAACAAGAAGCTATGTCAAAGGTCTAATGTCTTGAAATGCTGGGTAGGAAATTTCAGCAGTCGCAGTCTAAAAAAATAACTTTTTGAAGCTTTTGTTGGTACATCTAGACCATGTTGTCTTCTAAAAAAGAAAAGAGTACTGTCTACTAGGCCTGTGCAATCAATGAAAAAAATGTTTCAACACTCATTAAAATTGGAGGGCTCCCAGATAATAGTTTCTAAAGTATTTCTAAAATATAATTAGGGATCTGTATCGTAACTATAATGATATAACAAATTCTTTGTTACTTTTTGGTAAAAGGAGGAGTCCAACCTCCTTCTGCCAGGCAGGGAAAGCACAGTCAAACCACCCCCCAACAAGTGCCCATGCAGCCTTTGGATGACAACAACAACAACAAACCTACTAGGTAAACTGTCTCTCAACGTTGCCTACCTCACAGGGATGATTCAATTTCCAACAATCCCTTTTTATCTTGAAATCCCTTTAGAGAACAAACATGGAAAAGGAGGAGACAGAGGCAGCAGAAGGTGGTAAGCAGAATTTTGGGAAATGAAGTTTGGAAAGTTGAGTCCTCTTGTGACAGGCAATTCAAAAGGCCCTGCCCTAAACTACATTTCCCAGAATTCTGCTCGCTTCCTGCATTAAAGTGTTTGGGTATTTCCTCTCCAAGTTTGAGAAGTTACTTTTAAAATGGGGGTGCTGCATTGCCTCCAGGTCAGCAGCTCCATAGAATTCAAAAGGGACTGCCCTTAACTACATTTCCAAGAGTTCTTCTCACTTCCGATGTTAAAGCCTCAATATGAGTGTGGTGTCTACCTCTCTCTCTGGGCCAGCCATTTGTGGAGGGGCTTCTTCCTTGTCTGGCTATCCATCCAGGCATCCCTCCCTCCTTTCTCTAACCCCCTCTCCCTGGGCCTCCTTCATTGTCCCTCTTAGGGGAAAAGAAGAGCTTCTTCCTCCACTCCAGCCTCACCATCCTCCCCAGGGCCCTTTGAGGGAACCAAACCATCCCTTTTGTGAGAGAACTTGGATCCTTTTGCGAGACTTACATAACTCATTCAAAAGTCATAGGTCAGTGTTCTAAATCTTAAGTTTTTTGTGTGGTCACCTCTTGTGTTTCTTAATGTTGCTTTGCTATATTGGAAAGTGCTTATTGTATTTTTAAAGGTTGTATATTATGTGATATCATGGTCTGTGGCTTGTACAATAAACAATTCATTCAATATCACTTTGTATGTACAAATATAACGAATTACAACTGAAAAATGAATTCAAAAGGAAGGTTTGCACATCCTTATTGTGTACTATGGGTCTTTTAAAAACCTTGACATCAGATACCTTTTAACCAAAGAGGGTGTAGACAGCATCTTACACTTGGTGCAAGCCATGTGGTCTGCCACTGAGCTATAGCCCTTCACAGTAGGATCCAACAGTTTCACTTATAAGTTGATACACATTCTTGGCATCAGTTATGGATATACTTTGAGCACAATTTTTCCATCCTTGCTCTGTCAAATAAATCTGCTTTTATTGACCTGGCTTATTGCTGCTCTATAAATATTAAAAAGCCCCCTGTATATGTGTAGATTACTGTTGGATAAGACAGTAATCTTTTTTTTTAAATAATCTTTATTGAGTATTTTCTTAAAAAGTGTATATAGGTAAAATAAAAAATAATAAAAAAAAAAAGAGAGAGAGAAAAAAGAAGAAGAGAAAGATAAAGAAAAAAAATGGAAAATGAAAAAAAGAAACATAAAACCACTTCGACTTCCTGGTGTCTTCTGAGGATCTTCTGTCCTTTCTTCTTCTGAGAATAAAAAATATATACATGTATATATGTACATGTGTGGAAGAAAAAAATAATGAGATAAAGTTCTTTGTTTTTCTTCCAGCCTCTTCATTCTCTTCCCTCTTTTCTTCTATCTTCATCTATTTTCCCCCGTTCTTTTCTACTTTTCAGATCAATGTCTCTTTTTTCTTTTTCCTTAGATATTCGGTGACCTCTTTCCAATCTGTTTCTTTTCTTCTTATTTCTTTGTTTTTCAATAATAGAAAGGTCAGTCTGTCCAGGTTACTAATGTCCAATATCTTTATTACCCATTCTTCTTCTTCTGGTATTTCGGTTTGTCTCCATTTTTTTGCGTAGCACATCCTTGCGGCTGTGAGTGCTAGAAATAGTATTTTGTCTTTGTCTTTTTCTATACTGTCATCGTACATTCCTATTAGGAACAGCTCCGGTTTCATTGGTATCTTTATTTTTAACATATTTTGAATTTCTTTTTGTATTTTCCTCCAGTAGTCTTTCGCTTTTTCACACGTCCACCATAAGTGGAAGAATGAACCCTCTTTCTTCTTGCACTTCCAGCACATCGAGTTTGTATTGTTATATATTTTCCCTAGTTTTTTTGGCGTTAAGTACCACCGTAATGCCATTTTAATCCAATTTTCTCTAAGCTCTGTGGCGTATGTGTATTTTAATCTTTTTTGCCAAATTCTCTTCCATTCCGTTTGTTTAATATTTCTCCTTAGGTTTTCATTCCATCTTCTCATATAATTTTTATCTTCTTTTGTTTCTAATTGCCATTCTAATAATTTTTTATATATTTTTGTTATTAATTTCCTTTCTGTTTCCAAAATTTTATCCCAAAACTCATCCCCTTTTGAAAAGCCCAATTCTTTATCTATTTTATATTTCTCTTTAATTTGCCAATATTGTAACCATGATATTTTTTTATCAATTGTGATTAGTTCCTGCTGTTCTTTTAGTATTAGTTCTCCCTGCTGAATTTTTAGAATTTCTTTGTATTTTGGCCAATCATTCCATCCCATACATCTCCTTTGGCTTGCCTCAAGTGGTGATACCCATAATGGCGTTTTTGTGTAGAATTTCTTTTTATATTTCTCCCATATTTTTAGAATTGCGGATCTCACAAAGTGATTCCCAAAATTTTTTTCCTTTTCCTTCCCTTTATACCAGGTGTAGAGATGCCACCCTCCCCTAAGGTCTATTCCTTCCAAAGTCAGTAACTTCTTCTTTTTTAGTAATGCCCAATCTCTTGCCCACACTAAAGCACTTGCCTCGTAATAGAGTTTGAGGTCTGGGACTGCTAGTCCACCTTTATCTTTTTGTTCAATTAAATTATTATAATGAATTCTTGGTTTTTTATTATTCCAGATGAATTTCGTTATATCCCTATTCCATTCTTTAAATAATTTCATATTCCTTATTATTGGTAGATTTTGAAAGATAAATATCATTTTGGGCAATATCTTCATTTTGATTGTTGCTACCCTTCCTAGAAGTGATAAGTTTTTGTTTTTCCATTTCTCCATCTCTTTTTTGATTTCCTTCCATTTGTTAAGATAGTTGTTTTGTAACAAGTGTAAGTTCTTCGCTGTGATGTTAATTCCCAGGTATTTTAACTTTGTTACTATCTGTACATTCCATTTTTTCCCTATTTCCTCTTGTTCTTTCTTACCTATATTTTTTGTTATTGCTTTCGTCTTTTCCAAATTAATTTTAAAACCTGCTACTTCTCCGAAACTTTTTATTTCATTTAGCCATTGCTCCAATTTATTTTTTGGGTTTTCTATTATACAGATTATGTCGTCTGCGAAGGCTTTATACTTATACTCTTGTCCTTGTATTTTCGCTCCAACTAGATTTTTTTCCTCTCTTATTTTTCTCAGTAGTACCTCTAATGTTAGTACAAATATTAAGGGGGACAGGGGACATCCCTGTCTTGTTCCCTTCTCTATTTTTATTGTTTCTGTTTCCTGACCATTTACTATCACTTTAGCCTCCTGATTTTCATATATCGCTTCCACCGCATTCTGAAAATAAAAGCCCATATCTATTTCTCTAATTAAGTGTTTTAAAAAATTCCAATTAACGTTATCAAACGCTTTCTCAGCGTCTACTGCCATGAACATTACTTTTTTTTGGTGATTAATTTCAAAATATTCAATTAAATCAATTATTGTCCTGACATTCTCTTTTTGGTATCTATTGGGTAAGAATCCTGCCTGATCTTCATCTATATATGATGTCAGTACCTTTTTTAGTCTTTCCGCTAGTATATTGCTAAAAATTTTATAATCTACATTCAGTAGAGATATAGGCCTGTAGTTTCTTACATCTTCTGGGTTAGAATTTTCCTTGTGTATTACCGAAATGTTTGCTTGTTTCCATGAATTGGGGATTTCTTTATTTACTCTTATATTATTCATTATCTCCTTTAGATAGGGCACTAGTTCTTGTTGGAATGTTTTATAATAACCTGAGGATAAACCATCAGGGCCTGGAGCTTTATTAGGTTTTAAATTTCTTATTGCTGTTTCTATTTCTTGTTCTGAGATTTCTTTATTCAGGATTTCCCTTTGTTCGTCAGATATTTTTGGTATTTTCTGTTTTCCTAAATATTGGAGGATTTTTTCCTGGTCAATCTTTTCGTCTTGATATAATTTTCTATAGAAGTCAAAAAATTGTTTTTTTATTTCCTCTTCCTGCGTATATATCCTATCTCCGTTTTTCAACTTTTCTATGTATGTTTTTTCTTTCTTTTTCCTTAGTTTGTTTGCAAGCCATTTACCTGACTTGTTAGCATTTAAAAAGTAATCTTGCCTTATATATTTTATCTGTTTTTCTCTCTCTTCTAACTCTAGATGTTCTAGTTGTTTGTGTAGATATTCTAATTTTCTTGTTATTTCTTTTTTCTTTGGGTTCTTTTTTAGGTTTTCTTCTTCTTTATTTATTTCCCCCATAATTTCCTTGATTTTCTGATGCTTTTGCTTATTCTTTATTGCTTTTTGTTGTATGAAGTTCCCCCTAATCACTGCCTTACTTGCTTCCCATAGCATTGTTATGCTTGTTTCTCCATTATCATTTAATTCAAAATACTCTTTTAAAAACTTTCTGTTTTTCTCTATATCTTCTTCTTTTTTTATTAAATTCTCCTCGAGTCTCCATCTCCTTGTTTTTTCTGTCCATTTTATTTTTAATTCTATAGGACAATGATCCGAATCTAATCTGGGTTTGATTTGTATATTCGTCACTTTCCCTAGAATTTGCGATGACACCCATACCAAGTCAATTCTTGACCAATTTTGGAACCTGGCCGAATAGAATGTATAGTCCTTTTTGTCCCCATTCTTAATTCTCCATACGTCTTTTATATTTAATTTTTTTAGTAACTTTATCATTGTCTTTGGAAGGTTGCCTTTATCTTTACTTTTTTTTGTAACATAATTTTGTTTACTTCTATCTAGATCTCTGTCAATTACCCCGTTGAAGTCCCCTAATAATACTAATTGATCATAGAGTTGGTCCTCTATATTTCTCTTAAGTTTTTCTGTGAATTTTGTTTTCGAATCATTGGGGGCGTAAATATTACAGATTAATATTTTTTGATTTCTGATTTTGATGGTAACTCCTATCATTCTGCCCTCTTCATCCGTAAAGGCAAGTTCCGCTGGAATATTTGTATCTATATATGTAACTACCCCCCTTTTCTTTTCTTGGGCAGCAGCTATAAATGCTTGTCCTAATCCTTTATTTTCTAAATGTTTTATGTGGTCTTGTTTTATGTGTGTTTCTTGTAAAGCCACAACATGAAACTTTTTCTTTCTCAGTCTATTAAAGATTTTATTTCTTTTTCCCGGCGCATTAATCCCATTAATATTGTTTGAGTATATTCTTAGCTCATTCATCCTTGTATTTCTTGTTCTTGTCTTTTTTGTTCTGTTGTGTCTTCCTCTTCTTCTTCTCCTTCTCCTTCCTCCTCCTCCTCCTCTTCTAACTCCTTCCCATCCTTTTCTTTTTCTGTCTCACCTCCTTGTGCCCCTCCTTTTATTTGCCCTTCTTCTCTGTAATCCTTTCCTTCCGATTTACTCTGATTGTTGTTGACTTCCTTTTTTTCTCTGTCCTCTTTATCATCTTCCTTTTCATTTTCTCCATTCCCTTCTCTCTCTTCTTTGTCTCTTTTCTTCATTTTTTCCTTTCTCAGCTCTCTTTCTCTCTGCGACTCCTCTCTTCTTATCTTCTCCAGGAATTCTTTTGCTCTTTCTATGTTCTTAATCCAATATCTTTGGTCCTTATATGTGACCATTAGTCCTTCTTCTCGCTCCCACCTATATCTTATCCTGTGTTTTTTTAATTCTTCTGTCAAAAAATTATATTTCCTCCTTCTTGATATCACTGCATTTGGGAATTCCTTTAATATAATGATTTTCTTCCCTTTGTAATAGACTGTTCTTCTGTTATTGATTTTTAGGACTTCATCTCTTGTCGTTTTTTCGCAAAGTGCACCACCACGTCTCTTGCCACTCTGTTTCTCATTGCGAAGTTTGTATTCACCCTATAAACTCTATCTGTTTGGTCTTGCATTTCTTGGTCTGTATACTCTATTAGCTCCGCTAAAATTTCTATCACTTTGTCTCTTATATTCTCCTTTGGGTCCTCTTCTATATTTCTTAGTCTTAACTGAAATTCCAGTTCTTTTGTTTCCATTCTTTCACATCTCTCTTCAAGTCTTGCGTTTTTTTGTTCTAAGTTCTTCATTTTCTCTTGTAAGCCTTCTTGTGTTTTTTTATCTCTTTTTTCTCCATTTTTAGTTCCTTCAATTCTTGTTGCATTAGAGTTAGCTCTTTCTTTACTCCTCCTATTTCTTCTTTTATCTCTTTCTTTAAATCCGCCATTTGTTCTTTGGATGTCTTTTGTGCCAAATCTTGTTTCTCTTTGACTGTTTGGATTTCTTTCATTACTTTTTCTGTCATTTTTTCTAGAAGTTCCTTCAGGTTATGTTCCTCAAGTAATGAGGCTCTTCTAGCTGACATTTTTGTTTCCTTTTGATCCTTTTCTGTCTTTTCCAACTTGTCCGTCTTATCTGTCTTGTCCGTCTTGTCCGTCTTGTCAATCTTCTCTGTCTTGTTCCTTGTGTTGTACATTTTGTTGTATTTTATGTACTGTGTTTGTCCTTATAATTATCTTCAACTTCCGCTCTTTCTGGTCTTCTCTTGAAGTTCCTCTTTTTTTGTTCTTCTCCTTTAATATAAATATATTATGTTTGTTATATTATTTATATTTATTTATTTATTTATTATTTCAGGAGATCTGTCAATTTATGTATTTTTTTCTTTTCTTTTCTTTTATTATTTTATTTATTTATTTATTGTTATTATTTTCAGTTTATTTATTTTTTCTCTTTTTCTCCTTGTATTTTTTATTATATATATATATATATATATATTCTTTTTATTATTATTTATTTGTTATTATTTTTATTCTTTTATTCTTATTGTTTGTGTCCCAATTTTCCTTTATCACTCCTCCTTTTACTCTTCTTCTCTTCCGTATTTATCCCTTCTTGTGTAACTTCCTTCCAGGCTCCTTCTCTTCTCCTTTTCTTTCCTCCCACTTGCTTATTTTTCTATTTAATTATTTTCCCGCTGTCTTACCGTCTTTGTCTGTCTGGGGACTCCCTGGGATCCTTTTCTTTCTTGTTCCTTTTTCCTTTTATTTGCCTCCTCCTTCAGTTCGTATCGCGCCTCTCTCCTCGTCTCCTCTGCGACCCTTTCTTCTTTTTTCCTCTCTTATATATGCTTTCTTCTTCGTCTCTTGCTTACTTCCTTGTTTGGTTCCTTGCCGGTCCTGTTCCGCTCTCGCGATGTCTGCTCTCCTCTCCTCTCGCGCTATCTTCCTTCTTTTCGCGATCTCGCGTGTTCTTCTCACTTCTCGCTGCACTTCCTTATAAGTTGATACACATTCTTGGCATCAGTTATGGATATACTTTGAGCACAATTTTTCCATCCTTGCTCTGTCAAATAAATCTGCTTTTATTGACCTGGCTTATTGCTGCTCTATAAATATTAAAAAGCCCCCTGTATATGTGTAGATTACTGTTGGATAAGACAGTAATCTACACATACCAAGTTAAATAACTTGACAAGAACTTATGGTGGGCTCCTTCACTTAGTTTGCTGTTAACTGAAATATTGCTTAATATTTGTTTAATAGAAATAAAATTAAAAGCAGGTAACTGTGAAATAATTGCAAAAATAAGAAGAAAAATAGAAAATGATTTTTAAAGGTGTTCCTATAGCTTGTCAACCGACCACATTTATCTGAATGCATTTCTAAAACAGCCTTGAAGTATTTTCCAATACTTTGGAGCTAATGAATAGGGAGCACTAAGGAAGATCAAGCTCTGCCATAAAATAATGAGGTTGTTTTATCCAAAAATACACCCCTTCATTTCTTTTTCTTTCAAGGAACTGCTGTCTGCCTCCTGCTAAGTGATGTGCAGAGCAAAGCTGGTACACTATGCTATGCTGGGAAACAGATGATGTGAAATTATTTTAATCTTGGGGACCATTTCTTTTAATCATTTCCTCATCTCTTTGTCAGATGGAAGGACATTTACTGGAGGCTTCTTCATTTGATTTGCTTGTACTATATGCTAGTCAACATCAGGACAAATTTCCCATGAAACAACCACTCTGTGATTCGTTTTGCTTTTAAATATGATGCCTGTATCACACAAATGCCCTCCTCAAATCCTCAATGCTATCTTCATTTGGAAAATAGGTAAAATATTGATTATATAACAAAGAAAGGCTTCCTTGTGTAGATCTCTAGAAGTGTGTGCCTTTAATTTGTTTCTGACTTGTGCTGACACAGAAAGGAAAGATTGGTTCAGAGGGCTGCCTTTGCCTTCCTCATATGTGCCAAGATCATCCAGGGAGTTTCCATGTTTAAGAGGAGATTCAAACCCTGGTTTCCTAGTGCCCTAATCCAACATTAAAACAACATACATCATCCTGGGTTTTATAACTAATTTAAAAAACTGCATTGAGTCCCATCTTTGGAGAAATTTGAAGAACAACCACTGCAATCTGGTATCCTTAAAAGCAATGAAATAGGTCTTGCATTAGAGAAAATTCCTTATTTGGAATCTTTCTTTTTTTTAAAAAAAATCATGGTACTTGAATAAAAATTTAAGAAATGTTTCTGTTCTTATTCCTAACTATGTGTGTGAAATCTAGATCCCACGTGTAAATTACTTCTAGACTTCCTAGTAATTTTGGTTTCTGAGAATTGCCAGTATCTGATACTAAACTGAATCCATTTAAGAATGCCCTATGTGTATAGATTTGAAAACTGATCCTGAAAAAGTGGCCTCACTATAAAATTGGAATGGTTATATATTTATTTATTTATTATCTTTATTTATACCCTACCTTTCTCCCCGTGGGGACTCAAGGTGGCTAACACTCCACACTAGGAAAGTTCAAAAGGTGTAATGCAACAGTTAAAAAGCAATTAAATAGTAGCACTTTGGTAAAAACAAAATTAAAATATAGTAGATATACTAAAATGGCATTTTAAACTCATTTCCCTCCCAATCCCACCCACAACACCCCGTGAATTAGAAACCACAGCATCCCCTAAAGTGATCTTTAAAAAACAGCTTCTTTAAAAGCCTGTCTAAATAAAAAGGTTTTAGCCTGCCACCGGTAGGACCATAGGGAGGGAGGGATACTGGCTTCCCTAGGTAGGGAACTCCAGAGTTGAGGGGCAGCCACTGAGATGGAAGGCCCACTCTCTCATTCCCACCAACCAAGCTTGTAGTAGAGGTGGGACCAAGAGAAGAGCTACTCTGAGATCTCAGGGTCTGGACAGATTCATACAAGGGGGTGCGGTCGGCCAAATAGCCTGTACCTGAACCATCTAGGGCTTTAAAGGTCATAACAAGCACTTTAATTTGTGCCCAGAAACAGACTGGCAGGCAGCGGAGTTACTGCAACAGGGGATTGTCAGCTCCCTGTAGCCAACCCCAGTTACTAACCTAGCTGCAGCACTTTTGACCAGTTGAAGTTTCCGAGCACTCTTCAGAGGCAGCCCCACGTAGAGCACATTACAGTAATCCAGATGGGATGTAACTAAGGCACATACCACCATGGCCAGATCTGGCTTTCCAAGGAATGGGTGCAGTTGGTGCACAAATTTTAATTATGCATTACCACATCTTACAGAATCCTTTTTACACATGGTATTGTATGTGTATAGGTGCTATACCCATTATATTGCAAAATTTAGGGCTGCAAGTAGTAGATGCATAATTGTGTTTGCTGCTACTTGTGATCTTGGATATGTCTATGTAAGTAAGTGTATAGACATGTGCACACACACTGCTGCTTGTACTGTAATATTGTATTACCATCTTTCAAAAGAAATGCTACAATTCTTATTAGGATCATGTTGTTTGCCCTGTTGATTATAACAATACTATAGATTGCAAGATAGGAATGTCTTCAGCAAATGGGAATTAACATTAAAGAAGTATCATGGCTGCCCAATGGGTTAAAGTGATTTCAAAAGTGCTTTCAGCTTGGTAGTCTCAGTAACTGAATGGAAAAGTGGTTGTGTACAATGTGAACAGAACTCTATGTATTTGGAAAGAATTGGACAGTTCTAATATGTATCAACAGCAACCAGAATATTGTTTGCTGAAACCTGCTTTCTGACATGAATATGGGACATTTAAAGTATTTGTGTTCCACCATGCGTACAGTTAGTTCACCTTCTCCAGTGCCAAGAAACTGCAAATAAAGAAAAAGAATACATAGTTTGTATTCACATGGGTTTAGGGATCCAATTATATCGTTCTAATCCTCTCCAACACTGGAACATTTTTTAAAAAGAAGGAAGAGTCTGGATAAGATTATAACATTTGCATAAGATTTTTTTTAAATACAATTTCTTAAGGCGGTCATGAAATCTGAAATACTGCAAAATTCCCCACATGGGTGGGTTGAGACAATGACATCTTTACTTTCTGATGATTCAGTGCAGACAAATTTAGTTTCATGCACAAAAGTGTTTTTAAAATTGTGTAAAATTATGCTCATTTAATGTGTACAGGTTGTATATAAAACATGAATAACTTTTTTTAAGACTTGGGTCCAAGCTCCAAGATTTCCCATTCTGTACAGATATTCCAAAAATTAGGAAAAAAATCCAAAACATTTTGGGTTTCAAGCATTTTGAATAAGGGATAATCTGTATAAAATTGCAAGATAGTACTGCATTTGAACCAAAATCAATTGTGTTGGTAGTTTTAGAACTACAAGGATGCAACATCTTTTCAGTCTCAGTGCTTTTTGTCTTGTGCTGATACTTTATTCTTTTTTAAATGTAAGTGACATAGTTAAAGATTAAATCATATTTTTCTCTCTCCATTCTCCACACTACCTCTGCCTCTCGGGTCTGACAGTATTCTAATGCAAATGCAGTGAAGTCCATTGTACCAAGAACTTTCTTGAGTTCACTTGCTTGACTGTACAGATAATCTTTACTCAGCCCTCCCCAAACACTCCCCTTCCTTTCTTTCCAAATAACAAGGAAAATGACTTTTGTGGTTAAGACTCAGGTAAGGGAATCAAAAAATCTTATCTGATGGCTGGTCTTGTCTCTAGTTTATGGTGTGATCTTGTGCAAGGCTTTTAAATCTCAGTTGAGCCACAGAAAGAGAAGTGCCCCAAAATACCATGCCACTAACATTTATAAAGTCAGTTAAACCTGTGCATGTTTTCTCAAAGAAAAATTTCTAAACAGAATTAAGACACAAGCTTACATACAAAAACCTGTAATGCTGCACACTATTTCATGCCATCCAAAAGCAGTTATAATATATATTTTTATTTACCCTTGGGGATGGAGGAACTCCCCTGTTTTATTTGTATTTTTAAAATACTCTTGTCTATTTAAACCATTTCTATTCAGAAAATTTAACAAAAATAGAAAATGCTTTCCATTTAAACCTTCCTTTTATGACAATATCTCATGTATGCGTGTTCATGGTATAATTTTCCAGAACTGAAGTGTATTTATTCTAAGTACATAAGAATTGCCTTTTAGAGTGGATAAATACTAAACAAGTCCATCATGTGTTTTCATCAGAGGTTAGATAGATGGCAAAGGAAACTAGCACTCAGAGAATGCGAAAGTATTAAAAATTAAATGACTTTGATTTAAGATGAAGCTATTTACTTCAATTAAATTAGTTTAAGTGATTTGAAGGCATGTTATCATTTCTGCATTGTCAACCTTGCGCATCATCAATGTTGACTATCCCTAATTGCTGTTTTGAAAATTTAGCAATCCTATATATTTCTGTTGTTCTTATAATTGCTTGTGCTTTGAAATGGATTTTAATCCAGTGATATAAAGATATTATTGGTTTACTTGTACTGTAGTTATAGCAATATCTTTTTAAAAATCATTTTGTGTAGTGACTTGTATTCCAATTGTGGTGGAAATGTAGAATATAAATTAAATTAAACTAAAGACTAATAATAAACTTCCATTTTACTATGACTACATTACAATAATCCAGACTTGAGGTTACCAGTGAATAGTTATGACAATTCCTCTGAGAATAGTTACAGTTGATATACCAAAAATGCTGATAAATGATTCTGCTAATTAAAGAGTCCACCCAAACCTCCAGTGATAAAGATTGTTTAAAGTGACCCCCAAACTTTGAGCCTGATCTTTAAAGGAAAATACAAACCCCTGCAGGATATAACAAGTTACCAAAAATGGGAATTTATTTCACTTCATGAAAATCCACTCTCACCCTATTGCCATCATCCAACCTATCACTGATTTCAAGTATCTACATAAGCACACCTAACTCAGATGTGAATTGATCTCAGTTGTACTCATCCAAAAGACAATAACCAGAATGGTAAAAGGTCTGAAAAGCCCTATGAGAGACAGCTACAAAGCTGGATAAATTAAACTTGGAGAAGAAAAGATTGAGAAGTGAGAGTCCTGTTTAAATATCAGAAGGGATGTCAAGTAGAAATTGAAACAGGCTATTTTTTTCTCCTATTCTTCCAGAAACTAGGACATGAACAAATGGGTCCAAATTATAAGAAAGGGGCTTTCCCTTCCTGATGAAGTGGGGAGGGAGAGCAATTTGCCTCAGAATTACATGCTCCATTAAGTCTGATCTTTCAGTTTGCTTAGATTTTCTGTCCAATTTTAATGGCATTTCATTCTGGCACCAGGAGTTAATGATGAAAAATGCATTAAAAGTTGCTTCGAATGCATCTGGATCTTTTGGTTTTGAAGTTTATTTTAATGGCCAATGGTGTGCTGAGACCTGGCTTCAGCAGTGGCACGAGTTGGGCATTACAGCCGACTTGACTTCTTTGGAATTTTCCCCCATTTTGGGTGCCGTTTCCTTATGGGCTCGGCATTTTGCAGTTCATTTTTGCAGTTCATTCTACAGTTCATTTTTGGTGTGATAATTTGGCAACTGTTCATGTATTAACACTTTAACCTCCAAATCTTCACGAGTGATGGGTGCGCTGCATTTGTTTACACTGCATTGCTTAAAATTTAACATCTTGTTCTGTAAATTTCACGTATCTGGTATAGATAATTTATTAGCTGATGCGCTGTCTCACATGCAGATAGAGTGATTTTGACTGTTAGCTCCCAACACAGACCCTTACCAGACCATCTTTGGCAGGTTGGAGTGATGAAGTGACGTTGGGTATGGCATTAGCTTTGGCCCCTAGTTCCAGGAGGTGCTATATCACAACTGTCCAGGAATTCGTTGATTTCAGGCAGCATTACACTTTGCCTAATCTCATGCCAGTAACATATGATTAAATTGCACAGTTTTGTGTATACTGTAACAGGAGATTGGCACCCCATGCAATTAGATCCAAGCTTGCAGTCTTGGCATATTGGTTCAAAGCACAAGGCCTTTCTGATCCAACAGATGATTTTTGTTTGCATAAGCTTTTGGTGGCATGGCTGCGACAGCATGGTCGCCAAAGTGATGACAGAGAGCCCTTAACCCCTGAGATTTTAAAAGGCCTCAGGCAATTTTGGGCAAAAAATTGCAGCACTGAATATGAGCAATTTTTATTTCAGGTGGCTGCTTTGACGGCCTTTTGCTGCATTAAGAATAAGTGAATTGGTAGCAGCATCCAAAAGTGATACCTCATGACGGGCACTCCTTATATCAAATTCTAATTCGGTCATCTAAAACTGATCAAAGTGCCAAGGGGCATACCATCAGGCTATCAAAAGGCATCGATCCTGATCTTTTTCCAGTCAATGCTATGTCTCAGTACCCATTAATTAGAGGAGTAATGGCTGTCACCTTTTTTGTCATCGGGATGGAACCCCTTGGACGAAATATCAGTTTTGGACTGTGACAGCCAAGGCCCTTCAGCTCTTGGGTTTGGTTCACAGGAAGTTTACCACACATTCATTTAGAATTGGAACAGCATCATCTGTGGCCCAAATGGACTATGGGACTAAAATGATTAAATCCCTGGGCAGGTGGAAGTCTGATGCTTATATACGTTATGTTTGTTCAAAATTGTTCTGAGAAATGTGTTTATCATTTCAGATGCTGTGGTGCTGGTGCATAGACAGAGGATCCTCATTTGTGGACATAGTTATGTACATTGGGTGGAGCGGCACGCCCGGAAGACTTCCTATGGCCAGCATTTGGGCCTCGCTTCTATTGCTGCAGTTGAGTGGAGACAAAGAAGAGGCCTGTGTTGGGATGGTTTACTCCCATTGTTGTTTAATCCCAGGAATGTGCCGCCTTCTGATGTGTTGGTCATCCACCTCGGTGGATGTGTCTGCAAGCTCGACATGACCTTGCAAGGATTTGGCAGGCATGGCCCAATGTTCACATCATCCAGTCTGCAATTATTCCATGCCTCAAGTGGCTGGGAGGCAGTGATGTAAGAAAATTGGAGATGGCCAGGAAGTGGGTGAACAGGGCCACGCGCACCACACTCACATGGAGTAGGTGCTTCTACATCCATCATAATGACATAATGCACAACAAAAGTCATTTTTACCATCCAGATGGCATCCATCTGATGGATGTTGCAAATACCCATTTTTTAGCTGATTTACAAGCAGGTATTAAGTTGGTTTTGGAGGGCTTGGTGGGGGATGGGGGCAAAATAGACATCTGCTCCCAATCCTTGGCGTAAATAGCTAGGGAAACACAAAAGAGTTGGTGTACATCTAAGGCACCCCCCTTTGGGGCGTGGGCCTTTATCCAATACACTCACCTTGATGTTTAGTTAAGGGGTGCGGTAAAATTAAATGGCCCTGAAACAGGAGAAGTTTGGTCTCGACAACCTTGGGCGAGGCTTCTCCATACGTTTCCCTTTGAGGTTTCCCAGGTTTAGGTCACCAGGGGACCCAGATGTTTCACCCTTACAAGCCGAGGGGTAGGTCGGGCAGGGACACTACCTCGCCTTTGCCATCAAGTCCAACACATTTATAGTTTAGTGATAGGAAAAGTTAAATAGGTAACATTTAATAAATGTTGCCCAAATTTTAATCCAATTTACATGTGTCTTGCCTCTTCATTTCGGGGTGGGCAGGCAAGGGGCTTTCCCTTCTTGACAAAGTGGGGAGGGAGAGCAATTTGCCTCCTCCCTTGAATGAGGAGGGGGAATGGTTACATTGAATCATCCAGAAAGGAGGCATGGCTAGCCATTAGGCAGCCAGCCTTCTTATTCCCTCCTCATTCTGGTTTTTGACAGTCGACCCGCCACTCCAGCCCATTAACAGTATAACTTTGTATTTGCGGTTGCCTAACGGGGCCAGGTAGGAATTTTTCCTCTCTATGTTCTAGAAAGGTTTTTTCGCCTACCCTATATTGTTTAGGGGCTAGATAGGGTGGTGGGTTTTGGTTAAATAGGCCTAGCGTAAATAGCTAGGGAAACACAAAAGAGTTGGTGTACATCTAAGGCACCCCCCTTTGGGGGGTGGGCCTTTATCCAATACACTCACCTTGATGTTTAGTTAAGGGGTGAGGTGAAATTAAAATGGCCCTGAAATGGGAGAAGTCTGGTCTCGACAATCTTGGGGGAGGCTTCTTCATACGTTTCCCTTTGAGGTTTCCCAGGTTTAGGCCGCCAGGGGACCCAGATGTTTTGCCCTTATAAGTGGAGGGGTAGGCCGGGCTGGGATGCTACCTTGGCTTTGCCATCAAGTCCAACACATTTATAGTTTAGTGATAGGAAAAGTTAAATAGGTAACATTTAATAAATGTTGCCCAAATTTTAATCCAATTTACATGTGTCTTGCCTCTTCATTTTGGGGGTGGGCAGGCAAAAGGTTCCAGCTGAGGAGCAGTTTAAGTGTGCAACACACTATCTTAGAAAGCAATGGACTCTCCTATATTGGAAGTTTTTAAACACAGCTTGAATGGCTATCCCTGGGGTGTTTTTAGCTTTAGTTTTAGTTTTTAGCTTCTTGCTTGGTAGTCTATTGTACTACTATTTTTGTTGTGCCTTCAAGTCATTTCCGATTTCTGGTAACCTTAAGGCAAGACTATCATAGGCTTTTCTGTGGCTAAGAGTGTGTGACTCACCTCAGTACATTTCTATGGTTGCCTAGGGAATTGAACCTTGGTCTACGGAGTTGTAGTCCAACATTTAAATGACTACACCATGCTCTATGTATTAAATGTCTTTTATGCTTCAATTTTTCTGCAGATGGTTGTTAAGAGGATCTTGTTATTCTTTGCATTTGTGTAAAAACATGGTAAAGCTGAGGTTGACTTTTTAAATGGTCTGGTAACTCTTGAAGGGATTGTTTTTGGCTGAACACTGGAGTAAAATAGTTTGAACAAGTCAACATGATGATTGAGAAAAACAGAATTAAGAAGGTCAAAAGATTTCTCTAGCATCAAGCCCAAGAAGAATGTCAAGGAATATCTATAGTAAAAAAAGGAGGAGAGAGAAAAAGAAAGGGGAAGGAAGTGCATAAACCTGGGGTGAACAAGAGAGATTAACATTTTCAGTCTTTTTTTTTTCACCGCAGGAAAATATAAAATATAAAATATAAAATAAGGATAAACATTTCCATTTCTTTTGTAAAATACACCTGCCATTTGTATTAAGATCCATTTTTAATGAGGTATGAAAAGACATCTTTCTGAAGTCTTTTTCCTGTTTATCCATAGAAATGCTTCCTCGGCATTTTTCCTGGCTATGCATTAAACATTGACATGGGAACACACTAGATGCGTAGTTTCAAAGAACCGTCAAATGTGTTTGTGCCCAATTGGGATATTTCATTTTGTAGTACAAACTGTTTTTGAAAATTGTTGATAAGCTAGGCTGGAACTGGCAGTGTGAACTATTATTTATTGCATTGGGGCTGCAAATAAAGGAGCTGAAATGTGGTACTAATAGCAATTCTTTGAAAATGGCTTGGATTGGATGATGGGGCACATCTGTCTGATTCAATGTAGGTACTTTCCTGGCCATTGCTGTGAGTAACATATCCCCCCCCCCCCCCACAAGTCAATTATGCATGTGTGTGTTTCATACCCTAAACTTGTCTTCGTTTAGCAAAAGGTTATTTCTGTGCTTTCACTTTTTCAGCTGCTTTTAAAATGCTGTGGTTTTTCCCTCCTCCTTACACTTTCTCCCTTTATTCTCAGCTTATATCAATTGATGCAAAGTAGTTCCAAGTGCAAAAATACACAAGGCTGATCCTTACACTTGCTTAAGTAATCAATGTATATGGGGCTATGTGGGTAGAGTGAAAAGAGAGGGTGAAAGTGATTGCAGTCTTGGGACCTCATCACATGGAAGTCCAGAAGCTTGGGAACAGCACCCAATTTCATCCCTTTATTATTGTGGGTCATGGGCTGCCATCCCATGACATTTCTGTACTGTCCCTGGCTTCCTTATGTGCTATACCTGGCTTTTTCAATGAGGAGATGAGGGGTCAGGAGGAGATGGGATGGAGCCCAACAGAGCCCCACCAGAAGTAGCCCTGTGTCATTTCATGGGTGCCTGCAGAATCTTATCCATCAGCATGGTGGCAGTGCTCTAAGATGGGGAAAACCACCCATCTGATGAGGTTGTTAGTGTTGCCAGTAGGAAGGAATTTCCTTTGCCTGTTTAGAAGAAAGTGTGGGGAGGACAGAAAAAAGTGTAATCATGGAGTTTTGATGTGGCTTGATGTAAGGGTTTCCTTAGCCTGCTTAAGTTGGGGGGAAAGGGGTGGGGAGAGAGAAAGTGGGTAATATGATTGCCAAAAGGGGTAACTCTACTGACAACATTACGACAGAAAAGACAATGAATCCTGTGGTAAATCAAAGCATGCTTGTCATTGAAGTCTGAGTGAGAAAAGAGAAATCAGTGGATGTTTTATGCAAGTATCCTTTTCTTTGCCTTTAAAAAAAAAGTCCAGCTGGTAGTTACTGCATACTGGTGCTGTTGCTCCTTATGTTGAGCCCTGTAAACTTGGTGCAGAAGATAGGGCAGCAGATGTGTTCCCTCCCATCTCTCTTTCTGCACCTCCCTCTCCTGATGTGAGCTTTCTACTTGGGAGGCCTGCTGGAAAAAGCATAGCAGAAGAATCCAATGAAAATGGAGAACCAATGAAAATGGAGAACCACTTGTACATCAAAAAGACACATAGGTGTCCCAGATTAGACTGTGCTTTCTAACTCAACAGCTCTAGAAAAAGTGCTGATTCAATCCAGTTTAAAATCTGGGTGGTTTTGAACATATAACATATTCTCTGGGGAGACATTTTATTTTAGCTATTGCGTTTTTGTTTTCTTTAAGAGTCGGACTGTTGGATCTCAGGATGACTGCCACACAGTATACACATTCAAAATATTGTGCTGAGCCCAAGTTCAGTCTGAGAAATATTAAAACATATGGTGTGGAAATGAGCTGGTTTCCTCAATTGATTTCTCAGTCTGGTTGTGATGTAAAAAAGATTGTTTGTGGGTAAACTTTGATGAATACTTAGAAACTGAAATCAGAATGACACTCCGTGTAGAGCACAGGAGATGGAAACCACAAGTCAGATGGGGATCTAGGACAAGGTATAATTAATGAACATATAATAAAAATTCATTTCAAAAGAAACATCATGCTGAGAGTGGAGAATGTTATTGGGGAAATACAGAAAGTTACATTTTCTAGTTACTTTTTCAGTTTTTCAAGGTTATTGTCAGGATTTTTCAAACATTTAGAGTACAGTTTTATTCCAGTCTTATAAATCTTGAGGGTTTTTATTAACTCACCAAAAATAGAAAATAATGGAGAAGCAACATAATGTCTTATTGTTTTTATATTAAAATAAACAGTGTTGATTAATATCAGAACTATGCTCAGTGCAAAACACAGAAAAATCAAGTATGGTATAGAAAGAGGCATAGTTTCCTTACACTAGGTGGACCTAGAAGATGGGGGAATGAAGGCATTGCCCCTAAATAAGAATCCTGCTCCCCAAGTGAAATTATTAACAACATCACTAACAAGTATCAGTTGAGCATTCAGAATGTATTGTCGAAGGCTTTCATGGCCGGAATCACTGGGTTGTGGTAGGTTTTTTGGGCTGTATGGCCATGTTCTAGAAGCATTCTCTCCTGATGTTTAAAATGTAGTTTAGGCTTGCAAAAAAGCAGGCAGAGTTAACAAGGGAATGCAGACACAGCAAAGAGAAGGAAGATTTAGGTGTCTCACTCTCAGCAATGGTAGACATTTGGAGACTGAAGGAAATTTTCAGTGGGAAGAAATTTCTTCTTTGGGTAGCAAGGCATCAGTTTTGCCCATGAGAGGTACACCTCTGCCTCCATCATTATCCCATAGTTGAACTTCTGAAGCTATTTTGCCTTTTGTTGGCTAATGTGCATAAAGTTGAAGGTCCTTCTTTTTTTATCATTTTGGATAAAAACAAGCTCTCAAGCTTGTAAACAGCTGTATTATTTATTTATTTATTTATCTAAAACATTTATATTCCACCCTTCTCACCCCAAAGGGGACTCAGGGCGTAGCACAACATATATAAGGCAAACATTCAATGCTGGAACATAAATAAACCATAAACATACATAAACACTAAAATCAAGTATCTCACGTTAAAATCAATTGTTTAAGACTGTCTCAAATCATCCATATTATCCTGAAGGCAAGTTAACATCAACCCTTGACTTGCAAGCCTTTAGATTTTTGGATACTGGGGGGTGAGAGAATAAACAGTTTTATCTTCCTGGCTGTTTATTAAACAAACATTATGTATTTATTTAAGGAAAAGATTATTTATTAGGGCTGGGCGGTTTCGTTTCGTAATTTCGTAATTCGTTAAAAAATCGTTATTTTTTTTGATAACGAAGCGATATTGAACCATTCAGGAGCAACTAAAAAATGAAACAAATTTTTCCAATTTGTTTCGTAATTGTTTCGTAATTGTTTCGTTATTGATTCGTTATTGATTCGTTATTGATTCGTAAATGTTTCGTTATTATTTCCGCATGTCTGGTGCAAGTTTTAGGGTTGCTGTTTGTTTTCTCAGTGAAAAAAAATATAATTATCACACCAACAGTCAGCAACAGAGGGAGAGGGAAGCTTCAGAAGTTTTTTTTAGCGTATTGCGCGATCGCGGCCGCCATTAATGAATTGATTCGTAATTGATTCGTAATTGTTTCGTAATTGTTTTATGATTTCCGAAATTTCGTAAATATCGAACCTTTTTTTAAAGAAAATTTCGGAATTCTTTTAAATAACGAAACGCAAAAAAACCCCCAAAAACTAATCGAGTTTAGAAACAAATTTTTCAGTGTTTGGACAGCCCTATTATTTATCTCACATAGACATCTTGTTGTCTAGGCGCATTCTTACACAAGCTTTGCAATGCCTACAATTGCTCTCATATACATCTTACATTCTTATCTAAACATTTTAACAATACTGTTCCTGTTGTTTCTATAGACCATGCATAGACTCCACAAGACAGTATTGCATAAACTTTAGGTTGCTGAACAATGTATCATATATCTTATCATAAAAAGAGCATGTCCTATACTAACATAACTATAACTCATTTTCTAGGAAGGAGCAGTACTCTCCTTTGAATAGCATACTATGATGTGGAGTACACCCTAAAATTTATTGTGTTTAAAAGAGAACCCAGAATTAAAGGGTACTAGCTCTCATCAAAATAGTGATGTCTTTATTGACCACCAAAAATGCATCATGCAAATTTTCAAAGCTCTGCTGGCTTCTTCATCAGGCAAAGATGTTAAAATGTTTTGGTCAAAAGCACTGGAAGCCATGATGAAGCCCAAAAGCATCAAAAGGTTTTCCCTCTGCCATCTGTTTCCAAACACAGATTATTCATCAAGGTGATCTACGGCATTTATGTAACAAAACCAGGCCCAAAGCCCAATTGAAATGGATCCAGAAAATCTGTCTCATTGAATAGTACTTTGAGATTTTGTGCTGCAGAATTTTGTTTCAAAAACAAGCATTTGTCCTTGGCATCTTGTTTTTAAAAGTAACTTCCCTGTTTTTACTTGGGACCCTTTTCTTACAGCTTTGCTTTTTTGCTTTCTATCTTGTTTTCCAAACTACAGTTTACTCCCTTTACAGCATATTCTAGAGTTCAGGTTAATGCATAAAATCTGTTACTATTCCATTTAAAATTAATGGAGAAGCTTATCTCATTTTATCCTCATGAAAACCATTTGAAATATGTCCAACTAACCTGCAAGCTTAAAGGATTTAAACTTGGATTACTTCTGCCAAACCTGGCAGAGTGGTCTTTATGTCACATATTTTTGATGACTTAAAAAGAGAAAAGCAACAGTAATTTAAAAAATAAAATCCATTCAAATGGTGATTATCATATTTATTTCTGTTTTTAGCTTCTGCATCATCATTCTTTCTTACATGCTACCTAATCAATGAATAAATGAGTAAATTTACTTTTATTTTTTCCTAACATATCCTCTGTTACAACCAAATATCCTTACTATCCTTATCCTTACAAATGGAGAAATTCGTAGCAAGAATCATAGGGAGCCTTTGGGTCCAATTCTCTTCCTTTATGACTGAAACATACATACTTTTTATAAGGCTTAAGAAATACAGCTAATTGACAATGTCATAGCCCTCTGATTAGATCTACATTGGCTTTATGTATTTATTCTGTTTGTATTTTAATGTATTATGATGTTATGATGTTATTAGTTTATTTGTGTATGCATTTTCTGTTGTTAGCCGGCCTGAGTCCCTCTGCGAAGGTTGAGAAGACCGGGATACAAAAGTTCTAAATAAATAAATAAAATATTAAATAATAAGCAATCTGAGAAATAGAAGAACTGGACAAAAGTCTGCATTGTAGAATTAATGTAATTTGACACTACTTTAACTGCAATGGAATCCTGGCAGGAGTAGTTAACAAGATCTGGGTAGTCTTCTCTGCCCAAGAATGCTGGTGCCTCACCAAACTGCAAATCCCAGGACTCCATAGCATTGAGCCATGGCAGTTAAAGTGGTATCAAACTTCATTGATTCTATAGGGTAGATGCAGCCTAAGGCATACATTGCTATACTTCAGCATTCCAACAGTCCACATTTACTTGAGGGATGATTTATTTGAAATATACATAGGTTTGTTATGTTGGAACTGATTCAAATTTGGGTTATTTAAATTGAATCTAATTTCCCCTATGATTTTGTGAAATTTTCCACTACTTAGATTTAAATAATGGAGCCTCTACTATAAGTACTCTGAGTATACTATACTTTAAAAGGAGAGAGATAGAGCTTTCTTAGTGATGGCACTACTCCTATAACATCCTCATCCCAAGGAGACACAATTGCTGCCAACATTGCAATTATTTTAGTGCAAGGTCAAAGCAGTTTTGTTTGCCCAAATCACTTTAAACTTGGTTGATACTGTTTGGTTTTTATTTTGGAAGAAATAATATTTAGAGTTCTAGTGCCTTTGCTATCTTAAACTTTCACTTATACTATATATCTATATATGGTAGATTTTAAAATACCATCATAAATAAATAAATACTCACAATTTTAGGCAATAAACAGTATTATAACTTGCCAGAAAAAAGGTTAAAACTGGAGTGTTTTGTGCAGCAAGCAGTGTGAACAAACAAGGGATATTTTAAAAATTCAATTAAAGAGCATTAAACAAACTTTATTACATAAATGCAAAACATAAAGCCCCTAAATGATACATATCTGACACATTTACTCCAATACACTCCTATTCGCCTGACATCTGTAACTCATTTTCTTTCCACAAAGGGGGATAATTTGATTTTGGGGATGAAAAACAATGTGAAGTAACTGACTTTGAGATAAAAAAAGAAATAGTGAAAGGTGGGAAAGAGACACAACACCTGATCCGCTCACTGAGAAACAATGTCTGTTTAGCTCTTAAACCAGGGGTGTCAAACTCATTTTCATCTAGGGCCACTTCAGCCTTATGGTTGTCTTCAAAGGGCCATTGAATCTTTAAATGGACAATCTGTGGATACAAAGGGTATGCTGTAACGGTTTTACATGGTGGTCAGTACCCTAGGTTTTACCCCATTTGATTTTTTTTCCACCATGTGGACTGGGGATAATGAGATTTGTAACCCAACAGCATTTATGTCTCTGAGGTTGGGAAAAGGTTACAGGGCATTTTACAGTCAGACATTATATCCACAAGTCCTTTATCTAAATTCAACTCCCACTCTCCTGGCTAAATAGAGTAAAGGGCAGCCTTCCAGATGTTACTAAATCACAATTCCCATCAGCGTTATTCATGATGTCTAATGATGAGGAATGCAGGAGTTGTACTCCAACATCTGAAGGGCCACAGAAAAAGACACAGAGGGGTAGATTTGGGCCACAGGCCTTGAGTTTGATGTAATGTTGCTTCTCTAATGTTGCTTCTCTAAAAAAATTGAAAATTGTTTATATTGAATTTAGATTTTCAAATTTCCTCCTCAGCTCCTCATTTTTCATAGTTGTACGGAAGGCAGACCTCGCATAATTCTGGGAACAGATATCTAAAATGATGCCTTCAAGTTCCCAGAAATGATCTGTGGTTGCAAATTCTGACTTGTTTATAGTTACAGCAATACAGAAATTGAAGATCTCTTTGGTGCTATTTAAATGCACCCATTTTAAGCAACATCCTTTCCAGAGCGAGTCTCTAACTGAATGGCACATGCAGCTGCAGTTTCCATTCCACTCTTGGCAAATGTCTTTTGAACCAAACAGGCAGGTGGTTTGTTCCCTTTACTTTGCCAGCTGGTGCAGGTGTGGTGGCAAGGAAAGTTTGCACAAGACAAGAATAGCAGATCAGAAGACAAGCTCGCGTTTCTAAATGGAATACTCTTCGTTTTAATTATTCCACTAAGAAACAACGACCAGCCAACAAAACAGATGGCTGTTTCACTGCCCACTGGATTTAAAAATATCTCTGGGGATTTGAAACAATGAACAGGCTTTCTGCAATTAATCTAGCAACTACGGATTGTATCTGGAGCACTAATTAAAAGCCTAGCTTTGAATAAATGAGTTTTCCAAAACAGAGGCTTACATTCCAAGGTTGCCTTCACTTTTTTGTTTTCTAACAGATCATATTATAAGCACCCACAAATAAGGGAAGGATTTCTGTTTCACTTAAAAAAAACCCCCTGTAATAACAATGAAAATGAAGCAGTTTTAAAGAATTGCGTCTTTTTAGATTAAACTAGTGCCTGGAGTTTTCCTTAGTTTAAACTGTCTAGATCCACAGCTGTGTGTGTGTGTGTCTGCTTCTCCCAATGTACAAAAAGTCATCTACCTGAGGGCTTTCCTATATGTTAAGCTAAACCACAGATCAGTGTGGTTTGTGTACTGGACTAAGAATCTGGGATGCTAGCGTTGAGAGCCTTGCTCAGCTATGAAAGTCCCCAGTGTGACCTTGGAAAAGTCATACTCTCTCAACCTGAGAGGCAATGAACGCTTCCTCTGAACAAATTTTGTCAAGGAAATCCTATGACAGTTTCCTACCATGTTACTGTAAATCAGAAATGACTTGAATGCACACAACAACAAGAAAAGCAGATTGATTAAAGTTATACTGAATCAATTCCCAAGCTGTATTCTCAAGCTGAATCGATTCTCAAGCTGTGGAACATAATGGAAATAACCAACAATTGCTAGCAGGATTTTTACTATGATGACTAGAACATTCTAGCTCTTGGACAGCAAGATGCAGTTTGCAGCCTATTATCTTGTGGCATGAACATTATGGAGGGTATGGAAAATTTCTCAATGGTGGAGCTCATTTCCTCTTTTCATTCCAAACTGCACCCTGTACTCCTCACTGTTTTTTGCTGCATTGTGGATATTTCATCACAGAAACAATGTGATTCTGGTGGGAAACATATCGCACAGGCAGCACAAGCTGTGCTTCTCAAAAAAATTATCCCTCACAGCAGCCTGTTTGAAGAATGATCACAGTAGGAACCCTTCCTGGTCAACATGTTTCCTACCTTGTTTCCTACTGGAATCATGTTGTGTTTTGCAGTAGAGGAAGGCTGCTCCTGTGACCTAATAGCCACACTTCATCCAACTCTTTGTTAAAGAAAAGTATATATAATTCCAACATTATTGGCTCTATATAGACTTCACAGCTTCACCTCTTTACACAAAAAATGTGAAGTTTCCAAGTTTCTGACTCAAAGTCTTCATGAATGATTGAAAACAGCAGGAGAAAACTGATTGCTGGATAGGAGCTGGGTTTTCCTAGGGACAAGGTCTTTGTATCTTTTCCATTTTTTTAAAAGCCAAACTGAAATCTTTTTTTTTTTTTGGGGGGGGGGGGTCTTGTGCTCACTTCTTATATGAGGCAAGTATTACCTGACCTAAGCCCAGTGAATTATGTTGCCATCTGTTGAGGATCCAAACTGGGTTGTATTGAGATCATGGAAATCTTAATTCAACTCCTGGGCTTCAGTTTACCATCTTGACCCACTGCGTAAATTCTACATTGCCTGGAACCTTTTTGGTAATGCACACATACATAATTTGGGGTTGGGAATACATATGTCTTTTCATATTCAGTGTGCAAGGAGATATCCAATGCATCCTTGTGTTAGGGAAAACTCCCAAAAATACAGAAGAGCATTCAAAATACAAACAGGATATTTATAGTTGAGCACTCAACTCACAGCAAGCAGAGAGTGAAGTGTTTTGGCCCAAAAAAAGAATTTAGAGCTTAGGGAGCAAAGATTCAATCTTTAAAATTTCAAAAGGTTAATTTATTAAAAAAAACTGCATTTCTTAATAGTAAAGAACTGGGTCTGAGCTACTGTCTAACTCCATTTCTTCTTGGGTTTAAAAGAGAGGAAAAAGTCTCCAATCACTACATCTCTCCTGACAGACACAAGCAGAGAGAGGTCTCAATAAACAGATGTAAAAAAACAGAAGTCTGAAACAAAAGCATGTGCCTGAAAAATATCCATTATACATAACTAATCAGAATTAGAGCAGAAAGAGAGACAGAGAGAACAAATAGATACTGTCATTCAGGAGTTGGGAGAAGGGACTCGGCCTATTCCAAAGCTAATGAAATGTCCCTCATCGAGGACTGCAGACTGGAGCAGTGTGGGCTTGAATTCCAACACCTTGAAGATCTTCCTCTCTGTCCTAGCCGATTTCAAAGGAGAGGCTTACATTCCTTTAGCCATTTAATGGGAGAAGGTAGTAGCCTGAGGTAAGCATGTAGTGTCCACTTGTAGCCAGGACAGAAAACACCCATGACCCTCTTAGGTTTCCAAGACATTCAAGAAAGCAACAACTGTTTACTTCCAACTACAGAAGTATAGCCAAAATCTGCCCGGGTAACCCCCCTCCCTCAATGGTCACTAAGCGAGCTTGAAGGAATGATCCACTGCTCAAAAGCTTCCTTCTACATGGGGTAAAGTGGCAAACCAACAGAACTGCATACTTGCTTACACTCCTCTCCATCTCTGCCACTTACTGGCACTGTGGTTATGTTCCATCTGTATAGGTTATGATTTACCTGAGTAGATATCTAGGCCACTTACTGGCACTGCCTCCCAGGGTTTGGGAGCAGAAAACGACAAGGGTTGAATCTGGGGCCTTTTGTATATTAAGTATGTTTTCTATAATTGAAATTTGATCCTTCTGACCAGGTGAAAAACTGATTTTCTCCAGCTTGATAAACTTACACAGTTCTCCAGTAATCAAAATATAATGTCAAATGATGTTGGTATTATTGGATCAAATATGTTGTGAGCATCCTGATACTTACAACTCAGGGTGAATAAAATGTGTTTAGATTATACCTCTTCAGCGCACTCATGGATTTCACTATATTGTAGTAAGGAAGTCAAGCTGAAATCCCATGTTTGTCATCCTGCCCCTGCACATCCTCCTTTGGCTACTAAATATCTTACTGTTCTCCCAAAAAGCATTTGTCAGTTAAACGTTACCTTTGAATTTGAAGCCTTATCACTCAAAATATGCCAAAAGACTTCCAGTGGCATTTTTTAAAATAAAAAATCAGTTCTGTTAAATTAAATGCATATCTGTACTGTCTATTTTACATGTTTTTGTATAGCTTGTGAAGATTTTGTTATTAAAGGATAAAGTGAAAATTGTGTCATTCTGCGTAGGAAAATTACAACTATCACTTTTACTATTACTACTAGTAGTAGTTTAATGCAAATTTAAATGGTCCCAGATTGGGTGACAACTAATCATACAATACAAATCAGTATTAAAATGGATGGCTCCTAATAAATGATGACCTGTGAAATAGTTGAGTGCTTCAGCAACAGTGTTTTAGATGCTTGTTATAACGAATGATTGCATTTTTCTCTCAAGGTTAGGTGACATCTTGGTATTATCATCATATTGGGTTTTTTTTTAGCAATACCGCCATATAAATTTTATTTAAACAGCTGCATGTTTTTCACTGCTATGCCCTTAAGTCTTTAATGTTCCACAAAGCTATTATTTTTGCAATGCATATTGATATAACTATCAATCCTCATCCCCAATGGCAAAATACCATGCCGTTTCTGACTTACTGTGCTCAAAATATGATAAAACGTATTCAATACAATTTCATCAGTTATGTTCCACCTTTCCCCCAAGGCTGGAACCTCAATTCTTTTGCAGTGAGTATTAATCTCCATCCCACTTCTACTTTCAGGAGAAAGTAAACAATTTAAACAAATAGTAAATTTTCATCAGGTGCAGAAAGCATTATTTGAAACCAATTGAGAAATGTTTTTAAAACACCCATAAGAAATGTAGTATGGTTTTGTTTTTTTAATAGACAATGATCCATTCTTGCTCTCTTTAACTGTCCATTGTGAATAAAGATGTTCTTTATTATAATAACTGTATAGTTTAATGATCCACAGTTGGGCACATGCATCTTTATGTCTTTTTCAAAGCAGCTAGTTTACAAAAAAATATGGCATCAGCTTGTAATCATTAGAAAACAAATTTTATTTTTTTCATGCAGTATATGAGAACTCAATAAACTCAGGGGAAAGTTTTATATAGAATATGATTTTAAGAGAAATGATGGGTAATAATTGAAATGTCACTAAAATGAATGGAAAGATAATCAGAAGGTTATTAATAATTGATCATAGAGAAAAAAAGACCATGTTACAACAGGATGAAAGATTCAATAGGAAATTTTTAAAATTACAAGATTACAAAAAGAATGAAATGGTTCTTTATTCATAAAGAATGAATGTTAATCATTCTTTAGGGTAGAAACTGTTAGATAAACATTCAGTCTTCTCTTTTATGTAGCAATGCCCATACAGGCTCAGCATACTTAATCCAGAAATCCAAAATACCCCAGAAATCAAAATTATCCATACCGGTGGCTGAGATAGTTACACCTTTGATTTCTGATGGTTCAGTATACATAATATTGTTTCATGTACATAATTATTTTTTTAAAAATGTATATAAAATAAAGGGGTGTATGAAACAAAATGAATCCAAAATTCAAAACACTTCTGGTCCCAAACATTTAGAATAAGGGATGGTGTTCCAATGACTTGTGATAGAGGCTTGCACTTCCTATAGGCAGAAACGAAGCAGTCTGCCTCTCTACACATTATTGTACAGCAGGGCCTCCCATGTGAATTTGTATTCCTATACTTTCCTCACCTGTCTTCTAGCCTTGTTCTAAAGGAGGAAATCAGTAGCATCCATTTCTAATCTTGCTTAATCATGTCCATATGCTGAACTCCAGTGACCTTAGATAGAGATCAAGAAAGGCCCGCTTCACAAACTGTGGCTGAATCTACACTGCTCTATCTCCCAATATCTGATCCCAGATGATCTGCTTTGAACTAGTTTATATGAGTCTACACTGCCAGATAATCTGGGATAAGTCTATAATTTTGGATCCAATCCTGGGATATAGGGCAGTGTAGATTCAGTCTGAAACTTGAGGTTGTCTGAGGACTGACTGCAGATATTATGAAAAGGAATCTTTAGTTTAAAATGAGCATAAAAACTATCACATTTCCTGGCAGTCATACCAAAGAAAAAAAGAGGGTGAAGGAATGGCACAGAAAGTCAAAGACTTCTTTGCTAAACACAAGTAAGTATCTGAGGCTGTAGCTTGTGTATTCTATATGAATATTATGAACATAGTTATATTTTGTAATAATACTTATTATAAACACCTGCAGAAATATATTTGAACAAAGTTTGAATTAACTGGAACAAGTATTCAGAAAAAGTGGTATCTCTGTTTCAATAACATTTTAAAATGTAACATCTTCATTCATAGAAACCTCCTAACTGTTGCCTAATACATAATATTGACAAAACGCGACAATATTTTAAAGAACTGCAACATACAATATGACTGTTCTGTACATATGCCCACTAGATGCCCTGAAGCATATCTCAGTGGTGTTCTTGTTAGCAGATGGCAATGAGTTCAAACTGGGCGGATGTACATTTTCTTGTCTGAGGGCTTTTGTTCTATTATTTTCTGCTGTTTCGGATTTCTTTTTAGTTCTGCTTGAAAAACACACTTTAATGCACTGTAATTTGCATTTCTACTCTTTCTTTTTAAAAATTAATTGTGGACACAAGTAGGGTAATACAAATCTCAATAATAAAATTCCACTTACATTTTCTCTCAATATAATGTATCTTATCTAGATTAACCTTACCAATCCCAGATCCACACTTTTCAGTCTCTTGTGTCTAACAGTTTTCTACTCAACATTTAACAGAGACTCTTAGGAGGCTCCCCATTTCTTTCATAATCAAAAGCAAATATCATTTGTACAGGATTAGTTATTGTTTTCTCTTTTTTTCTTTACACATTGTGACCAAGCTGAACCTTTACCTATGTGTATGCATGCTACTACATGCTTGCAGGATTGCACTGCGCCTTCTTATTTTCTCAGACTGAAACTATATTAAGTAGGGCTGGGCGGTTTCGTTCATTAATTTCGTAATTCGTTATTAATTCGTTATTTTTTTTATAATGAAGCGATATTGAACCATTCAGGAGCAACTAAAAAATGAAACGAATTTTCCCAATTCGTTTCGTAATTGTTTTGAAATTGTTTCGTAATTGTTTCGAAATTGTTTCGTTATTATTTCGTTATTATTTCCGTATGTCTGGTGCAAGTTTTATAGTCGTTGTTTGTTTTATCAGTGATTAAAAAAAATTATCACACCAACAGTCAACAACAGAGGGAGAGGGAAGCTTCAGAAGTTCCCCCTGTCCCATTTGGAGGGTTTTTTAGCGTATTGCGCAATCGCGTCCGCCATTAACGAATCGATTTGTTATTGTTTCGAAATTGTTTCATAATTTCTGAAATTTTGTAAATATCGAACTTTTTAAAAGAAAAATTTCGGAATTCTTTTAAATAACAAAACGCAAAAAAACCCTAAAAACGAATCGAATTTAGAAACAAATTTTTCCGTGGTTGGACAGCCCTAATATTAAGCTGCCCATGTAGCTGACAATAAGGATTTTTTTTTGTTAAAAAATGCAAAAATGCAGTAGAGTGGGTGGGAAGGGATAATGAAGGGGATCTAAGCAAATGTAACATTTCCTTCCCCAGGTTCCCAGTGGGACCTCATTATCTGTTGGGGTTTGGTTCTAGGACCCACAAGGAAACCAACATCCCTGGATGTTCAAGTCTCATTATATAGAATGGCATAGTAAAATAGTGCCCCTCATATAAAATGGAAAAAAAATCAAGGATTGCTTTTCTTTTTTTTAGCACCATCAAGCCATTAATGTTCAAATCAGAAGATGCAGAATCCATGAATACAGAGGGCTGGCTATATGATTCTATGTACAATTATTCTAGTGTAATTACCATGGTCCCATTCTACAGAATCCTGGAATTTGCAGTCTAAGGAAAGGCATTTAGAACCCTTAGTCATAGAGCTTCTCTGTAATTTCAGAGAATTTCAAAAGATGCAGCCATGGCAGTTAAACCTGAATTATAGTGCTAAAACTGTGTCATGCCAAAGGAGATCTGTTGTGACCCTAAGGAACATTTTTATTGCATATTCGACAAACTTGGAAAAGTGTGTGGGTTTAAAGGTCCTCTCAACCCTTGTAAGGAAATCCTGATTCAATTCCCCATTCGGTGAAATGGAGAATTTTTCCAAACTAATAAATACATATAACCACTTCTCACATGCTCTGAAGGCAGAAGAAGGACAGTATATTGGTAGTTAGGATGAGGATAGCCTATTTAAACCACTTCACATAAACCTGTGATTTATAATGATCAGCTCAACTTCCTCATATGCAGAGGAACCAATGGAATCAAAGTGGCCTGGTAAACTCTGGAGTGAATGAGTTTTCATCATGAGAGTCTTCATAATGATTTCTCCAAGGAGAATCCTAAAATGCACATGTTTTGCAGTATTGATCTAAACCAATTCTAGCACTTTTTTCTCTGCTGGGAGTAAGCAATTTCTAAAGCTAATGGGACTTATTAGCTCATTCAGGACCAAGCCATTCCAAAACACTTTGCTTATTACAAAAGGGGTAATTCACAACAATGTATAATGTGGGTCCTGTTGGACTTTTACCTGAGGTGTCCAAACGATGCCTCAGGTAAAAGCAAATTAATTTGGGCTAAAAGAAAAAGGAAAACCCTGCTTTACCCCAAATTAATTAGATACCCCATTAGATCCTGGCATTTAATGGAGTGTGGGCCCTGTGGGAACAGGATCCTGGGACTGCTTCCATAGTCCAAGGAGTCTGTCCCCACAGCTCAATTCACTTCTTCAGGCTCCATGAGGTCAGAAAAGCTAAGAAGGCACCCAGCCCCTTACCAACCCCTCTCCCCCAAAGCCCTAAAATTTTTAAAAAATCCTTAACTGGGTTGCCATGAGGCTGTTCCATTAGTCCTCCTGGCACGTAAAAATGACAAATTAGGAGGCGGGGGGGGGGATTGCTATAATGGGGACCCCCCCCCCCCCCACTGAAACCCAGGTTTTTGGGAAGGGCGTGCGGACTTAAACCCACTTTGGAGTGAGTGAGTTTCTTTAGCCTGCTCTGAAGCAGGTTTAAGCCCTGTGTGGGCTTAAAGATAATGATGGTGGTATTATAAGTGAATAAAGGCACTCAAGGGGAGTTGCAGATGATGTCATTATCCTTTCTAGTGAGAAGTCACAGCATTTTAATCTTGGGAGCCCTGGTTCTAATATATCATTGCTTACAACAGAGAACTGTTCCATTGTGATTCAGGATGGAAGAAGCAGTACATCAGACAGCATGAAATGGTTTATGGTTAGCTAGCAACAGAAACATGCTCTGATTTTTTATTTACTGTGTCAACTGTCTACAGCTGCTCCCTTGGGGATCTGTCCAATTGTATGACTCAATGATTCCTCTCCAAGAAATTCAGAAAATATAAACAGATGCAAAGTCAGGGCAGTTTCCAAAAAGGAATCCATCAGCTGAGACATTTGGGAGGATTTATGTATCTATCAGCTATGGTATCTGCCATACATATGGTATCTGCCATGCCACTTCAGTGGTTGCTATTGTGTGCTGCCTACATGATGTGTTAATGTACTATATATTCTTTCTGAAGTGCCTGAAAATACTTTTTGATTTCCTGAATAAATCATAATTTAACTGCTATAATTAAATATGAATAACTTGGGGGGGGGGGGGGGGGTTGAAAAAGAAATGGCATGTTTCCTTCCATCAAAGATGTATTATATAAGAACTTATGGTATTAGTCACTGGCAATCTGAAATAGCAGGCTTAATAATCAGAAGACACGTTGTCTGTTTAATACACTCTTGTGATAAGAAGTATTGCTTGTGTGAAAAACATTACAACTGTGATAAATATGAATAAATGTGGCTTCAATTTATAAATCAATTATTGGCCACTTATTAAAAATAAATTAATATTACATTAAATATTTCCAAATGTCCCATGACAATAATTTCCTGGATTTATACCTTTGGACCTTATCACATGGCCAGGGGTAAAGTGGGGAAGCAGAAGGAATCATCATGCCTTTTTCCCTACTATCGGGGTTTGTCTTCTGCCTTTCCACAATGTTTTCCCATCTGTCCCCACTTCCTCCTTGGCTCCTGTTGTGTTGTTGAGTGCAATACCCAATCCCTCTAGGCCCTGTTACTGCAATGCTGCAGACTCAGAGCTCCGTGGAGTCCTGCCAAAAGTAGCTCTGGATCGTGTGATGGACTCCAGGGGACTCCATGCCAACAGCACGGAGAAGTGGGGAGAAGACACTTCTCTTATTGCATGTGATGAGGTCACAAATATCTGTATCTCTGTGCTATCAGTGTACATGTGCAACACCAATCACACTTTCAGTCTGAATGGGAACTGTCCTTGAATACTCACTGTCCTGTGGCTACAGAATGCCTTTAAAGGAGATGGGATCGTTATTTTTCCTACAGAAACTATGTGTGTGTCAATTTTGGTATGTGTGTAAAGCCCCTTCACATGTTAGCACATATGGTTTTGTAATGGAGCAGAGACTACCAGGACAAATCAAACTTCCCCATTGAAGCATGAGTTAGCATTTAAAAATGAAGCCTATAAAGATAAAAGCTGGACCGTATTAATTCAGTCTTGGAAGAGCTACTTTCAAGGGACTAAATTCAACTGGTAATCCAACTTGAGTAGAGCCATTGAATCAAAAACAATTTGTTAAGTCAATAGTTACATAAATTCCATTGATTCAATTAGTTTGCCCTAATTGGTACCCACTATTGCAGGGCTAGGAATTATGTGTGATCCTCCAATATTGTTAGACAGTAATTCTGGAACTACTTAGAATCGTATTTCCAATACCTGGAATGTTGCCTGACATCTCCCATTTCTGAGCTACTGAATTTAAACCATGATTACAGCTTTAAAATTTCATGCACTGGCTAGGGCTGTTGGAATTGTAGATTATAAAAGTAATTTTACCAAGCTCTGTTACTGGATTTTTTTTCTTTTCTTTATTGTTGCCAAATGGGTTGTTCAAACCAGAGTAAAAGAGATGGTAACAGAAAACATTTCTAAAGAATTCCATGAAGTGTTCCCTTCTTTTTACCCAAAGAATTTTCAGGAAGGTAATTATGTTGCACCATAATAATAATAATAATAATAATAATAATAATAATAATAATAATACTTGAATCTGCGCAAATCATTCGAAAATACATCACACAGTCCTAGACGCTTGGGAAGTGTTCGACTTGTGATTTTGTGATATGAAATCCAGCATATATATCTCATTTGCTGTGACATACTGTGTTTTTGTGTCAGAATAATAATAATAATAATAATAATAATAATAATAATAATAATATATTCCTATACCGCTCTGTCTCCCAAAGGGACTCAGAATGGTGTACAACAAAAGATTGGTGAACATTCAATGCCTGAGAAACATAATATAATAAAACACTTCAAATAATAAACAATCCAATATACAGCATCAAGATATACTTTTAAATCAACTCTATAACAAGTGTGAAGTTTAAATATACAAAGTAAAATAATTGGGACACATTTCTCTAATGACTCTAATAATGGCCAGGGGTAATGAACACATTTAAAACGAAACATACAGAGATATTGTTTTGATTAAAAAAAATATTTTAGTGTGTGTTTATAAATAGTCAGGCAAAACCATTATTTTCAAACATTTCTCTTATTCATACATATAGCCAGCATTTCACACAGTTTGATTCAATATTGTCCATTTCGGATTAAAATTATTTATTTCATTGTTCAAGATCTACTATTCAGAATATCTTTCAAAATGCCTTAAAGTGGAAACTATTCAAAAGTTAAAAGATTGCTGCAATATAGCAGTAACCAACCTGTTTTAAAAACTGTGCAATTATTAATTGTGCATATCAACTAGGGTGGGTTGAGGGAAGAAGAATTTTGCATATCAACTATGGGGAAAATAAATATCTACTTCTGTTTATATTTTCATAAAATTTTAATTTTAATATCCTTGTTTGTAAGTTACAACAGCCTGAATTAATATTCACCACTTCCAGCAAATAGAAGTGAATGTGACCTGCATGCCTGTATTCAAGTGATTATAGTTTTAATAGATTTTCAGCAACGACAGCAAGGTCAGCCAATACTCATTAAGTAAACAAAACTGCTGTCAGGCATCCACATACTTATTAAGTATGTTAGCTTCCCTTTTGGTGCATTTTTGCTGTTGGCAGCTACACCAATCATGTACCTGTGCTTTCATTTTTTTTAAAAAATCAATAAAGTATCCCGACCCAATATCTCAAAAGTCCAAGGTCAGGGTGTGACTCTTTTGAGGGGGGGGGGGTTCCATTAGGAATTAGGAGTGAGGAAAATGTAACCCGTGGTCCACATGTCAGCTGCTAATCATTTTTTTGTGTGTGGAACCCATAACACCTCAGTCTTAGGAATCTCACCTCTAAGATTTGAGAATGAAAGCATCCAACTCCAAGTGGATGACCACCAATCCAAAATGGAATCAAGAGTTTACAACTGGAAGTAACTCCAGGACCTGCTTTAAGTGAATTTATGCCTAAAATTATAAACTACACCCCCCCACCCCTGGCTGCTATAGTTCCCCACGCCTGCCATATGGGGCTTGGAACAGAAAAAATGTTTTTCCTCCTGTGCAGTTGCATTGTGGAACAGAATGTAGGATGATCTTTCTTTGCCTGTAAAAAATACCACAGATTCCATATGTTAATACTGTGCAGTTTAGTTGCAACTCCCTATTGAGCGAGCACAGTTTTCTAATGAACAGAAAACACAGTTTAACTGCCTATCCATTTTCTTACTAAATATGGGAATGTTAGTAGGTGTTGCTAGCAGTCAATGTATATAAGTTTTTAAATTGACTGTGTTCTCCAGCTTTAACTGTTTGCCTCCAGAATTTAACTGGATTTGAAAGACCTCCTTTATGAAAACTCACATGTTTGAAAAACTACATATACGATAGCTGAAACGTTGGTTGATGCTGATGACACACTCACACACATCCTCCGCGTCTCTCTCTTACACAAGCAGAACTCCACTTGTTGCCACACCTTTAGGTCCAATTCTTCTTTTTTGTTTCCACTCAAGGAATCACAGCTTGCAGGTGAAATGTCTTTGTAATTTCAAACAACAGGATGATCTCAGTAATTTTAGATGACAATATTTTACAAATACAGGATTATTCAGTGGAATTATTATTAGCCTCCAAGTGAGTCAAGGTGTGATCATATGTTTAAAACGTGTCAATGATTCTGAAGCCCATCTTTTGTGATACTAGTCTGTATCTGCCTGAAATAACATTTAACACTGTTGATGAAATGCCTTTGTTTCATGCCATTAAAGAATAATTTGCTTGCTACCAAGGGAGATTAGATTGGTACAAAACCTTGCCACACTAGATAAAGGCACTATATAATCTATACAGAGATTCCTCTGTTACTTTTGTTCTCAGATTAAAAACAGGGTCATTTAAAAGGGTCTTTTAGAACAATCTTCACTTTTGGATTTTAAATGAGATGACTTGATTTTGAAGATTTTGGAGTAGTCTTCGTGTCTCTGTGTTTATTTCTTTATGATATTGTATTTGTTGTGAACTGCACTAATATTTTTATAGAGTCATGTATTTTTCATAGAGAAGCAGTTTATTTATGTATTTATGTATTTATTATTTGAACTTATATGTCGCCACTCCCCTGGGGTTCGGAGCGGCTTACAAGAACAGGCTAAAATCGAACACAATTTAAAAACAATGTCAACAATTTAAAAACAATCAGAGATCAAACGCCCATCGAAATAGATATGTCTTACATGCCCTGCGGAAAGCTGATAAATCTCACAAGGCAAGGACTTCAGGTGGCAGAGTATTCCAGAGTGATGGTGCCACTGCTGTAAAGGCTCTGCGTCTGGTTGCTGTTAGACGCAAGGTCTTGACACTGGGAATTTCCAATAGATCTTGGTCCTCAGAACGGAGGGATCTCTGGGGTTGGTAGGGGGTGAGGCGGTCCCTCAGGTACATCGGCCCCAGACAATACAAGGCCTTAAAGGTGAGTACCATCACTTTGAAAGTGATCCGGTGCTCAATTGGTAACCAATGCAGCTGCAGTAAGGTTGGTGTTACGTGGCATCTCATCGGAATTCCCACAAGAAGCAGAGCAGCTGCGTTTTGTACCAGCTTGAGCTTCCGGATCACCAACAGAGGAAGGCCAATGTAGAGAGCGTTACAGTAGTCCAGTCTTGAGATGACCGTAGCCTGGATCGCCGTAGCTAGATCGTCCCTGGACAGGTAGGGGGCCAGCCGTCTAGCCGTTTACAAAGAGATGAATTGATCAGACAATCATAAAAGTTCATCAGGAAACAAGAACTGAGGTTAAACGTTAGGTTTTTGAATTTGGTCATCAGAAAGTAATGTAGAGCAGAGCTACACTGCAAAAGAGAAGAGAAAATGTCAGAAGAATTTAAAAAATAATGAAAGGCAATAAATTATCCAGTGTATATCCAGTGTCAATCCAGTGTAATGGCTGAGCTGTAAACCTGCTAAAAGGGCATTAGAAAGGGCCACTAATTGCTCAAAAAGCTTATCCCAAAGTGACAGTCACAGAAGGTGGAGCAGCCCATTGGAGAATACTAACAATTATAATTAATTAAATAGTTGAGTAATGATTACTTTATATGCACAGTTGCTGATCAGAGGAAAGGAATGCTAGGGAATGGTGGCTTAGACAACATGTTGAGATCTAAACTGTTTGCAAACAGGCTGACAGACATAATTCCAAATTTAATAGGGGAAGACCAATATGGCTTTATCAAAAACAGAAGATTAGCAGACCCTATAAGAAATATACTTAATGTAACTAACCAAGCCACAAGGGAGAAAAAGAAACTTTTGTTACTAAAATTGGATGTTTATAAAGCATTCAATACGGTCAACCACCAATATTTACAAGTCTGTTTCGGGAAACAGTTTTGTGAAGTAATTAAGGAACTTTACAAAGTCAACCAAACACAAATACTGGTTAACAGAACCAATTGAAGAACTTTTAAGATTAAAAGTGGGACAAAACAGGGTTGCCCTCTCTCCCTCATCCTTTTTGCTCTTGTAATAGAGCCCTTGGCAAACTTAATTAGAAACAATGTCAAAATTAATAACAAAAAAATCGTGACAGAGGTAATGAAAATAAATTTATTTGCAGATGACGCCATGGTGTTATTGGGGTCACCGGAGGGATCTATAAAAGAAGTTATTAATACTATACAGAAATTCGAGACCTTATCAAGGCTGGCTATTAATATACAAAAATCAGAAATACTATATAAAATCTGACTCTGAAAGAATTAAAAGAAATCTGAATCACCACGGGGATAAAATTAGGGGAGAAGAAGCTAAAATACCTAGGCGTTTACATTCCCAAAAACTTAAACAGCATAACTCAATCTAACTATAATGATTTATGGAAAAAAGTAAACAATCAGATGTGTAATTGGTAAAGACGAAACTGGGATATGAGAAGTAAAATTAAAATTGTCAAAATGATGATTCTCTCAAAATTCTTATTCTTATTTCAAGCGCTACTGTATAGTATGCCCAGCAAAATTATTTAAAAAATGGGATACTTCAATAAAAATTTGGATAGAAGGAACAAATAAAAATCGAATTCCCAAATCAATATTAGATTTTGATGATTCGAGAAGATGGGCCATTTTTTTTTTTTAAAAAGCAATTAATAGATGGGACCACTATTTGTCTTTAAAAGGATGGATTGACAATAAAACTTGAACAGAAATTAAAGGGGGGGCAATTATCTCATCCCTGGAATGCTGGAAGAAATGACAAAGTAAATTCCAAATAAACAATGTAGATATACTCCCAATAGGGTTTCTTGATAATAAAAATAACAGATATTTGGCAAAGTTATAACAAATTTCAAACAAAATGGAATGAATTTGATAAAATACCTCTTGATAAAATTTGATGAAACCAGATGGGACAAGTAAGGATTGGAAAACAAATGTGGTCAAGGCAATTGGCTTCTTTGAAATGGATTGAAACAAAGGATCATTAAATGGAAGAAAAAAGAAGGCCCCAAAACAGACCTAGATCAAATTTTGAAATGGAAATTAGAAAGGAGAAAGGCCTGATGGGGTTTATTTACAAAAAATTAGTTGGAATACAATACAATTTGAAACAAGCTTTGATAGAAATATGGAAAGAGGACCTAAATAATAATGTTTCAGGCATTGAGCATTGGATCGATTCAATCAAAAACATTAAGCATATAAAGATTAGAGAAACACAAAGGAAAATACTGACTAAATGGTACAGAACCCCAATTAAAATAGCTCACATAACAAAAACTACCACAAAACTATGTTGGCACAGATGTGGGAAAATTGGCTCCTATTCCCACATGTGGTGGGAATATGACAGACTACAAGATTTTTATAATAAGGTAAAGAAGGAAATGGAAGAATTAATAGGGTATAAATTGGCTTTGAACAAAAAAGAATTTTTCACACAGAAATTAGACAAAAAAGAAAATATCAAAGCCTGGGGGGAAATTATAAAATACATGATAGTAGCCGCCCAAGCAATTGTGGCCTTGGGGTGGAAAGACCATAGAAAGTGGGAGTTTAAAAATGATACATTATTTAGCAGATTATATGATTCAGGATTACATCTATGAAAGAAGAGCCAAATACACAACATGCCGATTTAAGAAGACCTGGGTTCAGAAATGGGAAAGACTGATAGAAAAAGTCAAAGGAAAAGAAAGATATAAAGAGCTGAACCATTCTCTTTTCATGATTGTTCAATTAAATTAATATCTGAATTAAGATAAGTACTGTTCCCTGAGAGGGGAGAAGGAGGTGAGGGGTGCAAAATCAGTAGACACAAGGGCGAGGTAAAGGTGGGTTTGATAAGATCACTATGAAAACAATATGTGATATATATTCATTATATATTTCAGTATTTAATAATGATGATGGATTGTGATGATATTATACCTGTGTCGATAATAAAAAAGATATTAAATAAAACATGTTGAGATCAAGCTCAGGGACTTGCATGATTAGCGTTGCTAGCCAGAACAAGGACAGAAGTAATTCTTCAGTTTGATATTATCATTCAATTCATTAGCATAGTAGAGTAATTTATGTGCACATGTGATCATTTGTTTATTTTTCCTGCTGAAATGTACATAGCACTGCCCAAGTCCACACATAATACAGATTACATATACCATGTCTGAAATGCTTCTGTATTTGTAATTCTGCTTTTTGCATACATTGAACCATCAGAAAGTAAAAGTATCTTAGTCACTCATGTGGACGGTTTTGGAATTCTAGATTCCAAAAGAAGTACACAAGATTTCATGTTAGCAGTCTCACCTGCAGTTTCTCAGATATGTTGTGCCCCCTCTCCCCCTGCATTTTCTTGTCATTTTACTTTCAGGAATCTTAGCTACAATGCCTCATGGAACCACATATTGTTTCATTTTCCCATCATCATCATGACCATCACATTATTTCAGGAGTCTTACCAACAGTACCTCCTAAGAATCTCAAGAGCTCTCTCCCATTTTATCACCCCTTCTTAGGGCACAACCAGGCAATGCCTAAAATGTATGCCCTCCCGCATTTTCTCTCTCAAATTATAACCTCACATAGATATGTTAAATCTTGTCTAGACACTGGAACTGATGTCAGCCTACTAGTCGTTGTAAACCACCTCATCTTTCTATAAGGTTTAGCATCTTGTTTTAGATGTTTTTATCTAGTTATAAATTCATATTGAGTGTTTCCTGGTCCAGATGCTTGTTTATAAAGCTATTGTCCTCCCAACCCTGCTATATGCCTGTGAAACGTGGACTATCTACAGACGTCACATGTAACTCCTGGAATGATTCTATCAGCGTTGCCTCCGAAAAATCCTGCAAATCTCTTGGGAAGACAGGCAGACAAACGTCAATGTGCTGGAAGAAGCAAAGATCACCAGCATTGAACCAATGGTCCTCCGCCATCAACTCCGCTGGATCGGCCACGTTGTCCGAATGCGCAACTACTGTCTCCCAAAGCAGTTGCTCTACTCTGAACTCAAGAACAGAAAACGGAATGTTCATGGACAGGAAAAGAGATTTAAAGATGGGCTCAAAGAGAACCTTTAAAACTCTGGCATAGACACAGAGAACTGGGAAGCCCTGGCCCTCGAGCATTCCAGCTGGAGGTCAGCTGTGACCAGCAGTGCTGTAGAATTTGAAGAGGCACGAATGAAGGGTGAAAGAGAGAAATGTGCCAAGAGGAAGGTGCATCAAGCCAACCTCAATCGGGACCACCTTTCACCTGGAAACCAATGCTCTCACTGTGGGAGAACATGCAGGTAAAGAATAGAGCTCCACAGTCACCTACGTGCCCACTGCCAGTATGGCGACCTTGGAGGACAATCTTACTCAGACAACGAGGGATTGCCTAAGTAAGTAAGATTAATTGTTTAGTTTGCATGGTTCATTTAAGTTTTCTTTTTCGGTCATTTTGTCTGTTATTAAGTTTAAAGATAGGTTGCTTTATATTGCTTGATGTTGTCTGTTTTCATGTAACTTGTTTATATGTTTGTTCAGTTTCTGCATTGAATGTTTGCCATATATGTTGGAAACTGCCCTGAGGTGGTCTAGAAATAGTCTTCTTCTTCTTCTTCTTCTTCTTCTTCTTCTTCTTATTCCCCTGGGGCATCCAAACAACGCTTTGTTCCTTTGGGACAAAGCAGGAAACCCTGCCTTGTCATGAAGTAATTTGACAGCTGGAAAAACCTGGGTCTTTCAGAGGGCCCCGGTCCTTCCACCTATGGGCGCTGTGTGGATTGGTCCCAGGGATTGTGCTGTATGACTTCCAGGGCCCATCCACACAGCTGTCTCAAGACAGCCCTCACCCTCTCCCACCCCCCAGAAAAGCCTTACCAAAGAAAATAACTTACCCAGCTGCCATTCCCCAATTTTTAGAACTGTCCTGAGGCATAGAAGGGGAGAGGAAAATAGCCCCTGCACCCCTTCTTCTGGCACATCATTTCTACATGCCAGGAGAGCTCCAGCAGCATAGTAATTTTGGTTCCTTAAAGCCATTTCTACTTTCCACTCTAGAGGAGAGATAGGCTTGTCTTTTTGTTTGCTGGGATTACTATTATTAGTAATAATGATTATCTTTTAGAAGTATTTTCTGAAGGAGAGAAACAGGAGGAAAAGAGGGTAAAAGGGTGACTCTCCATCTCCAAACCCCAAACATGTGCACGCACCCACCATCCCTCAGGTACCTAACTCCCAGTCAGTTACACTAAATAAAAGAATAGAAAAATAAGGGAAAATCAAAAAGATTCAACTTTTATGCCAAATAGGGGAGGAGAACCCAAGACCAACTCCCACTTGCTTTCATTGCGGGTGGGTTTTCACATCAGGAGGGTCCTTACCATTACAAGCTCCTAAGATACCAAAGGTACCTAAGAAAATGGAGGAAATGAAAACTGTGCACAACCCTACTGTCTTACTTCTCTCACCTTTGCCTGCCCTCTAAAAACCAGCAACAACAACAACACAACTGTCTTAGCGGTGTCTCAAGACAGATTTGTTGGCCCTCTTTGTATTTATTTCTTGGAAGCAATTTCTGGAAGTTTGACTTGAAACTTGCCAATACAAGTTGCATCATGAGCAAAAACATTTTTTAGAATCTTGAGACACCTATAACAATTTCCTAATGAATTGTGTCTATCTCCCATTTCTCCTCGAAGAAGTCCCCTGGTTGGAATTTCAGTTTTTCAACTTGAAACTGGGTACTTCACCGTCAGTAAAAAGCACTTTCCCAACAACAAAAAGTACTTTTACAGTAAAAGTGCATTTCAAATTGTGGTTTCATGGCAAGGATTGCATGTGTTTTCCCAAAAGGCAATGGTTCATAAGACAATCCTAAGGCAACTGTCCTAATGGGATTCACACAAAAAGAGTGAAGATTTAATGATTGTATTAATAAACCATAGAGTTATATTACAAAGCTTACTTTCCTTCTGATGTTAGGAGCCCTAAACACATCAACCCTTGGAGCTAGCCGGTATGTAATACCACCACTAGCCTTGAGGTTGATTTGACAGTAAAGTTCCTGGGACTCATATACGCTGATGCTCACACTGATCACTCCTGCCTACAGAAAAATGGCTACATTTCTCATGTCCAGTTAGCTAGCCTTAGTACTTGGCAAGCAGCCCACCCAGACAGCTACATGAGTATCTCAGACACTTACCTGCCAGATGACCAACACTGGAGCTCTGCTCAAGTTAGAAAAAACATAAACAGCTGCTTAAATATTTAGTCTAAAGGAAATTCAGGCATGAGAGAAGGGGAATAACATCAGGCTTTTCGGTGTTATAAATATCTTCCAACTTTCCTTTATCAAATTGTCAACCTAAAAATAATGTCAATCCTGCAATTTTGACTTGAAATTAGGCAGTGAAACTTGAACCCAACTCAAACTTCTGTCATATTTTGAGGTGTCTAGCAGGAGGACCCAATAAGTTAAGCTTACTTTTAAAAAGGCAGAAATCTAATGCAACCTGGGTAGTTCTGTACGTGATGTTGCAAAAGAAGTCCTTGTGACCCCCTATTTTCCCAGTAATTTTTAAACCTATAAGAATTTTACCTGCTATACCTTGGCAATCCTCCTTCTATACTTTTTTGCTCCTAGGAATTTAAACTTTTCAGCTGAAACTATGCACATCAAATTGAATGACAATCAGAAATGCAATGTCAGATTCTACGAAAACCAACTACCACAACTAAATGCTGGATTATGCCCTCCCTTTTTGCTTCTTGTACGACCCCTTCTTTTGGAATTTTGTCTTGAAAAAGTATTTCAACCTAGATGACAACCAAAAACATGTCAAGCATGATGTCCCACTGAGTTATGGATACCCCATAGATAGACTTTTATTATAGATTTGTTAGAAATATCTGTCTCCTGATATGAGCACTTTAGTGTTGTTATTGGGTTTTGTTTTGTTTTTACAAAATATTGCATTATTACTAGAAATATTTATGTTCTGGCATGACATGAATACTTAGATGGATTTTAATTTCCCAAGTGATAATGATTTAAATATTAGTAATGTTTATTATAATTAGTTTAATAAAACTGCATTATAAATCCCACTACTAAAAAACCCATTGGATCAATTGTTGAGTGTTACACCAACATGTAGGCAAATCAAAAGTTGCTAGTAATTTAGACCATTATGTATATAAAAACAAGGGTCTTAAGCTTATTGATTTAAGTTGAAGAAATTGTACTCCTAGGGAAAGAAGTATATCATAATCCAGTGTGGTGTGGTGATTTGAGTGTTAGACTATGGGTCTGGAAGACCAGGCAGAATCCCCAACACTGTCTTGGAAACTCACTGGGTAACCTTGACTACAAATCCAGCTCTCTCTGCCTTAGATAAATAATCTTGCTAGGAAAAACTCATTATATGACAACTTGACACGATGGAAAACTACAAGACTACCTTAAAATGTTTTGGTGCCTATGTAGAAAATCATAGTCTATATCCTGCTAAATTACTGGAAGCTCATTCTTTCATAGTGCCCCAAAATTCCTGCCTTTAGCATCTCATTTTAATGATAGGTCAGTTCTGGCATATACAGTAGAATACAGTAACAATATCCCTTAAATCGTTGCCTCCTGATGGCACAGTGAGTTAAACTGAGCTACTGAACTTGCTGACCGAAAGGTCGTGGTGACCTCCCACTGTTAGCCCCAGCTTCTGCCAACCTAGCAGTTCAAAAACATGCAAATGTGAGTAGATCAATAGGGCTCTGCTCAGTTGGGAAAGTAACAGCGTTCCATGCAGTCATGCTGGCCACGTAACCTAGGAGGTGTCTACGGACAATGCTGGCTCTTTGGATTAGAAATGGAGTTGAGCACCACCTCCCAAAGTTGGACACATATAGACTTAATGTCAAGAGGAAATCTTTACGTTCACTATCCCTTAAATCTTAACTTTATTATAGATTGGATGGAAGAAGGGCCTTTTGGGGAAAATATTGTGGAAGAATTCATAATGTCGCAGAACACGATGAGTAGGGGACATCCATTTAGAGTGCCCCTTCCCTTCAATCAGTCAGAAAAAAATATCTCCAGTAGCAGTCTGATTTTGAGAAAATTTTGAGACAGCATTAGATGCTAGAAATGGTTAGGTTCATGTTTAATAAAATAATATAGTGACAAGAAATGTTATTAAATTCATAGCACATAAACAAGAATTGAGTTACATGCCATTCATTTTTTTCTGTAACCTTCATTTTAGTCCCTTAAATTTTTAATTTTAAACACTGTTTTTCAATAAAATGTTCTTTATTTCTCCATGAAGATATGCATTCATTTTATGGTGCATTTCATATATGCATTGAGTTATTAATATTTTCTAATAAAACCATTATTTTGCAAGCATTTCCCTTTTTTGCAATGTATATTTATGCATGTCCTAATAGCTTTATGTTTCTACTACCTTAATATATAAGCATTTTGACTAGATGTCTGTATTGTAGAAACACAAGGAAAGCCAAGTTTCGGTTCATAATATTACTTGGGTTTGCTTATGGGTTCAAGAGGTGCAAATTAGATTCAGAATGGTTTCAGTGGTTTACACCTCCATTACATAAGATTCCTCAAAACAATGGATGATAGATTTAATAGACTCACATCTAGAAAATATATATATATATATATATATATATATATATATATATATATATAATTCTCATATTGAAGTCAGATCAAAAGGTGATTGAGGGGAGGAAAATTTATTTACGTACACAATTATAGTATACTTATTTTATGTCTTCCAGTTCATTCCAATGAAAGATCCACTGTGTAAGAAACCTACCTTTGAAATGTTGAGACTTGGAGTGAATTAATTCTAGCTGCATAATGTCGAGAGCTTTTGTATTGTTTAATCTTATTTAAAAGTTTTCTTTAGCTGAAGAAATTGAAACTTTTGACAATGAATATTAGTTCATTTGAATTGAAGCTGTTATAACCTGGAGTTTAATTTTTCTAAAATATATTTCACTGTCAGGGTCTTTTATGTAGCTTGTCAAATTTCCCCTGCTGCTGGACATGACTGTTTACCAATGAAGTTAAAAGAATAATGCCTTGGAATAATAGCTTTGTCTGAGCTGTGAGTGTCCCTATCAAACCTTGTGAAGGTGAGTCAGTTCCTGCAGAGGTAGCATGCCTTAAGAATGGGAACGTCTCAGCTGGATGCTCATTTACACCCTATGATTAGAAAGTGTGCCTATTATCAGTTTCACTTTCATTCAAGCTCTAGCAAGAACAGGGTGATATGAACATTAACAAAGTACGCTGCATATTTTTAGCCATTTGTTCTCTCGCAGCTCCAGAAGATACTTGACAAGTAGCACCTCCAACACCAGTGCTCATGGGAATGGAACGGCAATTAATTTCACATTGTATCACATGTATCAATGTATTCGCTTCAGCACTAGCATCAGTATGGAAGGAAGGAGTTCTGTCACACATCAGTAATGACAAAATGTTTTGTATTCATCACATCTGTATCTGATCCTCCATCTAAAAGCAGCACAAATGCAAATTAAAGCTTTCAGGCCTCACCTTACCTACGAAATAGAAAAAGATTAACTATTGATGAGAGTGTTTATCTGAACCCAAGTCCATTCTTTCACGTTGTGGTACATTCTTCCTGATGACCTGGAGGGGATCCTTGGGACGGTGAGAGTGACCACTTGCGCTCTAGATCCTTGCTCTTCCTGGCTAGTTAAACTGGCCAGAGAAGGATTGTTGGAATGGTTTGTTGCAATAATAAATGCTTCACTGAGCCAGGGGAAATTCCCGTCCTGCCTCAAGCAGGCGGTGGTAAAACCTCTATTAAAGAAGACCTCCCTTGACTCGACCATATGTAACAACTGCAGACCAATTTCCAATCACCCTTTTTTGGGCAAGGTTGTGGAGCGCGTGGTTGCCTCACAGCTTCAGAGATTCTTCAATGATACCAATTTTCTGGATCATTCACAGTCTGGCTTTAGGCCTGGGTACAGTACCAAGATGACTTTGGTCGCCTTGGTGGATGACCTCCACAGGGAACTGAACAGGGGGAGTGTGACCCTACTTTTTCTCTTGGATATCTCAGTGGTTTTTGATATCATCAGCTATGGTATCCTTCTGGGAGACTCGCTGGGATGGGACTCGGGGGCATGGTTTTACCCTGTGGCTCTGGTCCTTCCTGGAGGGTCATTCCCAGTAGTTGAGGCTGGGGGACTCCTGCTCGGACTCCTGGCCATTGACCTGTGGGGTCCCGCAAGGCTCTATTCTGTCTCCCATGCTATTTAACATCTACATGAAACTGTTGGGAGAGGTCATCCAAAGTTTTGGAGTACGGTGCCATCTCTACACAGATGACACTCAACTCCACTACTCTTTTCCACCAGATTCCAAGGAAGTCCTGAGAATACTGAACCAGTGCCTGACCTCTGTGACGATCCGGATGAGAACGAACAAGCTGAGGATCAATCCTGACAAGACAGAAGTCCTCCAGGTCAGTTGCCTGTCTGACCGGGGTATTGGGTGGCAACCTGTGCTGGATGGGGTTGCACTCCCCTTGAAATCACAGGTCTGCAGTTTGGGGGTCCTCATGGATTCAGTGCTGACGCTTGAAGCGCAGGTGTCAGCAGTGGCCGAGAGGTCCTTCGCACAATTAAAACTCGTGCATCAACTGCAACCTTACCTCATGAAGTCTGACTTGACCATGGTGGTTCATGCCTTAGTTACCTCTAGACTGGACTACTGCAATGCACTCTATATGGGACTACCCTTGAAGACGGCCTGGAAACAACAACTTGTCTAACGTTCGGCAACCAGATTAATAACTGGGGCTAGTTACAGGGAGCAGTCTACCCCCCTGTTTAAAGAGCTCTACTGGCGGTCATTTATTTTCCAGTCCCAATTCAAGGTGCAGGTTATCACCTATAAAGCCCTAAATGGTTTGGGACCCACCTACCTTCGTGACCATATCTCCCTCCATGAACTCGCCTGGGCCCTCCGATCTTCTGGGGAGGCCCTCCTCTCATCCCTGCCAGTTTCACAAGCTTACCTTTTTGGCATAAGAGAGAGAGCTTTCTCCTCTGTGGCCTTCTGACTCTGGAACTCATTACCCGGAGAGATTAGGAAAGCCACCAACCTAGAAACCTTTTTTTTAAAAAAAACAAAAAACCAAAAACCTTAAAACCTGGCTCTTCTGCTGCACATTTGGTGAGTAGTTACATAACCTCACACTATTGCTCAGGCTCAATGTTTTTGTCACTGGAGTACACGTCCACCCTTCGTGGGAAAGCTTGGTTTCACAATCCCCATTTTAATGAGCTTCCCTCTGCAAATAACCTGCTCCTCCTTCTATTTCAACTGAGTTTTTAAATCAGTTCTTTAATCATTTTATTCTGCACATGTGGCCCGCCCATTGTCACTGTGACTGTGTTTATTGTAATCACATATTATTAATGTATTCATATGTTTTATCTAATTATGATGTTGTTGTTTGTTGCTTGTGTTTTTGGTTTTATTTTGCTGTGATTTGTTGTTTGGACCTGGCCTCATGTAAGCCACCCCGAGTCCCCGTTGGGAAGATGGTGGCGGGGTATAAATAAAGATTATTATTATTATTATTATTATTATTATTATTATTATTGGCTCTCCAATATGTGGTGGTCTGCTTCTCACCAATCACAACCCTAATCTATATACTATCTCAAGCTCTTCCATATGCTGAAGAATTCCCATCATGTCTCATACTTCACTAGAATTAAAAGGTGAGAAGTGAAGTCCAAATGGATCTGGAGGGTGGCAAGTTTTCAGATATTCCCCAGCTCAATTGGATGATGGGTGGAAGGGGAGGTTTGGAAATGACGACCAAAAACAGTTCTAGTTTGTGCTGAGACAATATTCCAGATAACAACTTAAGGACTTGTACCCAAATGTATGCCAGCTGTTCACTTGCCAGGAGATGGGCAAAAGAGCTTTGTGACATAACATCTTGGCAACATAAGTTATCGGCAGTGAGATACTTTATGGGTACAAGTGAGGCACTTTCAAGTTCTTCAGATGTCTAGTGCTCTTAATTCAATGTTTTATGGTGCCATGCTCCTCCTTTTATTTCACCCGAGTTCCCTTCTGCTTCAGGTAAGCCTTGTCTGAGAGGGCACTAGGAATCTGAGTGAGTGTTTAAATTTAGCTGCTGGGAGTGTTTGCTTTGTTTGAGAGGTGGGGCAAGGCTAAATTCTTTTAGCCAGCAGTGATTGACAGTTGCAGGGCAGCAATTAGTGGCTCATTGTTCTGGCAGTGAGTCATTCCTGTTTAACCTGTATAAGCCAGGGCCTGAGCTCAAGTGGCAGTTGTGCTCCCACAGAAGTTGAGGAAGTAAGAAGCCATTTTGTTCCCTTCTGCTTCAAGTAAACCTTGTCTTAGAGGGCACAAGGAATCTGAGTGAGTGTTTAAATTTAGCTGCTGGGAGTGTTTGCTTTGTTTGAGAGGTGGGGAGAGGCTAAATTCTTTTAGCCAGCATTGATTGACAGTTGCAGGGAAGGAATTAGTTCTGGCAGTGAGTCACTCCTGTTTAACCTGTATAATCCAGGGCCTGAGCTCAAGTGGCAGTTGTGCTCCCAGAGGAGTTGAGGAAGCAAGAAGCCCTTTTGTTCCCTTCTTCTTCAGGTAAGCCTTGTCTTAGAGGGCACTAGGAATCTGAGTGAGTGTTTAAAATTAGCTGCTGGAACTCACACACTCACTAACCTACACCTTCACCCCTGCATACAGACAACAACATAAAACACACACTAAAAAGGAGGCAATTAGCAGTCTGCAGATGGAACAAACGCAAAAACTTCCCATCTCATGCACAAGCTGTGGCATGTTCCGCTTTTTCACGCAAGAATTACTCAGTTACATCTGCCACAAGTGTAAACAGATGACTCACATGGAACAGAGGATCCAACAACTCAAGGACCATATTTTTTTTAAAAAAATATTCTTTATTGAAGAGTTTTCTTTTCTGTGAAAATATAGGGTGGTAAAAAGAAAAAAGAGAAAAAAAGAAAAAGGGAAGGAGAAAAAAACAGGGTATAAAATAAAGAAAACAGAAAAATGATTAAAAATCAGGACCAGAATGTTGTGTTTCTCCTTTGTTGACTTCTTGAGTATCTTCCCTATGTTTTTTCCTCTTCTTTCTTTTATCTTATCTTTTTCTTCCCTCTTATTTTCTCTTCCTTTCATATTATTACATTTCCAATTTGTTGTTTCAAGTAATTTATTACTTTTGTCCAGTCAGTCTTTTTTATTGGGGTTCCTTTATTTTTTGTTATTATGTATGTTATCCTGTCCATATTTTTAATGTATCATTTTTTTCTATCCAGTTGCTGATTTCTGGGATATCTTCTTTTTTCCATATTTTCGCATAGCAGATTCTTGCTGCAGTGTTCAGTAAAAAGAGGAGTTTATCTGTATTTTTCCACTTTTTGATCTGTTATTCCAAGTAGAAATATCTCCGGTTTGAAAGGGATTCTTATGTTTAATATTTCCTGTAGTATCTTGTGTATTTTTCTCCAGTATATCCTAGCCATTGTGCATGACCACCACATGTGGAAATATGTTCCTTCTGTCTTTCCACATTTCTGTATTAAGACCATTAAGGATATTCAGGAACGCGAGCTGTTCTTAGACACCACACAGCACACTGTCCTAAACATGCAACCCACATCACACCAACATTACGGGGAGGCTCATAAGGAGATCACTTCAGATGTGGACAACCCTCAGGCTTGGAGGAATGTCACCTTTAGAAAGAGACATAGGGCCAGGAAGCCTACTTCTGCTCAGCTGCAATTACACAATAGATTCCAAAATCTCACACAACTAACACCTGACCAAGAAACGCAAAATCTTGGGGAACACCAGAATGGCTTAGATACCGATCAGTGGCTCATCCTTGATAAGTGTGCGGGGGATAGCCCTGACTGGGACAACACCGGGATTGTGGCGCAGCTGGCTGAGCGTCAGCTGCATTAAGATCACTCTGACCAAAAGGTCATGAGTTCGAAGCCAGCCCGGGCTGGAGTGGGTGTCCAGCCATTGTGTAGCCCGTTGTTGACCTTTGCAACCCGAAAGACAGTTGCATCTGTCAAGTAGGAAAATAAGGCACCACCTTGTGTGGGAGGCTAAATTTAACTAATTTATGAGGCCATAAAGAAAGAAGACTCTGGGGAATGTGGAATGCGGAAGAACTTCATCGGTGTCGTTGATGGACGATGAAAAGCAGCAGCTCCCCTGGCGGCCAGAAAAAAAAGTTAAATAGCCTTTGTCTGTTAAATGTTGTTTGTCAAACTGGCATTGAATGTTTGCCATGTATGTGTTTGCTGTAATCCGCCCTGAGTCCCCTGCGGGGTGAGAAGGGCGGAATATAAGAACTGTAAATAAATAAATAAATAAATAAATAAACACTTCACAACATTCACACTTACACATCCATGCAGATATACCAACCCCAGCCATAGACCAGGTGCAACAGGAACACACACAGGAGAACGATAGGCTCTTGGACAAATCTCAATGGATTGTCCTTGACGAATGCACGAGGGATGTCAAGAGGTCAACACTTCACACCTACACAATTCACATCAACAGAACCACTTTTCTAGGGACCTACACACTACATTGCACAAAAGGGACCCTGTCAATCCTGAAAGTAAGCAAGTCTTGGTAGTAGGCAAATCCCTCCTTAGAGGAACTGAAGCTGTGATTTCCAGATCACATGGAATGGCTCGAGAAATATACTGCCTACCGGGGGCAAAAATACTCAGAGACTCACTAGACTCCTCAAGCCCTATCGCCATCCCCCCTCATGTTGATTCATGTAGGAACCAATGATACTGTTAGGCATACTTTTCAAAAGATCACAAATGATTTTTGAGCTCTCGGAACAAAGCTAAAACAATGTAATGTACAGGTGGTCTTTTCATCCCTCCTCCCAGTTGTAAGACACGGTCCTACAAGGGCCAGAAAAATAATACAGGTCAATAACCGGCTTAGAAAATGGTGTCAGAAGGAACGCTTTGGCCTCCTCGACCATGGCTTGCTTTTCCAGGAGGATGGCCTTCTGGCAAGGGATGGGGTGCATCTCACACAAGTAGGAAAACACCTTTTTGCTCACTGACTCGCAAATCTCTTTAGGCGCACTTTAAACTAGGTCTACCGGGGGAGGTGGACAACAACCTTGCGAACAGTACTTTACCCACAAAGTCAGGGAACTGCCAGAAGGCTAAACAGAGGGCTGCACAAACACAATGAGGGCCAAGTAACGAAAGCACAATAATCCCAAATAAACAGCTCGGGGGAAGAACTCAGGGGCTCACATGTCTTTACACTAATGAACAGAGCATGGGAAATAAACAAGATGTACTCTAATTTTTAGCACCACACCACAAATATGATGTCATAGGCATCACTGAAACCTGGTGGATTGACTCCTATCGCTGTAATGTAGACATGGAGGGCTCTAACCTCTTTCACAGAAACCGAACAAAGGGGAGAGGAGGCGGAGTAGCCTTATATGTCAAAAACTGTTATGCTGCAGAGGAGATGCAAGACAGCAATCCGGGAAGCCAGCGTGAAAGCATCTGGATAAGAATCAAGGGAACTAGGACTCAAAAAGATCTCATTGTAGGCATCCACTACAGACCTCCTAGCCAGGAGGAAGAACTTGATGAAGTCTTCTGCCAACAGTCGACCAAACAGTCACAGAGAAGAGATGTAGTAGTCATGGGCAATTTCAACTTTCCCGATATTTGCTGGAAAAGTCCAACAAATTCCTCGCTTGCCTTGCAGACAACTTCATGGTCCAGAAGGTAGAAGAGGCAACAAGGAGGTTTGCTACTCTTGATCTCATCCTAACAAATGCAGAGGACCTGATCGATGTGGTTGAAGTGGTAGGATCCTTAGGAGCAAGTGACCATGTGCTCCTGCAATTTGACGTACAAAGGAAGGCCGAAACTAAGACAAGTCAAACCCACATTTTGGACTTTAGGAGAGCTGATTTCCAAAAAATGAAGGAAACACTGAGCAGCATTCCGTGGACACAGATACTAAAAGACAAGGGAGTTACGGATGGATGGGAGTTTCTCAAGAGTGAAATACTCAAGGTGCAATTGCAAACAGTACCAACAAAGAGAAAAAATAGGACAAGTGCAAGAAGCCAGAATGGATGTCCAAAGAACTTCTAACTGTGCTAAGACTCAAAAGCGACATGCACAAGAAGTGGAAAAAGGGAGAAATCACCAAAGAAGAATTCAAACTAATAGCCAACTCCTGTAGGGAAAAGGTCCGTAAGGCTAAAGCACAAAATGAGTAAATGAGTTCAGGCTTGCCAGGGACATTAAAAACAATAAAAGGAGCTTATTTTGTTATGTCAGTAGAAAAAGGAAGAACAAGGAGGCGATCGGGCCTCTTCGAGGAGAAGATGGGGCAATGCTGACAGGGGATAGGGAAAAGGTAGGACTGCTTAATGCCTTCTTTGCCTTGGTCTTCTCCAAAAAAGAAAGTCATCTTCAACCTCAGCAAGATGGAGTGGATGAGGGATTAGAGGACATCCAACCCCAAATTGGGAAACAAGTCGTACAGGAATACCTGGCCGCTCTAAATGAGTTCAAGTCCCCAAGGCCAGATCAACTACACCCAAGAGTATTGAAGGAATTAGCGAAAGTCATCTTGGAACCATTGGCAATCATCTTTGAGAGTTCTTGGAGAACGGGAGAAGTTCCAGCAGCTTGGAGGAGGCCAATGTAGTCCCAATCTTCAAAAAGGGAAAAAAGGATGACCCAAACAATCACCGCCCGGTCAGCCTCACGTCGATACCAGGCAAGATTCTGGAAAAGATTGTTAAGGAAGTGGTCTGCAAGGACTTAGAAACAAATGCGGTCATCGCTAATAGTCAACATGGATTTATCAAAAACAAGACATGCCAGACTAATCTGATCTCTTTGTTCGATAGAGTTACAAGCTGGGTAGATACTGGGAATGCCATGGATGTAGTGTACCTGGATTTCAATAAGGCCTTCAACAAGGTCCCTCATGACCTTCTGGCAAACAAGCTAGTCCAATGTGGGCTAGGCAAAACTATGGTGAGGTAGATCTGTAATTGGTTAAATAGATGAACCCAGAGGGTGCTCACCAATGCTTCCTCTTCACCCTGGAAAGAAGTGACGAGTGGAGTGCCGCAGGGTTCCGTCCTGGGCCCGGTCCTGTTCAACATATTTATTAATAACTTAGATGAAGGGTTAGAAGGCATGATCATCAAGTTTGCAGATGACACCAAATTGGGAGGGATAGCCAATACTCCAGAGGACAGGAGCAGGATTCAAAACAATCTTGACAGATTAGAGAGATGGCCCAAAACTAATGAAATGAAGTTCAACAGTGACAAATGCAAGATACTCCACTTTGGCAGGAAAAACGAAATGAAAAGATGCAGAATGGTGGGTGCCTGGCTCGAGAGCAGTACGTGTGAAAAAGATCTTGGAGTCCTCGTGGACAGCAAGTTAAACATGAGCCAACAATGTCATGTGGTGGCAAAAAAAGCCAATGGGATTTTGGCCTGCATCAATAGGAGCATAGTGTCTAGATCTAGGGAAATAATGCTACCCCTCTATTCTGCCTTGGTTAGACCACACCTGGAATATTGTGTCCAATTCTGGGCACCACAATTGAAGAGAGATATTGACAAGCTGGAATGTGTCCAGAGGAGGGCGACTAAAATGATCAAGGGTCTGGAGAACAAGCCCTGTGAAGAGTGGCTTAAAGAACTGGGCATGTTTAGCCTGAAGAAGAGAAGGCTGAGAGGAGACATGATAGCCATGTATAAATATGTGAGAGGAAGTCACAGGGATGAGGGAGCAAGCTTGTTTTCTGCTTCCCTGGAGACTAGGACATGGAACAATGGCTTCAAACTACAAAAAAGGAGATTCCATTTGAACATTAGGAAGAACTTCCTGACTGTGAGAGCTGTTCAGCAGTGGAACTCTCTGCCCCGGAGTGTGGTGGAGGCTCCTTCTTTGGAGGCTTTTAAACAGAGGTGCTTTGAATGCAATATTCCTGCTTCTTGACAGGGGGTTGGACTGGATGGCCCATGAGGTCTCTTTCAACTCTATGATTCTATGATTCTATGCTGCACATAGGTTTATTCTATGACTAAGAAACCACAACCATAGATTTTTAAAGGGGAACATTGAAATATTTGATGGTGTATTCTGTAATTCCCATTTCATTTCAGTCTTTCATGGACAATTGAATATATTCACACTGTCACAGAGAGAAAATGAGATTAGTTCAAAGTGAAGGCAATGCTAGCAGAATAGATGAATAACTTGGGGAAAGAACCATCCACAGATTGTCAGAAGAGAATATTTTACAATGTAGGCATTTCCTGACATTGTAATCAGTACAGTTATGAACAGTGTATCCAATGCTTTTCTTCTATCAACCAAAAAAGTGATTAAAAAAAAGATGTTTCACCAAATTTTTGAGTACACTTTTTCATTTCAGTCCAAATATTTCCCTCTTTCCTTCCTACATCATTTTTCAACAACTATGATGTAAAACAGAAGCAATATGCTTTAGTTCTCATGTTGGCCCTAGTTCATCAAAACTGAAATGTATTATATACCATATGATACATTGACATTCTCACTGATGTCAGAAGGTTTTTTTTTAATCCTAGTGCACTAATATTAGTTTCCATAGAGATTTCCTAGGCTGCATTCACTAAATTTATTGGTCCATATATTTGCATAAGTTTTGTTTAAAAAAAGCTATTCTGCTGAAGGACTGTTTTTTCCAGTACAGGCATACATTTCATCTTGCCATTTTTTCAAAATCAAGTCATAGGATGTATTTCCATGCTAAATCTATCATGTTCATAATACTGTTTTGATAGGCCAAGTTTGAAAATCACACATTAGCACTATTGCCTAAATAAAGAATGAAAAAGGGAACCATTTTAGTGTGTGCGTGTGTGAGTGCATGTGCATACATGTGTGTGCTAAATTCCATTATATCTTTGAGCATTTCAGAACTAAGGGAGAATAGTTCCCATTCCTATTTTGACCAGCAAACACACTGTAAAAATGCATTTCAAGAGAGATTTGCCTGGGATAAACCCTTCCATTTTCATCACAGACATTTATCACTGCTTTTAGAAAGAGATCTTTTGAAAGAACCTGCATCAATCTATAAGTGATGATCATTATGATTTCTCCTTCACATGCCTACAAATTCTTCAATTTCTTTTACATACTTTTCCTGGACAGAGAGCAGCAGCTAGGTAGAAATATATCAGCCTCAGCTAGTGACAAATAAGCAAAAAGAAAACTCAGCTCAAAGCATACAGCAGGATTACCAGACCTGCATACTCAAATAGCCCCTTCAATATATGCCTGCAATATCCAACTCCTTCAAGCTGCTCTGCTCCCATGTTCCAATCTGCATTTCTGCAGCAGTGCTATAATTGCTTTCCCCACATAGAGACAGTAGGGGCTGAAAGCTGTTTACATCTCAGTCACCCATTTGCAGCATGCACGAGATAATAGATTTGATCGCTAACTGCATGAAACAGCCTAATTGATTTCACAAAATAACTCCCATTTCAAGGTCACAAACAAAGCTTCCCTGGAGAAGGTGCACTAGATGGAAAACAGAATGCATCTTGCCTGGTACCATTGCCTGGGGCTAAGTGATCTGTGGATGGGGATCTGAAAGTGTCTATTTTGATGTGTGACTTGTTTTGCTATGAGACTACAGTATGACCCCCATAGTAGCAGGAGATACATTTCAGTATTTTCCATTAATACGTGAAACTGAGGGTAACAGTGAATGCAATTGAATGAATCATATTCTATATAAGGGCCTCATCACACCAGAGCATAAATCCACTTTAAATCTATTTTCTGTCTCCTGCAGAATTCTGAGGTTTGTAGTTCATGGAGGGGCCTTTAAACTGCTCAGCCAAGCAGGACCTGGGCTTCACTAAACTACAAATACCAGAATTCTGCAGGAAGCAGTAACCGGATTTAAAGTGTATCCATGTTCTAGTGGGATGAGGCTGTAAGCCTCACTAGGTCCGGCAATATAATACCAAGGTTAGCTTCTAAAGGAAGAATACCACAGAGTCATGCTGGAAGAACGAGGACATTTTTCAATTTAGTTGCCTTGCAGTAATCATCCCATATACATTTTCCACACAAATTGATGTAAACAAAATTTTGCTATACAGTATTAGTAGTCTCTAGGGAATCCATGGGGAAAATCCAGAGAACCCAGGTATCAGGAAGGTAAAATTTAAAACATAAAGAACGATTATCACTGTTCAATGGAGAAAAAGTTGCGGGCCTGAAAATAGCTGTTCTTTTATTATTTTGGGGTGCTGAAAATGAAAATGACATTTAAAAGTGTATATTGGCTTTAGTTTTTATGATATAAGCAATCACGTGATCACATATGGTTGAAAAAATGCATGTTGCGACTTACACTATGGAAGATTCTAGAATATTCTAGAAAGTTTGATGACGCAGTATTAGTGCCATGTGCAAAAGCCAGAAAGCCCTATATAAGGCCAGACTTTTGAACGGTGAGGGTAAGTCAGTTGAAGACTGAGACAGTATCGTTAAACATCATTTTACATTGTTCTTTTTACTGTAGTTATGCCTCGCACGTGTGTAAATAAAGCAGATAATTTCTGCTATGTTTGCGGCGAAGTTACTTTTGAATCACAAAAGAGACGAATAACAGCAGTGATTAGGAAAGCCTACAAGTTGTATTTTGAGTGAGAAATAGGAGACCAAGACAAAAGTTGGGCGCCCCACATCTGCTATAATTCATGTGGATCGAGACTTGTCCAGTGGCTGAAGGGGAAAAAGTCTTCCATGCCTTTCGCAGTGCCAATGATTTGGCGGGAACCAATTGATCATGTCAGTAATTGTTACTTTTGTATGGTGCCTCCAATTCAGAAAGGTGTTACAAATAGAAGAAATCGTTTATTCAGTATCCAAACATTCCTTCAGCAATGCGTCCAGTACCTCATGGAGAAGGACTACCGATTCCAGAAGCACCTGAATCTTTCATAATTGACTACAGTGAGGAAGAACCAGACGAAGCTTGTAGTGATGATCCAGTAGCCTTCTTTGACCTCGATTTTCTGCCAGCCACATCCAATGAACCGCATCTCATAACACAGATGGAACTCAACGACCTAAGAACAAGGCCAAGGTTTTAGGTTCAAGACTGAAGCAATGGAATCTCTTGGCAGAGAGACCGTCAGAAAGACCTTCTTCCACTCTTTGGCCAGGTAGGTGATATTGCTGTTTGTAAGAATATCTGCGATTTAATGTCGGCCCTCTACATAAATTATAATCCTCAAGAGTGGAGGTTAGTCGTTGACCCTTCCAAAACAAGTCTTAAAGCTGTATTACTGCATAATGGGAATCAGTTCCCATCTATTCCAGTTGCTTATGCAGTTGCAATGAAAGAAACATATGAAAACCTGAAAGAGCTTCTAAGATGCATCAACTACGATCAACATCAATGGTCAGTCTGTTGTGACCTAAAAGTTGTTGCTATCTTACTTGGTCTTCAGGGTGGATATACTAAGTATTGTTGTTTTTTATGTGACTGGGACAGTCGTGCCAGAGAATTGCATTACATCAAAAGAGACTGGCCGCTAAGGCAGACATTGCAGCCGGGGAGTAAAAATGTAAAACATCCGGCATTTATAAACAGTGACAAGATCATATTACACATAAAGCTGGGATTAATGAAAAACTTTGTCAAGGCAATGGATAAGAATAAACCAGCTTTTATGTACCTGAAAGGTAAATTTCCATCAATTAGTGCTGCAAAAATAAATGAAGGAATTTTTGTTGGCCCACAGATCCGTCAACTTATGGGCGATGACGAGTTTCTTTCTCTATTGAAAGGAAAAGAAAAGGCTGCGTGGATATCATTCATGTCAGTAACATCAAAGTTTCTTGGAAACAACAAATCATCAAACTACAAGGAAGTGGTTGAAGAACTACTCCAAGCCTACCATCGTCTTGGATGTAACATGTCATTAAAAATTCATTTCCTTGACTCGCATCTGGATTTCTTTCCATCAAATTGTGGGGCAGTGAGCGACGAGCATGGTGAGCATTTCCATCAACAAGTTGCCACTATGGAAAAAAGATACCAAGGCAAATGGACTCCGTCAATGCTGTCAGACTACTGCTGGAGCATTGTAAGAGACAATCCTTTCCTTGAATACAAAAGAAAAGTCAAGAGAAGCAAACATGATATAAACTAAAGTCATGATTAAAGCGACATTTAAACTTTCAGACTTTTCAACTGCATTAGGCCTACTAATATAGTTTCTTGCTGCACAAACATAAACAATAGACTTATTAAATAAATATTTCTCATGTATAAACTATTGGCAATATAATTTGACTAAAATTCAGTAAATATTCACAGTTTATATACATGCAGTAAGGTTAGGCACATTATCATAATATTAATGAATTACCTATTGTGGAGAAAATTGAAATAGCTGTTGCATAAAAACCAGAGCCAATTAACACATTTAATTATTATATTTGAATTCAGCATGTTAAATTTATTAAGAAACGGCACATTTCGTTTCCGCAACTGAGAAAAACTGAAAATTTGTAGAACAGTTTAGTATAAATCAGGTGCGGGCAAATCCCAGCCTGTGGACTCTTTCCTTTGGCCCTCATCTGGCTCTGCCCACCACATTCCAAGGCTGAGAGGAGGGCCTTCTTCATACCAACTGCCTTGTGCCAAATGCCCACCCCACAAATGAACCCCTTTGCTTCCACCCTGCTCCAACTGCCCTCGACTCTGCTCCCTACCAGCCTGGTTTGGCCCAACCTACCTGCCCAGCCCCAGCTTGCAATGCGGCCCCTCTCAATAGGGTTTACCCATGCCTGGTAAAATCATTACCTATTATTATAGATATATTGATGGCTTGCTGTGCAGTCACTGCTGTTATTCACACAGACTTTAGATTGTATCCCTTGGCTGTTTTTGGTACATCTCATGTTTTTATTAATGCCACCCTATTTCCTATGCATGTCTAATTAGAAGTAAATCCAACTGAATTCAAATATTTGTTGGCATGTTTGCATAGGATTCCAACATTAGAAATAAAGTGTTGGGAAAACAGCCTCCAAAGTGTTTTGTTCCCAGAAAACTACAAAATAATAAAGGCTCTCCTATAGCAGCAAAGCAGCTTATTCTTCAGAGAATATTATCAGAACCTGGGAGAACCCCTTGCAGTGCACTTATCTTTCTTGATGTTAGCAGTGATGTGTGCAAACTACAACAACATAGTTTGGAAACCCATACATTTCTTGCTTTCCATCAATTCTACTACAAAAGGATAGTTGTCCTTTGACACTTTTCAATGGAGCAATTTACTCTTCCATTGCAAGACCTTCTGACAACCTCTAAGATTTTCTTCTACCCTCTTCTGATTTAATGTCAGAAATCTCCTGTGAATTTAAACACATATTCAAATATATTACTTTCACACTTGAGTAGACATGATTACTTTTATTGTTATTGCTTATCAATCGTTTACAGCATGCATGGCAATGTAGAGGACATGAGAGTGAAACATTTCTTCAAAGCTCCACTCAGAAGGAAAAAGCATATGTTAGAAAGTATTTGAACTGATCCTCTGGCCATCTCATGTATATTTTTATTCTAAATTATCGAAGGTTGTTTCCAGAGAAAAAAAGACAGTTCTATGTTACTGCAGCTCTGCTACTCATCCAAAATCTAAACAGTTTATTCCTCTTATGTGTATCCAGATGGGAGGAAAGAAGAGGTTTATAAGTCATATTGCACCAGCTATATAGAAAATGATGTTTCAGCAAGTAACAATATGGCTGAATATAGTAGGGACCAGAAACAGACCTTGAAGAAGTATATATGTTAAACCCACTTCCCGAATTGAAACATATTTTACTTCCTCCCTAACATTATTCTCTTACATGCACACACACACACACATATATTTTGGATTTTTTAAAAAAAATGAATTGAAGCCATTTCTACTCCAGAATACCTATAATTGAGATCTCTGAAACCGTGTGACAAGATGTATATATGAGAGCTTGGGAAAACTACATTTTTGAAGTAATATGTCCCAAATTCCCCAATCAGGAAACTCTGGAAATTGCAGTTGGAAGAAGTATCTTTTCTATGTTCTGAAAGATACTGACAGGGAAAGAAGATGAGAAGAAAGATTGGTTTACTTTTAGCCTGATTTCATGTAGGTTGTCATAGATAAAAGCACTGCTTAATGCTTTTAGATGCATTTAGTTCTGTAGAGGTTTCAGATGTTTGAGTGTCAGAATCCTGAATCCTGCCATGTTTATTTGAGTCTTGCCATGTTTATTTTTTGTTTCTTATATGTATTTGCTTTTACTAGCTGTGCCTATACCTACTGAATGGCAGTTGTTGTCATGCCTTGACAAGGCTGATATTTGTTTGTATTGATGGGGACCTGCTTGAGAAAACACTCATTGGTTAAACAGTATTTACCATATCTAAGTCTAGAAGACTTATTGAGCTGCTGCAACAGAGTTCAGCAATAGCTTCAAGACCATTATCCTGTAAGAGCATGGTGAGGGACTGTTAGAAGTGTTTTGGTTTGAGAATCAATTGGAAGGGGGGGGGGGCACTCAAGATGTTGCATATTGCCAAATGGAATGAAACCTGACAAAATATTTGAATTGCTTGAACAGTTGTGCAGTCACTTTCTTCATAGATGTAAGACTCATTAGACTGTTAAATGGTTAGTAACTTTGTTGTCTTAATGTTTCTACATTTTGAAAACTGCCTTTACATGACATCAAGTGAAAACAACTTCCCTTGTCAATCTTAATGTCAAAATGGTCTTCTCAAAGTTACTAAATCTTTTTCTAAAAGTTCAAAATGAAAAGGCAGAACTGCCCAATACCTGCTTTGATTTTTTTTCTCCTAAAGAGAACTGTGTGTATCAGCATCCATCAGCAGAGACCTTGGCAAGTAATCTGGATTGCAAATCAAGATTGCTAAAAAGATAGTCAGGAATCGAGTAATTAATCTAAATGAGTTCAGATCTGCATGCCAAATAAAGTGCATTCCAGAGCTTTGAAGGAACTTGCTGATGTATTCTCTGAATCACTTACCATCATTTTTTGATAAATACTGGAAATGGGTAAAGTGCTAAAGACTGAAAACAAGCAACTCTTGTTCCTCTTTAAAAAAGGGGGGGGGGGGTCAGCTCTCTTCATGACAGGGTGGAGGAAATACTTATCAAATTGCAGATGATCAAATATGGAAAGTGTAGGTAATGCGTTGGTAAACAGGATCAGAATTTAAAAGGACCTTGATATGCTATAAAACTGGGCTGAGATTATTGAACTGAAATTCAACAGAGACCAATGCAAAATTCACAAGATCCAAATGCACTGGTACAAGATGGGGGATATGATGCTCAATACTATTACAGATGAAAAGCACATTGGAATTATTGCTGATCATATTGCTGAACATGGGTCAGAAGGGTAATGTTGCAGCAAAGAAGGCAAATGCTACATTATCCTCCATTAACAGAAGTATAGTTTCCAAGTCAAGGGAAGTAATAGTCTCAATAGATTCTGTGCCCATCAGGCTGCATATGGAGTATTGCATTCAGTCCTGGGTGCCTCATTTTAAGAAGACTATAAACAAACTGAAGCAGATTGAGAGAAGGGTAACAAGGATGATAAGAGGCACAGAGAACAAAACACATGAGGAGAGATTGAAGGAGCTGGGCATGTTCATGAAGAGAAGTTTGAGGGGTGAGAGGATCACACTCTTTGAATACCTCAGAAGCTGCTATAAGGAGGAGGGTGCAGGTTTGCTCTCTGCTGGGATTTACCATGCATCGTGGCAAATCTGGTGGGGCCCGGCACAGTGTGTGTGTGTGTGGGGGGGGGGGGACCCATTGCCCTGTACCCTGTATTGGCTGCCTTCCCCCTCACCTCATCCCATGGGGCAAGTGCTGTTGCCCAGCTCCCTGCTCCCACCATTTTTCCCCTATTCAACAAGGGAAGCCTCCCATGTTGCCACCACTGCCTCCTTCAACACTTTGGCTTCACGTGAGACACGGAGCATAGCCAGAAGTAGATCGACGTCATGTGATGGGATCCAGCAAGCTCCGAGCTTGAAGTGAAGTAAAAGTGTCATAGAACTGGCTAGTTTGCCGATCTGATGAGGTTGTAAGTGTTATGTTTTTACAAGAAGATAGTTTTCTATTAACATTTTAAGGAATGGTTTGACAGTGAGAACAATACAATAGTACAATTGTCTGATGGAGTCTCATACTCAGGACATCTTCAAAAAGACACTGGGCAGCCATCTGCTGAAGATATTCTACCTTGGAAATCCTGCATTGAGCAGGGAGTTTGATCTGATGGCCCATAGTGCCCCTACTAACTCTACGATTCCATGATTCTATGACTATTTTGAAAGTTCCCCCAATTAAGCTGTTGTAACATTAATATTTGTACTGAAGTGTAAAAGATTAATTGTGTCATACTGCCTCCAAGGCACTCATGCTGTCACACTTCTTCATTCACCTTTATTTTCGCAAACAACTTGGATGGTTTGAGAGAAAGTGACAGGTCCAATGTTACCTGTGGAAATTGATTACTAATATTTCAATCCTGGGCATTCCCTACTTGGAAGTAAACCCTACAGATTTCCACAAGGCAACAAGGTGATAGGATTATAGCCAAAGTGGGAATTTGATCCTTGCCCTCATTATCACTCACCCTAACCATTTTACTATTCAGGTTTCCATTTCCCTGTCTAAATATGGGTTCACATTTTGCTCTTTTAAGAATTCATCTGCATACGAATCCCTGGAGATCTGACTGTGTGCAATACTACAGAAGACAAGGAGTGAAGCTCTGCCAGGCTTTAGATTTTACTGATAAAGTGCCACAAAACTCTTGCAGAGAGAGAGATATTCAAAGAAAGAGAATAATAATTGGAGAAGCCCTTCACTCATTCTGATCAGTGAGCCACTATGTGGGAGATGACTTTTACAAATAAACAAATATAATCCATAATTCTATTTTTTTCTATTTGTGATTATACTCCCAGCAATGGTTTATCTACATCATGTTAGCCTAGAGGCTCCTAAGGAAGTTGGTGCTGTGACTGCTATATTATGAAACCATTTGATGCAAGCTTAGATTATGTGAAATCTTTAAAAGTTACCAGTTGTGCCAACACAAAATAACTGGGCATGTTGGCCACAACTTAGTTCACCTACCACAATCAAAAATCAGATGTACTGATAGAATCTTCAGTGGGTAGATAGTAGGCCTGGGTAACAACGGAAAAATTTGTTTCTAAAATCGATTCGTTTTTTGGGGTTTTTTGCGTTTCGTTATTTAAAATAATTACAAAATTTTCCTTTAAAAAAGTTTGATATTTACGAAATTTCGTTAATATTAATGAATCGATTTGTTAATGGCGGACGCGATTGCGCAATATGCTAAAAAAAACCTCCAAACGGGACAGGGGGAACTTCTGAAGCTTCCCTCTCCCTCTGTTGTTGACTGTTGGTGTGATAAAACAAACAACAACTATATTATATTATATTATATATTATTATATAATATTATTATATTACATTATTGTATATTATATTATATTATATTATATTATATTATATTATATATCATTATATAATATTATTATAATATTATTATATTATATTATTGTATATTATATTATATTATTATAATATTATTATTATATTATATTGTAGTATTATTGTATATTATATTAAATATTATAATATATTATATTATATTATATTATTATTGTATATTATATTATATATTATAATATATTATACATATTATATTATATTATATATTATTATATAATATTATTATAATATTATTATATTATATTATAGTATATTATTTTATATATTATAATATATTATACATATTATATTATATTATATATTATTATATTATTATAACAACAAAAATAGCTAGAAGCACTTAATTTAGTGATCTACTTCTAGTATCAAGAACTAAAGTCTGTAGCAAATTGCTGTGCCAAAAACATAATTTAGCAAATAATCCAGATTATTCTGTATATAATCTGGGATAAGAGCAGTTCAAGCAAACTGCTTCAGAATCACAGGGTTAGAAAACATTGGGTGGAAGCAAGGAAAAGTGTTCTCAAAAAACTGTCCCAAGCCCACACAGCATGCCCAAAAGCAGAAGATTAAGTCAGAATGAAATGTCCATCCAAAAACAATCCGATGTAAGAATCCAGTCTTTAAACCGCTTTGAAACGGCTTGTCTCAACCCAGCTAAAACTCTTCCTTGGCCAGCAGCTTAAAACTATTTTAATATATAATATAATATAATATAATATAATATAATATAATATAATATATAATATAATTATTATTAAGAATGGATGGACCTGTCAGGGGTGCTTTAATATACAATTATATTAATATAATACAATATACAATAATAATATAATATAATATAATATAGTAATATACAAGCCACCTTGTCTCTCTCCTGAGGAATCTGTACAAGGACCAAGTAGCAACAGTCAGAACTGACCACGGAACAACAGACTGGTTCAAGATTGGGAAAGGCGTACGGCAAGGCTGCATACTCTCACCCAACCTTTTTAACTTGTATGCAGAACACATCATGCGATGTGCGGGGCTGGATGAATGCAAAGCTGGGGTGAAAATTGCTGGAAGAAACATTAACAACCTCAGATATGCAGATGACACCACTCTGATGGCCGAAAGCGAGGAGGAGCTGAGGAGCCTTCTAATCAAGGTGAAAGAAGAAAGCGCAAAAGCCGGGTTGCAGCTAAACGTCAAAAAAACCAAGATTATGGCAACAAAAATGATTGACAACTGGAAAATAGAGGGAGAAACCGTGGAGGCCGTGACAGACTTTGTATTTCTAGGTGCAAAGATTACTGCAGATGCAGACTGTAGCCAGGAAATCAGAAGACGCTTGCTTCTTGGGAGGAGAGCAATGTCCAGTCTCGATAAAATAGTGAAGAGTAGAGACATCAGACTGGCAACAAAGATCCGCCTAGTCAAAGCCATGGTATTCCCTGTAGTAACCTACGGATGTGAGAGCTGGACCTTAGGGAAGGCTGAGCGAAGGAAGATCGATGCTTTTGAGCTGTGGTGTTGGAGGAAAGTGCTGAGAGTGCCTTGGACTGCGAGAAGATCCAACCAGTCCATCCTCCAGGAAATAAAGCCCGACTGCTCACTGGAGGGAAAGATACTAGAGACAAAGTTGAAGTACTTTGGCCACATCATGAGGAGACAGGAAAGCCTAGAGAAGACAATTATGCTGGGGAAAGTGGAAGGCAAAAGGAAGAGGGGCCGACCAAGGGCAAGATGGATGGATGGCATCCTTGAAGTGACTGGACTGACCTTGAGGGAGCTGGGGGTGGTAACGGCCAACAGGGAGCTCTGGCGTAGGCTGGTCCAGGAGGTCACGAAGAGTCGGAGACGACTGAACGAATGAACAACAACAAAGTAATATAATATATAATAACATAATATAATATAATATACAATAATAATATATTGTAATAATATAATATAATATTATTATAGTATATTATTATTGTATATTATTATTATTATTATTATTATTATTATTATTATTATATTACATTAAACCGTTTCAAACCGGTTTAAAGACTGGATTCTTACTTCAGATTGTTTTTGGATGTTTCCTTCTGACTTAATCTTCTGCTTTTGGACATGCTGTGGTCTTGGGACATATTATATAGATATAATATGATATATTATAATATAATATATACAATTATAATATAATATAATAATAATATAATATAATAATACACAATTATAACATATAATATAATATAATATAATGATATAATATACAATAATAATATAATATAATATAATATAGTAATATAATATAATATAATATGGTAATATAATATATAATAACATAATATAATATACAATAATATTATATTATTATTGTATATTATATTATATATAATATATTATAATATAGATTATATTATATTATATATTATTATACTATATTATAATTAAGCTGTTCCTCCTAATCCTCCTCCTCCTCCTGATTCTTCTCCTCCAGCTGGCTGCAGGATTCTGAGTTATATGGCTGTGTGGAAAAAGCTGGGTTATGTGAGGCCACACTGCCATATAATCCAGTTTAAAGCCCGTTTTGGGGGATTTTGTGCTTTGAGATTCTGAGTTATATGGCTGTGTGGAAAAAGCTGGGTTATGTGAGGCCACACTGCCATATAATCCAGTTTAAAGCCCGTTTTGGGGGATTTTCTGCTTTGAGATTCTGAGTTATATGGCTGTGTGGAAAAAGCTGGGTTATGTGAGGCCACATTCCTGATAGTTCGGCTGATCGGCTGATCAGTAAACATATTCATGAATTTCCTACTGTTATATTAAGACTCTTACCCATGCTGTGACAGTAATCTCTCCCCCCCCCCCCCCCCCGTTTAAAAAGTTTGAAGACCCCTGATATATAGTAATAAATAATAGTTTGAAGCTGCTGCCCAGGAAGACAGCATGAGGAAAGAGGAGGGAAGCAGCAGAGCAAAGGTGGCTGGCAGGAGGGGAGAGACTGGAAGTGGGGCAAATGCGCGGCTTGCTAGCTTGCTACCGGGGAGGGAATGAGACACGGTGCTTGGGAGCGCCGGATTGGCTCCCAGCGCACCCAGCATCCTCCATCCTTAAACCTCATTTCCGAAAAGGGCGGAAGCTCGTAAAAAAGATGGAGGATGCCGTTTCGATATTTAAAAACACTTCCGGGTTTGAAAATAAGTTTTGTAATCGTTTTGTAAATGTTAAAAATAACGAATAATTAACGAATTACAAAATTAACGAACGAAACCGCCCAGCCCTAGTAGATAGTGTATAGGCAAAGCAAGTTTGAGGTGACACAAACCCAGATGGTTTTAAGACCAGCAAAATGATTAAGTGGAGCTGCAGGCAACATAGGTCTAGTACACATCCGGGCAGAGATTTTTTGGCTGTTTGCCATATGTGCAGGCCCTTATATTACAGTAAGTACATTATTGCATGAGGCTTGTTGTGTGCATTTATAACTTCTTTAACTATAAATGTAAGTGCTCACAATCACACAACAAGATTCTTAAACTAATTTTTCAACTGATTTTTTGGGTGTCCTTTTCAATAAATGAGAGGAAAATGCAAAAATACTGGGAGGCTTTGAAATGATGAAAAAGTCTAATAGATCACTTTTCCTTCAGGTAGGAATGCAACAAAAACTCAGAAACATTATAATCTTTGATGAGAATAGATATGCTAAAGCTTTTCTGTGACAATGTGGGATATAGATGTCAATATAGATGGCTGATTGATTTATATCTCAATGCAACTAGCAACCCCCATAAGAAAAGGGTCAACCCTTTTTTACATTTTGGGAAAAAATATTGGTGGGAAAATGTGCTTCCTTATCGGTTGAAATCTGCATTCTTCCTCATAACAAGGGGTTCTTTTAAGCAAAACTCAAAGTTTTAGGCACAAATGTCTCCCTGAAACATGCCAACGTTCAAATAAAAGCATTGCAAAATACCCAGAGCATTTTCAATTTATAGCAACCCTAACATGATCCTATGGAGTTTCTTTTGGTAAGATTTGTTCAGAGAAGGTTTTTCATTGCCTTTCTCTGAGATTGGGAAAGTTTGACCTATCCAAGATCACCCTTCAGGTTTCCATGTCTGAGTAGGAATTTTGAATCCTGGTTTGCAGAGTCCAAGTTCAACACACAAATTGTTGTTGAACCACGCCTCCCCCCCCCCCCAAATATTTATAGTATACCAGGAGATTTTTAGCAAATAATATTGTTTTTTTCTTATTATTAAAACCTTTCCAATGGACCCGGAGTTGCGAAATGCTAAAGCGATGTAGGCTCTAGAATGGATCTAGAAGGAGCTGTACCGTAAGTACAAACTCTATCATATCTAACCCTATAATAAAATGTATCGATTTGGTGATTGCTGTATAACTTGTATCTTTTATGTACTAAAATGATAAACTGTATAAACTTTATCAAATGCATATATTAAAATATCTTTGAAGGCAGCCACCTTTCCGTGGCCCCAATTTACATAATCCTTTGGGAAAGGAGATCATGGCCAGGGTCTCTCCAGCTATTTCATAATCCAACTAATTATCAGAATCTTTGTATGTGTATGTAGATAAGTGACCTTCTTTATCAACAAAATAAGCTCAAGATGTTTTGTTTTCTTTTAACTTTGGGCCTGAGAGTCTGCCTCTCCTGTGGAAGAGGGGGTTTAGTAGCAGGTATGAATTCTATAACTCTCTATGCCTGCAGCCAAGTCCTTGACTGTCTACAATCATTGCCTTTGTCTTCTAGTCTTGCATGTTGTCTCATACAGAACCAGATACTTGAGTTAATCAGAGACTCATTAGCATATCCAAACCATTATTTCCTCATGGACTGTACTCTCCGAAGAGGCGTCTCTCCAACAGATTGGTCCTTTGAACCAACCGACCACCAGCTGTCATTTTTCCCACTATGGGAATCCTCTCCTGCAGCTTGTGACATCAAGAGAACCCCCAAGCAATCTGGGCACAGATCCTAGCCTGCCTCTTTTAGCCAATCAGGAGAGTAATCGCTGTCAGAACTATATAAAAGAGTCCTGTATTTCTTTGTGAGTTTATGTTTGTAACTTTTGAAGCAAATTGCTTGTACTTGCATCCTTTTCAGCCAAATCGTAATAAACCTCTGTGTTTTTGCCTTCAACCTGGGGATCTTGTTTCTCTGTTCTGGCTGATCTGGTTTAGCAGATATTTACTGGGCACAGACTTCTTAACTGTGATCCTAGCTGAAATCACTACACCACACCAAATTGAGCATTGATATTCCTCCTTGAGAGGGGGTTTCTTAAGGGAAACTTTAATGAGGCATAATGAGAACATTAGGCTGGAGGTTCAATACTTCACCAAGATTTTTTTGCAGAAAGTGAAGGTGTGGGATGTATTGAGATTGTAAGGAGATCTGTAAAATTTAAGGTCTCAATCTCAGAGAGGTAGTTGGAGAATGCTTTGAGATGAATTAATGCCTGTTTGATCCGAACTGATTTTACATTGTATTGTCGAAGGCTTTCATGGCCGGAATCACTCAGTTCTTGTGGGTTTTTTCGGGCTATATGGCCATGTTCTAGAGGCATTTCTCCTGATGTTTCGCCTGCATCTATGGCAGGCTTCCTCAGAGGTCTGCTGGAGCTGGGAAAAAAGGGGTTTATATATCTGTGGACAAAATCTGGCTACCAGTATTAAAAAATTCTAAAATTAAAACAGCAGAGAGAAAAACAGGCAGGGACATCTAAGCACCTTTCATTAAGAGTTTGCTCCAGGCACAGTCAGCCCATTGTATGCTAATCAAGGTGGTCAGTTGAAAAGATTCACACCTAGCCCAACTTACAAAAGCCTTTTGTCTCACCCTGGTCAGTCCACAGATATATAAACCCCTTTTTTCCCAGCTCCAGCAGACCTCTGAGGAAGCCTGCCATAGATGCAGGCGAAACGTCAGGAGAAATGCCTCTAGAACATGGCCATATAGCCCGAAAAAACCCACAAGAACTGAGTGATTTTACATTAATTGATTTTAGGAGACCTCAGTGTAAACTCAGATAGGGAATTGCCATCAATTTATATTTTTACCATTCTTGAGATTTTTTTGGTCGTGTCAGGAGCGACTTGAAAAACTGCAAGTCGCTTCTGGTGTGAGAGAATTGGCCGTCTGCAAGGACGTTGCCCAGGGGACGCCCGGATGATTTGATGTTTTTAGCATCCTTGTGAGAGGCTTCTCTCATATCCCCGCATGAAGAGCTGGAGCTGATAGAGGGAGCTCATCCACCTTTCCCTGGATTCAAACCTACGACCTGTCAGTCTTCAGTCCTGCCGGCACAGGGGTTTAACCCACTGCACCACCAGGGGCTCCTTGAGATGAACCAAGACAACAGTAAGAAAAGAGCAAATTAATAAATTAAGTGAGGAAATTAGTTAATGTCGCCAATATTATTAATGCTATCACCCTTGATTGATGTATAAGGGAGAGGAAAGGCCAGTTTGGTGGCCAGAAGGGAAGAGTTACAGAGATGATGAGAATTCCTCATCAAAGGGAAACTTCAGCAACATCTCTAGCCCTTCTAGTAGCTATTACCTAGCCGTCCCCAACCCAATGACTTACAGATATTTGAACTCCATTTCCAAGTATTCCTGTACATTGGCTATATTAGAAGGCACCATGGGTGTGGGAAACACAGTACCTTGCAGAATTTAGTATCTTGGTGTTAGTGGTGGTGGATTTGGATAAAATGATGAAAATGCTGCCATTTGAGGCTAAGAGAAGGGTAATGCATTTCATGAGCCAATGTGATGTAGTGATCTGAGCACTAGATAATAACTCTGGAGACCAGGGTTCAAATTACTACTCAGACATGAAGCCTGCTATGTGACCTAAAGATAGTCATGTCCATCAGCCCCAGAAAAAAGGCAATGGCAGATATCTTCTGAACAAGTCTTGCCAAGAAAATCCTGTGGTAAGTTCACCTTAAGATACCATAGGTCAGAATGATTTGAAGATACATAATAACAATGACGTCAGCTAAAGATCTCCCTTAGAGCTCATTCATACTCTTCTTCCTTAGCATTTCCCCTCAAAATCTCTGTTAATTATACACTACCAAGAGAAAATATGCCAGCGATGCCACTTTACCACTAGTATCTGTCAGCCACCTTTAAGAATAGGAGTTGGTTTGCAAAACTACACTGGAGACAGAATTTAGTGGAAAGCACAAGGGAGATATACACGGTGTATGTGAGAAAATTCCATCAATGGTTATTTAACCATTAATTATTGCTGAAGGCAAGAGTACATTTTAAATTATTTCATTCTTGTGCAAAATTAATACACATCCCAGTACATTCCTTTACAATCTTGAAAATATAGCAAAATCTTTCCTCCCACTGTGTGAAGCCTTTTAGTCATTCTTTAAAATGGCATGGGAACTGGTAGGTTCAGAAACTAGTCTTTTTTCATAAGTGCTTTTTGCATAACCAGCAAATGCAAATATATCATTTCTTAAATGTAGAAAGTGAAGTAGGTATGTATGAGCCTCATTTATCAAGGTTCTTTCTTTAAGTGAAAGTCCCACTCAATTTGTCATGCTTTACAAAAATGTAATGAATGGGTTTCCTATGTCTGCCCTGATCTTCTTTGCGACCATTTAAAATGGCAATTCCTTCTCATTTTAAAAGATGTTTAAAATTAAAACTTTAATTTCCACTGAAGCTCATTGCCCTTTAAAGGTTGAATCAATGGTTAGTGATCAAAAAAGAAGAACAGCTAAATCCCTGGCTTCTTCAGCAGCCTTCTGGAATATAAACGAGAGATCAAGGTGAAACTCTTCCAGCTACCCATCTGCATTGTGTTATTGTCTGCCAGCATTGAAAGAAAGAAAGTAGTGAAGAATTGTTGGGTTCACTTCTTTCTACACTTTGAATGGTTATTTATGTTTCTAAGGTATATTGTCTTCTTAATTGTTTGTTTGTTTGTTTAATATGTATCTTTTTTCTCTTCTTGAAAGCCAAAGTGGTTTATGTTACAGATTAAAACAAAAGTAACTAAAAGAATGTATTAGAAATAAAATGAAGAATTAAATAAACAATAAAGTTTAAAACAACTAATTTAAAACTATTTTAAGAGCATGCCAAACATAATAGTAAAAATAAATTCCCAGAATGGATCCCACTATTCATGCATTTACCCACACTCCAAAAGATATTCTCCCCAGAAGTGCTTGTGGGCCTCACTAGGTTCTCCAGTGCTGTTTTATGGTATGCTTCCAGTCCACAGAATAATATTGGAAAACCAATGGTTGTCGTGCTCCTTTTGCTCTGCTTTTGCTCTGCTCCACTTCACAATTCATGGTTAAATTAGTATGGATCAATTGTGTAACATGCAAGAATATCTATACAACTAAACTCAAGGCGTATACAAAATTTCAGTGAAAAAATTCAATTCTAACTTATTAAAAGATAAAATATAGTCTGTATCACTCTGCATTGTCTGCCTTTGCAATTGCTTTTCTGAGTGTCTCCACAGAATGCAAACTATTGTATCTGCTCTCTTTTAATGCTATCTCCTGTTTGGGAAAAAACAATTTTGGGAAGAATAGTTATTGAATTTTACCATCCTTTTATTGCCACAGAGGTAGTTGTAACAGCAGTCAGGTATGTCTAGAAAAATAAAACTTTGACAATATAATAAAGATAAGCAACAAAAATCGATTTTATTAACCTTTCTTGAACAGGAGACTCTGCCTAGCAACTGTCCAATGCCTTTCAAATGACATTACAAAATTCAGGATCACCCAGTAAGAGTGGTATTGAGTGTCTAGAATTAAATGCAATATTTCTAACACAAAGTAGATAGGATGTTTGTAGGGAAAAGTGCTAAAGGGATAGTCAACTCTTCTTTTATCCTGTTCCTTTCTCACTGCAGAATCTCATCTTAGGGTGTTTTTTTATGTCAGGATGGCTCAGCACATAGCTTTCTGGTCAGTTGAAGAAAACCAGTTGGGGGTAGGGTTGCAAGAACCAAAGTAAGGCTAAATATATGTTGACCCAGCCAATCACCTCTGATTTCTATATATGGCTATGAAAGCAAGACAGTGAAGAAAGATTTCATGAAGATCAACTCATTTGAAATATGGCCTGAAAGGGTACTATGGGTACCATGAATCATTTATAAAGGAGAAATAAATAGGTCCAAGCATAAATCATGTTCATATTCTCACCAGAAGTAAAAAATGACAAAATGAAGACTGTCATGCTTTGGATACAGCATGACATGACATGATTCACTGGAGAGAGAAAAAACAAGGTGGAAACCAGTAGGAAAAGAAGATTGATTCAGGAAATCCACAGCTCTGAGCTTATAAGACCTGTTCACATTAGATGGCTGGACCTTAGAGGTTTCATAGGACTGTCATTTGTGGATCTACACTGCCATATAAAATCCATATTATCTGCTTTGAATTTGATTATATGGCAGTGTAGACTTATATAATCTAGTTTAAAGCAGACAATGTGGATTGTCTGCTTTGATAATATGGATTATATGGCAATGTAGAAGGGGCCTGACAGACCAGCAAATAATAACCATATAGACAAAAATGGGATAGGAGTTTTGTTATGCAATTGCTTACATGGAAATCTACAAGTAATGTGCATAGACCTCACAACCTCTGAGGATACTTGCCATAGATGCAGGCAAAGTGTCAGGACAGATTGCCTCTAGAACATGTCCATATAGCCTGAAAAAACCTACAACAACTCCAGCCATGAAAGCCTTCAACAATACATTTAATATGCATAGAATCAAGACATGTCTCCAAGCAAGCCTTGACAATTTTTTTCCAGAGATTAATCAATGGATGGAAGCACTGTAGAAGCACAGGGACAGAGAACATGCTCTGCAAGCAGAAGTACCAAAGTTCAGACTTTGGAATGATAGGTAGGACTAGACAAGACTTTCCTCTGCCATCCTGGATAACTGCTGCCTACAACATGCAATAATGAGCCAGATGGACTAATGGCTTCATCAAACATAAAGCATCTTCATCAAACATAGGCTTTCAGTAGGGTTTTAATTATAATCAGATAGCAGAGATCTTTCAGTTCATAATATCACTGAGATTTGCATTTCTCAGCTCACAAATAAGGAATTTTTAACTAAGACAAGTATTCAAACTGTTTTGCTTGACCCCTTGCTTGTGCATAGCTACCTCATATCCAAGCTTCATATCCCACTCCATTATAGGCAAGATTTTAAGTTCTGCTGTGAAATGTTTCCATATATATTCTTCCATATGAATACTTAGAAAAGCTCTCCTACAGAGGAAATTACACTCTCTCCTGTGTGAATTAGAGAACTCACATACTGAATTATAACTACCACTTACAGCAATGTGTCTATGAATTGCTCTTTAACTGCAATAGGGAACAAAAGCATAGCTGTTCAATCAAACTAATGGCTATAAACAACTGAATGCAAACTAAACAGCCCTACCTGCATTGATAAATGTAAACTAGAAAACCCAGTGGATTAAAGGGAAATTGCTAAAAGTGAATTTGCAGATGAGTCTACTGTTAAAAATATTTAAAAGTCAATTGCCTTCCCATAAAAATACAACTCTCACTGCTCTGTCCAATCTGTCATCCTGCCTTTCTTCTAAAATAAGACCTTAGGTGGCATATAGTATAAAATAAAAATAAAATTCTCTCTCTGTGTGTGTGTGTGTGTGTGTGGCATAAAGGTTATCTGACTTCCTGGTCAGATTTAGGCTCACTGCGCCCCCTAACCTCTGCAGAGGTGGAGGACCCATTAAGTTGGTCCGCCCCAGGATCCGGATGGATTCCTGATGGCTCTTGGGGAGTTTCCCACCGCCTCGGTAGGTGATCCTGTTGGGGCCCTGGTCGCTCTCTGGAATGGGGAGATGACTAGGACAATTGACACGATCGCTCCAGAACGTCCCCTCTCAAGTAGCTGAGCTAAACCAGCTCCCTGGTTCACCGATGAGCTGGCAGCGATGAAGCGAAGGAAGAGGGAACTAGAGAGTGTGTGGCGTTCAGATCCGAGCGAGCCAAATCGAACACGGTTTGTGTCCTTTTTAAGGGCATATGCCGCGGCAATAAAAGCCGCGAAGAAGGCCTTCTTTGCGACCACTATTGGGTCTGCAAAGAACTGTCCGGCTGAGCTGTTCCGAATTGTCAGAGGCCTTTTAAATCCCACCGCTCAAGGTGGAAACCCTGACGACTCGACTTCTCGCTGTGAAGCGTTTGCTCGGTTCTTCACAGACAAAGTCGCTTTGATCCGTTCGGGTCTGGATACCATGTTAATGGCAGTCTCTGAGGATGTAACACGAGCACCTGCTTGTCCAGTTTTGATGGATTCATTTCAATTGGTGAAACCCGAGGATGGGGACAAGATACTTGGAGGAATGAGGCCAACAACATGCATCCTGGACCCCTGCCCATCCTGGCTTCTAAAGGAGGCCAGAGGGGGATTGGCTGAGTGGGTTAAGGTGGTGGTTAATGCTTTCCTTCAGGAAGGCAAGATTCCAGCGAGCTTAAAACAAGCTATAATAAAACCGCTGTTGAAAAAACCATCACTGGACCCCACTAAATTCGACAACTATCGGCCAGTTTCCAATCTCCCCTTCTTGAGCAAAGTCTTGGAACATGTGGTGGCCTCACAACTCCAGGTATTCTTGGTAGACACGGATTATCTAAATCCGGCACAGTCTGGCTTTAGGCCGGGACATGGAACCAAGACAGCCTTGGTCGCCTTAGTGGATGATCTGCGCCGGGAGCTCGACAGGGGGAGTGTGTCCCTGTTGGTGCTGCTGGACCTCTCAGCGGCCTTTGATACCATCGACCACGGTATTCTTCTGGGACACCTTGCGGGGATGGGTCTTGGAGGTACTGTTCTGCAGTGGCTCCGGTCATTCCTGAAGGGTCGATCTCAGAAGGTGTTACTGGGAGACACCTGTTCAACCCCACAACCTTTGTCTTGTGGGGTTCCTCAGGGCTCAATATTGTCTCCCATGTTGTTTAACATCTACATGAAGCCGCTGGGGGAGGTCATCCGGAGTTTCAGGGTGCGGTGTCATCTGTACGCGGATGATGTCCAACTCTGTCACTCCTTTCCACCTGCTACCAAGGAGGCTGTTCAGGTCCTGAACCGGTGCTTGGCCGCTGTGACGGTCTGGATGAGGTTGAACAAATTGAAACTGAATCCAGTCAAGACAGAGGTACTTCTGGTCAGTCGCAAGGCCTAACAGGGCATAGGGTTACAGCCTGTGTTGGATGGGGTCGCACTCCCCCTGAAGACGCAGGTTCGCAGCTTGGGTGTGACCCTGGACTCATCGCTGAGCCTGGAACCCCAGGTTTCGGCGGTGACCAGGGGAGCATTTGCACAGCTAAAGCTTGTGCGCCAGCTGCGCCCGTACCTTAGGAAGTCTGACTTGGCCACGGTAGTCTACGCTCTGGTTACATCCCGTTTAGACTACTGCAACGCTCTCTATGTGGGGTTGCCTTTGAAGATGGCTTGGAAGCTCCAATTAGTCCAACGCTCGGCAGCCATGATGTTAACAGGAGCGGAGCGCAGGGAGCATACAATCCCCCTGTTGCGCCAACTCTACTGGCTACCGATTTGCTACCGGGCTCAATTCAAAGTGCTGGCATTGGCCTTTAAAGCCCTAAATGGTTCTGGCCCAAGCTACCTATCCAACCGCATCTCTGCCTATGAACCCACCAGGACTTTGAGATCTTCCGGGGAGGCCCTGTTCCCGATCCCGCCTGCTTCTCAAGCACGTCTGGCGGGGACGAGAGATAGGGCCTTCTCGGTGGTGGCTCCTCAGCTGTGAAACGCCCTTCCTAGCGACATTAGACTAGCACCATCTCTAATGGTATTCCGCAAAAAAGTGAAGACCTGGCTGTTTGAGCAGGCATTCGAATAATGAGTGCAATGATTGGTTAATGAACACTGGAATTGAACAATGGATGACGAATCTGGATCATGTTTTTATGATGAGATGATAGTGAATGGCTATTATAGTAATTGTTAATTGTTATTGTTTATTAATTGTGTAATGTGTTAAGTTGTTAACTGTTTTTATACTGTAACATTGAATTCTGCTGTCTCTTATTATTGTGAACCCCTGTGAGTCGCCTTCAGGCTGAGAACAGCGGTATATAAGTAAGGTAAATAAATAAATAAATAAATATTTAATTAAAAAGATAACCATCCCCGGAAGAGCCTTGCTAGCAACATCATTTCTAGGACCTCATCACATTGACCTTGACATTGGAGATTGTCTGTCTAGCAAAGAGAATCATACCATTATATACCCAATCCCATTTCAAGTTCTGTCCTCCCATCACACTCTTTAGATTTTCACCTGTTGTTGCCCATGTTCAGAGTCAGCACATGGAGAATCCTTTTCTCTGCCCTTTCCATATTACTTTTTTGACTAATAATGGAAAACTTCAATATCTGAGAGCCAAGATTACTATGGTCCTTATGCCATTTGGGAGGGAAAGCAGGGAATTTTAAACCACTTTTTGATTTTGTCCTCCTTAGGTATCCCCGATAGGACGGTGTCCAGCTGACAGTAGAATTTCTCCTTGATGTCTTCATCACCATCTAGTATTGGTGCATAGGCACTTATGATGGTTGCCCATTGGTTTTTGGCAAGATTAATTCGGAGGGTGGAGAGTCGTTTGTTGATGCCAGTGGGTGCTTCGGACAGATGTTTCATCAGATCATTTCTTATAGCAAAGCCAACCCCGTGCATTCTTTGGTCTTCTTCGGGCAGTCCCTTCCAGAAGAAGGTGTAGCCTTCTTTTTCTTCCTTCAGCTGTCCTTCTCCTGCTCTCCGGGTCTCCTGAAGGGCTGCAATGTCGATGTTAAAGCGTCCCAGCTCCCTTGCAATGATGGCAGTTCTGTGTTCGGGGCGTTCACTGTCACTGTTGTCCATCAGTGTCCGTCCGTTCCACGTACCGAAGTTCATTTTTCTTTTTTGGCCGCAGGATGGTGACCCCATTGGACTCGGCAGTCCAGTCAGGGAAAAGAGAGGCAGACTATGTTTAGGGCACCTTTTCTAGCCCCCTCCCCGTGTGGGGTGAGCAGAGTGGGTCCTAAAAAGGGCTGCTCAGTCGCGGATACAGCTGCCGAACTACTCAACTGCCTCGGACCTTGAGGTAGAACGACTGAATCCGTACCAACCACCCATGTGCCAGTCTGTGACTGGAGGCTTCCAGATTTCACAGTCCTGCTCCCGTCGCCACTCGCTGATCGCCATGGGACTTTTGTTGGTTTGTTTTTTATTTTCTTTGGAAGATGCCTGTGCGTGGGTTTTTTTTAATGTGTGGAGATCAGTGCACAACTGATCAACACACAGTCTTCACAGAGTGAGGTTCCACTGGTGATGTAGTTTAACACAATGACCATGGCTTCTCAGTCTGTTGCAGCCTTCTTCCGCCTTCACAGCCGTTGTAACATATGCCATGTTATCCTCTGCCTGCTCCGCCGTTGAGGTCTTTGGGTCTTCGGACTGTGCTTGGTCTGGGACCTCCCCCGCGGCCACTCCTGGGAGTGCAGGACTCCAGTTGTTGTGCCCACAGTTTCATCGGAACACACAAGCCCCCTCACCATGACAAGGTGACAGTCCATCAAGGGGGGGGTTTGTGTACTGGATTCAAATGATTATACTGAATGCATAAAAATGAGCCTGGTGCAGGGCAGCCAATGTCTTTACCGGAACAGATCACACCATACAGATCTTTTTGACTAATTGGGGCTAATAATGGGGACCAATGGGGCTGAGCGGAACTCTACCCGAGGTGGAAGTGGTGGCATGTAGGCAGGGCAGCCTCGATAATCAGGAAAGCTGTTGCTCCTCTTTTGCTTTCTTGCCCAGCAGGCTCCTCCATCCCTTCCTGGAGGCCCTCCCCCCTCCACCCTGCATGCTGTTTGAGTTGCATGGGAACTCATTTTCCCAGCAGCACTTTGTGTGGCACAAGCATTGAATCCTTGTGCTCCCTCCTGGGCATGATGGGAGTTGAAGTTTTTCTCTTTCTGTTTTTCTCACTTTCTTCTCAGGCAATCAGAGGCTTGGTCGACTGTATCCATCCATTCTCCTCCCATCTTACGGGATGCATTTGGGAATTCAATTAACCGAACCCTCTCTTTTTAAAAAGGTTAGGGTATTTTTTAAATAAAAATTCCAAAACAATAGTAGATTGGTGAAATGTTTTGAAACCTGGCAGGTTTACAGTAGAAGTTGTGGCCTATAAGTGAGATGGGTTTCATGCTGATAGGCCTAAAATGACGAGAAATGAGCCTCTAAAGTTTCCCTCTTTAAACATTGGTACCAGTGAACCAAATATTTCAAGTGTGTAAACAGAAACCCCTCCTGAATTTGGGAAGTTCTGTAAAAATGAAACAGGGGGGCAGCTGAAAACACTGAAAATGGCCTGGGTTTTTGCCAAATTGCTCACCCCTAGTAATTATAAACTCCTTTGCCATAATAAGTTTTTCCCATACCTTCCTTCCCTTCATTATACCAGTGTAATTATAAGCTACTGCCATGATCCCTTCCTGCTAGGCTTTCCTTCCCTCTGTTAGACCAGTGTTAAGTTAGAAAGCTAGCAAAAGCACAATTTTGAGCCTAGATTACTATTAAGGAGAAAATTCAGTGAAAGCAACATCGTGAGGAAGGCCCATCCCTCCACATCACTGAAATGATTCAACACAGTCAAATCTGTCAGATCCCATCACATGTGTTTTTCAGCCTTAGCAATGATTCTGGAGCATTAGGGCTTCAGAACATGATTTCTCACCCATGTTCTGAAATCCTTCTTTTCGGCACACTTCAGCTCTATTTCAAGGATGAAAGTCAGTGGATGATATCTGGAAGTAGGCAACCATCATGTGATGGGCTCTTTGCCACTTCATCCTTGAAATAGCCCTAGAGTGTCCTATAATGGAGAAAATACTGCATGTGATGAGATACTTAGTGTTCACATGGCTGTGTGCCCTGCTGTGACCTTACCAAGGTGATGTGGTTTGTGGACCCTATTTCTGTACAAGTGGCAATAGCATAGAGAAAGAAAAACTTCAAGAAGACTGATAGCAAACCTCATATTTCCAAGTTAGATAGGCCTTTAAACAGATTTAGGATCTTGTAGTCAGATTACTCCCATGCATATTTTTAAAATCAACATATATAAAAGCTGTTTCAACACCTTCCCAATCCTTGCTTGCCTTAGCTCAATGATGCCACAAAATATTATTTTCCAATCTTGGGTTTCCACATTTACTCCATCCCATATGCTACAAATATCAATTTCACAATTTCTGTCTAATGTATGTGTGCACATTTAAAGCTTAAAAAGATGCCCTATTGCAATAACAAAATCTGAGTCTTAAATCTATACAGTTCCCAAGCTACAAACACTCAACTTACAAATGACTCATAGTTAAAAACGGAGGTGAAACAACAGTAAGTGAGAGAAACCTACGCCTCAGAAAGGAAATTCACTCCTGAAAGAGTTATCATGGGGAAAATGTGTCTCCATTGAAGCTTTATCACCAATCATCCGGGCGTCCCCTGGGCAACGTCCTTGCAGACGGCCAATTCTCTCACACCAGAAGTGACTCGCAATTTCTCAAGTTGCTCCTGACACAACAAAAAAAAAAACCTCAATCATTGTTTCCACAACAAGCCATAGATAGATAGATAGACAGAGATATGGAGCCCCCGGTGGTGCAATGGGTTGCTGCTAAACTTTTTGACCGAAAGGTCAGAGGTTTAAATCCAGGGAACGGTGTGAGCTTCCACTGTCTGTCCTAGTTTCTGTCAACCTGACAGTTCGAAAACATGCAAATGTGAATAGATTAATAAGTAATGACACTCCATGGAGTCAGAAACGGCTTAGAAATGGAGATGAGCACCAACCCTCAGAGTCGGACATGACTGGACTTATTGTCAGGGAAAAATACCTTTATCTTTACCTATAGATATATGGTTGGAGCTACACTTAAACATGTACCTGTTCTAGCTTACATACAAATTCAGCTTAAGAACAAACCTGCAGAACCTTTCTTGTTCATAACTTGGGGACTGCCTGTACTTATTTCAGTGGTATTTTATGGTTGATACAGAGAGACTGTGGGACAGGGAAACTGCATTAGCTCTTAGCTAATGCAGGTTTTACATTCATATTACAGACTCACTTGATGCCACAGCTGCTCTAAGCCTAATGCATGGGAATGTTCTTAACAGTAAGACTTATGACCAAATTTTGAAAGAAAATTACATTTGCTCTATGACTTGCTTGGAAAAGAATACTATGAATGCTGACCAAAAGATATGAACAGAATATGAATGAAAGGTGGGGAGTGGTGAATTGGATTGAGATGTTTCAGGTGATATAGTTATTTCAAAAGCTGTTAACTTGGGAAACCAACCTCTTAACCACAATATATGCCCAGAACCATGAAATCATAGAGGTGGAAGAGACCACATTGACCATCTAGTCCAACACCTTGCCATACAGAAAAAGCACAATCGAAGTACTCCTGACAGATGGCCATTAGGCTTGGGTAACCATGGAAAAATTTGGTTCTAAACTCGTTTTGTTTTTAGGGGGCTCTTGCGTTTCGTTTTTTTAAATAATTCCGAAATTTTCCTTTTAAAATTTTTGAAATATACGAAATTTCGTATAATTACGAATCGATTCGTTAATGGGGAACGCGATTGCACAATATGCTAAAAAAACCTCCAAATGGGACAGGGGGAACTTCTGAAGTTTCCCTCTCCCTCTGTTGTTGACTGTTGGTGTGATAAAACAAACAACAACTATAAAACTTGCACCAGACATGCCAAAATAATTACGAAATAATTAGAAAATAATTACGAAATAATTACAAAATAATTATGAAATAAATTGAAAAAATTGTTTCGAATCTAATTTACTCCTCACACTATTCCTGCATGGCTCAATATTGGATCGTAAGCTAATTTAAATACGAATTAATAACGAATTATGAAATTAACAAAACCGCCCAAGCCTAATTGCCATCCAACTTCAGTTTAAAAGCCTCCAAAGAGGGCGCTTCCATCACACTCCAAGGCAGAGAGTTCAACTGTTGAACAATTCTTATGTTCAGTAAATTCTTCCTAATGGATACCTCGACTTTTAAAATTTATTCTACAAAGCTGCATTATTTATACAACAAAAGAAGTGAGGTTCACCCTCAATAAATTTCAATAATAATAATAATAATAATAATCTTTATTTATACCCCGCCACCATCTCCCCAGTGGCTTACATGAGACCAAGCCCAAACAACAAATTATAATAAAATAAAACCAAAACACAACCGAAACAGGAAACAACAATATCATAATAAAATAAAACATGTAAATACATAACAATATAAAATTACAATAGATGCAATCACAATAACAATGGACAGGCTACATGTAATGATTAAAAGAGAGACTAATTAAAACTTGGGTGAGATAAAAAAGAGACAGATTATTTGCGGAGGAGGGCTCATTATAGCGGGGGTTGTAGAATCAAGCTTTCCCACAGTGGGGGGACGACGACATATACTCCAATGACAGAACGTTGAGGCTAAGCAGTAGTGTGGGATTGTATACCTACTCTCCAAAGGCACAGCAGAAAAGCCAGGTTTTAAGGTCCTTTTTAAAGGTTTCTAGGGTAGGGGCTTTCCTAATTTCTCCAGGTAGTGAGTTCCAAAGTCGGGGGGGGGGGCACAAAAGAGAAAGCTCTCTCGCTTGTGCTTACCAGGCGAGCTTGCGAAACTGGCAGGGACAAAAGTAGGGCCTCCCCAGATGAACGGAGGGCCCGAGACGGTACATGGAGGGAGATACAGTCATGAAGATAGGCGGGGCCCCAAACCGTTTAGGGTTTTGTAGGTGATAACCTGCACCTGGAATTGGGACAAGAAAATAAACGGCAGCCAGTGGAAATCCTTAAACAGGGTGGGTTGATCGCTTCCTGTAAGTTGCCCCAGTTATTAATCTGGCTGCTGAGCGTTGGACAAGTTGTAGTTTCTGGGCTGTCTTCAAGGGTAGCCCCACGTAGAGTGAATTACAGTAATCCAGTCTAGAGGTAACTAAGGCATGGACCACCATGGTCAAGTCAGACTTCACGAGGTAAGTTCACAGTTGGCGCACAAGTTTTAATTGCGCGAAGGCCCTCCCGGCCACCGCCGACACCTGCGCATCAAGCATCAGTGCTGAGTCCAAGAGGACCCCTAAACTGCGGACCTGTGATTTCAGGGGGAGTGCAACCCCGTCCAGCACAGGTTGCCACCCAATACCCCAGTCAGCCGAGCGACTGACCTGGAGGACCTCTGTCTTGTCAGGATTGATCCTCAGCTTGTTCTTCATTGTCCAGGTCATCACAGCAGCCAGGCACTGGTCCCGTATCCTCAGGGCTTCCTTGGAGCCAATAATAAAGAAGTCATGTCTTTGGTACTAGAAAAAAAGAATTAGTTAAAACTATGAAACGAGCTCTGTGCCCATCAAAAGTTGTACATAGCTTAAGTCGCAAGGTTGGGAGCTACTGGTATGTATATGGGGCACTGATACACATATGTCCAGATACAACTGTGTCATCCCAAGTTTTAGCATTTAAAACATTAAAAGGGACCTTAGTGCAACAACAACAAAAACTTGATTAAGGTCACTGACCAGCACAAAGAAGAGGTCTTAGTGGAAGGCAACAGGCTGGAGGTATATGATTTCAGGCTTGCCTCCATAAAACTGTGATAAATTATTTATACAAGAATTTAAAAATGTTAATATTGGCAATGGTGCTGTCCCAAGAATACCCAGAGGACATCTTACCTGAGTAAGGAGTTGAGTGCAAATGGCCTTAGTATAAATCTGCTATCTATCTACTTCATTATGCAAACTCTGATAAACAATGGCTGACATCCAGTTGCTGGTCTCAAGTAGGGTAAAATTTATTGCTTGGATGGTAATTCAACAGTTCTACCAATTAACTGGACCTTCTTTAGTTGTGACTGGTTTTGGATTCATGCCAAAATTTGGATTTGCTTGGATACATTTTGTGATTGCAATTAGGATTCGGAAGGAAAACAACTTGAAAGCAATAGCATCACAAGTCATTTATAACTATGCTGAGAATTTCTGTCAGCTTTTAGAACTCAGCTATGCTTCATTCTTCATTTGAAAGCAGATATGTATTTCATGGAAGATTAACCAAAATCCTTTTCTCTCTCTCTCTCTTCCCTCTTGCTCACCCTCTTTTGTAATTGTTTATTGAGCCAGAACATTTTGAATCATATTTGGATGTGACCAAAATAATAGCTGAGCAGCTGGCTCTGCATGGAGTTGGAAAAAACAACCTTGTCATCCTCCACTGGGAGCCTACCGTTGAGAGGGCAACATCCCTTCTTCTCCACCTTGCAAACAGAATTCTGTTGGCATCCAACTTGGCTGTGATGTGAACTCTTTGTACAGGCCAGTTGCCATTTGCTTTCAAATAACTGAAAACAATGGAAGCAGATGGGAAGGGAGCATCATCCTCTCTCTACTGTTCATTTGTGGAATCTGTGGCTTTTCATTTTGTTTGACAAGATTTGGGAGGGCTTCAGAATTTACTAGGACTGTTTCAGATAATTGCAGGTGGGAAGATGGGCTTTGTGTTGTACCCAGGACAGAATACCACAGCAGTTGTTTCCTTGTCTAGTTTCTCATTGTGTAAAATATATATGAATGAATGGCTGTGAACAAGAAAAATTAAACATCTTTTGTATGTAAAAATGTCAAGTAGAAAAGACAATTAAATTAGGGTGTATTCACAAGCACAAAGAGTGTGACAAAATCACCAGTGGTTAGTGGAGGTAGGCATCTTTTTGAACAACAATAACACCAAGTGTACACATATAGTTTAATTTCAGTTATGCATCTTCTAGTAACTCCAGGTGATGCTACTACAATGCACTATAAAGGGTTGCTTTTGAAGAGTGTTGAGAGGCTGGTTAATACAGAACCCAATTACAAGCCTATTTTAAAAGACGATTTAGAATGCACAGGTTTTTAGGGTTCATGGGGACAGCAGGAGGCAGTTGGCATTTCTGAAGAAGCAATGGGATCCCACAGAAAATTATATTTTTATCCTGCCTCTAGGTAAAATAAGTGGATGCTTTGCTGCCTTCTGATTACTTACCAAGCTCAGTATAACTACACTAGACAAACTATTTCAAACTGAGAAGATTTAAGTGAATGAGTACCTGCCTTCAGTCATACTTTGTGACTCAGTAACTGGGGTAGTCTGTTTACAGTTGTCTTGTTCATCACACTATCTTTAAAAGATGTTACTCAAATGATTCTGACCACTCACAATCAATTCAAAAAGGTGATGATCTTTCCTTGTGAGATATCCCATGGACATGGCATTTATAGATATGCTTCCCCTGTATAAAGGAATTTCATTCAGGTGTCACCATAAGGCAGAGCTATACTGTAGAATTAATACAGTTTGCCACTATTTAACTACCATGGTTTAATGCTATGGAATCATGTGTATTGCAATTTTATAAGATCTTCTCTTCCAAAGAGTGCTTGGGCCTCATCAAACTACATTTCCCATGATTCCATAGCATTAAGACATACAGTTGGAATTGTGGCAAACCGCGTTAATTCTATAGTGGGTGTATCTGGAGATACATCATAGTTCTTGGATTTAAAAAAAATGGTTTTGTTGAATGTCTATTTTTTTAAAAAAACTTTTTCTTTTAAAAGTCTTGAGGAAGACTTCTCAATTGTTTTGACTTCAAGCATCTCTTCTATGAAATCAAGCTTACTAGTTTAAGAGCCAATGCACTAGGCTTACAGTATACTTCAGCAGAAGCAGAAAGAGAAAGAAAATACTTTGGTAATGCATTCTGTCACCTACTTAAGAAGGGAAATAGTTTGCCAAATATTCATTGATTCCTGAATATGTTTTATGCCTTTTAGTTCTGTATTATTGCTTTTTATTGAGATCACTTTACCTTTTTGTTATTGCAGAGTCTTCTACATCGGTTTTCTAAGCACATTGCTTCTGAAATATTATATATTTGGGTATGAGCAAAACATGAAGGATTTTCCTCCTCAACTAGATTTTTATGTATTTTTGAAAATCCATGAACTGTGACAGTAACAGAGGGAAATGTACACATTTCAACAAATGTTTCAGACAGGGGAAGAGATCAAAGCAAACAGAACAAGAGTTGTTTTTAAATACATATTGAAATTTGGGACTTTGTTGACCCTGTCTATAAAGAGATGGCTTCCCCTAAGCTAGTCATCTTGTAGTCAGAATGATCTACACATTAGAATTAATGCAAGTTGATGCCACATGAAGTGCCATGGTTCAGTGCAATGGAATCCTGAGAGGTGTCATTTTCAAGTTCTTTAGTTTTTTCTGCCTCATGAAACTACAAACTCCATGAATCCATTGCATTGAGTCATGGCAGTTGTAGTGGTGTCAAACGGCATTTCTTTATGCAGTATAGATGTACACATGATTTCCAGAGTAGGTTATTGTAATATATGGGGGACTTCCTTTGAAGAGTGGAAAGCATTTGGGGCACAATTCAAAACAGAGCTGGCAAATAGGAGTGGGCATTAGGGTTGCATACTAGGCCTGGGTAACAACGCAAAAATTTGTTTCCAAAATCGATTCGTTTTTGGGGGGTTTTTGCGTTTCGTTATTTAAAAGAATTACAAAATTTTCCTTTAAAAAAGTTCGGTATTTACGAAATTTCGTTATTATTAACAAATCGATTCGTTAAGATGGCGGACCCCCCGCGCATGTGCAAATCACTTTTTTCTTTTTTTAGAATATTTTTTGAATTTTTTTAAGAATAAAAGAAATATATTTATCAGAAATATTTAAAAATGGAAAATTAACAAAATGCTTGCCCTGTTGTGGAGCGAACACAGCCACAGGACAGGGACAAACATGCACACAGGCACACAAGGTTTTTTTTTAAGAATAAAAGAAATATTTATCAGAAATATTTATGGAAAATTAACAAAATGCTTGCCCTGCCCTGTTGTGGGGCGAAAACAGGGCAAAGCCTCCCCGCTGCTCCCAGCAATGAATGAATGAATGAATGCAAGCACAAGCAATGAATGAATGAATGCAAGCAAGCAATGAATGAATGAATGAATGAATGAATGCAAGCAAGCAGCCAAGAGCCAACCAAGCCTCCCTCCCGCACCTCCAGTCTCCTTCGCAATGAGCAATGCGGCCACGCGGAGCCGCTTTTAAAGGGCAGCCCGCCCAATCACAATGAGCCACGGTGCTTGGGAGCGCCGGATTGGCTCCCGGCGCACCCAGCATCCTCCATCCCTAAAACCTCATTTCCGAAATGGGCGGAAGCTCGTAAAAAAGATGGAGGATGCCGTTTCGATATTTAAAAACACTTCCGGGTTTGAAAATAAGTTTTGTAATCATTTTGTAATTGTTAAAAATAACGAATATTTAACGAATTACAAAATTAACGAACGAAACCGCCCAGGCCTATTGCATACATATTCAGTTGGACTGGAATTAATTCGGAAAATTCAATGATTCGGTTGCGAAATCTCCAAAAACAGGAAGGTGGGAAAGGGGGAGCTGGAAAAACCACTGGAACAAATCAACAGTAGCCAGATCTTTCGGCTACTGGAGATGATGGGGTTAAATGTGCTCAACCTGAAGCAGAAGCCTGCCAAATGGGTTCCTGGAGATGTTGAGGTCTGCATCTGAGGCAGCGTCTCTTTTTTTCCTCGGCACCATTGTCCATTTCTTCTGGAAAATGTCCCTAGGCCCCTTCTCCAGAGAGGACCCTGCTGGGAACCTGCTTTCCCAGCTTCACTTGCATGGGGCAAGCACTGAAAGGCCTCTGAGCTCCTCTCAGGGCATGATGGGAGTTGAAATTTTATATCTCTGTGTTTTTCAGCCAATAAAAGGCCTGGTTGTGTCCATGCTCTGATTGGCTAAGAATGGTTACAGCTGGCAACTGCAATTCAACTTCAATGGCCTAGCTGCCCACTGCTGGCCATAGCAAAACCTGTGCGGGCCCATAGCAACACCTCTTCAGCCCTGCTGCCTTACAACTCCTGGGTGGGGTGCCTCCATGGCCCCCACAGCCTTGCCATGAGAGTACTTCAATAGTTGCCCACTGCCAGCCATAGCAACATCTGCGTGGGGCCATATCATCACTTCTTTGGCCCTGCTGCCTTACAACTCCTGGATGGGGTACCTCCATGGCCCCCACAGCCTTGCCATGAGAGTACTTCAATAGTTGCCTGCTGCCAGTCATAACAACACCTGTGCGGGGCCATAGCATCACTTCTTTGGCCCTGCTGCCTTCTAACTCCTGGGTGGGGTGCCTCCACGGCTCCTACAGCCTCACCGCATGAGTACTTGAATGGCCTAGTTGCCCACTGCTGGCCATAGCAATACCTGTGCAGGGCCATAGGAACACCTCTTCAGCCCTGCTGCCTTACAACTCCTGGGCGATGCACATTCATGGCCCCCACAGCCTCACCACATGATTACTTTAACAGCCTCGCTGCCTGGCCATAGCAACACTTATGAATGTACGCTTTTAAGTTGTAAAGGGATTGAATTTATGCTTTTAAGCTGTTGTATTGTACTTATATTTTATTATACTTATATTTTAACTGTACTGTTTCATTTTACTTATATTTTAACTGTTTAAATTGATATGTTGTATTTATTACTGTATATGTAATGTGGCTTTGGATTTGCAATGAATGGTCTGTAAGCCACCCTGAGTCCTCTTAAAGGTGAGAAGGGTGGGGTATAAATATAGTATAATAATAATAATAATAATAATAATAATAATAATAATTCCCAGAACCCTCTCTTGTGGTTTGTGTTATTTTTAAAAATGTTGTTGTAAAAACTTAAAAGAATTCCAAAAATTCACCAGATTGGTGAATTGTTTTGAAACTTGGCAGGCCTGCAGTTGTACATGTGGTCTACAACTAAGGTAGTTTTCCTGCAATAGGCCTAAACATTACAAAGAAACACTTAAAGTTTTCCCATTCTAGCCAATGGGCCAAATCTCTCCCGAATGAAAATGGTACCCCCCGTTTTGGCAATTTCCCAGTAAACAGAATTAGGGGTTAGCTGAAAATGGGACCAAAAATGGGATGTTTTTGTGCTGAATTGCATAATCCTAGTAGGTGGTATTAGCTATGTACCAGCCATAACTACTTCATAGGGCTGGTCCAGCAATACATTTCAAATATTGGCTATCGTCCTGTCTGTCAGTTATGATGCTGTAAGTTAGTCTTATGACCTCAAACTGGTTTCCTATTTACAATGATAACCATTGTCATAATTATAAGTGCACCTAAAACCTATCTTAACATTCAGACAATCATACCAAGGGACAAAGTTCAACATTGCTGATGAATTCAAGGATGACACATCTAGTCCCTTCCTGTTAGGGCTTAGCAGAAAGGGACTGGATGCATCATCCTTGAATTCAGTAGACCACCACTGCCTAACAGTTAAGCTGTGGTGGTCTGCTGCAACTGGTTCCACAGAGTGAGGCTGGTTGAATTGTTAAAGTGAATTCAGGCAGTTACATGAGGAAGACTTGTATGGTGAGAACAACAGATATAGCACAGCCTTGTATCTTTTACGAGATTTCAGCCATAATGATTCTATGTTTCCCCCTTTTGTTTTCTTCCCTGCTTTCTATCTGTATGTTTATCATTCTTTCATGAAAGTTCAACACTTGGGATAAAAGTCAGAAATATTCTGGGGAAATTATCTTAAACTGTTTGATATGATTTTGGTCTGCATAAATCCCTCTTATTGTTTTAATCAATTTAAAGTCATTTTATTACACCATGCCCTGACATCTTTGAATACAGGGAGAGATACAATTTTAAAAATCAGTGTAGTATGGAAAGCAGGATGTGTTCCAACTAAGATCATTGTTTTATCATTTTAATACAATTTCTGTGCTAATGTTATCTTTTCCCAAGTTTGCTTGATGATCTTTTAAGAAATTATATATACTCCAGAAATTATATATACTCCAGTCTCCAACAGCTTAAAATAGCATTTTTGTAAGTGCCTCATCCATCTGAGTGTGTCACATTTGGGTAAACAGAAAAGCCAGAATAGCAATTTACAATATGAAAATGCTTCCTCTGTCATATCTATAAATATGTATGGAGATGGATAATAATGGGATAAACACTATAGGCAATAGTGGTGTGTGAAGTAGCTGAAATCTATTTAGTAATTTGTTTTGGAGATTTGGATGGCTCCCACTTCATTTTGTAAAGATTTGAAGGGGTTCTGTTCCAATTAGGAATCCGAATCTCTGAAGCTTCATAATGGTTTCATTAAGATTTGTTTCATTAGCGGCAATGGGGGAAATTTAGAGGCTTGTTTCTCTATCATTTTTATGGCTATCAGGATGACATTTGGCACACTTGTAAGCAACATTTACAACTCTGAGCCTTTCGAGTTTCAGAACATTTTAGGCATCCACTAATCTTTAGGAAATTTTTAAAAGTTGTACAAATATTATTATTTTTAAATAAAAACTACAAGAGATATCCCCTTGAATTTCTGCATAATCATGCAACATAAGCAGGGCACCAATTTTGCAAGGTGTCAGAAAGATTAGTTCATCTACTGATTTTTAAGAATTTTTTTAAAAAAACAATTCAGTTAAAAATATTTTTTTAAAAAACTACAAGTGATAGTCCCTTAAATTGTGGCACAGTGGGACAAGATGACACAGAGCAGCAACCCTGCTGAGGTGTGGGTCAATCAGTCTATCCACTGCTTTTTAAGAACTTTTTGATTTATGCACGATGATTAACCCATACTGGAGCTATAATGTGGGCAGCCCCAATCTTCTGGTGTGAGCAGAAGTCTGGGAAATGTAGTTTAAGGTGGGCTCTTTTGAGTATTCTGCTACAAAGGTCCTCACCTTTCTAAACTTTATTTCCCAGAATTCTGCTCATGCCAGAAGAATGGGGCTGCAATTTGGGGTTGGATAATTTCAACAGAGGATAGTTAGACTTGATTTGATGGAACAGAAACTAACAAAATTATATAAAAAAACTAAATTTAACTTTTACTAAATACACAGAATGAGCAGCACATTTCTTTCCTACGACTCCACAAAGAATTAGAAACAGAGACGCTGAAACCCTGTAAATTGCTTTCTTCTTGCCTCTTCTTCTGATTGGTTGACAAGAGGGAAAAAACCACAAACAGCTACCCTTATCAATCACATCAGCTCCCTTGCTCCCTCCCTCCCTCCCACCGCAGACAGAGTATGTTACATTGAAAAAATTGCTCTGAAACAACAAATCTTTATGAATCACTCTGAACCATTTCAGAACCTTCAGCTCCGATTTTTAATGCTTTGGAAAGGGTCCTTTTCTGATTAGTAATTCGGTGATTAATTAATACGAATCATACAAATCTCCAAATTATTATACAGGTCTCTGAAGTTTTTCACAGCCCTAATGGACAATATGGCTTCGGATTATATAGAAACTCTTGGCAAATAGGTGGTGGTGATAATATATTATCCACATATGTTGGACACCAGCAAAGCATAGCTGCTTTTATAGACAACCATCTTAAACTGCAATGACTCTACAGTCTAATATATATATATATATATATATATATATATATATATATATATATATATCCCCATTCATGTGTATTGCACTGCATGTATGATCTGGCCGGGGTGGTCCATGCCTTAGTCACCTCTAGATTGGATTACTACGAACCCACACGCTCACTCCGGTCATCTGGAGAGGCCCTGCTCGTGATCCCGCCCACGTCACAAGCGCGTCTGGTGGGGACACGGGACAGGGCCTTCTCCGTGGTGGCCCCCCGCCTCTGGAACGCCCTCCTGAAAGACCTCAGACAAGCCCCTACACTGGCAGTCTTCAGAAAGAATTTGAAAACCTGGCTGTTCAAATGTGCCTTCTCTGACTAGAAACCCCAGTTCCAAATCCCAGAAGCACTTTAGTCAGAATCAAGACCACCGCACACTGCACACCGCACTTATATTATAATCCCATATCCCTCCGACACATCAGCACTTTTAATCCTGTACCCCTACTCCGGCCGGCTCAGTTTTTAAAAATGTCTTGTTGTATTGCTATTGTATTTGTTTTTCTGCTTAATTGTCTTATTTACTATGTATTGTATTGTTGTATTGTGTGGGCTTCGGCCTGTTGTAAGCCGCATCGAATCCTTCGGGAGATGCTAGCGGGGTACAAATAAAGTTATAATAATATAATAATAATAATAATCTCAATATTTACCACATAAAATTGCTATTATGAGCAATCAAGATTACAAGAGGGGCTCAACAGTAGTGGATGACTGAAGGAGCCTCAGTAAAAGTGCATCTTCATCAGTTAACTGTCTTTTATGAACTGCAGCAATGATTTCTATTACAGAAACTCTAGTCCTATAACAAAAGCAATTGTGTTGCTAAGCTGGTTATAATTGGGTAATTTGTTTTTTGTTAGCTTTCTGGTGCCCTTAAGTTTCACTGTTTAGTATTTAGACATAATTCTGTAACTGATTTATTGTGTTTTCTTTCTTATTTTGTGCCATGAGGAAGATCCTATTATTTTCCAATTTACTTTTCTCTCCTCCCCCATTTAGGAAAACTTTCTTCCATTCTCATTAGCTTGATAAGCAAATGAGTTTTCTCCTGTGCCAAGGCATTAGTCTTGCAAACGTTCCACTGCTACGACATGGCTGCATTGGACTGGAAAACCAAGTAAATAGGAAAAAACCATGGAGCTGATGAAAAATCTGATATGCATGTTTCCCTCATGGCACTAGCATTATAATAGGATTGGGAGGATTCAAAAAGCCCTTTCCTTTCCCAAATGTTCAAATTGAAAATGGATTAAAGGCAGATCCCCTTAAAATATCAGGCATAATTTGTAACTATTTCTGGATGATCCTAGGACATTGTCATGGATATTGACACCAATGAATAAAATACACATGACTGGCATACTATCTATGCCATGGGTAAAAAAGAAAGTACTCATTTTTTTCAAGAAAAGACAGAAAAGCTACATAGGTTTGGTGACTTTTAGATTCACACACAGGGAATATGTGCAGGTTCCCACTTTGTACCTTAGAAGAGAAACTTAAATGAACAATATTCAAATCTCATAAACATTTCTTTGATTGCCTTGAAACTATCCTACAAAGGAATAGGCTTACATTTCCCATCAGAATTCACACCAAGATAATTTATCTTTTATAGTGGTAGAGCAGATGTGAGATGTGTTTTGAAAATCTAGGAAAATAATATGTGGCATACCATACAGATTCAAATTCTATTGAGATCCGAATGCTCTAGACTATCTTTAGGGAAGTTTGTGTTTTGGTTTGAAAACATCACAACAGAAGCAGGGCAGTAAATGTCAATCTAGTGCTAGGCCATGGTGGGAAAAACAGCAACTGAAGGTAAGACAGCAGGTATGCAGTTTCCAATCATTTCTGTTTATATTGTACGCAGTCCTGTATGTTACTTCAAAAATGCCTAGTAAGGGAAAGTACAGAAACAAAGCAAATGCAAAGTGCTGGCTCCATCTGTCGTTGTCTCTCCAATTTTAAATTTTAAAAGCTTGTTTTCTTTGGCAGGCACCTATGGATGAATATTTATAAACTGTGTACTTTAACAATTTCAAAATGCTGTACAGCAATTGTAAAACATACTGTATACAGTAAAACCTCTATATTCATGGGTGATACATTCTAGGACCTTGTAGGGATCTGCAGTTTTACAGGTATTAGCAAACCCTGGTAAACAAATGACTTCTAGTGGAACATATACTCTCCTATAGCTCCATTCTAACACATCAATAAGAGTTCAATAGACATCTCCCTTCTCATAGAATTATCCCTGTCATTTTCACTAGAAAAGAAGGTGAACAATATCTTTAAAGAAATAGAAAATGTAAAACAGTTTTTTCATAGTTTTCAAAAGACAATATTACTTTGAATCTCTAGATACCTGCTTAGTTAGCTTCATCTTTTACCTGATGCAACCACACTTTCCATATAACACCACATTATCAGTTATTTGTATGTCAGTAACTTGAGTTTCTCTAATCTCTTTCCCTCTGTACATTCAGTGCACAAAGTCAGTGCCCCCAAAACAAGTAATCTATAATACAGCACTCCCTAAAAGCTCATTGCACGCCTTTCCTGATACTGCTGCCCTTATCACTGAGTCACTGATAAATTGCACCGAGGGAAATTGAGTTTTTATCATATTTAATTTGATTTTGAGATAAATCCTTTTTATGGCAGATTCCACTTACTTTATCTTCATAGCATGCTTCTGTATTGAGTGGAGCAGAACAATTATATTCTATCTCTTTAGCTAATCAGGAAACTTCAGAAAACCTCTAGTAGTTTAAAATCTATAGCTCCATGATGGTGGTGCTCTTATCATGGTCGAGGAGTGATTTTAACCCCAAAGGATTGCATAGGGGTTTAAAAAAACAAAACAAAAAAACAACAACTCTAGAAAAGCAAACATTGGGCACTGGGAGTTTGTGGTGACTAGATACATAAAAGTTCATTATTGCATAGAGTATATCCTTGCTACTATTTAACATTTATTTTGTGTCAAAACACACAAATACATGAAACACAAAAGGAATATGATCCTTATTTAGATTGCAAGATTGCTGTAAAATAAAGTAAATCTTTCATCTAATGGTGGCTCATACTATATTCTAAACCCATAAATGTCTGCCCTGCTATGGTGGAAACTAGCCATGTGCATTTCAACTGAACCTCGATCCGTTTCTACTGACCGAATATCGATAGATCCCTGGATCCATTTTTGCGTGCCTCCCAAAAAATTTGCAGGTAGCCAAATAGCCATTTTGGGTTTGCAGCTGAAACATGTGGCTAGATCCAACCCATTGGTGGCAATGGTGGGGGGCTTCCCAGGCTCCCCTTACCTTCATTTTTAGGGCTATTGGGATGGAAAAGACCACACTTGGAAGATACATCAGCCACTGTTAAACCACCAAGTTTCATAATTTTTGGATCATCCCCTGATTTTTAGGTATTTCTTTTCTTTTTAGAAATAAAATCTCCTTTAAAATTTACCCAAATGATATCCCTCCACTGACTCCACCCTGCAACTTGTCCAGGAGCAGCAGGACACCTTTCCTTCCTGCTAAATGTCAAAGATACACTTCCACATCACACAGCCCAGTGCCCCACTACTGGCAACAGCCAAAGGATTATTATAAATTATTATTATTATTATTATTATTATTATTATTATTATTATTATTATTATTTCAAATTCAGAAGGCAGAGAGCACAGAGAGAAATATTAACAGAGATAATTTCTCTGCAAAGAAATGAAATTATAGGTAGGTAACTAGGTAGCAGTTTTCTGATAATGAGGGTTTCCTGTTTGTTTGCTGGGGTTATTATTATTACTATTATCATTATCTTTTAAAAGCATTTTCTGAAGGAGGGGAGGGGAAGAGAAAAAAAGCTAAAGGGTGACTCAAGGCTCTCAGAGCCACCCAAATATTTTTTAAAGAAAAGCACACCAAGAGCAAAGAGATGCTCTTTCTTTCTCCCTAGTCCCCAAATGCGCACATAGACTCCACCCACCCATCCCACACTTTCCAAACTCCCAGTCCCACTAAATAAAAATAATAAAGAAAAGAAAAGAAAAGCAAAATATTCAATGCTAGAGAGGCCAAGCGAAGCCAAGCTAAAAAAATAAAGTTGAGAGCAAGCCAGGCATGTAGCCGAGGGGGGGGGGGGGGGCTTGAGGGGCTTCAGCCCTTCCCCCCGAAATTCTCATGGTGGTTCGCGAAAAGGCCTTACTGGTGCATTATTTAAACTGTTATGTTTATTCATATCATGATCTGATCACCATGCTCAATATATCCCATATGCTTGGGGGTATTGGGGTAACAATACAAAATGTTTGCTAGGGTAGACCCTGTTTCACTCAGACTCAGCCCCCCCCCCCGAAACAAACTCACCCCCCCCCCCCCAAATCGAAATCCTGGCTATGGGCCTTGAGCAAGCAACAAAGCAATTGGACTGAAAGACCTCTCTAGAGCCAGAAAGCAACTGATGGCAATTAAGACGCTTGTCCCCTTAAATAGACACAGCTGGCATAAGACACAGCACAGCGCTTTTCTATTCTGATTGGCCCAACAGTTTCCATTCAGGTTCTGCCTGGTTGAAATGTCTCCTCTAGAGGACCTCAGGCCCCTACTACACTGTCCTTATATCCCATGATATGGTCTGCTCTGCACTGGATTATATGAGTCTCCATTGCCAGATAATCTGGAATAAGCAAATAATCTAGGTTCAGATCCTGGGATATAGGGCAGTGTAGAAAGGGCCTCAGTGTCCTAAGAAGGCCATCCTTTATGCAGCCTTGACTCAAACCATGTAGGGCTTTAAATACAATAACCAACACTTTGGTACTTTGCCAAGAAACTAATTGGCAACCAATATATATAATGGGACTTGAGCATCCGTGGATTTTGGTACAGGGAATGTTGAAATCAAACAGTGGCAGATACCAAGGGGCCACTCAACTTATTGTTATTAAGAAGTACAGCAGCATTTAGTAATGGCTCTAGTAATGCAATCTTATGTCTATTTTCTTGGATATAAGCCCCAATAAATTGAATAGGATATATTCCCAGATAAATGTGTATAGGATTGCAATCTCATTTCCCAATAACAATGTTTAGAAACTGAATGCAAAAGTCTACTTTATCCTTCAATATATATACAGTAGAAGTCCTATTTATAGTTTCCTTTGGTGAGCTTTTGCCCTGTTTCTCTGGAAAAGGAAGATAAATATACCTGCAAAATCTTGCTACACTCATATTTTGCTCCCATTGTGTCTTAACTGAATCAGTTGTAATTTCAAAAACTTTGGAGAATATTAGAATTAGCATCAAAGAATGACACCCATTCCCTAACTCACACAAATAAATGAAAACCATATACCCATCTAGATTTATCATGGAAGCCAAAAATCAATTTAAAGACATTTATATTTTAAAAGATTTAAATAAAACATTGATTTGACCCTTTTCAGACTAGGGGATGATGAAAGTTGTATTAATAATTGACTTAGAGGATTAATTTCTCAATTCAGTTTACCATGTCATTCATTAGGGAATAATCTAACAACAGTACAAGAGTCGACAGACTGATTGAATCTTTAAGCCCCAATTTTCACTGAATGGATTGCACAGAGCATATTGAAGATTATAGGACAGGGGTAAATTTGAAGACATTATTTAAGTTGCAAAGGAGAATATAGACAATATTGGAGCAGAATGGAAAGAACCTATGATAACCATATGTGCATATCCAGAAGAAGTGGCATGAAATCTTGAAGCAATGAAAATGAAATCTGTAGTTCTCCCCAATGAAGACAAATGAACGCAAAAAAAAGTTACCTTATTGTCCAGACACTTGAAACATTTTTACACTAAAATCCTAGTGACCAGAGAGTAGGGATGGGAAAATGTTCAGTTTAAGTACAATATTTACATCTGAAGCAAGAAACCTCAGATCCTTTAGTACCCAGTGAGTCAAAACATGGGCATATTGATGGCTCCTTTTTAGAGTTCACTGTAAAAAAATAAAGAGTGACTTCATGAGTTAGCTTGATATCCACCACAATGGCCCCATTTAACCTGACCATTTAATGTAGTTTGAAGCTGAAGCCAGACCATAAATCCCCACAAAACTGCATAAAAGAAAGCCCCGAATGCTCACTACAGCTCTGTGGTTTGTGTAATCAACATCCAAGCCTCAAACTGGTTCCAAGATTTCCTGTGTAAACATCTGCACAGTTAAACTGCTTTATTCAGTATCCATTTGAGACCAATGAGGCCAATATTAGAGATCAGTAAAATATTTGTTATTATTGATTTCCTGGCTGTAGAAAAAAAACTGCTGTTGGAAAAAAAAACCCATCACTGGACCCAACCCAATTGAACAACTATCAGCCAGCTTCCAATCTTCCCTTTTTGGGCAAAGTCCTGGAACATATGGTTGTCTCGCAGGTCCAGGGGTTCTTGGAATACCCTGATTATCTAGATCCGGCACAGTTGGAACATGTGCCAGATCTGAGACAGCCTTGGTTGCCTTAACAGATGATCTACACCCAAAACTAGACAGGCGGAATGTGTCCCTGTTGGTTCTGATGGACCTCTCAGCAGCCTTTGATACCATTGACCATGGTATCCTTCTGGGAAGCCTCGCTGATATGGGACTTGGAGGTACTGTTCTGCAGTGGTTCTGGTCCTTCCTTGAGGATTGTTCCCAGAAGGGTTTGCTGGGGGACACTGGCTTGTCCTCACAACCACTGACTTGTGGGGTCCCACAGGGATCAGTACTGTCCCCCATGTTATTTAACATTTACATGAAGCCACTGGGAGAGATCATCGGGAGTTTTGGGGTCAGATGCCATCTGTATGCAGACAATGTTCAGCTCTATCACTCCTTCCCACCTGTCACTAAGGAGGTTATTCAGGTCCTGAACCAATGCTTGGCAGCAGTGATGGTCTGGATGAGAGTGAACAAATCCAGACAAAACAGAGGTCCTCCTGGTCAGTCGCAAGACCGAACAGGGCATAAGGTTACAGCCTGTACTGGAAGGGGTTACACTCCCCCTTAAGACACAGGTTCACAGTGTGGGAGTGATCCTAGATTCATCGCTGAGCCTGGGACCCCAGGTCTTAAGAATGGCTAGGGGAGCTTTTGCACAACTAAAACTTGTGCGCCAGTTGCATCCATACTTGGGAAGTCTGACTTAACCACAGTGGACCACGTTCTTGTTACATGCTGAATAGACTACTGCAACACACTCTACATGTGTGTTTGAAGATTGCCCGGATGCTCCAATTAGTCCAGCAGTCGGCAGCCAGGTTACTCACCAGAGAGGCAAACAGAGAACATACAACCCCTCTGTTACACCAGCTCCACTGGTTGCCAATCTGCTACCGAGCACAATTCAAAGTGCTGGTCTTAACCTTTAAAGCCCTGAACGGTTCCAGCCCAGATTACCTGTCTGAACATATATTCCATTATGAACCATCATAAAGTTTAAGATCAGCTGGAGAGGCCTTACTCTCGATCCCACCACCATTGCAAACGCGACTAGGGGGGATGAAATATAGGGTCTTCTCAGTGATGGCCCCTCATATGTGGAACTCTCTCTTCAGTGACATCAGATTGGCTATGTCCTTCCTGTCCTTTAGAAAGAAACTCAAAACCTGGTTATGGGACCAAGCATTTGAACAGTAGCAACAGCAATCGGGAATAAGACTCACTGTGATGTGTATGACAGTGGACTGTCCCAGACACAGATTTTAAAGTAGCATGATTTTAATCAAATGTTTCTAAATGTAATGTATTTCAATGAACTGTGTGGAAATGTGTTTTATGATTGTGGTTAGCACTCGAATGAGTGCTTGTTGTGAAGCTGCCCTGAATGCCACCCCTCCCCCCCCAGGATGAGAAGGATGGGATACAAATGTACAAAATAAATAAATAAATTTGCAAAGGAAAGGAGTTATTATGCACTTCTGTAAAAAGGGATGACAGCTCACTGCTAACAACAGCTTGCTGCTAAGTTCTGCTCACTGGAATGCCCCTTTTCATCATGGCAAGCTCCAAAACAGAACAGAGACCATCACGGATCCCATCACATGTTGTCTTGAGCCAAAATAACAGGTCCTTAGCATTATTTTGGCTAAATTAATGAATTTTACCCCGTGATTACAGATCTGCCCAATGTCATGACTGTTCTGTAGTTCTGTGATGGGGACAGGAGTGATAACCGGAAGTCATCTGATGCCAGCCTCCCAGTGAACTTATGGTGATTCCCAGCAAACTTATGGTGGCTGCCTGTAAAATGGGGGGGGGGGGGAGGGGGGATCTGTAATTGTGATGCGGTGGCAAGTCTTATGTTAGCAGGGGCAGCTGGAGTAGAAAAATACTTTAAAACTCTCTTGAGGAAGGAAATAGGCTACTAGGGAAAGGCATAAATCCCTTTAATCATATCCTGAAATTTGGAAGAAATCACAGAGTGAGGTCACATAGTTGATATATGATTCCAATTATAATGAGTCTTCTGAGGAAAGAGTTTTGGAATGTAAGTCTTTACTTACCTCATATACATGCATGAAAATGAATCATCCCAATACGTTGTGCATTTGTGAGAATTTTTGTGCAAGTATTTTGAACACATTTGTACCCCGTCCTTTTTCAATCCTGGAGGGGGACTCAGGGCACCTTCACAACAGGCAACCATTAGATGTCAACACATGAATTATAAATAAACAGTTGCAGTTAAAACAGCCATTAAATATCAATTATTAAAACATCCATTTAAATGTTTCACTAGTTCAGAACCATAATCCAGGGTCAGTCTAAAATCACTCTGATTCTAGTTGTTGCATCTACTGCTTGAATGCTTGGTCCCACAACCATGTTTTAAGTTATTTTGCCTATCACATTGCATACAAACGTGAAGATACACTAATATAGTACAAAAGTTCTGTCCTTTATTTTCAAAAGGTGCATGTCCCTCCTGTTTCCCATGTTGTAGATTAATTTAAATAAGAAATTATAAATATCCAAGTAAGACACCCCTTCTAACCTGATACAGATTGGCCTGGTACGTCCACCTAAAACATCCTAAATTGACGCCACTTTGGCAGTTTTTAGCATTTGAAAATCCAGGATCAGGAGCAGATGAGGAGCAGATTTCACTCCTTAATACCTACATAAATCTGATCCGTTAGGAGCATTTTGTTCTTTGGTCTGCTTTTCTTTTTCAGCTCATTTCAGGACAATGAAGTTCTTACAACCATAGAATTGGAAATCAGTTTAAGCCCTACATGGATATACATCTAAAGCACTGTTGAGAAGTAGATATCTGGTCTCTGCTTGGAAGAGCTCCAATGAAGGAAAATCTTCCACACTCTGAGACAGTCCATTCCACTGTCAAAAAGCTCTTACATTCAGCAAGTTTTTCTTTACCCTCCAGAGCCTTCTGATCCATCATACCATTATTTTTAATTTTTTAGTTGCCTTTCACATTCCTTCATTACCGGGTGGTGGTGGGGGTGGTGGAGTTCTATGCTGTTACGTTTCCAGGGCAATCTTAAGCATGTGGCTGATGTTGTTTCCTCTCCTTCTTCCCCCTTTGACATTCACTAGGTGCTTATTTTGCCACCCTTTCCAAAAACCTCTGCTGCCGAGTAACTAACCTACTTTCTATCATCCACTCCATCAATGTGGAGTGTGTAGAATTCTTGCCACACACTGCACACTTCTATGGTACTTCCCCCATCTCCTCATTTTGTGGGTAATAGAGTGCATGGAAATTTCACTTCTCATCCCTGGTTTTGACCACCACTTGCTGCACTGTCTTCATCCACACCAGCCACAACGAACAAGAGCAACCACACCAAGGATTCTGAACAGGATTCTGTACATATCTTCTGTGTTGTGTCTCTATGCTCATTCTCACAAGTGAAAGCCATTCAATTACTTCAGATTTATTATCTGAAAAAAATACAGAAGGAAAACAGAGTAGAAAGATTAATTGCCAAAGAGCATTAGGATCTGGCCTTTATTAGTTTTCTTGTTGCAGAGATATATACTGTTTTCTGGCACCTCTTGAACTCCACCTTATCAAAAGGGATTCTGACCATGGGTTGCCTTAGAAAGTGGATTGCAGGGGAAAGGAATGATGAGGAGGGAAGAGAGGAAGATATATGTAGGTGTATCAAAGGTCAGAAAGTGATGGATTAAACTCTGCACAAGGTATGGGAAATATCAAAAGTACCATGATCGTTTGCAGAAACATGTGCATGTTCATGTTTAAGTTTCTCTGATGGGTAATTTCTTGTACAGAAGTGTTTATTATAATGTGTTTAAAACTGTATTTGTGTTTTACATTGGTTGCCTGTGGCTGGAGCGGCCCAGCTGTGAGAGATATGTTGCCATGGAAACAAGGCAGAAGAGGAGGTGGGAGGAGCTTAGAGAGAAAAAGGTTGGAAAGTGACAGTTAAGTTTCAGTCAGGAGGAAGAGACCCTGAGAGAGAGTAGCAGAGTCAGATAAGGACTCTGAGAGAGTAGCAGAGTCAGGGAAGAGACTCTGAGGAGTGAAGAAGTGTAGTGTTAGTTAGTGTTCGTGAATATTTCTTCAGCTAGGGAGCTGTAGGGTAAAACTTTGTTAGATTTCTTTAGATAAAAAGAACTAACAGAGGCTTTGTGCGATTGCCAGTCGGTGGAAGACTGGAGTTCTATTATTTGATCCAGTATAGATCAAACAGTGAGAATATTCACAGCAGGGAACACTGAATAATAGACACCTTCACCAGAGCAAGAGTTTAAAAGTTGTAACATCAAAGGCTGAATTGTATCTCTACCAAGTCATATTGTAACCATCAAGTATATGCCAAGCATAACCTCTCCATATTGTAACCATCAAGTATATGCCAAGCTGAACATCTTTATATTGCAACCACAAGCTTTGTTCAACAATAAACTTGTTCTCTTTGTTATTTTAAAAACTGCCTCATCTCCATTGATTTTACGTTCGGTGCATTCCACTCTACCAAAATTACCTCACAACGCAAACAGAGACTAACAGAGACTTTAATACCAGCGTCTCTATACATTATGGTGGCAGTTTAATTAGCATTGTCGGAGGTTCCTTACAGTTTTTGGTGGTCCCATTTCGGTGGCATTAATACTTCTTTACATTCTCACATTTGTCTATGGACCTTATCCCACATGAGAGGGTAGAGGGAAGCTGGGGAAGGAGTCCTTAATAGTGGGAACATGACCTATCCTAGCAAGATCCGTCTTCAGAGATACTCAGCTATCCCACTACGTTTCCCTGTCCTCTTCTGGCTTTCCTCCACTTCCTGCTGCTGTCAATCAGGAGTTACAGAGCATCTTGTTGTTGTTGTTGTTGTTGTTCATTCGTTCAGTCGTCTCCGACTCTTCGTGACCTCATGGACCAGCCCACGCCAGAGCTCCCTGTCGGCCGTTACCACCCCCAGCTCTCTCAAGGTCAGTCCAGTCACTTCAAGGATGCCATCCATCCATCTTGCCCTTGGTCGGCCCCTCTTCCTTTTGCCTTCCACTTTCCCCAGCATAATTGTCTTCTCTAGGCTTTCCTGTCTCCTCATGATGTGGCCAAAGTACTTCAACTTTGTCTCTAGTATCTTTCCCTCCAGTGAGCAGTCGGGCTTTATTTCCTGGAGGATGGACTGGTTGGATCTTCTCGCAGTCCAAGGCACTCTCAGAACTTTCCTCCAGCACCACAGTTCAAAAACATCGATCTTCCTTTGCTCAGCCTTCCCTAAGGTCCAGCTCTCACATCCGTAGGTGACTACAGGGAATACCATGGCTTTGACTAGGCGGATCTTTGTTGTCAGTCTGATGTCTCTACTCTTTACTATTTTGTCGAGACTGGACATTGCTCTCCTCCCAAGAAGTAAGCGTCTTCTGATTTCCTGGCCACAGTCTGCATCTGCAGTAATCTTTGCACCTAGAAATACAAAGTCTGTCACGGCCTCCACGGTTTCTCCCTCTATTTCCCAGTTGTCAATCATTCTTGTTGCCATAATCTTGGTTTTTTTGACGTTTAGCTGCAACCCGGGTTTTGCGCTTTCTTCTTTCACCTTGATTAGAAGGTTCCTCAGCTCCTCCTCGCTTTCGGCCATCAGAGTGGTGTCATCTGCATATCTGAGGTTGTTAATGTTTCTTCCAGCAATTTTCACCCCAGCTTTGCATTCATCCAGCCCCGCACATCGCATGATGTGTTTTACATACAAGTTAAAAAGGTTGGGTGAGAGGATGCAGCCTTGCCGTACGCCTTTCCCAATCTTGAACCAGTCTGTTGTTCCGTGGTCAGTTCTGACTGTTGCTACTTGGTCCTTGTACAGATTCCTCAGGAGAGAGACAAGGTGGCTTGGGATGCCCATCCCACTAAGAACTTGCCACAATTTATTATGATCCACACAGTCAAAGGCTTTAGAATAGTCAATGAAGCAGAAGTAGATGTTTTTCTGAAACTCCCTGCTTTTCACCATTATCCAGCGGATATTGGCAATTTGGTCTCTCGTTCCTCTACCTTTTCTAAACCCAGCTTGAACATCTGGCAACTCTCGCTCCATGTATTGCTGGAGTCTTCCTTGCAGGATCTTGAGCATTACCTTACTGGCATGAGAAATAAGGGCCACTGTACGGAAGTTGGAGCAGTCTTTTGCATTTCCCTTTTTTGGTATGGGGATATAAGTTGATTTTTTCCAGTCTGATGGCCATTCTTGTGTTTTCCATATTTGCTGGCAAATGGCATGCATCACCTTGACAGCATCATCTTTTAAGATTTTAAACAGTTCAGCTGGAATCCCGTCGTCTCCTGCTGCCTTGTTGTTAGCAATGCTTCTTAAGGCCCATTCAACCTCACTCCTCAGGATGTCTGGTTCTAATTCATTCACCACACCGTCAAAACTATCCTCAATATTATTATCCTTCCTATACAGATCTTCTGTATAGTCTCGCCACCTTCTCTTGATCTCTTCAGCTTCTGTTAGGTCCCTGCCATCTTTGTTTCTTATCATACCAATTTTTGCCTGAAATTTACCTCCAATGTTTCTAATTTTCTGGAAGAGGTCTCTTGTCCTTCCTATTCTGTTGTCTTCTTCCACTTCCATGCATTGCTTGTTTAAAAAATAGTTCCTTATCTCTTCTGGCTAACCTCTGGAATTGCGCATTTAACTGGGCATATCTCCCCTTTTCACTGTTTCCTTTTGCTTTCCTCCTTTCTTGGGCTACTTCCAGTGTCTCAGCAGACAACCATTTTGCCTTCTTGGTTTTCTTTTTCTTTGGAACGTACTTTGTTGCCGCCTCCTGAACAATGTCTCGGACTTCTGTCCATAGTTCTTCTGGGACTCTGTTTACTAAATCTAGTCCTTCAAATCTGTTCTTCACTTCCACTGTATATTCACTAGGAATGTTAGTGAGATCATATCTAACTGGTCTGTGTATTTTCCCTGATCTCTTTAGTTTTATTCTAAATTGGGCAATAAGAAGTTCGTGATCTGAGCTACAGTCAGCCCCAGGTCTTGTTTTCACTGACTGGATGGATGTCCGCCACCTTTGGCTGCAAAGGATGTAGTCAATCTGATTTCGGTGCTGACCATCTGGTGAAGTCCATGTATAAAGCCGTCTTTTAGGTTGTTGGAAGAGAGTGTTTGTTATACACAGCGAGTTTTCCTGGCAGAATTCTATCAGCCTGCGTCCCGCTTCATTTTGTTCTCCCAGACCATGCTTGCCTGTGATCCCAGTTGTCACTTGACTTCCCACCTTGGCATTCCAGTCTCCTGTAATGAAAATAATGTCTCTTTTTGGTGTATTATCCAGTAGGTCCTGCAGATCCTCATAGAACTGATCTACTTCTGCTTCTTCAGCAGTTGTGGTTGGGGCGTATATTTGGATCACTGTAATGTTGAAAGGCTTTCCTTGCACTCGAATTGAGATCATTCTGTCATTTTTTGGGTTGTATCCAAGCACCGCTTTAGCGAATTTCTTATTAATTATGAAGGCTACTCCATTTCTTCGATGTTCCTCTTGTCCGCAGTAGTAGATCTGGTGGTCATCTGATGTGAAGTGGCCCATTCCAGTCCATTTCAGTTCGCTGACCCCCAGAATGTCTATCTTTAGTCTTGACATCTCACCAATAACATCCAATTTGCCCTGGCTCATAGATCTTACATTCCAGGTTCCTATGGTGTGTTGATCTTTAGAGCATCGGATTCGTCGTTCACCTCCAGTACCGTCGGCCGCTAGCCTTCCTTTCGGCTTTGAGCTAGCTGTGTCATCACATCTGGGGCTAGTTGAACTTATCCTCTGCTCCTCCCCAGTAGCATTTTGGCCATCTTCCGACCTGGGAGTCCCATCTTCCAATGGCATACTGACATATCTCTGGTTGTACTGGTCCATTTAGTTTTCTTGGCAAGGATACTGGAGTGGTTTGCCATTGCCTTCCCCAGGGATCACGCTTGGTCTGACCTCTCTGCCACAACCGTCCCGTCTTGAGTGGCCCTTCACGGTTTCGCTCATGACATCATTGAGGTGCTCAAGCTCCAGCGCCCCGACAAGGCGGTGATCCTTTGCTGGAGACAGAGCATCTTACACCTGAAAAATGACCATCTTTGTATGCTAGCAAGACAGATTTGCATGCACAACCACTAGAAATGGCTGTGACTTGTGGGAAGACCTCTGTGGGACTCCGTTACACCAGTGTTAGAAAATGGTAACAAAATAGGGGAAATTTAGTGTGGGATTAGGTCAAAGATCTTCATTCATTCAACCACATAATTTAGTGAGTCAAACAGATTGCATAGAGATTTCTCCAACACCTGTAGTTACAACCACTATGTGGAAATTTCAAAAGTCCCATGACCGTTAAGCATTTATATGGTTTTTTTCTGATCAGAGATTCTTTTGCATCTGCCTATAGTTTCTACAAGTGCTTGTTACATCAAAACCCACATAATTTGGAGTCAAACCTGATTCAATTCAGATTTCTACATCATCCCTAATGACAACCACCAGGGGAAAAATTACACAACACTGCTATGCTCAAGCTGCAGCAGGGAAGAACCCCCAATAACTCAGTCATGTAATAATTTATAGTATGCTAAGAACTGCCCTATCCATATGTTCAATGTCCAAAGTGAAAGTATGTAATACAGCTTCTTAAACTTTTTCCACTCACAACATTGTTTACCCCCTCCCACGAATATAGTTATATTAAAAAAGTTATTAAAATAACTTTTACTGATAACTACTAAATACATTTCTTTTGAAGCAATTTTGATGTGCATATAATTTTATCATTTATAAAAATTAAAGCAAATTTGCGTACTAATGAAATTGATGCTTCTTGGCAGGAGGTTGAACTGGATGGCCCACAAGGTCTCTTCCAACTCTATGATTCTATGATTCTATGTGCTTTTTTCCACTTTCCTTCTCTCTCCCATTAGACCATGTACTTGATTACGGACAAACGATTGTAAGCAAGGCATGTGTGTGTGTGTGTGTGTGTATTTACACACACACACACATACATACATTTATACGTAGCTTCTTTCTTTGCCAGAACCTACCTGTTTCGGAGTAGGTATGGGACTGGTTGTTCAGAATCTGTTCTACCAATTTCATTACTCTGTTGGTGAGATCAAGTACTCTGTCTCACATTTCCCAGCATCCAAAAGAAATGTGCTGGAGAAAATAAAGTACAAAGGAAACAAACCAAATAGTAAAAGGAGCCTAGAAAGGAAGAACTCAAAAATGGATAATCCAGAAGGCAATAATAGAGACCCAAAAGCTGGAACTGGTAAACAGGGAAAGAAAGGGGTGCGTGTATTCAACGTGAAATAAGGAAAATTCTACAAATTGAGATGTTATGATACAACTATGAAAATTATTGGGCATGCGATTTTTTACATCTTGTTTTGCAGAGTGGGGAATATATCCTTTTGCTAAGTAACAGTCTGCTGGGGCTGTATTGTCTACTATTAACATAGCATTGCTATAAGATATGTGTCTCTTGTGGTATCCTGCCATTTTGCCTTCAAGCTGAAAACTTTAGTATTGATATCTTTACCACCACGAATAAACCTGTGCCTTTGACTTATGTGCTGCAGTCAAAAATTACATTTCTCCTAGCATGAAAATATACAATAGACATGGGGAAATGTTATAACCACTGAAATATTGCCACTCTCTCTGGTAAAGCCACAAATCAAGGTTATTTTAAATAAAAAAAATAAAAGCACATGTAGGCCATGGGAAAAAAAAATCACAACACCATTATTAGTACATGTGCAAAGAACTAGATATTCTTTAAAATATAATTAATTATTAAGAATATTTTGCTTGGAGGTGCCAATAACTGAAGCCCTGAATGCCAGTAATATTGCTCCAAGTACACTAAAGAATTGTCAATCTAGATTAAAAACTCAGTTTCGAAAAGCACAAGGACAAAGAGAAAAGAATGATAGCTATCTTTTCTGGCATATAGTAGATCTGTTGTGCTGCCTTGAGCTCTTTGGTGGAAGGACAAGATAAAAATGTAATAAGAAATGCATAAATTTGTTTTGCTAGCTTGCTGAATATTAACAACATAACAATGGTCATGCTGCATAGAATCTGCAACAGCCCTCCCCTTTTAATTAAAGAAATAATATTGGATTACTCACCAATTATACTTAGGCTGATATATTTGGGAACTAAAACAGATTCTTTCAGATGGGTAATTGAAAATATTTTTACTAATTGTAAGCTTTTTATTGGAGTTTTAATTAAACATTTATAACCAGAAGTGAATTTATCTTCAGCCTCTAAATGAAATTTTATTGCTGAATATTAATACTAATAGTAAAGAACTGGGAAGAATCTTGACTTTAAAAAAAGCCAAGTCCTGAGAGGCATAGTTATTGCTCTACTCACTGTTCTGTAGTCTTTTTATAGGCAATTAAGATAATATGCACATAAATTGGAAGGAAAAGCAACCTACAACTCATTGATGCTACATGTTGGCAAAGCATTGAAAGAATAGTTCAACAATAGTAGAAAGGATATGTGCTTACCTTTGAACTGTTTGCCTTCTTTTTAGAATTTTGAATAAATTATATGTTTGAATTTCTTCTGCATTTTTGTGTGAAGTTCTGGGGTCTATAATAACACCTCAGGATGCCCACTGATCTCCTCAGCAAGGCACAAGAGTCTATATAGACTGATCCTTCAGTCAGAAGTCTATGTCTCTTTCACTGTATTGGTTTAAGATGAAAACTGGTACGAATTACCATAAATTCTAGGCCTGGGTAACAACGCAAAAATTTGTTTCTAAAATCAATTCGTTTTTGGGGGTTTTTTGCATTTCATTATTTAAAAGAATTACAAAATTTTCCTTTAAAAAAGTTCGGTATTTACGAAATTTCGTTATTATTAACGAATCGATTCGTTAAGATGGCGGACCCCCTGCGCATGCGCAAAACACTTCTGAAACTTCGTTATTGACGCGGGGTCGATTCATTAAGGTAATAACGAATCGATTCGTTAAAATGGCGGACGCGATTTGCGCATGCGCAAAAACGACTTTCGAACTTCGTTATTAAATACGAATCGATTCGTTATTAAAATAATAACGAATCGATTTGTTAAAATGGCGGACGCGATTGCGCAATGCTAAATGCTCTATAAACAAAATCATTTCATAAAATAAATCAAAAAAATAATCAAATAGAACAAGATATTAAGATAAAGATATTAAATAAAAAAGTAATAAGATAAAGTAGCCAAAACTGAGTCAATAATGAAAAAAACAATAATATAATAATAAAATTTAAATAAATAAAATATAAATAATAATAAATAATAATAATTTATAAATAATAATAATAAATATAATAAATAATATAAATTATATAATATATACAATGTAAAATAAAATTATATAATATAATAATATATTATTATATATATTATATAAATGAGATAAATAATAATATAAATATTTAAATAAAATATAATTAAATTTACAAAATATTTATAAAATATAATTATAAATAATAATAAAAATAATATATAAAATTAAATTATGATTTATTAATATATAAAAAATAATGTTATTATAAAAACTTAGAAAGTAAATATAAGAAATAAATAAAGAAAAAGTAACAAAAAGTAACCAAAATTGCACTTTGAAAAATCTCTGAAAATTATCTGGGAAGTATTACATAGTACTTATAATTTCTGTAGCAGTATTGCAAGTTAAGTAAGAAGGACCAATTCCCACTGGGTGGGTGGGTGGGTGGGTGGTTGGTTGGTTGTTTGGCTTCAAAATCGAAATCATTAAGCACTTTGTGTTGGCAAAAGGAGCGCACTGGAACTACACAAATAATGAGCGAGCACTGTCTTATAGCACTTTGTGTTGGCCAAAGGAGCGCACTGGAACTACACAAATAATGAGCGAGCACTGTATTATAGCACTTTGTGTTGGCCAAAGGACCGCACTGGTTGGAACTACACAAATAATGAGCGAGCACTGTCTTATAGCACTTTGTGTTGGCAAAAGGAGCGCACTGGAACTACACAAATAAAGAGCGAGCACTGTCTTATAGCACTTTGTGTTGGCAAAAGGAGCGCACTGGAACTACACAAATAAAGAGCGAGCACTGTCTTATAGCACTTTGTGTTGGCAAAAGGAGCGCACTGGAACTACACAAATAAAGAGCGAGCACTGTCTTATAGCACTTTGTGTTGGCAAAAGGAGCGCACTGGAACTACACAAATAAAGAGCGAGCACTGTCTTATAGCACTTTGTGTTGGCAAAAGGAGCGCACTGGAACTACACAAATAAAGAGCGAGCACTGTCTTATAGCACTTTGTGTTGGCCAAAGGAGCGCACTGGAACTACACAAATAATGAGCAAGCACTGTATTATAGCACTTTGTGTTGGCAAAAGGAGCGCACTGGAACTACACAAATAATGAGCGAGCACTGTATTATAACACTTTCTGTTGGCAAAAGGACCGCACTGGAACTACACAAATAATGAGCGAGCACTGTATTATAACACTTTCTGTTGGCAAAAGGACCGCGCTGGTTGGAACTACACAAATGAAATGCTTGCCCTGTTGTGGAGTGAACACAGCCACAGGACAGGGACAAACGCACACACAGGCACACAAGTTTCTTTCCTTTTTTTAGAATATTTTTTGAATTTTTTGAAGAATAAAAGAAATATATTTTTCAGAAATATTTAAAAATGGAAAATTAACAAAAGGCTTGCCCTGTTGTGGAGTGAACACAGCCACAGGACAGAGACAAACGCACACACAGGCACACAAGCCTCCCCGCTGCTCCCAGCCCAGGGAATGAATGCAAGCAATGAATGAATGCAAGCAATGAATGAATGCAAGCAAGCCAAGCCTCCCTCCCGAACCTCCCGTCTCCTCGCCTTCCCCAGCAATGAGCAATGCGGCCACGCGGAGCCGCTTTTAAAGGGCAGCCCGCCCAATCACAATGAGCCACGGTGCTTGGGAGCGCCGGATTGGCTCCCGTCACACCCAGCATCCTCCATCCCTAAAACGTCATTTCCGAAATGGGCGGAAGCTCGTAAAAAAGATGGAGGATGCCGTTTCGATATTTAAAAACACTTCCGGGTTTGAAAATAAATTTTGTAATCATTTTGTAATTGTTGGAAAAACAGTTTGTTGGTTCAAGTATTAGTAAATCAAACATACAAAAAAATCTTGTGAAAAAAAATCATTGTGTTAATCAAACTTGATTTAGGGCTGTGCCCTAAATTTCCCTCCCTCCCCCCTTCCCCTTTATTATAGACTCTACATACATTCCAAATGTCCCAGTCAGGGTTAATTTTCTGCCATCTTGCTTTCTGAGGTGCTTTTAAAATGACCCAGTGTGCATCTACACTGTAAAATTCATGCAGTTTGACACCATTTTAAAATTATCATGGTTCAGTATTCCAGAATCATAGGAGGTGTAGGCACCAACATTTTTTTGGCAGAAAAGGTTAAAGGCTTTGTAAAGCTACAATTTCCATGATTCCATGGTGTTGCCCCATGGTAGTTGAAGTCATGTCAAACTGGATTAATTCTGTAGACACACCCATGGTTTCCCCCTTATTTTCTCACTTTCTCCCTTCACCCTAAACTTACTCAGTTTGTGAACAGAGGACAAGGTGCAAAAGTAGTTTGTACTCAGTTTAACAGGAGAGAGATTAGTACATACATATGTATGAGGTCCAGCAGAAAAGTAGTGAGACTGGCAATGCTGTACATAAACCGACAATGCTGCTACCTCCCCCTTCAAATAGCAGTTCGGTGAACCACTTCTGTAAACTCAATACATGTTTGAATTTTTTACAGTTGCTATACTAATGTTGAGGACATCTGATGTGAAGTTGTGTTTATGAGTTGTGTTACAAAATAAACTGGAAAAAGTTAGAACAATAGTGTGCTATCACATTTTGTGTAAAGCAATGGTTCCCAACCTTTTTTTTACCAGGGCCCACTTGACCAAGGCCCACATTCACCAGAACCCACTTTTGCCAAGGCCCACTTAACTGGGGACCACTTTGACCAGGGACCACTCTCCAGCATTAGTACCAAAAGGAGCAGGTCTGGTCAGATCTGTGGAAAGGAGCAGAAATAAAATAAAATGAAATAAAACAAAATGAAATAAAGAGGAATGAGGTTCATGAACTGGATTTTTGTTCTTGTGGCCCACTGCTGGGCCATGGCCCACAGGTTGAGAACCACCTTGGCAAATCCGCCTCTCTGAATTATGAAAAGTTACAAAGGGCTTATGAAGAACATTCCCTATCCAGGTCACATGTGTTCAGATGATACAAGGCCATTTTAGAGGGCCACAAAAACATGGAAGCTGAGCCTCCTATGAAGACCTTCAACCTGAAAAATGGATAGCAATGCGGAAAGAGTGAGGATTCTTGTGATGGCAGATCATTCACTGATGTTGAGAATGATCAGTAGTGAGTTAGGCTTGAAATGATTTTTCATCAGATTGTATATCAGATTTAAAGACAGGATTTGGGCATGAGAAAATGTATGCCAAGATGGTTCCAAACATTTTTGTAATAGAGCAGATGCTGTGTGGCGATGCTTCCCTAGGTGGGATGGGGAAGCATTTTTGAGGGTGAAGCAGGGTACAAGGCTCCAGGATTGCCCCGCCTCCCCACCAATTCATCACAGAGGGTGGCAAATCACCTTGCGGGACCTCAGCCATGTGTTTAAGTCATTATATAACATATTTTAAAGCTTTGTATCACTTCCTTTTCATTTATTAATCCTCTGTGGCTGGACTGCATACACATGTCTAGTCAGAGTTCAGTTCTCCCTTTGGTAAATTTGTACACAATTGTAGCCTAAAAATTCTTTAAAACCACAGGGATACATATATTTCTTTTGGACAATCATGTTTTTTATCAGTAGAGTGGACCCTTGGTATCTGCTGGGATTTGGTTCCAGGACTACTTATAGATACCAAAATCTGTGGATACTCAGATCCTCTTATAAACACTTGTTGTTCATTCGTTCAGTCATCTCCGACTCTTCATGGCCTCATGGACCAGCCCACACCAGAGCTCCCTGTCGGCCGTCACCACCCCCAGCTACTTCAAGGTCAGTCCAGTCACTTCAAGGATGCCATCCATCCATCTTGCCCTTGGTCGGCCCCTCTTCCTTTTACCTTCCACCTTCCCCAGCATAATTGTCTTCTCCAGATGTCTCCTCATGATGTGGCCAAAGTACTTCAACTTTGTCTCTAGTATCCTTCCCTCCAATGAGCAGTCGGGCTTTATTTCCTGGAGGTCCAAGGTACTCTCAGCACTTTCCTCCAGCACCACAGCTCAAAAGCATCGATCTTCCTTCGCTCAGCCTTCCCTAAGGTCCAACTCTCACATCCGTAGGTTACTACAGGGAATACCATGGCTTTGACTAGGCAGATCTTTGTTGCCAGTGTGATGTCTCTACTCTTTACGATTTTATTATAAACACTAGTGTAGTAATTAAGCTTTCTTTTGGAGAATTTGAGAGGGGAAAATATATTCAAACCATGGATGGTTGAATTCATGGGTACAGAACAGGCATGGGCAAACTTCGGCCCTCCAGGTGTTTTGGACTTCAACTCTTAGAAATCCCAGACAGCTTACCTGCTGTTAGGAATTATGGGACTTGAACTCTAAAACACTTGAAGTTTGCCCATGTCTGGTATAGAATATGTGGATATTGAAGAGTGACTATATAACTTTGTTAACATTGCATTTGTTTATTGGAACCAAAAGTACTGTGCATTATTTTCCTCACCTATCACCCCATTTTTATTCAAAAACAGCTCTGTGAAGTAGGTTGAGTTTACAAGGTACAATTGGCTCAGGATATTCAAATGTGTGTTGTCTTATGAGAAAACAGGATTTACCCTGATTTGTAATGCATATTGAGTCAGTATAAAGACAGTTCATGCAGTGGATCTCATAGAAAGCTATAATTTTGAGAAGGTCTGATAATGATATTATGATTTCAAAAGAATGCATTATATAATTTGTTATTAAACATGTTGTGCTTACTCAGACAGAGAATACTGTAGTCACTGATTTGGTCTTTCCCTCCCCTTTTTTCAGGGTTTCCTAAGCTCTGTGCACACATCACTCTGCTTAATGCAGTAGTTTTGTGTATTCTTCCTCCTTAACTGTTACCATCTTGTTTTCTGGTGAAATCTTTCTGACCACACTCTAATGTCATTCAGCCATGGGTTCGCTGATTTACATCTGTGAAAATGTATTACCACCCTTTTATTTACTAAAACTAAAAACGTGGTTCTTTCAACAGGCCTTTGATAAAGTTTAAGATAGCAAGATATGTTATTGTATTTTAATTAATTAATTAAAAACTTTTATATCCCGATCTTCTCTACCTCCGTAGAAGGACTCAGACTAGTTAACAGCAAGGATTCAATGCTCATAATAAAGTCTAAAACAACATACAGCAAACAACACATTCAAATACACACAGGATAAAATACAAGTAAGCCAAATCGCCAGGATAAAATCATGTCCAACTTAGTCCGCATATGTGGTCAATAACTTAGTCTATTGCAGGTCTCAGCCATTATTCTGGGAATGCTTCATTCTATAGCCAGGATTGGACTAGCTTCCTGAAGGTCAGGAGGGAGGGGGCAGATCTGATCTCAATTGGGAGAGAGTTCCATAGCCGATGGGCCAACACAGAGAAGGCCCTGTCTCTTGTTCCCACCAAATGCGATTGCGAAAGTGGCGGGACTGAGAGCAGGGCCCCTCCAGATGATCTTAACATCCTTGATGGTTCATAGCGGAGAATATATTCGGAGAGGTAAATGTTGATATACTGTATTTTATATGTGGTGTGGCACCATGTGTGCTATTTGTAAGCCGCCCTGAGTCCCTATGGGAGATGGTGGTGGGTATAAATAAAAGTGTGTTGTTATTATTATTATTATTATTATTATTATTATTATTATTATTATTTGCAAGACCCGACTAGAGATATTGGTGACTGGGACTCTTAGGACTTCATCAGATGTAGTGTCCCCTTCGTTTCTATACACATTAAACACAGAGTCCCACAGAGCCCATCAAAGGACAAAAGAGTAGTTCCGTGGGTTACCTGTGGGACTCCCTTTTTAAAGTATATAGAAATGGAAAGATCATAAAGTTGGGGAGTAATCGATTCCACTGCTCTTCCTGTGCATAGAGACAGCTAAAAACTGGATATTTTGAGGTGGACTATTAGATTTCCAGGTGAGATGGGAACTGTTGTTAAATTCTCAGTTTCTTTTGAAAATGGAACACCATAGACCTCTCTCCCCTCCTCCTTTGTGGGATTATTTCCTGAGAAGTTTTCTATTTATGCAGTCTACCTAAGATAACATTGATTTGAGGACAAATAACAAGAACAATGACCCTTTTTAAATTCATATGAAAGCTATGAGCTTCCTCCATGAACAAGGATAGTTGATGACAGTTTTCAAAGCAACAGGGAAAAAATGAGAATATAAATGCACTTGATTTATTAATCTCCTGACAACCACAGATTATTTATGTTTATTGTTGCTTTTTAAGTCATTTTCACTCATTTTGTTGAAGTACAGTAGATTATTTCCTATATGTAGCCTATGCCTATAGTGAAAAAGATTGATGTATTTTTAAGTACAAGCAGACCCCGAGCAATAAACATCTGACTTTCAAATGACTGATAGTTAAGAATGGGGGTGAGACAACAGGAAGTGAGAGAAATCTATCCCTAGGAATGGAAATTAACTTATCATAGTGAATAGGTGTCTCAACTGAAGCTTTCTCACCAATCCTTGTTTCAACAACAAGCGATTTTGTCAAAATCCAACTATCACAGGGACAGAAAGTGAGATGAAATCTTCGGAACAGTAAAACAAACATCCCAGTGGTGTTAACCCTTCCCTATGCTACCCAGAACATATATATGCATGAGTATGTTAACATGTTTTAGCCTTGGTTGTTTTATTGGTTTTATGTGTATCTGATCATTTTAATAGCTTGTTTGTTTTATTCCTATTGTTGCTATTGGAAGCTGCCCTGAATCCTTTCAGGGAGAGAGGGCGGGTTAAAAATAAAGGTGATGATGACGATGATGATTATACGAGTTACACTTTTAAAAATGTACCTGTTCAAATTCAACTTAAGAACAAAGCTTCAGAACTATCTTGTTCATGACTTGGGGACTGTCTGTACACTGGATACATGTGTACATGTGCAAAATAAATGTGTGTCAACAAAAATCACATAGTAATCACATGCAACTTTTCTAGTTAATCCCTTGTCTTGAAGAAGGGCTATAGCTCAATGGCAGAGCATATACTTTGCATATAAAACATCTCAGGACCACATATCTCATCTAACAGGATAATAACAGGGCTGGAAAGATCTCTAACAGAATTCTCAGAGAGTTGCTGCTGGCATAGATAGTATGGACCAAAATGGATGCAAAGTATGATTAATCAGGCAACAGATTTGTATGTTCAGATGGGAATATAGACTGTTGTACTGACAAAACAGTCACATTGTTCTCCAAGCCCCGTTTGATTTGTAGTGGCTTTTAGCATTGCCCTTTCTATAGAAGCAGCATGATGCAATGATTAGCAGTTCTGGGAGCCTTGATCTCTATGAGAGGCTTTTCATGTCAGCTTCTACTGCTGGAAGAGGGATGTGCCGGTCCTCATGGAAACTACCTTACTTGCTTAATAAAATGAAGACTCAGAGGCAGTCTCTTGAGTAGCAAAACTGTCACTCTCCTGAGTGAATGATGTTAAAAGTTTGTTTGCCTTTGCACATCACCCCAGTTTTCCTTCTGGGTCATTTCCAACTCTGGGTGATGAGAACAGGGTATTCAAAGCTGCAGATTCACCACCCACTGCTTTGGTTGATAATTTGTCATCTGTCTTTTGCAAATTCTACCCAGTGGCCTCATTTACATTAAAAGCACCATAATGAGTAAAATACTTATTTTCAATCAGGGAGTTATCATCAAAAACCAAAGCAGCTTTGCTCATTGCAGCCATGGAATGAGGGCAATTTGCTAGTACTCAAGGAGTGGTTCAGGTATAAGATTGCATTGACCCAAAATGTTCAAAAACTAAAAATGTTCAAATTTCAAAAAGATCAGAAGGTATGAAAGAAAATGCAAGTTTTTAATATTGTCAGCACATATTGGATTGTAATAAAGTGGTCAGTCATATTTTCCCGGTAGGAGAAAAGTTCTGCATTTAGTTGCCTCAAAGATGGGTGCTAATCCAAGTCAATGTAGACAGAAATAACTTAGTCTTTGATGAACTACTGATCTCTCTAACCATCTTCTTCACTTTTGTATTTTCTTTGGATGTGAATTATTTTCAGTCACTGGAGAAATTAAAGTATCAGAGAAAATGGCAATGCAATGATGATCTCTGGATTTGGGGGCATGTGAAAATCTCACCTGAGAAGTATTAGCTTCTCTTCCCCTTGCTCCATACAAATATTTCAGAAATCATAAATAATATTGATGGTATCTATGTCAGTAGAGTGAAATAGTGAATCCATTCTGAGTTTTAGTCTAAATTTTAAGGAGCTATCTTAGTTATGAGCCCTAACCCCAAATAGGAGATAGCTGAAAACCTAGAACAGCTTTTTTTAAAAATTGAGACTAAAACTTAGAATGGATGCAACATTCCGTTCATATGGAAGACACCAGCCACCACTGCAGACTACCATTAATTCAGTGTCTAAGCATTTACAGTTGTTGCTAGCATGGATACAACAGAATAGGAAGAGAGAGGCAAGATTTGTTTCAGAAGTAGCTGGCTAGCAAGAAGACACGCCCCTCAATTCATAAAAGGAAGTGATATATACGTAAATGCACACAGACCTGAGCAAATAGGACTGTTCCCAATGGCAGGCCTTTAATAGGAGTTAGATTTTGAAATATCTAGTTATTTGTTTAATCTGAACTGCTGTTTTCTATTAAAAGGAGTCCACATATCACCTCCAGCAAATATAACTAGTTTTCACTGGAGGCATTAAGTAAAGCTCTCAAATTGTGATGCAAAAAGTTAATATGGAAATGGCAATGGACCTACAGTAAGACAATGAGCAATGCTCAGACTCTAGAAATACATCTTTTCCCCCTGGATTTCTGGTTTAAGACTAGGATGTGATTTATCTGATGTGCAGTACACGAAAGAACCACAACTAGAGGTGTATAATCCAGCACTTTTGGTTTCTTCTTTCTCAAGAAAGCTGATTTGGTTCATGCAGTGAACAAAAAACAAACACTGAATTTCCACCTGAACTGTGCTGGTGTGGAGGAAGAACAGCATCCTAAAATGTTCTCTCATGAGTCAATTAAAAGAAAAAAACAAACCCCCACAAAAATCTATGCACAGCTAATGCCAGGATATTCTAGAAAAAGACAAGAACGAATATGGCCAGCCTCCTCCCTAAACTTGTTTGTTTTAGATGCAGAGAAGCATGGCAGAAAATGGAAAGATATCAAGTTAAGGCTTTAGCCTTAAAGCAGTATGACTCAGAGGCAGTTGTATCCTTTTTTCTGTGCTGAATTTACACATTGGCCCAAAGATAGAAAAGAGCTAGTTTCAACTGAATTCTTCCCAGAACAGAAGAATGCTAAAAACGAACTTGTCATTTGCCATCTGTTATTTCATAAGTGTAATATTAACTTAATATACAGACTAGTAAAGTATAATGACTGTGACAGATGAGATTGCCATGGATGTATCATATTAGCATGATCACTTAAGAGTGTAATTAACTTATCAGTCATAGTCAAGTAGGTAGGGCTGCTTCCTTGGGACTATCTGCTAGAGAAGATATATGTTCATTCACTCCTTGTTCTCTTCCCAGTGAATTTATTTTGAGATTCTTTTCTCATGTTGAGTCATAATATGTGATGGTTCTGCAAAGCCCCATGTCCTTTTACTCTCATTGTAGTCTCAGAATGGGTTTGTATGCAAGTTATGAGTTGCTCCCTCAAGAAGTACTAGACTTGAGTTCTGTTGGTTAGCTTCAACATGAATAGATTCGCTGAATAAGTTGACTTCACCTATATGTTGACTTGCCCTTCAAGAGTTGATCAAATTTGTCCACTCTAGTTGTGATTCACTAACGAGATTCTTCTCTTCCTCCTCCTCCTCCTCCTCCTCCTCCTCCTCCTCCTCCTCCTCCTCCTCCTCTTCCTCCTCCTCCTCCTCCTCAAGTTTTCTATTTCAACAGGGTTTTGAGGACTGATTGCTTAGGCCTTGTGTAATGTGCTGGATTTTCTCAGATACTTTGCTGTACTCTTTTTAATATGAATCTGATTTTTTTGGGGGGGGGGGCACTACCCACAGTATTTTGTATGAAAAAAAAAAGGGTCAATATTTTGCATCTACAGAATAGCCTAAAATAGTGGTAACCATGGAGGTATGCCATTAAACTATATATCTTTCTGAGCCACCAGTGCATCAAGATTCAACATGATCCTGAAATCCATCAAGTGTCAACTAGAATTACCAAAATGCAATATCAACTCACAGGATTGTACTTGAATAAACTGCAGAAGCAACATATCCCAAAAAATAGGTATTACATTTCATGTTCATTTTTTATTTTATCTTAATTGCATTTTAATCCCTGTCAGCCACAAGCTTTCCACTAAAACATTTTTAAAAGCAATTAAAACAAATTAAAACCATTTAAAAACAATTATGTAACAAATTCATTAAATTCTTAAAAAGATAAGTAAAACCACTTAAAACACGAGCATGAAGAGATCTTCACAACTTTCCTATAACCCATGGGTTCAAAAATTTTATTTTTCCATTCTTACAGATAGGAATAAAACATCCATTTCCTCACCAAAAAAAACCCCACTCTCTAGCAGTGCATGAACACTACACAGCTACAGCACTCTAATACCACTTTAAATATCAAGGTTTCAAGTTATCAGAATTCTGTGCTAAATAACTCTCCAGAACTATAGCACTTTTTGAAATTCTAAAATAAAACTCCACATTTGAGCAACAGCAGTAAAAGAGACATCAAAATCATGAAGTTCTTCCAGACACAATTCAGAGCATTTCTTACAAGTTATAAAGTTCTACATGGCTTAGGCCCAGACTATGGAACTGACCATGACTCCACATATAACACTGTTTGAGCTTTGATATTGTCAGGAAATGCTCTTCTCTCAGTCTGGGCACAGTGATACATAGTATCATCCCATTTGGGATAAGTGATCAGAAACTTCAGTTGGCCCAGAGAGCTGCAACCATGTTGCTAACTAGGACTGGCTACAGGGAGCACACAACTCCCATCAATCTATTTCAAGGTGGTTTCTAAGTGTTTTTGCACCCATCATATCTGACCACTGAGTCATGCAGATTGGGGTTGATGAGAGTTGTGATCCAATAACTTCTGGGAGGACCATGTGCCCCCTTCCCTGATCTACGGGATCAATGAGCTGTAAATATTTTGCTTGGACAATCTGCAAATAAAACTCCAGTTAATCTATGCCCCGTATATAATGAAACACATGCTTGAATGTTTAGAGTGTTGGATATTACTAACAATTTACTTTGCATTTTTAGCCCCATCCCTTGTCCTTGTGCTCTCCACCAAAACAATTTAGCTGATAGAATCAATAAAAAGATGTACACATTTGCTGATAACACAATACTAAGCAGTTGATCAAATAACCTCGGGTGACACCAAAAGGATTATGCAGGATTTAGACAGTCATTTAAAAATGCCAAGTGTCTGTTGCCATTCAAGCCTAGAGATGTGCAAAATTAGTTACGACATTTTCAATATCAGCCAAAGGACATAAAGATCCAGGAAAATGGCTAAAGATAACGCTAACTTAAGGGAAGCTAATTGTTGTATATAGCCCTACTGATAATTTAGGTAAAGTAAAACAGTGAGGTTAGAGATGTGTGACTATTGAGTAGATTAGATAGACACCACTGTCTGATATTGGATAATATATTACGGAGGACATATTGTTTGAACCTCAAGTTGTAATGCTGGTGGGGAAACCGTATTAAAGAATAGAATGGGGAAATAGTATTCATATGCCCCTCTCTCCGCCTGTGAGCTTATGATTGATAACAATAAAAATAAAAATAGTGTCTTTTGCAAACATGTATGACTTAACCGTCACCCAGAGGACCTTTGCATCGGCTACCTGAAGACTGGGAAATGACCTGCTGGAAGAGACCCAGCAGCTAAATGAGCTGTCAGAATTTAAGAGACATTTGAAGACCTATCTCTTCTGGGAGGCTTACCCAATTAGTTGTTAACTATGACTTTTTAAATTACAGTCTATGTTTATTGTGTTTTAACTTTTGTCTCGGGAATTTCAATATGTGTATGCTTAACTATATGCTTTTATGATTGCATTTTAACTATGTTTTAATATGTGATTTTATAGATGTATTTGACTGAAGAAGAGGTGGGTAATAAATAAAAATTATTGTTGTTGTTAATAGTATTATTATTTCACAATTAACTCTGGCTCATCAAAATACCCATTAAAGGGTGTCAAGGAGGATGCTTCATTAATTATACTGTATTGAAGCACCCTGAGTGGTGGAGTGGAGGTTGTCACAGGCAGGGAATTGTTTCAGAAAGTTGGAAACACACTTGAAATATATATTTCTTGAAATCACATCAGGACCCCTTTGAGGATGCAACCGGGGTATGTAGAAAAACCTCAGTGAGTCTTTGGAGAAAGCTGTATTGAGGTCTATCCTTTCAGAAGTACTGTTTTAGGCATGCTTTGGAGCTTTGGGGGACCAGACTAATTGTTGAATGATGAACCAACCCTTCTATAAATCCCACTGATTCAATCATTCTAATCCAGCTAGTGTTAACGTTAGGATTCCAGTTTAGAATAGCTTTCTTTGGACTGGGTTGCCTTATTCCAGCCTCTCAGATCTGGACATTTTATTTGTGTGCTGTGTAAATTATTATAGTAATGCAGAATGTAATTTGCAGTCTAATTAATCACTTCAATATTTGTGTTCTTCCCTATAACTATGTTTTAGTTATGCAATCATTAATTTAATAGTAAGCACCCTTGTGAGACAACTAACAAAGAACCATGTTTATAGTGCTGGTTTTGAGAGGCCCCCGTTCAGGTCTGGACTTGGACATGGAATTTATCATGTGACTTTAAGGCAGGATAAACCAAGCTACCTCACAGGGTTGCTGTGGAGATCAATAAGAAGAGAGGAATCATGTAAAATAAGTATGTGCATCCCAGGAGAACGGTGGTAGTAAAATCAGCAGAAGCAGTATTCTGTCATGCATGAGCACTCCCAATGCTCTTCTCATAAGATCATTATAGCAAGCTATGCTATCAGCTCCCCCCCCCCCCCAACCCATCCCTTGTACTGGCTTCTGTTGCTACTTGCATCCCACCCCACTGAAGTGTTCACGCTCCCCTTCCATCTTCTCTCATGCCTTCAAAGTGTCTACTTTCTTTACCCCAGAACTCTCCTTTCCTTAACATGTGACAGGTGAAGTTAATGGTGCTGTCATGATTGTAAGACAAGAAGCAGCAGCATGAGGACAAAGAGGAAGAGAGGAAAGCAAGGTGGGGAAAAGCAATAGGAACAGCAGTGGGCACTGTAAAGGTAAAAAGAAGGTGATAATATCCAGAATCAAGCGGTGGAAGGACCTAAGTTACCCCCTTTTAAAATAATTTTTTCAACCTTGATATTGAATAAAAATGCATAATATTACTACATCAAGCAGGGGATTAAAAATGTGAATATGAATCCTTCTATTACCGATTTTACTCTGCTTTGTGTCATCTTTCCTCCTACACTTCAATGGCCCATTCTATACTGACAGATAATCCAGATTGTCAAAGCATATAATCCACATTATCTGATTTGAACTGGATTATTTTAGTCTACACTGCCATATAATCCAGTTCAAAGCAGATAGTGTGGATTGTATACAGATGTGTAGAAGGAACCAATGTCTCAGTTGTTTTCAGTGCAATCTTTGGAACTGTGAGAGGAACTGCCACAAATGGCAATCTTAGGTGTGAATCTTCACTTGATTGCTAAATGTATCAAAATTCAGGGTGCAGGGCAAGCATATTTCTCACACATAAAACTTACAGAAAAGTCAATGTATATTTTTGTCCCAAAAAAAGCTTCAACCCCCCCCCCCCTTTGGAATCTGGATGAGATAAAAGGTCCTTCTACACTGCCATATAATCCAGAATATCAAGTCAGATAATCCACATTATCTGCTTTGAACTGAATTATCTGAGTCTACACTGAAAGATAATCCAGTTCAAAGCAGATAATCTGGATTTTATATAGTTATGTTGAAAGGTCCAAAGGTCCAAATAGGCATGCCTGGAATGAGAGCAAAATTCACCCAACTGGCTAGTATTGCAATTATTTGTGTGGGTGCACACTCAAGTCATGTAGGGCCCTACCAAACAGCCATATAATCTAAATCCCACAATATCTGATTTGAACTGGGTTATCTGAGTCCACATTGCCATATATTCCAGTTCAAAGCAGAAAATGTGGGATTTTATTCAGCTGTGTGGAAGGGGCCTTAGGGCTTTTCCAGACAGTCCTTAATCCCGAGAGCATCTATGTTTTAAAAACACGGATGTTCCTGGGGGCACTTTCTGAGGTGGGTGTCCAGATGTTCTTCCAGGAATGCCTGGAAAAACACTGGGACATTGTAACCCCCTCCCAGAATCCCCACAAAACAGAATTAAAAAACCAAAAGAACTCACCCAGCCTCCATGAGGAAGCCAGAATTCTTCTGGTGCGTACCAATGATGTGCCAGGAGAAGGGGGGGGGGGGGGGGGCAGAAGCAATTTTCCTCCTCTTCCCTCCTTTCTCCTGGCAAGTCATTTGTACGCACCAGGTGCTTCATGGAGTCTGAGTGAGTTCTTTTGTTTTTTACAGACCTCTTAAAATCTTTTGAATTTTGATTTAAATCCCATTGATTGAATGGGTCAACACCCATTCAGGAGATGGGGCCAGATAAGCCAAAAGAAAGTCAGAAATGGGAATAGATTGAAATGCCAATATTACTGATTCCAAGGTGAAGGGAACAAAGCAAAGGATGCCTGTTTTCCCCCTTTGATTTCTGCTGTAATCTGATAGTTTCTTTTTTCTTTTTCTTTTTTGTAGAGCTGAACTCAATATAAAAGAGTAAAATTAAATATAAAATAACAAGGAAGCTAGAGTAGAAAAAAAAGCTCAGGTGATGATATGGAGGTCAAACTGACTATGAAAGAACAACTCTCTGGAGGGAAATAGCACAAATTATGAGGGAAATAAAATAAAATTATTTCTTATGGGAAAATCTTTTTTTTAAAGTTGTTGGTTTACAGCAGTCTATGGGGGACATATGGCCATTCAATAATCTCTCCCAAAGCTCCCATCCAATTTCATTTCTTTAAAAAAAAATTGTTTTCATGCATTTTTTGCACTCAAACTATGCAGAAAGGCTCACAAAGCTCTGAACACATGCAAAAATGCCCCACCTCCACAAATACCAAAAGGCATTGTGGAGTGCAACAAGTGACTTTGCTATAGCCCTCAGTACCTCAATTTTTCAAATTTAATGTATAGTAATTTTAAAAATGAGAGTTCTCCAAGAACCTGTCATATGCTGACCTGCTCGGGTCTTACAAACCTAGGGACTGAGTCAATCCACCTGTGTAAAGCAGCCCTCCTCTTTTCCTACAGCCTTCCACCTTTGCTACATATTATCATCTTTTCTAGTGAGTTACATTGCATTATAATATGTCCAAAGTATGATATTCTCAGTTTAGCAATTTTGATTTTTATGGAGACTTCAGGCTTGATTTCTCACATGACTAATTTGTTTGTCTTTTTGCCATTGCATGTATCTGCAGAACCCTAGCACCATACTTCATACGTGTTGATTCTCTTGTCAGTCTTCTTCACTTACAGTCCACTACATAGTATTGCGGGCAAGAAATTCATTATAGTATCACATATGGCAAGTCAGCTGCTATACTTTTTTCTTAACCTATATATCTTAGCTACTTGTTCTTTTGATCCTTTCACCATAATGGGAACTATATCTCTCTAGCATAACACAAATAGTTCTCTTACTGGCATCAATATTATAGATGTGCAGTTTTTTCGTTACTCGTCATAAGTTGTATCAAATTCATTAAATTCATACTTATGACGTGATATCTGACGCGCGGGCATGGCTTGTGCCAAAAACTTAAGAATCAAAACTTACCCAATACTTTTTTATGGGTTTATTCTTGATCATTTCTGGTGGATGTTCTCTTACCTTGCTTAAAATTGATTAAGTGTTCTGCTCTATTGCTGGGCTCTCAATAATTCTCTCTCACACAAAATTCATTCATTCTTCTTCTTCTTCTTCTTCTTCTTCTTCTTATTATTATTATTATTATTATCTTTATATCCCACTTTTCTTCCCATGGGGACTTAATGTGGCTAACATCTATCCACACGAAACCGTTTGAAAACAGCAATATGAAAGGTAAAAAACAATTAAACAATAGCACTGTGGTAAAAACAGAATTAACATACAGCAAATACATAAAAATGACCTTTGAAACTCATATCCCCTTCAGTCCCACCCACTGTCCCCAGAGCCTCCCCTTACACTTCCCCAAAAACCTGTTGGAAGAGGAAGAGAAGGCCAGCAGGGATTATCACTAATTGTGGAAGGCCAGCAGTGATACAGCCATTCTGGTTTGTCTTGGGAGGGAGTTCCACAGCCTAGGAGCAGCCAAATGAAATTCCTGAATTACAGTTCAAAATTCCACACAAGCACAGATACCTGCATGGTTCACCAGTCATTTGTCAACCAGGGAGGGCTCCAGCCACCAGTGAGTGTGGTTTAGCAATGGGGCCAATTGCCTTCAGAAGTTGTAAGGTCTTCAAAAGGGGTCTGGGTAACTACCTGCTCTTCTATCTGGAGATCCTGCATTGAGTAGAGGGCTGGACCTGATTGCCCATTGGAACTCTTCCAACTCTGTTTTTCATAATAAATCCAATATATATAAATATATATATGAAAAAGGAGCTCTGCCCTTGTTCACCCCAAAACTGTTGTCTTAGGCAGTTTTGGATGATCTTGTGAAGTAAACCCTAGCAAAATGCCCTGGTGAAATCTTCCATTTTATTTTAGTTGTTGTCTCTTCACACTCACCTTCTTATCACATAGGAGGTAAGCAGGACTTGCTCTAAAATGAAGAAGCTGTACTCTTAAGCATATGACTTATGAATATGAAAATGAGGTGTTCTGTTTGGCCACTGAGAATAAGTGTTTGGTCAATGCATATGACTAGGTGGATTTGGGGATCCTGGCATCTCTTTGCAGAGAATGTCACTTTATGTAAGGAGCTCTCCCAATCTCATTCAAAAGATGCTGGATTTATGGAGCAAAGGGATTGCTGCTGTTGTCAATCATGCATCAATATGATTCATCAAAACAAATGACCAACTAGCATAATAAATCCAATCATAGAAGGTGGTTTTGCAATAGGTTTCCATCAATTTGAGATTCATAGCTGGGCATATGGATAAAGAAAAAGAAAGACAACAAGCTGCTATACATTCTGACAGAATATAAAATATGCTAATTCCTTTATTGTTGTAATTGATGGAGGTAAGAGGTGAAGGGAGAGAAAATACTAAATGCCACCATTGTGTATCTCACATGTTAAAATATTCACAAAGGACTGCCATGCAAATTGGCTTTGCAGGCAAGCACTTTTGAGCAGAAATGACCTAAAAGGACACATCCTTCACTGCATCCTAATTGCCTTTGCATTGCAATGATAAAGTACCATTAAGTGTTTTGCTAACATAGCACCTAATTGACATGTTTGACACCCTAACTCTTTTTCTGAGAGAACAGTAAATTATATGTTTTGTTAGCTTCCATCAGAGTGGGAAGAACAGCCTATAACTCACAGGTGCCAAAACAGAGGTTACTGAGATCTTTTGCCACACTAATTTGTTCTGTGTTAATGGATGTATGTGTGTGAGAGAGTGTGTATGTGCATGCATGCATTACTATTTTTTTTTTTGCACTCTCTCCCAAAACAGTTGAAGCATTGGCAGTCTGAAAAGGGTTGCTTGCTTGAGAGGATATAGGAAGCTCTCAGATAAGGAAATAGCAACATATTCACAAGAGTTGCCAGAAATTTATTAGAAAGCTGTTTGCAGGGGCCAAGACAGACTTCCTGATCTCTTTAATCTTGGGAATGTTGAGAATTGGACTCCATGGCTTACTTTGGGGCAACAGTTGTGGTGACTGAGCAGCACAAGTCTAGATTGGTGTGGCAGGTGTCTCCTTCATAAACACCCATGTCTTTTATGAAGTCTCTAACAAAAAGTAGGGAAAGTAGCCAAGGATAGATGGTACAATTGACTGGTGTATTGGGGACAGTGAACTCAAGCAGTAGATCCATCTTTGAACAGAGGTTGGGCTATATATGACACCTCCAGAATTCCCTCTTTAGCAGTTTTATCCACACCTTTCCTCCCATTATTATTCTAATTATTTAATGGCCATTGGGTTGTTGTAGATCTTTTGGGCTATATGGCCATGTTCTAGAAGCATTCTCTTCTGATGTTTCATCTGCATTTGTGGCAGACATCCTCAGAGGTTGTGAGGTCACAACCTCTGAGGATGCCTGCCATAGATGCAGGCAAAATGTCAGGAGAAAGTGCTTCTAGAACATGGCCATATAGCCCAAAAAACTTACAACAACCCAGTGATTCTAGCCTTGGAAGCCTTTGACAATATAATGGTCATTGCTTTCTCATATTTTGTCACAGCTTTGGGGCAATTTGGTATGGGAATCAAATCCAGTTGCAGAGGTGATGGGGCTTACATATATGACTGGGTCAGTAAGTGTGCTTTCTTAAGGGACCTTAAGAGTGGGGCAGCAAGGATTAACACATGTTGGGGTGCATGGGCGTTTGCCTCACTCCCAGGTACTGTGGGACCATACAGTAATATTTGCCCATACACATTTCCATATCTGTCACCCAAGATTTTGTCCAGCAATTAGCTGTGAATTAGTTGTGGTTCATCAACAAGGATGTAGATAGTTTGATGCTTGCATCAGGCCCATTTAACTTTGGAATTTTCTTCCCATTTTTGAGTTGGGAAGGCAAGAGTGTTTTCCCAAGACAGCGAAGGATGATTTGGCTTTTAACAAATGGGGTCAAGAGAGATATAACAGAGCAGTCAGATAATATTGTTCCATTAAACTACTTTTTATTTCTTTAAAAAGATTAAAATTTCACTAATGGGACTTACTTGAGACTGAACTCCATATGATCTTATTGCATATAATAAAGTGTAAAAAGAGACAGGATATATTTATTTATTTATTTATTTATTTATTTAAAACATTTATATTCCGCCCTTCTCACCCCAAAGGGGACTCAGGGCGGAGCACAGCATATACATGGCAAACACAGCAATATACACAGCAAAAATATACAATAAATCTAGTTAAGGTAGTTTATTAGATTAAGCTGATTCACAGACCAGATAAACTGACTTATTTGGATATCTGTGCTTATTTTCATCTACACTGACCATTTAATGCAGTTTCAAACTAATATTCAATAAAATGTTTTCGCTGTGCAGATATTTACACAGAAAAACTTGGGTCCAGTTGAGACATGTGTGAGAATTAGGTAAACCACAGAGTACTGATGTGCATTAAGGGCTTTCTTTCTAATACTTTTGTGAGGGTTTGTTGTCTGGCAGCTGCAGCTTGAAACTAGCCTTGAGTTGCATTAAATAGTCAGTGGAGATGGGGCCTGAATCACCTTAAATACAGCTATTCTGCCTTAATTTGGTTCCTGGTGACTTCCCACAACCAAATCAAATCACTGCACACAGATTTAAACCATTTTGGTGATATCAGATTAAAAAGGGATATTGCAGAGATGACAGAATACTAGAAAACTCAGGTAAAGTAGTTCAGGAAAGGTGAATAACCTTCTTTTGAATAATTACTGGAAAGGTTGGGGTAGAGGTATATAAAAATGCTGGCCAAATGTGAGTAATTTCATACTTGGGAATATTATGCCAGAAGTGGCATTTCTCACACCATGCAGTGTAAGAGGGTTGCTTATATGAACATCAGGTTTATGCAACTTGGGTAAACCATGATCCGTTTCAGAGTCCCACATTTCAGTGGGGAGTCCCAATCTGTTTGTGGGAATCTCTCAAACCGGGGAGGACAGAAGTCTGTTTTTGTTCCGGGAAGCTGAAAGATGCATTTTCTATCCAGCGCATTGGTGGCAATGGAGAGGATTTCCCACATAGTCCCCTTTCCCCTTCATTTTAGGCATCATTGGGCCTTATATCCTTCATTAAGACCCAGATTAAAAGCATCATAAGATACCACTCTTTCTGTGACCCTTTTCCTTATGTCTGTAGAGGAGACTGGGTTTAATACCTTGTTAAAGCTGTTCCTACTCTAGAAATGACAGGAGCTGCAGGTGTGTGCACACTCTGTCACTGCAGGAGGCAGTTTTCCAAGGCATTTTAAGGAAGCTCCCACTTCTCTGGGAAGGAAGAGGGATTGACATGGAGGTAACTTGGGATTTGTTTTAAAAGCCCCCTCTCTCTTGATTTGGAGGTGCTAGAGTTGAAAGGAGAACTGTTGTGTGCCCCCCCCCCCCATGCTTCAATCTCCTCTCTGCTTCCAAATCAAGAGAGGGCTTAAGAAACCTCACTTCCTGGCAGCTGGTTTTCGACAGCCACTGTTCTGTTGTGGCCAAGGAAAAAATGGTGGTGGAGCCAATGCCATTACAAGCTTCCGAACCAGCCAAACAAGCCAAATAATCCAAAGGCAAATGTTCATAATGAATTCATGCACAAGCCTAATGAACACCCCTAATGTTATCATCACTCACCAAACTATTTCCAGGAAAATATCTACCTGTATAAACCTAAGTTGCCACTTTTGTGCTTGTCCCAAAAACTTAAGGAACAGAGGAGAAGCATTTAGTTTGCACTGACAGGTAACTAAATAAACTGTTGATTCCTTTGTACAATTCAGACTTCATATAAAATGTGCCCAGGCCAAAGAAGGACTGCTTCAACAATATGCTATTCATTTGAGGGCTTGTATGCCACAAAATGGTCAGTAATTATTTTTTTAAAGAGAACTAAGCAAATACATGCCTGGTCATGGTATCTCACAGCTGTATAAACCTGCTTCGGGGAGACAAGAGGTGCATTAATACCTTTAATTTAGCTCTGAAATTAACATAAAGGGGGAAAATAGCCATTGTTTGTCTCACTTTTAAAATTTGTTTTCTTTTTCATACAGTTAGCAATACATTACTATACAAACCTTGACATGCTATAACTCACTGTAGATGACTATTTACAGTTTTTGTAACTAAGTTCCAAGTTCTGTTTGTACTTCTCTTTTTAATATAGCTCATTAGTTTCCCTTTGAATCCCCCCACTCCCATCCCCCTTCCCACCCCCGCGTCCGCTTATATCAATACATTGATTTAATTTTCTGCATGGCCTGGTTCAAAGGTCTGTACCTATCATTTCCTTCTGTTTTATTGATTAAACAATACCATTTTCTATTCCAGACTTCTTTTGAATGATTGTTCAGATATTTTTCCTTTGATTGATAAAGTCGTTAATTAAATATTTTGAGAGATAAGACCACCAGGTTTCCATGTCCCATCTTGCTTTGTCTTTCCAACCTTGGACGGTTATAACATGTATAGCAGATATAATAAAATTTAATATTTCTGTCCATTAGTTATTCCCCTGCTTTACCTCTATAGTGAGGGACAGAAATCGGGCTTTATTCCAGTATAGTTTTTGTCCTATTATTTCCTCTATTACTACTTTGACTTCTTATAATATTTTTGGATTTCGATGCAATCCCATCACATAATGCGAAAATGTACCAATCTCCCCAAACTTATGCCAGTTTGTTTTTAGAAATGTTTCCCATATGTCCCAATTGTAAGGCGGTTCTATACCATTTTGAGATTATTTTCCTTTGTGTTTCCTTGATCCATAGATGTTTAATTTTTTTGAATTTTGTCAACTCAGGACCTAACTAAATTCTCATTAAAATTTGTATCTTGTTTCCAAGCCTCTTCTAAGGTATATTTTGTCTTATAGGATAAGGCTATTAGATCATTATATGTTCCCGCAATAATTCCTTTTTCTTTTTCTATTTTCCAACTAATGATTCTATCTAAAGGGCCATCTGTTGTTTGTTTGTTTTTTATCATTTCCTTTATTCTTTGGGACAGTCCTAATCATGCTACCCAGTTCTTTATTCCACATTTGTCCTTTAGCTTATCCCATATTTTTTTTTAAAAAAAATCTCCAATGGGTTCTGAGAGATCTCCTATTTACACCATTTCCTTTCAGGATCTTAATTAAGTTCCTAAATGTTTTGTCTTTGTTTTCCAAAATTTCTAATGGGAATGGATCTATTCTATTTAATTGTAGTTTATTTTGCCATTTCTTCAAAATGTACAGTGTTGAGAGAAGGGGACATACCCTTAATTTTTCAAGCCCCCTTTTATCAATTTTTTTCTTCCATAATCAACCCCTTTTTCCAATCATTTAGTTCTTTCTCAAATTTCTCCCATTCTTGTCCCTTCCAATTTTAGTTCCATTAATCTAGCAAATCGACAACTCCAGGGGTCTCCCCATCTACCCATTTCTTGGGTACCATAAAATATGAAGTTAGAGACTCTATTTTTTACTTCCTCCCACTACCCATTTTTTTTTTAAATGGAGCTATCTCACTTCCTGAATAGTTTGACGGGGATGTTTACTGGCAGAGTTTGGAATAAGTATAGAAATTTAGGTGGGAGCTTTATCTTATTTTTTAGTTTTGTAATGATATCCCACTTCAGACTGACAATAGCATCCATGGTGGAATGGTAGGATCCAGTAAAACTAAGAGAGGACAACCTGCTTTTTACTTACCCCCCAAAACCAGAATTGGAGCTCCTAGAAGCCATTGTGAAGGACTGCAAAGGAGTTTTGTTCAGTTCAAAATATCCACTTTACATTGTGATTTATGTTCCTAGTTTGAAGTCAATAACACAGTAATATTTAAAAACGGTAATACAGCGATTTAGCATTCTTGCCTTGCCTTTACATTGAGGTACAATAACAATAATGAAAATTAAACATTAGTGTATAGTGTTCACAAAATTATGCATTACAAGTTTAAAATAGAACCAGCCAAGTTGTGTAGGTCTATTAAACCTGCATGCCTTTGCTTAGAGATCTTCTAAGGCTGAGATGGCAAGTTGGACTACAACTTCTATTTTCTCAAGCATTGGCTTTGCTGGTTGGAGCTTATAGGAGATGGTACCCAATAATGCTTAGACATTCAATAACGTGCCTGCTCTTTCTTTCTTCCTTTGAAAAAAAAACTTCATGAACCAAAGAGACCTGCTAATTTTCCCCATCTTGAATAAGATTAAACTGCATATTAGCACATGAAAGAAATACAATAAGCAACAACATGCTTCCTCTTATAACTCTAAATTATAAGGACCTTTGAACAGAGTTATAAATCATGGAACTACTTTGCAGGAACAAAATAAATGAGCTCTTTGCCCACGGATATATTAGAAAGCATTCCCTGGCATTTTATTTGCCCATTTCATTTCCTCGCCAAAATTATCTTTGTGATAATGTTCCTCAGGCATCTATTTCTGAGTTGATGAAGTTGGTTTCTAATCAGGAAGGGTGATCTTAAGAGTCAAGTGCAATCAGAACCTGCAAGGCAGGAAGTGATTAAGAAATGAATTCAGTGACAGCTTAAGAAATATATCAAAATAAAGATGAACTATGAAAGTGTTGCCTGTGTGAAATCAGAACACTTACTAATCTGTGTTTCATATATTCTGTTGTCACCAAAACTTTAATAATAGCATCCACTTAAATTAGTTTGGGATTTCTTACATTACTTCCTTTGCAAAGGGGCAGATTTTACTGTGATAGTATCAGTCTCAAGAAAGACAACTTCTACATTTTTGGAACAGGCTATGTCGTTGAGTATCTTTAACCAATGAGGGAATTGACTGGAGAGCTTCCAAATTCCTAACCCATAATTCCTCCTTGCATGTACTCCTGTTTCATTTTCATTGTGTTGTGCAGAGGATGAGATCTTGTGCAGTGCCCTCACTCACATTGTTCAGGGTCAGAGACATATGTTTGTTTGTTTTTAAAGGCTTTTACTGTTTCCCATCTGGCTGAATTGCTCAGAATAAACATAGAATGCCTGCTAGCTCAGTAGAGTTCGCTTTTTATTTATTATTTATTTTTATTTATTAATTACAGAATTAATCCAGTTTGACATGACTTCAACTACCATGGGTCAACACAATGGAATCATGGAAATTGTAGCTTTACAAAGCCTTTAACCTTTTCTGCCAAAAAAATGTTGGTGCCTACACCTCCTATGATTCTGGAATACTGAACCATGATAATTTTAAAATGGTGTCAAACTGCAAGAATTTTACAGTGTAGATGCACACTGGGTCATTTTAAAAGCACCTCAGAAAGCAAGATGGCAGAAAATTAACCCTGACTGGGACATTTGGAATGTATGTAGAGTCTATAATAAAGGGGAAGGGGAGAGGGAGGGAAATTTAGGGCACAGCCCTAAATCAAGTTTGATTAACACAATGATTTTTTTTCACAGGATTTTTTTGTATGTTTGATTTACTAATACTTGAACCAACAAACTGTTTTTCCAGTAAGAATAACGGGAAGACACACATTAGTTATTTTCCAAATAACAAATAGGAATGTGAGCTGGAGAAAGAGGATCATTTTTTGGAAGACTATGTGTAATGGAACCACTAATTGCTCAGAATGAACCACAACATGGGGCAGAATGATAAGATCCCAAGGAAATGTAGGAGAAGGGAATTAGATTCAAATCAAGCACATTCACTTTCTTTCCATAGTAAAAATATCACAAAGAGATTTTGCTTCTTCTTTGGCCACATTTACTTAGGAGGGGAAAAAGCTACCCTCTAGTCTACAGGCTTTTGGACATGAATTTATTAGGCCTGGGCGGTTTCGTTCGTTAATTTTGTAATTCGTTAAATATTCGTTATTTTTAACAATTACAAAATGATTACAAAACTTATTTTCAAACCCGGAAGTGTTTTTAAATATCGAAACGGCATCCTCCATCTTTTTTATGAGCTTCCGCCCATTTCGGAAATGACGTTTTAGGGATGGAGGATGCTGGGTGCGCCGGGAGCCAATCCGGCGCTCCCAAGCACCGTGGCTCATTGTGATTGGGCGGGCTGCCCTTTAAAAGCGGCTCCGCGTGGCCGCATTGCTCATTGCGAAGGAGACGGGAGGTGCGGGAGGGAGGCTTGGTTGGCTCTTGGCTGCTTGCTTGCATTCATTCATTCATTCATTCATTGCTTGCTTGCATTCATTCATTCATTGCTTGTGCTTGCATTCATTCATTCATTGCTGGGAGCAGCGGGGAGGCTTTGCCCTGTTTTCGCCCCACAACAGGGCAGGGCAAGCATTTTGTTAATTTTCCATAAATATTTCTGATAAATATTTCTTTTATTCTTAAAAAAATTCAAAAAATATTCTAAAAAAGAAAAAAACCTTGTGTGCCTGTGTGTGTGTTTGTCCTTGTCCTGTGGCTGTGTTCGCTCCACAACAGGGCAAGCATTTTGTTAATTTTCCATTTTTAAATATTTCTGATATATTTCTTTTATTCTTAAAAAATTCAAAAAATATTCTAAAAAAAGAAAAAAAGTGATTTGCGCATGCGCGGGGGGTCCGCCATCTTAACGAATCGATTCGTTAATAATAACGAAATTTCGTAAATACCGAACTTTTTTAAAGGAAAATTTTGTAATTCTTTTAAATAACGAAACGCAAAAAACCCCCCAAAAACGAATCGATTTTAGAAACAATTTTTTGCGTTGTTACCCAGGCCTAATATATATATATATCTTGGAGCCTCTTGTGTACATTGTGTTAGCAATCCATGTGTTTTTGTATACTCCTTCACAGCTCTTCCACCTAGAAATGATTTTTCATTACATGGTAAATTTCATTCAGTCACTTTGATAAAAACAAACCTATTTTCACACACACCCATTTGCATGTGGATGTTTCAATGTGTGGCATGTGTTTTACTGTTCCTTGCCCTGAAGCATTATTTTTCTATTATAATGTACTGCCTAGCAGTGTGTTTGCATTTCAAATACAATTGTTGTATGTTCAAAACCAAGTCACTGTCTATTAAACTGCTCCAAATTCTTAGCTGCCTGCTCTGACGGCACGCAAAATATATGTGTCTACACTCTCAGCATACTGAATGAAGACTGCAGCATAAGGATGGTTGAGAACCTCAGGGAGATTTTTGGGTAATCATCTTCAAAAGAGGAGTCTTGGAATGAGAATGGAATGCACTGATGGCTCATTCCTGAATAAATATTCAAAGAATAATACTGTTCAAATAATATGAATTTTTCTTCTCAAAAATAAGTAACAGCAAAGCTTTCTAAAATCATACAAGATCAAGTTCATTTGACATCAGCCTTCAATGTTCAAACCATCTATTAAAATGTAAACTTCACTTGTAATTGGACTATCTGTTAAACATTTGGTAGTCTATGTGATCAATTAATTAGATCTCATCTGCTTTTCTTGCCTCATTGGGAAAAGAACAAGGTAGTTGTTAACAGTAGGAATTTTGAGGGTCTCAATGGGGAAAGAATGGAAGGACATTCAAGAAATGTCACATAATTTGAAGATATCAGTTACAATGCCACATTCTTTTCATGACAGGGATGGCATATGACGACTATTAGATTCTTCTGATAAGTACATGAACCATCTTTAAGCGGATTTTTTATTTGTCGTGTCAGGACAACCAGTCAAATTTTATTACATTTCTAACAGAACAAAGCAAACAAACAGACAAAATACAAAATTTGGGAGTTTGGTAGTTGATTAAATGTCCTTTGACCAGTATCTGGCCACTTGGAGTGCTTCTGGTGTTGCTTCAAGAAGGTCCTCCATTATGCATGTGGCAGGGCTCAGGTTGCATTGCAGCAGGTGGTCTGTGGTTTAAGCGGATCAAGGCATGGGAAACTCAATGTAATCCACTCAGTGGCCCCTCAGAGAGATAGAGCAGAATATAAATAAAGTATTATTAATATCCCTTTGTATTATGGATCATATGTGAAGACACAGCACAATAGGTTATTTCTATCTGCTATACACAAAAGAGAATTAAACAAAGATTTCTAAAGCAAGGATTTCTTTTTTTTCCCTGCTCATTCATGTCAACAGACTTCTGCTTGTTTAAGTATCAGTTAATTTTTTTATATGGGAATAATACCACAATTCAGATGCAGTCTTTTTTCTTGCTTTGTTTTTATTGAAAACAGCAAAATCAATCCATAGCTACATGAGGTTGCACCGAAGTTAAACCTTTGAAAGAATCTCCTTCCAATAGATAACTGATGGATGTCAATAGGCAGGGAAAGACTGGCCATGAGGTGGGGTAAATTTACCTACTTCGAGCAGCACAAATTTCCACCATAGTGGATTAAGACTAGTGGTGTGCATAATGCCCTCAAACCTTACAATTTTTGGATCTGTTTTTGGCTGCCCCCCTGTTCTGTTTTCTGAGCCATTGCTGAAATATGGAGGGGTGGGCCATTTTCATTCTAGAAAGATTTGGTCCATTGGAGACAATAGGGAAACTTTAGAGGCTTGTTCCTCGGTCATTTTTAGGTCTATTAGGAAGAAATATTCCTATCTCATAGGCCACATGTATGACTCCAAAGTACCTACCAACTTTCAAAATGTTTCACCAGTCCACTAATTTGGGGATTTTTTTTTCATCATAACCATCAGAGTTGTAGTTGTTGCTGGTTGTGTTCATTCTCAGCCAATCAGAAATTGCTGCTGGTCAGGGCCATAGCCAGAGGGTTTTTTTAAAAAGGGTTTTAACTCCTACTCCGAAAGAGTTCTAACCCCCCCCCCCCCAAAAAAAACCTGGTTTACTCAAGAATTTTAACTGGTTAACCAAGTTATGAGTAAACCAAGTTTCTTTTTTAACCTGACACATTTCAAGGCAGGGTTGAACTTTTAACACACACCCTCCCCTCTGGCTATGGCGCTGCTGCTGGTTGTGTCTATCCTCGGATAATCAGTGAATGGACACAACCAGCACTGATTGGCTGAGAAAAAAAACTTGAGAAACAGAGAAAGAAAACTTCATGCACTCTGCCTGGGATGGGCCTTTGGGAAGGAGGCTGTAAAGCTCTCAGCCTCATCTTCTAAAGAAATTTTAAAAAAAGGAAGGAAAGGAACCAAAACCCTTATTAGTCAAAGAAGAAGAAAAAAGTCAAAGGAGGCAGAATGCTGCTAGTGCTGCTCAGCCTCCATAAGCTGAAAGATTTGGCTGTTTATTAGCTGTTTTGGGTTAGGGCTTTAGATGGCCGTCCCTAATTCGTTTTGGCTGTTCTGAATGCCAAATTAGCCAAACTTCCCAAGGCAAAATGGAGACCTGCACACCCCTAATGAAGACTTTTTCAAATGTTGGTTCCAGTGTTGGATGAGTGGAATTTGAGGAATTTATTTAAAAATGTATTTTCCTGACATTGTTTCTGAGGACTGACATCTGGATCATCTTCCAAAATATTAAAGGTACACAGTTTAGTTTTTCTTTACTCTCACACTTATCCAGAAATAGACAATAAATCTTTGCATGTTTCAGATTTTCATCACCAGGAGGAAATCACAAACTGTAGTTAGTTTTTCGCTGTTACTTTTTCCAGTTATGTGTACACTCCTAGGGCAAATGTGCTGAGAGGTTTTAGTATTTGTTACTGTAATTCTAAGTTTAAATTCAATTATTGAAATTATGCTTCTGTTCTCTGGACTGTTTCCTGGCAATTCCTGGCATCAGCTGCAATGTTTTATTCCTATCCTCAAGTGGATTTCCTTTCTTGTAATTCTGAAATATATAAGAGCACCAAACAAATGGATCACGACCACTGCAGATCTACCAGGGACACAAATTTCCTGAAACAGATGAACATTAGTCCTGAACAGATGGATCTTAATTCTTGTAATGCACATTCAGATGAAGGTAGACAAATAATCATGCTTAATGACCCATCACCCAGTGTTACAATTAGTTGTCCTACAAGCCTTGTCAACTTTCGTTGTTTCCATGTTTCCCATCCAAATTCATTCTGGACTGTGATTATATTACTGGACAAGGTGGTAAACTGGAACTCCTTCAGAATTAAAAGTGTAATATTATGCTTTATTTTCCTGAATAAATCTTAATTTGATTGATAGGATTTTCTGGATTTGCCTTGTTATGTCATATTTTGGCAGTATAGAGTTCTGTTGCTCCTTCTCATAATACATTCAATTTAGTACAATGCAAAGAACAAACTTGATGAAGGAGCAGGACCTGAATTCTCCTTAAAAACAAAACAAAATAAAAAAAACTATCTTTGTTAAACACACATACACACAAAACACAATATAGCAATTTCACAACACATCAAGGTTAGAACTGATACATCACTCCCTATCTTATCCTATGCTACGTATGCAATGCAAGACTCTCCTTCCCTCCCCCCTCTCTCTCACAAACAAAACAAGGGCGTAAACAGGCTTTGCTTCCAACGCCCCCACCCCCCGAAGATGATATTTGCTTCTGAGGCCTACTTCCTCTAATGTCAACTATATCATGTTTGTTATTTATCAAATTAAATAACATATACTGTATGTTATTCTGCTTAATATGATTTCTACTAGTCTTCAAACATTGTGACTGATTATTTGCTCCAGATTTGTCTCAAGCACATCACTATTGGTTGCCATTCTTTCTCAAACTTCTCTTTTTCATATATTATCCTGGTTTAAAATTGCCAGTCTATCCATTTTGGCCTGTTTTCATATTTCCTACTCATCTCTTTTCACTTTTGTCTACTCTGTTCAGTTTCTAGTGTGCAGGCAGGAGCAGTCTGATTGTTGTATTTTTAAAATAGTTATATAAAACTTACAAAACTTCATTATTAATAAAACGGTTGGTGATATTAAAGGCAGGTAGGGTAAAATTAACCAAAATGTGTTGAGAGAAACACGTGATCTTTATTTCCTATGCATTTTTATATTCGGTGGAACACCATATTTTATAGCTCAAATACTATAAACAAATACTTTGCAGGAAGAGGCTAGAGTTCTCATGGTAACATATGAAGGCGTGAATACTCCTACACCAGTGATTGTACTTTTTGTTTGTGTCACAATGGATCCTCTTCATGGTTGCACAAGTGGAGTTATTTATTTATTTACTTCATTTCTATCCCACTCTTCTCACCCCATGGGGGACTCAGAGAGGCATACATCGTACATCTAGGCAAAAATTCAATTCCTCATTATACATAAACAAATAAAACTATATAAAATCTCTAAAATCAATAGACATATAAATACACATTAAAACCCCTTAAACATATTAAAACATAATAAACTCCAACACAATAATGCATTGCACCAATCCCTTAATCAAAGTTCTTCCAGAATAATATTGCATTGTGGAGTTTGTTTCCAAAAGGTACCAAATTTTAAAAAAAAATAGTTATAGGTGTCAGCACATTGTTGGCTAGGAGTATAATATTATGTACAGATCAAAACTATCAAAATATATCAAATCACTTCAGAACAGAGCTTGTAAAATTGCATTTTATAGCAAAAGAATGCATATTCTCAGCATGGGTTTTCAATTAAATTTGTTCTGAAGGATTTGGTACCTTTTGGAAATGAGCTTCACAATTGTGTTTTTAAGCGGTTGCATACCTATATTTCCTATAATTGTCTATTTGCTTGTTTACAGAATCTAGCATCACTAGATGATAGAATTGTGCATTTAAAATAATAGCTAAAACCATAATATTGTTAGTAATGAGTAATGAGGAGTTAGTAAGGAATAAAACCCATGGTATCAAAATCACAGCAACTGCATTTTACAAAATATTGCTTAAGGTTGCCATCTCAAAGTTAAATATATTTGCATAATTCAATTACTTATCCCTCTCACAGAAAAATGACTGAACCATGGTCTTGCTCATGGTTACTCTAACTGGGTCCACCTCTCTAAAAAAAAACCTTTGATCGGCATTAGCATATAAGTGGGCCATTTTCTACAGGTGCATAAGATCATGGAAAGCATCAAGCACTGTCTTCTCAGCTTTCCTTGGTACAATGTTCAATATATGCCTGATCAAGGGGAGCATTACAAAATAAGCAGATTCTCTCCTGTATGATATTAGGATAAGGTTATTTGCAAAAATACCGAAGGCGATTTGCAAAATAAAAAAAAATAACACTATGTGACCAAAGCACTTCGATCAAAATTAAAAGTAGCTGTACTCACACAGTACCTGGTCAAATCCCACTGACTTTCCAGATTTCTCAGCTGGTCTACCAAGGAGGTCGGACTGATCTCTTGTGATTACTTCACCTTTACATTCCTACATTTGCCACAGGCTTATCTACTCCAAAAGTTATTACTGACTACAGCAGAGACACGTTTAAAAATTAACTCTTAGAAATGTTGCCTGGATGCTATCTATTCTTTCAATATGTATAAAATGGACATCTCAGAAATATTTTTTTTCAGTTTGAACCTGATCTGTGATTGTGCAGTGAGACCATGTACTGGCATGCTTACAGATACTGTATCTGATCAGCATCACAATGGTACAATCTTATGACATTTGTGGCATTTGTGTCAAGTAAACACTGCACAGCTCTTCTGGCAGAACTTCACACTCTGTAACTTCTCAGTAAGATCCCAGCTTCAATTCTTCAGTATCTCCAGATGGGATTGTTAAAACCCAGATGAGCCATAATAATCCGTATTTTTATATTGTGGAAGAATGGACAGTTGTTTGGTTTCAAGTTGAGGTAATTTCCTACTTTCCTAAAATGTAGCAAGAAATCTGGCTAGTCTAGTCAGGTATCTTAAATGTTCCTCCAAAATAGTTCTGAGAAAGACAAGAAGCCTTCATATCATTTGGAGCATTTTCTAGATCTATGATATGGTGTAGACTAACTGAGCTGCTGAGCTTGTTGATCGAAAGGTCACAGGTTCGATTACGGGGAGCGGCGTGAGCTTCCGCTGTCAGCCCTAGCTTCTGCCAACCTAGCAGTTCGAAAACATGCAAATGTGAGTAGATCAATAGGTACCGCTCCGGCGGGAAGGTAATGGCGCTCCATGCAGTCATGCCGGCCACATGACCTTGGAGGTGTCTACGGACAACGCTGGCTCTTTGGCTTAGAAATGGAGATGAGCACCTCACCCCAGAGTCAGACATGACTGGACTTAATGTCAGGGGACTACCTTTACCTTAAGTATTGTTCTTTTTTCCAGAATAATATTTTGTTAACTTGGTGCCTACAAATTCACTTTACTTAAGCAAGCTTGTTAGCATTTTAATGGCTTCATCAAAATATCTGTGTTTTCCATAGGCAACACTGTTCAATTTATTCAATCCACATTACCAAAACAATGCACCATTCTTTATGGATTATGCAGATTCTAATTATGCAAAGTCCTTCAGGGGAGAAACATCCCTCATGGTATTTCAATGGAATGTCCCTCAGGAAATCAAGGCACTTCAAACAAGACAGAGCCAGTCAGATTGTGAAATATTACCAGTTATGATGAGATGTGCTTTAATGAAATGTAACATTTTGAAAGGTAGTCTTCCCTCTGACTTGAGCATCTTTTGAAAGTGATACCCTTAAATAACATCAAGTTTTTAAAAAACTGGATTCATCATGCGATGATGGTACAAAGTAGTGATTCTGAAAGGATCCACACAAAAGGGATCTATTAAAGATAAACACCACTAGTCTTTCTCTACACTCTAGAGAAGGTGTCCTAAAACAAAGTCTTTTTGATGGATTAGAAATTTCCCACTGCTACTCACTTGCTCCTGGAAGTTAAGGGCTGCCTCTGCTGCTTCAAAATATCATGAAAAATTTATGCAGTCTAGCCACTTCATCACATTGAGAGGGGAAAGCATAGGTGACAATCCCCTTAAGAATAGAGAATCACTCCTCTTATATAGTCAACATTCCCATTTCACATAGAATGACCACCAAGGAGTAGATGGAAGTCAAATATATCCCTAGTTGTTCCTTTTTTTCTTTTCTCTCTTTTCTCTTTTCTTTATTGCTTCTTCTTCCTGATTCCCTCTTTCCCACATCTTAGATTTTATTGGAGTGCACAATTAAACATGTGTTACCAATAAAATTATTATTTTTTAAAAAAAGTTTCCCATCCTGTTTTATTTCTGCCTCTTTTCAACCCTGGAACATGTGATGAGCTCTCTATGCTGCAAGGGGGAAATTTCTCAATGTGAAGAGGTTGATTGCCAGAGTTCCCTCCTTTCAGGACACTTCTGCCTCTTTTCAACCATGAAGGAATATGCATGGCAGCCAGAAGTAATCTAACTTGTGTGATGAGGTCAGTGCCTCTCCATGCTTGAAAAGAGGCTGAAGTGTCCGACAACTGGGAAATTTCTCAATGTGTTAAGGTGAGCTCTTTTTGAAAATATTTTTATTTTATTATTATACAAAAAGAATCAGTACAATTGTGATAAATTTGTAATACAGTAGACTTATTGTTCCCTTTAATATCTACTATACATTCCACTCTTGTGTATGTTTCTATCATTCACCAGCTCTATGTACAGTATGCATGTTCTGCCTTTCCCTTGTTTTACTTCTCTTCACCCTCCTGTTGGCTGCTCTTTTCCCTATTCTATTTCTTAGGCTTTATTGCCGAAAGGCTTGCCCATCTGTTTGATGAATTGTCCTCTTCCCATCCACTGTCAGTGGATCCACAAAGCTTCTTAACTATAGTACAGCCATGAAGGGAACAAATCCAGCTTTCCCCACCCATACGCCCCTTCTTTCTCCTTGTACACTTGACAACTTTAAACCTGTCTGCTTCCTTTCTGCCAGGTGAAAGTTGATATATTTCAGCAAGAGAAGCTGGCTGCTAGCTAGCTACACATGTATATGCTGCCCCTGAAAATAGAACTCACTCTGCTGACTATTGTTTGCTTTGACAAGAGCTCATACAGTGCACATAGTGATGGAATCCTTATCTTTTATTTTCCTTCAAAGTGGAAGATGAGTAGGTTGCAAGAGACCAGACATGTAAAGAAGCTTGCTTGTGAGTTAGGAACACTGTACTATATATGTAGTTTAGAAAAGGCAGGGGAATGTTCAGTCCCTGGCATCTACACTTATAAGATCTAAAGTCAGTGGCTGGTCATCAATGAATCCTGGGTTATTATAGATGGTACAAGGCCAGAGAGATCAATAGTAGTCTGTAACAGTTTACTCCAATGTGTGTAAAATAGTCCCCATAGGTAGGGAAGAGTTTATCTGCCTGTAGCAGCTAATATTGCAATCCTCTTAAACAGTGTCATCCCATACTCCCTCAACACCAGATACAAATGTTCATAATGCTTCCTTTGCTCTTCTCTATTGCATGAAAATCAGAAATGGTAAGCAGGAAAGGAACAACAATCAAAATACAGAAAAAGTGAAAAAGGAGCTGCTGCAGGCATCCAGGCAACACTGACTAGGCTAAAATGGTATCCTGCAACAACAATCAGAATAGGACTAAGGTCCCATCTGCACTGATATATAATGCAGTTTCAGAATGCAGTTTAATTGCATTATATGGCAGTATAGACTCATATAATCCAGTTCAATGCCGTTAAGCTGCATTCTGAAACTATATTATATGCCAGTGTAGATGGGGCCTCAGATAGATTTGGGCTGCTGTTCCTCATGTAAACTAAGGAACTCCTGATATTTTATCAGCTTGGATGCTGACCAACCTAAAATATGAAAAGCAGAGAGAAGAAGCTTTCTCTCCCTGGTGCAATTGGGGAGGGAAAGATGTTTGCCTCCTCCCCTGAAGGGAGAACAAATAGTCCCTGCAGGGACTAATTTATAGGGGGCGGAGCCAGGTGTTTATCCCTGGTCTGCCTCCTCCATCCTTCATTAGACCATCAACCTACCACTCCCACCCATTAAACAGTACATTAGGGTCGCCATTAGGGGGCTGGGTAGGAATTTTTCCCCTCCTATGTTCGAGGAGGGTTTTTCACCTTCCCTATACTTTTGCAGGGCAAATTGGGATGGAGTGGCCTTAAAGAGGTTGTCATGGAAAGCTATTGAGAAAAGCTAATAATTTGGTGAACACCCAAGGTGCCCCCTTCAGGGATGAAGGCCACTGTCTAAAACACTCACCTTAGGTTCAGTTGTTGAGGTGAGGGGAATTCAAATGGTCTAGGAATGGGGAGAGTTTGGCCTCAGATAACTTGAGTGAGACTTCTCTAACATATTTCCCTTAGAGGTTGCCCAAATTAGGCTCCAGGGGACCCAGGTGTTCCGCCCAAACTAGCCGAGGGGTAGGCTGGGCAGGGACGCTACCTCAGCTTAGCCACAGTCCATAGATTTAGATCTAGTTAAAGTTAAATAGGTAACCATTTAATAAAAGTTGCCCATATTTATACTTGCCAGAATGTAGATTGCAGCCCACAGCAAGGCACTGGAACACATCTTCTTAAACTAAAGCTAATTTATTAAACTATATACACCAGAAGCTAAGCAGAACAAGTACTTGCTTCCTTTTTTCTTTTTCTTTTTTCTTTTTTAAAACTGTTTTGGAAACATAATGATGAGCACTCTTTGGATATTGACCATGGTGTATTCCTGTTGTTTGTCTTTGATACTTTTTTCCCCCCTCTTCCCCTTACCCTTAGTTTGTGCCCCCTCCACCAGGACCAACCAACTCATGTTGTTACACCATTCCAAAGTATCATTGTTTCTCTTGCTGGCTTATACCCCTTTCCCTCATTAAACACATACTCGATAAATTTTCCCCATATTTTCCAAAAGTCTGTTTGTTTACATATTCCCCTTTTAATTTTAATATTGCAAGTTAGCTTATCATTAATCGCTATATTCCAGATTTCCCTATACCATTCTTCTAATTGAATTTCTTTTTTTCCTTCCAGTGTTTTGCTATTAACAATTTAGCTGCTGTTATCAAATTAGAAACCAATTCTTTCTCCTCTTGTACAGGAATTATATTGTCATGTATAAGTAATAAAGCTAATTTTGGTGTAATCTCAGTCTCTGTTTTTATTATTGCTCTTATTTCTTTGAATATGCTCTCCCAAAATTTTTGTAAAATATGACTACCACATATGAAGATAAGTCCCTGTTTCCTGACAACCTCTCCAACACTGATTTGAATATTTTTTATCAATCTGATTTAATCTAATAGGGGTTAGATACCACCTCCATATCATTTTGTAGTAATTTTCTTTAATTCTGATAGACATATTTTTTAGTATTCTCATATTCCATATGTTTGCCCATTCTTGATTATTCATTTTCCCCCAAGTCTGTTTCCCATACTTCCTTCAAATAATCTTGTTCCTGTTCATTCATTAATAACAGTTTATAGATATTACTTACTGTGCCTTTTAATGTTATATTCTCTTCTTTAGTCTCCCTTTGAGTTATTATCTTTTCTATTTTTGTGTATTCCCTACCTCCATTATACTTTTTTCTTATATCACTTGACCATTTACCCAATTGTAGATACTTATACCAATCTAAGTCTCCTAATTCTTCTTTTATTCTTTCCATATTTACCATTTTCAGATCCCAGTCTTTTACTTTCATTAAACCTCTTCCATTAAGTTCTACTTCAAGTTCTTTTTTTAAATTTTCTGGGAAGTTTTCTGTCATTAAAACTGGCATGATAGAAGAAATACCTGACATTAGGGTTTTTTTATATCTCCCTCAAATCTCTAAAATATTTTTTAGAAAGGGATTGTTTAAATTGTTATACCATTTCTTTTTACCCCTTTCTCTATTACCCCTATCTTCTTCTAACCACTCCAAGCTCTTTTGTTTTGCTAAACTTTCCACTATATATCTAATTTGATTTGATTGATAATATAACTTGAGGTTTGGTAATCCAAGACCTCCCTCTTTCTGTGACTTATACCATAAAGTTTTATTTATTCTAGCTTTTTTGTTCCCATTACAGTACAGATTTAACATGTTTTGCCAGCTTTTTATTTCTTGATCTGAAATTTTAACAGGTAGCATTCTAAATAGAAAATTTAGTTTGGGTAATATCTTCATTTTAATTAATGCTATCCTACTGAACCATGATAATTTGAGCTTATTATATTCCAGCAATTTCTTACTTGTTTCCATTTTCAAGCGGCGACTACATGGTTCTCATCCAACACAGTACACACATCCTTACACTCCACAGTGACATTTGACATATGATGCACAACGCACTCGACACAGGGTCCAAAGCTCTCTGCACTAAGATTTACGACTCTCTAGGAATGCCATTCTTCTCCATGACTCAGTTAACTCTTTCCACACAGGAATTATACCCTCAGCACATTGTATCTCATAGCATTACATTCTAAACACACAAACACGAACTTTGAAAACTACAAATCACTAATTCATTAACAATACTGTTGTGTGTTCTCATTATTTTGGGGGATGGCAGGCAAAAGATGTTATAAGCATGTTGGCTGAGATGATGAGATTTATACTCAAACACATCTGGTGGGGGCACTAGATTAGGGAAGCCTAGGGTGGACTATGCGGAGGTAATATTCTTAAGGTTGGAACTAACATGCAGCAACATTTTATACTTTTTGTTTGCTTTAGTGCAAGACCCTAACCCTTTAAATTGGGTTTTGAGGGTATATATTCTAAATGCATGTTATACATTTTGATGGATAAAGAAGAAAATCACATTAATTAAAAGCATGTCTCCATTCCTTACTGAAACCCACACTGAAATCAAAGAAAGTTTGTGAGCATACATCCATAGAGAATTTCTGCCTGTCTCTTTCTCTTTAAAAACACTATCTCAGTAATATCCTCCTGATTAGCTAATGCTCTGGCTGTTCCACAGAGCTTCAATGTTTTCTTCTGGGAACAAACATTAACTGAGTGGTTAAATATCTGCTCTTTTATCCAGCAATTATAACCACCTACCTTTTCAGTGCTGATTATACTCATTTTCCTCCTCACATCATTAGACTGTCTTAGGAACTTTCTCTCCAGTTTTCTAGGAGAACCAATTTGAAGTTTTCAAGGATTCTAATTACGCCCAGCACACAATTTTTACTTCTTAATGCATGTCTTTAAAAGCTGTCACAGAAACATTTGGATTTTTATATTAGAACATTTATGGCAAAAGTCTCATTACCCTTGCCCCGCTGCCACCTGCCATTTTATCTGCCACCTTTTAAAACTATGAAAGACTGAGAATGTTCCTGAATCCTCTCATCTTCTTTCTTCTCCCATCGGCAGACAGAGAGCCCTACCACACAGCCATATAACCCAGAATATCAAGGCAGATACTTCACAATATCTGCTTTGAACTGTGTTATCTGAGTCCACACTGCCATATAATCCAGTTCAATATGAATTTGATACAGCTGTGTGGAAGGGGTCCTATTTCACTGAGCAAGGCTCCAGTAGGACTGGTCTGACTGTATGACAGAGCAATGTGACTACAGGAGTAATGCATCTTTCTTTTTGGAGATAAGAAAGTCTTCAAAATGTACAATCAAAGGCTTTTTTTTGGTTAAATTTGGATTTGGAATTTTTCTGCATGGAATACAGTAAAAATACAGTGGACTGTATTGTCCTACAGGGAGTATACAACTCTCTTGTTGCAATATTTCCATCTACTTCCAGGGAAAATTTAAATTACTGGTGATAATTTATAAAGCCCTATGTGGCTAGGGTCCAAACTGTTTGAAGGACCATATTGTCTTCCATAAGCCCATTAGGATACTAATATCTTCTAGAGGTATCCTTTTCTCTGTCCTACCACTTTGCCCTTTTAATTGTTGTAGGTTTTTGGAACGCCCTCCTCAGAAAGACCCAGATGGCTCTTTCTTTGGTATCCTTTCATCTGCAACTGAAAACATTTCTGTGCCACCAGGCTTTCCTAAACTGAAAGGGATGGGCTTTTAATGAATACTGTTCTGTGTAAGATTTGTACAATCTTTTATTTTTAAGATTTTTGATGTTCAGTGTTTTAACTGATGAAATTGCTTTTAAAATAACCTTTATATTTATACTTGGATAAATGTTATGTATAGTCTTAAATCTGTATTGTTTTAAATATCTTCTTAGCTGTCTTGAGTTTCATTATTCAGAGAAAGGTAGGATATAAATAAACAGAAGAGGAGGAGGAGGAGGAGGAGGAGGATTCTTCTGCGCAGAAAATACTATTTTCTGTTCAAAACAATCGTGTGACTTATATAGAATTAGCTCCAATTGATGAAGAATATGATAAGTCCAGAATTTGTTTTGTCCTGACACTCTGTAAACACATTTTGGTTTTTTTGGTGGTTTTTTTTTAATGTAAATTTTGCCTATGTACAACCATCTTAGGCATTGAATGGAGGATGGCAGGGAAAGTAAGGTGCTGAAGTATAGAGTCATGCATGCCATGCAGTCTGTCTTGGTCTCCCCAAATTAACCCACTTTACTTTGATGTGGTGCAGAATGCTTTTCTGTCACTAATGTGGAAGTAAAGTTTCAGTTACAGGTTGGCAGCCTCTGCATGTGAACTGTGGAGGACTACTATCATGTGCTTTTTTTCAGGCCATCACAATGCTTTCAAGCATAACCAGGTACTCTGTAGAAAAAAGAGAGAAAAGATTTAGCAGAACTTCATCTATGAATAAAGAGGCATCTGAATAAAGTATTTGAAACTTCTGCTGACATCACAAGATGAAGCCATATTATTTGAAGCTTTTATTTCTATTAGACTGACGAGACTTCTGCTCCTTTTGTTTATCCAGGGAGGAGATTTACCATAGCATTTACATGAAATAAAAATATTCATAAAACTTAATGTTCATTTATACCCTCCTTGTTAAGTAATGGCATTGAATTAAGCCCCATTAAAAATAATTTGTGAAATCCATTTGTGTATTTTAGTCCACTTGATACACCCGCATGGTAGGGCTGAGATAACAGCAGAAGCTCTGTTACATCTTTTGTAGTATTTATCAGCACTACCAAGTATGTGCCTCAAGTTCATATGGATTCTCAACTTGAAAGCTGTGACTGCTGGCACGAGAAGTGCATATTATAACAAGATTCTTTTGAAACTCTGTGGAAGACTCAGCATTTCCCCTCAAAGTTTGAAATCTAACCTATTTTTTTATTTTCAGGGACCCTGCCAACTAGAACTAAAAGCCAGGGATATAGTCAGGAGGAAGAAATTATCCTCTGAAACCTTTCTCAAAGTAAGCTTAATTCTCATTCTTTTCATACATGACATTGTTCTGGATAAAGTTAAATTTTCAATTTTTATTTTTATTCAAGAAGAAGTGAAATAGATAAGGTAAACATTGAGATAGTGCAAGGTCATTTCTTAAAAAGGGAGCGATCTACACTGGTCATGGGTTAAGTTACTTCAGAGGCAACTTCATATCTTGATCCAGGATTTGGATTTTACTCTGAGTTAAGGGCAGTCAGGAGCTGGGTGGCCTAATCAGAACTGGTAGCAGCTGTCTTGATTGCCATCTCACATTCCTCGGGGTCAGGTGGCCCAAGGATTCAGGAAAGCAGTCAACCCCCCCCCCCCCCCCCCATTTCATTGCTATCATCATCTGCAAAAGCCCCACCTACTTCCCTGTGGGTGGTCTGGCTGTCATCAGCCAAACTGTCCCCTTGCTGAATGGGATGGGTGGGGGAAGAGTGGGGCTTTCAGCCTCCCTCTCCCACCTGTGAGCAATCGAAACACATCCATGTCTGTATCCGTAACACAATGATGCTAGCATGTTCTCTATTTTCAGGGCACACAATGATATCTTTCCCCTAGAACTATGAAAGCTATACATGGCTGAAATGGTCTTAGAGTGTGCACTCATCTTAAATATCATCTTTATACTGAATTGAAGTAAGCATCTCATCTGAAAAATGGAGTACTTTCCAATGTGATCTAAATCAAAGTTGGGTTGTTCACTTTGGCTTTGGGACTACTTCAAAAGAGTTTTTCCTTTTTTTCTTGTTGGGCAATGAATACGCTTCTACCAAGCTCTCTATGAAAAGAAATCAGGCAGACATGGGCATGGTTTTGTGGCTGACTACTGAAGATTTCAAAGAGGAAAACATTGTGACTAAATAAACTCAAATGCAGCCCATTAGCCACATGTCAGCATGTCATATTCACAGTAATTGTTCAATTGTGGAGATTATCATGTGGGGCTGCAAAACTGGATTGATTTGCCAGTCAATCCATATAGAGCTGCCCTGGCTAGGTTCCCTATCAGGCAGAGTGAAGTACCCAATTCAAATGGCAGAACATTAAGTCTGATTACTCACATTACCATCCCTGCCAAGTGACTCCATGCCACTACTGTTCCACACAGCCTTGCTCTTCAAAACCACTTGAACCTCAAATACCTTCTTCTAAAGTAGCTTCTTTGTCTTCCTCCTTCCACCTGTTGCAGCAAGTTAGCTTGATCTGCTTGCCATTGCTGGGCTATTTTGAGTTTGGTGTCTCACAAGTGATGTTATATTTCTGATCATTTTAGCTTACTTATAAAAGTGAAATGGATAAAGGATCAAGCCTATATCATGCATACAAAGGCCAAGACTTCAGTCTGCACTGTGTCCTAAAGTATATACCATCACTTAGTTGTCATGAAAGTGTTGAGAAATGTGAAAATTAATAGCTGATATTTCAAGCAGAGTAATGAAACTGGCAAGACAGAGGCATCCTGGTGTCTGCCAGACACATACAGGACCCAAAAGAGAACTAAAGGAAGTCTAACCATTGAAGCCTTATTCCTCCAATCATCAAAGTATGACAGATGATAGTTCTTGCTCCAGTTCTTAAATTAGTAAGGCTCTCCCACAAATGGCTTTTCAAAGACTACAAGATAGCATGATTTGGTTGAAATTTGGGTAATCAGGGTGTTGGCCCTTCAAATTTATATCTTACTAGCTTGGGGACCCGGTACTGCCCGGGTTATTTGAGAAAAGCATTGTGTGCCAAGGTCAGTTTTGCTGTGGTCTCAGGAAGTGAATGTACTGCAAGTCCCATCATCCATGTTTTGTTGTCCCACAAACCACACCAGGACATAGAATATGGAGGCTCTGTGTGCCAAGTGTTGTGATCTTTCATTGGTAGAGAAGGCAGAGGTCTCAGGAAGTGAGTGAAGGTATTGCAAGTCCCATCATCCATGGTCCATCCACCTCCAAACAGCACCAGGATGTAGAGTGGGTCATGGGGGCTCTGTGTGTCAAATTTGGTCTTGATCAGTCATTGGAAAAGGGTTGCAGCGGTCTCAGGAAGTGAGTGAAGGTACTTCAAGTCCCATCATTCATGGCCCACCCTCCTCTAATCTGCAGTAGGATGTAGAGTGGCTCATGGGGGCTCTGTGTGCCAAGTTTGGTCTTTATAGGACTTTGTTGGGGCCGCAGTGGTCTGTGGGAACTGAAGGGATTGAAAGTACTGCAAATCTCATCATCCATTGTCCGTCCTGCCCCATATCTCACCAGGATGTAAAGGGGGTCATGGGGGTTATGTGTGGCAAGTTTGGTCCAGCTCCGTCACCCATGCTGCTCGCAGTGGCCTGTGATAGTGGCAGCCAATCAGAAAGCTGCCACATACACACATACATACAAACATTCACTTTTATTATAGACTAGCTTGGGGACCCGGCGTTGCCCAGGTTATTAGAGAAAGTGGGTAATGGTGGTTCTGTATGCCAAGTTTGATCTTTATTGGTCTTTGGATAATGGCTGCATTATTTTCAGGAAGTGAGTGAAGGTACTTGAAGTCCCATCTTCCATGGCCCATCCTCCTACAAACAGCAGCAGGATATAGAGTGGGTCATGGGGGCTCTGTGTGCCAAGTTTGGTCTTTATCAGTCATTAGATGAGGGTGGCAGTGGTGTCAGTAAGTGAGTGAAGGTACTGCAAGTCCCATCATCCAAAGTCCATCCCCTTTCAAACTGCAGCAGGATGTAGAGTAGATCATGGGGGCTCTGTGTGCCTAGTGCGGTCTTGATTGGTCATTAGAAGAGGGTTGCAGCAATCTTTGGAAGGGAGTGGAGGTACTTGAAGTCCCATCATCCATGGTCTGTCCTCCTCCAAACTGCACCAGGATGTAGAGTGGGTCATTGGAGCTCCATGTGCCAAGTGTAGTCTTGATTAGTCATTGGCGAGGGTCTCAGTGGTCTCAGGAAGTGAGCAAAGGTACTGCAAGTCCCATCATCCATCTCCAAAGTTTTCCAAACAACACCAGGACGTAAAGTGGATCATGAGAGGTCTATGTGCCAAGTTTGGTCTTGATCCGTCATTGGATGAGGTTTGCAGAGGTCTCAGAATGTGAGTGAAGGTACTGGAAGTTCCATCATCCATGGTCCACCCTTCTCCAAAACTGCAGCAGGATGTAGAGTGGGTCATGGGGGCTCTGTGTGCCAACTTTGGTCTTGATTGGTCATTAGATGAGTTTTGCAGCAGTCTTGGGTAGTGGAGGTACTTGAAGTCCCATCATCCATGGTCTGTCGTCCTCCAAACTGCTCCAGGATGTAGAGTGGGTCATTGAAGCTCCATGTGCCAAGTTTAGTCTTGATGAGTCATTGGCGAGGGTCTCAGAGGTCTCAGGAAGTGAGTGAAGTGACTGCAAGTCCCATCATCCATTGTCAAATTCTTCCAAACCGCACCAGGATGTAGAGTGAGTTATGCGGGCTCTCTGTGTAAATTGTGGTCCTGATCCATCATCGTTGGCAGTTGTAATGGTCTTAGGAAGGGAGTGCAGGTATTGCAAGTCCCATCGTCCATGGTGCATCCTCCTTCAAACTGCACCTGGATGTAGAGTGTGTCATGGAGACTCAGTGTGCCAAGTTTGGTATTTATTGGTAATTGGATGAGGGTTGCAGTGGTCTGAAGAATTGAGCAATGGTATTGCAAGTCCCATAATCCACGGTCCATCCCCGGCCAAACCACACCAGGACGTAAAGTGGGTCATGAGAGGTCTCTGTGCGAAGTTTGGTCCTGCTCAGTCATTGGATAAGGTTAACAGCAGTCTCAGAATGTGAGTGGTGGTACTGCAAGTCCCATCATCCATGGTTCATCCTCCTCCAAACTGCAGTAGGATGTAGAGTGGGGGATGGGGGCTCTGTGTGCCTATTTTGGTCTGTATTGGGAGTGTTCTGACCCAGCCCCCGGCCTTTCCTTTCCTCTCTTTGTCATCTCGGAATGTTGGATTTGAGGCTGGCCAATCAGAGACCATATGCAAATTTCCTTCTGTCATGCCCCGTTTCTGCCATGAACCCTCTTCTCCACCAGGGGCTCCTCTTGAAGCTGGCCAATCAGAGACCATATGCAAATAGCACCACTGCGGCAGCCAATCCGAATGTTGGAACTTTCAGGCTGGCCAATCAAAACGCTGCCACATACACCGCCCTCCCTCCACAATTCCTCTGTCCGATACAAACACTCTCTTTTATTATATATATAGATATAGATATAGATAGATAGATATCTTCTTCCAAATTTCCAGTATCTGAGCACAATTTCTTTGCCCAGTGAAAATGGCCTGAGCAAAGCAGAGATTTAACTGTCACTGGTTATAGGCTACTTTCATAGGAGCTGGATAGGTCTGACCCACAATCATCAGTGTTTAAGGCCTACTTGAAAAGAAAGAGCTAATAAATGTGACTAAAGATGGTGGATTTATATATTTTTTTTCCTTAATGTAACAAGCCAGATGAAACATTCTGTTTCTGCTCATGCGTTGCAATTGCAAATTAAGACAGGGTTTCTAATGAATGTTTAATAACTTGGGGATTTAAGGTGTCTGGGCTTTGCTACATGTGTATATGTAAGGCTATGCCTCTTTCCTACAAATGAGAATGCACAAGGTTTTGGCAGGAAGAGAGATACACATTTGATTCCCTTTTATAACTCCAATATTATTTATGGCATTCTGCCTGGTCATTCCACCCCCATGTCCTCTTGATGTGGCTATTTCCATGGTTGAAGTGCTCTTGGCTGCCTGCTGTTCAGCTATGCAATTTGCTAGCGAACCTTTTGGGGCCTCGGGCTTGTTATTTCCGTGTGTGGATAGACAGAGACATCCACTGGCTCTCAGCATCAGAATCTGTTTTTCAGCAACTTTATGTGTGTGAATTTTGCAGTTATAAAGCAAGTATTACAAAAGTTTGCAAATAAATAAATAAATGAGTGAGTGAGTGAGTGAATGAATACATTCTCTCTAATGGTAGGTCACAAGCTGGATTTTATGTTGTTGATCCTGGTTTATGAGGAATTGTAAGCAGTGGAGGGATAGTAATTAACCTCTAGAGAACAACATTTGGTAGAAGTTCATTTTGTACTCACATTTTTGACATTTTTGTTGAATACTAAAGGTGAAATAGTTACTGCACTGCAGAAAATATCTTCTGGCTCTTTCAGGTTTTTCAGAGATCATAGAACCCAGCGGTAGTTGCCTGACACAGATGAAAAGATCCCCAGTCTAAATGAGAAGAATTGATAGGTGTATTTCCATCTCCAATAGATTTACAGTTCTTTTCCAGAAGACAAGGGAAAAAACAACCAACCTCAAGTTGGTAGCTAGGTCAAGAGCTCCATTTAATCAAAAAATGGTCAGATGGATTAATTTGAAAAATTTTCACCCTGTAATTTCTTCAGTTATCATATGATAAAGAGGCTTTTCTTAACCTCTTTACTGAAGCATCTAGCTCTAAGCTTTTCATAACTAACTAGAAAATTCTCAACTCAGTCAAAATCAGAATACATTACAGAAGTGCATTATTTGTCCTCTAAAAAAAAAAGAATAAACCAAAGCATGTTGGACATTTCTTATTAATTTTCAAGTCATCTATTATGTTTTAAGAAAAGCTTATGATATTTCTTGGCATATGTGTTTCTCAAATGCTGGTAGATGTTGCCTGTGAATCTTAAATATACTGACATAATTCAATTATTCTTTCTCTATACTAGAAGACCTTTATTTCTTTTCCTTTGCAGTTTCTTCTGTAGTCTGGCCATTAAACTTCATTTAAAATCCAAGTTCCCCCAGGAAAGTTTATTTGGTTCTGTAGGTTGTTTCCAGCTTGGTCTTTTCCTTTCTAACACACTGTGTATCTGCCTAAGAGGCCAACTACGACAAATATTCCCTGTGCATCAGACCATTTAACACAAGTCCTTCATCTGAAGCCAGCTTGTCGACTTCTCCCAAAGCAAGCAGATACAAAAGCAGCAGCATCAATCAAGAAGAAAGGGGAAAGCTTCCCTCTGGAACACAATCAGGTCTTGAGCCAGCAGAGTTCATTTTCATCCTGACAAAAATCTTGCAATGATTCGCTCCACGGGCTTTCAGTCTTCTGTTACTCCAGATGGAGCTAGAAATGTTTCTGAATAAAGCTATTTTGCCAGATTACAAGTGAATTTAGTAGAATTCTGATTATTTCTGCATTTTGATAATACACAATTAGGCTATATCATCTTTCATAAATGGGAATATAATCAGGACAAGAAAATTTATCACTCTTAATTTTGTTAAGTTTCTGCAAATCCTACCTAATATTTTTACCTTGAAATTTCATTTGAATCAGATTGTTGGATTTATTTTGGTGTTTTCCACCTGCATATTGAGATTTTCCACCTGCATATTGAAATGCATGGATTTTAATGCAGTTTCCATAACTGATGAGACTTGCCCATTTGAACATTTTGTTTTATTGACACAATTTTCCACAATTAACTAAAAGCATTTTCTGTGTATGATTTGTATTTTATCCATAATCTTTTAAAATATGCATATGCATGAACTTTTATTCCTTTGAATACTCCATAAGCCTCACAAATGTTATGAGTGTTCAAAGGGTGTTATCTTGTAAGATGTATGTTAAAATACTCAGCTGAGATTAAGTTCAGCTACTTTTCTTCTGTTCCCATAATGTAAGAGTGCCAGTTCCACTCTATAGTGAGCTGTCTCAAGAAGGGAAGTATGCTCTGTCCTAAAGTATCATCTATGTGAGAAGAAAGTATCTTCTATATAATGCCCTATCCAATTTGCAAACTCTATTCCTCCAGTTTAAAGCTATCAACTGTACTAGATTTGTAATCCTTCTTCATTCAAGAATTTCCTGTGTTGCGTTACTTAAGCAGACCTCTCAAATTCTTATCAAGTATTGATTGAGTGATCTCTGTAGGCAAGAGGGAAATATTGTCAGTCTGAAAGACAGCGAGGATTTTATTTGGTCAGGTATTTCATTTATATTTCTTGTAGATATAAATTCTGGGCCTTGCAGAATTGTGCTCTCCTGTCTAAAATTGGTATCAAATGTATGGATACTCTTTTACCTTTTTTATTTGCTATATTTTAAGCTGGCTATTTTAACTGTTGTAAGCTACCTTGAGTCCCAAATGGGATATAAATACTAATGGTAATAACAAAAACATAATAAATCTCACCTGTTTCCCAATATAGGACCCAAGTAGCTTACTTATGCAACTTCATGTGGATGTTTAAATAAATGAAAAATAGACACATTTCAAAAACTTCATTCTCAGTTATAAATTTGGCTGCAAGGCTTAGTCAGCCCTCCACATCCATGGGCTTGTATCCATGGAATCCATCAACTATTGCACAAAAATATTTTGATTAGAAAATCCAAAAAGACAAACCTTGGTTTTATAGAAGGAATGTCATTTTACTACAGCATTGTATATAAAGGGACTTCAGCATCCATGGAATTTGGTATCCACAGGAACCAAACCCTAGAACCAAACCCTAGTAAAGATAACAAGGGCCCACTATATATACATCCACACAGACAGAGGCTTTAAAGCACTGGCTTTTAATATGCATAGCTGTTTGGACTTGGAGTAGGTTCTCTCCATATTCAACAAGAATTGTTTGGGAGAGGTTCCAACTTCTTTTTGAAAGATTCCTTATCTTTACCAGAAATATGGCAAGCAGATATAGCATGATATTCTCCAACCTATGAAGAGGTGTACTTCTTGGCCTATTCGTCTGGCTCCCCCACCCCCACCCCCACCCCCACCCCCGGTTGATTTGCGGAAATTTGCAAATGTCTTTTTATATTTGATAAATCAAGGTTGAGGTTTTTATTAAAGAATGGATATGAATATGGGAGAAAGCAAAACTGATATAGTTATTTATTTCAAGTAAGTCTACGATCCTAATCGTACAAGAAATGCCAACTAACATATTAGATGGGACTTACCCATTTTACTGTGAATTCTAGTACAAGCAGTGATTAAGATAACTACAAGTGTTTGTGACAGACCCATGCCTTCCGAAGGGAGTCACTATATAATGATTTTCTAAAAATGGGGTCAATTCTTTGTTGTGATGCAGTTATTGGGAGAGATGTTCCTAGGCCTGAATCCTATTGAGTCTCTACATTGGTATAATAGTTTCTTCACCGGCAGTTGCATCTTTTTTTCTTTTTGCATGACTACCTAGAGAAGGAGGGGAGCTATAGAAAAAAATGGCAGGCAAAGGAAGAATTCATGCCCTTCTCCAACCCACTGCTTTTCCATTTGGAAACCCTCTACCCCAGTGGTTTGGTGAAAACATGCATTTGACAATATATCATTGAGTTTAGCTCTCTCCTAAGATCTGGAAAAGGGGGAAAAATGAAGGAGTCAGAGGGATGAAGGGAAGTATTTTTTTTTAAAAAAATCAAGAAGTAGTTGCAAACAACTTAAATTAATTATTTTAAAATACTCCATTCTGTTCATAGTTGCTCAAGGCAATTTTAGCCATTTTATTCAACCTGCAATAGAAATAGGAAAGCTTTGTGGTCTTAAAAGCCATAATTACCTAAATCCTGGATTTGCAAGAACAAAACAAATCATTTGCCAGTTTTGCTTTGTTTTGTTTTTCTTATCTTTAAGACTGCTTTGGACTTAACCATAGTGGGCTGGGGTGTTCTCCTGAAAGTTCAACAGTTTCCTGCAGACATTGTAAGAAGAGGCACCTGCATGGAAAGTGCTTTCAGGCACCATCTGTGCCTTTGCTAAGGTCATTAGACAAAGCCTGCCTTTCACTCTATCTTACACAATCCAACCTGTGTAACCTTTGCAATTTGTCACTGGAAGACTTCCACTGTAAGTATAATAAAGTTTCATCTTAGCCCAGCCATAGCCTAATGGTAAAAAATGTAATTTGGTCAGGACTGTGGAGATAATAGAAAAAAGAGACATCACAAATGAAGAAGGAAATTGACTTCCATATAAACCATCTTGGCTCTATACATTCTTTGACCATTTATTTTGCTTTGTGGTGTTAGATGACCTGTGAGTCAAGGACTTGTCTTCTCTTCTTCTTCTGATCAAATGATTACAAGCCAGAAGATGGAAAGGAAAGCAAATTATAAATTAGTTAGGTAAAAACCTTCACAGTGACATCAAAGTGCTGAAAATCTCTTTCTGTTGAATCAAAAGTGACTGGACAAGCCACTAAATTCATATTACCCAGTAGACCTTGTAAAAGATGAGACAGCTGCATTTTCATTCCTCTGAAATAAACGTTTCTATATTCAACTGTGGTGAGCAAAGAAAGCATTAAGAACTGAACATTACCAATGAAAATGTGTCTGCTGCTATGTAGTTGTTACAACAAATACTTCTTTTTAAAAGAGCTAGTTGCCCTCAGGATTATGCTGTGCTATACTTTCGTAAGTGTTGGGGTAAAATTTTAGGTGCCATGAAATGGAACCTCTTGCCTCAGGCAGCAAATTGTCTTAGGTGGTCCTAGCTGAATATCAGCACCTTCCCCAACAGGACCACCACCCTGCTTTCTTTTATTTATAACTAGCTTGGGGACCCGACACTGCCTGGGTTATTTGAGAAAGGAATTGTGTATCAAGGTTGGTCTTTATCAGTTATTTATATGGCTTGCATTGGTCTCAGGAAGTTAGTGAAGGTACTGCGAGTCCCATCATCTGTGGTCCATCCTCCTCCAAACTGCACCAGGATGGAGAGTTGGTCATGGGGGCCAAGTTTGGTCTTGATCAATCATTGGATGAGGGTTGCAGTGGTCTCAGAAAGTGAGTTAAGGTACTTGAAGTCCCATCATCCATAGTCTGTTCTCCCCCAAACCTCACCAGAATGTTGAGTTGGCCATGGGGGCTCTCTGTGCCAAGTTTGGTCTTTATTGGAATTTGGGTGAGTGTCACTGTGATCTCAGGAAGTGAGTGAAGATACTGCAAGTCCCATTACCCATCATCTGTCCTCCTTCAAACAGCACCAGGATGTAGAGTGGCTCATGGGGGCTCCGTGTGCCAAGTTTGGTCTTGATCGGTCATTAGATGAGGGTTGCAGCAGTCTTGGGAAGTGAGTGGAGGTACTTTAAGTCCCATCATCCATGGTCTGTCCTCCTCGAAAGTGAACCAGGATGTAGAGTGGGTCATGGGGGCTCTGTGTGCCAAGTTTGGTCTTGATCGGTAATTGGATGAGGGTTGCAATGGTCTCAGGAATTGAGCGAAGGTACTGCAAGTCCCCTAATCCATGGTCCATCCCCAGCCAAACCACACCAGTGCGTAAAGTGGATCATGAGAGGTCTATGTGCCAAGTTTGGTCTAGATCAGTCATTGGATGAAGGTCACAGCGGTCTCAGAAAGTGAGTGATGGTACTGCAAGTCCCATCATCCATGCGCCATCCTCCTCCAAACTGCAGTAGAATGTAGAGTGAGTGAAGGTATTGCAAATCCCTCAGGTCCTTTCCTTTCTCTTCACATCCACTTGAGAATGCTAGAATTGTTTTGTTGTTTGTTTTTGTCGTGTCAGGAGCAACTTGAGAAACTGCAAGTCACTTCTGGTGTGAGAGAAATGGCCGTCTGCAAGGACGTTGCCCAGGGGACGGCAGGATGTTTTGATCTTTTACCATTCTTGTGGGAGGCTTCTTTCATGTCCCCGCATGAAGAGCTGGAGCTGACAGAGAGAGCTCATCCGTACTCTCTCCGGATTCGAACCTGCAACCTGTGGGTCTTCAATCCTTCCGGGACAGGGGTTTAACCCTCTGTGTCACCAGGGGCTCCTGTTGAGGCTGGCCAATCAGAAACCATATGCAAATTTCCTTTCCCTCTCAGCCACTTGAGAATCTTGGAATGTTGTGGCTGGCCAATTAGAGACCATATGCAAATAGTACCACAGTGGCAGCCAATCAGAAAGCTGCCACATACACTTCCTGCCACACACACACACACACACACACACACACACACACATACATACATACATACACTGACTTTTATTATATACATAGGTCTGCCCTGATGAAGAATTTTGAAGAATATCTATTTAGTATACAATATTTTGTGACTGATGCATTTGCCTATCAAAAGCATTATGCTGTGAAGGGGCTTAACTTTTTCTTTCTGAATATTTGATTTGATCACCATGGCTACCTTCATTTTCTGTCTCGCAGGACTGATGTGAGGATAACATGGAGAGTGGAATAAGTGTGCTGCTCTGCTTCTTTGGAAGAAAAGTAAGGTAATGAAATAAAACGAGGCAATTGTCTAGCATCATCCATGATGAAACCTCATGTTAAAGCCTCTACAAAGCAGTTGAATCCAATTGCATTTGTTTCATTTAGGGACTAGGAAATGTACCCAGCTTTATCGGCATTAGAAACCTCTTATATCCCCACACAGTAATGCTCTTTCATCCTCCTCTTTTTGACACCAGTCTTTTCCTTCTTCCATGCAAGTGATCATTCAGTCTTTCCATCTGCTGGCTCCCTCACTTTCCCTGAGAAGAGGACATGCACTTCTCCCTCTTTTTCTCATTTGAGAAGATATAGAGCTCTTCATAAAGAAGCACCACACTGAACTGCCTAAGAGCATGCACATGTATACATCTGTGAGTGTATTTTTGTTTGTGTGTTTATTCATTCATTCCAGGCCTCAACACAGCTTTGTCTCTAGGGAAGATTAAGAATGTATACCATGTAGCAATTGAAGATGGCTTCACTAATTAAATGACTCACCCCTATTTCTACATACTACTTTTTAGTGTTTAAGATTCATAGTCTATTGGATCATATTGGTGCTGCAATGGAGAAATGATGGAGAGACAGAATGCATGTTGTCTTCTTTTATTGTTTTAGAAAAGGTTATAAATTGTATGTGTATCACCTTTTTATCCTTTACTTAACACAGTAATAGACAACTTGAAGCAGGCCAGTGTCCAATATTTTGTTTCTCAAGCTCACTATTACAGCAGGCCCAGAAATGAAGACTAGGAGGGATAATGAAAACTGGATCTCCTTTTTTTTCTTCACCTGGAGGATGAGTAAAGTTCATTTTCATTCAAAATGTTTTTGGCACATTTTGAAAATTCTGAGAAGGCCAGAATAGAGTTGAGGACAGCACATGGCCAAAAGTCTGATTTGAAATACAAGAGCCAAATACAACTCTGGCTGGGATGAATTAGAATTATATAAATCAGGCTTATGCTACTAAACTCACACTCATAATTATTTGCCATGGCTAGAATTCTGTTCTGGCCATGCAGTGGCCAAAATCATAGTGTGGTCTTTCCCAATATGGGTAGTTCTATGTTGCCTATCATGTTGTGTCCAGTTGCAAAAAAATAAATAAATAGCTGGACCTGTTCCTATTTTCTTCAACAATATGGAAATGGCAGTGTTGGGGAAAGGCACTGGGTTTTTTTGGGGGGGGGGGGAGGGGTAACGTAGCATTGGGAGATGTAACTGAAGAGATGTGGGTATGTGATACATGTATGACTCATTATAGGACTCTGGCTGATATTTTAACTTAGTATCCTAACCATCCTTATGAACTATCTAGGTTCATTAAGATCTTCTGGGGAGGCCCTGCTCTCACTCCCACCTTCTTCACAGATGCATCTGGCGGGGATGAGAGAGGGCCTTCTCAGCGGTAGCTCCTCGACTGTGGAACGCCCTGCCTAGAGATATAAGATTGGCTCCCTCCCTCCTGACTTTTTGAAAAAAGGTGAAAATCTGGCTTTTTGAGCAGGCCTCCCCAAATACGGAATAGCTAAACGGAATTACGGAACTACTTGTTAACGCAATGGAATAACAATTTGAAATGGAGACGCTCACAATAATGTTTTAAGGCTTTGTATGGTTTTTATTTTTTTATATCATATGCTATTGTTTTTAACATAATTTCTTGATCGTTTTTACTTGTTATAATTGTTGAGGCATCTAATTGTTGCCAATTTGTGAACCGCTCCGAGTCGCCTCTGGGCTGAGAGGGGCGGTATATAAATATAGTAAATAAATAAATAAATTTAAAAACTCAATAACAATCTAAACTCTCACCACAAATCCATAGCAGTATTGTCTCTCTGAAGGAATAAGATCAGGAGTCAGATTGACTACATATTTTATGCAAACCTTTGAGGCAGGCTCTGTACCATCTCCTGTAAACACACATGGGCTCACAGTGACAGGCACAAAGGATACAACTTTCTTTAATGTGGTATGGAATTCCCTACTCAGGAAGAATAACTTGGCTTCCTTTTCAGCAAGCAAAATGTTTTGATAGAAGCTTGCTCTGAAGTTATGATAGCATGTGAATGCCTCCACCAAATGCTCAGCTGTTTTAATTATCATAGTTTAAACAGCATAATTTTAATCTGTCATTTAGATAGATAGATGGAAATGGCATCAGTTGAATATCCCTGGCTGAAGAATTTTGCAGATAGGATGCCACTATTAAAATGTCCCCCTCTGAGTAGTGACTGGTAGTATCATGTAGTGGGTGGTGGCTGGCAGCTGGTGTTTTTGAAAGGGAAATTTTGACCCTTTACAGTTCATGAATAGAGTTTGATACCAGATTGAGTTTAGTAGCTCATTTAACAATACAGAACCAGATTGAGCTTATATGGTATTCTTTTAAAAAATCAGTGGCACAAATTGAAGAACAAAATGGTATGACAGTCATACACACTCACCAACAAGGAATGAAAACTATTTCCAAACTATGTACAGTGGGGACTTGGTATCCATGGGGTTTGGTTCCAAGATGCTCCATGGGTACCAAAATCCATTGATGCTCAAATCCTCTTGGTGTAGTGAAATGTCGGTGCTCTGATCTGCAGTGCTCTGATCTGGATGCCAGCAAGGCATGTTGTAACCATGGTGAGATTGACTTTCTTCTAGGAATGGAAAATGCTTAGTGATTGCAATGCAGCTTGATTAGGCAGTCCCCTGGAGAGCTGTCTCGTGTTATTCTCAGTTTCATCATCAGAGGAAAGGGAAGAATTCTAGCATTTTGCCGACCCTGCTCCCCTGCTTCTCTTGGCACCTTTTTTCTTTCCTACTCTTCAATGAGACTCAGGTGACATGTTACGGTGCATGCTTTAAAACCTTAAATAGAATATAATGAATACAACAAAAGGAGAAGGACAGACATTATTTTATCCAGCTAATCCAAAAACTGTGTTTCTGGAAATTTAATGTTATCTATTGCTTTTTCCTTTGAAGAAGATTTTTTTTTTAAAAGATAGCAATCCTCACATAGTTGAGGAAGTGACTTTGGAAGAAATGGCATTTTCCCTTCATGGGATCATACAGGCATCCCCTGCTTTTTGATAACTCATTCTTGGATGTTCCAGTGTTTTGACAGATCAAAATTATACCCATATTCCTTATTTTCAACCCCTGGTTTTCTCTTTTGATCACTGATACTGCTTTTTTGACATACTGGGTTTTTCTCTTTCTCAGTTGATTCAGTGCCATCTAGTGCCTAGCCTTGCATTTGCAAGTTAAAAATACCCGGATTCCACTTTTCAACCATTTGAATTTCTGACAATGGTCCATTCCCTAACCTGTCAGATAAATGGGGGCTTTCAGTATATGCTGGTGGTTCAGCCATTCCCAATGTTTCTGTAATCCACATTTTGTGTTACTGAAAGTAACTGAATAAAACTGCGAAGGATCAGGCTGCTAATCCTGTAGGACTTGAAAGGATGTAAAAAAAAATCCACACAGGAAGATGTTTGTGTTACATTCTATTCATGTTCAGATGCACTCTAGAATAGCTCGCACACATACACAAAGGAAGGAGGGGGATATTTGGGATTATCCTTGGTTTGCTGTTTTTCTATTTATTTATTTATTTATTTATTTCTGAAATCATGTTTTTCAGAGTAATTGAGTTGTCTTTAGCAGGATACATGTAGACATGAAATTGTTTTTAAGCCAAACTCTAATTACATTTTCATTTCCAAGAAAATAAAACACTTCATATCTAGCCTGAGGCACAAACCATGCTGAAAGCCAGATAATGTATAAAAGAAGTCATCTCCCTTTGCATGTATCAAAGAAAGACAAGCCAAGTGCCTGTGGACAATGTCATCAGCAGTGCCATACTAATGGAGTTGGGGGAGTACTCTGTACTGGGTGCTGGCAATAAGAGAATGATATCTCTGGTAAATGCAGAGAGGCCCTGGAAAATGAAAGAAGGTATTGGCTACAAGAAACCCAAGTTGGGAAGAGAATAGTCACTATCTGTCTCAAGTCAAGTTCATATCCTTCCTACATTTTCTTTTAAATAATTATTTTTGCAGTGATCATTGTTGGGAATTTCCACAAGTAATGCCAAAAAAGGGGGGAAGGGGGGGGGGGAGGAGATGAAGAGAACAGGAGAAAAGAGCATTGATTTGTCACATGCCTTTTGAAAATTAAACCAATCCTCAAAGGTGTAGCCTAAAATAAAAAGATAATAGGAATAATGGGATTAAACAGCACCTTTAACACTGATTTATATTTTGCATGCACTTTCTCAGATGCAATGACTAAGAAGTGGACTGATATTCACCAAGTCCATTGCAAATTATAAAATAGTCTTTAAAGTGTTGTTAGATTCCCTTTAGTTCCTCCTCCTTTTCTTCTTTTATTCCTCTTCAAATGTGAATTATAGTTTTGTTTGTAATTTCTGAAGATTAGTAGTAGTACAGTAGTAACATGGGATAGGGAAGAGGAGGTCATATCCAAGTCCAAAAGTGCATGTGTTCTATTTTGAAAGTTGCTCATCTCCGTGTCCTCGTTTCCATATTTCTTTCCCTTCACAGCACTCCGATCTTTCACAACTGGTACTACTTCTCTTCTCTGGGCCCTTCCAGACAGGTCCTATATCCCAGGAACTGATCCCAGGTTTTCTGCTTTAAACTAGATTATATGAGTCCACAATGCCAAATAATCTGGGATAAACAGAAAACCTGGGATCAGATCTTGGTATATAGTGCCTGTCTGGAATGGCCCTTTCTCTTCCTTCTTTCTGTCCTTTCTGAAAAGGGGTCTGATATGACACTGCCTTGCCTCAATGACAGACTGTGATGGGTGTTTCTAGACATGTGAGAAAGGAAAAGCTGGCCACTCTTCCACTTCTTCCTGGAACTCCTTTTTCAATCTTTGGGTAGGCAAAATTTTCTTGCCCCTCTGCTATCTCCCTTGTATGCTATGCCCTGAAGGAAAAATTCCATGTTGTTGTTTGCCTTCAAATCCTTTTCAACTTTTGGTGATGCTAAGAACACCTCACACAGAGTTCCACAGCCTGATCTCCAGAGTTGTAGATCAGTGCTTCAACCACTATATTATGCATATACTAGCTTATTTGAGTTCTCTATGGAAGACAAAAATGTAGCCCCCCTTCTAATAAAGCATCCGGTCCAGCCATTTCTCCCTTTTCCTCAGAACATCCTATCTCTTGTCATACATCCCTCTTCAGTGTGGGACTGGTTAAAAGCTAGAATGAAATAAGAAGAGGTGAAAAGGAGCATTTTTGAGAAAAAAATGGTACCAAAAACATTGGTATATATTTATTTAGGCATTCCTTGCACTAAAAAACCCTCAAAATATTGAACATTGAGAACATTGAGATTACACCGAAAAGGGGGAAATAGGAAAAAAAGAAAAAAGAAAAAAAACCACTAAAAGAGACTAAAAATAAATAAATAAAATAAAAATAATCAGTGCCATCTACCCTCCCACCACCTTAACAACACATATTAGTGAATGTCCTTCCCGAAGTCTTCTGAAATTACTTAAACTTTGATTGGTTCTCATAACTGTTCAGTCCATTCTTCTCTCAATCACTTTTTTCCCCCTTTCATAAGTTGGACAGATCTAACAAAAGTGGAATTTTCCTGGTTTTGATAAAGTCTCTGAAGCCTGACCAGTCCGTCTTTTTCTGGACATTGTTCAATGTTCTCTGTCTGTAAGTTTAAAAATGCACAATAAAAACTATTATAGAAAAAAAAACTCAAAATAGAAACATGTTAAAATAATCCTTTCAAAAGTTTAGAGCTTGAAAACTATCCAGAACTAAGTAAAAGAGCCATAATGGTAACTTTATCCATGGCAAATCCATACTGATTTGCAAAATATATAGCTTGGAATGGCTACTACAAGGTCATTTCTGTAGAAATTCTGTGGTCTTTTCAAAACATTCCAATAGAATCCTGAATGACTTGTGAATTTGAGGAGAGTGGATACCAGAGAAGTTGGCATTCTGAGCCCTTTTGCCAAATACATGTGTCCATGTTTTGAAAATTGTTCTTGCAGGATTTCTGTGCATTTTCCCACAAGTTCTGTAAAATCCTACACAATTTGGGAATTTGGCGAGGGAGGAGTATTTGTGCCTTTTTGAAGAATACAGCATTAGATTCCTTTATGGAATTCAGATCTTGTGCTGATAGTGAGTCCTAGAAGGTAGTTTCTGAAGGGTTTTTTTTTTGTTTGATATAGCCTTCCCTCCTAATCTTATGGTTCTGGTGCATTGAGTGGCAATGACCAGATCAGATATTGGTGTTCTGGCAATTTTGCTCTGTTTCAGATGGTTGTTGGCCTTACAACTTTATCTTGCCTTAAAGAAACTGTCTTTCTTTAAATTTTAACTCCCTGCATTTCTTTTTGATCATTATTATTATATTTTTCTTTCCATGATTATTGCTTGAAGCAATGTTATAAAGGAAGGCAGATGTCAAGAAATTACCCATACTGGGTGTCAAAAATGCTTGCTCCATTAATGCCATTGGAGCATTCTTTGATGACCCAAATAGCCCTTTTCTGCATTCAAACACTCCGTATGATTTTTACATACTGCATTTTATAAAAGCTTGCATGTAAATGATTGGTTTCTCTGGTTAATAGAGTGCTGTGCTTTGGGGAGAGACATAGAAAACCTTGACTTAAATACCATGACATTAGGGTGTTTAAATTGGGTAGAAAGATGCTGAAAAGAATGGGGTCCTCAGGGCTGTATGTTATTGTGACGGAATGAAAGTTGAACACGTCAAATGAAGTGTGCAATCTCAGGGGCCAGTCCAGAAGCTTTCAAAGCCAGAGTAAAGCGCTGAATGAATGACAGTGCATGGAACTTGAAAAGGAACATGGTGTGACTTGAATCTATAAAAAGGGCTGGTGGCGATGCAGAAAAAGCATCGTTCCTATGTGCTGTCTCTGTTTGCTCTCCAAGCCATATTTCTTCTTCAGCTGGGAATGAGCTAGGAACAAGCAAACACATCTGATAGGTTTATACTTTTATTTTAACCCATCAGATGTGTTTGCTTGTTCCTAGCTTATAAAATAGACAATGAGCTTCATGGGTTATTGTAGGTTTTTCAGGTTGTATGGCCATGTTCTAGAAGCATTCTCTCCTGATTCAAAATCTGTATCCTGTCTTTTGATGAGTGATAGCTGGCTGCTACTTCTCTCTTGACCAAGCTGAATGACTTGTGTTGGACTACAGCTCCTATTACCTTTCAGCTCTGGTTGTTTGCTCTCCAAACATATGACCCTCCCAATGTTTGAGTACAATGGGAATTGTAGTTCAACATTGGAAGGGCCATACGTTTCCCACTGTCATTTTGACTATTCCATCAACTGTTTTAGTGTACAGTTAAAATATTTTTTTTTCCTGAAAAAGAAATACTGTTCAGAAATTGAACTTCTATTGATAGATTCCAATGAAAGTGGACCCATTACATCCATGGCATTTACAAAATTGATTCAGTGGCTCTACTTTAGTTGAGACTAACCAATAGAATCTGGCCATAGAGTTGACTAGACAGGGAGACAGAAAATACAGGTAATGACTTCATTGTGGGGATGTGTTGACAAAATTGGTTCAGAGGAGGGTTTCCTTTGTCTTCCTCTGTGGATGAGAGAGTATGACTTTTACAAGATTATCCTGTGGATTTCTATGACTATACTGGCTCTCCTTGAATTCCTACCAAAATATTAGTTTTAAGAGGTTTTCATTAATTTTAAGGTTTTCAACCTAGATCACTTCCAAACTAGTGTACTGAAACCTTCAGTTAAACCGAGCCCTCTTGTTTTGAGTGGAAAATGTTTTGAATGCTTGTAAATTTTTGTTTGTTGTAGCACCATACACAATAAAAAGTAAAGGTATTTAAAATGAAAGAATCATCTTGTGTCCCCATGAGGGTACATTACAAAATTTAAAATTTGGATAGGTGTCCTCTGTTGCTATGATCAGAGAGCAATATCCTTGCACATTCCTCCCCCAGTATCTTACAATGAAAATTATGGCATGTGTGGCCAAGCAACTAAGGTCAAGGTGTCCAAAGCTATTATTAAAGAACAAGCTGATAAGGATGTATCGCTTTGCTTATTCTTGAGCCTCCTGAGAAGAGCATAATGCTACATTCTGCTTCTTCATGCTTGGTTAATTGGGTGCAAATTCTTTTTGTAATTTGAACAGTTTGTAGCAACTGAAGTTAGATGAAGACAAAGGGAAAAAGTCATGTAATATATTTTTAAAAGGATGTTTTAAAGCATCTGAGGCCAGAGAGCTGTTTGGACAATATTTGGACTAAGAGAAGTGTTTTCTACTAGTAGAATTGACTGGGGAATAATTTCCTGTTCACTTCCTTTTTAAATTATGGTCTCCCATGGGATCAAATAGACTCAAAGGGGGACAAGGTGTGATGAAAATTCCCACTGTACCCCCAGATGAAATTTGGAGACATTTTGTAGCCATGAGGCACATGTTGTCCACCCCTGTTTTAAAGTAACCATGAGACAGTCTCCTTGGCAAAGTTAAAGGATCATTTGTGCAGATGTCTCTTTAATTGTTTTGACAGTTGTTTGTTCTCTCCCGGCAGTTCTATGTTATATGCACATGCAAACACATAATGTGCAAGCTACCAAAACAAAGTACGGAATGCATTGGCCTCATATACCCTCTGTAGCCCCATTTTTAAAAGCAAATACCATGGTCTGTGTAGCAGCAAAGTTCATTTCCATGTAGGCTCATTTTCCCAGCAGTATGCTACAGCATTGAATGTTTCCACAGGCTTTTCAATTTGTTTAACATACTACTAGATGGGCCAAAAATCCTCTGTCATTTTTAGTGCATTAGCATAATGTTTGGGAAGCTTGTGCAAACTTTATAGGTTATTAGCATAAATGTCCACAAGCTAGAGTGAATGTTCAAGATATTGAGGTCAATAATATGTTGACTTGCATCCTGGGCAAATGGTTCCACCTACAGTGAACAGCTGTTTCAAGCACTAATTTTGGTTCAAAAATTACTAATATGTATGTTTCCAAATGAGAGAAATTCCATGAAAACTTTAAGTCTGTTCTGCAGAGGGAAGCATGGAGGACAAAAATGAACTGGAAGTAGGACATCCTTTAAGAAAGGCCATTCAGAATGGATGTAGTAAGCTGTTCCACCAAGAAAAAGGTTTTGAGCTCTTGTTACCATCATGCCCAAATATTATAAAATGACAATTGCAACAGAAAATGATAATTTGTATTTTGTGTGCCCTGTTGGTTAGTTTCACTTAATTTGGAAGTTCAAGGCTGAGAATATCACTTAGTTAATTTTCCTGCTATCATATAATGTTTCAATAGCTAATATGATAGTGGATGGGTCACACCAGTGGACTTCATTTTTTTTGTTTCTGTCTTATATGAGTTCATCTCCCACTCAGCATGGGAGAGTGCACTGTAATTCAGGAACGCCATCATCCAGCCATTGGAAACTGGAGTGGCAGCCACGGGGTAGTCTGATTAGAATTGGTTGCTCAGAAAGAAAATTATACATTTATTTGCCTTGCCTTGTATGTGAAAGACCTGTGGTCTAAGCATCGAATAAACTACTATATTTGTTGTGCAGGACTGTTACAGCCTATCAGCTATGCCACCAAAATACTTTTTTAATAGACTATTTAGTATCATTCACCCCCAATAAAGTCAGTTTAAACTGGGATATGTATCAGGTTATGGCACTGAATGAAGCCTTCAGAAGTCATAAAATTGCAAACAGTTCCATCTCAGAACAAATGGGGAATTAAAAGTTTTCAGAAAAGAAAAAAATCTCAAGCAAAGTCAAATGTATTTAATATGTGGAATTTAACAAGTTGTGCAATCAGAAAAAGAAAGAACATCCCATCTATCTGAATCAACAATATATATCAGTGATTGTCATTCCTTGCCAATACTATAGCTCATGGAAAAGAAAGAAGAATCAGAAGATTTTTTTCTAGAGTGGATATCTTCTACTGCCACAGCCAGCAAGTTACATAACCATTCTTTCCTCCAGCTGTGAAATGCCATCTCCCTCTCCCTCTCCTTCGCTCTCTCTCTCTCACACACATTGTCTCTTGGGACTCAGTAGGAAGGACACATCTCACCTGCAAATTTTAGGTGGTTGGTACTTCCCCTGCTCCAGTGGACTCACTGTTTGGTTGACTTTGGAGAGTTATTACTACCTTCAGGTTCTCTTCTGTTTCCTAGAAGTATGTACCAATACTCTGTAAGCCAATGCTATTTATTAATAGTATTTATTGGTTTTTCCCTTTCCTTACACCAAGGAAGTCATTACAACATGCATAAGGTTGTCAGCCAGTTTTCCATTCAGTTAGTAATTTAATCATGAACTCGGGTGGTTTCAGTTTAGTCTTGACTATTGACCTCTTCAGGTGGGTTAAAATACCCATCCTATGACATTTCCACTTCAGTTGAGGCACTGAGCCTGCAGGCTCCCATCATATGATGTTGATTTACTACCAGCAGGGCTCCATACTTCAAGTGAAGTGGAAGTGATGAAGGAGACAGTGGCAGCAACACAGGAGACTTCCCATGTTGCATAGGAAACAACAGGGGGAATCTGAGTGGCAACACTCCCCCCCCCCCACACCGGTGGGATGAGGTGAAGGGGAAGACAGGAAATGCAGGGCAACAGATCCCCCCCCCCCAGCCTTAATGTTTTAAAGTCCTTTGTTAACCTCTAGTTGGTCAGCTACACCATCAAGGACTATAAATGGCATATCATTTGACCGTGTGGCACAAATCATCACCATTTTGTAGAAATGTAAAAGATGAAAGAATACGAATTATTACCTGCCAAGTTAAACATTTACAGAGGGTGTTTTTTACTTAGTCCGTCATGTTGCTAATTTGCTCCAAAATGCAGATTATAGAAAGATATGTATTTTTTTTATTATTATGAAAATAAAATGTGTGGTAGCATTAGCAGGCAGACAGCTGGGATAATACAATCGAAAAACAATAAAGCAAGCCAATAAGATGGCATTCCATAAGTTAGATAAACTTGTCAGACTCCTCATTGACCACCGAATGATTTCAATCCGTCCAAATGAGCTTTTTCCATGTCATAAAATCTATTAACCCTCTTTCATAGTAAAAATGAAATTTTTGAAGCCTATAGTTACTTTCAACCTAATGCACATCCAATTATTTTAAAGAAAAGAAATGGATTACAAATAGTTGAAAACCCCTGTACAATGTGCTTTGGGAAATGTCTAGAATAACAGGGGGAAAGAGTTAGAAACTCTTTATTGCCATATATTACACTTAAATGGAAAATCAGCAGAATGGCACATTGTGACACAGTTAATGGGAAATGAAACTCATGATCAGAAATGAGAAATGAAACTTGCTTTGGGTGCTGCACACTTGAATGCAAATCAGACTCCTGCTGCAGTGAGTGTGGATGAATGGTGCAGTGTCATCTGTAGAGTGGTGCTGATTACTGATTAAGCAAGAAGAACGGCAGATGTGCATTGACTATAAATAAAATGTCAATGTGAGATGCTGCCGGTGCCAGGAAGAAGTCAACTTTTTTGAGAAAAGTAAAGCTCTTGTGAGTAGTGAGAATGCCCGGGATTTCTCTAGAATCTAGGAATTGCCCCAAATAAAATTGCTCCTTGCCTGAACTATTTTGAAGCTCTATTGTTTCTTCGGTGTAGTGGCCCCTACACCATTGCACAGGATAACATTTTTGTGGTGGTCAGCCTTCTGGTAACACATATAGCTAGGTTGGTCTTGAGATAACAGACAAACAGTCCACCACTAAGGCCACAGATTAAACTTCAAGACCTTGTAAATTTCCCACAGCCTGTGTTTTAGTACCACAGTCTTCAAGAGTCGGGGTCATAAGACCTGTGGGAAAACTGGCTCAAAATGATGTACAGGTGGTACATCACCCCCAGCAAATTAGCAAAATGATATAAAAACGTATCGGGGATGTGCTGGAAGTGCCAGAAAAAAAGGGAACCTTCTTCCACTGCTGGTGGACCTGCGACAAAATTAAAAGATTCAGGAAGGAGATCTACGACACAACAAATAAAATCTTGAGTGCAAAAATAGAGATGAAGGTGGAATACTCCCTCCTGGGCATCTTTGATTTCAAACTAGAGGAAAATAAGGACAAACTCCTATTCCATATGATGACAGCAGTAAGGATAGTGGTTGCAAAAAAAATGGAAGAATAAAGAGACACCATGTCTCTGTGATGTCGATGTCCTGACATCGGCCGGGAGTGAGTTCCACAGGTGAGGGGCCGCCACTGAGAAGGCCCTGCTCCTCGTCCCCACCAACCTCACTTGGGAAAGTGGTGGGGTCGAGAGCAGGGCCCCCTCAGATGATCTTAGATTCCGTGGTGGGACGTAGAGGGAGATACGTTCAGACAGATACACTGGACCGGAACCGTGCAGGGTTTTGTAGGTCAAAACCAGCACCTTGAATTGGGCTCGGAACTGAACCGGCAGCCAGTGGAGCTGACATAGCAGAGGGGTGGTGTGCTCTCTGTATGTCGCTCCAGTGAGCAGCCTAGCTGCTACTCGCTGGACCAGTTGAAGTTTCCGAACCGTCTTCAAGGGCAACCCCACGTAGAGTGCGTTGCAGTAGTCTATTCGGGATGTAACAAGAGCGTGGACCACCGTGGCCAGAACAGACTTCCCGAGGTACGGGCGCAACTGGTGCACAAGTTTTAATTGTGCAAAAGCTCTCCCGGCCACCGCTGAGACCTGGGGTTCCAGGCTCAGCGATGAGTCCAGGATCACTCCCAAGCTGCGAACCTGCGTCTTCAGGGGGAGTGTAACCCCGTCTAACACACGCTGTAACCCTATACCCTGTTCGGCCTTACGACTGACCAGTAGGGCCTCTGACTTGTCTGGATTCAGTTTCAATTTGCTAGCCCTCATCCAGTCCGACACAGCAGCTAAACATCGATTCAAGGTCTGGACAGCCTCCTTGGTGACAGGTGGAAAGGAGTGACAGAACTGGACATCATCTGCGTATAGATAACACCTCAGTCCGAAACTCCGAATGATCTCCCCCAGCGGCTTCATGTAGATGTTAAACAACATTGGGGACAGAATTGAACCCTGTGGGACTCCACATGACAACGGCTGTGGGGCCGAACAGGTGTCACCCAGTAACACCTTCTGGGACCGTCCCTCAAGAAAGGACTGGAGCCACTGCAAGGCAGTACCCCCAAGTCCCATATCCCTGAGGCGTCCCAGTAGGATACCGTGATCGACGGTATTGAAGGCCGCTGAGAGGTCCAGCAGAACTAACAGGGACACACTCCCCCTGTCCAGCTCCCGGCGCAGATCATCTACCAAGGCGACCAAGGCTGTTTCCGTTCCATGTCCCGGTCTAAAGCCAGACTGTGCCAGATCTAGATAATCAGTGTCTACCAGAAATTCCTGGAGTTGTGTTGCCACCACACGTTCCATGACTTTGCCCAAATAGGGGAGATTGGAAACTGGCCGATAGTTGTCTAATTAAGTGGGGTCCAGTGATGGTTTTTTCAACAGCGGTTTTATAATAGCTTGTTTTAAGCTCGCTGGAATTTTGCCCTCCTGCAAGGAAGCATTAACCACCACCTTCACCCACTCTGCCAAACCCCCTCTGGCTTCTTTTATCAGCCAGGATGGGCAGGGGTCTAGGATGCATGTGGTAGGTCGCACCTCTACAAGAATCCTGTCCACATCCTCAAGATTAAATGGTTGTGAGAAGTGAAGACTCCCAGGAGCTGCTAGGGGAATTATAGATGGTTACCTCTGTACACCAGGTGCTTGATTAGTCAGTGTTTTTTTTTTAATTTAACATGTATTCTCTTCTATAAAACTACTACTTTTCTGTTTAACAACTTCAACTAATGTAGGACAAATGCAAGATACTCCACTTTGGCAGAAAAAAATGAAATGCAAAGATACAGAATGGGGGGTGCCTGACTCAACAGCAGTATGTCCAAAAAAGATCTTGGAGTCCTTATGGACAACAAGTTAAACATGAGCCAACAATGTCATGTGGCGGTAAAAAAAGCTAATGGGATTTTGGCTTGAAAAAAATAGGAGTATAGTGCCTAGATCCAGGGAAATCATGCTGCCCCTCTATTCTTTCTTGGTCAGACCACACCTGGAATACTGTGTCCAATTCTGGGCACTGCAATTTAAGGGAGATGTTGACAAGCTGGAATGTGTCCAAAGGAGGGCAACTAAAATCGTCAAGAGTCTGGAGAACAAGCCCTATGAGGGGTGGCTCAAAGAGCAGTACATGTTTAGCCTGCAAAAGAGAAGGCTGAAAGGAGACATGATGGCCATGTATAAATATGGGAGGAGAAGTCATGGGGAGGAGGGAGTAAGCTTGTTTTCTGCTGCCCTGGAGACTAGGATGTGGAACAATGGCTTCAAATGACAGGAAAGGAGATTCCATCTGAACATTAAGAAGAACTTCCTGACTGTGAGATCTGTTCAGCAGTGGAACTCTCTGCCCCAAAATGTGGTAGAGGCTTCTTCTTTGGAGGCTTTTAAGCAGAGGCTGGACGGCCATCTGTCAGGAGTGATTTGAATGCGATTTTCCTGCTTTTTGGCAGGGGGTTGGACTGGATAGCCCACGAGGTCTCTTCCAACTCTATGATTCTATTAATCTAGGTGACCCTTCAGTGTCTATCACATCCTGCTGAGTAGAAAGTCCCTCAGCTCCTTTGGGCTCCAGCTTATTACCACTGAATCACACTAGGCTTTTTTAGCATCCTAGGACACTTCCCCACAAACCCAACAACAGATGGGCATATTGCCCATCACACAATGTAGCTGGACTTCCAGTGGAGGGCCTGCCCACAGCTGGACTGAAAGCATCCTAGGAAGCTTTCCTCCAAACCTGGTAGCCTGAACATGTTGTGCTGGCTCCACACCGCACCTCTGCCGTTTTGCCACAGAGGCTGGAAATACAGTATGGGGGAGGGGGCGAAGTCCCCTGTTTTATGAACTCCATTATTTCATGGAAAGTGTCCTCATCTGGAGCTAGAAACCTCTTACCATCCAATCTCTCTATCAGATTCCAGAGGGGGACAGAAACTGAGATCCAGCCTTTTTCAATAGTCCCAGTCAATCTTGATCCTATTCATCTGTCTATTCCCTCCAATCCTTTTCACTGGCTGCTTGCTCTAGGGCTTGGGGGGGGGGGGTGCAGTATGCAATCTCAGCTTAATGTGGAGCAAATATTGGCCTGGCACACACTCAGCAAACCACCTCACTGTATTTTCTACCGAAAAATAGCTTCCCAAAGTGACTGGACACATCTACTGTCAGTTTGGTTTTCTGGTTTGGCAGTGGGAGAGGAGAGTTAGAGTATGCTTACCAAGAAAACACTTTTCCATGTAGAATTTCTCTGTTGTTGTAAAAGGGAGGCTGAGTCTTAGGCTGCATAAAAGATATTTTCCCCTCTATGTCCTTTTGTAGGAGAACTGAACAGATAATCTGTCAGGCATAAGCATTGGAGACACTTTTTTGAAATCCCTACAGGTTGGTTTCCAATTTGCTTTTCCCAAAAGAAAGCCATACAAATATTTCCTGACAGAAATGTCTTGGGGTGGAATTAATCCTTCTTTTAAACATCCTTAGACCCATTCTATCTTTTACAAGTCATCCAGTTCATTGGATACTACCAGTCCTCTTGCTTCTGTTCTGCTTTAGAACCATTTTTCATCTGAAGAAGTGGGGGAGGGATCAAGAGGGCTAGGGGTGCATCTGATGGGTTGTGAGCCCCATGTTGTCCACAAGTTACTTTTTTACAACTATAGAAAAATAACAGAATGCTTTTCCTCTTCCATGTTCGCATTTAGCATCGTCGTTCTGGAAAAAAGTTGGTTTCTGAAGGTTTACCATAAATGCCCTTTTTTATTTATCACATTTCATTGCATAATAGACACCACCACATAATAGTCACACCCTCATATTTGGAGTCTTAAAATGGTGCCCCCCTTCCTCACATAATCATCACAGGTAGTTTTAAACCAAAAACAACAACATGGTGTTCTCCCTCCTCCCTTCTCCCCCTCAAAGACAGCTAAACAAATGGGGAGCTCTCTATCTCTCCTTTTTGAGGAACCGGTAAGCACAAGACTCCAATTTTATTTCATTGCATAATAGTTACACCACCCTTTTCCAACAAAAAAGAGACAAAAAGTATGACTACTATGCAATGAAATATGGTATTTCACATCCACCTTTCTCCTAACATGAGACATGAGGTGACTTAAAATATACCTTATGAGTTATTTCTGTACTGAAGATTCCAATGAAATCTTCATAGATGGAATTGCAATAGCATAATTAGAAACAATGACGTTACTTAGATGACATATTTTCCTATGATACCTTATTCCTAGACTGGATACGGCATGCAGAGCAGACTTTTTAAAAAAACACACTAGAATATTTAGAAAACATATCACAAACTTGAACAATTCTAGTGGTTTAAATTTACTGAGGTTTCAATTTGGGATGGATTTAAAAGAAAAGGTTAGCCAGAAAGTTAGTTTAAAAATAAAATTACTCAGCATTTGTGATGATATTAAAATATCCTTTAAGTATGTGAGTGAAAAGGGGAATGACTGGGCTAATTATTGCCACGTAAGAGAATTTTGATTAAGTGACACTTGAATAATTACAATTAATTATTCACGTTTAAATTGTGAAGTGCAAAGTAAGTATCTGATTAAATTGTCAGCTATGGAGGCATAATATGATTGGCGTGTATCAAGGCCCCACCTTAAACAATCCCCCCTTTTAATAATGGAAGTGAAATCATTAACCAAAGGAAGGAAGGAAGGAAGGAAGGAAGGAAGGGAGGGAGGGAGGGAGGGAGGGAGGGAGGGAGGGAGAAAAACCCAGGAAAAAGAATATTAGCTCATTTCAAGAGTATCCTTGCTACTGTGTAAATACTGACAGTTAAATATTTAGTCCATACTAAAATATTCCACACTATTTAGCTTATTTTCATTTCCTATTACTGCAAGATATCAGTCTTCATCCAGTCATTTTCTGAAAATGTTAATGATTTCAGCAAATAATATTTAAGAAACTGAAACAGGTTTTATGAAGAGTGAAACTGTTATGGGAAATCTGTATACATTACTAGCTTGTGTTTACAGTGGACCACTGGAAAAAAGACAACATGCATGGAGATGCATTTTATGGTTATGCAGAGCCTAAGCAGAGTAAATTTTACCATTGTGGCAGGTTATTGTACTCTCTTCCTTTCCTAGCAGTCCATTTAACCATACTTTAAAACAGCAATGTTATACATGTGTAATATTACTGCAAATCATTGCAATTCCTTATAAGATGGCAAATATATTTAAAAAGAAATGTATATTAATTTCTGGTCCATCACAGCAACATTGAAGCAAAATTTCCTTCCATTTCTTCAAAGGTCCAAGATCACACCTTAAAATGCTCATTGCAGAGGTACCCTATTTGGAGATTTTCCATTTTTAAAGCATCAACTAAAATCATGATTATACATAAACAGAAATATTAGCTCCAGTACCTAAGCATCCCATTAAAAATAGGTTTCATTGTCTAGAGTTTATGCAATGACAAATTTTTGGTCCTGATATCCTAGAGTTAGACAGATTTAGCTGATTGTGGTGTGGCAAGTCGCATCATCACAATCAGCTAAATCTCTGGGATATCGGGACCAAAATTTGCATTGTATAAACTCTAGACAATGAAACCTATTTGCTAATGGGATGCTTACATACTGGAACTATATTACTACTAACTTGCTTCTAATAAGATAAATAAATAAATAAATAAATAAATAAGCTGATTGTTATGGATTACCTATAAAATGCATGGACTAGTAAGAGAACAGCTTCTAAATATCAATGGCTTCTTTCCTCATTCCATTGCAATGTCAATCACCTATCTTGGATGCACTGATATATTTGGAACTTTAGCATTCATTGCATTAATTGTGTTCCCTCTATAGCACTCTAAAGAAGCATGTAAAAAGGAGCATTTGGACAACTGGACCCATATGAAGAATGCCAGCTGCAGCATTCAGGTTCAGTATTTCATGCCTTGCAAGTTCGCCCCAAGACACTCTATGCAGTCATCAGGCAATTTCAGAAATGGTGGAACGTCTATGAGTGCACAGAGGCAGATGGTAGCCCCCAGGGCAGCAAGTCACGTTGGCCGGCTGCACAATTTAATTGAACAGCAGTGATGTCAACCATATGTTGCCCACTGTAACATCAAAAGCCTTCTGAACTTGGTTTCGCAGATCCCTTTTGGTCTGTGATTCTGATAAGTACTGAACTATTGCCACAACTTAATTTTCCATGACTCCTCCAAGGTGATAAAGTTGACTGCAGTGAGTGAGTTTTCAAGATGTAGTCATGTCAAATATTTAAATTTAGTAATTAAAATATATCCATGTATAGCAATTAAATCCTTAGATGCCTTCAGTTTCTGCAGTTATTATTTTTATTGCTAATAATATCAGATCTTCCTAGACTTATATTCTGAGAGTTATTAATATTTGCTGGATTATACAAGGGTATTACAGTACAATCGGAATGATTTTTAAAAAGTAAATTCCATGTAGTTCAAGGAGACTTCCTTCATGGCAAGAATACAATCCTTATGAACTAGAAGGTAGCACTTCAGTTCAGCCATGTTTTGGTTCAAAAGCCATACAGAACTAGACCTACAAATAGAAGCATAATATGACATAGTCACCTGAACAAATGTACATATTTAACACAAAGTTCAGCCATGTGATGTGTGCTGTTTTTTTAAAAAACAAAAAACAAACAAAAACATAGGACAAAAGTTGTCCCAGGAAATGTATTTCCCTCCTATTTTTGTTCAGGCAAAATAAATGGACCATTCCATCTTTAGGGAAAACCACATACCTCTGCATTTAAGCACAGGTCCTGTTCAGAAGTTCATGCTGTAGTTAGGGAAATATAAGTTGTCAGCATTATACCTTATCCATAACCTTATATACATATGGCTGCTATATTGCTGCATTCCCAGTCCTTGGAGCTGGTCAAACAAGAGTCTGGCTGACAAACAGCAGGGTCAATAGGCTTTCACATGTATGTTAGTTTGGGAGATTTGAGGGGGAATTCAGTGTCAATGCCAGTGCCTACTTAGGACTTTTTTGTGTATGTGTCAGAAGCAACTTGAGAAACTGCAAGTTACGACTGCTAAGTATTGATGTTCAGGGAGCTGGTGCAACAGTTGGGATATGTCTATGTTTTTACTGAAGGATGTGAGAAACTACACCTGCAGCTAGTACATGTTGGTGGCCCTGTTAGAAAGGAAGGTCCAGCAATTTGATGCTTATGTATCTACATGCTATGGGAGATAAAGTTTTCTTGGACAGAGTGGAGGAGACTGCCTGGGATGTCTCTGAGGAGGATGTCAGTTCCCAAAAACAAGAGGCAGTCATTTGGAAGAATCTGACACAAAGTAGAAGGATCGGGGATCATTTTTATGTTTGGAGTTACAGAATCAATTTAAAGCTCCCTCCCTTATCAGTGAATATCAGAAACAGCATGAAGAGTATGACATTGGAAGATTCTCCATATGAAGTGGCCTTTGCCAATCCCTAGAGGAGATGTGTGGTAGTAGTGGTAGGGGATTGCCTCCTGAGAGGAACACAACCACTAGTTTGTGGGTCTGAGAGGAGGACATGACTTGAAGGTTGTGTTGTCTCTCTGGGGCAAAACAATCATGATGTATCACAGAGACTGGCAAGTGTAATCGAGCTCACTGACTGCTGCCCCTTCCTTTTGGTCCATATGGAAACCATTACACTACAAAGAACAGTTCCCTGACAAGAGCTGATTGACAGTGAAATATGCTGCCTTGAATCATTTTGAAGTCTCCTTCTCTAGCATAGGGCTTCTTTTAAAACTCACCGTTTTAAAACTGTCTTCTAGAATTGTTTAAACAAAAGCTGAATGGCCATTATCAGGAGTGCTTTCATTAGAATACTGCATGCAATGGGGTTGAACTGAATAGCCCTAAGAGATTTTTTTCCAACTCTATGATTATGTGACAATAACTGCAACATAAGAAATCTCTTCTAATGAAATTTTCTTTTAGTTCCCAAATTTCTAGTATTACCTCATTCTCATGAGATGCTGAAAATCATTCTCAACTAAATCACCTGTGTTCACATTCTCTAATGACCTCATCACATGAGCCACTGGAATTGCCTTGCATTGTGGCAAATCTGGTGTGGAGAACCCATCATCCCATGTCCCGCATTGCCCAGCTTCCCTCTTACCTGATCCCACAGAGAGAAGTGTCTGCTACCTGGCTCCCCCCCCCCTCCCGATGATCCCCATGCAATACATGAAGCCTCCTGTGTCACCATGGCAGCAGCATATGCTGGTTATTCTCCAGTTGCATGATGGAGCCCCACCAGAAGTAGATCTATGTCATAGGATGGGATCCGGCAGGCTTGATGGAGAGGAACTGGCATATGCCGCCGAAATTACCTCATATGATAAGGTCGTTGATCACTTTGCCTGTCCCTTTTCTTTGGATGTCTAATCTGTATTTCTAAATGTTCAACTGAAGTTTTTAATTATTGCAGTGCTAGAAATGTGAGGTTTGGAAGGAAAATTTCATTTGGAGAGGCAGGATTATTTTTGGTTGTACTGCCCTCATACACTTTCCCCATAGATACACCCCTGCCCTAATCCCTCAATACATTGAAATTGTCACTGGATCCAGGAAAGACCCCCAAATCACACAAGGATTTTTTTTTTAAAAAAAATAGCTGGTGTATGTAAGTTATTATGAAGATTGTAGCAGTTATTTATCATTGTTTAATTTGTTTGTAAAGCAGATATTATTAAGGCCACTGTGACCATCCATCTGTTTCAAAGATTTCTGTCTTGTCATATTGCAATATTCAATATGGGATACAATGAATAAAGCAATTTTAAAGCAATGTTAGATAACTGAAACCATTTAACAGAGTTCAAAAAAGTAAAACAAAAATAAAGTCTCTTATCAATAGACAAAAAAATGTTCCTTGATAATTGAGCCTGAAAAGCTCAAAATTATTCAAAATGATGGCATTCTATAGGCTGGGTATCCAAGAGAAACCACTTCATCACCATATGGTGTAGTGCTTCCAGCATTGGGTCAAAACAAAAAACAGATGCTCACTCTGTGTATATATGTGTGTGTGTGTGTTCATCCCATACTCACCAGGTTATTTACCTATTTTCTGTTCAACTATCTGTCTGTCTAATGAGCTAAGAAGATGTATTATTTGAACCATAGCTAGATTTCCCTTTCTCCTTCTTTTTCCTAGCTATGCTAGTTAGGTATGGTTCATTTATTTAATAAGCACTTCTCACAATTCATTATTTTCCCCATCAATTTGAAAGAAAGAACTTATGGGTTTTTGTAAAAAAGCAAAGCAAGGCAAAACTTCTAACTACATGTATCAGACACTGAGTGCTTCCTTTTTAAATGTCTGCCCTTGAAACCTATGCACTCAATCATTTTTGAGATGGAAATTAGGATTGCCATCTCTTTTTTCTTAAAGAATCCTCACCTATCACAAAGCCTTAATATCCCGATGGCACTGATACCTATCTGATGTTGGAAGTTAAGCAGGATCAACTCTGGCACTGTCAAGAAATGTAGTTGTAGGCCAAATTTCAGAGGAAGCAATGCAAACCACCTCTGACTATTATAGGGTTTATCATAAGTTAGTAAGTGACTGGAAGGCACATATACATAATTCTCCTGCTAATAAAAGACCTATCTATAAAACAGATTGAAAAGGGATAAAATAAAGGGTATATATTGAAGAAAAACCAGGAGTGTATAAAGGTAGGTTCAAAGAGTCCATCTTCTCAATCCCTAACACAATTTCTACCAAATTTCCTTCTGGGCTCATATTTTCCATATGTCACAACCTACTGTGGGAGGTTTTCATTCAGGACAAATATGTCACCATACCATAAGAATGACTTCAAAATATTTTGCTCAAAAACTCCCCGAAAACCCTGATATTGAGCCTATGCACATAAACATGGCTACACTGTAGAATTAATGTAACTTGACACTACTGGAACTGCCATGGTGCAATAACATGGAATCACAAGGTGTATAATTTAACAAGGTTGTTAGCCTTGCTGCTGAAGAATGCAGCAAACTACTGATCCCAGGATTCCATCACATTGAACTATGGCAGTTAAAATGATAATTTTGCAGCGTAGATGCATTTTAAAAGAGAAAATACTTCAGAACCAAACACCGTAATACAACCTAAGACAAAACAAATAAACAAATAACTCAGCCACCTACCAAAGCCTAAATTTACAATGTGTCTGGGAACACTTTAATAAGACATCTCCTATTTTTAAAGACATATTTTAAAAGTATTCCTAATAGCTGGAACTAATATGAAGCTGCTGGTTTGGATGACTGAAAGGGTGGAACAAATCTGTTATAAAAGAAATAGATTCTTTACAATGTGTTTAATTCAAACTGTTCAAACTTCAAAAGTACTTCTTGCAAAGAAGAACCTGTCACAGATCTCTCAGTTACTTTCTGTCCCCCAGTATTCTTAGAAAATGGTGAACCACCAAATTGGACAATTTGTCTGAAGGAAAAGATACCAGCATGTAACCAGTCAATAATGCAGCATTCGGGTCCTGTAGCAGAAACAGCATCTGATATTCTAGCAGTCAGTAACTGCTCTGAAATGGTTACAAATGATGGAACACCAAAGGATCATCCCATTGACTCAGACTGTGAAAATGTTACTGATTCAGTTATATGCAAGACTGAGGTCCCTTCCACACAGCTGAATAAAATTCCATATTTTCTGCTTTGAACTGGAATATATGGCAGTGTGGACTCAGATAATTCAGTTCAAAGCAGATATTATGGGATTTTCTGCCTTGATATTCTGGGTTATATGGCTGTGTGGAAGGACTCTAAATGTAAGGATAATGTCACTGAAGTTACCCCTTCAGTTATTGACTTCTTGTTAATGAACTGTTTCCTCTATAAGTCCATTATCAGACGTACGTTCTGTTGGGGTTGAATTTTCTGACACTAGTGAGAATCTAGCTAAAAAAAACCCTCAAGTCTTCTGGTGCTGAAGAAATCAGTTGCTCTCAATTAGTCCCCTATGTATTAAGTGTTGTTGTGGTGCACACTGGCATATCTTCTGAAAGTGGACATTATTATTCATATGCCTGAAATGTTTCCAGTTCAGGTTCCTCAGTGGGATCTTTTGATCACCCCCAAAGTCTGGCTTTAGCTTATCCACAGAATAATTTCATGGCTGGAGAGTCTCCAGTTGCAGCTGTTGAAAAGAAACTGGGGGAGAATGGGATGTCAAAGGAGTGGTTTCCATTTAATGATAGCAGAGTGACATTTGCCTCTTTTCAGTCAGTCCAGAAAATAACAAGCAGATTCCCCAAGGACACTGCTTATGTGCCGCTTTATAAAAAGCAAGCAACACTAATGTTCTTAATGCTACATCAGTCAATGGACTCTGGGGGCCCATCCACACAGGCCTTTAACCCAAGACCTGTCTCACTTTTACCTGAGGCATCCAAACAACACTTCCACTGTAAGCAAATTAATGGGGAGTAAACCGGGTTTTTACCAGTTTACTCTGCACTAATTAAATACCACATTAGATCTGGATCTTAGGCAAAGATCCAAGTCTAATGAGGCATTGGGCCTGTGGGGATTGACTCTCAGGATGCATCATGCATTTCCCAGGGGTCAAGCTCTACAGCCATTCTGCACCTTTGGGCGCCTGGAATCCAAAGGTGTGGGCGGGCATTGGTTCCCTAAACAGCTCCAACTACTGGTCAGGACAGTTATCACTGAACAGTATTAAATAATGTACCAAGCTTTATTTCAAGATGTGACCTTTGGTCTGAAGAGAACTTTTTAATTTAAATAAATAAATTAATTAATGCGTCATGGAGAAAACTACCTCTTAAACTCAGTTGTTTTAATGGAAAGATATTCTTGACCAAAAGAGGAATTAGAAGACATTTATGGCACTAGATTAACTAATAAAAGCACTTGCAATATATAATTCAAGTCATTTGATGATTTTTTAAAATTCAAAACAAATGGTTACTCAAACTCAACAATATTTACAATAGGTTTAATTCCCCCCCTCTCAAAAATCCCTCTAAAAACCCACAAGAGATGGTGACTACAAAGTAAATGAAAATCCAAACGGTTAACAACATAATCCAGGATAAGAAATATTATAATCACAGTATTACAGGGACATATGTAAAGAACTCACTTCAATGTGCTTATTAGGCCTGGGTAACAACGGAAAAATTTGTTTCTAAAATCGATTTGTATTTGGGGGGTTTTTTTGTTTCGATATTTAAAATAATTACAAAATTTTCCTTTTAAAAAGTTCGATATTTACGAAATTTCGTAAATGGTAAAAAATTAACGAATCGATTTCCGAAACAATAACGAATCGATTCGTTAATGGCGGACGCGACCGCGAAAAACCTCCAAAACCTTCTGAAGCTTCCCTCTCCCTCTGTTGTTGACTGTTGGTGTGATATTATAATTTTTTTTCACTAATTAAACCATAAAACTGGCCCAGACATGCGGAAATAATAACAAAACGACCTCAAAACAATAACGAAATGAATATAATATCGAAATACGAAGCATTTACAAAATGTTTTTGAAAATTCGTTTTTTTTAATAATTGCTCCAGAATGGTTCGTTATCGTTTTGTAATTGAAAAAATTAACGAATTATTAACGAATTACGAATTAACGAAACGAAACCGCCCAGCCCTAGTGCTTATTAGCTAACATTTTAAAATGTGCATGGTTTTGTTGGATCAAAGCATAAGAAAAAAAGATAGCAACGTTTGTAGAGTTTTTGATTGTTTTGAGGATTATAAAATTATTTCAGGGAATTCATCTGTAGTGTTTTAAGTGAAGAAACTATGTATGTGACTTCTTGTACCATAACAAAGTGCACATTTTTGAGGTGGTAGAAAAGTGTAGAACATGTTAATTTCTTGTTTAATATAAACATCACTGATTTTTGAAAATGAGTTGTTTATGATCAGAGAAAAACATACATGCTCTGACTACCCCTCCACCCACCACCAAATAATCATTACTGAGATATTTTACGATTATATTTGTCAAGACACAATGATTTTGGAACAATAATAGGAATGCTAAAATAGTGTGAATAGGTTATTTGAGGCTCTGTACAAAGAGGAAAATAGAGAGGGAGAGAAGGGAGAGAAGGAAGGAAGGAAGGAAGGAAGGAAGGAAGGAAGGAAGGAAGGAAGGAGAGCAGCATGTAAGTCCATTCCTTTCATGCCGTATAGGACCAACCCATGAGGTGAAGGACAAATAGGTATCATTACCCTTCCTGAAAGTAGCTGGAATTGAAGTTATTATAAGTGTGTATGTGTGTATAAGTTTGTGTATATATCAAGGGCAGGGATTAGAGCCATAACTATGGATTTTGATATGACCCATGGACAAATCAAAGGCCATTCTGCAGAGAGACAAAAGTGCCACCATCACCTCAGGGGACTGACCATGCCTGATTGTCACTGTTATTTTCCTGTCCAGGTATTCAAAAGGCCCAGAAATGCTGCCATGGCAGAAATAATACAGGAGGGCAGTGCTTTTTAAATGTTCTTCCAGGTAAGACTATGCTCTCAGGTTTCATCACTCTATTCAGATATGGTTCTTTTTAAAATAAGCATTAAGGTACAATACTTACCTTGACCCATATTTTTGTTTTTTGACTAAAATTCAAGACTTATATATGAGAATATACAGTGTATCTTCTGGCAATGGAAATAATGTTCCACCACACCTGAGACTGAGGTCCACATGGGTTATTGTTGCTTTAATATTTAGCAAAACTTCATTCAGGAAGGTTTACTATAAAATTCTATCAGGAAGAATTATGGCATCTCTTTTCTCCCTGAACCTCACCTCACCTTTTATTTGATACAACCACTCACTACAGCCAACATGGATTTAGTGGGCTGAACATTGGCTTATGACTCTGGACAACAGGGTTGAAATCCTCATCCAGCCATAAAAATCCATTGAGTGGCCCTGAGCAAGGCACACTTACGCACTCAGCTTCAGGGAAAGGCAAAGGCTAAATCCCTTTTGAATAACTCTAACCCAAAGAAAATCACACCTTGTGAGGTGTTAGCCTTTGGGTCACACTAAATTGGAAATATCTTACAGGCACAAGATGACAACAACTACAACTATAACAACACCTCTGGCCAGTGGAAAGCCCAGACAGCAGCAGTGCAGAATGTCTAGCTGCACATACAACAACTGGCATACTCATTGACTTCTTTTTCTCCTTGGAGGTCCTTAGGAGGTACTGGGGAAGGAGGCCTCTGCTGTGCATCCAATAAAGGTGTGGAGCTGTATGCTTCTCCACAGTTGTTCTCTGTTTGGTATTAAAGCAGCAGGATCCTTGTTCCATATTCAACCTAGCAACCCTATCGAAGGCAGCATACTCATGGTGACAGTAAGTTATGTGGCAACAAAGATGTGCTCCAAAAGTGGGAGCAATTAGGAAATTCAGGGACAATAGTCAGAAAAACAATACCAGCAGTTTGAAGTGATTGTCTCACTCTGCCATCATAGCACTATGATGCCTGTTTAACTGCCATGGTTCTATCCTATAGAATTTTGGGATTTTCTGTTTACAATGGTATACTTAGAATTTTCAACCAAATAGTTCAATTTGTCACCAAGCTACAAATCCCTGGATTCCACTGGGTGCAGCCATAGCAGTGAAATTGGAACCATAGTGCAATTCCTATGCAATGCAAAAAGGGTCCAACTTTCACATTCATCCTGTACCAAGTCAAGAGAATAAGAAGCACCTGGCTACTTTGTATGCTATTTTAGCTCCACTGTTTCTTGATCAGGGAATGATTTTGTTCTTCATGGCATATTTAACACTTACAGGCTTTCAAGAAAATAAGAATCCAGAGTTGATGAAGCCCAAATGCTTTGCATTTTTATATTGTATCCTACAGCCAAGACCAATGGTGGTGGGGTGGGTTCATGGGGGTTTATTTTTATTAATCTGTCTGTCAACAACTGTAACCTTTTCCTGTGACTTCCACTTCCAATGCCCAGTAAATATTGCTGATGGAAAACTGAAGGACCTTATTTGCAATTGCAGCTTTGGTTCTGGAAACCTTGGAGAGTAGTGATTATTTAAAAGCCAACTGTAGTATTATTGCTATCCTGAGCACCACTAAAATGTAACAAAGGAGATTGCTCCTAATGAACTTGGATTACCACTTTTCTACTTTCTATTTGATCAATGAAAAGCTATACACATTTGGTTTAGATTAATAGCCACATTGAATTGGAAGTAAAAGATGCATTAAAAAAATACTGATAGGACCAGTCTTCTAGCATTAGACTTCAAGGTGCCAGCACAAGCTCATGAGCTCAGTTTCAGATTTAATTCTAGATGTCCTTTCCTTCTTGCACACGTGAATAAATAGGAAAATGATTTCCGTTAGAAACATCTCCAGTCTCAGCTGAAATGCAATCATCACAGTGCCTAACTGTTGTGTGTGTACACTCTCTAACTCAATTTTCTCAGCATTATTTAGACACGCTTGGTGCTTAAGCCTGATGGAAAGACTTTCCACCCATACCAATTAAGCTAAACCTGCAGTTGCAATCTATCCTCCTGCCCTTGATCTTTCTTTGTCCCCTTCATTTACACTGAGTCTGATTTCCTTCTGCAATAGTGTCAGCATTTTTGAAAACAGTTTCACATCTCTTTATAGGAAATAGAAGATTGCAAACAGCATATATCTGCCTAGTTCTTTGTCACAGATCTCTTTTATGTTGTCATTTGCCACTTTGCCCCATGTAAAGCTTCTGCTGGTACAGGAACAGACCCTTTTACTATTAATGCTTTCCCTAAGTAGAAAACATCTATAATAGCCTTAGCCAACTCTGCTGATTTTCAGATATGTTGGACTACAGCTCCCACTGTCCCCTGTTCAAATAAGAATTTGTGTGGCTTATTGGTTGATATATCAGGACGATATGGCAGGAGATGTACTCCAATATGTCAAGGGGAAATAATAGTTTATGGAGTGCTTATCTGGAATAGTGAGACTTAAATGATCTGATGCCCCAAATTTGAAATTATCCCCTAATTGAGATCTAGGACTTCTTCACACGCACCACCAGAATCACTGATTATCACCACAAATCATGGCAATTCCGGCGGCACCCACCCAGGGGGGTGTGGGGACCAGTTGCCCCACACTCTGCACTGTCCCAGCTTCCCCCCTTCCTCATCACATGGGGGAAAGCCTATTTAAGCTCGTTCAACCCATCTTTCCCAATGGAAAGATAGGAAGCCCCCTGTCATGAGGCGGCAGGGGTTTGTGCCAGTTTCATCCCAGGGGCATCCCAGAAGTATTTATCTGAGTTGTGATGGCTCTATGGCAAAATTACTAAAACTCATCACCACTGCTGAAAAACACTCTGTGTGAAGAGGTCCCAGGTTAAATTTAATTTATTTATTTATTTATTTATTTATTTATTTCAGCCCAAAGGCGACTTTATACTTTTGGATGTTTTGCGTGTTTGATATGGATTGTGTAAGTACAAGATCACAGAATGAACTGTCTTTGTTGTGCTCATAACCTTGAGCACAACAGGTACAGTCCTCCTATCTGCATGTCTTTGGGGAAAGGGTGGCATGGTGTCTGGGGCTGGGTACATCAGGTGGTGGAAAGGTGGTATAAGCAATGGCATCTGAAGAAAATGTGCAAGAGAGGATACAAACTGGATAATGGCTAGATATTCAGCTACTGGGGGAAACAAAAATATTGTAATAAAACAAAAATCCAGATTCATCACAACCAGCACATACTGTTCAAAAATTCAGATATATTATGAAAGCACCAAATCCAACAGATGGGTTTTCAGTACACAGAGTCTGTTTTTAGTGCCTTGCCTCACTTCCTCCTACCTCTTTTTGTAAATGTTGTGCAAAAAAATAGACAAATCAATATAAATTTACTTGATTTACATAATTTATGCAGGCTGCAGAATTCAGCATTTCTTGGCATGCAGTTTGAGTTCCCTTGGCACATAAAATGCTGCTTGGGTTTTTTCCCTCTTCTTTTAGTTCCAGGACCTCACCATGCTGTCAAAGTAGACTTTAGCAGACACTGCCTTTTCCTATATTCCCAAAGTGTCATGGAGGCCTAGTTAGCAAGAGTGCTAAAGGCAGTATATGATTGCCATAATCAAATGGATGAGAAATTGTTCCTATATATAGTTATGACTTGCTGCCTATAAAATATTTTCAAGTCTATTTAAAGCCTTCAGTTGCCCCCAAAACATTGACATTTCCGACAAGTTTATTCATCATCACAATTTAAGCAAATGATATCGTCAGCAATGTGCAAGCAAAGAAGCGTGTTTTACTCCGAGAAGGTGCATACAAATTTAAAAAGCTCTTTGTGTCATTACAAACACTACTCTTCAATTAAATATATCCATGCAGCAATAGGCTGAAAAAAGCCTGTGAAAGATAGAGACTGTTCATGTAACCCAATGCAAAAGATCATGACCACGTAGCAAGTGCTTTTTCATCACCAGAAATATTGGCATGAAGGGAAAACACTGGAGGACAATACATAAGAAGTGCCTGACTTGGAGTTACTCTGAGTTACTTGCCTGTTGGAAGAAACGATTTGGTTGATATCTTGTAAGAGTGAGGTAACCCCGCTCACTGCATAGGAAGTCTTAACTTGCTTCATTAGAGTCTTCATGATGCTTTCCCTGTTGTCCTCATGATGAAAACCCACATAGGAGAGTTGTTACCCTAAAAGGTAGATGCATGGCCAACAGCAAGGAGTTCATATGAAAATAGTACAGTGAGCTTTTGGTATTCACTGGGGTTTGCTTCCAGGACATCCTGTGGACACCAAAATCTCAAGTTCCAGTGGCATGATAAAATGATACCCTTTATATACATAAAAAAAATCAATATCTGCTTTCTTTCATTGCTTTGTTTTTTTTTTACTCAAGCTATGAATAGTGGGATTTGTGAATGCAGAATGCATGGCTACAAGGGTTAGCTGCAGTCCATGATTGTTCCTTCTGGTTCTTGTTATACTATTACCATATATTCATACATGTAAAAGGTAAACCATGTTGGAGAGGGATGAAATAACTTATCATGCTAATTGGGAATTCTATTATTATGATCTATTTATTATTTATTTATTGTATATTTATTTCTCACATGGGTGGGATTCAAAGCAGCATACAGGATTCTATACCTTTTATAGAAAAATGTCATCATGGGGATCCATGCACAGCATTTCCCCTAATTATCTCTGAAGCAAACATCATGGAAAGGTTTAATTAATTAACAAATCTTTCTGCACAGGTACCTGGTGTCTATGAAAATTAATAACAAGACTTACATGTCACTTTGGAATCTGCTGACAGGAGCTAATGCACGCTAACTGCAGATATATCACATTAGCTCATAATTAATTTCTTCACCTTCTGTGTCCAAAATTTCATTAGATAGTGACTATATACAAATTATTAAACAAACTGTGGAAGGCCAGATTAGATTTTGATTTCATTGCATCCCAAAAGAAAAGAAAAGAAAGTCTTGCAAGACAGCAAGGCAAATAGCTCCCAGTGACTTCAGCAAATGACCCTTTTGACATGAGAGAGTGGTTGCCATGACACATCCCATCTAAATGAAGCACAGGGAAGCTCATTCATTAGCATCCATTCAAAACAGGTTGACTTTTTCTTCTTGTCCCTTGTCACAATGATTCAGTGTCAATAGCTTAGCCACCTTGCAATTTTCGCCTCCAGAAAAGGAATGTCTTTTTTTCAGTGATGATTTGAGGCATTCCAGAAGAGAACCAAAGTGCTGTCACACAAACACATTGACGCATTCAAGCAGCTGTGCCCTCAAAACATCTATCTCCTTTTCAGAATTCTTTTCTTTCAAAACAATTTTTTTCTCAGTCTGGACAACAACAGGGTAGCAATGTCATTCCTATGATGATGTTGCACAACTGACTTTCAAATTGGCTCCATTTCCCATTCTGGATCTTGTTTTTCCCTGGAAGTGGTTAAATTTTATGATTTTAGTTGTTTATTGTTTCTATATGGTTTATACTATATGTAATTGTTTAGACTGTATTTTATCTTGTGGGACATTCATTGCTAAATGTAAACCACCTCGAGTTGCCTCCGGGCTGAGAGGGGCGGTACACAAGTATAACAAATAAATAAATAAATAAATAAATAAATAAATAAAATGACCTGTAGTCAGAGACACTTGGTTACATAGTGTTATCTCTCAAGATTGTGTGGACAATTCCCTAACCTTTTCCAGCTACATTTACCTTCAGTAGCTCATTTTTTCAACTCACATGTATGGTTACTAGAAAAAGCACACTTTTGGCTGGAAGATACTGAGTCTTGTCAAACAAAGATCTGATATATACTGTTAGCAAAATTAGACCTTCAGCAGAGGAGCCGGGCAATCCATGTGTTCATGCACAGCATGGTAAATCATTTAAATAAACAACTTTTAGAAGAACTTATGGGAAACTCAGCATTAAGAGCATTATGAAGCTATGGGAACTTGGCTTTTCCAGCCTCAACACATCTGTTGATTTTAAATATATGTTGCTCTTTCATTTGTATGCCTGAACAGAGCTTACATTCTGTTTTACTTATGCTATACAATTTTTGAAAATATAATGGGTCAATTACAGAGAGTGCTATAGATGGATATGGAATTATGTGCAATGACTACTGGAATGGCCTCGATTACGATTGCAGATAGCGTGGCTTTTAATAGTGCATATAATTTTTTATGTTTTTAATATATTTTAACTTTAATTTAAACATTTTAATCGTACATTGTTTTAAGGCAACAAATAGTTGCCTATGCATAAAGCTGCCTTGAGTCCCCTTCAAGGTAGAGAAGGGTGGGATATAAATACAGTAAATAAATAAATAATTCCCTTCACTGTTAAGCCCGGTTCTGTTTGCTGATTTTTATTGTCAATTACTTCAGGAGACCTGCATGTATATTTTGTCTGAGGGAGAGCACATGAATATTTCCTCCTGTGTGTATACCTTCAAGTTGACTTATGGTAATCCCATGCATTTCATAGGTTTTTCTTAAGCAAGGAATACTCAGAAGTGGTTTTTCCAGTTCCTTCCCATGAAATATAGCCTGTAGCATTTGTTACTCATTAGCCTTCCCCCACATAAGTATTAACCAGGGCTGACTATGCTTAGCTTCCAAGATTACATGAGATCTGATAGCTTTAGTGTGTTGCACACATGTTTCACAGAAGTGCATAAAATAAAACTCTTAATATGTATAAGTTCTTTGAAGTTTGTAATTTCCTATGTAATTGCCTGCACAGCAAAACCATTTTTTTTCAATACTGGTTTGAAACTGTGTTAAATTGTGAGTATAATGGTTAGATACTGACAGTTGATTCCACACTTCAGTTATAATAAGGAGACAGATGGGATCGGGGATAGAAAGGTGCAGGCAGCAAAGTCCCTTCTTTGCATGTAGAGTCAATATGTTTAATAAACATCTGTCTGTGCACCATTCTGATCTTCAAGGTTAACTGAGATATGCAATTCAAATTACAATATATGTCTTCCCATTAATTTAGTCTCCCATTTACCTTCTTGTAAACTTGAATCATAGAGTTGGAAGAAACCTTGCAGGCCATACAATCAAATCCTCTGCCAAGAAGCAGGAAAATCACATTCAATGAACCCCCAACAGAATGAAGTTATGAAATTCTTCCTAATGTTCAGGTGGAATCTCCTTTCCTGCAATCAGGCCCGTAGCCAGGATTTTGATTTGGGGGGGGGGGGGGCTGAGTCTGAGTGAAAGAGGGTCTACCCTAGCAAACCTTTTGCATTGTTACCCCAATACCCCCATGCATATAGGATATATTGAGTATGGTGATCAGATCATGATATGAACAAACAAAACAGCTTATATAATGCACTAGTAAGGCCTTCTTGCGGACCACCATGAGAATTGGGGGGGGGGCTGAATCCCCTCAAGCCCCCCCTCCTGGCTACATGCCTGCCTGCGATTTGAAGGCATTGTTCCACATCCTAGTTTCCAAGGCAGCAGGAAACAAGCTTGTTCCCTCCTACCTATGATTTCCCCTCACATATACATGGTCAACATGTCTCCTCTCATCCTTCTCTTCTGCAGGCTAGTGCATACACCTGAGAAAGTAGACATATGACATCTACATGGGCTGCAGCAAGACCTAACAGTTGGGGGGGGGGGGAGCTCTGTGGCCACCCTGAGAACAGCACTAGGAACATGAAGGTATATGCTAATCCCCTGTGGCATATGAATAGCAGTACCAGTTTCAATTCAGAACCTGTTCTACTGTTTACGTGACCTCAAAACTCTGGAGCATTCTTTGACTTTAGGTAACATGGAGAAAAACGGTGTTGACACACAAGAAGGACTCTTGTGTTATGTGGACACCATAGGGCCAATTCTCACCCATCCTGCTTTATTGTGCCCATGTAGCTATTCCCCTTAGTATATGAAATCTTATGCTTCCAACTTCTTTTTCTATGTTTACCTACAACATTAAAACCTTAAAATAACTCACTTACACCAGGGGTTCAGTCTCCACCCCTTCCCACAATCCTGGGCTTTTCCTGGGGGCGGGGGACTAAATGCCATCCTAGGTCAAAGATTTCCATCCCATTAAAAAACAAACCCTAAACTTTCTCCATTGTGATATACACCTCCAGAGTATGTCTACTGGGAAAAGAAGACGTAAAGAGCCAGCAATCCTGACATTATAATACATTATATTGGATCACAATCAATTCTTTCAGAAACAGAAGCTGCTGTCCAGTACCTCTTTCTTCTTTATTTTATATCCCATCATTGGGGAGGGGGTGTCTTTTGTTTACTGACAAAATAAATCAATGAACGCATCCACCCCTACATCCCACCTCATAATCTAAGATCATCCAAGGAGGACCTGCTCTCACTCCCGTCAACAGCACAAATGTGTCTGGTGTGGACGAGAGACAGGGCCTTCTCGGCTGTGGCCCCCCGCCTATGGAACACACTCTCAAATGAGGTAAGATCCGCTCCCTCCCTCCTGGCTTTTAGGGGAAAAAAATCATGGTTCTGGGACCAGGCCTTCAGACAGTAGATGTATGTAGCATTTTAGAGGGACATTGACTGGAATAGCGATTTGACTGACGAGACTGTTTATTGTTTTAATGCTTGTTGATGTATTGTTTTAATTATGATTTATGTATAATTGTGGTTTTACTATTGTAATTGTTTGTATTGGCATTGTATCGATGCCCAATGTAAGGCATTGAATTTTGCCATTATTTATGTGTAAACCGCTTTGAGTCCCCCCAGGGGACTCAAATAAATAAATGATAGTTTTCTCTAGTAGTTACACTTTTTTGATAAATGAATCTATGAAATAGGATGTGTTATGCTTTTCTTTTAGCAATAATCTATGGCAAGAATTCTTTTGAAGCTAGCAAGAGGACTTATAAAAAGTTTTCTCCAGAGATATGTAAAGAATAAGATTCAGGCTCCACTCACCATATCAACCCAACAACATAGGTACATTTTAAATAAACAGATGCTGTACTTATTTTTTTCTCTGACTCTAAATGAGGTCAAATTTCTACTACCAATTTAACAATTAATTATGTAATTTGCTGCTCTTGTTACTTTTAATTCTGCCTAATTGTCAGCTCACTTTAGAAAGAGCAATAATGAGTAATGATAGTAATGAGTGGGGGTAAAGAACAATAAACAGCAAATTAAATCTCCTCTTTGTGCAGAAAACTAGTGAATTTATATTCTTCAGCGTGGGTGCGGTGCAGTTAATTCTGTGTCTCACTAAAGGCTTTTATGGCACAGCAGACCAGAAATTTCAAGCTCCAATTGATAACATAATCCATTTTAGCCACTACTGTCTTATTAGAATGCAAAACATTTCTCTAGCTTTTCAAATCTATGCATCATCCTTATACTTTGCCCCATGATTATGCTTTGAGTTCATCTAAGCTATATCTTAACATTTCTTATACCACCAAACTGAGTTGTAACCCTCACTCTCGTGTATCTCTTTTCTTTTATCAGCCAAAAAAATTGCTGGAGCAAAATGTTGAAAAGAATATTATTAAAACACTAAATGTATGCGCTAGTGTGTTCTAGTTTATAAATAATGTTCAGACTGTCTTCCTGACCCCATTTTCCCAGGAAAGCCAATACTAAAAATCCACGTTATATTTCATAGTCTCTGGAATCAATAAGCTTAAATCAACTAAGGTGCTGTCTACATTGACCATTTTATGTAGTTGAAGCTAGCTAGTTTCAAGCTGTGTCAGCTAAACAATGAATGCCTCAAAATTGCATGAAATAATGTTCTTATTTCACACAAGTGCTCTTTGGTTTCTGTTATCACCATTCAGGCCTCAAACTGGTTTCAGGATTTCCTATTTCCAAAACACTTTTTTCAATACTGGTTTGAAAGTGACTTAAGTAGTCACTATAGATGTATTCTAAGAAAGAAAGAAAATGGGAGGGGGAAAGACTGTTGTAGGTGTTCTCCTAGAAGTTAAGAGTGCTGAAAACCATTTTGTTTTTCCATATTCCATACTAACAGTACCCTCTTTTGCACAGTATAATACGCATATACATCATGGCAACGAGAATGTTGTAGCTGTCACATTTCTATAACAGCAATCTACAGTTTATGATCTATGCAGTTAAGGACTTTGCTATACTGTGTAAAGCACAGAGAGGTTGTTTCTGGCATATACTGGTATTTACACCACATTTCAACTTAGGTATTTTTGTATTGTATTTTTAGGTATTTTTATTTCAAACATGCATCCTCCGCTGCCCCATTTCCAAAGGCATGTATTGAAATGGGAAATACTGTTACATCAACAACATTGAGTTTTAAAATATTGAAACAGTGAGATATATATTTTATACCTCTACATTTGGGATACTTTTGTTAGTATGGGGTTAAACCAATTCAACACAGTTTACCCCTCATTAAAGGCTGGCAGTCCCTTGACATCATGTAGGCATCTAATAGTGACATCTGAGTCACTGCAGGGATTGTGACCAGTGTAGACAAGCCCTCACATCGTATGATTTTTTTTTTACTACATTCTCTATTTTGATTTATGATTGAACCAAAATATAGAAAACCTTTGAACTATTTTAACATCTTAATTAAACCTACATCTTCATAGAGTTAATATATTTGCTTGTGAATATATATTCAGGAACCTCTTCACATAGGCTGATTTCAGTGGCAATGGCATTTTTTTTTTTAGTTCAGCCACAGACCTTGATGGCTTTCATCACACTCTGGAAAAGTGTTTCCGTGGTGGCTCTGTCGCTGAACTGGAAAAGGAAACCTTGAAAAATTGCTGTCATCGGACAACAGGAGGCTCCCCATCTTTCCATAAGGAAAAATGGGTCAAGTCAGCTCAACAAGGTCCCCCCCCATTGATGAGGTAGGAGGGAAGCTGAGATGGTGTGGGGAGTATGGCGACAGGTCCCCGCACCCCCTGGGCAGGCACCACTGGGACACACTGTCGAGCCACAATGGTCTACAAGCAAATAGATAAAAAACAGTTTATTTATCTTGCCAGCCACACAAACTGGAGGTGACAGTGCAGGCTTCTCGGCTTGAAAATGGGAAAAGCTAGAGATGAGCACTCCCTCCAGAAGCTGGAAAGGAAAGGAGAAGTCTCTGCCTTTGTTTGTGTTTGTTTGTCCCATTGTGTATGATTGTAAAAACATTTAATGTTTGCCTGTGTATGTAAATGCTGTAATCCGCTCTGAGTCCCCCAGGGGAGAAGGGCCGAATATAAATAAAGTGTATTATTATTATTATTATTATTATTATTATTATTATTATTATTATTATTATACATAAATTCCTAACAGTTCTTATTATTAAATGACCAAATACTGTTGCTAGTTAGTTAGTGGAGCAAAGCTTTGGTGAACATATTGTGCTTCAAATATACAGTGCTCCAACATTATAAAACTGCTAAAAGCTGGAGTCTGGTTGCTATAGTTACCACAAGTTCCCATAGCACATTCTTAAATGTAAGCGGCCGGTCTAGATCACATAGAATACTAATAAACTATAAGAATCCACCCAGCAGCTCTTCAGCTCAGGCATACAGTTTGCAACAAAAATGAAGAATTCACAGAGAATCAGTTCAGGGTTTTCTTCCTAACATTTTGGATGTTTCAAAGAGAACAACATTAATGAGTTTTGCTATCTTATATAGCTTGCAACTGTGTTTGTTGTTTTTTCCCCCCTAAAAAGTGTTTAGGTTAAAAGAGACTAAGATTTTTTTTAAAAAAAAAAAAACACTGTTAATTGAAGAATGGAAAAATTAGGCATTCCAAGGCTAATGAGCAATTAGCTTGTTCGTTAAACTTCTGCAAATGAAAAGAGGAAAAATTGACCAGGGTTGCAATGCAATCCTGAGCATGCTTGCGAGACAATGAGTCCTCTTGAGCCATTTCCTCTAAACATTATCTGGTCTCCCTTTTTAAAATAAAGAATAAGTTAAAGCCACCTTTTCAAGTACTACTCTTTTCTTTATTTTACTAAAAAATAATACTGCAAAAGCTTATTGTTTAGTGAGCTGAATAAAGCAGCAGGTTCTAATAGTTCGCACAAAGCCAAATACATGGGCCATTGCACTCACAAAGCTAGACTTTCCAAAACAAAAATGCTTCCATTATGTTAAATCACATTATAAATATAAACGTTTTGGTAGCACAAAAGACAAATCTCAGAGGACACAGAAATCTAGATCAGATTGTACTATTTTCTTTTCTTTGTAGGACTGATTTTTAACGCTTATCCACAAAACATTGCTTGAATAGACATATTTCACTGTCTCAAACAGCAGCATCTAGGTTGGTCACCATAAACCTTGTTCTAAAATAGTTTTTCCCCACATCAGAGTGGGAAGACAGAGTTTCACCTTTAGAGCCACAGCTGAAGACTGTTTTATTAGAAGATAGGGTGGACTGCACCCAAATAAAGATCTCTTGAGATTGTCTGACAATCTCCCTTGGAGCAGCCTTTATCCTGTGACTAATCTGGAGTGGTGAATGTTGTATCAGCTCCAAGATGGTTTTAGACACTAGTGCCCCCCACCCACTGGGGAGAAGAAATCCTGACTCCCCAATTAGTTAGTCACACTTACCTCTCATTCCTGCTAGCTAGTGTCTGTCACTTGTCTCCTGAAGCGATGTTGACTGGAGTGGCAGAGAGACATTGTAATCGGAGGTGACCTCCCCCCCCCCCCAGGACGCCAGGCTGGAATGATCCCACGATCCCCTATATTTCCCCTCTGTGGGAACATAAGGCTCTTTCCATGGCCCCATGGCCCCACATGGCAATGCCCCTGTAACCCAAACCAGCATCTGACCAATTTGGCTATTATTTATGAATTTGATTCCTTTTTTATGAATGAAGCTCCTGTTTTATGAATGGCTCAGTGTTTCAGTGAGCTTTGCATAATCTTACATGAACTCTGGGTGGCCAAGATGAATCTTCCCTTGACCCTGCATGCCTCCCCTTCCCCATATGAACTCTGTATATGCCCCTTGTCCCCATCCATGATATGTATTATGTCTATATAAAACATGAAGCAAAGTGACTCTTTCGTGAACTATACCAGCAACGCATGGCTCCAGGGACATAACAGCTTCCTGACCCAAAAAACCCCTAACAAAAGGACTTGGCAAAGGCCCATTTGCATGGACTATAAACCAATGGCCCCCTGTCCCGGACTTCAGAGGGTATTATTGACCAGACCATCCAACATAATGTGGCCCATGGACATTAAAGACACTTGCCAAAGCACAAGAAGCCAGAGATGTGTTGCACTCCAGACCAGGAAAACCCCTCTGACTTCAAACACCACATAGTTGAGTAGAAATGCAATCCGTTTATTGAAGATAATAAAAACACAATAATAGTAAAAAGCACTTTAAAGGATAGGTAAATCCAATTAGGTAGAAAGATAAGCCAGAACAAATAGTCTAGGAAATTAGTCCATCAAAGTTCATGAAAAACAAAGACAGAAACTGGAAACATGTATCCAAGGCACTAAACACATGATCATAAAATCCAAGAATTGAAAACATGAATCAAAGGCATTTAACACGTGAATCTTTCCAAAGCAAGACTGTCCAAAGCAAGGAACAGGAATGAGGTCTCGACTTGATTCCAAACAATGCTTCATCTGACTATAGAACCTGTACTTGGGACTTTTATCTCCTCATTACACTATGTCCCAAGCGGCCAGAAATGGGTTTCATTCTAGCCTTGAATCCCTTATCATTCTTTCTTTGAGCCTGGCAGAACGCCTGAGACACTGATCTGCATTCCTATTCTGACTAATACCATCCTGTCTATCTATTTGCTCATTAATTTCTGCAGCTGAGCCAGGAGCGGAGTTGTTCTCAAGCTCCAAATCATGGTAGCAATTCAGGGAGCACACCATCATCCCCACACCCTTCAGGAACATTCTAATCAGAAAATACACTTTGAACAGGGATCTTCTGGTCATTCTCTGCATCAATATCATTGGAAAAAACATTACCTTCATGAACCTCATTGTCATCATTCCCCACATCCAAAGTACCCTAATCCTTAAACACAATCACAAGCTGAGCTCCAACAGGATGTGTCACTGCCTCTGCCACTGTGCCATTTCCCCATCTCTGAATAGGTATCTCAACTCCCATAGTCAGGTAAATATTACAGGACTATAAGACAATGAAACTGGCTCTTCGGAGCTAGACAGAAGATGTTATTTCAAAACTCAATACAGTAGCCTGGGCTCAAGCTGGAGGGCTTAAGCCACAGCTTTGGTCCCTTATCAATACAGGCGCGGAAAGGGCCATTCATAACCCATCATCATGACTTTTTTTTTCATTGATTCCATGTTGCCCACCTCCTTCCACCTCATTGGCTGAGCGGCCAAAGCAGCGCTCAGGCTCTCATTGGATATCCTGCCGGCTTGTTGACATCACAGCCAATCACAACAAAGCCAGCTCAAGGGGGTTGGGCATGGGAACGTTTGAATCTGAAAGCTATATATTCCATAAAGCTCTGCTGGAATAGAAATAAACCTCCGTGGCCTTTGCTTCAACTTGGTGAGATTTATTGGAAAATAGGAAAAACCTTTACTGGTGCTTATTCTCACTAGGTGTTCCGGATCCTCTTTTTGGGTCTTGCTGGCCTCTGCAGCCACCCCCCCCCCCACACCCCAAAATTCGTGTTTGACATGAACATCACTCTGATTGCCTCATTGTGCCAGCTAACGTCACTGTCTGGATGTACAAATTGTTATTTTTAAAGAAATACTGATTGTTAGCTTTACAATTTTATGGTTTGTGACATTGGAAAATGTATGCCTGGACAAAGCCAGGAACTTAAGCTGGCCATTTTATAAAATCCAGTCCACGGTTTCTTCTAAATATGTGTCTTTCACTTCAGCTTTCAGTTTTAAAATACCACCATCAGCAGCTTTATGTGCTTTACACATAAGGCACAGAAAATCAAGCGCTCAAAGTCACAATTCTTTACTGATAACAAAGAAAGAACATTCTGAAAAGGTTAAACCTCATAGATTGTTGGTTGAAAGATGTGAAATAGAAACAACATCTTCAAAACACATAAAGATAATTCACAAAAATGATTTTCTTTTGCTACAAATCTGCTTCATATGGATTCCTCTTCCACCTCTAGGAAAAGCTTGGGATTCAATTCAGTGATGCTGGTAGATACATTGTAACTTGAACTCCTGGGAGTGGAACTCACCCAAGATATTTAGCTGCCTGAGACAGAAGAGCAAATGCTCCTTCTTGATTCAGGTCAGGGTGCATTGTTGTGAAAGCTATGACAGAATTACATGCCAGTTTATTTTTATAAAAGGGGAGAAATTCCTGCAAAACCTTTCTGCCTCCCTCACAGTAAAATACAATAATAGCAAATTAAAGAAATACCAGTAAGACTTTTCCTACCCTTTCATGACATTCAATGTCTGCTGCCTGGAATGGCTGCCTCATTTTACCCAATGTTAGGGCTTGCTATCTAAAAATGGCTGTCTAAAACAACAAAACAAAATTACAACTTGAAACAGGAAAAGGGAGAGAGAGACATAATTGGGAATGTATGCCTACTCAAGTCTTCCTTTATGCTACCCAAGATTTGTCAGAATGTTTTTCTTGGAAAAAATCTAAAGCATGGCTTTTTAATTTTATTGCCCAATCCATTAAAGTGTGAAGGAAAATATATAATGGATTGGATAAAGGTTTCCCCTGACATAAAGTCTAGTCATGTCCAACTCTGGGTGGTGGTGCTCATCTCCATTTCTAAGCCAAAGAACCAGTGTTGTCCAAGGACACCTCGAAGGTCATGTGGCTGGCATGACTGCATGGAGCGCCATTACCTTCCCACAGAAGCAATTCCTATTGATCTACTCACATTTACATGTTTTCAAACTGCTAGGTTGGCAGAAGCTGGGCCTAATAGCGGGAGCTCACCCCACTCCCCAGATTCGAACCACTAACCTTTCAGTCACAAGTTCAGCAGCTCAGCGGCTTAAGCCACTGCGTCACCAGGGGGTATATATTAGGCCTGGGTAACAACGGAAAAATTTGTTTCTAAAATCGATTTGTAATTGGGGGGTTTTTTTGTTTCGATATTTAAAATAATTACAAAATTTTCCCTTTAAAAAGTTCGGTATTTACGAAATTTCGTAAATATTTACGAATCGATTCATTAAGATGGCGCACGCGTTGGCGCATGCGCAAAGCATTTACGAAATTTCGTTATTTGTATGCATCGCTAATAACGAATCGATTCGTTAAGATGGCGCACCGCGTTAGCGCATGCGCAAAAGGCATTTACAAAATTTCGTTATTTGTGCTAATTGCACTGTATTATATTATATATAGCACTTTGTGTTGGCAAAAGGAGCGCACTGGTTGGAACTACACAAATAATGAGCGAGCACTGTATTATATAGCACTTTGTGTTGGCAAAAGGAGCGCACTGGTTGGAACTACACAAATAATGAGCGAGCACTGTATTATAGCACGTTCTGTTGGCAAAAGGAGCGCACTGGTTGGAACTACACAAATGACAAACGCACACACAGGCACACAAGATTCTTTTCTTTTTTTAGAATATTTTTTGATTTTTTTTAAGAATAAAAGAAAGGTATTTTTCAAAAATATTTAAAAATGGAAACTTAACAAAATGCTCTCCCCGCTGTGAAGCCAACAGCCACAAGACAGGGGGAAACACACACACAGGCTCACAAGATTCTTTTCTTTTTTAAGAATATTTTTTGATTTTTTTTAAGAATAAAAGAAAGGTATTTTTCAAAAATATTTAAAAATGGAAAATTAACAAAATGCTCTCCCCGCTGTGGAGCCAACAGCCACAAGACAGGGGGAAACACACACACACAGGCTCACAAGATTCTTTCCTTTTTTTAGAATATGTTTTGATTTTTTTTAAGAATAAAAGAAAGGTATTTTTCAAAAATATTTAAAAATGGAAAATTAACAAAATGCTCTCCCCGCTGTGGAGCCAACAGCCACAAGACAGGGGGAAACACACACACACAGGCTCACAAGATTCTTTCCTTTTTTAAGAATATGTTTTGATTTTTTTTAAGAATAAAAGAAAGGTATTTTTCAAAAATATTTAAAAATGGAAAATTAACAAAATGCTCTCCCCGCTGTGGAGCCAACAGCCACAAGACAGGGGGAAACACACACACACAGGCTCACAAGATTCTTTCCTTTTTTTAGAATATGTTTTGATTTTTTTTAAGAATAAAAGAAAGGTATTTTTCAAAAATATTTAAAAATGGAAAATTAACAAATTAACAAAAACCGCCCTCGCTCTCCCAACAACAGAATTAAGGAATTAAGGGATCAATGCAAGGAAATCCAGCTTAGCCAGCCAACCAAGCCAATGCAAGCCAATGCAAGCCAATGCAAGCCAATGCAAGCCGCCCTCCCGGACCTCCCTTCTCCCTCGCCTCCGCAACAATGAGCAAAGCGGCCATGCGGAGCCGCTTTTAAAGGGCTTCCTGGCCAATCAAAATCAGCCACGGTGCACTGCTTGGGTGCTTGGGAGCGCCGGATTGGCTCCCAGGCACCAGAATCTTCCATCCCATTTCCGAAACGGGCGGAAGCTCGTAAAAAGGATGGAGGATGCCGTTTTGTTATTGAAAAACCCTTCCGGGTTTGAAAAAATGTTTTGTATTCATTTCGTAATTGCTAAAAATAACGAATATTTAACGAATTACAAAATTAACGAACGAAACCGCCCAGGCCTAGTATGTATATATATATATATATATATATATATATATATATATATATATATATACACACACACACACACACACACAGCAATATAAAGAAAGATAAGTATTATGAGTAGAACTTACATAAATTTTGCACATAATTTCATATGTGATTCATTTTCAATCATGCAGTGTTATCAGTAGAACATACATTTTGCACACAATTTCATATGCAATTTTCAATTACAATATCTTAATCAACTAGTAAAGCTTGACTAATTCTAATATTAACAGTCATGCCAACTTAACTCTGTCCTGGACAAGTCCTACAGACCTATCAAATGATTATACATCATTATGAGTGGATAATGAAGGAGAAGGAGCTACAGTTGTCAGAGCAGATATCAAGACTTTCCTTCAATGATTTATAAAACAAAACAAAAAATACCACCAGTCTTCTAGTGCTGTTTTCTCATAATATAACACCATTTTGTGAAATGTAAATATATCACTTATTCATTAACGTCAGCAATAAAAATGTGCATATAATTAGTGTTAACAATACATACATTTTGTACCTAACTAAAATTACAGGAGTAATCTGATATTCAAAAGTGTGATTTAATCAGATTCATGATTAAATTTCATCATATGTATGAAAGAGAATAATATCTCCTTAAGAAACTAGTGGCATCATCAAAAACTGTATATTTCAGGGTGCCTGGTAAGGAAATTAACCTAAAAGGTGGAAGCTGAAACTAATTTCAAAAGATTTCCTATTCTAATGGAGTTACACTTCCTTTCTGTAAGAAAAGAAATGGGCTCTATTATCTTGACAAATACCTTTCCACTCACTATCTTATGCCAGAAGAGATAAATGTTTTCCCAGAAAATAATATAATACAATATGCAACGATTCTACCCTTAGGGTACTTATTCTGCTAGATAAACTGGCTGTATTCCACTTTAAAAGCCTAACTGTATCTCTAGGCTTTGAATCAAAGTTCTCATATATTCCTGATAGAGGAAGTGGGCGGAAATGATCCCTCCTTCCATCTACAACTCTGAAGATTGGAAAACCCTGCAGAATGGTGGAAGTAATGTTACAGGGACCAGAAAAAAGGAGAAATGTGTGGAAATAACATTTTACCTCCTGGTGCATAGGTGGGGTCCATATAACATTTAGGAATACAGTTGGATTCAGACTTAAAGTGCTAAACTTTAGGATCAGTGCAATTTGTAACCTCTTTAACTGCCCTTAGCCCGTCTGAGTCCCTCTTCGGAGGTAGAGAAGATTGGGATATAAAAGTTTTAAATAAATAAATAAAGGCTATGGATCACAGGAGTTGTAGTTTTACCAAGTTTTTGCCTTCTCTGCCAAAGAGGGCTGGTGCCTCACCAAGCTACAAATCCCAGGGTTCCATCGGATTGAGCCATGGAAATTAAAATATCAAATTTCTTTATTTCTGCATGTAGCTTTACTCTAAGAAGCTCATCATATGAGTAGAGAGAAATTGGGGGAAAACAGAGGACAGCAAAGGGAACAATTTTGCTCTGATCCTTCCTGTAGAGATTTGCATTTTCCCCACATTGTACTATGTACTCTGACCTCTGTTTCTCTATACTGCTGAAACAGAACCCCACAGAGTTCAATCGGTTCCAGGAGCATCTGTGAAGCAGGCTTGTTTTATGCTGCCCTGGAAACTAGGACTTGGGAAAATGGGTTCAAATTACAGGAAAGGAGAATCCTCCTGAACATTAGGAAGAACTTCCTGGCCGTGAGAGCTTTTCAATAGTGGAACTCTCTGCCTTGGAGTGTGGTGGAGGCTCCTTCCTTGGCAGCTCTTAAACAGAGGCTGGATGGCCATCTGTCAGGAGTGCTTTGATTGTGCTTTTTCCTGTATGGCAACAGGTTGGACTGGATGGTCCATATGGTCCCTTCCAACTCTATGATTCTATATAATTCAAGGCACACAAATAAAAACCCAGAGTGTCTCATATTAAAAACAGCAGATATTTGCCAAGATCCCCTTTAAGCAGAAGCAAATTTTCACACTAATACAAAAATACACACACATTAACTAACCTTCAAGGTCCCCTTCTTGTGCTGTCATCATCTGTTTTCCAGTGGGATGCTTGTAACATGGAATAGTAGCTTCAGAAGTATAGATTCCATGTGAACAAGCAAACAGCAGACTTAGAACCATTCCAGTTTCAAGGTAGTGGTGAAATTAAAGCTAAACATACCACAGGATACCATATCATTACCATGTTAACTAAATAACACAATTGTTAAGCCTCCAAATGTTCCAATATTTTGGAGTTTGAGTAAACGTGGAAAACTTTTAACACATCATGGTAAACTGAAGGACCTCTGTAATTGGTGACATATGAACTGTGATTTTATTTTACTTTGATAATAATTTATGAAATCATACCTGGGCTTAATAGTGAACTCAAGAAGTCTGATTTCTCTTGCAATTTCTAATCAGATTATATAAATTGAACTGTCTCTTGCTTCTTGGGGTGGGGAGAAGCCTTTACAAAATAGGTTATGATATGTGGAATTTTAGATTATATCATTTTTAAGAAGTCCACAGTATTGTTTGCCTGTAGTGATTTCAGGTAGGACAATGGATGAGTGAATCTATGTTTGGTGAGCGTAAGCTAAACCTGATAGACCAGGACAGAGAAACAAATTCATCAGGTTGAAAATAAGCCACAGAGGTTTGTTACAATTTGGCCAAAAGGGATGCAAATACAACCAATTTGTTTGAAAATGCACAAGCAAGAATCTACAGAAAAATACAAGATATCTTTTACAGTTTTGGCAGCTATTCAGATTTCCTGCTCACTCTACTGATTGGCAGAAAAAGAAGCAGGTTAGGTTCTGTGCCTGGATTGGTTGGGAGCTCTATTGATGTCACCACTTCTAGACAGGAATTCCTTGGCAGGGAGAATGGCAGCTGGGGATTAGTCAGAGTGAAAGACCAATGAGCTGCAGAGACGCCCTCTGGGAATATGCAGCCCAGGAGAAGACAAAGATACAGATGTGCTGATGAGTAGTTCCATGCCAAACAAACATATGGAGCCCAGGAAACAAAGGTGCAGGACTCAAGGGACAAATGTACTGATCTTGGGTAATAAAGAGCTTGGCTGTCAATAAATGTGTTAATGAATGAACATACTCTAAACACTGGTTTCCATGAGGGAGCAGCAGATTCTCAGTCTCAGGTGAATTGCACTCCAGATCTCTGAAAAAGGTTTTTAATAAAAAAGAAAAATAATATATTTGTTGTAGACTTGATGAACTATAACTTCTTGGTAGGGAGTTACCAAGAACATGCCTACCATCATCCTTCCCTCTCTTCCTATCTTCCTTCTTTTGAAATGTAGAGACCCTTCAGAATCTAAATTCTAAGTTATATGGGGGGGGGGGGGGGAACTTGCGCATACACCCAGCACTACCAAAGTTGTTTGACTTTGCTTCTTTATTAGAGCATGTGGCAATGAATAACCTGAAACATATTCTGCACACTGGGAAAGGATATGAGTCTTTTATACATTCTTTAGTAATTTTTTTAAAAATGGAGGGGATTACCGTGAGACTTAATGATAAAAAATAATTTGTGCAAAAATCTTGTACAAAATATGCTGCATAACAGTGAAGGGATTGTAGCTGGATATTTTTCAGTTGAGGTATAGATATACATTTTCTTGTTGAGGATGGGAAAATCTTTATCTTGTCTTTCTCAAAAATAGAAAGAAAGAATTCTTGTGATGGGCTACATCCTACCAGACATGTTGTCCCTGTCTTGATGACTCCGCCTAAGCATGATCTTCTCACTGCAATAGTACATCATAGCTGAAGAGCAGCCCATTATTAGTTGCTCCAAGGAAATTAGGCATAAGAAAACTAGTGGATATGTCTTTCTAACTGAAAGAAGTTTTCAACTCTAACACTTTGCAAAGGGAGCACTGCGGCTTTATATCCATTGAGGTTAAAGAAAAAAGACAAATCTTTGAAGCAGAAAATCTGAAATAGACAATGAGAAAATCAATGATGCCAGCTTTATCCTTTTCTGGCAGCTAAAAAAGCAGTGAAATCTTTACTATTGATTTAGTTAGGATTGCAAAATATAATAATTGCCCCCCAATGCTCACAGATTTATGTGTGCATGCACATTTCTTATATATATATATATATATATATATATATATATATATATTCGTTTCGCTAATGTAAAATATACAATAAAATGAAGTAGGTTAATCTACCTGCATCAGAATAGTTTTGAAAATATTGTATCTGAAATTTTCCTTCAGCAGACTAATAGAAGCTTCAAGGTAATGATTGTGACAGTGATAGTAGTGGAAGATTTTGATTATGTATGAAGACAAGTTATTAAAAACCAATAACAGCCCTCAGCAGCTCCCTCATCTTATGGCCACTTTCTAATTGTAGAAGACAGACTTTGTGTGGTTTGTATTTGAATTTCTGGGATTATGGAAGGGAATACTGATATGAATTGTCCTTATCAATCCAACATCATACAGAGTAAACCTTCTGTACTTCTACTGACAGAAGAAGCTCCAGTAGCTGTCCTAGGAAGAGACAACGTCCCTCTCCACACAGTTCCACGCAAACCTGGTGGAGAAAGGAGCCCTGGAGTCTTTACTGAGAGCACTTTCACCATCTGTGAGAGAAAAATAAAATGAAACTTTCTTGAAAAATACCAGTCATGAAGAGTTTGAGCCAAGCTGTCAGACAGATGTTGAAGAAACGTGGCTGTGGCTGTCAGATTGCCGTTGTGCTGGTTAGGTGCATTGGTTTCTCACCCTGGCAGGTAAGCTCAGATTCCAGCTTCAATTCAGTATATTTTTTGAAAGAGAACATCCACAGGTGCTGATTACATGGGGACTAGGCCAACTTGGAGTAGGACTTGCTAAGCTCTTGAGGTAACACTTTGGAAAGAACAATGTGATCCTGCCTGATATCAGAAAGCCCCCTGACAATGTCTTCTATAGTGGCATTTTCATCTACTCAGACAATCTGGACTACAATAATCTTTGTGAGATAGTAGTGAACAACCAAATCACATGGCTGTTTCACTATAGTGCATTGCTTAGTACAGTGGGAGAAGCCAACATTCTTTTGGCAAGATTTGCCTGCTCTGAGTTCCTTTCAGGATGAGAAGGGTGTGATATAAATGAAACAAATAATAATCTATATAAATAAAAATGTAAATGTTTGTTCAAAACCTTAAATCTCTTCACCAATTGCTTTGAAATTTTGACACAGAATAGCATTCGAATAGGCACATATTATATAGATGTTATACCTGTGACAGGTAAAATATGCTTTTTTTCAAAACAGCACCATCTGTTGGATGTCAAAGCAACACACGCTATACTACATAGTTTAGGATTCTATTTCAGTCTTTCCAAATTCATTGCCACATAGATTTCAAATTAGCTACATTTTGATTTAATTGCATGGGAATTGAGATGTGTCATTTACCTTAGTGTTCATTTAGTGAGTATAGTTTATTGTTGTCTTTCATTGCTTTGCAGGATTGTGCAGGGGTGTGTAGCAGGGGTGGGCCTTGGTATCGCACTTTTGCCTTCCCCCCTCAACACTCCTTCTCTGCCTCAGTCTGAAGTTGTGCCTGAAGAAGAGGGAGCGTGCCTTGGCCACTCACCTGCTCAGCCAGATCTCTTTGGGCAGGTAAGGCAGGCCTCACCTCTTGGGCTCTGTGTGTTCATTTGGCTGTGCAGGCATGCACATCACTCCCCCTCCTTTGGGTTTCCCTAACTTCAATTCCCCCCTTTAAGAAAACCCTCACTGTCAGTCATTGCCTTATCTGAGGGGGGTGGGCCTTCCTCCCTCCTTCCCTCCTCCAATGTCACCTCCACCCTCAGGAATGCCGCTGTATATTTCTTATTTACATAATTGGGGCTCCTTTGGGTGCCCTGTGTCTTTCTTTGGGTCCCTTCCACACAGTTGTTTATAATCCACATTTAACTGGATTACATGGCAGTCTGGACTCTGATAAACCAGTTCAAAGCAAACATTGTGGACGATCTGCCTTGGTGTTCTGAGTTATATGGCTGTAAGGAAGGGCCTAAGTCTCCCCTGACATATAATTCAGTACAAAACAGACATTATGGATTATCTGCCTTGATATTCTGGGTTGAAGATGTCTTCATTCCTCACATTCCTATGAAGATGTTCACATTCCTCACATTCCTATGATTCCAACGGATATGCCATTTCAAGTTCAGAGATTGCAATTCCCAATTTGATTGGCGTTTGCAATCACGATCAACAAAGCTCAGGGCCAGTCTTTAGAATTGTGTGGTTCAGATCTAGACACGGATTGTTTCTCACATGGACAATTATATGTTGCATGTTCGAGAGTTGGCAAACTAGACAATCTCTATATTTGCACAGACAATGGAACAACAATAAATATGTATACCCACAAGCATTCTGAAATTAAATACAGTAGAAACCTGTTATTTCTCTTTTCTTTCTTTTCCATTTAACCAGATTGGGTCACATCACAGTTCGACAGAAGGAGAGCAAATGGAGCACAACATCCATTGAAGATATTCAGCATTTTTATTCAATAAGACCTTTTCCTTTTTGAATTTTATGAACATTGATTATTGGCACATCGAGAAATGCTTTTCATCCTCACAGTGGAGAATTTCCTCATCTGTGTTGTTATTGTTTGCTATGGAAAGATAAATCTCTTTCTGTCAATGAACAAGTTACTGCAGATGAGGATCTATAAGAAGTGTGTTGGCATTGCTCCCTCTCATAAATCCTTATCCTAGTCTAGCATAAAAGAGCATCTTTTCTCCTTACTTACCCTTTTGCATTACAGTTGAACCTCCATATTTGATTGAGCTTCTTCCATCGACGAATGCACGCCATTAGTCCCTAAAGATATAGGTAGAATAAGGTTGCAGCATATTTTATCACTGATTTTGGACTTTCTCCTGTTTTCCATGTAAATGTGCACTGCAGTGCACACTAGGGGTGTGTGTTTTCTACCAGTGCTCCTCATTATCTACATCATTCCTGATTTTACAGCATGTGCAGATGGGGCCTAAGTCTCATTAAGTTAACATATAGATGTGTATATTCTACTTCTTCTCTTCATGGAGCCTGTAGTGAGTTAGAAAGGATTGATGAGATGAAGTGAAATGCCTGGAGAGGTGGTAATATTCATTATAATCTATTGCAGTTTTATTCAAAGCTGTTTTACAATTTTATGATTGTAAAGTTGTATTGCATGAACCACTACTGTTCTGTCATCAGTTTTTGGTCCTAAGAGAGTTTCCAGGAAAGAAAGAAACATTTGTTTTTAATGGGCTCAAATACTTTATTGGTCCCTGTCATAGCGGGGGAAAAATAGTTCTTGGTCTTGGTCCACCACAGCATAAGAATTGATTTATAGAACATTGGGCACATTTCTTGAATTACTGCATTGAAAAAATCAATACATATGGATTGGAAAGTTTATCTATATAGATGATTGGCTAAATTATAATAATATCAGCTTTTCTTCCTCTCTCTGTATCCTTCTCCTAATTAAGTTTTTTTCTCTACTGTCTTTCTTGTGACCTATTTACTTTTGTTTGCTTGTTTCTTTTTATTTTTGTTCACAACTTTTTTTGTTTTAAGCTTTTTTAAAAATATAGATAATTAAGGCACAAATTATTAAGATGTATTTCTTAATATTGATTTTATTTATGCACAGAGTGGATTATAGGGAAATTATATAAAAACAAAAGTAAATGAATAGTGAAATTAAATATCTCACTGTAATAAAAATGTAATGACAAAGAGCTTAGATGGGTTTTGTTTTTTACAGATTTTCTGGTTTTCTGTATTATCATATGCTTTGAATACTTTTGCTATTGTGCTTATTATATGTGGATAGAATATTTCTTTAAATGAAAGGAACCTCTTCATTTACTGATCTACTCTTTTCCAAAATGTTTGGATATTGGATAATCTGGTCTATATTGTAAGTAGTTACATCCAAGTTCGGTCCTACCCTCTGGCACACACTGCTTCTTTAAATGTGCTTTTCACTCCAATAGCACTGTGCTACTATACTCTGTATTCTTTAAATCAACTGACCATCACCTTCATTCTATTAACCTCTCTCAGAACCTTTCCTCACTGTGTTGGGACAACTCTCCCTCTGTTATCTCTTCAAACTCCTGTTTTCCATTAATAGGAACATCTTCCTCCAAGGGCTGTAATGTGTTCTTGTAGTTTGAAAAGTAAGGCTTTGGCTTATCATGGCCTCTGTAAAATACTTTATTTTGGCCAGCATTATTTGGGAACTTCACCACTCAGTTGTAATTCTCCTTCCTCTTGCTTGTCTCTGTTTATTAGGAGCATCTATGGATGCATCTCATGCTTCTCACAGCACCAGGGAGGTTCACCACAATCTATTCTGACTAGCAGCAGCTCCTTAGTGTCTAAGGCAGATAACTTTCTAAGCTCAGCTACTTTGAGTATCAACTAGTTTTGATAGAACTAATTTCTGGAAACAACAAATGATTCTTTTTAATTGCAGGCTCAACAGTGTCTCTAGCTTTGATGTTTTCTTTGAATAGCTTTCTAAATATCGAGGAACAAAAAGTATTAAAGCTATTCAATTTTGTTGGCATTGTGCAGAGAGAAATAAAGCAATAAAATGCTTCACCCTCAAACCAGGATTTTGACACCATTAGTTCAAAGCAGTTGCCTAGGACCAATGATGGAGAAAATTTATCCATTTGTCACTTTTAGATATGGTCATGAAGGTATCTTTGGATATTTATTGTGGAGTGGGATACAGACATCTAGTGCCTTCTTCTGGAGTACAGCACGTACACAATTATCTAAGTACTACCATGAATATACCCTTAGGATCCAATAGGGTATATTCATGGCAGTAGAACTGATTGCAAACTACCCTAACTGTGCTGTGCAGATACATTGTATAGAACATATAAGAACAGCAACATGGCATCACATTCTACTCTCTAATCCAGTAAAGTTTAAACAGGGAATTCAAAGCAATGATGGAAAAACATTCAAAAAGTTTTGAATAATACAGTAAGAGGCCCACAACTGCAGAAGCCATAGCTGTGGTTTCATTTACCTGTGCCCTAGAATTTCCAGATCTTCCAAGCAATTCTATGATATGTTTCTCCCGTAAGCTACCATAGAACTGCACTGGACTACCTAGCAAATTCCTACAGAGGTACCTCTCTAAGAATCTCCATATCCTAGGAATTTTTTAAAATTATTTTCAGCATAGTTTCTGTAAAAATGTGCATTTAGGGAACAGAATAAACCCCAAATTATCCTTGAACAACATGATTGTATTGTCAATGTCTACTCAAAGTTAAGTATAATGTTCTGCTGGAGGAGAGATTTCTAAAGAGAACATTGTTTTTGACATTTATAGACCCTCCAGTGTGATTATATGATCAATGTTGGGCAGAAGTTGACCATAGAGCCACACTGGAGGATCTAGAAATCCATATAGAGGCATTATCTGAGTTTAAAAGGTTTTGTTTTGGTTTAAAAAAAAACCTCATGTTTTTCTCATTGTGGGAATCTTGTATCCCTAACCCTTGTGAAAGTGGATGAGTTAAAACATAGAAAATGCTAGGATCTAAATAAAATAAACTTTTTAAAACTATAGAAGTAAGCACTGAAGCAACCAGAGCATGAACTGTACAACAAGCTTAAAGCCCCAAGACTTTTCAAATGTCCTAATCATAGATAGCTCTATCAAAAGCTAAAGGTTCCAACCATTGCAACACATGGATTTATGTGTGCTGAACTAATACAATATTAGGTTATAACTGACAACACTAGCAGCTCTGGGCAACACTGCAAAACTCTTTAACTATGGGATCGCCAAAAACGAAAGCCCTTGGTTGAGTTACTTTGATAGACTGCGTGCTGAAATGGACAAGGAAAATCATTAAAACCACTTATTATTTTCCACAGTTCTCCCTGAAATCTTTAATGCATTCAGTGACATTCTGTTCTTTAAGTAAGAATTATTCTGACCTTGAATATTTAAGTAATTCTTAGGGGAAGAAAATACCCTAATCTTTTCCCAGCTGTCAGTCTTTTATGTGCAGGCTCTGCAGCTGATTGTTAGAATTATGACTCAGAGGATTTTTAAATATAGAGTCCTGTACAACCTTCTGATAAGAAATATGATAGAATATTCTAGGGGGAACTAAGCCTGCTTGCAAAGCTTAATGTGTTAAATGAACAGCATTCAATCATTCTTTCTAGCGATTGCACTACATGGATACAATTTGTCAGTTTAAGATAGAAATAACATTCCATGCTGTATTAGCATATTAGGTTTGTGCAATTTGACTGAACTACGATCCGTTTCTGTTATCCAAATTTTTGTGGACCCACGGATCTGTTTCACGTGAACCTCCCAAAGACAGCAACCATCTGAAAAGCTGTTTTTGGTCCATAGCCCAAAAAATACAGCAAGATCTGGCCCATTGGTGGCAATGAGGGGCTCTTTGGATTCCCCTTCCCATCATTTTTATGGCTATCGAGATGAAAATGGCCACACTTGGAAGACACATCTACCACAGTTAGCCCACAAAGTTTCATAACATTTGGATCATCCCCTGGTTTTAGGAATTTATTTTCATTCTAGAAATAAAATCTCATTTAAAAAATTCCCAAAAAAGGACCCCCACTGGCCCAATCCTGTATCTTCTCCAGGAGCAGCAGCAGGGCGCCATTCTTTCCTGCCAAATGCCAAAGATGCAGATTTCCACATCACATAGGCCACTATTACACTTTCTTTACTAATTAAAAAAAAACAACAGTAACTTCTTCCAAACCTTTTGCATTTCTTGTTCTCATAATATACTGGAGGAGGCCAACAGCCCACCATCCACAAGCAAGTAAGCAGCATGTCCCCTTATTAGAAAAACACTCCTGTATGATCAATTAGAAAAAAAGTTTTTAGAAAATGTATTGTGGGAAATCTAATTTGGAAGAAAAAACAATGTTTTGGAGCATATTACATTATTTTAAGTCTTAGTGGTTCATAGCGGATCCTCAGCTTCACAGATTCAAAACAGGCAAGATGGCAGCAGCCCCAAAAAGGGCAATGGAGGGGCTCAGGGACAAGGGAAGATGGATTACTTCTGCTCAGACAGGCAGGGGGCTGGTAACTGGAGAAGATGGGATCTGAAGCTGCTGGCTGTGACTGGATGCAGCTGGCTGATTGTTTGCATGAACAAGTAGTTTTCTGTGATTTTTTAAAATTGAAAGTTACTACTGAAAGTGCATTTTTATTAATACAAATAATAATAACAATAATCTTTTATTTATTGATGGAGGAGGTTGGAGTTAGAGTAGAAAGACAATAGGTTCTGTTAGTAAAGCTTCCACAGAAGCCCAATAGTTTTATTATTTTAGGCAACAGCCAAATTATTATTATTAAATGAAATAAAGAAGGCAAAGAGCACAGAGAGAAATATAATAAAACAACAGATAAAAGTTGTGATGAGATTGCAAAGGCAATAAATTATTAGGTATTGGTGGTAGGTTTAGGAAGGTAGGTAGGTACTAGGTAGGTAGTTTTTCTGAGAATGAGGCTTTGCTGTTTGCTGGAATTCTTATTAATAATTATCTTTTTAAAGTACTTTCTGAAAGAGAAGTACTTTAAAAAGATAATTTTAAAATATAAGGAAATAAGAGAAGAAGCTAAAAGCTTTAATGAAGGTTTAAGGGTGACTCAACTCTCAGAGCCACCCTGAAAGAAAAGCACACCTATGCACCCAAGTCTCCAAACGCCATGCACCCACCCACCCATACTTTCCAACTCTCAAGTCCCTAAATAAAATATCAAAATAATAAAGGAAAATCTAGAAAAATCAAAACATAAAATCAGATTCAATGACCCAAGCCAAAAGCTAAAGCTGGTAGTGAGCAAGTGGCAAGGCAATCTGTCTGCAGTGTTTGAAGCACCTCTCTCTAGAGCCAGGATCCAGATGAGCAATGGAGGTGTACGCCCCCTTAAATAGACAGTTTGCATAAGACATGTCATGACTTTCTTCTATTCTGATTGGCCCTACAGGCAGGGTTCACAGGGAAACCCCGTGTGAGCATGTGGCAGCACGTTGCGTGATCCCAAATAGAGACATGCTGTGTGGTCCATTCTGATTAAAAAAAAACCATGGTAACAGAGCCCTCGCCATTACAGATATCCAAATAAGCCAAAACAGATGAAGGCAAGCATCCAAATGAATCTGTGCACAAGCCTTTTGCATATAATGAGAACACTGCCAGTAGTCTAGTACTTTCTATATGTGAGGCTTTTATTTTAAAAGCAGTCTCTTGTTTTATTACTATTAGGGAACATTGACTGTGAAACATGCTGCAATTTAACCATTTTTTCCAGTTATTCTGTGATTTATCATTTCCATACAACATATGATGAGGAAAAGATTCCACCTAAACATTAGAAATAACTTCCTGTGGGTAAGAAATGTTCCCCAACATCAACGATGTATGCAACATGCACAAAAAGGAATTGATTAGAGAAATATGTTTGTTAGAGAAATATGTTTGTTAGAGAAATGTTTGCAGAAAAGAGGGGAGGGAGCAGGGCACTCTCTTGATGTCATTCCCTCTCTTTTGTTATTCTACCATTCTCCCCATCCTTTCTTTTTTATATGTGCCTTCAGTGATGTGGGCTGCCTGAAAAGTAGCAATCACCTCCCTTTTCTCCTGTTCCTCTGCCTCCCCCAGAAATGCACTCTACTGAGCCAAACTGGGAAAGCCTTTGGCTTGCTGCTGCTGTTTCCAGAATGGCTGTCTAGGAATTACTCAGTGATGATAAAACTAAGCTTTCATTTTCTGTCCCCACAACAAATGAACCAGTGCAAATTGGTTGAATGACACCACTGCATAACCTTAAAAATTTCACAACTAAATATATATAATCTTCTGTAACAACCTATATCCCTACCAAGGATCACTGTTTGAGTGCTTTTTCTTTGCACACCAAGCAGACCTTTCTCTCCAGGCTGGAATCTGTCTTCAATTACAGTCATAAATCCTACATAGCAGGCATTTTATATGTGTCCTACATTATAGAAGCCAATTCTTTAAATGGATCCAATGGGTCCGCTCTCATTAGAACAAACCAATAGGACTAAGGCTATTGCCCTCTTTTTATGTATGACACATTTCTTCTGTTTTTGGTATACTTTAATACTTACATTGTTACATCAGATCAGTTAGTAAACTAATTGGGTTGTACTTACAGTCAAAGAACTACAAGGCAAACACTTAAAATGATGACCTTCTGTGGTGAAAAGAGAAATAACTGAACTTGATATTGGTTCTTAAGTGCTTTTCTGATGCTAATGATAAGTCACCCTGGGAAATCATTTTTTTAAGGTGGCAGATAAATCCTTCAAATAAAATAAAAGTGAATAAACATTACAAAGTATGTCACAGACAACTGTGAGCAGAGGAATCAATGTGACATGGAAATGGTAGTAATTGGAAAGGAAATTGTTTTAGTTCATCCTCCTGTGCAGTTCCTTAAACCATTCAAGCAGTTAGACTGTGAGATATTTTCAGACAGACAGGTATTGATACAACTGCTTATGTAGTAGGGAGGAAAATCAATAAGGATAGCATATGCTGCCATTTAGAATACAGATAAATATGACAAATAAAGAATTGCAAACTGCATTTGTAATAAGTAAATGTATTTAAAATATTTCTGTAAATGAGATGGTTTGTGTTAAAAAATTAATTGAAATCACATGTAGTTGTTTTACACAAAACAGGTTTTTCTAAATATAAATATTATTATAGAAAGAATAAGCTCTTTTTATGCATAACAATGAATTATGAGTTTTATGAAGAATTCAGCACAAGATTCTTTTGGACAGGGTTTCCTTATCTCCAAAACCATGTTTTTCAAATATTATTGAGTATAGTTTTAATTTAGTGTATTTGGGAGTAAGTTCATTTTAAACAAGGAATTCACATCCACTAGCAACAGAAAAAAATAGATTTTACTAGAATATTGGAAAAATGTGTGCCAAGAAGCTGATTTGATCAAGTATCATCTGAGACTAGAAAGGGATCTTGTAGTTCTCAACCTGTGGGTCCCCAGATGTTTTGGCCTTCAGCTCCCAGAAATCCCAACAGCTGGTAAACTAGCAGGAGTTTCTAGGAGTTGTACACCAAAACACCTAGGGACCTACAGGTTGAGAATGACTGTTGTAGAAGAATGTTTGTGTAAAAGAAGGAATTTCAGCAGAATTTTTGTACTTAGTTGCATGAGAAACACTACCAACTGAAATCCCCCTCAATCTCTCTCTCTCACACACACACACAAATATGCACATAATCCTTGAAAGTATAAGAACTGTCCAGTTCTTAATTTGGCACTTCTAATGTGGTCTTTGTTCCCAGGGATGGGCACTGCTTTTTATATTTGTGCATCAAGTTAAAGTACACAGAAATTGATAGTCTGATTTTGAATCAAATTAAACTACAGTATTTAGATTTAAGTCTATTTTACATGCAAAGAAGGCCTTTCATCAGTGAATTGTTGTGATTTAACTGACAATAGTTCATGCTTTTTTCATCAAGCACACAGTAATAAGTTTGATTAACTGATGAATTCACCTCTAAGGTCAACTCATCTATTTCATCTTTCAAATCACAAGAAGCCAATATTTTATCCATTAATTCTCTCTGCTTTCAAGAGCTGGAGGAGGAAAAGGCCATAGCAAAGTCAGTGACTATTGCACCAGAGAGGATGATAGAAAATAATATTCCCATGACAGCAGGTTCTTATTCATTTCTTTGTGTATAAAATATTATTTGAATCATAACTGTTATTACTTCATGATAAATAGAACCCACACAATGTAAATTGTTAAATGCTTGCTTTCCCTAAACACTTTCAAATCACAATCCAATTAACACTTTATTCACAGAATATATTAAGACATGTCCTGATATGTTTTCCAGCTTGAAGAATAATTTACTTGTCCTGGCCTGAGCTAAATCTCCTCTATGTGTGGATTGTTCATAATGTGTGCATGATTTTGAGTACACCAAAAACCAAACATTATCTGCAAATCTCTTTTTTCCTTAAAGGATTTAAAGCTGGGGCAGCAGTAAACTGCGGTCTAGCTGCTGCTAAAATAATCCTAAAAGGAATCCTAAGCTGATGGGCAAACTATAAAACAAAAATTTACTTCATGGCAAATGCAAGAAGGGGCAAATTGAGCTCCTGACCTACCCTGGATCTCCTTCCCTGCTTTCACAGTGGAGACAGAGGCAATGTCTCTTGTGAATTTAAAGACAATCGCCGGGCTCTGCCTTTTTTCCTCTTTCTCAGCACTGATAGGCTGAGGAGAGCATACGACATAGCAATTTTGGCAGCACCTCCAAAATTTGCTTGCACTGAATAACAAGTTGACTCACTGAGACTTACGAAAATCAACACATTTCTTACAAAAACTTCATAAATAGGAGTTTTGATTCCTTTGAGTTGGGGGGCGGCAGCTCTGACTTTGTAAATTGGGTTGTAAGTATGGATTTACCGAAACACTTACAACTTACAATACACGTCTGATTTTTTTTGCCTAGTACTCAGACCTTTATACTTGGAGAAGAGAGATAACAAAACTTGCAGCCTTAGAGACTATGTTTGTTATTATGAAGGGTGTGTAACTGTGTATTAATTTTAGCAACGAATGAAAAGGAAAATGAATGAGACCCATTTCTTTCATTCATTTTAGCTACAAATATGAGTTCTGAATAAATTTACATCTCATCAATCACCTCCTTTTCCCCACCTAATATGTCTCAAACATGGCAGATCTGATGTACAGAATGAGCAGAAGAATGAGTAAACGTACGTGCTATTTTACCATAAAAAGGCAGAGTATGAAACTCATTGGGTGTCCTACTGAATCCCATGCAAACAATATGACTGTGATATCCTAAATCAGTATCTCAAAAACAAATACAATTAATGAAAATAATGAAGCTTTCATTAACAAACACATCTGAACTAGAAGATTTGGTTTTTTTTTTATCTACTTGTAACCATCCCAGCACTTTATTGTAAAAGTGGAGCTTTGTTTTCTGAGGATACAGGGATCTTTCAATCAGATCAATAATGTGTACATCTCATAAATGCAGTAGAACCACAACTACATCAAAAGCACACTAGTAGCACATTTGATGTAATTGTGATTTTACTGCATTTTTTTTTACTTTACTGCATTTACTCAGAAATCAGTTACGTTGTGTTCAATAGAGCTGACCTCCAGGTAAGTGAACATAATATTATTTCCTTTGTGAGACCCAAAGTTGCATTCTGGAACACAGAGGAAGGCAATGGATTGTTCCCTGTGCTTTGTGCATAATCTTACTTGCCTCTTAGGCAAAGAAAAGCAAAGTGGCAAAAAACGGTTTGTGTTAATGGAAACAAGAATACAAATGGCAGAACATTTAAGAACAGAAGCTTCTTTATAGTTAACAAAGTGCCACTGCAGTCTGAATGGCAGCTGAAGTTGTATCACAATATAGACTGGTTATTAGCAAATCTGATCAGCCAATATGTAAATGAGATGCTTATAATTCTTTTTGATTGTCAGTTTAATCGTGTACTCATTTGAATTACAGTCACCAGATGGAGGCTGATTTGAATCACTCCCCATTGGCTGGTTACTACATGGTGACCTATTCATTTTCCTTGGCACTTTGCATAGAGTGGGCAATTAACCTTATGTTATCACAAAACTTTATACAGGAAGTGGAATATAACCTGGCCTAATATTTCACTATTTCTTATCTTCTTCTTTCCCGGCTCAACATACAGAAGTAGTGCATGTAGAAAGATTGTTTGGGGGGTTTTTTGCTAAATAATTTTATTTGATTGATTACCTCAGAGCAGAAGGGCTCTTCAGCTTGTAAACCATAAAGCCAAATAGAAGTATCAGACATATATTGTGGTCTGCCAGATACTTAACCTCTGGCAGATAGTCCATTTCTGCACTACTATTGTGGTAACAAAAAATAGGTATATCCCATCCAGCATTCATCTTGATGGATCGCAACCTACAGTGCAAAGAAAGCTATTTTAGCTTAGTAGTTTAAGACCAGTATCTCTTTTTTCAGACAATGTGCACTTGGAATAGTTGAGGATAAAATTCACATCTAACCAAATTCAATGGGAATTTTTTTTTGAAGTAAACGATTCTGAGTTGTACATTTAAACTTACAGATGAAATAATTTTCAACTGTCTCAATTTGACAGTACCTGTTAATCTTCTGTGAGCACACTTTTCCATTGCTCTTTAAATGTCCAAATTTTTCCCTCTTTCCACTTTCCTCCTTTGTCCTTTACTTACTTCAGTTGCTGTACATTGAGTATAAATTTTGTACTCAATTCAACAGAGAAGAGAAGAGCAAGTGTAGTCTTTTCTTTCCATTGCTTCTATTGCTGTATGCCTTCAAGTCATTTATGCCTTATGGTGACTTTTTATTTATTTATTTATTTATTTATTTATTTATTTATTGCCTTTATGTACCACTTTTCTCACCCCCTGGGGACTCAAAGTGGTTCACAACATAATCCATGGAAAAATTCAATGCCTTGCATGTATAAAACATCATATATCAAGTTAACCACATGTAACAATAGATTCAAACCATCAGAACTATAAAACTATAAACAACAATCACAAACACAATATAAAACATGGAGGTCTTGTATGAATCGTGAGGTTATCTTTAACTACTTCCATATTTCCATACTCTAAATGTGACATTATGAAGAAATATTATTTGCAGAATTTATTCAGATAGGGTTTACCTTTGCCTTCATCTAGACCAGTGGTTCTCAACCTTTCTAATGCTCCAACCCCTTAATACAGTTCCTCATGTTGTAGTGACCCCCAACCATAAAATTATTTTCATTGCTACTTCATAACTGTAGTTTTGCTACTGTTATGACTCTTAATGTAAATATCTGATATGCAGGATGTATTTTCATTGCTACAAATTGAACATAATTAAAGCATGTAATACCTTTAGTTTTCACTTCCACAGACCATAGACACCCTCACATGTGTGGATCAAGAAAGGGAGGAAGGAGTGTGCACACGTGCCCAGCCCCTTCATTAAGCCCTTTCTCCCCACATCTTCCAACCTCCAACTCCCCTCAATTCCTTTTGACTCAGGGGGTAGGTGCCCATGAAGAGGCAGAGCCAGGGGAGAGGGAAAGAGGGAGGGAGGGAAGAAGGGAGGCTGGCTGGCACTGCTGTTTTGGCTGTTGATGCTGCCACTGAAGCACTCAGTGTCATGAGAAGAAGGGACAACAGTGCTTCAGCTGGCTGTGAGGAGGATGAGAATGAGGAAAAGGAAGGTGAAGAGAAGGAGGGAAGAAGTAGCTTCACCTGCCTCCCCATCCTTTCCGGAGCAGAGATCAGGCCGACGGTATGCATCCTTTGCCACCTGGATGCCCTGCATCCTCCATCTCTCCATTTCTCCATTAGCTGACACCTCCCTCTCTGCCCCTTATTGTCTGCTTCCCTTCTTTTCCTCCTCTTCCAGCTCTCCTCCTCCTCCTCTACTCATTATCCCCTCCTTCTTCCTTCCTGTCTTTTCCTCCCACTCCATCCCTTCTTCCCTTCCTTTTGGACTTTGGGTTGTTTGTTGTAGTGCCATACTGCTTGTTATAATAAGTATGCCAGCCCAACCAAAGGTCTAAATTTAATTATTGTTTCCAATTAAGCTAAAGTACTGAAATAATAGGAATATTATATATAAACAGTTGCATAAATTCCATTGATTCAGTAGGTCTACTTGATAACATGTTAACAATTGACTTTAGTCCCAGATCATGTTTGCTGCTATAAAATTTGACTTCATGTTCCAATAAATCTAAGTGTAGTATCATGGTTTGGATAATAGTTTCAAGCTGACAATTGCATGACTGTGAGAACTTTGCAGATATGGCAAGTTTCAACTCTCATGCTACAAACTTTCTAAAATCAAACATGAAGTCATTATAAAATATTTTTACAAAGTTGACCTGAGAGTTCTAATATTCTCCTTCAAATGCATCAGTATTATATAAAGATTTTTCTTCCCTCCTATTAATCAAAGTTTAAAAAGATATTAGTAACTATAGTAGGTCTAATGAACAGCTTTCTTGTCTTTACAAAATTGTTTGTGTCCAGATGTTTTCATTTGGAAAGAAATCCAACTATCATGCTATAAATGGCGGATGATCACTATTCATTCAACTCCTCTGAAAGAAATGTTCTTGCAGCTCAGTTCTTACATTTCAAAAAGTGCCGAAGAATTTATTTATTCATAGACCAACATGTTTCTTGTTTGATTGTAACTATTTTCACTATGTTCTGTTCTGTTTTCCTTTTAATCCACTATCTTCAGACTCTCCCTGGTGCTTGATATCTGGCTGCAATTGGCAGATTTCTAAATTGCTTTTTAAGGCATAACAACTTTTTCAAGGCAATAGGTAGCTCCAACACAAAGCAAAACTATACAAATAGAGGAAAGAGAGGAGGGGAAGACAATTTCAATTTACTGATAGACCTCTCTGGGCAGTTTAAAGTGCATGGCAAAGGTTCCTAACTCACTCTCTTCAGTATGATTTTGAAGGAAAAGGAAGAAAAAATTTTAGTGTTTAAAAAATGCTTTTAAACTTGATTCTGATTCTGGCATGAGAATGAATTCACAGAGTACATTGTTTTAATTCATTCTGTGCCCCAATTCTAGTTGATATACCCCATTGTTTGAATTTGGACCTCATCACACTAGAGCATAGATCTACTTTAAATCCCTAATAAGTGATTGGAGAGTGGGATAGATATGAAACACCATTCTCCCCTTCCTCTAAGACAGTGGTTCTCAACCTTTCTAATGCTGTGACCCCTTAATACAGTTTCTCATGTTGTGGTGACCCCCAACCATAAAATTATTTTTGTTACTACTTCATAACTGCAATTTTGCTACTGTTATGACTCTTAATGTAAATATCTGATACACAGGATGTATTTTCATTATTACAAATGGAGCATAATTAAAGCATAGTAATTAATCACAAAAATATATATTTGAGGGAGTATGGACAATGGATGTTGAGATTTGCAGTACCTTCAACCGATTCAGCTGTGACTTCCACAGACCACTGAGACCCCCATGAATGACAGACCTAGACCAAAAAAATGCAAATATTTTCCACTGCAATTGTAACCTTTCCTCAACTGGATATATGTATATGTTGATTCACTGATTATTCAATGGGTCTATTCTCCTTGGCACTAACAAATAGAACTCCCACCTGTGTGTATAAATAACAAATGTTTGTGCATATATTACAGATATATTATGTTACTAGCATTATGTCATATATACTACAAAGAAACAACAAAAAGTATAAAGACAGAATTTCTGGATTCTATTGCTAAATACTCAATTGACCTAGAGTAGATCAACTGAATGAACAGTATATTAATTGAATTCATTTCAATTCTCAACTCTAGCTGAGATTACTCATAGGAGCCCAGATCAATATTTCTGGGATGCAAATAATTTACTAATTCAAGCATTATTAAGAGAGAACACTGACCAACACACAAACACATGGAAGTGGAGGAGATATAAAGAGTAGGGAAAGATCAGATATGATTAGAAAAGAGGGCTCAAAATGGCTACCATTTGGTCAAATGAAGGCAAAACACAAGCTACAAAAACACCATTACCAGACTTTAATAAAGGTCTCTCTTTAAAATGCTATTACTGAAACATGATCTGAACTATAAGCTATAACCCAAAAGATATCAATGAACAAGCTTCTATTGCCTTCCTTCTCTCCCCACCCTCATTTTTTTCTCTCTTATACAGTGCTATTTTGCAACATTTTGGAAATTCTTTATTCTTCTCATCATTGTTATAGTTTGATACCTGAACTTCTGAATAAATATGAATAACTTTGTATTGGATCCAAATTAGTTTGAATCTGTCCCATTTACTGGAATGTTTGGGTGTATCAGCTTCACAGTCCTGATAGTGTTCTGTCACTCAGGGCTACAGCCCAGGTCAACATAATGCTACAAAGATGTGTGTTATATCACCAGTGGCTGAATGTATATTCCATGTCATTTTCCTTTGCCATAAACCCTCCTTGCTGCACGTAAGAGACTCTATTAGAAAACAGACAGAGAACAGTACCACTTAATAGGTCCATTTCTGGTCCAGCTGAAAGGAACAGTTGATGCATTAACAAGCCACTTGATCTCACTGGGTTTTTAATTAACATCCTAGGACACTTCCACGTCAGTCCAGCAAGGAATGGGCACACTGCCCATCCAGCAGACACCCCACCAACAACTGGAGTGGAAGCATCCCAGTAAGCTTTCCTTCAAACATCAGAGTCTGCCCATTTTTTTTTTGTCGTGTCAGAAGTTGCTTCTGGTGTGAGAGAATTGGCCGTCTGCAAGGACGTTGCCCAGGGGATTCCTGGATGATTTTTGATGTTTTTATCATCCTTGTGGGATGTCCCTGCATGAGGAGCTGGAGCTGATAGAGGGAGCTCATCCACTTCTCCCTGGATTCGAACCTGCGACCTGTCGGTTTAACCCACTGCGCCACCAGCATGGATCTGCACCACTTTGGAGGCAGCATGGATCCAGCATGGATCTGCACCACTGGAGCCAGCATGGATCTGCACCACTTTGGAGCCAGCATGGATCTGCACCACTTTGGTGATGCTTCCCTCATGTGATAGGGAAAGCGTCTCTGAGACAAAGCAACACATGGGGCAACAGAGTTGCCTCTCATCCCTGCTGTTTCACCATGGAGGCTGACAAAATGGCATGGGGGAGTCCCCCATGTGATAAAGTCCATAGGAAAATGATCGTATAGCATTCTTTTTACGTGAAAAGAAATTGCTGGGGGGGGGGGCAGTTTACAATATTCTTCCCATGATTGTGGCTTATAATGTGACACCATCATTTATTATTTCTTTTTTAAATGATTTCATTTGTATAGTGCCTTTCTTCCAAGGTGGGACCCAAGGCAGTTCCCAGATGCAGTCAATTAAAGAGATTCATTATAACATTTAAACACAATTGAAAATAAAATCACCACATAAAATAGCATAAAACCATTTTATACTGTTTATCTAATAGATTTCACATTCCTTTAAAGAGTTCACTCTCAAATAAGTGTGAATGGCATAGCTGTTAGGCTTTTACCTAATTTACCACTTGAAGTTCATTTAATTGGTATACTTTAAGACAGTAAATCCAGTAGGAAGCAAAACAGATTGACAGTTCTGACATTTGATGTCAAAACAAAGACAAGGAAAATAGGTGCCTTCTTTCTATTTTGGTGGCCATTTCCTAAAGTGAAAGGAAACCTACATAACATCTGTTCTCCATTCTCTTCATTATAGTTTCCCTATGAAGATGGATGTAAATTGTATTTCCCTTCACTTGATACTGATTGTTTGGGAGAAGGCTGGAGTGTGAAATGCTTTAGGTAGGGAGCAGTATGCTCCTTATGCAGTATGCTTTTATGCTATCTTCAGCTGCTATTTAAAGGCTAAACCAGAAGTGACATGACTTGCATGCAAGCAATTAGCATGCACATTTTTGGTGAAGTTAATAGCCTCCACAGGGAAATGAACAGCCTGGGGACCATGTGATGTGAAGCAGGGGAGCTTTGCTGTTTTTTCCCCTGGCGTGGACAGCGCTGACAAATAACCTCTCTCGGGAACTACATGCATATGGCAGAAAGTTATTCTGGGAAGAAAAGTTGAGCTTCCATTCCTCAAGTCCCAGAACTGATCCTGAAGAAGCAATTTACAGAACAGAATCACACATGCTAATTGCATATGTAATATGCATTGCTCATTTCGAGCTTGGCCCTAAGTAGGTCATAAAACCAGATGATGATGAGAGCTATCATTCTTGGACCATTACACTGGCTGAGAAACTGTTCTTTCTCCCTTCACTTCATATTTGGGGAGGTATTACATTCCTGTATGTTTGAAGCCTCATTATCTATCACCAATCTTTCAGATTTAGTCAGAGTGCAAATGTATGAAATGAATGTTTCTACTAAGGGTTCCTAACAGATATTAATGTGCCACAAGACACAGCAAGTTGTAGAGAGTTCAAGCAGATAAATCCAATTGCTCCCACTTCCCAAGTGTCTAGTCTTCATTTCTAATTTTCTATAGATGAATGTGGGACTTGGAATATCTAGGTCCTCTCATTAGGCCATGGCTGACCCACTCTCTCATGCTAGCCTTCCCTATAATGCTATTGCCAGAACAGAGTGGGAAGAAATGGCTGAAGGGAAAAGTGAAACAAGTAAATTCCATGGTCATTGGCTTCATATGAGGAGCTGTTTAAGATGTTGAATCCTGTCCCTGAAATATATTCCATACTCTAAGGCCCAACTGCCATTATAATACAGATTTAACTGCCATTATAATACAGATTTAACAGATAGTTATATAATCCAGTTCAATGCAGTTAAAATTGTGCTATATGATTTTACGCTGACCATATAATGCAGTTCAATCTGCATTATAATGGCAGTGTAAATGGGGCTTCATTAATATCTGGAATAAAACCCATAGTGGATTCAGTGCTCTATTGACTTCAAAGTTTCACCTTCACTTCCACACAGCTGAAAAAAATCCGACATTATCTGCTTTGAACTGAGTTATATGGCAGTGTAGACTCAGATAACCCAGTTCAAAGCAGATATTGTGGGTTATTCTACCTTGATATTCTGGGTTATATGGATGTGTGGAAGGGTCCTTGGTGCTCTTATTTCTGGCTGCATTTCCATTCTTATCCACCATCGTGATTCTCCATGAGAAGAACTTGGGCAATATTGTCAATAGTTTTCATATTCCTATTAACTCAAGAACTCATTCTCAGCTCTAGACATCTCAGGCAACTATGTAGAGCTTCACTCAAAAGAACAATAGCTCTAGGATTATGATTGCCAAATCCCTGAAATCTTTTTCAAAAGACAAAGCTAAGGTTCAATGCTAATCTCCACATGAGTTTTTCAGACTCTTTGGAGCTTACCTCCCTCTTGCTACAAAGACAGATTCAAACCTCACCTAAACTTTATTTGGGAGATTTGTAATTCAATGCAGGTTTGGGCTTGCAAATATAATAATGGAATTGAGGGTTTCTATTGTGAATGCCTAAGCCAGGATAGGGAACTTTGCCAAATGGTTATCTTTTGGAACTTGTCTCCTTGATGGAACAGACAAGACTTTCCTTTACAGGGAATTATTTTCTCGTTCCTTTTCTCCAGTACTTGCTTTTCTTGGTGAGTTATCAGCAGCCCACCGTTTAGACCACAGTATATATATAATGCTATCTCTACCACTGTGATTCAGACACAAACTGCAAAGAAACAAAGCAAGTATTTGCAAGTGGAAGAAATGGTACTCTTGTGTAAAACAGATCAGTGCCATGGAGGGCTTTGTATTCATTACTTTGTTTAAAGTATTTGTTTATCACTTTTCAAGTTTCCACCCTGAAAGACCACAAGTCTTTTCCTAACAGCAACAATGGCATTAGATTAAAACCATATTAATTATTCATAAAACTAGACAATAACTTTTACATTAATGCATAATGATTGTTTTAAATTGATATTTGCTTAATGAGGTATGGACCTTATTGTCCGAAATGCATTGGGGCCATATTATCTGAAGGGTGTCTTGTCATTATTTATTTTATTTATTTCCGTCACTTTTACCCCACCCTTCTCACCCCCAAGGGGGGACTCAGGGCGGCTTACAGAAAAAGGCACAATTCGATGCCTTGTCACATATACATACATATATAAAAGCAATTAAGCAATTACAAATTAAAAATTAAATCATCAATACACAACAACACCATAAACACAGTAGTAGGCTAATCCTGAGCTCAGCGTTCGGAGTTCCGTAAATCCATTCCATCTCGTCAAGTTCCAGCTCGTCATCAAGTCTTTCTTTAGCTGCCAGAATGTCCAAATGCCTGGTCCCACATCCAGGTCTTCAACCTTTTCCTAAATGAAAGAAGGGACGTTGCCGATCTAATCTCCCCGGGGAGTGAGTTCCACAGGCAGGGGGCCACCACCGAGAAGGCCCTGCTCCTCGTCCCCGCCAATCTCACTTGTGATAGAGGTGGGGTCGAGAGCAGGGCCTCCCCAGAGGATCTTAGGTTCCGAGGTGGGACGTAGAGGGAGATCCATTTGGATAGATACACTGGGCCGGAACCGTTTAGGGTTTTGTAGGTCAAAACCAGCACTTTGAATTGTGCTCGGAATTGGATCGGCAGCCAGTGGAGCTGACACATCAGGGGGGTGGTGTGCTCCCTGTATGTCGCTCCAGTGAGCAATCTGGCTGCCTCTCGCTGGACCAGTTGGAGTTTCCGAGCAGTCTTCAAAGGCAACCCCACATAGAGTGCATTGCAGTAATCCAATCGGGATGTAACAAGAGCGTGGACCACCGTGGCCAAGTCCGACTTCCCAAGGTACGGGCGCAGCTGGCGCACAAGTTTTAGTTGTGCAAAAGCTCTCCCGGCCACCGCCGAGACCTGGGGTTCCAGGCTCAGCGATGAGTCCAGGATCACTCCCAAGCTGTGAACCTGCGTCTTCAGGGGGAGTGTAACCCCGTCTAACACAGGCTGTAACCCTATGCCCTGTTCGGCCTTACGATTAGACATCTCTGCTCAGGTTTTGAGGCTTTGCTTTCACCTAGACATGCATTCCTCACAAACATCAAGTTGACCAATCCACTAGTATCAGATCACAAATGACCTTCTCTGTTGCCAGAATGACAACTGTCATAGCAGCACTATCCATCTTGGTGGGATTATAGAAAGGATGCTAATGCTATTCAAAGGAAATGGTGCAAATGAACAGAGATCATCACTTTTATATTACTTGAAGGTCTATTTGAGGGCCTTCTTTTTGTAATAATTTCATTTCATTATTCTAAAAAACAGCATTGCTAATCAGGCAAAATTCTACTATAAATCCTGTTTCATAATGGGATAGCATGACTGATATTTATGAGAAAGGCCCCAACCCACACTTCCATTATAATTCAGTTTGCACTGCATTATATGGTCAGTGTAGACTCATATAACTGCATTACATGAGACTTCACAGACCATATAATATAGTTTAATCTGCATTATAATTTTAGTGTAGATAAGGCCAAAGTATAAAGATGTAATGTGCAAGATAATAAAATTACTGGAACACCTGGAGCAGAGTGATAAGACCTACTGGTTACCCAATGACTTCATTGTACTCCACCCTGCCATTAGCAAATTAGGCAGATACCTCAAGCAGCAGATGGTGTGGCATGTAGAGTACAGAGAAGTGGCAATACACTGGGGAATGTGCTCTTGCACCCAACTCACCTTGAACTTTCCATTCTAGTCTGCTCTTCTCTAGTCTGCTTTGAGTCTCCCCAGGGGTGAGAAAGGTGGTATATAAATACTGTAAATAATAAATAAATAAATATGTGCAGTGAATTATGTTGTCCTATCACTGGATTTGAAGTAACCAACCACCCCAGTCACCTTTCTTTCTGCAAAGTGGGATGTGTGTGTGTAACTCATTTTGTCCTTTGCCCCAGGCAGTCAAATATCTGAGCAGGAAAAGTTTTTATCTGTATCATTTGCAATTTAAAAGCAGAGAGAGTACTCTAGATAGAAAGCCAGGAGCAGCACAAAATATTTCACTGTTGGGTGTTACTGAAAAAATTAATAAAATGTAATAAATGACAGAAAGACAATAGAGTTTTGGCTGCCAGGTGTATCATAAAATTCCAATTTCACACTCTGACACCTTACATTACTGAAGGCAAAGATATAAACTGGTGCATTGATTAGGAGGAAGCCAAACAAATGATTTCCCTTCTTTCAGTTGTTCCCCTGAAAGATGGCATCGCACCAGCATAAACATACATTGAAATAGAGGTAGAATGACATCTACTGGCTGCTAGAAACTGACCTGAAAGAGTGATAGGAGTAGTCATAATCTTGATTCCCCCCCCCCCCCCATAATCATTTTTTGTTTAAATTATTTATTGTTGCTTTTTACATAATTGAAATTTCACTGCATGCTGTGAAGAACACTGCTGACATATTTCTGACAGGCAATGCATACACTGGTCATTATCTTTAATTGCTTAACAGTGTAAACAGAAGTCTACATTTAATTCCCTTAAACTAATACGAGCTCCCTCCCCCACTTTTTACATGAGAAGCTAATTGCCTGACTGTATTTTAAATTAATATCAAAAGGGGCAAAATTACATTTATCATTGGAAAAATATGGATCTTAAGCAGCTTACCTTTACTTTAAAGTATTTGCATTGTTGCTTTGTAGAAGCAATCCTCCTTAATGCATTTTTTCCGCAATGAATTTAGTGCCTTAATGTTAATTTGCTTCCTATAAAAGAGAACTGCTTGCAGGGGATGGATCACCTTATATAAGTATTTCTCTTCTAGATACCTCTCTCCAGCTACTATGGCTCAGTTAAAACTGACCTCAAAGGGCATATATGCCATTATCTGAATTGACTCGATATTGTTATCCTCCTTTAATTAGGCCACACCATCTCTGATATAACAATGTCAAAATATGTATAAATTCTTCTGAGTAATATCAGTATGAAGTATGTATCTATTTCAAGAACACTCGGGCAAATCCAGACAACGAAGTCCATTGCATGCTCACTCAAAGAAGTGAATCAAGTGGGGCTTGCTTTTGGTAAATGGGAAATGATATAACTTTTTCGATATTTCACTGGAAATAACTCCCACTATATAACATGACATTTAGACTATGTGACTATGAATGAGATAGACTTCTGGGTAGGCATGCAAATATGTCAACTGCATGAGTTAAGTGAGACCCAGGACCTCTCTGGTAGAGATTTGTAAAGGCCCCTCCCCTAAACTACAAGCCCCAGAATTCTGCAGGTGGCATCCACAGGATTTCAAATGGGATGTCTACTCTTTCAACTCTACTGTGATACCAGCCTTGGTTATATACTAGCTCTCATACATGCCTTCTCAGTACTAAGACACAGTAACATCAGTGGGATTTATTTCTAGATAAGTAGGTATATGATTTAATCTTGAGAGTATATCAACACAACACAGTTATTGGGCCTCCACCATCGTAGGGACTGTGGCTTCCACCTACAGAATCCTAGGATTTGTACTTTGATGAGGTATGGTGTCCCAGTGTATTCTAAACTGTAGCCTCAGGCTATACACTGCCATATAATACAGTTTCAAAATGCAGATTAACTGCATTGTACTGAATTATATGGCAGTGTAGGTTAATTTAATCCATTCAATGCAGTTCAATCTGCATTATAGATGTCATCTGCAATTACCATAATGCAGTTCTAACTGCATTATTTAGCAGTTTAGATCCAGCTTCAGTGTCTGCCTACACTACAGAGGCAAATTGATTTGATTTGAACCCTTGTCTTCTCAAAGTATTTTAAGATTTAAAGTCCATGCAGCAATTGTTTCTGTTCCTTACAATTCTTGAAGAATTAATTAATATACTCTCTTAGTCTCCTAAGGAGAAATTCAATGCAGGAAAACAAAAGGAAATTTAATATCCAATTTTAAAACGTTGAAAAGGAGCAGGAAATTAAAAAAAATCCTGGTCACAGCAGCAACCTGCATTTCTAGAAGCAGCACTGGGTCCCGAAGCACCATCAGGCTACAAAAGTTTCAGAGGTGATGTAATTCCATCTGCAATCAACTTCAATTCAAACCTTAGGTTAGATTTCCTACTGTCTAACAGAACTTCTTTCATGTTTAAATTAAATCTCGGTTTATTTGCCTTCACTACTTCCAGATAATGATTCAGTGCTTCCAATCCTCCATAGCGTCAGCTGTAAAGGGATGTTCAGTCTCATCATTATACTGAAGACTCTTTGGATTGGGATACTATTAAACATGATGTATCTGAGGAACCTGTTGCTCTGGAGATGTTAGTAGATGACAGTTTCTATTTCCCCTAACTATTGGTCATAACAACTCAGTGAAGGGGCGGTGGAATCCCACTATAGATGCTCCTCACCTTGGGTTATATTTGTGTCAAGCAATATTTAGAATAAAAATTTCTAGCTACAATACCTAAATCTTCGTAACGTCGGAAATCTTTAGGTTGAAATCTTCATAATTAGGAATAAATTCGGAAAGATTTCCTTTTTGAAGTAATTTCAGTTTTTAAGGAAACCGGAAGTCTCTTTGCCCTTCCAAAGCTTTTTCCATCATTTCTCTTATGAATCAATAAGTGAGTCAGAAATGATTCAGCTTTTCAAATCAGTGTGGATGGATTTCCTTAGGTTTCCTTTCTCTCCCGCGTCAGTCCTGGGCAAGAGCCGCAGTTTAACCCAGTGTGGATGGATTTCCTTCAGTTTCCTTTCTCTCCCGCGTCAGTCCTGGGAGAGAGCCACAGTTTAACCCAGTGTGGATGGATTTCCTTCGGTTTCCTTTCTCTCTCGCGTGTCAGTCCTGGATGAGAGCAGCAGTTTAACCCAGTGTGGATGGATTTCCTTAGGTTTCCTTTCTCCTCCACATCAGTCCTGGGCGAGAGCCACAGTTTAATCCAGTTTGGATGGATTTCCTTTGGTTCTTTTTCTCTCCCACGTCAGTCCTGAGTGAGAGCAGCAGTTTAACCCAGTTTGGATGGATTTCTTCCCTTTGCTCCCCCCCCCCGGGGGGGGGGGGAATAAAACAACTACTTTCAAAGTAAAGACCACCCAATGAAACAGAAAATAACACTTTGAAACCACTAACAAAGGATTCGGAAGTCTCGAAGTTTTGAAAAGTTTTGAACTTTTTTTCTGTGAAAATTGGAATTGACTTTAGATCCAAACCACCAGTGCCCCCTACATCCGAAACGAGTTTTGAACCAATTTTTTTGGATCAAACAAACCTATTGGTCAGTTTAAAGCTCCCAGTTTCACTGGACACATTGCAATGCTTTTCAGGTTAAATAGAAACTAGATACAGTTGTGATTTTCACAGAATTTTAGTGAGGGATTGATCCTGGTATTATTTGAAAAAAAAGAAGCCTCATCAGGCTGGATCTACACTGCCATATAATGAGGATTAGAACTGCATTATATGGCCAGTGTAGATCCATATAATGCAGTTTAATTGTATTATATACGTTCCCCCACTTCTCACCCAAAGTGAAGAGAAGTGATTTCATCAATTCTCAGAATTCCATGTCTTAATTAGAAATTTCTTGGACACTCCTTGTTGGACTTATCCTCCACTGGTAGTAGGGATAGAAATACAGATCATGATACCACACTTTGTTTATAGTATTATCACATTCCTGAGTCACAACTTTCAAAAGGAATGTATAATCCAGGATTATCTCAATGAAAGCTTATTTTAATCATATTAAGTAATTATTCTTTAATCTTTCCCTCTCAAGCTCTACCAAACTGTGATTTCAATATTGTTTCACTGGTACTTTCTATTAGACATTGGATAAGATACAGACACATACTTGCTCCTTTCTGACAATTTGTCCAGTACTTTGGGCAGCTACTTAAATTAGTCCTACTCTGTGATAAAATTTGTTCTGTTTCCCTAAAGCTCTTAGAAATTTTTTTGTATGTATTAAGTGAAATATAAGATTATAAAATTGTTCCCTCTGTTCTATTTTTATTTGGAACAAATCTTGACAAAGTCTAGTATCAAGATATTGTTTTGATCCACAATTATTTTTATTCAAAATACGAAATCCAATTATTAGACTCAATTAGAGTAGGCCCATTGTATTAATAAGGCTTACTTGGCTGCAGATTTATCAAAGTCTCATTAACCTAATAGCTTTACCATAGTTGGAGCTAATGTGTCAATTTAGGCTTACCTCACAGAAACATAATCCATTTCATCCTTTCCCCTATTTTTAATTTTTTGGGGGTAGAAATATCTTGCTGATGTATGCAGGCATAACTTCCACTTTTGCCTCCATATGTATATGTTGAGATGTTGTGGAATCAGTTATCCCAGACTTCCTTCCACACCATTTGCCCTGTTGCACAACAGCACTGGTTAGTTGTAGAGATCTACCTGGCTGCATTCCAACTGTCCTCACGTTCTTGGAGAAGTAGGTGTAGCCTTATGCTAGTGGTCAAGGAAAATGAATTGTCCGTGTGAAGCCTCTAGCTGCTGTTACACAACTAAAGATAAAGTGCAAAAGAGACAACAGTTTTCACCCCCATGGCAAAGATTTGCATCCCACCTGTATGCTTAGTGAATCTTGACCTTTCTTAAAAAGGAACACTTTATGATGAGCATTTAAAATTTCATTTGAAGGAAGGTGACAAAATGTTACAGCAATCCATAAGGACTCCACCCCACTCAGACACATCATGAGTGCCATTGGATCACCCATGTACAACTTAGCAAAATTTCTTGCTGCACAGTTACAAAGCCATATTGGGCTCACTACACACTACATCAAGGACTCAACCCACTTCATAGAAAAAAATAAGCAATCTCAAGCTAAATACCAACGACAAACTGATCAACTTCGATGTGGTGTCTCTATTTACCATGATCCCGGTAGCAGACACCTGTTGGGGTTTAGCCTGTGCGTGAACCTGAACCTGATTTCTGATTATATTTCCTGATGCCAATTCTGAGGTCAATGTAGAAGATGACAGTTTGTGTAGTGAAACTCCTGCAGGCTTGGAAAGTGAAAGTTCCCATGAGAATGTTTCAGAGCCGAGCGGTGAACTTTCACTCCCTTTTCCTTCCAATCTCAGTTCTTCAGAGAATCTGACACCTGGTCTCTCTAATGAGGATAGGAGGGGGCAGATTTGGCAGAGCAGGGGGAAATCTCAAAGTGTACGAAGGTCAGCTAGATTGAAAGAAATGCAAACAAAGCCTTCTGGCATGTCACGTAATAGATTTCTCGGCCTTAAGTACCTCACGCCTGGATGCCAATTCAGACCAGGCATCATTCCAGATTCAAGCATCATCCTTGGCAGATCTCCTGATTCCAGTGGCCTTATTTCTAAGAGGCTTCCTATTTGCTTCAAGTACAGTTAGTGGATTGCTAACAGATTCCAAGATTTAGCAGTGTTGCTGTGGGGTTTTGATCTTGTTCATGGACATTTCTTGTTGCTGATTTTTACTGTGGCTTTTTACCTTGCATATTTCCTCGATTTTTGTACTCATCTTTCTTCAATAAAAAAGGATTGTTTTTCCTGAAGTCAAGTGTTGTGGATTGTGGTCTGAGGGTCCAGTTTCCTGCTCTGGGTTGCAACAACACCATTGCACTAATCAACCAGAAGTTCCCAGAGGATATCACAGCTCTGTTTCACCATTGCCTCACCACCAGTGGGACAATGAATTCTATGAAGAGAAAGATGGAGTAGCTATGGGGAGCCCTCTCAGCCCAGTCATAGCTAATTTCTACATGGAACACTTTGAAAAACAAGCCCTGGAAACAGCAACAAAAAAGCCCACTATATGGTTCAGATATGTGGATGACACTTTCACCATTTGGAGCCATGGAAAAGAAGAACTCAACAGGTTCCTGGACCATCCACCCAAACGTCCAATTCACCACAGAAAAAGAAAATGAAGGAAGACTTCCTTTTCTAGATGTCCTAATCATCCATAAGCCAGATCAATAATTGGGTCACACCGTTTACAGCAAATACACACAGAGATAGATATCTACATAAAAACTCCAACCATCACCCAAGTAAAAAAAGAAGCACAATTAAAGCCTTGGCAGACCGTGCAAAAAGAATCTGCGAACCCCACCTCCTTCAAGATGAACTGAACCACCTACACTGGGCTCTACAGGCTAATGGATACTCCACCTCAGACATCAGAAGAGCTGCAAGACCAAGAACAAGCCACGAGAGTAAAGACAAAGATCCACCCAGAGGAAAAGTGTTCTTGCCATACATCAAGGGAACAACTGACCGCATAGGGAAGCTGGTGAGGAAACACAACATACAAACTATCTACAGACCCACCAAGAAAATCCAACAAATGCTGTGTTCAGCAAAGGACAAGAAGGATCCTCTCACTTCTGCAGGAGTCTACAGTATACCATACAGCTGTGGACAAATCTACATTGTTGTTGTTGTTCATTCGTTCAGTCGTCTCCGACTCTTCGTGACCTCATGGACCAGCCCACGCCAGAGCTCCCTGTCGGCCGTTACCACCCCCAGCTCCCTCAAGGTCAGTCCAGTCACTTCAAGGATGCCATCCATCCATCTTGCCCTTGGTCGGCCCCTCTTCCTTTTGCCTTCCACTTTCCCCAGCATAATTGTCTTCTCTAGGCTTTCCTGTCTCCTCATGATGTGGCCAAAGTACTTCAACTTTGTCTCTAGTATCTTTCCCTCCAGTGAGCAGTCGGGCTTTATTTCCTGGAGGATGGACTGGTTGGATCTTCTCGCAGTCCAAGGCACTCTCAGCACTTTCCTCCAGCACCACAGCTCAAAAGCATCGATCTTCCTTCGCTCAGCCTTCCCTAAGGTCCAGCTCTCACATCCGTAGGTTACTACAGGGAATACCATGGCTTTGACTAGGCGGATCTTTGTTGCCAGTCTGATGTCTCTACTCTTTACTATTTTATCGAGACTGGACATTGCTCTCCTCCCAAGAAGTAAGCGTCTTCTGATTTCCTGGCCACAGTCTGCATCTGCAGTAATCTTTGCACCTAGAAATACAAAGTCTGTCACGGCCTCCACGGTTTCTCCCTCTATTTTCCAGTTGTCAATCATTCTTGTTGCCATAATCTTGGTTTTTTTTGACGTTTAGCTGCAACCCGGCTTTTGCGCTTTCTTCTTTCACCTTGATTAGAAGGCTCCTCAGCTCCTCCTCGCTTTCGGCCATCAGAGTGGTGTCATCTGCATATCTGAGGTTGTTAATGTTTCTTCCAGCAATTTTCACCCCAGCTTTGCATTCATCCAGCCCCGCACATCGCATGATGTGTTCTGCATACAAGTTAAAAAGGTTGGGTGAGAGGATGCAGCCTTGCCATACGCCTTTCCCAATCTTGAACCAGTCTGTTGTTCCGTGGTCAGTTCTTACTGTTGCTACTTGGTCCTTGTACAGATTCCTCAGGAGAGAGACAAGGTGGCTTGGGATGCCCATCTCACTAAGAACTTGCCACAATTTATTATGATCCACACAGTCAAAGGCTTTAGAATAGTCAATGAAGCAGAAGTAGATGTTTTTCTGAAACTCCCTGCTTTTCTCCATTATCCAGCGGATATTGGCAATTTGGTCTCTCGTTCCTCTACCTTTTCTAAACCCAGCCTGAACATCTGGCAACTCTCGCTCCATGTATTGCTGGAGTCTTCCTTGCAGGATCTTGAGCATTACCTTACTGGCATGAGAAATAAGGGCCACTGTACAGAAGTTTGAGCAGTCTTTCGCATTTCCCTTTTTTGGTATGGGGATATAAGTTGATTTTTTCCAGTCTGATGGCCATTCTTGTGTGTTCCATATTTGCTGGCAAATGGCATGCATCACCTTGACAGCATCATCTTTTAAGATTTTAAACAGTTCAGCTGGGATCCCGTCGTCTCCTGCTGCCTTGTTGTTAGCAATGCTTCTTAAGGCCCATTCAACCTCACTCCTCAGGATGTCTGGTTCTAATTCATTCACCACACTGTCAAAACTATCCTCAATATTATTATCCTTCCTATACAGACCTTTTGTATAGTCTCGCCACCTTCTCTTGATCTCTTCAGCTTCTGTTAAGTCCCTACCATCTTTGTTTCTTATCATACCAATGTTTGCCTGAAATTTACCTCCAATGTTTCTAATTTTCTGGAAGAGGTCTCTTGTCCTTCCTATTCTGTTGTCTTCTTCCACTTCCATGCATTGCTTATTTAAAAATAGTTCCTTATCTCTTCTGGCTAACCTCTGGAATTGCGCATTTAACTGGGCATATCTCCCCTTACTATCACTGTTTCCTTTTGCTTTCCTCCTTTCTTGGGCTACTTCCAGTGTCTCAGCAGACAACCATTTTGCCTTCTTGGTTTTCTTTTTCTTTGGGACGTACTTTGTTGCCGCCTCCTGAACAATGTCTCGGACTTCTGTCCATAGTTCTTCTGGGACTCTGTTTACTAAATCTAGTCCTTCAAATCTGTTCTTCACTTCCACTGTATATTCGCTAGGAATGCTAGTGAGATCATATCTAACTGGTCTGTGTATTTTCCCTGATCTCTTTAGTTTTATTCTAAATTGGGCAATAAGAAGTTCGTGATCTGAGCTACAATCAGCCCCAGGTCTTGTTTTCACTGACTGGATGGATGTCCGCCACCTTTGGCTGCAAAGGATGTAGTCAATCTGATTTCGGTGTTGACCGTCTGGTGAGGTCCATGTGTAAAGCCGTCTTTTACGTTGTTGGAAGAGAGTATTCATTATACACAGCGAGTTTTCCTGGCAAAATTCTATCAGCCTGCATCTACATAGGGACCAACAAACACAACGCCCAAACACGAATCAAGGAACATGAATGGCACTGCAGACTTCTTCAACCAGAGAAGTCAGCCATAGCAGAGCACCTGATGAACCAACCTGGACACAGCATTTTATTTGAGAACACAGAAATGTTGGACCACTCTAACAACTACCATGTCAGCCTACACAGAGAAACCATTGAAATCCACAAGCATGTGGACAATTTCAACAGAAAGGAGGAAACCATGAAAATGAACAAAATCTGGCTACCAGTATTAAAAAAAACTCTAAAATTATAACAGCAAAACAACAGAGAGGAAACAAACAAGGACATCTAATCACCTCTCAACAAAAGATTGCTCCAGGCACTAACAAGCCACACCAAACAATAGCCAGGCCATCAAATGCTAATCAAGGTGGTCAGTTGAAACATTCACACCTAATTCCAGCAGACAAGAGTCCTTTGTCCCACCCTGGTCATTCCACAGATATACAAACCCTTTTTCCTAGTGCCAACAGACCTCACTACCTCTGAGGATGCTTGCCATAGATGCAGGCAAAATGTCAGGAGAGAATGCCTATAGAACATGGCCATATAGCCCGAAAAAACCTACAACAACCCACTGTTACAGCATTACATTATAGTTTAAAACATTTGAATTTGCAAAGACATATGCTTTTTTCACTAAATAAGCTTTACCACTATAAAGTGGGGAGACTTAAATAATTCTCTTTATCCATATTTCTTCTCAGACTTTGGAAGTAAAAATTACATTAATTACTTTTAAGAACTGTCATCCCCATATCATGTCCATCCCAACTATAGTTCTGTCCTCATTACGCACTTTTCCTTGTCTTTAATGAAAGCTCAATTCCATTGGTCACCCCTTCTGAGCCCCCCCCCCCCCCGACACATGCTTCTCCATTTCTTATCTCACCCAGGGTTTCATCAATCTTATTCTGTGCATTTGGCCCACCCACCGTGCTATTATTTTATTTCTTCATCATGTTATTTTGCATCTGTTTATTTCATTGTCTGTTATTTTATGTATTTTATTTTAATGTTATTATTTGCTGTTTGTATTTTGTTTTATTTTGTTGTATTGTAATTCTGGGCTTGGCCTCATTTAGCTGCCCTGAGTCCTCTTTGGGGAGATGGTGGTGAGGTATAAATAAAGTTTGCTATTATTATTATTATTATTATTTCTCTTATTTCTGAATTTTGTACATGATAAAAGTCAGGGCAAACTCCGGTTAGTAGGCCCTTGGACTTAGACCCCTTGGCCCCACCTACACTGCCATATAATGCAGTTTCAAATGATGGGACTCTTAACAATATTGGGGAAATCACATCTTTAGCAGGCCATGCAGACTGAGACACAGGGTGTTTCAAAATAATGTATCCAGTTTAAAAGCAATATATTGTATGATGGCAACATGTTATAATTGCACAAAAATACAAATGGCTTAATAAGTTAACAAGTTTTATTAGCCAAAACACCATTGAAATGTATGCTACATTACAATTACAGAACACAAAATGCTTAATTTTGCATATGACTGAGACATATTGCAAATGACTGAGCCAAGATCTGTTTGTGTACTAGATGAGGCATCTAGCACTGATCCTTTCAAGAAGTAAGTGTTTCCTTCATGGTTAGCAGAGATATAGCAATATCAGATCAGGTCCATCTTTTTGGGCATAACCTGTATATTGATTGCATTGATATAATGTGGAGTAGTGAGTTCTTTAAAAAAGTTATCTCTTTAAAAGATAGAGTGAGCTTGCTTTCTGTTACTCCAGAGACACAAACCAATAGAATGCATTGGATGGTGGTGGACTCCCCTTCTTTGAAGGTTATGAAAAGGAGATTGGATGGACATCTTCATGGAATGCTTCAGTTGAGTGTTCCTGCATGACAGTGAGTTGAACTGAATTGTCCTTGTGGCATCAGCTCAAAGATTCTATGATTTTGTGTTTAAAAGTCTGATAAAGCAATACATAGAGAAGCAAGGAAACTGATGAAATGATGTAAGACAGTGAAATTAGCTAAATGTTTTTCACCTGTGGTTATTGTCAGAAAATAAAACAGTAATAGGAAATTTGTTACTAATGAATTGACTTTTCAGTGTTGAGAAGCCTGGAAGATAAACATGTTACTTTTTAAAAGTAAAAGCAAAGAAGTATATATTTTTTGGTTGTAAAAAAATAATCTTACATGCTGGCCATGATTGGCTTGAGATCCTTAATGAACTCAGCACTTTGCCATAGGCTCTTGGCTTGCTATCTGCAGTTTGCAATGGGTGCTGAACAAGCTTTATCTAAGACTACAACACTGTTGGGATAAAGCACCGCCCTGTAACAAGTAATATTTTTAAAATGTAACATATAGATAGGGAGATAGCTACATAGATTTTCTTCCTATTGACTTTTCTAATCACATGCAGATTGACTTTTCTAGTTATATATATAGTTATACTTTCCAGCTTCCTTATGTATGCTGGAACACCACAGGATAGTCGCTTCTGTGCAGTAATATCCTTAGAATGTCTCAGGATATAATTCTGCATACGTCTGCCTAGCAGCAGGTCCCAATCAATTAATTGGGACTTACGTCTGAGAAACTATGTGTTTGATTGTGTTGTTAATGTAAGTAGAACATTGCTCTGCAGAAGAAGGGTGGCGGGAAAAAGGTTAGTAGACAAGACAGTAAAAATTCTCCAAATTCATCATTTTCAAGTTAAAATCAAGAAAATATGAGTAAAGCCTGAATACAAATATAACAACCATTACATAGTATCCCATACCAGTTTTCTGAGGTTTGCCTAGTTCATATTATCCAATGTTTTATGAGCTAAGCATGTATAATTAAAGATTACCATATATACCCGAATATAGGCCGAGTTTTTCAGCCGCCTTTTTGGGCTGAAAAAAACCTTCCTCGGCTTATATTCGGGTCAAGTCTGGCAGAGGAGCCTGAACATGAGACTCCGAAGCCGGCTAGCCATGGAGGAGGAGGAGAAAAAGTTGTGGAGACCACACAGGGGCACTCAGACCAGGCTGTTCCTCCTGATCCTCCTCCTCCCCCACCTCCAGCTGGCTACTGGAGAAGGAAGAGGGGAAGGAGAAAAATGGTTCAGGGGGAGAATGAGAGAAATGGCACCGGGGCCACTGTTCCTCCCAATCTTCCTCCACCTAGAGAAGAAAGGGGGGGAGGGCAGAAAGGGAGCCAAGGATGCTGTTCCTCCTCCTGGAGAAGGAAGCGGGGAAGAAGGAGAGAAACGGCACTGGAGCTGCCTTTCCTCCCAATCATCTTCCTCCTCTTCCTCCTGGAGAAGGAAGGGGAAAAGAAAGAAAGAAAGAAAGGGCACCAAGGCCATTGTTCCTCCAAATCCTTCTCCTTCTCCTGGAGAAGGAAGAGGGGGAAGAATGAGAGAAACAGTCCCAGGCAGGCATGTAGCCAAGAGGGGGGGGGGGCTCGGGGAGCTTCAGCCCCCCCCCCCCCGAAATTTTCATGGTGGTTCGCGAAAAGGCCTTATTGGTGCATTATTTAAACTGTTATGTTTATTCATATCATGATCTGATCACCATACTCAATATATCCCATATGCATGGGGGTATTGGGGTAATGATACAAAAGGTTTGCTAGGCTAGACCCTCTTTCACTCAGACTCAGCCCCCCCCCGAAACTCAGCCCCCCCCGAAACCCCCCCTGAAAAAAAATTCACCCCCCCCCCGAAACGAAATCCTGGCTACGGGCCTGGTCCCAGGGTTACCTTTCCTTCCCATCCTCCTCCTCCTGGAGAAGGAAGAGGGGAAGAAGGAGAGAAACACCCCCAGGGTTGCCTTTCCTCCTCATCCACCTCCTCCTTCTGGAGAAGGAAGAGGGGAAAGAAGGAGAGAAATGGCCCAGGGATGCCTTTCCTCCCCATCCTCCTCCTCCTGGAGAAGGAAGAGGGGGAAGAAGGAGAGAAATGACCCCAGGGTTGCCTTTCCTCCCCATTCTCCTCCTCCTCTTCTTCCTGGAGAAGGAAGGGAGAAAGAAAGAAACGGCGCCAGGACCACTGTTCCTCCCGATCAGTGGGGGGGGGGGGGGGGAGAAGGAGAGAAACAGCACCAAGGCTGCCGCCGCTGCTGTTCCTCCCAATCCTCCTCCTCCAGCTGGCTGCTGGAGGAGGATATTCCAAGCAACCGAACTGTGGCAAGTTTGGGTGATAAAACTATTTTCCTCAGAACCACAGGAAATGAAAAAAAAAACATTTCACAGTCTTTCTGTCATGTTTGGCTAATGGAACTAAGCTGCGGCCTGTCATTATTTTAAAAAGAAAGACCTTGCCTAAAAAGATAAAATTCCCACCACGAATTAATGTGCGTGCACATGTTAAAGGCTGGATGGATGAAGATGGAAGAAAAAAATGGAAGAAATTTGGAATGGACGACCAGGAGCAGCACTGAGGAAAAAACCATCATTGCTAGTTTGGGATATGTTCAGAGCCCACACATCTGATGACAATCAAAAATTGGCAAAGTCTTCTCAGGTTACTTTGGCCGTTATTCCAGGTGGGCTTACATCTATTTTGCAGCCCCTAGATGTGTGTTTAAATAAACTTTTCAAAGACCGTGTGCGGAAAATGTGGCATGAATGGATGCCAGACTGACAAAAGTTGGAAATCTAGTGAAGCCCAACATAGAACTGATAGCGAAGTGGGTCCGTGATGCATGGGAAGAGATTCCAGAAGACATGGTGCGACGCGCCTTCAAGAAATGTGGCATTAGTAATTCTATGGATGGCATTGAAGACAGTGCTTTGTATGAGAATGATAGCAGTGATGGTGATGACTGCGAAATCAGTGATGGTGACAATGTCTATGCTGATACTCTCACACCAGCTACAGCTGAAGCTCTGTTTGGACATACAGATGATGAGGAGGAGTCCTGTGTTTTAGCTTGGTTGCTAATTGAGCTAAGGTTTTTGCACTTTTACCTGTGCTGCTTATAATTATGTAATGCAACTGTTTATTTTAACTTATTGTACAATTTTAATATTTTCTTTTGTTTCATTTTTATGGGTTTTTTGTTTTTATAGGCATTGAATGCTTGCCTGTTACTATGCTGGAAGCCGGCCTGAGTCCCCATGGGGGGATAGGTCAAGATACAAATGAAGTTTTATTGTTATTATTAAAAGGTTATTGTTGATACTATATTGTTTTTGTTGACCCTACTTTTCCACTTGCAGAGCTACTTTACTGTTTTTCTTTTAAAAACAGTAAATATTCAAAAACATTTAACCTACTGATGCCTCAGTTAGTGTAATTTTATTGGTATCTATTTTTATTTTGAAATTTACCAGTAGTAGCTGCATTTCCCACCCTCAGCTTATACTTGATTCAATAACTTTTCCCAGTTTTTGTAGTAAAATTAGGTGCCTCAGCTTATATTCGGGTCGGCTTATACTCGAGTATATACGGTAGATAGATGATAGATAGATAGATGATATCCCTAATTTAATTATAAATTAAAATAAATAAGTATTTATTTATTTTAATTTATACCCAGTACATCATTGGCCCCAGGTAAATGCTTACACGTTCCGTCTTCATTAATGGATGATGCAAAAGATATAAATATTCATTCCTTGGCAGCAGAATCAACATGCTTTTCCCACACTGAGCCCTCCCACTTCCATCAGGGCAAAAAAGAGTCAAATTATGGCTATCTAGAGTATTTCCGCAAGAGAAATCTTTTTCTTTTTATATATAAAAAAGACTTTATATTGGTGTATCATTATCTCTATGTTAATTTATTTATCCCCATTTTTAGTAATAAACAATTACTTTGTGACATATACTGTTGTTTTCCTGATGTGATTTTAACTGATATAGGATATAGAATACTACAAGGGCTGATGCATCATTTTCATATTTTGTATCATCCTAGAATTAAGTACAATTTCTTATTTCCACATTAAGTAACAAAAATTTTATGTTTTAATCCAACACTCCCTACTGCCTGTTATATCACTTGATATGATCATCCTAATATCACCATATTCTCAATAGCCACCTAAGAATATTGGATGGCATTTCATACTGCAGTTACAGATTTGTAACTTAGAGTATGGATTCATATCCGTTCCAAATTCACTAACCTTATTTAGCCATGATTATGGTGCTATCACCATGTTTATAAATTCTATCCTAAGCCTACTTTTTTACTAGGCAACAGGTACAATGAGAAATGGAGGTCTGCTCAGTTGATTATTATGGTGTAGGAAGAAGATGTTTCCACTCACTCCTTTGAACAGCAAGCAAGTCTGCAACAATGAGAGACAGGACCTCTGCCTCATCTTCAGTCACTGATGGGAGAGAGGTGGGAACATCCTCCTCCTTGCACTATGCTGAACAGATCACACTTGCTTGATCTGACTGCTGCTTTCTAAAGTAGTTTAGAGGAAGATTCAAGCCAGGGGAAGCTACTTAATTATGCATTCATAACTATGAAGGAGATGTAGAATATGGATCAGTGTTGCAAAACATTTGCTTTGCATGTCATCATCAAATACTTCGTGTACCTAGAAGTTATAGTTGATTGCATGCAGCTATGAACACAGAAAAGCATTCATTTATGAAGGTCATCTCTATTATTTCAGAATCCTTCAGATATTTTCATGCATGGAAAGAACATCTCCCCTACATTCCCCTAATGGCACTTCATAAATCCGAGGTAGCATTTTTGAAGCTAACTAATGCTCCCCACTTCAATCACCTATTTCATGATACATTCCCTGATTAGCATACTTCTCAAATCTCACAGCATTCTTGAGAGACTCCAGCTTTTTCAACCACAGTGAATGCTTAATATTATCCTCAGATAAAAGGAGGAAAAACAGTAAGGCGCTTTTATGCCTAGAGCAAGTTCTTCAACCTACATTTTTGAACGTTATGATTGTTTCTGGAAAGGCATATGATTGCTCTACTCCCAGTTTAATTGAAGAAATAGCAATAAGTGTTGTAAATAAGACTAACACATTCATATCATTATGGCAGTAATACTTGTGGGAGAGAAGTCTACATTTGTCATACACACTCTGTAGTCTCTGTACACATCACATATCCCATAGCATAATTTCTAATTTTTTAACTGGCTCTTATAAATCAATGTTTTTTTCCCTGAAGAAAAATGCTAAAAAGCTAGAGATGAAAAATATAGTTGGGTTGGTGAATGCATCACTCCATATTTGAGGGTGGAGTTGGGAAGCGAAGATTTTTCCACAAGCATACCAGTTTGTTACTTTTTTTCTCATAGAACTTAATGGGAACTAAAGAGAATTAATGTGGTTTCCCTGCTTTTTGGCAGGGGGTTGGACTAGATGTCCTACCAGGTCTCTTCCAGTTCCATGATTCTATGATTCAAAGCACACTTTAACTTTTTATATATATTCTGTTGGGGTTCAGCCTGAGTTTGAACTTGAACCTGATTCTCTGTTTGTTCCTCCTGATGCTAATGAAAATACATTTACTGATGCTAATGAAAATGTACTTCCTGATGCTAATGAAAATGTACCGCTTGATGCCAATGCTCCTGAAATTAGTGAGGAAGAAACTTCTGTAGATTTGGAAAATGAAAGTATCAGTGTTCATGAGAATGTTTCAGAGGGAAGCCATGACCTTTCACTCCCTTCTGCACCTGGTAACTCTAATGAGAACAGAAGGGGCCAGATCTGGCAAGACAGAAGTAAATCACTCAGTTTGCGAAGGTCTTCCTGATTAAGAGAAATACAAACAATGGCTTCAAAGCAGAGGGGCGGTTCACGGAACCAATGCTTCGGCTTTAAGTGCCTTCCGCCGGGCTGACTTTCTCAGTTCAGGCATCGTTTCAGATTGATGAAGACCTTGACAGTTCTCCCGGGATTTCTAGGATATCAAGTACGGTTAGTGGATTGCTAACAGGTTCCAGTATTTTACAGTGTGTCTTTGGGTTTTGTTTTGTCTATTTAAATTCATGTTTGCTGATTTTGCTGTGGCTTTTGACTTGCATTTTTCCTTTATTTTGTACATTTTATTAGTATTGTTGTCAGTTTTTGTTATGTGTATTTTAATATGTGCATCTTAATAGTATTCTGTTTTATCTGTTTGTTTTAACCATGTTTACCCTGCCTTGAATAGCTAATGACTCACTCCATGACTTCTGCAGTATAAAGTACCAAAAGAACAGGAAGCTCTTTAGGAGTTGGGCTCTGAAATTTCAACCTTAGTTTTATCTCTTACTTTATGCGTTGTTGCTCATCTCAGCTTCTTCTTCCATGGAAAATTTCTACTTAAAAGACATGACAAGTATGAAGTTGTCCAATGATAGAGCTGATGCAATGACCCTTCTCCACTATATATTAAGCTGCTTCAGTTGTCAATACATGAAACTGTGTGGGTTTAATAAGGTTCATAAAACACCGAGGTGTAAATAATGAAGTCATAGTCATCCCAGGCTATATCATAGTATATAATTTCCACTGCAAAACAAAACCCTTTAAACAGTATTTTGTCTTTTAATATTTATCTCAATCAGTAGGAGAAAATTATTTTTTTCTTCACATTTCTATCAGGTAAACATTAAATGTATCACTGATTGATTATATACATTTATAGCACAATAAGAAAGGACAGGCAATGTTCTGGGAAAGTTTAAAAATGAAAACAAGTTATAAATGGAGTTAGTTATCAATTACTGAAGATGGGCTCCCTCACAAATATTGCACAAAAATCAACATGGCTACCGAAGTCAGCCAGGGTACCTTTTTGCTCTTTTCCCCACTCTAGTAGACTCACAAGTAAATGTGACACATGTCTTCCACTTATTTGACAAGTTAGAAAGCTAACAGATCTTCACTTAGATAATTTCCAATTTTTGGCAGTATTCTGGTTGAATAATCAGGGGGTGCCTACACTTTCAGGATATCAGTCAGGGACTCTTTCACTAGAGGCTTTTTCCAGTGGTTATGAGAGGAACAACTAGACTAAGGAAATGGCAGCCCTTAGTCCCCTGTGGCAGCAGGATGCTTTTCTCCTCGCCATGGAATAACCTTCAGCTTATGCACAGAGCATATCAAAATGCATAATTTTGGCCCACTAACCTGCCCTTGACTTACCACTTCATCACATTGAGAGGGGAAAGCATGGGTGACCATCTCTTTAAGAGTAGAGAATCACCCCTCTTATATTGTAAGCAGTCCTCATCACACTCATACGTGGAAACTTATGAGCTGGCAATACATTCATCTTAGGACCTTGTCACATGGCTGCTGCTGGTGGCAATTTTCTTAATGAAGAGGCATGGAGGCTGTCATCTTGCCTTGTGTTGTGTTGCTTTGCCAGGCGATCCCATGAAGGGAAGTGAGGTGTGCATGTAGAGGCTTCCTGTGTTACTAGCTACTAGCTTTGTGAACACCTCGCTTTCCCCCATGGGATTGTCGGCCAGTGAAGCAACACAACACAAAATGAGATGAGACAATGGCTTCCAGACCTAACCATTAAGAATAGTGCCGCCACCTCCAGCCATGTGATGAGGTCCCTAAGGTTGACAGAGTTTTTACATTATATATTTTCTTAAGTGACAATAAGTAAGTGTAAGGATCAGGGCCAACAAGCATTAAGAGTCAAACCACCTGGCTAGCGTTGAGTAATCTACAGCCAGGGTGGAGTAGCTTTAAGTGTACTAAAGAAGCACAAGCGGTGTGGTGATGAGAGAATAGAGTTGTTGTGTGCTGTTGGAAATGAAGCTGCAAAGAGATTGAAAGATTAGTGAATAAAACCAGAGAAAAACTTTTGTCAAGAAGAAGGTATAAAATAAATAAGAGTATCAGGAAGAAGGGCTGGAGAAGAGGCAAGATCTTCTGCACACATTTGCAAATATTTCTGTATAAACTTTTCTACTAGCAAGGTAAGTTGTATTTGTCTGTTCTTTAACCGGGGGGGGGGGGGGGGGTGTTTCCACTATAGAAAGGGATTGTTTTGTTACTACACACAGAACCCTACAATTTTTGCTGTGACAAGTATTTCTTTATTTCTTTTTATCAGGAGAAACAACAATATCTGAAAACCAAATGATCACTTGCCCTGCTCAAAGCCCCTTACATTAAAGGAGTCTGATATCCGTTTAAAAGCACTACTTTCCATGGGATCTTATGGTTCTACATCATACCCAATAGAATACAAGAGACAGTGATCTAGATTAAAACAATTTCTTTCCATGGGATCCTATATGGTTCTGCATCAAGCCTCATAGGATACAAGTGGCAGTGATCCAAGTTAAAATCATTTCTTTCAATTTCCTATTGTTCTGCATCAAACTCCATAGTATACAAGAGACTGCTGATGGTTCAGAAATGAAACAAGATGGGGAACTTTTGATGGTTTCCCACCTATTTTTCAGTTGTAAACATGGGAGTAAAGTGTAATAAGATTACTAGCCCGTGTTCAGAGTTCCCTCCTTTCAGGACATTTCTGCCCTTTCTTCAGCCCTGGAACATGTGATGAGCTCCGTGCCCCTTTATGTTAGAAAAGAGACCGAAGTGTCTTATGAGGAGGAAATTTCTCAATTTGATGTGGTTGATAGCTGGATATCCCTCCTTTCAGGACACTTCTGCCCCTTGTCAACCATGGTGGGCTATGCATGACAGCTGGAAGTAGCTTAACTCATGTGATGAGCTCAGTGCCTCTCCATGCTTGAAAAGAGCCTGAAGTGTCTTATGACTGAGAAATTTCTCAATGTGATAAGGTAGTTATATCACCTTATCACATTGAGAAATTTCTACAATTGATCGCCGTCTATTATATCTAATATGCCAACTTCACAAAAAGACCACACTCAAAGTAAGATGCAACCCACAGGGCCACCTCACTGAGGATGTTGAAACAGGCAAGGGTGTCAAGCAAGGCTGTATCCTGGCCCCTTTGCTGTTCAACTTTTATATAAACTCCATAGTGGACAGCTTCAAAACATGGACTTCCACCCCCCAAAGCTGGCGGGAAGACACATCTCCATCCTGCTTTATGCTGCTGTACTCTCTAGAACACCCATTGGGCTCAAAAGAGCTCTGAGAGCATTAATACAACATTGCAACACAGATCAGCTCCAACTTAATTACAATAAAACCAAAATCATGGCTTTCGCTAATAGGCCCAGGACTTACTCTTGGAGCATAGATGGTCATAAAATTGAACAAGTTACATCCTTCAAATATCTAGGTGTAGTTTTCTAATCTAATGGTAGCAGAAGAGCTCATGGGGATCAAGTATCCAACACCGCGCAGGGGAGCTCAATTGCGATTATTAAATCTCTTAGGACAAGAGGGAGCCACTTCACACTGGCAGCGCTCAAACTGTTTGAAGCTAAGTCATTAGCCCAACTCTTGTATGGTGCGCAGCTGGGCCCCTTCCCCAGTTTTGCCCATTAGAGCTGGTTCAGTCAAAGTTTCTGAGATCGGCCTTGCAGGTCCCTAAATGCATTTCTAATGCCACCCTGCGACTAGAGACGGGCTTTATGAGAGTGGAGGCCAGGGTGTGGGTGGCCATACTCAACCTCTGGCTCAGACTATTCTGTGCACCCTTTGGTCTTGCCTCACTAACCATGAAGGATGACTTCCAATCCACATGGAAGCAGGCGGTAGCATCAAAAATCTCCTCATTGGGATTTTCTCCAGGTCTACTATTCGCTATGGATTATAATCAAGCCAAAGCACTTATTAAACAATGTATCACAGACACAAAGTGACAACTAGATCTGGCCTCGGTTCCAACCTTCCTTATCAATGAAGACAGCAGATATCTTGCCTCCCCTATGGTATATTTCACCCTGGCTCGATGCCACACTCTCCCATCAGCTGTACTCGAAGGCTGCTACCGGAAGATCCCTTTTCCAGAGAGTCTCTGCCCCTGTGACTAGGGTCATGTAGAAACAATAGAACATGTGCTCCTTCAGTGCCCGTTCTACAGGGATATCTGTGCCAGGCTTATCTTACCTCTGTTATACAAGCACCCAGGCCATTCAGGACAATTTTATACCTCCATGCTACTTGCAGATATTAATTCAGCTACAACCTACAATGTTGCAAAGTTCTGTGCAGCAGCATACAAAATCCGTCAGGGAATGACTAGTCCCAAAAGTTAACTGTGTGTACAGTAATCTTCTTCTCTGAATCTACAATTTGGTGATGGATCTGGGCATTGTATATTTTTACCGTTTCCCCTTCCTTTCCGCTTCCTCACCCATATTGTGCTTCAGTAGTTAAATTTATATTTTTAATGTACCAAACACACCAAGTTTGTATGAAAATGTGACTCTATTTCCTGTGCTGGTCAATGACCGAAATAAATGATTTTGGCATTTTTTTTACGTGGTTATACATAGATTAATGTATAGATTAGTATATATGGCATATACTTTTTATTATTATTGATATCTGGTAGGTGGTACTGGGTGACAAAGACAGGGGCAAACAGATGGAAGAATAGTTTTTATCCTAGTGCGGTGGCTATGTTGAACTCTGTGATTTCACATAGATGTAACATTGAAGGATGTGTGGTGGTGGTGGTATGGGGAATTGGTGTGTTGTTTTGTGATGTGTGTGGTGGGGAAGACATGCAGTTTCACTGTGAAATAGCACAATGACAAATAAAGCTATTCTATTCTATTTGATTCTTCAACAGCATACAGAAGACTGGGCAACTTGGAAGGCACTGAACAGACCGCACTCTGACACCACAAGATGCAGAGCCAACCTTAAGAAATGGGGCTACCAAGTGGAGTCCACAACATGTGAATGTGGAGAAGAGCAAACCACAGACCACCTACTACAATGCAGTCTGACCCTGCCACATGCACAATGAAGGACCTTTTTACAGCAACACAAGACGCACTCCAAGTGTCCAGCTACTGGTCAAAGGACATTTAGTATAATGCCAAGTTTTTGATTATATTTGTGTTTTTAAATACATTACAACTGTGCCCTGACATGATAAATAAATAAATATTCTGTTCTATAGTACTTTTGGAATAGGTTAAACACCTCAAGTCTGTCTTCTTATATAGAGGTCACCTCAAGTCTGTCTTCTTATATAGAGAGATATGACAAATACATGTTCACACACAAACACACATATAGGGTCTATAGAAAATGGGCTTGAAGAAACTATCCTGTGTTTCCACTTCTCCTTTCCAGTGGTTAGAGACAGTCTAAATTCTAATGCCAGACATCTTATTTTATTTGCAATGAAACTACCCTTTGGTTATTTTTCAAAAGGCAATTTGATATAGGCTAATTTGTCTGTCCCTTTCAGGGCTTCAGAGTAGTGCTTTTCTGTGACTCATTGTTCATTTATCTAGAACAATGCAGATATATAGTGATGTTGCTTTATATAAATGCAATAGGCCTTTGTTAGGTTGGACACAAAATCAATCCAGCAATAAAGGAGTATAACAAAAGCAATACATATTCATCCTATGCTTTGAATGCATTGCTTAGTATTTGCTTTTCATTTCCCATAAGCTTTTCGGGGACTGCTTTCTTATTTTCTTTCAATCACAACCCAATGAAGCCAAATAATATAGATATATTCAAGGTTCTGCTTTCATTATATTTACTTCATACTTAGTGATTGAGATGGTATCAGCTTTAAATAGCTGGAGTTTGATACCATAATCTACTTTTTTTTATTAAGCACAGCCATTGATCATATTTTGGATTCAAGCAATACCCATAGTTTGGCAATAACTTTATTATGAGTAACCAAAATGTCCTAAGAGTGTCCAAGCTTTCAAATTGTGCAGAAGTCTTCACTAGGATAGGAAACAGAGGAGAAAAAAGAAAAAAAGAAGATAAGATCAGATACTTTGGCTGTGAGCTATGCAGTCAGTCTCACTCCCAAAATGGATATAATAGGCTGAAAGAATGATTGACAGGTATGTGAGGATCTGCTTGCCTTAGTCATGCCTTTTGAAATGAGAGTCCATGGCTAGTTTCTATTTCTGAAAAGACAAAGGATGAAGCAACTCAGAGATCTATAATTGCTTTGGACAAAACACATGGTCTCCTGAATTAACCTTCAATGCCGCTCAGAAAAATATTATAGCCTTTCTATCAATAAATTGAAGGTTGTATATAGGCTACAAACAAACAAACAAAAATAATGTGTTGGAGGAGTCATTGGTGTTTAGAGAGGACTCAACCCATACGATTCCTTATTGGATGACATAATATTTTCTTCCTTTGAGGAAAGATTTTGCTCCCCTCCCGCTTGTTGCTTCTCTCTCACTCTCTCTCTCACACACTTCCACATATTCAATAACAACAGAACAATAGCTCCCACTAGATCACTGACTTTCAACTATGGAATCGTGAACTATTATTGAGTTGCATTTGATCAAAGGTGGGGTGCAAACCCAATTTGCATGTTGAACCAGGACTACAGCAGACTAGGGCTCAACTTCCACTTGGTCATGAAAACTCACTTGGAGAAGTCACACCTGCTTGGCTTCAGAGGAAGGCAAAGGCAAACCCACTCTGAATAAATCTTGCTAAGATAATCCCTGGATGGGATCACCATAGTGTTGCCATGAAACAGAAATTACTTGTAGGCACACACTAGCACAAGCACATGCTTTTAAAGATTATAATCAAATTCATGTTTGAGGTAAAAAGTTGAACACATCTAAAGCATGGCATGTGTAAAGAAAAAAAACATAGTGCTTGATGACAGTGCCATGTTTATCATGCTGCTCACCCCGACTGTGTGTGTCACTATCATTATTTTCTTTCTCTTGGTATTTTTCTTTCTTTTGGGACTATTATTTATGACTCCTCTCCCCCAAATACAAATCTGACAAATACAGTACTGACAGAAAAGCATGATTGGAAATGCAAGTGCCTAGTATCCATTGATAATGGCAGTAATCATCACAATAGTACTAAATCTTAATGCTTTTCCATGACAACATGTCACAGACTTTGCTTGTCAAATTCAGCTCCTATATTGATTTAAGTCAACCAAACAGAAGACTGAGAGAAAGACCCCTGGTGTGACTTGTCAGGTATTATGTTCACATTTTATTATTTTATTTCTTTATGAACCATCCTTCTCTAACAGTATATAATATTCCCTGCAGAGTTATGAAATGACAATGCTAATTTTTGTTTTGCACAGATGTGACCAGCATGTTTATTTTTATGTTAGAGAGTGGATTCTGATCCTTTTTCAAAAGTATGTGTTGTTAATAGAATTTTGTTTACATGGAAGGACCTGCATTTATTGAAATGAGGTATAGATAGATGTGGGCATCCCCATGCTTACTGATAGCAAATCAAATAGGTTGAAAAACAGATGCCCACTCTGAAATAAATGTCACTTCTAGAAATATTGACTGAAATGTTTTTTGTATTTTAGCATGGCTCTACTGCATGTCTGTATTAAAATATGTTAAAATTATATATTCCTGCTCCATAAAATCAATGTATGGCAGCACACAAACATTTATGCCAGCACACAAACATACATTTATTTTTGCTTCAGTTCTGCTAATATTTGTAGAACAAGCATTATTGGAAGTCTTTGTCTTATACATCTCTATTGTAGAATATTTTAATTAGTTCTTCAATTCGACATCATGTGCCATCTAGATAAAGCATGGGGGAGTGGGTATTTGGCTAAAAGCCTCATATCTGAGAGAAACTGGGGCCTTTTGCACTGGTTCTCATACTTCCAAAAGTGAAGTTGGTTTTCTTAGAGAACTGAAGCTAGTCTCATTGGCAGCTCATCTTTCAAAAATGAAAACATTCTGGCTGATATCATTATTGTTAGTTCCAATTAATGTGTTAAATCTATTTTTTTTTTCTGTGTCAGGAATGGCTTCTGGTGTAAGAGAATTGGGTGTCTGCAAGAATGTTGCCCAGGAGACACATGGATGTTTGATGTTTTACCATCCTTGTGGGAGGCTTCTTTCATGTCCCCTAATGGGAAGCTGGACCTGACAGAGGGAGCTCAACCCGCTCTCGCTGGATTTGAACTGTCCCGCCAGCAAAAGGGTTTAACCCATTGCACAACCGGGGGCTCCATTAAATCTGTTGAGTTTTCCTATATGTTGATTCACTCTTCAACAATTGATTCTAGTCTCTGTCCAATGGCATCATTTAAACAAATATTTTATCTGTGAAAACTGTGCAGATGAAGGAGGAGAGGAAGACAGACTATACTCTGTATGCTTAACAGACCCAACTTGTAACCATGGGGCTGTTTTCTCAGAGGATCTTCAATCATTATGCTTAGTGAGAGGAGCTTTCAATATACCATTTTAAAAAAAACCTCTTGTTTTTTGTCTTCAGCATTACCATACAAATGAATGGATTCAAAAACTATCTCATGTTTTGGGGTATTCACCTTCTTTAGTTTTAATCTTTTGTCATTGTTAGTAATTGATTCCATTGTATCCTTCTTGCCACCTAAAATCCTTCTCTTATTTTTAACAGCAATGTGTTCAACCTTTCTGCTAATTCCTCCCTGTTGCTTCTATTTTAGGCTTTTTGTGTGTCTTCCATGTATGAAGCAGGTAATTTATTACCTCTCTAGAAAATCTTTCTCCTAGTCTTTCCCCCAAAGAGTGCAAATCCTCATAATTCCGTCCTGCTGTCTCTTAGGTTTCATATGTGTGTCTCCCTTTATACACTTTTAAGCAGATTATTTCACACTTTGTTTTCCTAAAATATACAACATAAAAATAATTTGCAAATTCTTTTAATTGAAATCCATTTCTTGTCCTTTACTATCTTAGTATGAGAGTTTGCTACTGTATTTTCTCATAATGATTATAACTGTTATCAACACTATTTTCCCTGCTAAATCTTTTCCCATTTTATTCAGTTCACATTTTATTAGTTTTTTTCTTCTAGTTGTCTCCATATTATATAAGTCTCATTTCTTGTTGTTTCTTGTGTACACATACCCTACTGTCAGTCCGTTCTTAGCATCCTTGTATAGATATCTTATTCTCGGATGGATTCTTTCTTGTTCCTATGAACTTTTTTGATTCTACTTTTTATTTCTTTTCATATATATATACAAATAAAATATGTACATGTATCCTCTATCTGTTTTAAAACAATTATTTTAGGTGCACATTCATACATATGGCGTGTTTATTAGTTTAATAAACAGGTAAAGCTATACCAGTATATTGCTGTACCATCCATCAAGAGTAATGTAATAAAGTTAAATTAATTATCCTAAAGCAAGCTACAAAACCAGTTGATTGCATGGTTAAGACTTTGCATCAGCAGTGTTATTGTGGGCTAGTAGCAGAAGAATCCCCAGGCAGAGAATGGAGGGCTGCAAACTTTTATGGTCTCGTTCCCCAAGGAAAGTAGTTGTTTTCAACCCTGTTGTTCCCTTGCTAAGCGGAAGCGTGGCACCTTTCCCACCCAAGCAGCCTGCCCTAGTCCTTTTCCCTTCATATCCTCATCCCCGGCTCGAGCCAAAACCCCTCCCTTCCCCACATGGTTTCTCCTCATTGGCTGGAGGCAAGCATCCCAGCATGCAAGCTGCTGCTTGCCTCCAAATACTGGGTCTTTTCCAAATCACTTCCAGAGTAGTGGCAACAGTAACTTCAAAATGGCAAGGATACTTCTGGGTTCCCAAATCGCTTCGAAATTACTTCAAAAAGGAATTAGATCCAATTTTAATCTGAATTACAAAGATTCAGGCTGGACCTAACCATGCCTATCATCTATAGGTCTTCTGTGGTGAGCAATGTAGGGGAGAGGGGAGGCAGAGATGTTCCACTAATCTTCTGTTATTAGAAGACCCTGAATTTAGGCAGTTGAACTTTTGGATCACTTTCAAGAAATCAGGGTGTGCAATGATTTCAAAGCTGATGCAGATTCCACCAAAAGTTGTGTCAGATATCAGGAAAAAAAACCTGCAATCAGTTAAGAGGTATTGAGGAATTTGTTTTTCAAAAGTGTATATTTCAAGTAACCACAAATAAAAATAAAACCTAGTGGCCAATAGAGAAATCAAATACAGTACAATCTGTGGGGGATATGTTCCAAGACAGACCCGCATCCTGACCCCCACCCACAAGTATCTGAAATTGTGGATAATAGCAAACCCTATATTTTGACTGTACTTGGGCTGGAAAAATATAAAATAACATTGGAAGATCTAGAGTTGCCATAAATGTCTACTTGACACAATTAACAAGCAAGTGGTTCACATGGAGCTCTCCACTATATTGCAATACAGCCACTGCTTGATCCTTATGCCTTCCTGGCTCCAAGTCAGTCACTTGCTTCAGTGAAGCCTGGGTATGAACTAAGGCTTTTTGGGAGCTTCTTCCTCATAAGACTACTTGCACATCTATTGCCAGAAAAGTTTGTGTTTTTTAAAAAAATAATTTTATTAGGCTTTTTCCCATAAAATAAAAGAGGGGGAACAATCAAGTGTATAAGAAAGTAGGAAATGGTGAGAAAAAGAAAAGAAGAAGGGGAGACAAAGGGGGGGGGGAGGTGAAGGGGTGGGAGGGATTTGTCTTGTTGGGAGATAGTTGGTGGGGGGTAGTCTCTAATAGTGATATTGTTGTAGACTTCATATTCTTCATCTTCTCTTTTGTGCTCTCCCATCTTATACCTAATCCAGATTCCTTTTCTCTTTGGCCTATTTTATTCCAGGTTCCTATGGTGTGTTGATCTTTAGAGCATCGGATTCGTCGTTCACGTCCAGTACCGTCGGCCGCTAGCCTTCCTTTCGGCTTTGAGCTAGCTGCGTCATCACATCTGGGGCTAGTTGAACTTATCCTCTGCTCCTCCCCAGTAGCATTTTGGCCATCTTCCGACCTGGGAGTCCCATCTTCCGATTGCATACCGACATATCTCTGGTTGTACTGGTCCATTTAGTTTTCTTGGCAAGGATACTGGAGTGGCTTGCCATTGCCTTCCCCAGGGATCACGCTTGGTCTGACCTCTCTGCCACAACCGTCCCGTCTTGGGTGTCCCTTCACGGTTTCGCTCATGACATCATTGAGGTGCTCAAGCTCCAGCGCCCCGACAAGGCGGTGATCCTTTGCTGGAGAAGGCCTGGGTAACAACGGAAAAATTTGTTTCTAAAATCGATTCGTTTTTTGAGGGTTTTTGCGTTTCGATATTTAAAAGACTTCCGAAATTTTTCTTTTAAAAAGTTCGATATTTACGAAATTTCGTAAATGTTAAAAAAAATTACAAAACATTAACAAAACAAATACAAAACAATAACGAATCGATTCGTTAATGGTGGACGCGACCGCGCAATATGCTAAAAAACCTCCAAATGGGACAGGGGGAACTTCTGAAGCTTCCCTCTCCCTCTGTTGTTGACTGTTGCTGTGATATTATAATTTTTTTCACTAATTAAACAAAAAACAACTATAAAACTTGCCCCAGACATGCGGAAATAATAACAAAACGACCTCAAACCGATAACGAAACGAATACATAACGAATCCGAAGCATTTACGAAACGAATTTAAAAATTCGTTTTGTTTTTAAGTTGCTCCAGAATGGTTCGTTATCGCTTCGTTATAAAAAAAATAACGAATTTTTAACGAATTACGAATTAACAAAACGAAACCGCCCAGCCCTAATATATATATATATATATGCCTTAAATGAAATGGTAAATTAAATATCAAAATATTATTTTGCAATATTACTTTATTGTTATTGCATTATTATTATTATTAGAAATACATTAAATAGCATATTAAATGTTATAAATAAATTTAAATTAAATTAAAAATAAATAATATTTTGTTAGGTTTTTAAAATTATATTTTTAAAAACACTCCAAAAAGGATATTATTTACATAAAGAGAGGTAGAACAACATGATAAGAGAGAAAGTGGGAATTACAATTATATATTTTTTGTTATTTAAACTAAATATTGCGAAATTATGTTTTTTTTCTTGGACACACCACCTGAATTATGCTCAGTTTTTTGGCGAATTTGGACACACCACGCTCAAAAGGTTGCCCATCACTGCTCTAGGAAGATTGAATGGCCAACATCCTTCACCCATTTAATCATGTTTTCTTTAATTAATTCAGTTTCTGAATTCCACTCGAGAAGTTTTTGATAAATTGTCTTTATTCATTTAGGAGTAATTAATTACTCCTTCAGGATTACTCCTCCAGGAGTAATTCTAATACCATTATAAATAAGAGTGGGGAGAGTGGGCAATCTTGTCTAACACCTTTTTGAATTGGAATATTTCCTGTTTCTGAATTGTTTATTATGATGTTTGCCTTCTGTTTGGAGTATATAGCCTCTATCGCCTTGATGAAATTGAAACCCATGTCCCTCTCCCTTATAAGTTGATTTATAAATTTCTAGCTAGTGTTGTCTTGCCAGAAAAGTTTGGATTCTTAAGGGCTAAAACCCTGGTCTGAATCCAGGCTTGAAAATGAAGGTCTGTTTTTCCTGGAGCCTCCTGCTCCAAAATGTCAGACTAGTGAAATATGAAGGGATTGATTCCTTTGGAAAATGGGTTTTTCAGGAAGAGTCCTGACTACTTTCTTCAAGTTCGGTTTTAGAAACCTAGTCCAGTTCCTCTGCCATCAATACAGCGGTCCTGAATTTTGAAATCATCTTGCCTAGATTGTGATCTCAATGATCAGGTCCTGGCATTAGGCCTGTGATCACAAGTAGTGTGAAACATGTGCACTACTTCAAGGAGAGGAAAAGGATCTATGCAATGCCCCATGAAAATGGCAGGCAAAAGGTAATTCCTCCATTAGACTACCCCCTGAAATTATCAGCAGCTTATTAAATGATTTGTTCAATTCACAGAAGTTGAATGAAGTGCAGACAAAACCTTTGACTCATCTTAAGGAAACCCCCAAAAGCAGGAGCAATATTTTTATCACATAAGCAGAGTAATTAATATCCACAAGCAAAGGTGATCAAACACCAGGCACACACCAGCACCAGTTCCATACAGTGTCTAATAGAAAAATAAAGCAGCAATATGCTTCATTACAGGTTTACTTAGAAATACGGAAGGTTTCATAACATCTTATAATGAAAGGCTATATATTAGATGCTCTTTGCCCATGGGGCAGAGAGAGGGGTGGGGGGGGGGGGGGGAATGCAGACTACAAAACAGAGCATGAGCAAATCCAGAATAACAGTAGACTAAGCGATCAGGAAGAGAATGAGTATGGCTGAGGCCAAAAAACCCAGAAATTACATGAACACAGGCTGTACCTAAACTAGCAACTAATGTGTATGTATAGACACAATAAGGTTGCTACCTGTAACAGATACATGTTACAGTGAGTTTTGTATTTGTCTACTGTCGTATATTTTTCTCCTCTCCCTCCGTTTCTCCTTCTCCTCCTAATTTTGCTTTAACAAGATCAGCATATTTTTGAGGTGTTCTGATGCAACATAGAAAAGATGGCTCCCCCCTTGTTGCCAGGTGACAGCATTATGTTATTAAGAAAAACAACACAATTTTATGAAGCTTTTATAAATTTACCCAGACTTTATTGATTAATCTGTGGAATCCATCGTTATAGCACTGGAGAATACTTTGGGGATTTAGAGTGAGAGATTGCACTTTTATGTGTTCTCATTCAGTTTCACAACCCAGTTAAGTCAAAGTACTTGAGTTTCAGCCAATTTTATTTAGTTCTTCAACTTAACAGGATTGCGGATTGGACTGTCAGCCCCCTAACATGCTTTTCCTGCTGACATGACTCTTTAAAAACCACTTATTCTTCTGACCTAGCATTTGTAGAGGAAACAGTGTCACCGAGGTGAACTTGCCCTTAGTAAGGCATCTTACTACAGCTTTAACAAATAAAAACGTTGAAACCAAATACACCAAGACTTTAAACAAAGGAAAGGCCTAGAAGAGGTTGAGGGAGTAAAAAACTTTATTCAGATGGAATGAATATATTCCACATAAAACTACCCAGAAAGAAGTAGGTTTTAATAAAATCTAAGAAAGTATAAATTGGAATTCTAAGTCATTCTAATGGAATTGAACCCATTTTTATGAATTATCTATTTTCCTACATTAATTTAATGGATGTGATTCCATGGAAACTCCAGGGGATCTGGAAGAATGGAAATGCCAAGGCTCTTCATATTCTTACTCATTTGGAGTGGGACTGGAAATTATACAGCTTCTTCTTCCCCAAGACTTTATCCATTCATAAGTATAGTAACTGCTATCATTTTTGTTGCCCTCACTTTTTGTTCAGTAACTTTTTTCTCATTTGTGTATTCCCCCTACACACAATATTCTATATGATTCCCTTGTTTAATAAATGTTAGTTTCATAATGTTTTCTAATAGATGTTGTGCCATAGACAAATTGACTTGACTATACTCATTAAAATTGTGATGAGGATTCTTCACTGGAAGATACAATCACAGGAACATAGCTAAGATGTTTTAATGTTGCCTTGAAAAACATACCTTTGAAGACTTACAAGCCACTCATCATCAAACTCAGCCATTTCTAAGGCAGTGCAGAACAGGGTGGTTTGTAAAAATAAGACCAGCCCTTTCCTGGTCACAGGATACAAGTGAGACAGCTACAGAAACCTTGGATCTTGTTGGGATCCTGTTGCAGTTGTTTTTCTCATTGCATTCAACAACTAAGGGAGGGCTGGACACAACGCTGCTCGCCAGTACCTTGGAAATGGCTATGTTGCTGAGTAGGATAGTGTTAGGCTTTAAAGGTGGGACTTTCGGGGTACTTTTGGGCATTGAGCTCATAAAATGACTATAAGTGTTAAACAGGATAGCAGCTGAATATTGTAGTTTAAGAATTTGATCTGATCTTCAGGAATTCAAAATAAAATTATACTGCATGTAAAATTCCATAACAAATCTTGACTGGCTTCCTGTTGGTTGGTCTCATCTAGAATAGACCCATTTCAATCAGGTGTTGAATGATGAGTCAATATGTATGTAAATATCATTGATTCAATGGGTATGTTTTAGTCAGAACTAAAATGGGTTTTAGGTGCTGCTTATGTATTGAACTCGAAGATAAAAATCCACTACTGTATACATTTATAAAAGACAGCTGAATTATGTACAGCTGATGGCCTGGGAAAGAAGAGGAAGAGGGGGAGAAATCATTAAAAATAATCACGCAGAAATTAATTAGAGGAAATTCAAAAGATTAAAGCATACTAAAGAATACATTTTCCTGGTGTTTTTGGAAACTGATTATCACAAAGAAGGGAAAAGGATGTTGGTTTTCATGTAGTGAATAAGGTTCTTTGACAATGAGGCAAATCATCTCTAGGAACAAAGAGTCTGAATATCTGGGATAATTTATATATTTTTAAATCCCAGGTTAGTTTTTGCTATACTCATTGATGCACACAAATGAGCCTACCTGTGTTTGTTTATGTTTGAATATTGAGACATAGATTTACCATTAAAGATTTGGGCTTCTGGCTCCATTAGTAACTAAGCATTACAGGATTTCAAGTAGAGCCATTACCTTCCTGAACCTGCAGATTGGCCATGGAAATGTGCATCAGTATTGTCAGCATGGGTTATCCATGACAGTGTGGGATGAATCCCAGTGGAAGAACACACCAGTGATTTATAGTCTACCAATGATCAGCCAGCCCATTTGTATTTCCCTGTTATGCATAGTAAAATTAGACCAGATGCTGTTATCATGGTATAAATGCAGCCCAACTTTATAGGGTTGCACTTTAAACATAGGACTCTTGCCCAAAAAGGTTTCATTATGTCCTATTTTTGTGGAAGAAGTTCCCCTTCCATCTCAAGATGTCACAGCCCCCATCAGAAATTATTCTTCCATGTGTTTTGAGTAGAGAAACACGTTCATATGTTTTTGTTCTTCCACTCAATGATCTTGACCATGTCACTTTTAGGTGTTGAGCAGAAGGGACCCACATATAATGTGAAATTACTAGTGTTCCATTTAGCAGTTCAGAATCCTGATAATTCTCTGAACATTTGGGGAAAATAGCACTTGAGTGCTGCTCATATGAAATGTGTGAAGTGTTTAGGGTAGATTTATCATTTTGCATTTTAGCAACTAGATATATATCACAATTATGGAATTTTCAAGGAAAGGCTGGATAAAGGTTGTATTTGAACCTTGATGTATCAAGTCTGCCTCCCACAGAAAACATTTAGCAGAGCTTCACTATATTTGTAACAATAGCAATTTATTTTACATTTTTTGTATGTGAAAGAAACTTCATTCTGCTTTAACACATATCTATCAGTGAAGAAGATGGTTTCTGCAGAAAGGAATAATCCATAGTATTCAAAAGGACTTTCTTCTTTCTCTTTTATCTTCTGTACTGTGCTCTTTCTAATCCTTCAGGATGTTCCCATTTGCCTTCCATACTTTTTATGTTGTTTACAGACTCTTAAATACGCAAAGCAAACTAGGAATAAAGTTATGCGTGAAAAAGAGTTTTGAATGTCCTGAAAGAACATGGAGTAAACTTGTCAATGACAGCAAGAAGGGGAGGCGGTAACAGCAAATGGGACCATATGTATTTCTCCCCTTACTGTCAAAGTTTCAGCAAAGTAAAGAACTTGACAGGGGTGCTGATGGTAGTGGTGATGGTATCTAAGAATAACAATCCTGGGTAGTTTATATTCAATGAATATATCTATTGTGCAATCTGGAGAGTAGCCACATCATACACCTATATCAGATTGAAACCATTCTAAAACTAGGATTTGTACTTTGGTGAAGTATTCAAAGTGCTACAACAGGAACTAGGGTTCTCCAGTGTAGAATTCTTGATAACGCAACACACACCAAATTCCATGAAACTGCTGTACAAAGTAGGATCAAAACTGCTGTAAATATGTACTATGAATACACTGCAGGTCTGCTGTTAAAAGGTCTTTAGCAACACAATTCTCCAGCAAAGGATCACCGCCTTGTCGGGGCGCTGGAGCTTGAGCACCTCAATGATGTCATGAGCGAAACCGTGAAGGGCCACCCAAGACGGGACGGTTGTGGCAGAGAGGTCAGACCAAGCGTGATCCCTGGGGAAGGCAATGGCAAACCACTCCAGTATCCTTGCCAAGAAAACTAAATGGACCAGTACAACAAGAGATATGTCGGTATGCCATTGGAAGATGGGACTCCCAGGTCGGAAGATGGCCAAAATGCTACTGGGGAGGAGCAGAGGATAAGTTCAACTAGCCCCAGATGTGATGACGCAGCTAGCTCAAAGCCGAAAGGAAGGCTAGCGGCCGACGGTACTGGAGGCGAACGACGAATCCGATGCTCTAAAGATCAACACACCATAGGAACCTGGAATGTAAGATCTATGAGCCAGGGCAAATTGGATGTTGTTATTGGTGAGATGTCAAGACTAAAGATAGACATTCTGGGGGTCAGCGAACTGAAATGGACTGGAATGGGCCACTTCACATCAGATGACCACCAGATCTACTACTGTGGACAAGAGGAACATCGAAGAAATGGAGTAGCCTTCATAATTAATAAGAAATTCGCTAAAGCGGTGCTCGGATATAACCCAAAAAATGACAGAATGATCTCAATTCGAGTGCAAGGAAAGCCTTTCAACATCACAGTGATCCAAATATACGCCCCAACCACAGCTGCTGAAGAAGCAGAAGTAGATCAGTTCTATGAGGATCTGCAGGACCTACTGGATAATACACCAAAAAGAGACATTATTTTCATTACAGGAGACTGGAACGCCAAGGTGGGAAGTCAAATGACAACAGGGATCACAGGCAAGCATGGTCTGGGAGAACAAAATGAAGCGGGACGCAGGCTGATAGAATTTTGCCAGGAAAACTCACTGTGTATAACAAACACTCTCTTCCAACAACCTAAAAGACGGCTTTATACATGGACTTCACCAGATGGTCAACACCGAAATCAGATTGACTACATCCTTTGCAGCCAAAGGTGGCGGACATCTATCCAGTCGGTGAAAACAAGACCTGGGGCTGACTGTAGCTCAGATCACGAACTTCTTATTGCCCAATTTAGAATAAAACTAAAGAGATCAGGGAAAATACACAGACCAGTTAGATATGATCTCACTAACATTCCTAGCGAATATACAGTGGAAGTGAAGAACAGATTTGAAGGACTAGATTTAGTAAACAGAGTCCCAGAAGAACTATGGACAGAAGTCCGAGACATTGTTCAGGAGGCGGCAACAAAGTACGTCCCAAAGAAAAAGAAAACCAAGAAGGCAAAGTGGTTGTCTGCTGAGACACTGGAAGTAGCCCAAGAAAGGAGGAAAGCAAAAGGAAACAGGGATAAGGGGAGATATACCCAGTTAAATGCGCAATTCCAGAGGTTAGCCAGAAGAGATAAGGAACTATTTTTAAATAAGCAATGCATGGAAGTGGAAGAAGACAACAGAATAGGAAGGACAAGAGACCTCTTCCAGAAAATTAGAAACATTGGAGGTAAACTTCAGGCAAAAATTGGTATGATAAGAAACAAAGATGGCAGGGACCTAACAGAAGCTGAAGAGATCAAGAGAAGGTGGCGAGACTATACAGAAGATCTGTATAGGAAGGATAATAATATTGAGGATAGTTTTGACGGTGTGGTGAATGAATTAGAACCAGACATCCTGAGGAGTGAGGTTGAATGGGCCTTAAGAAGCATTGCTAACAACAAGGCAGCAGGAGACGACGGGATCCCAGCTGAACTGTTTAAAATCTTAAAAGATGATGCTGTCAAGGTGATGCATGCCATTTGCCAGCAAATATGGAAAACACAAGAATGGCCATCAGACTGGAAAAAATCAACTTATATCCCCATACCAAAAAAGGGAAATGCGAAAGACTGCTCCAACTTCCGTACAGTGGCCCTTATTTCTCATGCCAGTAAGGTAATGCTCAAGATCCTGCAAGGAAGACTCCAGCAATACATGGAGCGAGAGTTGCCAGATGTTCAAGCTGGGTTTAGAAAAGGTAGAGGAACGAGAGACCAAATTGCCAATATCCGCTGGATAATGGAGAAAGGCAGGGAGTTTCAGAAAAACATCTACTTCTGCTTCATTGACTATTCTAAAGCCTTTGACTGTGTGGATCATAATAAATTGTGGCAAGTTCTTAGTGAGATGGGCATCCCAAGCCACCTTGTCTCTCTCCTGAGGAATCTGTACAAGGACCAAGTAGCAACAGTCAGAACTGACCACGGAACAACAGACTGGTTCAAGATTGGGAAAGGCGTACGGCAAGGCTGCATCCTCTCACCCAACCTTTTTAACTTGTATGCAGAACACATCATGCGATGTGCGGGGCTGGATGAATGCAAAGCTGGGGTGAAAATTGCTGGAAGAAACATTAACAACCTCAGATATGCAGATGACACCACTCTGATGGCCGAAAGCGAGGAGGAGCTGAGGAGCCTTCTAATCAAGGTGAAAGAAGAAAGCGCAAAAGCCGGGTTGCAGCTAAACGTCAAAAAAACCAAGATTATGGCAACAAGAATGATTGACAACTGGAAAATAGAGGGAGAAACCGTGGAGGCCGTGACAGACTTTGTATTTCTAGGTGCAAAGATTACTGCAGATGCAGACTGTGGCCAGGAAATCAGAAGACGCTTACTTCTTGGGAGGAGAGCAATGTCCAGTCTCGATAAAATAGTAAAGAGTAGAGACATCAGACTGGCAACAAAGATCCGCCTAGTCAAAGCCATGGTATTCCCTGTAGTAACCTACGGATGTGAGAGCTGGACCTTAGGGAAGGCTGAGTGAAGGAAGATTGATGCTTTTGAGCTGTGGTGTTGGAGGAAAGTGCTGAGAGTGCCTTGGACTGCGAGAAGATCCAACCAGTCCATCCTCCAGGAAATAAAGCCCGACTGCTCACTGGAGGGAAAGATACTAGAAACAAAGTTGAAGTACTTTGGCCACATCATGAGGAGACAGGAAAGCCTAGAGAAGACAATTATGCTGGGGAAAGTGGAAGGCAAAAGGAAGAGGGGCCGACCAAGGGCAAGATGGATGGATGGCATCCTTGAAGTGACTGGACTGACCTTGAGGGAGCTGGGGGTGGTAACGGCCGACAGGGAGCTCTGGCGTGGGCTGGTCCATGAGGTCACGAAGAGTCGGAGACGACTGAACGAATGAACAACAACAGCAACACAATTAAATGTGTGCAGTAATTCTTAGTAACTGTCATTGCAAACCTATGCCTACATTTGTGGGAGGAAAACACAATGAATTCAATAAGGTTTTTTCATCGACATGTTCTTTATAAGATATACTAAATGAATGGCACTCAGATCCGGAATCTGTAGTTTTATCATGAATCAAAAGAAATTAATTAGAAAAAAATAGTTTCATTAGCAAGCACATATATCTGTTTATGAATATATTCCCAAATCTTGAAGCCTTTTCTATATCCTGTTATTCGATGAAACAGCAATACAGGAAATACAAAAGATTAATTTTGGCTCTGTGCTTTGTAGTGACCATTATACTTCAGGTAGAAAACTACTGATCAGTGAGGAAAGAGAAATTGCCACAAACCTTGATACCATTGACTGCCTAGGAAAACCAGCATTATGTCCCAGAAGCACTTTATTAGAATTTTAAGATTCCCTGCACATTGCACTTGCCCTGAAATCCAACATACCACCTGTCACACCCAGCACTTTTTAATCTGTACCCATTACTTGGCCCGGTCCTAGTTTTTACTGTGTTATGGTGTAATGTTGTTGCTATTGCTTTATGTTTTTGATTTTGCTTTGAGTTGTATTGTTATGCTGTTGTTGTGTTGAGGCCTTGGCCTTTGTAAGCCGCATCGAGTCCTTCGGAAGATGCTAGCGGAGTACAAATAAAGTTTAATAATAATAGTCAGAAGAACTGTGTCTTTAACATATCACTCATTCCTCTTCTTTCTCTGTACAGAGAGGGAGGAAGGAGTAAAAAAAAGCACACTCAGTCCAAACTGATAAGCAGTAGCAGATTGTGTGGCCAACTTCTTTTCCTCCAATTCTTCCAATTGGGGGAAAGTGGGGGAGAGAGACAACTATTCCTACACTTGACTAGCTTCTGCATGCACTGGATGAGTCTGTACCAGCCATTGTCTGCCATTTCCCTCTCTTTTTCATGTTGTTTATTTATTTATTTATTTATTTGATGCATTTATTAACCGCCATTCTCAGCCCTTTAGGGCGACTCATGGCGGTGTACAACACATATAAAAAGGCAATTTACAAAGAGGCAATTTCAACAACATATTAACAATACAACAATTACAAAGTTACACTAAATAATCCGCTTCGTCTCATAGTGGAATCATAACCAATCTCATATTCCTTGTTCCATTCCAGTCATCTTTGTCTGAATGTTTTGTAATGAACATTGTGTCACAAACAAATAAAACTATATGGATGTGTACGTTGTGCTATGCAAGCAGGGTGAATTATTCATGGCTCCACAATGGATGTATTCTGCTAATAGCAACAGAAGCAGTTGCACGTACAAACAACAAATGTGGATTTACTCAATCATTGTCATGTGCTCTGCAATATTCTCCTCCATGGGAGTCTCTTAGATCTCTTCAAGTAAATGGGGTTGTGGCCATTGAATATCAAAGAAAATAGAAGAGTACACTGGAAAGCAGTTATTTGCAACACTGTTGCATGCACAGCCTGACTAAATAGTCATGTCTGAAGTGAATGCAGTAAAATCAAGTTGATGTGTCTGAAGTGAATGCAGTAAAAAAAATGCAGTCAAGGTTGATTTGGCTCCCTCTTTTCAGAAATGAATTACTTATGTACCACTGAACTGTATACAACAGGTATTGTGCTATCTCTGTTCCTAATTATGAGCTAGAAATCCAATAGTTCTTGCTTCATCAACATCCCAGATGCTGGCACCATAAGAGGCATAAAAACAGTAAGAAAAAGCTTTCTGTGTAATATTCAATTCTAATAAGCTCTCCTAAAGAATCAACCTAAATTCTCTAAAACATAGTAGGTGTACAGACTAAAAGATTTTTTGACTTGGTTTTACCACTAACCTTATAGAGGCATCAGGATCTATTAGCAATGTAATTCAAGTTTGCAGTTCTCTGTTGTACTGTTCAGCCTGTATTATTTTGGCTGTATAGGAAAGACTTCTTTTGTTCAAAATGTCACCTGGGATTCTTTGTATCTCTAGGGCATACTGAATGGCATTCTGTTTATGACATATCCTTGTGTATGTATGATTTACTTATGCTATGGATGATGTACAGCAGGCCACTCTTCCCTGGCACTTTATGCCCAGTTCAAAACATCAACTGTCAAGCCCCAGATCAGAGGGGACAAGGCAATTCAGATTATGAAGACATGGTTGATCTAGGTTCTAAGGGAAAGACAAAGGAAGGTGCATTTAATCTCTAGTTGCACCTTTGTTTCTTTTACCCTCTGAGCAAAGATAACCTGATTCTTTATTTGCTGATTTGCCTTCCTTCACCACCAGTAAGCAGTGCCCCATCCTCAGGCTTGACAGCTGCAAGGACAAGAGGAAGATATAGAATTGCTCGATATAGGATCTCAGCCATTGCTTCCCAGGACCTCTGTGTACTCAGTAAAGGTTTTAGACAACTTGGAAATCAAAGAGTTCCTGAACCAAGCAGTGAACTTAACTTAGGCGATCCCTCGTTGGACGGGTAGGATAGTCTTCCATGATCAGTATTCTTGTGGATCAGTAGGTGGCTGTGGAGCCCTATTCTTGACCTGCATCTTCTCCCACAATGAGGGAATTGGTTTCCAGGTGGAAGACAGTCTCGGTCAGAGTTGGCTTGACGCGCCTTCCTCCTGACACATTTCTCTCTTTCACCCTCCATTTGTGCCTCTTCAAATTCTGCAACACTGCTGGTCACAGCTGACCTCCAGCTGGAGCGCTCAAGGGCCAGGGGTTCCCAGTTCTCAGTGTCTATGCCAGAGATTTTAAGGTTGGCTTTGAGCCCATCTTTAGATCTCTTTTCCTGTCCACCAACATTCCATTTTCCGTTCTTGAGTTCAGAGTAGAGCAACTGCTTTGGGAGACGGTGGTCGGGCATCCGGACAACGTGGCCGGTCCAGCGGAGTTGATGGTGGAGAACCATCACTTCAGTGCTGGTGGTCTTTGCTTCTTCCAGGATGCTGACGTTTGTCTGCTTGTCTTCCCAAGAGATTTGCAGGATTTTCTGGAGGCAGCGCTGATGGAATCTTTCTAGGAGTTGCATGTAACATCTGTAGACCATGTTTCGCAGGCATATAGCAGGGTTAGGAGGACAGTAGCTTTATAAACAAGCACCTTGGTATCCCTACAGATGTCCTGGTCCTCAAACATTCTCTGCTTCATTTGGAAAAATGCTGCACTTGCACAATGGCAGGCTGAGCTTCTCGTATGCTTCTGCGAAGGTGTTTAGAGTGGCTTGTAGGTCTTTTTCTGAATGCGCACAGATGACATTGTCATCAGCATACTGGAATTCTATAACAGATGTTGTTGTAATCTTGGTTTTGGCTTTCAGTCTGCTGAGGTTAAACAGCTTGCCATCTGTCCCATAGATGATTTCCACTCTGGTGGGAAGCTTCCCATCAACAAGGTGAAGTATCATAGCAATGAAGATGGAGAATAAAGTTGGGGCAATAACACATCCCTGTTTGATGCCTGATTCCACCTTAAATGGGTCACTTTGGGAGCCATTGCTGTCCAAGACTGTTGCCATCCTGTCATCATGGAGGAGCTGCAGGATGTTCACAAATTTGTTAGAGCACCCAATTTTTTGGAGGATGGTCCAGAGAGCGCTGCGATTCACTGTGTCGAATGCCTTTGCAAGGTCGATGAATGCCATGTACAGAGGTTGATTTTGTTCCCTGCATTTTTCTTGGAGCTGTCATGCAGTGAAGACCATGTCCACTGTTCCTCTGGAGGGGCGGAAGCCATTCTGGGTTTCTGGGAGGGTGTCTTCTGAGAGGGGTAGAAGGCGGATTGCAAGGATTCTTGTGAGGATTTTCCCAGCTGAGGTTAGAAGGGAGATACCCCGATAGTTTCCACAGTCTGTTCTTTCCACTTTTTTTGAAGAGGGTGATGATGGTGGCATCCTTGTAATCTGTTGGAATTTTCTCGGTCACCCACACTTTTTCTATGAACTGGTGGAGTTGTGTCATGGGTCCTTGGTCCATAGATGACCAGTTGATGTCTCTCTGCCATGTTTGGAAGGCTTTCCTTTTCTTGTCAATTAGCTGTTGGATCTCATTGTCATTTTCATCTAACCAATCTTGATGTTTCTTGGTTTGATATCCAATAGTTTCTTTGCAGGCTTGGACGATGGAAGTCTTCAGTTTGTTCCAATGTTCCTCAACATTTTCAGGGTGTTCTGTGGGTAGATGGTCCTTGAGTGCTGTTTGGAGAAGGGTTCGTCTGGAGGGCTCCTGAAGGGCTTGGGTGTTCATTTTGCCCCTTGTCTTTCTTCCTTGGAGTCTGCACTTGGGGGTGATCTTGATAGCCATCGTGGATTGGAGTAGCCTATGGTCTGTCCAGCAGTCATCAACACCTGTCATGGCTCTTGTGAGGAGCACGTCACGACGGTCTCTGGCACGTGTGATTACGTATTCTAAGAGGTGCCCATGCTTTGACCGGGGGTGCTTCCATGATGTCTTGAACTTGTTTTTCTGGTGGAAGAGCATGTTGATGATGACAAGGTTGTGTTCCACACATATAGTGAGAAGCAGGATGCCATTCGAGTTGCTGTTTCCAACCCCATCTTTTCCTATGGTCCCTGGCCAGAGGTCGAAGTCTCTCCCGACTCTTGCATTAAAGTCCCCCAGGGGGATGATTTTGTCCTCCTTAGGTATTTCCAATAGGACGGTTTCCAGCTGACAGTAAATGTTTCCTTGATGTCTAGTGTTGGTGCATAGGCACTTATGATGGTTGCCTGTTGGTTTTTGGCAAGATCAATTTGGAGGGTTGAGAGTCATTTGTTGATGCCAGTGGGTGCTTCAGTCAGATGTTTCACCAGATCATTTCTGATAGCAAAGCCAACTTCGTGCATTCTTTGGTCTTCTTCGGGCAGTCCCTTCCAGAAGAAGGTGTAGCCTCCTTTATCTTCCTTCAGCTGTCCCTCTCCTGCTCTCCGGGTCTCCTGTAGGGCTGCTATGTTGATGTTAAAGTGTCCCAGCTCCCTTGTAATGATGGCAGTTCTGCGTTCGGGGTATTCACTGCCAGTGTTGGCCTTCAGTGTACGTATGTTCCATGTGCCAAAGTTCATTTTTCTTTTTTGGCCACAGGGTGGTGACCCCACTGGACGCGGCAGTCCAGTCAGGGATAAGAGAGGCACCTTTTCTAGCCCCTTCCCTGTGTGGGGTGAGCAGTGTGGGTCCTGAAAAGGGCTGCTTAGTCATGGATACAGCTGCCGAACTACTCAACTGCCTCGGACCTTGAGGTAGAACAACTGAGTCTGTATCCACCACCCATGTGCCAGTCTGTGACTAGAGGCTTCCAGATTTCACAGTCCTGCCCCTTCGCCACTCGCTGATCGCCATGGGACTTTTGTTGGTTTGTTTTTATTTTCTTTGGAAGACACCTGTGCATGTGTTTTTTTAATGTGTGGAAGCTAGTGAACAACTGATCAACACACAGTCTTCACAGAGTGAGGTTCTACTGGTGGTGTAGTTTAACACAATGACCGTGGATTCTCAATCTGTTGCAGCCTTTTTCTGCCTTCACAGCCATTGTAACATGTACCATGTTATCCTCCGCCTGCTCCACCATTGAGATCTTTGGGTCTTCAGACTGTACTTGGTCTGGAACCTCCCCCGCAGCCACTCCTGGGAGTGCAAGACTCCAGTCATTGTGTCCGCAGGTTCATTGGAACACGCAAGCCCCCTCACCACGACAAGGTGACAGTCCATCGAGGGGGAGTGAACTTAAAATCCCTATGGCACTGCACCTATGATTACTCTGCTTGGCATTCTATTGTGAATCCACACATCATTATTCGAGAGCTCAAGAGAGTGCCAAGGTACCACGGAAACCTACATGTCCTAGCTGCTCTGGTGTCTGATGTCAGAGTGGAATAGGGCCCTTTAGGAAAACTGTACCATACACTAGTTCTGCCACCAAATGTGTTTGGAATGAATAGAGTGAAGTGGAGAGTCAGGGGCCTGTGACTGGGAAGTTAGGGGCAGAAGGTGTTAGTCTTCATTACATTCTTTCTTTCAGATCTGAAACAGAATTGGAATATTCTAGGTTTTCTCAATATTAAAACATGGTTGAAACAGGCCAAATTATACATCCACTTAAGCAAGAGAATCTCCTGAGGGACCTATACGCCACATTACATTTACCCTTTTCTGAGCATATAGGCATGTATGAGTAACCTGGTTGGCTACATCTGCACACAAAGAAAAAAAAATGTCATGATCATAGATTAGTTTAGACTCCAGGCACTTATATTTTTGACATGACAGTGTGGTAAAGTCCCTTAAATTTCCCCGATTGGTAATTAATGCCCTATAGGCATCTGTTTCCCTGGAAAAAAAAATACATAAACCATGAAAAGATTAAATCTAATTATAATTATTTCCATTTCTCGGGCATGGCCTTTTCATAAATAATTATGTCTCCATGTAAAACTGGCAGGCTTTAAACCATCACCATATCATTCATAATAATGAGTAAGATAATAAGCCACAAGCCAAACTTTCACATGCTCATTAGTTACAGAAGGCTAATTAGGACTTTAACCAGAAATGCCACTAAGCATCATGTTCACAAAGGTAATTACGGAGCTGAAGTCATTAAGACAGCAAAACACCCATTGGCTGACCAAAAGAGTTCAACAACTTGCAAAAGATGACAACGAATCACAAACCCATTTTCTTTAAGACTTTTGATCAGTTCATTGTGGGAATATTACATGACACAATCCTTCCATGTGTAGAAGACACAGTACCTGCATTCAGATGAAGTCAGAATTTTATTAACTGGGCATAAACCCATCAGTACTCTACTCACCAGGTTTATACTTTACTTCATGCCTGAATGGAATGCATGAATATTTGAGGAGTGGACTCACCCATCACAGTTTGATATCATGGGGGGGGGGGGGGGGAGGGACTGACCTGAAAGGGAAAGTTTGATCCTTCAGTTACTGTTGGAATCCAGCTCCCACCAGCCCCAATCAGTCTCATCCATTAGACAGGGATGGTGGGAGCTATACTCCATAATTCTTTGGATTAATTTAGATTCCCTGTGCTAACAAATGGAGACTCCAGAGCCTAACACCTCTTCTTTCATAGATTAATGGCACATGATGTGATGTCCATGGATGTTTATTAGGCCTGGGTAACAACGGAAAAATTTGTTTCTAAAATCGATTTGTTTTTTGGGGGTTTTGCGTTTCGATATTTAAAAGAATTCCGAAATTTTTCTTTTAAAAAGTTCGATATTTACGAAATTTCGTAAATGTAAAAAAAATTATGAAACATTAACGAAACAAATACGAAACAATAACGAATCGATTTGTTAATGGCGGACGCGACCGCGCAATACGCTAAAAAACCTCCAAATGGGACAGGGGGAACTTCTGAAGCTTCCCTCTCCCTTGTTGTTGACTGTTGGTGTGATATTATAATTTTTTTCCACTAATTAAACAAAAAACAACTATAAAACTTGCCACAGACATGCGGAAATAATAACGAAATGACCTCAAACCGATAACGAAACGAATACATAACGAATCCGAAGCATTTACGAAACGAATTAAAAAATTCGTTTCGTTTTTAAGTTGCTCCAGAATGGTTTGTTATTGCTTCCTTATAAAAAAAACGAATTTTTAACGAATTACGAATTAACGAAACGAAACCGCCCAGCCCTAATGTTTATCCTTTTCTACTTCATATTCTGCATCTAACTTGTAAATTTTCAGAGGGAATGTTTGCTTGCTTTTTTATTAGTCACATTTACATGTTGTTTTTCCTCCATTGAACTTCAGGAAGCATACATGACTCCTCAACTTCAGTTGACCTGTGAGGTGGGTCAGGGTGAAACAGGATGACCTGCCTTAGGTCACAATCTGTGGTTTCTGACAGTGCCCAGTTGATCATTTCAAGCATTAACATACACAGCCTTGTCACACAGCCACCAGACTCTCTCTGCTTCATGGAGTGTGTGTGTGGGGGGGGGGGGGGGAATCCAGCGCCCCACATCACCTGGATCCAGGTGAGGGTGATCAGATGAAATGAAGGGTGAGCTCCCCCTCCCCCATGGACTATACAGCAACATAGTTTTGCCCTGGCAGCGACATGTGCCAGTTCCACTCCCCTTCACTCACAAAGCCACGCTGTCATTATCTAATGGGAGCCAGCCAGCTCAGTGGGTGACTTGGCCTAAAATGGACACATGCTGCCAATTTTAGCCCTTTGTGATGAAAGTCAAACTCTCCCTTCTCTCCTATTTTTTTCAATGGATGAAGAGTTCTGGAGACCTCTAAAAGTTGCTTTGTGCCACTTCAATTAAGTAGAAATTGTGTTGTTTTTCATGTGAAAAAATAGTTGTCTTTGTTTCCTAACTAACCTTATCACTCAAGAAGCAAACCATAGGATGCAGAAGGAAATGACTGCCTTCCAGGTCAAGAACCCAACCTCCTGCTGCAAGTGAAGATGGATAATGAAATGACTCCATAAATGCTTCAAGATTGGTTTCAAAAACACCAATCAACTTCCAAAATGTCAAAGATGCTTAGGATTCACAGTACATCACAATGTCCCCTGTGCACAACTGTGTGGATCTAATTTTGGTTCCTTAATGTTCTCATGACAATTACTGTCACTATCTTGAAGTTAAGTAAAAGAAGCCTATTCAATAAGGGGCCTGTTAAGAGAGGACTAAATGTTTCATTTCCTTCTCTCTTGGGAAGAAAGAGGTGAAAGAAAGACCTCATGCTGCGAAAGTTAAAAAGAAAGTTAAAATGAAAATTAAAAACCCAGACCATACATTAGACTTTGCCCTTCCTGTGTATCCTTGTGCATTTCTTTTCTTTTCATATTTATTTCTCTGCTGCTTGAAGCAGGCCCTTCACCACCATTTTAAATATTTTGAATGTCTGTTTAGAAAATTTCCTGGAAAGGAAAATAGACATGAGTCAGGAATAGAACGGAGGTATTGAGAGAGAAAAATGTGAAAGAGAGATATTTGTGGTTTAATGTTAAAATAGAGCCTATTTTAAGTTGTTATTTGATCTTTAGAAAGTCAACATTGACCCCAATATACTACAAAGCAGAAGATGCAGACTTTACCTGAATTGAAAGCTTAAATGTTATGAGAAATACGCTCCAACCAATATTTTCTAATGTCTATTTATCTTACGCTGTTCACTTTGCTATGCTTTTTAATTCATTAAATTAGCAACAAGGTCTGATCCTAGAGACCATTACATGTGATGTTAGTTACAAGAATGCACATGCTATGCTTCATTTAAACAATTGGTCATACCTATTAAAAGTCATTTATTTCACCTTTTGTTATTAATTTTAGTTTTTTTCTACACTGAGAGAATGAAATTAATCCAACTGACATCATTGTAGGAATTCATCAGTTAAAAATTGTTATGATGCAGTCTTATGGGTCAATATATCTTTCTCCTTTTAAAGCTATTAGGAAGATAGAGAAACTCTTATCTAATAGTAGGTAGTGATGCCTCTGTCAGCAGGGCATTGGATACATTTTGCGTTTTTGTGTCAACTTTAAAGAAGCTGTCTAAAGTGCTAAACTATATAATCATCACCACCACCACCATAATAATCGGTGATCACTCGTGTGCGAGTATGATTGTCTACCAAAATTATAGTCTTGATGGTTGGTCCGTAAGTGACTGTGGAGCCCTATTCTGGATCCACATTGTCTTTCACATTGAGGTATGCGTATTTCCAGATGGAAGATGGTTGCAACAAGGGTTTGCTTGACATGCATTCCTCTTGCCACATTTCTTCCTTTCACCCTGTATTAATGCCTCTTCCAAATCCATAACATGGTTGGTAACAACTGACCTCCACTTGCAACGCTTGAGTGCCAGGGCTTCCCAGTTCTTGGTGTTTGTTTCTACCATATTTTTATGGTTAGATTTAAACCCATCTTTATATCTCTTTGTTGTCCACTAACATTTTGTTTTAAATTCTTATGCTGAGAATAAAGTAACTGCTCTCAGTGATGATGATCAGACATTCAGATAACATGGCCACTCCAGCAAAGTTAATGGCAGAGAATCATTTCTTCAATGCTGGTGTGTCAGGATCTGGTTTCCGGAGCCCAGATTTTGGCGCCGAAAACTAGACTCCTGACGTATTACCCTGATAAGGATCCTGCAGCTGGTGGTCTTGAAGGAAGGCAGTTGTTTGGTGGCGGGAAACTTTTGCGCGGGGTTTTGGATTTGGCGGGAGTCTATCTTTCGAACAAGTGGGAGTGTATATAAGGGGTTGCCTGCTGCGATCAGGCAATCCTGGCTTTTTCTGTGTCTGAGTATCTGATAGTAAAGTTCTTTGTTTGATTACGTTGGAAGTCTCGTGTCATCATTGAGCCCAGCTGTCGTGAGCTGAAATTAAGCCGGGATTGCTCGCACCATCCTGCAGCAGCGGTGAGGTGCTATGATGGAAGAGGGGAGCGAATCCCCATTGGAGGAGGAAGAGGACACAGTCCTCGGAGCGATGGGAGGGAAGCCAACCTTGCTTCTCGATGAGGCTGAGGCAGAGCTCGAAAGAGTGGCGGCGCTCGCTTCCTCAACAGCATACGCTAACCCTAACGGGGTCACCCAAAGGCGAACGAGAGAGGTAGCAGGAAGAGGCAGCAGCGAGATAGACTTTGCTTCCCCCCAAAGATATGGCTATTTGGAGGAGAGAGTGGCTGCCATGGAAACCACATTGGCCATGATGTCAAGGCTGATGGATCGCCTGGCCCCCCTGCTGGAGGAACCCCAGCCCCGCGCGGAGTCACCGTGGGAAGCGAGCGCGGGGAGCAGCCAAATCCTGGGAGCGGGACGTAGGACCCAGGCAGCCCTGAGTGATGGAGGAGAGGGGGCGCCACGGGGAGCTGCGACGACCCCGCAAACCCTTCCTGTACCAGCCCCAGCCGGGGCAGGACGTGGCACGGGGCAGCCCGGAGCATTGTTTGGACAACCCGCACCCCCGGGAGGAATGGCGCATGTAGGCGGCCAAGGTATGCAGATCCAACCACCACAGCAGAGGAGAGAGGAGCTGCATGCCGAATTTGGTGGGAGATCTGAAGACCTCGACTATTTCCTGACGATAGTGAGAGGATACTTGGAGGACTGCGCGCACGCTTTCAGGTCGGAGGCTAGTCGAGTGAGAGCCGTGGGCGCGACGCTGAGGGGAGGCGCAGCAAGCTGGTACGTCCAGCTCCACGCCCGGCGCGACCCATGCTTAGGGTCAGCGAGGGCATTCTTAGCCGCCCTAGAAACATGCTTCCGCGACCCCCTAGAGCGCATCAAGGCGAGAGACAGGCTGAAAACAATAACTCAAGGCCAGAGAACCGTGTCGGAATTCGCTGAGGAATTCCAATTGCTCGCCGAAAGAGTCCCAGAGTGGTCGGCCCAAACAAAGGTCGAAATTTTCAAAGAGGGCCTGAGGAAGGAGCTACTAACCTGGGCGTTTCACCGCGACGACCCGGGGACGATCCAAGGGTGGATCCAACTAGCCGGGCACGTCGAGACTACGTTGGCCCAGATCAAAAGGCATCGAGGAGCGGCAGCGCAGCCCGGATCACCAAGGACGGAGAGCCGGAAGCCTGGAGGGGAGCCGCCCAGGAAAGAACCCACGAGCGGAGAGAGAAGCCGGCAAAACGGGTGCTATATTTGCGGCCGTTTGAGCCATAAAGCATCTGGATGTTGGCAGAGGAAAGGGGGGGAACCCCTGCGGCCCAAAACGAAAGCCGCTGCTGGAAAGAAAGCGGAGGAATGTTTCCCCCTTGAGGCCCCCAAGGGATCTTTGGTGAGTCACAACCCTGGAATGTTAGTCTTCCCCATCAGGCTAGAGGGAATGGGTAAATGGGCCAGCTGCAAAGCCTTTGTAGATTGGGAGTGTTCCAGGAACATAATTACTCCTGAACTAACAGAGGAACTGGAATGCGAGAAGATAGCTTTACAGACCCCCATAGCCTTCACTCAATTAGACGGATCAATGGCATCAGGCATCCCAGCAAGGTTTGAAGTTAGGGGAGTGAAGTGCAAAGTGGGCAGCTGGGAGGGTGAGATAACATTCGTAGTCTCCCAATTAGCAACATACAACGTGATCCTGGGCATGCCATGGCTACGAGGAGCAAACCCTAATGTAGATTGGGAGGAGAGGAGCCTGAAATTCCCAGAGATACCAATGAGGATGGGTGGCCGAGGCGAGGAGAGCAAGCCAAGGGATTGGGTGCAAGACATTCCCCCCCCCCCAATATCGAGACTTTGCTGACGTTTTCGATGAGAAGGAAGCTGACAGACTACCTCCCAAAAGGAGGGTTGAGGTGAAAATTGAACTGCACAAGGACGCTGCACTCCCTAAAGCCAAAATCTACCCGATGCCGGCTAGGGAGATGGACGAATTGAAACAGTATATAGACAAATCATCCCCTTGTCTCACACATGTCAGGAATGTGGCAAACCTTTAAAGATATGAAAAAAGATGGCACTGAACTAAAATTCTGTCCCATACTGACTCTTGAGTGTTCAAATCTATATAAATAAAAATGCAATGTTCATTTGTGGGATTAACATAACTCAAAAACCATTGGGAGAATTGACACCAAATTTGGACACAATATATCTATCAGGCCAATGAGTGACCATCACTCATAAAAATACTGAAAAACACAGCAGAAGAGACTTTAAAAGCCAAAAAAACCACATTATAATGCATGTGCAAAACCACATATATACACATATACAGAAATATATACACACACAAAACACATATACTCAGACTGGGCCACAGCAATGCATGGCAGGGGACAGCTAGTGTTTCATAAACCAAGAACTGAGCAATCTCAGTCATTCAACCAGAATGTAATCAAGGCATATGGGCCGGTCCAATGTTTCAAGAATGAGGAGCAGCTGGTGCACTGTACTGTGCAAATACACTGCTGGCCATTACTGATACTTGGCCAAGTCCAGTTAACCCTGAATTCAAGGATACCCACAAACTGCAAATCTGAGATTTCAGGTGGAATGTAACTCCATCGAACATTGTCTGACTCACTATTCCTTGATCTTCTTTTCAACTTACTAGGAACACTTAAACTTCTTTAAACTCTTAAACTTCAATTTGTTTACCTTCATTCCATCTGTTACTCACAATAGACAATAGCTTCCTTGGGGTTAGATTGAAAGGAAAACTACAGTTGGGTGTTATTAGCTGATAGCATAGATCTCCAAAACATCAAATGACTGCTCTCTGTAGTTTCCTTTAGATGTTAAACATCATTTATGTTAAAACTGAATTGTGAGGTACATTGAGGTCCTGCATAGACAGGCTAACAACAAAGGAGTAGAACAGAAATCCCTCAGTAGCACTTTCTGAGTTTGGCAGCCCCCTCTCCACACACACAGGAGGAACAAGAAACATCACTGAAGTGCTCTCAGAAGGATACTATGATGGATGGTGGTCAAGCAGAGTCAACAGAGCACACTCCTCCTGTTCAGTTCACTGTATAAGTAATCCACCAAGGTAAGTAAAATGGTCTCAGATTGAAATGATTTAGCTTAACCATTTCATCCAGGAACCCTTGGAGCTGGGGAGCCAGCATGCATTCTAGAACCTTGCCCCCGCCCCCCAAATGGATGATGGAGATTGGCTAGTAATTAACAAGTGCAGTCAGGTTCAGGGATCTTTTTTCAGCAAAGATCTCACCACACCTCCTTTGGATATGTTAGTACTCTGTCTTACTTAAGTGAGGCGTTCACCACTGCATTTATCCACTTGACCAGTCCACCCACTTTCAGGATCCCAGAAGGGCAAGTGTCTAGTCAACAATGGTGGGTCTTACTTCCCCAAGAGTCTGTCTACATCCCTAGACTGCACAATCTGAAGTGTACCTAGTAACATAGAATAAGCAGGAACCAAGATGAAATCCAAGGGATTTCTTGCCAAGTGTCATGCAGAATCTTCATAAAAGGTTGCAGTTCTTGCGGGCAGAGTGTAGAAGACCCCTGACCACATTTACTCCTAATTGATATAGATATTCAGGTATATATTATTACAACTCCCATAATCTCTGACTAGTGACCATGCTGACTAGAGCTAATAGAAGCTGGAATCCAGTATCCTGGAAAACACAGGTATCCCACTCATGCCTTACACAAATGCCTGTGATATTCTTCTACCAGAAAAAGAGGAGAGAAGAGGAAGGGAGGAATGACTTGACAACTGTTTGTAATCACATGCTGCCTTTCTTTTCCTTTTTACAAGTACTGTAAAATGTAAAATGTCTCCCGGGCTCCTGCTTAGCTCGGGGCTGGCTTATTTATTTGCATTTCAAGATAAAGTCAAAATGTCACTGCAAAACCGAGAACAAAGAACACAAAAGTAACTAGAGGAAAAGAGATGAAAGTATATACCATTTTGATTCAAGAAGCTTTTTCCATCTATCCTATCACAATACATATGGACACAATAACTCTGCATTCATTTGGTGCTGTGGTATTGCACTGAGATAAGACACACAAGATTCTGCATCAAAGCGCATACTGTTCACATTCAAATAATGTGCAATTACTGCTATGAATTTAAATGATGCAACAAAAGCAATGCCTGTTCAGTTCCTGGTGGAGTAGCTCACTGTTCACCTTACTTCAATTGTTTCAAGTGAGAATAAAAATGGGAAGGCAACTAACGTTAACTTGAGTTCTGTGGAATAAGAGTGTGATAAAAAATGGTTTCAATGAACAGAAAGAAAACAATGTGATCCTTCCTAAAAAGAAAAGTTTGCTGGTGAAGCCACAGAAGATATAGATGAAAGACATAAGAAGGAATACCTCTCCCTCTCCCACCTTGAATCCTGTGCCAGGAGAAAAACAGGATATTAAATAAGTAAATGAATGAATAAATGAATAAAGTCAGAGCTTAATTCACTCTAAGGTTCCAGTGAAAGTGACTTGTCTCTCAGAGATGAAGCCCAAAAAGTTTTAATAAAAACTAGATACAGTTCTGTTATGCACGTGTCTACAAAACCCTATTTACATTGAGATGGACTATAAAATGCATAACTTTCTACTTTTGCCATGTTCATTTTCTTTTTAAAATATCTTTAATTCAAGTAACTGTGTAGTTTCACAATTGTTTCTAGCACAATTCAATAGGCATTACCTATGGAACTGGTAATTTTCCTGTATGGATTTCCCTTGCTGAGTAAACATTTCTTTTCTGTTTACAAGGCTTCTGATGTTCAGTTTGCAATGGTTTCAACTTTTTTGACTAAATAGGAAAAGGTAGGGAATAGCAAAAAAAGCATCTGTATTAAGAAATACACTCATCATCCCAAGAAAAAGCATAGGTACAGTTTTCAAGGGAATGCAAATATAGCACATATTAGAGTTCTACTTGTGAATAATTTTCAATGCTTCATTCTCTTTGATGTTAGAAATTTGAGGGATGAAGGAATTTTTGATAGGGGGCAGAATTTGCATTGGAGGAAGCGATGGCCTCATTTCATACATACCAATATCTACACTTGAGGGGAACACTTTTGAAACTCTTGTCTTGCACATGAAAAATTATTTTGAAGGCCCTTTTGGGATCATCCTGTAAGCATGAATCAAAACGGTAAGGTGAACAGTAGTGAGAGTCAGTGGTGCAAAAATAGTGGTTTCAGTACTGGAGTAGAACTCTGGGAGACCATGGTTCAAATCCCCATTTGGCCATGGAAACTCTCTGGGTGTTCTTGGGCACACTCTCAGACAAAGAGTAAGGGCAAAGTCTCTCTGAACAAATTTTGCCTAGAAACTAGGGCTGGGCGGTTTCGTTTCGTTAATTCTAATTCGTTAAAAATTCGTTATTTTTTTTGTTAACGAAGCGATAACGAACCATTCTGGAGCAACTTAAAAACAAAACGAATTTTTCAATTCGTTTCGTAAATGCTTCGTATTTCGTTATGTATTCGTTTCGTTATTGGTTTGAGGTCGTTTCGTTATTATTTCCGCATGTCTGGGGCAAGTTTTATAGTTGTTTTTTGTTTAATTAGTGAAAAAAAAATTATATCACACCAACAGTCAACAACAGAGGGAGAGGGAAGCATCAGAAGTTTTTTTAGCGTATTGCGCGATCGCGGCCGCCATTAACGAATCGATTCGTTATTGTTTCATTATTGTTTTGTAATTTTTTTACCATTTACAAAATTTCGTAAATATCGAACTTTTTTTAAGGAAAATTTCGGAATTCTTTTAAATATCAAAACACAAAAAAACCCCAAAAAACGAATCGATTTTAGAAACAAATTTTTCCGTTGTTACCCAGGCCTACTAGAAACCCACACAATAGGTCTGTCTTAGGGTCTCCATATGTCAGAAATGACTTGAAGGCACACAACAACAACAATGTACACTGTTAATGTCAGATATGCGAAAAGGGATGTAAGATACAAGCGTGGAAAGACCACTTATAGAAATTAAGTGTATCAGATTCAATAGCCAAAGCCTGACCAGAACCAGAGCCCATCAGAATGGTTTGGGTGCTGTCAGGTTTCAATCTGAAGTTAACGTAATTGAACCCAGACCCCACTAAAAACGTTTTAAAGGTATGTAAACATTGTCGGGTTTCAAACATGGTCATTCACTGTAATTACAGCATACTCTTCAATTTAATTTCCTCCCATTTATTTTATGGATTTTTAAGCCATTGGGCTTATTTCATTTTTCCATAGGTTTATTTCAGCTAATTAATTCCCAAATAGAAGATTCTATTTAAGGAAGAGGTTCTATTTCCTTTCAAACAATCCTATTTTAAAGGTATGTAGCACAAAATGCCCTTCATTGATTTTTGTTGAAATTCACCACATATAATCCCCAACTAATGAATTAAGAAGCCTGGTATGTGTATCCAATTATGATAAAGAGAGAAAAAAATGTAACTTTCTGGATTTCCTAAAAGAGTCAATAGGAGGATGTAAACCAGGGCTGCACAACTTGTCAGTAGTAAGGGGCCAAAATTAAAATAGGTGAAGCATTTTCAGGCTGCAGATGGGTTTTTAGCACCTCACTTTCCAGGTAAACCTATAATCAATTAATAAACTATTGTGCAAATAAACCATATTATAAAAAGGGAAGTTTCAGTTACTATAAATTAATTTCACTGTTTATGCAAGATTTTTTTAAAAAATTATGAAATCACATTAATGAGGGAATTACTTTGCTAATTAACTAAATATAAACAGTAAGGAGGCCTGAGATTTCTCTCTTTCATTGAGGACTGGAGAAGAAAAGCTAAGCCCTGAGATTTATTTTTCATACCAGCCTTGAGGTATGTCCATCTTCCTTTATTTTGTTTGAAACAGAAAATGGTGAGAAACTCCCCAAGGAAGAGACTAGAGATAGTGTTTTAATAGCTGCCTTTAAATTCAAGATCTTGTTTGTACAATGTGCTCAGTTCTAATGACTTAAATTTCAGAATGTTTTTAGAAACGGCATTCACCCAATCAGTTTTTAAATAATGGCTTCCTTCTCATGTTTCCAAAACATATAATGAGTTTGTTTCCTGCCTGTTTGTGAGAGCTCTTTACAGGGACTGTTCCCCATCTTCTCTCCATGTTTATGGTTCATAATCCTTTCCACATATGAGTCTGCCAGAGTCAATGAAGCCTGGCACTGAGAAATGAGGTTATGGCTTTTGCCAGTCATTAGCATGTTGCAATCTTGCAAAGCTAATCAGAGGCATCACATCTGGTGATCTGTGCTAATCTCAACACACCAAAATATTCTTCAAAACACAACAACCCACATTTCTATTTTGTCACATCCATTTTATCAATTTCTGGATGAGAATTATTTGCTTTTAGCTAGTCAGTGTAATAGGATTTCCTAATTCTAATTGTAAGATATACTTATATTATGAAACAGTATTTTGTTATATTTCCTGATAGCGTAGCTTAATCCTAATTGCCACATATCATTTGGTAGTTATAGTAATACCACTTGACACAGAGATTCCTTTACTTGTCTTCTGAAATTCCTGAAGGAGGGGTGGGATCAGTTTCTTTCTATAGCTCTTCTTTTTGTGATATCAAAGCATCCAGCTTGGCTTGTACAGTTAAATATCAGTTCCTGAAATGTATTGTTTGGCAGTTAGTACTCTTCAAAACATTGCTTGACAACCTTTTTGAGCCTCGCGTCTATTTTCAAAATAACTGTCCTTTAAAAAGAGTTGCAAACCCATGACTTCAAACACAATCTGATAAAGGTGTATTCAACTATTCATCTTTTCTTTTTCTCTCTCTCTCTCCCACTTTGTTTCATTTGCACTTGAAATTGGCACAGAACTGAATGTTTGGTTTTTCTTTTTAGATGCTCATATTGAAATGTGCCCATTTAATTAAGCAGAAGCAGAAGCAGAAATTTCTTTTACAACCAGGCAAATTATGCAAAATTGTGTTTTCCCCCAATGTCTTGGAGGCACCATTTATTTTATCCTTGACTCCAGCACTTTTCTTTCCAGATCCTACCTAAGTATAATAGAATCAAAATCATAGTCACCAACATTTCACCTATGGCTAAGCAGCATCAAAACGTGGTCAACATGGTAAAATGGCTACATCTGTTTGCTTTCCTCCAAACCTATTGGAGATGAAAACATTCTCCCCTTTCTTCCCTGTTGAGTGAATTGAGTATGGTTACTTTTCCACTTTAATTTCACTTTGTAGTAACTGAAGTAAGTGGAGGTGAAGTAGGAGCATGACAGACATTTTTAAAGCAGCTGAAAAAAATTAATGATGACTCTCCCTACAAAACCAGGAAAGTTGGTGTGTATGACCCCAATGCCAGTGGGACCAGTATTGTGATTTCACCCACCTATATCTGACAAAATATGTCCTCTCTAGGAATTTTCTATATCCTTCAAATGATTCTATGGTATTTATTTCCATATTTGAAGTTTCTTTCCCTTAACCTTGATTTAGAACCTTCTGAGTACCAAAGTGCGTTCAGAGATACAGAGGTGGTTTACTCTTCACCTTTTTCATGAAGCCAATAACAAAAATGGTGGTGGTGAGTGGCAGAATTTGTGTAGATCATCCCATTCTTGCCTATCATGTACTTTACCCAATTATAAAGATTTGAACAAGGGTATAGATTGACATAATCCAGTGCAGTGTTGGGTCATTTAGACCTACTGGGTATGGAAACCATTATGCATTGAAATGTGGCCAAAATTAAACCACTGTCTCCTAATGCTAGTTATAAAAGTTTCAAAATTCATAGGATAAAAGATTTAAGTAATTCTTTAACATCAACATTTGTTTGTTAGCCTCTTTTTTTTTCTAACTTCTGCTGCAGATGCATTCTATTGATAAAGAAGCAGAAAACCATGAGATGTTTTACCCTTTCTTCCACCCATTATTTCTCATGGTCTATGGAAGTTTTAGAAATAAATGAAGAACTTCCTTCTTCACTTACAGCTGGAGAAGAAGGTTAGATGTTCTAACATCCCATCTGTACATTTCATTGCACCAACCTCAGAAACTGATCAATATTATTTTTCTGTACACATTCCAGGAGCCAGAATATACCTGTATAGCAAATAAGATTATGGGGAAGTTAAGCAATTGGAAAGAACTGAATTGTGGTATAGTTTTGGGAGCCTGATATCTACACTTTAAATAGATTAGTTTTTTTCTAAAGTGGTTCATTCCAAGACAAACATAATAGTGCAAGGAAAAGAATAAAACAAATAAAGTTTAGTTAAGTAAAAATAGTAGGGGTTTTAATTGCTTAGCAGGAAGCACACATAGGCTATTTTAAATGCTGCAGTTTCTCAAGCTTAGAGCATAACTGTTTTTCCACTGCAGATCTGGGACACAACGCAATGCGGCACAGAGGACTTATTATAATTCTATTTTTTATTAATGGGTCAGCATGACCCTGAGCCACAACTAAATGTCTTACTGGATAAGCAAAGACATCCCATTGTTGTTATGTATCTGGGTTACAGGATTTATAGAAATTATATTTTTAGATACTGATTCTAAATATCACATCTGTATGGTGACTGTGTTTCTTACACAATATTGGTTAATCTGGAGGCAGAAGTGTTGCTAAGAGAATGGGGAGCTGTGTTTTAGAGAGCTTTAAAATCTGTTCCGATTTAGCAAAACAGTCTTGATTAGTGCGTTGTCACCCCATGCATTTAAAATGTCCCAGATTCTCTTACTCTTCTCGCTTTTCCCTGTACTTTAATTGCTGCAAACTAATTTCAAATTGATATCGAGCCAGGAAGCAGAGACTGGCCAGACCCATCAAAGAGAGTCCTTTTAGCCCTGGTGAGAAAAGAAGCACCCAATAGAGTTTTCCCTCATTTTCCCATAAAAAGTCTCACTAAGTTGAAGAAAATGCCACCAAGTTGCCTTTATTTCATCCCAGCTGGTATGGATGTCAAGCTGCAATCTCTTGCCAAAAACTGACATCTTTTGCAAGGCAGAAGAGTACATTTTTATAGAGAAACAGAGCTGTCAAATTCAAATTTCCTGCTCTCGCCCCCCCCCCCCCCCCTTAGCCAGCTTCATGTCACCAGCTGGAGGGGAGGTGTGGCTGGCTTAGGCATGCCTCAGCCAATGAGAAAGCCAGCATTGCTTCAGCCTCTCGGCAAATGGGGAGCAAGGAGGTGGTCCGAGCAGGAAACAATGAGTGGATTAGGTGACTTAATCCTCGATAACTTTGCACCAACCCACAATACCTTTTTAAGTCCTCAAGCAGGCTTCTTCTATTGTGCTGAGTGTTTGGAATATATGTCTTTGTCTGACCTGAAAGTCAGACCTTTGAAATCCTTGGGTCGGAGATGGTTCCATTGATAGTATCTGACATTTGGTATCGGCCCGAGGAATGTCAACAAAGAAGGAGGCTTGTGGGGTCATCAATACCCTCCTTAGGCAGGACGTCCCCTGTGGTGAGGAATGATTGAATTTGCCATGGGGCACATCCTCAAACTCCGACGTCTGAAAGACCATGCCCATTATCCTATTGTTCATGAAAGAGGTTTCTGTTGAGTCCTTTCAGTCAGGGGATTATCTATCCCAGGAAATGAGAAGATTTTCCTGTAATCTTTGGTGAGCTGGGGTCACGAAGAGGTGGCATTTTGTATTTTATACAGACACATATATGGGGTTCATAAAGAATAAATTCATAAAGAGGGGAAGTGATTCATACCAACCCTCCCCACCCCCACCCAGAGTCCATCTCATAAAGTATGGAGAGCATAATGTTTTTCTTGGCTAACCTTTAGCCTGGATATATAAATGTTTCTCAGCTCTAAAGGGAATCCCTTTTGTTTGTAAGTCATTGACTGAGATGGGAAACCAATTGGAGAGCCATTAATTCTCTAGCCCAGTTGTGTCTCAGATGGAAAAAGTCAAATGACTTTTGTGGCATGGTTTTTCAGTAATAAATTTGTTACCTTCTGCTATATATATAGAATCAAATAGTTGGAAGAGACCTCATGGGCCATCCAGATCAACCCCCTGCCAAGAGGCAGGAATATTGCACTCAAATCACCCTGACAGATGGCCATCCAGCCTCTGTTTAAAAGCTTCCAAAGAAGGAGCCTCCACCACACTCCAGGGCAGAGAGTTCCACTGCTGAATGGCTCTCACAGTCAGGAAGTTCTTCCTCATGTTCAGATGGGATCTCCTCTCTTCTAGTTTGAAGCCATTGTTCCGCATCCTAGTCTCCAAGGAAGCAGAAAACAAGCTTGCTCCCTCCTCCCTGTGACTTCCTCTCACATATTTATACCTTTGTCCTTGTGATCACACTCACATTGCCTGACCCAATACACCCATATTTTCCATTTCAGTGAAATTTTGAAGTGTGTAACATTTTCATACAGGGAGTTCTTGTTCCCAGAAAAGGATGGCAGTCTGGAAGCTTTGAAGACAACTGAAATATATGTATGTATACACACAAGTGCACGTGTTCTTAATACAATAAGAGGCCACAAGGATGGGTGGTGTTTATTGATTCTGCAGTTAGCTTCAATAAGAGTTACTGACTTGTTTGGGAGAAAGCATACCATTAGGAATACTTTCCATCCTCGTTTATTCTGTGATGACAATGTTTCATGCATTCTTGAGGCCTGGAAGGTAAAATATGCCTAGCATTCTCACAAACAGGAGATGGCATTTAGAGAGGGTTTTTTTGTTTCCATGTACTCTTCTCATTCTAAATATTAAATATTTCCATTGAAAATGATAATGATTATGGTATTTTTCCTAGCCATTTTCTTTCCTTTTCTTTCATACTTCCACAACAGGTGAGTAAGGTGTATCTCTTTACATAAAGCAGTATGAAACTGATATTGGTGTATAAAGAGATACACCTTACACACCTGATATGGAAATATGAAAGAAAAGGAGATGGCTAGAAAGATTCCATAGCCATCATGGCTACATATCTATGTAATACCGAACCCTGGGATCATGTAGTTCTATGGAATTCTTAGTCCAGAATTCTCTGCTAAAGACCTCTGATGTTGTCCAATGAGAATTCTAAATATTTCCTGAAATTACATGAAGCAATGGTAATTAAAATGCTATACTACTGATGCAACTGTATTGTGAAGATTTGTTTTTACTACCACCTCATCACATTGGGGCAAACTGCCTCTTTGCAGCACTTTGGGGACGGGGCCTGCTGAGCACCATCACATGAAGCTTGGCTTGCCCCATCCCATTGACCCTCCAAGTGCCGAGGAAGCACTGCAAAATGCTTTTCTGGCAACATCAGAGATGTAAGTGTTCTGTGGGTAGCTCCAACAGAGATGCCTGCATTTTTGGGCCCTGTTCCCCATCTGTTGGGACAGGGTGCCAATGCACCTTGTCCCGTTCCTTCCTTGTGATGGGGGGGGGGAGGTGTGCGGGGAGCCATGAGGTGCCATGCATGCCTGCCGGTGAAATGAAGCATTTTTGAGGTAAGTGTGAAGAGGACTTGTCTCCCTAGCTATCTCTAAGGAAGAAGAGGTCATTTCAAGGTCTGTAATGGGAATATAATCTCCACTAGCTAGAGTAATTTTCAATGTTTGCCAACTGTTCATGTACTGTATGCATCAAGTACACATGGATAATAGAAGCATATATACAATGCTGCCTTCATACTTTCCAGTTAGTAATTTGTTAAAATTTCAGCTGAAATACTTCACTTCAAATACTTGCTTATTTTCAAAGTCTGGGGACAGTGGAAGACATCAGTAATTTATAGATGATCTTTCTCTTACTTTGCACACAGGAGACTCAAAAGTAGAATATAATTGTATATCTTTGTGAAAATCTCTTCTCTGTCCATTTTGAAGTCATTTGAATGCTTAAATTAGCTTCATTGCATCCCCCACCCCCAAGTTTGCTTAGTTTTGTAGTTCCTAAATAACAATTCTCAGAATTTTGTCTCTGGAAGAATTCACTTTCTCAGCCCGAGGCTCATTGCCCTAAACTGTGCAGAAAATGAGGACTATAATGACAAAATAAATGCTAGTATTAATTCTCAGCCATCAAGATCTACACTTTAAACTACCCTAATTCTAGAATAATTTTCTCAAGAGATTCTATGGCTAAAGGAGCATTCAATTGAGCAGGAAACTGAAAAGCAATTTATCAAGTAGTAGAAAAACATTTTCAAGTGATAAATTCAACAAACCAAACTTTTCCATCCAATTTACTCATCCAGGTGTTTGGATCAATATCTGGAGGATGATTCTTTTTAGTGCCCATAGACTGGTGACTTTGTGGACAAAAACTAATAGCCAATTTCTTTTTCTGAATGCATGAAAGACCATACAAAATGTTGGTAAGGATAAAGATTAAGAGTATGAAAGAAATGAGTGCTTTGTGATACTTCCAGACAAAGCTGGGGCATAAAGCTATAAGATGAACATGTATAGTGAAAACCCTTCTTTTGACAAAATGTGTGTTTTTTACTTTATAATGTGTGTTATTGTCAGGAATGTTGCAAATCATTAAATGTTTAAGGCAAACACTCTACTGCTTGATAGAAGACTGGAAAATACATTTATCTGGATTGCACTCTATTCATACCTCAAGGGTTATCACAGAGAGGAGTGAGCTGTCTTCCTAGGAAGATAGGACCAGGTCTAATATTTTGAAATTATAGGAAGGTAGATTTCAAATGGACATTAGAAGAGACTCCTTGACAACAAGAGTGATTTGGCAATGGAATGGATAGCTTAGGAGGGTATTGGGTTCACCTTCTCTGGGTGTCTTCAAAAAGAGGCTGGACAGCTACCAGCTGGAAATGCTTTAACTGGAGGGCCTGCAAGGGTTTGGACAAGATGACCAATGTGGCTCCTTCCAACTTTATGATTCTATGCACAAATCAACCACAGGTTCACTAGTCATAGGATGGCTTTAGCCAAACAACTTTGGTGACCTGAACGAAGCAAGCCGTTGCAAACAAATTGTTTCTTTTGATATTAATATGTGGACATTTTACAGTCACATGGTGGCACTGGATATGTTTTTTGTGTGTGTGTGTCAGGCACGACTTGAGAAACTGCAAATCGCTTCTGGTGTGAGAGAATTGGCCGTCTGCAAGGATGCTGTCCAGGGGATGCCTGGATGTTATACCATTCTGTGGGAGCCTTCTCTCATATCCCTGCATGAAAAGCTGGAGTTGACAGATGGGAGCTCACCCTGCTACCCGGATTCAAACTGTCAACATTTCAGTCAGCAGTCCTGCCTGCACTAGGGTTTAACCCATTGTGCCACTGAGGGACTCCAGATTAAATATGATGATGATAATTTTATTTCTTACCCGCCTCTCCTCGTAGCTCAAGGTGGGTTACAGCATAATTAAAACACATAAACATTGTAAAAATCTGATAAAGATACATATTTCTATAAAAATATCCATATTAAAATGTATTTATATAAAATACACAAAATAGAGATAAAACACAAGACATGAATTTAAAATTCATGCTTAAAACTATCTGGGTAGGTCTGTCAGTCTCATCAGCCAGTCATGTGTTGCCTGTGTATCTTCACACAAAAGATTACTTATAACTTTCATCCCCTCTATAACTGAAGAAATCTCTGATCCCAGTTTTCTCCTAGGGTTTTAACTTCAGAAGTTTTACCTATGGAACTTTTGTCTAGTGAAACCGCTGTAGGACAAAATGGCAGCTCAGTCTCTTACAGCAAGTCATGGCCGGAGGATTTGCACCATTCAGATAAGAGAAGCAGGAGAAGCCATGTTTCATTTTTTCCCCTGACTTAGACCTCATCCCATAAGTGCCAGGAAAGCGAGGGAAAGAGGCGGGAACTGTGTTATCCCCCTCTGTCTCATCTTTCCCTGTCTTCTGTGATGGCCAGCCATCCCGTGTTCTTTTCAAGCCTTTCCCCGCCTTCTCTGCAGCTTCTATAGTTGGAAATCTCCCTCCATTTCCCTATGCTGCCACCATGGACTCTCACCAGAAGTGGCCCTGTGTCATGTGATGACCTCCATGGGAATTTGTGGGACAGAACAGGGAAACAGAGAGAAGATAATATCAAGCCAGTGTGGAATGAAGGCCTTAGTCCAATACTGAAGCTTGGAGGGAGGTGAAGTCATTGAAGAAAATTCCTGAAGTCATTTGAAATCATTTTGTCACATTTTGACATATGAATATTTGTATGTATGTTTCATCCCTCAACAATAATTTGTCTGGGACTATTTCAGAGACACAAAACAATCCCCTGTAATAAACATATTTCTCTCCTCAGAACATTTCCTCAGTTCCTAGTGTCAAGTGATTTATTGCTGCTACTAAAAACAACTTTTCTAAGTCATTTTAAGAGGGTGTTTCTGAAACATCCGGCTAATTGTTCTTCACTGCTCTAAGGGTAGGACCATGTGAAATTAGCACAATGCTCCAAGAATTTTCTAAGCCATTAGCAAGATACAAAAACACAACACCAACTGCTATATAAAAGAGTCATGTTGCAATTGAGAGCTGTTAAGATGAATAAATGTCTGAATAAGTTCTCATAAAATTATTTCTAAGAAATTATATTATAAATTAACTTATTTTCATGGTGAACTGTGTGGATGTGGAAAAGGTGGAATATTTGAAAGTCCATGATATTACATGCCCCAAACTGTTCATCTCATGAGCAACATGTTGTATCCATTGGAGAGATGCGAAATAAAATGAGATTCCCTTGCTGTGTTCTCCTCAACCCTGATAAAACAAGAGATGGGGAAGAATATTTTCTTGGTTCACAAAAATGTATGAAATGAATTCATATTTCCTAACCTAATATGTGGCTTAGAAGGCAACCATCCATCATAGCATAGTTTTTCTCTGTACATGTGGGGGATACATTTTTAAAACTCTGTGGATACCTGAAACCACGGATAGCAGCAAAATCTATATTTTGATTATACTTGGAGCAGAAGGATACTATAAAAACTGACTTGAAGACCTAGAGAAAACACAAATACTTCTATGGGACAAGTATTTGTTGCAGTGTGGGTAAGTGAAACCATGGATATTGGAGCTGTGGATAAGAGGGTCCTATTATACTCACTTCTTTGAATTTTGAAATCCAAAATGAATGTGTTAGGGAAATTTGAATGTAAGCATTATGTAAAATGATGTATATGTCTAGATGTATTTACTTTTTTGCTGTAATGTAATTATGTAATAATAGGGAAAGTTGTGTACAAAAGTGCTTATGGTAGGGGAAGTGTATGCACCATAGATATGTTAGATAAATATATATATATGAGTATAAATGGAATTAATCATACAAGGCTTACACCTTCTTAAACACTGATTTATCAAAGCACAGAAACAATAATTTAGTGGACAAACATTTTATTTCCCAGCAGGCTAGGCATTGGTACCATATTTGTGCTCTTTGTCTACAAATTGCTTCTTTTTTCTCTTAAGTTTTACAGGGATGTTAGTTTATGTACTGGAACCGATCAAGCGAATGCTACATCGACAAGTATAGTTTTAAATCATAGAATAATTTAGAAATTGAATGGAATGAACTAATGACCAAATGCATGTAAAATGTATCCAGAAGAAGGCAACTAAAATGATCAAAGGTCTGGAGACCATGCCCCTATGAAAAGCGGCCTAAAGAACTGGGTATGTTTACCCTGCAGAAGAAAAGGTTAAAATGAGACATGATATATATGTATACATATTTGAAAAAATGTCATAAGGAAGAAGGAGCTAGCTTGTTTCCTGATGTCCTGGAGACTCGAACTTTAAGCAATGGATTTAAATTAAATGAGAGGAGTTTCCACATGAACATTAGGAAGAACTTCCTGACTGTAAGAGATGTTCAACAGAGGAACTCTCTGCCTTGTAGTGTGGTGGAAGCCTTCTTTGAAGGCTTTTTAACAGAGGCTAGATGGCCCTCTGTCAGGGGTACTGTTTGTGCTTTTCCTGCATGGCAGGTCTTTGAATGGCCCATGTGGTCACTTCCAACTATGATTTTACTATTCTAGATTTTCTGCCAACAATTTTGTTCATTTTTTACCATAATTCTCAGAAGTGCCAGAATGGGAAAATCTATATCATAACATGGTACCATGAGATGAATTGATCCTGAATTTTATAACACATGCAGGTAAGATGCGGGGTCAAAAACAGGGCACTCTTTATTTATTTCAACCATTCTTATAGATAAAGTCCCTATAATCCAAATCCAGGTTTGTTACAGCCATGAAAAGCTAGAAATTAAACTTGCTTCCAATATGTATTTAAGAAGAACAAACTGAACAACAGGAGTGGCAACATGATATTCATCAACATTTCAAAATGAGAATCGGTGGGGTTTCCTTTTATCTCAATTTTATTATACTGTGAAAAGTGATGTAACCCACCACAAGGCCTTATGATAAATAAATGGCAGAGCACGAAATCTCCCTTATAAAGAAGTAACATACTTACTAAGTGCCTGGATATTCTTAGAGGCGAGGTGAATTACATGCCCTAAAGCATGTTGTTAATTATTCAGGCAGCTAAGTGTATGAATACATGCAGCATCAATAATAAATATGCTACTACCGCTTAAAGTCCTGGATTTTGAATCAAGACAAGTGCTAAAAATTTGAAAAACTATCTTTAAAGTGCAGTTTGTGGACTTGCATGTTAGCAACCCTGCTGTGCTGTTATCTATGTGTACAGATTGTTGCTCATTTTATGCTCTGTGACTGATTTGCCAAGCATTTACGTATGAACTGTTCTGATGAGGTCACCTGTGTGCACCCTAAGGTTTTTCAGAAATAAGGGCAGTGAAGTTACTTGCTAGATATTTCATCACACAATTTTGATACATATGATTTTTGCAGGAATTCTATAGACAGGTTTGTTTCCAGATATTTAATTCACCGTTTCAAAAAGTATTTGCAAAAGTCTCTGAAAAATCAGCTTATTTGGGGTCTCTTGGTGAGGCTTGCTGGATACTAGATGTCTCTACCTCACCTGACAATTTATCAAACATGCCTTTCTCAAACTTATCAAATTTAAGAAAGAAAAATCTGTGAAGCAGATTTCTCCTATGCCTTGCTTTTCTGACACCAAATGTCCAGCAAGATGTCCTCATCTCCATCTTTCTACCTTTCGAGGCCTCTAAAATTGGAATGATTGAGTCCCTTGGTCTTAACGCTTCCGGTTGTCTATACTTGTGGGATTAAATATATGAATCCTGTATCTGAGATCACGAAGAAGCAGTACATGGTGTTTGTATTTTACAGGCATTTGTTCAGCATTCACATATTCTGATCAAGTGTACAGTTTGTTGCTTGAAGATTAAGTTATGCATTTGTGACAAAATAAAAAAAAATGCAAAGCATTACTTAAAACGGTATGAAAAACATTCAAAATAAAGTGAATATATTCTATTTTATAAAGTAATAGTATAATCCTATGCATTTCTGCTGAGAAGTAAAAGTGTACAGGATTAAACTATTAATATATGAAATAGGAGATCCCATTGAGTTCAATGGGACTTAAAGCCAGCTAGGTGGGTATAACCCTGCAGTCTTAAAGTGTCAGCAAAACACTAGTATGTCACATTTTATTTAAAATATGATGTGCTCTATTTTCCCCAATGGTAGTGAAGTTTCATACATAATTCAACCATACAAAATACTTGAGGAGATGTTCAAAACATTTCACAGATGATACATAGCAAATACTTTTTTATACGCTTGTGCTGTGCTGTGAATGTTTTTCCCCCTTCAGTATCTTAAAATATACTTTCCTGTTTGATTCTTGATCCAGTAAATTATTTTGCTGTTGTTCTATTGCCAGCAGAAAGGAGGAAAAATTCAGGAGGCAGAAACGATTCCATGAGGTTTATTTGTAGCTATGCACCGATTATAAATATATGTATGCAGCACATGAGCTGCTTGGATTTATTTCATAACCATAAAATGATTGTGCTGTAAAATGAAATGTCTAGATGTATTAAAGGGTTTTGCAGGGTGGAGGATTTTTGTGCTGCGTACCCCAACTTAAGTTTTATGAATTGTTCTACTGGAAAATTAATGCTTTGATATAATACTTTTTTGTGTAAATGTCACTATTCCGGCATAGCAATATGACAGGCCTATTCATGTAGAACAGTTAATTTTGCTGCTTACTTTCTGTAGAGATGCTTTGAGGTTTAAGGGATTTTTTTTTTGATCACATTGGGTAGACATCTAGAGGGCAGATTTCATGCTGCATCATTCAACAGCTGCTGATGTGAGATACCTGGGCTAACTTCAGAGCTAGTATTTTCAGGCAGCTGCCAAGGCTCACCTTTATGGAGGTGCTCACAGGTGGCCATCAGATACCTACTGTTGTCTACAGCCATCCTATGAAATGAATAGTTATATGGGCTTTTAAGTTATTGAGCTTTTAAGAATTAAATTACTCTCAGGTTCCAATCAGTTGTTTGGTCAAGAGTTACCTGGTCAGAATTTTCTTAGATTTTACATGTTAGGGCCAAAACCTGAGACCCAGGGATGATTACTGATGAGGTTGTAGGGATATGGCACAGGGTGATGTTACTAGGGAGTTCCTAGTTGTTGCAAAAGAGTAAACCTTAGGTCATGGCATTAAACATTAGCATCAGAGGTTTGGCATATGCCATTAATTTAAGAATAACTACTAAACTGAATAGAGAACATGCACACATTTTTAAAGGCATGACTTCCCCTTGCCTCCAGGACCTGAGGAGAAAGCCCAGACCTTGACACATCACTGCCACTGTTCCCCATTCAACATATTTTCTTGGTTTGGTCGGGAACATCTTAATCTTTATAATTGGTAAGGTCAAGCATATCTGTGAAAAAGGAATTCCTGAAATCATAAGAGCCACTAATTATCCAAAATAGGATTTATTTACTCATTGCTGAAAGAACTTAAATAGATAGTAAGATTCAACCTATATTCAGGAACAAAAAAAGTATCTATGTATTTAATGCATTTATTAAATTTATATTCTGCCCTTCTCCCAACATGTTAATATCTTTAAAAAATTTAAAAGGACACAATTCCATTTTAAAAACATGAGCACAGGATCTGATGTGAGATTCCTGGGCTACCATAATCCTCTGCTCCACTATTTCTAACCTTGGATTCATTTAAATGGTAATGGTAAATGGTAATTAAATGTGTTCACTTTTATGTTTGTTTTTAGGCACTTTGTGCCATCTGTAAGCCATCTGTAAGCTGCCCTGAGTCCCTTCGGGGAGATGGTGGTGGGATATAAGAATAAAGTTATTATTATTATTATTATTATTATTATTATTATTATTATTTCAATTAGACAGCACCCCTGATTACTGCTGACAAGGAATGCTGGTCTGTCACTCTCCCCACATAGAAAATAACTATCTGCAGAGGTTCCTTTCCACAGACATGATCTCCATTCAATCCAAAACCTTGGTTTCCCTTAAACATGTGATCTTCCATGTGCAAAGGAGGATTCTCTTGTTTTGAGAAATTCATTCTCTCATGTGGAGAATGTTGGGTATGGTTTCTAGATTTCCCTCATCATGTGTTTACTTAAAGTAAATCACCCATGCCAGAAAACAAGCTTAGAGTATAGACTTCAGTTCACCACCTTCCTCCTGCCTCAGGCTAGCTGTCACTGGTGACTGATAAATCTGTCTTTTTTGCCTCTCTCTTCCCAGATACTATCCTGGAGGACCAGCACAACTACAATGACAGACACTTCCCTAGGTCCAGTTGTAAAACTGTCAAAATCATTATTTAGGGTAAATAAGTGTATACTGTGGCGATGGAGGAAGCTATCTTGACTATAGGTCCCTGAACTTTTGCAGGGCTAGGGTTGTTAAGTAGCTGCAATTTTCTCACCTGACAAATGATACCATATCATAAAAAGTACCTTTAGCATTACTTAAAACAGTTATATCACTATTAAAAATATACAAATCCCGAGGCAAATTTTAAAAATATAATAAAAAAAGAAATGGGGCGGGAGAAGGAAAGAAATCACAATAAATATGTCTGATTGATCTTGTGCTGAGAGGATAGGGTACTCTGATTTCATGTCCTGATTCCTCCTCTAGAACACCTTCATTTTGGCACTGTCATAATTGCAGCACCAATGGCAGAGAGCAGCAAGTGTAGTCAAGTTGCTGCACACAAGTTGCTGCTCTCCACTCCATTCAATCACCTTATCTGGAATGCTTTCGGGATGATCCGGTTGCAGCCTGGAATGGTATAGGCAATGGAACTCAAAATGCAATATGTCTTTGTTTTGCTTTTTGTCTGTGAATTGCTAATTCCTCAGGCTTGTCTATATGGGTCAAAAAACCTATACTCACTGTGAATGCTCTGCTAGCAGTCTTCACGGTGCACAGCAGCTTCCAGGAAGAGTCTGGTTTTGTTTGCTTGTTTGGTGATACTCTGACTTTGCTTTAAATGAAGTTGGAGGATACTACAGTTATTGATTGATACTCCAGAGAATCCCCCTCGATGGACTGTCACCTTGTCGTGGTGAGGGGCTTGCGTGTTCCAATGAACCTGCGGGCACAATGACTGGAGTCTTGCACTCCCAGGAGTGGCCGCGGGTGAGGTTCCAGACCAAGCATAGTCCGAAGACCCAAAGACCTCAACGGCGGAGCAGGTGGAGGGTAACATGGTACATGTTACAATGGCTGTGAAGGCAGAAGAACAGATTGAGAAGCCACGGTCATAGAATCATAGAATCATAGAATCATAGAATCAAAGAGTTGGAAGAGACCTCATGGGCCATCCAGTCCAACCCCCTGCCAAGTAGCAGGAATATTGCATTCAAATCACCCCTGACAGATGGCCATCCAACCTCTGCTTAAAAGCTTCCAAAGAAGGAGCCTCCACCACACTCCGGGGCAGAGAGTTCCACTGCTGAACGGCTCTCACAGTCAGGAAGTTCTTCCTCATGTTCAGATGGAATCTCCTCTCTTGTAGTTTGAAGCCATTGTTCCGCATCCTAGTCTCCAGGGAAGCAGAAAACAAGCTTGCTCCCTCCTCCCTGTGGCTTCCTCTCAAGTATTTATACATTTATACGGTCATTGTGATAAACTACACCACCAGTGGAAACTCACTCTGTGAGGACTGTGTGTTGATCAGTTGTGCACTGACCTCCACACATTAAAAAAACTCACACACAGGCGTCTTCCAAGGAAAATAAAAACAAGCCAACCAAAGTCCCATGGCAATCAGCGAGTGATGACGGGGGGCAGGACTGTGAAATCTGGAAGCTTCGAGTCACAGACTGGCACATGGGTGGTGGATATGGACTCAGTCGTTCTACCTCAAGGTCCGAGACAGTTGAGTAGTTCGGCAGCTGTATCCATGACTGAGCAGCCCTTTTGAGGATCCACTCTGCTCACCCCACATGGAGAGGGGGCAAGAAAAGGTGCCCTAAACATAGTCTGCTCCTCTTATCACTGACTGGACTGCCGCATCCAGTGAGGTCACCACCTTGCAGCCAAAAAAGAAAAATGAACTTCGGTACATGGAATGTACGGACACTGATGGATAACACTGACAATGAATGCCTCGAACGCAGAACTGCTATCATTGCAAGGGAGCTAGGATGCTTTAACATCAACATAGCAGCCCTTCAGGAGACCCGGAGAGCAGGAGAGGGACAGCTGAAGGAAGAAAAAGGAGGCTCCACCTTCTTCTGGAAGGGACTGCCTGAAGAAGACCAAAGAATGCACAGAGTTGGCTTTGCTATCAGAAATGATCTGGTGAAACATCTGACCGAAGCACCCACTGGCATCAACGAACTACTCTCAACCCTCCAAATTGATCTTGCCAAAAACCAACAGGCATCCATCATAAGTGCCTATGCACCAACACTAAATGCTGATGAAGACATCAAGGAAATTTTTTTACTGTCAGCTGGACACCGTCCTATCGGAAATACCTAAGGAGGACAAAATCATCCTCCTGGGGGACTTTAATGCACGAGTCAGGTGAGATTCCGACCTGTGGTGAGGGACCATAGGAAAAGACGGGGTTGGAAACAGCAACTCGAATAGCATCCTGCTTCTCACCAAATGTGCAGAACACAACCTTGTCATCACCAACATGCTCTTCCACCAGAAAAACAAGCTCAAGACATCATGGAAGCACCCCTGGTCAAAGCATTGGCACCTCTTAGACTATGTAATTACACATGCCAGACGTGCCCCTCACAAGAGCCATGACAGGTGCTGATGACTACTGGACAGACCACAGGCTAATCCGATCCACGATGGCTATCAAGATCGCCCCCAAGCTCAGACTCCAAGGAAGAAAGACAAGGGGCAAAATGAACACCCAAGCCCTTCAGGAGCCCTCCAGATGAGCCCTTCTCCAAACAACACTCAAAGACCATCTACCCACAGAACACCCCAAAAATGTTGAAGAACATTGGAACAAACTGAAGACCTCCATCATCACAGCCTGCGAAGAAACTATTGGATATCAAACCAAGAAACATCAAGATTGGTTTGACGAAAATGACAATGAAAAACCCTTCCAAACCAGGCAGAGAGACATCAACTGTACTGCTAAGAAAAAGATCTACGCTAGTGCAAAAGCTGAGGTCCAAAGAAGGACAAGATAACTCAAGAACAACTGGTGGACTAAGAAGGCTGAAGAAATCCAACACCTGGCAGATACTTCCGGTATGATGGGAAAGACTTCCGGTATGATGGCGGCGAGGTAACAGCAGCGATCCTCCGCTACGGTAGGGAAAGAGATTAAAATCCGACCTAATCCTACCAAAACCTTGCCATCTGGAATCCCTGAAACCCGCTCCTTTTCCAGTGACAAACCAGGGTCACGAAGGTGGCCTTGGGGAGTCAAATTGGGGGAGTGTTGTCGAGGAAAGGGCTGAAGAACGCTTTGAAAGAAGGAAGGTAGAGCGACTGGGCTGCCGCCATTACGGGCCCTTGAACGCGCTCCCTCCTTACCTTTTCTCGCTGCTCCCTAAGTCTCCGGCTTGTCAACCCCATCGCTGTTGGAGGGACGGGGCCGCTGCCGCCTGGAGGCACGACTGTGGGCTATCTTCCTGCCCGCGTCTGCTGGAACTTGAGACTGACTTGGGGCCGTGTCGCCGCTTCCAGCCCGGAGTGCTGCCTGGATTGCTTGGCGGCTGCTGCATCGCACTGCTGCCGTACGGCCTGGCACCTGACTGAGCCTCCCATCTCGCCGGCCTCCCAACTCGCTGGCCTTCCAACGCGCCGGCTTTTCAGCGGGCCTCCGAGTGTGCCGGCTCTCCATCACGCCGTTCTTCAGCGTGCCGGCTTCCCTGAGCACCAGCTTTCCATCACGGCGGCTTTTCAACGCGCCGGCCTTTTAGAGCGCCGGCTTTCCGGCGCGCCAGCTTTCCACTGTGCCGGCTCCGACCAGCCGCCTTGACCAACCGGCCCATCGCCACCTGGGGACCTGGAGTCGAGGGATCGGACTGCGGCGTGACTGCTCCATCGTTGTGGACCCGTTGCTTTGTGACCTGCGTTCCCGGGGGTGCGTGGCCCCGATTGAGACAACTACGGCTCTACTCCCCGTCCTGTGGCACCGCCATCTCTGGTCCTGCGTTGTGTTAGAACTGCCGCCATCTTGCGTGACGCCTACCACCGCGGCCACCGTCTCCATTTCCGGAAGGACTAGCATTAACCATCTCGCTATCCGATCCATGCTTTACCATTTACTTGCTTGTTCCCTGTAGTCCCACTCCAGCCCTTTACGTCCCCCATTGCAAGCAAGACCCCCAACAAGACATCTACACCTTGTGTCTACTGCCTGAATATTTGGGGGAGAAGGAGGGCTAAGGCTCGGAATAACAAGAATTAACAACAACTTTAGAATAAGAATTAACAACTTTAGAACCGTTGAGTGATTGCACTGCGAATAAGTCTGTACCTGCTGTTAATCCTACCACTGTCTGCACTTTAATCCAATACCTCCATAGTGAAGTGCTGCTAACCTGCCATCTACAGCACTTTAACCCCATCCCCCTATAGTGCAGTGCTGCTAATTCCTGTACAACTATAGCACTTTGTCTAACTACAGCACTTTATTCCTATTGTTTTAACAACTGTTACTCTGGTTACTCTGGTCGGTCAACGCCTGTCATATTATATCCAGCACTTTAGCTATTGATACTATTGATAGACCAACCCCATTGCACTTTAACAACTTGACTATTTGGCACTTTATATCCGCTAGCACTTTACAAACTTCTAGGGTTACTGTGCCGATATTGACCACTCATGCAGCTCCCCATACCTTGGTACTTGTTGAGTGTACTATTAATTGACTGGGGAAGAGATAAGGGGTGGAGTGGACCAGAGAAAGCTATCTGCAATAGAGCAGGGGTGGGAAATGTCAGGGGGAGTGGATTATGGAAAGCAGAAATTTCAACCATCTATGCTATTGGAAACAAATCATGGGCTAAAAATCTAGTTATTGAGTGCGACATGGAGGAGGGAGGGTGTCCGGACAGCCGAGGGGCCCCCATAGTCACCATAATGGGGAGGGGGAGATGCAGGAAAGGGAGACCACGAATTCGGCCTAGGAACTCTGGTAATTTAGTAACCATAAATCGGTCTTCTGACATGGTAAGTCGGTGTACCCAGGATGGCGGTCCCTCCGGACTGAAGGTGGTGCTGTTGAACGCCAGATCTGTCAATGGAAAAACAACTTTCATCCAGGACCTGATCCTGGATGAGCGGGCAGATCTGGCGTGCATCACGGAGAGCTGGTTGGATGAAGCAGGAGGTGTAAATTTAACCCAGCTCTGTCCACCAGGGTTCTCCATGCAGCACCAACCAAGATCCGGAGGGCGGGGAGTCGGGGTTGCGGTGGTCTATAGAAATACCATCCCTCTGACCAGGAGCCCCATCCCACAGTCAACCAATTATGAATGTGTCCACCTGAGAGTGGGTGACCGGGACAGAATAGGGATTCTGTTAGTGTACCGCCCACCTTGCTGCACTACAGTCTCCCTACCTGAGCTAGCGGGGGTGGTCTCGAGCTTGGCGTTGGAGTCCCAACGGCTTCTTGTGCTGGGGGACTTCAATGTTCACGCCGAGGCTACCCTAGTAGGAGCGGCTCAGGACTTCATGTCTTCCATGGCAACCATGGGGCTGTCCCAATGGGTATCTGGCCCCACTCACAGTGCTGGACACACGTTGGACTTGGTTTTCTGTCAGGGATGGGAGCATGGTGGCGGTATTGAGGAGTTGTCTATCTCTCCGTTGCCATGGACCGACCATCACCTGGTCAGATTTAGGCTCACTGCACCCCCTAACCTCTGCAGGGGTGGGGGACCCATTAAGTTGGTCCGCCCCAGGAGGCTTATGGATCCGGATGGATTCCTGATGGCTCTTGGGGAGTTTCCCGCCACCTCGGTAGGTGATCCTGTTGATGCCCTGGTCACTCTCTGGAATGGGGAGATGACTAGGGCAATAGACACGATTGCTCCAGAACGTCCCCTCTCAAGTAGCCGAGCTAAACCAGCCCCTTGGTTCAACGAGGAGCTGGCAGCAATGAAGCAAAGGAAGAGGGAACTAGAGAGCGTGTGGCGTTTGGATCTGAGCGAGCCAAACCGAACACAGTTTGTGTCCTTTTTAAGGGCATATGCCGTGGCAATAAAGGCCGCCAAGAAAGCTTTCTTCGCGGCCACTATTGCATCTGCGAAGAACCGTCCGGCGGAGCTGTTCCGAGTTGTCAGAGGCCTTTTAAACCCCACCACTCAGGATGGGAGCCCTGACAACTCGGTAGCTCGCTGTGAAGCTTTTGCTCGGTTCTTCGCGGACAAAGTCGCTTTGATTCGTTCAGGGCTGGATGCCATATTAACGGCAGTCTCTGAGGATGTAGCTGGAGCATCTGCTTGCCAGGTTTTGATGGATTCATTTCAATTGGTGAAACCCGAGGATGTGGACAAGATACTTGGAGGAATGAGGCCAACAACATGCATCCTAGACCCCTGTCCATCCTGGCTTTTGAAGCAAGCCAGAGGGGGATTGGCCGAGTGGGTAACGGTGGTGGTTAATGCCTCCCTTCGGGAAGGCAACATTCCAGCGAGCTTAAAACAAGCTATAATAAAACCACTGTTGAAAAAACCATCACTGGACCCCACTCAATTCGACAACTTTCGGCCAGTTTCCAATCTCCCCTTTTTGGGCAAAGTCCTGGAACGTGTGGTGGATTCACAACTCCAGGTATTCTTGGATGACACGGATTATCTGGATCCGGCGCAGTCTGGCTTCAGACCGGGACATGGAACCGAGACAGTCTTGGTCGCCTTAGTGGATGATCTACGCCGGGAGCTCGACAGGGGGAGTGTGTCCTTGTTGGTTCTGCTGGACTTCTCAGCGGCCTTCGATACCGTCGACCACGGTATCCTTCTGGGACACCTCGCGGGAATGGGCCTTGGAGGAACTGTCCTGCCTTGGCTTCGGTCCTTCCTCGAGGGCCGATCTCAGAAGGTGTTATTGGGAGACACCTGTTCTACCTCACAACCATTGTCTTGTGGGGTTCCTCAGGGTTCAATCTTGTCTCCCATGTTGTTTAACATCTACATGAAGCCGTTGGGTGAGATCATCCGGAGTTTCGGGGTACGGTGTCATCTGTACGCAGATGATGTCCAACTCTGTCACTCCTTCCCACCTGCTACTAAGGAGGCTGTCGAGGTCCTGAACCGGTGCTTGGCCGCTGTAACGGTCTGGATGAGGGTGAACAAATTGAAACTGAATCCAGACAAGACAGAGGTACTCCTGGTCAGTCGTAAGGCTGAACAGGGTATAGGGTTACAGCCGGTGTTGGACGGGGTTACACTCCCCCTGAAGACGCAGGTTCGCAGCTTGGGTGTGATCCTGGACTCATTGCTGAGCCTGGAACCCCAGGTTTCAGCGGTGACCAGGGGAGCATTTGCACAATTAAAACTTGTGCTCCAGTTGCGCCCGTACCTTGGGAAGTCGGACTTGGCCACGGTAGTCCATGCACTGGTTACATCCCGTATAGATTACTGCAATGCTCTCTACGTGGGGTTGCCTTTGAAGACGGTTCGGAAGCTACAAATGGTCCAACGATTGGCAGCCAGGTTGTTAACAGGAGCGGCACTCAGGGAGCACACCACTCCTCTGCTGCGCCAGCTCCACTGGCTGCCAATTTGCTACCGGGCACAATTCAAAGTGCTGGCTTTAGCCTTTAAAGCCCTAAACGGTTCTAGCCCGACCTATCTGTCCGAACGCATCACCCCCTATGAACCAGTTAGGACATTAAGATCGTCCGGGGAGGCCCTGCTCTCGATCCCGCCAGCCTCACAAGCACGGCTGGCGGGGTCAAGAGACCCCTCGGCTGTGGAACGCCCTTCCCGCAGATGTTAGATCGGCTCCCTCCCTGCTGGTGTTCAGGAGAAGAGTGAAGACCTGGCTCTTTGAACAGGCATTCAATTAAGCAGTGCAATCAATTGACTGAGTTTGGAACTGGAATAATGGACGAGGAGATCGGATTATGACTTTATTGATGAGACGTGATGGCTTAGTTATTTGGATATATTGATGTTATGTTGATTTACTGATGTATTGTTGTATTGTTTTAACTGCTTTAGTGACTGTGTAAATGTTAATGCTAATGCTATGCACTTTGTATATTGAACTGTTGTAAACCGCACTGAGTCGCCTACGGGCTGAGATAGTGCGGTATACAAATAAAGTAAATAAATAAATAATAAATACCCATGATGCTCAGGGATTTTTCAAAGCCACAAAGGTCATCTATGGACCAAGAAACCATGGCATACAGCCTCTACATTGATCAGATGGAACCAAACTCCTGAAGGACCAAAACTCAATTGCACTATGTTGGAAAGAACCCTACCAAAGCCTCCTGAACCGCAGCTCCCAATGTGGCCAAAGAGGTTCTCTCACAAATCCCACAATAACAAACCAGGGATGAGCTTGCAGCACTGTCTAATTTGGAAGAAGTCCGCAAGGCCATCAACCAACAAAAAAATAAAGCTAGCAGACCGGCTGGGATCCCTGCTGAAATCTTAAAGAGGGAGGACCTGAGCAGACACAACTCCACCAGCTCATAGAAAAAGTGTGGGTGACCGAGAAAATCCCAACAGATTTCAAGGATGCCACCATCACCACCCGCTTCAAAAAAGGGGAAAGAACAGACTGCGGAAACATCTCCCTTCTAACCTAAGCTCGGAAAATCCTCACAAGAATTCTTGCAAACTGCCTTCTACCCCTCTCAGAAGACACCCTCCCAGAATCCCAGAATGGCTTCCGCCCTTCCAGAGGAACAGTGGACATGATCTTCACTGCATGGCAGCTCCAAGAAAAATGCAGGAAACAAAATCAACCTCTGTACATGGCCACTCTGATGGCTGAAAGCGAGGAGGAGCTGAGGAGCCTTCTAATCAAGGTGAAAGAAGAAAGCGCAAAAGCTGGGCTGCAGCTAAACATCAAAACAACCAAGATCATGGCAACAAGAATGATTGACAACTGGAAAATAGAGGGAGAAAAAGTGGAGGCCGTGACAGACTTTGTATTTCTAGGTGCAAAGATTACTGCAGATACAGACTGTGGCCAGAAAATCAGAAGGCGATTACTTCTTGGGAGGAGAGCAATGTCCAATATCGATAAAATAGTAAAGAGTAGAGACATCACACTGGCAACAAATATCCGCATAGTCAAAGCCATGGTATTTCCTGTAGTAACCTACGGATGTGAGAGCTGGACCTTAGGGAAGGCTGAGCGAAGGAAGATCAATGCTTTTGAACTGTGGTGTTGGAGGAAAGTTCAGAGAGTTCCTTGGACTGCGAGAAGATCCAACCAGTCCATCCTCCAGGAAATAAAGCCCGATTGCTCATTGGAGGGAAGGATACTAGAGACAAAGTTGAAGTACTTTGGCCACATCATGAGGAGACAGCATAGCCTAGAGAAGACAATTATGCTGGGGAAAGTGGAAGGTAAAAGGAAGAGGGGCCGACCAAGGGCAAGATGGATGGATGGCATCCTTGAAGTGACTGAACTGACCTTGAAGGAGCTGGGGGTGGTGACGGCCGACATGGAGCTCTGGCGTGGGCTAGTCCGTGAGGTCACGAAGAGTCGGAGACGACTGAACGAATGAACAACAACACATGGCATTCATTGACCTTGCAAAGGCATTCGACACAGTGAATTGCAGCGCTCTCTGGACCATCCTCCAAAAAATACAAATTCGTGAACATCCTGCAGCTCCTCAATGATGACATGATGGCAACAGTCTTAGACAGCAATGGCTCCCAAAGTGACCCATTTAAGGTGGAATCTGGTGTCAAACAGGGATATGTTATCGCCCCAACTTTATTCTCCATCCTCATCACTATGATACTTCACCTTTTTGATGGGCAGCTTCCCAGTGGAGTGGAAATCATCTATCGTACAGATGGCAAGCTGTTTAACCTCAGCAGACTGAAAGCCAAAACCAAGGTTACAAAAACATCTGTTATAGCACTCCAGTATGCTGATGACAACGTCGTCTGTGCACATTCAGAAGATCTGTGCACATTCAGAAGCCACTTAAAACACCTTCGTAGAAGCTCGGCCTGTCATTGAACATCGAGAAAACCAAAGTGCTGTTCCAGCAATCACCAGTCAACCCCTCTCCAATGCCAGAGATATAGCTTAATGGTGTAACATTAGAAAATGTTGATCATTTCTGCTACCTTGGCAGCCATCTCTCCACCAAAGTCAACATCGACACCGAAATACAACACCACCTGAACTCTGCAAGTGCAGCATTTTTCCGAATGAAGCAGAGAGTGTTTGAGGACCGGGACATCCGTAGGGAGACCAAGGTGCTTGTTTATAAAGCTATTGTCCTCTCAACCCTGCTATATGGCTGCGAAATTTGGACTGTCTACAGACATCACATGCAACTCCTGGAATGATTCCATCAGTGCTGCCTCTGGAAAATCCTGCAAATCTCTTGGGAAGACAAGCGGACAAACATCAGCGTGCTGGAAGAAGCAAAGACCACAAGCATTGAAGCGATGGTCCTCCACGTTGTCCAGATGCCATACCACCATCTCCAAAAGCAGTTGCTCTACTCCGAACTCAAGAACGGAAAACAGAATATTGGTGGACAGGAAAAGAGATTTAAAGATGGGCTCAAAACCAACCTCAAAATCTCTGGCATAGACATTGAGAACTGGGAAGCCCTGGCCCTTGAGCGCTCCAGCTGGGGGTCAGAATTAGAAGAGGCAGAATGGAGGGTGAAAGAGATAAAGAGATAAATGTGCCAAGAGGAAGGCGCATCAAGCTAACCCTGACCGAGACCGCCTTCCACCTGGAAACCAATGACCTCACTGCGGAAGAAGATGCAGATCAAGAATAGGGCTCCACAGTCACCTACAGACCCACCGCCAGGACACCAAACTTGGAGGACCATCATCCTCGGACTACGAGTGATCGCCTAAGTAAGTAAGTAGTCCAGAGAATCCCAGGATTAGTCCAGTTCAGCCTGATTCATTGTTTAGATTGACACCACCACCATCACCCTTCCCCTTAACACAATGCATTTGTCACCACCACTTCTAGCTGGTGAAATGCTTGGCATCCACAGTCACATCTGCGGAGGTCAGAACAAGACATCAATGTGACCAACAAAGAGAGGACATTAACCCATTCCTTCTTGCAGATTACAAAGGTACCCCAGTCCGACACTAGCTGAGGTTGTCACGATAGCCAAGCATTCTGATGGCTGAATAGAAGTGGAGGCAAAAGAGAGAAGTGGCAGATATGGTCCTGGGCCGGCTGGACAACAGCATGCACATGCTGGATCTCAGGCTGCTCCAGACCAGATTTATAACTGGTGTACCTTCCCAGCTTCAGTGATCTCCTACTATCATCAGTTTAACAGGATCACTTGCCATTTGATTCATTTGCTTAACACCTGAAGCTGGAAAATCTAGCAATCTTCTTCCACATCCTCCTTCTCTGAAACTCGGGAATAGCATTCATAATTAAACAAAATAAAACAGGTATTTTGTTTCCTTTACAATTTTTTTTGTACCAAATAGACTTTAGGTGCTGATCACAAAAATAACTTCAAAACTATCATATCACATAAGGTTTTTGAGAAACGGCCAATTTTGTTTTATAAGTATTGCAAAATTTTGAAACATTTTCTTGCTCCATAGTAACTTGCATGATTTTTTAGATTGCTCATATCTTTGACAGCCATAGCCAAAGCAAGCCCAAGCATGGCTGCAAGATTTTAACTTGTTTCCATCACAACACAGCTTAATATAATTAGCAGCAGCAAAGTGTAACAGTCTGTGTAACATCTATGTGAATTAGCATTTCATATATCTAAAACTGTTGAGTCTAAAGACAGTGGGTATATATTTTTTCTGAAATGTCACACCAATGTCACAATAATTGTGACACATTTTGTTACATATGTGGTGAGTTTACTCTGAAAGCACAGAAATAGAAAAGTACTGCACTCATTAAAAAGGAAAACAAGTTACACTTTGGGTGCAAAATTGGTGAGCAGGACAAAGAACGGGCTCCTTATATATGTTGCACGTCTTGCACCAGTATTCTGTGAGCTTGGCTGAAAAGTGTGCAACCATCGATGCTGCTTGCCATTCCAATGATATGGAGGGGGCAGAAAGATCATGTGACTGATTGTTACTTCTGCATGACTAATCTGTTAGAATATTTATTGAAAAAAACCAGGAAACTGATTGAGTATCTGAACCGTGCATCGGCAATTAGACAAGTGCCACATGATGACTGCCTTCCTATTCCAAAACCGCCAGAGGCTTGGACACTAGAGGATGAGGAGGTAGACAACGATGGCAATCAGGTGCAGATGGAAGCTGATGCTGATCTTCACTTTGTGCCATCAATATGAAGCAATCCTCATTTAATATTTCAGGAAGATAAATGACCTGGTCAGAGATTTGGGTTTCTCGAAGAGTCAGGCAGAGCTGCTTTGATCAAGGCTACAAGGATGGAATCTTTTGTCATCTGGTATGAAAATCTCAAAATTCCACCACCATGAAGTTTTGACAAAACATTTTAGCCAAAGTGACAGTCTGACCTTTTGTTGTGACATCAGTGGTTGTTATGTGCTCTTGGATACAACCAAGAGTTGCAATTGTTTACTGACTCATGAGTCTTACGTTTGAAGGCTGTTTTGTTGCAGAACAGCAGTATCTATCTACCCTTATATACATGTCAGATATGTCATTCACATGAAAGAACCATATGAGAACATGCAACTTCTGCTAAACCACCATCAATATTTAAAGCATAACTATAATGTGTGTGGTGATCTTAAGGTAGTTGCAGTTCTACTGGGTCTGCAGCTTGGTTACACAAAGTATTGCTGTTATGAGTGGGACAATTGAGCAAGAGATTCAAATTATATCAGAAAAGACTGGCTTCCCTGCAATAATTGGTTCCAGGACAGAAGAATGTCACACATGACCAAAGAAGATATTGATCCAAAGAAAATATTTCTTCCACCTTTACACATCAAACTTAGGTGAATGAAAAACGTTGTTAAGGCAATTAACAAGCAAAATGCAGCCTTTATTTGTGGCAAATGTTTTCATGCATAAGTGATGCAAAAATAAAAGAAGGTGTTTTTATTGGGCCACAAATCTAAGATGTGATGAATGATAGCCATTTTGATGGTTTTCTACAGGGCGCAGAACATGTTGTGTGAACAGCCTTCAATAATGTTGTTTGTAACTTTCAAGGCAGCTATAAAGCACCAGGCCACTTCCAACAGATTGAAAGTCTCCTTCAGGCATACAAATCAATGAAGGGTAAATGTCACTGAAGATACATTTTCTTCATTCCCACTTGGACTTCTTTCCAGACAACATAGGTGCTGTGAGTGATGAACATGGTGAAAGGGTTCATCAGGACATTGCCAGGATGGAGAACTGGTATAAGGACAAATTGAATCCATCTATGTTGGGTGACTATTGTTGAACTATCATCCACAAAGCCTTGGACAATGATGAAAATCTACAGCAAAACATTATTAGTTTTGTTTCCTGATGACACCATTACTGTCATAGTATATGCCTCTATAGACATATAGCAATGCTTAGGATGCATCATCATTTTCTGGCAAACTGCACATGATACAGACATGATAAATACATAGTTGTGTTCAATGTGTTAAAATCTATTTGGTTCACTCAGTATGCAAGCAAAGTTTATTGATTAGTCCACTGACCGTATCAACATTAAAGACAAAAACAAAAATGTACACAAGTAGACAATAGACACTATCCTAAGACTCCCATAATAGTGAACTAACATACATTCAAACTTGATTAAGTTAAAAGGTAATTAAAATATCATCATTAAAATGCCAAGGTAAAATTTCAAACCACAAAAATTAAAAATGAAGGTTAAAACAAAGGTTAAAATAGACCAGCTATTACACAATCCCAATCCAGTTCAAATAACTGTGTCACTCCTTTAGTTTACCCCAATTGCCTACAGATATGCAGTTCTCAGCTGTGTTGCTTTATGAAGAAAAAATTTGGTTCAGTCAAAATTGTGGAGGAAACAAAACATTCCCAAAAATTTGGTTACCAGTGATACACAAGAAATTCAAAGAACTCAGCTGCATTCTTGGAATGATATCAGTCATTAGCGCTCCTGAAAAAGGCTCTGTAATGCCAAGCCCAGCTATGTAGACAAAAAGCTTTTGGGGAAAGCAAAACATGGGATAAAATGAAAGTTCTTTAAAGTGTGTGCGAGCACACTAAATCATCAGAGATATTTGAGCATCATTTCTTCTTGAAGATCTGTGTAATACTGTCCTCACAGTCCATGGAAAAAACAGGTTATACATCTTTTGTAATGTGCAAGCAGGGTGGCACTGAACAGCTTGCCAAACACATAATGCCAATAGTTGCAACAGTTGCTCTGGCTGCCAGTCCATTTCCAGAAAGAATTAAAAGTGCTGTGGTGCCCTACAAAATAGAATAATAGAATCATAGAGTTGAAAGAGACCTCAGGGGCCATCCAGTCCAACCCCCTGCCAAGAAGCAGGGATATTGTTTTCAAAGCACCCCTGACAGATGGCCATCCAGCTTCTGTTTAAATCCTCCAAAGAAGGAGCCTCCATCACACTCCGGGGCAGAGTGTTCCACTGCTGAACGGCTCTCACAGTCAGGAAGTTCTTCCTAATGTTCAGATGGAATCTCCTTTCTTGTAGTTTGAAGCCATTGTTCCGCGTCCTAGTCTCCAGGGAAGCAGAAAACAAGCTTGCTCCCTTCTCCCTGTGACTTCCTCTCACATATGTATACATGGCTATCATATCTCCTCTCAGCCTTCTCTTCTTCAGGCTAAACATGCCCAGCTCCTTAAGCCGCTCCTCATAGGGCTTGTTCTCCAGACCCTTGATCATTTTAGTCGCCCTCCTCTGGACACATTCCAGCTTGTCAACATCTCTCTTCAATTGTTGTACCCAGAATTAGACACAATATTCCAGGTGTGGTCTAACCAAAGTGGAATAGAGGGATAGCATTACTTCCCTGGATCTAGAGACTATGCTTCTATTGATGCAGGCCAAAATCACATTGGCTTTTTTTGCCGCCACATCACATTGTTGGCGCATGTTTAACTTGTTGTCCACGAGGACTCCAAGATCTTTTTCACACGTACTGCTCTTGAGCCAGGCGCCCCCCAATCTGTATCTTTGCATTTCATTTTTCCTGCCAAAGTGGAGTATCTTGCATTTGTCACTGTTGAACTTCATTTTGTTAGTTTTGGTCCATCTCTCTAATCTGTCAAGATCTCCTGCTCCTGTCCTCTGGAGTGTTGGCTATCCCTCCCAATTTGGTGTCGTCTGCAAACTTGATGATCATGCCTTCTAACCCTTCATCTAAGTCATTAATGTTGAACAGGACGGAGCCCAGGATGGAACCCTGTGGCACTCCACTCGTCACTTCTTTCCAGGATGAAGAGGAAGCATTGGTGAGCACCCTCTGGGTTCGTCCATTTAACCAATTACAGATCCACCTCACCGTAGTTTTGCCTAGCCCACATTGGACTAGTTTGTTGGCAAGAAGGTCATGAGGGACCTTGTCGAAGGCCTTACTGAAATCCAGGTATGCTACATCCATGGCATTCCTCGCATCTACCCAGCTTGTAACTCTATCGAAAAAAGAGATCAGATTAGTCTGGCATGACTTGTTTTTGATAAATCCATGTTGACTATTAGTGATTACCGCATTTGTTTCTAAGTGTTTGCAGACTACTTCCTTAACAATCTTTTCCAGAATCTTGCCTGGCATCGATGTGAGGCTGACCGGGCGGTAATTCTTTCGGTCATCCTTTTTTCCCTTCTTGAAGATTGGGACCACATTGGCCCTCCTTCAATCTGCTGGAACTTCTCCCGTTCTCCAAGAACTCTCAAAGATGATTGCCAATGGTTCCGAAATGACTTTTGCTAGTTCCTTCAATACTCTTGGGTGTAGTTGATCTGGCCCTGGGGACTTGAACTCATTTAGAGCGGCCAGGTATTCCTGGATGACTTGTTTCCCAATTTGGGATTGGATGTCCTCTAATCTGGGTTGTTGTAGGTTTTTTTCAGGCTATATGGCCATGTTCTAGAGGCATTTTCTCCTAATCCTTCATCCACTCCATCTTGCTGAGGTTGAAGATGACTTTCTTTTTATGAGAAGACCGAGGCAAAGAAGGCATTAAGCAGTTCTGCCTTTTCCCTATCCCGTGTCAGCATTGCCCCATCTTCTCCTCAAAGAGGCCCTATCGCCTCCTTGTTCTTCCTTTTTCTACTGACATAAGAAAAGAAAAGAAGCCCTTTTTATTGTTTTTAATGTCTCTGGCAAGCCTGAATTCATTTTGTGCTTTAGCCTTGTGGACCTTTTCCCTACAGGAGTTGGCTATTTGTTTGAATTCTTCTTTGGTGATTTCTCCCTTTTTCCACTTCTTCTACATGTCTCTTTTGTGTCTTAGCACAGTTAGCAAAGTTCTTTGGACATCCATTCTGGTTTCTTTGCACTCGTCCTATTTTTTCTCTTTGTTGGTACTGTTTGCAATTGCGCCTTGAGTATTTCACTCTTGAGAAACTGCCATCCATCCATAACTCCCTTGTCTTTTAGTATCTGTGTCCATGGAATGCTGCTCAGTGTTTCCTTCATTTTTTGGAAATCAGCTCTCCTAAAGTCCAAAATGCGGGTTTGACTTGTCTTAGTTTCGGCTTTCTATTGTACCTCAAGTTGCAGGAGCACATGGTCACTTGCCCCTAAGGATCCGACCACTTCAACCGCATTGATCAGGTCCTCCACATTTGTTAGGATGAGATCAAGAGTAGCCCCTTGTTGCCTCTTCTACCTTCTGGGCCATGAAATTGTCTGCAAGGCAAGTGAGGAATTTCTTGGACTTTGTACTCTTGGCCGAGTTTGTTTTCCAGCAAATATCGGGATAGTTGAAATTGCCCATGACTACTACATTTCTTCTCTGTGCCTGTTTGGTCAACTGTTGGCAGAAGACTTCATCAAGTTCTTCCTCCTGGCTTGGAGGTCTGTAGTAAATGCTTACATCTTTTTGAGTCCCAGTTCCATTGATTCTTATCCAGATGCTTTCAAGCTGGTTTCCCAGTTTGCTGTCTTGCATCTCTTTTGCAGTGTAATGGTTTTTGACACATAAGGCTACTCTGCCTCCTTTCCCCTTTGTTCAGCTTCTGTGAAAGAAGTTATAGCCCTCCATGTCTACATTCCACTGATAGGAGTCATCCCACCAGGTTTCAGTGATGCCTATGACATCATATTTGTGGTGTTGTGCTAAAAGTTGTTTATTTCCCATGCTCTGTGCATTAGTGTAAAGACATGTGAGCCCCCAAGATCTTCTCCTGAGCTGTTTATTTGGGATTATTGTGCTTTCGGTACTTGGTCCTTGTTGTGTTTGTGGAGCCCTCCGTTTGGCTTTTTGGCGGTTCCCTGACATTGTGGGTAAAGCACTGTTTGCAAGGCTGTTGTCCCCCTCTCCCGGTGGACCTAGTTGAAAGTGCGCCTAATGAGGTTTGCGAGTCTGTGAGCAAAAAGGTGTTTTCCTACTTGTGTGAGATGTACCCCATCCCTTGCCAGTAGGCCATCCTCCTAGAAAAGCAGGCCATGGTCGAGGAAGCCAAAGCATTCCTCCTGACACCATTTTCTAAGCCGGTTATTAACCTGTAGTATTTTTCTGGCCCTTGTAGGACCGTGTCTTACAACTGGGAGGAGGGATGAAAAAGACCACCTGTACATTACATTGTTTTAGCTTTGTTCCGAGAGCTCGAAAATCATTTGTGATCTTTTGAAAAGTATGCCTAACAGTATCATTGGTTCCTACATGAATCAACATGAGGGGGGATGGCGATGGGACTTGAGAAGCCTGGTGAGCCTCTGAGTGATATGGTGTATTTTTGCCCTCGGTAGGTAGCATATTTCTCGAGCCATCCCATCTGGTCTAGAAATGACGGCTTCAGTTCCTCTAAGGAGGGAGTCGCCTACTACCAAGACCTGTTTACTTTCAGGATTGACAGGGTCCTTTTGTGCAATATAGTGTGTAGGTCCCTATAAAAGTGAACCTGTTGATGTGAATTGTGTAGGTGTAAAGTGTTGTCCTCCTCCTCGACATCCCCGGTGCATTAGTCAAGGACAATCCATTGAGATTTGTCCAAGAGCCTATCGTTCTCCTGTGTGTGTTCCTGTTGCACCTGGTCTATGGTTGGGGGTGGTACACCTGCATGATTGTGTAAGTGTGAATGTTGTGAAGTGTTGTCCCAGTCAGGGCTATCACCCGCACACTGATCAAGGACGAGCCACTGATCAGTATCTAAGCCGTTCTGGTCCTCCCCAGTATGTTGTGTTTCTTGGTCAGGTGTTAGTTGTGTTAGTTATGTGAGATTTTGGAATCTATTGTGTAACTGCAGCTGAGCAGAAGTATTCTGAGGAGGCTTCCTGGTCCTATGTCTCTTTCTAAGGGTGACATTTCTCCAAGCCTGAGGGTTGTCCACATCTGAAGTGATCTCCTCTTGAGCCTCCCCATAATGTTGGTGTGATATGGGTTGCATGTCTAGGACAGTGTGCTGTGTGGGGTCTAAGAACAGCTCAAGTTCCCAAATGTCCTTAAGGGTCTTAATACGGTCCTCAAGTTGTTGGACCCTCTTTTCCATGTAAGTGATCTGTTTACACTTGAGGCAGATGTAATTGAGTAATTGTTGTGTGAAAAAGTTGAACATGCCACAACTTGTGCATGAGATGGGAAGATTTTGTCTTTGTTCCATCTGGAGGCTGCTAAATTATCTCCCCTTTAGTGTGTTTTTATGTTGTCTGTATGCAGGGGTGAAAGTGTAGGTTAGTAAGTGTAGGTTAGTAAGTGTGTTGTGGGAGCACAACTGCCACTTGAGCTCAGGCCCTGGCTTACATAGGTTAAACAGGAATGACTCACTGCCAGAACAATGCCTGACTAAAAAAATAGCCTCGCCCCGCCTCTCAAACAAAGCTAAAAGAATTTAGCTTCGCCCCGCCTCACAAACAAAGCAAACACTCACAGCAGCTGAACTTAAACACTCACTCAGATTCCTAGTGCCCTCATGAGGTGCCAGTTACTTGAGAAATAATGAAATACATTCAATCACTGAGATTTTTTTGTGTGTTCACAAAATTTTTAGCATTTTGTTTCTTAATGAACAGTGCTAGGTTAGTTTTTTATAACCATGTTTGTGTTTGACTTGATATTTGCTTGTTGCAGAATGGGCACCCCACGATTCATATTTATTTTATTTTTTATAATCAAGTATCAGCATTTGCTTGTCATCAAAGTAATATAACATAGTCATGTACTAAAACTCTAAATCAATAGGAATTGTGCACTTTTGATATTTATTGTCTTATAAAGTTTTATAGGACAGTAATTAAAACCTCTCTGACTTAAATCCACTCTTTTAACAAAGAATCCTTGTTAGGGCTAGGTTTTGTCAAGTCTACTGAGTAGAGTTGACAATATTCTTTACTGTTCAAAGCTTTAATCTTGTAATGTGTTGCTCAAAGCAGTTACATAGATTAGTTTAATAATGTCAAAAAGTAAATTGAACAGTGAACCTGTTATGCATAGAAAAATGTAACTAGAAATTTAGACACCGTCTACTAACACCATGGTCCATTAACTGCAGTGGAACCCTGCTGACTTGGAAAATAAAGTAGAATAAGGATGCCATGCAAGCCAGCAGGGTGCTACCAGCACACTATTGGATTTGGACTAGCAAAACTAGATGCAGTCAGAAACTGATGTAAGCTTTTACAGATAAACTTCCACTTGACTGACAGTTGGAATGGAACTGCAGCTGTGGATGATCAACCCTCCAAGATTAAAAATGAAGGAACCTGCTTTATACTGAGCCAGACCATTTTTTTGTCCAGTGGTTTTCTCCCAATTTATTTTTAAAAGTAAAAAATGCAGATTTTTTTTTCAGTCTTATTGCATTAGTTTGCCCCTGCACTGCCAATACGAGAGATATTAATCGAAACCAGGAATCATTTTGCAAGTAGAGACACTCATTTCCTTTAATGTCCCCACCATGAAGATATGGTACAATCAGGCCTCCATATTCGGGGTTAGGGTGAAGGTCCAATGACAATGAAAAAATGAATAAAGAAAATTGCTATTTTCCTATCTGAGAGAATTGTTTTCTGGGGATTTCTAGGTCTTCCAAAATAATTATATGGTCAATTTCTGCTGGAAGCTGATCATAGAATTGCATAGGAGGACATAGAGATTTCTAGAGAGTTGCTCTCCCTAGAAAAGTCTAGATTCTCCAGCACAGTGGTTCTCAACTTGTGGTTTTCCAGATATTTTGGCCTTTAACTCCTAGGAATCCTAACAACTGGTAAACTGGCTGGGATTTCTGGGAACTGCAAGCCATAATACCTGGGGACCCACAGGTTGAGAACCACTGCTCTAGCATGACTGGAGAAAGTAGATGATAGAGTTGCACTCGAGAACCTAGAGAATCCTAGAGATAACACTTTAAATGGAATCCCTGGATAATCAAATCCACAAAAGTCAAAACTGCAAATATTGAAAAAATGACTGCATTAGAATTTTCCTAGATGCTACTGGTGTGTTAGAAGACTCTATTCTGTTAATTGTCTTAGTGGTCCATGACATGGGTTCATATTTGAAGAGCAAAAGAGATACCCAAATGGCTTCAGATTTGTATATTTGTATATCATTTTTATGTGGGCTTTCATTGGTGCCTCTACCACCACCACCACCCCCCCCCAACCCATCTCTTTAGTGACAGTCCATATAGCATATTTGTGAGTATGCAATCTCTATTCTCATTGTCCTCAGCAATATCGATCATAATAACTCCAATATCTGTTCATTCTCTCCCTCAAAAACTGAAAAAATTAATAGAAACATTTAAAATGTCCAGGGTAACTAGCCCAATGTTGTCAATCCAAACAGGGGAACATAGAAAGTTGCTTACATTGAGTGAGACCCCTTGTCCATCTCACCTAGTAATGTCTCCTCTGACTGACCGCAGTGATCTGAAATTTCCTAGCATTACCTGGAAATCCTAAATCAGGGGTTCTCAAACATTTTAACCACAGAGCCAGTTCATGGTCCCTCAGACTGTTAGGGGGACAAACTATAATTTGAAAAAAGAAATGAACAAATTCCTATGCACACATGCTGCACATGTCAAGACCCAGGCTCACAACAGCACACAATACAATATTTACAAAAAAAGAATTTTAACCAACATAATAATAATAATAATAATAATAATAATAATAATAATCTTTATTTATACCCCACCACCATCTCCCCCAATGGGAACTCGGAACGGTTTACATGAGGCGAAGCCCAAACAACAAATTACAATAAAATAAAAATGAAAGACACAAATGACAGCACAGTGAAATACATAAAACATATGGACACAATAAGCAATATAAAAATACAATATCCACAATCACAATGGCAAGGAGTGGGCCGCATGTGCAAGATAAAATGTTAAAAGTAAGAGTGAGTCAAAAGAGAAGCAGATTATTTGTAAAGGAGAGCTCATAAAGAAACAGGGTTGTAAAAAACAGGACTTCATACAAGCGGTGGAAGTGTACTCCGAGGGGAACAATAGTGTATGGTTGTGTAGCTACTCTCCGAGGGCACAATGGAAAAGCCAGGTTTTGAGATCCTCTTGAAGGTTTCTAAGGTGGGGGCTTTCCTAATCTCTCCGGGCAATGAGTTCCAGAGTCGGGGGGACCACAGAGGAGAAGTCTCTCTCTCTCTTGTACCCACAAGACGAGCCTGTGAAATTGGCAGGGATGAAAGGAGGGCCTCCCCCAAAGATCGAATAGCTCAGGCTGGTTTATGGAGAGAGATTTGGTCACGAAGGTAGGCGGGTCCCAACCGTTTAGGGCTTTGTAGATGATGACCTGCACCTTGAATTGGGAAAATAAACGGCAGCCAGTGAAACTCCTTAAACAGGGGGGTTGACCACTTCCTGTAACTTGCTATTTATCTGGCTGCCGAACATTGGACGAGTTGTAATTTCTGGGCTGTCTTCAAGGGTAGCCCCACATAGAGTGCATTGCAGTAGTCTAGTCTAGAGGTAACTAAGGCATGGACCACCATGGTCAAGTCAGACTTCACAAGGTATGGTCACAGTTGGCGCACAAGTTTTAATTGTGCAAAGGCCCTCCTGGTCACCGCCCACACCTGCACATCAAGCATCAGCACTGAGTCCAGGAGGACCCCCAAACTGTGGACCTGTGACTTCAGGGGGAGTGCAACCCCATCCAGTACAGGTTGCCACCCAATACCCTGGTCAGATGAGCAACTGACCTGGAGGACCTCTGTCCTGTCAGGGTTAATCTTCAGCTTGTTCGTCCTCATCCAGATCACCACAACAGCCAGGCACTGGTTCAGTATCCGAGGGGTTTCCTTGGATTCAGGTGGAAAAGAGTAGTGGAGTTGGGTGTCATCTGCATAGAGGTGGCACCATACTCCAAAACTCTGGATGACCTCTCCCAGTGGTTTCATGTAGATGTTGAATAGTATGGGGGAGAAAATAGATCCTTTCAGGACCGCACAGGTCAAAGTCCCCCAGCTTCACCGACTGGGATCGACCCTCCAGGAAGGACCGGAGCCACAGTAAAACCGTGCCCACGAGTCCCATTCCAGCAAGTCTCCCCGGAAGGATACCATGATCAATGGTATTGAAAGCCGCTGAGATGTCCACCAAGGCGACCAAAGCCATCCCGGTAAACTTGCCAGCCTTTCAATGGGAGATATGGGCCTACTATTAGCTGGTGAGAGAGTCAAGTTAATTCAGATTGTTGTTGTTGTATGTCTTCAAGTCATTTCAGACTTAGGGAGACCCTAAATCTAAAGCAAAGGGTCATGGCTGGGTAAATGACCTTGGAGAGCAGCATCTTCTCTTGGGAGCATATTACCCTATCAGAGATGTTTCTTGTTGGTTTCCATATTCCTAATCAAATAACATCTTGTGTCATCCAATCATATGATGAGGACTGGCATGTTCAGAGCAGTGTAGTGGTATGGATCATGAAACAAATGGCCCTCAAGGCAGTACCAGACACCCTGCAAACTGAATTTGGTTAAGGTTAACCATTACATGAAGACTTGTACAATTCACCCCAAGAACCCTTTCCTTCTGGAAAAAAAATCAATTTCAGGAGAGACTATGAATAATAGTGAAATGAAGTGAGGGGCTTAACATTTTCTCTGCCTCACTGCCCTCTCCTAGTGTTGATTTTTGCAGATAATGTTAAAAAGAATAATTAGGAGGATTTTCTTTCCTAATGAGTGGAATTCTTGTTGCTCTTGAATAAAGTATTGTCATTGTACTTTATATACTATAATGTATCCCATTGTACCACAACCTTTGTCATTCATATCTTATGTGTATCTGCCCCACTCCCCCCAAAACCTCAACTACTATATGTATTCCTTGGTTTACCTGGGTTGTGGATCTGCTGAGCGTGCAATGTCATTTAGACACCAATATACTTAAGGGTTTGATAATTTTCAAAATAAAATATTCTTGATTTTGGAGAGGGGAATCCTGAAGGAAACTCTCTTTGCAAAAACTGGGCAGTGGGGGGTGGGGGGAATATTTATATTTTCTGCATGACACTGTGTTTGGTGAATTTATTGTGCCATTGTTGAATGTCAATTTAAAACTTGCCATAAATGCATCATTTGTAAATTGCAAACATTTAAGCAACACAGAATGCTGTTAACTTCATTGCCAGCCCCTTAAAGCACTGTTAAATGGGCACTAAATGTCCTATGAAGTAATTTCTAAGATTTATTCACTTTCCCTGATTAGCCTTAAGCAAGATAAAAATGTTACAAGAGCTCATTGAAGCAGAACAGTCAGTTACTCAATGCAGAAGTGGGGATTCTATAGAAGTTTTATTTGAAAACATAATGACTGTCAAAGCTTTTTTTAGTCTGAGGTTACTTGATAAGAGTTACATTTGGTGGAAATCATGTGAATAATGCAAATGTGAACATGTGGATTCATAGTTCAGTCATGTTGTACAACTTAAACAATATCAATTTTTCTTCAATCTGATGTCCAGTTTGATACAACAGCTACTGTAGTTAATAGTAGCTACCAAATACTAGCATGCTGGCTTCATAACCTGCCAAGCCATTGGGTACAGAAACATATATATAGACTTGTTTGTGGGGAGAAGCAGTTGCATATAAGAGATTTATTTATTATTTATTTATTTACAGTATTTATATTCCGCCCTTCTCACCACACAGGGCTCTCAGGGCCGATTATAATGCACATATACATGGCACAAACATTCAATGTCAGTTGGACATACAACATATATAGACAGATGCAGAAGCAATTTAACATTCCAGCTGTGTCCAAACTTTTCTGGCTTCATGAGGGTATGCTGCTGTTTCACCATCCATTGTGACACTGAGTCCTTTGATGGAGTCCTTCCTCATTCTTCTCCATGCTGCTGGATGGTTTTTATGATGTCATAAATTAGTTAAACTAGCCTTCCCGCATAAGAGGTACCCAAATCTGTCCTATTTGACAGATGCAACTGCCTTTCGGGCTGCATAGGTCGACAGCAAGCTAGACAAATGGCCGGAAGCTCACTATGACCCGGGCTGGCTTCGAACTCATGACCTCTCAGTGAGTAGTGATTTAAAGTGGCTAGCACTCAACTAACTGCACCAAAGCTGGATTGTACCATAAATCTATTCCTGAGATCCTCGAAGGAGGCAATTTCCCCAGTCCCACCACGTTCAGAGATACAGCTGGTGGTGCCAGGGATTGCTCAGTATTTACTTCTAGGCTGCTGAACTTCCTTCCCAGGGAAGCTAGAACGTCCTCTCCTTGTTATCCTTTCATTGCCAGGAAAATACTTCTGTATTCCAAAAGGCTTATAGAACTGAAGATATAAAAGAAAGGTATTTTCTTTAATATACTTTAATGTTGATCTTTTTATGTTTTTAACTATATTGTAATCATTTTAATTTGTAAACTGCTGGGTTTTTTGGGGAAAAGTTGGGCTGATAACAATTATCAGGTATGTGTGCCTTCAAGTTGCCAGTTGACTTACGGTAACCCCATATAGTTCAAAAGGTTTTTTAAGGGGGAAATACATAGGTTTCAGGACCTGTCATTACTTGGTCATCCTGCAAACAAGTATATCATTATACTCATTATAATAATAGATGATATTCAAAATGTATATCCAGCTTCTGGCATGAGTTGATCCCAATATCTGTAAAATGGCCCCAGGATACTTTTAATTCTACCATGTGGAAAATCTGAGGGTCTTACAACAACAAACCACATTTAAAAGGTCCCAAAGAATTCCTTATACAATACTGTAACCTGATTACCAAACAAGATAAATTAGATTGCAACCTTCGAAAGCACTTAAAATGGAGAGAAATATGTGATTTTCCTTGTTTTGGGATTATTTTCTGAAACAATGTGAAAGGTTTTACACATCAAAACTGGTTTTGCTCAGCCTCCTGTGCTTTCATATCTATATCCTGTTTTGAGCATTGGGAAAAACATTTATAGAATTATCACTCCCCATTCCACAGTAATAATTATAACACAATATACAGTTCATTTACAGAGCTATAAAGATTTGTTTCATATTGCAGCATATTACACAGAACATTGCTTTCCAAAGCCTGGAAATGTACAACAGTCTTTTTTTTTTAAAAAAAAATGAACAAATATATTGTATGATTATTGCCTCATTTTCAGATACAGTTCAGCAGCTTAGAAGCAGTTGAAGCACATAAAGATGCTTTAATTTATACAGGTCACTAAGAAACAGTGCAACCAAGTGAAAATTGACTCTGTATTCAAGAAACTGGTTTGTTATTCTAGGAAAAAAACCTTTGCTCTAGAACTTAAATTTACTAGTAAAAAATTTGAAGTCTGTAAATAAACAGGAAATGGAAGACAAAAAAAAGAGTCAACACATTGATTTTGCTGTGTAAAATGTTTGCATTTTCAGAAAAATTAAAAATACTAACTATGGAAAATATATTTGTGTTGTATATATACTCACTTATAGTGAAAAATATTTATTTATTTATTTATTTATTTATTTATTTATTTGCGACATTTATATGCCACCCTTCTCACCCCCAAGGGGACTCAGAGCGGCTTATAAGATATATATACATACAATATATTATATTATTAGCATAGTACAATATTCGTATTATATATGACTATATTGTACTATACCATTATATTGTAATATTATTAGTAATATTACATGTAATATAAAATATATAATTATAATATCATATTATTATTAGTAGTAGTATATTGTATTATATTATAATATCATAAATATTAAAATATATGCTTGCCAATCAATTATAACGATCAGCAGGACTGCTCAGCCAAATTATAACAATGCACACCTCCACTACTGGATAGCTTGCTGAAATATAGAGGGAGAATTGTTGTTGTACCAACTGTATATTTAAAAGCTAGGTACTGGGAACCACTGGAACTGAGTGACTTAAAAGTGATTCTTTAAAAGGTTCCTGCTGCCACCAATATTACTAATGAACAGGCTGAGGTTCTATTGAAAGGTGGTTTAGTAACACACTCTGTGTTACTATGGATTTCTTAGAGGCTGTTAAAAGATTACTGGAATAACACTTACACCACAAAGGTATTCACACTGAGGCTGATGTCAGTTGATAAAACTAACAAGAACTGTTATTTGAACAGACTTGAATATTTCAGGTACAAATGCTTGATGGTTTCAGTAAAGGTTTGGTATCAAAAAGCTTGTGGTTACATTTGAGAAGAGATCTTAAAAACTTCTGGGTTTCAAGTCTTAAAAGTTACAGCACAGAAAATTACCTCAGGAAATGAATCTCTGAAGTTAACTCCCACAAAAAAAAACCCTTAGGAAACTAGCCAAAACTGGACCTAGCCTTCCTTAAGGAAAAGAACAGACTGCTAATGGGGTTCTGTTCCCCACAGTATTCTAGCTATATTTTCTATAGCTATTCTGAATACTATCCAAAAGACTAACCCAAACTCTTCTTGCTAACACCCTTCTTCTCTCAACCCTTTCCAAGCTCCAACTGACAATCTGGGAACCCAAGCCTCAGTTTAATAGTCACTTTTCCCCTTCAGATCACTTAGGCTCCACCCCCATCTTCTTAACCAATTCTAGCCTTCTAGCTTTCCCTCCAAGACTAGAACATGCCCCCTTAAGGCAAACCTAACCAGGCATCTCTCTGTCTCCCTTCTCCAAAATGGATGCCATGGCTTCGCCAGGCCCACTCTCCTAGGCCTAAGCTAGCCTGCCAAGGTAAGGGATTCATTACAATATACAATATATTATATTATATTATATTATATTATATTATATTATATTAGTGCCACTGTGGGGCCTTTCTTTGGAAGAGAATGATGTTGTCTGCTTTCCCACCATTATCAGTCGAGGGTAGAAATGTAGGATTTTGTATCACAATTTTTCATGGTAGTCATAAGAGGGTCTTGTCTTACTCCCTTTCTCTGAAGATCAAGACAGGCTATTTTAGAAAGACTTTGGTTCAGAAATGGTTGTTCCTTATAGCAATGATTGTTTGAAGTGTAAACATGCCTTGCCTTGTTAGTTAGTTAGTATCAGCTTCTTTCTTCCCCTTTTGATGCTGTTTTATTGTTTCATGAGCTCTTAGCCATCCTGAGTCCCACTTCAGGGGTTGAGAAGGACAGAATAGAAATGCAATAAATAAATAAATAATAAAATAAATTATCAAAATATATTTGCTAAGCTCCAAGGCCATGAAACAAGGATCCTGAAAGTTGGCACGCATGCCAGAATGACCCTGGGGACATGAATATCTGGGTTATTTTGTTTTAAAAACAGGTTGAAATATCACATTTAGTCACTCGCTAGAATTAGGAAGTAGCCTTCCTAATTGTTAGTTTTGGATGACACTACAGAGGCTAGTATCAATTCCTCCTCTGCCCTTTCTCGTTGCTGTCCCAACATAGGTCCTACCTGTGTATATCTCTGCTCCCTTTTGAACCTTGCCCAATCCTTACACTTGCATTAAAGCAAAAGTTTCTACTTCTTCGTGTTTTGGAGAAGAAGAAAAGGCTGAATGAGTTTTTTGGGTAGAAGAGAAAAACGAGATAAGTAGTAAACATTCATATCAGCTAAGAAAATCCACCAAGCCAATTTATTTTTAACCACACAGGGATGTGGAAATAGTTGAGACCAACCCCTACATTTAACATGCTAAATCATGACTAATTCAATTTTCTTCCCTAGAATAAACACTTTAATAATCTCCATGCTACATTAAAGTATTATGTGTCACATCACATTGTATTTATTGAATTAACCTTTACCTGACATTTATATCCAATACTATGGGGAGCTTTTCAATAAATCATTTAGCAAAATGGAAACTAAATGGCCGAATGGCAAAAGATAGCACTGATCCTAAGTACTCTGCAATTGAAGCTGAAAGATAAAGGCACTTCATGATACAAATGCATCTCCTTTCCTGTATCAATAGACAATACATAAATGGGTTGGCATTAAGGACTAAAAGCTGCATATTTCTGAGAGATTCAGGGCATTTCTCATTGACATCTCCCTACAACAATAGCTCTTTCACAGCCAAGTCAGAGCTCCTTTCATATCTCCCACAATTATTTCCCCCCTATAGTTTTAGTTTATAAAATAAACTCGAGTGTATGAGAGGAATCAATATCCCACACCTCCATTATTTAAAAATCATGTTCACCCAAAAAGGATCCAAGTTGATTATTCAAGCAAATAGAATTACCAACATACTGATCCAACTGTTTGGATTTCTAAAGGCTCATCTCCTTTAATTTCACTGCTCATCTTCACTCTCCTTACAAATGAAGAAAGAAGTTATAAAGGAAAGTGAGAAAAGAATATAGGTTCTGCCTACCTCCCTGCAGTTTTGTATCTGAACACTGAAGCTGAGTCACAGGAGTGAAAGGGATCCCCAGGTGTTTTGGCCTGCAGCTCCCAGAAATCCCAGCCAATTTATTGGGATTTTTGAGAGTTGGGGGCCGGTGCATCTGGGGTCCTATGAATTGGGAGGCACTGCCTTAGGATCATGAGAGGGAAAGGGCGAGGCCCTGGTAGAATGCTTAAAGGATTGGTCCAATGTTTTATTTGTGTATGGGGTTATTATGTTTAATGGGTTTAAATGTTATTTATATGCTTATTTTTTCTAGTGATTTTATGTTATGATTTATATGATTTGTATAATGAGGCATTGAATTTTTGCTTAGATGTATGTTGTACGCCACTTTGAGTCTCCTGAGGGGTGAGAAGAGCGGGATAGAAATGAAGTAAATAAATAATAAATAAATATTTACTTTGTTCTAAATGCTTTCTACTGAGGCGAGCATAGTTTGGTAAAAATACAGTGAAAAGCAAAATTGCTAACAGATTTTTGAGACTCTAAAATGGCAGGGGGCAGGTGGAGGAATAAACCTGACATGCTTTTATAGGATTGGTTGAATCACAAGCTGTTCTCCCTGAACATCCCCAGGGGAATTTTCACACTTTCTCCTTTGTGTGCAGATCTGTTGGTGTAGCTGTCAACACTCCAATGAGACATCTCTCTTTTACCATTGACAACTGCCTGCTGTTAAATAAGTTTTTAATTAAATGTTCACAGTTGCACAATATTATTGTATTTACACTTATGGTATCTGATCAGATCTATCATCTTGTGGAGAAAATGTGACTCTTTCCTATGCCGTGTGCATTTAGGGAAAGTGGGTGATATGAAGTGAAAAATGTTTCCTCACTACTAATGCACACAACAGGAAAATGCACATGCACATTGACATATTAACAGGCTTTCTTCATCAAAGCTACATTAGCCTAAAATCCTAGACACATTTTCTCTGGGGTTTACCTGTAGATTATTACACCGTCAGTCACCATTTTCATAAAACAGGATCTTAGCAACCACAAGATGATCTTCTAAATTTAATTGACTTGAAACGACTCCATCAGTCCTGACAGCATAACTGAAAAGGCAGTGGTTAAGCAACTGATATTGCTGTTCAAAAAACAAGCAAGGTCATGATGATTTTTAACATGTAATTAAATCTGTGTTTGTCATACTTTCCAAGCTTGTTGTGTTGGTGGGAGGGAGGCAAAGTATATAACTGGTAGAACACCATTTGCATGCAGAAGGATTCCAGTTCATCTTTCTCCTCTATAGGTTAAAGCCATTACACCACAAAGACTCTGGAGACATTTTGCTAATTACTAAACTAGTTAGTCACAGATCTTCATAGGAAGATCCTTCCAGACTAATGTTTCTACCATGGTGCAGAGTTCCCCTGCCCTGCTAAGGATTCTAGGTTATATTCAAGAACAGAGTGATGCTTATTTATTTCTCCAGATGTTGTTGAATGGCAACTCAAGGACTTGTCATTTTTGGGTACACTTCCCAAAAGCGAGCAGTATATTGGGTATATTTCCCCTACTTGTTGTGGAGTGAGAGTCACCAATGCTTTGGTGCTTGCATGCCAATCTAAAATGTTGGGGAAAACATCACGAGGCAGAACAACAAATGGTGACCACATCCATCATATCCAAGTCTCAAGATACATAACCCACAAAAATACCATAGTATTATGGCAGCAAAGGCAAAGAATCAACAAATACCCCATCCCAAGCAGTAGCATTTGTTAGTTTGTGAAATATTGCAAAACACATCTGTTCTTTTACTTGCAACAAGATAGCATGTAACTCCTTTTGAAATTATCAGTGTCCTGCAGTTTTTTGGCACCTAAATCAGCTGCCTCGGGCAACTGTCTCTGGTGTGGAAATTTCTTCATCATTCAAAAATGAGATAGTTGAGTCTCACAGGAGACATTCAGTTCTTCACTTATAATTACATCCAGACCAAGAATAAAGAGATGGGCTATTTATACACTGGGTGAACTAGGAAAATAGGCTTATCTTTATTAACTGTTAACCATGTAAGAGTGCAACTCTGGGACCCTTTCACAATGTACATATTACGATTCCACATTAACAGCTCTGGGAACATCTCATGGACTTCTATAATTTGTAGTTTAGGAAGGGTATGTCTCAGGCAAAAACTTCTAGTTCTTCACCAGGATACAAGTTCTGGAATTTTATAGAATGCACTTTTACATGGCACTTCAAATTTAATTATAAGCTTATAATTGCACCATATGCAAGGACTGCTGTAAAAGTGTGCAATGAAGCTTTGCATTCAACCTTGCACTTCATTTCTTTCTGTGTGCTGTCATTTCACAGGCACAAAATGCAAACAAAAACCTCATACTTAACTAGAAAGACTTTGCAATAGCTGGAATAGATGCAGACTAGTTTCCAGACTTTACATTTACCTAATATACAAATGAACATTCCTTCATTTGCCTCTTCTCATAGGAACTTCAGATTTATATACTGAGAGAGAAATGGATGAGGATGGGCAACTCATCACATTTTCTTCATGTGACAAGTTGCAAAGTCAGGAGATATTCAGAAGTTTACAGGAAACTGTGGAGCAGGCATCCTCAAACTGTGGCCCTCCAGCTGTTTGGATTTCCAACTCCCAAAAGCCCTAGCCAACATGTTCAATGGTCAGGAATTCTGGGAGTTCAAAGCTCAAATAGTTAGAGGGTCACAGTTTGAGGATGCCTGCTGTGGAGTGTCTGTAGACTTAGTGACAAACCGGACATCTGTATTGGGTACCATTTGGTTTTCTGATGTAAGACTTGTTTGACAGTGGGATATGTTACCTTGGAGCATGGTAGAGCCTACTTCTCTGATAGCTTCTATTAGAAGACCATCTGTCAGGAGTGCTTTGATTGTGTATCAAAGCAGTCCTGTGCATGGCAGGGGTTGGACTAGATGGTCCTTGTGGTCTCTTCCAACTCTATGATTCTATGGTTCTAAAACAATGGCATTTAGATTTATTGCATGAACAGTTAGATGTAATATATAGGGTTTTTTCCAGTAACAAAATAAATTCCATAAATTGATCATGAGGTTAGCTGAATCAGAAGAAGATGATCACAACGGGATTTATGGCCTAAAAATATTACCATTACCATTATCATATAGTAAAGGTAAAGATTTTCCCCTGACATTAAGTCCAGTCATGTCTGACTGGGGGTTGGTGCTCATCTCTAAGCTGAAGAGCCGGTGTTGTCCGAAGACACCTCCAAGGTCATGTGGCCACCATGACTGCATGGAGCACTGTTACTTTCCTACTGGAGCTGTATCTATTGATCTACTCACATTTGCATGTTTTTGAACTGCTAGTTTGGCAGAAGCTTGTGTGTGTGTGTGTTCAGTTACCCTACATTTAAGAGCGTTTAGAGAATTGGTGTGTTAGTAGTACCTCTCAATTACATTTGGATTGTCTATATAGAAAAATATAAACTTTCTGTAATGTTTAAAAAGGGAAGAGGGGATGATAGTAAAATACAGTAAATGTTTACCTATCCAACACTAACTTACTAACATATGAAATTAAACTGTTAGATTCATTAGGCAATAACTAAAATTAGATAAAAGATTTAAAATAAAAAATCTAATAATAGTGCAAACAAAATTTTAATGGTGAAGAACTGGGATAGAAGAGAAGAAGAACATAGGATAATACAAGATGATATGAAGACTGGACTTAAAGTTAGAGGACATTGTCTCTCTTCTCCTTGTTATAGGGAATGTATATAATTTTTAATATTTTGAGGAAAACGTGTAATTATAACTGATTTGAAGAAATAAATGTATTGATTTTAATTTTGTACTTTATTTATTTATTTATTTATTTATTTATTTATTAAGAGCATTTCTGTCCTGTCCTTCTCTGGAAGCTTTTAAACAGAGGCTGGATGGCCATCTGTCAGGGGTGATTTGAATGCAATATTCCTGCTTCTTGACAGGGGGTTGGACTGGATGGCCCATGAGGTCTCTTCCAACTCTTTGATTCTATGATTCTATGAGGGACTCAGGGCAGTTATCAGAAGGCACAATTTGGTGCCAAACAATATACAACATAAAATACATTTCACCTACATTAAAAACAGTTATAAATACATTAAAAATACATCATTTCATGTCATCCTCCAAATCAATCCATAGTGGTCAGTTCAAACAGTCCATTAAAACCGTCTTCAAGCCATTGCTGTCAACTAAAAAACAGTCAGTTAAAACCATCTAGCCTGTGAACACTTGATCCCATAACCAGGGTTTGAGCTTTTTCTGGAATTTCATGAGGGAGGGGCAGATCTAATCTCGTTAGGGAGAGTGTTCCACAGCCTAGGGGCCACCACTGATAAGGCTCTGTCTCTCGTTCCCATCAAACGTTATTGTGATGGTGGCAGGACCGAGAGCAAGGTCTCTTCAGATGATCTTAAGGTCCTTGGGGGTTCATAGAGGGAAATATGTTTGGACAGGTAAGCTGGGCCAGAGCCATTTATTTCCCCCTCCCTCTGATGCCTGCCCTCTCCCTCTGCACCACATTAGATAGTTGTAAATACTTAATTCACTAACAATAATCTCATTACCATGACCTTCTTTATCTGTTTTTGTGGTGTGAAAATTAGAAAGAGAGAGAGAGAGATTAGCTGATTATATGCTTGGTGATATGATTGATGTTTGAACGAAAGGGTAACTGTGCTGGCACCCAGTTGATTCCTTTCAATAGGGCCTGAATAGGTAAAATTTCTAGCAGATTGTAGCCATGACAGTATAAAATAATCACCTTCCAATACTCTGATTAATTTTCCCCTGTTTGAGCTCACTCATTAATACACCTGTGTCTCTGGATTGCAAACAAAAAAAGTTTGTAGTTTATTTGCAAAAGTTATGCCTGCAAAAATAAGATAAAGTTCTCCATAGTTATATAATGTTAACGAATTAATGCAATTGCATTTGGCACCTCTGCTAGAACAAAACCAATACTATTTTAATAGACTAATCTATCAAGCACGGAAGAATCTACTATACATTTAATATTGTAAGAAAAATGGGATATGCTAATAAAACCGTCTAAAAGGACATTGGAAAATAATTTTAAATTGTTAATATTTGTCTCTGTTTTCTTGTATAACTACAGTTTTCAAATTATTTTCATGATGCAATTTGACTCAGTGTATTTAGAGATTATTGATTCTAGTGCTATAGCTTTCAATGTTATTAAAATAAGAATAAAATTATCTGATGCTATGTAAGTACTATGTTCATCATATGCACTGGAATCCTTTTTCCAGTGGGTGAGCAGTTTTAATTCCCATCAGCAATATGAGCTATGAAGTTCCCTTCAAATGTTCACTATATCAGGAAACCTAAAGATCTAGGATATAATGGTGATGTTGGAGATTTCCTATTGTATACTGAAATGGAATGCCCGAATTTCCTAGGTCTTGCCCAGGGCCAGTTGATCAATGGCTATTAAAGTACAGTATAACCTCTACGTTCACTGGGAAGTATATATATATATCACCTCCCTAGGAAGTTCTACATACTCTAGCATAACTTGCTGGTCAATTCCTAGTGGAAGTTGACCATAGAATTCTATTGGAGGACCTACACATTCCTAAAAAAGTGATCTTTCTAAGAATCTCTAATTCCTGCAACGTGGCTCGATGATAAACTTCCACCAGAGTCATCGTCCAATGCTCAAACCACTAAACCAGGCTAGCTTGGGTTAAATTTGAAGAAAGAAGACAATAAATATAGAAATTATAATCACCTACACTACTGCTCACTTTAAATTTGTCCCATCTTGCAGTAATTTTTTCTAGAACAATGTAGGATGCATTCTGAGTTACAGACACTGATCTTTTAGTGGCTGTAAATTTGCAAGTAGTTAATGCTAAAAAGTCAATGAGGACAAAATCCTGGGCAAATATATATCCTACTGAACTCGATGTGGCTTATTATAAATATATATCTCAAGAATTTAATTTGGGCTAGATTTCAAATGAGAAGCTGACGATAGTGCATATTCTGTGAACACACAATTAAACCACTTAAGGAAATGGTAGATTTGAAGATAAGAAATTGCCTGTGTGATATATGGTGTAGTCAGTAGAGGTGTGCAAAGCGGCCGAAATCTGATTGGTAATTCATTTCAGAGATTCAGATATCCCCCTCTTCATTACATAAAGATTTGGAGGAGTCTCGTTTCATTTCATAATCTGAATCTCCAAAGCTTTGTAATTATTTCATTAAGATTTGTTCCATTAGTAGCAATAGGGAAAATTATTAAGGTCATTTCTCCCTTATTTTTATGGCTACCAGGATGACACTTAGCACAATTATATTTACAACAAGCCTGTCAGGTTTCAGAACATTTCAGTCATTCACTAGTTTTTAGGAATGTTTAAAGGTTTTACAAATATTTCTTTTAAAAATCCACAAGCGGGATCCCCTTGAATTCTGTAAAATGAGACAACATAAGCAGGACATAAATCCTGCTAAGTTTCAGAAAAAAATGTTCATGTACTAATTTTTAGGATTTTAAAAAATTGTTTTAATTAAAAATTATTTTAAAAGCAGAACAGCAAGCTTACCGAGTTTCAGAACAATCTGACTATCCACTGATTTTAAAGAATGTTTTCAATTTAAACACATGTGCTTAACCTAAATCACTTTCATATCGAGACTTCTACGTAATAAGTATAATTGTAAAGTGAAATGCGGTTCCTGTCTGAGAAAGCAAGCAGGTAAGTAGGATCTTGCAGGTCTGACTTGCTGAATGTGAGGGCAGAGGGCTCACTGGTGTGTCCGAGTTGAGAGTTAGTTTAGGGAAAGGGTAGTGGATTTTTTAAAAGGGGGAAGAAATAAAAAAGAAAGCCAGCTAGCTTCATTGGTTTTAAACCAGCATGATTTTAAACAAATGTTTTTATAATATAATGTGTTTTAAATGAATTGTTTTTAACTGTATTTTATGTTTGTGATTAGCACTAAAACGAGTGCTTGTTGTATAGCTGCCCTGAGTCCCCCTCCGGGGGTGAGAAGGACAGGATACAAATGTACAAAATTAAAATAATTGGTAGAGTGGAAGTGGCCTGGAAAGTTGAAGGCTGTAATCACTGGGTTGCTGTGAGTTTTCTGGGCTGTATGGCCATGTTCCAGAAGCATTCTCTCCTGATGTTTCACTCATATCTATGGGAGGCATCCTCAGAGGTTGAAGGATCTGTTGGAAACTAGGCAAGTGGGGTTTATATATCTATGGAATGTCCAGGGTGGGAGAAAGAACTCTTGTCTGCTTGAGGAAAGTGTAAAAATTGCAAAAGGCCACCTTGATTAGAACTTAATGGCTTTGCAGCTTCAAAGCCTGGGAGGTTGCTGCCTGGAAGAATCCTTTGCCCTGTCGAAGAGGAGGAACTTGAGCTTGATGTGGTGGCAGTGCATGAAGTCTGGCCATTTGGTAAGAGAGAGAGGGGAATCCAGATTTAGAGGGATGCTGGAGGTGGGGCAGGTTTAGGCAGGATTCTAATGTGCCATTCAATGTAATGCACACCCCAATTTTAGCTAAGCAGTTTAGGCAAAAAAGATGTGCATTATAATTGAGTAAATGTGGTATTTATGTGAGCTAATTTAATTGGGTTTCCATATCATTTGGTCAGTCTTTTCCTTTGTGTTTCTCTGGTCCTTATGTATTTAATTTTTTTTTTTACTTCTTAATGCTTCAGAGGTGTTCTGTTCCAATTAGTAATCCAGAGATTTGAATTAACGAATCGTACAAATTTTCAAATTACAAAACAGACCTCTGAAGCTTTAAACAGCCCTAGTAGCCAGTGATTGATATGTAAGCGACCTAAACATCCAATATTTTTCTTTAATTTTAATTCTTCACCCCCTGATTTGCAATGTAAAAGCTACTTTAGATGTAGTGGTTTTTACTGCCCACGGAAGACTATTCACTCTCAAAATTACACAATATCCTGCATACAAAGAACATACATTATCTTATTTTTATTCTGTTCTATCTTAGTGTGTGCAGCCTGTCTTAAAATGATGATGAAGGTGATATATGTTGTACACATAGTCAGACATAAAATGATTCTCCAGGCACACTTTACTTTAAGAGCAAAGCAAATGTTGCAGAATAGCATTGTTTAGCAGATATATTTCTAAAGAAAAGCCATTTTAACCTTGTTCAACTCTGATATTTGATAGATCACCTGTCAGCTCTCTGTTTCTTACTATTTATCTAGTATTATATATAACAGAGGGGTACTGAAATATCATAGTCCTAAAAGCTGCATACCAAAAAGTTCATTTAGCCATAACCTATACATCATTTTGCACACACATTATATCTAGCTCTTAAATATCCTTTTATAAAAATGCTAATGGCTTCATTGCTGTGATTTCAGTATAATAAGCCCATTTTCTTGATGCTCTTAATGCAACATATACTGCCATTAATATAGCATTTTTGAACAAGCTTTTACCAGAGATTTTTGCACATGTTTCTTACCTTTACACATTCAAGCAATGAATTATGGTGGAATGGAGCCCCTCAAGAACCCTACCAGCTTCAAAATAGATCTTCACACATTAAAGCTGGGGGTATCATTGGGGATTTTAAATGTGATCAGATGAACAAGGTAAGCAAACCCATAACTCAGAAAGCTTCTATCATATTCCTAACTAGATGAAGGAAAGTAGATGAAGAGGCACCAGCAATGTCAGGATTTCAGTGACCAGTGAAAAGCAGAATTTTCACTGGTTTTTGTCTCTTTATTTTTTTAAAAAAATGCATTTGACCCTTTCTTCAATGTTTCAGGATGCCATTTTTGGTCAAAGCTGAAGTGCCCTGAATGGAGTTCCCTCAGAAGAGCAAAAGCCATGGCCAGAGTCTTCCGAGGTTTGTGTGGCAGGGTGGGAGGAAGCCCCTGGGATATGCTGGAACCCCCCCCCCCCCACTTGTTCTTTCAGGTGCCCTCCTGCCAGCCTTGGTGTCTCTCTGTTCACTTTTCCCACTGAAATGAGGAAAGCAGCCCACAGGACACAGGTCAGCCCCACCGCTGCAAGGAAAGGAAAGTCGGGCTCTTCGGAGCAGGACCTTCACGAGAAGGGAGAGGGAGGTGAACAGAGTGGCTGGGGGGGGGCAGGGCATGTTCTGTGCACAGCTCTAGAGGATAATGCTCCCATAGTTTTACATTAAAGTGCTTTATACACAGAATAAGGTGGTAAGCTTGTATTACTTACATAGACATGTGGCTTTTTCTCTACACAGATACATATGTTCTCTTACTATAAAGGTTTCAGGAATTTTAGTTTTGTAAAAACTTAATCAGTTTGCAGTATGTAAGAATATATGTGTACAAGAGTGACTAAAGAGAGGGTGGGGGGGGGGGAGACTGATTCTACATTGCCACATGCTGCAGTTTGAACTTTATTATGCATTTAGTGTAGACCCATATAATGCAGTTTGAACTGTACAGATCTAGCCAGAGAGATTTATAAGGCTCCTCTGTCTATCATTTTTTTTCACTGGCTTGCTTACTATTAGCTTCCCTGCCCTTTGACCACCATCTGCAATGGGCACCACCAAGCTTGCTATTGTCTGCTGCTTTATTTGTCAAACTCTTATTTTTAGGCATACTATTTTTCTCATTTATTGTAATTTGTCCTGTTTACTGAAGGACAATATAAAAATATTGTTTATCAGCCATTCCACAAGTAAAATAAAGATAGTGGGGAAATCAATAAAACTGTCAATCTCTGTAACAGGAAAGAAAAAGTAAAATTTACCATTAGATAAAGCAAAAGAGAAAGAATAATAAAGCCCTTCTTTGATAGAGGCACTTCCAGAATATTATGTTATCTATCTCAGTTATAAGACAACAGCAACAATATACTGAAGGGTGATGGGAATATATTTATATACTGGGCTTCAGAATCATGCAGTGAAACTAACAGGACACATAGTAGAAGATGCTTCCCATAAGTTTAGAATTTACTGTCACAAAGAGACCATTATTTTAGCTGGTTTTCAAAAGGCATTGGGCAGATGTATGGAGAAGGTTACCAAATCTCCAGGGCTTTTTCTACTCTATTTGCTGTCAGGCTGCAGGTGAGATCAGGGGACTCTGGCTGAGCAAACGGTGCCTCTTGAAACAAGAGAGAGAGAGAGAAACTCCATCTTTTAATAGAACATGTGTTGGCCACCAAGTCAGCCATTGCAAAGCTTGGCTAATCAGCTGATGGTGGAAAACTGTCCCTCTACTCCACACATCCAAAACTAAAGCCAGCACTAAACAAAAAGTCATGACCTGGCATATTCAAGGAAGGCAGGAATAGCAGGGCAACTGTATTAACCACATGTAATAAGTATGCACATGCACCTTTAAGAGCAGCATTTAGTTTGGCAGTATGGTACAGCATGAAATCAATAAGCAGCTCTGAAGACGAGATAATTTCTTCCATAGATTAAAGAGTTAGGGAGCATTGTGGCAGCCTCTTGATCTCATGAATACAACTGCTCTTTATTTCTGGTAAGCGATTGGAAAGGACAACAGGTTTCATCCACTAAATGTCACTTATGCACTTAGTTTGTGATTCATTTTCTTCCCAACATCCTTTGGGATGATTATTAATCTTTTCCTGGATTTATCCCAATGTTCTTAGAACCAGACAATCAAACTTAGGCCTCTTCTACCCTACCATAAAGTCCAGATAATCAAAGCAGATAATCCACATTATCTGCTTTGAATTGGATTATATGTGTCTACACTGCTATATAATCCAGCTCAAAGCAGATAATCTAGTTTTTATATGATAGTGTAGAAGGGGCCAGAGGGCCCTTCCACACAGCCCTATATCCCAGAATATCAAGACAGAAAATCCCACATTATTTGAGTGTGGACTCTGATAACCCAGTTGAAATCATATATTGTGGGATTGTCTGTCTTGATATTCTGGGATATAGGGTTGTGTGGAAGGGCCCTCAGATGGCAGAAGGAGAGGACTGTGCAGGAGCCGAAGCTCTACTATTTTGCTTTCCAAGACCTATGCCAGAAAGAAGGAACCATTGTCTTCCTTAGAGCCAATGATCTGGCTGGATTGTTGGTTGGCAGGAGAGGGATATACACCATATACCTTCCCTTGGTCACCAGCAGAACAGACCCTCTTCTCTTTGTGTGGCTACTGGTCAAGCCAGTTTGCAGGGACAGTTACATCTATGGCAATAGTGCCATGATTGTGACTGTTTAAGGACCATGAATACATATCCACTAAAGTTATGTAGTTCCAGACAATGCATTCATAAGTCTGATCAAGAATCCAAGCCTTAATTTTTCAAATTCTTATTCAAAATATGTCACATATTATTTAACAGGCATGGGGAACAAGTTCGCCATGTGTTTATCTCCACCACAAATTATTTTAAGCCTGCAAGCCATCTTTTTGTAGCAGGAAATAAATTGAACTTCTGTTTAAAGTGTACCTCTCCTTCACATAAAACAACCTGGAGGGATTTTATTTAAGGGTATGGAGATTCTGGGGGAAAAAATAACAAGTGTCAAAAATGGGGAAAAAATGGAAGCCTTCAAAACAATTTAGTGCAGCTACCTGCAGTATTTAGACATTAATTTTTGACCCCTCAATATCAGATGTGTGTTTCGGGGCGGGGGGGTCAGAACATGTCAATTCCCAGTTGTCTTGTTTGTGAACCTCATGGAGCATCAGGCTGATCATAGCTGAAAATGTAATCCTGAGCTGATTTGGGGGTAAGGCTCAGCTAATTAACCTCAGTGCAGATATAGAAAGTCATGGAACAGAAATAAAGCTACAGTGATTGAATCTACCCATATTGCCACCTTCCACCATCTTATTACTCATCCATCTTGCCCCAAGCTCTCATGTGGCAGCCCTTTAAACTGAAGATGCTGGGGACTCAACCTAAGACTTTCTGCATTCAAGGCAGGTGCTCTTCATCTTTGTGCTCTGTAACGAAGTTAAATGCTCAGTCCCGTGTCTCTTCACCCTCCGTATTCTGGTCACGGGGGTCTATTCTGATTTGCATGCACTTTGTACCAGAGTGTTTTATTCTGGCTGCAAGGATGAGCTCAGTATCCCTTGCAATGCCCAATATTGGCTGTCTGTTTAGAATAATGAGGGTGGACTCCTTCAACCCTATTGTAATACAGATGCAAACAAGGCACGTCATTAACACAATGGTACAAAATAGACATTTGAAGTATCATATTTCAGCCAGAACAGCATAATGACGGCTAGGAATAAATTAAGAACATTCTTTCTCTTGGGCCATTTTGATAGTTGAGCTGATCTACCCAGAAACCACAGTAGTGGATAAAACAGAAGTCTGTTGGTAGGCAACTACATAGATGGATTGATCTTTCTTTCTGAGCAGGTTCCAACTTTACAGAAGCCAGAATAAGAATTACCCGGTTGCTCCATTCCCAATGGCTGTTGCCATGGCAACCCTCAGCTCGATTAAAAAAAGAGACTGACAGACTTTTCTTTATACAGAAGAAGGGAAAGGTGGTGAGTGGAAAGGTTTAAAGCAACGACAAAATCACGATACATTATTTATCTGAAAAATGAGGATTGTTTTGGAACAAATTAACCCCACCATATTAAATTTAATGCACGCTTCCTGCAGGAAGTAATGAGATGCCATATCATTTCTGTTACTGTGTTTCAGTTGTTTCTACAGAGAATAACATAATAATAATAATAATAATAATAATAATAATAATAATGATTTTAAATGACATTAAAATATCAAAGTCATTGGTAAATATCAAGGGTTGGTTTTCTTGCCTTTAACGTTTCTGAAGCATTTCACTATAAACTGTTGTAGACATTCAGAACAAAATAATCTGAAAAATGATCTTGCCTTAACTTAAGTGAATGGGAAGAACATATAAGGAAAGGAGTGGGTTCAGATGCAGCTCAAGGCCATGAGCTTGGAACTCCATAACCTTCCTGAAATTGAAAAGAATTGCCAATCCCATTCCTTCATTCTTGTTATTTTTTTATTTGAATTTCAGCTGAGTATCTAAATCCAGAATCTGATCATAACCTGGCATCATTTCCATGCCCAGAAGTGGAATTGCTTGTCAGTTGTGCAACAATGACACTGAATTCCATATCTTTTGGGGGGTTTTTTGGGGGTTTTTTTATTTTATTTTATTTTATTGATAATTTGTTTTATGAGTGGGTTTATACAATTAATACATGAATGATGTCAATAATCACATTTCTCTACACCCTTCCATTATCTCCACCTCTTTCATTCAATAATGTCCACTCACTTGTCTGGTATATCTGAGTTCATTCACTTTTTTTCCCTCTCCCCTCCCCCGCCTCCCCCCCCCCCGCCTCCCTCCCCCTCCCCAAACCCATACCACATTTCCTTTAGAACTCTAACTCCATCCATGAGCTCAGCTTTTCCCATCTCTGTACAATATTTACATTGGCTTCGCCTCCTTTTATCCATTCCGAATATATGAACCATTTCTCTTTAATTTTCCTCATTTTATCTTCCTTCATAGCCTCACCGGTTGCAATTGCAATAATTTCTGATTGGACCTGGTCAAACAAATAATTATTCCAATTAACCATATCCCATTTTTTTGCATCTTTCCATCCCCAAGCTATTACAGCCTTCCCTGCAAGAATCATTGCTTTGAATAGATCCTGATATTTTGGATCAATCTTCCTGCATCCTAATATCCCCATGAACATCAACTCCATATTTATTTGCAGTGGTATCTTAAATATTTTCTCCATTTTACCTGTTATTTGTTTCCAGAATGTTTTTGCCTTTGGGCATTCCCACCACATATGTGCATACCATCCTTTGCTGAGGCCACAGTGCCAGCAAGTTGGGCTTTTACTGTTAATCATGATTGATAACTGTGCTGGGGTACAATACCATTTCCATAAGAATTTCCTTTCCATTTCTTTGAATTTCTCTATCTTGATTTTCCTAGCCTCTCTTATTAAGTCCTCTATTATTTGTCTTGTGAGTAATCCCTCTTTTTCCCATTTATTTTGCAGTGTTCTTATAATATATTCCTCATCTCTGATCATTCTTCTGTATATTTCTCCGATTAACCCTTTCTCTGAGATCTGTGATTTTTTAATTATATCTTCCATTATACTTTCCTTACCTATACAATTTCCATACTTTCCCTGTTTCAATTTATTATATAATCCTAGTATCTTAATCCAATTTTTGTTTCCCATTTTATCTATTATTGTGCTTATAGGAATAAGATGGCCATTCATATCATATAAGTCTTTAATCCTATAGTATCCCTTATCCCTCATTTCTCTCCACCAGCACGAATCATACTCCTTCTCGTAAAGGCTTTCAAGCGGGGTCCATTTTGATATTCCTGGCATTAATTTAGGTTTCCATTTTTTCCAAATTTTTAATGCAAATTTTCTGGGGCCTCTTGTTCTTTTGATGTTTATTTCCAAATTCCCTGTAAAGATTCCAAAGCTTGCCTCTCTTTTATTAACTCCATCTTCAATCTTAAACCATTTATCCCTATTTTCTTTCATATTTTCAAGTAAAGGTTTTAGCTGAAAAGCCTCGTAATATAATTCCAAATTTGGAACTCCCCACCCCAGTTCTTCCTGATGTATATAATATAGTTTATTTGGCAGTCTAGATTTCTTTCCTCCTAATATCCATTTCTTTATAGTCCTGTTCCACTTATTAAATTGTCCTTGTTTGATTTCCAATGGAAGGACTTGAAATAGGTATAATAATTTTGGTGTCAAAAACATTTTAGTTGCCTTTATTTTTCCTAAGATACCCAGATTTTTCTTATTCCAATTTTTCATACTATTAGAAATTTTCTTCCATGTCTGTTTATAATTGATCTCTGTCATCTTTTCCATATTTTTATGTATAATTACACCCAAATATTTTATTTTTGTCCTCCCCATACCTATTTCTGTTATATTGTCAATTTCTCTTTTTTCTTTTTTGTTTACTTCAAAATACATAATTTCTGATTTCTTTATATTTACCCCCAATCCAGTATTTTTTTCAAAATCTGTTAATATAATTTTTAATTCTCTTATTCCTATTAGAGGTTGGGATAAAACCATCATAATATCATCAGCAAATAAATTTAATTTAATTTCCCCTCCATCATCAAATTTATAACCTTCGATCCTTACGCTATTTCTAATTCTCTCTGCTAGAATCTCAATCCCCATTATAAATAGATGTGGTGACAGGGGGCAACCTTGCCTGACACCCCTTTGAATGGAAAATTCCTTTGATAAGGCTTCATTAACTCTTACCACAGCTTTGCTTTCTCTATATAACTCCTTTATTGCCTTTATAATTGGTTCTCCTATTCCAATTTTGTTCAATGTCTCCCACAAAAATTCGTGATTTACTGTATCGAAAGCCTTATATATATCCAATTTTAATAATGCTAATTTCTTTCCCTGCCTATGCTCCATTATATTTATTATATTTCTGATTGGGTGTCCAATTTGCCTCCCTTTCACAAATCCATACTGGTCTTCTTTTATCACTTTTGGTATTATTTTTTCCAATCTATTTGCTAAAATTTTGGCGAAAATTTTGTAATCTTGGTTTAATAAACTGATTGGCCTATACGAGCCTGTTTCTTTTGGGTCCTTCTGAGGTTTCAATAATACTCTTATTTCAGCTTTCCTCCATGTATTAGGGGCTTTTTCTCCTCTCATTATATTGTTAAATAACGTTTGTAATTCAGGGCCTAATATTTCTATAAATTCTTTATAAAATTCAGCTGGAAAACCATCCAGACCCGGCGATTTTGATTTTTTCAGTTTCTTTATCACTTCCTTTATTTCCTGTTCTGTGATCTCAGCATTTAAAGTTTGTTTGTCCTCCTCTCCTAACCTTACATCTAGACTTTCTTCCATGTGACCTTTATTATCTTCCCTGTATAATCTTTGGTAGAATGCGGCAAATTCTTCTCTTATCTTAGCAGAATTATGAATTATTTTGTTCCCTTGCGTCTTTATAGCCTTAATATTCTGTTTTTCCTTTCTATTTTTCAAATATTTTGCCAGCCTTTTCATGGAATTAATATTGGGTCTCTGTATTTCATTCTTAACTAAATTTTGCCTTTTCCAAATTGTAAAGGAATCTAATTCATCTAATTGCTTTCTCAGTGTTTTAATCAGGTTCTGTGTTTGAATGCTGAACTTGTTCTGTTGTTGGGCTTGAAGGTTTTTTATCTTCTGTATCTTGTTTTGTCTATCTGCAAACCACTCCTTTTTAATTAATCTCTCTTTGAGAATGCAATGTCCTCTAATCACCTCTTTTGCTGCATCCCAAATTATACTCTCTGAGGATGAACCTCTATTTTCTTGAAAATAAAATCTTATTTGCTTGGCCATATATTCTTTATCTTCCTTTCTCCTTGCAATTATATTGTTATAATTCCATACCTTATTTCTTTGTTCCTTATTAATTTCTAATTCTATTATTATTGGGGCATGATCTGAAAGCCAAATACCATGTGTATAGATATTTCTTATTTCCATTTCCATTGGTTGTTGAATCATTATGTAATCTATCCGTGTGTATTTTTATGCCTATTAGAATAGTATGTAGGATTAGCTTTTTTATTAGCTACCTCGAATGCATCTTTTAGTTCCCAATTTCCTATTTTATATGGTTTATGCTGACTTAGATCTAAATTGAAATCCCCTGTTAAGATAGTCTCACCTTCATAAAAGTTATGAGTTTTTTCAGGATTTTCCTCAGGAATCGTAGTTGACCCTTGTTGGGGGAGTATATATTAGCAATAGTAAATTTTTTATTGTCCAATTTAAATTTCAGTAATACATATCTTCCGTCAGGATCTATACATTTGTCTACCAATTCATAGTTGAGGTTGTTGTTCATGAGAATTGCTGTCCCTCTGGCTCTTTTGGTACCTCTAGCCTCAATAACTGTTTGCCAGGTCTTAGAGTTCAGTAATGGGCATGAATCTCTTGGATCTTTATGAGATTCTTGTAAACAGATTATATTAGCCCCTTCTGCTTTGGCTAATTTGATTAACCGGTACTTCTTAAGATTCGAGACTAGCCCGTTGACATTAAGCGATAAAATTCGTAGAAGTTTACCCATTATCTTTTACAAAACAGTTTATTATGTGCTCATGTGGATTCTCTTTAGTTATGTCTATGTGGTTCCCTCCCCCCCCCCCAGAAAGCGACATTGTTTTAGGGAGGAAATGCCTCCCTGTCGCTTCCCATACATTTGACTCTTTGCGTTTCTTCTTACCCCCCTCCCCTCCTTAAACAATATACTCTTGTTTACACTTTGTTTATAGCCCGACATTTATACATTTTAAGCCATTTGAGCAATTACTTTATGTCCCCCACCCCCATTTTTATATAGTCTTCTAAGGCTTAAGCTTGGAGGTTCTCCCCCGAACAGCCCAGCCGTGCCTTTTTGCTCCTCTGAAGGGATGTTCCTTCTCCAGGGCTGGATGTAACTTCCTCCTCTGCGCTGGCACAGCCTTCACTCTCCTCTTGCTGTCTCTCCAGTGTTTCAACTCCAAGGTCATCCAACATTCTGTCCGCCTCCCCTGCATTTCTCGCCATGAATCTCTTTCCATTCCGGAACACAATAATGGTAGCAGGGTAAGCCCACGAAAATCGGATTCCTTTCTCAAATAGTTTATGGGCGAATGGGGACATTTCTTTTCTCTGTTGTAGTGTCTCTGGGGAAAAGTCCTGTTTGACAAAAATCTTGCAGTCTCTAAATTTCAAATCCTTAATTTTCCTCAGATCTTTAAACACAGAGTCCTGAATCTTTTCTGAGGCAAAAGCAATTATCACATCTCTTGGGTGATTATAGTTCCCCATAGGTCTGTAAATTCTGTGGGCACGTTCCACATTTTCAATTTTGATAGCTATTTTGTTTTCATTTAGCCAACTCACCAAAAGTTCTTCTAGTTGTTTACCAGTTTCCCGAACCTCCTCAGGGATTCCAGCCAGCTTGATATTCCTGCGTCGTTGTCTGTCACTCAGCTGGGCAAGTTGCTTTGTTAGATGATTGATCCTCTCCTCATTTCGATCAGCCTTTTTCTGAGCTGACTGTGCAGTTTTTTTTACTGCACCTATTTCCTTCTTCACCTCTTCCATCTGACCACCAAGACGTTTGAGGTCCGATCTGATATTTCCCTCCATGCTCACCATTAATTGTCCCAATTCTTTAAGGTTGCGTGCCATCTTATCAGCCTCCGGCAACAGGTCGCTGAAGATCTCTGCTTTTCTTTCAGGAGTTATAAATCAATCCTCCTCCTCTCAGAGTCTCGATTGACCTTTATTGCCCAATTAAGCAGATGGCTCTCTTTTGTTGTTATTTTAGCCTTTAATTGGGCTATAAATTTAAGGATCTGGGGAGAGGGTTTGTTGAGCGTCTACTCTCTCCGACGCATGCGCAAAAAGTCTGATTCCATATCTTTTGGTGACCTCAGTCAGTCACTCCTTATGTGCCAAGAAATGCTAGCAGAACTCAAATGATAATGAAATATTACCATCACCTACCACTGGCATTCATTCCTGATAGTCTCAAACAAGGCCAGGTAAATGTATCCCTGCCAATATTTTAGCTATGTTTTCACAACATCAGAATCAGCAGAGACTGCTAAAGAATTTGATAAGGTGAAGTGGTCTCAAGGGTGATCAGACGGTAAAAGGTGTGGAAACCAAGTCTAATGAGGAGTGGCTTAAGGAGCTGTTTAGCCTGGAGATAAGAAGGTTGAGATGGGACGTGATAGTCATGTTTAAATATTTTAAAGGATGTCACATTGAGGAGGGGGAAAGCTTGTTTTCTGCTACTCCAAAGACTATAACATAAACTAATGGATTCAAAAACCAAAAGAAAGATTTCACCTAAACATGAGGACAAATTACCCAATGGCAAGAGCTGTTTGGCACTGGAATATACAGTCTTGGGGTGGGGTGGAATTTCCTATCTGGAGATTTTTAAACACAGGCTGGATGATTATCTGTTAGGAGTCCTTTGAATGCATCAAAGGGAGTTGGATTGGATGATCCTAGTGGGCTCTCCCAAGTATTTGATTCTATAGGTCTATGTCCTTTAACATCTTGACAAAGGACATCCACCAAGGCTAAGCACTAAATCCATCTACTATTCACAAATTGAAAAGCAATAATGTAGCCATTCTTTTGTGCCCTGAAAGTCATACTGTTTCAGCTCCAAGTAAGAATAGAAGCAACCACATCTATGACAGTCTATAAACAAACGATGACTTTAATAGTCAATCCCCAAAAAGGACTTTGGAGACCAGAGTATAAATTCCAGCTTAGCTATAAAAATCCACATTGTTGTTTATTCGTTCAGTTGCTTCCGACTCTTAGCGCCCTAATGGACCAGCCCATGCCAGAGCTCCATGTCGGCTGTGTCCACCTCCAGCTCCTTCAAGCTTAAGCCAGTCACTTCAAGGATGCCATCCATCCATCTTGCCCTCTTCTTTTTTTCCTTCCATTTTCCCCAGTATCATTATCTTCTCCAAACTTTCCTGTCTTCTCATTATGTGGCCAAAGTACTTCATCTTTGCCTCTAATATCCTTCCCTTCAGTGAGCAGTCGGGCTTTATTTCTTGGAGTATGGACTGGTTTGATCTTCTTGTGGTCCAGGGCACTCTCAGAATTTTCTTCCAGCCCCACAGTTCAAAAGCGTTTATCTTCCTTCACTCAGCCTTCCTTATGGTCCAGCTCTCACATCTGTAGGTGACTATGGGGAATACAATATCTTTAACTATGTGGATCTTCATTGCCAGTGTGATGTCTCTACTCTTAACTATTTTATCAAGATTGGTCATTATTCTTCTCCCAAGAAGTAACCATCTTCTAATTTTCTGGCTGCAGTCTTCATCTGCAGTAATTTTTGCACCTAGAAATACAAAGTCTGTCACTGACTCCACATTTTCTCCCTCTGATTACCAGTTATCAATCAGTCTGGTTGCCATCATATTGGTTTTTTAAATGTTTAACTGCAACCTAACTTTTGCACATTTTTCTTTCACCTTGGTTATAAGGTTCCTCAGAACCTCCTCACTTTCAGCCATCATGAAAACCCAGTAGATATTCTGAAGCAAGTCATACTCTCTAAAAGCCAACCTTAAAAACTGTGGCATTGACACTGAGAACTAGGAAGCCCTGGCCTTTGAGTGCTCTAGCTGGAGGTCAGCTGTGACCAGCAGTTCTGTAGAATTTGAAGAAGCACGAATGGAGGGCGAAAGAGAGAAATGTGTGAAGAGAAAGGCTTGTCAAGCCAACCTCGACCAGGACCACCTGGAAACGAATGCCCTCACTGTGGAAGAAGGTCAAGAATAGGGCTCCACAGACACCTACGTACCCACCGCCAGTACACCGGAATTGGAGGACAATCTTATTCAGACAACGAGGGATCGCCTAAGTAAGTAAGTAAGTAAGATACTCTCTCAGCCTCAGAGGAAGGCAAAGGCAAACCCTCATTGAATGACTCTTGCAAAGAAAGTCCTGTGAAAGGATTGCCACAATTGAGAAACAAAATAACAGCTACAACCCTATCACCATAAAGAAGGAACTCAACCTTGGTACCAGTAGTAAAAAAAAAAGAAGTTTTGTACTTCATTTTCACAATCCCATTTCCCAATTATTTCTTAAGCAAAGGGTGAAGCCTGACAATTTGCTGCCTGGGAAAGAAGATTCATATGAAAGCCCTACCCCCTGAAGTAAATATATAATATACTGTATAATAAATGTTTTGAAACCTTCAGAATTGACTCTCCTTTAATCATAGCTCAAAATTTGGTGTCCCATGTGGAACACTATACTGCAGCCACCTCACATCTACCAACTGTAATAGCAACCACATTTTTAAATGCGGAATATCCCACTTTTTTTTTGTTCTATGACTCTTTTCCTAACAAAAATAGGATTAGCACTGCAGTGTGTGTGAGTAGAGGGTATTTTTGTTTGCTTTTATTTTATTGGTAACAATCCCTGAGCAACCATCTATGGAACTCTGAAAGGCTATTCCCCTCCAAAGCAAGGTTTGAGTACATTTATTCACTCAGATTTCCTCAATACCAAAACTGTGCATCCTCTCACCGTTTTGCTTGATCCTAGAGCTTTTTTCCTTACCTGAATGCCATCACCTTATAATTATTTGTATGTTTCCTGCTCCACAGAAGCAAATGACCTGGTTATTAATTTGTAGAAATAGATGGCCCCTTGCAATAAAATACAGCAAAACAGCCATCCTCAATTCCCTCTGCAAAAACATTCTTTTAATGTTATGCTTCTTGAATTAAAACAGGGAGAGAGAGAGAGAGAGAGAGAGAGAGAACAATCCCTCCAGTCGTAAATCTCATATGCACTAATCTTTTCCTGACACAATTCACAAGCCTTTTATTTCTGCATCCCCACATACATTCTAAATCTACTTTTAATTGGAAATTCTTTGTTATGTTACAAATTAGATAACTGGAGAATCCCAGACTGACTTATTACAAGCATAACAATGCCATGAGAATTGCCAATGTAGTTCACACTGCTACATATCCATCTGGTGTAGCAAAAAAGTAAAAGTACACAGCTAGGGCAGAAGGCTTTAAATCTCAATGGTAGTACAACAGGGCAGGTGAGTGACACTGCTTGAGGAAAGAAATATGACTCCTTGGAGCTCTCCAGGTGCTGAACAGTTTATGCTTTGAAGCATACAGTAATTGCCCTCATTTATTTTTCCTTGTTCAGATAACACTTTTTTTTAATTCTCAGACCAATATGTCAACATAACCCTAGGTGCAAACTTCATTCTCATATTTTTCCTAGTAAAATTGTATTTCTCAATACTTCCCCTTCCCTTCCTTTGCAGAATTTTCCCCACTGACATGAATTACAGTTTCTTTGGGTTTTCAAAGCCCTCTTGCCTTATGGAGTGGAGCAATCTTCCCCATATGCCTTTGGACTCGCAAAGCAAGGGGGAAGTACTGGAACCTATGTATGAGACAGCAAAACATTTACACTGATCATGGAAAAGTTATCTTAAGGCATCAACCTTGTCTTTCAGTTCTGTGTGGACATGCATTTCTGACCTTAATCCCTAGATTTTTCTCACCGAACATCTTGTGATGGTTGATCTGTGGAGACACCTTTTCTCATCAGGGATGCAAAAACATCCACATAGTGTTTACATTCCTACTAGCTTGTTTTTCAGCTCAGCCAGCAATACAGCTGCTAGATCTCAGGACCTGTCCCCAAATAGTTTAGGATAAATGTGAAACATGATTACTTGAATATATTTAAATAACCTTGCTATTCCTACCAGCTCCATTGTTATGTATATCAGTACGCTATAATTTCAAAACTTGGAAATCATGTAACTGCTGAAAAGATTTCAGGCTAAGTAAACCTTATCTACTGCACTTCTAGATGCTAATCTGTTGACAGAAGTCAGATGGTTACAATTGCAATGTTTGTTATGGTAAAATTCAAATGCATGACAATCTATTGGTGTATTTTGCTCACATAGTGTCATGCTAATATGTTATGTACCTTTTGCATAAGCAGGAATTATTTTTAAAAGCTTTCTGTAGAATATATTTATGTTCCTGAATGATAACCATGTGCTCTGTTATTGCTACCATTGCCGCCACCATCCTAGCTGGCCACAGAGCAGGAACTTTGCTGATATAAGAATGGGGAGTTCATGTGACCAGCATGAAGGAGAGGGATGAAGGAGGGCAGATTACCTGGCCATGCAGGTATCTCTACCAATATCAGAACAGTCCCTGCCCCACTCCACCCCCACCCCCCGCAAGCCGAGAAGAAAGATGGGGATTGCCAACTTGCCATCATTCCAGTTGTGTTGACATCTGATTCTGATGTCAGCAGAGGCACCCATGCATGGAGATCCATGGCAGCAGTTGTGTCACAGCCATGATCCACCCTCTTTCCCTGTACCATCAGTTCATGGAAAGATGATAATGCTGGTGTCCAGCGAATCAGGCTGAATCAGACCTGATCTAGTTGTCCAGACTAGCCCAAAGTGACAAGAGGATTCCAGCATTTCCTACAAACTTCAGAACATTGCCCTTAGTGGGACAAATTGGTTTTAAAAAATGAACAACAGCAGCAGCAACAACAGAATTCTCACTAGAAGTAGCTGTGCATCATGAAGACAGCCAGCCTTCCATTCCATCTGAGTTCAGGGAATTTATTTTTTACAAGTGTAGGCTAGTCCTAAGTCATGCTTCCTCTTCTTCCTATCAGGCCTAAGTTATTCTTCAACCTATGTTTAAATTGGCACTAAGCTGCCACATTGGAATGTCCCCCAGTATTAGAGATGCCTATAGTAGTGTGGACAAGGTTGCTTTAGGTGGTAGATTTAGGGGGTCATAAACTGAAGTCCGAGTCGACACAACATGGCTTTTTGAAACAATGGTTCTAGCATGAGTGTAATGGTGAAGTTCTTTGATATTCTCCTTCATAGAACAAATGAATTTGAACCAGTTTTCCCAAGACTTTTTGTTTCATTTCTCAGTGTCTATCCTGCCGCCTGATGTGAGTTTATGTGCAACAGATTCCAATTAATAGTTTCATTGAGAGGGATTGAACTATACATTGAAGTCAATGGGATTTAGAAATGGGCAATATTTTAAGCCATAGATAACTTTATAATCGGTGGGATACTAGACTGGGAAAAATATTCAAAGCTAGCTGTCACACTATAGATTTTTAGAATCTGGGGACTGATGTGAGTAAATGAAATATTTGGGTAGGGAGATGAAATTCACTTTGTGGCACAATGATACATATTTATCAGAGGTATATTCTGAGAAAGATGAAGGCGGGAGACGTTCGTAGGTTTAATAAAATACCTGCCCATGCAATCAAAAAGAATGATTTTTTTCTATGAATTATTCATAAAAGAGCTCAGTCTTGCAGATAGTAGAAGAGTTCCCACATGGTTTTCTGTATTAGAGGGTCAAGCATTTTCAATTGTATCACTTTAAAAGTACAATTTAATGTTTGGTAAATTGAGTCTACTTATGGGCCCATTTTTTTTTCTTATGAGCAGTTTGAGTTGTTGTTACTGTTTTATATATAACTAGCGGTCCCCTGCCACGTGTTGCTGTGGCCCAGTCTGTTGATCTGGAAAATAAAGTAATGAGAAAGTGTTGGTTTCTAATATATGTAATTTTTTTATGCTTGTGGGTGAACAGTATTTCTTGTTTCTTTGTCAGTGTTGATGTGGAGAGTGTCTGGTTCGCCTACTCTGGAACATGCAACATATAATTGTCCTTCTTCAGGGGTCCCTTTCAAATCTATGATACTACATCTCTGTGTGTGTGTGCTTGCCCTGGTGAAGGTAGTTGGATTGGATAGCCTTGAGTATTTTCTGTTGGTCATGGGGGTTCTGTGTGGGAAGGTTGGCCCAATTCTGTCATTGATGGGGTTCAGAACACTCTTTGATTGTAGGTGAATTATAAATCCCAGTAACTACAACTCCCAAATGTCAAGGTCTATTTCCCCCCGAACTCCATCTGTGTTCATATTTGGGCATATGGAATATTCGTGCCAAGTTTGGTCCAGATCCATCATTGTTTGAGGCCATGGTAGTCTCTGGATGTAGGTGAACTACAGCTCCCAAACTCAAGGTCAATGCTCACCAAACCCTTCTAGTGTTTTCTGTTGGTCATGGGAGTCCTGTATGCCCCGGTTGGTTTAATTCTATCATGCTATTTGATTGTAGGTGAACTATAAATCCCAGCAACTATAACTCTCTATATCTATCTATCTATCTATCTATCTATCTATCTATCTATCTATATCTCTATCTATCTATCTATCTATCTATGGCTGGATGGCTCTTTGTCAGGAGGACTTTGATTACGTTTTCTTGCCCTGGTGAAGGGAGTTGGATTGGATGGCCTTAAGTATTTTCTGTTGGTCATGGGGGTTCTGTGTGGGGAGTTTGCCCTGATTCTGTCGTTTGTGGGGTTCAGAATGCTCTTTGATTTTAGGTGAACTGTGAATCCCAGTGACTACAACTCCCAAATGTCAAGATCTATTCCCCCAAAACTCCATCTGTGTTCGTATTTGGGCATATTGAGTGCTTGTGCCAAGTTTGGTCCAGGTCCATCATTGTTTGAGTCCACAGTGCTCTCTGGATGTGGGTGAACTACAACTTCCAAACTCAAGGTCAATGCCCACCAAACCCTTCCAGTATTTTCTGTTGGTCATGGGAGTTCTATGTGCCAAGTTTGGTTCAATTCCATCGTTGGTGGAGTTCAGAATGCTCTTTGATTGTAGGTGAACTATAAATCACAGCAACTACAACTCCCAAATAACAAAATCCTATTTTTTTGGAGTGATGGTCACTCCTTGTGTTGTGAGATGTTTTGTTGCCAAATTTGGTGTGATTTCGTTCATTGGTTCTTTTGTTTTTAAGGTACTCATTATGCACAGAGCATTTTTATATAGAGAAATGTATTCTGACATTCTTTATAGATATCTTCCATTTCTGTTGTATAGACTTTGAAGACAGACAAGCATCCCAAGCTCTGAGGATTACCTGGGAAGGAATCCCACTGGAGCACTGCAGCACACCCAAATACCTGGGAGTCACCCTGGACTGTGCTCTGACCTACAAGAAGCTCTGCCTGAACATCAAGCAAAAAGTGGGCACCAGAAACAATATCATACGAAAGCTGACTGGCACAACCTGGGGATCATAACCAGACACAGTGAAGACATCTGCCCTTGCGCTATACTACTCTGCTGCTGAGTATGCATGCCCAGTGTGGAACACCTCTCACCACTCTAAAACAGTGGATGTGGCTCTTAATGAGACATGCCGCATTATCACAGGGTGTCTGCACCCTACACTACTGGAGAAATTACACTGTTTAGCCAGTATTGTACTACCTGACATCCACCAGGAAGTAGCAGCCAATAGTGAAAGGTCCAAGGCAGTGACATCTCCAGCTCATCCTCTGTTTGGGTATCAGCCAGCATGTCAATGACTCAAATCAAGAAATAGTTTTCTAAGATCTACAAAGACACTCGCTGGAATGCCTCAGTAGCGAGAGTCCAAAAGTGGCAGGCTCAAACCCAGAACCTCAATCAATGGCTGGTACCAAATGAGAGACTCCCTCCTGGGCACACAGAAACTGGGCGACTTGGAAGGTGCTGAACAGACTGCTCTGGCACCACGAGATGCAGAGCCAATCTTAAGAAATGGGGCTACAAAGTGGAATCCACGACATGCGAATGTGGAGAGGAGCAAACCACTGACCACCTGCTGCAATGCAACCTGAGCCCTGCTACATGCACAATGGAGGACCTTCTTGTGGCAACACCAGAGGCACTCCAAGTGGCCAGATACTGGTCAAAGGACATCTAATCAACTACCAAGCTTGCAAATTTTGTGTTTTGTCTGTCTGTCTGTTTGTTTGTTTGTTTTGTTCTGTTAGAAATGTAATACAATTGTCTGGTTGCCCCTGACACGATAAATAAATAAATTTCTGTTGTTCTGGCTGAGACAGTGGCATCTTTGTTTCCTGATGATTCAATGTACACAAGACCTGTCTAATGTGCAAAATTGCTAAAACTATTGTTTGAAAATTACCTTTTAAAAACCCTAAATGAATTTCATGTTTAGACTTGGCTCCTACCTCCAAGATATGCCATTGTGTATATGAAAATATTCCAAAATCCAGAAAAAACCCTGAAATCCCAAACATTTCTGGTCCCAGGCATTTCAGATAATTGATGCTTGACCCAAAAGTGTGTATGCTTTTAAGCCTAAAAGGGAGTGTGCACATTTTTTTTATTCATACCCTAGCCAAAACTTTATGTTTGTTGCCTTGAAGGCAATCTCAATTTTATCAATCCTGTCATAGAGTTTTCTTAGTCAAATTTATTCAAAAAATGTAATTACCTATCTCTAAGCCTGAGGTTTCATGGCTGAGTGGGAATTTGCGCCCTATTCTCCTCAGTATTTTTGGCCAACAGTTCTGTCCTTTCTGCACATATCAGTTGTGTGGGAAACACTCCTAAAATTTGATAAGGGAAACAAGAATGCTCAGCCGAAGCAAAATGTTCTGCCATTTGATGATATGAAACATTTAGAAAGATTAGTTGTGTATAGCAGATAACTATATTCAGGTATAGCCTATGGTCTATTCAAGTGTCTTAAGAAAGAAATGCAGGTTTTTTAAAAAACAAACAAACCCATATGCCCCAGAGGCCATTCAGAATGTGCATGGATCTAAAAACAGGTGATATCAATGTTCAAAATGATTCGTAGCTGATGCTTCTGAAATCATAGCTCTTCTGAGTGCTTGAACCAGTTCTCAGATTCCTGCTTAACTTTAAGAATGCAAGAAAGCAGCTAAGATCAATGGGGCTAATCACACCCTATAATTAAAATGGGAAGAGTTGAAGCAAAATCAGCATTCTGCAAGACTGAGCTCTTAATGATCAATGGGTTAGTGCTGTCATTGATATTCTTCTGCAAGGTTACTCAGCTGAAGATAAATACAGTTGTCTGTCTCCTCTTATTATAAAGGAGCTTTCATTTTCACACTACAAAAAGTAATTTTCCCCCAATGGGGAGTTACAGCTTCATTTATTATTGATGTTTTTATATGTAGACTAAGTGTTGTTCAGAAAGGATTGAGCATACATACATTCTGATAGTATCAATCATCTTTAAGACCTTATTGTGTTCTTCGATATCCACATATTCACTCATACATTGCATGTTGCATTACAGTTTATCTGTTTTCTCTCTCACACATACACAACATTTTACTGACCTATTGCATGTTTGATGAAATATAATTATATCAATGACAGCATATCCTAAATTAAACTGCAGAGAAGTGCTAACCATCCTAAGGGGTTAGAGTGGGTCAGAGGTACTTCTCTGGTGGGGAGAGATGTTCTACTTGTAGAAGAATACAATATTGTCCCAGAAGCTCTTGATATACCAACAGAATATTCTTTGGATATATATTTCAAGCTGATGGAGTTCTGGATAACAGTGCCCCCAAAATGGGATGAGGTGTCACATGGTTAGAATAAGTATAGGACTGATAAATTTTAGAGGCATTATATGATGCCTGTGTATCATAATGGACCACTTTCACAAGGTCTATCTTCTTCACAGCCTCCCATTAAAATAGAGTTGAAATATTGTAGCTCCTCAAATCTTGGCATTGAATTTGCATATTAAGTAAATTCTTATAATATATCCTGTGTCAGGAAGCAGCAAGTACCAGGGAAAGCAGAATCAAGTATTGCAGGACAAGTACCGGGGAACTGGCACAGTTCAGCTCATATACAGGCAGTCCCCGAGTTACAAACAAGATAGGTTCTGTTGGTTTGTTCTTAAGTTGAATTTGTGTGTAAGTAGGAACAGGTAAATTTTTAAGTGAAACTCCAGATACACACACACATTCAGACACACACACACACACTTTGGATAGTATAGGTAAAGGTTAAAAACCCCTAGGTGTTTGTTTTACTGTCTGAGCCCCTGATGAGATTATTTCACCTCACTTTCTGTCCCTGAGAGAATTGGATTCTGAAAAATTGGGCTTGTTCTGGAAGCGATTGGTGATAAAGCTTCAGTTGAGACACCTTTTCCTCATGATAACTCTTTCAGGAGTGAACTTCCCTTCTGAAGGATAGATTTCTCTAACTTCCTGTTGTTTCATATCCAATCTTAACTATGAGTCATTTGTAAGTTGGATGTTTGTAAAAAAAATTAAAAGAGGCATATTCCAGATGTTCCAAAGTCAAGTACTAGAAGCAAGCAGTCATGGTGTACAAAAGAGATGAAGGGAAAAGACAAAACATGTCAACTTAAAGCCAGTCCAGGGATCTAGAAAACCAAGTAATGAAGAGCACACAAACATGTCTACCAATTTGTTAAAAGGTTTCATGCAACAAGATTTTTTCTCAATGAGGGGAGACATACAGTATTTTAACCTTCACGTGCCTTAACTAAACATTGAGCATTTTGCCCTTAAACCTCTGCAAGATATGTTTACTCTTTTGCCACTAATGATTTTTTCTTGTTGCACTAAAAATGAAGGGCATGCCTCCTTGACCATCAGTTCTAATTGAGGTGAATGCACAACTTGTGAGAGGTGTATTTGACCCTAGCTCCCTATGAAGGAACTTACATTTGGAATCAGAGGTTTCTTCAGGCCTGACTCCCCTAAGCTGGTCTTTCCAGATATTCCAAAGCAGACCTTTGCGGATGAGCCTCAGTCAATTTTTACTCCAAATCCAAGAGGCCAAATGCAGAACACAATTATTGCCATGTTTGCATTTACAATCTATGATTCCAGCACACATGGGGCTCTTTCAAAGCTGTTTCAATTTTCTTATGTTTGCTCCTAACTAAGAATGGAGATCTCCAGATGATGTGTATGTATTAGACTTGTGCATTGATCTGTTTTAGCCATTTTACTTCAGCCAAACCAGCTTCTTCGACTCTACCAAGTGGCCATAATGGCAAGGAGCCAGTCATTACATTTTCCTGTCCATAACAGGACCACGTAGCAGCCGATCACAGCTCCTTTTACCCTATTCAACACCACAGTTGCATTCTGGCTTCAGTGTATTTTTGGCTTGGCTTCTGGCTTGGCCTCTCTCTTTTTGATTTTCCCTTTTCTTTTCTTGATTCTTTTTATTTAGTGGGATTTACTGGGATTTAGGAATGTGCAAAATGGGTGGGCGGGATACACACATGCATTTGGGGCTTGGGGAATCACCCTTTTAGCTTCTTTTTCTCCTCCCCTCCTATCCTTCAGAAAATACTTTTAAAACATAATAATAATAGAATCATAGAATCATAGAATCAAAGAGTTGGAAGAGACCTCATGGGCCATCCAGTCCAACCCCCTGCCAAGAAGCAGGAATATTGCATTCAAATCACCCCTGACAGATGGCCATCCAGACTCTGTTTAAAAGCTTCCAAAGAAAGAGCCTCCACCACACTCCGGGGCAGAGAGTTCCACTGCTGAACGGCTCTCACAGTCAGGAAGTTCTTCCTCATGTTCAGATGGAATCTCCTCTCTTGTAGTTTGAAGCCATTGTTCTGCGTCCTAGTCTCCAGGGAAGCAGAAAACAAGCTTGCTCCCTCCTCCCTGTGGCTTCCTCTCACATATTTATACATGGCTATCATATCCCCTCTCAGCCTTCTCTTCTTCAGGTTAAACATGCCCAGCTCGTTAAGCCGCTCCTCATAGGGCTTGTTCTCCAGACCTTTTACCATTTTAGTTGCTCTCCTCTGGACACATTCCAGCTTGTTAATATCTCTCTTGAATTGTGGTGCCCAGAACTGGACACAATATTCCAGGTGTGGTCTAACCAAAACAGAATAGAGGGGTAGCATTACTTCCCTAGATCTAGACACTATGCTCCTATTGATGCAGGCCAAAATCCCATTGGCTTTTTTTGCCGCCACATTACATTGTTGGCTCATGTTTAACTTGTTGTCCACGAGGACTCCAAGATCTTTTTCACACGTACTGCTCTCGAGCCAGGCGTCCCCCATTCTGTATCTTTGCATTTCGTTTTTCCTGCCAAAGTGGAGTATCTTGCATTTGTCACTGTTGAACTTCATTTTGTTAGTTTTGGCCCATCTCTCTAATCTGTCAAGATCGTTTTGAATTCTGCTCCTGTCCTCTGGAGTATTGGCTATCCCTCCCAATTTGGTGTTGTCTGCAAACTTGATGATCCTGCCTTCTAACCCTTCATCTAAGTCATTAATAAAGATGTTGAACAGGACCGGGCCCAGGACCGAACCCTGCGGCACTCCGCTCGTCACTTCTTTCCAGGATGAAGAGGAAGCATTGGTGAGCACCCTCTGGGTTCGTCCATTTAACCAATTACAGATCCACCTCACCGTGGTTTTGCCTAGCCCACATTGGACTAGTTTCCTTGCCAGAAGGTCATGGGGGACCATGTCAAAGGCCTTACTGAAATCCAGGTACGCTACATCCACAGCATTCCCCGCATCTACCCAGCTTGTAACTCTATCGAAAAAAGAGATCAGATTAGTCTGGCATGACTTGTTTTTGATAAATCCATGTTGACTATTAGCAATGACTGCATTTGTTTCTAAGTGTTTGCAGACCACTTCCTTAACAATCTTTTCCAGAATCTTGCCTGGTATTGACGTGAGGCTGACCGGACGGTAGTTGTTTGGGTCATCCTTTTTTCCCTTCTTGAAGATTGGGACCACATTGGCCCTCCTCCAATCTGCTGGAACTTCTCCCGTTCTCCAAGAACTCTCAAAGATGGTTGACAATGGTTCCGAAATGACTTCCGCTAGTTCCTTCAATACTCTTGGGTGTAGTTGATCTGGCCCTGGGGACTTGAATTCATTTAAAGCGGCCAGGTATTCCTGTACGACTTGTTTCCCAATTCGGAGTTGGATGTCCTCAAATCCCTCATCCATTCCGTCTTGCTGAGGTTGAAGATGACTTTCTTTTTGTGAGAAGACCAAGGTAAAGAAGGTATTTAGTAGTTCTGCCTTTTCCCCATCCCCTGTCAGCATTGCCCCATCTTCTCCTCGAAGAGGCCCTATCGCCTCCTTGTTTTCCCTTTTTCTACTGACATAAGAAAAGAATCCCTTTTTATTGCTTTTAATGTCCCTGGCAAGCCTGAGCTCGTTTTGTGCTTTAGCCTTGCGGACCTTTTCCCTACAGCTGTTGGCTATTTGTTTGAATTCTTCTTTGGTGATTTCTCCCTTTTTCCAGTTCTTGTGCATGTCTCTTTTGTGTCTCAGCACAGTTAGAAGTTCTTTGGACATCCATTCTGGCTTCTTTGCACTTGTCCTATTTTTTCTTTTTGTTGGCACGGTTTGCAACTGCGCCTTGAGTATTTCACTCTTGAGAAACTCCCATCCATCCGTAACTCCCTTGTCTTTTAGTATCTGTGTCCACGGAATGCTGCTCAGTGTTTCCTTCATTTTTTGGAAATCAGCTCTCCTAAAGTCCAAAATGCGGGTTTGACTTGTCTTAGTTTCAGCCTTTCTTTGTACCTCAAATTGCAGGAGCACATGGTCGCTTGCCCCTAAGGATCCTACCACTTCAACCACATCGATCAGGTCCTCCACATTTGTTAGGATGAGATCAAGAGTAGCCAATCCCCTTGTTGCCTCTTCTACCTTCTGGACCATGAAATTGTCTGCAAGGCAAGTGAGGAATTTGTTGGACTTTGTACTCTTGGCCGAGTTTGTTTTCCTGCAAATATCGGGATAGTTGAAATCGCCCATGACTACTACATCTCTTCTCTGTGCCTGTTTGGTCAACTGTTGGCAGAAGACTTCATCAAGTTCTTCCTCCTGTCTTGGAGGTCTGTAGTAGACTCCTACAACAAGATCTTTTTGAGTCCCAGTTCCCTTGATTCTTATCCAGATGCTTTCAAGCTGGTTTCCCGGATTGCTGTCATGCATTTCTTCTGCAGCATAAGAGTTTTTGACATATAAGGCTACTCCGCCTCCTCTCCCCTTTGTTTGGTTTCTGTGAAAGAGGTTATAGCCCTCGATGTCTACATTCCAGCGATAGGAGTCATCCCACCAGGTTTCAGTGATGCCTATGATATAATATTTGTGGTGTTGTGCTAAAAGTTAGAGTTTATCATGTTTATTTCCCATTCTCTGTGCATTAGTGTAAAGACATGTGAGCCCCTGAGATCTTCCCCTGAGCTGTTTAATTGGGATTATTGTGCTTTCGGTACTTGGTCCTTTTTGTGTTTGTGCAGCCCTCCGTTTAGCCTTCTGGCGGTTCCCTGACATTATGGGTAAAGTAGTGTTCGCAAGGCTGTTGTCCCCCTCCCCCAGTGGGCCTAGTTTAAAGTGCGCCTAATGAGGTTTGCGAGTCTGTGAGCAAAAAGGTGTTTTCCTACTTGTGTGAGATTCACCCCATCCCTTGCCAGTAGGCCATCCTCCTGGAAAAGCAGGCCATGGTCAAGGAAGCCAAAGTGTTCCTCCTGACACCATTTTCTAAGCCAGTCATTGACCTGTACTATTTTTCTGGCCCTTGTAGGACCGTGTTTTATGACTGGGAGGAGGGATGAAAAGACCACCTGTACATTACATTGCTTTAGCTTTGTTCCTAGAGCTCAAAAATCATTTGTGATCTTTTGAACAGTATGCCTAGCAGTATCATTGGTTCCTACATGAATCAACATGAGGGGAGGACGGTGATGGGGCTTGAGGAGCGTGGTGAGCCTCTGAGTGATATGGTGTATTTTTGCCCCCGGTAGGCAAAATTAATAATAATAGTAATCCCAGCAAACATAATTAATAATAATAGTAATCCCAGCAAACAAAAAGAAAAGCCTCATTCTCAAAAAACTACTACCACCAAATTACCCCTCTTCTAGATTAAAAAGTAAAAACAGCTTTAAGGAAGCATTAAACCCAAAGCAGAAAGGGGTGAGTGGGGAAAAGACAGACAGGGCCTGCAGGGCAAATCAAGAGAAAAGAGATGACTTTTTAAAGGAAGTCCGGGGCAGGATAGCTCCAAGTCATCACTCTTCCTTCTCAATGAGAAGTGGGAAGGTTCCTTGAAATGCCTTATTAGAAAGCTGTGTGCAGGGAGAGAGTGTGCGTGCTTGGTTTCTGTAGAGCATAAACAGCTTTAACAAAGCATTAAACCCAGGTCTCCTCTACAGACCAAAGAGAAAAGATCACAGAAAGAGTGGTATCTTAACTCTGATGCTTTTTGGTCCAGGTCTTAATGAAGGATATAAGGACAAACAATGCCATTGCCAAAAATGACAGAAGCTCCCCCTTTGCTGCCAATGGGATGGATCTAGTGTATTTTTCAGCTGTGGTCTGAAAACTCCATCCGACTGCATGCCTGTTTTTGGGAGGTGAGTGAAAATAGATATGGGGGGGGGGGGGGGTCTACCAGTATCAGGACAGTAGAAATGGATCAAGGTTCAGTCAAAATGCACAAGCCTAGTATGTATGACAACTATCAGTATTCCTCATCTTTGGGAAAAAATGGACAGAATTGCTGAGATTTGCAGTGCAGTGCCAGCGGGACGGGGGGGGGGGGGGGGGGCACTATTCCCAACCCAACTTTAGACATTTCCAAACAGGAAAGCATTGACAAAATTGAATGCTAGAAACACACTAACAAAAAATGTCAATTTTTACCCTAAAGTTGTTCTTCAGTTAAGCAGTCGCTCTTGGATACATCTCTTACAAATGGGTGACCAGGTTTCAAATCAAACTCAGAGAGAACATCATGTTCCCAATTTACTCCTTACTCTTTTTAAAAAGCTATTCTTTAGGTGAACACTTTCCATAACCTTCAAATGATTATCAGCATCTTCCTTTGTTATTGCTGAAATATTGAATCATGGCACAAAGGTTATAAACAATCCTGGCTTGGATGTATCTAGAATGGCAAGTTCTCCCTCTGCTTTAATTAAAGTATGAGATGGTGTCAGTCAGGGAATTTTTTTAACAGAAGAGCTCATTTTTAAAGCATGCCAATTATAGAGCAGGCATAGCTATGGTGAAAGGCACTCTAGGTGATAAGATCATTTCACAGCAAAGCAAAATGGATACCTATGAGCATCAGTGTGATATAGAAATGTCTTTTCTCTCAATGTATGCATAGAAAAATATAATAAAAATAATTAAATACCAGGTAAAAATAAGCAAATTGTGATCTCCCTTATGATTTAAAGTATAAGCCCACAGCTTGCACCATTTCCACCCCAGTGAGAGAGTAATGCTTTTCCATTCTTTATGATAGCACAGATGTAAATTCATTGTAGTATTGCATCTTCACACATAAGCATACCTAAGAATGAAGACAAGACCTTTACAGACATTCCTTCCAACTGAGGAGGAGAACCATACAGCCCATTCTCCCTACTTGGATGTCACTCAACCAGAGATGCAGATGCAATGCTCTTTGAATACTATAGTAAAGGTAAAGGTTTCCCCTTGACATTAAGTCTAGTCATGTCTGACTCTGGTGGTGGTGCTCATCTCCATTCTAATCTCGCTAACCATAAGTCTGCGATGGGCATTTTCTTTCTTTATATCAGTGGCAGCAGGAGAAACACATTTACAGTTTGGCTTTTACTGAGGATCTTACTACTTTTAGGGTGTACCCACACTGCAAAATTGTAGCAGTTTGATACCAGTTAACTGTCCTGGCTCCATCTTATGGAATCCTGGAGTTTGTAGTTGGGTGGAGTACACAGACTTCTCTATTGCACTTTCCCAAATGATAACACTAGATTTTTTCTGAAATAGACAGCTAAGAGCTCACTTAATAACCCATATTCACCATGGCTATCTTCGTGCCATTCTTCCACTTCCAATGGGAAAGCTAGGTTAATCTGGTTTAGTCCTATATTAAGAAAGGTTGGGGGAAATGCTTTGGTGGTTTCCTAAAACTCCAGAGCAGCCAATGGCTTCAGCACAATCTCAACAGCAAGACTTAGTCCTATTTGACTTGTTTGCAAAGAGAAGGGAGGGGGGTGGATTGTGCCCCCTTTGCTGCTGCTGCTGTTACTCCCACAGAGCCATCTCAGGCATTTCCAAGGAAGGGCACTTCTTTTCTTGGTTGGCGCCCATGACAGCCTCCAAAGCCATCTGGGACTGCTGACAGTGATACAGACAGAAAATTGACAGCCTAATGGTACAGATTTGTTTTCAGCCTTGCTAGACTGGCTAGACTCTGACTGCTACCACTGCAGTTTGGGGTCAGTGCAAGTGATTGCCTCCAGGTGCTGTCCACAGCATTTTTGCTCAGGACTGGCTCCAGATTAACCGGTTAGGGTAGATAGCTTAAGTCTCTTACCCACTCATAAATAGTGAGGGGATAACTGTGAATCGTGGATATAGCCATAATGGGGGGGGGGGGACACCCTTGGGGATACAAGTCTACTCCAGGATTATTTTATTCTTGGATAATTTTTATTTTTATTTTATTTTTATAAACTTTCTTTTTCCCAGCAGGAGAATGATGAACATAAAGATGTTGTAACTGAATACATTTTGAGAAAGGCATTGTTAAAAATATGTGGTGGGTAGAAGATACTGTGAATTGAGGGTGAAACTTAATTGGTTTCTGGTTTTGAGACTTTTCCCCTAACTCATATACAACTGTATCTGTTCTTGTACAATATCATGACTTTGTGTGTAAAAATAAATTTGTCTTTGTAAATATTTCTTTTGTCCTTATTGTCAAAGTGTTCTTCTATACTGTGGTTAAGTAAGAAAGATTTTAATGTATATCAGATGAAAATGTTACACAGTTGCACAGATGAGGATTATTTGGAGAACAGAATTTAATTACTTGACGCTGTCCTGCAGTTTCTGATGCCTGTGCATTTTTGTTTTAATACAAAGACCATCAAACAATCTTTATCATGGCTGCTCGCAGAAAGCCAAGTCTGCAGAGAAAGGTTTACTGCCTCTATTTTTATTATGTATCCTATTATAACACCCTCAATAGCTGGAATAATTGCAGAAGATTAATTAACTGACAACTGCTTTTGTGGATTTGCTATAGCAGATTCTGCATATAAACAAGACAAATAGAGGTTTTACTAAATGATGACAGATAATTGGCAAATAGCCTCAGTAAAACTACCTGTTACATTTTGCTGCCTGCAGCAAAGTGTCTCAATTCCTAGTGGAAAAGTTGAGAGGCAAACATTGTTGAGGCAAATGTTGTCAAGGCAAAAGTTTTAGTAATACATCAGACCCTATGGATCCCTGCATTTGAATAAGGGAAAGGAGAGGCTGGCTGGCTGTTCACTATGGCTACCCCTCTGAAGGTCAAACCAGGATGCATGTGTACATGGAATGGAGCAATCACCACAGGCCCCATCCTTGGACTCCCAGAAATTTAGCCATCAATTCTGACCATCTCAAAACCACAGTCTGGAAAAGTAATTCCATGTGGGTGCAACTCCCCAAATTTTCTAGGTGGCACTGCTAGGCAGCCATACTAGTTAGAAGATTCTAGGCTTGTTTTCCATCTTTTTTCCCCCCAAGCTCTGTCCAATATGCTGTTTATGGAAACTAGCCAAATGATAGAGTGAGTACCATGGGTAATTCCAGCACTATGGCTACCCCTCTGAAGGTCAAACCAGGATGCATGCGTATATGGAATGGAGGAATCACCATGTTCTGTCACTTTGTGAGTGTGCATCTGTGTATGGTCACACTGAAGCTGTTTTTTTTTTTAAGGAATACAGTTTCAGTCCTAATTGTCACATTAAAATTAATATATCACCAAGGACATCTGGCACTTACTCAAAAAATTTAAATAATTGAAATGTGAAATTATTCATATTTAGTTAAAATACACAACTTCTCATAAACATCAGCTTCATTTCCAGAGGACTGAAAGGTACCCAATGCAAGGCTAATTCCAAAAATATAAAACACAGGAATTATCCAGGAAACTGCAAGCATGGTAGAAATATTGATAAGACATCAGGTGCAACTACACTATAGAATGAATGCAGCTTTCCAGTACTTTGACTGTCATGGCTCAATGCTATGGCATCATGAAAATTGTAGTTTAACAAGGTTTTTGGTCTTCTTTGGCCTCACCAAGCTACAACTCCCAAGATTCCATAGTATGGTGCCATAGCAGTTAAAAGGGCATGAAACTACATCAATTCTATAGTACAGATGCACCCTTAGGCCTACATCCAATATTACACTAGCATGCAACTGCCTTTGTGATTGGGCCTTTCTTCCCCTCTTCTACTTCTTTCAGCCACCCACCCAACTCACTGCTTCGACTCTGAAAATTTTCCTGGTAGAGCAGGTTTAAAAGGATGCATAGGGGCTGCTTTTAAACCTGCTCTTTAGCATCCAGAATGTGGGCCTAGCGAAGCCTGTCAGCCTGAACAGTTAGAATGTGGGCCTAGCGAAGCCTGTCGGCCTGAACAGTTAGAATGCGGGCCTAGCGAAGCCCTGGCGACTATCTTAGGATAGGGAAACAGGGAGACCCCGTCTTAGGTCAGGTTTTCTTAGAGGGTGTGTGTCCTAGTCCAGTAAGCAAGGAGTAGATGGCCAGGATTGGTTAGGAATAATATTCCAATAGAGGAAAAAAGTGTACTTTTTGAATTTGAGGCTTCAGTTTTGGCAGTTGGGATTTGTCAGTTGGGAGTTAGGTAGTCAGCTGGTGTTCACAGTTGGATAGTGCTAGATAGGGGAATTGGGTTAATCTTTTGTGGTATTCAAGGGCTAGAGGAATTAGCCAGGAATACTGACAGTGGGAATAGGACCTTGCTTATGGTCTGTTTCTTTTATTCCTGAGGAAGGCTAGGCCAAGGTTGTTTGGCTAGATTCCAGAGAGTGGGAATTTGGTTTGGAATTATCATCAGAGATTAATTTCCTGAGATAATCTCCTGTTTGTTAACTCTAGATTTGAACCCAGTACCCAACTAAGAATTGTACATCAAATATAACCAAAAGATTTTGTGCCATTCACTTACAGAAACCATTACGCATTTATACCAGAAGAGTTTAAGCCTGTTAAATAAACGTTTTATTATAGTTAACACATTACAACAGCCTGTGTGTGAACGTCATTGGTATATAAACCCTCTGAGGAAACTAAACACCATAGTAACACAGAAGGGTGTTACTAAGTATCCTCTCCACACATATAACTCAGCCTGAATACTGAGAAAAGGTGGCAGTGTACCCCAATTGAAGAAACAGTTACAAAACTTATCAGTTCAGATGTCATTCAAATATAGCTATACAGTTATATCTTTCCCTGTCAGATAATTTCAAAATATTTTAAAATCCTCTCTACTCCTCTGCCTTCTTCCTTTGATTCCTTATAGGTAACCTACACCCTTACCTAATTCTCTTGACAGATTTTCCTGCATGTAAACAAAGTGTTTCTTAGGGAAGCACAAGTGAGGACTGCTCCTGAAAAGGGACCTTTGCATACTTAACCTTTCAGAATATATTGGAGAGAATATATTGCTTTGTGTCAACAAATATGGTGATAGATATTATCTTCCAGGGAAAGCAAATATGCATTTAGTGGAATTTCTCAAGGACATTTATCAGGATTGATGCTTTGGGAAGTCAATCAAAAGCAGTCTGGAATGAAAGCTGTGGAAAATCAATCCTCAGGCATATCTAAGGTGATTTTATAAAGCATCTTTGCTTTAAAAAAAAAGTAAGATTACTGGTCAACTTACTAGCAGAATTAGTATGCTGTACAGTAAAGAATTAAGCTAATTACATCACAAAATATGGGGATGGCTGGTAGTTTATCTCCTTAGGGAGATGAGGTGAGGTACAAATAAAGCGTATTATTACTTTATACAGCTTACTTTAAAATGAATAGATAATAGAGAGTTTTCTACTGGTCATACAGTATTCACTAAACAAGGAACTTCAACATTGAATAGCTGTGTATTTCTGATTATGGAGCACAGGGGAAACAAACCACAGTGAAAATCTATCTCTACTATATATATCTCTTATCTGTGAGTTTCCTTAGGGGCACATGATGGTCAGATCTGTCACCATGATACTGATTTAGGAAATAGATCTTCAGTCTGAACCAGAAGGACAGTTATTAGTGGATGACAGTCATTAGCAAATTCATTCAAAATGATATTTAGTTTTAGGAGAAGTAGAAGAATAAAAATGTGGAAATAAATGGAACAGACTCAAAATCAATTCACATCAACTTCCTGTTGAGTATGTGGGAGAAGTTGGTCTATTTGAATTCAGTTCACAGCTAGGTCAAGTGGTGAACTGATGTTACATTGGTGTACTTCAATCTTCATAGGAAGTCCACAAAAGTGAAAGGGGAAATGTGTGGGATTCCTTTCATGATTTTATTATGATTGTTTGAATTTTTTTTTTGCTTTCCTGCAGTATGTTTTTTTCTCTTTTTTAACACTAAAATATTAATATCGACTGTAATATGGAAAGGGTTATCTATCTGATTTTCTAATCCTATATGCTTCTCAGTAGGAAAATATCACTACTTTCTAATTCAGTTCATATTGATATATAGGATTTGGATTTATGTTTTGTTTTTTTATCAGACCACAAAGCACAAGATTTTGCTCAAGCATTGCTCCTGACACACACACACAAATTGGGATAGAGGTATATCAAACAGTTCTGGAAAGGGTTACACTCCCCCTGAAAGACTGTGTTCACTGCTCTGGAGTACTCCTGGCTTCATCTCTCTAAATGTCAACCCATAGATGTGTCGTTCAGGAGTTCTTACAACCAGCTTTAGCTGATACACCAGCTGCACCCCTTCATAGAGCTGGAGGACCAAAACATAGTAGTGCATATACTCGTAACCTCAAAGTCAGGCTTCTGCAATGCACTTTTCTACCAAGTTCAAAAACTCTTAATTAGTTCAAAACAGAGTAGCTGGCCTAGTCCTGGGAGCATCGAGGAATGAAACTTTATACTAAAGTCACTCAGTTGGTTGCCAGTTAGTTTCCAGGTAAAGTACAAAGTGTTGGTTTTGACCTTTAAAGCCCTACTTGGTTTGGATCCAGGTTACCTTCTCCCCTACAATCCACCCAGAGCACTTAGGTCCTTTGAGGGGTGGGGGGCAGATACTCCAACCAGCCAGAATCTGATTGGCAACTATCACCCAGGGAACCTTTTCATTAGCTACTCTACAACTTTGGAATGAATTTCCAAAAGAGTTCCAACAGCTAAATGAGCTGTCAGAGTTTAAAATACAGCTCCTGAAAATCTATCTCTTTTGGCAGGTCTACCCAGTCAGTTTAACTATGACTTTTTAAAATCGCATTCTATGCATTCTGTGTTTATAGCATTTTAACTTTTTTCTTAAGTATTGTAATATGTTTTAATACATGCTTTTATGGTTGCATTTTATCTATGTTTTAATATGTGTTTTTATATATGTTTTTGACTATGTTGTGCCTTGCTTCAAACCAAAAGTAGAAGTGGATAATTAATAAAAAAAATATCATTATGCATACAGTTCTATCATTCCATTTAAACTATTTTATGGTTCCATCCTATAGGATGTTGGGATTTGCAGTTTGGGCAGGGTCATCTAGGAGTCTCACCAGAAGACTTCCTCTAGTGCCTCGGATCAAACCAAACTCCAGAATTCCATTAGATGGCATCAAGAGAGTTCGAGTAGAATAACAGCACTCTAATTGTATAGAATGAATTGATCATTTCTGTATTTCCATTTCTATAGAATCATAGAATCAAAGAGTTGGAAGAGACCTCATGGGCCATCCAGTCCAACCCCCTGCCAAGAAGCAGGAATATTGCATTCAAATCACCCCTGACAAATGGCCATCCAGCCTCTGCTTAAAAGCTTCCAAAGAAGGAGCCTCCACCACACTCCGGGGCAGAGAGTTCCACTGCTGAACGGCTCTCACAGTCAGGAAGTTCTTCCTAATGTTCAGATGGAATCTCCTCTCTTGTAGTTTGAAGCCATTGTTCCGTGTCCTAGTCTCCAAGGAAGCAGAAAACAAGCTTGCTCCCTCCTCCCTGAGGCTTCCTCTCACATATTTATACATGGCCATCATATCTCCTCTCAGCCTTCTCTTCTTCAGGCTAAACATGCCCAGTTCCCTAAGCCACTCCTCATAGGGCTTGTTCTCCAGACCCTTGATCATTTTAGTCGCCCTCCTCTGGACACATTCCAGCTTGTCAATATCTCTCTTGAATTGAATATGTCTTCTTTAGCCACCTAAGCAAGTCCCTTAAACCTGGAATGGTAAAGCTGAAAGAGGCGTGAGGTAAAACTTCACTCCTATTCACCGACACTTCAATTATCTTTTAACTTTCTTTAGTAGAAAAAGTAATATTGGTCAGTCAGACACTTTTCAGCTTCACAATGCCAATACTCACAGAAAATGGGATTTAAAAAGGGGGTGGGGGCAGGAGTCTGCCTATCATAAGAAAATTTCTATATGCACCATGAAAAGCCACTACTTGTTAAACTTAATTTAAATCCTGTTAACTGCCTTCATGTGGATGTTCTATAAATATGGAAATCAGTCACTCGCAACAGGCTTCTGCTTAATATTCGTTAGTGGTTCAAATAACAAATATAAATGTCCTTCATTAAAATGTAAAGTAAATGGGAGGAAAAACCAACCTCTCCTCACATTATCCCACTGATGAATCCAGTTCTCACCAAGATTGACTCTTCAGAACACAGTTTCTTTGTTGAATTTCAAGTTCTAATAAATGTAACTGCTGTGCCTGGAATACAAAGCAAGTGGTTATCTTATTGAGCAAAGCCTTCAAGCAGTTCCCTTTGCCTAGACTAAGTAAATTTCTCTGTGGATCAGATACCTGATAATGAAGAAGCAGAAATTCCATGTTTCTCTCCTGCTGCATATTTCCATCCTGATTAATTAAAAAAAGCATTTTTATTTCTATCTATTGTAAGACAATGAGCACTATTTACTATTAATGTTAAGCATTTTATTCTGAGTCATAACAGAGCATGGAAAATTAGGTACTCAGTGACTACTACTAGCTCCCATGGCTATATACTGTGAACACATATAGTACCCTTCAGAATACTAGTTGCTAGGAAACTATAGTGTAAGAAAAATATTGTCCTAGTATCCTGCTTGTGGGCTTCACATGTACATCTTATTCGTGGCATGAGAACAGAATGCTGAATTGAATAGGTCATTAATGGAAAGAATATGACAATATCAACCCAAAGAGAACATGTGTTTTCCATTGGCTCTGAACCTACACATTTTAGTGCTCTACCTACTAACAATTTCAGTACCACACAGTCCTGGTATGTGACCCATAGAGATTACCTCTGGTCATAGTCCAAATCCAAACCAATATATCACACAGGGTCTGTCATGTCTCATTTATATTTTGCCTTCTAAGGAAGCAGTTGAATGAAATTTGTGGAATGATCTGTGCTAATAACAAATAGGTAGACAAAAGATGCACATCTTCAGTGCAAACACTTCATTCAATGCAGGACTCATATTGCAGTTGTATAAAATGTGTGCAAGGTAGCCCCGTGTAGCAGTTTGAACACTGGACTACAGTTATGGAAACCAGGACTGGAATCCCTGCTTAGCCATGGAAGCCCATTGTGTGGCCTTGTGTAAGTCAAAGTCTCTCAGTCTCAAAGGAAGGCAAAGGCAAACCCTCCCAGTACATTCAAATTTTGCCGCAAAAATCACATAATAGAGTTGCTTAGGGTTGCCTTAAGTTGGAAATTATTTGAATGGACACAGCAACAACAACCAATGTGGCTACTCACATCCAAGCACACTACAGCAACTTTGAGTCAGCTGTCAATGTGAATCTGGACCTAAATCAGGAGGCTGGTGTTGACTTTTAAAGTTCTGCATAGTTTGGGACCAGGACAACTCTCCCTCTATTCTAAATCCATCTTTGGAGGCTATTCTTAGGGTGTGCCACTATGCTCAGTAACACTTATTGTAAAGAAATCTTCAATGGAAAAACTTGTATATTTCAGTCCTAACAATGTTTTAGAGCTCATCAATTCATTGCTGAAGATTCAGTATACCTTCCACACAATTTCTCTGTAAGGAATGCTTTAGATTTATATAGATTTGGTTCACTATACCAAATCTTTTCCTTAAAAAGAAAATCTGAAATTATTTCCATCCCATTTATGGGGGAAAATGTGTTTGAGAATGTTCTTACAAAAACAAAGCTGTTAAAGATTTTCATTGATATATTCTTACCAAGGTTGACGAGTATGGTTTAGAGAGGGACCATGCAATATATGTCCATCTGTAAAGATGGAGAGCCTGTCAGAAAAAAACACAATCCAAAGTGACAGTCCAAATTGAGTGCAGATCCCCCCCCCCCCCCACAATCAATGGTAAATGGTTTGCTAGAAAGCCAGTGTGGTTTGAGTGTTGGACTATGGCTATTGAGGCCAGGGTTTGATTGCCCACTCACTAAGGAAACTCCCTGGGTCACACACTCTCAGCCCCAGAAACCCAATGATAGTGTCACCTTAAAGTTGCCATAAATTGGAAATAATTTGAAGCAGCTTTAAAAAGTCTCAAATTTTGCATGTCTTGCTTATGGGGAAATGAAAGGAGGCTGAAAAGTTCTTATAAAAATCAAAATTGTTTATCAACTGTCCCTTATTCATAATGCTAACATAAAATATGAGCTGTGTGTGGATTAGAAGAAGAAGAATTTTTCTTTCATTGGCTAATGATATTTTCAGGGAGATAGACACCCACAGTGTGGACATTGTGAAATCATATCTACTAAGTCTAAATTGTCAAGATGTATTGATTGCCCATCAAGCATAAATGTAGTTTCATATTTCACAAGCAGCTATTATCCCTATATTTTGGTGATGATTGTAGACTACGAATTTAAATCAGATTGACATTACTAAGACTCCTGTATTTTAGATAAAAGCTAAAATTTGAGGAACAACAAATAAAGAGGAAAGTTGGAACCAGAATTAAAAGGATTTGAATCATTTAATTGTTTGCTCCAACAGATGGCAAATACAGCTCAACGTAAGCAAAATAATTAGTCAGGAAGCAAGGAACCAAACCAAGGAGCTGTGTTAAATGAAACAATTATACACCAGATTGATCAGGAAAGGGATTTAGGGGTTTAGAGAAGAGAAAAAATGCACTAGAAGGAGTAGAATAATTTTGTTGGGGTTTTGAGATTATTATTGCAAAGTGCTTAAGTCTAAATGCTTTAGTGAATGAAAAGATGACAAGGCAATGCTATTGGCAAATTCAAGATTTTTAATTGGGTCAATTTGTGTGTGTGTGTGTGGGGGGGGGGGGGAGGAGATCAGGAAGATTTCTTCTGCCAGAAAACTTCTCTTTTTGTGAAGAAGACTATGAGCACAAGAGAACAACAAGTGCACCTATTTAACCAGAAGCAAATCTAATTGTGTTTATGAGGGAGTATTCCTTGATAAGGGGGTATAAGACTAAAATATTGTCATTTTTGACTGCAAACTATCAGTTTAGGCTTTTTTTTCAAACAATTTCTTTCCACAGGGGAGATCAGATAATCTAACCAATTTTCTCCTTGGTTTCATGTACGTGTTTGCGACCTGTGCGATTTTCAAAGAGCTTCTTGCAGATAGAGAGACCTACTGTTCAAATCATCTTTTTCTTGTCCCCGCTCCCATTAGACAGGACTAGACAGGACGGGTGCAGGAAAAGGATGAGTTTCAGCTGAGGAAAATGAAAGTATTAATCTTGGGCTATTAAAGATTTTCAAACTCTTTGATGGGGGGGGGGGGGGGGAATCAATTATTTTTCCAGTGCACCAGAGATTGGCACCATATTTATATTCCTTGGCTGTTGTTTCTTTATATCTTGGAGACTTATCAGAGACAGGTTTGGTAACCAGTACTGATTCAGGGAATTACTATACTTTGAAAAGCACTATCAAAAATGCTTGTGACCAGAAGTGTTTTGGAATTTGGATTTTTTTTTCAGATTTTGTTATATCTGTATTTGTCATACATAATGAGAAATCTTAGACATGAGATCCAAGTCTAAACACATTAATTTAAGTTAATATAAGTATATATCTTATAGACATAGCTGCAATATAATTTTTACATAATATTTTAATAATTTTGTGTATGAAACAAAGTTTGTGTACATTGGACTGTCAGGAATCAAAAAATACCACCAGCTCAGCCACTCGTGTAGACAATTTAGGATTTGGGAGCATTTCAGACTTCAAAATTCTCGATAATGGATGCTCAACCTGTATTAGAAAACTAGGAAAATAAAAATGAAAAGGGGGCTTCAGGGGAATCATGCTCACCAGGGTTTCTCACAGTTTCTCATTTTCTCAAGAATCTTTAATATTCTCCCCATCATACGTCTTTAAATACTCTTCAAGAATCCTTTCATGTAGAAGCTCTTTTTCTAACAGATTCAGAGAAAGAAAGGCAAGAGGCCACGACCAGAAAGGACCTCAAGTTATCCACAAATGGAACAGTTATTTTAAATTCCCTGCAATAAAAACAATGTATGTCACTTACATTATTAAAGGTGAAAGATGTTGCATTAGAAACATCAAAATAAAATACAATTGTAACAAAACACCACAAAGCAAAATAATAATAATAATAATTATTATTATTATTATTATTATTATTATTATTATTATATTTGAATGTATGTAACTGCAGGTATGGGGTGTGTGGGGAATGAGTCTTGGGCTCTGGTTGCATGGGGGGAAGGGGGTAGCAATGCCATCCTTTCCTGTCTGCCCCCATTTTAGTCTAAAACATACCTCAGAGACCTACAAATGGAGGCAGGTCTCAGCTAGAAAAGTCTTATTGCATCATTTTGACAAGACAGGACACCCCCTTGGGATTGACCCAGGAGGGTATCTAACCATCATCCCACCAAAATAGGTAGAGGGGTTAGGGCCACTGTTTGGCCTCCAACCCAAGAGAAACTGGCATTTTTAATGTTGGTTTCTCTCGGGTTTTAGGCCTGTTTGAAAGTAGCCTCAGTCTTAGGATTTGGGAATGTTTCGGTAGAAAATTAGCCAGAAAGAAAAATGTTGGGAAAGTTTTAAAATAAAGTGATAAAGATACAGTTTCGACAGAGGAAAAGGGGGGAAAAAGAAAGATGACAAAAGGAGACAAGAAGAGATATCCCTTAGAAGAAAGTTGCTCTTCCAAGCAGTTCAAGACTCAGGCAACCAGTCCCAAAGTACAGGCTTGGGGTGAGATGAGGAAAGCAAAAATGAACCTTAAAGTTGAAGAACATGCATTCAGCAGATGAATAAGCCATACTTTTCACAAAAGGAGATGGGAAACACACCTAAAAGGCCACAATACAAGTAAAAGCAGCTACCCAAAAAAGCACAGACAAGCAAAAGTACCAAAAACCAACGACAACAAAAGGATAAACCCAGAGGCCTTCTCCCCCAGGACACAACTGCTTTTTGATCCATTGACACGTCTGCATTTTCTTGTCTTGTAACAGGTATTGATAGATGGTAAGAGGGTGTATGGTATAGAGTAGTGTAATACTTCTCATATAGGTATTCTATTTATCCACTTTTCACAAAGTATACTCATAACATATTAAGTAGTATAACTCACATAATTTTACTCCAAACTTGCTAAGATTCTCAAGTATAACTAAGGCTTCCAACTAGGTTAATAATGCATACTTAACATAAAGTTGTACATATAGGTAACACTTATTCTAGCAGTACAATAGTAGTAGTATAGGTTCTGTAATACAACCAAAGTTCAAAAACAGTCTTATTGCCGTCTTGAATCTGTTCTTAAGTATTCATGGAGTCAACAAACAAATAAATGCACATATAAATGTTCAAATTCTTCATGCAAGTGAAGTTGACGTGGATTTACTCTTGGGTAGGTCCTTTGCCACTAAATTATAGTTTCAGTCCTTTATAATAGTTGTAGTTCCTAGATGTCAAGACGATCAAGTAATCTGTAGTGCCGGGTGAGTACGACTGGTTTCCCGGGTACAGGCCAGTTTCGATACTTCCTCAGGTAATTGGCTCTGCCTTCTTATCTTTTTCTAGTAAAATTCAAAATAAAAAAATACAGAAAGAACTAGCTAGTATATTACATTATACCATATACACAATAGACATGTCAAGGAACACCCCAAACTGTAACTCAATAGAGTGCTCGCTATTGAAAAAAGAACTCTACATGTAAAAATCCTGCAAGAGCATGTAAGTCACAACTTTAATACTTAGACTATTATTTTTTATGTTACATATCAGTTTGGGGTGTTCCTTGACATGTCTATTGTGTATATGGTATAATGTAATATACTAGCTAGTTCTTTCTGTATTTTTTATTTTGAATTTTACTAGAAAAAGATAAGAAGGCAGAGCCAATTACCTGAGGAAGTATCGAAACTGGCCTGTACCCGGGAAACCAGTCGTACTCACCCGGCACTACAGATTACTTGACCGTCTTGACATCTAGGAACTACAACTATTATAAAGGACTGAAACTATAATTTTGTGGCAAAGGACTTACCCAAGAGTAAATCCACGTCAACTTCACTTGCATGAAGAATTTGAACATTTATATGTGCATTTGTTTGTTTGTTGACTCCATGAAGACTTAAGAACAGATTCAAGACGGCCATAAGACTGTTTTTGAACTTTGGTTGTATTACAGAACCTATACTACTACTATTGTACTGCTAGAATAAGTGTTACCTATATGTACAACTTTATGTTAAGTATGCATTATTAACCTAGTTGGAAGCCTTAGTTATACTTGAGAATCTTAGCAAGTTTGGAGTAAAATTATGTGAGTTATACTACTTAATATGTTATGAGTATACTTTGTGAAAAGTGCATAAATAGAATACCTATATGAGAAGTATTACACTACTCTATACCATACACCCTCTTTCCTGTCTACTGCATATTATAGACATCTGTGTGTTTAGTTAATTGATAGATGGTAAGTCAGGAGAAAAATGCATTGCACTACTGTTCTTTTTACTTCTCAGAAGCATCATCCATTTGTCTTGAGGCAAATAACATGGTCCTAGGTTTTTCTGAGGTATGCTCTGGGTAGAGAGCCTTTAAAGGTATCTAAAATGATAACATTTTCATGCTGTTTTGTCATCTTGTGGCTTGGCCAAATCCTTGTCACCACAGCTATCATTTATCTGTCTTTTTGCTTATTCCAGACTCTGAAAGGTCCAGACCAAGAAATCTTTCTCCCTTTTTTCCAGCAGGAAACAGCGTGTTGTGCAGTATGTGAGCCAAAGAATTTTTTTCATTCTAATCCATAGTTCTTTAATCTTTATTTTTAGTACCCCATTAATACTGAATTATTACAATGAGATGTATCTACAGCTAGATAGAGCACAGCAGTAATAGCTGATCTCATCCATGGCAGTAGGTGATGAATTCACCCTCAGTTTTCTTCTAAATTTTAAAAGAGTTATCCAAGGTGATGAACACTATCACCAAAGAGAGATTTAGACAGCTGCACAAAACCTTAGATTACAATGGAGACCATCTTCCCAGTGCCCCTGATATAGAAGAAATCATCTGCTACTGATGCAGTCATTTTATGACAGTCCAATCTAGAATTAGTCGTGTTTTTGCCCTCCAAACTCATGATAGATTAAATCAGCCCCTAATAATGAATGAAAGAGTCTGATTTTGCAAACCTGATAACAAGACACAAGAAGGATCTGCACATTTTTAAAGACCTTGGGGACGTCTACTCAATTATCTTATCTAAGGCCCTATTGAACCTAAGTATGATGTTTGAAGGAACAGTCCTTTCAATATCTAGGTGATATAGTTGGGATGAGGATTTAATTTCAACCCCTAAGGCATCACCAATCTTTCATATAATTCAGCACAGAGATATAAGCAGACTCTCAGTTTCTTTACAGGATTTAACTTACAAAAATGAAAAATTAAACAAAAAACGCCAACTGTATTAATTGAAATTGCAATTTGTATATGATTGCCCTCTTAAAATGTCATGAGAGCAGCAACATCAGGTGGTATGGATCACCACAATTATGTGATATTACAAAACTGACTGTATCATCTAACCTATTGCTAGTCTGTGACACTACCTGACAGCTTTTTAGTTTAGTGGTTCTGGGAGTAACCACACTCTAATAATGCATGGCAGAAAAAAAATATGTGATAGCCAACCCCAAATTGCTCATTCCTGAGAACAGAAAGCACATCAACACGAAGATAAGATAAGCACAGATAGTCATTTATCATGTTTAGCCTGCTACAGATTGACTTTCCTAACTGTTTTTAAGAAATGGGATAGCGAGTGATACGTCATGCCAGAGTTGAATCAGTGCCATATTAAGCACTCTGGAAGGTTTCACTGATGGTTGGAGTACAAGAGGTTGTAGACTGCCCATTTTAGTTCATGATAGCTACAAATAAGGCTAAATAGATTGCAGTGAGAGGAAATATGCCTCTTGTGTTGCAGGGAATTACCTTCTGGAGCAGTTTAGCTGATAAAACTGACAGCTACTGTGGATACTCAACTCACTCCAAGTAATGAAGATGGGGTATCAAGTTCTCCATACAGTAGAAACACTCAGCATTCTGTGTTCCCATAAAAGCTGGTGGATTCCATGTCAGTGAGGCACAGAATCTATTTTGGAGTTTATCTTGAACCTTGCATCAGCTAGACTTATTGTATTGGTGATTGGATTCAGCACCTTGGATAGCTCCATCCAAGCTAAAGCCCAGAGCAGATTCATGACCCCGCTATGAGGAAAGGCATGAGTTGTCATCGCCATGTTCCTGTGTAAAAGTCAGTATTACACAATGCTCCATAATTCCATTGTTGTTGTTGTTTTTTTAAAAAAAACTATCCTAAAGAATCCATACACCGTTTCACAAATAATGTATGGAGAACAAAGCTATAGGGCAATAGTAACCAAGGATTTAGAAGATGCCTTAAGAACACACACCCAAGCCATTTCCTGGACAGGTTACATTTTTTTTCTTGACAAATGGCAATTGTGACCTAGCAACCTAAAGATGCTCCTGGATTTTTAATTTATACTTGCTTTAGAGCTTTTCCTTCAGCTGGACAATCTGGTTTACATACGCACATTTCTGTTTTCCTTGCCTGGGATTTCATTTTTTAAATAAAACTTCCTGAATGTCTTTTTTTGGATCCAATTATAAATGGCTTACTCATAGGGGAGAAAACCTTTTGAATATTCATGGAACCAAATGCCAAGAGGCAAATCCTATTCATTCCTGAATACAAATTGGCACTGAACAAACATAAATCAGGAAGGTATATTTTCATTTGCTTACTTGCTGCAATTTGGGAACAATGAGAATGAATCTCGGATTGGAAGAATTTCGCTACTCAGTTTCCTAGAGCAGGTTGCTGTATCTCTTTTAACACACCCCACTATTCAAGAGACAGAATTGATTACTATGGTGTGTTTGATAGCAGAAATAGAGATTATAATCCCAGGACCAGCAACAATATGGTATCCAAGAAAGGGGCAGATGAATCTAGGGACAAGACACCAGCAATCCAAGCTATGGTCAAGTGCCTTCCTTCCATGTTACTATTATCATAAGGAGGAAAATGTTGGCATGGCAGCCATTCTGACTAGGATCCAGACATTTGAGCACAGCAGGCTTGCTTAGCCAGCAAGATTTTACACAGAGGTAGATGTTTGGAGAATGCTGGCCTCATCCTATTATGCCATTCTTCTTCATTTTCCTCTACATTAACAACCCAAAAGCCCAATACAGAGTCTAGGTGTTTTACATTCTATTCGATTCTAATCTATTCCGTTCTAGTTGATTAAATTCTATTCTAGACTTCATTGCTGTGAGTTTTTGGGCTGTATGGTCATGTTCCAGCATGTTCCTAGAAGGAGCAACCCAGTGATTCCGGCCATGAAAGCCTTTGACAATCTATTCTAGGCTACTGAATTCAGATAGGGAGGGAGTGCTATAGCAGGAGCGATGGGTTGTTCTTATTGCACACTCTCAAGAACATAAGCACCTGAAAGTAACTCAATTCAAACTGTTGGTGTACTTATATTTTTAGTTTCTGCATTACACTAGTTTACAAACTACAGCAGAATTTCAGTGTTGTAAGCAGCTTTGTTGGTCCAGTAAAGCTTCTGCTAAGGCTTTGATCATTTAACATGAAAGAATCTTTTTTGAGAAGAAAAGAAAAGGCCTTCAAGGGAATTTTATAATTTAATGAAGAGTGGGGGTTTTTTTTACAAAAAAATCTGAAGAAACATAATAGAAGTTTAGTGAAGTATACTTGGAACTGCAGGGATAAGAAAATACATTTAATGGTATATACTACAGTTGAGAGGAAATTACAAAAAGCATGAGGCATATACATTTCTATTCCATTCTTGGGTTTTATATTGTGTCAAAAGAGACTTGAGAAACTGCAAGTCACTTCTGGTGTGAGAGGATTGACCGTCTGCAGAGACGTTGTTCAGGGATTGCCCGGATGTGTAGCCATCCTGTGGGAGGCTTCTCTTATGTCCCCGCATGAGAGACCATTTACTATTCTTGGTAAAAAGCAGAACAATGAATACTGACAGCAATTAAGTGAATGGACATTAATCTGCCAGTTTTTGTTAAAAAATGTCTTACAGGAAAATAAATATTCTAAAGGATAGTTGTAATTTTTAAACATTCCATACAGTAGTTGGGCTCCTGAGATCCAGAGCTGGCTTCTCCCAAGTAAACCTCCTGTCTCAGGACTACAATCAATCTCAGAGACTCTCATTCAGCTCCCCATGCTTTTGCAGGTAACGTGTGTAGTGGTGGTGACCTAAAAACAGTCCATCTAGAGAATGCCCTCTCCATGGTGGTTTACTTAATTTTTTATTTTTATTTTATTTATTGGCTTCATACCTTGCCTTTCTGCTGCAATGGGATTCAAGATGATCACCAGAAGTTTAATACAATATTAAACTGAATTTTTATTGATTAGCAAGAAGTTTGGCGTATCGTAGTCAATGGAAGGCGGTAAAATACAAGTAATGTAAAATATGACCTGAGTCATAAAATCATTTCAAAGTATGTAACATACAGGTGCATAACCAATATTTGCACATTACAGTAAATTGAACAAACAGTCAATGCACACTCTTTCTGTATGTATATATCAATATTTATTATCTACTAGCTGTACCCTGCCACGCGTTCCTGTGGCCCTCAGATAAGAGAGGAATTCCAGTTGAAGCAATAGACAGAAGGGACAGATGGAAGGGACATTGATAGATGGAACAGAAGGTAGATGGATAGATCATAAATAGGTTGGTAGATAGTAGGTAGATAGATATGTAGATAGAGTGATTGATGGATTGAAGGATGGATGGACATACAGACAGACAAAGGGGGTGGACTGGATGGCCTCTGGGACTCCTTTCCAACTGGTTGACCATCTGTCGGGAGGCCTTTGATGGTGTCTTCCTTTACTGTAAAATGAGGTTGGACTGGATGGCCTTTGGGGCCCCTTCCTATACCTCAAAGGGTTTCCCGCACCCGTCTTCTGTGCATGGCATCAAAGGGCCCCTTCCCCAGCGATCCCCCACCCTCCCCGGCCTCCCTCCTAGCTACTCGTTGCTGTGGCCTAGCTTGGTGATATGGAAAATATTTGAAAAGTAAACAACTAAATACTTTTTAAATTAAAATACTAACAGTAAAATATTTTAAAGTTAATTAAGTATTTTTAGATTTAAATTTTGTAAAGGTAAACAATTAAATATTTTAAAATTAAAACATTAAAATTAAATAATTTAAAATTAAATAATTATTTTAAAAACAAATTATTAATTAAATATTTCATAATTAAACCAAATAAAATACATTAAAATAAAGTATTATGAAATGTAAATATTAAATATGTATAAATTATAATATTAAAATTAAAGGAATAATATTAAAATTAAACAATTTTATATTTTAAATTTGAAATATTAAAATAAAATAATGTAATGTAAATAATAATTTTTAAAATCAAAATATGTAAATGAAATATTTTAGAACTAAAGAATTATTTTATAATGAAAATATTAAAATATGTTTAAATTAAAAAAATATTTTAAACTTAAAATATCTAAATATCTACATGAAATATTCAAAAGTTACATATTTTAAATGAAAATAATTAAATATTTTAAAATTAAATAAGTATTTTATAATTAACATGTTATCAAAAATATTTTGAAAGGGTTATATAAATTTATAGATATATATTTCCAATTATTACATAGCTGTATGGATTCGTTGGGCCAGTTCAATTTTTTGTAGTTCTTTGGGATAGATTTTTATGTGTCATATCATTGACTTAAAGCTTATTATAGTTGATATATTTATTATTTTGGATTATTATTATTATTATTATTGTATTTGATCCTATATGCTTGGGATGCTATATTTGTAAAATGAATTGTGTCTTCCTGCCTGGCATAAAGTAGGCCTGTTTGATCAAGAAAAAAATTGTTTCTAAAATCGATTCGTAATTGGGGTGTTTTTTTGTTTCGATATTTAAAATATTTACAAAACTTTCCAAAAAAATGTTTTGTTATTTACGAAATTTTGTAAATATTTACAAAACATTTTTTAAACTCCATTTGCCTAGTATTTTAAATATCGAAATTTTTTCTTGATCAAACAGGCCTACCAACAGACCTCTGGGGATGCCTGCCATAGATGTGGGCAAAATGTCAGGAGAGAATGCTTCTGGATTGGTCATACATACAGCCCTGAAAAGTAAACTCACACAACCGGCCTCCCGCGCCATCCAATCGGCTCCGCCGGCTCCTGCGCCCTCCTCTTCCTCCTCCTCGGGTGAGCGCAGCGCGCGCCATCCAATCGGCTCCGGCTTCTGCGCCCTCCTCCTCCTCCCAGCTGTGTTGCAGGAAGTGCTAGGAGGAGGAGGAGGAGGAGGAGGGCGCAGGAGCCCGAGCCGATTGGATGGCGCGCGCGCGCTCCGCTCACCTTTACAACCGGCCTCCGCTCCTGCTGTTAGCCCCGCGCGCCATCCGGCTCGGGCTCCTGCGCCCTCCTCCTCCTCCTCCTCCTCCTAGCACTTCCTGCAACACAGCTGGTAGGAGGAGGAGGAGGAGGAGGGGGGCGCAGGAGCCCGAGCCGATTGGATGGCGCGCGGGTGAGCGCGCGCGCGCCATCCAATCGGCTCCTGCCACGGTGCACTCACTGCTGGGGTGCTTGGGAGCGCCGGATTGGCTCCCAGGCACCAGCACATGACCACAGCACTGAAGTCAGCACAGCAGCCGCCATTCCATTTACGAGACGAGCTGAAGCTCGTAAAAAAAATGGGGCTGCTGTTTCGATATTTTCAAACCCTTCCGGGTTTGAAAATATGTTTTGATATCGCGTCGGATATGCAAAAAAAAAAAGATTTAAATACGAAATAACGAATTAACGAAACAAAACCGAAAGGCCTAATAAATAGGATTGGGGTTTCTGTATTCTGAGCCTGGGTTATCAATGAATCTGCTCGGCGCTTGATTGCTTTTGCTTCCACAGAGTTTCCTTTTTCCCGAATCCATCCCATCGGCGGTAGATTAGTCGGGTCTGGAGAGATGAACTTTGGAGAGGCAGAGCAGCCTAGGCAGCATGTCAAGGATAGCGGCAGAGAGGCAGGCCTGCAGGGATGAGGGCTTTTCCTCCAGCTCCGGAATGGAGAGCCTCCTCCCATGGGAGCCTGCTGTGCATGCGGACTCGCTGCTGGCCATGCACGTGCACTCCTTCCTTCCCTCCCCCCTCCCTCCCTGAGGGTTACGGTTGGATGTCTTTCTGAGGGGGGAGGCGGGAGGGGGCAGGGAGGGGAAGTATTTTTTGGGGTTTTGTGGGTGGAGGACATAGCTTGCTTGAGATAGTGTCTAGTGTCCAAATTTGATGGCAGTTCCCCCAGTGGTCTTTAAGTTCTGTTAATACCACAAACGAACATTACGTTTTTATTTATATAGATATATCTATCTATCTCTATATTGTACAAAATGTTTAGTACAGGAAGACCACAGCTGCACTACAGTTACCGGACTGCACAGACCATTACCTCAGTTCCAGTCCCATAGAACTGCATTAAAGGACCTAGAGATTCCTAAAGAGGTATCTTCTCTAGGAATTAGCAAACTTCTCCAGTGTAACTCTGTGATAACTTCTGGGGAAGGCATATAATAGAATTGCCTAGCAAATTCCTAGAGAGAAGGAATTTTCCCCAGGTTGGGTAAGTAAAACTGCAAATATCGGTTCAGGGGGACTTACTGTAGTTATAGATGAGATGGGTATGAATCTTTAACTGGAGTAAGAGTGATGTCCATAGATCTAAAAACAGTCTTCTAAAACATGGGCTAGATGAACTGTGAAGCTGTCTTCTTCAGTGGCAAATATTTGTCTGTGTGTAATGAAAGCAAGAGACTTTTTTGTTCTTGGTCTTTAAGGAACTCTACACTGGAGTGTTTGTCTGGTGGGAAGGCCAAGGAGATAATATTGGGCATTGAAGAAGATGAGAATGTTAAAATGTGTATTGCCCTAATTCAATACTTCTTTAAATCGAAGATCATTCTTCCTTCAGTTAGAGATTTATGCCCAATGGACTTTGACATTTATTGCTACAAAATTGTTTGGACTGTGTATTTTTTACACATAGACTACCAACTGTTTGGTTGATATATTGTAACATTGTAATAATTGCCCCTTATTTATTTGTTTCCTGGCTTTCTTTCTTTGTTTATTTATGCCTATTTAAGAGACCCTTTTAGATATTTTTGGAACAACATTTATTAAGATATGTCGAATATACAATAAAGTTTTCTTGGCTATTAATCTGATCCAGTATTGATATAGTCTGGCTGCAAATGTTGATTTTTATTATGTTGATTTTATTACCCAGAGATCTGCTAGATGAGTAAGTAGCACAAAAAAGTATCAAATAAATAGATTTATATACAACAGTTCACTGGCTGCCAACCCAGTTCTAGGCACTGGGTTGACTTATAAAGCCATATATGGCTTGGGTCTAGGTTATATGAAGGATTGCATCTCTCTCTAAAAACCTGTGAAATATCAACAATCCTCTGGGGAAGGCATTCTCTTGTCCCACCACCCTCTCAATCATGTTTGATGAGAAGATAGGAGAAGGCCTTTCCAGTGGCTGATCCCAGACTCTAGAAATCCCTCCACCGAGAGACCAGGGTGGCCCCATCCCTGCTTGCCTTCTGCAAGCAGGAAGAGAATTTCTTTGCCATCAGGCATTTGGGGGAGAGGAAAGGGCATGCTGCTGGGGTGGGTGTTGGGAGGATATTCAGTTTTAAATGTAATTTTAATTGTATGTGTATTTTATTATATCTTAATTGTGTTTTAACTTTATACAAATATTTAATTGCTTTTTAATTGTTATTAATTTTGTTTTTGCCAAATTATTGGATTGTGTCATATTATTGCAGGCCACCTTGAGTACCCTTGGGGAGTACGGTGGGGTAGAAAAAAGTTCATAAAATAATAAATTAAGGCAAAGTTTGGTTGGAGAGACAACATGATACAGTGAGTAACCTACTCTAACTTGTGCAAAAGAAATGAAGGTTCTGATCTTTATTTAGCTAATAGCTTAGATACCTGGCGATGCCCAGGTTAGGGATTTTGTAAGGATAAACACTGGAAGTAGTCATTATTTGGTTTTTGGTTTTACAAATGAACCCATTAGAAATTATAACTATGTGGGTGAATTACAACTTCCAATATCCAAGAGCAATTTCCCCCCATACACTGCCAGTATCCAAAGTTGGTCATGTTGGGTATACGTAAATGTCAAGTTCTGTTTAGATCAATTGTCAGTTGGGTTCACAATGCTCTATGATTGTGGGTGAACTACAACTCCCAAGATTGTTAGTCAATTCTCTCCAAGCCCCTCCAGTATGTAAAGTTGGCCATGTAGAGTATGTGTGTCAAGTTTAGTCTAGATTCATCATCAAACCACATCTGTTGGACATGTTGGCTAAATATGCCAAGTTTGGTCAAGATCCACAGTTAGCAGGAGTTTCAGGGCTCTTGGGATGCAGAGTGAAAAACAACTCTGAAAATTCAAGTTCAGTCCTGGATTTTACTCCAGATCCATCATCAATGGGATTCATAGCGCTCTCTGAAAGTGGGAGCTATCTCAGAAATTGTACTTTCGCCCACATACATACAAATGTATTTTTACTTTTATTATATAGAAGAGAGATTATATAGATAGATAATGATAAAATACACTATATAATCAGAAGCAAGTTGCTTTCTTTTGGTCTAACTTAATTCACAGGGTCACTGAGGATCCCCCCCCCCCCCCAAAGACAGGATAGGGAAATATTTATTTGCTTCACAGTTCCCAGAACAATTATTTGTAATGGCTAATTGTGCTGAACTAAAACTTTTCCCCAAAAACCATATTACCTATGGTTCCCCAAAAACAATATTTTACCTATGCTGAAAATCACTGGTGACAGCTTTCCTCCTACGGGATCTTCACCTTTATAGTTAATTTCTTGTGATGTTATTCCACAAACCTGAATTCCTATTTTATTATGTTGGCTATATCCCACAGTTTAACCATTCCTGATTGCCTTTAGTATTCTAGCATCTTTTTAAAATGGAAAACTATACATTTTTTTCAAGCAAAATTATGAGCATTTTCCACAAATGCCTTTATCAGTGTTTGCTTATTCAGATACATTCCCCTTGGTGACATCATCATGCAGACAAATATGATTATCTATAATATGTTCAACATCTGTCATCCATTGTCTCCATCTAATTGAGTGAGATCAGGTATATGATTCATCTATTTGAGAGAAAAAAATAATCTGTATTGCAAATGATACCACATAGGACTTTTGTTGTGGAGAGGGAGGTAAGGGTCAATGAGAGCTTTCATTTGCAGTGTTTTCAAAAGGAGGGCTGTCTATCAAAATTGCTGATTTCTGCCCTCATCTATATAAATAAAAATGTAATGTTTGTGGGATTAACATAACTCAAAAACCACTGGACGAATTGACACCAAATTTGGACACAATATGCCTATCAGGCCAACAAGTGACCATCACTCATAAAAACACTGAAAAACACAGCAGATGAGACTTAAAAAGCCAAAAAACAAAAAAAAAACATTACAACACATGCACAAAACCATATATACACAAATATATGCACACATATACACTAGGGCTGGGCGGTTTCATTTCGTTAATTCGTAATTCGTTAATAATTCGTTAATTTTTTTAATTACAAAACGATAACAAACCATTCTGGAGCAATTTTTTAAAAAAACGACTTTTTAAATAGTTTTGTAAATGCTTCGTATTTCGTTATTGTATTCGTTTCGTTATTGTTTTGAGGTCGTTTCGTTATTATTTCCGCATGTCTGGGGCAAGTTTTATGGTTGTTTTTTTGTTTAATTAGTGAAAAAAAATTATAATATCACACCAACAGTCAACAACAGAGGGAGAGAGAAGCTTCAGAAGTTTTTGGAGGTTTTTTAGCGTATTTCGCAGTTGCGTCCGCCATTAACGAATCGATTCGTTATTGTTTCGGAAATCGATTCATTAATGTTTTGTAATTTTTTTCACATTTACTAAATTTCGTAAATATCGAACTTTTTAAAAGGAAAATTTTGTAATTATTTTAAATAACGAAACGCAAAAACCCCCAAAAAACGAATCGATTTTAGAAACAAATTTTTCCGTTGTTACCCAGGCCTAATATACACATATATGCATACAAAACACATATACACAGACTGGGCCACAGCAACGAGTGGCAGAGGACTGCTATTAAAGTAAATAAAAAGTCTGGGAACCAGGCAATGTAGTGTGTCATGTAGGAGACTCTCTTAAAACAGAAAGAAACAGCTGGAAAATGAAAAATAAATTCATAGGAAATGGCTTCCACTTTCTTAGCATCTACTACCTCAGGCAGTTGTTTCACTTTGTCTAGGGGTGAGGCTCTTCATACTGTAGTTTAAAGTTGTTGCAAGATGTTTATGTTAAACATATGTTTCACAGCTAGATGATACTTTGGTTGAATACGGTATTTGCTGTCAGTTGTAGTGTCCTCCCTCGGTGCCACTTTTGGCAGTTATGGTGGAACAAAGATCAGTGCTATTATAAGAAAACAGTAGGGAAGGAGAACCACACTGAACAAACTGTTGGGAATAGCAATCTTCTTCAACCCTCCATTACTTATTTGTTATGTATATAATTCAGATTGCTTACTGTATTGTGTGTGTGTATACTGGTATGCAATTTTACCTTAATTTTTTTGTTGCGGGAGGAACTGCAGACCATGTCATCAGAACTGGGATTGTTCAAGACTCAGACTCCTTTTTTAGTAACAGTATGCTTAGAGACTTCAGTAGAAACAGAAGTATGCTTAGAGGGTAATAAGAATAGATTGCTGTACAGAGTCCATTGGGCTTTCAGACTATACAGAGACTGTATTAGACTCTCAGAATAGAGAGGTGCTTTACATTAGTGACTGTTGATTATAAGTAATAGGCCTGGGTAACAACGGAAACATTTGTTTCTAAAATCGATTTGTATTTGGGGTTTTTTTTTTGTTTCGATATTTAAAATAATTACAAAATTTTCCTTTTAAAAAGTTTGATATTTACGAAATTTCGTAAATGGTAAAAAATTAACAAATCGATTTCCGAAACAATAACGAATCAATTCGTTAATGGCGGACGCGACCACGAAATACGCTAAAAAACCTCCAAAACCTTCTGAAGCTTCCCTCTCCCTCTGTTGTTGACTGTTGGTGTGATATTATAATTTTTTTTCACTAATTAAACCATAAAACTGGCCCAGACATGCGGAAATAATAACGAAACGACCTCAAAACAATAACGAAACAAATACAATATCGAAATACGAAGCATTTACAAAACGTTTTTGAAAATTCATTTTTTTAATAATTGCTCCAGAATGGTTCGTTATCGTTTTGTAATTGAAAAAATTAACGAATTATTAACGAATTACGAATTAACGAAACGAAACCACCCAGCCCTAATAAGTAATTATGCCCTGTGTTATCTGCACAGAGAAACCACTTCAAATCCTATCTGTAACTGGATTGATATGCAAAGTACCTGTGTGCTGAATGCATGAAGTTTGTGAGTAAACCAAATATGTTACTCTTAAAGAAGTTGGCTTATTTTTGCCTCTTGAGAACATAATTTAAAGGAAAATATATTTTAAAGGAGAGTAGTTTTTTGGGCAACCAAAAAGAACACTTCTGAAACTTCTGTGTGTGTTTTTGTGTATTGGCATACCTTTCCCCCCCTAACATTTCAAAGACATACCTAAGTACTAGGCTTGGTTGATTAAAAAAAATGGTTCAAAACTCATTTCAGATGTAGGGGGCTGCTGGTGGTTCAATTTGGTATTGAATTCCGAATTTTTCTGAAAAAAAATTCCGAACTTTCTGAAATTCCCGATTTGCTTCGTTAATGGCAGATGCGATAGTGCAATGTATGGGATTTGTAGTGTCTTTTGTGGCAACGCAGAGCAAACAAAGAAAATAACAGACTGCCAGCCTGAGATCTTTTGGGGCCTTGGAAGCTGATTTCACAAGTTAGGGAAGTATAGGCTTGAATGTATGGGATTTGGAGTGTCTTTTTAGGCAACACACAGTAATCAAAGAAAATAACAGTCCTGCCCTTTTTGCTTTGGAAGCTGATTTCACTACTTTGGGAAGGAGAGTTTGTGTTCAAAGAGTGGCTTGAATTGATGGGAGACTTTATTGCTTGCTGGGTGGTTTTTTCTTCCTTTGTTTTAAAACATAATGCACTGGTTTGTTTCAGTTGATTCTGGTGTGGTTTCCAATTACATAAAAGCAGCCATTTCTCAGCTATTACCTTCCTATTTTGCCATGTGTTAGTGTCTTCCTGCCTTGTTTATTTGAGCTCAGATGCACAAACGCCAGAAACAAGCAAAGGCACATTTCTATTCCACATAAGTCTGAGGGGAAATTGCACCAGAGCTGTCAAAAATGGGAACACAGTAGCTGAGATCTTGGAGGAGGGAGGGGAGCAAACATCCATACAACCAGACTTCTGAGAAATATGAAATTTAATTTGTCAGTTCAATTCATACAGATTTCCATCCAGCAGTACACTTCATACCCACCGACCCCAGTGGAAATAAAAGATAAACAAGAGAGCTGCAAGTGCATGAACTCGCACTACTTGATTGCTCCTCCAGCTGCCTTTATCTTCAGCTGCTGCAAAGCTGAGCACAAATAATAGCCAAGTGGGGAGCAATCAAGGTAGAGTTAGTAATGCAGAGGTATTTTCCCCTGTTTCTTTTCTCTTTTCTACTGGATGTGAAATAAACTGCTATTATTTACAGATACAACTGTGGTTACCTCTAGGAAGCTGGTAAACTCCCTTCTAGAAAGGCCTGAGTTTCTTCTGAAGTATCATGCAACCCAGTACTGTGAATGCTTAACTGGAAGCATGTCATATTGCTTTCAACATTTTAAAACTGTTTTTCAGCTTTCGTAGTCCCAGCTCCTATCCTGAAATTTGGCAGGTTCCTTGACTGGGTATATCACTATGGCATGTGACATTTTTGTATACATTGCCGAAAAGCCCATCTATACCCATGGAGAGCAAAGTAAGCAAGAGCATGTCACATTCCCTCTGTCACATTCAAGAACTTCTCTTCTACACTAAATTGTGTACCCATTCTAAAGTCTTACAGTTTCTTAAACAGAACCACATTTATCCAATCCTAACTAAATTTTCAGGAAAAGTGTTCTCAAAATAAAGTTTAGGAGAATAAGTATATCCTTTATTGGAAGGAGATTAATCCAGACCACACCAGACAGCCAATGAATTGGTGAATCATGAAAACAACTCTATAGTTAGTGTTGAACTCAGAGCATAATTCCGACTAAATGCTTTGGCCTCAAACCTTAAAAAGCAACATAGCACACAGGTGGATTTACCATCTTTTGAGAACTAGAGCAAATGTGCAGATATTAGTCAAGGAACAGTTGAGGGTAAGGAAGCCTACTTTCATATACTCTTCAACTCCCATATATTGACTGTATCCTTAGTACAGACTGTGCTCAGAGTCCCACAGAATATGTATGCACAGGTCTGATACATTTTTTTGATCTGTTGGATTTTTGTGGGGTATAGTACATACACATCCTGTGCGTGTTCTCTTCCCTGGCACTGTAATTAAATGCAAATCAGTGCCTGGATGTTAGGCTCAAAATGCAAACCTTGCCCCTCTCTCCACGCATTGCCTATCTTCAGAAAAGCTGAAAGAAAATCCAGCATTTCCTCCTATCTGCATTTCTTATAACAATTTTAAATGAATACCTTGGATGTCCTGTATCATTGTTTTATGCTACCTGTAATATGCACTCCCTGAAGTGTGCATTTAATGGACCGTAAATCTGGACTATTAACAAATTCCTGAGTCGTGGCATATTGGGTTCAAATAACCTAACTCACTTGAACAAGGACTCTTATATCCAGTCATCCCAAAATATCACAGGGTCATTGGGGGACTATCCAGAGACGTCATTGCTGAAAGGTTTAAATCCTAAGGGTTTCTAGTGAGCTATGTTGGTCTCATCACTGTTTTTACTGGTAATATGATTAGATTTTAGTGTGATTGTGAAAGGGAAATAGCCTGGTATAATGTGAACAGCTTACATGGGAGATTTTAAAAGTTGCTACATTAACTGTAGTGGCATAGCAAATTTGGTGGATTAGTACATTTTTGTCACGGAACATCACCGGAGGCCAAATGGGAATGGGATGCCACTGAATTAAACTGAAATATTCTGATGCATTCATAATGACAGTCTTCCAAGCACGGAATACTCGGTCCCTATGAAGCATACTTAACTTGGATTACATGCTCTTCATCAGTATAAAAATTAGAACAATGCTTTCAATATGCTCGCAAGAGGAGGAGAGAGGAGAAAGACAAAGAAAGAGGGGAGAAATTGGAAAGCTGGACCTTCACTGCCTTGTTTCCCAAGATCTGATTCCAGATTTTCTGCTTTGAACTGGATTGTATGACTCCACACTGCCAGATATTCTGGGATAAGCAGATAATCTGGGATCAAATCCTGGTATATATAGGGCAGTGTAGATCCAGCCTGACTTGAGAGTCAAACAGGAATCAAGAAGTAAAAATCAAGTAGGGCAAAAATTAATAGACTAAAATTTAATAGACTAAAGGAGGACCATATGTGTTCAGGTTATGTATCTGTGTGTGAGAGAGTGTGTCTATACAGGTGTGTATGTGAGCTATTCCTGCCTGGAAAAGCAGCCTATGCTTGGGCTCAGGCAAGAAAAGATCACTTAGGCTGGATCTACACTGTCCTATATTCCAGGATCTGATCCCAGATAATCTGCTTTCAACTAGATTATAGAAATCTATATGGCCAGATAATCTGGGATAATTAAATAATCTGGGATCGGATTGTGGGATATAGGGCAGTGTAGAAAGGACCTTAGATCCTGTTCTGCCCCCATGATATCTTAACTATTTGGAAGGTGAACAGGGAACAGATCAAAGACTATATAGTTGAATCCAACAAGAGTTTATTAACTAACAAGAATTTTAGACTTTCCTTCTGCATCTCACTACAAAGTCTCTATGAGGAGCGGTAAAGTCTTTGAGAGATAGACACAGTTCTGGCCTAACTGAGGCTCTTGAATCTTTATTTTTCTTATTTTCTCTTTTTTATATGATGTTCAACTGTCTCTAAGATGGTCTCAATATTTAACTCTGACTAGATTTGAATACAGCTTCAACTGGACATGCTATGTATAAACCTTCTGGCCTTCCTCTCCATCTTCCAGTCACAAAAAGGCTGATGCTTCCAAGAACCAGAAGTGCCTTGCCTGAGACTCCATTCCTGAAGGGATTCTTAAAGAGGCAGGGCAGTGGAGGCTACAAATGCAAAGAGGCTGTCTAGACTAACTCCCCAGAAACTGTACATAAAATATTAATCCCTCTAACTAAAAGGGGCTTAACTAGGGGTAAACAACGAGGGCGTTCATGGGGCATGACAGATCCACCGGACCAACAGCACTAAAGTCTGAGATGCTGGAGGGAAAGATATCTATACAGTGGGCTAGCGCTTATAGATATAGAGCAAAATAGCACCAAAAAGAGACAAGAAGCTGAAAAAAATCAGCTTGCAAGTATTACCTTTATCTCACCCATCCAGTAGAAGATGGAGTATTCAATTCAGGAAACTTTGTATAAGAGCAGTTCTTAAAGGAAAAGGTTAAAATCAATGGAGAAACAGGAAACCTGGGAAATCTAGTTCACATTAAACACTTTAAGAACAATATCACAGTGACATCTGAAAGACAGTTCTCAAAAAGATACCTTAAGGAACTCACTAAGAAGAAGAATAACCTTTGTGACTGGCTGCATTTGGTGGCCTCTGATAAGGAGAGCTATGAACTGCATTATTTCCAGATCAGCCATGAGGACCAAGAGTCTGAAGCTGAGGAAAGAAATTCCTAGTGCTTTCTCTTGGAGTTGCCTTTTTGAAATGTACTTAGAGCATGCACAAATCAAATATCTGTTTATGAGAATGCATTAACTTATTACCAAATAAAGAATGTTCACACTGAATTTAAAATTTCAGGGCTTTGTGAGAGATTGGGATGCCTTGTACTTCCCAAGCTGCATTATAAGGCTGCTCTGATGAACTGTTAAAAACAAGAAGAAAGAAAGAAAGATATAAAGCAGGAACAATTGCTCTCTCTTCCTAAGGTAACGTTTTTAAAAAGCAAAGACTTAATTTTGATTGTTTCAGGATATCAGCTGAAAGGCATTATGAAGTCACTAAAATTGGTTGCAGAATTCACTACAGTTGATATGTGTGTGTGTTCCATCCGGCATCTTTGAGATTTTCATGTTATCTACATCTCTCTAGCTGGGAGCAGAAGCACGATGTAAAGCCTAAATCAAGCTGTCCATCCATTGATCTAGAAAAAATAAGAGAAAGAAGCATCAGTGTTTAGCTATCCCACCCCCATGAAGCAAGGGGTACATCCAGATAGCACATAAACCACACGTATTGCTGCATTTTTACGTTGGGCATCCAAATGATGCCCCGCATAACAACGAATTCATTTAGAACAAAGCAGGAAAACACTGCTTTGTCCCAAAGTAATTTGACAATGGATTAGATCCAGGTTTTTCTGAAAGATCTGGGTCTAACCCACTGTGGCCGCTTTCTGGACGGCCCCCTCAGAAATTGTGGGACTTCCAAAATCAGCCCAGAATACCCAGGAGGCCCCTCCTACCCCTTTAATAAATGAAATAGCTTACCCAGCCACCATTACACTGGTCTCCTGGCACATAGAAATGATGTGCCAAGAGAAGGGGGAGGAGGAAAATTGCTCCTGCCTCCCCCCTCCCTTCTCCTGTCATGCTATTTCTACATAAAAGGAGACCTCCAGCAGCAGTGTAATGGTGGCTGGGTAAGTTGTTTTTTCTTTAAGTTTTGGGGGCAGGGGGTCGGGTGTCTAGGTGTTGAATGCTTGCCACTGTGTATTTGTTGTGAGCTGCCCTGAGTCCCTTTGGGAGATAGGACGGGCTATAAATAAAATTTCATTAATGAATTCTCCCAGAAGGTACAGGGAGGACATCTAGATATCCCTCGCATAAACTGTGGGCTGGTGTAACTGTTGTGCAGACTAAAGTCTGCACTAACCCATTTGTTTAAAACCCGGGTGGGCGTGGACTTTTCTCCTGTGTGGAACCACCCAAGGTTACTTGTTATGCTACTGGTGCTGAATGTCCAGATTGGGGGAATTTGTTGTAACAACCTCTGAAGAAAGATATTCAGAGTCCATAGCATCACACCAAGGCAAATCCTGAAGAACCAATCCCTTCCATACTATGGAGCAACACCCTCTGGCCGTGTTAGCCTGTAAAGAATGTAGGAGTGAATGTTCAAAGAGGATAAATAATTCAAGAGTACTAACTTGCTGAAATGTCTTTATGGAGCTGTTCGAGTTGTCAGAGGCCTATTAAATCCCACCACTCATGATGGGAGCACTGACAACTCAGCAGCCTGCTGTGAAGCATTTGCTCAGTTTTTCGCAGACACCATGTTAACCGCCCCGAGTCGCCTTCGGGCTGAGAGGGGCGGTCAATAAATGCAATAAATAAATAAATAAATAAATAAATAAATTAACGGCAATCTCTGAGAATGTAACACAAGCATCTGCTTGTCCGGTTTTGATGGATTCATTTCAATTGGTGAAACCCGAGGATGTGGACAAGATACTTGGAGGAATGAGAGTGACCACATGCATCCTAGACCCCTGCCCATCATGGCTTCTAAAGGAGGCCAGAGGGGGATTGGCTGAGTGGGTAAAGGTGGTGGTTAATGCCTCACTTCGGGATGGCAACATTCCAGCGAGCTTAAGACAGCCTTCGATACCATTGACCACTGTATTCTTCTGGGACGCCTCGCCGGATTGGGCCTGGGGGGCACTGTTTTACAGTGGCTCCGGTCCTTTCTGGAGGGTCGCACCCAGAAGGTGTTGTTGGGAGACACCTGTTCAACCCCACATCCTTTGTCTTGTGGGGTTCCTCAGGGCTCAATACTGTCTCCCATGTTGCTCAACATATACATGAAGCCGCTGGGGGAGATCATCCGGAGTTTCGAGGTGCGGTGTCATTTGTACACAGATGATGTCCAACTCTGTCACTCCTTCCCACCCACTACTAAGGAGGCTGTCCAGGTCCTTGGCCGCTGTGACAGTCTGGATGAGGGCGAACAAATTGAAATTGAATCCATACAAGACAGAGGTACTCCTGGTCAGTCGCAAGGCCGAACAGGGCATAGGGTTACAGCCTGTGTTGGATGGGGTTACACTCCCCCTGAAGTTGCAGTTTCGCAGCTTGGGTGTGATCCTGGACTCATCGCTGACCTGGAACCTCAGGTCTCGGCGGTGACCAGGGAAGCTTTTGCACAACTAAATCTTGTGCGCCAGCTGCGCCCATACCTTGGGAAGTCTGACTTGGCCATGGTAGTCCACACTCTGGTTACATTCCATATAGACTACTGCAACACTCTCTACGTAGGGTTGCCTTTGAAGACGATCTGGAAGCTTCAACTAGTCCAACAAATGGTAGCCAGGTTGTTAACAGGAGCGGCACTCAGGGAGCATACAACCCCCTTGTTGCACCAGCTCCACTGGCTGCCAGTTTGCTACCAGGCCCAATTCAAAGTGCTGGCTTTGGCCTATAAAGCCCTAAACAGTTCTGGCCCAACTTACCTGTCCGAACGTACCTCCTCTTACAAACCACTGAGGACTTTAAGATCATCTGGGGAGACCCTGCTCTCGGTCTCGCCTTTGTCACAAACATGTTTGGCAGGGATGAGAGACAGGGCCTTCTCAGTGGTGGCCCCAAGGCTATGGAACGCCCTCCCTTGGGAGATCAGATCTGCTCCCTCCCTCTTGATGTTTTGGAGGCAAGTTAAAACGTGGCTATTCAAGCAAGTGTTTACACATACAGAGTAGCTAATATAGGAAATCGAATGACCTGACAATGGAATTGGACAATGCTTGAGAATAATCAGACGCTGATGATGTTTTTATTGTTTTTGTGATGTGTGATACTGTTTAATGTTTTTTTTTTTTATCTATATTATGTTTTATGCATACTGATTTGTTGGAAACTGCCTTGAGTTGCCAATTGGCTGAGAAAGGTGGTATACAAATACAGTAAATAAATAAATAAATAAATAAATAAATAAATATCCTCCTGCCACAGCTATGCATACATCACTGAAAAAGAGTTGGGTTTTTTATTTTTCTATTTCTATTAAACCCAAAATATAAGCAAAACAATTAAGACAAAAAATAAAGAAAAATATTAGTACAAGAAAATGAAACATCATAAGCCACAAACTGCCACCACAAAAAAATAAAAGCATAAACATATATTTGACTTTTAACTTTATTGATGATATTTTTATAGAACTCAATAAAATTGCTTCTTCAAAGACAAATACACTTAAATTTCTACTCCTTGGATTTTTCAGCTAATTAATAATTATCAAAACCCACTGCTGATAAACTATTCTTTGTTTGTTTTCGGGAGAGCAGATTGCAAAAAAACTCACAACCAATGAATGCTTCCCAGTGCTTTAAAGAAGATACCAATGATTTTTTTTCCTAATTAAAGTAGTCAGCTTCCCCTTCCAAGTAAATACTTTGGCTTCACAGAAAGAACAACATTGCTCTTTTTTTAAAAAAAATGTGACCAATAAACACTCTGCCCAATTTATGTGGGTGCAAATGCACTTTTGCTAGTATATTTTAGCATTTTCCTTGTCTTCAACTGATGTCTTTTTTTACTTGTATCCTTTTGTAAATCTAGATCCAATGGTTCATCTGATTCTTTTTTTTTCTCTTTTCTTCAGTCTAATTAGTCTCTAGAAATTCTTTAGCTTTCTGTGTGGTGTTCACTTTGAATCTTCTTTCTTTAAAAGCAAAGACTACCACTTTCTAGTTTCCCACATCTAAATTGAATCATATTTACTTCATGTTATCTGGCTTTGCTTTTCTTGTCTTTTTAAAAGATCACCAATTTATCTCTCACTTTCATTTTTGTTTTGGAAATATCTTCTCACTTGTTTTGGTCATATCCCAGGATAAACTCTGATTTGCCAGTTCTTCTTTTCCCCCTAAACTGTTTGTATAGTTCAAAATTTATTTCCAAAATCAGAGTGGGCTTCAGGCTGTTAGGAATAATGGGAGTGGAAATCCAAAACACCTGAAGGGGCCAAAGTTTGCCCAGGCCTGGCTTAGATGCAGCCATGCCACAGTTCAATGTTATGGGATTCTGGGGTTTGTAGTATGGCACTCTTTGGCAAAGTAGACTAAAAAACCATGCAAAACTACAGCTCCCAGGATTGTGTAGTATTGCGGCAAAGCAGTTAGAAGTGGTTCCTCGATAAGATCTGCCTGATCCACCTGGAGGGAGGGAGGCAGAAGAGGGAATGAAGGAAGAAAGGAGGGAGGGAGCAAAGGGAGGAAGGAAGGAAGAAAGGAAGGAAGGACGAAGGGGAGGAAGAGAAGAAGGGGAGGAAGGGAAGGAAGGAAGGTGCTTCTGACAGGTTCTCCTTTCTTTCCAAAATTGGTTGCTTTAATCTTTAGTGCCACTGATCTATAAAAGAAAGCACCCTCTCCTTTTCCCTTCCCAATTTTCCTCGCCTTCCCCCTTTCCTTTTTTTTTTTTAAACCCAGCATTGGCTTGATTCTGTTGAGCAGAGGCTGCCTCCTGCCTGACTAAACTCCCAGTTGCCAAACCTTGAGATTTAGGTGGGGGGGGGGGGGGATTGAGGAAAACTCGTTTGAATGTAAACTCCAGAGCTCCAGCTGGTAATGCAGAGGAGGAGGAGGAGCCTGCTGCTCGGCCATTTTGGCTCATGTGCAGCAAGGCAGGATGGGAAATGTATTTTAACAACAGAGCCTTTTGAAATCTCTACCACTGGGGGCCTTCCCTTCACAAACTACAACAATGGCTGTGCTTAGGCCCATCGCATCCCTCCTTTGCATCGCCCGGGAGGGGAAGCAAAACTTTACAAAAGTTGCTTAATGCTTGTGAAAATTAAAATAACCTTGGGAGAGTTCCTAACATTATGAATTTTTTATAAATAAAAAGGGTAAGTGGTTCAAATTGTAATTACACCTCTTACTTTTCCTGCATGGTTCAAAATTGATTCAAAAGACCAAATTCAATAGGTTTTAACAAATTTAAGGTTTTAACGAAGCAAACCTATCCAACTTTATTGCCTATGTATGTAAAATGCTGTAATTCACTCTGAGTCCCTAGGGGAGAAGGGCGGAATATAAATAAAGTGTAGCATCATCATCATCATCATCATCATCTTGAAATACAGCTATCCTTGTTCAGTGCAATCCTAACTGCATCTTTCTTAGGGAGAGAACATTAAATAATTCATGAAGCCTCTGCACTATAATATCTAGGAAAACTTTTAGGTGCTGGATGGTAAAACTTGTTAATTGTACTCCAATGAAAGAGTTTTACCCTTGTTGGGGCTAAAAAATTGAAATAATTAAGTCCTGGTCCATTGCTACCTCCTGTTAAAGTTTCTCTGTTGTGGCAAAACTTGGTATGTTCGAATCTAAGAAATATATTCAGGGTGAACATGTTGGTCACATGTCAAAATATCACAAAATCAACTAAAGAGTAGTACTTTTATTGGCCAATTTTAATACAGAGAATACATCAAGCAAGCTTTTGAAAATTCACTGATTTCTTTATCAGGTAAAAGATGTTAAATTCATATAGAAAGGAGAGGGGAACCTCTTCATCCCGAAACACAGATGTCAGCTATACCAGGACTAAAATTCAAAACAGTTCCACTGTGTATACTAGTCACCTATGCCATATTTTATTTCAGTAATGGTAAAAAGTATATATTGAGTCTTGAAGGGGGTTCAAAATATATTAACTGTTTTTTTCCTGATATGGATAGTATTGCTTTGAACATTTTAAAAACAAGAGCAACAAAATCACAGTCGAGTATCCCTGAATATAATCTTGAAATTGGAAAGGTCAGATGAACAAAACGTAGCCTGCTTCAAATGTTAATCTATTTACTTTTTTTACACAGATACATTATATACAAGAGGGTGGTATCCTTTTTGATGGATGAATATTTTAAAATGCTGTAAATTGGGCAAAGATGCATATGGAAAATGAAACATATCATTATTGAGGTTAAGTAATGTCAGTGTTTAAAAATGGGCTGCAGTATAATCTAACTACAAAAACACCAGAACAAATGTAATAGCACAGCTGTTATTAAAGAAAGATAGGTCATTCTGGACTGATTTGTTTGGTGTGCACATGGACTTTCTCAGACCTTGTTCATTAATATTATATATCACTTGGCTAGAAAAAAATAACAAAATCCTTCATTGTGTTTTTTTGACGAAATGATTTTTGCTATGACTTGTATGAATTGTATGAATTGTATTTTAATGTATTTTATATTGATGATTTATAAGGTTTTTCTTATTGTATTGAATCTTATGTTGTTAGCCGGCCTGAGTCCCTCCTCGGAGGGTGAGAAGACCAGGTTATAAAAACTCTAAATAAATAAATAAAAAAATATATACATAATGATTTGCATATGTTCTGAGACATTTATGATTTCAAGTTTTGAAAACCCTGAACAAAGGCCATGTTGTCCAAAAGTCTGAAGGACCCAAAATATATAAGAAAATTGTGAAGAGACATCATTATAATTTATTATTTGCAATTCTACGTTTATTAATTGTATTTCCTAGGGAGAGTTTAAGCATGCCTAGGCCCAGAAGCAGATGAAAGGCCTTCTCTTCCTCCCAAATGCCACTGCCCTTGTCTTGGACGAACAGAAGAAGAGGCACCATTTGCTGGGTTCAGTCCCCCACCACCACACTGACATCCCTTTTCCCTTTTGTGCCATGACTTAATTAGGGGTATGCATGATTCAGTTTGGTTATTCTGAATTGGAAAATTCAGAGATCTAGCTGCTGAATCGACTAAAAAACAAACTGGGCGGAAGCAGGGAAGGCTCAGCTGGAAACAGATCACAACAGCCTGATCTTTCAGCTAGTGGGGGCTATAGGGCTGAGTGGCACTCTACCTGAGGCAGAGGCCAAGGAGTTTGATGGCCTTGAAAATCAGGCAAGAGCACCCACATGGCAATGGTGGCTCCTCGTCTTCTTTCTCCCCTGGTAGCCTCCTCCATCGCTTCCTGAAGACCACTCTCCCTGTGCAGCACCTCATTTATTTATTTATTTATTTATTTATTTATTTATTTATTTACTGCATTTGTATATCACCTTTCTCAGCAAGAGGTGACTTTGAGGCAAATAAGCTGGGAAAGGCTTCTCTCTTCCTCCAAAGAGGGGGATGCTGCGAGCTTGCTTTCCCAGCAGCCTTTTGCACAGTGTGGGCATTTTCTCTTTCTCTGTTTCTCATGTTTCTTTCTCAAACAATCAGAGGCCAGGTTGACTATGTCCATTCTCCTCCCCTCTTGAAAAGCACTGGTTGAGGCTTCAATTACCCGAACACCCTCATACATATATATATATATATATATATATATATATATATATATAGGTAAAACCTTTTAAAAATTCCCAAAAATCAATGTATTGGTGAAATGTTCTGAAACTTGGTAGGCTTGAAGTCATAAATGTGGCCTACAATAGAGATGAGTTTCATCCTAAAAATGACTGACAAATGAACCTTTAAAGTTTCCCCATTGGCACCAATGGACAGAATCTTATAGGGGGAAAAATGGCACCCCCTCCTGATCTTAGGAATTTCCTGGTGAAGAGGACCAAAACCAGCACTTTTTTGTAGAGTTGCACACCCCTAGTCTTAATTAGATTGTAAGCCTTCAACCAGAGAACTTTTTTTAATAAGTTGTTCCTTTAATTGTAAAGTGCCATATATAGATATTGTGCTTTGATGATGATGACAAGGCAATATACACAGGTCAATCAAGCATTGCCCCAGTGTAACTTAAATTTATGCTACATGAGCATTGCAGAACGCCATATAGAATATCAGCATTGAGCAACATGTCTAAATGGCTATCAATGATATAATTAGGAATCATAACTTTTAGGGAGTGATGAAAGTATGCAATATATATGACAACAGCTATGTAAATCGGAAGCCCTTCCACCCAGGCTTTATGGACTCCCAAAAATCCATAAGGACTCCACCCCACTCAGACCCATCGTGAGTGCCATTGGATCCCCCACATACGACCTAGCAAAATTTCTTGCTGCACAGTTACAAAGCCATATTGGGCTCACTACACACTACATCAAGGACTCAGCCCAATTCATAGAAAAAATCAGCAATCTCAAGCTAAATACCAATGACAAACTGATCAGCTTCGATGTGGTATCTCTATTTACCATGGTCCCGGTAGCAGACACCATGGCACTCATCAACCAGAGGTTCCCAGAAGACATCACAGTTCTGTTTCACCATTGCCTCACCACCAGTTACTTTCAGTGGGACAATGAATTCTATGAACAGAAAGATGGAGTAGCTATGGGGAGCCCTCTCAGCCCGGTCATAGCTAACTTCTACATGGAACACTTTGAAAAACAAGCCCTGGAGACAGCAACCAAAAAGCCCATTATATGGTTTAGATATGTGGATGACACCTTCACCATTTGGAGCCATGGAGAAAAAGAACTCAACAGGTTCCTGGACCACCTTAACAGCATCCACCCAAAAATCCAATTCACAATGGAAAAAGAAAATGAAGGAAGACTGCCTTTACTAGATGTCCTAGTTACCCGCAAACCAGATCAACAATTGGGTCACACTGTCTACAGAAAACCCACACACACAGGTAGATATCTACATAAAAACTCCAACCATCACCCAAGTCAAAAAAGAAGCACCATTAAAGCCTTGGCAGACCGTGCAAACAGAATCTGCGAACCCCACCTCCTCCAAGATGAACTGAACCACCTCAACTGGGCTCTCCAGGCCAATGGATACTCCACCTCAGACATCAGAAGAGCTGCAAGACCAAGAACAAGCCACGAGAGTCAAGATGAAGATCCACCCAGAGGAAAAGTGTTCCTGCCATACATCAAGGGAACCACTGACCGCATAGGGAAACTGATGAGGAAACACAACATACAAACAATCTACAAACCCACCAAGAAAATCCAACAAATGCTACGTTCAGCAAAGGACAAGAGGGATCCTCTCACCTCTGCAGGAGTCTACCGTATACCATGCAGCTGTGGACAAGTCTACATAGGGACCACCAAACGCAGCATTGCCCAAACACGAATCAAGGAACATGAAAGGCACTGCAGACTACTTCAACCAGAGAAGTCAGCCATAGCAGAGCACCTGATGAACCAGCCTGGACACAGCATATTACTTGAGAACACAGAAATGCTGGACCACACCAACAACCACCATGTCAGACTACACAGAGAAGCCATTGAAATCCACAAGCATGTGGACAATTTCAACAGAAAGGAAGAGACCATGAAGATGAACAAAATCTGGCTACCAGTATTAAAAAACTCTAAAATTACAACAGCAAAACAGCAGAGAGGAAACAACCAGGCACATCTTAACACCTCTCAACAAAAGATTTTCCCAGGCTCAGGCAGACCTTCAAATGCTAATGAAACATTCACACCTAACTCTAGCAGAGAAGAGCTCTTTGCCCCACCCCAGCCATTCCACAGATATATAAACCCATTGTCCTATTTCCAACAGACCTCACTACCTCTGAGGATGCTTGCCATAGATGCAGGCGAAACGTCAGGAGAAATGCCTCTAGAACATGGCCCTATAGCCCGAAAAAACCCACAAGAACCTAGTGATTCCAGCCATGAAAGCCTTCGACAATACATTATGCAATATATATTTCCCAATGCCCTTGGACCATCTCACAGAAGGTGGAAAATAATCAGAAAATTGTTTAGAATCTGAGTACTGAATGGCAAACACTTTTAACCGGCAATACTGAAATTTGATCTGCTGGAATGTAAGAGGATAAAGAAAACAGCCATTTTCAAAAGGAACATGCCAAACAGTTTAGAGAATAACTGTTTTATGGAAAGTGTGTTTACATGGGAATCTACTCTGGGTTTTATTCTGAGCTATTCAATATGCAGTTCTCTATACCTTGAATACTTGAGATACCTCCTATGTGCTTTGCCTATATTTCAGAGGAAGGAACTAACAAAACCACCTCTGAGTATTCTTTACTTAAGAAAACCCCCTAAAAGTCATGCAGATTGTGTAAATTGACAGGTGACTAGAAGGCACATACGTGTACACTGTACACCTACATAGAACCCTTTTATATTTCAGGCTTTAAATTTCAAACCGGATTAACTGCACCATCAAAATAAGATCACCAGTTTTTACTGATCTGTATATAAATATTGGAAAAATGAAAAAGAAATAATAGTGATGTTTTTGTGGAACATCTACCCTGCTACTCAGAAGACTTAGATCATGTCTTCCGAGATCATATTTCCTAACTTTGACAGTAAAGAAATGCAGTAGTAAAAGGAATCTTCAACTATCGTGCTATATCCTGGAAAGCCATCTCTGCTCAGAATGACAGGAAGATTTATCTAGTATTTGTAGATATTCATTTGACAAGGGGACATGGACCAAAAAGAATAAAAGGAACATGAACAAAGATAAATGTATTTTTAAAAAATAGTTAGGGGAAAAAAAGCAAATGCACAAAAACAAGTCACATGGCAGTAGTTAGTTATCTACTATCTAAACTTGAATCCTTGATATGATGCAGGAGTTAAAAATTCTAAAGCAATTCTTAACCACATCAACAGCTGTATAATATCAAGAGCATGATAAATCATGGTGGTCATTTTATTATGCTTTGGCACAGCTTATCTCTGGGATGGGCAGAGCAGCTTTAGAAGAATAAAGGCAAACTGTCACATGTCCACAGGAGGGTTACAAACCATTTCACCAGCAAGGGTAGTGAAATGACAGGTTCACAGGATGACTCTGTCACCCCCTGCACCACTGGGATGTGGCAACACTTCCCCATCACACAAGGGAAGAGTCAACCAAACTGGGAGAAAGTGTGCTAGAGTCCCGTGGTGGTGCAATGGGTTAAACCCTTGTGCCAGCAGGATTGAGGTTCAAATCCAGGGAGAGTATGCATGAGCTCCCTCTGTCAGCTCCAGCTTCTCATGAGGAGACATGAGAGAAGCCTCCCACAAGGATGATAAAACATCAAAACATCCAGGCATCCCCTGGGCAACATCCTTGCAGATGGCCAATTCTCTCACACCAGAAGAAACTTTGTTTCTCAAGTCACTCTTGACATGAAAAAAGGCTCCCATTGGGAGGAAAGAATCCAAGATACTTCCCTCCTAGGTGAGGGCAGGGCCTCCACTCCATGTCGTGTGATGACTAGTGTGGGGCTTTGTTCCTATAACAGGCTGGAAGTGTCCTAGGATGCTTCAGCTGTACTTCATACAAAAGGATCGGCTTGTTTAGCAAGCCTCACAAAAGTAACACCTAGAATACTGCGTTCAGTTCTGGGCACCACAGTTTAAAAGAGATATTGACAAGCTGGAAGGAGTCCAGAGGAGGGCAACTAAAGTAATCAAAAGGCTGGAAACCATGTTTTATGAGGAAAGGCTTAAAGAGCTGGGTCTGTTTAGCCTGCAGAAGAGAAGGTTGAGAGGAGACATGATAGCCATGTATAAATATGTGAAAAGATGTCATAAGGAAGAGGTAGCAGGTTTGCTTTCTGCTGCCCTTGAAACTAGGACTTAGAGCAATGGGTTCAAATTATAGGAGAGGAGATTCCCCCTGAACATTAGAAAGAACATCCTACAGTAAGAGCTGTTCAGCAAGGGAACTCTCTCTGCCTGTGAGTGTGGTGGAAGCTCCCTCCTTGGATGCTTTTAAACAGAGGCTGGATGGCCATCTGTCAGGGCTGCATTGATTGTCCTTTTCCTTCATGGCAGGGTTGGGCTAGTTAATAATAATAATAATAATAATAATAATAATAATAATAATAATAAATGTTGCCGGGTAACAGTCGCATTGAGGAAAAACAACAGGAAATCACATCCTAACAGGAAGATCACAAGAAGATTGTGCAGAAAGACTACAAGCAGAGGCATAACACCGTTGCTCAGATTATTCATTGGAACTTGTGCCACAAATTCCATCTGCCTCAGACAACTAACTGGTGGGATCACAAGCCAGAAAAAGTTACAGAGAATGAACACACCAAACTCCTCTGGGACTTCCGGATTCAGACAGGCAGAGTTTTGGAGCATAATACTCCTGACCTCATAATCATGTTAAAAAACAAAGTATGGATCGTCAATGTCACAATCCCAGGTGACAGCAGGATTGCAGAGAAATTCTCTCACACCAGAAGCAACTTGGTTTCGCAGGCCAGTCCTGACACGAAAAAAAAACACAAAAAGGCTCCCATTGGGAGGAAAGCATCCAAGATACTCTCATCCCAGGTGGGGGCAGGGCCTCCACTCGATGTCACATGATGTCGTGTGATGACCAGCGTGGGACTTTGACCCTAAAACAGACTTCAGCTGTACTTCATACAAAAGGACCAGCTTGTTTAGCAAGCCTTGCAAATGCTATCACTAAATGTTTCATTTTATACCCATTTTATATAACTGGGGGTCACATAAAACCTTCAAGGATGGAAAGGGGTTGTGAGTGTAAACAGTTTAAGAAGCCCTGATCTAGAGAGCAAGTCTTGTGAAGAAATCTTTGAGGCACTCAATAGGCTAAACATGGAGACGTGACAATTACAAAGCAATAGGATTATTATTTTATTATTGAATTCATTTATATCCCGCTTTTATCCTTATAATGGAACTCAATGTGCCTAACAATATATTTAAAACAAAACAAAAGCAATGAATCAAAGTATAAATCTCAGATTTTAAAAAGAAAATTAAAACATTAAAATATTAAAATGCTTTAAAAGTAATACGAATCTTTAAAACATCACTGAACAGCCAAACCCAATTCTAGTTTGTAAGATCTTGATGGGCCACAAGGGTTTTGACTTGCTGCTAGAAGAATAGTAACCCCCAAGTATTTGAAGGGTTATTACATGATAGAGTTCATGAGTTTTCCATGGATCCAATAGGAAAGATGTGTCAAGGGATCCATTTAAAAAAAAATCAGGAGATTCTGAACAAATGTTAAGGGCCATCTTCTGGAATGGCCAGCCACCCCATGTCCTTTCCTCATCTTTCCCTGTCTTTCCCCCATCTTAAGTAATCTTAAGGTGTTTGGAATCGGGTAGCACCCAACTCTTGAAAATACATTGTGGGCTTTGTTTCCGTGTGTGCAGAAAGGTCCCATGGAGTCCCATTGAAAGTGGCTTTGTGTCATGTGATGGCCTCTGTGGAACTCCGTTTTCTGAAATGCATGGAAATGGAGCCCAAAATGTGTAGGATGAGGTCCTAGAAATCCCTTCCAACTCTTGAGTCTGTGAAAGAATTCCATGATACTATGAATAAGGTTGTATATGAACACAGTATAGTAAATTCCTCTAAAGCAGTGGTTCTCAACCTGTGGGTTCCCAGGTGTTTTGGCCTACAACTCCCAGCAATTCCAGCCAGTTTACCAGCGGTTAGGATTTCTGGGAGTTGAAGGCCAAAACATCTGGGGACCCACAGGTTGAGAACCACTGCTCTAAAGCACTAACTGAATGCTTTGGAAGCTTTGGGATGTGAATGCTTGGAATGGCCCGAGGAATCCACTCAGAATTCCACCTTCTACTCTGTACTCACAACAAAGTAGAAATAATAATTCTACTTTAGAACAACATTATTCATCTCATAAATGCTTTGTGTAGTGATGTGCACATTCTGAAAATTGGGTTTGTTGCAGTTGAACTAGAAGTGTTCCATTTAAAACTTTTTCTGAACCATAGCTGTGACTAGATTATCCTGTATAGGACTCAATGTATTGTAATTATATTTATTGCACTTAGTATTACTGTGGCCAATAACAAATACAGAAAAAGTTCTAAACAAAGTTAAGCAGTTTTAATCCCTTTGATTTAAATGAACATAAATTTAGCACATGCTCTACTTTTGAGTTGTTGAAACCTCTGGGGCTTATACATGCTTAATTTAGGAGGAATTATATTCACAACAAATATAATGCATTTACTAAAGCAACTTAACTATGACTTCCTGCTTTGTTTGTTTGTTTCTTTTCTACTTTGCATTCAATTGATACCATTGTGGAATTTGAAGTACAAATGCATATTATTATCATGTTAAAACATTTGTAAAATGTGTTTATTTATGGTATAATTATGTACCTTCCCTCTCTTTTCAATGTATACCTATCCAGAATAAATGCAGTTATGACTGTGTGGTTATTTATGAAAGTGGAAAACTTCTATCCTATATTATATAGATACTATCCTTGTTGAACAACACATCATTCAAAATCTGACAAATGTTTGTTGTATAGCATCTGTAACTCCTTTCTTCTCATGTTTTATTAATGCCGGAGTGACAAGTACTTCTGTTTTCATGGAAACAGAGAATGTATCACATGTGTTTCCAAGTAAATGGATAAGAGGAATACCTGTTTGTGTATTGATGTGATCCTCAATAGAAATCCAGAGTAATTCACAGGATCTTCTATGTGAAGGTCTCTGAACTAACATGTATACATGTGTGCGTGTGTTATTTATATTCTGCCTTTCAACCCAGCTGAATGTTATCAGAACGTAATGCAGTCAGATGCTTTGCAATTGCTATTGAAACACTCAACTGTACACAAGCTATTTATGATACAGCATGAGGTTGTTCCGGAGCTTTGAAACATTAGTGTTAATGGTAATTCATTAATGTTAATGTCAATTCAGAAATTAGTTCATTTATGTTAATAGGTTTAATGAAAATTGTCAAATTAATTAGTGACATAATGTGTTAGTAACATGTTTGTTTTAGACATTTAAAAAACAATTACTAACCGGCTAAAAATACCCCCCCCCCCCCCCCCAAAATTTACCCCCACATAAGAAATTAAAATTGTGTGAAACATTAATTGATTTTAATGAATTATTTCCAAGCTCTGAGTTGTTCCTATTTTAAAGCCAAATATTCGACTGGGATAGCACAGGGGCATAAACTGCTCTTCAGTTCCTAGTTGTTCAAAACATTAGACAGACATGCACCTACATATAATGAAATCTTTATAATACAACACTTGGAAATCATGATGAAACAAAATATCATTAGCTATTAGAAAACATTGACTCGCATCCCATTAGTGCATTATGATAACATTAAGTCAAACTTAAGCCATTGCAACTAATTATTTTGTTTGTTGCAAAGGTCAGAATCCTGTTCTGACTGCACAACCACTCAAACCTTGTAAGCAGTATAGCTCCTCCCACGATATTGCTATTTTTGTGTTATTGATGAATGGTGCAAAGATTTGGTTTGGTCAGTTCCCTTTGGTCAATCCAGCTTGTTCAGCAGGCCATAACAGTAAGTGTTCTGCCACTATGTTTTGTTTTTGTTTTGTTTTTTACTGAAACAGGCCACGCAGCAGCCAGTCACGGCTCCTCCACTCCTATTCGGCATCATGCAACACGTGAAGAGGCTGCCGCATGCTCACACAGGGTTTCTCTGTGAGTCATGCCTGTTGGGCCAATCAGAATAGAAGAACACTGTGACGTGTCTCACACAAGCTATGTCAATTTAATGGAATGAGCACCTCCATTGCTCTCAGTTGCATCCTGGCTCTAGAGAGGTGCTTCAGTCAGATCGCCTTGCCACTCACTCTCAGCTTTAATTTTTGGCTTGGCATGACCTCTCTCTAGCATTGAATCTTTTTGATTTTCCTTTATTTTCTTAATTCTTTTTTTAGTGGCTGGGTGGGCCATCTGTCAGGGCTGCTTTGATTGTGCTTTTCCTTCATGGCAGGGGGTTGGGTTAGTTAATAATAATAATAATAATAATAATAATAATAATAATAAACAACTTTATTTATATTCCATCCTATCTCCCCAAGGGGACTCATGTGGCCCATGTGGTTTCTTTCAATTCTGTTATTCTATGATTCTATGTCCCATTTTGAAATTAAACAGAAGATTTTCAAAGCCCATCACACCTAATCCTTTTCTCCATGTTCTTTAAGATTTATCCATTTGATTTGCCATCACACAGGAGACATATGTCTCCTCCCACTGTCTCCTTCACCTTCATTTGCCTTCAAAATCCTTCAACTACATCAGAATTAGGGCACATTTTTTCTGGTGTTGTTTGCCTTCAGTACCCTTCAACTACAGCAGAGTTAAGGCATCGGTCTTAAGGAACCATCTTTCTGGGCTTCTTTGCCCTTAACACCCTTCAGCTAAAGTAGAGTGATTTTCTATAGCTGGATTCATGGCAGCTGCAACGCAAGGTCATTTGGTTTGTGAAATCACTGCTTTGTTGTTCTTTTTACAGTGCTCACAGTGGTATAAAAGAGCAAACTTGGTTGTATTGTCAGGACAGATATTTGTCAGCATGAGCAGCAGATTATTCCTGTGAGCTGGTGAGCATAATCTGTGTTACGAGGTAATACACTCCACTTTGGGACATACAAGTCAAGCTTTTTATCTGACCAGAATGAATTAGGTGTGCAACTAGTATGGGATGCAGACATACACACACAGAAAAGCAACCTTCTGCAAACCTTCCTTCCCTCCAAAACTAAAAAGAAATAAAACACCCAGAATTTTAATTATTTTTGTATCAGTGTCATGTGGCCTCTAAGTCTGTTTATTTATGTTAAGCTTCTTGGCCCCTGAAATGGTTTGCCAAATATACCCTCACTTGAGCTACAAAGCCTGGATCATGAAACAAACAATAAAAAATTGACATTTTTAAAAGGAGTGATAAAAACCAGTGTTCTGTTCAATGTCCCATTAGAGCTTTCACAACACTAAAGGTGTTTACCCTGATATCTTGGATGGATTCCAATTTACTGACTGCACTTGACTTCTCTCACTTTTTCTGGCGGGGAGCCATCTTCACTCCACTCCTGTCCCTTTTTATAGTTGTTCCTCTAATTCCCAAACACTAGTCTGGATTCTTAATTTCAGTGGGACCAAATATTGAACCTGGAGAAGGCCACTTTACTGCACCCTTGTCAGCAATTTTGTGTCATTGTCTCTGAAGTCATTATAGGGAAATAAATGATAAAATTCAGAGCGATTGAGGAATGGATGTGCTTTACCACTGATGTATCTTGATAATTATTACAAACATCCTAGTGAGATTTAACTATCCTGATGGCTACTGGTGGGGCATTTCAGATTTGTTCGGTGAATTTGATGTGGGAGTGGATAAGTGCAGAGCAAATTGGGTATCGTGTCACTTACTCACAGGCAGATGCTTTGTTATAACTGTTGAAATTTAGCAGCCACTAATTTCTCTACCTCCAGAACACAGCAGAATTAGTGGCAATTCTCTGTGCTGTGAGAGGACAAAGCCAGCTCCCAGATCAGAGAATCTTTCTACACATGTTGCAGAGCATCTTCTTTCTTCATAGAAATAATGGAGATACCGGGACTTTTGGTCATGCAGCACTATCATCATGTATTTTCAGTAGCAACTACTAGTGTGGAAGGGGAAGGGCAGCCAGGGTCATATAAACACACTGGCCTCAGCAAAAGTGACATCATCTCTTTAACCTTTCGGCGGTGACCAGGGGAGCATTCGCACAGTTAAAACCCGTGCGCCAACTGCGCCCGTACCTTGGGAAGTCTGACTTGGCCACGGTAGTCCACGCTCTGGTTACATCCCGTTTAGACTACTGCAACGCTCTCTACGTGGGGTTGCCTTTGAAGACGGCTCGGAAGCTCCAATTAGTCCAACGGTCGGCAGCCATGATACTAACTGGAGCGGAGCGCAGGGAGCGCACAACTCCTTTGCTGCACCAGCTCCACTGGCTGCCGATTTGCTACCGGGCTCAATTCAAAGTGCTGGCGTTGGCCTTTAAAGCCCTAAACGGTTCTGGCCCAACCTACCTATCTGAACGTATCTTGGCCTATCAGCCCACCAGGACCCTAAGATCTTCTGGGGAGGCCTTGCTCTCTATCCCGCCTGCTTCACAGGTGCGGCTGGCGGGGACGAGAGACAGGGCCTTTTCTGTGGTGGCCCCTCGGCTCTGGAATGCCCTTCCCATGGAGGTAAGATCAGCCTCCTCGCTGATGGTATTCCGAAAAAGACTAAAAACTTGGATGTTCAAGCAGGCATTTGGTTAATTCGGTGCAATGAATGTGTCGACTACGGATTGGTAATATGGATGATGCAATTGGACCACGATTTTAGTTAGGAGATGTATTGGATTGTGATTTATGTGAAATATTGTGTATTATGTTTTTTACGGTTTTAATTGTATACTGTGTACTGTATATTCTGTTGTAAACCGCGTTGAGTCGCCAGTTAGGCTGAGAAACGGCGGTATACAAGGACAGTAAATAAATAAATAAATAAACCTCACAATTTAAGGCTGTAATCTCTTCTGCTAATTGCCTAAGAGTAAGTTTCTTGAAATGAGTGGTTCTTATTCTTGAATAGACAAGATTGTGCCTGAAATTAAATATTATGGGCTAGAGTCATTCATTTCTGTTTCTGTAGAGTGTTCTTTTTCCTTGAATATCAATCAGGATAGTTACTCACATTGCCTGGACTGATGGTAATGATTCCATTTATGAAATGGATCTAACAAAAGTTTCAGTACGAGCACCCACAAGACTTCAAATCTGTTTCACACCCGGAGGCTCTTTCATGCTACACAATGATAGAACTATGATTCCATTCTTAACTGCCACAGCAACACCCTCTGAAATCCTGTGATTTGCATGTTACAGTTCTCAGCTAAAAAACACTGCTAACACCAAGATTGATCTATAAACTCTAGAGTATCATAGGATGCAGCCATGGCTGCCAGAGCTGTGAAATTATAATAATGTAGTGTGAAAGGTTCTGTGCCAAACGGACCAAACACAGATGCCTTCTAGAATAAAAAGCCATCATTTGTGAAATAGGACATTATCACACAAGTCTGCAAGCCAAGTTGGAAGATCTGTAGACATTATTAAAAACACTTTTTACCATACAAAATTGTTCTAATCTCATCCCAAACCAAATCTCAAGTTGCATTTAATGATAACAGGATTTCTCCGTCTTTTGACTACTGAAAATGCTTTCAATTAGCTTTAGAAAGTAACACTATGGAAAGAGAAATAAACCTTATCTCTTGTTTTGGGGAATGTGACATCCAATGTGAGCTGTCTTTTCCAGCTGCAAAAACACCCCTGAACCCCTTCTCTCCTGATCATCCCGATCACGTCCTTTAAAAAAATAAAAATAAAAGAACGGTAATGGTCCTTGCCTATGACAAGCAATTTCCCCTATTAATGGAATATTTCTTTTCTTGAAGGGAAGAAGTTTTGCCACACAGTTTACACTGCAAAGACATGTATCATTGGAGCTTCAAAACTAAAAATATGAGAGTTCAGGGGTTGTGAGCCTCAAGCCGGTGAATTATGTGCAGTTCTTATATAGGTTCCTTTTGCAATGTATTACCATTTCACCACATGAGCTCAAGGAAGCATCCTGAAAGCATCCTAGGATACTTATCCTAGGATGCTTTCAGGATGCTTCCTTGATTGAACCCAATGGAGCTCATCATATGATGTAAGGCTACTTCTGGCAGGGCTACATAGAGTAATTGTCCTGGTGGCACACCAGGATGCTGCCCAGAGAACACAGGAGGTTTCCTGTGTTTTCATTGAGAAGAATGGGAGCAAATTCAGGTGGCAATGCTTCCTTCCCCCCCCCCCCCCCCCCCCATAGGATAAGGTAAGGGGTAATGCTGGGTGTGGGGAAATGGTTTCCTTCTGCTGCCTGTTGGATTCACCATACTGCATGGTGAATCTTCCCACTATCGTCTGCCATATGGACCTCAATGTGATGAGTTCCCTAGTGTGTAGATTTACTTGGAGCTATGTCCCAGTAACCTCCATGGAAGTGACTTCTAAGACATTGGGCATGAGATTGCAGCATTGGTTTATATTTACAAGCATAAATAGGATTACAATGTTAATGTCATACTTTCTGAGCATGGTGCAGTAAACTGATAGATAGCTTGCCTAAAGTCATCCAATTAGCTTCCTAGCTGGAAGGCTGCCAGGATCAAAAGCCAACACAAACTTGGGTTCTTTTCAAGTGACCACCAGCTGTTCCAGCCTAAAAAAATTATATAAAAAGAAACCAGCTGGGAAGAATCCAATCAACCTACTTAGAGCTTTATTCTTGTTCCTGTAGGGTTTCTCAAGGAGTCAGACCTGTGCTGCACAGGTGTGGCCGAGAATCGAGGCTGCCCTTCTTAAACTCTCTCAAGAGATTTTACTGCTTGATGCAGTAAATGATATTTCTTCTCCAAGCCAATCTTCAAAAACAGAGAAATAATTTTGGCACCCAAAGCAGAAAATTCCACAAGCACCTTTCCCCTCCCTTGGCAGAAAAAAATACAGTCTTAACCAATTAAATAAAGAACTTGTTATCCTTTCATGACATCCTAAATCAAGTTCCTGAGTCACTTGCTTAAGGGCATTTCAACTAAACGTTATGATGAATATTTAGCTGGTCATCAGTGGAACAACTTTCCCCAAAGGTTGGTAAATCATCTGTGCTAGAAATTCTTAAGTGGAGAGTAGATTTTCACTTGTCAAATATTCTATAATACTGGTGACATATGCAGTCCCAACTTTGTTCTAAGATTAAGCAAATAGTATTTTAGATGATGTTAACACATTTTTGCCATTTTTCATCTTTACCAAGTGTACTAGTTGCCAGTGTACTGTGGCAGTTTGACCATTAGACTAAGATTTTGAGGACCAGGGTTCAAGTCCTTGCTCAACCATGGAAATCCATTTGGTGACTTTGGAGAAGTCATATACCCTTTCAGCCTCAGCAGGTCAATTCCCCACTGATAAAATCATGGTCATGTAACCCCTGTGACAGGGTTGTCTTTACTCAGAGTTATCTTGAAGGCACATAACAGCAAACCGCATCAACTGGGTTCTCTGACATTGTGCTCCAGGCACACTAGTGGTGGCAAGACTTGTATTACAAAATTTAAACATTCACAGCAGGCATGTCAACATTCCGCTAAAGCAATTCAAAGTGCTGATCAAAGACTTGCAGCCATTTTGCTGATTTAACACTTTTTCTCCTTGTTGCAGCTAAACCAGATCAATTATTCAGCATGCAAATATATCAAAGGGAGGGAAACTTGGGCAAGACTTGCCATGGGGTTTATTGCTGTCAAAGACAGTAAGGATTGCTTTTAGATTTCCCAGGACATATTTCCTAATGCAGCCATTTTAAAAAGATTCACAACGTAATCTAGTCAGATACAATGGTTTGCCCTGTTTGCTTACTTAAGGCTAACTAACATCTTCCATCCAAAAAGTTTCAAAGGGCAGTGAAGGCAAGAGTGCCTAGTGGAAGATGAAAAAAGGGCAGTGAAAAACACAGAAGCCTAGATCTGGATGCACAAGAAGAACAAATAAACCCTTCTGCTTCTATCCTAGGAATTGTGATCTCACTTAAAAAATGTCTTGTCTCAAATAATAATTCATCTTTGAAGTCAACTTCTACCAGTGCCCATGACATCTTCTCTCCAAGTCACAACAGGGAGCTGGAGGCAGAAACAAATGAGCTATGGGTGCTGTGAATTGAAGTGGGACATCAGGTAAAGTTCAGCTTATCTAGCAATAAAGCTGCCCTGTCAGGTTCTGAGCTACTCAGGACCTCTCAGGATAGTTTGGGTTGGATCCAAACAGGCCTTTATCCTAGAAGCAACCATGTTAAAAATGTGGATGTTTCTGGGGGCTGTTCACACCCACTCCAGAAAGCGCGCACTTTCTGGGATGGATGTCCAGACATTCTCTCGAAACTAGCCTGAGAGAACATCTGGATGCCTTAGCCCCTCCCCCAAAGCCCCCAAATTCCTTAGAAAAGTAATAAAAACTTACCCATCCTCTATTAGAAGCCTTGGTGGGCTCTCCTGGCACATAGAAGTGACATGTCAGGAGAGTGGGGGGGAGCAATCCCCCCCAGCTCTCCTGGTGCATCATTTCTACATGCCAGGAGAACCTACCAAAGCTTCTAATGGAGGATGGGTAAGTTTTTATTACTTTTCTAAGGGGTCTAGGGGCTTGGGGGAAGGGGTGGATATTTCCACAGTTTACCAGGAGCAGGCATGGAATAAATCCACTATCAAATTAATTTGCTACCGCAATAAAGGTGATGTGTCGAAGGGCTCTTGGTCTCCTTATGGAGACAACTTTTGCTACTTTGTTTCCCCTTTACTGTTGCTGCTACCTTCTGGTCAAAAATGAATGGCATATCCTGATGTAAGTGATCTTATGCCAGTATTAAGCCAAAAACAGGAATCCAGCTGAAAACTGCTATAACTGACTTGTTGATGAGGATCTATGTTTCCTGTGTTAAGGACTGTCATGGTAAATGCCTCCTCTACATAATTGATCCATCCCAGAGGGAATGACAGGTTTGTTGGTAATACTCAGTTTAACTGCAGTATAAAAGTTAGATCTACTTTTTTTATATGCTGTTATTCTGGCCAGTACTATTTCTGGTCAGAAAAGCTTTTGCTTTTTCTTAAAAGGAAAGAAAGAGCCAGTGTGGTGTATTGTTTGAGCATTGGACTGTGATACTGGAGGCCAGAGCTTAAATCCCTACCTAGACATGGATACCCTCTGAGTAACTTGGGCAAGTTACATTCTCTCAGTTTAATAGGAAGACAAAGGCAAATCTCTGAAGAAATCTTTCAAAAAGAAAAGAAAACTACAACCCTGTGATAGGTTCAGCTTAAGGTTGCCATAGATCACAAATGGATGGAGAGGTGGTAGATATGACCATCTTTTTCTCAAGTCATCTAGAATGGTCCAAGTTGTTAGGTATATAGCAGAGGTACTTTTAAAAAGCAAAATATGCAAAATATGAAGCAAAATGTATAATTTCTAGTGTAAAAATGAGTAGAAGATACATAGTAGGGCTGGGCGGTTTCGTTCGTTAATTTCGTAATTCGTTATTCATTATTTTTTTTGATAACGGAGCGATATTGAACCATTCAGGAGCAACTAAAAAACGAAAAGAATTTTTCCAATTTGTTTCGTAATTGTTTCGAAATTGTTTCGTAATTGTTTCGTTATTATTTCATTATTATTTCGTTATTATTTCCGTATGTCTGGTGCAAGTTTTATAGTTGTTGTTTGTTTTATCAGTGATAAAAAAATAAATTATCACACCAACAGTCAACAACAGAGGGAGAGGGAAGCTTCAGAAGTTCCCCCTGTCCCATTTGGAGGGTATTTTAGCGTATTGCGCAATCGCGTCCGCCATTAACGAATCGATTCGTTATTGTTTCGAAATTGTTTCATAATTTCCAAAATTTCGTAAATATTGAACTTTTTAAAAGAAACATTTTGGAATTCTTTTAAATAACGAAACGCAAAAAACCCCTAAAAACAAATCGAATTTAGAAACAATTTTTTCCGTGGTTGGACAGCCCTAATACATAGTATGCATGTTTTTGTTTTGTTCACTCCCTTCAAGTCAACTTTGTTCACTCCCTTCAAGTCAACTTCAGCTTATGGTAACACTGAATGAAGGGCCTCCAAGTTTCCCTGTCATTACCAGATCTATTCGAGTTTTGAAGCCTTGGGCCTGTGGCTTCCCCACTCTTAACCAATGCCACTACAAATGGATCGACTCATTAATATGAAAGAAACATCAAAAGAAAGCAAATTACTTTCTGTATATAGCTGGCCAATCTAAACTTCCACTGAGACTGATGGGCAAATTTGCTTACATATGGGCAAATTTGCTTATAAATTCCAAATCAGCATTAGATATGTTGAAATATGCTTAGAAATTGCATTTTTCTTCAGATATGCTGATTAAGGCCTTTTGTAGAGTGTTCTGGGGAACTGAAAAGATTATCCATTGGTTTTTCTTAGTGTTCCCAGTCCATTTAAAATGTTATTTTAGGGTCTGATTGGGGACATGAGAGAAGCCTTCTCGCAGGATTGCAAGACATCTGGGCGTCCCATGGGCAACGTCTTCATAGATGGCTGATTCTCTCACTCCAGAAGCAACCAGAAGTGACTTGCAGCATGCAAGCAAGCAAGCAAGCAAGAAAAACAACCAATGGACCTTTTCAGGACCAACCATGACAATAATCTCAATCAATATTGAAGGCATGTCAGCTGCCAAAGAACAACTGCTCTATGAACTGTGTCAAGATAAGAAATGTGATGTGCTGTGTGTCCAAGAAACACACAGGGATGACCAACAGAAACGACCAAACATTCCAAGAATGGTCTTAGTAGCGGAAAGACCACATGTGCAGTATGGAAGCGCGATCTTTGTAAAACCAGGCCTCCAAGTCAGCAGTGCCCACAACACTGAAGAAAACAATATAGAGGCTATAAGAGTAGAGCTTAATAACATCACAATCACCTCTGTGTACAAGCTCCCAAATGAAGAGTTTTGTTTCTCCTCCCCTGAGAACTTTGATAGGCAACAAAGGATGGTAGTAATTGGTGACTTTAACAGCCATAGCCATGTATGGGGCTATGTTCAAAAGGACAAAAATGGAGAGGCTGTCCTCTCCTGGTCTGAACTGCACAAACTATCACTCATTCATGATAGTAAGCTCCCACCATCCTACAACAGCGGGAGATGGCACCGAGGTTATAACCCAGACCTTTTATTTGTGAGCGACTGCATTGTACAGCAATGCACTAAATCGATGGGAGAGTATATTGTTAAGAGGTATGTCTATGAGACAAATCAACATGAGAACTCCATGCCCTTTATGCTGAGTTCTAGTCAAGACTGTGCATCTATTAGATGTGTCAAAAAGTAATATTCAAAAGGCAGTACAATGGTGTGTAATTGCTTTGTATGCCCAGATTACATTTCAAAGCAGCAAGGAGATTCATTTTGCCACATCTCTAATGTGATGTGATAGATAAAGTGTGAGAAGAATGTCTGTGGTTATAGATCAATAGCTGTGCCTCGTCAAGCATCAAGTGATGCACTCTGTCCATTATGTTCATGAGTAGTCTGTCACCATACACTGGGGACTCTTTGTGTGCCTACAGCCTTGCCCCATCTACTTTGGGAAGATGTGAAAAACACCATAAGCTTGAATTGCAGTGATTGAGCTGATGCTCATTTCCAGACACATCATTTCTGCCTGGGCAAGGAATATATTCTGACAAGTGAGAACAATTCCTCATTATTACAAGCAAGGCTCGTGTCTTCTCCACAGGCAGCTTAACATATTATAAAAATGTGTGGCCTCTCCATACTGTCCTACACACCTGAAATGTTATCAGCTATGCAGAAATGAAAATAAGTCACACTGAATATGCAGAAGACTGACCCAGAATGTAAGAACTCCTGTTGTCCCTCTCACCTCCAAACTGTATGTTGAAATGACTAATGACCTTGGTAGGCTGGAAAGGGCCATCGGATTCAATACAGTGGATGCTTGTCGAAGGCAAACATAAAAGTCATAACAAGTCATAAAGAGTTTGAACATTTGTCACAATGGATTGTTGTCGGTTTTTTCGGGCTGTATGGCCATGGTCTAGAGGCATTCTCTCCTGACATTTTGCCTGCACTTTGGCAAGCATCCTCAGAGGTAGTGAGGTCTGTTGGAACTAGGAAAAAGGGTTTATATATCTGTGGAATGACCAGGGTGAGACAAAGGATTTGTCATAATGCAATTGTAATTATGGTAGACCAAAGAAAGTGTGTGATGTGTATATCTTACTAATGTATTGATTTTGTGTGGTCTTTAAGATGGTAAGAAAAGTCATGTTGGATCAGACCAAACCTGTTCAGTTCATCATTCTATTCACACATTGCCAAGTCAGCTGCTCCAACAGGAAGCCCATTAGTAGAATATGAACATAATAGCATTCTCCCGTGAAACACTATCAACACTAACCACAAACCTAGAATGCAATGACTATCTGCAGAAATAGGTATGCAAAAGTCTGTAATGTCCTCTCCCACTAGTGTCTTCCTTTAGTCCCCACTTTCAAAGATAATCAGCTTAAATGTAATCATTGTTTTAATTGTTTTAGTTGTGTACTCAACTTCTTTAAGGACATTATCCCCCCCCCCCCTGTTTCTAAACAGTTTAAAAACATTGAAGAGATGAAGTAAAAGAGAACCTATCAAAAGACACAAGGAGACTTCCCCCGTCATCCATCATGCTTTATTACGAAATTGTCTTAAAAGAGTAAAGAAATGGGGCAGGAATTGTCTTCTGAGCCCAGGAATTGCTTGGAAGCAAGAGAAAATGTTGAAAAACACATGGGATGGCATCTGTCAGATTCGCCTGCATTGAATCAATTTGGTGTTGTCACAAAATGGGTGTTCTTACGGCAGTGTCCTACAAAGCAGTGGTGCCCTGGCAATCTCCCAAAATCCAGCTGCCTGATCCTTGTATGGTATTTTTTAAAAATGTATTCAGTAGAAATTGTGCTACTTCAGGAGATTGCTACTTTGCTTTTGCAAAGACCTTTAGACATTGCACTTTTTCTGCCTTTTCTTTCCCTTTTCTAAAAACTAGACTTAGCAATCCATAAAAAGAAACGTTGGGAGGGAGAGCAGAAGAGCCCATCGAGAGAAATGGGGTCTGCTTTAACTGTGCTTGCTCATGTGATAAATCAGATAATTTGGGGAGAAAAGGGAAGAAACAATACTGCGATGGGTACTGATATGATTTGCTGTGTAATGCAATGGGACTAAATGCCATGGTGATACGATCCTCCCCCACCACCCCAGGATGAGTTCTTAGGTTTGTGTGTTTTTTTTAATGGAGTATGATTTAATTGGGTTTTTTAAATTGTATGACTATATTTTAAACTGTTTCCTGCTTTTTAAATGTTTGTTAGCCACCTTGGACTCTGTATAAGAAAGGCAGGGAATTAATTAATTAATTAATTGAATTACAAATAACAGATTTACTTATAATTAATTTCTTAGTTCCAGTAAGAAAGTAAACAGTATAATACCATTAATTATAGTTGCACCTTCTTGAAAGATAACATCATTCATTTTTCAAAGTAACTTTCAAAGCTGTGCAGTTCTTTGAAACCCTGTCCTTTATTACACTTTCATTCTTCTTATCTGTTTTGCAATCAGAGCTGCCGACATATCTTTTTAACAGGGTTTTGAATCTATAGCTGGTTAAGTTGCAGAGTTTTTTTTTCTTTTTATTGCTTACTTTAAAAAAATAATATATATTAATGTCTCTATTGGTTTTTACACTGTTTCAGAATTGCATATTATTTTGGTGCATTGTTTTCAATTGTCTGGATCATTTTAGTTGTTTGGCAGTTTTTATAGGCTGAACAAAACCAAATAAAATAGGCGACTTGCCTATTGCTAGATTGCTGATACACCTAGGGAGTAATTCTTCCCTTAACTGTTAAGAACTGTCAACAGATCCCCAATACTGTCAACAGGTCATTGTCACAGCCAGCTTTGACTCATCAATATGATTAGTTCCATCAGAAGTAGGCCTGTGTAGGAGATGGGATATGGATTCTATTAACAGAAGAACCATATTCAAATGCAAATATTAGTCCTTAATGCACACCTGAGCTGTTGCACGCAGAATGTAGTAAAATAACAGTGACTTCCATGTTGCCAAAGAGAATTATTCCTTTGCCATAGCCGACAAGTTCTTTCAGGCTAAAATAGATCAAAGTCTCATCTTACCTAACATTCTCTCTTCAGTGATAGGTAGATGTCCCCAAGAACATTGGATGCAGACAAAAATCCCTGTTTCTTTTCCTTCCCCAACATCTGGTGTTATTGTATTATCTGGGAACTCAAAATTCTATTCAGCAGTCATGGCTGATGTTCTTTACAGAAAATACTGAAACTATGGCAAAGCATTTTGCCTGAGGCATGGCTCTGAGAAGCATGTATATCATTTGGTTGTTCTACACTCAATAACTGGATAGACTAGCAAGCAGTGTGTGAACTGAATTAATTGAGAAGCATAGCACTTCAGGTGACATGAGATGAAATAAATGCTCTGCCTGTAGTGTTATGTATATGATAGTCCATTCGCACATGCAATCATCTCATAACTTGCTGAAGAAGTCATGAAATGACAAGGACACATCTGTGAATCACTCATACCAGTTCATTGTGACCACAGACAAAAAGTTAGCATGGCAGTTTTAAAAATACTGTAATTTTGTCCCCCATGTCCAACTGCAATCTGATTGTCAAAAGAAAGAACAAATGTTGTCTTCACCAGCAATCCACTGGAGACCATAAGGAATGACATCTTTTCTTTTTCTCATAGGGCTGGAAGAAGACTGGGAAAGGTACAAAAATAGATCGTGATGCTCCACCTGTACATTAAATGAACATGGCCAGTATCCTCTATGTTACATTATTCATTCTAAGGGCTTTAGATTATATAGAGAACAGATTCACCCAGATCATTTTAACCTGAAGAAGTAGCTCAGTGGCTTACAATCAAGTGACTGGTTTGCATGTATGGCAAAAATTAAGTTACTGAATGTTTCTCCCATTTTCAGTGGAGCAATCTGATATGCTGTTGGTGACAGCCCAGCTCAGATTGTAGGTCCTGCTGAAGACATTTTGTGGCCCAAGGGCATGGACAACATGGTATGTCTCACCAGCACATTTTATATACAGAAGTGAACCAGGCTTCAGAACTGGTGATAGGAAAATGGCCTCCATTGAAGAATCGTAATTTCTAGGGATTCAAGAGCTTTTTAAATTTTTGGACAAGCACAGTCTCTTGCCCCAGACAATGAAATGGTTATGAGGAATAATTTCTCCCAGATACAAATATTTCCAATGACTTGAGATGATTGCCTTACTCTGCCTGGTGTAGAGAGCTCAAAAGCTAACTTAGCAGAACATACACCAAATATCAATCTCTTTGAAAAAATATGTTTAATAATTATATGTTTATGGGTTAGGAAAAATATTCACAAAAAATCTTCCATTATGGTCATACATGAGGATGCCTGGTACCACTGTCAGGGCATATCCAAATCACTGTTTTGTTAGAATAGGCAAGGTCTGTGATGGGAGAGAGTCCCATATTAGTTCTGGAATCTGTGTTAGTCCTTTTGAGAAGTGAATAAAATGCATAGGGTTGAAGATTAGAGAACAGGTCTGAGGCTTCACCACAGGTATGTCTTTTTGCAGCTTTATCAGAAACAGGAGTGCTTTAGTCAGCAGGGAACTAATTTCATGGTCACTTGTTCTTATGAAGGTTAGCATCTCCTGAATCATTCCGCAAGAAACAGGTGGAACAAATGTTAACAAGATAAAGCAGTAGGGAAGAGAAAAGACACAACCAAAGGTTAACATAGAGTCCTGAAAATGAAAGTAAGAGGCAAAACCATTAGGTACAAGGATCAAGGATCCCAAAGAGATGTGGTAAAATTGGAAATGTGAGGTATGAGTCCAGCAGCTGCAGAGGTCTGAGCATCATTGCTATCAAGAAGAAATGGAATCCTTTGCTGTTTAGAAGGGTAGTAACTAGTTGGCAGTGGAGTAGCCATCACCTAATTCTGACTCAGCAAATCCTTACAGAAAGCTCCAAGTTGTTGCTATTACCAGGATGATGCTGTTCTTTACTCCTCTAGAAATACAAATAAAAATACCAACTACACAAGCCTAACAACACCTCCCAGACTGAGATGCTTTCTCATATAGCCTGTAATATAAATTGTATTCATGTTAATTCTGAATCTTTACACATTGTTGTTGTTGTTGTTGTTGTTGTTGTTGTTGTTGTTGTGGATGTCAAACAAAGAGTGCTGGTGCCCCACCAATCTGCAACTCCCATTATCCCATAGCATTGGGCCATAATAATAACACTAATAATAACAATAATCTTTATTTATACCCCGCCACCATCTCCCCAACGGGGACTTGGGGCGGCTTACATGAGGCCAAGCCCAACAGTGCATTACAATAAAATACAAACCAGAGCACAAAACAAATAGCAAAATAAAGTAAATAAAACAGAATGTAGTAAACAATATAAAATAATAAAATGAAAAATCATTCACAATCACAATGATAGGCCATGTGTACAAGATAAAATGCTAAAACCTCAGGGTGAGATAGGAGTGGAGCAATCATCTGTGAGGGAGAGACTCATAAAAATGGGGTTGTAGAGACAGGCCTTCAGACAGGCAGGGGGAAGTGCACTATAGGGACAAACATTGAAGGGGGCAACTAAAGGGGATGCATGGTTACTCTCCAAAAGCGCAACAGAAAAGCCAAGTTTTGAGATCATCCTTGAAGATTGCTAATGTGGGGGCTTGCCTAATCTCACTGGGCAATGAGTTCCAGAGTTGGGGGCCACAGAAAATAAGGCTCACTCGCTTGTTCCCACAAAATGAGCCTGTGATATTGGCAGAGGCGAAAGGAGAGCCTCCCCCAAAGATCTAAGAGATCGGGCAGGTCCCTGGAAGGAGATGCGGTCAAGAAGGTAGGCGGGTCCCAAACTGTTTAGGGCTTTATAGGTGATAACATGCATCTTGAATTGGGACCGGAAGATAAACGGCAACCAGTGGAGTTCCTTGAACAGGGGGGTTGACTGCTCCCTGTAATTCACCTCAGTTATTAATCTGGCTGCTAAATGTTGGACCATTTGTAATTTCCGGGCTGTCTTCAAGGGTAGCCCCATGTAGAGTGCATTGCAGTAATCCAATCCAGAGGTAACTAAGCCGTGGACCACTGTGGTAAAGTCAGACTTCACACAGTTGGCGCATGAGTTTTAATTGTGCGAAAGCCCTCCCGGCCACAGCCGACACTTGCGCATTCAGCGTCAACACTGAGTCCAGGAGGACCCCCAAACTGTGGACCTGTGACTTCAGGAGGAGTGCAACCCCGTCCAGCAAAGGTTGCCACCCAAGATGAACAACTGACCTGGAGAGCCTTTGTCTTGTCGGGATTAATCTTCAGCTTGTTTATCCTCATCCAGATCGTCACAGCGGCCAAGCACTGGTCTAGTATCTGAGGGGCTTCCTTGAATTCTGATGGAAATTAGTAGTGGAGTTGGGTGTCATGTGTGTAGAGATGGCACCGTACTCCAAAACTCAGATGACCTCTCCCAGGGGTTTCATGTAGATGTTAAATAGCATGGGGGACAGAATAGAATCTTGCGGGACCCCACAGGTCAAAGGCCATAGCAGTTAAAGTGGATGTCAGCCCCATTAATTCTACAGTGTACATTCGCATATGTTCCTAACAGTTCATGTGTTATGTGTTATGCTGAGTTGGTTTACACAATCCCTTCTAGTGGGCTTATGTTGTAGAAGTTTGTGTAGATATCATACAACCAGATGATAGCTCTCTTGGTCTCTATAGCAGGTGTTCAAGAGCTTCTCTCTTTGCCTATGCTTCTGTGGCTCCCCTCCACCCCATCTAATCACACCATAAACTGGATTTTTTATTATTATTTCAGCTGTGTTTGCATCATTAGTTCACTGGCAATCATCTAAGCCTAAATTATCCATGCAAGAAGCTTCATTTATCAAGCCCTCTTGCAGGAAGAGAGCAGCAATCAAATCAGTCAGCCCAAATTATCCTTGACATTAACAAAGGGCTCTAGGATCACTCTTAAGAAACAACTGTCTTCTCCTGGTGCTCAGCTTATTCTGTCAGTGCCATGTCTGTAACATTGCAGCACAAAAGCGAGTTTAAAATAAAAAATTACTATTAAGAGCATGTAATTTTCATTGCCACTGTTTGTTGTGTTCAATGTTGTAATAAAGCTGGCTAAATATACATTAGACAAGTTGTAGTTGCTGGCACATTAACAGCCAAAAGGTCACATGGAACAATTCAGGCAAATACCTACATCTTGAGTCTGGATGGTGCTTAGGTCTTGGACAGAACCAAGCCAGTTCTGCACACTGATATTCACCTGCACAGTCTGTGAAGGTCAGGATCTTGTTTTGGGGTGTTATTTTTTTATTTTATGGTTCTCTCAAGCAGTTGTTTTCCACTAGTAATACATCCATTTCAGTGAGTAAACAAGCCATTCTCTTTTCTATAATTAGTGCTCTACCTCAATACTTATTGTATTGGAAGTGAACCGAGGGTGCAGTTGTTATGTATTTAAAAAGGACAAAGTTTAAAAACTTGGCATTATATTAAATGTCCTTTGACCAGTAGTTGACCACTTGGAGTGCCTCTGGTGTTGCTATAACAAGGTCCTCTATTATGCATGTGTCAGGGCTCAGACTGCATTGTAATAGGTGGTCTGTGGTTTGCTCTTCTCCACACTTGCTTGTCGTGGACTCCATTTTGTAGCCCAATTTCTTAAGGTTAGCTTTGCATCCCATGGTGCCAGAGTGCAGTCTGTTCAGTGCCTTTGAAGTTGCCCAGTCTTCTGTGTGCCCAGGGGGGAGTCTCTGATTTGCTATCAGCCACTGATTGAGATTCGGGGTTTTAGCCTGCCACTTGTGGACTCTCGCTTGCTGAGGTATTTCTGCCAATAGTCAGACAACCAGATAATGAGAACAACAACCTTCATGAACCTTTTACATCTACTGAATTGGACATGGCTCTCAATAAATGTAAAAATGGCAAAGCAGCTGGCCTAAATGAGGTACGCATAGAACAAATTAAGAACTTTGGTACGTAAGCAAGGTGCTGACTGCTGAAGCTGATGAACAACTGCATTGCATCCTGTCGGGTATCCAAAATCTGGAAGAAAGCAAGAGTCATAGCCATCTTGAAACCAGGCAAAGACTGTAATGAACAAAAAAGCTATAGAGCAATCTCCTTGTTGTACCATCTATACAAAGCTTTATAGAGACTTATTTTGCACAGAATTATGGAAAAAATAGACCCGTGTATGATCCCACAGCAAGCTGGCTTCAGGAAAGACAAAAGTTGCACATCACAAGTGTTGAACCTGACTCAACACATAGAAGATCGTTTTGAAAGGCAGCAGATTACAGGAGCTGTCTTCATAGACCTGTCAGCAGCCTATGACATTGTAAATTATCACCTGAGGAAAATTTATAATATCACAAAGGACTACCACCTCACTCCCTTTATAGGAAATGCGCTACAAAACAGGAAGTTTTTTGTTGAGTTCCAGGGCCAGAGAAGCAGATGACAAAAACAGAAGAAAGTCCTGCCTCAGGGGAGCATGCTTGTTTCATCAATGTTTAACATTTACACAAATGATCAGCCACTGTCAGAAGGGACAGAGAGTTTCATCTATGCTGACAATCGTGCCATCACTGCCCAAGCAGGGAACTTTGAAATGGTTGAACAGAAGTCCCCTGGAGCTTTAGGTGCTCTTCCTGCCTACTCTGCCTCAATGACTTAAAGCAATTTACTCAACATCACCTATGATGTAGGAGTCAATTTGTATTCATATGCAAGAGTTGACTGTCATGTGATCTTTGATTAACACAGAGATAGGTTTCTATTTTCCTTATAAAGTGTTTGTTTATGAAGCAGAGACACAGTTTAATGCAATCCAAAGACTACTTGGTCTAATTCTCAAGGTCCTCAAGGTCTTAAGCAGGGTTTTTCCTATAACTGTTACTAACTTCTTAAACTTGAGATGTCAGAACATGCATCCATACTTTGTACTTGTGTTGCCCTCCATTTCTGCTGGACTGCATATATCCCATCTTCCTGGCCAATGCTGAATTGAGAAAACACCCAAAAGGGCATGTCCTAGGACAAGGAAGATACATATTCCATTGAGCAACAGATTTTTCATTCCTAACTCAATGGATTCCTGATCTCTGCACTTCGTAAGTCAGCACTCCACATACTTTTGTTGATCATTAGAAGCTCTATATCAAAATCTAATTAGATGGGATGGCTCTTTTTACCTACAACAGTAACAACAAATAAGCAGTATCATGTTATTACCTGTGTCTGTTTTTCTACATAATGTTCACACTGAGGCAACACTGAAAGGTGGCAAAGAGTAAGAGCTAAACTAATTGCTGTCTCTTCTTGACAGTTCCTTTTGCCCTTCTTGTATCCTTGAAATTCAACATCTTACTAACATGAAGAAAATATTCTAAACAATATTAAAATGCTGTTGCTGGGTTGTGGTTGCAGATTTCTTTTTGACTGTCTTTATGCAGGGGAAAGTGTTAGTTATCCCTATAATCCTAGGATTTGCAGTGTTCCATTTTTCAAAGTTAAGCTTGCCACTATTAATAAAAATGTATTGCATCATTCCTTGTACCCTTCACCCTGTTTTTAACATTGCTGGCATAAGGGGCAGCGTGTCCTCACTATTAAAATAGAGTTATCACAAGCTGCAACGTTGTGGTTGACACTACACAGATGGATCACCACAGCAATGGTTTTGGATCAGGATGTTGACTTTAGTGAGTAAATGCCATTCCTTTGTTTTCAATTAAAGCCAATTCATAGAAAGTATGTCCAAAGACTGAGCACAGTTTAATTTCAGTTTTTAATTAATAGGATTGTGGTGATCATTTTGCTAAGCAGAGAGACAGATTAAATGTCTGTGTATTATGTGCACACTTCAAGAAAGGAATGCACAACGCCAACATAGACATTTCATTGGGTTCATAATGAAGTGCCTGTCAGTGACATTTAATATGATGGGTTAGTGTTACTTCTCCATTCCACAAGGAACAAAGGACAAGTCATTTCTATTTCAGAAGGTGAAAGAGTACAACCAGTTGGTACTGATTTATGATGGGGATGTGGAGAAACATTTCACTGCCCCATGTTGTGTGTGGGAATCGAAGTCACTGGCTTTTTTCATTGAATTCAGCCACAGACTCATTTTATGTTCAAGTTCAACTAAACAAAAAAAAATAGGCCCCCAAAATGAACTATTCTCTTTCTCGTGATCTCTCTCTCTCTCTCCCTCTGAAATAAGAGTGTTTATAACATGCTAGAAAGTGAGTGTAGTGTAGAAAATAAGTGGTGACCTTGGACAAGCCAGTCACACTTTCTCAGCACCAGAGGAAGACAATGGAAAACCCTCTCTGGACAACTTGTGCCACAAAAACCTCATGAAGTGGTAGTTTAGAGCCATTATAACTCATTATGGACACATTCCTGCCATTATAAAGGGCCCACCCTCCCCCCCCCCCCCATCGAGTTTTTGGGACAACTTGTTCACTATACATAAAAGGTAATACTCTCCGGTTTTCTCTTACATGAGATAAGATATCTTCACATTCTAGAAATATAGTTCATTGGGGCTGATGACACCAGTCGTTTAATAAGCAGTGGAAGTTTGCTGGTTAGGGGAAATGAAATCATGTTTCCAGAAACCAAGAAAGTGATTTTGAGGAGTATGTGTCTCCGACTTCCTGCATATTCAGAGAAAGGTGAAAATTTAAGCCTTGACAATATACATAACCATCCATTTATTTAGCTTGTAGTGAGTATAGAAAGACTACATAAAGAGCAGTGCCATCAGGCATTATAGAATGTAGGGAGCTCTAAACATGAGGCAGAATATCCCTGTTTGGGCACTTTTGGATGGGTCCTGCCGAGTGCCATCAGACAACGCATGGCAGGCCCAGTCCACATTCCTTCAGAACTGGAGGGGAAGTGCCATAAGGAGCTTCCTCTTTCACCATAGAGAGGAAAATGTTTATTGGAGAGCTCCAACACAGCTACCCGCATTTTCCTCCCCTTTCCCCATATGATGGGGAAAGGGCGGTGGGGCAACACATGTTGCCGCCCTTTCTCCTATATGATGGGGACAGGAATAAGGTGCCAATGCACCCTGTCCCGTCCCCACCATGTGATGGGGAATGAGGGAGGGCACATGGGGTGCCACAAGGCACCCTGCATGCCTTCCCTTTTGCTGGTAACTGCTGGCGCAATGGCATGGCCCTCATGGGCCATGTGAAGTAGTCCTAGATTACTCCCATTCCGCCACATGAAACTATTGCTCCCACTGTGTTATATTTCACATTGTTTTCTAAGCCAGAGGAAAAGATGGATAGCAAGGCACAAGATGCGTGCCATCACATTTGATACTGCCTTGCCAATGTGCAAGTTTCAGAAAAGAACCTGGAAAATGCTTTCCTAAAGAGAAGCTATAGCTCTTTTTAAACTATCCATTCACTCCAATGAATCAAGAAGAAAAGAAACGGGAAGAGTAATGAAGCTGCCACAAGAAACAAATGGGACAGTGGCTCTGAAGAAGTAACCAAGGCAAAAGGAGAATGGAAGCTATTACTATTGAAGACATAAAGCCAATTGACAATGTGCTGGGTAGAGTCACAAGTTTCAGGAGTCAGTTAATATTTTGACACAACAATGAGCAACATAAAAATTGCCTTTTGGGACCCATTTACCTCTATACCCTAGAGAGATAGACCATCTGGGTATAATTTATCTGTCTAGTGCATTCCTTTCTCTGAATTTCTCCATCTCTCTCATGTACATGTACTTGAGTATATGTACATTAATTTTGATACTAATGATTAGAAGCAACCATGGCAAAGTCATGGATCAGATGTTTAAACCCAGATTCCTTCCAAATTGAAATTCTGTATCTTTTTACCACTTTGTCTATTTGTGTTAATGCCTGTTCTGTGATGATAGATGTGCTCTAAAATCTACTTTTCATCTTCTGTTACTGTTGTGGCTGGGAAAGATACTACCATGCCTTTGGGATTTGTATTGAAAATATCCCTCTTTCCCTGTGTTGCACATCTGAGGGAAACCGTGTGTTTCATTTTAGGTCATGATGAATCTTTTCCTTTCCAGTTTTTAAAAGAACATTTTCAGCAGAGCAATATTTTCATATATAGTCTGCATTAAAGGATTTTTGTATTAAATATTTAGCATTAAAACCTCAATAAACTGCAGCAAATTAAGAGTCTTCCTTTCAAAAAAATCCTCTTTATACTTAGGGATTAATTTGAAATGGAACTCTCCTGAGTTAGTCCTAGAACTTATTCTAAATACCAAAGTTGTCCTAGAAGCTGTGAAGCAATATATAGAAGAAAATGTCCTGAAGTCTAAAAAACAGATTGGTCTGGTTTCTTAGTGTCAGCAGACAATGAGGAGAGTACTTCAGTGTAAGAATAATACTCTGACATTAAGAATAATGTCTTCCAAACAAAGGTAATATTTAAATTTGGGAAACGTTCAGCTATTATTCCCAATTAAATAAATCAGCCTTTCAAAAATGTTTCTTAATGGAATTAAAATTGAATGTAGGTCAGAAACTCCGAACTAGCACTATTTTGATGAATTCATATGTTAAAACTGGGCAAATGGGACAGTGCACAAGAAAATGAACTACTAGTCCACCTCAAGAAGTTTTGTAACCTGATGCCCACCCATTATCTATACAGAAGGTGGCCAGACTAGCAGTTTGATTTTATGTCAACACAGATCTTCCTTGTACCTGAGGTGAGTAGGCTATCTTATCCAGAACACGGCAGACTAGTGTCTTCTAACATCCCACCATGCCCTATTCACCTCTGGCCTTTCACTATGCCTAACAATAGGCATTCTAGCACTTTTAAAACCCATAAACCCAAAGAGTAAATGTTTTATAATTTGTGTTTACTCTGGTTTTTAGATAAATTGGCATTGGATTTTCTATCTGTACCTTGAGACGAACTTTAGAAAGACAGCGTATTAGTCTGTATAATTATTTTAGATATCAAATGCTGTAGGAAACAAAGGAAGGGCTTTTTCTTAAAATAAACACTGAACCATAGTCATGTTGATATTGTTTCAGTCAATGCATACAAAGTTTTATAGTTCTTCAAATAGTGGAAGACTTGTTTGTCTTGAGCATCAGGCTTGTCCCAATAATAGAGTCCCACTTGTCAGTTATGTGGATCAAGAGTGTGAGATATTTGTGTGCTCATCTAATGATCAGTTATAGAACAAGGAACAGCTGGGCCATTGCAGATGGATCTGTGTGTAGAGTTTCTGGGAAACAGTCATGTACAATGATCAGTAGGAGCAGATGGGACATTGAACAAAGAACAAGGGGAAAGAAGTGAAGCAGTGCTGAAGGAAACGAAGGAGAAAAAACAGCACCAATATTAAGAGACAGATGGGTCAGATAAAGCAGTAAAAAAGGAATAAAAAGCTGAAGAAAGGAAAGAAGAAAGAACAGAGAGGAGCCAACTTAAACTAAGAGTGGAAGAGAAAGATGAGATACAATATTGATTTGGTATGAATACTTCTTCAAGACAGTGCCAGCAAACTTTAGGAGAAATATATCAAGGGTCTTCAAGCAAGCCACTTCGCTTGGAGATCATAAAAGTTCATGTAACTGAATAACAATGTTAAATTCCAGTAATCTCTCCAGCCAATCTAGGACCTAATAGGATCCCTTCAGGCTGTGAATAGACAAATTCCAAGCATATTTGAGTGGGTGAAAAGCTTCTTGTTAAAAAGCCTCTGAAAAGGCTTGAATTTGGGTGAGTGAACAACTGCCAATCCCTTTCCACTCTCCCTTGTAGTGTTAGGAGGATTCCATATCTTAATGTGTATGGAACAGTAAAATGTCTCAAGTAAAACAGTCTTAAGAAGTAGATAATACAGAGAATGCAGAACTCAGGTGGACAGTAAGGTTTGGAGACTACTTTCCATTAAACCCGCTATAGACTGCATCAGGCACTTCCCACGAAATTAGAGTTTGAAAAAGTGGATCTTTGTATCAAATAACATGTCTTGTGTCATAAGCTTATGGATGCTTATGAAAGGATGATATTCCGTTTGTCTTGATCTTTGGGGTAAGGGGTTTGAGGAATTCAGGTGGCCACAATAAAAGACCTGGCTGGCCTCATAGAACTCACAAGCTAAATAACATCCTCCCCTGTTATAGAAGATCCAGTAGGTCATAGAAGTGACAGAATATGAAGCAACACCTGAGCCATTGGATGTTTGATCAGAGCTAATAGCAAGCCAAATAAAATCAATGAAGGCAAGGATAGTTGTTTTAGTCATTACTTTCAAACCTCCTTAAAAATCTTGTTTCCTACAATGAAGATGGCTAATGGAAAGAATACTTAAAGGAAATTTCAAAGATTATGCACAAATTCTCTTAGGGTGTGACACCAGTATAAAAAGTGATTGCATTTCTCCTAAGTTGAATAAACGGTTTGACTTGGTGAATGGGGATTTAACCAATAGTTGTGTAAGGCATTTGCTATCTATTACTCAATTAATTGTGCAAATATGAGCTCTGTCATGAACTATTCCCACAAATTTTACACCATGCTAAATATATCTACAATCCTAACCAAGAAATTTCTCAATATAAGGTCTACAATAATATAGCTATTCATGTGTAAATATTATACTGTGCTCAGTGTTACTTACCTGTGGATGATATATGTGTAGGGTTGTGCTACTAAATAATCATCAAAATGCCATTATCATGCCTAACAACTAAACTGATGTTTTCTCATAAGAAAGAATCATTTCAAAAGTTGTTCAGCAAGTCATTTATAAGCACTTCCAAATGAGAGATGTGTAAAAACTAGGGCATATTAACCATTCCACATTGCATCAGGTCTCTGTAAATAAAAAGTTCACTCTTTTATTATGAGTGATGAGCATTTATACTGACATGGTCTAGCAACTCCTCCCCATCCTTTTCCTTCTTCCTCATTGGCATTGCTTGAGGCTAGACATCATTTCATGGTTGATTGACAGGTGTGCTCTCTCCTTTATCTTTAGCAACATTCTTGTGCAAACCATTTGAACAAACAAGCTTGCATAAGCCTTGACTGCTGGATGAGAATGAAAATGCACATTCTGGAAACGGGCATATAACTGTCTGCATATATTCACTTGCCTTTGGAGAGCAAGTTCAGAAATTAATGCAGCTTCCTTATTCTTTGTCCTGAAGAATACTCAAAGGTTTGACCTTAGGTGAAATATTGGTTTGTTAAATGTATTGTCGAAGGCTTTCATGACCAGAATCACTGGGTTGTTGTAGGTTTTTTGGGTGAGCAAATTTCTACATGGAACACTTTGAAAAACAAACCCTGGAAACAACAACAAAAAAGAGATATGTGGATGACACCTTCACCATTTGGAGCCATAGAGAAAAAGAAAAAATAAACAGATTCCTGGACCATCGTGACAGCATCCACCCAAACATCCAATTCACCATGAAAAAAGAAAAGGAATGAAAACTGTCTTTTCTAGACGTCCTAGTCACCCACAAACCAGATCAACAATTGGTTTATAAAAACAAATATCCTCCTGAAAATGATGTATTTCTTCCAAAACCTACCTATAATTAGAACATGCAAATCTTCAAAGATTGGGACAGGGATCTAATGACATTTGTGTGGAACAACAAGAAACCTAGAATAAACTACACTAATTTGACAAACAAAAGAACAAAAGGAGGATTTGGTTTACCAAATATAAGTTTATATTTCGAAGCTAGTGCCCTGGAATGGATCATGGATTGGATAACACCAAAAAAGAGAATATTCTGTCTTTGCTGGAAGTGAGGGAAAATTGAAGGCACCTTCCACCATATGTGGTGGGCCTGTGAGAAAGCAAAATCCTTTTGGAAAGAAATTCATGAATTGTGCCAAAAAATATTGAAACTAAATATTTCACTGCAACCAGAATTTTTCCTATTAGGGATGACCAACACTGAATAGAACTCGAATAAAAACAAACTATTCATCTATCTGACAATGGTGGCAAGAATTGTATTTGCCAGGACATGGAGACAAAACGTATTACCATCAAAAAAAGCATGAGCTAGAGAAAATATTAGACATTATGAGTATGGATAAATTGACTTTCTTGATATCCAAATCACAAGGCAAATTCATTAAGACAACCACTGGACTCTACTCAAGAAATGGTTAAAACAAAATAATATCAAGATATTAATTTAACCCGATGAAAAAGAAAAGAACAAAACAAAACATCACTGCATGAAGACAGGGAAGAGGAGGCATCAGGAGCACACAAAAAAGGACTTAACTGCATTATTTTTTTTACAGAGGCCCATTATAAAGAAAAATGGAAGTACAAACCACCCCACTTCCCTTTTTATTTTATACCCCTCCCTTCCCTCCTTTTCCATCCTTCCCTTCCTTTTCCCCACCCCCTTACTCCTGCCCTGCTTCACCATCTGTTTCCCCTCCTAATTTGTAAGTTTTATTTCCACACTATAAAACCTTCAATAAAAAAGTAAAAAAGTAAATCTCAAGGGATTGTTCCTGAATCTTTTCCAATTGTGTTCAGACAAAAGAGTATTATCAAGTGGGACTTGCCAAGGAAGTCACAGCTACTAAAATTCATTCCTCTGCCTAAATACATAGAAGCCACCCTCTTCTTCTTACTCCTCCCCTTGTTGCCATAAGATTCCCAGTATCCTAAATGTAGAGGCTGCAAATCCTATGTTTCACAATTTTCATGTTTCATGCTGTCTAGGCAGGTGAGTAAGTCCTATTCAAGCCAACAGGACTTATGTCTGAATAGGTAGGAATAAAGAATTGTACTATTGCTGACTTTTATTTATTTCCTGCAACTGAACTTGGCAGTCAAATTCAACTTGCATCACTTGTAAAGAACCTTCACATCATTACTTAGAGCACAGTCTCCATAGGATCATGATAGTAAATTGATGGTTATGAATGCAGGCTGAAATGCTGGTTAATGTATTGCTCATTTATAACTGAGAAGGCTTCAAATGAAATAGTTTCGAAAACACACATAATGCATGAGATCATTGACAAGGTTAAATTGCCTAATCATAAAATATTTTCATCTAACTGAATACATTCTGGACCATGCATGGCACACTTTCAAACAGTATAACAGAAAGATATATTTCAAACACTTCTTTTGAAAAACACAAGGCCAGTTGGGTGCTATGAATGGATTATTTGGAATTAGAATTGGGAAGCAGTGATTCAAATAGCTGCAAAGCTTACACATGACCTTACATCACTGTCTCAACCTAATATAATGTAGTGCTGCAGCATAGATAAAGAAGATAAATGCATTTAATCTCAATGGGCAAATTAAAATTTTGTGGAAGACTACAACCTTGGCTTTCAAAATGAATGGTAATTATAATATGTTACAAGTGACAGTCCTAACTTAAAAGGTCATCTTTAATAGTTTGCTCAGCAAGAAGAAAGAAATGCTACTTATCATGCAGCATCAGCTCTTCATTAAGTCTCCCATTTACCTATCCTATATTTACTCATAGTAAATGATACACATTGGATAAATTGCTTTCACAGTTGCATTTGTTATACCTATGGAATCCACCTTTCAAGGGAGCACCTTACATTTTGCACATGCCACAAAAATATTGTGGAACCTCAGACCAATCTGGGGAAGTTGTGCCTCTCCAAATGTTATTGGGCCTCCAATTCCCATTTGCCTCAAGGTCTTAGGGGTTGTGAAAGATGTAGACCAGCTGCAAGTTTCCCAACCCTCTTGTAAGGGTTGTTATCCACCTTAGCTGAGCTTAGGACATTTCCAAACCATATACCCAAAAGGCACCAGATCCCATCTGATCTTGGAAGCTAGAAAGGATCTGTCCTAGGTAGCACTTGGATTAGAGAAGACTAAGTGCCAGGTGCCATAGGCACCATTTCAGGGGAAGGAATTGGCAAAACCACCTCTGGGTATTATTTGCCTTTAAAAATACCCTCTGAAAATAATAGGGTTGTCATAAGTTGGCAAGCAGTTACATTTGACTGCAATAGATTTATATGGCACACACTTTTGTATATCATAATTCAAAGACTTGATATGATTATTGTCCATCTTGTTGTTTTATAGCCCTGAGCACAAAATGGTTTCTTCATACATTGCAAATTCCATGAGCATATTCCTCTGTTGAAAACAAAAGAACTCACAACAGATGACAAAACACTTCCAATAAATGACCATAAACTAAAGCCTCTGTTTAAAAGCCTTGAAAGAAGACTCTGCGACATGCTGAGGCAGCATTTTACATTGCCAAATAGATCTGACCATCAGAAAGTTTTTTCTAATGTTTAGGCGCAATCTCTTTTCTTATACTGTGAAGAGAACTGAGTGAGATGTTTACTGTGGTACAGGAATTGAATGCAGAACTGGGAGCTGGAACTGTTTGGACATTCTGGTTCACTGTTTTCTCTTAGCCTTCATGGTGATGCATCCAAGGAAATAAAGAAGTGCACTTTGCTATTAATAAATCTGCACAGTATATCATACATGGCTTTACCTATTAAACCCTCTACTAGATTGACCCGGAAAAGAATACTTTGAGGCAAAGATAATAAGAGAGAATATCCACACTTCATTAACCACATTTTGCCAGATTCAAGAAAACTGCTCTTAAAATGATCTGGGTAAAGGATATGATTTGAGGTATAGATTAGATATATTCTGGGGTTAGGTTTTACTATGTGATTATGTTTTTAGCATATTGAACTGTATTATTAAAAACCTCATTACAAAGGGCTAAAATCAGCAGCATATGCCAATTTTAGCCCAGGTCACCCACAGAGCTGGCCAGCTCCTATCAGATGATGTTGGCATGGCTCCGTGGGTGAAGGAGTCCGGAACTGATGCATGCTGCCACCAGGACAATATAGGAGGATTCCTATGTTGACATAGAATCCATGGGGGAAGCCACATGCATCACGTGTGTTCACACATTTCCCCATCTGATTGCCCTCACCTGGATCTAGGTGATGCAGGGCATGAGGTGCCGCAATCCCCATTCCCCTTTATGATGTGGAGCGAAGTCAGTGGCCATGAGTCAAGGTCGTAAGATGAAGTGCACAAAAAATTACATGTTGTTCAATTGCAGATTGGGAATTAAAACATGTCTATTTATGCTGGCATGAGTAATCATTTCTCCCTTAAAATCTCCTGTTTCAAAAGCTCCTAAAATTATACTATCACATTATCTGGGGCTGATAATCTGTGGGAATATTTATTATTTATATAAAGTACAGTGCAGTATAGCCAGTGCAACATGACATTGTAGTAGAAAACCAGAAGAGAAGTGCTTAGAACGTTATTGTAAGATTTAAAAAATAAAACTTACTTTTATGTTTCAGTAAATATATCTGAAATAGAAAAGGAGATTGATAAAAAAAGTTATTATTGTTAGTAATAAGTTAATTATATTTTTGTGTAGGAAGTTGGCTATTATTTGTGGGTACAAGTCATCCTGAGGCAGGAGCCCCATAGATCCACCCTTCCTATACAAAAGAACATAAAAGATTGATTCCCTTTTAGAAGAATGGGAAATGACGTCTGCAGACAGAAAGAAAGGAAAAATGCCTGGGTACATAAATCAAAGAAAAAATCAAAAAGGGGAAGGCATACTCTCCCGAACTCCTTCAGTCACTAATTAGAACCCTATGTAAGTGTAGGTGTCTCTTTGCTTCCAACATATAGACCCTAATAATTAATAATTAATGTTATTGCACTGCTTCACATTGAGAATTATTTCCTAGGATCAGTTTAAAAGTCACTGGGGTTCAGTATCAATCAAATAATTAAATTCTCTTATGTGGGGATGCTAAATAAGTACATGTTCTTCTCACATCAAATCCATTATAAGAAAGATGTATGCCTCCTTGGAGCTGCATGCACATATTTCTAAGATAATTTCTCTTAGGCTCAAAGCATATGAAAGATGTATTGCAATAGATCTTTTTACAGAAAAAAAATGACTAGTATGGAGCTCCCTAAAAAAGGAAGTGAAATAAAAGACATCAGAGATCTGACTCATATGCCAAGTAAAAAGGCACTGTTGTCTTTACTGCTATATAACACATGCTTATCTCATAGAAAAAGTAATCACAGAGGCATTTCCTGCTTTCTTGTTGTTTGTGTTCCATTTCATACTACAATTCATCTTTTAAAAGGTATTTTAATTTTTAAGTCAAATGATTGAAACTGTCAGAGATCCACTGGTGAGTTACAAGAAATATTCATTAATTCTGGAAATGACAGTGGAAGCAAATGCTCTAGCCCTCCCATGGAAATATATTATTTGGCATGGTACCTGTCAGGCAGTGTTATCATCAGGTCTTGCAGCACTTGGGAGCAAGGGCTCATTAACAATTTGCAAGCAGCTTAAAAGGTCAAATTAAAGTCACAACAGAATATAATAATATCTGAGCCTTGAGCTCATATGGGCAAATAGGACTTAACCTTCTCTGTGAAATTGCCTCATGTCTAAAATATTTATTTCCAAGAGTATAAACTCAAGCCAGGAAACCCATCTAAAAGCTCACCCATCTATATGTGCTTAAAATTGAACATACAGCTTATGCAAATACTGCTATATTTAAGCATCCAGTTGAGGTAAAGATCATGGGAATCCACAAATCAAGAATGACAACAAGCCACAAAGATCATTCTTTTTGCTTCTTGGTAGACACAATGGTCACAATGGTCATGGAATACCAATGCATTGTGTCAGACATTCATAGTGGTTCAGATCATTAGCTGCTTCATTCATATTACATGAAAACAAGAAAAAATGCTGGATTTCATCAATGTATTGTTGAGCTGTTAGTCCACATCCAAGGAGAACATATCCTTATGGTTGCATGTAGATGAGGCCTGGGAACCATATCTACCTTCAGATGTTCCCAGGAGTTAGTGAGTGACCACTTAAGTCAGATGGTCACCTGGTCAGTCCTTCCTAGGAAGAGAACTCCCTTGTTGATGTTGGTGTGCAGAAAAAGTGGCAGTGTCTCTTTTTTCTTTTTTCTTTCTTTTTTCTTTTTTTGAATGTAATATTGGTATGTAAAACTCAAATTCATACTGTTACATACATTCGCAGATCAGTATTTCACCTCCACTGTTTTGGTGTTTTTACTTTATAGAAGATCAGGTTTGCAGCTTGGGAGTGATCCTGGACTCATCGCTGAGCCTGGAACCCCAGGTCTCAGCGGTGGCTGGGAGAGCTTTTGCGCAACTAAAACTTGTGCACCAGTTGTGCCCGTACCTTGGGAAGTCTGATCTGGCCACAGTGGTCCACGCTCTTGTTACATCCTGAATAGACTACTGCAACGCATTCTACGTGGGGTTGCCCTTGAAGACTGTTCGGAAACTTCAACTGGTCCAGCGAGCAGCAGCCAGATTGCTCACCGGAGCAACATACAGGGAGCACACCACCCCCCTGTTGTGTCAGCTCCACTGGCTGCCGGTTCAGTTCCGAGCACAATTCAAGGTGCTGGTTTTGACCTACAAAACTCTTTACGGTTCCGGTCCAGTGTATCTGTCCGAACGTATCTCCCTCTATGTCCCACCCCGGAATTTGAGATCATCTGGGGAGGCCCTGCTCTCGACTCCACCGCTATCACAAGTGAGGCTGATGGGGACAAGGAGCAGGGCCTTCCCAGTGGTGGCCCCTCACCTGCGGAACTCACTCCCGGGGGGGGGGGGGAATTAGGGCATCAGCATCCCTCCTCTCCTTCAGGAGGAAGGTAAAGGCGTGGTTGTGGGACCAGGCCTTTAGGCAATCTGACAACTAGATATGGACAACCAGATGGATAGGACTGAAAGGACTGACAATTGTGGAATTGGAATTCGAACTATGAGATTGCGAAACGCTGACCGTCAATGAGGAGAAATGGTTTGTATTGGTTTTATTGCTTTTATTGGTTTTATGGTTGTTTTTGCCTTACAATAATTATTGTTTTCTGTTAATTGATGTTATTGCTAGAATTGCTGGTTTCTGTTAACTGATGTTATTTGTCTTATTGCTGTTATGTGATGCGGGCATCGAATTGTGCCTTGCTTTTGTAAGCCACCCTGAATCCCCTCCGGGGTGAGAAGGGCGGGGTAGAAGCAACCGAAATAAATAAATAAAATTGCCATCCGTCGCCCTTTGCAGACACACAGGAAGGGAAACTGCAAGATTTTAGAAGTAATCTTGCAGTTTCCCTTCTCTGTGTAACTGGAAAGGGCGATGGATGGCAGAGGGAGGAGGTGGGCATGGCCATGCCCAGCTCTTCCTGAAGGCCACTGGGGGAAACCGCATCAGCTTTTATGGGCATATGAACAGATATAAACCAACATGACAAACACATGCACACAGTAGAAGTCCCCCATGAATCAACGAGGATACATAATAGGAGTCCAATTTGGCTTGTCACACTGATTTCAGAGTGGAGTTAAACACACGTATGAGATAGTAAAGTAGTCAAACTGGGGCATAGATACTATGCAGTGGAGCTTGGATATAGTCCTTATGTAGATGCAGCCTAAGACAGCTTGTCTTCCAAACAAGACCTGAAGCATAATGAACAAGTGTTGATCTGATTATTGCAGATCAGCACTTGTCCATGGAGCAGCATTTCGAGGAGTATTTCTATAAATAAAAAAAAAAAGTAAGATTGGAGTGTGCAAGTAGTCAGCCAAATTATATACAGCTGTGCTCCTCAGGCCACAACAGCTGAAAATCATCCAATGAAACACGATCAAAAGATGTTTTTGATATTGGTACTAGTGGCAGTATACTACCTGCAAAGTGTACATTTCAAAGAGCTTTAGATCAGGTTTTTGCTTAATGTATAAACAAGATACAATGTTTATTTCAAGCAACAGATGCAAAAGTTTAAATTCAGAGCAGCAATGATAATAACTGTGTTCTTGTTTTTTTTGTTGTTAGCACCCTTTAAGTCAATTTCAAATTATGGTGACACTAAGGTGATTCTGGAGTTGTCTTGACAGATTACTTAGGTTGGAGTGTAGTTGGATCAACCCATGCTAAACCTTGCATGGGTCTGATCCAGCTTAACTCGAGGCAAGCCACCTTAATGCGACCTTGTCTCAGGTGAAGCTAACTTTGGGAAAAACTCAAGTTAAGGACAGTGAAGAAAGCTGGACCAGTTTTATACAAGGGACACAGGATAGCAGACCCCCCCCCCCCCCACTTTGTTCTTGGGCTCTTTGGCTGATATATACTGTTTAATTTTTATTTTTATTTTCATGGTTTAAATTGTTATTTTTGCTATTTGTATTTTATGAAGTAGCATTGAATTGTTGCCAATTGTAAGCCACCCTGAGTCCCCCTAGGGGTTCAGAAGGGCGGAGTAAAAATGTTTGGAAAAAAAACTTAGCAGTCCATGGTATCTGCAAAATTCTTCTCTGGAAACATATCTCAAATGTCGTAATAATACAAGCAATAGGCATTGCTCAAAATTAAACATACGTTCTAAAATGCTTTCATTTTCACAATGATGATGTCATGAAAAACCAATTTGCTTCATTTTATACCATTTTATATTTTAGAGATGGGAAATGCAACAAATTCCTAACCATTTAAGAGTAGAGTGAATGCAGCTTGACACCACTTTATTTGCAGTGGCTTAGTGCTGTGGAATCCTGGGATTTATAGAAGGGAGACACCAGCACTTTTTGACAGAGAAGACCTTGTAAAACTAAAAATCCCATGTTTGAGCCATAGCAATTAAAGTGGTGTCAAACTGAATCAATTCTATAGTATAGACACACTCTCAGATTCATCAACTGAGATGTTCACAAACCAAATCTTGGTTTCACAGCTTTAACTTCAAATAATCCATTGTCCTTAAAGAAAGATAAAGAAGCATCTTTGCATTTTTCAGTTACATTATATAATTGTATGCTTTTAACCAAAGTCAAGAATGTATCTAGATATTTATTTATGGCTTCAAATAATCATCAGCTTATCTAGTAAGGATAGCAGCATTTAACTGAGAGAAAGAAAAAAGTGGCATTCTCTTTAAAGTATTCTAGAAATGGCATTTAAAATGAGAAAACTGGCATGAAGTAGAAACAGACTTTTCATTTGCCATTAAATATTAAATGTTCATTCTTTCATAAGGAGCAAAAGGCTATCGGTACTGAAGGTACTGTCTCTATAGTTTTCAGATCACCATCTTAACAGAACATGCCTTTCATTTAAAAATAGAAAAATAATGTCCAGGTTGATAGCTCAGTGTGCATGGAACTATGTCAGGGTGTCTGTAACTTTCTCTTTAATTTAATTCTTGCAGTCAAAAGCAAATACTTTTACCATTTAAAAGGTGCCAAAAATTGTACAGTTTTTGGAAGAAAGAGAAAAAGAAAGTCACCACAGAAGGTTTGGATGAGCTCTTAAACCATCTCCATCACAGTCCTCTATTTAATCATTACATCATATTAGCTCTTTAAAATTGAAATCTCTTTATCTTAACTAGCCTCATTGTATCTATTTTCCTCAACATTTCAAAAATGGAAGAAAAGTTATATGTATCTACAACTTACTTATATTTTATTCTGCAAATCAGTAACATCTTGTGGGGGTGGCATATTAGTTAGCTAGTGAATCCATTCTGGGCTTAATTTGAGCTTGAAAAGATCTCTCCAGGATGCTGTACCGTATTCCCAATATAGATAAATAACACTTAAATATTCCTTATCAAAATGCTTGGGACAAGAACTGTTTTGGATTTCGGGTTGGTTTTTGTTTGTTTTGTTTTAATTGTAGAATGCGTGTGTTTGCATACATTATGAGATATCTTGTTCTAAACACAAAATTTATTCATGTTTCATATTCATCTAATACTCACAGTCAGAAGGTGATTTTATACACAGCATCTTTAACAATTTTGTTTATGAAACAAAGTTTTTGTAAACTGAAAGCAAAGGCATTTGAGTGAACAGTGAACTACAAGAAAACAAGGTGCTACCACCTTGTTATCTCAGTTAGTCTCTAAGGTGCTACAAATCTATAACTACATCATAGATTAAACTACTTCTCTAATTTTGTGGATAATGCACATTGGCAGTTTAACTAACTATTGAACTGAAATCTCAGTACATGCACATCTACTTGTTCTCTACCTTGGTTTGGCAACACAGCCCTAAATCCAGATTAGTTGAAAATGCCCAATACTTATACTACATTTCTTATTTGTTGATGAGACCCTTCTAATCTAATAAATCACAGGTACAGTTAGGAGAAGCTTTCCAAGACTATGACATTAGACAGGGATATAAGGGAGAGTTCCTGTCAGGGCTCCCTTTAGATGTCCATGTGTATTTCTTCACCCATGAAGCACATGATTGACATTTCTTCTCTCAGCCTCTCTCTTTCCCAGATACCATTCAGCATTCCTTGATATGTCCTTGATATGTCAGGAAAAAAATCAACCCTAAAAAAACTATAATGCTCTAGTCATGCACAGTTTTGCATATCAGACTCATCATGGCACCATCTTGACCACTGGAATAGAACAGAGTTGATTTCTGCTGCCCTGATGTTGAACACATTTACTTGGAAATAAAAATGATAATCACTGTAATGATTAAAAGGGGGAAAAATGGGCATCTCAAGCCATGTTACATGCTGGGCCACCAATTATCACATTTCAAAATGTGAATACAGTACCCCCAGCTCAGCATGCTTCTGTTAACTGCCCCTCTCACACAAGGGACAGCCCTGATTTCCATCCCCACCTGCATGACTAGCACCAATGAAAAAGCATCTCATGCACCGTGGGAAAAGAACAAGGTAATCAGAAGTTCAGTAGACCGACAAATTGAGCACTTGTGTGAGGAGAAGGTAAGTGTTATGTAATTTATTTAATCATCAGTTAATTTATTAATCACCAGCTGCAACAAGGACACAGTAAAGGGTATCATGGGCCAGGAACCAAATCCCAGGAGAATGATCTGTTGGAAGTGAGTAGCTAACAAGGAACTAAATCCTAAGGAAGAAAATACTGTATAATCATAGTTTGGCTTCATTTAAATGAAGAGAACTTCATTTAAATGACGAGAACTCCATTTAAATTCTTAAAAGAAACCCAAGTTTTGTAAAAAGGTTAAAATCAAAGGGGGGCGGGGGACCAAATATATAGCAGTATCTCAATAAGAGCAATGCTTCACATCTAGCTAGTAAAAATATTAAATAACATAATTAGCTTTCAGTTCAAACTCAATATTGGTTGAATTTTTGTATTTTGAACTGGAACCTATTAGAAAGTGTTTAGGTACAAAATCAATTCAGTTTTTGAAGTAAGCTTATTTAAGGAGTGCAAGGCTAAACAATGTTCTGTAATTCTAGAAGGCCTCTAAATGTATTTATCCCATAATTCCACTGTCTACTCTTGTGTTTCTCAGGCTATATGATGTACATAGACCAGTACGGTAGAACATTGATTCATGAGCATCCCTTCTTACGTGCTTTTTGAGTTATGAGCCATCACTTGGCCCTGGTTTCATTTTTACATACGAGTCATGTTTTAACATACAAGCAGCTGGAGGGCACACTAGCACGAGAAGGACTGCTAGCATGAGAGGGAGTGATAGTGCTAGAGTACAGGACTTCGAGGGAGTAGCCTATGTGCCTTTGTGCCCCTGCCTATGTGCCTCACGCTTTTTGTTAGCTTTGGGAGATTCCTGGTATGTTTGGCTTCATGAAGACAGAGAGGGAGCAAGATCACTTTGTGCTTCCTTGCCACAACTTCGTGCTTCTATCATTTTAAAGTTTCTTTGTTTATTGTTGCATGTTAATGTGCAGGTTTTGCTATGCTGTTACACTGACCAACACACATGTTGATGCCTCAAACGTGCTTCCTTACCACAGTAGCTTGATAAAACCAAGTAATTTTATTTGTTTACATTATCTTTTATAATGTGTCATTATTTATATACATTATTTGTTATTTATAAAATACATTTTCTTACTTCAAAACATGGGGGCAGGGTGCCAGAAATTTGCTTTGAGATAAGAGTGATTTGAGTTAAGAGCTTGGTTACAGAACAAATTAAACTCTTAACCCAAATTATCACTGCATTTTTCTTCTTCTAATGTACTGGGACTTGGTACTGTATTTGTATTATTTGGCTGCAAATTTTTCTTTTCTGTAAACTCACAAATACACCTGTCCACAATACCGATAAAAAAACAATAGTCTACCCCATTCCTAGAAGATTCAAATGAAATAGTTTTGCACTCATATGCATCTGGTTCAACTCAGGAACAGAGCCAAGCAATCTTGTTGCACTTTGGCTTGGTTTAAAATGAACAGCTTGTCATCTAATCAGTGGCAGAACTTTAGCTAAAGGAAGCTGAACAGGGCTTTATAAGTAGGGCAGGGTTGTAAGGCAGACCAAGGAGAGTGGCTGCTGTGGATGCTTAAAGGTAACCTTAAGCCAACAGGTGACTTAAGCATTTTGACACCATTGTGAGAAGGCCAAGACAGTTGACTCTTTCCCTAAGTAATATTAAGCAAACCTCGTTAACTGAAAATTACTACAGTTAGTCAAAGCTTCCCTGTTAGAGCAGGGCTCTCATAACATATTTTTACAGTATTTTCTTCTCTAGGATTTAGTCTCTGAGTTATTCACTTCCAACAGATTATTGTCCTGGGATTTAGCTCCTGGCCCATGATGCCCTTTGCTGTGCCCTTCTTGCAGCTGGTGACTAATAAATTAAATGATGATTAAATAAATCATCTTGGCAAATTCTGCCAAGAAAACCCCATGATAGGTTCAGTGAAGGGTCACCATAGGTCAGAAATGACTTCAAGGCACACAACAGCTATAATTACAAAAAAAAGCAAGCAGGGATGTATAAACATTTATTCATTGCTTTAAAGCATTTTATCCCACTTCTTGGCTGAAAGGAGTTACAATGGTATATCTACAACTACGGGTGTGAGACAGGTATGTTTGTTGGCACCGTTCTGTTTTAATTTTTATATTAATAATATTGTGGAATATTTGAATATGAAAGAATGTCACAATCCAAAGATTAAGGATAGGGAGACAAACATTTTGATATATGCAGATGACATAGTATTGTTATCCACCACCCCAGTCGAGTTAAGGAGGTCCCTGCAAAAACTTAGCCAATATTGTACTGAAAATGTCCTCACTATAAATAAATAAAAATCCAAAATAATGGTTTTTGGTAAGAAAGCTAAGGCTTCCAACTGGCACCTTGACGGGCACAAAGTGGAGCAAGTGAGGACATTTAAATACTTAGGCCTACATTTTGCGGTATCTGGTGTATGGACCCAACACCTAAAATTAAGTATTGCAAAAGCTGATAATGCTGCACAGGCAATTCATAAATTATGTAATCACAATTACCCAGGTTCCTTGCGCCCCTTTCTGAAGGTTCTTAAGGCAAAGGTGTTCCCCATCGCTTTGTATGGAGCTGAAATATGGGGTGAACAAGACCTTTCATTGGTTGAGAGATTCCAACTTCACCACCTGAAAATTGGCTTAGGTGTGGAGAGATCATCCCTGTCAGCTGCAATGAGAGCAGAGATGGGTGTACCCCCAATTTCCACTGTAATTCTGAAGAGGCAGATTAATTGGTGGTACAAAATAAGACAAATGCAAACATACAGACTCCCAGCCATGTGTCTACTAGAACAGGAAAACCACAAAGAGTGGTCATCTTGGCTAAGCAGATTTGGTCACACAGTCAGTAGGATAGGTTTTGCCCCCTACGAGTTAATAAACTTTGGGGCAAATGTGTGCTCAATTGTATATCAAAGAGCTCTCGACATTGCTGCACAAAATGATCTAATGATCATGGTGCAAGCTAGAGCCATTCCATACCTGGCCAAATTCAAATGTAAGGTGGCCATGGAAACTTGTCTCTCTTTTATACTTCCACTATATATTAGAAAACTTTTTACCCGGGCTAGATTTGAGCAGTTCGTCATTAAGTCCAAGCTGGGATGATATCAGAATATTCCCTATATGAGGAGAACCTGTGGGTGTCATGAGGTAGATGCAGAAGTGGAGGACTCAGAATATTTTTTCTTAAAATGTCCCTACTACAACAGGATCCAGTCTTACTATCTAGAGCCTCTGCTGGAGAACCATACTTATTTAGAGAATAAGGAGAAATTGCACATCCTCCTACAGGGTTCAGATAAAAACTCTATTTTAAAATTGACCCTTTTTACGCAAAAAGCACTGGCCATCCGCTAGAAGATGGAAGCAGAGAACAGTGATCTTGCTACCATCAACAAAATTCAAATTTAAAATTTTAATATGGACATGCCACTAGTTTTACCTTCCCTCGCCCCTGCTCAAACCCTATTTTAAGGAAATAATCAAAAAAAATTCATCTTGTAGTTGCACAATCATTTAGGAGTGGGTTGACAGGCCAGTAGGCCGGGATGCCTTGTATTCATATATGGTTTTACTGTATGTATGGGCAAGTATGTATGCTTTGTATGTTTTGCATGTTTTGATGTGGGCAAAATTGACTAATCAATAAAGAATTGTTGTTGAGTCACAGAGTGGCTTAGAAGATTGGTATTGTGGCAATTCTTAGGTTTATATTCTAATTTTAAGAGTTGGCACACAAAAGGAAAGAGATGAAGAGAGATAATAGAGAAAATGTAAGTTTGATGCTTATAATAACCAACTGGATAGAAATGTTCAGGCAGCCTGTGAGATTTAGTTGGATAGATTTAGTTGACAGTTGAGGCAAACAGACAAGACATCATATCAGTTAGTAAAAGGGTTTCCCAAGCAGTTGGGCAAGCAAACAACTGTTCCTTTTTTGTATGTTCCCATTATACATATGACCCCAGACTCTAACAGATCTCTTCCACTTGACCATTGGTTGTTGTGCCCTGATGAGAACAACAAGAGATCAGTTCTGTGTCATTGTCGTTGATAAATGGAGAAAGGTTCCCAGTAGCAGATGGGCTCAGATGTCAAACAGAGGTCCTCAGCTGTTCTCTGCTCTTCTCCTCTTACATGGCCTCACCCACAGCAGTGGCTGGCAAAGAATGGATGGAGGGGCTCTCAACATGTGTGAACTGGGCCAAGGCAAAATGGAGAGGCATCTAGCTACTGGTATGAAGAGAGAGAAATTGCACTTTCAGCATTTCTCTGAATGCAATGCAAAGTCATCCAACAAATATCAATCAGGGCAATAGAAACCAAATAAAGCTTCAGGTCATTCATATAATTAATTATTGGTGTTGTGACTTAGGCGATCCCCTGGTGTCTGAATATGATGACCATCCAAGTGTAATGTATTGGTGGTGGATATGTAGGTGATTGTGGAGCCGCATGTTCTTTCACAGTGAGGATTTTGGTTTCCAGATGAACGGTGGTCCTGGTCAGGGTTCACTTGATGCACCTTCCTCTTGGCACATGTTTCCCTTTCACTGTCTATTCCTGCCTCTTTGAATTCTGCAGCACTACTGGTCACAACTGACCTCCAATTAGAGTGCTCAAGGGCAAGGGCTTCCCTGTTCTTGGTGTCTATGCCACAGTTTTTAAGGTTAGCTTTAAGCCCATCTTTGAGCCTCTTTTCCTGACCACCAGTATTCTGGTTTCCATTCTTGAGTTGGAAGTATAGTAACTGCTTTGGGAGATGGTGATTGGGCATTAGGATAGTGTGGCCAGTCCAGCAGAGTTGATGTTGGTAGTCTTGGCTTCTTCCAGGACACTGTCATTTGTCCACCTGTCCTCCCGAGAGATTTGCAGAATTTTTCTGAGGCAACATTGATGGAATCTTTCCAGGAGTTGAGTGTGATGTCTGTAGACAGTCCATGTCTCGCAGGCATATAACAGGATTGGGAGGACAATAGCTTTATAAAAAAGCATCTTGGTCTCTCTACAAATGTCCTGATACTCAAGCACTCTCTGCTTCATTCAGAGAAATTCTGAACTCACAGAGCTCAGACAGTGTTGTATTTCAGTGTCAATGTTGACTTTTGTGGAGAGGTGGCTGCCAAGGTAGAGGAAATTGTCACAATTTCCTAATTTTACACAATTAAGCTGTATTTCTGGCATTGCAGAGGAATTAGCTGGTACCTGCTGGAAGAGCACTTTGGTTTTCTCGTATGCTTCTACAAAGGTGTTTAGTGTGGCTTGTAAGTTGTCTTCTGAATGCATACAGAACTATGTTGTCATCAGCATATTGGAGTTATATAATAGATGTTATAGAACTTCATCCTATATGACTTATGGTGACCCCTAAGGCAAATCTATCATGGCAAGGAATTAGACTTTGCCTTTCTCTGAGACTGAAAGAGTGTGACATGCCCAAAGCCACCCAATAGGTGGCTTTGGGCATGACTAAGCAAGGTTTTGAAACCTGATCTCCATGGTCCTAGTCTAACACTCAAAGCATTAAACCATGCTGGATCTGCGTGTAATTAAATTGTATTAGAGATTTCACTGTTACCAAAACAAATATCAGCCACGTCTGATTACTTGTTACTCATGATAATTTCGTTAAACTTACCTTTCTGAAGTGATTTCGAAGCATTTTAAAAATGCTTTGCCCTTTCAAAGCTTTCTCTGCCATTTTTGTTACAACTCAGGAAGTGAGTCGGAAATGATTCAGCATATGTTCAGCCCTCTAGCCTGCTGGGAGGCTGGGAGGCTCCTTGCATCCCCTCCCAGCCAATCAGGGGAGAGGTCTTGGGGAAGGGAGGGGTTTCAGCACTTGCTGCCATTGCTGTATATAAAGGGGAGCACATGGCTCAGAGGCTCATTGGGAGCCGAGAAGGGAGAAGGGGAAAAACAAAGACAAAGACTAAGGGAAGGGAGGTTGGAAGAAGAACACATCGGGCAAGCAAGCAGAAAGGAAGAAGGACAGGGAGAAGGGCAGTTGTCAGCCATGCTTGGCTGCCTGCCTGTTTCTTTTTTTCCCTTTGTTTGTTTGCTGTGAGTTACCTAAGAAGACACTAGAAATGCCATAGTTAATGCCATTAACAAAGTGATTCAGAAAGTTCTGAATTTTTTTTGGCCGGGGGGGGGGGGGGGGGAATCAGAATTCAATTCCAAATCGAGCCACCAGCACCCCCTACATCCAAAACAAGTTTTGAACCAAGAGGAAATGAGGCCAGAAAAGGTGGTTTCTTAAGCCTGATGCCTTAAACCCAGGTATTATTGAAGGATATAAGGGAAAAAGATTCCAGAAAGGAAAAAACAGATCTTTCAACTGCTAGATCGAAAAACAATTTGTCTGCCCTATTTTCACTTTTATGTATATAGAGAACAAGTGATTTCAGTAAATTAATTCTAAAACACTATATGGAATTACAGATATGAAATAGTTTGAAAAAGTAACCTTCCAAGCTCTCATCTGGAGTGAGTCACTAGAACATGAGGAAGGCCTCACTTATCTTTCTCATTTTCCTTGCAATATCCGAATAAACATTAAAAGAAAACAAAAAAATCACTCTCTTGAATAGTTTCCAGCAGGCACATGATGAATGAATGACTTTGTAGAGCCCTTAATGTCCTGGTATGTGCATGGAGCACAAAGATAAGAACACTTCCAATGAAAACCTTGCCAGATTTTTTATTTTAACTGGATTATGTCTTTGTTTCACAGCACATATTGTAAATTTGCAGTCTCTCATGAATGAAATTCTAATATGGTACCTTAGAGCATATCTACATTGACCACTAAGGTCAGTTAAGAACTAGTTAAGAACCAGTTGGAAGAAATAGTTTCACTCTGCAGATGATTAGACTGGAAAGAACAAGTCTGAGGCCAGGAAGCTAATTACATTGACCATGGAAGGTGCCACCCAATTTACAGTCAAGATACACACAAGTGTTTAAGAGGGGAGACGTGGAAGTGATACTTTGCAGTAGGGGTAATCAATTACCTGCGCCATGGAGACATCAACACAAGATCCAAAGACCCAGAGCACAACAATAACAACAACAGCAATAATAATAAATCATTAATTGTGGAAATTTTGCTAGTTTTCTCTCCAATTACATTTTTTTCTCACCTAGTCTATATACTTACTCATGTATAATTCAACCCTCGAATCCTAAGTCAATTTCTCCATGGGTCATTGTGAACACTGTACCTAAAGTGTTTTTTTGAAAATGACCCATTCCCTTCTCTCAGTAGAGTGGCTAAAGGTGAGAGCCAAGTCCATTCTGGGAGAATCTAATAGAAGTGCTGACAGCTGCTATTCTCTCCATCATGATGCTGCTTCTGGAATTTTTTAAATTTCCCAGTGGGAAAATGGCAGTGGTGGCCAGGGACAGGTGTCCCCTGAGGTTCATTGGTGCTTTCCATTCTCTGTGAAATGGTCCTTGACAACAACAACAACAACATCTTCATCATCTTTATTTAGATCTCGCCCCCTCTCCTCAAAGGGACTTGGGGTGGCTCACAACACTTGTGGTGACTTATCCATGGGTAATGTAAAAATCCATAATTTTGGTCTCCAAACCTGCCCTCAACTTATATATGAGTTCATTCTATACATGAGTATTTATGGTAACAAATGCCAACCAGCCTTGGTGTGAAATTTCTGAACGAGGCCAAAGGTATGCTGTGAAAACAGGAACGAAAAAGTCCTCATGAGAATGCAGAATACAACATGCATGTTTTTTGTATTTATCTTGACAGATTTTTTAAAAAGCAAACTATGAGAGTGTTGAAAATGCTGTTGTTTAAAATTACTCATTACATGTTTTAAACTATAATTTTACATTTCATGAGACAAAAATACATACCTTTCCAGAACAAATTGTAATATATTATACATATGAAAAATTACTTACACATAAAAAACAGCAAAGATGCAGACTGGAAGTGAAAAAAATAAATTTATTTATCAAGACTGGCTTGTTAAAAGATTATATATGAAATAGGAGGCGCTTCCTGCTAAAACTTCTTTGATGAATGATTTATTGGGGGTGTTTAATACTATGGAGGAACAAGCTGAAGATCAATCCCAACAAGACAGAGGTCCTCCTGGTCAATCGTAAACCTGACTGGGGTATAGGGTGGCAACCTGTGCTGGACGAGGTTACACTCCCCCTGAAACCACAGGTCCGCAGTTTGGGAGTCCTACTGGATTCATCGCTTATGCTTGAGGCTCAGGCGTCGGCGGTGTCTGGGAGGGCTTTCGCACAATTAAGACTTGTGCGCCAACTGCGACCGTACCTCGCGAAGGCTGATCTGGCCGGGGTGTCCATGCCTTGGTCACCTCTAGATTGGATTACTGTAATGCGCTCTATGTGGGGCTGCTCTTGAAAACGGCTCGGAAATTTCAACTGGTCCAACGGGCAGCAGCCAGGATGTTAACTGGTGCTCCTTACAGAGAGAAGTCAACCCTCCTGTTCAAGGAGCTCCACTGGCTGCTGTTTATTTTCCGAGCCCAATTTAAGGTGCAGGTGCTTACCTACAAAGCCCTGAACGGTTTGGGACCTGCCTACCTGCGTGACCGCATTTCCGTCTACGAACCCACGCGTTCACTTCGTTCATCTGAAGAGGCCCTGCTCGTGATCTCTGCAAAAAAGGGGCTGCCTAGATCTGCTTCCAATTCAAAGCAGATACTGTGGGATTTTCTGCCTTGATATTCTGGGTTATATGGCTGTGTGGAAGAGCCCTAACAGAACCCCAACAGAAATGTTTAATGGTCCCTCTTCAGATGACTCAAGGCAGGCCCATAGCCAGGATTTTGATTTGGGAGGAGGGAGGCTGAGTTTGATTCGGGGAGGGGGCTGAGTCTGAGAAAAAGAGGGTCTACCCTAGCAAACCTTTTGTATCATTACCCCAATACCCACATGCATATGGAATATATTGAGCATGGTGATCAGATCATGATATGAATAAACATAACAGTTGAAATAATGTACCAGTAAGGCCTTCTCGCAGACCACCATGAGAATTTCGGCTACATGCCTGACTCAAGGTTGACCTCGAATTTTCACTGGCAGCTCAGATAAAGAATTTCATCAATTTACAGTTGAAATTTCACCCTTGGCTTAAATATACATTCAACCCTGTTATATTCCTTAACATTTAGCACTCCAAGGGGCTGAATCATTTATGGAGGTTTAAATTATGGCAATTTAAGCTGGTCAGAAAGTTAATAACTTGGGAATAATGCATGTTTATATTACTGGGTTGAATCAGCATCTTTCAATGTGTCCATTGGTTTTGCTTTTCTGTTTACATGTTCTGAATCGCCTTCAGGCTGATATGGGTGGGATAAAAGTGATGATGATAATAATAATAATAATAATAATAATAATAATAATAATAATTAGAGACATTTGCTGCAATTTCTTTCTTGTGACTTTGGGCCTTCTCAAATCTCCTCTCCTCAATCTAAACCCTCAATTACACCCCAGTGAGCAATAGAAAATGCAAAGGACCTTTGAAGATTCAAACCTTGGATCATGAAGCCTTAAATTTCTATGCAAATTTAAAACATTCCCATTTCACTCAAATGTTCTTCAGATCAACATTAGCTATTCCATGTGTGATTTTGAAGTAGACTAAACTTGTTATCCCCCCCCCCAAAAAAAATTTCATTCCTTGATTACTCTTCATATTCATTGACCATTTCACCATCCATTTTGTCAGCTAGGCAGAGAGATAGGTTTTGCACTTTATCTGTACTTGGCTTCTTTCTTAAAAAAAAAAAGCTTTTCTGAAATATTCTCCTCCTATCTGAGGTTCTGTTGATTTGTAAAAGAGTGGAAACTTTTCCCCCAAATTTCCATGGACTTCTTATCACTTTTCTTTAAAAGCTGAATGTGAGATTTCAGAATGACTTACTTCTGAGTACAGATGTAACTATAACCTTTTCATATCTCATACCTCTACAGTTCTAGGAACCTTAGAAATCAGTAAAAGAGTGATTTGGTTTAAAAGACTATCGATTTTAAGTTTTGCTTTGTCAACAAGGTTTGCTTTTCCTGTCAGATCATAAAGCATATCTGCCTTGAAGTCTGATCATGAAAGGTTTGATTTCTCCAAGATATATTTGCTGAGTAAGAACTTTCATGTCAGCAGATTATTCCTTACTGCTCCAATGTCAGGAACATTCACTCATCTCCCTCCACTGCTATTCATTCAGTTTGTGAGCAATGAATGCAAAGATCAAGAGGCCAGGAAAGTCAGCTTTGGGGAGGAGATAATTAAAACCAAGAAAGATAAAATAAGCTGGAAAAACATGAACTTTTTTTGAGTTATTCACAAAGTGCAGTTGAACATGTTTTATCCAGAACTCCAAAACTGTCCACATGGATTGCCAAGATTGTGAGACCTTTAATTTGCTGATGATTTAATGTACACAAACTTTGTTTTATTTATGTATTTATTTATTTATTTACTTACATACTTTATACCATGCCTTTCTCACCCCACAGGGGACTCAAGTCAGCTTAGAAACTCCTGAAAAAATCCAATGTCGCATCATAGACATAACAATAAAATGTACAGAAGTATTAAACTATTACATGCCTTTACCTTTAAGGCTATGTGTATAAGTGTGTATGAAACATCAGTGAATTTCTTATTTAGACATGGGCCCCATCTCCAAAATATATCTTCATGTATATATATATGCAAATACAGGTAACAGCATGAAGAGATAAACAGAAGAACCAAGGAGAACTTTCTTCTCCACCTAAATCACCACAACCACCACCACCACTATCATCATCTTTATTTGTAGTCAACAAGGCATTTTGACTGTGTTCACCTGAATACTGGTGGGGAGCTACAGATTTTGAAATACCAAAACATCATTTCCTATATTCTATATGAATAACATGTACATATGAAACTATGATATATGAAATAACAGCGAAATATCTTGGCTATTTTTTTAAAGCTGGGCCAATTTAGTGTAGGGGACAATTTGTTTTTATATTTTGATTTTCTGCATTTTTATTTCAAAGAGAGAAGGAGGCAAACAGAGTTTATTCTCATTGCCAAAAAAAAAAAAATTCCAGACATGTATTTTGTAATGCTCTATTTAAAAAATACCACCCTGCCTCCAACAGAACTTCAAAAACTAGAACATAGATAGACTATAAATATTTGTAGTCTGAAATGGTTAATTTTTCATTAGAGGCAATTAAATTATTTGAAGAAGTAATAAGATAGCAAGCCAAAACTTTCCCTGACCAGCTGCAGTTCTTCAGCAATGGGGCATGACACCAGGGAATACTATAGAAGAGGAGAAAAAGAAGTCAATTATGACCCAGGGAAGGCAGAAAGGAAGGTAAGAAGAAAGGAGGGAGAAGACAAATGACAGGGAAGGAGGGTCATCCAGAGAGCATACATTGCTGAGCCTTCCCCTCCCCTATGCTGCAGGCAAGTATGCATCCACACTCATTTCTCCAACTAGGAAACATTTTGATTAATATGTACATATTTAGGCAAAAATGTATTAAACGGAGCTGTTTATTTGAATTATTTTGAACCATTGGATAAAATATAATAATGACAAAACAAATAAGATAAGCTATTAAATAAATAGAAAATAAATTATGCATCTTAGCTCAGGTGACCTAGAGCACAATATTTATTATTTGTGAATTATCTATTTTCTGTCATGCCCCCACAGAGGCTTTTATTGTTTTCTTAATTGAGCCCCAGTTATCACTGTAGTTAGAATGGGTTCAGTTCCTTTTGTATAATTTTCTGTGAGAGGGAAGCTTAATTAGACCCTGCCCCTTTAAGAACCCCCCTCTCAGAGTTAGATATTGCAGTCCTCCTCAGCATCCCCTTTGCAGCCAGTTAGTCCATCTAAGGGTGCCAAAGTAGTCTACAGGCTGCAATGTCTTCCATGTCTAAGACTGAGGAAAGCCAGTTTAAGAAGTCAATGTTTAAAAAGCTAAAGGTTGAAAAAATAAGTTCAAACTTGGGGAAGGAAGCTCGAAGTATTAAGGTACCAAGTCTGCATTTTAAAGAGGAAAGGAGACTTGGACAGAAGGAGTTACCAGAAGACAAATCTGGACAAAAAAATACAGGAAAGAGGCTAAAAAAAAGACCTCTTCAGAAGTAGGCGTGAGAAACCCAGTTAACTTTTGAGCCTTCATCTGTTCCTTCAAGTACTCTTGTGTTAGTCAGACCCTGGGAGGAGTTAGGGTATTGATCTTCAATACAACTGCTTTTTTGTTTACTTTTGTTGTGAGTTTCCAACTCTGTCCTTCCCAAGGTAAGGCACCTGAGAGTTAGCTTGGGGGACAGAACAATAATAATAATAATAATAATAATAATAATAATAATCGCAATCATCATCTTTATTTGGAGCCCCCAGTGGTGCAACGGGTTCAACCACTGAACTACTGAACTTGCTGATCAAAAGGTCAGTGGTTCAAATCCAGGGAGCAGAGCAAGCTCCCACTATTAGCCCCAGCTATTTATTTATTTATTTACAGCATTTATATACCGCTTTTCTCATCCCTAGGGGGACTTAAAGCGGTTTACACATAGATAATGGCAAAAATTCAATGCTTTACAACTACAATAGTAAAACCACACTTTAAACATAATTCATATTAAAAGCAGTACATCATCAAATATCAAAACAGTTATTAAAACCATAAAATAATCTCATCAGTCGAGTCGCTGTTCCAGTCCTTGTCCTACTAAAAGCTGCATACATCTATTGTCCAAAGGCCTGGTCCCAGAACCATGGTTTAATTTTTTTTCTAAAGGTCGGGAGCGAGGGAGCAGACCTTTGGGAGTGTGTTCCATAGGCGGGGAGCCACAGCCGAGAAGGCCCTGCTCCTCGTCCCCGCCAACCTAGCAGTTCGAAAAAATGGAAATGTGAGTAGATCAATAGGTACCATCCCGTCAGAAGGTAATGGTGCTCCATACAGTCATTCCTGCCACATGACCTTGGAGGTGTCTGGAAAACTCTAGCTCTTTGGCTTATAGAAATGGGGATGAGCACCAATTTCAGAGTCAGACAAGACTAGACTTAATGGCAGAGGAAAACCTTTACCTTTACCTAATAACTTTATTTATATCCTGCCCCATCTCTCCTAGGGGACTCAGGGTAGCTTACAGACAATAACCTTTTGAAATAAACATGGAATTCATAGGTAGAGTTCTTGATTTGTCTGTTTAATGGAGAAGCCAGCCACATATTTCTGCTCAGGAATGTTGAAGTCAGAAGGACAGCTTTTTGTTCTGTTTTACAACAGATGTAATCAGTGCACTTTCACCTCTTTTTTTCCAAATGACTTAATGCAATGAAGTAAGAATTAATGAAGTGTTCTTGTTCTTTCTGTAATTAACATCACAGCCCTTCCGCATCATACTGTATAAATCATTTATAGTAACAAGAGCAGAGCATCCTATATCAAGTGACAGTTTGGGATAATTTGTTCGTAAGAAATGTCATCACCTTCCAAACTCTCTGCAAAATTACTGTCAACTGCATTTCACATTAAATATGGGCAAAAATATCAAATGTATATTATGGTTGTTCCTTTTGGTGATGGAGCAGGAGGAGATGGTCAAATGAAGAGTCCTATGATACAAGGAACTAATTCATGAAACAATGAACTGAGTGTCCACCCGAGCCCTAAGATTCAGAATTGTGCCCTCATAGGCAAAATGTGGTTTTCTAGATGTTGGACTGCAGCTTGCAATCGGAAACAGGGTTTTGGATGCAAATTGATGGTCCAGTCTATAAAAGCTCAACACATTTTGGTTTGTACATAAACTTACTAGTCTTCTTTAGGGGATATATTAAAAATAAACACAAACACAAATATTAATTTAAAAGACAACATATAAATAAAATATTATACTTATAAAATGATATAACAGAATGTACTAGTTTTACGTCTTACATACCATTAATTAAATCAACTGCAGACATTTCTGGAATTACAAAACACTATATATTTAGCTGAACTGATAAGAAATTATTTTGTAATTATTTTTGTAAATTGTCAAAAATTGAAGTTGTGGTTCTGCAACATTTGAAAGTCACATTTTGCCCTGGCTTTTCATATTAATGCTTTACCTCGTTATTCTTGGTTATAGAAATAAAGAATCTAATAGTCTTGTTGCTGTGTGCTTTTGAGTAATTTCTCAATTATGGTGACCCTAAGGTGAACCTATCACAGGTTTTCTTGGCAAGATTTGTTCAGAGAGAGTTTGCCTTTCTCAAAGGCAGAAAGAATGTGACTTTTCCAAGGTCACCCAGTGGAGCTCCATGGCTGAGCAGGGATTCAATCCCTAGTCTATAGAGTTGTTCTCCAGTGTTCAAACAACTACACAACACTGGTTTTAATTATACAACCATTTGTAAACACTCTGGACAACTGACTTGTAATGTATTGCTTTCATCACGTATCATCTCCTGTCATTGTACGAATTCTAGCACATCTCTGTTTTGCTACAATTCCTTCTTGCAGTGACCAGGCCATAGCATTCCCCATTTCTCATATATATGGCTGTGAAAGCAGTAGTGACAAAAACTGACAGAAAGAAAATCAACTCATTTAAAGTCTGGTACTGGAGAAAATTCTATGGATTTTGTAGACTGCTAAAAAGAAAAATAAATGGATCCTAGAGCAAATCAGGCTTGAACTCTCAATAGGAGGAAAGATTATTAAACTGGCTGATGTGCTTCAGAAATAACACAAGGTGACATGACTCATTGGAAAAGATAATAATGGTTGCTAAAGTGCAAGGCAATAGAAAAAGACGAAAAATGCATTTCAGGTGGAGAGACTCAATCAAGGAGGCTGTGAACCAAAGTTTGCAAGGACTGAGCAGGGCACTTGATGACCTGCTCTTGATGGTCACGTATTCATAGAATTGCCATAAGTTGAACTTAGCTAGACTGCAAAACACAATATGATAACCTGTGGGCTTGTCCCTACTGGAAGGAAGCATAGGAGGGGAGGAATAGCATTAAACAGGAGTACCCTCCCACAAGTGGTAGCAAATTGTCCTAGTGTAATGGTTCCCAAAATCTCTGAAAAGAAGGAAAAACAACTATGTCTATGTTTACTGCACACTTGGATAAATTCTGTTCATTATAATGAAGTGCATTTAGAAAGCTTTCTGATGGACTGGGTTCCATTATCCCTATTGTTTCTAAAAACAATGTTTGTAGATTTTTTTAATGCAACTAAATTGAGTGTACAGTTCAGAGACTGATTTGTATAAACTAGTAGCAAAAGGTACTGTCTGAACTATGCTATTATCTTTTTAACTGAAAATGGTATCTGAACCTACATATCAAATTTGGGTAATTCTTTGTTGTTTCCCTTAAAAGCTGTTGTTAAAAGTCATAAAAATGATGATGATGATTTTAAAGTACTAAGTGCTTTCTTGGTTGAACAATTTACATAATATCCATAATCAATTCAAACAAATCCACTCCTTGTCACAGTGAAAATGTTTGTATCTACTCTTTATAACGTATCAGAAAAGGAAGAGGACTGATGTAAAAAAGGGTGAATAGATGGGGAAAAATAATCATACAACTGCATTTAAGCAGTAGAACGTTATTAAATTTATGCACCTCATTTAATATGTTCTGCAGTTTCTAGGATAAAATTAAAGTATTATTATTAAATTAATGAATCTCTTCCTAATATAAATATTCTGTTAGACAAAGGAAAAAATGGCTGTCTGTTGGACCAGCTTCTGTCCAATGTTCTGTTACTACATGGAGGATTTTGTGCTAAGCTCTTATGGGTCAGTGTGATGTCTGAAATGAGTTCATAGCCTGAACTATTTCACTGAAGATGAACTTTAATGTCACTTTTCCCAAGCTTTTTAAATTTGTTTACATAAGTGCATAGATCTGATCTAAACATTTGTTACAACAATCTAGTTCATTGGCTCAACATTATTGCCATACTGTTGAATATTGATGGAACTGATAAAGACTTACAAGCCTAAATTTTTCTGAAGGGCCCCAGTTCCCATGTGAAATGGGGACTTAATTCTCAGTTCAGCATTTTTTGCTGTGGGAATGCTGGTTTATACTGTGCCTTAAGCACCTGAGGTTCCCAGTTAATTGTATCTGCTTGAAACAAAACATGCCTTCCATCCTGTGATGGACCATGACATCTCATTTCTAGCCAGCCACTTGTAAAGTTCTGCTGCTGTGAAACCACATTTAGCCAGATTATATCTTTGTGATATTTTCTCCACTTAACCAGAATGGAATTTATTGATTTTCTTGAAATGAAAAACCGAAGGCGGCAACAACCTGGCTTTCTACCATTCTCTGAGACTGCCAGGAGAAGTACTTGCAGCCATTGAAAACAAGGGCTTGTGTTAGCACTTCTTTAAGATTTTGAAATACCCTTGGAAAGTTTTCAGTTGTGAGTCAAGGGCAAACCCTCTCTGAATAAGGCTGGTCAAGAAAATCGCATGTTAAGACAACTTGAAATGAATTGAAGGCACGCCACCATGTCCACAACAGCAACTATGATAGTATAGCTTGCCACAACTACATTCATGTGCATATTGGAGATACTTGTAGATAGCTTTAGACATATCAAACATTGTTTCACTACTCATAATACCCAAACTATGTATCATATCACGTATCAAATAAAGATAACCCAACTAAAACCATCTAAGGACAAGTTAGGAAGTGATAAAATAGCATTAAATTATCATAAGAGAGGATTAAATTATAAACAGATCAATCTGTCTGTTGAAAGATGGGTCTTGTATGTTAATTATTGGAATGGAAGAGTAAGTGATAATAATAATGAATAATAATAAAAATTTCATTTCTTACCAGCCTCTCTTTATGGCTCAAGGCAGGTTACAAAATAATTAAAATACCACAAATATACATATTAAAATGTATTTTATAAAATGCATATTAAAATGTATTTCTATAAAATACATATAAAAACAGAGATCAAACAAGGGACACAAGTTTAAAATTCATGATTAAAAACTGGCTGGCTAGGCCTACCGGAAGAAATTAGATCTTTGTTGTTTATTTGTTCAGTCGCTTCCGACTCTTCATGACCTCATGGACCAGCCCATGCCAGAGCTCCTTGTCGGCTGTCACCATCCCCAGCTCCTTCAGAGTCAAGCCAGGCTCTTCAAGGATACCATCCATCCATCTTGCCCTTGGTCGCCCCCTCTTTCTTTTTCCTTCCATTTTCCCAAGCATCATTGTGTCCTCTAAGCTTTCCTGTCTTCTCATGATGTGGCCAAAGTACTTCATCTTTGTCTCTTATATCCTTCCCTCAAAGATAGGTTTTTAGATGGTTTTAAAATTCCAACAGCTCATTTAACTGTTGAAGCTCTTCTAGCAGGTCATTCCACAGTCTTGGGACAGCTGATGAAAAAGTCCTCTGGGTGGTGGTTGCCAGTTGGGCTCTAGCTGGTTGGAGCAGAAGCCCACCAGAGGACCTAAGAGTGTGGGGTGGGTTGTATGGGAAAAGGCAATCCTTTTGGTAATCTGGACCCAAACCATGTTGGGCTTTAAAGGTCAAAACCAACATCTTATACTTTGCCCTGCAACTAATTGGCAGCCAGTGAAGTTACTTTAGAATAGGTGTCATATGCTCACTCCTAGATGTTCCTGTAACCAATCTGGCTCCCGTATTTTGAATCAACTGGAGTTTCTGAACTTGGTACAAAAGTAGCCCAATGCAAAGCGCATTGCAGAAGTCCAACCTTGAGGTTATAAGTGCATGCAGTACAATCTTCAGGTCTTCTAAATCTAGGAAGGAGCACAGCTGGCTGATCAGTCTAAGCTGATAGTCAGCACTCCTGACTGTCACATCTACCTGGGCTGACATTTGGAGAGACGGATCCAGGAGCACTCCCAAGTTGCAAACAGCATGTAACCCCATCCAGAATTGGTTGATACACACTATCCTTTCAGCAGCGATGTAATTACTGCTACTTTTAAACATGCATTAATAATTTGTTGTATTTGAGATCAAATTGCATCTCTTCCCTGGATGACCAGCCAAGATGGACAAGGATCAAGAAAGCAGGTTGCCTTCCTTACTTGCCCCAGCAACTTGTCCACATCAACAGTACTCACCAACTGAAATGGATCCAGTGTAATCTCACCTATTGATGTGGACAAACTGCTGGGTCAAGTAAGGAAGACAACCTTTTTTCTTGATCCCTGTCCATCTTGGCTGGTTGTCCAGGGAGGAGATGCCATTCGAACTCAAATACAATAAATTATTAATGCTGGACCCTTAATAATTACAGGCCAGCATCTAATGGGTTTGGAGGGGAGGACCCCTGGGTTAATCCTCTCACTACTCTGAACAGCTCAGCTAGGCATGAATCTGCAAATGCAATTCATGCAGAGAAGAAAGTTTTCTTTGCTTCACATATGTATTGGCACCTTATAAGAGTGAAGGTGTCCTCCATACCGTGTCTTGTCACATAAAAGTCGGGTTTTCTGCCATCTGAGCTCTAGTTGTAATCTTTCTTGTTTTATTTCTTTAAGAGTCTCTGTATACTAGGGAGCCTGATTTGTAAAGGGTCGGAGAGGATGTTTGGGAGCAACCATGTCAATAGCCCTGGTTAGATTTTGATTCCATTTATTGACCAGGGATTCAACAGGATCATCGTGATGCCAGTCATAGAACCTTCTAAGGCAGTGGTTCTCAATCTGTGGGTCACCATGTGTTTTGGCCTACAACTCCCAGAAATCCCAGCCAGTTTGCCATCTGTTAGGATGCATGGAAGTTGAAAGCCAAGACTTCTGGGGACCGACAGGTTGAGAATCACTGCTCTAAGGCCTCCTGGAATCTCAAAGGGTCCATTAGCCTTGGAGTACAGACCATTTTAATAGGCCCTCCACCCCTGCAGGGCTAGGTTGTAGCTGTGATACTAGACCTGACCATGAAATGATCTGTCCATGACAACTTGGAGTTATTGATCACCTTTGCCCACAGATTGTATGTTCCAAGCTGAAAATCACATGAAGGATATAACCTGCTAAATGTGTTGGTCCAGAAACCAATTGGGATAAGCCATATTTGTCATGGATAACAGGGACTCCCAAGCTGCACCTGACAAACTGACCTCCAGTGGTATGTTGAAGTTGCTTAGAAGAAAAAGTCCAGGTGACTCCAACAACACCTTTGAGAAGAGTTCCATGAGCTTGGCCAGGGAGTCTGTTAGGCAGTGAGGTGGATGGTACACTAACAGAATCCCCAGTCTATCCCTGGTTTTCAGACTCAGATACACATACTCAATGTGATTCAGCTTACTAGTAGGTAGTTTGGACAGGTTAAGATAGTCTTTATAGACCTCAGCTTCACCCCACCCACCCGCCCTCTCACTGCTACCCAGTCCTTCAGCTGACTCTCTCATCACCAGCTGATGTAACAGTTCCAGAGTTTACTTTATATAGCTTATTTTAAAGATATATCTCTATATTATTTTAGCAACTCTGAATTAATTTAATTTAATTACATCTATTTAGATATACATGGTTAATATGTGAAAAGGATTCTTCCTCTTCATCATCATCTTCTGTGAGACCATAGAAAATGTATATGTTTGTATATGAAGCAATAACCCCAGCACACTGTACTGTGTCAAATGTCTGCATTAAATAGAACAAGAGAGAGAGAGAGAGAGAGAGAGAGAGAGAGAGCAGACCATTATATATTTTAAATAGATTGGAATGGAATGTGGTGAAGCCCATCCTTGCAGCTGAAATCCCATCATAATCGACAATCAGTGAAACAATATCTCTAAGGACAATTGTTCAGTTCCAGCTCATTAGTTCTACCCCCTTAGCATTTGACTGAAATTGGATATGTGCTACAGCTGGAGTACACTGGAGATAGAATATATTGATATTCTCCAAGCCTGATAGAAATCTTCACTACACAGATTTAGGCTGGGGTGATGAAAACTACTTGAGGTAAGATGGCTCTGTTCATTAAAACATTTATTTTAGTTGCCTCTCTTTGCTTAGTTGCCTCACGCTTTGGTTACATCCCGCTTAGATTACTGCAACGCTCTCTACGTGGGGTTGCCTCTGAAGACTGCCCGGAAGCTGCAGCAAGTACAACGCGCGGCAGCCAGATTACTAACAGGTGCGGGATACAGGGAGCACACCACTCCGCTGTTACTCGAACTCCACTGGCTGCCGATTAGCTTCCGAGCACAATTCAAAGTGCTGATGTTAACCTATCCCTGGCCCTAAACGACTCCGGCCCTGTTTACCTCTCCGAACGTATTCTCCCCTACGAACCATCAAGACCACTAAGATCGTCTGGAGGGGCCCTGCTCTCGGTCCCTCCGCCTGCACAAGCACGGCTGGTGGGGACGAGGGACAGGGCCTTCTCGATGGTGGCCCCTCGACTTTGGAACTCCCTGCCATTAGAGATTAGAACTGCCCCCTCCCTCATGACGTTCAGGAAACTAACAAAGACCTGGTTGTGGAACGCGGCATTTGACAACTGATTTAATTCTTTGCCCACATGAAAGGAGGATGATGAATGTGATTGTGATGGTGTTGGACGATTTGGCTCTTTTAACTAGGATGTTAATATTTTAATGTGTATGGTGCTGATATTTTAATCGTGTAATGAAGTGGCATTGTGTTGTTATTGTATATTTTTTGTATGTTAACACATGTTGTGAACCGGTCCGAATCCCTCTTTGAAGGTGAGAGGGTCGGTATATAAAACCTCGAAATAAATAAATAAATAAATTTAAACTGTCTTTCCATTTCTGATAAGAACCTATTTTTGTACCTTTTACATATCTATAACCAAGCTTGAGATGGCGGATATAGATTCATGATTTGATGAAGCATCAGATAATCCATTTATCGAATAATCATAGTTGTCATTGTCATCAAAGAACTGAATTCTGCTGTAGGATAAAAAAAGAGGGATCACCTCAAAAGCATGCATAAGAAATGTATAAGAGCTATTCCACAGTGGAATCAATACACAACTGAAGAGAATGGTAGACTTTCCTTCCTTGGAAATCTTTAAGCAGAGGTTGAATGGTCATAGTTCAGGATTTTTGCTACGTTTTTCTGAGTGGTAGGAGGGAGTTGAACCAGATTGCAACTGCAGTGCCTTCCAACTGTATGATAATACTCTTTTTCCTTTGGGCAGAAAGACATGGGAGAATAATGGACAGTTTTTGAGTTTGTAGCAATTCCATTGGAACTTTCCCAATGTCAATTTTACCTAGTTACTGCCTTGAGAAACTTCACTAACACTTTCCTCCCATTCGGAAGCCTGATGGCAAAGCTTTCCCCCATATGATAAGGAAGGTGATGATGCAGGAAATTCAGGGTGCAGGATGATGGTTTCTCCCACTGCCCCACGGATTTGCCATGCTGCCCAGTGAATTCCCCTACTGTTGCCCACATTAGAGACCTCAATGTGATGAGTAATGACATTTCATCCTAAGCAAAGAAGCTGGGAATGAAGATTGAAGGCAAAACATGTTAAGCTGAGCAACTGTTAGGCACCAGATCCCATCTGATCTTGAAAACTAAATGGAGTAAGCCATGGTTAGTACATGTGTGGGAGACCTCCAACAAATAGGCTGTGTTTCAGAAGAAGGAGCAGACAAAAACATATCTGAGTATTCCTTGCCTAAAATACCCTATGAATTTCATGGGGTCTCCATATATTGACATCTGATTTGAAGGCACATATACACATGTGGACTGTTTAGAGTGAACTGAGAACTGAATGCTCATGCAGGAAAAGGAGAAGCAAAGTGAGAAGCATGGTCCCATTTTAAAAAAGACATATTGCAGAAAAAAAAGGTTTTTCCTCCAAGGTCCTCCTCCTTTTTAAAAGCCTAACTTTAAAATGTAATTATAACCCCTCTGTTCCAACTCAGAGGTGGTGAGGCAGGTTGGTGGTCTTCAAAAAACAGAAGGTAATGAAAGAGACACTTGAAGCAGGAGCTGGTGGAAAATTCTGAACGATCTTCTCAAATAAAAGTCCAAAAAGTTCACCTGGTAAGCCCAACAGGATTAGAGACCTGACATGTGGCAGAAGAGCTATCAGAATCTTGCTGATTAGCCATTTAGGTAGATTATCTTTTGTATAAAAATCCTGTAGGAAAAAAAGATAATCCCCCTTGACCCTGAAAATCTATCTTCTTTATTGAATTTATTTTTGCAAAAAACTCAAAACCTTTCATATGCAAGCACAATCAGAGAAACCAGACACAGTTCCCTTTTTCAAAATGACCTTTATGGAGGAACTGGGCAGTTCAGGGATTTTTTAATAAATGGCAAAATATTGTAATTGTCCCTTCAGACAAATCCTTGCAAGAAGACTGAAATATAAACTGTCTAACATGTCCTCATTGCTGAGGGTTTTGTTTGATTTAATAACCTTACCACTGATATTTTCAAATATTCTGACAGAGATAGTAAGTCAAGAGATGACTTTTAAAAAGAGAGGTTTCAGAGGGATGATCATATCTATCTCTCCTGAGTGGTGACAACTGGTTAAGAATGTCCCTGGAGAAATTTCCAGATAAATATTCCATGGAGGAAACAGGTTTCTTAAGCAATTCCAGCTGCCAGAGTTGCTGCTGATAATTTTTAACAACCTTTTCTCAATAATAGGGGTGTACAATGTTTTCATTAATTGTTGTAAGTCGAATCAAATTCATTAAATTTGTATTTATGACACAATGTTCAACATGCAGACATGGCCCTTGCCAAATACTTAAGAGTTGAAACCTACCCAATACTTTTTTGTTTGCATTTGGTAAATCTCAGAAGCCACCCAAAGTAAGTTTCATTCTCAGTACAAGAAAGCAAAGCAAAGCCAAAAAGGCTGCAACAGGGAGTTTGCTGGGAAAGAAAGCACAGAATTCTGGGCAATGTAGTTTGGGAAGGTGAGGAGCCCTATGACAAAGAATTAAAAAGGCCCTGCCCTAAGCTACATTTCCCAGAATTCTGCTCAGCATCAGAAAGCCCCAATCAGAATAGGGTGAGCTATTTTCCCTTCGTAGGAGCAGCCAGCCAGAGTTCCAATAAATTGTTGAATCCGCAAAGAGGAGGAGTGATTAATACTTCTAGTAAGTAAATCTCTGTGCTGGACTGGGAAGAAATCTCTAAATGGAAGTTCTATTAGTTAATATGAGAGACATTCAATAGGATAGCTGTTGTGACTTTTTTAAAAATAATTTTGTCAAAACTTTTTTAAAATTCCTAAAATCAGTAAATGTACGAATGTTTCTGAAAGTTAAGGGAATGTTCCACTGTTATCTTGTGTCATTGTACAGAAGGAGCCCCCGGTGGTGCAGTGGGTTAAACCCCTGTGCCGGCAGGACTGAAGACCGACAGGCCGCAGGTTCGAATCCAGGGAGAGGTGGATGAGCTCCCTCTATCAGCTCCAGCTCCTCGTACGGGGACATGAGAGAAGCCTCCCACAAGGATGATAAAAACATCAAATCATCCAGGCATCCCCATGGCAACTTCCTTGCAGACGGCCAATTCCCTCATACCAGAAGCTACTTGCAGTTTCTCAAGTCGCTCCTGACACAACAAAAAAAATTGTACAGAAAATTCAAGCATATAGCATTTGTAGTTTTTTTAATGTTTATTAAAATTGAAAATTTACTCATACTTCTGTCAGGTGGAACTATTGAAAACCATCAACTCCAATTCCATTCTCGACTCACCTTTGTATAAACAAAAACATATTTAATATGAACTAGGGTTTTCAACAAGTTCAACTAGATTGTATTTTCGAAGGCTTTCATGGATGGAATCACTGGGTTTTTTCGGGCTATATGGCCATGTTCTAGAGGCATTCTCTCCTGACGTTTTGCCTGCATCTATGACAAGCATCATCAGAGGTAGTGAGGTCTGTTGGAACTAGGAAAAAGGCTTTATATATCTGTGGAATGACCAGGGTGGGACAAAGGATTCTTGTCAGTTGGAGCTAGGTGTGAATGTTTCCACTGACCACCTTGATTAGCATTTGATGGCCTGGCAGTGCCTAGGGCAATTTTTTATTGAGAGGTGATTAGATGTCCTTGTTTGTTTCCTCTCTGTTGTTTTGCTGTTGTAATTTTTGAGTTTTTTTTAATACTGGTAGCCAGATTTTGTTCATTTTCATGGTTTCCTCCTTTCTGTTGAAATTGTCCACATGCTTGCGGATTTCAATGGCTTCTCTATGTAATCTGACACGGTGGTTGTGAGAGTGGTCCAGCATTTCTGTGTTCTCAAATAATATGCTGTGTCCAGGTTGATTCATCAGGTGCTCTGCTATGGCTGATTTCTCTGGCTGAAGTAGTTTGCAGTGCCTTTCATGTTCCTTGATTCGTGTTTGGTGGTTCCTATGTAGACTTGTTCACAGCTGCATGGTATACGGTAGACTCCTGCAGAAGTGAGAGGATCCCTTTTGTCCTTTGCTGTTTGTAGCATTTGTTAGATTTTCTTGGTGGGTCTGTAGATAGTTTGTATGTTGTGTTTCCTCATCAGAGTCCCTATGCGGTCAATGGTTCCCTTGATGTATGGCAAGAACACTTTTCCTCTGGGTGGATCTTCATCTTGACTCTTGTGGCTTGTTCCGGGTCTTGCAGCTCTTCTGATGTCTGAGGTGGAGTATCCATTGGCCTGGAGAGCCCAGTTGAGGTGATTCAGTTCATCTTGGAGGAGGTGGGGTTCGCAGATTCTTTTTGCACGGTCTGCCAAGGCTTCTTTTTTTACTTGGGTGATGGTTGGAGTTACAGAAAACCCACACATACATCTATCTCTGTGTGTGGGTTTTCTGTAAATGATGTGACCCAGTTGTTGATCTGGTTTACCTAGATTTCCTACAAGTCTGCTCCAAGTAAATTGGAAGATTCTCTTGTATTTTGGAGTGCATCCAAACTCATTAGAAAGACCAGAAAATCCCAGATTTTGTTCCTATTCCTTTTAAATTTTATTTTAGAGATCTAAACATATTTTGTTTATCCCAAAATATTTTTGTCAGCTCCCAGTATAATCTGAGACTTTTATAGAAACCCCCCAAATTGGTTTATTTTAACATGCATGGAATCAGAAAGATCAGGAACAAAATATAATTTTTTTTTCTTATCAGTTTGGATACATTCTTGGTTTGATCTGTCTAGCCCCTGTACCCAGAGTAGAGACTAACAGTGAACCCAGTGAAATCATGAGATATAATACTTTTTCTCATATCTACTTAGTTTTGGATGTAATTAAACTTTAGGAAAATTGTTATTCTCCAAGAAATCTATGAAAAACTAACTAATCAGGAAGTTAAGATGAAAGAGATACACTTCATTTTGTTCTACTCAATATTTCATTTAAAAAACTATTTTTGGAATGTATTAATGTGACAACAGGTTTTATCTCAATCCTATGTAATGCAAAATACTATACTATAGAGAATCAAAATGCTCAAAGAGGCCATCTGGTTCTATTTCCTTTCAGAACAAAAAACCACCACTAAAGTAGCCTTGAGAGGCAGGCATTCAACCTCTCTAAAAAAGGAAAATCCACTGGATATATGTCAGTGAGTCTCAATCTTCCTAATGCCACAACCCCTTAATACAATTCCTCATTTTGTGGTGACCCCCAACCATAAAATTATTTTCATTGCTACTTCATAACTGTAATTTTGCTACTCTTATGAATTGTAATGTAACTATCTGATATGCATGATATATTTTCATTCACTAGACCAAATTTGGCACAAATACCCAATACACCAATTTTTTAATACTGGTGGGGCTGGGGGGCTGATTTTGTCATTTGGGAGGTGTAGTTGCTAGGATTTATAATTAACCTACAATCAAAGAGCATTCTGAACTCCAGCAATGATGGAATTGAACCAAACTTAGCACACAAAAGTCCCATGACCAAGAGAAAATACTGGAAGGATTTGGTGGGCATTGTGCTTAAGTTTTGGAGTTGTAGTTCACCTACATCCAGAGAGCACTGTGGAGTCAAACAATGATGAATCTGGACCAAACTTGTCAGGAATACCCAATATGCCCAAATGTGAACACTGGTGAAGTTTGGGGAAAATAGACCTTGATATTTGGGAGTTGTAGTTGCTAGGATTTATAGTTCACCTACAATCAAAGAGCACTCTGAATCCAGCCAACAACCTATTTGCACCGAACTTGGCATGCTACCTACACGGCCAACACTGAATGCTGGTGGGTTTGTGGGGAGGCTGTTTTTGAACTCTGGGACTTGTTGTTCACCAACACCAAAAAGGAAGAGAAGGACAGGTGGAGAGATCTTCAACCTTCTCTACCAAAAGTGTTCCAAAGACCATCAGAAGTATGTGTTTTTAGCGACCCTCTGAAACCCTCTCATGACCCTTCCCCCAAGGAGTCCCAACCCCCAGGTTGAGAAACACTGATTGAAAGATTTCTTCATTTTCATATCAGCACTTTTTATCCAATACTATTTAATTTCAATGATGATCATCATTGTTCTGCCCTTCTTTGTTTTTCTCTTTAAAACATTTCAGGATTTCAGAAATGTTTTAAAGAGAAATGAGGATTATCAGTTGCTCTTTGTGCAACATTTAAGAATCCCAGCATACTGAAAAGCTAAAAAGGAAGTAATGGCTATGCTGGATACAGAAGAGCATGCTGAGTCACTTAGTACAAAAAAAAGGAAACCTGCCTTTCTTCTCACTTTTGTTGAGAGAATGCAAAATGCAGCAACATGCCTTCTCTGCTGATCTGTTTTTTAACATGTGTCAGGTTTTATCTTACAGTGCTATACAATATACTAAAACAATTTCTCCCTTCCCTTTCTCCCTCTTCTTATATGTCACATAGAAGCTAATCCTAGGACCTACTTATATTATATGTCATATCACATTTTAAGAGAACCTTTCCTAGATCTGGGGAAATTTATTCTGTGAATGTATTCTTTGAATACTTTTACACAATTTATTTGACAGACCCTTGCCCCTACAAAGTACTTCAGCAAAGGTGGATATTGGGCTTGTTTGATCATGGGGAAAAATGGTTCAAAACTCGTTTCAGATGTAGGGGGCATTGGTTATTTGGTTCTAAAATGATTTCTGAAATTTCCTGGAAAAAAGTCAGATTTTTCCAAATTTTCCAAAATTTCCAAATTGCTTTGTTAATGGCAGGTGCGATTGCGCAATACGTGAAAAACTGCAAACGAAACAGGGAAAACTTCTGGAGATTCCCTCTCCCTCATTTTTTGACCACTACTGACAAAACTTGCCACAGTGAACAGAAATTTTGAACAGATAAAAACAGATTTATAGTTCCCACAAGCACAGTATGTCTCCCAAAGCAGGGACGCCTCAAGGCAAGTAGTGTTGGGTGGTTCACAAAGGTAATTTTTAACAGATAAATGCAGATTTCTATCTCCCACAAGTAAAAAAGTACAAAAAAGAACAAAAAGTAGCGTGTAACCCCAAGCAGAGATATTATTAGAAATTATTATTACAAATTATTTGAAATTGTTAGCAGATAAGGAGATTCTGATATCGAGCTGCTTTTAGTAGGGTCTCCTCAGCGGAGGGGATCCCCAAGGACCGTGTAAAAAGGGCCCCGAAACCTTGGTGAGGCCAGCGGAAGTCAATTTCAGCAATTTAAAATATTAAAAATAATAACCCTCACCAAAGCGGAGGAAGTTCCAAGCAATCGAGGTGATTTATTTAGCGATTCAGCTAATATCGGATGCATTGCAGGAATCATTCCACTGCAAGCATACCAGTACAAAGAATACAGACGTATTTATAGCAAAAATACAAAGGAAAACATTTTGAAATTCCCGCCCGCCCTCTGCCGGCCGGCTTCATGCTGATTGGCTGAGGCTGGAACAGCTGGGAGGAGGCCTGGCGGCCCGCCTTGCCCCTGAGCCAATCAGTAAGCTCCGTTGCCTCTGGGAGGCCAATCAGCACACTCCTGCTGCTTCTGAGGATAGACGAATCAGAAACCAGGAGGCGGGATGATCACAGACAAAGGGAAGGAAATGATGGGCTTAGGAGTTGTCAGCCAGCTGGTATGCGAGGCTTTGTCCTCGGCTGGCAAGGTGTGACCCTTGTAAACAAAAGTCTTCCTGTTTCTTGATGGGTTTTGGGTGAGGCAAACAACAGAATCGGTAGCGGACCTCAAAAAGGGGGATCAACGCTGCCTTTTGTAAATATAGTTCTTTTTGTCCAGAGTCCCATAGACCCCCTTATCTCATCAGACATGCTCAGAAAATGAGATAAGGGAACCACTATGGTTATTGTTCCATGCAGATGATTTAATCAATGGGTGAGTTTCGAGGGGGGACAGGGATTTCCCCTCAAGCATTGCAGCAGTTCCTGATCACTTTTTGTAGGGCAAAAGTCAAGGGAAAGGGGAAAACAAGTTACATTTCATACAGTAATATCTTTATACAGAGTTCATATAAAATTACCTTTCCCACCCCACACCTTTATTTTATTACAATATTGATTTATTAAAAAGAAACTAGAAATCCCATGCTCCTGGGGAAGGTTTGTGGAAGCGGAGGTGGCTTGCAGTCCAAGTCAGGCAGCAAACAGTCATTTCTCCCTGCAGAAGTCAGCAGATGGGTGCTGAGTTGATCCATAACAAAATCCATTGCTCCTTTCTTGGGGAACTATGTCTCCCGCCCAAGGACTGGGCCTCCTGCCCAGCCACCTCTCCAGGGTCTCCTATGGGCATCCACAGCAAGCCCCCGGCTGCGGGGCCGAGCAGGGACGAGCAGCAGCAAGGAGAAGTGGGCTGCTTTGTGTAGGGCCAGCAGAGTTTGGCAATCAGCTGTTTGTCAAATTATATTTCTTAAAACAAAATAATTATTTCCCGGGCGGAGGGGTCCAAACTGAGAAAAGCGAGATCAAGCGGAAAAGTTTTCAAAGTTGCAAAGCTCAAGTACTTTAATTAGGGCTTGTTACAAAGTCAGGGCTAGAGGGAAAGCAATAGAGGCTGAGTGCCTTCGTAGCCAGAGCTGCCTGTTGGGTCACATTACACCGATCCTCTCCAATTTTTGGCGGCCAGGAACTGCGGAACTCTCTGCTGCAGTGCAGAGCAATTTCTGGGCGGGGGCTGTCGACACCAATTCCAAAAATCCAAAGGGACTTTCTGGGATCCCAGAATACAAGGTCTGTAGAAAGTTTAATTCAATTGGCAGACAGTGGCAGGCAAGAGAAGAACACTTCTCCCACTTGTCCTTTTGTGCTGCCCTGCCCTGCCCTTCTTCCTTCCCCAAGCAAGCCTCGCAGGCAAAGGGCCTGCTACCAGCCGTTCTCTTCTTCCCAATTTGTTGTTCCCTTCCTTCCCTATCTGTAACCCTGTTGCTCGGTCGCACCTTTCCCACTCAAGCTGCCTTCCCGACCCGTTCGCCTCCCCTGCTCGCTATGAGCCCATGAGGCACGTGTGGCCCTTTTTAAAGGGGAAATGGCTGCCATGCCATAACCTTGCCCCTCCCCACATGGTTTCCCTTCATTGGTTGGAGGCAAGCACCCCAGCATGCAAACTGTTGCTTGCCTTGCTGTGTGCTTGCCTTCAAATGCTGAGTCATTTCCGATTCATTTCCTGACTCAGAACAAAGCTGGCAACATTGGCTTTGAAAGGGCAAGGATACTTCCGGGGTCCCAAATCACTTCAAAATCGCTTCAAAAAGGAATTTGTTCTGAATGTAATCCTAATTCCGAAGATTCCGAATGGACCTAACCATGTCTAGTGGATATCCATAATACATTCCACAATTTGCAAAGCTGATTTCAGCCTCAAATCTAGGATATATTGGTATCTGCTTCATTGCAATAAAAATGTATCTTTGACTTTCCTGCAATTTTCTTTAATGATACCTTTTACTCCACACTGCAGCATGCATTGGTGGCATGCATTTTGTGGCTGCTGAAGTTTTGAGTCATCTTGGAGCCACATTACATGGTCAGTGTAGATTAATCTTCAGATTATATTATTCTTACCAAACTAGCAACATTTTTGGCCAGAGTGTGTGACTTAGGCTTTTATTAACAGATTCCCCTGTAAGTAAAGGTGAGGCAAATAGTAATTGTCCTATACTATTCACATCTGCCAGACTGAAAGTGATTGGCTGGAAAATCTTTATTACTTTTGGCAATCTGTCAGGTCAAGATGGGTCTAGACACTGAAACATTCAGCTGTGACATGTGAAGTGCCATATCTAATAAAATTGAAACCTGCCATGCCAGATAAATATAGAGCTGGTTTTTTGACAGTGGTCAGTAATAAAAGCAGCATAGAACAAGGGAATGCAAAGGTCAGCTAGTCTAATCACTAATTCATATAACAACTAACTGAAAGCATTATATGATTTGAAATACACTGTATTTCACAGAGGCTGACTAATGTCTCAATTTTGATTATTCTCCGATTGTGTGCATTTCCTGTTAATATACACATTTTGTACATATCTTTTTGCCCAGATAATTCCTCTCTAAAGTTAGGCAGAAGGGCAAACGCTGAAGGATAAGGACACTGTCTTTCACAAAACACTTTGGGAAATATGTACTTTGTAGATTATTCTACAAATGCAAATCAAACCAATTTCTCCTTCATCCCTGAGATTCCATTAGCAGAGAAGAAAGCTAAGTGGAGACTCACCATTTCAGAGAAGCATAGATAACTAGAAACACATGAATAAAATGCTCATTAGGCTTGAGTCACATGACTTTTATTTATTTATACTCCAGCTTTCTATTGGCATCCATAGGGCATCTAATGAAATCACTAGCACATCAAAGACATTTCTCCCAGTGCTTCCTTTTAGATGGCCTATTAATGCACTTAGGCAAAAACAGCATGGGAAACTGTTCTAGATTCTGTACAATGTTCATTGGGAGTGTTGTGGCTAACTAGACTTTTTGCCTAATTTTCCTTTCAGGGGTTTCATTACATGTGTAACTCACAACCTGTTGCAATTTATTCCTTTCCTACATTTTCAATCTCAGCTCTTGTCACCAGCGGAAAGGAAAATGCTTGCAATTCCACAATAACCCTCACATTTTAGCAAAAGGGCATCCCCTCCCAGTATCTAGGGCTGGGGTCTATGACTACTTCCTTCCTTCTCACAATAAACACAATTTTCCTTAGAAATGCTGAATGTTTAAAGAAAAAAATCAAACGAACAAACTCCACGAGCCACAGGAAGCTTGTACATTTTTGTTCTTTCAGTAGGTGGTTCAGTACATCTATGATATGGTGGTACATTGTCACATTGTTCAGGAAAGAAGCAAAGAATGAATCAATGCTGAGTGCACCTTTTGTTAAACATGTAAAAATAGATCTGACTTCCATACAAACCCAAATAGAGATGGGTTGTCACTTTTGATATTGCTGATAGGGAATTTGAAGGAACAGAAACTTCACCAAAATGAATTTCAACTGTAAAAAATATAAAATGTTATACTAAGTCAGAAAAAATGAAATGCACTGATATAGGATGGATGACACCTTGCTTAAAAACACTACGTGAGAAAGGGATTTAGGAGACCACAAGCTGAACATGAGTCAACATGGTGATGGGTCAGCTAAAAAATCCCAATGTGATTCTAAACTGCTTCAACTAACAACTCTGTGATTCTACCATGCAAGTAGATTAGGGAAGGTTTTTAGTTTCTTAGGAAACTTCAGTGAAACAGATTTTTTGCCAACCAAAAACAAAGACTTCTTCTAAAGCAGACTATTGTTTACTACCTAGATTCATAATAAACCATTCAAATACTTTTTTGTTACAGTATACCGTATTTTGTTACAATATACCACATTCACTTGAATCAAATGTAATTCGTACCTTAATTTTCAAAGCACTGGAACCAAAAGAAGTATTTGCTGGCTAATGTAATGTGCACTGGTAAAAAGTACACTCTTTGTAATTTGTTCCAAAATAATGTGCATTACAATTGCTGTGTGCTTAGGATTTCACCTTTAAAAACAAAAGAGGGTTAGAATGCCAAAGCTTTCAGCAATGGAAAGTAAAGCCAGAGAAACAGGTAACTCTTTCCTCAAGAAATCTCTCCTGTTTGTCCCATCTCAGCTTTCTTGGGTGAATCTATCTATACTGTAGAATGAATGCGGCCTGATATCACTTTCACTGCCATGGCTCAGTGCTATGGCATCCTGGGGACTGTAGTTTTAAAAGTTCTTGAGTCTTCTTAGCCAAAGGGTGCTGCTGCCTTGCCAAACTACAAATCCCAGGATTCCATAGCTCTTCCAGAAAGCCAAATTGCCACGTGGGCTTCTTCCCCCCTCCCAAGCCATCTCCAGGCTTCTCTCTCTCTTACACCCTTCACCTTCCTCCCCACTTCCAAGCCATTTCCAGGCTTTTCCTTCTCTCTCACTCGCACCCATGCACCTCCTCACTAGCCATTTCCAGGCTTCTTTATCTTTCTTTCTTTCTCTCTTTCTCTTTCTCTCTCTTTCTCTTTTTCTCTTCCTTTTTTTTTCTCTCAGACCCTCACCTTTCTCCTCAACATGTAAGCCATCTCCAGGCATCTATCTCTCCACTTGCCACATGGGCAGGCATGTAGCTGGAGGGGAGGGCTTGGGGGGCTTCAGCCCCCCCCCCCCCAAATTCTCATGGTGGTCCGTGAGAAGGCCTTACTGGTACATTATTTAAACTGTTATGTTTATTCATTTCATGATCTGATCATCATGCTCAATATATCCCATATGCATGGGGGTATTGGGGTAACGATACAAAAGGTTTGCTAGGGTAGACCCTCTTTCACTCAGACTCAGCCCCCCCCCCCGAACCAAACTCAGCCCCCCCCCAAAAAAAAACAAAATCCTGGCTACAGGCCTGCACATGGGCTTTCCCCTCCCAAGCCATCTTTTGGCTTATCTCTTCCCTTGGCTTCCTCTTTGCCCCCCAAATCCTGCTGGCTGGGTGCTCATGAAGTGCTTTTCCGGTTTGCTTTACCATTATGTAAATGTAATGCTCATGCTGATTTGGCATCATAATTTAGCCAAAAAAAGGTGTGCTTTATATTTGAATAAATACGGTATAATGAATTCTTGCTACAGTTCTCTCCAATAGGTACCTTGCAATTAAAAGCTGCCAACATTATTTGTGGTGAATCTAGCTCATGGATGGTCTTGATTTCTTCTGCTATGAGAGAAGTAGAAATACCTTCCATTCTATTTTTAAAAAATATTTTTATTGAAATATTTGAAAATTACAACGAAAGAGGGGGAATATTTAAAAGAAGATAGAACAGTAGCAAAAGATAAAGAACACCACCCCTCCCCAAGGTTCAAAAAGAAAAAAGAGGAAAAAAGAAAAAAATCCAAAAATATATAAAAAATTAAAAATTAAAAAGAAAAATTAAAAAGTAAGAATAATAATAAATTTTTTTAAAAGAGTTGACTTCCATCTCCTCATCAGGTGTTGTATCTCCAATAGTGTTTCCGTTGCTTCCACATTGAAATGTTCCTCTTATTTACTCCTTTCTTTCTCATAGTTCTCATAAAGGGTCCAAACTGTCCTCTTTATCGGATTCCCGGTATTCTTTTTCAAGAAAAAAGTTAGTTCATCCATTTCTCTTATTTCTCTAACTTTCCCTAACCATTCTTCAACGGTAGGGATACTATCCTGTTTCCAAAATTTTGCCAAAGATATTCTCGCCATCGTCGTAATATAAGTAAATAGTTTGTCTTCATTTTCATCTAATTGTAATTCTAAATCCGTGAAACCTAATAGATAATATTCTGGTTTTTTCTTGAATACTCTCTTCAAAAAATTTTGTGTTTCTTCATGCACCATCTACCAATATTTCCCTATTTCTTTACATGTCCACCACATATGATAAAAGGTACATGTCTGGTGACAACCTTTCCAACATTTATCAGAAGCATTTTTGTTTATAAGAGACAGTTTCTTAGGAGTGGTATACCATCTGTGGAACATTTTTATCCAATTTTCCCTTAAATCTGTTGCATAAACATATTTTAACTTTTTGTTCCACATCTGCTCCCACTCTCTAAATTGAATCGGTCTTCTTATATTTTCTGTCCATTTTATCATACATGGTTTAACTTGTTCACACTCCGTTAGCCAGGTTAATAGTGTATTATAAATGACTGAGATTACTTTTTTCTTCCATTCCTTCCATTCTAGACATCTTTAGAGAAACAGTGACTAGAAGTGTACACAGTGTCCCAAATGTGACTGTGATATGGGTTCCTATAAATATATGATGATACTCCGGGTTTTTGATCAGTTTGTGACTGTTTTTGGTCTCTTTTCTGTAACCAATCCAACTGCCATTTGTGACACATTGACCTATCCAGCATAACTGACCAGATCCTTTTTCTGACTGGCTACCGTGGCTTCAAACTCTATCAATGTGTTTCTGATGCCAGGATTTTATAAACTTTTTTGCTTACCCTGAACTGCATATGCCATTTCTGTCTTTTTCCTAACATTCTCCCATTTTCTGACCTCTTTATTATAACCACACTGAATAATTTGGTGACATTAGTAAACTTGGCCACTTTGCTTCCCAGACTTAGCTCCAGAAAATGGATGAGCAGCTTTTAAAAAATACAATTTTTAATCCAGGTTCCCCATTGCTTCATTGTGAGAACTGTCTGCTTGTTCCTTCTAAATGCAACAAACTCCACATGACTTGTGATTTATCCACTTTTAAGCTCTGTTTTGAGGACAATATTTCCTATTCTACGAAAAAGCGAAAGAAAATGTCCCTGCTTTAAAATTAATAACTAAGCAGTCGATTCAAATAAAACATAAGCACTTTCTACCAGTTCATTTGGGTCCATCTATTAATGTTTCTTGAAGTTGGTTGTATAATGCCATGGGATCAGATGCAGAAATAGTAGAGTGCTTAAGAATGTTAAAATTTACTAGCTATTTAATTGGGGGGGGGGGGGGGATCACTGGTAGAAATTAGACTCTGGTTCTTAAAATTTGTTATGATTCCAGGGCTGCCTGCCAGGCCTTTTAGTTATGTATACTTCTGTCTGATCTCCTTTAGTTCTCTTGACATGTTACATTTGGTTCTGCATTGTTCTCAGCATTTGTCCAATATATAGCCAGGGCAGGCATAGTTTGTGTTTCTATAGTATTCAAAAAAGCAGAATGATACATTCTGGGGTGAAATTCCCCTCTAAATGAATTCCCTTTCTTTTCCATCACCATTTTCCACCATTAATGTTGGGCTGTGTTGGTGTGTTACTCTATTCTCAAATGGTCCAGAAACCTTCAGGGTCTCTTTATCCAATCAAACACTGGAAGCAAGAAGATAGTTCAATGGATTTATTTGATCAAATCACCCTGCCAGGTGAACAGAAGAAAGTGCCACACAATACTGAGACACAATTTTATAATTAACATCTTGAGCATGCGTGCAGGCTATTTTCTCCAATTCATGCCTCATCTCCATCTCTTTCTTTGTTCCCTTATGGCACCAGCTCTTATCAGTATTCCTTTACCTGTTCTTCTTCAGCAATTCATTCTTCCTCTGGCATCCCCACACTCCCCCCCCTTCCCCCATCTTCGTGTGCCTGCTTTTTATTAGGCAATTCCCTTTTGACCTTTTCCCTATGTTAGCCCCAGTCCCCTCATTATAATGCAGTTTGAACTGCAGTATACAGCAGTGTAGGTGGGGCCTCAGTTTCATATCCACCCAAGATCATTCTGTTCATGCAGGTCTCTTTCAGCACCTATTTTATGTCTCTATTGTGAAAAGTCAATAAAGGTATTGCTAACTTCTCTGAGACTCATTCTCACAATTATACTGTAGCTCTGTAATTTTGCTTCAATTACAATTGTTGCATATCATGGGATCCTGGGATTATTTAATTTGATCAGAAACACTAGAACAGAGTTTCTCAAACTATGGATCCTTTCAGACAGGGCCCCAAATGCTAGCTCTCTCATACCTTTACTTGAGGCATCCAAATGATGACTCAGGTAAAAGAGGATTAATTTGGGACAAAGCAGGAAAACCCTGATTTGTCCTGATTAAATAAATACCCCATTAGACCCATGCCTTCCTGAAAGGCTTGGGTCTAATGCAATATGGGCCCTGTTGGCACAGACTGCTGAGGCAAATTGCTCCTGCCCCCCCCCCCACCTCCGCCTCCTGGCATGTCATCAGAACAGCCTCATGGTGACCAAGTAAGAGGGGGTCGCATGGGGACACCCCCCAAGGAAAAGCCCAGGGCTTTGGAAAAGATGTGGTGACTTAAACCTTCTCCAAAAAGGGTTTGAAAGTGCTGTGTGCTCCTCCAGATGTTTTGGACTTCAGCTCTCACAATTCCTAACATCGGATAAACCAGTTGTTTAAGTCCAAAAACCTGGAGGAGCAGAGTTTGAGAAACACTGCACTAGAAAAACTGTTTGTTAACTGCCTGTTATGTAGTGATGTTCTATCCTTAATCTCAGCCAACCATCACTCCAATAATATTTGCTTGTCCAGCATTGTCCGTTGAGGATCTGAAGGTAATCTCTGTGATGATAACCTACATGTATGAGTTTGCCTCTCAAATCTGGACTCCCCACTGGTGTATGCTAACTGAAGATCTTGATAACTTTGCATATTGCTAAACAATGTTTAAACACCCCAATCATATTGGTTATTAACTTAAAATGCCATAACTCTGTCTTACAATAGCACAACTCATTTTTTTTTTCAATCATTGCATAGGTTGAAATTCTCTTCTGGAGCCACCAAAGTCCCCATTATAAAATGTGCAAGGGCATTGGTGCTGAAACATTCTGCTTTCTTGATTTACCTGGATGTACTTCAGGGACTCCCCCACAGTGTATCTAGATAAAAAAAAATATCTGGATGTGTCACAGCTGATTTTCTTGTCCTCAGATAACCTAGAAATGGGTTGTTGTAGGTTTTTTTGGGCTATATGGCCATGTTCTAGGGGCATTCTCTCTGACGTTTTGCCTGCATCTATGGCAAGCATCCTCAGAGGTAGTGGGGATGCTTGCCATAGATGCAGCCGAAACGTCAGGAGAGAATACCTCTAGAACATGGCCATATAACCCAAAAAAACCTACAACAACCCAGTGATTCCTGCCATGAAAGCCTTTGACAACCTAGAAATGACCTCTTTTGGGATGTGGGGAGAGGGGAGACAGAATTTACAAGGTAATTTTGTACTGGAAGATGCAGCTACAGCAACATAGCTCTATATGATGCATGTCTCCCAATGTAGGTTCTTAGCCCTTATTTTCTATTTTTTAATATCCTTACACAAATACCTTGGGACACACGGGGGAATACTAACATATAAGGAACAGATCACTTGTACTGGGTAAAAATTAACTGTCAAAGTGACTCAGAATAATAGAAACTATAAAAACTGCCATACCAATAGAATAGGATATTTCAATAGGAGTTGCTTGATGGTAGACCTTGGATAAGACTGTCTGCTTCTTAAGATATACTGATATGTCTGCAGTTTCCCCCCTTTTATGTTTCACATTTTTATATTATCAGTGACTTGCCTATATTTATGTTTCAGCAACATTAATCGCAGTGGAGATCTTTGGGGCAAGATCAAACAATTCCTTAGATTCTTCATAAAATGACTGTTCAGCAATCTGCTTTCTTCCCGGCTTCCTCCCCCTCCCCCCCCCCCTTGAAAAAAAATACTGGGAGCCCATTTGGTTTGGAAGTGAGTCAGAAACAGAAGTACATCAAAGCACTTTTTGATCAGTAGTTTCTATCCTTACTAATCAAAATGAGATTTGCTGGCTTAACAGTGTGGCCCAATTTGGCCACCTTTCGGTATATTCTGTGTCTGCACAGCTGAGGTCTGCCAGTGAATGAGGCACACCTTGTGCTGGCACTAATTTAAATAAATAGCACTTCTTTCTAGAAGCATTCAGGGAGGACTAATTATTCATGCACGGCAGACTTTTAAATCCCATGGAGCTTTTCAGAATTAAGCACTGTCTTGGAATTTCATTACTAGCAGAGAAACTCAAAAGACTGTGGATTTTTTAAAACAAATGCTTGCATATTATCTATTAAAGACTTCTGTGTTCTGGTCAAGGGTGTAGCTACAGGGGAATGGGAGCTGAAGACCTTGGCATGCCTCCCCCCCCCCCCCCAATAAAATAGCCTACAGAGAGCACACTGCAGAGCACCAAGTATTGAAAATTATTCACACCCAGAATGCTTATATTTGCTGGATTTGCATTCCCTTGGACCCTTTTCTTCAGATGCTGAAATTAATTTTCTAAATGCTGAACTGACATTTTAAGTTACTGCTGAGCTAAAAGTTTGGGGACTAAAAGAAAATTTAATGGGGACAGAATGTTTTATCTTGGGCCAATGTTGTCATTTTGCATACATGAAAGGACACATACTTGTAGCACACCTATAGTTTTAGTTACCCCAAAAAGCTATCACACAGTAGAAGAAGTGATTGAGGAGAGGCCTGGAATGGCTTGGCAGAACTGCTTTGCTTCCATTAATCTGCCACTCACCTCTCTTTGTCAAAGAATGAGAAACACCCTTGAATCAGTCACAGCACTAGATTTAAAGGGATTTGGAGAAAAGAAGGGGAGACAAAACTCAGCAAAGGGAGAGGGAGATAAAATGCATCAAAGGTGGAGCTGTTTTATATTTTCAAGACACCAATTTTACTAAAAAAAAATGTCTGGCTGGGTAATGTCACCTGGCTTGCTGTCTCTTGGCCTTCCTCAGCCACATCCAGAGACATGAGAAAGATGAAGGAAAACAGGTCTGCTAAAGATGCTGAACTTTGAACAGTTGATACTACAATCAAGTATGTTTCTTTACTGTTGCTTTTCATAAGACACCAAGCATACTCTGTGCTCTGCTTCTCTCCTGCCCCAAAAGGAAATAAGGTTAAAGTGGATTGTCTGAAAATGAGCTGTCTCTTTTCCTCTTCCCCTGCCATTTTTCTTTAGAGTTGCAGCATTTTGTACATTCTGACCCTAAAGAAGCTGCCCAAAAGAGAGACATTCCATGAGGTTTTCAATAAACTTGAGATCACTAATGTTTTGGGGGACCCACTGTTGATGCAAGTGATTCTTTCAGAGTGTATTTTACCCATTTAAATGTCTATGGAAAACATGGACTTCTATTGCATTATGTCCAGATGTGATTATAATATGAGTGTAAGCTATTTAAATGCATTATTTGAAACACATTCTAAATGAAGAATTTAATATAAGTAATTCTGGTTCCATTGATTCCTGTGAGTTTATTTTAAGCTTAGTAGTGTACGGAAAAGCTTTACACATCACTACCAATACTGGCATTGTGACTATGGCAACAATCCTATACCATTTTACACAATGAAATGTATGAAACAGTTCTGAGAGATATGACTGCTTTGGTAATCTTCTCTACCCATCTTTAATATGTGGGAATGGTGAGAGGGGATCTCAAAAGAATCTGCAGCAAATTATTATAATAGCTCTTCTATAGGTTAGGTAATCCTTTTGATCTCTTCTGGAATGTTCTTAACATGGATTTGGTTAGTATTACTGCACTACCCTGATATAGAAGTAGACAGACAGACAGATGGAAAGACACATATACACTAGAACTGTTCAGTCATACATTACAGAATGCTACAACACAAGGAAGAATCTTGAATACCTGCAGGTGGGCCCATCTTATGACAACTCCAAAGGCAGTTACTAGAAGCAGCAACAATGTTTGATTACTTGGCACAGAAGCATATAATTATCTAGAATTCTCCTAATAATTTGTTTTTGTACTTCCAGCTCATTTGATAGGCAATAGATGTGGAGCATTGTGATGGGCAGTTGCATTCTCAGTAGAACACTTGAAAGAGAACAAAGGGAACCAAAGAGAAAGGAAATGATTGAGTATCAAGTAGATTTGAAATACACAATGCCTATACTTTGCTTCTGTTGCAGTTCAGATAACTCATCTTTGTCTGTCTATTGTGACTGAAGTTTCAACCCAAATGTACTGTCTTCATGCTATTCATGTCTGGAGCAGGAAGCAAAACACAGTCCTATTGCTCCAAATGTAGCTTAAGATTGGAGAGCTTTACGAGTATATGAAGCTGCCTCATATTGGGTCAGGTCCTTTTACTATCTTGCCCTGACTCCATCAGGCAGCAGGTACTGTCCTTTTCAGCCCTGAGATGGGAAGCTATTAACATCTGGAGACTTTTGGGTGGAATCTGCAACATAAGGCAAGTGATTTAACATCGAACTACAGCACCTATTTCTAAGCACCATATCTGTATCCTTGCTTGTGATGCAAGAATGTGAAAGAAACTGAAGTGGGGTAAGAGAAAAAGGTACTCCCAAGTTCTGACCTGGACTAAGGTGAACACAGCCTAAGGGCAAGTAATACACCAGTCACTGCATAGTCACAGCATTTGATCTTTCTGTCTGAGATGCAATGAACTGCAGAGTTAAAAAGTTGCAAAGAAATGTTCTGAGATAAGCAAGTTTTAAAATATGACAGGCTTCTCCCCCAGCACCCCACATTTCCTTTTGCTACTTTCACTGTGTCCTCCTCCCACCCTCACCTTTTTCTTTGCCATACCCTGATGATGCCTCAACTCATTAGAACTCTGGAGATTGCTACGGCACAACAGTGCCACCTACAGGACACAGAGACCAGAAAGAACCAAGCACTTTAAAAAAAGAAGCATAGAAAGAAAATCGGGCATTGAAGCAAATTTTGCACTCCATAACATTTCAGTCCTGATCGTCTTTTCATTTCCAAATAGTTTCTCGCAGAACATTGCTCTACTCGTGGACTGTGTGATTAAAGCCAAGGTAATGAAGCACACTAAGGTCAAATAGACCTGTTAAAAGAGATCACACGTTCTATACATTCCTCTACATATTTATGACACATTTCTTATAATTTCCTTTAAAGCTCTCAGAGATCATTATAGGTTCCTGGATTCCCTCTCTCTCACGCACACATGCACACACTTACACTTTATCTCTCTGATTTTTGTTGCAGGGTGGGTAAGAGGTTGTGTGTGTGTTTTGCATTTTTCCAATTTATATTTTTATATCATGGCAGCAGCACTATTCATGCCTAGTACAGGAAGCAAAGAACGGCCATATTTGCACCAAGATCAGTATTTTCTGACAAAAGCTGGGAGATGAACAAAAAGTTAACTAGATCTTTCAGCAGATACTTTCTTTCAGTAGATGACTTTCTTTCCTTTCCTTCTTTAACAGAGTGTTTTTATCTTGGTGAATGGTTGTTAAAATGAATTTCAATTTGACAATTCTTATCTTATCCATGTTTGAAATATGGGTCTCAAATTGGAAGGTGTCCCTCTAATGTTGGAACCTTGTTAAAACAACCAAGGTATTGTACTGGTTTTTGCATTGGTCCTGCTGTGTGATTTGACATATGCAGTGGGCCCTTGGTATTTGTGGGGCTTTGGTTTCAGGATCCTCTGTAGATACCAAAATCAGTGGATGATCAAGTCCCCTTATATACATTGGGACAGCAAAATTGTGCCCCTTATATATAATGGCAAAATCTGTGGATCTGTAGATGCTGAATCTGTGGAGACAGAGGGACATCCGTAGTCATTAGAAAGCATAGGCTAAAATAAATGTTTAGAAATTGTGCTAAAACTTGGTAGCCAATGGACACACAATGTGCTTTCATGCATCCTAGCAGATGCCAACTACTCCAGTTCCAAAACAATAGATTCCATTCAGAGAATTATGGAATGAATCCTGCCCCCTCACCTCCTGTTCTAACTCCCTCTAATAGTTAGATTGGCATCAGCATTTTGATGCTCACTGGGAGAACAGAATGCTGGGCTACATAGGCCTTTGGTCTGATTCAGTCAGACTCTTTTCATGTTCTAATAATGAACTCAATTTGTGAACAAAGAAGGATTATATTCAATAGAGATCTAGAATCATAGAATTGGTAGAGACTGTAAGGTCCATCCAGTCCAATCTCCCTGCAATGCAAGAAAATACAATCAAAGCACCCTAACAGATGGCTATCAAGCCTCTGCTTAACCCCCCCCCCCCCCAAAAAAAAAGACTCTACCATGCTCTGAGGCAAGATATTCCATTGCCAGATAGCTCTTACCATCAAAAGGTTCTTCCAAATGTTTATGTGGGATTTCCCCCCCTGCAATCTGTACCCATTGCTCCATGACCAAATCTCCAGACCTACTGAGAGAGAAGAAGGAAGAAAACATACACAGAAAAACCTTATGTTTTATAGATGGATCCTAACCCTTTCCCCCAACAATTCCACAAAGGACATGGCATGCTCTGTTGATAGGAAATGTGAATCTCTGTGAATGGTTGCTGTAGCCCGTTTTTAATCTTAAACTATTTAGCTGCTTGCGATCAGTTTTAAACTTATTTAGTAATGCAATGTTTTGACACAAAATAAATAAATCTTAAATAGGACAACTTCACATTGAAACCTTTTGCTGCTCATCATATTTATCACTACTGGCTCTCTCAAACTTGTTGCTCATCATATTTATCACTACTGGCTCTCTCAAACTAAGGCCTGTGGGCCTGATGCAGCCCTGCAAGGTCATTTGCTTAGCCCCTGGTCTAAACTTTAGACATAGGATCACCTAAGTCTGAAACAACTTCAAGTCACACAACCACAACAACAACAACAACAACAACAACCTGAATTAACTTGACTACCTGATCAGCCAAAAGCAGGTCCACCATTCTCATTGAAATACTGGCAAGTTTATGTTAGTTAAAATTGTTCATCATTTTAAATACTGTATTGTTCTTTCATGGATTTTTTTTTTGCAGTACAAATAATATATCTTCAGTGTGCATAGGAATTTGTCTATGTTTTTCTCAAAATATAGTCCCGTCCCCCCCAACAGTGACCTGACCCTCCGCTTTAAAAGTTTGAGGACCCCTGCTCTAAAGAATAAGGACATTTTTTATTTAGCCCTCACAGCTAAAGGAAAAAGTACAGCTCAATTTTAAAATGTTTAGAAGAAAACACCATTTATTTTAACTAAGAAAAAACTACTCAGATAAGTGAATATTGTCATTATAATTTGTTGAACAACTTGAACAAATTAAGCTCCTATAAAACCTACAAGACGATCCAGCATGGTGCAGTAGGAACTCTGGGAGACCAGGGTTCAAATCCCTGCTCAGCCATAAAACCCCATGTTGAAGTCACAACCTCTCATCAATGGCAAATCTCCTCTGAAGATATCTTGCAAAGAAAACCCTAGGAGAGGGTCATCATAAGTTGGAATTAGGTACATAGGGGAAAATTCTTCTTAATTGTGGGGTGCAAGTTGGAACAAAAGGCCACTAGTTCCTCTTTGGAACCACAGCAAGAAATGTATAATTAAAGCTCCAATTTTTTTAAAAAAACCTTTTTGAAGAAATTCACTAAGAAGTTCCTTGATGCACATTTAAAGTTGACATTGATTTATCCTGTGGCTCCAACTGAAAATTTCTATGATCTTCTCCTACCATGTCTCCTGTGCCTGTGCTTACCTCTTTTGCTTTTTTTTTCAAACTGGACACTCACAAATCAAGTTACAAACCGATATTTTAGAGAAATAGAATAGCTCCAGCTTGTTCTGCAAATCAATATAGGTTGGTGGAATTGCTCCTGGCAATATTTCACACACCATTTGTGAACTGTAAATAAGCAACACACAAGAGTTTTCTACACCTGTGAATTCAGGGGAAGCATATCTTGTGACTTTTGAAAAGCATTTTGACCTCACATTGCAAAATAATATCATTGCTATAGCAACACACAGTCCCTAGGGAAGAGGTTCTCTTCTCCATAGCTTCACACATATACAAGAGTATTTTACAGAATAGACTACAGATTAGCCTTCTTTTCCCAACTACATGGGTATGAGATTTTTTTAAGGGATACAAAGAAAGGCTTGTATCCCCCAAGAATCTTGATCATTTCCTGTGCAACGGGGCATAACATCTTTTTCTTCTCTTCCAACAATTCTGTGAACCTTGCAATTTGCACAGAATGAAAAGAAAATAATTAATCGCCAGAGGTTTAGCTATGGTGTGTTTTTAAACCTAACTTGCTAAAATGAGAATGGAAGAGAGCACATCGATTCCATGCCCAAGAGTGTGGTCTATGCCACTCCATATCCATATCCTTGCAGGTGGCTGCCATGTAGATATTCAGTGAAGAGAAATTCTAGCTGAGATTGCAAATGACCTTATTGGAAGATGAGTTTAGGAATAATTTTAAGTAACTGTGTTGATTTGAGATACATTTAGGATTATATTGTATGCCAATCAGATTGCCCTATCCCCAAATCAGGCAATCTATTACACATTGTATTTGTTTTTATCATGCTGAACTTGAGCACACAGAAAATAGAGCAGAGATATAAGATCATTTGTGAAATGAGATCTGCAGTTTATTAAGAAAGACTACTTTAAGAAGTACAGGCATTTTACCAACTTGCAGATAGGCTAGTCTAACTTTGCTCTTGAGTTGTCAACATTCATACACAAATCATCTTCCTCAGGGACAGTTTCTTTTCAGGAGTTGAGAGAGGTTTCCTGAATCAGCATCTTAGGTCCCAAACAGGAGTCCTGTCCTAGTCAGTCATACCAGTTCCCAAAATAGCATGCATCTGGAATATCACTGCCTCTAAAGGGGTTTCAGGATGCTCACAAAATAAAGTTTTCAATATTTTTGTTTTCTATGTACAATTCTACCTTACTAACTCCTACTGAAATTGAAGCTTCAAGGAAAATGCTTCAAATACAGCATAGAACAGATTGGAACAAACCAAACTTCAGGCACTCAACAAGAAAAAACCTAGTGTCAATTTACTTACATATATTTGTTGTTGTTCTTAACTTTATTTATACCCCACTTTTCTCCCCATGGGGACTCAAGGCGCCTAACAATCCAACACTTTGGATGTGTGAGAACTGAAAAATAAAATATCAAGGCTTTGTTGTGGTCTTAACAGGGGCTGTTCAGTAAACAATCACTGAGAGGAAACTCAAGTGCCTCTATGATTAATATAATTTGATACCACGGTAACTGCCATGACTCAACACTATGGAATCGGGGAATTTATAGTTTGATGAGGTGCCAGCACTCTTTTACAGAGAAGGCTAATGACCTTGTTGAACTGCAACTTCTATGATGACATAACGTTGAATTATGGCATTGAAAGCGATGTCAAACTGCATTGATTTCCCAGTGTAGATACACTCACAAACATTCTAGAGTGTATGGATCAGCATGCAAAAGGATCTTGTAGCATTTATGACAGGCATCCTCAAACTGCAGCGCTCTAGTTGTTTGGGGTCTCCATTTCTCAGAAGCTTGTTCAGGAATTCTGGGAACTGAGGGCCCAAACAGCTGGAGGACTGCAGTTTGACTGAGAGAAAGAAGTTGGTAGCATAAGCTTTCACTATTTGTATTTCAACTTTTTCCCAGAGTTAGGAACTGCACAAGCCCTACAAAATAATTATTATAGGTGAAAATACATGTAGCTTTTTGAAGTTTATGATGTTCAGCACAGCCAGCTGGAAGTAAAAGATCTTCACCAAACCAGCAAAAGAACCAGTGTACAGTCTGAAACTACTTTTAACTTCCATGCCTCAATCTTATGGGATCCTGGGAGTTGTAGTTTGGTGAGGAACCAGCTCTCTTTGGCAGAGAAGATGAAAGACCTTGTGATTTCATTGCATTGATCTGTAGCAGTTAAAGTGGTGCTGGATTGGATTAATTCTACAGTGCAGATGTTCCCCAATCTAATTTTTCTAGGGAAGATGTTCCAGAATTTGGGAGCCGCTACTGAAAAGGACCTCTCCTATATGTCTTAACTCATGTACAGTGATTGAAAGCCTTCATACAATCCAAGCTGGGAGGGTGGGCATTTATACTTCTAGCTGAATTCTTGTCAATACAAGCAGTCAGGCCAGAGGGAATAAAAATGCAAAAAGAAAAGCCAATTAAATTCCTCAAGCAGTAGTCAATAATACATTCAGAATTGCTGGATGGTAATACAGACATCCCTGCATGGATCAGCTGATTGACACAAGCCGTGAGATAAAAAAGGTTTTGTCCCTAATCAAGCCACAAGAGATAAGAATTGAAACTCTTTGATGAATTCTTGTTCAGCTGTTTCCTGTCAGAATTGGATTGGTTCAAACCTTATGTCTGCAGCAAAATAAACCCCAAAAGCCCTTCCTACTCAATCAGTATGCAACCAGCTAAATTTACCCTCAACCCTGATGGCCATGAGTAAGGTTACAGTATATTGTGACATGGAATTATAGTGCTCCTTAAATCTCTTCTGCACCATAAAAGTATAGATCTACCCACTTCAGTATGAACATGACTTGGTCTCTAGATGCAAAATGGGTTTCTTCCTCCTTTTTGCAGTGAGCAGGTAATTGGACCCCTTAAAGAAATTTGGCATGCATTTAAAATTTTAAAACATATAAAAACTGCAAAGAAAAGCTAAGCTACAGCAGATGACAGCATCATATTTTCAGAATGACCTGTAGCCAAGAGATTACAGGGCCACTTGAAATGCGTCTGCTTTTTGCATTGGGAAGTATGACCAATATTGGCAAATTTGATGAAATTTTAAAATTCGGATTGCTCATGTTGACTGCTTATTTTGGTACTGAAACAGAAAGGAGTTCTCCCCTGAAAAATTAAGACTCAGCTAAGATGTCAACAGTTTGGAAACACGAGCTGTTGAGATACTAGATGTAAAAGGAGCCATTAATCTAATGGATTAAAAGTATTGCCTTGTTGTGTTTTGTTCAGGAGTCAGCACTGTCATACTGCCAAGTTGTTATCACATAAGCCAAGTCATGCCTGTTGCACTCTATCCAGTTTGCCACCTTCCCTGTCTCCACTGTCATCATTTTCCAGGCTGATTAATTGGATATGATAACAGTTAATGAGTGGTGGCGATGCATTAAAGCTGGATAGAAGTATGGATGCTGAAGGAGGGCTTCTGGGGAATTTTCCCCACCTTCAGTCAGAAACAGTTGAATAAAATCACAAGGATAAGTCTCAATATAACAGATGACAGCATCTTATTCACCAAGTGATATGTAGCCAAGAGACTTCAACAAGGAGGGTCAATGAATATATTCATTATAAAGAAACATTTTGTCTATGTGAAATCAAATTTAGCTCCGCCACCTTTCTTTTGTGTTGATTTTGCATACAAAATGTCCCAATGCTATGCTATGTCTGGTTTCTGCAGAATCTTTCCTGATACCAACAAGCACCTATTTAAATAATTTGTTTTTGTTATTAGCATGTCCTTTCAAGTAATTTCAGACTTATGGTGACTCTAGAGCAAACTATTACTAGGTTTTCATAGTAAGATTTGTTCAGAAGGGTTTCCACTTGCCTTCCTCTGAGTCTGTGAGAGACTTGCTCAGTCGCCCAATTGGTTTCCATGGCTAATGGGGATACAAACCCTTCTCCACTAGATAGATCAACAATCTGCTTCAGTATAAGGCAGCTTTATTTCTCCCACCCCCTAACAAAATATGCCAAATCTGGTTGGATGATTCTAGATGATTTTGGAGCATTTGTAACATTTCCACAGTCTGTCCCTTTTCCTGAAAATTATCAAACATGACAGTCACTTTCGGTTCTTGTGCATTGTAACTCCTTCCTTCTACTAAGCATACTAAAAAGATGTTTAGTCATTCCTGCTGGAAATATTTACTCAATTTTCATCCTTGTTACTTTTACCTCCGTACATCTTTTCACCTCACTTTCTTTGCTATTGCACCTGTGAGTGCAGGGTTTGGGGGGGGGGGGCACAAACATGTCTTTTCATTTTGTTCCTACTTCTATAAGCATAACTGGGAAAGGTGTTAACTACAGCCTTGTGCTGCAAATTCAACACTGATCTTCTCTCCTGAACTAAAAAAAAAAAAAACCCCAGTTTTCTTCCCATTAGAGAAGAGAGAAGAAGCAGCTAGTTTGAAACAAATCTTGTTAGCAGCTGAGAGACAACAAAAGGATCAGTGGTATCTTTGCAAAGAGAAAGATAAAATAATTGCCATTATATGACCCTATTCAAAAGCTCCTGTTAGAGAATAGACAGTTTGAAGGGAGAACAGAAACTAGAAGGCTAGCTAAGGTCTTCTCCCATATGTATGCTTCCCAACTGGACTGCTACTATCTGATTTATATATTCTCTCCCTCCTCTTCCTCCCCCCCTTTGGGTGAGCCACTGATGGGCCTTCAAGCTGTTGACCCCAAGAGCAAGATTTGAATTATGCTATTAGATGTCAGATTGCTTAATGAGATCTCAATCTCACCTCCGACTTTCTTTGGTTTTACTCCAGTCTTCCCACCTGCCTTAATTTTTAGTAGATACATGGGGAAGCAATGAATGTCAAGAGGGGAGACTTCTCCCCTGCCACCCCTTGTGATCGCACTACTAGTTAGTGGGCTGCATTAGCTACAGAAGCTGAGAACTGAAGGAATTATATGGAAAAACTCCAAACTGCATATCATTGATCCACTTCTGAGTAGGTCTCTGTCTCCCATTCAGTTTATTTGTGCAAGTTCATAAAGTGCAAGAGGGAAAAGGAGAAAAGCCTAGATTATTTAACATCTGAACAGATAAAAATGATTCCCAAGTCTGCAAATAAATTTCCCTCAGAGTCAATCTGTAAACACGGAGATCCAATGGTAATCATAGAATTGGAAGAGGGCCATTCAGTCCAACCCCCCTCCCTTACATGCAGAAAAATACAATCTAAACACTCCTGACAGGTGGTCATTGAGCCTCTGCTTAAAAATTTCCAGAAGAGATATCACCACGCTCTGAGGCAGCATATTCCACTAATATTACAAAGGCTTACAAAGAGTAACATTTGGCTACAAAGACTTACAAAGAGTAACATTTGGATAATTAGTTTTGAAAAAAGGAAAATGTGGAGAAGATTGCTGTTAGAATACCTACAGTGTAATTTCATACCCTTTCTGGGTAGATTGCTGGATTGCAGTACCATCAGTGGGAAATGGGGTTTTTCTGTGTCAGGAGCGATTTGAGAAACTGCAAGTCGCTTTTGGTGTGAGAGAATTGGCTGACTGCAATTGCCCAGGGAATGCCTGGATGTTTGGGTGTTTTACCATCCTTGTGGGAGGCTTCTCTCATGGGGAAGCCTCCCACAAGTATGGTAAAACATCCAAACATTCGGGGAGCATCCAGGGAACAAGGGAAACACCACTACCTTCGACAAGCACTCCACAGCCGCCTTCTCTTCTCCCATCTGTGCCAGGGCCAGCTTTCCCACCTTGCCCCGTCAGCCTTTGCAGGGCTGCCCTGGGCCTCTGTGGTCACTGCAGGGCTCCATGGCCCTGGCAGCCCTACAAAAGCTGCCAAGCCAAGGTGGGGAAGCCGTCCCTGGCCAATCTGGAAAGAAGAAGCCCCCTGCAAGCAGCATGGCTGGGGGAGGGCATCCACTGCTGCAACAGCCCTTGCTCAGTTGGGCAAGGCATTTCTGTTTCTAAAAATATATTAAAATATTAATTATAACACTAAGAGAATATTATAAATAATAAAAATACGATTTACAGTAAATAGAATTGTAAATACTGTATGTATGTGTATATCTGTATCTCTCTCTCTCTCTCTCTCTGTATGTGTATATATATATATATATATATATATATATATATATATATATATATAGTGTTTCTACTTCTTTTCAATTATCACGGGTGGTCCTGGAATGTAACACCCACGATAAGTGAGGGAACACTATAAGTACTTTATAAAAAAAAGTTTTGTCATGTCAGGAGCAACTTGAGACTTGAGCTGATAGAGGGAGCTCATCCACCTCTCCCCGGATTTGAACCTGCGACCTGTCGGTCTTCAGTCCTGCCGGCACAAGGGTTTAACCCACTGCGCCACCGGGGGCTCCACTTTATAAGTTATAGTGGGGTTTGGTTCCACTCACCCCACCTCTGCCCCCCATGGATACCAACATTCTTGATGCTCAAATTCTGTCATATACAAGTGTTATCTCTTATAATAAAAAGGACAAAAAATCCAAACTATGAGTGGTGGAATCTATAGGTGGATGGATTTGCCAGGAGATGCTGACAGTCAGAGCAGATGTTTCTGGAGTAAACTAATGATGAATATGATCTTGTCTAAGCTTCCTATTTAACAACACTATGAGATCTTTAACGCAGAGATTCCCTTGTCCCCAAAATCATTGCAGAAATGTGTAGTTAGCATTGCATTATGAATGTTATGACTCCCCCAAGAATATTAAAGCGTGTCCCCATGAACTTACAGACACAAAGGCAGCCTCTGTAAACATTTGATCCTTTTGCAAATTGCCCTCCATTCCTAGCTAATGTCATCTAACATGCATCACTCATTAGCGTCCTGGACTTAGCATGAAACTTGTTTCTAAGATCATTATCATCACTGTAGACAGAAACAAAGATTGTTCAAGTGAAAGTGGCATGCATAACATCAGTGCTAAGTGAACTGACTGGATCAATAGAAAGGTGAGAGTCTTTGTGACAGACTCCTTTGCCTTATAGGTACCAGGCAATCAATCACATTAACACTGCAGTCTAAAGTGAGTATACCAGGAAGGAAGAAGCAAACTAGTAACCTCCTACAAGGGAGGAAGGAGTTTTCCAGTGTGTGCAAGGCACATTGTGTCACCCAGCTGTTGCTACTGCTGCCTCTGCAGAGATTTACCTCTCCTGAAGGCAACTGACTAGCTTCCAAGGGTCTCTTGGCAGACTGGTGCCAAACACTGCATTCCTACACGTGGATGTCGTCTCTGGGTCCTACGGATGTAAAACCAGACCAGAAATATTCCAGCATCTTCTTCAAGGAAAATCTAGGAAATGCTATTTGCCAGCCCACTGAGACTCCTGGTTTCATTCTAGTGAGGTTAACATTCTATACTGTTATGTGTTTTGTTTTTGGATTTCTTAGTTATACGAATTTACCTTTTATTTTATTTTATTATTTTAGTTATACAAATTTACCTTTTATTAGTAAACAGTTCTTAAAATTTATTTTTCTTTCTTATTTCTTATAGCTCCTCATTTTCCATCTTTTTCTAATCTGATATCTATCTTCTGTCTTCCTTCTTTCTAACTTGCCTTTTCTTGCTTCTTTCTGAACTATCCTAAAATGGCTAATCTTCATTATTTATTTCTCTCCAGACCTTTTTACCTTTCCACTCTTGCTGAAGCCTGGTTCACTGCTTTTGATACTGCCATTTCGGCCTCCCTCTCCTGTGGGGGACTCTCTTTTCTCTTACATATCACCTCGGTGGTCTTCTAGATTATGCCAGTTCCATCTTTCCTTTCCGTTCCCACCAATACACTTTCTCTTCCATTGAGGCTCATGCTATGAGACACTATTTACCTCTGCATCTGCAGATTGCAGTCATATACCACCCACCTATGGATTGCAGTCATTTACCATTCGTTTTCAACTTTTATTTCTGATTTTGTTTCTTGGTTGACTTTTCTTTTAGATAATTTTACCACTCTTATTGTGGGTGATTTTAATATTCATGTGGATGATTCCAAAGATCCCATGTCTTAGATTTTCTTTCTTTGTTACCTTCTTTTAGACTCAAGCTTTGTTCTGATTCACCTACACACTCCCTTGGCCATTGTCTTGATCTTATTCTTATTAAGAATTGTTCTCTCTCTTGCTTTTCAGTTACTGAATTTCCTTTGTCTGATCATCACCTTCTTTCATTTGCCCTTATTCATAATCCACCTCCTTGATATTCTGTAACTCACTTCATTCTGAGGCCATTTCTGAAGCCCTGGTTCCTTCTCTGTCTTTCTTTAATTCTAGTGGTTACCTGAATTCAGCTGTTTCTTTATCTTCTACTCTTCACATATTTGCACGTTTATCAACATGCATAGCTTACTCCTTTTACTTGGTGTTTACATTCCTGCTGTCATGCAGCTAACATTTGTAGAGGAAGACTAGTGAGTAGGCAAACTACATCCATTATAAATGCATTAATTCTTCTTTCTCTTTGGCCAAACAGAAATAGTATATTTCATTGATTAATGCTAACTCTTGCTACCCACAACATCTCTCTTCTACTTTTAATTCGATTTTAAATCTCTCCCCTCTATCTCATCTTCCATTATTCTCTGCTAATAATGTTGAAACTGTATTCAATAATAAAATTGAAACTATCTATTCTGATCTCACTGTTCCTGAACTTCCAACATTACCAACATATCAAATGTTTCTTCTGTATTTTCTACTTTCTCCAATTTTGTTAGATGCACTATATAAAATGCTGATGTCTTTAAATTTTTCTGCCTTCACTTTTGCTCCTGTTCCTTCCTGATTCTTAATCACCATTGCCTCTGCCATTCTCCCTTCTTTTCTCCATATTATTAATATATCCCTTTCTACTGGTTTAGTTTAAACAATTCTTAAGAAACCTTCACATCTTCTCTTTCTATCACCCAGTTTTTCCTCTCAAAGGTTTTGGAATGTGTAATCTATGTACATTGCGCTGACTTTCTTTCTTGAATTTCTGCAATGGATGCCTTTCTATCTGGATTTTGCCCATTGTATTATACAGAGACAGCTCTTGCAAAAGCACAGATAACCTTGAGGCCAATTCAAAGGCCTTATTTTTCTTGATTTCTCGGTAGTCTTTGACACAGTTTTGTTGGGTTCATTTCATAATTTAAGGTTTGCTGATCCAGTCCTCAACTCGTTCACATCTTATCTCTCAAGTTGGCCATAATCACCTTCCCCTCCTCCTCCTCCGGGTTGAAGTTCCACAGGGTTCTGTTCTGTACACTGGTTGGTTTCTCTCTTTATATACTATCTTTAGGTAATCTTATGAGTTCCTAGGGTTTTCAATGTAATCTTTATGTTGATAATATTTATTTATTTATTTTAAACATTTATATTCCACAGCATATATACGGCAAACATTCAATGCCAGGACAAGAATTCATTATATACATACATGTGATGTCGCCGGCCTAGCTTTCTCCCATCCTCTGTTTGATTTCCTTGTTTTGTTCTCCCTTTGGTGTGGACTTTTCTATTTGTGCTTAGTTTTAGGGGTGGAGCTTAAAAACCCCTAGAGGCCTGACTCTGTTGCTTTAGCCCTTTTGCCTCAGAACTCAACTGAAAGGGTTTTCCCTCCTTTTTATTCTGTGTCAGAGTTTTAGAGGAGAAGGCCAGAAATTGTCTGGGTTCCTTGGCCTGGCAATCCAAACAGGCATTCTATAGCCTAGTATATACCATATAGTCACTATAGCCTAGTATATATCACATAGTCACTATAGCTTGTACTATACCATCAGCATAGCTAGGACTTACCACAATTATAGTCAAGTATTTTATCTCATATTTTATTAATATAGTCAAGTGTTTATTACCAGTGCAACTAAGTTCAATCAACAAACTTTGTATTTGTAATATTTTATTTTGATTCGCCTTTCAAGAACCCTGACTGAAGTTAACTTTGCCTTTTTGTTTCCAGTAAACTTATTTGGTTAACTTTAATCCTGTCTCAGGAGTCTACATTTTAAAGAACTGAAGTACATCAGAGGGTATACTGATAGCCTTTGGGAATAGCCAGACATATAGTTTTTCTTTTACCCCGGCGTGCCATCACAATACATGTCATAAACATTAAAAAGATTTGTCTCAATATTAAAATACACTGTTTAAAACCATCTTGATCATCTGCATCTAATCTAATTTGCCTGGTAATGTTTCCTATTGTTGATTTATTGTCCTGTCCCAAAAGCTTGGTCCCACAGCCAAATTTTTACAATCCTTCTGAAGGACAGGAGGGAGGGGATCAATCTGATCTCACTAGGAAGGGAGTTCCATAGCCAGGGAGCAATCACCGAGTAGGCCCTCTCTCTTGTCCTCACCTATCGCACCTGTGACAATGGCAGGATGGAGAGCAGGGCCTCCTCAGAGGATCTTAATCTCCACGGTGGTTCATAGGGGGAGATACGTTTGGATAGGTAAATGGGGCCAGGACCATTTAGGGCTTTATAGGCCAAAGCCAGCACTGCACCAAAGTACAAATCCCAAAATTTCCAGGGATGAAGGCCTTAAAGTTAATGTGATGTCAAATGGTGCAATTATATAGTAACAAGATGTACCATTTTTGACCCAAAGAACTAGCTTTTTAAAGCCATTATCAGACATGAATGTCTTATGGGGCAAAATAAATAAGTAATGAAACATTTCTCACATTAACTTTTATTCGGAACATGGGCCTTGATAGTTTCTGTACTTCTTTTTCCTTTAATGTAGTATCTTAACCTTATCTTGTTGCCCATCCTGCTGGCACTTTCCAGTAAATTATATTGACCTGTTATAGTGCCAAAAGTGATACAACATAATTTATAAATAAACTAGGTGAAGTAGGTGTTTCAAGAACAGAAGCATAAAACACTGAAGGCATAAATACTGAATATATTAAACTAGTATACAGGATATAAATTCTTTTATGAATCTCATGTACAGCTAAACCTTTTTTCCTGAGTGAGACTTCACGTTGTCATTGTATGCCCATAACAATTCTAGCCAGAAAAAAATTGATAAAAGAATCTCATGAATGGTCTTGTTCAGTTAAAATTCTGTATCAAATGATGAAGTTTTTCTTTCTTTGTGATTCATCTGTATAATTTGTCTATAATTGCAGTTAGGGGTAAATCATATATTTTAACAAAGTCATGTTACAACCTTTTCAAATGTCCAACACAGAATCCAAACCGGTGGGAAAAGTAGAGGTTACAAAGAGAAGGGATGCGTATTTTGTAAAGAAATGCCCAGGACTGTTGTAAGGGTAGACATTATTTGGCACCTGTTATGGAAAAGCTAATTATAGTGAAGTTTTATTGTCTATGTTTTTGTTGTTGTTCATTCATTCAGTCGTTTCCGACTCTTTGTGACCTCATGGACCAGCCCACGCCAGAGCTCCATGTCGGATGTCACCATGCCCAGCTCCTTCAAGGTCAATCCAGTTACTTCAAGGATCCCATCCATCCATCTTGCCCTTGGTTGGCCTCTCTTCCTTTCTTGCTTTGTCTATGTTTATTGGTGTCAATATATGTGGCAAGGGCAGTCAGGAATTGGTTATATTTGATTGGTCATTGGGTTACCGTGGATACCTAGCCTTTGCAGTAGAAATGTATCCATTTTAGAGTGGCAAGAAAAGGGGCAGAGCTAGATAGAGGGGAACATTTTTAAAAGTAGAGAGTCTCTAGCCAGGAGCTAGAAGGAAGAGGATCAGTATTTAAGTTTGTAGCTTCCATCGTTATATTAACTTTTTCTTTACTTCAGTATGTTTAAATTATCAGTTAAGTAGAACTGAGAGACAGAGATTCCTTTGAGGAATACGTTTTTAGGCAAACTATTGATGGAAGAGAATGACTTTACCTTTATGTTGCAGCACCTTTTGAGGCTGCACTCTTGTTCAGAGGGAACTTCTTGTTTGGAGAAGACCTCCTTGGACAAAGAAGAAGAAAAAGGGAAGCCAGGCTGACAGGCCTCATTTGGAATCAGAAGAGACTGGCATTATTGTTGTGGATCTGACAGAAACATAGCCTGGCCTGTCCCAGGCAGCTGCTCCAGATCAGGAGAAGGATGCAAAAATATTTCCACTGTCATCCAATGTAAATTAAAGCACTGGGGACAAAAGGTCAGGCAGCACCCTGCCCCACTTTAAATGTAAGACACTGAGCTAATGAGGCTGGCTGTGCTAATTAACTACTAGCTATAAATTAGCTCAACCCATATCATTCCACTGCTGCAAGAAAACAGCTCTTCAGCTTTGTGTAATCTGCTCTGACATTGCTGGCTTCCCAGATTTCTAACATTCAGCATGTACTGTTAGGATCTTCTTTGGAGAAACTCTGCTCTTTGCTTTGGATTCTTTATTTGGGATTTTTTTAAAAAAAAATATCTTGAACTGTCTGGATCATATTTTTGTCTGTACTCCTTGGAAATGCTAGGTACGGTTGGCTGTATGTGTGTTCATTTGGTCATTTGCTGGCCTTAAACAGAACATTTTTGCTTTTTGTCATCTCTAAGGACATCTTCACACATCCCTTTTGGACCATGCTATTGCGCCGGCAATTGCTGGCAAAAAGAAAGGGATGCAGGGTGGCTCGTGGCACCCTCCCTCCTCTCCTCATCACATGGAGGGGACAGGAGAGGGTGCACTGATTCCCTCCCCCATCAGATGGCAGAAAGGACAGCAATGTATGCCGCCCTACTGCCCTTTCTGCCATCACATGACAAAAGTGGGGAGGAAAGCATGGGTAGCTACATTGGAGCAACACAAACTATACTTTTCTATTTGTAGTGGAGGAGAAAGTGCATTCTGGTGCTTCTCCTCCAGTTTGGGAGGAATGTGTAATTTTGTGTAAATACAATAATCTTTTGTGAGTGATTTTTGTGTGACAAAAGTAGCAACCTTTGTACAATTGGATCCCCTTTGGGAGACTGGGGGTGTGAAGAAGAAATGTACATTTTTCTAAATATATAAGAACAACATGGTTTGGTACTAGCAGAGCTTCAAATTAATTTGTTGATTAGCTGTTTTATTTCTAGTGATATAACCTAATTCTCTCAATGTCCCAATTAATACTGATATTAAAAATAGTCACTATAATTTGTTATAATGTATAATTGGAAGAAATGTGTACCAGGGTTTTATTGTTAGATCAGCAATCTGTGTGATTTCTTTAAGAAGGGAGCAGGGAAGTGAGAAGGTAAGAGAACTTTCTGGAACTTAGCTTAAATAGGTGGGTTTCAGAAGCAGGACATTTGGAAAGGAAAAAAATGTTCTGCATATGTTCAGAGATTTTGATAATTGTAAATTAAGAATTATCCATTGTTTTATTAACCAACCTTTGTAGCTAATCACTTATTGCAGAATTTGGTGTGGATCAGTGTCCTTGAAGTGAAATTAATTATTCATTATTGACTTTCAAGGATAGTGTTGGAAACAGCAGATAGTTCTTGTGGTCACAGCAGAAGAAGACGACAAAGGGAGTCACTTGAGAACTTTGGGTGTTTTACATCTTATGACATCAATAATTTGAATGTAAAGTATAAGTGTTTCTTTTTTTATATAATCTTTATTAATTTTCAAGTATTAAAATACAACATCGTATGTATACTCACCAAAATTCATAACAACTTACATTCAACAACATGGGGATAAAGGGGGAGGGGAGGCTAGATAGGTGAGGAGAGGAGAGGGAGGGTTAACCGCGTAAGGGAAGAGCGGGGAGTGGAGGTTGGGAACTGGGGGAGGGGCAGATAGGGTACAAACATACCTACACACATTTAAATATACCGCAACTTACCACACCATTCTAAAATACAATTTCCTACACCTAATGTAAAAAGACTTCCCTTCTTTTGTATCCTTTCTGTCTTTCTTATTTATGGCTTTTCAGAGCCTCCCCCCAATTCTTTAACTGGGGGGGTTATGGTTCCAAAGATTTTTTTTTTTTACCCTTGTGGTACGAAGATTTTACCATTTGTCCTTTTCCTTATTTTCCATGAGCGGTTCTGTCTTCGGAGCTCTGCTTTTCGTATTCTTCTACCGCTTCCCAATTGGTTTGTCTTATTGGGGACCCGGAACACCTTTTCAGACAAAATGTTAACTTGTCCATGTCCTTAATGTCTAGAAGTTTGTTTAACCATTGTTCAATAGTGGGAGCTTGGTCATCTTTCCAAACTCTCGCATATTCAATTCTCGCTGCTGAGATGATGTATGTGAATATGATGTCTTCATTCTTCTCCATTTCTAAATCTTCCTCTACTAACCCTAATAGGAAGATTTCCGGCTTCAAGGGAATCTTTTTCTTTATGATTTTTTGCGATTCTTCTCCTATTGCTTTCCAGTATTTGGCCGCCACTGGGCAGGTCCACCACATGTGGAAATAACTGCCCACTTGCTTCTTACATTTCCAGCAGATGTTTTTATACTGTTTGTACATCTGGCTTAGTTTTTGTGGCGTCATATACCAACGATGGAAGCTTTTGAGCCAGTTTTCCTTTAGAGACGCAGCGTACGTGTATTTTAGGGGTTTTTTTGCCATACGTTCTGCCATTCTTTAACTTTTATCACTCTGCCGAAATTCTTGGCCCATGATATCATGCACTGCTTGATCCCTTCAGTTTCCACCTCCCAATCGAGCAATTGGTTGTATATTTTTGTAATTGACTTTTTTTCCAATTTAAGTATTTTATCCCATGTGGTGTCGCTAGTTTCGAATCCTACTCTTTGGTCTTGTTTGAATGTTTCCTTTATTTGGTAGTATTTTAGCCATGTTATGTTGTCTATATTTTTTGCCAGTTCTTCTTGTGGTTTCAGGGTAAATGTTTTGCTCAAGTTGTCATAATCTAGGAGTTCTTTATAGGTTGGCCATTTATGCCACCCTAATAGTCGTCTCTGCTTGGCTTCTACCGGCGAGATCCAAAGCGGTGTTTTAGTGTAAAACCACCTTTTATACTTATCCCATACCTTTATTAATGCCGATCAGACAAAGTGGCTGCCAAAGTTCTTTGATGATCCTGTTGTTCTGTACCACATATATTAGTGCCAGCCTACGTTTAGGTTAAATCCTTCCAGGCCCAGGGTTTTTTCATTTCTCAAGAGTGCCCATTCTTTGATCCATACCAATGTGCAGGCTTCGAAATAAAGCCTGAGGTTTGGTAGGCCAAACCCTCCTCTCTCTTTTTTACCTTCCATGATCTTAAATTTTATTCTCGGTCTTTTCCCGTTCCACACAAAATTTACCTATCTCTTTGTTCCACTGTTCAAATACTCTAGCATTTCTTATAATAGGTAAGTTCTGGAACAGGTAAAGGAACCTGGGGAGGATGTTCATCTTTATGAGGGCGATCTTGCCTAATATTGATAGGTTGAGGTATCTCCAGTTCTCTAAGTCTTTTTTCACTTTTGCCCATGTGGTTTCGTAGTTGTTTTGATAGAGTTGTATGTTTTTTGCAGTGAGCCATATGCCCAGGTATTTAATTTTGGAGCAGATCTTAAAGCCCGTCATACTACTTAGTTTATCTTGTTTTGTTTTTGTGATGTTCTTTGTTAGGATCATTGTTTTATTTTTATTCAATTTGAACCTGGCCACCTCTCCAAATTCGTCAAATTTATTTAACCATTTTCCTATGTTTTTGATTGGGTCTTCCACTATGCAGATTATATCATCGGCAAAGGCTTGTATTTTATAATCCTGGTTTGCCAACCTCAACCCTATAACCTCTCTGTCTTCTCTAATAGATCTTAATAGAGTTTCCAAGGCCAGGATGAATAACAGGGGCGATAATGGGCATCCCTGTCTTGTACCCTTTGTAATGGAGATTTTTGCTGACCTTTGTTTATTGATTAGAATTGATGCTGACTGTTCTGTGTATATGGCGCTTATTGCGTTTTTAAAGAAATGACCTATATCCAACTCGTCCAGCAATAACTTGAGGTAAGCCCAACTCAAATTATCGAAGGCTTTCTCCGCATCCAGAAAAAGCCATGCCACCTCCTTCTGGATGTTCAGGTCGTAATACTCTATTGTGTTTATGATGGTTCTTATATTCTCCCTCACCCCTCTGTTTGGCAGGAAGCCTGCCTGCTCTTCCCCGATCCAGTCCTTAAGGAAATTTTTTTAGTCTTCTTGCCATAATATTGGCAAAGATTTTGTAGTCCGAGTTAAGCAGGGATATTGGCCTGTAATTTTGTACAAGTAGAGGGTCTGTCTTCTCTTTACTTATTAGGGCTATCTCAGCTTCTTTCCATGTTTCTGGAATTTTGGTGGTTTGCATAGCTAAATTCATCACTTTTTGAAGATGTGGAGTGATTTCCTCTTGCATGGTCTTATAGAATGCTGCCGTGAATCCGTCAGGGCCTGGCGCTTTGTTTGGGTCCAGATCCCTGATCGCTTCTTTTATCTCCTTTATGGTTATTTCTCTGTTAAGCCCTTCCCTTTGGTCTTCTGACAGTTTTTCTAGCTTTAGTCAAGATAGGTAGGTGTGTATCCTTTCCTCCTGTGTCTCCTCCTTTGTGTATAGCTTGGCATAGTATCTCTGGAATTCTTCTCTAATTTCCTTATCTGTACAGAGAATTTTGTTTCTCTGTTGGATTTTTGTAATGTAATTCGCTTGTTTTTTTCTCCTGATTTTCCTGGCTAACCATCTCCCCGGTTTGCCAGCATTTTCGAAACTTTGTTGCTTAACAAATTTGTATTTCTTGGCCAGCTCTTCCATTTCTAAGTGGTGTTTTCTCTTTTTCAGCATGTTCAGTTTCTTGACCGTAGAGATATTTCTGGGGTTGGTCTTTAAAGCTGACTCTTGTTCTTCGATTTGTTTTTCGATCTCTCTTATTTCTTTGGGGGTTTTTTTTTTGTTTTTAATAGCATTTTGTTGTATTAAGTTACCCCTCATGACTGCCTTGAGAGTAACCCAGACAGTCTGGGGGTCACTTCTGGAGTATCATTGATTCTCAAGAATTCCTTTATTAGTTCTTTATTTCTTGCAATATCCTCTTCAGTTTTAAGCAGACTCTCATTGAGGCGCCAGGTTCTATTCACAGGTTTTCTGAAGATTTCCACTATGACCGGGCAGTGGTCTGACAACTCCCTAGCTTTTATTTTGACATCGTCTATCTTAGTCAGCAATGCATTGGTTACCCAGATCATGTCAATCCTCGTCCATGTTTTATGACGGGAGGAGAAAAAGGTGTAGTCTTTTTCCCTCTGGGTGGTGATGTCTCCATGCATCTTGGAGATCAAATTCCTCAAAGTTTAAGAATTTTTTGGGTAGGGTGTTTTTGTCAGTTTTTGATGCGTTGCGTTCTCCTGTACTTTTATCTACCTTTTTATCTAAGATGCCGTTATAGTCCCCCATTATTATAAGGTCATCATATTCGATTTTCTGTATATTTTCTTTTAAGTAGTCAATAAATTTGTTCTTAGGCCCGTTTGGGGCATATATATTACAAACTAGGGTCTTTTTTCCCTCGATATTCAACATTATTGCCACTACTCTGCCTTCTTGATCTTTAAACATTAATTCAGTTGGAATGTCTCTCTTAACATAGATCACTACTCCCCTTTTTTTTCTCAAATGAAGAGTAGTGTTCTTCACCTAGTTTGTGTTGGACTAAATAGGCAACATGTTTGTGACAAATGTGAGTCTCTTGCAAACCAATTATGTGAAAATTTCCTTTATTTAATTGGTGAAAGATTTTATTTCTTTTGCTCGGGGAGTTCAACCCGTTTACATTCAGGGAGTATATTTTTATCTGTTGTTCATTCGCCATCTTTGTTGTCTTCTTCCTCTTCTTCTTCTCTTTCTGACTCCTCCTCTTGTCCCTTTCCCACTAGGGATGTTGCCTGGTCCAGTTTCAATTCTTCCCCTTCAGAGGATGGTGGTCTTGGTCTCTTGCTAGATCTTCCCGTTTTATGAGATGGGTCTTGGTATTCGCTGGGGTGGTCTTTCTTTAGTATTTTATAGAGTTCTTTTGCTTTTTCTTCATCTTTAATCCAGTACTTTCTTTCTCTGTGTGTGGCCATCAGGTCCTCCACTTTCTCCCACCTGAATCTGATTTTAAGTCTCTTGAGTTCTTGAGTTAGGAAGATGTATTTCTTCCTTCTGTTTAACGTTGTTTGTGGGATTTCTTTTAGGACAATAATTTTTTTACCTTCCCATATTAGTGGGTTTTTGTTAGTTTGGCTAAGAATCTCATCACGTACGCATTTTCTAGTGAAGTAAACCAAGACATCTTTAGAGTTATTTTGTCTGCTATAGTTTGTTTGGATTCGGTAGGTCCGGTCAATTTCCTTTTCCATAGTATCTTCTTGTTTGTTCATATATATTGCTAGAATCTTGGTCATTTTTGATCTCAGGTTTTCTTGGGTTTCTTCCTGTAAGTTTCTAAATCTTAAAATAGATTCTAGCTCTTTTTGTTGCATCCTTTCCAACTTCTTTTCTAGCTTTTCGTTTTTGTTAATTATTTCCTCCATGTTGTTTTGAATTTTTTTCTGTGATCTCACTAGGGTCTTATTCTCTGTTTTTATGATTTTTATCTCGGAGCTAGCCTCTGTTAATTCTTTTTTTATTTGACCTATGTCTTCTTTTAACTCTTTTCTTATTAGGTCTAGTTGTGTTTGGTGTTTAATTTGTCTTTCCGTTATCGTCTTCAATTCTTTTTGGTTTGCTTCTTGATTTTCTGTTATTTTTTCTGTAATTTTTTGTAGCTCTTTCCATATGTCTATCATTATTGTTTCTTCCTGTCCTGAGCCTTTCCTTCCTGATAGTTTGGGGAGGTCTTTTAAATGTTTTTACTTTTTGTGCTGACATGCTTTAATTTTTGTTGACTGGTGGTGAGGGGATTGGTGTTACCTAAACTGTGACTTTCTTTTTCCTTTTCACTCCCCTGTTTCTCCTCGCAATGGGGGTGGGATTTCCCTCACTGTTTTCTCAGTTTTTATTGTCTTTATTTGTCCTTTTCTTCCTTCTGTACTATATTTTCCTTCTTCTCTCTTCTTAATCCCCTGTTCTTCCTTCTCCGTCTTCCTTCTTCGTCTTTCCTTCTTTCCTCACCTAATCCTAGGGCGTGATTTACTCTTATTTTTCGTTTCTTTAATTTTCTGCCTCCTCCTTGAGCTCTTCTCCCAGTTTATGGGTTAGGTTCTCCCCTTTTATTTGGAGTTCGTTTGGGGTTTATCCTTACATCTAATCTTTTCTACCCTGCACCTTCTTTACCTTCCTTCTTCTCTTTCCTTTCTTTCTACTCCTACTCTCTAATCCAGTTCTCACAGTCCCCTTCTACTCACACTGTTTCTCTCCTCTTCTTCTTTCTTCTCTCTTTCTGAATCCCTCTCTTGATTTTGCCTCCGGTTTTTCTTTCAGTCCGGTTCCGGGTTCTTCACGTCGCCCGCTTCCGCGTTGCGCTGCGTGGCGTCGCGCTGCGAAGCGATGCACCGTCGTCATGTCGTCACGTCTCCTCGCGTCGCCACACTTCCGTCCTGCGCGTTTACGCGACCAAGCTGCCATCGCGACCCTGCGTCTCTCCGCCTCCTCGCGTCCCTGCGTCTCTCCGTGTCTTCGTTCCTCCTCGCGCGTAGCCCACTCTCCTCGTGAGTGCACTCCCTCCTCGCGGGGAGTCTCTCGGGTCTTCACGGTGCAGCGCGGGAAGGGTAAGGAGAGGTAATGGAGTCCGGCTTACGCTGGGTTTACCCTTTTGTCGTTCTCTGTTTCCAGTCCCGCTACAATTTTGAAAGCTTCTGGTTTCATTGGGGGTCTCTGTGTGTTGAGCTCGGGTTGCCCATTAATTTACTCTGCTATGAGAGCCACTCTTCACCGGCTTATTCTTCTATTTGATTAAAAGTTTATGTGCGCTTCCTCTCTTCCTTAGCACCGTTTTGGTCCGCTTGACACTGATTCTTTTAGGGTCTCCCCCCTCACTTCTCAGGATACAAATTTGTTTCGGGGCCTTTGCCCCATATTAAAAACCTTTAGCTTTAGTTTTTCCCTTTTCATCGAGATTGCTTGCAGAGTTGGCAGTTTCTACAGACCATACGGTCTGTTTCACGAGAGGTCACTCGCGACCCTTGATCACCATCCGAGCCCCTTGGCCTATCTCGGGGGGGGCAGTTAGGCCTCCAGGGTGGCGGATATCGGTGACCTGCTGGGTACTAGCGTACCCCCCTGTATCCATCCACAGGGGGAGGGGAGCTCGGCTTTTTACGGCTGCACTCAACCCAGTGACTCACTTCGTGTTGCAGTTGAAGGTCAGAGCTCCTTCTATCTGCGTCCTGCCGCCATGGCTGCAAACCGGAAGTCTCTAAGTGTTTCTTAAAATAATCATTATTACAAGCTTTTTTAAAAAAATCATTCCTGTTGCAAACTTTTGCATATAATTTTTTCCCTGAAATTCTAATTTAGCATTTGAATTACAATACTAAACTGACATAGTCATTATGTTTAGGTAGTGCCATATGTGACCCATAGAGAAATTACCATTTGATAGCTTCATCTCCTGGTCATGCGTATGTGAAGAAGAACCTGAGCTTAGGCTTGAGGACACAGCTTAGCTCTCGTTATTCGGTGTATGCATTTTTGTGTACTTTCAGTTTTTTGTGCAGTCACGACTTATTCTAGGATGATTCAGCATCTGTCCCTCCCTTCTGTTATCACTGAGCTTCACTGAGTCACTGTATTTCTTTAATACAACATCCCTAGCACTATTCACCAGAAATGAATTTATGAAATACTAAAAGACCTATGCTTTAAAAGTCACATGGGCTATCCTTTGTTTTAAAGCATGAATAGCGCATTTTCATCCATCCATGGCAAATTATATCTCAGAGCAAATTATAACTTGAAAGTAACACATAACACCTTATGCAAATGTTCACATTTTTCAAGTCTAGGTTACTTATTAATACAGCCAAATCATGACCATGCTCATTCTATATTATTTTTGCTTGAGATCACATAATATATTCTTTTACTTACCTAGAGACAGTAGAAAATGCAACTCTTATGCTGCTAGTTAAAAATGTTAAATTTTGTGAAGGAATCTCTTTCAGTCTGATGACCATATTCCATGTAGGATAACTTTCCAGAGGCTTGTGCCAGGCTTTGGTGGGGCCATCACCACAATACGGAGAGAGTTTGTCATAGATGAAATGGGTCACACTATCATATCTATTCACTCTGATATACACTTATATAATTACACATAACCCATACATTTCACCATTAAAATTAATCCATTTGTTCACATGCTTTGACACATGTAATTAGGAAGAATTATGATCATTATAATAATCATCACCATTACCTAATTTCATTGCTTTCAGAATAATCACTCATGAAAGGAGAAACTGTGTCATAGTAGCCATGGAATCTCCCCTGCCCCACATAGACTTTTACTGTTTCTTTTGTTAAGCCTCAGTTGTCCCTTTATTTAGAATGGGTTTACATTACCTTTTTGTAGAGTTTTCTGTGGGAGGGAACGTTAATTAGACCCTGTCCCTTCAAGAACCCCCCCCCCCCCTCGCCCAGGTGGAGCTTGCATTCTTCCTGAGCAATTCCTTTATAGCTAGTCATTCTGAAAGTGTCGAGGAGCCTAGAGGCTGTAATATCTTCCATGTCAAAGGTTGAGGAAACTAAATTTAAGAGTTAGAGAAACAAATTTGAAGTATTGAGGAACCAAGTCTACAGTTTGAAGAGGAGACTTAAATGGGGAAAAGGGCTCAAACAGGAGGCTGTGACAGAATTTTATTTTATTTATTTCCTATATTTATACCCCCAAGGGACAACTCAGGGTGGCCTCACAAAGGCACTATATGATGCCAACACCATAAACCAATCAACAATACATTCAAAATATTAAAACAGCAATTAAAACAATTGATTAGCACACTTCTATTAAAATCAGAATCTAACATCCAGTCCGGGTCAATTCATTTATTGACCTGTGTCAAATTTTTGAGAAAGGACACAGAGATCCTTCCAAAGAGATCCTCTTTCAAGAGGCTAGAAAGAGGATCTCTATGGAAGAAATCAAGAGAAGCCCAGTTAAGTTCAAAGCTTCCATCTGTTCCATCAATTAATCAATTGTTTGTTGGTCAGACCCTGGGAGGAGTGAGGGTGCTAATCTTCAATATAATTAAATTATTTTTGTTAATGTAGCACCTTTTGTTGTGAGTTTCCAACTCTGTTCTTGCTGAGGAGAGTTAACTCGAGGAACAGAACAGAATCTATGTGTGAAGCCTCCTATGAGAGCCAAAGCAGATGTGTAGTTGTTTAATAACTATCATGAGGGATATCCAAGCTGGCACAGCAGTATGAACTCTCCATACCAGTCATTCTCCTATTGAACGTGAATGGGAGCATTTCTCTTGTCATCAATATCAGGCAGGAAAATAAATCTAAGTGGGATCATTGGAAGGTAGAGTTAAACTCTTTTTCTCTCCCCCCGTCCCTCTTCCTTGCTAAACTTGTGATTTTGTTCAGCCTGCATAATATATTTATTTATTTATTTATTTATTTACAGTTCTTATATTCCGCCCTTCTCACCCCGCAGGGGACTCAGGGCGGATTACAGTAAACACATATATGGCAAACATTCAATGCCAGTTTGACAAACAACAATTAACACACAAATACACCGAGGCTATTTAACTTTTTTCTGGCCGCCAGGGGAGCTGCTGCTTTTCATCGTCCATCAACGACACCGATGAAGTTCTTCCGCATTCCACATTCCCCGGAGTCTTTTTTCTTTATGGCCTCATACATTAGTTAAATTTAGCCTCCCACACAAGGTGGTACCTTATTTTCCTACTTGACAGATGCAACTGTCTTTCGGGTTGCAAAGGTCGACAACGGGCTACACAATGGCTGGACACCCACTCCAGCCCGGGCTGGCTTCGAACTCATGACCTTTTGGTCAGAGGGATCTTAATGCAGCTGACACTCAGCCAGCTCCGCCACAATCCAATAAAGAACAACATTTCCAAACTTTGGCCAAAAGGCTGTCTAGTACAATGTCAATATTTCCGATTTGTTGACATACTCAGAAACAGCCAGGCCTTATCTTTTTCAATCTTGAAACTATTTACACTATCTTGGTATTAACAGGAGCCTGCAGCAAGCTGAAAATGAAGGAAAGCCCTGGTTCATTTGAAAGTTTTGCTCCTTATCTCAGATGAGGTGACTGTCACTGAAATTCTTTATGCTTCCTTGGACAGAAGACTTATTTTTTTCACCAGACCTATCCTTTAGTAAGTAAGCAAGACTGCAGCCCATATTAATTAGCACATGGTTATTATCTCAGGCATGGAAAGATTTTTAGGTGTAGCAATACACATAAGATGCCAGGATGCTGCAGACATCAACTTAACAGTTTATTATATGAGATAGATACATACTTGATGGACATTTCAGAAGGAGGCATCCTGTTCCTCCTAGTGAAGAAGAACCTTCCTGCTTGTAACTCCCTAGCTGTACCTATTGAGCAGCTGGAGGAAGTGCACGTTCATGTATTCCAGTTGAGATTGCACATCCAGGGAAGGAGGAGCAGCCTTGGGCCAGTCACACAATCATGCTCAGAGGAAGGTCATGATAAATCTCCTATGAACAAATCCTCCAAGAAAACCCTGTGATAAGTTTTCCTGGTTGAAAAGAACTTGAAGGCACACAACAACAACAACAACAACAACAACAACAACAACAGGGGTTGTTCAGTCTTCCTTTGTATTTGGAACAAGGGCAAGTACATCTCTCCATGCACACAAGAGGTTTGTGACTACAAAAAAAAAAAGATAGGGATGATGGAGAAATCTTTGGCATATGAAGTCAGAAATACATTAGGATAAGGGTATGGTCTACTAGCATGCTTACTAGATCTAGGCCAAAGCCAGCATCCTTGAAACCAAGACCAAGGTGATCACTTGAACATGTCCTTGTTTCTATAAACATGGATTGTTGATTTTGCAACCTTTGGTTCAACCTTGGGTATTTCTGAGGCTGGCAAGGAAACCCTCAGTGTAAAACATGTTGTGCTCTGGGGGACAAGTCAAGCACACACTCTAACTCTTTATGTGTGATTAACCTTGATTTGCTACCTCTGGGTAGCAGTAACTCTCCATTCCATGTCCTTGCAGCTATTGTACTCCAAGGCACAAAAGCTCCGTCTTTGTTAGGCACACTGGGTGTTGGGGAAAGTATTTCCCTGAACAGAGTGTGCTTGCTCTTGGAGAGCACTGAACTGTCAGCAAGATTACGGTGAAGTGTGCTAGAGGTTCCATATAAATATTAAGCAGGTCAGAATCCCCAAGAGTTCTTCATCCCACTATGTAGTTGTTTTCTTCGAAGTCACTGCATTGTTTAGTCATTCATGCATCTAAAGGTCATAGTCTGTAAATACATATTTCACCAACTTGTTATTGTGGGCCTTAAATCATGCATTTTTAAAAAAGGCGTTGAAAGGAATCTTGGGTAAAAGACTATAGATGCAGAAGTTGTTATATATTATTAAAGCTATTGCACATGTTATTTGCACCTCTAATGTGGCTGTCAAGTTATTTCTGTGGCTATTTTTATGAACAAATTGTGACTTAAGACCCATGCAAGTCTTAAACAACATCATTTTCTCCTGTGTTATTTAGTAGATGAAACAGGAAATGGGATTAGAACTGGCTTTTTTTCCCTTCCAAGTATTGAAAAAGATCACTGGGGTGGAGGGAGGAGAGAAAGCTAAGAAATCAAAAATATTGATGAGCAGCTTCACAATAGCAAAACAAATAAAAATACAGCCTCAGAATTTGGAGGAGGCGGGATATGCATATTGGCACTGTTAAAAAATAGTACACATATGAGAAACCTTTGAGCCACCAGATGCTGTTGGGATTGCAATTCCCATGAATCCACATCACTAGCTACACTGTCTAAGGAGGGAAGTAGTGCGGGGACATTTGATGTGAGGGGGTTGTTCAGGATTTGGAAATGTTACTAAAAATAGCAATGTATTATTCATGGTTTATTATCTTTTCTGAGGAGCACATTTCCTGTTCTTATGACATTGTATTGTTTTATTGGGTCAACTACGTATTGTCTAGGCTGCCAAAATGGGTTTTACTACTTTATTTAAAACAAATAGATATGGGAGATGCTGAGCTTGCCTGTAAGCACTCTGGGAAGTCCACCAGAGGCATTGGGAAATGACCCAGAAACCAGTACTGCAGTTCTCTTAGAGAATACAAGACAGAAATTTCATCAGAAGCAAGACATTTAACATACATATTCATGAATAAGTCAATCTCCTATACAAATTCAATCCAGATTTTGGAGGCAAAATTATGGATTTTGATATGACGCACAGTTAAGTCAAGGTTCATACCACACAAAAAGGAAGTGTCAGTGCTGCGTTAGAGAGCCAGCTCCCCCTGGCTGCCACCACCATTTTCCCATCCAGGCCAGAGGTGGTTCCAAGGCAGAAGGAATAGATGAGTTTGATGCTGCTCAGAGAATTGGATACAGTAGGGTCTCACTTATCCAACTTTCACTTATCCAACATTCTGTATTATCCAACGCAGTCTGCCTTCCACCCAGATTCACAGCTATTTCTCTAGGCAGTCAACGTTTTAAATACATTGTGATGTTTTGGTGCTAAATTCGTAAATACAGTAACGATTTTAAATACAGTTACAGTTTTAATAGACTATGATGGGCTGCTTTTAGGATTATATACCAGGCATGGGCAAACATGCTGAGGTGGGGTAGGAGGGGTGAGGAGGAGTCTGGGGGCAGTTGATATGGGGGGGCAGTGAGGTGGTGAGAAAGGGGAGATCAGAGATGGTTGGCATGAGGAAATCCCATGTGCCACACACAGCTATGTGGGGCTCTCCCAAGTCTTAGCCAAGATGGATCACAGCAGCTGGGGCTAATGGGGCTGAGCAGCACTCTATCTGAGGTAGAGGCTGAGCAGCACTTTTTCTGAGGCAGAGGCAGTGTCATAAATCGGCCAAGCTGCAGCTTCTCCTCTTCTTTCTTCCCAGGCAGCTTCCTTCATTCTTTCCCAAAGCTGCCCCCTTCCACACATAAACAGTGCCTGCTTGAGACAAATGGGAACTCACTTTCCCAGCAGCACTTTGTGTGGTGTCAGCATAGAAAGAGCCTGTGTTCCCTCCCAGGGTGTAGTGAATTCCCTACCTGTTAGGCTAGGAAAAGCCTAGAAAAGTAGGCCCAAGAAGTTTGGCAGCCATTTTGGAAAGGGTGCCGGGGGAATCCATTTTAGTTACTCATTTCCTCAAGGGGGCTGTTTAGAAAGAGCAGCTTTGAAGGGAAATGAGGAAGGACTGTAATTTCCTGAGTGAGAGTGGGCGGAGCCTAACTAGGCAAAAGAAAAAAATGACTTTAAGGGAAGTTTTTTGAAACCCTGTGAGGAGATTGAACCTGGGTGTCAAAGGGAGAAGGTGTTAGGAGGTTGGAGTGGTGCAGAGGGTTAATGAAAAGAGGCCTCAGATTGGTCTGTTGGCTAGTGGAGTTAGCTAGCGGAAAGAATTCTACAGCTATTAGGGAAATAGCTGGTAGAGGAGGGAAGAGATAGATCCAGGATAGGACTATCTGTGCTGGTGTAGATTTACTGTCAGAGAAGCAATCCTGTCAGTATTTCTGTGGAGGGAGAGAGAAGAGTTTCTATGTAACTAAATCTGAGCTGCTTTATGTAACCACACACTTTTTAAGACAGTATTTTTGAAACAGCCAAGCTTTATACCTGAATTGTTCCTGATCTCTTAAATAAACATCATTGTTTTGTTATTCACAACATCTGCCTCATGTGTGCCTCTGTGGGTGAAGTTTTAAGAGCAGTTTCCTGCAGTAAACGGGAGTCTAATGGTGGCAGCGCAGAACTTAAAGAACAATCTTTAGTGTTACCTCAGAAACACAAGCCTAATCCAACACACTCTTGCTTAAGAATACTTCCAGTAAGCCAAGGGCTTATCAGTGCTTCTAAGTGGGTGGCTGCCAGAGGGCTTTCAAAAAGGGTTTTACGGCCAGAAAAAAGTTCCAGCTTTCCTAGTGCAGCTTTTGTTTTGATCTGAGATATTGGTTTCTCTCTTTTTTTATGTAAGTTACAGCTAAACAGTACATGTGTGATATCATCTACCTCTGCCGCTCCACAGATTCAAAATAGTTCTTTATATGGAACTTGGTTAAACCTTCCATGTTTGACCATTGTGTCCAGCTGTTCAAACCTAGTTCTGGTACATACTCTCCTGAGGTGTTTAAACATTTCTATCTTTACAAATGGGGCAGTCAAACTTGGAGAGGCAAATATTCCATGCTCTGATTTATAATTATATACCTCATTTAATGGTGGAAATCTTTTTGCAAAAATAACTCTATGAAAGATTATTCATATTTCATGTAGTAACATTCCTTCTTAGTGAGCTAAGAAGAAACTGTGGGGCTATTTTGTCTGGTCTTCAGAGTCATCCTCTGAAGGCTGGAAGAGAATAATTTCCCCAAGGTTATCCAATGAACTTCATGCCTCAGTGAAGCTATGAACCTAGGTTCCCCACATTAAACCAAATACTCCAGGCATCACACTACACTGACTCACAATTGTTTCCACATTACTTACAGCTGAGATGTTGCAGCTAAAACAGTGAATTATCCACAAGGCTAACTTGGATATTTAAATTTATTTCTGCCTCTTTGCAACATAATCTCTCTCTATGTTCAGTTTATTATATAATTTAGCCAATATTTCCTTAGAGACCCAACACAGGGCCTCTCATCGGCCTTTGATACTGTTGACCATGATATTCTTCTGGGATGCCTCACAGGAATGGGCCTTGGGGGTACTGCCTTGCAGTCCTTCCTCGAGGGCCGCTCCCAGAAGGTGTCATTAGGGGACTCCTACTCAGCCCCATAGTCATTGTACTGTGGGTCCGCAGGGTTCAGTACTGTCCCCTATGTTATTCAACATATACATGAAGCTGTTGAGAGAGATCATCCAGAGTTTCGGGGTACGGTGTCATCTGCACGCAGATGATGTCCAACTCTGTCACTCCTTCCCACCTGCTACTAAGGAGACCGATCAAGTCCTGAACCAGTGCTTGCCCACTGTAACAGACTGGATGAGGGCGAACAAATTGAAACTAAATCCAGACAAAACAGAGGTACTCCTGGTCAGTCTTAAGGCCAAACAGGGCATAGGGTTACAGCCTGTGCTTGGCGGGGTTACACTCCCCCTGAAGGCACAGGTTCGCAGCTTGGGAGTGATCCTGGACTCATCGTTGAGCCTGGAACCCCAGGTCTCAGCGGTGGCCGGGAGAGATTTTGCACAGTTAAAATTTGTGCACCAGCTGCGCCCATACCTTGGGAAGTCTGACTTGGCCACGGTGGTCCACACTCTGGTTACATCCCGTATAGATTACTGCAATGCTCTCTACGTGGGGTTGCCTCTGAAGACTGCCCAGAAGTTGCAATTAGTCCAGTGCTCGGCAGCCAGACTACTGATGGGAGCTGGGTACAGGGAGCGCACAACTCCCTTGCTGCACCAGCTCCACTGGCTACCAGTTAGCTTCTGAGCACAATTCAAAGTGCTGGTTTTAACCTATAAATCCCTATATGGTTCCGGCCCAGTTTACCTGTCCAAACGTATTCTCCCCTATGAACCATCAAGGACATTAAGATCTTCAGGAGAGGCCCTGCTCTCGGTCCCACCACCTTCACAAGCGCGTTTGGTAGGAATGAGAGACAGGGCCTTCTCTGTGGTGCCCCTCGGATATGGAACTCTCTCCTGAGTGAGATTAGATCTGCCTCCTCCCTCTTGTCCTTCAGGAGGCTAGTGAAATCCTGGTTATGGAACAAATCATTCCCAGAATAATGGCTGAGACTGATTACAGACCAAAGTGAGTGACCACATATGTGGACTGAGTTGAACATCATTTTACCTTGGCAATTTGGTATATATTTTATCTATATGTATTTTAATCTTGTATTGTTGTATGATGTTTTAACTTGTATCAGTAGCATTTAATCCTTGCTGTAAGCCGGTCTGAGTCCTTGTACGGAGGTGAAAAGATCGGGATATAAAAGTTTTAAATAAATAAATAAATAAAGGTCAAAAATGGTTGGGAAAGCTGGAGAGCCATGGCCACTTAGTGCCATTGGTTAAATCTATACAAAGATAGTGAGTTGAGCACGGTAAAATAAGACAGTCAATTATAAGTCAGGAACCAAGAGGTTGCAAAAATCCAATAAACAAGTCCACAGAAGTTAGAGTCTTTCAGTTCGGGAAGGTTGCAAAAGACCAAAGTCCCTTAAAGAAACAGCAGCAAACTTGAGCCATTAAATCTCAAAACAGGAGCTTGAAACCAGGACAAACCGCATACAAGAATCTCAGCATAAACATAAATCCCAGGTAGAAGTAAACAGGAATCTTAGCATGAACAAAACGGCATGGATACCAGGCATGAACTCACTGAAGAGTGTAGATTCACAGGCCCTATGTTTATTCAGAAAGCCATAGCAAAATCATTCCTTTTTCCTTGGGAAACCTCTCCCTGACCCCTTTTTTCTCTTAATCTTTCGGATTGTCTTCTACCCCCTTCCAGGTGCCGATGTTGATTGATTTTACTTCTCCTATCAAAGAGTGTCTGGTCCTCCCTCAGTTTGCCAATTAGTACATTCCTTTCCCTATCAGTATCACTATTTGGCCTTGGCCATGCAACCTTTTCTTTGGCCTCTTTTCAGTTAGCATCGAAGCATCTTTGCCTTGTGAACCAGCTATTCCAGAATCCTCAGGTTCACTCTGGCTAACTGTACTCTCTTGACCATCATCTCTATTCACAAACTCCTGAGAGTCAGCAGAAACCTGATCATTTAACTCAGACATTGGAACCTCTGCAGACTCATGATCATCCTCCTCAGAAGCCTGAGGCAAAGAGACAATCATGGGCTGAACCCCTACAGTTGAGTAAAAATGAATTAACAGAAAATTATCATGGGAAAACACCTGGCAGTATGTAGCTGAGCAAGGATCTTTGTTTGCAGATTAGGGCAGAGAGCTAGCTCCATATCATTAGATGGGAAACAGATAGAGAGTCTGTGGGAAGCATAATGACTTCATGTCTGTTTTTTAACAGCCAGTTGTTTACCCTAAATTCAGTTCAGGCAACGATGGTGATTGAGAAAGAGCCTAGGTCTGAGTTCTTGAGTCAAGTCAAGCCCTATTTTTAGATTTAAGTTTCTTGGAAGGTTTTTGTATTCTTGTTTCATGATTCTTGCTCAATTTTTCTAAGGAGATCTGTTGCTTATGGATTTATGCTGCATTTGTGACTTTTTATTATTCTTGGACTGTGTGATCTTTGGATTTTCATGGGACATTTAAATCCCTGTGTAGATTTCACTTAATACTAAACCTGTTTTGGATTATTTCTCTCCTTTCTTTATTCCTGCTCTTTTTCATACATTTGTTTTTGTGTGTTTTTGTGTGTTTGCTTATACTGTGGACTCTTGTGTGGTGCTATAGTCATAGGTGGCTCCAGCCCCATGGAAAGCAATGGTTTTACCCTGGATTGCTGCCATTTGTATCCTCTGGGGTTTGGGGCAGAGCAATTTTATCCCATGAAAAAAAGTGGTTTTAAACTAGAGTACTGTCTCTTGTATCATATGAGGTTTGGGACAGAGCATTTGTATCCTATGGCATGATGAGGTTTAAACTGGTCAGTCTCCTTTAATGAGAGGGGCTTTGGGCAGGGGCAGGGATCTCTTGGTTTTTGGATATTGTTATTTCTTCTGATGAATAAAAAGTAATACGGACCTTGTGATGAATATAAGATGAATGTATTGCCAGCTCTCAAGTTTCCACGTGTGAGTGTGATGGGGAGGCAGAACTCAATAGGGGACTGCTGATGATATAAGAGGGGCAATTCCCTATGCTAAAAGGACAGTCACCCAAGCTTTCCCCTCTCAACGTGATGAGGCTGTTTGAACACATAGAACAGTTATAATCTGTGTTAGAGCCATAAACTTAGGTTTGGAAATAAACTCCCTCCTAGTTTGGAAATGTCAAAACTATGATGTGCCGAGACTTCAGTTAACACCCTCCAGTTTTTTGCCAGCCTTCCGATATACTGTATTTTAGTCCTCTTCCCTTTCTTCATTGTTTTCCAAAGCTCTGAAGGTGCAATATGTGGTTGGAAAAGAGTGAAGAATAGTCCCCAAATTCTAAACTGTATTGTTATTCAAACTTTTCAGTTTCTTTAGGTTAGAATTCACCTACTCAGAAAGGTGAAAATTGTTTATTACCTGTCTGCACAAAGAAACATATAGCTGTTAACTCCTCCCCACTGGTATTTTCTCTTTATCACTGAACCAGGAACTTCTGTCGCTAAAGCCATTCTGCTTCTAAATTATTCTTAAACTGTTGCTAATGGAAGGTGCTATTTATTCCTACTGCTTCATGATTTTTTTCTTTAAAAAAAACCTTTCTTAAAGTAAATTCAAGGGATTTTAAGCAATTCTTCCATTTGCAATGAAAGCCCCCGAGCATGCATACAGACAGCAATGCTGACTGTGAGAAATATATGTTTTATTATCCTACTAACATATATCACTGAATTTTGAAGTTAGGATTTTCTGTGCTACCATCGTCCTAATTTCTATGCATAGTTGTGAAGGCTGGACAGTGAAAAAAGCTAAAAGGAAAAAAGTCAACCTACCTGAGAAGAGTTCTGCAAATACCACGAACTATCAAAAAGACAAATAAATGGTTCATAGAGCAAAGTAAGCCTGAACTCTCCCTAGAAGCCAAGATGAATAAATGAAGGCTGTCATACTTTGCCCATACATATAATGAGAAGAGGTGACACACTAAAAAAGATTATAATGCTTGATAAAGCATTGATAAGCAGACTCCTCACTGGAGGGAAGGATATTAGAGGCAAAGATGAAGTACTTTGGTCACATAATGAGAAGACAGGAAAGCTTGGAGAAGATAATAATGCCGGGGAAAATTTTCCTTGAAGTAACTGGCTTGATGTTGAAGGAGCTGGGGTGGCGACAGGGAGCTCTGGCATGAACTGGTCCATGAGGTCACAAAGAGTCAGAAGCGACTGAACAAACAACAAAAAAGTGGAGAATGGTAGGAAAAGTGGTAGTCCACATTCCAGACGGATAGACTCAATGATAGCAGCCTCTAGCCTGAATTTACTATAGGTTGATGTTAAGGCAGTTAACAACAAAACCTGTTTTACAGCAAGAACACTGCAATACTTCCCATTTTATTTCCAACAGAGGAGTTTACTGTAGAAAACTTGATGACTGAGAAAGAATTATCAATTTTTGCAAGTATTCATTACCAACTTTTCCTAGGTTTCAGGAGGTCTGAGAAAGGATGTAAAAGGAATAAGGTAACAGATACAATAAGCAAGCTACTGAAAGCAAAAGTGTTTCCATGAACTAGATGTAGGAGAGAATATGAAAACTAGCCAAACAGGCACCAACCACTTTGTCATAGACAGCTGAGTTTCCCCACAGAGGAAATTAATAATAACTATAGAATACTGAGCCATGAGGATACATCCCAAGACTTCATGTTAATATATAAAATGGCAGGACTTGAAATTTCTGTCCCTTTTTGAATGCCTGAATGGGGAAATGGCAGCAATGGCCAGAGGTAGCTGGCACTTTTCCGTCTGTACAGAATGACCCTTGATTTACCCATGGGTCATCATGAAATCTATAATTTTGGCCCCAAAATCTGCCCTCAGTGTATACATGAAGTCAACTTATACACAGGTATATATGGGAAGTCCTAGAGGAATTTATTCCTGCTTCATAGAGACATTGCATATTTTCCCTTTTTCGCCATACAAAATTCACTTCTCACTATTTTTCACAATCAACCATAAAGCTCAACACTCCTCAATCTCCCTCTAGATTGATTCAGAGCTAGTGAATTTGGGGTCTCTGAATCCCCCAGCAAGCATGACCAATAGGCTTACTGACTGAGGAACATGGGAGCTGTAGCCCAAAGCTCTGCTGGCTAGTGGTTCTGAAAGATGTAAATCCAAAAAAGAAGTGTTTCTAAACTCTTGATTAAATATTCCTTCACAAACTTTACCTTGGCAACAGAGATGTCCTCTCAGTTTCCACCCACCCAGCAAATGCCTTCCCACATGGGAACAGTTTCACATTCTTTCACAAGGGGATGAGAAACAATAACTAACAGAGGGGGTATTTAATAGGGCAAAAATGTACTGTGCATAAAATTCATCCCCTTTGAGCATGGATTACAGTATTGTAATCCAAGCTCAGTTATATATTACTCTACTGCATTCTTTATTTTAAAGAAGTTATCTTATTGTGAACTTTTAATAATGTAATGAAGATGGAGAAGAATGAGGCTTTTGTTAACTCAAAGCATTTTCCCCCTGTGTGGGTTTTTTTCTCACAGGCTCCCACTACTTTTATCTCATGCTGAGACATCTCTCCTCCACCTCCTTTCCTATTTCACAAAATCAACATGCTTTTGGTGTCTCTTGTTGCAAGCACAGTGTTTGGAACTAAAATGCCTGTGTCAAAAAGGAGATTATTTTTTTTTGTTAAAAAAAGTCATTTCAAAAAGCTGCCTTGGTTTTTCTTTGCTTTTATTTGTGACTGAAGGTCTATTTCCTCTTTTATTTTTATGTCCCAAAGTCAAACATCATTGTCCTTTGTTAGTGGTTGCATTTAATAAATCCTGTTATCATCTCTTCCATTTTAGTGACAAGGGCCTTCAGCCTGTACACTTCTATACTGAATATTTCATTGCTAGATGGGTTTTCCCACCCACTAGAACTTTTGAAAAGTCCTGAAATGACTTTTCTGATGCAGCAAAATATCCAAGGACATAAACTTTGATTTCAAAAACCACTAAAGAGGAATAGTCCTTGTAATTCAAAGCTTCTCTCCATGAGGCAATGTTGCAATGGAGCCATGGCTTTCAGGGTCAAAGTACTGGGACTTTTTTGATTAACAGAGCAGATGAGCCCATCTACTATTCTACCTGAGGTTTCTTTCTTCCCTCAGACAAAGCTACAATCTTTTGGAATAGAAATAGGTTTTCCTGACAACAGCAATATGTTGTTGTGAGCAATGCAATTTATTTTGTGGAGGCTTGATCTTGAATTGGAAATTAAAAACCATTGTTTTACCACAGACTGCCACTAGGCTTTTGTTTGCATTAGTCTCCCTTAAAAATATGCTACTCATGATCTTCCAAGAAACTCAAATATTTTTTTTCAAATAGCAGAACTATGACAGCCTCCTTTTTCATATACTACACAAAATAAGCAAGACTTCTTTGGACTGTTTTTATAGATGGTTTTATCTCCGGTGACTCAGGATGTGTTCACGTTATTGTTCCTCTTATGTGATAAGCCATTAAAAAAGCTTCCATTAGAAATAATCAATGACAAGTGATGACTTGAGAATGTCAGTGGGGGAAAATCCATTTAGGCTTCTAGTTCAAACTATCCAAGGTACTAAACGTACTGGCAGCTAGAGTTCAACATCTTGAGTAGCTCGTTCATATTTTTTACTAGCCTAATGTAATGAATGTCACGGCGCTCCATGCAGTCATGCTGGCCACATGACCTTGGAGGTGTCTATGGACAACACTGGCTCTTTGGCTTAGAAATGGAGATGAGCATCACACCTCAGAGTCAGATATGACTGGACTTACTGTCAGGGGACCACCTTTACCTTTTTTAATGTCATGAAGCTATCAGCTAGAACAGGAGACCAGGTATCATGCCAACATTTATTACCAGAAGAATACCTGCCAATGTGTAATTTTTCAACAACTGATGCTGATTATTAACACACAAAAAAGGTAAAGTTATCAGGTTACTGTCATTTGCAAAGTTTTAAAAACACATTTCCTGAAACAAATGCTTTTCCAAATATCACATTTGGTAGTAAAATAGTTTTTAAAAGTTATGAATCTTACTCATGACTTAAAAGCCATTTCCTAAGCCAGTGGTTCTCAAACCATTCTCTGCGGGGCCCTTGGGGCTCTAGAAAGTATAGTTAAAGGCTCCATGTGGGGTGTCCCCCACTCCCCCACCCCACCTAGGAAGCACACGACTTTTGGAGCTCTGCGCCACCAGCGCAGTCTACAGGGCGTCTCTGCCGCCACCTCGCTTCCCTGCCACCAACTCTACCGCCTTTGTCTCCTGCAGCCAACACTTGCCGGAGGGAGGCACACTCTTAGTGCCGAGTTCCTGCCTCCGCCTCCATAGCAGATGCCTTGAAACACCTTCATTATCTAGCTTGTTATTTCATGCTCACTGGTTGCTGCACTCTTGCGGTTGGGCAGGAGAAGTGAAGGCCCAGGAGGAGGCAGGGGAGGTGGCAGAAATGGGTCTGGCCTTCTATGTAGTGGCAAAGACCTCGAGTCCACCACTCCCCCTCCCCCAGCAGCCCTTGTGCAGTGGTATGGCCAGGCCACCCCAAGCCATTGCTTAGGCAACAGTGCCCCCTCCGTTTAGCTTCTATTCCCCTCCTCTTCTTCTTCCTTTTGGCAATCTGGAGGTGCGGGGGGGGGGGGGGGGAGAAGAGGAGAGATTAACCCTTGTGTTGCCACCTCCAAGAAAGGTCTCTCTCTCTCAGTCTCTCTCTTTTGAGGCTTGCTTTTCTTCAGATGGATGGAAGCCCTCTCCAGACCACAAGCAGGCAGCATTCTGGTACCTCTTCAGCCCTTTTCAGGAGACTGCCCTCAAAGGAAGGGGAACAAATATTAGTTAATATTAATTAGGATAAAAAAGATAAATCTTATCATCACCCCCACCCCAGTTCAAAGGGGACTGAAAATAATAGTCCTCCTTTGAGAGATAGGGTAGTAGTAGTAGAGGCAATCTCCAAACTCTACTTTTAAATTTCACACACACACACACATACTCAGTTAACCAGAACTCAAGCAACTGGAACTCTCAAGCAACTGGAAAAAATGAAAGAAATAAACATTAAAATAACAGCATTTTAAACTGCCATTTAACTAAAATGCATATTACATTCACAACGCTGTACAACTCTAAAACTGTTGCACTGAGAAGTATCGAGAAACTACATTTATTTGGGATCTGCTCATCCCCATAATGCTGATTAACAGAGTCTACAGGATGCACACACACAAAGTTGACCACCTCATTATTCAAATTGTCCATGTGGATGGCTAATTTCAGAATATGTGCCTATATATTATATCTTGGAGATAGGAACCAAGTCTATATTGTATTGTTCTTTTTTTTCTGTACTGCGAAGAAGATATGTGCAGTGTGCATAGGAATTTGTTCATGTTTTTTTAATTAGTTCACATAGACATTCTCCATCCAGCTGCCACTAACCTAGCCCATCTGTCAAATTTTAAAATGCAATGCAGTCCTTGTGTCCAAAAGTTTTGTGGGGCTTCATAAGAAACCTTTTCCTTCAAAAAGCGCTTTGTGGCTTTAAAAGTTTGAGAACCCTTTTGCCAAGCAATCCAGAGAACAGGCTTGTAAAGCTATATCTTAAAGTTTATAGCTAAAAGTGAATAGAGCCTCACAAGTTTTGTGTTCTGGGATATTCCTGCCCTTTGATTTGCCTTTCTCTTCTTAGTGCTGGATCTCCATACAGGTTTCTTCTAAAAGGAGAAATCTTGCAAAATCGACTACAAATGCATGCTTACTATGCATAAAAAGTGATATATTGTGTGGAGGTCTCTAAGAAAAAGTGGTGCAAGATATATAAAGTTTATCTTTCCTTTCCTTTTTTTACAATTAATTTGTTTTCCAAATATAGCACACAAAAACAGATAATTCACATACAAAAGGGGAGAAGCAGCAGACTGGGAGAAACCTTGAGGTAGGCATAAAACTGCCAGTTTGACGTGGTGAACCTAATGTTGGACAAGTGCTCAGGGAGACCAGGGTTCAAATATCTACTCAGCCATGGAAATTTAGGTGGTGGCCCTTGGGAAGCTGCACACGTTCAGCCCAAAGCAACACCAAATCTTCCCAAGTAAACCTTTCAAGAGGCCCCTTCGACACTGCCATATAATCTATATTATTTAAACAGATAATCTGGCAGTGTAGAAAGGGCCCCAGACTCTCTATACTACAACATTCTATGCAATTTCCATTTTGACATTTTCTGTTTTACAGAAGGAAGCTAATTTAGTATACAATATAAGGAGGTAAACCAGCCTGTTTCCCTGAAATCAACACAGAAGATTTCTCAAGAGGTCAACAAAAATGCACTCTATTCTATCCCACAAAAATACATTCCTTTTAATACAGAACACTGATTCTTTGTTACCTTCACTTTCTAAAGTTTTACTAACATCCATACATTAAGTTGTAGGCTTGTTGTTTAGTGCATGATAATTACATGCTTCAAACAGGTATCTTTCACCATTTCTGCCAGTTATCTGATTTCCACTTACTGTGTGCTTAGAATGAGTGAGTACATCAATGTATCCTAGTATCTTTGTTAGCTTCTTTGCTGACCAGCTCCTGAAATCTTGGAGTCTTGAGCAAACACAACCCATGGTGGACATTCTTGCTTAAGAGAGTAAGAGTAATCTGTTTGATTTGACCACTGGGGGGAAAAAGCCAGATCCCATTTCCTAGAGCAGTGTTTCTCAAGCTGTGCTCCTCCAGGTGTTTTGGACTTTGGACTCCCAGAAATCCCAGCCACCTTACCAACTGTGGAGGAGCACAGTTTGAGAAACTCTGGCCCAGAGGATGCTATGAGCACAGAACTGAAACCAGAACAAAACCAAAGTGAACCAGAACACAGTTGGATCTCTATATCTACAAATGCTGTATCCATTAAAAAAAACTTCAGAAAGCAAACTTCTATTTTGCCATTTTAAGAGAAACCATTTTATTATGCAATTTGTGTATTATGGGACGAACATCCACATATTTTGATATACACAAGTATATCCAGCAGATACCAAAGGCCCACTGTTATTATTTATTATGAAGAGATGCGTTTTCGCAAACACCTATAGGAGAAATTGCAATCAAATAACACATAAATAAGATGTAAACCAATGCAAATTCTGCTCATCAAATTTTTCTAGTAAAGCTGAAAAGGTTTATCACCACAATACAAACATTTAAAAAGGGGGGAATCTGGATTAGACACAAAGAAAGGAAACACCAACATTGGAGGAAGGAAGATCAACAGTATAAAATGTGCAAATGACACCATATTACTAGCAGCAAATGGCAAAGTCTTAAAATGACTATTGGAGAAAGTCAATGAAAAAAGAGAAGCATTATTGCCTGCTAACCCCTGAAATAACGAGACCACACACCAATATTGGATTTAAAATATGGGCAACTTTTATTAATTGTTACCTGTTTACCTTTTACTGGATCTCAATTCTATGGATCTTGAACTTGGTGGCAAAGCCGAGGTAGCATCTCTGTCTGGCCTACATCTCGGCTAGATAGGGTGAACCACCCGGGCCCCCTGGACACCCAATCTATGTAACCTCTGAAGGAAATGTGACGGAGAAATCCCTCTCAGAGTATCAGAGACCATAATCTCTCAATTTTTAGTCCATTATAATTCCCCTCACCTAATCAAATTGAACCTTAGGTGAGTGTATTAGTTACTGGCCTTCACCCCTGAAGGGTGTATCTTGGGCGTACACCAAATTTTAGCTTTTCCGAATTATTTTCTGTGACAACCTATTTAATGCCACACCATCCCTAATTTGCCTAGTAACAGTATAGGGTAGGCAAAAAACCCTCTTAGAACATAAAAGGGGAAAAATTCCTACCCGGCCCCCTAATGGCAACCGTAATATACTGTTTAATGGGCGGGAGTGGTGGGTCGACGCTCAGCTTCATAATGAGGAAGGGGGCGGGCCAGTGCTGAGAGCCTGGCTCCGCCCCCTGTAAAGTAGTCCCAACCGGAACTACATTGTCTCTCCTCGTGGGAAGAGGCAAACTCCTTCACCATCTCCACTGCGCAGAGATGATAAAGCTTCTTGCCTGCTAACCCCCGAAATAACAAGACCACACACCAATATTGGATTTAAAATATGGGCAACTTTTATTAATTGTTACCTGTTTACCTTTTACTGGATCTCAATTCTATGGATCCTGAACTTGGTTGCAAAGCCGAGGTAGCATCTCTGTCTGGCCTACATCTCGGCTAGATAGGGTGAACCACCCGGGCCCCCTGGACACCCAATCTATGTAACCTCTGAAGGAAATGTGACGGAGAAGTCCCTCTCAGAGTATCAGAGACCATAATCTCTCAATTTTTAGTCCATTATAATTCCCCTCACCTAATCAAATTGAACCTTAGGTGAGTGTATTAGTTACTGGCCTTCACCCCTGAAGGGTGTATCTTGGGCGTACACCAAATTTTAGCTTTTCCGTATTATTTTCCGCCACAGATTGGGGGCAGATGTCCATCTTGCCCCCATCCCCCACCAAGTCCTCACCACAGCTCCAAAAACTAGCCTCTAAGCACCCGACGTGTTGGTAAATCAAAAAGATGGATAACCTCTGTCTAAAAAAATGGGTCTTGCAACGAGTTAAAACACTGTAGAGTCGGCGAACCCCCTTTATCTAGGGTGCGCACAAAACGCATGGCTCCCATTTTGATTTAGCCAGCTTCCGGACATCACCACCATCATGCCACCCACGGCAAGGAATCACTGATGACAGGGACATTTCAAAACAGCATCAAATCACCAATCATGTTGGTATAATCAGAAAGATGGATATCACCTGCCTCAAAACTTGGGTCTTGTAACGAGTCGAAAACATTATGTAACCCGCGACCCCTTTATCCAGGGTGCGCACAAAAAACCTGGCTCCCATTTTGATTTAGCCAGCTTCTGGACATCACCACCATCATGCCACCCACAGCAAGGAATCATTGATGACCGGGACATTTCAAAACAGCATCAAATCACCAATCGTGTTGGTATGATCAGAAAGATGGATACCATCGTCTCAAAACTTGGGTCTTGTAACGGGTCAAAAACATTGTGTAGCCAGCGCCCCCTTTATCCAGGGTGCGCACAAAAAACCTGGCTCCCATTTTGATTTAGCCAGCTTCCGGACATCACCACCATCATGCCACCCACGGCAAGGAATCACTGATGACCAGAACATTTCCAAAACCAGCAGCCAATCACCAAATGCGTTGGTAAAATCAAAAAGATGGATATCATCTGTCTCAAAACTTGGGTCTTGTAACGGGTCAGAAACATTGAGTAGCAAGAGGAACCCCCTTATCTCGGGTGCGCTCCAAAAAACACCTGGCTCCCTTAATGATTTAGCCAGCATTCCGGGCCTCTTGTATCTCTATCAATCAAAGGGACTCCAGTGGTTAGGTGTTCACGTTGCATCCGTCAATGATGGTGCAGCCCTTTGCCCTAGTATGTTTTATGGATTTTGACCAGAAACAGTAATGTTAAGAGCTTTCAACTTAATGTGACCCTGACCCAGATCGCAGTGAGAAATTGGTCTTTGGTAGAGCCCCCCCCATTGGAGAATTTTAAGGTATAACCCCAACAGGGAGATACCATCCACGGCTACTTTCCAGCCTAGCTGGCTAGGCATGAAAGACACCAAGGTTTGAGGCTCTTGTCCTGTATATCTGCTTCGTAAGCTGAACAATGACTGACAACTTTTGGGGAGGATGAGCCCAGGCACCAGCGTGCACTAAGTCATCACACACTTGACAGAAGGAACACTTAGCCCCACTGATCTGATCCCAGCTCCCAGAGCTCCAGTCTGTCCACTAGACACCATCATCTAGTGAGGTAACCACATCACAGGTACATCTTCTTAAGACACAAAGCTTCAAGAACCAAGCTCAAACCAACGAGGCGTGGTCAGACAATCTCTAATAGCTAGGTCAATGATAACAGATAGCCACCCTACATAACTCAAACAATAACACTGACAGTTTAACAGAAAACCTTTAGAGAATATCAGAGAGGCCACCCCCTTAGGGGACATGGTCAGTGCGTATTGGTTTAAACCATCATATATTGTGGTTTGATAACTTAATCAAAATGGAGGCTATCCCCAACAATGTTAACCTGTTCAGCGGGTGGCCCCACTCATGTTTAGAGGTCGTTTAAACAGCTTGGGTGGTATAATACCAACTGAGTGACCAACCAAATGTAGAAGACATAAGATAAGCGCTCTACAAAACTATTGTTGCGATGACGCTCTATGTGATAATTGCTTTTGCAACACCGCCCTGGGGCCAAAACCCACAGGTTGGAACAACTTGGCTTAGCGAGCTTCGCAGTAGAAATCATGATTTGTCAATCATTAGCCCTTGTTCTGGGGCTTACTCCCCACCCAGGAGACACGGTATTAATAAGAGAGAGCCCTATCACCTTTTCTTTCATGAAGGGCCCCAGCCGAAAATTGGTTTAAGGCTAAACAAATGGCCACAGCTCGCTAATTTTTTTTAATGGTTTTTATTTCAGATAAAGATTGGTCTTTCAAATCTAAATTAATATTTTTCCTTTTTAGGACATAAGGTTAAATTGACCTATTTGGACAGCGTGACACGTTGGACCAGAGCTGACCTCTGACTGGCTAACTAAATTTTACAACTCCATAGCGTCTCATCTTGGAGACGGGTCGGAAACAAAACCTGTTAGTGCTGGCCACCAAGGCTCCCGGGCCACCCTTGGTGCTTTGAATGTAAACAACGGAACTCATCACAACAAGACCAAGACCATATCTCTTGATTTGACTAAGCTCACTCGATGGTTCGGGCTGACCCAGGTTGTGGGACCATCCAAAGACTATCCATATAATTAATAATAAGTTCGGCTGCAATATGGTCATTTAACCAACCATTGGAAGCCCCTTGTACTTAACAGTCAACGGGCTTCAGTCAACCGGGTCCTGAGCTCTCTTAAGGAAATGTCTCAACTTTATTTGATGATGTTCGGTGGTTTTTAAAGTGGGCTCTTGGTCTTTGGACCCCAGACCTTTTTCTTGGGCAAATCCTGAGGAAATAAAACAACAAGGATAGTCATGTTTAATATTCACATCATAGTCACCCATTGACATGAAGTATATAACTCACGACCGCCGTTGTAGTCAGCCTCGTGACGCACATTTTCCGTCCAGTTTCTTCCTCTGTTGGAGCAAGGGATCTTTGACAAGGTAACAATGTTTAGTTATAACCAACCCGTCACTATCTAGGTGAACCCTTTTAATTAGAATCTGGCCCTAAAACCATTTTAGGGACTGTAACCTGGCCCTTTGTTTAAAATGTTTGTGTGCCCCTGGGTTACCCACTGCGCCAACTTCGGCTTCAATGTTTTGTTTTGTTTTGTTTTTATTTATTTATTGATTTATTAATATATGTATATATATATATATATATATATATATATATATATATATATAACATATCATTATTATTATTTTATTTTTAATACTGGCTATCAGCTATCCCCTGTTTGGGTATCAGCCAGCACGCCAACGACTTAAATCTAGACATAGTTTTCTAAGATCTACAGAGACACGCGCTGGAACACCTCAGCAAGCGAGAGTCCAAAAGTGGCAGGCCCAAACCCACCACCTCAACCAATGGCTGATACCAAATGAGAGACTCTCTCCTGGGCACACAGAAGACTGGGCGACTTGGAAGGCACTGAACAGATTGCGCTCTGGCACCACGAGATGCAGAGCCAGCCTTCAGAATTGTTGCTACAAAGTGGAATCCTCGGCATGTGAGTGTGGTAGGCATGAGAAGTGTGTGTGTATGAGCACTGCAGAGAAACTCATATTTGTTTAATCGAATCATAGCATCATAGAATCAAAGAGTTGGACGAGACCTCATGGGCCATCCAATCCAACCCCCCACCAGAAGCAGAAACATTGCATTCAAATCACCCCTGACAGCTGGCAATCCAGCCTCTGTTCAAAAGCCTCCACCGAAGGTGCCTCCACCACACCCTGGGGCAGAGAGTTCCACTGCTGAACGGCTCTCACTGTCAGAAAGTTCTTCCTTATGTTCAGATGGCTCGATGTTTACATTTTTAACGTTCCCCATACATGGGGAACCAGAACATTTTATATTCTTTTTTATTTGAGGGCATTAAGGAACTAGATTCTTTATTCCTCACAAGGACCTCTGGCTTGCCAACAGTCACTGTCAATGGGTTGTTGTAAGTTTTTTCGGGCTATATGGCCATGGCCCAGAGGCGTTTCCTCCTGACGTTTCGCCTGCATCCAACTTTGACAATCACTGTCAAAGTTAAGCATCAATGTTTCCAAATAAAACTCCATCGGCAGAGATTGATAACTCTGTTTTAAGTTCCTTGTGATCCAAAAGTTATAGGAGAAATAGTTTTATTTTGAGATTTTCGAATAAAACGAAGTTTTATTCATAAATGAAACACACCCACACACACATCCAGCTATTCTAAAACGGTATGGCATTCTACACTTGCATTTGTACTAATAATAATTTTCTCTTAGTTTTCAGCACACTTTGCCAGCACACCTTAATGTGCAAGATAACATCTCAAAGGACGTCTTTCCTGGCATTAAACAGCCAGTCTTATAAACTTCACCACCGCAATTTGAAATTTACAGTAAAACTTAAATTTGTAAATGTTTTTCATATGGGCTAAATCTCAGTAAAGAAACTTGACTCTCCCAATGTGTATTCACCATTGTAAAATATTTCCTTCATGCATGTCAGTTCACATGTCAGGTGAGCTATGTCTGTTTTTACTATTTGTATCAGTTGGCAAACTATCGTGATATAGATGCGTGGGCCATGCAGAACATGGCCGGCAGTCATGCTACCGCATGAGGCTCACGCAGAGACAAAATGGCCGCTGGGCCAAGATGGCCACTGAGGCCTCCCAGTTAACATGGCTGCCAGCCATGTAGGCCGTCCCCTGTGCAGAGGAGAACAGGCCACATCCAGCCCTCCCAAAAGGGGGAATGGGGAGGAGGGAAGAAAAGCATCCCCCTCCCGCAAATAGCCAGGCTGCCACCTGGGAGGCAGCAGGAAAGGCCTTTGTCCCAGGGAAACAAGCGAGAGGGGCGGCGCGCGCATGCACAAGCGCCGCTGCTCCCAAAACGCCGGCACAGGCCCAAGGCCAACAGCACCGGAAAAGACAAACGTGCCGGCAGGGCGGCATGGCGCCGCATCGTCATAAGAACCTGGCCTGCCCGAGCAAGAGAGAGAGGGGGAACGGCTTGCGCGTGCACAACTGCGACGCGCCTCCGAAGCCGGTGCAGGCCCAAAAGAAGCAAGGGATCCCAGAGGGAAGAGGGGCCCATCCCAGAGGGCACCGTCCGCCCCCCGATGCCATTCCCCTGGTGCCAGGCCCTAGCCCACTGTCTCCAACTCAAGCTGGGCAGGGAAGAAACAGAAGCCTGGCCCGGCCGCCATGCTGGAAGTAACATGGGCCATACTCTGGCCCGGCCTAGGCCCAGCCAAGCCTCAACTATGCTGTGAGGGAAGAGGTTGAAACGGGGGTGAGGGAGCAGGGATGGCGTCTCTCCCAACACCCCCGGTCCAGGGGAGGAGATTGAAAAGGGGAGCGAAGGAGGGGAAAGAGGGCGAACCCCAGGCCCTCCACCCCCAGCCCCAAGACCAACCTTAAGCGTCCTCTTCCCTCGACGCTCAGGTTCATAATGAGGAAGGGGGTGGGCCAGTGCTGAGAGCCTGGCTCTGCCCCCTGTAAAGTAGTCCCAACCGGAACTACATTGTCTCTCCTCGTGGGAAGAGGCAAACTCCTTCATCATCTCCACTGCGCAGAGATGATAAAGCTTCTAGTTGAACTTTAGGAAAGCAACAATTGAACATTTAGAAAATATTCCCCTGCCACCCCTCTCGGTATTGTTTTTCTCGAAAATACCTATAGGCTAAATGTCGCATTTTCTGTAATAGACTAACAGTTGAAAAGCTGGAAAGGTTTTTTTTTGAATAAGAACAGTATAAGAAAAATGTGCTTTAAAACAAGTGCTTCTTGGATATAACCTGTTTCTCTCCTTTAACAACAACCTCTCATGATTTACTTTCACTCTCCTGATATAAACTGATCCCCTCCACATTTATTGCTGTTTGATATTCATTTAACTTGTAGGACTTTTTTTTTTGTAAATTGGAGCAGTGTTTTATACCTAATAATAATAATAATAATAATAATACTTTATTTATATTCCGCCATTCTCACCCCGAAGGGCAGATTACAGTACACATACACGGCAAACATTCAGTGCCGTTTTTGGGATGGGACAAAGACAGACAGAACATAAAGGAGGTTTATATCCAGTTGAACATCCAGCCTGTTGGCATCTTTGGAAGTTGCCAGCCACAGGGGGTGCTGTCGCTCCATCCTCTATGACGAAGAGCCATCAGGACTTCCTTCTTTGTTTTGGCATTCTTTGATCTTTTTCTTTCTTTGATTTTTTTCTTTATGGTGTCGTAAAATACCTCTCCCATATTAGTGGTACCTAATTTCTCTGATCACAGCTGTAAGCTGTTTTCGAACTGCTTAGGTAAACAGTGAGCAATGCTCACAGATGGGTGCTCACACCGACCCAGAGCTTCAAACTTGCAACTTTTTGGTTGGTAGATCTTATCATTGCTGGTGATTTATCAGATGTGCTACAGCCCCAGCCCAAGACAAGCTCATGCAAAATTTATCCTCCCCAAAAAAACTTCAACATTTCTATTTGAACCTGCTTTTCAGACATCTCTGATCCACAAGTTACTAGTCACCTCAGATAAACTCCTGTTTCTATTTAACTTCTGTTTCTTTTGCTCTTAATACTGCCTAGTTCATCTATTCCATGAACCCTGTGGAAAGTAGAATGAAGATTGCCATTTTTTCTGGAATCCCATTAAAGATAAGGAATTTTGCAAATAAAAAAAAACTGCAGCAAAGCCAACAGACTCCATGGCATCTGAAATGCTGATAATTTAATTGTGGCACTTTACCCAGCTTTCCCTGGATGCTTTTCTCTGTTGCCATTTCCTTCTTCATCTTTCCCATAGCTTCACTTTCTATGCACCGTTTGCAAATAGTCCACGTTTTCTACAAATAGATGACTAGGCTTTTTCTACAAATGGTAACATTTGCCCAGGGAACTGGGATCACTTCTACTATTTCAATTGCTATGAAGCAGACTTCACTCATTGGGTAAATACTGCAAATCAATAATAGGTTTCTCTGTTTTTTAAAAAAATAGAGCTGCACATTTTGCAGCACAGCTCTTGTCCTAGAAGTGATGGAGAATAACTTTTCTCTTTGAAAGGAAAATTAAACCCTATCTATACTGTTATATAGTGCACTTTGAAACTGCATTATATGTTCAGTGTAGAGTCATAATGAAGCTGAACCAGAGGGGCCTAAGAATCCTGACCAGATAAGGCTTTCAATGGGGAATAGATGGCAACTAGGTAAACTGTTTTGGACATGTCCTCCAACACACTCTGGGGGTTTTGAAAATGTACATGAAATTGGAGGTCATGTTGCATTGGAATTGCACCCAAGTAGATTTCATTCAACAACTTAAATGACTTCTGAGGCAGTGGATTGCACTACATTTTATTTAGACCAGGCATGTTCAAAGTCTAGTCTGGGGGCCAATTGTGTCACCTGTTCAAATTTCTACCGATCCTCTCCAGGCCTCCCTCCCTCCCTTGCTTCTTTCCTTCCTCCCTCCCTCCCTTGACTTCATTCCTTCCTCTCTCTCTCCTTTTTGACTTTCTTTCTTTCCCCCCCCCCCTTCCTTCTTGAGGATCAGGGCTTCAGAAAAGGTGGGCTCCTCAGGAAGAGAGAAAGAGAGATGTATCCCTTTACCCTGATTAAGTGTTGCCTTCTCCTCAGGTGGCTCCAGATTCTAACATCCCATCCCAGTGGTGCCTCCTCTCTCTCTCTCTCTCTCTCTCTCTCCAATTTTTCTTTATTTCTTTGCAAAGGAAGGCTCATCAATTGCCCAGCTTGCCCCAGGTGCTCACTGCTACATCTGCTGTCATCCCTGCTGCTCCATAGCCAGGAAGGCATGGCCAGGAAGGCTTCTGCCTGGCTTCCCTCCCTCCCGCCCCCCCTTCTTTGCCCTGCCTTCATCTTGCATCCCACCTCAAGTTGTTCAAAAAGGCTGCCCTTTGCTGAAGCTCCTCCCTTGAGAAGTAAAGGGGAGAGCCAGGCGGCAACTATAAGCCCCCCCCCCCCGCCACAATCAAAGCCCTCCTGACAGATGGTCATGCCACCTCTGCTGAAAAGCCTCAGGAGAAGGCAACTCTACCAGACTCTGAAGCAACATATGCCACTGTCTGAAATGACTTGAAGGCACACAACAACAACAACAATCCTAATTAATTTGACTCTCATCAGCCAAAAGCAGGTCCAGACTTCCCATTGAAAGACTGGTACATTTATGTTGGTTAAAATTGTTCTTAGTTTTATATATTGTATTGTTATTTCATTGTGTTGGGTTTTTTTGTTTGTTTATTTTGGTTTTGCACCACAAATAAACATATACAGTGTGTATAGGATTGTGTTTAATTTTTTTTCCAAACTATAATCTGGTCCCCCAACAGGCTGAGGGATCATGAGCTGGCCCTTGGCTTTAAAAGTTTGGACATCCTTGCTTGAGACTCACGATAAAAAAGGTAAATAGGGAACTAACAAGTCCCAATATCAGCATATTTTTCTTTCCTTGTGCCAAAATAAAAATATTTGTGCACAGTGATGTATGTGTTGTGTACAACAAGTAGCAATACCACCAATTAAATAAAGATGAGTTCCATGACAACAAAACAGATAAAGGCAAGGGTTAAGTATGCAAACTTGGGAAAGAGGTGGCAACCTAGATGTTGAATTCTTCTGCAAGCCAATGTTAGTTTTTTTTTTTAAGTATCTGAACAATATTTTTTGGGGCTTTGAAATTACACCTGTGAATTATTTCTATTTAAAAGTCACTTGCATTCCAAAATGACACCAACTTGCAACTTATTTAGAAAGTTTTTTGGACCTGTATGGCATCTCTGTTCTTATTTATAAGCAACTTTGGATCCCTTGTTGGGAGAGAGAAGGGATAGAAGAGATAGAAATCCAGCCAAGAAATAAATATGCAATAGAACAGATGTTCCTGGATAAAACATATTTAGATCCATTCTAATCTGATTTTGCCCCAGTTAGTTAAACTTTTCACTATCATCCTGAGATATAACTTGTGCTGTGGTATTGTCATCAGGAAGGTGACTGCTGTTTCTATAGTCTCAGCCATTGTGCCTTTAGTAATATAAGTCTTGCTACCATTTCCTACCATTTCCTCACTAGATTATCTAGGTTAGAAACTATTCTGATAGCCACTGTTATCAATATATCACTAAATCTCTACAACACTCAATGTAGTATACTCTTGGAGGGTTATAAAAACCATTTCACATCTAGTCTACCATTTCTTTCCTCTGTTGTTGTTTATTTGTTCAATTGCTTCTGATTCTTTGTGACCTCATGGACCAGCCCATGCTAGAGCTCCCTGTCAGCCATGGCCACCCCCAGCTCCTTCAAAGTCAAGCCAATCACTTCAAGGATTCCATCCATCCATCTCGCCCTTGTTCTGCCCATCTTCCTTTTTTCCTTCCATTTTCCCCAGCATCATCGTCTTCTCCAAGATTTCTTGTTTTTACAGTATGTGACCAAAGTACTTCATCTTTGCTTCTAATATCCTTCCCTCCACTGAGCAGTCGGGCTTTTTTTCCTGGAGCATGGACTGGTTTTATCTTCTTGTGGTTCAAGGCACTCTCAAAATTTTCCTCCAGCACCACAGTTCAAAAGCATCTATCTTCCTTCGCTCAGCCTTTCTTATGGTCTGCTCTCACTTCCATAGGTTGCTACAGGAATACAATTGCTTTAACTATGCAGATCTTTGTTGCCAGTGTGATGTCTCTACTCTTCACTATTTTAATGAGATTGGTCATTCATCTCCTCCCAAGTAGTAAACGTCTTCTGATTTCCTGGCTGCAGTCTGGGTCTGCAGTAATCTTTGCACCTAGAAATACAAAGTCTGTGACTGCCTCCATGTTTTCTTCCTCTGTTTGCCAGTTATCAATCAGTCTGGTTGCCATAATCTTGGGTTTTTTATGTTTAACTGCAACCCAGCTTTTACACTTTCTTTTTTCACCTTGGTTAGGGGGCTCCTCAGCTATTCCTCACTTTCAGCTATCGAAGTGGTATTATCTGCATATCTAAGGTTGTTAATGTTTCTTCCAGCAATTTAAACTCCAGCCTAGGATTCGCCAAGCCCCACACATCGCATGATGTTTTCTGCATACAAGTTTAACAGCTAGGGTGAGAGTATACAGTCCTACCATACTCCTTTCCCAATCTTGAACAGGGCTGTGGTCTGTTCTTACCGTTGCTACTTGGTCGTTGTACAGATTCCTCAGGAGACAGACAAGGTGGCTTGGTATCCCAATACCAATACCAAGCACTTGCCACAATGTATTATGATCCACACAGTCATAGGTTTTAGAACAGTCACTAAAACAGAAATAGATATTTTTCCGAACCTCTCTGCCTTTCTCCATTATCCATTAACTTTCCTTGGTTAGTGGACAGGAAGCCAAGTACTACCAAAGAGTACTTTTCAGTAGTGGCCCTGAACAGAATCTGGTTCATTAATTAAGATGGCATAATTAGTTACATTAGTACAAGTAGTGTCAAGAAGAGATAACAGACACATGTGCTAAAGAAAGACATTAGAAAACTAGGTTGCTCAGAGCTCCTTGTGTTTGCTTTCTTTTGCCACTGCTTCGTGACTCTGGATAAAATATAGCTACTAGCATTGAGTCCCAACAGGATTCTGGCCTTGGGCTCTTTTCACAGTATAACTAAAAACAGAAAGCTTAGCCAAGCATCCAGTCTTTTCAATGAAATTTTTTAAAAGGTAGCCTATTTCACCTATTATCAGCTTTCAGTTTCCTGCATTATTCTCTTGCAAATCTCTTGAAAACAAATTAAACTCACCAGGTGTTGTTTTGTATGCAGCTACTGACATCTGGCTTTCAGGATTTGAATGCTAATGTGGAAAAGGAGTCAAACATTTTATTTGCAGAAATAATAATGAAGTCCTCCTTCAACACTTTGGATTTCTTTTTCTAAAAATAATATTATTGTACAAATGTACTGTGCTTTTCATTGCCCAATAAAATAAAGTGGTAATGCTAATTAGCACCAAAGCGCCTGATAAAATTTAATGCAAGCAGGAATAAAATGGGTGTGTGTGAGAGAGTACACATGTGTGTGTGTGTGTGTGTGTGTGTGTGTGTGTGTGTGTGTGCGTGTGTGCCTTTTTCTTCTGTATTGGGAGGACATCCACCAGCACAGTCTGAGTCCTCCAAATATCTTGGAATTAGAAGACAGACATCTTCCCCAAATGCATTTCTCTCCTGAGTTTCCAAGTTCCTACAATTCAATACAGCTCCTCCGGGAGCAATGTCAATTACACGATTGCCAATGCAAATGGCATTTTAAAGAGGCCCCGGAGCAAGCAAAGCATGTTAATGCCAACAGAGGTGTGAATATTTAGAGCACGGCTCCTATGAGTTCTTCACCCCATCCTCAATCTTTATTTGATTGGCTCTAATCCTGGCATGTCTTACGACCCTTATTTGCCTTTGTCACTCAAATTCACCCATTAAAACAATCTATTTTCCAGAACCAGGCAGTGTAGAATTCAGCAGCAGCAGCCAAAAAGAGATAAACTCCAATGTAGGGAAAGCGATAATGAGAAGTCTACTGGTTTTCTTTGCATGACAGGATATTCCTATTAAGATAAAATGTTTTCCAAAAGCTTCTCAGAAGCTGGCAATGGAATACTTTAGTTAATAAGAGAATGTAATGGCATATTAATAGAGTATGATGCAGGATGGGGAAAATTTGTTCCAACCGGGACTCAGCCTCCCATTTAATGATTAGAATTCCTTCATGGATGGCAATACATTTCTCCTTGTAAATAGTAGCAATGCCCCTACAACTGCATACATCATCCAACCTGTTTGTTGCTTGTAAAGCAATTTGACAGGCAAAAAGAAAGCAACCATATTACCCAAAATGCATTATGCTCCTACCCCATAAAATGTATTTTGATTTTACCACAGGGCACAATACCATAAAGTAAATACACAAAGTCAAGGAAAGGAGTTTTTTTTTTCTAGAACATTCAGCTTTTTTTCAGACATAAGTTCATTCCATCAGATTTCAACCTCAAATTGTTATTTTTAGTGTTTACTTTTCCTGCTGTGTGTTTTTTTAAAAATACAGAAGAAATTGCAAGCATTCTGTAAGCATTTCACCTACTATACAAATGTTTGCAAATGCTTCTTTTCTAATATATGCATTTTGTCCCCCCTCCCTCAACATATACATTTTTGTATGCAGTTTTCCCTAGTATGCCCGTGTGTACACTTTTTAATTGAAGTGGTGCACTGCAAAATTCAGAGAGATCATCACACCCTTTACAAGGTGATGGGATTGTGTGTTTTTGTGAGACAAGTGGTTATGCTGAAGGTGGCACTGTTACTGGTAGGGTCTCCCATGTGAAACAGGCTTTTGCTGAAGACCTACACTAAATGTACCAAGCAGTTACTGGGCAGCAGGAATAATGGGCAACAACACTGAAAGAGTATCTCTCAGAAAAAATGGCAGTGACAGCACAGGTAACACTTCTTAGCACTGCAGAGAAGGATACATGATAAACCCCTTTTTAATGCCTTTTACATCAAAAACCCTGTGGAGACAATCCAAAATTGAACAGAAAGTTAAAGTCCCAGGTTAGATGGTACTTAACTTACTTTGGCACAGCAGATGACAACTACAAGTAATGCTGTGGTTAATAAAACAATTGGACTCAAACCAAAAGGATGTTCAGCTATTAAAAATAAATAATAAATAATAAAACTTTACTTATACCCTGCTCCATCTCCTCCAAGGGGACTCGGTGCGGCTTACATGAGGCCAAGCCCATCAGTGCAGTATGTATATAATAATACAAAACATAACAATAACCAGAAAATAAAATACATAAAATGCAAAGAAATATAATAAACGACAACAGGCAATATAAAACATGCAATTAAAAAACAGAGGATTCCACTGGGCAGGGCCACCTTCAAGGCTAAAATTTTAAAAACTCTGTGAGATAGGATGGTGCAGATCATCAGGATGAGGATGCGAGAATGAGGGAGGATTAAATTGCACAAACTATAAATAAAGTGCTTCTAAGGATGTTTAGTGCAAAGTTTGGTCAGGGAGTTTCTTACATTCAACCACTGAAGGCACATTGGAATAGCCAGGTTTTCAGGTTCCTCCTACGATTGAGCAGGAGGACCTCTGTCTTGTCAGGATTGATCCTCAGCTTATTCGTCCACATCAGGTCTCAGGCAGGTTCATACAAGGGGATGCAGTGAACCAAATAGCCTGAACTTGAGCTGTATAGGGCTTTAAAGGTTGTAAGCACCACTTTGAATTGTTTCTAGAAACAAAATGGCAACTAATGAAGCTATTGCAACAGGGGGTTTTCTCTAGGGCTGGTCAATTCGTTTCGTTAATTCGTAATTCGTTAAAAAATTCGTTAATTTTTGAATTACAAAACGATTACAAAACTTATTTTTAAACCTGGAAGTGTTTTTAAATATCGAAACGGCAGGCGCCAAAAAATTTTGTATTTCCGTCCATTTCGGAAATACGTAAGATGGCTGCCTGGCTTGCTGGGAGCTCTCCTCTCTCGGCGCCGGCTGAGCAAGCGAGAGGGCGAGCGGCGAGCGAGAGGGCGAGCGAGCGGCGAGCGAGAGGGCCCGCCAGAGTGAGTGCCTGCCTTCCCTCAATAATAATTTCTCCTCCCTATTCTACAAAATTAATAATTACATTTAAAAAATATTTTAAAAATATTGAAAAAAAAGGGCGCCATCTTTACAAAATGTTTTGCAAATATTTACGAAATTTTGTAAATACCGAACTTTTTTTTTGGAAAATTTTGTAATTATTTTAAATATCGAAACAAAAAAACACCCCAATTACAAATCGATTTTAGAAACAAATTTTTGCGTTGTTACCCAGGCCTAGTTTTCTCCTCCCTGTAGCCAGTCTCAGTTAGCAATACTCTTTGAAGACAGCCCCACATAGCGTGTGTTACAGTAATCCAGATGGGATGTAACTAAGTCATGTGCTACTGTGACCAGATCAGGCGTATCAGGGAACAGATACAGTTGGTGCACAAGTTTTAATTGTGCAAAGGCCCTCCTGACCACCACAGATACCTAGATCTCCAGGTTCAGTACCAGGTCCAAGAGGACGATCAAACTGCATACCTGGGTCTTCAGGGGGAGTGTAAAACTTAGTACTTCTGAACTGTCCAAAACTATTTTTATGGCCATTATTTGCATATAGTGTGGCCCATTAGCCATTTTGCTAGATAATTGCATGCAGTGCATCTTGAGCTATAATTGTACACACTACACATAAATAAGTATGAATGTATTAATAAGATTCTAAGTATCTGCAAAATGTCTCTTTCTTGATTGCATTATCATGCAATGTACAGAACAGATTTCTTAACTCACATTTGCAAAGCATATCAATACAAAAATGTATCCTACTCAAATATATACTGATTATACTCATTATACATTTCATTCAATAACAAAAATCCTTTGATTTGACTTATTGTGATGAGTTGTCTTTACATTTACTTAAGCTCCAAATTCAAGAAACCGACGATGGTTAAGGGCCATGCTCTAAACAGTTACAGTATTTGGGCAATAGCTGGGCAAAATATATCTCTCCAGATATTGCTGCCTGTAGCACCCAGCATTCCTCACCATTTTCAAAACTGCCTAAGGTTAATGGGAGCTGAAGTCCAAAAAAAAAGTTGTAAAGGGACATCCAATGTCCTATCCAATCCTGAGATATCATCAGCTTCTCAACTACCTGATGAAATAATTTGGTATCAGTGACAGCAGGATGGACCTAAATCTTAGATTTTTCTATTTACTTAAATAAACACATGAAGTCTCTGCAACTGAAACATATGAGAGAGAGAAATGAGAGGGGGAAGTGTATGAATAGAATTCGGAGCACATGCCCTTTGGGGCACATGTGGGTTGGACCACCCATTCAGGAAATACAGACCCATAGACTCCTGTACGTAGCCTCCAAGATGCTAATCAAGAATCAGTTTGACCTCCAGACCAATGGCAGTTTCATGCAGTATGACAACAACAGCATAACTAGTTCTTTTAAGTAGAATTAATGCTGCAGCTGATGTTTTCCCCCAAATGTATTATTATTATTATTATTATTATTAGTAGTAGTAGTAGTAGTATTTCTTAATGTCCTCTCCTTGGAGCTTTCTTTTTACTCATTCACACGGTTATAGATTACATAGGATAAAACAAACAAAACAAAACAAAAACCCAGGATGAAATTCCATAAACCAAAAAGGATTGAGCATTTGCATTGTTAGTAAAGCTTACAAAGATGGGGAGATGATTTTGACTAGTCTCCTTTTTCCCTGAAGCCTCTTGTACATCCCAAAATCTGCTCCGTAGCACTGGGACACCCTCTGCAACAAGCCTTGGCAAGATTTAGGAGAGATTGGGTGACTCCTATTGGCTCTTGTTAGCTAATAGCGTATAAAATGTCATCAGATTCCATAATTAGTCTGGCCAGATCAGAGGATGATTAGCGGTACCTGGAAGATTAACACTGCAATTGTTTTATGTCATAGTAGAGAATTATGTTCACATTTTTTTAAAGTTATTGACCTTATTATTAAGATTTATTGGTACCATTTTATGATGTTTTATTAATGCAATTATACTTCATATTCTTATTTCCATAATTAATACTATTCCCATTAATGCAGTTTAATTTTATTTCCTGTCTAGTTGCACCTAAATTAAGACTGCCAGGTTATCAGCCAGAACCATGCCTATTGCTTTGTGAAGGGAGAGGTGAGAAGGACCAGTGGAGGAACTGGTGACAAGAGCTGGACGTGCCTCTGTTTAATCTTTCCTCACAATCCACCAGTAATGCTATAGCAATATTGGAAAGGGATTCTTAGCTAAAAGATTCAGCTGGAAGAAGAATATATGCCTTTCCCTGACTGGATGGAACTGAATGGGATCTTGTTGTGCTCCATGAACCATTCAGGATTAAATGTTAAGGAGTCCTGTCCCATATCCAAACCTAACATCAATTCAGCAGATGCTAGAATTGGTTTTTGTGATGACCTCACTGGAATTGGACAATGAAGCGTCTTTCTTTGAGACTGACTACTTTAGAACCAGGCAAAAATTCCCATTTTTGGTTTCTGATTTGTGCCCGTTTCTTCTATTCAAAGAATGGCCTGTTTGTCCTAGTCAGAAATCAGAAAACAAGTCACTAGCAAATGACATCTTATGAAACATTGAAAGCCTAGCCGTTGAATGAACGAGTGCTGAGATTATTAAGAATGGCAATAGTGTTGCTTTAGGAGATATTAAGACAAACAACTTAATTATTTTGAATGAATATTTTTCAGAGTCTGTAGAATTTCTCTACTAAAAGACACCTTGTCCTTCTTGTTTTTAACTTTTTTTAAGTTGTGTCGCCATACTCTGAAAAATTTAAAGCCCTCAAATGCTAATGCCAATTTGACATAACTATGCTGAGGAAACCTTTGACAGGCTTGGAGATAGTTTACATGTGCCAAAGATTTGGAAAACATTCTTTAAGTACTGTTGTTTGAAGTTGGGAATCCAAATGACCTCTAATTACCTCGCACCGCTTCAGAAGCAGAAAAACAACCCCAACTAAACAGCAGTGATAGCTTCCCTTTCCCCACTATATAATCAGGCCCCTTCCACACAGCTTATAAAATCCCACATTATCTGCTTTGAACTATGTTATATGGCAGTGTGGATTCAGATAACCCAGTTCAAAGCAGATATTGTGGATTATCTGCCTTTATATTCTGGGTTATATGTCTGTGCGGAAGTGCCCTAAGTTTAAATAAAGGTTCAGCTAAACCCAGAATCAGGAACAGGAAGCATTCCAGTCTCATGAAGACAATGAGTTCTTCCCCAAAATAAATCCCAAACCCATTATCCCCTGAAATAATCACATCTTATGTTAAAGAGCTCTCACAGGCAGAAGGGGGCAGTGTGGATATTGAAGCAGACTCAAGAATTCTTCCAGTGAAAGGCTTTATTGAGTTTCCCACTACACTGTACACCAATCATAAACTGTGAAACTTTCATAATTTGTACCAGTCACATCCATGGCTATTCTTTTCAAATGTCTCAAAATGTCAGTGTCTGTAATAGTGAAGTGTATCAGATCTGGGAGAATTCCCCTAAAATCCTTCCTTGGCCAACAGGGGAAATAAAGCACTCGCTGACTCTACCCTCCACCCTATGTGTCTTCATTGGAATCAATCAGAGCTTGACATTCTGGGTGAGCCCCGATATTTCAGACAACAATACTTTTTCACTTTACTGGCAGAACAATGTGGTATTTTATAGGAATTTTATTTGTTCTGTGTTGATGTGAAAAATTTCCAGCAGAGCATATCAAGGTACCAGAAGAAACAATTTGCTGCAATATGTATCTAATAGGGTTGTTAAGTTTGGTTCGGAAAAACCTAAAATTCAGAAAAACGTAACAAATTTGGACTTTTGAACCAATTTTGAACCATCCAGGAATAGTGGGAGGAGCAATTCCAAATTTGAACCACTTACCCATTTTTCAGAATTATTTTTGGATGTCTCCCACAGTTATTTTGATTTTCAGAACCATTAAGCAACTTTGGCAAAGCCTAAGCAAACGGTTTTAAAATCTCGCGGTTTCCCTTCCCTGGCGCGTGGCAGCGATGCAAAGAGGGACGAGGTGTGTGTGGCTAAGCAGCAACACAGCTCTTCTTGAAGGCCATGCCCCCAGTGGTAGAGATTTCAAAAGGTCTTGCTGTTAAACTACAGGACCTTTTGCAATCTCTACCACTGGGGGCGTGGCCTTCAATAAGAGCTGTGCTTAGCCACACCCACCTCATCCCTCTTTGCATCGACACTCACCAGGGAGGGGAAACTGCGAGATTTTAAAATTGTTTGTTTAGGCTTTGCCAAAGTTACTTGCTTAATGGTTCTGAAAATCAAAATAACCATGGGAGACATCCAAACATCACAGAATAATTCCACACTGCCTTGCTGCTCATTAGCCGAGATGGTTGAGCAGCAGTCTTTGTCTAAATATAAAATAAAGTGAATCTACAAAGGTGTCTAAAGAGAAGGCAGCAAAGCCTTTCCCACAAAAAAAAAAAAACCCTTTCCCTGCAATAAAGATAGCATGTGTCCACCACAAAAGGGGAACTCCATGGCTTTCCACACACACACACAGTTTGTGCTACACAAAGTTTCTGGAGTAGAACAACTACTTTTCAACTAAATCTGGCTACCAGTATTAAAAAAAACTCCAAAATCAGCACAGTAAATAAAGAACAACACTCAAAAAACAGGGGAATTCCAGACAGGAAACAATCAGGGCCAGCTAACACCTCCTAACAAAGGATTCCCCAGGCAGGAAGCAGCCAGGCTTTGAAGCTGTGAGGCCATTCAATGTTAATTAAGATGAACAATTGCAACATTCGCACTTGCCTCCACCAGACAAGAGTTCTTTCTCCCACCCTGGTCATTCCAGAGTGAGTTAGTCCAGAGATAGATAGTCCTCACTTGCCTAGATTCCAGCAGACTTCACAACCTCTGACCGCCTGAGAGTGAGAGAGAGAGAGGCTCTCGCACCTATGTTCATACAAAGAAACAGTGCAAAGATTGAGAGAAGATAAAGGTTCTATTCTCCCATGCAATCCAATGGCAGCAAAATAGCCTACTGGCAGAGCTCCCGCCTTGGAAACAAAATCCTCCCAAGCCTCCCCGGGTCGAACCCTGGTCAGGGACAAAAATATCAAAAACAGGGGAGTGCACAGAGAGTTGCATAGCTCAAGTAATATCAAATTAAAACCTAGAGCAGAGTCACTTTTCCACTGACATTGGAGTTTTCACTCTCCCTGGACTCTGTTCTACCTAGAACCAAGAATTATTTTCCTGTGGAATTAACCCTGCCCTTTCTACACATTTGGGTTTCTGCTGTTGCTGCCTTCTCTTCTCCTCCTCATTATAACCACTCACCCACCCCCACCCAGTCCATCTCTTTCCTCTTTTTATGCTGTGAAGTTGCCTGCTTTATTTTATTTTGCTTCTGGCTCCTGTCTGGCTTGTAGCCCAGTCTCTTGAAAAGAGGTGTGGGATGTAACTTGGAGACAGGCTTTACCCACTCATAAAATTGTAATTAAGATGATTTCATCTTGTTTGTTCGTTTTGCTATTTTTGTATTAGGTGCATATGTTCTACACTTCTCACGTCCCACACGAATAGTGAGATCTGTAGAAAAATTGAAGAAGAATTATCTGGAATGTGTAGAATGCACACTTGGCTTGGAAAACTCTGGAGCTGTGGATTCATTCTCTAGTGTGATGAGGTTGAATAATAATAATAATAATAATAATAATAATAATCTTTATTTATACCCCGCCACCATCTCCCCCAATGGGGATTCATGGCGGCTCACATGAGGCCAAGCCCAAACAACAAGTACAATAAAATAAAATACAGCAAAATAAAACCAAAGCACAAACACAAACAGCACAGCAAAATATAAAACATATGAATACAATAAACGATGTGTGCAATACATAAGAAAGCAATAAACAAACATAATAACAGTGAGCAGGCCACATGTACATAAAATGATTTAAAAATTCAGTGTGAGATAAAGGAGCAGAATTATTTGCAAGGGAGAACTCATAGAGAGCCAGGGAGACCGACAGGCCTTCGTACAAAGGGGGAGGGTGTACTCCTAGGACAAGAACGTTGAGGGGAGCAATAGCTTAAGAATATGTGACTACTCTCCCTTGCACCCACAAGGCGAGCCTGAGAAACTGGCAGGGGCAAAAGGAGGGCCTCCCCCGAAGAATGAAGAGCTTGAGCTGGTTCATGGAGAGAGATGTGGTCACAAAGGTAGGCAGGTCCCAAAATGTTTAGGGCTTTATAGGTAAGAACCTGTACCTTGAATTGGGATCAGAAGATGAACGGCAGCCAATGAAGCTCCTTAAACAGGGGGGTTGATCACTCCCTTTAAGTTGCCCCAGTTATTAATCTGGCTGCCGAGCCAGACATGTTTCTGTATACAATTCATACATGCAGAACTGTGCAATATTAAGATCAAACTTTATTTAGTTAACTAGACATTGGCAATTGCAAATCACAAAGAGTTACAGCTCTTACAGACATAAAATTACAGAATTAAAGAGTTCACAGACTTGCTTTTAGCTTGAATTTATAAAGAGTTTGTGATATAAATAAAATAATTCCATGGCAAAAATGACATTTTTTCAATTTCATTCAGTAATCATCATTAACATGATATTGTAATCTCACAGATAATTTTTTATCAGATTTCTTCCGTTATAACTGTCTTCTGTGGATTATAAATTTATTAGAAGCCGATATCACCACTACGATTCATTGCATATCAGTTGTGGTTGTGCAGTTGTTTAAACTGAGTTAAGAGACAAGTCTTCAAATTTACAATGGAAATGCTAATGGACATTGTTATTTGTTATGTTTTATCCAGAAATGCAAAATTATTAATTACTTGAGCTCTTTAAAAACCATGTCCTCTCTGTAACAACCAAATGTATTGTAAAACAAACTTGGGTTAAAACCTCAGTAGAGGAAGATGGAAGAAAAAAAAACAAGACAAGAAGAACTAGATTAAAGCAGGACATTTCCTTACTGTTTTGCAAAAGTGATAATAATGTGTCACAATGTCTGTCAAAGATAACTGCTAATTTAGCCTGATTAAATGTGGGGGAACACACCCCAGTGAAAGAAGTAGGAAGGTTTTACTGGCTATCGCTTAAGCTTCATTTCTAAAAGTCCAGATAGAGAACTCCCATTTTTATCCTCTTTCAGAGCAATTGATGTAGATGGGTGTATCTTGGGGTGCTTCCAGACAGCACCAAAAAGTGGGACAAAGAAGTGAGTTTTCAAAATGTGGGACCTCAAAGAGAGTCTAAACACAGATAGGCAGTCGTGCTGCATGGTCTCCTGCCAGCCACAAAGATGTTTTTTTGAAGCAGATTAAGATGAAGGACAGACGCGGGACATTACGTGGAAGTTTTTAAAAAATCACTTCAGGTCCAATGCATAACAGGAAAAAAAAACTTCCCTCAGACATCTGTCTTCTCTCAATTGTTAATTCCAGCTCTGTTTAACATTACAAAGTGTAAAAGATAGAATTAGGGAGAGTTGTATTTGCTTTTCACTTGTGCTTCCTTGAGCCACCTGTGTCTCCAACAGCGGATCAGCTGTTTCGGGCTTTTCCAAAATGCATGTGCTCTTGAGGAGTCCACACAGGAACAAGGAAAGGAAAGCACGTTTTCCATAACTACTGGGATACACAGGCATGGAGGAATCAGGTTTAAATGACTTCTTTTAAACAAATGTTTTCCAGCCCTTAACTCAATTCCTCCTGATTCCTCCTGCACTTTGGCTAAATGTCATTTAGTCACCCACCTATTTTGACCACTACCTCTCAGGTTTTACAGCATGTGTAGAATGGCCCCTGGTTACTTACAAAAACTTTCCATGCATCCAGAATGGTCATTTACCATAACGGCAAACCTCCAGGAGATCTAATCACCATAAATATGCCCCACCTGCTTAACAAATGGTGCCATTTCCTCACCAGTTCCCCATATCCTCACTGAATGAGAACAAATGTATCTATCAAATATCAATTTTTCCAACATTTAGACAATCCCAGTGTTCTTGTTCTTCTGGGTGTACCTGTATGCAGTTATATGTATGTGCATACGTGTGCCTGTGCACCTGTCTATCTGAAAGCCATAATTTACTTGAAGATTTTGCCAAATGGCTCAATTTAAAACAGAATACTTTTGGCTGTCATCCAAGCTTCATTAAAAAGTTTCATGTTCAAATTCTAAATTAAGGGAGTTGGGTCATTGGGGGGGGGGGGGGAGGAGAGGCAGTTATAACTCATAAGGAAAACTGAGTAGACGCTTCATAACCTGGCAGATTGTTTATCTTTTTGTTGTTGTTCCCATCTACATTGTAATATCCCAGTTCGGTCTGAAAAATCAGAAATTGAGCTTTCTAGTTACAAAAGTAAAGCTGCCATAACTCAGCAGGAAATTATCACAGATGTCTCCAGCTAAAATCAGAGGCCATGATCCTATTGTATACTATGGACTTTATTACACCAGCTTAATGTCTTCACAACAATTTCATTGTTAACGTGAACAAGAGCATACCAGAAGCATATCAGTTTGAAAGAAATCATTATCACACCTATTTGCAATTGTGCTGCTGTTTCCCCATTCTTTGCTTCTTCTCCCACAGTCCTCTCTTTTCCTGCTTTGCTTCTTATTTCCTCCAGCTGCACTCCTCGTTTTCCATATGCTTTTCAAAACAGGTCTTTCCATCCCACAAAATATTTTTAAAAGGAAGTGCAGAAGCAGATATGGGTCCCTTTCTCTTTTCTTCTTCTTCTCCATTTGAATACCCCTTTCTCCATTAGAAGGAATAACTCTACTGGTGATTGGGTGGACTGATTATCCCAAAGGGATGGGATGTTTGCTTAAGGAGGAGGTGTTTCGTGGCTGGAGAAAGACTTAAATTGGAGCTAACCTTGCTAAGCCTCCTTCTCCCTTTCAGGAGGCTCACTCTTCTACACGCAAAGCCAAACTCAGCCTGCTTAGGAATAACAAGGGGCAGTGAGGGAGGAGAATTATTTCAACTCACTCAAGCAGCAATACTGGAAACCACTGACATTTTTCCCATCAGTGAAAAGGTGCATTCCGTGACCAATTTAAATTCAAAGAAACAATGGGAAAGACACAATGTTGTGTGATAAGTACCTTGTTAGCTTCAGAAAAATTATCTTAGACAGAAACAGTTAAGAACTGACTCCTTGAGAAACTTTGAGGAAACACTCCATTAGAGAGATAAATTGGTATTCTGAGGTATTTCTCTTGAATTTGTAGTTTGAACCAATTTGCTCAGAACTTTCCAAACTGTGCCATTACACATTAGTATATCAGTTGCAGTATGTAGGTGTGTTGGACAAATATATGGGGAAGCCTCTGAGTCTATGCAAAATAAACAATCAATAATATATTTTGAAAAACATAAATGAAAGATTTTCATGGGGAAAGTTGTGTCCCAATTAATTTGGTTATTAGAATTTATATATGTGTGTAGTTCTTACAAGGAGTTGGTTTAATCTCCAGTTTGCTAGTGAATGGGGTCAGTAAGATCATACAGATTCTGTTTGAGATAGTAAGGGGTGCCATGTGATCAGGAAATGAATAGAATGTTCTTTTTTGCCTGATTAAGAGAAAAGTTACTGTTCTGTACGTGTCATCTTGCATGATTTTTCTGTACTAATATGATATTTAGTGCCTTCGAATGCTTTGAATGTATGTCAATAGTATACATGCTTTGTTCAAAGACCGTATGGGATATTTGGGAATTTAAGTTGGAGTGATCCACCCGAGGTCTCTGCTGAATAAACCTGTTTTTTTTTCCATTTCAGAAGACTCGGTGTTCTCCTTGGATGAGAAACCCAAATTGTTTTGTTGTGAAATGATGCATATATTTACTGGTGGGTCACCAACATAAAATGTTTGGAAAGCTCTACATTAGCTTTATCCAAGACCTGCCCCTGGTGGAGATGAAAAGTACGATAAGTTACCAAGCCAAATTCAAGGTATACGTCATGAACGATAAAGCCCTAAACAGTTCAGGCCCTGCCTATCTCCGCGATCACATCTCCTTCTATGAACCGGTGCAAGCTCTAAGATCTTCTGGGGAGGCCCTCCTCTCAGTCCCACTACCGTCTCAAGCGCGGTTGGTGGGGACGAGAGAGAGGGCCTTCTTAGTGGTGGCCCCCCCGTCTCTGGAATGCCCTTCCAAAGGAAATAAGACAGGCCCCATCCCTCCCCTCCTTTTGTAAGAGCTTGAAGATCTGGTGGTTTCAACAAGCCTTTGAAAATGACCAGTTCTAACTCAGCCCCACACATTGTCTAATACAGCCTTATTCTTCCTACCAGTTACCCAGATTCTTTCCTCTAATCAACCCTGGAATGGACAGCCACAGACCTAATATTATTGTTGCCTGCCATAGCATTGCACTTAATTTCCGGGCCCCCTAGAATTTTTGGGCTTGCACAAATCTTGGCCCGGCCGTTTAAATTTTTAATTGCCTTGAACAGGCAGGATTACATTTAATATATGTGTGTTATGGGAACAATTTTATGTTTATATTTTGTTTGTTAATCTTATGGTTATGTTGTTTTTACTCTGTATGTTTTGTGATATTACTTGGGAACCGCTCTGAGTCCCCTTGGGGAGATGTAATGGTATATAAATAAAGTATTATTATTATTATTATTATTATTATTATTATTATTACTATTATTATTACTAGAACTGGATATGGATCTTCACTTGGAGGTGTGACTATGTGGATTCTCATTAAAAAAAATCCTTTACACTCACCATTTATCAGTATAGCACTGCTAACAAGGGATAGCCCAAGTCATAGAGAACAATTGTCTACCAATGGTTTTTAGCCATGATCTCTACTCTATATGGAGAATTCATATTTAAGAGTAGCTGCTAGAGGAGGATAGAGAAAAGAGAAGAAATATCAGCCAGGAATCTGGAAAGCTATATTGGGTTAAGCTGATGAAAGTTGTAGGCAAAAAACAAACAAACAACTGGTTGGTCAAATATTTCCTGCTCAAACTCAGAGAAAGGTTTAGAAATTCATAAAGCTTGGGGGAAAACTATTTTTAAAAAAAATAAGATTAAAATATTTTCAAGATACCCAGACCATTCTCAGGCAAACTCTAATAAAAAGACATAACATAAAGAAAGGGGACGGATTTATTTTTATTTTATTTTTTTGCAAATGGGAACTTACAAGAATTGTAACCATGTCTATTTAGTCAGTTATGGACCATAGGCTTCCACAGTTCAGGTAGTTTTTTCACTTCATTTCTAAAATTAGTGTCTTATTCTCTCCTGTTTAATTTGGTATGACACGAAAGATTTCCTGTTGATTTCTGCCAAGCTTATGCCTTGGAACGCTTGTCAGGAGCAGCAGCAAGCTCACTATTACACCACTTGAGTTGCTACACATTTGACAAGGCAAAACATGATACCAGCAGCCTTGTGGCTCAGGGTGACACTTGGCATCAGGCTTTGACTCAAAAGGGAAAATGCTAGTAGAACACATAGGAATATGTGTGTCAAGTGGCTTAAAAGGCAGAAGTCTTTGTTATTGAGGGGATGCATGTCAGTATTAGAGGAAGAAAGAAGGCAAGCCTCATTAGAAAGCTTGATAGGTTGCTTGGTGCCATGTTGAATGTGATATTATTGCTAAATTGACACTTATTCTGTACATTAGAGAAAAGTTGTCTTTTCTTCTCTGTCCTGTCTTCCAGAGGGTAAACAAAAACAGTTATTCTCACAATTCATAAGTAAATTTGAGGAATTTATAGATGTGGCAATGACCCATATTTTTGATGACTTTAAAATACAATTTAGACAAATTCATGGGGAATACTTAATGGTTGGAATATATGATACGATATTCCTGCTTCTCATGCAGTGCTTTTGTGAATAACTAAAATTAAAGGTGGAAATTCAAATCTTTTTTAATGTTCTGTGTTTATACAATGCTTTTCTACATAATAGGGTCCCAAAGCAATGTTCAATACATTTACAATTTCAAAGCACATCAAAAATAACTATTCTTTAAAATGAGCCTAATAGCATTTCTAGAATTTGTAAAACGTTACATTTTTGGTCATGCTTTAAAAACTCAGCAAAGATGGAACTAGACTGACTTCAATTCAGTCTATAGGATTGTGGCTGCTGCAGAGAGAGCTTTATCTCATGCATACACCAGTCATGCATTTCAAGACAGTGAGAGATGGAGCAATTATAGATCTCCAATTCTAGGCAAGTTAATATTGGAGGATTGTGGTTTTCACTTGCCTCCATGAGACATTCTGGTGCTGAAACATTGAAAAAGGTTCTCACTTCTGACTTTTGAATCACCCTATATAGTTTATCATATACAGCTGGCAGATTCAAGCACCCACAGATTCAAGCATCCATTGATGGTTTTTTGGGGGGGAAACCCCCCACAAACCTTGATTTCCGCATTTTATATACTGTAAGGGACACTATGTCATTGTGTACAATAGGACTTGAACACCCATGGACTTTGTTCTCCAAGAGGAATTTGAATGGTTAAAAATCCAAAGGCAAATTGCCCTCAAGACTGGAAAACAATATTTGGGGGGGGGGGGGGGGAGAAACTTATTTTGGCTCAAGCTGCAGCTTCTCTTAGTTAGCTTGCATATTCTTCCTCATTAATAACTTACATCATCCTGACCACATGCTGGTGTTGCTTAGCCACATGTGTCCTGATTTTATCTGTAATATGTTGGTGGGTATGATCTACATACCTTACCTTAAAGTCACCAGATAAGCAGGGCCATTTCTGAGTACTGAGTACTTGAATGGGATACCACCTATGAATACTGCAGGCTACATTTCAGAGGAAGAAGGTGGTAAAACCACTTCTGAACATTCCTTACCTAAGAAATCCATATGAATGTCATGGGGTCTTCATAAACCGACCAGTAACTGGAAAGCACACACCCACGCACACATATACACACAATAATCACATAGTGTGAAAGGGCATTGCATTGGTGTTCTGAACACAACTAGATATTGATGTGGACATTTGAAGTTTGGCTGCCAGGTACTGCTGACCCCATGTGGTTCAGTATTGTCCACAATGCAATCGGCAATCTTTCTCTAGCCACCTACTGTGTGATCTTTCACAGGAAAAAAAAACAGGCTAAGTCTCTTCCCTAGTGTTTTGAAAATTTTTAGCAGAGAAAGATGCCAGAATCTGTAGCCTGTGTTTCCATGGCAATTCCTTTTGAGATACCTTTCCTATCATAGAAGAAATTTTGCAGCACTCTAGGACCTCTCAGAGCAAGTCTTAAAGCTTAAATGATCTCTCTGCTTAAATGATCTTTATCTTTCAGTATAAAGTTTCTTGACTAGGGAGATCAATGGAGGAGCTCAGCATGGGAATGCCTGAAGAATTTCTTTCTTTAGTATACTCTGGAAGTGAAGCACTGAAAGGCCCTTGTAATATTTATGACATGAGCACTTAATCTTAGTCACTCACTTTAGTCAATTGCTTCTCTTTATTTTTAAGTGAACTGTAAAAAATGTCAGAAGGTCACTGTATGGATAGTTACCAAGCTATAGTTCAGAGCCAGGTTTATTCATTAACTTGGGAGATACAGTGTGAAGTTATAAAGTTTCACTAATGAGGTTTTTAAACCTGTACTTTCAGCACTAATGATTGCCTTTATATTTAGTTTGTTGTTCATTGTTGACATGTCAGTTTTGCCTGAACTTTTCCAGAAATAGATAGTCCCTTGAAGATTGCTGCTGTCAAGTCTGCTTTGACATATGACTATCTAATTATTATTATTTTATTTTTTATTTACTGTCCTTGTATACCGCCGTTTCTCAGCCTAATTGGCGACTCAACGCGGTTTACAACAAAATATACAGTGCACAGTATACAATTAAAACCATAAAAAACATAATACACAATATTACACGAAATCACAATCCATTACATCTCCTAACTAAAATTGTGGTCCAATTGAATGAGATTTCTAAGATCCTCAGGTCCTACAAAGCCAGGGTTGTGGTTTCCTTGAATGCGTCTTTCCAACTGCGATGTCTATCCACCTCTTTTCTTGCTGCCTCTCACAGCAAGTATTGACATGTTTTATAATGAGTTGTCTTATCTCATGGTTTGTCCAAAATATGATAGCCTTTTTTGGATCATTTTGATCTTCTAAGGAGAAGTCAAGTTTTATTTGCTCTCACTTCTTTACTAATCACTATGGCCGTCCATAGTATCTGCACAACTCTCATCCAGCACCTTTCAAATTTTATTTAGACAGTTTACTGCACTTTCACAACCACACATCAAACATTATGCCATGGATGATCCTGGTGTTAATATTTAATTATATCTTTTTATACCGGATAAGCTTATCTGGATCCTTCATAATTGTGTTTTCAAGCCCTAGTCTTATTATTTATTACCAAGTCTCAATTTTGATATATTACAAAGGTATAATCTTTGACAATGTATATATTTTCATCATCCACTATAAAATTATGTAAATCAACTAAGGTCATTATATGTCTCAGTGTTTTGCTGTAACTCTAATAATTTCTTTCTGGACTTTCCTTAATTGGTCATTTAGTCAGCTAAATGGTCATTCACAATTCATAAAACACAGAATTGATTTTCCTCTGAAATTCCGTGGTGTGCTCCATTATCCAGCATATGTTTCCAGCATTATTCTTAGTGCTTTTTCCTTTTGTTGAACCCAGCTTCGATATTTGATGTTTTTCACTCAAAATATGGTAAAAGTCTTTGTTGTAAACATTTGAGAATTAGTTTACTTGCATGAGAAATAAGACAATAGTCCATTAGTTACTATAGTCCCTGGTGTCCACTTTATTAGAGACTGGAATGTATATTGAGCAGTTCCAGTCTGAGTCATTGCTGTCTTTTTTTTTTTACTTTACAGTTTTTTATACTTGTCTTTAGGCTTAACTTTGATAAAGAAAAATCCTTAGATCTTGTATTTAAAAAAGCATATATTACAATCATAGTCTCTTAGCCACCTTCAGGCCCGTAGCCAGGATTTTGATTTGGGGGGGGGGGGGCTGAGTCTGAGTGAAAGAGGGTCTACCCTAGCAAACCTTTTGTATCGTTACCCCAATACCCCCATGCATGTGGGATATATTGAGCATGGTGATCAAATCATGATATGAATAAACATAACAATTTAAATAATGTACCAGTAAGGCCTACTTGTGGACCACCATGAGAATTTGGGGGGGGGGGGGCTGAAGCCCCCCAAGCCCCCCAACCCCTGGCTACATGCCTGGCCACCTTGATTTTTTTGTTTAAACAAGGTATAAAATAAGCTTGGGCCCTGATCAGTTTGACTGAAAGTGATTTGTAATATTTGGTGGTTTGTTTCGTGTAATCCCCTGAAAACAGAACAGGGAGGAGGGAACCAAAAAGCTGGGGGAAATGGATCAAGAGCACTGGATTTATCAGCTACTGTAGAGGATGGAGTTAAGTTTGCAGTATTTCTGAGGCAGAGGTCTGCCATGAGGCTCCTAGAGATGGGATTACCTGCAACGTCTTTTCTCCCACCCTGAAGAAAAGTGTCAATTTCTTTTGGAAAAGTTCCCTAGGCTCCTCTTCCAGAGAGGACCCTGCTGGGAATTCGCTTTACCAGCAGCACTTGCATGGGTAGTGAGACCTCACTACTTCTGAGGATGCTTGCCATAGATGCAGGCGAAATGTTAGAAGAAAAATTGCCTCCAGAACATGGCCATATAGCCCGGAAAAACCTACAACAACCCAGTGATTCCAGCCATGAAAGCCTTCGACAATAAAATGCATACTGCTTGTCATGATTATGCTGCATTATCAGAAGCACAGTCCAGAAGGCAAACGTCAGAAGTTTGTGCAAACAAAGCTAAGGTCAACATTCTAAAGTCAAAGCACAAAGTCCAAACAATAACTAAGAAGGGTTGTCCAAATCTGTAGTCTAAATTCAATTACTGGAGTCAAGCTGAAGAATTACAGGATCAGGTCTGGAATAAACAATAGCCAAGGTCTGAAAAGCCAAGTGTCCAAGAATTGCAGAGTTGTTCAGTCAGAGAACAATGATGTTGGTTGCCACAACAACTCTTGAGACCGAGCCTCTTTATCTTAAAAGCTCAGATCTTGCTTGTTGAGTTTCTCCGCTAATATTGCAGACCTGTGAGACTGCACGCTGATGCTCCTTTCTGCATTCTAAAGCTAGAGGTATGTTTAACTCTTTATTATGTTATAGAATATTTGCATCTTATCGCAATCCCACCACATATGTATAAGGTACCTGTTCTACCACACAAATCCACTTTTTAAAAAAATTAAAAAAGGAGAGATTAAAAGCAACAATACAGGCAAGGCAGACATTTTATATAAGGCTTGAACTACACAACAAGCTAACTACTAGATCAGTGGTTCTCAACCTGTAGGTCCTCAGATGTTTTGGCCTTCAAGTCCCAGAAATCCTAATAACTGGTAAACTGGTTGGGATTTCTAGGAGTTATAGGCCAAAACACCAGGGGACCCTCAAGCTGAGAACCACTGTACTAGATAAAACACAAAACTGGATCAGAAGAAAACATACCAATTAAACAGATACCATCTTAGACACACCAACTGGTTGGTTCTACTGTATTTGCTCCATCTCCCCCTCTGCCCCTTCCAGCCATTCCTCATCCTCACTGTTGGAGCTGGCCATAACACTGCCAAAGCATGCTTCAGTGTGAATGAAAGAGTTTAAAGAGCATCAAGCCAAGGTGAGGTGAAATCCAAGTTAAGCTCCTTAAGTTAGCCCTAAAATTAAACCATAAATCAGCTCTGCAGAATGTGAAGTGCTTGATAGACATCCATCTGCACTGAAGAATGTTTTAAAATTTGTAAAGGTGTGTGGGCGGGGGGGGGGGGGGGGGGGCAGCAGGTGGACTGCCAGGAGTATAGCTGGGCAGTACTGAGACAAGTAACTGATTGCCTCCAATACTAACTTTTCTTCTCCTTGCCTCTTATTTATTTATTTGCCATATTTATACCCCGCCCTTCTCACCCTGAAGGGGACTCAAAGCAGCCCCTATGTCTCCAGAGTGCTAGAGTGTATCTCACTGGGAAATTTGGGTGGGGGGAGTATTCTGATTTCTGAAACAGGTTTGAGGCCAGCTTCCACAGTTAATGTAATCATCTTCCTGGCCTCAAACCTGTTCCTGTCATGTCAATCTAATCATCTGCACAACGAAGCCAGTTTCTGCCAAACCAATGCTAAATCAAACTAAGTGGTCAGTGCAGATGTGCCCGTATTGGAGCAAATATCCAAACTCTGTAAAACAACAGTAATCCAAGACAAATGTGATTATCACCTTCTACATGAATCACTTGTGTGCCACTTAATGGGTTATTTCTATATTTATTTATTCTCTCCATATTGGCCCTGGTGTGCTTCTTAGCTGTTCTTAAATCCAGAATTTTTCACAAGGTGTCCTTAGACTCTGAAGAGAAATAGGATATACCCCTCATCCTATAACAAAATAATGAATAAGAATCTAAGCTTCAGAGCTCACAAAAAGGATATTAAAAAGTAATTCTTTAGCTCATCCTCTCTTCAGTATGTAAAAGTTAAGTTTTCAAAGTTATATTTTGGCCTGAAATTCTATATATTACCAAGTCACAGCTTGATGCTCCCCTAAGAGATGTTTACAGTTTTCCCCTTGCTGAAAATGATGAATATGCACCACTTCAAAAGGGATTATTGCCTATGGAAACCAAGCAGAAATACCAGAAAGATAATAGTGGGAGACAAGGAATAACCTTGAAGAAAAATATCTTTCTACTTTCAAGATAGGTTTAACCTCTTTGGTAAAGAAGTGGTGAAAACTTTTCAAATTAATGTTTGTACGGCTGTTTAGTCATATGTGCATGGATCTAGGACATAGAAATGCAAAAAAAGTGATCAAATATTTATAATCACCATCATTTATTTATTTATATGATAAAATCAGTGTGCATTGGACCTTATGCAGCAAAGAATATACTGTTCCTGAGGAAATTAAAGCTGATCAAGAAGGTGAAATAAGCCGAGGCAAAGACTGAATATCATTAAGTAGGGATGATACTACAACAAACGTTTTTAGAGAAAGGAAAAAGAAGGAAGGAGAATTCAGAATAGGAATCCTTCTGTATTGGATTTCTTTCAAACCTCACCTCAAAGTCCTGGGGTAGCAGTCTTTCTTAGCCATGATTTCTAAATGTCAACTTGAATAAAAATATCTTCTAGAGGAAGAGGAATATCATGATACTTTGGTGAACCATTGGCCAACCTATGGTAGATCACTAATACTTACAATTTGTAGAATTCTTGGGGTTGTCATACTGGGATTGTCTCACACTCTGAGATTTCAGAGACCTAGTAACAACCCCTCTTGATGTCACAGAAGAAGACTCCTGGTGATATTTAAAAGATGGTAGTTCAAGTGATGTCATTAATTGTGTTATATCAAAATCTGGGAGAAACTCTAAGATCTGGGAACTCTAGAAAAGGAAGATTCTTGGTGCTTTGTAGATTTTCACCCAATATTTATTGAAGCTAGTGCACATGAACTTACAGTATATTCAAATGTTTTTACTTAACACTTTAATCATCCCAATCCAGTATTCTGAAATCTGAAATACTCCAAAATCCAAAATTGGATTTTGGCTGGAATTGTGACACTTTTGCTTTATGATGGTTCAATGTACTCAAAATAGCTGAAAATATTGTATAATATTACTTCAAGGTATATGTATAAAGTATATATTAAGTACTTTTCATTTCGGTCCCATCTCCAGAATATAGTATGATGTACTTATATGCAGGTATTCCAAAATAATAATAAACATTGAAATTTAAAAGGGATACTCAGCCTGGACAATATAAGCAAAATGAGCAAAAGTGGTGAAATGAGGGTTTTTTTCCTGAACACATAGAGCTTGTTTCTCTTGCCAGAATGTGCATCTATGTTCCCTTAGGACCAAGAGAAAACACAATTAGACCACTTGTCCTCCTGAAGAATGCAATGCCCCCTTCCTCTTATTTAATATCAACAGCTAAGGCCTACTGGGCACCAGCCAACCATATGCATGTTGCCAATCAGATTCCTTGGGATGTCCCTGCAGGAGTGCCTGCTGTTATGTGTTTTGCACCCACTCCTTGGCAATCCCAGCAGTATCTGGAGAAACAACTCAGTGCCTGGAGAAATATTTTAATCCCTTGGCCAGGAAACAGGGTGCTGAATTCTTCCACTCAATCACACTAACCAACACTGAAATCTTACAAAGTTGCCAGGTACAGCTCTGAATTGCAACATTTTTAAGGAGAGAATAAATACAGCCTTGAAATGTGCACTCAAGTAGCTAAAGCTGGGGAGGAGGGGGTGTGATTTTAAAAAGTATGCATGTAATTCATATAAAGCTCTGTCAGGGGTGGGGATTTATCAACATCATGAAATGCCTTTTTCTAAAATTATCTCAGATGGCCTTGAACTGGAGAGGTGGGGGGACCATCGTGGAAAAAATGCATGGGGGCAACAGTGCCTGTCAGTGTGTTTAAAACATGATTTACACAGCCATCTCTAAAGAAACCTAAGGTATGTCCAGCAGAGTTCAAGAAGATTACACCTCAGGGAGTGAAAGGTCTAAAATACATGTTTAACATGCATATTTCACCTAATGAAAGAAGAAGACATTAGGACCAGATGTTGATTGGTAGCATCTGGACAAGATTTCCTAGGACAACTCTTTATCCAGTAGACAATAACATTTAAATCCAGACAGATGCTAAATAGTGCTGGCAGTAGCATAATAATGACAGGTTAGACATGGGAGAGATAGGTTTGAAACATGCAGAGATATGTGTACCAATGACAACTCTGTAATGATGAAGACTGTATTTAGGATTTCACAACCTGATTAGGACAATGGGATGAGAGTCAGAAGACATTGGTAATCATGCTATACAAGCAAATCCTGAATTGCCTTCCCAGAATAAATTATATTAATCAAAATCATATTTAAAATTTAAATGGATTTTTCTTAATCTACATAATGTGTTGCAATTGCAAAACCCGAGTATCCTACTCGAAGGACAGAATTTGCAATCGAAGAAGCAGATGAAGGGAAGTATCAACAGAGATAATCAGCTGCTATACCTGCACTGGGAGATAATTAGGTAAGATATCTTTTCCTCATCATCTAAGTGGGCAATTTTTCCTGTAAAGTGAGATGTGAGACCAGTGTTCTTTGGGGGCACATGGATGAGAAAAGAAAATGAAAATATAGTTTTCAGTTTGGACACCAAAAAGCTTTCTGGGATGGAATGAAGTTTCCTTGAGGACTATGTGATTTTTTGGAGGAATCCAGTGGTGTATCAGCATTTTTTTCTGCCTAGTCAAGGACTCTGTTTCCTGTATGTTGTTCCTTTATAACTTGTATGTGGATTTTAGCCTAGATTTTAATGTATTGTCGAAGGCTTTCATGGCTGGAATCACTCAGTTCTTGTGGGTTTTTTCGGGCTATATGGCCATGTTCTAGAGGCATTTCTCCTGACGTTTCGCCTGCATCTATGGCAAGCATCCTCAGAGGTGATGTCTGCTGGAAATGGGAAAAAAGGGGGTTTATATATCTGTGGAATGGCCAGGGTGAAACAAAGGGGCCTTTGTAAGTTGGGCTGGGTGTGAATCTTTCCACTGACCACCTTGATTAGCATACAATGGGCTGACAGTGCCTGGAGCAAACTCTTCCTGAAAGGTGATTAGATGTCCCTGCCTGTTTTTCTCCCTGCTGTTTTGCTGTTGTAATTTTAGAATTTTTTAATACTGGCAGCCAGATTTTGTTCATTTTCATGGTTTCTTCCTTTCTGTTGAAATTGTCCACATGTTTGTGGATTTCAATGGCTTCTCTGTGTAGTCTGACATGGTGGTTGTGAGAGTGGTCCAGCATTTTTGTGTTCTCAAATAAAATGCTGTGTCCAGGTTGGTTCATCAGGTGCTCTGCTATGGCTGATTTCTCTGGTTGGAGTAGTCTGCAGTGCCTTTCATGTTCCTGGATTCTTGTTTGGGCGCTGCGTTTGGTGGTCCCTATGTAGACTTGTCCACAGCTGCATGGGATACGGTAGACTCCTGCAGAGGTGAGAGGATCCCTCTTGTCCTTTGCTGAACGTAGCATTTGTTGGGTTTTCTTGGTGGGTTTGTAGATTGTTTGTATGTTGTGTTTCCTCATCAGCTTCCCTATGCGGTCAGTGGTTCCCTTGATGTATGGCAGGAACACTTTTCCTCTGGGTGGATCTTCATCTTTACTCTCGTGGCTTGTTCTTGGTCTTGAAGCTCTTCTGATGTCTGAGGTGGAGTATCCATTGGCCTGGAGAGCCCAGTTGAGGTGGTTCAGTTCATCTTGGAGGAGGTGGGGTTCGCAGATTCTTTTTGCATGGTCTGCCAAGGCTTTAATGGTGCTTCTTTTTTGACTTGGGTTGGAGTTTTTATGTAGATATCTATCTGTGTGTGTGGGTTTTCTGTAAACGGTGTGACCCAATTGTTGATCTGGTTTACGGATGACTAGAACATCTAGAAAAGGCAGTCTTCCTTTCTTTTCTTTTTCCATAGTGAACTGGATGTTTGGGTGGATGCTGTTAAGATGTTCCAGGAACCTGTTGAGTTCTTCTTCTCCATGGCTCCAAATGGTGAAAGTGTCATCCACATATCTGAACCATATAGTGGGCTTTTTGGTTGCTGTTTCAAGAGCTTGTTTTTCAAAGTGTTCCATGTAGAAGTTAGCTATGACTGGGCTGAGAGGGCTCCCCATAGCTACTCCATCTTTCTGTTCGTAGATTTCATTGTCCCACTGAAAATAGCTGGTGGTGAGGCAATGGTGAAACAGCGCCGTGATGTCTTCTGGGAACCTCTGGTTGATGAGTGCCATGGTGTCTGCAACTGGGACCATGGTAAATAGAGACACCACATCGAAGCTGATCAGAAGGTGTCTCTATTTACCATGTTGTGGCTTGAAATGGGGGGAGGGGAGCACAGTGGTGGGAAAAAAGGGGGAAAATGCTTAAGCAGAATAATAAGATTATATGTTAAAGAGGGTGATGAATAATATGTAATATGTAACTGCTATAAACAAATGTATAATAAATGTAATAACTCGTTGCAATCCAGAGCAGGGAACGAGGCCCTAAGATAACTATCCACCACACTTGGCTGTGAAAAACAATCCTTTTTTATTGAAGAAAAATGGTTACAAAATAAAGGAAAAATGCAAGTCAAAAGCCACAGCAAAATCAGCAAACATGAATTTAAATGGACAAAGCAAAACCAAAAGCCTCACTGGGAAATACTGGAATCTGTTAGCAATCCATACTTGATACTTGATGTTAACCGTACTTGATATCCTAGAAATCTTCCCAAACTATGGCCAGGGAACCGGGAGAACTGCCAAGGTCTTCATCAATTCTGAAACGATGCCTGAACTGAGACAATCAGCCCGGCGTATTGCAATTAAAACTTAAGAATTGGTTCCGTGAACCGCCCTTCTTTTTTGAAGCCAATGTTTTTAATTCTTGAATTCGGGAGGATCGACGCAAACTGAGTGATTTACTTCTGTCTTCCCAAATTTGGCCCCTTCTGTTGTCATTACAGTTAACAGGTGCAGAAGGGAGGGAAAGTTCAAGGTCTCCCACTGAAACATTCTCATGAACACTGGTACTTTCATTTTCCAAATCTACAGAAGTTCCTTCCTCACTAATTTCAGGAACATTGGCATTTCCAAACCTACAGCAGTTTCTTCCTCACTAATTTCAGGAGCATTGGCATCAAAAGGTACATTTCCACTAGCATCAGTAAATATACTTTCATTAGCATCAGGAGGAACAAACAGAGAATCAGGTTCAAGTTCAAACTCAGGCTGAACCCCAACATAACTATGATAAAACAATAAAAAAATTTTTTAAAGATGATGGATGAAAAGAAGGGATCAGATGAAGAGGAAAATAGCAGGGATTTGCCAAAAAGAGAGTGAGAGAGATTAGTGTGTTGTATCTTTAATCAGTTTTGATTCAACAAGGCCTGTACTATGTTTCCTAATTTTCGGAACAAGAGATGAATACTCAAGATCGTTGAAGCTCAGCAGCAAGATGCTGGGGATTCTGGGTCAGAGGATGAGATTTTCACTGAGTCTGTGTCTGTTCCTCAGGTTGACCCAGAAATGCAGGCCAAAGATCACAGAGATCACAGAGACAGGCCAGGGCCAACAGCTGCAGATGATGTTTTCCTGAGAATCAGTTTGTCGGGCCTTCCCAGCCTTCAGAAATTGGGGAGTTAACTCCACTCAGAGATAGCCAAGGAAAGGTTAATGAGAAGGTCAGAAAGAATTTGTGAGAAGCAATCCTTGAAGTACAGGTGCAAAAAAAGATGATCTCTTTTTGTTGGGTCAGGTTTGAGTTTAAATTAGGTTCCGTTTCCCTGGACTCTTCAGAGCAGACAACTTTGTTAAACTATCTCGTTCGTGACCAGCTCTCAAGTTTGCCTATGTGTTTGAATGGATTTTTGCCTTGTTTAAGTTCCCATTTTCATGTTCTGGGTTTATTTATTTATTTACTTTATTTGTATACCGCAGTTTCTCAGCCCGTAGGCGACTCAACGCGGTTAACAAAAGCAAAAATTCAGTGCTAACAACACACACTATTTAAAAATAATTAACACCGTAGTATACTAAGTAATTAACATCAATAAACAACACATTAACATCTTGTAACTAGAATCGTGATCCAACTCGTCATCCGTAATTCCGTTTTCCTATATTCATTATATTCATTGCACTGCTTATTGACTATGCTTTGACTCCTTGGATTTTCATGTACCTTGTTATTTTGGTTTTCACGTATCTTGTGCTTGGATTTCCTGTATTTTGATATCTTGAATTTTCATGGACATTACCAGTTAGGACTTTTGAGCTTTGTATTTTGGACTATTGCTATTTTATAGCATCTTTTGACTGTCTTTTGGGAAATACCTCTTTCCTTTTGTATTTGCCTTTTATAAATAAAATTCTGTAGTTAGCAGCTACTGGACTCTGTTTGATTCTGAGTAAAAAGTGTCCCTATTGTGTGACAAAGGTTGACAACTGGTAGTGCTGTCATACTGAAGAACCTTCCAAATACCTCCCCCCCCCCCCACTTTCCCTAAATGGCTATACCCATTAGTACATTTTTATTTTATTTTATTTTTTAAAAAACTTATTAATAAAGATATATTTTGAAAAGGACCTTCATAATTTTAAGGTTCTTGTCAAGGAAAAAAAGAAGTAGGGATATAATTAAGGTGTCTATTGCCATAGAAATGTATTTCATGGCCATTTGCAAAAATAAACAAAATGTCAATCAGCAGAAATGAAGAATGTATGGTTTCAAGTCCTGGAACATCTTATCCAGTTTTCAGGGGAAAGGGAAAAATCTCAAGATCAGGCTGCTGTCTTAAAAGGTCTCTCGCTATGTGTGTTCCTGATTTGTTAGATTTTTTTATTGATTAGCATTTGCTCTCAACTGTGTTTGAAACATAATTTATCATGCTTAAGGATGTCACCAAAGGCTACCTCCTTTTAATGTCACATTTGTAAGAATACCAGGGCCCATCCCCCGTGACACCATAAGGATCCTTCTGTTAATCTCATTTTGCCTTGAAATGTCAGGGCCTGCCTGGAATAGTCCTGTCCTGGCAACCATGTTCAGTAGTAAAATGTTGGAAGAAACCTCTATCGAGAAATAGACCAGCAGAGAAGTAAATATTCTGTTTCCAAGACATGGACAATGCTGCTTGAACATATTTTGCATTATGGCTGATTTCCACTTAATAACAACAACAACAACAACAAATTTATTTTTGTATCCTGCCACCATCTCCCCAAAGGGACTTGGGCCAGCTTACATGGGGACCAAGCCCAGTCAAACAGTTAAAATATACACAATAAAAATACATACACAGCATCATAAAAATCATACAAACATAATTCATCATGCAACAACCAGTAGCTGAGCATAGTGGACATTTCAAAACTAAGGAGAGAGACATGGACTTGTGGAATATACCTGCAAGGACAGGACTGATAGAGTAATGCAGGAGCCAGATAATAAGTTAGGGCTGGAAGGGCCAAGTCGAATTACTGTTCTACAACTGCAGGGCAGCGATAAAAGTGAAGTGCAAGAGCTGAAAATTACATTATGGGTAGAAGGGCCAATTCATCTAGTGAGCCAATTAATCAAAGACACATTGGAACATCTACATTTTAATATCTTTATGGAAAATGGACAGGTTGGCTATTAATCTAATCTCCCTGGGGACAGAGTTACAGTGCTGGGGGGCCACCACTGAGAAGAACCTCTCCCTTGTCTCCACCAACTGCACTTGTGATGGATGTGGAAGCGAGAGAAGGACCTCCCCAGCAGATCTTAGAGCTCATATAGGTTCATAGGGGAACATGCGATCATGAAGATAGGCTGGACCTGAAATTTAAAGAGCTATTTTGGGTAATTTAAACAGTAATTCATTATAGCTACTTGCCACTTCAAAGGAAATAACTGTCATTTGGGCTTTAAAGAAACAACTATTTCATTTTGTGTTTTTCAAAAGTACATAAGTTAATATATTTATAAAGACAAAGAAGATAGTTAAATTGTTTTCTATAAAATATATTGGAATTCTGATTACTTACTTACTTAGGCGATTCCTCCTAGCTCGGGGATTATTGTCTTCCAAATGTGGTGTCTTGACAGTGGGTCCTTAGGTGGCTGTGGAGCCCTATTCTTGATCCGCATGTTCTTCCGCAGTGAGGACATCGGTTTCCAGATGGAAGGCAGTCCTGGTCAGGCTTGATGTGCCTTCCTCTCGGCACATTTCTGCCTTTCGCCCTCCATTCATGCCTCTTCGAATTCTGCAGCACTGCTGGTCATAGCTGACTTCTAGTTAGAACACTCAAGGGCCAGGGCATCCCTGTTATTGGTGTCTATACTATAGTTTTTGAGGTTGGCTTTAATCCAATCTTTAAATCTCTTTTCCTGTGCACCAACATTCCGTTTTCCATCTTTGAGTTTGGAGTAGAGCAACTGCTTTGGGAGACAGTGATCGGGTATTTGGATAATGTAGCCAGTCCAGTGGAGCTGATGGCGGAGGAGCAGCGCTTCAGTGCTGGTGGTCTTTGCTTCTTCCAGCACACTGACATTTGTCTGCCTGTCTTCCCAAGAGATTTGCAGGATTTTTTGGAGGCAGCACTGATGGAATTGTTCCATGAGTTGAGTGTGATGTCTGTAGATAGTCCGCATTTCACAGGCGTATAACAGGGTTGGGAGAGCAATGACTTTATAAACAAGCACCTTGGTCTCCCTGTGGATGTCCTCAAGCACTCTTTGCTTCATTTGGAAGAAGGCTGCACTCGCAGAGCTCAGGCGGTGTTGTATTTCAGTGTCAATGTTGACTTTTGTGGAGAGGTGGCTGCCAAGGTAGTGGAAATGGTCAACATTTTCTAATGTTACACCATTAAGCTGTATTTCTGGCATTGGAGAGGGATTGGCTGGTGACTGCTGGAAGAGCACTTTGGTTTTCTCTATATTCAATGAGAGGTCGAGCTTCTCGTATGCTTCTGCAAAGGCATTTAGAGTGGCTTGTAGGTCTTCTTCTGAATGCGCAGTTATCATTGTCATCAGCATATTGGAGTTCTATAACAGATGTTGTTGTGACCTTGGTTTCGGCTTTCAGTCTGCTGAGGTTAAGTAGCTTGCCATCTGTCCGATAAATTATTTCCACTCTGGTGGGAAGCTTCCCATAAACAAGGTGAAGTATCATAGCAATGAAGATGGAAAATAAGGTTGGGGCAATAACACATCCCGGTATGACACCTGATTCCACCTTAAATGAGTCACTTTGGGAGCCATTGCTGTCCAAGACTGTTGTCATCATGGAGGAGGCACAGGATGTTCACACATTTGTCAGGGTACCCAATTTTTTGGAGGATGGTCCAGAGAACATTGTGATTCACTGTGTTGAATGCCTTTGCACGGTCAATGAATGCCATGTACAGAGGTTGATTTTGTTCCCTGCATTTTTCTTGGAGCTGTTGTGCAGTGAAGGCTATGATAAAAAAAAATGCACTCCTCTTTCCCATTTCATCTTGGCTTCCAAATCCAGGCAATACCTCAGACCAGAATAAGAAATAGCAATACTTCAGATCAGCACAAACCAAATGATATTCTTCTTCTTGTTCCATTTAGAGTACATAACTACAAAAGTACTAAAAGATATACTAGTACCTACACTGCAAATTTATCACTTGTTGTGATGTAATGTGGTCCTTAGTAATTTCATAAAGGTATTGATTACAAGTAACTAGTTATTTGCAACTAATTTCTTCTGAGCTCTTATTACCTTTGCAACAGCATAATAGATATCCTTTAGACAAGTTACATAGATTATAATAAATACTGCACTATTCATTCTGCCTCAAAGTTCATAATATGTAAGACCTCCAGTTAAGGCAACAGAGGCTGTTGAATTTTCACCATATTGTGTGATGACATTGCTTATTGAAAATACATTGATGCTAGAGAAATTTGAACTCAATAGGGCAAGACTGCTCTCCAGGTTTGTTATGGTGTGTCTTCAAGTAATTTCAAAGACCTGGGATACACTGCAGTTTACTAGAAAGTCTGGAGTACCCAGGAAATTTGGAGCAGTCTGGACAATGGGGTCAGGTGTAACTCAGACCAGATAATGCTTCCATCGCACTATCCCTGTGCTCCTCAGAAAGAAAAGGAATGGATTCTGTTTGCATCATCACCAGATCTAGGGCTGCTCCAGGGTTTACATTGAGCAAAACTGTCAGTGTAGATTAGTCCTTTAATATGTTCATCTTCTTTTAAACTTGACTTTTTACATAGCCCCTAACTTTTCTCTCTGCTCAAAAATTATCAGGATAAGGATATACTTGATATACCTTGAAAAAAATGGAACACTTAAATGTCTCAGACATGGCACTGAGTGGTGTCAAACTGCATTAATTCTACAGTGTAAATACACCATTTGACTTTTTTCTATATCCCTGGAGTGTGAACATAACCAACAGGACGATATTCCATATATGATATTCATCCCCATTGATGGGATGTCTTTGAAAGGGAAATTGGAATGACCCAAGTCTGAGGTTTTTCATGATCTAAACCAGTTAAACATTTAAATCTTCCTCTTCAGAAGACTGTTCCACTACCATTGCTGTCAGTATCTGATGTGCTATCCTCAGCACTGCTCAAAGCAAATGTTTTATCCTCTCCATCACTCTTGCAGTGTATCATCTTCTGATCCATCCAGTGTATTAGAAATGCCTTTAACTTGAAATATTATTTTCAGACAATTAGGGTATTTGTTCATTGATTTTCACTCTGATCCATGAAGTCTGCTTTACTGCCTACAACTTATTGCATCTCCCAAAATGCCTGTGGATATTGACAACATTTTATATGGAATCAGCTTTGTGTATTTTGAATTACCTTATGTAGAAACATTATGGAATAGTTTTCAGACATGTACTTCAACAGTTCTTTTAAGGGAACAGGCAGGAGGGGAAAAGAGAAAGAGAGGTCAGGATTGCCCTTGAAGCAAGCAATAAGCCTATACTGTAGCTTTATTGTGTTTAGAATAACAGTTGAGCAATGAATCTCTTCAAACCAGTGAATCAGAAAACAAAGACATAGGAAAAATAATTACCTATGGATCTCTTTGAGCTTACAGCCAAATTGCCTTCATATACAGGCAGTAACACATTATCACCTGGCATTTTACGAGTACCATAAATGCTCCACTGGGCTTTGCTTCTAGGCAACTACTTTCACTTTACACTGGCATTTGTCAAGTACAAGAAAGCTCAGAGTAAAGACTACATGTACCTTGGGAGTCCTGTGCCTTCTCTACATCATATGAAGAGAAACACACACCACTTTAATGTTTGGGTCTCTTTAAAAATCATGTCAGATCTACATTTCATATTCCATGCCCTTGTCTACATCAGCAACCTTAGGTGAATCACTTGGCTAAGAAAAGATATATTTGCATTCAGCTAGCATATGGGATGCATTAACCAGCCATTACATGGAATATAGGAGTCCCTTGCTCTGTCAAATGTATTGCATAAAATGCCGTTCTGTGGGTTCTTAGCCTTTTATGGTAGAGCACAGAATTTTAGATGCTGCACACTCATTGTGGACCATTATGAGAGGCTCAACTGTTTCCCTTGTTCTTTTTAGAGCTCTTCAAGAGATGAATAAGAAAGAATGTAGATGCTTTTCTGATCTGCATCAAGGGATGTATCTCCCGGACTTCATACTCATACTAAATCTGATTCACATCACTGATGACCCACTTTTTCACTGAAATTGCCAAATGATTTAGTCTTATCCTTGTGTCTGTTGGTCCCACCCTGTGTGGGCCCAGCACCAAAAACAGGAACATTTTTGTGGCAAATGGAAACCACTCAGTCATTATCAATTGCTCTTTTTATGAAAGGGATTTCTTCACTTCCAGTGGTAGTTTTCATGCACAACTGTGACTACAAAATAGCCATGTTCTATTCATTTTCCCCATTGCAGCTGACCCATTGAATCAAATGTAGACATTCTTCAATATATAAAATTTTGATGGGTCTGTTTTAATTGGGAATTCCATTGTAAAGTTCCTTAGAGATACAATATGTACTGAGTACAGATCTTTTAAACCTCATAGTCTAAAATGGGACAAAGACAAACAAATCAGAAATTGTAATACATAATTACAATTGTGTTATATTATTGTAAAAGTATGTTGTAACTAGAAAATACCATAAACAAGCTACATCGTCCCATCTCTACCTCAGAACTGAAAAGGATCATCCTCAAACCTATTACTAACTTTCACAAACATAGTCTGAGCCATTTTCTGAAAATAAAACAGATTCCTGATTCCTTGTAGATTCTACTTATAATGATGGAATATGATTCATCTGATTTAACTTTATGTAGTCCTAAAGTTAGATTGCTCCAGTGCCTTATAAGAATCACCCTTCAAGATCATATGAAGGTTCAAAGAGGCCCCATCTGCACTGCCATATAATGCAGTTTTAATGGATATGGAGTTCAAATTTACATGGACTGTATAATGCAGTTTCAAACTGAATTACATGGAAGAGTAAATGGGGCTGTAGACTGTTGGTTCCCAAACTTCCCCCCTTCAGGTATTTTAGACTTCAACTCCATGAAGCTCTGGCCAGTGTGGGCATAAGTAAGGAATTCTGGGAGCTGAAATCCCAAAAGGCTGGAGGAAACAATGTTCGGGAAGCACTGACCTAGACAGTCTATATAAAAACAGCATTTGTTCCAAGAATCCCATCAACAAACAGGTACTATTATCTCATCATCATCATAGGTGATCACTCGTGGCTGAGTATGATTGTCTTCCAAAGGTAGAGTCTTGGTGGTGGATCAGTAAGTGACTGTAGAGACCTATTCTGGATCCGTATGTTTCACATTGAGAACATACATTTCCAGATGGAAGGTGGTTCCGAGAAGGATTTGGTTGACGCATCTCCCTCTGGGCATGTTTCTCCCTTTCACCCTCCCCTATTAGTGTATCTTCAAAATCTATAACACTGTTGGTAACAACTGACCTCCAGGAAGAATGCACAAGTGCCAGGGCATCCCAGTTCTTGGTGTTTATTCGACTATTATCTACCTTTTATTCACATCAGCTATAATCAGTTAATGGGTACTATTTCAGGATTGGGGTGAATACCAGATTAGACACGTGTCATGTACAAATTGTATTGCACTTTAAGAAAACCATTTTGTATTCAATTTTTAAAAGTTTCAGAACTTTACATATTTTTAACTCTATTTATGAAAGTGATAACATTTTACTCCCTTCAGTGAGCTGTCGAATTTCTTGAAAATCATTCTTGTTGGTGGTTAAGTTTAAGCTTTTCCCTGCTCTAAAAACTATCTTCCTTCACAGTCTTTTCTGATACTTCTCAGCACTGGAATTATATGTAGAAATAATTTTGCAGCTCTCTCTGAAATGCTTAGAATAAATATACTGCAACTCATAGTCTTTAATGAGCATTGCGTTAAACTGGGGAAAGGCAACATAAATCATGTATCAACAGCTCCCCCCATTGGAAAGCAAAGTTATACTTGTGGTTTCATCCCTCTTTTTTTCAGTTTGCAAAATATATAATCATTATGTTTTAAGCACTATCTGCATTTTAGCTGTTTTTGTTGATGACATATGTCTTCCCATTCGCCTGGGTTACAATACCAAGTATACTGTAATTAACAATCTAGACAATGTTATAAAATAAATTAAGCCAAATTTCAACTGTAACAACATATGATTGAAAGAGCAAAAAGCATGCATAAAATGTAAAGTGCTTGGCAACTGAAAATTAGCAATGATATACTTTCAGATGTAAAATTCATATAAATTATTTTTTGTCTTTGTATATGGGCGGCACATTTTCTGTTCACCAGGCTTTTATAATGTGAATGTATGATGGGTGTTTCAGACACAATTGTCTAAAAAATGTGGATAAATTCAATGCCTTTGGAAAGCTATAAATACAGATAGTGAGTGCCTACTAAAGTTAGACTCAAACCGTTCTGCATCTTGCTTAGCCAAAGCTGTCAACCATTCTGACATTCAGCATAAGCTTTTTCAAAATACAAAAGTGAAAGTTCCTGAAAGAAATCAACCCATCTCCTCAATTTCTTTAGCAAACTGAACATCAGGCTTTTTAGCTGGTTCAGTACAGATATCTCCTTAGATTTCACCAAACTAAAAGTTCCCACAAGACCAGCAATAAACTGCCTTTTGACCTTGGCTTCTCTCCAGAGCAACTGACAGCCTTGGCCAATGGAAGTTACACATTTGGAAGCTGCAGGCTATCTTCAACATTGAATGCTTCCATAGTTATTGATATCTTAAAAATGTGATAAGGCTAATGATAACAAATCCCACAAATGTGCAATACTGTAATTTGAGAAAATGGTACTGAAAATAAAAAGAGAGATATTTGGTTGAAGATATATATATACTATGTCAGATTTTTTTTAAAAAAAATAGTCTATCATTTCTAAAGTGACAATAAGTAATTATAAGTATCAGGACCATTCCAGCAGCAAGCATTAAGGACTTAATCACCTGGCTAGCACTGAGTAATTTACAGCCAGGGTGGGGTAGCTTAAATAAGATAATGAATGCTTACCAAAGTTAGACTCAAACAATTCTGCATCTTGCTTAGCCAAAACTGTTAACCATTCTGACATTCAACATAAGCCTTTTCAAAACACAAGTCTGAAAATTCCTGAAAAAAACCAATCCATCTCCTCAATTTCTTTAGCAAGCTGAACATCGGGTTTTTTAGCTGGTTCAATACAGATATTTCCTTAGATTGCACCAAACTGAAAGTCCCCACAAGAACAACAATAAACTGCCTTTTGACCTTGGCTTCTCTCAAGAGCAAAGCTAACAGCCTTGGCCAATGGAAGTCATACATTAGGAAGCAACAGGCTATCCTCAACAATAGTAATTACAGAGTACTTCCATAGTTATTTATACCTATAGAATGTGATAAGGCTAATGATAAGAAAGCCCACAAATGTGTAATACTGTTATTTGGGGAAACTGTGCTGAAAATAAAAAAGAGACATTTGGTTGGAGATATATACACACACACACACACACACACACACACACACACACACCATACACACAGTACTGTATATCTTTTGCTTCCTATAGTTTAACAAGTGGGGCTCCTCAGAAACAAAATCTGGATCCCTGTATCTCTCCTTTCCAGAATCCAGACTGTAATTATGCAGCTCACATACAAAAGACATAACGAGGCCACAAAACTGCACAATCACTTAGGATCCCATTGACCTTTTCCATTTCCACATAAGCAATGACTATTTCTGGACTGCAAAATGCTTACTGAAGGACAGATAGATTATATAGCATGCATTCTAAAGTGGATGGTTGCTATGGTTTCCTCAACGGAAAGCACAAGATTATCTTTGCAAGATTGTCACAGACCCAGGGAGTGATCTGCTTTGGCCAATCTGCCTCTTAGACCCAGTTCTGGAGTAATTTAGCACAGACGATCAAAGGCTAGCCAGCTTTTTCACAATAATGCTATACTCAGGAGAGCTGGCACCATTGTACCATATAGCCAGATTACACAAAGTGCCTTAAATGGCTTTTGGAGAAGAAATACCTGAAGTCAAATGTGTTGTTACTTAATTCAGCTCTAATTCATACTATGAGAACTTGGAATGTTCCCAGTAAGCTTCAAACTCTATGTCAACTGAAGTTCTTTCCTTCTCTAGAGGTAGTGCTCTTTTAATCACATAGACATATCTCATGTCAAAAATCAATGCTGCCTAAGTATAAAAAGGTCAAAAGAAAAGGTAGCCAAGGTCTTTTGTTCCTGGAAATACAAAGGGCATTTGGTATCTGACTGAATTTGGTTCAGGACCCCTCATGGATAACAAAGTCCCGTTGTATACTAAGGTGTACTAAAATGGTGTTCCTTATATAAAAGTGGCCTCAGAAGGGGGAGAGAAGAAGCAGGCATATCTCCACCATACCTAGGCCTGATGCAGATGAAAGTCCCTCTTTCCAACCAAACTGCCATTGCTTTAGTCTTGGAGGGAAGGAAGAAGAGGCAGTATGTGTTCATATTAATTCCCCTTCCTCACTGCAATCCGCTTCCCTTAAAATCATATAATAATAAAGTTGAAAGAGACCACACGGGCCATCTAGTCCAATGCACTGCCATGCAGGAAAAGCACAATCAAAGCTGCTCCTCTGTTCTGCCTTGATCAAACTACACCTGGAATACTGTGTCCAATTCTCAGCACCGCAATTGAAGGGAGATGTCGACAAGCTGGGATGTGTCCAGAGGAGGGTGACTAAAATGATCAAGAGTCTGGAGAACAAGCCCTATGAGGAGCAACTTAAAGAGCTTGGCATGTTTAGCCTGCAGAAGAGGAGGAGGAGACATGATAGCCATGTATAAATATGTGAGGGGAAGTCATGGGGAGGCTTGTTTTCAGGTGCAGAACAATGGCTTCAAACTACAGTAAAGGAGATTTCACTTGAACATTAGGAAGAACATCCTATCTGTGAAAGCTGTTCACCAGTGGAACACTCTGTCCCAGAATGTGATGGAGGCTCCTTCTTTGGAGGCTTTTAAACAGAGGCTGGATGGCCATCTGTTGGGGGTGCTTTGAATGCAATATTCCTGCTTCTTGGCAGAGGGTTGGACTGGATGGCCCACAAGGTCTCTTCCAACTCTATGATTCTATGATCTGCAAACTTGATAAGCATATCCTCTAAACCTTTATCCAAGTCATTAATAAAGATATTGAACAGTACTGGGCCTGGAACTGAGCCCTGCGGCACTCCATTAGTCACTTCTTCCCAAGATAAAGTGGAACCATTGGTAAGTACCTTTTGGGTTTCTGCCTGAATTACACCAATTACAGATCCACCTAATACAGATCCACTTAATAGTAGTATAGTCTAGCCCACGTCTGACTGGTTTGATTGCAAGAAGGGCATGGGGGACTTTGTCGAAAGTCTTTCTAAAATTGAGATATGCTACATCCACAGCATTCCCTGCATCTACCAAGCTTGTAACTCTATCAAAAAAGGATATAAGATTAGTCTGGCATGACTTGTTTTTGCGAAATCCATGTTGACCTTTAGTAATCACAGCATTTCTTTCTAAGTGATTGCAGATTGCCTCCTTAATGATCTGCTCCAGAATCTTTCCTGATATTGATGTTAGGCTGACTGGATGGTAATTGTTTGGGTCCTCTCCCCCCCCCCCCTTCTTGAAGATAGGGACATCATTTGCCCTCCTTCAGTCTGCTGGGACTTCTCCTGTTATCCAGGAATTCTCAAAGATTATTGTCAATGGTTCTGAAATTACTTCTGCTTGTTCCTTCAATAGTCTTGGATGTAATTCACCTGGCTCTGGAGACTTGGATTCATTTAGAGTAGCCAGGTATTTCTGGACTACTTCTTTACCTATTTTTGGTCCTGTTTCTGGATTGTAAGCCTAGGGACAACTTCTTGTTCTTGTAAAACAACAAGTGTAGTGATGGTGCTATATCTATAAATAAATCAACATCACCATCATCATTGCCATTGTTGTTATTATGATCTGCTCTCAGGAATATTTTTATATAACCATCAGTCTTTATTCACATGTTATCACTTGTCCAGTAAATGTCTTAAGAGTGCCTACTTCAGAAACATTGGAACTTCCATTCTAATTAGACATGTTGAGGCCATAGACAATATGTCAATGAAATTGTGAGTTTATGTAATGCTATGTGTTTGTGTTTCATAATTTTATGTAGTCCATAAATAAGTATGCCAAATCTGTCAAATTTGATTTTTTTTTTTGGTTTTTTAAGTACTAATAAATCAACCACCTTTTCAGTATCTTGAAATGTCTATCCAGTTTTTTTCTGTGGCTTCCATGGGATGTATTGGATGCAGTGGAAGAGTCCTTCTCTCCTGGGTCAGCCACCATGTCCATGGCTATATCCCATTTTGGCTGATCTGTATATTTTCACCCAGAGTTATCTTTTTAAACTACAACTTCCAGCAAACCTAATATAAAATGTTAAGAAGCATTCTTTCCAAGGTCTGGCTTCAACAATGGATGACAGTTGTATATTCCACCCATATATCTGGTGGATTTTACCAGAACATTTTGTATATCTGATATTTTGCAGTGCCACGAAGTTTCTGGCAAATCCCATAACCTTTCGACTATAAGATTGCAGACTTAGAACCACATTTTAAAACAGTTTGGTTATATTTGAAAGGAGGAAAAAGCTTGTAGATTACTAATTTTGAGAAAGTCAGTTGTTCCAATAGCTCTGTGATTAACGCATACCAGAGAATCTCTGCAGGATATGTCTGCCTAGCAACCAAATTGAATAACTGTGGGATCAATACAGCAGTAATACAGGTAATCTGGTTTGAGAGGTTGAAAATGTAGCCTTTAAATCTAGCAAGTACTTTAAATAAAGTATGTAACCAGAAATTAATGTAGAAAGTATACAACCCAAACTAAAGATTTGGTTGTAGTCCTTGAAATTGTCAAGGTAATAAGCTGCCCTTCAATTTTCCTTGTACCTTAAAACACACAGATACTCTTAAAAGCAGTGGCCTCCTCCCAAAACAGAATTTTGAAACAGATTGAAATGCAGCTCAGTAGAAGTAATTTAATGGACTGAGACATTTTCAATACTTTAGATCACATTGTGCACTCTTGCCTAGTTTCCATTGAAAGTTATGATAGTAGCTACTTTACAGGTTGCAGTTCTCAAAGTATTGTGCTTAGAAGTGGCTTATTTTCTAAGAGAGGGAGAGAGGGAGAGAAAGAGAACACAAATCAAGCACATGTTATTATCATAAAAGCTTCTTTGCACTTCTTCAGGCAAGAGGAGTTCTGCATTATCATTTCTAAGAAGGAACAGGACAGACCCAGGTAAACCAGCGCCCAGCTTCAGAGCTGAGCATACTTAAACAGCATGATCAGTCAAGGTGAACATCCAGGCTGCCATTTAGATCATCTCACTTGGAACAACATCATGATGTAGGCCACTTGGGCACAACTGACGCAGAACTACCTAATGGAAAAGCATATGAGATAATCTGTTGCAAAGCAGAAGAATCACTATGGCAATTTTAAGCATTTCCACCTCTGCAAAAATATCATGTTTCTTGTTTCTATTCCTATCACCTCATTCTTTGGTCACTGGATTTTCTTTTTTCCTAGTCAAGACAAACCCCTTTTTTGTCCAACTGTTTGAGGCCCATCCTCATGGCCTCTTTCTACTCCTCCTTCTAAATCTGGGCTGACACAGACCCCATCTAGTTCCTTGGGGATTGCCACCATCTGACATACATTTAAAAAAACAAAAACAAAAAACAACCATTTGTAGCTCATTTCATCATTTCAGTCCTCAATTTCCCTGCCTATGTTATCCCTTTTAAGAAAGTATCTGTGCTAGGATCTGCACTGAGGTGGGCAAAATGCAACCCATGGGCCACATGCAGTCCCAGTGCCCCCAGAGGTTGAAAATAACATTTTTGCAAAATAGAATTCCTCCAGAATGCTACCAAATACACTCTAGGGGTGTGAACAACACACTCTGAATCCTTCAGAGGTGAAAGCCATTTTTTGCAAAACAATAACAATAATTTGACCCAAAATTCTTGAAAATGTCCACAGGGAGAAGGGTGTGCATTTCCACTGCATTTTTCATTCCCCCAGGACAATTTCTTCGGGAGAGACATGTTTGAAATCCAAGTCATGGTGAGAAGATCCCCTCTAGAGCCATTTTCACACCAGCAAAGTAATTCAGCTCCAGTGTGCAGTATTCTTACCAGATTCAAAGTTGGGTAACACCACACTTATCTTTTAAACATCCACACTGATAGCCAAACATTTTTTCCTGCCTGAAGTCAAATTGGCAAAAAGGGTGTCTCTTCCCATCTTGAACACTGAGTATTTTAAGTCACATAATGTCAGCATGTGACTTAAAATTTATCCCACCACCTTCACAAGCGTGATTGGTGAGGACGGGAGACAGAGTCTTCTCAGTGGTGGCCCCTTGTCTATGGAACTCCTTCCCCAATGAAATCAGGTCAGTTCCTTCCCTCTGGTCTTTCAGGAAGAAGCTTAAGACTTGGCTATGGGACCAAGCATTCAAACAGTAAATAGTGCAATATGGATAAAGGACTAATGGAATTTACTATTGGACAGGCCTTGGACTACAATCTGGATTATGTGACTGTAATTGATGTTTTAATAATTAATGTTTAATTTATGGTTTTAATTGCATTTTAATGTATTAGCATCAAATCACTGCCTACTGTAAGGCTGCCCTGAGTCCCCTTTTAGGGTGAGAAAGGTGAGATACAAATATGTGAAATAAATAATAAAATTAATGTGTATTAGAATTTTTTTCCTTCCAGTATTCATAACCATTTGTCAACCAATTGCCTTTCTCATTTCCCTGTAATTTACTGCCCATCTGCACTCTTATAGGTTGCCTCCCTTGCTGGATTTCCTCCTCAGGGAAAAATCAAATGCCTCCTCCTTTAGTTGTAGCCTCAACATTTAAAATTCCACACACAGATCTTCTCCCAAAAAAACCCTATGGAATAGAACGGCTGGTTTGTAAAGCTATCATCTTCAATCCAGCCAAAATCACAAGCTGATCTTCCTCGTGTTTTGTTTAATCTATTTCCTCAATCCCCATGATGTGCTGATATTTCTTGTTGCTTTTGATGAGCAAACTAGATTTTAAACTCCTCCTTTTTTACACTCTCATTTAACTGTTTTCATGTTTCACCTCCAGGTTGTGGCAGTGCTTGAAGGGGGAATGAGGGCTGAAGAAACACCAGAGACTGTTCCCCATCTTCTGATCTCCAAATTCTAATTAACCTATTCCATTAAGTTGCATTTAAGCAGCCACTGTGATGCAACTCGCACGGCTTTTTTTTGTTTTGTTTTGTTTTTCTTTTAAAAAAAACCTTTTTACAAGTGCAAAGGGGAAACAGAGAGTATACCCACTTCCCTGGGGTTTCCTGTGTGGGAAAGCAAAACACAAAGTGAGGTGGGAATGGGGGAACTGGCTTTGAAGTTTGTTTTAGAAGATCCTCCTTTTTCTTTTTGATCTAGAAGGAGTAAAAGCACCTAGCACACCATGAACAATCTCCCATGGGGAGATTGAACATTAACAAGAAGAAGGAGGTGAATAGGTCTTCACAGGAGCAAGGCAGGAGGTTGATTGCTGCTTGGGATTGAGGGAGCAAGTTTTTCTCTTTGTGCACATGTGGGGGAGGAGATCAACAGAACTTTGGAAACCAAAATCATGTATCTGTTTGCAGCAATGGCAGCACTGGAATCCTTTCACTGGCCAAGATGTCAAGTATTAACCCAAAAGGACAGATCTGCCGACGCTGCTGCTCTGAACTGCTCCTTGGTGCTTGGATTGGCACCTGCAAGATTCCGAAGTTTCACAGCTGCTGCCACAATGGCTGTTTCTGCCATCTTGCTGCCCTATATACAGATATGATAGGCATACAGCAACAACTTTAAAGTGTCACTGATTAGAATAAGAGACACAAAGGTGGGGTTTATGAAGGATGTGAGCCTTCCCTTTCATAACCTTCCCCAACCCAAAAGACTACATAATCAAATCTTCCAAGTCCCAAATAGGAAATGAGTCTGGGCTGTTACAATGCTAGAAGGCAGAAAGAGGGTTGAAAGTGGAACAGTGCTCCCCCCTTTCCATTTCCTTCCCCCCCCCCCCAAACCATTTCACAATTCCTTCATAGCCATTCCCACTGTGCTTCTTACTACTTTTTTTCTTGTCAGTTATGGGCTTTCCTGGAGCTGCAACTGGTGAAGTGGCTGCACATCAACAACAAAAAATAATGATACCACACTATATAAGATGCCAAGGTAACCTCCAACCAAATCCCACCCCTCAACCACCCATCCGCCCTACCTCTGTTTAAGAAGTGTACTTTGAGATTTTTTAAAAAGAGTTTGGGGAAAACAAACCTTGGCATTTGGGAGATGTAGTTGTTGGAATTTATAGTTCACCTACAATTAAAAAAGCATTCTGAAACCCACCAATGATAGAATTGGGCCAGACTTCTCACACAGAACTCCCATGATCAACAGCTTTCTGATAGCCTTTGGTGACCCCTATGACACCCCCCCCCCCAGGGGTCCCAACCCCCAGTTGAGAAACGCCAGCCTAGAAGCATATACATATCACCAAATACCACACACTGGACCCACCAAGGCTATTTTGCTTTTTAACTTATAAATTATTTGTTCCCAGTGAAGCTCTGTCCTCTAGTTTCATTTCCTCCCTCGGACACCATCTAGGCACAGGGACATTATAAGAAAATGAAAATGTTGACTGTTGAGGGACATCATGCTGCATAGCCATCGTCACCTAAACAAAGACCTGTGTTGCTTGGGAGGGAGGAAAAAACCTGTGAATGGTGGCCTGAAGAATGTTGCAGAACACAAGTTTCACAATTTCAAATATGCCCATAGGCCTAAAAATATCAGGGATCTCATGCCCAATCTAAACAGAAGCCAGTGTGGTCTAGCAAACAGATTTTTCCTTTCTTATATACTCAAAACAAATCTTTAAAGCTGTCTCTCGAAAGGGAGAGATAAGGGAACAACATTAATTCAAAATTGGCTGCCTCAGTTTTGACCCACGCTTTTTATTGTTATTGTCTTGTTTAGTCAAGGGTGAATGCAGAGGACGAGCTTTTAGCAATTTTTTCTGAAATCTCCTCCTCTCAAGAGAGGCTTTTAATACACACAGACATGCTTCAAAGTCCTTTATAAGTGATTTCAGGCATTTTCCCTTTCAACAGATGCTGTAAGGGTATCTGGTTTCCCAGAAAGTCAAAAAACTTTCCCTCTCTCAAATCAATCACTGTGCTTTTCAAATTTTAAAAAAAGTTATGGGATGAAAAATAATTGGATTCTAAGGGAGCCGAAATGCTAAGTATTTTAAACTAAGCAGAGCTGAGAAGAACTGTCATGCCAGTCAGTACCATTTAGAGCCGACCTATCCTACTGATAGTTCCATTTTAAAATAGAGTAAATGTAATAAAATCTTTTGTCTTGTCCTACTTTGGGGGATACTGACGGATCGATCCCTGAGTGCCAGGCATTAGTGAACAGGCAGGAAGAGGAGTCTGAAGTTCAAGGTCTAGCTTTGCAGGGAGAAGGAAAGGGGGAATAAGAAATGTTCAACATTAACTACACCTACTGCCTGTAGTGCAACTACTCTGCAGAATTAATGCAGTTTGACACCACTTTAACTGCCATGGCTCAATGCAATAGAATCATCAGAGTTGTAGCCTGGTAGGGCTCCAGCTCTTTTTGGCAGAGAAGGCTAAAAATATTGCAAAACTACAATTCCAATGATTCCATAGCATTGAGCCATGGCAGGTAAAGTGGTGTCAAACTGCATTAATTCTATAGGGTAGATGCACCCCATGTTTATATATCTAAGTTAACTATCCAGGAAGAGGTGTTCCATAATTTACAACTTCCTTTCAAGAATCCCATTGTAAAAAAAAAAGATCAAATATAAAAATCAATAATAAAAGTACGTAACATTTTTCATTTAGATGTTTAATAAATGTTGCATAGTCACATGACAAGTCATGAGATTTATTGATTCTCAGCTTGAGAAGTGGTCAGGAAATTGTCCAAATGCTTGGAGGCTGTCCTTTTTCCTATCAATTCAGAGCAAGGGGATTCTAATAAACTCTGTAACAGCATTGCATTTTGCCTATTAATGAACAGACACTTCAAAAGGGTTGCTGGGAGCTATTGCACAATAAATCATTCTCAGTTCACTTGGATAAGAGCATGAGGAAACCCCCTCTGGATACTCACCCACATTTGTCTCAGAATAAAGTTAGTGACACTGCATTTTCAGCTTTAGAAAAGGACTAATGGTTGCCACTTGCAAATTTACTTAAAATGCAAGTATGGGAGCACCCCCAAACTCACACCTAACTCTTTCATAATGATTAACAGATATTGATTCCTGTATGTTACAGCTCCCCAAATTGCCTCCCTCCAAATGCCTGCAGTGTTCACCTTTTTCACTGTATTTCTTGGACTTGAAATCCAAGCTCAGTCTATTCTTTTTTTTATTAGTTCAGCTTTCAAGGCCTCACTCTCTCAATTTTAAACAATTTCTGTTTGCTAGGAGCTAATTTCCTCTAGTATATGGGTTTATATATTTCCTTTACGATTGTTTTGCTTATTTCCTGGGTATAGAGTTTTATTTCTTATGTATGGGCTATTAATTCCCTATTAACATTCATATACTTTTGCAGTTAAACATCTCTTTCAAACAAGTCGTTTCCGGAATAATGATTATTTTCTCTCCCCTTTCCCCTTTTTTCCCCTCTGTTGCTCTGTATTTACATTGGCGTGCTACGTGTAATTTTGAGCAAGTGAGCTTCCATTAATATAAATAAGTGGGTCAAGTCTGATAAGAACAGCAGCTTCCAATATTTAGACCTTTATATATAGACACAGTACTTCATGCACATATTTGGAGAAAACATTGGTCAATCATGGTAACATTTCCAAAGTTAATGAGTTAAAATATGGCATCCTATGTATAGTTTTACTAATGCCTTCTCCAGTTTTGTCTAATCTGAATGATTCTCTAGTTATTTATCTCCTCCAAGTTTCATATAGACAGCCAGCCCTGGCAGTTTTTATGAGCCAAGAAGGGCAGGGATCCAATATTGTTTCAGTCCTCCAAGCATCCTTAGGTAGCACGTACTGAAAATTGATTCATAACAAAGGAGAACAACAGTGATCTGGTGGTATCCATCTCAGAAGCTAACAAAACCATAGCATTCAAATAAGAATGCATAAGAGCAATTTTGTCTACAAAGTATAGTGAAACCTGATCACAGTGGCCTTTGAAGGCTTTGCAAGGCAGTGGTTCCATACTAAGCAAAAGTCCAAGGAGCCTATATTGCATAAACACAATTATGGTTTGTCTGTTGCTGTCATTGCTACAATGAAGGTGCTCATCTTTTCAAGTTGATGCCACTGGCCCTGCAAATATCCAAAGCGTACCAGATCTTTTCCAGTTTCTTGGATTGCTGAGGACAGAAAGAGGGAACACATCTTGCGGCCTGTGGAAGGCTGAGTTCACCTTAAAGACTAGAGAGATTATTAGACAATTGTTTAATGTGCCTTTGAAGCTCTCCAGACACAAATAAAAGCAGGTTTTACTGCATGACAAAATTTTAATCCCATTCCAGGAGCCCCAGGTGGCTCAATGGGTTGATTCTTGTGCTAGAAGGACTGCTGACCAAAAGGTTGGCAGTTCGAATCCAAGGAGCAGGGTGAGCTCCCATCTCTCCGCTCCAGCTCCTCATGTGGGGACATGAGAGAAGCCTCACACAGGATGATAAAACATCTGCGTGATCCCTGGGCAATGTCCTTGCAGGTGGCCAATTATTTCACACCAGAAACAACATGCAGTTTATCAAGTTGCTCCTGACATGAAAAAAAATCCCATTCTAAACCAAACTTCCAGTGGTCTGAAAATTATAGTTCATGAAAACACTTAGGAGTCCTCTTTTGCTTCTGAACTCACTTGCATTTAGCTTTCTTAACAATGCAATAAATCAAATTGTGCCTCTGTAATGGGGATTAGGAAATTGTGGGCTGACCTTCTGGGACCAAATATTATCCCTTTTCAGCTGCAAAGACTGGACCCTTTCTCTCCTTTAACACCACTTGAAATGTCATGTCTCGCTATGGAATCTTGGGAATTATAGTTTGGTGAGGCACCAGCACTCTTGTGCACAGAAGGCTAAAGACCTTGTGAAATCCCAATTCCCAAGATTCTATAGCATTAAACCATGAGAGTTCAAATGGTATCAAACTGCAGTGATCCTACAGTGTAGATGAACCCATCATTTTACCAGGTATTTAGCTTTCTTTGCCCAGGAGTGCTATTGCCTCATGAAACTACAACTCTAAGAATTCAATTTGACACCCCATGAATTGCCATGGCTCAATGCTATGGAATCCTGGGACCACCATTTTGACTAACACTGGTACAGAGAATTATCAGAATATCTGGCTCACAGGACATAACTGTGACAGGTTCCAGGGAGCCTTAGGATTGAGAGGTCCAATAGGCAGAAATGACCTTCCTTTCAAGCTCCTATATCCCATTTAATTCGGTCTTTCCTTGAAGTCTGTGGACCCGAGAGAGTATGGACTCTGTTTGAAGGAACAAAGATTTTAAGCTAAGGAGCTTACTTGTCTGAAATACACTGTAGCAGATTCTGCAACCAAACACAATGAAATCTGATTCAAATCTCGAAAGGGCCAGCTGCCACCTTATCAATTGATTGCACTAACTGCAGGCACTCCACCTTGTGAATGTACCACTTTGGAAAAGGAAGGCTCTGAAGGTGGGGGGCAAGGTGAAGGGAAGGAGGTGAAAGGCTAAAGACAAAATAGAGTCTAAGTTGAAACTAAAAGGAGACAGAAATAGAAATCAAGAAAGGGCAAAGAAGGTTGAAGGAGACCAAATTATTTGAGAGGATTGGAGCAGCTCTCGCAACAAAGTAGAGCAGAAGAAGACACTCTGATAGGATTATCAGAGAGTTAGGCAGTGAAAGGGGAATATTCAAAGATCTTTCTTTTTCCTGCCAATTGGAGTGAGTGGCCAGCAGTTCAGAAGATATTCCTCCTTCCTCTGTTGTGAAAGACCTTGAGATGGGCTTTAATCTGTTTTCAATTAGGTATTTGTCAGACAAGTTCTGCTGTTTTCATGGACCTTCTTGTGTCCTTGTCTTCAGCACACCATGAGGCTAATGATCAAGGATATTTGAGAGCAACTATATCAACAGCATTGATCAACTTGATTTTACAAGTACTGTATTGAACAGTACCTTGGCAGAATCATTGGCTAAAGGTGACATTTTACATCTGTGTTGTTTCCTGTCTATAGTGCATTATTTGTCAAGTTGCTGGGTGAGATAGTATTCAGTATTTCAATTGTTTAGACCGGAAACTTGAGCAAACTTGATGCTGGTAGATCATGGAATTCAACAGAAGTGCTGGCTATGGGATTTGATCTGGAAATGCTTCCCAGTTTCTGAGTCATTGGCTGGATAATTACATTGGTTCCATTTTTTTAGAATGTGCATGTACATCTGGACAGGGACACTGTATGGATATGGCCATATCCTTGCACCACACTTCTGCAGAACATCAGTAGTTCTGTCAAATGTGTGAGTCAGACATAACGTGGTTACCATTGTACTCATGAAATACTGAACATTGATATAATAGGCTTAGAAGCACTCAATCTCTCCTCCTCACAACAGGCCTTAAAAGGAAAATCTGAAAGAGGTGGAAAACCATGAGAGGGATGGTTCCACTAATGCCAACTAAGATCATAAAATGTCCTAAGAGAGATTGGAAAGTTCTTTGGCCAATCTTGCCAGTTGGATGCTGCCAGTTGGATCTTGCCAGTTGGATGCTGGTACAGCATACAGTTGTCACATCATAACTTGCTGTTTACTGATTTCAGCTCTGCTAAAACCACGGGTTAAGGGGGCCGGGTGTGTCTAGCTTCCCAGAAGGCCAAATCAGACACAGATGACTGAAAGGCAAAAGTAGAGGGCTATTCTTATTGGCTAGAGAGGATGTCAGCAGAGAAAGGACTCCAAAGTACTGACATACTACAATTGCAAATACAGGGCTTTTTTTTCTTCATTTGACAGCTATCCAAGAACCCTGTACCAGCTCCTGATTGATCCAGAAACTGTCCAGCTAGGATCTGCACCTTGAATGGCTCAGGTCACCATAGGATGAAATTGCTGGTTGGTTCCTCATGTGCCAGAACATTTAATAAACTGTCATTGGTTTATTTTGAAGAGTTAGTCCATTTATTGATCCACTTCTGAGAGAGACACGATCGGAAAGGAATGCCTTGTGGCATTGGGAAATGAGACCATGATGGGCTTATTGGATTGGCTCTAATTAACACAAAAGGGTTAATCTTAACATACAATAAGGTGCTCTCAGGTGTTGGTTAGTCAGTAGACCTCTCCCCAGGCAGCCTATACAGAGGTTTGGGGAAAGGGAACATTTCAAGACTAGCTCAGACAATTTATATTATGCCAGATACATAAAGGAAACTCAGAAGGCTCTGACTCAAATTCATTGTATGTACCTCCCCCATTCTTCCTGGGAGAAGATCACGGTGATTTCCTCTGGGTGAGGGTGTGGCAAAGGTGAAGTGAGTTCAAGTTCTGGGAAAATCCAAGGAATTTCATAGTCACTTTTTAGGGTGATTAAAAATGACCATGTTGCTGGCTATGCTTTCCAATGGAGCCACAGATAATAATTCATAATTATGGGTCCAATTTCTCAATATCACAGCATCATTCAATATCACCAGTTTGAACCCTGGTAGAATAAAGCCCAATATAGCCTCTTCTCAGATAATCCAATTTTAGTTATGTTTTAGCAGACATAACTGACTAATACTTTGGTGGACATTGACTACACAAAAGCAGCATGCGTTGTCACAGCTTCCGAAAATTGTTTGCTATTTTGTAGTTTTACAAATGCCTAACACACATAGCCCCTGGAATCACCCTTTGAAATATTACTAGGTTAATTACCTCTTTAGAGCTAACTGTGCTTTCAATTTTTCTGCAGTGCTTTGAAGAAACAGTATGACCATTTTGGTTTCTCAATTAAACCCAGTGGGCAAGAATTGGCATTCAAGATTTCTGAATCTCAGTTTGGATAGGTCAGAAAAGACTTTATCTAGCTCAAATCCAGATTGCTGATCAAGCTGTGAGCCAGACTGTTTGGGGATGAGGCCATGCACATCCCTACCTCTTAGAATAATTGTCCCCTTTTTGATAAGCAAATGGAACCAGTATAGCAAAAGAACAAAGAAACACCTGTTTTGAACAGGCATGTTAAAATGTGTGAAAGTGAATAAGATAGAAAGGTTCTGGTGACCACCTGAAGTATTAATATCTGATTTAAATATATTAGGTCTTTTATTCTTTTTCATCTCCATGCCGCAATTGTTTAATTTTAAAAACTCCAAAAAATATAGCCTGAAATTGACTAGAAAAATGACACTGTGGCATTCAGAGCAATGTTTGCAGTTTGCAAGCAGAGGGGTGTATATAATTGGCAGCCTCACAAACTCCTCCCAGGGTCTGCAAGTCCAGCTGTATATCTTTTGATTTATGCACTGTTACTTAGCAGGGGAGTTTAAAGAGCTAATGTTGTTTTCAGTTTCACCTTGGTGGTCCCACCTTTCCAATTTCAGGAAAAGCATAACTCATGTACAGTCAGAAATAATGAAAGGATTGATCTGATAGTACATGTGGAATTTCCACCTAACACATAACTCATTAAGACCAGTTGTTTTGAGAGCACACAGAGGAAAGAAGACAAGATCATTTTACTCATTTTCACAAGCCAAAAACATTAATCATCTTAAACATCACAGAACTGAGATTATATGACTTCATCCAGATTTGGTATAATTCAAAGTATTTAATTACTTTTTAAACAAAAAAATGATCACTATTGAACAGGCGGGATTATAGTATGGATAGTATTTAGTGTAAGAATGTGTCACAGTGTCCCAACTTAGATGAAGGACTACATGCCATGTCTGGCAAGCAATAGGTTGAACCCTGACCTTGTCTATGATCCATATTCAGGCTTACATAACTGATGGATTTGCTGGCATACCTCTGTTCGGTGCAGGTTGGAAACTTGGCTGTGAATTCAGAATGTGGGCACCGAGTATAAGGAAGAGAGCTTGCTCAATTTACACCAGTCTTTCTTCATCCTGTATTGACAAACAATTCTCCCCCAGACATTATTCAAAGTCCTTTTCTTCAATTTTTATACTCTTCATACCAGGTTGTTGTAGGTTTTTTGGGCTATATGGCCATATTCTAGAAGCACTCTCTCCTGACGTTTCACCTGCATCTAAGGGAAGCATCCTCAGAGGTTGTGAGGTCTGAGGATATGGATCATAGACAAGGTCAGGGTTCAACCTATTGCTTGAACATGGCCATATAGCCCAAAAAACCTACAACAACCCAGTGATTCCAGCCATGAAAGCATTCGACAATACATTGTTGTATTTTACTTCCTAGGTGAATTTATTCTGGGGAAGGATCAGAGCCTACATGGTGTTGTGGTTTATATGATGGACTAGGATTCAAGGGGAACAAAGTCTGAATCTCCATTTAGCCATGGAAACTCTCCGGGGGATCTTGGATAAGCCAGAGTCTATCAGCCTCAGAGGAAGGCAATGACATACCTCCTGAGGATAGGGCCTTCCAAGAAAATATGAGTAAAAGATGCTTTAGGGCTGTCATATGTTTAAAACAACATGACACCCCTGATATCTCCTAATGATGGGAAGGGTAGTTTTAAGGATTAAATAGCAAAAGTTGAATGGCATCTCCCAGAATCTGCTGCTGGAGAATTCTTCCTAAATCATACAGGTGGCCTGCATGATAGTCTGCACTGAACCAAGGCAGTTTCCTCTATGAACATGAAATAGACAATTTCATAAATTATCATAACAATAACTAAGATATAGATTTCCTAGCTAAATTGGAAGCAAATATAAACATATTGGGTATTTTTTTCCTTCAGTATAAGGTTGTTGTTGTTCATTCGTTAGTCGTCTCCCACTCTTCGTGACCTCATGGACCAGCCCACGCCAGAGCTCCGTGTCGGCCATCACCACCCCCAGCTCCTTCAAGGTCAGTCCAGTCACTTCAAGGATGCCATCCATCCATCTTGCCCTTGGTCAGCCTCTCTTCCTTTTACCTTTCACTTTCCCCAGCATAATTGTCTTCTCTATGCTTTGTTGTCTCCTCATGATGTGGCCAGTATAAGGTATGCAATCTCTATTCTTATGTCTCCTTATACAGAAAACATTTTTTACAGTGCAGACTGTTGAAAGGTCTGATAATTTGCAATTAACCAATACATTCATTTTTGCTGAATAGTACAACAAAGCAAATCCAATTTATTTCAGTTTTGCTCCCACGCTGATTACCCATCACTCAATTATTTCCCATTCCAATCTAATTAGCATTCCAATTAATTGTACCTCTTCACATTGAGAAACAAATGTTCTTTTCATTGATTGCGAGATATTTCCCCATTCCTAGGGTGAGAAGTGGGGAGGAAAGAACATTGAGGAATTGTGGATCATGTTCTAATGAAATAAAGTGAGCCAGATAAAGAGATTAGCTGAAGTGCCAGGGGAAAAATGGGTCTAAGTAAAATGGTTGCTAAAATTACTAATAACCGGTGACCTATCGTTGCTAGACTGAAGTAGGGCTTCTGTAATAAGATTCAGAATTCCAGTGCCATTAGGCATTCAACACTACCGAGAGTACTATTGCTGACTGAAGTGTGTAGGTTGTCAAAATTGTTTAATTCCACTTGAAGCAATTTTTGACCTCTAACATCAATAGAGTAGATTATAGTTGCTCCATAGGACTTGGCAGTAATACCAGAGGAAAGGCATGAAGGACCTTTATACTGTACCTGTCAAGGGAATAGAGTCAGAACAAGATGTCCAATTCATAAGGCTATAAAGGGCTGATGCACTTGTTCATGTTCTTTTTAGATGGAAGAGTATTCCCAAATTTATTTTCACATTTCCCTCCTTTGCTCCATTTGGTGTGATAAAGCAGCCTTACAAAAGAGCTATCCAATTACCACTGCTTGAGTATGACTACAAAATATATGTTTTTCCAGTGCAGTATCCACACGGGATACATTCCCAGAGTTCACATGGATATGTGAAACCATGGATAATAGCAAACCCTATTATTTTCAATGGGATGAACAACAAGAGAGGCACTGAAGAGCTTACAACTTACCTAGTACAAAAGACCCTAAGTGAATAACTGAATAAGTGGAACCATGTATCACACGGTATACTGTATAGGATAGTCATGTGGTCAAACAGTCTTGTGGTTGAAGTTGTCCTCTTCTTGAAGCCTGTTTTAAATATTCAGAATAAGGACAAGCATGGCCCCTGAAATTGTCTATCTATGGTTAGAAGCGAACAATAGCCTGGACAGATACACAAAACTGATGTGATTGCAATCTTTTTTCACAATAGTAACAATGTCTAAATTTGCATCAAAACATATAATAGCGCATATGAAAATCTTGTGCAAATTTGTCCTCTTTTTAGATGGTACATTTCTTTTGGATGGCTATTTCTCATGATATAAGGGGAAGACAGTCGAGGGTCCTGCCCAGAAGATGGAAAGAAGATGTTTCTTTAAAGCACAAGCAAGGTCCAAGGAGGCTGAATCAAAGCAAATACCAAGACACATGTGGAGGAATTGGAAGGAGGGAGAGGGGGTGAAGGAAGGGAGATAAGAGGGGGAGTGGAGGAAGAATTGGAAGCTCCATTAGATTGGACTTGTTGGTGTGTCTGAAATAAAGGAGTGACTGGGAGTATTCCAAACAGCTGTCTGAGTCTGGTTTGTCATAAACAACTGATGGAATGGATGACCATGCTTATGATGTCCTCCTGCCTATGAAGGATGTTGGATCCTCTCACACATGAGTGCTTTGATTGTGCTTTTTTTCTACACGTCATGGGATTGGACTGGACTGTCCATGTTTATTTGCAAGTGGTTATTATAGTGAAGTATGTGAATTTGACAAATGCTGCACTTTTTTCAGATTGATTTGTCATATGTTTCTTGAAAGGACTCCACTTGTGGTAGTCTTCCATCCAAATGCTGAGCTTTAAATCCACTTATGTGTGCCCTAAATGAACTACTGCTCACAGCCTCTGTATTCTGTGACAGATTTTCTGAGTGTAGCAGTACAAACTAAAAACCCTATGACAGAGAAAAACATGTCTTGGAAATTAAAGATTAAAGTAGTTCTTTTCAAGAATGCCATAAATGAGGAGGCAGGCAAAGAGCAGATTGGGTTGGTATAATTCCAGCAGCAGTAGATCCGTCTCCATAGGATATGCAGTAGAGTGGTTTTCATCATTGTTTGTTGTAAAGTTGACTATAACATATGGCCATGTTGTGAGTGAGGTTTTCATGATCCCCAGACATTATCTGCCCAGTTCAGATCTTTGTTTCATAATAGGGTTTTCAATGTAAAAAAAAGTTAATCGTGATTTACATTGTCATCTTCTGCTCAATACTAGCTCCTTTAGACTTAACTATGGTGCCACTGCCACTGCCTGCATGATGTGAGAGTTCACTTCAGGAACAGTGGCGCTTTCAGCTTAGCTCTCTGCCTCATAGGAGTGTTCAGTCCTGCCACCACAACAAAGGTAGTGCTTATTTATTTATTTATGGCATTTCTATGCTGCCTTTCTCAGCCCTGAGGCAACTCAAGGCGGCTTACAACTGCCACAATTCGATGCCACAATAGTCATAAAACAAAATTAAAAACATTTAATGCACATTATAAAATCATTTAAAAATCATTAAAAACATATAATCACCAGTAACTTCCTATTAGCTCATTTTCCAAAACCGAAGTGGGGGTAGATTAGTAAGAGGTTTACATTCCCAATGGATCAACATAAAAATGCAATAACTCCCTCCCCACTCACCCACCCACTTACTCCAAGTAAGGTTACTCAAATCAAGACAGTTTTAGGGGATGTTTCTTTTAAAAGCTTTGCATGCAAATTCAGGTTATAGAACTGAAGGCTAATTTCTGAGCTCACCAGGTCTTGCAATTCTCTATCCACTTCTTAGAGTTACTATTTTAATTTTTTTTAAATCTATTATTCTTGCTGCTGGTCCTCAGAATTCTAGAGAAATATCAAGTGGAGCCAATAAATCTTCCTGTTCCTGCTATGGGATCATAGTAATGACAGTGCAAAAGGAGCCTCTGGAGGTGTAGCGTGTCAAGCCACTGAGCGGCTGAACTTGCTGACTGAAAGGTCAACGGTTCGAATCTGGGGAGCAGGGTGAGTTCCTGCTGTTAGCCCCAGCTTCTGCCAACCTAGTAATTTGAAAACATGCAAATGTGAATAGACCAATATCTACTGCTCCGGCAGGAAGGTAACAGTGCTCCACGCACTCATGCTGGCCACATGACCTTGGAGGCACCTATGGACAATGCCAGCTCTTAGAAATGAACATGAGCACCATCCTGCAGAGGGGGATAAACATTTGTATGTATTACTCCCATAACAACAGAGGACAAATAAACAGGCATAGGTTACTTACAGGAACTCAGAAGCCGTGCTCTGCAGCAGTTTGATTCTCTAGCAAGCACAAAGGTCATCAGGTAGAAACTAGTTTATAAAGTAACCCAGTTAAAGGGGCTCCAACCAGGTAGATCAAGCCAAGAATGTGTTAAAGGGCTATGTACTCTGATTTATAAGAAACACTGATATGAGATGGTATCATTCAGACCCTTGGGATGTGTAGTCTTCAGGGTGAAGATCCAAAAGGCTTCACGCTGTAGTAATTTAATGCCAAAATCCAAATTGGAGGGGGGTGTGACAACCTCCAAAACAAGCACCCGGAGTGAATCTGCATCATGATTTAAATCCACAAAATGTTTATAGAAAGTGGAATCCACGGAGCGATTTCTAATTTTGCTCTTATGCTCTATGATCCTTTGTTTGATCTGTCTACTTGTTTGGCCTATGTACATAAGCGAGCATGGGCAAAAAACAATGTAGACCACTCCCTTGGTGGTACAAGTAGCAAAATGTTTTATTGGGTAAGAAGCCTTAGTGTCAGGATTCTGAAATGTCTTTGTCTGAATAAATTGTGCACATATCGAACAGTGATGGCAAGCAAAATTCCCTACCAAATTGTGTTTAACCTTAGAGGTTTGAAAACAATGATCTATATCAGAATGTACCAGCATATCCTTGATATTCTGTGTTCTCTTGTGAGCAATCACGGGAGGTCTCTCGCACCCAGGTATCTCCCTTATCAGTTGCCAATATTTTTTCACAGTTTTAATGACATGCTTGGACAAATTGGTTAGTGTAAGGGGCCATATCAATCTGTTGTCACAAGTGATTTGTTTATCCTCAAATAGAGTGGTCCGAGAGATGCTGGACGCTTTAGAGCTAGCCTTGTTGATGAGATGTTCTGGATAACCCCTGGATCTAAATTGATCTTTAACCTTTGCGATGTTATGTTCAAAATCTTGTTGTAATGTGCAATTACGTTTAATCCTCAACATTTGGGAATATGGTAAGTTATTTTTCAAAGGTAAGCTGTGGAAGCTAGTGTAGTGTAGAATTGAATTTCTGTCAGTGGACTTACGAAAGTTATTCACAATGAGTTTGTTGTTAAGTTTAGTAACCAAGACATCTAAATAGGGTATGCAGTTAGAGTCAACATGGCCAGTGAACTTGATGTTGGGATGAATAGTATTGGCCCATCTTAACAACTCTTGTGCTGATTGTAGGTCGTGCATGATGATGAATATATCATCAATGTACCTCAAGTATTTAACCATGCTGTTAAACACGGGATTTTGTGTGGCACTAAAAAATGATTTTGTTTCCAAGTCATTCATAAACAGGTTGGCAATGGATGGGGCATTTTGCTACTTGTACCACCAAGGGAGTGGTCTACATTGTTTTTTGCCCATGCTCGCTTATGTACATAGGCCAAACAAGTAGACAGATCAAACAAAGGATCATAGAGCATAAGAGCAAAATTAGAAATCGCTCCGTGGATTCCACTTTCTATAAACATTTTGTGGATTTAAATCATGATGCAGATTCACTCCGGGTGCTTGTTTTGGAGGTTGTCACACCCCCCTCCAATTTGGATTTTGGCATTAAATTACTACAGCGTGAAGCCTTTTGGATCTTCACCCTGAAGACTACACATCCCAAGGGTCTGAATGATACCATCTCATATCAGTGTTTCTTATAAATCAGAGTACATAGCCCTTTAACACATTCTTGGCTTGATCTACCTGGTTGGAGCCCCTTTAACTGGGTTACTTTATAAACTAGTTTCTACCTGATGACCTTTGTGCTTGCTAGAGAATCAAACTGCTGCAGAGCACGGCTTCTGAGTTCCTGTAAGTAACCTATGCCTGTTTATTTGTCCTCTGTTGTTATGGGAGTAATACATACAAATGTTTATCCCCCTTTGAGACATACTCTAGCCACCTGTGTATTTTCCCTATAGATCCACTGTTCCATTGTATTAAACACCCGAGGAGGGATTACTATAGTGAAGAACTTGATGTCTCATATATCCACCTGAGGAAGACTCCAGTCGAAACCGGTCGTGGATGTGGATATCCAAAAATTTTCTAAAGCAAGGGATCCTATGCCCTGAAGAGAAGTTGGTTTTACACCAAGAAAGACTCTTTACAGTACGCTTACTCTTAAGCAAGGGATCTTATGCCCTGAAGACAAGTTGTCTTTACAACAAAAGACTCTTTATGTTATATGTGTGTAATCTTTGTAAACAACTGGTTGTTGTTCATTATATACTGGGTTATGCCTATACCATTTAATTTTGCCGTTTGTTGAATATTGTAATATACAAACTGTTAGGCAATATCGACCATTGTGATTTATGTACCACAACTTTTAGTGGATTTGTGTTTTTTGTATTGGTGGGAATCCATTGTCTTCTTGTGTTAACCATCCTGCAGAGTCAGACATGACTGAACTTAATGTCAAGGGGAAATCTTTACCTTTTAATGACAATACAGTTGCTGTTCAGTCATATTTAGTTGCACTCTTTAACATGTGAGGTGAATAAGTTGGTGTGTGTGTTTACCATCAAAGTCATAAATTCCTTAGGATTTTCATAGGCAAGGACTATTCACAGGCGATTTACTGATCTGGTGCCTTCAGGGTATTTAGGGCAGAAAGGTACAATGTTAGCCTCTTGTCAGAGCATCCATGAAGCCAATTATTCACACCCCAACCCCTTGAAAAAGACATCACATGGAGACTGGACCATAAATAACACCATAATTGCATTAAACAGGGTGTGTTATCTTCTCCCCAGGGCTGTGTTCTTCTTTGCTTGTTAGGGCAAAGTATAATCCCCACAGAAGTCACAAGTGCAAAGTTGTGAGGAACATAAATATACTTCAGGGTATACCCCATTTCCCTCAGAGTTCTTGGCATCTAATTTTCTGCCGGATGTTTTGCACACCTCTAAACACAGGCAGACAGGTGACAAACTGTTCTTGAGATTTCCATGACATTTGACTAACTGTAACTCTTCAGCTGCAGCTGAAAACAGGCAGCCTTTATTTTAACTGATTTCTTTCAACATCAGTAAAAATCATTTTTCCTAAGAAATTGTGTGGAATTTGTACATAAAAGCTGTGCTGTTTTCTTGGAGTACATGCTTTTACTTCTCAGTAACATAAATACATATAATACTATGTAATGAAATGGTTTAAAATAAACCGCAAGGAGAACTATAATTGCACCTCAAAAAATACCTGTGGCGATACCCATACATGTTCATGAAAGAAGGGCAGATAAAAGACAAAAAGGCCAGGTCTCGGAGAATAAATATTGACAGTTGGGATTTTGTGTGCAATGCATGAAACTGAAAACATTTTGCTTTCTGGAAAGTTCAGATTTTAAGGGAAAGTCACTTCATATTTAAGTTTCCTGCCAAAATGACCTTCTTTGGATTGATTTAAACCAGTGAATGCAGATCACGCTGCCTTTGCAACTGGCCTGTAGCTAGAAAGAGGCCTTTTAATTTTACAGACTGAAGGACATAAAGAGAAAGTCACTGAGGAATTAGACCACACATTCTTAAGGCTTCTTAAAGTCAGTAAACAGCTCAGCTGCTAAGAACCAGGTTTTTGGAATCATTCAGTCCTTATTGGGGTTAGCAACTAGTAATTGCTACTTTGCATTAAAATAACCTCGTGTTTATTAGACTTTTCTCCCTACCTTCCAATTGTCTTCATTTCAATCTTTGAATTTTCTTTGTTGGGCACTGTTCCACTATTCAGGCAGAGGCCAAAGGGGGGTGCTAGATAGATAAGGATAGTAAATTTTACAGTGGGGAGGAGTAAAAGGAGGAAAACAATTTCCCATGTTTTAATAATAATAATAATTATAATAATAATACTTTATTTTTAATACACCCCACCATCATCTCCCCAGGGGGGCTCCGAGCAGCTTACATGAGGCCAAGCCCAACAATACATCAGTAAATCAACTAAGCAGCAAGCAAATAAATCAGTACAATTAATATAACTCACATATAAGAAGTAACACACAAAAATTTAAACTATTATGGCTGGGCCAGATGTAATAGATTAAAAAAAACACTGGGCGCGAACAGAGGTAGGGTATATCTAAGCAGGGGGGGGGGGGGGGGGGGTTAAAGGATAATGTAGGGAGATGAACCCAATGGGTAGTTAAAGTGCTTCTGATGACATTTTGCAGGGAATTGGTCAGAGCAGGGCATTGTTTCCTTTATTCAGGGAAGGCACACTGGAACAGTCATGTTTTCAGGCTCTTCCTAAAGACTGCCAATGTGGGGGCTTGTCTGATATCCTTGGGGAGTAAGTTCCAGTTGGGGAGCCACCATAGAGAAGGCCCTCTCCATCGTCCCCACCAATCGTGGGGGGATTGGAGTGAGAGCAGGGCCTCTCCAGATGATTGGAGAGATCTTGTGGGCTCATAAACAGAAATGCGGGCATGCAGGTAGGCGGGTCCCAAACCATTCAGGACTTCGTAGGTAAGAACCTGCACCTTGAATTGGGACCGGAAAATGAACGGCATGCTTTCATTGATTATTCCCTCTTCCCACTTCCCATTTCATAAAGGAGGGGTGTTTCAATGATGGCAACATGGATGGGGGGGGGGGGATAACAGGAAAATGGGGAAATACCCCCCCCCCCCCCACACACACACACACACACACACTATACCATTTGTTTGGTTATGAACAAGTAATTACAAATAAAATTAATTTATATGTTTTAGGGGAAAGACTATGCTTAGTTACTTCTCTGCTAGATCATGTGTGTTTGTGGGTAAGTGGGGGACTAGTTATTTTTCTTTTTTTGCCATGACAATTGATTGCTTTGTTGAAGGCTTCCATAGCTGGAGTCATTAGGTTGTTGTAAGCATATACAATAAAGACTCTTTTCAAACAAGGTAAGAAGACAATGAGTTCAAATAGCAATAATATCCAAAAGACAATGGAGCACAGCTCTCAAGGGAAATCTTTGTAGGGAAAAATCCTACAAGGGTGCCTGGGTAATTTTATATACCCTGTTTTGGGGACAGAATCCCCTTCTTCAGGAGTTGATAAGCACAATGAATTTAGGGTCATGTCTAAAACAAAACATAGAATAAGATGCAATTTTTTAAAAAGCAAATTTTAAAAAGTGAAAATAACCCATATAACAGATAGTTACTTACATAGTGCCTGATAGTTTTTCATGGAGTGACTCTGCTAATGGTGATTCACACTGTGAGTAATGTTAAAGATCCTTCCACAGGCTTATATGGAGTGTAGAGGAACTTAAAGGCAACAGCTAAAGTTAAGTGACTTACTAAGTCCCTGAGGAGAAAAGGCTTAGAAGCACCCTCCCACTGTCTTTGAAGACTAGAAGAATAGAGGCTGAGTCTACGTAGTTTGCAGCTCAGTGTCCCATATACGCAGTCATATTTTTATTTGGCTTTTGTGTAACCCTCGTTAGGATGGTATTTTGTGGCAGTCAAAGGTTTAGGATTTTCTCATCAACTATCCTTTTCTACTGGGGCTAAACCAGGTGTAAACATCAGTTTTAACTAAAAATATAGTTTGTACATCCAGATCTGAGACTCTAACCAGTCTCTAGAAGTAAAATTATGTTAGGCACACAGCTTGGGCGGCTAAGGATGCTTCTTAAAATTTTTGTCTGGGAAGCTTTGAAATCCCTGACACTTTTAAATGCACACAGTTGTGCTCCAATAACATTTGTGGTAAAATCTTAACATTAAAAACTTGAATTACTGAAGGTACAAGCTGGTCTCTTTTATCATTAAAAAATGGCATAAGTGAGTTCCAACTCCACTGTCCATTTGCTCTTGTATGGGACACTTGGACTTTCCAGGAACTGGTGGACTGGAAGATGATTCCCAGATGTTTATAGAGTTTTACTTGTTCTATTGGGCCCATTGATTTGCCAGTGGTGTGTGCATTTTCCTGAGTAAAGATTAATTGCCAACTGTTCAGTATTACACATCTAACATTTTGAGAAGCTGTCTCAGCCCAACACATGTCAATAATAAAAGTACTGCATCATCTGCATAAAGTAAAACCATTATTGCTCTCCTAGCCAATTTAAGGGGGAACGATGGTTTATTTCTGAGAGTGAGTTCACCAAGGAATTAATACAAATATTAAACGAAATGGGAGCAAGAACACAATCTTGCTTGACTCCTGTAAGTGAGGATATTGGTCAAGTCAGATGGCCTTTGTGATTACATTTCACTCAATGCTCCCCCACACACACACACACAAAGGCTGTGAATGAGAACCACTTGGTGGTCTCAAGTTTGCTCCAAAGTCTATTTCTTGAAAATGAGTGAAATGCATTTTAAAATTTATAAAGGCTGTATAAAGCACTCCCTGTAAGGAAAAGGAATATTTTTCTACTAAATGTTGTAATATTAGGCCCTGCTTAACAGTTGAACATTCAATCTAAAACCCTTTTTAAAAAAGAATGTAGATTTTGGAATATTTTTATTTGCATATGCACAAATAATGAAAAATCTTGGTGATGGGACCCAAGTCTAAAGACAAATTTCATTTATTTTTCAAGTACTTGCATCCTGAAGGTAATTTTATTCAGAATATTTTTAATAATATTGTGAATGAAACAATGGTAGTGTTCAGGGCCGTAGCCAAAACAATTTTTTGGGAGGGATTGAAAATTTCGGGGGGGGGGGGGTTGAAAATTTCACGGGGGGGTGAACCCTGCCTCCTAGCTCACGCTGAAGCAGGGGGCAGAGCTGCCTTCAATAGCCTGCAGCTCTGCCCCTGTCAACCACCTCCACTAAGTCTGGCCTCCTTAATGAGAGCATTCAACACTCCCCCCCCCCCCCCCGCCCAACTTGGTTGCTTCACTACATCAGCTATTGCTGCAAGTAATGACAGTGTGAATAAATTGTCAATATTTGCTTGAGATAGTGATTGCAGTTCTGGAGGGACTCTTGATTTTTTGCGTCTCATAGACTTAACACGGGGATTTGGTTAACCAGTTAAAATTCATAAGTAAACTAGTTTTTTAACCTGAAAAAATTCAGGGGGAGGGTTGAACCTCTAACCCCCCCCCACCCCCCTGGCTATAGGCCTGGTTGTGTTGATTGAGCCATCGGAAAGCAAAGATGTCACTATCACAGCTACTCAAGTATACAATTTTGGAGCATTTCCATTTTCTGGATAAGGGATACTCAATCTGTACTGCAAGTGTCATTTCATGGTGCACTATATAGTGTTAAACCTTTTTTCAAAAAGGAGAAGAGAATGGAGATATTTTCTACTATGGTTTGGACCTAAACCCTTCTTGGAATAAAATGTTGCATTTATGCTGGGAATTGTCAGAAAATAGTGAAGACAACAGAAACACTGTTTGGATTTTTTTTAAAAAAGTCCCTACAGCTACAAATACTACAATATTCTGACAGGTATGTCTCATCTGGATGATCCCATGTAGTTGTTTATATCTTTCTTCTATTCACCCTTTGCACAAGAATACCTGTTTTGAAACAAAATGTATACATGTAAGTAATATTTACCAAACACACACACATATTCAGTTCCTTCACAAGGAGATATGACTAATGACTAACTCACTTCCACTTTATCATTTTATATTGAGAAATTGGTCCATTGTTTAAAAGTATTTTAAAAATTAACATGAAAGATATTTAAATCACCCCATATAAAAAGAAAATCCTCTTTGATAAAGGGACCAATATACACAGTAATTTGAGGAAGGCTTTAAAAAAAGATGCACTCCCCCCCCCCCCTTCTTTTTAAAAAAAGCAAAGTATACTTCCTTCATGAGATATAATTTTGTACTTTTAATTTAGATAACTCATATTATTGACTGGCAAGAGTGTCTAACCAGAAATAAGTTCCATATTCATGAAGCCTGATTTACTGTAATCATTTTTTTTAATGTTCTGCATCTGCAGATGCTTTAAGCAGATACTTGAATTGTGATTCATGAGCAATTATATGGGCTTATCTTTGCAAAGAAGTACTCAGTTGATGTTGTGGGAAAGTTTCCAGTGGTGTATGCTTGCTCGGTGGTGTCCTTTTAGATTACTGTGGCATGACTTTCAGTAAGCTCCAAATGCCTATTCTTGGATACAGTCAAAGGTAAATTGGAATTGGGGCAGCTTTGTCTTTTTGGAGACTGGAAATTGCTTATGGTAATCAGTAATCTGTAGAACAGTTGGAGAAAAAGTGTGGACTCTCCAAGTCTGTTTTGTGGCCTTTCAGCCCCCTTCCATTTTTGTGGATTTTGGTGGTGATTTTTTTTTAAAAAAAATGGCACCCCTAGGGAGCATGGGGTTGCTTTCACTTAAATTTGGGCATCAACATGTGGCAAACCTGCTCCTCTTTGTCCCATAAGTATCATAAGGGGGCATTCATAGTTAAAAGGGGAGAGGGAGGGGGTTGTAAAAAAGAAAAGAAAAGTATCTAGAAACTCTAAGGAATGGAGGGACTGGATATGTTGGGACAACCCTTCATGTTCCTGCAGAAAACTAACGTAGACTCCCTCCTAACACAAAACCAGTGAGCCGGCTTTCTGTGCTGAATCTAAGATGAGTTCCAGGCTTCTTAAAGGCTTCATTTGTTACTAAGCATATACCTATCATGAGAAACATTTTATTGGTAATCAATTATGTAGCAGGTGGTCTATACTATAGCACTGCTTCTTAAACTATAGGTCTCGACCCCAAATAAGAGTCTCTTAGCTCAATGTTGGGGTCACAAAAATGGCAAAAATAAGAGGTTTCTGAACACCCATTCATACAAATCTATTAGCAGCAACATGCAGTGTTTACAGTGGACTCCGCAGAAAATGAATGGAAAATCAGTCTGTTTAGCAACCCTTCCAAATGCCAATTTATTATCAGTAAATTAATTATTTTGTATATCTGGGGATCACACAAAAATGTATCAGGTGTAAAGGACTGGCTAGCTAGAGGGAAACGTTTTAAAAGTTTTGGGCCATAACTGATGGGATTTTGTTTCATTACTTCAAATGTAGGACAACAATGAACAGCAACCTCTATGGACAGTTCCAAACATCACTTTAATGTGACTGCAATCGGATTTTTAAAATGTGCACACCTCAGAAAGCATGTGTTTTCTGGGGGGTGGGGGTCCACATGAAGAACTTACCCAGACACCAAGAAAAATACTTAGAAAAGCCCTAAAAGGGATGAAGACCTTACCAGGCTGCCATTAAGCCTTGTAGCACACTTCCTGGAATGTACCAAGTACATGCAAGGAGGCCGGGGGGGGGGGCGATTTGGGCCCCCCCTTGCTTCCAGGAAGTGTGCTGAAGGCCTAATTGTGACCTGGTAAGTTCTTCACCATTTTAGGGCTTCTCTGGGGGTTTTGGGGAGGGGTTGGGGGCCACCTCGCATCTCTGGAGCCCAGGAGTCCAGAAGGTATGAGATGGGTATATAGACAGGCCCCAGAGAAATCCCCTACCAAATTCATGGAAATACACCAGGATAATAATAATACCTAAACCAAGGAACTAGGAAAATAAATTATTATTAGACTCCTATCACCCTATTTCTCTAATTATCCAAGATGCCAACATTTTCTTGGCAATTTTGGCAAATTGGTTGAAAAATTATATTAACCTGAACTAATGAGTTAAGAATCCAAGCATTTGGGTAGTAAACAGGACAAGACATGAACATGGATTATGTGGAATTGTTATTTGATACTGGAATGGCCCTCTCACTCTCTTTTCAACGAAATACTGCATCTTGCTCCCCATTCCATTCCATGCACTTTGCTGTAAAATCTCTGTGCAGTGCTTGGGGGCAAAGATGTGACTGGTAGACAGAGTGTAACATGCAGTTTAGCTCAAATGTATTTTGTAATGCCCCTTTTTTAAAAAATGGGAAGCTTATAGGTATTCCTAACACCTAGGGTAACTTTCAGCTTTTTCTAATAATGTAACAATTGTGAGTTTTTAAAGAGATTTCAGTCATCAGCCAACAAGTTGGAGATACGACTTACCCATTACACTACTCTTTAAAATGTGATCCACAAAGACATCGCCATCTAAGTTACAGCTCCTTTCTTGTTCACTGGTTTCATTATATGAGGGGGAATGAAGGTTGATTTCCTACCATTATTATTTAGACAGCTTCACCCAAGTTCTCATTTAGACAGGTTCAATCAAGTTCTCATTTCGATAGCAGATGGAGAGCTGAGGCTGACAATCCTATTATAGCAACTCAATATCGAGTGAAGAAAAACTACTTCACGCATTTGATGCTAGTTTAATGATGTCCGGAAAATAAATGCACGCTGCTGTTTTTTAGTTTTGATCTCTATTTGTAATCTAATGGTCTGCTAATAACTGCACATGGTTCAATGAAATAAATACATAGAGAATTGCTGCCATAGTTAATAAGATTATATGCGTATTTTTGTGATGACAGAGGTAATGATGCTTTTGCAAGCAATCCACAGTGATCCTGCACTGATCACAAGAAGCACAAAATGCAATGCCCTTTTGATGGTGTCATCCTAAGAGACACAGTTTAAAGAAGTTACATCTTTTTATCTTCGGCACAAATATTGATTGACCTGCTTTTTGCTAGGTACTGCAGACCTCAGGGCTTTCAGAGAAAATGAGAAGCTCTCCACAGAGATGCTGGAGAAAGAAAAGTAGGTTATGTTGAGAACATGAAGAGCAGAACTGGGGAAGCAAGACACCACAGGACTCTATGTGTTTTCAACATTATGCAAGGAGACATAATCAGCCCACTTCCCCAGCCTCCTATTTAATGCAGTGGCACTGAAGTTTTGTGACTTGAAACCTGAAACATTAAGCCTTACATCACATGTATGACTCAGCTGTCATAAGTGGGTTCTGTGCACCACTCTCTGTTTCAATATAGTCTTATCTGATTTACTCTTAAAGTTCTTGTCAAGGGAAATGGCCCACAGAAGTGACAATGGGGAACATTTCCCTGTCCCAAATACATTACTGCTTGCTTAAAAATAATATCACGGACATAAGGAAATTAAAGTAAAATGTTAAATGTTAATTTCAGAACAGAGGGAGGAGACAAGCTTTTGTATCCAATGAAAAATACATGTTTTTTTCTTTCTGCTGGGCATGAAATTCAAATATATATGTGCACTCTGGACACCTGGAGGTGGTAGGGCCAGAGCCTGGATGTTACTGGGCACAAATAATGTTAATTGCAATCAATTTATTTATTAAATATCCACAATATTAAACAAAACTAAATTACTCCATAATTGTTAACCTGAAGAGTGACAAACATTCCCTTTATGGTGTAATAGTAACTTTGAAAGGTTACCTTACAGTTACTTCTATTATTGTGTAAGTGGGTCAGAAGGGATTTTTCTCAGAGAATAACTCTTTTGTGTTATATGGCAGCAGCTACTGTTGTTTGATGCAAAAGGGGGGATGGGAGCCAACTTCAGTAGATCTCAGGAATCATTTTGACCACATAGAATATGATAATACCACATCATGCCCCCAAAATATGCTCTGCTTCAACTCAAGAAAAAAATCTGCAGGGATAATTACACTAAAATAAGTTCCTAAATTTACCGTGGAGCCCCAAGTGGCGCAGCAGGTTAAACCTCTGAGCTGCTGAACTTGCTGATCAGAATGTTGGCAGTTCGAATCCAGGGAGTGGGGTAAGCTCCTGTTGTTAGCCCCAGCTTCTGTCTACCTAGGAGTTCAAAAACATGCAAATCTGAGTAGATCGATAGGTACCGCTTCTGTGGGAAGGTAATGGCACTCTATGCAGTCATGCTGGCCACATGACCTTGGAGGTATCTATGGACAATGGAGATGAGCACTACCACCCAGAGTCTGACATGACTAGACTTAGTGTCAAGGTAGAAAGCTTTACATAAAGCTTTACTTTGATTTTAAGTCAAAATATTGTGTTCCCGATGCACATTTTTCCTTAGTTTCTCACTGGCAGCAATTGGGAGTTCTAGGACTGGTCCTCAAAACAACCAGGTGGACATGTGCCCATATGGACCATATGTTGCTCCACTCTCTGCAAGGGGAACAACTTAGAATGTTTTCAGAATTTGTTTCTCATGTTCAATACTGAATAGTCCAGTTTTTAAAGAAAACGTTTGAGTAAATATGAATGGGATGGATTTTTGTACTCTGCTGTTTCCACTCTCTGTGTACATCAGACAGGTGAAGCATTCTTTGTGGAATGTTTTCATGTTAAGCCCTTTATGTTCAAGACTTAGATCTATGCAGAATAATGAGGATCTAAGGGTACTGTTAGACCATATGCTTATCAGTTCTATGTTTATGTAGTGTACACACATCCTATTCCAGGTGGTGTTTGTTTATTTTTAATGTATTCTTAGACAAGTTAGATATATTTTGTGTCACAGACCAGCTTTTGGAGCATACTTTTCTAATAACTAAAAAGTACAACTTTTTAAAGTTAATTTTGATACTTTTTAAGGTAATTTTGCTAGTACTTCTTAAAAACTGCAACTATAGCAGCAACACATTATTTGGGGAGGTGAAATTTCAAAGGCAAAGTATTTTTTTTCAAGTTCTGAGTGATCTTCATAATAGTAATTATAACAGCCATTGGGTACTAGGCAATTGTCCAGTCTTTCTGGATTGCAAATGCTAGGCATTTATAAGTATCAGATAAAACATTTAGATACTCATCTTCTCCTATTGCCAAGTGCTAGCCTCAGGGAGTTCCCACATGTTTCAAGGCTTATTGCTCAGCGATGGCAGTACAATATTGGGATATGATGAGCTTGTCAAAGGTCTTCCCTAAATCACACCTGATTAGCTATTAAACATGTCCCGGTGGAGTGCTCCATTATTTATATTCAAGTTGCCTTCCTGCCATAAGCTTCCAAATTAAAAACTCACTGCTTTGGATCCTACACACGTTTGTAAAGGAGTCCAAACATGTTGAATGGGACTTACTCCCTAACAAGTAGGTTTAGGAGTATACAGTCTGAATGTTCAGATAATACATTGCTCTAAAGATGACAGATGTGGTGGTCTGTGTCATACTAGAGCAGTGGTTCCCAACCTTTGGGTCTCCGGGTGTTTTGGACTTCAACTCCCAGAAATTCCAGCCAGTTTTCCAGCTGTTAGGAACTGTGGGAGCTGTAGTCCAAAACACCTAGAAGCCCAAAGGTTGGGAACTACTGTAATAGAGGAAGAGGAGGAGGCAGAGGTAGTTGCTTAAGATTTCTGTATGAGCAGCACCATGAGAACAGACCTTCCTAAAGATGCTGCTGAAAGAGGGTATGGGCCCTTTCACACTGTACAATTCTGGGTGGCATCTTCCATTGTCTCCTTAGGAAGTGGAACATTATAGCCCCCTGTGTCCATGCCTGAGCAATGAGGTATAACCAAGAATTATATTTCACAAATGCTAATCTCAAATCAATGCAATGCAGCTTCACCCTTCATTATTTACAGGGTCAGAATGGAGATAAAGCCTGTTAAGCTTTCCCCTTGCATGAATAGCAGTATCAGCTGTATGAAGGTTGGTAGGTTTGAAGACCATTAGCCTTCCCAGAGTTCTCCAGTCTCAGGGCCCTTCCAGACAGGCCAAAACATGGGATGCCTCACTTTTACCTGAGGTGTCCAAATTACACCTCAGGTAAAAGTGACCTAATGTGGAGCAAATTGGGTTTTCCCAGTTTGCTCCACATTAATTTGACACCTGGAAAGGTCTGGACCTTAAGCTAAGGTCCAGATCTTTTCAGGCACTGGGCCTGTGGATATTGACTCCCAGCACTGCTTCTGCAACCCTCACAGCCATCCAGTTCTTCATGCCCCTGGAGCCTAAAAGAGCTGGAGGGTACTCAACCCCTCCCCTCTAGTCCCTCATTTATTTATTTATTTATTTATTTATTTACAGTTCTTATCAGGCATGTAGCCGGGGGGGGGGGGCGCTCGGGGGCTTCAGCCCCCCCCCGAAATTCTCATGGTGGTTCGCGAAAAGGCCTTACTGGTGCATTATTTAAACTGTTATGTTTATTAATATCATGATTTGATCACCATTCTCAATATATCCCATATGTATGGGGGTATTGGGGTAATGATACAAAAGGTTTGCTAGGCTAGACCCTCTTTCACTCAGACTCAGCCCCCCCCGAAACTCAGCCCCCCCCCCAAACCCCCCCTGAAAATTTTTTAGCCCCCCCCCCCGAAACGAAATCCTGGCTACGGGCCTGGTTCTTATATTCCACCCTTCTCACCCCGCAGGGGACTCAGGGCGGATTACAGTAAGCACATATATGGCAAACATTCAATGCCAGTTTGACAAACAACATTTAACAGACAAAGGCTATTTAACTTTTTTCTGGCCGCCAGGGGAGCTGCTGCTTTTCATCATCCATCAACGACACCGATGAAGTTCTTCCGCATTCCACATTCCCCGGAGTCTTCTTTCTTTATGGCCTCATAAATTAGTTAAATTTAGCCTCCCACACAAGGTGGTCCCTTATTTTCCTACTTGACAGATGCAGCTGTCTTTCGGGTTGCAAAGGTCGACAACGGGCTACACAATGGCTGGACACCCACTCCAGCCCGGGCTGGCTTCGAACTCATGACCTTTGGTCAGAGTGATCTTAATGCAGCTGACACTCAGCCAGCTGCGCCACAATCCCGGTGTCATTCCCCTCTTTTAAAAAAAGCTGCTGTTCAGACTACTGCTGATGCATGAAAATAGTGTGTCAGGAGGTGAAGGGGGAGAGGGATTTCCCTTCTCTCCCCTTCCCCCACCCCTGGACATAATTTTCATGCATGCAGAGAGGTCTGTGCTGCTGCGAGGCCCTTCCAGTAAGATTTTTAGAGGAAATGGGGCCAGAGGGGGGCTGGATGCCATCTCAGGTCAATTGTGGTTTACCCAGGATGGCATCTAGCTACCGCTCAAGGAAAAGCCTGGGGTTTGGGTTGGGGGTTGGGGACAGAAACTTGGGAGGAAATGAGTTATTTTAACCCACTTCTTCTTGGGTTTCTGCCATGTCATAGAATCATAGAATCAAAGAGTTGGAAGAGATCTCATGGGCCATCCAGTCCAACGTCCTGCCAAGAAGCAGGAATATTGCACCCCTGACAGATGGCCATCCAGCCTCTGTTTAAAAGCTTCCAAAGAAGCAGCCTCCACCACACTCCTTGGCAGAGAGTTCCACTGCTGAACAGCTCTCACAGTCAGGAAGTTCTTCCTCATGTTCAGATGGAATCTCCTTTCTTGTAGTTTGAAGCCATTGTTCCGCGTCCTAGTCTCCAGGGAAGCAGAAAACAAGCTTGCTCCCTCCTCCCTGTGGCTTCCTCTCATATATTTATACATGGCTATCATATCTCCTCTCATCCTTCTCTTCTTCAGGCTTAAGCTGCTCCTCATAGGGCTTGTTCTCCAGACCCTTGATCATTTTAGTCGCTCTCCTCTGGACACATTACAGCTTGTCAATATCTCTCTTGAATTGTGGTGCCCAGAATTGGACACAATGTTCCAGGTGTGGTCTAACCAAAGTAGAATAGAGAGGTAGCATTACTTCCTTAGATCTAGACACTATTCTCCTATTGATGCAGGCCAAAATCCCATTGGCTTTTTTTGCCGCCACATCACATTGTTGGCTCATGTTTAACTTGCTGTCCATGAGGACTCCAAGATCTTTTTCACACGTACTGCTCTCGAGCCAGGCATTGTCCCCCATTCTGTATCTTTGCATTTCGTTTTTCCTGCCAAAGTGGAGTATCTTGCATTTGTCACTGTTGAACTTCATTTTGTTAGTTTTGGCCCATCTCTCTAATCTGTCAGGATCATTTTGAATCCTGCTCCTGTCGTCGGGAGTATTGGCTATCCCTCCTGTGCAGAAGTTATTAATACTTTGCATGTTTTAAACTGTATATATATATGTGTGTGTTTGGGTTAGCTATAGTAACACTGGAGCAGCCTATTTCAGAGATCCTCAGTCAGCGTTACCATGGAGACCAAGGCAAGCTGGCAGAAGGAAGAGTGGGAGGAGCCAAGTTGAGAAAGTTTTGAAAACAGTTTGAGAGTCAGTTAGGAGTTGATTTTGTATCTGAGAGAAGTAAAAGAGTGGAAGTGAAGAGTAGAGTGGGAGAGTGAAGTGTGAAGCAAAGAATTGTGGCTTTGGGAAGCCAGAATAGCTACTGGAGGTTTCTCAGTCTAAGGAGGCTAAAAGGAGAAACATAGCCAGTTTTCTTTAGTCAAGGGAAAGGCTAAAGGATAAGCTTGTTAATTTATTTGATCAAGGAAAGATCAAATAGGGAAGATAGTCCTGTACTGAAACATTGTTTAGTAATAAGAGCTTCACCTCAGTGAGATACTGTGTAACCTGGAAGAGTGAAATGTTTAACTAACCAAGTATTATTCAAAGTTCTATAAATTAAGTTACAACTTGTAACCACACGCTTTGTATTCAATAAACCAGTTATCTTTTGTTGGAGACAGTCTCATCTCCATCCATTCTGCATCTGTATTGCCATATCTCACAGTAATACCTCATATCTCACGTTGGTGGCAGTTACCATAGATTACATATAACAATTGGCCTCCACTATACCAGTTGGTGGCAGAATTTAGAGAAATAAACAATAAATCTCCCTCTACTCTCCTGTCACACGACAGCAGCGTGTGCTTTCTCTCCACTCTGCTTTCTCTCCTCCCAATTTGGTGTCGTCTGCAAACTTGATGATCATGCCTTCTAACCCTTCATCTAAGTCATTAATAAAGATGTTGAACAGGACCGGGCCCAGGACGGAACCCTGCGGCACTCCGCTCGTCACTTCTTTCCAAGATGAAGAGGAAGCATTGTTGAGCACCCTCTGGGTTCTTCCATTTAAACAACTACAGATACACCTCACCATAGTTTTGCCTAGCCCACATTGGACTAGTTTGTTTGCCAGAAGATCACGGGGGACCTTGTCAAAGGCCTTACTGAAATCCAGGCTTTACATCCACAGCATTCCCTGCATCTATCCAGCTTGTAACTCTATTGAAAAAAGAGATCAGATTAGTCTGGCATGACTTGTTTTTGATAAATCCATGTTGACTATTAGCGATGACTGCATTTGTCAGTAATGGCCCTCAGTGTGATCAAACCTGTAGCAGGTGGACAGGAATCTCTAGATCTTTTTCAGGACTAGTGGGACCAACTCCTTTTGTTGTTGCTGTTGCTGAACTTCAGAATCTTTCCTGGAATGATGGAGAGGGCTGCTTGGAATCGATAAGAGTCTCTCCTAACTTTCTAGAAATGCTCAGGAGATTGAATAAATTTGACAAGCAGAGCTTCAAGATGCCAAACCTTGGGGGCAAGTTCTTCTTTAGCCTCTTCCCCCTCTCTTGGAGTGTGCAACTACATGAGCCATATACAGTGATGCTGACCCAGAGAGGGGTACTCTGTATCAATAAGCAGAAGTCTACATGAACAACTGCGTAGTTGGCAGGTGTCAGTACTGCATGGCACTGAGCCACCCTGATGCTTGGATGGAGTCCACATGGCCCAGTGGTGCTAAATTCCAGTTTGGTCGAACTGAAACACCACCCTTACTTTTTCCTTCTTGTCCTTGGCTTAGTAGTGACCATAGGGTGCAAAATAGTTGCATTCATTGATGCTGGACAAACTAAAGCGAGAAAAGGGAAGAAAAAAAAGATGAATTGCTCTCTTCTTTCACCTCTCCTTTCTCTATTTGCTGTGCTGCTCTAGCCATTGTCAGTGGATGCAATGAAAAATGACCAATGGCAGTTTCACATCCAGTGTTCACAGCTAAGTCAAGGATGAGAGGGGAAAGGTAATTGGCATCCCTTCTCCCCTGATCATCTGAATCTGGGGAAAGTGGGTTGGCCATGTGAAAACCAAGCAGTCCAACTGTTGAAATAGCAAGCAGTCCAACTGTTCACATAGCAGCAAAGTAAAGGCAAGCTCTGAGCTCCAGGAAGCTCCAGAGTATCCCACAACTTCTTTTAACATGGACAAGGGCACATTAAACTGACTTGTTCCTCATTAGGACAAATGGTCCTCATGTATCATGTGGATACCATAGAGTCAATTCACTGGCACATTTGGCATGTGTAGATGGCTTGTTAGAAAAGCCCTTGCCTTCTGGACAGGTTGTTAGCTATCCTATTCAACTGCCACTTGCTGGAGCAGGCTGCCAAGGAAAATCCAACATACACTTTCTCTCGCCTTCTCCCTTCTCCTGGTGACTCAGTCTTTATACCTGTTCCTCGCACATGCTGAGTTTCCAGCATCACTCTGTTGCCAGGTGACTAGCCAAATGAACAGTTGCTGCTGTTCTTCTCATCATTGCCTTCCAAATTCTAGGACTAGAAGGAGGGTGATAGTATGACGAGTCCTGATATCTCCTCATATGTTCTCATGCTACTTTATTTGTCCTGGTTGCCTCCTATGGAATAGTGGATCCTTTTGTTTACTCAGAGGCACCAGAGGAGCTTCCTGCCTGTGGACTTAAAGGCCCATCCCTCCACTGCCATCCAAAGCTTTCACACAATGGAAGCATGGTGATTAAAGTAAAATCATAGTCTGGGTTTCAGGCCATGAAGGCCTTTGACAATACAAAATCATAGTCATCAATGCTCCATAGCCACAGATTCTGCATCCATAGATTAAACCATCCATGGTTGATCCAAAATCACATCTTGATTTTATATAAGGGACATAATTTTACTATCTCATTGTATATAACAGGATTTGAGCATCCACTGTTTTTGGTATCCACAGGAAGTCCTGAAATCAAACCCCAATGGACATAAGGACCTACTGTAATAGAACTGGGTAATGTGAAAAAGTTCAAAAGGGAGAGTAAGTATGGAAATATCCAAAGCTTGGAAAGGTTTGCTCTACATCTCCCAGGATTCCTTAACTATTGCAGATGACACTCAGAATCCCAGTGACCCTGTTTGCTGTGGGATACTGGGGATGATAATGAAAAAACAGTTTCTGCAAGCACTGGGGATGGCCACTTTGCTTTTTTTTTCTTCTGATTCCATTCCAAGTAGCAGAACTGAAGATATCAGGTTCGCAGCTTGGGTGTGATCCTGGATTCATCACTGAGCCTGGAGCCCCAGGTCTCGGCGGTGACCAGGGGAGCATTTGCACAGCTCAGGCTGGTGCGCCAGCTGCGCCCGTATCTTGGGAAGTCTGACTTGGCCACGGTAGTCCACGCTCTGGTTACATCCCGTTTAGACTACTGCAACGCTCTCTACGTGGGGTTGCCCTTGAAGACGGCTCGGAAGCTCCAATTGGTCCAACGTGCGGCAGCCATGATACTAACAGGAGCGGGGCACAGGGAGCATACAACCCCCCTGCTGTACCAGCTCCACTGGCTGCCGATCTGTTACCGGGCTCAATTCAAGGTGCTGGCATTGGCTTATAAAGCCCTAAACGGTTCCGGCCCAAGATACCTAACTGACCGCCTCTCGGCCTATGAGCCCACGAGGACTTTGAGATCTTCCGGGGAGGCCCTGCTCTTGATCCCGCCTGCGTCACAGGCACGGCTGGCGGGGACGAGAGATAGGGCCTTCTCGGTGGTGGCTCCTCGGCTGTGGAACACCCTTCCCGTAGACATCAGGCTAGCCCCCTCCCTGTTGATATTCCGCAGGAAGTTAAAGACCTGGTTGTTTGAGAAGGCATTTGAATAGTAGTGCAATGACGGGTAACTCGACCATAGGAATGGAACAACGGAAATGATATTGGATTGTGAACTTGACGATGAGACGACTCGGAATGGCTTGATGTTTTTGATGAGATGTTTTGATCATGATGTACTGTGGATTATTTTTTGTATGTTGTATTTTTGCACCTGTTTTTCCATGTTGTACACCACAATGAGTCGCCATTAGGCTGAGAATTGCGGTATATAAGCGAAGTAATAAATAAATAAATAAATAAATAATATCATGCTGCTTCAGGAGGGGTGTTTCTATGGAGCGAAGGGCCCTTGTTTGCCCTGTGTTTTCCCAACCTTTGTTGCAGGAAAGAAGGGATGCAAGGTCACTGTTTCCCATTTACGGGTGTTGATTTTGTTTCCTGAATACAAGCAATGCTATTAAGCATGCTTTTCATCCTTAATTGAACATGTGCCATCTTTGACCCTTACAACTTCTGGTCCTGACAGCCAGGGTGTGGAAACTGCTAGAAAAGCAGAAAACTGTTGTTATAGATAGGACAACAAATGATACGTATTGGAATACAACAATATATATTGTGGTTTTTCATATTGCCCTCTGGACAAAGTAGGGCTGAAAAGCAAAAACACAGTTACCTCAGCGAACTAACCACAACATGTTTTCAGTGGCCATTCAAAACTGACAGAGAGAACCAAAAGCAAAGCTCTCATCCATCCTTAATTGACAGTTTCTGAGCCACAACTCCAGTTCCTTTCCTCCAGCTGCTATTTAGCCCTCCTGGACTGAAGCATTTCTGGGCCCCTCTTGAGTTTTACTTAATGTCACGGCAATCCATTAAATAATAATGGGAAAACCTTTCAGTTCTGTTCACTCTCCAAGCCGAACATGAGATTATCGGTGAGCTTAATTAAAGCTCGTGCCTATGTGGTTTTCACAGCGCTTTTGGAGAACATCAGCAGGAACATTTACTGTCACGATTTATGGGAGGACTCCAAACAGGTGGATGTGTGGGACAGAGAAGAACAGGAGGGCACTGTTGACTAAACTCTTTTGGGGAGTGCTTTTCCCTCCTACCTAAATTTAGATTGATGGTTCCCTAGGGCAAGCCAACATTCAAAAGTTGGAACAATGCTGCCATCTCCAGGCAGAATGCAAAAAGGCAAAGGATAGAGGAATCATTGCGGCAAGAGGAAAACAGATCAAATGAAATGGCAGAGGATTCACTTCTTGTATGCACTGCAAAAAATTAGATCTGTGGTTTTCAACCTTTACTTTTACTACCGCACATCAAGTATACAAGGTTATAATCAAAAGCCCCCAACTCACCTATAAAAATCCAAGGACATTAAAATTGTTCCCCAGGCAAGGCAATTTCCTTCAGATAAAGGAACAGATTTATTTTCTGCGCACAGATTACACAGAGCTCAGGCATACATTTAGAGAATGTGTAATTCTGGGCCTCGCCTAATCAGGATGTTTCTCTCTCTTCTTTTTAAAATCTATTTTTCTGCATCACTGTGACTATTAGAATTACCATTCAGGTGTTTTCTTTGTGGGTGTCCATAAACCTATAGTAAAACATGTGAAATTGTTGTCTTTGGTTGATTTTGTTTTTGTTTCCAAAGGAGAGGGCATACCAGTTTGATTCTTGTTTTTTTGCCACCCTTTTAAAGAACTGAGCAGTCTAAAAGCAGATGCAACTATCTCTGCCACTGAGACTTAGAAGCTATTGCAACAGGAGCAAAAGGGCTGCCTAAAATTTGCAATTGAAAGCATGACCACTCCTCAATTTGTAGATCACTCCAAACGTTTTCAAGGAAGCATAATTGAAGATGCCCCCATGTTATTCCATTATGGAGGTTTGATCATAATTTAAGTTACAGGGAATTCTGAATTTGTAGCTTGGTGAGTGACCTACCACCAAGGTAATATTTTTCCATGGTGGTGTGATTGTGTGATCCTGTGAGGCAAGGGGCTGGGCTGATGGCAGCAGTGTTGCTGGAAGGGTCTCTCATGTCAGCCAGGCTTTTGCTGAGAAGCCATACTAAATGTGTCAAACAACTACTGGGCAAAAACATTAGAGGGAGATGACACTGATGGTGGATGTCTCAAGAACAACAGAAGTAGTACTGTTATTATGTGTCTGTGCTGCACAGAAGTAGGCATGGTAAACATCTTTTGAATGACTCCTACCATGAAAACCCCATGTCAAGACAATCCAAAATGAACAAGGGATAGCACCAGAAGATGAAACACCAGGTTGGAAGGCATTCAATTCTGTAGATATCCTAGGCTGTCAAAAAGACAGGAAGAATGGAGTGGGGGAGAGGGTGTCCTGTTCCCAGAAGCCAAAATGACATACTTTAGACATATAATTAGAAGTATTGGCTTGGTAAAAAAGGCATTGATGCTTTGCAAAGGAGAAGTAGGAAAAGAAGAAGACCACATTCCATATGGATAGGCTCAAACAAGGAAGCCATGGCTCTAAATTGGCAGGGCTGTTGATAATTTGGAGAAGTCTTAAATCTATTCATAGTTTTACCAGGAGTCAAAGTCAGCTTGACAGCAATTAACAACAACAAGTGACATAGCATTCTATCTGTTTCATTTTCTTGCATGTGGAGTCCCCGGTGGCACGATAGGTTAAACCCTTGTGCCAGCAGGACTGAAGACAGGTTGGAGGTTCGAATCCAGGGAAAACATGGATGAACTCTCTCTGTAAGCTCCAGCTTCCCATGTGGAGACATGAGAGAGGCTTCTCACAATGATGGTAAAACATCAAAAACATCTGGGGGTCTCCTGGGCAATGTCCTTGCAGACAGCCAATTCTCTCACACCAGAAGCGACTTGCAGTTTCTCAAGTCACTCCTGACATGTAAAAAAAACCTCTCTTGCATTATAATAGTAGAACTCTCTGATATAGTATTCTAAGCACCTCACCACACTAGAAATCCCAAGACCCTATAGTATGGAGACAACATAGTTAAAGAGAGATCAAACTGCTATAACTATATGTTTGGATATGCCAAACATTATACAAATCTTTGCAGATTCAGCAATCAAATACTAAATGGGTCAAAATTCCTATGCCCTTGACAACTGTGTAGAAAAAGCAATTCCAGTAAATGGCTCCTAGTTTGTCCTTCTTGACACAGATGTAAAGATAGATGTAAGGATGCAGTTCTGTATACACATATTTCAGAATGTGATATAAACATAAAGCATCTTAGCTCTATATGGACAAGCCTTGGATATCACAATAAATTAGCTCCTGTTGCATCTAGTCACCTTATCCATATTTTCACACACACACACACACACACACACATATACAAGTTTAGGTTTTTAATACAGTCAGAACATTCTGCTTAAATATGTCCTGTATAATTCGTTGTATTGATTCCACATAAAATGTAGAATAGCTTTAAGATTCCCTAAAGGTGTACAAGGAAATAAGTGAATATTTAAAATATGACCTTGCTGGATGAAACCAATGTGAAATTTCATTTAGCATTCTGCATTCAGTGGTAACTAGCCACTTGCCTCTTAGGACCCTTCCACGCAACTATATGACCTAGAATATCAAGGCAGAAAATCCCACAATATCTGCTTTGAACGGAGTTATCTGAGTCCACGTTGCCATATATTCCAGTTCAAAGCATATAATGTGGGATTTTTTTTCAGCTGTGTGGAAGAGGCCTTAGACACTCACAAGGAAGTTATGAAAGTTTTGATTTCATTATCCAGCAATCAAAATATTCTTCTAATAATGGAAGCTCTATCGAATCTCTGAACCCTTGCTCTCTGAAAATTGTAAGAACAGAAATATATGATGTTAGGAAAACTTTTCTGAGATTCCAGAAAGAACCTAACTTCAGTTCAAGTTAAATATTCAGAAGTGTATGACAGTGTATGGAAAGCACTAAGAATAATCTGAAAGCACTAAAAATAAAAAATAGCCTCTGGAAGAAACTTTTTTAGTGGTATACTCTAGAAATAGAACCTGCAATTTTTGTTTAAAGAGGATGGAGTGATTTGTGGCTTCCACAGCAGATTGGAAAAATTTATCCTAACAGGTGATACATTCTTTATAAATTTTAATTATGTAGATAAGACCCCCCCCCCCCCCCGCCCCTTTGTTGGAAAGATGAGTCATCAGCAAAAAGTGCTGCAATACAGTCACACCATTTAAGGGTGATTGCTGGTTTCCCACTGCGACAAAATGAGACAGAGTTCGATTTCCCTCCTCTAAAACAACAAAGATGCCTGTAATAAACCCATTATAAAACAATAGAAATGTACATTGCCTATTAGAACAGCTTTTTACTTGGTAGCAGGTATTCTCTTCCAGAGTGTAGGGGAGGCAAACTCATGATGCACCATTTCAGAAGAGGTCACAAGCACTGAAATTGAGGCCCCTTCCACACAGCTGAATAAAATCCCACATTATTTATTAATTTATTTACAGTATTTATATTCCGCTGTTCTCACCCCGCAGGGGACTCAGGGCAGATTACAATATACATATACATGGCAAACATTTAATGCCATAGACACACAACACACATAGACAGACAGTCAGAGGCTATTTAACATTCCAACTTTTTCTGGCCACCAGGGGAGCTGTCGCTTCACCGTCCATCTGCTACACTGATGAAGTACTTCCTCATTCCCTGCATGCTCGCTGATCTTTATGGCCTCGTAAATTGTGAGGAGCCTCCCCACAATGTTCCTACTTGACTGATGCAACTGTCTTTCGGGCTGCAAAGGTCGACAACAAGCTACACAAATTTGGTCAGAAGCTCACTCTGACCCGGGCTGGCTTCAAACTCATGACCTTTCAGTCAGTAGTGATCTTAATGCAGCTGACACCCAGCTAGTTGCGCCACAGTCCCAGTACATTATCTGCTTTGAACTGGGATATATGGCAGTGTAGAAGGGCCCTCAGATAATTTCTAATTTCACAACAAAGGCCAAAGAGCAGATGTAGGCAGTATAGTGAACAGAAGATAGTGAACTAACAAGTTGAAATGTGTCCAAAGTGATCACAAATGTAGAACTAAGTTTTATGAGGAATAACTTAGGAAACTGAGTATGTTTAGCTTGGAGAAGGAAAAAATTGAGGGGTGTCATGATACCTATCTTTAAATATTTTGGGAGATAGTATGTAGAGGATGGAGCCAGTTTGTTCCCTGCTATTCAAGACACAAGAACATGATTAGATCCAAATTAGAATCATAGAATCATAGAGATGGAAGCGACCTCATGGGCCATCCATCCATCCCCCTTCCAAGAAGCAGGAAAATCACATTCAAAGCAAGAAAAGAGATTCCCCCCAAACTTTCTTTTAAACTACCATCAAGTCGACTTTGAGACAACCTTATGAATAACAGTCCTCCAAGTCATCAACATTTTTCCTTGGGTTTTGCAGATTCAGGAATGTGAATTTCTTGATGAATGTATCCATCTGGATTCCAGTTTACCCCTTTTCCTACTGCCTTCCACCTTACCAAGCATTACTGCCCTTTCTAAAGCCACATCAGATGGGCTAAAATCAGTAGCATTCCTCTCCATTTGCCCTACGGAGCTCCCATCCCTTGATGTAGAGCTACCTCCGATGGGGATCCAGGGCACAAATAGAGAGGAACTGGTGCATGCTCCCACGGCACAACATAGGAGGCATCCTGTGTTGCATAGGAATCAACAGGGGAGCCATGCCTGGGCCACTTCCCCCAGTGGGATAAGGTAAGGGGGAAGTGGCACGATGCGGGGCATGGGTCAACAGATTCCCCCACAACCCCCAAGATCTGTGGCCAGTGTGATAAGGTCACTAGTTAGTCATGTCCAAAGTACAGTGTTCCCTCACTTATCGCGGGTGTTACATTCCAGGAACACCAGCGATGGGTGAACATCCACGATGTAGGGATGCCTGGCTCCACTCCTCCTCTTCCCCCTTCCTAAATTTCCATCGACTTTGATGGGCTTTGAGGCGAGGCCACTGAGAAAAGGCCAGGCCTGGCCCTCAGGCATGCAGGCAGGCAGGGAGGGAAGACAGGAGAACAAGGGAAGCATGCTGCCTCCTCCTTCCTGCTCCAGCAGCTCCTTGGACAGGCAGGGAGGAAGGGAAAGAGCATGCTTGCCTGGCGGAGGCCTGCGGTTGCTGCTGATGAGCTCTCCTTCCCTCTGCCTGCTGGCCCGCCTGCCTGTCTGCACCACGAGGAGAACCAGCTGGTCCCCAAGGAGGTGAGCGGGCCTGAGGCTATCTTTAGGAGGAGCTTGAAAATGTTCCAGTGTGCCTTCCCTGAATGAAGGAAATAATGCCTGATCTGACCAATTTCCTTCTATATGTCCACTGAAGCACTTTATCTATCTGTTGGATTGATCCCCCCATATCACTCTTTAAATCCCCCATGTCTAGACATACCCTACTCTGTACATGCCCAGGGTTTTAAAATTTTAATCTACATCTGGCCCGGCCATAATTTTTCCAAATCTTTAATGTTTTATTGCTTATATTTTCAACTGTATTATTTATATTGTTTTATTTGCTTGCTTGCTTGTTTGTTTGTTGATATATTGTTGCATTTGTATTTGACGGGCTTGGCCTCATGTAAGCCTCCCGGAGGCCCTTCGGGGAGATAGTAGCGGGGTATAAATAAAGTTATTATTTATTTATTATTAGTATGCAGTGTCTTTACATTTCAGAATTTGGTTTATTCACTTCATTGCTGCCCTTCCAAGTCCTAGGTTACATCTATACTGTATAATTAATGCAGTTTGATATCATTTTAACTGTAATGGCTCAATGCTATGGAATCCTGGAATTTGGAGCACAGTGAGGCACCAGCAGTCTTTGGCAGAGAAGAGTGAAGAATATGTAAAACTACAACTCCTATGATTCCATAGCATGGAATCATGGCAGTTAAAGTGGTATCAAGCTGCATTAATTCTACAGTTTAGATGCACCCCTAGTCTTCTAATTTCTTGGTTGCAGTCTCCATTCTGTTTTATGATTGAGCCAAGGTAAGACAAATCACAAACAATATTCACTAATTTAAAGTTATGCATTTAGTCTGTTCTCATTATTGTTTTCAATGTAAATCTCCCTTTTCACTTTCTTCCTTGACTTTTTTTTCATAATTGTTTCAAGTCTTTGTTGGTTTTTACTAATAGCATGGTGTTGTCTAGCCATCTTAAATTGTTGATGAATCTCAAACTGAGTATACAGTGAACAAAAAGGAAATAAAAGGGTGGTGGCGGTGAACCTGCCTCACCAGATGCTGTTTTTTAAAACATACAGCTCAATGTTTGGCCTTACAAAATGGAAAAAAGAAGAAAGTGTAGATTTTCAAACAATTATCCCAGGAGGTGTTTTGAGAGAAGCCTTTAAAAGGTCTCTAAAAGGTTCAAAATGTTTTTGTTTAATTATGCACATCTTACCCGACCTGATTGCTTCGCAAGTACATACTGTTAGTTTTGAATGAAAAGTTTGCTGAAACATGTTGGACTGCTAATCCACCCCTCTCTTTCCCATTTTATCCCTGTCTCTGGTGCCAAGTTTTCTGTTAAGGAAATAATGCCCTGGGGAACTCATCATTGAGGTGTGTGTGTATATATTCCAATATTCAATGGGACAGTTCCATCTTGTCTCCTGCACATGTCATCAGTTAGGGACCCCTCCCCCCAACACCAATGGCTGCTCTGGGCTAGAGTGAAGAGAGAGGGGGCCAGGGGACAGTTCCACCTTGTCTCCTGTGCTATGCTAATAATATAATATAAAATATTGCATATATATATATATATATATATATATATATATATATATAATATTTATAATATTATAATGTAATACAATGTAATACTACTACTACTATTATAATTATATATTTTATATTACATGTAATATTACTAATAATATTACAATATAATGGTATAGTACAGTATAGTAATATATAATACTGATATTGTACTATGTTAATAATATAATGTATTGTATGTATGTATATATATCTTGTAAGCCGCTCTGAGTCCTCTTCGGGGTGAGAAGGGTGGCATATAAATGTTGTAAATAAATAAATAAATGTGCCTTCAAGTCGTCTGTCAACAAAGGGCAACTCCATAATTTGTATAGGATTTTCTTAACCAATGAATATTTGGTTTTTTGCTGCTCCATAATGCACACGTATAAATTTTGCCCCCTAAAATACAAACACAAGTTTCCTTCAGTTCTGAAATTTCCAGCATTGCAGTCACTTAAAACTTCAATTGAACATTTAGAAATACATTTTCACCTTCCAAAGTAAAAGGACAAAGTGACCAATGAAATACAAACACCGCAAATACCAGGATTATAGGTGTGAACTACTGTATAAGATAAAGGTAAAAGTCCAGTCATGTCCGACTCTGGGATGTGGTGCTCATCTTCATTTCTAAGCCTAAGAGCCGGCGTTGTCCGTAGACAACTCCAAGGTCATGTGGCCAGCATGATTGCATGGAGCGCCGTTACCTTCCCGCCGGAGCGATACCTATTGATTTACTCACATTTGCATGTTTTCAAACTGCTAGGTTGGCAGAAGCTGGGGATGACAATGGAAGCTCACACCACTCCCCAGAATACTGACACTGGACAGGTGGCTGTTTGAAGTGGAATTATTTGTTTCCACTCTCCGTGGAATGACTCTCAACTTATGTATGAGTCATATCAAAATCCATAATTTTGATCCAGAAGTTTGCCCTGATTGTAACATAACTCATTTCTGTTCTTTATAGTCTTAACATTTGTCATGATTGAAATACAGGAGTGATGGGATTTTTGTTTCTATTTAATGCCTCAAATGACTAAGTTTTTGTACCATTCTGCTGTGTAAAATCAACAAATTTGACAAATGGTACAACAAATGGTACAACAAATTTGTACCATTCTGCTGTGTAAAATCAACAAATTTCGATCAACAAATTCAGCAGCTCAGCGCTTTAACCCACTGTGCCACCGGGGGCTCCAAACTACAATATATACTCATGTATAAGTTGACCTCATGTATAATTCAAGGGCAAATTTCTGGATCAAAATTATGGATTTTGATATGACTCATACATAAGTTGAGAGTCATTCCACAGAGAGTGGAAATGAATAATTCCACTTCAAACAGCCACCTGTCCAGTGTCAGTATTGTAATTCCCCTGCCCAAGCATTCAAAAAGACCAAAGTGTTGCCTAACCTAATGAAATTTGGTCTCACACACTGGGATACCTTTCTACCATTCTATATATCCCTGACTCCTATGGAGGTTGAATGTCCTTTCACACAGTTATAGACTCATTTTCACTGCTGTGGCTGCATGCCATGGAAACCTGGGCTTTGTAGTATGGCCACAGGCACCAGAGAAGCTCTCCATATGAGAAAATTAAATACCATTCCAAAAGAGAAAATTCCAATACTCAGTGGGGTGGAATCATGGCAACTAAAGTGAAATTATCACACCATAACTTTGTAATGTGAAAGACCCTTACAGGTTGTTCTTTATTGGAATACATTGTGCTTTTAAGCCACGTACTGAAGATATTCTTCTACTACATATTTTTCTCTCTATGAATAGTTTTGGAATGCGACAAGGGAAGAAGTAGACGCAAAAGGCTTTGCTATCTGATTGTAAATTTTGAAAATGGGAAGCTGCATTGAGATTGATTTTGGTACGTTTCTCCCATATTTATATTTTTAAAGTCATCTATCCCACCCAATCTCCCAGCATTTATGAAAGTAAGAAATCTGTCAGTCATGCCATGGAATAATCTCTGAAACTTTGACAGTCACTTGGGGAGCAAGGTAAACTAGTTTCTAGTTAAAGCACTTGGCTACCAATCTCTAATAAATAATAGATGCCTAAGATGAGATATGAATATTAATGTCCATGCTTGACCTCTTTTTGCATGCACATGTGGGATTCTACCTCCCTCCTCCATCGTTCCTCCCTGCCTAGATTTTGTTTTAGCAACTCCCTTCATTAAACTGGCAAACCACTTTCTACTTAAAATAAATTTAAACAGCAGCCTGTATTCTAGTGAAAGCAGCAACTGAAATTAAATCAAAGTTAAAATGTGGATATGTCTCCAGCAGTAACGCTCAGGGGGGTTAATTGCTCATTTCAACTAGAATCAATGAGATTTGTATAAACGTTTGTTGCTGTTGTTGTTTTGTGTCTTCAAGTCATTCCTGACTTATGGTAACCATAATGTGAACCTATAATGGGATTTGCTGGGCCTGAAAGTATGTGACTTTCCCAAGGTCATTCCTTGTGTTTCCATGGCCAAGCATGTTGAACTCTTGAATACGGAGTCATAGTTCAAAGCTCATTACAGTACACTGGCCCTCTATCATTCTTGTTACATGCTGTCAAGTTGACTTCAACTTCAGGTGCCCCTATGAATGAGAGGCCTCCAAGACCCCCTGTTGTCAGCTGCCCTGCTCAGGTCTTGTAGACTCAGGGCCATGGTTTCCTTGATTGGATCAGCCCACCCTTAGTGTGGTCTCTCAATTCCTGCTGCTTTCATTTCTCATTTTTACAGTGACTCACATAGTTTTATGATATGTCCAAGTCATCATGTTTCAGTTTAGACAAACAAATCTTCTGCCATTCAGGAATTGATTTAATGGCCTTCTTGTATTTCAAACTAGCAGTCTTGGGGTTTCTGCTACAACTTTTTCTTCATATTAATTTCAGGTATGTTCAGTTAGCTATTGGATGAATCCCATCACAACAGTGGGTTCTGAGAGTAGAAATCAGAATCTGGTTTTTGTGCTCAATAACATATCCCATTTGAGCTGGATATGGGTTCCTATATACTCAGATTATGAACAAAGTAGTTGCTTCTGGCATATATCTACTAATCAGACACAGTGTGTGTATCTATCTACTGAGCCGTTAAATTGTGTTTTATGGACAAATAAAGGTCATCTAACTGCATGATGCTTAGTCATGCTTAGGTCCTGGCAATTTTTCTGGGGCATTAACTCCAGTAAACATGTTTTTAATATATGGTGGTATACACCCAGTACAAAATATGGTGGGCCTGAAGAGTAGACATGAAAGATAAATGAATAAATGGACAGTATGCTAGTATTGCTTTGTTCATATATATTATTCCTCAGTTACTGTACCTGAGCATTACTTCTTTAACAGAAGCTTTAGGTTACAGAGAGAGAGAGAACAAGTAAATAATAAGAATTGGTCTTTACACAAAGAAAAAAGACGGTTGGCAAACCTGTAGGAAACCCCCCTGGATATAGTTACTGACTGATATTTATAGGTGGGGGCAAAAGAGAAGTAACCAGTGCCTCCTTATCTGCCCTGACCTGGGGCATGGACTCCCGTAGTGAGTAGTTCTGAATAGCAAGTGCCAGGCATTTTGAAAGAGCATTCAGATATGCAGACAGAAATGTTAATTCGTATCAATAAACCATTTTCAAGAAATTGAGTAAGTATTAGTATTTTTATTTCACTTTATGTATTAATTTATTACTTTATTTTCATCCCTTCTTTCTCCTGGTATCTGACTCAAGTCAGCTCTTGAAGAATAGAGTTTTTCTAAAGTTCATGAGACATAACAAGAGATGGTTAGTTATACTCCTTTGTTAAAGTATAATTTCTACATGACCAGATAAGCATGTCTCTGGTTTTAATCATGGATTCAAGATCTAGACATCTGAAATCACTTTGCATTAGAATGGGAGACAGCTCACAGAATTCCAGTGTCCCTTGAGGAAAAACAAAGTTTGCTTTACTGTTAGGAGGATTGCATGTAAGAGCACGAGAACAGGGAAAGTCAGAGATAGGATGACAGCTGAAATAACTATCCCTACTTTTGAAAGGTTCTTGGTCCTCCAACATGTGTACCCACGCTCTACCAGGCAACAGATGGTGAGTGCCTTGCATTCCAAATTTGGCAAGGCAATGTTGTTTCCCTTCTGTTCTTGCTGGGAAAAGGCAATCGAATTCTAGACTTGGAAGAAGAATGGCATGTTCTCTAAGCTTTTCACGACACAGGCAAACAGTTATATACAAATCTTTCATCCTGTTGTGGACAGAAAAGTGACACTGGGTGGGACATGTATTCTATTTCCTTCCTAATCATCCTCAGTTCAATATCATATATCTGAAATACCTATTCCAAACATATATTTCGTATTGAGAATATACACTGAGAGCTCAAGTGCAAGATAGCTGCCAAGGAAGGATTTGAATGAGAAAAGCAAATAGCAAACAAAAAGTTGATAGGATAATTATGAGACACCTTCAGTTCCATTCTGGGAGAAAGGCATGAAATACAACTAATAAGTAAATACATAGTTTTCTAGGTTCTTGTAGGTTTTTTTTGGGCCATAGGGCCATGTTCTAGAGGCATTCCTCCTGACGTTTCGCCTGCATCTATGGCAAGCATCCTCAGAGGTAGTGAGGTCTGTTGGAAATAGGAAAATGGGTTTATATATCAGTGGAATGACTGGGGTGGGGCACAGAGCTCTCTGCTGAAGCTAGGTGTGAATGTTTCAGCTGACCACCTTCATTAGCATTTGAAGGCCTGGCTGAGCCTGGGAAAATGTTCTGTTGAGAGTTGTTAAGATGTGCCTGGTTGTTACATAGTTTTCTTTTATAAGCCCCCCACCCCCCAAAAAGAAAGTGAAAATAGCAAGTGGGGGTCTATTCCATCGATCTGTTGGTCTGGCTATCTCTCTATCTGTCTATATCGATCTATCTATCCATCCATCTTCTATCTTTCTATTATGATGGTGAAATCCATAGGCTGTAGTTATTGTTCATATTTGTTGATTGCACTACTCACATCAAAATGCAAAAATGAATAAGCATCTATGGGAAATATTGCATGGGTATTTATTTTTCTCAAGGATCTTGTGTATTTGCTTGCTAGGAACGGAGGCTTAAGAGAGATTTAATTCCAACTGAAGAAGACCCATTGAATCAAGTCTTGCTTTATCAATTTCCTGTGGTTGTGTTAGTTTTACTATAGTTTGGTCTAACAACTGGATTTAGGTCTAACTGTCCAAAGAACTTTGTTCATCTAAGTAGCACATCCATACTTTTTACAGACAGCAAAAAATCATTATTTCCAGAGTAACTGGTGTATATTAAAGATTACTAGTAGTCATAGAAATGATATTCCAGGAAAAGGGGGCTATAGTTGCTGCTTAAACTGCTCTCAGTCTATTAACAATTGTCCCTGACACAGAAATAACAATGGCTTGATTGACTAATCACAGAGAACAATAATTTGCATAGATGCAATTACTAGGAAATAATTATACATTTAGAATTCAAAACAGGCCTGTCGCTCCTAATCAATGCACAGATGAAAAATAATCAAACAGTTCAGATTACACACTGAACAAAAAAAACCTATCCAATGAATTGTCAAGGGGTCCGAACACATGCAAACAGTAATTTGTGAGCTCAAAGATAATTTTAAACATAAAAAGCTATGCAGACTAAAGGAACATGCATTTGAAACTTGATTTCCACCATCAGGGTGCAATCCTTTGAAAAGTTCTTACATCTCAGGAAAAATGAACAGTATTTGCACAAGAGCAAGGTTGAGCCTATCATTTGGTAGAGTCATGAGGTGCAATCTCAAGTAACATTCTAGTTGCCATTGTAGCATAGCACCAATTCCTTGCTTTTATCATTATTTTATTTGTATGACAACATGCCTTTGAGATGTCATAATTCGGGGACAGTTCCAATTACCGTATACATTCATGTACAAGTCAAATTTGTATATGGTTCAAGGGCAGATTTGGGGGGCAAAATTATGGATTTTTGTACAACACATGGAGAGTTATTCTGCAAAAAAGGGAAAGCACCAATTCTGGCTCAGTTGCCTCTTGCATTTCCTCTTCCAGGCATTCAAAAAAACCAGAAGTAATGCTATGGATAGAATAGACAGCATATATTTATTTTTATTTATTTATTTATTTATTTAGTACACTTGTATACCGCTAATATCTCAGCCTAAAACGGCGACTCATTGCGGTTTACAACATTTAAAAACAACAATATTCCAATTAAAAATATAAAACACATACATATACAATACACAGTATTGGGCCACCAATACAGACCAATGCATCTCTTAAATTAAAATCATAATCCAATTTCGTTGTCTGTGATTGCCAGTCCTTGATCAGAGATTTCATCGCATCGGATTAGCCGAATGCTTGCTCAAACATCCATGTCTTGAGTTTTTTCCGAAATACTATCAGCGAGGAGGCTGATCTTATCTCTATAGGGAGGGCATTCCAAAGCCGCGGGGCCACCACAGAAAAGGCCCTGTCTCTCGTTCCCGCCAGCCGCACCTGTGAAGCAGGCGGGATGGAGAGAAGGGCCTCTCCCGAAGATCTTAGGGTCCTGGTGGGCTGATAGGCCGAGATACGTTCGGATAGATATGTTGGGCCAGAACCGTTTAGGGCTTTAAAGGCCAATGCCAGCACTTTGAATTGGGCCCGGTAGCTAATCGGCAGCCAGTGGAGCTGGTACAGCAGAGGAGTTGTATGCTCCCTGCGCCCTGCTCCTGTTAGTACCATGGCTGCCGCCCGTTGGACTAGTTGGAGCTTCTGAGCCGTCTTCAAAGGCAACCCCACGTAGAGAGCGTTGCAGTAATCAAGGCGGGATGTAACCAGAGCGTGGACTACCGTGGCCAAGTCAGACTTCCCAAGGTACGGTCGCAGTTGGCGCACGAGTCTTAACTGTGCGAATGCTCCCCTGGTCACGGCCGAAACCTGGGGATCCAGGCTCAGCGATGAGTCCAGGATCACACCCAAACTGCGAACATGTGTCTTCAGGGGGAGTGCGACCCCGTCTAACACAGGCTGTAACCCTATACCCTTTTCGGCCCTGCGACTGACCAGGAGTACCTCTGTCTTGTCTGGATTCAATTTCAATTTGTTCTCCCCCATCCAGACCGTCACAGCGGCCAAGCACCGGTTCAGGACCTCGACAGCCTCCTTAGTAGCAGGTGGGAAGGAGTGACAGAGTTGGACATCATCTGCGTACAGATGACACTGCACCCCGAAACTCCGGATGATCTCGCCCAGCGGCTTCATGTAGATGTTAAACAACATGGGGGACAGTATTGAACCCTGAGGAACCCCACAAAACAAAGGTTGTGGGGTAGAACAGGAGTCCCCCAGTAACACCTTCTGAGACCGACCCTCGAGGAATGACCGGAGCCACTGCAAAGCAGTACCTCCGAGACCCATTCCCGCGAGGCGTCCCAGAAGGATACCGTGGTCGACGGTATCGAAGGCCGCTGAGAGGTCGAGTAGCACCAACAGGGACACACTCCCCCTGTCGAGCTCCCGACGGAGATCATCCACTAAGGCGACCAAGGCTGTCTCGGTACCATGCCCCGGCCTAAAGCCAGACTGTGCCGGATCCAGATAATCTGTGTCTACCAAGAATGCCTGGAGTTGTGAGGCCACCACACGTTCCATGACTTTGCCCAAAAAGGGGAGATTGGAAACAGGCCGATAGTTGACGAATTGAGTGGGGTCCAGTGATGGTTTCTTCAACAGCGGTTTTATCACAGCTTGCTTTAAGCTGGCTGGAAATATGCCTTCCCGAAGGGAGGCATTAACCACCACCTTAACCCACTCGGCCAATCCCCCTCTGACCTCCTTTAGAAGCCAGGATGGGCAGGGGTCTAGGATGCATGTGGTAGCTCTCATTCCTCCAAGCACCTTGTCCACATCCTCGGTTTGAACTAATTGAAATGAATCCATCAAAATTGGACAAGCAGATGCTCGTGTTACATCCTCAGAGACTGCCGTTAATATGGTATCCAGTCCAGAGCGGATCAAAGCGACTTTGTCTGCAAAGAACTGAGCAAAGGCTTCACAGCGAGCTGCCGAGTCATCAGGGCACCCATCCTGAATGGTGGGTTTTAACAGGCCTCTGACAACTCAGAACAGTTCAGCCGGACGGTTCTTTGCAGACGCAATAGTGGCCGCAAAGAAAGTTTTCTTTGCGGCTCTTATTGCCGCGGCATATGACCTTAAAAAGGACACAAACCGTGTTCGATTTGGCTCGCTCGGATCCGAATGCCACACGCCCTCTAGTTCCCTCTTCTTTCGCTTCAACGCTGCCAGCTCCTCAGTAAACCAAGGGGCTGGTTTAGTTCGGCTACTTGAGAGGGGACGTTCTGGAGCGATCGTGTCTATTGCCCTAGTCATCTCCCCATTCCAGAGAGCGACCAGGGCATCAACAGGATCACCAACCAAGGTGGCAGGGAATTCCCCAAGAGCCATCAGGAATCCCTCTGGATCCATAAGCCTCCTGGGGCGGACCAATTTAATAGGTCCTCCACCTCTGCAGAGGTTAGGGGGTGCAGTAAGTCTAAAGCTGACCAGGTGGTGGTCGGTCCATGGCAACGGAGAGATGGATAACTCCTCAACACCGCCGCCTTCCTCCCATCCCTGACAGAAAACCAAGTCCAATGTATGTCCAGCACTGTGGGTGGGGCCAGATACTTGTTGGGACAGCCCCATGGTCGCCATGGTAGACATGAAGTCCTGAGCCGCTCCCGTTAGGGCAGCCTCGGCGTGGACATTGAAGTCCCCCAGCACAAGCAGCCGTTGGGACTCCAGTGCCAGGTCCGAGACCACCCCCGCTAGCTCAGGTAGGGAGACTGTAGTGCAGCGAGGTGGACGGTACACTAGCAGAATCCCTAATCTGTCCCGGTCACCCAACCTCAGGTGGACGCATTCAAAATTTGTTGACTGCGGGATGGGGGTCCTGGTCAGAAGAATGGAATCTCTGTAGACTACTGCAACCCCGCCTCCCCGCCCTCCGGATCTCGGTTGGTGCTGCACAGAGAACCCGGGTGGACAAAGCTGGGTCAAATTTACACCTCCCGCTTCGTCCAGCCAGGTCTCTGTGATGCACGCCAGATCTGCCCGTTCATCCAGGATTAAATCTTGGATGAAAGTTGTTTTACCATTGACAGATCTGGCGTTCAACAGCACCACTTTCAATCCCGAGGGACCGCCAACCCGGTTACACCAATTTACCATATCAGGAGACCGATTTGGGATTACTAATGTTGTTCTACGTTCCCTAGGCCGAATTAAAGGTCTCCCTTTCCCGTATCTCCCCTTCCCCACCACGACTTCTATGGGGGCTCCTCGGTTAACGGAAGCCTCTCCCTCCTCCATGACGCATTCAACATCCATAATAACAACCCAAGGATCATTGTAGACTGTTTGACATATTACAGCTCCAATTTGCCATGGCTTTGCCTTCCAATCATTTCCCGTTCCTATTATGTTATATTCGGGTCCCCCTGAGCTATTCCATTCCCTCTGACCCACATATGCAATTAGCAACCAGATTAACAAATGCCAGGGAGTGGATGATGACATAAATAGCAGCTGTTAAACACAATCAGGGGGTTTGGTTAAGGCTCTTAGAGTACAGATGGAGACTTATGTCAACACACACGATGGAATAACAATTAAAGTGCGGTGGCTTAACAATTAACCCCAAAGTGCTTAATGAAGTGCGTCATGGAGGCCTAATTCAACGCTAGATGTATCAAATCAATCAAAGTGCTAAAGTTGGTTAAAGTGCCACAGAATAGTAATCTAAAGTGCTAATAGAGTAAAGTGCTAAGATCACGCAATTAATAAAGTAGAATCATAGAATCATAGAGTTGGAAGAATCCTCGTCAGCCACCCAGTCCAACCCCCTGCCAAGAAGCAGGAAAATTGCATTCATATATATATATATAGAGAGAGAGAGTGAGAGAGAGAGAGAGAGAGCCAGCAAGCAGGGTAGAGTAGAGTAGAGTAAAAGGATTGGTGCTTCTTTTAGGTTCTTCCAGGTTGGCCTAAAACCGTGCCTTTTGCCACTGCACTGAGTGTTAAGGTGCAGTACTGACATTGATCCATGGATAAGACAACTCAGATTTTGGGTGGTGATTTTTTTACTACAATTTCTAGATTTATACATGAGTATATAGGATAATCCCCTACCATGTGTGTTTTCAAATAAATTCAACTTGTAGTGATTTTCTTTACTGGTTTTCAAGCTACTCGGTTTCCTACTAGGATAAACTTATACATTTTTGACAGCCAGTATGGTGTAATGGTTTGAGTATTGGATTACAACTCTAGAAAACAGAGTTTAAATCACTATTCAGGCATGGAAACACACTGGGTACCTTTGGGCAAGCCCAGCTCTCAGAGGAAGTCATGACTTTTCTGGAAAAAAATTCTTAGCTGTAACCTGTGATAGGTATGCCATAGATCAAAAACCACTTGAAGGCACAGAATAACAACAAAGATGATTCAGTTGCTTTAAAAATGGCCCACTTCTTCTTTTCTACTTTCACTTTCCTGCTTTCGTCTCTGCTTACTTTAATTGCTGCAAACTGAGTTCAAAATGCAAACATATTTTGAACTCAATAATCTCAACAGGGAAGAGAATAGAGGAGGGTGTGGAGACTTGCCCTTTCCAGTCGGCTCAGGAAAAAAAACGAACTGCTGCAGCATTTCCTAACTTTCCTAACTCGGAGATTAAGATCTTCTGGGGACACCCTGCTCTCTGTCCTACCTTCTTCGTAAATGCGATTGGCGGGGACGAGGGACAGGGCCTTCTCAGTGATGACCCCTTGGCTGTGGAACTCCCTCCCTAGCGACAGTAGATCGGCCCCCTCCATCCTGGCCTTCATAAAGACAGTAACAACCTGGCTGTGGGGTCAGGCTTTTCAAGAAGCAGTGCAATAATAAAATTGGAATATGTGTAATGACTACGGAATAGCCTTTGATTACTGCTTTTGGATGGCGTGTTTTAATATTGAATATAATTTTAAATGTTTTATATGTATTACTTTTAATCCAATGGATTTTAAGCTTAATGTTTATATGCGTTTAAGGCATTAAGGCATTGCCATATGTAAGCCACCCTGAGTCCCCCTTGGGGTAGAGAAAAGTGAGGTATAAATAGGGTAAATAAATAAATAATAAATAAACATGTGTGTTAACTTCCTTGACCATAACTTTTCTGCCATAGTGACCACAATTCTAATATTGCTTGACCACATGCTTTATTTGGGCAGTGCTGGAGGTTATGTTGCAAGAACAAGAGAGAGATGCTTGTGAGGCGTTCTACCTTAAAAGCTTTACTTGGGGATGTCATTTTTTGTTCTGCTTCAAGCAGCAAAATGCCTTGGGCTCTTCATGCACAAGAACACTTTCTCATTCATTACAATGGAGCTTCTCCAAAACAACTACTCAAAGGGCTGTGCCCATTACCAATAAAACCTAATGATAATACTCTCTTTTATTTTACTTAATTAGCCCAACTGTTGCCCTCTGTGCGCATGCATGTGCACACATGACTATCTGTGGCAAAATTCAGTTCAGGAAGTAAAATGGATAACTTAATTGTGCTCGATTCTAGTCTCCTTCAATGCAAATGGTGTTCTTGGAGGCATAAGAAAAGCTGCCGTAAATGGTGTTTAACAGCTGAAAGACAGAATTATATGCAATCACAGCTGCTAGTTACAGAATTGCTACTTTAAGACTGCAGCTGTTTGATTATATCCATTTTTAACTTATTAGCCAATCCTCATTTTCAGAGCACTGCTAAGAAACTGTCATTCTCTTCCAAAGAGGGAAATTACGGCTTAACCCTAATGAACCACAGTCTGTAATAGAGTATGCGCTGTCAGCATTCTTTCATATTTTGCTGAACCAAATGCCTTCACAAGATGCCAGTTATAGCTGCAAAAAGAAGTTCAACTTCCAGTGACTGCCTTCTTTGGTTCTCCAAATGTTTCAGAGTGCTAGCAGGACAACGCTGTGCATTTTTGCTCAGAAGTACAATAGAGTCTCGCTTATCCAACCTCCACTCATCCAGCATTCTGTATTATCCAACGCAGTCGGCCTCCCACAGCTGTTTCAATACATTGCAATGTTTTGGTGCTAAATTCGTACATACAGTAATTACTACATAATGTTACCATGTACTGAACTGCTTTTTCTGTCAATTTGTTGTAAAATATGATGTTTTGGTGCTCAGTTTGTAAAATGATAACGTAATTTGATGTTTAATAGGCTTTTCCTTAATCTCTCCTGATTATCCAATATTTTCACATATCCAGTGTTCTGCTGGCCTGTTTATGTTGGATAAGCAAGACTTTACTGTATGTACCACCAGAGGTAGCATGAGCATTGCACTACAACTCTGGAAACCAGGGTTCAAATCCTCACTTGGCCATATAAACCCACTGGGTGACCTTTGGAAAGTTACACACTGGATGCTTGCCATAGATGCAGGTGAAATTTCAGGAGAGAATGCTTCTAGAACATGGCCATATAGCCCAAAAAACCTATAACAACCCAGTGATTCTAGCCATGAAAGCCTTCTTCAATACAAAGTGTATTATTATTACTTGTGGAGTTCCTCCTGGTTTGGTTTTGTCCCCTGTGCTGTTTAACATCATCTACATGAAAGAGCTGGGAGATGTTATCCAAAGTTTTGGATTTCAGTGTCACCAGTGTGTTGAATATACCAACTCACCCTCTCTTTTTCCCCTGCACGTTCCAAGGTTCTGAACAAATGTCTGTTGTCATTAATGGACTAGATAAGAGCCAACCAATTAGCAACAGTAAGAACTGACCATGGAACAACAGACTGGTTCAAGATTGGGAAAGGCGTACGGCAGGGTTGTATACTCTCACCCAACCTATTCAACTTGTATGCAGAACACATCATGCAATGTGCAGGGCTTGATGAATGCAAGGCTAGGGTAAAATTGCTGGAAGAAACATTAGCAACATTAGATATGCAGATGATACCACTTTGATGGCTGAAAGCAAGGAGGAGCTGAGGAGCCTTCTAATCAAAGTAAAAGAAGAAAGTGCAAAAGCTGGGTTGCAGTTAAACATAAAAAAACCAAGATTCTGGCAACTGGACTGATTGATAACTGGCAAATAGAGGGAGAAAATGTGGGGCCAGTGACAGACTTTGTATTTTCAGGTGCAAAGATTACTGCACGTGCAGACTGCAGCCAGGAAATCAGAAGACGCTTACTTCTTGGGAGGAGAGCAATGACCAGTCTCGATAAAATAGTGAAGAGTAGGGACATCACACTGACAACGAAGATCTGCATAGTTAAACCAATGGTATTCCCCATAGTAACCTACAGATGTGAGAGCTGGACCATAGGAAAGGCTGAGCAAAGGAAGATAGATGCTTTTGAGCTGTGGTGTTGGAGGAAAGTTCTGAGAGTGCCTTGGACTGCGAGAAGATCCAACCAGTCCATCCTCCAGGAAATAAAGCCCAGCTGCTCATTGGAGGGAAGGATAGTAGAGGCCAAGATGAAGTACTTTGGCCATATCATGAGAAGAAAGGAAAGCTTAGAGAAGACAATGATGCTGGGGAAAATGGAAGGAAAAAGGAAGAGGGGCCAACCAAGGGCAAGATGGATGGTATCCTTGAAGTGACTGGCTTGACTCTGAAGGAGCTGGGAGTGGCCATGGCCAACAGGGAGCTCTAGCATGGGCTGGTCCATGAGGTCACGAAGAGTTGGAAGCAACTGAACGAATAAACAACAACAAAAAGAGCTGGCAAGTTGAAACTTAATCCATGGAAGACAGAGGTGCTCCTGGTCAGGTGAAAGGCACAATTAAAAATGCTGGACATGACCCACAAAGCCTTATAACTCTTAGGTTCAGTTGATTTGAAAGACTGGATCTCCCTATAACAGTGTTTCTCAACCTTCCTAATGCTGCGACCCCTTAACATAGTTCCTCATGTTATGGTGACCCCCAAACATAAAATTATTTTATTACTACTGCATAACTGTAATTTTGCTACTGTTATGAATTGTAATGTAAATATTACATTACATGCAGGATGTATTTTTATTCACTGGACCAAATTTGGCACAAATACATGATACACCCAAATTTGAATACTGGTGGAGTTGGGGAGGGGTTTGATTTTGTCGCCTGGGAGTTGTAGTTGCTGGGATTTATAGTTCACCTACAATCAAAGAACTTTCTGAACTCCATCAATGATGGAATTGAACCAAACTTGGCACACAGAACTCCCATGACCAACAGAAAATGCTGGAAGAGTTTGGTGGGCACAGAGGGCACTGTGGACTCAAACAATGATAGATCTGGACCAAACTTGACATGATTACTCAATATGCCCAAATGTAAACACTGGTGGAGTATGGAGAAAATAGGCCTTGGCATTTCAGAGTTGTAGTCAGGCCTGTAGCTGGGGGGGGGGGGGGGGGTTGTGCTCTTTGTTTCAGCGTGACCCTACCCCCCCCCCCAAAAAAAAAACGTTCAAACCCCCCCCCCCCCCGAAATTTTCAACCCTCCCCAAAAAAAATTTCTGGCTACGGCCCTGGTTGTAGTTGCTGGGATTTATAGTTCACTTACAATCAAAGAGCCCCCTGAACCCCACCAATGATAGAATTGGGCCAAACTTCCCACACACACAACCACCATGACCAACAGAAAATACTGGAGTGATTTGGTTGGAATTGACAGTGATTTAGGGGAGATGTATTTCACCTAACTCCGGAGAGCACTGTGTTCCTAAGACCATCAGATATACAGTATATGTTTTTGAATGGTCTTTTGCAATCCTCTGACACCCCGCTTTGCAACTTCCCCAGGGGTCCCGACCCCCATGTTGAGAAACATTGCCCTATATAAAACTGATAGCTTTACTTCTCATTGGCACCACAGATCTATTTGGTGAGGACACAGGAAGGAGCCTTTTCAGGGATGAACTAACTCCCTTCCATGGGGGGCAGGCTGGCCCCTTCCCTGCTCTCCTTTTGCTGGAAACCTTTTTTTCTCAAACAAGCTGTTAATATGTAAATAGGCGACTGGAAAGCAAAACACAGGGTTCAGCCACACAGTAAACGTTTGCTTGCTGTGCGTTTTCTGGGCTGTTCAAGTAGCATTCTCTCCTGACCTTTCGCCTGCATCTGTGGCTGGCATCTTCAGAGGTCTGTTGGCAGTGAGACAAGAGGAGTGTATGCATACCTGTGGAATGTCCAGGGTGGGAGAAATAGCCCTTTCTCTGTTTATACTTTCGTTAAACAGGCACTCCACTTGCCTCATTGCCAACAGAACCACTGAAAATGCTAGCCACAGATGCGAGCGAAATGTCAGGAGAGAATGCTACTGGAACATGGCCATACAGCTCGGAAAACTCACAGAAACCCAGTGATTCCGGCCATGAAAGCCTTAGATACTACACTAAATGTAGTTTGATACCACTTTAACTGTGATAGCTCAATACAACGGAGTCCTGGGAGTTGTAGTTTTGTAAGGTTTCTAGCTTTCTCTGCCACAGAGTGCTGGTTCTTCACCAAACTACAACTCCCAGGATTCCATGGCAGGGAGTCATGGCGGTAATGTGGTGTCAAACCGCATTTATTCTACAATATAGATGCGCTTATAGTCTTCAGGAGTTGTTTTGCATGTCAAAACGAGCGCCTCAAAATTGAAGTGGCAGACGCATGCGCATTGCGATCCTACCATTAGAACAGAAGCAGTTAGAAGCATCGATTAAGAGCCAGAAGTTAGAGGGCGTTGTTAATTCGCAACCTCCCCTTTCTCTATGATCCCGCTCTCCCTTTGAAGCCACTGCCGGAGAAAGTGAGGATTCGCCTCTGACGTATGGAGCGCAATCAGCCAATGGGGGCGGTGCTACAAGCCAGGGGGCGGAGCTTGCGGGTCGGCGACTAGATTGAGCTGGAATGGGCAAGAGAAGAAGGAGTAACTTTGGAAGGGCGGGGAAGTCCTGCCAGCGAGAGGACAACTCTTCTCCTGCGTTGCTTGGAAAAGGAGACTCAAGGTGAACTGGTTTGTTTGTCTGTAATATAGATTATTAGTACAGTGTGTGTGCTACTCCTGTATTCATTTTAATTTAATTTAAATTAATTTATTCTTAATTCTGGAAACTACCCATCTTGCTGCAATTCACTGCTGTTTTTCTACTTTTGTGGGATATCAGGAAGGTTATGGGAGGCTGTGGGTCGTCTAGGGGCCTCCAGCGCGGAGGAAAGGCCAGGAGGGCAAGTCCGGGCATGTCTTTCCTCGCCTTGGGCCGCAGGCGTGCATCTTCTACACTGCAGGATGAGCGCAGTTTGACACCACTTCCACTGCCATGGCTCAGTGCGATGGCATCCCGGGGGATGTCGTTTTCCAAGGCCCTTGGCCTTCTCTGCCAAAGAGGGCTGGTGCTTCACCAAACTACAGCTCTCAGGATTCCATGGCAGTTAAAGTGGTGTCAAACTGCATTGACTCTACAGTGTAGACCAGGCATCCTCCAACTGCGGCCCTCCAGCTGTTTGGGCCTTCAACTCCCAGAATTCCTGACAATTGAACAAACTCGTTAGGGCTTCTGGGAGTTGGAGGCCCAAACAGCTGGAGGGCCGCAGTTGGAGGATGCCTTGTATAGACGCACTCAGACTTTTGAGTTGGGCACCCACAGGAGCAGAATCTCCAGACCCAAAAATTGGAATCCAGTTCAACAAGTGGAAGGAGTCCTGACAGCAAATCCTATAAATAGGTTATGTAAAGGTAAAGGTTTAGTCCAGTCGTGTCCGACTCTTTTGCTTATCCTTTATTACCATTAGTTTAACTTACTCACAACGTGCCCTTCAAAAGCAATGCACATGGGATGGTGCTTCTGCTGGGCAAAGTAAGGTGGACTGATTTTCATAGCTTCAAGACTATTAAAAACAAAAATACCCAATGTCTTCCTGTTAATCACATTTTCCAGTAGCATCGTCTAAGCTGTTCCAGGTTTCAAACTTACATAATTCCATATTTGTCTATTGCCCTGCATTTCCAAAAATCTATTCAAAGAGCCAAGTTTTTACTTTTTTCCAGAAGGTCAAGAGGGAGGGGGCCGATTTAATATCCCTAGGGAGGGAGTGTCATAGCCAAGGGGCCACCGCTGAGAAGGCCCTGTCTCTTGTCCCCGCCAGACATGCCTATGAATAAGGTGGGATCGAAAGCAGAGCTTCCCCAGACGATCTTAAAGATGATCTTAGAAGATTGCCTTGGTAGTTAAAGTAAGAAAGGTAATAAAAGTAGTATTATAGCTCCACAGTTGCGTAGATTATGATGTGAGCACTCTTCACAGTCCTTGAAATTTTGAAGCCATATAACCCATTTGTCACAGAGTGACCCTTTGATAGAAAACTCTTGGAGGCTGCATTACAAATAAAAGTTTAGGACGCCATTGTAATACTTAACATGGAAGCCATTTCTGAGCACGTGCTAGAATTGTTTGAGGCAAGGCCATTAGAATGGTTACTTCTGTCCTTCGAGCGTATCTACCCTGTAGAGTTAATGCAGTTCACTATTTTAAGTGTCATAGCTCAATGTAATGAAATCGTGGGGGTTGAAGTTTGATGCAGAGAAGTGTCATCAAACTTAACACCCGTGATTTCATTACATTGAGCTATTTGGCAGAGAAGACTAAAGGCCTTGTAAAACTACAGCTCTCTTGGTTTCATAGCATTGGACCATCACAATTAAAATAGAGTCAAAATGCATCAATTCTACAGCACTCATGTACTTTCTAGCCATCCACAAAAGCTGCACCAACTGAATGTTGGTGCTATTTAAAAGCTGTTGCCAGTTCACCAATGAACTTTTATCAGTTGTCTTTTCATTCCTATCTTTTATATTATCTTGGTCACTGTGGCTTTGGAAAGCAAGTCTGGAAACCCAATAAAACAGGTATTATGACCTTTGGGTGACATCTGTACAGTAAGAACAGAAATCTTTTTCTTTCCTCCTGTTGAGTTGCAGCTCCCAGCATTCCTGAGCACTGATTAGGGATATTGGGAGATGCTCTCTAACAATATCTGGGGTCCATATGATTACCATTCTAGCTCTACAGTATTGATGCTCTGCTGCATATATGTTGGACCATGGCCCCAACACCCTCAAACAAGAGCCATACTGGCTGGGGATAATGGGGATTGTAGCCTGGCATATCTGGAGGGAATAGGTTTGCAGAATGGTTTCTGTAGTCTCTTGTCAGTTGCCTTGAAACTTGATTGTGGGATTGAATATGATTCTCATGCGGCTTGACATGTACATGCTTTGCTGTAGGCAGTTATTCTAAACCAAGTCTTGTATTTCAGATGATCGAAACATTTGCCACAAGTGAAGCTCAAGAACTGCTGCATCAGCTGAATGTGTTACTGGAACAGGAGTTAAGATGTCAGCCAAAGTTTTCTGGCCTAAGAATAATTGAATCTGCTCATGATAACGGACTTCGAATGACTGCGAGATTGAGAGACTTTGAAGTGAAGGATCTCCTTAGTTTAACTCAGTTCTTTGGCTTTGGTACAGAGACATTTTCTCTTGCTGTGAATTTCTTGGACAGGTTTTTATCAAAAATGAAGGTAGGTCTTCAGATTACTAAGTTATAAGCCAATTTATCGCCGCCTCTGTATAAGGCTTCTGAAATATATGGGTTTCTAAGACTTCAGCTGCCAGGGAGACTTGCATTCAATGCAGTGTTGATATATCTTGCGTGCAGTTGTGCTGTGTAAATCAATCCTATTAACTGGAATCAAGGCTTGGCTTTTTCAAAACTATGTCCTCTGTCTCTTTCAAGAAGTGTTGGATAAATTCCCCATGAAGCACTAGTAAATTTATTTATTTATTTATTTATTTATTTATTTATTTATAGTATTTATATTCCACTCTTCTCACCCCGCAGGGGACTCAGGGCAGATTATAATGTACATATACATTGCAAACATTCAGTGCCATAGACACACAACACATATAGATAGACAGTAAGAGGCTATTTAACATTCCAACTTTTCCTGGCCACCAGGGGAGCTGTCGCTTCACCGTCACCATCCATCTGCGACACTGGTGAAGTATTTCCTTGTTTCCCGCATGCTTGTTGGAGATTAAATTAGTTAAATTAGCCTCCCCACATTTAAGTGGTACCTAAATTTTCCTACTTGACAGATGCAACTGTCTTTCGGGTTGCAAAGGTCGACAACAAGCTACACAATTGGTCAGAAGCTCACTCCGACCCGGGCTGGCTTCGAACTCATGACCTTTTGGTCAATAGTGGTCTTAATGCAGCTCACTCTCAGCCAGCTGCACCACAGTCCCGGTAGTAAAGTACAGTGTCTGAAAAATTGTGCTTCTAGTTTTCTTGAAAACAGGTATCCAAGTACAGCTTGATTTTGAACACAAAAATGCACATTATTGAGTAGAGTGTGCACCAACTTTGATTTGGGATATCTGTCATCACAAATGGCTCAGGGGTTCATTTGCTGTCTGACCTGGAAGGGTATATGGGGTCAAGAATTATTGGTAACCTTCATAATGGTTTTGTGGACCAGCATTTCAATTTGCATTTTAACATCTCTTTGTTCAAGAGGAAGATGCATTGCAGCAGAAGTGGAAAACCTGTCACTTTTCAGATACTTTAGATTACAACTCCCATATTCCTGGATCACTACAGTGCTAGCACTGGCATAGCAGTGGAAATGGAGAGCTGAAAAGGCCATTCTTGGTTACAGGCTATGCAGCAGATAATCACAGGCCTCCTAAAAAGGCCATTTGGACAATTTCCAACACTAAAGAGACAGTGGATGAAGAGCTGACGACAGTGAAAATGTCCAAACAGATAACTCTAGAAGTTGGCATATTGTGTGGCAGTGCTTGATTTCAGCTCACATGTCAACTACTGCTGAGTATTTTTGTATGCCTTTTCCTTTAAAGTATGAAGGGATCAAAGTGGGAACCTGGGTGAACTGCTTCAAAATCACTTCAGCCTCAAATGATGCTGCATTTGACTTTCAGTGTGACCATCTATCTTGGCATAAAACTGGAGGGTAGACTTTGTGATAGATGTCCTGTTGAAAAACCTGGTTGTATGTGAGCAGCTTGCCTCTTAGTGTATAATTAGTACCTACTGTAAATTACCAGATTGCATTGTGTTCTTGGAAAAAAGAATAAAGGGATTTTATGTGAAGGATACCTCTGTCGGTGTGTGTTGGCCTTCCGGGGCCACATATGAAGACTATGAAATTATTTAAACTGCTGGCAAAGATGGTTCTGCCCAGCACATAGTGTTTCAAGAAGCCAGAACCAGACTATTTATAAAAAGAAACTGCTGTACTTTGACAATCCTATGGAATTGAATCAAAATTTTTATTGCATGTAGTGTAATTAACTCTAGGAATCTGTTTTTGGAGATGTGACATATTGTAAAACAGTCAAAGTTGCACATAGTTGTCCTTGAAAAAATCTTCAGCTCTTGTCTCCCTTTATCTTCTAGGTGCAGCCGAAACACTTGGGATGTGTTGGGCTAAGTTGCTTCTACTTAGCTGTGAAAGTGACCCAAGAAGAGAGAAATGTTCCACTAGCCACTGACTTAATCAGAATCAGCCAATATCAATTCACCATTTCAGACCTCATGAGGATGGAGGCGATCCTTCTGGAGAAGCTTTGTAGGAAAGTGAAGGCAACAACTGCCTTCCATTTTCTGCAGCTTTTTCATTCAATCCTACACAGTAGCCTAAGCTGTGAAAGGTACAGTCTCTCTTTTAGAATGAATCAAGTATTAGCTATTACTTTAAGGAAGTTGGAACGCATGGAACTGGAGAACAATTTCCATGTGTTATATTGCTAATATACATTGTTGCAATTTAACTAGATATAAAACCAGGAAATGAGGCAAAATGAGGCAAGGTTTTTTGCTATCTGATTTTTAACTTTGGGTTATTGGTGATTTTTTTAAGTTCCCAAATACCTTCTGCAAGTCAAAAGTCAAAATGGCTAAATTCTGCAGACAGCAAAAAATTATTTATTTATTTATTTACTATACTTTTACCCCGCTCTTATCACCCAAAGGGGACTCAGAGTGACTTACAGCTATGCCAAAATTTTATGCCGTATTACAAATACAAATAAACATATGGAGCAATAAAAACATATAAATACAATTGAAGCAGATTAAAACATAGTGCCTAGACCAATAGTCATAGTTAGTGCTGCTACATTTGTGTCACATTCCATATTGCACTATTCCTCAAATGCCTGGTGCTATAGCCAGGTCTTTAAACTTTTTCCTGAATACCAGGAGGGAGGGGGCCAGTCTAATGTTACTGGGAAGGGAATTCTACAACTGAGGGGCCACCACTGAGAAGTCCCTATCTCTCGTCCCCACCAGTTGCACTTGCGATGCAGGTGGGACCAAGAGTAGGGCCTCCCTGGCAGATCTTAACACTCTAGCTTGGTTCATAGGGAGAGATATGCTCTGACAGGTAAATTAGGCCAGAACTATTTAGGGCAGCGTTTCTCAATCTTCCTAATACCACAACCTCTTAATACAGTTCCTCATATTGTGGTGACCCCTGAACCATAAAATGATTTATGTTGCTACTTCATAACTGTAATATTAGGGCGCATATTGAAAATCCTGATGGCTACTTGGAGATCTGATTCAGTGAATTAGTTCTAAAGTGATCAAAGGTACCCTATTCTTGCAAACCATTGAACCAGGCCATGTTTTTCTCACAGGAAAAGTCACCTTAACTTAGAGAGACTGGAAGCCCAGCTGAAGGCATGCCACTGCAGGCTTGTTCTTTCTAAAGCAAGGGTAAGAATCCCGATCAGCCCTTTCAGAAATTCTGCCAGAGCTTGACAGAACTGGTTAATCATTTAATTTCAATTGCACTGTCTGTTCTTCCTCAGCCGTCAGTATTGGCTCTTTCAATAATGGCCCTGGAAGTTGAAGAAGAAAAACTGCTGGAGCTGGTGGAAATGATGGAAAGTCTCCGAACACATTCCAAGGTAGGCTACATCGAGAAATGATGTAAGATTGCATCACTTTGATAGTTTCATCATCCTCAAAATTACTGTTTTGCAACTTAATATTTTCTTCTGCTGGAAAGCTTCCTTTTGTTAAAAACCTCTGTGTGTTTCTTGACAGTGCAGTGACTGAAAAAAAGCTGACTTTGTGGCCAAAACACATGAAGCCTTTTAAAACAAAGGAAGCAAGTGATCATCTATTATAGTTTTCCAAACACTTCATGTTGGTGACACACTTTTTAGACACACATTATTTTACAACACAGTAATTCAGTTTTACTAGCAAACCAGAGGTCAAACCAATCCCTAATAAGATATAGAAACATAAATTGTAATAATTAGATGTTTTTGTGTGTATACAATATATTTCATGAAAATCTTTCATATATATCTCTGTGTGTGAGAAAGAGAGATGACATATATTTCCAAGACTTGTGTCATTTATGAGTAGCATAAGTCTATGCAAGATTTTTTTTTTTTACAAAAATGTGTAACTGCTACTCAGAGGTTTCTCATTATGTTTGCACAACACACTAATGTGTTGTGGCACACATTTTTTAACGTTCCGATCTATTAGAATGTGGAGTTTTGTCTCCTAATTTGCTAAGATTTCACTTGCATTTATACAGCATAATTTCGATTATAGGCAAACCACCAGTTATGAACATCCAATATTACATACAACTCCTAATTATGAACAGGCCTATCCTCTCCCTCCCTTCCAGGAAATTGTAATGCTCAGCTAAGACGTGTTTGTATCTCTACCCCTTTTTCCTTTCCTTCATGTCTCTCCACAGCTTTCCTTTCCTTTCCTGCCTAAAACAAAAATCAGTACCTCGCTGAATACTTGCAATGCAATAGGGCTTCCTAATATTAAACTGTTTTGTGTTGCACGTCCCTAAGCACTAAACCATCTATGACACCATTCAACTCTTCTGGAAATATTTACTGCTTGTAGAATGGTTTGTTAGTTAACATGAAATGGGTACTGATCTCTAGAGTGTCCGGTATTTCACAAATCCTGTGGTTCCTGTTTGCTCAAGAGAGTTGTACTTTGGAGATAATATTTCAAGATATAATACTACTTTAGGCTGAAAGTATGTTTGCAATAACTTGTTCAGACATTTCTTAGGGCCAGTAATGCTATTTGAGTAAGGACATCAAATATGTAGCAGCTTGATATGCACAGGGTGGCCTAGAAAGCTTGCCGAGTATAAATGTGTATATTATCACCTGCCAGTTACATTGCTGGTATCAACTAAAAGGACTGCCTAGTTTGTATTATAAGGATAAGCATGCATATAGCTGTCAGCATGTTTCCTCCTGGTGTTTTTGTATGTGGCATTGACTGACCTTGATTTTCACATTTGCCTTCAAGATAAGCGGCAGAGAGCTCTCCCTTTGGAAGGAACTTGTCTCAAAGTGCCTCTCAGAGTATTCCTCAAGCAAGTGCTCAAAACCAAATGTTCAGAAGTTGAAGTGGATAGTGTCTGGTCGCACAGCAAGGCAGCTCAAGCACAGCTACTATAGAATAGCCCATCTTCCTACTATCCCTGAAAGTGGTCTCTAAAAGGTGAGTGATTTTTCAAAATTATGCTTTGTGATTTGGGCCATAGCATACAAGAGCCCTCTTCAGAGGCCTGCTGTTCATGATTTCTGTAGAATCCTTAACTGTCCTTACCCTGTAAGATGGAATGAGCTACAATTTGAGAAGAACCCCTGCTTATGCTTTTGCATAATATACCAATTGCACTTTTGTAAGACATTGGGTAATATTTTAGCATAAAAGGAAATGCAGCCCATCCCTGCCCATCTTAGTTTGGTGACCTCCAGATATTTTGAACTACAATTCTCAGCTTTTCTGACCAGTCATCATGTTGAGGCCAGTAAGAATTGAAGTCCAAAAGATTGGGAAGTCTGGTGGGAATGATCAACTGGATGTAGAGGGGAAAAAAGTTGTCCAGAATGAATAAAATTGCAGAAAAGGTTGTGCAGATAATTTTGTGCTGTAACATTTTGTCTTAAAATTTATATATGTCTAGTAAGTGATATTGTGTAAATAAGTACTTGTAATGACAGTTTTCTTTTTCTTTTTGGCTAGTGACAGACCTGAAGAAGAAAAGAGGCATCACTGACTGCCAACATGGGTGCAACCTTGAGGGCTAAGATCTTATTTAAAGCAGACCATATTGGATGCAACCGACCATTAACTGTCACCACGTATTGAGTGCCTTTGACTCATAAGGCTCTACTGCACACTCAAGCAAGACTGTTTTTATTCCCCCTTGGGATTTCAAATGAAGACATTGAAGACATACAGAATGATTCTTCAATCTCAGACATAGATATGGCAGCTAGTCCAGTGTTTCATGCTGACCTACCAAATAATTTGTTTGGTTCAAAACATTTCTGCTTTATACAGCACCTTATGAACTAGTTATTGGCTGATAATGGATGAGCGCAATCTGACATGGTAATATAGATCTGGACTAGTGCAATATAAAAGTGTGTACAGAGTACATTAGAGGTTAGAGAAGTCCTAGCGTTCTAGGCCCCACAGTATTTAAAAATAAATGTTAGAAGACAGCCAAAAAAATCTACTTTATGCAGAATGCTATAGTTGCTTGGGTCAATTATGTGCTATAGAAGTTTGAAACTATTATTCAACTTCTATATCAGCATTGAATAAGATCACATCAGCTAAAATGGAATGTTCAAATATATGTAGTGTGTTTACACAACACTAATATATTAAAATCTTAAGCATTCTTTATGTAATATCAGAAGACACAATCTCTTCCAAATTCTAGCAAAACAAAACTCTTTGCAAGTACAATTAGTTCTTTTATAAAGAAACTAGACAAAAATAAGCTTAGTTAAGATTGTAGGGCACACACCAGTTGAGAGTGTTGGCAGCATCTTAAAATAGAAACAGATAGATGATACAATCTGAGCTGGGAGATATATGTATATATAGAAACTCAGTAACTGCACATTCCAGGTTCAATCTAAAGTAATTTGAGTGGTCATTGAAAACACTGGGTCAAGTTAGTTGTGACTGGACTTCAGTCTCACTAATTTCAGCAGGCCTTTTCTTGGGCTAGCTTAATTAGGATCTAATCCTGGTTTGCATGAGGCTATAATTACCTCAAAGCCTTTGCAGCTGAAAGTGGTAGAGGTAATCTAATATTTTCCCCACAGCACATTTTTGCAAACATGGTAGTGGCTTTTAGGCAGCAGTTTAATGATTTGTAGTAAGCCATTAGGCTAAATTGGGGGTTTTTTTTTAATCACTGATTTTAGTACTGCACCTCACAGAAAGTATAACTAATGGAATGCCAGTTTTCAGTTCAAAAATTCCTAGTTGATAGTAAATTGTATGCTGCAACCATAATTGTGAAGGAAGTTCTACCAGAAAATGCTTTTAGATGCAAATTAAACATCGCCAAGATTTCTTTCTTCTTGAACCAGTCCATTTTTAACTTGGGTTGAATGCTGATCTGGGGAAGCTAAGAGTTAGCATTGTGATTATCTGAACATTGAAACAGTATTACATTAACTTACCTGTATTTAAATGTGTCGTATCATCTCAGTTCTTGTATAGGCAATTCTCCGTTATGCTAACCTGACCAGCTGAAAACCTCTGGAAAAATGGTGTAACACTCTCAACACTTTTAAGACTTTCTCATTTACTCTTACTACATCTCACTTGTGACTGAGGGTCTTTCCCCACTTTCTAATTATAGTGCTATCATCCCACCTTAAGCACCATGGCAACCTATGAAATCCTGGGATTTGCAGTTTAGGAAGGGGCATTGAAGCGTTCGCAGCTAAGAGTTCTTCTGATGCTTTCAACCAAAAAGCCCCAGAATTCAATGTGATGGACTACAATTGGATCTGCATGGAAGGATCCAGAGATACTAAGCAGAATTACTGTAATATTGACAAATAAACAGATGTAATGACTCCTTGTTCATCTAGGTGTTTCCCAACCTTTTGCCCCCCAGGTGTTTTGGACTTCCAGCTCCCAGAAATCACAGCTAATTTACCAGCTGTTAAGAAATTGTGGGAGCTGAAGTCCAGGAGGACAAAGACTGGGAACCACTGACCTAGGTGTAATCCAGCATGCCTTTACACTTCTACCTCATTAAAGCCTGCTTGTTAAAACAAACTGGTAGGATGTTTCCTGCAGCTAGTTTGGGTTTGTAAGTGACCGTACTTGTTAAAACTTTCTATTGTGCCTTTGCCATCTGTACATAGATTGGGAGAGAATGGGAATGCAAAAGGAAGCATTCAGTGTGAAAGGAAAAGTGTTGTAATTATCAAAAGTGTCATTGTATTTTGTAAGCAACAAGTGCACCTTTCAATAAAACCTTGAAATGAAATTGTATGAATTGGTTTGTCTCATTTTTATAAACATCAGCTTTAAAAAACACATTGTAAGATGTTGTTGGAATTAGACATTTTATCTATATTTTCTAAGAGAAGCCAGTGGACGACACCACTATTCTTCATACCCTAGTACTGTCTTCACAAGTAGCAAAGATGAGACCTAGCATCAGAAACTCTTAACTCTGTTGTATTGGTACTACGTTTTTCAACTGGACACAAAGCATTCAGATTCAAATGTAAGACAGGATGCTCAAAACAATTTGATTTCACATTGCAGCTGTTGTGAAAAACTAGAACAACTTAGTATATGTGGCTTTATACTGTTTCAATCGAATTTGACATTAAAAAGAAAATCTGACTCGTTTTCTATAAAGACCAAGCCTTTTGCTTCTCTGCTCTTGTAGTAACATTGGTGTTATAAACTGGCATCGTGCCAGTGTCTACAACCGTTTCCTTGTTACTGTAAAGGAATGGGGAAAACACAAATCCTAGTCATTCTCAAGATCAAAGTAGATGGATGAACCCATCTTTAAAGGGAAGCAGGAGAAATAATCAATTTTCTAAAGGTCTAGGACAGATTTTGCAGGGTCAAAGCAGATTTGAAGAATCAGCAATATAAGGCTGATACAGGAATTTCAGATGCAATTCTGTTTTCTTGAATGTAAATGGCTACTTTACCTCTACAAGGGATGGCAGACCAGATGTTGCACTGCAACTTCCAATGGTTCATTCCTCACACAGCAAATGCAGCCACAACCCTCATCCTGTTTTAAAGAGAAGTTGCGCTTTTGCTGTTGGTAGGAACTTACATTACAACTTACTTGATTCCTTAACTTCCAAGACTGACTAGGCCATTGCAGTTTAAAAGAACAGTGAGTGAAATCTGAGCCCACTGTATTATAACTATCCTTCCTTCCATCAATAAGGCTGCCTAGAAGGAATAACGGTAATACTTTCATTTCTGCACCTCCTTTTTTTGTTTGTGGATTTCAGCTTACTAAATATTGCTGCTGAGAATTACTCAAGTCATGTTTAGCCGCATGACATCTATCATTTAAACAGATCTGGGTTTTGCTCCCTACATATCTGGCTTTCGGTGAGTATGTCTTTCTGTTGTTCTCCTATAATAGAATTAAACTAAAATATTGTAAAGCATTCCCTGGCCACTTCTGCTGCATAGCACATTGAAATAAGCAGGATAGCTTTCCCATTGTCAAAAATATCAGTCACATTAATGATACATTTTCTCAGTAAAAATACAAAATATGAATCACAGTTGAAAATTCTATTCTATTTTCTATTTTCAACTGTGCAGCTCTATTTTTTACAATCACTACTTTTAAATCAACATAAGGTTTCCCCACAACTCTCATCATTTCCAGTCTCTTTTGTTCCATAAAGGTTGTTTGTTTCAGCAACCTCCTTTCCCCCAACAAATTTCTGAAGGCAGTTTGATTATTTATATATAAACACTCCAGTTTTCTGTCTCAGTGGTAAAAATAGCGGCATTGAATTTCTGGAAGAATTAATGCTTGGTTTAAACTACTATTAACCAATCAATTGTAACAAGTTTTAAGCAATGTTTTTTCAAACATGGAAAATTGAGGCTCTTCCCTTAGGCAAACACAAGTGTCTGTTAAAAGACACAATATTTATAGACATAAAAATGCATGGTTAAGGAAGAAAACAGGCAAACTATAATTGAAATTTATTCAGTTAATTGTGTGTATTTACAAATACTGTACAACTGAAATTTGAGTTAAAAAAACATGTTTGTACCTACAATTTGTTATAATTAAGTTACAATCAAACATTTCCTAACTGCCTAGGAAATATTTCATACTTATGTTTATATAAAGAGGGTTTTTTTTCCTTTTTAAAGAACCAAATGATTAATTTTACCGGCCTCCTAGTACCAATGAATTCAAGTACAGCCAGTCCTCCTCATTCACATCAAAAGTGAAAAATCCAAAAATTAATAAAATACCATTTTCTACCTGAAAGAACACCTCTTTGGGAATCATTAAGTCCTTCAATGCAATACTATGGCCAACTTCTGCTGGATGCTGAGCAAAAAATGAAATAATAAATTCTGCAAAAATGAAGCCCACAAATGTTGAGAGCCACTGTAATTAGAATAAAGCAGACCAAGTTCCACATACTCAAGATAGCTTGATTTAGACCAATATTTCACAAACAAACGCATTAAGAAAAAACATCGCTGTTTTTGAAACTCCACATGCTTTCAGTTGATTTCAGACAGTAACGCTCATCGGTGCTAAGAATAACTGCTAATGCTTGAGAGTTATGGTACATGTAGTTCAAAAACACCTGGCCTTTCCCTAGAACGGTCTAGATGAACACCATTATGCCCAACCTGTTGGTTTTTTTTTAAAATCCATGATGCTCACAGTGTGACATGGCACAAAATTATCATGCCAGTTAAACTTAGCATCATGGCATCTGTAAGAGTCCTTTCTCGTGAATAAAAGTGAGTTTGAATAGGATGGCAAATCATTTTTAAAAAAACTATGTAGCCTTTTAAAAGAATGTGCCTTTATGCCACAGTTAAGTACATCTGCAGAGAAACACTGTTGTCCCTTCAAAATTTGGTTTAATTACTTGCCACACATGAAACTCAGAAGTGTTTAGGAAATAGTACCCTCCTTTTCAAGGGATGTAGTTCTTTGTGATTCTTCTAAAAGAACTTCTTGCTGGCTTATCGAAAAGCAATTAAATTCTTACCAGATTGTTTTACTTCAGTTGAAAATGTGTCCTTCATCTTGGTAAACATTTATTATACAAATAGCACTGATTTGTATATATATACGTCAGTGTTTATTTTTCATTACTGTGCAAGCACATGTTAAATAAATGCCTTTCTCATGTTGTGATTTAAAGCTGTTGAGAATAACAAAAAATCCATGCCCAATGTTAGTGTCACAGATGAATTCTTGTTCAGCACAATATATGTCTTTGCAGCCTCTGTTTGTTTTAGTTCTAGGAATACAGTCAAAGGCATCAAGTTATCTTTCAAAGCTGGAGAAGTCTGGCCCTCCTTTGCTATAGTTCCCTGAAATTTCAGCTCCACTGAAGTCAAACCCAGGGTTCTGCAAAAGAGACAGATTTGATTTAGATTTCTTGTGGAAGCACATATTGAGAATTGACTTGCAATCCTTTTCAAAAGCAATGCTGTTCTATAGGCCTCCTTACATGACATTAAAGAAGATAGTTGTGATTTTACACCTGTAGAACAGAAATAGTGCATAATGCCACTCAAGAGTGATACATCTCAACAATGAATATAATTATTTTCAAGAAGAACAAGCATCACTTTTTATTTCCCCATTGTTTCATATTTTGTTTTCCATAAACTAAATTATAAAACCACCTTCAATGTCTTTGATAAAAGACCACCATTCCTAGTGTAAGCCACCATCAAAAATTCTGAATCTTCAGTCATATATATAGCAGGCCTCTACACACAACTATGCAGAATCCAACTTCACTGAGTTCAATTAAACTTGATCCCAGAAAGGTTTTTAAGAGTCCAGTTATCAAAATAGGAAAATTCCACACAATTGATTGGAATATAAATTGAACATTCTGATAAATTCCAAGTTGCACAACAAGCCAAGGAAATAAAGAAAAGACAGGATATTGGGAAATTTGGGGCAAATTAATTACAGAAACATATAATCTGAAACAAAAGTTGTATCCCAAACACACTTTCTGTAAAGAAAATATATTGTCCCAATCATGTGGCAACATATTCGCAAGTAACCGTTCACAGTAGACTTTTTCTTTGCAGGTGGTCATGCTAATGCAGATATATCTGTGGAGGGGTCAGGAAGGGCACAAAATGTGGGGTGCAGACCCACATATATGTGAGTAAAGTGTGAAAGGGCATCTATTCATTCTGTAAAGCCAGAGATGATGTTGATGATGGTGATTATGTTGATTTATATCTCGCTTTTTCTCTCCATAAAAAGACTCAAAGTTGCTAACATTAAAGACATTACAATACAATTTCAAATATAGAAATATAAAGACAGTTTTAAATATCATTAGTATTAAAACAATTCAGATTAAATCGGGAAAAAAACATATAAAACCACAGCAGTCCCTGACATGATCTTAAAAACCTTCTTCTTAAAAAACCTGCCTGAATAAAAAGGAAGGACAGCAGGGAGTGGGCCATTCAGGCTTCCCTGGGAAGAAGGGAGTTCCAGAGGGGCGGCCACCGAGAATGAAGGCCTACTCTCTCGTTCACACCAACTAAGCTTGAGATAGAGGTGGGACAAAGAGAAGGGCCTCTCCTGAAGATCTCAAGGTCCAGGCAGGTTCGTACAAGGGAATGTAGTCAGCCATATAGTCTGGACCTGAACCATCTAGCAGTGGTTCTCAACCTGTGGGTCCTTAGATGTTTTGGCCTTCAACTCCCAAAAATTCTAACAGCTGGTAAACTGGCTGGGATTTCTGGGAACTGTAGGCCAAAACACCCGGGGACCCACAGGTTAAGAACCACTGGTCTAGGACTTTAAATGACATAACCAGAGCTTTGAATTGTGCCCAGAAACAGACTGGCAGCCAGTGGAGCTGCTGCAACAGCAGATATGTAAGTAAATCAATATTCGTAATAATAACTTGTTTCATAGCAGTGCATAATTCTATTGTTGTAATATGACAGGCTGCTCCCAGAATACAGAATATTTCCAGTGTGAATGAGCTAACCACCTTCCAACTGCCTTTATAGTAGCAGCAATAATAATAACAATAATAATAACAATAATAATAATAATTGGAGGTGCTGATATTAATGTTTTTATTAATGTGGCATTTTAAGGTAGTGCTTTCAAGTGTTTGAATAGATATTTCAAACTAACATATAATTCAATTAAATTCACTGTGTTGGGTGATGAAAGATTTGGAAGGATAAAGAAAAGAAATTTAAATGTGTAACTTTCCTGATAATATGGCTTCAATATAATTTTAACTGATGTCCATGGACTCACCTCTCTCTGGAACCTCTCCAGAGTAAGTTTCCTCTGCATTTGGTCCTGGACCCAAGGATCAGCAGCATATTCATTCTCTAGCAAAGAACGCCAACAATTTCCAGCATCACGGTTAGTTTTTGTTAAGATGATCCGTATTAGTTTCTGGTCCTCTTTACATGAGAATAGGAAAAACAAAAATGATCACTTACACACAACTGACAACTCCTCCCCTCTCCAACATATAGAACTGTTTTTTAAAATAGTCAACAAAAAACTATCTCAACTTAGTTATCATAGGTTTTAACTGTGTAGATAATACTTTAATAAGTATACTTCTCTAAGATATTTGGTTTTGCTTCACTTATTCACCCTACTATAAAGAACTCTATTATGTGGACTTAGATACTTTTAGTTGACTCTTGCATATAAAACAAGCTTTTTTTTACTAAGTGGCATCTTGAAAATGAACATCATGTCTACAAGGGTCTAACAAAAGAGCTGGCAATCATGCCCCATGCAGACTTAATAACACACACCTCTGATTCCAAGCAGTAAAATAGGTTTTTATAGGAACGAGAGGCCTCTATATACTTGCCATATGCCATTCAGCCTCTTTTCTATGCTTTTCTATGCTTTCAAAACCATAACTGAACATAGACAAGAACTCTTTATATCGGCTGGATATAAGTGCAGATTTTGTTTCTAAAGGACTGCCTGAGGAATGAAAGGAGCAGGAATTAATTATTGAACTCTGCTGAGTTCTATGGAAATCCTCCTGAAGATCAAATCACAGTAAGGTTTTCATTATTAAAACATAAGAAAAACATCAACCAGAAGTTTAAACTGACTTTTGCAAAGTTCACTGAAAAAAGTTTTACCTAGTGTCCATGTTGCTTCATCCGCTATTGTAGAATCAAAGAGTTTACCCTGAAATAAATATCATTTTTTTCTTCAAAAAATCAGCATGATCCATATTACAAAAGCAAGTCTTATTTGCTTAATATCTTCAAATTTCTCAAATTCATCCCTATAAAATATTACTTTTTGAACCTAAAGTAATAAATGATTATCACTGCAGTCAACAGAACATGCTTTAAAAATGTCAGTGGGTATCGTACAGCTGTGTAATTCTCTAGTTTGCAAGGATTTCAATATATTTATAACAACCAAATATTGCAACTATGAGCTTCAACCATATGTTTCACATGTATTTGCACTCTTTCTAGGCAAATGGAGGGATTATCTTTCAAATCATTTGATCATCTAGATCCATGTGTTATAAAAGTAGGCAGCTGTTCCTTTATACATGAGGAATGTAGAAAGGAATATAAGTAGGGTTATGTTGCAAAAGTTAAGAGGCAAGGAAGAACCTGTACACAGGCAACATAGACTTTTATGGAAAGATTATGCCAAAATATGAATATAAGGGCCCATCTAGACAGGCCCTATATCCCAGGATCGGATCCCAGGTTTCCGTTTTCCCAGAATATCTGGCAGTGTGGACTCATATAATCCAGTTTAAAGCAGAAAACATGAGATCAGATCCTGGGATATAGTGCCTGTCTGGAAGGGCCCTAAGATAAAAACTAAATTTCTGAGACCATCCCTGTTTAAAGAATCATGACATACCCAAAACAGCTTACCAAGGGAAGTATACCTTCTCCAACTTGGGGTGTATCTACATGGTAGAATTAAAGCAATGTGACTGAACTTTAATTGTCATGGCTCAATGCTCTGGATTCATGGGATTTGTAGTTGGATGGGGCAACAGGATGCTCTGGCAGAGAAGGCTAAAGACATCGTAAAACTCCCAGGTTTCCTTGACATTGAACCATGGCAGTTAACATAATGTAATACTGCATTAATTCTACTGATGTGTCAGACTGAATTACCAAAAAACACTCTGGATCCCAACCCAACATTCCCATGATTCAGTTCTTGTGGGTTTTTTCGGGCTGTATGGCCATGTTCTAGAGGCATTTCTCCTGACGTTCTCCTGCATAGATGCAGGCGAAACGTAAGGAGAAATGCCTCTAGAACATGGCCATACAGCCCGAAAAAAACCTCACAAGAACTGAGTGATTCCAGCCATGAAAGCCTTCGACAATACATTCCCATGATTGCCATTGTACTTCAAGATCAATCTGATGACATGCAGATGTTCTATAATTTTATTTTCTTCAATATTAAAAGTAGAAGAAAACCTCAATGTCCTGTCAAAAATACCAGAATCTGTGCCAGACAAAGGACAAAATGTGAAAACATTAACTGGATGACAATACGTTTGACACCGAAAAGAACTGAATGCAATTGGTGGAAGCAATAACTAATAATGCAAGCCTGCAAAACTGAGGGTTATAAAAATTTCTAAGAAATGTATACATTAAAAAAAGAAATTTGGTATTCTAAATCCAAACATGATCTCAGACATGATCCACCACGTGCAGCTTTTTAACTACCAGTACTTGTTTTGACATTTTTACTTTGTGGCTGAGTATGATTTCTTGGGGGAGTAAAGAGCAATTTGAAGTTTTCTAATAGATTTTCAAAAAACTTTAGTTCACTGATATGAAACACAAACATCTATATGAAACAACATGTTGAGTATCCAAAACGCATGGGACCAGAAGTGTGCTGGAGTCTGGATTTTTTCAGGTTGTTATCCACTATAGTTTTCATAATTTTGAGCATAAAATAAAGTTTGTGAAGGATATTAGAGGCAAAGATGGAGTACTTTGAGAAGGAAAGCTTAGAGAAGACAATGATGCTGGGGAAAAGGGAAGGAAAAGGGAAGAGGGGGCAACCAAGGGCAAGATGGATGGATAGTATCCTTGAAGTGACTGGCTTGACCTTGAAGGAGCTGGGGGTGGTGACGGCTGACAGGGAGCTCTGGCGTGGCCTGGTCCATGAGGTCACGAAGAGTCGGAAGCGACTGAACGAATAAACAATAAAGCACCAAACCTCAGAAATAATAATAATAATGAATTTATCATCAACCCCTCCCTGAAGCTTAAGGTGGAATACAACATCATTAAAACAAGAGATAAAGAATTGAAAGACATACAACAAAACACAAAGAAATTACAAGTTAAAATCCATTGGTAACATGCAGACTAAAATGCAGAAAGGTGTCAATACCTCCGCTATGCCTTTGTAATAATAATAATAATAATAATAATAATAATAATAATAATGCAACAAAGAACTGGTGCGATCACAAGCCAGGAAAGGTTACAGAGAATGAATACGCCAAACTCCTCTGGGACTTCTGGATTCAGACAGACAGAGTTTTGGAGCATAATGCTCCTGACCTCACAATCGTGTTAAAAAACAAAGTATGGATCGTCGATGTTGCAATCCTAAGTGACAGCAGGATTGCAGAGAAACAACTGGAAAGGCTGACATGATATGAGGATTTAAAGATCGAACTGCAAAGACTCTGGCACAAGCCAGTCAAGGTGGTCCCAGTGGTTTCACAAAGCAGACCTTGGCCTGCACTTAAACACAATCGGCGCTGACAAAATTACCACCTTACTGGGATCTGCACGCATTATTTGGGAAGTGTCCGAAGTGTGATCCAATTCAACAGCCAGCAGTGTCTGCTGTGGACTCATCTTGTTGTGATTCAAATAATGATGATGATGATGATGATGCTTTATTTATATACCGCACCTACCTCCCAGAGGGGACAATCCAAATCCAAGAAATAAATCCACATATAACACAAAACTATAACACATTATCAACTTCACAGAAAAGGGATGCTCAGCATGAAGTAAAAGAAATTATTCTTAATCAAAACTGAGTGACAGCAGAGCTGATAAAAAATTTTAAATTTGCGAAATAACTTACATTTTTATTATTATTTTTAGAGCTGAGCACCCCCAAAATACATTAAAGGCACCTAATTCTGGGATTTGGGTTATTTGTTTTTGTTGGTTTGTTCCGGCATTGAATGTGTGCCATTCTTTTGTTGGGAACCACCCTGAGTCCCCTCTATGAGACAGGTGCGGGATAGAAATAAAATATTTGAAGCAAAGATGAAGTACAGGAAAGCTTGGAGAAGACAAAAAACCTAAAAAAGATTGGAGGGGGAAAAAGTATATAGGAGGCAAGAAGCTTCCTTCCTATCTGACCTACATGGGAGTTAAGTAAGCTTCAGAGTGTATAGTGAATGACACTCGAAAGCCATGGCTCAGTGCTCTTGGGGGTTGTAGTTCCACAAAGCCTTTCGCCGCCTCTGCTCATGCGTGCCGCTGCCCCAGCTGACTACAACTCCCACAATGCCCTAGCCTCGGGCCGCGGCCGTTAAAGGAGCCGCGTCTCCACTCGCACCGCCTACCTTGAGCACCTCCTTCCCGGCCACGACCAGCGAGAGGCTGCGGCTCTGGAGGCGGCACTGAACCGCCTTGGCGCGGGTCCCCGGCGGCACGTCCACCTCCACGAAGACCTCCTCCATGGTCTGGTACCAGCGGCCCCAGGGAGTGGCGCACGGGACCAGCCCGCTCCGCTCCTCGAACGGCGCCGACATCCGCCCCTCGGCCGCCACGCCAGGCCCGCTCTGTCGGGGAGGAAGCACGCATGCGCACTGCCTCTCAATGGCATCGAATCGCAGGCGTGGAAGCCTCATTGAAGGCTCACTTCCGCCAGCAGCAGCCCATAGAGCTAGAAAAATCAGCATCAGAATGAAAACATCTGGCTGCTGTATGTTTACCGGGCTGTATGGCTATTTTCCAGAAGCAGCCTGTCCTGACGATTCACCCACATCTATGACAGGCATCCTCAGACGTTGAGAGGTCCGTTGGGAACTAGGCAAGTGGGGTTTATACATCTGTGGAATGTCCAGAGTGGGAGAAAGAACTCTTGTCTGCCTGAGGCAAGTGTGAATGTTGCAATTGGCCACCTTGATTAGTATTGAATGGCCTTGCAGCTTGGCTGCTTGCTGCTTGGGGGAATCCTTTATGGGAGGAGATGAACAAAATCTGGCTACCAGTATTAAAAAAACACCCTCTAAAATCAGGATAGCAAATAAAGAGCAACACTCAAAAAGCAGGAGAAATCCAGACATGAATCAAGCAGAGCCAGTTAACAACTCCCAGTGAAAGATTCCACCAGGCAGCATCCAGCCAGGTGTTGAAGCTTCAAGGCCATTAAATACTAATCAAGGTTGCCAATTGTAACATTCACACCTACCTCAAAGAGTCAAGAGTTCTTTCTCCCACCCTGGACATTCCACAGATATATAAACCTCACTTGCCTAGTTTCCAACAGACCTCTCATCCTCTGAGGATGCCTGCCATAGATGTGGGTGAAATGTCAGGACAGACTGTTTCTGGAACATGGATGGCTATACAGTCTGGAAAACTCATAGCAACCCAGTGATTCTGGCCATGAAAACCTCCATCAACACTGAGAATCAATATAGTTCACCACCATGGTTCAAAACTGTGGAACAAATAGGACATTTAAAATGTATTATTGCATTTTTATGGTGTGCCTTGAAATCATTTCCAACTTATGGCAACCCTATAAGGGGAGTTCCTTATCAAAATTTAGCCAAATGGGTTTTCCCGTTGCCTTATCTTAGTCCTGCAGTGTAAAACTAATGTTTGACCCACCACTTTTAACTGCCATGGCTCAATACTATAGCCATATGGGAGCTGTAGTTTTAATAATGATAATAATAATAATAATAATTTTATTTCTTACCGCCCTCTCTACAAAATACACTACAAAATACACACACTAAATGTACCTCCATAAAAGCTACACACCAAAACTTATCTGTACAAAATACATATTAAAATACACAAAGCAGATCAAATAGGACACTTAAAAGTCATGCTTAAAGACTGTCTGTGTAGGCCTGCCTGAAGAGATAGGTCTACATGGTTTTTAAATTCTGACAGCCGATCTAGCTGTCAGAGCTCTAGCTGCAGGTTGTCCATAGTCTTTGGTGCGGCTGATGAAAAAGTTCTCTGAGTGGTGGTTGCCAGTCGGGTCCTGGCAGGCTGAAGCAGATGCCCCCCAGAAGACTAAAGTGTGTGGGGTGGGTTGCATGTGAGAAGGCAATCCTTTAATAACCTGGACCAAAACCATGTAGGGCTTTAAAGGTCAAAACCAAACACTTTGCACTTCGCCTTGGGGTGGCTGATAAAAGGTCCTCTGGGTGTTGGTTGCCAGTTGGGTTCTGGTTGGTTTTACAAGGTCTTTAGCCTTCTCTGGCACGGAGTGCCTTGCAAAATTCCAAATCCGGGGACTCCATGTGGTTGAGCCATGGTAGTTAGAGTGACACTTTAGTGGTGTCACACTACATTTAATCCTGTACTGTAGATCCACCCCCAAAACAGAGGTGTCAGTCATGAACCCATTGAATGAATATTTATTTATTTATTTATTTACAGTATTTATAGCCCGTCTTTCTCAGCCATATGGCAACTTAAGGCGGGTTACAGAATGGCACAATTCGCTGTCACATTCACATTAAGTAGAAACAACTGGTTCTTCTCTTGAAGTATAAAACAAAGTCTTTGTGTGAGTAAATGTCCTGTTTTTTATTACATATGAGTAGACTCCAGAAGTCACATGAATCGACTCCAACCTGCGACCGGTATTGACTCACAAGAGCCTTCGTCAGGCGGTTGGGTCTACAAACAACACATATCATGAATACACACATACAATTGAACAATTTGTTATATCAAGTTTGTAAGAATATATACAGACACTCCACTTACTCAAATTATCACAAAAAGCTCAGCTTTTGAGGTGAGAAATTCACCAACAGTCTTCTGGAGGGGTGGATCCTAAGGAGACATAGACAGTGGCTAATAGGGCTGGGCGGTTTCGTTTTGTAATTTCGTAATTCGTTAAAAATTCGTTTTTTTATAACGAAGCGATTTTGAACCATTCAGGAGCATCTAAAAAACGAAACGAATTTTTCAATTCGTTTCGTAATTGCTTCGTATTCGTTTCGTATTCGTTTCGAAATCTTTTCGAAATTGTTTCGTTATTATTTCCACATGTCTGGGGCAAGTTTTATAGCTGTTGTTTGTTTAATCAGTGGAAAAAAATTATAAATATCACACCAACAGTCAACAACAGAGGGAGAGGAAAGCTTCAAAAGTTCCCCCTGTCCCATATGGAGGTTTTTTAGCGTATTGCGCAGTCGCGTCCGCCATTAACGAATCGATTCGTATTCGTTTCAAAATCGTTTCGTAATTATTTCGTAATTTACGAAATTTCATAAATATAAAAAAAAAATTAAGGAAAATTTCGGAATTAATTTAAAAATCGAAACGCAAAAACCCCCTAAAAACGAATCGAGTTTAGAAACAAATTTTTCCGTGGTTGCCCAGCCCTAGTGGCTAAAGGTAATATTACATTGTAACGTGAATTATAAACTATACAGTGGAGCTGACACAACAGAGGAGTAGTGTGTTCCCTGGGCACCGCTCCTGTTAGTAACTTGGCTGCCAGTCTTTGGCCATTTGAAGCTTCCGAACAGTGTGTGTGTGTGTGTCTTGAGGAGTGTCAAAGCAAACTCGACCTGCTTAGACATACATTTTAACACAAGCCCTCATTTGAAAATATATATATCTATATAAATAAAAATGTAATGTTAGTTTGTGGGATTGACATAATGCAAAAACCACCGGATGAATTGACACCAAATTTGGACACAATACGCCTATCATTCCAATTAGTGACCATCACTCATAAAAATACTGAAAAACACAGCGGAAGGGACTTAAAAAGCCAAAAAAGCAAATAGACACTACAGTGAATATGCAAAAATGACTCCCCTGGCAAACAAAACAATAGCATATCCACACTCTATTTTGGACAACTGCTCCGAGCTTCCAGCATCTCCTAGACCAGGCCCTTTAGGAGAGGAGGATGATCCAAATGCACTGCTTTCAAGATGCAAGCTTTCTTCTCCTTGGATCTCTTTGAGAGTATCCCAATCCCTACATATTTCCAATTTCCTATGAAACTCCCGGCAATCCTCCAGATAGATAGATTAGATAACATAGATCAATCGATCAAGAGGACTGCTGGGAGTTGCAGTCCAAGAATAGGTAGAGAAGGAAGAAAGGGAGAAGGGAAGAGGAAGAGAAGGAAGGAAGGAGAGAGAAAAAGAAAAAAAGGGAAGGAAGGAGAGAAAGAGAAAGGAGAGAAAGAGGGAGGGAAGATTGTTCACAACAACGCGTGGCAAGTACAGCTAGTATATTTATATAAATAAAAATGTAATGTTCGTTTGTGGGATTAACATAATGCAAAAAACACTGGACAAAGTGCTGCGAAATTTAGCCACAAGACACCTACTCACCCAAGGAGTGACCATCACTTAAAAAATTGATTTTGTCAATTTATAGTTAACCTACAATCCAGGCCCATAGCCAGGATTTCGTTTGGGGGGGGGGGCTGATTTTTTTCAGGGGGGGTTGGGGGGGGCTGAGTTTCAGGGGGGGGGGGTGTGATTCTGAGTGAAAGAGGGTCTAGCCTAGCAAACCTTTTGTATCATTACCCCAATACTTCCATGCATATGGGATATATTGAGTATGGTGATCAGATCATGATATGAATAAACATAACAGTTTAAATAATGCAGCAGTAAGGCCTTTTCGTGAACCACCATGAGAATTTCAGGCTGAAGCCCCTCAAGCCCCCCCCCCCCCCCTTCTACATGCCTGCTACAATCAAAGAGCTTTCTAAACTTCACCAACGATAGCATTGAACTAAACGCGGCACACTCCCATGACCAACAGAAAACATTGGAAGGGTTTGGTGGCATGGACCTTGAGTTTCGGAGTTGCAGTTCACCTATATCCAGAGAGCACTGTGGACTCAAACAATGATGAATCTAGACCAAACTTGGCACGAATACTCAAGATGCCCAAATGTGAACACTGACGGAGTTTGGGGAAAATAACATTGACATTTGGGAGCTGTAGTTGCTGGGATTTATAGTTCACCCACAATCAAAGAGCATTCTGAACCCACAGATTTGGGGCAAACATTCCACACAGAACCCCCATGACCAACAGAAAATACTTAAGGCCATGCAGTCCAACTCCCTTCACCAGGGAAAGAAAACATAATCAAAGCCCTCCTGACAAAGAGCCATACAGCCATAGATATAGAGAGATAGATTGATAGATATGGTTCACACACACAGAGACTGTATAGATTTGAAAGGGACCCCTAAAGAAGGACAATTTGCATATTCCAGAGTAGGCAAACCAGACAATCTCCACATCAACACTGACAAAGAAACAGCAAGAAATATTGTTTACCCACAAGCAGAAAGAAAATACATATTTTAGAAACCAACACTTTCTCATTACTTTATTTTCCATATCAACAGACTGGGCCACAGCAACGCGTGGCAAGGGTTAAATGAGGGTTCTTGTTAAAATTAATTTCTAAGCAGGTGGAGGTTGATTGGACACCCCTCAAGGCGGCACCCTACTCCCTCCCTCTTCTAGGCAAAAACAACACACGGCACGCCCCGAAACCTCACGCCAAGCTGGAGAAGAGGGTACCGCCTCACTTCCGCAGTTCCCTATTGCGCATGCTCCAGGGCTAACCTCTGATTTGCGGAGCGTGCCGCCGCTTGAGCTTTCGGATTGGTTGGTTGGGCCCACTTAAGAGAAGGAGGCGGCAGTGTGGCTTTTTGAAATCCGTTCTCTCTGCTCCGCGGGCCCCACCTGGCTGGCCTGGCCCCGGCATGTCCTTCCCCAGGGCCCCGCTCCGCCGCTTCAACGAGGCTCCCGGTAAGCCAGCGGGGCTTCTGTTCCCTCGCCTTCAGAAGGGGAAACGCTGGGCAAGACGTTGCTGCCGGGTGCGTCTACGCTGCAAAATTAAGTCAGTTTAACATCACTTGAACGCTATGGAAAGGCACCAGCACTCTTTGGCAGAGAAGCGTGAAGGCCTTGTGCAACCATAACTCCCAGGGTTCCGTAGCATTGAGCCCATGGCCGTTCAAGTGGTGTCAAACTGCATTAATGCTACAGTGTAGCAGACCCACCTGCGGTCTCTGTAGGTTTGTGTCCCGCCCAAGCCATATAACACTGCCTGAAATAGTGGCCTCGCTTGAGGGGTGAGTCTTACCCTGCTTTCCTCCTAATACAGAAATAGATACAGATATTATTATTATTCTACATTTATACCCCGCCCATCTCACCTCAGTAGGGGACTCAGGGCGGCTTACAATCCATGGCATACAATGCCACATTACACATATAATAATAAACAAAACATATCAGTTTAAACAATTAACATATCAATTCAAGCATACAATAATAAACATGGTATAATAATTTATTTATTTATTTATTTATTTTATTTGCTTTATAATGTAAATATAAATACAATAAAAAGCTTAGAAGTAATTCAAATAGAAATACGATAAAAAAGCTTAAAAGTAAACATACAATAATTTAAATATAAATACCAAAAAAGCTTAAAAGTAAAAGTAATATGCCGGGTGTTTCAAAGCAAGTATATTTCACCCTCTTACAATTACACAACAAAGTTACAAACGGTTTAATGAATTATTATTTACTAACTCCACTGCTGTTGTTGGATGATTCAGCTGTATGCCATTTTGAGAATAGCTGACCTTGCCATCTTGCAAATGACAGGCTTGGGGCAGTCAGTGCGCTGGGAAAAGCATCAAGCCGTCATTATTTGAAACTCTGTGCCCAGCCCTTTGAAGGGGTAAGGTAATATGTTTGTGACACTATTTTCCCTTGCCACTGTAAATAATAGATTTTGGTCTTGAAAGTAAATCCCAGTGTTGTGTCCAACTCTGGGGGTTGGTGCTCATCTCCATTTCTAAGCCGAAAAGGCAGCATTGTCCCTCCAAGGTCAGCATGACTGCCTGGAGCACTGTTACCATTTTCCAAAATACCACCATGCCTAAAAAAGGCAATAGTGAGACCTATGTTGAAGAAGTCCCTAGAATCCATGGTTTTGAATAACTACTGGCTAATTTCTAATCTTAACAAACACAAATCTTCTACAAGTCGTAGTACATAAATCACAAAGGAAAATGTTTTTTTCCAGCTTATATAATACAATATTAAATGTATAACCAACTTATATGATGCAGCATTGAGCAATATACCATGAACAAAAAACTTGTTTATAATATAATAATAATAATAATAATAATAATACTATTTGTACCCCGCTACCATCTCCCCAAGGGACTCAGTGTGGCTTACATGAGGCAAAGCCCACAGCACATCAATAAACAAAGGCAATAACAAATAATCAATACAAAACAGTTAAAATAAAACTCAAAAACAAAAAATACACAATAAACAATAACAATAACATACAGCATTTAAAAACCTATGGCCGGGTCAAATGTAATAATTAAAATTTAAAATGCTGGGCATTAACAAGGTAGGGTAAACTAGGATAGGGTTTTCAAAGAAAGTTGAGGGCGCGCAGACAATCCTAAATCAATATTAAAGTGCATTTGAGGACATATTGCTTAGAGTTTTCCTTATTCTGGAAGGCACACTGGAACAACCATGTTTTCAGGCTCCTCCTAAACACAGCCAGCGCTGGGGCATGTCTAATGTCCTTAAAGAGTGAATTCCAGAGTCGAACGACCACCACCGAGAAGGCCCTCTCCCTCGTCCCTACCAATCATGCCTGCGAAGGAGGTGGGAGTGTGAGCAGGGCCTCTCCAGATGATCGAAGAGATCGTGTGGGTTCGTACACAGTGATTTTACATCAGTAACAAGAGTAGAGTCTTTCTTGCTGTAAAGCAGACTTCTCTTAAGGGCATAAGATCCCTTACTTTAGAGAAAGATACTCTTGAGTGGAGTTTCCAGTCCCTTGTAAGAGGATATCCATGTAGAAGATTTCCAGACCGGTTTCGACTAACGTCTTCCTCAGGTGGAGAAATGTGAAGAGTACAATGAAGTGGACATCAAGTTCTCAAAAATAATAATTCTTCCTCGGGTGGATAAGAATACAATGAAATGGTGGATCTAAAGATAATATACACAGGTGGCTAGAACATGTCCCAAAAGGGATAAATATTTCCAAATGTTGTTAACATGTAACGCGTATATACCATAATTTCTAATCTTCCCTTCCTGGGCAAAGTTCTAGAGTGAGTGACGGCTTCTCGGCTCCAGGAATTCTTGGGTGATACTGATTATCTTGATTCATCGCAGTCCGGTTTTAGGCCTGGCTATGGTACGGAGACGGCTTTGGCCGCCTTGGTGGATGACCTCCACAGAGAGCTAGCCAGGAGGAGTGTGCTCTTGATGATTCTCCTGGACATCTCAGTGGCTTTTGATACCATTTACCATGTTATCCTTCTAGGGCAACTCTCCGGAAAGGGTCTTGGGGGGCATTACTTTGCAGTGGCTCCGTACCTTCTTGGAGGATTGCATCCAGTTGGTGAAGCTGGGGGACACCTGCTCAGACAACTGGCCATTGACTTGTGGGGTCCCACAAGGTTATATTCTATCTCCCATGCTTTTAAATATCTACATGAAACCACTGGGTGAGGTCATCCAGAGGTTTGGTGTTCAATGCCATCTGTACGCAGAGGACACTCAATTCTACTACTCCTTTCCACCAAATTCCAAGGAAGGCACCTGGATCCTGAAACAGTGCCTGGCAGCTGTGATGGACTGGAAGAGGGTTAACAAGTTGAAGCTTAATCCAGAGAAGACTAAGGTCCTCCTGTCATGAGGCCCATCACGGTATTGGGTGGTTACCTGTTCTTGAAGGGGGTAACACTCCCTGAGGACACAGGTCGGCAGTTTGTACATTTAAATAAAATGTTCAGATCTAATTTGCCAAATAGTCACTGTTGTATGTTTTTATGTTGAATGTTTTTATATTGTGTAAATGCTATTTTAAATTGTAAGTCGCTCGGAGAAAGCGACTAATTAAGAAGTGAAGTTTGGGAATCCTCCTGGATTCAGTGCTGATGGTTGATTTTCAGGTGTCGGCAGTGGCCGGGAGGTCCTTTGCACAGTTAAAGCTTGTGCGCCAGCTGCAACCGTACCATGAGAAGTTGGACTTAGCCACAGTGGTCCATGCCTTGGTTACATCCAGATTAGACTATTGCAATGCACTCTATGTGGGACTGCATTTGAGGACGGCCTGGAAACTGCAATTGGCATGAAGGTCTGCAGCCAGGCTTCTAACAGGAGCCAATTATAGAGAATGCTCCTATTAAAGCAGCTCCTGGCTGCCGATAAGTTTCTGGTCCCAATTCAAGGTGCAGGTTATGACTACAAAGCCCTAAAAAGTTCGGGCTCTGCCTTTCTTGAGGATCACATCTTCCCCTATGAAACGGCATGGGTTCTAAGATCTGTCAGGGAGGCCCTCTTCATGCTTTCAGCACCGCAACAAGCAAGGTTGGTGGCAACGAGGGAGAGAACCTTCTTGGTGATGGCACCCCAACTTTGGAACTCCCTCTCCAAGGAGATTAGGCAGATTCCCACTCTATCCTCCTTTCGCAGAGACTTGAAAACTTGGATGTTCCAGCAGGTTTTTGAGAATGATTAGTCCCTAGGCACAGTTCCCAGGTGATCAAATAGTACTCTGTCCTGCACTTCATCCACTCCCCCTTCCCTGTAATTTGCTATTTGCACTATCCCATACCCAGCCTTTTTATAGATAGCCCACATCCATTTAATAACCTTGGAGGTCTTCCTGAACCTCCACTGATGGAGCTACAATGAAACGGGTTTTTAATGTTTCTATCTGCAATGTATTTTAGCAGAATTTTCTTTACTTTTTTCTATTTTTATGATGTTTATGTTATTTTTAGTTGTTATTTTGTCTATTAAGTTTATAAGGATATTAGGTGTTATTTTGATGAAATTGTCTGTATGGTTCCTTTCTGACAATTGAATGTTGCCTTACATGTTGGAAGCCATCCTGAGTCCCTTTGGGTACATAGGGTAGTATGCCAATAATTATTATTTTATTATTAAGGAGAATCGATCATGTATATACTGGAAGGGCAATTTCTCATTCGAGAAGTCAGTGATTTGCCCATAGATGATCCAACACTAGGTGTGTCTTGCTCCAGGGAACTGGGTAGCAAGTGATGGCACAGATGTTGGGCATAAACCTTTGTTGCCATCAGGCAAAATACACACATAATCTAGCCTGGTACAAGAGAACTTCATGTTTGTTGACAGCACTAATAAATAACCGCTGGCTGCTGTCCACCTCATTAAAGTGTGCATCTTTGCTGTCACATCTAAAACAATGAGGCTTCATCACTGATTTTGATTAATATTTATACCCCTGCCCACTCTTTCTAGCTTGTGCACCACCACCAGGCTCTTACGATGTTAAAACTTCAGACCCCTCAAAAGGACCTGTATCTTTTGAAAAGTCTGAACGATTCAGAGTACAAACAGGTGAGTAACCAAACTATGAATGGCAAGTCCCCTTGCATAGTGTCGTTGCTTCTTTACCATTAACACATTTCTGTTTTCTGGTTTTTTGACACGCATGGAGAGTCTCCATTCTGAACTTTCATTGTGTTTCTGAATACGTGCATTGTTTTCATGTAAATCTTCATGTCTCTTTCCAGTTTGGGTTGCAGTTTTCTGTAGGACTATCATAAGATTTACTCTCTTTGAAGTAACTGTGTCCAGTGCTGTAAATCATCAACTTGTTTTCCTTTGAATCCTGGTCAGTTCAGATGATGGACATAATTTAACATAATTGGTTATTAAATTGTATCCTGCCTTTTTCTGGCCATGGGACCCAGGATGAGTTACAACAAATTAAAACAGTTTAAAAATTACACTGAAACAAAGTAAAAAGGATAACACATTACTATAAAGATCTTTCATCTACAGTAAATTAAGAGCTTAAGAGGTTGTAGTCTGGTGGTAAAAAGAGACAAGAAAAGTAGCCAACCAAATCTGCCATAGAAGAAACTTCCATATCTTGGGAGAAATCACTTGAAAGACTCCTGTGTTCTCACCAAATGTAGATGTGGTGGTGATGATGGGAAGTGAGGAAGTTTTTCCCTGAAGATTTGAGAAGTCAGGTGTTGGTTTTAATTGCTGTATCTCTAAATAATTTAATGCGTGGTGACCACTGACTGCTTGAATGTTTTTTTTATACTGTTATTATATTGCTGTTAAATTGTATATTTATGTTTTCTGATGTGGGCGCCATGGGGTGCTGATTTGTTAACCGTCCTCAGTCCCTCTGCAGTCCCTCTAACATTTATGGCTTGAAAATATTCCAAAAAACATTTTGTAATTTTATGAAAGGGACATAATGTTACTGTGCCATTATATATAATTGAGATAGGACGGGATATAAAAGCCTGAAATAAATTAATAATAAATATCTAAGACTGCTTTCTTGCATAAACTTCTTTGATCTTGTTTTGGTCCACTTGGAATCTGCTGAGAATCACAAAGTTGGGAGAGACCACAAGGGCCATTCAGTCCAACCACATCTTGCAAATGAAGGAACGTACAATTAAAACAATCCAGACAGAAGGCCATCTGGCCCCTGTTTTTAAAACTTCCAGAGAAGGAGACCACCATGCTCCGAGGAGGCAGCATATTCCACTGTTCAGCAGCTATCTTCTCCTAATGTTTTGGTGGAATCCCATTTCTTGCAATTTGAAATCATTCTAACATTTATGGCTTGAAAATATTCCAAAAAACATTTTGTAATTTTATGAAAGGGACATAATGTTACTGTGCCATTATATATAATAAGACCTGAGCAACCATGGATTTTGGTATCCATGGAAGTCCTTGAACTAAACTATAGCAGATACTGAAGACCCACTGTACTTAGTGTTTTTGCGTTCCCATTTAAGTCTACAGAGTGAGCAACTGGAATATAATCTGGTGGTAATATTTTGATAATGAATAACTAAATGTCTCACATAGGTGCCTCTTTGTCTTTCATAGGAGATGTTGAAACTCAGCCGAATAGAGGTCATATGAAGCCTCCACCTTCTCCAGCAAATGGAAGAAAAGTGACACTTCAGAAACCAAAAAAAGTATGATTAATTATGGCTATTTTTTCTTTGTTGCCATTGTCCTTTATTGTGCCTTTAAAATTGACAGAGATAGAAGTAATTTGTCCCTTTAAAAAGTTTGTAATTTGCCTTGGAACATAATGGATAACACCCAGACAATAGAAGTTGGTGTAACTTGTTGAGCTTGTTGTTATTATTTGCTATCAAGTTTACTTTGGATCCCATGAACAAGATATTTCCAAGCATTTTTGCTCTTAAAAGTTCAGAACTTAACCAAATTCTTAGCACTTTCCAATTCAGAAACAAAGATTATTTTTTTAGTCACTTCTTTTGGAAAATGGCATTCATAACCTTTTAGAAAAACACTTTTTGGAGATCATAACTTTTTAAGAAAAGCATGACCTTTTAGAGAAGAACCAAAAACCCCTTAGAATAGGATCTTATACACACACACATACCCATAAAACAACTTGTTTTATATCATGCACTCAAGGGACAAAAAAGAAAAAAAATAACATATTCGGTTTACTTATAACCTTCATGTGTTCAGCATACACAGATACAAAACTTATCAGTCCAGTTTCAGATATGTTTGAGATAATCCTCTGTGCCATCCGGCCAGGATGCGTGTGATCTGAGGTCTGAAGTAGTCTGTACTGATCATGTGGTCTGCAACCCCTTTTATAACTTCTCAGGATAGAATCATAGAATCAAAGAGTTGGAAGAGACCTCATGGGCCATCCAGTCCAACCCCCTGCCAAGAAGCAGGAATATTGCATTCAAATCACCCCTGACAGATGGCCATCCAGCCCCTGTTTAAAAGCTTCCAAAGAAGGAGCCTCCACCACACTCCGGGGCAGAGAGTTCCACTGCTGAACGGCTCTCACAGTCAGGACGTTCTTCCTTGTGTTCAGATGGAATCTCCTCTCTTGTAGTTTGAAGCCATTGTTTTGCGCCCTAGCCTCCAAGGAAGCAGAAAACAAGCTTGCTCCCTCCTCCCTGTGGCTTCATCTCACATATTTATACATGGCTATCATATCTCCATAGAGTAAAGAAATCTGCATATCAGGACATACATACAGGAAACAGTAAGCAACAGAATCATTGATAGACATTACTAGAGAAGGTTTGAAGAAGGTTGTCATTTCTAGCAACTGCATCTGGAATTAAGCCTTTCTCTTTTCCTCTTACCTCCAACTTTTCCCAGTTTTATGACCAGCATTATTTTTCTCTCTAATAATTTACTTTTTCCCATAATATAAATGGAGGCTATTATATATAAGTCATTTGGGTTTCTAGTGATGGCTGTCAGAATTTTATTTGTTTTGGCAGTCTATAGAACTTAGAAAACTCTTTGTATACTACATTGGTTACGTGGTTACTGATTTTATTTTAAGTGAAATGACATACATTTATTCTTGACTTCTGAAATGTTTACTTTTGAGGTAAAGGTTTTTATAAAATATTTTAAATTTGAAAGTTAGTGCATTAATAACAAAGCACTGTTAAAATAACAAGTCACCCTAACAAGGTACCTTAGAAGAGTAACAATTAACATATTTTTGAAACATAATAGCTAAAATTCTGGTAACAGTAATTTGTTAGGCAAATGTGGAGAGATAAAGTATCAGACAAAATTCATACAAATACATTATTTTAGGTAACTAATATGGTTGAAGACAGTACCCTAATCCATAATTTACCATATTAACTCAAATGTAATGTGCATCTTTTTTGGCTAAATTGCTTAGTTGAGACAAAGTTGTGTATTACATTTTATTGTGCATTACAATCACATGCCAAAACTTTGCCCCTCCATTAGGCAGAGACTAGCAAACTCACAAGCCTTGCCCTGATGGAGGAGCGGAGCCGGCTTCTCAGTTGGCCTCTTCCAGCCCTCGCTGCCCTTCCCTTGCATTCTCCCCTCTTTCCAGTTTGGAAAGAAAGGGAGAAGCCCCTTTCTTCCCTTGCCAGGCTTCCCTGTTTTTTTCCAGTTTGGAAAGAGTAGGAGAATCACCCTTCCCCCCACCCTGGTCACCCTTGCCAGGTATTTTGGATGAGATAATTGACACATTTTAGTTTTGTAGAGTTTCATTTCTGTGGATTTTAAACAAATCCAACATTGGTCTGACTGTTGGAGATCTCCTTCTAGATAAACTGTTTATATTTTTTAAAGTTGCCTTCATTGAAATGTACGAGATATATATATTCATTTTTAGTATTTTAAATATTAATCTTAATTTAGTTTATCTTTTTTCATTCAAAGCTAAATAGCTCTGGAATGAAGGGTGAAAAGGATTTGACTGTCTTGAAAGATATGAAGAAACAAAAGGAGCTAGAAAAAGAGGTAATGACACTGTCTCCTTTAATGAGACTCACAGCTAAGTTTGTCTCCAGTTCTAAGGCATCAATAATTTAATTCTCTTGGAATCCCTATACATAATGGTTGTCTGCTTTTTCTTTTCAGTTTTAAATCTCACAATTAATCAACATGGAATTAAAATGTTTATCTTGACATTGGTAGTAACACAGTATACCAGATCTCATAGGCTATTCCCATTCTCTTCTGGCTTTCATATGATGGATAAATAAGTGACTAAACCAATTTCTGCAACACAAGAGGAACAGTTACAGGCTGTCCTGAGTTCTGCCGTATCTATCTGGCTTCTTGTTTTTACTTGTTATGTTTCTTTGTAAACCATCTTGAAGCTACTGAGAAACAGCAGTGTATATATGTGAGAGATAAACAATGATTACTTTCAGCGGGTGACTACAGAGTTCTCAAAATGTATTGTTTTCATTGTATTGTCGAAGGCTTTCATGGCTGGAATCACTAGGTTCTTGTGGGTTTTTTCGGGCTATACAGCCATGTTCTAGAGGCATTTCTCCTGACGTTTCGCCTGCATCTGTGGCAAGCATCCTCAGAGGTGTGAGGTCTGTAGAATCAGTGGCAGAATATCTTGTCCTACCGTGCCATTTTACAGCTGGATGAAATCATGAGTCAGCAATTTGAATCACAGTGTCATCAATATATTGATGGCACACGCCTGTGTTTAAATAGTGCTTGGATTGTGCACAATCCAAGCACTATTTAAACACAGGCGTGTGCCATCAATATATTGATGACACTGTGATTCAAATTGCTGACTCATGATTTCATCCAGCTGTAAAATGGCACGGTAGGACAAGATATTCTGCCACTGATTCTACAGACCTCACACCTCTGAGGATGCTTGCCACAGATGCAGGCGAAACGTCAGGAGAAATGCCTCTAGAACATGGCTCTATAGCCCGAAAAAACCCACAAGAACCTATTGTTTTCATTTATAGTGTCTTAAAAAAAGGACTTGGTCCCAGTGGAAGGAATGGGATTCCTTAAGTGTTTTACCAGTTGATTGACTAAGTCTACCTATTTGGATTAGCGGTAGGACTTAAACTGCGTGCCACCTGCTCTTTTGCACACATAACACACAGTAGAATGCTTAGGATCATTTTCCTTCTATAGTAATTTAATAATTTTACACCTGTTTGTGTAGATACAATTGTTGATTGGAGAACGAAGCCAGCAGGATAAAAGGCTGCGAGCCCTGGAGGAAGACCTAGCAAAGGCTGAATCAAAACTCTGTGCTGTAGTGAGGAAGAAGACATCTCTCTTGGCAAATGTTGCTTCTTTGGAAAAGCAGCTTCTAGATTTGAGCAGAACCAATGAACTTCTCAAAACAAAGGTGTGTATAATAAAGGTCCTTGTGACTCCTGTAGTGTTTGCTAGCAGCATAAGTAGCTACTTTCTCTTCACAATTTCTGACACTTTGTGCCTGAAAGAATCCACTGATGTTAATGCATGACTTGGCACAAATAAGTGAATTTTTTTCAGAAGCCTGATTAATTCCTTTTTTACTTCAAAGGGGATATGCATTCCTTTCTCATTTTTTTCCTTGCTGGCACTGTTATATTTGTTGATTTCTTAGCTTGAAAATATTATTATTCAGATAACACTCAGAATTCCATTACAAGCTGCCCAATGAATTGGATCAGTTATGGTAATATTTAGTCCAAGTAACCCCTCATTCCTTCAGCATAGTGTAAATGTCTGCAGGTGAAACTACACTATTGAAAGCCTTATACCCTGCACAGTACTGAATAGCCTCTGAAACTTTTTGGTCATTCTGGGCTTTGCAGTGAGCAGACAGGGTCAGAGAAGCATCTAGCTCAGGCATGAGCAAACTTCGGCCCTCTAAGTGTTTTGTACTTCAACTCCGGCTGTTAGGAATTGTGGGAGTTCAAGTCCAAAACACCTGGAGGAGCGAAGTTCGCCCATCTCCAATAGCCAAATGCGATTGGGTCTTTAATTTGTTAAAATAGCCTGTCACACTTGGGATATATTGGCACTGTTGTCATCATTTCATGCCTGGCTACTGGGGAGCATGACTGGATATTTCTGTAATCCTATCTGCTTACTGCAAAGCACAGAATGTCTGTGTGGTGGCTTTGTAGGTTGAACAGTAAAACTGTTACGTAAACTTTGGGTACGATGGAAATGGAATGACAACCCCAGCAATGCTTGAAAAATGCTATCTACATGTACAAGGGATTCGTACATGTATGGATGTAAGTCAACATTTGAGTATATTTACATAGCTGCAACCACAGATAATGACCAACAGACTTCATGTTTCTCTTTAATGTTGAAGTTCAAGGTGAGATTTCTATAATTGTCATCCTGCATTAAACAATGGCATAACACAGAGACATACATGTTCTTACATATGTTTAATTTCTCAGTTCCACATGCATATGTTGGGAATAAATGTCACTGAACACCAAGGGACTTAATCTTAAATAAAATAATTTACCCATGCTGAAGTTAGTGGTTTGGCAAACAGTTATCATTGGCTTGATTGTCCTTCGCAATCTCTTCTCAAGGCTGTTTCTGAAATGATTTGGTCAGATAGAAATTTGAAAGCAAAACTTTCCCTGTCTCTCTTTCCCCCACTTCCTCTCCCTCCCCTTCCCATTTAAGTGTTTTGAAGGTGGGACACAGAAAAAAATGAGCACTCTAATGGTAGAATTAATGAAACTCAGACACCGTCTGAATGCAAAAAAGGTGAGTACTGTCAGGATAATTGCAATTATTTTATATATGTTTTTCAATGTGTTAGTATTGTATTTCAAGATGTATTCAGTCATGTTCATTTTTGTTCACATGTGCAGCAAATTGTTATTGTTACAAAGTTACAGGCCAGACAGTAGAATCTTTGAAACTGTGATAACATGAATTCCTTTGCTCTGAGAAAAATAGGGAGTGTACCAGCCAGAACATAAGACAGGAGGGCGGATTTTCTTTGTCTGTGTGTTTAGAGCTGTACTTTTGTCAGTCGCCATTTTCAGCCATCAAGATGTAGTCGCTTTCAGTAAAGTTTGTTGTTTTTGAAACCTAAGAAGTCTGCAGTGTGATAATTGATCTGGAAACCTCAAGTACTCTGTGCATGACCCAGGTGTCTCACTCTGACAAGTACCTATTTTTATAACATCTGCATGCTGCTTTGAGTCAGGCTGGCATGAGAAGTAGACATATAAACAATTTGAATTATTTAAAAATAACACGAGAAATAGTCATTGAGCAACAGAAAGAGCAAGGGGAATAACTATTAGGGAGCGAGGTTACAGTAGAACTACTAATTATTTCTGTTACATCATCTATGGTCAGTTTGATAGATGGCATGAATCAGTGCTGGCATGCTAGAACCTCTGTTTTGTTTTTTTGTTTTTTTTCCTTTGTGAATCTGAGACAGGCAGTGTTTACTGAGGCAATAATTTACTGGGTCTCAAGAAACTCTGTTCTGCAATGATATTGCTAGATTTCTTCCCGGCTCAACAAAATTTGCATGACCGTAGGCAGACTCAATGAATTGTTCATGATCTTAATCTTGATATAAAATTTAAATGTATGCCACTCTGAAGTCTAAATGCCATGAATGATACAACGTAAATGTTCTAGCCTTCTGTGTAATCCCTGTCAATGTGCTTTCAGGTCACCTTTGTTAGACAGAGAGACATGGAGTCGAAACCAAATGCAACCCAAGAACCCATGGAACATTCAAAAGAAAACGTAGCACAGCTGGAAGAGCAATTGTAAGTCAAAGGGGACATTTTCCATGTTAAGTCTTGTCTTAATTATAATCTAATAAAGGCAAAGATAAATATGGCAAATTATCATTGGTTTCTGAAATAGCCATACTTATCTAGCCACCTTTTGGAACTGAAATATCATTTTACCCATTACCTATTTCAGGCTTTAATTGTGTGTGGGGCTAGAAGGCTGTGACAAGTAGTTGAAAACTTTAGCTCATACTTACCAATATGCTGCATTGTATACTATCCCAATGCAAGTGTGGGGATCATGTAATCTTTAGATGTTGTTTGATTTACCTCCACAGTTACTTTCAGTATAAACAATGGGAGGCTATGTTGGAAGTTGCAGTCTAACATGAACTTGAAGATGCTATAATTCTTACCACTGCCCTAATGCAATCTGATAAGGCATATAACAATTACAGTGTATGATAGTGGGAAAGATGCTGCTGCACAATAGCATTCATATGAGAGTCACTTCTTAAATTGATTCTTTGCTATGCATATTTTCTCAGTTTTTATTGAAGGACTGCTATCACTGACTTGATCCTCCCATTTGGCCAACTTAGAACTTAAAATACATTTTACTCAATCTAAAGGATATTTCTGTGTTCTTCTTGTCTTCACTTTAGGGTGGAAATTTATAAACAGGCCGAAGAGAAATATGATTCAGCAAAGCTTATGGAATATATTACAGAGCTTGGGTAAGTCAAGAGTACTAAAACCCTAATTTGGCTTATTAAAACAATCTTAGGACTTCCTTCATACATAGAAATAGTTTATGATTACATTTTCACATGCTCATTTGTTGAAGAGTAAATCTATGGGCATCCATAGCAGTGATATCCTCAAGCTATGACACTGTGTGTGAGTCCTAACATTAGTTTCTGACTTTCACCAAGATAAGAACTGGATTTGTGTTGATACATTTGCTTTCAGGATATAGAAAATTGCCTCTTATAATACCATATAAATCATGAACATAGCAGGCAGGAAATGTGCACGAGGCATGGTTGGAATATATTTGCATATGGATGATGATAGGTGGAGAGAGAAAGTGGGGCGCTGTAAGAATTATATGATGAGAGGCAGGAGAAAAATGTCAGGATTAATGATGGAAAAAGACAGAAAAGTGAAGCACACTGAAAGGAGATCATAAACTACAGTGAAACAAGCTATTATGCGTCTTATTTCTCCAACAGGAATGTTGCAGAAGAAGCGGATAATAAATACAATCTAGATATTGCCCATTTAGAGGAAATAATAAAAGCCAAGAATAAGGACATTGAAGCATTGCAAACTGCTCTTCAACAGAAAGAAACAATGCTATCAACACAAGTAGAAGAGATGAATAAGAAATGCAAGATAAATGAAGAACAAAAAGGTGGCTTCAAATATATAATGTGCTTTGGTGAAACCTTTTCTGTTTTAAAGAAAGGTCAATTTGGTTTCCATTAGTTAGTCTTTGAATTTCAGCTGGCAGATACATTAAAGTTTGTACGTACTCTATTCTTCACTTTTCCATCAAAAACTCACCATCAAATCCTCTTTAACACTGAAGGCACCTATGTAAATGCTAAGTAGCCCAGTTTATCAAACATTCTTTAACAAAATGAATGTCAATTCCTAACTGATGCCTTTAAAATGTTGACACCGATTAGGGTTGAATTTCAAGGATATAATTTCACTAATAATAATGTATGGGCTGTAAGGTGTACATAGATTTGGAACACATTTTCTCAGAAACCAATATATATTAATTGTTTGCAATGCTGTATGCCCAAATTAAACTTCTGTTCAAATTTGCACTCAATCAAAGTCCTATGCTAACCCATAGACATGTTTTGGCTTTTGAAATGTCTCATGTATACTGAATTTCAAAAGGAGTTAATATTGCTGTTTTTCATAATAACTTTCTTCTGGACATATACAATGATTAAACATTAGGAAACAATAAGAAAAGAATTTTTGTTGCTTTAACAGAAAACAAATGAAACATTTAAAGTTCTAGATTGTTTTAAGGTGGTTGTAAATTTGATACTAGAAATAGAACCAGTCAAAGTACTTGCTACCTCTTTATTTTCAAAAGAGAGAATTCAGAACTCTAGAAGGAAAAAGTGCTGTCTGCCACATAGTTCTTTATTCGTTTAGTCACTTCCGACTGTTTGTGACTGCATGGACCAGCCCATGCCAGAGTTCCCTGTCGGCCGTCACAACCCCAACTCCTTCAAGGTGAAGCCAGTCACTTCAACAATGACATCTATTCATCTTGCCCTTGGTCGGCCTCTCATCTTTTTTCCTTCCATTTTCCCTGGCATCATTATCTTCTCCAAGCTTTCCTGTCTTCTCATTATGTGACCAAAGTACTTCATCTTTGCCTCTAATATCCTTCCCTCCAGTGAGCAGTCAGGCATTATTTCCTGAAGTATGGACTGGTTGATCTTCTTGTGGTCCAAGGCACTCTCAGAATAGTATACATAGTATACACTGTGGCATACAACAAATTGTTATTCTATTAGATGGCTCCATCCTATAGAATAACGGTTTGATGTATTCCACAGTGTGCACGTGTTCTGATTCACAATATCTCTATTTGTGTGTTTATTTTCTCCCTGTCAACCTACTTTGTGTAATCTTTGTTTCAGAGAAAATGCTAACTGAATATGAAGTAAACAAGCAAACTCTGAATGCTGAGATAGAATACTTGAAAGAACAACTGAATCTAGAAAAGCAGGAACAGCAAAAGCAGAAAGAAGCCTATAAGGTAAATAAGGCAAATTACTAAGGACTTGTTCTAGCTATTTTGTTTACAGAAAAACAAAAATCTGGGTGGGGATGAAGGCAGGGTGTAGGATAAATGTTAGCCACACTCCCTTCAGGTTTCCTATCGTGTGTCATTCTCAATAGTAATGGGAATATGATCAAGCAGATGAAAATCGTAGTGTATAGAGATAGATAGGATGTCTGGCTATTTTGGAAACTTCCTACAATTTATTATAGAAAATAACATCCATTAGAAAAAATGGAATGATGGAATTTCACTGCTGGAACAGTAGAATTGGGGAGGAGATGAGAATTAATTGGCCACATAAAGATTTGCATATACTCAGCCTCTAAGAAAGCACAACTGTTTGTGCAATTATTTTTATGGTGGCATATGTTTCCAACAGGATTCTTGTCATTTCTTTCCTTACGGCAGGATGACAAATTATTTTTGATAATAGTTAATTCACTCTACACAAACACTCCTTTTTTGCTTAATGTATTTCAGCAGATCTCGGCTACTACACAGCAGGAGCAGTTTGCTCTCCAAGAAGAGATGGTGAAAGAGAGACAGATTCTAGAAAGAGAACTGAGAGAAACTATGGATGAGGTGGATAAACTGCATGCTAAAGATGGTGAAACTGAGAAGCTATTGAAGGACTTGGAAGAAAAGGTGGAATCTCAAGCTGAGATAATAGCACAGCTTGAAGCAAAACTAGAAAGGTATGTTAAAAAGACAGTGATCTGAATGTTTGCCAAGATAATAGATTCACCCATTGCACTCTGTTCATTTGTGCTGGAAAATTAGGCCCCCTCTACACTGCCATATAACCCAGATTATTAAATCAGATAATCCACATTAGCTACTTTGAACTGGATTATCTGAGTCACGCTACCATATAATCCAGTTCAAAGCACAAAACCTGGATTTCATATATGGCAGTGTAGAAGGGGCCTTAAATGAAGCCCCAGAGAGGAATTGCACAGGAAAAAGGTCACTTGCATGATGAAGATAAAACCCATGGTTCTCATAAAGAGCACATGATGGGGGAAACCTAAGTCTGAACTAAACATTTCAAATTGCAGACAAGGTTGTATAGAGGAATAGTATATTCTCACTACTGATTGCCACTGATGCAGCCTGGGATGGGATGTAGGGGAGAGAACAGCAACCAGACTCTGCAGGACCTCATCCCTTTCCTTTTTTGTCATGTCTCATTTAGACTAAGCCTAAGGGCAGGAACTGTCAAAGCAAGAATTAAACTCATATAAATTGTTGGTGCTGCATATGAACAAGGATTTGGGATAATCTCAAATTTTCTTTTAAATTCTGGTTCTTCAGCTTAATTTTTTAAACTTAACCTGTGATTGTTAATTAAACTAATTATTTTATTCTTGAAGGATGGAAAACATGCCTTTTAATATTAGCCATGCTTGTATGTACATGTGTGCTTACTTATAATGTTGCCTGCAAAGTTTATTTTATTTTATTTTAAAAAATTATTTTAAAAAAGGAAAAATGGTGATATACAGAGCACACAACAGAGAGAGTAACAAACACAGACAGTACACTCCCTCCATCCCCACACCCACCACCTTGGACTTCCATCCTTGTTCACTTGGCGATCTGTATATGATCTATTATTTTTTTCTACCCAATCACTCTTGAGTATTTCTTATTCTCTCTTCCATTATTTAGCTGCAAAGTGTTTAATTGCCCCATTTTTTCTTTTTCATGTTTATGTGTGTCATCCCCCTTCTGTCTTCCTAGGGACAAGAAATAAACAAAAATTAGGTTTGGGATAAATAATAAATAAATGAATGAATGAATGAATGAATGAATAAAACTTTATTTGTAACCCGCCCTATCTCCCTGAGGGGACTTGGGGTGGTTTGTAACAAAAAGAATGGCAAACATTCAATGCCAAAAAACAAGCAACAAATCACATCAAAAACAATAAATAAAACAACATCAATATTTGACAACCAAGAAGTAACCAAAAATTAAAGATGGTTGGAGATGTAAAAATTCTGGAAATTATGGAGCTAAACACACACACACATGCACATACACCAAAATAAAAGGTTTGGGAAAATGAAAACATGCAGTATTTATCAGGATTTTAAAGTTACACAACATTTCTTTAAGTGATAGCACGATTAGTGCCTCAGGCCTAACCACAGGTGTCATAATTGGGGTGTGGTAGCCAGTGCTGAGACTAGTATATGGGCTGTAGTAACCCTGTGTTATTTAGATGAGGGTGGGAGGTTCGTGGATGAAGATAGAATTTGTTGTACATTTTGTAAATACTGTTTGTGCTATTGCTACAACTAAAGAAAGAAAAGCCTTCTTCCAGTTGAAATAAACAGCTTTGTGTCTGTGTTCTTGTAGAGACCACTTCATAGCAAGAAGGTATTTGGCTCCCTGACACAAGTGAAGAGTCCCTGACAGTATTAGCACACTACTGGTTGAAAGTATTGCTTTAGGAATGTAAAATGTTATAAGTATAACTTAATTTGGCATAAAATTATAATGCTTGATATGTTAAAATACAGTTTACTCAGACAATAATTACTAGTTGATTCTTCTTTTTAGAAAACATTTTTTCTTATGAACGGAGCTATAAGGTCCAGAACTTTAAGGAACATCTGAATTATAAGGGACTCTGATTTCACTACTTTAGGAGAATCAAGCAAGAAAACAAAATTAGTAAGAAGAAAACAAATGTGTAATGTGAGAGAGAGAGATTTAAAAAAAGAAAAAAGAAAAGTAGTTTCTCTTCCCAATTCTTCTGGAGTGTCAAGCAAGCATAACACACTCATAAAAAGAACTGAGAAATGCAAACAGGACCAGGAATTACAATGATTTGGTAGTGTTTCTCTGTTGTGTCTATTTTTCCCAAATGTGCCAGGGACAAATACCACATTTGTGTCCTTTGGCCCCAGCTATTCCACAGACTATTAGCCAAAGGCTTGTGCACTGATACCTGTCTGTAGACCTTTTCTATTTTTTCCCATTTACTCTAGCGCAAATTTTCAAATCTTTAGAGATGGTTTTATTTACAGACAAGAACTAAAATTAGAATGAGAGATGTCAAAAATGCTAGGTGCATACAGATAATTTCTACAAGCCAGAACCTTCAGTCAACAGTCTTAGAGTCCAAGGCAGCCTTTGGTTTAAGTATTATATCCCATTTCAGATGGGGAAAATATAAAAATAATTTTCATTTTGTCTATAAATCTTGGGGTTCTTAAAATGTTTATTTTACCTTTTTTTCCATGCAGGAAAAATGACAAGTTAAAGAAAATGATAGAACTACACAGTGATGCCATCGAGAAGAAACAAAAAGAGTATAGCACTGTCCTGTGTAAACTGGATGAGACCACTGCTGAACTTGAAATGTATGTAAGGCTTTGACTAGGAAATGGTTGACTCCACTTCTGTTACTATAGGTAGTGGTGGACATTTGAAAAATCCTGTCCTTCTCCTCATAGATACTATTCACAGATGACTGTTTCAGACACTTCACTTGTTAGTGGTCTTTATGTTCTCTAATGAAGCTTTACATACTGCACACATTTGGTCTGTGATGGCCATTTGTTACGAGTAGCTTTTGTCTGGAGTTTATGGTTATTCTTGTTACTGAGGTAAACTCTTGTCTGCCATTCTCATCATAGGAATGCAGCAAGTTGTCTTATACATTCAGTAACAACATTGTACCTACCTAACCCAATATTGATAGATCTAAGTCATAGCAGTTCAGCAGTTTTGGGCAGGTTTCTCTCCTAGCCCTATGTGAGACTGCATGACATAGCCAGGTCACTATGCAGGCACTAACTAGGCTTAGCTTCTTAAATAAAATTTAAAAAGGTTTTTTTTAGAATGGTTTGTTTGCTTTCATTTGTGTAAATAGCTTAACATTTTATTTATTTTAAGCATTTTACATTGATCAGTCAAGGTACATTTATTAGAGCAAGATAATTTCATAAAAGTTGTTAGGTAAATAACACTTTGTTTAACAACAGCACTTGCCAATAGTGTACTCGTCCAGGATGCATTCCTTTGTTTTGTTGTCTCTTTTGGTGCCAACATATAATTCAAGCGTCCATTACAAGGAGGAGGAAACACAACAGCCTGTAAATTGGTCTGAGAAGCTAATTGATGATAAACTAGTATTTTTCACTGAAGTGCAGAAGTCTCCAATTTCTAAATGGGACTCACCAAAGACAGTGAATTGTTTCAAAATAGTGCTAGCCTGTTCCTGCCCTCCACTCACACAATATCTGAATAATATTAATGAAAACCCACCTGTTTGGCACTGTTATGAGTTTCTAAATTATACTGCTTTTTTAAAAGATGTGTTTTCCAGTGTTGTATACTAGTTAAATGGAAATAACTGTAACTAAATCAATGAAACAATTTCAAATATTACCAGGAGTAATCAGGGTCATCTCCAAGGAGAATCGTGTGATTTGGCTCTCCCAGAGAAGGAACAGAGACCTGATCTCTTCACCCCATCTCTCAGTCTTTTTGCATTGCTTTTCCTATGCTTACAACAAGGTCTCTTGTACAGTGATTAGTCACAACACTTTAACTGTCATCACTATACCCTATGGAATCATGGGATTTATATATTATATATGAGGCAGTACTGGAGTTCTCTGCCAGAGAATTCTAAAAAACAAGCAAACAAACAGGAAACTAGAGATCCCGGGCCTCCATAATATGAGGCCATGACAGTTTAAGTGCTATAATATTACAATCTGAAAGAAGCCTATACATGATGTCCTAAAGCCTAGTACATAATTAATGAATCTCCCGCCAAGGAAAATATATCAGGCAAGTTCCCTAATTGCTCCTGCAGGAGCTATCTGGGAGCAAAGGCTTTGTTGCTGTACTGAGCAGCAAGCATGCTTTGTTCACCCTGCTCTTCCCAGGAACCTGAAGATGTTGGGCAGTGAATGACAACCTCACCAAAGCATCAGCCGGATATAGAATTTTTCAACTATCACATCAATTGGGGACTAGGGTTTGGTTCAGGTAGAATTTATCAGACAGTAGATCTGAAGTAGTATGAAGACAGTAAAAAAAGGAATGTAAATATTGTAATCTCTGTAGTTTCAAAGCTTGTGCAGAAAAGAAAATTGCATGCCTCAAGGAAGAGAAAATTACTATGGAGAAAAAACTACTTCAGATGAGTAAAGCAATCCATAAGAAGGTTGAAACATTGCAAGAGTTGCAGCATGCTAAACAGAAGGCAGAGGAAGAATATGCAAGGTATGGGCAGCAATAAGCAATGCACTATGTGGTTTTGATGAAGAAAATAATAATAGAGGGCATGTCACAATAGTCTTTTGTGTTCTATACCTCTGACTGAAACCTGTCTCTTAATTGAGCCAGGTCATAATACTGACAAAAATTATCCAAAGCTTAAATTGAATTTGGTTTCAGGTGATAATATATTTGTTCTGCACATAAATATAAGGGCATTTTTAGTAAATATAAATATACATACTTAATATATGTTGCATAATTCCTATTTCCCTTCACACCATGTTGCAATGTGGAAATAGTCCGTAAAAGTTGAACCTGGGCCTTAGGGGTCTAGCCAATAATTTCAGTAGTTGATAAATAACTACTTTTATTTTGAGTAATTTATTCAATTAATAATGCACTGTTTTATTTGTGTTTTTCAGCCTAAGATGATACTAATGTCCACCTGCATGTTAAAATACAAAGTTTTTCTTCTCTTTTCCAATGACTAGGATGCTATTGGATGCTCAGACAAAAATAGCATTGAAAGATGCAGAAATAAAACGAATCAAAGAATCAAGTGCAATGCAGCTTGGTGATCTACAAGCAAGATTAGAAGATCAAAGTGAAGATTTTAAGAAACAACTTGAAATAGAAAGGCATGTTCCATTAGTCTTGTTTTGGGTCATCCAATCAAAATATCCGAAGACAAATGAGTTGGGATTGTCAACGGACTCAACAAATAGAAGTTTTTTTAAAAAGATGTGTTCATATGCGGTATATTCTTCTTCTTTTTTCCTTAGGAAAACTATTGCAGAAAAATTAGAAGCAGATTATAAAGAGAGCACAGAATACTGGCGTATTCAATATGAAGCCCTGGCTAATAAAGTAAGACCTTTCCAGGTTAGTCCTTGAGCACAGATTCAGCACCCCCAGACTTACTAAATGTAAGCTGGAAAGTTTATGCTTCTGTCAGATGCTCCTGAAACCTAACTCTACTAATATGCAGTATATATTTATGGTTAGTGTTTGTATTATATTACTTATCTCATAGGAACAAAACTCTTCCCTTGCTAATGAAAAGATTTTTGATTAACAGTCTTCGGCAGTGAAGAAGAAGAAATCTACATATGGCAATTTCTCCTCCTACTATAATGGCCTGTGCCTTTCATATCTGCTTTGTGGAGTAGGGAGGTCTTTCCAAGACAGTGTAAGCTGTAGTGAGGCATGGGCTTGAAAGACTATATGGCATCACCCCAATGTTACATTGCTCCCCAAAGTCACTGTTGGACCAAAGAGCTTTTAACCAGTGAAGCAACACTAATGGGATCCAATTTTTTAAAAACCCTATTTGTTTAGAATTCCATTATGGACATATGTATGCTTAAATGTTCCTTAGACCTGCAGTTGTCCTTTTTTAAAGGACTATAGGAGTTAGTATTCCCTTCCCCTGTAGCATCTAATCTCCCATCCCAAATTATAAAGCCCCAAAGCTGCTTTGCATGGATATTCCATGTTTCATTGGAAGCAGGCAGAATCAGAGAAACATTTGGATTACCTCCCCATAGCCTAACCATGAAATCATGAAATCAGCTCAGAGATCTAGCAGGGCAGGCATCCTCAAACTATGGCCCTCAAGCTATTTGGGCCTTCAACTCTCAGAATACCTGACCATTGAACAAGCTGACTAGGGCTTCTGTGAGTTGGAAGCCCAAACAGCTGGTGGGCCGTAGTTTGAGGATGCCTGCACCAGGGCAGAGTTGAGACCCACAGTGTCTCAGCACAGATGTAATTCTGTGTCTGTAGATGTAGCTAGTTGCTTCTCCAAGCTTGGTTGCTCACCATGCAGTATAAAATGGCCACGCAAAGGAGCTTCAAGGGGATTAGGCATGGCTCAGTATGCCACAAGTTCACATGCAGATATTAATTTGCTGAGAAAATGTTGGAATGAGGCCATGATGTGTTGATGACTGTTGTTCAACATGTGTCAAATGTTACATTCAGCAACAATTGGATGCATATGAAGCAGAAAAGAATGCCCTTCTGAATGAGCATGGTGCTGCCCAAGAAGAACTGAACAAAATCAGTGATGCATATGCTAAGCTGCTTGGCCATCAAAATCAGAAGCAGAAAATCAAACATGTCATGAAACTGAAGGAAGAGAACACCCACCTGAAACAGGTTTGTGTGACTATATGATGTTAGAAAAAAATTAGGGAATTGCCCCTTGTGAAAGAGTTCTAATATAATGGCAAACAAATCCATAAAGTAGACCTAGGTTTCAGATGTTATGAATATGGACTAATTTTTTTAATGTCACATTTTGCAATATAAGAGTTAATTTTGCATTGTGATACTCATTTATTCTCAGGAAGTATCAAAGTTGCGCTGCCAGCTAGCAAAGGAGAAACAAGTTCAGGAAGAGCTCCAGGAGAAAATGCATCGAATTCAGGGGGTGAAACGATTTGATCCTTCAAAAGCTTTCCAGCACATTCCCAAGGAAAATGTTCCTCCCAAAACACCTTTTAAAGAAAGTGAGTGTCTCTAAATATATTTCATAAACTTGACTTTTTTTCAAGTGTTTAAATAATTTTTATCTGTCTATGGCAACATAGAACTTCTTCTCTGCAACTTACTGTATTATTTACTCTATAACAGGTAATGGAAGGAAAACAACCAAATTGCTTTCAACTCATCAGGAACAAATTTCCATGTAGGAGCTTCAAGGCAAGGATTTTGCTTTTGAAGAAAGTAATTGACCTGTTCTATGAAACATTGTGAATATATCTGGGTTGTCTCAAATTAAATGGATAATGTAGCTATCATTTTAAGATTTCTGTTTATATAATAAAGTAGTGAAGCATAACCTTTCAAACTGTATTTTAATTGTATTATAATTATACTATATTAAACAAACATTTTAAATTCAATATGAGACTTATTTCTTGAACATATTTTCCTGCTTTTTAATAACTTCAACAACTGTAAAATTGTAAGGATAAAATTTGAAAATAAAAGTAGTATCATCATTGTACAAAGCCCAGGAGTATTAAACAATTTTGATTTTAGGCATAGTTAAACTTTTAATGCCATATGATGGTCTCTACACGGACCCAGATATGCAAAGCCTCTGCTCTTAATACTCTGCCTACCCTAGTTCAAAAGTCAGTTTTAGAATACTATTACCCAAAAAATGTTGAGAGAGAACAAGTGAACACCAGTTGAATCAAGAATTCATTAAACAGAGCAAGTACCATAAAGACTGTTTATGTTACAGTGAAAGCAAGAGATGATAGTGATGAAGCAGAATGTATCTCTCTTCACCGTTAATGAAGATGCCGTTATTTGGTCCATTGACCAAGGTCTACTGGAAGTGACTCCCTCACCAGCATTGAAAAGACAATCGTCCTCATACAAAGAAATTATAAGCACTCTTAAAGAGAGGTCTGGCAGACTTCATCCAGCAGCTAAAGAGAACACTGATCTAACAGCAATTTTTTCAGATTATTTTAACAGATTATTGCCTTGATTCTGAATGAATATTTATAAATTATTTTATGTGTTTTATTTGTTTTAATGCTTATACAATAACAATTACTTTTAGTGGGGCAGGGAAGCATTTGGTGAATTTAATAATAATAATCCGAGGTGCTTTTTTGCAGGTGCTAATTAAGCTAATTATTGTATTTTTAAAACTATCAGTTGACAATTGTGCATAGGACGTATTGCCATGGATCGACCACCACCTGATCAGGTTTAGACTTATTGCGCCTATCTACCTCTGCAGGGGTGGTGGACCCATTAAAATGGTCCGTCCCAGGAGACTTATGGATCCAAATGATTTTCTGACGGCTCTTGGGGATTTTTCCGCCTCCTCAGTAAGTGACCCTGTCAAGGCTCTGGTCTCTCTCTGGGACAGGGAGATGACCAGGGCTATAAACACAATCACTAACCAAGCTCAACCAGCTCCTTGGTTCACTGAGGAGTTGGCAGCGATGAAACGAAAGAAGAGGTGGCTAGAGCACGTGTGGTGACGGAAGTGTAGCTGGTCAGTCCAAGCACGTCTAGATTCCTTTTAAAGGAGCTATGACGCGGCAATAAAGGCTGCACAAAAAACATTTCTTGCAGCCAATATTGCATCCGCTAAGAACCGTCCGGCTGAGCTGTTCCGAGTTGTCAGAGGACTATTAAATCCGCCCTAGAGCGAGATCCCTGACAACTCGGCAGATTGCTGTGAAGCATTTGCTAGATTCTTTGCGGACAAAGTTGCACTGATCCGTTCAGACTTTGGAGCCACATTAACAGCAGTATCTGAGGATGTAACACGAGCACCTGCGCTTGTCCGGTTTTAATAGATTCTTTTCAATTGGTTCAGGATGTGGACAAGATCCTTGGAGAAGCGAGGCCTACCACATGCATCTTAGACCCCTGCCCATCCTGGCTGATCAAAGAAGCCAGAGGGGGTTAATGCCTCCTTACAGGAGGGCAAGATTCCAGCCAGCCTAAGGCTGTCATAAAACTGCTATTGAAAAAACCATCACTTGACCCCACTCAATTCATCAACTATCGGCCAGTCTCCAATCTTCCCTACTTGGGCAAAGTCATGGAACATGTGGTGGCTTCGCAACTCCAGTGGTTCTTGGTAGACACTGATTATCTAGATCCGGCACAGTCTGGCTTTAGGTCGGGACATGGCACTGAAACAGCTGTTCAGACCTTGAACCGGTGCTTGGTCGCTGCGAGAATCCAAAAGTGAGAATCCAAAAGTGGCATGCTAAAACCTGGAACCTCAGTCACTGGCTGATACTGGATGAGAAACTCACTCCTGGGCACACAAAGACTGGGCGACTAGGACGGCACTGTACAGACTGCGTTCTGACACCATGAGATGCAGAACCAGCCTTATGAAATGGGGCTACATGCGAGTGTGGAGAAGAGCAAACCACAGACCACTTACTACAATGCAACCTGAGCCCTGCCACTTGCACAATAGTGGACCTTCTCACAGTGACACCAGAGGCACTCCAAGTGATCCGCTTCTGGTCAAAGAAAATTTAGCATAATGCTAAATTTGCAACTTTGTGGGTTGCAATGGTATTCTCAATTCGCTCTGTCATAATAAAAAACCCGAACAAATCGAAGAAAACTCCCTTATAGTGTTGCCATAAATTGTGTAGGTTTTGAAGGTATGCAGGAATAACACAATACAGTTCATGACAATTCCCATACCCTCAGGGGAATGCATTACAACATACCTGATCCCAACATAAAATAATATCTGAAGCAGTGAAGAAAAGCACTCTGTATTCTGACGATACTTAAGGCTGGAAGCATCCCATAACAGACTCACACTGGATTTGGAGAGGCACACAAACCCTTTTTTTTTGGGGGGGGGGGATAATATTTTTGGGAGGAAAGATAACTGGGACTGTGGATATAGAATCTGTGGATAGGAGAGCTGCACTGCATAGAAAAAGTCCTGTGGTACAAGCTCAGGTACTTTTTTTCTATCCTGAATAATCTCTAGATAAGGCTTCCACCCTCTTGTTTTCCTGCCACTTAATGTTTTTTTTTTGTCGTGCCAGGAGCGACTTGAGAAACTGCAAGTTGCTTGTGGTGTGAGAGAATTGGCCGTCTGCAAGGACGTTGCCCAGGGGGACGCCTGGATGTTTTGATGTTTTACCACCTTTGTGTGAGGCTTCTCTCATGTCCCCGAATGAGGAGCTGGAGCTGACAAGAGGGAGCTCATCCGCGCTCTCCCCGGAGTCTCCTGCCCGCAAACCACCAGCCGGGATCCTTTCCCTCCGCCTCTCCTTTCACAACAAGAGGCGCCTCTTCCTCATTGGCCGGCTCCAGAAGGGCTCGTGCCCGTGGAGGATGCTGGGAGAAATGTCCCGGTGCAGCCAATAAGCGCCGGAGCAGCAGCGCTCTGAGGTCGGCAGAGCCCCGCCTTCCAGGAGGAAGGAGCCAATCAACGCCGCGTGGACTAACCAGGCCACGCCTCCTCGGGGGAGGGGGCGAGGGAGAGGTCGCTGAGGCTGTCGGGTGGACTCGAGACGCCTTCCGCAGAAGGAGACGGTTGCTGTGCTGGGCCGAGCGGGATGGTCGGCTGGGAGAAAGGGCTCCGGATCCACTTTGAGCCGGGGAGCTGCTGGCTCGAGGAGGTGAGGCGGGGCGGAGCTCTCTCTTCCCTCAGGGCCTCTCAGTAAACAAACCCGGGCCACGCCCCCTTCCGGGAGGAAGACGGGCTCGGCCCTCAGGCGCCCCTTCTCCCCGCTTTCCGGGCTCCCCAGGGTGGTCGGGCTGCAGCTCCCATCATCCACCGCCCGATGGGAGCTGTAGTCCTACGACTTCCGGTTGGGGAGGAGAGGGCATGTTTTTCATCTCTGACCTAATTGAGAAGTTGTCGTCCCTAAAGGGGCTTAACCCTGACAACAACACGAAGCAGCACAAGCATTGGGTACAGCGAATTCAATGCTAGTGTATTGTATTGGACAAGTTTGGATTAATTGGCGACTAAAATGATCAAGGGTCTGCAGAACAAGCCCTATGAGGAGCGGCTTAAAGAGCTTGGTATGTTGAGCCTGCAGAAGAGAAGGCTGAGAGGAGACATGATGAGGGCCATGTATAAATATGTGTGGGGAAGTCATAGGGAGGAGGGAGCAGGCTTGTTTTCTGCTGCTCTGGAGACTAGGACGGGGAACAATGGCTTCAAACTACAGGAAAGGAGATTCCACCTGAACATTAGGAAGAACTTCCTGACTGTGAAAGCTGTTCAGCAGTGGAACTCTCTGTCCTGGAGTGTGGTGGCTATAAGTGATTTTTATTATAATAAATACATACTACAAACACATTTGTTAACAATTACAATCAAATGAGACATACTTAGTTTTGTAGTATTTACAATACTTGCAACATTTACATTTCCTAAATCATTATAATTACAAAACCAGTTGCGATATTTCTTCACAGTTTTTGCTTTTTTCTTTGGTTTCACTTGTACAAATACAAGTATAGTTACAAACACAATTGCAAACTCAAATATCTATATCTCGGTTAAGATATATCAAAATTTTCAAAATTTTCTTTTGGAATTTTCAGAGTGTGTTGGTGGTTCCTTTCGAGGCTTTTAAACAGTAGCTGAATGGCCATCTATTGAGGGTGATTTGAATGCGATTTTCCTGCTTCTTGGCACAGGATCTACGTAACATTTGTAGCAGTAGAAAAACACTGGTCCTCCAGATGTTGTCAGACTGCAACTCCCATCACTTAGCCAAGCCAGCCAGTAAAGCCTCCTCTTGCAAACATAACCATGCTACTATGGGAGCAAAACCTCCCTGGAGATGCATACATACATACAGAGGCAGAGAGAGCGAGAACAGAATCTTCTTGGTTTGAATCTCATTCAGCCTCAGAAACCAATTGGGTGACTTTGGACAAGTCACACTCTCTCAGCCTGAGGGGAAGGAAGGCTTGCAAAGAAAACCCTGTGATAACAATGCCAATGTCAGAATTGTTTTGAGGAAACACAACCAAACAGGTATGATAAATGTGTTCCTTGCTTATAGTGAAAAGTAATTGACAGTAGTAAACGCATGTGTATTTATTTTACAGGAGGATGTTGACATCCCCAACAGACGTGTTTTGGTTACAGGGGCCACTGGGCTCCTTGGTAGAGCTGTATATAAGGAATTTAAAGTGAATCAGTGGAATGCCGTCGGTTGTGGGTACAGTAGAGCTCGTCCCTTGTTTGAGCAAGTTAATCTTCTGGATGCCACTGCTGTTCATAACCTAATCCAGGGTTTTCAGGTAAGAATGGAGGGAAGTTGTTGTCATCCCATTGCTCAGAAGGTGCTCTCAGGTCAATAGGCTTATCAGTAAAATGCAGCTAAATCTCAGTTAATAAAGTGTCTGCCAAAGACGTTATTTCATAAAAAGTCCTTTTACGTCCACCAGACTCTCCTTTTCTTCTATCTAGCTAGAATTTTTTTTAAGCAGTGTCAGTCTTGGTAACCTGAGGAAGGAAGGCTGGAAAAATGCAATCTTTCAGTTCCAGGTTGCAGCAGTATGGATGCAAAAAACAATAAAAAGCTTTAGTTGAGAAATAATGGGATTCTGCTTTATCTGATCACACCACAGCTGTGTGTTTCTGCTTACAATAGGTGAAGTAAACAATTATTTTTTATGGAGAAGAAGTTTTTACATAGACCAGTGGTTCTCAACCTGGGGTCCCCAGATGTTTTTAGCCTACAACTCCCAGAAATCCCAGCCAGTTTACCAGCTGTTAGGATTTCTGGGAGTTGAAGGCCAAAAACATCTGAGGACACCAGGTTGAGAACTACTGACATAGACTCTAAAACAGTGGTTCTCAACCTGTGGGTCCCCAAATGTTTTGGCCTCCAACTCCCAGAAATCCTAACAGCTGGTAAACTGTCTGGGATTTCTGGAAATTGTAGGCCAAAACACCTGTGGACCCACAAGTTGAGAACCACTGATCTAGAAGTTCAAAATGCTTGCTATGTGTAACTACTCATGTGTAAGTCAGGCTTGCGTATAAATTGACAGCAGATTTTGATTACAGATTTTTATGTGACCTATGGATAAATAAATTGTTCTGTGGAGAGGGGAAAACACTAATGCCATCTCAAGGGGCCAATCACATTTGGCTCCTGCTGCTGTCATTTCCTCATCCAAGCATTCAGAAAGACTAGAAGAAGTTCCACAACAAAGAGAAAGGGGTGTTTTTTAAGATTCTCCCAGAACAGCCTAAGCTTTTGCTTTTCACCAAGGATAAGGGATTATTCCTTTTTTTATATAAGAACTAAAGTACAGTACTTACATTCGTCCACAGATAAACTGACTCAGTTTTTTTTAGATTGACTTTATTTTTCCTAAAATTTCTAGGCTTACACATGTGTATATAGGGTACTAATACAAGGTTCCTAAGAGAAAGGCGAGATATAAAATAGATTTAAAAAGCTGATCTGGTGGTTCCATTTCATTTGTGCATTTTGTTCAGTTAGATAAATCTTTGCTAAAACATGTTGAACTGTTCCTGTTTTGTGGTGTAGGAACCTATCTCTCATCTCCATGGTATTTCTGCCTCCGGTACCAAATTTTCTGTTAAGAGTGCCTAGGAACATACCTATTTTGTTAACTGAGGTTTACTTGTAATGACGCAGAAGAAACCTGCTTTGGTTTTACGTATAGTTATTCTATCTCTAAAAACCAATGTTAAAAAAATAGCCTACGTAACAGGAAAAAGGATGCCTGTCTTATATTTGATTATTTTTGTGATTTTTCTTAAATATTTTACATGAAGAAACACTAATGTTGTAGGAAGAGATGGCCTTGTATTAGTTACCTTTTATTGTATTTATGAATCCAACCTGGGAATTAGTCTTTAGAATAGCACTGCTAACGTAAGTTAGAAAATTAGAAGAAAACAGTCACAAAATTGCTCCTCTTCTGTTATGTAAATCCTGTGCTATATTTGATAGAGGAATCTCTTTTTGTAATATCAGAACACTGCAGTGAGCCTCCAGATGTTATTGGACTGCAAGTTCCATCAGCCCAGCAAGGGTCATGTAAACAACATCTGGGTTGTCACACATCCCCATCCCCATTGTAGCTCTCCTTATGTAGTTTACTTGAAAACTGAAATGTGGGCCCATTTATGCCCCTTATCTGAGTAACGTAGATTTGTTAGAGCTACATTTTTCTTCTGTAGTCATATGGATATTTAATTTCCAGCCTCATGTGATAATACATTGTGCTGCTGAGAGAAGGCCAGATGTTGTGGACAGTCAGCCAGATGCTGCTTCTCAGCTCAATGTGATTGCTTCAGGAAACATAGCAAAAGAAGCAGGTAAAAAGTAGATTTTCTTTTATTCTTGGGGTGTATCATTATTTTATATGGAATTAGAGGTATGGGCTGTCCACTTGACCTCAAATAGTTGTATCTCTAATTGTTATAATAAAAAAAAATGATAGAAGAGATTGATAGTAGGGTCTTGCTGACTAGTGACAGATTTTGGGGTGGAAAGATGAGTAACTGCTGTGTTGTGCACCATTAAGTCTGCTTATGTTTTTTCCACCTTATGCTAGCACAAGTAGGAGCATTTCTGGTCTACATTAGTACAGACTATGTATTTGATGGAACAGATCCACCCTATAAGGAGAACGATGTACCTAATCCTCTAAATCTGTATGGCCGAACTAAATTAGAGGGTGAAAAGGCAGTTCTACAGAACAATAAAGGTAAGTATACATATGGAGCTAGCATGTTTTTTTCTTGCCAATTAAATCCAGGTGGTTGAAATTCTGTACACATTTACTTGGGAGAAAGAAGTGTTGCACTCATTTGCATATGCTTTTGAGAAGACACATAAGAAAATGCTTTTGAAGTGTTAAGAACATACAAACATTTTATGTGTTTATAAGAAACAAAATATACTTTTCTCATAGATCAACATAACTACCTTTGTTAATTTTTCCATAGGAAAAATGTGAGGGAATGCAGAGAGTCAGTTTCCTTCAGGAAGCTATGTGATAGAGTAGCAAAGGCTATATAAAGCTTAGACTGGTGACTTGGAAAGATCTAGCCTTGCTCCATAAAAAGCAGCGAGATAATGAACAGAGAAAGGTGTAAAAGACAATTTTATTTTTGAAAAAGGTGTTAACCTTTCTTTGGTGAAGACAAAAAAAAGCCACAAACCCTATATTTTGATTTAAAATAAGATACATAACCACTGTCTTTAGGTATATGTGTTCTGTAGAGGTAGGGTTTTGAACTTGAAAGCTGATCTAAGAGGTTCCCAGTAACCAACTTAGCTGACCAAAAGCACTACTTTATAATTGTACAGGACAATAGGTTTCATGGGTTTGGATGATCATTGCAAACAATAGCTGGGGTTATCACTGAAAGTACTGCCATATTTTGGATTTGTATTGTCATTGTAGGAATTAACAAGCTAGAGAGCTTCATAATCAGGGTCGCTTTTTCCAAGCATATTGCAATTATTTAAATGATGTGGGAAGGATTAGCAGTGGGTTTTCATAGTCTGCTGGTTTGGAAATCATTATTTGCTCTGGGCCACATTTGGCTACTCCTGTCTTCAATTATATATTAATATAATAATAATAATAATTTGCCCTGGGCCACATTTGAAGAGCAATTGTAGAATATTCTTATACTCAATTCCTTGATTTTTCAGGCAGTTTGGTTTTGGATAGAGGGCCATTCAAAGTAGTGTTTGTCATCTTGTATCTCTTCTGCTCATTAAATCAAAATTATTGGCTACTCCTGTCATCAATTATACATTAAAATAGCAACAACAACAACACTTTATTTATAACCCACCCTCTTTCGCTGAAAGGATTTAGAATGGTTTCCAAAGAATAACAAAAATGGCAAACATTCAGTGCCTAAAACAAACAACAATCAAGATATAAACGTGAAATAAAATGAACTCAATATAACTTATAAAACTAACCGAAAATTAAATGAGAATTAAAGTAAATAAACATAATATAACACAAGTCAAATCAATCAAGGATAAGTGGCTTATCCTTGATCAGTGTGCAGGGGATAGCCCTGACTGAGACAACACTTCACAACATTCACACTTGCACAATCGTGCAGGTGTACCATCCCCAACCATAGACCAGGTGCAACAGGAACACATACAGGAGAACCATAGGCTCTTGGACGAATCTCAATGGATTGTCCTTGACGAATGCACCAGGGATGGCGAGGAGGAGGACAACACTTTTCACCTACACAATTCACACCAACAGGATCACTTTTCTGGAGACCTACACACTACATTGCACAAAAGGGGCCCTGTCATTCCTGAAAGTAAACAGGTCTTTGTAGTAGGCAACTCCCTCCTTAGAGGAACGGAAGCTGTCATTTCCAGACCGGATGGGATGGCTCGAGAAATATGCTGCCTACCGGGGGCAAAAATACACCATATCACTCAGAGGCTCACCAGGCTCCTCAAGCCCTATCACCATCCTCCCCTCATGTTGATTCATGTAGGAACCAATGATACTGCAAGGCATACGTTTCAAAAGATCACAAATGATTTTCGAGCTCTAGGAGCAAAGCTAAAAGAATGTAATGTACAGGTGGTCTTTTCATCCCTCCTCCCTGTTGTAAGACACGGACCCACAAGAGCCAGAAAAATAGTACAGGTCAATAACTGGCTTAGAAAATGGTGTCAGGAGGAACGCTTTGGCTTCCTCGACCATGGCCTGCTTTTCCAGGAGGATAGCCTACTGGCAAGGGATGGGGTGTATAACGGAAATTAAAGGGGCTGATCATAAGTTGAATATGTCAATGACCGATGTTCTTGTTAGGTATGACTGCCACCACCTCAGCTTCTATTGGCCTGAGGAACCAAAGGTGTGAATGTGTTGTAGGTAAGGTGTGTTTGAGCTCTTGGTTCACCTATTGTTTCTTCACTGGATGACTGGACCTTAAAATGAGTTTGACAGACTTAGTTCTGAGGAGATGGATAGACTGAGGCATACACCAGTTAAAAGTGAACTAGAAAGAGTTTATTGAACTTGGAACAAATATCACCTCATAGCATGAGGGGTACAGAAGCGTAATTCAGTTGTAGAGACTTAGTTACTTAAACAAGTAGTTCCACTGACAGTAAAGCTTTTATCAACTGTGAGATTCCTTAAACACACTGCTCTATCTTTAGACACAGTATCACTTGAGAACAGATCCCTATCTGACTCTCCCACAGGGCGAATAAGCACTCTTATACTTCTCCTCAGTATAAACAGACAAGTCTTTCTGTTACTGATCCTATCAATACAGTAACCTTAGCCCTTGTCTGCTGCTTATTTCCTATTCTAAAGTCTCACTTAAAACTTTCTTTCCCTGTCAGATCCCTACTGTAACTTCCTATCTTAACATTTCATCCTTCTGTGTCTGAAGTCAAGACACTTCTCTCTCTCTGTCAAAAGCTGACAGCTTATTTCCCTCTCTGAACCGACTCCTCCCCCAATTGCTATACCCAATCAGGAATCGGCCTGACTCCTCCTCCTGTCTCTGCCTGCCTTCCAAGATGACAGCTACTGTCATGCAGGCTTCGGCCTCGTCGTCTTAAAGGTAGATTCTACTACAGGGTGCATCTCACACAAGTAGGAAAACACCTTTTTGCTCACAGACTCGCAAACCTCATTAGACGCACTTTAAACTAGGTCCACCGGGGGAGGGGGACAACAGCCTTGCAAACACTACTTTACCCATAATGTCTGGGAATCGCCAGAAGGCTAAACGGAGGGCTGCACAAACACAACAAGGACCAAGTACCAAAAGCACAATAATCCCAATTAAACAGCTCAAGGGAAGATCTCAGGGGCTCACATGTCTTTACACTAATGCACAGAGCATGGGAAATAAACAAGACGAACTCCAACTTTTAGCACAACACCACAAATATGATATCATAGGGATCACTGAAACCTGGTGGGATGACTCCTATTGCTGGAATGTAGATATCGAGGGGTATAACCTCTTTCACAGAAACCGAACAAAGGGGAGAGGAGGCGGAGTAGCCTTATATGTCAAAAACTTATGCTGCAGAAGAGATTCAAGACAGCAACCTGGGAAACCAGCTTGAAATCATCTGGATAAGAATCAAGGGAACTGGGACTCAAAAAGATGTCATTGTAGGCGTCTACTACAGACCCCCAAGCCAGGAGGAAGAACTTGATGAAGTCTTCTGCCAACAGTTGACCAAACAGGCACAGAGAAGAGATGTAGTAGTCATGGGCGATTTCAACTATCCCGATATTTGCTGGAAAACAAACTCAGCCAAGAGTACAAGGTCCAACAAATTCCTCACTTGCCTTGCAGACAGTTTCATGGTCCAGAAGGTAGACGAGGCAACAAGGGGATTGGCTACTCTTGATGTCATCCTAACAAATGCGGTGGACTTGATCGATGCGGTCGAAGTGGTAGGATCCTTAGGGGCAAGCAACCATGTGCTCCTGCAATTTGAGGTACAAAGGAAGGCCGAAACTAAGCAAGTCAAACCCGCATTTTGGACTTTAGGAGAGCTGATTTCCAAAAAATGAAGGAAACGCTGAGCAGCATTCCATGGACACAGATACTAAAAGACAAGGGAGTTACGGATCGATGGGAATTTCTCAAGAGTGAAATACTCAAGGCGCAATTGCAAACCATGCCAACAAAGAGAAAAAATAGGACAAGTGCAAAGTAGCCAGAATGGATGTCCAAAGAACTTCTAACTGTGCTAAGACACAAAAGACACATGCGCAGGAAGTGGAAAAAGGGAGAAATCACCAAAGAAGAATTCAAACAAATAGCCAACACCTGTAGGGAAAAGGTCCGCAAGGCTAAAGCAAAAAACGAGCTCAGACTTGCCAGGGACATTAAAAACAATAAAAAGGCCTTCTATTCTTATGTCAGTAGAAAAAGGAAAAACAAGGAGGCGATAGGACCTCTTCGCGGAGAAGATGGGGCAATGCTGACAGGGGATAGGGAAAAGGCAGAACTACTTAATGCCTTCTTTGCCTCGGTCTTCTCACAAAAAGAGAGTCTTCAACCTCAGCAAGATGGAGTGGATGAGGGATTGGAGGACATCCAACCCTAAATTGGGAAAGAAGTCGTCCAGGAATACCTGGCCGCTCTTAATGAGTTCAAGTCCCCAGGGCCAGATCAACTACACCCCAGAGTATTGAAGGAACTAGCGGAAGTCATTTCGGAACCATTGGCAACCATCTTTGAGAGTTCTTGGAGAACGGGAGAAGTTCCAGCAGATTGGAGGAGGGCCAATGTGGTCCCAATCTTCAAGAAGGGAAAAAAGGATGACCCAAACAACTACCGTCCGGTCAGCCTCACGTCGTTACCGGGCAAGATTCTGGAAAAGATTGTTAAGGAAGTGGTCTGCAAACACTTAGAAAGAAATGCAGTCATCGCTAATAGTCAACATGGATTTATCAAAAACAAGTCATGCCAGACTAATCTGATCTCTTTCTTCGATAGAGCTACAAGCTGGGTAGATGAAGGGAATGCCGTGGATGTAGCGTACCTGAATTTCAGTAAGGCCTTCGACAAGGTCCCCCTTGACCTTCTGGCAAGGAAACTAGTCCAATGTGGGCTAGGCAAAACTACGGTGAGGTGGATCTGTAATTGGTTAAGTGGACGAACACAGAGAGTGCTGACTAATGCTTCCTCTTCATCTTGGAAAGAAGTGACAAGTGGAGTGCCGCGGGGTTCCGTCCTGGGCCCGGTCCTGTTCAACATCTTTATTAATGACTTAGATGAAGGGCTAGAAGGCATGATCATCAAGTTTGCAGATGACACCAAGTTGGGAGGGATAGCCAATAGTCCAGAGGACAGGAGCAGAATTCAAAATGATCTTGACAGATTAGAGAGATGGGCCAAAACTAACAAAATGAAGTTCAACAGTGACAAATGCAAGATACTCCACTTTGGCAGAAAAAATGAAATGCAAAGATACAGAATGGGTGACGCCTGGCTCGAGAGCAGGACGTGTGAAAAAGATCTTGGAGTCCTCGTGGACAACAAGTTAAACATGAGCCAACAATGTGATGTGGCGGCAAAAAAAGCCAATGGGATTTTGGCCTGCATCAATAGGAGTCTAGTGTCTAGATCTAAGGAAGTAATGCTACCCCTCTATTCTGCTTTGGTTAGACCACATCTGGAATATTGTGTCCAATTCTGGGCACCACAATTCAAGAGAGATATTGACAAGCTGGAATGTGTCCAGAGGAGGGCGACTAAAATGATCAAGGGTCTGGAGAACAAGCCCTATGAGGAGCGGCTTAGGGAACTGGACATGTTTAGCCTGAAGAAGAGAAGGCTGAGAGGAGATATGATAGCCATGTATAAATATGTGAGAGGAAGCCTCAGGGAGGAGGGAGCAAGCTTGTTTTCTGCTTCCTTGGAGACTAGGACGCGGAACAATGGCTTCAAACTACAAGAGAGGAGATTCCATCTGAACATTAGGAAGAATTTCCTGACTGTGAGAGCCGTTCAGCAGTGGAACTCTCTGCCCCGGAGTGTGGTGGAGGCTCCTTCTTTGGAAGCTTTTAAGCAGAGGCTGGATAGCCATTCGTCAGGGGTGATTTGAATGCAATATTCCTGCTTCTTGGCAGGGGGTTGGACTGGATGGCCCATGAGGTCTCTTCCAACTCTTTGATTCTATGATTCTATGAATTTAAGCACCTTACATGAAAAGTATAATATAGTCGTTATAATAAATCACAATGTGCTTTTCAGTATAATTTTTTGAATTTCTTGCATGAATAGTGGCTTAACATTTAAAGTCTTGTCGTTTTGACATTTCTGCTTTTTACTAACGCTATTTAAAAGATAACACACAAGTACCGTATATACTCGAGTATAAGCCGACCCGAATATAAGCCGAGGCACCTAATTTTACCACAGAAAACTGGGAAATCTTATTGGCTCGAGTATAAGCTGAGGGTGAGAAATGCAGCCGCTACTGGTCAATTTCAAAACTAAAAATAGATATCAATAAATTACATCAATTGAGGCATCAGTAGGTGAAATGTTTTTGAATATTTACCATATTTCAAAGAAAAACGGTAAAATAGCTCTGTAAGTGGAAAAGGAGGATCAACAAAAAACAATATGGTATCAACGATAATTTTTTAAATAATAAAACTTCATTTGTATCCCACCCTATCTCCGCATGGGGACTCAGGGCAGATTCCAACATAGTAACAGGCAAACATTCAGTGCCTATATAAACAGAAAACCATAAAAATTCTAAACAAAAGGCAATACTAAATATTGTACAATAAGTTGAAATAAACAATTGCATTAAATAATTGTCATTAAAAAATTAAAATAGTCAGGGTAAAATATCATCAGTTCCCCTTCGCCTTCTGTCAGGCTTCTCCTATTGATGCAGCCTAGAATGGCATTGGCCTTTTCAGCTACGGCATCACACTGTTGGCTCATGTTCCGCTTATGGTAGACTAAGACTACTTTCATAGAATCCTAGAGTCCGGCTTTTCTACCTCATCCCAGCGCTGCCACCGCGGCCACGCATGGGACAAGTGAGGAGAGCAAGGCCGCCAAAAAGCCTGCCGCTGGGGCTCCATCCTCTGCTGCCAAGGATGGCTCGCCTTTCCCTCCTCCTTCCTCGTTCCGTGTGAGGTTTCCTCAGCGGAGGAGGGAGCCATCGTTGTGGGGCTTGTCCATGGCCTTGCTCTCCTCTGGGCTCGGAGGAGGAAAAGGCGCGCGGGGGCGAGGGAGGAGGAGAGGTGAGGAGCCTGGTGGGAAGGCATGGGGAAAGGACTCTTCTTTCAGTCCTACACTCTCCCGCCAGGACCCTCACCCAAATATAAGCTGAGGGGAGGTTTTTTAGCCTGAAAAAAGGGCTGAAAAACTCTGCTTATAGTCGAGTATATACAATAAGCATAATTTAAAGGTGGAAAATGTATTACAATAATTTGAAGGCATTTTGTGCCCCTTTTTTACAAGCTGAGCTTGAGAAGTTCATCATATCTAAATACATATTTTTATTTATAGCTTTTCTCGTCTTTTAGATGCTGCTGTGCTTAGAATTCCTATTTTATATGGAGAAGTTGAGCGATTGGATGAAAGTGCTGTGACAGTTATGTTTGATAAAGTACAATTCAACAATAAATCAGCCAACATGGACCACTGGCAGCAGAGGTTTCCTACCTATGTTAAGGATGTAGCCAGTATCTGCCGACAGCTTGCAGAGAAGAGAATGCAGGTGAGAAATTATATCAGTCAGCTTCAGGCCAGATTTCAAGGGCTGCTCTTTATGTTATAAAATTGTAGCAATACTAGCATTTTATTGAATACTCAAGATTTCAGCAATATCTATGTATTGTAATGCTTGTAACATTTTCATATTAATATAAGTAACAAGAGAAATACAGCATTGTTCAGAATAAAACCAGTAAATTAGATTATGGGATATTTTTCTCATTAAAAATATGAATATACATAAGGGCTTGAATATTGGAATGAGACAAGGATTACAGGAGGAGAAGTAAATGAACTAGTACCAGGTAGAATGTAATGAATGTGGTAGTGTTAGCCCGGGACAATTTAGGTGTCTTACTTCCTTGAGAGCACAGTTATCTCCTACAACACATTATGCCCTTCATCAGCAAGGATAGTTCTTTTGGATCCTTCTCTGAATGTAACATCCTTCTCTGTCATGAAAGTACAAAGGAAACCCAATCCAGTGTCATGAAACAAAGAACAAAGACACATTTGGAGATCTTCCAAAATTGCATTTTTTTCAGATCTCTGTGATAGTTATTCAGCTCTCTTTCTGTCTTTCTAAAAGCTATTTATTGACAACTTACTTCATTAGGCAGTAGCATCCAGAACTTAAATTTGTTTTTCCCTCCCGTTGGCCTTGACAGTAAATGACGTCTTGGCAAAGAGTGTAAGTTCCAGCATAAATGCATACAAAGCAAGCCCTAGATATTATTTATACATAAGTGATTATAATGATCTTGATTGTGTAACATTTAGTAAGTAGTTTAAGGGGCAGTCTTTCCTAATAAATGATTTTAGAACACTTAGATGTTTTCTAGGGAGTGAAGACAGGCGGAGAATTTCTTTCATCACATTATGGAACCGATGCTGTTTCAGAACTTCAGTGTTCATGATTAGTTATGTAGTGTAGAGTTCAGTAATGAAAGAAATAAAAGATATAGTAGAAAGACAAAGACAACCAATAATGACCAGAGTAGGAAAGGACAATGACAATGCTAAATGGTTTACAGACTTGGACTTGGTGAACACTGATCACAAGATGTATTTTTAATTGCTGCTAGTTTATTGTCTGATTGTTTTAATCAGTTATAACTGTGATATTATGTGTTAAATTTGTGTATTGTATATTGCATTGTATGTTGTAATTGTTAGGCATCGAATTGTGCCTTTTGTAAGCCGCCCTAGGGGGTTGAGAAGGGCGGGGTAGAAGCACCCCAAACAAATAAATAAATAAATGTAACTCACTGATATATAGGCTCCCTTCCAATATATTTTGTCTATTACAGAATTTAGTGATTGCAGTTCACATAATCACTTCAGTTGGTGGGTGATTTATAGCATTTTTGGACAATGATGCAAGAGAAGGTCTGTGTGCACTTTGTGCACTAGTGCCTCATAGAAAGTGGTTCTAGTTTCTTGTCAAGGAAATAATTGTAGGTATTGGAAATCTCTATCCATTAAAAAGATCAAGAATTGCATTCCTAAATTGATTTTCAGAAAGCTATATAAATAAACTGGAAGTGAAACTTCATACCAGTCAGAAATTATAATTTTTATATTTAACTAACTGTCCCCTGCCATGTGTTGCTGTTGATCTGGAAAATAAGTAATGAGAAAGTGTTGGTTTCTAATATATATAATTTCTTTATGCTTGTGGGTAAACAGTATTTCTTGAAGTTTCTTTGTCAGTGTTGATGTGGAGATTGTCTGGTTTGCCCACCCTGGAACATCATTGTCCTTCTTTAAGGGTCCCTTTCAAATCTATGATACTATATCTCTCTGTGTGTGAATCATATCTACCTATCTATCTATCTATCTATCTATGGCTGGATGGCTCTTTGTCAGGAAAACTTTGATTACGTTTTCTTGCCCTGATGAAGGGAGTTGGATTGGATGGCCTTAACTATTTTCTGTTGGTCATGGGAGGTTTTGTGTGGGAAGTTTGCCCCAATTCTGTCATTTGTGGGGTTCAGAATGCTCTTTGATTGTAGGTGAACTGTGAATCCCAGTGACAAATGATCCCAAATTTATTTATTTTATTTGGTACGCTTATATACCGCCAATATCTCAGCCTATGCGGTGACTCATTGCGGTTTACAGCATGTTAAAATATACAATACACTTTAAGCATATAGATTAAAATTAAAAATACATACAAAACATTCATAGTATTGGGCCACCAATACAGATCAGGACATCTCATCGTTTAAATCGTAGTCCAATTCGTTATCCTTGATTGCTAATCCATGGTCAACAACATCACATCAAAAATCAATTGAAGGCTTGCACAAACATCCAAGTTTTTAGTTTCTTCCGAAATGCCATTAGCGAGGTGGCTGATCTTAGTTCAGTAGGGAGGGCATTCCAAAGCCGGGGGGCCACCACAGAAAAGGCCCTATCTCTCGTTCCCACAAGCCGCACCTGTGAAGCAGGTGGGATAGAGAGAAGGGCTTCTCCTGAAGATCTCAGGGTCCTGGTGGGCTGATAGGCCGAGATACGTTCGGATAGGTATGTAGGGCCAGAACCGTTTAGGGCTTTAAAGGTCAAAACCAGCACTTTGAATTGGGCTCGGTAGCTGATCGGTAGCCAGTGGAGCTGGTACAGCAGGGGAGTTGTATGCTCCCTGCGCCCAGCCCCTGTTAATACCATGGCTGCCGCCCGTTGGACTAACTGGAGCTTCCGGGCCGTCTTCAAAGGCAACCCCACGTAGAGAGCGTTGCAGTAATCAAGACGGGATGTAACCAGAGCGTGGACTACCGTGGCCAAGTCAGACTTCCCAAGGTACGGTCGCAGTTGGCGCACGAGTCTTAACTGTGCAAATGCTCCCCTGGTCACCGCCGAAACCTGGGGCTCCAGGCTCAGTGATGAGTCCAGGATCACACCCAAACTGCGAACCTGTGTCTTCAGGGGGAGTGCGACCCCGTCTAACACAGGCTGTAACCCTATACCCTGTTCGGCCTTGCGACTGACCAGGAGCACCTCTGTCTTGTCTGGATTCAATTTCAATTTGTTCGCCCCCATCCAGACCGTCACAGCGGCCAAGCACCGGTTCAGGACTTCGACAGCCTCCTTAGTAGCAGGTGGAAAGGAGTGACAGAGTTGGACATCATCTGCGTACAGATGACACCGCACCCCGAAACTCCGGATGATCTCGCCCAGCGGCTTCATGTAGATGTTAAACAACATGGGGGATAGGATTGAACCCTGAGGAACCCCACAAGACAAAGGTTGTGGGGTAGAGCAGGAGTCCCCCAGTGACACCTTCTGAGACCGACCCTCGAGGAATGACCGGAGCCACTGCAGAGCAGTACCTCCGAGACCCATTCCCGCGAGGCGTCCCAGAAGGATACCGTGGTCGACGGTATCGAAGGCCGCTGAGAGGTCGAGTAGCACCAACAGGGACACACTCCCCCTGTCGAGCTCCCGACGGAGATCATCCACTAAGGCGACCAAGGCTGTCTCGGTACCATGTCCCGGCCTAAAACCAGACTGTGCCGAATCTAGATAATCCGTGTCTACCAAGAATGCCTGGAGTTGTGAGGCCACCACACGTTCCATGACTTTGCCCAAAAAGGGAAGATTGGAAACAGGCCGATAGTTTACCAATTGAGTGGGGTCCAGTGATGGCTTCTTCAACAGCGGTTTTATCACAGCTTGCTTTAAGCTGGCTGGAAAAATGCCTTCCCGAAGGGAGGCATTAACCACCACCTTAACCCACTCGGCCAATCCCCCTCTGGCCTCCTTTAGAAGCCAGGATGGGCAGGGGTCTAGGATGCATGTGGTAGCTCTCATTCCTCCAAGTACCTTGTCCACATCCTCAGTTTGAACCAATTGAAATGAATCCATCAAAATCGGACAAGCAGATGCTCGTGTTACATCCTCAGAGACTGCCGTTAATGCGGCGTCCAGTCCAGAGCGGATCAAAGCGACTTTGTCTGTAAAGAACCGAGCAAAAGCTTCACAGCGAGCAGCCGAGTCATCAGGACACCCATCCTGAATGGTGGGTTTTAAAAGGCTTCTGACAACTCGGAACAGTTCAGCCGGACGGTTCTTTGCAGACGCAATAGTGGCCGCAAAGAAAGTTTTCTTAGCGGCTCTTATTGCCGCGGCATATGACCTTAAAAAGGCCACAAACCGTGTTCGGTTTGGCTCGCTTGGATCCGAACGCCACACGCTCTCTAGTTCCCTCTTCTTTCGCTTCAACACCGCCAGCTCCTCAGTGAACCAAGGGGCTGGTTTAGCTCGGCTACTTGAGAGGGGACGTTCTGGAGCGATCGTGTCTATTGCTCTAGTCATCTCCCCATTCCAGAGAGCGACCAGGGCCTCAACAGGATCACCAACCGAGGTGGCGGGGAATTCCCCAAGAGCCATCAGGAATCCCTCCGGATCCATAAGCCTCCTAGGGCGGACCAATTTAATAGGTCCTCCACCTCTGCGGAGGTTAGGGGGTGCAGTAAGTCTAAAGCTGACCAGGTGGTGGTCGGTCCATGGCAACGGAGAGATGGATAACTCCTCAACACCGCCACCTTCCTCCCATCCCTGACAGAAAACCAAGTCCAATGTATGTCCAGCACTGTGGGTGGGGCCAGATACTTGTTGGGACAGACCCATGGTCGCCATGGTAGACATGAAGTCCTGAGCCGCTCCCATTAGGGCAGCCTCGGTGTGGACATTGAAGTCCCCCAGCACAAGCAGCCGTTGGGACTCCAATGCCAGGTCCGAGACTACCCCCGCTAGCTCAGGTAGGGAGACTGTAGTGCAGCGAGGTGGACGGTACACTAACAGAATCCCTAAACTGTCCCGGTCACCCACCCTCAGGTGGACGCATTCAAAATTTGTTGACTGTGGGATGGGGGTCCTGGTCAGAGAAATGGAATCTCTATAGACTACCGCAACCCCGCCTCCCCGCCCTCCGGATCTCGGTTGATGCTGCACAGAGAACCCGGGTGGGCAAAGCTGGGTCAAGTTTACACCTCCAGCTTCGTCCAGCCAGGTCTCTGTGATGCACGCCAGATCTGCCCGCTCATCCAGGATTAAGTCCTGGATGATAGTTGTTTTGCCATTGACAGATCTGGCGTTCAACAGCACCACTTTCAATCCTGAGGGACCGCCATCCTGGTTACACCTACTTACCATATCAGGAGACCGATTTGGGATTACTAAAGTTGTTCCACGTTCCCTAGGCCGAATTAAAGGTCTCCTTTTCCCGTATCTCCCCTTCCCCACCACGACTTCTATGGGGGCTCCTCGGTTAACGGAAGCCTCTCCCTCCTCCATGACGCATTTGGTACCTATACTAATAAACCAGGGATCATTTCGATGTACATGCCATGTTACAGTCTCAGTTTGCCATAGCTTTGCCCTCCACGCATTCTTCAGTCCCGTTAGGTCATATTCGGGATCCCTCGTGCTATTCCATTCCTTCTTACCTACATATACAATTAGCAACCAGATTAACAGGTGCCAGGAAGTAGGTAATAGCATAGGTCGTAGTTATTAAGCACAGTTGGGAACAAGGAATTGTGCTGTTGGGGTACAGATGATGTTTTTGCAATACAATAGAGCAGCAATGAAGAGCAGCAACACAACAGAGCAACACAATAGAGCAGCAACACAGTAGAGCAGCAATAAAATGCGAAGGCTAAATGACCCTAGATATTAATTAAAGTGCGTCATGGAGGCCTGATTCAGCACTAGCTGTAACAATCGAATTTAAAGTGCTATAGTGGCTAAGTGCACCAGAAATAGTTAAAGTGCTAATGGTATAAAGTGCAAGATCACAGCAGTTAATAAAGTGCACGAAGTAACCAATTGATCATGGAGTCAAGATTAATTAATTAGCAATCATCAGGAACGATCAGCACATTTTAAGATGATCACACATAGGTTGCAATAATAATCAATCAGAACGGGGGAATTAGCACCGTCCGAATAATTAGCACACTTAGAGCTGGATGATACAGATTAAGAAGGACTAAGGTGCTAAAACTCGTGAAGGGTTTGTCAAGGTCTATTTCCCCCAAACTCCATCTGTGTTCATATTTGGGCGTATTGAGTGCTTGTGCCAAGTTCGGTCCAGATCCATCATTGTTTGAGTCTATAGTGCTCTCTGGATGTAGGTGAACTACAACTCCCAAACTCAAGGTCAGTGCCCACCAAACCCTTCCAGTATTTTCTGTTGGTCATGGGAGTTCTGTGTGCCAAGTTTGGTTCAATTCCATCGTTGATGGAGTTCAGAATGCTCTTTGATTGTAGCTGAACTATAAATCCCAGCAACTACAACTCCCAAATGACAAAAACATATTTTTTTTGAGTGATGGTCACTCCTTGTGTTGTGAGATGTTTTGTTGCCAAATTTCATGTGATTTCGTTCATTGCTTCTTTTGTTTTTAAGGCACTCATTATGCACAGAACATTTTTATATATATAGATGGGTCAAAATTCTTGTCTGCAGCCTTACCTGATATAAGAGTTATGCTGATAAACACATTAGCTGTTTGTTTGGGTTTTTCTTTTCTTTTCTAGTCAGCCTTAAAAGAGATTTTTAGAATTTTACTCCAGCAGCATCTCAGTACAAGAGAATATATGAAAATCCAGCTGTTTGAAACTTGTCTCTTTCCTTAGGATCCTTCCATAAAAGGAACATTCCACTGGTCTGGTAATGAGCAGTTAACTAAGTTTGAAATGGCCCGTGCTATGGCTGATGCATTCAACCTTCCCAGTAGCCACCTGAGGCCAGTAAGTAATGGTCAAAATTGTTGTAATAATTAAATGAGAATCATGTAGTCACACAGATGTCAATGTTGTTTAAATCTCAAATTATTGTCTTACATGTTGTGGTATTTTATGTTTTTATTTGTAATTTTATATATGATGTATTGCTTTTTATTTGATTTTATGCAACATTGAATATTGCCATGTTGTAAGCCACTTTGAGTCCCCCTTGGGGTGAGAGAGTGCAGGATATCAATATAGCAAATAAAAACAAATTATCTAGCATAGCCTCTGGTGGGAATGCTGGGATCTGCAGTCCAACAGCGCCTTCAGGTTTGCAGGGCTTTCACCCCTATTCTGAAGCCTCTTGCACAGAAGTTGGAAAGTCAAACAACAATCTGTTATTTATTTATTTACTTTATTTATATACCGCTTTTCTCAGCCCTCAGGCGACTTAAAGCGGTGAACAACATCAATACAAAACATCACGAGACAAGTATAAGGCAATTAAAAACCATTGTAACATAAATAATTAAACATCTGTATAACAATCATTAGCGCCTCAACAGTAAAATCAGAATCCAGTCTCATCATCCATTATTCCGTATTCCTATGTTCAATTACACTGTTTAATCAAATGTTATCATATTGGATTGTGGTGCAATATTTACCGTTTGTCTGAATGAATCATCAAATTGCTAGGCTTTTTTGTATTTGGATGTGATTCTATATTGTTGCAGTTTCAAGGCTATCTGATAATTGACTAAAAGCTTAAAATGAAATGGCAGTCTCTCCATATGTTGAAAAGGATATAATTTTGTTCTGGTTGTACTTTCCCTTTGGGCCTTAGCCTTCTATTCCTGGCTTTTATTGAAGCACTAGGTTGATGTACTTTCTGTGCGTTCAAGTTGTTTCTGACTCAGGGTCACCTAAAAGCTTCCATTGTTGTTTGGTTTTCCTGGCAGGATTTTTTCAGAGGGGATTAGCTATTGCCTTCCTCCGAGGCAGAGTTGATTCACCCAAGATCATCCAATTGGTTTCCATGCCTGAGTGGAGGAATACTAGTATCCCAGAACTCAAATGATTGCATAACATGTTACAATTACACAAAAAGTTACTAATAGTTTAATAGTTGACCCAGTTAGAATAAAATAAGATTCAGCCGAATGCTGACCTGTTTTGTTAGCCTAATAATCTCCAATTTGACAATAGCTACTATTGCCATCTTACAAATAACTGAGGCTAGGGGCTGTTTGTGCTCTGGGAGAGCCATCTAGCAGGAATTATATTGAAACTCGTATGACCCACCTTTTCAAGAAATAAGAGTTTCATTCTAAGGGGGTTCATGGTTGCAAAGAATTAGTGATTTCAAATTGGGTCCATCTTTTTGAAATACCCATTGTGTTTCCCATTGTAGTACTTGTGTGTACTACAATGGGAAAATACTTAATAATTTGGTATATTGTTTGCAATGATATGCGTGTGTTTCCAGTGTAAAATGCCTTAACTCTTTACTGTACAAAATATATGCATATTTCCTTGCTGCCTGTTCTTGTTTTTAGATTATGGATGGCCCAGTGGTGGGTGCGCTCCGTCCAAAGAATGCTCAGCTTGATTGCTCCAGACTTCGTATGTTGGGCATTGAACAGCACACTCCCTTTCGAGTTGGAATTAAGGAATCCCTTTGGCCTTTCCTGACCGACAAGAGATGGAGACAGACTGTCTTCCATTAGTTTGTAAATATTGTAGTGTAAGTATGGGATGAGGCACTTTTTTAAAAAATGCAGGGAAAAAGACTAGTTTTGTATTGAGTGTTGTATGTTTGACATTTAATTCAATCAGGTAAAAATATAGTCTTGCACTAGTGAAATTGTAAGAGGCACTGGCAAGTAAAAAAACTTGTTTGGAATTGCTTTCTGCTTAGCCATACATAAATATCTCGTGGTTTAATTTTTGCAGCCATCAGTAATAGTTGATCAGTAATAGTTGATAAGAAGATCTGTTTCTTCTCTTTTGCAAAGTCCAGGTGTGTGTGTGTTTCCATTAGCTATGCAGAATTTCCTTTAACATACATTCCCTTAATTGCCAAAAAGAAGAAGAAAAAGAAGAAAGTTAAAGCAAAGGGCATTCATCTTTTATTTTGGAAGCTATTTTCTTGTGCTTGAAATTGAAATAGAAAGCATTGGAGATTGCATTGCATAAACATGCATTAAAATAACAATATATTTTTGCAGCTAATATATAGTTTTGATGCTTCAAATAATTTCTCAATGTTCTGTACTTGAGAAGTCTTGCATTTTTAAAAAAATATTAGTGCAACATAGGTTATTGACCTTTCTCACAGATGCATGCTTCTGCATACACAGTAATCAGCTTAATCAGGCTTCCGCTTTGGTCTGTTGGAAGCATGAAATGTGAATGTTCTCTTTGCCTTTTGCTGGCTGGAATTTTACCTTAAATACTTGGATCCTACTAAATTCAGACAATTATTAAGTCTCTTCATTAAATGAATAATTCAGATATAACATACGAATCTTTATATTTTATTTCAGTCAGGAGATCTATAACAGTAGAAGTATTATCAGCAGTTCCTTCCCCAAAGCATAAAAGCAGGTGGGTTAGCTGATTTAGATACTATATTTATCCCCTTTATGAGAACAAAAAAAGTGTATATTGGGAACATTTAATACTTCCTGTTCTGAATATCCAGTTTCTAATTTAGTGTTGTGTAAATTTTGTGTTCTCGCTTCTCTGTTGGAAGTGTTGGAGTATGTGTTATAAAGTTTTTCTGCTTAAAACAAAACAAGCAAAATAAACCCCTCAAGGCAGCTTTTGGCAATGCATTTTCATTTTTTGTCCTTCCTGCAAGTTGTCATAACCTGACTTTTCAAGGTAAAACATTCACAGAAAAACTATAGATGACTTTCTTGCATTCCTCACTTTTGTCTTTTGGAGACCACTTTTGTTGTCAGTTTCTTCCCATATTCTAACTTTGTCTTTATCTGAAACCTTGATGCACACTTAATAAGTTAAAAAATAAAGTATGATATTAAAGATGCATTGCTATATCTTGTGTTGTCATTTCTTTTTTAGCAACCCTTTTGGGATTTTGTATTATGTTTACTTGTTTTGAGGACTATTATCACTCACTTGTATCTGTAAAGTTTTTTTTCTCCCCACATAGAGTCTTGAAGAGATTCAGATGCAACAAAGCAGAATTATTTGAGGTTGCCATGTCAGAGAAGATTCAAAATTTATTTATTATTTACATTATTTCTATCCCGCCCATATCAGCCCGAAGGCGATGTTTGTATTACTCAATTACTGTAATGTGTACTGTTATGTAGCCTGCTTGGAAATTGTTTGAAATGGTCCTGATGGTGTGACAGTCAGCCTTCTAATAGATTTGAGGCTTTGGGGATACACAACCATGAACTCTGTCATGTGCTACCCTTGATTTGAACCATCAAAGAACTGTTGGCATAACATACATATTTTTTTCTATTTGTGTTTCTATTGACTTGTATGCCACTTCCCTCAAAAAAATGGGACTCAAGGTGGCTTATACAGGTGGAGCCTCCTTTTTCAGAAATGCTTTAGACCAGAAGTGTTTCAGGTTTTTTTTTAAATAAATAAATAAATATTGGAATACAGTATGTTTTTGAAATAGCCTCACATCTTGTTGGTTTCATATAAAAAACCACAAACAGCAGCAGACCAAACTTGTGACCGCAAAAGCCGAGTTTAATCATTGTCTGACATGCTCACTTCTGTTTCTTCCTTTTCAATCCAAATTGAAGAAATAACCACACAAAGCGTCAATCACTGTTTTCAAGGCCCTTCTGCATACCAGCCTAGAAAAAGCTCCCCTTTCAATTGTGTGCTCAGTTTCTGAAGGTTCTTAAGGCAAAGGTGTTCCCCATCGCTTTGTATGGAGCTGAAATATGGGGTGAGCAAGACCCTTTACTGGTAGAGAGATTCCAACTGCGCCACCTGAAAATTGGCTTAGGTGTGGAGAGATCATCCCTGTCAGCTGCAGTGAGAGCAGAGACGGGAGTACCCCCAATCTCCACCACAATTCTGAAGAGGCAGATCAATTGGTGGTACAAAATAAGACAAATGCAACCACACAGACTCCCAGCCCTATGCCTTCTAGAACAAGAAAACCACAAAGAGTGGTCATCTTGGCTTAGCAGATTTGGCCACACAGTTAGTAGGTTAGGTTTTGCCCCTCACGAGTTAACAAATTTTGGGGCAAAGGTATGCTCAATTGTATACCAAAGAGCTCTCGACATTGCTGCACAAAATGATCTAATGAACATAGCGCAAGCTAGAGCCACTCCATACCTGGCCAAATTTAAATGTAATGTGGGCATGGAACCTTACCTCTCTTTTATACTTCCACTCTATCTTAGAAAAGTTTTTACCCGGGCTAGATTTGAGCAGCTCGACATTAAGTCCAAGTTGGGACGACATCAGAATATCCCCTACACGAGGAGAACTTGTGGGTGCCGATGCAGAAGTGGAGGACTCAGAACATTTTTTCTTAAAATGTCCCTACTACAACAGGATCCGGTCTTACTATCTAGAGCCTCTGCTGGAGAACCATACTTATTCAGAGAATAAGGAGAAATTGCACATCCTTCTTCAGGGTTCAGATAAAAACTCTATTTTAAAATTGACCCTTTTTATCCAAAAAGCGCTGGCCATCCGTGAGAAGATGGAAGCAGAGAGAGGCGACCTTGCTGCCATCAGCAAAACTCAAACTTAAAAACTTAATATGGACACGCCACTAGTTTTACCTACCCATGCCCCCCACTCTAACCCTATTTTAAGGAATTAAACAATTTTAATCTTTTAACCTTTTTATCTCGTAGTTGCTCAATTATTTAGGAGTGGGTTGACAGGCCAGTAGGCCATGATGCCTCGTATTCATATATGGTTTTACTGTATGTGTATGTTTTGTATGTTTTGATATGGTCAAAATTGACTAATCAATAAAGAATTGTATTGTATAATCCTGTACCCATTACTCTGGCCCGGCCCAGTTTTATTGCGTCTTAGTGTATTGTTTATTGCTTGTTGTTTATATTGCTTTAATTGTTTTTAATTTGCCTTTGGGATTTCTGGTAGACACTGAAAAGAAAAAAAAAATGTGTGCTCAGTAATGCTGGTGGGAGGAAAGAAGAGAGGTGTGTGCATGAGCATTTTCCCCCCTTTTACGAAACCTGAGATTTTCAACAAAGTAAGCTTCAACCAACATTCCCCCTTCTTTATCATCCCTCACCATCAGCCCAGAGAATAATGCAAATTTTTCCTCCCTTTCCATTTGAGAGAGAGTACAGGAGAGAAGAAGAAGGTGTGTGTGTGTGTGTTTGGGTACACTCAACAAAGTCTATGGCACCCAAGACTGTGAGCAGAGGGGAATTTCCACCCACAGCCCATTTCTCTTTTCTCCTTCAGCTCTTGCATTTTTCTGTCTCCCAGGGGTATGGCAAATCCAGAGAAAGTTGATGAGTCTAGTCAGTTTCAGAAGGCACCTGAGAATGCTTCTGTAAAGTGACTGCCACCACTCCTTTTCTGTCTCTCCTACCTCCTTTGTCCCCACTCCCTGTAGGAAATATTTCCCAGACTCCTGAATTTCCATCTTGATTGGAAAAATAGAGATATGTTACCAATGCTATATTGATAATTATTTTTAAAGGAAAGGAGACGATTGAGCAGAAGCTGCTGCCTTAAGAGTAGAAGTCGACAGATGGCCTCAGAAACTTTCAGCTTTAGGAGAGTTTCAGATTTCCAGTTAAGGGAGGCTCAACTTGTGAGAATATTGAATAAAAAGTAGTCACAGTTAAAATAAGGCACAGTTAAAAGCTCCCCCAAAAGAAAAAGAAAACAGCAATAATAATGTGTGATCTACACAATTGTTCTAACATACTCCTGAGATACATAGGAATTTCATGCAAAGACTTTCATTCATGGCAATCCTTACATGCCAGTAATGCTAAATAGAAATGGGATATGCTTTTTAAGTGAAGTATATGCAGCCTTGATGACACTCCATGCATATATAAATACACACATATATCTGTGTTTCTCCTGGTTGTGCTTTTCAGCTTCTTCCTGTTATCAGTTGATCTTGCCTTGTTAGGTATCTGTCATCATGTTGTAACACAAAATAATTCAATCTGTCCACATTCCCTTCTGTGCTGTCTTAGAATGTGGTCTGATTTAGAAGTCAGAGCGTTTCTCTTACCAACCTGTTTAATATTTGCCACTTGCCTGTTGTGTCCCTTGCTTGAAAATAGGTGTTTTGATTTTCATAATGTGTTATGTTTTAGTTAAAAATATGAAATCTGGCCATTAAAATCACATCTCTTAATAGGAAGTTGATGAGATTAAAAGCCCATGCCATTATGAATGTTCAATGGAAAACCAAATATTTTTTTTATGTAAGTATTCTGTTTAAACTCCTTTGTTAGTTCCAAGAACAGAAAAGTTATGAATTATTTGGAGAGTATAGTGTAGGTTATTATTTCAGAGTATTAAAGATAAGCATCTTTTTCCTGCCTAAACCTGTGTTTATAGTAGTATAAAACCTGAATCCAGGTACATAGGATGATGAGTATATTTGTGTATTTGGGAAAACACCATGAGGTTTGTGGACAGATCAGTATCGTTGCTTTAAGTATGCAGATGGCTCATGGACTTCAAGATGTTGTAGAGCTGCCAGTCCTAGCAGTCTCAGCAGCAGAGCCTTGGTAAAGAATACTGGGAGTTGAGGTGCAACCATGTATGAGGGACTGCATGTATTCTACAGAAATTTCCATCATTTCTGTAGAACAAGGCATGGCAACATGCCCATGTCAGACTTGGACCACCTTTTTGCAGTATCAGCTCCCACATTTTTTTGTACTAAAATGCACTGTTTGTATCATGGTCAATTTACTTACATAAGTAAAGCTCAGGAAGTGCATCCTATTTAAATGTTTAGTATAGTGTCAGGGCAGCCTATGATTATTAGGTTCTTTTAAATTGTGTGATCGAGTACTGTGCTATATTTGCTCTGTCATGATTTATTTTCATTCTCTATCTTGGATCTGGTCTTTAGGACCTTAAAAATGCAGGAGGAGCATCTGAGTGACAACTCCTGACATAGGAAGAGTGACACAACCTTGCCATGAATGCACCTGTAGCTTTGTTCTTGTCAGGATTCCTCTGGGGAGTAGTCTAGCTACTTGCTTGACTTCATTGGCTTTCCATAGCTTGGGACTTGAGTGTGGTGTGTTCTTCCATGTTCCAGGAATACCAATTTATCTGGCAAGGATGTGAGACTAAACAGACATAAACTGGACAGTAAAAGCTGATTAACTGAAAGTCAGGGAACTTTCATTCATGCATTCACTATGACTTTTTTTAGTTAATCAGATCTGAATGGAGTACCAAGTCATCAAATTAACAAAATTAGTTATGACAGGAATGGGCAAAATGTGGCAGTCCAGATGTCACTGAACTGCATCAGCCCTAGCCAGCATAGGCAATGGTAAGTAATGGCGTGATTTGTAGTTCATCACTGTCGATAGATATGCTTTGACCACCCCTGCACTTTGCCAATGTACAATCTAAATCATTTTAGAGTGAAAAAATTCAATTTTTGTTGGGGCACATTGATTCTACGCTTTCATCTTGCATTGTCTTTTTCATGTTGAATCCTAGATTGTGAAAATGAAATAAACAATAACTTCATTAAATAGCATAGTAGCTCAAGTTTTGTTCCCATTTTCATTCAGCTGTTGTATCATCTGATGAACTGGACTAGAGATCAAGCATACTTAATGCCAGATAAAGCTTGCTAATCTTTTTAGATTCTGCAAGATGCTTTGTTGCGTCATCTCTACTAAAGGAGCCTTGTACTTGTATTTTATTTAAAACTACTTGTACCTAGAATTGCTCAGGGGAATCACTGTAATTGTGTGCCTTCATGTTGTATGTGCCATATGATGACCCTATCATGGGGTTTTCTTGGCAAGATTTGTTCAGAATGGGGTTTACCTTTCCCTTCTTCTGAAGCTGAGAGTATGTGGCTCATTTTTCAGAGTGGCTGAAACTGACCGATTAATGATCAGACCAAGCAGAATCACTAACTGTAAATAATTCAGTTTCACCTCCTTTGGAAAAGAAGTGACTTTCATGAAATTCCCCTAATGTTTTGCATTAGTCTGTCTCTTTCACAGAAAGCATGCCACAGGATCCTGTCAAATCGAGTTTTGTTTACTCTACATTGCCTCTACTTTAAGACAGTCTACTTAAATTTGTTTTATTTATATAAATGCTCAAAATCTGTTTTTAACACTATTCATGACTAAAGTAAAACTGATAGTTCAGGAAATAAATTGAAAGCCTAAAGAGAATTAAGGACATGCATTCTAACAGGCTTGAACAACGAATACCCCCCAGTACTTGTGTATAACTTACTAGAAGAACCTCCTTTTATCAGATCTCCTCCAGATGTTTTTGAATACAACTCTCACCATCCCCAACAAGGACATTGAAGATCCCAAAACATTTGACACACACTAGATTAGTGAAGGCTGTCTCAGGGAAATAAAATCACAAAGTCCTCAGTTAACACCTAAGCAGTAATTTGGATGCCAAGCAGTCATCTTTATGGAGGAAGCCCTATTGGAAAACAAGTTTGCACCAATAATCTTCTGGAGGCCAAGTTTCCACGTTTTTCCATTTTGTAGACAGGGCACAACTGTCCTTCCGTTTTGTCCCTCAAAGACCACTGCATATTGTCTCCGCTTTATTGCTGAGATTGAAGAGCTCCCTTCAGCTGTGAACGAAGTCACATTGCAATGGAAGTTTTGGCCTAAGCTATGCCAGACGGATGCGTTCCAATAACTTCATAGCAGAGAGTTGATAAAGTGTAAAAATGTCAAGAAAAGGAGGCTTCTTGAACTTTCAAGCTCCAACCCGTGAACGAATAACTCCCAGCAATTTCCCAGAAAGCTGGTCTCCTGCGAGTTCAATAATAATATTAAAAAGAATACTGGTTCAGAATCAAATCACTTGAGGCCATTTCTTGGCCATTTTAGAAAGCACTGAAGCGTACGAGCACTTTCTTATCCAATAGGGTTTTGCAGCATTATTGAAGCAGTGATAAAAATCTCTCAGGCTTGTGTTTCAGATAGCTGAGATTTCAAACTTGAATTTTCATGCATGCCAATAGAGTCAGCAGGTCTTTCTTAAGTTCAGAACATACAAATATGTTTGTACCATGTGCAATAACTTGGGATGTTTGTTTTTTTAAAAAAAATGTTGAAAATGTCAAATGTAATGCCTCATTGATGCAGAACAAGCCACTATTAATGCTCATTTTCCTCACCGATCGTCATTAGCTACTATAATGAATGCAATCTGGCACAAAGAAGCCATCAGATGAACCATTATTTCAAGACCCACCCCCCGCCTGACACCTTGTTTCATCCTTGCAAGGTAGTTTTCTGATCTCATTTTTTTTTGTTGTGTCAGGAGCGACTTGAGAAACTGCAAGTTGTTTCTGGTGTGAGAGAATTGGCCAACTGCAAGGACATTGTCCAGGGGACGCCTGGATGATTTGATGTTTTTATCATCCTTGTGGGAGGCTTCTCTCATCTCCCCACATGAGGAGGTGGAGCTGATAGAGCTCATCTGCCTCTCCCTGGATTCGAACCTGTGACCTGTCAATCTTCAGTCTTGCCGGCACCGGGGTTTAACCCACTGTTACAGATGATACACTCCAACAGAAGATCCAACCAGCTAGGACACATAGCCAAGCAACATCAGGGTGTGTTGAATATGGTAAAATTATTGCAGAGAACACTCCAACTAGGAGAGGCTGCAACAGTTGGAGTTTGCCTAAGCTGACTGAAAAGGTCAACACAATTCCATCTGTTTTCCCACCCTGGATATTAAGTTAGTTGATTATAAATTACTTTTTCACTTCGCATTTATAGTAGTTTGCAGAAAGAGAAGTATGCAGAGGACAAAGGTGGAAAATCGGAGGATAAGACACATACTGGGATATTTTTTTTTAAAAACTGGAAAAGGGATGGCAGAGGGTTAATAGCATAATTTCCTGCCAGTTTTGGACAGTGAAGAGTATGAGATAAGGAAAAGCAGCTCTGCAAGACCCTTTTTCAGAGAATGCTTGCTATTGCTCTCAGAGAGTGTGACTTGCCCAAAGTCACTCAGTATGTTTTCATGGCTGAGCAGGAATTTGAAACCTTCCGAAGTCCCAGTCCAACTACACCATACTACCTCTCACCTGTTTATGATACTAAACTAAATCAATGGTTGATATTGTATATTGGATCTTCTGTTGGAGTGTATCATCTGTAACAGTGGGTTAAACCCCTGTGCCGGCAAGACTGAAGATCGACAGGTCACAGGTTCGAATCCAGGGAGAGGCAGATGAGCTCTATCAGCTCCACCTCCTCATGTGGGGAGATGAGAGAAGCCTCCCACAAGGATGATAAAAACATCAAATCATCCTGAGTCCCCCTCAGGGTGAGAAGGGCGGGGTATAAGTAAGTGAAATATTGACAGTCCATTAGTTTTGTGGCAAGCCACATATAAAAACGGGATCCAGATTTGGTTTTGTCCAGCCAAAGGGGAAGAACACTCAGGAAAGTTATGGCAAGAAACCATCTTTGTGATACATTATTGCCCAAGGAAGTCAGACAGTCTAAGGCTCAAACTACTACTACATACTGTTTGTCCTCACCAGGTATAGCAAAAGCTGTAGAAAGCTTCTTAAATAAGCAAGAGACTTCAGATTCTTGGGAGCCTGAATTCATGACCTATGCCACATTTTATGATTTCCACTTCTTGAACAAAATGGCTATAGAAATCCCTGGAGGCATCCTTCAATTATAGTTGGGGGCATATCTAAAGGTAAAATTACTTTTCATGTCTCCTGTGAGAGTGAGTGAGTTGAAATGGCAGATGAAGCCCGGAGATTGTTGTTATTTATGTATATATCTAAGCTGCAAAAAGCTAGTGGGAAGTCAATGGAGAAAGATGAAGATGGATGGTGCTGATGTTGCTAAAACCCTGGATGATAGCCTATTACTCATTATTTTGACTGAAAGAGGTCACGTGCTGCACACAAGAACAAGTGAGATGTTAAAAGGCTTCACATTATACTGGAGTCAACAGGCAATTAGGACTATTAAAGGCCAGGATTAAATGCCATGTCCAACTAGTGTTTAATATATGTGAAACCGATCAGAGGATAGCTTACAGCGGCTCCCATAGAAAAAAGAAGCAACCAGCATGCAGCTTTTGAACTAAACTAAACCAGTGTTTGCAGTTGTTAAACTAAAGAATTCTGAAGAATTGTTATGCTGCTTGTTTTTAAAAGGTAAGTGCAACTACAATGTGCACAGAAAGCCTTTTGTTTCTAAACTGCAACATATTTGCAGGATGAGTATGGAGAACATCCAAATCTTTTGGACAGTAGTTCCCATCAGCCACCCAGCACAGCCCAAGCTTGGAAAACAAGGATTCCTTACATTTGCTAGTTCCTAAGAAAGAGTTAGGTGCAAAGATTACTGCAGACGCAGACTGCAGCCAGGAAATCAGGAGACGTGTATTTCTTGGGAGGAGAGCAATGACCAATCTTAATAAAATAGTGAAGAGTAGAGACATTACACTGGCAACAAAGATCTGCATAGTTAAAGCAATGGTATTTCCCATAGTCACCTATGGATGTGAGAGCTGGACCATAGGGAAGGCTGAGCGAAGGATGATAGGTGCTTTTGAACTGTAGTGTTGGAGGAAAGTGCTGAGTGTTGGAGGAAAGTGCTGACAGTGAGAAGATCCAACCAGTCCATACTTCAAGAAATAAAGCCTGACTGCTCATTGGAGGGAAGAATAGTAGAGGCCAAGATGAAGCACTTTGGCCACATCATGAGAAGAAAGGAAAACTTAGAGAAGACAATGATGCTGGGGAAAATGGAAGGAAAAAGGAAGAGGGGTCGACCAAGGGCAAGATGGATGGATGGCATCCTTGAAGTGATTGGATTGACCTTGAAGGAGCTGGGGGTGGTGGCGACTGACAGGGAGCTCTGGCGTGGACTGGTCCATGAGATCACGAAGAGTCGGAAACGACTGAACGAATGAACAACAACAACAAGAAAGAGTTTGCTACCTATAGAATAAAGGGAATGTTTTTTCAGAGACAAGTGAGCAGCAATTTCTGACTGAATAGTTTTTTTCCCCTTAAAGCTATATTTATGGACATTGTTGATTTTCTCATTTTTGTATGTTTACTGATTGATCTTGTTTTTCTTTCTGTTTTTACCCATTGAAGCATAAGTATGAAACACATTTCAAAATAAATATCAACAATGCTAATAACCCCAATAATTTCCAATTTTCTCTAGAACCATCAATTTTGAACATGACAGTAATAAATCACAAGTATCATTTTTTACGTTAATTTTGGGGGTTATGAAAAACTGCCTCTAAAGTAGTGGAACAAGTGCCAATTGTGCAAACCTTTCTCTGGCAAATATTGTTTCTTGGCTACTTTTAAATAGGATTTTAGAAGCATTTTGGATCAAACTTTAAAAAATGTGTCATCCTCTTATCAATAATGCTACTTTTTTAAGTGGCAGAAAAATAATGCCTATCACAGCCAACAAAAGAGTAATGTGTAATAGAATCCAGATGTTTTTGAACATATTACTAAGTAATTGCAGTAATAATAATGGACTTAATATCAGAGGAAAACCTTACCTTTAATTACAGTAGTGTTTTTCCAACCCTACTCCACCCCCACCCCCCCACCCCCCCGCCACCGCTGCCTAACTCTAGAATGAATGAAAATAAATTCTATCTAAAATGTAACTTGCAAAGCCTCTTCAATTACTAAGAACAAAGTTTTGTTATCTCTTATCTCCCTTTTGGCAGCCTTTCATGTATTTACTATTCAGTGAACATTTCCAAGCTGTGTGTCTTGAACAGGATGTTTCCTTTAATGGCTTCTCCTGTCCTGCTGCGTCTTCTCTTGAACGCTTTGGCCTCTTGCTGTTCAACTCTGTGGGCCAGAGAACAATGATGGCAAATAGATGAGTTGTGTTGGTCAGTCTGAGCCAGAGCTTGCAGAAATCAAATCAATGCAGAATATACCAGCCAAACATTCTGTTAAGTCTTTGAACTTTCTGAACCTGCCTTTGAAAAAGTAGCCCTAGGTCCCTACTCCTACAAATAACTGTAGGAGGGAGGGATTTCACAAGGGTGGTCCAAGCCATCCCACAGTCTTAAGCGTGAAGCAAGTCCCCCTCATATGTACACCCAAAGAGGAGGAGATTGTAGCAGTCATTGAATTTGTCTAGCCATCTTCCACCCAAAAAGAAGGATGTAATAATGAAGAACAGCACTGTCATATAGTGTTTGGATGTTGATCCAGAAATATGGAAATCAGGGCCCAAATTCCCACACAGCCATGGAAACTCAGTGGGTGAATTTGTGGGTGCAAGTTCCATTTTCTGAGCCTTAGCTGAAGGCAATAGTAGCCTGCCCCCCTCCCCCCATGCCCCCAACAAACATTGCCAAGGAAAACCTAATGAAAATTTACCTTAGGATCAGAAATAGGTTGAAAGCATACAACGATGTTGATAAAGAAAAGTGCCACATCCCCATGTTAGGCAGAAGCTGAAGATCCTTTCTCAAAGCAAGGTCCTGGTAACTGTAGTATTTCACCACTTACAGCTGACTCTGCTATATAGAGCTGACTGTTTCCTGAATATCTCGCTTTGCAGAAACTTGGACCCAGGTCTGGCATATGGGAAGACCAAGTGGAAAGTTCAACTTGGCTGCACAACAACTTTGTTTTGTGTTTTTGTGTTACAGTTCACTTCTCACAGTGCCTGGATGAGAGACAGGCATTCAGGGAGTAATTCGCTTTCCACAGCAAAAACCGTGCCAGGGCAAAATGAGAGTGCTGATGCTACTTCTCATTGAGGCTGCTGTTGGTTACATACCATTCCAACATTTCAAATATGAAAACTGGACTTGTGGCCTTGCAACATCAGAGAGTAGTCAAGATGTGAAAAGTTGTTAATGTGGAAAAACAGATAAGCTGGTAGTGGTTGCAACCATTTGCTCTTTCTAAAACCTAGTGGGAAGGGCAAGGCTCTACCCCAGGCATGGCAAACTTTGCCCAAAACACCAGGAGGGCTGACGTTTGACCGTGCTTGCTCTACCACCTCTTCTCTCAACACTGATGAGCTGAGTACAAAAGGCTTTTGCACTTTGAGCTAAGTTTACAACAACTGAAGTGTTTGTTTATTTACTTTTTATTTTCAATAAGCTGGAGACAAACAGAGATAGTGGGAGAAGGAGATGGAAACTGGGACATTTTAGAAGCAGCTGAAAAAGCGGGACCACAGAATTATTTAGGACTATTCCTGCCAAATTGGGAAAGCTGGAATGTGTGCATTTAAGACAGATGCCTACCTTCAGTTTACAACAGATTTAACATCCCTTATCCAGAAATTTGAAATGTCCCAAGTTCAAATGTTGTCGTTATGGTTACCTGAGATAGTGATACATATGTTTTCTGATGGTTTACTGTACACAAACTTTGTTTCATGCATGAAATTATTAAAGATGGTGTGTATAAAATTACCTAAGTGTGTAAGGTGGATATGAAACATAAATGAATGTTTTGTTTAGACTTGGGTCCCATTTGCATACTATTGCATAATGCATATGCAAATATTCCACAATCTGAAAAGACCCAAAATCCAAAACATTTCTGGCCCCAAGCATTTCAGATAAGGAATACTCAACCTGTCTTGCCAAATGGAGTAGATCAATTAGATCAACTGGAACTAAACACACCTCAACTAAACACACCAGCACCTACTGAAATTGCCTCTTCTGTGGAGCTCATAGAGGAGGGGAACCCATTTTCCTTTGGTGTCTCTATAATATAAATTGTGTTGTAATGTAAGGTTGTGATTTACAATAATCCAGTTTTCTTGGGCATGGAACACAGAACACTGGGATGAAAATAATAGCAAAGTAATAATTTTATTGTGTGCAGACGTAAGCAAATCTTTTTTGTATAGTGAGATACTATTGTAGTTACTTACAGCTCCTAAGGCTGTGAGAACATTGTAGCCAGCCAGGACCCCCAGCACACTTAAGTTTCACTGCACGTTTTTCTGCTTGAAGGGAAAGAGGAATGTCTCTCTATGTTTAAGGGCACTTTGTGAGTTTTGAAGAAAACATTTCCCTCTTTGTAGGATAATAACTGTCGAGCTACTTGAAACAACAGGACCAGAAAAGAAAGAGACAAAAAGAGGAGAAGGAGGAGGAAAGTTTACAATGCTTTGGTTTTCCCATTTACATGCGGAGCATGCCTGTAAACCATTTTGTTGCAAGGAGAAGAGGAGTGTGTTTTTCTTTAAGTTATCAATAAATGGTTCAAGCAGGCTGCCAAGTAATAGTTTGAGAAGCTTGCCAAGAATTTTACCTAATTCACAAATGGATAACTGCTTTTCAAAATGAAATTATTTCGTATTTTGGAAATATCACACTTCAGCAGTGAGTGCAGCAGAGGACATGCCCTGCACTCAAAAGGTTTTAGGTTCAAACTCTGACATCTCTAGTTATAGGGTGTTAGGGAGAAGGTCTGGAGAAAATCTTTGATTCTGGAGCAGTGTTTCCAGGCCATTTTTTTTTTGTTAATTATGGCCTCAAATGGCTGTGACAGGAGCAACAAATTAGAATAATTTATCAATTCAATTAGAAAAAATAGAAGTTTCAATTTAATCCTCTTTAACTGAAAATGATTGATGTGTTGAAATTTCACATAAAAGTAGTTCAATTAATTAGGTTATTAGTTGATTAAATGAGAGAGTATCTTGAGACAAAAATTCTATTTTCTAGTTGGTTCTTAACATAAAGACTAGTTCCCTAGGACTTTTGCAAGACAACTTCTTGTTTTTGTTAGTCCCTCAGGATTGGGAAATTATAATATCAATCATTTGCTGAAGAATAGTACTAGGGCAATGAATTCTGTTAAGAGCTTTTGAGTGACCAGACTCAAGCAGTGATCATTCCCTGCTCCCCTTTTATTACTAAATAATGGATTCATATTACTAAAATGAGATGTTTCCTTATATTTAGAAAATCCAAAGGGCTTCAGAAAGTTGTGGAAAAACATTAAATCTATTGGTAGAGAGGGAGAAAGATAATTTACACAATTAGGATATTTTCACTTAATTTAAGACATTTGAAACATTAATTACATAATTAAAACTTTTAAAAGTAGACCAATGCTTCTCTGTAAAAAATAATTTTTAAACTATAGACAGAACACATGCAGCAAGCACCTCCAAATTTTAAGGCTTGAAGGACAAGAGAAATATCTGCTTACCAGAAAAGCAGAAGGGAAGAAGGCACCTTGCATTTCTTTGGTGGGAGCTCCAGTCAGTCTCTCCTACAGAAAAGGCCCTGCCATGTGTGCCCACCGGTCAAAACCAGCACCTTGAAATGACTCAGAAGCAAACTGAAAGCCAGTACAATTCTTTCAGATGGGCATTAAGTGGCCATCTAGAACAAATGTCTGGCAACATCTGCAGAACTAGAAGTTTCACTTCCAAACTTATTTCAAGATCAGCTCACAAATACCTTCCTTTGAGTCCTTCCCAATATTAGTGACCAGAGTGAAATGGCAGTTCATGTCACTATTTTACTACATCCATCGAAATGTAGACATTTTGCAGTTCTCCTTTAAACTGATCTGTGACCAGTAGAAATCAACTGATAGTGAGCTTCTATTGGGGGAAGAGGTATTCCTTAGTCCAAGCAGAAACATGTCTTGGTTCAGATCTGCTTTCTTTGTTAATATGTGCCTATATCAGATCCATCATGTGCTCTTGAAATTTACAATTTCCCCCCTGGTTTGAGAATTGTCCGGGAAAAGCAGATGATATTGACCCATTAGATGTTACTTTAGCATCACTACCTCATGCTCTTCTTAGGCACCTGATGGGCAACTCTAGTCAAGACTCCATCCACCATTTACATCCCTGCTCTAGTATTCAGGTATCTTACAAATAGATTTCCTCTCTATGTTGTGGGTTTAGTAATTCCTTGATTAGTATACCATTTGTGGGCAAATTCTAGGAAAGGATTCAACCTTGAATCAAGCTGATTGTTGAAGCAGTGTCTGAGTATTAAAAACTGTGCTGGCATCCAAAGAGGAGTGTTGCAGATATGAAGAAAATTTTAGCGGGGTCTAATTTAATCCAGTTCTTGTGGGTTTTTTCAGGCTATATGGCCATGTTCTAGAGGCATTTCTCCTGACGTTTCGCCTGCATCTATGGCAAGCATCCTCAGAGGTGAGGTCTGCTGGAACTAGGAAAAAAGGGGTTTATATATCTGTGGAATGACCAGGGTGAGACAAAGGGCTTTTGTTAAGTTGGGCTAGGTGTGAATCTAATTTAATTATTAACATTTATTTTCTTGGCTGCATTATATATTTTGAAAGATAAATGTTAATAAAAATAGATGCTAGGAAGTATTTTTTCTCTCCACCAGAAGAGGTCAGCCTTGCCCCACGAAACAGCTTTCTTTTACTCAGCTGGCACACAGCCCACAAACCATTTGCTAGAGATAGGGGGTGCAATGTATACAAATAAATTGAAATGCAAGGGAATTTCTTGTTTTCAGGTCAAACAAGATGGGTCATTAAATACCCATTTTTACATTGCATATTATTTTGTTGTGGGAATTTAGTGATGGAAATGGCAAAACAGGTAATTCATCTTCATTTGCCAGGCGGATTGACACATGCTGAGAATCTGAAAAGGGGGCTCAGTTCTGCTCTGATAGAGCAATTACAGAATAGGGGTTATAAAGCTAGAAATGTCACCACAGTAATAGGCACACCAAAGCGGATGGAAACGAAGCTGGACACTGTTTAGCCATCCCTGTCATTCATGTCCCAGGGACTTGCCAATTTATTGTGTAATTCAATTGACAGTGAAAAACGTGGGAGGCTTTACAATGTTGTTTACTTCTAATTTTTTTAAAAAATCCATACACCACTCTTCAGCCATGCAGTCCAGCATGCAAGAAAACTTTTGATTTCAAAAGTTTTCTTGCATGCTCTGGCTGCATTTTAATAGGTGGTCTGTGGTTTACTCTTCTCTACACTCACATGTCATGGACTCCACTTTGTGGCCCCATTTCTTAAGGTTGGCTCTGCATCTCATGGTGCCAGAGCACAGTTTATTTAGCTTTAAAGCATATGAAAAATTAGAATGTCAGAAGACTAATCAGGTCTGCTTCTGCTAAATTGGGACAAATTCAGGATATCCTTATGCTGGTGTCAAAAAGTTGTAAAGTATGCGATCCAACATGTCACTGCATTTCAAAACTTGTAGCCATCACTTAGATATCTTTTTCCTTGCATACTATGAATAAGAAAGGCACTTTAGCACCTCAGAGGAAGATATAAAACACAGGGTTAAACCTGCTTCCCATGGCCAATCTTCATAGTCCATACTTGGGAAATTTGTGCACTTTACAATATGTGTTTGTGGCTTCTCTTGATATGCATGTTAAAAAGAGAACAGCCCTAAGTATGGAATTTGAAAATGTGCCTATTACAACTGTATACCACTCTGATCACTCTTTCTGGATCATAGTGTTGGGGGAGAAGGGAGGGGAGAAGAATTACAGAAACAATAGCAGAAAGAGTACAATTTTCTCCCAATTGAGAAAATTGAATATATAACAAGGTTTATAAATTATTAATAGGATTGAAGGATAAGGACTGAGTTTCCCTGTCTTCTCACAAGAACTTCAGACTATCTAACAAAGTTTATGGGTGATAGATGTAGACCAGATAAACAAAACTGCTCCAGGCAACACACTATTCAGAATTCACCACAATGAGATGAGTACAGGACCAGTAGTTGAGATGGTTTTAGTAAAATAATTAACAACTAATATTTAGACAGGAAGAGTGGCATAGCACTTTGAGGACTAGAGCAGGAAAGTGTGGTTTGAATCTCCACTCAGCCATAACTATCCAATTAGTGACCTAGGCATGTTACACTACCTTGGAAGACAGTGACAACCCTCTCTGAACAAATCTTACCAAGAAAACTCCATCATAGTTTTCATAGAATCACAAAATCCTAGAGTTGGAAGAGACCTCGTGGGCAATCCAGTCCAACCCCCTGCCAAAGAAGCAGGAAAATCACATTCAAAGCATGCCCTACAGATGGTCATCCAGCCTCTGTTTAAAAGCCTCCAAAGAAGAAGTCTCCACCCCACTCTGGGGCAGAGAGTTCCACTGCTGAATAGCTCTCACAGTCAGGAAGTTCTTCCTAATGTTCAGGTGGAATCTCCTTATCTGTTGTTTGAAGCCACTGTTCCACATCCTAGGGCCCTTCCACTCAGTCCTATATCCCAAAATATCAAGGAAGAAAATCCCACAATATCTGCTTTGAATTGGGTTATCTGAGTCCATACTCAGATAATGTGGGATTTTTTACCTTGATATTCTGGGATATAGGGCTGTGTGGAAGGGCTTCTAGTCTCCAGGGCAGCAGAAAACAAGCCTGCTACTTCCTTCCTATGACCTCCCCTCACATATTTGTACAGGGCCATCATGTCCCCTCTCAGTCTTCTCTTCTGCAGCCTAAACATCCCCAGCTCTTTAAGCCGTTCCTCATAGGGCTTGTTTTCCAGTTCCTTGATCATTTTAGTCACCCTTATTTGGACAAATTCCAGCCTGTCAACATCTCCCTTAAATTGCCGTGCCCAGAATTCTGGGAGTTGAAGGCCAAAATATCTGGGTATTCACAGATTGAGAACAACTGCCTTAGAGTCACTTGTAAGCAAATCACTACAACATTAGTTTTTACTGTCCACATTTGTGCAGGGACAATGAGAAGTGATATACTAATCAATGCAGAGATATAGAAAATAATAATAATACAGGAACAATAAGAAAAAATGCCATAAGATCCAAGAAATCAAAGGGAATTTTAAAATGGAGAGCGAAGATGTTCTCTTACCTGGAAGGGGACACATTGTATCATCAAGTAGAAAAAAAAAGATCATGGAGTCAATACAATGAAGAAGTATATATAAGAAATGAAAGGATGACAGATTTGTTGAAGGGAGAACCATTTGAAGACGAACTTACAATTTTAGAAGGCACAAGCTACATTCAGAGCACTTGGGAAAAATAAATCACCAAGAACAGATGGCATACAAATAGAGCTGCTTCAATCTACATTTGAAATGTGGAGATGTCTGCAGATACCATGAATTGCTTAAAAAAGACCAACAAGTAGGTCATAGAGTAAATCATGCCTGAAATATTCTCAGAAGATATATCTTATTCACAGGATTGCTACAAGCCAAGGTCAACTTGATGTCAGTTAACAACAACAGTTGGCCAACCAAGAGAAAGAACAACAGGAATAAGGGGCATAATACTCAGTTTCTAAGCTTCCAGAGAGGCTGGTGTAGTTGTCGTCAATAGATCAATTTCCACAGGTGGTTGGACTGCAGTCTTTGCCAGGAGAACCAATGGTCAGGGATGATAGGAATTGTAATCTAGCAATAGCTGCCTACTTATCACATTTCACTTTTGAGAGGGTGGACAATATTCTGATCCTATTTGTATTGTCCTAGAGCTCACAGCAGTAGAGATAAATTAATTTTAGCTTGGTCGTTATTCTATTTTTCAATGTATTAATATTTATAAAAACAACTGCAATTCAAGGTGGCTAACAAAAGTATAGCGTGAAAAACAATAACTACAACACAATCAGGACTAACTGTTGATTCAACATAATTCATCATTACCATAATCATCCAGTATAACAATTTACAAAATTCAGTCCCAGACAATACAAAGGATTGTACCTTCACACATGAGCCTGTCCAAGCTTTAAGATCTTCAGAGGAGAGACACATAATTTAATTTTGTATGCTTTACAGTTATATGTTACACTTTTCTTGTCTTTTTATAAACTGCCTTGAGTCCCAGTCTGGGAGAAAGGTGGATGTAAACAAAGCAATTGACATATAGTTGGATTTGACTACCTGCCTATTTGACTTCCCACCCATGTGAAGGCAATGTAATTAGGGAAGATGATTTGTTTTTGGGGTTTTTTTCCCCAGAAGATTTTTGCCTGATATGTAGACCAATAGACTAGCTGGAAAATATAGCTGGCCCATTGTTTCTTCAGCTGTTATTCTCATTGCAGTTTTTTTAAAAAAACGGTGACATGGCTCAATAAAATAGAAGGGAGAAGTTGAAATGCAACATACACTAATTTTCTTTTGATGGCTTCATAAATTAGGCAGCCTCTTTCCCAGTATTGACAGGTTTTGTATATTACATTTTCAGCTGCTTTCTTATGGCTGTTCCTTGAGTTGAAAAGATCACTTCCAACATAATGGAGGAGGGGAAAGGAAAGCTTTGTTAAGGACTGGATGGTTGCTTCATCTCACAAATCCACTTGATGGCACTGGAGCCTTACAGATGTTTCCAGAATCTCATCTTTGGGTACCAAATCCTATTATCTAGGTTAGCTCATCTGTATTCAAAAGATCAATGTTGCATTATTACAAAGATCCTTTCAAGTGTAAAAAGGGATGGCACTTCATTACAGAAAGTAAAAGAAACTAATCAAACTTTCTTGGGGAAATCATTGACTTTTTTCAGTAAAGGGCAAATTTAAGAATTTGAAAGTCCGAGATGTGAGCGAACCACACAGGGGGCTTCTTGCTTTGACTTAAATCTTGTGTAACACATTTCTTGGATTTTCATGTAACCCACTGAAGAAAGTGGCACAGTACTGCTCTCTAAATGAATTCCAATTACATAAATGTTGCCACTCACTCTCCCTGAATGTTCGGTTTTCTATCTCTGGCAGCCTGCCCAGTTTGTAAGCGGTTTCATGCACAACAGAGAATTGGAAAAGAGCAAAACTGCCACAAGCTAGCACTGTGCACCAGCGTATTCCAGAGCTTGGGGAGTGTGATTTGCTAAATCTGAATTCACAAGCATTTGACTTTACAATTCAGGGCAGGTATCAGCAAGGGATTAGCAAATATTGCACAAACAATAATTTATTCATGGGATTGCTTTTCTTTTAGGTGGAGCCTCTTTCTGTATTTGCATATGTTGCCTACAAACACATTGCATAGAAATCACGTTTTGTTCATTGCTTGCAATCCAGCGGTCTGCAAATATTAGCAAATTGTGATGCATTAATGCTTGGTTTCTCTTCACTAGATTATTGGATCTGGTAATATAAGTACTCTGATTTTGGTTCAACATGGATTTTTTTTTAAAAAGTACTTTTTGTGCTGGAGAAAAAGCACGAGGATGCAGATACATATAGGAAATGAAAATTGTGTATATTATTCAGTAGTGTCTGCAGCTATGGACACTCTCCCTTGGAAATGTCTGCAAGTTGTTTTTAAAGAACATATGACTGGGCTTTTTAAGAAAAGGAAAAAGAGGATGTAGTTATACATATTTGTGTCTTTCTATCAGCAAGTCTTTGGGCATTGTGTGAACATAATACTTGCCTAGAGAGCTGTTTGCTTTGATTAGCATAGTTCCTTTGTTTGCTTAAGACAAAACATCAACTCCAGTCATTGTTCACCATAGAGAATGATAGCTAGGGCAGATGGAATTACATGTTTTCCACCCCTGCCTTATAGATGTCAACTGTAAACTACAGCATCCTTATAGGCTCTTCGTCAACTTCAGATTTCTAATTGCAAAAGAAATTACAAAGTATTCAAGATACTGTAAGATGGAGAAACAATAGGTTACATTCAAAATAAGCACTATTTTCTAGCAAGGACTTTTGTGCAAACAATTTTTAACTCAATTCTGTGTTCTTGCACATAATAAGAACAGTCTCCCTTGATGTGTGACACCTTTGTAGATCAAGGTGATACTCCTTGAATAAAGGAGAACAAAAAGCATACCAAAGCTAACCTTTAAAAATGTATTTTAGAAGATAGATATCCTTATTTGGAGAAGCCAGCTGCATCCAGTCCACTTGAACTTTATATTTCTCTGGTTTAACACTAGACAGGATAGTGACAACATTCCTTCAGTTATGCTGTGTAGCTATTTCTCTCCTTTCCTACTATATAGCCTATCTAGCTCTGTTTTGGGGGTTTATGGGGGTATCTGACAAATCACTGTGGAAGGGAGGATGTTCAATGAAAGTCTAGCAAGGTCTAGTCTGTACTAGCTGGGCTTTTCTTATATTGAGTATATGTGTGTGTGTGTGTGTATGTGCATATATATGCGTGTATGTGTGTGTGTTAGGCAAGGTTGGGTTCGTTCAAAATCTTCATAATTTGGAATAAATTCAGAAAGATTTGCTTTTTGAAGCAATTTCGAATTTATTTGGGAACCCGGAAGTATCCTTGCCATTTCAAAGCCTTTCCCCCCATTTCTGTTATGCAGCAGTAAGTGAGTCAGAAATGATTCAATTCAGTGTTTCCCCGCTTCTCTTCCCTGGCCTCGGCTCAAGCCAGGGAAGCCGCGTTAAGAAAGCAGCCTGGGTGAATGTCCCTCCCTTCCTCTCCCCTGGAAAGCCTGGGTGAATGTCCCCCCACTTCCTTTCTCTTTCTCTCCATTCTCCTCTCCTTCTTCCTACTCTTTTCCTCCTCTTCCTCTGCTTAAGTGGCTGAGGAGGAAAATGAAAGGGCCTGAGGAATGGTGGGAGTTGAAGTCCACAACACCTGGAAGGAATACCTGATCTGCTCTCAGGCCCCATATACATTTCCATGTAATACATCTTGAAACTGCATTATGTATATACTCAGTGATGTAGACTTCTATCATGCAGATTAGCTGCCTTCTATGAGTCTCCATAATGTATAATGCAGTAGGTCTGCAGTTTGTATCCATTTAGCAGTTTGAATCAGGTTTTGCTGTTTGAGGCACCGGCGGGAAGGTAATGGTGCTACATACAGTCATGCTGGTGACATGACCTTGGAGGTGTCTATGGACAATGTGTCTTTTTGGCTTAGTAATGGAGATGAGCATCACTCCCCAGAGTAAGACAGAACTAGAATGAATGTCAAGGGGAAACCTTTACCTCTACTTTGATCATCTGAATTACATGACAGGAGGAGGAGGATTGCCTCCTCCTCCCCCCCTCCTCCACATTGACAGCCGAGCCAGGCCTGGAGTGTAAGAGTCCCGTGGTCAGGAGTGGAAGAGTCCCTGAAGTTTCCCCAGTGCCAGTGCTGTTTTTTTCCCAACTGCACATGCGTCTCTGCCATTAACGAAGCTGTTTCGGAAGTCTCGAAAGTTTCAAAAAGTTTTGAACATTTTTTTCTATGAAAATTGGAATTAATTTCCAAATCGAACTACCAGTGCCCCCTACATCTGAAACGGGTTTTGGACCATTTTTTTTATCAAATAAGCTATATATATATATATATATATATATATATATATATATATATCTAGTATGAAATATGGAAATTCTGGAAAGTTCTTTTTTAAATTAAAAAAAAACTAAAATTCTTCACAATCTACAGAGGCCAAATTCAGACGTAGCTGTCTCTTGTAGGAAATCTTTGTCTGATTGTTTGTGACTGAAAAGAAGTGGAATTTGTTTGGGGAGAGGGCAGGTTTTGGTGTTATATGTCTTCAAACCATTTCTGAGTTATGACAACTATAATATCTCCCTTATGCTATTTGGGCAGGGGTAAAGCAATCCCACCGCTGCCCCACCAATTATAATAACCGGTCAGATGGCAATACGATCAATCCCACCATCTACACTAAATCATAAAGGCAGTCTTTATGGCCAAACAATATAACTGGACAGGGGGCAAACAGATCCCACCAACTGTCCCTCCTTTAATAAGGAATTCACACCACTTTGGCACTTAGATAACACTTGAGGGGATGTCCCTTTATTTAATCCTTCGCTGCCACCATAAGAATAAATGAACAGGCACCCTCTAGCTATTTAAGATGTTAAAAAGGTTGTTTAAAACACCACCAAGTACTGTCTATTAAAAGGGCTTCTTTGTAGGAAAACAGATGAGGTTGATTTTAAAAGAAAAGGGACTAAATCCACAAATGGCACTTGACTCAGGCTTAAGTTTTAAAAATAACAAGAAAGGTTTATTGAATAAAAGTTACAGAATAAAGCGAATGCAGTTGAATAGGCTTGGCTGTTACAATTAAAGTGTTCTTGTTCTTAAAAGCGTATCGGTTGCATGAGAGAATGGTTTTATCTTTGTTACAGTTCCTATACACAACCCAGCTATTTCTTCTCTAAAATAGCTGTAACCAGTCTGCCACAGCCTACTTTGCTGTGCAAACTACAGGCAAACTGCCTAGTCTAATCACGAACTCCTAGTAGCTTCTCTAACCCTGCTCTATCTCTAACATCAACCAGAACTGAGCTGCCCTGACTAAAAGCAGCTTCTCACTTTCCCTCCAACAGTCTAACTCCGCCCCCTTCTACAAACCAATCATGGCTGTTTCAGGGCTGGCCCAGGCCTAGGCCACTCCCCCTCTCTGAACTGGAGCTTTTTCCCTAAACCAAAATGGCTCCTGCCGCTCCCTGCCAGGCCCTCTAAGCTGAAACTACCTAGCCTGTCTCTCCTGGGCCCTGCCACCCTGGCTGGCAAGGTAAGGGATCTTCACAACAACCAAACATTGAGCCAGTTGTGAGATTTTCTTGGCAAGAATTGTTCAGATTAGTTTTTGCTTTTGCCTTCCTTTGAGGCCAAGGAACTGTGGCTTGCCATAGATTACCCAGTAGGTTTCCATGGTTGAGTGGAGATTTGGACCCTGGTCCCCCAGTGCCCTAGTGCAATGCGCAAACCACAATACCATGCTGTCTTTCAGTGACCAAATAGCAACTTAATTCAACTTCAAAATGTGATTGGATATAACAAGCACTTAAATGTTAAATACTTTTGGGATGATTCAGTATGTCAGTTTCTCTTGGGATGGCCTGGGCAAAAGGAAGGCATTTGTCTAGCCAACAGAGATAGCTTACATGTGTTACACATCATTCTGCCATGCTATCAACTGCCCCTTCTTGCTCCTTTTATCAATTTGTTCATTATCTTCCCAGTGTTGCATTCATTTCAATTTAACTTGTTCTGTTTATATGAAATTCTGTATACTCATGATTTTACAAAATAGACTTGTACCATATATGGAACAAGAAATACCAGATATCCAAGATAGGTTCTGAAAATGAGGAAGCATGACAGATCATACTGCATATGCGCTTTGGCTAATACAGCATGTCAAAGGATTTTAGGGAAAAAAACAGCCTATCCCTTATAGATTATGGAAAACAATTTGATTATATAGATAATGAAAAACAATTAAGTGTTCTAAAAGAAATGGGTGTGCCATGTCATTAAATATCCTGGTCTGCGCTTCTGACAAGAAATCACTATCAGGAGAAAATATGAAGAAACAGAATATGATTGGAAGATGGATCAGGCAAGGAGGCATTTCATCACCTTTCATATTTACTTTCTATGCAGAACATATCATATGGAAAGTGGGTTTGAACTCTGAGGACATCAGTGTGAAAACTGGGAAATAGCAAAGATTTTTGACCATTATTGATAAAAGTAATGGAAGAAATCTCACCACAGATGATTTACAGAACTTTAAAATGTATAATAAGGACAATGAAATAATTTAAAGACTTTTCTATACAATGGTTCAGTTAATATTTAAAAATGAAGATAGTCAAGAGACTGAAAAAAGGTCATACCGGTGAAAGGGCAGATATGAACGAACTAGAAAAGCTCTTCAAATGTGATAATTCATCACTCAGTGCCAAAATCAGAATAATTCATTTCATAGTATTTCTTTTTATTTTTGTATGACTATGAAAGATGGGCAGTAAAAAAAAAAAAGCTTTGACAGGAACTAAATCAATTCACTTGAAAAGTTGTGGATAGGGAAAGTTCTTCAGATACAATGGACTGCTAAAATTACTACTAAATGAATTTGAGAGGAAATCAAGTCACTAGAAACTAAAACAACTAAAGTTAGGTTATCCTACTTTGGACTGATCATGAGAGAACATGGCTTATTGAAAGATATAATAATGCTCAGTAAAGTGGATGGAGGCAGGAATAGAGACACTACATTACCTGTGGATACCTATCTATTTATTTACCGTATTTATACCCTGCCCTTCTCAACCCCAAGGGGACTCAAAGCAGTCTTACAAAGGCAACAATCAAGAAAGCCAATAGCTCTGTGTTAGCAAGACCTAAGATAAATTACCGTATATTCCGGGGTACAAGACGACTTTCTAAGCCTGAAAAATCATCTCAAAAATGGGGAGTCGTCTTGTACCCCGGCATAAATTTTTTTGGATCATTTTTCCCTCGTGTCCCTCGCCCTTGGCATCCCCGCGTGGTGGAGCCTGAGGAGGAGGGAGGGCGGGGGGAGGGAGGGAGGGGGGGAGGGGGCGAGGAGGAGCAGCGGCAGGCTTCGCTACCAAGCTGGCAGCATGGTAGCCTACTGGGCTGTCTTCACCCTCGCCGGCATTGAGTTGGGTCCGCCTCTGCCCTCCATCTCAGTGTAGCTGCTGCAGGAGGGAGCCAAAGCCAGAGGGGTGGGGCCTCTCGCTGCTCCGCCCCGCCCCCGCAGATGGCCCCGCCCCCGGTTCCGCCCCCGCCCCGCCCCCCTCGCTCTGGCTTCAACTCCTGCTGCTTTACCAGACCGGCGAGGTGTTTGCATGCTGTGCTGTCCCCTCCGCCACTGGTCTGCTGCTAGCTTTGCATGCAAACACCCTCGCCGGCCTGGTAAAGCAGCAGGAGTTGAAGACGGAGCGGGGGGGCGGAACCGGGGGCGGGGCCATCTGCGGGGGTGGGGCGGGGCGGAGCAGCGAGAGGCCCCGCCCCTATGGCTTTGGCTCCCTCCTGCAGCAGCTACACTGAGATGGAGGGCGGAAGCGGACCCAACTCAATGCCTGTGAAGGTGAAGACAGCCCAGTAGGCTACCATGCTGCCAGCTTGGTAGCGAAGCCTGCCGCTGCTCCTCCTCGCCCCCTCCCTCCCTGTGCCCCCCCTATGACTTCCTCTCACATATTTACATAGGGTCTCATCATGTCTCCTCTCAGCCTTCTCCAGGCTAAACATGCCCAGCTCTTTAAGCCACTCCTCATAGGGCTTGATCTCCAGACCCTTGGCCTGCTCTCTCCTCCCTATGACTTCTTCTCACATATTTATACATGGCTCTCATCATGTATCCTCTCAGCCTTCTCTTCTTCAGGCTAAACATGCCCAGCTCTTTAATCCACTCCTCATAGGGCTTGATCTCCAGACCCTTGACCTGCTCTCTCCTCCCTATGACTTCTCTCACATATTTATACATGGCTCTCATCATGTATCCTCTCAGCCTTCTCTTCTTCAGGCTAAACATACTCAGCTCTTTAAGCCACTCCTCATAGGGCTTGTTCTCCAGACCCTTGATCTGCTCTCTCCTCCCTATGACTTCTTCTCACATATTTATACATGGCTCTCATCATGTCTCCTCTCAGCCTTCTCTTCTTCAGACTAAATATACCCAGCTCTTTAAGCCGCTCCTCATAGGGCTTGTTCTCCAGACCCTTGATCATTTTAGTCACCCTCTTCCTCTGGACACATTCCAGCTTATCAACATCTCCCTTCAGTTGTGGTGCCCAGAATTGGACACAATGTAATTCCAGGTTTGGTCTAACCACGGCAGAATAGAGCATGGGGAGCATGACTTCCCTGGATCTAGACACTATGCTCCTATTGATGCAGGCCAAAATCCAATTGGTTTTTTTTTGTTTTTTGTTTGTTTTGCCACCGCATGACATTGTTGGCTCATGTTTAACTTGTTGTCCACGAGGACCCCAAGATCTTTTTCACACATACCGCTCTCGAGCCACGCGTCCCCCATCCTGTATCTTTGCATTTCATTTTTGACAGAAGTCAAACTGGAAAGCTCTTATTGACCCAGGGTCCCCTTTCCTCTTTTCTGATCTCTTTTCCCCTTCTAACAATTAAACATCACCTGGCTATGTTCTTGAGAAACTCTAAAACAATTCAAGCTGTCACGGTGATTTAAGGATGAAGACATGTCAAGATGTGACCCAGTAAACATGTGCCATGCCAAATGCTACATTTCTGAAGGATGAGGTCCAATCTGCCCCTCTCTTCTGATAGGAGGTCCTGATTTATAAAGACTGCTTATAGATAAAAATTCTACAAATGCTTTGCCTTCACCTCAGTACTCATCGTACAAAGCCTGACTTCTATTTGCATGCAAGCTTCTATGCCAACATACATGTAATCTGAACCATTTAAAGCCTGCTTTCATACTTGCCAGCATGATGGAAACGACCCAGAGCGTAAATGAAATTCAAGGGAGGAAGAGCAACTATAATGTCCAATGTAAGGTACAATGTCCCTTTCATAGGAACCTGCATGTCAGAAGCATTTGAATTCAAATTACCATATTGAATTCAAATCTGATTTTTTTAAAAAATTATTTGGTGTGCATTGGAAGAGGGGTGGTCTTATACGGCGAGTATATCCCAAACTCTATATTTTAACTGGAAAAATTGGGGGTCGTCTTATACGCCCAGTCGTCTTATATGCCGGAATATACGGTATTAATAACGGAGTGTCTTGGTGGTCTCTCTTAATAGGACTGAATTATCAGTAAGTGAAAGTCAATCTGATGGTAAATGGGTGTGTTATTTTGGATATACATACTTCCCTTTACCTACTTTAAAATCCTTGCAGATACTCATGCTCTTGGCCAGAGGCCCTTCACACTTTATTCCTTTGAAAAGAGAGATTAGTTGGAAAGGAAGAATAACAAACTGCAAGCAAAAAGCAGCACAAATTCCTTTTATCCAGGTGTAAACAGTAGGAAACAAACAGAGAAAACAGATTTTTGTTGACAGTTCCTGCTATTAATAACACAGACAGATATATACATATTTGTTCAGACGCAATGTATAACAAGAACTATGATTTAAAGTAATGTTACTAAAACAATAATGTAATATTGATTAGTATTATCAGACTTTTGCATTATCATATAATGGTTATTCACCACTATAAAATATTTTGAAAGATATTTGGGAAAATTTAGTTTTTAAAAAATAATAATATTTAAGATGCTTTAAAAACAACACAGTGCTTACCAAACAACATCATTTTTTGTTATTCACAAACAACAAATTATATATATATATATATATATATATATATATATATATACACACACATTAACATTAAAGAAGAAAGTAAGAAGGGAACACTCTAGGAAAGATAGATCTAGAGCCAAGAGCAGCCACTAAGAAGGCCATCTCCTAGGTTCCCACCAGATATAGCTCTGAGAATGGTGAGACAAAGAGAAGGGCTCCCCAGCAGAAGTTTGGGCTGATTCTTAAGGAAGAATTAGGTCCTTCAAATAACTTGTACCTGTCATGTATAGGGCTTTATAGGTCAAAGGTACCGCTTTCAATTATGCCCAGGAACAGACCAGCAGCCAGTAAAGCTTTGGCAACAAAGGTGTTGTATAGCCAGCCCTAGTTAGCAACCTGGCAGCAGTACTTTAGAGCAGCTGAGGTTTCTGAGAGCTCTTCAAAAGTAGCCCTACACAGAGTGCATTGCAGTAATTGGGGTGTAACTAATAGGGGTGTGCAAAGCTTTGGAACACCATTTAGTAATTCAGAGATTTGGATGATTCATAAATAAAATTTCCTGAATTACTAATCAGAAAAGACCACTCCAAAACATTTACAAATCAAAACACAAGCCTCCAAAACTTTCAGAAAGATTTGTAAAGATTTATTGTTTTGAAGCTTTTTTTTAAATGTAGCACTCTGTTGCCCAAAATTATCTGTGGTGGGAAGGGACTGGGGTGAGAGGGGGTAGGCAGCTGCATGTTATTTTTTTTCTCTTGCCAGCCAATCAGAAGAAGAAAGCCAAATCACATGTCTTTCTGCAAAGCTGGTCAACTCCTCTCAGTGTCTCTGTGTCTTTGTGGAGTCTGCAGGAGAGAGATAAAGACATGTTCTTTGGAGGTGTGTTCTGTTTTTCTGTGTTTCTTAAAACCTAAAGTTATAGTAGCTTTTTGAGAATTCTGTTTCTTTCTGTTCCTTCATTCAGTCTATAACCTTCCTTTTTGGAAATTATATCCAACCACAAACTGCAGCCCGGTTCTTCTGGTGCAAGCAGAATTCTGGGAAATGTTGTTTGGGAAGGCAAGGACCTTTGTAACATAGTATTCAAAAGTACATTTCCTAGAATTCTGCACCAGAAGAATGGGGCTGCCCACTTTAAAGTCCCAGTGTAGGTTGATCACATGTGTTTAAATTGGAAATTTTTTAAAAAAATCAATGGATGGACTGATCATTCTGAAACTTGGCAGGCCTGTTGCCCTGCTCATGTTGTCTCACTGTCCCATAAAGTGAAAGGATATCTCTTGCAGGTTTTTTTAAATTAATTTTTTTAATTGAAACAATTTTAAAAATTCCTAAAAATCATTAGATGAACGAATCTTTCTGAAACTTTGCAGAATTGCTACCCTGCTTTTGTTGTCCCATTGTGCAGAAATTCAAGGGGATACCTTTTGTAGTTTTTTAAAAAAATAAACTGTAATTTTTTTAAAAAAAACCTTAAAAATCTGTGGATGACAGCACTCATAAAGTTGTAAATGTTCCCTACAAGTGTTCCAAGTTTCATGCTGATAGCCATAAAAATGATGGAGAAACAAGCCTTAAAATTTTGCCACTAATGGAACAAATCTTAATGAAACAATTGTGAAGCCTCTGAGATTTGGATTATGAATTGGAACAGAACACCTCCAAATCTTTACGAATTGAAGCAGAGCCATACAAATTGCCGAAACAAATACTAATCAGATTTCAGCCATTTTGCACACCTCTAATAACTAAGACATGTATCACCATAGTCAGATCTGATTATCTCAAGGAACGGGTACAAGTGATTCACAAGCTTTAAATGTGGAATTGCAGTCCTAGCCACCACTGAAACCTGGGCATCCAGACTCAGAATTAAATCCAGGAGCACACCAAAGTGTTGAAGATACAGTACATCAACAGAAGGGAGTGTAACCTGATCTGCACAAGTTGAATGCCTCTTCCCTGATCTGCATTTCAACTGACTAGGAACACCTCTATCTTATCTCAATTTACCCATATTTACTCGAGTCTAGTGCACCATCAAATCTAATCTGCACCTCAATTATCAAAACCCTGAAACCAAAAAACGCATTTGCTGGCAAATATTATGCACTGTGGCAAAAAAAGTGCACTCTTTTGTAATTTGGCCAAAAAGGTGTACATTACACTGGTTGCATGCTTATAATTCCTTCTTTAAAAACAAATGTATTAGAGTACCAAAGATTCCAGAAATTGAAAAGAAAACCTTAGGTGTATCTATGCTGTAGAATGAATCCATTTTAACTGCCCTGTCTCAATTCTATGAGGTCATGGGGCTGTAGTTTGAGATCATGGAGGCTGCCAAAGAATGCTAGTGCCTTACCAAACTACAAATCCCAGCATTGCATAGCATTGAGCCATGTCAATTAAATTAAAGTTGGTGTCCTTCAAATAGAAGTTCCAGGTACTCTTTTGTTTTGGCTCAACACTAAGATCACTATATTATATGAATCTGATGTACACCCTAATTTTTGGAAGGTAATTTTGCCCAAAAAGTGAACATTAGATTTGAGTATATACAGTATTTTCAATTTGTTATCCTTCATCAAGTTCATTACTGATGACAGGTAATGGTTTAGGACCAAGGCAGATTATTTGGCTTGGGGTGGAAAGGAGTAACGGAGTTGGGTTTCATCCATATATTGCTGTCATCAAAACCCATTACAATGTTTTTATTTATTTCAAAGTACAGATTGATCTTGAAGCTAGTGTGATTGAGAAAAAAAACCCGTATTAATCTGAGAATGGAAAATGTTCATAAGTGAAGCAATCTCTCATTTTCCCTTCATGTAGTTGTCATTCATTAAACATCATTCATAAAAGACAATAACACAAGTGATCTTCAAAATACCTCTTTTCAAAAACTGAAATGAAGGAACATTTGTCACATTACTTTAAAACAGTATGTAACAACAGGTCGTGTGAGGTTTCAAAAGAGGGAGAAATATATTACCACCCAGTGCCCCCACAATATTACACTTTATAACAAAATTTGGGGGGAAATCTGTTCCTGGTTTAAACATGTTATTTTCTTTTTAATTGTGTGGTTCTTACTTTGAACATACTTGTAATGCCCCAGAAACTTTGTTTTTGTTGCTGCCACAAACTATGTTGACTTCATTGAGACTCTATGAGATGTTCATTGAAAAACTATAGCAAAATGTGCTGCAGTTTAATAAACCTTTTCCATGTTTTTATGATAGAACCAATTAGGAAATGACATTTATAATCCAGGAAAAAAAATGTTATATAGTGTTATCTTTATACTAACAAATTTATGAAGTGTATGACCAATCCTGGAACTTGTATAGTCTAATTTTATAGTCTAATTGTTTGAAGTGACAGGTGGTACTTTGTGCCATTCATTTCCATGGGCATTTTAACTGTTTAATTTCAGCTGAGACAGAACTCTTTGAGTTTATTAGCTGATTCTTATGAGGACAACTGGATTTCTCCATGGGGAGTCTTTTCCTAATGTGTCAAGAAGGTTATTCTTCTATCCTGAACAATCTGCAGGCTCTTGAGTACATACACAAAGAGATACTCTACCCTGGTGTTGCTATAGTTACTGTTGTTTTATCCTGTTCCTTTACCTGTTAATGGCAGAGCTGGTGTGTGCTGTTCCGGCACCCCACAGCAAAGGAGAGATGGAGCAGGCAGTAAAGTCGGCAATAGCAGTGTGACGGCTCAGAGTGGAATCAGCAATTTTCAGCTGTCTATACCATGGCAGTGTTGAGCTTACTATTGCAGCTTCAGGATTATGAGCCAGGAATAATTATGATACATCTGTGCATTGCCTAAATCCCATGGACACTGGACTTTGTTTCCTTCTGACTCCTTTTGTGCTGAAAGTCATGTGGAATTTCTCATTTACATGAATCAAGGATAACACTTATTTTTTTCCTGTTTCAAGACTAGGCTGACTTGGGTCCCATCTACACTGACCATTTAAGTGAGCTTCAAACAGTGGCAGCCAGACAACAAACTCTCACAAAAGCATGCAAAAGAAGGCCCTGAATGTGCACCAATGCTCTGTGCTTTGTGGAATCACCATCTGAGCCTCAAACCAGTTCCAGGACTTCTTATGTAATCATCTGCATAGCAAAATTATTTTCTTCAGTGTAGATGGGGCCTCAAGCTATTTCATTTTATCACATTTGTTTTCATTAACAGAAACAACTCTCGCAGTAATGACCAATTCTCACTACTACTTGTTTAGTGACGCTGTGATGCATGTCAGAAGTCCTTAAAATGACCTAAATAACACCTGTTGTGAACAAAGAGTAAGGTTAGAGAAGTGAAACAGAGAGAGAAGTAGGAATTAATCAATGGGTTTCAAATCAACAAAAAGGCTCCTTTTGGATTCTTGGACTGCAAATTGCAGCTTACGTGAGCACCTCTAAAATTTATTCAGCCTTTTCCTTGTGAAATCTGTCCATATTTTATAGCCCTTGCACTTCACCCTTGTTGTTTATAGTGTTATGGCAATTGCATCCATAAATTACCCATTTGACACCAACTGTATTTGTACAGAATATCATTGCTGAGCATTGCAGATATTTTTAAATGACAGCAACAATGAAAGGGGCTAAAATTGATTCAGGCAGAGTTTGACTTTCCAGCAAATATACTAAATATCTGCATTAAAATATGTCTGCACTGGACAATACTTACATAGTTTGTTCTAATATTTGTTTTCTGAATTCTTTCTACGTGGCATATTTTTGTTGGCATCATTTAACCCAATAATACACTCCCCCTCCAATTAATTTTCCATTGCTGTTGCCATTCTCATATCTGTGTCCATTCTGAGAAATGGAATTTTACAAAATGCTACCATTTACCCTCATCACACATATTTTTCTTAGCACTCACAGAAGAAGAAGTCAGCAAACAAAGTCAGCAACATTTACTTTCTCTCTCTTCCTTGAGAAGGGAAACAAAAAATTGTTTTTGATGAAGGGAATGTGTTACATGCCATAATAGGCAAGGTGATGAAATTAGAGAAATTAATGTTCAAAACCAAATAAACTGCATTCTTGGAAACTAGTGGAACTTCCACATATACTGTCAGAAACATGGATTTAGCAAGACTTTCAGAAAGGGCTCTCATAATGCTCCCAAAATACTCTTTTGACAAGTTGCTAAACTAAACTAAACTAAACTAAACAACTGTTAGGCAGATTTTTAGCTGATGCCCGTCAATGGGTAATTGTTAGCTTGAAAAGCTGTGAGCAGTAGGGCAATGGATTCTGTTCAGGACCCAGCATGATTTATACATATGTATTAGAGCTGGGCGGTTTCGTTTCGTTAAATCGTAATTCGTTAATAATTCGTTAATTTTTTCAATTACAAAACAATAACGAACCATTCTGGAGCAATTATTAAAAAAAATGAATTTTCAAAAACGTTTTGTAAATGCTTCGTATTTCGATATTGTATTCGTTTCGTTATAGTTTTGAGGTCGTTTCGTTATTATTTCCGCATGTCTGGGCCAGTTTTATGGTTTAATTAGTGAAAAAAAATTATAATATCACACCAACAGTCAACAACAGAGGGAGAGGGAAGCTTCAGAAGGTTTTGGAGGTTTTTTAGCGTATTTCGCGGTCACGTCCGCCATTAACGAATCGATTCGTTATTGTTTCGGAAATCGATTCGTTAATTTTTTACCATTTACGAAATTTCGTAAATATCGAACTTTTTAAAAGGAAAATTTTGTAATTATTTTAAATATCGAAACAAAAAAAAACCCCAAATACAAATAGATTTTAGAAACAAATTTTTCCGTTGTTACCCAGGCCTAATATGTATAAATATTTTTGGCCCAAAATTATTGGGGTTGGGTCATCAAATTTGTGGATGAGATCAAACTGGGGCAAGAGAACAATACTTAAGAAGACAGAAACAATATTTGGGATAATCTTGACAGAATGGAGAAGTGGAAACGAATGGTTGAACTGTAATTCAACATAGATAATGCATTTAGCTTCTTTGTGTGCACACAGCTTGCGACCCCTTGGCTGAAGTCCTCGGCTGCTGCTTAGCTCCATGTATCAATAGCCAAACACAGCTAGGTTTAGCCCAAGACACACACGAGTGGATGCAAATTGTGTAAACTGTGCACTATACTCAAACAGCAAAAATATGAAAAAAGCAGCTTTTCATTAAGCAGAGAGAGTTGTAGCTCTCATAGTTGTCTACTCTCTTTCCCCCCCCATCCCCCTCACCTTTTTTTTGTTGCTGCTGTATTTCATTGGACCAATTACTGGGCCATTCGTTTCACACGTCTTTAGAGTTAGAGAGCTGGCCAAAGTCAGTATTTTTTTGTGCGTCAGGAGTGACTTGAGAAACTGCAAGTCATTTCTGCTGTGAGAGAATTAGCTGTCTGCAAGGATGTTGCCCAGGAGGTGCCCAGATGTTTGATGCTTTAGAGTTAGAGAGCTGGCCAAAGTCAGTATTTTTTTGTGCGTCAGGAGCGACTTGAGAAACTGCAAGTCATTTCTGCTGTGAGAGAATTGGCTGTCTGCAAGGATGTTGCCCAGGAGGTGCCCAGATGTTTGATGCTTTACCAGCCTTGTGGGAGACTTCTCTCATGGTTGCACATGGGGAGCCGGAGCTCAGAGAGCTCTTCTGCGCTCTCCCCGTATTTGAACCTCCAACCTGTTGGTCTTCAGTCCTATCAGCACAAGGGTTTAACCCATTACTCCACTGGGTTCAGTATGGATGAATGTAATAAGAAAATCTTGAAAATCTGTAGAGTGTGTTGCATATGCCAAAACAAATAAATAATTACAATTAGGGCATTAAAATGGGACGTGTATGGAATATTGTGACAAAGGTGCTGGAACATCTGACAGAAAGTAGATTTATTTTGGGTTGTTGTAGGTTTTTTCGGGCTATATGGCCATGGTCTAGAGGCATTTTCTCCTGACGTTTCGCCTGCATCTATGGCAAGCATCCTCAGAGGTAGTGAGGTCTGTTGACCTCACTACCTCTGAGGATGCTTGCCATAGATGCAGGCGAAACATCAGGAGAAAATGCCTCTAGACCATGGTCATATAGCCAGAAAAAACCTACAACAACCCAGTGATTCCGGCCATGAAAGCCTTCGACAATACATTAGATTTATTTTATTAAACATTATGAAATGCTCACCTTTTTCACACAGAGATGAATCCAAAGGTTAGATGCAGCTGCTACAGAAACCATTACATGGCTTTCAGTTATGTGGCATGGGAAAAGTTTCTGTTCCCCTGAATAAGTGTGTGAGGACACAAGTTGCAAGCAATGAGCTTGATGCCCTCAATAAGAATTCTGCCTCCACCCCCCCCCCTTGGAAAATTTCTTTCAGTTCCCAAATCTCTAGCATTTTTTCTAGAGAAAGAAAAAGTGAACAAAGGAGTGAGAACAGACAAAAACACAACAGATGAAAGATTTCCAATGTCTCACTCTTTGCAACGTTGGAAGGGAGGGGGGCTGCATTTTGCTCATCTCCTCCTCCCCCAGCTATATCCCTGAATGTGAGCTATCTTGCTCCCCAGTTTTAATTTAGAGATAGGTGAGATATAAATCTAAATAGCCACAAGATATATAAAAAAGAGTGGCCCCGCCAATCTTGCTATGTTGCTCTCCACTCAGACATAGCTTTTCCTACTTCCTTGAGTTGCTCCTGTCTGCACAATTCCCTCCTCTCTGTGATGGACTGTTGACATGTTGATCTAATTTCCCTCTGTTTTCCTGTAATGATCACGATTGTTTCTGCCCTTTCTGGCCCATGATGGGGGAAGCAGTCCCGGGAAAGTGAAAGGAAACAACCAGGCTTTAGCATGGTTCTTGTCACTGGTTCCTCACAGCTTAAGTGATACAGGGCTGAAATCCCCTGCCATTTCATTGTGATTTATGGAAGCTAGAGTGGAGCACACAAAGATATCAAGCAAGATTGCCTGTTGCTTTCAAGTGCTATTTTCTTTACATTTTGACATTTTGTTTGCTCAGGAAATGTTTCAACTGCTTCTCTCCCACCTTTTAAAAAATATAATATAAAAAACTCTAAGTGATGCCTGGATTGTGTTCTGGCAAAGAAGTGGATCTACTGAAAAAAGACTTTGGCTGAAAGGTTGCTTTAAATGCAAGGGCTTTTGTTGCAAAGCACAATATTCTAGAATGTACACCATGGGTCAGACGCCTTTCCACTGAAAATAAGCTGTATCTCCAAGAAGCCCAGGGTGGTATAGTTGAAACTAAGCCCATTTTATTATGAGCCTGATCCTGTGTGATAGGTTAGGCTGGGAATTGTGACATTTGCCACTGAGCAAGCAATTATGTTGATTCGAGTTCTTGGCCCAATGCCTTAATCAATACATTAATTAGATTGATACTCTACTTTTCAGGGGAGATTGACAGCATCCAGTTAGAAGGCATACAAAAGTACAATGTAAATAAATAGAAGGTTGTCTTTTTGAATGTATTTGTCTTATCTTTTGGGCATGGCTGTTGTTGAACACCACAACCCCTGCCTCTAATAAAAATGGATTTATAGTTAAGTATTTATAGTTTTCCAAGGGCAACAAACCAGAATGAAATAAAGTGGCATCCTCTCTTTTGCATGAAGTCTTCCAAGCCCCACTGCCTCCAGACCCTTGCTTTTCTCCTCCCTCCTCCTAACTTCATCTTCTTCTTTCTAAGCTATTTTCCCAATGGAGGGGTTAGTATTGTGACTCCTCTATCCTCCTAACCATAAGCTATATTTTATTCCGCTGTATTCATATAAATCTATTAAATATATTCAATTTTGCAAGAGTGATTAGCCTCTGCCTGATCTAGGTCAAGATGAAAACCATCCACAAAGGAAATTTGGCCATTTCAACATTCTTTATTTAGCTGGACTGAGGAAAGCTACCTTTACATAATCCCATTATTTCCATGTTCAGACACCCAAAGACAAGACTAAGATCAGCAGTTACCATATTTGTATTAATTATTATTATTATTATTATTATTATTATTATTATTTAACTTTATTTGTACCCCGCTAGCATCTCCCGCAGGACTCAATGCGGCTTACAAAGGCCAAGGCCAACAATACAATACAACAATACAAACCTAAGCAAATTAAAATAACTAAAGCAATCTAAAACAACAAGCAATGAACAATCCATTAAGACACAATAAAACTGGGCAGGGCCAGAGTAAGGGTACAAGGGTTAAAAGTGCTGGTGTGACAGGTGGAAATGGGGCTTATGGACAAGCGCAGTGTGCAGTGTGCAGTGTGCAGCGATCTTGGCTTTAATAAAGTGCTTGTGGGACTTGGTAATGAAAAGTTTCCTATTCGGGAAAGGCACATCGCAACAGCCAGGTCTTCAAGTTCTTTCTGAAGACTGCCAATGTAGGGGCCTGTCTAAGATCCTTGGGGAGGGTGTTCCAGAGTCAGGGGGCCACCAAAGAAAAGGCCCTGTCTCGTGTCCCCACCAAGCGCGCTTGCGACGCAGGTGGGATCACGAGCAGGGCCTCTCCAGATGACTGAAGAGAGCATGTGGGTTCGTAGACAGAGATGCGATCACACAGGTAGGCAGGTCCCAAACCATTCAGGGCTTTGTAGGTAAGCACCTGCACCTTAAATTGGGCTCGGTAGATAAACGGCAGCCAGTGGAGCTCCCTGAACAGGAGGGTTGACCTCTCTCTCTAGGGAGCGCCAGTCAACATCCTGGCTACTGCTTGTTGAACCAGTTGGAATTTCCGAGCCGTTTTTAAGGGCAGCCCCACGTAGAGCGCATTACAGTAATCCATCCTAGAAGTTACCAGGGCATGGACCACTCCATCCAGATCAGCCTTCATGAGGTACGGTCGCAGTTGGCGCACGAGTCTTAATTGTGCGAAAACCCTCCAGACACCGCTGACGCCTGAGCCTCAAGCGTAAGTGATGAGTCCAAGAGACCTCCCAAACTGCGGACCTGTGGTTTCAGGGGGAGTGTAACCCTGTCCAACACAGGTTGCCACCCTATACCCCAGTCGGGTTTGCGATCGACCAGAAGGACCTCTGTCTTGTCAGGATTGATCTTCAGCTTGTTCCTCCTCATCCAGATAGACACAGCGGCCAGGCACTCGTCCAGCACCCGAGAGGCCTCCTTGGAATTCGGTGGAAATGAGTAGTAGAGTTGTGTGTCATCTGCATAGAGGTGGCACCTAACTCCAAAACTCTGGATGACCTCTCCCAGCGGTTTCATGTAGATGTTAAAAAGCATGGGAGACAGAATAGAGCCTTGTGGGACCCCACAGGTCAAAGGCCAGGGGTCCGAGCAGGCGTCTCCCAGCTTCACCATCTGGGAGCGACCCTCCAGGAAGGATTGGAGCCACGACAAAACCGTGCCCCCGAGACCCATCCCAGAGAGGCGACCCAGAAGGATACCATGATCGATAGTATTGAAAGCCGCTGAGATGTCCAAGAGAACCAACAGTCACACTCCCCCTGTCCAGTTCTCTACAGAGGTCATCCACCAAGGCAACCAAGGCTGTCTCGGTGCCGTGACCAGGCCTGAAACCAGACTGTGACTGATCTAGGTAGTTGATGTCATCTAAAAAGCCCTGGAGCTGGGAGGCGACCACCCGCTCCAGCACCTTATCCAAAAAAGGGAGGTTGGAGATCGGTCTGTAATTGTTGAGCACCGTGGAGTCAAGGGAGGCCTTTTTGAGGAGTGGACGAACCACAGCCTGTTTCAAATTAGATCCCTTGCTCCAACGATGCATTAATGATCAACACAAACCAATCAACCAACTCCTCCTTGGCCGATTTAATTAGCCATGATGGGCAAGGGTCTAGAGTCGAAGTGGTCGCCCTCACAGCTCCAAGGACCTCTTCCACGATCTCAGGAAGAACAAGCCTAAAAGAATCCCACAAAATTGGACAAGCAGATGCCTCAGTTATTATTATTATTATTATTATTATTATTATTATTATTATCTTTATTTGTACCCCGCTAGCATCTCCCGAAGGACTCGATGCGGCTTACAAAGGCCAAGGCCTCAAAACACGACACAACAATATAACACCAAAAGCAAAATTAAAAACAGTAAAGCAATATTGATGACATGCAATAAACAATAGATCAAGACACAATAAAAACTGGGCCGGGCCAGAGTAATGGGTACAGGATTAAAAGTGCTGATGTGGCAAGTGGTATACGAGGATTATAGGGCAAGTGCAGTGTGCGGTGTGCAATAATCTTAGTTCTACTAAAAGTGCTTTGAGGACTTGTTATTGGAGATTCCTATTCTGGAAAGGCACATCGGAACAGCCAGGTCTTCAAGTCCTTTCTAAAGACTGCCAAGGTAGGGGCCTGTCTAAGATCTTTTGGGAGGGTGTTCCAGAGTCGGGGGGGCACCTCATCTGGTATTGTGATGAAATTGGAGTCGAGCTCGAGATGTATCTGAGCAACGTTACCTGCAAAATGGTGTGCGAACTCGCAACACCGAGTTGCTGGGTCGTCGAAGGTCTCCTCCACCACAGGTGGGTGAAGGAGTTCCCCGACAACCCGAAACAGCTCCAATGATCTATTTGCTGCAGACGCTATACGGGTGGTCATGAAAGATTCCCTGGCCACGCGAATAGCCACAAAATATGCCTTAAGAGAGGCTTTAGCCTGTGCTTGGTCAGACACGTCCCGGGATTTCCTCCAGATGCGCTCTAGCCCCCTTCTCGCGTGGTTCATCACAGCCAGCTCCCCAGTGAACCAGGGAGACGGCCTGTCACAATGCAACGTGATAGGGCGTGATTGTATCTATCGCCCAGGACATCTCCCTGTTATAGAGATCGACCAAGGCATCAACAGGATCGTCAGGCTCCATGGCAGGAAGAACCCCAAGATTCCTCAGGAATCCATCCAGATCCATCAGTCTCCTGGGGCGGACCATCTTAATCTGTCCTCCACCCCTGCAGAGGTTAAGGGTCGCAGAGAGCCTCAAACTGATCAGATAGTGATCAGACCATGACACCGGAAGGATGTTTTGTTCTTCCACTCTGATCATTCCACTGTCCGCCACAAAAACTAGGTCGAGTGTGTGTCCAGCCTGATGGGTGGGTCCAGATATAATTTGTGACAGTCCTATGGTCGTCATGGCGGCCATAAAGTCCTGTGCTGCGCTGGACAAGGAGGTCTCAGCATGGATGTTAAAGTCTCCCAGTACCACCAGGCGCTGGAAAGCCAAGGCCGAATTGGTGACCACCTCTGCTAGCTCAGACAGGGAACCCGCTGGGTCGCGGGGTGGGCAGTACACCAGTAGGAACCCCACACTGTCATGGTTCCCCACCTTCAGGTGGATACACTCAAACCCAGATGCCTGTGGAACAGTGCATCTGACCACGGCGATGAATTGCCAAAAGACCACTGCGACCCATCCTCCCCGCCCCCCCCCCCTGCCTGGCCTGCTGATGCACTCCGAAACCCGGTGGACACAGCTGAGTGAGATTTACTCCCCCCAGCTCATCCAACCAGGTCTCAGTAATGCACGCCAGATCCGCCCTCTCATCCAGGATCAGGTCCTGAATGGCAGCGGTCTTACCATTGACGGATCTAGCGTTAATCAGCAGGACCTTAAGGCCAAGGGGACTGCCTTGGAGCCTACCACTTCCTACCTTCTCCAGGGTCGCAAGAACTCTGTTGCGCTTCTCCCTGGGGCGTTGGTGATCAGCAAATCTCCTCCCCCACACAACCCGAATGGCGCCCCCCTCCTCCGGTTCCCCCCCCTCCTACCTGGTTGGAATTTGTGGCTAGTCAGCTCCCAGAGGAAGTGAGGCTGGAGTATAGTCTCCCTTGGGTTTCAGGTAGGGATGTTTCCGATGCTGAGGTGGACAGAGAACCAGCAAGGGAACTGAGAGGGCTGAACAGGGGAAGTGTTCTTGGGCGGGAAAGTGTGGCTGATTGTGTGGAGACAACTGGGGCCGATGGGGTCTCAAATTGGTACAGACCAGGAGGAGGGGCCCTAATCGGGGAGCTATCTTTGGCTTTATCAAGGGGACCTGATGGAACAAGACGGGAAGGTACCCCGGTGTCAAAGAGGGGGCGAGTATGGGGGTCCACAACTACCCTTCTGATGGTAATGCCCCATTTCTTTAGGCAGGATCGCATTGCCAACAGCTCATCGAGCCATAAACTGTCTTCTGGTGTAATTAAAAGACGGGTGGAGCGGTCAGGTATCTGAAAATCCCTCTGCAGCCATGTTATGGCTTTCAATCTTATCTCCCATGGTCTTTTTCCTAAGATTTGAGCCAAGGAGTCTCAAATCTCCCTCCTAGAGGTCCATCTGCCTCTGTTAATCAGTAGGTCAGCAATGTCCACTGCAAAATTGTCTGTTAGGAGATGTTGATCCTGGACACAAACTGCGGTTGGCTGAGCAATGGGATTTGATGTTATATTATCAGTCGTCCTCTGAGAGTCCATCAAGGTTGACCGCCAATCCAAGATCTTCTCATTCCTATGCATACCCAACATTCCTCGCCTTCCCTCAGTCATCTCATCATCCATCCCTCCTTCCACCCTAGGGTCCACAGAGCCTTTCTCTGCATTCAAACACAAGTCCTCGGCCAAGTCTGCACACGGGGAATTGTCTGACCTTGGGGGATCGGATTGCACTGATGTTCTTGGGAGAGAGGCAAGACCTCTAAAGATGTGGTCCATTTTCTCGTTCATAATCTTAAGTTGAAGCAACAAAAGGTTGAACGATTCCCTCAAGAGGTCATAAAAGTGTGATAGATCGTTCTTCACACGAGACTCTGTTTCAGCCATTCCTATGTCTAAATAAGTACCACTCACACCACTGACACCCGTCCACTCTTACCAGATCTCACTCAGAACCAACTTCCGTCACAATCATTCACTCCTCCAGACACTCCACAGGGTCCCATACTCTCCTCATTCTTCCACAATTTCTCTTCACTCTCTCAGCAATATATACTTCCTATGTTTACACACCTTCACACACATTCACTCCCCCCCCCCCCCATACCCAACCATGTACCATCCACACCTTCCTATGCCAACAGATTCTTCTCAGCAGTCAGTCTCTTGGATTCTCTTGGGTCCACTTCATACAGAACATTACTGTATGAAGTAACTTTTATCTGTTTATATAATCTACCTATTTCCCAAGTCTGAAATGTATAAATTGTACTTTTATTCTACCTTATTCTGAAATGCACTAAATGTAGGAAACTACCTGAACTTACTTACTTACTTACTTACTTAGGCATACTTACTTACCTGAACTACCTCACTCATGTCTAGGGTCATCATTCAGGAATGCATTCTCAGCCCCAAGCAAAGAATATAACAACAGATAGGCAGTAGCTCCCAACAGCTCAGCTGCAGCCACCTCAATGGACTTCCTTTGGTTATTGATTATAGTTAGCAATGGCAGTACCCTCTCTATTTATTGCAGTCCAAATTCCATATCATGACTGATACTGTTGAGAGTACAGGTTCTCCCATGTCAATGAAAGTTGCCAATGTGCCTTAAAGTCATTGTCAGCCTCATGAATTTCATAGGATTTTCTTAGACAAGGAATACTTGGAGTTGGTGCTACTAATTCCTTGCTATGAAACAAAGCTTACAACACTTCACATTTCTTGGTTTCTTATCCAAGTTGCAGACCATTTTTAGCTGCCATGCATTACATCCCAACAAAGCCATGAACCTTCCTGAGGTAGAGATGACTGGTCAAATCAATGATTCTTTAGCCTACCATAGCTCACAGAGTTTTAGGGAAAAACTGGACTAATGCTGTGTTTATATATATCTCCTGAATTCTAAGAAATAGTTAGAAGGCCGTAGTTGTATTTTCTGCTTCACCTTTTTGCTTTTTTTGATAAATGGATCCTCAGATTTGCAATAACAACAACAACACCTGTATTCTTATACCCTGCCACCATCTCCTCAAAGGGACTCGGGGGTGGCTTACATGGGACCAAATGTCCATAAGACAATAAACAAGCAATCCATCAAACAAAAACACAATGAAAATAAGAACATAATCAAATGGAGCATTTGTCCAGTTAGAAACAAAGTTAAATAGACATAAAAGTATAAACAAGACTTTTACAAGAGTTCCCTTGATTGAAAATATGATAGCAGAGAACAAGGCTGAGTGAAACAATTTCAAGAGAGATTCACAGCAAGCATCAGAAATTCGTGTTCCCTATTCCTTATTATAATCCTTTGATGAGAGATTCACCTTACATACAAACTCTGGGAACTAGTGATTGTTTTAAACAAAGTTTGTTAATGAACAAGTATCTGCAATCAGAATGTGATTCTAGTTTTTAAATTACATTTGTGTAGAACAAACCATGGTTTCCTGAGCTTGATCATACTGTAGAACTGCAGTTTGCTCTTAAAGTATAAGCAGAACCTTTCTTTTCCTTCTTTTACATGAGAAGAAGAGAGGGCTGTGGTGAGCAGAGCACCCAATCTTGAGACAGATGTGTGGTTCTTCCTGATCACCTCAGCCAACTTTTCTACCTCTATTATCCCCCAGATATCAAAGTTCATGTTGGCTAGGAATTTGGAGTAGAGGTTGACCATTCCTTATCTGGAATTCTGAAATCTGAAATACTCCAAAATCCAAAACTGTCCATGTGGGTATCTTTGCTTTGTGGTGACTCAGTGTACACACACTTTTTTCCATTCAAAAACTATTTAAAATATTGTATAAAATTGCTTTCAGGCTATGTGCATAAGAAATGTTTTGTTTTGTTGTCTGGGGGAGAGATGCATATTTTTGGACAAATTAAAATACTGTCTTTTCTGATGGTACAATCATCTCCATTTCTAAGCCGAAGAGCCAGCGTTGTTCGTAGATTCCTCCAAAACATGTGGCTGGCATGACTGCATGGAGCGCCGTTACCTTCCCACCTATTGGTCTACTCACATTTACATGTTTTCGAACTGCTAGGTTGGCAGAAGCTGGGGCTGACAGCGGAAGCTCATGCCACTCCCCACATTCAAACCTGTGACCTTTCAGTCAACAAGCTCATCAGCTCAGCGATTTAACCCATTGTGCCACCGGGGTCCCCTCTATGAGTTTGGTTTATGTGATTTCAATGTTTTTTAGTAGATTTTTTAATTTTTATACTTCATGTTTAAATGCCCTATTATCTTACGAGAATTTGTCCTATTGTATTGTATACTTAGTCATATGTTATTGGATTTATGATTTAGTTTATGTATATAAGGCAATGAATCTTGCCATGATTTTTGTAAACCGCTTGGAGTCCTCCCAGGGGTGAGAAAAGCGGTATACAAATACTGTAAATAAATAAATGAAAGATGTTTAGGCTTATGTCCAATTTCCAAGATATTACATTGTGTACAAATACAAGTATTTTTTTTTTAAAAAAATCTAGTCCCAAGTATTTCACATAAGGGATACTCAAGCTGTGCAGTGCATCTAGAGGTGCCAGAATGTTGGAAGAATAGTATAAACCATATTTTCAGCTAATTGTGTTTTCAAATATGATGAACATGTGTCACTTACTATTCTTATTCTGTTGTAACATTTAACACACTGTAGTTGAAATAATTTTCCCTGGTGAATATTAAAAGAATGTGCTAGTCTTAACATCATAATTAATGCTGTTTTCTGAGGCAGTACTGTAACACTGCTGAAATATTGAATGCACCAGTTCTCATCAAGATTATTCTTGGCAGCTCCAGATAGCATAACTTTCATGTTCTTGTTATATGAACGTCCACTTTTCTATGGTCCATGAAGCAACCGTCCTATACGTCTGCAGCATAGCTATACTTTGTAAAATTGCTCTTTTCTGTCCATGTGCACAAGGCTCTATTTTCTTCACTAGAGATGGATTAGGAAAGACAGGCATTAAATATTTTTTAGTTCTGCCATAGAATATTAACAAAGAGCTGCTGTTTCTTTTCTTTCTTCCTTTCTTAAGTTGACGGCTTCTTTCTTTGCCTTTATTTTTTCCCCCTTGAACTTATGCAACCCAATTTCTTGCTTGTTTTCGGTTCCTTTTCCCAGTACGTGATGGAAGGTTTAGCCTGTGATTGAGCCACAATAATTCTATTAAGCCTGTCTCCCTACTATTTTATCTCATTAATTGCTTGATCACTCGTAATAAAAATAATCTGTCATTAGCTTACAACTTCAAAGAGCCTCGTCTGATGATCAAGCTGCTCTTTAACAGCTCTTTAAACAACTCTTTATATTCAATAGGTTAACTTCAAAGTGTACCTTGTGGGTGTTTGGATTTGAGCTGACAGGTAAACAGTAATTTATGACCAAAGATAGGGAGGTAATGAAGTGCTTGCTTAACCATAGATGCTGTCCTTTTCCTTCTTCTAAAAATAAATTAAAGAGCTTTAAAATTATCAAAAGGTTCAGTTTTGACAACACTGGAAACAGATTACCCCATTTGCCAGTGGAGTGGCAACAATTGTTCATCAGACTTAGCCGTTTTTCCATGCAATAGAGTGTGGGTGTTTTATTTCACACATGAGACATGAAGAATGTCTTCAGTAGTTTTGTTACTGGAAAAAAAATGCAATCACTAAAATGCTAATTTGTATTACAAATGCCCCACTTGTATAGTCTCTTTTTGCAAATAAACTGTGCCATTTTTAGGACACATTCATATGAGATTAAGGCAAGTCTCACAGATCTACATCAGTGAATGGAGTCCCAAAGTTCTACCTCAAATGTATGCTTGCTTATTTAATTTGTATTCTAGCTTTCTCCCAATATGAGATCCAAGGCAGCTATGTTGTTGGACTACAACGGGATTTGCAGTTTGTTGAGTCATTAAAGCTAGAATTGTAAATACACCTCCCTAAACTGCAGATGCCAGGAATCCATAGGATGCTGCCATGACAGTTAAAGTGGAATCATGGCAGTACTATTATACAGTATGATGAGGTTTTCTTCTGGACTGATTGAAATTCTGAGTGTTTTGTAGCATACAGTTGCAGATATGGCTACTGTATGGTGGACATAAGAGAGGATCTTCCCAATGAGACCATAGGATGCCCTTTCTTGGGAGGTGCCAAGCCTCTCTGTTGCCCTTTTGTTAGCAGAGAAAGACCGTTTAATTCAGGAACTCTGTAGCAAATAACTGGATTTAAATTATGTTGGGCTTTTAATGCTTTTACTAATGTGATGTGTTTATTTTTCATACATGTTTTAATTTATTGTGCATGGCATGATCCCCTTATTCATGGATTCAATATCAAGGTTTCATTTATCCACAATATTATCCCTTTGGGTTTGTGGGTCTCTCTAGGTTCTCAGTGGGATTATATGGTTCGCTTAGAGGCCAATTACAATCAAAATATGAGCTCTTATCTATGGTTTCAGGTGTACACAGGTGGTCTTGGACTGTATTCCACTTTGATACAGGGGTCATGCTGTATTGTAACATTTATAGCTTGCTGTGTCATTCTGATGTGTTTCTGTGTGTTCTAGGCCACCTTGTTTTCCAACTTTGAAAGAAAAGCAGAGCACAATTAAATTAAAAAAATGAAATGCATCAGACCACCCTCTCTCTTTTCATCCATCTTTCCTTGGAATTGTTACTCAGTGGTGATGGCCATAGCTGTCTCAGTGACCATATTAGTCCTTTAGATCATGGCTGCTAAGTCAGAATCTGGGAGCCTATTTAACTTAGCTCTACCTCCTGGGACCCATTTCTATGCAGCTGTCTCCCTTGCCACTTTGTTTCTCCTGATCCTTCGCCCTGTGTTTTCTCTAGCCAAAGTGACATTTTCACTGTGCTCACAGAAGCCGAACGATTATGTAGTTGACACTTTCATTCCCTCAGCTGTTAAATATATTTTTGAATGATTCATGACATCCAAACGGATCAGCTTTAAATGGATATCACAATATAAATTGTTTCCCTCTGTCATTTAGATGCTTATGGACATTCCCCTATAAAGTGTCAGTCACTTGACAGTGGTCATAAGTAAAAAAGAGTAGGAGAGCCTACTTTCACCCCATCTCCCTGCAAGTGAGTGTGCAAGATACAGAATTACTTTCTTATACAGCTGAAAAATAAAATGTATAGAATTTAATTCAGCAAGAAGAAATTGACAGTTGCTTAAATGCTTTTAAAGACAGGGGTGTGAGAAAGATTCTTGCAGGAGAAAGACTATCAATGTACATTATAGGGCTGTGCAGAGCTTCGGAGTTCAATTTCAAAACTCAGAGATATGTATGATTCATTAATATGAATCTCTAAATTACTAATTGGAAAGGGACCCCTCCAAAGTATTAATAATCAAAACCAAACCCTCTGAAACATTTTGGAGATATTAGTAAAGATTTGTTGTTTCAGAACATTTTTTTTCAGTCTAACATACTCTGTAATTGTCTGGGGTGGGAGGAGTCGAGTGGGTGATGTGATTGACAACAGCAGCTGCATGTGGTTTTTCCCCCTTGTCATTCAATTGGAAGAAGAGCCAAGAAGAAAGCCAATCACTAGACTTCCTGTAAAGCTGGTGGTCCCCTCCCCTCAGCATCTGTGTTTCTAATTCTTTGTGGAGTAGTAGGAGAGAGAAGATATGTACGGTGCATTCTGTGTGTTTGGTAAAACTTAAACTTAGCTTTCTGATAATTCTTTTAATTTCTATCCCTTCATGTCCAATCTTTAACCTTTCTCTGTTGAAATTATACAACCCCAAACACATATTTTTCAAATTCCCATACTCTCTCCCCAATTTTTACCTGTTTTTCTGGTGTAAGCAGAATACTGGGAAATGTAGTTTGGAAAAGCGAGGACCTCTGTAGCAGAATATTTTAAAAAGGACCCATCCTAAACTACATTTTCCAGAATTCTGCTTGTGCCAGAAGAATGGGGCTGCCTGCGTTAATTCCCCAGTGTGATAAGCGTGTTTGGTTGATCTCTAGGGATGTGCGAGATGCCAAAAAATCATGCCATTTTGGATTCCATTTTCCACTCCCCACCTTTCTGTTTACCAAGAAATTCCTGAAATCGGGGGTGGGGGGGGGGTGAATAATATTCAATGATCTGGCAACTGGAAGTTCCATTTATGTTCCGGGAAGATCTTGCCCATTGGTGACAACAGAGGAACTTGCAAGGCTCCTCTTTCCATCATTTTTATGCTTATCTATGATGCTAAGGAGGCTGTCCAAGTCTTGAACCAGTGCCTGGCCGCTGTGACGGTTTGGGTGAAGGTGAGCAAATTGAAGTTGAATCCAGACAAGATAGAGGTCCTCCTGGTTAGTCGCAAGGCTGAACAGGGTATAAGGTTACAGCTTGTGATAGATGGGGTTACATTTCCTTGAAGGTGCAGGTTCGCAGCTTGGGAGTCCTCCTGGACTCATTGCTGAGCCTGGAATCCCAGGTTGTGGTGGTGGCCAGGGGAGCTTTAGCACAATTAAAACTTGTGTGCCAGTTGCGGCCATACCCTGGGAAGTCAGACTTGGCCACGGTGGTCCGCTCTCTCGTGACATCTAGGATAGACTACTGCAATGCACTCTACGTGGGGTTGCCCTTGAAGACTGTTCGGAAGCTTCAAATAGTCCAACGAGAGGCAGGCAGGTTAATAATTGGAGTGGCATACAGGGAACATACAATACCCATGTTACGTCAGGTCCACTGGCTGCCAGTTTGCTACCAAGCACAGTTCAATGTGCTGGCTTTAGCCTATAAAGCCCTAAACAGTTCCGGCCCAGCTTACCCGTCTCAGAACCAATATGGCAGTCTTGAGAAAGCCCTAAAATTGTTACTGTACCACCTCCCTTCATTCTTGAATAGTGGCCTTCCTTACACCTCATGGAAATGAAAGGTGTTTAACAAGTTTCATTCTATCCCATATTAAGCTCTCTGTCTCAGTGCTTAGCACATGAATGCAACACATCTATAATTATGACCTGGAGTGAGGCCACAAAATTCTTTAAGTAGATGTAAGCAGTCTAATTACATATCACTAAAGTAACACAGATGCCATGTTTTACCCCAGCCATTTAAGAAGCATAATATCTCTTCTGTAAATAGTACTTACTCAACATGCTTTCTGATTAAATACCTCGGCTGACATTTTCAAATACAGGCCTCTAGTATTAGGCACATTACTAAGTGGTGATTATTAGTGGATATCCCACTGACTTGAGATGATTCATTTGGCCTGGATTTGAACTGATGACCTAGCTATTAAAACCCCTTTTCTCATTATAAATCCTTTGAGTCACTGAATCTGCTCAATTATATTTCCAGCAATATGACCTCAGGGTGGGTGCATCTTAGAAAATGGCATGTCTCTACCAGCAAATCAGAGTCCCTGTTTTTAAAATGTCAGATTTACATGCTAGAGTTTCGGAAGGGCTTCTCTTGAAAATGGCTATGAATACAGTGGGGAATTAAAACATTTTTGTTTCACATGAATATGGTGATGCTGGTTGTATTTTAATTGCTTTTGCATTGATCTGTAAAAATTCTGATCATAGCCAATTCATGAAAGAAAAAGTCAAAACAAAATCAAGATGTGCCAAAGACAACATCTCTATTGTGTTTTATGTGACTAGCATATTTATTCCTACCCAGTAGTAGATAGTGGTTATAATTGTCATAAAAATGATGCCAAACTTCAGAGATGACACTCTATTAAGGGGTAGATTCTATAGATGTGAATCTTTAGTTAGCAGTGGCATTAGTTTAGCTACCACTGCTTCCTTAAGAGAATCTATTTCAACCAGGAAAACAAGTGTTATTTGTTTTCTCAAATTAATATTACACCACTTCATTCTGTCCCTGGATACTGGGATAATGCCCATGCCTCATCATGCATTCCCTTTATATCCTGGTTCTCTTTCCAACAGAATTACATGGCAGGGTACCAAGCATCGTTTCTTGTTTGTTTAGTTCTTTATTCTTCAATACATTTATTATAATGACCTTAGATTTCTTCCTCTCCAAGGATTTCAGTCTGGTTCTTTGCATAGATCAACCACCAAGATGACCAAAGCTGTCTGTCCTACAGCCATACCTGAAGCCAGATTGAAATGGATCTAAATAATACATCTCATCCAGGAATTACAGTTCTATAATTCAGGAAAAAAAACATAAGAAGAGCCCTGCTGGACCAGATGAAAGTCCTATTTAGTCCAACATTCAATGCACATAGTTGCCAATCAGATGTTTATGGGATGCTTACAATCACAACAAGAGCTTTTCATGTAAAGTTTGTCAGTGATAATGGTTCTGATACCGTAGGTCAGGGGTGTTAAACTCATTTTCATTGAGGGTCACATCATTTTTACTGTTGTCTTCAAAGGACCATTTGCAATTGTATAAATATCTAATGTTGTTCTGGCAATTAAAGCCTAATACATTGCAATATATAAATAAATGAATAAGAAGAAGAATAGAAAGATGAAACTATGTTGCTCTGTTATTTAAATCTTAAAGCACCTCTCACATGAAAGTCACCCACTCATTACCTAATGTATCCCATTATCCTCTGGCCCTGCTGTCTCCAGGACATCTGGTGAGGGGGAATTGTCTTTGGCCAGAAGAAACATGTTACTTTGCAAATAGGTTCCTGCTGAATCTGAAATGCAGAGGACACTGGCAGCACCAGCACAGGGAATATGCAGACCTAGCAGGCCACATGAAATGATGTTACAGGCTTGATTTGACATGAGGGCCCTGAGTCTGGCACATATGCTGTTGGATATATGCAGACACTCTACCTGGAAGCCACTGATGTCTGTAATTCTTTTCAAGCCATAACTTCACATTGTGTCAGTAGATCCCACAATTTAGCTTCTATGTGGTCTTCACTCTAGGAGACATTTTGATCTATCCTTGCAATTGAGCTGCGTCTTTTTCTCGTGTCCTTTTAAAAAGCTTGATTGCTTAGACCTAAATAAAGAAGTATTTTAGCCAAAGAAGATTTTGTTTCTCCCACAAAAACAAGTTAAGCAAAGCTTTCAAAATATACGGGAATATTTGTTTATTTTAATTCACGTTGGAGAGTATGATTATTTAGATATTTTAATATTTTAAGACAATCAGTTTTAAGGGCAGTTAGGAATGAATGGTGGTCTTCTTTGCATTCACGAGGTCCTTCTGTGTTCTTCAATAGATATCACGTAGAGATTCCATATCTGTTGCAGGAAACTGAATTTCAAAATGCAAAAAAGGAGAAAAGCCTAGATAAAGAAATTAAGTTATAAAGAGGGAGCAAGTAAAATAGGAGAAGAGTTTGGAGAGGAGTAGATGAGAAACTGAACCTTCAAAAATCCTTCCCAAACACAAAACAGGGATGGGAAGCAAGAGAGAGAGAGAGAGAGAGAGAGAGAGAGAGAGAGAGAGAACACAAAGGCAGCATCTTTTTTGGACAGTTTTAGCACAGACAATTAACTTAAATTGAAATAAGAGTATGCATACATGTATTAATTAATGCTTTTTCTCTTTTGAACATTAATGTACTTGGATTAGATATTTTGAGTGCACTATGATTAATTAAATACATCAACCCGTTCCTGCTAATTTTCCTATCTTTCGTCTGTCCTTTGTTCTCATTTCTTAATGCTTCTAGTTTCATTTTGCTTCATGTGCTCTTTACGTAACATTCCATTTTACCTGATATTCAGGATGATTTTCAGTCTGTGATAAAAGAGAAGGGAGAATAAGACAACTTGATATTCAGCTAATGCAACATTTAGGAGAACACAGATGCTTGTTCGCTGCTTTGTGACATTTTTACTGGTCTAATTAAGATGTTGCTGAGGTTAGTTTTGAAATTTTCTGTCATGGATGTTATTATAGATTAATGTATTGTCAAAGGCTTTAATCCCCGGAATCACTGGAGGGTTGTGTGGTTTCCAGGCTGTATGGCCGTGTCCTGGCAGCATTTTCTCCTGACGTTTTGCCTGCATCTGTGACTGGCATCTTCTGAGGATCATAGATTAATTTGTGCTATGACTCCCCCTCCTTTCCAATTTGCATGAAAGCTTTGCTGTTGGGAAATAAAACTTTGAAACTAAAAGATATTAATTAATATTTGGGTGTTAAGTCACAGTACCCGACAAAACTCCTGTTTTCAACTTCATAATTCTCAAGTTAATCAAATTGGACAAAATTATGTGAACTATAATTACAAATTCTCTTTAGTGCTTTCAGCTGTCTTTGGAGAGAAAGACTCAGACCCTTAGAACTAGAAACATATATCTGTATTCCCTTTTAACTATACAGTTCAGAGTTTGAAAAGTCAGACACATATCACTTCTACTTGTCTCACATTTGAGAATCATTCCACTTGTTCCTGTTAATTAGGCTGTAATTTTGCCTTTCCCCTTCAATGACGCCACTCTGCTTTCTTATTCCCTTGATCTCAGCTTCCTGAACCTTTTGACATCAAAACTCATGGGTTCAAGGTTTTCAACAGAGCCAGTGAGTGACTTGTTATCCTAGACAGAGTTTGCAAAGTTAGTTTTAAGTGATATGACTCTACTGGCATGCTGAAGCTATACATAAGTAAGCTAAGACTCCAGAATATGTGTTTGTCCTCATAAGATGATGTCTCGGGACCCATTTTGCAATTATGGATGGTTTCAGCATGCCAGTATAATCATAGGTCTTGGACATTATCTTTGGAATACAGGAACATAAAAAGCTGTTTTATTATCAAGTCTGATATAGTCCAGTATTGCCAACTCTGACTTGCAGTGGTTCTCCACAAAAACAAACAAACAAAAAACCCTTCTTTTCTAGTTCTGTCTGGAGATCCCTGATATCCCTTAGTATTTTCTTATCTAAGCTGACCAGACCTGACTTGGCTTGACTTTACATTCCAAATCAGAGAAAATTGGTGTGTTCAATAGTATGAAAGGAGTATATAATGTAACTAGCTGTGCCCTGCCACGCGTTGCTGTGGCTTTTAGTAAGAGTTTTGAAGTCTGTGCCTGGCCTCTCTTCCTTCCTTCACTCGCCCTCTTTCCCTCTTTCTCTCTCTCACACTCCTTCCTTTCCCCTCTTTCTCTCTCTCTCTCTCTCTCCCTCTCTCTCTCTCTCTGGCATCCCTCCGTCCTCCCCCTTCTTTATGCTTGTGTGTAAACTTGAGTATCTTCTGTTGGTCATGGGGGTTCAGTGTGGCATGTTTGCCCCAATTCTGTCGTTGGTGGGGTTCAGGATGCTCTTTGAGTCTTGGTAAACTCTGAATCCCAGTGACTACAACTCCCAAATGTCAAGGTCTATTTCCCTCAAACTCCATCTGTGTGGATATTAGGGCGTATGGAATGCTTTGGTCCGGATCCATCATTGTTGTCTTCCAAGTCGCCCCCTCCCTTCTCCCCACCCCTTCCCTCCCTGAGTCACTCGTTCCCTCCTCCCCCCCCCTCCGGAAAGACACGCCCCCTCCCTTCGCCCCACCTCTTCTCTTCCTGATTGACTCCTGGAAGGAAAGGGGTGGGGCGAAGGGAGGGGGCGTGTCTTTCCGGGGGGGGGGAGGAGGGAAGGAGTGACTCAGGGAGGGAAGGGGTGGGGAGAAGGGAGGGGGCGAATTTGAAGACACGCCTCCTCCCTTCGCCCCACCCCTTTCCTCCGTGACTCACTCCTTCCCTCCTCCCTCCCTCTCCGGTTAGACACGCCCCCTCCCTTCACCCCACCCCTTTGTGTGTGCCACGCGGGGGGGGTGAGGGGCGGCGCGTGCGCGCGTGGCGGGGAGTTTGCACCGCGCACGTGTGTGTGTGCCGCGCGGGGGGAGGGGGGGAGGGGCCGTGCGTGCGCGCGTGCCGGGGAGTTTGCGCCAGTGCGCATGTTCAGTTGTTTAGCGGTGTTTTTGTCGTTGTTGTGGTGTTTTTTTTTTAATTTGGAGTACATTAGTTTGTACCGAGTGGGTTGTCCTAGGGGCATGGCAATTCTGGTTCAGTTTCGTTGGGGGGTTGTGGAGTTATACGGCTCCGTACGACGCCCCTTACAGATTTATATTATAGATTTCCCCCATATGTCCCCTAAGGGGGCGCAAGAAGCACTTTAAAAAATACTGTAGCTAGAATCAGAAGCAGGGAATGGCCTCCCTAAATCCCATGGAAAGCAATGAAACTTCTCAACCCAATTGACTTCCCCTGACGTAGACCCTCCTACTGATGGAATGACTTCTGCAAGTGAATGGAGAAAGGGGGATTCCTCTTCCATGTGTGCACTCAAAGACTCTTCTGGATAACTGGAGTGTCTATATGCAGCGACAGGAAACAACCCCTTCTCAGCAGAAGCTCTCCCTCTCCCATTTAAGGAGTAGACATACACCAATGGTCTTTGTAGCAGAAAAGAAGACTTTATACAAAATAAAATTTTATACTTTATATTTATACAAAAGAAAATTTTAAACAGAGGCTGGATGACCATCTGTCGGGGGTGCTTTGAATGCAATTTTTCTGCTTGTTGGCAGGGGGTTGGACTGGATGGCCCATGAGGTCTCTTCCAACTCTATGATTCTAATACATGAACTCTTCTTCAAACCTTTCTGTCAGCAACTCCCAAGCAGTTGAAGCCTTCTTGCTTTCAAAAGCTTTCTCCTCCTCCTTCAGGAACTTTGCTGCTTTCTCTTAAACACACACCTCCAACACAGACTCTCCAATTTTCCAGCAATAACCCTCAAACAACATAGAAGCTTTGTAGCCCTTTAGTACTTTTACAACTACTCCACCCTGGCTGCAAATTAGACAAGATTGACCAGGTGGATCTGGTCAATTTTACAACATGCTAGTGTCTGATTCTTACATTTATTTACATTGACTTAAGAAATGGCATGCTTAAGTTAAAAATTCCAACATGGAGGAGTCATTTTGGATTGCTGGGAGGAAAAGTTCTGTTTTATGGGCATAATTTCCATTCCATTTCAGTCCAAGTCTTTATTGCCCTATCAATCTTGGTGGCTTAAATCTACAGCTTGGGATGTTGGTATGGTAAACTCTACTCAAAAATGATATTCTTGAGTCAGTATTACTTAATTGTCATTAGTGGCTGTGTATTCTAATGGGATGTGCTATGAGGTGTACTATATCCATCTTGTTACACTAACAATACAGATAGGATTACATGTTAGAAATATTCAGACGATGGAGGCACTTTTCAGTTGCTAAACCAGATGTATATCCCAGATCAGGGTAGGGAATTTGTGGTCCTACAGATGTTCCACTTCAAATCTTATCACCCCCATCACTTGCTGTGCTGGTTAGATCTGAGAGGAGTTGGGCATAGCTTGCATTTCAATTGTAAATGATAAATATGTGTCATACCCTGTTTCCCCTAAAATAAGGCATACCCATAAAATATGCCAAAGCAGGATTTCTAAGCATTCATGCAATATAAGCCATACCCTGAAAATGAGACATAGTTTTAGGCATAGCTGTGCAGCATTCAAGATCGGCTTCCCCTGTCAAGTCCTGGTCATTCTCTGCGTGCTGCAAGCTGAAGCATAGAAGGAGACAGAGAAAGTGAAAGTAAAGGTCTCCTCGGTGAAATGAGGAGCAGGACGCTCTACATTAGGTATTGTGTATCCTCAGGGGCAGAAGGAAAGCTGTGACTGCCGTTTTACTTAGCACTGTGGGCCTCTCCCCCCCAGCATCAACCAGCCACAGTATGTGGGTCTCTCATCCCCACAAACACCAGCAAGGTTGCTGCTCCCCAGCACTGACCAACAGCAGTTTATGGGTCTCTCTCACCCCACACAAACTCCAGGGGATAGGGGAAAGGCTTCAGCAAGAGGTCTGCTATTGGGTCCACAGAGATCATCCCATAAATGCAGATTGTTGTACCATATTTAATAAAAATAAGACATCCCCTGAAAATAAGCCATAGTGTGTCTTCTTGAGGAAAAATAAATATAAGACAGTGTCTTATTTTCAGGGAAATACAGAATTTAGGATTGACTTTTAAAAATATTATCTTATCCCTACATTCCTCACAACTGTATGAAACTTAACCAGAATATTTAATTTAGTCAAGGTTAAACAGTTCTGCTGTTTTAAATTTCTGTTGTGTCCCACATAACAGAAGTTAGGGCTCAGCGCCTAGTGAAAAAATAGGATTTGCTTAGGAATTTCATAATCTGGTTAGTAGTTTATTTTCATCCTTTTGATTGTAGTTTCTCAATTCACACATAGTTAATCAACTCAGAAAAAAGAATTAAACCACAAAATTCTGTGTGCAAAAGGCTCATGCATATGTCACCTTAATAAACAGCAATATGTCTGTCATTGTTTTGAAACGGGGCTGTTTACTGAAACATTAGGGTGATCACTACAGTTCCATATGACTACCTTGCTGAAAATCACTTTTTCATATTGTGCAAATATTTTGCCTGTCCCAAAATAATGCCTACATGTGATCATAAATCTAAATGGATATATTGCTCCTAAAGCATTGGGTCACATGTTTTTACACAGCTGGCACAGTTGCAGGTCTCTTTAAAGTTCATAGGACATAAGCATATTTAACAGCTTGACGGGTTGTGCTACTACACTTTTCTCTGCCAGCAAAATGCCTACTGGAAATCTGATATAAATCATAGCAAGATATTTTTCCTGAGCTTCAGAAATTTAAAAAGTGACAGGAAAAAATCCACCCCTTTAACTTCATAATGTCTTGACAGTTGTTCCAGACAATTTCTGCACCTGACATCCAAAAATAATTGCAATTAGCCTGCCATAAATCATTTTCTTAATATTTTTTCTTTCATCATCTGGTAATTGTCCAGCTTGATTTTTGCCTTAATTATTTTTTGTATGGTATGAATATTGCAGTGTTGCAAATCATAGTGTAGGTCTGCATTGCATATAGTCCAGCTGGGAAATACATCAAATGATGTTTGTTCCTGGTGAATTGGATTCACTGTTACGGTTTCTAAATATATAGTAGCATCAAAAAAAAAAAGCTGACCTTTTGAAAAACAGTAGTGCATCTTTATCTGTCCATGCCAGGTGGCCATTTCAATATCAGTAGCAGAATATATCATAGCAGAAAAACCTTTCATAAGATTTATATACTTTGAAAAAGAAAACTTCTCTTTGTAGATGCTGATTTTAAAAGGATTGCTCTCCAACCATAGAAAAGAAATTAAAACCATACAGACTCAATCATAACAAAGTCCAGGGATCTGAACCTGTTATTCTTGTGCATGAAATTTAACTTCAGACACAATATTAGATGCCTCATATGACTTACGTATGGATGGGAAATAGAAAAAGCTCTGTAAAGTTTTAGATTATAATTACAAAAGGATTGCAACCTGTTGCTAAAAATATTCTTCTCTTTTGAAGAAAATAAATTAAACAAGCCTTAAGAATAATCCAGAGAGAAGTATACAAAGAAAGTGGGTGAATTCTACAAACAACAGATGATGGAAGAGGAAAGCATGTAGTAAATTAAACATATACGGCTATTGGAAAGCCCCCCTTCTCCACTTCACTGTTAAAAAGTATGAAGGAGATTAAGATTAATGTTTACATTCAATGTTGCCTGGTTTCCTAGCACATCAATGGCTCAGAATTGTATATTTGATGAGCTCCTGGCTTACTGAGTTCTTCCTTTTGTCAGTCATGGAGGACAAAAATGAAGGGTACCAACATTTTCTGCAACTGATATCATATCCTCTTCCTGAGAGTCTTGCCACAAGAACAAGCTTCGTGCAAATAGTGAGAAAGTCCAGCCATTATTGAGGATGGTTGATTGGCTGGACATGCAACTCACCAGTGCTGGTGTTGGAATAAGAAATCTTCCTTTCTATTCTCCAGGAAGTACACAGAAGGGAAAGGACCAGAGATTGTTCTGTCAGTTTGGGGCTACACAATTCAAAACTCTCTCTTTTATTACTGATTATAAGGAACAGCAATAGTCTCAGTCCTCAGAGAATGTGCTAGTGACCTTGGGAGATTTAACACATGGAATGACCCTTATCAATCTTCAGAGGAGATGTATGATGTAGTTGTTGGGGACTCCCTGTTGAAGGAAACGAAAGCAGTGGTTACGAGGTGACCTGATATCCATGTTTAAATATTTGAAAGACTGACATATTGAAGATAAAACGAGCTTCTTTTCTAGAGCTCCAGATATTCAAACTACAGGAAAAGAGATTCCACCTAAACTTCCTGAGAGTAAACATTGTTTCACAATGTAATATACATTGGAATCACTTTCTCTAAAGATAAGTAAATGAGTAAGTAAAATTTTATTTCTATCCCTCCCTATCTCCCCAAGGGGACTCAGGGTGGCTCACAACATAAAAGGCAAACATTGAATGCCATAAAAATACAACAATAAATTAAATAAATTTGGATAAATGATAAAAACATTCGACAATAAAGCAGTCACATAGAAAGCAGTAATAACAAATTACACAATGTCAATGAAAGCAGGGTTAAATGCCATCAGCAACCCTTCCTGATTTCACAGGTAAGAAAGCTACCTTGAGTTCATCAGAGCCCTGTCAATGGGTCCTTCAATGATCACTGTTCTAGTGGGGATTTGTGTGTGTGTGTGTGTGCATAGAGGGGAGGCATTATCTATGAAAGAGAGACAGAAAGAACAGGAGTAGAAATCCCTTGGTCTCCTGCCTTGGAATCTTCATCAGAGGAGACTTCCTGGACTGGGTCAACCATGATATAATTTATCTTGCCTCATCTCCAAGTTTTAGACACTGCTCATGTTTATCAATCAGAATCACTATATGTGACTTGATTCAATTATAATGACCTATGTCATTTTTCAAATGGATGCTTTGTTATGGCCCGGGGACAGGTGGGCATGGATTACATCTGGTTCTAGGTAGTCAAACTATCTTGTTGAAAAAATCCTCCCCGGAGTTCATTCCTGTAGTTTCTAGGTTATGAGGTGACTGAAAACTTCAATGACAGCCACATCAGTCAAATTATATGTATTTTTATGCATCTGATGATGACACCTCAGTGGTATATCAGTGCTCCGTCTCTGTGTGAGGATGGTAAATGTGAAAGTCACTGACATTATATAATGTAAATGATAAGCCTTTCAAGGTGAGAGGTAAGGGAGACAGGCACAGTGTCTGATGTTATTAATTAGAATTGGAGATAATGCTAATTGCATGTGACATCTGGCTTGTGTGCATGCTGTCCCTCGTGAGTGCAACAAATAGAAACCTTATAGAAGACTGAATAATGAGGTGAATTCCAGTCACATAAAAGCTCATGGTGCCACCTACAGCAGGGAAATGGGGCAGAATGACTTCCTTCTCTTTGTCCTTCAGTTTGACTGGGGGAGCATAGACAGTGAAGTGGGAATTAAGTGGGAAAGCTGATCGTCAGACATATTTGCAAGATAACACATGCAGAGGCAGAGGCGATGGGGTTAATACTCCACTCTTTCAAATTAAGCCAGGTGTGAGAGGCAGCTGATATTGAAGAGAGCTGGAGGTGAGAAGAGGAAAGCATTGAAGAACACAGAAATTGCTATTGTTCCTGGAGACTTGCTCCTGGATAGGGAAGGGTTTTATAAATCTATCAGTCAACCAACCAACCAATCCTTTTCATCTGTTCCCATGGAGAAAGTTGAAGTTCTGAACTGATGTCTCTGAAGTCAGCAAATCCACTGAATTCTTATTATAAAAGATTTTAAAGGGAATATAACAAGTGAAACATATGACTGACTGGAAAAAGTGTTATCACAAGATGGTATGGTAACTTGGCAGGTTTCCCATCTTAATTTGATCTCCATGTAACAATCTCCAGGGCTTTTAAACATGTGTCTAGAGCAGGCCTGCACAACTTGGCAATAGTAAGTAGCTGAAATTGAGTAGGGTTTATCTTTTTAGGCTGCAGGTACATTTTTAGCACCTTACTCAGGGTTTGTGAGAGAGTGCTTTTTCCTCAGTGTAAGCAGCAAAGGTGGATTAGACTGAATTTGCCTGCCTCCCCTCACCATGGTGGCAAATTGCAGCGTTTTTCTTGTGTAGGCAATGTATCTCATATAAAAGAGTAGATAGAAAAAAAGTTACCAAACTTTGGTAGAAGAGCCCCTAATTCTGACTCTCTTCTTGAGCTAGTGAAGCCTCATGGTACTTCCTTCTTAAACAAAGGATAATAAAACACAATGAAGTCTTTTGATAAGAAAGAGGAAGTTACTTCAGGTAGGAGGCAAAAGACCATGAGTTACAGAGCTCTAAGAAAAAAAGGTGAAAACAAGACAGCCAGCATGTGTTACAGCAGGCATGGGCAAACAAAGGGGCCGGATCACGTTTTAAAATTTCATGGCTGTGCTGGGCCAGTTACCACAATGGTCTCACCCTGGGGGGAGGGCTCCCCCATGTCTTCCTGGCCCCACTCTCCTTCCCCTGACCCTCCCAATCCCCACCCTCACCCCTGCATGGCAGTGGTTCCTGCCCAGGCCACAGTGCACCTCTCCCCCCACCCGCCGAATGCTTCCTTCCATGCCAGGCCCCAGCTGCTCACTTACTGGCTTCCCTCAGCCAGCAGGAGGACACCTTCCCTTCCTTTCTGCCTCGCTGTCACCTTCCTCCACCTGGGACAATAATACACGGGCTGCAAACATGGCACCTGCCCAACTCCAAAGCTGCTTTGGCACTCTTGCCATCTTCAAGACTCATAGAGAGTTATAGCAATTGGTCTTCCCTACAGGGAAAAGATCCTTAGCAGATAAAGTCCATAAAATAATGAGATGTTCAATATCATATCCATAAAGAATATCATATTTATACTCCGCTGCCATCTCCCCAAGGGGACTCGGGGCGGCTTATATGAGGCCAAGCCTAACAACACATCAGTAGAAACAAAACAGCAAGCAAATAAAACAGTACAATTAATATAGCTTACATATAAACAATAACACACAAAACAACAAAACAACTAAAAACATAGAAATACAGTTTTAAAATAGAATATGTAAGGAGTCAATGAACCTCTCAAAGCCCAGTGAAAACTGCATTTCTATTTTTTTTTAGTTATATGTCATGAAGAAAAGATAAGATAAATATTTTGTGTAACCGTGAACTTGCAATGTCAAACATGATTAATGTCACAACAGATTCTTTTTGTAAGGACTTAAAATGGGTTTTTACCAAATAAACATTGTGGATGTTAGCTTTCTAACATATAAAAATGGTTTGACCAATAACAACCATACCTTGCTTTTGGAAACATTGGACTTTCAAGCTAGAACACCTATTTGCTCACAGAGCAATTTACTCAGAATACCAATTGACTGCAAATGGGGTGTACTCCTATTTAAACTGGTACTGAATTTTTGCCCATGCATGATCTCCATTCAGAGGAAGCAAAGGCCAGGAAGGAAAAAAGGAAGGAAAGAAGGTAAAAAGGAGGAGGAGGAGGAAGGGTTTTAATTATCACTGGCTTCTATTTGTTTATCTCTTGATTCTAATAATCAATGTACTTTTACTTATCTCATTTCTTTTCATCTTCCCTCTCTCCCTCCCTCCCTCTTTTTCTGCCCTCCAAAACAATAATGTATTTTGAAATATGGAACATTACCTCTTGGACAGAAACCAAATACTATCACCATTCACAAAAATGAGAGTCACAGGAGAAATCAGGCCTTCGAACAAGGCCAATGCAGAGGAAGTTCCTCAAACAAGGGAGCCTCTCCTCACCTCGCCTTCTGACTGCCAACTGACTACTCCCTGAAATAGTGTCCCCCACGTTCTCACACTGGGAATTGGGTCTGTGCTGTCGACACAGGGCTGCCGCGGTCTCACACATGGTCTCAGTCACGACGGCAGCACTCTCATCTCAGCATGAGGATACAGCAACCCACCACGTCATCATGCTGAGATGATGGTCTCACATGGCTGCCCATAGCTCTGACGGTAGAGGAAAAAACCCAATGGGCTTCATCTGTCCTGTGGGCATAGTTTGCCCATGTCTGTGCTACAGGGTTCCTTCTGCCCCTAGTGGTGCTATATACAAGTGTTGATGCTTCTTCACTTCTGACCCAAGCTTGGCTCCATTGGCTTTTCAAATTCCATCCAATTGGTCTTATAGTACTGATGTGATAATCAGTTTCCAAGCACCATCTTGATAATACTAGCAAACATTTTGAGGATCTATGTTTTTTTAAAAAAGAAATAGCACCAGTTTTATTATGATTAGAGCTACTCTTCTTTCTTTGTCTGCATGAGAGGTGAATAGAAAAAAAATCATAAAAGATCATGAATTGAAAAGTTGGTTTTGACAGGAGAGCTATGTTCACTTTTTTAATTTGCATAAGTGACACTCTCCATTAGCCGTTGCCCCTCATTCTCCCTCTGACCTCCCTGAGTTCTCAGGCTGCTCTTCCTTGAAGCAGCTTTCTTTTTTTCTTTCTTGGCTGACAGGTATTTGGAGAAAAAAGTAATAATTTTATGGAGACAAGGAACAATGACTTATCTTAGCCCCTTTCTCTTTGTTTAAAAGACAGTCTCACCTTTTAGGATGTAAATGGCACATCTACTTTCCGGGCCTAAGAACACTTAGCTTATACAGGAAATCTTATACCTGGAATGGTACTGATCTTTTCCCCCATGCTACCAATCTGTGATGCATTCTCACAGGAGATAAGCCTCATTGCTAATGGCAGCTTTAAACATGGTGTACTCTTCCAGAACCAAGAGTGAGAAAGCAAACTGGCAGCAGTATGCAAAAATCAATGAACCAACGGATAAATCCGCCAAGATTTGAGAAACTAAAGAAACAAATTCCACCATACTATTGCACCGCTAATTCATTTCCTCCCTTTGTTTAAGCTTCATGTATATGTGTGTGTGGGGGGGGGGGGGAGAATGACAGAATGTATGCTGGCATGGCATGTATTAAACACAATAAATAGTTTTTAAGGCTGATTTTGACTTAACTCTGCCTATAAAATCCTTACCTAACCCGAACCCTCAATGATCTCTGTCTTAGACCCATGCAGACAAAAATATGTTGCTTGTTGATTGCATCCCCACTCTATAATCAAGTGCTTCATGGTTGCAAGCACACTTCTTCAGCATGTTGTAATTGCCCTTTGTTTCAGTCAAGAGACTGGTAATTACTGCTATGGGCCACATTTTTCGTCTGAGCAGCATTTGATTGCAACTAACAATTTATTGTGGTAAAAATCTAAAGCCTTGCTGCAGTGTTTATAGATAAACCTTCTGCACAGCAGACATTTAGCCTAATCATCCATCCCTGGAGTCAAAATACCATTCTCTCATTGCCTGTGAAAGATGATTTGACTGTTGCCTCAAACCGCATTTGGTTTTCACAAACATTTGAACAACAAAACTTTTGTTTTTGATTGAACATAGCTGGCAGAGCACGTAAATGAAATTCTTTGCAGTTATCATTCCAAACACCCAAAATAGCTAATTCTCTGTACAATTAAGGTTTTAACAGTAACTTTCTAAATTCTTACAACAAAATCCACAAAAGCAATGCCTTTATTGGGCCAACTAAAAAGCACAAAATACATTCATTAAAAAGCACAAAATACATCTACATTCCTGTTTCTCAGAAATAACCATATCAATGACTTTTAGCTACTTTAAAATTGATAGATTTATTGTTCAGAATCATGAGGTACAACAGTCAATGTGAACCATGTACAATTTCACCTTCCCTAACTAGTAATGATAATAGTAACTAAGATATTACAATTACGCTGTAAAATGGAGACCATGTAATGTAATATCATGTTTAAGTAATCTAGCTTACGTAATGGTCCTAGTAAGTAAACAGTAATTTGTAACAAGTTATTTCCAAGCTGCCTAAAGTAATTGTGATCTCAGAGGTCTGTATGGTGCTAAACAAACTGGGAAGTGACATGACTACATTTCCTCATGGATGCTTCCTGTTATGTGAGAGTATTTATAGCAATTCTATAATTGTTGATCTCATTGGCAGGATTGGGCAGATATTCCTTCAGCATTGGTGACAAAACAGCAACCTACAGCCCATTTGAAGTGAGCAGTGGAGTTGTGCACAGAATTCGTTTCTCCCTTTTCATCTGTTCTTTCATTCCTTTCATTCCCTTTGGGAGCATGTAATGGGAAGCCCTCTCCCAGTACGGAAATCAGCTCGACATGAAAGCAAGCAAGGACTGATAACTGGCTCCTCCTCTGCTTTCATGACCATGTGGCGCTCCTAGCTCAACTGAGCTCCAGGTCACCAGCTCTTCCTTCCCTGGGCCTCCTTGAAATGCCTCTTGGAAAGCTGCATGGCTTCTGGTGCTGTTGAAAGAGCAGGCATACCTGCCTCTCCTGTATAGTGGAAAGGTTTTAAGAAACATTAAACCCAGTTTCCTCCTTTACAAAGGGAATGGATCCAGAAAGAGTCGTAACTAACTCTGATGCTTTTTAAAATCCAGTTCTTAATAATGAAGGATATGGAAGGGAAGCCTGTGGAAAATCACCCGCCCCATAATGGGTGCTTTCTTAACCCTATTGCTGCCAGTGGGCTGAAAATGACAGTTTTTTTGGGTGCTGAACAAAAACCCAATTCGACAGCACACCCGTTTTTGGGAAGCACTGATATGGGGAGCTTACAGAAGAAACAACAGAAACAAATAGTGATTCTACACAAATGCACAAGCCAACTGAAGTTTGCAGGGCAATCTGCTTCGCACAACAGCTTTCTCTGGGAAATATCTTGAACTCAGCATCTGCCGCATGAGGTGACTGTTGCGCTTTACTCAATACTTGCAAGGGCACAATAAACATGGGGATCTGACTTTCCATAGGTGAATTGTGAAAGTCAGGTGCAATGCTTAAATATGATTGCCCCTCAAATTTTAATAAAACCTCTGTCTTATCATAAGAATATCTTTACATTTATTTATTATTTCTCAACTATACATTCTTGGTAATGATGCAATGTTCTTTCAGTTCTTGCTGGGCCTTGAACTATCATCATATATGTAAGAGATTGATTAGAGCCATCCCTCCACATTTGCAGTTATGTTTTTTGTGGATTTGATTATTAACAGATTTGATTTAAAATATTATCTCTAGGTATTCTTAGGTACGGTACTCCAGTGTGACTATAGAATCTAGAGGTTTCTAGAAACAACACCTCTCTAGGAATCTACAGAATTATGGTGAAAGATCTAGACATTCCTAGAAAGGTGTTCTCTCAGGTAAAAACATTAGAAATTTCTTTATTTGTGGTTTTCATTTTCATGTGGATCCTGTCAACAAGCCTAGCAAATGTGGAGGGCTGACTGTATTTTTTTTTTGAGAGATCCAGATAACCAATGATATTAAATTTCTGTGGCAATATTCTATTCTCTTCCCTTATTATTTATTCAGTGCTTTCCTGTCTGGAAAACTGCTGGACATTTGTTATAGGCCAACAAGGATTTTAGTTCTGATTGATGTGGAATCAATCATAATGTGTACATAATATATTATTCAATACATGAATAAATGCTTTGGCTAAAAAATCTGGAAATCCACAATATTTTTTTTTGCTATACAGTACTTCTTTTGATGCCAGCATTGGCAACAAAACTATGACATATGTGGGAGATTACATACTTCATGGTGCATTGGCTACCACCCTCTGCATATCAAAAATTGTAGATCTAGTACAAGGGTCCTCAAACTTTTTAAACAGAGGGCCAGGTCACAGTCCCTCAAACTGTTGGAGGACCAGATTATAATTTGAAAAAAGAAGAATGAATTCCTATGCACACTGCACATATCTTATTTGTAGTGCAAATCACTTTAAAACAATAAATAATTAAAATGAAGAATAATTTTAACAAATATAAACTTATCAGTATTTCAATGAGAAGTGTGGACCTGCTTTTGGCTGATGAGATAGGATTGTTATTGTTGTGTGTTTTCAAGTTGTTTCAGACTTAGGTTGATCCTGAGTGAGGGCCAGGTAAATGACCTTGGAGGGCCGTAACCGGCCCCCGGGCCTTAGTTTGAGGTCCCCTGATCTAGTATATTCCTTCTGATGTTGCAAGTAGCTAACAAAAGATTACAGTCCATGATATTGGATTGTACTTGGAAATTCTGATTCTTGGTAGGTCTATATCCTGGCAGAAAGAACTGCATGTGTTGGCATGCAGAGGAAATGATAGAAGTGTCAATTGAATGCAGAGCATGCAGTGGAAATGAATGCAAAGTGTCAATTGAATGCAAAGCTAGTGCTTTGGCATATGGATTTTAAATTTAAATGTTATATTGTTAATAGATTTAGTTCCAAATTTTGTCTTTTAATGTTTATCAGTCATTTTTTTAATTTTTCTTGCGATGTCTTTGTTTAAATTCTCATGACAGTGTTTTTGTTGGTATGGCATTTAACGTGCGCTGTTTCTTGTTGGAAACTGTCCTGAATCCCAATGGGGAGATAAGGTGGGGTATAAATAAAGATTATTATTATTATTATTATTATTATTATTATTATTATTATTTGAAACACAACAAGATGAGTCCACAGGAGGCATTCTGCTGGCTGTTGTAGTGGATCACACTTTATTATTAATTATTGTTGTTGTTGTTGTTGTTGTTGTTGTTATTATTATTTAAAATAGATCAAATGTTAGTCCAGTAATTTAGATGTCTATTTCACCTTGACTAAATCTTATAAGAAGAGAGAAGAACATTAGACATGACATTTCATGTAGACTTCCTACAGTCACATTGTAAATCAAGCATGAACATGGTGACCCCAAAAGTTTTTTTACTGCTTGAGGCAAATACCAAAATACCTCCTTTTTGGCATTTCAACTTTACTTCAGGTCTGGTGATGGGCAATACCTGAGTATTGTCCGCTACACCCCAGAGATGTAATCTGTGGGGAATGGGTGGGTAATTGGTGACCATGAGGCAATAATCCTCAAACCAAGAGGAATGCCCGGGGACCTCAGGAAAAACTTTCAGGGGCTTGTCACATCTGTCTCCATGGAAAGAAGCCATGTGTGCTGGGAGAGTGAGATAGCAGCAATGAAGATGGAAAGCAGTGGAGAGATGCTACCTCACATTTCTGGCACATATGGCTTCTTCGCATTTCCTTGTTTCTTTGTCACTGCTGCCTCTATTCTTGATGGTTCCCTTTTGCTCCCTGCTAGCTTCTCTCCTGATTTTTCAGGCACTGCCACCACTTCTGATCCATTTAAAAAACCCACTGTGATAATATGGTGTCGGCAGCAACAAGGTCCAGAGAGGAAAAGTTGTGCATATCAGTTGCATCAAGAAAGCAATTGGCTGCACAAAAGGCAGCAGGGCAGCATGATCAGGTATGGAGTTGAGAAGGCTTTTCAGCGGCTGTCCAGGGCAGCTGGGAAGCAAGTCAAAGGAGTAAAATAGGGTTGAGGACTAAATTCAAATAACCTGTTCTGAAAAAAGTGGAGTGCTGGTGACAGCATCCTGTCAATGAGAAACAGCCTTCTTTCTGGCAAAATACAGAAAACAGGAAAGGATAGTAAATTCAAAATGCATGTTCCCTTTTATTAATATTTTTAGATTTCATAGGGAGAAGGCATACAAACTGGGGAGATTCTAGGAGTTCTAATCCAAAAGTAACTTTCTCAAAATCTGCATAAAACTATGAATTGAGAAGTGGCAATTATTTTTAACGGGGTTTCGAAGTGTATTTGTTACTTTGGCATCTAGCTGCACTGGCATTAAAATGAGGGCTCGTTTCCCTTTCAAATTTTAACAAAAGGCCATAACAGCTTGGACTGTCTGAATAAGTAATCAGAAGTAGGTGAGGCTGAATGTCACCTTTTGATCATTTATTCATTCCTTTATGTTTTGGCTCACTTCAACCCAGATTATGTTAAAAAATAGGAAAAAGCAAGAATTGTAACCTTAAATAATTACATTGAGATACAGTACATTAAAGTTTTCTACACTAATAGGCAATACTTGTGACTGTGATAAATGTCTTAATTGAGGGTTAAGTGGAAAGCTAGCTCTAATGTCAGTGTGGAAATGACTTCTATGGGAAAATTCCAACATCCCCCCCCACCTGCCCCCACCCACCATTCTGTTAGAGCAATTGCTGTTTAGATAGGACAGGATTTTCTGCATATGAAACACTTTTGTTTTTCACACCTAAAGCCTCCAAATTTACTCTCTTTAACTATGGAATGCCTGGTCATAAATATCTTTTTTCTGTCTTCAAGTAGCTGATTTGGGTCTATGTTTCTGAGATAAAAGGAGGAAGAGGAGGAAGAAGAGGAGAGGGAGAACAAGAGCAAGAACAATAAACAAGACCGTGTCACTGGAAAAGTCATTGGTCATATAAAGCCTAAAGGTGTGCAAAATTCCAAATGCCATTTTGGATTTTGGAATTTTTTTTGATGATTCAGAGATATTTATGTAACGAAACACAAGCCTCTGACTCTTTTGGATAAATTCAGAAAAGATTTGTTGATTGCAACCTTTCGATATTGGGCTGTTTGAAAAGTATGTTTAAAATGACCTAGCCATTTCAATGAGCCAGCATTACTGAAGGTAGCAATGTCTTTCTGAGCTTCTATATCCAGTATTCATTGTGTGACAATTTTTGGATGTAGTTCTCCTAGGAGACTTAGATATAGAATTGGAAGTCCACAGCTCCTAAAGTGTTTTGTCAATTGAACTAGCCAAGAAGTCTGATGTTGATGTTTTGTTTGCTCTAACAGGCACAGTTTTGGTAGTCTGTCATTTGCCATGACATTCAATTTTACCCTACCAAAATAATAACGAAACTTGGGATTTCAAATTATGAATTGAAATGCACATCTCTAATACAGACTTCCCCATTCTTTGTCTCTGTACTTCTCAAGATGATGAGTGGAGCCCTTGACTTTTACTGAACCTTTTCAGTAGCTAGTTAGGATGTATGTTCTTCATGCATCTGTAAAAGCTGTTAATAAACTATTTCCAGGTTTGTAACCTCAAACAGGCTAGTTTGTTATTGAGTCAGTTTCAGTTCAGGTATGAACCGAAAGCCAAAATGTTAGAAATCAGCCTTCATTAGCAGACCAGCAGACCATAAAAATAGTCTGTATGTAGATCCCTACACATACTCTAGTTATGAGAAAGGGATGAGTGGGAAGGGAGAAAGTGATAATCTCTTTCAGTTAGACATTTTTTCTAATTGAAATCCAGAATGGAATTGCTGGTGGAAAGAATCCTGTTGAGAACATATGTACATTTGTGCAAACACACACAACTTGGGTCCAAAAAAGATTCTCAGTACCTCACTCTGCAACATCCACCCTGTCCACATGAGCCTCCAAGCACTAGAGCACATTGCCTGTCAATGATATTTGCTGGCCAGCAACAGGCAGGTGGGTTGTGAAAAGAACAGATTCTTTAAAAGCAGGAAAAAGGGGAGGGGGAACCATGTGAAAAGTGACCCTGGGATGATTCTGGTAATCTTTCTCTTTCCCCTGAAGATCATGATTTTTGTTAAAACACATTCACTTAAGAAGTTCCCATTTGGCTCAGCTTTAATTTTTGAAGACCTATGTAAGCTGATGTACATGAAATATACTGAAGCTCTGCCATGCTAGTAGGTTACTGGCCAGTAGGATATTTTGTATTAGAGGCACACTCCCTGCATAGACTTCTGTTTAACTTCAACCTGGAATCTATATATATAAATTTGTTAGGGGCATCCAACGAGGAAACAAAACTCAAAAACCCCCCAACGAAACTGTACCAAAATTGCCATGCCCATAACGCAACCCACAAGGTACAAACATATCTACTCAAAATGAAAAACAACACAACAACACAATCACAAAACGGCAAAACAACAAAACTCAAAAAACCCCAACGAAACTTAACCAAAATTGCCATGCCCATAACACAACCCACAAGGTACAAACATATCTACTCAAAATGAAAAACAGCACAACAACACACTCACAAAACGGCAAAACAACAAAACTCAAAAAAACCCAACGAAACTTAACCAAAATTGCCATGCCCATAACACAACCCACAAGGTACAAACATATCTACTCAAAATGAAAAACAACACAACAACACACTCACAAAACGGCAAAACAACTGGGCATGCGCATTGGTGCCCAGCCGCAAGTTCCCTGGCGCGCGCACACAGTTCCCTCTGCGGAAGCCATGCCCACTCCAAGCCCCGCCGCGCCGCTTCCTGCACACACACACCCCCGCCGCACGCACACACACAACCCCACGCTCCATCACTCCCCCCGCCGCACACACACACGCAACCCCACGCTCCATCACTCCCCCCACCGCCACACACACACGCGCAACCCCACTCCCCCCCGCTGCCGCACACACACACACAACCCCACGCTCCATCACTCCCCCCGCTGCCGCACACACACACACAACCTCACGCTCCATCACTCGCCTGTCCCAATCTTACCTCCTTTTACTTCACGCCACCTCCAAACCCCACTGCACCCCTTCCCGCCCTGTCAAAATCCAGGAAAGACAGGAAGGAAGGAAAGAAGGAAGAAAGAGAAAGGGAGATAAAGAAAAGGGGGAAGGAAGGAAAGTTAAAGAAAGAAGGAAGAAGAAAAGGAAATAAAAGGAAAGATGGAAGGAAAGAAAAGAGAGACAGCAGAAGAGAAAGAAAAAGGGGGAGGGAAGGAAGGAGAGAAGGAAAGAAAAAAGGGAAGGAAAGAAGGAAAGAGGGAGTGAAGGAAGGGGGAAGATGTAGAGAAAGAGGGAGGGAAGGAAAGAAGGAAAGAGAGAAAGAAGAAAAGAGACCAGAAGAGAAAGAAAAAGGGGGAAGGAAGGAGAGAAGGAAAGAAAAAAGGGAATGAAGGAAGGAAAGAGGGAGTGAAGGAAGGGGGAAGATGTAGAGAAAGAGAGAGGGAAGGAAAGAAGGAAAGAGAGAAGGAAGGAAAGAGGCCAGAAGAGAAAGAAAAAGGGGGAAGGAAGGAGATAGAGAAGGAAGAGGAGAAGGAAAGATGGGAGGGAGGGAAGGAAGGAAGGAGGGAAAGAAGGAGAGAAAGAGGGAAGGTTGGTCACAGCAATGCGTGGCGGGTAAAGGTTGTTATTTCTATGATTATTATGATGCTATTATTCCTATGAGACCCTTTTAGGGGGAATGGGAGAGGTGTCAGGTCCCGGAGGCAATGCACTGCATTATTGTTATTGTTATGATGGTGGTGAAATAAAAGGAAATAAAAAGTGAAAGAAGGAAGCAAACAGGGAGGGAAGAAAGGCAAAGGAAGAAAGGGGGAGGGAATGAAGGAAAGAGAGAAGGATGAAACCAAGTAGTGAAAGAAGGAAAGAAAGAAAGAGGTAGAGAAGGAAGAAAGGAGAGAAAGGGGGAAGGAATAGGTAGGTACCTCTCTTTCATAATAGTCCAGATATCTACCTCAACTTTGATAAGTTTTACTATAGGCCACAGCAACGCATGGCAGGGCACAGCTAGTAAAAATATAACTTTCTCTCACCAATCAAATGATACATGGTGCTTGAAATCCCTGGCTGTTCCTCTCTCTTTCTTTCTGCTTTTTAGCCCAAGATTGTATTTCAGTCAGGCATGAAAATTAACTGCATAAAATACATTAGGACATGATGGGCAATATATGTCATCTATTGACTGGACCAAATTAGTAACCAGGAGGAGGAGGAGGAGGAGGAGGAGGTACATCAGTGCCCAGACATGATGAGGTTGAGCAAATATAATTATGTTTGTGGGTCAAGAGAAAGATACCGCACAGTAGTTCTTTGTTTATAGGAAAGCTATTTCCTCCCACATCCAAAAGCAGTGAGCATCCAGCTTTCAATTCAAAAATGCACTGGCTTTCTGACTCTGACTTGAGGATGAAGGAAGAGCCTGCCTGCCACTCTCTTTGAGTCATTTTGCCACTGCTCTCCTCATCCAAGCACAGGGCTGCCACAGCCACCTATTGACTATGCATTGAAACGACTGTGGTGTCAGACCTCATGCTTTGAGCAGCACAGCAGGTGCTTTCAGGCTTGATATACAGAGGCAGTGCAATAGAGCAGCCTTTTCATGCAGAATCCCCACAGGAGGAAATGCAGGCTTGGTGAATATTTAGCAGAAAAGGAGTAGTTATCTATCAATACCCTTTCTTTTCATGCTGTAAGGTAAAGTTTTAAATACATGGTAATATTATCAACAAAGCATATTGGAACATGAAGAGAATGACAAGGTTTCATCATTGGCCTGGGCTGGTGGTAGGGAAATGGGGATACGCACCTGAGGTTTTCTTTTGTTTATCTTTTTTTCTACATATTTTTTCATAAACAAGTTGGTTCTAAAAAAGGATCACATTTTAAAAAATCAGTAGAGTTTGAGTATTTCTGATCCAAAATGCTTGGGACCAGGAGTGTCACACATTTCAATTTTTTTCCAGATTTTGGAATGCTTGCATATACATTAGTATACAAGTCTAAACAGGTAATTCATTTATTTCATAAACCTTTTATATACATAGCCTGAAGGTAATTTTATACAACATTACTAATAATTTTGTGTATGAAATGATGTTTCTTTATATTGAATCATCAGAAAGGAAACGTATCATCCATATGGACAATTTTGGGTTGTGGAGTATTTCGGATTTCAGGATAAGTGATGCTCAAACTATACAATATAAAATAACAATTTGATGTGTAGCCATAATGAAAAGTAAAACTAATAAGAAATCCTCAACATTAAGAAGACCAAATATATTAACTCAAAGGGCCTGAAATGGGTTTAAAAGGTCCATTTAAAGAGAAAGGTTTTCTGAATGTCACCACTCACCAGGGTTATTATCTGGAGAAATTTTCAAAAGTGCAGGTGCGAAATACAGCAGTAATCAGTCACCGCTGGGAAGGTCATGTTCACTGTTCCCCAATCCAAACATACAATGCAGCAGCCGCCATGAGCACTAGGAGTCTGCTTTTCTGTCAACGAGGACATAGCAGATTGATGTTTCCACATTCCTCATGCAAGCCATCTCCAGTGCAAGAAGGATAGAGATCTTTCTGACTGTCACACCAGAGATTGCTTGCAAAAAGTGAAAATGTCAATCTGCTGGAACTAAATTGATGTAAGAACTGTCCAAAACACCTAGTGGGCCAAAGTTTGCCCACGTTTAGTCTATATTCTTCTCAAAATGAAGTGCCCAGAACTGAACAGATTACTCTAGATAGATAGAGCCACGCCAGTGCAGAATATAATAGGACAATTGCTTCTCCCAATTTGGAAACTATACTTTTTAAAATGCAGAATAAGACAGCATTCGCTTTTTTGTGACAGCATCACACTGCTGGCACATGTTCAAATGTTGATCCACAATAATCCCACTACTGAGCTATGTATCCCACATTCTATATATTGTGTCTTCCATCTCTGAAGCCAAGAAAGAACAGTGGATCAAGTTGATCACAGAGGTCGACATGGGCAGGAGCAGCCAGAAGGCGTGGAGGCTGCTGAGACGGCTGAGCAACGATCCCTCACAAACTAATACCCATGCCAACATAAAGGCAGATCAGATAGCACACCAACTCTTGAAGAATGGGAAACCCAACCTTGCCACCAAAGTAGGAAAGAAACCAATAGCCAGACAACCAGAGATTGAGAACAACAACCTCCATGAACCTTTTACATCTACTGAATTGGACATGGCTCTCAACAAATGTAAGAATGGCAAAGCAGCTGGCTTGGATGATCTACGGATGGAACAAATCAAGAACTTTGGTCCAAAAGCAAGGCGCTGGCTGCTGGAGCTGATGAACAACTGCACTGCATCCTGTCAGATCCCCAAAATCTGGAGGAAAGCAAGAGTCATCGCCATCTTGAAGCCAGGCAAAGACCGTAATGACCCAAAAAGCTACAGACCAATCTCCCTGCTGTGCCACCTCTACAAAGTTCTGGAGAGACTTATTTTGCATAGAATTATGGAAAATATAGACCCCTGTCTGATCCCACAGCAAGCTGGCTTCAGAAAAGGCAAAAGCTGCACATCGCAAGTGCTGAACCTGACTCAGCACATAGAAGATGGCTTTGAAAGGCAGCAGATCACAGAAGCTGTCTTCATAGACTTGTCAGCAGCCTATGATACTGTGAACCACCGCCTCCTCCTGAGAAAAATGTATAATATCACAAAGGACTACCACCTCACCCGCCTCATAGGAAACCTGCTACAAAACAGGAGCTTTTTTGTTGAGTTTCAGGGCCAGAGAAGCAGATGGCGGAAACAGAAGAACGACCTGCCTCAGGGGAGCGTGCTTGCTCCATCCATGTTCAACATCTACACAAATGACCAGCCACTGCCAGAAGGGACAGAGAGTTTCATCTGTGCTGATGATCGTGCCATTACTGCTCAAGCAGGGAGCTTTGAGATGGTAGAACAGAAGCTCTCCGAAGCCCTAGGTGCTCTTACTGCCTATTACAGGAAAAACCAACTGATCCCTAATCCATCTAAAACACAGACATGCGCCTTTCACCTTAAGAACAGACAAGCATGCCGAGCTCTGAGGATTACCTGGGAAGGAATCCCATTGGAGCATTGCAGCGCACCCAAATACCTGGGAGTCACTTTGGATCGTGCTCTGACCTACAAGAAGCACTGCCTGAACATCAAACAAAAAGTGGGCGCTAGAAACAACATCATACGAAAGCTGACTGGCACAACCTGGGGATCACAACCAGACACAGTGAAGACATCTGCCCTTGCGCTATGCTACTCTGCTGCTGAGTATGCATGCCCAGTGTGGAACACATCTCACCACACTAAAACAGTAGATGTGGCTCTTAATGAGACATGCCGCATTATCACAGGGTGTCTGCGACCCACACCACTGGAGAAATTACACTGCTTAGCCGGTATTGCACCACCTGACATCCGCCGGGAAGTAGCAGCCAATAGTGAAAGGATCAAGGCAGAGACATCTCCAGCTCATCCCCTGTTTGGGTATCAGCCAGCACGTCAACGACTTAAATCAAGACATAGTTTTCTTAGATCTACAGAGACACTCGCTGGAACACCCCAGCAAGTGAGAGTCCAAAAGTGGCAGGCCCAAACCCAGCACCTCAATTCATGGGTGATACCAGATGAGAGACTCCCCCCTGGGCACTCAGAAGACTGGGCGACTTGGAAGGCGCTGAACAGATTGCGCTCTGGCACCACGAGATGCAGAGCCAATCTTAATAAATGGGGCTACAGGATGGAATCCTCGGCATGCGAGTGCGGAGAAGAACAAACCACTGACCACCTGCTGCAATGCAACCTGAGCCCTGCCACATGCACGATGGAGGACCTTCTTGCGGCAACCCCAGAGGCACTCCAAGTGGCCAGATACTGGTCAAAGGACATTTAACCAAATACCAAATTTGCTAAATCTGTGTGGTTTTCTTTCTTTCTTTTTCTTCTTTTTCTTTTTAATCTCTGTGTTTGTTTTGCTCTGTTAGAATTGTAATACAATGGTTGCTGATGACACGATAAATCAAATTCTATATATTGGCTTTTTTGTGGCCTAAATGTAGGATTTTGCATTTGTCCCTTTTAGATGTCATTTTATTAAATTTTGCCCAATTTTCTGGTTTGTCTCAGTCTTTTTGAATTCTCTTCCAATATGTAAATTCTCCCCCTTTCTTTCGCATCATCTGCAAATTTGATAAGGATTCCCTTCATCCTATCATCTAAGTCACTGATAAAATGTAGAAGTGTAATAGCCTTAGGGCAAAACCCTGAGGCAGTTCACTTGAACCACAACACCTGTTAGCAATCATTAAATAAATCAGAATCTGTAATTGGACATTTTTCACTGACTTTCAAGAAAAGAGTATCTCCTATTGAGACTACAAACTGCTTTCTAAAGTGTGTAGGCTTTAAAGGCAAGATCCAAAACCTTTCATTTGATCAAAAAATGTAACAACCAGCCAGTATGAGTCCTGGAGAACTAGGGAAATATAAGACTGATATCATTATGTCTGTTACACTGTTTATTTCAAATTCTGGTGGAATTAAACCAATATCACAAGACAACACTTATTACAATGGGGAATTTAAAGGGATCCAATTAGATCCAAAATTTGGGGGAAAGGTTTTTTAAAACATTTTTAAACATGAAATGCAAGAGCTTTTATTACACTCTCTTAATTCAGACAGCAAAAAGAAAGAAGAGACATAAAACAGTAGGATGTCAGTGGTTGGAAGCCATACACTTCCACATGTATACAAATTGAAATGAAGACAGTCAGAAGCCTACAGTCATCATCAATACTAGAAGGTGTCCAGTCCATGGTCAGATAAATCGTATGGGGGCAACTGCGATTTATAAAGCATGTTTAGTGCTTCATTTGAATGTGTTTTTGGCCTTCCTTAGTCAATAAATATTTCTTGTACTGTGATCATGTCAAGAGGATATAACTCATTTACATTTCTTATTATAATTAAAGAGAGTGGAAACACATTTGGACTTATTTCATGGCACCCAAGTTAAGCTTCGCTCATTCTGTTCTAAATATTCGCGTGCATTGAAAATTAGAGAACATTGTTTAGATCCAGTGGTTCTAGAGCCATATTGGCAATATAGCTATGGTGACAGAAGCTGCAAAATTACATTAGTTAGGCAAGTCTGTTTCAAATAGTTAGTTGGCCATCGCTTGCAGGAAAAATAAAGCTGTGTTTTTAATAGAAAGAAAGGATTATTGGATCAGCACTTGACAGCTGTTTTTCTATAGTATACATAAGGGTATTTATTCAACATGTGAGTAATTTACTTTACTTGAACAGAAACATGCCCTCTTACTTCAATAGATGAATTCCATGTCCTTTTACTGTTCCAAAAACTTCTGCTAAAATAAAAGATGAATAATAAAATTTCATTTCAACTGAAGTTAATGTCATAATTTCCCACACTCACAAGGATATCACATTCCACAGCAATTTTCCGAGAATGTAGGGAGGTGGTAACTGTTTTACTCTGTGCTATCTGATATAATCAACCATGGTCATTCTTGCAGACTGACATTTGCTTGAATAGCCAACTAAACATTTTCTTCAAACTGCAATTGCAGTTTTCAACTCAATATTTGTAATTCCTAACTCTGAATTAAATAATAAACAGAGGTGAAATTTGTGCATATTTTCATTTACAAAAACAGAGACAACAAAATCATGTTCATCTGTATAATAATTGTGCTGTTTCATTCTGTTGAAGGACAAGAAGTCCTGCCTTTTTTCCCCCTAGTCACCTATTGGGAAAGGATGGGATTTGTTTCAATAGCATGGTTTGAGGGCTGAATTTTCTAAAGCATCAACAACATATAATCAAATTGTAGAATTAGTAAAAGTCATGCAGACAGTACCATCCTAGCAATGGAGCCAGACAGCCATAAATCATTTTCTGTTGACCCATCTGGCTTTGAATACCACAAAGTTCAGTAGGAACACACCAGTGGCACATTAAATACACAGACATAAATCAAATTGTACTCCTTATTCTGGTAAAACAATCACTTGTATGTTGTTTTTATGAAAACTATTTTACTTGATAATTAGGTTTTGTGTGAGTAGGAGACACTGACACTAGAGCTAGCTGCATGAAATGTAACTGGCCACATACCATACTATATGGTACTTTCTTTAATTGTGCATGAATAATTAGTAAGACTCCCTCTTGTAGATATATAATTCTTCACCAATTTTCTTCTTGAAAGAAGCAATGAATTTCTTTAGTAATTTTCTTCCTGCTGTGAGAAAGTATTCAAAGACTACACAGTCTAAGAAGTCTACTCACAGTTTGGGACTTTTTCCAAACATAATCAGTTGTCCTCTTTCAGAGGAAACAACATTTTATGTGCAGGAAATAACCTTTCTATTAATAGATATTGCTTTGTATGGCAAAAATGCTACTTTCTGTGCAAATCTGAAGGTAGCATTTCTGTACAAATCTGTACAATCCTGTACAAATTTTGCTCAGGTTACCAATTGTAGCATTTTTGTGCAGGAAACAGCTTTTTTTCTGGGCAAAAATTTAAACTTTCTCCACAGAAAACATTTACTGGGTGGAAAGGTCTGTTTTCTGTACAGAGATGCATAAATCATTAGCAGAATAAATCCTCATCTATCACTATTATATCAGTATAATGCCCTTCTTGTCAGAACATATTTCTCAACTATTTTTTGAATCTTTTGAAATATTCTTTCCATGTTCCACTCTTCCCTTTACCTCCCCGGATGTAAATTCTAAACTTCCCAGACTCATACTGATTGGTCTCTAAAGCAGTGATTCCCAAACTCCAGTATTTCAAATGTTTTGGCTTCGACTCCCAGAAGCCTCAGCTGGCTTGGCTAATTGTCAAGGATTTTGGAAGGTGATGTCCAAAATGTCTGAAAAACCAGATTTTAGGAAATACTGCTGTAGAACATATATTTTAAGCATACTAAAAATCTTGAACTTAAATTTCTACCCATCCCAAAAACTGTGATGAGTGTTGATAATGAAAATAAATTCAGCCAGACATAAATAAAGCTTTTTACAAAGGAAGAAAAAACAGATGAAGTAAATGCATGTGGATTATACCTAAGATGACACCTAAGGCCCTTGCAGATTACACAATTATAGTATGATTATATTCTGCAATGGCAACACACTATAATTTTCTGCCAGAGAATAGTGTCTCTAACCAAACTACAAGTCCTAGAATCCTAGAATTCCATAGGATGCAGCCATATCAATTAAAATGGAATCACAATGCTATAACTGTGTATAACCCTGTCCCTTGAGCACTCCAGCTGGAGGTCAGCTGTGACCAGCAGTGCTGCAGAATTGGAAGAGGCATGGATGGAGGGTGAAAGAGAGAAACGTGCCAGGAGGAAAGCGAGTCAAGCGAACCCCGACCAAGACCGCCTTCCACCTGGAAACCAATGTGCTCACTGTGGGAGAAGATGCATGTCAAGAATAGGGCTCCACAGCCACCTACGGATCCACAAGAATACAGATCATGGAAGACTATCCTACTCATCCAATGAGGGATAGCCTAAGTAAGTAAGTAAGTAAGTAAGTAGTAAACTGTGTAAACAGAGAGGGCTATTATTGTCACCTGGGAAAACATGAAATGAAGTTACAAGAGTCTGTGGCGCCTTTCAGTGGTTACCAGGCTTGTGGGTATTGTGGATTTTAAGGGACAGTCCCTTTTTTCCAAGAAAATGTCCGTCCTTGAGGATCACTGGCTGGGACGTCCCTGTGCCTCTACCAAAGAGGGCCCCACCTCCTTTCTCTTCCTCCTAACCTAAACTCCTCCTTCACTTTGGAAATTGACACCCATCTCCCCCCTCCTTGTCCCCTGGAGGCAAGGAGGGGTCAGAGAGATGTGAATTGCCAAAGAGGAGGAGGAGGGGCAGAGGTGAGGAGGGGGCAGAGGGACATTAATTGCCAAAGAGGAGAAGAAGCAAAGGAGGGGGTGGACTCCTTTTCCTTTTTGGTATTTGGAACAACCGACATCCCTTCATTCCCCCTTCCCTCCTGGAGTGGCAAGGAGTGGGCAGAGGGATGTCAATTGTTGAAGGGGAGGAGCAGAGGAGGTTAGGAGGGGATAGAGGGATGTCAATTCACAAATAGGAGGAGAGGGAGGAGGAGGCGAGGAGAGGGTGAACTCCTCTACTTTGGCAATTGGGACATGGAGAGGGCGAGGAAGTGTCTATTGTCCCAATTACCAAAGAGGAGCTCGAGTGGGGGGGGGAGGGGGTCATCACTGGGCAAGACCACAGAAGTCCTGCCCCCAAAAGTTGCTGCTCAGAAGGCCTGCCCCCTCCTGCAACCATCCCTCCATTCCACTGGATGTCCCTTGTTTGTAAGAAAGACACCTGGCAGCCCTCATGGTTACAATCCAAATGGCATACCATTTAGTAAGGGACAGGTGCTCTTGCTTAAAAAAACAGTTTATGTATTCAAAATCTGAATGACTTAACTGAACAGCTCATAAATTCTAGTGCTCCTTGTATAATGTGAAAGTCTATGTTAGGCAGCCTTTAGAATTTGATTTTGGTATTCTCTATTCTGCTTACTGTGATCTTTGCAGTCTGTTTTTGCCACTGTTTGGTTGGCAATAGTTCTTACATATTTCAAAAATTAATGTAAGGACAAATGCATCAAAGGTAGACTTTTGTACAGGCATATAAACTCAGTTTACATTTACAGCATTTTTCCTACCTAAATGTTTCAGTTTAGTTCGTGTAATAGCATTTATTTTTCTATATACTTGCCAATGGTCCCATATAAGCCAAGGACAGATGGTTTATTAGTTTATGAGATAGTTTTTGGAAGAACACACACACACACACACACACACACACACACACACACTACTCTTACAATTCAAGCCTGAGTGTAGAATGAATTCCTCCTCCCCTCCTGGAAGCAATTGCCCTAACAATTTTCTGAAGGCATATGTAGCCCAGCTACAATTAAAAGAGAAAGAGGAAACCTAACACTGTGTGCTGAAATTAAGGCTCTTTGGAATGAGCAGCATCTGGTTGTGTTGAGAAGAGATTGAATAAAACAAATTGGAGTTGACATGATTCTTAAATGATTTCAGATTCTACAGTGGTAGTTCACTGTGATTGCTTTTCTTTCAGCCATTGAAAAGCTTCAAATTGAGGAACTAATGCAGTGACTACTTTTTGAAACCTAAGGGCAATTTCTCTTTGCCCTGTTCCTTGAAAAGTCTCATTGGACTTGATTTTCACTGCCTTTGGCCTCCAGCAGCCAATTTACTCATGCAGAGCAGGTGTCACATGCTTCCATTCTCTTCTGTCTTTCAACTATAAAGGTTTTCTTCTTCGCCCACCTCCCCTGCAAAAGAAGGCAATGTTTGCTGATGTCGAACGGAGCTTTCAACTGCAGAAATCACCCCTGTGTTGGGTATGTGTCCCAAATGTTCTAATCAGAAGAAGAAAGCCAGCACTGCCTTGATTTACTGCACTGGAAACCAATACATCACACGGAGATAATTGACAGGCTCTGTTTAATGCATTACCTGCATTGACTATGAATTCAGAGACTCTTAGTGTATGCCTATGGAGAGACTATAGAATGTGGGAGGTGAAAGGAGATTAAAACAATTTTCTACACTAACACCATACAAAATGGTCATTTTCAGCTGACACCCCCCACAAAGGAACTTCAATAAGCAATACTTAATTATTAATGTGCTTTTTTCTACCTCTAGGCTTGAGGGATGTGTCAGTTCTTTATATAAAGACCTAATTGCCAGTATCATGAGTACAAGGAAGCTTTCAAGCATTGGGTAGGGACAAAGGGGCAGAAATCCACAGCAATAATAATGCAATAAAAATATAAATGAGTCTTTTTAAGTAATGTGAAATCACAGGGTGTTTGTACATAAAACCTCCTAGAATGTTATTTTAAAATCTGGTTAAAAAGCAGATTTTATTTATCCATGGATTGCCACAGACATGTTCTATACATACATAATTCCAGGGTTAGACTGTGCTCTGGATTGAAATGTTCTGGGAGGATGGAGTCCTCCCAGAACATCTGATCATATTTTGTTCAGCAAAAATGAAACAAGGAAAAGTATGTTCTACAGCAGGAACTCTCCAAACGAAAACTGGGGCAAAAATCATATGCTGGAGTTGTGCAACATAAATCATGACATATGGAATTACATGTGCTACAACAGCATGGAGGTGAATAGCAAAAGAGTTCCCAACCTGACATGAAGTTGAATACAAATCTAAATGTGCTACCAAAGGAATACTACCAACTATTTTAGCAGAGACAGATCAATATGCATTGGGAATAAACATACATCTTCATAGATAATTGTAGTTCCTTCACCTATCCATTACACAGAGATCGATCTCAATAGTGGCATTTATTGGAGCAAAGTATGTAAATGCTATTGTAGCGAACATTATACACACAACAGACATCTACAGGACTCTAGCCTGGATCACCCGGATTTGTCAGACACCAGCGACCTACTCTTTGGAAATGAAAAGTTGTCAAGATGAGGAGGGAAAGAATAATCACCCCTATGGCAGAAGTGTATGGTACAATCAATATTCCATATTAGAGCAAAAGACAAAGTTTTTGAAAAGCCAGGTCTCGTTAGGACAACATTAACAGAGTTTTCATTGCAAACATTATTTTAAATTAAACTTTCTAAAGTCTTCCTTAATTTCACAGAACCAATATTTGATATCTCATTGGATAACTTAATAGGATTTAGGAAATGTGCCTAGAACAACTTGTATTTCTGCAGGTATTTGGGAGATCTCGGCTAATATGCATAGTCACTAAGGATTCTGGAAGCTGAATCCCAAACCATTTGGAGCTTGCAGTGTTTCTCAACCTGGAGTCATATTGCTCCCCAGGGGATTCCAAATGGTTCACAGGTGAAAATGATATATTTACAAAACAAAACTTTTAATAGCTACTTTTCTACCAGTATAACAAGTGGGCCACAAGAAAGAAACAAGGTCAAAATGGACCATTGTCAGAAAAGGGTTGAGAAACACTGATGGATTGTTAACTAGATACTCAACTGATTAAAAGAATGGCTGCTTTTGTTTCCAGATATACATTACACAGTAATATCTACTGTGGTTTGCTTCCAGACCTCCATAGATACTAAAATCAATGGATGCTCGTCCCATTATCTACAGTGTTTGGTAAAATGATGTCCCTTATAAAATGACAAAAGCAAGATTTGCCTTTTTGGAATTTGGAGGAGAGTGATAACATTTTCAAGCTTTGGATAATGGAATCCTGGTTGCAGAATCCATGAAAATGGATGGTCAGTTGTAACCCTGCATTTCCATGTCTACATACCTAACCATGCACACTTCTTTGACTAAACATGGGGTCTGGATAGCTCCTGTGGTCTCTTCCAGCTCTATGATTCTATGATTCTAGTGTCATTAGCATAATGTTCTTTCTCACCATACGATTATAGTGCTATGATTCTACTTTACTATCTTAGTTTGATCCTATGGAATTTTGGTGCTTATGTGTTAGGGAGGAACATTTATAATTTTCAGTTAGAGAGTTCCCCCAGTGCCATGTCAGATAAAGCAGTGAAAAATCTTTAAGCAATGCAGCAGAGATAAGGATACTAAAAAGAGTGAAAGCAGTCGGAAGTCAGACAGCATTTAGAGCCCCTTTCAGGCATTTGGAATAATGCATGAGAGTCAAAAGTGGAGACAGAGTTTCAGGTATATATGCTGATTGTGTTCACTCACATCCCCATGAACATGTGGACCTGCCCCTTCACTCCCTACTCTTAGCCATATGGGGCAGACAAGTCTGAATGAAGGTTCTCCGCATGTTTTCTCAAAATAGGAGTTGGTAATCCTTACCAGTCCAACTGCCAGGAGATCTTGATTTTGTGTCTGCAGAGCTATGAAAGTCTGGGTCAGACTGGCTCGTGTCACTTTTGCAACATGATTGATCCTAAGAGTCTACGGGTGATCAAAAGTATCATTAGTGGTTTTGCATTTCATCTGTAATGGCTTCTGAAATACAATGGGGGAAATGGGATGTCAAATCCTGCGCTGGCTTTATTTACTTGATGAAATCCGACCTTTTTGCAGCAACTGTTTAATACAATTGGCTTGGATTTAAATGATCTGGTCTCTCACTGATAGAATACATATACTGCTTCTATAATATGTGAAGTAGAGGCAAGCAGTGACATATGTTTAGAAATCTGTGAATGTGTTCAAGTAATTTAACTGAAGTATTGCTGTGTTTCTCAGAATCCACTGCCCAATTTATGAACTCAGCATGCACAGAATTTATTATATGCATGATCTTGAAAGAAGCAGATTTTGATAATTTTTGCTCTACACAGGGTTGCCTTTGACAAGTGTTTAGAAATTTTGATTTCTCCAAAGAACTCTAGACACTTGAACTGCATCATCATCATCATCATCATCATCATCATCATCACCATCACCACTACCACCACCATCGATTTATATCCCACCTTTCTTCCCATGGGGACTCAAGGCTGATAACAATCCCACACTAGATAATACAAAAGTTTAAAAAATTAAATAGTAACAGTGTGGCAAAAAAAACAACCCCAGAATACAACAAATATACTTTAATTGGCCTTTAAAATTTATAGTCCCACCCCCATCTCACCCAAATTCCCCAAAACCTATCCCTTATCCCTTTCCCAATGCCTGTTGACAGAAGGTCTTGAACTGCCTGTATTAGGCCAGCAGGGATGGGCCATCCGGATACATAAGCCTCCTGGGGAGGAGCAACTTAATGGATCTCCCATCCATTAGCCACTGTTTCAAACAGCATTATATGGCAATGAGGATGGGGCCCTAGTTCTATGAAATTTGCAAGTAATGGCCACCTCAGTGGTCACTCATTTCATTCTTTTGGGGGCATTTTTAAAAGATCTGGGTGTGGTTTGCTATAATGGTCATATGGTTTGGTGCACTATACCTCTAAAAACCTTTCTTGGGCACTACAACACTGTTTATTATACAAATTTCTTGTAGAAAATGCAAAGAGGACAACATTTGCCTGTGAATACACAGGATCAATTTAGCAACCCACACCATGTTGCTGTTGTTAAAAACTAAACCTTTGGAAGTGTCCTATTGCCCATCCAAGTAATCACTATAAACAGCCGCCTACAAAGAATGAAATGACAAGAACAGGCACAACATGGCAAAATGCAAAGTGCTTTATTACTAGAAATCTCACTTCTTTAACTCAGTCTAAAAGAGTCTATCTACTGTCCATTAACTACTGCAGCTTGTACTAGGGACCCTTCCACACAGCCCTATATCCCAGAATATCAAGGCAGAAAATCCTACAATATCTGCTTTGCACAAGGTTATCTGAGTCTGCATTCAGTTAATGTAGGATTTTCTGCCTTGATATTCTGGGATATAGGGCTGTGTGGAAGGGCCCTGGGAATTGGAAGAAAATACAGAATATTGGAATTACAGAATATTGTTGGGATATTTTTTTATTTGCTTCCTTGATTTAATGGCAATTACATCAGTAAATATCACAGTCTCCAGCATCCTCCTCCTAAGACATTTGCCCTGTCTGGAGGGTCCCAATATGGCTATTATAATAACTACTTTATAATTACTGCTTTAGGAGTCCCTGGTGGTGCAGTGGGTTAAACCACTGAGCTGCTGAGCTTGTTGACCAAAAAGTCGCAGGTTCAAATCTGGGGAGCAGCGTGAGCTTCTGCTTTCAGCCCCAGCTTCTGCCAACCTAGCAGTTTGAAAAATGCAAATGTTAGTAAATCAATAAGTACTGCTCTGGTGGGAAAGTAATGATGCTCCATGCAGTCATGCCGGCCACATGACCTAGGAGGTGTCTACGGACAATGCTGGCTTTTCGGCTAGGAAATGGAGATGAGCACCACAACCCAGAGTCTGATATGACTGAATGTCAGGGGAAAACCTTTACCTTTACCTTTTTAATTACTGCTTTAGAGGCAACATTATATCTCTGTCAGGGGTCACATTACAAGGGGTTTTCTGAAATGCCCCTTTATTTTCTGTTTTGTGGAGACAATGCCCTTAGTTTCTTCTTTTCTTTACACCTGGGTGAATCTTATCTCATTAAGGCACCGCGCATTTTGTATCCATAATACAAGTATTTATTTCAAGGGCTTCTCTAGCTCTAACTTTTGTTTTGTACATCTGCTTTTCCTTAAAGGACTATTGTTTCATATTTGGTGAATCTTTATCTGTTTGATGCATGAGCATGTTAGAAAATAGGGAGGAAATAACTTAAAACTATTCCTCTCTTTTAAAAAAAGTACACTTCATGATTAAAGTAAGAGCAAAGAAACAAAAAACCTACAATAATGTGATATCACTTATCTTTGAACAGAAACAGAATGAGTAAACCCATTGATTGAAATTGCAAAACATTATTTATTTCTTTATTTCTTTACAAATCTTTAATATACTTTGCCAATTCTTGAAGGATGTCTTTCTTCTCATTGATTCTCTTGCCATGGCCAACATAATTGTTAGTTAGTTAATCAATAGGTGTGATTCTGATTAGCTCATTTCAAATCCTCAGACCATGAGACTGAAGAGCAGAAAAGGTTAGCAAAGTGCTTCACTGATGATCCAATCTATCTTAAGTGAATGCTGCCTTGCTAATAAATATTTAATGGGTACTTGTTTGCAGTTTAATAGAATTAGATAATTCTATTAGAGTCCTGTTTTGAGATTTACATGGGCCATACATCACTGCTGAGGACATGGTAAATAATTTAAGCTAAGTGACTAGTAATTAGAGACACAGTCAGATTAAACTGGGGCTTTCTTATTTTTGACTACCTTGGAATATAAATGGTTTAATTGCAGTTTTAAGTTTTGGCCATGCCCAAAGCAACTAATGCAACGAGTCTTGGAAATGCCTTAAATGCGATAACAAAGTAGAAGGCCCCTGGGGTTTATCTGATATCTCATCCTTTGAGTTAATGAGATGGAAAATAGTTCGCTGTTTATCTACACTAGATTGAGCAGATGCCGCCAATTCAGTTTTATAGAAAGTAATCTTAGAGAAATTGTCTCCTGCCTATTACAGTTTCATGGGTTGAATCTTGATTGTCCTCTCTTAAGTTCCAAGATAATATTTCCCATGTCAACCATGCCATTGATAAAAGATCAGTCCTGCAGAACATAAGAGGAATGATCAGGTAGCATTTGAAGAAAAGAAAAGAAAAGTATTTGCTACTTTCCAAACTGGTTAAGAGACAGAGAAACAATCAACTCTTCTGAAACCAATGGGTTGAAAAGTGCCTTCAAAAAGACAGAGCTTGCCAATTACTTTAAAAAGTAAAGTGACCCGGGGGGGGGGGGGGGGCAGAATTCACTTCCTCATCCTTTTCCAGTTTACTACTCTAAAGCTGTCCATTTGCTGTGTCTTTTATATTTTATGGTCATGGTTGCCTTTTTGTTGTTTTTCAAAGCTGGAATTAATTGCAAAAATATAAAAAAACTGAAAATATTACAGAACAGCGGTACTGTAGGAAGGTGGGGTTAAAGGGTGTGCAGAAGTATGATTGTGAGACCACAGAGTGGTGAATCAATACCACTGTGCCGATGAAAAGAGATGTTATGGTGCTCAACCTGGTATGTATCTACTATCAATGGCAGTGTAATATTGGTGGAATACTGGATTCATGCAATAGTCTCTAGTTTGTTCTCTGATCTAGCTTTCTGGTGGCCTTTGAAACCGGAGGGCTATATGTTCTCAGCTTATGAAGTTCTTCAGATCATTTTTTATAGAGGAGCCTTAACTCTTGGTGTGCTGACAAGGATCTAACACCCCTCTTCACCTAATAAGGATCATTCATTATATTTTGCTGAAAATGAAGGACAAGATGGCTGCTTTTTGTCCAGGAGCCAGTTAGCTAGAAGTTGCTGAATCTTCCTTTAAAGTGATTGATGAGATAGATGAGATACATGTACATTTCATCCTCTAAAAGACAAAAATTGCTAATCTGCCTTCCAGCACTTGCTGTCTGAGGCACTAGCCTCACTCACATTGACAGGCCTTGTCAAGAAAACTAAACAGCATAACCCTCCAACATTTCACAGATTAAACACTGAGACACACACAGCCAAACAATATCAATATATGGTCAAGATGACCAGAGGGCCCTATCTTCCTGCCAAGTTTAGGAAATGATGGATTTTGGTTATGTGGTGCAATTCTAAATTTGAAGTTATTCTGTATTGGTGCAATTCCAAACATAATGATAGAGTTAATAGTCTATGGGAGTGTGCCATAAAGCAGGCAGTGCAGGCCTACATAGCCTCCCACTTTCAGGGCCCAAGGAAGGAACCTAATCACTTAACTAGCACAGAGCCTCATTTGTCCTGAATCTGGCACTGGCTGCAGCAGTTTACTTTTTGTTCCCCGATCCTACTGGGATGAGCAAGATCCTGAGCTCACTTCTCTTTTACTGCTGAGATGAGTGCAAACTCCTTCTGCACTTTTGATTCAGGCCCCTTCTATACTGCCATATAATCCAGGTTGTCAAAATAGATAGTACACATTATCTACTTTGAACTGGCTTATATTAGTCTACACTGTCATATAATCCAGGTCAAAGCATATAATCTGGATTTTATATGACAGTGTAGAAGGGGCCTAAGGTCCCTTCTCCACTGTTATATAATCCAAATTATCAAAGTAGATAATCCACATTATCTGCTTTGAACTGTTGAACTACACTGCCAGATAAAACCAGATAATCAAAGCAGATAATCTGGATTTTATATGGCAGTGTGGAAGGGATTTCAGTTCGCAGCAATTGGTGTAAACTGAGAACAAAGGAGGGAAGTGTTAGGAAGAGAGAAATTGAAACATCTTAAAAGAAACTGGAAAAGTAGGATGGCAAAGGATGAGTTGGAGCTGTCCATTAGGGCTGGGCGGTTTCGTTTCGTTAATTCGTAATTCGTTAATAATTCGTTAATTTTGTTGATTATGAAGCGATAACGAACCATTCTGGAGCAATTTTTTTAAAAAACGAATTTTTAAAGACGTTTTGTAAATGCTTCGTATTTCGTTATTGTATTAGTTTCGTTATTGTTCTGAGATCGTTTCGTTATTATTTCCGCATGTCTGGGCCAGTTTTATGGTTTAATTAGTGAAAAAAAAATTATAATATCACACCAACAGTCAACAACAGAGGGAGAGGGAAGCTTCAGAAGTTTTTGGAGGTTTTTTAGCGTATTTCGCGGTCGCGTCCGCCATTAACGAATCGATTCGTTATTGTTTCGGAAATCGATTCATTATTTTTTTTACCATTTACGAAATTTCGTAAATATCGAACTTTTTAAAAGGAAAATTTTGTAATTATTTTAAATATCGAAACGCAAAAACCCCCAAAAAATGAATCGATTTTAGAAACAAATTTTTCCGTTGTTACCCAGGCCTACTGTCCATGACAAGTCAGAACAATTGAAAAGTGTGAAACAGTTTGCTATGCCTTATGCAGATCTTAATTAAAGATAGGTACATCTTAAATTGATTTTTTTGCCCTCCCTGGAGTTTGTTGCATGTCGAAATGAGTGTGTGTTTAAGTGGTGGTGATGGGACCAAAGAACTGAACTTAAATATGATGAAGATAACCTGACTTTCCCGATTATATGTATATATAGAGAGAGGAGGGGGGGAGCTGTTTGGGCAAATCAATTATAGCTCAAGTAATGGTAAATAGTAGCAAGAACAGATTCAAGCTTCATTAGCCAGTCTTTGCTTCTGCTCAAAGATTTTTGGCTCGGTCACTAGAATAGCTCTGAATGTGGGTCAAGGGCCTGAGCCACCACATTTATCATCAGTAAAGGTTGAGACAACAGTAATCAGTTTGTTTTGACTCCCAACTGGGAAGTGAACAGCTTATTTTGGTTTAGTGATGATTTGAGAGGCTCATCAATAAAATCACCAATACTCTCTTCAGTCCAGTAATCCATCTGTGTCTTGATGCCCTCTGTGATTGCTGGCTGGGGGGGGGGGGGGGGGAGCAAGGGAAGAGAGAAGCAGGATTTCCCATTTTGCTAACATCACTGGCTGCTATAACAAATACATGTACGTTTGGTTCTCTTCATCTTCTTTGACAGCTTCATTTTACAGAACAGGTACAGTTTCTTTATCTATATTTGGTGAAAGGAAATAGTCAATGCAGAGGAAGTATGCATTGGGCACAGGGGACAGGTACAACATACAGTTTATTAAAAAATTGGAAGCCTAGTTGTATTCATTTCTATAGGAACAATCCAGTTTTCTCATTGATTGTTATTGGGTGTGGCATCTCCCAATAGCTCTGTTGCAACAGAACATCCAAATAGGACAGAGACAGTTCCTAGTGTCTAAAATGACTGAGACTCTAGGAAATAAAACAGATTGTTTTATCAGTGCCAAAATACAACATCAAGCTGATTTTAAGATGGAGACTGCAAACATTTTGAGCCATCTGGGTTTGAAAGTCCTTATTTCTGGATGGGATCAATGATGATCATATCTGAAACATAAAGGTCTGGTGACTACTTAACACAAACCTATGAATGTTTATAGAATGTAGCTTTGTTTTTATGTTTTATTAGTTTATTTTTGCTGATTTTATGTGCATAATAGTTGTGGTGAAATTTGTTGTATTGTTTTATGATTTAATGATGAATTCTTTTACTGGTTTTATCCTGTTCACTGATCCTTTGGTGGAATTATAGATTTGGAAGAGACTCCAATTTCCATCTAGCCCAACCTTCTGCTAGGCCAGTGGTTCTCAACATTTCCAATGCCGTGACCCCTAAATACAGTTTTTCATGTTGTGGTGACCCCTAATTATTTTCATTGCTACTTTATAACTGTAATTTTGCTACTGTTATGAATCATAATGGAAATATCTGATATGCAGGATGTATTTTCATTGTTGCAAATTGAACATAATTAAAGCCGAATGATTAATCACAAAAACAATATGTTTGGGGGAGTGTGGACAACATATGATGGGATCTGCAGTACCTTCAACCAATTCAGCTCTAACTTCCACAGACCATTGAGACCCCCACAAATTATACACCTGGACCAAACTTGCCACAGAGAACTCTCATGACCAACAGAAAATACTGGAGGGGTTTGGGAGGAATTGACAGTGATTTGGGGGAGATGTAGTTTACTTACATTCAGAAAGCACTGTGAACCCAAACAACTATGGATCTGGACCAAACTTGGCACAGATACTCAATATGCCCACTGAAATTGATTGATTAACATCTGATCTTTTTTCAGTGGGTCTACATCTAGGTATTTTTTCATTTGATTTAATCAATTTACATGCCACCTACCATGTCTAAAATAATATTTCTAGTTATTAAGTATAGCTCACCCTAGATCCAACAGATATATTTAAAAATACAATTATTTTTCAGAGTACAGCTGATCTTTTGGATTTTGCTCTGGGAGAATTTCACAGTTAGGAAAACATGTTTCTCCCCAGAACTTCCTTTGTTTGTAATTTGATCTCCTATTTACTGCTGCGTGATTATGTATTTCAATAAGTGGCTCTTCTTGTTTGCTAAACTCCCAAATGAATAATGGAAATAAATTACTCACAAATATTACTTAGAGTACACTAAGATTCTCCTGTGAAACGCAATAAAGAAGTGCAAACAATGAATTAAGGTTTCCAAGACTTCAAAGGATGGGTAAATAATATTATTCATATTAAGAAATGCAGAAACTGAAGCAAGTGTTTTGCTTAAAGTTTTGGAGATGGAAAAGGATTGGGGAGATGGAAGCAAATTTCTCATGAAAAAGTGATACAGCTTTCACCTGACCCTCCAGCCAAAAACCCTTTATTTGCCGATTAATCCAAGGGTGGAGAGACTCCTGATCATAGACATAATCCATCTTATTAAGGTTCCTCACTGTGAAGCTGTGCAATATGACAGTTTATATGATGAACAGACATTGAAGTAGGCAATGGTATGTCACTCAGCTTTCTAAACAACAGTAGAGTCCTTGGAACTTCTACCTTCCTACATGAAACTACTGTCCCATGAAAGAGATAGAGGTACATTAATAATAATAATTTTATTTCTTACCTACCTCTCCTCCTGGCTCGAAGCAGGTAACAGAACAATTAAAACACATAAGCACAAAAACACCACAAATACATATCAAAACGTATCTCTATAAAAGTTACACAACAAAATGTATCTCTATAAAATACATATTAAAATACACAAAACAGAGATTAAACAAAGGACAGACATTTAAAATTCATGATTAAATTTAGGCCTGGATGTAGGCCTGCCAGAAGAGATAGGTCTTTACATGGTTTTAAAATTCCGACAACTCATTTAGCTGTCAGAGTTCTTCCGGTAGGTCATTTCACAGTCGTGGGGCGGCCAATGAAAAGGTCCTCTGGATGGTGGTTGCCAGTCGAGTTCCGGCTGATTGGAGCAGATGCCCTCCAGAAGACCAGAGTGTGCAGGGAGAGGTTGTATGAGAGAAGGTGATATGATGACCCTCACTGTTGCATTTCTCTGAGTGCCACACTACTGTGATGGGTTGTTGTAGGTTTTTCCGGGCTATATGGCCATGTTCTGGAGACAATTTTTCTCCTGACGTTTCGCCTGCATCCATGGCAAGCATCCTCAGAGGTAATGAGGTCTGTTGGAACTAGGAAAAACTAGGTTTATATATCTGTGGAATGACCAGGGTGAGACAAAGGACTTTTGTTTGCTGGGGCTAGCTGTGGATGTTTCAGCTGATCACCTTGATTTGCATTCAATGGCTTGGTAGCGCCTGGGGGGAATCTTTTGTTGAGGGTGATTTCATGTGCCTGTTTGTTTCCCCTCTGTTGTTTTTCCGCTGTAATTTTTGAGTTTTTTAATACTGGTAGCCAGATTTTGTTCATTTTCATGGTTTCTTCCTTTCTGTTGAAATTGTCCACATGCTTGTGGATTTCAATGGCTTCTCTGTGTAGTCTGACATGGTGGTTGTGCGAGTGATCCAGCACTTCTGTGTTCTCAAATAATATGCTGTGTCCAGGTTGGTTCATCAGGTGCTCTGCTATGGCTGATTTCTCTGGTTGAAGTAGTCTGCATTGCCTTTCATGTTCCTTGATGCGTGTCTGGGCGCTGCGTTTGGTGGTCCCTATGTAGACTTGTCCACAGCTGCATGGTACATGGTAGACTCCTGCAGAGGTGAGAGGATCCCTCTTGTCCTTTGCTGAATGTAGCATTTGTTGGATTTTCTTGGTGGGTCTGTAAGTGGTTTGTATGTTGTGTTTCCTCATCAGTTTCCCTATGCGGTCAGTGGTTCCCTTGATGTATGGCAAGAACACTTTTCCTCTGGGTGGATCTTCATCTTTACGCTCGTGGTTTGTTCTCGGATTTGCAGCTCTTCTGATGTCTGAGGTGGAGTATCCATTGGCCTGTAGAGCCCAGTTTAGGTGGTTCAGTTCATCTTGGAGAAGGTGGGGTTCGCAGATTCTTTTTGCATGGTCTGCCAAGGCTTTAATGGTGCTTCTTTTTTGACTTGGGTGATGGTTGGAGTTTTTATGTAGATATCTATCCGTGTGTGTGGGTTTTCTGTAAACAGTGTGACCCAATTGTTGATCTGGTTTGCGGATGACTAGGACATCTAAAAAAGGCAGTCTTCCTTCATTTTCTCTTTCCATGGTGAATTGGATGTTTGGGTGGATGCTGTTCAGATGGTCCAGGAACCTGTTGAGTTCTTTTTCTCTGTGATGCTACTACTGTGATGCTTTGCAGACTTGTACCACAGTTCTGGTACTCTGAAGGTTCACTTTTTAATTCTTTTAGTAGAAGCAACTTTGCAATTGCAGTGAAATTAAGGTTTTTTTTCTTTTAAAAATGATTAAATCAATTGCAGTGTAAGGGGGAAGAGAGAATATTGTTCTTTGATGTCATCTCAGTATGGGAGATCATCGTACAGATACATTGTGGCATCAAAGCATAATATATGGCTATTTACAGGTTTTTCCCATCAACAGCAGAGCATGGCTTTATCATGGGAAAGTAACAGACCGGCAATGGGTAACACATGGCATCATGTGATAGGAACCTGTGGTGAACCTTTGTGCTTCTATGCCAGTTTGCAACCTTTGTAAAATAATGTCCAATAGTAGGGATTCCTCTTCAAATGCTGCAAAGATTTCCTAATCAAGACTGCAACTGTGGGACAAAGCAGGTATGCAACTGAGCAGACATTTGCGGGAACTGTTATTCCAAGTGTTGGCCAGTCTCTTTCTCTGCACAGGAAAACTCAAACTGGTATGCTTGGAAAAAAAGCTTGATAACATCAGAGGAGGTCTGCCTTCCTGATGCCATCTGGTCCACACTTCATCTGAAAGTTTTACTATCTCTTTGTTAATCCATATATACTTCCAGAATATATTTGCAAGTAAAGATATTCTTTGTTCTCCTGGCTCATATATCATTTTCACTGATAAGGAAGAGCAGTGTGTCTGCCCTTAGCAGTTTCTGCTGACACTATTAGTTTGCCTAGATCAACAAGGAACAACAAGGAAGGCAAACAAGCCCCAATTCTGTTATCTAAGACCAAAGAAACTCAATGTCTGTGTGTGTGTGTGTGTGTTTAATGGTATGGCTTTTCTAAAATTTTCCAAGAGCCTTGCTATTGTAACACATGCTGGCTAGGGCAAACACAATGGTTTCTGTTTGTGTTTTTTGTTTTTCCCCCTGTAGTTCACAAAGATGTTTGATGGCTTAAAGTTGTAATTCCTGGAAACATCTGCAATATTTTATTTCCATTCAACATTTTATTTTCATCCCTCCCCCTTTTTTAAATTCAAAGACATATTGAAACCAAAAAAAAATCTCTTTGCTTTCTCATTAAAAAAAAAAACCCTTATAGAGCTATAGTGCATTGGTGAAATACAGAATGGCACTTCTGTAGTATAAGACGATAATGCTAAAGAAAAAAAAAATCACGCAAGAGATCTGCCCTTCAAGCCTTAGGATCACCTTGGAGAAATGCGCACCCAATTTAAAAGCATACCTCAGAGGAGCCATATTGCAGATCCAAGAAATCACTACAAACAGTTGCTTAAAATGAAGGAATGTGTGGATGTGGAAGCAACTATAACCAACAGAGCTTGGAAAAAAGCAAGGAAGGTGTCAAGAGAACTTTTTTTAGACAAGTTTGAGGAAGCCCATTCACTTAGATTATTTCTGCTTCCATGGTGATGCCCTGGGTTATGTTGTGTAATTGTAGAGAAATTCCAGGACATAGCTCTTGTAGTTTGTTTTTTAAAAGGTTCTTAAGAAAAGGCAAAAAAATAAATAAATCTGAATATCAATAGATGAGTGACACATCCTGAAACTTAAGGGAGTAACAGTGTTAAATGTGTCCTACCATTGTAACATGTTTCACCCCAATAGCTCTGAAATGAGGGCAAAAGTGGCTCCGGAAGCTGCCCCCCCCCCCACACGTGCAATTACTTTAATCAAATATTAACAATTTTGTATTAATAATTATTTAGAAACACTTTAAAAAATGAAACACCAGTGCCTCCTAATTTTGTAATAACTTATGAAACATTTTAATTGATCACACAGCCCTACTGCTTCCCATCTTTTTGCCCCCAACTTAAACTTTTTGACTCTACTTTTTCAGATAACTAAGCAATGCTTGGTTTATTTAACCCCCCCCCCCCCAAAAAAAAAAAACAACCCAGTACTGGCTGGGCTGAATTCACATTGCATGAAAGCAAATTTGAATTTCAAGACAGTTCATACATACCAGTATTGGTTCAAAGATGGAGGTCCTTGGTGCCAAGCATGAATGAAGAAATAGTAAAAGGAAAACAATTATGCAGAAAGATGAGAGCAAATGTTTTGATTTAGAAGCTTCTGGGCAGCCTCTTTCTTTTAGTGCACACAGGGCTCCTTGTCAGCCACACTTTTCTTGATGCCAAAATTAATGGAATGTTATATGAGTTTGTTGGTCATTTCAAGGTTGAAGATAAATTTATACACTGAGCCAGGACTCAGTACAAAATATTGCAGAGAATTTCATGTTTGGAAGGCTGGCAGGAAAAGAATAATTGGTTTTGGGTGCAACCCCTTCAATTGTATACACCCTTTAACAGCTCGGTAAATACATTTCTATAGAAGAACACACGTTACAAAAATGATTTAATTATTTACAAATTCCATCTTAAACTACACTTTTCTGTTAGGTCTCTGCACAATAATGCACTGTTCACATTGTTGAACGACAAAATTGTAACCCCCCTTTAAAATTTGTCTTGTAATTTTGAAACACTTTTGTACTATTGGGATCTTTCATCCTGTTAAGGGTGTTTCCATTTTTTTTTTGGCAAACAACAACTGAGAATTACAAATTGTCTTGGGTGTATACATTTTTTGAATGTAGATAGCTAGATATACAGATATATAGTAGCTCAAACATGCAGGCACACACACACACGTATCTGTATCCATATATATATATATATATATATATATATATATATATATATATAGCTCTAATATCTATTTCTCCATATAAATATAGATGTAGTCCAATTCATCTATGTTTTATCTGTGGAACATGTTAAGCTGCTTTAAATAAACAATTTGTGGAGGGACTAATTAGTCGATAGGTGGCCTGAAGACCTGTATGCACACACACAAACACACACACACTTAATTTAACATATAATGCAGAAAGTATGATTCAAGGGGAGGAGAAAATGGAGAAGCACAAATAATTCAAAATATACAGATAATTTGAAACAGCCACTAAGAAAGTTAAGGAGGAAAATACAATGGTGAGCAAGGTTAAGGACCTCATTACATTTACCTTTTTTAAAGCCTGCTAGGATGATAAAGGGACAATCCAGCAATGGACAGGCACACTGCCCATCACATAATGTTGCTGGACTTCTTGTTGAAATCCCACCCCTAACCAGAGTGTAAGTATCATAGGATGCTTCCCTCCTAACACAATACGGCTCTCATGTTGTGCTGGCTCCATTGGAGCTAGCATACCTCAGCACCGCTTTGACACCACTTCCCCTCTGTGATGAAGGCTAGTGAAAAGGCATTTTGGGGGGGGGGGGTCATTCGTGTTATGAGGTCAAGTAAACAATAAATAATAACCACTCAAGATTTACATAAATTTAAGGTGACCAACAAAGATATCAAAATTGTTAAAGACAATATATTTTGACTTAAGTTTTTATAAAGCTGATGGATGCTGTTTGTGAGAACTGAAGCCTCCTACAACAGGGATATATATGCATTGCAGCTGTCATAGTCTATGTCAGTGGTTCTCAACCTGGGGTCCCCAGATGTTTTTGGCCTACAACTCCCAGAAATCCCAGCCAATTGTGCCAGATGTAAGCCGCCCTGAGTCCCCCCTAGGGGGTGAGAAGGGCAGGGTAGAAATGACCAAAATAAATAAATTTACCAGCTGTTAGGATTTCTGGGAGCTGAAGGCCAAAAACATCTGGGGACCCCAGGTTGAGAACCACTGGTCTATGTGATCAAATCAGGCCTTTTTCAGTCCATTTTTGTTCTAGTTGAGAATGTGTGCCATATTGCAGGGCTAAGGAACTGATGGCTTCCAGATATTGTTAGACTGCAGCATCCATACAAACACTGGTGATTTACAAGTGCGGTCCAACAACATCTGGAAGGTAATCAATTCATCATCCTTATTTTGGACAGAGGCAACACTTCACTTAAGTGGTATTTCTATGTGTATGAAGCAGACTCCAAAGGGCCTATGCAGGGGCTAGAACTGTATTGTATATATCTAAAAATGTTAGTCAAACAATCAACCTAAGGAACCCTGGGTCGATTTATCTACAAGTCAAAGCTAGTCCTGTATGTTAACTCTTGTCTAAAAAAGAATCATTTCCTTCTCTGAGTAAAGTGAGCTCATTCTATCTCAGGACTCTGAAGACTGCCCGGAAGCTTCAACTAGTCCAACGAGCGGCAGCCAGATTGCTAACAGGAGCGGGGTACAGAGATCATACGACCCCTCTGTTACGCCAGCTCCACTGGCTGCCGATTAGCTTCCGTGCACAATTCAAAGTGCTGTTTTTGACCTATAAAGCCCTAAACGACTCCGGCCCAGTTTACCTGTCCGAACAGATTCTCCCCTATGAACCATCAAGGTTATTAAGATCTTCCAGAGGGGCCCTGCTCTCGGTCCCACCACCTTCGCAATCGCATTTGGTGAGGACGAGGGACAGGGCCTTCTTGGTGGTGGCTCCTTGGCTTTGGAACTCCCTCCCACTAGAGATTAGATCTGCTCCCTCCCTCCTGACCTTCAGGAAACTGATAAAGACCTGGCTTGGGAACGTGGCATTTGAGGACTGAATCTATAACCTCCGTCCACATGGAAGGAGAATGATGAACTGTGACTGTGACTGTATTGACGACTTGGCTTGGGTAATGTGATGATGATGTTTTTATTGTACTTATATTTTAATCTGTAATGATGATGCACTGTGTTGTTTTTGTATATTATTGTATTTGAACACATGTTGTGAACCAGCCTGAGTCCCTCGTTCGAGGTGAGAAGACCGGTATATAAAACTTCTAAATAAATAAATAAAATAAATAAATTTTCACCTTTCCACAGAATTGCTCTTGAGTTATCAATAGGTCTTATCAAAATCCATAATTTTGGTCCCAAAACCTGCCCTAGACTTATACATGAGGTTGACTTACACTTGATATTTGGCATGTGCAAGTACCCAACACCCACACACACTAACCTGTGGCATTCTCAAACCTTCATTCAGGGAAAAGAAGTTTTGAAACTTTGATACTTTGATATAATCCTCCTTGAATATTAATTTCCTGGAGGGTATTATTCTGAAAGAAAAAGAGCCTCTTTTTTACATTTTGTTTCCATTATGCTACAGCTTTTGTGCAGTTCTTTGTACTTTGTTATTCATAAAGATAGAATTTGCATAAAAGAAGGAAAATGCATCACTACTACTATTACTACTACTTAAAAAGAAAGTATTAAAAGAAAAATATTTCCCATTTGATCCTCTTAACTATTTTTATTTAATCTTTTTTGTTGTTGAAGTTTTCTGTTAAGGTGGTAAAAACGCCTTTCAACAGGGATTCTAACTCAGCATGGGACTTGTCTAATCTGGCTGGAGTACTGTCTCACATATCACTGTAGCTAGTCAATATTCTATTATTGTAAGTTAAGTGGTTTGCTACAGTATTCTGGTGGAAGCTATTAGAAGGCATGTTACCTAATTTCCTAAGCAATAATGGGATAAACAGTATGCATTTCTATTATAAAAAAAACTAACAATTGCCTTTTCAAAGTTAATGGATTTTTTTATACATTTGGCACTTGGGAGACTGAGTCATAAATCAGGATAAAATTAAATATAAAGTAAGTGAAGTTTGGGGAAAATGACAATTTATTACAGAATCAAAGTATGCAGCTTTACCTGGACTCTCCTTGAACTTCGCTTTTATTGGAATTGCACTTATTCGATTAGGGTTGGTTACTGAATCTAAATTAATAGAACTCTGATAGCAGCAATGCAATGGAATAAAATTATTGCATTACTTCAAAACACATGAAAGACATGTTTAAAAGGATAATGGCAAAATCAGCCTACACTATGACTTGTCAAGAACCTGCATTGAAGTAAATGTTTTCTCATATGCTTTCAGCATCCAAGGAGATTATGGAAGATGGGAGCCGTTTTAAGGAAATCCACCTGCATACATTCAAAAATGATGCAGTAATGTGGCAGGTAGCACCACAGGCACACATGAAGTGAATTATCCAAAGGTCATAGAATACGAGTTCTTTTCATCTAACTGAAGGTGAAGCATCTTATTCATATTTCTAATATTTTATTGTGCTTGACTGACCACAAAACAAAAACTTTGCATAGTTTTGCAGACCACAGGACCCAGATTTTCAGTGGTCATTAGCAACTGTCTTCACTCAGGGCCATTCCAGACCTATTCTAAAATGTGGGCCTGTTGGACTTTTACCTGAGGTGTCCAAACGGCACCTCGGGCAAAAGTAAATTAATTTGGGACAAAGCAGATAAACCCTGCTTTGTCCCGAATTAATTTGATACCCCATTAGATCTGAGCCTTCCTGAAAAGCCAGTGTCTAATGGGATCCTGGGCCTGTGGGGATTCACCCCCCCCCCCAGGTAGCCCTGGGACTACCTGGGGGTGACTCTCCATTGTCATATTGCTTCTTTGGGCTCCCAAAAGGCCAGAGGAGTGAGATGGTGCCCACCTCCCCCCCCCCCAAACAGCCCTAAAAACTTGTAAACACTTGCTGGACTGCCATTACAGTAGCCCTAGAGTCCTCCTGGTACATAGAAATGACGTGTCAGGAGATGGGGGGAGGGGGCGAGGAGGAAAATCACTCCTCATCATCATTTCCTGGTGTGTCATTTCTACACACCAGGAGGACTCCCTGACCACCGTAATGGTGTCCCGGTAAGTTTTTATAAGTTTCAGGGCTGTTTTGAGGGGTTTGGGGGTGGCCCAATGTCATCCCAGTAGTTACCAGGATGGTATGGGGACACCCCACAGGGAAAGTCTGTTTTTTAAGTGAGTGTGTGAATTTAAACCCATGATGAGGGTTTTTTTTTTTAAAAAAAAATGCTTCAGCGCAGGTTTAAACCATGACTAGAAACACCCTGAGTTTTATGAGAGAGATCCATTTTAAAACATGGAAGTCATATTTAATTCATATTTCAGGAAAGACAATGGTTAGATATTTTTAAACTCCAACTCCAAGGACACTTTCCACAACCATCACGTAATGCTGGGTAGCAGGTAATGGGAGTTTGAGTCCATGCTTTTCTAACTCCATGTTTAGTAAAAATGAAGGGAAAGCCTAGAATTTGATTTTTGTCTTTTAAGCAGCATTAAAATACTGCCTGAAGTTATGGCTTCATTGTTATAGGAAAGAATTGGGTTGGAGTAAGTAGCACTAATGAAAGGGGAAAATATAAATGTCTAGAAGCCATCAGGTCATTGTGTAGTGTGGAACAGAGCCCTTGTTGCTTTTGCTTATTGTCAATGTACCCTGTTACTATCTTATTATGAATCCTTGGTGCCCTTCCATTTCTGAGCCCTACTTTGTACAGTATAAATTGTGGGGACTTCTTTAGGAGATTGTAATGTCATAGTTGACTGAACCTAGATGTTGCAGTTCAAAATGATTCAAAAGAATTTTAGGGAAACAAAAGAAAAACACTCCATTCCTGCACTACTGAACAGTAGTTTTGTCCTTAGGTAGGACAATGATCTCCTGTGATAATGGAGAACCTATTATCTTTCTAATAATGGGATTAGCATTCAACCATATCTCAAATATAGTAATTCCCATTCCTAGAGCTATATTACAGTGGAAAGATCTTGAGACAACTAGCAAGAAGCTCTGATTTGGCATGCATACCCATGCCAATTCCTCGAATGGGGTTATACATCCTTCTCTCTTGTCAACATATTTATTGTCAAATGCTAACAATCAAGTTTCTTGTCAGAAAGCCAGAGTTCCAAGTTGGGAATGATTTGGATTACCAAATATATTTTTATTTTTGTTGGATTCCATATTTGTCAAAGTCTTTAGCTACTTCTTCTTTCACTAGAAACACAAACCAGCCAATGTGGTAGGGAAAGGGGCTGTCCAGTTTTTGATAGAAAGCTCTTGGAAGGCACCATGCTGAAAAACTAATATCCCGATGAATCCACAAGGACCAGGAGTGACTAGAAGTGTCAGTGAAACTTGTCAAGATGCCATCAAAATTGCATATCTCTATGGGATTCATATCATTCTTTTTTTTAAAAAAAAAAAAACCAACATGGAGGCCTCCTCAAGCTAGCAACATAAAAGAATGGAGAGTACTGATAAATAAACACATGCACATTTTAAAACATAGCTGTAAAGATTTGCAGCCTTTTAAAAGGTTTCTTTCAAGCATTTTTCCTTTAAATGTAGTTTTCCTGAAAAAAAATCAGCATCTAATTTAAATAAAATTTCTGGTCTCAAGCAGTGCATCTTTCAACTAAAATTGATATGAATTTCAATTAATAGCTCCCATTATAATCTGTCTCCACCTGTAGTTTTCATCAAAATTGCTAGGAAATATGATATAACATATGATCAGGATTTTCCCACAGGCAGCAAGTTTGCCCATTATCTTAGTCATATAGACTTGCAGTGAAGGACTTTAACTGTTGTCTGTACATACAATAGTAATCTGAATAGCATTCAGAAGATTTATATATATATATCTCCCCATTCTTTTCTCTCCCCCCAGAAGATACCAATTACTAGTCCGGTTGGTGAAATAACAATGTTTCTGTGAAAAGAACCCAATTGTCAAATAATCCCTGTAAAATGCCAATTTTATGGCCTTATTTTTGAATGAATTTAATTTATGGAAATGCTTTTGAAAAACCTTAACATTGCTTTTTTCTTGAATCATACTATTGCACTGCCGAATTAGCTCAGTGGAGTAGTTTTGTAAGCCCTCAATAGTGAGTCCAGTCAAAGCACACTTAATATGCTTACCAAAGTACTGACTAGTACTTTCACTTCCATTTCAGCTGGTTATTGCTGATGCGTCTTGAGTGCTCTTAGATGGCTAGCCTTATAAAAGGTGCCGTTCCCCTCATTTCCAGAGTTGGTGGGAGGATCTGTTCAGTTACTCTCTTTCTGATAATAAAATCAATTAATTTCACGCCTATCTGCCTCAGAAACCTGGGAAGAGATCATAAAGATTTATACTCCATATATGTTGGTATGAACACTTAACAGGGACAGTTTATTATCTAAGCACCATCATGTTTTATATTTCAGAAGTTTGAATTACTTGCTTTCTTGGTGATGCTTAAAAGGCTTACAAAATGATAAGTCTGATAATATCTATCGCGGCTGATGTTATTAATTTGTTTCTTGCCAGTGCCACTACAACCTTGAAATGCTTTAATTAATGCCAAGACGCCTAACTCTTGACATGTCAGGGGCTTCATTATTATCGTGTAGTTTGTTGACTCCCTTTAACCTGCGTGGTTAGTTGATGTACTTTAAGACATAACATCACAACAAGATGAATGATGAACTGTTGCATAATTTTATTTAGGAGTGTTTGATTTTGCTGTTTTATGAAACCATTCAATGCTCTCATCACTTATTGATGACAAAGTTAAATCAGCGACTTCCTAAAGTGTCAGCCTGAGGCTCTGAAAGCTGTCAAATTGCCTATAATGAGCAAAATCTAGAACAATATTTTTTTAAAAAAAAATTCCTCGGCTTATATGACTGTTTATTTCTAGTGTAAATTCTCACTGAAACATAAACTCCAGCATTTGCTATCCCTATAACCTTGTAGGATGGCCCAAAAAGGGACATATAGAAAAAGTTTACAAGTAAAAATGTCCATACAGTTCTGCTGGGTTCTTTTCCAACTAATTTCCTACTGGGTTGTGTCACCAGCTGAACCCTGTTGATAGGAAAATGCACCTGGGTGGTGCATAAGCACAGCAAGGTATATGTTACCCTCAGATCATTTCACACAACATGTTTGTAGTACTATGAGTCCATTTTGACTGCCTTGGCTGCATCCCTTGACATTTTGGGATTTGCAGTTTGTTGAAAGACACAAGAGGGAATTCTGGCTGAGAATTCTAAAGGCCCTTCCTTAAATTGCAGGGTTTTGCCATGGCAATACAAGTGAAATCTCAGTGATATGGCTGTGTAATGTGAAATGGCCTGTATTGTTGGTGTTGTAGCTTAACAGTTAGGGGCTGATGGGTTCACAGATGACTCAGAAGGGATTGTGGGATTTCCTGAGGTTCAAAGTGATGCTGATTCAGGTCAGGGAAATCAAATTGCCTCAGATAAAGCTGAACTTCAAGGTCAGTCACAGGAGCCAGAAGCAATATCATTAAATAAGGGGCTGAGTGAAGAAGAATTAAATGAAATTAAAACTCTCAAGGGAAAGCATCTGGTGTTATGTAGATAAGCAAAAATATTTATTTACAGATTAGAGCAGAGAATCAGTTCCATAGGACTGAGATACTTTGTGGAAAAGAGACAGATAAAAATTGTGGGAAAGACATGATTTTATGACTGTTTATTAACAGTCAATGTTTACCTTAAAATCAGTTCAGGCAACGTTGGCTTTTGAGTTAGAAGCAAGGCCTAAGTCTCTGGTCAAGTCGCATCTTGGTTTTGGATTCAAGTATCTTGGAAGTTTTATATTCTTGTTCTATGATTCTTCCTCAAGTTTTTCTAAGCATTTCTTTGCTTAGGCTCCAGGCCTGGAGTGAACAGTTGGAGGCTGCGTGAAAAGTGCAAATAAGATTGACAGATGTGGAAAAGTGTGTATTTCCTGATTACATGGGGGGAAAGCCCTTCATGTGTATAATTATGCTTGCCCTTACCTTATTCATAAACTGATGATGTGGGGCCTGATCCCCCCCTCCCCCCATCTGTGCATCTAGCTAGCAATGGCATTTCAAATCCTTGGAGGAACTCACATACCATTTAAGATGGGGTAATGGTTCCATTTAGGTGTATCTTTGTAGTATGGGAACTGTTTTAGGAGAAGAACAGAAATGATAACTTCATGAGATATTTTCATCCAACAATTACTGCCCTTTCCAACCAGGTGGAAATTGATAGGGAAGCTATAGTATTATAAGCATGTATTTTCTATTCAGATAGTGCAAAGAGTAGATGTCATTCCTGTGAATGCCACATGTGAATTGGACAAGTCAGGATAGGCTTAAAGAACAGGATGATCATTCTCGAAAATGAGAACATCTGTATTTTGGGAGCTGTACTGTATTATATTGGGCCGCAAAACAATTATCCCTGATAAGGCACTTGCATCATATTGGGCATAACTATTGTCTTTATTTTTTTTAAAAAATGTTACTAGGTCAGAACAACCTGAAAGTTGTTGGCTTTAAAAAAGTTTAAGAGCAAAATAGGTCCACTCTTCTCAGTTTCTTGGTTTCAAATAATTGCACTGCAGCATATTTCTGAATTTTCCTGAGGCAATACTCCACAGCAGCATTCTTATAATTTTTATAAATCTGAAGCTAAAGATGAAAACATGTATTCTTCTCTAAGAAGTCGATCAACTCCAGACTCAGGCTGATATTTCAGAAGCTGGCTTAATAGTTTGTTCCACAATGTCACCAAGGAAAAAGAAGGAAGAAAAAAAATCTTTGCTGCAGATTTAGGGGAAGATAGTTGTCATGTGAAAAAAACTATCTTTAAAAGATTGGATTCCCTTTTACAGGTGGAGTAGTTTATCCATAAATCTGAAATCTGAAATGCTCCAAAATTGTCCGCATGGGTGGTTGAGATAGTGATAACCTTACTTTCTGATGGTTCAATGTATATAAACTTTGTTTCATGCACATAATTATTGAAAATATTTTGTATAAAATTACCTTCAGGCTCTGTATGTAAGGTGTACAGTTGGCCCCACTTTATCCATGGATTCCATATGCACGGATTCAACCATCTATGCTTGAAAATATCCCCTCATGCATTCCCAAAAAGCAAAGTTTAATTTTGTCATTTTATAGAAGGGACACAATTTTACTACAGCACTGTCTGTAATGGAATGTGAGCATTCACTGAATTTAGTATTCACAGCGGACTTGGAATAAAACCCCACTGGATATCAAAGGTCCACTTCAAATGAAACATAAATTAATGTCATGTCCTAACTCCAAGATATTTCATTATGTATATGGAAATATTCCAAAGTTTTAAACAAAACAAAACCCCAATCTATATATATAAATTTGTTAGGGGCATCCAACGAGGAAACAAAACTCAAAAACCCCCCAACGAAACTTAACCAAAATTCCCATGCCCATAACACAACCCACAAGGTACAAACATATCTACTCAAAATGAAAAACAACACAACAACACACTCACAAAACGGCAAAACAACAAAACTCAAAAATCCCCCAACGAAACTTAACCAAAATCCCCGTGCCCATAACACAACCCACAAGGTACAAACATACCTACTCAAAATGAAAAACAACACAACAACACACTCACAAAACGGCAAAAGAACAAAACTCAAAAAAACCCCAACGAAACTTAACCAAAATTCCCATACCCATAACACAACCCACAAGGTACAAACATATCTACTCAAAATGAAAAACAACACAACAACACACTCACAAAACGGCAAAACAACTGAGCATGCGCATTGGCGCCCAGCCGCAAGTTCCCTGGCGCGCGCACATGACCTTCCGGCCAACATTCCCTTTGCGGAAACCATGCCCACTCCAAGCCCCGCCGCGCCGCTTCCCGCACACACACACTTTCTGCCGCACACACACACGCAACCCCATGCTCCATCACTCCCCCCGCCGCCGCATACACACACGCAACCCCACTCCCCCCGCCGCCACACACACACACGCAACCCCACGCTCCATCACTCCCCCCACCGCCGCACACACACACACAACCCCACGCTCCATCACTCCCCTGCCCCAATCTTACCTCCTTTTACTTCACGCCACCTCCAAACCCCACCCCGCCCCTTCCCGCCCTGTCAAAATCTAGGAAAGACAGGAAGGAAGGAAAGAAGGAAGAAAGAGAAAGGGAGGTAAAGAAAAAGGGGGAAGGAAGGAAAGTTAGAGGAAGAAGAAAAGGAAAGAAAAGGAAAGATGGAAGGAAAGAAAAGAGAGACAGCAGAAGAGAAAGAAAAAGGGGGAAGGAAGGAAAGAGATAAAGAAGAGGAGAAGGAAAGATGGGAAGGAAGGAAGGAAGGAAGGAGGGAGGGAGGGAGGGAGGGAAAGAAGGAGAGAAAGAGGGAAGGTTGGCCACAGCAACACGTGGCGGGTAAAGGTTGTTATTTCTATTATTATTATTATGCTATTGTTCCTATGAGACCCTTTTAGGGGGAATGGGAGAGGTGTCAGGTCCCGGAGGCAATGCATTGCATTATTGTTATTGTTATGATGGTGGTGAAATAAAAGGAAATAAAAAGTGAAAGAAGGAAGCAAACAGGGAGGGAAGAAAGGCAAAGGAAGGAAGGGGGAGGGAATGAAGGAAAGAGAGAAGGATGAAACCAAGTAGTGAAAGAAGGAAAGAAAGAAAGAAAGAGGTAGAGAAGGAAGAAAGGAGAGAAAGGGGGAGGAAAAGGGGGAAGGAATAGGTAGGGGCCTCTCTTTCATAATAGTCCAGATATCTACCTCAACTTTGATAAGTTTTACTATAGGCCACAGCAACGCGTGGCAGGGCACAGCTAGTAAATAGATAAAAACCAAACTGAAATCTAAAACACTTCTGATCCCAAGCATTTTGAATAAGGGATACTCAGCCTGTTTACTTATGGATAAAAATGAAGTCTAACGTGGATGGAGAATTTGATCATCATTACATAGAGCTGTACACACAAGAGATGTATTGTCGAAGGCTTTCATGGCAAGAATTACTAGGTTGTTGTAGGTTTTTTCGGGCTATATGGCCAAGTTCTAGAGGCATTCTCTCCTGACGTTTCGCCTGCATCTATGGGAAGCATGTTCAGTTGAGCCATATAGCCCGAAAAAACCTACAACAACCCACACAAGAGATGCTTTGTAAAGCTTACCAGAGTATTATATAATTGAACTTTTATGTTATTAATATTGAAAAGACCACTGATGTGTTTGTATTACAGTGTAGGCTAATCTGTAAATTTGTCAGATTCAAGGTGAACTGCAGATTTCAGTGTGTCTGCCAAAATCAAGGCACAACTTGAATGTTTTTTGCAGACATATATCGCACTTACACTCGAGTGTGATGGACTGTTCTTTTTCTTCCCTCCCTGCAGAACCAAAATTTCCACTACACAAATCAAAACAAGCAGATAGTTAAGACATTAGTGCACTTCCTGAACCCCTGCATGCTTTAAATCCCACCACTACCTCCTGACATGTCATGTCAGGAGAGTTCTTCAGAGGGGCTGGCACTGCTGGCAGGCCCCTCACATAAGGTTTTGAGGGGGAAATGGGGGGCTGGGAAGGGAGGGTGGGAGTGCCATACCACTCCTACCAGATAGGATGGCTTTGGACATGTGATGAAGCTGCTACAGAAAAAAGACACACTGGGTTCTGAGGTAGGGAGCAATGTGCAAGTGTTTCAGGCTAAAACTCTCATAAGTCCCATTTAGCATGTTCAGTTGGAAGGACTTTTATGAGTTGTATACTAAAATGTCTACATCCCAGGTTGCCTAGAATTCCTGGCCAGTGCCATTACTGTTTGGAAAACAAGAGCAGAGGCAAAAAAAAAATTTCCTTCCTTTTCATCACTGAGGCAACCACAACTATGCTGTTGGCAGAGAGCAGTTTAAATAGACTGTGATGATTAAAGTTTTAGTATCTATTTTGTGGTTCAAAAATTGACTTGGATCCCACACGGCTACAGTATATAAAGCAGTGACTCATATATTCTCCTTCCTTCATACAAATAGCTACCCAAGTGATTTTGAACCACTGTGCAAATGCCAACTTCTTAGAAACCCTATTGTGCAAATTCTCCCATCACTTCCCCCAAAGGGATAGATTGCTCCAAATAAAGTTCTGCATGACTGAGCCTTTGCATATAATAGAGGGGAAATAAAACTGATGATGCTCTTCTACTATAGCATGCCAATGTTGTACTCCCCCAAATCTTTCAATATATGGCACTATGAAATATAAGCCTCTGTGTGTCAGTGTCTAGGAAGCACAACACACGAAAGAGGAAATGGGGAACATTAATAACTGGCTTGTGAACGTCATGTAAATAACTGATATGGTGTAAATAGAGTGGTAGACAAGTTGGGATTATCAACCTTCTGCTTCTGTTTGGGTCCCACCCTTTTCTCCATGTGAAACAAATACAGATTATATAAGTTTAAAATCACACAGCTAAAAAATTCACATAAAAATGAAAAATAGAACTAAAGTATCAATAGAATGAAAAGCAGATAAAAGCATAACTATTAACAAGAGAACAATGAACACAACCAAAAGAACACATTACCACAGTCCCTTTCTCCCTGAAAAATCAGTCTTCAAAGGCCTTACCTACTTGTGGAAGTATAGCAAGAATAGTACCAGTCCTCTGGTACTAGGAGTTTCAAACAGCACTTTCTATGTTTCTATCTGTGATGGTGGTGGGACAGATAGGACATACACAGAATATCTCAAAACATAAGCAGGTTTATATGGGAGAATCCAGTCCTTCCAATAGTCTGATGTATGACTGTAAAACAAAACAAAAAAGAAACCCACGCTTTGAGGATTTCTCTCATTTTAGTTTTCCAAATGCCTTGTAAGCTCTTAGAATGTGTAACCACAAATAATGCACAAATATTTTAGCTACCACATTTTTAGAGTATGAAATGAAATACATTGCAACGCTAGTAGGTCTAATGGCTTGCCATTGGGAGTGATTGATTTAAAAGTGCTGCTAATCTGTTTTTGCACAAAGAATCTAGCAGCTGGACATCAGCCTCAGAGTATGAATAACTTCAATGTACACACTGTATAGTTTGAATTGCATCATGTAAAAGACTAGTACAAACTGAATACCATTTCAGCAGTTCAAGTGTGTTACCTGAATACTTTGAAAAGGTCGGTAAAAAAGTCTTAAGAGCCAGGAACTCTGCATGCTGCTGAATTATGTGAAGAATAAATATGTACTTGACCTGCGGGAGCACCATTATGAAGCATAAGGTAAATCAGACTCCAGGAAAGCGATCACCTGCCCTTTCTTCATGAAGGAAAGAGTACTAACTGTGCTCACATGTAATGGCTACCCTTGGATATTCATGCTGGTTTCATTTAGCTAACTGCAGCAAAATCAGCTTTTTCTTAGGAGAAAGTTGAACTACACTTGGAAATGCACAAGCATTTCACAATTTTGTCTTTTCTCCCATCCCTATCTCAAGATATCTGTTATTTGCAGCATATTTAACAGAAAATACTGGCCAGGGGCATGTTGTATATTTTATTTACTTACTTTAGTTATTTTCCTTCTATCTTTCAAGGTAAAACTTAAGGCAACATTTCAAATGTATGAAAGATTGAGTCTTTGCTTTGAACATCTCCTTACTCGCTAGATTAGGAAACCTGGATCCACTGTGTCAGAAGGAAGATTGCCAACCCATTGAAGGTGGCAAGGCCATCATACCATAATGCAAGCAGTTCAGTGCAACTGCTGTTTGGGACAGGACCAAAAAGGGGGCTTTAAACCTGTTACACTTTGGCTTTGGAAGGTCTAGAAGGGATCAAAACAAAATTGTGGATAGGGATTACCACTATAGTCATGTGTTTTATTGGTTCAGTGGTACAGGATGAGTTGAAGAAGTTACAGAGATTGTGGCTCCAGTTCTGATTGGGAAGCATGGCCTCTTGTCATCTTACAAAGGGTAGGGGGTGTTTGGCTATGAGCACTGTGTGAGCAAAGAGATGCCTTGATGGTGGGGGAGGGAAAATGCCCCTGGTTAAGTGGCCTGGTACAGCCTATTGGCACAAGTCTCAAATAGCATCATTACTCATACCAGTGTTCCAGTCTATATGCATATATTTTCCTCTTTTGGCTAAGGACTAATTCCATACTGTGACCCACTGCTTTGCAGGAATACATTGTAGCCTTTTTTTCTCTCAGTAGAAGACATTGACTTCTAGGAGCTGGTTGCAAAACCAGGGGTACATAGGTTACAAGAGCTCTTTATTGCCTTATTATTTCCGCAGGTTTCTCCAGCACCCTTTCTCATTAGTTGTGGGTAGTAGGCAGCTGATTGGATGATGGTTAGAACCATGCTATAGCCTCTAGGCATGCATTATTGAGAACATGGATAAGGACCCCACAAAAATGTAATAGCAGCTCAAAGAGGAAATGCCTAACAAAGTGTCTCTTACGGAAAAGACTGCACCCAGGGATTTCATTATAGGCAGTCCCCAAGTTATGAACAAGATAGATTCTGTAGGTTTGTTTTGAGTTGAATTTGTATGTAAGTTGGAACAGGTACTGTAACTCCAGCTATATATCTAAAATGTACCTGTTCCAACTTACATACAATTCTCCTATGGTAGCTCTTTAAGTACTAAATTTCACTTCCTAGGGGTAGATTTCTCTCACTGCCTGTTGTCTCACCCCCATTATTAATTATGAGTTGTTTGTAAGTTGAATGTTTGTAACTCATGGACTAGATAAAGAATACAGGAAGTCTAGCAGTAAAAGAAGATATGTTGAATCAGTGGCCAAACATTGCCATTCCATGACCTGCTGTTCTGCATTATCATATGTGTTTGTGTGGTGCAAGGAAGGGGAAGTTAATCCCCATTTCCTGGGAAAGACTGGGGAAAAAACAAAAATGTAATTGAGGATCACTTTAGAGAATGATTTGGGATAGTTGTCACTGCACCATATATGATTGGGGAAAAATTATACAATTCATGGAGTGCATTTACTGGGAGGAGCAATGCAGTTGAATGAATGAATTGTTTATTGTACTAGCCATAGGCCACGACATCATTAAAATACTAACTTTATAAACACTTTCCAATATAAACCTTAAAACGTAACAAGAATTAAAACTAAAACAAGTTCTTTAAAATTATGAAAGCAGAAACATGACAATAACAGTGTCTGCTTTGTGTCATTCCAAACCGTTTCCATTTCTGACCCTCAGTATGGATTTTGCTACTTTGGCTCTGATCTTTTGGGCTGCGATTGCGAATGTGGCAACCTTTAGTGTTATATTTTTAGAATGATCTGCTAGCAAGTCGCAGATCACTGCAGATTGTTGCCATGATGCCCTTTCTTCCAAGAGTGATCCTAGGAGATTTTTCCTAGGGTCATTGTACAAGGGGCAGTGTAGCAAATAGTGTGTTAGGTCTTCTATTTCCCCTGTGCCACAAATGCAGAGTCGTTGGGCATGGGGGATCCCTCTGTATCTTCCCTCTAGCCAGTTTGATGGCACAGTTTGGAATCGCAGGGCTATAAATGCTTTCCTCAGGACCGCTGACGTTAGGTCTTGAAGATATTGTTGACGATATTGGTCACTTTTTAGCCGAGGATACCAGGTAGAGAAACCTTGCAGTTTGCTAATCTGCAAGTTGTCAGCTGCATCCCTCTCAAAGATTTTGTCTCTAATCGCCTTCTTGTCCAGATGCATTAGGGTATTTGTTGACCCATCAAAGTACTGAAGGAGCAAGACTTGCCAGTATTGTGCCCATCCTCCCTGCTTATACTGCTCCATCATGCATTGCTTTGTTATACTCTCGTCCTCCATTCCCAGGAGCCTCTTCCCATATAAGATGTTAAGCTTATGCATTCTGGCCTTAAGTGAGGGAAGATCCAATTCCAGCCTTAACAAGGCAGCTGGAGTCCCAGGGGGAAGGGCTAACAAAGCTCTTGCAAACTTATTCTGAATACATTCAACCTGTTTTGTATTGCCCTGTCCCCAAATTTCAGCTCCATATAATAGTTGGGGTAAAATTTTAGCAGAAAAAATCTTTGCTGTGGGACATACCAAGGACCCTCCCTTTGTTTTCCCGAAGGCTAGGATTGAGTTCACTGACCTCCATGCAGCTAGTTTGGCTGCCTCAATATGGCTCTTCCAATTTCCATTGTATGAGAAGTGTATGCCCAGATATTTAAAGCTATGACACTGCTCTATTGAATGGCCATCCAATTTCCAATTATGCATTTGTTTCCTTTTGGAGAATACCATTACTTTGGTTTTAGAGTGATTGATCCTCAACTTCTCTTGTTCGCAAATTCTGCTTAGTGACCTCAAAAGTCTCCTGAGACCTATTTGCGTAGTTGACAGGAGGACTATATCATCCGCATACAACAAGACTTGGATTCTCCTACTACCTGCTAAGGGAGGGAAGTGGTCAGGGGAGCTTAGCTCAGCAACTAAATTATTCACGTAAAAATTAAACAAAAAGGGTGCTAGTAGACAGCCTTGCCTAACTCCTCTTTTTGTTTCAATGTTGTTTGATAGCTTGCCTGACAGGCCTAACCTCACTCTTAGGTCTGTCCCCGAGTATAGCTGTTGCAATAATAACAATAGTCGTCTATCCACATTAGTATTTGCCAACTTTGCCCACAAACGCTGTCTATCAATTAAGTCAAAGGCTGAGGTAAAATCCACAAATGCCGTGTATAAGCATCTCTTTGGTTTCTTCAGACTATTTTGGATTAGGTGTGAAAGCACAAAACACTGGTCTATTGTGCTTCTGCCATGCTGAAATCCAGCCTGTTCTTCTGCGATAATATTATTCTCCTCAGCTCAACTATGTAGTTTATTTAGCAGGAACCTACCATAAATTTTTGACACTACGTTCAACAGGCTAATGGGTCTATAATTATGTGGGTCTGTCCTATTGCCTTTTTTGTATAGAGGAACAATCACACTAGTTTTCCACCCATTTGGGACCATTCCTGTCTGGTTGATGTATGTAAACAATCTGGCCAGGGTGGGAGCCCACCAGGTGATGTTATATCTAAATAATTCTGGTGGTAGCATATCCTCTCCTGGGGCTTTTCCTGTTTTTAATTTTTGAAGCAGTCCTTCAATTTCTTCTGGAGAAACTGGTGGCCAATCAGGGAAGTCAATGGGTCTAGTCACTTCCTCAGCAGTCTCTGGGCCGCTGAATATGTCTCCAAAATAAGTTTCCCAAGTATGTGCTGCAATTTGGGAGTCTAGATGAAGTTGCAAGGGCCTTAGCCCTGAATGCACCATATTCCAGAATTTGACCTCCTCCTTTTGCCTAGCAGCCAGATCCAGCTTGATCCAATTTTGTCTGTTGAATTCAAGTTTCTTCCTTTTCAGTAGGGTTTTATATTGTGAACGAATTTCACTCAGGCTTTTATAGATTTGTTCAGTCCCATTTTTGTTGGCTGCTCTGATGGCCAGGGACAGGATCTTTTTTTGGCTCCTGCATTCTGCATCGAACCAACTTCCCTTACCGGGCTTTTTGACTTTAGTTGGTTCTGTATGAATCAGGTGAGGTTTGAGGGAGGTAATAATTTGCTGATAACCCTCTATTGGGTCAATAGTACCTTTAAGTATCTTATCTCTGCAGGATTCCAGAATAGGTCCATTAAGTTGGTCTATAACCTTATCGCTCAAGGGCTCCGACCACTTGAGTCGTCTGGGTCCCATGGAAACCAGGGCCAGTGGATAATTATTTGACCTTCTGTGCTGTTCTAAGTCTGTTTTTATGACTAGTTTAATGGGGTGATGGTCACTTTCTGGGCGTATGTCCACTATAAAGGTTTTGATTACAGGTAACAATCCTGGTGAGATTATAAAGTAATCTAGGACACTTCCCCCCCTTACTGAGTGATAAGTGTATAGTCCAGATGACTCCTCTAGATGGCTGCCATTCATGATTAGTAATAAATGTTTATAAACTAATGAGAATAATTCCAGTCCATTCTTGTTAAATTTCACATCTCTCGAGTTCCTACTAAGTGAAAATTGATTCTCCAAATGCAACCCAAAATGCTGAGCCAGTTCCTCATTTGATTTTCCCATCCTCACATTGAAATCGCCGCCTAAAACAATGTTCGTGTTTTCCAGGCCAGTGCTCCTGTCTCCCAGGACTGTATCTAAAAACTGCCACACCTCTTTGGCTGAATACGCTGAATTTACTGGAGGCACATAGACATTAATGAAAAATAAAACCTGGCTGTCCTTGAGATTTATCTCTACAGCTAATATGTTATTGTTAGAATGGTTAGTCACAATTTGGCAATCAGCTTCCAGCTCAACTGAAACAAAAACTGCTAAGCCTCCACAGCAGCGTCCCCACTTATGCCGCCTTGCAGCAGGCACTGCAAAACTTCTAAAACCCTGCAAATTAAGATTTGAGGTTTCCTCCACCCACGTTTCCTGTATCATTATAATAGAGAACTCCTGTAAATAGTCTACGGACTCTTCATCCACTAATTTTCCAGCCCATCCAGATATATTCCAGGACAGAATCTTTAGCTCCTTTGCTGTTTTCATTTTTATATAGTTGTTCAAGCCGGAATCAGTTGGGTGTGATTCAGCGTGTCTAAGTTCTCCTAATTTATTGTATTGTCTCTTAGTCAGATTTGATGACCCCCCTGTCCTCTGATAACTAACTATCTGGATGACCCTATTTTTAAGAGGATGAATAGCGTTCTCCTCAGCAGGGGCCTTTGCCTTGTCCTTTTTATTTCCAGGCACTATAGGTGAAAGGAATTGAGTGATTGAGGTCTGTTTCAAACCACCATTTCTATTTGCTGGTGTGATTCTCATGTACGGCCCTACCTTTTCAGCCCCCATGTCTGGCCTTCATGCTTTTTTGGCAATTGACCCCTCGTCCTCTATTTCATTATCCTTAGGAATGTCCCAAGGGCATATAGTATGGTCATTGTCATAAACCACACATGGATTATTGATTCGAGGTTTCATAACTTTCACCTCTGGGGTCAGTGGAAAATGATTGATGGGTGAATCTGCTCTTTCCTCAGGAGCCAAAAATCTCATCTCCAGCCAATCTGTCCTGTCCTGCACCGCTCTTTGCCATTCCCTTGGGCTAGTATATCCTTCTTCATTTAAATATAGCCTTTCAGAGTATATTTTCCCTAGATGATCACTTAGCACCTGCAATCTATCCAGGATAGCCCATTGCTCCTTTCTTGGCAAGTTTGCATATGCCTCTACCAGAGACTGTTCCTCCAAGCACAACTGAAATCCCTCGCCGGGGGCACCTTTTCCCTCAATTGTGGACCTGGTGGCTTGGCGCCCAATGGGGCTCTGCAACTGTCCACTTCTCCCCTTCACCGCTGGTTGCCGTTCCTCCGATTTCCTTCTGTCATCTGGAGCTTCTTGAGTGAGGACTTTCTGGAAAAATCTTGTTAATGTGATGCCTTTTTTTTGCAAATAAGTCTCTAGTTCTTATAATGAACTTAGCTATATTTAGATCAACGAAGGAGACTATGACATCAACGTACAGTGTGTCGTTATACAAATAATCAATCTGGTCTATATCTGTAGGATACAGTCCCCCGGGTAAAACGTTGTTCATAAGATTTATCACATGGTATTTACGATCATCCAGACTTAAGAGCTTTCCTGGATTAGGAACTTTATTAAACGCCACCTTGTTTGGGATGAGTACCAGATTCCAATTATCTTTATGATGTTCTCTGTCATTAAACTTTTGTCTGTGGTTTTGATGGATTGCCATTGGTGATTTGAATCCATCTGCTTTCTCTATTTCTTTTGAGATCCTATCATCCTTCTCTCTTGACATATTGGTGACCTGAGTTTCCCAATGGGTTTGTGTTGACACATTAATATTTTGAGGGCCTTGTTTGGCTACATTTGTTTTAACCGCTTTGCCATCATTGGTAGCATCGTGGCTTTTCTTTGGAGGACCTTTTTTGTTACCCCTCTTTTTTTTCCCAGAGTTCTTGAGGGTGGGATTAATGTTAGCAGTTTTTTTAATCCACGTTTACAATTCCTGGGATGTCCTGTTTGTTTGCCGGTAGTTTTTTGTTTCAACTTCCCTTTAATGATCTTGGTTTTTTTCTGGCTCTTGTAATTGGCTTGGAAGGGTTTGGTTTTATCTACTTTTGTCTGATTAGTTCTTTTATCTTTAAGGCAGGGAGAGGCTGTGTCCTGCCTAGTTGTAGCTGGAATAATGACAGCTGGCGTTGCCTTAGCAGGATCACAGTTGCACCGGCTTTCCAAAACTTCAGCTTTAAGTATTTTTGCAAGTGTGCTCAGGAGCCCCGTGCTTTCTTGCAGGTACTTCTTAATTGTGAGTAAGTCATTGGAAAAGGCATTAAATTTGGCTTCCAGGTGCGAATAGCCCTCATTCAATCCTTCTCCTTGTAAATCAAGCTGGGGATATTGCTGTAAGAAGTTGTCAAAATATCCCTTCTCCAAAGGTGAGGTTGGGAGCTTTTCTGGCATTGGGTTCCAGCTCCTGTGTTGTTTTGCTGTTACATCAGGACTTTCAAACTCGGCTTGTGCCAACTCCTCCGCCAAGCTTCTCCTACTTCCTGACTCCATAATATGACTCTCCCCCAATAGTAGCACCTTGGTGTTAATCGGCCAGTCCTTCAAATCATCAGCAGGCATTATAGCATTGCCCACCCCCGTGCTCCCTAAATCCACCTCATCAACATCAGCATCTACTGGCAACCCCTCGTGAGTCTTTTCCAGGGGGAAAAATTGAGTCATCTTAGATTGCCCATGTTTCCTCCCTGCTAAAAGGGGGAGCAAAGGCAATGCTTTCTCCTTATAATTATTTCTGCTGTAAACCATACTAAGAAGGTTCAACTTATCAGACAATCCCGACTCTTCTCCTCAACGTGTTCTCCTCCTTGAATACAATACAATCAGTGTTCCCCTATGGAGTCTCTGGTGTTATTCATTGTAGTAGAGGATATTCGGCTTGTTTTCAGTTGTCCTTTGCCTTGTTATTGCTGTAAGGATGCAGGTTCCCGACAGTGAACAGAGGGAAATGTAAACACACTCCCAAATTGATAAAAGACAGAGGCAATAAGCTAAATAATAGGCAATTAAAACAAATAAATAAAGTTAAAAGCAGGAGCACTCTGCCGACGCAGCCTCCCCGAGCTCTCCACCAGCTCCTCCCCGGCAATGCAGTTGGTTTTTAGTTATTTTTGGGACACATTCCTCATGAGGAAAAGGAAATCAATGTCTCCTCTTTTTTGTGGTAATCATGCAAGAGAAATATGACACAGGCAGCTTCACTGAGTGTCCGTGGTATTAAAACTACCCTTTGGCTTCCAGGGCTAAGGGAGAACACAGACTGGCTCCTTCCCTGATGATATTCCGCAGGAAATTAAAAACTTGGCTGTTCAAGAAGGCGTTCGAACAAGAAGTGCAATAATTGGTAATGACGACAGGAATGGAACAACGGAAAATGATACTGGATTGTGGTTTAAACGATGAGACGACACAAATGGCTTTTTGTATTACTGATATTGTTGATGTTTTTGATGATGATGTTTTTGGTTATTGCTAGATTGATATTTTAGATTGTGTCTTGAATTTTGAACCTTGTCCTTTCTATGTTGTACACCGCTGTGAGTCGCCCCCAGGCTGAGAACAGCGGTATAGAAGCAAAGTAAATAAATAAATAAAATAAATAAATGTACCTGATCTCCCATTCTCTTTTTTGTTCATCCAAATAAACCACTATATATTTTATGAATTTAACATGTGGCTTTTTATATACTACAGCATTTTATTAACAGCTGCATGTCATGACCCTTTTTGAAGTGGACTGTGGCATGACATTCTGCAATACTTGCTGAATTGAACACTATTTGTGTCTTAATATTTGCACTAAAATGTGCAATGCAAGGCCAGAAGTTATTTTTGTTCTTTACAATATGTTCTGTCTACATGATCTTTATGAAACAAATTGCATAAAAGACCTATAGCAGCTTTCCTTCAACAGGAGACTGATCTATGACAAGACACATTCATTTATTTTGTCAGACTAACAGAGCACTGAGGAAAAAGTCAAGAAGATACCCACCGCCGCCTGTGATAAGCCCATACATTCTCTGATGAGTAAAGTTGTGGTTCTAATTTGTCCCATCATTGATGTCTTGTCTCCTATTTTCTGAGAGGGTAGGCATTAGGAAGGGTTGATTCAAAATAATTATTCTGCCTGAGATGAAAGAGAAGGTGACCTTCTTACCTTACCATTCAGCATACAGCAGCTGATAGGACTGCAAGGTGAATCTTACGTCAACATCAATAGGGATATAAAATCCTCCTCCAACCCAAAGGCAACGGGTGAATTGAATTCAGGAGTCCTATGTCACCCCTGGTGGCAAAACTAGGGGTGTCTTTCAATAGAAGGAAACAGGATTTTTGTCTGGGTTGCTGTGAGTTTTCTGGGCTGAATGACCATGTTCCAGAAGCACTCTCTCCATGGTCTCCATTCTTGGACAAAAATAGGAGTCTGTGTCTATTAGTGCTTAGCATCTGCCACCCGTGGTGGCCTCTTCATTCTATGTAATGGTAGGAATTGCCCTGGAAATTCGAGAGGAAGCAATAATTAGTTCTGCTTAACACAGAAAAGTGGTAGCTTACCTGTTTATGTTTCTTTTATATGTTTAAATACCCCTGGTGTAATTTAGGTCTCTTCAAACAAAGGAGATCTGATTTAGGGTCATTCTACTTGTAAAAAAGCAATCAGCACTTCAGTCTGCCATTCATCCTGTTCTATTAATCCCAGGATAAACATCCATTTATAAAAGAATTCAGAATCAAGCATAACATACTGCACTTCATTTACAATAAATTGATAGGTAAGTATTTCTGGCACTTTCCATTCAGCTTTGTCTGGTCTCCAAGGAGGCAGACACTATTATGCAATATAATGTATCAATCAATGTATTTAACTTTGAGGAAAATCTGGACATGCTGCTAATCACTCATGGAAGACAAAGATATTTCTTCCTCTTTCTTCTTTGCAACTGTTTCTGGATTTCAAAGTGAAAAGAACAGGGCTCCATAATACACATCTGCAACGAATTTAACTGACTTTGGGGTAAGTACTTTTCATTGGAATTAATACACACACACATTATTCTTTCCTTTCCTCAAGGCTGCTTGAGGCAACTACCAACAAAATAGAACAATAAACTAATAGTTTAAAACTGTCCCTAGATTATAAAAACCAAAATGCTCAAACAGCAATAGAAAAAAGTAAAAGGGGTAGAACAGTAAAATTACTTTAAAACCATATGATGGCTTTTAAAAATCCACAGTCACTATGGTAGAAATTTATGGTCAAGATCCTTAAAAAAAGACATTTTACTTACTTGTAGAAGGTTGTGAGAGAGAAGGTGAGACTTCTTCCATAACACATACCATCAACAGCCTATTGACAGTCATGGCTTTTGACCATGTCCTTGGATTGTACGATTTTAATAATGTGCTTTAATGTTTATATTGTTTATTTTATTGTCTGTTGATATGGCATCCAATTGCTGCCAATTGTGGGGCCACTCTGAGACCTTTTCAAGGTGAGAAGAGTGGGATATAAATATGGTAAATAAACAAACAAACAAACAAAATGGTATAAGAACAACAGGAATTGAAAATGAATAGCTAACCCTTTGCTAAGTGGAGTGCCCCTGATTTGTGGAGCAAAGTTGCTAAGAACAATTTCACTATGAAATAAATTTGGCATTCCCTCCACTTCATAGATAGCGAACATTTTATCCTCCAAATGTATAGTACTATATCTATTAATAGGCAAGATCCTCCAAATCTTTAGCACTAAATTTGCAGACAAGCATTTTGCATGGATGCTTAATGGGGTAATTTTGAGTTGGAGGCTCAGAGTTCTGATTCAGTGCCTATGTAAAATCCATGATGTAACAGAGAGATTGATATAACTCACCAGGCCCATTGACTGTTGCTTCTTTCTTTTGCTCCATGTGGGAACCAATGACATTGCAAGACATAACCTTCAGGATATCACAGGGGGCTATGAGATTGACAATGGGGGTAGGAAGCTGAAGGATCTAGATGCACTGGTTGACATTTTGTCCCTCCCTCTAGAAAAGGACATAATCCAGGAAGGGAGATAAGAATAGTGGAGAGAGGAATGGGCAGATGGTGCTAGCAGGAATGATATAGCTTCTTGGACCATGGTCTGCAATTTCATGCAAATGGACTTTCAGAGCACTTTTTAATATATATATTAGGAGGGCCTTAATCTGATAAATATGAGGTAGACAGCATGCTTGGAACCAGGAGTTAATAAAGTGCTAGAGATAATAGTTTGTCTGTATTATAGAGAACTGGATTAATAGTATAAGACCCCAACAATGGGTCAAAAAACCCTAAAATAAGCAGCTAAGGGGAATGACCCGTGGCCTTAGGACTCATCTAAACAGGCATGATAACCCATACTCACCATGTCCTTGGTGTCATAGAATCAAAGAGTTGGAAGAGACCTCATGGGCCATCCAGTCCAACCCCCTGCCAAGAAGCAGGAATATAGCATTCAAATCACCCCTGACAGATGGCTATCCAACCCCTGTTTAAAAGCTCCCAAAGAAGGATCCTCCACCACACTCCGGGGCAGAGAGTTCCACTGCTGAACGGCTCTCACAGTCAGGAAGTTCTTCCTCATGTTCAGATGGAATCTCTTGTAGTTTGAAGCCATTGTTCCGCGTCCTAGTCTCCAAGGAAGCAGAAAACAAGCTTGCTCCCTCCTCCCTGTGGCTTCCTCTCACATATTTATACATGGCTATCATATCTCCTCTCAGCCTTCTCTTCTTCAGGCTAAACATGCCCAGCTCCTTAAGCCGCTCCTCATAGGGCTTGTTCTCCAGACCCTTGACCATTTTAGTCGCCCTCCTCTGGACACATTCCAGTTTGTCAATATCTCTCTTGAATTGTGGTGCCCAGAATTTGACACAATATTCCAGGTGTGGTCTAACCAGAGCAGAATAGAGGGGTAGCATTACTTCCCTAGATCTAGACACTATGCTCCTATTAATGCAGGCCAAAATCCCATTGGCTTTTTTTGCCGCCACATCACATTGTTGACTCATGTTTAACTTGTTGTCCACGAGGACTCCAAGATCTTTTTCACACTGTTCTTCCACTTCTAGTAGATCTGGGTTATTCTGGTTAAGCCCTTCATTAAAAAAGACAGGGAGTGCTCCAGAATTTGCTTAAACTTGGGAGCAACTCTGCAACATTGGCACAATGTGAACAGCAGAATTGGGTCCGATTTTCGACCAGTCAGCTGCCCATCTAAGGCACTGCCACATCCCCTTTTCCTGCTCTCAATAATGTAGAGAAAATGAAATAGATTGGGCTATTGTAATCATCATCATCATCATCATCATCATCATCATCATCATCATCATCTTTATTTATACCCCACTACCATCTCCCCAAGGGACTCAGTGTGGCTTACATGAGGCCAAGCCCAAATTACATCAAACAAAACATTAATAACACAACATTAATAAAACAATCAATAAAATTCAAATCATATAAATCACATGAACAAAAATAATAAACAATCAATAGTGACATATAAACATTTTAAAAATGGTCGGGCCAAATGTAGTAGATTAAAATTGAAAATATGCTGACTTGAACAAGGTAAAATATAACTGGGATAGGATTTTTCAGAGAGAAATGAGGGAACACAGTCAATGCTAAGTCAGTATTAAAGTGCATTATGAGGGTATATTGCTGAGAGTTCTCCTTATTCTGGGAAGGCACACTGGAACAACCATGTTTTCAGGCTCCTCCTAAAGACTGCCAACGTTGGGGCATGTCTAATGTCCCTGGGAAGTGAGTTCCAGAGTTCCACCACCGAGAAGGCCCTCTCCCTCATCCCCACCGATCGCGCCTGCGAAGGAGGTGGGAGCGTGAGCAGGGCCTTTCCAGATGATCGAAGAGATTGTGTGGGTTCATACACAGAAATGCGGTCACGCAGGTAGGCAGGTCCCAAACCGTTTAGGGCTTTGTAGGTAAGAGCCTGCACCTTGAATTGGGACATAAAAATGAACAGCAGCCAGTGGAGCTCCTTAAACAGGAGGGCTGACCGCTCTCTGTAAGAAGCACTAGTTAATAACCTGGCTGCCTGGCTGCTGTACCAATTGAAATTTCCGGGCCATTTTCAAGGGCAGCCCCACGTAGAGTGCATTGCAGTAATCCAATCTGGAGGTGACTAAGGCATGGACCACCCTGACCAGATCCGACTTCAAGAGGTACGGTCGCAGCTGGTGCACGAGTCTTAATTGTGCAAAGGCCCTCCCGGCCACCGCCAATGCCTGAGATTCAAACGTAAGTGAGGAATCCAGGAGGACACCCAGACTGCAGACCTGAGAGTTCAGGGGGAGTGCAACCCCATCCAGCACAGGTTGTCACCCTATACCCCAATCCGGCTTACGATTGACCAGGAGGACCTCTGTCTTGTCAGGATTGATCTTCAGCTTGTTCCTCCTCATCCAGATAGCCACAGCGGCCAGGCACTCATCCAGCACCTGAGGGGCTTCCTTGGAGTTAGGTGGAAAGGGGTAGTAGAGTTACATGTCATCTGCATAGAGATGGCACCCAACTCCAAAACTCCAGATGACCTCTCCCAGCGGTTTCATGTCGATGTTGAAAAGCATGGGAGACAGAATGGAACCTTGGGGGACCCCACAGGTCAAAGGCCAGGGGTCAGAACAAATGTCTCCCAGCTTCACCATCTAGGAGCGACCCTCCAGGAAGGACCGGAGCCACGACAGAGCCATGCCTCCAAGAGCAATCCCAGATAGTCGTCCCAGAAGAATACCATGGTTGATGGTATCGAAAACCACTGAGATATCCAAGAGAACCAGCAGGGTCACATTCCCCCTATCCAGCTCCCTGTGGAGGTCATCCACCAAAGCAACCAAAGCCGTCTCAGTATTATTTATTTATTATTTATTTTTTGCATTTATTGACCGCCCCTCTCAGCCCGAAGGCGACTCGGGGCGGTGAACAACAACAAAAAGGACAGAATACAATAAATCTAGACAATACATACCAGACAATACAACATAACATATACCTATACTAAAAATCCGCTTCGTCGTGTCCTGGGGTCATAGCCAATTTCATAATCCTAGTCCATTCCAGTGTCGTTCAAGATACTCTCAGTTGAAGGCCTGCTCGAAGAGCCATGTTTTCAGGCCTCTCCGAAAGGCCAGCAAGGAGGGCGCCTGTCTAACTTCAACAGGGAGGGTGTTCCACAGCCGGGGGGCCACCACCGAGAAGGCCCGCTCTCTCGTCCCCGCCAGACGTGCCTGTGAGGCAGGCGGGACAGAGAGAAGGGCCTCCCCGGATGATCTCAAGGCCCTCGTGGGCTCGTAGGCCGAGATGCGGTCTGCAAGGTATTTTGGGCCGGAGCCGTTTAGGGCTTTGTAGGATAATACCAGCACCTTGAATTGGGCCCGGTAGCGAATCGGCAGCCAGTGGAGCTGGGACAGCAGGGGCGTTGTATGCTCTCTGCGTCCTGCTCCCGTTAACACCATGGCTGCCGCACGTTGGACTAGTTGTAGCTTCCGGGCCGTCTTCAAGGGCAGCCCCACGTAGAGAGCGTTGCAGTAGTCAAGGCGGGATGTGACCAAAGCGTGTACCACCGTGGCCAAGTCAGACTTCCCAAGATACGGGCGCAGCTGGCGCACGAGCCTAAGCTGTGCAAATGCTCCCCTGGTCACCGCTGAAACCTGGGGCTCCAGGCTCAGCGATGAGTCCAGGGTCACACCCAAGCTGCGAACCTGCGCCTTCAAGGGGAGTGCGACCCCGTCCAGCACAGGCTGTAACCCTATACCCTGTTCGGCCTTGCGACTGACCAGGAGTACCTCTGTCTTGTCTGGATTTAATTTCAGTTTGTTCGCCCTCATCCAGACCGTTACAGCGGCCAGGCACCGGTTCAGGACTTCGACGGCCTCCTTAGTAGCAGGTGGGAAGGAGTGACAGAGTTGGACATCATCTGCGTACAGGTGACACCGCACCCCGAAACTCCGGATGATCTCACCCAGCGGCTTCATGTAGATGTTAAACAGCAAGGGGGACAAGATGGAGCCCTGAGGAACGCCACAGATCAACGGCTGTGGCGCTGAACAGGAGTCCCCCAGCAACACCTTCTGAGTACGACCCTCCAGAAATGACCGGAGCCACTGCAAAGCAGTGCCCCCAAGACCCATCTCTGCAAGGCGCCCCAGAAGAATACCGTGGTCGACGGTATCGAAGGCCGCTGAGAGGTCCAGGAGCACCAACAGGGACACACTCCCCCTGTCTAGCTCCCGGCGCAGATCATCCACTAAGGCGACCAAGACCGTCTCGGTACCATGTCCCGGTCTGAAACCAGACTGCGCCGGATCCAGAATATCCGTGTCTCTCAAGAATACCTGGAGTTGTGAGGCCACCACGCTTTCCATGACTTTGCCCAAGAAGGGAAGATTGGAAACAGGCCGAAAGTTGTCCAATTTAGTGGGGTCGAGTGATGGTTTCTTCAACAGCGGCTTTACAACAGCCTGTTTTAGGCTCGCTGGAATCTTGCCTTCCCGAAGGGAGGCATTAACCACCACCGTTACCCACTCGGCCAATCCCCCTCTGGCCTCTTTCAGAAGCCAGGATGGGCAGGGGTCTAGGATGGACGTGGTGGGTCTCATTCCTCCAAGTATCTTGTCCACATCCTCGGGTTTCACAAACTGAAAAGAATCCAACAAAATCGGACAAGCAGGTGCTTGTGTCACATTCACAGAGACTGCATCTAATGCGGCGTCCAGCCCAGCGCGGATCAAAGCGACTTTGTCTGCAAAGAACCGAGCAAATGCTTCACAGCGTGCTGCCGAGTTGTCAGTACCGTGACCAGGCCTGAAACCAGACTGTGACTGTTCCAGGTAGTTGATGTCATCAAGGTAACCCTGGGCTGAGAGGTGACCACCCGCTCCAGCACCTTGCCCAAAAACAGGAGGTTGGAGATTGGTCTGTAGTTACTGAAGACCGTGGAGTCAAGGAAGGCTTTTTTTTCAGGAGTGGTCTAACCACAGCCTGTTTCAACCCAGATGGAAAATTCCCTTGCTCCAACGATGCATTTATGATCAACACAAACCAATCAATCAATCCACCTCTGGCCGATTTAATTAGCCAAGAAGTGCAAGGGTCCAGAGCCGACGTGGTCGCCCTCACAGCCCCAAGGATCTCCTCCACATCCTCAGGATGAACAAGCCAAAAGGAATCCCACAAAACTGGACAAGCAGATGCCTCGGTCACCTCCCCTGGCACTGTATTTAAGCTGGTGTCCAACTCGAGGCGTATCTGAGCGACTTTATCAGCAAAATAGTCGCAGCACCAAGTTGTCAGGTCGTCAAAGGCCTCCTCCATCCCAGGGGGGTGAAGGAGCTCCCCAATGACCCGAAACAACTCCCAAGATCTGTTAGATGCAGACGCTATGCTGGCAGTCAGGAAGGTCTCCCTGGCTACCCATATAGCCGCGGTATAGGCCCTAAGTGAGGCATTCGGTCAGAGACACCCAAAGATTTCCTCCAGATGAACTCTAGTCTCCTTTCAAGCGCTTCATTACAGCCAACTCCCCAGTGAACCAAGGAGATGGCGTGTCTCTGCACAATGAGAGGGGACGTTCGGGAGCGATCGTATCTATCACCCTGGTCATCTCGCTGTTATACGATTGACCAGAGCATCAACAGGATCACAAGTCTCCATGACAGGAAGATCCCCAAGATTCCTCAGGAATCCATCTGGATCCATCAGTCTCCTGGGGCGGACCATCTTAATCGGTCCTCCACCCCTGCGGAGGTTAGAGGTCACAGCAAGTCTTAGACTGATCAGATGATCAGAATATTTTGCTCTTTCACTCTGACTGTTCCGCTGTCCGCAATAAAAACTAGGTCGAGTGTATGTCCAGCCTGATGGGTGGGTCCAGATATAATTTGTGATAGCCCCATGGTCATCATGGCGACCATGAAGCCTTGAGCTGCTCCTGTTAAAGTGGTCTCTGCATGAATGTTAAAGGTGTTGGGAGACCAAGGCCAAATTCGAGACCACATCTGCTAGCTCAGGCAGGGAAACTGCTGAGTCGTGGAGTGGATGGTACACCAGCAGAATCCCCAGACTATCACGGTTTCCCACCTTCAGATGAACACACTCAAACCCAGCAGATTGCGGTACAGTGCATCTGACCACGGCGATGGACTGCCAAAAGACTACTACTGTTGTCATTCCCAGATGACCTCAGAGCTTCATGTGAACTCATGGCTCTCATGGGTGCTTTATGTTGACATCAGTAGCGGCATCTGCATGACTAGGAAGGAGGGGAAGATTGCCTCACCCATATGCAAATTTGTGCATAATAATTACAGAAATTACAGTGGAAAACAGTTTTCCTCCCAGCTTTAAAAAAATTGACTTATGCTCAGCATTTTCTGACTTATTTGTTCATTTGCCGTATAATAAGTCCGGATGCAATTAATTTCATTCTGGAATAAAAGAATAAGTAATTCTAGCATTTTTTCATGTGGCAAGAAAACTTTTGAAGCCTGCCAGATTTTGGAATATTATTAATAGATTGAGACTAACAATGTGCATTTTTAAAAAGTGCTCTGAAAGTGTTGTTTCCTGTTCTGAAGATACTGTTTTCTGCACAAAAATGTATACATTTTGTACAGAATCAGTTCAGAAATATGAAAATTATTTTGTTATCTTGATAGGGCTTACTGATGCTCAAGAAACATATTTGTCCAATTATTTGAATGTTTTCAAATACTCCTTTCATATTTAACATTTTGTCTTGTTTTTAGTTAAAATGTCAAAATCTCATAGCTCCATCAGACTCATAAAGTTTTTTTCAGGAGGCTGGATGCTTTTTGCTACTGTAGAATGTCCTTCCACCCATCTTTTATACTGTCCTTCCACCCATCTTTTATAATGTTTTTGTATTTTGACAAAGAAGATTTTGAATGATTCCATGCCTACCCTGTACAATTGACCTGTTGGATTGTTTTACTTTAATAATAGAGCAAACATGGCTTGCAGTGAGGCAAAGGTAAAAATATATATGTGATTACAGGCCCTAGTTCAGTTAATGGCCACTTGGTGCCACTCTAGCTTTATGAACTGTACTACATCTTTCAAATACATGGAAAATATCTGTTTTTCTCTCCAGGATTATTCCTCCAATGTCTGAATATGCAGCCCTTTAGCAAGCATTCCTCAGTGATGTGATGTTTGATCCTTAAGGACATAAAGGGTGATGGGCATGTTGAGGAGTCAAGAAGGAGAAATGGTGTAGGTCACACTGTAAATGTTACTTGATTGAAATCATGGGATATCTAGGTAATGCTGCAAGCTCTTTAGAGGCCATTATTCCTTTTGCCATTTCATTAACAAACAGCCATTTTAAATTGCTGGTATGTCTTTACAAAACTGCAGCCTTATAAGTGTGTATGACTACATTTCCATTTAAAGTTAACACATTTCAACAGCAGGGAAGGGGGATTGTGCATTCAAGAGTTATTTTGTTGGTGGTTTCAAAGGTTTTACATAAAATGAAACAAAGCAGGAGCTGAACAACTCCCCTCCATGCGGCTACCTGTCAGCCAACTCTCAATATTGCACGCTCATGAATTTGTCAAGACTCCCTCTCTACACTTCCATTTTAATTCTGTATTCAACATGAAGCAAACAGCAAACAGTCTGGGGGAGACAGGATGTATCTATAAGCAAATAAAGTGCTTATTGATATGAGTTTGCAACAGGGATGAGCAGCTGGCTTAAGTCCTTATTAAATCTTTCTTATCTCCTTCATTCATCCATTATAGTATGTCTTACGCAGGCTGGCTGGCAGAGACTGAAAATGGGGCATCAAGACAAATCCCATCATGCCAGAGTGTTTTATTTTTATTAGCACAGGTGCAAGTTTCAGAAGAGAGAAAGATTGATGCTGCCTTGAAATTTCATTCAGTGATTAGGAGGGGGAAATGAGTTTAGTTTGTATTTGCGTGTGCCTGTCTCTTTGTATATTGCTGAAGCAAGTAATAATGAATTCTAAGACTTATGTAAAATCCGTTTAGATTGCAAGACTGTTCTGATACAAGAGAACCATTTGATCTTCCAGATATTGTTGGACTACAATAACATTCCAGCACACCTCACAATTTGGCTATGTTGGTTTGGGATGATGGAAGTGATTGTCCAAGAACACCTGGAGATCCACATAATTTCCACACTTGCAATACATCATGCTAAACAGGGAATTTTTTTAAAGCAAAATGCAACCCTATTTTAATATTTTCTACAAGGACATGCTTTTTTCCTACCCAGAAATACAAGGTAAAATTAGAAATGAATTGTTATTCAACTCTTGTCATTTGTATGTGTGAGAGATAGTACCACATCTTTCAAGCAGAGTAATGAAATTTGCTGAACAATAACTAGCACCACACCCACTGACACCCACACAGGGTCTCACAGAGAAAGCAGCAAGCTTAGTCTGCTTTGGAAAACACATAAAAGTAGCTTTACTTACAAATTACTTGTTCATAATCAAATACTCAGTTCAGTGGAGGAAAGACAGAGAGGAGAAAAATGGTTGCAGATTACAGTGATGTAGAAACAAAGTGGTTGAGGTAAAACAAACAGGAAGTCAGAAGATATCAAACTAGCAATTAGCAAATATATGCATGGAAAAGCTAGTAATTCTGTGATCTGTAAATCTGTAAATGAGATGAACAAATGTGGAATATTCCTAGAATGTCCTTTACTGTGAAATAAACTATTTAAGATATGGAGGTGTAAGTGTACTTTAGAATTACTGCATTTTGACAACACTTTATTAACCAATCTGATACAGAAATTGATTTGTGAAATGGGACTACTTTATTAATGGAATCTAATTATTGTTTTCTTCTGAGAGGTACAATAAAAGGAGAGAGTGACCTGATGTGGGCTGAGGCAGAAGGTCTCCGCCCAAACTGCATCCACAGCTTTCTTTGGGTAAAAAATACCTAAGCCTTGAGGTGAACCCAAAGGTTGGTTTCCTCCCTTAGCCAACCAGCATCTGGAGGGCTTACCCAATGTCTCCTTCTTCCCAAGTTCCACAACATAAAATTGGAGGTGTAACCCTTGAACTAACCACAAAGAAAGCCTCCTATTCCATATCTCTAGTCCTGTGACCTAAAGAGGTAGTTCATGAGGTCCCTTTTCCATCCAAATTTGGGTGTTGTAAGTGCTCACCAAATACGTATTACTCCTCCTTACTACGCAAAGCCAATTAACCAAATTCTCTGTGAATCAGATGGGATGGGTAAAACTCATGGAAAATGAAGAAAAGCCTTACCTGGTCCCAAAACAACCAGTAGAGCTCACACTGCAACAAAGATGGGAGAGTGGTCAAAATCTCAAACAGGGAAAGAGCCCAGAGCTCAAATAATCCTTGATTCTGCCCAACACACACACTCTGTCATGGCACAAAATAGCCAACATATCTTTTCCCCAGGAGACTATCAAAGGAGCCCTCCCACCCCCATCACATGGCTCTACTAATGTGAGGGATCCTAATTACCACAACTTAAGGCTATGGAATGGTAGGAGTTGTAATTTAATAAGTCTTCAGCTTTCTCTGCCAAACTGTGCTGGTGCCTTGCCGTATCAGAAACCCCAAGATTCTATACCATTCGGTCATGGCAGTTAAAAGGATGTCAAACTGCATTAATTCTACAGCAGGCTGGGATTTCTGGGAGTTGTAGGCCAGAACACCTGGGGACCCACAGGTTGTGAACCATTGTTCTACAGTGTGAATGTACCCATAATCAAGGGAAGTGGAGATTAACCTTTCTTGCCCATTGCTGGTTATTACACTTTCTTTCCATGGACTATTGCACTTTCTCTTCAGCAGAAAAAATGTCAGCTGCAAGGCCTGGTTCCTTATTTTCTTAACACCCAATGGTTGAAGGCAGCTAATCAAGATAGTTTTCCTCCAGTTCTTTCCCAGCTTAATCTACAGAAGCATCCCATTGCTTGTCTTGAAAGGAGTCATATCTATGGTGTAGAAAGTCTTGAGGGAGTTCAAGAAGCACCTATTTGTTCCGATCTGATGTTTGGGACAGGATTTACCTTCAGTAAGGCAAAACAGGTGGAAGTGTATGGTTTCATACTCTGAAAAAGTGCTCACTGCCATTTGCATCAACATATCTAGAAATCCTGAGAAAGAATACTTCCCCAGTAGGCCCACATTGTTTGAGGAGCCCCTCCTGAGAGGCATTTCAGGAAGCAGATGTGGGTCACAATGAGGAGAGGGGAACCTTCATTCTAGGACTCTCCTTCTTGTTCTGTATCTTAGGTTCCAAGGTGAGGCATTTACAGCTTTTCAGTATGGTTAATGGAAGATTGAGGAATATACGTTGATGAACAGAGTTTTTTAAAAATGTGCACAATGTGGAGAGCTCTTTCACTCTTTTGTCATAACTTTAGCACTTCAGGTTATTAAGGGAACTTTAATGACCTCTTGCTCAGAAAGGTCTAGGGGAATTGAAAGGACAGGCAGTTATATTAATTACCTTGATAGTTGTTTGTTTGCAAAATTACTCTGCAGCTGGCATTGCATTGGTGAGCTGATAAATACATGCAGTGTGGTTTTCTTATTTTTTAAAATGTACTTGTACGTGTCTGAGGAAACAGAATTGAATCTTTTGATGAATTATGCTTCCAGAAAGTTTTGTTGATATCAGTCTTTGAAGTTCCTTTGTACAAAAACAGACATCTTAAGGTCATTGACAGAATGTCAGTGTTTTTAGAATATTGCTGTTTCTAATGTCAGATCTGTGTCCATGAATTCTTTTGCACAGTTTGTCCTATAGAATTAAGTAGGGCATTACTGGCAGTTGATGGCATGCATTGCTGGATATCTTTTCAATATCATGTCAGCATCACTGGAAAGATGACAGTAGAAGTATGAACCCCTGATGTTGGGGATGTCATTATCAGGTCATGTTAGAGTTTTGCCAGGGCAAATATGAAGATTTAGTTGGCATATGAGTTTTCCAGCAGTCTGCTTCCTATGTCAATATATTTTGTGATCTGTTGTTAGTAAATAGATGTTTTAGACAGGGGTACTCTCCATAAACAAGTATAGGACTACTGCACAAAGCCTATGAAAAGGAATGCCTTTCACTATCTAGAATAATATAAATAATTTATTATAAATTTGATGGTTTTAATGGGAGCCCTAGGTGATGAAAGCAACCCATGGTATGTTGTCTTCCCTTTGGGAAATATCTTGTAGTATCTGCTATTGTTTCTGGGAGTGTAAAAGAAATAATTTGCATTGCCTTACAAAACTAACCATTTTAATATGTCCTCAAAGTAGCAATGAAATCAAAAGCAGTTTGTTTCAGAACTCTGTACATTTCTGGGATATATTATATTTTGGTGAAAGGAATTGCATACAAAACAATGTGCAATTTTAAAATATATGCACAACTAAAATGCATAAACCTGCTTTAGACAATGAGGAATATTCATATAACATTTATATCAACATGTGCATGCATTTCCATACAAGAAGGTTGGAAAGAGGAAGCTTCTCAACACAATATTGAACTGGGATGGGAAAATAACGTTAGTGGGATTTTGAATACCCCAAATATATTTACATCCATAGACTGGAATCCCCTTCATTGAGTTCTATATTGCAGTCTGCTAGATGTGTGGCTTCAATAATTATTATTATACTGCAGTTCTCCATCCAACAGGTCACCACAAACATGTGGTGGCATCAAAAGGCTTGGTTGTATAGTGTCCTGAAAAGTAGCTAGAGCCTTATAAATGTATGTTGCTGTTTATTCATTCATTCCCTTCTGACACTTGATGACTTCATGGACCAGGCCACGACAGAGCTCCCTGTCAGCTACAATTCGTAAACTTTCAATATAGCCCAATTTGGTCCTTTACATCGGTGAATAGTTCCTTCATCTGGTTGTAAAGTTCTTTTTCATAATTCTTCAGTGGGAGTGTTAATATTCTTCAGCTGGATTATGGCTAAATCTCCCATAATCTAGTCTGTGTGCTTTCTTGTTCTACTGTATTTTTTTATTTTTGAGCACAAAAATGTGATATTCTAAAGTCTACATAGTGGTGTAATCCAAATGCATATGCATACTATTTGTCATGGGCTCTGTGGATTACTCTTACAATTTTAATGCTAAGCAAACATTTATGCTCTTATTACAATAAAACTGAGAACTGTGACCATTTGTTTTACAAGATGTCCATTAGTGTCAGAGCTAATGCAGGGCTTCATTTCTAAGGAAGTTAATTACTGAAAGAAAGGGGTTGCAGAGAGCTATATGTACTTCCTGGTTTTGCTTCATTGCTTAATCTCATCATACAATGGTGTCCAGCAGTCATGATCCTAAAGCATGAGAATATGGTAAGAGTAAGAACAAGTATGGTGAGGGAGAAGGGAAACAGCATGAACCTCTAAGAAGAAGAAAAATAACATGTAGTCATGTGATCAGCAATGGCACCAAGAAGAGTGAAAGTAAGTACAGATTGAACAATCCTTATTCCAAAATCCAAAGTACTCCAAAAGCTAATTGTCCACATGGATGACTGGGACAGTGGCATTGTTCTGATGGGGTGTTATGTGGTTTCTGGGCTGTATAACTGTGTTCTCCGGGGATTTCTCCTGCCTCTCTAGCTGAAGATGTCAGCCATACATGCAGGTGAAACATCAGGATAAAATGCTGCCAGAACACAGCCAAATGGTCTGGAAACCACCCCAGTGATTCTGGCTGTGAAAGCCTTCGACAATATATTGTTCTGATAGTTCAATGAATGCAAACTGTGTTTCATGCAAAAAAATTGTTAAAACTATTGCATAACATTATCTTTAGGTTATGTGATATATATGATACATATGAAACATTAATGAATGTCAAATTTAGACTTTTACATGGATGTCAAAGTGGCCTTAATATATTAATGTGCTGAAATGCATGGGATTTTTTCATTTTTAAATATTCACCTTAAGCTATCTCTCATTTTCATAAATACAATGGTGGTCGCTCTTGTCAACAAAATAGTGATGAAATATTTTTTAAATCAACTAACCTCAATAGAGCTGTAAAGGGCTTAAAGCTAATATAAAAATGTGGTATAAACACCGAGAACTGGGATTCAAGCATTTTAACTGGAGGTCGGCAGTTACCAGTACAGTGCTATGGATTTTGAAGAGGCATGAATAAAGGGTGAAAGGGAGAAACATGCCAAGAGGAAGGAGGCACCTCAAGCAAACCCTTGTAATGACTGCCGTCCATCTGGAAATCTATGTCCTAATTGTGAAAGGCCATGAAGATTCAGAATAGGCCTTCACAGTCATTAATGGCCAAGACAACCTCTGGAATACAATCATACTCGGCCATGCATATAAATTATATATATGAATGGTCCAAATGGGATTTTTAGAAATGAACAAAAGACCAAATGAAGCCTTGTTAATGAAAATGGATAGCATTGCATTTTCCCTTGTAAACCCCTAGTAACTGCAATAAGAAATAAATGCACACTTACTATGCATATTTCATTCATTTCATTTTGTAATTTTAATTATACTTGGGAGACTCCTGTTCAGACCAAACCCCTCTTGAGATTTTTAGATGGCATAAAGGAAATAATTATGTTCATCATAATTGATAGAAAATAAGAGCAATGATTTATATCAAAGTGTACTATGCACCCATGCACTCTGGGACCTTCCTCACACTTCATAGAACTATTCTTTTCCCTCAGTGTCACTCAAGAAATAAGTTTTGGACCATGTCTTTGAATATTTTAAAATATTCATTCAATACCTAACTAACTCTTACAGAAAATTCATGATTTGTGAGATAGAGATTGGTTGAAATATTGTAAGGCAAGCTTTAATTGAGTCATATGCCTAATGCAGTTATTTTATCCTTCTTAAACAAAAGAATAGAAAAGCAGGTATAGAACATATAGAAACATAGAATATAGGAAAGTTAAGAAACAGAAAACAGAAAGCACTATCTAACACTTCCTGCTCTAACACTGCTGCCTTCATAATCAAAATATGTATCTTTTTCATCTTACATCTTCTTACTTTCTGGTAGATTAACTTTTCAGGATCCCTTGGATATCATTGGGGATCCTACTATTCTTGCCACTAACACCTCTTTTTTTCTTTTCTTATTAGCCTTACACCTCTGTAATAGTGATTATCTCTTATCATGTAAGTCTCACTTTTCTTTTCTTTTCTTTTCTTTTCTTTTAAAAAGTCAATAAAATGCTGCCACTCTTCTTCAGTTAGTAGCTAAATGATGCTACTAATAATTTGTAACAGTACTAGATTTCTTCTTCAAATTTGGGAAGTTCTGGTGATTGTATAAACCAGACCTGATTTGTCCATTTCTGCCAGATCCATCATTTTTGTAAGCCATAAATCTTGACTGGGAATTTCTTCCTGAGTTGGAATTTCTTCTTATAATTCCAAATAGTTAAAAACTCTTCTCCTCTTGTTTGGAGAATTTATTTTATTTATATTTAAAGAAAGTATCTTTAGGCTCCTCATTCTTGTGATAGTAGATGATCATCCAATTCTTCTTCATCATGTGGAGTGACCTGTTGCTGTTGCTGAACATCTTCCTTATCCATAATATCTTGGTATTTGCTATTTCAATTGGTTCTTTTCACGTGAACTTGAAAAACTTGTCCATCCTGGCTAATAAAGGAAGCCAGAAGATATTTGGCAGAGCGGATGAAGATAGTGTTTAATGCCTCCTTACAAGAAGGCAAGATTCCAGCAGGTCTAAAGGAGGATGTCATCAAGTCACTGTTGAAAAAACTATCACTGAACTCCACTCAATTGAACAACTTTTGGCCAGTATCCAATCTTACGTATTGGGCAAAGGCTTGGGACACGTGGTGGCCACACAACTCCAGGCGTTCTTGGAAGAAACTGATTTTCTAGTCCCGTTGTAGTCTGGAATTAGGCCAGGACATAGAACTGAAACAGCTTTGGCCTCCTTAGTGGATGATCTACATAGGGAACTGACTGCAAGTAGAAACACTTGCTATTCTCTCTAAATATTTTATGGTGTTGCATTATCTGTTGATGCGCATGACATAAGGCTAAAGAAATAACGTATTCTTTCTCTATAGATCTTGTTGACGCAAGAGAATGATGGAACAAATGCTAGGTGATAGGTTCAGTTATCTTAAATTCAGATGAGCATTTACATTTATTAGAAGATTTGGATTAGGGAAAAAGGGGAGGAGGATAATATGTTTTAATTCTTGAATCCAGATAGATAAAGATATCAACATTACACAGTTGTCCCTTTAGAATTTATCATCTGTATCAAATCGTTTCCAGTTGTGAATCAGCTACCTTGGTAACATTCAGTACAAGGTAAGCTGAATTTTATGTTCCTACATCTAGAATGTGGTAAGGAACATGCTTATACTAATAAGATTATCATATTATCTAGACAGATAAATTTTATTCAAATTCTAGGTATGCCATCCGGTGCCAATTTGGACCCAATTTATCCTGGATTCTGAGCTCCCCCCCCCCCTCTAAAGTGTGTCCCTCTTCCTTGTTGCAGCTGAGATGTGGGAAAAAATATGCAGACACTCTTCTGTCAAATTATTTTTCAAGAAACAAATTTGCGCAATTTCCAGGTGTGATTGAAGTGAGAGCAACCAGAGTGGCAAAGTGCAAGATGTAAGAAAGGGGCACACTGTGAGAAGCTTGAGGAGATTCAGAGGGAGTAGGAGAGCCAAGGAGAGCCAAGACAGTGGGAGGTACAAGCAGCAATGTGCATCACAGAGAAACCAGGTGAGGAAGAAAATAGGTGATATAAGAGAGTGACAATTTCTGCAGAAAACAATATTTTGCAATCCTGTAATTGGGGACTTATTTCACACAGAACTTGCATGTGGTTGTTTTATGTGGAAGACAACATTTTCTTTGTAGAAAACAGAAATTTCACAGGAATATTCCATTTCATAAATAAAAGTCAATATTCAGACATATGTAAATTTATATATGTAAATATAGAAGGGATTGCCGACTAAATTGTAGACAACTAGACACCCACATTTTCTACAAAATGTTTTCACATTTTTTCCTGTTCCACATACAATCATTAGATTTTTTTAAAAAAAGTTTAATAACTCATTTTTGAAACCATGCACACATTACAACAGAAATATAAATAGTGGGCATTTATTATTTTCATTAAACAATGATGTATTATTTGGCTATATTGAGCAAACTAATTTTTACATATTTTTAGACTGAACTAATAGAAGTCATTTTGATTCCAAGCTTTTCATATCACCATGGTTACAAGGTCCATAATCCAGCCATCTCTAAATAAAACCCCTACCCCCTAGAATTGATGTCAAAAACACAACTTTTTATTTCACTCCATGTTTTTTGAGCTTTCACAGCTAGTTGCAGTATTCTAGGCATGTACCTGATTTCTTGGTACAACCAAGCCATGCTCCTTTTCTCTTCAAATTTTGGTGGACAATTGCATCTCTTCATCTCTTTTTGTGACACATGTGGACTAAAGTGTGAACTAGAGACAATACTTGTCTGTACAGCAGAAAAACAGGTATGCCATGCAATTTTGCATTTGTTGCATTCATACTTTATAACTCATATAGATAAATTCAAAAACTTTAACTGTATACTTAAAGTAGATGGAAATTGGAATTTAAAAGAATCTTTCCTGTGAACAAGTTTCCTCAAAATCAATGTGAACTTGAATTTCAGAAAAAAATGCAAATGGGCATGTTTTAAGGCATTAAAGGGGGTCTCTTTGTTGGTAAAATGTCACAGATTAGTTACTGACCATGATTGCTCATAATCTGAGAAACAAAAACTTTTATTTTATTTATTAAAATATTTATAAACAAGCCTATATCACAAGCAGAGCCAGTATGGTGTAGGTGTTTGAAGACTTCAGTATGGGAGGATCTACACTGATCTACTATCCTGGAGTTGATCTACCATGGTGTATTTCAGATTGGCCCTGGGTTGGGTTACACAAGCACCCACTCTGGCCACTAAGGGGTGGGGGTAATTCCTACCAACTTAGCACCATTCAACACCCACTCTTACCATTCCTTCCCATTCTTTGTGACATGGCTGTCTCTGGTCAGGACATGAGTACTGTCGGTTGGCTGTTACACGCAATGATGTTGGGCTGGATAACAGGGCAATCTGGAAAGGAGGGGGAAAGGGGAGGGATGATTTCTCCTCTCCACTGCCCCCCCCCCCCCCACCATCACCCTGTCACCCTGGCTGACATCACTGCTGATGATAGCTCTCTAGTAGGATCCATGTTGTAGCCAGACATGCTGCAGCACAGAGAATGGGAAGGGATGGTAAATGTTATCCCATGTCCGTGAAGTGCCCAAGCCCAAGAAGCATGAAATGGCAATGAAAACTGTTGTGATTAGTTTCATCATGACTCAGATATATGTTTGAATTTCTCAGATTTTGGTGCTAGCCTTAAAAGAAGTTCTCTCTGTGTGCATGCATAAAATTAAGTCTGTGTGTATAAGAGGGAGAGTGAGAGAGAGAAAAAATGTGGGTTAGTGCTTTCCTACTACATAATTTCTCAATTGAATTGTCATGTACCTCAATCACAAGTATCTAGTGAGATAGAAGAAGGAAAAGAGAGAGGTACTAAAATTCCAGAGTGGTGGAAGAAAAGAGAGAAAGCAATAATTAGCAACATTAATGTACAAATTCCTTGCTTCATAAATATTTTTACCAAATATTTACCAAAAATGTAAATATTTTTACCAAAGCATTTTGTAGGAGATGTGCTTTTGTTTTCTGGTGAAACAAAATTTTCCATGAACTAGAAATGAATTCTGAAAACAAAGCTGCCTTTGTAATGAATAGCAATGCTTTTGCTCTTTAAATACTGAGCTATCTGACAAAAAGATCCTCAAAGTCAGTTTTTCCTAATATTGAAATGCAGCCGAACCATTACACAAATGAAAACAATGTGCCAGTTTGGCTAATCTTATACATTTGTAATCCTGTTTCTTATGAGCTTTCCTCATTAGCTTGGGGAATGGTGTCTCCATAATCTCCATCAGTCCCCACCCCATCACCATTCTGATATTTTTAGCAAATAACCTCCTGCTTTTAGAATATGCCACCTTGAAGCATTTTGTAGACTGCAGTACTTTCTTAATTTAAAACTGTGTCCCATCTGACCTTGAATTCTATGAAATGTGCTTGTTTGCCTGTTGCCACTTAGTGAAAATCACATACTTTATTGCTTGGGTAGGACAAGCAGAGTGAATTACTGATCTTGTAAATGTGTAAATGGCTTTTGGGATTTCTGGGAAGAAAAGTCAGGGAAATAAGTAGAAGCTGGGGGGGGGGGGATTAAACTAGATCGTTGCCCACTTTTTTAGTGAGAGATAGAGGGAGGGAGGGGGAGGGAGAGAAAAATAGTTGAGATGGAAGAGAAGAGATACTGGTGTATCCTTTGAAGATTCTAGTTGGTTTTGTAAGGAGAGTTCTGTTTTACAGGGACCAAACTCCATTTTGGGAGCTAGAAAATCTTGCACAGCAGTCAGTTGATCTCAATATGTTGCTTGTGCCTTATTTCCTTGACTTAATTCTCTATTCCACATTTTTACTGATCATACCATCTAAAGGAAAACATGGAAAATTATGTCTGGTTTGCTAGTCCTATGTACTTTATAATACAGAGATTCACATAACTCTCCTTTTACAATGAAAGTACAAGTGAAGGGGTTCTCCCAGCTGCTGTTAGCCCCTGATCTCCCACATGCTGTTCTTCACATATTTCACTGGTCTTGTGTTCAACAGCAGAAGCCAAGCAACTCCATATATGTTCTGGTATATGATCTTAGTAAGAAGGGAGGCATTCCCTATGAAGTGGAGGATCCCTGTGTCAATAGGTTCCTTTTGTGAGTCTGCTTAATTCACAGCCAGAGCTCCAAATCAATGATGGAACAGACTTAGCTGTGACAACTGCCTTGCACATGCCCTCATCTTGTTAGATGTTTTATATTCCCTCTTGTGTTGTCTGATAATGGTGACTCCCAGGGAATTGGGTACTTTGTGATTGCCAATTTCTAATGGACTCGGGGCCAATTAGACTGATCTGCTCATCTACTGAGGTGGCAGATCTTTGGCTGTATAAAGGAAAGGGTTGTGATGTTTTGGGTTTTTTTTTTTGCTCTTCCTTGGCATCTATATTGATGCCCAGTTGCTTAAAGCACATGCAAGATCTGTTAGTACAGTGGCAACTTCCTCTATTCCTCTCCAATTTAATTTTCCTGTAGATTTTGTAGGTCTGAAAGCAATCTTAAAACTTGTTCTGAAAGGCCTTCTGGAACAAGGATGACACCCAGGGCTAGAGCCCCAGGGACCAAAGCTGCTCTATGATGAGAAAGACTTATTTAAGGTTCCTTGAACAAATCCATCTAAAACCTGCTAGGTCTTTTCAAGACCTGCTCACTAATTTAACCTAGAGAAAAAGAAATGAAAGAAGACGTTGAGATAATATTTTGTTTTATATTATATTATCTCACCCGCCCACCATGTTTGTTAATGTAGAATTCAATTTAATTTGAGTTTTGCATAAAGCATGCCAAGTTCTCATTCCACTTGCTTGTTGCATACATTCCTGGAAAGGGCCTAGGAAAGCTCACATCCACTTAAGAGGCTAGAAGCCATATAGCTCTCATTTTTAAAATATATACACACACAATAGGCAGAATTGCCCATCTCTTTGGTATAATTAAAGATTGGCTGGCAGCAGCAATTAAGAATGAGTCCTTGCTGGCAGGTTATGATACTGTGAAGGCTAGGACTGCAGTGCAAACACGTCCGGCAGTTTACTGTCAGTAAAAAAAAGACAAAGAAAATCCCTTATACACCATTATTCAAGATTTAGAGGACAGGAGAGAGAGGAGGCAGAAAGTAGCTGTGTAGGGACAGAAGAATATGCTCCCCACACCTTCATCGAGTCTGTCTATTTTATGATTGCTGTTGAACCTGGGGTTGCAGGAAGCGTAACATGCCAACCCAGTTGGTGGATTATTATCTTCATGTCAATTTCCTTCTTGATAGTTTGAATTGCAATACAAAAATACTGATTTCCCACAAATATCTTTCTCTGATGCCCCCCCTCCTGCCTTTCACAGTCAATAGAGCTCTGCCCACTCATGCCTGGGCTATTACTTGACATTTTGAAATTTATTGGCTGTGACTCTCAGCACTTATCACATCACAGACAGACAGTCAGTCAGTCAGTCATACAGATAAATGCCACTGAGAGAAATATATAGCTTTGCTTCACTTGGCCTGTTATTTTACTGTGTACATAATACTGTTTATTGAATCTTTGCCATCCACTCTTCACAGATCTCTCAGTCAGCTCTCTCTCTCTCTCTCTTTTCCTCCTCCTCCCTCCTTTCCTTTTTTCAAGTAAAGAGTGTCCAAATGTATGTATCAGTTTCTCCTTGAACAAGGGTTTGAGATCTTTGTTTGAATATTGACTTTGCATTTTGCCCACTTTGTAAACTAGGCCCAGTCAATTACAGCCTTCATGTCTATACCTAGAGTGTGTCACCAGAAAAAAGGGGAATTTATGCCAATGTAGCTAAAAGGAATTCCTGCCCCAGCTTCCCTCTTTCATTTGTACTTTTGCCTGACTTTTAGCTCTTTTCTGCTGCTACAATCCTCTGTGTGCACCCTGTGCATGTTTACTGTGCAGGGCAGACTTCAACATGTTTTCAAAAGCAACCTTTTGCTAGTCTTTATCTAATTGCTTTTATGAAAGCTTTCAAGGCTAGAGTCGATCTAGACTGAGAAGGCCCAGGATATGCATTGGACAAGTCATCCAGCCTTTGATTTATTAAAAGCTTCCAAAATTTCTCATCTTCTTTGGCTCCAACCTCTCAAGCTACCAATGACTTATTACGTGGGAGTGAATCTGGTGTCCTGAGATAATTTATCTTTTTTTTTTTTTGCTTTTTTGCTTTCTTCACTCACCCCTGCTAACTGTGCCATTTTCTTTCAAAGGTTTATTTATTTATTTATTTATGTACTTTGGATGTGCGTATGCAGCAGGCAACTTTTCTTCCCTTTCATTCATATCCCTCACATCAGTTTTCACTGAGTCCATGAGAATGGCTTTACCTGTGACCTTATGGATGAAGGGTTCTTGTGTCGGTCAGTATTTCTTTTAGAGCAGCATCCCCAAGGAATGCCTCAAAGGCAGCCAGCTTATAGTATTACTGATAACATTAAATACCTCTCTCAGAAGGCAGGCATTAAAGCTGTGGTCCCTCTGCTGCTGCTTCCTTTCTCTTTCAAGCATTTCTGTCCATTCGCTGTGCAAATGCAAGTGGAGGGAAGCAGAGGACAAACCTGAGTGATTTAATGATAAAAAAATAATTCCATCTTGTTAGAGGTCTCTGGAATCTCGCCCTCCCCCAGGAAAAAGAGATCAGCAAAACAGAGCATTGCCTTTCTAAAGCACAGTCACAGTATAGGGTGAGGGTTAAGCTAGTCCTTTTTTGGAAATTGAAATAAACGTCAGGCTTTTCCTATACCATCTATATACAGTTTGCAGAGGACATTTCCAACCACCATCTCTTGAAAAGTGTTGGCAACTTTTAAACCATCTCACTGTTGGAATACTGACCCTCTTCTTCCACTCTTTCCAAGCTGTTTTACCAAAAAAAAAAAAAAATAACAATGATATTTTCAGTTCCAGATTCCTGAAACTATTCCCAGTGACTGAACCAACACTTGCAACTTAATTGTTTGTTTCTGTTACTTTTAAGTAGATACAAAACCAAAAATATAACAGATACATAAATATAAGTTTTACTACTACTAAAATGTTAATAGTAAGATGTAATGAAAGACAAGAATTCAGATTCCTGGTTAGTCACGGAAACCTTGGGCAAGTCATACACTATTGGCCTCAGGGGAAGGCAAAGTTAAACTCCCTTTGAACATATCTTGCCAAGAAAACCCTTGTGTTAGATTTACCATAGGGTTGCCATGTACGTGAATATATACACCAACAACAATAAAACGAGGTGATGAATGCTGCTTTTTAAGAGATACCATCAGACTTTGAAGCCTTATGTAGATCGATCTGAACATTAAGAAGGTGAAAAGCACTAAAAATCTTGATTGTTTTCATGCACTAATCTTTGAGTACCAGTATAGATTCAAACTAGAGATCTACAACTTCATCATATTGAGAGAGAAAAACATGGGTGACCGTCCCTTTAAGAGAAGAGAAATGCCCATCTCATATCATCAGCAGTCCCGTTTCATATACTGCCTCCATATCACACATGGAAACTTGACAGCTGACAATACATTCATCTTACATTCATCACAAGGTTTATACAATCTGAAGAGAAACCAGAGTACGTCTGGAAGATAAAGGGCCATTATATCGAGCAAGTAAAACATTTCAAATACCTAGGACTTTGGTTTAGTAACAACTTGTCATGGTCCAATCACTTAAAATATACACTGGCCCGGGCCCAATCAAGTGGCAGTGCTACCAGGAGGCTTTTCCACTCCAGAGGCAACCAATATATCCCCCCAGCTATGCAAGTTTTTCAAGCAAAGGCAATGTCACAACTACTCTATGGAGCGCCCATTTGGTTAACCCCCAATAACAGTGCCATCAGATCTTTCCACTCGAAATTCCTCCACAAATTATTTGGTGTCCCAAACTGTGTCTCATATGCAGTTCTATGTCTAGAATCTGGCCAATACTCTGTAGAGGCCACTATCTGGCTAAACATCATTAAATTTTGGTTATCTATCCACTACCAAAGCCCCAGCAACTCTCTGACCCAACTTACCTAGAGCGAACTCCACCACTCAAAATGGTGCTCAACAGTTCTTGCAAAAATTGGGGAACTGGGCTATGATAGTGACTTCTTGAACTTGCTAACTTTCACTGAGATCTTTACCCTTATTAAAAAGAGGCTGCTAGAAAGGGATTATAACCAATTGTTGAGCTTGGCCAATAAATCCTGTTCACCTATGAACATGGCAATTCCATTCATACAGGGAAACCCAGCCTTTTATATTGCAGCACTCACTAACCCCTCTTACAGGAGAGCCTACATGCTGGCTAGATTTAATATTATGCCATCTCCGTTCCATAGAGGAAGACTTAACAGTCTACCGAGCAATAAGAGGCTTTGTCCCTGTAGCACAGGACAGCTAGATTCTATCCCGCATGTTCTTCTGCACTGCCCACTTTACCAGGAAGCAAGATCTAGCTTACTACCACACATTATAGATTCCTTGAAAAAACACAGAGACCCAGTCAAAGTAATTATGCTTTTAAATTGTCAAGATTTTAACTGCTGCCTTTCAGTTTCAAGATTCCTGAACAAAGTCTGTAAACTCAATGTGTAGCAAATGTGACGTTCCCTTTTCTATGGTTTGTAATGTATTTTATTCCTTTTGCTATGTATACGCCAATAAAGGCTTATTGAAAAAAAAATCATCACAAGGTCAGTATTACATTTTTTTTGTTTTTAAATAGGAGAAACAACAATATTCAAAAACCAAGAGATGCCTTGCCCTGCTCAAAGCCCCTTACACTAAAAAAGACTGATAGCAGTTTAAAACCTCATCTTCCCATGAGAAAAAATGGTTCTGCCTCAAACCCCAGAGGACAGAAGAGGCAGTGATTCAGGTTAAAACCATTGCTTTCCATGGGGTCCTATTGATCTGCATTGTACCCCAGAGGATACAAGAGATTGCTGATGGTTGGGCAATGAAACAGGATGGGAAACTTTGATGGTTCCCATCACGCCTGTTTTTCAGTTGTAAAGACATGAGTAAAGTGTGATAAGAGATAGGAGCTCTGAACATGATTGCTGGCCTGTGTTCAGAATTCCCTCCTTTCAGGACATTTCAGCCTCTTTTTAACCCTGGAACATGTGATAAGCTCCATGCCCCTCCATGTTAGAAAAGAGGCTTAAGTGTCCTATGAGAAGGAAATTTCTCAATGTTATGAGGTTGACTGCTGGAGTTCCCTCCTTTCAGGACACTTCTGCCCCTTTTCAACCATGGAGGGCTATGCATGACTGCCAGAAGTAGTTTAACCAATATGATGAGCTCAGTGCCTTTCCATGGTTGAATAGGGGCTGAAGTGTCCTACAACTGAGAGATTTCTCTTTGTGATAAGGTGGCTCATTAGCTAAACAATCTATGCCTCAGCCTGTTTCAAGAGAAGGGAAGTGCAGGGAAGTTGGATGGCTCATCCCTGTGTCACTGTTACCACTCCTTACCAGCCATGAATCTCTACCCACACCTTGCTGATTGTGCAGGCATTGCGTTTTGACATCAGCAGATATGATGACTTTGTATTTGCAGAGAGTTCCATGCCTGGTAAGAAGCAAAAGCAGGAATTCAGGGACAAGGGGATAGACCAACACTGGGATGGCAGGACCATTTCAACACTGACCCTCTGATTCAACCAGTATGTGCTGGATCTGGAACTGCTCTGGGGAGTTATCCACTGGAATGTAGATGTGGCATGGGTCTCCTTCTCAAATAATAAAATGAACCATGAGATTTTCACCCATTTCATAGTACTATTAATTCAGTCAAATCAACAAATGCCTTTATTTCTCAGAACAAATACAATAAAAACTCTTTAGAGTATGGAGTACAGAACAAAGTGGAATGAATAACTGCTTTAAACATTTCAGCATTTTAAATAGGCTAATAAACGGAAACCCTTTCTGCTCACTCTGATGCTAACCATTCAATTACCAATCAGAATAACTCACTCAATCTATCTAATTAAATAACCCAGTATAGCCTTGAGACAGGATGCATCAGTTTACTAGGATCAAGCTGACAAAAGAGGGTAGAGGTGCTCTCCTTCTTGCTTAATGCTTTCCTTGGCAGCTTCCAGGGACTCTTCAAGGAATTATTTAATAGAGACATTGTTCCAAATAGGAAGAGAAATACTTTCTAAATGGAAAGCTGTAAAATACAAATAATTATTCTTCAACAAGTCATATAGCATGAGGAAAAATGTTATTTATAGCTGCATATATACCACCTTACAATAATTGATGAAAACTATATTCTAGTTGACCAAAGATACATAAATTCTTGGAATAGACTCCTGTATATCATAGGTCTTTTTAACACAGCTGTTTCATGTTACATTCAGTTTATATGCAAACAAACACATTAGAGTTGTGCAATTTTGTCATTGGTCATTGTAAGTCACATGACATTCATTAAATTTTACTTAGAATGTAAATCTTAAAAATCAAAACTTATCCAATACTTCTTCATTTGCATTTTGTAAATCTAGGAAGCCTCCCAAATTCAGTTTCATTTTCTGCACAAGGAAGCAAAGCAAAGTCAAATAATAATAATAACAATAATAATAATAATAATAATAATAATAATAATAATTGTTTCACTTGCAGAAGCCCTCTGCCTCCTGATTTTCTGGGCAGGAAAATCTGCCTGTGACAAAGAACTGGTGGGATCACATGCCGGAAAAAGTTACAGAAAATGAACACGCCAAACTCCTCTTGGATTTCTGGATTCAGACAGACAATTTTGGAGCATAATACTCCTGACCTCACAATCGTGTTAAAAAACAAAGTATGGATCATCGATGTTGCAATCCCAGGTGACAGCAGGATTGCAGAGAAACAACTGGAAAAGCTGACATGATATGAGGATTTAAAAATCGAACTGCAAAGACTCTGGCACAAGCCAGTAAAGATGGTCCCAGTGGTGATCGGCACACTGGGTGCAGTGCCTAAAGACCTTGGCCTGCACTTAAATACAATCGGTGCTGACAAAATTACCTTCTGCCATCTGCAGAAGGCCACCTTACTGGGATCTGCATGCATTACTCGCCGATACATCACACAGTCGTAGACTTTTGGGAAGTGTCCGACGTGTGATCCAATTCAACAGCCAGCAGAGTGTCTGCTGTGGACTCATCTTGTTGTGTTTCAAATAATAATAATAATAATAATAATAATAATAATAATAATAATACCAATAACAACAAACAACTTTTATTTATATTCTGCCACCATCTCCCAGAGGGACTTGAGGTGGCTCAAAAAACACTCAAAGTACATGCAAAATACAAGTGTGAAACAAAACATACAAGTAGAAAATAAACAATCAACTCAACATCATAAATTCACAATGCCCCCTAGCAGGCCCGTAGCCAGGATTTTGATTGGGGGGGGGGGGCTGAGTTTGATTCGGGGGGGGGGGGGGAGGGCTGAGTCTGAGTGAAAGAGGGTCTACCCTAGCAAACCTTTTGTATCATTACCCCAATACCCCCATGCATATGAGATATATTGACCATGGTGATCAGATCATGATATGAATAAACATAACAGTTTAAATAATGTACCAGTAAGGCCTTTTTGCACCATGATAATTTTTTTGGGGGGGGGGGTGAAGCCCCTAAAGCTCCCCCTGGCTACATGCCTGCCCCCTAGTAAAAACAATAAAATAAAGTAATTGCTGTAGCTAAAACAGCAGTGTTCGATTTCAGAAGTATAAAGTATTAAAAGAATCTAAAGGTTCTCATATATATTATTAGAGAGTCTAAATATTGTCGAAGCCTCTCTTTAAATTAATGGTCCTCTTTAAATTAATGACCTCTCACCATTAGGTGGGGGAAGCAGCAATTAGAAAGAGTTTGCTGGGAAAAAGAGTGAGAAAGCACAGAATTTTGGGAAATGTAGTTTGGGAAGGCAAGGAGCCCTATGCTGGAGAATTCAAAAGGCCCTGCCCTAGACTACATTTTCCTGAATTCTGCTCAGCATCAGAAAGCCCTAAACGGGATAGGGGAGAAATTTGTCTCTCTGTAGCAGCAGCTAGCCAGAGTTCTAATAAATTGCTGAATCTACAAAGAAGAGAGTAAGTAAATCTCTGTGCTGGGAAGAAATCCCTAAATGGAAGTTCTATTATTTATTATGTGAGACATTAAATGAGACAGCTATTGTGGCTTTTGGGGGGGGGGGGGGGGGAATTGTCAAAACTTTTAAAAAATCCCTAAAATTGATATATGTATGAATATTTCTGAAAGTTGGGGGAATGATCCCCTGTTATCTTGTGTCCTTGAATAGAAAACTCAAGGATATCGCTCTTGTAGTTGTTTTTTTTAAATGTTGTTTATAAAACTTTTGAAAATACCCCAAAATTCCATGGATAAGTAAAACATTCTGAAACTTTATGGCAGTGCTTCTGAACCTGTGTGTCCCCAGATGTTTTGGCCTTCAACTCCCAGAAATCCTAACAGCTGGTAAACTGGCTGGGATTTCTGGGAATTGTAGGCCAAAACACCTGGGGACCCACAGATTGAGGACCACTGCTTTATGGGCTAACAGTAGTCAATGTGTTCTACCATTGTAGCAAGTTTCACCCCAATCAATGTAAAATGAGGGAGAGAGGAGACCCTGAAGTTTCCCCACTTGCACAATTACTATAACAAAGTAATGACATTTCGTTACTCTTGGTATAACAATGAAAGTTTTACTAAGACACTTTAGAAACAAAATGCCAGAGCCCTCTAATTTTTCATGACTTTTGAAACTTTTTTATTGATTGTACAGGCCTAAATACAGAAGGATGGAGGGAAGGCTCAAGGTGTGGCAATTACTCCTTGTTTTCAGTTGAATCTACATGAGCTGTCTTCCCCCATGCACAGCCCAATATAGTGCTGGCAGTTTTCATAATGAACAGGAACTTTTGGTAAGTATCCATAGTTTTATGGCTACTCTGGAGGTTGCAGGAGACTGGAGTATCCATAGGGATTGACATCAACAGAATAAGAGCCATATTGGTCCATCACGCTTTCCACATGCACACCCCTGCCATTGCCCTTTCCCTGTGCTGATGCATGTGCTATCATTGCTGCTTCTCACCAGCTATGGAGTTCCCTGTGATCAGTTGGGCAGAAGTTGTGTTTGCCAAGGTCAGAATGGGGCACCTGCATGATCACAAGAATGTGAGTGTCACTATACCTCCTCCTTGCCAGTGAGAAGCAGTGTCTATGATGTGGGAAAAGGGACAGCCCAGGGGAACCAATGCTCTGAGGTCTATATGAGGTCTTACTCACCAAATATGAACAAAGTAACCACAAAGGAAAAGCAACAAGGCTGGAGGTTTTCAGGGACTAGCAAGGGGTTCACAACTAAATCCATGAGGATGCCCAACCTCTCATTTTATCCCCATGGCAAGATATTGTGGCTTAATCCATTCAAAATCACTCCAGATAAATTAGAACAAAACCCATACAATTCTAAAAGTGAAATTTTCTATATGATCTTTTTTATCAGATTTCTTCAGTGGAATGGATTCTATATATAAATGAAGATACAATAATAATAATAATAATAATAATAATAATAATAATAATAATAATAACAATAATTTATTTATTTATTTATTTATATTCTGCCATTCTTGCCCTGAAGGGGACTCAGGGTGGATCACAGTACACATGCACAGCAAACATTCAATGCTGCTTTGTATAGACAATACACAGACAGACAGAACAGAACAGAAGGAGGTTTCAGCTCAATGTCCAGCTGTTTTTGGTGCCATGGGCTCAAGTCCAGTCCAGGGGGTGCTGTTGCTCTATCCTCTATGATGAAGAGCTGACAGGACTTCCTTCTTCCTTTTGGTCACACAGCATTTTCTGATCTTCTTTATTTATGGTGTTGTAAAACACCTCCCCCGCTTTACCTAATTTCTCTAATTACAACTAAAGCTGTTTTCGAATTGCTTAGGTAAACAATGAGCTAGGCTGACAGTTGGCAACTTATGCTGACCTGGGGCTTCAAACTTGCAACCTTTTGGTTGATAGATCTTATAATTGCTGGTGATTTACCAGCTGTGCTAAACCTCTGGCCTTAACTGTGCTTAAAGACCTGCTATATGGAATCTGAAGAGCCACTGCTTCAGTGAAGAATTCTACTCAGGAACACTTAAGACATTTAACACTAAAACAAACAATTGAGGATACATTTGTCTTTTCCTACCTAGAGATATTCACTGATGTTTCAGTGATGGTGAGTCCCTCTCCACCACCTTTTCCCCCAAACATTTCTCCCTTCTTGTTCAGCTAAAGATGATACTTGGGAATTGTTAATACGGCAAAACTAGGTCACTGCATCCTATTTCTGATTTCTTTTTGAACTTTGACTCAAATTTCAAGTGCTCTGTTGTATTCTAAATATGGAGAGGAAAAGATATTAATTAATGGTTGCATAAAATTTGAAATGTGCTGACATCTCTGGTAAGTGAGATGCCAGTAAAATCTTGTGTACCTTCTTTGATTTATTCTTGTAATAGTTGCATTTTCTTATAGCTATTAATAGTTTGACCTTTGTGTGCTTGTGTGTTTCTTGTTTCATTTTCCCTGCTCCAGGCCAAGCTGACATGCTCTAAATCATTAACCTCATGCTCCAGGGAACTGATCCTTTTGGCAATATCTTTGATATTAGATTGGTATCCTTCCGGACTGAATTTAATTGACTGGATTTCCAGGGGAATAACTGATTCCCCTAGGTTTCCACTGCTACCCAACTGTCATGATTGCTTCAGGAGTTCATGCAGGCTGCATTCTCCATTGCTTTAGAATGCTGCAGTGCCAGCCTACACATGCTTCCTCAGAAGTAAACACAACTTAGTTCCGTATGACTTATTCCAAGAATTGAAGTCTTCACCACTCTAAGTAAAATGGTGTTAGGAATGGGGACATTGAAGTTAAAGGAAGTATTTTTAGTTCTGGTTTCAACTTGACTGTACTACTCTTTTTATTATTTGATACTGATTTTATCTTTTTTATCTTTTTTTAAAAAAATCTGCTGGTGGTGATCTTTTTCCACTGGTATGTTGTTGCATTTTTAATATACCCATAGCTTCTCCAGAGAATCTTGGTTAATGGACATTGTAAAGGTATAATTAGCCAAGAAATAAGATTCTTATGAAATAATGGGAGGGGAGCATGTTGCACTTATGAACTCAAAACCATTCATTTTGTCAATTACTTCACTAGCCAATATATTTTCATGTTGTAGCACTTTCTGGAAGGAGCAAATCAAATGTTTATAGTAATTTGTGGTAGATTGGTTTGAACTGTGTTCAAAGGAAAGCTGTGGAATGAAAACATTATTAGGAACAGCTTTGTTTGTTGTGTGCCTTCAAGCCATTTCCGTCTTATGGCAACCCTAAGGTTAACCTATTAAGTTATTTTCTTGACAAAATTTATTCAGAAGGGGGTTTGCCTTTGCCTTCCACTGAGGTTGAGGGCACATCCAGACATGCCCTCCCACATTTTTACGTGGGGTGTCCAAATGATGCCCCACATAAAAATGAATTCCTTTGGGACAAAGCAGGAAAACCCGATTGGACTCACATTAAAGTCCTGTCAGGAACCGCCCTGAGAAAATGTGAATTGCCCAAAGTCAATTAGTCCATGGCTGAGCAGGCATTTGAAACTCTGTTCTCCAGCTGTAGTTCAACACTCAAATCTGGCTCTAGGAACAACTTAGTGTAGAGGTAACGGCCCCTCGGCTATGGAACACCCTCCCTAGGGATAGCAGATCGGCCCCCTCCGTCCTAACATTTCAAAAGAAAGTTAAAACCTGGCTTTTTGAGCAGGCAATTGCAGACACAGTGTAACAGATTAATTTAGTCCCACTGAATGATTGGATGATGTGACGGAAAAATGATTTTAGTGATGAGACTCTGAGGACTTGTGTTTTATGGTTTTTATTGTTCTACTGTTTTTATATGTCCTACTAGCCATCCCCTGCCATGCGTTGCTGTGGCCCAGTCTGTTGATCTGGAAAATAAAGTAACGAGAAAGTGTTTGGTTTCTAATATATGTAATGTCTTTATGCTTGTGGGTAAACTGTACTTTTTGTTTTTTCTTTGTCATTGTTGATGTTGAGATTGTCTGCTTTGCCTATTCTGGAACATGCAACATATAATTGTCCTTCTTTAGGGGTCCCTTTCAAATCTAGGGTACTATATCTGTCATATACATAAGTATGTGAGTGTGTGTGAATCATATCTATCTATCTATCAATATCTATGGCTGAATGACTTTTTGTCAAGAGAGCTTTGATTATGTTTTCTTGCCCTGGTGAAGGGAGTTGGACTGGATGGCAGCATTTCTCAACCTGTGGGTCAGGACCCTGGGGGGAGTCATGAGGGGTTGTGTTCTGTTGGTCATGGGTGTTCTTTGTGTGTGTGTGTGTGGGGGGGGGGGGGGTTGGCCCAATTCTATTGCTGGTGGAGTTCGGAATGCTCTTTGATTGAGGGTGAACTATAAATCCCAGTAAATACAACTCTCAATTGTCAAGATTCCCCCCCCCCCCCCACACACACACACTCCATCTGTATTCACATTTTGGCATATGGAGTATTCATGTCAAGTTTGGTCCAGATCCATCATTGTTTGAGTCCACAATGCTCTTTGGATGTAGGTGAACTACAACTCCCAAACTCAGGGTCAATACCCACCAAACCCTTCCAGAATTTTCTGTCAGTTGTGGGAGTCCTATGTTCCAAGTTTAGTTCAATTCCATCATTGGTGGGGTTCAGAATACTCTTTGATTGTAGATGAATTATAAATCCCAGCAGCTACAACTCCCAAATGACAAAATCCATTTTTTGAGTGATGGTCACTCCTTAGGTTAGTAGGTGTGTTGTGTCCAAATTTGGCGGCAATTTGCCCAGTGGTTTTTGAGTTATGTTAATCCCACAAATGAACACTACCTTTTTATTTATATAGATATTATATCTTAATGTTTTAAACAATGTTTTATGTTGTGGGGGGCATTGATTCCCAACTGTAAACTGCCTTGAGTCACCTTCGGGTTGAGAGAGGTGATATATAAATACAGTACATAAATAAATAAATAAGATTGAGAGATGATATGATATCTATCTGTCACTATTTGAAAATGACATGCAGGAGACACAGAAAGCTTTTTGCTGCTCCAGATTAGAGAACATTGCTTCTCAAAGTCAGGAATAATGACTTTATTGTAAGAGATGCTTGACAGTAGAATAGACCACCTTGGAGGATAGTGAACTCTCCATCTTTGGAGGTCTTTAAATAGAAGTTGGGTGGACATCTTTTGGGAGTGCTTTAATTGTGTATTCCTGCATGGTCTTATATTGGACTTGGTGACTCTTAAGAACCTTTCCAATTTTTTATGCATGCCCTATATTAAAATAGAGAATAGAGCCTATTGCATTTTCTACCCAGGACAGACTTTTATTTGTTTTTTTCAACTACCCAAAGGGATTTGACACCTAGAAAATGACTTCATCAAAGCAAGAACAGCATTGACATGGTTTGATGAAGAGTTGTATAACTAGAATTGGAAACACACAGGTTTGTATGTAGACATATACCCCAAATGGTGGACCAGGGTTATGATTTCGAGAATCTGGCAAAGAGGCCATGTGGATTTCCTTAACAGACAGGTATTAAAGGGTGACATTTGACTTTGGTTTATTTTTATGATGGGTTTGGGTATGCTCTTCCTACCACTGGATCCCTGCTCTGGCTGAATAGCTTCCTATGGCTTAGCCCTTACAGTTTAGCTCCTCCTGGGCCAACACATTTGAATATTCATGATTTAGGATATTGGGATGGATTTAACAGAAGTCTATGATTTGTCATGAAAAACATGGCACATGCCTTGTAACAAAGAACAATAGCCTTTACTCCATTGCATTTAGACAGGACACATTCTGTGGTTTTTACAGAGGAAAGCCATGTTTTATTGTGAAACAGAAATGAAATGAGAATGTGGTTAGAAGCAGAAATATGGACAGTAAAGGATTGTAGTCATCTGGACAAATTAAGAAGAACTGGCAGGAGCTAGTAAGCAAAGATGTGAGAGAGTTAGAAAAAAACAGAGCTCAGAAGTAATGAATTACATGTAACATATATTTTGTAATAAGAAATGAATATTGTTACATTTCAAAAATAACAATAAAAGTGGGAACAGTGCCAACACCCCATTCTGGTTAAGAAATAACTTTTTCGGTGCAAGTTTATTTTAAAGAGCACTTCTAGAGTAATTTTGAATAAGAATTTTTCAATTTATGTCATTTTCTACTGAATTTTAATTACTTAAAAGTAATTTAAAGGGGATGGAAATGTAACAAGAAATTTTCTAAGTGGCATAATGACCTACTAAGACAGTATTGGTAATGAATTACTTTTTTGAGTGTTGTAACTAATTATATAGTATTTTTTTTTAAAAAGTGTGTATTCAAAAGGTCATCAGAGGGCTTTCTCTGAAAACCTTAAGTGTACTCAGGATAGAGTGTGATTGTGAAAGGGAAGGAGGCAAGCAGCTAGATTTGATAGTTTTCATCAAATGTGGACCAGGCAAGGGATTATGGGAGCTTTAATCCAAAAAGCCTGGAGGACACCAAATTGCCTATTCATAATAGACACCTGTGGTCAGGCCCGTAGCCAGGATTTTGATTTGGGGGGGGGGGTGAGTTTGGTTCGGGGGGCGAGTCTGAGTGAAAGAGGGTCTACCCTAGCAAATCTTTTGTATCGTTACCCCAATACCCCCATGCATATGGGATATATTTATTTATTTATTTTTTATTTATTTATTTATTTATTTATTTATTTGCTTTATTCCTATACCGCATTTTTCAGCCCAAACAGGCGACTCAATGCTGTTTACATGGTACAAATTATCAACAATGTCAGTGCAATTAAAACGCAACAATGCCACAAACAGGATCAACAACATCAATCCACAACAATTAACAAATCAAAACAAGACAAGTCAACAAAACAAAACATAACGCCTCAGTGAAATCAGATCCGTTCTCATAATCCTTGTGCCATTCCTATGTTCCATTTACCGTCTTCCTTTGATTGGTTGCACTGCTTAACCAAACGCTTGTTCATAAAGCCAGGTCTTAACCTTTCTCTGAAACGCCAGCAACGAAGGTGCCTGTCTGATGTCTGCCGGTAAGGCATTCCATAGCCGAGGGGCCACCACTGAGAAGGCCCTGTCTCTCGTCCCCGCCAAGCACGCCTGTGACGCAGGCGGGACCAAGAGCAGGGCCTCCCCAGACGATCTTAATGTTCTAGTCGGTTCATAGGTGGAGATGCATGGTCATCAGATCATGATATGAATAAACATAACAGTTGAAATAATGTACCAGTAAGGCCTTCTCGCGGACCACCATGAGAATTTTTTTGGGGGGGGCTCAAGCCCCCCAAGCCCCCCCTGGCTACATGCCTTCCTGTGGTGTACTTCTGGAAATAAGAATGTGTTTATAATCAAGTGACACTGACGGCAATAGTTGCCACTCCACGCAAAGTATATGTTCTTTGAACTTGATCCATACATCAGAATGAGGTCATAGAGAACTGCAGGGTGTGGGTGTGTGTCTGCATCCTTTTTGAATGCTCTCCTACATTTAGGAATTCCTGGCAGGGGGAAGCCCATCACAGCAGGCAAAGCACTGGTCACACATCTTTCTGTCTGATGTGCTAATATGCTATTTCCTGGAGGTTTATCACACAGAGGAGCTTTCAGTAATGGCATTCTCCATCTGTGGTTTTATGAACTCAGGCAGTATTTACAGCCAGATCAGAACTATTGCTCTTGATTCAGACTTTGTTCCTCTGTATGTCTGTATTACAACTTAATATGAATCTGCTTCACCTGTTTTTCTAAGACTGTGTTCTGCCCGAACCAGCCCAAACAATAATAGTCTTAGGAAGCACAGCAAATATTATATTATCTACAAAGTCATAGTACATAATAACCAAAGATAGTCACACTATTTAAGTACATGGGGGAGAAAAATCCCATAAGCACTTCTTCCCAAGGCTTGTAATAAAAATAATAACAAAGTAAATAATCAAAAGAATTGCTGCTCAACAATGCAAAAAATTACTATCTGAAGCAGCAGCCTTCTTCTGCCTAATGGTAGGACTGACTCGGTATTCTTTAAACAGCTATTCCATTTGGTTATATCTAACTAGTTGCTCAGTTCCTCTATTCTTTCTATTGGAATCTCTTTCATCTTTAATGAGAATTTGCAGTATGGTTTTCTGTGCTCACATAATAAGGGAACATTGCTCACAACAGCTCTACTCACATGTGGGAGGGTAACTTTCTTCTATGCTGAGGAAGAGGAGGGTCTCTTGTCAATGAGGGCCTTTCTATTACTCACTGGGTTGCTAGTCTCACTACAAATGGGCCTTTTTCTATGATCAAATTCTCAGAAAATCCTGCTAGCAGGGATGAATTCTCATCTCACATTGAGAAACAACTTTTAGCACATAGTTAAATGGTTATTTGCGAGTACCCACCAGAGCATTAGGGAAAGTATGGCCAATGTGCTGCATGCTTTTCCCAGGGTAATTCTTGTGTGCTCCAGGGACACTCCAAGATCCTTTTAAAATATATATTCCTGACAAATGCAATTAAGGCACCTGGGGATCCATCTCCCTGCCAGACCATTTTATGTTCAAGATAGACCTTAGATTTACAACAAGAAAGTAGCCTGCTTACAAAATCATTTAAACCAGTGGTCCCCAGATGTTTTGGCCTTTAACTCCCAGAAATCCTAACAGCTGGTAAACTGACTGGAAAACCTGGTTTGTGGTGAATTAATTTGTTAGTGGGTTTATTCCATGCCTTCTCGGAAGGCACGGGATAAACCCATTACTTCCAGTGTCTGGATTGCAGTCCAAACAGTAGTCCCATGGTTTTCAGGGCTAAATTAGCCTGGAAAACCATGAGAACACCAATCCCTTCCCCAAAAGCACTGTAAAAAAACAAAATAACTTACCCAGCCTCCATTAGAGTGCTTCCAGAGCTCCCCCTGCCCCCCTTCTCCTAGTGCATAATTTCAATGTGCCAAGAGAGATCCAGCAGCCCTCTAATAGAGGCTGGATAAGTTATTTTGTTTTTTACAGTGCTTTTCAGGTCTTTTGGGGAGGGTTTTAGAGTGTTTGGGTGTTCCCCCAGAAAGTTCCAGGAGAACATCTGGACACCCAACCCAGAAAGCATGCGCTTTCTGGGGTGGGTGTGGATGGGCCCCTGTTAACATTTGCATTTTTTAATGCTAACGTTCCCCAGATAAATGCCTGTCTGGAAGTACCCTAGGAGCTGTAGACCAAAACACTTGTGGACCCACAGGCTGAGAAGCACTGATCTAAACCTAAAATGGTCTGGGAGGCTTAATACCTACAGGATACTGGAGGAACTTCAGCAGTATTTATGATTGTTTGCACAAAGCATGCATGTGGGGAAAGTGAAGCCCATCAATGTCCCCATGGGACATGTGACATCCCAGCTTCCGATAATTGCCCAGTCTGCTCTATCTTCCTTTTTATACTGGATGTTGCCTGGGCAGGGAGAGCCAACATGAAGACTGCTAACAGATCCTCAGTTCATTTGTTAAAATGGATACAGCCCCATTTTCATTAATAAATTTAATGTGTGGTGCAGTAGCTTGAATGTCTGATGATCAGTGTTCAAATCAGCTGGGTGAGGTTGGTCAAGTTTTACTCTCTCAGTCTTAGAGGAGGGGAAAGCAAATAACAAATCTTGAGAAGAAACTTCATGATAGGGCTGTCATAAATCAGAGACAGTCCCAATTAATCCTCTGTTGTCCCACCTTTTTCACCTGCTTTAAATTGTCTCAGTTTCCTTCTACCATTTTTTCCTTTGTCCTCTGTCTACCTCAGTTGCTGCAAAGTGAGTTCAAAGTGCAAAAGTAGATTACAAACAACCAATTATCTGGGAGACAGAGAAGGGGAGAGTATCTCCTATGACCTCATCATAATCACCCAAAAAATGTCCTAGGATGCTTTCACCTTTTCTTCTTGATGGAGCTCCATGCAGGCCAACACACAATGTCATGTGACTTCCAGCAGAGGACCCACCCCCAACTGCGTTGAAAGCATTGCCGGAGGCTTTCCCCACAACACAGGAGGTTTCCCATGTTGTCCTGGCTCCAATGCAAAAGGGCGATGGTTCTGTAAAAGTGTGTCCAAGAGGGAGCTATGCATGGGGCAACAGATTCCCCCCCCCCCCCCGCCCCTCTCTTTTCTCACCAAAGAAAAGATGAAGCCCCTGGTGTGTGTGTGTTCTTCCTCACTAATAACTTTTGTCATCGTGACCACATCCTGATGTTACATGGTTATACTTGTCTCTTTTTTTAAATCAGTGGAGGGTATGGAATCATGCAGATGTGCTGGGATTGTGACTTCTGGCAGTCTTTGTCTGCACAGTCTCTGGTGCAGAATAATGGAAGTTGCAATCCAAAAACATCTGTCTGATTCCACATCCTCCAACATTTCACAGATGAAAACCTGGTCTAAAACTTCTAGGCTTGTAAAAGATATATGAGATCATTTACATAATGTATCAGAAATGCTACAACAACGTGATAAATTTCATTGCTAAGTGCATTTGAAAGGTTTGCAGTTATTTTTGAAGCAGCAATAGATTATGGCATTTTTACAATGAACTTTCAAATCTGTTTCTTGGGCTTTTTAATGCCAAAAAAGCAGGACTCTATACATTTTATGAACTTAAAATATTTTTAAATAACTGTGAATTTTAAATAATTATATATCCATGAAATATAGATTTAAATCTAGAGCTGAATTAAATATTAACACTATCGTTCATACATTTTGTTCTATTTTAACATTGTACAAATTAACTGCAATAATTGGCATGGATTGTGCAAATATATACTCTCCATTCCCACAACCCATAATAGCTCACAGAAGAAATACTTGTGCCATTTTTAGAAGCATGGAGGGATATATATTTTGCTCCTTCAAATCTGGGCCACTTTATACCACAGGCTAAAAGCACTTCTCGTTTGAGCAAGAAGGACTTTATATTTCCTCAGACAGTAATGCATGCATCCTAGTAAACGTGGAGTTGAAAGTCAAAGTTGAGATAGAGCTGGCTACATCACTTGATCTCTATCTCAATGTTACTCGCATGATTATCAGAGTTCACTGCCTCAGCAGGAGACCTAGGAGGTAGAGAGACAGAAAGAAATTATATTTGCAAGGAATACAATAAGGAGGTGGACAGAATTTTCTTAGCAATTACTGTGTGAAATTGCTCCTGTATATCACTGAATGTTGCAAATGTGTTACCAAGGGTGGAGACGAAGTTGGGTTTCCCCCCTCTTTTTAAGTGGGAAGGCAATTTGAGGTGTAGGAAGCACCGTGCTATATGTAATACTGGCTTTTAGAAAATAATGGGAAAAGGAAAGAATAGATTGAGGTAGAAAAACAGGATTAATGAGCAGCAGGAGTGTGGAATTATGGAAAAAGGAGGCAATTTCATTGCATCAGAATATCCTTTTGGGGGTGGGGGAGGCAAAAAACTGTAGTGGCATTCACTTCAGCATTACTGCCCTATTTTACATTTGAATTGTCCCTGCATTCATTAGTATTGCATGGTAAAGAATAAGGGGCAGTGAAGCAGTACAGAAATTCTAGATACAAATGTAATAGTGCTTTAACAGGAAACAAAAGGGGACCAGCAGGGCAGAAAAAGAAATATTAAGAAGAAAAGTGAATCTTTTGCAGCCAATGTGTGTCTGAGAAGCAGGGGGCAGGGGGTGGCACTGGCCATTAGCAGAAATATTTTCCATCAGTGTGCAATGCATATTACTGGCTTATACCTTTCTCTACTTTTTGGTCTTTTCTTTTTTTCACCTACCACGAAGCAGTCTTTCATGGTCGGCAGGCTTCCCAGCAGCCTGTTGATAACAGCTGTAGATACGCTTTAGGCAATTTTTTACTAATCATCTTTGTCATTTACCTGTCAACTTTCTCTGTGAGATTCTCTCCACATGTTCCAGGTCTGTCTTCTCCCACGAGAGAGGAGCAGGCATGGTATCTTTGAGATCTAACATGAAGGATGGGATGAACTCTTGATTCCATCATGTTCTTTAGAACTTGCTTCAAAGTATTCCTGCTAGCACTACAAGTGCTTTCTCTCTTTTTCTTTTTTCTTTATCTCCCTCTTTTCTAACACAAAGTCAACAGGGATAAAATTGGAAAATCATTCAATGTGCCCATTGTGTAGCGGATCAGTTTGAAAGCTGGATGAAATAGGTTTCTCAGATGGCATCTTCAGGTTTTGAAGGAGAACCTAGGGTGAGATGCCCTCGTTGATCTGACATAAAATATGGAGGGTTGTCCTTTCCATGGGCCTACTGAGAGCAAAAAGGCCATCCTCTGTACTTGCAGTGAGGGAGTGTGTGGGCCACAAAGCAACAGCTGGGAGGAGGAGAAAAAGCAGTCACTTCCACTGCTTACCATACAATGGATTCCACCACAGTAAAAGACAGATAGAGTATGAAGAAAATGAGCACAGTGTCATCTGCTGTCTGTATCCATTGAGTTTGCTGTTAACTTACATCAGAAATAAGAGTAGTATAAAAAATAGAAAAAAACTGGTGCCAGACTTCTGACTTAAATGGTTCTAAAAGGGGTAGCCAGGGAGGACGGACAGCAAGAGAGCATTGCCCTTTCCCCCAATAAGAATTCTGCCCCTCAAACAAAATTTTATTTCTGTCCATAATATCTTCACATTGCAAGACATGAGGAATTAACCATTACTGACACTTAGAAGTGTATTCACAACCTTCTAATAGGTTTGCTTTGTTCTTTTCTTTTAATGTCTAAATTATATTTCTAAATGTTCAGGTGCATGAAAATGCTAAAATTTGGGACCAAAAGAAAATTGGGTAGATAATTGCTTCAATTGCTTCAATATTGCTATACTCTGGAGTATCCCATTGAATGAAACACCCACATGACCAGGAAGAAGCGGGGGAGGGGGGTCCATTCCAACAGCTAGTCCGTTGAAGTAGCCTCACCACGAGGCTGTGTGGCTATGGAGGCGCCCTGCCCAGGAGTTGTAAGGCAGCAGGGCTGAAGAGGTGTTGCTATGCCCCCACGCAGGTGTTGCTTTGGCTGGCAGTGGGCAGTTAGGCCGTTCAAGTACTCTCAGCACAAAGTCTATGGGGGCCATGGAGGCGCCGTGCCCAGAAATTGTAAGGCAGCAGGGCCAAAGAGGTGTTGCTATGGCCCTGCGCAGGTGTTGCTATGGCTGGGGCAGTATGTATATATGCCTCTCCAAAATATGTTTGGAAAGAACAAGAACAAAATCTGTGACTTTCTGTATTTTCAACTCAGTCTGGATGAACTCTGTTTCATTGCACCTGTCATTGAACACTGAAGGCCCCAATGTTCTCCCCATCCATGTTTTGTACTGGGTCTTCTTTGCCCGTTGAAATTTTCACAATTTTGATACATTTTTCATGATTTCTGTATTTTTATAATATGTATTATATTGCATTTAAAACACACATATATATATATTTGTCCATTGCATAATATATAATAATCAAATGCCTAATATATTCAGCTTTCTCTAATGAATAAAATATCTGTGTATTTTTGTTCAGTTGAGCAAAGTTTAGTGATTCACCTTCTGTGCATACTTTAATTATTGGAAGCATCTTAGAAGACAAAGATATATAAGAATACTTGAGATGAAGTGTGCATTTTATTGAAGCCATTTATATGATATGTAAAAATACAATTTTGATCAAGAGTCTTAAATTCAACACATTTTCTTTGGATCAGTCAAAATAAGGTAGAAACTTCATTTGGGAAAAATACATGAAGTTCCTATTTTTTTTAAACTGTCGAGATAGGGTGGTATATTTATTTTTAAGAAGAGGTAGGAGGTGATAAATCAGTTTCTCTGTGTGGTAAACAATGGCAGGCTCAGTCTCATGCTAACTGTGGTGGCACTCATAGAGGATAAATAAATCTGTATTTTATTAGAATGTGATTCTGAAGATAAAACCCAGTCCAGGTTTATCTCTGACGATTTCCTTTCATAATGCAAAGTACTGGGGAAAGTTTCATTTCTCAATATATCTCTCCTTGCCCTTTGTTGGAACTCATCAGTGAACCCTACCGCTCCACAGTATTTTTTTCGGCTTTGCTGTGAAATTGGCGCTTATGTGCTGTCCCAGTGCCGCTGCTTTTGCCAAATCCATTGAGCTGGCACTTATTCTGACACAATGTGAATGGGTGTGCTTCTCACTTATTACATCTCTTAAATTCAATTAGTGCCCCTTATACCATGGGAGGCCACCACAATATCTGAAATGGAAAAGGGGCAACATTCCAGAAGCCACATTTTTGCTCATCTCTTTTAGCGTCATCTTGGGAAGGGAGCGGGGAGAATAAAGAAACAAGATTCCTTTATGAATTTAAATTCTATTCACAGCGAGTGTCACAAATCAGTGATTGTTAGAATGCATTACGAAGAAATAAACATTTATCAAATTGCCTTTTGAGAAGGTGAATAATTTATCTTGGGGAAAGAAAAAAAAAACCCATGACAACAAAAAGCCTGGTGCTGACTGACAATTTATTTTATTCCACTGAGATACAAAGAGCTGTTGTGTGTTGAGTGAATATTGATCAGCAGTACACAGAGAAATGAAATTTCATTTAGAATTCTTAGCTGTCCAACTTGGTACCAATTAAAACTAAACAGCACAGTCATGAACAGGACATTCACTCCCTCACACACATACTCCTGGGGCTGATTTTGTGCAGACAAAGCCAGCTGAGTCCAGTGCACAAACACACACATACACGCACACACACGCACACATGATCTGAAATATAACTGTACTTTCTTGATGCTTGTTTAGTATGGTTGCCAAACTGAAAAATGTAGCAGGCTCTTGTAGTTTTAATGGTTGTGTAGAAGAGGGAATTTCAGTAGGTAGCTCCTGCAAAACAACTGGATAACAAGCAACACCTGCTGACATTCCCTATTTTTCACAACCAGAAGGTATCTCCAATTTTTATTCTGGAATCCTTGTCCTTAGAACTAATAATATTTAAAGTTAACCTTGAGGGTTTCCTTCAAATTTTATTTTCCTGCAAGCAATTTCTTTAGGTTGTGGTTACTGCATTAAATTAACCATGCCAAAAAAAAAAAAAAAGAGAGAGAGAGTACAGAATAAACTGGTGAACATCATGTCTCTTAGATTCAGTTATTTTATCTTTTTAGGCATCATGTGGAAGGAAATTCATTTTTCTGTTCTTTTCCAGGTTCATAAATTCATTCTGTCTCCAGACTTTCTTAGGACTAAGCCAAAAGTGCTCTGTGGAGTTCTCTCCCCCTCCCCATTTTTGGAAGTAAATCTGAGGCTCACAATTTTTTCCCCTTACACATACATTCTCTGAAATGGCCACGAGAGAGAGACAGAGTTTGTCATTAATGTCCACAGCTAGAGGGACTCTGATTAATGTGAATTAATTTGCAATTTGTGCTCCTGTTTATAATATCTAGTGAGTTGGAATAGCTGACAAACTATCGTTCATGTAGATCTGGGTTAAACATTTTAACCTAGATTTTTTTTCAACACACAATAGGTCCTGGGCATTTTATAGATAAAGAACTATTATTCAAAAATATTTTGAGGGTAGGGGTGTATAAAGGGGCAGGGGGGAGCAGGCTACAGTGCTCTGATGTATGGCTGTGATCCCTGAACCTCATGCAGGGCAACCTCATGTTGTTGCCATCCCCTGGTTTAAAGTCACCAGAGCAGTCAAAGTAGGATATAATAGAGGAATTAAATGGGTACATCTTGGTGCAGCTGTAGAAGAAGACAAGGGGGATGAATCTCAAAAAGTGGGCAAACCTCATGTAACCTCATTCCTATTTTATTTTTTTTGGTGTCAAGAGTGACTTGACAAACTGCAAATCACTTCTGGTGTGAGAGAATTGGCCATCTACAAGGATGTTGCCCAGGGGATGCCCTGCATGAGAAGCTGGAGCTGACAGACAGGAGCTCACCCCACTCCCTGGATTTGAACTGCTGACCTTTTGGTCAGCAGTCCTGCTGGCACAAAGCTTTAACCCATTGTGCCACCGGGGGCTCTCATTCCTTTAATACCAAATCATGATTTCAACTATAGATCATATGCCTTTTTTATTTGTTTGAAATTTCAGCATTTCTCGTAAATTATCTTTGCTAACTTTAGCCTATGAATACTAGCCCTAATTTATCAATGAATTTGGGGTTGACTTTTTTGTTTGCTTGTCCTGCTACTCCTCCAACCCCAATGAATATTGAGACATTGTACTGTCAATAATTTCTTATATTAGGACATTGTTGGAATGCATGTATAACATTGTATGCTAAAGTGTTGCTAGATAAAAAAAGATGAATAGATATTGATAATACCAAGAACTCTGAAGATCAGTTATTGGGGTGGCCAAAGACCTAGTGGTAGTCCTTATCAAATAAGTTGGTGACTTTGCCTCATCTCATCATAATGTTGGAGAGGGAACTTGCAGATGATCAAGAGATATAAGATAATGAACACATGAGTATCCCACTGCTATCTGAACATATCCAGCATGGAGTCCCCTGTTTCTTTTGATATAGTCAATTGGCCTTTCTCTTAAGAAGCATCTTCCACCATACAAGTGAAATCTACCCTTTTGTATCCAACGCATATTAGATCTTCTCCCACTTTCTAGAGCATTGTAGGACAACAACAAGAATAATAATTTCTTACTTGCCTTTCTCCCTATTAATCAAGAAGATTAAATTAAAACAACAAATAGACACATAACACAGTAAAAGAAAGCATGAACGCAAATTAAAAATAGATAACCAGTTAAATAAGTATAACATCAGCACACATATTTAAACCACAATTAGTCCTTCTAGAAGTTTTTTTAAACACAGGCAACATATTCAGCTCTTAGTTCTCTTCTGGCAGGTCACTTTGGGGGCAACTGATGAATAAGTCCTCTGGGGGACAGAAACCAATCTGGTCCAGCCTGATTGAAATAATGTCCACCAGAAGACCTCAATGTACATGGAGGATTAGATAGAAAAAGGTGATCCTGTAGATCAGTAGTTCTCAACCTGGGGTCCCTAGATGTTTTTGACCTTCAACTCCCAGAAATCCTAACAGCTGGTAAACTGGCTGGGATTTCTGGGAGTTGTAGGCCAAAAACATCTGGGGACCCCAGGTTGAGAACCACTGCTGTAGATAATCTGGGTCCAAACCATGTAGGAAAGAAAGATCAGAGGAATCAAATATTTTGAGAAATAGGCGAGGAGAAAGAATGGCTACCAAGGCTGAAGACATTTCCCTGAAGAAATGTATGAATGTATGGCTTTGTACAGGAGGTCATGTGGAAAAACTATGAAAACATGTGCTCTTTTGTCTTAAAGATAAAGCTAATTTCCAGGATGGAGCAAAAAAAAAAGAGCTATGGATCCCCCAGGTCCAGGCCTCAGATGAAATGAAGAACTCCTATACTGTATCACAAAGAGCAACCCATTTGATAGGAGGAAAACAGAAGTATGCAGCTAGCATGGGAAGTGTTCTAAGTGTAAATTGGATCTTGTAAGTCAGTCATCCAGTCAAGGAACGTTATACCAGATGGAATACTCACAAGGACACTCTAAACAGGACATGGTTTGCCCCAAAGATAGTTTTATTTGATTCAAAACAGGGTTCATAGTGCAAAAAAGCAATCTGCATGTGAAGAGTCTGGGAAAGGTTTCACTAGCATTTCACACTTTGCAAGATGTGAGCACATTCAGGGAGCACAGAAACAAAGCTAATGTTGGGTGTGTGGGAAATGATTTGGTTCCAGGGCACATCTTGTACAATACATCAGAGAATTCACAGAGGAGAGAAATCATACAAATGCCTACAATGCAAGAAATGTTTTGCTTATAATTCACTCTTTTTTTTCATCACCAGAGAGTCCACACAAGAGAGAAACTATGGAGGTGCCTGAAGTGCAGGGCGACCTTTACTTGCAATTGATACCCAGTGGAGGACCGGAAAACCCACACAGGTGAGAAGCTATACAAATGCCAAGAGTGTGAGATATTTTTTCTATGTCTTTTTCCCTTACTAGACATCACGGAGTCCACACAGGAATGAAGCCACACAAATGCTAGGATTGTGGGAAATATGATGGTGCTCACTGATATGAGGCATAGCTAGCTATGTCCAAAGGAGAAAAAAAACTTCAAAATGCTAGAAGTGGGGATAATGCCTTCTTTGCAGTTCAGCTTTTATGAATCACTAGGCAATCAACACAGGAGAATAACTGTATAAATCCAGAGAACCCCACAAGCAGGAAAGAGAAGCAGAGGGCCTTCTCTTTTGTCTCTCCCCAGTGGAAGGGGTGCTTTCTCTTTTCAAGTGGAGAGAGGTTAGTTATCAGCCATTTTGAGACCACTGGTCTTTCTACTTTGTCATGTCAATTGATGTTGTTCCTGCCTTAAAACTTGTACTTTTAACTAGCTGTGTATTTGTAGGGTTACTTAATAAATTTTGAACTATCATCAACTATATTTTTTTCAGTTACTATCAACTGCCATTCTGCTGCAAACTGGATAGGAGCTCCATTGTGTCAGGGAAACCTCATGCAAGCAGCACGCAGCAGCCTCTTCACACACCACATGATGCCGCATAGGGGAGGAGAAGCCATGATTTGCTGCTACATGGTCCCGTTATGGATGGGAAAATGTGGTAGCTGGGCCCTTACAGTTAATAGCCATCTGGCCAAGTTGACCAAGCAGCATTGTCTGAAGGGAACTGACCCCTCCGAATCCGTGCACAAATCTAATAATCATTATGTCTTGCTATTTGGAGACTCCGTTAATACAGCAAAAGTTGCAATTACATTTTTTGCAGTCACCTTACATTGCTACTAGCTCACATTCAGCTTGAGATTCTCTGCCATCCTTTGAGAGTGCTTTCACATGGACGACTAGGAAATATCTCTATTTGGTATCTGTCTCATCTTACTTCAACAATGGCCTCTGTCTCTAATGAATAATTTTGTTCACTTTCACTTTATTTTCCCATTCTATCAACATTTCTTCAAATTTTATTTCTTGATCCTCTTATTGGAAAAAAATAGAAAGATAAATGTAAGAGGTCATTCTTTCAGATCATCAACAAACAAAATTTTTAAAAGAGTTGGGTTGTTGTAGGTTTTTTCGGGCTATATGGCCATGGTCTAGAGGCATTTTCTCCTGACGTTTCGCCTGCATCTATGGCAAGCATCCTCAGAGGTAGTGAGGTCTGTTGGAAGTAGGAAAATGGGTTTATATATCTGTGGAAAGACCAGAGTGGGACAAAGGACTTTTGTCTGCTGGAGCTAGGTGTGAATGTTTCAACTGACCACCTTGATTAGCATTTCATGACTTGGCAGTGCTTGGGGAAAACTTTCTTTGAGAGGTGATTTGGTGTGCCTGATTGTTTACTCTCTGTTGTTTTGCTGTTGTAATTTTTGAGTTTTTTAATACTGATAGCCAGATTTTGTTCATTTTCATGGTTTCTTCCTTTCTATGAAATCATGAAAATGAAAAGTGGAATCCTTGACATGCGAGTGTGGAGAGGAGCAAACCACTAACCACCTGCTGCAATGCAGCCTGAGCCCTGCCACATGCACAATGGAGGACCTTCTTGCAGCAATACCAGAAGCACTCCAAGTGGCCAGATACTGGTCAAAGGACATTTAATCAACTACCAAACTCACACATTTTGTATTTTGTCTGTTTGTTTGTTTGCTTTGTTCTGTTAGAAATGTAATATAATTGACTGGTTGCCCTGACACGATAAATAAATAAAACCCCGTCCTTCTCAACCCCTGGAGGGGGGCGGGCATAGACATTTAAACAACCTGCATAAAATTTGGTCAACAGAAATTTAAAAAGTCACAGAACACGCCCTCATAAAATCTAGGTGTGTTCTGCAGATCCTTGAAGTGTTCTGCAGCGGCCTCCTCCTCCTTGTCATTTAGGACATCTATATCTGTTGAATCTACTGTTATCTATATCAGTTAGATCTATACTTTCTACATGGAGGTAAAGTTTATGATTTTCAAAGAAATCTGTTTTCCCTCCTTCCTTCTCTCCCTGTCAGAATCAAAATATGGTGCTTGATTTGGAAATGACACCATATTGTATTAAAACACACAACACACATACCTCATCATTTCCAATAGCTCAAGGCCATGAAAATATTGATTCAGCAACAACATTGTTTTTCATAAAGCTGTGTTAGTTGGCTTGTTTTTGAACTGTAGTCTCTTGCTGCAGGCTCTGCAGCAGATCGCTAACAAGGAAGACAAGAAAGAAAGAAAGACAAACATAGCCAATACATTGGTAGAATGCATTTTGAAGGAATATATTTATTTATTGAAAATCCCAAACAAGCCTTGCAGGATGCTAAGAACAAGGGCAGATTTTTTTTTACTATTGCTTCAGCTTCCATCCAGCTTGGAAGTAAACCCCTGTGGTTTCCCTAGGGGTTGGTATCTTTGATTGCACTAATTCTTGGGGAGAAGAGAGACCATAATTAGCACACCATGAGGTCCTATTGAGTGAACATCTGCTCTCTGTAAAAATCCTAAACACTGAATGAGACACACTAAAAAAATTCAGAGGGTTTGAACAAATTAAAATAATAAAACATGACCATGTTGGATAGCCATACAATAACATGTGCTGTAATTTACATGCAAATTGTAGATTACAAAACAAACTGGAAAGGCAAACCAGTTATCCTGTTATTAGGAGTAGAGCAATAGAAGCTAGAAGGCAGGAGGGGGTTGGTGGGAGAAGAGGACATACTTCCAGGATATATTGTGTTGAGCTTTTTTATTTAATTATGCATTTGCAAACCAATGAACATTGGAAAATAGAGGAAAGAGTGGGAAAAAAAGAGCCAACACAGAGGGCTGAGGGTGAAAATACAGCTTTAACTTTATGTTTATCTAAACTCCAAAATATCCCTGGCATTTTGCGGGTAGGCTGGGACCTCCACTCATACCAGACATCTGGTCTATCCCAGCCCATCTGGTGAGTTAAATGATTTGAGGGGAGGGGAGAAAAGAAGAGGAGACTGTGTGGGTTGATGGTAGCTGTCCTTAGCTATACTCTTTCAATTGTTTGGACTGGCCCTGGATACTGACTTGGTGTTTACACTGTTATTGAAAAATCGACCCTCCTCCATAGTAAGTATAAATTTATAACAGTTTTACAGATCTTAGCTGGGTCTCAGCACCAGATCAACCCCAAAACTTTCTGAGAGGATTAATCTAATCAACTCTCAGGATGTTGTGTGGTTTCTAGGCTATATGACCATGTTCTAGTAACATTTTCTCCTGACATTTCACTTGCATCTGTGGAGGGAATTTTCAGAGGATCTGGTAGTGGTAAAGCAAGTAGAGTATATATGCCTGCAGAATGTCCAGGGTGGGAGAATGAACCAAAGTCTATTAACCAAGTGTGAAGGATGCAATTAGTGAACCTGATTTGCAAGTGTTTGCGTGGGATCCATTCACTAGCATGTGAGCAACTGTTGTAAAACTTTGCATGATCGAACTTCCAACTCCAATATGTTACAATTCTGTTTCTACAGTGGACCAGTGACCCAAGATTATCAAATATCATAATTTATATTATATAGTGCTTATGTGACTTTGGACTATGTGACTGTTCTTGAGAAACAACACAGATTCTCTCAGTGGACTCCCTGCTGAGAGACTGGTTGCCAGCAACCCCCAGGACCCAGGACTTATCAAGGAATTTGTTTACCCACGTGATTGACTTTCTGGTTTCCCAAGCCTCCCTCTTTGTGTAGACATTATTTCAAGTTTCTAAAGTCAGTTAGTGCTAAATACCCATTCTTTCCAGCCTGGAAATGAAACCCACATCCTCAGAGGTGGACACAACAAAAAACCTTTAATTTTAAAGCCCACCAATCTCAGCTGTTCTCTCTTCCTCCTAGTCTGTGATGTCAGGAGAAAGTCTCAGCCAATGAGAAGGCAGATCCTAAGAAGCATGTCACCTGTTCAATCAGGGGAGCGAGAGGGTCTTTTAAATGGCTGTCAAAGGAGATAAAATATTTTGTACTGGATTACATGTTATGTCAGTTCTTTTGGTGATTACACTGTTCTGTCATCCATCTGGCCAGGTGAACAAACCTCCATTATTGCCTTAAAACCTGGTCATTTTTTCCTGGCTTTCAAAGTAGCAGGGTATGCTGAGCAATGGACCAATACTGCCCTCTGGTGGCAGATAGCTGATTTTGGTAACAACTCAGTTTCCAAACTGGGAAGAGCAGAGTCTTCACTATCCAATGGGCCAAAATGCAGCTTGGCCTCATTAAATGGCCACTCTTGTTCATCACCATAATGGAAGTCTTGGAATTCCAGAGGACTTGGGGTCATCACTTAGTGCCTCTTCTGATGTAAGCAAAGGGGCCTATATATTGGTGCCAATATGGCTCTGTATATGTATATGCCATGGAGCCAATTCTCACCCACTTTAGGTTAAAGTGTCCATGTAGATATGCTCATTGGCTCCAAAATTGTTAAAGATATTCCACTTATGTAAGGAATAGAGAAATGTGTGGCCATCTGAAAGTTGTTGGAGTCAACTCCTTCCACCACTTACTATGCCTGTGCTGGCTAGGACTGATAGGAGCTGCAGTCCAGTAACATCTGCAGGACTTTGTCTTTCCTGTCCCTATATTTGAGGATTAAAGTTTCTTTCTCATATTATTTATTTGTTTAATATTATTTTCTCCAGATATAGGGACCATCTGCAGGACTTTGTCTTTCCTGTCCCTATATTTGAGGATTAAAGTTTCTTTCTCATATTATTTATTTGTTTAATATTATTTTCTCCAGATATAGGGACCAAGACACTCTGGCTACATCATAAATAGAGTCCTGGTATGAATTTTGTATTTCTGTCTTGACAGGCAGTCCAACTCCCAGCAGGCATAGTAAACATAGGCAATGATAAAAAAATTCGGCCCAATAACAACTTGATGATCACAGGATTTTCACCTCTCTTGTAAACATCAAGAATTACATTAATAATCTATTTAGAAGTAAACCCTGTGGAATTCAGTTGTGCTTATTTTTCAAAAGTGGAGCGTGTTCCCCAAAAGTATATATATGACTGTGGTCTTTAGAACAGAACATACAAAAAAGATGCTGATTTTTAAATGGTGTAATCTCGTTTTCCCCTACATCACTTTGCATTTGCCTTCTCAGGTTATATTATATCAACGAGAATACTGCTGGCCAGTTGTTTTAAAAATCACTATACATTGTTGAAACATGGCATCTACGGGCTTATTCTTCTTAAACAGCATATTAAATGTATGGCCAGAATATATGGACAGAATTTATTTATTTATTTATTTATTTACTTTGCTTCTATACCGCTGTTCTCAGCCTGGAGGCGACTCACAGCGGTTCACAAAACACAGAACACAGCAAAATTCAAACACCAATATAAACAGTTAATAACCTAGTCTAATACACAATTAATACACAATTACTATGAAACCATTCACTAGTGTCTCGTCACTAAAAGCATGATCCAGGTTCGTCGTCCATTGTTCCATTCCTATATCATTACCAGTCTTGCACTAATCATTCGAACGCCTGCACAAATAACCAGGTCTTTACTTTTTTGCGGAAGACCATAAGAGATGGTACTAATCTAATATCTGTGGGAAGGGCGTTCCACAGCCGGGGGGGCACCACCGAGAAGGCCCTGTCTCTCGTCCCCGCCAGTCGAGCTTGTGAAGCTGGTGGGATCGAGAGCAGGGCCTCCCCGGAAGATCTCAAAGTCCTGGTGGGTTCATAGGCCGAGATGTGGTCGGAAAGGTAGCTTGGGCCGGAACCGTTTAGGGCTTTAAAGGTCAACACCAGCACTTTGAATTGAGCCCGGTAGCAAGTCGGCAGCCAGTGGAGTTGGCACAACAGGGGGGTTGTGTGCTCCCTGCGTCCCACTCCTGTTAGTATCATGGCTGCCGAGCGTTGGACTAGTTGAAGCTTCCGAGCTGTCTTCAAAGGCAACCCCATGTAGAGAGCGTTGCAGTAATCTAGGCGGGATGTAAACATAGCGTGGACTACCGTGGCCAAGTCAGACTTCCCAAGGTACGGGCGCAGCTGGCGCACAAGTTTTAACTGTGCAAATGCTCCCCTGATCACTGCCGAAACCTGGGGTTCCAGGCTCAGTGATGAGTCCAGGATCACACCCAAGCTGCGAACCTGCGTCTTCAGGGGGAGTGCGACCCCATCCAACACAGGCTGTAACCCTATGCCCTGTTCGGCCTTGCGACTGACCAGGAGTGCCTCTGTCTTGTCTGGATTCAATTTCAATTTGTTCGCCCTCATCCAGACCGTTACAGCCGTCAGGCACTGGTTCAGGACCTCAACCGCCTCCTTAGTAGCAGGTGGGAAGGAGTGACAGAGTTGGACATCATCTGCGTACAGATGGCACCATACCCCGAAACTCCGGATGATCACTCCCAGCGGATTCATGTAGATGTTAAACAACATGGGGGACAGAATCGAACCCTGTGGAACCCCACAAGACAACGGTTGTGAGGTTGAACAGGTGTCCCCCAGTAACACCTTCTGAGAACGGCCCTCTAGGAATGACCGGAGCCACTGTAAGACAGTGCCTCCAAGTCCCATCCCCGCGAGGCGCTCTAGAAGGATACCGTGGTCAACGGTATCGAAGGCCGCTGAGAGGTCCAGCAGCACCAACAGGGACACACTCCCCCTGTCGAGCTCCCGGCACAGATCATCCACTAAGGCGACCAAGGCCGTCTCGGTACCATGTCCCGGTCTGAAACCAGACTGTGCCGAATCCGGATAATCCGTGTCTACCAAGAATACCTGGAGTTGTGAGGCCACCATGCGTTCCAGGACTTTGCCCAAAAAGGGGAGATTGGACACTGGCCGAAAGTTGTCAAATTTAGTGGGGTCCAGTGATGGTTTTTTCAACAGCGGTTTTATTATAGCTTGTTTTAAGCTCGCTGGAATCTTGCCTTCCCGAAGGAAGGCATTAACCACCACCTCCACCCACTCAGCCAATCCCCTTCTGGCCTCCTTTAGAAGCCAGGATGGGCAGGGGTCTAGGATGGACGTGGTAGGCCTCATTCCTCCAAGTATCTTGTCCACATCCTCGGGTTTCACCAATTGAAAAGATTCCATCAAAATAGGACAAGCAGGCGCTCGTGTTACATCCTCAGAGACTGCTTTTAACGCAGCATCCAGACCAGAGCGGATCAAAGCAACTTTGTCTGCAAAGAACTGAGCAAAAGCTTCACAGCGAGAGGTCGAATTCTCAGGGTTCCCACCGTGAGTGGTGGGATTCAACAGGCCTCTGACAATTCGAAACAACTCAGCCGGACAGTTCTTTGCAGACGCAATAGTGGCCGCGAAGAAAGCTTTCTTCGCGGCCTTTATTGCCGAGGCATATGCCCTTAAAAAGGACACAAACCGTGTTCAATTTGGCTCGTTCAGATCTGAACACCACACGCTCTCTAGTTCCCTCTTCCTTCGCTTCATCACTGCCAGTTCCTCAGTGAACCAAGGAGCTGGTTTAGCTCGGCTACTTGAGAGGGGACGTTCCAGAGCGATCGTGTCAATTGCCCCTAGTCATCTCCCCATTCCAGAGAGCGACCAGAGCTTTGACAGGATCACCTACCGAGGCAGCAGGAAACTCCCCAAGAGCCATCAGGAATCCATCCGGATCCATAAGCCTCCTGGGGCGGACCAGCTTAATGGGTCCTCCACCTCTGCAGAGGTTAGGGGGTGCAGTGAGCCTAAAACTGACCAGGAAGTGGTCGGTCCATGGCAATGGAGAGATGGTTAACTCCTCAACACCGCCAGCTTCCTCCCATCCCTGGCAGAAAACCAAGTCCAATGTGTGTCCCGCACTGTGGGTGGGGCCAGATACTTGTTGGGACAGCTCCATGGTTGCCATGGCAGACATGAAGTCCTGAGCTGCTCCTGAAAGGGCCGCCTCGGCATGGACATTGAAGTCCCCCAGCACAATGAGCTGCTAGGACTCCAATGCCAGGCTCGAGACTACCCCCGCTTAGGCCTGTTTGATCAAGAAAAAATTTGTTTCTAAATTCGATTCTTAATTGGGGTGTTTTTTTGTTTCGATATTTAAAATATTTACAAAACTTTCCAAAAAAATGTTTTGTTATTTACGAAATTTCGTAAATATTTACAAAACATTTTAGAAACAAATTTTTTCTTGATCAAACAGGCCTATGTAGGGCAAATAGACATATGTTTGTGTGCTGAGGAGGGACTGGGCTGGCATGGCTGCAAATCCTGTTTCTTGCCATGGGAAAGGCAAATTGCTTCTGCTGCAGTGGCCCATCCAAGGCCCAGAGAAGAGGCCTGCCTTCCTGGCTCTCTCCCTGTGAGGCCCGGCCAGCCTTGCTTCCCCTCCCATTTGCGCCAAGCCCTTCCCTGCTGGGGAGAGGGGCCCCTCCTCACCTTCTCCTTCTTCAGCTTGTAGGGCATCCCGGACCGTGAAGGGCTGCCTGTGGCCCCGCGCTCGGCCTTTCTCTCGTCTCTCGCCCGCTTCTCCTCCTCCTCCTCGCCGCCGCCTCCCTCCTCCTCCTCCCAGCTGTGTTGCAGGAAGTGCCGGGAGGAGGAGGAGGAGGAGGAGGAGGGCGCAGGAGCGCGCGCGCCATCCGATCGGCTCCGGCTGCTGCGCCCTCCTCCTCCTCCTCCTCCTCCCGGCACTTCCTGCAACACAGCTGGGAGGAGGAGGAGGAGGAGGGCGCAGCAGCCGGAGCCGATCGGATGGCGCGCGCGCTCCTGCGCCCTCCTCCTCCTCCTCCTCCCAGCTGTGTTGCAGGAAGTGCGGGGAGGAGGAGGAGGAGGAAGAGGGCGCAGGAGCGCGCGCGCCATCCGATCGGCTCCGGCTGCTGCGCCCTCCTCCTCCTCCTCCTCCTCCTCCCCGCACTTCCTGCAACACAGCTGGGAGGAGGAGGAGGAGGAGGAGCAGGGCGCAGCAGCCGGAGCCGATCGGATGGTGCGCGCGCTCCTGCGCCCTCCTCCTCCTCCTCCTCCCAGCTGTGTTGCAGGAAGTGCGGGGAGGAGGAGGAGGAGGAAGAGGGCGCAGGAGCGCGCGCGCCATCCGATCGGCTCCGGCTGCTGCGCCCTCCTCCTCCTCCTCCTCCTCCCCGCACTTCCTGCAACACAGCTGGGAGGAGGAGGAGGAGGAGGAGGAGGGCGCAGCAGCCGGAGCCGATTGGATGGCGTGCGCGCTCCTGCGCCCTCCTCCTCCTCGCGCCGCCCCTTCGCCCCGCCCGCCCCATTTACTGCTGGGGTGCTTGGGAGCGCCGGATTGGCTCCCAGGCACCAGCACTGCAGCACAGCAGCCTCCATCCCATTAACGAGCGGAGCTTCAGCTCGTAAAAAAAATGGGGCTGCTGCTTCGATATTTTCAAACCCTTCCGGGTTTGAAAATATGTTTTGATATCGCTTCGGATATGCAAAAAATAACGATTTTAATACGAAATAACGAATTAACGAAACGAAACCGACAGGCCTACCCCCGCTAGCTCAGGCAGGGAGACTGTGGTGCAGTGAGGTGGACGGTACACCAGCAGAATCCCTATTCTGTCCCGGTCACCCACCCTCAGGTGGACGCATTCAAAATTTGTTGACTGCGGGATGGGGCCCCTGGTCAGAGGGATTGAATCTCTATAGACCACTGCAACCCCGCCTCCCCGCCCTCCGGATCTCGGTTGGTGCTGCACGGAGAACCCTGGAGCTGGGTTAAATTCACACCTCCAGCCTCATCCAGCTAGGTCTCCGTGATGCACACCAGATCTGCCCGCTCATCCAGGATTAAGTCCTGGATGAAAGTTGTTTTTCCATTGACAGATCTGGCGTTCAACAGCACCACCTTCAACCCAGAGGGACCGCCATCCTGGTTACACCAATTTACCATGTTAGGAGACCGGTTTGGAATTACTAAGATTGATGGACGATCCCTAGGCCGAATTATTGGTCTCTTTTTTCCGCATCTCCCCTTCCCCACCACCACTTCTATGGGGGCCCCTCGGCTAGTGGAACACCCTCCCCCCTCCATGCCGCCATCCATATCCATAGCCTCAGTTTGCAATACATTGTTGGATATTTGGTTTGTTGAGATCTTATTTTGTCATAAACTTCCGTTCCCTTTATCTCCCCCCCCGCCCTGCTCCATTATTTCCCAAGGTCTCCAGCCCGCTTCGTCCTCTATCCTTTCCACAATTAATTAACAGCAAGAATAATACATACAAAAAGATGGAAGAGAACATGGGTATAGCTGTTAAGATATTTCACTAGAATTCGCAGAATCGAAAAGTGCAAAACTAATCGTATCCGCAGCTCTTAAAGTGCAGCAGTTCTTAAGTGCAGCAGTGTTGCTGGAAGTAGACCAGTACTATATGAAGAAATATCCATTCTTCATATAGAACTCCATTCATGCATGGCAGAGAGTATCACTTAATAGATAATATAACTGCTAGGCTAATGCTGGCCCTATAATTTGTTACTAAGTCAGGGGAAATGCTGATTTGTAGTAAATGTTGTTTTGTTGCTCTTAATATTTTAATATTTTATTTGTAATAGACTAAGAGTTTTTGCAGACTAAGAAAAAGTATAATAGCATGACCATTATCATTTCTTATTTCTAGCATAATTCTGAAAAGGTTAGAAAAATGGCAGAAATGTAGCCACACCAAGGGAAAATGTGTGAACAGTACTAGCAGTGCAACAAGTACTGAACATGTTCAGTAGACCCATAAGGTTGACTGAGGTTTTAGTAGATGATGTGAAACATCAGGATTAATGGGGATTGAAATGGAATATTCTAGAAAGGGCATAGGTGGCTGGACCCTTCATCTAGGGAAAGAGACATGTTTTGCTCTCAAAATATGCAAGGAAGTCTTTGCTAAAGTACAGTAGGCTATTGTCCATTGCCTATTCCTTGTTAGGTTTTAGTATGAAGGGTTTCCGTGGTTGCAGGTACCTAAGTTTTTCATCAACCTCCTGCCACACTCTTCACTCCCACCTCCACCCATTCTCAGTCAGTGGTGTTGATTATCTGACAGCAAAATCAGTGACATTATTGTGTTTCACATGTTAATTTGAAGGGGAAAATGGATTTTTAAAAACCACTCTCAAATATGATTATATAGAACTGCTGCTAAACGTGAGGCTTCATCCCACATATTTGATTGTTCCAAACAATTTTATACTAATTATTTCCATTAGGAGGAATCAGAGTACCATTTCCATAATGAGTAGAATGTCATGTAAATTATAGGGTTAAAAGGTGCATAGAACTCTTTCCAGACAAGTACTCCAGTGTCGTGCTTAGAAATTTTGAGTGTATCTTAACTGGGAAGAGTGACTTACGTTAGCCTTGTGATCTATTTATTTTTTTGTTGTGTCAGGAGCAACTTGAAAAACTGCAAGTTGCTTCTGGTGTGAGAGAATTGCCCGCCTGCAAGGACATTGCCCAGGGGACACTCAGATGTTTTTGATGTTTTTACCATCTTTGTGGGAGGCTTCTCTCATGTCCCCACATGAGGAGCTGGAGCTGTTAGAGGGAGCTCATTCGCGCTCTCCCCGGATTTGAACCTGCAACCTGTCGGTCTTCAGTCCTGCCAGCACGGGGGTTTAACCCACTGTGCCACTGGGGGCTCCTTTTGATCTATTGTGATTATGAGGTAGATGGAAGGAAAACATGGTTTATTCTATAGGTCAGCAGTTTGTAGCATCTAAGTGGATACCTAAGTAATGAAAAACAATTATATAATGCTAATCTGGAATATCAGCATGCAAAGAGATCTTGTAATACTTCTGAGAGAACAAAGTTAGTATCATTACCTTTTGTAGACTTAGTCTTCTTCCACATGATGCTGATAAAGCACAATTATGGCAGGACAGAAGTATATCTGGACAGAGTTTATCCCATGGCTCATGTCTCTCCTGTAGTCTCATTGTACTAGATCAGGATTGGATTGTCTCTTTTCACTGATGAGAAAACTCCATCAATGAATCCAATATTACTATTCTTTCATCGCTTTTCCTTATGTGATAATATTCTTCCATTGTAGTTCAAATATTGCAGAATGGTGGGTGATCCTATAAAAATGTTGAAAACTACAGGATTCCCCAAATGTGGTGAAGTGTGAAAGTGATGATAACAATAAGTGTATGCTTCCATTTGCATAAAGAATATGATTGCAAGGAGACAACAACAAGATGTGATAAAGTCCTATGTCCACAAAAACTTATGCTATAAGTTCTGTTGTCTTCTTTTCCTCAGGTTCCTTTGGGGATTTTTGTTTCACAATTTCAAGAGCTAAGGAAAAGACTGGTGAAGGCCTGGACTTCAAGTGAGCTGAAATTTTGGTTCATGGGTCTTATACTGTTGTGTGAGACACAATGACGGGGACAACGATTTGACCTTGCAAGTGATGCATGAGGCATAGGATGAGGAAAGATCCACTTGAAATATGACAGTTGCTGAGATTGACTTGATCTCCCCTTCAGCCATGCCTGTGTGAGACACCCATAGTAACAACAACAACAATTATTTTATACCCTGCCACCATCTCCCCGAAGGGACTCAGGGCAGCTTACAAGCAGGACCAAACCCAATAAAACAAAATTTACCAAGTAAAAACACATTTAAAATGCAATAGACATATAATAATCTAATCAAATAATTAAAACAGTTAAGTATAAAAACATCATAAAATAAAGACAACACCAATAACCAGAACCAGGAATATAATGGGTATATCAAAATTAGAGAGGACGGAAGCTGGGCATAGACTTGTGCAAAAAACAGATTATAGGCCAGGGCTGTGGATAAAGTGCTGAGTTCAATCTGACAGTCAATCTGACAGTCTTGTGATGGTGGCTGGAATGGGAGAAGGGCCTTTCTGGCAGATCTTAGGGTCCCTGTTGGTTCATAGGGGAAAATGCGGTCACGAAGAGATGCAGGACCCGAACCATTTAGGGCTTTGTAGGTGATAACCTGCACTTTGAATTGGGACCAGAAACTTACTGGCAACCAGTGGAGCTGTTTTAATAGAGGAGTGTCATCCACTTCCTATAATTAGCTCCAGTTAGCAATCTCTAAGGCTAAGTATATCTTTCTTTCAAAATGTTCAAGCCTCTGTTGAAATGGGACAAGAGGGCACAGGGAAAAGTGGACCTCTTAAAGCAAAAAAGAGAACTCAGAAACAGAATAGCAGCTGGCTTTTAAAAAAATCAACAAATGAAGACTGCAACAAAATCTGTTCTTTCCAAAATGTGTTCTTTTTCATAGCTACACATCACATGTAATCGCATGTCTATCCGTCCATCCCATGATTTGGCCATATCTTGCCTACTACAGACAAGACGGTCATTGCACCTTCTAAAGAAGAGGCCCATTATTTAATTGAGTTCATTATCCTTCTCTCTTATTTATTATTGCCAGGTAAGTTTATCTGAGCTCTCTAAATCTGTAATTATCTATGAGTAAAGTAGCTGATCCAGTTTTATTGTAGTAGCTAGGAGCGTGTGTGAATAAAAAATCAGGCCTGTTTGAGTTCTGGCAGCTATCTTTGTTTGCCAACTCTTCCAATTACTTCCAGGTCATTAGGCCCATCTCAAGTAGATGCTTTGCTGTCATTAAGAAATTCTCTGTAATGCCATTCAATGAGTCAACAACTCTTGCAGAAAAGAAGTGGAGTGGTGGTTAAAATAAATCAGTAATGAGTGGGAATCAGATATTACATTCCTGCTTTAGTTACCTGTTTAACCCAGGAGTGTCCATACAATTAAACTGGTTGTAGGTGAGTGCAGACATTAACCTATGATCTATAGATGTCTCTGGGTCCTTCCCTACAGACCCATATGTGGGACTGATCTGGTGTCCTCGATGCCAGATCAGCTTTTATGGAGTATCCCTCAGCTGCCTCAGAGATGAAAGGGGGTTCCTACTGCCTAGCCATGCTGAACACAGTTCAACACTACTGGGCAACCATTCTAGACACTACTGAGCAACTCTGGTTTGAAACTACTGAGCAAGCCCACCCTCTGTTTCATGGCAATCCCCAGCTGTGACATGGCACCTACCTTATTTCTAGTACACTGCCTGACATAGAAACAGTGTGCAAAGAGAAAAGGTAGGGGTGAGAGAGGGGCACAGGAGGTTGCCAACCCATACCCTTAGGCTGCCTGAACCCAAGGAATATGGGATGGCAATTAAGACAGTTGAAACCAGTTCCAGTTGGGAACCAGACAAATGATCCTGAGAACTCCTAAGTCAGGGCAAGATCCAGCTGTCCAAGGGCCCTTCCAGAAAGGCACTTAATCTGGAGTAAGAAAGTGGGATTAAAACTCCCAGTTCCTTAAGGAGAGTACCCACATGGAGCCATTCGTCCTGGGAAATTGTCCTACAGCATTCAGAAAGGTTTGGATAATGCAGATTGAAAGTAACTGCAAAAGGTATGGGACATCTGCATGAAGTTTTCTTTTCTTTTTTTCCTATTGATGCTATGAGATGTGCTGCAGCTCATAAGCGCTGATGTGATTATAACAAAGTGCACACAAGCATATTTCTTATCATTGTTACTCCTTACGTTCTTCGTGCCTTTATGTTTGCCCTCTTGAACCCTGTTTCCCTTTGGGGTCACTTGCTTGTGATGCTGGTGTCCACTGTATAAGTTCAAGCTCTATCAAATTTCACAAATATGAGGACAAAAGAATGGTTGGAGAGAGTTCACTGCTTTGAATCGCCTGAGGGCTGAGAAAAGCGGTATATAAATAAAGTAAATAAATAAAGTTCTCATGGAAACTGCTTTCCTCTCAGCTTCCATTTGGTTCCATCTGTTTACATACCTCATCATCTGTTTTGGGATTATAAAATGAGAATAAGCTCTGAAGCACTCTACACCAGCATATCGCAAGGAACTCTTGTGGGTTTTTTTTTAAAGTGCAGGGATATGCAGTTCTTTCTAGCATTTCATTTTTTCCCTGATTGTGGATTTTGAGTTAATCTTTTTATTACATGATACAAGCCTGTGTAGAAGGGGCCTACCTTGTTCCTAGTACAATGCCTGACATGTGGAATTTATGCTTTCTGTTTTCTGAGCTGAAACTCTTCCATCTCATTAGAGGTCAGATGGGAAGATGGTTGATGATTTGGTAACCCCCTCCCCCCAGCTCCAAGTCAACAACCACTTCATAGCAGGCTTCCCCAGAGATTCCTTAAATGTAGCTTTTTGGTGTACAGAAGGATAAAATCAGGATTGGGAAGTAATGGGAAGAAATAACCACACTGTACTCCTGGAATCCAAGTCTCTGATTTCAACAGCTGTTCCCAGATAGTGTGGAAATTCAAATACAAGTTTCAATGGAATTCTAAATATCTCCCTTCTTTTTATCATACGAGAATCAGAGTTAAACATTCTTATTATTATAATGCAAGCTCTGAGTCTTTATGTTTCTAACTAGGTATTTGCCAGAGCTGAATTTCTGTAATAACAGATTAGAGAACCAGTTGCTGGCTTCCAAGCATTTAATCATACCCAAGACCCATGATTTATTTCCCAGTGATGTTCATGTTCCCTTCATTAATATGGCTTCTGTTTGCTAATGCAAAATTCATTCTGAGACAAACTTTTTGTAAAGATGTCTCTGCCTAAAGAAAATGATGACACATTTACCATATCTGTTGGACTGCCTAACCATAAAGGGTTTTGCGGGGCTTTGATCTCCAGTATCTCAACTTCCAATTTGGCCTTCATTTCTACAGTTACATCTCTATATATGAATTACAAACTGCATTGTATGGCAGTGTACATGGGGCCCAACTGTAACAGTGCTTAGTTAAATAATTAACTCATTGTCATTGCTAAATTGCTGTAGACTCTATAATAAGCAATTAAAGCCATTGCTGTCAAGAGAAAAGATTTCTTTGTGAGTTTCCAGACTGATAGCTGTCAAGGCAGCTTTCACTGGGAACTGATTTATTTATTTATTTATTTATTTATTTATTTTGGGCTTTTATATCCTGTCCTATCTCAACCTCCGCAGAGGGACTCAGGAGGGCTGCAATACAGCACACATTTTGGTGCACATCATTTAGCCACACACACCCCGACCTTGGGAACTGAGGCCTCATCTACACTGCCAGAAAAAAATCCAGATTTTTTTCTGCTTTGAACTGGATTATATGGCAGTGCAGACCAATATAATATGCTTTGAACTGGATTATATGGCAGTGTAGACCAATATAATCCGGTTCAAAGCAGATAATCTGGATTTTATCTGGCAGTGTAGTTGGGATCTTAGGGCCCATCCAGACAGGCCTTTCTTTCCACCACACTTTATCAGCAGTGCCCTCCAAGGACTGAGGAAACTTTCTTTTTCAGAAAATTGTCCTTCATATGTAGAGATTCAGAAAAAAAACCTGTAGGCAGGGAACAAAGCTAGCATCATTTCCCTGCTGCATAATTTAGCCTCACATTTCTATAATATCTGTATTGAGTTGTTATTTCTTGAATATGTGTCATTTTATGGTAGAATCTGAATTACAGTTTGCAAATACTTGTAGAATGAGAAGCTTATCTGTGATGATGTTATTCTAGTCTTGTTATCTTATTATAATCAAATAGAATCTCAATTTACTTTAGCAATGCAGAAGACTCATATTAGAAGACAGATATGATATCTGTCTTTTAATATGAGTCTTCTTCGAATAAAGGAATTGCCTTTGAATGAAGGTAGTAAATACCACAACATAAGTTGCAAATATTATGAGCTTGTGTTCATTTCAGCTATTGACATGTGGCAATATAATAAACTTCAGTATAGCTGATTTTAATGTGGGCTTTTCTCAGTCTGGATGGATGCCAGATGCAATTTACTCACTAGAATCTGCACATTTGCAAACAGCTGAGGATTTCAAGTGTGCAGTTGAAAAGTGCATGTAGAAAAATGCAATAGGACATCAACAAAGGACTGAACATGGTATGGATGACAGGGTGAGCAAAGGAGTAAGAGCAGAGAGAGACATTTATAGATGGACACATCATTGACTTCAACAGTCTAAAGTTCTTATAAGATGTGCACCAGCCCCCCTTTTTAACCACAGTCTTCATATACTCTACAGGGTGAGCCAAAGGTTCCAGGGGTCTGATGTGCAAGAAAATCAAAATATATTATATTTACAAGATCGGTTTTGTAAATATTAAATTTACAAGATCGGTTTTTTAATAAATAACATACATTTATTTCCTATATAAACTGTATATGATGCTATGGTATTATAAATTCAAAACAAACATAAAGGAGTTATTAAATATTTTAACCCCTCATGACTTTTGGCCCACCCTGCATATGGAGTGAGTAAGCTGTCCCTGGTCCACTTTGAGGTGCCTGTCCTCCAAACAGTGGTAACACTGACCAAAAGAGGATACAGTCAAGAGAGTTGTCTTGGCTCCTAGGCTGAACTGTTGAGTAGCAGCTGGTGCCAGCTTGGCTCAGATAAAGACCACTGGACCATGAAAAAGGAAAGAGTGCTCAAGTCCCAGAACAACACATCCTCCTAATAATCTGATCGTTAGGGCTTTCCTGTCTCCTAAAGTATCCTGAACAGTCTCCTGTGAGAGGTTCAGATGAATAAGTAGCTCCGTTTGCAATTGCGGAAATTGCTTCTGCTTGTCTGGCAGCTTTATGTGTCCCTGTAGGCAATCCACACTTATACCTGAAGGCTAGCTGAAGTAGTTAGGTAGGCTATTTGTCAAGGGCCATCATGCTGTGGATGGCTGAAGAGTCTTTTCTCTAGCCCTCTTCTTCTTCACAGGTTTCAGCATAGATGGATGAGTTACTTGTTATCAGCACTGAATGTAAACTTCCCTGATAAGAGATTAACCACCACCACCCCCCCCCCCCAAATATCCTCCTCCTCAATTTAATTTATGCTCCACCTTTCTCCCTGTTGGGTACCCAGCGTTGCTTACAATAAAATGAAAACAAGGGATAGCTAAAAACCTTAACTAATAGCACAGTTGAACAAGCTGTCATATTAATTCACCATCAATTTAAAAAGTACCTTTTTAAAACAAATCATTGCTGTAACAATAAAAATGCAGCATCTCACCTTAGAAAGACACTTCTGTACAACTAATTAATCATCAAATGCCTGTTTAAATAAAAGAGAAATGAGAACAGAGAGAGACTGGACTATCCTACCAAGAAGTGCAGTTCCATAGCCTGGGGGTGTCCACCAAGCATGCCCTGTTCACTGAAAGGGGCCAATGATGATGGTGGGAGTGAGACAAACCCCTCCCCGAAAATATCAGGACTCAGGCAGGTTCATATAGAGCAATGGATCTCAACTTTCATAATGTTGTGACCCCTTAATACAGTTTATTTATTTATTTATTTACCACATTTTTATACCGCCTTTCTCAGCCCACAGGCGACTCAGAATGGTTCTTCATGTTTTTCATGTTGGGGTGACCCCCAACCGTAAAATTATTTTCGTTGCTACTCCATAACAGTAATTTTGGTACTGTTATGAATTGTAATGTTAATATCGGATCTGCAGAATGTATTTTCATTCGCTGAACCAAATTTGGCACAAATACCCGATACATCCAAATTTGAATAATGGTGGGGTGGGGGGGGGGGTATTGATTTTACCATTTGGGTGTTATAGTTGCTGAACTTCACCAATGATGGAATTGAACCTATCTTGGCACACAAAACCCCCATGGCCAACTGAAAATACTGGAAGGGTTTGTTGGGCATTGACCTCGAGCTTTGTAGTTGTAGTTCATCTACATCCAGAGAGCACTATGGACTCAAACAGTGATGGATCTGGGCCAAACTTGGCACAGTTACACAATATGCCCAAATGTTAACACTGGTGGAGTTTGGGTAAAATAGACCTTGAAATTTTGGGGCTGTAGTTGCTAGGATTTATAGTTCACCTACAATCACAACAGGGTGAGGGCTTTTGATTGGAGAATTAGCTATCTGTTTCCAAAACGGAAGAGAAGGACAGGCAGAGAGATCTTCAGCCAAAGGGGTTCCTAAGATCATTAGAAATATGTGTCTTCTGATGGCCTTTCACGATCCCTCTGAAACCCCCCTCTTGACCCCCCTAGGGGTCCTGACCCTCAGGTTGAGAAACACTGATGTAGAGAAATATAGTATTCCATATAATCTGCCTGCATATTCAAATTTCTTCTAAAATAATCAGTTAAAACATTCCATGGACAGTAAAGTTTGAATTCCTGAAGTTTTTTATAACAAAATAATGACATAACTAGAAATTAGCTTGAACATATGTGATTATCTCTTTGTTGAAAACTTGATGTCCAAATAGTACTGGTGTATTCTCCAACCTGATTCCCTTCACATTCCAGAGATGGACTAAGGAAATATGTGCTATCTTGATAGTCATTCCTCGATGACCTTTTTTGAGGAAAGAGTGATTCTTCATACACATTTCTCCAAACAGGACCAGAAGGACTTCTCAGAGTTCTTCTGAGGACAACAAAGTAATACCTTGTTCAGGCTTTATGGATGTCTTCCTCTGTCTTTTCTACTTCCTCCTCACACTGTGGCATGTCAGGAAAGAACTACTCATTCTTTGCAGAGGGATAAACAAACTTTTGCAGAATTAGACGGAGGGCAGCATTTATCACCAGGGCTGTGGATGGATCATTATTATTGTACAAAAGCTTCAGTTATGAATACTTTGTTGAACTTACTCAACCTGCAACTGTCCTTTCCGCTGTCATCTGTTTGTGAGATATGCAGTTTGTGAGATATCTGAACAGAATACATCCCTTCCAAATGGGTTCTTCAGCTATAATTAGATTCTGACACTCCAGTTAGGCAGTCAATGCTTCTGATTGTGATTCTGGAAGAAGATTTCAAAGTGCAAGGTCGTGGAACATCTGAAAAGGTGCAGTTTAACCTACTTCTTCAATTGACCACTTATCCTGACAGCTCTAATTGTTCACCAGTGGACACATCTATCCATTAAAATGTCTTTCAGGGTTGTTCTAAATCAAAGGATAATCTGACTTCAGTCATCAGGTTTGAATTAGGAGGCTAATTGCATCTCTTCCGTGAGCCTTTAAAAGAGTTGCTCTTTCAATTTAACAAATCCCCAACGTGCTCCTTCAAACACAGCTACTCTGTAATAGAGAGGCAATCTCAGAGACACACTCAGGCAGTTTGCCAGCAATGAAAAGTTTGCTGTACAGGTACATTCCACTCAAGTACACAAGGAAGCCCTGTACGAAAAGGCGTAAAGGTTTGGTAAAAGTTAAAGTCTGAAAGACAAGCTATGAGTCGTTACTTTCAGTTTATAACACAAAAATGTCTCACTATAAAGCAGAATATTGGGCTTAGTTTCTAAAACAATGATCTACCTCCTGTTTTGAATGCTCAGTTTCAGAGTTTGTACATTATGTAGAAAGGAAATGTCAACCTTGTGTTGACTCTATTTTTGTAATATTTTATGTTTTTGTGGCCCAAAAGGACCCCTGTGTCAAAAAGGGTGCTCTTTTTAAAAGGGGTGGTGGTGGTGGAGACATTTGCACTATGTTTGGAATTGCTTTCAAACTGATTGAAATGTCAATAAATATTTTTCCAGATAGATCAGAAAATATATATAAATCAAAGTATAATGGTAGGTGGAGTTCATATCTGGAGAACTATGTGAATCCCACCCACAACTGAAGATATGGCTTGTCCTATTATTAAAAACAATTTAAGATTTTTATATTTTAAAAAAACCAAACAAACCAGCAAACTAGAGTTGGATAGGTTCGGTTTGGAAGAGCCTAAATGTCATAAAAAACTTCTGACTTGGGTTTCCGAAGCAGTTATGAACCATGCAGGAAAGGTGGGAGGGGCAAATCCAAATTTGAACCACTTACCTTTTTTCATAAACATTCCATAATATTTGGATGTCTCCCAAGATTATTTTAATTTTCACAACCATTAAGCAACTTTGGTAAAGCCTAAACAGTTTTAAATCTCATGGTTTCCCTTCCCCAGTGATGCAAAGAGGGATGAGGTGGGCGTGGCTAAGCACAACCATTAGTTTGTGAAGGCCAGGTCCCAATTGCAACAGGTCCTACTGTTAAACTACATTTCCCACACTGCCTTGCTGCTCATTAGCCAAAATGGCTAAAGGACCCCTCCCTTATAGCTGTCTGTAGCAGTCTTCGTCAAAATATAAAATAAACTGATTGAATCTACAAAGCTGTCTAAAGAGAAGGCAGCAAAGCAATAAGCAACCCTAACCCTTTCTTTTTCTGTCATCCCTGCAATAAAGACACATGTGTGTCTACCACAAAAGGGGATCCTCCATAACTTTCCACACATTCCTTTTCTGCAAAACATGTGCCTTGGCTCCCCATGCCCTGTGTCTCGCTGTTTGCCACTATTTGCCATGATTTTTTCTTTTTGCCATTTTTCCCTGGCAGGGATTAAACTCACAACCTCTTGGTTATGGGGGCGGTGCACTATCTCTGAGCCATGACTGCCTTGTAGCAAATGGCAATTTGGAACTTATACTTCACTTGAAGCCAGTTCTTCTTTTCCAGTAGTGGGGCCATTCCAGCCATGATTCTCCCAAAACTTGAAGATATTCCTTCCTTTAGAGTACCCTAGGATTGATGCACCGGGGAGTCTGGCTTGCTGAGGTACTTTGGGAAACTACATATCTCGTGCATATAAAATTTCCTCAAAAGCTCTGCATTTTTTCCTATGTGTTCCTACTTCCCATGTGTTACGTTGTCTCATTGTCTTGTGCTCCTGAGACCCCATTCCCTTCCCTTTGGTGGGAAACCGTGTTCCTGATCCCAAAGAAGGGGGTCAGTCTAGATGTCCCTTGATGGGGTCTGCATATGATTTCTGTTCTCCCCCAATTTAACACAGTTTGTGCCACACAAAGTTTGTCTTTAGACAACTTTTAAAGTAAAGACCACCAAATGAAACAGGAAATAACACTTTCAAACCAGGAACAGATTTTCTTTATTATATATTAAAAATGCTTTTAAAAAACTTTATTTTTTTTCCCTGGCAGGGATCGAACTCACGACCTCCTGGTTCTGGGGTGGTGCACTCTCTCAGAGCCATGACTGCCTTGTAGCAAATGGCAATTCATAACTTGAACTTATTTATGCACTTCCCAGTGGGAAGCCGGGTCAGTTTATAAAACCTTTTTATAAAAACTTTGAATTCACCAAAAATCCATGGATAAGCCAAAAGTTATGACATTTGGTGAGCTAACAATAGTCCATGTGTTCTACTACTGTAGCAAGTTTAATCATGATTGATCTAAAAATGAGGGAGAATACCCTGGTTTCCCCAGTGCCAGTGCTGTTTTATTCCTACTGTGCCTGCGTGTCTGCCATTAACGAAGCAATTCCAAAGTTTTGGAAAGTTTTGAATTTTTTTAAAAAAAGAAGTGACTTTAGAATCAAATCACCAGCGCCACCTACATCCGAAATGAGTTTTGAACCATTTTTTTATCAACCAAGCCTACAGCAAACAGTAATAAAAATCTGGTCTTTTGCTTTCCTTAAAAATCCAAGCCTAAAAAGTTACCACTGGAGAAAAAGCTTAAAAATCTGAAGACAAACAAGGGACATTTTCTCCCTGTCCCCCTCTTCCAGGATAATGCCAGGATAGAGTTTTTTAATTGAGAAAATGCCCTGTATTCACTTCCTGTCATTAAAAAGCTGTCTCTTGGATTCAGGAAGGCACCAAAAACATGGGTTAAAAACATGGGTTAAATGTTCAACTATACTTGTGATTCCCGGGACAACCAACACTTTTTGGAATGGGATTTTTGCAGGGCCTGTGAGATTTTTGTCTGTCCAAAAGAAAAGGACTAGCCTTTCCAAATCCCCATTAGACCCTTCTAGAAAGTAAGTAAGTATGAAGGACTTCCTGTTTCTGCTGAGTCACATTTGGGAACCATTGTCTTATTTGAGTTCCGTTGTGTCCTGGCATCCCTGGTTTTTTTTTTTTTTTACTTTCTTTACACCTCTGTTTTGCTCTTCGGTTTGATTACCAGTTTGCTCTACAGCTTCTGTTCAAGCCATTCCAATCCTGATAATGTGTCAAGTCATCAGTAATCATGTACTCTCAGCATGATCATCCATGGTGGTAAGGTCACGGGGAGCAACACAGTACATTCAAAACATTGTTTTATGTCATAAAAATAAACACAGGGACAACAGCATTGAAAAGAATTGTATTTCACCTTATTGTTTTTAACTGTTCTAAGTCATTTCCCATGGCCACTGCTTTGGAGATTTAAATTGGGTTATAAGTGGCAGGGGTGTGCAAAATGGCAGAAAGCCATTTTGAATTTTGTTTCAAAATTCAGATGGCCCCTTCTTGATGATAGGGACAACAGTTGTTCTCCAGTTTGCTGGGACTTCTCCTGTTTTCCAAGAATTCTCAAAGATTATTGCCAGCAGTTCTGAAATGTCTTCTGCTAGTTCCTTCAATACTCTTGGATGCCATTCTTCTGGCCCTGGAGACTTGAATTCATTTAGAGCAGGCAGGCATTCCTGGAGTATTTCTTTACTTATTTTGGGTTGTATTTCCCCTACCACCCCGTCTGCTCCATACTGCTCAGGTTGAACACCAATCTCCTTTTGAGAGAAGATTGAGGCAAAGAAGTTGTTGAGCAGCTCTGCCTTTTCCCTATCCTCTCTTAGCTTTTCACCACCTTCTTAATGCAGAGGCCCTACTGTTTCCCTTTTTTTCCCTACTGACATAACCAATTAACCATTTCTTGTTGGTTTAATCTCTTTGACAAGCATTAGCTCATTTTGTGCCTTAGTCTTATGAACCTTTTCTCTACATATGGTAGTTATTTGTTTGAATTTGTCTTTGGTAAACCCCCCCCTCCATTTATTGTGCATGCCTCTTTTAAATCTTAGCTAAACGTTCTTTGGACATCTATTTTGATTATTTTACACTTCTATTTTTTTTCTCCTTGCTGACACTGTTTGCAATTGTGCCTTGACTATCTCACTTTAAGGAACTCCCATCTATCATTAACTCCCTTCTCTGAAGTCAGCTCTCCCAAAGTTTAGAATGTATGTTTGGCTTCTCTTAGTTTTATCCTTCACAAACTCCAAAAGCACATGGTCACTCCCACCTAAGGATCCCACAACTTCCACTCCATTGACCAGATCATCAGAGTAGTTGAAAACCCATATTAACACTATATTTATTCTTTCTGCATGTTTGGTCATCTGGTCAAGGACGACTTCATCAAGTTCTTCTGTTAGGCTTGGAGGTCTGTAGTAGACTCCCACAACTGCATCTTTTTCAGTCCTTGTTCCCTTATTTCTTATCCAGATGCTCTCAACCTGGTTTCCAGAATTGAAGTCTTGCATCTCTTCACATATGTAAATATTTTTGACATTTAATGCTACTTCACCCCTCTCCTGTTTGGTCTATTTCTCTGCTACATTGCTACATTCCAATTATAGGACTTGTCCCACCAGGTTTCAGTTATGGCTATTACATCACAACTGTTTTGTCGTGCTAAAAATTCCGGTTCATCTTGTTTATTTCCCATGCTCTGAGCATTAGTGTAAAGACATCTGCAGTTTAGGTGTACAGGGTTCTCTTGAAATGTACAAATATTGTAATGAGGCTACAACTTGGAACTTAGATTTAAACAATACTAAATTTTTGGCATGTTGTTGTGAGGAGAATAAACAAAATGGAGACTGGCAGACTGATAAGACAAAGTGTGTTAAAAGGGACACTTCTGATCCCTCCTGAACTACATACAGATATGTTGAACAATATCACCAGTCTATTTCTAAAATGGGGGTGATTAAATGTGTGAGAGACTAAAGGAAATTAGAAGTACATGAGGCAGTAATGATCCTGGTATGGCCTTTTGAAGTTGACAGAGGAGAAACTAAATTATCTTTAAAAGAGATCATGAAGAGAGTTTAAAGAATGATATGTTAGCTAAGACAGTATCAAGGTGGCCAATTAATAAAATTGTTCTGAACGCAGTGCTTTCACAAATAAAGAGATATATGAAAGGAAATTGACTCCAGATATGTGAATGTAGCTTTCAACCATATGTGCAAATTAGAGATAATGGAATCAGCTGGCTAATGTGCCAAATGAAATTAATTGTAACAAACCACCCCATCTCTTAACTCCTGTAGATAAAAGAACAAAAGCATCCATGCAATTTTTAGCTGATTAAACTGGTTGTACTTCAGAAAAGAATGTACTTAGTTGTACTTAAGAAAAGAATGTGCCTACTTGGTTGTCCAATAACACTCAAGTGGAGAGCATACTTTATATTTAAACTACATGGGGAAACTATGATTAACTCCATTCATTAGAATGCCTTTTGGTTCCTCCTCTTGAATAAACAATTATTTATTTTTAACTTGACTTTTTGGTTGGAGAAAAAATGTATTTCCCCCCTAAAATTCTTGAATCTATAGGACCTAAAGGGTTTCAAAAACAATGGCCGCCATTACAGGTTGAGTCTCTCTTATCTGGAAATCTGAAATCTGAAACACTCCAAAACCTGAAACCTTTTGCCACCAGCTGACTATCTCTGCCTTTGGGAAAAGAGGCTAGTCTTACATCCAGCACTCACCAATGGCAGTGTGCAGTAGGTCAGATGTCTTGGAAACAGGAACAGAGTGTATTTTATTTATTTATTTAACAGAGATCGTCCTCATTGGTGGCTGCCTGATTCCAAGCTAGACAGAATGAAAATGGCTCATGGGAAGGTATTGGAGTGGAGAAGATTTTCCCCTTCTTTCCATGCTACTTTTCTAAAAGGGTGGAAAGTGTGTTGACTGCTAGAGAAGCATCTGGAATGTCTAGGTTTTTTTTTTTACGTAGTCCTTGTGTAAATAAATCACTTACTACTTCCCCTTTTTTTCTTTTTCCATTAGGATTCCTTGAGAAAAAATGCAGTGGGCACAGATCATGTGATAACCCACCCACCCACCCCCCATTCTGATTTACTATATATGCAAACACTATATATAGACAGTCCCCAAGTTACAAACAAGATAGTGTCTTGAATTTGTATGTAAGTCAGAACAGGTACATTTAAGTGTAACTCCAGCCATACACACATGCACACACAGCTTTGGATAGCACAGGGATAGCACATCTTGTTTTGCTGTCTGTACCCTTGCTCAGAAGAGTTCACTTCACTTTCTGTCTCTGTGATAATTGGAATTTGAAAAATTTGGCTTGTTGTGGAAACAAGGATTAGTGACGAAACTTCAATAGAGAAATATTTTCCTTTTGATAACTCTTCCAGGAGTATATTTCCCTTCCAAGGGATAGATTACTCTCACTTCTTGTTGTCTCACCCCCATTCTTAAGTATGAGATGTTTGTAAGTCAGATGTTTGTAACTCTGGAACTGGCTGCATATGCAAATTAAATAATAATCATAATCATAATAATAATAGTCTGATAAGGGAGATGATTTTAGACAAGGGAGGTTCAATCTGTATATACACACTATTTACTTGGCATTTGATGAACCTGCATGGAATTCGCCAGAGATATAGTCAATATTGGAACACTAAAGGTTTAAATTATTGTTAATCGGAACAGAGGTCAATGAAAGACCTTAGCTTTGTTTGAGTATGTCCAGTGACACCCAATTATTTCTCAGATGTGAAATTTAAGGTGACTCACAGAATATTAAAAGATAAAAATAAAACCACATATAGGTAAGGGCATCCAAATAGTTAAGATTAACATGATATTAAACTAAAGATAGAGCTAAAACAATATAACATATCTATTTATTAAAGAAAGAACTTCATTCTTACTCATTGCCCATGAAGGCTAATATATGCTGTATTCCAACAACCACTGGTGAGTACTGGTTACTTAACCTTGATATTTACTGAGTTGGTGGTCCAAGGATCTTATTTGTAAATGTAAGACAGCTTGTGATATTTCTAAACAAACAATGCTATTTTATATTTTTCACTGATAAATATTTATCCTTTGTTCAATAGAACAAGAAACCAAGCTTGCAGAGGAATGTAGATCAAAGTTGCCTATGATGCTTTACATTTCAATGAGCCAGGCAATTTTAGTGACCTCATCACACTGAGAAATTTCATCGCCGTGGGACACTTCATCCCCTTTTCAAGCATGGAGAGGCACAGAGCTTATCACATGATGTTAAACTACTCCTGGGGTTGAAAAGAGACAAAAATGTCCTGAAAGAATGGAACTCTGAACACGGGCCAGCAATCATGTTCGGAGTTCCTACCTCCTATCAGGCTTTACTCCCATGGTTCCAGCAGAAACGCAGGTGGGATGGGAACCAACAAAGTTTCCTATCCTGTTTCATTGCCCACTCCCTTCAGCAGTCTCTTGTATCATATGAGGTTTGGGGCAGAACAATTTTATCCCATGGAAAGAACTGGTTTAAAAATGGAGCACTGCCTCTTGTATCATATGGGGTTTGGGGCAGAGGAATTGTATCTCATGGAAAGATGAAGTTTAAAATTGGTTTCAGTCTCCTTTAATGCAAGGGGCTTTGGACTGGGCAAGGGGTCTCTTGGCTTTTGGATATTGTAGTTTTTCCTGATTTAAAAAAAAGTCATACTGACCATGTGATGGATGCTAGATGGATGTATTGACAGCTCTTAGATTTCTATGTGTTATTGTGATGGGGAGGCAGAACTTGAAACCGGACTGCTCACAATATAAGAGGCACGATTCTCTACGCTAAAAGGATGGTCACCTGCCCTTTTCCATCTCAATTTGATGAGGCCATAAAGTGACACAGAGCAATTGGTGGTTGTGTTGCTTAATCTAACTTGTATTCTCTCTGTTTAAGCTTTACCAAAAGGCTCAGGAAGTGTTTCATGAACTACCACTCAATAAGAGCTACAGTTCCCTAGGAATGTGAGGTTTCTTGAAAGTGTTTGCTTAAATCCACAAATGGTTCAGCCCAATAAGCAACTGCCTTAGTTCAATTTTCTTTCACACAATGAATTAGATTGCCTTTTATAATATTTAATTAACAATTCTATCAATTATCCTGAACAAATATGCAGATATAAGCATTGCTATTTCTTGCTGTGTGCACAGACTTTGGTATTTATTAAATATTATTTTCAGACTGCAATGCATATTAAATTCATTTAGCAAATAAGACAATTCTTATAGCTTAGGAAAGCATCCCTTGTACTTCAAGCAATTTAGAATGCTATGCTACCTACTTTTGGTGGAGTATGTGTACCTGAGACTTACTCCCACATAAGCATGTAGAGCAGGTGTGGACAATTTCTGCCTCTTCCATCAGCCCCAGCTGGAATAACCAGTTATGTGAAATGATGGAGGTCATCATCCAACAACATCCTTGCCTAGCAATAGGTCTCACTGAACTCAGTAATATTTTCTTTTGAGTGGGTATGTGAAGTATTGCACTTCAGTTTTTCAAATGGGAGCCATGTCTGAAAAAAAAGGAAATTCTGCGCTGCATTGTTTTTAGAGCAACGTTGGAATTCTGATGATGTTAATTAACTAACCTTCACCATATATTTCTGATCTGTTTTCTGATCTGACATAGTTAGTCTATAGGACTGGACTCACTAATACATCATTATAGACAATAAGAGTGGAAAGAAAATACTGGGGTCATCTAGCTGGAATTATACCACAATCAGAATTCTTGTAAATTTAGGCAGGGATGGGAAAATTGGTCTAACTTTTATGTTTCAATTTGAAATTGTATATAGAATCACAGACTCAGAATCATTGAGTTGGAAGCGATCTCGTGGGCTATCCAGTTCAACCCCCTGCCAAGAAGCAGGACAATCACATTCATATGATTTTACTTAGTTCACACACTCCAAACCAAAGCAAGATAATCTGTATTCCAATTTTTCTCAAGTTTGTGAAGAGAGCCTTTGATTAAAACTTGTGCAGAAAAATGTATGCTTTAGGACAGGGAATAATGCTCCACTAAAACGAGCTCTCCTCCGCAAATAATCTGTCTTTGTTTATCTCGTGTTTATCTCACCTGAGTTTTTAATCTGTTTCTACCCAATTTTCTTTTATCCATTACATGTAGCTCGCCCATGTTACCGTGATTGTGTTTATTGTAATTTTATATTGCTATGTTGTCTTTTGTTTTATGTAATTGCGTTATTATTGTTTATTACTTGCATTTTCGGTTTTGTTTTATTTTATGTAATTGTTGTTTTGGGCTTGGCCTCATGTAAGCCGCACCGAGTCCCCATCGGGGAGATGGAGCGGGGTACAAATAAAGTTTATTATTATTATTATTATTATTATTATTATTATTATTTATAGTGATCGCAAAACAGCACATGTTCGTGAAAATAATATGTAATATCCAATGTTTTGTGATAGGAAAATTGCTTCCTAAAATACAAAATGCATTTGAATCAGACTACAATTTTAACAAAATATTTTATTCACATAGAAAGGGATGTGTAGAAAACTATTCTTCCACATTTCTCTCTACATCAAGAAAAGGATCCCAATGTTGTCGGGAGATAAGAAATTGCCAAAAAGACTATGTTTTTGAGATGAAGGTGCTCTACTGCACATTATCCTTTGGAACTCAAACCGAAAAGCAATCTAGTCCTCAAATCACTCTTGCTTGCTTTATATGTAGATATTGAAACCAGGATTTAAAACCAGAACCTAAAATCTCTTGTCAACTCATAGATTAGTTCACCTAATTTGAATGACAATATACCACAGCCACAGAATAGCAAATAGATTCTTATCACAGTAGCCAGTAGTTTCAGGTCATTCCATTTGAAAACTGATTTTCCTGTTCTCAGGAAGATTGCACAGTGACAATGAATTCTTTCACACAATTCCTGCAAGTGTTTTGTTTCTTGCACTTTTAATGTAACAATATTGACATGACTGGGTTTTTTTACCTCCTGCTCTGTGACTGCTGCTTAACACCTCCCTCTCCAAAATAGAAAAAAATTACAGGTAGATATGTATATATTCATGTATAGGCCTAGAAACTGTAGTAAAAAAAATCACACACACACCCCCAAAACAGTTGACTTATCAGTGTGAATATCCTGACACTCCCCCCCCCCCCCAAAAAAAAGGAATGGTACCCTTCTCTGAATAGAGTGGTAAAAGGCAAGAATTTAGTCGGTCTCAAGAGAACATAAAAGAAACACCAACCCCCACTGCTCTTTCTACTGTGGTGTCAGTTCTGGCCTTTCGGAATATCTGGGTGGAGAAATGGCAACAGAAATGGCCAGGGGCAGTTGCCCCCTATGATGGCATGGGCGTTTCTCCCTTGCTTCAGGACAACCCTCGACTTATTTATGAGTCGTTTTGGTCCTAAAACCTGTTCTCAATTTATGCATGATAAATGCACATACTGATGCTATTATAGAACTACCCCCACTCAGCCTAACTCAGGAAAGATGAACACACACACACCATACCATTTTTGAAAATATTTTCCCAGTTTCTCCCCATATAAACCACTTCTGCTTATGTATATTTCTCTTTGAACTTTTGTGTGTTTATTCCTTATTTGCTCTTTACATTTCCTAAATTCCATTATTTCTTTGGTTATTAATCCTTAATAAAATTATATCAGAATCTCTATTGTAACACCTCTTTCTTTTTCTCTTTTTTTTTTAAAAAAAGGGAGAATATTATTTTAAAATGCTAGTTCTCTTGGGAACTCTTGGGAATCCTATTGTCCTTCCAGCCCAAACAATGAGTGTAGCCTGGTGTTTCTCTGCTGGAAATTCCAAAAGGAGAAGCAATGAAGCCACACTGACATTGTACCCACTATACTCCCAATATTACAAAAAAGCAGAATGATATAATTGCACTCAAGTGGTTACTTAAGCATATTGAGATAGGCAGTGATCATTATTTCAACTGATGTTTGTTTGTTGTTTATTGTTCAGTCCCTTCCGAATCTTCATGGACCAGCCCACACTAGAGCTCCCTGTCAGCCGTGGCCACCCCTAGCTCCTTCAAGGTCAAGCCAGTCACTTTAAGGATACCATCCATCCATTTTGCCCTTGGTCGGCCCCTCTTCCTTTTTTCCTTCCATTTTCCTCATCATAATTGTCTTCTCTAAGCTTTCCTATCTTCTCATAATGTGGCCAATGTACTTCATCTTTGCCTCTCATATCCTTCCCTCCAATGAGCAGTCAGGCTTTATTTCCTGGAGGATGGACTGGTTGGATCTTCTCGCTGTCCAAGGCACTCTCAGAACTTTCCTCCAACACCACAGTTCAAAAGCATCTATCTTCCTTCACTCAGCTTTCCCTATGGTCCAGCTCTCACATCCATAGGTTACTGGTAATAGAGTTTATTTCCAAAGGGCCCAGCAATGGTTCAGCGTTGAATAGCACCAGGAGTGTTTTGACATAATATGATAAACTCCAGCCAATGATGAGACTTGTAGTGAAATTGGAATGTCAAATGATAAGATTCATAAAAAGCTAGTTTGTTCAATTATATAAAACACAATCAAAATGCACATGGAAAGAATATTTGATCTTTAAGAAAAAAACTGCTGTATGTCTTCAGTTTAGATGGCTAATGTGTGTCAGTTCATTAGGTTAACATCCCAGCCAGTGACACATAGAGTCTATAATATTCATTATACAGAGGGAAGTGAACACTTTGGAAGTAGGGCAACCACCTCAGTATTCTATCCCCCTGAAAAGAAGTATATCTTGAGAGGGGAGAGATCAGAAACTTAAAGAGTGTTTGTCAGCTTTTATGAGACAAATAGAAAAAGAAAAAAAATCTTTACTTTCCTTTTCCAAATGATCTTGACTTAGATCATTAACAAAACAGAAAAATTAGCGCAGTAGGTCATAAGCATAGCTTTAAAATGTTGCACTGCACATAATATGCAGTTTGGTTTTGCCCATATATATGTTTTGCACCGAGCAAACACTATCTTCACAGATGCCGCTTTCTATCCCTGGTTAATTGCTGCCATTGATATATTTTCACTTCTTCCATTCATCGTGATCATTCTAGTCAAGCTCTGATGACAGGATGTTCTGTCTGCTCTTTCCTTCCCTGAGGACGTTACATGCAGACCAAAGAGGACAATTATAGGAGGGAAGGGAATTTATTTCAGTTTTAAATGCTGAGATAAACTTCCTCACACTATTATGTTTCTTTGTACTACACCCACCCACAAACACACACATACACGTCTGTTCCTTGGTGTTGATGAAATTGAATCCAGAAACTTCATCTGACTGCTGCCTAAAGGGTTTGATAGCTGAAATGATCCACCTACCAAACACATCTTTTCAGGTATCCAAAAATGTCAAGGTTTTACCGGCCCCTTGCTGTTCTTATCATAATGGCTTTGTAGCTATTTAGAGAATTTGCTCACTTAAGCAATCTGTGTTCATAAATAAGAGCCAGCAGCATAAAACGGAAACACATTCTTGAGGCTTTTAGAAGAGATAAGAGATTAAACACAGGGCATTTGTCTCTGTTATGGCTTTGGTGTTCTGCTGTGTGGCATTTCATTGTTCTTTATGGGGCAATATTTGTGTTTGTCAAATTAGAAAGCAGCAGTATTGGAAACAGAAATCTTCTGTTTCTCCAAGGAAGGCTGAAGTGGTTGCAATCTCAGCAAACCCCTGAGTAAAAGCAGCAAGGAAATCAATCAAAAACTTCCTAGGTGTGCCAGCTAGAGCCTTTCTCTCCTGAAGTCAGTAATGATAGAAGGTAAAAGAGAGTAATCTTTATTCCACCCATGGGGTGCATGTATTGAGAGACACTGTAGATTCTGCAAGAAACATATCTCTACTTCCTGCATCCTTAAATTGGACCACATTTTAGATGCCGGTTGGTGTCAGTGATGATGACTGGCTCTTATTTCAGACAAAGATGTGCTCAGAAAACCTTTTTGAAAAGATTGGCAAAAGATCTTCTAAAAATTATCCAGTATTATATACATTTGTTTCATTTTGAAATCACAAAACTGTTCCCTTCAATTATATATTGATGGTATCCTAATTTTAATGTGTCAATTGTTGGAATATATGGAGGACCAAGTTGCATCCCAGAGACTAAAGGAATGTTATGTTTGTCAATGGTTATAGCTCCAGGGATCACTTTTATTTATCCTATTGTCTAGGATCTAGAGTGTGACCTTCTTGTCCATAAACATTTATGCCATCCATAAATTAAATTTACCTTGAAAAATAAGAATGGCAAGGAATGCAAAGTGCAGGATGCTCCATAGTTTAGCTCAGTTCGTTGTACTTCAGAAAAGTAAAGAACATGCATGTGAAAGATGGAGAATTCCAAAGTGACAAGAGATGAGCAGCTGCATCAGGTCATTTTCCACAGACTTCTTCCTCAGATCACTTGTGCTTCCAGATTCTTCTGGGTTTCTGAGAGGCTATGTCAGGCTGCACATGCAAACTGAACCTTTGGGAAAGAAAGTCTGCTTTTGTGCAGGCAGGAATAACTATGTAGATCAGACATGAGAAAGTACTTTATAAATCAAGACTTTCCAGATTGTTGTCCTATAGACTGAGAAATCTTACTGGCCAGACCCACTTGTACATGTATTATGCAGCCAATCTGCAGCTAGGAAAAGCAGTTTTAGAGGGAACACTTTTCCCATTGTAAAACATTCACTATTATATTCTTCTATGCCATGCAGGTTCTTCACAAAAAAGAATAGAGATGGACCCATATTTTTCTTAAACCTACAGCCCTCAACTATTGGACAATATCTATTTCATTTCTGTATTTCTGAGAGGTTATTCTTCACTGGATCATCATTATGACATGTATATTTTTAGTAGTGGATACTTATTAGACCTCAAGGTGAAAGCTGAATACATTGACTAGGTAACCATGTAAAACTGTTACATTGCAATCTTGTTTTTCTCCATTAAGTCATTTCCTACCTGTGGTAACCCTAAGTGAAGCCTGTCATGCATTTTTCTTAGCAGAGGGGTTGTCTTTGCCTTTATCTGTTTTATATTTGTTCTCAGCTATTTCAGGGCATTGGCTATGAGCTTCTAAAATGTTTTAATGTTCAGATGTTTTTGTTTTTGTTTTTTTTTACAATAGCTGTCCTTGAACTCTGGGGAAGGAAGGAGCAACTCCTGTTCATGACCACCTCATCTCCTCCATGTGTACAAGGGAAGCTGAAAAGGGAATACACCCCAAGAAGATTAATAAGAAGGCAGAAACATGGAGATGCACCCGGAAACTTTTGTTATACAGCTGGGAAGGAAGTGGGGAGAAAAGAGAGTTTTTCAACCACACTTTTACCCCATTCTTTATAGTGGATGCATAAGTCCCTGGCAGAGATTTAATTTTTACCAGTATTTTTTACTAGTTCTTAGACAGAATGGACTTCCTTTCTCCATCTTCATTTATCAAATGACTGGTGCCTAAAATACGGCTCACACAAAAGAAGGAACCCATTTTCTTTGAATATATCAACAAGGCTACAATCATATATGTACTTGCCCAGTACAGGAGTAACCTCTACAGAACCCTGTGAGAGTGATTTCTGTGGACCCATGCAAAGGATTTTGCTGCTAAATCAGCCAGATGAGTTGTAATTGCACAGGGATTTAAAGAAGTCAATTATATCATACATATTTCAGAAATAAGAGGATGCATTTGTAATGCAATTAGTGTTTTAATAGCCTAATAAATTCATTATGTAACAATGTAATTGTATACTAGTACATCACGGGGGAAATGAAAGTTGTTAAATGTTCAGAGAGGAGATTTGGCCGTTGACATGAATAGGTTACTTTCAGAAGTCCAGTTATGCCCTTTTCCAGAAACACACACACACAAATGAGACTCCAAGATTAGGGGCTACTAAATATAGCCAAGTATTTACATCAAACAATATTAGTGTTTAGATCAGATAACAACATGGCATCATGGCTTTTTATTTACTTATAAAAATTTCCTCTTGATGTTATCTTACCTTTTACTTACTTAGGCGATCCCTCGTTGGACGAGTAAGATGGTCTTCCATCATGGGTTTCCTTGTTGGTCCGTATGTGGCTGTGGAGCCCTATTCTTGCTCTGCATCTTCATCCGCAGTGAGGGCATTGGTTTCCAGGTGGAAGGCGGTCCCGGTTGGGGTTGGCTTGACGCGCCTTATCTTACCTATTAGAACAAGTAATTGCTGCCTCATGTGTTCTAATTTATTACCACCAATCTATCATTTTGTAACCAAACTGCATTTGTGCAATTAATAGTATATATGTATGCTTATGTTTTAGTTCTTAATGTTTGTAAAAAAATATTCAGGCATAGATTTTCTTGATCAACACATTACAACTATATAAGAATCATACTGGATCTGATGGAAGACTTTTCTAGTCCAGCACTCTGACAAACCAGATGCCCGTGGGTGTCCTATGGACACTGCATGAGCAGAAGAGCAGTCTTCCACACTTGTTCCTCAGTAACCATTACTGAGATTACTTCTAATGCTGCAGGCAATATGATGATGACTAGTAGTCATTGATAGCAGTATCCTTAGTGAATCTTTCTAATCCTTTTTAAAGCAGTTCATGTTAGTGACATCAGCTGTTGAAGTAACTTACATAGCTTAACTATGCCTTCTGTAAAGATGCATCTCCTTATTTCTTGATGAATTGTCTCACTATTTCATTGGAAGGGGGGATGGGCCTTGCCTTCAGATAAGAATTCCGACCTGTTAATTATTATTTTTCTTTCAGGCCCCAAATTACTAGCATCAAGAGATACAATGAAAATGGTTCACTCCTAGAATTTTTAAATGTGTGGTATTAGCATTCTCTTGGTTAATTTGCATTTCTTGGATGTCTTAACTCCAGTACTGAAGTATTGAATTACCAAGATACAGTGATCAGGGTCATCTTGTTGCCTTTGTCCAATAGCAGCACAATGACTTGAGCACAATGACTTGAGCTAGGACATGACTGGAGAGCAGCATTTAGCATGAAAGAGCAAATACCAGGTCCTGACATATTGGACTGCTGCCAATGTTATGCACTAGGCTTCTGCAGCAGCTGTCACCAACCTGGGATACACAGCTGTTCAGGATACTTTTCTCTGTGTTTCCATTTTCAACAGTAAAATGTTTCTCTCTGATGCTTACTGCTGTGGTGGAGCCCCCGATGGCACAATGTGTCAAACCCTTGTGCCAGCAGGATTGTTGATTGACAGGTCAGTAGTTAGAATCTGGGTAGAGTGGGTTGAGCTTCCTCTGTCAGCTCCAGCTCCCCATGCAGGGACATGAGAGAAGCCTCCCACAAGGATGGTAAAACATCAAACATCCAGGCATCCCCTGGGCAATGTCCTTGCAGACAGCCCATTCTCACACACCAGAAGTGACTTACAGTTTCTTAAGTTGCTCCACACACAAACACAAACACCCTGCTGTGGTGGTCCCACCCATTCTTCTTCTACCATTAGATACATGGGTTTCCTTGAGCAGATCTCCCTTAAACCTGACACTAACTCTAGTTTTCCTCCTCTCTTTTCTTAACATATATTAAGGTATCAGTAGTAAAACAGATAGGATTCCTTTTGGAGACCAGTGAGTTAATGAGATTGGGAAGAAGAATTCAAACAGAAAGTTGTATATCTTCTATTTAAAAGGCACATTAGAATCATGAAGGTTGTCTTTTCAAGCTGAAGATTTACACATCTTATGACACCTAGTTCAATACTTTATTGTCTGCAGTAAATCAAAGCAATAGGTACTTGTTTAAATCCCACCACCAGATGCAACTAAAGTAGATCTATTGTATCACTGAAATGTATCTATCTGTTGACTCATTACTAATAGAATCATAGAATAATAGAGTTGGAAGAGACCACATGAGCCATACAGTCCATCCCCTGTCATGCAGGAAAGGCACGAAGCACTTCCAACAGATGGCCATTCAGCCTCTGTTTAAAAGCCTCCAAGTAAGAATCTTCAACCACACTCTGAGGCAGAGAGTTACACTGTTGAACAGCTCTCATGGTCAGGAAGTTCTTCCTAATGTCCAAGTGGAATCTCTTTTCTTATAGCTTGAATCCATAGCTCTGAGTCAAAAGATCTAAGGTAACTGTGATGGTGTAAATGAAGAATTAAAGATTCACCTGTATGCTGATCTGTTTTAGTTTGCCTAATAACCTCTATTTTGACAATAGATGACATTTTCCCATGGTTGACATTATTTGCTGAGCTCTATAATTCAGATTATGTTAAAAATAACTGCAACATTATGCACCCAGGGTCAACAACCAGAAAGTATGGTTACATACAGTGTCAGAGACTGAGAACATCCTCTTAAAGAATAAACAAGCTCTGACTATATTTGGTGCTTCCCACATAGACCCTAGATAAGAATTACTATGTAAGCATTAGGTATTGCTCATGTGTACTTTGTCTTTCTTTGTAGTTTTATAAAATAAAAATGCTTGAAATAAATTTTATCTATCTCGGTCAGTGCTACCAGTGAAAAGATTGAACTGAAATCAGTGCTAAGGCTTTGAAGATTCTTTGGCCAAATTAATTTTTTTGCTATTGTTTGCCTTCCTGCTCAATTTCTAAGCTCATTCGAGCTCTGTCTCCCACCTGGAGGATACAGAATGGATGGTATTTCAGTTCTATCCAGCAATTGGAATTAACCAACAGGATTCAGGCCATGGTCTTAAAATGCCATTAAAATAGCAAAAAGGTCCATCCTGAATACACTAGATACTAAAACAGGACACTGAAGCATCCATAAAAATTTGATGGCAGTGGGCCCCCTACTACATCATATGTAGTCAGTTTTCCCCTGAGCTCAATAGTGACAGGTGGCTCCCATTTTAGGAATAATGGGAATCTGTTTACAGTTTTAGTTTAAACCTTAAAGGAGATATTCAAGGTGCTCAACCTATTTTGAGGTCAAGGTTCAGTACTCTGGATAGCTCCTTTAAAGTCTAACCATTGAAATGCTAAGAGAGGGGTAGCAAAAGACATTTATAAAGGGAATGACTATATTACACAGCATGGGTCTTCACTTCTTTAGAAACCAAAGTATGCAGGGGCATCTTTCTATCATATTAAAGGTTTTAGGAGGAACCAATGGAAAAAGAAAATCCTGGGATAAACATGTGCCGGACTAATAGCCCTTTAAATCTGCCTTTGAAAAATGTTCGAAGATTTCAGCTTGTATAAAATGGCTTAGTGAGCATTCTAATAGGGAATTTCTGTAGAGAGCATATACCTCCACATGCTCTGTCTTTTTAATTGATTTCTGGTTTGTTTTAGGGATACTATTGATTTTAAACATCTCCATATTCATTTCTTAATTACATGAATCCCTGCCTTTCCTCCAAGGAGTTAAAAATAATGGGTATACTTCTCCTTTTGCCACCTTATCCTTATAGCCAGAACATGAAAAAGTTACTTTCTGATACAGCTCCAATCCTCCCCCCCTCCCCCCAGCCAGTATGGCTAATATTGAGTCAAATAATGACAGGTTCCATGAGGCTTGATGCAGTCTTTCATATCAGTCATGCTATGATTGAATTGGAGGAGGTCTTATAGGCCATTTAAGGGTGAAGCTACTACACTATACAATGAAGACAGTTTGATACCATTTTAACTAATATGGTTCAATGATGTGGAATCACGGGAGTTGCAGTTTAATAAGATTTTTAGGCTTCCCTGACAAAAAGTGCCAAGGCCTCACCCAACTAATTCCACAGGATTGAGCAATGCTCATTAAAATGCCAGACTTTATTAGTTCCACAGTGTACATGCACCCTCATTCATGTTTACTATTGTCAAAACACCCCTTTGGTTAAGAGCTTTCTCTTGATGTCCACTTGAAATCTACAATCTTAAAACTACTCATTAGATCTACCCATTATATTTATGCTGTGCTATCCTTTCAGATAAGTGAGAATGAGTCCTGGCTGCAGAGGACTTTGGGCAGAAGATGGCAAGTGCCAAGATGTGTTTAGAGCAATTATCACTAGACTTACCCATTATACAGAAGTGTGTCTTATTCCATTCTCATTCAAATAACTGAGAAGAGTTATCTGTTATAGATCAAAGGCATCCACAATTGAATAAAGTTTCCATTAACTTTATGGGTGGATCCAGAATATTGAATTCAGCAGGAGAGGAGACAAAAGAAAATTGCTCTGAGTGTTTCCTTGGAAGCACCTTCGTTATTGCTGCACTAGGTGGTTTTCGGGTGAATCACAGCAAGCAACTTTTAAATTAAAATCAATGAATCATATTTTTGCCAATATGCTGTACTATCATTTCATTTTTGTGCGTTTTTATGAAAGCAAATTAAGTTTGAGGACAGAATTTCCACAAATGATTACATCTTCTAAAATGTTCGCCACAGTTCTGGCTTTTCTAAGGATAAAATAAAAAGTAGGAAATGTTTAAGTCGTGCTTGGGGATTATGCTTTTGTCTCTGTAGCCTTCATTTTTGTTTGACACCCTGCAAAAGATAGAAGAAGAATATCCTTCAAGAGACAAAGACTCTATGTGTATTGATGCACTTTTTGCAAAGGACAGAGAGGAAGATAACATTTCAATGACAAAAAGGAAAATAATATCAAATATCAGCTGGCTTTTCTTTTGGAACCTCCACATCCACAAATGTATAAATACAATTTTCATACATTATGTTACCATTGTCAGACATAGAGACTGAGCAAGCAACATGAATGAGAAGATAATCATTTGTGAAATGAGGTGTCTGCTTTCAACTGTTAATAAAAATAGATAGGATCAAATAAAGAATGAATATATCAGAGAAATGGCTGGTATTAAATTAGTATTGGGGCAGATAGACAAGCAGACTTTTCTCTTCTATAATTGCTTTCAAAGGAAATGAGGTGTGGATGGTGTGGCAGAAACATATAAAAAGCTGCATGTGAAAGCCTTATTGAAGCTTCTTGTTCACTCAGAAATATTTTGTGCTAAATGTATAAAAAGAGGCCCATCATCCACCATCTAGCTAAATCGCAATTCTTAGATTTTATGATATTTTAATGCTGTTGATCTTGATGGTTGTTTCTAGAAAAATAGCTTTGTGTGTGTGTGTATTTGCACTTGGTCCCATCTGTTGCAATGGAATATGCTGCAAATACGTACATAGGAATGGATCCTTAGATCCACCTTTGTAAATATCATATGCAGTCTTTACCCTTATCTCTAATGTAGTGTCTTCTGGCCAAAGCCACTAAAATGAATGTTATTTTAGGCTGCATCAATAGGAGCATAGTATCTAGAATAGATTAAGGGAAGCAACACTATTATTTATTCTGCTTTGGTCAGATCTTACCTGGAATAATACTGTGTCCAGTTCTGGGCCCCACAATTTAAGAAGAATATTTGACCAGCTGGAATGTGTCCAGAGAAGGGTGACCAAAATGACCAGAGGTCTGGGAGCTAAGCCCCATGACTTAGGGAGCTGGGCATGATTAACTTGGAGACGAGAAGAGTAAGAGGTGAGATGATAACCATGACACATTGAAGATAGAACAGAGTTGGGTTTTTTTTTGCTACTCCAGAGACTAGGACACAATAGAACAAGAGATTCCACTTGCAAAGAGCTATCCCACAGTAGAACATGTCTCAGAGTGTGGTGGACTCTCCTTCTTTGAAGGGTTTTAATCAGAGGCTGGATGGCCACCTCTCAGAAGTACTTTAATTGTGTATTCCTGCCTGATAGAGTTGGAGTGGATGGCTCCTTATGGTCACTTTCAAATCTGTAATTCTATGCTTCCATAAAAATTTAAAGCAAGAATTGATCCCAAATAAATATGTAAATATCTTAGCTTGTTCAAACTTTCCCATTAAACAAATATTTAAATTTGATCCTACTCAAACTTATTGAAACTGATTACTTGGATTTGATTTTAGCCAGTTGCTAGATTCTAGCAAAATCCCTTTTACTTTAATCCATAGGGACTGGTTTGTTCTTACCCCCATCTGCCAAATTCTTCATTCTTAGTGATGAAATCTCTGTGGAGGTCTTCAAATACCCTTTTGCCATTTTCTCTTGAAAATAGGAAGCAATGGTAAAGGTGATAATGTTTTTGTGTGCAGGCTGACAGACAGACAAGGAGAGGGAGGCTAAATGCAATGTTATGCAGGCAGATATCCACAAGCATGATGGGATCTTGCCCACTCTCTACCACAACCTTCTTTACTACCTGAAATCATGATTTGAAGGATTTGTTAACTTTCAGAGTGAGTTTTGAGGTCATACAAAGAGTTTCAATGGGAGGTGAACCATTGCCTCCCAGTTTCAGTTATAGACCCATTTCCAACCATACTTTTGATTCTACATATTTGCACACATACACATAAAAATCACACATCTCTCTCTGTGTATATGCACACACCACTTGCAGATAGATGTATATTGATATAAAGACACTGGTGGTTCAACAAAACTACCCTTCTAAAAAGCAGCAATTTCAATACTTAAAAGTCAAAATTGAAATAAAATTTACTCTTTGCTCTCAGCATGAACTAATGCTTATCAAATGCCCTGGTCAAACACAATAAAATCACACTGGGTAAGGAAATTGCTTTTGTAATTGATTTGCTACTTTTCATAGAAAAGGCATTTCAATATAATTTTCATTAAATTGCTCATCTACAACAAAGAAATCCTGGTTTGCACTGTTTAAAGGCCAGATACCTCGGTTTCCATGAAAAGACATGGAAGGTTAGAGACTGGAACAAAATGCCAATTTTTGAGGCCAAGTTTGACTGTGTTTAACAGTGAGATTTTGAGTCTTTCACATTACTTGCCTTATGAAGATAGAAGGGGGAAAGGCTTTGTACAACTCTAACTATATGACAGCAAACGATCTGTCTGCTTGTCTCTCTTTCTTTTTCTCTCTGTAGAAAAAAATGGGCCAATGTTTGGTGAATTTTCAAAATGTTTTTCCTTTGGTATTATAACCCCAAGAATCTGCCAGCCAGAGACTGTGCCAAAAAAGTAACTTTTCCAAAGCTCTGTGTATAAAACAAATTGAAATTAAATTCTTATTCATTCTTAATCAGAAGACCATACATTAATCCTAGATTTCTCTGACTTGTAGTACCTACATGTTCAAAGCTTTTTTATTCCACAACCAGCTGTTTATGATAATAATTTAATTGTTGTCTGAAATGAGATGATGTGAAGTATCCCAAGATTTTGCTGTTTTCAAAGCATGACAACCCCTCCCTATGCAAAATAAAGAGAGAATGGCAAGTTTCCTTTCAGTTTGTATCTTAATCAGCAACACAGAATTGCTAGATTGCAAACAGGCACTGGGGGGAGCCCAGGTGATAGTTTTCCTTTATTTCCTAGAGGATTTTATTTTAATTCAATATAAAGATAAAATACAGTGAACTGAAAAAAGAACTCTTATAATTCTGAAATAAGATCATCAAAGAAACCAAGAAATTCTGTGATTAAAATTTTTCCAATGTGATGTATGTACTTTATGGGATAACTGGAATAAAACAGCCTGAAAAAAATATTGGTTATATAAGTTATGTTGCATACACAGAGAGACAGGTACATTTTTTTCTATGTGTAGGTATAAAAATACAGTGTATTTACTTTATAGAATTCAAATCATACATTTGAAGGATTTCCATACAGAAAACAGGCAGAAATCACAGTGCTATAAAATCTTTTTCTTGAAACTTTAAGCACCTTCCTTGATGGGAATGTCCAAAGCATCTAATAAAGTTTATGCAAATTCGTGGTGTACCATATATCAATCCATCAGTCTATCACTAAGTAGATGCTTTGGACATTTGTAGTTTCAGGATACTTATGAACGTATGGATGTATTTAGTAATTTAAGAAGATCCTTATGCAGGAATCCAAGATCTTTAGTTTGAACATGACAAAGATACATTGTGTTAGAAGTTTTCTGTTCTGCAAAGGGATTGAGGTAGGTGGAGACATTCATGATGGCAATCAGCAGAAATGTACCATAATGATGGTATTATTGAATGTGTGGGTAAGAAGTATTTGAACCAGACTTCTTCCATGCTGTTGACCACAGTTTGTAGAAGATGGAGCCTTGTAAGGTTGATGTACCATCTACTAAGCAGTTTGCATTCTTACACTCATTTGGATTACTCTCATGTGTTCATATTATGATATCTTTCTAGCAATAATATCTGGTGGCTTCCATGCTATTGGAATATAAATCCACTCTGAAATTCAGTCCAAATTTGACAGAAGCTATCAAAAACATTATCCTTAAATTAGATCGAACACCTTACATGCATAAGAATTACCAACTGCTATGGGGATGAGTCACTTTTTGAAAATCCTTTTTAACACCCTCCTTTTAAAGAAAAAAGTAGCACAGCGAGGATGAAGGGTTGTTGTTGTTTTTTGCCTAATCTCCACTTTGCATATTAGTCGGCTTTAAGAAAGTTTTTTTTGTTTACTTCTTTTTTGTAATATAGCAAAACATTAAGAAATCTCATGCCACAGCTGCACTCCATATAAAGTCAATGGATTACTTCTGAGGACACTACCAAGTAGTCTTTTAGTAGAAGGAGGTTCAAGTGATTTCCTCATATTAAAAAAAACCATGGGATTGGTCTGGAAGGTTGTTCGGGGCATCTCCAACCTTACTGCTGATGAATGCGGCAGCCACACATTTGATATTGTCCAACCAGTATGGTCAAGTGACCTAGAAACTTTTATTGTTGTCCAAGTGCAAAGGTTTCATGGATTGTTGCATAGTGCAGATTCTCATAAGTGCAGAACTTACACCAGTAATGGAGATAAGCCAAGAGTTATTTATCCTCCTATCTAATCCAGCATTCCCAAGTAAAAACAGTGTCTCTGATAACCAAGTGCTCCAAGAGACATTTGAAACTTTCACTCATTTGGCCTGCATCAAGTTAGCTAGAAGGTAAATTTCCCCTGCCTATTTTCCCTGTTAATCAGTTGCAATGTTGTAAGTAAGATTGTATTTACAGTCATAGCATCATTTTCAGCCTTAAAAGCTATTAGGCATCCTTAGTGATATCATTCTGCAATGTTGCTGTGTGGAGAGTGACCAGACCCTTGGCAGTAAGTGGCAACGTGAGAACCAGAGGCAGCTGTTCATTGTACCACTACCCCACTGATGAAGGAGCTAGGCATCCTATAGCCCTGCTTTTCGGGACCTTAGAACACCATCTCTCAGGATGAATGATTACTGGGTTTCACATGAGGACATGGAGTATAGCTAAGCCTTTGTTTCAGGATCTCAGTCAGCGTTTCCTTGATGGGTATTAGATGGCATGAATGAAAGCATCAGTGGATTTACTGTAAATTTATGTGACTATCTTGTTTTGTTTCATGTTAAGAAGTAATGCAGGAAAGGAAACTGAATTTTCAATTATAATATTGGATTAGAATTTGAATATAAAATAGCTATAGTTTACATAAATTATTCACATGCGTGCAGGAACGCACACACACACTTATGAAATTACTGCTTTTGCAGTCTATAGAAGCCAAGAACTTCCATTAAAATAAACCTGCTTTAAATATAATGCAGTATTATGGAGCCCTGAACTGACATTTAAAATACTTGCTTGTACAAATGACACTGTTCATATTACCAAAAATTAATTACCCGAATCTCATTCTCTTTTATGTATTATAATTCATGGATTACTGAAATTCATAATTGAATAATGTGTAGAAGTCACCTAGAGGTACTAAAGCAATTCTCTCTTATAATTGCCTGGCTAAATAAGAATGACACTAACTTTAGTGTTTTCTTTATGATTAGCACTGCTATAGGCTTGTATTCAACTCAATGTAATATAAATCAATAAAGAATAATTTTCCAGGTGGTAAATCAATTGTCAGTTCACAGACCCTAATACCGCTACGGAGGATTTATCGAAAAATGAATGGCAGTCTTGTTAGCAGAAGTACAGCATGCTTTATGGGGGCATAATTGTGTAAAACTCAAACAATTACACTCACTTCAGAATCTAGTGATCAAATGAATTAACCCTTCATTTGTTATTTATAAGCATGACGTTGTAAGCCTCTAGACTGAGGGGAAATACTCGGAAAGATCAATGGATGCTTTGCAGCTTGAAGAGCTGCCTGAGCCAGCAGTATGAGCTGACCTAGTTTTCTGTGTCGATATATCACTATGTATTAGTGCTACTGAATCAGAACGTTGCTGTCTCCAAATGTGGCAGGGGACAGCCCTCCATATGGAACAGAATGAATGGAGATATATTGACTGGAATTAACACATGTTTAGGCTCAACACAGATACAAACTTAAGAGACATGCAACATTTGGAGGAAGCTACTTAGAGGCCCTCTTAACTAAAGCCTAAACATAGCTTAAGTTTGTACACAAACCCAGCTCCATAGATGGTTATGTTAGAAATTATTGATCTGTGTGCAAGGCTGATCTTCATCTAGACAGTGAGCACAGTGACAGTGCACTTTTATATAACTACATACCTTTTTAAAGTCAGGGATGAGATCATGGGTAGACCTCAACATTGCATTGGACTTTAGTTTCCATCACACCCTACCATTGAGGCTGATGGGATTTGGAGTTCAAGAATATCAAGTGTGCCACAGGTTTCCTTGCTCATTTCCAACTCACAGTAGCACAGCAGGACAAGTTTATTGCCATAAGGAAGAAAAAACAATATGTCAAGAGAGGCAAGGAAGAAGTCTAGGTTTGTTTTACTGGTTTTGCTATGCTCTAGCGTACCTGTCAGAATGTATCTCCCTCTACATCCCACCTAAGAGTTTAAGATCTTCTGGGGAGGCCCTGCGCTTGGCCCGCCTCTGTCTCAAACACGTTTGGTGGGAATGAAGGACAGGGCCTTCTTGGTGGTGGCCCCCCCACCTGAAGAATTCACTCCTCAGGGAAATTAGGTCATCCCTCCTCACCTTTAGAAAGAAGGTAAAAACGTGGATGTGGGACCAGGCCTTCAGATAATTAGGTGGAAATGACAATTGACTATGTTGACAATGGCTTGGAAATTGATTATGGATAAATTAAATGGAGTACTCAGTCATAGTATACAGCTAGATAAATGGCCACTAGACTGATAATAGCTCAGTGGACTGTAAATATATTGTTTTAATGTTTTATGTCTTAATGTTTTTGAGCTTTTAAGTATTATAATGATTGCTGTTTTGTATTTTATTATGCGGCATCGAATTGTTGCCAACTGGAAGCCGCCCTGAGTCTCCCCAGGGGTTGAGAAGGGTGGGGTAAAAGTGTTTGAAAGAAAAATAAATAAATAAACCATACCCTAGAAGGGATAGTGAGACATGCTATCCCCAAATTGGGCTTATGGATATTTACATGGCAAATGTGATTCCATGTAAGCAAATCTAAAATTGTGCACATCTGAATAAGTATACATAAAGCTTTTAAAAAATATATCCTTGCATTCCATATTGTATATTTATCTCTTTATATTATCCTTTATGTCCAAAATTGGGATTCAAACCAGTTCACAATTTACATGCAAAGAAAAACTTGCCATGTTTTATGATGTTGATTCTATGCCTGTCTGCTCAGAAATAAGTATCACTGAGTTAAATGGACACATTCCAAACTAGGTAGGTATATTCAATATCTGAGAATGAAAGGGATAGGCAAAAGCAGTAATATTTCTGACTTTGCTTCTTTTTCTTTGTAATAATGTATGCTTCATGGAAGAACTTGGGAAGTTATTTTTAAGATGAATAAATTGTGAGGAAAAAGCTGATGAGCCATAGTTAGGTTCTAGAATGTCATCCTTCTCATTGCTCAGTTACGGATAACTTGAGCATGTCATTATTTTTATTCCTCTTAAAAGTAACTTCCCAGATATGCTGCACAGAATGGCATTGACCAAAGTTATCTAGAACTGAAGCACTCTCAATCTGAAGGCTTACTGAAGCATCTTAATTTTTATTGCCACTGTGCTTGCTCCTCTACCAGATCTAATCACTATTGTTTAAACAGTAGCCCAGCTATTTCATGTCTACTGCTGACAAAGGAACTGAAAAGAGAAGAGCCTACTGTCAAAACCTGCTGTCATGGTGAATGAGTAGGGTGTGAAATTGAGGTAATAACTGAAATATCCACAGCATCCGTTCAAAGGTTTTTGACAATTTTGCCCAAGTAGGGTCCTCCCAACTTTGGCTGAGTGATGATGTTTAAATATCTGTCAAAACATCTTTGTCTTTCCTCTGCATGTATGAGGTAACATCAGATGCCAGTACACCAATGTGAAAGAGCTTTCAAATTGTTAGGGATGATTTAAAGTTGACAGTTCAGTCAAAGGAAAGATGTCAGTGACAATAGTACACAAGGGACATGCATGGGCGGCGGAAAGCTCAACTTGGCATTGTTACATGAAGAAGCCCAGGAAGATAAACTGGAAACCTGCTTGCATGGTAGGATTAGTGCTACAGGCATGTTAAAAGGAATAGTTGTGTGCCATGGTTAATCTCTTGCTTATATTAGTATAGGACTGTCCCTAACATTAAGGGAAATGTTTAGCAGTCAAAGCCTTCCAGTTGTTTTTCCTGAATTCTCCAGCTCTTACACCATTGTAGGACAGAGCTGATAAGTTGTACAACATGTCTTGCCCCTCCTGAAACAGTCTGTTGTTTAATGAGGGTTGGGAGATACTATTTTATCCACAATGTTGAAGTAAAATTCATCTGCCAGTCTAGTAAGCTTTGACTGGGTTGGGGCACCATTTTGCCATTCACTTGGGAATTATCTTAGACTGATCCAACAACAGTAGATATTCATTATACACCAAGTTTGTGAATTATTGTCATATAGGTCTAGAGATATCAAGACTGGATTTCTGAGATCTTTGAAGAAATCCAGTGCTGGAAAGGAGCTGATGGAATCTCTAGTCCCTTTATGTTGAAGCAACACATCCTTAAACTAAAATCCTTATTAGGTACTTGCGTTATCTGTGTTGAAATCCTCCTAGGAGATTATACCATCTCCCATTTTATATTTGCTGCCTTTTCCTTAAAAGTTATAACCTAAGATGAATCCAAAAGGTTATAAATGTGCAGTGAAAATATTGGCTTTCCTCCTTTGGACTTATGATCTGCTTCCGAGGAAGAGGAACAAATTATATTAAATTATATGCAACAAAATAATTTTACACCTGTAATTTGGGTTCATATATTTAACTTATGTAAGTAGTTATGCTTTGGTAAAATATAAAAGTGTTGCTTAATACTGCTGAAAATCATCTCAAAATTTAAAAGGTCAGAAGTCAATGCCATTGTTATTATTTGACAGATTGCACATAGACTTTAAATCCTATTTTGGAAAAAAACACACATACCTTGAGCCCCCAAGGAAATATAGCAACACATTTCCCAGTTTCCTGTACATGTGAATTTTCTATTTTTTGAATATTTTGTCAAAGGTTTATTTTCCTCCCTCCCACTGCATACTTTTCTTCGTCTGAAAACAAACTTTTTCTCATGTTGAAATGATTGGTTCAGTGCCTCACAGCTATTTGTGGGTATCAGGAAAGGATCTCAATGATTCAACTGACATCTTGCTGACAGACATATCAAAAGGCCTGGCAAAGATGTCATAATCTTTGGTTATGCAAATCTATGGATAAAGATTGCTTAGAGGCAGACTGTGGAGCAGATGATAATGTAGACGCCTTGTAGTACATCAGCAATTGTTTTGACAGATGAATTGGAATGTTTCAAGAATAACAAGGTGGGGCAGGAGAGAGAACGGGCGACAGAGGTGGTTTTATATGTTGTCAGGTAATTATCATAAAAAACCTAGCAGCAATGAAAACATGACTCTTACTTCTTGCTCAATACTTCTTAAACAATAAAGGAAAATAATTTGCATTTTAAAGCTTTTCATTACACTTATTGTTTCACAGAAACTTACATGGTGAATGAAAGTATTGTACTGATTTATTAGGGAGATTATAAATTCCTGTTTCTACATTCTGATCAAGTTAGGACAGCAAAAAGTTAGAAATTGGCTTTTTTGGAGTAGCTCTGCAATGGGTGAAAAGAAGTAAGTGGTTAATTAAAATTTACAAAAGATTACAACATAATCAATGCTTTAGTTTATTTATTTATTCATATAGCACATCAGTGCATAAGCTATAAAAACCACCAAAACAGTGGGTTTTGCCCAAAGCATCCAATCTAAAATATGTGCATTTACACATCACGCAAAAGGGAAGGAAATAAAAATATATAAAATTATACAATACAATTGTAAAACATGTTATCCAGACAAAATACACACACACACACACATACACATATACACACAAATATATATAGACACACACACACACACACACACACACACACAGAGAGAGAGAGAGAGAGAGAGAGAGAGGTTTTCTTACTGGAACCTCATATTCATCTTAGAAAAATGCAGTAATAGATAGCCAGGTAACTTGGCAAGAAATAAAAACAAGTAACATGACACCATAATATAATCTTGTGGTGAGGATATTCTATATATCCCTAACAGACATTCATTGACAAAACCACATAAGACCACAGGCCCACAAAGCAGAGATATGTATAACCCATATCTCTGGTACCAGCATTTTCAAGTACTGTATATACTCAAGTATAGGCCTAGTTTTTCAGCACATTTTTAATGCTGGAGAAGTCCCTTTCAACTTATACTTGAGTGAGGGTCCTGGCAAGAAGGCATGGGGCTGAAAGAAGCCCTTTGCAGGGCTTCTACTAGCTTTGTGCCTCCTCCCTTTTTGGCACAGCAGTCCAACAGAATCTCTGTGCTAAGAAAGGAGGAGAGGAATGTGTGTGGTCTCTCCTCTCTCACAGCAACCCAGCCCACAAAGCAGAGATATGTTGCTGTGATGAAAGGAAAGGAGAAGCTGTATGCCTCAATTAATGTAATTTATTGCTATTTATTATTTTGAAATTTACCCGTAGCTCCTGCATTTCCCACCCTAGACTTATATTCAAGTCAATAAGTTTTCCCAATTTTTGTGGTAAAATTAGATGCTTCGGCTTACATTCAGGTCGGCTAATACTTGAGTATATATGGTATGTTACTTGTTTCAGGAACATCACAGAACATGGCCATTAGAAACAGCCACAACTAGAGCAATAAAAGCAGTCAATACCACTTGCCCCTTGTCTAGTCTAGTGTCAATTTATACAGTATCTCAAGACCTCCTTATCTACACATCCAATCATCAAGAGTGACTGTTCCCTGACCATCTGCAATCAACCAATTAACAACCAGCCTTTTCTCCTCAGCCAATTAGACAAGATTTGTAAGAGGCAATTTTTCTCAAGGTTATCCCTTGTCCAATTGGATATGAGCTTGAAGTGGCCTGTTCTAAAGGCCATTACTCTCCCACACTCCAATCACACACACTTTTAACTGGCCCATTGGCAGGCCAGCAAATACACAGCTTTAACTGGTCCTTGTTATCCTGGCTCCCTGTCACCAAGTGATTGCACCATATATGGCTCTGAGGTATTAAGGGATATTGTACCAGGTAAGTAAACTTTTTCATTTTTTCTATCTTGCCTCAATTTTTTTTCTTTGCCTTATATTTATTGTAGATATCTATCTATATACTGAACACCCAGAATCAACTTCATTATGTGCGCTTGACCCTATGAAGGCATAGGTAAAGAATAGCCATATTTGTATTCTTTCTTCTAATCTGCTACCTTCAAGGCCTTAAACTGTGCAAAATAAATACAAAATATAGCATATACAGTGCGCTGATGGATACATGCGCACATACATGTGAACTGGGCTTTGTATTCAAAAACTTGAGGCATGCCAGTGGTTATAATGAGATGTTGTACAGAATGTGACACCACTGAAACATAGTATCAATGTTGTAGTAGTATTGTTTCAATATTGTTTCAGAATTCTGCATATTATCCTTGTAAGGAATCTTGTGACGTTGGCAGCAGTATATCTTAGGATGCTTCTACAATGATATAATAATCCAGTGTGGAACCAGTTTGCGAGAAAGCAGTTTTGCTGTGTGGGTGATCAAATTGCCATGTCTGGAAATGATTTGAGACCAGGAAGGTGATTACATTTAACACGGAACCTACTTTGCAGGTTTCCCTCTCTCTCCCTCCCACCCCCCCCCCCCCCCCAATTTCCCAGATAAATACACATCAGTGCACCAGAGCCCCCGGTTAAAGCCCTGTGCCGGCAGGACTGAAGACCGACAGGTCGCAGGTTCGAGTCCGGGGAGAGGCGGATGAGCTCCCTCAATTAGCTCCAGATCCTCATGCGGGTACATGAGAGAAGCCTCCCACAAGGATGATAAAATATCAAAAATCATCCGGGTGTCCCCTGGGCAACGTCCTTGCAGACGGCCAATTCTCTCACAACAGGACGCTCCTGACACAACAACAACAAAAAAGTGCACCAGAGGCATTTGTTGTGGGGGGGGGGGGGGAGAAAGTGACAGTCAAGGGTTGAAGTACAATTAGCCCTGCTGCCCAGCCATGTTCTTGTAGTGCTTTTTGGAAGCCCCTATTCAAGATCCTTTATTGCACTTCAGCAGGTGTGGGGGCCTACAAAGCACTTTGCATTTTGCAGAGCCAATTTAACCCTGGAATTGGGATACACTGGCATCTGCTTCAGCACATTTTTTTTTTACAGAACTTTGATTTTCTTGGGATTTTTCAAAATGCTTGGTATTCAGATACACTTAGATACAGTATTTACTGCAGCATACATTGGTGATGTGTGTTTTGTGGCTATCACACCATTAGGTAAGCTTCAAACATTACATAGTCAGTGTAAAAGGGCCCTCAGTTACTTGTCCTCAGAGTAAGCAACTCTGCCCGTTGGGCTCAGCTGAGGAATTGCTTGTGAAGGAAAGTAGAGCTCGTGGCCCTAAAAGAAAGAACATTTTCCTTTTTTTTAATGGTGAGGTGTGTGATCTATCCATTCACTGTTAATTTCATGCCTGGGCTCAGTTGGGGAGCAGGTGGCAGCCCCGAGAAAAGAGAAAAAAAGTTTGCTTCTCCTTATGTGGCCGCTTCACTGCCTTCCGGGTCACACACTACTTCATTTAACACCCTCTCTTTCTCCTTTCCCCTTGCTCCCCAGCTGATACCAGTCATGTGACCAATGATGTTCTTTTATTAATAAAATAATAAATACATTAGATCAATGATGTTAATGTTAAACATGCATGCCAGCAAGTGTTACTTACCTTATTTTTAAAATGGCAACACTTCTAGAATAGTGCACAACACCCATCAATCTGCCCTCACCCCCAGCAGTCTAGATGGACACAGTAGCAGAAACCCCCAGTTTTTCTTAGAAAATGTGGAGCAAAAAGTTGGTTTTAAAAATCACATTTAAACCCAAAAGAAGCACTTTCACTGTTAATGTGTCCAGTTGGATGTAATGTGTTCCTATAGCACCCAACACAGGTGAGTACATTTTTGCTAGTGTGGCCTCATTCTCTGTGTGTGTCATGGAAAGCAAGCATAATGTAGAGATTTTAGAATTGGATTAGAACCCTGAGAGACCAGGCTCAAATCCCCTCTCAGTCATGGAAACCCAGTGAGTGATCTTGGGCAAGTCAAACTCTCTCAGCCTAAGAGGAAGGCAATGGGCAAAGCTTTCATAATCAGTCTTACCAAGAAAACCATAGGCTAGGGCCTATATATCTTGGCATTGACTTGAAGACACATAACAACATTTGTCCTCCCACCTCCAAAATAACGAGATGACACAGAATAACTGGATTTAACTGTGGGCAACTTTATTATTGTTACCTATTGAAATTAGCTGTTATTAAAAATGAGCAACCAGAACTTAGTGGGCTTTATCTAGCCTAATCTTAGCTATCTGGGGCAAAACTTGTAATCCGTGTAAGTCTAATATGGGCAACCTGATAAAGTAATGTATTTTTAACTTCCAACAGGTAACCAAGCCCCGACTCTCCCCAGCCCCTTATTCCTAGGCCATTTTCTTCCCCTCACCTAGCCAAAGAGAACTTTAGGTGAGTGTTTTATTTAATGGCCTATCGGCCCTTAAGGGGGATGTCTAGGGACTATATAAACTATTTAACTTATTTAACCGTTTTTCCGCCACCTAATATTTCCAGCATAATGCCTTTTGGCGCTGGGGTTGTTGTTGGGTGGTGACCTGTCGAAAGGACTGCCCCCCCCCTTGTAATTTTGGATTGTATGACCACTGTCTGCTTTTTCCCCAATGTTTGAATGTGCTGGAGTTAATACATCCATCCACAACTGGTTGTTGATGAGATCCCATCGACTTGTGGGTGACTGGGCAGCATCAAAGTGAAAACACCTATCATAAGATAGCCAGGTGTTGTCTGTGAAGTTGATATAGGTGCAGGAAATAATGTTCTGATATTGAAATAGCGACTTTCCCCTGTAAGGGAAAGCCTCAGCTAATACGCCAGCATAGCTCATGTACCATGCCAACCAGTTCTCCCATGTATGATCTATCCTCCTCTTTTTTATTTTTTATTTGGATTAATCGTCTAACTCTTTTTTTTCTTTTTTTTTCTCTAAATCTCTGAAGTATAGGGAAAATATATCAATATATTCATTATTTAATAACTTATCAATTGTCCTTTGAGAAAGATGGGCTCCCAAAGATATGGAGCTCATTTTTGGGGCAGACGGCAACAGCCATCTATCTGTGCCCCAGAACTGGTTGGTATCTCCAGTGACCGTGACTGCGTACACTGGAGCAATTTGTAGCGGTGTGTGTTGGATTGTCATTGGCATGGAGCCAACCAATGTCAGTGTTATATCCTGGGTGTGGTGGCTAATGGGACACTCATGACCATGGATCTGATCCCAGGGCCAAGATCGTGTAGTGTTTGTACCCGTGGATGTAGATGCCGCAGCAATCTGAGTTAAGCATGGAGGGATCACTGCCAATGACTCGGATCTGGGACTGGGAGGTACCGCGATCTGTATTGGGTGCTCCACCTGGGCAGTGTGGTGCTGTTCGGGTAGCTGGGCAGGAGTCTGCTCACTGCCAACATTTGTTAGGTGGGAAGAGTCCAATGTCCTGGTTGTTGTTGCAGCCTGCTTGGCTTCTAAAATAGAAACGCGAGAAATAAGGGCTTTAAAAATTGCTGCCTTACTTGCATGTCTGGCTGGGCGAGGGCCCGCTGGAGCCGCCACCCCCCTCTCCCTTTCCAATTGGTTGACACTAATAAGCAGGGCGTTGAAGTCGTTGGCTGATATGCCCTCATCCTCCGATGAGGAGGCTGGAGTGGGTGGCAAGTGCTTTTGCGGGTTACTTCTTGCTGAGCCCTTGCCCTTGGGCCCTCCAATATTCTTCTTTGGTTCCATCCTGAAAAAGGAAATTTAATCACAACAGTTAGATAAGAGAACTGTCCGCATCGTATGTGCATAAAAGCTCTCAGGTTGGAAGTCTCAGTGCCAACCTGCTTATTGTAAATAGAGATCTCAACAATGGGTTATCCATAGGAGGTCATTGCCATTTAATATGGCTACCCTTGTCAATTATATCCAATGAAATGAAGTAAAAACTGTGATGGGCCTAGAGTAGTGCTTGCGACCCATATAAGCTAGAGATAGCAAAAGCTATACAAAACTGTCCTCCATGTATTCAACCCAGCCCAGGGGGCCAAAAGCTGCCCACGAACAATGCCAGCCCATTAGCTTTGAAATGGAGACAAGCCCCACGTCCCCCAAGAAAACAGAACTGGACTTAATGTCAGGGTAAAACCTTAAGCTATCTAATATTGAAGTATGTATCACAAAAAACACGCAACAGCCCTAATGGGCATCCAGGCTATGGGGACCCCTTGTAGATGGCATGAGGTTAGCCTATTTGGTTTTGACTTAAGGTCCATTGTCCTGTATTGAGGCAGAAATATAGATAGGCTTGGTCACACTCCTTGACCCATCCCTTATAAAATGGCTGCCAGCCCCAACCACAAAATGGTCGCCAGCCATGCGGCCAAGATGGCTGCCGGCCATGCAGCCAATTGGCCCCCAGCCACACCCACGGCAGCCAGCATCCCCTCCGTAAAAATAAAATAAAAAAATGGCTTTTGGCCAGCATGCAATGGAAGAGAGAGCTTCTGCGCCAGGGAATGAGGGCAGCTGATCTCGCCGGGCTGGCCCTCACTAAGGGCTGAGTCCTACGCCAAAATATAAATCGGCAGGTAGGCAATGTAAATATTGGGAGCCCACCCCTATCCCCAGCCGAACGCCGACTATTGAGCCCTGCAATAAAGGAGCTCTAATCCCCCTCCTGCGGGTCCATGGAGCGGCCACTGTAAACTGAGCCAGGCCACGCAGCCAGGCTGAAACAAGGCCAGAAAGCAGCTGCTTCTCCCAAGCTAAACTGCTCACCAGGCAGCACCGGCCCCGGCCCAAACGGACACTCTGCCACCCCAACAGGCCGCCAGGGGCCCGGAAAGATCCACCGGAGTTCTGGCAACCTCCAATAATCTAGCCAGCGAAGGGAGGGCGGGTGGCAGAAGAATCCATCCAGCTTCCATAGGGAAGCTGGCCGCGCCGAAACTGGAGGGGCAGCGCCCGGCAATGCGCTGGTGCCCTTGCAACCAGGACACACTGCCTCCCCAATGGGGCTGCCAGGGGCCCAAACTGATACGCTGGAAATCCGATCACAGCTGCCACCACGCCTGCTGGCGCAGGGCGTGAGGGCAGCAGCAGGGGACCCACCGCCTGCACCAATCCGCCCGGCTTTCGTACGGTGACCAGAGGGACAGCGCTCGGCGGTGTTGCAACTGTCGCAGGAAGGCAACCCGGTGAGTTGGGATAGGAAAGGGGGGTGGGGGAAGGAAAGGGTCCACATCACCCACCGCCCGCGGAGCCCAACCGAGGGGACCTGCCAAAAGCAGGCCCTCCAAAACCCGCACCCCACACCACGCCAACAATCGCCCGCCTGGGCTGCCCATAGGGGCGACATGGGGAGCGGGGAAAAAGCCACGGTTCCCTGACTGCTCCGAGACTGACCTGCGACTTGCTTCTTTGAAGGTCAGCAGCAGAATGGATAGTTAGGGCTGGCCCAGGCACAAGCCTGGCCCGGCCTCCAGGAAAGCAATTTTGGTCGGAACTACTTCTTTATTCGGGGGAGGGGGACAAACTTCTCACCCTCCCCAGCTCGCAGGGGAGGGAAAGCGTGCTCTCTTGGTTTATATCTCAGGTAGAATGAAGACAGAAAAAACAACATTAAACACTTTAAACAGTTGTTCAGAACATCTTCTATGATGTGTTTATTGATTACCTCGTTTGTTCTAATTGTGATAATTGTTTTTAATTGTCTTAACTATGACTGTCTATTATGTGGAATTGTAACTGTATAGGCATCAAACGGTGCCTTGTTGTGTAAGCCGCCCTGAGTCCCTTCTCGGGGGTTGAGAAGAGCGGGGTAAAAGTACTGGAAATAAATAAATAAATCTGGTTTCCATTTAAGATTTCTTGGAACATGGGGAAAAACTTCAGGTTAGCAAAGACCCTCAGTGCTGGGGAAAGTTCTCAGTGCTGGGGAAAAGCATGAGATTCAAATGGTGATTCAGAATTGTGTCATTTATCTATCCCTGCCACAGAGCAGCTTCCTTCTGCTTGTGCCCCTGGGCTGTTTTTAGATATGCGCTTACTCCTTCAATCTGAGTCCTCCTCTCTGAATGAAATTCCTTCTGTTTTCCACTGCTGTCGGGATTTGCTGTCATTGTGAGAACATGGTGAATGTTAACCTTTAACTGAATTGCCCATCACATTCCGGATGTCACTTGCATGGGTCTCTAGGAATTTGGCTGTCATAAGCATCTGATGCAACCATTAGGCTTTTCGGGGAAGGATTGCAAATAGCCATTTGCAATGGCACTTTTATGCCACCAGCACTAATACCACTCTTAACATTCCTGCTGGTTGTAAGGTACAGAAAGTGAGGGGCAAAGGAGGAGGAGGGAGGTAGAGAGAATGAGAAGATCGTCTACTTCTACACCTCTGTCTGCCTGGAAAGAGTGATTCTTCCTTCTTTCTAAACTTCAAATCATGTAAAATGCAAACAATGACAACTTTCCAACACACACACACACACACATACATAGAGGTACTGACAATTTTAAACGAAGCACTAAAACGAACAGATTTGCTGAGGGGCAAAAGAAATAAAGTGTCTTCCCTTAAATTTTTATTTCTGTCATCATGGTGCCCTGCTGTAGGGACCCTGATAAATGGCTGCCATTTACAAATGAATGAATGCGTACCTGTTTGTAAGACAAGTCACCTTGGATGCCATCTGTCATTCTCACAGAGAGCCTGCTTTCTATTCCTCACAGCAATTGAACAATGTGCCTGAGAGAAACTCTTTAAAATCATATCACTAAAGATGTTTTGCTAGGAATCTATAAAGCATCTTGGAGCTTGCTTCCCTATTATTATCGTCTCCTGCCACTTTGGTGCTCTTTCAGTCATCCTTAGAAACAACAAATAAACTCAGTCATGCAAGCACAGGACAGCTTTTAACCAGAAGAGGTTTTTTTCATTTTTTCCCTTCTCCACTTTTAATTACGCTTTGTGATTACCGCATGTATGTGTGTGTGCCACAGTTATATCAGAAGTGGTGTGCAGGCGGCGTATAAATGAATTTCTCAGGACTACAATAAGATCCACTGATGTCTATGCAATTCTTACACTTAATTTTTTGAAATTGGATTTTTTTTAGAAGCATGGATCACACTTTTTTTCTGCTACCAGGAAGCTTCGCTCAGTGGTATTCTACTTGGAATGCTTCTAGCAACAAATATAGGACAAGAGCATGCAATCTTTACTTATTTTCACCAGCTGCTCCCCTGCCCCCAAAATCATTATTTTCCTGCTGTTTGGAAAGTCCCCCCAACCTTTGGGAGGGATGAGGAACTACAAAGAAAAAGAATCAAGGAAATTTCTCTTTCTCATACCACCAGTAGAAAAGCTCCACAAGTTCAGAAGTCTTCCTTTCGCTGCAAGGAAACACTGAATCTGAACCAGAGAATCAGCAAATGCCATACTATGATGACACTCATGAATTTGATTAAACTCATAGGACTTCTGCTAACTCAGATCAAGTGTGATGTTGGATCAGAGAGATTCTACCTAGTCCAGCATCCTTCTGCTTCAAAATGATAAGCCAAATGCTTCCAGTAGCTCAAAGCATGGTAGGAAGTCAAATTGTCCTTTCTGCCTTGAAACATCTCTTACCCCAAAACAAATATTTAGCAGATTGTTTTTTTATTCTGAATCTATCCTAGAGTGAACAGACCTCTTTTGGAGGTGAGAGAAGGCAATGAGAAGGCAATGACTCTCTCATCTCTCATAAAGTTACTTTAGAGATGAGAGAGATATTTTCATCCCATTTCCCCTCACTTATCTCCAAAGGAACTTTATAGCCCAGCTGTGTGATACTTTTTTTCTGTTTTATTGCTTTAAAATGGCCAATTGTTACTGGAACCTTCCACGACTCTGGTGAGGTGATACCTCTCTAAGAGATTGTTATATTTTACAGGGAAACACACTGGAGGCTAGTGTAGAAAGGGAGAGTCAGGGCAAAGACACAGATGACTTCATCGCAGCAGCTGCATGGGAGGCAGGAGTCTGAGAAGATCACCAAAATTAACAGTGCAGTCCTAACTCAAAAATCTGTTGAAGAGAATGAGAATTAGGTTAGGGGTAAACTCCAGTCCAGGGGTGAAGCTACTATACTACCACAAAGTAAGGCTAGAGTGGAAGTAGTACTAAATAATTTCCATAATCCCTAGCCTGGGTAGGGTTTGGATTCAACACAGCTTCAGCAATATAGTATCCATTCAGATAGTCCTAAACCATTTTAGCTAGACAGGAATATACTCCAAGTTATAGGTCATGGACACATGGGAATTAGTCCTGTGGAGGAGATGTTACATTTAATGATCTCCAGTGAAAGGAGACCAGAAGCCTTTGCAGCTGGTGCAAGGCACTGTGAAAGTGTTCATAGGGTAAGGATTAAAGACAATATAAGGCCGATATAATTAGCTCCCCCCCTAGGGAAATGTGGGATAGCTGTTTTGACTGCTTTCCCACATTCCCTAGGGTCAAGTAGCCCGGAGACATGGGATGGCAATCTCCTATCATCTCTCTCATGTTGTGGCTGTCCCCAGCTAGGACACCTTGCCTACCTTCTTTTGGATGCTCTGGCTGACATAATCAAGACACCATGTATTTAAGAAGGGATGCATAGTACAGTAAAGGTCCAGAAATTATGTGTAACAATTGTACAAATTTGTTTCATTCAAACCATGTGGGTATTCTGTCCTTAATCTAAAAATCCAGTATGCTTCCCTCCGTAGAAGTTTGTTGTGGAAATCAATTTGTTGGGAATGAGTGACCATTTCAAGGATATGGAACTTAAAGTGTTCTGGGCTATGGTGTGAATCATCAAAGTGTTTGTAGAGTATAGACTCCCTGGAATGATTTCTGATTTTACTCCTATGTTCAATAATCCTAGATCTTATCTCTCTGCGAGTTTGACCCACATAGGAAAGATTGCAACTACAAATGAGTAAATAAACTAATCCCTTTGAGGTGCAGGTCGCAAAATGGGAAAATTTGAACTGAAATGATAGATGTGGATGTACGAGAATTTTAGTTTCCACCAGTAGCGAACAAACTGAACAGTGTCCACAACGGTAGTTGCCGACCAAAACCGACCTAGGGGACGGGGTTCTGTGGGTTACATCTGAGTGTACTAATATGTCACCAATATTTTGAGTCCTTTTGTGTGCTATCAACGGGGGTTTCTCGCATCCCGGGATGTCTCTAATAAGATTCCAGTATTTCCTGACTGTTCTAATGGCCAGATTAGACATGCTTGTAAGAGTGAGTGGCCATATCAATCTATCAACTTCAGGTTTGGTTGTGTCCTTTAAAAGTTTAGATCTAGGGGTATTGGCAACTTTTGAAAACGATGATTGTATGATGTGTTCAGGATATCCTCTGTTTCTAAACTGATGTTTAGTCACTTCAACCTCATCATTGAAATCTTGGGGGGTTGAGGAGTTACGCTTAATTCTGAGCATCTGTGTATAAGGCAAGTTGTTTTTTAAGGCCCAGTGGTGGTAACTATTGTAATGTAACAAAGAGTTTCTGTCAGTGGTTTTACGGTGGTTTTTTTACTCTCAAACGGTCATTGTCTTTTATGACCAAGACATGTAGAAACACAAGGGATGTGGAGCTGATATTGCCTGTAAACTTAATGTTGAGGTGAATAGTGTTAATCCAAGATAATAAAGTAACTGCCTCATGGTGTGTATTGACAATGATAAAGATGTCATCAATAAATCTACAGTATTTAAGGATACTGTGTGCTACAGGATTATTCATATGGTTCAGAATTGTGTTGTTCTCCAAATTGTCCATAAATAAATTTGCTATAGAAGGCGCGACAGGGCTGCCCATGGCTACTCCTTGTACTTGAAAATAATATTTTTGATCAAATTTGAAATAATTTTTTTCAAGAATAATGTCAAGGAGATCCAGCAAGAAGAAAGTGGGCGGGTGACAATTAGACCTCCTGTTCAAGGTAGATTCACAAATACTACGTGCCTCCTCTATGGGAATGTTGGTGTACAATGATGTTACATCTACGGACATTAGAACCGCATCCGGTGGGATCACCAATGGTTCAATAATATTAATAAAGTGTTTAGTGTCTTTGACATAGGATGAAGTCTGTTTAACAAAGGGTTGTAAATAATAGTCCACAAATTTGGCGAGTGGTTCCAGAACAGAGCCTGATCCAGATACAATAGGACGGCCAGGAACTGGCCTGACATTCTTGTGTATTTTAGGAAGAGTATACAATACAGGAGTTCTTGGACATGGAGTATGCAAAAACTTGTATACATCCTCTGATATATAACCAAGCGAAAGCCCTTCTAATGTTACTGTTTTAATGATAGACTGGATATGGTGTGTGGGATCTTGTTCTATATTGAGATAATGTTCTCTTACTGACAGTTGTCTGTGGATCTCATTCATGTAATCAATGCGATTCATTAATACTATAGCCCCACCCTTGTCTGCCGGTTTCCATATAAGGTTTTTATCCTCCGCTAAATTACGCAAAGTTTGCCATTCATCATTAGAAAAATACGTACCGTGTGACCCTTTGTTTTTAGTAAATGTGTGACATAATTCTTCGCATACTGTTTTCTCAAAAACTCTGAGTCCTATATGATCAGTGGTAGGGAAAAAGGTACTACGCGGTTTGAAAGTGGTGGTAATACGATTTAGTGTGGTCCCAAAATGGTGTCTTAGTCTAATCGTTCGAAATAATCTAGCTAATTCTATGCGCATCCTAAAGGGATTATATTTAGGTTTGGGAACAAATGTTAGGCCTTTGTTGATAACATCTTTCTCCTGAGTGGTTAATACTCTATTGGACAAATTCACTACTAGGTCTTCCATTTCACGTTCGGGGCCTCTTGAAAAAAACGGGTAGGTTTATTCCTAATACGACCTGTACGTCTAGGCATATAAGTGTTGTCCCTCCTTGTTGAAGACATGCTGTGTCCTGAGCTGTCAGACATGGATCCAGTGTCTTCTTCAGAAGTGTACTCACTAAACATTACTTGTTTTCTAGAGTAATGGTTTTTGGAATATATCCACTGGTAAACTCTATTGTTGTTGTAATCATTTTCATCCCTCTCAAATTTTTTAAGTTTGAAAGCTCTAAGTTGTTGGGAAAATTCTTTAAGTTTACGTGTAAGGGCTTCCAAATCCATTTTAAACTGATCATCCGAATTGAGTTTCCCTAGCAAATCGTGGGATTGAGTTTTCACATAGGTAATCTCTTCATTTGAGCGTGAGATGAGAAGAAGCATTAAATCCTGTGAACATTTGTTGAGTATGGCTACCCACTTTTGATTAAAGGACACATCATCCTGAAACATTCCTGGAGGTTTGAAAATCCACAGTCCCCTGGGTATCCTATTGGCTCTAATATATTCTGCCAGTGTAGATGCATGTAGATCCAATCTGATTTCCCTACGTTTTCATTTTTCATGCTCTCTGTACCCGTGTTAGGGTTGCTGGAGGTAGATTCTCCAGCCTCAAACAGTGATCTGTCTTTGATTAAGGATTCCTTAAGATTGTCATCAAAACTTAATCCCTGTAGCCACTCTGCCATGACAAAGCTATTGCTCTGTAACAATATACAATAATATAGATGGGTTCCTGAGTGAAATGTATATAACAAAAATACCACTTGTATAACATAAACAATGATATAATTCAACAACAGTATATAAACATGCTGCACTGTTAACCTCACAGCGACAACAATCAGTATGGTGCAAACTTTTAGTACAGTTGTATTTTCTTATAAGTAGCTTGAGTAACAGCCTACCACAATTCAACAACATTATATATACACATGCTGCACTGTTAACCCCACAGCGACAACAAACAATGTGGTGCAAACTTTTAGTACAGTCGTGTCTTCTTATAAGTAGCTTGTGGGACAGCCAACCACGACCGGTTTCGGCCTACCTCAGGCCTTCCTCTGGTGGACTGTAAGTGTACAAATCACGTTTTACTACAGTAGCATACATATAGAACATCTGTATCATTAAACATCATAGGTTACAATACACTTTAGTACTTCCAAAAGTTATACACTTGAACAATAATACATTTGATAATACATTTAAATACTTACAAAATTATGCACATGAAAGTATGTTCTCCACGGGAGATACAAATCTTTTTGGGTTGGTATCTATACAAAAGGAACGTAATCAAGACACCCACATGCTAATGGAAAAAAGGGTGAAGCAGCACTCTGACTGACATTGCTAGAGCAGCCAAGAGTAGGTAGGCAGCAGGTCGCAGATGGGGACAGCCATGACTTTTTTTGGGGAGGGGGGGGGGCTTTGGATGGCTTCCCAAAAGGTCCAAACCATGAGCAGTAGGGATTCCCTCCCACCTCCAAGTCAGTTGAGGAAGTCATTTTCTGGATATCATGTGAGTCTGATCAGGTGTCAATGTAGAAGGGTAACTGTGTGTGGTTTTTGGAGTATTGCAGATTCAGACCACTCTGGCCCTGGCTTATTCTATTATTCTGCATCAGTAAACTGAAAAAGGAATGAATATGAAAATGAATCAACCAACCACTTCATATCCATAACTGCAATGAGTTTCCCCAAGTGTTTAAAACCTCATTGCTAGTAAGGTTTACTTTTAATTTTATAGTGTCACTTGTAAAAGAAATAAAACCAGGTTCCTAATTGACTTTGGAATGTACCCTACTTAGCCTTTGTTACCATAATTTCTTACTTCTTCCACCAATGACATGATCTTTCTTTTTAAATCTTAGAGAGCCACTGATTTCCTTTTTATTATGCCACAAGCTGTAATTCGCAAAATGAGCCGAGATTGTACTTTCTGTTATTTGCCATTTGCATTAATGTTATTGCTCCCATGAAAGCCACTGACAATACAGTGTAGTTAGGCATTAGCTGTAGCTGCTCTAATGTTAAAGAGCATCATGCGGACCTGCAGGAAAAAAATGAGGGAAGCTTTTATTTGAGAAGGTAATTGGAAGGCAAAGAATTTTCAGTGATCCTAAATCAAAACACCTCCTTGAATTTTTCAAGGATTATGCAGTATGCACATATCTCTGTAAGAGGAAAAACAAATGGTTCTGGAACTTTTAGTTATTTCATACTGAAGTTTCTTTGTCTGTTTCATTTTTAGGCATAAATTTAAATACACATATTGTTCAGTATAGTGTGAATGCCTCAAACAAGCATTTGTAACTGCTTCCTCGTGGGTAAATTTTTAAAAACTACAGAATATCTTATTCAATCAGCTTAGATGCCCTTAAAGGGTTTAGATAAGCTATGGGTTCCTGTTAATTATATACTCAATGAGTGCTATTCTTTAATAACAGTGAGTGCTATTCTTTAATACATTTCACTACAGTGATGTCACAGAATTTGTAGTCAGAGCTTAGTTTTGACATGTTTCTAATCTGTCTGATAAGCAATGGGCATACCAGAACAAATACCCCACCATTAAGGAGACCCTTAGGGAGTGGTATTCAAAGGCATCATTGTCTTGTCTTCATCTGACTCATTTGAGAAATGATCATCATACATTTTCCTTCCTTATGTTTAGAGGAGTACATTATTCTCTCCATTTAATCATATTCGTCTTCTTCTTCTTCTCAAACAGGCCTCCAAGATTGTGTATGAATAGGCATTTGGAATACCACTACAATCTATGTCTCCCATCCAAGACATATTATTTGAGAAAAAGTACCAGCTTGGGTTTTCTCCTTAGATCACATCTGCAGATCACATACAGAGGCTGACTGAACTGCAAATTTAGTTTTCAGCATCATATTTAGTTTATAGCATCACAGTCTCCACAGGATGCAGCAAGTTTGTTAGGGGGACAGGAGACGCACTCATTCAACAGAAAGGAACTGCTGAAAAATTCACAAAGGACCTCAAAGAGACTACAACTTCTGCTCTCGAGAGCTACTCCATGAGGTGGTTCTACCACTCTACACTGCTTGCATTACTTTAGGGTGGTAGGACTGGCTTTGACATGAAGCACATCCTAGAGCAGTGGTTCCCAACTTTTGGTCCTACAGGTGTTTTGGACATCAGCTCCCAGAAATCCCAGCCAACTTACCAACTGTTAGGAATTGTCGGAACTGAAGTCCAAGATACCCGGAAGATCAAAGGCTGGGAACCACTGTCCTATAGGGATTCCATCCCACAACTCTTCCTCACTCTAGAATTAAGCTGAATCTCCAAAGTCTGATCTTGCCATAGAGATAAATCACTTGTTGGCTCTTTCTATCATGCCATCACAGCTGTCTCTTAAGATCTCTATGCTATAGAGGAATGATGCTGCTACAGTCCCCATGCTACTGAGGTTAGAGAAAGAATCAAGCAAAACTCTCACTGCCCAGTTGAAGGAACACTAAATACATGATCCCCCCCCCCCCTTAGTCTGTATTATACATCTTTTTTCCTGTTCCTCTCTTCCTTCTCTTTTGCAAGCTCTCTGTGCTGTTCCCTGAGCTGTCAAATTAAAATGTTAAGCCCCTTGGGAAAGGGGACTTTCTGTTTTCGGTTATTTTATTTTGCTTATGATATTCGGCTTTGTGACATGCTGTATATTACAGGAATCACATTTTATACATTTTTCATCTTAACACTCTTCAAAACTTTGCAGAAAAGGTCTCATTAGGATTGCAGCTTGCTCGATGAACCTGACCAGTCAAAATGCATGCAGTGAAGCAAATAAATGGCAGACTTGAAACCCACAAAGGCCCTTTCCCCTCCTTTATCTTGTCATTGTTGACTCATGTACATGGTAAATCAAAGTAGTACATACTGAGATCTTATCCTCATTAACTGCAAGAAAGGTCAGTGTCTGTGTAACACTAAAGCATATGTCAGATTAGAGAATCAGTATTGTTATTATTATTGTTAAGATAACCATATCTTCAGGATATGTTTCATTAAACTATTTTGTTTCAAATACAGATGGTAATCAGCAGTTGACCTTTTACAACAAAAGAAATAGTCTTGCTGACATTCTCATGACAGGGATAAAAAGAAAGCTGGTTACAGAGTGCTGCATTGTAGAATTTATCTGTGTAATTGGGATATAACACAAGTGAAAAGCTGACTTTTATAAACATCACAGCATCACTGAAATTTATCAGATGGGTGCTAAGATCAGCTGCCAGTATGAGCTTTCAAAGTGTAAAGCATTTTCTTTCAGCCTTCTTAACCAGACTAGCACAAGCATCCTTCAGTTTCATTTGTATCTGTACTAATGTCACTTGCAGATTTGTCAGTTAGATTGTCAGTCATTATTAAACTAATTTAGGTTTCAGCCAGTGGTAACTGGTGGCTCTTATGCCTGTGGTGTAGTGTATCTGCTTTGAGTTTTTCTTCCAGGCTAACTCATATCCCAGAGTAGCTCCACTACCTTAGAAAAGGTCTGACATAAATTCCAAAGTGGATTCACAGCACTCCTGCTATGGAAGCCACCATCCATCAGTGGCTCTGTTATGTCAGTGTGTTCAGCCTGTGATTATGTATGATCATGTTGATTTGGATGATGGGAATTATGTTCATGTGGACATTCCTGAAGGGAATGGGGATGTTCATTTGGTTTCTGGGCCAGGGTCTGGGGATGAGAAGCCAGAGAGGTATGAGTTGCTGCAAGGGCCTGAATGGAGGTCACAGGTCATAGAGGCCTGAGTTTCTCCAAGAGGATTCTCAAGGTCTCAAGCTTGAGAAAGGCTTTGTGCCTCAGTTCTCTGATCTAGGAATGAAACTGATGTTGAGCTCCCAGGTGTAGAACTCAATGAGGGGAGTGAGGCCTTGAACAGGAAAAGATGTTTCAGTCAACAAGGACAATTAGTACAACAATTAAGGTGCTTGGCTAGACTCCAACAGAAGTTGGAACTGAAAGCAAAATTAAGAAAGAATCCATTTATAGCTGTTTGGGAATTAGGGCAGGGTTTATAAGTGACTAGTGAGAAATATTGCTTCAGTTCGGATTCACGTCAGGTTTCCAGTGTCAAGGTCTATCCGTTTCTTGTTTATTCTTTGGATTATGCCTTTGTTCTGTTCATTGATTCAAGTGCCTTTGCTGTTGTTTTATGAATTCAATTGCCTAGTTTCTTTGCCTCGGTCTTCTCACAAAAAGAAAGTCATCTTCAACCTCAGCAAGACGGAGTGGATGAGGGATTTGAGGACATCCAACTCCAAATTGGGAAACAAGTCGTACAGGAATACCTGGCCGCTCTAAATGAGTTCAAGTCCCCAGGGCCAGATCAACTACACCCAAGAGTATTGAAGGAACTAGCGGAAGTCATTTCGGAACCATTGGCAACCATCTTTGAGAGTTCTTGGAGAACAGGAGAAGTTCCAGCAGATTGGAGGAGGGCCAATGTGGTCCCAATCTTCAAGAAGGGAAAAAAGGATGACCCAAACAACTACCGTCCAGTCAGCGTCACGTCAATACCAGGCAACATTCTGGAAAAGATTGTTAAGGAAGTGGTCTGCAAACACTTAGAAACAAATGCGGTCATTGCTAATAGTCAACATGGATTTATCAAAAACAAGTCATGCCAGACTAATCTGATCTCTTTTTTCGATGGAGTTACAAGCTGGATAGATGCGGGGAATGCCGTGGATGTAGCGTACCTGGATTTCAGTAAGGCCTTTAACAAGGTCCCCCATGACCTTCTGGCAAGGAAACTAGTCCAATGTGGGCTAGGCAAAACTACGGTGAGGTGGATCTGTAATTGGTTAAATGGACGAACCCAGAGGGTGCTCACCAATGCTTCCTCTTCATCCTGGAAAGAAGTGACGAGCGGAGTGCCGCAGGGTTCCGTCCTGGGTCCGATCCTGTTCAACATCTTTATTAATGACTTAGATGAAGGGATAGAAGGCAGGATCATCAAGTTTGCAGACGACACCAATTTGGGAGGGATAGCCAATACTCCAGAGGACAGGAGCAGGATTCAAAACGATCTTGACAGATTAGAGAGATGGGCCAAAATTAACAAAATGAAGTTCAACAGTGACAAATGCAAGATACTCCACTTTGGCAGGAAAAACAAAATGCAAAGATACAGAATGGGGGACGCCTGGCTCGAGAGCAGTACGTGTGAAAAAGATCTTGGAGTCCTCATGGACAACAAGTTAAACATGAGCCAACAATGTGTTGTGGTGGCAAAAAAAGCCAATGGGATTTTGGCCTGCATCAATAGGAGCATAGTGTCTAGATCTAGGGAAGTAATGCTACCCCTCTATTCTGCTTTGGTTAGACCACACCTGGAATATTGTGTCCAATTCTGGGCACCACAATTCAAGAGAGATATTGACAAGCTGGAATGTGTCCAGAGGAGAGTGACTAAAATGATAAAAGGTCTGGAAAACAAGCCCTATGAGGAGCGGCTTAAGGAGCTGGGCATGTTTAGCCTGAAGAAGAGAAGGCTGCGAGGGGATATGATAGCCATGTATAAATATGTGAGAGGAAGCCACAGGGAGGAGGGAGCAAGCTTGTTTTCTGCTTCCCTGGAGACTAGGACGCGGAACAATGGCTTCAAACTACAAGAGAGGAGATTCCATCTGAACATGAGGAAGAACTTCCTGACTGTGAGAGCCATTCAGCAGTGGAACTCTCTGCCCCGGAGTGTGGTGGAGGCTCCTTCTTTGGAAGCTTTTAAACAGAGGCTGGATGGCCATCTGTCAGGGGTGATTTGAATGCAATATTCCTGCTTCTTGGCAGGGGGTTGGACTGGATGGCCCATGAGGTCTCTTCCAACTCTTTGATTCTATGATTCTATGGATTTCTCTGGACTTTTTATTCCTGTTTCTTTTTTTATCAATTGGACTACTTTTTACTGTGGATTGCTTTCTATTTCTTTGAGCTTCTTATACAGTAGCTATATAAATAAAAATGTAATGTTCGTTTTGGGATTAACATAACTCAAAAACCACTGGATGAATTGACACCAAATTTGGACACAAAGAAGAGACTTAAAATGCCAAAAAACAAAAATTATATTACACTGCATACGCAAAACCACACACACATATATGCAAACACACACATACACAGACTGGGCCACAGCAATGCGTGGCAGAGGATGGCTAGTACTTAATAAAGTGCTTGCTGATTTTACCCAGCTGGTGTGGTACATAAAGTCAGAGGTGATTCTGCTCTGGCATACGACAGGCTCCATCTATGATCTCTGGCTGAAGCCGGTCCAGAACAAGTCCCACTGAAGCATCATCCATAGAACCACTTCTCAAATCTAGCCTCTGGTTATACAGCCTCATCTGGAGAGAGGGACACAATTCTAGAGGTAACAAGGTGTGTAAACTGGGTGTTATGCACTAAATTTGGAGGCCCAAATTACTAGAGTGATCTGTGACCACCTCTGTTGTGCATGGTCATTAAAGTAATCTTAATGTCCATGTACTGATAATATCATCTAGATTGCTGCAACATGCCCTCAGCCATATCTTGATCATGGTGTACAAGGAGATCCCGAGAAATCTTGTCAAATGATTTGCTGACACAAGGCATAAAATGCATTCTCAAGAACTAATTAGAAAACTAGCATTTGGTCTGTCAAGACTTTTCTCTGGCAAAATCATTTTGACTGTAGTGAGCAGTTCATTTTTCTCAAGATACTGACAGATCTGCAGGCTAACAATCACTTAAACAGATATCTGATTTTGGCATTATGTGACCTCGACTGTAGTTTGAAAGTGTACACAAGAGCTAGCCATCACCAGCTTTCTGGCACCTCACCCATTCTCCATGGATTCCCAAAGCTTGCAGATCACATCTAGTTAGGAAACATAATGGAGGGCACAATGGAAACTACTTTATATCAAGTCAGATTACTTGGTTATCTAGTTAATAATAATAATAATAATAATAAAAAACTTTATTTATACCCCGCCACCATCTCCCCAAGGGACTTGGAGTGGCTTACATGAGGCCAAGCCCAACAGTACATCAATAAACAAAAACAATAAATAGAATACAATTAATATAAATCACATATAAACAATAACCAATAAACAATAACACACAAGGATTTAAAAACCTATGACCGGGCCAAATGTAATAGTTTAAAAATTAAAAAAAATAAACGCTGGGCATGAACAAGATAGGATATAACTGGTATAGGGTTTTCAAAGAGAGATGAGGAGACACAATCAATCCCAAACCATTAGTAAAGTGCATTCTGAGAGCTAATTGCTGAGAATTTTCCTTATTCTGGGAAGGCACACTGGAACAGCCACATTTTCAGGCTCCTTCTAAAGACTGCCAGAGTTGGAGCATGCCTGATGTCCCTGGGAAGTGAGTTCCAGAGTCGGGGGGCCACCATCGAGAAGGCCCTCTCCCTTGTCCCCACCAATCGTGCCTGCGAAGGAGGTGGGAGTGCGAGCAGGGCCTCTCCAGATGATCAAAGAAATCATGTGGGTTTGTACACAGAAATGTAGTCACACAGGTAGGCGGGTCCCAAACCATTCAGGGCTCTGTAGGTAAGAACCTGCACCTTGAATTGGGACTGTAAAATGAACGGCAGCCAATGGAGCTCCTTAAACAGGAGGGTTGACAACTCTCTGTAGGTTGCATCAGTTAGTAACCTGGCTTCCGCCTGCTGTACCAATTGAAATTTCTGGGCCGTTTTCAAGGGCAACCCCACGTAGAGTGCATTACAGTAATACAATCTGGAGGTGACTAAGGCATGGAACACCCTGGCCAGATCTGACTTCATGAGGTACGGTCGCAGCTGGCGCACAAGTCTTAATTGTGCAAAGGCCCTCCCGGCCACCACCGATGCCTGAGCTTCAAGCATAAGTGATGAGTCCAGGAGGACACCCAGACTGCGGACCTGTGACTTCAGGGGAAGTGCAACCCTGTCCAGCACAGGTTGCCACCCTATACCCCAATCCGGCTTACGATCGACCAGGAGGACCTCTGTCTTGTCGGGATTGATCTTCAGCTTGTTCCTCCTCATCCAGATAGCCACAGCGGCCAGGCACTCATCCAGCACCCGAGGGGCTTCCTTGGAGTTGGGTTGAAAAAAGTAGTAGAGTTGTGTGTCATCTGCATAAAGATGGCACCCAACTCCAAAACTCCAGATGACCTCTCCCAGCAGTTTCATGTTGATGTTGAAAAGCATAGGGGACAGAATGGAACCTTGCGGGATCCCACAGGTCAAAGGCCAGGGGTCCGAGCAGGTGTCTCCCAGTTTCACCACCTGGGAGCGACCCTCCAGGAAGGACCAGAGCCACGACAAATCCATGCCTCCAAGGCCCATCCCGGAGAGTCATCCCAGAAGGATTCCATGATCAATGGTATTGAAAGCCGCTGAGATGTCCAAGAGAACCAGCAGGGTGGCATTCCCCCTATCCAGCTCCCTCTTCAACACTTGTTTGCAGATATTGTTTGGAATATGTCTTTCACAATACCTGTTACCTTGTAATTTTCACTGGAGTTTCCATGGATGTAAATTAATATTTTCTACATGCATAGCTAGTGATTTATTCAAATTCCTTTTGAGATTGATATATGGGGGGAAAGATAGGACTGAATTATTCTATTTCTGTAAATAAGCAGAACCATAACATGAGGCAATGAAGAGCTATGGCTATAGACTACAGTGTGTCACCTTTTCTAGGAGAGTTAAAGGAGAAATTAAATAAATTAATAGATAAACAATAAATAAAACAGAGCACAATAGACACCAGCACACATACCTTTAAGTGAAAGTCTACATTCAGCATTGCAACTTTGGTGAAACTATCAACTTGATCTCAACCATTTTTACTCAAGTTACACACAAAATATTGAAAATAGCAGCAGTACACAAAGGGTCTAGAAGTGAATTGAGAAGCAGAAGCAGGGAAGACATTTTCATTTCAATATTGGGCCAGTAAGAAACTTGCAAGCAGTTGGCAGCAATTGTGGCAATTGTACCACTCATCTAGTTCTGGTGAGCAAGTGAAATGGTATAGAAGGTCTTCAGCTCACAAAATGCCTGCTGGCAATTTTAGGCTTTCATGGAAGACCTGAAATAATTAATTCAGCTTATAAGTAAAAGTTCAGATTGGATGACTGGGAGAGAAAGGTCACCATGATTTGAAAGTATGCCTCCCAGGGAATCCATGCAACCTCAAACAAATAGAAAAAAAGTCATCTGCTCCTAACTAGCTGTCAAGATTTTATTGTGTAATTCCCCATCAAGACACTGGAAAATGTCCTACACAGTTGCTAAAGTGTTGTTATTGCTGCAGCACTGGTTTGTTAGCCCTTCATGTGCTTGATAGTATAATTTTGGGTCACAATCAGTGTGTGATCTTGAAGGAGTCATAGGACTCAGTCATTTTTTACAAACTTTTTTCAGTCCTGGTTGCTGTGAGTTTTCCGGTCTGTATGATCACGTTAGGAGCCCCCAGTGGCGCAGTGGGTTAAAGCACTGTGCCGGCAGGACTAAAGACCGACAGGTCGCAGGTTTGAATCCGGGGAGAGGCGGATGAGTTCCCTCTATTAGCTCCAGCTCCTCATGCAGGGACATGAGAGAAGCCTCCTACAAGGATGATAAAACATCAAAAATCATCCAGGCGTCCCCTGGGCAACGTCCTTGCAGACGGCCAATTCTTTCACAACAGGAGTGGTTGCTCCTGACACGACAAAAAAAAAAAGATCATGTTCCAGAAGAATGCTTCTGGAACATGGCCATACAGCCCAGAAAACTCACAGCAACCCAGTGATTCCAGCCAAGAAAGCCATCAATAACTTTTTTTCAATTCTGTTGATCAATGACTGGTGATGTATAACATTGTTATTTTCCTCTTCTGTTTCTGTTAGCAAAAATACTATAATATTTCCAAGTCCTATTTTTTGTCCCCAAATCCCAAACCTTCCAAACTCACTCAAACTCCAAAACTTCCCATTATTCTTTCTGCCAGAGATTATATCATGCCGCAGATATAGAAAAAAATCATTCCAAAGGGTGGGAAACAGGCTCAAATGAGTTTGCTCAGACCCATGGGTTTATTCTCTCAGAAAATGTTCATGAAATTATTTATTCTGACCTTTAAAAGTTCCTGAAGAAGAAGAAAAATCAGATGCTCTGAATATGTAAAGAACAAGAACAATGCTAGTTTTTGATATACCAAGATCAGTGATAAGAGGATCTCTGCTGTTATAATAACCTTGTGCTCTGTCCTTTGAAGCCATTCAAAGACTTAGTTGCTGCAGCCCACGCACCTTGCTCTCACTTATCCGCTTTGCAGTGCTGCTGCTTTTGTTTTTCTGGGAGCAGCCTGATCTGATCTAATCTGCTCTGTCTTCTTATATTGAAATTAACAAGCCATATACCCTGAGGCACAGGCTATATCTATGCCAGTGAAGCACAAATGAACTTGAACATGAGGTCAATCAACTGCACAAAATACATCACACAGTTATTCCAGGCCTCATGCTGTGTCTATAATTGCCCCTTGTTCTGTCATTAGAGCTCCCCTACAAGTCATTATTTTGAGTCAGCAAAGCTGCAGGGAACATTCAGCCCAACGGTTAGTGGAAAGCTGGATAGATAATATAAATATCTCCCTATACTCACATACAAGAAGCAGGTATTTAGATTAGCTCTTATAAAGTGTACAGCTGTTTAGTCCCTTTACGAACCCAAAGCAAAGCTATAATCATGAAATGTTCAATATGGGTTCTTTTTTTAAGTGTTCCCCAGGATGGAAGTAGGGACTCCACAAGCCAACGTTGTTTTGAAGCAAAGGAGCAGCAAATGGACCCCATGCCCTCCATTATGGTTTAAAACCCAGCTTTATGAATTGCAACCACTGAAATGCTTTAAAAAATCACAAAGGCATCATAAAAGTATGGCCTTGAAAGTTCCTTTAAGTTAACTGAGCACGCACAAAAGAAGGCTTGCTACAAGTAATTGTTAACTGGTTGAATCCAAAGGGTGTTCACCAATGCTTCCTCTTCATCCTGGAAAGAAGTTACTAGTGGAATGCCTCAGAGTTTGGTCCTGGGCCCAATACTGCTCAACATTTTTATTAATGACTTCAATGAAGATTTAGAGGGCATGCTGATCAAGTTTGCAGGTGACACCAAATTGGGAGGGATAGACAGTACTCCAGAAGACAAGATTAGAATTTTAAACAACTTTAACAAATTCTAGAACTGAGCTAAAACTAACAAAATTAATTTCAAAAAGGAGAAATGTAGGATACTACACTTAAGCAGAAAATAAATAAATATAAAAATACAAAGTGGGTGATACCTGTACCTCAAACTTTGCCCCCCCTTGCACGGCATTTGCTGTTGTATCCCAGGCAGGAACAACTCATCACCACAGTCCAATATAAATCAGCAAGCAGTTTATTGAAGATTATATAAAAAGCAAAGCAGTAGAAATGGAAGACTCCAGAGAAGGGCAACATAGAATCCTAGAGGAGGGGCGGAGCAAGATGGCGGAGCTGCAATAGCAATCTACAGCAGCTCCGGAGGAAAATCTTCCATCTGTTGAAATCCTCCCCCAGGGCAGCTCCAACGTACCCCAGCCAGGAGGGCATAAGCCCCTTACCATCCAAGGGTCGCTTTGAACCATCGTTACCTCTGGGACTCCGATCCTTGCTCCTGTTCTCCTTCGACAAGGAATTGAGGGGAAGACGCCACCACCATTACCAACACAGAAGAGCGGGTGGTAAGCAGAAAGAGCAAGTCACAACGGGCCTTCTCATAGCCTCCCCATAGCCTCCTATGGTCGCTGCTGTGGCTGCCGCCGCTCTCTGTTCCTGGAGGAGGGTGGCTCAGTGGCAGGTCGATCAATGCCTTGCACTAAGTCCCATCGCTATCCTGTGGGCAGGCTGCGGCAGCCATCCTCGGTCACTGTAACTGCCACCGTTTGCCTTCTGGCGGACGGCCTGACCTACGACAGACCGCCCATTGTCATAGCCTCCAACACTGCGGCTCCGCGGAAGACCAGGCTGTAGTAGGCCACTGCAGCCGCTGCTGCCACCATCGCCGTTGCTGTTTGCATCCTGCGAAGGGCTGATTTGCGGCAGGACGACCATTATCCTGCGGCTACCGCCACCATTATCTCACGGAGGATCAGGTTGCAGCAGGCCAGCCACCACCGCTGCCGCCGCCGTTCACCTCCACGGAGGCTTGAGCGGTGACAGGCCGACCATCATCGCTGCCGCCGGTACTGCTGTTGCCACAGAAGGACAAAACACAGCTGGCCGTCCATCGCTGCTGTTGTCGTGGTGAGTGCTGCAGAGGAAGAGTAGGCCGCGGCAGGCCCTCCTCCACCATCATCGCTGCTGCCGATATCACCAGGCCTCTCGGGACCCATTGTTGCTGCCGCCGCCCCTGAGTCTAGCCAAGAAGATCGGGCCACTCAGGAGAACATTCCCTCACTTTTCATACCGGAGGTGGGGGAAGAAAGGAGAACAGGAATCGCCACATCGCTGGGAGGGGGGAAGAAGAGCCCCTCCTCGTTGTTTTGAGCTTTTGCAGCTGCTGTCATGAATCTAACCTTTTGCCAGGAAGGCCGAAGCCTGGAAAGTCAGTAGCTGACATGTTCAGAGATAGGCTGGAGAGCTAAGAGGCAAGAGGGGGGAGTCAGCCGACTCCTGATTGGCTAAAGCAGTCAGGGGAGGAGCTAGCTTTGAGAGGGAAAAAAGGCTGTCTTATTTGACAAGCTGGGGAGTTGAGTTTTAAACATCGGAGAGTGAAGAAGTATTTTAGGGAGAGGGAGCTGAGAGGAATTTAGACAGGGAGAACTTTTGAAGTGAGCCTTGTAGTTAGAGCATAGGAAAGGCAAAGGTTCCTGAGTTACTGTGCTTAGTAGGGTCAGTGAAGGAAAGCCTAATTTTGCTCTGTGAGACAGTCAGTGGGGCTGTTCTCAGTGACACACTGTGTCAGAGTTAGTGAACAGTGTGAAGCAAGGAACTCACAGGGAACAAAAGTTAAAGTCTTGAGTGAAGACTGCCTGTTTAACCAGCTAAGCCTCAAGTAACCACATTAAGCTTTTGTACCACTCTTATTAAGAGTTGATTTGTTCACCAAGTTTCAATAAACCTGTTGTTTATTTCATCTTTAAACTGGTGTCTGCCTCGGTCTATTACAACAATTAGATCTCAGCTAGCCTAAAGACAACTTAACTTCAGTCCAGTAAGTGAGAGAAACAGCCATAAAGAAGAACAAAGGGCTTGAACCTAATTTTTCCTATTTCACATTCACACTCATGTTTTCCTCAGACCTATATTGAGGTGGTGGCGGCGAATCTATCAAATACATCGGTCATTATCATCGTTAGCACAGTTGGTCACTCAACAATATTACTGAGGTGGGACAAGAGAGTCTTTCCCCCTGGTCATAGTCATTTATCATTGTTAAAGTAGTGTCCAGCTGAACGTTAAACCCTTCACCCTGTTGGGCAGCGGTGGGATTAGTTTATCCCACCGCTGCCACCAGCGTTACACTGCCCTTTGCCATCTTTTATAATTTTAGTTTGTCTGTGTGTGTGTGTTTTATGTTGTTGTATGTTGTATGTTTGATAGTTTGTTGTATGTTTTATGTTGTTGTATGTTTGATAGTTTGTATGTCGTTGCATGTGTGGTTAATAAATAGCCAACTCGTACTCCAACGCTTGTACTCCACGGATCCAGGAAGCCGGACTCCTTGTGTTTAAATTGGCCCCTTTGACTGGGTGCGGCTTTAACCTAAGAAGACATCAACTTTGAAATTGCTCCATCACTATGTCACTTTAGCCTAGAGCACTTTATTAGATCTTCCTTTTATTCCGCCAGAGTCCCTGCTATTAACTGGTCCCAAACTATTTATCTGTGATTAAGTTGTTATACTTGCACTTTAGACATTTGTTCAAAGGCCCAGCACCAGTACTTAAGTTTCATTTTAGAAGGTTGACAACTATCAGCACTTTATATTTTAACTGTTACTATTTATACTATCTGTTTCCACCCATTACTGCACAAGTGCACTTTATAACTTTGGAATACTGGAGAGATCAGGAGACACAGAGGGGAGGAAAAGCTGGGGTCTAACCATAGATAATTATACAAATGACTGCTATCAAGAGTCAACAACTGGAACAAGAATTGAGAGGGGAGGGGGAAGTATCCTTGGGGGGGGGGGGATGGTTCTGCACAGTGTTTGACATACTTTGTTTGTTACAGCTCTTGTAAGAAGCATGGTTCCTAAGAAGGAATGAGGTTTGAGTGGTTGCATCAAGCGCAGATCAGCTCCCAATACAGCCTCAAGGCCTTCTAGGTTGCCCCAGAGAAGACACATTTAGTGTCGGAGGAGGCTTGATCCCTAATTGTTGCCTGGAGGAGTCCCACTCTTTCAGACTCAAGATATTATGTACAGGGAGTAACACTCTCTCAGCCTCATAGGAAGGCACAGGCAAACCTATACATTACTTTAATCCCCTTCCTTGTGACCTCTACCAACTTTATGGTTCTACAATTCTACAATTTGTTGATGTGGTTCTTAAGCCACGTGTTGCTCATTTGTGCAACAGGCAATGTGAAAATAATGTATTAACCAGCTTCTCTCATTTTATCCAACTTATTTACTACACCTCTTTTTTTTATAGAAAAAACGAAACAGTTAACATACAGAAATATATCTATCTTCCATTATTCTTTTTCTAAGATCCATAAGCATTCAGTAATTAGCTGGAATAACCCATTCTTCTGAGATCTAATAAAAATAAAAAGAAGTTTGGATTGGATGAATCTATTGATTCCTACTTATCATTTTAGTTCTCTTATCAATTGGACTACTACCCTTTCTAAACAATTTTGGAACTTTCTCTGTGTATTGCCTTTGAACTAGATTTTGGGGAAGAAGAAATAAGAAAGAGTGGTCTAAAGTTTAAAGATTCAGTGAAGAAGCAAGAACCTTATTTTGGGTACCAATTGGCTAGTTAACGAGATCGACTTAATATGCCCTCAAGGCTGATACAAAAATAAAATAAAAAGTGTCCCTTTGCTACAAGTTGCTTTAGACGGATGGTTGAGATTAGACTACACTGCCAGCTTTTGTCAATGCTGATTGTGTGTGGGACTTAGGGGCCCATCAGCACTACACAATTATAGTGACATTATTCTATTTTAACTACCATGGTTACATCCTGTGGGATCCTGTGGTTGCAGCTTGGTGAGACACATAAATGAAGCTCTCTGTCGGAGAACCCTAAAAGTCATCCCCTCCATTGCCAATCCCAAGATTTCACTGGATGTGGCCATAGCAGATAAATGTACCACTGTAACGTGTTGTGGTAATGGATCCCAGAACTCAGGCCAGAGAACAATTATATGAGATTCTTCTGGGTGAAGACACACAGTTATTTCCTGTGTGTTTATTACTCATTGTGATTTCTCTCTGTGTGGTTTTGTTAGTTATTTTGGAATTTATTACAGAACGCAAAAAAAAAAAATGTAATTGCTAATTATATACCTGCAGATGAAGTAAAAAAAACAAACAACAGTAAACAAGTAAGTGAGAAGCAGACAAGAAGAGAATAAATGAAGGCAAAAGATAAGGAAAAGGCAAAAATAAAATTAAACACAAAGGATTTTAGGAGGAAAAGGGGGAAACAATAGTGTTGATTCTGAGGTGGTATCTTGAAGAGCCAGGTACTGCTATACCTCAAGAGACTGTTTTAAGGACAGAGAAAGAGAGAGGAATATATCTTTCTGGTTCATTGTTGATGAGATTAGAGTATCAGAAACGGAGTTTCTAGGGAGACCAAATGAAGTACAGCTCTGCATGCATCTTGAATCCCAGCTCAGCTGGTTTGCTTTGCAGATGTACAGCACTACATTTCTGTGTATAAGCGAATCTTCCTTGTCTTGAATAGAGATTGAATAGAGCACATTTCAAGAACTGAGATTCCTCTGCATTTTCTTTCAAGCTTTTGTGTACATGATGAGCTGGAATAACCTCCATGAACTGAATTATCCTTCTGTACTCTGGTTCAATGCACATCATTATATTCCAGCACAGCTTGAGTGATTTTTAATGCTAAAAACACCAGCAAAAAATATGAATGTTACAAAAATATTGAAACAATACATTTAAACAAAAAAAAAACATACACTCCACAGGATCATAAATACTTTACTTTGTTTGGGCTTCAAGGTTAACAGTTACTTTAAAAAGGCAGAATTCCAGCCTTGGAATTTATTGTAGGCTGATTAAGAATAAAAAGTGTTTTTCTTCTTCTGGTAGTTGAAACTGACAAAGTTAGTCAAGTGTGCTTTGATTTCTGTTCCCCTCTATGATCTTATTAATATTCAGTTAAATTAGGGCAGGAAACTCATACCTAATAAAATAGCAGTTCAGTTGCTTACACAGAGTACGTTGTGAATATCCCCAGGCAAATATAATTGGTAGCACACGAATTGTAAGTGGAGAAAGAGGAAGACTTGGTTTGACTCAATTTTTAACTGTGTGATAGTATGGATTTTTTTTTTTTAAAAAAATGTTTCCCTAAAATATAACCATGTTAATATGAGTCTGTTCCCAATTTTTTCATGAACAAGCAAGTCCTGTTGAGCTCCCTGTAATATGAACAACAATAAACTTTGCTTGAATAAATTTTACCAAGAAAAGCCAATCATACAATTGCTTGCTATAAGTCACAATTTTATACCTTTGAGTAAACAAATGCCATTTTATGCCTTTAAAAAAATAATAATATCCTTAGCTTCAGTTGAGTTATCTTGATATACAATACAGGTATCATATAATGTCAGTCTTAAATAAATTGCACTGGGTGAAAATATGTTGCAGTCTGTGTTCAAGGTGCTTATGATTACACTTAATTAAATGGCTTAGGGCCTGGTTACTCAAGGAAGCACCTTTCTCTCTAGGCTTGACAAAGGATCGAGGTCTGTTGTGGGCCCCTTCTATGGCCCACCAGTATGATCCACACATTGCATGAAGACCAGGAGAAAGCCTTTTCCGTTGAGACCATTTGTGGATTACCTTTCCCTTGTCACTGGCATGACACTGACTTCATTTTGGTGTCAAATTAATATATGGCCCCTTGGTTTAATGGTTTCCTCCCAATTGTACATGTGGAAACCTCTACTTAAGAGCATCCCAACTTAAGGGTGCTTTGAGTTAAAAGCCACTGCTCAGCCCAAGTTTTGCTTTGACACAAGAGCAGTATTTTGAGGTAAGAGCAGGTACCAGAGAGCATGCTAGTGCAAGAGTACAGGGCTTTAGGGCTTCAAGGAAGCAGTCTTCGTGCCTCTGAGCCTCATGCTCTTGTTTGCCTTGGTAGATTGCTGTCTGCTTTGCTCTTGTCCACTATGAGGAACTTTGGGATAATTGATTTTGTGTGCTTTTTATTCCTTGTATGTTTGCCTTCATGAAGAGAAAGGGGGAAAGAAAGCAAGAGGGAGAGATGCTTGAATGAGAACACTATGTAGAAATCATGCTTCTGCCCCTTCACTTTGTGCTTCCTTGCCACAACTTTGTACTTCTACCAATTTAACGGTGATCTTTCTTTTTATTGTTCCATGTAAATGTGGATTATTACATTATTTATAAATTTGATCTTCTTACTTAAAAAAATAGGGAGGAGGGGGTTGGATCCTCTGAATGGATTAATAGCCACAGTGGCACAATGGGTTAAACTCTTGTGCTGCTGAACTGCTGACCTGAAGGTTGGCAGTTCAAATCCACAAGGCAGGGTGAGCTTCTGTCTGTCAACTCCAGTTTCTGCCAACCTAGCAGTTTGAAAACATGCAAATGTGAGTAGATAAATAGGTACTGCTTCGGTGGGAAAAGGCAAGAGACACTCCAAGCAATCTTGCCGGCCACATAATCAGGAGGCAATAATGCAGGCTCCTCGGCTTGAAAATGGAGAGAAAAAGCACTTCCCAGAGCCAGAGATGAGCACTGCCTCCAAAAGCCAGAAATGAAAAGAGAAGCCTCTGTCTTTGTGTGTCTCATTGTATATGATTGTAAAGGCATTGAATGTTTGCCTGTGTATGTAAAATGCTGTAATCCTCTGAGTCCCCTAGGGGAGCATGGCAGAATATAAATAAAGTGTATTGTTGTTGTTGTAATGGGAATTCACTTTGAGATAAGATCATTTTGAGTTAAGAGCTTGGACACAGAATGAATTAAACTCTTAAGGCAAGCTATCACTGTACAATACAACTGCCATATCTGCAGGGGATACATTCTTGAACCTTGTATGGACATGCAAAACTGTGGATAATAATGGATTTACTGGCATGAAGGGCTTCAGGCCTAGGAATTTATAGAGTTGTGCGGGAGGACTTTATCACACAAACTCACTATTCAATTACAAATATGATGGTGTAGCTGCAATGTCAGTTTGCCTGCTTCATGTGCGAAAGTCACTAGAACATGCCCAGAGAGGACATTTTCTTGTCAGATGTGAATAGATTAAGCCATAGATAACAGTCTCATAAATCCAGGGGTCATGGTGCAATTAATATGTTTTTGAAGGTGAATTATTTTTATTATTTAATATATATTAATTAGGAAGAACATTAGGAAGAACTTCCTAACTGTGAGAGCTGTTCAGCAGTGGAACTCTTTGCCCCAGAGTGTGGTGGAGGCTCCTTCTTTGGAGGCTTTTAAACAAAGGCTGGATGGCCATCTGTAGGGATTTTCCTTCTTGTTGTCAGGGGGTTGGACTGGATGGTCCACAAGGTTTCTTCCAGCTATATGATGCTATCTATCTATCTATCTATCTATCTATCTATCTATCTATCTATCTATCTATATGATAGACAGATATTGCATTAATTGAATTTATTGTGCACCACCCTAAGATCTTTAGATATGGACAGGGTGCACATATTTTAATAAACCAGAAATAACTAAAGTGAATATATTTCTACCCCTCATTTTTAAGCTCTGTATCAGGCTCACATCGTCTCTTGAGTCTTCAATAATGCTTACAGGAGGCTGCATACCTTTCTTAGCCAATCTATCCCAGTATTTTCCTCTTTGTTATTGTTTGTGAGTAGTCAAAGAGGGTGGGGTAGTCTCTTTAGGTGAACAAGGTTATCAGTTTTGGCACTTGAGACACATCGACTCACTTTCAATAAACTCTGACTTTTAAATGCCCCTGTATTTTTTTAATGTACTGTCATCAGAGCCACCATCTGTAATCTATATTCTAAGGCTTTAAAGTGCATAATCATTAATCCTTAACTCTCTGTTAGATAGCCTACAGACAATCTGCAAGAAGTCACATAATTTTAAGGGGGGGGAGAATGGAGTGTTTGTGTCAACACCTGATCAGAAAATAATCACTTCACACAATCAAAGTGCACGACTCCCCTAATTTGCATAGATGGCAGCAAATCAAGATGCCTGTTTATTTTTTACTGATAACCTGAACAAACGGTCACCTTGTCGAGCAGCTGTGCTTTTGTCTTTTAAACTCAATAAGCCGAGTCTCTTCGAAATCCAACATATTGCTCTCAAGGAAAATCAAAGGATCTGAATGTATGTTACAAAGAAAAATGTTCACACACTTGGCTGCATGAGCGACACCTCTGGTTGCCTAAGTATACAGGCCAGAAATATAAAAGTTTGGCTTTTTTTGTTTGGTTCATTGAACTAGAAGTCTGGAAATTCAGAAAGCCTCAGGCCTGCAAAATGTAATTTCTTTGTATTTCAATGAAAGGGAAACACAATCTGGGAAAACGCTTTTTAATTTGTAATTTGTTTTTGATGCTCACTCTAGTGTTTCCGATCTGAATTACCCACCATGAGGTTTGAAATGTAACTTGTTGCATTAATTATTGTTCATTAGAAATCAATGAGAACATTATATAAAATGTTCACAGAAGATTTTAAATGCCCATATATGTAACTTTTAAAAATAACTAAAAAATGTTAACTTATTGCAATAGTCCCACTTGATATGCTTTTCATTATGAGAGTGAGAGCAGGCAAATTAGACAAAGCAACTTTCTACAGGTTTATGACTTCTTGTTGGACCATGATGACCTTCCCCCCCAAAGGATTTATAGTTCACCAAGGGTTTTGCAATAAATATATTATTTTATTATATATATTTTTGTACTTTTGCTGATCCAAAGCAGTGGAGTTTTGGTGGCAGCCCCTTCCCCCTCATCCCAAAGATTTTATCATTCTAATCCTTCAATAAATTATACCAATTTCTCTTAACCTTCTGTGTAACTAGAATCTTTCTGTGTGATGTATCTCTTTCTTTGTCAGGGCAGGTGATGAGGATGAAGATGAAGGGATGCTTTGCCCATCATCTGAGCTAGAGGCAATCAGAGAGGAGTAGACCAACACTGAAGAATCAACCCTTGCAGAGAAGAACCAGGAGCCGTAGGGAAGTAGGGACAGAGAATTAGGGCAGGATCAGGAGTTAAGCATTCCAGATAGGCTGCAATTAAGAACTGATGCCATCTAACTGAGGTGATCTAATTGGTTGGCTCAGAGAATGGCCAATTGGTGAGAGCACTTGGGAAAGTGGCATAAATAGCTGGAGCTGGAAGTTTGCTGGGAGCAATGTTTGTGGAACTGCTACAGCTTGAATCTATGTTGGTGAACTCTTGAGTCTCCTTCAGGGTGAAAATGGTGGGATATAAATGCCATAAATAAATAAATAAATAAATAAATAAATAAATAAAGGTTGACTTTGATGACTGAACTATGTTTTGGACTACAGCTTGAATTGGTGAGATTGCTTGACTTTGACCCTTGGAAAGAACTCTGGAATATTTGTATGCTTTTTCATTGTTGGGCTGCTTGCTACAGAGTGCCTTTTGACTATGAGATGACGAGTGGTTAGATTAATAGAGACATTGTGTCAGGTCCATGACATTCTTTTTTATATAAAATGTATAAATATAAACTTGCTTATAATATGTAGCAAGATGTAGCCCAGAGACATTCACCTCTCTGTAACCCTGCTGAGAGATTTCCTGAGCAAAAATGTTGGGCAAATCCCTCTGGCTGTTTCCCAGCTACAGCAATCATCACAATCCATTGTTCATATATGCAGAGATAGAAAGTTTCCTGTGTCAGCCCTGGTAAGCCAGAAAATATTTGTCTAGTTAAATGGCTAACTTGAGGCTGAGAGATTGCTGACCACAGAAACAGAGGCTCAGAGTATATACATTCATAAATCTCTTTATTGATAGCTCAACCCTTGATTGCCAAGATTATCACCTTTTGTCTCAGGAACTTTGCATCTTGTTAATATAGTTGGACAGTTGAGCTAGTTAAAGCTTATGTTCATTTCTTTGACATTGTCTTCACAAAGGATGTCTCCTCCCAGGGGATGTCCCACCAGCTGAGTGGTTCCCCACCTGGCAAATGCCTGGTTGACATTTCTCCATGAAAGGAATCCCTACCTGGAGGCAGCAATGTGAACGGCTAATCAGGGCATGAATCTAGATCAGCTTCTCTCTCAGCCAGTCAGGGAAGGGAGCAGGAGTTTTGAATATCTGTTAAACTGTAAAAGATGTCTTGATTTCTCTGTATGTTTTATGCTTGTACATTCTGAAGCATCCACTTGTACTTGCATCCCTTTCAGCTCAATTGAATAAACCTCTGTGGCTTGTTTTCAACCTGTTGAGTGTTTTTCTGTCCTGGACCATTTGGTTTAGCTTGTGCTCATCAGACATGGATCCTTTTATCCATGGTCCTAGTTATCCACTACATTCTTAACGTGTTACTTCAAGCACTTATGTAGATCATGGCACAGTAGATACCATACTATTTTTGTATATACGAGCCTGAGAATTCACTTATAAGAGTTAATACAATGATCATCCATACTGTCCACTTTGAACTGGATTATGTGAGTCTACTCTGCCAAATAATCCAGTTCAAAGCGGATAATCTGGATTTTATACATCTGTGTAGAAGGAGCCTCAATTAAATGGCAGTGTCAAAGGGGCCTAGACTGCCCTATATCCCAAGATCATATCTCATATTATCTGCTTATCCCAGATTATCTGGCAGTGGAGACTCATATAATCCAGTTCAAAGCAGATAATTTGGGATCGGATCCTGAGGTATAAGGACAGTGTAGAAAAGGGCAAACTGTAGCATATCCAAAGCAAACAACAAGACTTAGGCCCCTTCTACACTGCCATATAAAATCTAGATTATCTGCTTTGAACTGGATTATATGTCAGTGTAAACTCATATAATCCAGTTCAAATCAGATAAACTGGTATCAGATTCTATGATATAGGGAAGTGTAGATCCAGCCAAAGTGAAAATATCAGGAGGTGACACACGTTAATAGCAGCAAGCCAACATATCCTGCTTACCAATCTGGGCATGCAACAAGTTGTATTGCAGTTGTCTGAGTCATTGTTTACACACAAATACTCTAATACATTTAGATTTATTTATCGTGTCATCAGCAACCATACCATTGTATTACATTTCTAACAGAACAAATCAAACACAGATATATTTTTTAAAAAACCCCCACAGATTTTGCAAACTTGGTAGTTGGTTAAATGTCCTTTGACCAGTATCTGGCCACTTGGAGTGCCTCTGGTGTTGCCGCAAGAAGGTTCCTCCATTGTGCATGTGGCAGGGCTCAGGATGCATTGCAGCAGGTGGTCAGTGGTTTGTTCTTCTCCGCACTCACATGCCATGGATTCCACCCTGTAGCCCCATTTCTTAAGATTGGCTCTGCATCTCATGGTGCCAGAGCGCAGTCTGTTCAGCGCCTTCCAAGTCGCCCAGTCTTCTGTGTGCCCAGGGGGGAGTCTCTCATCTGGTATCACCCATGGATTGAGGTGCTGGGTTTGGGCCTGCCACTTTTGGACTCTCGCTTGCTGAGGTGTTCCAGCGAGTGTCTCTGTAGATCTAAGAAAACTATGTCTTGATTTAAGTCATTGACGTGCTGGCTGATACCCAAACAGGGGATGAGCTGGAGATGTCTCTGCCTTGGTCCTTTCACTATTAGCTGCTACTTCCCGGCGGATGTCAGGTGGTGCAATACCGGCTAAGCAGTGTAATTTCTCCAGTGGTGTGGGGCGCAGACACCCTGTGATAATGTGGCATGTCTTATTAAGAGCCACATCTACTGTTTTAGTGTGGTGAGATGTGCTCCACACTGGGCATGCGTACTCAGCAGCAAAGTAGCATAGCGCAAGGGCAGATGTCTTCACTGTATCTGGTTGTGATCCCCAGGTTGTGACAGTCAGCTTTCGTATGATGTTGTTTCTAGTGCCCACTTTTTGCTTGATGTTCAGGCAGTGCTTCTTGTAGGTCAGAGTACGGTCCAAAGTGACTCCCAGGTATTTGGGTGTGTGCAATGCTCCAGTGGGATTCCTTCCCAGGTAATCCTCAGAGCTCGGGATGCTTGTCTGTTCTTAAGGTGAAAGGCGCATGTCTGTGTTTTAGATGGATTAGGGATCAGTAGGTTTCCCCTATAATAGGCAGAAAGAGCACCTAGAGCTTCGGAGAGCTTCTTTTCAACCATCTCAAAGCTCCCTGCTTGAGTGGTAATGGCACGATCGTCAGCAAAGATGAAACTCTCTGTCCTTCTGGCAGTGGCTGGTCATTTGTGTAGATGTTGAACATAGATGGAGCGAGCATGCTCCCCTGAGGCAGACCGTTCTTCTGTTTCCGCCATCTGCTTCTCTGGCCCCAGAACTCAACAAAAAAGCTCCTGTTTTGTAGCAGGTTTCCTATGAGGTGGGTGAGGTGGTAGTCCTTTGTGATATTATACATTTTTCTCAGGAGGAGGCGGTGGTTCACAGTATCATAGGCTGCTGACAAGTCTATGAAGACAGCTCCTGTGATCTGCTGCCTTTCAAAGCCATCTTCTATGTGCTGAGTCAGGTTCAGCACTTGCGATGTGCAACTTTTGCCTTTCCTGAAGCCAGCTTGCTGTGAGATCAGACAGGGGTCTATATTTTCCATAATTCTATGCAAAATAAGTCTCTCCAGAACTTTGTAGAGGTGGCACAACAGGGAGATTGGTCTGTAGCTTTTTGGATCATTATGGTCTGTGCCTGGCTTCAAGATGGCGATGACTCTTGCTTTCCTCCAGATTTTGGGGATCTGATAGGATGCAGTGCAGTTGTTCATCAGCTCCAGCTGATTAGATTTGCCTTGGGGAAAAAGAATTGGCAGCTTCAGAACTCCTTCCTGGAGGCTCTAATGTGGACATGAGTTGTTCAGCATGAACTTGAAAAAGTGACAGGCTTTATCTTCTGAAGTGTCCACATCTGATTGAATTGGTGAAATATCTCCTGTAGGCTAATCTCCTTTCAATACAGGGTTGAGAGCCTTGAGTTGTTTATGTTTAAAGAACCAAGCCTAGCCTCAAAGGATCAGTGTGTGAGGTGTGTGCATGTGTCCTGTGATCAGATGGAATGTACAAATGTACAAATGTACCCTTGTAGTATTATGGGGAATTCCATATGAGCTTACACTCTGGGAGCAATTATTGTTATTGTGTCCCACAGTTTGGTGTTTTCCCTTGCTAGCTTATCATTGCTGTGGAATGTCATTTTGAGAGTAAGCAATTCAATTGTATTCTTCTCTGGCACCCTTAAGACAAATTTGGTTGAAAGCCATTTTAAAACATTGACATAAAATTAAGCCACTAGAAGCATTCTCTGTAATGTCATTTCAGATAATGACACACAACTCCCTTTCACTGCAGAGGCATGCAGTGAGCTCGTGGTCATGCACAGCAAAGCACAATGTGATAGAAAGCAAATAAGGTGAAGCATATTTTGAGAAAAAAAACTGTTTCCTTATAGAAATACAAGCTCCTGTGTGACCTCTTTCCTACCTCATTTGGCTCTATAAAGGGCAACGGCAGGAGCACAAAGTTATCACATTTTTCCCCTTAGGCAAGCATCTGAGAGGGAGAAAGGCTTGAACAATTTGCTGAAAAGAAGTTTTCCATTTTTTTACTGCCTGCAAAATTGAAGGGAGCTTCATAATGAATAACAACAAGCATAAAGGAGACTAGGAAATGAAGAGATCTTTATTGCCTGGCATGCTTTTCCCCCCTCCAGTGGGAGCACATTTTGCACACACCTAACATGTCCTTCTCAGCTCAGAAGATAAAGAATTTCCTTCTCTTTTACTGTGAAGTGGATTGGATTTTGACTTTTCTTGAAGTAATGATTTGTGTTGTTTATGTGACAAGGAGTATCTGTAACAAAATGTCAGAGAATAGTATACTTTTGTTTATGATTCCAGCTAGCCAACCATACAATACTATTCTATTCTCCTTCCCTCTCATAGTCCAATTTCTAGTTCCCTAGATAGTCTGTATTCTCTGACCATTGAGTTCATTGATCCGCTTACCAGTTCCTTCCAGGATTCCCACTGCACGGCTCCGTGTGTGCGTGTGCGTGTGTGTGTGTGTAAATACAAGTGTATTTCTGTAAATATTGAGGTTCTCCTGATGCATTAGTGCCATTTTGGCTACATGACAGTTTGCCCTTGTTATATTTCAGTCAGTGGCAGTAAGATTTATAAAAACAGGAAAGTGTCAACAATGCTCCCTACACATAACATGCAGGCTAAGCCTAAGATTATGCTTTTCTGTGTCCAGCCATCTTTCCATTACTGAGAAAAGAGCACATGCTTGAACCTAAAGCACCTTGTTCTAAAGCAATTGCAAGTTATGAACCAGAATACATGGCAGCGTAAGTACCATTTTATCTCCCTTTACTCAGAGAGAAATTGCTTCTTTGCCCCAGAAAATAGAGCCTTTGGTCACTTTTAAGGGAGCCTGAACAAATCTTCAAGTTGTAATAACTGCTTCTTAAGTGAATTAACCTTGTTTCCCCTTGGGCTCAAGTTAAAGGAAGAGAAATCGTTGCCCATTACCTGGCAGAATTATGACATTCTGCTTGCACTGTGAGAAATTTACTATTGGCTTTTTGGGATGGAGGCGGGACAATTGTTTTCAGAGCACTACAGCAAGTGCCTTTGCACTTTAACCTCCTTAAGCATGATAAAATGCAGGATATATATGATATGAATGCTGAATCCCCTATGGAAGCAATAAGGAGGATCATTTCCGCTTTGTAGAAGCATTTATGAAAACAAACCTCTCTGATGTTATTATGCAATTTAGTGGCAATTCAGGACCTTGTGTCTGCTCAAAGGTGCTGACAGCCTCCAACTGATGGTCATTACTAATTTAATAAGCAGCCCTCAAAGCTGTTGCAAATACAAAAGGATCTGGCCTTACATGTGTAATGTGCATCGTGCATGAAATACTTAGCGCTGTTCTCTTTGAAACCTAGGAGGACAGTGATTAAATTTTTATGGTGCAAATTAAAATTTAAGATTAAAATACAAGATCAAAAGAATCCTTTCCCCCTACCGCCCCTATCCATGCTATTAAGAATAAGCCTCTTGGAAGACAGAAACTCAATGTCTTAGTGTCATGTCCTTCTCCTCTGGAGAGCTAGATTAGAACTAATCATCTCAGACTACAGAAACATATCTCTCTGCATTTTTTAAAATGAATGAACAAGTGTCTATTACTTTTTAATGCATTAAGTCATTGTGAAGTCATCCATTGTGAGTGCATCTTAGGAACCAGTTTGATTCTTCTAAAAAAAAAAAAAGAGGTATGTCCCAGTTCAGAAGCAATGCTACATATGAGGTGCTATCACTAGCAATAAAATTAACTGAAGAGTGCAGTTATTTGCCTTTAGTCCTCCAGGTGTTTTGTGCTTGAAGCCCTGTCAGCATGACCAGTGACCAATTGTAAGGGGTGCTGCCACAGGGAAATCCAAAATATGTAGAGGACAAAAAGTTGTAAATCATCAACACAACATCTCAGGATCATTCATAAACCCATTTTTGTATGGTGTTTTGCCATAAAGATGCAGGCCATGGTTCAATACTAACTGATTTTGTGCAATATTGTATGATATATAGAAAAGTCAATAAAATATGGAGGAAACAATAGAAAATTAACTGTAGGAAACAAGAAATCAATATCTGATAACTAGGTTTTGACTTCAGTACAGCTTTCCACATCTGCTTGTGTTTGTGCACACAATCATGATTCGGGCAATATAGTTGGAGAACACCCACAGGAAGTAATACAACTGATAAATATGATAAATAAAAAGGCTTGGGCAGTCATTAAAAAAAACCATTTGAACACAATACTCCCAACACAGAAAGCTGCAGTAACATTGAATCATCAAAGTTTAACCAGAATATTAAAGTTATAACTTATTAGTACTTCTCAAATAATACTAACCAGTATAACACAGTAGTTTAAACAACTTGCCCAGCTGCAGTAGGTTGATGTGGATAGTGGCATATTAAAAGCTATAACCATGGTCCTAATGAACCTTTTAAAAAGGGGAAATCAACATAATGGCTGACAGTTATAGGTTAAATTAAAAAGTGCAGTTTATCATGACATATTGTGAGAACAATGTAGAAGGCTTTGACCTTAAATAATTTGCAAATGACTTGGGGAGATGCTAGCAAATCACTATGAGGGCAGTTTGCAATGTACTTTCCATAGCTAAAGCCTAGTTTGCATCTCTCTATATAAAAGTCAAAGTTTGTATATTTGATGATTTGTGGGGTTGTTTGATTGGCAAAGGCTCCTACATGTATTGTTGAAGGCTTTCATGGCTGGAATCACTGGGTTGTTTTAGGTTTTTCAGGTTATATGGCCATGTTCCTGAAGCATTCTCTCCTGCTGTTTCACCTGCATCTGTGGCAGGCATCCTCAGAGGTTGTGAGGTCTGTTTGAAACTATGAAAATTGGGTTTATATATCTGTGGAAAGTCTAGGGTGGGAGAAAGAACTCTTGTCTGTTGGAGCTATGTGTAAATGTTTCAGTTGGCCATCTTGATTAGCATTTGATGGCCTGACAGTTTTTAGGTGTGCCTTGTTACTATCTGGGCTAATCCTTTGTTGAGAGGTGATTAGATGTTCCTGATTGTTTCTTGTCTGGAGTTCCCCTGTGTTTGAGTTTTGTTCTTTATTTACTGTTATAATTTTAGAGTTTTTTAATACTGGTAGCCAGATTTTGTTCATTTTCATGGTTTCTTCCTTTCTGTTGAAATTGTCCACAGGCTTCTTCCTTTCTGTTGAAATTGTCCACATGCATTGAAATTTGAAATTGTCCACATGTCTGGATTCAGTTTCAATTTATTTGCCCTCATCCAGATCATCTCAGCTGCCAAGCACCGGTTAAGGACCTGGACAGCCTTCTTGGGAGTAGGTGGAAAGGAGTGGTAGAGTTGGACGTCATCTGCATACAGATGGCAATAAACTCCAAAACTCTGGATAATCTCCCCCAATGGCTTCATGTAGATGTTAAACAACATGGGAGAGAATACTGAGCTCTGTGGGATCTCACAGGACAAAGACTGTGGGGCCAAGCAGGAGTCCCCCAGCAACACATTCTGGAAGCAATCCTCCAGGAAGGACTAGAGACACTGTTAAACAGTAGCAAGTCAATTACCATGAGGCACCCCCAGAAGAATACCATGGTCTATGGTATAGAAGGCCACTAAGAGGTCCAAGACAACCAACAAGGACACCCTCCCCCTTTCCAGTTCCCTGCATAGTTAATCCACTAAGGAGTCCAAGTCAAATTTTATTTGCCACATTCAAAAGAACTACTGCCATCATAAAAAACATCCAGTCAAATGATCCAACCACAAATAAAATATCATAATGGGGCTTATGGGGCATGAGTGGCAGTTGACTAAGAAGATCTACAGTACTTACTTCTGACTGTATAGGTTCCATTCATAAAATGCTCTGAGCATTAACAAAACATTTATAGCCAGTCAAAACCCAACCATTAGCTTGGGTGTTCATTTTACACTCTTGACATGAAATAATAATTCTGACAGAAAAATGAAAGTATTCAGCCCCCATTTGATTATTTTCAGCATTTCCTGATTTTTATATGCTAATCTGTCACAAACAGCACTGAAACTTGAAAATTTCATTGTCATCACATGAACTTCCCACAGGAAGGGCCATCTCTCTATTATGCTGCTGCTCTGGCAAATTATGTTCATACTATTACTCTGGAAAAAGTCCCAGAACTTATTTTCCAATTTCCTTCTCTGCGACAAAATGTAGGATAAGCTGCATTACTAGGTAGTTCATTTTGTTTTTTCAGCATTGACATGATCCCATTAGCAAATATGCTTTTTGTTTTGAACCCTTATAATAGTTTCTGTGGTGAGATTGGCAAAATCAGACATATACCAGCTATTTGCCTGTATGTTTTCTGTAGTCTTCAAAGTTGGTGTGGGGTATGTAGGGGGAACCATTCTCCTTTATCATCTTCACTATGACATTTCTGTGTTTCTAATATCAGAATGTGAGATGATACCCGAGAATCCTTTACCTTGTCTCACCAAGATGAGGAGAATTACAAGCTTTGTCTGAAAGCAACAGAATTCCACACAAACACCTGATTATACAAAACTAAGCTCTTGATACTCTCTTTATCAGTCTTGAGTGTAAGGGGGAAAGTGAAAAGCCATATTTAAATCCTTGTTATTTTACTGAAATGCTTATAACTGACTGACTGGCCAGAGATTTATTAATTGAACAGCTTTGGTATAATCCAGTACCACATTTCTTGAGAACTAAAGAACAGAGGACATTATCAGGATTTTAGTGGCAAAGTCCCTGGGCTGACAAGCATTCATTATAACAATGAAGAAAACGCATTTCATGAAACCCTAAGCTACAAAACTCATTAACAGGAACCATTAGGGGGCAAAAGATACACAAGACTGTGTCCTGTTATAGAATCCAAAGCCTGACCATCTGAAGTTATCAGTTTCTCAGACATATGTATCAAGGAAGCCAGACAGATGAATAGGCAGGCTAGATCAAAGAGATGTAATTGTATTTGATAATACAACTGGGGAAAAGAACAGGATCAAATGACAAAAACAAAATAGATTGGAAAAAGCAGAGAGGAGTGCTTTATTTCAAAAGAGAATAGTTAGGATTGAGTGGGTGGGGTTCATAAAATAGAGAATTAGTGATAGAAAAGCTTTTTCCTGCACCCCTGACCCCTTTTATAGGGTGGAATGGATCTTGCAAAGCATTCTTCTCCTAAAAATACTCTGACTCTGGAAATGCGTCCAGAAAATAGTTTAAATTCTGTCTTAATGCTGATGGGATCTTTCTCCCATCCTCATGAGGTACTATATTCTTGCTATAATGGAATAAGTGCCTTCGGTTAGCTGTGTTTTCTGCTCTTTTTATGCAAGAGAAGGAACAATATTTCCTGTCCAACAATCCAGTCCTACGCCTATACCCATCCTCCCTCCCTCTTTCCCTTGCTCTTTTGCTGTCTTTCTTTTTCCATCTTTTTCTCTAGCCCTTGAAATTTTCCTTAGATATTGGAAAATATGAGCCGCCACCAATCATATTGAGAACAGACTCAGTCAGCAATGAGCTTCAATTGGTGATGGCAAGCCTTAAGAATCATTGATTTAGTCTGACCAGATCTAGATCAATCTCATAGTTTTCCCAGTGTGGCATTATTAATCATAGCTGTATAAGCAGCTAGAAGGTGCCCTCCTTGGTTCTCTGGTTTATAGGAATCCTGAAGAACCAAGATGGGCTGTGAGGACTGAACCCACGGAAGTGGACCCCAGGACCACTGGCTCTATACTCCATTATACCTGGGCCTTTCAGGAAGATCCGGGTCGAATGGAGTGTCAAAGTAATTTGGGGCAAAGCAGGGTTTATTTGCTTTGTCTTGAATTACTTCACTTTTACCAGAGACATTGTTTAGACGCTTCAGGTAAAAGTACGACACGGCCTGCAATTTGAGCCCTGCCTGGAAGGGCCCTAGGTGACTGCATCATGATGAAGTGAATAGAAAGACTTGTAGCAGGATCTAGTATGATTCTGAGAAGACCTTCCATTCTTCTAGCATGTACAAATCATTCCTTGTTTAAATATTGTGTGTGTGTGTACATGTAGAATTCATCCTGCCACATTATTGTGCAATTGCCTATCTTTCTCAGTCCACTGCTACTGACATGATTAATGAGCAGCTAAAAAGGCTATCTTTCAGAAGAAGGGGATGGAAAACAACTTCTGGGTATTCCTTCCATAGAAAAACCATATGAAATTAATGGTTTTTTAAGCCCCTCTCACACCCACTTCATGACAGTGGGACTTGAAAGCACATACACACACAGATATGATTGAGTCCATGACAAGCTATATATCTGGGCTTAAAAACCATGATAGCATGGTGAAATGCCATCCGTAGTAGTTTTATGCCCACCTAAGGCACAATTTTGGAGCAAGCCAGAAAGAAAGATAGCATGTTTTGGAATATCTCAGTGAGTTTTTGGTTCAGTCTTGAAGGATCCTATATGCAAGTTTCGAAGCTTAGATAAATGAAACCACATTAAGGAAAAGGTGAGAGCCATAATAGGCTAAAAATGAGTTTTCCATGGATAATTGTCCAAATACACTGGGGATGTCTGTAACAAATGACTAAAAAGGAATAAGCACATTTTTAGTTGTAGGAATGGAAGCTATTTTAAATTAATTTGATTAAACAGAATATTTCATTTTATTCTTTTAATAATGTATTTATAAATCACACATTCTGATGAAATGTAATATTTGCAATGTCATTAAAATAGTAAAATGTAATTTCTTTGGTACAGTGAAAAAATGTGAGATATGTACAAAATGCCATTTCTCTTTGCAAGGAGAAGTTTAGCATTTAATTATTTCCCGTCTCTTTCTCTTACTGACTTTTCTTCAAGAATAAATAAAAAGGAAGCTTTCTCTATTTTAGACCAGAGCAGTCAATGTGCCATACTTTTGTAATAAGTAATACCCATGGTCAGTCATTTTATTTATATGTTGCATTGTCCATAGTTATACTGAGGTGAAAACAATTTGTAAAATTGGACTTTAAATCCAATAATAAGTATTATGATACAAGATGCTTCATATATTCAGCAATTATTGTCTATTTAAAACAATTATATCAAAATGTTAAATGTACATGAAGCATGCAATTAGATGAATAGTAATAGCAACATTTACACCCCAGTAGGTAATTTATGAAAAGTTTCTGCCAAGAAATCAAACAGAAAGATACTTTTCTTCTTCACTAAAGTGCATACATTTAAAAGCATTGCAAACACTCCAAAAATCTGCTTCTCTTTTCTTTTGAAGGGATTCAATTATGGTTTCTGTCTGGCTTTCTCAGATCCCTACATCTCTTTAGTCAAAAGTAAAACTGGGTTTGAGCAATTTAAAAATTGGCCCAATATCAGAATGAGCTTTTAATAATTGTGCTGTACTGCTCTTGTTTCTTGATTTTGTTTTTAATGGATATGTTTTTAAATTGTTTTAAATCCTTTTTAAATTGTGTCGTATTTATTGCTAGCTGGTTTGAGTCCTGATATCAGGAGAAAGGCGGTTTAAAAATAAAGCAGGTAAATAAATAAATAAATACAGTTTGATTTTACTTTAACCTTGGTGTCTAAGTGATTTTTTAAAAAACTTGGCAACACTTTTAGTTATAGCTGTTTTAATTTCTGTCTTTAATTCAAAGGGTGAAAAGAGGAGAGAAAAGAAAAGAAAAGAAAAGAAGAAAAGAAAAGAAGGAAAAAGAAAAAATCCAAAAAGAAAAAAACCCAGTAGAAGTTCCTAAATCAAAATATGCATTTTATTATATATATTTTTACATAAGACAAATTTTGCAATATCAAAGTTGTTCTGGCTCAGAAGTCCGGGCAGGAGCTACACATTCCGAAGGGGGTTGATCAAACTTTTACTAGACTAACCCCGGGGTGTGTTTGTGAAGAAGAAATGAATGCCCACAAAAATCAGAACAAAGGACTTATACCAAATCCCCAAACAAAAGGAATTTCATTCCAAGCCTCAGAACAATACATCTCTGGTTTCTCTTGAAATATCATTTGTATTATGCACATAGTTATAATCCTTTTGGAACACATACTTATTTGCTCTGTTTTAAAAATGACTAACATGCACTGGAGTGGGAAACACATTTGTATAAGATGTACTTGTGTATGTGCCCAAAGGGTATTTGCCAGTTGCCTACCTATTGTGATGTGAGTCATCAAGGAGAGATAATTCCCCATGTACAAGCCATTTGTCCATCAAGTTTACTTTCTGCAGAAAAGGTTGGTGTGGGAGGAGGCAAGCCTGGTGCAATGTAAAATTGATTAGAAATACATTCTCATCCCTTCCTTGATTTGTACTGGGTAAGGACTTTGTTTCCAGCTTTTGAAATGTAATATAGGTGTGGGTGGGTTCACTTTTAAATATACACACATATATTTACACAATTTCTCCATTGACTAAAGTGTATTCTGTGTCTATTCTAATTGCTCACATGTTTAAAATGTTCTGTGCTTTTGTGTATATTTTATCTTCCCCCCAAATGGACTGCAAGTCTCAGAAATGTGCAGGTTGAAGAGGCAAGTTGTACTTCCTCTCTGAGCAAATCTTAGATAGTTAGAAAGGGAGGAAATGAGTCTTGGATGTTCTTGTTTCAGTTGGTTCAGACTACTTGGGATCAGGCATGTAGCTGGGGGGGGGGGGGGGCTTGAGGGGCTTCAGCCCCCCCCCCCCCCAAAAATTCTCATGGTGGTTTACGAAAAGGCCTTACTGGTGCATTATTTAAACTGTTATGTTTATTCATATCATGATCTGATCACCATACTTAATATATCCCATATGCATGGGGGTATTGGGGTAATGATACAAAAGGTTTGCTAGGCTAGACCCTCTTTCACTCAGACTCAGCCCCCCCCCCCCCAAAACTCAGCCCCCCCCCCCGAACCCTCCCCCCTGAAATTTTTTTAGCCCCCCCCCCCCCAAACGAAATCCTGGCTACGGGCCTGCTTGGGATGCTTGTGTCTTCAAAGATGATAAACTTTATTGGTCTGTGTATTAACTTCCTGATATAAAACATATTCAGAAGTTAATTAATGTGTTGCTACTGCTTAAATTTCATCATTAAAGTGACAATCTGCCCCAAAGTTATAAACTGTTCCCTTCTTTTATGTCATTAAAAAACTTCGTGTTAACTTGATCATATTTGCCTATGCACTTGTGTTCATAACTTGAATGTGACATTTAGATACTGGCAATATATTGTGGGTAATTTTCTGTGTGTTGTACAAAGGAATATTAAAAAATTGTCATAAAATAAGGTTATTTCATTGCTTATTCAAAAAAGCCTTTACAACTTTGCGTTATATGAAGAAAAACTCTTTTATGATTAGAAAAAATATATATGTATTAATAAAGCAAGGATTCATAATGAACTATTTTGATCACACATTAGGCAAAAAATCTTTATACTCACATTCATTCTTTAACAAAACATTAACAGTCCCACAAATATGTCTGTGAAGCTTAGCAAACAAATATATCTGCTCACCTCAATTTCTTTAACAACATTCATGAAAATGTTTAAAATAAATGTTTTAGTACTCTTTTCTCCTTTGGCCATTTTTTAGTTATATCTATAATTGAAATTTCTCTATTACCTTTTTACTGCGATGGTAATTTATGCTCATGTTGTAATAGGAGCAAAATGATCTGTCTTGGAGGCAAGTCATTTTTTTCTAATAAGATCGTAAAAAGCAAATAAGAGATCACATTTTATAAACTCTACAGGTTCAGATGTTTGATTGTTAAACAAAACATACAAAATAAATCCACAAATAAATGGAGCAAAAATCAATAATGATTATAAAGTGCATGGGAAATGGCATCTGTTAATGTTCAAGGACAAATTCTCAAGTAAATCTATAATGTATGAAATTATTTAATCTGATGAAAAAGTGGAAACAGTTACTTGGAATTTTCAGGCAGCCAATACACTATATGATATATTCCTCATTCAGTTCTTGCAGTATTCTTTTCAGATAGCTTTATGTGATTATCATATGGTGACATTTTACATTTATTACCAGGTAAAGACACAAATGAAAGCACGTTTAAAGCCAATACTCAGAATAGAGTGGACACAATGGCTCAGCAAGAGTTGCATGAAATATTAGAGGAGTGTGATACTCTGGATGTCATTTTGGATTTCAGAAGATTCAAAGATTTGGCAATATGAACTGCCAAATTATGAAACGTAAAGGATCCCTCTGAAGCATTTATGGATCAAAACTGAAGGCTCTGAAAGTTTTGGATAATTTTGTTAAGTTTGTTGATTTGGACCACCATTTTTAATGTAATATACTCTTTCATTCCAGACAGGCCAACCTCCCCCTCTTTGGCTTTATAGACCTGGACTGCCAGGTGAAGTGAGCATGGCAGCCACTCACTCCACTCACAGCTGCTGCCAAAGAGTTCCAGACTCTGGACAGACAAATTACCCAATAGCACCATTGCACACACCAGTGTCTCCAAGTCAGCTCCTCCAGTATGAGTTCAATCAACCACCTCATCCACTCACGCTTTCCCTGTCTCTAAATTTTTGCAATTTTTCCAAGAGTCCCAGACCTTGGGCACACTATCCTTTTCCCTAACTACCTCTCAACTCTCAGGGGTAATCCTACTCTGGTATAGACTCTTGTATACTGCCTATATTGTTGCGGCACACACCAGTGTTGCAGCACAAAGTCTATACCACTAAGCAAGCGTGATGGGGCTCTACAACAGAAAGAACACCACTAGTGTTACTAGTCTCTCTCTCTCTCTCTTTCTCTCTCTCCCTCAACTTGAATATTTCCACTTTAAAAACTACCTCTCAACTATGACTCTCTGCTCCATGCCCACATGCCTGTGGTGTGGGGCCATGTATCTCTTCTACCAGCATCAGAGTTCACCACAACCAAACTCTGGCATTACCGCATTGGTGAAAAATATTGATTCCTAACTCTTCCTTTGATATTTTTTGGGGGGGGGGGGGGGAGAGAAAACCTGTGAGACATGAGTGGGTTAAATTTAGTACAAGGAGGGAGGAAATGATGGGTGGAAGAGTCCAATGGAAATGATTTTGGAATCCTCCAATCCGTTGCATGTGGTGCAGCTGTGGAGAGTAGAGCTGGCTGCACCGTGGCCTAGAGTTGTTCTTCCTTCTCCCTATCCTCCACCATTTCCTTGTTTGGGCAAGTCCCTCCTTTTTACAGTGTGGCCAGCCAGGGAGATTAGTGTCATCTGCACTGCTGCCAAGTTATCCTCTCGGCAGCTCTCGGCAGCTTTAACCAACTCTCTCCTTTCTTGGTGCAGCTGGCTGGGGAGAAAAGAGCTGGCTACACCACCATCTGGAATTGTCGCTGGCACCTGGGAGTTGTAGGCCAGTCAGCCCGGGCAGCCTGCCTTCCTCCCTCCAGCCACCAGCCTGGCCACCCAGGCAGCCTCTATCCAAAGGGTGCATCAATGCCACGTCATCCTGCTTCCCCCACAAAGTCCTGCTGGATTCCAGCCAATAGTCTGCCAGGGTTGGATCTGCCAGGAACTTTCATTTTTGTTTGTTTACATTTTTAGTTTAGTTTTAGTTTGAGAATGACTCAACACCCTAGCTGAGCATTTCCAATTTGGGCAGATAGGTGCAGGTGACATGACTTAGTCATACCAGCTGCCACCTTTGATTGTCCCTTTGCCTCAACTCCCTAGATGAGCAATTCTTCCTATAAATTCTGCGGAATACATGCAGGTGACTGACATACACAGACCCACACACACAGACCCACACACACACACACACACACACAGAGCTCTTTTCATGCTGAGAGTGTGCACTCAGATGGCCGTTCGTAATCCTATCTCTTTAGCCAGAACAAAGCCCTGGGTTGCCTAGTTCTGCAATAAGGAGCTCAACACTTCCTAGGAGCAAATATCTCATTTCTGTGTTCTCCTTATGATAACTCACACTTATAAATCTGGCTAATGGTTTATTTTTCAGGCAACATGTCCCTTCAGCCTGATTCTGTCTTTCACAGTTTAAGGTCAATATGGTATGACCTGAACAAATGGCAGGAAAAGAAAGTCTGGGCAGGGCAAGATTTGAAAGCATCCTTTAAAGTGCCCACATGAAGAAGGGGAAGGGGTGAGGGGAGCTGAAGAGAAAATCTGACTGACAGGCACTGTAGCTGAGACAAGCCTGTCATTATGTACTTGCTTTCCATCTGGCATCAGGTAGAAGACTAGCAAGACAGCATTTTGTACCAGCTGTGTTCTCTAATTGTGTGTGCAGGGAGACCAGCAGAATGGATGTTATTATAGCCTGTGTGGAATGAAACAAAGCCACAAACATCTGGACTGAAGCATCATCAAGACAAATATTCAAAGGCATATTGGCATTTTTTTCCTAAGGAGACAGGAGGTATATTTTACCACAGTAAACATGTGCTAGTCAAGTGTAAAAGTGGAAACTTAAGTGGACTGCATTCTGTGTAGCCATGTGTAATAGATATATGTAACTGCTTTTACAATGGGTTGCAATATATACTTTTGCAGTGTTAGTCACTCTGGGGATGTGATGTGGAAGAGGACAGACGGAACACTCACATTAAGAACACATTTCAGGGAGTGGGGGCAATGGAGGGACATTTATCTCTGCAGTGCAGGCATGAACAACTTGTGACCCACAATTCCACACAAAGCCCACCAGCTATGCCTGGCAGTCCATCTGGAGGTTGATAAACCTCCCGTTTCTTTGCTCTTAGCCCTGGATTACAAAGCAGGAGGGTTATCAGGCACCAAGCAGAGCACAATACATGTCAGGTGGGTCACATTCAACTCAACTGTTGCCAACTAACCAAAGCAAAAGTAAATGCCTGCCTGGATATGGATAGTCCTTTTGTTTGTTTATTTACTTAATACCAGTTGTCAGGGGAATATTGAAGAAACAGCAGAGACTGATTTTATATTTTCACTGATTTTTAAAAATGGTTATCATTGTAAAGGAGCCACTACTTTGTAAGGACTTACTAAATTGATGCTATTTTTAAGCAGTGCTAAAACCTTGAAGTGCAATACCTTTGAGTATAAACACACAAATTGAATGTGAGTACACACATATTCAATTTGTGTATGTACACAGTTTTAATTTATTTCTTCTCTATATGCTCTATGTTTTTAGACAGATAAAATGCCTAAAACAGCCATAATGTTTTATAGTGTACACTGCTTTAAAGAGTTAAAATGACTTCATGACATGTTGCTCTAAGATCTGCTGCTATAGAATGGGGTATAAATATTTTAATTAATAAATAAACAATTGCACTCAGGGCTATGAGTAAGAATGGATTGAGATCTGCTGCTAATTGATCCCACCAGTGCCAGTTTCCAAACTAGCATGTAGAATACAATCCACACCGCCCGAATCAAGCTTCCACAGCACTTCCTCCCTGTTGGCTGCTCAGGGGAGGGCAAGGCAGGGTAGGGCACCCTTTTCTTTGAATGATGAGGCTTGCCAAACACCTTATCAAGAGAGCCAGATGTGCCAAGCAGGTGGCTGCAGTGATATTTATTTATTTATCATATCAGAAGCGAACCAAGGGTACGTATTTAAAAAACACAAGGTTTAAAAACTTGGCATTATATTATAATGTTCTTTGACCAGTACCTAGCCACTTTGAGTGTCTCTGGTGTTGCTATAAGAAGGTCCTCCATTGTGCATGTGGCAGGGCTCAGACTGCATTGTAATAGGTGGTCTGTGGTTTGCTCTTCTCCACACTCACATGTCGTGGACTCCACATTGTGGCCCCATTTCTTAAGGTTGGCTCTGTATCTCGTGGTGCCAAAGGACAGTCTGTTCAGCGCCTTCCAAGTCACCCAGTCTTCTGTGTGCCCAGGGTGGAGTCTCTCATTCGGTATCAGCCATGGCTTGAGGTTCCGGGTTTTAGCCTGCCACTTTTGGACTCTTGCTTTCTGGGGTGTTCCTGCGATACTTACAGGCTGTAGGGATGTGTGTGCAGATTTTCTTAAAATTTCACTTGCATTTTCATGTTTTGGGGATAAGCACATTTTTAGCTCCTCTTCCTCATATGTTCAGATTTGGACGAGGGGTGCTGCTCAAAATTGAATTTTTATTCATTTTTACATCAGGATTGATGTCAGAGGCAAGGTAGAAAAGCCAATGCATGTATTCATATAAGTCATGTATTCATATAAATATAAAATTAATTTGGTCTTGATTACATTCAGTATTTTAATTGTTTCCTCTCAAATCTACAGGATTACTGGAATTGTACATCTTGTTCTCTGCTTGTTTCACCTGTGATGAATGGATTTAGTTACAATGAACAAGGTGACTTAAGCTGTCACTCCAATATGTACAGCATGAAAGAATCTTTGTGTGCATGTGCATATGAGAAACAGAGATTTTACAGAGATGATGGCTCTAATATGGCCCTGCTACGAGCAACTACTCTCCTTGGCAGTCTTGAATGCAAAAATTTTCAAGTCTGCTCATATTATTTGAATGCATTTGCAACCATCTGTCAACACAAGGATTCTGGAATATGAGCTATATCTGATTCCTGGACAGTCAGAGATGCATGGATTGAAAGAAGCCCATCACATGGGCTGATTTCTTTTTTTATCATTATTTATTCCTTATAGTACTGTTTGGATATGATGTGACAAACATGGGTTGCTTTGCTGGAAAGTTTTACCCATGACATGGTTTACTAGAGTCACCTGCTTGTGTTTGATGACATTAAAATATATCCCATGTGCCTGCACACTCACACTCACACCCACATGCACATTTATGTTTACACTGTATTTTTTTGAGGGGGGGAGGTTGTTTAGAGGACCAAATGAGAGAATTTTAGTACTTAATGAAGAACCTCTCCCTTGATGTCTCAGTCAATGCAAGCAAGAGAAACCAGGTTGGCCCCAAGACCTTCTCTGCCAGCAGGCATTTGGAGAAGGATAACAGGCACACTGCTGGAGAGGTTGTGGGATTTTGAGGGCGAATGTGTGTTTGAAATGCATTTTAATTGTATTATTATGTTTTAACTGTAGTTTTAACCGGACTGCAAAGAGGCCACCAATTTGTAACAATGCCACCAGTTTGTAAACGTTTGTAAAGAAGCCACTACTTTGTAAGGACTTACTAAATTGATAATGCAACTATTAGCTTGTAATATTGATTTGTGCTTTCTTCAATGTGTAGCATGGCTTAACTTGAAAGTATTTGTAACAGAGACTTGGCTTTAGAAGAAACTGTAACAAGTTTATTGAAGTATAGAAGAAGCTTGATGGTTTCAATGTTTCTTAATTCTTAAAGGCACATTTCTTCAGAGGTTACATTTATAACATTTCCTAAAACAACTCTTAAGAGGACTATTCCTTCCACTAAACAGGTTTTAAACTTATTTTCCTTCAAAATGTGTTTCTTTCTTTAAAAGATTGCTTCAGGTACAAGCTTATTCTTTCCTTATGTTATTTCTGTTGCAGTAAAGATTCTTATTAGGGTTCTCTCCTCCTTTTGCTCATACACTGACTAATAATATAAATAAGTCAACTCGACCTATCTAAACTACACAGGCTAAAAGCCAAAACCTTCCTGATTCTCAACACAGTAGAATCAGCCTTTCCCTGTATTTCTTAGACTACAGACTACCTTACTGGTTCTCAACATACAACAGAACCAGCCTTCCCTGTAGTTCGCTGACTACAGACTAACTTCTCTAAAATGGCTGCCCTGCCAAGTGGCAGTTGGCTCCGCCCGCTTTTCCGTGGCAACTCAGCTCAAAGTGAGCTGAGCTGGCCACCATCCCCCCAACTATGCTAGTTTAAATACTTCCCCTTTTAAACACCTATCTATAATTATAGATAACTGTAGATTAAAATTCACACTTCACCACACAGACATACAGGTTTTTTAAAATTTTGTATTGGCCTTGTTTTAAATTGATCAAAGTGTGTGGTTGTTAGTCACTGTTAGTCCTCTTGGGGAGAAAGATACGATAAAAAATAAAGTAAATACATATTGAAGTTTGCTGGCACCATTTCTACACTCTAGACCAGTCAGGACAAAAGGGAAGCAATCTTCATTATTAGCTTCTAGAAACATATCGCTTTCCACCCATGAAATAAAATATAATAGGTTGCTCCATTTAGATATTTGCATGGCAATTTCTCAGTTTCTTCTTTTCTTTCCTGGCTATACCAACCTTTTGCACTGCATTTTCAGAAACTCTCTTCAGCCTGAACATCTTTTCAAGCAGGAAGGCTGATGTTAGAAGGAAGGGATCCATATGTCCATATAGAATCTGGCACATGGCCTTTTGGACGGATGCTGAAGCGATTGCCAGATACTTGTGTCAGTTCTGTTCAGCTTTTGAGATTATTTATATACTACCTTCTTTCACCCAATATGTATGGAAGAGAGAATAGAGTGACCATCCTGAGCTATGTTTTCTTTCTCTATCTATCTATCTATCTATCTATCTATCTATCTATCTATCTATCTTTTTTTAATGCAATGCTTTCTTTTCCAAAAGGGATAAGTTGCTGTTTGGTTTATATGATTGTTTCTTATTTCTTTGGCAAAACTATCCATCTGCAGTAAAAACAGAAAGCAAAGCTCTTGCTTGACCCACACTTTCCTCCATATGTTTCTCTTCTTTGGATATCAGAACATAATTATTCTAATACATAACTATTCTGCATGTTTTAATGCACTTTTGATATGTCTTCTAAAATAATGAAGAAATGACTTTGCCACCGAGCTACATAAGAAAAGTCATGCATTTTTCTGAGGTTGTCCTAGATGGAAGAAAATAACATATGAAAAGACGAGCTATAGAGGAAGGGACAGTAATATCCACTTAAATAAAAGAATATTGGAATTCTGAAGATGTTCAGAAGTACACAATAAAATATATGCTGAAGAGGCAGTGTGAACGAAAATGAGATTCATAGAGTGTAATAATAAAACACCATTTGGAGAAAAACATGAAGAGGCATAAAACAGAACTGTGTCTGCTGATCTTTTTCTTTGTGAATGTACAAAGGCTTTTGCATAAAGACATAGCCGCTGATTATAATTAGTTGAAGAAGATTTCCCCCCAATCTTTTAAATGCAAATTAATGGATTCTATGACAAAAAAGTCCTTGACACCTCTTGAAGAAAGACTCGTGTTAAATGAATTATTCTCTAAGAAGAACAGCCAAAAGCTATCAAGGAAATATAGAACTTCATCTTAGATAAAGTAGACCAGTACTGCTCAAAGACAACCATAATTTCAAAGTAGGTTCTCTGTCATGCAAAGGTTTTAATTGTGTGATAAAATATCTTGAAGTACACATTTTGGAGCCAAGTTCCACAAAGCTTGAAGAACTAAATTGAACCGTATTAGTCCCTTCAGTGTGCTTGTTTCTATGTGGTTACAATTATACTCCAATTATTTGTTTATTTATCTTACATTACACTCCTAAACTAAAAAATGGAATAAACACTGAAGACTGGACAACCTGGTAGTTTTGTTTTGTATTTTCTGCTTTTTTTAAAGCCCCCCTCCAACCCACTTGTTCTTTCCATCCTGCATATGCAATTTGTAAGGTGGAAATCATTTAGTATGAACTAAACTGAACTGCCTTTTTAATAGCTAAATTTAATAGGAAATACAATAACTATTACCAGCATGAGGAAAAATATGTTATGTCATCTTGCCATATAGTTCTTAAAGCTGAAAAGCATTTTTTGGGGAAAAAAGTGACAAACCTAATTCAGCAGTAACCTTACTAAGTAAATATATTTGAAGAAAATTTAATCCCTTTGTGTTCTGGAGCCAATTTATACTACACAATTATAGCACTGTTATTCCACTTTAACTGCCATGTTTACATTCCATGGAATCCTAGGGCTGTAGTTTAGTGAGACACTAGAACTCTTTGAAAGATAGTTCAAAATGCCCCTTCCTGAATCACAAATTTCTGAATTCCATAGGAGGAAAAATGGTAGTTAAAGGAAAATTACAGTTCTATAATTGGGCAACATGAGTGGGTTTCTAGACATGCTTAGACAAATCTCCCAGTTTCAGTTTCTTCCATCCTCAGTTTTTAAAATCCCATTTTTTCTATTCGAAATATGAATTGATGTGGTTTTCAGTAAGTTTGACATTATCCTAAATTTTATTGATATTTTTCTTTTTTGTTTCCTAATTCTACTAATGGAAAATTTAATGTAACTCCCCAGATTAATCTGTGAGAAGCCAATGGCTTTTCTTGTACTTGGAGACTTTGTTGGCCTGCTTTCCTGTAACTAGAGTTTGTCCTTAATGTGACTACAGTGATACCTGTCTTCTAAAATTTCAGGAACATCCTAGGTAACTCAGAATCAAACATTACTCCCATACAAATAGATTAGATCAGACATTTATGCATTTCTTCTCCAGTTGACTGTCATCCTTTATTCTCTTCACCTACAAAAATAGATGAAGTTTAGCTTGCTTGCATTATTCTGCTTCATCTTCTGCCCAGACTTGTCCCTCCAGAAATGCTATGCAGAAAATGCAATCTTATTCCTTTATTCTTTTATCTAAAAGAAAGCTTCTGGTTTGAGTAAAGTTGTTTGTGACTTCCAAGTTGTGTGGGTGGGCAAGTCACAGATATTACATCTGTAGAATACATGCAATTTCAAATATGGATAAGAAATTGAGTGACAAAGGTAGCTGATAGACAGGAGCAACCACAGCTCTCATGGCTATTCAGGAGCCCCCGGTGGCGCAGTGGGTTAAACCCCTGTGCCGGCAGGTCTGAAGACCGACAGGTCGCAGGTTCGAATCCGGGGAGAGGTGGATGAGCTCCCTCTATCAGCTCCAGCTCCTCATGCGGGGACATAAGAGAAGCCTCCCACAAGGATGATAAAACATCAAATCATCCAGGCATCCCCTGGGCAACGTCCTTGCAGGCGGCCAATTCTCTCATACCAGAAGCGACTTGGTTTCTCAAGTCGCTCCTGACACAACAAAAAAAAAGTCATGCCTTCATGGACCAAATAAAACAGACTCAACATGCAACCGCTGTAAATAGCCCACATTATGTACTGCCAGTTTTCAACAGAAATGCTGCTTCCAGCCACTAAGCCATGCTTTCATGGACCAAATAAAATGGACTCAACATGCAACTGCTGTAAATAGTCCAAATGATGTACTGCTGGTTCTGCTACAGAAATGCTGCTTCCAGGCATTAATACAGCACAAGAGGAACTGCAAAGTAGCCCAGTGTTTTTGAACTGGGGACAGCCAGAAAGGGCTATGCTTTGGCACATTGTGAAAACACATATTATTTTGCCCATTATTCTCTCCCCAGAATCCCCAGGCATGAAACAAAATCCAGAAAGATTAGAGTAGAAAAGAGGCCGTGACTTGCTAAAATATATGCAAGATGTCACTCCAAAAAAATTAAGCCATATGTATAAAAATACATCGGACAAGTGTTGGAAATGTAGCGAAGAAATAGGTACATTCTATCACATGTGGTGGACTTGTAAGGAAACAACCAAATATTGGTCTTTAATCCATGAGGAAACACAAAAAAAATTAAACAAAAAGTTTAAGAAAAAATCAGAATACTATTTGTTGGGCTTCACTGACTCGGAACTACAACTGGATGAAAATGAAGATAAATTACTGACTTTTGTCACAACAGTGGCTAGAATTATTTTTGCAAAGTTCTGGAAAAAAGAACAAATTCCCAGGTAGATGAATGGGTAGACAAGGTAAAAGAAATAAGAGACGTGGATGAGTTAACTTTTTTGTTCAAGAAAAATACCGGGAAATCCATAAAAAAGTCAGACTGGTTTCTCTTTTATGACTATGAAAAGAATAGAAAAGAGAAAGAAACAAAGAAGAGGTAAATAATAATGAAACAAAAGACAATAAGATCCTGAGATTGGAATGGAAGTCATTTTATTTTATTTTGATTTTTGTATTTTTGTATTTTTTCTCTCTCTCTTTTTTCTTCAATTGACTGTATTTCCTACTTTTCTATCTTCTTGAATATTCTCCCTCTTTCCATGTATGTATGTTTTAAACTGTTTAATAAAAATTTATTTCTATATATATATATATATATATATGCAAGATGTATTAGCAGTGGTAAACTAGTGATGACCAAGAGGTAAGAACTCCACTAGGTGACATCATCAGAGAAGATAATTTGCTTTGAATGCGATTTTCCTGCGTCTTGGAGGAGGTTGGACTGGATGGCCCACGAGGGCCCTCTTCCAACTCTATGATTCATTAAGTTTGCAGACGACACCAAATTGGGAGGGATAGCCAATACTCCAGAAGACAGGAGCAGAATTCAAAACAATCTTAACAGATTAGAGAGATGGGCCAAAACTAACAAAATGAAGTTCAACAGGGAGAAATGCAAAATACTCCACTTAGGCAGAAAACATGAAATGCAAAGATACAGAATGGGGGATACATGACTCGAGCAGTACGTGTGAAAAAGATCTTGGGGTCCTCGTGGACAACAAGTTAAACATGAGCCAACAATGTGATGCGGCGGCAAAAAAAGCCAATGGGATTTTGGCCTGCATCAATAGGAGTATAGAGTCTATATCTACATAAGTCATGCACCCCTCTGTTCTACCTTGGTTAGACCACACCTGGAATATGGTGCCCAGAATTGGACAAGCTGGAATATGTCCAGATATTGACAAGCTGGAATATGTCCAGAGGAGGGCGACTAAAATGATCAAGGGCCTGAAGAACAAACCCTATGAGAAGCGGCTGAAAGAGCTGGGCGTGTTTAGCCTGAAGAAGAGAAGGCTGAGAAGAGACATGATAGCCATGTATAAATAAATGAGAGGACGTCATAGGGAGGAGGGAGCAAGCTTCCTTTCTGCTGCCCTGGAGACTAGGACGCTGAGCAATGGCTTCAAACTACAAGAAAGGGGATTCCATTTGAACATGAGGAAGAACTTCCTGATTGTGAGAGCCATTTAGCAGTGGAACTCTCTGCCCTGGAGTGTGGTGGAGGCTCCTTCTTTGGAAGCTTTTAAACAGAGGCTGGATGGCCATCTGTCAGGGGTGATTTGAATGCAATATTCCTGCTTCTTGGCAGGGGGTTGGACTGGATGGCCCATGAGGTCTCTTCCAACTCTATGATTCTATGATAACACCAAAATAGCTGTCTTGTAAAAAATATTCTGTCTCTAGGTAAAGTAGTTAGGGGAGGGTTGTTCCACACTATTTTATTTGGAATTTGACATGTTATGGTTCTACTGCAACACAAATTAGGAACACAATGAGTGATGTGGAAATTCTGTAATTGATTTTGCTGCTATGAATCCCAAGAACAGAGCACCACATTTAATATTAGCTTATGCTAAATTTAGAAGAAAGGGATGAAGGGACAGCAATTACAGGCAGTCCCTGAGTTACAAACATCTGACTTAGAAATGACTCATAGTCAAGACCAAGGGTGAGACTACAGGAAGTGAGAGAAATCTACCCCTCAGAGGAGAAATTCACTCTTGAAAAAGATATCATGCAGAAAAGGTGTCTCCACTGAAGCTTTATCTCCAATCCTTCTTTCCGCAAAAAGCCCAATTGTTTTTATATCAAGTTGTTACAGGGACAGGAAGTGAAGTAAAATTTTCTGAACAGGAGCACAGTCAGCAAAACAAAGACCCTCCCCTATGCTACCCAAGCCATCTATATCTATATCTATATCTATATCTATATCTATATCTATATCTATATCTATATCTATATCTATATCTATATCTATATCTATCTATCTGGGGTTCCATCTTACATACAAACTCAACTTAAGAACAAAACTACAAAACTAATCATATTCATAACTTGGGGACTGCCTGTACAAATAATACTTGACATCTTCTCTAACAATTGAACACAAATTATTATTATTATTATTATTATTATTATTATTAAACAAAGGTCTTTCCATCCTGCATAAAGAGCATCTCACATCCCTGTGTATGTATTACGGGTAAATTACATTTCATGATGTACTCGTATATGACGACGATGATGATAATGATGATGATGATGATGATTACTATTATCACCATCATCACTAATTTTCTAGACACTATGCAGAGATTAAAAATAAAGCTGTCCCTGGGTACCTTTAGAAAACAGTTTTTCACTTACTTTATTGAGTGTGGTGGAGCTGATTCCCATTCTCACCCAAACTGGTGTTAAGGTAAATATAGAAAGAGAGTGATTATAACAGTGACAAACTCCAATAATGTTGAATCCAGTATTTGCCTTCTATTTTCATATCTAGCATAGAAAGTTCAAAATTCAACAAATTCCTCTCCAGGCCTGCCGAACCACAAAATTGACTGTAAATGCAGGCCTTTTATGTACAATTTCACTATTGCTCAATAGGTAAGTAGACATGTTTGATTTAGTTGTGCCATTTTAAAATTGTGTTATCTGACAAATTGAGTACAGAATGCATAATTAGATCATGCTACCACATTTATGGTAATGAATGCTACATTTGCAATACTTGAAGCTTCGCAGTAGGCAGGTGTTTAATTTTTTATGACTGTTTCTGACAGGTAACATTTTAAATCCAGCACATAAATTTGTGTAGGAATACTATTTGTACGCATGGCTTACATTTGAATTTTTTACCTTGAGCATCTTGGAGTGTGTTTTATTTAAGCACATTCCCATTTTTTAAATCTTGCTGTTTCAATTATCCTTCCTTTATTATTTAACCTCATTTACAGAACAAGGGAAGCCTGCAGATATGTAAAGTTAATGCCAAGTGAATGTGTCTTATAAGAAAGAATATAAAATAAAATAATTTGTAATACTTGTTCAAAGTTTGAAGAGAGCAGTGAAAAGAAAAGTGGAAGTGTGGTACTGCAGAACAGCTGTTTGCGGCTGATTCATATATTGCTCGACTAATGAAGAAACATACACAAAAACCTTCCTTTTTCTCTATTAATGCCTAAAAGAAATGGAAGCATTCATATTTCCCTTCCTTCACATTTCCAACCAGATTTCTTTAGGCAAATGCTGAACACCCTGATTGGCTTCTCTAGTTACTTTTCTTGTCAAGAGTTTCTTACAAGCTTACCTCCCACCTATTCAAATTTGGCAGAAACAGTTCTAAATAATCCTTTGTCACCTTGCTTTTTCAGATATTTTTGAAATGTTCCAGTTTTTGTTTCCTCCTCCCACTGTCCCCATTTGTCTAGGCTTACTTTAATGGCTGCAAACTGAATTCAAAATGTGAAAATAAGTGATATTTAACCCAGAAGGAATGCAGAATCTTGTCCTTTCCAGCCGGCTCAGGCAAAAGCAAAATGCTGCAAACTCTTCTATCACCTTATCACACTGAGATATTTTGGCCCCTTGCAACATTTTGGAGATGGAGCCTGCTGAGTGCCATGGCATGACACTCGGCAGACCCCACCCCATTTATCCTCAAAGCGCTGAGGAAGCATTGCAAGATGCTTCCTTGGCCACAACACCTTGGTAAGTGTTTTTCATGTAGCTCCAATGGTGCTACATTCATTTTCAAGCATTCTTACAGGGGGAAGGAGAGAGGGAGCATGGGGCTTGTTGTTTTACCAACAACTGAAGAGGTCATGAGGTTATGTGTTCATCTTCATTTATAACTTTTACCATTTTGACTGCATTCTGGAGCTGCATGGACACACATGGCCTGTTTTTCATTTGTGAAATGCTGGAGGGTATGCACATGATATAAGAAAGGTGCCAAGGTAGGAGAAAAGGAAAACAGCTATTTGCTGAGTGAGTTCTTGTTGGAAATCAGCCTGAGACTCCTGGGGATGATGGGTTCACTAATGTTTTAGAAAGGATTGTGGAATTACCTGTGGGATTTCTTGGGGCTCGAAGTGATGAATATTCAAGTCAGGGGAATGACGCTTCTCTTTGTGAGAAATCTAACTCAGAAAGTGCAGGGCTTCAAGGTCAGCCAGATGAGCCAGAAACTGCAATATTAGATAAGCGTCGGCCAAAGAGATAAATGATACAGAAGGCTCTCAGGAGAAAATGCCTGGAGTTATGGAGATCAACAAAGGTCTTCGTTTAAAAATCAGGGCAGAAAATAGGCATCGTAGATCTGAGTGCATATGTGGGGGAAGTTGGGGAGATTTCATTGGAAAAAACACAACTTCATGGGTGCCTATTAATTAGCAAGTTGTTTACCTAAGAGTTAGTTCAGGCAATGGTGGAGGCTCCTTCTTTGGAGGCTTTCAAACAGAGGCTGGATGGCCATCTGTCAGGGGTGCTTTGAATGCGATTTTCCTACTTCTTGGCAGGAGGTTGGACTGGATGGCCCATGAGGTCTCTTCCAAATCTATGATTCTATGATGCAATGTAGCATTCAAATCAGAAGCTAGGCCTGCGTTATCTGGTTCTTGTTTCAAGTCAAGCCTTTGGTTTTTGATTGTAGTTTCCTGGAAGTCTTCTACGATATTTGTTTTTTTACAGTCTTTCTCAAGTTTCACCAAGAATACATTTTGCTTGTGGACTTATGCTCTACGTGTTACTTTTTGGTTATTTCTGGACTGTGTTTACCTTGGGATCTGAATGAGACATTTGGATTACAGTTTGAATTATCATCTGTGGCTAAGCCTTTTTTTGGATGATACTTTTTTTCTTTATTCCTGCTTTTTGGCCCATACTTTTAATGTGTTTCTACAATAAATTGTTTCCTTACGTTCTTGGGCTCTTGTGTGGTGCTGTGATCATAGGGGTCCCCAGGCCTGTAGTGCAACAGCTCTAACACTGAAAAAATAAGGACGGGAAAGATCATGGAGGGGGAAGCTTAGGAGTGCATCTACACTGAAGAATTAATGCATTTTCACACAACTTTAATGTACATGGCTTAATGCTATGGAGTCATTGGAGTTGTAGTTTTACAAGGTCTTAAGTTTTCTCTGTCAAAGAGTGCTGGTGCCTCACCAAACTGCAAATCCCAGGATTCCATAGCATTGAGTCATGCATTTGAAGTGTTATCAAAATGCATTAATTCTACAGTGTAAATACACCTGAGTTCTGAGTGAGTAAATGGGGAATCTTATACTAACCTAATTTCTACAGGGCTACAAAAATCCGCATACTGAACAAGCAAGCACTAAGGAAATGTTATAGAACATTGTTTTACCATTATTGACTGTATTAGAATTAGATACCATCTATTTAAAGAAAAAGAGGTGGATGAGCAAGTGCAGTATCTCTGGTCTTGACATCTTCTCAATTTCAGCACTGTCTTCATCCAAAAACAAATACAGTATTGACACAGTTTTTAAGTGTTTCCAATTGATGTTTTATAACTTCTAAATCACCAATTAAGACCCATTTTCAGGTTTTATAAAGACTTGAAACTTTGTAACTAAAATAGAAAATTGATTTAATTAAGTCAATATTAAAAATATAGAATGAGTCATAGAATTTAAATTATTTTGTGTTATGGACCTACTCTTCATGATTTACTTTAAAAAGTTTCAATCCCCCCACCACCACCACCATAGTAGAGAATGTCTGAGAAATGGAGGGTCTGAATTTGATGACAAAAATAGCAATAATAGATAAGGCAGAAGTGTGAGGTATAGATCTTTATGATTCAAAAAAAGGAAAATTGTCTCATGAAGCTATGTTATTACATCAAAAACTACATCTCAAAGGAGCCTTTATATATTTTTGTAGTCAGGAGGCACACTTATGGGAGGCATGATGGCATTGCCCCTACCAAATAGACCAGCTCATGACAAACTGTTCTGTTATTCCTCAAATTGGAAGGAATGGCTAACAGATTGAAAGATAGAACTAGAATTCAAATGAACCTAATCAAACTAGAAAACTAAACTACAGAAAAATAAAAAAAAATGGTATTCAGTACATCAAAACCAAATGCACACATATAGGATGGGGAATAGCTAACGCAGCAGTAGTGTGAAAAGGATTTTGGGATTATTGTTGATTATAAACTGATTATGAGCCAGCAGTGTGATAATGCTATTTTAGTCTTCATTAATAGAAGAATCCTTTTCAAGTCAAGGGAAGTAATGCTCAGGCTCCTTCTGGAGTACTGTATTTTGTTCTGGGTACATCATTTTGAGAAGGATATAAACAAGTTGGGTCAGATAAGTGGGGAAAGGTTGACTGACTAGAGGTGTGGAGAACAAAACATGTGAGGAAATGCTGAGGGATCTAATCCACTTTATGATAAGAAGATTGAGGGGTGATAATGTAGGGCTGTCACAGTGGGGAAGGGGAAGGTTTGTTCTCTGCTGCCCCAGAAGGTAGGAACAGGTCTAATACTTTTAAGTTACAGAAGAGTAGAGGCTGATTGAACATTATAAGGAATTTCTTTACCATAAGAATGGTTTGGCAATGGAACCTATTGTCTTCTCTGGATCATTTTTTAAAAAGAGGAAGGGCAGCTGGGGGTGCTTTAGCTAGATATCCTGAGCAGGATGCTGAACTCAATGACCCATAAGACTCCCATCAACTCTTTGATTTTTTGGTTTCATCATATAAATATATATATAATCATGGGGCTTTTCCCCATGAAAGTTATTATTATAATAAGTGAAAGTTATTTATTTTTGAGTAGGGAGGAAAACACCAGTCTAAAAGTCTGCATTGCAATCAGAAGTCTTTAGTTCTCAAACACCAGGGTGAACACATATATAAATATCTGATGGGGCAGGTCACATATTTTACCCACATTCCCCTCAATTCCCTGCCTTACAAAAGCAGGGTACACACAGCATGGTTAACTTCCATCGCTCTACAGAGAGGTGTGAAATGACCTCTGCTACCAGCCACTTTTGTGCACTATTTCCTCTCTAGCAACGACCCAGAAATCATCAGCACTGAGCTATGACTAAGCTGGATCCATGAGGATGGCTATGTTTGCTCAACATGCAAACTAATTGCAGCAATGAATGTTCATGTAAGGAATCAGCTGGCTGTGTCCCCAGTCCCTACACCAGGGGTTTGAGCAGTTGCATGACCTTAAATTGAGGATTGGTTGTAAAGCCTCTTTATTATAAATGAAAGTTTTGAAACCATTGCTTATAATAACACTTACAGGCATATCTCCTTGTGTGTGTGTGTGTGTGCTTGTAAACCGCAGCCACCGTAATCCCCCTTACTAGCTGCTGCATTTAGTGCCCTTGCAATAGAAGCCATGAATATTTTATTGGAAATACTTTGGTCAAAGCTTGTAGCTCACAGTATGATAGAATATACAGAGTGTGCTTCCCTAATAATTGTATGTCTTTTTAATGCACTTGGGGAAACTTGGTAGGCATTTAAATGCACTTAAATGTCAAATGTGGCGATTTCCTTTGTTACCTCTTGCATCTCTTTAAACCAGATATTTCATTTAATTAATATCCACTTTATTTTTATTCTTCTACTATAGTCCATTTCTGAATCACTTTCTGATTGTACTTTTAGGCAAATGATCAGAAATCTTCAGATTTGTTAGACTTCAGTAGTTGCAATCATTCACATTTTAGCACAACCTTTCCATGGTAGTGATGAAAGATGAATGATGAAGACATTGAGATGGCCAAATACTTTCTATACTTTGGCTCATTCATTAATTGAAATGGATATTATAAAAATTAAAAAAAACCCTAGGGCATAGAAGAGCAGCCATGGAGGCACAGAGATCTTGAAGTATACAGATACATAATTGAGTACCAAAATCAGAAAGATCCATGCAATGTTATTTCTGATTTCTGTGAAGTTGGACAAGAAGAAAGCTGACAGAAAGAAAATTAGCTCATTTGAAATATGCTGGAGGAAATTTATGCAGATACCATAGACTACTAAAAAGACAAATAAACAGGTCCCAGAGCAAACGAAGCCTGAACTGGGATTAGAAGCCAAAATGACTAAACTAAAGCTACTATACGTTGGGTCTATCATAACAATATTACTCATTTTAAAAATATTATAATGCTTAGTAAAACAGAAAATAGGAACAAAATAGGAAGGCTATATTACAGCTAAATGGATCAATTCAAAAAAGCCCTTGCTAGCAAAACTTGAGCATGGAGGTCTCTCATTCATAGGACTGCCATAAGATGAAACCAATTTGACAAACAAAAACAAAGTTACCATGATTGTCAAGTACTTCATTCCTTGCAGATGAAAATGTGTTACTAAAACTTTTTTTTTAAAAAAAAGCCAAATCTGTGCAGACCAAATTTGAAATTAAGATTCATTCTTTCTCCGCCTCATGCCCTCCAGATGAATTGGATTATGATTCACAAAATCCTCAACCAACATATCTACTTACCATGCTCATGGAAATCATGTGAGTTGTAGCTGAATATATCTACAATACATTAGGTTGGGGAAGGCTGGATTTAGGTCATTAACATGATTTTTCCAGTGGTTTCATTAACTAATCCAATCCTATCTATTTTCACTTCAGCTGTTTAAACTTTGTTGGGTTCATATTATCTTTGGGCTATTGGTTCATTGAAAGTTTATTCAATTTTATTCTGTTTTTAGTGCATTACACTCATTTCAACCTTATGTGGCACATGCAATAGAAATTTTAAGAAGGAGCAAAAGGAACAGAGACGAGAGACATACCCGCAAGCTCAACACTCCTATTGTGAGGTTAAGTCGTCTATGGAATCACCCCAGACACCCAGCAGAGACAATTAGAGTGTATACACTTCAAAATACCCTCTAGCGAGCTTCTGGAACTAGCTAATTAGAAACACATATACAGCCTACAGAGATAGTGATGTTGCACATGTTTTACCTCCATAGAAAGAGGAAACAATTAAATCAGAAAATGCTCCAATACATGTCTCAGGAAACCTAACAGGAACTCATTTGTCAGGGTCAAGAATTCTGGAAAGCTTCAAGCTGATGTTTGAGCTCAGATTGGAATCTAGCAAGCAGTCATCTGTGTGAGTCTTACTGAATTTAGTGGGGTGTAACATGCCAGAACCAATGAGCAGAATAGCAGTCTTAAGTATTTTGCACTGGCTGGATCTTATCTTATTCCTGGTTAGCAGTGGCTAGGCCATGCTATGAGATACTGAGCACCATTTGAATTACAGGAAGGGCAGAGAAGGTCAGCTCCCTTAGCTACTTTTTAGCAAGTGATGAGGCAGCACAAGGGGGTTGAAACTAGGAATGGAACTTTCATTCAGCTATCTCCTTGTCTTTTCTTCCCTAATGAAATTATTTTGATGAGTTTTCCGAATAGGAAACATACAAGGAGAGAGCTGTTTTTTGACAGGAGGACCTGTTAGATTGTTGTCTTTATTCTTCTTATGTTTGTTTTCTCTAGTTTTGGATTCTCTTATGAGCTAGACTATTTGCTTGTATAGGCCATCCTATGTGATCTGTGCTATGAAAATGATTGTTTTTCATCTTAATATTCTGCAAATACCTGGAGTGCATAAAAATAGACCTGAGTGGCTACAGAGGCCCCATCTACACTGCCATATCATACAGTTTCAAATGGCATTACATGGTAGTGTTGATGGCGCCAGTAATAACAAAATCTCCGGAGTATGGTATCAACTCATTTATTCTATTCAAACAGAAATGTAAATCCTCACTATTATGCCGTGCCATGTGGTAGTCAATGATTGTGGAAGTTTTCTCCACACTCAAGGAGAGAAAAAATCCTTCACAGCATTCTCCCCATAATCAAAATTGCAAAGGGTTCTGAAGGAATTGATATGTTTGTGGGTTTTGTATCCATGTCTTTGGGGTGGAGTGGGGTTTACATGTTTCACAGAGAGCAACTTTCTTTTACAGGGAACAGTATTTTCTGTGCAGAAAGGCCATTTTCTGAGCTCGAAGCCCATTTTCTAGTTGAAAACAGGTTTTTGCACAGAAACAGGTATCTGCCCTTTGCCATTATAATGGAGACTCATTTGCTGTTGTGGAAGGAGGGTGAAATGACTGGGATTATCATGATGAAAGATGGGAGGGGGATTAAATGAGAGGAAATAAAACCCAAGCCTGCCCTTGTGTCATCATCTTTTAAGGTAGCCCAATAATGACATTAATTCCCAAAGGAGTTTCCAGACAGTGTAGAAACCATTTCTCCCATGGCTGGGAACAAATACGTGGTGCTGCTGGTGCTGATGAGATTGAGAGCTTAAGACATCTAGCACTGTCACATTCAAGTAACCCAGAAATGCTAGAGATATTAGGCCTGGGTAACAACGGAAAAAATTGTTTCTAAAATCGATTCGTTTTTTGGGGGGTTTTGCGTTTCGTTATTTAAAATAATTACAAAATTTTCCTTTTAAAAAGTTCGATATTTACGAAATTTCGTAAATGTGAAAAAAATTACAAAACATTAATGAATCGATTTCCGAAACAATAACGAATCGATTCGTTAATGGCGGACGCGACCGCGAAATACGCTAAAAAACCTCCAAAAACTTCTGAAGTTTCCCTCTCCCTCTGTTGTTGACTGTTGGTGTGATATTATAATTTTTTTTCACTAATTAAACAAAAAAATTGCCCCAGACATGCGGAAATAATAACGAAACGACCTCAGAACAATAACGAAACGAATACAATAACGAAATACGAAGCATTTACAAAACGTGTTTAAAAATTCGTTTTTTTAAAAAATTGCTCCAGAATGGTTTGTTATCGTTTCGTAATCAACAAAATTAACGAATTATTAACGAATTACAAATTAACGAAACGAAACCGCCCAGCCCTAAGAGATATCATTGGAAATAAAAAGAATCCTGCCATAATCTATGTGACCCTCCCAGGTCAGTTGAAGTTCTATCTTGATGTTTGCAGGTCTTGTCCTCCACTTCCTCACTCCACATTTTTGAAAAGTCAAATTCAGAGTCTAGCAACACATCTCTCATCCTTAGAAAAAGCCTTTTCTTTACCTTGTTCCCATTTCTTCACCTGCTTGTCACACTGTTTTAACCATTTCCTTTTTTCCTTTTCAATTTCTTCTGGACTGCTTCTCCATTTCAATTACCCTGATTTCGCCTCAGACATTTACATTTCATGAGTTGGGAGCCAAAAAACAAAAAGGGGAGGGGGGGGGGGAATATAATCCTTCCGAGAGTAACCTGACCATGCATAAATTAGCATTTAAACAAATGCAGAAGCTCTAGCATCAGAACAGAACAAATCGATATAGGCAAGTGATTCTGTGTGGGAGTAACACACACACACATATACACACACGCTCTCTCGAATGACCCAGTTCCCTACAATGGAGAAGTGGGTGTAGCTAAGCAAGCCATAAAACAATTTTTATTGTTGCATAATGAAAATTGCTGCCATCAAACTATTATAAGTCTGTTACTCATCTTTGCTATTAATAGGTGTTTATATTTTGGACTTTTTGCCATACAAAGCTCCAATTTATCTAGCTTGCTTCAGCCTTAAAGCCTGAGTTCCTTCTGATTTAGAAAATGTAAATTTTGCTTTTTTAAAGGCAAATAATGGCTGCATTTTAGCAGTTGTTATAACCTCCCCCTCCCTGTTTTGCATGCAAAGTGATATGGTCGATGTATTCATATTTCTCTCCCCCCCCCCTTTTTATGGCTACATGAAAGAAACACAGCAGCTTTCAAATTGTTGTGCCCTCCAAAGCAAGAACAACAATTGCACATCTTACTGGCATACAAATGAAATATGAAAATAATTCCTGCTCATTTGCATGTTCCCAAAGGGACTTACTTTGTTAGGACGGTAATGGAAAGAGCTTCCAGAATGCCTAGTTTTGCTTAAGCCTGTGGCTCGTGATAAATCTTAACACCTTGGAATGTGTTTCCAGGGACACATTCTGCTTGTTTTGCACACAGAACAGTGAGTGTCCAATTCACCCTTATTAAAAAAGAGAGAAACGTTCCCTTCTCCCTTCCCCCATCAAAAGTGGAGCTCAGAAGGTAGGGATTCATCAATGAAGTCTGATGTTTCCCGCCATTGGATGTCACTGTTGCTCTACATAAAATTCCTGCTAAAAGAGCATTTCACAAATAAAATGGCACTTCACTTCTGAAAGAAGTTGGAAAACCGATAAATCAGTCATCTTTTCATTATCAGCAAACTAGGAAAGAATAGCTCCCATTCTCAGGACATTAGCAAGGAGGATAGAGACCTGAGAAGGGCCTTAAAGAGAGACCCTTAATGGCAGTTCTCTTTAGTTGTTTCTTTACTGCATTCTTGTTTTGTTCTTCAAGAGCTTTACAAAATATATTCCAAGATTTTCTGGCATTTTTTGAGTTTAATACAAATGTGTATTTCATGAACTTTTCTAAACAACAACAACATCAAAAACAACATATTGAGTCTGTCCTATTTTGTCCTCTCTGTGATGTTGAAGGTCGTGTTGGAGAAGTAGTCCACGAGCTAGTTCAAAGGTAGGAACTCCTGGGCCATAATGGATGTAATAGTAGAAAGTAATATATACCTTTGGCATGTTAGTTGGTGTTTTGAGAACTGAAATCTAATGCATCTGGAAGATCACCCCTGGCAAAGTTCCATCTTCTTGGAGTGCCTACCCTGCCTTTCCTTGCTCAGTTTTTGTTTAAAAAATATTACTTAAAATATTACTCATAGGACATCAAAAGAGCTATGCTGGAACCAGGGTTTTGTTCACATTTCTGAGAATTCTGCAAGTGGCCCAAACTGTGACAGCCTTCTCATATTCAGTTACCAAAAATTAATACATAGGAGTGTATTGCCTCTGACATGGGAAGAGCAATAGAAACATTCTTACTAATAGCCAGCCCTATGTTCCATGAATATATCCAATTCACTTTTTAAGATGACCAAATTGACAAGCAACATTACAACATCTTCTGGCATTGACCAATGGGTTTGGATAAGTTACCTTTTAGGGCCATAGCTCTCAGAATGGCCCAGGAAGCAGCTACATTCGTTGTAGAATTTATCTAGTTAAAAAGTAAGATTTCCAGGTTCTATAAATTCTAAGCAATGTGAATTGCACAAAATAATGTGTTTTGTAAAAAAGAAGAAAAAGAAAAGAAAAGAACATTTTTTTTCTGATTTAAATCCCTCAACTTTTTCTATTGGGTAGTACAATTATGAGAGGGACAAAGTCTTCTTCCAATGTCTTTTCCTCACCCAACGCATTATACCTATGAAAAGTATGGAAATCTAAAAGACTTCAAAACCCAAAACCTTTTGCTATCTGCCACTCACCTCTGTCTTTGAGGAAAGGGGGTTAATTACACATCCAGCCTCCACTTATTTTTTTTCACAGTCACTATATCACAGTCTGAAATTTGACATGGGAAAATAGTAGGGAATACTATGGGTTCTGCTGCTAAACTTATAAAAGTTCCCTGTAAAAAGCAGACATATGGAGTGTAGAAAGTCCAAATGTATGGCTACTCAAACTCTAAGAAGCTTGCAAAGCTCCAGCAACCTGGTTAATCCACTGTGTTTTCTTTCCACACAGTCAATGGCAGATCTGGGCTTTGTTGGTACCTAATAATAATAGTAATAATAGTAATAATAATAATAATAATAATAATTGATTTATACCCCACCACCATCTCCCCAAAGGGACTTGGGGCAGTTAACATGAGGCCAAGCCCAAGTAATTACAATAAGGCAAAATTAAATCCATACAAACAGACAATAGCACCAAATAAAATAGTATAGTTAAATAATGACACAAGGTATAAAATGATAAAGGAATTAAACAAGTCGAGCTGGGCCAAATAAGATGGGCAAAATTGGGAATGATTGACTTGACATGTGACACCTGGAACATGAAGACTAAAAGCAGCAACTCATTAAAACAATTAAATTGTCAATTGATGAAAATTAGTTTTAAAACAATTTGAAAGCTATCTCCCAACACCCTTAATAGCCTTAGGTTCATAGCCCCTAGCAGTTTCTGTATATGCAGAAACAACATGGAATTAATGGGTACTAAACTGGTGACACCCCAACCCAATTTTCTTGAATTCCCCACCAGATATTTAGTGAGGGCAATATGACCTGAGTAAAAATGACTCTGTTCATGGATCCTGATCAATACCTGCACCTTTCCTAAATCGATCTGGCTTTGAACACTGCACCATAATTGGAAAATGACTTCCTGAGAAGTGCACATCGTGAAACTTCAGTGGCCTCCTAAAAATATCCCTTGGCAGATACTGTCAATTCACTAACTTGAAGTGCACCAAAAAAAAGGCAAGCAGAGTTGGCAACATGAAACAAGATCACTTCATGGGCATCCATGAAATCCTAAGCTGAAGCAATAGGTTCTCTATGATAACACAATTAATCATCTCCATACTCCAGCTTTCAAATACCTCTTCAAAAGAAATCATCAGAGAAATTATCACAAACTTGTGGATTAGATAGATATGCCAAAATCTTCTCTAATGGAAAATGGAAGCAGCCCCTTTGCTCTAAGTGACACTAGATATGGTCCTGGAATTGACAATCTTGGTCAAATAAAGACAGCTTTCTTAACCAAAATGTACCCCAAGGATTTAAACTGTATCTGTGTATATGTACACACTCTCTCACACACATAAGCAAAGTACATAATAATACAAGAATGTGTTCTCTATAGTGCAGGTAAAACATGTCACTATAATAAATGTTTTTTTTACTAAACAATTACATGTCTAAACAATGTAATTGTTTTTTTACTAAACAATTATATGTAATTGTTTTTTTTACTAAACAATTACATGTAATTGTTTTTTTACTAAACAATTACATGTCTCTTACTCAATGTATATGATTCTTGTTTATGTTCTGTTTCTGTGCAAGAAAAGAACACATGAAAGGAATGCCTATGTCAGTGAGAGATTGCATTGAGAGAACTTGCCACAGTGTATTTGGAGAGAATGAGTTATTAGGGCTGTATGATAGATAAAAATGTTTTAAAACTCATTACAAAATTAGGGGGTGCCAGAGTTTTATTTCTAAAGTATTTCTAAAGTAGAGTTAGTGAATTTTTTTTTTACTATAACAAGAGTAACGAAATTTCGTTTCTTTCCATGCAAGTGGAGAAACTTCAGGGGCTCCTTTCTCCCTCATTTTTACAGCTACCGGGGTGAAATATGCTACAATGGTAGAACACATTTACCACTGTTAGCCCATCAAGATTCTGAACATTTCAGAAGTTTTGGGGAATTTTCAAAGTTTTTATAAACAACATTTAAAAAAACCTACAAGAACAATCTCTTTGAATTTTCTTTATAATGCCACAAGATCATTACCTCAAATTTCCAGAAATTCAACTTTTAAAAAGTTTTGACAAAAAATGTTTTTCAAAACCCCCCACAATAGCTATCTCATTGAATGTATCTCATATTAACCAACTTCCAATTAGGGTGTTCTTTCCACCCAGCAGAGATTGACTTACTAGTAGTATCATTGGATCATAGAATCATAGAGGTGGAAGACACCTCATGAGCCATTATCTAGTCCAACCCCCTGCCAAGAAGCTGGAAAATCACATTCAAAGCACCCCCGACAGATGGCCATTAAGCCTTTGTTTAAAAGCCTCCAAAGAAGGAGCCTCCACCACACTCTGGGGCAGAGAATTCCACTGCTGAACAGCTCTCACAGTTAGGAAGTTCTTCCTAATGTTCAGGTGGAATCTCCTTTCCTGTAGTTTGAAGCCATTGCTCCACATCCTAGTCTCTAGGGCAACAGAAAATTAGCCTGCTCCCTCCTCCCTATTAATTCCCCTCACATATTTATGCATGGCTATCATGTCTCCTCTTAGCCTTCTCTTCTGCAGGCTAAACATGCCCACTTCTTTAAACCAGGGCAGAATAGAAGGGTAGCATGTCTTCCCTGTATCTAGACACTATGCTTCTATTGATGCAGGCCAACATCCCATTGGCTTTTTTAGCTGCCGCATCACATTGTTACCTCATGTTTAACTAATTATACATGAGGGATCTAAGATCTGTTTCACATATACTGCTGTTGAGCCAGGCATCCCCCATTCTGTAACTTTGCATTTCATTTTTTTCTATCTTGCATTTGTCCCTGTTGAACATTTTGTTAGTTTTGGTCCATCTGTCTAATCTGTTAAGATCATTTTGAATTCTATTCCTGTATTCTGAAGTATTAGCCATCCCTCCTAATTTGGTGTCACCTGCAAACTTGATGATCATGTCTTCTAATCCTTCATATAAGACATTAATAAAGATGTTGAACAGAACCAGGTCTAGGATAGAACCCTGTGGCACTTCCCACATCACAGGATGAAGAGGAAGCACTTCTGGGTTTCTTTAATTTCCCCCTCAGTCCCATTACTCTAGAGGAGACCCAAGGCACTGTTCTTAAGTCAGACACTATTTCTGGGATGTTTGGCTTTTCCCCTCAATCTTTTTACTCTAGATGAGACCAAAGGCACTGTTCTTAAGAATGCCCATGCCCCCACATCACTGAAACAATTCAACAAGTATAAATTTGACAGAATCTAGCTTCTAATGTACATCAGGCACTCTTTCCATACATATATTTGCAATTCAGTAACCTGGTTTCTTAGCATACAGCACAAAAATTGTGTTGTGTGAAAGGTCATATAGGATTCTGGTCTGTGATTTTAAATGCACCAACATTATAATAGCATGCATACTACTTGGAAGTAATTCCCATTGGACTCAAGAGAGCTTCATTTTATGACTTTTAAATTATTTCCAACAAAATCAATAAATCATACTTCTAGTTAAAAATACTTAGGGTTCAGATACAAGTTGAGTATTGCTTATCTGAAATGCTTGGGACTAGAAGTATTTTGAAAAATTGTATTTACATATATGTACATAATGAAATATTTTGGAGATGCAGCATGAAATTTTTTTATTTGTTTATTTATTTATTTATTTATTTATTTATTATTTAAACTTATATGCCGCCACTCCCCTGGGGCTTGGAGCGGCTTACAAGAATAGCTAAAATCTAACAAAATTTAAAAGCAATTTAAAACAATTTAAAAACAACAATATCAAACATTAAAAGCCTGTCGAAACAGGTATGTCTTACATTCCCTGCGGAAAGCTGGTAAGTCCCGCAAGGCACGGACTTCAGGTGGCAGAGTATTCCAGAGTGATGGTGCCACTGCTGTGAAGGCTCTGCGTCTGGTTGCTGTTAGACGCAAGGTCTTGACACTGGGGATTTCCAATAGATCTTGGTCCTCAGAACAGAGGGATCTCTGGGGTTGGTAGGGGGTGAGGCGGTCCCTCAGATATATTGGCCCCAGACCATGCAAGGCCTTAAAGGTGAGTACCATCACTTTGAACCATCAATTGGTAACCAATGCAGCTGTAGTAAGATTGGTGTGATGTGGCATCTCATTGGAATTCCCGTAAGAAGCCGAGCAGCTGCATTTTGTACCAACTTGAGCTTCCGGATCACCGACAGAGGAAGGCCAATGTAGAGGGCGTTGCAGTAGTCCAGTCTTGAGATGACTGTAGCCTGGATCACCGTAGCTAGGTCGTCCCTGGACAGGTAGGGAGCCAGCCTTCTAGCCTGTCGCAGATGAAAGAAGGCGGTTCTGCTAACGGAGGAGACCTGGGCCTCCATCGTCAGCAGAGGGTCCAAAAGGACTCCCAGTCTCTTTACCAATGATGACGGGCGTAGCGCCTCGCCATCCAGGGTAGGCAGCTGGATGTCCCCACTACCCGGTCGACCCAGCCATAGGATCTCTGTCTTTGCTGGATTATCCCTCAACCTGCTGGCATGCAGCCATCCAGTAACGGCCTCGAGGCACTGATGGAAACAATCGGGTACAGAGTCCGGTCGGCCTTCCATCTTCAGCACCAGCTGAGTGTCATCGGCATAGTGATAACACTCAAGCCCAAAACCTCGAACCAGCTGAGCAAGTGGTCGCATATAGATGTTAAACAACAGAGGGGAGAGAATGGCCCCCTGAGGAACCCCACAAGATAGAGGGGACCTTTCAGAGACCAGGCCTCCCCTCTCCACTCGCTGTCCACGGTTGTGAAGAAAGGAGGACAGCCAGTTTAAAGCTGTTCCCCTGACTCCAGCAACACCAACAGCAATTTACATTTTATGTGCAACTTAAATACATAGCCTGAAGGTAATTATATATTACATTTGTAGTATTTTATGCATGAAACAAAGTTTATGTACATCAAGCCATCAGGAACCAAAAGCATCACAATCTCAGCCATCCATGTGAGTTAATTTGGATCATTGAGTATTTAAGATTTCAGAATTGAACTGGAAGATTAATGAGTAAGTCACTTTACTTAATAAAAGGGACAGCACAATTCTAAGAATTGCTAGCATGAATCGGGATGCCTATATTAATAGAGTACAAAATATAATTGCCTTTGCCAGTTGATTCACCTGCACTATTTTTCCAGATGCTACAAGTACTTGTAAAAAATAAAACATGTTGACATTTTTCAATTAATGTCACTATGTAAAATGATTATTCTTCCCTCTGTTCATCTGTTCAGTATTTATGGGAATGAAATGTTTGAGTTTATCATTGACTATTAGATTGCCAGAAACTAATCATGAATCTTCCATTTTCAACATTAATTCCTGAAAATATTTTGCATCCTAGTTTCTAATAATGTTTTAGTATTTTCAAGCTGTTTTATCCCATTTATTATTAAAGTATTACTGATAAGAGGATATTAATCTATAAAAGGAAATATATTTGCTTCTTTCAGCATAACCTATTGTTTCCTGTTGCTCTTTCTTTTATGGTCTAGTTATTATCATTAGAGATGAACCAACCTGGTAGTTTTGCTTTGTCCTATGTCCAACATTTTAACTGTCAAACATAGTTCGAAAATTTAAAAGTACAGTAAATAATTGGTTCTTACTTAAAACCCCCTGAAATTTCATAAGAGCCACTTGTTATAAAGAAAGGAATAGCTTGTAATGTTACTTTCCCCCAAGTATTTGCCAGGGTTTGGTTCCAGAACTCCCCTTAGATACCCAAATCTGTGAATGCTCAAACTCCATTATATGCAGCGGTGTACTAAATTGGTGTCCCTTATATAAAATAACAGAATATGGGTTTGGATTTTTTTTAAAAAAAACAAAAACAAAACACAAAACAATATCATTGGAATATTTTCAGGCCATGGACAGTTGAATTTGTGGATATACAATCCATGGTGTGAAAGCCAACAGTATATCTGGGTTGTTGTAGGTTTTTTCGGGCTATATGGCCAAGGTCTAGAGGCATTCTCTCCTGACGTTTCACCTGCATCTTGCTACGTTCAGCAAAGGACAAGAGGGATCCTCTCACTTCTGCAGGAGTCTACCGGATACCATGCAGCTGTGGATAAGTCTACATAGGGACCACCAAATGCAGCACCCAAACACGAATCAAGGAACATGAAAGGCACTGCAGACTACTTCAACCAGAGAAATCAGCCATAGCAGAGCACCTGATGAACCAACATGGACACAGCATTTTATTTGAGAACACAGAAATGCTGGACCACTCTCACAACCATCATGTCACAGAGAAGCTATTGAAATACACAAGCATGTGGACAATTTCAATAGAAAGGAGGAAACCATGAAAATGAACAAAATCTGGCTACCAGTATTAAAAAAACTCTAAAATTACAAAAACACAACAACAGAAAGGAAACAAACAAGGACATCTTTAAAGAAACGTATTATATCTTGCCACCAGTTATAAAGGAGCCTATATTATACCTTGGCACCGCTCTAAAGGATTATAGATTATTAATCTCACAGCTGTACACCACCATCATGGTCTGATATCTCAAAATAAATCTTGCCGCTGGACAGCAATCTGATGGAATATGCTTCTTGGCAAGGAGCGTTTAGATGTATGTTGAGGTAACGTGTATACTCTGGTAGAGTTGCTGCCACCACCCAAAATAATTTGGGAATATTAAAGAATGGTTCCCTGAGGTAAACTCTTTCCAGCCCACCAGCTCTCCCTTTGGCTCCCTGAAATGACTGTGATGTAAAGACGTTAAAAACCCCTGGAATTATTCTCACAGAAAGAATCACTACTGAGGATTCTTTAAAAGTTGAACTAGAGAATATGTTTATTGCTAATACAGAACAAACAACTTTCTTCTTTAATGAGGCGCACAAGCTTGAATGATTACTTAGGCACAATATTCTTAGTGGTTACTTAAACAGGTTTCTTAACGTAGATATGAGTAAGACTCCTCACTCTACCCTGACACAGTAGCAGTGAGTTTCTCAGACAAACCTAACCAGGTTGTCCCCAGAGCAATTAGCTACACTCTAAACAGAGTCCTCTAAAAGTTAAACTACTCTGACCCCAGAGAGCAAACCACTTGTGTAAAAAAAATCCCACACAAGCACCCAGGCGTCTACTTTGACCCTCCTGACCAAATAATGCAGAATCGCCTGTCTCAAATGCCCTCTGACAGAAAAATCTCAGCTCACCAAACATCCACCTCTCTTCTCTGTTCCCAAAATCACTCTCTTTCTACTCCAAAGCCAAAAATCAATTCCCTCTCATTCTGTCAAGTTGACACTTTTTCCCTCTCTGGGCTAAACTCCTCCCATCTGCCCTAACCAATCCAGAAAGAGCTCCAGCTCCTCCCCTCTTCTCCTCTTACACTCCCAACATGTCTGTCTCCCTCGCTAACACTCCCAAAATGGAGGCCTGCTTACTGACATCTCTGGCTCCTACTTCGGCCTACGAGGTAAGAATCAACACAACATCTAATCACCTCTCAGCAAAAGTTTGCTCTAGGCACTGTCAGGCCATTATATGCTAATCAAGGTGGTCAGTTGAAACATTCACACCTAGCTCCAGCAGACAAGAGTCCTTTATCTCACCCTGGTCATTCCACAGATATATAAACCCTTTTTTCCTAGTTCCAACAGACCTCACTACCTCTGAGGATGCTTGCCATAGATGCAGGCGAAATGTCAGGAGAGAATGCCTCTAGACCATGGCCATATAGCAAAAAAAAAAAAAAACCTACAACAACCCGGTGATTCCAACCATGAAAGCCTTCGACAATACATCCAACAATATATCATTTTTAATTTTCTTTTGAAAAACATTAACCCAAACCTCCTAAATGACCATCTCCAATAGAATTGAGGAGTAATGATTAAATATTACTTGTTCACTAAAAAAGGGAGGAAAAGAAAATAATTGGTCACCATTCAGTCTTTAAACAACACTGGTAGCTAAATTATCAACCAACCAATAATGTTGTTGTATGTACGAGGGTTGAATGAAAATCTGTCAACCTTTTGCTTGTGAACTCAGTGATTGCTGTCACAAGACGTCCAACTCTTTGTTTGTCACATAAGTCAGATGTTCCAACCACAACATCTTTAAATTTACGTGCCCAATGACTCACAGTACTCATTGGGCAAGTAATGATGAGACCTCACTTGCAGATGAGGTCTCATCAGATTTTAACACTTCCTCACCAAAAAGATACATGTTCAATGCATAGAATATTAACATCACCATAAACACTTGCATTTTCTGATGAATCTCCTTTAGGGTGACACCTTCTGCTGTCAAGAATTCAATGACTACACATTACTTAGTCACATTGACCGACCGTCTGCACAGGGTTCCATACTTCGCACTTTAACAACACAACCGTTTAATGCTAAAGCTTCCAACCAAAATGGAAATGTAGAGGAGAGTCTACTGAACAAGACAGTACCTGCCAAATACCAGTACTTCCATCTGTTGAGGAGTTACGAAGGTGGAGGCATTACTTTTCATTGAACCCTCGTAATTAATGACATCCAAACTCTAACCTAAAGTTTTTCTTCTTTAATAAGTGAAGAAAACTGTGAAATTCTTTAAATGCTTGGAATGGAAAACATGGACAGACAGTGCCTCCACCTGCAAAGGAATGAACTCTATGAGCTATAATAATTTTTGATATAGAGATAATCATGTTGTACTTTTCTGTTATGTATCTACTCAAGATAAAAAGTCTGCCAGAAATAAAAAAAAGATTATCACACAAATGTAGCACCACAGACATGGTTGTATACAGCATTCAAAGTTTTAAGACCTAACCACTGAAAGCCCGCTCGATAGACTCCCGAATCTGTCAATTTTACTTTCACTGACTGTCTAAAAAATCAGGTTGTTTTCCATGAATTTATGATAAATTTTGTTAATGTTGGAAACTTCTTATGTAAGATTGAAGCAAACAAATTGTTAATCCACTCCTAGTTATCACCCTTTTGCAGATGATAAATGATGAGGCCAGTGATGTCTCTGTTGCCTTTAGCCAAATTCCTACTAAGGTGATCAATCTAAGTTGCAGTTTTACCATTTCAGCCTCCAGGTGAGATCTCATCAGATTTTAACACTTCCTCACCAAAAAGATAAATGTTCAATGCATAGAATATTAACATTTAAGGGAGAAGACTAGGACAGCCTATTTTCTCACTAACACCATTTTATATGTGTGTGTGTTTCATTTACTCACTTCAATAGATAATAATTTAATTATGGGAAAGGCTACCTGCAGTTAGAAGAGATTCACTCCAGATTTTGACAGTTAGGCTCAGTAGGATTGAAGTCAGCAGTATTTACTTCTTCATGAACTAGGCCTTTGTCTCCAGGGGCCACGGTGGTGCAATGGGTTAAACTCTTGTGCTGCTAAATTGCTAACCTAAAGGTTGGCAGTTCGAATTTGCGAGATGAGGTGAGCGCCCATCTGTCAGCTCCAGCTCCTACCAACTGAACAGTTCGAAACCATGCAGCTGTGATCAGATAAATAGGTACTGCTTTGGTGGGAAAAGACAAAGAGACGCGTCAAGAAATCATGCTAGCCACACGACATGAGGTGACAACATAAGCTCCTCGGCTTAAAAATGGAGAAAAGCAACTCTCCAGAGCCAGAGACGAACACTGCCTCTAGAAGCTAGAAATGAACGAAATCTTTGCCTTTGTTTGTGTTTGTGTGTCTCCATTGTATATGCCTATGTATTTAAATGCTGTAATCCACTCTGAGTTCCCTAGGGGAGAAGGACGGAATATAAAAATCAACTGTATTATTTTCTGGACATCTGATCATTCATCTTCCTCCCTGGCAATCATTTTTTTCCCTCCTTCCTGTTGATATGTACACAAACCTCATAAGCTATTATTTTAGCTGTGTGTGTGTTTCCATGTCTCTCTGTCTATCTATCTGTCTATTGCTACTAGCATGATTGCCCTTAAAAGTGTCTAAGTATGTATGTATTTGTAAGCAACAGGAAATCCGCACATTATAGGATGCATGCTGGGAATGTAATGATCAAGAACATTTGGTTGGCTCAATAAGAGTAGCAGAAGAGCACTCAGAGAGATTAATATATTTAAGCCATTTTACATATTAATCATGGTGCTGATAGAAGTTGAAAGAGTGTCTTGGGGAGATTGTTTTTATGTCTTTTTCCCCCAGCATCTTGCAGGTGTAGAATATAATGTTGTCACCAGTGATATAGTTGACATTTTAAATTCTAATTTTATATAGATGTGCATATATATTATAGCTGTGTTTTCCATCTGCTCTCTATGACACACCTGTTTTAGCAGTTTTCCTCCCTGCAGTGTGGACAACAAACAGAATGGATTCTCACATTTTACCTGCATGGAAGAAAATGGCAGCATACAAGTGAACAAGGACTGTAGAGAAACATTAACATCATGCCACACATATATGTTAATGATGCATAGATTAGATGGTTCAGATCATAAGTAATTTAGACTTTAAGGCTTGCTCCATATTTCAGACAAGGTCATAAGAATTTTGATTTATATGCTTTGAGGTCCTTTTCTGTTCTACTTTGAGGCCCTTCAAGTACCTTGAAAACTTACTCAAAAGACTTTTAGTGACCGCAGGGTAAAGAATTATTACGAAGTAAACACGAAATGTAAATCGAGAGCTCCTTCTCTTTCCCCACTGCTATTTTAATCAGAACTAGGCAGAAGTGATAATTTCTTTTCAGATGTTATTAAAATGAATTGCCACAAATTTGCAAGTTCATATGTGAGAGGAAGGGAAACTGGTAGGCTGGGCCCAAAATGTGAGTCTCGTTGGATTTTTACTAGAGGCTTCCAAACGGTGCGTCCAGTAAAAGAGAATTAATTTGGGACAAAGCAGGAAAACCCTGATTTGTCTCAAATTAATTTGGTACCTCATTAGATCTGGACCTTTCTGAAAGGCCTGAGTCTAATGGGGTATGGACCCTGTGGGGACTGACCCATAGACTGCTTCTGCAGTTCTGGGGTCAGTCCCCACAGCCTATCTTCGTTCTTCAGGTTTCCAAAAGCCTGGACAACTAAGGAGGGCACTCAGTCCCTCCCCCAAAAGCTCATTAAAAAAAAACTTACTGAGCCACCATGACACCTCTCCAGAGGCCTCCTAGCACACAGAAGTAACATGCCTGGAGGTGTGGGGGGGGGGAATCACTCCCTCACTCCCCCACTTCCTGGTGCATCATTTCTACATGCCAAGAAGCCTCTGGAGAGGCGTCATGGAGGCCCTGTAAGTTTTTTTTTAATTTTAAGGGGTCTTTTTTGGAGGGGGGGTTGGGTGGCCCCTTGCCATTGTGGTACTTACCATGATGGCATGAAGACAACCAACTGGGAAAGCCCATTTTTTGCAGGAGGGTGTGGGGACAGTGATGCAGGTAAAAACAGATTACTTCAACCTATTTTTGCCCGCATTAAATTGCTGTTTGGAAGCAGGTTATATCTAATCATACTAAACTTGCTTGCACATGAATAAGTGCCTTGCTAAGTGGCAAAGAACAGGTGTTCTGTCGCCGCTGGACCTTAAATGAAGTGCCTTTAAGAGAGGATGTATGGCTTGGATCCAGCGGGAAGCCAGGGCCCCCGAAAAGAAGCCTTTAGGGGGGATCTCCCTTATTAAGCAGTCTTTATGAGGCTTGAGAAATATCACAGTTCTTTATTAATGAACAAACAGGCTTAACAGTCTATTAGATCTTGCAATCTTGTTTACAAGAAACAGGCACTATCTTCAAAAACTTTGTTAAAAGGAAAATTCCCCCTTTCTAGCTCCTCCCAGGCTGCTGTGAACCTAAACCTTATTGATGTGGATTCGCTACCGGGCTGAACTACGTCCCAACGACGAGCGAACCTATCAAAAGGCTTGTAATCACTTAGCTGCTTTGATGGTTTGAGCTGTGATTCCCTCCGGAATTCCTCAGGGCTGTAAGGCTGTTTCCCTGGAACCTTTGGGAATCTTCAGAGGCTCTCACGACTGTTCTCCCCCGGAAAGTCTTAAGGGACGAAGCCTTTGTACAGGAGGACGTCTGTATATATCCTTTCATCAAGGAGTTTACTTCAAGCTTTACGAAGGAATTCTATTGATGGATTATTCTAGCATAGCACTCTATTACAAGTGATTGAAAATGCAGGTATGTAAAATTTAGAGGTTGTGGGGGTTGATGGGAACCCCTGCTCATTTTTAGCCATTGGGAGATTCATAAAATTTGTAGGCAAACTTTATTCCAAACACAAATATAGTAAGAATCAGGCTCATTGGGGGACTGTTGAGGATATGGGAACCACAAATGTGAGTTTCATGGCATCTAAAATTCTATAGAAAACTGACTTCAGTGTTAAAGGGAAAGGGAGTTGATGAATAGGTTGCCCTTTCCTCATACATGTACTAGAGTACATCACAAGTAAAAAATGGGAGGAGTAGCAGAACCATTGTTTTTATCTGAAGGAAAGTCCCACAGGTCAGATCAGCCTATTTTTCAGGTTGAGTTCTCACAGCCTTGGTGTCCTATAAGGAAACCACCTGTATTTGGGGCTGTCTCCTTCTCTTTCACTAGATTTTGTGGTAGGACACCAATGGAAAGAATAGAGTGACTATAATTGCAGAAATATGAGCACATCATAGAGAAAAACATCTTCTTATCATAATGGTAGTCTATATAGAGCAATATGCTGCTGTGGATGTATCATATATTGATTTAATTCAGGCCTTCAATAAGGTCTCACATGATATTATTGCCAAAAAGCTAGTAAAACGTGGGTAGCTGGACTTGTAATTGGTTTACCAAAAAACCCCAAAGGGTGCTTATCAGTGCCTTCTCATCATTCTGGGGAGAACGGACAGGGCCAGCTTTCCCTCTGTGGTGGCATTGGTGCTTTCTCTCTCCATGGAATGATCATTGCCTTATTCATGGGTCATATCAAAATCCAAAATTTTGCTCCCAAATCTTTCCCTTGACTTATACAAGAGGTCAACTTATATATGAAATATATATATATATATATATATATATATATATATATAATTTTTACATTATCACTACATTCCTATGACAATGTTTTTAATTTTTTTTTGTATGTTGGTAGGTTTAGTATTTCTTAGGGTTGGATAGATTCATTCAGAAGAGCCTGAAAGTCGTGAACTACTAACCTTTTTTCCTGAAATAATCCATAATGTTCAGATGTCTCTCAAGGTTATTTTAATTTTCAGAAACATTAAGCAACTTTGATAAAGCCTAAAAAGTTTTAAAATCTCCTGCTTTTCCTCCCCGGTGATGCAAGGGGGGATGAGGTGGGTGTGGCTAAGCACAGGCAATGTTGTAGTTTGTGAAGGTCAGGCCCCCAATGGTAGAGATTGCAAAAGGCCCTGCTGCTAAATTACATTTCTCACATTTTTTGCCCTGCTGCTCATTAGCCAAAATGGCTGAAAGACCCCTCTGTAGCAGTCTTCGTCTATATATAAAATAAACTGATTGAATCTACAAAGAGGTCTAAAGAAGGCAGCAAAGCAATAAGCAACTTTTGCAAAGCCAAGAGTGCATAAACTGCTTAAAAACCAATTTCACTTTGGCCTCATTGCCATGAATAAGGCACTGGGGTAGCCAGCCACAGCCAGCCAGCCCTTTATGTCAGTAAGTAGTGATAAAATTAAATAATTGATTGCATCTACAAAAAGGAATAAATGGATGGATGTGTCTTGAGGATCCCCTCCAACTCAGCAGAGGAAACAAGTGGATGTCAGGAGAGTCTGCATGGTGCCTTTCTGCCAAGAAGGGGGTCAGTCTAGATGTGCCTTGATGGGGCCTGTACTATGATTTCTGCTCTCTACCAATTTAACACAGTTTGTGCCACGCAAACAAAGTTTCTGGAGTAGAACAACTACTTTAAATGTAAAGACCACCCAATGAAACAGGAAACAACACTTTCTAATCAGGAACAGATTTTCTTTATTATTAATTTTTTAAATAAAAAAATTGAAAATTCACCAAAAATCCATGGATACGTCAAAGGTTATCAAGTTTGGTGAGCTAACAATGGTCCATGTGTTCTACCACTGTAGCAAGTTTAATCAGGATTGGTCTAAAAATGAGGGAGGGAGAATCCCCTGAAGTTTCCCCAGTACCAGTGCTGGTTTTTTTTTCCTACTGTGCATGCATGTCTGCCATTAACAAAGCAATTTGGAAGTTTTGGAAAGTTTTGATTTTTTAAAAAAAAAAAATTCAGAAGTGACTTTAGAATCAAACCACCAGTGCCCCCTACATCTGAACGTTTTGAACCATTTTTTAGATCAACAGAGCCTAGCATTTTTCTTTAGCTTTATGTTTGCAGAGATTATAACCCAATACACTAACCAAATCATTTTTAGCATTTTTTTTAGTGTGTGTGTATATATATATATATATATATATATATATATATATATATAATGTAAAAAAAGACTATGCAAATGCACAACTAAAATTTGCTGGATGCCAGTGCAGAATTATATTTTCCATTAAAAAGATCCTCACCTATGAAACAAACATTTTAAGAGCCGGAAACTTGTTTTCCTTTGAAAAGGAGTCAATTGCTCCTTTCCTGCTGGTAGTAAAATGAAATTCATTTCTCTACCTCTCAATAAATCCAAAGAGCATTATGCAAATTGAAGAATGCACCCTTGTCACAATGATGTCAGATAGGACCTCTCACTTTGGAAGACTATTTGTACGCATAGAAAAACATTGAGAAAGTAGTAATAAATTGCTATGGTGCACACTTCTGGCAGCCGTTAATAAATCAATATGAAGGGGAGTTCTGAAGGGCAAAATGTTGCTGTCGGTGGGTGTCCGATTTAATTTTGCTCAAAATTAATATTTCCGATATGATAAGTGAGCTGGCAGGAACAGATTTCATGATTAATTCTACAGAACTGAAAATGCTTTGATGGCACTTTAATAGCAGTTCCAATCATCAAAGAGGCCCCCAAACCAACTCATACACCTCGGCTCCCACAGCATGTGACAATGACATTTTTGTTTCTCTTAAAATAATGAATGGATGCTACTTAATTGAAATTGTGGGATGAATTTTTCAGTGGTTTACAACCAATATATTCAGTTACTCCAGGTGGAACCAAATAATGTAAGCTTCAAATCCCATATTTTATCATCTCAATTTTCTCTCTGTGCATAGAATCATAGAGTTGGAAGAGACCTCATGGGCCATCCAGTCCAACCTCCTGCCAAGGAGGAGAAATATTGCATTCAAAGCACCCATGACAGATGGCCATCCAGCCTCTGTTTAAAAACTTCCAAAGAAGGAGCCTCCACCACACTCCGGGGCAGAGAGTTCCACTGCTGAATGGCTCTCACAGTCAGGAAGTTCTTCCTCATGTTCAGATGGAATCTCCTTTCTTGTAGTTTGAAGCCATTGTTCCATGTCCTAGTCTCCAGGGAAGCAGAAAACAAGCTTGCTCCCTCCTCCCTGTGGCTTCCTCTCACATATTTATACATGGTTGTTATCATATCTCCTCTCAGCCTTCTCTTTTTCAGGCTAAACATGCCCAGCTCCTTAAGCTGCTCCTCATAGAGCTTGTTCTCCAGACCCTTGATCATTTTAGTTGCCCTCCTCTGGACACATTCCAGCTTGTCAATATCTCTCTTCAATTGTGGTGCCCAGAATTGGACACAATATTCCAGGTGTGGTCTAACCAAGCCGGAATAGAAGGGTAGCATTACTTCCCTAGATCTAGACTCTATGCTCCTATTGATGCAGGCCAAGAACTAGGCCCTGCTAATTTTAGTGCTACTTTAAAATAATTCTGTATGGATTGCAGCCACACCATAGTTTTGTAAAATGCTCAGAAAAGAACATAAGGCACCAAAGGTTGTATCCAAATGTATGTGAATAGCTTGTGAACTGTAGAGATCAGTTTTAATTTAAATTAAAGAACTATCTGTTGAAATCAATGGGGCTTTCTTCCTAGAAAAACTGCTTAGAATCCATGGACATCAGTAAGTAAATGATCTCTGGCCTTTTGATTCAGAGGGTCTGTGGATCTAGCATCACTGAATCTACCAGCTGGATTTAAGTTATTGGTTTCTGTTTAAGCAAAAATATACCTCAAGAGACTAGTGTCTGGTTTTAACTTTAAAACATGTTGAAATATCAGTTTTCTTGGTTAATTCACAATCTTACCCTTTCCCTAATATTTGATGCTGCAATTTGGATAACAGATTTCACTAGTGTTAAAACAATAGTGTCAATTTGAGCATGCAAAACTGCTTTATAATCATCATCTTGGTTTCTCTAATAAGTAGAGTTTGGGAGCTTTGTTGGGCCCTGCTGCAGGAGAGACCCTAGGGGCCCGTGTATTTAACAGCCAGCTTTGCTGCTTGCTCAACCCTGGGTCTACCCAGGAGAAGACCTGCAGCCACACCCTCATTCCAGCCAGCTGACCCAGCAGCCTCCAAAGAGAGAGCATAAAAGGTCTAACCTAGAGACCTGGGAGAGCTTTGTTGGGCTCTGCTACAAAAGAGACCCTGGGGCCTGAGTATTTGCCTTCCAGCTTTGCTGCCTGCTCAGCCCTGGGCTTACCCACGAGGAGACCTGCAGCCACACCCTCACTCCAGCCAGCTGACCCAGCAATCTCCAAAAAGAGAACATGGCCCCCACAGCCTCACCACAGAGCTACTTTAATGGCTGTGCCGCCCACTGCCAGGCCACCAGAACAACTGTGTGGGGTGCCTTCATGGCAGGGCCATGCCCCACAGAGCCATACCACCCATCATTTGCACATTGGAACACCTGTGTGGGTGCTCGCTCACCTGTTGCCTGCTGCTTCTGGCCACTTATTCCCCTAGTCCACTCTGGTTAGGATTGAATGTTTACTTTTAAGCTTTTTAAATTGTATTTATATTTGAATTGTTCAATTGATATGTCATGTTTTTTTATTATTATTATATGTATAATGCAGCATTGTATGCCATGGTCTGTAAGCTGCCCTGAGTCCTCCATTGGGGTGAGAAGGGTGGAGTATAAATGCAATATTATTATTATTATTATTATTATTATTATTATTATTATTATTTACAGTTAAGAAGAACTTTATTTTTCTACCCTGCCTCCATCACCCCGAAGGGACTCAGAGCAGCTTACATGGGGCCAAGCCCAAGGCAACGTACAGTTAAAAACAAAAACAAATAAAATATTAAAACATCATAAGAACCACATCACCGTAAACAGTAATAAACAAGCATCATAAGCAACAACAAAGATACTTTTAGTCCCATTTGGGGTGGGGATTGGGAGGCTAGTGTGCAAACAAGTTAGAGGATAGGCTGGTCAATAAGGTGGATAGAACATATAGTAGCATTGGAATAAAGCAATTATGACAGGATTATTTCAGCTTCACTTAAAAGTGTAGTAATCAAATACAGGAGCTTGAATTCAGGTCATAGTTAAGGACCATCTGCCAAAGGAATCGCCAATCAAATGCACAACGAAACATCCACATCTTTAGTTCCTTACAAAACTTGGTATTAGGCTGAAGTGTGTATCTTACTATATGATGTGACACACTTAAGGTTGTAATGACAGAGTGGATCCTACAGCTTTATGCCTACAGCTTAATATATCAAATAATATGTTGTAATGATACACTCTGAATCAAATTGGAGCCAAGGCCCTCCCAAATTGAATCCATATATCTGATGCATTTTGGTGAGGGAGAAGAGAGTTCCAGATCCAAGTTTTAATTTAGACATTTGCACCAATGCCTAGTATGCAGACAGTGGGAAGGAGATGTGTCAGGAGTCAGCTTCATTTGTCAGCATTGTGTAGTCAAAACAGGTTATGACATTACCTTTCCTACTTAGTTCTGTGATCCTGACATGGCAGAGTGGGTAAAGGTGGTGCTTAATGCCTCCTTTCGGGAAGGCAAAATTCCAGTGAGCTTAAAAGAAACTGTGATAAAATCACTGTTGGAAAAGCCATCACTGGACCCCATTGATTTGAACATTTTTTGGCCAGTTTCCAATCTCCCCTTTTTGGGCAAAGTCTTGGAACGTGTGGTTACCTCGCAGCTCCATGAGTTCTTGGATGAAACTTACTATCTGGAACTGTCACAGTCTGGTTTCAGACTGGGTCATGGAACTGAGACAGCCATGATCACCTTAGTGGATGATCTCTGCAGAGAGCTCGACAGGGGGAGTGTGTCCCTGTTGGTTCTCCTGGACCTCTCAGTGGCCTTCAGTACTATAGACCACAGCATATTTCTGGGTCTCCTTGAGATGATGGGCTTTGGGGGTACTGTTCTGCAGTGGCTCCAGTCCTTACTTGAGTATTGTACCCAGAAGGTGTTGTGGTGGGGGACACCTGCTCGGCCCCACAGCCATTGTCCTGTGGTGTCCCGCAGAGCTCATTATTGTCCCCCATGTTGTTTAACATCTACATGAAGCCACTGGGTGAGATTATCCGGAGTTTTGGAGTTTGATGCCATCTGTATGCAGATGACATCTAACTCCATTATTCCTTTCCACCAGATGCTAAGAAGGCTGTCCAGGTTGTGAACCAGTGTCTGGCTACTGTGACAGTCTGGATGAGGGCAAACAAACTGAAGTTGAATCCTGACAAGTCAGAGGTCCTCCTGGTCAGTCCCCAGGCTGAACAGGATCTAGGGTTAGAGTCTGTGCTGGACGAGGCTACACTCCCCTTGAAGGTGCAGGTTCGCAGCTTGGGAGTCCTCCTGGACTCATCACTGAGCCTGGAACCTTAGGTTGCAGTGGTGGCTGGGGGGCTTTTGCAAAATTTAAACTTGTGCGCCAGCTGCGCCCATACCTTGGGAAGTCAGACTTGGCCACGGTGATCCATGCTCTCGATACATCCAGGATAAACTATGTGAGGTTGCCTTTGAAGATGGTTCAGAAGTGTCAAATAGTCCAATGAGAGGCAGCCAGGTTAATAACTGGAGTAGAATACAGGGAGCACACAACTCCTATGTTATGTCAGCTCCACTGGCTGCCTGTTTGCTACCGGGCACAATTCAAAATGCTGGCTTTGGCCTATAAAGCCCTAAATGGCCCCGGCCCAGTTTACCTGTCCAAATGCATCACCCTTTACGAACCACTGTGGAAACTAAGATCTTCTGGGGAGGCCCTGCTCTCAGCCCTGCCACCATCACAGGCGCATTTGGTGGGGATGAGAGACAGGGCCTTCTTAGTGATTGCCCCCCAGTTATGGAACTCCCTTCCTGGCAATATTAGCCCCCTCCTGGCAATATTAGCCCCCTCCCTCCTGTCTCCTGTCCTTCAGAAGGATGGTGAAGACCTGGCCGTGGGACCAAGCCTTTGGGGCAGTGCAGTGAGGCAAAATGGTGTCCTGAGATGGTTTTTAAGTAACTGATTTTAATGTGGATATAAGTGATTTTAATGTTTGTATATATTTATGGTTTTAATGTCCCGGCATTTAATGTTTGCCGTATATATGTTGTGCTCCGCTCTGAGTCCCCTGCAGGGTGAGAAAGGCAGAATACACTTGATCTTAGCCAAAAGGCCGAGAAGGCAGAATATAAATGTTTTAAATAAATAAATAAAATGAAGATGTGATATGAAATATACAAAATAGTGCTAAAATAACAGACAACATCAATATGCTCAACAAATACCCACTAAAGAGTGGAAAGGAGGGAAACGGTTGTGATTGCCTTATGAATTTTGAAATATAAAATGTTCCACTAGAAGATCATGAAAATTTAGTGAGCGTGGATATTCTTACTTATGCTTGACTAGTTGTGCATAGATCATGCTCCAAGTTTGTATTCAACATATCGGGAATCCTCAAAGGAATGTAGCTGTTTGCAGTGGGCAAGGCACTCTGGCATAACAATTATATTTCCCTCTATCATGCATTGCCTTTGTAAATAAAAGGATTGCATATTTAATTACTCCAGCAAAGGATCACCGCCTTGTCGGGGCGCTGGAGCTTGAGCACCTCAATGATGTCATGAGCGAAACCGTGAAGGGCCACCCAAGACGGGACGGTTGTGGCAGAGAGGTCAGACCAAGCGTGATCCCTGGGGAAGGCAATGGCAAACCACTCCAGTATCCTTGCCAAGAAAACTAAATGGACCAGTACAACCAGAGATATGTCGGTATGCCATTGGAAGATGGGACTCCCAGGTCGGAAGATGGCCAAAATGCTACTGGGGAGGAGCAGAGGATAAGTTCAACTAGCCCCAGATGTGATGACGCAGCTAGCTCAAAGCCGAAAGGAAGGCTAGCGGCCGACGGTACTGGAGGCGAACGACGAATCCGATGCTCTAAAGATCAACACACCATAGGAACCTGGAATGTAAGATCTATGAGCCAGGGCAAATTGGATGTTGTTATTGGTGAGATGTCAAGACTAAAGATAGACATTCTGGGGGTCAGCAAACTGAAATGGACTGGAATGGGCCACTTCACATCAGATGACCACCAGATCTACTACTGCGGACAAGAGGAACATCGAAGAAATGGAGTAGCCTTCATAATTAATAAGAAATTCGCTAAAGCGGTGCTTGGATACAACCCAAAAAATGACAGAATGATCTCAATTCGAGTGCAAGGAAAGCCTTTCAACATCACAGTGATCCAAATATACGCCCCAACCACAGCTGCTGAAGAAGCAGAAGTAGATCAGTTTTATGAGGATCTGCAGGACCTTCTGGATAATACACCAAAAAGAGACATTATTTTTATTACAGGAGACTGGAATGCCAAGGTGGGAAGTCAAATGACAACTGGGATCACAGGCAAGCATGGTCTGGGAGAACAAAATGAAGCGGGACGCAGGCTGATAGAATTCTGCCAGGAAAACTCGCTGTGTATAACGAATACTCTCTTCCAACAACCTAAAAGACGGCTTTATACATGGACCTCACCAGATGGTCAACACCGAAATCAGATTGACTACATCCTTTGCAGCCAAAGGTGGCGGACATCCATCCAGTCGGTGAAAACAAGACCTGGGGCTGACTGTAGCTCAGATCACAAACTTCTTATTGCCCAATTTAGAATAAAACTAAAGAGATCAGGGAAAATACACAAACCAGTTAGATATGATCTCACTAACATTCCTAGCGAATATACAGTGGAAGTGAAGAACAGATTTGAAGGACTAGATTTAGTAAACAGAGTCCCAGAAGAACTATGGACAGAAGTCCGAGACATTGTTCAGGAGGCGGCAACAAAGTACGTTCCAAAGAAAAAGAAAACCAAGAAGGCAAAATGGTTGTCTGCTGAGACACTGGAAGTAGCCCAAGAAAGGAGGAAAGCAAAAGGAAACAGTGAAAAGGGGAGATATGCCCAGTTAAATGCGCAATTCCAGAGGTTAGCCAGAAGAGATAAGGAACTATTTTTAAATAAGCAATGCATGGAAGTGGAAGAAGACAACAGAATAGGAAGGACAAGAGACCTCTTCCAGAAAATTAGAAACATTGGAGGTAAATTTCAGGCAAAAATTGGTATGATAAGAAACAAAGATGGCAGGGACCTAACAGAAGCTGAAGAGATCAAGAGAAGGTGGCGAGACTATACAGAAGATCTGTATAGGAAGGATAACAATATCGAGGATAGCTTTGACGGTGTGGTGAATGAATTAGAACCAGACATCCTGAGGAGTGAGGTTGAATGGGCCTTAAGAAGCATTGCTAACAACAAGGCAGCAGGAGACGACGGGATCCCAGCTGAACTGTTTAAAATCTTAAAAGATGATGCTGTCAAGGTGATGCATGCCATTTGCCAGCAAATATGGAAAACACAAGAATGGCCATCAGACTGGAAAAAATCAACTTATATCCCCATACCAAAAAAGGGAAATGCGAAAGACTGCTCAAACTTCCGTACAGTGGCCCTTATTTCTCATGCCAGTAAGGTAATGCTCAAGATCCTGCAAGGAAGACTCCAGCAATACATGGAGCGAGAGTTGTCAGATGTTCAAGCTGGGTTTAGAAAAGGCAGAGGAACGAGAGACCAGATTGCCAATATCCGCTGGATAATGGAGAAAGGCAGGGAGTTTCAGAAAAACATCTACTTCTGCTTCATTGACTATTCTAAAGCCTTTGACTGTGTGGATCATAATAAATTGTGGCAAGTTCTTGGTGGGATGGGCATACCAAGCCACCTTGTCTCTCTCCTGAGGAATCTGTACAAGGACCAAGTCGCAACAGTCAGAACTGACCACGGAACAACAGACTGGTTCAAGATTGGGAAAGGCGTACGGCAAGGCTGCATCCTCTCACCCAACCTTTTTAACTTGTATGCAAAACACATCATGCGATGTGCGGGGCTGGATGAATGCAAAGCTGGGGTGAAAATTGCTGGAAGAAACATTAACAACCTCAGATATGCAGATGACACCACTCTGATGGCCGAAAGCGAGGAGGAGCTGGGGAGCCTTCTAATCAAGGTGAAAGAAGAAAGCGCAAAAGCCGGGTTGCAGCTAAACGTCAAAAAAACCAAGATTATGGCAACAAGAATGATTGACAACTGGAAAATAGAGGGAGAAACCGTGGAGGCCGTGACAGACTTTGTATTTCTAGGTGCAAAGATTACTGCAGATGCAGACTGTAGCCAGGAAATCAGAAGACGCTTACTTCTTGGGAGGAGAGCAATGTCCAGTCTCGATAAAATAGTGAAGAGTAGAGACATCAGACTGGCAACAAAGATCCGCCTAGTCAAAGCCATGGTATTCCCTGTAGTCACCTACGGATGTGAGAGCTGGACCTTAGGGAAGGCTGAGCGAAGGAAGATCGATGCTTTTGAGCTGTGGTGTTGGAGGAAAGTGCTGAGAGTGCCTTGGACTGCGAGAAGATCCAACCAGTCCATCCTCCAGGAAATAAAGCCCGATTGCTCACTGGAGGGAAGGATACTAGAGACAAAGTTGAAGTACTTTGGCCACATCATGAGGAGACAGGAGAGCCTAGAGAAGACAATGATGCTGGGGAAAGTGGAAGGCAAAAGGAAGAGGGGCCGACCAAGGGCAAGATGGATGGATGGCATCCTTGAAGTGACTGGACTGACCTTGAGGGAGCTGGGGGTGGTAACGGCCGACAGGGAGCTCTGGCGTGGGCTGGTCCATGAGGTCACGAAGAGTCGGAGACGACTGAACGAATGAACAACAACAACATATTTAATTAATGTTGGTGTTGTTTCTACTCCTGCTGTTGTTATGTGCCTTTAAGTTCACTCTGATTTATGTCCACATAAAAATGACAACTAATGTACCAGAACAAATACTAGATTATAGGGTCTCTCTTATATTCTGATACACTGCAGCCAAGGAAATGTTGGTGAGAAAGAACATTCAGGTGAGGGTCTGAATCCTATTGTTAGTTGCAACAAAAGTAGGTCTATTGAATAAATGAGATAGAATCATAGAGTTGGAAGAGTTACCTGATGGGCCATCCAGTTCAACCCCCTGCCAAGAAGCAGGAAAATTGCATTCAAAGCACCCATGACAGATGGCCATCCAGCCTCTGTTTAAAAGCTTCCAAAGAAGGACCCTCTACCACATTCTGGGGCAGAGAGTTCCACTGCTGAATGGCTCTCACAGTCAGGAAGTTCTTCCTCATGTTCAGATGGAATCTCCTTTCTTGTAGTTTGAAGCCATTGTTCCATGTCCTAGTCTCCAGGGAAGCAGAAAACAAGCTTGCTCCCTCCTCCCTGTGGCTTCCTCTCACATATTTATACATGGTTGTTATCATATCTCCTCTCAGCCTTCTCTTTTTCAGGCTAAACATGCCCAGCTCTCACAATCAGAAAGGCCTTCCTAATGTTCAGATGGAATCTCCTTTCTTGTAGTTTGAAGCCATTGTTCCACGTCCTAGTCTCCAGGGCAGCAGAAAACAAGTTCACACCCTCCTCCCTATGACTTCCTCTCACATATTTAAACATGGCTATCATGTCTCCTCTCAGCCTTCTCTTCTTCAGGCTAAACATGCCCAGCTCTTTAAGCTGCTCCTCAAAGGGCTTGTTCTGCAGACCCTTGATAATTTGAGTCGCTCTCCTCTGGACACATTCCAGCTTGTCAATATCTCTCTTCAATTGTGGTGCCCAGAACTGGACACAATATAAGATGTCTTTATATGTTGGCTCACTATGCAACAATTGCTTCAATAAGCCTATCTGGGATTAACCAACAAAATTAAGGCTCTGATCTATCATCTGGTGTCAGAAATGGTAGATTAAAATTGAAAGTTTGAACGTCGTTTGCTTTCTCTGTCATTTTAATTCACTAAAATACAGTTTCCCTCACTTGAATGGTAGTGCCAAGAATGGGTGATTGCTTTACTGGCCTCCATGATGAGACCTACTGCTCCAGCTGCTCTCAGATCAAATTGTTTCCCTCTTTTTATTTTTTCTTACCACCAAGAAACAATTAAATAGGCAACAATTTATAAAGTTACACCTAATTTATCCCATAACTTGTGTGATCTCATTATTCCTTGGTTGTGTGAACTTGAGAGTCAAGGTATAAGTCCCACAAAGAAATCAACAATCACGAAAATGGTAGCATCCTTACAATAGGGTTAACATTATGACTGACCTGCATATACATAGACCTGACTTCTATATGAATATGTTTATTATTATAGCCCCTGGCTCATGTCTCCATTGGCTGCTTTTTTGCATGGATATGAGTTGTTGCAATCCTAATGACTCTGAAATAGCTTCATGTGCCTAAGTGATTTGTCAGTAAGAACACCTGTGAAAAAGATACTGCTAAGTTCATTTTGCAGAAAAGAAATGGAGATAAAGGGAGACAAGTTTGGTGCTGATATAAATGATGGCCAAGTTGGATAGAAAATAGGAGCAAAAGGAAAAGCAGTTTATCTTGCACTGATCTTAAAAGCAGTGGGTCTGCATAATGAAGGCAATTTAAATGGCATGGTGAATGAAGATGTGTGTGGAAGGAAAGGCAACTAAAAGCATTTAGCAAGAAGAAAAATCCACCCCCCCCCCCAGATATTTTAACTCTACATTCCAGAATGTGCCTCATCCCATTTCCTTCAACACTCAGCAGGTTAGTGTATTTGTTCCTCAAACTTCAGAGGCACCTTTTGAAGCTACCAAGGGAAAAACCCCAGAAAATAAAATATGCCCTAAATATAAATGTATCCATGTGTATGTTTGTGGAATGCAAGCTAAAATAGATGCCCGCATATATAAGAAAGCTGATTAACATCTTCGATGTAAATTACCATCTTTATGCTTATGCATTTCTTTTCATTTAGAATATTCATAAAGTAGTCTGGAAATAAGACATATTGTTAGCTATATTTCAGTGAAATCGGAATATATCTCATTAACTCCCTAGAAGCACTGGAGAGCTCTTTATGCAACTATTTATGCAGACACTACTAGTTATATATCTTGCATTTTCAACCAGGGATGGGTGAGATTTGTGTTTTGTTTATTTTTCGATAAGTATTTTCCAATTTTTTTCTAACGTCTTCATAAGTCATGTCATAGCCCAATGGAAATGACTTTTATTTTAAAAATGGAGAACAAATAACATGTCTGATTTGTCTGTCCAGACACAGGAGTTTAAGCTGATAGCGTTTAAAAGTCTGGTTTTGAATCCCTCAGTAATCAACCCAATCTGTGGTGCTAAATTAGACTCTCTTCCTCCTTGCTTCAAACAGGTCTTCTCATATTTAACTGTTATGGTTCTCTCAATGTTGGAGGGCACCTGGAGATGTTATATTCACCAAATCAGCTAGTCACAAATGTTGTAAACTTGCTTTTCAAAAATAAGATCTTAGTTCACTTTCTATATATCCTCACCATTTTGGAGGGATGAGCCTGTATATTAAAATATGGGAAAAAGCAAAACTAACAGATTTGCCCATCCTTTTTTATCCCTCCCCCTTTTTATTCCTTAAGAGCTTGTAAGACCTTATCACAAACTGCTGATGACAAGGGTTCTTGGAGGCCTTTCATTAAAAGCAAACATGATGGCAAAAAATAACACAGTAGATACTGAGATAGTCCAGTGTGCTTTAAAAAAAGCTTTGTACCTAAATCATAGATTCCAAGAGTATATAAATGGGAGGTAATGCAGAGGACTCTATCTTCTTTCCAGATGTGCATTCCTAACCATTTTTCTCATCTAGCCTTATGATCAAGAGTTTCCACATCCCAACATTGCATCCCATCTGTGATGTAGCTGTCTCCAATCTGAAGGACTGGGTGTCTCAAATGATACTGTTGAGTGGACAATGTTTATAAATGAATATCTCCCTTCCTCAAACATCTTTGATCATCTGGGTGTTTTGAATCTTATCTACATCATTAATCTCTCTGGAGCCTGGTATTCCCACACCCGCTAGACCAGGTGGGGAAATGCATGGTTTATGGGCCAGTTGTCATACAACCATAATTATTGCCACAAAAATCTCAGCGATTCTGTCTGAAAACAAAAAAGTAATAATGTGAACACTACTGTATCGGACTGTATTCTTTCTACATTGTGGCTCACAACATTCTAAAATAGAAATGTTTTTAGTGTGTTGCCGGGAGCACAATTTTGCTTTTCTTCACTCATCCAGAAAGCTAAGATGTTTTCAGTGATTGTAGAAGGAACTTGGAGTCCTGATGGACTCCAAGGAGACAAAAACACTGCTCCTGACTGCTGATAAGTGCTCTCCCTTGATACAGAGAGAACATCAGCTCTGTAGGAGGCTTGTGTAAAATGGCTGGAGGGCCATTCATTTTTGGGATCCAAATTTCATTGGGTACCCAGATCTGTTTTGGGGGGCCAATAAAAATCAGCTAATAGAAAAAATCTCTTTTTGGCTATGCGGCTGAAAGATCCAGGAAAATCTGGCCAATTGGTGGTAATGGGGAACTTACAAGGCTATCCCTTTCCATTCCTGGGATCCTTTCTTTCTTTCATTGGAGTCTGGGTTTGAGCAACGGGGTTAAGGAATCACCCTTCCTTGGACCCTTTCCTTTCTCCCTTTCAAGGGAGCCTGAATAGAAGGGAAAAAGACATGATCAGTGGCCACATAGGCCGTTTCGACCAAAAAACCAAGGTGACTGAGCTCTTACCATTATAGCTAGCAGAAAAAACCAAGCAAGCCGGATTGACTGAAAGGAACCAATCAAACCGTATCTGTATACAAGCCAACTGGGTAGTGAGTTTTCAATTCTATTGTGAAGTACTTTACAAAATAATAGGTGACTCCAAGATGCACTCTGGGAGACAGCTGCTACGTGATCATGTGATCCCCTTTTTAGTCATGAACATTGTGGTAGCTGTTAAAAGTGACGGTTCATGGAGTTAACACTTCCATGCAATTCCTGTCAGATTTTGATCCTCCATTGGTGCACACTTTCCAACTAGCAATCATGATGGGGCCACCAACAGTCCTATTTGAATCTATTTTAACTGAAGACAGCACTTTAGAAGTTTTGATCTTCGAAATCTATGTATGTAGAAAGATATATTGACACACTTCTTTATGCGTAGGACATGTCACATGGAATGACTGCTTTCACAGCTGTCAGGAATCTACATTTTGTACTAAACTCACAAGTAGCAGTCATAAAGACCCAGAGATATTTTCAACCTGTCTGTCCTTCAGAGAAACAACATTCTTTCTGCTTGTCAAAGAAATATGCAGTGATGATGCTAACTCTCCATCTTTCATATTTGTGAGAAGGGTTTGCTTCAAACAAATTGTTTTCCATTCCCTACATATAATAGACTTTTTCTTCCAGAATGGGATCCTAAACTGGTACATCATACATTAATGTCATTGTATCCTCAGTTATGATAAGAAGAGGGCATTTCCCCTCCATTATAACAATATATTTCTCCCCTGTTTTCAAAAAGGTCACTTGAGGAACAAATGAAAAGAAGTCTCATAACTGTGAACATGGCATTAGTCAGTTGTCCAGAATCACAGTAACATAGACAATTTCAAAGGTTATATTTCATCATAAACCATTAAAGTAAGAACAATATAAAACAAGCAACTGCATTGTTCATATCTAACAACTCTTGGTTGTCAGTTGTGGAGAATGCAAGTTATATTATGTGTGCTGTCCCTCCCTCCCTCCATCCTCTTTGTTTTCAGAATGAATGGGAAACTACTGAGGAGGAAATGAAAAATAAATTCTTTTACATTAATTGGCCATTCTAATGATAAACTAGCAATCATTTCCCCCATGTTGCCACAGAAACACAGCAAAACCAAGTGCTCCTATGGTTTCAGCTCTCTGACTCATTCCTTGAAATTAATGCAATCTTTTTATATGAGGGGGGCAGGATCAGCCGGAGAGGGGGGCCTTCTGAAGCAATACTTTGATGTCTTTCTATTGCTGAGAAAAAAACCTTTAATTAGGTCACCTAAACTTTATTTTCTTTCAAACAGTTCACTTTTATGATTCTCTTTTTCTTTTGCTCCCTTTGATGTTTCAAAATATATGCCAGTGATATTTAAGTTTATTTATTATGCAAAGGCATTAAACTTCTGCTATTAACATTTATTCATGCCCTTGAAAATTGATTAGTTAATTAAGTGCAGAAGGTCTCTTATGGAAAGCTATTCATTCATGTTTCATTTAATACTCTACATGTACTATGTGCAGTACATACTTTTTCTTCCTCAGCAATAGCAGCTGTTACTTATATAATATGGCTTTTTTTTTTACTATCTCTGGTGTGGTGACATTTTAATTGAACCTTTCTTGGTGTACCTTGTTATAACAATAAGCTCTTGGCTGATAAAATGACAAACTGAGTCCTCAACCCAGCACCACAAGAAGTTATGAACCAGCTAGGTTCTGTAGATTTGTTCCTAAGTTGAATTTGTATGTAAGTCAGAAAAGGTACAATTTAAGTGATAGATGGTGTCATGAAACTGACCTTTTTGGCAGGAAGGCCGAAGCCTGGAAGTCAGTAGCTGACATATTCTGGGTTAGGCAAGAGAGTCAGAGGCAGGAGGGAGGAGTCAGCTGACTCCTGATTGTCTGAAGCAGCCAGGGGAGGAGTTTGGATTTAGAGGGGGGAAAGGCTGGCTTATTTGACAAGTAAAGGGAGTTGGAGTTTAGACATCGTGGAGAAAAGAAGTATATTTTAGGGAGAGAGAGCTATAGAGATCTTAGGCAGGGAGGGAAAACTTTTGTGTGAGGCTTTAGAATTAGAGCAAGGCATAGGCAAGGGATCCTGATTCACTGTACAGGATAGGGTCAGTGAAAGGGAAGCCTGATTTTGCTCTGGGAGGCAGTTTGGGTGCTGTGCTCCAAAGACACACTGTGTCAGTGGTGATCAGTGTGAGGACAAGTAATTCACGGAGAAACAAAAGTTGAAGCCTTTAAGTAAAACTGCCTGTTTAACCAGCTAAGCCTCAGGAACTGAACTGCATCAAGATTATTGTACCACTCTTTTAAGAGTTGATCTGTTTATCTAGTTCTAAAATAAACCTGTTTCTTATTTCACCTTTAAATTGGTGTCTGCCTCGGTCTATAATAACCTTTACATTCTCAGCTAACTTAAAGAAGATTTCTTTCAGTCCAGTCAGCAAAAGTAACAGTGGTCAAAGAAGAACAAAGAGCTTAAATACAACTTTTCCTATTTTTCACAATCACACATATGGTTTTCCTCAGACCTATTCAATTGAGGTGGTGGCAGTGATTTAACAATTACATCAGTCTACAACTACATCACAGTTGGTCACTTAATAAATATAGTACTAAGGTGGGATAAGAGAGTCTTTCCCCCTTGTTATAGTTAACTATCTTTATTCCAAAAAAGTGTCCAGCTGAACGATAACCCTGTAAACTGTTGGGCAGTGGGTGTGATTGCTTGGCCCCCCTGTCCAAGTGAACATTTATCCTTTATAGATGGCATCCTTGAAGTGACTGGACTGACCTTGAAGGAGTTGGGGGTGGTGACGGCCGACAAGGAGCTCTGGCGTGGGCTGGTCCGTGAGGTCACGAAGAGCCGGAGACGACTGAATGAATGAACAACAACAAAAGTGATACTCCAAGCAAAGATATATAGATGGATAGATAGACAGATAGATGTAAGCTTTGAATAGCATAGGGAAGGGTTAATACCCCTGTGGTGTTTGTTTTGCTGTCTGTTCCCCTTCTCAGAAGATTTCCCATCACTTTCCCTGAGATAATTGAATTTTGAAAAATGCGGCTTGTGGAAACAAGGATTGGTGAGAAAGCTTCAGTGGGGACACCTTTTCTGCATAATAACTCTTTCAGGGCTGAATTTTGCTTCCTAGGGGTAGATTTATCTCATTTCCTGTTGTCTCATCTGTTCTTAACTATGAGTCATCTGTAAGTCGGATGTTTGTAACTTGAGGACTGCCTGTATTCTGTTGACTTTGGGCTCAGTTAATAAGCCCCCAAACCCAAAGCAGTTCATCATCAAAAAAACTTTATTTCAGTTCAAACCCCAAATAGCTCTGCGGTAAAAGGTATACAAAGTACGGACCGACTAATAAACTGATAAAAGGCAAGACAGTGTGGCATACAAGGAGCATATGTACAAAAGTGAGAACACTGTAAATAAATACGGAGCAAGCAGTTGAAAAATCACTTCATGCAAATCCAGGGATTCCTGGTCCTCAGTCTGGAAATCGGGTTAAACCAATCAAGCCCTGCTATAAGCAAAGTAAAACCCTCCACTAAGAAAAGGGTAAAACTTTAGGAACAGAGTGAACAACACAATTGTTTCCAATGCAGACTGGTCTAGCATCCACATGGGTTGTGGCAACCATTCTTTTTTCTCTACATCAGTGGTTCTCAAACTGTGCTCCTCCAGATGTTTTGGACTTCAGTTTTCACAATATCTAAAAGCTGGTAAATTGGCTGGAATTTCTGGAAGCTGAGGTCCAAAATATTTGGAGGGGCACAGTTTGAGAATTACTGCTCTACAGGGACATATCAGGCCCCTGTCACCTCTATCACAGATGTACAGCTGAAGAGCTCCAGAGAAACTCTGGGTGTCATGGGTGCCTTTGCTGGCATCACCAAACATGCTCACATGTCCAGGGAGAAGGAGTTGAGTCGTGTAGTCGCCATCCCATCACTGCTGTAGGTCAGACATGGAGTGTGTGGCAGTCTCTGGAACTAGTCCAATGAAATTGAGCAATTTATAACAGCTGTGGATAGCAAAACCCAAAGCGTAGATACCGAGTCCCATTAAGCGGGTGGCCGATACTTGTGGATCTATGCACCTGGTGAGATGAAGAGGTTAAACCCAATGTTCCCCAATCAAGAAATCTCACCAGTTGAAGAAGAAGACACCAAGGTAATATTATTTGCACTCCCCAGTGAAATCAGGGTGAAATCCCCTCTTCTTCAGGAAGAAACTCAAGTCTTAGCTTTGGGACCAAGGATTTGGGTAGCTGGCTGAGCAACAACTGTAACAACTCATAAGAATTGTTAATTAAGAGACCTTGGACTGGAACTCTGGACTATGATTTGGATTTGCGGATTCAGATTTGGTTGTGTTAATATTTTAAGGGCCAATATTTTTAATGTATTTTTATTGCTCTTGACTTGTTTATGTGAATTGTTGTGTTCTAACTGTTTCTTGTTGAATGTATTGTCGAAGGCTTTCATGGCTGGAATCACTAGGTTCTTGTGGGTTTTTTCGGGCTATAGAGCCATGTTCTAGAGGCATTTCTCCTGACGTTTCGCCTGCATCTATGGCAAGCATCCTCAGAGGTTGAGAAGGTCTGTTGGAAGTAGGAAAAATGCGTTTATATATCTGTGGAATGGCTGGGGTGGGGCAAGGAGCTCTTCCCTGCTGCAGTTAGGTGTGAATGTTTAGCTGATCACCTTCATTAGCATTTGAAGGCCTGCCTGAGTCTGGGAAAATCTGTTGCTGGGAGGTGTTAATCTGTGCCTGGTTTTTTTCTCTCTGTTGTTTAGCTGTTATAATTTTAGAGTTTTTTTAATACTGGTAGCCAGATTTTGTTCATTTTCATGGTCTCTTCCTTTCTGTTGAAATTGTCCACATGCTTGTGGATTTCAATGGCTTCTCTGTGTAGTCTGACATGGTGGTTGTTGGTGTGGTCCAGCATTTCTGTGTTCTCAAATAATATGCTGTGTCCAGGCTGGTTCATCAGGTGCTCTGCTATGGCTGACTTCTCTGGTTGAAGTAGTCTGCAGTGCCTTTCATGTTCCTTGATGCGTGTCTGGGCGCTGCGTTTGGTGGTCCCTATGTAGACTTGTCCACAGCTGCATGGTATATGGTAGACTCCTGCAGAGGTGAGAGGATCCCTCTTGTCCTTTGCTGAACGCAGCATTTGTTGGATTTTCTTGGTGGGTTTGTAGATTGTTTGTATGTTGTGTTTCCTCATCAGCTTCCCTATGCGATCAGTGGTTCCCTTGATGTATGGCAGGAACACTTTTCCTCTGGGTGGATCTTCATCTTTACTCTCGTGGCTTGTTCTTGGTCTTGAATCTCTTCTGATGTCTGAGGTGGAGTAACCATTGACCTGGAGAGCCCAGTTGAGGTGGTTCAGTTCATCTTGGAGAAGGTGGGGTTCGCAGATTCTTTTTGCATGGTCTGCCAAGGCTTTAATGGTGCTTCTTTTTTGACTTGGGTGATGGTTGGAGTTTTTATGTAGATATCTATCTGTGTGTGGGGGTTTTCTGTAGACGGTGTGACCCAATTGTTGATCTGGTTTGCGGATGTTTCTTGTTGGCATGTAATGACTGCTAATTGTAAGCCATCCTGAGTCACCCTTTGGGGGTTGAGAAGGATGGAATGCAGATGCTCTAAATAAATAAATAAATATTTCAACCCAGCTGGAAAGGATGAAAGGTTGCAATAAGCCACTCGACTAGAAAAAGCTGATACCATACATAGTAAAAGCAAGCATTTTTATACAGTCAAATCCTTTGTATTTCCTGCTCACATCCCAGATGGAGCCGGCTCCACTCTGACTGACAGAGCTTAACTGACATCATAGCCAGCTGGGGAGGATTTTCTTGGAGAGGTGGGACTGCGGTGCACACCAGCCAATCAGAGAGCATTCCCTGTTTCTGATGCAGATTTCTGTTCTCCAATGGCTGATGGGAGACAGGATGTTTCAGGAGACAAAGTAGTGTAAATGTTCTGTCCCAGCCTAGGGACAGAACAAAGAAAGCCATCTGGTCCCATGTGTGTTATGGAGTGTCCTTTGTGTTGATGAATGACCCATCAAGGTAGATCAGACACCCATGGTGCCCATGTCCATTGTGTTTCCTACAGATCATTGTTCAAAGTGATAGGATTAATAAATCAAGTCCTGGGAAAGGAGAATTGCTGGTCTGGGAAAATAGGACATGATTTCCCAGCATCAGGGCAGACATGCCAGGTGATGAGTGTCTTTTGTAACGTCCAAGTAGCTGTACAAAGGGCAGGAGGCATCCAAACCCTGTTGTCCTCGGCACAGCTTGGTTTATGGGGCCAATAGAGATGGATTAGCCCCAGAGATGGATTAGCCCCAGAGATGGAGCCCCCGGTGGCGCAGTGGGTTAAAGCCCTGTGCCGGCAGGACTGAAGACCAACAGGTCGCAGGTTTGAATCTGGGAAAAGGTGAATGAGCTCCCTCTATCAGCTCCAGCTCCTCATGCGGGGACATGAGAGAAGCCTCCCACAAGGATGATAAAAACATCAAAATCATCTGTGCGTCCCCTGGGCAACGTCCTTGCAGACGGCCAATTCTCTCACAACAGGATGCTCCTGACACAACAACAACAACAAAAAAAAGCCCCAGAGATTATGGGTACTTGAGTACATTGTACTTAGGTGATGCCCAAGAAAACCACTGGAGGAAATCCCTAAGTCATGAGATGCTGGTGAAAGGTCACCAAGGTCCTGCTGGGTGGCTTCATACTCCAAAAGATGTTTTATATAGAGAAATAAAATATAACATATTAAATAGGTAAACACTGGGGATCCGTAGGTACCGAGGGTTTCAAGCTGAGGGATCCAGGGTGTCCATGGAGGTGAGGATTGGCATGGGGCTCATTGGAGTGAAGGTATGGGAAATGTAAGGAAATGGGAAGAAGAGTCCTGCTCCAAGAGCCGTGAGGGCCATGGGACCATGTGGACACCAGGGCCATATATGAGAGGTGAAAGTGGAGGAAAAAGATTCAGGAGGCAAAATGGATACAATGAAGCAGATCTAGAGGATAACGCACCATACTGCACATTTATTGAAAGGGTTACTTTGTAATATCTATACACATAATAAAAGTGAAAATGTGTATGTGTGTATGTGGCTGGGATGCCCACTTTCATACAAGCTCCTGGCTCCACAAACAGCTATACCTCCAACCACTTAGCAGACACCAATGGCCCTACTTCCAATGACATTGCAGGTTATAATTAGCACCACATCCCAGTATTCCTTTCTTTCTCCATAGGTGTGGAATTTGCATGACTCTACCCACTGCTCTCCCTTTCCTGTGGCGCACAGCAAACAAAGTGGAATTGATCAGCAACTGAACATAATACAGGGGTTCGAAGGACTGACTCAACAGGACGGAAGGTATAGTTCACTTTGCATCAAGACACAGCACTGTGACCCCCACTAACAATGGACCTGGACCACATTTGTCACACAGAATCCCCATGACCAGTTTAAGGTGGAACTGACCTTGATTTATAGGAGTTATTGTTCACCTACATCCAGAGATCACTGTGAACTCAAGGAATGATGGATCTGGACCAAACTTGTCAAGGATGATGGCATTTGCATTACCTTCACTCACTTCCAAAGATCACTGCAATCCCCACGAATGAGGGAGCTGGATCAAACTTGGCACACAGACCCTCCCCCCCCCCCCCACCCATGACCCACTTAATGACCTGGTGCAGATTGGGGGAGGAGAGACCACAGATGATGGGATTTGCAGTATCTTCACCTGATTCGGTTCCAACTTCTACAGACCACTGAAACCCCCAGAAATGATGGATCTGGATCATATTTGGCACACAGATGCCCTATGACCAACAGGACATACTGGCAAGGCTTGGGGGTGATTGACCTTGGATCTGGGAATAACAGTTCACTTGCATCCAGAGAGCATTCTGAACCCCACAAATGACAGACCTGGACCAAACATGGTACAAAACCCCTGGTGACCAACTGAACATACCATAGGAAATTGGAGGGAATTGACCTTGATTTCAGAGAGTTGTAGTTCACACTTTTCCAGAGAGCATTGAATTCAGCTGACGATGGAACTGGATCAAACTTGGCACACAGATGCAACATGACCAACTTTGAAATCTGGTGGGGTTTAGGGAGGATTGACCCAAGATTTTGGGAATTGCAGCTTGCCCACACACATTTTCTAATGGGAGCATTCTGTTGGGGTTCAGCCTGAGTTTGAACTTGAACCTGATTCTCTATTTGTTCCTCCTGATGCTAATGAAAGTATATTTACTGATGCTAGTGGAAATGTACCTTTTGATGCCAATGCTCCTGAAATTAGTGAGGAAGAAACTGCTGTAGGTTTGGAAAATGCCAATGTTCCTGAAATTAGTGAGTAAGGAACTTCTGTAGATTTGGAAAATGAAAGTACCAGTGCCCATGAGAATGTTTCAAAGGGAGACCTTGAACTTTCCCTCCCTTCTGCACCTGTTAACTGTAATGACAACAGAAGGGGCCAAATTTGGGAAGACAGAAGTAAATCACTCAGTTTGCGTCGATCCTCCCGAATTCAAGAATTAAAAACATTGGCTTCAAAACAGAAGGGCGGTTCACGGAACCAATTCTTGAGTTTTAATTGCAATACGCCGAGCTGATTGTCTCAGTTCAGGCATCGTTTCAGAATTGATGAAGACCTTGGCAGTTCTCCCGGTTCCCTGGCCATAGTTTGGGAAGATTTCTAGGATATCAAGTACGGTTAGTGGATTGCTAACAGATTCCAGTATTTCCCAGTGAGGCTTTTGGTTTTGCTTTGTCCATTTAAATTCATGTTTGCTGATTTTGCTGTGGCTTTTGACTTGCATTTTTCCTTTATTTTGTAACCATTTTTCTTCAATAAAAAAGGATTGTTTTTCACAGCCAAGTGTGGTGGATAGTTATCTTAGGGCCCCGTTCCCTGCTCTGGATTGCAACACATTCCTAAAGACTGGCTTTTTATGAGAAATAGAGCTAAAATTAGCAGACTGTTATCTAACACCCCAAAACAAACAATGCCTTTTTCAAATAACCCGGACACTGCCGGGTCCCCAAGCATAGCTGATAGCTGTTGTTGGGCTCCTCCATATCCCCAATCATTTGCATAACTTCAGGTTACTGCTATCTGCGGGAATCTCCACTGCAGTACCAACTTTATCAATTTATTGTTTTGGCCGGGGGGGGGGGGGGGGGGGTCAGTGCTCGACATTAACAGTACTGTTCTGAACTGACTTTGATAAATAATCCCATATTAACATTTGATTCTAATTCATGGGTTTACAAAGTGCATTGCTCTAATTTAGGCGTTGGAAACTAGTGGACATTGAGATCTTGTTGCCTTGATTCCAGTTACCTCCATCTCTTTCCAGTATGTTTAGTTAAGACAGAATTTGAAGCCCAAGAGCATCTGAATGTTTCTTGGAATGGTTCTGACTGTAATAGAAAAGAAATCTAAAATTATAACCCTGGAAATTGGCATTGTTTGCCAAGATGTGTAGACATATATTGTCTTTCTATTGATAGCCTGTTACTATTTATCTCATCAGTCTCCAGTTGAATCTACACTGCAGAATTAATGCATTTTGACACAACTTTAATGTCAATGGCTCAATGCTATGGAATCATGAGACTTGTAGTTTCACAGTGTCTTTAGCCTTCTCTGCCAAAGGGTGCTGTGTCTCCCCAAACTATAAACCCAAGGTTTCCATAGTGTTGAGCCATGGCAGTTAAAATAGTGTCAAACTGCATTAATTCTACAGTGTGCTGTAAAGTGTAGCCCTGTAGAGTGGGGAGTCTCTAATCTATCCCAATGATACTCTGAATTAGTAATATCTTACCTGTTATGTTTAAGAAATATATTTCTCATTATAAATGGCAACTACATTTTCAGGAACTATTGATCTTCACATGTGAACTGAGAGCAAAGCTATTATATGAGGCTGACATTTTGTGAAGAGGCTTCCTGATTTTCACTCCCTCGGACTAGCATGGAACACACAAACTGAGATAAGGGGAGTTAGAGATCACATAAAGTCTGGTAATTGAGATGACACATTTGAGATGAGGAAGAAAGACAGAAACAAGCTTTCAGCTGAAGTGGCTTTTGCTTGACACACCAATCTTGAACTGTTATGTTGAGATCACTTCTGGGGCCAGGAACAATAAGAGGAAAGATCAGCACTCATTTTAAATGTGCTTTTTCCAATCTGGTACACACTATATGTGTTGGATTACAACTCCCATCATACCAAGACCATTTGGTAAGTGCATTCATGGGAACCAGCATAGTAAAAGCAGTTTAAGCCATTGTGCTCTTTCTTTAAACTTGTATCCTCTTCCTAAATCTTTGACATTGTATAAGGCAGAGCTGTTAAAAATATCCTGGTCTCCATCAAGACTCATCCCACTTAACCATGAAAGAAAGACTTTTAATTAGACTTTAGAATCCTATTATGGAAAACAAATACCACTACTTAATTGCTCATATATGACATGATGAAAATTACTGATATAATTAGATTTTTAATAGTGTTAATGAATTTTGTATCTTATTAATAAGAATTAAGGCTAATGTAATGCTGTATGATTAAAGATTGCTATGGCCTGCCCTCCTACAGTGTAATCTAATCACAATCATGTCTATTTCCACAGCACAGAAATTTTCTATTTTAATATTGTCTCATGTATAATGTCATCTATAAACCATGTGCCATTTTCATAGGTGTTCAAATTAACTACTTTCAGCCAGTTCCATTCAGCAGCAAGTATTTCAGGTATAACAAGTGGTTTGTAAAAAATGTAGTCAGCTTCCACTGAAATCTCTGCTAAGCTAATATAGCAGGATAACAATGAGATATTCCACAGTTTTTCAACAGTCGTCTATTCTTTCTTGAAAATGCTTAAGGGAATATGGTATTAGCACAGGCACAGCATCTATTTTCTATTTTATTAATAATTTTGTGTATATTAAGAAGAACATAGACTAAAATAGAACAACATAAATAAAATATGTCTATAAAATATGAACCAATATAAAAAGCAAAAACCCAATAAAAAGTCAATATGCTATTCTCACTTTTTTTTAAAAAAAAAGTCCCAGTCCTTTGCTAAAGGCACTAATTATTTTTTTTCTAATCAAAGTTATTATCATTTTTCCATTTCAGCTAAGTCCAAAAGTTTCAGCAACTATTGTTCAGATATTGGCATGGTCATATCTTTCCATTTCGAAGCATACAGTGGAATTGCTGCTGTAGCAATGTATCAAAGTAATTTGCAATATTTTTCCCATTTGATCTTCCATGAATTCCAACAAATACAATTCATGTTTTGTCTGAAGTGATTTTTTTCCATCACACTATGTATTTGACTCAAGAATTTTTGGCCAAATTTGTGAGTTTACTACATATGATAGAAAGATCCTTACTGTTCTCCACATTTCCAGTATACATTAGAAAAGAGTTTTTGTCAAAATTTAGTACTAAATACCAGTGGTACATCATCTTACAAAAATAATATTTTAAGTCATAATGTAAATTTCATACCTTTTGACCATAGTTCCAACAAAATTTGGTGACCACCTTATGATATAATCTTTTGCTTGCTCTTCTTCCATGTCCAATTTTAACAAAAGTTTATAATCTCATCAATCAAATGTTCATTATTGATATACTACTCCTCTCAAATTGTGGTTTATTCCATTCAAAATCATAAAATGTTTGCCAATTTTAAACCTTTCAAATATTTGCCTATAAGAATGCCACTGAAACTGACAGCTTTCAATCTTTGGTTCTTCATTAGACTTCAATATAATCTTGATCAAATTCAAAGATATCTTGGTAAGACAACCACCTTTATTTGACCATTATTTCTTTCTTTCCTGGAATGAAATCCTAATCTGCAATTTTATCTATTTTATATTCTTAACAAGGTTTGTCTAAGAAAATTATTATTAAAATCTATATTCACTTTAACTTTATTATACCAAAAATACCCATGCCATCCAAACCTCATAGTATTCCTTTCCAGATCCGACAATCTCCGATTGGTCTAAACTATCCACTCTTTCAACCAAACCAAAAAATAAATAGGAAATATAATTTCAAGTCTGCAACTATTCTAAATCAGACTAATTTGGTATTCATACCCTTGTTATTTTCTTCCTTGGTTTCTGTACCATGTAACATAACATCACACAAACACTGCCACAATTGCCTTACAGTATTGTGCTATCTCTACCTTCATGAATGAAAGGATATTTAGAATTGTGGGCTAAGAAATTGTTTAATTGCTATAGCACTGTAATTTATCCTGTACCACAACAACACAGTTGACTTCTAGTTGGTTGATATGCTGGTTCTATCATAGTATGCTTTCTTGTTTATTGCTAGCAATAAACAAGAAAGCATACTATGATAGAACCAGCATATCAACCTTCCTTGGTTTCTTCCAACAGACACAAAAATGATCTTTCAGCATGTTTGTTCAGACAAGACTTTGCACGCCATAATTTGGTTGGTGATGCTCAAATGATTTAAATTTGGAAGGTAAGTAGCACAGTCAACTCCAAAGATACACAGAAAGTGGTTTCTAGCAATCCCTATCAACCTACATTTCTTTCCAACCTAGCATATCTAGCTTTAGCACCTGTCATCAGTTCTAGTGTATTTTCTTTGTGAAGAAACATTGCATGCTGGCCTGAGGCTGTCTTTTATTCTGACATTCAATAATAATGGACAGTGTGTAAAGATCTGTAATCAAAAGGTAAACACTCCAGCATTGTGTACAAATAACTCTGGAGATATTTATCCTGCAGAAACAGCAAGGTTAACATTACTAGAGTAGACACAAGGGGAGAGCCCATCTGATAAGCACTGTGCCTTTGTCTTTGTGTCTTCCTATAAATCTCTTCCCGAGTATATTGAGGTTTGTAGTCTCAGAATATGAAATTTATGCTGAGCAAATAGTTCCCCTCAGTTCACTTGAGCTCCTGATCAAGTAACCTTCAGTCTTTTCCAAACAGGTCATTTTGCATAATACCATTGGGTAGTTTTAAGATTGGTTGACATAAAATAATTAGAATGCAATGCCAATGGGCCTGTAATAAAAAAAAACTAAATCAATTTTTGCAAACATGTCCAGGATTATAAAAAGCAAGCCTTCTTCACGATTTTGTCAGAGATTTAGTAAAAAAGAATAAACATGTTAAATATATTCAGCCTCTACGTTATGATCCATTTTTTCCTAAACTGACTTCAAGTGAAGACTGAATGTCACCATATTTCACTAGTTACATACTAGGACTGGGCGGTTTCGTTTCGTTAATTCGTAATTCGTTAAAAATTCGTTATTTTTTTTATAACGAAGCGATAACGAACCATTCTGGAGCAACTTAAAAATGAAACGAATTTTTAAATTCGTTTCGTAAATGCTTCGGATTCGTTATGTATTCGTTTCATTATCGGTTTGAGGTCGTTTCGTTATTATTTCCGCATGTCTGGGGCAAGTTTTATAGTTGTTTTTTGTTTAATTAGTGAAAAAAACTTATAATATCACACCAACAGTCAACAACAGAGGGAGAGGGAAGCTTCAGAAGTTCCCCCTGTCCCATTTGGAGGTTTTTTAGCGTATTGCGCGGTCGCGTCCGCCATTAACGAATCGATTCGTTATTGTTTCGTTATTGTTTCGTTAATGTTTTGTATTTTTTTTACATTTACGAAATTTCGTAAATATCGAACTTTTTAAAAGAAAAATTTCAGAATTCTTTTAAATATCGAAACGCAAAAACCCCCAAAAAACGAATCGATTTTAGAAACAATTTTTTCCGTTGTTACCCAGGCCTATTACATGCATTATGATCCATTCACTGTGCCTCTAAGACTAAATAAAAAGGGAGAAATGGGAACTAAAAATGAGAAAGCAAGTGAAAGCAAATGGAGAACATCTCCAGAATGCAACTAGGACTGCTGCTAGAAAGGATGAGCACATCTTCTAGCCAGAATCATGGCCAGCGAGAATATATAGCCTGTCATGATAAAGCCAACCAACTCTCCCTGAGTTTATCATGGGCTTGTGTTTGTTGCTTCAGGGCTGGGTAGGTTTTTTTTTCTCTTTTCTAATTAGTACTGAGTGTATGTATGTATTGATGTATGTATGTATATGTATGTATTAGGCCTGGGTAACAACGCAAAAATTTGTTTCTAAAATTGATTCGTTTTTGGGGGGGTTTTGCGTTTCGTTATTTAAAAGAATTACAAAATTTTCCTTTAAAAAAGTTCGGTATTTACAAAATTTCGTTATTATTAACTAATCGATTCGTTAAGATGGCGGACCCCCCACGTATGCGCAAATCACTTTTTTCTTTTTTTAAAATATTTTTTGAATTTTTTTAAGAATAAAAGAAATATTTATCAGAAATATTTAAAAATGGAAAATTAACAAAATGCTTGCCCTGCCCTGTTGTGGGGCGAAAACAGGGCAAAGCCTCCCCGCTGCTCCCAGCCCAGGTCCTTAAACCGCCCTTGCTCTCCCAACAATGAATGTGAATGAATGAATGAATGCAAGCAATGAATGAATGCAAGCAAGCCAAGCCTCCCTCCCGCACCTCCCGTCTCCTCGCCTTCTCAATGAGTAATGCGGCCACGCGGAGCCGCTTTTAAAGGGCAGCCCGCCCAATCACAATGAGCCACGGTGCTTGGGAGCGCCGGATTGGCTCTCGGCGCACCCAGCATCCTCCATCCCTAAAACGTCATTTCTGAAACGGGCGGAAGCTCGTAAAAAAGATGGAGGATGCCGTTTCGATATTTAAAAACACTTCCGGGTTTGAAAATAAGTTTTTTAATCATTTTGTAATTGTTAAAAATAACGAATATTTAACGAATTACAAAATTAACGAACGAAACTGCCCAGGCCTAGTATGTATATATATAAACACACAAATATATATGATACAAAATTAAATGGAAAGGATAAGCTGAGGCAGTGGCCATTCAAGATCTACTCCTCAGCTAACTTTGGCGAAACACATGGGTCCCCTGTTTCCAGGGCAAGCTCTCAGGAAAACATAATGGAGAATTCTGCCCCAAGTCCAGAAGATTTATTGGGGCCAAAACTCAACCCACTACAAGGTCATTTTGGTTTGCCCTTATCTTGGTTTTTTATATCACAGGTGAGGATTCCCATTTCTGGCCTACACGACAAAGGGGAACCTAATAGACATGTGCAAAAAAAATTTGGAAGAGTCAGAAATTTTAAGAAAATCTGAAGTTTTGTATGTCGGAAGCCATATCTGAAGCATTTGTGTGGCCCATACCAAATATTTTAAAATCAAAACTTACCCTATACTTTTTTTGTTTTAGTTTTGTAAATCTTGGAAGGTTTCCAAAGTTAGTTTCATATTCAGTGCAAGGAAGCAAAGCCATTAAGCCAAGAAAACTGCCTGCCTACCTTAGTGCCTGCCTGGCATTCCTCTCCCTGGAATTAATGGAGTCTCATCTAGGCATCAGGAGCAGTGAAAAGAGGGAGCAGTGCATTTTGAGAAGGGGAGGGGCCCTATGCCAAAGAAATCAAAAGGCCCTGCCCTAAATTACATTTCCCAGCATGCATTAGCATAAGAAAACCCCAATTAGGAGAGGAGGTTGGTCTGTAGCCAGCCAGAGTTCCAATACATTTGTTAATATCCTACATTATGATTTCTGTTTCTGGGTTATAAATGTCATTTCCAAATTGGTTCTGTCATTAAAAAAACATGGCAAAAGTCTTAAGGGCATGCTGCTCTGTCCAATGGATACAATTGTGAATGCTGATCAGCCATTTGAATTCCAGCCACTTGGCATCTGAAACAACAAAAATATTAATGTGAAACTCTTTTTGGTTGTGACATTCATAATTCTCGACGACACCAACAATGTCGTCTTTTATATTTCTGTTTGGCAAGAACCCAGTCTGTTTGTCTTTTATCCATGATGTCAGGAAGGTTTTCAGTCGTTCAGCTAATATTGTAAAGATTAGGAACCTCCAATACCAAGTCCTAGTAGCACTTTAGTAGAACTAAGATCACTGCACACCCCACATTGCACTTACTTTATAATCCTACATACCTCCTGCCACATCAGCACTTTTAATCTTGTACCCATTACTCTGGCCTGGCCCAGTTTTATAGTGTCTCGATGTATTGTTCATTGTTGTTGTTTATTCTGCTTAACTGTTTTTAATTTGCCTTAGGTATTGTATTGTTGTATTGTGTTTTGAGGCCTTGGCCTATGTAAGCCTCATTGATTCCTTCGGGAGACGCTAGCGGGGTACAAATAAAGTAATAATAATAATAATAATAATAATAATAATAATAATAAACATTTTATAATCGCTGTTTAACAGCGAGATTGGCCTATAATTTTTAACTCTTAGGGGGTCTGTGCCTTTCTTATAGATCATTAATATACTTGCCTCTTTCCAGGATTTTTGTATCTTTTTATGCTGTAGAATCTCATTCATAACTGTTTTATGTGTGGTTGTACTACATCCTTCAGTTTCCTATAACAGATCATGGTCAATCAATCTGAGCCTGGGGTTTTCCTGGGGTCTAACTTCTTTATTGCTTTCTCTATTTCTTCTACTGTAATATCTTTGTTTAGTTCTTCTCTTTGTATTTCTGAATCATAAACTGGGAGCATTTGCAGACGACCTAATCTGTACAATACAAGACCGATTAAGCAATCTTAACCTATGGTTAAAAAAGATAGAAGAATTTGGCAAGGTATCAGGCTTTAGAATTAATAAAGAAAAATCAATGATCCTCACCAAAAATATCCCAAAAGATAGGAAAGAGAAACTGAAAGAGATAATGGGCTTAAAGTAACCAACAAAATCAAATATTTAGACATCAATATCACAGCAAAAAAACTCGCAGTTACTGAAAAATAACTACGAGATAAAGTGGAGAGAAATTAAGAAAAATCTTAAGGATTGGCAATACCTGAGACTATCAATGTTAGGCAGAATCTCGGTCATTAAAATAAACGTACTACCAAAAATGATCTATTTATTTCAAAATCTACCTTTAATTAGGAAAGCACAAATTTTCAAAGACTGGCAAAAAGATTTATCCAGATTCATCTGGAATAATAAAAAGCCAAGAATCAATTTTACAAACCTAACAGATGAAAGGAAGCGAGGGGGATTCGGCCTACCAAATCTGAAACTGTATTTCGAGGCTTGTGGACTGAAATGGATAAAGGATTGGATTCTGCTTTAAAAAAAAAAAGAAAGACAGAAAAGAAAACTGCAACTAGAAGGCCATGACCTAAGAGCAGGCTGGCACACATATTTATGGTATAGCAGAAAAAGAGTTGAAATTTTTTTTGGCAATCATTTCATCCGGTCACCACTCAAAATATGGGAACAATATAAAGGGAGACTGTACCAAAATATACCTATTTGGGTCTCACCCCTTGAAGCCCATCAGAGAAAAGAGCTAGGATGGAACAGATGGCCCACCTATAAAGACCTGCTTAAAACAGAGAATAAAGAGATAAAAATAAGATCACAAGAGGAATTAAAAACCAATATGGAAACATCACATGGCTTCAACGCTGGAAATTAAAGGAATACTTTAAAAAGGACAACCAAATAGGATTTATGGAAAGTATGACTGCCTGGGATAAATTAATCAACAACGAAAGAAAACATATCACAAAGACCTATAAATTGTTACTTGACTGGTCCACAGAGGAAGAATGCATCAAAGAGTACATGATAAAATGGGCAAGAGACATAGGAAGAACAATTTTGCTAGAGGAGTGGAACCTAATATGGAATAAGAAAACCAACTATACTTACTCATATGATCTAAGAGAACATTGGATGAAGGTGACCCATCAACGGTATCTAACACCATATAAACTAGCAAAATTCTCAAAAAACATATGTAATAAATGTTGGAAATGTGGGAAATGTGGGAAAAAGGAGGGGACACAAGGCCTTCAATGTCCTGTATACAACAGCCCAAACTGATATTTCGTGAACAGAGAACTGTTGTGGTGGCAGAACAGGGGGGTGGCTGTGTCACCTCTAAGACCAATGTAATGCAACATTGTGTCCACATCACTAAATTCACTAAATTCTGTGAGCACTATGGTGGATGCTTTCTTTTTTTATTAGCCTTGGACCGTTTAATGACCAATTGTAACTGTTGAGGGGCTAACTATTGGTCAGAAAACATTAATTCCCTCTGTGGTTGATCCTGCCTGGGGCTAACGACTAACTCCCTAATTCTGAGTGCACCAAAATGGCTGTAAGGGCTGCAAAATGGAAAGGAAGCTCTTCATATGGGGGAGAGCAAACGTGGGACCAAAACTGTCCAAGGTCCTCCAAAAACCCAGTGAAAAGGAAAGGGGGTTGTCGACTGTCAGGAGATTTTCGATACTCACGTTACCAACCTTCTAACCATTTACAGACTCAGAAGTCTGTGGAACAATTTGTAAAGCCCTAGGCCTTAACCAAAAGGCGAGTGCGGATACTTTAGCCTGGATGGATTGAGGGGCGAAACCATTCTTGAAAATAACATAGAACTTGATTCCTATTGTTCTTACATACCTTTATACCCCTACTTCTTACTTTTAAACAATATGTGTATAAAGTAAACCTTCAATAAAAATATTTTTTAAAAGAAAGGAAATAGAACTTATAAGACATGTTTAACAGAACTGGCATTATATCACTACTCGTGTAATTTTGCTTGAATTCAGTGAAATCCTGCAAGGCCAAACTGATACCTCTGACTAACTCTTTGGTCAATTTTTCCATAGATGGCCCAGCATGGGCTCCTTCTGAATATTGGTGTTAGATGACAGCTACCTGAAGCGCTCCAGCTGCGTGCAGGACAGAGCATCAGCTAAAGCATTATCAGTCACTTATATGCTGAAGGCCTGAAACATATATTGTGCTTAAGGCAGTTAATAGCTCTTACGGATTTAGGTGTGAAGAAATTAATGACCTGAACTTTGGCCATGTTATCACAGAAAAAGTGCACAGTGAAATTTGTAAACTCATGTGCCTATATTTCTATTAGGAAAGGAAAAGTTCAGAATATGTGAGCTCTCAAATTACATCCTCAGCGTACCAATTATCAGGCCATTTCTCTGAACACCAGTGGCCATTGAAATAAACCAAAACCGAGGGCACCTGTGGAGTCTGATGCCATGTACAGGGCATTTTAAAGACATATAGCCCATCTCTAAACAAAACACCATTAAAGCCTAACAAGAACTGCAATCAAAATGACAGGCCTGGAGCAGCAATGTCCAGACTTTCTTTTCATAGCTTTATGTTCCACCAGAGTTAATAAAATAGATTTTTAGTCACTGCTTGTAAAACAGACAGATCAAAAGTAGGGCAAGGTTCCTACACCATAAAATAGTTACAAAGGAAAAAAAATAGGTATAGCTTATAGTACACCCATTTTCACACCTATTAAAGTGTGGGTTCCCCCATCTACATTTGCTTTTTACTACCCTCATTGTTTATCTAGATGAGCTACACAGCTTGATTTCAAGCTTTCTTTGCTTCCATTCACTGGAGCAAGAGTGCTTGTTAATGAAGCTGGATTTTCAGGTATTGCCTTCTTCCAAGAAAATCAAATGAGAAAAAAATCCTTTCAATTCATGCTGCAAGGCAACCTGTTGGTGACAGCAGAGATACACATAAGCAAAATGCTTTCAAACACAGAGCGATTTCAACTGAAAACATTTACACAGAGGGATGGACACAGCTTAATGCATTTTCATTAAATTGCTTAATTACTTTGATATGAAAAGCACCTGGATTCTTCTATTTATAAAGTAATGGTCTGACCTACTAAGATGAGAAAAGCAAAAGAGGGCAAAGAGGAAATTGCTGGTGCTTGGAAAAGATCTGTATTTCTTTGAAATGTGTTGAAAATCCCACACTAGATGCTGATGGAAGGAATATGTGTTTGCATGTGGGGGCAGGACCATTTGGATTTTTAAAAACCCTTGGCTAATTGTTCCAGTCCAGGGTGTACCCCTAGGTATATCGAGGAAATAGTACATTTAGTAGCTATAAAGCTTCTGAGATCACAATCTGACAATGAATGTCACCCTGAGTTGTTCACATGGAAACTGAAAGGAAGTTCTTTGAACAGCATTTGACTGTCTCTAGACAGGGAAGGATCTGTGCATTTTGTGCTATAAGGGGCCCTTCCACACAGCCCTATATCCCAGAATATCAAGGCACAGAATCCCTCATTAGCTGAGTGTGGACTTAGATAACCCAGTTCAGAGCAGATATTGTGGGATTTTCTGCCTTGATATTCTGGGATATAGGGCTGTGTGGAAGGGACCAGGGAAAGAAGGAAGTGTATTAAATATTAGTTTTCCTTAAGCCTGAACTAGTGAAGGCCAAATACAAGTCAAGAATGAGTCTGCACATGTTAATCTTGCCCTCAAGTTGTAAAGAATCCCAAAACCACTGCCTCTGCAGGGAGGCCAAAATAGGGAGCACTTGAAGAAAAGGCCTATTATTCACGTTCATTATTTTATGACTAGAATTCCACATGCAGCCATGGACACATTTAAAAACACATTCCCAATTACAAAGATTACAATTCCTGTTCAAGTTAAAAACATACGTTCTCATACATTTTATTTTCATGTATTTTATTTATGTTCTTTTTCCTGACATGACACTTAACTTGGCTTAGAAGCTTAAAATGACAGAGTGAAAAGCCAGATGGTAAAGAGTGAAAACACAATTAAATGAGCGACGTATTAAAACACAAAATTAAAAAGCAAATAAATAAGTAGGTAAAAACATAATAAAAACACAGGAATTCCATCATAAAAATTGGGGGTGTGGTGAACTCACTATAAAAATATATAAAAGCAACCATAAATATTGGCTCCTTCTGCAACCAATTAATCATCAAATGCCTGTTTATTTTTTTTTATTATTTTATCATAGTTCAATACATTTGTTATACTTTGTTTATTTTACAGCAGATACATATTATTCAACACAACCTACCATTCTTTAACTTTTTGCATCTAGTGTTGTTTTTCTGCTTATACATATTGTCTATCTCTCACCATTGTGCTCCCCTCCCCCCCCCCCCCTCCTAAGCCACAGCTTTTATATATCATCTGTCCAACATTTCAGTTCTTCTTGTGGAGGTAACGTTCCTTCTTTCTTTTTACATCCTTTTTCAATAAATTTTCTCCATGCATCATCAAAATCACTTTGTTTCCATATCTCTTTTAACTTTTAATATACATGTCAGCTTATCATTTATTGCCAATTTCCATACTTCCTCGTACTACTCCTCTATTTGTATATTTATTTCTCTTTTCCAGTTCCTTGCTATAAGCAGTCTTGCTATTATTAATAAGTTTGTTATTGCATCTTTATCCTCTTTTTTCAGTTGTTTATTATTATATGATAATAATGTTATACTAGGACTTATTTCTATTTTAATGTTCATTATATCATCTATTTCTCTAAATACTTTCCCTCCAAAATTATTTACATATTTACATTGCCACCACATATGTATATATGTTCCTGATTCTTGGCATCCTCTCCAGCAATTTTTTGAGTAGTTTTTATTTATATTTGCTATTCCTACTGGTATTGGGTACCATTTCCATATTAACTTATAGTAATTTTCTTTAACCTGTATTGACAATTTTTTTAGATGTCTTTGTCTCCATAATTGTTGCCACTCTGTTTCATTTATTTTTATCCCTAAATCTTCTTCCCAGACCTCCTTGAGGATGTTGTTTTTTTGTTTTTCCTTCCTTTATTTCAGTTATTATCTTATATACTTTACTAGTTATTCCTTTCAATAATCAAATGCCTGTTTAAATTAAATAGTTTATGTGTGCCAAAAGGACAGCAAATGAGGGATCAATCTCTAACATGAACTTCCTTGCATGAGCAAGTCGAGGAAATTGAAGAACAAACTGCACATTAGTCAGCCTGGGGCAGGGGAAATGTTGGAGAAATATTTAGGAAAGTGTAATTTTGAAATAACTGAGAAGGTAGGTAGGACTGCATTTATATTGACAACTAGATGTAATGTATTCTCATGCTGATTTGCACTTTGGAATAATACCACCTTTTAAAATCTGGTGAAACTTATCATTTGTTTTCCAAATGCTAAAAATATCAATAGATCCATCTTTTCCTGGCAACCTTCATATAGTTCCAGACATACTATGGCAAGTAATTTGATATTTTGTCTCATTTGAATATGTACAATCAAGTGCATCATTGTCCAATCTGTTAGTTAGTTGTTTGGGTCCTTTGAGTCATTCAAGTTAGAACATTGCATCCCACCTTTCATTCTCATCAATTTAAATAAGAACAGAAAGAACAGAAGAAGCCACATTTCCCGTTTTCAATCTCCATCTGCCTACCTGATTTTGATGCTTCACAGGTTTCTTATTAGCATTTGTCAAGTTGTGAAAAGGCCATGGACTCAAAAGTGTCTAGCAAAAGTAACAGCAATTTTGAATTGAATATGCACTGAATTGAAAAAAGAGAACCAAGCTTTATTTATAAAAACAATGGAAATTTTATCAAAATTCTGGGACTTTATGTGTAGATTTCCAGCATACCATTATTGTAGCAATATGGGGTTTCAGTAGGTCAGCTATTATCAAGCTCTAATATGCTGATCAATGCAATAGCTGTCATAAATTTATTTTTGTTATATGTTTTGGTCTGCTGAGAGGCTCTCCTTTCTACAGGATTTTCTTGGCAAATTTGTGCTTGGCAATGGAGGTTGGTTGTACCACACATTTGTTTGGATGTCTGTGTATATAGAGTTTTCTGATTGCATCCTAAAGAGCATTCTGAACATACTTGGATAAAGTAGACCCAGGCATGTAGCCGGGGGGGGGGGGGGGGGGTTGAGGTGCTTTAGCCCCCCCCCCCCCCGAAATTCTCATGGTGGTTCACGAAAAGGCCTTACTGGTGCATTATTTAAACTATTATGTTTATTCATATCATGATCTGATCACCATACTCAATATATCCCATATGCATGGGGGTATTGGGGTAATGATACAAAAGGTTTGCTAGGCTAGACCCTCTTTCACTCAGACTCAGCCCCCCCCCCCCCCAAACTCACCCCCTGAAACCCCCCCTTTAAAATATTCAGCCCCCCCCCCCCCCCGAAACGAAATCCTGGCTACGGGCCTGAGTAGACCTGATACCTATTGGCAATCTGAACAGGAGTAAACCTGTTCAATGTAATTCCATAAGTTAATTCAGTATGCAGTATGTTTCTATCAAAATATCTTAGAATTGGAGGGGACCACAAGGGCTATCTTGTCAAAAACCATAGGAATGCACAACAAAACCACTCATGAAAGTTGGCCATTCAAACTCTGTGTAAAGACAAAGAGTCCATCACCTTGCAAGACAACCATATTTGAATAGCACTTACCATCAGGAAGATCCTCCCCAAAGTTTAGACTAAATATCTCTTCTTGTTATTTAAAATAATTATTTTCAGTTCTAGTTTCTGAAGCAGCAGGAAACTAGTCTATACTGTCTTCATCATAAAATCCCTTCAAATATTTAAAGATTCCTTTCATATCACTTTTCAGTTTTCTGAGAAGTGATATGAATGTTTTGTTTTCTCCAAGCGAAACATACCCAGATTCCTAAGCAATTCTTCATATGCCTTCATTTCCAGAACCTTTACCATCTTATTTTTCTTCTTCTGTGCATATTCCTGCTTTTCAATACCTTTCTTGAAAGGTAGCATTCAGAATTAGACAGTATTCCACACAATGTCTGACCAAAGCAGAATAACCTGATCCATTTATGACACTGTCCCAAAGCCATGGGATACTCTGGAGTTTCAAGCAAACTCCAAGCATCCTCTGACTGGGGCTTACCCAGATTGGCCTTGTATAGCCTACATCATGCACCAGAGGTAGAGGAACATCATGAAGACTGCCAGAAGAACACTCTGGGTTAGTTCAGGTTAAATGCTCGTGTGTACTATCCCTGGCACAAAGCTATTACAGTAGCTGTATTGCAATGGATTTGTTTTTGTTTTTTATCTTCTTTAATAAGCCTTGACAAAATTAATGTTAGTCATTGGGATATTGAGTTTTAAAATTTCTTGGAACCCCGCCTCCATCTCTTATACTTTAAACAACTGATCAGATTTCTGCCAATTTGTTGCTTTAAAGAAGAAAACATTTTCTCTCCTGAACATGGCCTTCCATAAATACTGTGGTGATCAATCATACTAAGCCATTTCAGACTTTGAAAGCAGTTATTTGGCTGCCATTCTGATTCTTATATTTCAAATCTGATGAAATATCTCAATCTCACTTTTCTTTCAGGAATGTTTTACCACATAATAATAAAAGTTGGCATTTGTTTGCTTCTGCAGCAATTCCTTTTTGTTTCAGTATTCTGATAAACTGGATATAATCCAATGTATAACTTGTAATTGATAAGGACTTTTCTTTGATCATTTAGATAACAAAGTTGAGTTTATCTGACTATAACTTCTCTCTCCTTTAATGTTTTCCAGATTCTTTGTTTAAAGATACAATAATTACTGAGTAACAAAATGCCCCCTATATATTTCCAATTTCACAGTAGGTTGCAGTGTTGGAAAATTGGCCCAGAACATGCCACTGCTTCATCAAACCACGATTTTCTAGTTGTATACAGCAATGCAAATTTTCTAGTTAACTAACTTTAACCCAGCAAAACCTTGCATAGCAAGGTAAGAATGGATCAGAGCTCATTCCTACTTCATTAATATACTAGCTTGGGTACCTGACAGTGCCTGGGTCATTTGAAAAAGGCTTTTTTTTTGGGGGGGGGGGGGGGGGAAGGTTATATAATATAATTTAGTTAGTAACAGTATTTATTAGGGAAAAGCCAGTCTTTGGTTTCATTTTTTACTAATGCTCCCATTAGAAAATACATAACGATGTGGGTGAACTACAATTTCCAAAATCGTGGGTCAATACTCCCCAAGCCAGGCCTGTATGCACAGTTGGCCATGTTAAGTGTATGTTCCAAGTTTGGTCCAGATGTGTCGTCAGCTGGGTTGAGTGCTCTTGGGATGCAGGTGAACTACACCTCCCAAAATCAAGGTCATTTCCTCCATACCCCAACAGCATGTTCAGTTAGTCATGGGGCTTCTCTGTGCCACGTTTGGTCCCAGTCCATTGTTTGTGGTAGCCACAGTTTCTCTGGATGCAGGTGAAATACAGTTCCAAGATTCCAAGGAAAATAACCCCCAAATTCTGCCTCAATTCACAGTTCACCATGCTAGGTCTGTGTGCCAAGTTTGGTCCAGATCCATTATTGATGGGGTTCAGAGTGCTCTGTATGCAGGGTGAACTACAACTCCTATGTGGGTGAGTCGGTTCCCCACATACACCTCCAGTATGTTCTGTGGGTCACCAGGGTTCTGTGTGCCATGTTTGGTCATATCAGTCATTGGTCGGGTACAGAGTGCTCTGGGTGCAGGTCCTATAAATCATGATCAGTTTCCCCAAATCTGGTCATGGGGATTTGTGTGCCAAATGTGGTTCAGGTCCATTATCAAAGGGGGTCACAATGCTCTGCCTTGATGCAAGGTGAACTACAACTTCCTGTTGTGTCAGTCCTCCAAACCCCTCCAATCTGTTCAGTTGCTGATCAATTCCCCTGTGTTTGCTGAGTGCTATAGGAAAGGGTAGGAGAATGTTAAAGGAAAGGCAGGTAATGCAAATTCCACACAAGGAACCCTGGGATACCTGCCTGTGGTGGAGGAAATACATCAAATCTAGGATGAAATTCCTTCCTGAATGAAAGCATTCCTTGAGTGATGGGCCGTAGTGTTTGGGAAGGACAGCGTTTGGGCTACATGTTCATGGTGCTCACTATAACCTGCAATGTCAGTTGAGGGACTGCCTTTAAAAGCTTCTCAGCAGTTGGAATTAGCCTGTTTGTGGAGGTGGGAGGCTGTCTGTGTAAGTGGAAACCTTCATCACAAACACATTTTTCACTTGTATTGTGTGTATAGATGTTTTATAGAACTGTAAATGTTATGTTGAAATGATTATTATGAAATATGACAATTACATAAGAGTCAGCAGGGTGCAATGTTTTGAGTGTTGGATCTGAAAGGAACAGGGGTGGGAGCAACTTGATGTGGGATTAGCTGAGGCCAGGTATCTATCCTAGACTTCCACCTCAGCAATCCCTTTGTTGATGTTTTGGTAAAGAATGGAAGCACCCAAAAATCTCTCTCCCAGTTCCTCCCCTTGCTCCACAACTCAGTAAACCTTCATTTATGAGCACATGGTAATTAATCAATCCAGTCCCTGTTTATCAGTTAGCAAAGAATGGCTTTTTCTCCTTTATTTATATTTTGTATAAAAACTCACAAGCAGTCGTGGTATACAACAGACAGAAGCAGCAGACTTAACATGGTAATGCATGAACATGTTGTTCACTTGTTGCTTATCAGTTAGGACAACCCACAGAAAAGTTGCATCAAACTTCTGACTGTACATGAACCTGCTCTGTCCATCTTCACACTCTACTATCTTAACCCTTTAACTACTGATTTCTCTACTGTGCATGCTGGGTGCTAGAAACAACATCATACGAAAGCTGACTGGCACAACCTGGGGATCACAACCAGATACAGTGAAGACATCTGCCCTTGCGCTGTGCTACTCTGCTGCTGAGTATGTATGCCCAGTGTGGAACACATCTCACCACACTAAAACAGTGGATGTGGCTCTTAATGAGACATGCCACATTAACACGGGGTGTCTGCGCCCTACACTACTGGAGAAATTACACTGCTTAGCCAGTATTGCACCACCTGACATCTGCTGGGAAGTAGCAGCCAATAGTGAAAGGACCAAGGCAGAGACATCTCCAGCGCATCCCCTGTTTGGGTATCAGCCAGCACGTCAACAACTTAAATCTAGAAATAGTTTTCTAAGATCTACAGAAACACTCACTGGAACACCTCAGCAAGCGAGAGTCCAAAAGTGGCAGGCTCAAACCCAGAACCTCAACCAATGGCAGATATCAAATGAGAGACTCCCCCCTGGGCACACAAAGGACTGGGTGACTTGGAAGGCGCTGAACAGACTGCGCTTTGGCACCACGAGATGCAGAGCCAACCCTCAGAGATGGGACTACAAAGTGGAATCCACGACATGCAAGTGGGGAGAGGAGCAAACCACTGACCACCTGCTGCAATGCAACCTGAGCCCTGCCACATGTACAATGGAGGACCTTCTTGCAGCAACACCAGAAGCACTCCAAGTGGCCAGATACTGGTCAAGGGACATTTAACCAACTACCATACTCACAAATTCTGTATTTTGTCTGTTTGTTTGCTTTGTTCTGTTAGAAATGTAATATAATTGACTGGTTGCCCTGACACTGTGCATGATTAGAAAAGAATGCTTCTTTTTACTACTGTTCAATTTAACACTATTCTTCACACCCTTGGATGAAACATCTGAGCTCTGAGGGCAATTCAGTAACATATTGGGCAGTAATCCTAAGGTACCTCTACCCAAGCCCTATGGATAAGAGCTTTAAATCTTTCAACAGAGGCAAAAATGTGGGATCATGGATAGAATCTTTCCCTCTGGATCTGCATGAATACATGAAGCCTGTTTTATGATATCTTGAGAAACATAGGATTGCATGGTACGTCTTCTCCAGGACAACTATAAGAAAATAAAAGTTAATTTCATTTATTGTCTGTTTTGTTTTGCCAAAGAATTTACATGTTTTATGCTGCTTGGATATTAGGGCCATTCCACGTGTGTTTGTTTGTTTGTTTGTTTGTTTGTTTGTTTGTTTGTTTTTAAGGTGTAGCTTGCTGATATGGTCTCATGACTTGAGGGATGAATGGTCACTTCTCAGGATTTATTTAGAAAAAAATACAATTATAGTATTATCATTCAGAAATGCTGATTTAGCACAGTACTATTATGAGAGAGATGGGTGGGAGATATAAGAGAAGGATATATTTTGTTATAATATATCACTAAAGGAAAAAAAGTGGGGGCAATACCCCTTCAAGATGTGGAATAAGATGTTGCAACTGGTTCTTGGAACTGAGGAAAAATAGTTAGACAACAGAAAGATTGCTTCCTCATTCATACTTATTCATACACACATGCATGCATAAACTCCAAAAAACAGCAACAAATGCTTCAACCTCCTGACACATTTGTCTGTATGGAGAATGCCTGAGAACTGTTTATAAGAGAGATCTAAATGAATCTTTAGCTGTACTTCAATTTTCAAAGAAAACTTTTCTTTCAAGGATTTTTTATCAGATACATATTTGAGGCTTCCTGTTGCAGGATAAGAATTCAGGAATAATTATGTCATTGTAGCCTACATTTTGACATAGTTTCCCTAGCATTAACACCCTAAGAAACAACATGCAATTTAAAACTGACAGGAGAGAAGAGGATTTTTCCCCTCCTCCATCTATGAAGTGTTGAGCTAGAAAAATTGCCTGAACTACAAGGGTATACTCGATAAACAGGTCCACTGGATATATGCTGTCTTCTTAGTAATATCAGCGATGTTTTGACAGAAATGAAAATCTGGGTTATGTTTCTTCACATTTGTGACACTTCCTGAATCCACCTCCCCCCCCCCCCCCCTTTGCCAAGACTTGTCATATTCCTGCTGTTGTTCAGCTCTGTCAGGTCCCATCCCACCTTAGATTTCCCCAATCTGCTCAGAAATGGAGGTAGAAAGCACACACTTTGTGTTTGGAAATCTACACTTTTGAGGATTCTGACAAATGTGCCGAATAAAATGCATACCTTGAAAAAGAAGAGAGGTATGTGTACATTTCAAAACATACATATAAACATGCTTGTTCTATCAGTAGATGTAAGCAAATGATGCATGCAGTTTTGAAAAACGGTAAAAATGTGGGCATTCATTTTTTAAAAAGCTATGCCCTCAAAATGGAGGAAGAAAAACTTACATGGAAACAACATGTGACAGATACAATAATTGAGAAAGTTTGGGCATCTGTACAAAGAGACTTACAGAGCTCACATTACAAACTCCACACCAATTTGTTTAAATTTAGAACACATTCATTTTAAGAATTTTTTACTTTCCCCAAATGTTTCTTTGCCTTTTCAGTGTACCTTTTTCTGCTCAGAAATCACTGCTGTTGTATCCACAAATGTTCTTTTTTCCATGACGCATCTTCATTTGGCCCTTCAAAATTGCTCCTAATTAGTCAACCCATGCATAAAATTCTGGTGGCATTCCTGTAATTTCTCCTTGCTTTAAAAGGTTCCTTGTGTTAAAAATAAAATGAGTCTCATTTTAGAGAAGAATATGAGATCTCAATAACAACACCAGTAACAAAAACAATTATAGAAGAGGAAATAGTTACGTTGCATTTTCCTTCCTTTTTGCTCTTTCTCAATCAACTTTCTCTATCATATTCACTAACATTTTTTATATACCAGAAGCAGAAAACCAATAATGTGAATGAAGATGTGCTGTGAGCCTGACATTTATTCCACTCATTCTTACATTAATTAATATTCGCCTTCTATGATGCAGCTCTTACCCTTATTTTTTTACTTGAGAGAACATCTGTGATCCATGAATTTAAAGGAACAATTATTACATCTTCTTTCATTTAAAAACAAATAAACAAATATATTCATTGCTTTACTTGCCAATTTCCAATCCATTTTCAACATGTCCATTTGCATGTGTGCACCTCTGTTTTCATGCAAATGAGATTATCATACAGATCTGTAAGCCATATTGGAAGGTCCCTAAACAGAAATAAAATACTTTCTGCCACACGACACTATCCTTATGTCAAGTCAAACCGAACTTCTAGTCATGTCAAAGTCGTAGTCAGTGACCTCCATCTTTCAGCTTCTGAATGTACTTTCAATTTGATATTGTGAATTTTACAATGTGGTAAGAACAATTGGCCTCAACCATTCATTTTTGGGAATGTGATGCAATGCTCCCACATCTCATATATTTTACCTCTGCACTTTATATTTGTATTGTATTTTGCATATGTCCAGGGGAAAGGGGCAATTTGGAGGAAAGCATAGACTGCAGGGCAGGGGGAGGTGCAAGGGGGAATCCAGTAGTCGAAGATGTATTTCCAGATCATGGAATTTTGCGCAGACCACTTATGGAAGAGAGGGGAGGAGGACTGGCTGGAGAAGGGGGCTGGCACGGGCGGGGGACCCCTATCGAGGTGGTAACGGGGAGGGGGAGATACGGGAAAGGGAGACCCAAATTACTAATCCGGCATAAAACATGTAGAAGATACAAATCACCAATTCGGCCTGAAATATGTGAAGATCCTAAATTACCAATTCGGCTAAGAATTCGTGACAGATCTAATTTACCAATTCAGCCTAGAGTAAATGAAAGGACTCTTATAAATTTAAATCGGGCTCCTGATAAAGTAAAGCTGAGGACCCAGGATGGTGGTCCCTCCAGGTTAAGAGTGGTACTGTTCAATGCCAGGTCAGTCAACGGAAAAACATCTATCATTCAAGATTTGATCCTTGAGGAACATGCTGACCTGGCGTGCATAACGGAAACCTGGTTGGATGAGTCGGGGGGGGGGGGTTAATCTCTCCCAACTTTGTCCACCAGGCTATTCCATGCAGCACCAATAAAGACCTGGGGGGCAAGAAGGAGGGGTTGCAATAGTCTATAAGGATACCATCTCCCTGACCAGGTGCCCCATCATACAGTCTACCACTTCTGAATGTGTCTACCTGAGGGTTGGTGACCGAGACAGGATAGGGATTCTGTTAGTGTACCGTCCACCCCGCTGCACTACCTGTCTCCCTAATTTTGCTAGCCGGAGTGGTCTCGGGCCTGGCGTTGGAGTCTCAACAGCTCATAGTGCTGGGAGACTTCAATGTTCATGCCTAGGCCACTCTGTCAGGAGCGGCTCAGGATTTCATGTTTGCCATGGCAACCATGGGCCTGTCTCAATTAATATCAGGTTCTACCCACAGTGCTGGGCACACATTAGATCTGGTTTTCTGTCAGGGATGGGAAGAAGTTGGTGGTGCAGACGAACTGACCATCACTCCATTGCCATGGACCAACAACCACCTGATCAGGTTTAGACTAATTGCGCCCCCGAACCTCTGCAGGGGTGATGGACCCATTAAAATGGTTTGCCCCAGGAAACTTATGGATCCTAATGGATTCCTGAAAGCTCTTGAGGAGTTTCCCGCCTCCTCGGTAAGTGACTCTGTTGATGCTCTGGTCTCCCTCTGGAATGGGGAGATGTCCTAAATCTTCCACTTAAAAAGACAAAAAAAAATTATGAATGCATTTATTGTACTAGTCAAATGCCATAAGAAACATATTAAAACCTACACTTGGCACTTTATAACCACAGATTGTGTCCTGGAATCAAACCCCAGCTGAAAACAAGGGACTTTAGTATGAAGTATAACAAACAAGTATACAATATGCAGAAAACTGATGTCAGAAACAGTAAATAATATACAGAAATTAATAAAAGAGAATGTGTAAAATTCAATAGTATGAGTCACTGTTGACCAAGTATTACTGAACATTTTATAACACATAACAGGAGAAGTTATTATAGGTGGGAAAAAACTTCAGGTTTGTCTACACAGATTTTTTAAAAAATTATTCTCACCTCGTAGATGCTGTGATTCTGACAGACAACATTCATTTTGATTCATTTGCAGTGCAGTTCTTTGCACTTTAACCTGGTTCAGTAATCATTGTCTGTTGCCTGACAGTTTAGGGAAAATTCAGATTTTTGGCATGTGTCTGGTCTTCCAGGTGACATCAATTGACAATTTCAACCACCATGTCAAGAGATGGGACCAAGCTACAAATGGTAGGGCTATTTATCACACCCACAGATTGCTTCTTCCCAATATAATCTGCAAAATGAAGCGAGGGCTTCATTATACACATCAGAGAGATGAAGACAGAAAGCTTAGCAGTTCATACCCATGTTTAGAGCATTGGACTGCCAAGCTGTTAAACAAGAATTGTATTTTATTTCATCCCTGTTTTACATATTTTAGTAACCTCTTTCTGTGAGCTGCTGGAAGATTTAAGTCCTACAACTCTGAAATCTTTTATTTTCATATAAATGTTTCTTCTGATTTAAGAAGTGGAACTATTTAATTCAAATGAGTGCAGCACATCTTGTAGCTAGGTAAAGCTTGAATGCACAAGATAGAGCAAAATCAAATGGAGCCTTGTAATACCATTATCAGGGCTTTTAATGCACTTTTTTGTTCTGCAGGCTTAGTTCCTCTGGTGTGGAAAGACAGACCATGTATGACTTTTTAAGAAGATGTTAAATGCCATGATATTATGATTCACCGCAGTGAAGTGCCTATCTGTTATTAATGTCCTGAAGACAGGCACTAAAGAGGAGCTGTATATAAAGCAAACGGTTTCTTAGTTGGCATTACACTCTGACTTCGAGTACATTAAAACATGGACATGAGATAATAAGATGAGTTCTGAAGTATCTCTGGGCTGCCCCTTAATATTTATTGCTGGAAAGAGCAGTGCTATGAGGCCATTTGGGTTTTCAGACAGGCAGTCAACAATATGCTGCTGTACAAAAGGGCTCTTTAGTCTAAGTTCAACACAGTGCTTTCTTTTCATTTATGTCTTCTTAAGCATTAAATAGCTAGTAGTGGCCTGGTGGCTCTTTTAAAAAAATATGTATATTATTCAATTTCAAGACATTTACACACAATTTACAATTCCCACCACCACCGGGAGGATTGTTTTCTTTTACATATTAATCCTTTTTGGGATGATCCTTATATATTTACATAACATTTTTATCTTATTTCTTATGGCCTGATCTCTAGAATTATTCGCAATAAAATTATTGATCTGGTTCCATCTTTCTTCAATTTTTCCCATTCTATTTTCATTAGCTTTTGAATCATTGAATTTAACATTCATAATCTCAAATTCAATTTGATCCATCATATACTGATACCATTTATTTACTGTCCACTTTGTTTTGTCTTTCCATCCCAAAACAATCACTGCTTGTGTGCACTCAATTGTTGCTTCTTTTATTTCCCTGCAGTTTCCCATTCCCTCTCTTTTTACTAAGATTTTCATTTCTTTTGCTATAATCCTGTAAATTCCTAATATTTGGTTTGACATTTTTTTTTGTAAAGGCTTCCAGAAGTATTGCACTTGTTTACATTCCCAAATCATGTGCATAAACCATCCTTTCTGTTGACATCCATTCCAGCACTGACTGCTTCCTTTCTAGTACATATGCAATATTTTCCTTCTCATTTCTCTTACTTTTGTATTCCCACATACTTTTCAAGTCCTGTATTGTACACCCATCGGCCTCTATTAGCATTGTATATATTTTACTGGCCTGTGCCTTATTTCCTTCCACTTTTTCCTCTCATTATCTTTTCAAAGGAGGTGTCTTCCCTTTTGACCATATTGATATTTTCTTTAATATTGAGATATGTACAAATTGCTGTAGTCAATTTTTCTGTCCAGGTCATTGTTTAAATTCATTCTCCCTTACCCTTCTCTCACTATCATATAATTATTCTACTGTGTCTATTCCCTTTTCCTTCAATAGCTGGATATTTCTATTCACATTTGATTCCTTTTCTTTATTAATTGACCACACTGTTGACATTTTTTATTTTAAACTCCTTATGCTCCCTTGCCACTTCTTCCATACTTGCATTGTTCCTTTCATGGGTCCTGTTTATCAATATTCCTTTTATCCCATTTTCTATAGATTATTTCTTCACAATTAACTCCATTAATTTCCTTTTCAAATTTCACCCATTTTTAATTTTCCACTTGTAATTAATCTATTAGTCTTTCAATTTGAAATGCCTTCCCTATAAAGCTCTAGACTTGGAGAACCTCATCCACCCTTTCTTTTGCAATTAACAGTTTTTCCTTACTCTTGGTCATTTCCCCCTTCAATTCGATAGTTACCATATATTCTGGCATACAAGACTATTTTTTAACCCAAGAAAATCTTCCCAAAAGTCAGGGGTACTCTTTTACACGGGAGTTGTCTTATATGCTGGAGTAGCCTTATGCATGGGAGTAATCTTATAGAGCGGGTGCTGAAACTTCCAATCTGGATTGGAGAAACTGTGATTGCTGCATATTGTGGGTTGAGCTCAAAAATTGAAATGGCCGTGTCCCTGCCATATGCAGCAACTGTATGAAAGCATTAAGGGCGACTCTGTACAAGTATGGTAGAAGAAAATCCATTCATCAGGATTCGTGGACTTAATGCGGACCCGATGGTGAGGTGAACCGGCACCTCACCGGGAAGGTGTAAGTGAAGGGCGGAACAAGCTGCAGGCATCAGGGGAACCCGGGGTATGGGAAAAAGAGATAGAGTGGCTCTGGGCCCAGAAAAACACACCTCTTTACCTGTCTGGCCTGCCCTTGTGTCCTATTAGCATCCCTCCTCCACTGCCTCTCAGATCTTGCTCCTGAAGACTGCAGTGAAGTGGTGCAGGTGCGCATGTGTGAGATCTGAGAGGCAGAGAAGGAGGTACAGTAATAGGAAAATTACTATATTGAAATAAAATCTGATGCTTTTAAAATTTTTATTTGATGTGTGTTGGAAGAGGGGTAGTCTTATACAGCGAGTATATCCCAAACTCTATATTTTAACTGGAAAAGTTGAGGGTTGTCTTATACACCCAGTTGTCTTATATGCCAGAATATACGGGTATGTTTCCTATCCCATACTTTTAATTTTGCCAGGGGAGGAGTTCCTGGTGGTGCCTGGAATAGATATATCATTTTCAGAATTATCAACATTTTCAGTGCCCTTATCCTAGACATCTCTCTCAGCTTTTTATTCTTCCAACTCATTTGTTTTAACATTCTTTTCCATACTGTTCTGTAATTTCCATCTGTTATTTTCTCTAATGCTTTATATATCCAAATACTTAATTTTATACCTAATTTTAATCCTGATTCCTTCCTTATCTCTAATTGTTAGCATGCAGTCAGTCATCGTAGGACTGCTGGGCACATAGGGATGCGTGGGCTACAAGTGAGTGGCAGGCAGGCAGCTAGTGAGTGACCAAATGGGAGGACAGGCAGCAGGTGGAACTTTTCTCCTTTTCTGGTATCTGTTTGGTTGCACCTCACTGGCTCGGAGGCAGCAAAAGACCTGCCAGTCAGTCCACCATCCATCCTTTATTTTCTTCCCCTCCTCTCCTCCCTCCTCCCTCCCTCCCAGGAGCCAAGGGAGAAAAGTGATGCAAAGTTTTCCTCTTCTCCTTTCCAGCCTCACATTGGGAAGGAAGCCATCACTGGTGCACTTTCCTTCTTTTGCTTCAGAAATTATTCTGGCTTTGCAACAGGAATCACAACTGCCTGCCTGTGCTATTGCTGTTATTGTTTTTTTTGTTGTTGTGTGCCTTCAAGTCATTTCTGACTTAACAGAATAGTTTGGTCCCACCCTCTTGCTCCTTTTACACTCATTTAGCTTACTTGGCCCATCCTATGCCTCTTGTTTTCCCCTTTCAGAATGGAGTCCATTACATGATGCATGTGTACTTCCAATCAGATTCCATCCATAAAATTGAGAGAGCAAGCAGGGTATGCCACTACCATGGCAACACAGGAGCCTTCCCATGTTGCCTTACCATCAATGAGGGGAGGTCAGGTTGTGACACTTCCCCCCAAGGGATGGGGGAAAAGTCATGTTATGCGATTCAGGGTATGGAGCAATGACTTCTCTACTATGCGGCGAATCCATGGGCCTTAGTGACAGCTTCCTTAAATTGGCTATAGATCAAATTCAGCAACCCTTATTTAACTCAACTTTCTATGTCTAGCTTCATTATTCCAGGGTTGGTTGGCCATTATTGCTCAATGTCCCACAAAGGGATTTCTACTTCAGCTGCAAATAGAAAGTGCTTCATGATGTCTATAACTTCACTAGAACATACATAATTACGACAATTAAACCTAAACAAATTGATGATTTCTCCCAAATGCTGAGAATCTTAAGACACATGACTGAACTCTCAAATTCCACAGTTATCACAAAACAGAAGTTCCCAAGCACCAGTTTCTAATTCCAGTATTCCTCAAAGCATGGATAAAGCAATGCTTCTAAAATTAATCATATCAAAACTGTCCAGAAGGTCAAGTGATCTTCAGAAGGTATTCTGAGACCCCAGAGAACTAACAAGTTTGCATTTTCTACATCCAGCTTCAGCATAAATACTAAGGTGTTCAAGGCTGTTTCAATCCCCAAACTGCTCCAGAAGCCAAACAATTTTTTATCTAAATAATCAATGCTAAACAACTACACTTGCAAATTCAACACCCTTTTCCATAACCTTTTAACATGCTTGATTAAATGTTATTATAATTCCACTAGCCAAAGTTACCAAACTCCTAGCTAGTGCATATTACAGTAGCCCAATTCACTGAGACACATGGCCATGGCATGCATCTTAGTGTTTACCTTCATTAACAAATGCTAGTTGATCACTTTTGTTATTTTAAATATATCTTAGCTATTTTCAAGGTCACAGTCTTCCCAAGGTGGCTGGCAATGTAAAACAATACAATTCAATATAAAATTTCAAAAGCCACTTACATTCAAACAGTTTTAACATAAGCTAGTTAAAACGAAATATAATTTCAAATATTTAACAATATCAAATACCATTAAACCATCTCAATTAAAAGCTAGAGAGAACAAATATATTTCCAGGGACATCAGGAGACCAGGTGTGCTTTGTCTCACTTTCTAGCAGTATTCCCAAAGCTATAGCCATTAAATTTCATGTAGATTATTTGGCACTGTGGCAGACAGCATTAATTCTCTTGGAACACTTTAATCAAATGCCCTGGACAGGGACAGCAGTTTCCCCAATTATGTCTGTTAGACGATACCACCTCGCAATTACGAGAACCACAGTAGAGCAGTTCTCCATCCTAAAAAACCATCCCTGCTAGGCAACCCAGGAAGACATCATGGACAATGATAGTGAGTGCTACTCAAAGCTTAGCTTCCTTTGTCTACTATTCCTGATTAAGGTTGTCTGTTGAGGCTGCCTCAGTCCTGAAATCAAATTGGAGGTTAACTAATCCCTGAAGACGCAAATTATTCCTGCAAAAAAAAAAAAAAAGAGGAAAATTTTTCATAGTGAAGAATTGTGCCGTCTGCTTAGATTCGAGTGGTTAATTCTTTTAAGAAGGGAAACATGTGTATCTGGCCCATTGCTTCCCACAAGGATGCTGAAACCGCTCTTGAGTATTATTCTCTGAGCATTTACGTATAGTTTTGTATGGTGCGGTTGCCCAGATGAGATTACACAACACTGCCTCAGAGGCATCCGTCCCCAGAGTACAACAGAGTCCTGTCTGCCTGGTAAACTAAAGGTGGATTTGGGCAAGGTAGGTCAGGTGAAACACAGAAGAGTCATATCTTGCATTACCAGAGTTGCAAACAGCAGTATACAGAAGGGATTATTAAGGTATGGAATAGAAGTCCTTTGCATTTTCTGCTTGCTGAATTAATCCTATTTAACATAGGCTGTCAGACAACATTTTTATAATTCATTTACATAAATGAAAGGATTTATTTTAAATTAGTGTCACCTTGCAGGGGATGTAATGTTTGTATGGAATTGTGCCCTTCAGTGCTCATAAACAGGAGATGAGAAAGATCTGTTTATAGAATCTTCTTGGTTGCTCATCTGAGGAAACCTGCAGCCACTGTAATTCATGTTTCAGAGGATGTTTGCTGAACAACATTTGAGATAGTAGGTCATGACTAAACAGGAAGCCCCCAAATCGCATGGTCTTTATCAATACTTATATTTTTGTTTTCTGATATTATGAATAAGCTTTGAGTATAATTTACTTACTTACTAGATGTGTGTGAAATGGCAGAAATCCGTTACAATCTAGTTTCAAAATTTGGATGCCCCCCCCCCCATTTGATTTTGGGAAGATTTGAAGGGGGGTGTTTCAATTCATAATTCGAATTCCAAAGTTCCATTATTGTTTCAGTAAAATTTGGTCCATTAGTGGTAACTTGTGAGGTTTGTTTTTCTGTCATTTTAATGGATATCAGGATGAAATATTCCACATTGTAGGCAACATTTATGACTGTCAGCCCGCCAAGTTTCAGAATGTTTTGGTCATCCACTAATTTTTAGGGATTTTTAAAAAGTTTTTACAAATAAAATATCTTTTTAAAAAATCAAAAGAGTTATCCTCTTGAATTTTTCCACAGTGACAAAACATGAGCAGGCCATTATTCCTGCTAAGTTTCAGAAAGATCCAGCCATCCACTGATTTTTAGGAATTACACTTTCTCAGACTCAGAGGACTGAAAAAATGACTATCAGAATGAAACTTAGGTCGCATTTATGACTGTAAGCCGAACAAGTTTCAGAACATTTCAATCATCCACTGATTTTTAGGATATTTTAAAAGTTTTACAAATAAATTGTATTTTAAAAAACCCTTTGAATTTCTCCACAGTGACAGAACATGAGTAGGGTATCATTTTGCCAAGTTTCAGAATGTTCTTGTCAACCACTGATTTTTAGGAATTTTTTCAATTTAAGCATCTTGGATGAGTCACACTCTCTCAGTCTCAGAAGAGGAAAAAGGCAAGCCCCCTTTGATTAAATTGTTAGAAAAGGTCCAAAACAGCCAGCTTCCTCCACCAGTCCCCCAATTGGCCAACCAAGCTGTCAACTTGTACCTTTGGCCATGGCTAGAGTGTCAACTTATAGCATGGTTGTGTCTGGTGGCTCTTTGCTCCAGCCTCTCTCGCCAGCCACAAGCCAGAAAAACAGTAAGGAAAATAGATCACAAGAAACACATAGAGAACAAGACACAGAGCTAAGAAAGGAATTTTTTTTAATGGGGGGGGGGGAGAATAGGCTGGCACACAACAAGAACACACGCTAAGCTGATAACAGAAGGATTTGAGGGGAAGGTAGTAGATAAATAGATAGGTAAGGGCTGGGGAGAGATTACCTACTGTAGCTGTTAGCTCATTAGGTATTATTATTATTATTATTATTAGTAGTAGTAGTAGTAGCAGCAGCAGCAGCAGTAACTTTATCAATACCCCGCCTATCTCCCCATGGGGACTCAAGGCGGCTAACAATCCCACACTTATTCATGTTAAAGAAATACAAAACAAAAGTTAAATATGATTAAATAGTAGTAACAGTGTGGTAATTTTTTTTTTCAATTTAAGCATCTTGGATGAGTCACACTCTCTCAGTCTCAGAAGAGGAAAAAGGCAAGCCCCCTTTGATTAAATTGTTAGAAATGGTCCAAAACAGCCAGCTTCCTCCACCAGTCTCCCAATTGGCCAACCAAGCTATCAACTTGTACCTTTGGCCATGGCTAGGGTGTCAGTTTATAGCATGGTTGTGTCTGGTGGCTCTTTGCTCCAGCCTCTCTCGCCAGCCACAAGCCAGAAAAACAGTAAGGAAAATAGATCACAAGAAACACATAGAGAACAAGACACAGAGCTAACAAAGGATTTTTTTTAATGGGGGGGGGGGGAATAGGCTGGCACACAACAAGAACACACGCTAAGCTGATAACAGAAGGATTTGAGGGGAAGGTAGTAGATAAATAGATAGGTAAGGGCTGGGGAGAGATTACCTACTGTAGCTGTTAGCTCATTAGGTATTATTATTATTATTATTATTATTATTATTATTATTAGTAGCAGTAGTAGCAGTAGTAGTAGCAGCAGTAACTTTATCAATACCCCGCCTATCTCCCCATGGGGACTCAAGGCGGCTAACAATCCCACACTTATTCATGTTAAAGAAATACAAAACAAAAGTTAAATATGATTAAATAGTAGTAACAGTGTGGTAAAAATTGATTAAAATAAAATAAATATCTTAAAATAGCCTTTAAAACTCAAAGAGGAAGGCACTCCATCACACTCCAAGGCAGCATATTCCACTGCAAACACCTATTGCCACCAGGTGGATTTTTCTACAATTTGAATCCATTGCTTTGTGTCCTAGTTTCTAGAACCCCATGAAAAAACTATACAATATTTGAAATGAAGAACAATTTTAACCAGCATAAACTTACTATAATCTCAATGGGAGATGTGGACCTGGTTTTGGCTCAAGTCAAGTTAATTAGGATTCTTGTTGCCTTCAAGTTATTTCAGACTTAAGCTGGTCCTAACTCTAAAGTTTAGAGTGGGATGGGGGGAAGAAATGACCTTGGAGGGCCACAACTTCCCCACACGCCTTAGTTTGGGGACCCCTGCTCTAGAGCAGCTGAAAAACAAGCTTGTTGCCTCCTCAGTGTGATATCCTTTCAAATACCTTAACATGGCTATCACCTTCCCTTTTAGCATTCCTTTCTCCAAGCTAAACTTACTCAGTTCCTTAAGCTGCTCTTCTTAGGGCTTGGCTACCTGCTTTATGATGTTCAAGGTATGTATTTTAAGTGACTACTGTTTGACAGTTCTTTTATAATATGAACCTGATTTTTATATATTCTCATAGTGACAACACCGATAAATCATTTTGCCATTTTATTGATTGTTTTAAACTTTTGTATATTTTTAATTGATTTTAAAATGTTTTATTAATGCAATTTTAATTGTTATCAAATTTTACTGTACACTATTTTTAATTTGCTATTTCTAGAATCCACTTTGAGTCCCACTTTGGGAAAAAGGTGGCATATATATGAAATAACTAAAATACAGGGTTAGTCAAAATGCATAGGCCAATAAGCCATTCAATTGAATGGCTTATTGGCCTATGCATTTTGACTAACCCTGTACATCCTGTTCCCCCCCCCCCCCCCCAAATAGTATTTAATAATAATAATATTCAACACCATTAAAAACAACATTGTTAAAATAGAATCAAACCAGTTGCCGTATTACAATTATTGAACACATCAATAAAATAACAAAAATTGAAAAGATCATAGCTCTAAATACACTTTGTTAAAACATACAAGCTATACAATCTGCCAATAAAAACTGATATAATCTCTGTTTATAGGCTATGTCAATTTACTCTTTATAATGTGTGTATTTTTAATTGGACTCCAACTTATCTGAAAGACTGCATTTTCCGATACAATTCTGCCCAAGCTTTGATATAATTCATGGTAGACTCTTTTCTCTGTCCTGCCAATCTCTCATGTGGAAATTAAAGTTTTTCCTGATGCATGGGCACTGGTGTGCAAAGTTCCAAATATATTAGTTATGTGTTTACACATTATGACTGTTGTCCTGCTAGTCATATACATGTGAGCATAGACATATACTGTTCGTGGTATGTGTGTACTCACACATATGTCTTTTTGTGGGTGGGGTAAAGGGGGTTTTTTTTGTCGTGTCAGGAGTGACTTGAGAAACTGCGTGTTGCTTCTGGTGTGGCCATCTGCAAGGACGTTGCCCAGGGGACACCCAGATGATTTGATGTTTTTACCATCCTTGTGGGATGATAAAAACATAGGAGGCTTCTCTCATGTCCCCGCATGAGGAGCTGGAGCTGATAGAGGGAGCTCATTCACCTCTCACCAGATTTGAACCTGCGACCTGTCGGTCTTCAGTCCTGCCAGCACAGGGGTTTAACCCACTGTGCCACCGGGGGCTCCTGGGGTAAAGGGGTCTGCTCTCCTTTGTATTCTGTTCCAAAGCTTCCCTGCACTAGATACCTGTCAAACCCTGGGAGAGATTGATGTGGCAATTCACAACAGGAAGGTTAGGCTGCCCATTTTATGGGCAAGGACAAGGAAGGTGCATTTCATCTGCCACACCTTCATTCCTAGCTGAGTCCAGTTGCTGATTTATGGTCTGAATCCCCCCCCCCTCCACACACATGCGTGTGCTACACACACACTCATTGGAAAGCTGAAACATGGGGCAGGTGAGAGAAGAATGTGGAAATACATAGACAGAAGTACATTCAGCTGTGGTGTCTTGTCCCATGTGTTTCTTACAGAAAACAGAGATGTACTCCTGGTGTTTGTGATAGCAAGTATAATATATGGTACAACTTCAAGTCTGTGTTTAGACAGAAACACAGAAAAATAACCAGTGATTGAGTTCTGATGGATTGCGATGATAGAATGTGAAATAATTTAAATTCCATTATACATGCTCAGCAAGCAAGACCTCGGCCCTAATAATAGGTAAGGACTGCCACTGACTAGGGGCTTTGTTGATTAAACTGGAGCCAATCTTATACAAAGGCAAGTATTTGAAATATTTTGCACCAAAGCAGTAGCAGGCGGTATCTTTGAATGCTGTTACAATAAAAGCAATGTCAATTATTCCTGCTGGAAAATGAAGGATTATCTGTAGGTTTAAAAATTAAGGATCCCATTGCTAACAGCTGTAATGATGCTCAAAGTATCCTTAAAAAGCAGCCTCATTTTCATTTTTCAATGCATGCAGATAAAGGTAGCATGTAAAATCTAATTCAGTGCTTTTTCCCCCTCCGTACAATTTAGTTTAGTTGAGTGGTAATAATAATTTCTGCATGGCCTTCAGTTGTGAGAAATATACAGGTTATCAGATTTACAAATTTGCTTCTCCCAAGTAACTTGTCACAAAAGATTAATGAAGTTTCCCCCTGCTGTAGTGTGCTTACATGCTTGGTTTATAGGTTGTTCTGAAAGTCATGGCAACTGTACATTCCAGTGAGGTTTTAGATTTCCTTTATATGTTTCATTTCCCGGCCTTTTCAATTGCACTTTCTAATTGCTAGAGTTAAATCTCATTACTTCTCTTTGTCTCTTCTGGTTAAAATTTTAGTTTTATAACTGTCTTCTATCTATAAGCCACAGAGCACTATTGAAAAACGACATGGGAAAAAATTAAATGTATTTTCATTTGTCACAAACAAAGAAACAAATTTTCATGCTCTGTGTTCAGATGTATTCAGCCAACTTCTTCTAGGCCTCTAATTCATATGCAACAGGCACAACTTAGAGTGCATCTACACTGTAGAATAAAGGCAGTTTGACACTAGTTTAATTGCCATGGTTCAATGTTATGGAATCATGGAGCAGTAGTATTAGCCTTTGCCAAAGAGTTCTGGTGACTCACTATACTAAAAATCCAAGGATTCCATAGCATTGAGCCAATGCACTTAAACTTATGTCAAACTATTTATTCTACAGTGTAGATGCAGTCAGACTGGCATATGTTACTGTAAGGTTGCATTAAAATCTGTATATGAACCAACATGACATATGTTTAGCTGGGTGATAGCAGAATAAATGGTTATTTTCTTGATGATTTGGTATACAGAGAACAGACCGAGCCATTAAATTTCCAGCTAAGTGGGGAATAATGTTCATTGTGTGGATAAAGTGATGCCAATAATGATCTTCTTCCAAGGCTAGTGTCAGAACCCAAAAGCATTAAACAACGCCAGACACAGAATAAAGGGTCAAACACAGCTTTATTGCAAATAAATGGACCTACAAAGCACTTAACTTCAGTGCTAAGGCCCGCTGGAGCAATTTGGCACCAAAAATAAGTCAATAGGAGTAACAAAAATATAATCCGGATTATAGCGCTGCCTAATAATCCGCATTAAACAAAAGATGAACCAAATTTCAGAACTAAGAATTGTTACAGTCACAAAAATATAAGCATACAAAGTCCAGAAGTCCAAAAGCGAAGTCAAACCGGTCCGTGGTCAATCTGTTGAGAAGTAAGGCTGGAATGCTGAAGTCACCAAGGAAACAGGAGCACAGGAACACACGAAGCTAAAGCCCAGGACCCAAGGTGGTAAATTGGCAGTACAAAGAATTATGTCCCGTGAAGACACTTTGCCTTCTGCGGAATATAGTCCAAACTGAACCCACTTTTACCTCAAAGTTCTTCCTCAGAGCTTGATGAGCTCCCCACCCTCTCGTCATCACTCTCAGCTGCTCCCAAATCTGCAGCTGAATGCCCATCCCTCCACCTCTACCAACGAGTATCAGAGTTCAGATCCTGCCAAGAGTACCCTGGCTGCCAATCCTCAATGAACCCCTCAAATACCTCACTAGAGGTTGGTTGATTACAGATATCCCTTATGTTTTGCACATGGGTCCAATCTAACTCTTCCTCTTCTTCCATTTCACTCCCAGACCCAGAAGTCCTTTCAAACCCAAGGAAATCTTCATCCTCTGTTGGTGCACAAAGTATTTCCCGAATACGCTTCCTTTGTTATTCCCCCTCAGACTCTGGCTCCTGAGCAGCCCTCTTTACACCTCTGCTGTCTTCCCCATCCCCCATCTCACAATCGGAGAAGCCTGGAAACATATCAATATCGCTTGGAACCATAATGATTTCCCTAATGTGCTGATGCTGCTGTTCCTCCGACTCCAAAGTAGACCCGTTCTCCCTGCTACTAGGAGTAACAACTCGAGAAACATGCTGAACTACAACAGCTAGGCTCATGTGCTGAACTTTGTTTCAATTTATCTTGATTTCCAATTATTGTAGGGTAAATGGTTGCATGTTATATGAAGTTTTGTAAAGGTTGTGACTAATTGAACATAATAAACAGTGGTAATCTGTCCTCTGAACAGTAAATGCACAGGGTAGGTAGAGATAGAACTAAGCTCGCTGAAACTTTCCCAGATGGAGTTGTTATAATTGCCACTACACTTCTCTGCCTTTATCTCCTTCATTTCTATGTAACTACTTGACCAACTACTTTCTACAGGCAGCATGATGATCAATAGGCTTTCAAATCCTGCTTTTAAATGCACATTTCCTATTGATTTCTTTGGAAGTAGGGGATATAGAACTATAGGAAATCAAGATCAGGTACAGGAGATGAGCTGTTAGCATTTGATAATGGGAGGCACACATGGGGAAATGAACAGGAATATTTCAAGCAATTATGAGGTCCTACAAAAGCAAGGCGATAATTTGTGTAGATGTTGTAGAATAGCTCTTCTTTAGGTAGCATAAAGGTATTCACTTCCTTCCTGCACTTCCATCCCAGGGACTTAACGAGTGAATATTTATTAGCTTTGATTACTGTCTTCCTTTTTGAAAGGATATATATCCACATATTTCCAGGGAGTGCAGGGTTGGCTATACTTATTAGGCAGATGAGATGGCCACTGCAGACACTCATGGCACCAGTAAGGAAGTTACTCTTCTTTAAGTTTCTCCTTAAAGGGAACAACCAGTAATTGTAACAATTTTCTTCTATGAGAAAGTCAATGAGAAGCACACAATATTCAAACTCTATTTGAATCCTTCACTTATCCTTCACAAAATTCATATGTGATTATTTTGGACATAAAATTATATTTTCTGCACAGGAAAGAGTATTTTAAATGCAGAAGATAACATTTCTCCAGCTCTGTAAACTATGGGGAGTGTATCACCTTGACTTTCACTTCAGACAGCAAAATGTCTTTGGCTAGTTCTGATGGAATTTCATGGAAGCAATCATTCTCTTCCCCTTGTGCCTGAAAACTAATTCCAAGAGTTGAAGAGGTTATTAATAATTCTTTTAAAATCTTGATGTTATTTTTTAATTGCAATTGAATTTCATCCTTCTACAGAACCAGTGAGGGGAGTCAGCCTCACATAAAAAGTGATGATTGGCTCAGAAACAGGCTTTCAGAAATGGCCATAGTGTTTAACATGGGTATGGCACATTCAAGTTAAAAATGCAGCACACTTTAGAAAATAGAGATTCTTTAGAAATCCACATTGCATTATACCTGTTGAAAAATCTGTTTGCCTCTGCTTCATGTACAGTGTAATGTTATTCCAACTAGCCCCCCCTGATGGACTGTCACCTTGTTGTGGTGAGGGGGCTTGCGTGTTCCAATGAACCTGTGGGCACAACAACTGGAGTCCTGCACTCCCAGGAGTGGCCGCGGGGGAGGTTCCAGACCAAGCACAGACTGAAGACCCAAAGACCTCAACGGCGGAGCAGGCGGAGGATAACATGGTACATGTTACAACGGCTGTGAAGGCAGAGGAAGGCTGCAACAGATTGAGAAGCCACAGTCATTGTGTTAAACTACATCACCAGTGGAACCTCACTCTGTGAAGACTGTGTGTTGATCAGTTGTGCACTGACCTCCACACATTAAAAAAAAACCACGCACAGGCGTCTTCCAAAGAAAATTAAAAAAAACCAACCAAAGTCCCATGGCGATCAGCGAGTGATGACGGGGGCAGGACTGTGAAATCTGGAAGCCCCTAGTCACAGACTGGCACATAGGCGGTGGGTACGGAATCAGTCGTTCTACTTCAAGGCCCGAGGCAGTTGAGTAGTTCGGCAGCTGTATCAGCGACTGAGCAGCCCTTTTTAGGACCCACTCTGCTCACCCCACATGGGAAGGGGGCTAGAAAAGGTGCCCTAAACATAGTCTGCCTCTCTCATCCCTGACTGGACTGCCGCGTCCAGTGGGGTCACCACCCTGCAGCCAAAAAAGAAATATGAACTTCGGTACATGGAATGTACGGACACTGATGGACAACAGTGACAGCGAACGCCCCGAACGCAGAACTGCCATCATTGCAAGGGAGCTGGGACGCTTTAACATCGACATAGCAGCCCTTCAGGAGACCCGGAGAGCAGGAGAGGGACAGCTGAAGGAAGAAAAAGGAGGCTACACCTTCTTCTGGAAGGGACTGCCTGAAGAAGACCAAAGAATGCACGGAGTTGGCTTTGCTATCAGAAACGATCTGATGAAACATCTGTCTGAAGCACCCACTGGCATCAACGAACGACTCTCAACCCTTCGAATTGATCTTGCCAAAAACCAACAGGCAACCATCATAAGTGCCTATGCACCAACACTAGATGCTGATGAAGACATCAAGGAGAAATTCTACTGTCAGCTGGACACCGTCCTATCGGGGATACCTAAGGAGGACAAAATCATCCTCCTGGGGGACTTCAATGCAAGAGTCGGGCGAGACTTCGACCTGTGGCCACGAACCATAGGAAAAGACGGGGTTGGAAACAGCAACTCAAATGGCATCCTGCTTCTTACCAAATGTGCGGAACACAACCTTGTCATTACCAACACGCTCTTCCACCAGAAAAACAAGTTCAAGACATCATGGAAGCACCCCCAGTCAAAGCATTGGCACCTCTTAGACTATGTAATCACACATGCCAGAACCCGCCGTGACGTGCTCCTCACAAGAGCCATGACAGGTGCTGACGACTGCTAGACTGACCACAGGCTAATCCGATCCTCGATGGCTATCAAGATCGCTCCCAAGCGCAGACTCCAAGGAAGGAAGACAAGGTGCAAAATGAACACCCAAGCCCTTCAGGAGCCCTCCAGACGAGCCCATCTCTAAACAGCACTCAAGGACCATCTACCCACAGTACACCCCGAAATTGTTGAGGAACATTGGAACAAACTGAAGACCTCCATCATCCAAGCCTGCAAAGAAACTATTGGATACCAAGCCAAGAAACATCAAGATTGGTTTGATGAAAATGACATCGAGATCCAACAGCTAATTGACAAGAAAAGGAAAGCCTTCCACACATGGCAGAGAGACATCAACTGTGCTGCTAAGAAAAAGATCTACGCCAGTGCAAAAGCTGAGGTCTATCTGGTGGACAAAGAAGGCTGAAAAACCTGGCAGATACCCATAATGCTCAGGGATTTTTCAAAGCCACAAAGGTCATCTACGGACCAAGAAACCATGGCATACAGTCTCTACGCTCATCAGATGGAACCAAACTCCTGAAGGACCGAAACTCAATTGCACTACGTTGGAAAGAACACTACCAAAGCCTCCTGAACCGCAGCTCCAATGTGGCCGAAGAGGTCCTCTCACAAATCCCGCAACAACAAACCAGGGATGAGCTTGCAGCACTGCCCAGTCTGGAAGAAGTTAGCAATGCCATCAGCCAACAAAAGAATAACAAAGCCAGCAGACCGGATGGGATCCCTGCTGAAATCTTTAAAGAGGGAGGACCCGAGCTGACACACCAACTCCACCAGCTCATAGAGAAAATGTGGGCGACCAAGAAAATCCCAGCAGATTTCAAGGATGCCACCATCATCACCCTCTTCAAAAAAGGGGAAAGAACAGACTGCGGAAACTATCGAGGTATCTCCCTTCTAACCTCCGCTGGGAAAATCCTCGCAAGAATCCTTGCAAACCGCCTTCTGTCCCTCTCAGAAGACACCCTCCCAGAATCCCAGAACGGCTTCCGCCCCTCCAGAGGAACCGTGGACATGATCTTCACAGCACGACAGCTCCAAGAAAAATGCAGGGAACAAAATCAACCTCTGTACATGGCATTCATCGACCTTGCAAAGGCATTCGACACAGTGAATCGCAGCGCTCTCTGGACCATCCTCCAAGAAATCAGGTGCCCAAGCAAATTTGTGAACATCCTGCGGCTCCTCCATGATGACATGATGGCAACAGTTTTGGACAGCAATGGCTCCCAAAGTGACCCATTTAAGGTGGAATCAGGTGTCAAACAGGGATGTGTTATTGCCCCAACTTTATTCTCCATCTTCATCGCTATGATACTTCCCCTTGTTGATGGGAAGCTTCCCACCGGAGTGGAAATCATCTATCGGACAGATGGCAAGCTGTTTAACCTCAGCAGACTGAAAGCCAAAACCAAAGTTACAACAACATCTGTTATAGAACTCCAGTATGCTTATGACAATGTCGTCTGTGCGCATACAGAAGAAGATCTACAAGCCACTCTAAACACCTTCACAGAAGCATACACGAAGCTTGGCCTGTCACTGAACATCGAGAAAACCAAAGTGCTGTTCCAACAGTCACCAGCCATCCCCTCTCCAATGCCAGAGATACAGCTCAATGGTGTAACATTAGAAAATGTTGACCATTTTTGCTACCTTGGCAGCCACCTCTCCACCAAAGTCAACATCAATTCCAAAATACAACACTGCCTGAGCTCTGCAAGTGCAGCATTTTCCCGAATGAAGCAGAGAGTGTTTGAGGACCGAGACATCCATAGGGATACCATGGTGCTTGTCTATAAAGCTATTGTCCTCCCAACCCTGCTATATGCCTGTGAGACGTGGACTGTCTACAGACGTCACATGCAGCTCCTGGAACGATTCCATCAGCGCTGCCTCCAGAAAATCCTGCAAATCTCTTGGGAAGACAAGCGGACAAATGTCAGTGTGCTGGAAGAAGCAAAGACCACCAGCATCGAAGCGATGGTCCTCCAACATCAACTCCACTGGGCTGGCCACGTTGTCCAGATGCCTGACCACCATCTCCCAAAGCAGTTGCTCTACTCTGAACTTAAGAATAGAAAACGGAACGTTGGTGGACAGGGAAAGAGATTTAAAGATGGCCTCAAAGCCAACCTTAAAAATTCTGGCATAGACACTGAGAACTGGAAAGCCCTGGCCCTTGAGCGCTCCAGCTGGAGGTCAGCTGTGACCAGCAGTGCTGCAGAATTCGAGGAGGCACGAGTGGAGGGTGAAAGAGAGAAATGTGCCAGGAGGAAGGCGCGTCAAGCCAACCCCGACCGGGGCCACCTTCCACCTGGAAACCAATGCCCTCACTGCGGAAGAAGATGCAGAGCAAGAATAGGACTCCACAGCCACCTGCGGACCCACGGGGAAACCCATAATGGAAGACCATCTTACTCGTCCAACGAGGGATCGCCTAAGTAATTCCACCTAGCAAAGTTAGGAAACCTAATACACTGAGGTTGAAATGTTACATGTATCTCCACCCATACATGCACTACATGACTCCTTCCTTGGTAACTTACAAGCACTATGGAACTGCTGTTATAGTTCCTAAACAACTATTGCAGCGGAGGAAAGATGGAGATGACTGTTCAGTGGAGACTGCCTTTTTTCTTTCTGCTGCAGTTTGCTACAAAGAAGAACAAAGTTATTATTCCTCTTTTTGTCTCTGTCTCATGAACTACAGTGGGGTGAGGGAAAACTCCACTACTAACTTACCTCCTTATTTTATACCATAGTAGTGGCCCTGATAAAGCAGGGCATCTGTGGGAGACAGGTATGGGCAGGGAGCAAAAGGCTAGAGAATATCACCCTGTTCAAATCAGGACAAACACATACATGAAACACACATATGCCACCAACAGCTTTGTCAGGACACTTGGACTATAGAATCATAGAATTGGAAGAGACCACAAGGATCATCCAGTCCAACCTCTTGGCATGCAAGAACACAGACTCAAAGCACCCCTGACAGATGGCCATTCAGCCCATGTTTAAAAACTTCCAGTAAAAGAGATTCCACCACCACTCTTTGGGACAGATAGTACCACTGTTGAACAGCTCTTATGGTCAGAAAGTTCTTCCTAATGTTTAGGTAGAACCCCCCCCCCCCCCCCCCCGCAATTTGAACCTATTCCTCCATGTTTTAGGCCTCTTCTACTCTGCCATATAATCTACATTATCAAATCAGATAATCCACATTATCTGCTTTGGACTGGATTACATGAGTCTGCACTGCCATAAAATCCATTTCAAAGCAGATAATCTGGATTTTATGTTGCAGTGTAGAAGGGTCCAAAGTCTCCAGAGCAGCAGAAAACAAACTTGCCCCCTCTCAATGTGACTAGAGGGCTTTATCAAAACTAGCATTTTAAAGCAGGCACAGCTGTGGCTTTTTGTTTTGTTTTGCATTTTCTGCCTTCTGCAGAATTGAGGCAAATGTAGTTTGAGAAGGCAAGGGCCTCTCTAGCTGAGAAAACTACATTTCCCAGAATTCTGCAGAATGCAGAAGATGTCAAGAAAGTGGGAGTGCTCACTTTAAAATGCTAGTTTTATAGAGACCTAGGTAATTCTAGACTTGAATCCTAACTTGGCCAAGCAACTTTGACTTGTACTTTTCTCTTAACTTATTGTGAGGATGATTCCATCATCCCTAGATAACATAGCTAACAGTGAGAGTTGATGAAAGCCACACTCCAGCAGGATCAAGGGTGCCCAATGTTTCTCCAAATTATTGATGTTTCTTCAGGCAAGAGGATCAAAATCTATCTAACATTTATCTTTAATATGCGGTGATGTTTATGAGTATGCTTTTGAACATAATAACTCTGCACAAATCTATTTGTTTTAATGCTTTAAAGGTCAATGTTATATTACTGAATGTACTTAAAACAGTGCCACCAATACCACTGTCATACACAGATCTCCTCCTCCCTTGAGGAGTAAGCTTCAACTGTTGCAATTGTTGCAATTTGTGTTGATGAGGGGTAGAGTGCTGAGAATGCTTATTAAAATATTTCTTCATTTTTTTTAATTGTACTCGCAAATGTCACTGTCCATTTCTGTATCTCATGTTTAAAGACTAGCTTTTTAAAGGGAGTTATTTTTATTATAAACACTGCTGTTGTTTACTCCTCTTATATGGGCTCTTAAAAATGCTCTTTCTTAAGAAAAACAAAACAACTAGAGATGCATAGAAAAGACTGTACCAATATGGGAATAAATAAAGATATCTGGCTAGTTTTATTTTTAAAAGAAACCAGTTGAAATGGCTTGCTTGCTCTTGTGCTGTCCACAGCATTTTCAATCCCGGTCATAGAACACTTTGCTGATGCAGCCAGCATGGAGCCCCGCCAGACGTAGCTGTGCGTTATGTGATGAGATCTGGCAGGCTCTGTGCTAGCTGCTTCAGCAAAGTATTCTCTGATAGGGAAATTTGGCAATGTGATGATGTCAACAAATCTTATACATGCTTTTTTAGGCGCAAGTCCTATTCAGCATGGTAGGTTGATGTAAGTTGGAGTAAACATAAGTAAGATTGTACTGTGTCGTATTTCAAGTGACACAGTACAACTTTCCCACTTAAAGTGCCAGGTATTGTTATCATATTTGCACTCATTGATATTAACTAGAATTTTTGCTGTGGCCTAGCAGCCAATGAATCGTAGATAGGCAGGCACCAATCCAGGAACTACCATTCTGAGTAGCACTTCTGTATGCCACCTATGGAGTAACATTACAGACAGATGAATCTGTATATTTCGATTTGATATATGCATAAAATTGACACGAAAAGTGATGAACATTTTCATGCATGTCTCTGTGTGTAAAATTTTATTATACATTTTTGCAAGTCATTTTTAATACATTGTTGTTTTTTTCCCATATGCGGGCATTTCTTGTAATCCTACTTTTTGATCAGACAACTGTATTATACAATTCAGAGTTGTGCAAAAAACAAAGTAAAAGTATTTTTAGTTTCACATTAGTCTGAGTAAAGAAAATTAAACACTTTGTTCTAATGAATTTATACCATATTTCTACAATAAATGCAACTATGTCAAGGAATTATTTCTGAATTCCTACTTAATTTATGCTGCCTAGCTATACATGTATAACTGTGAACAGATTTATTATTCCACAACATGCAGGCCCGTAGCCAAGATTTTGATTTGGTGGGGAGTGAGAAAGGATCTACCCTAGCAAACCTTTTGTATTGTTATCCCAATACCCCCATGCATGTGGGATATATATGGGATATATTGAGCATGGTGATCAGATCATAATATGAATAAACATAGCTGTTTAAATAATGTACCAGTAAGACCTTCTCGCAGACCACCCTGAGAATTTGGGGGGGGGGGCTGAAGCCCCTCAAGCCCCCCCCCCCCCGCTACATGCCTGCTCCAGCGAGTGTCTATGTAGATCTTAGAAAACTATTTCTTGATTTAAGTCATTGGTGTGCTGGCTGATATCCAAACAGAGGATGAGATGGAGATATCACTGCCTTTGTCCTTTCACTATTGGTTGCTACTTCCCGGAGGATGTTAGGTAGTCTAATACCAGCTAAACAGTGTAATTTCTCCAGTAGTGTAGGGTGCAGACACCCCGTGATAATGAAGCATGTCTCATTAAGAGCCACATCCACTGTTTTAGCATGGTGAGATGTGTTCCACACTGGCCATGCATACCCAGCAGCAGAATAGCAAAGCACATGGGCAGATGTCGTCACTGTATCTGGTTGTGATCCCCAGGTTGTGCCAGTCAGCTTTTGTATGATATTATTTCTAGCACCCACTTTTTGCTTGATATTCAGGCAGTGCTTCTCGTAGGTCTGGTAGGTTGACCAGAAGTGACTTGAATGTTTAACCTAAAGATTAAGAACAGCCAGTTTATTTAATTCATAAATAACCAGGACATATAGACTTGTAGGGGATTCACCTGCTTGAAGGTATCATGCCCAACTGGTAAGACATCTGGCCCTGCCCACTTGATTTTAATTCATACCATCACTGGTATCAAATACTGCTGAAAGAGCAACGAGGACCAATTTTTACTCCATTTTCTTATTTAGAGAGCAAACATCAAATTCTGATAAAGCATTCCAAGGCTGATGAATAGTCCATGCCATATGAATTGGCAAAGCAGGACTCCATTGTGATTTTGGGTTGCTGCCCCAAGGCAAGAGCCCTTGCACTCAAGACCTTCAGCAAATTCCTCTGGCATGATGCCTCCAGTGGGAGGAATCCAACAATCTCAGCAATTCAGGTGTTTTCAGTTCCAGCTTCTCTGCACAGCAATGAAACCTCAGCACTCTAGAGTAAGAATCTACTTTAAATCCGGTTTTTACCTCCTGCAGAATTCTGGGGGTTGTAGTTTAGTGAGGCTGTTAAAGGCTCCTTCACATTTAAAGTGGATTTATTTTCTAGTGTGATGAGGTAGTAAGCCTCATCATTGCCTCCCTCTAAGACTGAGAAAATGTGGCTTGTCCAAGGTCATCCAGCAGAAGTCTGAGCAATTATTCAGACCCTGGTCTCCTAATGCTAAAACCACTGCATCACACTGGGTCTATATAAGATATGTATAGATGGCTTTTTTTACTTGAGGGGTATAAAGCTTTGCAATTATATTAAAGGTTGCCTGCTTTCTTTCAAGCTTTTCCATTCTTTTTTAAAATGTAAATCTCCTGACCTTTCATGTGACAGATGTAAATGTCAATACCTTTACACATTCATTTTCCTCAGGGACAATTATGTATATAGGTTCCAGATGCCATGTGTTAGCAACAAGGATGAAAAAGGCCTAAGGCTAAGGTACAGTAAATGTTACTGAGCTCATGCTCCCTGCAAAGGCATAGATTTAATTTTTTACCTCATTTAGCTGATTGCATGATTCAGCGAAACCTGGACTTAACAGCACCATTTGTCCTTTCCAGGTAAGGTTACTTGGGGAAAGTGGGGGGTGGGGGTGAAAGATTATGTATCTATGTTTAAGTATAATAGGAAAAGATATAATAGGGAAAACTCAGATATGAGTGAACTTATTTGGTTCCCAAGAAAAGAAAACTGAACAAGAATTATCCCAACAGAAAACAATTATCTCTGTGAAATACAAACTACTCCGACTGTGGGTGAACTGCTTGCTCTTTCTGTAATAAGTAGCACCCAATCATCCTGCATAATTATAGCACTATAATTCCACTTTAATTGCTGTGGTTCCAGCCTAGAAGTCCTAGGATTTGCAGTTTGGGAAAGGGCTGTTAGAATTCTCAGCCACAATATTTCTCCAGTGTATACGAGGGGCTGCAGATAAAGTCTTTGGCCTTTTTTAAAACATATTTTATTGTTATAAACACAAATCAATAAGCCAAATTCCAAGTGTTACACGTATAAATCCTGAGTAATTCAACAAATATTAAAGACATTATGCTATTTACACTGGTGTAGATTACATTTTCCCCTCCCTCCCTCCTCAACCATAGTATATTTCTACTAATCTTGCAGATCCAGCCACTGGTAGAGTCTTTGTATTTTTTCTTTGATGTAATAGTTGGCTCCTCCATTTTTCACCCAGTTGAAGTAGACCTTCCATCTATTTGTAATGACTTTTTCTTTGTCCATTCTTGGTGTTTGCTTAGTCATAATTCCCGTAATTTCCTGAACTTTTTTCCATTTTGCCCCATAGTTGGCCACTTTTAACTTGGTTTTTTCTTTTGTAATAGTAATGCCTAAATATTATATTTTATTTCTTATTATTTTTATTTCTCCCATTTTTGCCTGCAGCATCTTCTGCTCCTTTTCCCCCATATTGTATATAAGTATTTCTGATTTGCTCATATTGACTTTCAGTCCTGAGTATCTTTCAAAATCTTTTAGAATTATTTGTATTTCCCTTATTGCTTCTACCGGGTTTTCCATTATTAATAAAATGTCATCCGCATAAAGATTTATCTTCAGTTCTTCATTCTTAATCTGATATCCCTTTATCCTGCCATTGTTTCATATTCTGCCAGAGGTTCCATTGCTAACGCAAATAACAGCGGAGATAGAGGGCAGCCTTGTTTTACTCCTCTTTCTATTTTCAAGTATTTTGTTAGTCCTTCATTTACTCTTTTTCTTGCTCTCATGTTACTATATAACTCTTTTATTATTTTAATAAATGAATTTTCAAATCCGTAGTTACCCATTAATTACAACAGACAATCATGCTTTAGTGAATCAAAAGCTTTATATATGTCTAACTTTAAGAGTGCAGATTTTCTTTTTTTGTTATGATTAAGAATGTTTAATACATTTCTTATAGGATGTGTGATGTTTCTACCTTTTATAGACCCATATTGATCGACCTTTACTATTTTAATTATAATCCCTTCTATTCTGTTGACTAATATTTTCATGAAAATTTTATAATCCTGATTTAGGAGGCTAATAGGTCTATATGAATTAGGGTCTTCTGGATCTTTCCCACTCTTTCTCACTGTTATTATCTCTGATTCTCTCCGTGTATCTGGGGGTTTTCCTCCTATCATTATACTATTAAATAAATTCTTCAATTCTGGTATTATTATTTCTTCTTTCTTTGTAAAACTCTGCAGTGTAAACATCACATCCCGGGGATTTTGCATTTTTCAATGTGTCGATCACCTGCTCTATTTCTTGATATGTTATTTCTGCTCCTAGTTTCCTATTATCCTCTCTATTGAATATCTTTGGTATATTTTCATTAAACCTTTCTCCATGTATTTGTTTTTTATATAAGCCTTTGTAGAAGTCTTCAAATACCTCTCTTATTTCCTTACTTGAATTTACCTTTTCATTATATTTATTCTTTAACTGGGTGACTCTTCCTTTCTCTTTTGCATTTTCAAATAATTAGCCTTTTTTTTCATTGTATTTGTATTTTGTATTTGAAAAATATTTTTAGCAAATATCTCCTTTCTCCATAAGTCCAAATTATCCATTTCTTCTAATTCTTTCTTTAATTTTTCCAACTTTACTTTCACCTGCACTTGGTATTTACTTTGTAATAGCTTTTGTGTTTCCTCTATTTCTCCAACCATTCTTTTCCTTTCTTTATCTTGCCGTTTCTTTACTGCCACTTCTTTTGCTATGCAATAACCCCTAATGACCGCTTCTGCTGCATCCCAGACTATTTCTATACTTGCTGAGCCTCTATTTTCCTTGAAATAATTTTTTATTTCTTCTAATAGTTCTTTCTTAAGTTTTTCTCTCTTGATTATCAATTTTTTATATCTCCAAGTTTTTATTACCTCTGTTTCATCTGGCTCCTCTAGCTTTAACTCCAGTATAATAGGTGCATGGTCTGAAATCCAGATTGGTTGCGTTTCAGTATTTAAAATTCTAGGCCTGTAAGTGTTTTTTATTAATATGTAATCTATCCATGTGAAACATTTATGACTATGTGAGAAGTATGTTGGCTTTTGATTTATAGAATTTGCTTCAAATACACCCTCCAATTTCCATTCTTTTAAAAGATTTTTATTATTCCTAAGGTCTTTATTAAAGTCCCCTCCAACTATTAGCTCCCCTTGATAGATTTCTTGTACTTTTTAAAACCACTTTCTAAAGTATTTCTTTTGTCTAAAGTATTTCTTTTGTAAAAATTCGTGGTAAGGCCATCTGGTCTGGGGGCTGAGTTCACTTTTAAACTGTCTATTACATTTTCAATTTCTGAATTTGATATTGTATTATTTAATTCTATTTGTGAGTGATAGTCTATGTTTTCCTGTAATTATACTTCTTGTTCTATTGTATTGTTATCATCGTAAAGTTTCTCATAAAAACTTGCCATAATTTCTCTAATTTCATTATCTGTTGATTTTAATTGACCCCTGTAATCTTTTAATTTTAGTATTCTCTTTCTAGCCTGTCTTTTTTTTTTTTTTTTTTTTTTTAGGAATCTGGCCAAACTTTTTGAGTTATTGATGGAGTTGATTTGGTAATCATTTTTGATCCACAGGTGTTTTTTGGTGGCGTCAATTTTTTCTAAGTTATCCAAATATTGTTTTTTCTCTATTCATCTTGTCTTATTTTCAGCTGTTGGGTGATTTTGAAATTGTTGGAGGAAGTTCTCTACCTCTCCTTTTGCTTTTTTCAAGAGTAGATTTTTCTTTCTTATTAATCCCAATTTCTTTAGTGATACATGTAGCTTTAAAAGCATCCCATATTAACTCTTCTTTTAATTCTGGTTGTCTGTTTATTAGAAAAAAAATATTTTATCTGTTTTGTAATATCTGGTTTTCCTTCTTTTTGAAAGTTACCTTTGGGTTAAATCTCCATTTCTTTGTGAGTTTCCTTACAGATTCACCCAATTTAAGCAAAATCGGAGCATGATCTCCTGGCCATTGTTTCCCAACTTTTATCTCTTTAATTTCTCTACTCACACAGACACTCCAAATTCACAACTATAGATTACTTCGTAGTTGGAATTAATAACTTCTGGTGGTCTTTGGTGACCCTTCTGACACCCCAGGGGTCCCGACCCCCACGTTGAGAAACACTGATTTAATACAAAATATAATTATGAACATATGAGGAGAACATAAAACCATAACCACTTTTCATTTCACTGTCATTACAGCTTCCTCCCACATCTCCCTAAACATTTAATAAGTCTATTTGTATAAGACCATTTGAACCTTCCAATTCATCTAGAGTAAGTTTAAAATTAGATATTTAGCTGAATGTCAGATCCATGGTCCAGTCATCCTTACATTCTCAATTATTATGAATTCTACTGGATCCCTTTGAAGGATGGGCAAATTTGTTGAGCTGAATCTGGAGTTTCATTTTTCTTGTTTTGACCTTATACTTTATGCAATGACCATTTTTTCTCATCTTCTGTTCATTTTATTTTATTTTCTAAAACATGCATGATTTTTCTACCCTTTTAAATGTTTAAATTCTTTTGCTTAAACAAAAGGACATCTAGGTACATTTTGAAATATTTGCATTTTTAAGGCTCTAATAATTTTCAATTATTATAATTAGTTTTCCCTGCAAAATACATATGAAAATTATTAGATTTTGAACCACTAGCTGTGCTTTAGCCTTTGAATAATTTTTAAAAGTACAGAGAGAAAAAACACAGGAGAAACAGCTGTTTTTCCCCCTCACCTGGCAGTTGCTGGATTGGCTTCAATGGGACAGTTGACAAGCCAGGGTTCAGGTCTAGGAAGATTAAACACTCTGGGCCTACAGATATATATAATCTGTATATACACACATACACACACTTGTTAATTGGGATGTGGAAGAAAAGATGGATAGTGTATCATTTCCTTTACATCACTTCCCCTTTTGAGAAGGACATAGGTGAGTAGGACCAAACTTTCTAGCCTTTTTCCAACCATCCATGCTGCTTGTCCTTGTTGCACACTAGGTCAGGAACACCTTTTTACCCAGCATCAAACAGGGTCCAGAAGCTGCTAACTACCAAAGTTATTTACAAAAGGCAAATATAAAAGGGAAAAAAATATTTCCCCAAAGGCAGTAGAAAAGTGCTATAAAATAGCTATAGTCCAAAATACAAAGATCAATAGTCCAAAGTAGTAATTTCCATGAAACTCCAAGATATCAAAATGCAGGAAATCTAAGAGCACAATACACACAAATGAAAATAACAGGTTACATGAAAATCCAAGGAGTTCAAGCATAGTCAATAATCCATAGCATGAAAACAGGAACTTAAGCAAGGCAAGAATCCATTCAGAAACATAGGGAAACTTGAGAGCTGGTCATGAACTAGATTGTTTAACCAAGTTGTCTGCTCTGAAGAGCTCTGGGAACCAGAAACTAATTTAATCTCAAATCCAGGGGCGGCTCAATCCATTACGCAAAGTAAGCATTTGCAGTATAGTTGATTTTGCCCAGGGGCACTCTTGAGGCACTCTTGGGGGAAAATAGACCTTGACATATGCGAGTTGTAGTTACTGGGATGTATCGTTCACCTACAATCAAAGAGCATTCTGAAGTCCACTAATGATGGAACTGAATCAAATTTGGCACACAGAACTCCCATGACAAACGGAAAATAGATATCAGTGATTGGTTCGGGGGGGGGGGGGGGCGCCAAAATACTGTTTGCTTACCGTTGAAAATTACCTAGGGCCGCCTCTGCTCAAATCTATCACGAAGTAAGTCCCCATCTTCTGAAGCCTGGGAAGACCTGAGAAACTAATTCTCAAGAGAAACATCCTCTGTTTCTTCTGAAGCCATCTGCCCAGGCCTATCTCTGTGATCTATGGCCTGCATTTCTGTCTGTGGTTCAACCTAAGGAATATAGACTCAGTGAAAACCTCATCCTCTGAATCAGAATCCCCAACATCTCCAGCACCTGACTGCTGAACTCTAACAGTTCTAGCTGGATCCAAGGACTAACAACTATGTGGAATCTAACATAGAATCATAGAAGTGGAAGGGGCCTCATGGGCCATCCAGTTCAACCCCCTGCCATGAAGCAGGATAATCACATTCAATGCACCCCTGACAGATGGCCATCTAGCCTCTGCTTGAAAGCCTTCAAAGAGGGAGCCTCCATCACACTCCAGGGCAGAAACTTCCACCACTGAACAGCTCTCACAGTCAGGAAATTCTTCCTCATGTTCAGTGGAACCTCATTTCCTGTAGCTTGAATCTAAAGTGTGCAGTAGCCCAAGATTATAAGAAGAGAAATAAAAGCCGTTGCCTGTGAACTCAGTAAGATAAAAACAGAGGAAGACTAGAGGTCAAGGGAGAAAGAAGAGATACTCTTGGCAGTAGCTGACTGGGTCTAAAACATTGGTTTCAAGGAAGCAAAGGAGGCCCATTCACAACTATAAGGCTATCATTTTCAAACTAGCTTATGTACTCAGTAATGCCATGGTTAGGGATTTTGAAAGGACAAATATTAAAAATAATTGTTTGCTTTAGGGTTTTATGAATGGTCCCATTACAAAATATATAAAGGTGAGTGAACGCTAACTCCCACCATCCTGGGCCTATTTCCCCAAATCCCACAAGTATTCAAAGTTGGGCATGTTGGGCATGCATGCCAAGTGTGGTCCAGACCCATCATTGTTTGGGTTCACAGTTCTCTCTGCATGTAGGTGAACTACAACTCTCAAAATACAAGGTCCTTTCCCAACCCTACCAGTATTCAAAGTTGGATATGTTGGGTGTGCATGTCAAATTTGGTCCATACTTGATGGGTTCAGAATGCTCTCTGGATGTGGGTGAACTACAACTCCCAAATTCTAGGGCCAATCCAAACCCCTCCAATATTTCTCTTGGTCATGAGGAGGTCTATTTGTCATGTTTTATCCAGATCATTCATCGGTGGGAGTCAAGTGCTCTCTGGAAATATGCCACTCACAAACATACATAAATATAAATGTTGATGTTCATTATATACTAGCTTATGTACCCAGCAATGCCCAGGTTAGGTCTTTTGTAACAATAAACATTAAAATTATTCATTGTTGGGTTTTGAATTCTAAGAATGGACCCATTAGAAAATGCATAAGAAGGTGGGTAGACTACAACTCCCTAAGCATAAGAAGAACAAGGACTTAATTACATTTTTGATTGAGTGGTATGCCAATTGGATAAATATATCAGAAGATGATTTTGAGAGAACTCATAGAATCCTCTCCTTCAAGAATTCTGGGAATGCATTCCCTAGGGACACCATTGTGGCTTTTTCTAGGGAGAAAACTAGAGATATTGTCTATAAAAAGCTAAAGAAAATATGAGTCTTAAGGTATAAGCAAAATATATTATCCATGTATCCAGATCTGGTGAAAGAAATGATGAGAAATCAGGAATATCTGAGCCCAATTACCAGATGCATAAATGGTACTGGAATCAGATTTATGTGGAGTTTCCCTGCTACAATACTAATATACTGTACAAAGATGGTAAAAAATATACAGTCGAAACTTTTGAACGGGGGAAGGAAATGCTTATGATCTGTGTATGGACATGGTCAGGGACCAGACAGTTTACAGAGCACCAGATTATGGACACCAGCAGACAGAGAAGGACAAACTATGAGAGAAGGAACAGAAGGGAGAAGAGACTGGGAGCAAAAAAAAGACAAGAAAAAAAAAGGAAAGAAACTGCAAAAATTGCATATCAGGGGCATGGACAAACAAACATACAAAGATTCAGGACCAAGGAGTAATGAGGGTAATTGGATCCAGCAAATCATTGTTTAACGGAAATAATTATAAGTAATAGCTCAAAATTGGGGGAATGTTTGTTGGGTGTTTATATGATCTTAAACAGTTTAACATAAAGGGGTGCCTTTGGGCTAAAATGAATTAAAATTCTTTAGGTAAGTGTGCCACATTTGGTCCAGATCTATCATTGGTTAGGTGTGAATTATAACTCCCTAAATTCCAGGTCAACCCCCCCCCCCAAAAAAAAAAACTATCACCAATATTCAAAGTTGACCATAATGGATATCAGTGCCAAGTTTGGTCCAGATCCGTCATTGGTGGGAGTTACAGTGCTCACTGGAAGGGAGGCTTATCTTGGAAAATACATACATACATGCAGAGTTAAATATATGCATATAAATAAACACTGACATCTATTGTAGACTAGCTTAGGTACCTGGCAATGCCAGTGTTGGGTCATATGTAAGGCTATTTATTTTTTAAAAAGTGAGACTTTGCCTTTGTTTTTAATGAATACACCCAATAAAAATGCATAATGATGAGGGTGAACTACAACTCCCAGAATACAAGATCAATCACTCCCAAACCCTGCTAGTATTCAAAGTTGGTCACACTAGGTCTGTGTGCCAAGTTTGAGCCAGATCCCTTGTCAGCTGGTTCAGTGCTCTCTGTGAACTACAACTCCCAGAATGCAAGGTGACAAATGGAGAGAATAAATGTGGGTGAGAAATCTTTTTTAAGGAAATGACTTTTACTTCATCCATCTAATTGCTATGAACATATAGAGGTATAACTTATGCAAACATTTAACTCTGCAACGTTGTGTCGGGGCACTGACTATATGCTGGTGTTTACTTTTCTAATTAAGTAAACATGACTTATGCAGAGAATTAAGATAATAAAACACTTTTACAAGATAATTAATCTTTTCTTTCTGATCTATCCTGCCCTATCCCAAGCTTGGTAATGTTATTTACTTCAGAGGTAAGTCTAACGTCAGGATGTAATTGGAAATGCTTGCCATGACCGTTGGCTAGGATGAGAGATCAGGCAATTTGCATCTCATCTATTTAGAAATTAAAAAACGAAGGACTGACCACTTGACAGTATAGAAGTTCTTGAAATAAAACCTGCTGAGATCTATTTGCAGGAGCTGCTAAATGATTCTGCTCACCAATTTGAATACATGATGAAATTTCTATTTAGGACTCAGTGCTGCAATTATCGCGTAAGGAACATGTAAGAGCCAACTGCAAAGAATCTTAATGTTAACCCTTTACTTGCTGTACCTGAAATGAAATACCCTGTATAAGTATGTATTCTACCACTTTATTTTTTGCCTCGTCAATTTCTGCTGGACTAGAAATTGCTGCTAGGATATTTTCAGCAAAGGCTTTATGTGATCCGACAAGAATAACTTATTTTCTTAAGCATGCATGCATATGTATAGATCATATAGCATGCATTATTTAATTAGTAATTGAAAACATGATCCCTTCATTTACATGCTTAGTTAAATAATGCAAATTCTAATAAAAAGGAGTTAAAAATACCATCTTGTTTATCTTTCTCCACACACATTCCACCTTGTCAATAACCTTCTAGAACTGTATGGCCCAGAACATAACCTAGTTCTCCCTTGACATTAAGTCTAGTCATGTCCAACTCTGGAGGGTGGTGCTCATCTCCATTTCTAAGTAGAAGAGTCGGCGTTGTCCATAGACGCCTCCACGGTCACGTGGCTGGCATGCCTGCATGGATTGCCATTCCCTTCCCACCGAAGCAGTACCTATTGATCTATGCACATTTGCATGTTTTTGAACTCCTAGGTTGACAGAAGCTGGACCTAACAGAGGGAGTTCACTCAGCTCCCCATATTCGAACAGCCAACCTTTCGGTCAGCAAGTTTAGCAGCTCAGCGCTTTAACCCTCTGTGCCACTGGGAGCTCCATCTCCAGATAAAGGATTACCAAAGCAGAATAGAATGGAACTACTACTTCCCTTGATGTGGGCTCTGTAGTCCTGTTGATGCAGCCTAGAATTTCATATGCTTGTTCAGTCACTGCATATCTTGTGTTTATCTTGCATCTAAAATGTAGAATTAATTCCAGCTGGACATCACTCAGCCTACATTTGTAGATTTGATTTTTTCTGCCTTGTAGATGTAACTCCTTAGATTTCTCTCTGTTGAAATTGTTTTATTATTTTGGACCATCTCTTCAATCTGTCAAGATAATTTTGAATTCTGATCCTGCCTTCAAGAATATTCACCACCATCACTATTCCAAATTTGGTGTCACTTGCAAATTTTTATGAGCATGTCATCTGTCCCATCACTGAGTTCATTTTTAAAGATGTTGAACAATGCTGGGTCGAGGACAAAACACTGAAGCAGCTTCTGGTCAGTTCTCTCCAGAATGAAGAACACAACCATTGGTAAGAACTCTGTATCTGGTCAGTGAGTTAAACCCCTGTGCCGGCAGGACTGAAGACCGACAGGTCACAGGTTCAAATCCGGGGAGAGGTGGATGAGCTCCCTCTATCAGCTCCAGCTCCTCACGTGGGGACATGAGAGAAGCCTCCCATAAGGATGATAAAAACATCAAATCATCCGGGCATCCCCTGGGCAACGTCCTTGCAGATGGCCAAGTCTCTCACACCAGAAGTGACATGCAGTTTCTCAAGTCGCTCCTGACATTACCAAAAAAAAATCTGGTCAGTCAACATTCTTGGATGAATGTCAAGTCCATTTATCTTAGATATCCACTCAAAACGCAAAACTAGTAAAATCTGTGTAAAAGAAAAGCCTGCAAGGTAATTTCTTTAAACTTCTCATTTTTAAAACCAAATTTTCAAAAAATAATATTATATTGCAGTGTCATTTCCCAGAATTAGCTCCTGAAATATAAATGTAAAAAAAAAGAAAGATTGTAGCTGTATTATATCTATTGCTTCAGTATGTGCATTCTAAGAGGAAAGTGCTAATTTATACTAATTGCAGATTCTTGGTAAATTTGGCTGTCTTTGACAATTAAGTAGAAAATGTTGTAGTATCTTCGTATCTTATTATTTAAAAGGTCTCTAACTGCGACTTCTTTTAGAGCACAGCCTTCTTAATATTAATGATCAGCCATCATTAGAAGCCTATAAAAATGAAGAACAGAGCAATAAAATGAAACACTTGGAGTAATTTATCTCTTTTCCACATTCCTTTGTGTAATCTTCATATTTAATTGATATCTTCTAAGTGAATTATCAAACATACTTGATGTTTAGTAACTGGCTGACAAGCAAGAAGCCGCTACTTTGTCTTGTCATTCGGTTGACATAAGTCAAAATTGATTCCATGGTCAATGAATAAAATAAAACAACAAAATAAAAAACATTGATCTCATAGAATTTTAGGAGAAATTATTGAAGTGCAAAGGAGCATTTGTTCAAAATACAAAGCTGTTTTGAACAAGGAAAGGATCAAGCCAAATGAAAATTGTAAACCTAATTTTTTCCACTTTGGTGTGCTCCATTTATTTTGATACTCTCCAAAATACTAGCATAAGTGAGTTAGATAAATTATTATTGTGAAGAATACTAAAAAATATCAAGCAGAAATGTAGCACATTAAATAGAGGTTGAAAATAGGAGGCAGGGCTGCCAGGAATGTGGCCCATTTGGCCTTTTCTGGTGTTTTTGACATGGACCATGATTGTTGAGAGAGTTCCTGTGGCAAAGACAAAGTTGAAACATGATGCTGGTAAAATGGTTGCTTAATTTATAGAAAAGTCCTATGAGAGTTGTTGTTGTTGTTGCTGTTGCTGTTGCTGCTGCTATCATCATTATTATCATCATAATGATTTACATTTCTACCCCTAATGACTAAAAACATATTTTAAACAACACAGAATAAAAAGTATACATTTTTTTTAAAAAAAAACATAAATCTCAGAGTAGACACCAAGAAGCAGTCTCCCTTGTTTCCATGAATTGATTCTAAGTAAGTAGTAGGACAGAGAGACGAGTTGCTTCTAAACATTTTATTTGCATGTACCATAGTATCTCCAAGGGTGTACTGTATCTACGTTGACTGTATGTCAGATCGGCCCAGATATGGGCCACACTGGGAATCCCCCAGCCACTATGCCCTGTAATGTTGAACATGGTTCAGTGGTATTGGACAATCAGCCTTGCTGTCTCCCCCGCCCTCTGTGCTGCAGTAGTCCCCAGCCATGACATGAATTCTACCAGTTAGTTGTTGCATGCAGTGACATCAGCTGAGGTAACAGGGTGCCAGGGAAGGAGGAAGAGGGAGAGGAGGGGGGATAATCTTCTCCCTCCTCCCTTATCAGTGCATCCCAGCTAATGTCACTAGAAATTATGGCTGACAGATACGACCCATGTCATGGCCAGATACCACAGCACAGAGCTTGGAGTGGAAGTTCAATTCACTCTCATGTCCCTTAGTCACCCAAACACAGAAAACATGGAATGGCAGTGGGGTTAGCTGTGGTTGGTTCTGTTTCGGAACCATCCCAACTAATCCATAGGCTTAAAATCAAAGGATATTCCAAATTCTATGACAGAATTTGGATTCCATCCCCCCCCCCAAAAAAAAATTGGTTAACACAGGGTGTGGTGTTTTTTATGCGACTTTACCTGCATTTGAAAGGATGCCATAAGGAAGAGGCTTGTTTTCTGCTGCCTTGGAGACTAGGACTTGGAGTAATGGATTCAGATTACAGGAAAGGGATTCCATCTAAACATTAGTAAGAACTTCTTGACCATAAGAGCTGTTCAACAGTGGAACCCACTGCCTATGATTCTATGATGACCTTCAAACAACATTTGATCAACATTTGATCACCACAGAGCTCATTTGGCTCTACATTGATCAAAATGGTCACTATAGCTGTGGACACCATTGTTGGTGGTGTCAAAAACCATTTCATAAAATATTTCTCTCCTTTAGATGTGTGTGATTGCTATGGAATCTGAATGAAGAACTGTGTATATTGCTTGCAATTACAGATTGGTGCTCAGTTTTCCCTTTGTGAAACCTCTTTGTGTTTGGAGTTTTCTTGGGTTTTCTAGCTTGCAAATCTCCATTGCCTCATACTTCAGAGCATTCACTTTAAAGGTGGTCTGTTTTCTCACAGAAGAGACATTTGCCCTAACTCTTATCTTGAATTGAAAAGACATTTTCTCATTTTTCATCCTTTCTGTAATGGTTTCTCACAGCAAAATTCTTTAAACTGTAAATCACTTTCAGTCAGTCCCTCTGCATCCATGACCATGTTAGAAGGGTTGTTGAAATATTATCACTGGAGACCATCTAGAACTTTGACTCCAGTAGCAGGGATGCCTAACTTATAGTGAGTTTAAAGATCCAAAAATGCAGATAGAAAATAAGTTTAGAATTCTCAACAGAAGGAACAGTCATTACCAAAATTACTGGATGGAAATTAAATGTGAGGCACCTAAGGATCTCTCCCCCCCCCTTTTTTTTTTTTTGTTCAGATTCCATGAGATATCTTTTCTCTCTTGAGTCCTAATCTCCACTTTGTGTGTTTTACTTGCCTTCACACATGACTGCAGCAACCTTCCATGCAAAAGGAAGGCTGTACTGCCTTCACTGGAGCCATAAATAAATATCTCTCCTGGGGAGGTGGAACCAATTTCCTGAAGTTCACAGCCATTTTCTAAAGATGAGATAGTCAGGATGGTGTATGGTGCTGATTTGTCTCCATAACAGTTTATTGCACAATCCATGATATTGATCTAAAAACTCACTCCAAATATAGTAGAGTCGTTGAATCATCCGATGAATGACTGATCATCACTGATGTTGAACACTGATGTTCTTTGGGTCTAGTCTACTTGGAACTAGCAATTGGGTTTAAGCTCAAAGGCTTAGGATACTATGACTCTTAAGGGAAAAAACCCAGTGTGTCCCTAACAGTGTTGATGTTCATCATGATGCCATGGCTATTTAATATGCTTCCTTGAGCATCAACTGGTGCCAGTAAATCCCAGGTGAAATGAGTGATCCAAACTGCATGCAATTAATGGGACAGGAAGCCCTTCTGGCACAGTTTCCAATAGACTTTAGTGCATTCTCTTAACCTCTTTATCAGAGAATTCAAAGTATTATTTCAAACCATAAATCACAGAGAATTATAAAAAAAGCACAATTGAATTGTGGTATCAGACTGCTAACTACGTATATTCTGAGAGTCTGGAAAGCATAAAAATCAAAAGGCAAGTTATAAATAAATACATGGGTACTGTTCCACTATCCAGGAGGAAGCCACAATGGGGTGATAGAGAGAGAAGATTAATCCATTTTATGGGGGTAGAGGTTAGGTAGAAGGCGGAAAACCAGTTCTCTCTGTTTTCTGTTATTTTCCTTACTCATGTCCCTGTCATGGAAACAACCCTTTTTATGACAAGGAAAGTAGGAAGGGGAAATAACCAGTGAAAATGGGAGGAAATGGTTTTCCTACTTCAACTTTTCCTCTGTAAAATGGACTATCCTTCTCTCTCTGTAACACCCTCTTGTGGCCTCCATCCAGATAATGGAACAGTACTAAAATATTAGTAGTTTTTTTTTCCTTTTAGGCCTTATATGAGCAGTCATATTGTTATCGAGCAATTTAAAATGGAAGTGGATAGTGAGATCCAAGCCCCTGTGGGTTAAGCCTGGTGAGAAAGAGAAGCTAATATTCCAGAATAAATCTCATCAAGTTGAAGCAGAAGCCACCAAGGTATTTAATTTCAGGTGAAAGTGATGTCAGCTTGCGGTAGCCCACTCAAATGTAGCTGAGATACATAACACAGTAAAACATGCACTTTTATACACTTTTCAGATTCCAAATTTCACCACCCCCAGGTGGGCCTGACTTGGCCATGGTTGGCCAAGCCTGGATGACATCAATGATGTCTCCTTGCAGAGGCCGGAGTCTGGCATGCCCCAAACAATGGGAGACCGTTGCCTGTCTTTGATGGAGACTTCCCTCTGTCCAATGGTTGGAGAAGGGCTGGCAAGTCTTAGAACAATGGACGAGATGAGCACTGGTGATGGGATGAAATATCCCTGATGTGTGGGCACAATGACTTTGATGGGTCTCCCAAAACCTTTATTGTCCCTTTTTCTTTCCAGTTCCTGATTAAGCCCAGTGGCCCAACCACCAGACTTCCTTGCAAATTCCAACGGAAAATATTGTCCATAGAAATGCCCAATGGCTGGAAATAACAAAGGGGAAAAATAACCTTTCCAAAGATGGTTATCCCGTTATTAGAAGCCCCATTCTGGGATGGCAAGTGTTGTGTACTGTCCAAGCAGTCACAAAGGGAAAGGGTGGACCATCCGGCTCCTGTTATCCCCAGGCTCACTTGTCTTTATGAGTTCCATTGAGGTAGCTGATAGACCCAGTCAAATGCAAATGAAGCCTGGCAAGATGTTGACAAATCTTCCCAGGACAAGGAAGTGCATGTAAAGGTCATTGCAAGATTTCAGCTGGTGACTTCTCCAATAATTTTATTGGATAGACAGGCATAGACAAGATTATACATATACATACATGAAGGGCTGTGGTTACAGGGGTACTCAATACTGGAGGCCTGGTCCCCACAGATTGGGAGGGGTACAGATACAGATAGGGTACATAAGATTTCAAAGGGGCTCATATCTCCTTAGGTCATCTTATGGGGAAGAAAAATATGAAATTATAGGAAAGGATACTGAGACGTTCACATGAGGGTCCCAGGAAGGCAAGGACATCTTGATCCAAATGGGCTGACCCCCCTTGGGAAGGAAAACACATGCAGAAAAGACCTGTGGATGCAGAAGGGAGATCCTTTAGATCTTCATATCACAGGGGGTTTGGGCTGACACAGGTGATGGGACAGGGAATCTGGCACAAGGAAGGGGATTATAGATTAGGAAGTTATAGGATGGAAGAGAGAGAGGAAGGAATGGCAAAGGAAAAAGGAAGCAAAACGGGGCTTGAGATTTTTGTTTGTTTGTTTGAATGACTATATGTCTTTTGGTGTATTTTGGTAGGATATGTTTTAGTCCAGTATCAGTAAAGGTGAGTCAAAGATTATACAGAAAAGCAAGAATGGGCAGGAGAGATACATTTTGAGATTTGAGAAATAAGGCAAGTTTATAAACTATAATATTTACTTGGCATTTCCCCTTTTGCTAGCCTTAGACTAGAGATGTAAATTTTCCTTAGCTCAGCCTTGGAATTTTTATTGTTTGAGAGCCATTGACTCATGTAGGAAACAATTAACAGTCATTAACTCATGGCTCAGGCTGTTTGCTTAGGTAGAGCAAAGGTCAAATGCCTTTTGTCCCATGGGTCCCAGTACCCATGTTGTCTATGCACACCTGCTATAAATATATAAAATATAAAGTATAGAATATAAAATATTGGTCAAATGTACACAGATTTAACATGGGAGGGGGTTCTGGTTGTGGATGATGGTCCTTTTGCAAATTGACCAGCCTTGTGTCCTTGGCAAAACTATACATTCCTTTTATTGGGGGGGGGGGGGTACCCTTGACTACGTTATTTCTAGAGGCAGGATTTAAGTAGTCCTTTTTTACCCTCAAAATGAAAGGCTGGGATTTCTCCCCCACAAGATGAAGTCTCATTGTTTCTAAAGGATCATAGAGAAGTTGAGGTCAGTTTCTAGGGCACTGGTGCAATCAGCTTAAAGGAGATGAACCAAATTAAGCAGCTAATGTAGCCTTGGCCAATGTCAAGAAAACTCCCCTGGCCAGGCACATTGAGAACCTGTCCTGTTAAACTATTTTTCACTTAATATGCTAAGAAGGTTCTCCAGCTGTGGTTACTTATAAGATTAAAGAGTCAAGACTTGTAGTCTATAATTTCAAAGGTACAGAAGGGCCATCAAGATAAGGGAAGGTAAATGTTCTGGTCATTTGCAATTGACTGGCACTTAAATTGTGTGATATTCCAACAAAAGGACATTTGGTAATACTTTGAAATGCAAATTTCCTTGAACTGACACTTGAGCAAGATACATTTACAGCATTGGATAGGCGATTCTATCAGCCTGCTGCTTAGGAGGCAGGTTTATAGATGTTTTAATGCTTCAAAACATGGATCAAAGAAGGACCTTTCTGTCACAAACAGTATGGACTGAGTGCCTGAGAATAATAAAAATAAAAAAACAGCATTAAGCTAGTGTGAAAATATTCAGCTCTTCAGAGAGAGGATTATTTATCTCCCTGCTTTAAAGTCAGAGGCTCAGGATTAAATGCATTCTGACTAGCTGCCATAATTTCTTATTTACTCACATGTAAGTACATAGGGAGCTGATTCGTATTGGGACACTGTACGTGAATTGGAGAAAGTTAAACCTTGGCACTAATGGTGGTTTTTTTTCCCTTTTTAGATTTGATATTCTGGGAAAGGGACAAATGTAATTATAAAAATTGGATTGAGAAAAGGTTTAGTTATCTCTTATCTGAATATGATTGATCTGATTCAATATCCTGGCCCTTCAAACTTCATAGTAAAACAGAAATGGTTTGTCAGCTAGACATTATGCATTTAGTGTTGACGGACTCGATCCTCAGTCTGTCACCAATCATACAGTCCAGAGGTCATGCGCACATTATATTTTTTGTCCTTGTATCAGTTTATTTCTTTGCTGAAAAATGAAACTACATCTGACCATAAAGAGAAATGGAGGAATAAATTGTTATGCTCCAAATTCTTGTCAACCATTTTGTGTCTGTTGAACAACTGATCTTTGATAGGGAGGAGAGGGAGCCATGAGTCAAATGCTTCACATTTTAAGGTAAAGGTAAAGGTAGTCCCCTGACATTAAGTCCAGTCATGTCTGACTCTGGGGTGTGGTGCTCATCTCCATTTCTAAGCTGAAGAGCCAGCGTTGTCTGTAGACACCTCCAAGGTCATGTGGCCGGCATGACTGCATGGAGCGCCGTTACCTTCCCGCCGGAGCGGTACCTATTGATCTACTCACATTTGCATGTTTTCGAACTGCTAGGTTGGTAGAAGCTAGGGCTGACAGCGGAAGCTCACGCCGCTCCCCGGAATCGAACCTGCGACCTTTTGATCAACAAGCTTAGCAGCTCAGTGCTTTAACCCACTGCGCCACCGGGGCCCCTGCTTCACATTTTAGAGACTTCTTTTTTTAGTTGCTTCTGGTTGCTTCTGGTTTGAGAGAATCAGCTGTCTACAAAGACGTTGGACACCCGGATGTATTGCAATCTTGCAGGGAGGCCAATCTTAAAAAGTGGGTCCATAAAGTAGAATCCATGACATGCGAGTGTGGAGAAGAACAAACCACAGACCACCAATTACAATGCAGTCTGAGTCCTGCCACATGCACAGTGGAGGACCTCCAAATGTTGTATGAGGGAAAACAGCCTCTGCCCTCATGGTGTGGCATGGCCCGCAAAAAAGGATACACAAAGGGAAACCTTTTCCAGCCAAACATGTGCCTTGACAACCCTCCGTGTCCTCCCTGTTTTTCCAGCTGATTTTGTCATTTTTGTCCCCTACCAGGATTCGAACTGGGAGGCTCTTGTTCCAAAGGTGGGAGCCCTGCCTGTGGGCTATTTTGCCACCATTAACTTGTATGGGAACAGGAACCTTTATCTTCTCTATTGAGGGGGGAGGAGCAGTTTTCCTCCCTTTTCCTGGGGTCTCTGGACCCTGATCTTTTCATTTTCCCCCCACCAAGAGTATTCTTTGCCCCCCCCCCCTCCTTAAGCTCCCTCAGACTCCCCACTCTAAAGAGCATGGCTAATGTGTGTACTTGGGAATATTATGCCTCCTGTGCACACCGGGTCCTCCAAACACCCGTGTTTTGTCCTTACATTTTCCTTTTGTCAAAATATTATATTACAAAAAATGTATTATGTTCCGATGCTCCTGGGACCCTCCCTCCCCCTCCTGAATGTCTTTTGTTTAATCACAAGTCCTGTATTCCTTTTGGGTTAATAGCCTATGGAGACAATACTGTGCTGGAGTGTCTTCATCCATTCCCAGCCTTGCTTACATTTATGGACTCACCCAGACAAAGGCAACACAATAAAAGTTTCTGGGCAGGATTATGAGTCTTCTGATTGCCCATCTCCTGCCCACCCGGAGTAGTCCTTGATTTACATTATCGTCTCGGTGTGTGGGACCGCTCACCTCATGGGAAATACTGTTTGTCTTCACTCATCCCCCTCACCTCTGCAATTTTGCATAATCTTGTTATATTCTCTGATTGAATTGCCATAGCCTGGAGCCACTGGGCTGCCTCCTTGGAAGAGGTGCTGCCATGCCCACTCTTCATACAATAACTCCTTTGACAGGGCAGAAGTGCCCAAAACCAGTTTGTTGTTTTTCTTGCTAATAAAGAGACACATTATCCGCCACTTAATCCATTGTCCCTACGCTTGCCGGCTGTCTGGCCAAACCCCCTCTCTGTGATTGGATAACTCTAGAGGCGTATGGGTGCCCCTGATTGGACAGAGGACCAGCATCTCCTTCCAGCCAGACTCCCTTGTCCAATAGGAACCACTCCAGCTGATGCCTGTGTGGAGGGAATTTCAAAACCTCCAAGGGTATAAAAAGGGGACTGTCTTTCTGTACTGTATCCCAGTTTCTTTGTGAGATATCACAGACTGGCATCTTATTCATATGAATAAAAATCCTCGTTGGCTGATCACTCCTACTCCCACAGGGTTCAATCCTGTCCCCGATGTTATTTAACATCTACATGAAGCCGCTGGGGGAGATCATTCGGAGTTTCGGAATGAGATGTTATCTCTATGCAGATGATGTCCAAATCTACCACTCCTTCTCACCTGTCACCAAGGAGGCTGTCCAGACCTTGAATCGATGCTTGGCTGCTGTATTGAACTGGATGAGAGCTAACAAATTGAAATTGAATCCAGAGAAGACAGAGGTCCTACTGGTCAGTCGTAAGGCCGAAAAGGGCATAGAGTTACAGCCTGTGTTAGATGGGGTTACACTCCCCCTGAAGACGCAGGTTCGCAGCTTGGGAGTGATCCTGGACTCATCGCTGAGCCTGGAACCCCAGGTCTCGGCGGTGGCCGGGAGAGCTTTTGCACAATTAAAACTTGTGCGCCAGCTGTGCCCGTACCTTGGGAAGTCGGATCTGGCCACAGTGGTCCACGCTCTTGTTACATCTTGATTAGATTACTGCAACGCACTCTACGTGGGGTTGCCTTTGAAGACTGTTCGGAAACTTCAATTAGTCCAGCGGGAGGCAGCCAGATTAGTCACCGGAGCGTCATACAGGGAGCATACCACCCCTCTGCTATGTCAGCTCCACTGGCTGCTGATCCAATTCCGAGCACAATTCAAAGTGCTGGTTTTGACCTACCTGGTGTGATTTCAGCTGTCTTGCCTGAGCTACCCTTTGAGGAAACCCACTTGGTTCCGGCTCAGTGTATTTGTCCGAACGGATCTCCCTCTATGTCCCGCCTCAGAGTTTAAGATCTTCTGAGGAGGCCCTGCTCTCGGCCCCGCCTCTATCACAAGCGAGGTTGGCGGGGATAAGGAGCAGGGCCTTCTCAGTGGTGGCCCCTCACCTGTGGAATTCTCTCCCTGGGGAAATTAGATCAGCGACATCCCTCCTTTTCTTTAGAAGGAAGTTAAAGGCATGGATTTGGGACCAGGCGTTTGGGCAATCTGGCAGATGAATAAAGGACTATGACGACCGATAAGAATAGATAATGTAGAACGAAATATGGACTCTGAGTTGGCGAACACTGAGCTTGAGATTGGTTTATTGACTGTGGTATATATTGATTGTTTTAACTGTCTTAATTGTTTAAATTGCTGTTTTACATGTTTATTTGTATTATTGTGTAGGCATCGAATTGTGCCTTTTTGTAAGCCACCCTGAATCCCCCCTCGGGGGTTGAGAAGGGCGGGGTAGAAGTACACTAAATAAATAAATAAATAAATACTCTCCTCTTTGTGACCTGATTTCATTTTGAGCTATCTTCCATGCTCACCAAGTGGGTTTCCTCAAAGGGCAGCTCAGGCAAGGCAGCTGAAATCACACCAGGGCTGATCACTCTTGCCTGGGTTTTTGCCAGTAGTACCTCCTCGGTCTCACTGCCAGGAGCTGCTTTCAAATTGTGGTGATATCTACACCAACACCAGAGGCACTCCAAGTGGCCAGCTACTGGTCAAAGGACATTTAATGTAATGCCAAATTTTAAACCTTGTGGTTTTTTAAAAAATACATTACAACTGTACCCTTAGTTTGCTTCTGATACAAATAAATATTTTTTCTAGGCTATAATTCCATGTGAATATTCCAATATGAGGACATTAGGAAGGGCTGACACTTCTTCCATACGCCTCTTTCTGCTTCTAAGGTGACAATATAATGGAGTTTGCATGTGATTTTGTGTGTGTGTGTGTGTGGTGTGTGTGTGTGAGAGAGAGAGAGAGAGACAGACCAAGACCAAACCATGTTCCCAGAATCTTGTAGCCTCACTTGTGCAAAGTGTGGTATCTCTGTATATGAAAGGAAAAATGGATAATAGGCTCTCTGTCCATTTGAAATGCTACTTTTGTAGTACAAACTTAATTTGCACACAGTTAAGAAATATATTAACTACTCAGAAATCATTCCTCTGCTCCCACTAATTATCAGTGGAGAGCTAGTGTTCATCTGGTTGAATTTTCCCGATGGAATGTTTCTGTTCTCTTCATTGACCTTGAGGGATTCTAATGCTAATTATAAGCATATTGCCAATTTTGGTTAATATTTCCTTTTAAAATATTAACTTGTGCTTATTCCCTTTGATTTGACATTTATGCAAAACATTCTGCTCTCTGCAAAGAGTAATGTGAAAGACTAAAGTGGTTCTGTAGATAGAATGCTGTCATATCACTGTGTGTTCTGTTCAATGAATAATGCTAGAAATTCTAAAGGCTCTTTTATACACCTTGGCTAAAAAATAAAGACCGAATCAAGCGTATCTAACTTCTATGCTAAGCCAACAGGAGCATAGGAACTAGATGTGACACATTTACATGATGTTCGCAGCGATGTAATGTTGGACATATTTATTTATTTACCTTATTTATACCCTGCCTTTCTCAACCCCATAGGGGACTCAAGGCAGCTTACATATAGGCAACAGTTAGATGCCATATTAACAATAGGAGCATGGTAGTTGAATGTGGTATATTATTAACGTGCTTTCTTTGGAGTAGTATGGTGCATTGTCAGCTATATTGTCAAACATAATCTGTCAGATGAATTGGATCCATAATGTAGTGCATTGTTTCACCTTTGCTTCATCTGATCAATGATAACTTGAATGGAGACTGCTCACTGTGTGAAAATCATAGTGAGTACATTTCATGATAGAAGAGTTGTGTTTGTGCAAATTACCAATAGAGATTCCTATGGTAAAAATTATCCAAATACATTTTAGGGGCAAGTGAGAAATGTCTTCTACCTTTATTTAATATGGAATAAAATTCTAGATCAGCTGTTTAGTCAAGTGTCAACTTCCAATGAAACCACACAGGAGAACCTACAAATGTCTAGAGATGTGTTTTCTCCCGGATTTTCTAGGTCTTGCAATTCTGGTAGACATTGACCATAGCATTGTGCTGAAGGACTGAGTCTGCTAGAGAGAACATATTAATCAATACTGCAAAAAATCAAATCCAGAAAAGTGAAACCCATACACGTGGAGAGCCAATTGCACACTTAATCAGTGTGACAAACATAGTAGTTGTAACTAAATAGTTTCCTGAGTAGTTTCTTCTGTCTGGATCCACTCCCCTCCCCCCAAAAAACCCATTCTGCTTTGCTGAGCAGCTGTAAAACTCTCTACTGCAAGTCTGTTCTCCAGTTTATCTGGTTGCAGTGATATTGAGCAAGAATTTGGAGCGTCTTGCCTTGGAGACAGAGGCTCCGTTACCCTGGAGAGAAAGAAGCACGCAAAACAGATTTTTCTCTGAATTTCCCCAAATAAATCTCACCAAAGTTGAAGAAAATGCCACCGAGTTGTTTATTGCATTCCAGCTGGAGCGGATGTCAAACTGCAATCATTTGCCAAAGCCGACATAAAGCTCAAAACAAAATAAAACAGTTTTTATAGAGAATACAGAGCTGTTAAATTCAAATTTCCTGCTCCCGCCCCCCTTGCCGGCTTACGCTGATAGGTTGGAGTAATCAGCTGGATACTGACACAATATATCATCAGTAGATTTCATATTCCACCCTCCCTCCTATCAGTGATCTCTGGTATGAAAATCAGAAGCAGGATCCTTGTTGTATCTTCTTACAGCAGAGATTACTGGCAGATTTGAAGTAGGAAAGTTGGTTTGCTGCATGCTAATTAAGAGGAGAACAAACCTCCAGTGCTCACAGCTAAGTAAGGGCCTCATCACATTGAGGTCCATATGGCAGAAGATAGTGGGGGGTTCATCATGCAGTGTGGTGAATCCATCAGGTAGAAAGGGAAAACCATTGCCCCACATCCCACATTGCTCACATCATCCCTTACCTTATCCTATGGGGGAAAATGTAGCTACCCAGCCCCCCCCCCCCAATTCTTCACACAAGGTGTCTCCTGTCTTTTTTCAGCAGCATTGCTCCTAGGATGCTTCCTCTAGAGAGCCCCACCAAAAGTAGTCTTGCATTGTATGATGGGCTCCAGTGGGCACCAGTGGTCTCTGGAAAGGAAGTGGTCAGTCAATATTTGCTATTTTTTAAATCCACATATGTTCTCTAATTTACTGACATGATTGTGAATACATAGAAATCATGAATTTGAATCAGTTACAGGTAGCTACAGGCCCCACTACTACTATTGTTGAGTCTGGTTATTGCACTTTACCTATTCCCCTGCCCCCCTATGGCTTACTTTGCACTAGCCCCAGCCCAGCCATCCCAAATTTCCTAGGTCCTTTCTGAAATTCCAGCCTTAACAGCTAATCTTGGCAGAAGAATAAGGTGGGATTGGTTTTAATGTATATGTGTTGTGTTGATAATTTTATGCCTATGTTTTGTTTTGTTTTGATTTGATTTCTCTGAATAGTTTTGTGTTTTTATGTTTTGGTAATTGCCCTGAGTTCCCTAGGGGAGATAGAGCGGTATATAAATAAAGTTTTATTATATATTATTATACAGGTGTAATTCTAGGTTAGGTATTTGTAACTGTGGTTGTGATATTTTTTAAAAAAAAAATCTAACATGTAGATATCAAAATTAATTCTTCTTTGAAGTTGGTGAGGCAGTTCACTCCATCCTGCCAATTAAAATATGTATACTTTATACACCAAAAGTATTTTATAAAGTGGGCAGAAAAAATGACTTATTCAATGTCAATCAATTTTTATAATGTGTATTTGAAAAATGTATACAAAATAGTGTTTTGAAAAAAGGAAATGGAAAATGTATTTTTGAAACATCATAACAGAAAAAATGAGAAAAAAGAATGCAAAATGGAGTCAAATTGAACTTGTCTGATTTCTCTGTACCTGCCAGTACTTATTACAGTGCTACATTATTTAATTATTTAAATTCACATACAAGTTGTTATCTGATTATTTAAGATCAAATGAAGGAGGTTTCCAATGAACTGTAAGACAGTCTTGCAATCTGGATGCCAAGTAGTCAGATTTCTCCTTCCCTTCCCTATATTTCCTTATTTGCAGAAGGGATTGGATTAAAAAAAAGGAATATCTAACTTTAAATCTGCTCTTGATGAGCTGGCGAGGAAACTATTGGATCAAAACATGATAATGAAAACATAGATATGTTTGTAAGATTGTATAAACCACTATTTGACATCCCGGGATTTGCAAAATGTCACATGTTTCCATAATTGGTTTTGCTACCCTCTTTAGCTTAGGGAAAAGATGGGTATTATGGAAAAAAAGGAAAGCAAATGAAAAGTTTTAGAGGAATCATTGAATCATAAACATTGAGTATGCTGCTTTCATAAATTTCTCAAAAGGTTTGGTCATTATGAAATAATATTGCAACATTATTCCTCATATATGAGAAGTAGCTAAGCTGTGCTACATGACATTTATGGCTATGGTATTATGAATTTTTCTTCCATATGATGGTCTTCTCAAGACAAAGGAAAGCAATTGAAAAAAAAACATAATTCTAAATCAAATCTATAGAAAATACATACACAGAGAGACAGAAAGATAAGTCCTTCCCAATATTTTCAGCAAATGTTCCAAAAACCTATAACAAGTTACCAGTTGCAATGGAATTTGTTAACTCTATTTGATGATCTGTAGGTCATGTAAATAACTGAAACTTAGAAATAATCACTATTTTCAAGGCACCTCCTAACTGCCTACTAGGCTTAAGCGTGGATCTGTTTTTAGCCATTTTCTTCAGCTTCTTGGGATTCTTCGGAAGGCCATAATGGCAAGGGCCCGGCCATTATGGCTTCCTGTCCATAATGGGAACACGTGGCACCCAATCGCAGCTCCTCCTCCCCTATTCGGCATCACAGTTGATTTTTTTTTTAAAAAAATCCTTTATTTTCCTTTATTTTCTTGATTAGTGGGACTGACTGAGAGTTGGGGATGTGTGGAATGGGTGGGTAGGGTGTGAGCGCATGCATTTGGGCCAGCAGAAATGGATCAAGGCTCAGCCAAAATGCAGAAGCCTACAGACTATTTGGTTAACAGGGATCTAAATTATTATTATTATTATTATTATTATTATTATTATTATTTTATTCTTATATCCCGCCACCATCTCTCCAAAGGGACTCAGGGTGGCTTACACATGGCACAAGTGCCTAAAAACAAAACATGAAATAAAGCACAACATAAAATACAATTGAACAAAATATACAGGCATATAAAACAATAACTTAAATGTTCTAAAAGCGCCAGATCCTTTCTGATTTTAGGAACTAAATAGGGTCAGCCCAGGTTAGTACCTAGATGGGACCCTAGCAAGGGATACCAGATGCTGTAGGCTACATTTCAAAGGAAGTAAGTTCCAAAGTCATTTCTGAGCATTCCTTGCCTTTAAAAACCCTATGAAATTCATGGGATCACCATAAATTGACAGGCAACTTGAAGGTACCTACAAAAACACAAATAGTTTACAGTTTGCAACATTATCCCCACTAAGTGCTTCTTGATATACAGTCTATTTGTACTGAGGGCTTCATGCACTCTAGAACTTATCAGTTCATGTCACCAACCACATTTGCATCTCTAGTTGCCATGCTTAACCAACTAATGATGACAGGTTTTTTTTAATAGTAGCCTGTCAAAGAGGTTTAGGATAGAGGGTTTTACTCTTTTTAAAAAATAGTGATGCATCAAGATTAATGAAGCTTTATCAAGATGATACAACTGGGATAGGCCCAGATAGGCATCTGCTATCATCTTCATTTCCCTCAGAGTTTCCTTCCTTTTTTCAGCAAGTTTTAAAGCTTATTTTAATGTGTCTTTTAAAAAGATCTTGAGGGGAATTTAAAACTATGTAGACCAGTTCTGAACTACAAGGTTATCCGGAGATTGGATCTGATCTAACATACTTGATTGTAAAAATTTCACCAACATTTTCTTTCTCTTTTGATTCCCCACTGCCAAAGCATTGTTCTTTCAGTCAAACCAAATTGGAATGGTTGAGGCAAAAAATAATCAGCGGGATCTTTCAGCCAGGAACACTATCCTGAAATCCAAAAATTGACAAATAACTTAGATCAGTTGAACATTTTCTTAACAAGGTGTCTCCAAGCAAGAAACCTTTTGTCATCAAGAAAATATGTGGAATTTTTTATTGTTCTACTTTCAGGCACATTGTTTGAAGATGTCCCCTGAAGTCAAGCTCTATATCATTCAAACCTCAATATTACACTAGATCCAATCTCAGTTCAGACAACCAACATATTTTATTGGTTTGAGCTTTGGACAGTGACACTGGAGACCAGGGATTTTTTTTTGCAGCCATGGAAACCCACTAGGTGACACATCACATTCTCTCAGCCTCAGAGGAAGGCAAAAGTAATGTCATTGTGAGATAATCTTGCCAAAAGAGCTCTGTAATAAGGTCATGTTTTTCATAAGCCAAAAACAACATGAAACCACATGAAAAGAATAACCTCAATTCATGAGATTCAAGTTCCAAATAAGCTAACCAACTTGTAAAGCCTATTGTGTGTGGGCTTTTCAAGACTATTAATATGGATCCCAAATTAAAATAGTTTTGTTACTTTCAACATAGTTCAAGATGTTAAAGTAATCCTACCATTACATCTTTGTGTCCTTCTAATAGCATCAACCTGCCACTTCTTTTTGGGGGAAACTGGCAGCTTCACCAATTCAAATGTAGCCTAACTGAGGATTGTACTTCAATCTTGAGGGGAATTTAAAGGAATGTTTGCAATTTTCTGCAAACAAAAAGGAATGTTTGCAATGTTCTGCAAACAAACAAATTACACCCCCAAAATTTTCTTAAAACTCCAGTTCTGATGCCTTGGTGTAATCTTCTTTACAATACTGAGTTAAGAAGGGATTATTTCAAACCCTCAGAGATTGTTGAAATTTCTACTTAAATAGCTCCACATCCCCTTACATTATTGATATTAAACACTATATTTTAATATTTAATCTAAGAAGGAAACTTGAACAAACACCATCATTTTCACTAACACCCAAAAAACTTTTTTCCAGTGCAAAACCTGCAACTTGTTATAAAATCATGGCACAGATTTATTTTCTCAGCTTTAAACTTAGAGATGAACATGATGGAAAATCAATAGAGTGCTCTGAGTACAGTTTCGTCATTTATTGATTTATATGTCATTTGTCTCCATAGAAAATGCAATTACTGCTTAAATACAATACAGTATTTTGCTAATAGGATGCAAATCTCACCACTGAGGATAAAGGCCAGAGAAGCAAGTAAATGGCTGTCAACCCAAATGCATGCTTATTGCTCTTTTTAGTTTATTAATAGCCAGGGAGTAGAATAGTAGATGCTGATTCTGTTCAAGTTAATGGAAGCCTAACCACTAAATATCAAGAGAATTAGGTTCTTGTATGATGCTGTTGTTCTACATTGATTTAAGAGTGCAAACATATTTGAAAGATATTGTTTTTCTTTGCTAACCATTGCAATGTTTTATTTCAGATAGGGAATGAGAGAGGGAGAGAAAAATTTCTCTCTAGGACATCCAAAGTCTCAAATGAACATTTATAACTACAGAGATAAAGACTAAGGTATATTTATTGTAAGGACAAGGTAAATCATTTCATGTAAGGGCTCTTTTATTTAGAGTTGGGGTTCCTGTAATTTCAATCCTTAGAAGATTTTCTAGAAGGTACCATAAAACTTCATCAAGCTGGATGAATGTACTTGTCCTCTCTTATCTTCCAAATTCTAACTTTCAGCACAGCTGTCCACTCCAAATATGGCTCAAGCCTCACTGGTGGAAAGTGATAGAAGGAAGAAGCATGGACTTAACACTTTCCTGTTTTTTCAGTGCGAGAGCACAGAATAGTCATGTTGGGTTAAATGGCTATGAATGCAAGGTGGGCTTTGGAAGATAAGGAAGGACAGATGTGTGGAAGCTTTATCAAGCTTTATCTAGCTTGATTATTCCTTGTCCTATTAGATGTGTTAAGGGTTCAAGTTACAAGTAGAATATGACCCTTTTATCCTTTCCCCCCCCCCGAAACAAACTTAACCCCCCCCCCCCCGAATCAAAATCCTGGCTACGGGCCTGCTTGGATATATTCCTGAACTTCATGTGGATATGCAACAATGTGGATAATTGCAAACTTTATTGACATGAAGGACATCTGCTCCAAGAATATAATAGAGCTATGCTGAAGGACCTAGAAAATGCATAGAGGGGACATATTCTGTCAGACACAGGGTAAATAAAATGGCTAATATCAGTTTTGTGGGTATGGTGGATCATAATGTACATAGATTAAGAGAAGTGTGATGCAATGGTTTGTGTATGACATTAGAATTCTGGGAGATCACACTTCTCTGGCCTTTGTCCTCAGTTATGACATTTCAACCACAGAAAATCAGTGGGTGGCCTTGAAGGAGTCACACTCTCAGCATCAAAGAATGAAAACAGCAAAGAAAAATCTCAAAGAAAAATCTTAACATTGATTGAAACCTAGTAATAACAAAATTAAATAACTGGGAAAGCATCAAGATTTTAGAAGAATTTAAAATAATGACAAGAGCAGTGATAATGCAATACAAGCAGACATTCTCATGGTCATTTAGTTACCAAACTCAAACAAGGTTTTTATATGTTGGCAGAAGTAGAACAGGGAGGTGGACATCCTGGTTTTTCATGGAAGAGAATTTCACAGCCTGAGTATCCAAAGGTCAGGTTTTCTCTCATGTCCTTGTTTAACATTCTTGTCAATGGGCTAAGACTACGCTCTTAAAACTCAGGTAGGCTCATATAAGAATATATTTCATTCATATATATATATATATATATCAACCTACTTTTTAAAAGTGTTGCATACTCATTCGCTTTTTAGTTTTTCATTAGGGTCAGTCTTATTTGACTGATTAGTTCCTAGTTATGGCAAATTGAAAAAAATGTTTATGTGAATAGACTTAAAATGGCAATATTGTATTAAACTGGCAGTTTTAAACACATTTTTGGATTAATTTATTAGAAAGCAAAACCATTTACGTAATTGTTATACATTAATTGATAGGAGACACATTGAGATATAATGCTAAGTAAAGGAGACAAACAGTAAAGTTTACTTCTTTAGTATGCATTTAGTTGCAAAATTTGCATCTAGTTTTTTTAGTGGGTGGTAGTTCAGAGAGTCTCCTGGGAAGGTGATTTTCTCCTAGCAAATAGGAATATTTCCGGTTGGGGTGGAGAAAATAGAAATATTTCTGGTTGGGGAAAAGCAAAATGACAATTTACAATGCTGACACACTTCCTCTTCTGCTGATCCACAATTGACAGGGAAGATTGGCTGATCATTCTCTAGTAATTTGCAGACTCTCCGTCCAAAGTAATTTGCAGACTCTCAGTCCTTTTCATATATCCTGCTTTTATTTTGACTGGGTACAATTTGCTTTAGCATGTACAAAGACAGACATACACCAACTAACAAAAAGCAATCAAACTGATAAGTTTGATACAAAAAGGGAAATGATAGTGGGAACCACTGTTACAGTGAAGGAAAGTTTACCTAAACAACATAATGATGCGAGAAAACATGGCAAATGACATTTTGACGATGTAACATAGTATTTAGCTTTTCTGTATTCAAAGATCACTAAAGCAATGTACTTCACTTATCTATCTGTCCTTGCAATCCAAGCATTGATCAAAGTGTTTCTGTTTTTCTCACACAGCAATGTAAATTAATCATGGACATAGTTCAAGCCAAGTTAAGCACTTTTTAAAGTCCCCTTGGTTTCAATTGGATAAAGTTAAGCAATTCTAATTTACAGCAAGGTGACTTAGGAGGGCTTGGTTTCACTAACTGGCTGTTCTGTTTACTCTGCACTTAGTCTAGCTGAGTTCAGTGAGCATGCCACCTGGAAAGGAAATGCATCTCTTTGTTTAGGCAACAAAATTAGTATCTGTTTAAATTATCGGTATTTACCATAGCAGTTTTAATTTGAACTTAGTGCTAGAATAAAAGAAATATGACAATCCCCACAAATTACAACAACCTCCTAAATGATCCATTTTCAAAGGATTTCAAACACATATGGTCTTTTGGAAAACCCAAGAAAGAATCTTTAAAAAGGAGAGCTCATATCAGCCTAAGAGCAGACAAAATACTTAGCTTGGTAATATTTCTTTCTACCTCCTATCAGGTTATGGGGGCCCAGATGGATTGCTGGGCTACTGGAAGTGTCCATTTTGCGTGCTGGCTTCCAGCTGTACGTTGTCCATGAAATTGTCAGAGAAGTGTGTGCAGAGAAGTGTGTGCCTGATGCAGGTGTTGGGAACTCTGGAAGATATACTCACATTTGGCATTCCCACCAATTAGGATGGAGACTAAGGACCTCTTCACCCAGGGGATTTTTAGGCCCCTTTTCTCTCTTCTGGATGGGGCCTGCTGAGCACCATCAGATGATACTGACTTGGCCCTGCCCTCCATTCTTCTCTAAGTGGAGGGGAAGCATCACTTTCTCCTCCACCACTGAGGGGACAGTGCATTTTGGAGAGCTCCAATGGAGCTACCCATATTTTTTGCCCTTTCTTCCATATGATGGAGGAAAGGACAACACGGCAAGGGGTGTTGGCACCCTATCAACCATATGATGGGGACAACACCTTGTCTCTTTGCCACCATATGATGGGGAAAGAAGGGAGGGTGTGCAGGGTGCCTTGAAGTGCCCTGTATGCCTGCCATTTACCCAGCAACTGCTGGTGAAATAGCACGGCCACAGGGGTCATGTGAAGAGGTCCTAAGATCTAAATTCTAATGCTGTTCCCAACTGGAGTAGATCCATTTAATAGTTGGCTCTATGTTGATGTTGATGTTGTTGTTGTTCTTACTGTAACCTCTCCCAGTCCCCCAACCCTCAAAAAATGATGAAAAAATCATATTATCATGCTCAAAAACACTGGTAGAATAGACCTCCTTGTTCCTATGCAACTGATACCCAGAAAGTAGGTTGGTGGTGGGTATGGGAAGTTATGACTGTGGCAACAGTGTCACCATTGTGATTAAGTAGCAATCATGCATGAGAAACAATTACCACTTGGAAGTATCGCTGATACAGAATATAGGCCATAGTTGATAAATTCTTCAAATAAACAATTCATTATACAGGCAAAGAGCATTGCTGAGAAATTCCAGCTGCAAGATTATCTGGGATGCACTAATCTGGAACTTTAGGGAAATGTTGTGTGGAAACATTTTGATTATTTCTAATGAACCAACCCTTTGACTGTCCCAAATCTTTGGATATGTTAATTTAGGTTTCCAACAAGAGCAAAGACTTCTTTCACTGAAGTGCTGTAATTAAAGTGTGGTACATTTCACACCATATTAGTATACTTTGTGTTATCTTTTAGAACAGGGATGAACCATATTAGACAACTACATCTCTCCAGTTTCTTCATATTTAATGTAAATAATTGCTGCGCTATGAGGACTTAAATGGGGATTGCCAGGTTTATAATTAATTCTTTTTGTTTCATCCTTCTTACTAATTGAAAAAAGGCTTTCAACACAGAATGCTTTGAGACTGGGTGAAGAGATGGAATTGCAAATGAACTTAATTAACTGCAAACTGTCGAAATCAATCAGAGCTTGACAGTGCCTTTGTAACATACAGAGTTCATAATTTACCTAGAGTTGGTAGTACTCAGTATTCCATAACTGAACCACAGTCATGAAACTGAGAAACAAATATTACTTTGTTACAAGATTTAAACCCAAGATCAGGTCACTAGGTTTTAAGAAACAACTGAAAGGCAAAGTGAAGCAAGACAATCAGAACTTTTCAGTTTAGGATTAAGTTCCTCTACTTATACAAATATGACTTGCATCTAAATTAATTATTCTGAGCATGCAACACTTAGTGAGCCCAAACTGAGCAAGCTATTAAGGTTTCATCTCCATAGAATTGCTCCACAATCCACTATGTTTGAATTGAACATCTGAGCTCCCATTCAGGACCCCACAGTCCTGGAGAATGTCTAATCAGTAACAACTCCGTGAATATTGGGTGATGGCATTATTAGCAAATGGGTCCATTTTAGCTAATGTGGTCATGATAGAGACCATAGGGTCGATGTCACTTGCTGCACCACCCTTTCTTCCTTCAAATTTTAGCTCAGAGGCAGCTATCTAAGCAGAAACAACTTAGAGATATATAACATCAAGTCCTAAGGACACACTTTGGACTTGGTTTTCAAAGTGGAAGGGGATGATGTGATCGATATGGAAGAACTGTCCATCGTTTCTTTGTCATGGACCAATTGTTACCTGATCAGATTTAGACTTGCTGTAATTTCCAACCTCCACAGAGGTTGGGCATCAATTAAGATAGTCCACCACAAGAAACTTATAGATCCAGATGGATTCCTGACATCTCTTGGGGATTTTCCTGTCATGGCAGCAGGTGATCCTGTTGATGCTCTGGTCAATCTCTGGAATAAGAAGATGACTGGGGTGGTGGACATGATTGTTCCTGAACATCCTCTCTTGCTTAATAGTGCAAACTCAGCTCCTTGGTTTACTAGGGAGCTAACAGTTATGAAGGAAGCAAGATGGAGACTAGGGTGCTGCTGGCAGAGAACCCAGGACAAATCTGACCGAACACAGGCTAGAACCTCTCTTAGGGCCTAATTCGCATCAGTGAAGGAAGCCAAGAAAACTCACCAGCTGCCTCCATTGTGTCTGCAATTAATAGACTGGCTGAGCTGTTTTGGGTGGTCAGGGCGTTCCTTCACCCTGACTCTCAGGGCAGGTCCCACAACCACTTGGTGGCTCAATGTGGCAATTTCATCCATCATTTTTCAGACAAAGTCATTCAGATCAACTCCGACTTAGACACTAGCATTGCAGCAATTTCAATGGATGTACCTAAGGCACCTAACTGTCTTAGTTTGATGGATTTCTTTCACTTTGTTCAGCCAGATGATATGGACAAGATCCTTGGAGCTGTGAGAACTACTACCTGTGCTCTAGATCCTTGCCCTTCCTAGTTCTTTAAGCAAGCCAGAGGAGGATTGGTCGGCTGGGTCACAAATATTGCCAATGCTTTGTTGGATCAGGGCATAGTACTATCCTGCCTGAAAACGGTAGTAGTAAAACAATTTTAAAGAAGCCTTCCCTAGATTCTTTGATCCTTAATAACTATCAGCCTATTTCCAATCTTCCCTTTTTGGGCAAGGTTCTGGAGTGGGTGGTGGCCACTCAACTCCAAGAATTTTTGGATTAAACTGATTATCTTGACCCATTGCAATCTGGCTTTAGGCCTGGCTATGGAACAGAGACAGCTTTTATTGCCTTGTTGGGTGACCTCCGCAGAGAGCTAGATGGGGGAGTGTATTGCTATTGGTTCTCTTGGATCTTTCAGCAGCTTTCAATCCCATCAACCATGGTATCTTTCTGGACCAGCTCTCTGGTAAGGGCCTTGGGGGCATTGTACTGCAGTGGTTCCACTCATTCCTGGAGGGCTGGATGCAGATAGTGGTGCTGGGGATGCCTTCTCAGACCTCTGGCCACTGGCCTGTGGTGTCCAGCAAGGCTCTGTTCTATCCAGACAAGACAGAGATCTTCCTGGTCAGTCATAAGGCTGATTGGGGTATAGGGTGGCAACCTGTGCTCAACAGGGTTACACTCCCCCTGAGAACACTATTCCACAGTCTGGGGGTCCTCTTGGACTCAGCACTGACACTTGAAGCTCAGATGTCAGCAGTGAGTGGGAAGGCCTTTGAACAATTAAAACTTGTGCACCAGCTGTGAACGTACCTCAAAAAGCCAGACTTGACCATGGTAGTCCATGCCTTACTCATATCTCATATGTATTATTGCAATGCACTCTATGTGGGGTTCCCCATGAAAATGAGCTTCAATTAGTGAAAAGATATGCAGCCAGACTCCTGACAGGGGTGGATAGTAGGGAACATATGAACCGCCTCTTAAAGCAGCTGCAATGGTTACCAGTTTGCTTCCTGGTCCAATTCAAAGTACAGGTTATGAAGGTGCAGGTGAAGTGTATACTAGAGCATGCATGTGTGGCATTAAAGAAGCAATGAGTCAAACAGAACACCGCTGTGTGCCTATCTAAGGGCATATGCCATGGCAATAGATGCTGCAAAAAATCTCTTTGCGGTCAATATTGCATCAGCAAGGAACCATCCAGCAGAGCTGGTTTGAACGGACAGAGGTTTGTTAAATCCCACCTCACAAGATGTCCATGATCATTCAACAGCTCTCTGTGAAGCATTTGCTCAGTTCTTTGTGGATAATATCACTCTGGTTCATTCTGAATTGGATACTATGTTAATGGCAATCTCTGAAGATGTAACATCACAACCTGCTTGTCCAGTTTTAATGGATTGATTTCAATTTTTGCAGTTTGAGTATGTGGACAAGATCCTTGGAGACATGAGGGTAACCACATGCATCCTAGAACCCTGCCCATTCTGGCTGATAAAGGAAGCCAGAGGGGGTTTGGTAGAGTGGATGAAAGTGGTGGCCAATGCCTCTTTATAAGAAGGCAATATTCCAGTGGGCCTAAAGGAGGCCATCATAAAACCGCTGTTGAAAAAACCATAACTGGCCCCACCAAACTGAACAACTTTTGTCCTGTCTTCAATTTCCCTTTTTGGGCAAAGTCCTGGAATGTGTGGTGACCTTGCAACTCCAGGTGTTCTTGGTGGAAAGAAACTGATTATCTAGATCCAGCACAGTCTGGCTTTAGGCCAGGTCATGGAATGAAACAGCCTTGATAGACTTAGCTGATGATCTATTCAGAGAGCTAGAAAGGGGGAGTTTGTCCCTGTTGGTTCTCTTGGACCTCACAACAGCCTTCGATACTGTAGATCATGTTATCCTGAGACACCTCATGTGAATGGGTCTGGGAGGTACTGTTTTACAATGGCTCCAGTCCTTGCTGGAGTGACGTTCTCAGAAGGTGCTGTTGGAGGACATCTACTTGGCCTCACAGCCTTTGTCCTGTGGAGTCCTGTAGGGCTCAATACTGTCTCCCATTTTGTTTAACATTTACATGAAGCTGCTGGAAGAGATCATGTGGAGTTTTGGAATTAAATGCCATCTGTACGCAGATGATGTCAAACTATATCACTCCTTTCCACCTGCTGCTAAGGAGGTTGTTCAGGTCCGGCACCAGTGCTTGGCAGCTGTAATAGTCTGGATGAGGGAGAACAAATTGAAATGGATCCAGACAAGACAGAAGTTCTCCTGGTCAGGCACAAAGCTGAACAGGGTACAGGGTTACAGCCTGTGCTGGATGGGGTTACACTCCCCACAACGATGCAGGTTTGCAGCTTGGTAGTTCTCCTGTATTCATTGCCGGGCCTGGAACCCCAAGTCTCAGTGGTGGCCAAGGGAGCTTTTGCACAATTAAAACTTTTGTGCCAGTTGCACCTGTACCTCAGGAAGTCAAAATTTGTCCATGGTAGTCCATGTTCTTGTTACATCTCAAATTGACTACTGCAACACACTCTATGTGGGGTTGCCTTTAAAGAATGTTCAGAAACTTCAAGTAATCCAATTGGCAACTGCCAGGTTTCTAACCGGAGTGGGGTATAGGGAGCCCACAACTCTCTTGTTGCACCAGCTCTGCCGGCTGCCAGTCTGCTAACAAACACAATTCAAAATGCTGACTTTAGCCTATAAAGCAGGGGTCCTCAAACTAAGGCCCGGGGGCAAGATGTGGCCCTCCAAGGTCATTTACCCGGCCCTCGCTCAGGGTTAACCTAAGTCTGTAACAACTTGAAAGCACACAACAACAACAACAACAACAACAACAACAATCCTTTCTCATCAGCCAAAAGCAGGCCCACACTCCCCATTTAAATACTAATAATGTATATTTGTTAAAATAGTTCTTTATTTTAATTATTGTATTGTTTTTAAGTGGTTTTTGCACTACAAATAAAATATGTGCAGTGTGCATAGGAATTTTTCTTCTTCAAATTATAATCCGGCCCTCCAACAGTTTGAGGGACTGTGACCTGGCCCTCTGTTTAAAAAGTTTGAAGTCTTAAACTGTTTGGGCCCAGCTTACCTGTCCTAACAAATCTCCCCCTATGAACCAACCAGATTGTCTGAGGAGGCCCTGTTCTCAATCCCATTCCTCTGGCAGGCACGGCTGGTGGTGATGACATACAGAGCCTTCTTGGTGGTAGCCCCTCAGCTATGGTTCTCCTTCCCCAGGGAAATTAGGTCAGCTCCCTTCTACCTGATCTTCAGGAAAAAAGTTAAATCCTGGTTGTGGGACCAAGCATTTGCATATTGATTCCCAGCACAACAACGATTTCTCAGTAAAATAATGAACAATGACAATTGGAATGGCTCCTGGAATATGCTTTTGGACTGTGTGATTAAGTAATTATTTTATGTGATATGTTTTAATTATGTAATTTTAAAGTATATGCTGTTTTATTTTTATATATATTCAAGGCATTGAATTGTGCCTTTGCTGTGAGCCGCCCTTCAGGGAGAGAAGGATGGGATATAAATATAGTAAATAATAAATAAATAAATCACCTACAAAGTTCTATACAGTTCAAGTCCTGCCTATTTACATGACCACATCTCTCTTATGGACCTGTTAGGGCCTTAAGATCAGCTGGGGAGGCCCATTTATTGATCCCACCTCCCTCAGAAGCAAGGTTGGTGAAGATGAGGGAGAGGGCCTACTCTGTAGTGCCCCCTTGACTCTGCAATGCCCTCCCCAAGGAAATTAGATAAGCATCCACTATCTTAATTTTCAAGAAGGAAACCTAGCTATTTAAGCACACTTTTGATAATGGCTAAAAGCATCAACTACTTTAGCAGACAGGGCATTGAATGGTTTTTAGAACAATGCTGGATATCCTGATCATAGGAATTGGCTGGTTTTAAACAGCATTTATATTTCTACTGTTTTTAGAGGGCAAAATAGTTTTTAAACTCATGTTTATGAATATTTAAATGACTGTGTTATTTTGTTGTATTAAGTGATATCTGATTATTGTTTGTGTTATATTATTAACTGCATTAATTTGGTTTTTGTAAGCTGCCAATAGTCCCTTCGGGGGGAGGGGGTGGGATACAAATAAAGCTTATTATAGGGATGAATCTGCCACTCTGGCCATCTAGGGTTCCACAAACAGTCATGGTCCTTTTTTCATAACATTGATCTTCCAGTATCTCTTCCTTTTTTAAATAGGATAGTCAAGAAACAGCATTCCCACCTCAAAACATGCATTGTAAACATGGAACAGTGAACGGAATGGCATTAAGAGAAGGAAAAAAAAAACAGTTCTGCATTTTGCAGTAATACGTATGACCATCTTCTTTCTGGGTAGAGTGGAGGGATGCAGGAACTAAAATTACCTAGCTTCATTACTCTTTGTGCAACTCAGTAGGGTAACATCTAATAATTTTAAGGATGAATATGGATTGTGGAGTGTGCAAAGACACAACTTTATCACGTGGAAAAGGGGGGAAGAATGAAAGATGAGACTTATACTGCACTTTCTAAGTATGGCTATTCGTGGTCAGAAAAGGAAGCAATTTGAAAATTAGTTAAACTCTAACATGATAAATAATAGTAGTTGTTACTACTTTAATCATACTAGCATAGACAAATGCTTATTATTATTTTGTTTATAAATTTATTTTTTGTTGACAAGCATATTCAGTAGGAATTTCAACAGAAGGTACATTAATGTGGAAAATGGGTGCTCTTGTAATTCTCAGTAGACAATGATAGCGAGGAGAGAGCTTTGCAAGGAAAGAAACATGAGAGAACATGATATGAGCTGGAGTTGAAAGCACAAACAAAATACACAGAAAATGAGAAAAAATGGAAGCTTACAACCAAATAAACCAGGTAAAAACTGAGGAAGAGACACAGATCAAATAGTTCCCTACAACTTAGCTAAAGGATTTTTAAAACACATACAGTTCACAGGAAAAGGTTACAAATAACAGACAAGGAAATTGCACAGATATAATGATTTTGTATGCTGTTCTCACTGACATTACCAATGAAATGTATGACAGTGCTCTTTCAGAAGTAGAGTTTATGGGAATAGAGAGACTGCAACTGGAAAAAAATTGAATATGACAAATCAGACTTGATCAAATCCATTTTTTGCTGGATAATCAAATCTTACTGCTGTGAGGAATAGTAATGGGAATGATACTGTTCTAACTGCTTGTGAAAGTGTTTTTTATGATGTCTGATTCCACAAAGCTTGCCTCTATATGTGCTGGCAATTCAACACAGGTACTTTTTATTTGCCACAATCAAGAAGTAGATTTTATTACTGTTTGTAAGGGCCTTGTTTTCCCTCATCTCCACAGACATATAACAAATAGATCAGAAGAAGTAGCAATTACCTATTGGTGTGTTCAGGGGCGAGAACCACTTTACTTGACAAAGCATCAGCATAGTGAGCCCAATACTATGGGCATTAGAGATACTCTGTACAGCAATTAAAGTTAGGATACATACTTCAGTGGTTTGCATCTCCTTTAATATGATGTAATGAGGGTTGGGGAATGAATGCCCCTGCAGATCTTACTGGACTGCAAAACTCAAAAATTCTTGACAACACAGCCAATGGTGAAGGATGGTGGGAGTTTCAAATCAACAACCCCTGATGCGGTGCAAGTTACCAACTCATGATATAGTAGCAACAACAACCAATTGGCAATTGATCATCAAAATCTTAACTAGTCAATTTGCTCCCTCCTGTATTGGATGATCTTTTTTGTGTGCTTTTAATGGGACTTCTGAAACTGTTAAAATGTCAGGAGTTGTTTTCCAAATATAATGCAAATATAATCTATATAAATAAAAATGTAATGTTCATTTGTGGGATTAGCATAACTCAAAAATCACTGGGCGAATTGACACCAAATTTGGACACAGTACACCTATCAGGCCAACAAGTGACCATCACTCATAAAACACTGAAAAACACAGCAGAATAGACTTAAAATGCAAAACACACACACACACACACACACATTAAAATGCATGTGCAAAACAACATATTTACACATGTATACAAATATACACACACACATATATACATATATATACACACAAAATACATATACACAGACTAGGCCACAGCAACGTGTGGTAGGGGATGGCTAGTATCTTCCATAAGATGTATGTGATATCTAGAGTACTTCTCTATCTCATACCACCCAATTAAAATTGTTTGCATTTAATATTGGAGCAAATACTTGGGTAAAACACTCTTAATGATTCATTGATTAGGACTGAAGTGTCGACATAACATTGCAACAAGTATAATTTCTACATGGCACTCTCTTTTAACAAAAGCAAACATTGTAAATTCTCAGAATTTTAAACAGAAACTAAAGGAAGGTATTAAACATTTTGTCACACAGTTACATTATTTTTAATCTATTTTCTCTGTTTCTGCATGCTAAGTTGAACTACTGAGCAAATCTTTTTGCCAGTATGTTTGGATATACAGCCAGACAGATGACTGGATAGACAGACAGACAGATTAGAAAAAACTAGACCAGATTCTTTACATTCTCACATTATATATATTTTCTTAGTTACCTTCACTGTCAGTCCAAGAGTAATGCAAGTATGAAAAGGAAGATATATCCAGCTCTCTCTTCTACACAAGAAGTAGGTTCTTGAAAAGCATAGGTCATCCTTCTCTTACATGATGATGATTTTGACTTACTCCTCTCCAGTATTTACAACAATTTGGGCTTTGGCCTGCTTTGAATTGAAATGCTGACTGCTATTATCCATATCTTTCAATATGCACCCTGGCTTGGGAAAGAAAAGGGGCTCAAGACCCACAAGAGTAGGCTGAAAGAGGCAGGTCTCCTGTCTAGGACCAGACAAAATTAGACCACCTGGGGCTCACCTACATTGGTAGTTTAGCCAATTGTTGATCTGCATCAGAGTAGCCCTGGATTCAGCATATTAGAGCTAAATTTATTTATTTATCTATTTAAAATCATTTTATTAAGATATATTATAACATATATAAAAATAATAAAATGAGGTAGGAGGGAGGTGAGATCAGTATGGCAGTAGGTATTGGAGGGAAGTTGACTTCCAATCTTCCCCACATCTATTATCATAGTCCTTTTCTTGCTATTTACTCTTCCTCTTCTGCTTTCCCTCCTCTAGAGAACAATTTTTGTTTCATAAATCAATCCCTTCTGTCCAATTTATTTTTTTCTTGTTTCATATATTGTAGTAGTGGCCCATAATGATGGTAATTACAAAAATAAAAACGCAAGAGAAATTACGGAAGGTCAGGACATAGCAGATCAATTCCTCCAATTCTATAAGGATCTATATAAAAAAACAAATATCCCTTTAGAGAAGATCTCAAGCTATTTAGGTAATTTAAAAATACCTAAGTTAACAGAATCACAAAGAGAAATCCTGAATGGCTCAATTACATCATGCGAAATTGATGGAGCCATCCACAAACTAAAATCAAATAAATCTCCGGGTCCAGATGGCTACACTGCCATCTTTTATAAAGTATTCAAAGATGAATTAGGCCAACTTCTAAAAGACATTCTAAATATCATTTTAGAAAATAAAATAATACCAAAATCCTGGGAAAAAACCAACATCGTCCTGATACATAAAGAAGGATCAGATCCAATAGAAGTAAAAAACTACAGACCCATATCATTGCTAAATACTGATTACAAAATATTTGCGATAATTATGGCAGAAAGACTAATTTTTTTTAAAAAAAACTGGATTTCCATAGATCAGGTCGGCTTCCTCCCAAACAGGCAAATAAAAGATAATATTAGAATAATTATTGATACAATAGAGTATTATGGGAAACATAACGAAAAACAATTAGCCCTCATATTTATTGATGCTGAAAAGGCCTTCGACAGAATTAATTGGAATTACCTAAAATTATTAATAAAGGAATTAGACATGGGATTCCATTTCAAAATGCGGTAGAGGCTATATACACAAATCAAGAGGCCACCCTTATAATAAACGGGGAAGAGACAAGAGAAACTATAAAGATCACACAAGGTACTCGCCAAGGGTGCCCCCTGTCTCCCTTACTATTTATTTTAGTAATGGAGACACTGATTAGGACCATAAATGAGGACCAAACATTAAAAGGGATGAAAATTGGTAGTTATCAGTTTAAGTTGAGAGTCTACGCGGACGATGTGGTTTGCATAACAGAAGACCCAATTAATAACATTAAACATTGGCTAAAGAAGATAGAAAATTTTGGTAACGTGGCAGGCTTCAAACTGAACAAACAAAAAACAAAACTACTGGTTAAAAATATGGATCAAAAGGCAAAATCCAAATTGCAAGAAATTTCAGAGATAAAAATCGAAAACAAAGTGAGATACCTAGGGATAAATATCACAAAAAGCAACATAAATTTAGTAAGAAATAACTATGAACTATTATGGGGAAAAATACAAAAGGACATGAACAGGTGGAAACATCAGAATATCTCATTATTAGGAAGAATCGCAATAATCAAAATGACGGTACTGCCCCAACTCCTGTTTCTTTTTCAAACCTTACCGGTACTGAGAAATGACTACCTATTTAAGAAATGGAATTCGGATGTGACTAAATTCATATGGAAGGATCGTAAACCAAGAATAAGTCTGAAAATCCTAACGGATGAAAAAAAAAGGGGGGGGGGGCCTAGGGCTGCTAGATTTCAAGGCTTACTATGAGGCATGTAACCTGGTAGCAATAAAATAGTGGGCCACATTGGAGAATAGACCACTATTAGCGCTGGAAGGACATGAGCTTAGGGCCGGGTGGCACGGATATCTGTGGTATCATAAGAGAAGGGTGGAAAAAGCTTTTAGCGACCACTATATAAGAGCAGCTTTAATAAAAACATGGGGGAAATACAGACCCAGATTATACACAAGAACACCGTTATGGATCTCCCCTACAGAAGCGAAACACAAAAGGGAATTAGAAGAAAGAAATTGGCTAACTTATAAACAGTTATTAAAGAAAAATGATGATGAGGAAAATGGGAACCTAACACTAAAATCTATAGATGAAGTAAAACAGATAAATAGGAAAATTTCATGGTTAAATTATCACCAAATTCATCAAGAATTCAAGGAAGACAAGATACATGGTTTTAGCCAAGAACAAGGACTATGGGATCTAGTAATGAAAAAGAAAAGGAAATTAATCAAAATCATTTACCAGCAATTGCTCACATGGGCCACCGAAGAAGAACAGATCAAAAATTGTCAGGTGAACTGGGCAAAAGACATAGGACATAGCATATTAATGAAACAATGGGAAGAGATTTGGACGACTAAATTAAAATACACAGAAGCCAGCGACCTACGGGAGAACTGGTATAAAATGTTCTTCCGTTGGTACTTTACACCGGAAAAAATATCAAAATTTAATAAACACGGCTCAAATCAATGCTGGAAGTGCGGAAAAGAAAAAGGAACGTTTTTCCATCAATGGTGGTCCTGTAAATTGGTAAAAAAAATATTGGAAGGAGATACACAAAGCTACGCAAAAAATCATAAAAACTAGTTTCCCCCAATCACCAGAAACATATTTATTAGGAATTACAAATACAAAACTAGATAAGAATCAAGAAAAGATAATCTTTCTGCTAGGTACAGCAGCAAGAATGCTTCTCGCTAAAGTTTGGAAGCTAAAAGTAATTCCGAGCCTGGAAGAATGGTGTTTAAAGGTATTGGATATTATCCAAATGGACAGCCTCTCGCAGAGACTAAAAGGAACAAACAAGCGTACAAATTGGTCGGGTTTCAAAGATTTCATCAAAACTAAAGAGCTCCCTTTACAAATAGACCTGTCTAGCATTTGAAGAAAGAAACCATAAAAATCTATGTTGGCTTTGAAATACAGAAACAATAGGAGATGAAGACTCCCAGAAGACTGACGGGAAGCTACTGCATACCCCCCTTCCCCTACCCCCTTACTTCCATCCCCTCTATCCCCCCACTCCACTCCCCCTCCTTCGCCTCCTACTACCTTTACCCTCACCCCTACCATTAGTTTTACCTTACCTCACCTGCCTACCTACCCTAATCTACCCTACCCTACCCCACCCTACCTTATTTAGCCTATTGATGTATATAGATATAAACCTTAATAAAGATTATTTTAAAAAATATATTGTAGTAGTGGCAGGAATGATGCCCTACTCCCATTCTGTTGTTGTGCCTCTTTTTTAAAATGATATTTTATTTGTAGAAACGTTTAAAATTTCTTTAAAATCAGTGGATGAGCAAAACATTCTGTAACTTGGCAACCTTCCAGTTGTAAATGTGGCCTACAGTGTGGCAAATTTCTTCCCAATAGCCATAAAAATGACAGAAAGATGAGACTCAGAAGTTTTTCCATTGGCAATGGATCGAATCTTTCCAAAATGAAAACTGAATTCCAGATTTCAAATTATGAATCCCCCAATCCTCTAAAACCAAAATGGGGGCATCCAGAATTCAAAACAAAACCTAAACTGATCTCTGACATTTTGCACACCTCTAGTAAATGTTTTATCCATTCCTAGGGCTGATACAAAATGGTTAAATCAAGATTATTCCAAATGGACCATCTTGTTTAAAATGAACATTTATTACAGTGATATCTTCTCTAGCCATTAAACAACAGCAAATCACATGACATTTTTGCAGATGGGTGAAAGAGAGCTGATTCAGTGTTTATGGTGTACCTGTTCAAAGAAAATTCTTTTGTATTGATTGCTAGAGATCAATTCCATCTCTTTCCCTCCCCAAAGGACTGAACCCACAGACTTAAATAAATGAAAACTATAGTTCATCATCTTTAAAACTGCTTTTACGGGGTCTCTGTACTGTCCAGAGATAACTCCCCTTTCCCTCACTTCTGTTCTCCAAGAGTCTGTAATTGCAGAAATGCTGAGAAAATACCAATGGTCGTCAGGTCCGCTGTAAGTTTTGTGATGTGTGTCTGAAAGATTTATGTCCTGATTAAAAGAACCTTGATTGAATTTTCTGATAGAAAATTGTTTTGTTCATAAGCACATGTGCCTTTTTTATCCTTTGATCCCTGCTTGGCTTTTCCAGCTCTTTGGAGAGATGAGAGTTAGAAACAAAAGATGTGGGATGGGCAAAAAAGTGATAGAAACAATTAGATGCACCCAGTATCTGGAGATTTGGGATGATTAAAGTCATAGATGACTATGGGACACATGAATATTTGTGGGATAGTGGGCCAGATTCACTGTCACATGAGCTGGTTTCATTTTCTTTTTAACTTTTGTATGCATTGTGACAACAGTTTTTTTTCAAGTTCTCCAACACTTGTAGCAAAGTTTACAGGAAAAATAGTGTTATCCAAAACTGGGATCTATATATTGCCATTCTGAGTGGCAGTCTAGATAATTTTATCCTCAATAAAACTGTTTAGTCTTTAAAGTTCCACACATTCCGAAATTGCAGCAGCTTTCAATCACAGCAACCATTCACCCCAGAACACATTGGATTCCATGTCCAATTAGCTGAGCACCTTTGTCACTAGACTGCAGTGTTATGCTAAGTAGGGGTGTGAAACGTTTTGGAGCTCTGTTTCACAATTTGGAGATTCGGATGATTTGTAAATATGAACCTCTGAATTACTAATCGGAAAGAACCCCTCCAGATCATTCACGAATTGAAACATAAATCTCTGAAACTTTCAGAGAGATTTGTAAAGATTTGTTGTTCCAGAACTTTTTCCCGCTCAACGTAACTCCATCGCCCTTAATTGTCTTGGGTGAGAGGGGGCGGACAGCTGTGTGCTGTTTTTTTTTCCTTGTCAAACGATCAAAAGAAGAAAGCCAAATCACACAGCTTTCTGCAAAACTGGTCTACTCCCTGCAGCATCTTTTTGTCTTTGTGGTGTTTGCAGGAGATAGATGTATATGTGTTCTTTAGAGCCTCTAAGTTGCCCATTAGTGCTAAAGAGGAGACAGAGCTGGATTTGTCCGCTGAGACAATTGAGGAGCTTACACAGGATTTGGAAGAGGGGTCTGAGGGGGATTTTGAGATGGAGTCCTCTCAAAGCTCTCCTACGTGTGGACTTGCATCCACAGCTGGCAGTCGGTGGGATGAGGGACCTGCAGGTGATGAGATCTCACCCCTGGCACCTGACAAAATTCAAAACTGTCTACCATTTAGAACCACTTTCAGGTGCTTCTGGAGGATCCCACACACACAGTGACATGTCAGTGAGCCCTCTGCTCCCATACCCATCAAGTCAGATCTGCAAGATCTTACTTACCTGGCTGCTTCCTCTGACAGGAACCAACATTTCACTTTAGTAGTTTGTTTGCTTATAGCTTATAGGGCTCTTTGATATGAAAATGATTTAGGTTAATCACATGTGCTTAAATTGGAAACATTAAAATCAGAAGCTAGACAGATTGTTCTGAAACTCGGCAGGCTTGCTGCCCTGTCATGCTATATAACTGTGCCACAATTTGAGTGGATACCTTTTATTGTTTTTATTTTTTAAACTTTTGTAAAAGCTTTAAAAAATTAATCAGTGGCTGTCTAAAACATTGTGAAACTTGACAGGCTTAAAGTTGTATGTGCTGCCTATAAGTATGTCAATATTCATCTTGATAGCTATAAAATTATGGAGAAGGGGGTCTTGAAGTTTTCCCCATTTCAGCTAATGGAAGAAATCTTAACAAATCGATTATGATGTTTTGGAGATTTTCATTACAAATCAGCACAAGACTCCTTCAAATCTTTACAAATCGAAGTGGGGGCCATATGAATCACCATTTGTAACATTAGCTTTAAGCTCATTTTAAAATCTCTTTTGCTGTCCACCAACATTCGGTTGTCCATTCTTGAGCTGAGAATAGAGTAACTGCTTTGGGAGACAGTGATCAGGCATTCAGACAATGTGACCAGTCCAGTGAAGTTGATGATGGAGGATCATCATTTTGATGTTGGTGGTCTTTGCTTGTTGCAGAATGCTGACATTTTTCTGCCTGTCTTTCCAAGAGATTTGCAGGATTTTTTTTAGGGGCAATTTATAGTGATATTTATAGAAGTTCCACATTTTCCAACAGAGTTGAAAGAACAATAGATTTATAAACAAACATCCTGGCATCCCTATGAATATTCCAATTTGATCAAACACTTTCTACTTCTTTCAAAAAAAATGCTGAACTCGCACAACTTAGACAGTGTTGTTTTTCTGTGTTGCTGTTGCATTCTGTGGAGAAGTGGCTGCCAAGGTAGTGGAAATGGTTAACACTTTCTAATGTTGCACCATTAAGTTGTATTTCTGGAATTGCAGAGGGATTGGCTGGTGCCAGCTGGTAGAGCACTTTGGTTTTCTCAATGTTCAGTGAGAGACCAAGCTTTTCAGATGCTTCAGCAAAGGTGTTTAAAATGGCTTGTAGGTCTTCTTTTGAAAGACCCAAGACTATATTGTCATCAGCATATTGGAATTCTTAACAGACTTTGTTGTAGCCTTGGTTTTGATGTTCACCTGTTGGGTTTAAATACCTTACTATCTGTCCAATAGGGGATTTCCACACCAGTGGGAAGCTTCCCACCAACAAGGTGTGGAATCATATCTATAAAGATGTAAATAACGTTGTGGCAATAACACATCCCTGTTTGACACTTGATTCCACCTTAAATGGGTCTCTGTGGAGCCACTGCTGTCCAAGACTGTTGTCATGTCATAATTGAAAAGCTGCAGGATGTTCAAAAATTATCATGGCATCCCATTTTTAGTAGGGTGGTCCGGAGGGCATTGTGATTCACTTTGATGCATGCTTTTGCCCTTTGCAAAGTCGATGAATGCTAGACATAGAGGTTAATTTTGTTCCCTGCATTTTTCTTAGAGCTGCTGTACAATGAAGATCATATCCATTGTTCCTTGGGGAGGCAGAAGTCATTTTGAGATTTTGAGAGAATGTCTTCTGAAATAGGTAGAAGGTGGTTTGCAAGGATTATTTCAAGGATTTTCCCAGCAGAGGTTAAAAGGGAAATACCTCAATAATTTCCATGGTCTGTTCTTCCCCCTTTTTGAAAAGGGTGATGATAGGGATATCATTGAAGTCTGCTGGGATCACCCACACTTTTCAATGAGCTACTGAAGTTATTGTGTTAGCTCAGGTTAGCCCTTTAAAGATTTCAACAGGGATCCTATCAAGTCTGCTGGCTTTGTTCTTTTTTAATTGGCTGATGGCTTTACTGACTTACTTCAAACTAAGCAGTTCTGCAAGCTCATCTCTGATTTGTTTTTGTGGAATTTGTGAGAGAACCTCTTTGGCCACGTTGGAGCTGTGGTTAAGGAGGTTATGGTGCTCTTTCCAACATTTGGTTTTTGACCTTAAATAGTTTTGTTCCATCTGATGAATGTAGAGGGTTTATGCCATGATTTATTTTGATGATCTTTGTATCTTTAAAGAATTCCCGTGCATTGTAGACATCTGTTAGGCATTGATTTCTTGAGTCTTCTTTTTGCCAGATGTTCCTGAATTCTCTGGTCTTTTTTTGGACCTCAGCTTTTGCACTCATGTGGATTTTTTTCTTAACAGCATGGTTGATGTCTCTTTGGCATATTTGGAAGACTTTCTTTTACATGTGCTTTGAATGTGATTTTCCCGCTTCTTGGCAGAGGGTTGTACTAGATGGCCCACAATGTCTCTTCCAAATCTATGATTCTATGTTGGATCCAGCACTTTTCATGGCTCTTGTGGGAAGTGCATTACAGTAATCACTAGCACGGATAATTGTATAGCCTAAGACCTTCAGAAAAGTGGGGCTCAAGATAGATAGATAGATAGATAGATAGATAGATAGATAGACAGACAGACTAATCTTTTGTGTTGTGCAGAAACAAAGAGTCAGCTAAGCTTTTGTAACACAGGGATCTTATAATCTTATGATCCATGTAACCTAGTGACCTCTCTGCTGAACCAGAACTGCATGCTTCCATCTTCTTTTTGCTTTTATCACTGCTACTTGGAATTATGAATGAATTGTCTGCCAGTTTGGAGAAAGGAAAAAATGGATTTTTTTTAAAAAAAAATGAAATCTAATAATCTATTTTACATTTTAAATGCCTTATCAAATAAAAAGAGAGAGAGTTTAAGCAAAAGGGAAATAAAAAAAACCCCACCCATGGTTGTTGGATCCACTTCAAGGCACCTCAGGGGAGTATTTAAACCTATTGTTCCCCTTATTGTACCTAGCAAAGTTTCTTTCAAAACTAATAAGTTCTAATGGATCCCCCTTTGGCAGCCAGAGAATGTCACATTCAGCAATTCCTGTCAGATACTGGTTCTGATTGGATACCTGTTGAGCTAATAGCGCTCAACAGTACCTATCTTATGATTGATAGAACTGAACACAAAGGTCTCTTTAGTGTGACTGAGATGAGGTTAAAATACCTGTTAAGATACACAGAGAGGAAATCAGATTCAGGATTGCTGGAGCATATAGGTGGAAACAATTTGATTTCAGAAACCAAACTGTGAACTCTTATGTTTTATATACGTAGTTGCTTAGAGTTTTGCTACTCTTCCTGATATCACTCTCATCAGTTCTTATAAAGAGTTAGGGTGTAAAACTCATTCAGTTATGACCACACTCTTGGGGTTTTACTTTGATTTAATTTATCATCCTACCTGTCTAGGCACCCCGCCTTCTGCAGTAGATACCACTGAATATCCTAAGGTGTATCTCTTCAAAAAAAATTCTCCCTGTAGCTATATGATTTACTACATCTATATCTAGCCACATAATGCACGTTGAATATCCCTTACCTGAAAAGCTTGGGAAAAGGTATTTTAGATTGTGCATTTGGAGGAGGGAGGGATTTTGGAATACCTGTATTTGCACATTCACGCACAATAAGATATACTGGATATGAGACTCAAATCAATAAATTCATTTATGTTTTATCAATATTTTATACACATAACTTGGAGGTAATTAAATAGAATAATTTAAAAAGAATGTTGTGAATGAAGCATTGAACCATCAAAAGCAAATATGTTATGATCTCAGTCACCTGCATGTACAATTTTGGATTTTGTAGTATTTTATTTCAGATTTCAGTATTTTGGATCAGGGATGCTTAGCCTATATACATAGACAATATTTGAGCACTATCTTTACAAAATTACAAAATTATGTATTTTGTAAAAATGCTCAAAAAATCTCATCTCATGGAGGCTTGTATTTTAAACAATGACCCTCATTTTTCATTAATATGCATACTTTTCACAGAAGCCACTTCCTCAATAGTAAAAAGCTGGTTGACAGGTTGTATTATGATCCATAAGAGCAAATTACTCCTTGTTCCTGTCAAGTAATGACAGATGCATTGTTGTGGTTGCATGTACATGAGCTGTTCTCTTTATACTCGTCATAAAACTGATTGCCATCCCACCACCGAAATAAGAGTCCAGACAACTGTGTGGATTTAACTATGGGCAACTTTTATTTAAACATTACCTGAATATTTAAATAAAATGTTATGTGACTTACAACATGTAACTAAAGGGACATGAACCTCGTGTGAATTTGAATTTAGGTAGTGGCCCTCCATGACCTACCCCTTGGCTAAGTTGGGCGAAACACCTAGGTCTTCGGATATACTAAAATTTAATGTCTCCAGTGCAGCCCTTCCGGAAAATGTATGGAGAATATCTGCTCTGCTGTACTGTCATTCTCTCCTTGTTGTTGCTGCTCCTAGCCAGCCATACAGCTTCATCCAAGGTCCTGGCTACTGAAGATACTTCTGCTGATGCCAAAACATGACATCTGTGTGGCTAGCAAAAAAAAGGGAGGCACTCTCCCCTCCTTCTTGCTAGTTGCACAAGCACCCCATGCTGACATCAGCAGAGGTGCCCACAATGGTCAGGAGCTCAGATAGAGCTCTATGGTTGGTTGGAAGCAATGGCAGTGGCAACACAGAAAGAGGTGAGGTGAAGAACACAAAAGCAGAAGGATGACTTCCAAGCCCTCTATAAATTTGACTCTAATGTATTACCTATATATAATTAATAAAAAAGCAAAATGGAGAAATTATACTTAAATTACAAGAAGAAATCAAAGAAATAGATAAAAAAATATGTTCCAATACAGACAAATAAGAGAAGGTTTTAACAAAGATAAGAAAAAAGGCTTTATGGATAAAAATACCTTCTGGGATAAAGTAATGATTACAGAGAGAAAATTAATTACCAAAATCTTCAAAAACAGCTGGAATGGTTGATGGAAGAAGAACAAATTAAAGATTGTATGATGAAATGGGCTGTGAATTTTGGACATACAATAAGGTTAGAAGATTGTGGAAAAAGCTGGAACAAAAAATTAAAATATACATATTCATATGATCTTAAAGAAAATTAGTATAAGATGATGTATCAATGGTATTTAACACCACAAAAATTATCAAGATTCTATTCAAACTTAAATGATAAATGTTGGAAATGCGAAGATCAGACTGGAAAATTCTTCCCTATGTGGTAGACCTGTAACTCTGCAAAAAAAATTTGGAGAGAAATACAAGGGAAAATTCAAAAAATACTAGATACTAGATTCCAACCTAAACCTGAATACTTTCTATTAAGAATTATAAACTTTGAAATAAAAAATGAAAAAGAAAAATTATTTACCTATCTCACAACAGCAACCAAAATAGTATATGCCCAAAAATGGAGAACAAAAGAATTACCAGCAGCAGATCAATGGATTTTAAAAATAATGGATATTATGAAAATGGACAAATTAACTCAACGACTATGTCAGGATCTCCTGGGGAAAAACAACAGAATAGGAGTAGGGCATCATTCCTGCCAAGTTTCATAACATTTCACTCCACTGATTTTTAGGATATTTTAAAGGTTTTTACAAATAAAAATGTCTTATTAAAAAAACTAAAAGAAGTATCAGCACAACAGGCTGAGCAGGAACAGCACCAAAAAAGACCATAAATACTAATGCTTCTCACTTGGCTTCCTCTTTATTCTGTACTTCACATCCCAGTGGTTTAGCCCATTCACAACTGGGCAGCATGGATTTTTTTTTGCTTAACTTATATATCCATATTACTATTGCACTATCTGAGACTTCCATCCTTTGCTTAGTGAGACACTATATAGAAACAGTGGTTTTTGGGGTCAGAGAGCAATTGACTTGAGAGTTTCCCATTCGTGTAGAAATGGCTAAAGGCACTTATTTTAAGGTGGGATGAAACTGTTAGATTTCTCCATTTTAGATAGTTTTAGTGACAAGAAAGTGTGGGTTTTCTTGTGGGTGGTCTACTAATGCTCCTTGTGTTTCCAATAGTGTGTTTTTTTTTGTCATGTCAGGAGTGACCTGAGAAACGGCAAGTCGCTTCTGGTGTGAGAGAATTTATTTACATCACTTATATCCTGCCCATATCAGCCCGCAGGCGACTCAGAGAATTGACCGTCTGCAAGGACCTTGCCCAGGGGACGCCCGGATGATTTGATGTTTTATCATCCTTGTGGGAGGCTTCTCTCATATCCCCGCATGAGGAGCTGGAGCTGATAGAGGGAGCTCATCCGCCTCTCCCCGGATTCGAACCTGCAACCTGTCGGTCTTCAGTCCTGCCGGCACAGAGGTTTAACCCACTGCGCCACCAGGGGCTCCAGTGGTTGAAAGACCGTGGATCTGATTGATTGAAGCATCTCAAAAAGGGTGCCTTTGCCCTCCTTTGTATGGCTTTTAGACCAGTAGTTCTCAATCTGCGAGTCCCCAGATGTTTTTTGCCTCCAACTCTTAAATCTTTACAGCTGGTAAATTTGCTGGGATTTTGGGGAGTTGTAGTCCAATACACCTGGGGACTCACAGATTGGAAACCACTGCTCTATATTGATTAGAAGTATTTTTATTGCATTAGGACACCCATAAAAACTTGAATTCTATTATTAGTGCCAATTAGTGTAGGATCACTGAATCATTTATATCTATGTACATGTTGATTCAACAGAAAACAATTTTATTTGGGCTGTTGTAGGGTTTTTTTTCGGGCAATATGGCCATGTTCTAGAGGCATTCTCTCCTGACAATTTTGTTTATTGATCTGCTCTAGTTTCGGTAGAGGAGTGGTAGCAATAGAACTCAGACCAAAGAGTTTCATTTGTCTTGACTGTTTTAAACATTTGCCCTCACTGATAACCATTTACTCAGATAGATTCTATGTATTACATTCCATATCTCAAGCAGGCATTTTCATTTACTCAGGTTCTAAGGGATGGCAATTGTAACATCAATGATTTTATTCTGATAGAGAAACAAATACTGGACTTAGTTTTCTAAACATTTCTGGAGGGGTTTTAAAAATGGACCATAAAACATATTTCTGGCACCTGGCTTGGAGGCCTTCTTGTACCATTTCAAATTAGCCCAAATAATTATTTTAATGGCTCTGTCTTGGGTGAAACAGTAAAGGGAGGGAATGATAAAGGATCTCTTTTTATCTAAATAGCACTTAGAATAATAATGACAATAACTTCTGCAGTAGGGAATAATGCTTTGAAGGAGCATTGTATATTTCCAAACTGATTAGTTTGGGACTCCTGTGCTGTATGAACTTTTACAATAGTAGTAGTTTAACTATTTGGCTATGTTCCCAATCCTCCAATGTTTATTCTGTATTACAAGCAGCAATGACCACAGGAGCAATGAAACTTATCTGAATGATAGCCTGAACTAGAGGTGTGCAAAATTTCAGAGGTGGTTTCGTGCTTTGGGAGATTAAGGTGATTTGTAATTATGAATGCCTGAAATATAACCCAGGAAGCCAGCATCCAAATCTTTCAGAAACCATACAGCCCTTCCTAAACATATTGAAAAAAAATTGTGAAGATTTGTTGATTTAGGGAATATTTTTACCATGTAACAAAATTGCCTGGGTTGGGAGGAATGGGAAAGTCTGAACATGGCAGTTAAAAGCTAGTCTCCTTCCCTCAGCAAAATATTAGTGCAAAAGAGGAGGCATTCCCCAAAACTGCCAGTGGAACTGAAATATTTTCTCTCCACTTTTTCTGTGGTTCAAAAAGTCTGCAAATGAACACACTCTGCTTTCATCTGACCCTTCAATCACTCAGACTGTGAAAACCTGACTAGCCAGCTGGATTAATGAATTTGTTAACACTTTGCTATATACAAGGTTAGTCACAGGTCACAGGTGGAGAGGAAGAGACTCAAAGACCTCATGGTCTCATGATTATCTCTTATCAGTTCCCAACCTCCGGATATGACTGGAAGCTTCCTCTCTAGGACTCTGCCCAGGCATGATATTAACCTGTGGCTGCCTGGTTTTTCTAGTACATATGTGCCTATTTTTTCCAAATACATTCATAAACATCAACATGAAAGATGTGTGCTTGAGAGATCCGTTCTGTTTGTTAAAACTTTAACTTGGAAAGTAGTTGAAAATTACACTCCTCTTTCCCTAGCCCTTGGATTAGGGTCTTAGAAAGTGCTTTGAAATTACACTCCTCTTTCCCTAGCCCTTGGATTGGGAATCTTAGAAAGTGGTTTAAAATTACACTCCATTTTCTCTAGCTCTATCAGGAAGCTGGAATTACTATATTATTACCAGGGCTGTGCAAATTTCATATGTGCCTCGTTTGTCATATCTATTTTGTAATATTTGCACATACAACACAATATTTAAAAAACCCCGCAATATTTAAAAATGACTCAATATTTGAAAAAATCCACCTAAAATAGTTCTAAAAGTTCCTTACAAAGATAGGCTTTGAAAGTAACTTGAAAATATTACATACACACAGACAGAGAGAGAAACTTCATGTCAATGTGCTGTGGGAGTTGTGCTCCCACAGAAGTTGAGGAAGCAAGAAGCCATTTTGTTCCTTTCTCCTTCAGGTAAGCCTTGTCTTAGAGGGCACTAGGAATCTGAGTGTGTTTTTAAAGTTAGCTGCTGAGTGTCTGCTTTGTTTGCGAGGTGAGGCGAGGCTCATTGTTCTCAGAATGACTCAGAGTGACTCAGAGTGACTCAGAGTGAGTCATTGCTGCTTCCTGTTTACCCTATAAAAGCCAGGGCCTGAACTCAAGTGGCAGTTGTGCTCCCACAGAAGTTGAGGGAGCAAGAAGCCATTTTGTTCCTTTCTGCTTCAGGTAAGCCTTGTCTTAGGGGGCACTAGGAATTTGAGGACTCACACACTCACTAACCTACACTTTTCACCCCGCATACAGACAACAACATAAAACACACACCAAGAGGAGATCATTAGCAGCCTGCAGATGGAACAAACACGAAATCTTCCTGTCCCATGCACAAGCTGTGACATGTTCAGCTTTTTCACGCAACAATTACTCAATTACATCTGCCCCAAGTGTAAATAGATCACTCACATGGAACAGAGGATCCAACAACTTGAGGACCGTATTAAGACCCTTAAGGACATTCAGGACATTCAAGAAGGGAAAAAAGGATGACCCAAACAATTATCGTCCGGTCAGCCTCACGTCGATACCAGGCAAGATTCTGGAAAAGATTATTAAGGAAGTGGTCTGCAAACACTTAGAAACAAATGCGGTCATTGCTAATAGTCAACATGGATTTATCAAAAACAAGTCATGCCAGACTAATCTGATCTCTTTTTTCGATAGAGTTACAAGCTGGATAGATGCGGGGAATGCCGTGGATGTAGTATACCTGGATTTCAGTAAGGCCTTCGGCAAGGTCCCCCATGACCTTGTGGCAAACAAACTAGTCCAATGTGGGTTAGGCAAAACTACGGTGAGGTGGATGTGTAATTGGTTAAATGGACGAACCCAGAGAGTGATGCTCACCAATGCTTCCTCTTCATCCTGGAAAGAAGTGACGAGTGGAGGGCCGCAGGGTTCTGTCCTGGGCCCGGTCCTGTTCAACATCTTTATTAATGACTTAGATGAAGGGCTAGAAGGCAGGATCATCAAGTTTGCAGACGACACCAAATTGGGAGGGATAGCCAATACTCCAGAGGACAGGAGCAGAATTCAAAACAATCTTGGCAGATTAGAGAGATGGGCCAAAACTAACAAAATGAAGTTCAACAGGGACAAATGCAAGATACTCCACTTTGGCAGGAAAAACGAAATGCAAAGATACAGAATGGGGGACAATGTCTGGCTCGAGAGCAGTACGTGTGAAAAAGATCTTGGAGTCCTTGTGGACAACAAGTTAAACCTGCGCCAACAATGTGATGTGGTGGCAAAAAAAGCCAATGGGATTTTGGCCTGCATCAAGAGGAGCATAGTGTCTAGATCTAGGGAAGTAATGCCACCCCTCTATTCTGCTTTGGTTAGACCACACCTGGAATATTGTGTCCAATTCTGGGTGCCACAATTCAAGAGAGATATTGACAAGCTGGAATGTGTCCAGAGGAGGGCGACTAAAATGATCAAGGGTCTGGAGAACAAGCCCTATGAGGAGCGGCTTAAGGAGCTGGGCATGTTTAGCCTGAAAAAGAGAAGGCTGAGAGGAGATATGATAGCCATGTATAAATATGTGAAAGGAAGCCACAGGGAGGAGGGAGCAAGCTTGTTTTCTGCTTCCCTGGAGACTAGGATGCAAAACAATGGCTTCAAACTACAAGAAAGGAGATTCCATCTGAACATGAGGAAGAACTTCATGACTGTGAGAGCCATTCAGCAGTGGAACTCTCTGCCCCGGAGTGTGGTGGAGGCTCCTTCTTTGGAAGCTTTTAAACAGAGGCTGGATGGCCATCTGTCGGGGGTGCTTTGAATGCAATATTCCTGCTTCTTGGCAGGGGGTTGGACTGGATGGCCCATGAGGTCTCTTCCAACTCTTATGATTCTATGATTCTATAATGCTAGTCATTGTACTACTTTTGCAATGTAATCTAATTGTGATAAAATACGTAAGTTACAAGAAACATTACTTGCAAAGTAAGTAATAAGGTACAAGCCTATTTTATTTTTTTTATTTTTGCAATATAACCTAATTGTGAAAAATAGTAAATTATAAGTTCTATTACTTGCAAAACAAGTTGTAAATTACAGGATATCTTCCTTGTGATTTATGGGTTCTAGGTTCTGCTGTTTTCATGTGTAAAATGATTGTTGCATAGTGTTGAGTATAAAATTAATCCTTTGTTATCTCTTTTGGAAAGAAAGATGCATCCTGGAATCAGTGAGCACAGCTTTCAGCACATCTTTTGGCTAAAAACAATTTCAATGGCATGATGTTACCCAGGAAGGTAGGAGATATCTTAGAATCATAGAGTTAGAAGAGTCCACAAGAGCCAGCCACTCCAACCCCTGCCATGCAGGAACACACAATCAAAGGACTCCTGACAGATGGCCATTCAGACTGTGCTTAAAAATCTCCTTGACCAATTTCAAGAAAGACTGGGATGTATTTATCACCTTTTGGCACTGAAGATGGAAACTAAATTCTATTACTCATTTTCTGACTTAAAAGGAGAAGGGTGGTTATTTAGGAATATTTCAAGTAAATTGAGAAATAAAAATCTACAGATAGTTTCAGACTCATAGATTGCTCTTTATTATTCTATGTGTAGAGGTGTGTTTAGTAGGATTATATGTGGTGGTAGTGGTTAGAACTATTGTTTTAGATTGAGTTTGTTAGTTGTTTTAAAGTTTGTGTTTATATTAAGAAAAATGTCTGTTGTTTTTCTGTAAGGTGGATATGGTTCTTCTGTTCTGTGAAACCTGTCTTGTTGTATATGTCTTTGTTTGATTGTAAGTTGGTCCTTTGGATAAAAATGTTAAAGAGTTCAATTGATGTAGCCTAGAATTAAATTGGCTATTTTAGTTACCACCTTACTGAGTACTATTGCATCCTTGTAAGAGCTTGTGCATAGTGCTTCATTTCTCCAAATATCTTTGGAAACCACCTAATTCATGTGTGAAGCTATAAACAGGAACAAAGGTATGGCCATATATGATTTTAAATTGAAAGAAGTTCAAATAATCATATTATTTCCAAAGACATATTTTTATAGCTTGCCTATACCATAAGTTGAAAATATGACACAGGTAATATTTTTTTTATGCCTATCATAGGGAGTTAATTATTCTTTCATTGTCCATCAAAATTCATTTGGGACTTCATTCAATTTGTTATGTAGCACCATACTTGGAGTCCACTTCAGATAGAGCCAATTATATGTCCATCAACAGCTATTTGATTATGGGAACAATGGAGACAGACGGCATTTGTCCTGCTCTGAATATAGATTAGAAAGGGGTCACTCTGACATACATAATTAGTTTTGGAATTACAGTTAATAGGTTGGGTCTCTTTATGTATCCACACATTGGCAGTGAAGTTGGAACAGGTTTGGTCCAGCCCCTGCCTGCATTTTGCCAGCAGTGTCATAGTTTACTAGCTGATTGGTAAAATCAAGTATGCACACACACATAAACACACACACACAGAAAGAAACTAAATCACAATGAAAATAACATTTGCATAATGCTTTGGTCATGCTGCTTGCATCCCACTTTGGAAATATTTGTGCTGTTTAATAATTATGCAAATTCCAAAAAGTTAGCTGGCTGCAAAAGATATATCTTCAGGTGCCTTGAAAGAATCAAATGGATGGTTAAACAAGGACAAAGTAAAGAACAAATAAGAACATTAACAAATCACTGAGTGATGTTCCTGTGCAAATACATTGGGAAAATGGAGTCAAAATAGCATCTTCAAGGGAAACATGAAAACTGTCCCAGTTTTTCAGCTGTGCTTATAAAGGCCAACATACAATTCATGATTGGGAGTCTTCCAAACACAATCCTAATCACCTGTTACCCTGTTTTGTGCATTCATTAGAACACCAAAATGAGGTTAAAGACCTCATCAGAGGGGCTATTTCTTGCAGCATAGGACAGTGGAGCCCTAAATAATCCAATGAGTCTACCAGCTTCCATCTGATGATGCAGAAGAACTTCCAGCAGGGTTCTGTCGGTATATGCTGCCATGGCAGAAACATATTGCACAGGAAGCAATGGCGGGAAACTGCGTAGTCGATGCTTCTCCCTGTGAGATCAGTTTCTTGATGAGCCGAGTGATGAGGAATGTGGGGTGACAGGTTACCCATGCTTCCCGATGATGGTCGCCGGTTTTGTCACAATGCACGGAGATTCCGGCGGCCCATGTGACGAGGTCAAAAATCAGGATGGGGTAACTTGTGCTTTCAGATGTTGGCTTGTGAATGGAACTTTACCTGACTATTATTAGTGTAAGCAGTTTGTTATATCCCCCACAGCCAGGCATGTAGCTGGGGGGGGGGGCCTTTGGGGGCTTCAGCCTCCTCCCGAAATTCTCATGGTGGTCCGCGAGAAGGCCTTGCTGGTGCATTATTTAAACTGTTATGTTTATTCATATCATGATCTGATCACCATGCTCAATATATCCCATATGCACGGGGGTATTGGGGTAACAATACAAAAGGTTTCTTAGGGTAGACCCTCTTTCACTCAGACTCAGCCCCCCCCCCCCCGAATCAAACTCAGCCCCCCCCCCCCCCCGAATCAAAATCCTGGATACGGGCCTGCCCACAGCTAAACTAAACACAGCTAATGCCATTAATTGGTACCAAAAATATTTTCATCATATATTTGAAATTTTGTCTGCATTTCTCCTAGTACATGTTCCTTCATGAGTTGGAAAAATACATAAAAACTTTGGTCTGTCCTTCCTATACAAGAAGAAAAATTATAATGCCACATTTACTAGGTTAATATTTTCTCCTTCGGTTGTGTGTGTTATTATCTTCTCCTTCGGCTCCCATCCCATGACATACAACTATTTCTGGAAGGGTTCCATTTTAAACCTATAGAGGAACTTGCACATGCCATAGTGGTTGCAACATGGGAGGCTTACCATGTTCAATTGGAGTTAACGGGGAGAAGTCGGGTGGTGGACAGGACACTTCCCCCAGTGAGATGAGGTAGGGGGGAAGCCAAGGGATGTGGGGCATGAGGTGATGGCTTCCCCTTGCCAGGCACCACCAGATTCCAGTGGCCCATTTGATGAGGTTGTTAGACTTCTGGAGACCAGGATTAAGATTCCTATTCTACCATGGAAAATCACTGGGTGACCTTGAGTAAGTTACATTCTCTCAGCTTTAGAACAAACTGCTGGATAAACCTCCTGTAAATAAATCATAACCAAACAAAGCCTAGGATAATGTTTGCTTTCACTTCAAAGCTTCATTATATTTATTAGGGGTATGCAAAACTTCATTTTTAATTCCTTTTTCAGATCTAATTCGTTAGATTGGTACATATGATGTGATATGAAGAAATGCGGAGGGCAGCCACACAAAAATCTGAAGATTCAAAACACTGACCTATGACTTTCGGATGAGTTATCTCTTGTAAGTGGCTCCAGGTCTCTGTCATTTGCATCGCTTCTCCCCCAATGGGCCCTGAGGAGGCTGGTGAAGCCAGAATGGAGGAAGAAGCCCACCCCAAAGGGGGTGGTGAGGGGTTGCGGGGCAGGCTGGAGGGAGGGAGGCTGGGCAAGGAAGAAGATTCTCCATATATTGCCAACCCAGAGAGAGATGCAGGGACCACACTCACAATGAGGCTTTAACACAGGAAGTGAAAAGAATTCTGAGAAATGTATTTTAGAGCAGGGCCTTTTGTATTTTCTGGTGCTGCTGATCTGCAGGCAGAGGCGGCCCTAGGTAATTTTCAATGGTAAGCAAACAGTATTTTGGTGCCCCCCCCCCCAACCAATCATTGATATGGAGCAGGAACGAGAGGGGTTAGGCGAGGCTCAAGGGCCCGGCCCCTTCAGGAAGAGGATCGCTTGGTAGTGAGGCAAGGAAGCCAAGACTCCCCCCGGACTGCTAGGGCTGTTGTGAGCCAAGGGGTGCTCCTCAAGTGGTCAAGGGGCATTTACAGAGGCACCTCTGCGCCCCTGGCAAAAAAAAGTGTACTGCAACTGCTTACTTTGCGTAATGGACGAGCCACCCCTGTCTGCAGGCAATGCTGCACCTTCATTTTAAAACTAACTTCTCTAGCTTGGAGAGGGAAAATCCAAGTGCTTTAATGTGGAAAACAAGCAGAATTATGTGAAATGTAGTTTAAGGTGGGGCCTTTTGAATTCTTTGCAACAGGAGGCCTCGCCTTCCCAAACTTAATTTCTCAGAATTCTGCTTATCGCCTTGTGCCGCTGCCTCCTCCCCCATGTTTGTTTTCCAAAGGGATTTTGAGATAAAAGAAGGGGATTGTTGGGAGTTGAATCAACCCTGTGAGGTAGGCAAAGCTGAGAGGCAGTAACTCCAAAGTTTACCTGGTAGGTTTCCTTTATTGTTGTTGTTGTTGTTATTGTTGTTATTTCAAAGGCTGCATGGGCATCTGTTGAGGGTGGTTTGACTTTTCCTGCCTGGCAGAATAAAGGGAGTTGAACTCTTCCCCCTCCCTTTGTGCAATTACTTAACGAAAAGCAATGAAAATTTTGTTACTACATTATAGTTACAATACCGAGCCCTAACGATATTTTTAGAAACACTTTGGAAATTATTGTCTGTCTCTCCCTCCCCCCAATTTAGTAATGAGTACTGAAACATTTTCTCACTGATTGTACAGGCCTCATATTTATGTGTGTGTGTGTCTGTGCGCATACAAATGCATACACATGTACACACACACTTTTGGCCATTCTCTTAGTGATGAATGCAATAAAAATAGACCCAAACTGGCAGTATAAAACACCTTTAAGGTATTAGTCTTGACTCTTGAACAAATTTACTAAGGAGCAAGTTCCATAGATTCTCAAATCATTAAAGTTTGAATAAACATGTTAAGGACTAGATGATATGATAGGCAAACTTAGACCTTTCATTTGGCTCCCATAACTAATTCAAATCTCATATCTAACCCTTTCTCCTCCTACTTTTTAGGGAAGTCTAAAGCCCAAGTAGTGCAGTGTGATGTTAAGCACATTTAATCAAAAGTCAGTCCTATTGGAATTAAAAGGAGCCAAGTTCCAAGAAAATGTATGAAGGAATTCTGCTTCAGGTTTACTAACTAGCTGTCCTGTGTAAAACCAGAAAAATGGAACCAGAAATGGAACCATGGGGGAAAATCCCAGTTAAAACAAACAAAATGGATGTAGTAGCTGTGCTTTGTGAGTTACATCCCATGGCCAAAATCTTGTAATTGGTCATGCATTTATAATGCTCTTGAAATAAATTATGAATTGCAACTCGTATAATTAGATAAGATTTAATAGCTTTCTGTAATGTGTTAGTTGTTGTTCCTTATGGGTCTTTTGGATGAGTTTTTGTGTGTCCTTGGGAGGCAAAATACTCAGATGGCCTGCAATGTGGAGTAACTAATTGGCTACCAGTCTTTCCATTTGATTAGCTCTGCTTGTCTCCCTTCAGGCCAAACTTGCTTTTGATTCATATCTTCCTTTGCTTGCTCCTTCCCCTCCAGGCATAGGCTGTTTTATTAGACAGCCACCCAGCTTCTGCCTATTCAACCATTCTCATCATTTTAGACTGCAAAATAATACCAGAAGAGACTCACTGACAGAGGCCAGTTGCTGACCTGCAGCTCATATTCAGATGACCCACTGGCTGTTTGCCAAACTCCTCTGACTTCAAATCCAAGAAGACTTCAGTGGATTTGGTCTCAGAAATGGAAATGGAAATTTGATACCATATCTAGAAAGAACAACATTTTAACAGATAATTTTCTCGTTGTGAATTGGGTAACTCTTAGGACATTAAAGTAGCAGGGAATTAGATTTCTGTTTCACTTGATTTGCATGTCATTTCTTCCATCAGTAACCCCCCTCCTCCAAAGTCCAAACACCTGGAGAGCCAAAGTTTGCCCATGCCTGTTTCAAAGGTTCTAGAAACCTTTGTGTTTGATTTGCTGATAGTTACATTGATGAGATATGCATTTTTCCCCTTTTGGTAGCACTTTAAAAATCACATGTTATAACTGGCAGTTTTGAAATAACAAATCTTCTCTTGATGTAGTCATATATTGTCAACTAGTGCCTTTTTAATTTCTAAAATGAAATGCATTTTTGACAGAGTGGTGGACAGTCTTTTGTTTCAAACATAATGTCAATTGAATAAAATGTGTGTGGATAATGTTTTCATGGTGCTACAAAAATGTAGGGGGGGGGGAGAATAATACTTTATTTTCCCAAAGTGAAAATAAATGTTAAAATAGACACAGGGAATTTATTTGCAAAGGAAGAGACACTGATGCTGTGATAAGCTCTTATTATAATGCCTTGCCTTCTATTATTATGTCAGAAGATTGATAGGTCACGGAATGAAACATTTTGTCCTCTGGGAATTATCGGACTTGGGTGAATTTCACACCCTATTAATTCTGATCATTGAATTCTTCCCAGCCTTTACTGCATTTATTATTAGCTGTGTCCAAGATTATATTTTCATTTGAAGAATATGGAAAGATGTTTCTCTGCATTACTCTTGATTCTATATCCTTTGTAGGCTTTGCAGATTTACTTCAAGGGTACCATTCTTTTCCCAGTGTGAGTTGCATGGGGATCAGGATAACTGCAATTCTTTTGAAAGTTATACCATGTGAGAAACTAACTCTGGAGTATTTGAGATATTAATTGATTAATACAGATCGAATGATATCAAACCGCTCTAACTCTGCAAAAGTTTGAATATATAATCCTGAATTATCATGAACTCAAGCACACACTCTCGCCCTGTAGGATTGCCAAATGATAGCACAGTAAGCAAGCAGCCATGATTACTTTCCTTTATATGCTGATAAGGAGATCAAAAACACAGGAGAGTGCTTGAGGTCCTGAAAGGACATACTGTAGAAGTAACAGGAGGACAGACTGACAACCAGTAGTGCTTGAATGGTCAGAAGTTTCAACACAGATCCAGTAATCAATGAACCCCCTTGTGAATCCCAGTCCTGCTGGAAGGGCCATTTAAGGAACTGTGATCAGGACCTCACTGAAATGTACAGTACTGTGTTATTTTTTTTCCTGCCCCACCAGAGAGTGAAACGGGCGTGCCATTTCCCAAAATGAGCCAAAAGACCACATCATATTGACCAAATCAAGTGTCCTAAGATTATTCCAACCTGCTTCAGGGATGAAGCTCCACACCTGCCATTACATGATATTGTGTGACTTCTGGCAGTGGCCCCTCCTCAACCGAGGTGGAAGCATATTTGGATGGTTTCCTCCAAACATGTTTCCATGTTGTGCTGGCTCCTTGGATGCTTCTCCTGTGTTGCCCCTTGGACTTGCCATTTTGCCCTGCTTGTTGATAAAATGGCACGGGGGGGGGGGGGAGGTCTCCATGTGATAATGCCATAAGTACCCCATCCGAAATTCCCTTTCTCACTCCAAGTCTCCTAAGGATCCCTTGTTTCTGAAGCACACCAACCTACCACTTCCCACTGAAGATGCATCCATATCGTCTGAACAGATAAAGCTGAGACAATATATCAAATCCATTATCATAAAAGAACTCCAAATAGGTGAATATTCATGGGGGAGTTGAAAACCCCTTTGAGCTTGACATCAGTTGAGCTCATGGGAAAAAATTATTCACCTGTTAATTGGAAAGCTAGCTGATGCCATGACAATGCCAGAGGGGGCACATAGAAGGTGCTGATTGAGACTAAAGAGCAGAATCAGCCAAGGCTATGGCAATGAACTAGGGCCAAAAATGCTCTCCTGGATTCTTCTCAGATTGTTTATTGACCAGCTGGCTATACCTACCATGTAACTAAGCCACCAAGAAGCACTACTGTGGGGCTTGAAAAAGACCTAACCCATTTTCCTGCTTCTCCTTCATGCCATGTGGCACTAACAGCACCTCAAGTAGCAGGAACTTGTGTCTTCTCCCTTTTTGAAAGCATCAACAACAGAACCCTATAGACAGGGGCTAGCTGGCCAGACAAACATGTACTCAAAATTCATATTTTTTGAACTTTTAAAATATATCATTTTTTTCTACAAGAAAATGGAGCTTATCTCAAGTATATGTGTCTACCAATATGTGAAAAGAAGCAAATTTGATTTTGTTCCTGTAGTCATGATGGCATTATGACCAAGGCAAGTTAAAAATGTGAAATTGCATGTGCCTCATTCAATTACAGTTGCCCTTCCCCAATCTATCCTCAATTCCTTCCTGATGTGTCAAAATGTGAAAAGGTTAAAAGGCTTGGCATAATGGTGGGTGGGTGGGTGAAGGGGAAAAATATCACTGTTTCTTTGCTCTTAACATTTTTATATTTCTATATCAATTTTCATGAACACATGATTTTTGTTGAGGGCACTCTGCAAATCTCTTTACCAGAGGAGGCTTTGTTTGATCCCATGAGATACATTATCTGAGTAGGGAAAAAAGAATGACACTATTTGTCTGGGCATTGATTCTCTTCCCCAGCAGCTCTGTGATCTATGATTTGTTTCAACAAACTTGGTTATTATTTGTATTCCTATGTTAAGACCAGAACTATACAGGTATATGTTTTTAGCTCTAATCACAATTTCAATGACATTGTTATATAATCATAAGGGAGCCAAAGTATTCATTTTTTAAAATACTTATTGCTTTTTGCCACTGCGAAATTCCCTCTAGACTTTTAGGTAAAAGAGCAGCAACTGACAATCGAAGAGGTTTCCATTTCTCTATTTCTGTAAATGCCATTGAGATGGAAGATGTCTAAGTTGATCTTTTCTTGTCCCAATTTGAAATTCATGAAAGCAGATATAAAACTGCTATAACTGGCAGCACAAAGATTTTTTTAAAGGAAAAAAATGCGATTTCTATTAATAAATATGAATGTGGAATATTAAGGATGAAATAAGGTTTGCTATTCCTTTTATTCTGATTCTAGATATGAGGAAGGATGTGTAAAGGGGCTAGGTTGTATTCTCATTCTTTCCTAAATATGTTCAAGGATTGTTGAGATGGATTTTGAAAGGAAAGAAATGACACTTCAAAGTCACATTTTATTCCAACTCCTTTTTGTGTTTTCTTATATTGGCATGACAAGAAAAGAAAGCTTCAACTTTGAATATTCAATTCCACAAGGGTGTGTATGTAATTTGTATTAATGCCTTTTGCATAAATATGCATATAGTTATTAATGGCCTGTAGTGTTCCCAATCACAGAGAGCAGAATTTAGACAATTCACCCTTTGGCGAGTTGCCCCATTCACATCAAGTTAAACTCTTTAATTTGCTAGTTTGTGCTGGTATCCATTCATCCACAAATCTACAACCACTGTATTACTAACCAGAGTTGCTGAAAATATCAAGGTTCCAAAGTTATTTGTATCACTAACAATACCAAAATGGCTTAGTTTTCTTCTCTAGTCTACAAGCCTAGATCTTCTGAAGGATTCTATTTTGCTTCCCACCTTTGTTCTAAACCTTGCACTCCTTAGTACAAATAGAACCTAAAACACTGTAGGATAGTGTTTCTCATCCTGGAGGTCAGGACCCCTGGGGGGAGGGTTGTGAGGGGGTTTAAGAGAAGTTGCCAAAGACAATCGGAAAACACATTTTTCTGATGGTCTTAGGAACCACTTTGGCAGAGAAGGCTGAAGATCTCTCCACCTGTCCTTCTCTTCCTTTTTGTAAACAGATGGCGAACCCCAAATATCTCCAGGATTTTCTGTTGGTCATGGGGGTTCTGTGTGAGAAGTTTGGCCCAATTCTTAATTACTTACTTAGGTGATCCCTCATTGGCCGAGTAGGATAGTCTTCCAGGATCAGAATTCTTGTGAGTCTGTAGGTGGCTGTGGAGCCCTATTCTTGATCTGCATCTTCTTCCGCAGTGAGGGCGTTGGTTTCCAGGTGGAAGGCGGTCCCGGTCTGGGTTCACTTGACACGCCTTCCTCTTGGCACATTTCTCTCTTTCACCCTCCATTCGTGCCTCTTCAAATTCTGTAGCACTGCTGGTCACAGCTGACCTCCAGCTGGAGCGCTCAAGGGCTAGGGCTTCCCAGTTCTCAGTGTCTATGCCAGAGTTTTAAAGGTTGGCTTTGAGCCCACCTTTAAATCTCTTTTCCTGTCCACCAACATTACGTTTTCTGTTCTTGAGTTTGGAGTAGAGCAACTGCTTTGGGAGACAGTGGTCGGGCATCCGGACAATGTGGGCGGTCCAGCGGAGTTGATGGCAGAGGACCATTGCTTCAATGCTAGTGGTCTTTGCTTTTTCCAGCACGCTGATATTTGTCCGCCTGTCTTCCCAAGAGATTTGCAGGATTTTCCAGAGGCAGCTGATGGAATCGTTCCAGGAGTTGCATGTGACGATTTGCAGGCATATAGCAGGGTTGGGAGGACCATAGCTTTATAAACAAGCACCTTGGTATCCCTACAGATGTCCCGGTCCTCAAACACTCTCTGCTTCATTTGGAAAAATGCTGCACTCGCAGAGCTCAGGTGGTGTTGAATTTCGGTGTCAATGTTGACTTTGGTAGAGAGGTGACTGCCAAGGGATCAGAAATGGTCAACAGTTTCTAATGTTACACCATTAAGCTGTATCTCTGGCATTGGAAAGGGGTTGGCTAGTGACTGCTGGAACAGCACTTTGGTTTTCAATGACAGGCCAAGCTTCTCGTATGCTTCTGCAAAGGTGTTTACAGTGGCTTGATCTTCTTCTGAATGCACACAGACGACGTTGTCATCAGCATACTGGAGTTCTATAACAGATGTTGTTGTAACCTTGGTTTGACAAAAATGACAACAAGATCCAACAGCTAATTGACAAGAAAAGGAAAGCCTTCCAAACATGGCACAGAGACATCAACTGTGCTGCTAAGAAAAAGATCTACACCAGCGCAAAAGCTGAGGTCCAAAGAAGGACAAGAGAACTCAAGAACATCTGGTGGACAAAGAAGGCTGAAGAAATCCAACACCTGGCAGATAGCCATGATGCTCAGGGATTTTTCAAAGCCACAAAGGTCATCTATGGACCAAGAAACCATGGCATACAGCCTCTACGCTCATCAGATGGAACCAAACTCCTGAAGGACCAAAAATCAATTGCACTATGTTGGAAAGTACACTACAGAAGCCTCCTGAACCTCAGCTCCAATGTGGCCAAAGAGGTTATCCCACAAATCCCGCAACAACAAACCAGGGATGAGCTTGCAGCACTGCCAAGTTTGGAAGAACTCAGCAATGCCATCAGCCAACAAAAAAAATAACAAAGCCAGCGGACCTGATGGGATCCCTGCTGAAATCTATAAAGAGGGAGGACCTGAGCTGACACAACAACTCCACCGCCTCATAGAAAAAGTGTGAGTGACTGAGAAAATCCCAGCAGATTTCAAGGATGCCACCATCATCAACCTCTTCAATAAAGGGGAAAGAACATACTGCGGAAACTATCGAGGCATTTCTCTCCTAACCTCCTGTGGGGAAATCCTTGCAAGAATCTTGCAAACCGCCTTCTGCCCCTCTCAGAAGACACCCTCCCAGAATCCCAGAATGGTTTCTGCCCCTCCAGAGGAACACTGGACATGATCTTCACTGCACGACGGCTCTAAGAAAAATGTAGGGAACAAAATCAACCTCTGTACATGGCATTCATTGACCTTGCAAAGGCATTCGACAGAGTGAATTGCGGCGCTCTCTTGACCATCCTCCAAAAAATTGGGTTCCCAAACAAATTTGTGAACATCCTGCAGCTCCTCCATGATGACATGATGGCAACAGTCTTGGACAGCAATGGCTCCCAAAGTGACCCATTTAAGGCCCAATTCTATTGTTGGTGGGGTTCAAGAGTCTCTTTGATTGTAGATAAACTATAAATCCCAGCAATTACAACTCCCAAATGTCAAGGTCTATTTTCCCCAAACTCCACCAGTGTTCACATTTTGGCATATTGAGTATTTGTGCCAAGTTTGGTTAAGATCTATCATTGTTTGAGTCTATAGTGCTCTCTAGATGTAGGTGAACTACAACTCCAAAACTCAAGGTCAATGCCTACCAAATCCTTCTAGTATTTTCTGTTGGTCATGGGAGTTCTGTGTTCCAAGTTTGGTTCAATTCCATCATTGGTGGATTTCAGAACGCTCTTTGATTGTAGGTTAACTATAAATTCCAACAACCACAGCACCCAAATGACAAATCAATCCTTCCCCCCACCCCACCAATATCCAAATTTGGGCATATTGGGTATTTGTGCCAAATTTGGTCCAGTGAATGAAAATATATCCTACATATCGGATATTTACATTATGATTCATAACGGTAGGAAAATTCCAGTCATGAAATAGCAACAAAAATAATTTTATGGTTGTGGGTCACCACAACATGAGGAACTGTATTAAGGGGTCATGGCATTAGGAAGCTTGACAACCACTGCTGTAGGAGAATTAGTAGCAACCCATCCAAACAAATTCTCCAGGGTGTTTCTGTTAGGACAGAATGCCCTGCTAAAAGTGTTTGGATGTGAAGGTAGATGACAGATTACAACCTCTCCTCTTTGCCCAGAAATAAAAATGTACACACTTCTAATCCTGTGTAAAATACATTATGACTGCATCTACACTTACAATTAATGTAATTTAACACCCCTTTAACAGCCATGGTTCAGTGCTATGGATTTCTGAGGTTTATAGTTTGCTAAGGCACTAATACTCTTTGACCAATAAAGCTAAGTACCTTGTAATACTGCAACACCCATGATTCCATAGCATTGAGCCATGGCACTCAAACTGCATTAATTGTACAATGCAGATGACCCATAATTAATTTCCCCTGAAACCAAGAAACGTCTTTTGCTGGTTTATGTCCCAGGTGGTTTTAGTTATCAAATGAGTCACATCACATTTAAACCAGCTCTTACAGAATGAAAATAAATCCATAAAGTATGTTTTCATTATTTTTGCTCTGAGCAATTTTTAAAATAGCTTGGAGAATAATGTATAGTAACAAAAGAGATACATATAACCTAGCATGCCGGCCTAAATTTAATTCATAGTGGGAAAAATAACATTACTGCAACCTCTTTCTATTAGATGAAATTAATCAGAAGCTTTCCTCCCTTTCTTTCTAAAATTTCCATCATCGTATCTGCACAGTGCTAGGAATCTTCTTAACCAGTGGTGGAATATTAATGTATTCACTTTCATCACTTCAATGAGACAAGACACATTTTTCAATATTGTTACTTTCAGATTAGGTTGTTACCGAAGACACAACATGAGAGGATGATTTGTAAGCAATTGCCTGGCTTTGGTTCTTCTGAACTTTCAGTATTATAAATGCAGAATATGTTGCCCGATAAATGATTAAAAAACAAAAGTACCTAAAAATGCTTATTAATATTGTGAAAGCAGTAAAACTAATCTCTCTCACAAAAATTGACCTGCATCCTTATTACACCAAGCTGCATGATTTGTTCCACAAGCAAAACACAGGACCCAGGTAACATCTTTCCTACCTTATTGATCCATTCTATTGAGCTGGAAGAAGCATTTTTATCCCGTGGCCCATTTATATGGCAAACCCTTAGACGTTTATCTGGGGAAGAGTAATGATGTCATCAGCTGTGCTATAAAACCACCGATTCGATTTTCCACCTTCAAAATAGCGGCATTCCATTTCCTTACCTCCCATAAGGATACAGCTAATTATGCTTTCCTAATTTCCTTCGTTTTATTACACTTGGGCAATATATTTCAAGCACTCAATCTCATTTGTTACCAGTGTGTGTAAATATTCTCCAGCAGTAAAAGCTATGGCATGAGGAGGCCAACTCTTAGGCCTTGGATTTCACTTTCTTTGACAGGGACAGCAAAAAAATTCTGTGTTTTTTTCCATTCAGCCTTTCCGTAATTTCTGAGATTCATAAGTCTCATCACAAATATTGAAGGAATAAAATCAACAGGCTGTATTGATTTTAAAAGTATAAATGTGTTTAGAGAGATAGGTTGCATAATTTTCATTGAATGTATATAGCTTTACATTAGTCTAATCCCCTTTTCATTGTCATAGCTTCCCTTTAAAACCCCCAGAAAGGGTTGTTTTGTGGACACACCGATTTATCAGATGCTTTGATAGATTTTTTTAATTCCCTAGATTTTATTGGACCACTATTGAACAATGATCCCATAGACCAGCGGTCCTCAAAGAAGGCTCTATGGAGCCCTTGGGGCTCAGCGAAGCATACTGAGGAGCTCCATGGTTTCCTCCTTGTCCTCCCTCCTCTTTCCTGCTCCTCTTCCTTCCCCACCTCCCTTACCCCCAAAAGCCTCCCCCCCCCCCTGTTTTCATCACCACCCAGATCCTTTCCCCCTTGCTTTCCTTGCTTCCAAAACCTGATTCCCCTCCCACCACTCATGGAGTGCTCCGATTGTGCTTTTATTTCATGGCAGAAGGGGCTTGGATGGGATAACACATGGCAAATGACAGACTACCAAAACTGTACCTGTTAGAGCAGACAAAAAAAATCAACATCAGACCTCTTGGCTAGTTCAATTGACAAAATACATTAGGAATTGTAGACTTCAAATTCTACATCCAAATCTTCTAGAAGAACTAGAGCCAAACATTGTCGCACAACGAAAACTGAATATAAAAGCTAAGAAAGACATTGCTACCCTCAGTAAAGCCGGCTCAATGAAATGGCTAAGATATTGGTTAACAGCCCAATATCTAAAGACGGAAATGCCTAAACACCTCAGGAGGGTATTTACCAAAACTAGATTTGAACAGTTGGACACAATGGTCAGACATGGAAGGTTTAACCAAGTTCCATAAAATGAACAATTTTGTATCTGTGGAGCAGCAAAGTTAGCAGATCCCTCGGATATGTTGTTTGTTGATTTGTCTTGTCTGATTGTTAATTGTTGTGGATCGATGTTGTTGATCCTGTTTGTTGCATTGTTATGTTTTAATTGCACTGTAAACCGCATTGAGTCGCCTGTTAAGGGCTGAAAAATGCAGTATAGAAATGAAGCAAATAAATAAATAAATAAATAAATAAGATATCACACATGTACTGTTTAGCTGTAACTTGTGTAAAAAAGAGAGAAACCAATACCTTGGACCATACATTATACAAAAGACAAACTGGAATCCTTTTATTAAATTATATTTTTATTGGCCAGGCAGAATGCTAAAATAATGTACAAAATGGCCCTTTCTTCTATTTAAAGCAACTCAGTTGAGAACTTCATATTTTGAGTCGACTGGTGTAAATTGTAGGGGTGATGCAGATATTTGATCTGGATCAGGATCTTCACCTCTCATTAACAGCTTGCTATTTTAACTTTGATTGTAATGTCGGTTGTATGTTATATGTGTATATATTAAATGTGCTTGTTAAATGTTTTTTTAAATGTACTTGTTAAATATTTTGATACGGCAAATGAGCTAATCAATAAAATGTATGCTATCTTATTTTTTATTATTATTATTATTATTATTATTATTATTATTACAAAGGCTGGGTGGCCATCTGTTGGGAGTTCTTTGTGTTTTCCTGCATGGCAGAAGGGGTTTGGAGTGGGTGGCCCCTGGGGCCTTCCACTGAAATACTGTTGAGTTTATATTGGTTGAAATTGTTCTCCATTTTAAATATTGTATTGTTCTTTCTTTCGTTCCTTTTTTATCCTACAAACTAGATGTGCACTGTGCATAGGAATTCATTCATTTTTAAAAAATTAGTACACACAAATACTCTCTGTCTATCTGCTACTGTCTGTCAAATTTTAAAACACAGTACATCAAAATGTTTGCCCATGCCTGATACATATACATGCTATGTAATATAAAATATAATAATATAAGATAAGATAATGATATAATATAAAAACATTTCTTGGAGCTCCATGAGAAACTTTTACTTCAAAATGGGCTAGCGGCTGAAATGTTCGAGTACCCCTGCCATAGACTCGCCACCTGAGAAAAGTTTTGGAAGAAATATTCATTGTTTACCCTAGACATTAAAGTGTCCATAAACAAAAACACATACACGTGCATAGCATTTCTGTTCCTCTGTAATTGTATAGTAGTAGCAGTGGCCTTGGCACCTAGCATCTCTTAGGATTAATGATCATTTAAAGTTAATGGCCCTTAGCTGCACTTTGGGACATCAGCTCCTCCTCAGTTGTCATCAATCCCTAGAAAATGTGCAGTGTCTAAATCATTCCCACTTAATTAGGGAGTATGAAATGGAATGCTAATTGCCAAATTATAGCAAGCCAGACATTGGGCAGGTGGTTGCAAAGACTATCTGGACACAGCCATATCATTTGTTGTCATGTGAAGTTGCAAAGCAGTCTTCTCAACCAGTCTAGTTTGTCCCACCAACCCCCACTCCCAATTTCACTATAGTACCAGTTTTATTCAAAATCACTGAGTGGAGACAGATGCTCAGAATATTTATAATTGGTATACAATGAGAGTGTATTCTAGGGCTGCTCTGGATTTCCAGTGTTTATGGACTTTCAATTCTTAATTAAACTCTATTTCAGATTTTCCATCAATACACACTTAGTTACTACTAAATATGGAGGGATCTGATAGAGTTATCCATGAACTCCATGTTCAGTCTACGAGGCAAAGAAGACACATATCCTAGCACTCAATGTATTTCTCAAATTAGCCCAATATGCTTTTGCCAGACTATTTTATTCACAGACTATTTTAAAAAGGGAAATAATGTGCCTCTCTGTGTATATGTACACACAAATACACACACGTGCATACATGCACACACATCTATAATGATTACAGGGAAATCTTCCTTCTTAAAATTTCTAACTTTATAGAGAGTTAGACAATGAAAATCATTCACATTCAGACCTATAAATGCAGCAGTTTGAAATTACTACTATGCTTGTACATTTGGTAAATGGAAGGGATTTTCATTTAGAGACTATCCTCATTTTGTGATGAATGTGCCAAGCATGAAGGTCTTTCTATAATACATAGTGGACTTGTGAAGTGTCTAAAAATATTTAGTTAAAATACATAATTTAATGCAAAAATTTATTAAAGATCGATATTCAGTTAAAATCTGGACCTTTCTTTTGGGATTGCTAGGTGATCTATCAAAAAGGAACCATGAAAGAATACTTCAGCTGCAAAAATATTTTATACACAGATATGGAAGGACTTATTACCTACGACAGAAGATTGTTAGTAAAATTCAATGATTTGGTAGAAATAAAGTTTTCTTGAAAAACTGGCAAATCTTAATTGATTTTTTTTTAAGGAAAATCATTCTAATGTGATGGTTGATGGTTTTGTTAATTAGTTTGAGCTAAATGTACGGAGTTTAAGGTTTAAAACATATCCACAGAAAAGATAGTTGGAAGTCATCTTTTCCCTCTTTTGTTGATTGTAGTTTTTGTTTTATATATGTGCAAGTAATGTGATAGGTTTTAGCCCAAAAAAACCTATAACAACCCAATGAGATAAGTTTTATATTTTCCCCTGTTTCTATTTTGTATCTATTTTGGCAGTTTTGTGCATAGTTTCTGTAATTTGTATGATTTCTGTGTACTTAATTCAAATGTTCTTTTTATGTTATGTGGATATAAATAATAGGTATTTCAGAGAAACAGCTGAAATCTGTGTTTTGTTTTTGTTTTGAATTTCAGGTGCTCATTCATTCCATTTTTGGGAAGATTTTGGGAGATTCGCAATTTGGAATCTGGAGTTCTGTTACCATTTAGGGAAGATTCAATCAATTCACGCCAATGGGGAAACTGTCAAGGCTCCTCTTTCTGTCATTTTTTTTGGGAGGGGGGAATAGGCTGTTATGAGCACATACACACAAACTGAAAGGAAGTTAGGTGGGTAGGTATTGGTAGGTAGAGTGTACTGGCATTTCAAGTTTCAAAAGCAAGCAAAAGTTAAAAAATAGAATCCTAGTATTGTTAGCAGAGTAAAAATAAAAACAGTCAAAAATTCCTTTCAACTCACCCCCACCCAAACACATGCCCATCCACACCTCCCTTGTTCAATTCGGAAAATAAAAGTTGGAATAAGAAGACAAGATAAGAATATCTGTACTTTTAAAAGTTAGTGCTAGTACTAAAAATCCTGACTAACAGGCAGCAGCACTGCAGAGTCCCAAAGTGCCGGGGCCAGATGGATCTCACCAACCATAATGTCTGGGTTACTGAGGTGGGACCCAGCATCAAAGGGAAATTGGAGGTGGGATGGCCAGACCATGGGTGGGGCAGAAAGGATTCAAGGAATGTATTGTCCTAGGAGTACCAAATGGGCAAATGCTAACAGGCATGCTGCTGTTTTGACCATGCATGTGAGTACTCTTCAGGAAGCCATACAAAGATGCAATAAGCATCCATGTGTCTCACAGCCCTTTCGAGCAGGCCAGGCTGGTCATCAGCCTGGTCCCAAGAAAGAAACCCATTATGCCAACTTTGGGGACTATTTGGACTGTTGAACTGGAGCACTTTGGAGACTGTTGAATTGCACAATTTGGGTACTGTTTGGGACTGTTTTACTGGGCACTCTGGGACTGTTGGGACTGTTGTACTGGGAACTTTTGGGACTGTTGGGAGTGTTGCGAGTTTGTTGGTTACAGTGGGGTCAGTGTTCATGGTGAGGGGAGTGCCCCCCCCCCCTTTTTAGCATGCAACATAGTCCCTGGATCCGACTTGCTTATTCCTCCCCCCATTTGGAGAAGGAAGAGTGTCCAGTGGCTTAGCAGGGGTGAGGCAGGAACAGTGTCCTGGTACTGAGCCAGCTAGTAACAGCAGCACCCCCTGGCATGGTTAAGTGGTATCAGTCAGCAATGGGCTGCCCAATCTCTGATCCAGGACCCATGCATGGTGGCCGGCCCTGTTTCTCATTTGTAATCAATAAACAAGCTGTGGCCTTTTATAATCCCAATACTGTGTGGTTCTTGGATGCTGTAGTGGGAGATAGGTAATCACCCATGTCCATGCAAAAAAAATAATCAAAATAAATAATCTAGACCAGCATCTTCATAAAAGATTGTCTGTCAGCTGTTGGAAATAATGCTATATTGACACTATATTAAAATATATTTTCTGAACTGATTTCATTGGAGTCTTCCATTCAAGTCTGGAACTTAAGTATGTAGAAATGGATATTGTAAGTAGATTCAGAACGATGAAGTATTTACTTGTGGTTTTTTGTTTTCCTACATGTTTTATACTAACCAAATAAATCTTTGTCCCATTCCTGTTCATCATTATAATGCATTTCACATTTCCATTTCCCCTAAAGCCACACTCAGCTATTAGTAGATTGCCATTATCCCATCTTATATCAATTAACAAAGCAAATGAGGAAAGAGCAGGATATAAATCAATTCTCCATGCAAACTAGTATACTTTGCAGATTGAGTTTTCATGACCAATAGATAATCCCTAAAGCTTTGTTGGTAAAGAGATTCCGTCTTATTAGAAAGTGTGGTTAAAAGTTAATACATACTCCATTACCTTTAGTGTGCTATTTCTATGGAAAGGAGGAAAACTGAAAGGGTTTTTTAAACAATAACATTATGTTTCCATTTTAATGGCCATGGTTGCATGCTATGGGATGTTGGAATTGGTTGAATTTAGAATTCTCAACCTTAAGAGCTCTAGTGCCCATTAAACTACAAAATTCAGTATTCAATATGTTGTCGCCATGGCACCTAAAGCAGAATTGTAGTGCTATATCTGTGTAATGCCAGATGACCCCCATATAGTGTTCCTACCACTGCTCAGTTTTATGTGGCTTCAGCAAATCCATTTAAACATAAAATGTATGTTCTATGATTTGCTTCCTTCCTGCAAGGACTCTGCAGAAGTGGAGTAGAAAAGGCTGAGGTTTGTGCCAAAGGGAATAAGAACTAGAGATAACAGAAAAAGGCAATCCTAACAGACTTTAAATTAGTCCCACCTCAACACATTGAAAGAGAAAAGCATTGGTAACCATTAGGCTTGCACAAAATCTTGGATTAAAATCAGAACTCGGACCTGATTTGTTAAATTTCTGCATACGAAGGGAGTTCTGAGGCATGCAGGAAAGGTGTGTGTGTGGTGGTGGTGGTGGGGGGGGGGGGGGTGGGTTACAATTTGAATCACTTACCCATTTTCCCCATAAATGTTCTGTAATGTTTGGATGTCTCCCAAGGTCATTTTAATTTTCAGTAACCATTAAGCAACTTTGGTAAAGTCTAACTTAAATTGCTTTTAAAATCTCATTCCTTTGTTCCCATCTTTGCCAGTGCTACCATAAGGAAGGCACTGTGTATGTGGCTAATCACAGCAATCCTAACTGTAGTTTGGGAGGGCCAGGCCTCCAATGGTAGAGATTGCAAAAGGTCCTGCCATAAACTACATTTCCCAAAATACAAAACTGATCAGAAGTCAAATGATGCCTGAAGAACCCAAATAGCTGACTGCAGCAGTTGCCGTTTAGAGTTTGTCTAAATAAAATAAACAAAATGACTGAATCTGCAAAGAGGTCTAAAATAAGTAAGCATTAAGCAACTTTTGCAAAGCCAAGAGAACATAAACTGCTTTTAAAAATCAATACTTTGGCTTAATTGTCATGAGCATGGCACTGGGGGGGGGGGGGCAGCAGCCATTTAGAGTCAGTAATGATAAAATAAAATTATTGAATCTGCAAAGAGAACTAAAAGTAAGTAATCATATAAATCTCTGCTATGTTGAAGTTATGTGGTTAATTTTGTGCCATTCAATGAGTGGCTTACATATGGGATAGAATGTCTACAAGACATAAAAGCAAGGGAAAAGGCAGAACTACTTAATGCCTTCTTTGCCTCGGTCTTCTCACAAAAAGAAAGTCATCTTCAACCTCAGCAAGAGGGAGTGGATGAGGGATTAGAGGACATCCAACCCCAAATTGGGAAACAAGTCGTCCAGGAATACCTGGCCGCTGTAAATGAATTCAAGTCCCCAGGGCCAGATTAACTACACCCAAGAGTACTGAAGGAACTAGCGGAAGTCATTTGGGAACCATTGGCAATCATCTTTGAGAGTTCTTGGAGAACGGGAGAAGTTCCAGCAGACTGAAGGAGGGCTAATGTGGTCCCAATCTTCAAGAAGGGAAAAAAGGATGACCCAAACAATTACCGTCCAGTCAGCCTCACATCGATACCAGGCAAGATTCTGGAAAAGATTATTAAGGAAGTAGTCTGCAAACAGAAAGAAATGAGGTCATTGCTAATAGTCAACATGGATTTATCAAAAACAAGTCATGCCAGACTAATCTGATCTTTTTTTTTATAGATTTACAAGCTGGGTAGATGCGGGGAATGCCGTGGATGTAACGTACCTGGATTTCAGGAAGGCCTTCGACAAGGTCCCCCATGACCTTCTGGCAAACAAACTAGTCCAATGTGGGCTAGGCAAAACTACAGTGAGGTGGATCTGTAATTGGTTAAATGGACGAACCCAGAGGGTGATGCTCACCAATGCTTCCTCTTCATCCTGGAAAGAAGTGACGAGCGGAGTGTCGCAGGGTTCCGTCCTGGGCCCGGTCCTGTTCAACATTTTTATTAATGACTTAGTTGAAGGGTTAGAAGACATGATCATCAAGTTTGCAGATGACACCAAATTGGGAGGGATAGCCAATACTCCAGAGGACAGGAGCAGGATTCAAAATGATCCTGACAGATTAGAGAGATGGGCCAAAACTAACAAAATGAAGTTCAACAGGGACAAATGCAAGATACTCCACTTAGGCAGAAAAAAACGAAATGCAAAGATACAGAATGGGGGACAATGCCTGGCTTGAGAGCAGTACGTGTGAAAAAGATCTTAGAGTCCTCGTAGACAACAAGTTAAACATGAGCCAACAATGTGATGTAGGGGCAAAAAAAGCCAATGGGATCTTGGCCTGCATCAAGAGGCAGTAATACTACCCCTCTATTCTGCTTTGGTTAGACCACACCTGGAATATTGTGTCCAATTCTGGGCACCACAATTCAAGAGAGATATTGACAAGCTGGAATGTGTCCAGAGGAGGGCGACTAAAATGATCAAAGGTCTGGAGAACAAGCCCTATGAGGAGCAGCTTAAGGAGCTGGGCATGTTTAGCCTGAAGAAGAGAAGGCTGAGAGGAGATATGGTAGCCATGTATTAATATGTGAGAGGAAGCCACAGGGAGGAGGGAGCAAGCTTGTTTTCTCCTTCCTTGGAGACTAGGACGCGGAACAATGGCTTCAAACTACAAGAAAGGAGATTCCATCTGAACATGAGGAAGAACTTCCTGACTGTGAGAGCCGTTCAGCAGTGGAACTCTCTGCCCCGGAGTGTGGTGGAGGCTCCTTCTTTGGAAGCTTTTAAACAGAGGCTGGATGGCCATCTGTCAGGGGTGATTTGAATGCAATATTCCTGCTTCTTGGCAGGGGGTTGGACTGGATGGCCCATGAGGTCTCTTCCAACTTTTTGACTCTATGATTCTATGATTCTAAGGCAATCAATTAAAACAAAAACACAATTAAAATATGAGCATCATTAAATCCAACAATCCAGACAAAAACATAATTAAACATAAGAGTATAAAACATCTGCACTGAAACTCCATCAGACAAAGTTCAACAAAAAACCAATGACCAGAATCACTAAAATGGAACATGTGGTGAGCTCCATGCCTCTACATGCTTGAAAAGAGGCTGAAGTGTCCTATGAGGGGGAAATTTCTCAATGTGATGAGGTCACATTGCTGGAGTTCCCTCCTTTCAGAGCGCTTCTGCCTCTTTTCAATGACAGAGAGCTGTGCCCGACAGTCATAAGTAGCTTAACTCATGTGATGAGTTGAGTGCCACTCCACACTTGAAAAGAGGCTGAAGTGTCCTATGAGGAGAAAATTTCTCAATGTGATAAGATGGTAAGTTTGAGACAAAGACCTGCAGATCACCACTGCCTGAAGTGGAGCAAGCTAAAGTTAATTTGAAGCAACTTGAAATTAAATGGTTCGGTGTGATGCAAGAGGAGGGATGCATGATTAGTACAGGACAAGTTGGCATAAGTGAAAGCCAAAATGGTTGTGGTTTTCTCACTTTGTGTCTGGTTCATCCCTGAACTCAGCACCAAAAATATCACTGCATGTAAGATGTAGTTTAGCTACCAACTCATGAGAGTCAAAGGCCTGCGCAGAAATGAACAGCTGGCTAGTTGTTTTCTGAATTGGATGGAAAAACTATTCCCATTTTTCTTTTGTATCATTTGCCAGTCCCTCCCAATGCAAACAAAAAGAAACCCTAACCTTCCCTCCTAATGGCACTGTCATTTCACATCTCACTCTTTTTCTCTTAATGCCATGAATATTCTCTTCTTTTTCTTGCCTCTAACAGAAGCAAAGTAATGCACATTTTGCTAATTGTGTTGCCAGACTCATTGTTCTGTGCCAGATCATCTCAAAATATCAATTCCTTGCATTTCCGTTTTTTTAAAAAAAGCCTTTAACTTCATTCCACACATTGCTTATCCTGAGGCTTGCAGATTACATAATGAGACAAAAAGTGCCTATTTCCAACCTCCCCACTGTGTGTTAATTAAGAATGTGTTTGGGAGGTAAGAGATTGCTGCTAAGGTTCAATTGATTTGATTTTGGATGGTCCACAGACACCAAATGCTTATAATCCTTCATAAGCAAATGCACATTCATGAAATAAACTTGGCAGTCACTTACAAAACACACTGAGTGTAATTAAGAAATGAAAACATATTAGTGGTGACTGCTTTGCATAATCACCACTCATAAGCAGCTACTCCTTGCAGTGAACAGGAAACCATACTTTCTGAAACAAAATGCTCATTTAGCATTACTGCTATGTGAAATTGTTCCTCGAGGTATCCATCAACACCATAGGCTATAGCAGTTCTCATCCTATTACCGCCTGCTATATTGGCTTACTTACTGTGAAGTGACGGCACAGCAGATAGCATTCTAAGTTGGTCACTATCTTTACTGCTTGATTAATATTGTCCTCCCTATATATTTCCTTATTTATTCTGCTAGAATGAGATCAAACCTTTGTCCACTCAGAATTTCACACTCTGTGAATTTCTTTGTGTTTGAATCTGTAGTGCGTTCTCATTCAAGCACTTGTATTTGTGAGATGGCATGATTTATATAAAAGATAAGAATTGCCAATAAAGTAGAAGAAAAGCAGAAGACCACATTAGAGGTGAATAGACTCATTCAAGAAAACCAGAGCTCTGAGCTTGCTAGCAGAGCTCTTGATGACCAATGTTCAAAGACACCTTTCATTCATAGGAATAACATAAAAGAGAGCCTACTTAACAGCAAATAGCAACGACAGCAATCTTTAGTCAGGACTGGCTGACAGGATTCCAGCCACTTTATGGGATAGGTGTTGCAACTTTTATACCAAAGTGTTGAAATGATTATTCAATAAAGTTGAAGTTTCTTTCACTCTGTTTTTTCTTCCTAGCACTTTTATTTTCCACAGGAGTACAAGATTAAAATGAGGAGTCCTCCATACATAACTTGTCACAAATAACAGCATAATACAAGATATTACAGATAGTATCATGATGCATGAGGGGAAAACTTGGGCAGGAATATTTACCAATTCTACTAGCATTTGTCTGACAAGTCCTGATGCGTCCAGCTCCTGGAATACTTATGAATCAACCTCAATCTCAGCTATGCCAACTAATATCTGTGATGTGTTGTAGCTATAGCTATAAATGACCTCCTAAACCAACATAGACTATAGATTACTTATCCACAATGCAGAGTTTATCTAAGAGAGAAAAATGATACTTCTTTTGCAGGACAAGTCTTCAAGACTTCGGTTTTACTTCTGATTCAGACAAATTTGCAACCAAAACCAATGATCAATTAAAATTTGCCTAAGCAAGCAAAAACAGAGAGAGGTCACAGCATTTAGTGAGTTTTAGTTGGTTGTCTCCAAGGTCTGATGGAGGAATTTAGAGCAACATAATCAATAGGCCTGTGCAATCAATAAAAAATGTTTCAATACGCCTTACTAATTTAGGGGGTGGCAGCAAATCATTTCTAAAGTGTTTCTAAAATATCATAAGGGACCTGTATTGTAACTATAACTATATAATGAAATTTTTGTTCCTTTTTGTTATGTAATTGTACAAATGGGGAAGCTTTGGGACTCCTTTCTATCTCATTTTTAGAGCTGTCAGGATTAAACTTGCTACAATTGTAGAATGCAATGCCCCCCCCCCCCCCCCAGGTTTCAGAACATTTCACACATCTACACATCTACTGATTTTTGGGCATTTAAAAAAGGTTTTATGAACAACATTATTTTTTTTAAAATCTACAAGAGTTATTTCCTTGGATTTCTATTTTTAATGATACAGCATAATCAGGGCATCATTCACTTCAAGTTTCAGAATGATTTGCATATCCACCAATTTTAGGCAGTTTTAACCAACATAAACTTATCAATATTATTTCACTAGAAGATCCCATGGACCATCCAATCCAATGCCTTCTGCCAGGCAAAGAAAAGCATAGCCAAAGCAACCCCAATAGATGCCCATCCAGCCTTTGATAATAATAAGAAACCTACTAGGTAAACTTTGGAGTTACTGCCTCTCAGCTTAGCCTACCTCATAGGGTTGGTTCAACTCCCAACAAGAAGCTTTCCCTCTACTGCGCAGCTGTGGAGGGAGAGGGGTTTTCCTCCACCCTCTAAGAGAGAAACCTAGTTTTGGTTGGAACTATCTGGAAGGGGGCAGAGCCAGGCTCTCTGCTCTGGCCGGCCCCCTTCCTCATTCTGAAGCTGAGCATCGACCCACCACTCCTGCCCATTAAACAGTATATTAGGGTTGCTATTAGGGGGCCGGGTAGGAATTTTCCCCCTCCTATGTTCTAAGAGAGTTTTTTGCCTACCCTATACTGTTACAAGGCAAATTGGGATGGTGTGCCATTAAATAGGTGTTCACGATAAACAGTTAGGAAAAACTAAAATTTGGTATACGCCAAAGGAACCCCCTTCAGGGGTGAAGGCCATTAACTAAAACACTCACCTAAGATTCAATTTGATGAAGTGAGGGGAATTATAATGCCCTAGAAATGGAGAAAATATGGTCTCAGATACACTAAGAGAGACTTCTCTGACACATTTCCTTCAGAGGTTGCCTAGATTGGGTGTCCAGGGGACCCGTGTGTTTTGCCCTAACTAGCTGAGGGACAGGCCAGACAGGGAGGCTACCCGGCTTTGCCACCAAGTTCAAGATCCATAGATTGAGATCCAGTCAAAGCTAAACACGTAACAATAAATAAAAGTTGCCCATATTTTAAACCCAAATACTGGTATGTGTCTCGTTATTTCGGGGGTTGGCAGGCAATCCCCTTTTATCTCGAAATCCCTTCAGAGAATGAACATGGGTTTCCCCCCACCAAAACATTCAGGGAGGAGGAAGAGGAATGAGGGATAAGCAGAATTCTGGGAAATGTAGTTTGGGAAGACGAGGAGCCCTGTGGCAGAGAATTCAAAAGGCCCCACCCTAAACTACATTTCCCACAATTCTGCTCACTTCCCGCATTAAAGCATCAATGTGAGTATGGTCTCTGCCTGTCTCTCTCTGGGCTGGCCATGTGCATGAGGGGCTTCTTCCATGCCCAGCCACCCAGCCAAGCATCCCTCTCACCTGCCCCCCGCCCCCTTTGGGGAAAGAGACCTGGGGCCATTTGGGGGAATCAAACTCAGAGCTTTTTGGAGGAGAAATGGCACCAGCAACAGATACCTGGAGCCATTTATGAGACTTGCATAACTCTTATGAAAAGTCATAGGTCAGTGTTTTGAATCTTAAGTTTTTTGCTTGAACACTTCCTGCATTTCTTAATATTGCGTCATGTATATGTATCTTACAAAATACACCCAACATACGAAGTACAAGCAATTTTTTTGCACAGACCTAATAATAAATGAAGAGGAGGGAATACTAGAGGATCTAGTATCTGGCCCTACCCACTGTGCTGGACACACACTTGACTTGGTTTTCTGTCAGGGTAGGGAAGAGGGTGGCAGTGTGGAGGAGCCGTCAATCACTCCTTTGCCATGGACCGACCACCACCTGATCAGGTTTAGACTCTCTGCAACTCCTAACCTTCGCAGGGGTGGTGGACCCATTAAGATGGTCCGCCCCAGGAGGCTTATGGATCCAGAGGGATTCCTGACGGCTCTTGGGGATCTTTCCGTCTCCTCAGTAGGTGATTCTGTCGATTCTGTCGATGCTCTGGTCTCCCATTGGAATAATGAGTTGACTAGGGCAATAGACACGATTTATTATTATTTATTTATTTACTTCATTTGTATACCACTCTCTCTCAGCCCGTAGGCGACTCAGAGCGGTTTACAACCAAATCAGTATACAAAGTGCACAACATTAGCATTTAAAACAGTAATCATGATAACTACATCAATATAACAATACATCAATACATCAATAAACAACGATACATCCATATAACTAATCCATCACGTCTCATCAGTAAAGTCATAATCCGATCTCCTTGCCCATTATTCTATGTTCCAATAGTCAATTACTTAGTTGCACTGCTTAATTAAACGCCTGTTCAAAGAGCCAGGTCTTCACTCTTCTCCTGAATGCCAGTAGGGAGGGGGGCGATCTAATGTCTGCGGGAAGGGCGTTCCACAGCCGAGGGGCCACCACTGAGAAGGCCCTGTCTCTCGTCCCCGCCAGCCATGCTTATGAGGCTGGCAGGATCGAGAGCAGGGCCTCCCCGGACGATCTTAATGTCCTAATTGCTCCGATTGCTCCGGAGCGCCCCCTCTTAAGTAGCCGAGGTAAACCATCTCCTTGGTTCAATGAGGAGTTGGCAGCGATGAAGCGAACAAAGAGGTGGCTAGAGAGCGTGTGGCAGAAAAAACCTAGCGAGTCAAAGCGAACACGCCTATGCCTTTATTTAAGGGCATATGGCATGGCAATAGAGACCGTACAAAATTCTTGAAACTAAATCCAGACAAGACAGAGGTACTCCTGGTCAGTTGAAAGGCCAAACAGGGCATAGGGTTACAGCCTGTGCTCGACGGGGTTACACTCCCCCTGAAGGTGCAGGTTCGCATCTTGGGAGTGATCCTGGACTCATAGCTGAGCCTGGAACCCCAGGTCTCAGTGGTAGTCAGGGGAGCTTTGGCACAATTAAAACTTGTGCGCCAGCTGCACCCGTACCTTGGGAAGTCTGACTTGGCCATGGTGGTCCATGCTTCTGGTTACATCCCATTTAGATTACTGCAACACTCTCTACACGGGGTTGCCTCTGAAGACTGCCCAGAAGCTCCAATTAGTCCAACGAGTGGCAGCCAGATTACTAACAGGAGCGGGGTACAGGGAGCATACTACTCCTCTGTTGTGCCAGCTCCACTGGCTGCCAATTAGCTTCCGAGCACAATTCAAAGTGCTGGTGTTAACCTATAAATCCCTAAACGACTCTGGCCCAGTTTACCTGTCCGAACGGATTCTCCCCTATGAACCATCAAGATTGTTAAGATCGTCTGGAGGGGCTCTACTATTGGTCCCACCACCCTCGCAAGTGTGTCTGGTGGAAACGAGGGACAGGGCCTTCTCGGTGGTGGCCCCTCGGCTCTGGAACTCTCTCCCACTGGAGATTAGAACTGCCATCTCTCTCCTGACTTTTAGAAAACAGGTGAAAACTTGGCTCTGGAAACTGGCATTTGACGAGTGAGTCAATAACTTGTAGCTATATGGATGGATGGTGATGAACAACGATTTTATTGTGACGACTTGGCCACTGTAATTATATGATTGTATTTTTTGGTATTTTAATATTTTAGTGTATTACAGAATGTGGTGTTTTTAAACGATTGTTTGTGATGTTGTTGGAAACCGGCCTGAGTCCCTCTACGGAGGTGAGAAGACCAGTATATAAAAGTTCTAAATAATAAATAAATGAATAAATAAAATACAGGTAGAACTACTCCCAAGGTTACAATGAATATTTGTGATTTTAACTAAGAGCAAACATTATGTTTTTCCATTTTGACTTAGGGGACCTGAATATGTTAATCATCTTGTCTGTGAATTTGCAATGTATTAAGCAGAATTAGTTGTGTGACTGAATACTAGGATGTATTTTGTGGATGGGAGCTTGACAGACATGGAGCTGATACTAAAGGAGATGCAGCATCAGGATCTTGAACAAAATACTGTGGTCATTAACAAGCAGCACTAAGGCTAGGTATTAACTGAATGGAAACCAGGAGAAGCTGCCTTACATTAATTGGATCCAACTATTTGCTCACCTCTGCCTGGGATATTGTCTACTGGTAGTAGCTCTCCAGAATTTTAAACATAAACCATTTTTGTATCAACTGTATCAACTATTATCTTTTTAAAAAGAAATGGGAAGGGAAAACCATTGAGAGCTCCTGGCTGATCCTCTTTCCACTCACTCAGCAAGAGGACTTGCCATTAAAGCAGGAGTAGGAATTGTATGACTATTTCGATTATGTTGGATTTAATCTCTCATAAGCCCTTGGCAGCAAAGAATGTCAGAAGCTATAGTTAAGTTATCTGGAAGGCAGGACGTTTCCCCCCTCTGCCTTAAAAGAACAGAAAAATTAACCACAATCCTAGACCATATACTTAAATCTAAGGGTCCTGAAGACTAAACCATAACCTAAATTCTCATTGTGATTATTATCTCATTGGCCAGTTTCTTCACATGATATTTTCTGGCACTATTCGTACATTTATATTAAACACTTAAGTCAGTTTCATATTGGTATCGAAGAAAATAGTTTTGCTGTGTAGATGATGACTAGGGCTGTGCGATTGGTAACAAAATGTTTCAAAACTCATTACAAAATTAGAGGGTGCTGGTGCTTTGTTTCTAAAGTTTTTTTTAAAGTATCATTAGTGAAAATGTTGTTACTATAACGAGAGTAATGAAATGTCATTACTCTTTCATTATAGTAATTGCACAAGTGGGAAAAATTCAGGGGCACTTTTCTCCCTCATTTTTATAGCTATTGGGGTAAAACTTGCTACAATGGTAGGACACATTTACCACTGTTAGCTCATCAAGTTTCAGAATGCTTCACTTATCCATGGAGTTTAGGGGAATTTTGGGTTTTTAGAAACAACACTTAAAAAAACTACAAGAGGTATCTCCTTTGGTTTTCAATAAAATGACACAAGATAACAGGAGACCATTCCTCACAACTTTCAGAAATATTCATACACCTACTGATTTTAGGAAATTTGATTTAAAAACCTTTTAAAAAGCCACAACAGCAATCTCATTGAATGCCATATTAACCAACAGAGCTTCCATTTAGGGGTTATTCCCAACCCAGCACAGAGATTTACTTATAGAAGTATCAGTCACTTTGCAGAATCAGCAATGTATTGGAACTCTGACTGGCTGCTGCTATGGAGGGACAAATCTCTATCCTATCCTGATTGAAGCTTTCCGATGCTGAGCAGAATTCTGAGGAATGTAGTTTAGGGCAGGGCCTTTTGAATTTTTTTTTTAAGTATCCTTGCCTTCCCAAACTACATTTCCCATAATTCTCTGCATTCTCAGTCTATTTCCCAGCAAACTCTGCTTTCTGCCTGCTGCTTCCCTCTCCTAATGGTGAGAGGTCATTAATTTAAAGAAGAATGGCAGCATTTTTGGCTTTGCTTTGCTTGCTTGCACTGACAATGAAACTGAGGCTTCCAGGGTTTATAAAATTCAATCAAAAAAGTATTGGGAAAGTTTTGATTCTTAAGTCTTTGGCGTGGGCACATTAACATGTTGGATATTGTGTTATAAGTATGAATTTAATGAATTTACTCTGACTTACAAGGACTAATGATATGCCCTAATGATTACATAGAAAACCCTAGAACTAGTTTAAGACCTGCATGATGATTACACAAACCACAGAGTGCTGGTGCGCATTAAGGACTTTGTCACGTGTTTTTGGGCTGTTTATTGTCAAGCCACCACAGTTTAAAGCTAGCTAGCTTCAAATGGTATTACATGGTTAGTGTAGAGGGTGCAAATGACAAAATATACACTTTCTGGTGGACTGGGTTAAAATGAAATAGATCCCAGCTTGGAATATTACTTTACTGTAGTGCAGTACTCAAAATCTCTAAGCCAGCATGGCCACTAGGCATGCTGATTTGGATATTGTCATTGCCCAGTTTTCCAAACTCTAACTTAAATTGGGAAGAGGGATTTCCAATATTTCCTGACCACATGGGACTCCAATTTTCCCAATGCAATCATAGGAATGAATATAGGTTTGAGCTACTTTAAAAACTTAGACATTTGGCAATATCTCTTGCATGATGGTGGTGATGGGGGTAATGTTGTTGATGATGTTTCTGCCTTACTACCATTACGTTGTCTGATATATGCTCATATTTATACTGCAGACAATTTTTACAAGTTGCAGACCTTGCATGTGGCAGAAATATAAACTAGTCATAAGTGATTTTAATGTTTGTGTATATTTATGGTATTATGTCCTGGCATTGAATGTTTGCCATATATAGGTTGTGCTCCATTCTGAGTCCCCTGCTGGGTGAGAAGGACGGAATATAAATGTTTAAAATCTATATCTTCTATATATATAATAAAAGTCAGTGTTTGTATGTATGTATGCGTGCGGTGGACATAGGTGTATGTGGCACCTTTCTGATTGGCTGCCACTGTGGTTCAATCTGCATAAGGCTTCTGATTGGCCATCCACAACACTTCAAAACTCTCACGTGGCTGAGAAGGGAAAGGAAATTTACATATGGTATTTGATTGGCCATCTTCAACAGGAGCCCCTGGTGGCGCAGAGGGTTAAACCCCTGTGCCGGCAGCAGGCATGTAGCCGGGGGGGGGGGGGGGGGCTTGAGGGGCTTCAGCCCCCCCCCCCCGAAATTTTCATGGTGGTTTGCGAAAAGGCCTTACTGGTGCATTATTTAAACTGTTATGTTTATTCATATCATGATCTGATCACCATAATCAATATATCCCATATGCATGGGGGTATTGGGGTAATGGTACAAAAGGTTTGCTAGGCTAGACCCTCTTTCACTCAGACTCAGCCCCCCCCCCCCGAAACTCAGCCCCCCCCAAACCCCCCCCCTGAAAATTTTTTAGCCCCCCCCCAAAACGAAATCCTGGCTACGGGCCTGGCCGGCAGGACTGAAGATTACAAGGATGGTAAAAGATCAAAACATCCTGGCGTCCCCTGGGCAGATGGCTTGGCTTATGTAATGTGATGATGATGTTTTTATTGTACTAATATTTTAATGTAAAATGATGATGCATTGTGCTGTTTTGTATATTACTGTATATGAACACATGTTGTGAACCAGCCTGAGTCCTCGGAGGTGAGAAGACCGGTATATAAAACTTCTAAATAAATAAATAAATAAATAAATTTCTCACACCAGAAATGACTTGCAGTTTCTCAAGTCGCTCCTGACACGACAAAAAACAAAAACAAACATTCTAACATTCTGAAGTGGATGAGAAGAGAAAGGAAAGGGCCTGAGGGATTTGCCGTACCTTCACTCACTCTACATCCTACTGCAATTTGGAGGATAATGGACCATGGATGATGGGACTTGCAGTTCCATCACTCACTTTCTGATCGCTGTGACCTTCATCCAATGACTGATTTAGACTAAATTTGGCACATAGACCTCTCATGACCCACTTTACGTCCTGGTGTGGTTTGCCTGGGGATGGACCATGGATTATGGGATTTGCAGTACCTTCGCTCAATTCCTGAGACCACTGCAACCCTCATACAATTACCGATTCAGACCAAACTTGGCTCACTGAGTCTCCATGATGCACTCTACATCCTGCTGTGGTTTGGCGGAGGATGCACCATGGATGATGGGACTTGCAATACCTGTACTTCCTTCCTGAGACCATTACAACTGCCAACAATGATGGATCAAGACCACAATTCACAAAGAGAGCCTGCATGACCCACTCTACATTTGGAAGTTTGGAAGAATTTGGAGATGGATGATGGGACTTGCAGTAACTTCACTCACTTCCTGAGACCACTGAGACCCTCGCCAATGACTGATCAAGACCAAACTTGGCACACAGAGCCCCCATGACCCACTCTACATCCTGGTGCACTTTCGAGGAGGACAGACCATGGATGATGGGACTTCAAGTACCTCCACTCACTTCCCAAGACTGCTGCAACCCTCATCTAATGACCGATCAAGACTTAACTTGGCACACAGAGCCCTCATGAGCCACTCTTCATCCTGGTGCTGTTTGGAGGAGGACGGACGATGGATGATGGGACTTGCAGTGCCTTCAGTAACTTTCTGAGAGCACTGTGAGCCACATAAAATAACTGATAAAGACCAATCTTGGCACACAATGTCTTTTCAAATAACCCAGGCACCGCTGGGTCCACAAGCTAGTAAAATAATGAAATTGAATGAATTCTTCAGCAAGAGGGTTTAAAACTATTCACTCAGTTTATTTAAGCTTTTTGGCAGTGACAATTAGAGGCCAAAGGAAGGTTATTTATATTTTTAGAGACCAAACTGCTGAGTTGGTTGCTATCAGCACCATGCACGGCACTGTTGGTTGGTTTTCCTCAGCTCAACAGCATGTCTTATCTCCTTGTCATGCTGCTCTTTTTGCATCACTGAGAGGGACAAATACTGCTGAACCAAAATGAGCAATAAACAGCCTTAATATGAAAAATTGAAAGAAGGTTTTCAAACTTAACACCACCCACCCACCTAATGGCAATTTCCACAGAAAAGACATTGTGTGAGAACATAAATTTAGCTGATAAAAAGAGTACACAGAATTCCTCCTTTTGGTGATGATACTGAGGGTTTGGTAGGTAGATGGGATGGATAGGTTGAAATGTTTATTTATCTTCTTGATAATTCCTTCCTGCTTTGCCTATGCTGCTAGTGCCTTTAATGTTTCCTATAGTTTGCCCAGTCAATCCTCCTACCTCCTATCATATGGTATCCTAGCTCGTCTTTATGCTCTTGAAACATCTTCCCATCTTACATTAGTTTTGGCATCCTTATTCAAATTTTCATGAATTCTTTTATCAAAAGGAATGGCACATATAAAGTTTGAAGAGAATGCCTAAAAGAGCTTTTTCAACAACAAAAAAACTCCTGGCCATCTGAAAATAGTGTGTCTGGGACAAATCTGTACACACAAACATGGGTAAAGCTTATAAGGAAGATGTGATGAAGCTTCTTTTGTGGATACATGTAGCTCCAAATGTGGTGCTGGGGAAGAGATATACAGCTACTACAATGACCACAAACAGATCATCAATTGGTCAGCAGGAAAAAGAAGTGATGCTTACTATCAGTAGGCAGTATAAAATAGGAAGTCTGCATTGTGGTTGGAAATATTCAATAAAAGAAGCCGTAAGCCACAGTTTAGAAGACCTGACTATTAAGGACAGCATTTCTCAGAGGTCTTTTATTCATAGGTCACAATAAATCGAAACCAACTTTGTAGTACATAATAATGAAATGGTGGTGGATGGTCAAGGGTTTTCAGTTTTCAACTCACATAAAGTCAGTTCCTAAATATTCATTAAGTTGTTTGAATTTAACTTCTTAGTAAATGAACCATCAAGATATTTTTTGGCCTAGGTAAGCCACGAAAAATAATGCTGAAACACCAAGTGAGGTGTTAACCAAGAATATTTGGGAACCTCTGTCCAACCCTATTGAATATGTAGTGATCATGGGTAGAACTCTAGAGTATGCATTCTGTGTCTGTGACTGTGAATTCCAGTCATTCATAATAATGAAAATAACAATACCAATAAATGTATCCTTAGATAGTCATTCAACTGACAACATAAGACAGCTAAAGTTGGTTCCTTGGACTTGTAATGAAAGCAGAAAGTGTGTAGCAACCTGAGAACATATTACACTAGCTGAAACAAATCAGCTTCATAACTGGTTTTGTTTTTGTAACATTCAAATCTCCCTTTGGTATGTTTTCAAGGATAATCTTATTTCTAAATGTTTTTGAAAGTCTGAAAAATCACTATATACAATCTCATATAGAACATTTCATATAGTTATGACTCAGTATCATATGTCACTCTTGATTTCTGATTCTATAAAGAAGATATCTAAAATGATTTATCTTAAGTATTCTTTCATACTGCACTTATGTCATTATCGATTACCTTTAAGCTTCATATTCTTTGACTAGAAGAAATGCAGAATGGCACAGGAAGCAAAAGTATCTACTGAAAAGGTAGCTGGCAATTGTATAAGAGGAGCTGGTGATGAAAGAAATAATTGATGTCAAAGTTGTATTGTCAAATTTCAGTTATGGACACACAAATAATTGAGCTTGTAGTTTTATCAATAAAGGCTAAAACCCATATCTTGGACAGTCATTCAATTGTAGAATCACGGAGTTGAAAGAAACCACAAGGGCTAGCCATTCTCACACTCTGCCATGAAGGAAAATATAATCAAATCATTCCGGACAATCAAAACAGCTGGCTATGGCAAAGACACCTCTCAAGTTTGCCTAGAAAGTCCTCAGAGGGGAAATGACTTCTTTCAGGTCCTCTGTCCTTATTGCTGGGAAACATAGACAGTGCTCCCATCATTGAGTCTCTATCAAGTTCATTGCTTCCATTAGTTTACATTTGCCAGTGCATTTTGAGATAGTGCCCAGATCATTTTTGCTATGGGAAAATTTTGTCAGGCATTGGACGTACTTTGTGTTTACAGGAATACATGTCTTCCTTTGAACTGTATGGTATCGCCCATTAAACGTAATTACTCAATAACTGCTTGGAATTTCCATTTGAATTTGCCAGTGTTTGCAGGTGTTTCCATGAATATCTAATTAAAGGTACCAATGAGTCAAGTCAGTGTGCTTAAAAATGCTGGACAGATTTTTTGTGTGTTTATTTTTATTGGCTTTTAAGGGTCTAAAAATTAGTTTTTTCCTAGATATTTGCATGATAATTCAAAGGATTTAAATCACAATTTAACACATTGTGCACATCCCACTTCTTCGATAATGATGAGTAGTGGAACTATGAGCTTTGAGAAGGAAATTGATGCATGCACATTGTAAGAACATTTACAGCTATTTACAAGGGGGAGGGGGAGAGAACAACAGGTGCACCGAGTACAAAGCAGCTCCTAAGAACTAACACAACGATGTTACAATAGCATACTGCAAGGAACATATAACTGAGGCCCTTCCACACTACACAGTTATGGCATGTTAACTACCATGACGATGTATTCCAGAATCCTAGGATCTGCAGAATAAAAAGGAATTTAGAATTCTTGGCCAAAGAGTCATGCCTATGACAACAGCATTACATACAACCAACCTTTTAAACAATAAATGACTCATTCAAAGGCATTTTCATGGTCTGAAACACAAATTAATCTGTTGGCAAGTGATAGTAAGGGTGTTTGATCTCCATACCCCCAAGGTGTGAATTCTTTATCCAAGAACAGTGGTGGCATCTCTCCTGGCACACTCCCATCGCTTGTCTGCCCACCCACTCACCTCCCTCTCACTTGGCTTCCCCTCACTTCCCACTTGCCCACTCGTTTGTCCTCCTACTTGCTCACCTGCTTCCCTGCCTTCCCTCCCTCCTACCCCTCCCCTGGTGCCCCCTGCTCACCACCATCTCAAGTAATTCCCACTTCCCAGTTTGGGCACTCAGCCTCTAAAAGGTTTGTTATCATTGCCTTACGACAACATAAACAATGCATTGATTTCCTATGATCCAATACTATTAGCATGGGAAGATGACCCTCTGTTAACCCAAGAATACTTGTGCTTTGCCTCTTTATTCCTGTGAGAAAAGGATGGAATGATTAAAAAGCTGAATACTTTCCTTTGATTTTCTTTCTCTCCCCTGGCTACACTGTGAGATATGAAAGATCTCAATTTTAGATCATAATTTTGGAGGACAGTCCTCAAAACATTAATCATTACTGTGTGGTCAGAGTACAGTAAAGAGGATTCACCTTATTGTGATGATTATGCTTGTTATCCACAGAATTTGCACATTATAAATCAGGATTTAGAATTCTGCTCCAACAAATAAGGGAAGCATTTGAGATGACACAACGTATTTGTTTGTTTATTTGTTGAGTGTATACCTCCATCTTTCTCCCAGAATGGGATTCAAGTAGACTATTAAAACAGAAGATTTTTTTAGTTTATTTTATTTCAAATAAACATAATTTTGAAAACAAATAAAGGTGCCTAGCGTTATATATGTCAGATATTAAAATGTCAGATATTAAAATGAAGGTTGCCATTTGTAGGGTAAGGTTCTCTGCTCATAAAGATATGACAAGGAAAAAATATGGACATCCTATTTTCTGTACTCCTTCTGTAAGTTACCATTACCTAGGAACTTCTGGAAGCCCTACCAACCCCCTCCAAATGAATTGGGAGTGACCAGAAAATGACTGCAATTTTTTATAAAATACAAAGAAAGTATTTCTGTTGAATTAAAAGCGCATGATTATGATGCCATAATTTAAATGTACAACCTCATAAATGCTGTTATTCATATTTATCAATGTGGCATGATTGCAAATGCACCCTAAATCACACCTTAAAAACCAAGAAGATGCACCAACCAAAGGAGTCTTATGATGATGGCGAGGAGGGCCCTGTCCCCTGAAGAATGATATATCCCACCCCCTCCTGCCAGCAAGCTATGATGCAATAATTGCTTCTGTCACAGGAATTCCTCCTGCTGTTTATTGCAGGTGGGATAAACTGGGCATATTATCTTTCAGTGATTTGCTCACTAAAACTACAGAACTTTTTCAGTTGATTCTGCAGCCTGATCTGTCTCCAATACAGAACTTCATCTACATGCCTTTTTTTGCTGAGAGAGATCTGAGGGAGATCTCACAACTGAGGGAGATCTCGCAACTTTTTAAAGAGGATAATAAAGAATTTGCTTTCAGAAACATTTTTTTTTAAAAAAAACCCCAATGGTGGTGGGTGATGTTTTGCTCTGAAGGCTCTAGTAATTTGAAAGAGAGCATTAGAATTGCATGTGGCCCATGGGCTGAATTATTCCCCTCTTGGTGTTAGGAACACATACATTGATCTACAATCTGGGGAGGAGTTGTACTATACAGCTTATTTCTGGCTCATTTACCCCTCTTCCCCCATGGTGCATTATTGTCATAGGAAGGAATGATGAGGGAGATGGATCTGGAAACAGCTACGGTTATGAGTCCATTAAGGACACAATATTCACCAATGTCCGAATTGTTAGATACTGATAATTCAGTTGAATGTTTTTCTAATGCTCCTTTCTCAATGAAGGAAATGTACCCTATCCTTTGATCAAGGTCAAAATGAAAATATGCTACCATAACTTGAGGGGATGTTCGGGAACTATAAAAGCTTTAAACTGCTACTAATGTTATTTGGTTGCTATGACCATGTTTAGCCTGAAGAAGAGAAGGATGAGAGGAGATATGATAGCCATGTATAAATATGTGAGAGGAAGCCACAGGGAAGAGGGAGCAAGCTTGTTTTCTGCTTCCTTGGAGACTAGGACGCGGAACAATGGCTTCAAACTACAAGAGAGGAGATTCCATCTGAACATGAGGAAGAACTTCCTGACTGTGAGAGCCATTCAGCAGTGGAACTCTCTGCCCCGGAGTGTGGTGGAGGCTCCTTCTTTGGAAGCTTTTAAACAGAGGCTGGATGGCCATCTGTCAGGGGTGATTTGAATGCAATATTCCTGCTTCTTGGCAGGGGGTTGGACTGGATGGCCCATGAGGTCTCTTCCAACTCTTTGACTCTATGATTCTATGATTCTAAGGCAATCAATTAAAACAAAAACACAATTAAAATATGAGCATCATTAAATCCAACAATCCAGACAAAAACATAATTAAACAAGCTGTATTTTGTTTAAACAGGTGAAGGCCCATGAAAAAACATGGGCATTTTGTTTTGTTTTTTGTTTTGTGCTCTCCCTCTCAAATTGGGGAAAATGGGACCTTCCTCTCCTGCTCCCTGCCTCAACCATTGACCCTTTTACTATTGCTCAGTGTGGATGAGTGGAAAAATGAGTCCTACCAAACATACACATAAAATCCTTTCTGGAAGTGCATCAAAATCAGTTTAGTGAGTATCCCTCCTGAGGCAAAATCTCTCAATATTAACCTGTCTGTCTACCTATCATTTTGAAGCTTGCTTATTTTGTAGTTGTTGTTTTTTTTGCTCTGTATGGATTCCAGAAATATAGCTAGACTTCATGTAGTGAATTGAGACTATTTGTTAACATCTGGCTCAATCTCCAAATAGTTTAAGACATTCTAGGGTGGGTTATGATGCCACCAAGAGACAATGCAGACTAGGTCAGATTTTCCAAGCTGTATTGGGGATATTGCTTGTCTCTTCCCACTTTTTTTCATAAATAATGACAGAATGACAGTAACATAAAATAATTTGAAAGAAGTTCTGAAATATGGCAGTTTGGAAAGAAAACAGTCCCCTTGAGTCCCTGCTCTACACACCAAAATAGCATTCCGATTAAGAATGATGATTGTTCTGTAGCCTATTATTGCAAACATGCAAAATTAGATGGAGAAACTGTGCAACAAAATACAATTAAGAGCTGCTCACCCATGTAATATAAGTGAATGAGTAAATATGGAGAATTACAATACTGATGATCTAAAACTTGCTGAAACTTGGTGTTTGGCGGTCTCACCTTGAAAAAAACCTATGATATGGGGACTAGAAGAAAACAAAACAAAACAAACATCAGCCACTAACAAATAAACAGCAAAGTAATGAAGATAAATGTGACCAATCCTGCCATCTCAAAATGGAAACTTTTGCAGCAACAATTAGGCATCATGAACATTCAGCACTATTCCCAAAAGTTGTCTTTCTTTTAATAGAGTCTATTTCTGGATTTCTTTAGAAATCCTGTTTTGAATGTCTAAGTACTTTGGGACAAGGAAACTTGCAATACCAGTTGTCCTTGTGCAGCATAAGAGTTTTATGGTAGGATATTCTCATGGTCCAGTGCATTTATTCAAGGAACAGGTTCTTCAGTTTCAAGTTTCAGCCCCCCCCCCCCTCCGTGGCCAGAAGCAAGCCATGGAGGGTAGCTTGGTTCCACCAATTTTCCAAGATGCTGGAAGATGGGGAAAGTGGATATATACCTCTTATGTATGTATAATTATCTTGTCTAGTTCTATATAAAATAGCATGGAACGTTTGCAGCATATGTATGTTCTGTGATCTGCCCTGAATCCCCTTCGGGATAAGAAGAGTAGAATATAAATACAGTAGAAATAAATAAATAAATAAATACACTTAAAATAGCCTTTAAAACTCAGGGTCCTCAGGTGAGTCCACTACCCACTTACCTCTGAACCAAAAAGTGTACTGTCATCCAGGGAGACTGTATCTGATCCTGTTCTTTTAGCTTCCCGCAATGGCCCTGAAGCTCTAAATTACGACTTTACTGCATGAAGCAAGCATATTAGCATTGCAGGAAAGGTGATAGTCCCTATCAGTTGGCATTACATTTAGGCTATACGATCTAGAACTTATATCAAGTATTCAAGTTATGCAGAATCAGCAATCAGCAAGCCATACCTCATGACTCACATAGCAACACCAACCAACCAACTAAGGCATTACAAGGCTCTACGTAATAGGAAATTAGAGGCTTTATATATTATAGAAATATCTTTGGTTGTTTAGATCACAAAAAGTTTTGGATCACACTTGTCCTGTTATGAAACATACTGAGGAAAGGGGACAATCATCAGGACAGAATACGGAAAAGTTTCCAATTGGCTAGGGAATCAGCCAAGGCTACATTTTATCACCCTATTTGTTTAACCTGCATACCAAAAATATCAGACCTAACGTAGGATCAAATTTGGAGGAAGGAGACTTAGAAATTGGAGGAAAATACATCAATAGTCTAATTTTTGCAGATTACAGTCCCAAACTGTGAGGATTCTTATTAACACAGGAATCTTCTTCTCAGGTTTCTCAATATTTGAAAAAATATTTGGAAAAAAAATCAACTTTTCTTTTTTTTCTCAATTTGTATTGAATTTTGAAATAGATACAACTTAAATCACCCCAATTAAAATAAAATAAAGCAACCAAAGCATCACTAAAACAATCGAGCTCTCCCTCTGCCCTGTATTCCCAGCCTTTTTTTTTAAAAAAAAGAACACTAATAAAAATGCATAAAAGACATTAAAAGCATGGTTGACTTCTCCCCCCACCCCCAAAAAGCCAAGGAATATTAAAATTAAAATGCACTCCTGTTCTAATTGCTTCACTGAAGAACAAGCCTCATGAGCAGTGGCTTAAAGAACTGCATATGTTTAGCCTGCAGAAGAGAAGGCTGAGAGGAGACATGATGGTGATATATATATATATGTGTGTGTGTGTGTGTGTGTGTGTGTGTGTGTGTGTGTGTGAAGGGAAAAGGGAGCAAGCTTGTTTTCTGCTGCCCTGGAGCCTAGGATGCAGAACAATGGCTTCAAACTACAGGAAAGAAGATCCCACCTGAATTTCCTAACTGTGAGAGCTGTTCAGCAGTGCAACTCTCTGCTCTGGAGTATAGTGGAGACTACTTCTTTGGAGGCTTTTAAACAGAAGCTGGATGGTCATCTGTCGGGAGTGCTTTAAATGTGATTTTCTTATTTCTTGTCAGGGGTTTGGACTGGATGGCCCATGAGGTCTCTTCCAACTATGATTCTATTCTATTTATAAACACATATATCAGTAGTTAAATTAATACTTATATTTACTTACAGGTAATATTAATATTTATTTATTTACTATTCTTATATACCGCTGTATCTCAAGCCCGAGGGCGACTCACAGCGGTTTACAAACAGCAAAGACAATAAAAACAGCAATAGTTAATAAACAATGACAATTAATTTACACATTTCCATTAATAACTAATAAGCAATCCCAATACACAATTATTACAAACCCCATCCCCGATCGCCTCATCATCCATGCATGATCCAAAATACAACAACAACAATTTTTTATTTATTAGCCAATTGGCCTTATCAAAAACAAACAATGCAGACATAACATACAACAATTAATACAAACAATTTAAACTTTTTTTAAAAAAAATAATTCTTATAACTTCATTTTTTCTGTCCCGTCCCATTATCTCCCCAGATTTTTTCTTTTTAATTTAGATCAATTTTACTGTATTTCAACATTTTTTTCAGTTTAATATCTTATATTCCCCACTTCATCTGAAAATTCATCAATCTAACCCACTACATAAAAAGTATATATTTTCTTTTTGTTCTTCCAGAGTTCTGTTTGTTCATTCATGTCCCTTCTCAATGTTTTTTCTTGTACAAGAGATTATCCCACCCAAGCACAAATAATCTTAATACTAACAGTTTGAACATTTTAACTGTAGCTCAATCCTTGTATTTTCATATTTTATATTTATCTCAATATCCTCCAATTTTCACATGAAATCACTCTCAACAAAAGATTCCCCCCAGGCGCTTCCAAGCCATTGAATGCAAATCAAGGTGATCAGCTGAAACATTCACAGCTAGCCCCAGCCAGCAAAAGTCCTTTGTCTCACCCTGGTCATTCCACAGATATATAAACCAATTTTTCCTAGTTCCAACAGACCTCATTACCTCTGAGGATGCTTGCCATAGATGCAGGCGAAACGTCAGGAGAAAAATTGCCTCCAGAACATGGCCATATAGCCCGAAAAACCTACAACAACCCATTCTATCCATCCCTAGCATTCCAAACCAAGATTATTCATTGCAGCTCTTCGAATGATAGATCTGCTATCACTTTTCTTCATCAGAAGCATTTGGCATACAGTGGTAATAGTTATTGCATTTATAAGGACTCATAAGACCATGTCAGGACTGCCTTGGAAGATGTCATAACTCTCACACTAGCTTCAACATCAGACCATTTTAATTCATCCATGTCAGATCCTTGCTCAGTTTGAGGTGGTTATTATCAGATGAATATTTCAAATTTTTTGGATACATTTAACTTATTCTAGTCTTTTCATCTCACAAAAGAACTGAGAACTGTTTCTAGTACTTTCTCTTAGATGACTATAAAATCCTATAATACTTACTTAGGCGATCCCTCATTGGCTGAGTAGGATAGTCTTCCAGGATCTGTATTCTTGTCAGTCTGTAGGTGGCTGTGGAGCCCTATTCTTGATCTGCATCATCTTCCACAGTGAGGGCATTGGTTTCCAGGTGGAAGGCGGTCCCGGTCGGGGTTGGCTTGACGCGCCTTCATCGTGGCACATTTCTCTCTTTCACCCTCCATTGGTGCCTCTTCAAATTCTGAGCACTGCTGGTCACAGCTGACCTCCAGCTGGAATGCTCAAGGGCCAGGGCTTCCCAGTTCTCAGTGTCTATGCCAGAGTTTTTAAGGTTGGCTTTGAGCCCATCTTTAAATATCTTTTCTTGTCCACCAACATTTCATTTTCCGTTCTTGAGTTCAGAGTAGAGCAACTGCTTTGGGAGATGGTGGTCGGGCATCTGGACAACATGGCCAGTCCAGCAGAGTTGATGGCGGAGGACCATCGCTTCAATGCTGGTGGTCTTTGCTTCTTCCAGCATGCTGTGGAATGACCAGGGTGAGACAAAGGACTTTTGCTGGCTAGGGCTAGCTGTGAATGTTTCAGCTGATCACCTTGATTAGCATTCAATGGCTTGGAAGTGCCTGGGGGGAATCTTTTGTTGAGAGTGATTTCATGTGCCTGTTTGTTTCCCCTCTGTTTTTTTGCTGTTGTAATTTTTGCGTTTTTTAATACTGGTAGCCAGATTCTGTTCATTTTCATGGTTTCCTCCTTTCTGTTGAAATTGTCCACATGCTTGTGTATTTCAATGGCTTTTCTGTGTAGTCTGACATGGTGGTTGTGAGAGTGGTCCAGCACTTCTGTGTTCTCAAATAATATGCTGTGTCCAGGTTGGTTCATCAGGTGCTCTGCTATGGCTGATTTCTCTGGTTGGAGTAGTTTGCAGTGCCTAGAAATTAATGCTAGTGAGTTTTAGCATTCTTGTCTCAGAAGCAGAGATGGAGTGGATGAGTAAGAGCATCTACTTTTCTGAACCAAGCTTGTGTGGGATGAATGACAATCAACACAGAATTAAATAAAAATGAGAGTGAAAAGCAATCAAGTCAAATTTATATAGATATGAGGAACAGTGTCTAAACCTCTGGGTGAATATGCAAAGAACTTGACTGCATGTTATATCCCCTTTGAAAATATCTTCCTATGGAAGCACTGCGTGGGCAAATAGCATATAAGTTCAGATTTATAAGCAACAGCTCATTGAGAAACTGACTGTTACTTTAAATAACCCGATGCCCTACTTTGGGTAACCTACACACTTCAGTTGAAGCAGTATATTTTGTAAATAAATTAGAAGATCTAAAGGAAAAGGACCCCCACCCTTCATTTGACTTCATTTATCACCATGTTTCCTACTTTAGAAGTTTAAAGTACTGTCAAGTCCATTCTGCATCAAGGAATGAAACAGTAAACCATGGGTACCTGCCAGAAATCACGCAGAGTCAGTTAATTATCGTCTGAGTTGAAATGGAGATGGTGCAGTAGATCAGAGACATAGAGGAACAGTTGGTGGTGCTTTAACTAGTAGTAAATAGGACTCCTGTCACTTCTCCTCTGCACATCACTTTCCTACTAATTTTTCTTTGGGAATTCAGAAAGAAAGTCCGAGTTATTTTTTTGAAAAGTATTTTTAAAGTAAAAAGGGTCTTAAAACCAAAGCCTCCCATGAAAGAAAGAAAGAAAGAAAGAAAGAAAGAAGGAAAGAGGGTAACGATCTAATAGAATGCACAATTAATGCATGCAGTGTTATTCTTTTGGTTCCCCTTTGAAGTAGTGATACTATAACTTGGGTCTCTTCAAATGAGTTCTTTGTATCTTCATTTCACATGGGATAGCCTCAGAGCAAGAAGCTTATCAGAATCATATAAAACTAGGAATGTACAAAAAACAAAGAAAGAGAAGATATACTCACGTTATGTGAGATATTTTAACTATAATTACTTATTTGACGGTAGTGTTTTTACTAGGATAATTTTTATTTCAATGTTAGGGTTATTGCTGACTTTATCATTTTAATATTACACAGGCAGTTCTGAGTTACAAATATCTGACTTATAAACTACTCATAGCTAAGAACGGAGGTGAGACAACAGGAAGTAAGAAAAGTCTACCCCTAGGAAGGGCTATTCACTTCTGTAAGAGTTATCATGGGGAACAATGTTTCAGCTGAAGCTTTCTCACCAATCCTTGTTTCTACAACAAGCCCAATTTTTAAAAATCTAATTATCACAGGGACAGAAAGTATGGTGAAATCCTCTGAACAGGGGCAAAGAGAGCAAAACAAACATGACAGCCAGGGGTGTTAACCCTTCCCTATGCTATCTAAAGATGTGCGTGTGTGTGGCTTGTGCAAATTTTTTGGAAGTTCTGTAAGTATTAAAATTTGTTAAATCTGTACTTCTGAAGTGATATCTGAAACATCCCCAAACGTTTTTCAATTTAATTTTGTAATGCTCAGACGCCTCCCAAAGTCAGTTTCATTTTCATGGTAAGCAGCAAAAAGGCTCCCGCTCCTCTTTAAATTAATGGCCTCTTGCCAGTAGGAAAGGGAAAGCAGGGAGCTGAAAAAAATGAGAAAGTAAAGAACCATGGAAAATGTAGTTTGGGAAGGCGAAGAGCCCTATGCCAGAGAATTCAAAAGGCTCTGCCCCTAAACTACATTTCCCAAAATTGTGCTCAGCATGAGAAAGCCCCAGTCAGAATAAAGGAGAGATTTGTCTCTCCATAGCAGCAGCCAGACAGAGTTCCAATAAACTGTTGAACCTGTAAAGAGGAGGATTGACAGATACTGCTAGTAAGTAAATCTCTGTGCTGGCTTGGGAAGAAATCCCTAAATGGATGGCCCTTGGGGGTCCTTTCAACTCAATAGGGAAAGCATATTAATAGTTTTGTAATGACTTTGGAAACTTTTTTTAATGATCGCATATGCCATATATATATATATATATATATATATATATATATATATAAAGTTACACTTAAAAATGTACCTTTTCTGACTCAAATACAAATTCAACTTAAGAAACAAACCTACAGAATCTATTTTGTTTGCAACTTGAGGACTGCCTGTAGTAGTATGGGGTATAGTATAGTACTATAGATTATAGTATTACAGTATTTTCATATTATAGTGTGCTAGAAAGAAGGTAGATTCCATGCCATGGCTGAGAACCAATTCTACATGGGGAAACAAACATGGAGGACTGCTGTGCTGAGTCCCTAGGCACCTGATGGCAGGCAAGACAGTTGCAACTTGTTCTGCTTACCAACTTAAACAGTGGTTGTAATGTTAAGATCAATTATTTTAATGTTTATATATGTGTATAATATATTTGTCCTGGCATTGAATGTTTCATGTTTGTATGTTGTGCTCTGCCCTGAGTCCCCTTCGGGGTAACAAGGGCAGAATATAAATGCTTTAAATAAATCATAAATAATAAACTTGCTCAACTGTCTTGACAACTCCTAAGTCATAGGAAAGTCATATTCTGGGCAGAAATTGTGCTTTCCTCTCACTTAGGTTAACCCGGGACAAGATAGGTACTGTTCCATTATCTGGCCTAGAGAAAGATGGGTAGTCCATTTGAGGAGGAGGGGAGTTGAAGGAGGAAAACCATTTTCCCCATTTCTGCTGGTTATTCCCCCCTCCCACCTTCCCATATCATAAATGAGGGTTGATTCCATGACAGAGACATAGGTGGGGAGAATAACAGGAAAACCGCCCAGATAATAAAAAAGTACCCAAGACCACTATGGGGCTGAACTGTACCTACACTGACCTATTTACCCTTGAAGATAGAGAAATATCAGCTAGCGCAACTGGATTCCTGTTTTCTGAGCTTGCTTTTGACTTACCAAGAGTTTCTTTGGGTGCATTTTCACTGTAGAATTACTTCAGTTAGACACCAGTTTAACTGTCATTGCTCAGTACTATGAAATTATAGGAGTTATAGTTTTACATGCCTTTGGCCTTCTTCACCAAACCACAACTCCCATAATTCCATAATATTGAATCATGGCAGTTAAAGTGGTGCATTGATTCTACAGTGTACAGGCACCATTTATTTTGTCTTGGTTACCTCAATTTGTCTACCCTTATCCAGCCCTTAGAATAACAGAAAATATGAGTTAAATTTACAGTAGATATAACAAGATTAATGGGGGGAGAAAGATTAAGCGTCTTGGATATTATATGTCTGCTGTATTATAAATGTAATACTTTATTTTACAACAATATATATATATATATATATATATATATATATATATATACAAAATCTCCTATAATGTATAAGTATTTTATATGACTGACAAGCAGAATAAAGCAAGAAACCTAGAGATCAGTGGTGGTGGTTCCAAACAGAACGGGTACCAACATCTTTGAATATGATTGTCCTGCTTCTTGGCAGAGGGTTGGACTGGATGGCCCATGAGGTCTCTTCCAACTGTATGATTCTATGATTCTCCATTTGCCATTGCTAAGCAGTGGCCAAAATTCTGTATGTAATATATTTTGGGTTACATCAGAGTATGTAACTTTGGGGACAGTGAGGAAAAAAGTATTCAGGACCCTTTCCCACAATATCCATCTACCCATCCCATCCCACCCCCCACCCCCCAAGAAAGCAGCTTCCAAGCACTGGAAATACGTCCAGAACCATCAAGTGGCTGAGAGAAGCCAGATATTTCCAGGCAGAATCTGATCAGAGAGAAAAAGACAATAGATGCAATTTCCCACTCCTCCAGCATATACTGGCATGTCCAATTGATGTTTGATAGAATTAGAGTGCTATCTGGAATTACAGTGAGTCTTTGCTATCTGCTTTGGGTTTGGTTACAAAACTTCCTTGACATAATAACAAGATTTTCCTTATATAAAATGACACAATTAATTTTTGCCTGTTGCTTTTTTGTATGTACTATTTTCAAGCTGTGAATGGTTGAAACCACAGAAGGTCAAAACCATGGATATGGAGAGCCAACGATATTCCTACACTTGAAAAATATGTAGGTCAATAGAATTCATTACTGGGTAGAGTGGTTCTCTGTCTACTATATATATGTAAAAAGAGGTCTCAGGAGAAGAAGAGTTATGACTGGAGGAAATTGATTCTGTGCTGGTTTGTTGCTCTAAGTAGTTTGTTGTCTCTTGGATTTAAAAAACAAGGGAATAGAAAAGAAGAGACACAATAAGGGAGTGGAGGAATGGAGGTGACGAAAAAATAGACCTTGACATATGCGAGTTGTAGTTACTGGGATGTATAGTTCACCTACAATCAAAGAGCATTCTGAACTCCACCAATGATGGAATAGAAGCAAATATGGCACACACAACTCCCATGACGAACAGAAAATATATATCAGTGATTGGGGGGGGGGGGGGGGCAAATACTGTTTGCTTACCGTTGGAAATTACCTAGGGCTGCCTCTGTCTGTAAGCCACCTTGAGTCCCTTCCAGGAGATGGTGGTGGGATATAAGAACGGAGTTATTATTATTACTATTGTCAGCTGACTTTGGGAAACTCATACTTTGTCAGTCTCTGGAGAAGACAATGGAAAACTCCCTCTGGACAAATTTTGTTGAGGAAATTCTATGGTATGTTTGTCTTAGGTGTGCCATAACTCAGAAATGACTTGAAGGCACCCTTTTTGAATCCCACATTTGAGGGAAAGGTGGAATATTGATAAAGTGACTGACTGACTGACTGTTTGATTGACTGATCCCAAGATTCCTTCTGTAGAAGTCACAAATTTAAAATAATAAGTAAATCAGCCAGCAGAGTGTTTACTACCCACAGAATATAGAGGTATTAAGTGTTTACTACCCACAGAATATAGAGGTATTATGAACTGTGCATAGTCCAGTCATTTTAAAAAGATGCATATTTGGGAGAAGACCTGAATCCAAGGGTCTCTTGCCCTAATGCACCTGCATCCAGTGTTCAACACTTGTATTTTATTCATCACTTTCTCCAACAGTAGATACTACTGAAGAACAGTGCTATCTTTTTTTAGGGGGGTTCTATCTATTATCACAAATGTCAGTTAGAGAGAATATCAACGAAAAGATACGATGGCACTAGCCCTAAGTCAGTATCTGTCCGCATTCTCAGAAAACCCAACATGAAGGAAAGTTGAGCAGACTTTTTCCAGTCAATTCAAAAATCCAAAGCATTGTGCAAAAGTATTCTTAAAGCTGGTATAGCTAAGGGAATGAGAAAGGAATATTAAAATGGATAGATAATATGTCTAGGAAATGAAAAAATGAATAATGAAACAAATGCTCTGCCACCAATCTTAACAAGTAGCAGAGACACTGAGAAAGCTTCATGTCCTGCCTACATTAACTGATTATAATGCTGGTAGACCTTAAAGTTGTTCTAAAGATTGCAACAAGATTGACTTTGCATTGAACAACCTAGGACACTACATTTATTTATTTACGGTATTTATATCCTGTCTCTTCTCTAGCCCCAAAAGGGGACTCAGGACGGCTTACATTGGCAGCAATTCGATGCCGTTACATGGAAACAATTAAATACAGTAACTGGTAAGTACAAAAACCATTAAACCATTAAAATATATAAAATACATAAACCATTAATTAAAAACAGTACATAAACCATTAATTGCACAGTAAAGCTGTATTCCCAAATATATCGCCTTGCCAATCCATTACCAGTCCAAGTGCTGCTTTATGTTTATTGTCTGAAAGCCTGGTCCCAGAACCATGGTTTCCATTTCTTCTTTAACACCAGGAGCGATGGGGTTGATCATATTTCATTTGGAAGCACGTTCCAAAGATCAGATGCCTGTTCTTGCACTACACGAGTACTTGCACTTTTCCCAGAGGAATGTAGTAGTTGCAAAGACAAACAAAATCTGCCATCTCCAAGCACCTATTTTTCCAGTGTCTTCCTTAACAGTCATAGTAGCCTCCCCACCACCCCTATCAACACCTATTCCAGTGTTGTTACCCCAGAGTAGTGTACCAACCTTCTCTGGAGGTTTTTAAAAAGAGGCTAGATGGCCATCTGTCAAGAGTACTTTGATTGTGTTTCTGCAATGCAAGGAGTTTGACTGGATTACCCTTGTGGTCTCTTACAACTCTATAATTTGAATACTAATTTTCTGAACAAAGTATTATTATACGTCTGATAAAAGCCTACTTCCACATTTATGAAGAACACTTGGCTGGAGTGCTGTCCCCTCTAAGGATGTAAATCTACATAAAATTCATGTCTACAGGCTTGAATGTGTAATTATATTATTATTCTTATCCCTGCAAACAAATAATCAAAAACTGCAATTTTCAAAGGCTATTCTTTAGAGCGCTGCAAAAATTTGGACAAGGGTAGGGAGTCATAAGTACTTCAGTAAATCTATACTTACAATCTGATTTATGAAGCCATGCTCCTGCTGAATGCAAACAAATCAAAACACCCATTTACAAAGTTTTCATAAGAAGTTTGTAAATTTTCGTAAGTCTCTATGAGTCCATGTGGGAGGCACACCTAAAATTGTTATGTCACAATAGTTTAAAAACACTTACAAAGCAAAACATGGGGCATATAAAATTCATATTTCAAAACAAAATGGATTTTAGGCGTTTTGCACACCCCTACTGCAATCTAGACTTCTTATACTGGGAAAAAAAGTGTTTTGTTTTCTGCACATAAATTTGCTAATACCTGCAGAATAATTCTCACAAGCAGAATTCCAAGCATTGTCAGCTGAATGTATTAAAATGCCTTTTAATCACTTCCCCCTCAGTATGAGAAGGATAGAACTGGTGACTGCAAATACAGAGTCCTGGGAATGGAACAAATGGCATTCATTCTTAAGCTTGAATGAATACACTGATGTAGTTGACCTTCTGCATCATTGGTGTGCTCTACAATCATTAGAATGGTCCAATTCCAACTTTCAGTTGAAGAAGAGCCATTGAATCAGTGGTGCTTGACTTAACAAATTGTCCCATTCTGGCCTCCACTCCTCCAGTGTGACTTATATTTGTTAACAAACAATTCTATAAACCAAAATGGTCCAGAAATGAGGCTACGTGACCAATGCCCTGGAAATTATTATTTTTCTAAAGACTAACATTCCATTGGAACAGAAGTATGGCCACCAAGAAGTTATTGGTATGCGAGTTTTGGGAGGAAAGCAGAATAGGTTCCTTTGGATCCCTTTAAGGCTTGTCTCCCTGCTGAAGAACAGCACTGCACATCTTTGCAGTTCTTGTCTAAAGAGCAATGTGGTGCATTGGTGGAGGATTTTGTCTTTCTTTCACCACAGATACTTGAGCAAGGAAGGAAGCAGTACAGTTGCCTGTCAGCCGGCACTTTGCTAATGTCTGCAGAATAAATTGAATGCTAACTCACCATTAGAGAGAGAGAGAGAGAGAGAGAGAGAAAACGAAGGCAAAGGAAAGAGAGATGCTCTCTAGCATATTCGTGCACTGGCTCTCTGTAAAGACAGAAGGAGCAGCATCAGCAACCTTACAGGCACAGACTGTAACTCTTTCCCATTCATAAAGGGACAGGGAATATTTGAGAATCCAGTTTCCTTTTTGGGCAGAGAGCGCTCCAGCTTGGTGTATACCTGGACGTGCTAAGCACGCTTTTGCATCTGATTTCCTTAAGGACACCCTCCACATTCCAAACCTTATCAAGAGAATCTCTCACCAGGCAGGTAAGAGATTTCAACAGTCTTGCATTCTCCCTCCTGTTCAGATTCTTTACGTGGAGAAATTAAACTTGTTTCTCTAGTCAAAACACTGTTTATGTCAAGTATTAGTGTCTGCACCCTGTTATGCACGACTTGTGGGTTAACTCTTTCTGGGCTGTCTTGTGCAGCCTCTGCAAAGTTTTCAAAGTTTTCTAGGCATCCCATTTGCAACAGTGTGGGATTTGGTGGTTCTCATCAACCATATGGGGTGTGATGAGGGCTTCATAATTGAGAGCACAGGAAATATGTAAACATTATGAATAATGGATGTTCTGCTCTCGCTTTGGACATTTTGTAAACTTTGGCATGCAACTTATTTTTTTTCCATTGTGTTGGGGTTTTAAAAATGCAATTTCTTTTAAATAAATTTTAAAGAACTTCATTGCATGACTTTAAACAAAACTATGCCACGTGTTAAAAATTATTTGCCTCTTCACCTAACAAGTTGCATTAATTTGCAATTCTGTAATAATTCTCTTAGCAGTATCGGTTTACTCATGATATTGCATTGTGTGAAAGCACTCCTCCAAGGTTGTTGAGAAGCACTATGTTCATCCTTTCCTACCATCCTCTTTATGGGTCGGAATTACTTGAAACAAATGTCCTCAAGATTTCCATTTCTGTGTGGATTAGTTTCTGCCATATTACAATCCTAATCAAACTTTTGCCTAAGTAGAATTGTGTTTATGTGATGCTGAGGATGCCTGAGGAAAGACTGGATAAATACAAACATGCTGTGAGAATAATTGAGGTTGCTACAATGCAGATTTCTCTAATTCTGAGACACTGGCTCTGAATTGACTATTCTTCATCATTTCTCTCATTTTTTTAGTTGACATTTTAATTTGAAGTAAAGATGCAGAAAAAAAAAAAAACCAAAACCAAAAAGGAAGATCACACATGCCAAAGCAGTCACTAATTAGTAGAAAAGATAACAGTCTGAGTATAGTCCTTATGGGACAATTAGCAGAAACAGCCTAAACAGAAGCTTGCTTAGTATTGAGAGAGTTTGATGTGTATGTTAAGTTGCCAAATCATAGACTGAAAAAAATGCATCTGTATTTGATTAGAATATGATCAAAAGCTGGAAAGAAGTTTCTTTAAAGGAGATTAATGGACACTAAGGAATGTTAACCTCTCCTTTTAAAAAAGGACTCTTTGCTAGGTGAATAAATTTATCCTTGTGTGTCATCCTTGTGCATTAGATTGGATTATCTCCTGTTGAAATACTGGTATTTAGAGAGTGATAACATTAGAAAAAGCTGCAGTGAACTAATATATTTAGGCCAATGTAATATTGAAATACTTATCCCTTGTTTGATTGCAATTTGTTGATGTCATGTTTTGTGGTAAAACACTTTTTTCTACACTAATATTCCTGCCAAACACTATTTACTGTTGATGTGCTTTCTATACAAATAAACTCTGATAACACTTGTATGGTTTGGTTTTAATTTTGTCTTAGTATTAAATATTAATTTTTCTGTATAAAAAACACTACAGACTTCAGTTTTATGGCCCACTGGAAGAGTTATAATTTTTTTAAAGTGAATAATTCGCTGACTTAATTAGCTTGATCAATCCATGAGCAGCTGTTTTAGCACATCATAAGGTTTTATTGTGACAGTTTATGAAACTTTCATCATTTAAGAGATGTTAGTAATGTTTCCCACTGTGCTTCTATATTCAGAAATTCAAATTTGTCTTCTGTGTAAGTTCCAGTAAAAATGGCATGTCATTCAGTTAGTTTCACAACTTTTATTCAGAGATTGTGTAATCTCATAGTTATCATTCAAAGTTAATGACAACTGTCTTTATGAAGAACCCAATTTCTCTACTGACTAAATTCCATCTGCTTAAAGTTATAAATGTGTTGTTTCTCTTTTTAAATCAGTGTGGCTTTCTCACTGAGGATGTAAACAAATCAGAAGTGAATGCATGAATATTGATTGCATAAGAAGGTCCTCAATTTGGGGTCATTTTGCAAATAATTAAAAAAGTCAATCAGTGCCCTGGAAAAACTCCTATTAACATGAGAAATAGAAAGGCCAGGCATTTTCTTATGAAGATTATCTTTTTGTCAATGACACTTTGTGGCAGAAGTAGGCACCCCATTTCATGTGGCCTCTGACTACCTCTGGACATTTTAATGTGGGAAGTACCTCTTGATCTAGAAATGGGGCTGGGGGTCAAGTACTTTGATTGAAAGCAAGTTATGCATTTATCTTTAGGGTCCTAACAAAAAAGAAATTTCTTTGGAGCAGAATTTTAAATATAAGTATTTTACAAAATTAAAACTAGGGAACTTATCACACTAGAGCATGGATCCACTTTAAATCCAGTTGCTGCCTCCTGTAGAATTCTGGGGCTTGTAGTTTAGGGAGGGGCCTTTAAAATGCTCAGCCAGAGAGGCCCTGGGCCTTGCTAAACTACAAACCCCAGAAATCTGCAGGAGGCAGCAACTGAGTGAAAGTGGATCCATGCTCAAGTGTGGTGGGGCACTAGGAAGTCTATACAGTTACTATTGTTGGTCCTGAGCAGAGTTGAGACTGAAGATCCACAGTAGTCATTTTGGAAAAAACAACATCCATTAAATCCTCAAAGTCTGGAAATCCTGTATGTATTCACACCACTGATTTTCTCTTAGGTTGTACAATGTAATTACACTCATAAACATGGAAGGAGGCCTACATGTATGTAGTATCTTACCCAAATTTGGAGATAAGCAATTTCTAAAAAAATGAAATGTCAGTGAAAATGCCTTCCTGGATATATGTTTTCTAAGATGCTCAAGATCTCTGTGGGGACATTGTTGATGGCAAGATATTCTGTGTGTAATGTGTAACGGCTGGGGTATTCGTGCTTCAGGTGTGGATTGCAGCTCTAATACTGTGACTCTACCCTCAGTTTTAACTATCTCCTTCAGGGGCAAACAGATAGGCCATGTGCTGAAACATATTCTCAGGTGCCAAGACAGCTTCTAAAATGACTTGGATCATCTGTGTGTATCTGAACAACCTTCAAAGCCATCTGTGGTTAAAACTGAAGGTAGCATCACTATCCAATCTACACTGCAGCCACTGCACATACCTGAGTATATTATAGTACATTTCAATACTTTAGCCCAAAGATTAAAAATAATTTGAATTCTGGTGCCTCAACACCAGCAATGCAAACTTCAAAAGAATGGTGTGAAACTGCGGACATCCCATGCTCTCCCCCTCCTTCTCATGTTGAATACTCCCCGCCCTCACGTTTTATAATGGGAAGAGATGCTCCTTTTCTTTCACTTTTGCGGTATCTTCTTACTTACAAACTTTAGCCAGCGCAGTCTTGTCTCCTGCATCCTAGAATGGCTCTTGATAGCCATTCCATCTGCACAACATGAAGGCAAGTGAGGAAAAGATAAATGTCACCTTCCTGCAACTCTACTCTAGGAAGAGTGAAGAGTTTTTGCCCATGATCTGGGCTTCATTCCCCGCCCTGCTTTCTAAGCAGTGGGGTGTGAAAGGTCTTGGGCGTAGCTGAGAAACAACACCTGGGGGAAACTTTTAGCCCTTAGCAAGCATTATACTCAGGTCATTCCTCCATCACACCCAGGCATTTGGCTGCTCCTCAAGGAACTGTACTTCAGCACTCTGTCAGCATAAAAATGTTGTGGTAGACTGGTCAGTCCTATATGAATTGACACTTATTAATTCCTGTCACCTCAAGGTTGGCACTGAGCGATGTGAGAATAGATTTTAACCAAGCTTTCTTTGCAGTTGGCTACACTTCAAGGGAGAACAGAGCAATTTCCCTACTTTTATTGATACCTAGAAAAGCAAAGCAGACTTTGCTCAATGCGATTGATTTTTGGATTTGGAGCTCAATGATATCACCACTTCCAAACTGCTTGATTGGAAGAAATCTGTAGGGGGGGGGGGGATCCCACTTCTGCAATCACTGGCTTGTAAGTGATTGTTTGGAAAGGCTTGAAATATATACATTTTGCTCAAGGCACAGTACAAACCCTTCATTTGCTCAGAGAAATTAAATCAGCAAACTTGTCATAAAACCTGCAAACTGTTTTTATTTCTAGGTGGTTCTTTCCCATTGCTATGCAATGTTTTTGGAGATGACAGAATCACTGAATGGATGTATCTGCCACTTGTCATAGTCCAGGTTGTTCCTGTTGATGGTTAGCGTAATCAACATAGGTGTCAAAGCAATAACCATATAAAATGAGTGACAAAATCATTAACACTTCATAATAAGAGACATCAACCTTAAGATGCTTCCTATTTCTTCTTCCTATGAATAGTGAGGAAGGTGAATGAAAATTAGTTTCCACTTGAACCTTTTCCGGATTCTAATATTATTTTAAGGACTGTATCATTAAAATGATTGCATGTCAAAATAATTAAGTGTTTGGAAACATTGTTGCTTTGGACAACCTTTTTGTATTACAGAACCATATTGGGGCATTTTGGAAGCTGCTGACCAAAAAGAGGAAACATTTCCAATTACACCTAAATAATTCATTTTTAATCTCAATGTCTGTGTTTAGTACATCAGTTGAGAACACATACTCCAAAACAAAGTAGCACTAGAAAGGCAAAAGTTAATTATTCCTTCTCCCCCCTCCCCAAACTGAGCAACAATCAGATTTTAATGTTCATCAATGTAAAAGATAGTTTTGCTCTTTGTATAAAAATCTCTTTTGTGGGAGGCTATCTATAGGGTAAAAAGAAGCTTCAATTAATTGAAATACGTAGAAAGGCATTACCTCATCAAGCCAATGCTCCATTTAAGGGGTATCATCATCTTATTCAACTATCTTTAGAATTGTTTCACCCTGAGTTGGAAGTCTTTAAAATGTATGTGATTAGAATTAAAGTTCAGTCCAGAACGCCTGTAACAGGACTTCCCAGTCTCCACGAAGTGGAGGCTGGGAAGGAAATTTGCCTCGCCCCAAGGAGAAGAGGCTGGAAAATAGATCCGGCCGGATCTATTTTCCAGAGGGGGAGGAGCTAAGAGGCAGCTTCCGCCCCCTCTAGCCTCATTCTGAACGAAGACTTCGAGGAGAGAAGACCTCGAAGTCAGGAGCAGAGCCATGAGGTCGGTAAGGGGGTGGGGGAGGGGGATGCAGGAGCAGAGGCAGCTGCTGCTTGTCGGGTCTCCTGCGTCTCCCCTTCCCCACCTTGGACGGGGGTTGGAAAGGGGGTTTTTGCTTCCCCTGTTGGGGCCCGTTTTCGGGGTTTTTTCGGGGGGGAAGGGGACAGTCGGTAACCCGCTCCCCTTTCCACCGCCCCCCCCCTTCCCATTTTACAAGGCCCTGGAGCGCTGGGCCCACGGCGGCTCCGCGTGGGACGCGTCGGGCGCCGCCTGGACACGCTTACCGGCCGCATCTGGCTCAGGCCGGGACGTCGCTGTGCGTTGGCGGCGCAGCAGGTTCGCTGGGCTCCTCGCGGGTGCGGGGAGCCGGCTGTTGGACTCCAGGGGCCGTCCTAGGCTTGCGGAGCCTCTTCGGTTCAATAAATAAAATAATAAATGGGGGAAATGTTGCTGGGCGCGCGGCGGGCGCGCAAGATGGCGGCGGGCGCGCAAGATGGCGGCCGCCAAGAGGTTGGAGCAGCCTCGTGGTGGAGGCTGCGCGGCGCCATCTTGTGGTTGGGACCGCCGGCGGCCATTTTGTCGGTTTTACAGGCATGTTTCATGGCCCTAACTAGCATGGAAAATGCTAGTAAGGTAACACTTAGGATTAAAATCCTGCATATTGTGGCTCCATAGGCCGATGAATAAAGAGAATAAATAACTGCATAAATGTACAAGTACAAGAAATAGGATCATGGGTGTGAACATATATATATGCAGCAAGGAGAGGAGGCACCAATATAAAGAGTATATGGCTATAGATGGATACATCTACGGAGATATACATGCGTATACAAAGATAATAATAATGATAAATGTGTATATGTGGGTACATGTACATATAAGAATTACACAATAATAAGAATAAGAATAATAAAGTTAAAAAATAATAATAATAATAATAATAATAATAAAAATAAAGATTACAATAAAAATAATAATAATAAAAAAAAAAAAAAAAAGAAAAGAAAAGAGGAAGAGAGAGAGAAAGAGAGAAATATGTATATAGCCATGCACGGTGTTAGAGGTAATTTAAGTTTAGAAAAGTGGAGGTAGATATAGGGGTTTTTGGCATCATACATGTCTAATGTGTGGACATATATATACATATATAAAACTGATATGGGGCCTCCGTGACACACCAGGCTAAAAGGTGGAACATTGACCACATTCGGAGGGCGAGCTGCCAAGACAGCACCAGCTGCTGCCAACCGGCAGTTAAAGGCTGGCAAATGTGAGTAGATCAATAGGTGTCATCCCGGTGGGAGGATGGCGGCGCTTCAGACAGCCATACAGGCCGCATGGCTAGGGAGGAGTCTATGGACAACACCGGCTCTTAGGCTTAGAAATGGAGATGACCACCATATCCCAGAGTCAAGGGACGAACTTTACATTTACTCAGAGGGCCCCTGGGGCCGCCTCCAACTTTGTATTTTATGATCCCACGATTAGGGGTTACAATGGCGGCTAGCGAATATGGCACCCTCGATTATGATATTGGACTACCGCTAATATCCTGCCTCTATTTTCTTTTTTCCAGCTTTACACCCAGAAAGAATGTGGGGGGTCACAAGGGTAAGGGGCCGGCAAAAAGAACGCCAACAAAACGCCCACCCCCGCCTTCTAACGGATCATCGGAGGATGATGAAGCGACCATCGAGACTTTGAATGCACTCCTTGCCCGGGTCAACGCGCTGGAAAAAGAAAGAGGAGCGGCTGCTCCATCCCCTTCCCAAAGGCCTGTTCGCTTAGCCAGCAGGGCCCTTATGTTAAAATCTCTTTCCTCTCGTATCACAGCTTTAGAGGCAGCCAGAAACACAGGAGGGGGCGCGGAGCAAACCCAAGCGGCTGATCAAGCAGTCAGCCAGCCGACAACACCAGCGGAAGCACCAGCGGCGGCAGGCTCTCAGCCGACATCCTGTCAACCACAGAGCATCAGCCCCAGTCAAGGTAATGTAGATGCAGCTATTTGGCCATGGGGGCGTTTGGCCCCGCAAGGCGGGTCGCCAGGCCCGACAGGGGCCATTACACAAAACCCTGGGGACACAACATTCACTGCTGGCACTCAGTCAACACCAGTTACGCACACTGCACCTCAGGCCACACAGGTTACCTACGCGGGGGCGTTACAGCCAGCGGGGGCCATCGCTAGCGTTGTAGGGGGTGCCACACCTGCTGACGTGGCACACCAGTTTTGGGGAACGGCAAGTTGGCCTTTGCCAGCCCCACGTCGCATGGCTACCACATCATTAGGATCACATTTGGCGCAGAAAACTATCGAAAAAATATTGAAAAATGAGTACGTAGACATTTTTACGCTCTATTATAGAGAATTGGAAAAGAAGGAGAAGGATGAATTGGATGAGGAACAAAGGGAAAAAGTTAAAAAACGCAGGGTAGACCAAAATTGGGCAAACTGGTTTACCTGCTTTCTGATATATGCAGGGGTGCTGTCAGAAGCTTATCCTGCGAGAGCACATTCGTTATTTCAATATCTGAACATTATTTACACAGCCTATGTAAATTTCACTGGCAATGCGTGGTTGCTGTATGACAAGCGTTTTCGCTTCGACGCAGCCCGTTACCCCACTCTCCGCTGGGATTTGATAGATGACCAGCTGTGGATTGAGGTAATGACCCCAGCACGGGCAGTATATGGTGACAAGGCGGATAGCGGCCATACAGTTCAAAATTTTAAGGCGGGCCAGGCCTTTCGTCAACCACAACAACAACAACAGCAGCAACAACAATTACACCAGCAGCGGGCAATCTGCTGGGAATACGCAGCACAGGGAGCATGCTCAAAGAAAGGCTGTAGATTCCAGCACTATTGTTCCATATGTAACGGTTCTCATCCCACAAGAAATTGCAACAAAGCCAAGAGCTTTAGGCCCACTCAAACCCCAAAGAAAGTTGCAAGTCAGCCTCCCTTTCCCAAAGGGCCCCAGTCCAGTTAAATTAAAGGAACTGGAGGGTTGGCTGCACGCATACCCTGACAGAAGGGCTGCTGACTACATACGTAGTGGCTTTAGAGATGGCTTTCGCATTCCGGCAGGGGGTCCCAGGGTCCCGTTTACAGCACCTAACCTAAAATCGATTATAGGCATGGAGGACATAGTAAGGAACAAGATTAACAAAGAGGTTCGTGAAGGCCGGGTTTTAGGCCCGTTTCCGGATCCTCCAACCTCCTCCTTCAGGGTGTCGCCTCTGGGTTTGGTACCAAAGAAAAACCCTGGCGAATTTCGTCTCATTCACCACTTGTCATACCCACGTGGAGAGTCAGTGAATGACGCGATCCCTGACGATTTTTGCACAGTACATTACACTTCATTCGATTCGGCAATCCAGAAGGTGCGTGCACGGGGCCATGGGGCGGAACTGGCGAAGTGCGACATTAAATCAGCGTTTCGCATCTTGCCAGTACACCCTTTGGATTTTGATCTGTTAGGTTTCCAGTTTGAAGGAAAGTTTTACCTCGATCGGGCACTACCTATGGGGTGTTCCGTATCGTGTTCCGCTTTTGAGACTTTTAGCACTTTTTTAGAATGGGTGGTGAAGAGTCATACAGGCTTAAATGGTGTGGTACATTATCTCGATGATTTTTTATTTATGGGCAGACAGGTTTCAGGAGAATGTAGTTTTTTGCTGGCTTCCTTCCAAGGGTTAATGGAGCGATTGGGCGTGCCTCTAGCTGAGGAGAAAACCGAAGGTCCAGCTACCAACATGACATTTTTAGGGATCCAGATAGATACACTGCACCAATACTCCAGGCTTCCAGAAGAAAAGATATCCAATCTCATTGATAGAATTCACTTATTTCTAACTAGGTCCAAGACAACTCTGAGAGAACTACAGGAGTTGATAGGTCATCTCAATTTTGCGTGTAGGGTAGTGGCCCCTGGTAGAGCATTCCTAAGAAGGTTATGTGAGGCCACGTCAGGGATAACCTTACCGCACCATCACATTAGGATCACACAACCTATCAGGGAGGACCTTCGTACATGGCTTCAATTCCTGTCCGAATTTAATGGCATATCTTTCTGGAGGCAGGAACTGCTGCTGCGGGACGCGCTTCAAGTAGCATCTGATGCAGCAGGAGCCGTAGGCTTTGGCATTTACTTCAATGGGAGGTGGTGTGCAGAGATATGGCCCACACATTGGCACGCCATGGGGATAACAACCGATCTCACATTTTTAGAGTTCTTTCCTATTTTGGTAGCCATCACAATATGGGCTAAGGAGTTTGCCAATTCATCGGTACACTTTTGGTGCGACAACGCTGCCACAGTGCAGGTGATCAACTCACTCACATCAAAGTCCAAAAGGGTGATGGAGGCGGTGAGATACTTTACTTTACATTGCTTACAGCATAACATTCTGTTTCGGGCTTTTCACATTGCGGGAATAGAGAATACTATTGCTGATTCTCTGTCCCGCATGCAGATTGGGCGCTTCAGAAAGCTGGCCCCCGACGCGGATCTCCTGCCACACCGCATGCCCACCCATCTCTGGAGAATTGGAGTGAAGAGTTAGTTAGGGGCATGAAGTTAGCCCTGGCTCCTACGTCTAGAAGATCCTACGTCAGGGCCGTTCAGGAATTTCTCGAATTCCGGCAGATTTACGCCTTAAGCTCCGACATGCCGGTCCCTTACGAGCAGGTAGCTCAGTTTTCAATTTACTTACACCGGAAGGGTTTGGCTCCGCAATCGGTGCGATCCAGGTTAGCAGCTCTCGCCTTCTGGCTAAAAGCCCAAGGTCTGCCAGATCCCACTGGAGATTTTCGCATCCGTAAGTGGTTGGTGGGATTGTCACGTGAGCGAGGTAACCCTCGCGATCAGCGGGAACCAATGACACCTACAATCTTAAAGGGCTTACATAAGACCTGGCCCCAGCTATGTACGACCCAATACGAAGCCGTGTTATTCCATGCAGCAGCCTTAACAGCCTTTTTTGGAGCGCTTCGAATTAGCGAATTAGTAGTGGGCTCCAAAACAGATATTTCCCAGCGAGCACTTTTGTTGGCCGATTTAAATTTGGAACAAAACAAAGTAAAATTGACTATAAGGTCTTCAAAGACGGATCAAAAGGCCAAAGGGGCTTTGATTAGTTTGGAAAGGTGTGACCAAACTGAGTTATGCCCAGTTACGGCCATGGCTTTATATATAAATATGAGAGGACAGGTGCCAGGCCCGTTGTTTTGCCATCAATCGGGGACACCATTGACGAAATTCCAATTTTGGGCAATAACTTCCCGAGCTCTCAAGCTCCTTGACATACATGGTTATAAATTTGGCACACACTCATTTAGGATAGGGGCCGCATCCACAGCAGCAGCCTTGGGTTATGGAGTCCAGCAGATAAAGGACTTAGGCAGGTGGAAATCACGAGCTTATCACTCATATGTTCGCCCAGTTCAGTTGTAGTTACATGCCTTTTCGTTTCAGATGCTGGGCGGCTGACACATAGGAAGCGAGTGCTGATCTGCGGCCACAGTTACGTGCATTGGGCGGAACGTCAGGCTCGTAGAGGACACTATGGTCAGCACCTTGGTCTGGGTTCAACAGCATTGGTTGATTGGAGAGGTCGCAGAGGCCTCCGTTGGGATGGGTTAATCCCTTTGTTATTTGATTCTTCTGTGATGAGATGCCCAGATATCCTAGTTATCCACCTTGGTGGAAATGATTTGGGACTGCTGAAAGGCAGGGCCCTGTTTCTTCAAGCAGTATCTGACATGAGAAAAATCTTGGATCGGTGGCCCCAGACACATTTGGTGTGGTCTGAAGTGATCCCACGTCTCAATTGGCCCGGTGGGGGCGAGGCACGGAAAATCGATGGGGCCAGAAAAAGGGTCAATCGAGCAATGCGGAAAGTTCTGGGGGACGGTCTGGGGACCTATATTCAGCATCCAGATATCGTGCACACCAGGCCAGAACTGTATAGGCATGATGGGGTCCATCTGTCCGACCAGGGGAATGCACTATTTTTGGCTAATCTGCAGCTAGGTATTAGACAGGTTTTAGGAGATTTGGTGGGTGATAGGGGCTAAGGGGACCCTTGCCCCTAATCTGTGGCGGAATTAGAGGAAAATCATATCTGTTGGCGTACACCCAATGTATACTTGTATAGGTCAAAGTGGAAACCCTCATCGGTGGGCTTGGGACACAGGTGAGGGCGTACACAAATGGCCTGAAACCGGAGACCCTGACCTGATTCCTCGGGCAGGGTAGTCCATTGCGTTTCTTTGCAAAGGTCATCCTGGTTACTTGACACAGAGACCTGGTGTTTTCGCCCATTATCAGCCGAGGGGCAGGTCGGGCAGGAACGCTACCTCGGCTTTAGCCTCACCAAATTATTGCTTCAGGTTAGCTCAACAAAGGTTCATGTTGGTAAGTTTTAAATAGGTAACGTTAATAAAGTTGCCCTTAGTTTACTCCACACTTGTGTCTGTGTCTCTTCTTCCGGGGGTGGGAAGGCAACAGGACTTCCCAGTCTCCACGAAGTGGAGGCTGGGAAGGAAATTTGCCTCGCCCCAAGGAGAAGAGGCTGGAAAATAGATCCGGCCGGATCTATTTTCCAGAGGGGGAGGAGCTAAGAGGCAGCTTCCGCCCCCTCTAGCCTCATTCTGAACGAAGACTTCGACCCACCCTCCCGCCGCTGTCAGTATAACTTCAGGTCGCCGAAAGGGGCCGGGTAGGAATTTTTTCCCCCCTAGTTATAGGGGGTTTTTTCGCCTACCCTATACTGCAAACAGGCAGATTGGGAGGCATTGGGCGTATAAATAGGCCATCCGGAATTAGAGGAAAATCATATCTGTTGGCGTACACCCAATGTATACTTGTATAGGTCAAAGTGGAAACCCTCATCGGTGGGCTTGGGACACAGGTGAGGGCGTACACAAATGGCCTGAAACCGGAGACCCTGACCTGATTCCTCGGGCAGGGTAGTCCATTGCGTTTCTTTGCAAAGGTCATCCTGGTTACTTGACACAGAGACCTGGTGTTTTCGCCCATTATCAGCCGAGGGGCAGGTCGGGCAGGAACGCTACCTCGGCTTTAGCCTCACCAAATTATTGCTTCAGGTTAGCTCAACAAAGGTTCATGTTGGTAAGTTTTAAATAGGTAACGTTAATAAAGTTGCCCTTAGTTTACTCCACACTTGTGTCTGTGTCTCTTCTTCCGGGGGTGGGAAGGCAAAGGTTATATATCATCATGGCATCATGACAATTCTTTGCCATAATGATGCAACAGTCCCCAATCCTGTCTCAAACATGGTGTTGGGAAACATTTGTCATAGATCTTCATTTGGCATTTGGAAGCCTTGAAGTTCTTCAGAATGAGATTTTAACAGGTCGGGAAAAGGAGAAGGTTCTAGTGTTCTCAACAACATCAGCATTTATGTTAGCAAAGAAAATCCTTTGTCAAATGTAACAGTGATTTGTTTAAGTTCATTGCCGCTGAATGAACTTAAAATAGATACTCTTTTTAACAGTCATTTTCTCCCATAACTAAGTGGCCCAGGCAGGCCAAAACTGGTTTATTTTCCATATCCTCGTGCTACCTTTCTTGTCCCCATTGCTGCTGTTGGGTGGTCACAGAGCTTCAGGAAAGTTCTGAGTTTGGCAAAGTTTCCTGTGTACCGTGGAATAGGAGATGGATGATCTCCCCATCTTCTCCCTGTTCGGATGGTTGCTTTTCTTGATGTCAGCAAATGTGCCCAGTGATGACAAGGAGTTCTCCAGAGGTCATCTGCCATGGCAACAGGGAACAATACAGGCCCTCGGGGGACAACACAGGGTGTGGTGGTGCTAGCCCTTGAGGACAGCAGACTAATTCACTTGAGAGGCAGCTGTGCTATCTAAAATCTGTCTCAAGTGTACAACTGCTGTGGAGTACAGTCAAAACTCCAGAGCATTCCTTAACTTTATTTAATATAGGGTAAAACTGGTTAAGAACTGGAAGTCCCTGGACATCATTTGGATATCCAGGAGTGACTTCTGGTCCATTCTGGGCTATAGGGCCAATGTAGATAAGCCCTAAGTGACCCACAAGTTACCTCCCAACTCTAAATTCTAATATTGTATGATTCAAGATCCAGATGTCTTGGGGTAGGCTCTTGCTGTTTTGTTTATGAAAACCACTGTTTTTATTGATGCCAATATAAAACAATTTGTAGATTATTGTAACAGCTTCTTTTCCATATTCATGTACCACATTCCAAAACCTTAAGCGTGGTAACTGCGATATATGCTTAAATATAAAAATTATTATGACTGTGAATATTTACACAGTAATGCTTCATTTCCTGTTAAAACCAGTTATCCTTTTCTTTAGGAAAAAAAAACCTCTTCAGGCATGTATTGCCATCATGGCAGTTAGAAGGAGAATTCCTTTCTGAACTAATATAAAATCTGTGAAATCCCATAGATGAGACTGCGACCTATATTTTAAATCACTTCACGCAACTATTGGAGCACCTTTACTCAAATACAGTTTCTTAACTAGCACATTTTAGTGGCTGCCAAGGAGATTGCTTCATTACTTTATATAAACTCTTTTATGCTTTAAAAAAGAGCTCAAAATTTATTTCTCTTATGTTATACTTTTTCTAGCTGGTTTCTCTTTTTGTGGCTGAGGTTCTCTTCTGTTATTCTGTCCTAAGAATATATACTCTTTATCCAATCTGTTACCCACTGTGCCTTGCAGATTTCAACTGCCTTTATGTTATAATGCACATACACAGAGAGATGGATATGCATACACATGTCATGTTGTCATTTAGGTTCATACTTAATAAGTATTACTATTCCTACTCCTAGTCAAGTCAGAAAGAATACTATCTTAAAGTGTTCTATGCATCTCAGTAATTAGAAGAAGAATAACCACCTTAAAACACTCTGATTTTGGAAACTAAACAGGGTTCGGTCTGGTTAAACTTGAAGGAGGACCATCAGATAATACAAAGAATTTCAAGATATGAGTAGTAAAGAAAAATAGTTGAAACTCTGGTAAGTTGCTGCTAGTCAGAGTTTATAGCATCTTGGCAGATGCACTAATATTCCAAATTCATGGATTATGTTTCTGTACCATATGCCATCCAAATGTCATATTTCCCTTATCTTATTTCACAAACTAATCAGGGTTGGGCCTGACTTTTACTTAGATGGGAAATGCCAGAAGTCTCCAAGTACAGCTGTGGAAGAGTCCTGCCTTAACCACTGGAAAATGGCAGCTACTCAGAATGGCATTACTGGGCTGGAGGCACTAATGTTCTCACTTTTTATATGGCAAGTTTATTTCTTCCAGATGTTATTAGATGGTATTCAAATTGTTTTAATAAGAGGTGAGGGATAAGGTAAATTGCAGTCCACACATTGCCCTATAGGATTAGAAGAAATTGCACGTGAGAAGCAGGCAGCTTCAGGAGTGTTTGATTATTAAGGAGAAAGTATTCTATTAATTGGAGGTATTCATACCAGGCAAGACCACATAGTTTGTTTGGAATCATTATACCATGCCATTTTCCCTTAGCTACCTCCAGTTCCTGATTGGATAGGAAATGAGGCAGTTGATGAGATACAAGAATAAAAAATGAGAACATGAAAACTTGAAAAGAGTTCAACTTAAAGGAACTTCCAGTGGAAACATGGAGGGGCAAGTTGCATTCTAGCAAGCTGGCTGGAACACAGGGCATTGCTGGGATAGTAAAGACTGTTTAAGAATCAGAAATTCTTCTTCAGAAAGAAGAAAAGAACAGACACAAACCCTTAAAACTTGAGAAATTCTATCTCCCCTTTTTAGCTTACTGGAACTGGAGGAGGGAGTAAGAGGAGGAAAGGACAGTGCACTTCCCAGTAAATTGCGATCAAGGCAATCTGCTGTAAATTCATAAACATATGACACAAGTTGTATTCAAGAATTGATATGATTTGGGTCACTAAGAATTTAGTAAATCTTATTTAAAAGGCTCAAGTCCAGCCAAATATTATTTCAGACCACTGCCCAACAACAATCCCGAGAAAACAATGTATATGGAGAATTGATGAAGGTCTATTAAAAATCAATAAAATATTGATACATATAAGAAGGATATTAAAGAACTCTTCCAAACAAATACCCATCCAAAAACATTTCTGGGAATTTTATTGGACACAAAAAAAGGCCTGCATGAGAGGAAATTTGATCCAGCTAAATTCAACACACAGAAAAAAAAATAACTATGAAAAAGCGTGGAATTGAATACAAAAGGACTTAAAACAATGGCTCCAGTTAGAGCTTTCTTTGTTGGGAAGAATATCTACAATTAAAATGATTTTTTTCAATAAAATGATGTTCCTTTTTCAAACCATACCAATATTATTAAATTATACTTGCTACAAACAATGGAATAAAGATATTCGAAATTTGATTTCGAAAGGCAATAAACTGCAAGAATTCAAATGAAATCATTGCAAGATGCCAAAAACAGAGGAGGTATGGCTCCATCAAACATTAAGCTATACTACAAAGCTGTAGCTCTAGCTTGTATGGAAGAAAGGATGTTAGATAATAAAAGTCTACTGATACTTGAATGACATGATTTCAGATATGGATGGAATGAATACTTAATATGTGAAAAAAACATTAATTGACTCTAATTTTAAGAGCCAGCTGCTAAGAAATACACTATACAGAGTATGGGAAAAGTACAAAGCAGGATTCTACTTAAAATAAATTTGTGGATATCTACCAAAGAAGCCTTCAATTGGATAGAGATTGGGGTGGGGGGAGAGAACAATGGCCCACCTTTAAACGAGTATAAATTGGCAAGCAAAATGAAGCTCATCTAAAAATCCAAGCAGACTATAACAAAAAAGTTTGTAATTTTCATGGTTTCAATATAGACAACTACAAGAGAGATTCCAAACTGATAAGAAGGTAAGCATCAATTGGTAAGGTAAAGAAACAGATAATATTCTCATCCAGTCTAAGCAAAAACAAATTGCAAAAGCCTATAAAATATTATTAAAATTAGACACAGAGTACATCTAATCAAAGATTGTGTAATTCAGTGGTCAAAGACTGTGGGCCATTATGTCCACCTAGACAAATGGGAACAAATGTGGAAAACTAAAATTACGTTTACAAGATTCTATGGACAGAGAAAATGTCTACATGGTGATGTATAGATGGTACATAATACCGGAGAGATGAACAAAGATAGAACATTTTTTTTAAAAAAATGTTGAAAATGTCAGAAAAAAGGGGGGGAAAAACCTTTTTACCACATGTGATGGACATGTCCTAAAACAACAAAACAAAAACTGGATTATAATTCATAAGAATATTGAAAACATCTTAAAAATTAAAGTACCATTAGAACCAGAAGCCTTTCTGTTAGGATTAACAAATTCAACACATTAAAAAAAATTCTGATCACTCTTTTTATACATGGTGACTGCAGCAAGGATTGTTTATACTTATTATTAGAAACAAGATTTATGGATTACAAAAGTGTTGGACATAACAGAGATGGATAAACTGACAAGGCTTATACAATTGCCAGATCCTTCCAAATTTTAAAATTAGTAGTGCAGAGATGTAGGAATAACAAGAAATAAATAAAGAAGTTAGTGACAAGAATAACAGGAACCCCAATGATATCCAAGGCATCCTGGAAATTTAATCTACCAGAGATAAGTTTGATGACAAAAAGAATAGTTTTTTTTTATGAAGAAGAAGACAGCAGAGAGGGTAGGAAGCATTAGTTAGGGCTTTCTATTTTCTATTTCCCAACTTTTCTGTCTTCTTTGTTTCAAAACACTGCACACCCGCTTTTCTATCCTTCTGTTTTAGATTAGAAAAGAAACGCTTTCTTTTTTCCCCCCCATTTTAACATCATATAAGCCTTTTTTATTAGATAACAATGGAAGAAGATGAAGATGCAAGATATTAAAAATGACCCTGTTCTATATACACTCTTGAACCCTTCGCCATATATTATATAGAAAAAAAAGAGTTCAGCTTACACATAAAAAAGACATGTAAGTCCATGGCTACATTTTGAAAGAGCTTCATATTTAAGTCAATGCTCCTATGTAAGCCCCGACTGAATTTTTTGGGTTGCTAACAGAGGGTGGTGAGTTCTGTGGGGCACAAGGTAGGTGTGGCATGGCACAATCTAATGATTTGTAAATGAAACTGATGTTTGGAGAGAAGATTACTGGCTGCTTCTCCCTTACATTAGTAAAACACTATGATATCAGCACAACAGGATGGCATATAAATAAAAGATGTGTATGTATCTCCATTCATGAGGCAAAATCAGAGAATGAATTCAGCAAATTGGTGGACAACATTGAGTGTTCAGATTCAATTGGGCTATACAGGAAGACCAAGAATGAATTGTAAAAACAGCATTTACTGTTAGTTTTAAAGATATTGGGAAGCAAAGGCAATTTGTTGGCAGGTGCAAGCAATTATGCTAGCAGTTGCTTTAACAGATCTGAGGCAAATGATGCCAGGTGAGGATATGAGTAATAACCACAACATGCTATTTGTATTCATTGTTGTTCTCATGGGTAGCAAATTAGGTATTTTTTTGGGTTGCCTGCATTGCCTGGTGATCTCTCTCAAGTATTTAGAATAAATGTGGCAGGAATCATATGGAAAGTGCACAAAGCCACCTGTTGTAATTCAACCACAAAAGGCCAGTGATTTAAAGAGTTTGTGGTAGCAAGAGTCTTCTTAATTTGATTGAAATATTCTTGACATTTGAGAAGAACTCTTTTTCTTCAGATTTGTTCTACATATTATTCCTTTATACAACAGAGATGGGTTGAGACAGATATTACTTTGAACTCCAGGTTGTTTTAAGGTGCTGACATTTTTCAGTTAGTTGATTGCCTGTTGACTGCTATGTACATGGAAGTATAAGAAAATTCACAATTACTGTTAAAAAGTGATAATTCACTACCACATGTTGGACTAGACAGAAATGTAAATCTTTCCTCATTTCTTTACCAATGAAAACAAGATACGGTACTTCAAATAGTTTATCCCCAGTAGGTGAGCTTGAGAGTTTTTGCACATTTATTTTTCACTTAGTGATATTTTGTGAATGTGACATGGTGGAATTTTGAAAAAAAAATGACATTCTTATAATAGCTTTTCACCCATACAGAGAGATTAAAACTCCCATGGTGGTTGATAACTTTTGACCAAGTGTCCCAACACATTTTTCTTGTCCACAATAAGAAAATATGTGAATATTCTTTATACCAGTACAATTTAATGTTCAAATGTACGTATACACCAGCTTTCCAACCATACAAAGAGACAAACACCCCCCCCTCCCAAAAAAAAAAAAACCCCAACAAAACTTGTGGTGGCTTTTAATATTTTGGCCAGATGTCTCAACAGACCTTTTGTGTGAACAATAAGGAAATGTGTCATTTGTTGTAATTTTGTTTTAAAAATCAAATTAAAAAAGTTGAAAAACAAAAGTGTTTTATCTTACTACAGGTTTTTGTTTCCTTAGGGCCCTCTCACACTGCCAAAATGCAACATGAACTGGCATTAAAAATGGCAGTTCGTGCTACGTTTTGAGGCCACACATGGGACAAAACCCCATCTCATTGGCTACACATATCTGTGGTATCACTGAAGTATTGGCACAGAAGAGCATGGCTAGTGCCATCCTTCCTTCCCTGCCCCTGTTTCACCAGAAAAAACAAAAACAAAGAAACAGCCTCCTTACTGTTCCAGTGGACTTCCTGGTAGCTCCATCACATTTTGTGATGATGTGATGGAACTTTGTAGAAGGGAGGGGACTTTCCTCTCCAAAGCGCCCTCACATTATTGCCAAGTGTGACAGAATGACAGGGGTTTTTTTTTGGGAGGAGGTGTCAGGGGAGGGAAGGGTGGCACTGCCTAGGGAGTGTGGGATGGCTGGGATAGACACCTGGGATTGTGGATCCAAATCTTTGCAGAGTTTTTTTTAACCTGGGCATAAATTGTATTAAATTGTTTATCTTAGGTTGAAACACATTAGCCTAGGTACATCATTTGGATTCCCCAGGCAAATGTGACATCTACACTAGCCTATCTTCCAATGTAGATGTCCACTGTAGATGCACCCTTCATTAAAAAGCCTCCAATTTTGTAACCTTTCCTGGTGATGGACCTACTCCAACCCCATGTTTCTTTTGATTGTCCTTTCCTACAGTTTTTTTCCTACAATATTCCTATAGCAGCAAGGTGACCAGAATTGCACATAGTATTCTTTTATGCATATCCACACTATAGATTTGTGCAAAGGTTTATGAATATTCTGTCACTGTTTTGAGACCTTACTCAAATTTTTATGTGTGGCATGACTATCTCCTCACGCATATCCTACTTAATCTGCCTGATAGGTATATAATTTCAGAGTACTGCACTCATCCAGCTGAGGTCCCATCTGCATAATGCCACATAATGCATAATGCCACATAATGTGGCATAGTAATCACATTCTCCTCGGGCATCCATTCTAACCCTAACCCCTAACCCCTAACCCTAACCCTCATCCAGGTTTATTCTGGGTTTAAAAATACCTGCAAAAATCCAGATTTTCTGTGAAGATCCAGATCATCCACAATCCCAGGAGGTGTCCCCAAAGCCATCCCATGCTCTCCATGTTCAGGCAGCCTTGAGATGGCAGTGCCACCCCCACCCTGCTCCCCATTTCACCCAGAAAACTTTAAAAAGCACCCTAACTTGAGGCAAAAGTTTTTCTTCAGCTTCATTACACTGAGAAAGGAGGCTGTTTTTTTTTTGTTTTGGGGTGAAGGGGGGGGGGGCAAGAGGGAATGGAAACAATATCCTTGCCCATTCATGCTGACTGTGCATAAACTTGGGTGGGTGTATGTTGACTCTTCAGACAAAAGAACAGGATTTTTCCCGAAAGCGTGGCCTACAAATGTGACACAAACAGGCATTTTACATGCTGATTTGTTTTTTACTTTGTTCTGTAAGTTTCACACTTCAATTGGGAAAGATGGAATTAAACCTGAATTGTGAGTGGTGGGATTTTCAAGAATGAGTGAGAAAATAAAGATGCACTAGATGTGTTCTCACTCATTCTTGAAAATGAGTTCTATAAACTATAAACTTTAGATGACTTATCACATCCTCAGTTAAATGTATGGAATTTGTTCTCCAGTTTCTTCTGTAATTCTAAATACTTTTGGACCCAAAATTTCCCTCTCTTTCATTCTCTCTCTCTCTCTCTCTCTCTCTCTCATTTTCATCATAGAACATGTGGATAGTCCAGATATAATGCTTTCCTGAAGGCTTATAAAATAATTTAATTCAAGAATTGCCATATAAAAATATGCAATAGTTTCTATAATGTAGTTTTGACACATGAAAGTTATTATTAGCACATTAAAAGAAGTCAGAATCCAGCAAATAATTGATTTCTCTTTTTTTTCAATATCTATCTCTCTCTTTTTAAAGAATCATTGGGACACATTAACAGTGTAAAACTGCATGTCACTCATATGTAAATTCTACTGAGCTCAGTAGGGAAGATTCCAATATAATTGGCCATAGAAAAGTTGCCTTAGTTTCACATTATTAAATGTATGAAGCAGTTTGATTAGCTCCTTTGGGCATAGTGTAATGGCTTGATGGCTCAGGAGAAGATGACTACTGCTGGAGAATTACAGCTGCATCTACACTGACCATTTAATGCAGTTTGAAGCTAGTTAACTTGCTTCAAACTGTAGTGTGCAAACAGCAAACTGTCACAAAACTACATGAAGGAAAACCCTCAATGTGCATCAATTCTCTGTGCTTTGTGTTATCACCATTTGGTTCCAGGATTTCCTATGCAAACATCTGCACAGTGAAATCACTTTCTTTAATACTGGTTTGAAACTGCATTAAATGCACAGCATAAATGGGGGCTACATCATAAACAGAGCAATGTTCTATAAAGCTGCATAATGAAAAATAAAATCCAGTGAAAGAAGTTTTAAGGATGATGTTCATGATTGATCTTGGGTCCAGATTATTGGAAGGATCTTATCACTGTATATGAGATTTTAGAACAATATAATAATCTGGGGAGAGCCTTCTCTCTGTCCCACCACCATCTAAATCATGTTTCATGGGAACAAGGGAGAGAGAGGTTAGGGTGGCCCTGCCCCTACTCATCTTTTGTCCGTAGGTTAAACATTTCTCTGCCATCAGGGATTCATAAACTGATGAGGGCTGGGTTTTTAAAGACAGTATGATTGGAATCAGAAAGGTTTGTTAAAAGTTTGTGTCACAAGGAAGAGACCAAAAGTTAAAGGAATTTGCCACACAGAGTGTGAATCGATTGAGCAGTAGGGGAAAACTTTTCCCCTAAGCCCTACATCGCCCACTGCACTCCTTACCCCATTCCATGGGGGGAAGCATCACTACTTGGATTCCCCTCGCTGTTGTCTATGGAACATGGGAAGTCTCCAGTGTTCTGAGGGAAGCATTCTACCATACTGTAAGGATGCTTCCTCCATGGAACCCCACCAAAAGTTGCCCGATGTAGTATGATGGCGTTCATCAGGTTCCAAGGAACAAGCTTCCTGGCAGCATGATATGCTCATATGTGTTGGAAATATCTTAAAGTAAAAAGCTTTTGGGAAAAATAATAGAAAAACTGGAAAAACTATTTAAAATACCGCTCCAAGTGAATGTAGAACTGATGTTAATGGGAGTATTAGGGAATAATAAGATTCATACAAAAGAACAAGAACTGTTTAAAATTATGATTCTAGCAGGACAAGCAGTGATAGCATGAGGATGGAAAGATGAAAAAATTGACGATGGAAAATTGGAGGGCATTGGTTTCCAGGTTGAAGGTGGTCCCGGTCGGGGTTGGCTTGATGCGCCTTCCTCTTGGCACGTTTCTCTCTTTCACCCTCCATTCGTGTCTATTCAAATTCTGCAGCACTGCTGGTCACAGCTGACCTCCAGCTGGAGCGCTCAAGGGCCAGGGCTTCCCAGTTCTGTCTATGCCAGAATTTTTAAGGTTGGCTTTGAGCCCATCTTTAAATCTCTTTTCCTGTCCACCAACATTCCATTTTCCATTCTTGAGTTCGGAGTAGAGCAACTGCTTTGGGAGATGGTGGTCAGGCATCTGGACAATGTGGCCGGTCCAGCGGAGTTGATGGCTGAGGACCAACGCTTCAATGCTGATGGTCTTTGCTTCTTCCAGCACACTGATGTTTGTCCGCCTGTCTTCCCAAGAGATTTTCAGGATTTTCCGGAGGCAGCGCTAATGGAATTGTTCTAGGCGTAGCATGTGATGTCTGTAGACAGTCCAAATTTCGCAGCCATATAGCAGGGTTGGGAGGACAATAGCTTTATAAACAAGCACCATGGTATCCCTATGTTCCAGTCCTCAAACACTCTCTGATTCATTCGGAAAAATAATGCACTCGCAGAGCTCAGGAGGTGTTGTATTTCGGTGTCGATGTTGACTTTGGTAGAGAGGTGGCTGCCAAGGTAGCAGAAATGGTCAACATTTTCTAATGTTACACCATTAAGCTGTATCTCTGGCATTGGAAAGGGGTTGGGTGGTGACTGCTGGAACAGCACTTTGGCTTTCTCGATGTTCAATGACAGGCCGAGCTTCTCGTATGCTTCTGCAAAGGCGTTTAGAGTGGCTTGTAGATCTTCTTCTGAATGCGCAAAGATGACGTCATCAGCATACTGGAGTTCTATAACAGATGTTGTTGTAACCTTGGTTTTGGCTTTCAGTCTGCTGAGGTTAAACAGCTTGCCATCTGTCCGATAGATGATTTCCATTCCGGTGGGAAGCTTCACATCAACAAAGTGAAGTATCATAGCGATGAAGATGGAGAATAAAGTTGGGGCAATAACACATCCTTGTTTGACACCTGACTGCAATTTAAATGGGTCACTTTGGGAGCCACTGCTGTCCAGGACTGTTGCCATCATGTCATCATGGAGGAGCCTCAGGATGTTCACAAATTTGTTAGGGCACCCAATTTCTTGGAGGATGGTCCAGAGAGCACTGGGATTCACTGTGTCGAATGCCTTTGCAAGGTCAATGAATGCCATGTACAGAGGTTGATTTTGTTTCCTGCATTTTTCTTGGAGCTGTCGTGCAGTGAAGATCATGTCCATGGTTCCTCTGGAGGGACGGAAGCCATTCTGGGATTCTGGGAGGGTGTCTTCTGAGAGGGGTAGAAGGCGGTTTGCAAGGATTCTTGTGAGGATTTTCCCAGCGGAGGTTAGGAGGGAGATACCTCTATAGTTTCCACAGTCTGTTCTTTCCCCTTTTTTGAAGTGGGTGATGATGGTGGCATCCTTGAAATCTGCTGGGACTTTCTCGGTCACCCACACTTTTTCTATGAGCCGGTGGAGTTGTTGTGTCAGCTCAGGTCCTCCCTTTTTAAAGATTTCAGCAGGGATCCCATCAGGTCTGTTGGCTTTGTTATTTTTTTTTTTTTGTTGCAGATAAAAACTGTTATATGAAAATGAGATGTTATTGTTCATAGGTATATATAGCAATGGAAATTAAATGTAAATAAGACGATACAAAGCGGAAACAACAACAACAACAATTTCAAACAGGAAAAGTATCTGACAATTATCCTTAATAACCATTTTACTGGGTTATTAATATATTTATGCTGTTTTCCTTAATATATTTATGCTGTGACCCTATCACTGGCTAAATTTTGTTACCTCAAAAAGTCTTAAGAGGATGTCAGACTGTGTGTCAACACTGGACAATGTGTCATCTTGAAAGAACTTCTGAAACTAGAGGGATGGGAAAGCGGGGTGAAGAAATGAGGGGTGGAAATGCAGAAAGGCTTTATCAAGGGAGAGGGTGGAAAATTTCTATGAATCATATCATTGTGACTTTTTTCACATTTGTGCTCAGGTTGAGGATTTTCCTGCCACTACAGAGTCTAATAATACTATACTCCCAGTTTTAGCATGCTGTCATGGAATACATTTATAATCCCCTCTCAGACCTTCCCATTCAATTCAGGAAGCTAATATAATAAGGGTGGGTATTTGTATGGGGATATTTGTGGGTGCTTAGGGACAATGGTCACCATTCAAACATTATATCTTGGGTGTTCCACAGTGTACTTGGAAAAAGTTCTGCACCACCCCACCAAAACAAATATCTAGAGATGAATTGGAAAGAGTCAGATGAGGGAATTTCACACTTGCCTACTGAGAAATATGTCATGAGTCACAAATATTTCATGACAGGGAAAAAAGAGCATCACTGTTAGCTGAACAGACTGTAGGTCATGTCTATCCTAGCTATGTTTGGGATTTCTAAAGAATTGGCTATTTCTTCTAACTCTGTCATTCTATGATTCTATGATCTGGTCTCTCCTGAAGCACTTCACTTAGCCTTGTTGAAACATCACTTTAGAATTACAATATTTGTTCACTATGGATTTAATATTCAGAAAATTATCCAGACTTAATTAACTACAAACCCTGGTTACATCAAAGAACCCCAGGTGTAATTCCTATTTATAGAGGGCAAAGACATCTCCATCATCCCAATACAATTAACTGCCATATGCACCTAATTACAAATGCAACAACATGTTTACATAGTTAAACCCCCAGTGACAAGGAGATGCTTTGGACAATATTTCTCCATTTTTCTTTTCTGCCCTTAGATGCACATTTCTGAATGAATCCCTGAACTGACTGCCAGTTAAACACCTGTCAGCTTACAGAAACTATTATGCTCAGGTTTCAAAATTATTATTTCATTAGATAAATATTTCAATCACTTTACAAGTATACCTTAGTTAATAAAGTAGACATATTCCTGTACATCACTCCTTTAACAGGAAATTTGGTACAAGAGGCAGAAAGAATCGCGATAAGTTTTATGCTTCTAAAATTAGAGATGTTTTATTTTAAAAACAATGTGCACTTCTGAAACAACTGAATCAGATAAGCCTTGCATAACAAAGCAAAAATATTCTGAACTTTAGAGGCAACCAGAGTGCTTCTTCCAAAGTGCATTTTCTCATCTGCCACTCTTCATTTTTCATCCATTTTAACTTATAGTATTTTAAAGATGATGAGAGTAGTGGGTGAGGTGGGCTTATTTGCTCTCCTCTTTAATCTCTATTTTGTTGTTGATATATGCTCAATAAATAATTCTAGAGGCAACTGCTGTTTATGTTGCCTGTTGTAGGACAAGGACAAATTGTTACATTAGTTTCTACTAGAGTAAAATCCCACTCTTTCCCAGTACAACCTTTATTATATTGTTTTATAACATTTGGATTGTAGTATAAATGGGTGGATGGGGGACCACTTCTTTGGGAATATACTATGAGGCAAGTCAGTTACCAAGGTTATTAGAATTTGAATTGGAAGGGTAAAAAATATGGGTGCAAATATAAAAGGAAATAAATAGTTGGCAAAGGAGGCATATATGGGAGAGAGACTAGACAAAAAAAATTAACTTAAAAGTTGGCCAGTGCTTATCAATGTTGTTAATTTGGGGGGGTGGGGTGGCAAAATTAATTACAGATAAATAAAAATAACCTTTTCCCATTAGAAACCTTGGAAAATAAAGACAAGACATTCAGGATTCTAATTAGAGCCCTGAAGGAAAATGGTATCAAAGCTAGGGGACAAGATAAAAGACAGAGGTGGACAAGGGAACTGGATAGCGTGGCTAGGCCTGTCCAATCGAGCTAAGGCCATGAAAAGAAGAGAAGTAGCAGTAACCCCACTAGACAGAATGATTAAAAGGAAAGCAGAAAAAGCCAAAGGAATAATCGGGTTATTGTACAAGCAACTAATCACCTTATCTTACAAGACAAGAATTGGAAACAAGAAAAAAACTTTAATGAGAAATTAAATAGGTCTTGGATTGACAACATTCATAAAATTAAACATATGAGGGTCAAAGAAACCCAAAGGAAAATAATCTCTAAGTGTTATAGAACCCCCCTTCAATTAGCACACATTATGGAATATTTCAAACAAGTGTTGACACAACTGTGGGAGGATAGGTTTGTTCTCCCACATGTGGTGGGATTGTAGAAAATTTCAGAACTATTATAGTAAAATAAGAAATGTAATGGAAGAAATAATAGGGAAAGAATTAACGTGGGATAAAGCCAGATTCATTTCTTTCTGTGAAGCAGAGACAAATTAGTTGTTCCCAGGGGCTGAAACAGAAGCAAAGGGTACCCAGTTGTGAGAAAGAGTGATGTCATGGGTAAAATTTAGAAATCTTAAACATTTGAGATAATGTTCATTGGGAGGTCAACACTGGATTTTCAATGGGTCAAGTCACCTGTCTCGGGAGCTCTGAGTAAGGATTTCTTGTCTTTGGTTCTGTATCTTTGCTTTCCTCTTTATGATCAATGCCTCTTGATTGGATTACAATTCTTGGTTCAAGTTTTCAAGCCTTTGGATTATAGTTCAAGTTTTCAAGCCTTTGGATATACAGTAGTTTTGGTTTAAGTGTTGAAACCCCTGGGTTACAGTTTCTTGTTTTTACCTTTTGGAATTTTGGATTCATATTCAGATTTGGTCACAGCTATTTGTTACACTCAAGCTTATGAATATAGCTTTGGAAATGACTTTATAGTCTGGTTTTTTATTGTACCTTAGTGATTACTTAGTCTGCTGATTTGGGAATGACATTTGGATTATTGTCTACTCATTTTTGAAACTACCCTTTCTATTATATACTCCTTTCTTAATAAATGTATTACTTATTGTTGAATTATGTGGTGTTTGGGTGAAAAGGAGTCATACAGGCAGCTGGGCTGAAACAGGCTCTCTTTGAACAACTACAGGTTGCACATGCCTATCTCAAAAGATGTCTCGTTGGGATGTCTCTCCGAACGCAGAGAGAACTCAGACTGCACAATGAGGATGTTCAAAAAATATCAAAAGTGAAAGCTCCTCTATGCCGCATTGCTCAATTCAAACATCACTTTGATGCAGAGAACAGATGGGTGCTGGAGCAATGCAACATGGTACCCGTGGGGATGAATGAGACCTCTTGGTCATTCTCCCACCCAATGGTCTGATTTATTCTGTATGGCAAATAATGTGAGAGATGAACATGATCATACAATGGTCCACTGATCAACTCATGATCGAAATAGATAGGAATGGAGGTGTTTAGCTTTGAATATAAGTGACTAAGTAATATGGTGCTTACCTTATTTATTCCAGGAATAAAAACTATTGACAATTTGTTATTCATTCTATTTCTCAATTGCATAAATAGCTGATTAGACAGAATTAATTACTATTTATGCTCTGTTTTATTTTCATAAATTAAGCTGCTAATTAATCAAAGAATATGAATAATAAAGGTTTGTGACTAGATCCTTTTAGGAAAAAGTCTGTCTGCTCATCTTTAGTTTAATAAATAACTTTAGTTTAATAAATAACGTTATGTTAAGTGCTAGTTGTCAACTAGGGCTGTGCAGAAAGCCGTATTATCATTGAATATCAGATCTATTTAGTAGGATTCATACATATAACTCAATATCAAGAAATGCAGGTGGTGCCCACACTAAAAACCTAAAAATCAAAAATCTCATCCAATATTTTTTTGTAAGTTGTGTAAACACCATAACTCTTGTAACGCAGTTTTAATTTCCAGAGCAAGCAAAGCCAATTGCCAGGAGGCAAAGCCAAACTTGTTACACATATGCCTCTCAGCCTTTCACCAGTCTTTTTTGCATTTATATCCTACTTCACCATCAGTGAGTCCATGGTGCACAATATGGCTCTTTTGGTTCATTTGCCACCAGGATTTTCTCTCTTATTCAGAATATACAAAATATCAGATTTCTGTAACCTAAATTAACCACAATTCAAGAGAGATATTGACAAGCTGGAATGTGTCCAGAGGAGGGCAACTAAAATGATCAAGGGTCTGGAGAACAAGCCCTATGAGGAGCGGCTTAAGGAGCTGGGCATGTTTAGCCTGAAGAAGAGAAGACTGAGAGGAGATATGATAGCCATGTATAAATATGTGAGAGGAAGCCACAGGGAGGAGGGAGCAAGCTTGTTTTCTGCTTCCCTGGAGACTAGGACGCGAAACAATGGCTTCAAACTACAAGAGAGGAGATTCCATCTGAACATGAGGAAGAACTTTCTGACTGTGAGAGCCGTTCAGCGGTGGAACTCTCTGCCCCAGAGTGTGGTGGAGGCTCCTTCTTTGGAAGCTTTTAAACAGAGGCTGGATGCCCATCTGTCAGGGGTGATTTGAATGCAATATTCCTGCTTCTTGGCAGGGGGTTGGACTGGATGGCCCATGAGGTTTCTTCCAACTCTATGATTCTATGATTCTATGTGCCAGGATGCAGTAAATCAAAGTGAACATGGTAAATCAGATTGCAAAGTCTATAGTTAAGACACCTCCAAGTGGTGCTGGAAATAGAAGAGAATGATATTGTAGCAAGATGGAGACTGGACCATGAGGCTATTTGTAGAATAGGATCCTGGGGAGGTGGGAGCTAGATTTAAGTTCTTTGCCTGAACAGATAAATGTACAGACACTCCTTGTGAAGTTCAAGGTCTGGGGTACCAGCATGTCTTCACTTGTTTCCATAAAACCTTAAAGATTTAGGTTGGGAAGGACTGACTGATCTAAGTCAGTCTCACCCAGTGACCTTCTTGCTCCAGTGGAGCTAGCACCTAGATCTCCATTATTTTAATAAACAGTAACATAGGAGATAGTTGAAAAATGGCATGTAAGTAATTCAATTAATGAAAAGCATTTCAGATTAACATTGTCTCTTCTAGCTGCCAATTTAACTTTAATTGATTTTTTTTGGCCACATCTAATTTAAAGTCTAAATTTAATTTCCAGCTTTGCAGACATAAGCATTCTATTAATGACATACACCATACCCTTCAACATTTCACCGATGAAAACTTTGCATGAATAGCTAGAATGTGGAAAACAACATCTAGAAGCTGCAGACATTTATTTTTACCTGAATCTGTTAGGAAAAGCAAGATTAGAGTTCCTCCTATCTCTGCTTCCCTGCTGAATTAATGGAGTGAAAACAATTATTTTCCCCTGAACTCAGTTTTCAGTCACTGAAGTAAGTGGAGGACAAAGGGGGAGAGTTGGAGGAGGAGGAGGAGGAGGAGGAGGAGGAGGAGGAGAGTGACCAGGATATTTTAAAAGTAGCTGAGAAAATAGGATGGTACAGGATTAATCTGTACTGTCCCTGCCAAATTAGATTTGTTGAAGGATATAACACCCCAACATAACATGAGCCATCAAATAACTCTTTTGTTGGAGCATGGGAAAAAAGTGTCCAGCAATATGCATTGTCTATAGCAGTGTGTTCTCCAAATGTTGCAAAGGTCATTGTTCTTATGTGACTATAGGCAGCTCACCAAAACATTCTCTCAGTTGACCCCAGTCTCCAGCTGTCTTAAATTGCATGGCAGTGGGAATCGCAAGCGTAATGTGAATCCTAGAAAAAGGGGAAAAGAGAAGGTGTTGTGTAGTTCCGCCTGTATGGAATTTTAGACCACCTCCTTCATATAGGATATTAGCCACTGTTAAATTGTTTTTGTGCTTTTCCCAAGAAAATGGGCAGATTGTTCACTGAATCTGTGGTCACCATCTTGAAAACTAGTTTGCCTATGAGACAATGGCTACAACATCTTGCTAGATGCAGCATTGTATACAGCATATACAATGTGCTTTAAAGAGTGTTGAAAACAGGTATGGGATTGTGAGATAAGCATGTATTCAAAAGAGAGATAGAGTGACTTCTGATTGTTATTCATATCAGTTAACATGCCTTTTCTGTGTGTATGGAACAAATTAAAGACATCTTGATGGAGGTTACCTATAAGTTATCTATTCTGATCCATTTCCATTGAAAACAAAATAAATGTTCATATATTATTCAGCGGAGATGACTTACTGCTGTGGGGAAAGCTCAACCCCAAGCTTAGGATGAATGAAATAAAACATAAATCTCTGTGGAGCAGTAGCACAAATATCCATTGTGTAAAAAATACAGTATCAGATCCTTCATCGATCATATGTATCCTTAGTTTTTCAGTGACTTTGATAGAAAGAGTCATTCCTGCTTTCTCCCCCCCAAGGATGGACAGAATTAATGCAGCTTAGAATAACTGAGACAAGACCCAGAGATAACCATTTCAAAGAGTGATTTATCACAACCGTCACTTTCTTCATAATTAAACTCTAATCTCTGTAGAACAAGGAGCCTTGGAAGAACAACAGTCTTTCCAACTTGTTAGATTCTGCCGTTTAGAAAAGAAAAAAGAAAAAGGATGCTTCCCACAGTGAATATGAAATATGGCTTGAATAATCCTAAATTTACTATTTTGGAGTTTAATATTATATTATATTTAATTTTTCCCAATCTTTCACTTAATCAAATGCATCATGTGGGAATTTGTGCAATGTACAGCATCTATTTTTTTTAAAAAAGAAATGAATACTCACTGAGTGTGTTTTGGTGTAACAGTGACTTATTTTGATCTAATGGGCTCTTTTCCAGGCCATCATCATATTTATCTATGTAGAAGGAACCTCAATCAATACTCCAGTCAATGCACTGGTCAGTGACACTGCTGAGCAACATTTCATGTTTTCATGTGTGACAAATGCCCTGGATTTTTATTGCAGTTATATTAGTCATTGAGCTCAGGATAGATGAGCTTTAATGGACAGTTAAATGTCTGCCACTGGGTCTTTGGACAGATGCCTGGTGTTACAACACATTATTTATTCATATATTAATTAGAGGCTATTTTTGGCAAGGAATAAAGTCCAGAGAGATAAATGAAAAACAAGGACTGGGGTGTGAATCAAGCAAGACGACTGCTGACACAAATATAAGTCATGACACACTGAGAGTGCCGACACTTCTATTAGTGGATGAAACACAAATTATTTGGGAAGAATGGAGGAATAATGTGTTGCTCCAAAACAATTATGAGTACTGTGACATTACCCTATTTGTTGTCATTGTAAATGGTAGAGAATTCTACTAGAATGCATAATGTAGTGTATGTCTAATGCAGTAAACCCTCTTTCTTGTACCCAAACATACAGCTTATATCAAAACCACTGTTGTATTTCAGTGTCAAAAGTAGTTTCTGTGTCAGCCTAGAGATCTAATGTTCTATGAAAAAGACCAATTGAAAAAGACACTGGTAAACAGGTGCACATTGTAGAAAATGTGACAGAGGTGCAGTGAACAAAATAAGCATATTTTGTTATTGCTCTGGATTTCTCTTCTCATCTTTCTTTTACTCTCTTCTCTAAGGATTCTTAACTTGCTCAAAGTTAATATGGAGTGACTGTAAAGATTAGTAAGGAATTGTGTGCTTGTTTCAGTTAGAGTGCGCTCTTCCATTACAAATATAGCAAAAAATATTTGGGTATTGAAATTGGTCAGTGTCTCAGTGGTTGAGAATGCTCCATTGGATATGTTTTGAGAACCTCTGAGCACATGTTGAATGTCATTTCTCCAAAACTGAATCACTGCATCACTTACCTCCACATTTACAATGATAAAGGGCAGACTTCAAAGACATACAGCACATGTTTTGCTTAAGGTATTCAGGGAATATTAAGTTCCACCCATGATCATCCTTACTCTTTGTATTGGTTTTGTCTTATGGTGTAAAATCAGACTAGCTAAAGCTTTCAAAGGAAGGAATATACTTTAGAGTATTAAGAGTTTTTATTTGAAAAAAAATGGATTTATTAGGATTGAAGCAGGAATAAATAAATAAATACTACTTATCTGGTATTTCAGAAGGACTTTCCTCTAAGTAGACCTGAGGGTGGCTGGTAGAATATTTTGGCTCTAAATTAGTAGTTTCAACTTTATAAAATTCAGATACATGTGTCCCCTTGAAACAGAAGACTAATTAATAGTAGAATGGAGAGTGTGCTACAGGGGAGAGTCAACTGATATGAATGGGGTAGGGGATAGCACTGAGAAAGTAAATTCATTTTTCACTTAATTGCTCACATTTCTAGCATTGTGTGAGCAATAAACACATCAAAGGAATACAAATAAGTCAATCACAGTTCATTTTGGATAATATGCAAAACAAGAAAATAAACAAACAAATAAATAAACATTAAAGGAAAAGAATAAAAGAGATTCATAGCCTCATTTTTAATATGCTGCCTAGAAAGGTGCCAACAACTCACTTATAGGCGCATAGGTGATGACTGGAAAGGAAACAGCCTTCAGGAATTAGAAATTGAACACCATCTTCTGGGGAAAATGTACCCACATACATTGCATTCACCATTTTGGGCAGGGGGGGGGGGGACGGGACTTACTGATTTGTGATTTTTTTTCTAGCCAGATCAAAACAAGCCAGCCAGCAATGAGACAAGTGGCACATTTCCTCCAATCATCATTTTTCTTCCCTTCTTCTTATTGACTGAATCTGAGAGCAAGTGAGAGAGTGAGTGAGAAAGAGAGAGACCATATCCTGTGATGCAGTGGTTCTCAAAGTGTGCTCCACAAAGTTCTTGGGGCTCTGTGAAAGATAATGGGAGACTCCACAGTTTCCTCCTCCCTCCACCTCCAAGCTTTCCCTTCATTTTCCTGCTCCTCCCCCACCTCACTTGCCACTAAAAGCATTTTTCCCTCAGCTCCCTTCCCCCAAAAGTCTCCTTTCCTCCCCTTCCTTGCATCTCAGATCCTTTTCCCCTCATATTGCTTGCTTCCAAAACTCCACCATTCAGGAGATGCTTTGTTTGTGCTTTTTCAGCATGACAGAAGGTGGTTGGACTGGATGGCCGCTGGAGTCTTCCACTGAAATACTGTTAAGTTTATGTTAGTTTAAACTGTTCTTCATTTTAAATATTGTATATTTATTTATTTATTCTAATTACAAATGTGATATGTGCAGTAAACATAAGAATTTGTTCATTTTCCCCAACTAATTCACACAGTCTCCATCCATCTGCCACCGGCCCACCCTACCGGTCACATTTTTAAACACTATGCCTAGATTACATTGTAGTAAGTGGTCTGTGGTTTGCTCTTCTCCAAACTCGCATGTCATGGACTCCACTTTGTAGCCCCATTTCTTAAGATTGGCTCTGCACCTCGTGGTGCCAGAGTGCAATCTGTTCAGTGCCTTCCAAGTCACCCATTTTTCTGTTTGCCTGGGGGGGGGGGGAGTTTCTTATCCGGTATCAGCCTTGGATTGGGGTTTGAGCCTGCTACTTTTGAACTCTCATTTGCTGAGGTGTTCCTGCGAGTCTCTCTCTAGATCTTAGGAAGCTGTTTCTTGATTTAAGATGTTGCTGGCTGATACCCAAACAGAGGATGGGTCGGAGATGTCAATGATTTGGTCTTTTCATGACTGGCTGCTACTTCCCAACAGATGTCAGATTGTGAAATAACAGCTAAACATTTCTCCAGTGGTTTAAGGCGTAGACATCCTGTGATAATGCAGCATGTCTCATTAAGAGCATCATCCACTGTTTTAATGTGGTGAGATGTATTCCATATTGGATGTGTGTATTCAGCAGCAGAGTAGCAAAGTGTAAGGGCGTAATTGACATCATTTCCATCAGCCAGAGTATACTGAGATGCTTTTCTTAGAAAGGTTTCCTCTTGATGTTAAGTCTAGTCGTGTCTCATTCTGGGGGATGGTGCTCATCTCAATTTCTAAGTCAAAAAGCTGGCATTGTTCATAGATGTCTCTAAGGTCATGGAGCCTCATTACCTTCTGGTCAAAATGGTACCTATTGATTTACTCACACTTTCATATTTTCAAACTGCTAGGTTGGCAGAAGTTAGGGCTAACAGCAGGAACTCACCCTGACCTCCAGATTCGAACCGTCAACCTTTCAGTCAGCAAGTTCAGCAACTCAGTGGTTTAATGATACTCACTTCTAATAATGCATTCCTTCAAGGAAGGTTATGTTATTTGCCAAATTATCAACGCCTTAAAAACAGATTGGAGTTAATGTCAAGAAAAACAGTGGGATTGGTGCATGATTTATAGTTTTATCCTTCCAATCACACCCTCCCTAAATATGCTGTGCAATGGACTGAATGACTCAGAGGCAAGCTATTAAAAATCAACTCAAACATAGCAGAGTTCTTATCAGTAGTTAGCAGAGTTTTACTACCCAGCCTGACCTTGTTCTGTTCACTGTTGAAGAAAACTCTTTGACTCTGCTTTTGATTCTAACTCAATGGAGGCTTTTAATCTTGACATGTTGGTTTTTGCACTGCTATATATACAAACACATCAGGATCTCCTGATCTCCTATTGGTCAAAGGCATATACAGAGATATATGATTGTGTAATTCGACTGGACCATGATCCGTTTTCAGTATCTGAATTTCAGTGGGCACCCAGATCCATTTTCAGGAGCCTCCCAAAGTCAGCTAATGGAAAAAGCCATTTTCGGCTAGGCAACCAAAAGTTCCAGGAATATCTAGACCATCGGGGGCAATGGGGAATGTACAAGTCTCCCCTTTCCGTCATTTTTAGAGCATTTGATTTAAGAAATTCCCCTTTCTGGGATCCTTTCCTCTTTTATCCCTCCATGAGTCCTGGGTTTAAGGAACAGACTTAAGAAACCATCCTTTCTCCACATTCCTTCACCCACTGAGCCAGCTGGCTCCCATCATGCCTTCCAAGTCCCATGCTTTCCTTCAAAGCCCCATGTTAAAACTTCTATGTGCTGCTTTCCTTCCCAAGCCCAGTGTTAAAAAACTTCTGTGGGCTGCTTTCCTTCCCAAGCCCAGTGTTAAAAACTTCTATGGGCTGCTTTCCTTCCCAAGCCCCGGTATTAAGGGCTGCTTTCTTCTTAAGCCTCTGTGTTAAAGACTGCTTCCCTTCCCAAGCCCCAGTGTTAAGGGGCTGCGTTCCTTCCCAAACCCCAGTATTAAGACACTTCTATGGGCGGCTTTCCTTTCAAACCTTGGTGTTAAAACATTTGTATGGGCTGCTTTCTTTCGGAAACTTCGGTGTTAAAATACTTAAATCCTTCAATGAGATCTGGGGAGGAATTAAATTTTCTGCATGGGGACTCAAGGGAGGTAAGCTACCTTCCCTTCAGTAAACCACCGCAATATTTAAACAAACATTTCCCCAAACATCTGTTCATAGCCCAGAAATTAAATTTCCAAAGGAAAATATTGGAATTGAATCCAAAAGCAAGATCCTAACAGCAGTGATGGAACTGGGATAGAACAAGAAGCTAACTAGCATGTGAACAGCTTTCTTCTTTTGATTTTCTCAGACAGGCAGTAGGGTTAACAACCTCATAGGGAAACCTGTGGAGGAGGGGGCTGCCTCCTTCCCCGTACTCCACACATAGCCAAAAGAAACCGAATAGCAGCCATTTTTGGCAGCCGCGTGGTCTGTTGCAGCCAGGAAAAAATGGTATGGAGACCATGTTGCTACAGCTGCCCAAAAGAGCTGAAACAGCCAAAACCACTGAAGCTTGTTTTGAAAAATGGATCTATGCACAACTCTAGTGTGTATGTGTGGTGACAGGCATGTAGCCGGGGGGGGGGGGGGGGGCTCGGGGGGCTTCAGCCCCCCTCCCCCGAAATTTTCATGGTGGTTCGTGAAAAGGCCTTATTGGTGCATTATTTAAACTGTTATGTTTATTCATATCATGATCTGATCACCATACTCAATATATCCCATATGCATGGGGGTATTGGGGTAATGATACAAAAGGTTTGCTAGGCTAGACCCTCTTTCACTCAGACTCAGCCCCCCCCAAAACTCAGCCCCCCCCAAAAAACCCCTGAAAAAAAATTCAGCCCCTCCCCCCCGAAACGAAATCCTGGCTACGGGCCTGTGTGGTGATAGTCACTTAAGCCTTCTAGGGCTTTATTTGTTACAGGGGAAGGGCAAGAGGATCAGTACTGTTGCCTTTATGATAATCACCACCATTATCTCAACTTTAGGTGATAAGTAAAAAGATCATAAAACATATCAATCAACATCAACCCCCAGTAACCAGAAAAAGTGGGCATGTTCAGATTCAAGATGGAAGGACAAGGCTTGTGCAAACATACAAAACAATAAAACAGATTAAAATCATATATACTTAGTCCCTCCTCCTTACACATTCCTCTATCTCTTCTTAAAAAGTTGTTCTAAAGCTCATGCCTAGGGAACCTTAAGTATTCACAGAAATGTCATATCTAGAACAACTAATGCTTACACCTTGAGACAGAAAATAGGCCATCATCATACATCCTTTCCTTCATCATTAGTGAAGCTATTTGTGGTTACTTTTATATTTTAAGGCTCACATAAGATATCTTAGCACTCTGTTGGCACTTGCAATGTTGGTTCTTCATGAAAATATTACTAATAGGATGTAGAAGAAGAATTATCATAACAGAGTATGCCAGAATGGCTAAGAAATGCTCATTAAGAACAGATTAACTAAAACAGTTTTGGATAATCCTATAATCGGACCCAGATACACATACCCTGAAAAATGTGGAGTGCTTTCAATAAATAGATAATTAATTACTTTCTTTGTCCCCAAAGTGTTGAGCTTCAGTAAGAAATTGTATTTCTCTTAAAAGCTTATTTCTGCATTAGTAATATTCTTTATAAGATTCCATTTCATTTACCACCTGCATTGAAACTAAGTAAAAAAAAAAGGAATTCCACTGAAGTATAGTTCATCCTTGGATACAGGCATGACAGCTCATAGCATTGCATCCATTAGCATATATTGCACTTATTGGTAGACACACTTTCTATAAATGGAATAATGTTCTTATTTCCTATCATTGTAATGTTATACATGTCTACTCAAAAGTAAATTCTATTATGCTCAATTAGACTTAATTCCAGGTAAATGGCCAAAGAACTGCAAACTAAATGATTAAAACTTTACTGGGAGAGGTGAAGAATTAAAAGGGATAATTGGGCGTCCATGAAGAATGAACATGATACTTTATGCAACACCAAATCTTTATCTCCTCTCCTTAATGTATTCAGTGATTTTTCCCTTTTAAAATGAACAAAAGGATAGAAGGTTGAGTATGTTTACTTGAGATTTATTACTTGGGATTATAGGTAATGAAATACATCCTGAGCATGATGCTACATGGTTGAGGTGCTTAATATGGACAAATTAAATCTTCTCCTGGAAATATACTCATAAAAACAATGAATTAAACATCAGAACTAAGAGATTTTAGGCTTATTAATACAGTGTAACCCTATTCAGTGAACTCCAATTTGCTGAACACAGATGTTGCCAGCAAAATAATTAGTGGAGAAAACGTGTATCCAGCAGAATATCAAATGTATCATATTAAATTTTAATGTCTTGTAGAAGCTGGGGAAGATGATTTGCGACAGGATATAGTAACCAATTTTATGGCTTAAACTCTGGAAAATGAAGCATTTTTATAGAAATTGTACACTGAAAACTGAATATTAAATAAGATTGCCCTGAGATAAGATGGTTTCTGTTTTCACACATAAGTTTTGGCAGAACATATTGACAATATTTAAAAAATGAGCAGAAAAATTGAAACTTTAAAGTAGTTACCTGTGGCAGACACAACATACAAACACATAAGCTCTGCATATATAAAGTTGATTTGACATGCGGATTTATTCAAAAGTCAACATAGGGTAGTGTTTTGAGTGTTGGATTACAACTCTGGAGACCAGCGTTTGAATCACACTCAAACATGAAAAACCACTGGGTGACCTTGGGTAAATCACATTCTCTCAGCCTCAGAGGATTTTTTTACTTGATTTCTATCCGGCTCATCTTGCCTCTCAGGGGACTCAGAGTGGCATACAACAAACATCTAGGCAAAAATTCAATGCCTCATTATACAAACCATATAAAATATAACATCGAATCACTAAAAACAATAGCTTTGGCATAAGTCAGAAGCATTTGTAATTCTTTAGCACCTCTTACTAAAGTAATATGGAATCTTTATAAGAATGGCAAAAGCAATTGGTTTAATGTTTACAAAGCTCAGCTGGTGCTAAACTTGTGATATGTTTGATAGGTTTTAATAATTTGAAAGACTATTTTAATTGATATGTATATATTTTTACAGTTTTATAATATTGTGTTTTACTGTTATGTTATTGTCTGAATCTGGCATTAAATTATTGCCATAGTTTGTATCCCACCCTGAGTCCCCCTCTAGGGGTAAAGAAGGGTGGGATATAAGTACAGTAAATAAATAAAAATTTAAAAATACCATGTGCTTTATATGCAGAGGATCCTTTCTATCTCAACACAAAGATATCCCCACCTTAAGCATGATGATTAATGTAGATATGATGTTCTCAGTAGCTCCATTGGCCAAAGTACAGCTGGGCTTGTTGGAGTGTTGCTGGAGATGTGGAGAACTAGATTTATGAGTTGTAAAGCTTTTCCTATTCAGTCCCTTTCCCACTTTCCTTTCTCATGCTGAAAGATATTTCTGTTAAGAAGCTCTGATGTTGGATCATCCCAGGGCTCTTCCAGACAGACCCAAAATGCGGGCCCTGTCGGACTTTTACTGGAGGCATTGAAATTATTCCCTCTGGTAAAAGAGAAGTAATTCAGGACAAAGCAAGTAAATCCTGCTTTGTCCCGAATTAATCTGATACCCCATTAGACCCAGATCTTCCTGAAAGGCCCAGGTTTAATGGGGCCTGTGGGGACCCAGTACCGGGTACTCCCGGGAGTCAGTCCTCACCTCCATCTCACTTCTTTGGCTCCAACTCCATCTCCAACCCCCAAAGCCCTTAAAATAAAATAAAACTTACTGGGCCACCACTATACCTCTCCAGAAGGCCTCTTGGTACATAGAAATGACGTCTGAAGCGGCCTACTGGAGAGGCATAGTGGTGGCTCAGTAAGTTTTATTTTATTTTAAAGGTTTTTTTTGGGGGGGGGGAGAGGTTCAGGTGGCCCCATGTCCTAACCCTAATCCCCCTCCCCCAGAAAAGACTGGGTTTTTGTGAAGTGTATGGGGACGTAAACCCATGATGAAGCAGGTTTCTTAAACCTGCTTTGTCATGGGTTTAAGCCCTGTCTGGAAGCGACCTCAGAGATGTTTCACATCTTTGGAAAAGGAATCCAGAAGGGAACATGCCTGTTACAGAGTTTGAGTTTGATAGAGGTGTGATGTTGTGGAGAAAGATTAGAATTGGAAATGTGTGTGAAGTGCTGGCTCTCTGAAGCAGAGTAATCTAATTAGCAAAGTAGATGTTGATAACACAGAGGTCCATTTCTATCCATGCATACGGTTTATCAGAGGAAAAAAAATGTTAAACTGGTAATAAAAGTTGGATGGATTGCAGCCATAAAGTAATCAGTTTATTTACACTATATACACGAACACAGCACACAGCAAACATGTCCGTACTCAAGCAGAAAATGGTGATTGCAGTCTCTTCTTACCAGTAAAGGCACGCCTCTCAAATTCCATTCTGATGATTGAAGTCCGTTCTCATCAGAGGAAGCAGGAAAACATTTATACTGTCCATCTAGGATAACTTAAACCTCTGTGGTCTGTTAACTCTACATATGCTAGACAGCTTTACAAACACAGCTTTAAGACATACACTTTGAAATCTCCCAATTAATCAAAACACAAACTAACAAAAAATATAAAGTTTTCTTAGTAAAACATAAAATTAGCTTTACTTTCAATCACTCACACATAGTAAAATGTGTGGTCTAATGGAGAAGAGTTGGCAAAGAAAAATCTTATTGGAAGAGACAACAGGCCATCTAATCCAGCCCTGTGCCATGCAAGAATAACGATAGGCCTACTCCACATATTCAGTCACTCAATTCCTTTATAAGGCACTCTGTTTCAGCCAGCTGCATGTTCTACCTACTCATCCTCCCTTGTTACTGGTTGTTTCAAATTCATGGTGCTCATTTTTGGGGACAAAAAAGAAAAATAATAATGTCATTGTGACATGTTTTTCACCCTTTTTTAAATCTTACCTCTTCCTATTCTCTCTCTCTCTCTCTCTCTCTCTGTTGGAAACAGCAACCTCCTCAAGCTTCCATTAATTATTTGTTATGTATATAATTCAGATTACTTACTATATTGTATATGTTTGTATCCGAACGTATTCTCCCCTACGAACCATCAAGATTACTAAGATCATCTGGAGAGGCCCTGCTCTCGGTCCCACCGGCCTCGCAAGCGCGCCTTGTGGGGACGAGGGACAGGGCCTTCTCGGTGGTGGCCCCGCGACTCTGGAACTCACTCCCTCTGGAGGCCAGAACCGCCCCATCCATCCTAACATTTAGGAAACGGGTGAAGACGTGGCTGTGGAGTCAGGCCTTCGAGGAATGAGAGAACACCATAGGACCCTGGATGGAAGTTGATGTAGATCCATCTTAATAGGAAGACTGACCACAGTAGTTTTAGACATAGTGTTATTTTAAAGTTTTTGTAATTGTGATATATGATATTTTAATGAATGTATATGTTTTTATGGCTGTAAACCGGGCTGAGTCCCTCAATGAGGTTGAGAAGCTCGGTATACAAAACTGTGAAATAAATAAATAAATAAATATTGGTTTGCAATTTCACCTTCATTCCTTGTTGTGGGAAGGATTGCAGATCATGTGGTCAGGTCTGGGATTGGGGCTCAGACTCCATTTTAGAAATAATTAAGTTTAGACTTCAATGTAGAAACTGTATGCTTATGCTTACAGACTAGACAGAGATTTTATTAGACTTTCAGAACAGAGATCCTTTGGATTTTGGACAGATAAGATTCTAAGATTTTTTGGGTGTGTCAGGAGTGACTTGAGAAACTGCAAGTTGCTTCTGGTGTGAGAGAATTGGCCCTCTGCAAGTACGTTGCCCAAGTGATGCCTGGATGTGTCATGTTTTACCATCCTTCTGGGAGGCTTTTCTCATGTCCCCAGATGGGGAGCTGGAGCTGACAAAGGGATCTCAGCCCTCTAAGAATGATGCCCTGTGTTACGTATACAGAGAAACTACTTCAAATCTACTTGTAACAGGATTGATAAGCAAAGAACATGTATGATGAATGCATTAAGTTTGTGAGTAAACCAATTATGTTATTTTAAAGAAGATTGTTATTTTTGTCTCTTGACAGCATGATTTAAAGACAAACATATTTTATGGGAGAGTAGATATTTTTGGGCAACTAAAAGAAACACTTCTGAAACTCTGCTGAATATATATATATGTATGTATGTTTTGTGAATTGGCATATCTTTGTCCCTAGCAGTTCAGAGACATACTTAGAATATCAGTTTAAAAGCCGAGTTGCCTTGCATGAATTCTGATGAACGCAATTTTTCCAAATGGCAAGAGGTTATGGCATCATTTTTCAAAAGCTTGGGACTTCTAACAATGTCCCACCTTTCCAAAGATCATAACATCTCCAAAAGTTTCTGGAGATTTCCATTTTCCAAACACTCCCTCCCTTCCTCTCTCTCCCCCCCCCCCCCTCTCTCCACCCACCCACCCACACACTCATGGTCATGCACATTCACAGCCTGTAAAGCTTTGTTTCAGTTGCACTGAAGCTGATAGGATGCAAGTTAGGGGGGGGGGGTCAAAAGTGGATCCCTACTTTAATTAAGGGACAGGGTGGGAGAAACCAAGAGGGTAGTCCTGGAGGCCCTATGTGGCAATTTTGGTCAGCATAAGTGTAAACCTCTGTTGGCTAGTTGACTGGCTTCTCATAAGATTGGTGGCTAGATCTGACCCAGATGTAAGCCATGTGGGATCATGGCATCCCCCACCCCAGTTGTTCTGACCTGTATGGCCAGATTATACTTGGACTGTTAGCATATGGATTCTCCATCACCTGTTCTGGTCTCCTTATATACTCCTATTATATCAGTGTACATGCTTTGAAAAAATTGAAAAGGAAGGTCCCCATTCAATTCAAAAACAAATAACCCTATCTCTCTGCTGTTAACTGAGATAGGCTTTCAGAGTAGCTTAGAAAGATCAATAATGAAACAGTCCATGTCCTCATGATTGACATCTAAAAGACATTACACAAAATGGAAAGAGACTGAGAGATCAGGGATAAAACAAACTTGCGCACTTGTTCCTAGCTAAGAAGTTGTTATCAGTGTTGTTTTGAGCAGGGAGGAAGAAAGCAAGCTCAATTCAGCTGGCAAATATGCCTTTTGCCACAATGTTCTTCCTAGGACAGAGTCAGACCTTCTCAATGTCCATTGGACCCTGGACAATAGCAGAGGCCAGTTTGTGCTTTTGTTCAGCACAAGAGCAATTTCTTGTGATGTTCCAGAAATCTAGCTCCAGGAATGAAAAGGAACTGTGAATTTCAATGTCATCATTTTAGATTTTGCTGTTACAGCACTAGGGCATTATAGTTTAAATGATAAGTACTGAAAGTAATGTTTTGCATAAATATTCAGCATTGAGCAGACTGTGTGTCTATAATTAGAGTTTTGATTTAATCCCAGACAGAATTCATTAGAGGGTAATTATTATTTTAGTGCAATTTCCCCAAACCATATCATATGCTAAAACTTTGCAGATCCCTCACTAAAGAGTGGGCTGTAATCCACAAAAACCAATGTTATCATAAGTTTGCTGTTTTTCAAAATGCCATAAGATTCGTTACTGTTGGTATTCTGCAGCAAACTGATGCAATCCCCATCTTTGAAAACATGTACATTTACATTTAAAATCCCATTTAGATCATGTAGACTTGCATTTGTTAGGTGTACACCACAAAAATATCCTTAAAGATTCAAATAACTAATTCAAATAACTAATTGTTCACTAATTCTTGTCCCAGTAATAGACATGACTAGATTACTTTATTGATGTAGCATAGGGCCTCTTCAGACAGGCTGCTGGAATTCCCATGCATTGTGGTTAGTCCTGCGACCACCATCGAGGAGTATGGAGAACCCGTTGCCTCATGCTCTGCATCACCCAAGCTGATCCCAAAGTCAGGGGAGCATTGATGGTCCAGCTTCCCTCCTTTGATCCTAGACAACCCGGGAAGCCTCTTGTGTTGCCGCAGTGGCTGCATGTTCCACTTCGCTGCCATTTTAAGCACGGAGCCCTGCTGAAAGTAGTACTATCCTCTCTGAAAATATCTTGTCAAGAAAACCCTATGATAGGGTTGCCTCACAGCTACCATAAGTAGGAGACATTTTGAAGCCATTCAGTAACAACAAACCTGTGCTCCTTTTATTAGGCTTGGGTAACAACGGAAACATTTGTTTCTAACTCGTTTCGTTTTTTGGGGTCCATCGCGTTTTGTTTTTTTAAAGAATTCCGAAATTTTCCTTTTAAAAATTTTGAAATTTACAAAATTTCGTATAATTACGAATCGATTCGTTAATGGCGGACGCGATTGCGCAATATGCTAAATAAACCTCCAAATGGGACAGGGGGAACTTCTGAAGCTTCCCTCTCCCTCTGTTGTTGACTGTTGGTGTGATAAAACAAACAACAACTATAAAACTTGCACCAGACATGCGAAAATAATTACGAAATAATTATGACATAATTACGAAATAAATTGAAAAAATTGTTTCGAATCTAATTTACTCCTCACACTATTCCTGCATGGCTCAATATTGGATCGTAAGCTAATTTAAATACGAATTAATAACGAATTACGAAATTAACGAACGAAACCGCCCAAGCCTACCTTTTATATTGTAAACTGTTCTATTAATTACTTATAGGAGGAATATCACATTTTATGGCAATATTTTATGCCCTGGTATATGTTAATATGATCACTATGGGGTAGGAGAACAATGTGTTTCTTTAAGTCTGTGTCCTGTCTTGTGCATGAGTACTTCTGATGGTTCCAGTTAACATATTATTCATTTGGTAAAGCCTTATGTTTTGGCCATATAGCCTACTTATTATGTTCCACAGCCAAGGGGCCACTACAGAGAAGGCCCTGTCCCTCTTCCTCACCAACCACACCAGAGAGGAGGGTAGGACTGAAAGCAGGACCTCCCCAGAAGATTTTAACATCTGTGCTGGTTCATAGAGGGAGTTACGTTCAAAGAGGTAAGCTGAGCCAGAACCATTTAGGGCTTTATAGGCTAAAACCAGCACTTTGAATTGTGCTCTGTAGCAAATTGGCAGCCAGTGGAGACGATGTAGCAGGGGAGTTGTGTGCTCTTATCTGTCTCCATATATGGGTTTAGCTAGCGAAGCTACAAGCTGAAGATAATAGAAAGTGATACCGATACTGAAGACTCCTTTGCCTAAAGCGACATTAATGGATCCAGGTGATTCCTCAAACTATGTATCCACTCCTGGGTAAATGTGACAGAAGAATCATCAGAGGAACCATCCACTAATGGCAGCAGTTATTGTTTTCAGACATTTCAGTCCCTCCTGACATATGTCAAGGTCAAAAAGCATGATAAATTAAGGGTTGGTGGATCAGGGGCATCCCAGGTTTGAGCTCCTAAAGGAAGTGAAGATTTTAGGATCCTACAAGGGTTGAGTGAAAAGTAATGCCTCCACCTTTGTAACTCCTCAACAGATGGCAGTACTGGTATGTGGCAGGTACTGGCTTGTTCAGTAGACTCTCCTCTACAGGTCTATTTTGGTGTGAAGCCTTAGCATTGAAGAGTTGTGTTGTTAAAGTGTGAAGTATGGAACCCTGCACAGACAGTCAGTTAATGTGACTTAAGCAATGTGCAGTCATTGAATTCTTGACAGCTGAAGGTATCACACCAAAGGAGATAAATCAGAGAATACACACTGTTTATGGTGATTGTGTTGATGTGAGTACTGTGTGTTGTTTGGCAAGTAAGTTTAAAGATGTTGATGTGGGAACATCTGACTTGCGTGACAAACAAAGAGTTGGATGTCCCATGACAGCAACCATAAAAGGTTGACAGATTGATTCAGGATGATCGTCGTATCACACAGAGAGAAATTTCAAACATAATCAGCATTTCACCAGAACGTGTGGGTCACATTATTACTTTGCTTGGCTATCGGAAGATCTGCGCACAATGGGTACCCAGGATGAGAGAACTGTAAGACACTGGTTGTAGAAACAGTGTCAACTTCTTCTGTAACAGCTTCAGAAAACTTGTTCATCGTTGGCAGAAATGTATCCAATTGTCTGGTGATTATGTAGAAAAGTAAATAGTGGTAGTTAAAGAACACATTCTAAGGATTATTTCTGCATTTGATTAATTAAAATATTCCCATCCAAACCAGATTAACAAAGGTGGAGGCATTACTTTTCATTCAACCCTCATAGTATAAACTGTTTTAATAGATAGCCTGGGAGTCAGGAAATTTTTAATGGTATAATGTCTTAATTTATTAATTTGTGACATATGGTTTATGTAGTATGTGTTGTTTATTTGATTATATGATTTTTATTGAATTTTTATGTTATGTAATTTTTGCTGCTTTTAACCATTGTACGCTGCATTGAATCCGACCCATGGAAGGAATGTGGGATGAAAATAAATAAATCATTTTAGGATTCACACCTTAAACTTTGGGATAGCTCTCATGCTGTGGCAGCTTGAGATATCATAGAGTGGTCTCAGTTGATGTTCTAAAAAAGATAAGGTTTCAGCCATAGTGGCTAAAAGCAAAGTCTAAGAAATTAGAAAATATTTCCCTGGATAGAAATTAACTACAGTCATAGTTTGGCAAAACATAGAAAGAGGAAGGTGGCAGACAGATGTCGTTCCTAAGGATTCTACATTAGCTGGGGCCAAGCTGTCTTCATGAGACTCTCCCTTTGTCCTGAGATCATAAGTTTGGTTTTTGTTTTTGTTTTTTTTTTAAAAGAAGTATAGCACTCTTGAGTTTATATGAGGTTTTTAGAATGTATTACTGGTTTTCTACACTTAATATTTTATGAAAGTCTTGCTGTGTAAATGTGGCATCACATATAGTGTCATGATTTCCTAATTGATTGTGAAAAGTCATAAAAATGCTTAGAGAGCTGGTTAGAGAGCTGTGGTATATTATTTGATACTTAAACCTTAATGAAGATCTTCATGCATCTAGTTCATGTTTGACAGTCCCGTGAACACGTTTTTTTCGTGTAAAGATGACTGTAAACAAAATTTCTAAGGTGTGATTAATGAAACCCTGCCTAATGTTACCTTTTGTGCATGTATTGGAGCCCTGGAATCAGAAAAAAACTGTGTTGGATAGGGATGTAATTCTTCGCAGAATTTCTTTTTGGAGGAAGCAACAAGCAATATTAACCATTTTTCCCCTGCTGTAGGAAAATCTTTGAAAACTACTGAGTGTCTAGAGCCTATTCAGAATTTCAGAATTTTTAATGTATATAAAAAGAGCATGTGGATGTTTCTGCAAAACCAATGTTTCTGTACATAAATCTAATAACACAGTGTGATATTATTTTCTGTACAGAAAATGTTGTTTCCTATGGAGAAGATGCTGTTTTTGGTGCAAATCAGCACATGCAATTTTTGTCCGGAGAAAAGCCTGAATTGCGGCAAGAAAAGAGGCATTTGCGCACAAAGCAACCATGAGGGAAATTTGTGCAAAACAAGAATTAAATTCCAAAGATTCTTCTCTGCCCACAATATTTCTCATCAGGGTTTCTTGACATGTTACAAATATGGTGTGCATGTGTGGCAGATAAACTGCATTGAACTGGCTTATACAAGTCTACAGGGACATATAATTCATTTCAATGCAATCAATCTGCATTCCAAAACTGCATTATATGGCAGTGTAGATCAAGCCTACCTTCAACACTGGCAACATGGTAATATCCTTCACCATGCATATGATGTATAGGTTTAGGAGGTGCAAAACAGCATATATGATACACATGGTTTTTCCTTTAGGATATTAGAGCTGCTCTTGCCTTCTCCAGGATGTACTAGCGAATGAGGCTGCCTGATTCTGCCTAATGGTCCTTCTGTGCATCTGTCAGATTCTGGAAGCTCTTGGAATGAAAAGCAAGTTTACAAAGAACAATATTTGGAAACAGGTTTATTCCGTCTTACCACAAGTGTAAAGGAGATAGTTCTGAAGGTTTCCCACAAAGCACCCCATGTATATCGTTCCCTAATCCCATCCCCCTCTACTGGGCCCATTCCATTTGCACAGTGGCCACCCTACAGTTTCAGTTTTCCACAAGACCAGATCTTATCTATAGTATGCTCTCATCTATCTTCCCAATCTACCCCTCTTCATATCAAGTTATGGAGGGTCGAAGCAGCTAGGCCTCAGCATCAGATCCTCCTTACAGCATCAGATCCTCCTTAAGCATAGCACTCAGATAACTGCATTATCTGAGACTTTTAAGGAATCAGTCATTGAATGAAAATTACTGGTGACTTTCTAGTGTGGTAGGTGTTCTAACCAATTGCATCTGCTTATGGTTTGCTAATCACTCTACTGCCCAGAGAATTATTGACTGCCCTTTCCCCTCTTTGGAAGAACTTTATAATTCCTATTGCCTCAAGAAAGCTCAGAATATTCTTAAGGATTCATCTCACACTGGATTTTTTTTTTAAAAAAACCATCTGGTAGATGGTATAAGATGATAAAAACAAGGACAAATAAGCTGAGAGATTGCTTTTATCCCAAAGCTGTGGCTATAATGAACTCAATGATTTCTCACTTACATGGCATTTGAGGGGTGTGTGCAATAGTGATTAGAATGTGAAAGGATGGGTGATTTGTGTATGTGTATTGAAGATGATGTTTAATTTCATTGTACAATATACAATGACAATAAAGTTATTATATTCTATTTTTTCCGTTCTCAATCAACCCACCACTCTTCCTGACAATTTGTGCTGAAGGATCAGTGGGTCCTCTAAAACATCATCAGAGATGGTGCATCAAACATAAACTGCAGGAAATCTATGACATTCCTTTCACTGTTTCCACAAATAGGAGCCATTACTAGATCTGAGTTCTTTCAATGACAGAAGGAACCAGCTTCTTTGTAGAAATAGAAGTCTGGATGTAGCCCAAAGAACTGAGTATAATTTCTTAAAATGAATACAAAATGCCAGTGTTTAAACTGCCTATATCTCAGATTTGCTGTTAAGATTGCTTTAAAGTGCTTCATTTCATCAGTTAAGGTACAATGATAATTCCTTCCACTTATACCTTGGAGAAAGATATTCAGTTTGCTTTAATATTGCACTAATCTCTTTTAATATTGCACTAATCTCTTTAACACTAATTGCTGTTAATATAGCATATAGCATTATTTCTAGTGATGCTTGGTGATGCTGATGTTAGCAGGATTATGAATACACTTCATCAATTCATCCTATCTAACATGTAAATTTTGAGAGATAGGAAGAGTCAACATCTTGGATAGATCCTCAAAACTTTAGGCAAAATAACCAATGAAATCAGAGCCATTAGTTACCTATTTGCAAAACTGGAAAGAACTGGGATGTGATGCAAGTTCTTATTTAGATTTTATTAGAAGTCTCCCCTACCCTGGGAAAGAGGAGCCCAGCGAAGATGGCCATATTCACTGGACTCCTCCTTCCCAGGGAGTCCAGTGATTTTGCTCTCTCTATCTATGAAAAATCATGGCAAGCCTCTTGACTCATTTGCTTTTGAGCATCTGAGTAGGGGGTCCCTTTTTTTGGTGGTTGGCATGGCACCAGAACTGGTACTGGTTCATTCTCCCCCTCCTCCCAAAAAGGAAGGATCATATGAGCATCCATGGGGAGGGGGGGGGGGGTAGCAGTGCAGATATCCCAGAGTGGCACTGGACGAGAGCCTGCACTAAGACCCCACTTGCTTGATGCCATCCCAGCTAAGCTGAGCTATATGGATTGATCTCTAGTGGCTCCTCAATTGATGTTGCCAAAAAAGCAGCTGGGCTGTCAAGCACTGTTACCCAGCAAAGGCTGTTTCAGCTGTAGCTAATAAACAAGCTGTAGCTTCTGTTTCCCCAAACATCTCAGTGTGGGTATTACAGTATCTGTAGGAGTAGGGTTGCCACCCTGCATATAAAATATTGGGCAGTGGCCGGGGGGGGGGGGGGGGGGAGAGAGATATAAGATCAAGGAAATTATAGCCTGGTTTCTCAAGACTTGAATAGGTTGGAGTTTTTGCAGGTCTCTTTCATAGATCCACCATAAGTTGAAGTCATTTTGATGGCAAATAGCAACAACAATAAACAACATTGACCAAATAGTTATTCTAAACTATTATATTTTAGAAAATATTCCTTTGATATGCAGTGATACCTTGAGTTGAGTTCAATTCATTACATGACTAAGTTCTTAACTCAAAACACTTTTATCTCAAAGTGAATTTTCCCATTAAAATGCATTAAAATGCTAGTTCTGCCGCCCCCCCCCCCCCCAAACTCCCCTCACTTTTTGTTACATGGCTTTAAATAAGAAAATGTACTTATCATTTATAATGTATAAATACACATTCACATGGATCAATTAAAAGGAAATATCTACTTTAAAATGGTAGAAGCACAAAGTTGTGGCAAGAAAGTACATTTGTGTGTTGGCCAGTGTAACAGTAGGGCAAAACCTGCACATTTGCATGGAACAATAAAAAAAGAAAGATCAACTGTAAAATGGTAGAAGCACAATGGTAGAAAGACAACGTTGTGGCAAGAAAATAAAAAGCACAAAGTGAAAAGGCGGAAGCATCATTTGCTTCATACGGTACTCTTTTTAGCCTCCCTTTCTCTCTTGCTGTTTCCTTCCCTTTCTTCATGAAACCAAACATACCAAGAATTAAAAAAAAATCGCACAAAATCAACTAACCCAAAGTCTCTCTAGACCTAACACTGGACTCAAAATGCTACTCGCATGTCAAAGCAAAACCAGGGTCGAGTGATGGCTCTTAACTCAAAATGCTCTTAAATTGGGACACTCTTAAGATAAGGTTTCACTGTATATAAAAAAGCAATTCACTCTTGATTCAAAATGCATCAAATATTAAAGCTACTTCTTTTTCAACTCAGCTTGTATATTTGCTAGGGGTTTTTTCCCCCTGCCCCTGCTGTCAGCATTTGAACTGTTCTGTTATTGTCAAACACATGCAGAAACTGAACACTTATATTTAAATACTTTTAATTTAGAACATAATCCATATTGCAGAAAAATATACATAAAATGTAATTTTATTGCAATCCAAACATGTATTGTGTGTGTGTGTGTGTGTGTGTGTATATATATATATATATATATATATATATATATATTCACTAATGCCTTAGATAGCCATGTATAGCAGACAGCATATTGTTTGCTGATTGTTTTTACTCTGGAGAACTCAACAGAAAAAAAGTTTCCTACTGCAGAGAAATAGCTTTACAGACTCTAACTACCAGTAAAGCTTTGGATGGAGAGGGAAACCTATTTAGCAAATTTATGGGCTGTGAAACAGTTTGAGGTTGGCAGAGAAAAATTGTGACAGTTCATCATTCCCTGGAACCCAAAAGGTTCATTGAAAATATTGTTCATGATGGGTTCCTAACTCCATCAGTAATTTATTATCTATGATCAGGTTTTAAAATGGAAATAATAATGTATGGGTCTTGATATGGCATGATGAATGTGACACTACATTTAGGAAATATATATTTTTGCTGTCTTAAAAAGTAAGGGAATTGAAGGCAACATACTACAGTGTTGTGTAATTCCTAACTAACACTCCTTCAATGAAAATTATGATTCTTAATTCTGGGGTAGCTCACAAAGTATCTTAAATCCCATAAACAAAAGCTGAATTGTTGAAGTGCATTTTTCCTTGACTGCGTCCAAAGTTACAAAGATGGATGGAGTTTAAGCACTGAGAACGAATTTGTTGAATCTCAGTTTGCCTTCTGGAAAACAATAACCCAAGATCATCATGTTTAGACAAAGGTTTTTCCAACATTAAATGCCCAATGCACTAAGCTCTTTGGCAAAAAAAAAGTATTTTATGGTTTACAGACTGACCATAAACATATTAATTGGAAGCAAGTCTCTTGGAAATGGTGGGATTTATTTTCAATTAATGTGTTTGTGATCAGGGTGTTACTGTAACAAAGAAAGTTGCTCAACTCATAGTTGACTCTAAGCACAATTCTCCACTTGGTTTGGCAAAGCTTGATATGTTTCTCCGCTTTCCTGTAATAAAACATGTGTAGTCTTTCATTGGCCAGCCTCATTATTCTCCAGTACAGCCTTGAGAATGATGACAAAAGAAGTTGGGATATTATGGGAAAGGATTTACTGAAGCTTCAGTATTTAAGCTCTCAGAGGTTGGTTACACAACATTTTATATATCAACCTTTCAAAACAAGTATACAAAGTCCTTTGTGAAAGAAAAAAAACCCTTCACTTTATACTTTAATTTTTGTAATGTCAGCATTACAAATGGGATGTTATGAAATAACATATGTAAAATGTATTAGATATGAGTGAAGTGGCTAAAATCTGATTCAGAAAGGTTCAACTTTACTGGCTTGTGCCAAAGTCTTTGCAGTTTGATCTTTAAATCCTCTTATTGTGTCAGCTTTTCCAGTTGTTTCTCTTCAATCCTCCTGTCACCTGGGACTGCAATATCGGCAATCCATACTTTGTGTTTTAACATGATCACGAGGTCAGGAGTATAGTGCTCCAGAACTCTGTCAGACTGAATTCATAAGTCGCAGAGTAGTTTGATGTGTTCATTTTCTGTATCTTTTTCAGGCTTGTGATCCCACCAGTTCTTTGTCGCAGGCAGATGGTATTTGCCCCCAGGGGTTTGGGAAGGGTGGGGTATAAGTGTTCGAAATAAATAAATAAATAAATTTGTGACACAAGCTCCAATGTTATTGTTGTTACCATATTGTTTTTGTTGACCCTCCTTTTCCACTTACAGAGCAAGTTTACTGTTTTTCTTTGAAATATGGTACATATTCAAATACAGCTCTACTACTCCTTTCCACCTAATTCCAAGGAGGCCTCTCGGGTGCTGGACGAGTGCCTGGCTGCTGTGTCTATCTGGATGAGGAGGAACAAGCTGAAGATCAATCCCGACAAGACAGAGGTCCTTCTGGTCAATCGTAAACCTGACCGGGGTATAGGGTGGCAACCTGTGCTGGACGGGGTTACACTCCCCCTGAAGTCACAGGTCCGCAGTTTGGGAGTCCTCTTGGATTCAACGCTTACGCTTGAGGCTCAGGCGTTGGCGGTGTCTGGGAGGGCTTTCGCACAACTGAGACTCGTGCGCCAACTGCGACCGTACCTTGCGAAGGCGGATCTGGCCGGAGTGGTCCATGCCTTGGTCACCTCCAGATTGGATTACTGCAATGTGCTCTACATGGGGCTGCCCTTGAAGACGGCTCGGAAGCTCCAACTGGTCCAACGATCAGCAGCCAGGATGCTAACTGGGGCCCCTTACAGAGAGAGGTCAACCCTCCTGTTTAAGGAGCTCCACTGGCTGCCATTTATTTTCCGAGCCCAATTCAAGGTGCAGGTGCTTACCTACAAAGCCCTGAACGGTTTGGGACCAGCCTACCTGCGTGACCGCATCTCCATCGACGAACCCACACGTTCTCTTCGGTCATCTGGAGAGGCCCTGCTCGTGATCCCACCGGCGTTGCAAGCGCGCTTGGTGGGGACGCGGGACAGGGCCTTTTCCGTGGTGGCCCCCCGACTCTGGAACACCCTCCCCAAAGACCTTAGACAGGCCCCTACATTGGCTGCCTTCAGAAAGAACTTCAGAAAGAACCTGGCTTTTCCAATGCACCTTCCCAGATTAGGAAATCTCCACCACCAAGTTCCATAAGCACTTTATCAGAACCAATGATTGCTGCACATCGCACATCGCACTTGCCCTGGAAGCCCTATATACACCTCCTGTCACATCAGCACTTTTAATCTTATACCCATTGCTCTGGCCCGGCCCAGTTTTATTGTGTTTACTGTATTGTGCCTGTTGTTTATTTTGCTTTATTCTGTTTTTAATTGTTTGATTTGCTTAGATTGTATTGTTGTGTTGTGTGTTGAGGCCTCGGCCTGTGTAAGCCGCATCGAATCCTTTGGGAGATGCTAGCGGGGTACAAATAAAGTTTAGTAATAATAAAAAAATAATAATAATTAATAACATTTAACCTACTGATGCCTTAATTAAGGTAATTTTATTGGTATCTATTTTTTATTTTTGAAATTTATCAGTAGCTGTTGCATTTCCCACCCTCAGCTTATACTTGAGTCTATAAGTTTTTCCAGGTTTTTTGCAGTAAAATTAGGTGCCTTGGCTAATATTTGGGTTGGCTTATACTCGAGTATATATGGTAATTCTTGGCTGAAGAAGCCCAGTGGAGTTTATTTTAAGGAAAGAAAAGGCAAAAAGATATTTAAATTAGAAAAGCTATAGAAACTGAAAGTAAAATAATAACAATAAATAACCTGATGCTACAATACTCTAGACTACATAATGACAAAAGAGAAAATTATTTTAGCTTAACCAACACAAACTGCTTCCTGCAGTCTTAAAACAAGTCCTTAGATTTATGAATATCAGTCATCTTTACTAAGTATCTATTTCTACACGCTTCTTTTGAGCTGGTTCCATCCTGTTCCACATTAGCATTGGTTTTCTTTTAAAAATGTGTATGAAAATTTACACTGAAATGTATAATATAAACATTTTCATCTCAACATGCACATTTTCTAGCTAAATGAAAGCTTATAACATAACACATATTGTTTCTTGTTTTATACCTTCAAGAAGTTAGGATCATAACACTATCATAGTGCTGTTCTGTGTGCGTCTTTTACCATGAACTGGTTGCATAAGAGTGACACCCATTTCCTTTCCCCCTCTGCTATAAACCTTTTTGTGATTATCATAAAGCCAATCACATTTGAATTTTACTTTTGGTATTTGTTCACTAGTGGAGGCCATTTATTATTACCATACCAATGTAGTACTTGTTTCTGCAAGTCATAAATAGATATTTCTAGAGCACTGGTATATCAAAATAAAAGAGAATGGGATCTTAGCATGCTATCCAAAATCGATTGGGGTCTTTCTTTCTGATGTTTTCATAAAACTAAATACTGCTAATAGTGCCTTCTTGGGAGAGAAATTATAGAGGGAAGAATTTAGCTTCTTTCCTCCAGGCATTATATATTTGATTGGAACTGAGACTGAGAAAACCAAACTGGTAGCATTAGCTTTCATAGATTTAGGGCTCATCTACACAGGCTTAATAACCTGTTTATAACCTTAACCTTATAATCTTAATAGCTTGTTAATAACTCACTGTGCAATTGCTCCTGAATGTTTTCATAATGTTCTGCAACATTTTTTGCTTATCTTGGAATAAACTGGGTTAACATTGTTTAGCCTCACATTAAGTTAGTTGAGCAATGCTCCATGGTTGCCCAAAATTCCAGAGCAACCCTGTGGCTTCAGAACAATTTGAACTAGTTTACTGTCCACGTGGGCTACTGCTACTACCCTCTTTTCCCTACACTCATAATATGAGGAAAATGGGATGGATTGGGCTCATGTTACTGCCATCACTGCTGCCAGATGGCCACAAAGTCCCATGAGAGTTCCATGAGTGCCCCATGCTGACATCAACAGAGCCATCCATGTGACCAGGAAAAAGGAAAGAAACAATGCTACACAATATGCCATTTTTCCTCAGCTTTATTACACCATGCTTAGTCCTTGGGTAGATGTAACCACTGATATTAGTATTATACCAAGATCTACACTTTGTTATAACTTTGTCAATTTACTAGTTCCTATTATGAACCCTTCATCAGCCATTCTGTTTATCTCATAAAATGCAAAATATGTATCTGCTACTTTAAATCTGTTTTTATTAATATGGTAATTATTTCCTGTTTATTTATTTGCAACTAACAATAAAATATACATGAACATACTATAAAAATACAACTTATTTTTTATTTTAAAAACCCTCAGTTTTGCACTTCAAAAAGTTCAAGGATTGAACAGTTTTGTTAAACAAAGCTGGATAACACCCAAGGCAGTAAAAACAATTTGGGATGATAGTAATCATCAGATGTGGAAAGACATTCACAATAGCACAATAGAGGTATGGTACACCAAGTGACATTCTTGGGGGGGGGGGGGCACCAAAATTACTTCCCTATTAAAATCTGTGATGTTTTAGGGGTTTTTTTTAAAGATCTCTGTAGTTTAATATAGCCATGAATTCATGTTCTGAAAATCCAGTTTACATCTATCCAATTGCAGTGACATTTTAAATCGGGTGGTTTTGTCTGCATGCACTATAAGTACATATTATTATTTGGTTTTATGCTTTTTTAGGGTAATAGTTTCTGTTTTTATCAATTTTATTTTGTATTTTATCAACAAAATTGTGGTATGGTTTAGTAACAGTCCATGGGGTGGCACCATAAGTTATTGCAGTGGTTAACCACCCATCCTAGTCGATTTTTCCATGGTCCTCTTTTGCAGAATTCTCAACAGTTTCAAAGGCTGAGGACCCTTCCACACAGCTATATAAAATCCACATTGAACTGGATTATCTGGCAGTGTGGACTTAGATATCCAGGGCCCTTCCACACAGCCATATAACCCAGAATATCAAGGCAAAATAACCCAGAATATCTGTTTTGAAATGGAATATCTGAGTACACACTTCCATATATCCCAGTTCAAAGTAGATAATATGGGATTTTATTCAGCTGTGTGGAAGGGGCCCCAGTTCAAAGCAGATGTTTTGGATTGTCTGCCTCGATATTCATGGAGTCCTTACACACAGCTCTATACCTCAGAATATCAAGGCAGAAAATCCCACATTATCTGAGTGTGGACTCAGATAACCCAGTTCAAAGCAGATATTGTGAGATTTTCTGCCTTGATATTCTGGAATATAGGGCTGTGTGGAAGGGCCTTGGGTTATATGGCTGTGCGGAAGGGCCCAAAGAAAGATGAAGATCTAGCCACAGCAGCTGACTGTTCACTGTTTCACCTGGAACCTTATCAAGGAGCCTACGGTGAAGGTTTTTGGTCTGCCTGCCCCTTCTGCTTTTAAGATATTGCCATAATAAACTGGCTCCAGTTCAACACTTAAAAACTGAAAGCAGTAATCACTAGAGTTTGCCTGGCTTCCTTCACTACATAGGAATCTTTTAGTAAGACTCACTTATCCTGTCTAGTTTACAGCAGCACGTATATCCAGAATTAACTTTCAGCCAAGGAGGCCAACATTAATTTGTTGGCAGGTGCAGGAGTGTCAGCATATGATGAAGTGCTTACTCTCCTGCGTTGATCAAAAGATTACAGCTCTCATCTATAAATACAAGTGGAATGAATATATTGATGGCCTTGCCACTTACCATCTCTAGATTTTGCCCTGCAAGTTGCCTGTGTGTTCTGGGTATTTATTGTTTTTGTTATCACTCAAAGGTTGATAAAGTGGCAAATGCAAAGCAGGATTCAAGTGGGCATGCAATACTTATCTTCAGTATGCATTGCAAGAGCTGTGTTGGATATATCATGCATTCATTTATGTGTTAGTCAGACTTCTGTCTACTTCTTTATTATGACTAACAATCTGGTGCTTTCTTTTTTTTAAAAAAAGGGTGGGTAATCAGAGTACAAAATTACGACAAAGAAAAAACAACCCCATTTTAATGTGACTGCAAGAAGAATATACAAGTGTAAATCTCTATGATTTTACCGAAATGTAAACAAAGGAAGTAAAGATGGTAGAATGTGAAAGATATAACAAAAGGAAGAAATTGATATGCTATGTTATGACATGGTACAAACAGCATTTGGTAACTTTTTCATCTTCATCATGCCCCCAATGAAGTAGACATATCAGCTCCATTGATACAGAATGCATGAGTTCTCCCAAAATGGATGGGTATGTACATTTCCATAAATATTCCCATCTATTGTACTGAAGGAAATGCATTGTGCATGCAATGTTTGATCTATCAGTCTTTAAAACTCCCACATTTTTTCCATTTTCTTCAAAGTACTGATGAGACCAGCATATTGTTTGAGAGGATTAGATTTCCCATTTTCCAAGTCTCCAAAAATCATTGTTTCTCTGTACATGGTTATTTTAAAATTTGGCTCAGTGATTTCCTAATCACAATAGTCCCTTACAGATAATTTATCAGATTGCATGAATTTATCTGGCATAGGTCACAACTGCTGGTCTCACTTCGGCTGTACTACGGGCCCTTCCAGACAGGCCTTATATCCCAAGTTTTCTGTTTATCCCAGATTATCTGATAGTGCAGACTCATATAATCCAGTTTAAAACAGAAAACCTGGGATCAGATCCTGGAATATAGGGCCTGTTTGAAGGGGCCCTACATCTATGTACATCCAAAACTTGTGTGCTACAAAATCTATCCATCTGACCTATATCCTATTATACACCTCACTTCAGCTACAAAATTTAACAGGTTCTCTAGTGTTAATGTCTATCCTTTAACCTAACATAAGACTTACTATGAGGATAAAATGAGTAAGAGACAAATTATTTATACTACATTATGTATGCAAGAAGGATAATAATATGATAAACAGATAATGTAGTACTATTAGGTTTCTCAACTACAGAATTTGGAAAGGTCACTGCAGAAGCTAATCCACATAGATATTGCTTATGTAAAAATAACGATCTGGCTCATTAGTTTTGCTTCCCCTTAGTAATGTAATAAATTTCATTAAAAATACAAAAAATGTTTGAAATTATTCCTACTCCCATAAAGTTACCTCCCAAGTACATTCTAAAGCAGTGGTTCTCAACCTTCCTAATACCACGGCCCCTTAATACAGACCCCTAACCATAAAAATATTTTGTTGCTACTTCATAACTGTAATTTTGCTACTGTTATGAATCATAATGTTAATATCCGATATGCAGTATGTATTTTCATTCCCTTGATCAAATTTCGCACAAATACCCAATACAACCAAATTTGAATAATGGGGGGAGGGGGTATTTTGTCATTGAGAGTTGTAGTTGCTGAGATTTATAGTTCACCTACAATCAAAGAGCATTCTGAACTCTGCAAATGATAGAATTGAACCAAACTTGGCACACAGAGCTCCCATGACCAAGAGGAAATACTGGAAGGGTTTGTGGACATTGACCTTAAGTTCTGGAGTTGTAGTTCACCTACATCCAAAGAACACTGCGGACTCAAAGAATGATGGATCTGGATCAAACTTGACATGAATACTCAATAATGTGAACACTGGTGGAGTTTGCGGAAAAGAGACAACATTTGGGAGTTGTAGTTCCTCGAATGTATAGTTCATCTCCAATCAAAGAGCATTCTGAACCCCACCAATGATAAAATTGGGCCAAACTTCCCACACAGAACCCCCCATGACCAACAAAAATACTGTGTTATCTGATGGTCTTTGGCGACCCCTCTGACATCCCCTCATGACCCCTACAGGGGGTCTAAAATCTATAAGGCACAGACTAATTTCTCCCCAGGTTGAGAAACATTCTTCTATAGTAAAAAGTAAATATAGGCAAAAAAAATTGAAATGCAAACATACAGAATGGGGAATGCATGGCTCAAGAGCAGTACATGTGAAAACGATCTTGGAGTCTTTGTGGACAACAAGTTAAACATGAGCCAACAATGTGACACTGCAACTAAAAAAGCCAATGGGATTCTGGCCTGGATCAATAGGAGTATAGTGTCTAGATCCAGGGAAGCCATGCTCTCCCTCTATTCTGCCTTGGTTAGACCACACCTGGAATACTGTGTCCAATTCTAGGTACCACAATTGAAGAGAGAACAGGCCCTATAAGGAGCAGCTTAAAGAGCTGGGCATGTTTAGCCTTCAGAAGAAAAGACTGAGATGAGACATGATAGCCATGTATAAATATGTGAGGGGAAGTCACAGGGAGGAGGGAGCAAGCTTGTTTTCTGCTGCCCTGGAGACTAGGATGTGGAACAATGGCTTCAAACTACAAGAAAGGAGATTCCACTTGAACATTAGGAAGAACTTCTTGATTGTGAGAGCTGTTCAGGAGTGGAACTCTCTGCCCCGGAGTGTGGTGGAGGCTCCTTTGGAGGCTTTTAAACAGAGGCTGGATGGCCATCTGTTGGGGGTGCTTTGAACACAATTTTCCTGCTTTTTAGCAGGTGGTTGGACTGGATGGCCCATGAGGTCTCTTCTAACTCTATGATTCTATGATTCTAATATCTAACATTGAAGCCTCAGTCACTATTGCTACTAAGGGATAATGGAACACACCAAAAAATTCCAAAGAAAATTAGTCTGTGCCTTATAGATTTTAGCAAAGCGTCTGATTATGTAGATCATGAACAATTATGCATTACTCTTTAAAAAATGGGTGTCCCACTTTTGACTGCATAACCTGCACTCAAATTAAGATGCTACCATCAGGACACAATATGGAAAAAATAAGATATTTCCAATTGGCAAGGGGCTCGGGTAAGACTGAATTGTTCTGCACTATCTGCTTAATTTGTATGCAGAACATATCATGCATAAAGCAGGAGTAGACTTGGAACAGGGAGGCATCAAAATCAGAAAAGGGAACTCCAGCAATTTAAGACATGTAGATGACACCATACTGCTAGAAGAAAATAGACTTTGAATGATTACTGAAGAAAGCCAAGGAAGAGAGTGCAAAGGCAGATTTACAACTAAACACTAAAAAATTAAAAATAATGACCACAATTTATTTACATAACTTTAAAGTAGACAATAAAGATTTGAAATATTTCATGACTTTCTATACCTTGATTAGTCATTAATAACAACAGAGATGGGAGTCAAGAAATCAAGAAAGAATAGATCCTGGAAGAGTATCTCTAAAGGTCCTAGATCTTGAAAAGATCTTGACATGTAAAGATATATCATTGAATACTAAAGTTAAGTTTGTTCATTTCCCATTTCTATATATGGTTGTAAAAGCATAACAGTGAAGACAGTAGAGAGGAAGAGAACCAACCGATTTGCAGTGTGATGCTGGGGAATGACTTGATGCATGCCACAGATTCTAGAAAAACAAATAGTTGGGTCTTAGGACACATCTACACTGCCATATAATCCAGGATATTAAGCTAGACAATCCAGATTATCTGATTTGAACTGGATTATCTGAGTACACTGCCATATAATCCAGTTCAAAGCAGGTAATCTGAATTTAATACAGCTGTGTAGAAGGGGGCTGAGAGAAAATCAAAACTGATTTCTCCCTAGAAGCCAAAATGGCTATAGCGAGATTGCTAAATATTGGACATATGAGAAGACATGTCTCACTAGAACAGACAGTAATGCTTCGTAAGGCCATTGGAAAAGGAGGAAGCCATTTTACAAATGGATATACTCAATTAAGAAAGCCATGGCTCTGAACCTGCAAGACAAAAGTGGGCCAGTTGATGGTATGGTGACTTGGAAGTCTTTCATCCACTGGGTCTCTATAAGTCAAAACTGATTTGACAGCAGATAACAACGTTACTGGTTTTCAAAGTAACTTCATGACCTCTTTGTTACTCCTAAAGTAACAGGATGCCAGTAACTGGTTTTCAAAGTAACTTCATGACCTCTTTGTTACTCTTAAAGTAACAGGATGCCAGTAACTCCATTACTTGTAAATTCAGAACTCTGCTCAAGACTTCACATTGACGCAAAACAGCAGTTTACTGATGTGGACACATTTTGGTGTGTCAGAGGAATTTGACCTTCTGTTCCTCACAGTTATTGATGAGAGATTCTCATTCATACATGCACAAAGAATTATATGCATTGATGAGGACAATACATTGAAAAGTAAAGGCTGACCTGCACATGTCAGAAATGTGTGTGAACATTTCAGACTGCCCATGGATCTTTGAATAAAGGCAAGGATGCAGAGCACTTTAAAATAATCTAATTTAAAATGTCAGCAGTCTTGTAATGTAGGTCAATAGACCTTTTAAATGAAAATGTCCTTTATGGAATATTGTGCCCAGTGAAGTTCACTTGGCCAGTTCACTGAGACAGTTTTTAAAAAATCTGTTAAAACTTTCCTTTTATATAAGACATTTGGGAAGATTGTATCCTTTCTTTTAAAAAAAAACCCCTCCTGGATGGATTGTTGGATTTTGAAGGTGATTTCATTGTCTGCTGTTACTGATTTTTTCCACATACCAATAGGCAGTCGAATCTTGTTTTTCCAGCAGTGAACCCTTTTTGTTAATGTATCTTTCCACCCATATGAAGATTATTAAGTCAGAGTGAGCCAGTCTGTTCAGATGCTTTGCATTTACTCATAGGAACAAAATGTCAGAGAAGAGGGCTATTTGCCATTGTATTTGGTCTGCACTCAATAAAGGAACCTACTGCTTTCATGTGTCATAGAATCCTCTGTCCATTTTACCAGCCACCAGAAGGTTTCTGCTGCTGTTACAATCAGCCCTTGAACCTGAGCAGCTTTAGACAGCCTATCCATCTTAGAGTAACCATTACAAATGCAAAGTGGAAAAGGAAGATGGATGGAAAACTGGAAAATAGGGAAATTCTTCACTACTTGTTATGAGTATTTTAGGTAATCATATTGAATACTAGTAATAATGATAAACTTTATTTATAACCCACCACAATCTCCCATAGGGACTCAGAGTGGCTCACAAAGCATATAATGGTGCCATACAACATAAAATACAACATATCAACATTAAAACAAATAACACATTTAAAACCAGACATATAAAGTTAACAAGGGCAATAAAATCAATAAAATATGGCAATAGTCATTAATTAAAATATCCATACAATCAATTTAGCCATCCTTGGCTAAAGATGGTAGTCTGGCTGCTATCTTAAACATTATCAAAGGCCTACAGAAAGAACCAAGTATTTTTCTCTTTCCAAAAGTGCTGTAGTGTGGGGCTTGCCTAAGTTCCCTGGGGAGGATTTTCCAGAGTCGGGGGGGGGGGGGGCACTACTGAGAAGGCCCTCTCCCTCATCCCCACCAACTGCACTTGAGATGGAGGCAGGACCGAGAGGAGAGCCTCCCCAGCAGATCTTAGAGCCCATGCTGGTTCATAGGGGGATATACCATCACTAAGATAGGCTGGACGCAAACCATGTAGGGCTTTATATGTGATAACCTACACTTCGAATTAGGCCCAGAAACTTATTGGCAGCCATTAAGGCTGCTTCAATAGGGGTTTGGCGTGCTTCCTATAGTTAGCCCCAGTTAGTAACCTGACTGCTGATCTTTGTACCAATTGTAATTTCCATGCCATCTTCAAAGACATCCCCAAACAGAGTGCATTGCAGTAATCCATTATAGATGTAACTAAGGCATGAACCACTGCAGTCAAGCCTGTTCTTACCTGTCATTTGTGCACATCATGAAAGCATCATGTAATCACTAGATAGAAAGACTGTACTTTTAACCTGATCCCCAGAAGAACAGGGCATATCTACACTGATGCTTTATCCCAAAAGCCAATTTGGAGTGTCAAATTTCAGATTGGTGCCAAGGTGGTTTTGTCCATCCCTCCACTGTGGAGGTGGAAAAGACTCCTGACTGTCCAGCAATGTTTTGTGTCGCCGGAGGGCAAACATACAACACCCTCTTATTTTCATCTTGGTGACACTGGCCAGAGTGTCAAAGCAATATGGGAAGAGTGATGGGGGAGAAGATTTGCTCTCTCCTTATCTCTTTCTTTTTCAAATTGCCCTGGCTGATGATACACTTGGTGATAAGAAATGTACAATAACTATGTTGTGCCCACTGGCTGCCACTATGATTAGGATAGAGGTATAATGTGTGCCATTCCATGTCCCCAGAATATGCACACATAAGGAATACTGGATGGCATGTAAACATCTTGGCCCAAAGTTGTGGTTTGCCCTGGATTTTCAGGGAGAATTCAGAATAGCCTGCAACAACCTGTTAACATAATTAACAGTTTTGGCCCAAATCAGTTCCATGTGTCATGCAGCCTCCATGGAGTTGATTCTCTGTGTTAGTGTAGATGTTCCCCCTTTAAAACTGCTACAAGAAAATTATTATAAGTTAATATGGAAGTGGTACTTGACACCGGTAAGAATAGCATATATGAATAAAAATAACTCAATAAATTGTTGGAGAGGGTGTCAAGAACCAGGAACATATATACACATGTGGTGGCAATGTAAATATGTAAATAACTTTTGGGAGAAAGTATTTAGAGAAATAGAAACAATAATGAATATGAAAATAGATAAAAGTCCTAGTATAGCCTTACTATCATTATATAACAATAAGCAACTGATAAAGGAGGATAAAGAAGCGATAACAAACTTACTAACTATAGCAAGACTTCTTATAGCAAGGAATTGGAAAAAAGAAATGAATATACAAATAGAGGAGTGGTATAAGGAAGCGTGGAAAATAGCAATAAATGATAAATTGACATGTATATTAAAGGTTAAAAAAGGTACATGGAAACAAAGTGATTTTGATGCTGTATGGGGAAAATTTGTGGTAAATGGATTAAAAAATAAGGAAGGAAAATTACCGTCACAAGAAGAAATGAAATTTTGGACAGATGAAATGTAAGAATGGTGGCTTGAGACGGGTGGAGGGGAGCACTGTGGTGGAAAAAAGGGGGGGGAAGAGAAAAAGGGGGGGAAATGTCAAAGCAAAACAACTAAACAATATGTTAAAGAGGCTGATGTACAAAATGCAATAGTGTGTAATAAATATGATAAATCAATAAAAATTAATAAAAAAACTGCTACAAGCTTCCATGCACTCAGGTCACATGATCATATTTGCAACTCTCTTGTGTGGAATCCCATGTTTAAGCAGCTGCTTATAAATAAGGTGCACATGCACACTGTAGAATTAAGTACCATGGCTGAATGGTATGGAATCTCAGGATCTGAAGTTTGATGACACACTCCACACTCTTCGACAAATGACCTCATCATAAAAGCCAATGGATTCACTTCAGGTCAGGCTCCATCCCAAAATGTGAGAGGAAACACTGCATGTCACTGCTGCAGCAACACGGGAGCCTTCCTGTGTTGCCTTCCCACTGCAACAATGGGGGAAAATTCTCTAAGGGCTTCTCTTCAGGCCCCCTGGCTTCCCATTGGGCTAAAGTTGCACGTCCTGTTTTAAAGGCATTTTGGTTCAAGCCCAGCGGCGACAGAACAGTGCATGTGGTAAGGCAGCTGGTGGATTGAGAGGGAAGAAGGAGGAAACACGGTCTTGATCTTGGCCAGAAGTTACTCTGTTAGGATGTGTAAGAACTGTTTTGGCTGAATAGTGGGACAAAGATTTTTATAGTGAGTAGAGAACAGAGTTATTATTTATACCTTCTATAAAAAGAAAGAATTATGTGTAAGGCAGAGTGAACACCCCTTCTTTGGAACAAATTTCTCTTTTTTCTTTTTGTTGAAACTGATCTGAATGTTAAACTCCTTGTATTGTTTAACTCCTAACTCATCCAATAATTATTGCTGGTGTTAAAATTGCTGAGAGGCCATATATTAAACATAGCAAAAGTGAAGTGTTCCCAAAGGAGGCACAATAGTGCATGCAATTATGACTAACACTAACTCTTTCATATAATGCATCTTTTATAGGTCTATAAACTGTACCAAGTTTTAGAAAAATGAATCTCTCTCTTTTTCAGAGCATTTGCTTTAACAGTTCTTATACTGAGCATAATTCGTTTTTCACACAAACAATATTCTGTACCCATAACTTTGGTGGAAAGCTTGCTTTTTTTTAAAAAAATGCAAACTTTAGTATTATTTGTGCTGTATAGACACAACTCAAATTATTATCTTTCAGCATCAATACAGCCCTAAGTGGATAATGGAAAACTCTTTTAGACATTGACCAGGATGATTTTTCCCAATAAAAATATTTCTTACTTTATGATAAACATGAAGCTATATAGACTTTGAAGGGGATTAGAAGAAAGACTGAAATCACACCTGTGTACAAAACACTGGACCATATTGAGTTACAGATAATGGCCTGGGAGAAAAATATATTTAGAAATCCATATTTTGTGATCAAATATGTTAACCTACCTTTTAAGTATCTATTTGACTACAAATTTACATTTATATTCTTAAAATAATAGTTCACATATTAATGTAAAAGTTGGGTTCATTGAAAGAAAGAATACATGTATGCAAAAGTGACATGGGATGGAAACATTGATTTATATTTGTATTTTCTGTTTTTGTTTTACTATCTCACAAATAATGGACAAAATCACTGTATTTTTTCATTAAAAAATTAGATATACTTTTTATTACACGTCACTATCAAGGTGTCAATTTCTTTTCTGAAGCTGAAATGGAAACACATTTTTTTCTAGTTGGTTTCATATGTGCAAATTTTTAAATGAAGATTGTGTTGTGAAGGGAGAGTTCAACAGTGACACCACGAGATTTAATAACAGAAAATTATAGATATAAGCCCATAAGTGTAACATTTTCCTTATGGGATAAGACAGACTTTACATGCACCCCACATTCTATTTCATCTAACTGGTAAATGTTCACTTTCCCTCAGAGTTTTAAATCTGAATATCTCACATAGAAACATTTGACAAAGCCATCACTTTTTAATACATTCTAAACCTGAAGCTTGCAGTAAAGATAAAGGTTTAAGTCTAGACATTAAATCTAGTCATGTCTGACTCTGGGGGATGGTGCTCATCTCCATTTCTAAGCTGAAGAGCTGGTGTTGTCCGTAGACACCCCTAAGGTCATGTGGCCAGCATGACTGCATGGAGCGCCATTACTTTCCCGCAGATGCGGTACCTATTGATCTACTCACAGTTGCATGTTTTTTAACTGCTAAGTTGACAGAAGCTGGGCCTAACAGCGAGAGCTCACTCCCCCCACCCCCGATTTGAACCACAAACCTTTCAGTCAGCAAGTTCAGCAGCTCAGCAGTTTAACCCACTGTGCCACCAGGGGCCCCTAAAGAAATAATTTTAAAATAAAAATAACCATTAAATTAACTTTATGTAATATGGTAAAATCAATTCCTATAACACACATTTTTCAAGAAATATGGTCCCAATTTGAAATCGCTTTATGGGAGTTGAATCAACACTGTGAGGTAGGCAAAGCTGAGTGGCAGTAACTCCAAAGTTTACATAGTAGGTTTCCTATTATTTATTATTATTATTTCAAAGGCTGGATGGGCATCCATTGGGTGGTTTGACTGTGCTTTTCCTCCTGGCAGGATGACCCCTTGGGTTTTCCAGTGAAATAGTACTGTTAAGTTTATGTTGTTTAAAATTCCCTAAAAATTAGTACATGTGCAAAAATTAGTACATGTGCAAAATTAGTACATGTGCAAAACTTGGGGGGAAACGATGCCCTGGTTATTTTGTATAATTGAAAATAGAAATTCAAGATGATATTTCTTGTAGTTTTTTAAAAAAATGTTTATCAAAACTTTTTAAAAAATTCCCAAAAAAATCAATGTATGTGTGAAACGTTTGGAAACTTGGGGTGGGGGAGGGGGGAGGAGTAACTGTGGTAAATATGTTCCACTATTGTAGCAAGTTTCATCCCAATACCTCTAAAAATGAGGGGAAAAGGAGCCCCAGAAGCTCTCCCCTTGTGCAATTACATTACAAAAATTTCATTATATAGTTATAGTTATGATATTTTAGAAACACTTTAGAAATGATTTGCCACCCCCTAATTTAGTAATTAGTATTGAAACTTTTTTTTTCATTGATCACACAAGCCTAACAGACACCAGTGCTGATTTCTGAAATTCTGCCTTTAAAAATAATAACAACAATGTGCATGCATTTGCAGCACTCAGAAGCACATAAAGATGGAGCAACATTTAACTGGTATTTCTGCTTGGCAATCTTGTCAAACTTTTAAAATAGCAATAAGAGTCAAAATTCATGACATGCCAGTTAGGACTTAGCCATTAGCTAGTTCGTATCAAATAAAAGTAATAATTTCAATTAAGTTAGCCAGGTTTTTCCCCTCTAAAATTAACATATTGTCTACAGTCATTAACTACATGACACACAATTTTCTGGGTTTATTAAGGGCCCACAGGAAAAAAATGGGATTGGGAAATATCTTGTCCAGTCTATAAAACAACAAGTTTTCCAGTACTCAAATAGAGGATAGTCTCTATAATAAAAAACATCTGCCAGTCTGAAAGTGGAAAAGCTCTCCTGACCTCAACTAAGGGACATCCCTTATAATAAGAGAAATCTGGCAACTCTACTGTGATGCTATAGACATAGAAGCATAAAATATGTATATAATATGCATATGATAATAACTGAATTGCAACTTTTTTGGGGAAAAATAGGCAATTTATTTATTTTAAAGAGATAGGTGGAGGCGCTTGTGATGGTATTTAAAACCCTAAATTTAATACATGAGTAAGACGGCCTCCAATATGTGCCTACCTAAGGATTAAGATCTGCTGAGGTGGGGTGTATTCTTTATGTCCCACCAGTGAGATCAATACATTTTGTTGGGCGAGGGAGTTCTCAACCATAACACCCCAATTGTGGAATACTTTTCCCTGGAGGCCTGACTGACACCAACACTCTTATTATTAAGCACCAAAAAAAAAAAGGCTTTTCTACAAAGCCTTTGGGTCTGTTTATGGTGTACAAACATATTTCTAAAAATCTTTCAAATCTGTTTTAAATCTATTGCCAATGTTTAATATGCTTTTAGATTATTTAATTATTTTGATGTTTTATATTGTTTAATATGTTCTAATGGTTTTTGCAAGCCACCCTGAGATTTTTGATATAAGGTGGGGTATAAATATTTTAATCTTTGCCATCATTGCCCTCTGCCTTCTATCAATGCAATGGCTGCTCCTTGATTCCCTTCATCTTCCATCTTCTTGCAGGCAAAGCACTTGTTCTTAAACACACACACACACAAAGCTATACCAACTGATTAGCCGATACTGAAATCAAGTAGCAAACTCTTCCCTTTGTCTAGCAGAAGGACAGGGCTGCAGCAGCCAGCCACTTAGAGTCAGTCTAATAATAATAATAATAATAATAATAATAATAATAATAATATTGAATTAGCAAAGAGGACTAAAGTAAGTAAGTAAGTAAGTAATAGTATAAATCTGTGCTAAGTTGAAGTTAATGGTTAATAGTGTGTCATATAGATCAACTGTTAGACATCCAAGGGGATCATTGTTGTGGCTTTTGGGAGGATAAATGTTTTTGTCTAAACTTTTAAAAATCCCCCAATATCACTAGATATGTGAATCTTTCTGAAACTTGAGGGGATTGATGCCCTGGTTATCTTGTGCATTGTATATAAAATTCAAATAGATAGCTCTTGTCATTTTTTTTTTTAAAAAAATAGTGTTTTTAAAAATTCAAAATTTCTCCCCAAATTAGTGGATCGTTGTAACATTTTGAAACTTGGTGGGCTAACAGTGGAAACTATGTGGTATACCTATAGTAATGAAAAAATGTTACTTTGTTATAGTTACAAACATTTTTAGGTCCATAATTTCAGAAACACACACAAAAACTATTCGCCCTCCTCCCCAATTTTGTAATGAGTATTGAAACTTTTTCATTAATTGCACAGGCGTAGTGAATAATACTTTGCAGGGCATTACAACCTTAGAAGAGGAAATTGAAAATGAATTATATAATGATATTTAAGTGTGACCCTGAGCATGCTGTTTAGGGCTCATGTGTAGCAGCATCCTTTTTATTTGATATTTAGTCCACTGGCAAACAGCAGTAAATGTAATTATGCTATTCCTTATGGTAGTGATTTTCCAAAAACATGCACATCTGCTACGATAAAGCAATCTGCCAGCTCTGGGGAAATATCACTTAGGAAAACATGTAGTGCACAAAAAGCAATTTCCAGCAAAGTTGTTTGCTAAACTAAAGCCAACATGCTGGAGCTAAGAAAGCTATAGATGAGAAACCCAAGCAGCAACAAGATCCTGTCTATCTTGGGACTTGGCTAGTGCCACTCTAAGCTGGAGTCTGAAATGCAACACTGAAATATATAGTAAACAGTTTCTGAGTGCAGAAATGCTCAAGTGGTTGGCACAAATGTTAGGATAAGGCATATATACACTTTGGCTATTGTGATATTATCATTGGGTCAATGCTAGATATGAACAAGAGAAATTCTATCTGAAACATTAAAGTCGAGTTGATCTTTTGGTATAATTTACTGCAATGGTGGGCAACTTCACTGGGTTTAGGAACTGGTTTTCTGTCCCAGAACCTTCTGGGATTGAAACAAAAACAAAAAGAGAAGGGATCAAAAATCCACTTTGGGTTTTGCAAAATAAATATTTCACCTCAGCTCTTATCAAAAAGGGAACCATCCCCTTCACTAAGTGGAGTAGTGAAAGACAAGAACCAAGTCCATCCTGGAAAAACCTAAGGGAAGCACTGGCCCCACTACCATCTCCATTACAGCACTGCTTCTGACTTTTTTGAATGTGGTACAATGGGACTGTGACTTTTCTGAAGGGTTCCTCACTGCAGTGAATATTTTTGGAAGCAGTTGGTTCTCATTAACAGGAAAAAAAATGGTCTGGGAGAAGTCAGACCCCAAATTTTATTTTGAGTCTCACTTTGCCCACTTTCTTACTGTTACTGGAGAATTTTTTTTAAAAGTCTACCTTTTTCCATATAGGGACAACATTGCATTCAAGACTTATATTGCTACAGTACATCAGCAGTTATATTCCTTCCTTCCTTCTTTCTTTCCTTCCTTTCCCCCATTCTTCATTTTGACAAAGTGATATGAATCTCAGGTTAAGGATATTTGAAGGAAAGTGTCTCCCTGTATGAGCCTTTTACACTCTTGAGGGACATCTTTATCTTTGTGACAATACCTTCTCAGGCTTCTTTGCTAGGACCAAGGAAAAGACTTCTCTCATACTTGATAACATCTCTAGGGAAGCTAAAGTGGTCTCCTTCTCCCTCTGCCTCTTGTTCCAAGTCAAAACTTTCCTCCTCTGTTTTTGGGAATTGATTGCAATGGACTTTTAATGGTAAATTGTGCTGTTTTGCTGATTATTATATTGTCTTTAAAGAGAATTGTAATACTACAGATTTTTTTGAAAAAATAGCATTTATATTTATATTCTTTGTATTTTGTATAGTTTTCAGTCTATCCTCACATGGAGTTACTTTCACAAGGAATGCTGTAACCTGTTACACCACTGTTTTTCGAATCAATGCTTGAGAGAGAGGAAGCTGTTAGGGTGCACCCTACTCTCAGCCAATCACTTAAATAGTTGGGGGCAGTAGGTGAGAGGGAAGATGCAACACAGTTATGTATTCACTATGTCTCTCAGCTCTTTTCTCCTGCTGGACATTATAAGAGCTTTTGCCAATTTCCAATGAGTATTCACAATTAGGATTTTGGTGGGTGGTCTGTTAAATCCTATAAAGTCCTGCCCATCTTCCAGAGAGGTTGAATGAGATTCCAGGCCATGCTCCTTTTATACATATGACATCCAAGTTATTATCTACATATCTATATATCCAAGTTATTATCTACATTATCTACATATGGTCCTTGGGGACAAAATTGTTATCTGCTTGTAATGTTTGTGGTGAAGAAGAAGAATGTGAATTGTTATTAGGGGAAAATGAGGAGTTGGAGAGAAAGGGGTGCTTATTTTTTAATCAGAGACGTGATTCGAAATGTGTTTTTGTGACTTTGTTATTAAGAAAAAAGACATGAGAAATAAAAACAGATTCAAAGCATACAATAGCTAGGTAATATGACCAGGAACCCACATATTTTGCATATGCAATACAGCCATTCTGAATTCTCTGTGAACTCTAGCATCTGTCACACAAAGATCTAAAAATGATTCTGGCATTGCAAATATATGTTTGAGCTGAAACTGCCACTCTTCTTATTGCACCAATATGTTTCTCAAACACTTAAAGAAAAGTGGTGGTGAGACTTCTCTCTTCAGAATTTTTATAATTACTTTTGCAAGTTCACAAGCATAGTCCTTTTAAATATTTTAAATACTTATGTAAAAGGAAATACAAGCAGTCCCCAAGTTATGAACAAGATAGATTCTTTAGGTTTGTTCTTCAGTTGAATTTGTATGTACATTGGAACATTGTATGTACATTGGAACATTGGAATTTTTAAAGTATAGCTCTAGCCACACACACACACACACACTCTCTCTCTCTCTCTCACACACACACACACACATAAACTGCTAAAACTTGTCAATAGCTGTCAATCTCACCAAGGTCTTCTTACCTACCAAAGATTAAGAACATCTGGGGAGGTCCTGCTCTTGGCCCTGCCTTCTTCGCAAGCACGACTGGTGGAGACAAGGGACAGGGCCTTCTTAGTGGTGCCCCCTTGGTTATGGAACTCCCTCCCCAGCAACATTAGATCAACCCAACTCCCCCCCCCCCCCAGCCTTCAGAAGGAAAGTGAAAACTTGGCTTTGGGATCAGCCTTCCGAAGAATAGTGCAGTGCAGTAACAGATTTGGAATATGTACAATGAGTATGAAACTTCTTTGGAATATGATTATGGATGGTGTGATTTATATTGAAAGTAATGTTTTTAAACATTTTAAATGCTTAAAATGTTTAAAATTTATTTTAATTTTAGTTTAATGTTTAAATGTTTAAAATTTATTTTAATTTTAGTTTTAATGTTACTGGAATTGTATGTGTTTTAAGGCACTGAATAATTGTCTATATGTAAGCTTCCTTGAGTCACCTTCAGGGTAGAGACAGGTGGGTTATAAACAGTATAAACAAATAAATAAATAAATAACATGGGTCTGTTCTGCTTTAGTCCTAGCATGCTACCATTGAAGTAACATCAGGGGACAGAACTCTCCTGCACTCCCCCTTTCCTCCACCTTGCTATTACCAAGTTGTTTATTTTATAATTTACAAAATTGCACAACAATACACAAGTGTGGGAGGTGGGGTTATGAAGGTATGCTAAATTATGATTGCAAAACCACAGGTTGGAGAATCAGCAGAATTATACATATGGAGAAAGGTGCAATGAGATGTGTGCTCATGTTGTTATGTATCTGGTACCAGTGATTCCACAGCTGCTATGGAATAGCAGCTTCATGCAATAAAGTGCTTAGTATGTTTGTTATTCAGTAAACACCATCTTTTTAACACCTCTCTCCACTCAACAGCAGTTATTTGCAGTAATGATCATGAAATAAAACAAAACATTACCTTGGACAGAAAAGAAATATTGACAGTGAAATTTTTCTTTTACTGGACTTTTCATATGCAATCATGTTCTCTGCTTTTCTTCCATCCCGACGTCTAGCAGAGTATATTAATAATGATCCAAAATTTTCTCATTTTCTCTAGTGTGTGTTTAGATGAGTTTAGTTATACTGAGAAAGGCAAAGAAAGAGAGAGACCAAGACTGAGACCAAGAGAAGCAGGTCCAAAATCCTGGGAGAATAGTTTAGTGGGTTTCATTGAGGATGAGAATACATACATCTCACATACTGACGCAATATAGTTCTTCAAAAAAAGATATTCAAATTGAAGTGAGTAAAGTAAAAATGTCATTACAGTGATACTTGAAACAAAAAATCAATTTTCAAACACATTCGGATTTACCCCTTCTCCCCCATTCAAAAGTCACCCCTTGCCCAATTTACTTAGTCCTCACATTATTACGAGGAGTTGATTCTTCTCTCTACACCCCACCCCCCAAAATAAAATAAATGGCACTACAGGGCTACCAGCTGACACTGGAATGATTAATTCCTGCTGCTGTTTTGATTGCAAAACAGTTTTCTATTAAATAATCTGAAATACAAATCTCTTCATCCCTTCTGTCCATTTTAAGGCAAGCCCAGTGTGTTGATGAGAACAAGGTTTGAGAAGCCTCTCTGGAGCTTAGATATTTCAAAAGCAGTCACTCTGGGGAAATTTTGCTTGAAAGAATTATGAAGACAACCAAGACATCCCATAAGTTTTATATGCATGGAAAACTGACGGGCAGTTTTTAATGTAATCTACTTTTGGAGTTTGAAAGGGCAATACATTCATTATATATACAGTTATGGGGGATGTACAGATACATAATTCAGAATACACTTATGTGTATGTTCAAAATGCCCTAGTGCAGTTGAACAATGATGAATAGTGTACTGTATATTGATTTGCATATAAAGCCTGATACTTATCTAAGATGAGCAAAAATTACTTACTTTTATATAATCTGTCATATTTTGGGAAAGATGGAAAAGAAGGAAGACAGTGTGAACTTGGGCAGAGGAATAGCTGCTCTCTCTTGTTATTTACTTTTATTCTGGGCTGTGCAGCAATGAAGATGAGACAAAGAGTACCTGTAAGAAGTGTCCACCACCACTATTCCAAACACTTGGGACACTTTCACACTACACTATAGCACTGTGATCCATTTTAACTCCCATGGTAGCAGCACCCTATGGAACCTTGGTATTTGAAGTTTATGAAAGATGCTAGAGAGATATAGAATTCTAAACAGTTCTCAGTAAAATGCAAAGCCCAGGATGCCAAATTGCTTCCCAACCCAAGGAATAAACACATCACACAATAGAGATGGAATAAACTAAGAGCAACTTTATTAACTGGTACCCATTTAATTATTTTAGATGATAAGCACATCTAAATGAGGAGAGCAAACTAGTACAGGAGCATCTGGAGCAATTGGTCTCCCCAGATCAGAGCCTACAGCCTCCCCTAGCCAAAAACACCATAGTCCCCAGGAGGAATCCCTGAAACTCAGGGCTGCTTCCAGATCCAGTTAATAAAATGGAAGGCTAGTTAGTGGTGAAGATCATAAGCTGCTTTGGCCCCTGGTGAGTTCAAAAAGACCAAGAGACCAACCCCAAGGACAGGAGGTTTTTCCTCAGCCCTAAGACAGCATGATGCACAGAAGCAATTCCAAATTCCCATCATACACAAAAAGTGCCACTAGGTATATCAGCAGACTAAATCTCTCCCTAACACCTGCAGTGGCAACTTGTTTAAAACACCATCCTTAGACAATTATCTGATTCTTCATGACAATGTAATACATTTCTTAAAGAAAGGAAGACATTTATTTTATTTTTTTTTAAAAAAAATTGGTACACATATAAGTCACCATTTATTAAATATTAAAGCAAATTTGCATAATAATGGGATAGTGTGCTTGTTTATTTTTACATAAAGAATTAAATCTTAGCTGAATATTTGATACTGCAGGACATAGACATCTTCAATATTTTTCATGCCATGCTGGCATACTGGGTTTGAAGTCTCAAGTGGCAGAATATACACTGTAGGTTCTCTCTTTCTCTCCTGTGTTCATGTAAATGGCTAAAACAGCTACTAGGTGGAAAACTACACCCATTTTTGATGACCCCCCCCCCCCCCGATTCGGGTCACTTCCAGACAGAGCCAAATCATTAGATTTCTAAGAAGGACAAAAAAAACCTCAGGACCTCAGAGCAGGTCCCCACACTGACTTGACGATCCCAGGATTTCTTCCCCACTGTCTTCACCGGCCTCCCTTCTGTGTCTTGGGATAAAATGGAGGGTGAACAGGGGACACCCACAGGAGTTTTTTTAAAGTATATGATTGTGCGATGATCTGCACATATCCTAATAGCAAGCATATTATTCACATGTGTGCATATACAGATCAACAGATAATGGAGAAAACTTTTTTTAAAAAAAATTGCCAGATTTCTCCCTTCCCCTAATTATTTATTAAAGCTTTGTTTACAGTTTTACAGTGTTTACAATGTTAAGAGTTTCATAGAGTTCTAACGGCTCTCAATTCCTGCTTCCTCTCAATCAGCTGAGCATCCATTTGTCAGCCCGATCAGCTGATCAGCTGTTTCGGGCTTTTAAAAAGGGATGGACATCAGCTGGAGCAATCTACACAGTGGTAAAGGAAGGAGATTACATGTTTTCTGGCATGCAGGGTCACACAGACATGTGAAGATCCACATTTCTCAGCCAGAAACTAGATAAAAGGGGACTTTTTTATCCTGTGGTTTCCCTCCTTTGGAGTGAATCACCAATAATTTTCCAGTGATGTCATCTAGCCACTCCCCCCCTCCCATTTTGAAATGGAAGCTCTTGTGATTAAGGTGCTGTGTGGGGACTCCAAGGCTTTGGACAGAGGCCCCATCTATACTGCCATATAGAATCCAGATTATCTGCTTTGAACTGGATTATATGGCAGTATAGATTCATATAATCAGTTCAAAGCAGATAATCTTGTTGTGATTCCAGTTGTAGGCTTTCTCAAAAAATGATGTGTGAAATTGCAGATTTATCTGATCTGCCAATAAGAATATTATTTCATTTACAAAGTGCATATATTATTTTTATAGTGCATATTTAATTCATACTGTGAAGAGAATCAGATATTATTTCAGTGCATTGTGATCACTTTATAACTGAGCATGGGTCTCATGATTGCTGTTTGACTTCTATGCAATTCGGAAATGTGCAGCAGTAAATCACCAAGAAATTTCAGCAGTAAAATGTCTTGCTCAGGACAGAACCATGGTAATCAGGAAGGAGGTACAGGACCCATAGGAGAAGAATAAACATTTCCAGTATCTTGGCATAAAACAAAATTCCTTGGTGAGATAGTTAAATGGTCTAAGTTTTTCTGCTCAGTGCTTCAAAATTCTGAATCTTGGGACCTCTTCACATGAGCCGAAATTTGGTGGTGGTGGTGGTGACGTTAATTTTCTACTTTAGCCATGGAGCCCACCAGATCCCATCACACCCCAGAAAAGTATTTCTGCAGTGACTCTGGGGCTGAACTGCTGCAAAAACCCTTCAGCTGCTGAAAAATTGCTGGCAATGCACGATGGAAGGCACCATGTCTTTCCATAAGGAAAGATTGGCTGTGTTGGCTTAACAAGGTTTCCCTTGGTGTAATGAGGTAGGGGGAAAGCCAGGGCGCAGGATGCAGGGTGACAGGTCCCCACACCTTATTAGTGGATGCTGGGATCACCAGGATCCATGGTGATTCACTGTGTTTCCAGCAGTGCATGTGACAATGTCCTAGATCAATTCAATTCTATAAAAATAAAAAAGAAACTATACTAAATAGGAAAATATGCATTTGTTTCATATGGCTGTTGATCTATTATGCCTCTTATCCCATCTTCATGTGTCCCATCCCAAATCACTGCCGCTTGCAGACACTGTGCCCACTCCGTTTCATTTTAACCTTTATCATCCTCTACCCCCCACCAAATTGCAATTCATACAATGCAGTTGCATGAAACTTGTGTTTTAGGGAGCCTATCAAAGTTGCACACAGCATTGCAGTCACTGATAGGCCCAGGCTAGACGTTACTTTGACTGTTTCTTTTCAAACACTTTGCTTTGATTGAAGGGTTCTGATTTGTGCAATCATTACATGATGCAAAATTATCTAAATAGCAGCATGTAAATTGCCATTCATTGATTGGCTGATAGCTATTACCGACCATTCAAAGAGCATAGATGTGCACAATCACTTTTTGTTTTTCTCTAGAAATGGGACATTGAATGTGCCAATTATCTACTCTGGCGATTCTGATGTTTCCATCCTGATTGGCTGCTACATTCTGAACTCTCAGATGTACTTGCCAAGGGGGAAAAATCTGCTATATCAGCTTTTGTTTCCTGCAAAAATATGCTCTTTTAGGATTTTTTAAAATAAAAAATAATTCTTTCAGAAATAAAGAGAGAAGAAAAATGTTTATGCCAAAAGGAAGTTTTAAAAATAATGGTAGCATTTTACATTTCTATTTCTTTTACAGTAAGAGTTCTTTTGCTCTGCTTTTTACTCATACCATTGCCTTTGTAAGAAGACTGGTATAGCTTCCTTTCATTTTTTTTATAATTGTTTTTATTTCTTTAAAAAAGAGAGAAAGAAGAAAAATGTTTTTGTCAAAAGAGAATTAAAGAAGTTTTGGTTCAGGTCACAGGTGTCAAATGCAAGGCCCATGGTCTGAGTCTGACCCACCACAACATTTTATGTGGCCCACAATCAGTTATAAATGTAGAAGCTATGGTATTCTAAACAGTGCCCTGAAATGTAGAAGGAAAGAAATGAGAAGGAAACAAATACACCCACATTCTTTTTATAGAAAAATGAGTGATGAAAAGGAGAGCAAATATATGTTCTCACTTATTATTTTCAAGTTTTTAAAATTAGCTCTTTCCACATTAGTTGTACTTTGGGGACATTACTTGTACTGGCTACATTGCCAGAAATATAGGCACCTGGGTTATGCAGCAGGGTAAAAGAAAAGCCATGATCATAGTTTAAGTATATATGTGTGGGTTCTGTGGAAATTTAGAGCTGGAGGAACTTTTCAAAATGTGCCCATCTAGATCTAATTTGCATCCATCTTTCTGTGAAATTGATGTCAATTTTAGAATAGGCAACTTCTTGGCAAGGGGAGGGGAGGGGGCAGGCTTAGGCAATCAGAATCTTGGGAAACATTGCAATTCATATTGCCAGTTTCACTTCCATCTCTAGTCCTGTTTTGCTGTTATTATGTGATTTCAGAGCAACCTATAGTGATTATATCATACAATTTTCTATGGTACATCCATTCAGGGGTGATTTGCCATTGACTTTTGTTATAAATCCTTTTACTCAGGCTGGACCCTTCATTTCTAGTCCATAGGAGATCTGTCACTCAACCTGCCTTTGTTCTCCTAATTTGGGTTACTGAGTGACCACTTAAATATGGACTTTTGTCTGTTTCGTTGTGTGAGGGTTTTTTTTGGGGGGGGGGGTATGTGTGGCCTGACTCCAATTCAGACTTACTAGATAGGAAGATTTAAAGCAACACCAAGAATAGATTTAAAAAACACAGCGCAGTGCATTAACCTCTACTATTGTATTATTTCACACCCCCAAAACCTTGGGTAGTTCTCCCTTCTTCCTCAAATCCAAAATCATGCCTCTATCAACTTCAAACCCTATCAGTGTCAGTTCAAATCCTGTCTGAATTACTTCAAAGGTAATCCTCTTCCTTTATCTACATTCTGTTCCTCCAAAGTTCCCTTTTACAACCTCCCAGAGCTATGACTGGCTGTCTTCACACCTTCCTTAGAGGCTGAGAAAGAGTGTCAGAAAGGATTGCTAATGGATTTTGATGGCTGATTGAAAGTTCAAAACTTGGCTCCCAAGGCCCTAGTCCAATAGTCAAATCACTACACGTGGATGCATATAGCCCTATTTAGTGTTCCAGATGTCTGAACAGGGCTGGCAAAACTATACAAGGTAAAGAAACAAACAAAACAACTGAAACAGAAAGTAAAATAAATACCCAGAACCTTCTTTTGTCGTTTGTCTTATCTTAAAAGATGTTATGGTAAAAACTTAAAATAATTCTAAGAAATCAGTAGATTTGTGAATTGTTCTGAAACTTAGCAGGCCTGTAGTTGTAAATATGGTCTAAAACTGAAGCAGGTTTCATGCAGATAGGCCTTAACATGATTGAGCCTTTAAAGTTTCCATTGTAGCCAATGGCCCGAATCTTTGGCAAATGAAAACGGAAACACTCCTCCCAATTCAAGTAAATTGCATAAGCCTAGTGCCAACCTCCCAAGGATATGGTATTCCACAATTTGGGCAATACAGCATAGCCAGATCTCTTATAAATTTTCATATTCAGAAAAGTAGCCCTCGGTGTTCAGACAGGTTTACAAATATTAGGAAAAATAAGGGTTGTGCAAGGATTTTGATGAAGTCTGAATCTCACTGGCACCTCTGGTTCAGTCTCTGTAGTATTAGTACTTCACATTTAAGCTGAAGACCTGTATGGGCTTCAGTTATGAAGGCAGCAGGGAAAATGTCAATAACAACAATCAAACATCTCTCTATTTCATTTCTGTTAAAGCACCCAAGATGGAAATGTTGAATGCCGGGCAAGTCCACCTTTGTATCCAAAGAAAGCTTTTATTGTACAAATGCTGTGCTATGGAATATGGTAACAAGTGTGAGTTAAACATGCAATTTTCCTAAAACAATCACATTTCACTAGCTTATAAGCTCTGAATTGTTTTTATTCATTGACGGATTGACTGATTTATATCCCCCCTTATCCTACTATGAGATTAATGGGATTATGATTTACAAGTATTGTGAGTCTGTAGTCCCTACACCTATCATTCTAACATTTTGTTCTTTTGCCAGGTGGCATGTCTATGATATAAGCCAAACAATTACTGGACAGGGAAGGAAATGCTGTGGATGACAGTACTCAATTAACTTCACATCCAATTGACAGAGTTATATGCCCTTAGAGTTGTGTGTTCTGATTTAAGGTGTCTTTTATCTACTGCCATATCTTGCCATGGCTGTCCACCCCATTCCAGAAATAAATTGAACAAATTTTGATTTATCAAAAGTTCACAAGAATGATTTTTCCACATCCACATCAAAAGTCCAAGTGGGTATATTACCATGGCATTTCTAATCATATGTTCCCTTCCATACAACCTTGTTCACTCTTTAAAATGACACCTATTTGTTTTCCCTGCAGATTACAAATGAAAGCAATACAAAGGGAATGGAAAAGAGTGGACAGAAGCTTAATGAACCTCTGACTAGTGAGACAGAATGCAGAAAGAACATATGCTAAATCTCTGGTGTTTTCAATGCTGGGTCATTCTATAGTACAGATCCGGTCTGAAAGCTTAAGCTTGGCAGCTTACATGTGAGCCTCCTGCCTGCAGTCTTACACATTACTCAGGTGTCAGAAGTGACTTTAAGCTTTGTTTTTTCTCTTAGGAAAAGACTTTGCTGTCTGACTAGTTCCACAGATTTATACCATCCAATAACTCCCAAAGCTACAGCGGCAGCATTCGTTCTTTTCCTTTAAAAAAAATGAAACCACTCTTTCTGGGAAGATGGTAATGTTTCAAATCCCCTTCAAACCTTTGAGTTTGGGGTTAGTCAAAGAGAATGCAGGATGGCTTTAATAATACATGGGTCAGTGGCCTCCAGGAGCATTATTTCAAGCACATCATTTTCCTGGAACACCTGAAAAATATTTATTGATATTTTAGAGATGTGCTGAGCTAGAAACTCTGCCTATTTTTCTGCTAATTTATTCCCATGTTGAAATCCCTTCACTAGTAACCCAGATGAATGAAGTGGACATGTTTCACACCAAAGGTGGAAATTCTGCTTTAGGAAACGGTAGATACCAAATGGTCAGCTCTGTAATGCTCTCAGAGAGAAATTAAACTGTGATTTGTATGAGAGGGCTTCCTCTCCTAAAGCTACTGTCAGACCTGAAAAGGATAGAGTAAAATAAATAACAATGTCACATTTAAGGATGGAAGGGTGAGCATGTGCAATTGCCTGGAAGTTATGTTGACTCCTTTAATATATGTTCACTTGTACTTTGAAACACACCTTTCTATGAAAAGGTAGAGGGTGTCATTTATTACAATGTGTCCCTAGGAGACCCTCTTTCATATTTGCAGCTTCTTTCAAGAAATGAATTTCCTGAGTTTCTTTTTAAAGAATGTTCAGGTGCTCAAAATTAATTTGGACACAAATTTAATCCTTCAATTTTAAGCCTCATACAGCTAGATTAATAAACATGTTTTGTGTAATTTGAGATATGATAGCCATGTATAAATATGTGAGAGGAAGCCACAGGGAGGAGGGAGCAAGCTTGTTTTCTGCTTCCTTGGAGACTAGGACACGGAACAATGGCTTCAAACTACAAGAGAGGAGATTCCATCTGAACATTAGGAAGAACTTCCTGACTGTGAGAGCCGTTCAGCAGTGGAACTCTCTGCCCCGGAGTGTGGTGGAGGCTCCTTCTTTGGAAGCTTTTAAGCAGAGGCTGGATGGCCATTTGTCAGGGGTGATTTGAATGCAATATTCCTGCTTCTTGGCAGGGGGTTGGACTGGATGGCCCATGAGGTCTCTTCCAACTCTATGATTCTATGATTCTATGATTCTATGATTCTAATTTCTGGGATGTTTTCTCACTCTTTAGAATTCCAATGTATGTATTTCAGGGTTTAAATACATTCTATGTCTATAGGAGTACTTGTAAATGTAGAATGAAAGGTATTCCAAAACAACAAAACAGGACCATAAAACATATCTTCATTAGACATTTGTTTTGAAGAGCTGACAGACTGTTTTTTCTTTAAAACATGCACTCAACAATTTTAAATATTTAAAAATCCTATAACTGTTGCTTCTAAATGAAAACAAAGTGAGTGCTTTTGTGAACCCCAGAATTAGAAAATGGACATAAAACATGGATGGAAACAAATGTATGTACTGTGAAACCTCGACTTACGAGCGCACCAACGTATGCGTTTTCCAAGATATGAGCCATCACTCCTTCAATTTTTGGCTTTGAAATACAAGCTGAGATTTGAGTTATGAGCCCCCTGAGATCCCTTCACAAAGGCTTCACAAAGGTCTAAAAGGCCACTGCTACTGCCACTGCCATTTTGGCCGAGAGAGTATGAGAGGCACTCAGCACACATGTGCAGTCAGTCTCCCCAAACTGAGTGCAGGCACACACTTGCATGCAGGAGTCCGCCTCACATGCAGGAGAAGGAAGGAAGAGAGAATGGAGGGAAGGAAAGAAAGGGAAAGAGGAAAAGAAGGAGGAATGCAGGAAGGAAGGGAAGAAATGGTAAAAACAGAACAAAAAGTGAATATAAGGAAGGAAAGGACGGGAGGGCGGGAAGAAAATAAGAAGGTGAGGAAGGTGGCAGAGGTGACCTCAGCAGCAGTGACCTTAGAAGTCCAATTTGCGGCCCATCAGAGGATAGAGGGAGAGCTGGGTGCCACCATCATGATGAATTAACAAATTATCTTACTGGATTACATCACTCTCAGTCCCCCCCCCTCCCCAATGCTCCACAGACTTCATGGGGAACGCTGGGACTAATTGTGTGCTGCCTATTCTACCTATTCAACCTAACCTATTCTACCTATTCCAGCTATTCCATCTAACCTACATAACCTACTGTTCTACCTAACCTACCTAACCTACTATTCTACCTAACCTACCTAACCTATTAACAGCAATTGCAAATCTATCCCTATGGAAGCCGATGGGCGGGGGGGGGGGGGGAGGAGATCCCCAGGATGGCCAGGGGTCTGTGGCCAAATAATTCCTCCAAAGGAATAATGAAGTAGCATGGCTTGGCTGTCACATGCCCTGGAGGACAGCTATCAGTTGGGGGTCTGGGGTAGAGTGGTTGTTTGGCTGGCCACTGCCAGGGTCCACCCCACTCCGCAAGGAATCAATTGGTCCCCTACAGAAAGAAAAGGGAGGTTTGGGAAAGAAGGAGACCCCTGGGATAGCTGGGGGTCTGTGCCCAAATCATTCCTCCAAAGGAAATCTGAAGGCTGTCACATACCCTGGGGGACAGCCGCCAGCTGAGTGTCTAGGGTATAGTGGTTGGTTTGCTGGCCACCCCACCCAAAGTCTAGCAGCTTGCAAGACAAGGGAAATGGAGCCAGTGGCTTCTAGTGATCCTGAAGGAGCTGTCTTGGTAGGTGGTGGAATAACTGGCATCTGCCATGCTGCCAAGGGCTTGCTGCTCATAGGAAAAGCTAGTGCAAAACAATAGTTGTGTAAATCATTGAGAGGTTGCTTACAAGGAACCAATCAGTCCCCTACAGAAGGAAAGTCAAAGTAAACTACCTCATCTCTCACTGTGTTGCAAGCAAGCAACCTCTGTCTCCCTCTATTAATTTTACACAATTAATATGACCTGCCCCAATGGACGCATGTCACAGACCCTCTGCTGTGTTCACTAGAGGTAGCTAGTTATTCCTACAGCATTCCGAAACCTACCAAAACTCACTTTAAGATTGACTCACTCTTTGAGATAGTTGTGTCCACTGCAATCTATCTCTGTCCCCACAAACATGACACCAAGCACTATAGCAGGGGTCCTCAAACTTTTTAAACAGAGGGCCAAGTCACTATCCCTCAGACTGTTGGAGGGCCAGATTATAATTTGAAAAAAATGAATGAATTCCTATGCACACTGCACATATCTTATTTGTAGTGCAAAAAACACTTTAAAACAATATAATAATTAAAATGAAGAACAATTTTAACAAATATAAACTTATTAGTGTTTCAATGGGAAGTGTGGACCTGCTTTTGGATAATGAGACAGGATTGTTGTTATGTGCTTTCAGGTCATTTCAGACTTAGGTTGACCCTGAGTGAGGGCTGGGTAAATGACCTTGGAGGGCCGTATCTGGCCTTAGTTTGGGGACCCCTGCACTATAGTGTCGTATCCGCCTAGAAGAGACCACCCACCAACAATAAAGTGCAGCATGGTGGGTACTTTTTGCCTTCTGTAAGAGATTGATTCACTCCTTGAGACATCTCAGCATCAGCTGCCATAGAATATCTTTCACCCTACAGATACAGATATCACAGTGTGCTCGTCCCATAGAAGAGAGTTTGTGAATTCTAACTTCATCACAGACAGTTGGGAAGAAATTGAAACTTAAGAATTGAAGCCAGGCAAAGGTTCAATTTCTTAATGTTTGGCACATGTGTGTTGAAATACACATCCAAAGAACATCTGACTTATGATGATTTCTGATAGAAATGCATATACCTAGTAGTTACCCTTTCAAATCTAAGGAGGGTGAAGGTTGTTTCTCAGAAAAGAATTGACCCCAAAGTATGGCTAAGGAAGGAACAGGTTGACTGGTAGACTAGAAATAAAATAGAATTAAAACAGAATTAAATTAGACTAGAAAAGAAAGAAAGCAGTTTGTAGATTTAATTAATTTTTAAGTACAGAAACCCAAAGGGAAAAAACCAGAAACACACCAAAATGAATCCTTTCTAAATGGACCCCCCCCCCCAAATGAATCCTAAATGGAGAACCCCCACAAATGCAAAGAAAAAGGATCCAAAAAGGATCCTAAACTGTGGCAGCAGCAAACTGCTGGCTGGCTTCTGCTGAAATGATCCTAAAAGGATCCTAAGCTGCTAGTCTAAAAAGCTACTGCATGCAAAAGCCTTCGGGAATGGACAAATTGAGCTCCTGAGCTACCCTCAATCTCCTTCCCAGCTCCCACCATGCCAAAAGAGATTTAAGAGAAACATCAGCAATGCCTCCTCTCTTTCCTTCTCCTTCAGCCCTGATATACTGAGGAGAACATGTGACGTAGCAATTTTGGCTGCACCTCTCAGGAGAGTTTGCTTGCACTGAAAAACAAGCTGACTCATGGAGACTTATGAAAATTAACAAACTTCTTATGTAAATAGATGTTTTGTTTCATTTGTGTTTGGTGGGGATGTGGCTCTGGCTTTGTAAATTGGTTTGTAAGTATGCATTTACTGAAACATGAATTATGACCCACGCCTGAATTTTTATACAGCTCTATTGAGTAGCACAGCTGTATATTGTAGCATGCAGCATTATTGTCCCATTACATTACCATGGATGTATTTTTTCATTAACTTATCCATGAAGAAAGGAAGAAGTAGTTTTATAGGTTGTTTTTTTCTCCACTGTGGGAAAGTATCAGAAAACTGTGTACAGTTTCAATTCTAGAACTTCTGTTGAAACAGCAGTCACTTGTGTGTTATAAAATAAACTTAACACAATAGCCAAATAAATCTTCAGATTAGACCTAAGCCTCTCAGTCCCCCATAATCGTTTCCATAGTTCCAGTGCATCTCAGAAAGTTCTAAATCAGTTCATCAAGACTCTCCCTTCATCATCAACGGGAAGTTGTAAATGGCAAAGTGTTTTCATCTGTGCGTCGGCACTACCAGCAAAACAGAGGGGTTGCAAAACTATTCCTTTTATTTAGTACACAGATGATTAGGTGCAATAGAAGATGTACATTGGCAGTGGACCTCTGTGGTCTGCTCTTTAAGGGCAAGTTTGAGAAAGATTATAGAGTGGTACTTACTTGGAAAATGGTAGCCTAATAGTAGTCATTTCCTCATGCACTCCCTTGCTGGAGTGATATGTGTGAAAGCTTTAAAGGGAGCCCTTGAGGCAAGCCTTTCAGGTGAACATTTCTTCACACCACTGATTTTGACATAATCATCCATGCATTTATTTCATCAAGACTAAAAATGAAAGTAATCTCCTGTGCCTTGAATCACTATCAAATCTAGCATAGAAACTATAGTTGGTATGTAAGCCTGTAGATGTGTGAAGGGATGCAGTAACATTTGCTGAAAACTGTCATACATCTGAGGAGGGAAGAGGGAGAGCCCAGCACTAGCCAGCTCTAATGTGACAATTAAGCAAAGAAGGGCAAGAAACCATTTTGAGGCACCAAATGTGGGGTATGACAATTATGCAGTGGTAACTACTATGCAGTGAAATATGGTAATCATGGTGACAAAAAATGTTTGGGAGCCACAAATCGGACATGAAGTAGCAAACTTCATCACAGAGGAAAAGGGAAGTCATCTTGACCACAGCTCGTTCTTCCCGTCTCTTCTTTCTCTTTATCAACCTCTTGCTCTTTGCTGGTGCCCCCGTGCTTTTCCATCATTCCTCGCCCCGTTTGCCAACTCAAAACCCACTTCTCCCTCTTTCCACCATTTCCTTGTGTCTCTTTTATGTGCTTTTTCCATCTCTAGCACTCACACCTTCCATTTTCTAGCCAATATTGTGAAACAGACATCCTTGCAATGAAATTGCACACCACTTTATTTCATTTTGAATTATTTGATTTTTTTTATTTTTGTTGTCAATTTTTGTTGTCAATCTTAAGAATGCAACAATCGAGATCTAGATATTATTTCTCTAGTCCCATCACCTCCCCTTTCCCACCCATGAAATTCATAGGTGGAGGTCACATTGATCAATGAATGAATTCTAATAGTGGAGAATTCAATGAAGTGAAAGAAAGTACCACAAGCTTTGGAACAGTATCTTAATAAAAACTGTGAAACAATCAAGGAATTGTTGCTATTTCACCTTAAGGTTATTTAGGGTTTAAAATGTATTTTAGTTCAAAACTTGCCATTGTGTGTGGATGTTTGAAACACATTGAGAATGGATTATCATTTGGGAGGAGGGGGTATTTATTGCTATATTTTCCTACTCTTTCACACAATTTAAAATGAAACCAAACAACTGAAGTACTATTTATTTGAGGTAATCTAGGTCAGAGTACAAATTATTTGCAGTATTTTCTTAATTTGTTATTACTTGGGCAGACAGCTTTTCCTTCTTTGAAAATTGACTTATCTTGACAGTTATTACTGCATTTGACATAAATCTTGATGCTAGAAGTGAATCCGTAGCATTTACTTACAGGCTGGGTTTTGCCTACAGGTTCATTTTCTATTTAACAAATTGCATACTTTTGTTGGGATTAGCCAACAGGATGCTAACTACACACTCTCTCTCTGTGTATATGTGTATGTATATATGTGTGTGTGTGTGTGCATGTGTGTGCGTGTGCATGTGTGTGTGTGCATGCATGCTTTATTTTTAGCCTGCGGGTCTATGTCCGAAGTCTTTTATTTGTCTAGCATCACCCTGCCTACTTCCCTTGGTTTCAAGGCTCTAACATTCATTCTATAGTCTGTTCATTGCTCTTCATGGCAGGAAAATTCCTCCCTTATCAAGCTGTAACTCCTGATACAGTGGCACACTCTGATAAAATAATGTCATTGACGAGAGGATGAAACCGTAATTACAATCAGAGTTCAAGCTCACAGGAGATGGGGTAAAAAATTAAACGTGCTAAATCTGTGGCATTTTGATTATCTGAAACCTTCCCCAAATCTTGTAGATGACTATATTTAAATGTGTAGCTAAGTGGCTCCTTATAAATCAAGTCATAATTGTTCAGGGCCCTGCTGCAGAAGCCACTGTCAATTTTCCACTCCTTGTAAAATTCTAGGCTTTGATTAAGAATGAATTGAGGTATGAATAATAATCACCTCCCCCATTAGCCCCTCTCCTCACCCATAAATGCATAGTTTCACAGGAATAAATTTGAAATATATAATAAAGCATGTTGAATGACTGTCCACAAGAAAGATCTTTCGAATATGGTGCACTGAGAGAGCAAACAGTTCTTACTTGGAAGCAAATGCCTTCTCAAATAAAATTATTGAGCATAAATCCAAAACCCTGAAAATAATATCAGACTATGCAATTTCTCTTTTTACATGGAAAGGAACTGTGATTTCCCATTGGAAAAAGCCAAAGGCACTAGCCACAAACAACATGCAAATGAGGAGTCTTGACTCCATGTAAATTGTTGAATTTCAAACACACAAACACACATTCATGAAGTAGAGGAAGGCAGAAGCCACTTGTAGCTGGGGAAGGGATGTAGAACCTAGAATGGTCGACGTTCCCTCACTCTTTCCATTCTACTTCACTGCTAAAACTAAAGAGGCACAGCACAGACACAGTAATAACGTCATATAGTGAAACTGTGGGATGCATTGCTACAAGATGTATGGACAGACCCAACCAAAACAGATTTAAATAAGAATAGGACAAATTTATGGAGAATGGTACTATTTATTTATTTGCCCTTCAACCAAAAAATGCTCCTATGGAGGCTAACAGAACATTATTTTGACTGTGTCTTACCTGCAGGCTCATGGTTTAAGGAAAAAGAATGGCAGATGGTATTCTGGTGGGTACTGCTCACTCTTGCCTCTCTTTGAGGCCAAAGCAGTGGCTGTTGGAATAGAGGATAGGGACTAAGGGTGTGCATTTCAGCAAAAACCCATGCTGTTTTCAGAGTCCAGTTTTAGGCTGCCTCCTGTGCTGTTTTTAGGGAGCTTCTCAAAATTAGGAGGGGTTTCTGTTTCCATGCTGAAAAGATTCAGTCCATTGCTGCCAATGGGGAAAGTTTATTGGCTCCGTTCTCCATCATTTTAGGTCTATCGGCATGAAGCTTGCCCCACTTGTATGACACATTTAGTTCAGAATGTTTCACCAATATACAATATATTTTTTTGAAAGTCAGTGTCGCTTGTTCAGCCCCATTGGTTTCTATTAGCCCCCATTAGCTGAAAATATCTGGCTGCTGTGATCTGTTCTGGCTAAGGTTTCAGCCACCCCCGCCTGGGTTGTTTTCAAGAATTTGGCAGCCAAATCAAACTATCTGGAACCCATTTTCAAAAATGGAAATGTGCACAGCTCTAGTAGGATCTATCATGGCAAACAGTCAAGAATTCTTCATCCAGAAAGCAGATTGGAATGAAAACTTTAAGGATTGGGTAGGAATTATAAAATATATTACAGTTACTGCCCAAGCAACTATGGCATTGGGCTGGAAAGAGCATAGAAATTGGGAAGTTAAAAATGGTATGCTATTTCATGCTCTAGGACTACATCCTTGAAAGAAGAACCAAATACACAATAGGCTGAATCAAGAAGTGAGATCTGAAATTTGGAAAACAGTTAGATTAAAATGAAAAGGAAACTACAAAAAACAGAACTATATTCTCCCCATGATTGATCAATTAAAATAATATTTGAATGAAGGAAAGTACTGTTTCTGGAGAGCGGAGGGAGACGGGAGAGAGAGGGGAGAGGTATCAATGGAAACAGGTGAGAGTTAAATGTAGATTTAGCAATGTTAAGAAAATTAAGAGAATAACATTCTGTTTGTATTATAAAATAGTTACTGAATTTGACATTATTCTACCCGTGTTTACAATAAAAATTAAGAAAAAATTACAGACTTTTAGTAGCCTGTTTCCCCAAAGGCAGGATTTGAAACTTGAGTAGGTAGAATCCTATGAAATAGTCAAACTAACTGATTAGTTTTTAGATAGCTATGAAAGAAGACTATAGCTATTTGATTCCCAAAATTGGGGGAAGGGAATAGTCAACTAATGGTAATATTCTAAGAAACTGCTAAGAGCTTTGAAGAAAATTCAGCTAAATTGTATTTGTTTTTGGTAAAAGGGTTACATTTTAATAATTAACTAGTGCATTTGAGACTGATTTGCCTAGAGTTAAGCACTTTTATAGCCTATTGACTTCAGTAAAATTAAAGTGTGTGCACAGATTGGTCCTGCTTAAAGCAACTCATCTTCTGGTTAGTGATTTTAGCTAGGATCATCGTTAAAGGGTGCCTGGTGAGCTTCTGCTAAACCAAATCAGCTAGGACAGAGAAACAAGCTAACAAAGATTGCCAGGAACGCTACGGAGGTTTATTACATTTTGGCCAAAAATAATGTAAGTACAAGCAATAACTTCAAATGATAAAGAAAAATACATGGCATATTGTACAGTCTTGACAACTACTCAGAGTTCCCATAATCTCCTCTGATTGGCTGGAAAAGAGGCAGGCTAGGATCTGGATTGGACAGGGGTTCCCTTGGCATCACAGCCTGCAGGCGAGGATTCCAATCTGTTGCAGAGATGCCCCTTGGGAGGGCACAGTCCGTATGAGAAAAATGTGCAAGACCCAAAATACAAATATGGTGATTTTAGACAATCAAGTATTTGGCTGCTGGCATAGAAAGTTAATGAATGTACATCTACTAACCCCCTCTTCCACTGAAACAGCAGACACTCAGCCTCAGGTTAAATGGACAAATATCCTGAGCTTATTTTGTTGGTAAAGAGGATTGTATCTACATATAAACAAAATGCTTCTGATAGTTATCTGGTTTGGGAAATGGCTGGATCTTGGCCACAGTCCTCTTTCCCAAGGGATTATGCAAAGTGGGGCATGCCTTCAAGTTACATCTTGATTCATATATTAGAAACCGTATATATACTTCATATAAAAATGACACAGTACACAGTATAGAAAAGATACACATTATACAAAAGATCCTCAAACTGATACATTTTATTAAAGCGTTAGCTTTGATAGAGTTTGTAGGTATATATTAAAGAAAGAAATCATATTATTTGCCTGAGGTCTCTTGGTCAACTATAAATAATTGGCACCTTTGATATGGTACTTCTCTTCATTATTGCAATTGCACCAATTTGCCAATTTATAGTTCTGCAAACTCTTATAAGCCTGCAGTATTTCTATTTCTTAATTTTTATTTTTTTATTTTGCACAATTCCAGCATTTCTAAGGCAAATATAAACAAACAAAAATACAAGGAAAACCACAATCTTGGGTATAACAAGGAGAAGGGGACTGAGGGAGAACCCTACTCCCTTGATATCATTTTACTATCAACTTGTTGACACAGAGGTTGAAGGGACCCATAACACCAATGTAAGTTATGAGAATATTTTGGTATTGGAGTCTGTTAACCTGTTAATAGCTTGGCAGAATGGGAGATTTATCTGGGAGACACAGGCTAGTAGCAGAATATGCACATAACTGTGCAATAGGTATCATCACCAAATGAGGGACCAGCTGCAATGCTGGTTTGTAGTCTTGTGCATTCATATACCTACAAAGCCCTGAACGGTTTGGGACCATCCTACCTGCGGGACCGCATCTCCATCTATGAGCCCACGCGCTCACTTCTGGAGCCCATGCGCTCATCATCTGGAGAGGCCCTGCTCGTGATCCCGCCTGCGTCGCAAGCGCGTCTGGTGGGGACGCGAGACAGGGCCTTTTCCGTGGTGGCCCCCTGTCTCTGGAACACCCTCCCCAAAGATCTTAGACAGGCCCCTACATTGGCAGTCTTCAGAAAGAACTTGAAGACCTGGCTGTTCCGATGTGCCTTCCCAGACTAGGAAATCTCCAACACCAAGTCCCATAAGCACTTTACTTGAAATAAGATTGCTGCACACCGCATATTGCACTTGCCCTATAATGCCTTATATACCACCTGTCACATCAGCACTTTTAATCTTGTACCCATTACTCTGGCCCGGCCCAGTTTTATTGTGTATTGGTGTTTGTTTATTGCTTGTTGTTTACTGCTTTAACTATTTTTAATTTGCTTGGTTTTTTGTACTGTTATATTGTGTGTTGAGGCCTTGGCCTTTGTAAGCCGCATCAAGTCCTTCGGGAGATGCTAGCGACGTACAAATAAAGTTAATAATAATAATAATCATCATCATCATCATCATCATCATCATCATCACTTTCCATTTTTGTTTGTTCCATTTGTAAGGCCCCTGTTTTCGCTTTCGAGTGCCTTCCGAAAATGGGTGTCTTTCTGAATGGGCATTTTCATTCTGCAACCGAAAATACGATAATTTTCAGCACATTGGCAGCAATGGGCAGGCTCTTCCAGGCTCCCCTTCCCCTCAGTTTTAGGGCTAGAGGGGTGAAAATCAGACAGTATTCTTCTCCTCCAATTGGCCCAACAGGCAGGGCTCAGAGGGATATAGCACGGCAATTTTCCACCAGCCGCATAAGGAGAGGGGAAGGGGAGCCTGAAAAGCAGGCAAGGAAAGGTACCGCTCCCCCTTTCTTTCATTTCAAGGTTATATTTGTACTGGGAGGAATGTTTTGTGCCCCTGAATGAAACAAATGGAATGACACAACGAATGAAATGGGACACATGAGTACTGCGCACACCTCTACTGGTTTGCCTGCTTTGTAAAATAAATCCACAGTATGAAATAGGATACAGACATGCAGAAAAACACTATACTGCCTAAAGCTCCCAGTGTTCCAATAGAATATAGGGAAGGGAGCATGAAAAAAAAACTTAATCGGAATAGTATTTTCCAATAAATTTTAAGAGGTCCTATAGTATTAGAAAAAAAAATAAGTGTATTGTAGTAATATTTGTGTGTTGTTATTTAGGGTGCTTTTATAATCAGAGATTGTACACAGTTGTTACATAAGTTTGCACATAAATCAAGCACCAAATACAAAACCTATTTTAATATATAAAGAAATCCAAGAGTAATCTGTAAAGAGCAATTTTAGATTATCAAAAAAAACCCACCACATTTTGAAGCAAAAAAACACAAGTGTTTCTCTGTTGTAATCAAGTAATCTGATATTTTCTGAAAAACAGTCCATTAAAACCTGATTCTCATTTGTTTATTTCCAAAACTGTTTTAAACTATTTTGACTTGTTGACATTTTCATGTGTTTAATTTTTATTTCTAAAATGTTACCTTTCATGTTGGCAAGTTGCTTTGCAAACCACAACTGTGGCGTGAAAGCAAGTAATAAATTCCACTATATATTTTTAAATTGTAGTCCAGACATTTGTAGTACAGAAATTGTTTAGTTTAATAGCAGCAATAAGTTAAAGCCAACAGCACTTTTGGATTAGAGAGCCTAGGTTGAGAACTGCAGAGTAAAGGAGCACAAAATTGCTCCTTTAAATGTATATTATGCATTCACAGGGTTAGGAGAAGGAAGATTGTTAGAATATGTATTGTCAAAGGATTTCATGGCCAAAATCATTGGGTTGTTGTAGGTGTTTCGGGCTGTATGGCTATGTTCTAGAAGTATTCTCTTCTGACATTTTGCTTGCATCTGTGGCAAGCATCCTTAAAGGTTATGAGGTTTGTGGAAACTAGGAAAATGGGGTTTACATATCTGTGGAAGGTCCAGGGTGGGATAAAGAACTCTGGTCAGTTGGAGCTAGGTGTGAATGTTTCAATTGGCCACCTTGATTAGGATTTGATGGCATGACAGTTTTTAGTTGTTAGAGTGGTCCAGCATTTCTGTGTTCTCAAATAATAGGCTGTGTCCAGGTTGGTTCATCAAGTGCTCACAGGAAACCTGCTACAAAACAGGGCCTTTTCTGTGGTGGCCCCGCGGCTATGGAACGCCCTGCCCTTGGAGGTAAGATCAGCCCCTTCATTGATGATTTTCCGAAGAAGATTGAAGACCTGGATGTTTATGCAGGCATTTGGTTAACCCAATGCAACGAATGGTAACTGACTAAAGGATTGGCAATATGGATGATGAACTGGATCACGTTTTTAGTTAAGAGTCGAACTGGATTGGTATTGATGTATGAATTGTGTTTTTATGTTTTTTATGTTTTTTATGCTTTTAACTTTTTACTGTTGATTGTTATATTATGTTGTAAACCGCGTTGAGTCGCCGGCTAGGCTGAGAAACGGCGGTATATAAATATAGCAAATAAATAAATAAATAAAATAAATTTTTTTTGTTGAGTTCCGGAGCCAGAGAAGTAGATGGCGGAAACAGAAGAACGGCCTGCCTCAGGGGAGCGTGCTTGCTCCATCCATGTTCAACATCTACACAAATGACCAGACACTCCCAGAAGGGACAGAGAGTTTCATCTATGCTGATGATCGTGCCATTACTGCTCAAGCAAGGAGCTTTGAGATGGTAGAACAGAAACTCTCCGAAGCTCTAGGTGCTCTTACTGCCTATTACAGGGAAAACCAGCTGATCCCTAACCCATCTAAAACACAGACATGTGCTTTTCATCTCAAGAACAGACAAGCATCCCGAGCTCTGAGGATCACCTGGGAAGGAATCCCACTGGAGCATTGCAGCGCACCCAAATACCTAGGAGTCCCTCTGGACTGTGCTCTTACCTACAAGAAGCACTGACCAAACATCAAGCAAAAAGTGGGTGCTAGAAACAATATCATACGAAAGCTGACTGGCACAACCTGGGGATCACAACCAGACACAGTGAAGACATCTGCCCTTGCACTATGCTACTCTGCTGCTGAGTATGCATGCCCAGTATGGAACACATCTCACCACACTAAAACAGTGGATGTGGCTCTTAATGAGACATGCCGCATTATCACGGGGTGTCTGCGCCCTACACCACTGGAGAAATTACACTGCTTAGCCGGTATTGCACCACCTGGAAGCCAATAGTGAAAGGACCAAGGCAGAGACATCTCCAGCTCATCCCCTGTTTGGGTATCAGCCAGCACGTCAACGACTTAAATCTAGAAATAGTTTTCTAAGATGTACAGAGACATTCGCTGGAACACCTCAGCAAGCAAGAGTCCAAAAGTGGCAGGCTCAAACCCAGAACCTCAACCAATGGCTGATACCAAATGAGAGACTCCCCCCTGGGCACACAGGAGACTGGGTGACTTGGAAGGCGCTGAACAGACTGGGCTCTGGCACCATGAGATGCAGAGCCAACCTCAAGAAATGGGGCCACAAAGTGGAATCCACGACATGCGAGTGTGGAGAAGAGCAAACCACTGACCACCTGCTGCAATGCACCCTGAGCCCTGCCACATGCACAATGGAGGACCTCCTTACGGCAACACCAGAGGCACTCCAAGTGGCCAGATACTGGTCAAAGGACATTTAATCAACTACCAAACTTGCAAATTTTGTGTTTTGTCTGTTTGTTTGTTTATTTTGTTCTGTTAGAAATGTAATACAATTGACTGGTTGCCCTGACATGACAAATAAATAAAATCAAGTGCTCTGCTATGGCAGACGTCTCTGGCTGAAGTAGTCTGCAGTGCCTTTCATGTTCCTTGATTCGTGTCTGGGCGCTGCGTTTGGTGGTCGCTATGTAGACTTGTCCACAGCTGCATGGTATATGGTAGACTCCTGCAGAAGTGAGAGGATCCCTCTTGTCCTTTGCTGAATGTAGCATTTGTTGGATTTTCTTAGTGGGTCTGTAGATAGTTTGTATGTTGTGTTTCCTCGTCAGCTTCCCTATGCGGTCAGTGGTTCCCTTGATGTATGGTAAGAACACTTTTTCTCTGGGTGGATCTTTGTCTTTACTCTCGTGGCTTGTTCTCAGTCTTGCAACTGTTCTGATATCTGAGGTGGAGTATGAATTGGCCTGTAAAGTCCAGTTTAGGTGATTCAGTTCATTTTGGAGGAGGCGGGGTTCACAGATTCTTTTTGCACAGTCTGCCAGGGCTTTAATGGTGCTCTTTTTTTTTTTTTTACTTGGGTGATGGTTGGAGTTTTTATGTAGGTATCTATCTCTGTGTGTAGGTTTTCTGTAAACTGTGTAGCCCAATTGTTGATCTGGTTTGTGGATGACTAAGACATCTAGAAATGGCAGTTTTCCTTCATTTTCTTTTTCCATGGTGAACTGGATGTTTGGGTGGATACTGTTAAGTTGGTTCAGGAACTTGTTTAGTTCTTCTTCTCCATTGCTCCAAATGATGAAGGTGTCATCCATCAGGAACACCTAATCACCTCTCAAGAAAGGAATTTCCCAGGCAGTAAAAAGCCACACCCAAAATCTGTCAGGCCATCAAATCCTAATCAAGGTGGCCAATTGAAACATTCACACCTAGCTCTAACAGACCAGAGTTCTTTCTCCCACCCTGGACCTTCCACAGATATGGAAACCCCATTTTTCTAGTTTCCACAAACCTCACAACCTCTGAGGATGCCTGCCACAGATGCAGGCAAAACCAAAGGAGAAGATGCTTCTAGAACATTGTTAGAATATGTTTGGGGGTTATAGTTCAGTTATGTTCTAAGAGGATATGAAGGTAGAGTTATTTTTCTTGTGTGTTGAGGTGGCAAATAGGAGAAGAGGCCTTTGCTTGAATCAGCACATCGTTTGCCTTTTCTATTGAGTTGTACCCTCCTTTTGACATAATTGTACAATTCTTGTTTCTTTATGTTCCAATCAATCTGAGCTGGCCAAAACTGCAATTACAATCAATAGTCACATTGATGAAGGCAGAGCAATAATGAGCAACTGTAGGCCAGTAATAGGTCAGTAAACATGTTGTGGTATGCTTTTTAACAGCTGGCAGTAAAGAAGGGATGGACCTATTGATTAACCCATAAACTATCCGTAAGTTATTTCTAAACCTTAACCAGTCTGGTGTATTCCTCAACAAAAGTAAATACCTTCCTTAACACAAAAACAGCTTTGGAAGAATGGTTCATAAAGTTAAATTATGAACATGGCAAAAAGGAATCACACTAATGGACAATATTGTGCATGAAATGTAATACAGCAAATATTTCTTTAATGAACAAAACCATATAATATGTGTCCACAATATTTAGTGTATCTCTGAACTAAGGGCATTCATCATTTTAGCCTGAGAACTGCATTCATTTTCAGAGAAATTCTTGAGGACATGTTGGGCTATATGGCCATGGTCTAGAGGCATTCTCTCCTGACGTTTCACCTGCATTTTCTCCTGTGTCAGGAGAGAATGCCTCTAGACCATGGCCATATAGCCCGAAAAAACCTACAACAACCCAGTGATTCTGGCCATGAAAGCCTTCGACAATACATTAAACATAAGACATATAATTGGGCTAAAATCATAGACAGTGAGGCCAGAGGGAAATTAATTGCAGAAAGTATTGAAAATGAATTATCTGTGCATGTACCTGATGAAGTTGTTAGGCTTGTGCTATAATGAATTTGTTAGTTTTTGAGGTACGATAGAACTCTGTATTGCTTTTGATTCAGTAAGAGAAGGCATTGTATTATATTAGATTTTGCGTAGGAGGTCTATTTTTGATAGATGGTATATCTTACTCAATATTTGATAGATTGTGATTCAACAGTTGATGTTTCTGGTTTGGTGAGTGAACAATGCACTCTGACATTGATCTATTTTCCTGTTAAGAAGGTACATTTCTTTTAATAGCTGATGTATTTATTTTAGTATGAAATATGTCAAATTCATAATACAATGTTTTTCATTTGCAGTTGTGATTTATAGTTACTACCCATATGTATATTTTGATTAAATTGACAATAAAACATTCATTGTCCCCATTTTACATTTCCCAGAATTTCCCTAAATCTGTATGAGAAGGTAATAGCACCATAGATGAAAGTTACATTTGAGTTAATATAATTGTTTAAAAACTTGCCGTTTAAGGACATAAACTAAGCATGTATATGATAAAATGACAATAATTTTCTCCTCAGAAAACAAAATGATGAGTTAAATAATTGTTTTAATTTAAATGGAATTAAATGAGGCCAAGACATCTGCGATAGTGTTCTCTCTACTTTGGTTACATATTACTCTTTACTATATAGAGAAATACATTTTTATCTTCCTTATACAGGAACAAAGGGACTGATACAGCCCATTGTGACCTCTACATAGAAAACCATTGCAAGATTTCAATAAAGGACAATCTAAATTGGGCTTTAGCTGATACTAGGTTAGTTCACGTTTAAATTCTGTTCAGGATTAAAGGTCTTTTCCTAAGATTTTTCTCCTTTTTTTCGCTGTGCCATTTTTTGAAAACAATCATCTTAGGCGCAACCTCTCCTGCCCTTTTTATATCACTGTTTCTATTTCACATAAATCAATTGCCATGAGGAATGTGCCACACTTAAAATGCAGAAATGTCAAAGTGTGCCCAATAATGGATTCAGCGTGGGTGTTATGCAATTTCAAAAGGGAAGAATGGAAAAGACATTTGGTATTGCATTATAGATTTCAGAACTCTGTATAAAAATGGCATTTGAAAGTATGCGGAACTATTAATATTTCTTATTTTTTATCTTATTCATATGAAACAAATAGGGGGAGATGGACCATGAGTGACCGTTAATAAACTGCATTTCCAAACAAACATACATTTTAATGGGTAATAGCTACATTGTCTGACCAAGGCAATTTGATTCTGATGACCTAGCACTTCCAGATTGCAAAGTGGGAGGTACTGTTGGATTCAGAGGTATGTGTGGAGGTGGGATGGAATAAAGCAATTTTAACAGCTTACATCCTGCTCCAAAAAGGTCTTTGAAAACTGCACAATTTTCAAAACCTACTCATAATTCAGGGGTTGTTTTGTTTAGCATTTTCTGTGTAGGAAATAATACATATTTCTCCTTAGATAATGTTGCTTTCCATGCAAATCAACATCATGTGAATTTAAGCCCCAAAATGTGAAAATTCTAACTCCATGATTCTTATCTGGATTTGCCAACACTCAAAAACATGTGTATGACCTTTTCCCAAATATTTCCAAATATTCTTTCCATCTTTAGTTTGCACAGCTATAAAAGCATTGGGGCATAAAACACTATCCAACAACCTATTGGTTCTCTGGGCTCATGGTGTAGTAACTGGTAATAAGGAGCATGTCAATTCTAGTACAACTTCTCTAGCCACTGTCTCATATGTAACATTAACTCAAAATATTAACTCAACTTGCTAATGCCCTGAAAGATCTCTCCAGCCACTTCAGAGATAACCACCTGAATCCTAACCCTGCCAAGACACAAGTGTGTGCTTTCCACCTACATAACCATGAAGCCAACAGGAAATTGAAAGTTACTTGGGAAGGTCAGGAGCTTGAACAATGTTCCCATCCTAAATATATTGGTGTCACCTTAGATCAAACACTGACATTTAGGAACCCATGTATGAACATGAAGCACAGAATATCTGCATGCAATAACATTCTGCATAAGCTTACTGGTGGCACATGGGGTGCAGATCCAACATGAATAAGAACATCAGCTCTGGCCTTGTCTTACTTAACTGATGAGTATGTCTGCCCTGTTTGGCACAATTCTGTCCACACAAAGCAGGTGAATATAGCACTGAACAAAACATGTAGAATAATCACAGGATATCTCAGACCTACACCTGTTGATAGACTCTACAAGCTAGCTGGCATTGCTCCTACCCCCCCCCCCCTCCATGTGTGATGGGAATTTGCTGCTAACTGTAAGAAAAATCTTTCTAGGACATGATATTTATTTATTTGTTTGTTTGTTTGTTTGTTTGTTTATTTGGAGTGCTTCTACCCTGCTCTTCTCAACCCCCTAGGGGGGACTCAGGGTGGCTTACAAAAGGCACAATTTGATGCCCAACCATTCACAAAATACAATATACAATTTACAATTTAACATCAACAGTTATTACTAGTTAAAACAATCAAATCAATACAATAACAGCAATAAAATCATTTTGTGGTCAATGTTCGCTGATTTATAAATCCATAATCCATCCAGCATTGTCATTGTCCTTTCCTACTCTGGTATTGTGTATATATGAATGTGTATGTATGAAGCCTGCACAAAAGGAAACAAAATCTGCTTCATTCCCAAGACCTATGGAGTGATTAGCTGGAAAATGGGACAATTAGCATCTGTAAATATTGGCAAGTTACGAAGCCAAGATAAACAGAAATACCCACATAAAATGAAAGATGATTCAGATGCTCCTCTACTCCATCAACATATGGTAAAAACTCAGAGGAAGGGACCATGGCTACTACAAATTATAGCAAACTACTTAATTAAGCTCCAATTTGTAGGCCTTTGAATGTCACAAAAAAGACCAGAAAAGCCTTCATATCAAGTTATTTCCTGCTGATTTAGTACCTCACATTTTTGTTGTTTATTAATTCAAATAAAATGGCCATTCACCATTGGCCTTACTTAAAAGGAATTACTGAAAGAACAAGTGGCTTGGTCACAAAATTCCTCTGTCTGAAAATGTCCTGAAATAGTCATCATCTGAATAATTGCTCCCCAGATAATTTTATTTCCAAAGAAGAACTGAAAAGGAAGCATTTCTCATATGTCTTCATATTTTTAAGCAGCTATGTTGTTGAATTCACAAATGAGATGGACTTTATGTATAACTCAAAGGCAAAAGCTATTAGCATGCTAATATTGAAATATATATTGAAATATAATGGCTAATATTGAAAGAAGTGGCTACAACAGTGTGAAAAGGTAGGAGTCACCAGAAGAGCGATTTTGCCTATTTATTTGCTCACCTGCCTATCCCAGAAGAAAATGCTACAACTAAATTTACTTGTTTTTTTTATCAAAAGAAGAATAATTCCAGTTCCTTAATTTAAAAAGAAAGTTTAAACATATACACACAGAGTCATTCTAAGACCTCAGTTGATTTTATGATATTCAGGCTATCTCTGCTTATTCGTAAAAGAATCAACAAACAAATTTTAAAAATCCTGTGATTAAAAATGAAACAAATTTTAGTTTGACAAATGTCTCTAATGGATTACTAGAATTGCTGAAGCTTGTAAACCATTCAGTTGTCTCAGAACTCTTCATCAGGCATGATAAAATAAACAACTGGGAAGGAGGCAAGGAGTTAAAAAAATAGCCTGGCAAACTGGTCATTTTGTATGTCGAAAGCTATAGTTTGTCGGCTGTCGTGGTCACTGTATGTGCAGTTCATCTTCTCTCTGTATATAAACAAGCTTGCTTTGATGCCTAGTGAAATTAAGATCAGGAAAGTAATGTATAAGAATTGTAAAGAAATTAAAATGTCACATGATGTCCAAACACAATTAAAAATATATTTCTAAAATAGCAACATATTTTTTTCTCAAATAAGTAAGAAACCAGAAGGAGCAACTGTATAAATGAAATATTTCCCAACAGGTATGTTATTTGAAGATTATTTGTCTCATAATGTACCAACACTTGGCATAAAACTTTGACTCTCATTGGCAGACAGTAAAGGTAAATATAGACAAATGAAGAAAAGTTTTAAGTCCCACGCCACCCCCAAAAACCAGGCTTTCCTGGGGGGGGGGGGTGTACCCATGCCATCCTGGTAGCTACTGGAATGTCAGTCATGGGACCACCACCACCCCAAATGTCCATTTATTGGGGGTGATTTGAATGCAATTTTCCTGCTTCTTGGCAGGGGGTTGGACCGGATGGCCCATGAGGTCTTGTCCAACTCTATGATTCTATGAAAAGAAGCAATAACTTGGGCTATCATTACAGTACCACTGGAGTCTTCCTGGCATGTAAAAAATTTGCACCAGGAGATGGAGGGGGGAATCACTCCTCCCCGCCCCATCTCCTGGTGCATCATTTATACACACTAGGAGATTTTGCACCAGGAGATAGGGTGGGCAGCCTCTTGGTTCTCTGGGCTCATGGAGTCCAGAAAACTGAGAGGGCTGTGGGGATAGACCCCTGAGTAGTCCCAAGACTACTTGGTAGTCAGTCCCCACAGGCCCAATATTTCATTAGACTTGGGCCTTTCAGGGAGGTCAGGCGCTAATGAGGTATCTTATTCATTTGGTGCAAAGCAGGGTTTACCTGCTGAGTCCTGAATTGATTCTCTTTTACTGGAGACATCAATTGGACACCTCCAGTAAAAGCCCAACAGGCATTTTGGGGCCTGTCTGGAAGGTAGGAACAGGTTCTTTGTCTCAAATGTTCTCAACCCCAGATGTTAAATAATTGATTCCATGAGCCTGCATGGTCCCTACTTTTATCAGAACCCCACTGTCCACTCTGGAGCCTGAGAGCAATAGTGAAAATAACAACAACAACAACAACAACAAGTTGGACGGATGCATTTCCTGACCTTCTTCAAAAATACTTGTGGACTAGACAAATATGATTAAGGCCCTTATTCCCCCCACCCCCATTTTTTTTTAAAAAAAATCTAATCCATTGAGAATATGATTTCTGATGGAGATCTTCCCATGACACAGGGGAACTCCTTGTCAGCGCCATCAGGATTTGTTAGGGAAATATCAGAAAAAGTCATTAAAAAGGGAGGGGGGAGAAGAAGGTTAGAGATCATCTTCAGGACTCAGGAACCAGGATATAACTGGAGAAAACACTCAAAAACATGAGGGATAGCAGCTGTCAAATTTACTGGGGTTGAATTTCTTCAGTTATGGGGAGTTAGGGGCATTACTGAGAGTGGTCCCCTACCAAGCATTGACATTTCCCTCTTCCAAAATCCTGTTTCATGAACCTGGCATGATATATTTTTTAAAATTAATGTTTTATAATTCAAAATACCAAAATTTCAAAATATCTTTGTTTTTTCTGTCTGTACTGCTAGTTTTTTAAATCTCATACTTCTGCAATGGAGATAACTAAGACTGGAGCAAAGCCGGTATCCCCAGAGTGCTGTGTCTTTCATTGTTCCTTCACACTCCTTTTTCCTATCTCCTCTCTCAGGTAAATGCAGGTCAGGAAGGCAGTAAGTGGTCATCTTTTGCTGAGTTCTTTAAGCTTCACAAATTAGTTCCTCACATTGCAGTGCTTTTATATGTGGAGTTGGGAGGCATAATTGAAAAATAGAAGGAAAGAGGGAGGAATGAGCTTTGGTAAATTCTTCTCCCTAAAGAAAAGCTTTGAAATGTGAGAGACACCCCAGCAAATCCTGCTCTCCCATCGCCCAGCCAAACAGAGGCACAATTGTAATGGGTGAATTCCTTTGGTTGTTGTGAACATAGCACAAAAACACTTCAAGGGAGCCTCCTGCTTCCCTGACCCTTTGCTCCCTTCCTCTTTCCATCTCTCTCTCTCTCTCTCTCATTCAGAGATCTGAATTCCAAGAGATTTCTCTACTGCCAGAACAATAAACCAGTGCCTCCCTTCTCCTCAAGAGCAGCAGGATAGGAGGGAGGGAAAAGTCTCAGTATTCCCCAAAGTTCCCCCCCCCCCCCAGGTTTTCCTTTTTTTTAAAAAAATGGAGTGGGCAGGAACTGTACTCGCTGGTGTAATAAATCTGAAAATGGATTTTCAACAATACATTGAAAATTCTTTATTTCAAGAAAAAGAAACAACAACATGTGATAAGGAATGGTAAACAAAACTAACTGCTTTGTAACACTACAGGACTAAACTCCACAATAATATGATCTCCCTCCCCCAATGGGATAAGGTCCTAAGGCAATAAGGGAATGTAAAAATCCAGACACCATATAGTTTTAAAATGAAGCACTCCTACTGCTAATTATATAAGAAGCATCACTTTGAATGAACACAATTGCCTGTGAGCATATTCCAACTGCCTTCTCCAATCACTCACACATGTTACAGATTTCCAGGGTAGGAGTGATGACTACAAGACAATCTTGAGTTCACACATCTTTCATTTTGGAAATTAATCACACCGGCTAGATTCCTTAGGGACTTTTTTTTATAACCCCCAAGGCACTTCTTGTGATTGTGGCTGCAGGCCAGAAGCATGCATGTCAACTTCAACTGCGCTCTGGCAACCTATTATTCTCCCAAGGACTTAGAGGCACACTGAACAACAGCTTTAGGCAAGATGGATTGCATTGGAGCTTTCTTATTTGCACATCCACTTATGGGAGAGCTGGCTTTTTTTTTTTTTTAGAAAGCTGAGATTTACAAAGATGTGTGGTTCATTGATTTTGCAGGAATTATTATTTTTTCAAGGCCCTACAAAGACAAAGAAATCTGCATAGCAGCCAACTATGTCCTAGTAAAAGGTTGAGTATTTTTAAATCATCTTTATACTTTATCCATGTGCCATCTCTGGAACACTTACACTAGCTAATTTGTTGGAAACAAAAAAAAATGTTTAGCAAATCATGAAAAGTATTTCCATAACATAAAATAATGTAAATATTATGGTTCATTCTATATTTTATATAGACTCAATTAAATCAATTTGATGGTCTCCTGCATGGCGGACTTCAAATCCCTCACCTGCCTTAGGCTTTGCCTGCCAGTTACGGGTGGGCCAACGTGGTTGCTCCCACTATATCACCTATTGCTCCAAGTAATGACTGTGAATAAATTGTCAAAATTTGCTAGTGATAATGCTTGCAGTTCTGGAGGGACTCATTTAATTTTTCCTTCTCAAAGACTTATCATGGGGATTTGGTTAACCAGTTTAAATTCATGAGTAAATCAGGATTTTTTAACCTGAAAATGGGGGGGGGGGGGTGTTGAATCCCTACCCCTCCCCTCCAGCTACAGCTCTGGATCCCTGGTTCATAAGTTAAGTTGTATGCAAGCACACCCAAAAAAATTTCACCTCTCTAATAAGCAATAATTGCAAGCCTCCACCAACCACTAAGGGGTCATCATATTTGCAGGGCTGGCAATATTATCCCATTTATGGCAGTACAGTGATGGCAATACCAAGAGGATAGAGCACGGGGAATATTTTGCCATCTGTCATAAGCAATTGAGCTGGAGTTATATGTGCCTGGTTGGAAATATTATCCCATTTACGGTGCTACAGTGATGGCAATCCCATGGGAACAGAGCATGAGGAATGCTTTGGTATTTGCCATAAGCAATCATTGTGAGCCTCCATCAACCCCAGAGAGAATGTGGGGAGTGCTTCCTGCATTGGGCCAGAGGTATAAATGCCTGGTTGGCAAATATTCTCAATTTACATTGGAGTTTTAAGTGCCTATTTGGCAATATTGTCCTGTATATAGTGGTGTAGTAATGGCAATCCCAAGAGATTTAGAAGCCTCCAAGGAAGGAGCTTTCATCACACTCTAAGGCAGAGAGTTCCACTGTTGAATTGTTCTAATGGTTAGGAAGTTCTTAATGTTCAGGTGGATACTCCTTTCCTGTACTATGAACCTATTTCTCCAAGTCCTAGTCTCCATGACAGCAAAAAAAAACAAGCCTGTTCCCTCTTCCTTAGGACATTCTTTCAAATATTTAAACATGGTGACCATGCCTCCCAGCTCATGTACTGTTGTCGAGCCAGGGGTCACCCACTCAGTATATGCATTTCATTTATTCTGCCTAAGTGAAGTATTCTACACTTCTCCTTGTTGAAATTCATTTTGTTAGTTTTAGTCCAGCTTTTTAACCTGTTGAGGTCATTTTGAATTCTGACCCCATCTTCTAGAATATTGGCTATTCTTCCCAATTTCATGTCATCTGAAAACTTGATAAGCACACCCTTAAACGTTCATCAAAGTCATTAATAAAGTTGGTGAACATCACAGGGCCTAGGACCAAACCCTGTGGTGCCCCACTAGTCACTTCTTTCCAGGATGAAGTTGAACCGTTGGTGAGCATCCTTTGGGTTCGGTCACTTAACCAATTTCAAATCCACCTAATATGAATATTATTTAGCCCACATTTTACAAGTTTGTTTGGAAGATCATGAGGGACCTTGTCAAAGGTCTTACTCAAATCAAGATGTGCTACATCTAGCATTCCCTGCATCTACCAAGCTTTTAACCCTATTGGAAAAAGAGATAAGATCAGTCTGGCATGACTTGCTTTTGAGAAATCCATATTGACTTAGTAATCACAGCATACTTTCTAACTTATTACAGAGTGCCTCCTTGATTATCTGCTCCAGAATCTTTCCTGAAATTGATGTCAGGCTGACTGGATGGTCATGGTTTGGGATCTCTTTTTTTTTCTTCCTTGAAGATACGGACATTTTCCCAACTCCAGTCTGCTGGGACTTCTCAAAGATTATTTTCAGTGGTTCTGAAATTACTTCTGCTAGATCCTTCAATACTCCTGGATGTTGTTCATCTGGCCCTGGAGACTTGAATTCGTTTAGAATAGCAAGGTATTCCTGGACTCCATCTTTACTTATTCTGGGCTGCATTACTTCATCTGCTTCATATTGCTCAGGTTGAACATCAATCTCTTTTTGGGAGAAGACTGAGGCAAAGAAGGTATTGAGCAGCTCTGTCTTTTCTCTATTCCCTGTTAGCATTTCACCATGTTTTCCATGCAAAGGGACCACCATTTCCCTTTTCTTCCTTTTTCTACTGGCATAACCAAAGAACTCATTTTTATTGTTTTAATCTCTTTGGCAAGCTTGAGCTCATTTTGCGCTTTAGCCTATTGGACCTTTTCTCTACATGTGTTGGTTATTTGTTTGAATTCCTCTTTGGTGATTCCCCCTCTTTTCTATTTTTTGTGCATGTCTCTTAAATCTCAGCTCAGTTGAAAGTTCTTTAGACATCCAATCTGGTTTCTTTAGACTTCTCTCTTTTTTTTCTCCTTGTTGCCATTGTTTGCATTTTTGCTTTCAGTATTTCACTTTTAAGAAAATCCCATCCATTATTAATTCCCTTATCTTTAAGCATTTCTATCTATGGGATCACACTCACTATTGCCCTGAATTTCCTGAAGTCATCTCTCCTAAAATCCACTGCCTTATCTTCGTTTCTGCCTTATCTTGGTTTCCCTTTTCTCGTGTATTACAAATTCCAGGAACATATGGCCATTCTACCTAAGGATCCCACCATTTCCACTCCACTTACTAGATCATCAGTATTGGCTAAGATCAGATCCAGAATAGGTGATCCCCTTGCTGCTTCTCCTACTTTCTGGACAATAAAATTGTCTGCAAGGCAAGTGAGGGATTTGTTAGACTTTATACTCTTGGCAGAATCCAACAAATTAATGACTCATTACTATCATGTTTAATATTAGAACAGTGTGGCAAAAACTCCTACTGCAACTTCAGTGATGTTTTTCATACTGTCTTAACTAAACGAGTACCAGTAGTTATGGTTAATTTACTAGAGATAAGCAGTGAACTTTAGATATGTTTTAAAGATCAAAGAAAGTGTGTGCTTTTTGAATAAATGTCAGAAAAAACATCAGTCTCGGACAAGGGTCAGCCTAGTGACCCTACCAACAGCCCTTTTATTTGTTACCCTTTTCTTTATCTTCTCTCTTATCTGAATGGATATGAAAAATTGGATTTTATATCACTCTTCAGAGATAACAACAACATAATTTGATTATTAAAAGCACATCTTCTTTCCAAATGGCTTTATAACACCAAAATGGATCATGACATAATGTACCCATTTTGATTTTCATTATATGGCTTTTTCCTTAATTGTGATAAGGAAGTGAACACAATATTAAATATTACTGATTTTATGAGTGTACTCTAGTTGGGACTAATAGGATTTAGCCCCACATATAAGAACAGAAATTCGTTCTCCTCTTTTTTCACTTAGGCTGCATTCATATGTTGGACTAGCAAGTTTTTTGGCTCTGGGAATTTATTTAAGTGCCACCTCATTTGCTCTGGGTTGCTTCTCCTAAACAAGTTGCCTCTAGACTAGTCATGAGCAAACTTCAGCCCTCCAGGTGTTTTGGACTTCAACTCCCAGCCAGTTTACCAGCTGTTAGGAATTGTGGGAGTTGAAGTCCAAAACACTTGGAGGGTTAGAATTTGCCCATGCAAGCTCTAGATAGATAGCATCAATTAAGAATGCTGAGGAAATCCCTGAAAAAGAAAAATGAATATACTACTCAAGATAATTCCCTTCACATAAATTTTTTACACAGTGCATTGCGAACATAGTTTGAGCTCCTGGTCATTGCTGTGTTGCCTGAAAAATATATAATTTTTGTCTCATAGTAATGGAAGTGTGATATCCACTTGTCCCTGGCTGGTCCATCTCCAAATTCCATTTGCAAATATATATGTATATCTCATTTTTCTCATTTGCTCACTTTCCTCCTTCCATTTAGAGGAATACTTTTAATTTATTTATATATTGGATTCTTATACAGTCATAGCTTTGAACTGTGCAGCCTAATTCAACATGTGAACTCTTCACTGTCTGTACAGCTATTTCTTAATGTCCCAAACAGAAATGATGTTATATGTGCTAAGATATATTCAGGAGCTTCAAGGAAAAGATGTGCATGCCTCCTATTAAACTTGAAACATGAAAGCTGAGAAGTGCCTGCAATCTTGTCTTCTTTCTGTCCTTCTTACTTGGTACTCTGGTAGAGGTCTTCAGAGAAGTTCAATATTCCATTCAGGCTTTATTGCCTCGTCATTATTATGTCTCCAGAGGGCTAGAAAGACTGAAATAAGTGCAGGAAGGGTACTGAAAAACATAGCCAATGGGCAGCTGAAAAAGGAAAATCTTCAAGTTACTATCTCAGTGTTAAAAAATAAAGCAATTGTAGACTCTTCTGGAATTTTAATACTTTTTTCCCTTTGGGAACCAGATTTATGGAGATTAGAGATGTACAGTAATTCTTTGGACATCTCAAAACTCAATCCTGAACATCTTGCATGCTTTGCCCAAGATGCTTTTATGCCTGTCACAAAGGATAAAATGTTAGTAAGTAAAAAGCTGAACTTTATTTCTATCCTGCTCTATCTCCTCATGGGAACTCCGGGCAGTTCGCAACATAAAAAGCAAATAATGTTGTAAAATACAACAATAGACTAAAACAATTCAAAATAAACAAAACAGCATTTAACAATAAAGCAGATCACATGGAAGCAATCATAATATATTACATAATGTTAATAAAACAATGTTAAAAGCAGTGTCTAAATTCTATTCCTTATTTCATAGTGCCTGATCTTTAAACATTCACATCTCCATATGCCTGGGTACATAAGAGAGTTTTTATTTGCTTCCTAAAGGAGGACAGCAATGGGGCCATTCTGATCTTCTTCCAGAAGCCTAATCCGTCTCCACCTTATTTTTAATACAAGTACCAGGGGCAGTGCCAGACAGGGAAAAACTTCTGTCCCCACACCACTAAAAAACTGACTTTCCTGAAAGAGGGGGGTATCACACACACCCTCCCCAAGAAAAGCCTTAAAAATAAATATTACTTACCCGGCGGGCATTTCCCTGCTGCTGGCCCTCTCCTGGCATAGAAATGACTCTCCAGAAGAAGAGGGGACAGGAGCGATTTTCTTCCTCCTCCTCCTCACCCCATTCTCCTGGTATGTTATTTCAGCTAGGAGAGGGCTGGCAGCAGGGAAATAGTTTCCTGCTTTGTCCCAAATTAATTCCCATTTACCTGAGGAGTCGTTTAGACGACCCATGTGAAAACCTGGAACACTGTGTGGATGCGACCCAGTAAAAGAAGCATAATCCTATTTCAGTACTGGTGATGGGATGGCATCCTTCACAAACACTCAAAAGCAACAGGCCATCCTGCACATACATATAAGTCTTACAATAAAGGAAGTGGTTGAATGAGGACAAGTTGTACAGCAACCTCACAGGCTTTGCACAAATTATTTTAAAGAGTTTTGAATTGGCAATTTTTTGGTATTTTCTTAAAGAGGTTGTCTTGATGTATTGAAGCACAGCATTTCACTTTTGTATCAGAACAGAATCCATAAACTGAAAAGCAACTCTCTACTTTACTTGATTCAGGTTACACTCAACACACATACAATACAATCTCCATATACGCAAGACATTTTGTGGATACTTTCCACAAGACATTTTGTGGATACTTGAATCCATGAATAATAGCAAAGCCTATATTTAGACTATACTTGGACTGGAACCATTCCATAAAATAGCAAAGAAGGACCTATAGAGGCCCAGAAACACTTTGGATGGGGTGGGCAGGTGGAGGTAGAGATGTTGTGAGTGTGGGAAAGTAAAAACATGGATACTGAGTGAATAAAGGGGTCATACTGTATATTACATATTGGTTCTGAATGCTCCCTGCATGAATACAGATTGGGTTTTCCCTTCTTTATGTTCTCTTTACCTCAGAAATGGATATATATGGAAAGGTAGATTGTACAAATGTACATTTGGAACAAGAGTGCTTTTAAAAGATGAAATTTCTATCAGTTGATCTACCAGTTGATGTGGGGTTTTGTGGGAGGAGAGCAAATGGTTAGTTCTTATTGCTTTTACTGTATTTCTCTTGCCAAAGGAGGGAAGATGAGCTTGTGGTATTTTTTTCCTGCCAAAACTAACATGAATAGCTTGGTTATTTAAAGTGCATGTGGGGAGATGGGAGGAGGAGGGGTGGTGTTTGTTACTTGTATTCGAACAGCAAGATATCTTGAACTGGCTTTGCTCAGCTGCCTGGTGGACTGAAAAGTAATTAAAAAACCTCTTTAAGCGGTCAGAGAGGTTTAGGTTTAATATAAAGTCCATATCAACATTTGTGAGCTATTATTTTTGTATCTCTAAAAATGATACTATATGTAAGAGATATATAATATGTTGTGCTTCGTACTGGGTTTCTGTAAGTTTATTACTCTTAGGGTATAGAGTGTACTCAAGGATGATACCATAATACAGCCATGAGATGCATTCCCTAACAATCAAAACATATTAATGGTGCAAAAATGTTGTTTCAGCTATTTTTCTGTGTAGCAAAACAGTGGCACCCAGTGGCCAGAAGTGTGAAAACTTAACCCACAAATGTGTGTGTGTTTTCCACTCATTCAAAGAAAAAAAGAAAGAGAAATAATGGAGCAGGTGCTATTTGTGTCTGCTTTATGTGGACAGGTTTTCCAATGTCTTGTGGGTGGGGGATGGAATCCTAAATGTCAAAAGATAGCACAAAGCCTATATTATATGTGAACTATCTCAATAATAAAGATGCAGTCATGAGAGATCACTGCTCTGATGCTTATATAACAGATAATTTCTCTGTGGGGAGAGTGCAGTGACTGTCTGTGATCAAAATCCATCTGCATTTTGAATAGAAACATTGGCAATTGTTTTCTTCTGGGTTACTGATCAAGAATCTCAGCTGAAAAAAATCTATCATGGATATAGTATTCAGAGGTACTATGTGGAATCTTTTATGGGAGGAAGATACAACACTCGCATTGCTACATATGTTTTAATTTATATAAGATCATGAATTAGTTGAAAATTTTTAGCTATACAACACTGATTTCCATCTAAACCTTGTCTGTTTCTGTTTCTCTCACCCACTCTTTCACAATATTTATAAGATATAGGAATCTGCTTTTTTTCATGTCAGAAGGAACTTGAGAAACTGCAAGTCGCTTCTGGTGTGACAGAATTGGCCATCTGCAAGGATGTTTCCCAGGGGATGCCCAGATGTTTTATGATCCTGTAGAAGGCTTTTCTCATGTCCCTGCATGGGAAGCAAGAGCTGACAGACAGAGCTCACCACACTCCCCAGATTTGAACCACCAACCTTTTGATCAGCAGTCCTGCCGGCACAAGGGTTTAAGCTATTGCACCACCGAGGGATCAACAGGAATTTCCAGTCCAGAAAAATTTGGAGGGTCACACAAATTCCACCATTTTGATATGTCACTTGATTATTGCATTTGATGATGATCTTTATTATACCCTAACATTCCCCCTAAAACTGGGGCAGAAGATCGGTTAAGAAGCCTCACCTCCATTTCATTTTTACTTGCCAGCCCACCTATCACCTTCTGTCTAAAGGGGGAAAACTACTTTCCACCACTCTACAACTTGCCTCAATGTTTGAACTTCTTTGTCTGAAAAAAAGGCCAATAAAATTACTTTGTCACATATTCTCTTGTTTTTCCATTGAAATATGGGCAATTACAAAGCTACAAATTCAGGAGAAGCCGTGGTACAGTATAGGTCTCCAATATGCTGCCGGTCTGAATTCAAAATGCACTTAAAGCCCTAAATGACTTGGGACCTTGATACTGTGAGAGGTGTTTCTCCTTATATGGGTAGCCACAAAGATAGAAATTTGCTAGGTATGCCTTTCTTTGTCTTCCACCAGTGAGGTTAATACACTACAAGAGTACATAGTACAAGTAGCTGGTAAAAACTTAAAGATTCATTATTTATCTGAAATATTGGTATATGTACTTCTAAACTATATTAGTCTGTTCATCTTAAGCCACCTTAGATCTTTTTGAGATAGAGTGGAGTAGGAATCTTCTAATAAAACAAACAGTAAAATAAATCAACACAGGAAATATCAGTTAATTACATCTTGAAGTAAGTAAGCACCAAAGCTCTGCTTTGAGAATTTCACTGAAAATTTCTTCTTTGAAAACATTTTGGACAGTGATTTTTCCCCAATTAAACTGAAGGAGAATGGTCCAAAATTTTGGTCAAGATCTAGATGAAAGTACATCTGCATAGACATACATAATATTCGCTATGAGGTTTGCATTTCAAGCCAGAGTGTTCAGCAATCATAGTAAATGATTTATAGATTTCAAATCAATGCTGTATATTTTTTCATTATCTCAGTGCAATTGCAGTGTTGCATGGTTTCATGAAATAATGAGACCACGCAACAGGGATTTGGTTAAATATGAACCACTTTAATTAAACTATCAACAGTATGTGAGGTTGATGCCCTGAGATGTGTGAAATATCGTAGTACTTATGGGCCCCTGGGCCCCAAGGACAAAACTATATTTCTTCTGAGACAACCCACTACTAGAAGGCCAATTCAGGAATCCAACCCCAAATCACTTGACTTAAAGTGAGGACTGAGACCTCAGTACAGCTGAAAGGATGGCCTTCTTCTCCATCCACCCTCCCTCCGTGTCTCATGACCTATAGAAACAGACCCAGAAGTGCCATAAGTGTTCCTCCAAACTCCTACCTTCTTCTCTCAAAAGGTATTTATTTTAATTTATTTACTTCATTTCTATCCCGCTCTTCTCACCCCTCAGGGGTACAGCTTGAGAATACAAAACTCCGAAATACACCAAAATCATCCATATGTGTGGTTGACACTTTTGCTTTTTGGTGGTTCAATGTGCACAAATTTTGTTTCAAGCACAAAATTAAGGTTATGTGTATCAGATGTATATGGTTATGTGCATAAGATGTAGATGAAACAAAAATGTGTTTGTTTTATATAATTGGGTCCAATCTCCAATCTCCAAGATTTCTTATTATGTACATATATGCAAACACAGGAATTACAAAATCTGAAAAAAAAAATCTGAAAAATCCAAAACTGTTGGGGAATCAGAGCTGTTAGGCCTAAAATAGCCTGAGTTAGGGTGATTCACCCAAAATATAGTAGAGTAATATAGCATCAGTTCATAACCAGCAAAAAGTGGTGAGCAGAAATAGCCTTTATCCTTTTAGGATGGCTAAAAAATGCAGAAACCATCTTAGGTTTCAAAACATTTATTCTGGAAAAATAAATACATTCAGGATAGAAAACTCCGGGAGCTAATTAATTTACTTTAACTTCATCTTTTAACAGAGACAGAAGGTAAAAGATTCATGCTTTTCCAAAATACACCCTCACAAAGAGAATAAATGCAAGGAAAAAGTAGGCCTGACCACATGACCTAGCTTAGAGAAAAGACAAGCTTAACAGGACATTCCTTCACAGAGTTCCATTTGCTGCGTCATCAAAAGGGGAAGAAGGCAGTGGCTGGCAGGAAAGCAGGAATCAAGACTAACTAGGCATGTGCAGGAAGGGATTCCCTGAACTTAGCCTTGTCACACTACTTCTTTGAAGACTGGAAACTTGAGAAATACAAAGGCTTGCACAGTGCAGGGCTGAACTCAATAGAAACACTTCTGATCCCAAACAAATTAGATAAGGAATGCTCAACCTCATATAACCATATCTGCCAAAACAAATCAGTGAAGGAGGACAAATTATTATCTAGATTTCAATTCAGAGTCAGAATCTATATTGAGTTGGGTTAGGATTGATCCTGAATGAGTCAAGCCTAGATCCAAATCACTGAATTAAATTGAACTGAAACAAGTGCTTTGTACACAGTCCTGTTTGGAAGCTCAGTCTATTGATCTTGTGACCATTTACTTCTCTACAAAATGGTTTGAGACAGAGCTGGAAGTCACAGAGAATCATAATGCTCTCATCATTGTGAATCTCTTGTAGTGAAATGAGAACCTCTCTCAGATAATGAGCCATAGAATCATAGAGTTGGAAGAGACCGCATGGGCCATTCAGTCCAACCCCCTACCAAGAAGCAGGAAAATCAAATTCAAAGCATCCTGACAGATCGCCATCCAGCCTCTGTTCAAAAACCTCCAAAGAAGGAGCCTCCATGACACTCCAGGGCAGAGAGTTCCACTGCTGAACAGCTCTCAGAGTTAGGAAGTTCTTCCTAAAGTTCAAGTGGAACCTCCTTTCCTGTAGTTCAGTACTTTCCAATGGATAGTTTATGAATCACCAGTTTTCCCCAAGAACTAAAATATGGTCAGTGGCCTCGCAATTACTACACCATTGCAACAAGAGCAACTGTTCTCGCAAAACGCTCTTATAGTGCCGAGGCAATGGGAATGCTGGGATGGAAGAGGCTGACTAATCATGAAAGTTATGATAACAAGCCTCCTGACTTCTGCTTCTCCTCCTCCGTCTTCCTGAGCGGCGCCGTTCCATGTGGTGCCTGGAATAGGGGGCACATTGGTGTTTTTGTTTTTAGGACTGTTACTGGGGTTATTTGGGGTGCTGATTCAGAAAATTGCTTTGTATAGACCACATCAGCTCTAAATTATTAAATATGGTTTTCTGTAGGAGAGCAGATGGTGACTACTGGATAGCAAATATTCTGTATCAGAAACTAGAGCTGATGTGGTCTATCCAATGAAATTTTCTGAATCAGCATTCCAAATAACCAAACTGAATCTAAAGTTGACCAAAAATTGATTCATAACCCTTTTGGTACTAATGTTGGAGAATGGTCCTTGGTCAAAGTGGTCCCTGGTCAAATAAAGGTTGGGAACAAGTCTTCATAGGGCTTGTTCTCCATACCCTTGAACATTTTAGTTGCCCTTCTCTGGACACATTCCAGCTTCTCAACATCTTTCTCCAATTGCAGTGCCCAGAATTGGACAGAGTATTCCAGGTGTGGTCTGATCAAGGCAGAATAGAGGGGTAGCAGGACTTCCCTGGATTTAGACATTATATTACTATTTATGCACCCCCCCCCCCTTGATGGACTGTCACCTTGTTGTGGTGAGGGGGCTTGCATGTTCCAATGAAACTGCAGGCACAACACCCAAAGTTGTGCACTCCCAGGAGTGGCCAAAGGAGAGGTTCCAGACCAAGCACAGTCCGAACACCCAAAGAATGGTCCAAAGAACGGCGGAGCAGGTGGAGGATAACATGGTACATGTTACAATGGCTGTGAAGGCAGAAGAAGGCTGCTACAGATTGAGAAGCCACGGTAGTTGTGTTAACTATGCCACCAGTGGAGCCTCACTCTGTGAAGACTGGGTGTTGATCAGCTGTGCACTGACCTCCACACATTAAAAAACTCACACACAGGAGTCTTCCAAGAAACATAAAAACAAACCAACAAAAATCCCATGGCAATCAGCGAGTGGCAACAGGGGCAAGACTGTGAAATCTGGAAGCCCCTAGTCACAGACTGACACATGGGTGGTGGATACAGACTCAGTAATTCTACCTCAAGGTCTGAAGCAGTAGAATAGTTCAGCAGCTGTATCCATGACTGAGCAGCCCTTTTTAGGATCCACTCTGCTCACCCCACACAGGGACGGGGCTAGAAAAGGTGCCCTAAACGTAGTCTGTCTCTCTTATTCCTGACTGGACTGCCGCATCCAGTGGGGGCACCACCCTGCAGCCAGAAAAGAAAAACGAACTTTGGAACATGGAATGTACGGACACTGATGGACAACACTGACAGCAAACACCCTGAACGCAGAACTGCTATCATTTCAAGGGAGCTGGGATGCTTTAAGATCGATATAGCAGCACTTCAGGAGACCCGGAGAGCAGGAGAGTAGGCTTGGTTGATCCAGTTCATTAATTTCTTATCTCGTTATTAATTCGTTAAATAATTACCTTTAGAAGTGATATCGACGCGTTTTGGCAACCCAGAAGTGTTTTTGCCATATTGAAGCCGCGTCCGCCATCTTCCTTATGACTTCTGACAGTGAATCATAAATGCTGGGGGCGTGGCCTTCAGGAACAGCTCTTCTTACCTCCTTCCTCTTTGCATCGGCAGCTTTGCAAGGTGGGCGTGGCTACCTCCCTGGCGACAAGCGGTGATGCGGAAGAGCTGGGCGTAGCCACGCCCACCTCGCAAAGCCCACCTCGCAAAGCCGCCGATGCAAAGAGGAATGAGGTGGGCGTGGCCAAGCACGGCCCTCCTTGGAGGCCTCGCCCCCAGCGACCTCCGAGGAGCACTGTGCTTGGTCATGCCCACCTCTCCCTTCGACAGCTTGCCAGGGAAGAGAAGGAAAGGTGAGAGATTTTTATTTTATTTTATTTTATTCTTATAATTTTGTTTTGTTTTGTTTTGTTTTTATTCTTATATTTCTACTTTTATTTTATTTTATTGTTATTCTATCTTATTTTTGGGTTAATTTAGTGTATCCTAGTTTAGTGTGGGCTGCTGGGCGTCCATGACTCAGCGTTTGCTATCCTTCCCAGAGAATTAGTCAGCTAATCACTCTATACTGCCCTCTATGGTTCAACCAAACTATGCAAGTAACATCATTTAATATTGTTTAGAATCTGTGCTGGTAATTAGTGTTAATAACTGTTGTCTTCAATATCCGGGCCACCATCTGCCCGTGAATTGGGTCATCTCCTTCTGAGGTCGGCCAAGAAGAACTGGGGACCCGGCCACTGGGTGCCGGCTTGCTTTCCACGGACCTAGAGTACTGGGTTCCTATTGTTTGAACTGACTGCCCTGATTGAAGGTTGATTGTGGATTTAATCCAGAAGGCACTAACTTTGCACTTTAGAACCATCATAGCACTATACTACTTTACATTGAGCACTTTAGATCTCTAATCTGCCAGAACTCTTGCCAGTAGCAAACTGGTCCCAAATCCCAAATCCATGATCAAGTGATTGATTGATTAATTGTGATTAATTGTGATCAATTGTGTCGCACTTTAAATAACTTCTCAGGGTTTGGCACAGTCACTTTGGAACTAAGCACAAATATTGTTGTTTATTAATTACCCTACTCCTATGTTACCATTAACTCCAACTTTGCTGCTATCGATACTAGTGCACTTTACCATTTTTAATACACTGGAAGGAGCAGGCAATTTCAAGGGGGGGGGGGGACATCAAGTTCCAAATATATGTGACTACAATTATCATCAAGCATTGACATATGGAACAACAATAGATGGAAATGGGGGACACGTCCCCGGGGAAAGGGGTGAGCCCACGGGTGGGGGTGCCGCCATAGGGGTGGTGACAGGCAGAGGGAGATACGGGAAAGGGAGAGCAAATTATCTATTCCGGCCCAAAATTCATGATAATAGATTGGCAACCTTTAAAAATGCTAACAACCCAAGGAAAAATCAAATTCGGCCAAAAATCTATAACAGAACATTGGCAATTCCAAAAATTGAGACTACAATTCGGCCCAAAATTAGCAAAAACAGATTGGCAGCTCCAAAACATCCTCCTGACAAGATACAACTGAGGTCCCAGGATGGTGGACCCTCCAGGTTAAAGGTGGTGCTGTTCAATGCCAGGTCGGTAAATGGAAAAACTGCTATTATTCAAGATCTAATCCAAGAAGAACAGGCCGACCTGGCTTGTATAACGGAGACCTGGCTGGACGAAGGGGGAGGGGTTAACCTCTCCCAACTCTGTCCACCAGGCTACTCTGTTCAGCACCAACCAAGACTTGGAGGGCGGGGAGGAGGAGTCGCAGTGGTCTATAAGGAGTTTATCCCTCTGATCAGACGTCCCATCCCACAAACATCTTCGTTCGAATGTGCCGGCTTCAGGATAGGTGACCGGGACAGGATAGGGATTCTGTTAGTGTACCGACCACCCCGCTGCACTACAGTCTCCCTACCTGAGCTAGCGGGAGTGGTCTCGGACATGGCTTTGAGCTCCCAGAGGCTTTTAGTCCTGGGAGATTTCAATGTCCATGCCGAGGCCTCTCTCTCAGGAGCGGCTCAGGACTTCATGGTCGCCATGGCAACCATGGGCCTGTCCCAACTAATATCTGGTCCCACCCATAGTGCCGGGCACACTTTGGATTTGGTTTTTGCGCAGGGATGGGATGAAGGTGACGGGGTGGAGGAGCTGACCATCGCTCCATTGCCATGGACCGATCACCATCTGATCAGATTTAGACTAACTGTGCCTTCTAACCTCCGCAGGGGTGGTGGACCCATTAGAATGGTCCGCCCCAGGAGACTCATGGATCCAAATGGTTATCTGACGGCTCTTGGGGATTTCTCCACCTCCTTGGCTGGTGACTCTGTCGATGCTCTGGTCTCTCGCTGGGACAGTGAGTTGACCAGGGCAATTGACACAATCGCTCCGGAACGTCCCCTCTCGAGTAACCGAGCTAAACCAGCCTCTTGGTTTACTGAGGAGCTGGCAGCGATGAAGCGAAAGAAGAGGAGGCTAGAGTGCGTGTGGCGCCAGAATCCCACCAATCCGGCCCAAACACACCTGAATGCCTTTTTAAGGTCCTACGGTGTGGCAATAGCGGCAGCTCAAAAAACATCTATTACAGCCAACATTGCATCCGCGAAGAATCGTCCGGCTGAGCTCTTCCGAGTTGTCAGGGGCCTGTTAAACCCGCCAAAATGCGAGGCCTCGGATAACTCGGTGGCCCGCTGTGAAGCATTTGCTCGATTCTTCACGGATAAAATTGAGCGGATTCGGTCAGGCTTTGACGTCATGTTAACAGCAGTCTCCGGGGATGTAACGAGAACATCTGCTTGTCCAGTTTTGTTGTATTCGTTTCAATTGGTTCAGCTTGAGGATGTGGACAGGATCCTTGGAGAGGTGCGACCCACCACATGCATCCTAGACCCCTGCCCATCCTGGCTGGTCAAGGAAGCCAGAGGGGGTTTGGCGGAGTGGGTGAAGGTGATGGTTAATGCCTCCTTACAGGAAGGAAAATTTCCAGCGAGTCTAAAACAGGCTGTGATAAAACCGCTGTTGAAGAAACCATCACTGGATCCCACTCAATTCGACAACTTTCGGCCAGTTTCCAACTCCCCTATTTGGGCAAAGTCATGGAACGTGTGGTGGCAGCACAACTCCAGGGGTTTCTGGTAGACACTGATTATCTAGACCCGGCACAGTCTGGCTTTAGGCCGGGACATGGAACTGAGACAGCCTTGGTCGCCTTGGTAGATGATCTGCGCAGGGAGCTAGACAGGGGGAGTGTGTCCCTGTTAGTTCTGCTGGACCTCTCAGCGGCCTTCGATACCGTCGATCACGGTATCCTTCTGGGCCGCCTCATGGAGATGGGGCTTGGAGGCACTGCCCTGCGGTGGCTCCGATCCTTCCTTGAGGGACGGACCCAGAAGGTGTTATTGGGTGACACCTGTTCGACTCCGCAACCGTTGTTGTGTGGAGTCCCACAGGGTTCAATTTTGTCCCCGATGTTATTTAACATCTACATGAAGCCGCTGGGGGAGATCATTCGGAGTTTCGGAATGAGATGTTATCTCTACGCAGATGATGTCCAAATCTGTCACTCCTTTCCACCTGTCACCAAGGAGGCTGTCCAGACCTTGAACCGGTGTTTGGCTGCTGTGTCGGACTGGATGAGAGCTAACAAATTGAAATTAAATCCAGACAAGACAGAGGTCCTACTGGTCAGTCGTAAGGCCGAACAGGGCATAGGGTTACAGCCTGTGTTAGACGGGGTTACACTCCCCCTGAAGACGCAAGTTCGCAGCTTGGGAGTGATCCTGGACTCACCGCTGAGCCTGGAACCCCAGGTCTCGGCGGTGGCCGGGAGAGCTTTTGCACAACTAAAACTTGTGCGCCAGCTGCGCCCGTACCTTGGGAAGTCGGACTTGGCCACGGTGGTCCACGCTCTTGTTACATCCCGATTGGATTACTGCAACGCACTCTACGTGGGGTTGCCTTTGAAGACTGCTCGGAAACTCCAACTGGTCCAGCGGGAGGCAGCCAGATTGCTCACCGGAGCGACATACAGGGAGCACACCACCCCCCTGTTGTGTCAGCTCCACTGGCTGCCGATCCAATTCCGAGCACAATTCAAAGTGCTGGTTTTGACCTACAAAACCCTATACGGTTCCGGCCCAGTGTATCTGTCCGAACGGATCTCCCTCTACGTCCCACCTCGGAACCTAAGATCTTCCAGGGAGGCCCTGCTCTCGACCCCGCCTTTATCACAAGTGAGATTGGCGGGGACGAGGAGCAGGGCCTTCTCGGTGGTGGCCCCCCACCTATGGAACTCACTCCCCGGGGAGATTAGATCGGCAACGTCCCTCCTTTCATTTAGGAAAAAGTTGAAAACCTGGATATGGGACCAGGCATTTGGACATCAAGGCAGCTAAAGAAAGACCTGATGACGAGCTGGAATTTGATGAGACAGAATGGATTTACAAAACTTCGAACGCTGAGCTCAGGATTAGCCTACTACTGTGTTATTGTATTTTGTGTAGTGATGTTTTTAAATTTTTAATATGTAATTGTTTAATTTGCTTATATATGTATGTATATGTGACAAGGCATCGAATTGTGCCTTCCTTTGTAAGCCGCCCTGAGTCCCCCCCCGGGGGTGAGAAGGGCGGGGTAAAAGTGACGGAAATAAATAAATAAATAAATAAATAAATAAATAAAAGTGTTAGTTTTAAAATCTCTCACCTTTCTTTCTCTTCCCTGGCAAGCTGTTGAAGGGAGAGGTGGGCATGGCCAAGCACAGTGCTTCTCAGAGGTCTCTGGGGGCGAGGTCTCCGAGGGGTGCTGTGCCTGGCCATGTTCTCCTCTCCCTTCTGCATGACTGACAGCTTGCCCAAAGAAGAGAAGGAAAGGTGAGGGATTTTAACAGTGTTAGTTTTAAAATCTCTCACCTTTCTTTCTCTTCCCTGGCAAGCTGTCGAAGGGAGAGGTGGATGTGGCCAAGCACAGCGCTCTTCAGAGGTCGCTGGGGGCGAGGCCTCCGAGGAGCACTGTGCTTGGCCACGGCCACCTCTCCCTTCTGCATGACTGACAGCTTGAGAAGGAAGAGAAGGAAAGGTGAGAGATTTTAAAAGTGTTAGTTTTAAAATCTCCAAGAAGTGCTGTGCTTGGTCACTGGGGGCGAGGCCTCCAAGGAGGGCTGTGCTTGGCCATGCCCACCTCTCCCTTCTGCATGGAAGCTCGCCGCAAGGGAAGGAAGGGAAACTGTGAGATTTTAATGGTTCTGGAGGGAGGGAAGGGCACCTTCCATTAACGAAACAAAGGAAACAAAGGAAATTCGTATTTCCTGGTATTTCTGATCTTTTTTTAAAGAAAATTTTGGAAATAATTTAAAAATTTAACCTCCAGCGCCCCCTACATATGAAATGAGGTTAGAACCAGTTTTTTTCTTGATCAACCAAGCCTACAGGAGAGGGACAACTGTAGGAAGAAAAAGGAGGCTACACTTTCTTCTGGAAGGGATTACCTGAAGAAGACCGAAAAATACACGGAGTTGGTTTTGTTATCAGAAATGATCTGGTGAAACATTTGACTGAGGCACCCACTGGCATCAACGAATAACTCTCAACCCTCCTAATTGAACTTGCCAAAAATCAACAGGCAGCCATCATAAGTGCCTATGCACCAACACTAGATGCTGATGAAGACGTCAAGGAAAACTTTTACTGTCAGCTGGACACCGTCCTATTGGAGATACCTAAGAAGGACAAAATCATCCTCCTGGGGGACTTTAATGCAAGAGTCAGACAAGACTTCAACCTGTAGCCAAGGACCATAGGAAAAGACAGGGTTGGAAACAGCAACTTGAATGGCATCCTGCTTCTCACCAAATGTGTGGAACATGACCTTATGCAGGCCAAAATCACATTAGCTTTTCTAGTTGCCAGATGACATTGTTGGCTCATGTTCACCTTCCTGTCCACAAGGACTCCAAGATCTTTTTCACACGTACTGCTGTTGAGCCAGAAGTCCCCCATTCTGTATCTTTGCACTTCATTTTTTCTGCCTAAGTGGAGTATCTTGCATTTGTCTCTGTTGAACTTCATTTTGTTAGTTTTGGCCCATCTCTCTAATCTTTTAAGATCGTTTTGAATTCTGCTTCTGTCTTCTTGAGTACTGTCTATTTCTCTCAGTTTGATGTTGTTTGCAAACTTGACGATCATGCCTTCTAACCTTTCATCTAAATCATTAATAAAGATATTGAAAAGAACCGGGCACAGGACGGAACCCTGTGGCACTCCACTTATCACTTCTTTCTAGGATTAAGAGGGAGCATTGGTGAAGACCCCCTGCGTTCATTCACTTAACCAATTACAGATCCACCTAACCATAGTTTTGCCTAGCCCACATTTGACTAGTTTGTTTGCCAGAAGGTCATGGGGGATTTTGTCAAAGGCCTTACTGAAATCCAGATGCGCTACATCCACGGCAGTCCCTGCATCTGCCCAGCTTGTAACTCTATTGAAGAAAAGAGATCAGGTTAGTCTGGCATGACTTTCTTTTAATAAATCCATGTTGACTATTAGCAATGACTGCATTCGTTTCTAAGTGTTTGCAGACCACTTCCTTCATGATCTTTTCCAGATTCTTGCCTGGTATCGACCTGAGGATTACCGGATGGTAATTGTTTCGGTCATTCTTTTTTCCCTTCTTGAAGATAGCAACCACATTTTTTTCAAAGACTGCACCAGATATTACTCCCCTGCCCCTCCCCCAAAGAAAGGGGAGTTACAAGGTAGCACTGGTCTATATGTTGTAGCCTGGTCAGATTCTGAGGGTTCAGATGAGGACGAATAGGATGGGGGAGAGATTCAGAGGGCCCAGAGGAGAAGGGAAGTGGCCCATAGAGAGTTGTTTTGGCATCTCCTTCTGGCAGTTCCCAAGATACTGTAGAAAGTGAGATTCGTTCCCATTGGACCCTGCCAGAAATGCAGACTGAGAGAAACATGGTAGATGAATGTTTGCCTAGGTCAAGGTAACTGGAGTTGCGGAGACAGGGCATACAACAAAGACTCGCTTTCCCAAGAGAATTAGAGATAAGAAGCAGAGAAACAGGTGTGTGGACAATGATGTCATGGGAGGATTTGGTTCTTTTTAAAGTAGTTCTTGCTGGTACAATCCTTGATGAAGATGTTTAGGACTTGCCTACCTTCGTGACCTTATCTCTCTCCATGAACCAGCCCAAACCCTTTGATCTTTGGGCGAGGCCCTCCTTTCGCCCTTGCCAATCTCTCAGACTCGCCTTATGGGTACAAGGGAGAGAGCCTTCTCCTCTGTGGCCCCCCGACTCTGGAATTCAGGAAAGAGATTAGGAAAGCCCCTAAGTTAGAAACCTTTAAAAAGAATCTTAAGACCTGGCTCTGTGGTTGCGCTTTTGGAGAGTAGCCACATAACTTTATACTAGTGCTCCCTCAATGTTCTTGTCCCAGGAGTCCTGTCCCCCCCATGTATGAAGGTTTGTTTATTTTCCTATCTCTCTATGAGTTCTCCCTTACAATTAGTTCTGCCCCCTTATATCACCGGGAGTTTTTAAATCATTCTATGTACATGTGGCCCGCTCTCTGTCATTATGTTTGGTTCCTATGTTCTGTGTATATTGTTTTATATGTTTTGATGTTTTACATTTTAATGTTATGTTGTTTATTTTACTGCAATGTGTATTGTTATATTGTAGTTTGTTGTTCGGGCTTGGCCCCATGTAAGCCACTCTGAGTCCTTGTTGGGGAGATGGTGGCGGGATATAAATAAAGTTTATTATTATTATTGTTATTATTATTATTGTTGTGAGAGCAACACTGCATCCAGGTAAAGAGCTCTTGGGTTTTTGGGCCTATGTTCTTGGAATTCATGTATTCAAATTTCTACGCGGTTCTTGCTTCCCATTCCTGTGTGGCATAGTTTGCCTGCCTTGGATTCATTTTACCTTGTCTTTGGATATCTCTGTAGATTGAGTCTGGAGACTTTCTTTGAATAGATTTTTGTACTTTTGGCTTTTATGGAAATAACTTTTTGAACATTGATTCTCTCTTTGCTTGCTCTTTATATACTCTACTTTTAATAAACTTTAACTTATTGGATTACCTGGACAGTGTGTAGTTTGCGATGAAAAAGGCTTCAGAGCCCTAGTTAAACACTAAATAAATTCTCTCTCCCTAGTCAGGCATCCTGTTTAAAAGTAGCAACTAGTGCAAATACAGTACAACTCCCATAGCCACAGGAGCAGTTTCACCTTCCTCTATCTGACAAAATATGTCCTCTCTTGTAATTTTCTGTGTCTTCCAGGATGGCTCTGTGGTAACATGTGATCGACACCATTAATTTTTATAGGATTTGCTATTATCCACAGTTTCCTGTTTCCATGTAAGTTTGGGAACATACATACTATGAATATGGTGGGCGTATTGCAGTTTCTGTTAGTAGCCTAAGGCTGAATCATGCAGAGAAAGCGATCTCCTCTGTAGAAAATGCTGTTTCCAGCATAGATAACATTTTATCTGCAAAATAACTGCATGCAAATGTTGTCCAGAATAAGCCCCAAACTGCAACTATTCTTGTCAATCAGGATTAGTCTTTCTTGAAACACAAACAAATGTAGATTTGCAAAGACAATAAAGATGTATTACTTACTCAAAGATGCAATCTAATCCACACTAATCACCACATTCAGGGCTGGAAATGCAGAAAAACTATTTTCACTATCCCCTCACCAAGGGACAGGATAGCATGGAGCCTATGGAAATTGGAGACTGACATCAACTGAAGCATTACAATTGTTACTATTATAGTCGCTCCAAATTAACTGGGAGCTACATTCACAGGAATTTATAAATTAGTAGGTAGTCTTTGTAGAACTTTGTATCATGCGCAATGACATTTTTGCGGGGTTAACTGATCTTTCATAAGTATTTATAAACCTTAAAAACATCCTCCTCAGAGAGAGAAAAAAGAAAAGTTTTCCACAAGTCAGTTGTCTTTCCCCCATTCCTACCTTTGGCTTCAAAATCCATGATGCAGTTTAACAGTGGTGCCTGCTTAACTGGAAAAAAATCATATCTTATGTCGAATTACTCTAAATCAAGCAATAAAACTGATTTCAAAAGACAACTCCAGGATATAAAATATGAAGGCTTTAAATAAGGCATGTTTAATGTCCCATGAGTCAATAAAATTACTTTGTGGTTTAGGCTGATTTTATATTATTAATAGGGCTGAACAACAATCTCTTGCAAATCTCTTATTCCACTGGTAATAACTTTTTCTAGTGCAAACACAGAAAATAGGAAGATGCATTGGGAGATGCTAATGACTGTGAAATTAAGATCTAAAAAACTTGCATAAACCCTGAGTAGGCTGGATTTTATTGGTACACTTAGATTTTGTAATAGTAATTTTGTTTCGATATAACTTTCCCCAGTGATTTATTCTTTACTTTAATGTATATTTCTCAGGGGGAAATGTGATGAGGTATAAAGTCTGGGAGTTATACGTATGGATTTTTAATCAACATGTCCCAGAGAACAGAGCTACAAAATGGATGGAATACAGAATCCACTTTTCGTTATATTGTGACCCTGGAGGAAGAACTGGCATTCTGTAGATAGTAGGTTGCTCTCAATGCTACTTTTAGACCCTAAAGAACAAATATTTAAGTATAAGCTAATCTGGCAAACCAAAAAATGGAGAGACTGAGAAAGGTAGGTGGGAGCCCTTGGGTGTTGTGGATACATGTGGCTTTTCTTCCATATTCTGTGAGGCTGGTGGACTCTAGACAGAACACAGTGGTGTATTAATAAAATGTAGGCTGGTTGGGAAGGTGGATGGAAAAAGAGAAAGCTACACTGGCTGGGTGACTGTTGAAAAAGCCCAGAGCTAGCCTGGGGATTCTTCACAGAAATAGAAGTAAGCAGCCCTCTCATTTGCTGAGCTACTGGCACATTTATGTCAAGAATGCATTCTTCACCATCTGCACCTAGCTAGGAATATCCTATCCAAATCTCTTATATCCGGGGAGAGGAAACTCTATTTCAAAGCTTGGAAAACATACACTCTCTCCAAGCTTTGGTATCTATCTGGAATATATATATATATATATATATATATATCTTAAATTACTATTTTATGTAAGATGTATCAGTCATTGTTCTTGTGCAGCAATGCATTGACTTTTTGCCATAGTTTGTAAAGATACTCGGAGTCCCCTTCAGGGTGAAAAGGGCAGGATATAAGTAGAGAAAATAATAAATAAATAAATAAATAACAGCAGTTCTCACATTTTGACAGTTAAAAAAAATATAATAATACAATCTCTACTGCAACAAATTACAGGAAAAGAGTTTCCACCTAAACATTAGGAAGCACTGCCTGAGTGAGTGGGCAGCAGATGAGTGGGAGGACGGGGGCAAGCAGCAGCATGCATGCCAGGAGAAAGGGAGCTACCTGCATTTTCTGGCATGCATGCCATAGATTCACCACCACTGCTATAGTACATCCATCACTTTTTCACCCAAAAGTGTCTGATGAACAAGAAATCACCCAAAAAGCTCTCCCTTTCACAATATGTTGGGATTAATTAATGTGAGTGCCAAACAGATTTTATGTATTTAAAACCTATATTCAAGGCAAGTCTATCTGAAAGACTGCATCTTCTAATGCAAGTCTGTCTCAACCTTAAGATGGTTTTATTGGGATCCCACAACCATCATGAATATACTGAGGACATGACAGACCCCTTTGATGGCTGCTCCCACACTGTGGGCAAGTCTCTCAAAAGAAGGCTAGGTTAGATCCCCTTGCAATCCCTTTTATCAGCAAAACCATTTTATTTAACTGACTGTGCAAAGGGGACATTTTTAGGGTGTACTATACAGTGTGGTTAGGGTATCTGCTGGGATTTAGTTCCAGGGTGCTCCTTAAATACCAAAATTTATGAATATAGAAAGAAGATTGTATCTTAGTTTTTTGGTTTTATATATTTTGTTTTTGAATTTAATTTAGAATTAATAGTATTGAAAATTTAATTTAATTTTGTCTTATACTCCTCTATATTTTTGCTTTATATTGTATTAAATTGGTTTTGTATGTTTGTCTGCATTACTTGGGCTATAACTGTATTGCATAGTTTGCATTCCTTCCCATTTGCATGTGTTGTGTGTGTTTATCCAAAAGGCCCAAGATCCCTCCAGCTCTTAAAAATTAAGCAAGATCAGCCTAGGTTATTAGTTGGATGGGAAACCATCAATGAATAGGCATTGTAGGTAGTATTTTGGAAGAAGGAACTGAGTATTCCTTGCCTAAGACAATTCTATTAAATCTATTTAGTTGACATATGCTGACAGGCAACTTGAAGTATCTTGTACAGTGATGATACTTTACAAATAGGTGATGATGACGGTATGTATTTAAAGTATTTTAATATGACTTGTTTTAAAAAACTTTTTGTTATATACACATTGAATTGTTTCTTAATCATCTTTTGTAAAATACCTTGGGTCTGTTGTTAGGTAAAAAGGTATTTTATTTATTTATTTATTTATTGCATTTCTGTACTGCTTTTCTCACCCCTGGGGGGACTCAACACATTGTACAACATAATAAATGGAAAAAAATCAATGCTTCACATCCATATAAAAACAATACATTACATATATAAAAATAAATAACATATAACTATAAATTAAGACCAATTAAAACTATACAAACTGTCAGACATAACCATAAAACATTAAAACATTTAGATATTGCCTCAATCCCATGGTTTTCCTTTAGCTGCTTAAATATTGCCATCATTCATTGAATGTCTACTTGCATAGACAAGTTTTGAGCTGTTTTCTAAATGACAGGAGGGAGGGAGCCGATTGAATCTCACTGGAGAGGGAGTTCCACAGCCATGAGGCCACCGCCAATAGGCCCTGTCTTTTGTCCCCACCAATCGCATTTGCAAAGGTGGTGGGACCAAAAGCAGGACCTCTCCAGCTGATCTTAGCTCTCTAACTGGTTCATTAAGGCAGATGCATTTGGACAGGTAAGCTGGACCTGAACTGTTTAGGGCTTTGTGGGCTAAAGCCAGCACTTTGAATTGTGCTTGGTAGCAGACTTGCAGCCAGTGGAGCTGACACAACAGGGGGGTTGTATGCTCCCTGCATGCTGCTTCAGTAAGGAACCTGGCTACCACCCGTTGGACTACCTGAAGCTTCTGAACATTCAAAGGCAACCCCACATAGAGCATATTACAGTAGTCTATTTGAGATGTTACAAGAGTGTGGACTACTGTGGTCAAGTCTGAATTCTCAAGGTACGGGTCCAGGTGGTACATGTTTAATTGTGTGAATGTTTCCCTGGCCACCACTGAAACCTGAGGCTGCAGGCTCAGCGAAGAGTCCAGGATCACTTCCAAGCTGTGAAACTGTGTCTTCAGGGGGAGTGTAACTCCATCCAGAAAGGCTATAACCCTATACCCTGTTCGACCTTGCAGGTGACCAGGAGTACCTCTGCCCTGTCTGAATTCTGTTCCCTCTGTCAAGTTCCCTATGTAGATCATCCACTAAGGAGACCAAGACTGTTTCAGTTCCATGACCTGGCCTAAAGCCAGACTGTGATGTATCCAGATAATCAAATCTTCCAAGAACACCTGGAGTTGTGATGCCACCACATGTTCCAAGACTTTGCCCAAAAAGGAAAGATGGGAAATTGCCCCAAAATTGTTCAATTGTGTGGGGTCCAGTGATGGGTTTTTCAACAGCGGTTTTATGACTACCTCCTTTAGTCCCGCTGGACTCTTGCCTTCTTGTAAGGAGGCATTAACCACCACCTTCACCCACTCTGCCAAGCTCCCTCTGGCTTTCTTTTTCAGCCAGGATGGATAGAGACCCAGGATGCATGTGGTCACTCTCGCTTCTCAGAGGATCTTGTCTACATCTTCATATTCCACTAATTGAAATGGATCCTTTAAAACCAGACAAACAGGTGCTCATGTTACATCTTCAGAGACTGACGTTAATATGGAGTCCAGGTCAGAGCGGATCAGAGCGATTTTGTCCGCAAAGACCTGAGCAAATGCTTCACAGGTAGCTGCCGAAAGGTCAGGGTTCCATCTTGTGGGAGGGGGTTTAACAGCCCTTTGACCACTCAACAGCTTCACTGGATGGTTCCTCACAGACGCAATGTCAGCCACAATGGAAGATTGCTTTGTAGCCTCCATTGCCCCAGAATAAGCCCTTAGATAGGAACATATCTGTGTTCGATCTGGTTCAGTGCAAAAAGTCCAATGTATGCCCCACGTTGGGTTGGGCCAGATACTACTTGGGACAGCCCCATGGTTGCCATGGTGGCAATTGCACACATAAATAAATATATTTGTTGGCAATACTTCTGTACACTGTGTAAAAGGAAAAATAAATGTGGTACATGTTTCTTTATGATCACTCCATTTGTCCTTTTGTCGTGTGTTTGGGAGATATTTGATTCACATAAGTGGAAAAGATACTAATTTTTCAGAGATTAGTGTTTCACAAATTATATTTCATATTCGCTGTGGAAACTGCTGCAATAATAATGATAATAAAATGGCATCTCAGTTTTGCATTGGAAGTGAGATTTTTCAAGCAGGCTGGAGTATCCGTGATACTATGTCAAGACTGCCTATCCCAGAATTTAACCAAAGATGAGATTTCTTCAAATAAAATCTTTGTAAAAGATTTATGAAGGAAAGAACTATTATAAAAAAGCTTTAAGATTTAAACAAATATTCATAGTGACCTGTCTTTGCTAAGGTATTGTAACACTGACCACGTCCCATGGATTCACTTTTACAAGACACCCCAGCAGTATGAATTAAGGTTAGTTACTATAGTTAGTTATTTGGGGGTCAGCAAGGTCAATATCTCAGACAGTTCTTAGAAGTGCTAAATATGACCTCCTGTTCACCTTCTTCTTGAAGGAAGTTTTGAAGTATACCCAAGGTGTGAGTGGATAAGAAGCTTACTGATGATGCTGTAGTTAAAACTACCATCAGGAATTTGATATCCCTCCAAGGAAATTTCTTTCTGCTTGAATCTGTTGGATTGGCATGAACTCCCTTCAGTGGTTAATTACGTTTGTGGGATATATAAGGCCCAATCTTAGTGATACAGAACCTTTGACACTTCCAATGACTTTGTCATTTTCTAAGGAAAATTAATCTGTTTATGGTATTTATCTTAGCCTGTGGTTTATACTGACAAATTTGAATAAAATATTGGACTTTCCTGCCCTCCATTTGTAAACTTTCTTTTTGGTGGGTGGGTTGAGGAATTTGGGAAACACATTATTCACACAACACTTAAAACAGTGCTATATTTTCTAATATGTTTCTTTCTGGTAGACAAGTAGTCACTTGAGATACCCAGAATACTCAAGATACTGTCATAGTTCAAGGTCCTTGCAACCAAGGCAAACACTAAGTGCTTTTAGCACAAGGACAATTCAGATATACATAGTTGGGTCTGTGTACTAAATAATTTTTCCTCATTTTCTTTCTTCTGAAATATGGCTGAATTTAAAACAAAACAAAACAGTACATTTTGTATATGATCATATCTCTTCTAGTTGGTTTCATTTCTTTCTGAGAGGGATGGCTCATATTAATATTTCAAACTTCCTCTTTAAGGTCTAGATTGGGAGAATTCCTATTGTAGCAGTGAATGACAAAATGACTGCTTGAAAGGAACATGCTGGAGGACATGGCATCATGAAGGAAAAATGAGCAACATTGCATAACTAAGAGGAAGGGCAATGCAATCCTGACATAAAGTTGCCTTGTCTGTACAGATAATAATTAGGCACTAATAATAATAATAATAATAATAATAATAATAATAACCTTTATTTATACCCCGCTAACATCTCCCAAAGGACTAGGTGCGGCTTACAAGAGGCCGAGGCCCAACACATCAATAAAACAACAACATAACAAATACAACAATAAATAAACTCATAAAACAAGCAATAAACATTAAAACAATAGCAATAAACAAATCACTTGTGCTGTCAGAAATTTTCTTCTGTTTATGGAACTGTTTTATGTGGCATGATTTCAGATGTCTTACAGCTGAGAGCTTGTCCACAGATCCTCTCTGCAGTGCTAAGATCTACTATTATAAGATGACAGAGCAGGTATGGGGTACGGAAGGAGCCAAGCTATGTAAACACAAAACACACACAGTCCAGGGACCCAACTACAAAGCCAACATAAAGTTAGCCTAGAGCAGGCAAGGGAAAACCCAGCCCTATAGGCTGCCTTGGCCTTTCTCTCAGCATGCGGACATGGCAGCCCACCATGTCCCAGGATGAGAGGAGGGCTGAGGCACACGGCTTTGTGAAGCTCTCCTGAGAACCCTAAGCAGTTGCATGTGAAACCTCCCCCACTCCCATGCTTTTAGGGACAGCAGAATTTAGATTTAATTTTGCACTATCATTGTGATTAAGTAGAGGCTCCTGTCTAAAGGAGGGGAGGTAAAAACATACTGTGCTAGAGGATTAGCCTTCTTTTGACTGAAACTTTAAAAGAAATAGGAGCCAATTTTGTTCACTAGTGGACAATAGATTCAGGTATTTAATATAAAATGCTTATGATTTCCAAAACAATTTGATTTTTGTTACAATACAAGGAGAAAATGGGGAAAAGTCATTATTGTCTCCTTGACATATCACAGGAGCAGACAGATTGGTTAAATATATAAATTATTTGTTGTGATTTTATGCCCTATAATCTAAACCAAATCAAAATGATTATGTACGATATAGCATGATTATGCATTTATGAGTAATCTTAGAAATCTTTAGTTTTCCTACAATGTCATGGTCCTAAAATAATTCCCATCAGGATTTTTGTTCATAACTCATCAGGTTCATATGCACATATAATGCCAAGAGGAAAAATTTAGTTAAGATGCTAAAATGGAAATGTAGAGTTACTTGAAGTTTGAGGTTTAAAATGCAACTCTAGCTGACTGGAAGCAAGAAGACATGAGCTTGCCAAATGTTCTCCGTAAAGCAGATGGAGAGGTAAGTAACAATCTTTCTAAAGTCATTTAGCTCATTATTTATTTATTTATTTATTTGGGGTTCTTGTACCCCGCCCTTCTCACCCCGAAGGGGACCCAGGGCGGCTTACAACTGCAAGGCGCACTTAGACGCCTGCCACACAAAACAATCATCACAAAAATATAACAGTACAAATTCCCACACTTCAACATTATCCAATAAAAACAATAAAATGATAAAATCAGTAAAACAATACAAACCTAGATCTTCCTCCTACCCATCAGTGTACATTAACTCAAAGATCTGTTTTTGGTTCCATTTCGACAATCCTGCTGATCGTACACATCTGATTGTCTTATTTGGTTGTCTTATCTAATTGCCTGGTTGCCCAAAGGCCTGGTTCCACAGCCATGTCTTCACCCTCCTCCTGAAGGAGAGGAGGGTTGGTGCTGTTCTGATTTCCCCTGGGAGTGAATTCCACAGGTGGGGGGCCACCACTGAGAAGGCCCTGCTTCTCGTCCCCACCAGCCTCACTTGTGAGAGTGGTGGGGTCGAGAGCAGGGCCTCCCCAGATGATCTCAAACTCCGAGGTGGGACGTAAAGGGAGATACGTTCAGACAGATACACTGGACCAGAACCGTATAGGGTTTTGTAGGTTAAGACCAGCACCTTGAATTGTGCTCGGAATTGAACCGGCAGCCAGTGGAGCTGGCACAACAGGGGGGTGGTATGCTCCCTGTATGTCGCTCCGGTGAGCAATCTGGCTGCCGCACGCTGGACTAGTTGGAGTTTCCGAACAGTCTTCAAGGGCAACCCCACGTAGAGTGCGTTGCAGTAGTCTATCCGGGATGTAACAAGAGCGTGGACCACCATGGCCAGATCAGACTTCCCAAGGTACGGGCAAAACTGGTGCACAAGTTTTAATTGCGCAAAAGCTCTCCCAGCCACCGCCGAGACTCATTCTTCTGAGCATCCATAACCACTCAGAGTTACTTTTGAAATTAACTTTATCACAGCATTATATAGGACTACTCTTCAAGTTAATCAGTGAATCTTGCTATTTTCCCATTAGAACATGGTAGAAATAATTAAAACCTTTCTCATTTTCTTGCATGTTTTGTTTTTAGGGGATTTCATGTATAGCAAAGATTGTAAGGATATTTTTTTTTGGGGGGGGGGGGGATATTTAAGACCTATGATAATTTATCTTTCCCACCTCTAAGACCAGGGGTTCTCAAATTTTTAAAGCAGAGAGCCAGTTCCTAGTGCTTCAGACTGTTGGGGACAGACAGACTATAGTTTGAAAAAAAATGCTATGCACACTGCACATGTCTTATTTGTAGTGCAAAAAGAACACAAAATAACAATACGGTATTTAAAATGAAGACCAGTTTTAACTAACATAAACTTATCAGTATTTTAATGAGAAGTGTGGGCCTGTTTATGGATGATGAGATAGTCAAGTTAATTAGGATTGCTGTTGTTGTGTGCCTTCAAGGTCTTTAAGACTTAGGTGGCCATAAGTCTAAAGTTTTGGGTGGGGGTTGGGTAAATGACTTTGGAAGGCTGCATCTGGCCCATTTGCCTGAGTTTGGGGATCTCCAAGAAAATTAAGAATTTCCATTTAAAAATAGGACTTATTTGTACATTGGAGGCACACTTTTCCTAAATCTCCTCAATTACATTAATATCCCCGCCTAATAAAGTAATGAGTTCTACATCTGCAGATGATCTAATTACCACATAAAATGGTGCTTACATATGGCTAAGTATGCCCTGGAAAACACATCTGTTCCATAAATTGATTAACATTATTTCAGCAAAAAGGAAGGGATGAAGTTGTATTTTGGTCCACAGTACAGTCTTACTTCCTCAAAGGCATCTTTGCGTAGCCCCACAATACTCACTTTGACATTTTATTGGCATATTGGGCATAAGGATCAATAGTCAAATTATGGAGGAAAAGTAGAAATCCCTTAATGAAAGTCATAGATCTAAGCTCCTGCTCTCTGTCTGACACTAACTTAAGTACCTCCCAGTGACACTCAAAAGCTATATCAGCTTCTATTCTTGAACATCCACTAGAGAACATAGCCTGTTCCAGCCTCAGAAAAACAAAAGTTTTACCCAGTGCTTCTCATTAACCACATTCCCCTTGACTGACAAATACTCCATATCTGCTTGTCTTCATATTGTAATAGACTGGTCCCATATGAAAAAAAATCACCCAAAAAATAATGTAGATTTGCATAGTGTATAGCCTGACTTGCTGGGCAGGGCTGCCTTATATAATCAATTTAAGCCTTGTTCCCCTCACCATTGTCCTGGTATATGGCGATTACTGTTGACCTCTATCCTGGGGAGGTCGGCAAGATGATCTCTTCATGATCTCTTCATATCCACTGCCCTATAGTGGTGGTGGTGGTGATTGTGTGTTGGGGGGGGGGGTGCAATTCTATTAAAAGTGATTTTTTTCACAGAACATGTTTCAATGTGCACATAATCTTTGAAAAAAACATCTTTTTCACAAATGGAAAGAAAATTACTAGAATTAGTCATGGTCTGCATGTATGACCTCAAATAGCATTGTTCTATAACTTTTTCTTGCCACAGGAAATGCTTTTAACTTTGATCTAGAACACATTGCACTGGCTAAAATCTTTTGTCATGGCTTCAAATTTAAGTATGTTACTTTTGCCAATCCTGGTAAATAATGAATACCTTATATATCCTTGCAAACATAAACTTGATGCACTAACTAAGCTATAGGAGCCACAGTGGCGTAATGAGTTAAGCTCTTGTGCCAGCTGAACTGCTGACCTAAAGGTTGGCAGTTCAAATCTGCAAGATGGGGTGAGCTCCCATCTATCAGCTCCAGCTTCCCATGCAGGGATATGAGAAAAGCCTCCCACAGGGGACTTCCGGTGGACATGGCGACGGGATAGCCTCGTCGAGAGGGAGCTCCCGACGAGGACCAGCGTTGGGTGGTTAGGTAGAGCTAAAAAAGCTCCCCCCTTTGCCGGATTGAGTGCAAAGGTGTCGTGAACCCCAAGGACGCTCGAGGCCCCAAAGATTTCTCCCCCCTCAAGGAGGAGAAGTCGAGAGGGTCCGAGCGGGAAGGGGAAGCGAGCCACCCCGCAAGGATCAAGCCGCGAGGCTTGTCTAACCGCCGCCAAAACCACTCAAAATAGAAGAAGAGGAAGATAGAAGAAACCCCGGCTGGGGAAAGGAAAAAAGAAAGACCCCAACCCCAGGTAACGGGAAGGTGTTCCCAAATTAATAATATCTGAAGGAAGGGAGGAACGGAGGGAAGAGAAAGACAAGGAAGGCTGAAGAAGGAACAAACAATAAGAAATAAGAATAAAGAATACAGAATCAGAAAACAAAGACAATCAAGGAACATAAATTATATAAATTATATGTAGGTGATTTGATAACTTGGGCAAACTGGACTAAATTGGATAAGTGGAAATATGGCGAAAATAGATTAAATTAATGGAAAATAAGTTGATCTATGGAAATTAATCTCTAATTTTTATATATATATTATAATTTACTACAAAAGAAGTAAGGAGGATAAAGAGCCCCCCATGCAATCTTAGGGGAGGCTCCCTTTGGAACCAGAGACGGAAGAAAGAAAGATAAACAACACCGACCTTGACGCCATTATTGTTGAGTCTACCCCAGCCTTCTCTATAAACAATCTGGCTGCATGAAATAAAGGAAGTGACGGAACAGGAACAGGAAGGCAGGAGACTCTGGAGGACTAAGAAAAGAGAGGAACCAAGAAGGGTCGGAAAGGAGTGAAGGAGGAAGTGACGGGGCGGAAGGAGAGCTGGCGCCATCTTGGATCATAGAGAAAAAACGTTATAGACTGGCAGAGAAGGAATTTGTGCATCTGGAAGACAGGGAGAATTGGAGGAGCAAAGGAGTGGCGGAGCAAGCATAAGAGTCATAAATAGAAGTGACAGAGAGGAGATACGAGGACGAGAAGAAGACGACGACGGACAAGGAAGAGAAGAAGACGGCGACGGACCAGGAAGAGAAGAAGACGACGACGGACCAGGAAGAGAAGAAGACGACATCGGACCAGGAAGAGAAGCAGATGAAAGTTACTATAATAGGGAGGAGAACTGGATGACAAACAATCATTGAAGGAACATACATAAAGAGGAATAGATAAGTAAAGGACTAATTTCAAATTTTGGTGCTCCCAAGTGGGGGAAAAGAGTTTGTGTTTCCTATCAGAAATTTGGTATTTGGTATAGAAATTTTATATTTGTGATAAATTGATAACCCATTGTAGCCATTATATTATTATATGAAATTGATTCCAGACAATATAGTGTCATATCCTTTTTAAGGGGGGAAATTAGAATAAAATAAATAAAATTAATTAAAATTAGTGAAAGTATTAGATTTTAAACTTTAGTGGGTAGATATATTATGAGTGAATGAATTAACTTTATAATTTGTTAACAATTGAATAATTGAAGACCTTTAAGAAGTAAGAAGAAGAAATTGGTTTACATCACAATCAATTACGAAATTAAATTAAATTGATGGACTTTCGCTTTGAAAATTAATACTATAATTGATAATAGATGAAATTAGAATAAAGATTTTTGGGAAATAAGAGGCAATTGGGAAATGACAACTCCAGGTAAAGCAGAGTCAAGAAGAGGATCATTGGATATAAATCCTAAAATGGACAACCTTTTAAAAGAGATCAAAAAGATATCGGAGAAACAAGATGCGTTGAAAACAGAATTGAAGGAGGAAATGAAGACTAAACATGAGGAGTATTATAAGAAACAAGAAGGAATAATTACCAAAATGACAGAAGAATTTAAAGTAATGAAAACAGAAATAAAAGAGGAATTTGGACAGATAAGGAAAGATATAACACAGCTGGATGGAGAAGTAAAGGAATTGAAAGCCTCTAAAGAGAAAATTGAAGGAACACAAAAGGAGATGACACAAAAAATAAAAGGATTGGATAGACAAAGGGAAAAAATAGAACTAGAACAAGAAAGACTACTGCAAATGCAAATGGATTTTCAATTGAGACTCAGAAATATAATGGAAGATGACAAAGAAGATGTAAGATTATTGATAATCAAAATTCTGGCGGATTGCTTGGAATGTGAGGGAGATGAATTAGAACAGGAAGTGGACCAAGTCTACAGGATATCATCATTTTATTCTAGAAGAAATAAGACAGACAGAGACGTGATAGTGAAATTTACAAGAAAGAAGGTACGAGATGATGTGCTCTATAACAATAATAAAAAACCAATCTTTTACAAAGGAAAGAAAATTGCGGTTCTGAAGGAATTCCCACAGGCAACCTTATCAAGAAGAAGAAAATATTTTTTCTTAACAGAAGAATTGAAGAAAAGAATGATAAGGTTCAGGTGGGAAAGAAAAGAAGGGATAATGGTGACATACAAGGAAGAAAGATACTGGTTGACAACAGAACATAAGGCCAAGATTTTTTATGAAAAACTTATGAAAGAGAAGGAAGGAGATGAAGAGCAAGGAGAAGAGGAAGAAGAAGAAGAACCAGGAGAAGAAGAAGAGGAAGAGGAAGCAGAGATAGAGGAAGGTGAAGAAAGAAGATTATCTACACCAAGGAAAGGAGTAAAGGCAAAAAAGGCAAGATATAAATCACCAAAGGATTATGGCTTTTTAGGAAAAGAACCAAAACCACAGAGAATGACACCACGGAAAAAGGAAGAAAAAGGAGGTCAGAGTTCGGAACAATCGGCAACTGGAACAATGGAATTGGCTTTTGGCGACACAGGATTGGGACCAGATAAGGATAAATAAAATGATGGAGAGACAAATAAAATGTTTTTCGAATAATATTAATGGTATGAACTCCCCCCAAAAACGGAAGAGAGTATGGAGGAGCCTGAAGAAACAGAACTTTGATGTAATAATGTTACAGGAAACGCACATCTGTGATAAACATGTGGCACACCTTCCGAATAAAAAATTAGGAAAGGAATATTATTCGGCCTATGAAAAAAAGAAAAGAGGAGTGGTTACATATGTAAAGGACTCAATAGACTCAGAATTGGCATTTAGAGATACAGAAGGAAGATGTGTGGCAGTGAAAATAATAATTGGAGATTCCAAAATATTGGTTTGTAATATATATGCTCCCAATGGACCGAAGAGAAAATTTGCTGAATTCTTAAATACTAAGTTAAAAGAAACAGAATTTGATGAACTGATCTTGGCAGGAGATTTTAATGGGGTCGTCGATTGTCAGATAGATAAAAGTTTGAAGAAAAAGAAGTTTAAGGGAGGGAAACTCCCTCAGAAATTCATGGATTTACAAAAAGACTTCGACCTTGAAGATGTATGGAGAATTAGAAATAAAGATAAAAGAGACTTTACCTTCTTCTCGAATAGACATCAATCCTGGTCTAGAATTGATATGGTTTGGATTACTAAGAACCTCTCTACTAAAGTGAAAGAGATTAATATTCTGCCACGAGACTTATCAGATCACTGCCCTCTGGAAATGGTGGTAAATCAAAAAAATTATCATAGAAAATGGAGATTAAATGAGAACTTAATAAAAACGGAAGATGACAAAGAATATTTCAAGAAGTTAATCCAGGACTATTTACAAATAAATAGATTAGATTCAATGGAGCCACGAGTGGTTTGGGATGCCTTTAAGGCAGTCATGAGAGGGCATTTTATTCAACAAGGAGCAAGAAGGAATAGAGAGAGAAATAAAAGAATAAACGAGTTGAGGGCAGAAATAGCAGTAAAAGAAATGGAGTTAAAGAAAAACCCATCTAAACGAATAGAGAAACAATTGGTGATATTGAAACAGGAAAAAAATCATGTGGAGCTGGAATTCCAATCAAGACAGATGAAATTTCTAAAGCAACAGGCTTTTGAAAATGCTAACAAACCGGGTAAATGGTTGGCAAACCAGGTTAGAAAAAAGAGGCAAATCAATCATATTGCTAAAATAAGTACTAAGGACAAGGATTTGAAAACGGATAAAGAAATTTTGGAGGAGTTTCGGACTTTCTATACACAATTATATACAAAGGAGGACATAAAGAAAGAGGATATTATGGAATATATTGGACAAATGAAACTGGATAAAATAACAGATGAAGATAGAGAAGAATTGAACAAAGAAATAACAGAAGAGGAAATTGAGAAAGCTATAAGTAAAATGAATGCAGACAAAGCCCCGGGACCGGATGGGTTTACGGCAGGATTTTATAAAACGTTTAAACAGCAGTTGATACCCATTTTTAAAGTTATAGCGAATGAAGCTTTAAAATATCGAAAGGTTCCAGACTCCTGGAAGGAGGCAGAAATAACTGTGATACATAAAGAAGGATCACTGGAAAACGATATCAAAAATTACAGGCCGATCTCCTTGTTAAATATGGATTATAAATTGTTTGCAAATATTATGGCCACAAGATTAAAAATTTTTTTAAGCAAGTGGATTGGCGAAGAACAAACAGGTTTTCTTCCAAATAGACATATGAAAGAAAATATACGCAACGTTCTAGACCTTTTGGAATATTATGAGACTAATCATCAAAAAGAATTTGCCCTTTTGTCAATAGATGCTGAGAAAGCATTTGACAATTTGAATTGGGATTTCTTCAAGATTTTGATACAAGAGTTGGATATGGGAGAGAAATTTAATAATGCAATTAATGCTATTTATGAATTTCAAAAAGCTAAGGTAAAAGTGAATGGGCAAGTGACTCAAGAATTTGAAATCACGAAAGGCACGAGACAAGGTTGTCCACTCTCCCCATTAATTTTTGTTATGGCAGTGGAGATCCTGATGAAGAAAATCAGAGAAGATGAAAAGATTAAAGGAGCAAAAATTGGTAAATTTGAATACAAAATACGAGCGTTTGCAGATGATTTAATAGGTACAATTGAAAACCCGGAGAAAAATTTACAAAGTTGGATTAACAAAATAGAAGATTTTGGAAAGGTGGCAGGTTTTAAGATGAACATGAAGAAAACTAAACTTTTATTTAAGAATGTGAATAAGGAGAAACAAATAAAGATCCAACAACAGGTTGGAATAGAAGGTGTTAAGAAAATTAGATACCTAGGAGTCTGGATCACAGCCAGAAATGGACAACTTTTAAAGAATAATTATGAATTAGTTTGGAAGAAGGTCCAAAAGGATTTGCAGAACTGGGACCGGCTGAAACTATCTCTTCTGGGCAGAATATCCTTGATAAAAATGAATGTATTACCAAAATTTATGTTTTTGTTCCAGAATATACCGATAATAAGAAGTCAAACGCTGTTCAAACAGTGGAAGAAAGACTTAATGAAATTTGTTTGGAAAGGAAAAAGACCAAGAATTAATTATGTGAACTTAATAGATAAGAAAACAAGAGGAGGATTGGGATTTCCCGATCTGAAGACTTATCATGAGGCCTGCGCACTGTCCTGGATCAGGGATTGGATGACTTTAGACAAAGAGAAGTGCCTAAACTTAGAAGGTTATGACTTAAGAGTGGGATGGCACGCGTATATATGGTATAACAGAGAGGTGAAGGAGAAAAATTTCGGTAATCATTTCGTGCGAGCCTCCCTATTACGGACATGGATGAGGTATAAAGCTCTTTTTTATAAGACAACACCATTATGGATCTCAGCAATGGAGGCGCATCAAAGAAGACTACTAGGATGGAGGACATGGCCAAGATACAAGGATATATTGGTGAAGGGAACAACAGAGATGAAACCATTTGAACAATTAAAGACTTTATTTAGCAATATAACTTGGCTAAATTACCTACAAATTAAAGATTATTTTAAACAAGACCAAAAAATAGGCTTCGATTGGAATGAGAATACATGGGATAGAATACTAAAAACACAAAGGAAAACGGTTACAATATTATATAATAAATTGCTCCAGTGGATGACAGAAACAGAACAAGTGAAAACCTCTATGATTAAATGGGCAGAAAATATAAGAAGGCCCATCCACTTTGGGGAATGGGAAAGGATATGGAATAAAAAATTGAAATATACATATGCTATGGATTTAAAAGAAAATTGGTATAAAATGTTTTATAGGTGGTATTTAACTCCGAGTAGACTGAGCCATATGTATCAAAATATATCAGATAAGTGCTGGAAATGTAGTGAGCAAGTAGGCACTTTCTACCACATGTGGTGGACGTGTAAAGAAACAACAAAGTTCTGGTCTATTATCCATGAGGAATTACAAAAAATATTAAAGAAAAGCTTTAAGAAGAAACCGGAATATTATCTTCTGGGATTTACAGATGATGACTGTAAATTGGATGAGAAAGAAGATAAATTATTCACTTACTGCACAACGGCGGCTAGGATGGTTTTTGCCAAATATTGGAAGAATGGTGAGGTCCCGAGTATTGAAGACTGGTGGAAGAAAATTAAAGAAATAAGAGACATGGACGAATTAACTTTTTTGTTGAGAAGAAATGAAGGAAGAGTTTTGAGGAGGACAGATTGGTCCCTGATATATGATTATGAGAAGAAAGCTGAAAAAACAATGGGATAAGAATAGATAATTAAGGTGAAGAAATATTCTGAAAAGATCCTGAGGTTGGAGTGGAAGTCATTTTAGAATAGTTTGAGTAGTTGTTTTGTATGTATTAGATGTTAGTTAGATATGGTGGGTTTTTTTGTTCTTTTCTGTGTGTACCTATCCCTTTCCTACTGATCTATCTTCTTGTTTTTTGTTCCCCCTCTTTCCTTGTGTGGATTGTGAAAAACTTAATAAAAATCATTTAAAAAAAAAAGAAAAAAAAAAAGAAAAGCCTCCCACAGGATGGTAAAACATCCGGGTGTCCCCTGGGTAACGTCCCTGCAGATGGCCAATTCTCTTAAACCAGAAGTGACTTGCAATTTTTGAAGTCGCTTCTCTCCCCCCCCCCCCTCTCTCTCTCACACACACACATAAAACTAGGCAATATTTCAAACTTGGTACAACAAGAACTACTTTCAAACTTTTTCCTAAACAACAACATTGGCCCCATGTTCAACACTGCCTGAATCCAATAGACATGTTTTCCCCCTTTTCTTCGTTTCTCTGGGTCAGAGCCATTACATTTGACTCTGCTCCTCTTGTACTTCCTCTGGTGATTAAAAGGCTGCTACTTCTCCTGTTCTTTCTTCTTTCTTTGTGGACACTTTTTAATTAAATGGTTAATGTTGCCACATTCAAAACACCTCCTTGCATGGCACACAGCTGGGAACTTCTCTGCATCATTGGGATTTTTTCTGCTCAATAGAACACTCCTGGACAAATTCCAGGTGTTTCTCTTGTTCCAACAATCTCTCAGACTCACAGTCCAGGGTTACATCTATCTCTGGTACATTCTGCATTGTATACACAAAATTGTTCTATCTTTTGTTCAAAGAAAATAGGAGAATAAATGCTTCATGCATTTCTGGAAATGTCAATCATGCCTTCTAACGCCAGAAACTATTACCTTAATTTTTGTAAATGCTCTGACACACTTTCACCCCTTTTTAGATTTAAATTCACCAGAGTGTCATACAGGGAGCATACTACCCCCTGCTATGTCAGCTCCACTGGCTGCCAATCCACTTCTGAGCACAATTCAAAGTGCTTGTCTTGGCCTATAAAACCCTATACGGTTCCAGCTCAGCTTGCTTGTTTGAACGTATCTCCCTCTACATCCCACCCCGTAGTTTAAGATCATCCGAGGAGGCCCTGCTCTCAGCCCCACCAGCTTCACAAACACATTTGGCTTCACTTAGCAATAGAACCTTTAGCTAACCTAATTAGATCAAACAAAAGCATAAAAGGATATAAGATAGATAGAGAAGAAATAAAAATAAATTTATATGCGGATGATGCAGTTGTCCTTATAGGCTCAATAGAGGATTCGGTAAAGGAAATAACAAAAGAAATGAAAAAAATTGAAAATATTTCAGGCCTAACCATTAATACTGAAAAATCAGAAATTCTACTTTAAAACATTAACTGGAAGGAGATAAAAGAAACCCAATCTATTCTAGGGGTGAAACTGGGAGAAAAAGTTAAAACACCTATGTGTTTATATACCAAAAATTTAAATAATATAACCCAGATAAATTATAACCAATTATGGAAGAAAGTAAGTAAACAAATCAACAATTGGAAAAATGGAATTGGGACATAACAGCAGGGGTCAAGGTATATAAAATGATGATAATATCCAACTTTTTATACTTATTTCAAAGCTTCCCATTTAGCATTCCACCTAAAATAATAAAGAAATGGGATAATTCAATTAAAACATGGGTAGTAGGTTCCAGCAAAACTAGAATTACTAACACAATATATTTTTTTCTACACAAGAAAATGGAGGCTGAGGAGCACCTTGCCTCCAGAACTACTTTGAAGCCTGCCAACGGGCCAGGTTACTTGAATTGGACATTGGAGAGCCTAAAAGATTGGTCACAATAGATAAAACTAATAAACGGATGGGAATATGGATCATGTTTTATGGGGGAAATCGGAGAAAAAGACCTTAAAAAATTGTGGCCCTTTGGCAACAACAATGGTATGTTGGGGAAAATGGCAAGATAAACTTCCATTAAATAAAACAGACAAGCTCGCAATAGGATCCATAGAGAACAGAAAACCCCAGTTATACCGAAATATACTTTAAAAAAATTAGAACAGAACGGTATAACAAAGATTGAGGACTTACTGAAAGTGGATTAAACCATAATACAATGGAAGGAAATAAAAGATAAGTGCGGGCACGGAAATTGGCTACAATGGGGAGGGCTGTCCAAAAAGTTAACAGAATGGAAGAGCAAGGAAAGCTCAGAAACAAATCTTGACAAAATAATAAAATGGAAAGTTGAGAAGGGGAAAGGAATCATGGGATTCATATACAAAATAATCACAGAAATACAATACAACACAAAATATACCCTGATAGAAGTCTGGAAGGAGGAATTAAATTGTAGTGAGAGAGAAATAGACAATTAGATAAAATCAATCAATAAAATAAAACATCTAAAGATTAAGGAAATGCAATGAAAAATAATGACAAAATGGTATAGAACTCCCATGCAATTGGCATATATTACAAGAACCTGCCCAAAACTATGTTGGCATAGTTTTGGAAACACTGGAACATACACCCACATGTGATGGGAATGTGAAAAAAATACAAAATAATTAAGAAGGAAATGGGGGGACTATTGGGAATAAATATAGAATGGAACAAGACTCCATTTTTCATTCAAAAAATGGAGGACAAAGGGGAATTTAAAGAATGGGAGGAAATAATAAAATACATGATGGATGCAATCAAAGCCTGAGTTGCCCTAGGCTGCAAGGACCACAAGAAATAGGATATAAAAACTTGGTATAAATATCTAGCCGACTACTTACTCCAAGATTATATTAGTGAAAGGAAAAGTTATTATAAGATGGGCCAAATCAAAAGGACCTGGGAGGCAAAATGGAAGGGCCTCATTTCCAGAATAAAGGAGAAAGATAGATATAAGGAGTTAAATAAGACTATCCTCATGACTGAACAATTGTAATAAGTATAGCAAGAGTAGTAAACTGTTCCTGGGGGGTGGCGATGGGGATGTGGTGGTGGTGGGAGTGGGGAAAAATACTTGTATTTTGACTGCTGAATTTTGAAGATTGTATGTGTGTGTGTGTGTGTGTGTGTGTGTGTGTGTATATAAGCAAAAAATGTGTTTGGCGGGGACGAGGGACAGGGCCTTCTAGATTATGACTATGGAACTTTGGACAGCAGGCATGAAAGCACCTCGGATGTGAAATTGGACTGGATGTGACTTTTGGCTTGATAATAATGTTTTTAGATTGTTTTTAACTGACTGTTACTTTACTGTTTAAACTCTGTTTATATTTATTGTATATGTTTTTTACGTGTCGCCACTGAATTGCCGCCGGTGTAAGCCACTCTGAGTCCCTCCTAGGGTGTTGAGAAGGGCGGGGTAGAAATGTTAGAAATAAATAAATAAATAAATTCTAAAAATATCATGTCAGAATGATTTTGATACCTGCAGTCTCTGCCTGGTAAACACTATGCAGACACTCCCAACAATCTCTGGCTGATATAACATTTCTGGGATAAACTAACTTAGCATCTTTTTTTAGATATTGTGGGAAGAGCTACTCAGTACCTCAAATGTGCATTCTCCTTCCCCCCCCCCCCCCAAAAAAAAGGATACTTCTAAAACCTGAGCATTAGAGATGAGCACAATTTTGTTTTCCTGTACCGTATTCAAATGATTTGGTGAATTTGGTTGTTGAATGCATGAAAAGCCTGGCGCTAAAAAGAGCTAACAATGGGGACCAATGGGGCTGAGCAGCACTCTACCTGATGCGGAGGCAGTGGCATGGGGACAGGGCAGCCTTGCTAATCAGGAAAGCTGTGGCTCCACCTTTGCTTTCTTCCCCAGCAGGCTCCTCAATCTCTTCCCCTTTCTCGAAGGCCCTCTCCCCATGCCCATTTGAGACAAATGGGAACTCGCTTTCCCAGCAGCACTTTGTGCAACACAAGCATTGAAGAAACTTTGAGATCCCTTCCAGGGCATGGTGGGAGTTGAGGCTTTTCTCTCTGTGTGTTTCTTCCTTTCTTTCTTAGGCAATCAAAGGCCTGGTTGACTGTGTCTGTCCATTCTCCTTACCTCTTGTGGTGTGCACTTGGGATTTCAATTCCCAGACCACCCCCCTTTGTGGTTTTTTAAAATTAAAAACATTATGGTAAAAATTTAAAAAATTCCAGAAACTCAATGGATTGGTGAAGCGTTTTGAAACTTGGCAGGCTTTCAGTAGAACATGTGTCCTATAAGTGAGGTGAGGTTCGTGGTGATAGGCCTAAAAATGATGGAGAAATTAGTCTCTAAATTTTCCCCATTGGCACGAATGGACCGAGCCTTCCTGCATCAAAATGGAAACCCCTCCTGAATTCAGGAAGTTCCCCAAAAACAGATCAGGGGGCAGACAAAAACCGGACACTGAAAATGCCATGGTTTTTTGCCAAATTGCACATCCCTACAGAGCATACTTCCATGACCACTTTGTCACTGGATGCCTTTTGCCCAGAGAAGGTGCTCGGGCAGCACCCATACACAAATCTACAGGGTAGAATAGAAAGCTGGTGATGAGCTCCCAAATTTCGGGTGATGAAGAAGATATACACATATGATCCAGGATGGTAACATTCGCCGTGTCTATATTTTAAATGGAGTTTGAGTGCTAAGTCTGCTTTCTGTCCCTTCTTCAGACAAAGAAGGGTGGTCAGAAAGCAATGCTTCTTCAGGCAAACAGGATGATAGTTGCCATAACCTTTTTAAAAGACAAAAAAAATGGCCCTCTGTTGGGGGTGCTTTGAAGGTGATTTTCCTGCTTCTTGGCAGGGGCTTAGACTGGATGGCCCATGAGGTCTCTTCTATTTATTTATTTATTATTTATTTGGGGTGCTTCTACCCCGCCCTTCTCAACCCCCTAGGGAGGACTCAGGGCGGCCCACAAAAGGCACAATTCGATGCCTAACAATTACAACATACAATGCAATATACAATACACAAATTTAACACATAATATCACAGTTATAACTGATTAAAACAATCAGACAATAAACTAGCAGCAATTAAAAATACATCTTGTGGTCAGTGTTCACCAAGTCCAAGTCCGTAAACCATTTAGCATTGTCATTGTCCTTTCCTACTCTGGTCATTATTGGTTGTCTTTGTCCATCTGCCAGCCTACCCGAAGGCCTGGTCCCACATCCAGGTTTTTAGCTTCTTCCTGAAGGAGAGGAGGGATGTTGATGTCCTAATATCCACGGGGAGTGCATTACACAGGCGAGGGACCACCACCGAGAAGGCCCTGTCCCTCGTCCCCACCAGTCTCACTTGAGATAAAGGTGGGGCCGAGAGCAGGGCCCCCTCAGCAGATCTTAAACTCCGAGGTGGGACGTAGAAGGAGATACGTTCAGACAGGTACGCTGGGCCAGAACCGTAAAGGGTTTTGTAGGTCAAAGCCAGCACTTTGAATTGTGCTCGGAACTGGATCGGCAGCCACTGGAGCTGACATAGCAGGGGGGTGGTATGCTCCCTGTATGACGCTCCAGTGAGTAATCTGGCCGCCGCCCGTTGAACTAATTGAAGTTTCTGAACAGTCTTCAAAGGCAACCCCACATAGAGCGCGTTGCAGTAATCTATTCGGGATGTAACAAGAGCGTGGACCACCGTGGCCAGATCCGACTTCCCAAGGTACGGGCGCAACTGGTGCACAAGTTTTAATTGTGCAAAATCTCTCCCAGCCACTGCTGAGACCTGGGGTTCCAGGCTCAGCGATGAGTCCAGGATCACTCCCAAGCTGCGAACCTGCATCTTCAGGGGGAGTGTAACCCCATCTAACACAGGCTGTAACCCTATACCCTGTTTGGCCTTACGACTGACCAGTAGGACCTCTGTCTTGTCTGGATTCAATTTCCATTTGTTAGCTCTCATCCAGTCTGATACAGTGGCCAAACACCGGTTCAAGGTCTGGACAGCCTCCTTGGTGACAGGTGAGAAGGAGTGACAGATTTGGACATCATCTACGTAGACATAACATCAAAACTCCGAATGGTCTCTCCCAGTAGCTTCATGTAGATGTTAAACAACATGGGGACAGAATTGATCCCTGTGGGATCCCACACAACAACGGTTGTGGGGCCAAACAGGTGTCACCAAGTAACACCTTCTGAGACCGTCCCTCGAGGAAGGACTGGAGCCACTGCAATGCAGTACCCCCAAGTCCCATATCCTCAAGGCGTCCCAGAAGGATACCATGGTCAACGGTATCGAAGGCCGCTGAGAGGTCCAGCAGAATTAACAGGGACACACTCCCCCTGTCAAGCTCCCGGCGAAGATCATCTACCAAGGCGACCAAGGCTGTCTCAGTTCCATGTCTCTGCCTAAAGCCAGACTGTGCCGGATCTAGATAATCAGTGTCTACCAGAAATCCCTGGAGTTGTGTTGCCACCACACGTTCTACGACTTTGCCCAAAAAAGGGGAGATTGGATACTGGCTGATAGTTGTTGAATCGAGTAGGGTCCAGTGATGGCTTTTTCAACAGCGGTTTTATAACAGCTTGTTTTAAGCTCGCTGGAAACTTTCCTTCCTGTAAGGAGGCATTAACCACCACCTTTACCCACTCCGCCAATCCCCCCCTGGCTTCTTTTATCAGCCAGGATGGGCAGGGGTCTAGGATGCATGTGGTGGGTCTCACTTCTCCAAGGATCCTGTCCACATCCTCAAGCTGAACCAATTGAAATGAATCCAATAAAACCGGACAAGCAGGTATTCGTGTTACATCCTCAGAGACCGCAGTTAACATGGCGTCGAAGTCAGACTGGATTAACGCAACTTTATCCGCAAAGAACCGAGCATATGCTTCACAGCGAGCCACTGAGTCGTCAGGGATCTTGCACTTAGGCGGATTTAATAGTCCTCTGACGACTCGGAATAGCTCAGCTGGACGATTCTTTGCGGATGCAATATTGGCAGCAAGAAATAGTTTCTGTGCCGCCACTATTGCCATGCCGTAGGACCTTAGAAAGGTATTCAGACATGTTTGGGTTAATTTGGTAGGCTCCTGACGCCACACGCACTCTAGCCTCCTCTTCTCTCGCTTCATTGCCACCAGCTCCTCAGTGAACCAAGGGGCCGGTTTAGCTCTGTTACTTCAGAGGGGGCACTCCGGAGCAATTGTATCAATTGCCCTATTCATCTCACTGTTCCAGTGAGAGACCAGAGCATCGACAGAATCACTAGCCAAGGAGGTGGGAAGCTCCCCAAGAGCCATCAAGAAACCATTTGGATCCATAAGTCTCTTGGGGCGGACCATTCTAATGGGTCCACCACCCTTGCGGAGGGTAAGAGACACAGTTAGTCTAAACATGATCAGGTGGTGATCGGTCCATGGCAATGGAGCAATGGTCAGCTCCTCCACCCCGTCACCTTCATCCCATCCCTGACAAAAGACCAAGTCCAGTGTGTGCCCGGCACTATGGGTGGGACCAGATACTAGTTGGGACAGGCCCATGGTTGCCATGGCGGTCATAAAGTCCTGAGCTGCACCTGTTGGGGGGACCTCAGCATGGACATTGAAATCTCTCAGGACTAAAAGCCGCTGGGGGAGTTCAAAGCCATGTCCGAGACCACCCCTGCTAGCTCAGGTAGGGAGACTGTCGTGCAGCGGGGTGGTCGGTACACTAACAGAATCCCTATCCTGTCCCAGTCACCAATCCTAATGCCGATACACTCAAAGGAAGCTGATTGTGGGATGGGGCACCTGTTCATGGGGATAAAATCCTTATAGACCACTGCAACTCTGACTCCCCACCCTCCAGGTCTTGGTTGGTGCTGCACAGAGTAACCTGGTGGACAGAGTTGGGAGAGATTCACTCCTCCCCCTCGTCCAACCAGGTCTCTGTAATGCAGGCCAGGTCTAACTCAATGATTCTATGACTTTTCAAAAGGTGTTTGTACTGGTCATTTTATCACTAAGTGTCATGTGTTACTAGTTCATTACTATCTATGAACAGTTATACAAATGTTACTTTTGTTTAACTTTGGAGCCCCTTCCACACAGCTGAATAAAATCCCACATTATCTGCTTTGAACTGGAATATATGGTCGTGTGGACTCAGATAACCTAGTTCAAAGCAGATACGGTGGGATTTTCTGCCTTGATATTCTGGGTTATACAGCTGTGTGAGAGGGCCCTTAGTTATCTGAATCCATGCTGCCATGTATTCAAGTTCAAAGAAGAAAATGTGGGATTTTATTCAGCTGTGTGGCAGGGGCCTAGGAAACAGATGATTGTAAGCTCAACTGCTCTAATCATCTCTTTTATGAGCTTGGAATATTATTTTTGGAACATAATGCATTTGTGTTAGCTGGTAGTTTTATTTTTTTAAAAAAACAACAATTTGTTACTCAAAAAACATTCATTTAAGTGGTATGAGTTTAAAAATGGTACCCTATACCACTCAAAAGACTCTTGAAAAAAACATTTGAGAAATAGCAAATGGCAAATCTTACAGGTGATTGTGTTACTTTACTCTTACAAGTTAATGTGTTATTTTGCAAAATATAATGTTAGGTCTTCATTGCTTCAAACAAAGGTCACATGTCATGGTTTCTTCCAAGCACTTTCTCTTTCATGTATACCAGTTTAACAGATTCCTACATGCTACAATGTTTAAAGAATAACCATTAAATGTTCTCATGGGTTGTTCTTGTTTCATATATTACTTTCACAACATAATCACCACCTCCATTTAGCAGGTGAAAACAGAGGAAGAAAGTAAAGAAACAACAGCAGTTGCTTGAGATTATGAAAGGAGCTCATAACAGACTTTGGTTTAGAATTTGCTGACTGCACTAGGCTAAAAGAGAAACTTCTCTGTCTGGATGTGTTCTTGAAGTTAAATCTGTTCAGGGCATTCTTGGGTCAGCCGCTACATCACAGTGACCACTGGAGCAGTTAAAAAGTGATATTGTATCCACCTAGAATTATGACCTGAAGCTGTTGTTACCAGAGGCTTGTAATCTTGGTGGGATATTCTTAAAGTATGGCTAAAATATAAAACCCTTAAACAAAATCTAATAAAAAAGATCCCCTCTTTGGAGAACTCCCTAGATGCTCTGTATTATAGAGCACATTGGTTGCTATATCCAGAATTTCTAAAAGAAAGTGGATTCTTTGATAGGTTTATTATATGTTTCCAAGCTAAAATGCAACGGGGAGAATAATGATTTAGTGGCCTGCAATTGTTTACTGAGTATACTTCACATTCGACCAGTCAGTTCAACCCTATTTCTCACCTGTGACTTTAGCCTCTAAATTATAATCTTGCTGGCACAATCATTATATTATTATTTTTATTGCTCTCTGTTTACAGCTCAGGCTGTCCTTGAGCAGGTTCTTTGTATTTGTTACCATCTCCTGGGGAGGATGCTTTGACTTGTGTTACTTCACATTATATTCAATGAAAAATCCATCTTGTTTTGTGTCTTCTGCAAATTAGCATGCTGCTGCTGTTGCAGTCACCATATCCATTTCTCATGCTCTATGCAATATTAGTTTCTTTAAGATCAGATCATAACAGGGGGACCCAGTCCCGCATATCCTCAAAAAAAAAACCCAAGGGATTATATACTTCAAACTTCAACAAATTTTAAATTCTAGGCTAAAAAACACATACAAGTAGTTATTAAAACCCAACTCAACCCACGAGATCATTTGGAGGTAGTCTAAAGGAAGGTAGTGAGGATCTTGGTCATTGGCCGTAAAAAGTTTACTTACTTACTTACTTACTTACTTACTAGTTTCTTTAATACTGTGCCTTTAGAGCATGAGATGAGGAAGACTATGGCTGTTATTGTTAATTACCATCAGGTTTTGGGCTTATATAGAAAGGCCCTCAGTGCCAGAGCATCAAGAGGTAAGAGGCATGGTCAGAACTTATTTAAAGATTTGTCACACTCCCTCATGGCAACTGTCAACTCCTTAGTTTCTTCCACTATCTAAACACACAGCTTTAATACTACTTCCTGCACTGCATAATGAAAAGGACCAAGGACTGCCATGGAGACTACTAGGGTTGGGCGGTTTCGTTCGTTAATTTCGTAATTCGTTATTAATTCGTTATTTTTTTTATAACAAAGCGATATTGAACCATTCAGGAGCAACTTAAAATCGAAACGAATTTTTAAAATTTATTTCGTAATTGTTTCGTAATTGTTTCGAAATTGATTCGAAATTGTTTCGTTATTATTTCGTTATTATTTTCGTATGTCTGGTGCAAGTTTTATAGTTGTTGTTTGTTTTATCAGTGATAAAAAAAATAAATTATCACACCAACAGTCAACAACAGAGGGAGAGGGAAGCTTCAGAAGTTCCCCCTGTCCCATTTGGAGGGTTTTTTAGCGTATTGCGCAATCGCGTCCGCCATTAACGAATCGATTCGTTATTGTTTCAAAATTGCTTTGTAATTTCTGAAATTTCATAAATATCGAACTTTTTTAAAGAAAAATTTCGGAATTCTTTTAAAAAACGAAACGCAAAAACCCCCTAAAAACGAATCGAGTTTAGAAACAAATTTTTCCGTGGTTGCCCAGCCCTAGAGACTACCTATGTAGGATTGTAAAAAGTCCCACCAAACTTGGCACCAGTATAGGCTGCAATTGTCATGTTCTTCATAATTACCTGTAAGAAGCATCAATGATCATCATGAGATTAACTTTCAGATAAATGCAGCTAGGAGCTAGTTGCATTTGACAATAAGTGTGTGTGTATGTGTGTGTGTGTGTATGTGTGTGTAATGAAGTTTATAAAATGTTAAGGAAAGACAATCCAAAATTGTTCATAGCATGTACAGACATTTCATACTCCTGATATGTGACACTCTGCATGGCAGATGAAGAGGTCTACTGCAACATCTTGACAAAAGTGACTGCAGATTGTGTGTATGTATCTTAATTATTGTTTTATTTGCAGCCTACACTTTATTTTACCTACTCTGCATATCCTACGGGACTTTTAGGAAGTTTGAAAGCTGCATTTCTGCCTTCTGGAGGATGCATACTAATTGCTAGTTTGACAGCATATAATAACACAAGAGCATCAGTGAATAGAAAAAAGGAGCAGAATATGCAATTATTTTATAAAAAGGGTTTATTTCCTTGAGGGAAAAATCTGTGCACTTACCATCTGTGACAAAAGATATGTTGAGCTCTATAAGTGAATTACTCTGCACTTTGTGTTTATGGAATGGCTTGAACTTGAAATGACATTAAATAATTTTGATATAACCATTGGAGCGGGGTGTTAGGAAAAGGTACCAAAGTGCATAGATCCAACTCTATTTGATTGTGATGTAAAAGGGGTGGGAATACTGTGGCACTGTAGATGTTTTTGAGTAGTAGATTTTGCTAGCTACCACAGCAATGGTATATACCTGGGAGTATCTGGAAGGCCAGAGTTCCCAACCATATATTAATGAATAATGATGTAATATACAGCATTATCAGGGCTTGTCTTCTCTCTCTTTCTAAAAAAATATTTTCTACCTCTCACCCCTGTGCTTCTCTCCGCCCTCCCAAGCCACAGCTTTTACATATAATCTGTCCAAAATTTCAGTTCTTCTTGTGGAAGTAACTTTCCTTCTTTCTTTTAAAATACTTGTTCAATAAATTTTCTCCATATTTCTTCAAAATCACTTTGTTTCCATATACCTCTTTTAACTTTTAATATACATGTCAGCTTATCATTTATTGCCAATTTCCATACTTTCTTATACCACTCCTCTATTTGTATATTTATTTTTCTTTTCCAATTCCTTGCTATAAGCAGTCTTGCTATTGTTAATAAGTTTGTCATCACATCTTTATCCTCTTTTTTCAATTGTTTATTATTATATAATGATAATAAAGCTACACTATTTTAATGTTCATCATAGCCTTTATTTCTCTAAATAGTTTCCCCCAAAAATTATTTACATATTTACATTGCCACCACATATGTATATATGTTCCTGATTCTTGGCATTATCTCCAACAATTATTTGAGTAGTTTTTATATATATTTACTATTCTTACTGGTGTAAGGTACCATTTCCATATTAACTTATAGTAATTTTCTTTAACCCGTATTGATAAATTATTTAGATGTCTTTGTCTCCATAATTATTGCCACTCTATTTCATTTATTTTTATCCCTAAATCTTCTTCCCAGACCTCCTTAAGGGTATTGTTTTTTTGTTTTTCATTCCTTTATTTCAATTATTATCTTATATACTTTATTAGTTATTCCTTTTAAAATTTCATGCTCCTCTACAGCCCTTCCATTTTGTATTATTTGTTCAAATTGGTTAAGCTTACTTCCGTTTTTATTATTTTTTACCCAGTTTTTAAACCATTGTTCTAATTGTATACAATGGAACCATGTCAATTTTATTTCTCTAAATCCTTCCACAATCATTTCCTTCTTTATTCCCATCTTTATCCAATCCCCTATTTTGTCTAAGATTTTTCCCTTAATGTTTTAGCCATTACTTTTTTTAAAAAAAATGGAAATTTATTTTCCATTACAATTGGGGTTATTACTGAACCGTCTATTATTAACATTCTCCTATATTTGTTCCATACTTCTAATATATTGCTCAACATTGGGTTTCTAATTTCCCTAGTTTCTTTTCTCGTAAGCTCTTTAAAAAATATACTCCAGATTTCTTCCTCAACTTTTTCCGAATCCTTTATTAGCCAATCTACATCCTCATTTTTTATCATTCCTTCTATAACCAATCCCAGTCTGCTCGCTTCATATTTTTTAATATTAAGGAGTTAATATTAATCCTCCTTCTTTTTGCAATCTGTACCTTAACTGTTTGTTTAATCTATTTCTTTTACTACCATTCAATATATATATAATGATAATATCCCTCCTTTTGTCTTTTTCTCTTGAACTACATAAATTTTATTTAATACTTTCCCTATCAGATTTGACATTTGTCTTCCTTTTACAAACCCACAGTGATCTTTATGTACTTATACATGCATTTATTCATTCTATTGGCTATTATAGCAGATATAGCATCCTGTCTTCTCTTCGTACATGAAATTATTTTTTCACCTCCCTACTACATAGTCTAGTTCTGTGCATGGGAGGTTTCTTAATTGCTGTTTTATATTGGTATGCACATAAAGGAACATCAAGAAGAGAGCCCTCTGCCCTGGATAGTTTGCAATCTAAATGGTTCAACACAGAGGCTAAAGGAGAGAAATATGAAGGTAAATGTAAATAAGAAATTAATATAAACTGGATTCATTCATCTTAATTAGAGTAGATTTGCTAAAATAATGGGGCTTGTGCTAATTATAACTTACCCAGCTAATTTTAAAGAGCCAACTCTAAGCAGTCTAACTCAAGGAGGTGCCAACTGTAGGTGGGAGAATTGCTTAGCCATCAGGATTTACCAGTACAAAAGTCCAGAAAAGGGATGGAAAAGGCACAGGGTATGGAATGAACCAAGTTATACCAGACCTAACCCTCCTCCAGCAAAAAGATGTAACAACAGTGTTAGAGACAATTTAGACCAGGGTGGTATCAGTCCTCAGTGATGCTGAAATTCAGCTAACCACTGAAGAAGTGATGTGGATCCATCACCTGGAGCACCTTGCTACTTTTAAATCTAATTAACATGCAAATTGGGTTTATAGGCAACAAGAACAGAAGTTTATTATTTTATTTTCAGGTGTCTGAAAGGGTGTCTGATACAGTCTCCGCTCAAAAGGAATTGGAAATAACAATGCAATACAATGCAAGAATGTATCTCCTTTGACAGCCATCCAAAAGATCCACTCCTTCCCCTGACTGGTTCAAAAGTGATCAAGTTAGGATCTGGGCTTTTATTGGCTGGGAACCCTCCTCAGGACTTTGGGCTTGGTAGAGGATTGATTTAATTCTTTCAGGAATTTCCAAGCTACTGGTGGTTGCGGAGATGGACTTTTGCAAAAGATTGAACCATAAATATTTTGCATCCACTGAAGTTACATTTTTGACAACATCAATAACTTCCAACATCTTCAAGCTATGAAATTAAATTTGAAATGAACTGGCATAAAACTAGTCTTTGGACCTCTTCACATGGAGCAAAATAGCCCTGTTTTGTCTCTTTTGTCATGGCTTGGATAGGGCCTGCAGAGCGCCATCACAAAATAATTGAAATAGTATGGTTCATTTTATATTTTATATAGAGTTAATTGAATCAATTTCATGTCTGCTTCTCATTAGACTTAGCATGGGGATTTGGTTAACCAGATAAAATTCATGAGTAAACCAGGTTTTTCTTAACCTGAAAAATTTCAGGTGGGAGGGAGTTGAACCCCTAACCCCCCCCCCCGGCCCAGCTACAGCCTTGGGCAGTGGGGCAACGTGTGTTGCCACCCTTTCTCCCATCTGATGGGGACAGGGTGCCAAGGATGGGGGAAGGAGAGAGAGTGTGTGGGGTGCCACACACACTCTCCCTTTCATTAGCAACCAGCCATATGAAGGGGTCCTTGGTCTCATTTGACTGTGGTCTAAGTTTGGCCTCATGCCTCTGTGTTCTGTTCAGTGTACTCAAAAACTGAATGATTTAAGAAAACATAGCTTTTCACTATAGATTTGAAAGGATGGGCAGTACCACAATGGTAACAGGCAGACTGTTTCAGAAAGAAGTGACAGTGAAGAAGTCTACTGGGATCCATCTTCCTCACCTATGTCTAAAGGATCCATACAGTTTACTTTTGACCAGTAATTAAACTCATTAATATTTTAGCTTTTTCGTGTTCTATTTTGAAATGGTCATATGACTGGTCAAATAAATAAATATATTATTGTTGTTATTATTAAGTGACAGCAAAAAAAAAGGTGGGGTTGGAGTTCTTGAGGGATGTAGAAATCTTTGAATTATTGAGGGTGAAGTGGAGTTATGAAAGTCAGGAGCAAGTGCAGAAAGATCTGGAGTCTATCGGGTGGAAAGCTAAACTTTGCAGGTAACAATAAACAGTCAGTTCATATCAGGGAAGAAACAAGAAAGTTACTGTGGGGATCAAGAAGCAATGCGGCATAGAGCAACCAGTTGTGAATTATTTTACTCTCAAAGTTCTGCACAGTGTGAGGCCAAGAATACCAGAATGTTCAGAAAGAAAAAAAAAGTGCAATAGTCAAAGTGATAGGTAGATAGCACATATTTTTTGCTGACAGAAAGGTAATGATGAAGGTCATATTTTCACAGTATTTCAAAGGTAGAAAGAAAATAACTTGGTGACAAACTGTTTTTGGGTACCAGTAGAATTGTAGCAAATGACAAAACTTTAAGTCTGTTAGAGATTTCAACAATTATACTAGCACTACTTTCTTATTATGGAGTGTGTTACTTTCATTGTTTGTTTGGAACTCCATAGCTGCCACAGCGATGATGATAGGACCACCCAGGTAGATGCCACCCTACTGTTTCCTACTGTAGAACTGGGGAAAGCAGGATGTCCATGTGAACTGTGCATAAAGTTCCAATTCAGAATGGCTTAATTGTTTATACTACACCAAAATGTAATACTGCTCTGGAGAAGCATTCCACTGTCTAAGGCAGGAGAAAACCATATTAACTGGCATTGTCTCACATTGGGGGCAAGAAGGGCCTGTGCATCATGTAGACACCATGAGACTGGTTTTCATCTGCTCTGGTTTGAACTGCCCATGTAGGCATGTCCTTTGTTTCTCCTTTTCTTTATTTCCTCTACCAAGTCCAGTTTCTGCTTTTCAGTTTTCTCCCTCTTCAATAAATCATACCTCATCTCTGGAAAACCTGTGGCTTTTCTTAAAAACGAAGACTTTACTAGCTCATCAAGTAATGCAATTTTGTGAATCAAGCCAGTTCAGATATAAATCTTAAGAACAATAAATAAATCTCTAATTTCTAATGGTCAGCATTGATAAATTAATGTTCAAATGCATTGTCCCAATCTATGCCCTCGAGTATATTGGGAACAGTGTTGAGTTCACAGATGGGATGAGTAAAACTGTTACTCACTACATAAAGCTGAGCTATAGCTACTATTTCACTCCACATGGGATGTTGTGCTCAGCAGAATTCTGTGAACTAGACTGCCTTACCAGTCTAAACGGATGAAAGAGGGCTCCTCTCTGTGCATCTCTGGAAATCTGCTCTGGAGTTTTAGGAGAGTAAATTATGAGTAGATCTGCAGTAAGGAAAAAGTTTCAGAAAAGAGTTTTCTTCCACACCCTACACAACCTAATACATAGAGCTGGAACCTCCAGTATATCTAAAATACTATATTCAAGTCTAAACCAAGTTTTTCAGCCCAAGGCTTATACGCGGATGGAAATCGCATTCAAAGCACCCCCTACAGATGGCCATCTAGCCTCTGTTTAAAAGCCTCCAAAGGAGGAGGCTCCACCACACTCTGGGGCAGTGTGAGGGAGAATTCTTCCCCATGTTCAGGTGGAATCTCCTTTCCTGTCATATGAAGCCATTGTTCCACATACTATTCTCCAAGGCAGCAAAAAACAAGCCTCCTCCCTCCTCCCTATAACTTCCCCTCACATGGCCCTCATCATGTCTCCTCTCAGCCTTCTCTTCTGCAGGCTGGACATGCCCAGCTCTTTAAGCCGCTCCTCACAGGGCTTGTTCTCCAGACCCTTGATCCTTTTAGTCACCCTCATCTGGACACAGTCCAACTTAGAGTCTACATCTCCATTAAATTGTGGTGCACAGAATTGGACACAGTATTCCAGGTGTGGTATGACCAAGGCAGCATAGAGGGGCAGCATGACATTCCTTGATCGATACACTAGACTGCTATTTATGTAGGCCAAAATCCCATTGGCTTTTTCGGGTGCTGTGTGACATTGTTGGCTCATGTTTAACTTGTTGTCCACGAGGACTCCAAGAGTTTTTTTTTTTTACACAAACTGCTGTTGAGCCAGGTGTTCCCCATTTTGTATCTTTGCATTTCAGTTTTTCTGCCTAAGTGGAATATCTTACATTTGTCCCTGTTGAACTTCATTTTCTTAGTTTGGGCCCATCTCTCTAATCTGTTAAGATTGTTTTGAATTCTGTTCCTGTCTTCTAAAATATTGGCGATCCCTCCCAATTCGATGTCGTCTGCAAATGATGATTCTGCCTTCTAACCCTTCATCTAAGTCATTAATAAAGAGGTAGAACAGAACTGGACCACGGATGAAGAAAGAAAAATCAAAGCAACGCAAGCAAGCAGGAAAGAAGGAAAGAAGGAAGGAAAGAGACAGAGACCATTTTTATTTTTCAAATTTATTTTTACTTCATTTTTCCTACCCTGAGCTTATACTTAAGTCAATATGTTTTCCCAGTTTTTCTGTGGTAAAATTAGGTTCTTCGGCTTATATTTGGGTCAGCTTATACTTGAGTATATATGGTACCTCCAAATCTAAAAGGAGCCCTTCTTTTTTATAGAGTGATGGTTCTGATTCCAGTGCAGGAAACCTAGTGTTTAAAAATGTTGTCTGTCTGCCTATATTGTTTCTTTCTAGTTTAAAAAGAAAAACTGAATACGCCATAAATATATTTTGCATTTACAGTCAACACTCCATATTCTCTAGGGCTAGGAAGACAGGAAGTGAAAAACTGTGAATAAAATACTTACTTTTCTAACTTGAGAGAACAGCTTTCTGAGAATTACTAGATCCTCTGGCACAAATTTATGTTCAACATCTGCTAGAAACTGACCGCAGAATTGTACAATAGACCATAGAGATTTCTAGAGGGGTCATTACTTGAGAAATGTCCAGAACTTCCACTGTTTCTTTATGGTCAATTTTTAGAGAAGCTCCCTGGAAGACCTAGAGAAAAGGTTAATCAAATCAGTAAATAATCAAATCTGTAAAAGTCAAATGCACAAATGTGGAGGACTGAATGTACAAAGCAAGGGAGAATTCTTGGAAAGTGCTAATTGTTAACAATCTGGCTTAAACAAATCTGAGTATGGAGCTCAGCTAAGAAACATGCTGTTCTATGCCTCTATTAAAGGTATAGTGTCAGTTTACAATTTCTAGAATATATAATATTGTTGAGAACTTACTGCTGTTTTTCTCCTCTTTTTAAAGGAGGCTTAAGTGACACCACAAGAAGGATCAAAATTGTCATCTGTATTGACAGAAGATATGAGTCATACATGCTTCATGTAGTTCAGGAGCGATATTAACCTTTTTGACTCCTGTGTCACAACCTTTAAGAGCTTAGCTTTCTTTGTATGATCCTTCTTCTTTGGTTTTGTTTTCAGTGAATGAAATGAGCTTGCAGAGAAGAATTATTGCCATGGTAAATTAGTGAGGATTTAAACATGGGAAGAAACAATAGAATAACTAAACATAAGATTAAGCCATTTTTGGCAGGAAATGTGAGGAATCTAGTTAAGGTATTTCTTGATGAGAATTCTAAAGGGAAATTCATTAGTTCTATTAATAGCAGAGGCTGAGCTTTTATGAGAAAAGATGATTCATGTATATGCATATGAAAGCATATTTAAGGATCTCAAAATCCATCAGTAATGTTTTTATATATTTTATAGGTTTTATATGTATATATCCCACCTTAGTCTAATCTCTCAATACACTTGACAACATTAAATACAAAAATTAAAGACTGGCATCCGTGAATGATGATAAACAGCAGATTAGAAACAAGGATGAAAGTAGCCAAGAATAATTCTCAAGGGGAAGAAGCAAAACAGAAACATGAGATTATATTAAAGCTTCACAATAACAAGATAGATTTCATTGGCTCTGAAAAGAGAATGATTGAGCCTCTGGCACAGATAACTCAGAAAGGAGTTCCATAGTGTGGACTCTTATCAGCTTTGTGCACCACCTTCGTATAGTCATTTGCCCACCCACAACCCACAATGAGACAAGACAACTCTGTTGGAATAACTATGGACAACTTTTATTAATGGTTACCTATTTAAACTTTCTTCATGAACTTCAGCTAACTGGAAGAAGGTTTGGACTTGATGTTGAATAAGCTAAGGCAGTGACGCTACCAGATACACTCCTCAGCAAACTTGGGAGAGACACCTGAGTTCCCCGCATAACTCACCTGAGTCATAACCAGGGAACTACTTGGAAAACTGCATAGAGTACTCAAATCACCAGTCAAGAGACTTTCAAGATTAGAATTCCCATACAGCTCCATGGCCATTTCTGTTCATCCCAACCTCAGTTGACCGAACTCACAGGTGGGGGTTCCCATTCCTGGCCTTCACCAAAATGGGTGCCTTAGGTGAACACGAGATGTTAAATTAAATCCCTATTTCCAGCCATAGATTAGGGGCAAGCATCCGCTTTATCCCTATCCCCCACCAAGCCTGCCAAAACAGCCTCAATGCCTTCTTGCAGGTCATGAAGAAACTGCGTAATGCCCTCTTCAGACAGATGAATCTGACCTGAAAAAAAAAACATGCCGGTGATATGTGATCTTATGATAAATGAAGAAGCCTAGGCCACACATTAATGCTTTCAGAATTTCTCTGTTAGCAATTTTATGGACTACATTGATTTTCCAGACATGTCTCCATCACTGCTTCTGCTGCTTCTGTTGCTGCCTTCTCCTCTCCCTCCACTACCCATTACTTACAGTTGGTAGAAGGGAGAAGTAGACAGCTGTTCCTTAATCAGGGACCTCTGGGCAGTAACAACCTCTCCAGCCAACATCCAAGCTGGAATGCAGGAGCTAAAATGGGGAGTGCCCAGGCCTGTAGCCGGGGGGGGGGGGTGTATAGGGGTTCAACCCTGCCCCCCAAATTTTTCAGGTTAAAAAAAACCTGGTTTACTCATGAATTTGAACTGGTTAACCAAATCCCCATGCTAAGTCTATGAGACGCAAAAAATTAAGAGTCCCTCCAGAACTGCAAGCACTATCTCAACCAAATATTGACAATTTATTCACATTGTCATTACTTGCAGCAATAGCCGATGTAGCAAAGCAACCAAGTTGGCGGGGTGTGTGTGTGTGTGTGTTGAATGCTCTCATTAAGGAGGCCAAACTTGGTGGAGGTGGTTGACAGGTGCGGAGCTGCAGGCTATTGAAGGCTGCTCTGCCCCCTGCTGTGATCTTTGCTTCAGCGTGAGCTAGGAGGCAGGTTTCAACCCCCCGCTGAAATTTTCAACCCCCTGAAATTTTCAACCCTCCCCATAAAGGTTTTCTGGCTACGGCTCTGGGAGTGCCAATCTGACAAACAGGCTCCGGCCCCCATTTCTTTTAAGAGGCTTGCCTCACTTCATTGAGGCAGCAAATAGCCCTCCCCACCCAGGCTTACAGGAAGGGGAAAGCAAATTGCATGTTAGAATACAAATCTAGTTATAACAGGGTTCAAATCCCTGATTGGCTATAGAAACCCACTGGCTTACCTTGGCCAAGTAATGCTCTCTCAGCTTCTGAAGAAAATAAAAATAGCACCCATCTGAACTAATCTTACCAAGAAAGATCCATGATGATAGGTTTGCCTTAGGGTCAGTATAAGTCAAAAATGACTTTAGGGCACACAGCATCACTACAGCTTTGATAATCTTGACTTCCACTTATTGCTCATTTGTTTTTATTCTTATATTTGCAGCTTGTACATCAGCAAAAATAATTGAAATACATTAAGGCAGCAGCCATATACAGTGGAAATAACTTGTTGTTGCCTTTTATTCAGAGAATGTGATTTTCCACAGCTGTCTGGGAGGCCAATGGGTGGAAATGTCCTGAAGGAGTCTGTATTTGCCCCCCCTTCTCCGCCTGCTTCCTCCTCAGCCTCAACATTCTGAGGCTTTGCATCAGCAGCAGCCCCCAAATGAGATGTTGTTCTTTGTACTTTTGGTGGTGTCATGGGAGGATTTGATTTCAGTGATTGAGACTCTGAAGAATGAGAAGAAGCAGTTGTTGTTGTACCTCCTCTCCGTCTGGCTCCCCTGGAAGCCTAGCCAGTGCTACTGGCTCTTGACCCTGAGCCAGCATCAGCAACATAACAGCCTCCAGACCCAATGATTTCTTGTAATATATGTTGTTTTTATACATTTATTAATATATAATATATGCTATGTATTGTGATATATCATTGTTGTATTGTATAACGAATATAGGGGTCTTTTATTGCATGTGACAGGGGGGAACCTTTCTTTTCAATCCCACCTGTCAGACCCAAAGCGCTTCAACACGAATGTTGTTGTTATAACGTGAGTTTTTAATGGTAGGTTTGCTGCCACCACCCCAAATTACAGTTTGAGGAATTGTCTTGTTGCTGTACTTGAGGTAAAATGTCCCTATACACCGGCTCTTCCTATTGGCTCCCTTTCTGGTGACTGAACTGTAGAGATGTGGAGGCTTACTGGATCTAACCTTATATGATGAAACAAGGCTGAGGCAGATTAACAGTAAACTAGAGAACAGGTTTATTGAAGTATTTGAAGCAAAAAACTGACTACTGAGAGGTACATACACGTAGTTTGTTTCTGAAGCACAGACTTATTAAGCAAATGATTTCTTTAGAAGGAGTAACTTTTCCTTAACATGAGCTACTTTCCTCACACTATCCTGTAATATGTAACAGTGCGTTTCTTTGGCCAGCCGCCCCTGGCTGCCTTCCAGTGTATCTAGGTTTCCTCTAGACTACTCTGACCCTTAGGGAAATAAACCCACTTGTATTCTGTCCTAATACAAGTAAACAAGCCTTCACTTTGACTACCCTAGTCAAGCTATACAGAAGCACTTGTTCTTTAATTATTCCCTAACAGGCTAATTCCTAGCTCACTAAGAAACTCTCTTCGCCCTGTCTGAAATCCTAATCCTTTCTCTGCTAGATCAAATCCTTCTCTCTCCCTTCTGTCAGAAATGACAGCCTATTTACACTCTCCTTCAACTCCTCCCCTTGGGGTCTGAACCAATCAGGAGTTAGCTGACTCCTCCCCTTGCCTCTCTGCCTATACCATCATGTCTGCCATCCTGAGCTGCCTTCCCAACATGGAGGCCAGCTCACTGACTTCCAGGCTCCGGCCTATGAAGAAAAGGTATGAGTTCATTACATATTGCTTTTTTAGAATTTGAGTGTAAGGACAGGCCAGTCTTCTTGTGAGAGAGAACAGAATGGCACATGCGCACAAACACGCACATGCATGCAAAAGAAAAAGACTAGTAGTAGAGTCAAAAAAAAAAACAGAATCAGCAGAGGGTCTAACACACACACAAATACATACACACACAATCCCGGAGGTGAGGGGCAACACAACAAGAACAGGGAGGTTTTTTTGTGATCTTTTAATTTTTTTTAAAAAGTTACTCCTGAAGGTACAATTCTTATGAATACAGATAGCATTAACAATGACAATATTTTATGTGTTGCTGAATGGAGGTTGGAGTTAGGAAGAGAAGATGGGCTCTGTTGGCTATAGGTTGGTAAAGCTTCAATAGAAGCCCAATTCCTTTTTTAGGTGGCAATAGCCACTAGAAGCCAAGCCAAAAGCTAAAGCTGAGAGCGAGCAGCAAGACAATCATACTGAAGCACCTCTCTCTGGAGCCAGGATGCAACTGAGCAATGGAGGAGGCACTCACCCCATTAATTAAACCCAGCTTGCATAAGACATTCACAGCTTTCTTCTATTCTGATTGGCCCAACAGGCAGGGCACACAGGGAAACCACATGCCTCTCTGCATGCTACGTGATCCCAAATAGAGCAGAAGGAGCCGCAACCGGCAGCCACGTGGTCTGACTCTGCCAAAAAACAATGGGTGATTTAATTATGATTTAATTGATAATTGTATGTTTAATTGATAATTGTATGTTTCTGTACGTGTGGCATTGAATTTTGCCATGTGTTGGAACCGTTTTGAGTGTCCGCTGGGGTGAGAAAAGCAGTATACAAGTGAAGTAAATAAAAATTAATAATAAATGGTGGTGCAGCTCTTGCTGTTATGGGTGTCCAAAGAAGCTGAAGGAACATAGGCAAATTCTAAAATCATCATTAGATATAAGTCCCCTTTTGTGTAGTTTAAGTTAAACATGCATACATATATACATATAGTCTGAATGGCATAATTGGGTTTACTATATTTTTATTTTCACTTTCTGCTTTTCTATTATATTTTTGTCTACAGGCTTAAGTATAAAAAATGAAAGAAATTATGATACAAGCAAACATTAGAAGAACATGATAATTACAATTTAACCCAATTTTTCCTAATGCTGAAATGAGGCATGAAAGGGGGATGCTGAATCATGCATTCATAGTGCTCCTTCTAATTGCCACCAAATGTATGGTTGACAGCAGCAAGGCTAGCTGGCATGATTCTATGATTACCTCATACTTCTTTTTATGCCATCCCCATAATTGGCTTTGTTCTTGCCCTCAAATACATATTATTATTAAATGAGAAGGATAGTATCTTTTGATGAAATATACATTTTGTTTCATTTGAATTTCAAAGTATGGTGGTGGTTCAAAAAGGCCATGTGTCTCATGCAGATAGAATTGCTCTAAATGGAAAGTCTATTGCATCAATCCATTTTCAATCTTTTTTGTTGTTTATTCTTTCATTTGCTCCCAACTCTTCGTGACCTCATGGACCAGCCCATGCCCAAGCTCCCTCTCGGTCGTTTCTACCCCCAGCTCCTTCTGGCTCAAGACAGTCACTTCAAGGATAACATCCATCCATCTTGCCCTTGGTCAGCCCCTCTTCCTTTTTCCTTCCTTTTCCCCCAGCATCATTATATTTTCTAAGCTTTTCTTTCTTCTCATGATGTGGCCAAAGTACTTCATCTTTGCCTCTGATATCCTTCCCTCCAGTGAGCAGTCGGGTATTTTTTCCTGGAGCATGGACTGGTTTGATCTTCTTGTGGTCCAAGGCACTCTCAGAATTTTCCTCCAACACCACAGTTCAAAAGCGTCGATCTTCCTTTGCCCAGCCTTCCGTATTTTCCAGCTCTCACATCCATGGGTTACTAAGGGAAATACCACTGCTTTAACTATGCAGATCTTAATTGCCATCTGACTCTTTCATTTTTATCTCTGCTTGACATTATTGTTAAATTCAAGTTATTTAGTAATTTGTTTGGTGGTCTGGATTTCAAAAAACATTTGTTTTCAAGTAGAAGATCTCATCAGTAGAAGTATTACCAGTAGGCAATGGGTTACAGATCCAGTCCATGGGTTATGCAATCTTTTCTTCTAAACCTAGAGACAAACTATTCAACAGTCATATAGAACTGTATATTTAGGCTTCAGTATCCAAACACAGCCTGGCAGAAAAGCAACTTTTGGAAAAGAGAAGCAGTGGTGTTGTCGAGCATTTTAGAATGGCTGCGGATTAGGGCCAAATCATTGTGGGTAGCCTGGTGAGAAAAGAGAAGCCAATATTCCAGAATAAATCTCACCAAGTTGAAGAGAAAACCACCGAGATATTTATTTCATTCCAGCTGGAAAGGATGACGATTGCAGTAATTCTGCCAAACAAATTGACATATCTGCTAGGCAGGTAAATACAGAATATATAGCTTTCAGATTCAAAAGTTTCCATGCCCACTCCCTGAGCCAGCTTTGTTGTGATTGGCTGTGACGCTGGTAAGCCAGCAGGATGGCCAATGGTGGCCTGAGCTCTGCTTTGGCCTCTCAGCCAATGGGGTGGGAGGGAGGGAGGTAACAGGAAAACAATGAAGAAATGTCCAGTTGACTGGTTTAAATGACTAATGTTTGCAAAATGGCTCAGTGATTGCGTAAGCCATCAAGCTGGCCAGGGTTTATTGTTTAAGTTCCTTGGAATCATCATCTGTAGTCTGGCCTAAATGGTCAGGTCCTTTGTTTTATCATCCAGAGATATGGGGTGTGTTGTTAAATTTTGGAACTGGTTTCGGCCAGCAGGGCTGACATAATGGAAGAAGCTGCAGTGAAGTCCTAATTCTTCGCAGACAGGAAAACACCTTTGGTGTTGGTGGATCAAGATGCCCAGAGGTCTTATCTCCAGATGGACTAGCCTTCTGCCCTCCCAGATCTGGCTGATAAACACCATTTGTTTTATTGTCCATGCAAATGGGTGTGGTGGATTAATAGCTCAGGAAGCATGAGGGAGCTTCCTGAGTCAGGTGAGTTGCTGGATTTCAAATCAGTGGCTTTTCCTTTATATATCTCATAAATATAGACATACGCACATATAATGGGAAAAAGGAACATACAAGGAAATCATAAGGGATAAACCATGCAAGGTCAAGGGAGCCCTGTCAGCCCTCCCTCCCTCCACAGTCCACCAAATGTCCATATAGATCAGTGAAATATCATAAGTTATTTCACTTCCTGCAAATTGAATTCAAGGAGCAAAACTAGATTAACAAAGCAAGGGGAAGAGAAGAGGGAAACTGCTGCAGCTTCTCTTAGTTTGTCTCTTCTTCCCAATAAATTATCTTTGCAATTTTGACCACATTTCAGTGTTTCTTGCTACATGGGACCTCACTTTCAGCTGTGAAATGTTGTTAAGGTATGATGATAGAGTAATCCACCAAGTCTTCAAACAGTGCTGTAATAACTCCCCACCTTTCCTTCCTCACAATGTTTGGTTCTATGGAGAATAAACAGGCAGGCAGTAATGGCAAAGAGATGCAACAGTCAGCACCAAGGGGAAGCAGAGATGAGCCTTTAGCAGATGCTCACTGATACCAGGTTTTGATACCAGACCATGTTTTGTGCTCCAGACCACACTATTTCCTTCCCACTTTTAAAATTTTAAACAGATATGTGAATCATCATGTCTTCCAGGGACAACAGAGCCTGACCCATAACACTTTTGCTCAAACAATATGATACGATTGATTGATTTCTGTATAGTGATTCTCTGTTTCAAAACAGAACCGAAGGAGAATGCTTTCACTTGCAGCTTGTTGCTTTGTTTGGACTATATCCCTGCTTTCTTAGCTGGAGGCCTAGCTTGTTTCTCTGTACACAGTGTGACTGATTATGATAAATGATATGAAGTCCTTAGGATAGGGAGTGGAATTATAACTATGTTGATATTGAAAGTGACAGATGCAGTAAATCCAAAGATTTTGCTAATTAATAATGACAAATGAAATACAATTGAGATAGATAGGGAGATGAAGATATTTAGAGCCATATGCACATCTCAGAATAGCATTGGTTGATTTTCCTCTCCATTCCATTTATATTTCAAGACTTTTCAAACATTGAGAGAAAACACAGAAGGAAAGATAAGCTTGCACAAAGCTTTGTAGCAATAAAAGACAGTACTCTAAGGTATACATACACATACACACACCTGCTCACTTTGTATTGTCACTGTAATTATTACATTAAATTTACCTGAGAAAACGCTCCACGCTTACAACGTGTGAAATCTAATATGGAGAATAAGGGTTTTAAACATCTAATAGGGGAAAAATACATTGATTTGCTCAAATCCACTGAATCTCTAAATCCTTCTGGGTTTCTTTTTCTTCTTCTCCACCCCGCTAGAAAACACATTGGCTTGCCTCAGGCCAGACAGTCCTCTCTCATCATGGCTGGATCAAGGCTGGAAAGGACCTAAAGCTGTAATCGTTTAAAATACTTCCCAAAATTGCCTCTGATATCTTTTTGTCTGCAACACAGAAATAGCTTTATGAAGGCTACGGCAATGGGACAGAGGCTTTGCAGTACTCTCACCCCCTACACTATTCATTCTTTTTATTTTTATTTCACCTTTACAACCTACAGAGTAACCTACCAAGTAGATAGTGCTTTTGGGCCAAACTAGGCATTTGTCATGCAGCTTGATGTATCGCAACTTGTTGTTTAACAGCTGAGAGTGTGAGTATGCTGACAGAATAGGACTGCAGAGGTGGGGTAGGGCTTTAGCTCTTTCTCCTGCCATGGTCCAAAGTGCATCCCTGCCACCACTACACAGATGCTACTAACAATGAGGAAAATATCATATAAAATCTCATAAAATATTGCATCTATGCCAAGATAAACATTAAAAAAATCCATCAGAACAGCTAAACATCAAAAAAACCAAGATTATGGCAACAAGAACGATTGACAACTGGAAAATAGAGGGAGAAAATGTGGAGGCCGTGACAGACTTTGTATTTCTAGGTGCAAAGATTACTGCAGATGCAGACTGTGGCCAGGAAATCAGAAGACGCTTACTTCTTGGGAGGAGAGCAATGTCCAATCTCGATAAAATAGTAAAGAGCAGAGACATCACACTGGCAACAAAGATCCTAATAGTCAAAGCCATGGTATTCCCTGTAGTAACCTACGGATGTGAGAGCTGGACCTTAGGGAAGGCTGAGCAAAGGAAGATAGATGCTTTTGAACTGTGGTGTTGGAGGAAAGTTCTGAGAGTGCCTTAGACTGCGAGGAGATCCAACCAGTCCATCCTCCAAGAAATAAAGCCCGACTGCTCACTGGAGGGAAGGATACTAGAGACAAAGTTGAAGTACTTTGGCCACATCATGAGGAGACAGCAAAACCTAGAGAAGACAATTATGCTTGGGAAAGTAGAAGGTAAAAGGAAGAGGGTCCGAACAAGGCAAGATGGATGGATGGCATCCTTGAAGTGACTGGACTGACCTTGAAGGAGCTGGGAGTGGTGATGGCCGACAGGGAGCTCTGGCGTGGGCTGGTCCATGAGGTCACGAAGAATCGGAGACGACTGAATGAATGAACAACAACATGCCAAGATAGTGATGTCCTGAAATATGTACAATCCTTTATAAACATATTCTTCTCTATGGAAAAAGTGCATATTTTTCCTCTAACAGGACATGAAAAAAATTGCTAACTCTTTTGTACAAACAAATACTTGAGAGGTATGCTGGAAGACATGGGGTGATACCCCTGGAGTCCCTTGCATGGCCTGTCGCAACAGTTAAGACTGACATTGATTTTTTTTATTAGGTTGAGCATGTTAGGGACATATGTCAAATACTATAAGCAGCATTTACATATTTCTTCTTTGGTTAATAGTTGGAAGTATACCAACAGTTGACATATGCTCTTGTTTAAGAACATAAGGATGCAAAAAAGAGGATTCCAGAGATTTATCAGGTAGAGGATTCAGAATTTTCTAGACAAGCACCTAGAATGGAAAGAGTGCAGCAACTGTGACCTTTTTCTTGTACCTACAGGAGCAAAATCAAGGACACTGAATGCAGTAACCTTATGGGTAAAAACTTGGTGGCAGGGGAATGCTGTTAATCCAACCAAGACTTTGGAAATTCTTTTGTCATCCCTTGCTTCACAGGATTGCTCTGTAATACTCATATCTTGTCCCAACTCAAGGACTTTTGCAAAATACATATTAAAATGAAATAAACACTGTAAATTGAAAACACCACTGGAGTGCAACACTTAAGCCTAGCTGAGCTTGAACAAGCAAAAGGCAGCACAAACAAAGCTTCGCAGAATAGGTGAGAAATGCTTAAATCTAATTTATATTAACAATTACACCAATGCCTATATTCTTAGCACTTCATATATATATATATATATATATATATATGGTTAATAAGTCCAGTAGGGAAGGGAGCGGATGGAGAGAAGCACTTCATCTCCTAGTAATTCAGTTTCATCATCTGTGAAAGATTTATAATAACAGAAATGTTTAAAAGGGCAAAAGGATAGTTATTTATTTTGTAAAAGACTTTGAGAACATGTGATTATTATTACCCATATCCATTACTCTCAAATCAATTTGCCTTTTTCCTTTAATTTCTATATGAATTACAAATATGCTTATGGGCTGATTAATGGTTTCCATTTAAATCCCTTCAGGTATTTATTTACAAGTGTGTAATGCAGGGCTTTGTTACTTACAGGTGCTCAAGCCTGAGGAAAGAAGGGTTTCTTAAAGATTATAACAATATCTGCCACTGTAATGTGATGCACAATGAATGAATGAATGAATGAATGAATGAATGAATGAATGAGACTTTATTTCTATTCCACCCTATCTCCCCAGTGGGGACTCGGGGTGGCTTACAGCATATAGAGAGTCAAACATTCAATGCTATATAAAAAATAAAATAAACCAAAAGATAAAACCCAATTTACATTTACAGAAGCAACAAAGGCGATCAGGCAAGTAATCAAATGATTTTTTTCAACAAAAGGTGTCCTCACTGCTGAAGTCAAACGCCTGAAAATCTTTATAGTTCCCTGATGTAGCAGGCTGGTTCCCCCAGTCAGCTATCTCTCCAGGTTAGACATTTTATTGTTGGCTAGGTTAATACCCTGTTCAGAAATGACTGCAATTTCTTTCTCAGCTAGCAGGAGTGATTCTTCTTTTGAAAATAGAAATACATCACATCATTCTCAAGTCCCCTGTTAACTTCTGCAACCCTACTAATTTCATGGTTTTTTTTAAGGCAAGGAATACTCCATTCCTTCCTCTGGTACTCATTGATAGTCTCTCATCTAGGTAGCCTGCCCCTAGCTTTCATAATTGGTTGGGATTTGGAACCTTTAGGGTATTTACTAGACCTGTTGTGATCAATAAAAAAAATGTTTCAATACATTACTAAATTAGGAGATGGGGGGAATCATTTCTAAAGTATTTCCTAAATTTCACAGGGCCCATATCATAACTATAACAAAGTAACTACTTTTTGTTATTTTTTTGTTAAGTAAGTGTGCCAATGGAAAACCTCAGGGGCTCCTTTCTCTCTCATTATTAGAGCTATTGGCATGAAACTTGCTATAATAGTAGACCACATTTTCCACTGTTAGCCCACCAACTTTCAGAACATCTCACTCATCCACTGAAGTTTTGGGATTTTTTGAAGATTTTGTAAACAATAAAAAAATCTATAAGAGCTATTTCCTTGAATTTTCTATACAATGACACAAGATAACACAAGGGGCAGGCTGTAGCACAACTAGTTAATCACCACCTAATCACCCGCTACAATGGATCACTGCCAACCGAAAGGTGACAGGTTCGAAGCCTGAGTCGGATTGAGCACCCGACTGTTAAGCCTAGCTTATTGTCTACCAAGGCAGATTAAAAACAGCTGAGCTGTGAGCTGTACGTAAAGAAATTAGGAACCACTTAAAGCAGGGAGGTATTTTACGAAATGATAAAAATGTTAGCAGTCAAAAGACAAGGAGGAAATATGATCTAATGACTTGGTATCATAGTGGATGAAGCAACAGTTCCCCCCATGGCTGGAGTATAACCTCCAGGCACCCGGCACTGAAGTGGAAATTTATTTATTTATTTATGTATTTATGTATTTATTTATTTATTTATTTATTTATTTATTTACAGCATTTCTACCCCACTCTTCTCACCCCCTCGGGGGGACTCTGAGTGGCTAACAATAGCAATGATTCAATGCCGCAATAATTACAATTTTAAAAGCAAAATAAAATCATACAATACAATAGGTTAAAACAACATTAGTTATCCAATCATAAAGGCATTTCCATTATAACAATCGTATGGTCCAATTCACTGTTCAGGTGCCACTATATCCATTAGCCAAAAGCCTGGTTCCATAACCATGTCTTCAGTTTTCTTCTGAAAGAAAGGGGAGAGGACGCTGATCTAATTTCGCTGGGGAGCAAATTCCACAGGTGGGGAGTCACCACTGAGAAAGCCATAGAACTTCAATTTAGCGATTTTCCCCCCAGTCCAGCACAGATTTGCTTACTAGTATCAGTCAGCCCTCTGCAGAATTCTAAACTGTGTAGCTGGCTGGCTGCTGCTACCCTATCCTGATTGGGGCTTTCTGATGCTGAGCAGAATTTTGAGAAATGTAGTTTAGGGCAGGGCTTTTGAATTCTCTGCCACAGGGGGACTCACCTTCCCATGCTGCATTTCCCAGAATTCTGTGCTCTCTCAGTCTTTTTCCCAGCTCGCTCAACTCCTTTAAAGAGAAATGGCTGCGCTGAAAATAAAACTGACTTTGGGAGACTTCTGAGGTTTACAGAATTTAAATGAAAAGTATTGGGTGAGTGTTTTGGTTCTTAAGTTTCTGTGTGGGCGCCCTCTGTATCACATTGTATGTCCAAAACTTACAAAGAATACGACAAGTGAGGCAGAAACAAAGTTTTGCACAATCTTAGAATTTACTTACGGAGTTTTAATTGATTCAGTGAGTCATGTCCCAGTAAGGCTAGAACAACTGGTTCATGCCTATGTGGTCCACTCTGAGCTGGCAGAAATAACTGCTAAATTTTATGTGTTGGTAGTAGCCATGACTGTTTCTTTATCTACTGTGCATCTTAAAATCTGCTTCATTCTAGGCTGAATATAGTGAAACTTGCCTGACATCTTTCACACTCCTATGACAAACAGGGCTTTCCTCTACCTATCATATTTCTTTCCATAATACACAATCCCAGTTCTATTTAATATCCCTCAGGAAAGATTGTGGAGAATGAACTTTCTTACTATATTTGACTTTATTATTAGGTCTAAACTATTTATCTGTGTTCCACCCCCCACCCGCCAGAATATGCAGAGGTACTGTCTGCCTTTTCTTATGACGAGTAGCATCTGAAATGATAGTAATAGCCGTATTTGAGTAGGTTTATGTGAATATATATGAGGATTGCTGAAACTACCATGGAATTCAATTATTCCAGCCAACCTGGTATAAAGATGAATCATGTATTCAGAGTTTGATGTGGCTGCGTATGAATCAGATTCATGCCAAAAGAGCAAAAAATGCTATCATGAAGCTGCATGGAGAAAAATTAGGGACATAATGTTTTACATTTGCAGTTCCCATGTTACAGCCATGAAAATAATACAGAGATAGCTAAACATAGTTTAAAACAACAGATTATCACAAGTTCTCAAAACCTTCAATATTACATTGCATGTTCTCCTCTGCCTCAGCTGTTATAATGCCTCTGCTTTCTATGTGTCATAAATAAAACTGAAAAAATTGGGGAGTAGAAGAGTGGCGTGCTTTTTAAAAAATCACATTTAAAGTAATATGCATTAATATATGATTTATTGCAAAATATAGAAAAGAAAGAAAAGTAAAACTTCCTTTTGGTCACACATTTCTTGCTGAGCAATATCTCATACAGATAGCTTTATACTCTTTAGAGGAAAGTGTAGCATTCAGTCTATCAGTCAAGTGACTTAAGATCTCCCCATCTGCCATGAACAGAGAAGAATGGCTTCTGCATGTAGCTAGTGGGTAATTTTTCTCCCTCCAAAATGTCCATATCAGTTGTCAAGTGTCCCTCAGTTACATGGCTATCATTGTTTCCAAACTACTATTACAAAGAACACTTTTAGGGACAAGAAGCAAGGTATTTTTGGATATGTCATTGAATTCCTGAATTCCCATGGCTGTATTTATTGAACAACAAAGATCAGTCTTTGTCTCCAGAGGGTAGTATGGATAGATAACATACACAACAGAGATATTGTGTTACAATATGGTTTTAAAAATATAAAAATGAATGTCCAAAGTTTAAATTTACACAGAAGACTAGGTTATGTGAAGAATAGCTAACTAAAATCTAATTCACCAAAGCAAAAACAAAAATAAAGAACTATTTATGAAATGAGTTTTGGGTTTCTGAGACTAATACCTTTTAAACTGAAATTGCAAATAAAACTATCTAAAATCTGTGTAAGCAAAGATGGATTTCCCTGACTTCATGAAGAATATCTTGTACACATCATAATTCAGACATATTTGAATACTAAGGGATACTGTGTGTGCAGCTCTGAAAAAAGATAGTGCATACATAGTCTCAAGTATACTGTTGAAACAGAAATTTTGGGAGATTTTACAGGCATTTTTACACTGCAAAAGGAAAATAGTTATTTCAAAGCAGGAGGATTAGTGACTTAAGTAAATACTGCAACATATTGACATAATTTATTTCATATCAAAAGCATTGCATAAAATAGTTTATCTAAAACTGATAAAATAAAGTGATCACAAGCTGCTAGATAGTTTGAAACCAAAAAATAGGCAACAGCAAATGTATTGTCTGTAGCTTTAAATGGTTCTTTCTCTGTGCATGATGCAGGGCATTGTGTACAAGCATATAGATGCTGAGTTGTTTGTTCTGCTTGACAATTTCACAAGTTGGAGGATTCTTCTAGGTAGTGCCATTTTGCCATATCACATTGTGATATACTGCCAATTCCTTGAGCACATTCACTGTTCTCTACATAGTGTAAACTTATATATGAAAATCCACAAATTCCAAGAAGGCCAATTAAAAATTGCCTGAGAAATAGGCACAAAAAGAATCATAGAATCATAGAATCATAGAATCATAGAGTTGGAAGAGACCTCATGGGCCATCCAGTCCAACCCCCTGCCAAGAAGCAGGAATATTGCATTGAAATCACCCCTGACAAATGGCCATCCAGCCTCTGTTTAAAAGCTTCCAAAGAAGGAGCCTCCACCACACTCCGGGGCAGAGAGTTCCACTGCTGAACGGCTCTCACAGTCAGGAAGTTCTTCCTAATGTTCAGATGGAATCTCCTCTCTTGTAGTTTGAAGCCATTGTTCCGTGTCCTAGTCTCCAAGGAAGCAGAAAACAAGCTTGCTCCCTCCTCCCTGTGGCTTCCTCTCACATATTTATACATGGCTATCATATCTCCTCTCAGCCTTCTCTTCTTCAGGCTAAACAAGCCCAGTTCCCTAAGCCGCTCCTCATAGGGCTTGTTCTCCAGACCCTTGATCATTTTAGTCGCCCTCCTCTGGACACTTTCCAGCTTGTCAACATCTCTCTTGAATTGTGGTGCCCAGAATTGGACACAATATTCCAGATGTGGTCTAACCAAAGCAGAATAGAGGGGTAGCATTACTTCCTTAGATCTAGACACTATGCTTCTATTGATGCAGGCCAAAATCCCATTGGCTTTTTTTGCCGCCACATCACATTGTTGGCTCATGTTTAACTTGTTGTCCACGAGGACTCCAAGATCTTTTTCACACGTACTGCTCTCGAGCCAGGCGTCCCCCATTCTGTATCTTTGCATTTCATTTTTTCTGCCAAAGTGGAGTATCTTGCATTTGTCACTGTTGAACTTCATTTTGTTAGTTTTGGCCCATCTCTCTAATCTGTCAAGATCGTTTTGAACGATCTTGACAGATTAGAGAGATGGGCCAAAACTAACAAAATGAAGTTCAACAGTGACAAATGCAAGATATTTCTGTTGAAACAGAAATTTTGGGAGATTTTACAGGCATTTTTACACTGCAAAAGGAAAATAGTTATTTCAGCCATGCTTCCTGTCTGGATGATCATTCAGTCACAAGGTATTGCCTAACAAAACTAAAATTTCCCTTTCATTGGAAAAAATAAAAACCTGGGAGATCATGAAAATTAGTTAGATGTGTGCTGAAGCAAAGACAGCAGCTTTAAAAGAGCTGTTTGCCTGAAAATGTATTTTGAGATGTAGCAAAAATATACTGAGATAACCTCAAGAGCTCTATGTCTTGAACTGGCTTCATTTAAAGATTTAAGCTTAATCAGAGAAGTAAGAGAAAATGTTTCAAGAACATAACTATTTGCTGCTGTTTCAAGGAGACTATGGATGGGGGAAGATCTCAGGTAACTGTTCCAAGTGAGTAGCTCATGTAGGGATAGAATACAGGCAGCCCACAAGTTATGGACAAGGTTTGTTCTTAAATGGTATTTGTTTGTAAGTCAGAACAGGTACATTCTTAAGTGTACCTCCAGCCATCAATAGCATAGGGAAAGGTCAACAGACCTGTGATGTTTATTTTGCTCTCTGTGCCCCTGTTTAGAAGATTTCACCTCACTTTCTGTTCCTTTGAGAATTGGATTGTTTAATATTTGGCTTGTGGAAACAAGGATAGGTTAAAAAGCTTCAGTGGAGACAATCTTCCCCATGATAACTCTTTCAGGAGTGAATTTCCTTTCCACAGGGTAGATTCCTCTCACTTACTATTGTGTTACCCCCATTCTTAACTATGAGTTGCTTGTAAGTCAGATGTTTGTAATCGGGACTGTACCTGCACTTTACATTAGATAGCCGCTTGGAAGGGTTACCTGAAGGGTATATCTACTTATTACCTTGAAGATATCATTTTCAAAAGCACTATGAGCGATGTGGAAGTTGTAGCATTGTTCAGTTGAGAAGAATCATAGTGTGTGGGAATAGCTTTATGTCTATATATATTTATGTGTGTGTGTGTGTGTCTGTTGCCCAATGTTGTATAGCATAATCACACATATCACAAATAGTTTATTTTTAAAAAAGCTAAAAGTCTTACCAATTGGCAGTACATGGATTTACCAAATTCTCTTTCCATTTCTCGTTACATGTTTCTCTGTATTCCTCATCTTCTCTCATCCCCTCTGTACTTTCTTCTCCTGCTTTCATTTGTTATTTCTTCTTTTTTAGCCTTCTGCCTTTTTCACCTGCTGAGTATGTCTGCTACCCATTCAGTTTATTGTTTCTTCGTTATATACATGTGATGAGATAATATAGCTGGCACTACTATTGTGGCACATTTAGGAATCTAGATGCATTGCAATTAGAAAATGTGCAGTATATATATTTTGGGGAAATAGGTTGTAAAGGAATATATTTGTAAATGCTCACACTGGACTGATTCATACTCCATTTTTTATTTTGAGAAGGTTTCAAAATGGTGCCGTTTTCAGGTTTTACACCTTTTCTGTGTTTCCTTTCTTTTTTTGTTTCATTTCCCTGTCTTTACTTGGGTCTTTTCTTCCTTTAACCTCTTTCAATTCTCATACCACCCCCTTCTACTCCCCCTGGTTATGGTTCATGACCTAATAAATACATATAAATAAATAAATGGACACTCTGAATCTTGATCATACTCCATCAAGACAAGGAACAAGGAGTAAGTGTGCTAACTGTTGCAGAACTGTGAACACATAGTCCCCTTTGATATAGCCCTGTCAGAAGCTAGCCTGAACTTTTGCCCTGTGTCCACCCCCCAGCAACTTCAGCTCAACTACATTTGGACAGTTTATACAGCCATGACAACATACCTTTTGAATGATGATTCTTGACATCTGCTCTGCAGCACCTTTAGTTTTCAAAGTAAGAATCTTATCAATGGCACTTTCTTGCTATTATTTCAGGAAGAGTGTGTGTGTTCCGCATTCCAATTTCAACTTCCCTGATAAGGAGATGTTCTTGCTCCCTTTAGCTCAGATGGGAATCTGAGTAAGTCCCAGTCTTCTACAGCATAGCAATGATCAGAAAGGGATCGGAACATAGTGAGAAGGATGTAATCTAATGAATGACTGTCTGTGCTTCCTGGTACAAATAAATGGCATCCTAAAGCCAACTAGTGTGTCAGACATGGCTGATCGGTAAAATAATGTGCATTGTAGCTTGCTCTGGTATGCAAATAAGACACTTAATCGATGGACCATTTCCCAGTGGAGGGCTCAGGGAAAGGATGTCAATTGTCTTATAGTTATTAAATGAATTACATTTAAAGGGAGTTTTGTTGTCCAGAGATTGATTTTCATTTGACAAGTAATCAGGGAAGCATTTGAAATGGTTGCAGTGTGTGTTTTGGCTCAGGAAGATACTTGATAATGAAATGCTTTAGTTTTTAGTTTGAAACTAAAGAATCAGCTTCTCTGTAAGTTTTGCTGGTTCCAAGAAGAGTTCTATGTCTGTATCCACTCAGCAGAATTATAGTAGCTTGACAGCACATTAACAGTCATGGCTCAATACTATAGCTCTAGTCCCACAACAAACTATAATCCAAGAATTTTATGACTGTTAGAGGTGTTCAGCTGTTATAATTCTACAGTTTGATAGCCTATTACCTGTCTTACAGATGGTGCTTTTCACTTTACTACAGGTTCTTTTTCTGTACTTATCTTTTTATTTGAATGAATATATATATACATATATGGTTATTTGCAGGTCACTGAATCATTAATAGCCATTAAGAAAATAAATTGGAATAGGGCTGTTTCCTCCATGCAATAGTCCAGATTGGGCAAAGAAAGACACTGGAGTAATCTGAACAATCTATCTGTCAATGTATCTGCTATTTTTTTACATTGGATTAGATAACTGATTATGCAAATTTATGTATTACCATGAACCATGGATTCTAAATACATTGAGAAGCAATGTGCTGGAAACTAGGAATTTGATGGAAACAAAACAAAACTAACCTCAGCAAGAAACATTCAAAGAATGTTGCCAGAGTACCATATTCATGGCTTGTGCCATGCCTTACACATAGGATTACTAGTGGCAAAAGTCCACTCTTTCCTGGCCTTTTTTGCTTTGTATATTATGTTAAAATGGTTGATGGGAATATCAATTGAAAGTTATGAAGTATTTTAGCAGGCCACCACAATGGCAGCTAGTTCATTGTTGCTGTTGCTTAGTTTAGACTTTTTTATTGAGTGTAAACATTATACTTTAGTGAAGATTGTGATTGATTAAATTAATTGCTCATTGACTATCCATGGATATTCTAGGTAAAACATGATATGATTACAGTTAACTGAAATAAGACTGCCCTGCTCATCAGCCATTTGTCTTTTTTCCACAGGGCCAATGAAACAGATTATTTGTGTGTATACTATCTTATATTTATATTACTAATTTAGTTCAGTTGATATTTCAACTGCATTTCTCTTTTTTGTCACATTGGTATTTTGATACACTGAAAGTTTGGGTATATTTTTTTGTTTTTCCCCCCATCTCTTCTAATTTGGAAGGTATATCATTTTTGTAGTAGCAACTTTATTATTGAACATGTCGTAATGGGTGATGGAAACTTTTATAAAGGAAATAATTGTATTATCCTTTCCTTCTCAAATATATATTTTTTACTTTTTTCAGAAAGGCTAGTTAGAATATTAACAGATTGGTGAGGGGAAAGCTGTGAAAATCACATGACAAATAATGAAGTTCCCTGTTGCATATTATTATTATTATTATTATTATTATTATTATTAATTTAACATGAACACAACAACTTTTTTTGCAAAGGGACATGATATATGACCCCTGCATCCTCAGGGGATATGTTCCTAGACTTTGTGTGGAACCAAATAGTGAACCTTAGTGAAATGAAGGAACTCCAACTCAAGAATGCCATAGAATTGTGCTGAAGGACCTTGAAAATGCCTCAGAATGACATATTTTGTCATACGTAAATAACTTAAAACATGAGTACTGCTCCTGTGGGCTGGTCCATGAGGTCACGAAGAGTCAGAGACGACTGAACGAATGAACAACACTGCTCCTATGGATATAGTTGCATTGAGCTTACATCGCAAAACAATATTTAACTTTAATTTCCATTTCTTTTGTGGGTCATTTTGAGTGAACTTTGTAAAAAAAATATTTCATATAGAATGGATTTTTCTTTAAAAGGAACATTAAAAACTACAAAAAGTGTGCACTGCAAGGAGTAACAGAATATGTTGTGGGGAAATTTGCATAATGAGTAATGTGTAATGGAGAAACTGAGTTGCAAATGAGGATAAGAATACTCTTTTTGAGGAAAAAATGTAACCTTCCAGGCTCTGGCTCAGTGTTTATATTGTTAAATTTAAATTGAAAAGATTCCTGTGAATGCATTGTTAAAACACTTGAAGCTATCTTCTTGAACAAATTCTTTCTCAATTTGCCACGGAAAGCCTTCAGAGGGCAAGAAGTCGGTAATCAATGCACCAGCACTGTCCATTAGGCATAAGGGTTATTCTCAGTTTTGCTCCCTTTCTCGGAAGAGCAAGTAAACAGGAGAGGTGAAGTGCTTTACAAGTCATCATACATACCTTAATGTGATGGGGGCAAGTATTCTGTAAGCCTGATTCATGCCTTGTTTGTAAACGTTGTGGACTCTGTCTTTCTGTTCTTTCTCCAGCATCTCTCAACATGGAAAGTTTTAGGTTGATAGAATAGGTAACATAATAATAGACTCCACAAATGTCCTTTTGTGGCTGAAGATGAGCCATATTTTCAAAGCAAACAAATGCTTTACTTACAAAAAGATTCAGGTTAAATATCTAATATTTCTATTTAAAAGGTCCTCAGGTTACAAATATCTCCCTGAGACCTGAGAGCTTCCACAAGCCAGAAGAAAAGATAACTCCACCAGGCACAGTCTGCTTCACTGTGAAGTAGGTTCATATTGAGAATATCCTAAATGATGTAGCCACTATAATATCTACCAATTTTATGTTTATAGTAATTATAAGTAAACCTCTTCTGTTACATCTTCCCCGACCTCTGGTAAATTAAATTGCACCAGCATTACAATAGTTATGGGGTATTTTGGCATGTTTTCTCTCTTTTATGGATTCCTCTGAGTCAAAAAGGCTGGATCCCACAACCTCTGTTTTGAGCACAGATGCTTTTTATAGTAAGATATTTCTTTCCTATTCTCTGAATATCAAGGCAGATGTTTTACCTCGAGGTTAATATCTGACTTGCTTTAAATTCATGTGGGAAATCTGAAAGTTCCATTTCCTATCTCAAAAATCAATGGAAACTTAATCAGATCTGCTAAAAACAAATCCCACTTGTTTTGTAACAGAGAAAGCAAACAAGGTGCAAAATTAAAAGTGACAGAATCTTTTACATGAAGGACATAGAATATACCACCAGTTCTGCGAGAGTGGGTTTTCTGCCTTCAAAGTTTAGGGGCAGATTTGGAAAAAAAATCTTCATCTAGTTGTTTCTGACTTCATCCTTATGACTTCATTCAATGGAAAAGGTATCTTAAAGAATAAATTGTCCTGGCTTTGGAGGAAGAGAAGATGCTGGCATCATGCTTAGGCTCAGAAACAGATGAAAAACCCCCATTGTTGGTGGTGTTCAGAATGCTCTTGTAGGTGATTGTAGGTGAACTATAAATCTCAGCAACTACAGCTCCCAAATGCAAAATCAACCCCCCCCCCCCAACCCCACCAGTATTCAAATTTAGGTGTATCGGGTATTTGTGCCAAATTTGGTCCAGTGAATGAAAATACATCCTGCATATCAGATATTTACATTATGATTCATAACAGTAACAAAATGACAGTTATGAAGTAGCAACAAAAATAATTTTATGGATGGAGGTCACCACAATATGAAGAAATGTATTAAGAAATGTATTAATGGGTTGCGGCATTAGGAAGGTTGAGAACCACTGTTGTAAGCCTTGATGTAAAAAGGTGCCATGTACAGTGATTATGCTGAAGACAATAATGCAGATTAATATATTTCATATATATTTAAAAACAAATGTTTCAGAGATTGCTGTGTCTTTGAGAAAGTGGATACATGAAAGGAGGACTGTATAGACTTTGCCATTGCAATGTGCTATATGAATTATTCAGATATGTTTATAAAATACATCTAAGACTTATTTTACACTGCTCCATTCTCTAGAATCTGATCCCAAATTATCTGCTTTAAACTGGATTATATGAGCCTCCAGTGCCAGATAATCTGGAATAAGAAGATAATCTGGCATCAAGTCCTGTGATATGGTATCAGTGTGGAAGTAGCCTAATTTTCTAGGACGACCAAACTATTCACATTAAGAGGTCCCTGTTTTATTAAATCAGTTGCAGTTTTATGGTGTCCTTCCAGGATCCCAATTCTACTAGAAAGTGTGCTATTATTATTATTATTATTATTATTATTATTATTATTATTATTATTATAAAAAGCTCTTTCTTTTTCTTGTCTGCCCTCTCCCTCATTTGTACCACATTCTAAATTCAGGCCTTACAACTGAAATATTCATTCTGACACAAACAAATGCTGAATTCCAGCCTTATTATTTACATGCACACTAAACAATGTGCTCTACTCTCCAAAGTTTCTGAAGCCGATCTATTCCCAGCTTAATTTAAATCAAAATGAATACTCTCCCTCCTAAATGTGCATTACACCCATATGTATCTGCTGTGCACTCACCCAGAAATAGCCCTTCAAGATCAAGGTTTTTAAGGGGCATATACACTTTTAGTAGTACCTGTCACAATGTGCCAAAGCTCCATTAATCAATAATCGTGTGTAGATTCTCTCTTCCACACACACACACATTAATCCAGTGCTGATAAAAGCTTACATGACTATAAAAGCCAAAGCAAGTTGCTTGTACTGTCACTTTTGACTATCTGTAAATGTGAATTTTGAAAGGCCTATCAATTTCCCTTAGAGTAGCATAGTGATACATCCTCTCTAAAAGCATAAAATTACCAAGGTCTCACTAGTAAAAGGTATTAGAAACATTATCATTGTGTTTCATGCTGCTGTTTCAATGGTTCAGATTCTTAATTAGGTTTGAAATTTAGGTATAGTTCACAGTGGTATTTATCAACATGATGAAATGTTGTCATCCATACAGGCTGACAATTTTGGGAATGCGGAAGAAGTATTATTCTTTCATATTAATCTAAACCTATATTCTTAGTCTAAAATATCTCTCTTATGGAGGATGGCAGGAGTGAGGTCAGAGTTACAATCTGTAATTAAAGAAAAGTGTAATATAATAAAACCATATACAGTAATTCCTTCACATTTGCAGTTTTGACTTTTGCAGATTTGATTGTTTATGGGTTTGATTAAATTATTCTCTCTAGGAAACTCTGTCTCCTCCAGTGTAACTCTATGATCAACTTCTTCAAGTCATGGTGCAGTATAGGGAGATTTCTAGAGAGAACACTTCTCTCTAGGAATCTCTAGTTCCTCCAATGTGAATCTATGGCTAGCTTTCAGAGGAAATTGACCATAGAGCCCTGCTGGAATACTTAGAAATTGCTAGAGAGGTATTTTCTTGGGTAAAAAAAAATAACAATTTCTTTATTTGTGTGTGTGTTTTGCATTCATAGAGGTTGTGTGCTTTTAATCCCAGTAAATGTGAAGGGATGACTGTACAACCAAGGTTAGAAAAAGAGTAGTGACAGCATTTCCTGGTAAGTATCAGAGGCATCATTGGGGAGGGGTGTGTGTATGTAGGAATGCAAACCACACTGGGTGACTCTATCAGAGGTAGTGACACAAAAATAACTGTGTGTGTGTATTAATTACAGTGTTTCTGCAGTACAAGATAGCATTTGGCTGAAGGACAATACTGAGAAACACACCTCATAAAAGATATAGAATTAAATTAATCAATTGACTGTTTTTCTGTTCTGCCTTCAACATGGAATGTTTAGCTAAGAACAGAGTTAAAATAACATGTAGGTGAAAAACCTCTTGTTAAAATTTTAAAATACAAATATTGGTAAATTATTATATTAAAACATCAATAATTTTAAATGTTCGAAATTTAATGCTAAAACTACAGCAAAAAATATTTCATTAGGAGACCCTTCTATGAGGGATATCCGGAAAAAAAGGTGACCATTTTTTTAAAATACAAAGATTGAATATCTTTTAATAAAATTTACATGGATTATAGCATAGATATTACATTATTTCCCCACATAATTACCATTCAGTTCAATACATTTTGCCATCCGTTTGACGAGTTTTTTGATCCCTGTGTAACAGAAGTCTCCCACTTACTTTTCCAGCCAGTTCATCAATTCAATTTTCACCTCGTTATCATCGGAAAAGTGTTTTCCACCCAGGTGTTCCTTCAATTGAGAGAACAGATGATAGTCACTGGGTGTGTGATCGGGGCTGTGAGAGGTGGCTTAAAACATCCCAACCAAATGAAGTCGACAACTCTTGTGTTGCATGAGCGGTGTTGTCATGAAGGAGACAGACTGAAGGGAAACAGAATGAGGACGCTTATCTCTAACCTTCACCACAATACCACTCAATGAGCTACTGATGACTGGCGGTTGGTGGGGATGAGGGAAAGGGCCTTTTCAGTGAAGGCTCCCCAGCTCTGGAATGCCTTCCCCAAGAAAATTAAATTAACGCGCACCTTACCGACCTTCAAGAAAAAATAAAAACCTGGTACTAGAAGCATGCATTTGAAAATGGCTAGTGCGAACAAGGAGATGCAGCTATTCAGGGGTAAATTTTAAAACAGATTCTACTCCTTCCATCAGTGAGAGTAGAATGCCTGATGTTTTAAATATGTTTTTTCTTCGTGGTCTCTGTGAATGCAAACTTGTGGAGAGACTGCGCCTGCGCGGGCTCCAACAGAAACTTCTATAGTTTAAACTTTTCAAGTTTTGGCGGTAACCCCACCCAGTCCCGGCAGGGGATAAAAGGGCGCCCCGCGCATACCGTCACAATTCCTGTTTTTCCGCCGCACGGCTTGCTTCGATTCTTCTAGTGTAGTAGTATGTCAACGACTCATTTTAAAAGATGCGCGAATTGTCCGAGGAAGATTCCTGATTCGGACAAGCACGCTCTTTGTCTATTGTGTCTCGGTGAGGCACATATCACCTCCTCGTGTCGTCATTGTCAAGCACTGACGGCACAATCCCGTAAAAATCGGGTTCATCGGCTTCGATACCTTTTGTACCAGCAGACGTTGGCTCCGGTACCTTCAACATTGACACCGGCGTCGACGTCAACCTCGGTATCCAAGCCATCGACATCAACATCGACCAAGGCCTCTCGGTCGTCGACGTCAAAGGAAGCATCGACTTCGAAATCCGTCGATCCCTCGACTCAGGTCGAGCCTCGCCAGACAAGGGCGAGAAAGGCCACACAGAAAAGACCGAGGTCAGCTATGTCGACAGCTTCTAAGGCCTTGGTGTCGACAGCTTCTAAGGCCACGAGGCCTACGAAGCAGAAGGAACCATGCACGGTCACGACCGAGACCGTGCGCATCCGGCACTCTTCGACCAGCTCGGTGGCGTCAGTGAGGTCGGTTAGATCCACGAGGTCGACATCAGCGACTCCGCCATCTTCCACGGCGGTTCGCATTGCTTTTCGCCAAGCTCAAGAGGAATCTCGGCGTGCTTCCACCTCATCCTCCGTTCCGCCCACCCCGGGCAAGTCTCTGTCGAAGACAGCACAGCCACCGGCGAAGAAGAAGAAGACAATGCCGCCTCCATCCTCGTCTTCTTCTTCTTCCCGAAGACCAACCACTGCCTCCTCAGCCACCTCGTCGGCAAGGTCGTCGCCGTTGCAGCCTGCTCAACCCCAGCCGGCTTCCCAACCCGCTCGGGACTTACAGCGGTCACCGGAGCCGCTTATAGAGCAGCCTGATTCCCCTGTGATTTCAGTGGACACGGTGATCGAGGCACCAGCTCGACTTGTGACTGCCAGACAGGAGCTTTTTCCATCTGTGACAGCCAGACAGGAGACCGTGACAATTGTGACGGCAAGACAGGAGACATCTCCAGTGACGGAGACTCCAGAGAGGGGCAGACAGACTATGAGACTGGCTCGTGCCATCCAGGCCTCGGCTTCCAAAGCCCCTCCAACAGCTTTGCCTCAGCAACCACTTCAGGACGCTTCCTCGTCCCCTCCTCCCCAGTCCATTGCAGCCGACGACGAAGAGGAAGATGGCGAGTTGCCGGGATCGGTACACTCGGGATGAGTCCTATCTCTCGGGATCGAGAGATCACCTACCCACGACGCATACGAGGTCGATCCGCCATCTCCTACGGACAATGTCCGAGCCTTTGCAGATCAAATGGCTCGTATGGCTGATGCCTTAGGCTTGGAGGTCAAGCAGACTTCCAGAGCAGTACAGGACCCAGTTTTTAAGAGGGTGCAGTCAGAATCTCCACCTGCTCCTCTTCTGCCCTTCCTTCCCTATCTCCTCGAGGTCATCCAATGCTCTTGGAAAACCCCTTCCTCCATCCCTCCTACATCCAAGAAAATAGAGGCTTGGTACAGAACAGATGATGAGGGCTTGGAGTGGCTCAAACACCACCCCGATCCCAACTCAGTGGTGGTTAAAGCGGCTCAGGCGTTTGGGAGGCAATCGTCAATGCCGTCTGATCGAGAAGGGAAGAGGTTCGACGCAGTGGGCAGAAAGCTCTACTCTGGCGCACTCTTGTTAGCACGGATGGCTAACTATGGCGCATGTATGGGAGCGTACCAGCAGATACTCTGGGAGAAGGTGGCACCGTTTTTCCAGAGGATGTCTGAGGAGGATCGTACCGTCCTCTCCACTCTGGCCCAAGAGGCGAACTCCTTGGCGCATCATTAGATGCAAATGGCCAAGCACACTCTTCTTTAGCCTGAAGAAGAGAAGGCTGAGAGGAGATATGATAGCCATGTATAAATATGTGAGAGGAAGCCACAGGGAGGAGGGAGCAAGCTTGTTTTCTGCTTCCTTGGAGACTAGGACGTGGAACAATGGCTTCAAACTACAAGAGAGGAGATTCCATCTGAACATTAGGAAGAACTTCCTGACTGTGAGAGCCGTTCAGCAGTGGAACTCTCTGCCCCGGAGTGTGGTGGAGGCTCCTTCTTTGGAAGCTTTTAAGCAGAGGCTGGATGGCCATTTGTCAGGGGTGATTTGAATGCAATATTCCTGCTTCTTGGCAGGGGGTTGGACTGGATGGCCCATGAGGTCTCTTCCAACTCTTTGATTCTATGATTCTATGATTCTATGATTCTATGACTGGGGACACTGCGGGCAAGATGATCGCTCATGCTGTGGCGATTAGGAGGCATGCCTGGCTCCGGTCTTCTGGCCTCTCAACATCATCGAGGCAGGTCATTGAGGACCTTCCCTTTGACACCCTGGGACTCTTTAATGCTGGGACGGACGACAAGCTCAAGTCAAATCATGACTTCAAGACTTTGGCTGCCAAGTGCGGGTTCGAAAACCAGAACCAGGCACAGAGAACCAGATGGTTCCAATACAAGCGTCGGCACACGGTCCCGTACCGTACGATCCAGTACCGCCAGCCAGCCCGTCCCCTGCACTCCTCCCAGCAGACCCATCCTCAACAACCGCAGCAGCAGCGCAGACAACACCAGCAGCAACGCTCACGGTCCCACCAGACTTCAGGAGGCAACCAGGCCAGACGTCGCATTTGACACCCTAATGGGTGATACCGTTTGCAGTTCCGTTACCGATGTTGTTCCCATGTCCCTCTCGATGGTACCCACCCTCATCCTTCCATCCGGCTCGACACCGTTTGGGGATCGCCTGACGAACTTTCTCCCTGCATGGGAAAATATCACCTCAGATGCATGGGTTTTAAAGATTGTCGACGAAGGCTATGCATTGGAGTTCGAAGAACTTCCACCAACGGGGCAGATTGTCGATACCGAACCATCTTCGGCAATCCTGAAAGAGGTCGAGACCTTGCTTCTGAAAGGGGCCATTTCCCCCCTACCGGACTCTCAAAACCATCGAGCCTTTTTCTCCAGATACTTTACTGTCCCAAAGCCGGATGGCTCCCTCCGCCCAATCCTCGATCTCAGAGACTTAAACTCCTTCATCGAACCCCAAAGGTTCCGGATGGTGAGGGTATTGTCCATTCTTCCTCTCCTCAGATACGGAGATTTCTTCGCGTCCGCCGATCTCCGAGACGCTTATTTCCACCTCTCAGTCAGAAAACACCACAGACGCTTCCTGGCTTTCAGGGTAGCGGGACAGTCTTATGCCTTCAATGTGCTTCCTTTCGGGCTCGTGACGGCACCGAGAACTTTCACCAAATGCATGTCGGTGGTCGCAGCAGCCCTCAGAAGGGAAAAAATCCGCATTTTCCCATACCTAGACAACTGGTTGTTGGCGGCGCGCTCCCCAGACCTCCTGCGGATCCAGGTAGCAAAGACACTTTCCCTCCTCGAAAACCTGGGCCTCCAGCTGAACGAGGAGAAATCTCATCTGGAACCCACCACTTGCATAAAGTTCATAGGCACCATGTTCGATTCTCTCTCCCAGTCCGTGTTCCTCCCGGAGGAGAGATTCAGGGCTCTTCGTGCCGAGGCGCTCAAGGTCCGTCGATCCTGAGTAGTTCCAGCGAAGCAGATACAGGTCCTCCTCGGGCACATGGCCTCCACGGTGATGGTGACACCATTGGCGAGGCTCCGCTTCCATCCCCTCCAGAGATGGTTCCTGGACCACTTCAATCCCATGCGGGACAGTGCCTCAAAATGTCTACTGGTCCCGAGGTCGGTGAAGGACTCGCTGAACTGGTGGATGAACCGCCAGCATTTCTGCAAGGGTATTCCCTTCCATCCAGAGCCTCCATCCGTCACCATCATGACGGATGCTTCAATGTTCGCATGGGGATGCCATACAGGAGACCTTTCGGTACACGATCTCTGGTCTCTACAGGAGAGGCAATGTCACATAAATTACTTGGAGTTGCTGGCGATCTTCAAAGCCCTGAGGGCGTTCGCCCTCCTGGTCACCGGAAAATCTGTCCAAATCCTTATGGACAACATGGTGGCAATGTTCTATGTGAACAAGCAGGGCGGAACGGGCTTGAGGAAGCTGCTCAAACTGTCATTGGAACTGTGGGAGTGGTGTGTAGCCAGGTCGGTGTCGATAACAGCTTTGCACCTTCCAGGCGAGACCAACGTCGAGGCAGACGCGCTCAGCAGAACCAAGTCGACCTCTCACGAATGGAGGTTGAACCCCGACGAACTGGCCAAGATCTTCAGGGAATGGGGCCTTCCGGCTGCCGACCTCTTCGCGTCACCTCAAAACGCTGAACTGCCGCAGTTCGGCGCACGTCTGGCTCCGAACGCGGTACCGGGGTGTCTCGGAGATGCCTTTCTCCTAGATTGGTCGAAACATCTGCTCTACCTCTTCCCGCCCTTCCCGCTCATCCCGAGGGTGATCGAGAGGATCCAATCGGTGCAAACGAACTGTATCCTGATAGCGCCGGAATGGCCACGACAACCGTGGTTCCCAGTCCTCCTTCAGCTGTCCGAGGGACGGATGAGATGCCTTCCACTTCAGCAGGATCTGCTCTCCCGGGAAGGGGGTCAGCTGCTCCATCCTGACCTCGCTTCTCTTCACCTTTCAGCGTGGAGGATCCAGTTCTGAAGTCTCTCTGTCCAGGAGTTCTCCCAATCCTGGCTGCAGCTCATAAACCAGCAACTAAGAAGTGCTACTCGGCGTGCCTCAACCGCTTCCAGGCCTTCCTCTCGGAGAAGGGATTGGACGATCCTCGGCCCTCGATACCGTCAATTCTCTTGTTCTTACTGCACCTTACCGAACGGGGTCTGTCGCTGTCGTCGCTTAAGTCTCATTTGGCGGCCATCTCCTGGCAGCTTCAACGAAGAGGGGAAGACTCTTTGTTCAAGGACAGCTCGGTGAAGTCCTTCCTGCGAGGATTCAACAACCTTCATCCTCCAGTTCGTTCCCCAACCCCCGGTTGGGACCTCGACCTCGTGCTGGCTCGGCTCGCACAGGCTCCCTTCGAACCTCTGGCATCGATCGACCATCCGACTTCTGTCTTGGAAAGTGGCCTTTCTGGTCACGATCACCTCGGCTCGCAGGCCGTCAGAACTAGCGGCACTGAGGGTGGACGAACCGTACTTTGTTGTCCATGAGGACAGGGCAGTTCTCCGCACAGATGTGACATTCTTACCCAAAGTTGTATCCCCTTTCCATGTTAATGAAGACATTGTCCTCCATTCGTTTTTTCAATCTCCCTCTACCCCGACGGAGAAAAGACTCCATATGCTCGATGTGCAGAGAGCATTGCTGTGTTACAGAGACAGAACTGCTCAATCTCGGAGGACTCAACGACTTTTTGTTGCATATGCCCATGATAAAATGGGCTTGCCGATTACGGCACAGCGTCTCTCCCACTGGATCACCTCGACTATCGAGCTTTGTTACCAACTGGCTCGACAACAACCCCCCTCGGTTGTCCGGGTCAACCAGGGCAATGGCGGCATCGACAGCCTTTCTCAAGGGGATTCCTCTGGACGCTATTTGTAAGGCGGCCATTTGGAAAACTCCCCAAACGTTTGTCTCACATTACAGACTGAATACCAAGTATACAACTGACATGGCCTTTGGGAGGGCAATTCTGGCGTCGTGTCCGCCATAGGATCCTGCACAAGTATTGTTCCGTCGGTACCGTGGGTTCATTTCGGTACCGTATGCTATGTTAATTTGTTTACTACGTATACGAGTTGCTCACATAGAGCTATTTACTGATGATGGTGAATGTAATTGCACTTGTTATACTTGATGCCTTTCTTGCCTGGCACACAGGCAACCTTGCACTCGAGCCTTGTAAGGCTCACCATGTCTAGTGCCTTGTTTTGCTATTGGCGCCTTTGCCTTACTGCCAAATGTGTTTTGCAACCTTTGTCAAATGTGTTTTGCAACTACTTCAAGTGCCCTCATTGTAATGAGTGTGTTCGATAATGAGTGTGTTTTGTTTACCAAGGGTCAAAAGTTTACGTAATTGTTCAAGAATGCCCTCACTTGTTGAGTGTCTTTTCACTGTGAATTGGCCATCTACATGTGGCCGGGAGGATCACGTACTCCCACACGTTTATGCACTGTGCCCTTCTTATGAAGTGATGACGATACCTTGTTTAATGACTGTTTGCACTTAATAAAATAGTTTGGCCCTTGATTTTGATAGTCGGTTTGCCTTCTTCCCGCCTCCAGGACCTGAGCTTGCTAGTCTCCACAAGTGTGCATTCGCAGAGACCACGAAGAAAAATGGTAGGTTACATACCTGTGGCCATCTTTCTTCGAGTGGTGCTCTGCGAATTCACACTAACCCACCCAGCCTCCCCTCAGTCAAACCTCCAGTTTCTCGCTGCCGTAGCGGCATAGGAATTGTGACGGTATGCGCGGGGCGCCCTTTTATCCCCTGCCGGGGCTGGGCGGGGTTACCGCCAAAACTTGAAAAGTTTAAACTATAGAAGTTTCCGTTGGAGCCCGTGCAGGCGCAGTCTCTCCACAAGTGTGAATTCGCAGAGCACCACTCGAAAAAAGATGGTCACAGGTATGTAACCTACCAATGTTTTTTAAACGGTTTGATATTTATACTAATGGGTCTGATGTTTATGGGTTTATCCTTAATTTATTGTTTTCTTTTTTATTTATGGCCTTTTGTTTGCTATTATGTATATTGTTTTTGTGTTGTGAGCTGCCCCGAGTCCCTTTGCAGAGAGGGGGTGGATATAAATAAAGGTTTATTATTATTATTATTATTATTATTATTATTATTATTATTTGATGTACAACAAGATTAGTACACAGCAGACAAGTCACTACGCTGGCTTTTGTACAGGATCACATGTCAGACACTTCCCAAGTGTCTAGGACCATGGGATGTATTGGTGGATAATGTGTGCAGATCCAAGTAGGGTGGCCTTTTGCAGTTGACAGATGGTAATTTTGTCAGTGCCGATTGTTTTCAAGAACTGACCAAGGCCTTTAGGCACTGCATCCAGTGTGCCAATCACCACTGGGACCACTTTTACTGGCTTGTGCTAGAGTCGTTGCAATTCGATCTTTAAAACGTTGTATCATGTAAGCTTTTCCAGTTGCTTCTTGTCAATTCTGCTGTCACCTGCAATTGCAACATCAACGATCCATACTTTATTTTTTTCCACGATTGTAAGGTCAGGAGTATTGTGCTCCAAAACTCTGTCAGTCTGAATTCAGAAGTCCCAGAGTAATTTGACGTGTTCATCCTATCCTATAACCTTTTCAGGCTTGTGATCCCACCAGTTCTTTGTCACAGTCATATGGTATTTGTGGCGAAAGTTCCAATAGATCATCTGAGCAACGATATTATGCCTCTGCTTGTAGTCTCTCTGCACGATCTTCATGCAGCATCTGAACATGTGATCCATCATTTCATCTGCTTTCTTGCAGAGCCTACATTTGGGAACTGTGGTCGACTTCTGAATTCTGGCTTTGATGGCATTTGTTCTGATTGTTCTTGGGCTGCAAGAATCAGGCCCTCAGTTTCCTTTTTCAACGTTCAATTTGTGAGCCACATCCATGATTTTTCCTTGTCATTTTCGCTCTGTTTTTCCATGGAACTATCCATGGAAAGCCTTCTTTTGGCAGTTTTCTCTTCTGTTCTGCATTGTATTTTTATGGTATTCACTCTTTGTCTTTTCCACTTTAAGCAGTTTTCTACTATTGACTTCCATCAATGTTATAATTCTTAATCTATTATTATTATTATTATTATTATTATTACTATTATTAAATTGTTTTACTGTTTTAATGATTGCTAATGTATTGTTCTAATTATGATTTATGTTCAATTGTGGTTTTATTATTGTAATTGTTATGTAGTGGCATCGTATTGGTGCCCATTGTAAGCCGTTCTGAGTCAAAGGGGGTAGAGAAGTGACGGGGTAGACATATCATAAATAAATAAATAAATAAATATTATCATGTTGCCCTTTGTAAATTAAATTGCAAGGTTGTAATGAGCTAAGTACAAATATTGTGGAGGGAGCAATATACTACGAAAGAAACGAGATCATAGGTTTTGAGTTTCTGGTTGGTTCTCATCTCAAATTCTTTCACTTACTGACTGTATACCTGTGGACTCTACAGCCCTTTGGAACTTTGAGCAGATACTACATTGACTCATTGTCTGTGTTACATTATTAGCAGAGCAATTTCCCCTAGTTCCAAGCACCAGTGAGAAAATACATTTTTCCACATTTGCTTCTTCTTCCAAGAGTGAGCTTCATGGATTACCTAATGAGACCAAGAAGCTTGTAATATTTCTACTTATAGCTAAACTCCCATTGAGTTTGTTGTGTGGAGTTCATAACTCATACCAGTACTATCTGGTAATTATGTGCCTAAGCAGATTATGTATTTAAGCAATATGCAAGGAAATGCAGAATGGAAAACATCTGTATTACTTAGTTTGCAGACTAGACTAATGTCATTTAAGAAGAGGAATGTGAGTGTTATTACCTTAGATCCCTATTACATGAAGCATCTACAACCTTGGTATAGCTCATGTAAGTTCTAATCGCACGCAAAAAGATGTTGTTTTCACTGTTCCCACTAACTGCTATAAGGTCTTGACTTTGCATAGTAAGAAGATTATGGGAATGCCTGAAGGACAATGCTGGATATAAAACCAAATGCCCCCATGTAAATTAAAGTTACAAAAAATCCTTTTCATCATATTATTAATAGTATAATTAATGCATCCTGTGTACCGATAAGAATAATGCCATGTAATTAATTTTTAAGAATTAAAACCGCCTTTTTATCAAGCCTTGTGGTCCACTTTCATGTTTATAGCTGTGAATATAAATCTGCTTATCTAATTATGACATGACTGGTTTCATTGTTTCAAAGAAACAGCTCTATTATTTCATTATTGTATTGTTTTATGATATTTTATTTTATAAATGATAAGATTTTCAATGTTAAAAATTGTTGAAGACCAAGGAACTTTTACTTTTAAGACCCTTTGAAAGCTTATCACCAAGATTTGTCTGTAAGTTCGGATAAGGTGTAGTTCTTTTATTTGTTTGCAGTGTCTGTTTTGTCTTTTATGATTACTCATTCTGTTTACAAAAGTCTCAATTAGCATTTGAATAGTAACTCAGAGAGCAGACAGGTTGAGAATTCTTTATAGAACTAATTTGGCAGCGCTCCTTCATTCTCTTTCCTCTCTCCCTCCTTTCACACTCTCTTTCTTTGCCTCTAATCAAGCTCCTGTTATTAAAGCTAGAATAAAAGAACTGATTTTCCATTACATGGAAGCATGCTGAATGGAGCTTTGCTTTGTCTTTTCTTTCAGCTATGCTAATTGGACTCAAAGGAAATACTTATTTTATAATGGCAAATGAAGGATTCATTAAATTATAACATAGGGTAAATATGAAGTTACCAACAGAACTGGGCAGTGCTTTTAAAAAAGCAATCCTTCCCCTTCAAGGACAGTTATTTTAATGCTTGCTTACAAGAAACAACAGTATTATTACATTATCTTACTTAATGGCTTCAGATGGAGAAAGTTTAACACCACAATAAGAAAGAAGGCAGTTCTTGGGTTGCTTCAGAATTACAGAAGGCTTTAGGTCTAATGGAATGTAAAAATCAAAACTAAAACCCACAATATATGGTAAATGAAATCATATTTAGTGCAATGGATGGATGAACTGTGTGCCACAAATGGGGCTTTCCTATAGGTTGTTTTTTCAGGCTGTTTTATTCTGGACATGCTTGGGACACTTTTATAATTAATAAAAAAGAAATTAATAAAATATTGAAATTAAAATGATACATTTTCAGTACTGTTTATTTTGTTTGAAATCCTATGCACACCAATTGGAGAATGAGCTAGACTGATCTTTTATCTTAATAATTACATACAGGAATGGATTTTTCTTTTTTAATTTCCTCTGATCCATACTTGGTTTTGCTCAAGTTGTATTTTTATTCAGAGGTTGTTTTTCATGGAATCATAGAATAATAGAGTTGAAAGAGCACCTCTGTTTTGTCTGGATTCAGTTTCAATTTGTTTTTCCTCATCCAGCCCATTACTTCCTCCAGACATTTATTCAGAGGAGACACGTTATCCTTAACTGAAGCTATTTTGGAAGGCATGGAGAAATATACTGATATACCGCATACTGATAACACACTGACCCATGCCTATGGATGATCTCTCCCAGCAGCTTCATGTAAATATTAAAGAGCTTTGTGCACCTTGGGGGATACTACATAACAGCACCTTTTTTGAGGAGCAGCTGTCCCTAAGCTCTACCATCTGGAACATGCCTGAAAGGTATGACCGGAGCCCTGCAACACAGTTCTTCTGACTTCCAGCCCACCCAGGCATTCCAGAAAGGTTCCATTGTCACTGGTAATGAAGGCTGCTGAGTGGTCTAGAAGCACCAGCAGGGACACAAACCCCTTGTCAGTACTGAGACTTAGATCATCCACTAAGACAAATATAGTAGTCTGAACTCCATCCAACACAGGCTGTAATCCTACATCTTACGACTGACCAGGAGTACCTCTGTCTTGTCTGGATTTAATTTCAGCTTGTTGGCCCTCATCCAGTCCATTACTGATGACAGTCATTGGTTCAGGACTAGAACTGCATCCCTGGCATTAGGTGGAAAGGAGTAATGTAGTTTGGTGTCATCCACATAAATTTGATGATCTCTCCCAGTGTTTTCATGTAAATGTTAAACAGCATGGACAGAACTGAACCCTGAGGGACCCCAAAGGCCAATGGCAGGGAGTCGGATAGGAGTCTCCATCTGGGTCTGTCCCTCCAGGAAGGACTGGAGCCACTGCAGAACACTGCCTCCAATCCCCATCCCAGAGAGACAGCCCAGAAGGATACTATGGTCGATGGTATCGAAAGCTGCTGAGAGATCCAGGAGAACCACCAGGGACACACTCCACCTGTCTACCTCTCTTCATAGATCATCCACCAAGGCGACCAATGCCATTTCAGTTCCATAACCAGGCCTGAAACCAGTTTGAAATGGATCCAGAAAATCAGTGTCTTCCAAGAAACTCGAGTTGCGATGCCACCACCTCCTTTAGGACCTTGCCCAGAAAGGGAAGATTTGATACTGGCCTGTAGTTGTTTAATTGAGTGGGATCCAATTCTGGTTTCTTTAACAGAGATCTTACTACTGCCTCCTTGAATCTAATTGGCATTTTGCCTTGGGTCAAGGAGGCATTCACCAGCCCCTTCGCCCACTCAGCCAGTCCCCCCCCCCCCGGCTGATTTTATAAGCCAGGTTCTTTATGATGTTACAACTTAAAAAATTAACAAATAGCCTTCCCCCAGTATCCTAAAGTCCTAATGTCCTCCCCTCCCACTCTATATCACACCCCGTCCTTTCTTTATACTCTCTCAGCTCACCCGGTTTCCTAGAGATCAATATATCCTATTTGGGAACATAATGGACAGGGTTATATCTAGTCCTCGGGTTACATGGGGGGTGGGAAAAAAGGTATGAAGTCCTTGGGAGGGGGGCCAGGGGAGGTATGTTTTCTGCTGACAGCAAAGGATCTCCGGCAGTCCTAAAGCCTAGCGATCTTCTTGGGTGCAATATTATATGTAGATCCTCCCAAAGTCTGGGGCCCTCAATCCACTTTGTCCCAATCTTGAGGGCAATATAGATCCAATAGAAACTAGTAATAGTGTCCCAAGGGGCCAGGGCTGTCCAATACATTCAATCAGGATGTGATAAAAGGGCATCAAGGTAAAATATATAGTTAAAACAAGTATACCAAGAAGTTAAAAATGGTGAGCCATTCATTTACAGTGTGAAAGTCCCAGTAAGCGATGCAGAATGCCTTCCAACCCCCATCCTCACTCCCCTCACCTCCAGTCAACCGTCAACGCAAAGATGGTCACACCAGACCTGATGAGGCACCTTCAGGCCACAAGATTTAGCTGGCCACAAAGGTCAAGAGTGGAGAATTGGAATTGGTCTTCAGGTCTCCACTATAGGTTGCCCCCCCCCCCCGGCCCGAAGGTGAAATTTTAAAATGCCAGCTGCTTGGGTGGAAGTTGAGGCGACACCTTGCTTCAGCTGCCCCTGTCAGGGCAAGGTGAAGTTTTAAAGTGCCAGCTGCCTGGATGGGAGTAGAGGTGATTACTTGCTTCAGCTGCCCCTAGCAGTGCAAGGTAGAGTTTTAAAGTGCAGGCTACCTGGGTGAAAGTTGAGACGATGCCTCACTTCAGCTGCCCCCGTCCGACCAAGGTGAAGTTTTAAAGTGTCAGCTGCCTGGATGGGAGTAGAGGCAATGTCTTACTTCTAAGGTCTCCTGGAATCTCAGAGGATCCATTCCCCTTCAAGGGTGGACCATTTTAATAGGCCCTCCACTCCTTCAGGGATAGATTGTAGCTGTGATACTAGCCCTGACCGGGAAATGATCTGTCCATGACAACTTGGAGGTATTGATCACCTCCACCCACAGATCCATGTGTTCCAAACTGAACATCACATCAAGGGTATGACCTGCTAAGTTTGTCAATCCATAAACCAATTTGGATAGGCCCATGTTTGCCAAGGATACCATGAACCTCCAAGCTGCACCTGACAAACTGGCCTCCAATGGTATGTTGAAGTCACCCGGAAGCAAAAGTCTGGTTGACTCCAACAACACTTCCAAGACCAAGGAGTGTGTTAGAAAGCAGGGTGAACAGTACACTAAAAGAATCCCTAGTCTATCCCTGGTTTTTAGACTCAGGTACACTCACTCAGTGTGATTCAGCTTCCTTGTAGGTAGTTAGGTAGACTGGTCAGGTTAAGATGGTCTTTATACATCATATTCACCACCACCACCACGCCACCCACTTTCCCTTACCTGCTTACTGATACAGTACCTGGCTAGGGGGGCCTGAGTCCAAGTTAGAACACTATAATCAGCCAAGTTTCAGTGAAGCATGCCAGGTCAGCCCCTTCATCCTTGAGAAGATCATTGATTGTTGACTGACCTGGCATTATTTAAGAACAAGGTGAGGTTTGGTGCATTGCTTGGCTCACTCTCCAAGTTTCCCAGGCTGGCAGGGTGAATGGAAGAAGGGATAGGTATTAAACACCTACCTGTCCTTCCTCTATGAGGATATGTGACCCTGCCATCATCATATCTCCCTTTGCCCTGCACAACTTGTATTACCACCTCAGTTTCTGTATACATTGAATTAAAAGCAACAATACAGGGACAAACAAACAACCAAACCCCCAAAAGAAAACAACAAAAGACATATTTTGAGATATTTGATACAGCAATACTTAACACACAGTCAATAGGTGCAGTCCCAGTCAATCAGGTCAATTAGTCACCGGGATTGTGGCGCAGCTGGCTGAGTGTCAGCTGCATTAAGATCACTCTGACCAAAAGGTCATGAGTTCGAAGCCAGCCCGAGCTGGAGTGGGTGTCCAGCCATTGTGTAGCCCGTTGTCGACCTTTGCAACCCGAAAGACAGTTGCATCTGTCAAGTAGGAAAATAAGGGACCACCTTGTGTGGGAGGCTAAATTTAACTAATTTATGAGGCCATAAAGAAAGAAGACTCCGGGGAATGTGGAATGCGGAAGAACTTCATCGGTGTCGTTGATGGACGATGAAAAGCAGCAGCTCCCCTGGCAGCCAGAAAAAAAAAGTTAAATAGCCTTTGTCTATTAAATGTTGTTTGTCAAACTGGCATTGAATGTTTGCCATATATGTGTTTACTGTAATCCACCCTGAGTCCCCTGCGGGGTGAGAAGGGCGGAATATAAGAACTGTAAATAAATAAATAAATTAGCAGGTTAGTTCAGCAGAACTCTAGTCCCACCAGGGGACTACTTTGTAGACATCTTGGGGGTTCTGGATTGCCCTCTCACAGCTACCCAGTCTTTCATCTGGCCCTCTCACCACCAGATGTTGTAATAGTCCCAGAGTGACCAGTTTCCACCCAACGAGCTGATTTCTATAATACAACATATAATACAATAAAATAGAAGTTCCCCCACTCCTTGCGAACTCAGCTCTATAGTTGCTTCCTATTTGGATGTTGCTGAGTCACATCCAGCTGGAATGGACCTGGGCTTCTATCAACTCACAAGTAGTCCAGAAAACAGTAAAGCTGGATAAAAATGTTTCAGGTCTCTTGATCACCCACAAATTTAAATGCGTGCTCCTATTTTGCTTGATCACCCACATATTTAAACATGTGTCCCTATTTATGTCTGTGAAAAGTGCTAGAGGACTTGGATGAGAGTGCTGCTTTTATCATTATTAATTAATCACAGTGAGAGACAGCAGCTTTCTCTGCTTATTAAGTGACATTGTCTAAATCCAGTTGTTAGTCTGAGACTAAGTTATAGCAAAGTCACTTGATGCCTAGATTAATAATAATTTGAAGGTAAATATTGTTGTTGTTAGTGCTGTTGTGTGCTTTCAAACAATTTCCAACTTATGCTGACCCTAAAGCAAGCCTATTATGGGTTTTTCATGGAAATATTTCTTTAGAGCAGCTTTGCCTTTCTCTGAGATTAGAATGTCAGTGGGTTTCCATGGCCAAGGAAAGATTCAGAATTCTGGTCCAATACTCAAAACACCACGACATGTGCCGATAAATAAAGCCCTGACCCGGATGGTTTTACTACAAAGTACTATAGAACATTCCAAGACATATGGAGGAAGGTTTATACCAGATTCGTGGAAAGCTGCAACAATCTCTATGATACATAAAGAGAACACCAACAGTACACAGGTAAAAAAAAATATAGACCCATATCCTTACTCAACATAGATTACAAGATATACTCTAGTATATTAGCTGCAAGATTGAAAGAACTATTAAGTACCAGAATAGAGGAAGAACAAGTGGAATTTCTCCCAAAACGACAAATAAGAGATACTACAACAAGCCTTTGAAAATGACCAGTTCTAACTCAGCCTTACACATTGTTGAATACAGCCTTATTCTTCCTACCAATTACCCAGATCATTTCCTCTAATCGGCCACAGGCCCGTACCTAATATTATTGTGGCCTGCCATAGCATTGCACTTAATTCCCGGGCCCCCTAGAATTTTTGGGCTTGCACAAATCTTGGTCCGGCCTTTTTACTAGGGCTGGGCAACCACGGAACAAAAAGTTTCTAAACTCGATTCGTTTTTAGGGTTTTTTTGCGTTTCGTTTTTTAAAAGAATTCTGAAATGTTTCTTTAAAAAAGTTCGATATTTATGAAATTTTGGAAATTACGAAACAATTTCGAAACAATAACGAATCGATTCGTTAATGGCGGACGCGATTGCGCAATACGCTAAAAAACCCTCCAAATGGGACGGGGGAGCTTCTGAAGCTTCCCTCTCCCTCTGTTGTTGACTGTTGGTGTGATAATTTATTTTTTATCACTGATAAAACAAACAACAACTATAAAACTTGCACCAGACATACGGAAATAATAACGAAATAATAACGAAACAATTTCGAAACAATTACGAAACAATTACGAAACAATTACGAAATAAATTTTAAAAATTCATTCCGATTTTTAGATTGCCTTGAACAGCAGGATTCTTTTAATATATGTGTGTTATGGTGACAATTTCTATGCTTATATTTTGTTTTGTTAATCTTATGGTTATGTTGTTTTTTTACTTTGTATGTTTTGTGATGTTACCTGGGAACCTCTCTGAATCCCCTCGGGGAGATGGAGTGGTATATAAATAAATATTATTATTATTATTATTATTATTATTATTATTATATAAGAACAATACTCAATGTAATTGAGTACTATGAGAAAAACAATCAGAAAGAAGTAGCCTTAATGTTCATGGATGCCGAAAAGGGATAACGTGAACTGGAATTTTATCACTTCAATTTAAAAAGAAATGGATATAGAGTACTATTATATAAACACAATAAAATCAATATATTCACACCAAACAGCTAAAATAAAAATAAACGGACAATTTTCCACAGATATCCCAATACAAAAAGGTACAAGACAGGGATGCCCCCTCTCCCCACTACACTTTATTCTATCCCTAGAAACATTACTAATGAGTATAAGAAGAAACAATTATCTAAAAGGCTTAAATACAAGGAAATATTCCTATAAAATCTGTGCTTTTGCAGATGACAAAGTTTGTATTATCAAAGAGCAAATTGAGCGTATAAACAAATGGTTACTAGAAATTGAGAGATTTGGGGAAGTTGTGGGATTTAAAATAAATAAAGACAAAACCCAAATTATTACCAAAAACATCTCCAAAGAGAGAAAGGAAGAACTTCAGAACAAAACAGGTATCAAAGAAGTCACAAAGACAAAATACCTGGGAGTTACAATCACACCCAGTAATACGCATTAATTGAAAAATAATTATGAAAAAAATGGTTGGAAATTAAAGAAAAAAATAAAAGATGGGAACCTTTGAAGAAAATTTGATAAAATTGGCCAGAGATATAAGTCGATTGATAAGCATGAAATAATGGGAAGAGATATGGCTAAAGAAAACAAAATATACATATTCAACTGACTTTAAAGAGAATTGGTACAAAATGTTTTACAGTGGTATTTAACACTTGAAAAACTATCAAAGATTAACAAAGGAAAAACAAATGAGGAATGTTGGAAATGTGAGAAACACATTGGAATTTTTTTTCACGTGTGGTGGAAATGTAAGAAAGTTAAAAAATTCTGTCACCAGATACATAAGAAGATAGAATTAATTCTATTAAAAAAATCAAATTAAAACCAGAATACTTTTTCTTAGGTCTCACAGATTACCAAATGGATAAGAACACTAACAAGATTTTCTTTTATCTGACAACTGCGGCAAAAATTACATTAGCCAAATTATGGAAATCACAGGAAATAACCACTTCAGAACAGTGGATTTTGAAAGTAATGGACATCATGAATATGGATATACACAAAAATGTCACACAATAACGCAAAATTTCACAGAACGGATTGGGAAAAATTTCTGGAATTCCTGAAAAAGGAAAATACAGAAATTTCTATCCACAAGATATGAAAGAAACTCAAAGGATTAAGCCATGGGAAACCGATGGCGAAAGAAAACTAAGTCACAGGTAGAGAAAAAAACTCACAACCTGGGGAGACCTGGAAGTATTTCATTTATCCCTTTTTCTGACCTCCCTTCCCCCCCCTTTTTTTCTTTTCTTTTACTTTTTCTCTCCCCCCACCCCCCATTCTTCAATTCCTGGAAACGCCCGGTTTCCTATTTTTCTCAACATATTGTTCCCACATTTTCTATGCAAATAAATCTTGGTTTTTGTTTCCTTTCCCCCCTTCTTTTTCTTTCTCTTCAAATGCTGTTCCTACCCTTATGAAGCAAAGTTTTATTCTCTATATAAATAATTCAATAAAAACAATTTTAAAAAACCAAAACAACATGTTGGCTATTGTGAGGTGTGTGTGTGTGTATTCACTCTTAAGTAAGATCTACCACCTACTGCTGCATGCTACACAATGTAGCATATGGATAAGACCCATTTTAGAATCTGAAAAAGGGGTTGATTTTTCTCATTGGTAATCAAGTGGAACCAGAGGACAGAAACGGAGACTATATTTAATTTTTTATTTCATTTACTAATTTAATGTATATCAGACTTCTGTTTTAAAAAATGAATACTTCTAATATACCCATTTGCTATATTTCTGATCATCGTAATTACCATCTCTTTTAAAGATGATAAAATGCATGAGACATGAAATGTATGTCTAAAAGCACAGAAGGTTATTCTTGAGATATTCTTTTCTTAGACCATCAAGGGTTTTATGGTATCTGACCTTCAGGAAGCTTTTATTACATAATCACATATTTTAGAAGTTAAGCACTGGATATTTCATCTTGTTTTGTAGCATTATATGCCCTGTGAATTTATATGAGTTTATTTTTATTGCTGCTTTAAAGCTCATACATCTAGATTTCATTTTTAGATCAATGATACAAAAGCAATCACTTTAACTAAATGTTAGCATGGTGTTTGATGTTCTCCTTTCCGTTATTGGCCATGTTTCCCATTACTGTTTTCTCTGGTCAATTATGCGAGTAGAATTTCCACTGACACCAATGGGAAATTGATCTGAGAAAACTAGAATCACAGAACAAATATAAAGTATCAAAATATATTGCTGTGGAAAAAAAATACTTGCCAACCCCAGGGTCAAGTTCATTTCGTACTCTATAACATCTTATATTAATGTTGGAGTTTGCTTTCTTAAGAAAGGTTCTCTCTGCTGTTGAATTTGGTTGTGTGTCTGTCTACCCTGGAAAACTGTGTTGCTTCTGGCTGTAATAAATATGTGACAAAATGAGGGGAAAAGAGGTCAGTCATCTTATAAGGGCAAAGGAAAGAAGGCAAGCTGCTGATTATATTTTGTATTTCAAGAGCTTCGATGTACGTGGTCAACAGAAGAAGTAGAAATTGTGTAAAGGAAAGTTTTAAGTATGTGTATACATGTGTGTGTATGGATTTATTTCTAGTATACTTACTCACAATTAAACAGTATAAATTCCATTTTTCTAAAGCTATTTTTCTTGGCAAAATCAGAGCTGCTTCTTTCAATTACAAATGAGAATTTAAAGGAGCTCACAAATCTACCTCAAAACAGAGACATACTCACCCAACCAACCATTATTTTTCTAGGAAAGCTAGAGTTATTAAATATATAAGTCACTGAACTCTTAACTGATTTTATTTCTTCTCCTCTTTAATATTGAAAAATATCCTCATGTTCATTAGCTAGAGCTGTGGCTTACAGTTCACTGTAAATTAAATGAACAAATATTGAATTTCCACAGATGATTTACAAAAACATTTAATGGTGTTTATATAGAGAGATATACATATCTATACGCATATGTACAAACACACCTACAGATTTCTGTCTCAAAGGCTTAAGGACTTCTCTTTGTGCCCAACATTTTAAAATCATTGTAATATCCAAGTACAATAAACTACATTAAACATACAATAAAAAAGTACAAGAATGCAAAAAAAATGGGGGGAGGGGAGCAGATACTATGAATAACACATATTTGGATATTTGTCCAGTAAACCCTTGACAGAATAAACATATACAGTATCAATAATAACCAGGGAGAGGATCATCTGAAGTTCAGTGGTAAGGTGTTACCTCTTGCTGTCATTACAAACTCATCACAAAGGGCTAAAATCAGCTGCATGCACTGATTTTAACCCAGGTCATGCATGGAGCTGGCCAGCTTCCATTAGATGACACTGGTGTGGTTCCATGGGTGAAGTAAGGTGGAGCCAGCAAATGTTCCCGTGTTGCCATAGAATCCACTGGGGAAGCCATATACTCACGCTTCCCCATCTGATCACCCTCATTTGGATCCGAGTAATGTGGGGTGCCAGATTCCCCACACACTCCTGACAAAGCAGTGCTATGCCAGTAGCCATGTGACAAGGTCATAACCATGCTTTCATTAGAATTGCCATGTTCACTCCTTTTCCAAAAGATGCTTGTATCCTTAGTGAAAAGTGGACAGTTTCAATGGCAAAAATAGAGCTTGATGCATCTTTTCTCTTCATTCTACACTGGGAGGCAAGGGTGTGCCATCACACCCAGACACTATAAAGTTAAAACTTAGATGTGCTTCTCTCTTTATCTGGGCGAACCGCGGGTGCCTTTCTTAGAAGCTCCAAATTCTCAGCAACTGGGGCCAGTCCAGAATTGAACATCAACAGAACATTTATTTTTCAAAGTCTTGGCAACGTTTGATGAAATTACAAACACAAACACAAGTCAATTTGGGAAACCACATAGACGTTGGTTTGTTGTAGGGTTTTCCGGGCTATATGGCCATGTTCTGGAGGCAATTTTTATCCTGACGTTTCACCTGCATCTATGGCAAGCATCCTCAGAGGTAGTTTCCTATGGCAAGCATCCTCTGAGAATGCTTGCCATAGATGCAGGCGAAACATCAGGAGAAAAATTGCCTCCAGAACATGGCCATATAGCCCGGAAAAACCTACAACAACCCAGTGATTCCGGCCATGAAAGCCTTCGACAACACATAGATGTTCTTTCTTTCCTTTTCCCTTCAGTTACCGAGTTAACTTATCCCCAATGGTAGAAAAAATCCTGGGATCTTTTACCTTAACCCTTGGAAAGAGCAGGTCTTCCCCTATCTAAGGTCAAGATTAGTTTTGGAGATGAAGAAATGGAGCCTTTCTCAATGACAGAGAAATCTGGAGATATTCCCTGTCCCAGCACTGAGCAACTGTTCTTTAGAAAGAGCAGGTCTTTCTCTATCTTAGCTCAACACCAGTTTCTAAGGCAAGAGGGTAACCTTGACCCTAATCTCAATCTCAATCGTACTCACAATGGCTTGTCCGAGCTTGCCTAGCTGGCCACCAGCACTTCTGAGGTTTTTTTCTATACTAAAGAAAGCAAGGAGGACTTTTCCAAAATGGAGATCTCATCCCCAGGAAAAAGGGCGGTCTCTAGACCAAAAGGACACTTTTTAAATCAATAGCTGCAAGGGCTTGCAGGCTGGCTTCCAACCTCTGTTAATAATTAATTTTCAGGGTGCTGCTGCAACCCTGGGGAAAATGCAAAGGGATGTTATTTTATGCAACTAAAGGGCAAAGCAAACCAAGCTCCTGGAAGATGGAACAAAGGGTTAAACTGAAGTTGAAAAGTATGGGAAGATAGATACATTCATTTAGCTTTATGAGGTTTTATGGTACTTGTCCTGTTTCTCAATCTGTCCAATCTTAAAGTTACAAGGGTCTCATCTGGTGCCCCATCTGGCAACTCTGGTCTACAGCCAAGGTGGGAAACAGACGTCAGGGAGTGGAGAAAATGATGAAAATGTTTACTAGTGATTTTTCATCTCATCTCCCAAATGGGAAAAGATTTAAAGGTGATGTAAAATGTTTTTCTTCATATCCCTTCCCACAAAATATCAAAATACCTTAAATCAAAAATAACCCCTCCATTTGCCTGAAAATTAGCAGATAATTAAACTGATAATGCCACGACGCCATTTCTGATTGCATTATTTTTCTGGCAATACAGGGGTGAAAAAGACCCTCACAAATTTCCAATTGTTTGAAATGAGCATCAAATTATTTGGGTTGCTGTGAGTTTTTTGGCCTGCATTGCCATGTTTCAGCAGCAGGAGAAAATGCTACTGGAAAATGGCCATACAGCCCAAAAAACTCACAGCAACATTGTTTGAATCTGGCTATGAGAGCCTTTAACAACTACTTGGTTCCTAGCCAGCCCATTACTATCTTCAGGCAACCGTGTAGAATTTCACTGGCTTCCTTTGTCTTAGATGAACAAGAAAGGATTGCATACTATTTTGTTCAATGATGGCCACACATTTCAAAATTTGAAATGTTCAGTATTTTACCCAGGCTTCTTACTGTCTTTTAAATTAATTATTTCATCTTAATTTAATCCCCCTTTTTCTTTAGCCCAATGTCCCAATGTGGCTTATAAAATCAAAGCATTTTTTCAGTTAACTCATAACACTATTCTATTTAAATACTATCTCATCTGAAAAGCCATCATGCAAACATCTAGAATCTTTATAGAATTCATGTTTGATTGTGAGCTTGCTAACACCTCTATCTGTTTCTGCAAGTGATCAAAAAGGGGTAAATTATGCAAAGGAACACTGTTTGATGAAAGAAAAATGGAGATTAAATTGGGTTGCTGTGAGTTTTTTGGGTTGTATGGCCATGTTCCAGAAGCATTCTCTCTTGACATTTTTGCTTCTGGAACATGGCCATACAGACTGGAAAACTCACAGCAACTCAGTGATTCTGGCAATGAAGGCCTTCAACAACACATTGAGATGAAATTGTATTTCTCCAGAATTCACTTCCTTTGAACCCTTCAACTGAGCCTGAGGTCACATCTACACTGACCACTTAAGTCAGTGCATGATGGAATTAGCCATACAGGGACTACAGCTTGAATACATGCACACGTATACACATATACATTTCTTCATTAGAATGTACAACAAGGCAAGGCATATACAGTAAGTCCCCAGCTTATAAACAAGATTAGTTCTGTAGGTTTGTTCTTAAGTTGAATTAGTATGTAAGTCAGAAGAGGTACATTTTAAAAGTGTAAATACAGCCATATGTGTATACCTGCTTGCGTGCATGCACACGTGTGTGTATAATAATAATAATAATAATCATCATCATCATCATCATCATCTTTATTTATTATATATTAGCTTTGGGACCCGGCGCTGGTTATTAGAGAAAGTGGGTAATGGCAGTTCTGTATGCCAGGTTTGGTCTTTTGGTCATTGGATGAGGATCACATTGTTTTCAGGAAGTGAGTGAAGGTACTGCAAGTCCCAGCATCCGTGGTCAAGCCTCCTCCAAACTGCAGTAGGATGTAGAGTGGGTCATGGGGGCTCTGTGTGCCAAGTTTGGTCTTTATTGGTAATTGGATGAATGTTGCTGTGGTCTCAGGAAGTGAGTGAAGGTACTGTTAAGTCCCATCATCCATGGTCTGTACTCCTCCAAACAGCACCAGGATATAGAGTGGGTCATGGGGGCTCTGTGTGCCAAGTTTGGTCTTGATTGGTCATTGGATGAGGATCACAGTAGTCTCAGAAAGTGAGTGATGGTATTGCAAGTCCCATCATCCATGGTTCATCCTCCTCCAAACTGCAGTAGGATGTAGAGTGGGTCTCATGGGCTCTGTGTGCCAACTTTGATCTGTATTGGTAATTTTCTGACACAGTCTCAGGCCTTTTCCTCTCCCCTGTCACCTCAGGATGTTGGAGTTTTGAGGCTGGCCAATCAGAGACCATATGCAAATTGTACCACAGTGGCAGCCAGTCAGAACCTTGCCACATACACCTCCTCCCTCCACATACAAACACTGACTTTTATTAGATAGATAGATAGAGAGAGAGAGAGAGAGAGAGAGAGAGAGAGAGATAGATAGATAGATAGATAGATAGATAGATAGATATCTTTATACCCTACCACCATCTCCCCAAAGGGACTCGGGGCGGCTAACATGAGGCCAAGCCAAAGGATTATAATACAGCAAAGTAAAATGCAACAACAAATAATAAAAACTGTGTGTGTGTGTGTGTGTGTGTGTGTATCCAAAGCTTTTATATATATAGCATAGCATGGGGAAGGATTAACACCTTTCTGGTGTTTGTTTTGATCACCTTTCCCCCATTATAACTCTTCCAGGAGTGAATTTCCCTTCCTCGGAGTAGGCTTTTCTTCCTGCTGTCTCATCCCCATTCTTAGCTGAGTCATTTGTAAATTGGATGCTTGTAACTCAGGGACTGCCTGTATGTATATGAGACATCATTTTACTAGGCCATTGTACATGAAGGGACTTGATCATCCATGGATGTTGGTATCCACAGGAGGCAATGGAAACAAACCTCAGTGATCACAAAGTCCCAGTGTATAAGACTGGGATAGCAAATGGGACTAATTCTGTTATTTTAAATAATTAGAAGACAATTTCTTTTCAAGTCATGCAGAGATCTACCAAGAGATCTACATCTAGCATTTACCTTCTCCTGATTTAATACAATTCAGCTGCTAGACAGGTGTTTTAATCATGGGCTGTTAATCTTGCCTTGTTCTGCATTCTAATGAAGAAATGTGACCTTAAGGAAACCACTGTAAGAACCAGAAAACACATTTTTCCCTATGCTGAATTTGTCTTGGGCAATTTTGCCTTGTTCAGTGCCAGCTGCGCTTTGGGGTATGAAATACTACTTCATTAGGAACTGAACAATCCTTTGTTAAGGAATCATTCATTAGCAATGTTACAGTTAGGGTAGTCTAAGGCAGTGTACTAAGAATTCATATACAGTATGCAAATTGTTAAAAAAAGCCATAACACTTGAAAAAAGTACATTGTTCTAATAAGTGTTGCCTAAAATGGAAAAATGCTTCAAACACTGTATACATTTTCATAGATATCATCTGGTAATATAATATTTGTATTAATACTGAAGAAAGGAAATATATGTTCAAAATAGGAGAAATGTGTAGAGAAGGATTGATCATCATGGACTGAATCTTAAGTCATATCCTGAAGTTCAGTTAAAATTATTTTTATCTAAAGCCTGCTGAAATAAATACATGAATCACAATTCAGTTGAAGCCCCATTTCAGGCAATAGAGATTACTCATAGTTAGTGTTAACAGAATCAGTACCATACTTTGTATCAATACACCTACAATGATGCTATATCATTCATTGTAAAACTTCTCTAAAAAGGTTTTAGGAACACCTGAGAATGCTGAAATACTTGGCACACACAGAGAGAGGTCACTACTATAAATAGCAGAAACTTTGGAGTCTCTTCTGTAATGTGATCTTAAGTCAGTAGTATTGAGTTTAATAAGACTCACTAAAAGGAATGTGCATATAGTAGTACTATATATGAATTTATATACTATTCTTGTCATTGGGCAAAGAAGTAGTAACTACAGCCTATGTCACAAAACAAGTAATATGAAATACGTTGTTGATGATGATGATGATATTTATTTATACCTGGCTTTTTCTCTCCACAAAGTAGACTCAAAGTGCCGTACATTAAAAGCATTTCAATACAATTAAAATCCAAAATAATATACAAACATTAACGTATAATTAAACATCAATGGTATTAAATGGAGATTAACAGTTTAAAAACTTATTAATAACCTATTCAAAGCTAAAACCAAAGCACCCCCTGCCTTGATCTTAAAAACCTTCTTCTTTAAAAGCCTGCCTTAATAAAAAGGGTTTAACCTGCTGCTAGAAGGACAGCAGGGAGGGAACCATTCTGGCTTTCCTGGGAAGAAGGAAATTCAAGAGTTGAGGCCAGCCACTGAGAGAGAAGGCCTACATTTTCATTCCCATCAACCAAATTTGCGTTGAAGGTGGGACCGAGAGAAGGCCTCTCTTGAAGAAATTTTATCTGCGGTTTCCTAGACTCCTAGCAGAACGTTGTTTTTTTTTTAAAAAAAAAAATGGGGACACTCAAAAGATCATGGAAAGATGTGGAATGAGATCCTCATATTTCTCCTGGAACCAAGTTCATGGATAATTTTTTTAAAAAATCTTATCTTTGTGACTGTCAAGGCCTGTGAAGCCAAACTCTGTCACTCCTTCCCACCTGCTACTAAGGAGGCTGTTCAGGTCCTGAACCGATGCTTGGTTGCTGTGTCTGACTGGATGAGGGCTAACAAATTGAAATTGAATCCAGACAAGACAGAGGTCCTCCTGGTCAGTCCTAAGGCCGAATAGGGCATAGGGTTACAGCCTGTGTTGGATGGGATTACACTCCCCCTGAAGACACAGGTTCACAGCTTGGGTGTGATCCTGGATTCATCGCTGAGCCTGGATCCCCAGGTTTTGGTGGTGACCAGGGGAGCATTTGCACAATTAAAACTTGTGCTCCAGCTGCGCCCGTACCTTGGGAAGTCTGACTTGGCCATGGTAGTCCATCCTCTGGTTACATCCTGTATAGATTACTGCAACGCGCTCTACATGAGGTTGCCTTTGAAAATGGCTCGTAAGCTCCAAATGGTCCAGAGTACGGCAGCCAGGTTGCTAACAGGAGCGGCGCTCAGGGACCACACAACTCCTCTGTTGCATCAGCTCCACTGGCTGCCAGTTTGCTACTGGGCACAATTCAAAGTGCTGGCTTTAGCCTATAAAGCCCAAAATGGTTCCGGCCCAGCTTATCTATCCGAACCCATCTCTTCCAACGAACCCCCCAGGAACTTGAGACCGTTGGTGGAGGCCCTGTTCTCGATCCCGCCTGCTTCACAAGCACGTTTGGCGGGGATGAGAGACAGGGCCTTCTCTGTGGAACTCCTTGCCTAGGGATATTAAAACAGTCCCCTCCCTCCTGACCTTTCGAAAAGAGTGAAAACTTGGCTCTTCGAGCAAGCATTCGGAACCTCGAGATAAACAGACAAACTTGAATCAGAAAATGACCCAGGAACGGCCGAGACGATGGAACAGATGAGGATTTGAATGAGAGGACATCGTTTTTAAATTTTTTATTATTCATCGTTTTTATGTTTCTAAATGTATTTTAATGTTTCTTCTTTGCTTTTTATCAATGTATATATTTTATATTATATTATATATATATGGCATCGAAATGTGCTGACTTTGTATGCCGCCCTGAGTCGCCTTCGGGCTGATATGGGCGGGATAGAAATAATGTAAATAAATAAATAAATAACTTCAAATTTTACTTTGCCAAATCCTTGACTTCATTAGGAAAAAACTTTGTGAAGGAATCATTGTTGCTAATCAAATAGCACAATCACAACAGAAACTATCTCTCTTCAAAGAAATAGGGAGGTGGGTGAGAAAGTCCTATTCAAGCATTATTAAATATGAGTAGGATAAGCATATGGAAAGCTAACTTTACTCTTTCTCTTATTATTTCTTTAACCCACCATGATTAGAGGAGGGGCCCTTCTGAAGAGCACCTCTGTATACGGTGCGCAAATGAAACTTGCAAACAGAGAGCAGAACTGTTTCCCCTCTTCACATGTTTGTTCCACTTAGATTGATTCATATGTTTTAGTCAAAGGTATTTAATCTATTTATTTTGAATTGTTTGTCTAATTGTTTATTATGTTATTGCACTGGCATTGAATGTTTGCCATTTTTACTTTGGAATCCGCCCTGAGTCCCTATGGGGAGAGAGGATGGGTTAAAAATAAAGATTTTTATTATTAGATCCAGGGCTGAAAAGTTACTATGATCTTACTATCTTTAAACCCATTAAAAGATAAATAGATAATCATCTATCCACTACAAGTTAGAGAATAGAAAACCACCATTTACAGTTAGGTTATGCACCTTTGATGGTCTATCTAAAATGTAGCTGTGTAAAGAGTTCAACAGAAGCAATTTTCTTGTTCAATTTTCTCTTTTAAAAATAATGAAGTGCTCACTGGGTTGGAGATGTCATGGAGTAATACCTCACTGCAATGAATTATAAAAAGTTGTAATTCAATGTAAGCTGTAATCACTGCGTTCTGCAGCAAGATTAACACTCATAGGCATGATATAAAATAGATTTATCTCTATGTATAGCATGTCTTTAAACTGCTTGCCAAGGTGAAGCTTTTAATAAATGCTGCCCTTGCTCAATTGGATGTTAAGTCACTATTGGCAAAGGGTATTCTTGGCCAGTGAATCCATTTGGCTGATTTTTCTCTTTTCTGAAGACAGAATTGTAATCATACACACACACTCCTTAGCAATTGCAAGAAATGTAAAAGTTCTCAGGCAAAAGGCAAAAGTGAATCTCTTTATATTCTAAGCCACATGTAAGTCAACCCAAGCAAAAAAGTTTTAATGACACCCTTTTTTTCAAAGGTCTGTGCCTTTTTATTTGCATAATTTCTGTTTCTGAATCACACAAAAAAGGTCCTGAATATGGTCCATCCCCTCATCAAAAGTCTAGTCTCCTCAAATTGCCTTGATGTAGCCACCTGAGTTTTTTGCTACTGATTCTTTCCACTTTATTAAAGGTTGGAATCATGTATGTTTCAGGTCACAGGTGGAAGATGTCCTTTGGATGCAAAGAAGGGAGATAGAGTAATGATGAGGTCAACTTTGGGAAAGCACTCTAATATCAGTTCTAACTAACATTTCTCACCACAGGACTGAATCTCTTTGCACAAAATTGACCATGGCATTCCCTCCCACCCCCACCAGCCAATCTTTAACCCCAGGAATTAGGTAGCTTCTTTCCCACCTTGTAAGAGAATAAAGAAGGGAATAACCATATTTTCAACTAATAGCTAGCAGAGTGTGTGCCTTTCAATGGCAAGCAGTTTCATGATCTTGCCTAATCAAGATCATGAAGCCTCCTGTCACCAAAATAGTGATATTTTGGCATTAAGAGGAATCTGTAGTATTTTCTAATATTAGCACAGGTAAAAGTCTTGGGTGGAATATCTCAATTCGACGAATTTAATATCATTATCTGGGTTTGATATTTGACATTTAGCTCATTTACACTGATGGGTAAAGAACCATCTCTAAAGAATGGAGAGTCACCTGTCTAAATTATTTTAGATGACTGTTTGGAGAAGATATGGAAAGGTGGCTTTCATTGGATCAAGGCAGCTGAATTACATGAGACTTGTTCTGTTTTACCATCATATTGACATAGCTTTGACAAGACCTAGTTAATGTGGTAGGAAGAACAAGACACAAACAGAAAGCAAACTGTGATGATATAGAGTTTCAGTGCAATTCCTTTTCAGACATTTACTTTTTTCCACAATCATTTTCTTTATCAGATTTGCCTTTAAAGGAGATGAAGGTGGAAGGTTGATTTCTACTACCCAGAATCCGTGGAATTAAGCATTAATGACTGCAATCAGGCCACCAAGCCCATCCTCCTTGGCTGACTAGCTAATGAGGCTGAGACAGAAGCACTTCATTGTAGACCTGCTGGTATATTCACTGAAGCAGGCTTTTATTGTCTTCACCCCTTCCCTAATTGGTTTTGTAAGCAAAATAAGAAAGTAGTTCTAGATCTTAGGATGAATTTGACTGTGGAATTAATGCAATTCTGCTGTGCTCCAGAGCAGTATTCCCTCTGACTCCCAACACCATACAATTGAGTTAAAATAGCAAGTGATTTATTGAAGATAGTAAAAGCCACAGCAATAAAAATAATCCACAATAAATAGGTAAATTCAATTGATTATGAAATAAAAAGAGCAATAAATCCAAAGAGAAACAGTCCCAGAAAGTCCATTCAACCAGAGGCTTGATTTCAAAGTCAAAAACAGCAGCAAAGGCACTTAAACAGGAATCAAACAAAGACCCAAGTTCCAGGAACATGGCATGGAGAACTATTCGTGAATCCAACATTGCTTTGTCTGAAGCTAGACTCCATACTTAGCACCATATATCTACTTTGTTTCCAAAACAGCTAGGAATGGATTTTTCCTTAGTTTTTGTTTCTCTACTAGCTTCTTCTCTAATCTGGCTGAGCGCCTTAGTTTCTGATTTGTTTGTCTCTGCTGGCTAAAAGCTCTTCTTCTGCTCAAGGCTTCATTAAAATCTGCACCAGGAGATAACTGACCCTGCGGCTGCAGCTCACACCTTATCCCAGGCTCAAAACCTTGAGATTCCCTTTGCAGCAACATAGGCCTGTCCAAGCTATCAACTGAACTGCATTGAGGCCCCACATCCCTAAAACTATGCCCAGGAAACAGACCATAATCTCCACATCCTTCAGGAACATCTTCATGAACAGCATCCCCATTCCCATCAGAGGAATCAACTTGAACATGAACAACATTGTCATTTCCATCATCCAAAGCAACCTGTGCATTAGACACAATTACAGGCTGACATAACACGTTCAACACTACTTTAACTGCCAGGGCTCAATGCTATGGAATAATAAGAGCTGTAGATTTATAAAGTCTTTAGTCTTCTTTGTCAAAGAGTGTGAGTGTCTCGCCAAATTATAATTTGTATAGCATTGAGCCATAGCAGATAAAGGGGTATTAAGCTGCAGAAATTCTACAGTGTAGCAGTGCAGATACACCTTTAGATACTGTATGTGTGTATATGTATTTACTACTGCTCAGTGGCTTCATCTTTGTGGACCAGGAACTCTGCCCTCAATTTTCGCAGAAGTCTTCTTCATAGAACCTCCAGGTATTTTGAGAGTTATCCAGATACTGAAAAAATATTTCCAAGATAAGACCTGAAGATTGTATCTCTTTCAACATCTGGACGAGCTTCAGAGAATACTATCACTTTGACAACAGATCCATCAACCGATGTCTCATACTCCCTAAGTACAGACTGAAATGACCCCCACCAGTCCAATACAAATGCAATCTTACTCAGCCTCCCCTGGGCAACTGATTAATTTCACAGTAATAGCAAAAAGACATGTGAGTTAGACCCTGTAGTACTGTGATGAACCATGGTGAGGATTTCATCATCTTGAGGAAGTTAAACTTAGATATCCTATTACCCTATTTTCTAAGCTTCCTACTACTGGGAAAGGTGGAATAAACCTACAACACTGTCAATTTAATGTATTCCATTTCCTAACCATTAAATAGTTTCATTGTTTATTCTGAGCAAATAACTTGAGCTAACTCATGGTCTTTGAGCATTAGTGAGGTCTAAACTTATTTAATTTCAGGACTGCTATAGTATCACAATTCAAAGAAGTTGGCTGCATTAGACTAGCATTATCCTGAGTCCTTTTCACACTACACCTTAATAACAGCATGATTCCACTTCAACTGCTATGGCTGTATTCTATGATATCCAAATTGTAATATGGTCAGAGGCACTACAGTACTTAGTCAGAAAGCTCCTCTGGTGATTATTACTAAACTGCCATTCTTTGGATTCAATTAATTTAAAGTTAAATCATACCACTATAAATGTAGAGTGTGAAAGGTGCCCCTGGTGACATGGCAGAGTCATTTCTCAGTCTTTATTTGTAACATTTGCTAGGATGGTGACTCAAGGAAAATATCAGCCAGTATTCATGCATGCTTTGATGAATCATGGTAGTACAAATAGAAAGGGCAGAACAGCTGGAATGAGAAGCTTTTGTTTTCTCTCTTTTTGGCCTCTCCTTGTCCATGGTAAAGGTGAAATGCACAAAATTCTTTGATTCCCTTCATTTACAGAGAATATTTAAAGAAATTGCTGTGAAAAGAACTTTCCTTTCTGAGTGATGAGGTGAGAGAGAAAATAATGAGGTACTCCTAACACCGATTGTACAAAAAGGAGAGTGGGGACAGCTAAACCCCCTGATGTTTACAAAGCTTAAGAATAAAGGTCCACTTTTTATTTACTGTCAAAGCTACTTTAGGAGAATGTGTTAGTCTTGTAGCTCACATTGTGAAGAATAAAAAAAATCAACATTTATCATTGCAGGAGGTCTCTTCATTCATGCATTTGCTTAACTTCAACTTTAGCAAGTCCTCTTTGCTTTGTAGTAATAAATCACAGGAATAAATCAAATGAGAAAGATCAGTCGCATTCATTGTCTTATGGAAGACTTCCACATGAGGTGCAAGGGCTGAATTTGACAAGACCACTTCCAGAAAGAAATATTGACTGAAATCACATAAAAAGTCATATTGCTTGTTCTTTGATGTATCAAGAGATGTTCTGAACTGTTGGTAACTGTGTTATTTTCAACTGTGAACTCAGATTAAGATATATATATATATATTGCTGTGATCATTATCAGCTTCAATATTCTATAGTTCTGTCTTAGAAGTAGAGGCGCCTTCATCTCCACCAACATATATCACTTTTATTTTCTGTATGGCTTTTGCAAAAGGCACTAATAGAGTGTCTGCTAAAAAGAAACTGTTGGTTGGTCTGAATAATTGCAACCGACTGGGACAGAGTTGGGATATGAAAGTCTGCCAGTTTCATTTTTATTGTGTTTCACAAATTCCCATCAGCATTTTGCCTCATCCAAGTCTCTCTTCAAACAGTAAGGTTTTTCATTCTTTCTTCTGAAATACAAATTTCTGTACATTTTCATACACACATAACTCAGAAACTATTTTTTATTAATGTTTGTTGCTGCCTGCCTTCAAATCATTTCTGACTCATGGTGACCCTAAGGCAGTGGTTCTCAACCTGTGTGACTCCAGATGTTTTGGCCATCCTAACAGATGGTAAACTGGCTGGGATTTCTGGGAGTTGTAGGCCAAAACACCTGGGGACCCACAGATTGAGAACCACTGCCTTAAGACAAACCTATACTGGAGCTTTCTTGGCAGGAGTCTATGTCTTCCTCTAAGGCTGAGAGAGCATGAGTTACCCAAAGTTAGGCCCTTCCACACAGCCCTATATCCCAGAATATCAAGGCAGAAAATCCCACACTATCTGCTTTGAACTGGGCTATCTGAGTCTACGCTGCCATATATTCCAGTTCAAAGCAGATAATGTGGGATTTTCTGTCTTGATATTCTGGGTGGAAGGGCCCCTACTCTATTGGTTTCCATGGCTGAAAAGGAACTTGAACCCTTTTTTCTCAAAATCTTTATTCTTAAACCACCACACCATACTGGATCATTCATTTTATACATTTTTCTAATTGACTAAAATGAATTAGTAAACATTTATTAAAAGTATGCATGTTTGGTCATGCTCATGTATCAACTATGAGGACAATGAATAGGAGTGGTGGTCAAAAGGTTTAATTTTTGATGATCTAGATAGCTGCTTATTTTAGAGTTATATCCTGACCAAAACATAGATTTTAGAATGCTTTATAATCATGATAATTAAAGAAATGAAATAAACCAATAAAACAGTACACCCAATTGCTGGTTCCTAGTAGATAAACACATTAAATCAACAGAAATTACAAAAATGCTCATGTATCATTCAGCAGTTGATTCAGCGTATCTTCTTTAATTGGACTGGCAATCAAATTTAGGCCTAAAGGCCCAACAATAACAGGTTTAGGATACCTATATGAATAACAAATAATCATCAAAGAATTTCTGTCCAGATATCTTTACATCTGTTTTCTGTCACAAGATAGTATTTAAAATTGGTATGCATTATTTGTAAAACAGAGTGGACAGGCATTTTCTGTTCAGATGTGATAATGTTATTGAATTCTTGCTCTGGGCTTGCATGAAGTAGAAATGTGCAGATCTAAGGCTTCTGGGTACTTTCAGTGTCAGCAACTTACTTGCATTGAAGATCAGAAACCAGAGAAAATTACAGCCCTTCCACAGAAAAATCTGTTCCTGTACTAACCTTATTCATTGTAGCTGTATCATTGGGTAGGTGAAATGCTTTTTAAATTAATATTATTTTTAAAAACCTACAAGTCAGAAATATTTGTTTAGCCACCACCTATCAACTATATATCTCATAGATAATCCTGGTCCAGCTACTACAACTACTAGTACTGCATCTATTTGGAGAATCAATTTAGTCTGACCCTTGCTGACTTATGACCTCATCATACTGGGCTAAAATCAGTGGCATATGTTGATGTAGCCCCAGTCACCAGTGGAGCTGGTTGACTCCTATCAGGCAACATCATGCTGGCTCTGTGAGTGAAGGATGGCGGAACCAGAGTTCTACCACCTCAGCAACACAGGAGACTTCCCGTGTTGCCATAGAATTTAATGGGGGAAAGCTGCATGCTCCACACACACACCACACTTCCCCCCATGGGATCAGGTGCCAGCTGGTAGCCAGAGAACCTGGTGATGTGAGCTTGAGGCAGCGGCTTCCTTATGCCCCGCTGCAAAGCAAAGAAACATGAGACACTTTTGGAAGCTGTGTGACAAGGTGGATAGGCTATTCTACTTCAATACTATTTAGTATCTGTAGATTTTTGCCGTGACAAGAATTTGACAAGATGGCCATTGGAGTCGATTTCAACTCTACCATACCATGAAATGAGTTCAAAAAAGTACTATGTGTTACATCAAAATATGTTCCTGTGATCAGGAAGGAAATTTGTCTTTCGTTCCAGCAATATTGTCTATAGTCCTCCTGAGCTGCACTCATCTAATCAGGGGTAGCAATGTTAATCAGTGTTCTTCATAAACTAATTTCATTGTGAGTGTTTGTAATTTCTATTTACAGAGTAACATTATTCTCTACAAGTTAAATTCAGCTTGTTGGTATTCATAGCCTTTTTTATTTTATTTTTAAAAGTCATTGAAATTATCTCCTAGGAGCAGCTCTGACAGGTCAATCACTGCAGATTGCAAGTGCTTTGCTAATTATACACAAAAATTTGGAAACAATTGTAGAATGTCTCGCCTCCAGAGAAATTTCTCTCTCTTTCCCTATCTGAGCATAGATTCTCTGCTGAATTAATTTTGTGTTTGTGAGCAGATAGCAATCTCTCTTGGTTGCATAGTAGGAAGAGCTCCTTGCTCCTTGTTCAAATATTCAACTGTAAATAAGCAAAGGATATTGCAAATAAACAATGCTATTCTTTTTAAATAATGCAATGTGTGTAATTAGGATGGCACAATTACAAGAATATAAGAGCTCTCAGTGTAACAATTAGTTTTTCAGAAAATTGTAATTTGTTCCAATGTAAATGTTTCCCCTTAATTCATACGACTCCCTTGAGTTGTTACCATAATAAACTAATTTCTGCAAATCCATGCAGTTGTTATAACATGCTCCACTTCCCAATACGTTAATCAAAGTAGACAGCTAACTCCCATATAAGAGGATCAGCATTTTATTATGGAGTAAGATGTGCCCCAAGCACCGTATCAAAAGATAGCATGATGTTATGTTTTTGTTTTTTAAGTGCAGATGGCTTCAAGGTCTTCTGCTTCTAGGACCTGTTATACCCCCTTTCCTTTGATATAAAATGTGCATATAGACTGTACCACAGATGAATTTAGTTTATATATACTCTCATTTGGAGAAATTGATATTTATATATTTTTTCAAGGTACTATTTTAATAAGGATTTTTTAGGACATGAATGCCACTGATTTCTATACAGGAGAAAGAAAAGTACTCTTCACTTTTAAAAAATCTATTCTGATTTTTATGTTCTATAGAATTTGTTTGTTCATGAACAGTATTTATGGCCTGTCCATCATCAGTTCTGAACATGAGGCAAAAGAAGAAATAAATCAGTATAAGAATCAGTAAAAGGCAGAAAAGTGTAAAAATCAAAACAAAAAGTAGTATTGAACTGTATAGATATGAGGTCCTGTTGAATGCCCATGGGAAAGATTTTCCCTGACTTCAACAATCCTTTCTCCAGCAAATGATCACCGCCTTGTTGTGGCGCTGGAGCTTGAGCACCTCAATGATGTCATGAGCAAAACCGTGAAGGGCCACCCAAGACGGGACGGTCATGGCAGAGAGGTCAGACCAAGCGTGATCCCTGGGGAAGGCAATGGCCAACCACCCCAGTATCCTTGCCAAGAAAACTAAATGGACCAGTACAACCAGAGATATGTCGGTATGCCATTGGAAGATGGGACTCCCAGGTCGGAAGATGGCCAAAATGCTACTGGGGAGGAGCAGAGGATAAGTTCAACTAGCCCCAGATGTGATGACGCAGCTAGCTCAAAGCCGAAAAGAAGGCTAGCGGCCGACGGTACTGGAGGTGAACGACGAATCTGATGCTCTAAAGATCAACACGCCATAGGAACCTGGAATTAAGATCTATGAGCCAGGGCAAATTGGATGTTGTTATTGGTGAGATGTCAAGACTAAAGATAGACATTCTGGGGGTCAGCGAACTGAAATGGACTGGAATGGGCCACTTCACATCAGATGACCACCAGATCTACTACTGCGGACAAGAGGAACATCGAAGAAATGGAGTAGCCTTCATAATTAATAAGAAATCCGCTAAAGCAGTGCTTGGATACAACCCAAAAAATGACAGAATGATCTCAATTCGAGTGCAAGGAAACCCTTTCAACATCACAGTGATCCAAATATATGCCCCAACCACAGCTGCTGAAGAAGCAGAAGTAGATCAGTTCTATGAGGACCTACTGGATAATACACCAAAAAGAGACATTATTTTCATTACAGGAGACTGGAATGCCAAGGTGGGAAGTCAAATGACAACTGGGATCACAGGCAAGCATGGTCTGGGAGAACAAAATGAAGCGGGACGCAGGCTGATAGAATTTTCCCAGGGAAACTCGCTGTGTATAACAAACACTCTCTTCCAACAACCTAAAAGACGGCTTTATACATGGACTTCACCAGATGGTCAGCACCGAAATCAGATTGACTACATCCTTTGCAGCCAAAGGTGGCGGACATCCATCCAGTCGGTGAAAACAAGACCTGGGGCTGACTGTAGCTCAGATCACAAACTTCTTATTGCACAATTTAGAATAAAACTAAAAGATCAGGGAAAATACACAGACCAGTTAGATATGATCTCACTAACATTCCTAGTGAATATACAGTGGAAGTGAAGAACAGATTTCAAGGACTAGATTTAGTAAACAGAGTCCCAGAAGAACTATGGACAGAAGTCCGCGACATTGTTCAGGAGGCGGCAACAAAGTATGTCAAAAAGAAAAAGAAAACCAAGAAGGCAAAATGGTTGTCTGCTGAGACACTGGAAGTAGCCCAAGAAAGGAGGAAAGCAAAAGGAAACAGTGATAAGGGGAGATATGTCCAGTTAAATGCGCAATTCCAGAGGTTAGTCAGAAGAGATAAAGAACTATTTCTAAATAAGCAATGCATGGAAGTGGAAGAAGACAACAGAATAGGAAGGACAAGAGACCTCTTCCAGAATATTAGAAACATTGGAGGTAAATTTCAGGCAAAAAATTGTATGATAAGAAACAAAGATGGCAGGGACCTAACAGAAGCTGAAGAGATCAAGAGAAGGTGGCGAGACTATACAGAAGATCTGTATAGGAAGAATAATAATATCGAGGATAGTTTTGACGGTGTGGTGAATGAATTAGAACCAGACATCCTGAGGAGTGAGGTTGAGTGGGCCTTAAGAAGCATTGCTAACAACAAGGCAGCAGGAGACGACGGGATCCCAGCTGAACTGTTTAAAATCTTAAAAGATGATGCTGTCAAGGTGATGCATGCCATATGCCAGCAAATATGGAAAACACAAGAATGGCCATCAGACTGGAAAAAAATCAACTTATATCCCCATACCAAAAAAGGGAAATGCGAAAGACTGCTCAAACTTCTGTACAGTGGCCCTTATTTCTCATGCCAGTAAGGTAATGCTCAAGATCCTGCAAGGAAGACTCCAGCAGTACATGGAGCGAGAGTTGCCAGATGTTCAAGCTGGGTTTAGAAAAGGCAGAGGAACAAGACACCAGATTGCCAATATCCGCTGGATAATGGAGAAAGGCAGGGAGTTTCAGAAAAACATCTATTTCTGCTTCATTGACGATTCTAAAGCCTTTGACTGTGTGGATCATAATAAACTGTGGCAAATTCTTGGTGGGATGGGCATCCCAAGCCACCTTGTCTCTCTCCTGAGGAATCTGTACAAGGACCAAGTCGCAACAGTAAGAACTGACCACGGAACAACAGACTGGTTCAGGATTGGGAAAGGCGTATGGCAAGGCTGCATACTCTCACCCAACCTTTTTAACTTGTATGCAGAACACATTATGCGATGTGCGGGGATTGATGAATGCAAAGCTGGGGTGAAAAATGCTGGAAGAAACATTAACAACCTCAGATATGCAGATGACACCACTCTGATGGCCGAAAGCGAGGAGGAGCTGAGGAGCCTTCTAATCAAGGTGAAAGAAGAAAGCGCAAAAGCCGGGTTGCAGCTAAACATCAAAAAAACCAAGATTATGGCAACAAGAGTGATTGACAACTGGAAAATAGAGGGAGAAAATGTGGAGGCCGTGACAGACTTTGTATTTCTAGGTGCAAAGATTACTGCAGACGCAGACTGTGGCCAGGAAATCAGAAGACGCTTACTTCTTGGGAGGAGAGCAATGTCCAGTCTCGATAAAATAGTAAAGAGTAGAGACATCAGACTGGCAACAAAGATCCGCCTAGTCAAAGCCATGGTCATTTCGGAACCATTGGCAACCATCTTTGAGAGTTCTTGGAGAACGGGAGAAGTTCCAGCAGATTGGAGGAGGGCCAATGTGGTCCCAATCTTCAAGAAGGGAAAAAAGGATGACCCAAACAACTACCATCTGGTCAGCCTCACGTCGATACCGGGCAAGATTCTGGAAAAGATTGTTAAGGAAGCGGTCTGCAAACACTTAGAAACAAATGCAGTCATCGCTAATAGTCAACATGGATTTATCAAAAACAAGTCATGCCAGACTAATCTGATCTCTTTCTTCGATAGAGCTACAAGCTGGGTAGATGCGGGGAATGCCGTGGATGTAGCGTACCTGGATTTCAGTAAGGCCTTCGACAGAAGGTCCCCCATGACCTTCTGGCAAGGAAACTATTCCAATGTGGGCTAGGCAAAACTACGGTGAGGTGGATCTGTAATTGGTTAAGTGGACGAACACAGAGAGTGCTCACTAATGCTCCCTCTTCATCTTGGAAAGAAGTGACAAGTGTAGTGCCGCAGGGTTCCATCCTGGGCCCGGTCCTGTTCAACATCTTTATTAACGACTTAGATGAAGGGCTAGAAGGCATGATCATCAAGTTTGCAGACGACACCAAATTGGGAGGGATAGCCAATACTCCAGAGGACAGGAGCAGAATTCAAAACGATCTTGACAGATTAGAGAGATGGGCCAAAACTAACAAAATGAAGTTCAACAGTGACAAATGCAAGATACTCCACTTTGGCAGAAAAAAATGAAATGCAAAGATACAGAATGGGTGACGCCTGGCTCGAGAGCAGTACGTGTGAAAAAAATCTTGGAGTCCTCGTGGACAACAAGTTAAACATGAGCCAACAATGTGATGTGGCGGCAAAAAAAGGCAATGGGATTTTGGCCTGCATCAATAGGAGCATAGTGTCTAGATCTAAGGAAGTAATGCTACCCCTCTATTCTGCTTTGGTTAGACCACATCTGGAATATTGTGTCCAATTCTGGGCACCACAATTCAAGAGAGATATTGACAAGCTGGAATGTGTCAAGAGGAGGGCGACTAAAATGATCAAGGGTCTGGAGAACAAGCCCTATGAGGAGCGGCTTAGGGAACTGGGCATGTTTAGCCTGAAGAAGAGAAGGCTGAGAGGAGATATGATAGCCATGTATAAATATGTGAGAGGAAGCCACAGGGAGGAGGGAGCAAGCTTGTTTTCTGCTTCCTTGGAGACTAGGACGCGGAACAATGGCTTCAAACTACAAGAGAGGAGATTCCATCTGAACATGAGGAAGAACTTCCTGACTGTGAGAGCCATTCAGCAGTGGAACTCTCTGCCCCGGAGTGTGGTGGAGGCTCCTTCTTTGGAAGCTTTTAAACAGAGGCTGGATGGCCATTTGTCAGGGGTGATTTGAATGCAATATTCCTGCTTCTTGGCAGGGGGTTGGACTGGATGGCCCATGAGGTCTCTTCCAACTCTTTGATTCTATGATTCTATGATTCTATGGTATTCCCTCTAGTCACCTACGGATGTGAGAGCTGGACCTTAGGGAAGGCTGAGCGAAAGAAGATCGATGCTTTTGAGCTGTGGTGTTGGAGGAAAGTTCTGAGAGTGCCTTGGACTGCGAGAAGATCCAACCAGTCCATCCTCCAGGAAAGAAAGCCCGGCTGCTCATTGGAAGGAAGGATACTAGAGACAAAGTTGAAGTACTTTGGCCACATCCTGAGGAGACAGGAAAGCCTAGAGAAGACAATTATGCTGGGGAAAGTGGAAGGCAAAAGGAAGAGGGGCCGACCAAGGGCAAGATGGATGGATGGCATCCTTGAAATGACTGGACTGACCTTGAAGGAGCTGGGGGTGGTGACGACCGACAGGGAGCTCTGGTGTGGGCTGGTCCATGAGGTCACGAAGAGTCGGAGACAGCTGAACGAATGAACAACAACAACAAGTGTTATTGGGCACATTTGTAGATAGACATCATTACTTTCTACGAGGGTGATTTTAAGGACAGAGACGATTATATGATGCCACTTTACACTGATATTACAGTTTTATATCATCAGATCAGTATAATTTTTCTAGCTAGTTTCAGTATTTCCTTTGAAAAAGAGTTAGCAAGAATTTTGTTTTCCCTTTCTTGTCTTGAGCTGGAAAATATCTGTATATGTATCCATTATGTAAAGTTTTGTGCAAATTCTGAGTAAGAGGATGTAGTTCTACACCTGCACTATTTGGCTTCTTTTGATGGCTAGAATCCTGTTTGGTGGTTATAGTGGTGCAAGTGACACATAGTTTAACATTAGTCACTTTTTCAATCAGAAGTTTTTGAAGCTGAAAGAACTTTCATTTCTTAGGAGATCAAGCTGCCCTACTAGTTCCCCAGCAGGTGAGGTAACTTTGGACCTTATCAGATACAGTCTTCTCCCCGCTTCAGCAGATGGTGAAACAAAGCCCAGAATGCCTTTGGAGGAGTCAGATGTTACCCAACTTCTAATGGCACAAAACAGAAAAATGTAGAGGAAAGATGGACTTGACAGGGTAAAGGATGTGGGATCGCAGTGGACGGACCTGGGTGGGAGGAAACGGACTAAGATAAGATAACTTTATTTGTACCCCGCTAGCATCTCCCGAAGGACTTGATACGGCTTACATAGGCCAAGGCCTCAAAACACCATACAACAATACAATACCTAAAGCAAATTAAAAACAGTTAAGCAGTATAACAACAAACATAAACAATACATCAAGACACTATAAAACTGGGCCGGGCCAGAGTAATGGGTACAAGATTAAAAGTGCTGATGTGGCAGGAAGTATGTAGGATTATAAAGTAAGTGCAGTGTGCGGTGTGCAGCAATCTTAGTTCTACTAAAGTGCTTCTAGGACTTAGTATTGGAGATTCCTAATCTGAGAAGGCACATCGGAACAGCCAAGTCTTCAAGTTCTTTCTGAAAACTGCCAGTGTAGGGGCCTGTCTAAGATCTTTTGGGAGGGCGTTCCAGAGTCGGGGGGGCCACCACAGAAAAGGCCCTGTCTCGAGTCCCCACCAAGCGTGCTTGTGACACAGGCGGGATCACGAGCAGGGCCTCTCCAGATGACCGAAGTGAATGCGTGGGTTCGTAGACGGAGATGTTTTTGGCCTACAACTCCCAGAAATCCCATCCAGTTTAACAGCTGTTGGGATTTCTGGGAGTTGAAGGCAAAAAACATCTGGGGACTAAGGACCTCATCACAAAGTATGGATTTTTGTGGTATACACCAACTGTGACCTACTGCAACCATGGCGCCTACTGGCCCCCATCAAATGATGCCAGTGGGGCTCCATGGGTGAAGTAGGGTGGAGCTGGCACATGCCCCCACCATGGCAGCACAGAAGGCTTCCTGTGTCGCCACTGAAATCCATGGGGGGAAGCCGTACAATCAATGCTTCCTCCTATAGGACAGTGGTTCTCAACCTGGGGTCCCCAGATGTTTTTGGCCTACAACTCCCAGAAATCCCATCCAGTTTAACAGCTGGATATAGGAATATCCTCGACTGGAGCTGGGTGATGAGGGGCTCCCTCGCCCCCCCCCCTCAACAGCACATAACATTTCTGGCAGCCATGTGACAAGGTAGTAAGTTGGTTTCCTCCACTATCCTATGCTATGCTGTCCCACACATTTCCCCTGTCTGTCTAACAAGGTCCTTTATCTCCTGGAGGAGATAGTTTTGCTGCTCTCACTTTTTTTCTGCAGTTAATTGTGATGCTGAACTTCCTCATCTTTCTATTCCTCCCCATGAACAGATACAGCAGACAATAGCCTCTTGGATTCTATCTGCAGTGAAATCAGTAAACAGAAGTCATTAGGGGGGAACTGTGTTAATCACAGAACTGAGAACTGTACAGAGCGTCAGTCAATGATGATTAAACATTGCAGCTTGTTATGGAGAAAGTTGACCCACCAGCAAAAATGTTTTCCTATGCTTTCTACTGCTTTGATGTCATCATTTTTATTGTTTATTTTATTTTTAAAAACTGAGAATGCATTTGCAAAGCATGTGTGTTAGTTATATGTTGAGTATCCATTATCCAGAACTCCGAAATCCAAAATACTACAAAATCCAAAATTATCCATATAGGTTGCTGTGATAGTGACACCTTAATATTTTAATGGTTCAGTGTGCACAAACTTTGTTTCATGCACAACATTATTTAAAAATTGCATAAAATTCCCTTTAGGCTATGTGTATAAAATGTTATATGAAGCATACTTTTTTTGTTTAGACTTGGGTCCCATCTCCAAAGTATTTCATTATATATGCATATGCAAAAACATGTATTCCACTTCCTCTACCCTTAAGAAGAATATATACTAGGGCTAGGTTTGAACAACTCGGTACTATGGTGCAAACCGGGCGCTACTGTAACATCCCAAGAAGTGAGAGATTCTGCGTCTGGGGAGAACAAACAGTGGAAGACATTGAACATTTCTTAATTGACTGTCCAGCATATACTGAACTGCGAGACAGATATTTACATCCAATATTATCCAACTGCAGGTCCCCCAACAGAAATGATATTCTGACATCCCTCTTGCAAGGGCAGGATGGATCCAGCATAATCAGAGTAAGCCTTTTTTATTCTGATAGCTATTAAGAAAAGAGCAGATTTCCTGAAAGAAGAACCAGGAAAATAAGATTCTGACTATAAATAGAAGGTCGGCTGCTGTCTTCACCTTGTTGCCTTTTTTTTTTTTACTCGTGTTCATATGACTGATCAAATAAATAAATAAATAATAATAATAATAATAATAATAATAATAATAATTATTATTATTATTATTATATTTCCAAAATACAGAGACAAGCTAAAATCCAAAACACTTCTGGCCCTAAGCATTTCATATTGAACCTGTATAAATCATATTACCCACCACACTTTACACTTGGTGTGCTACCATATGTTGCTTCCCCAAAATCGAAAACAAATGAGGAATCAATAGAGAAGGAAAGGTTTTAAGGAAAACAAATGAATAAGATCCTCATCTGCTTTATAAACGAAAAGTGGGAAAAGCCCTCTGGATTTTGCTACCTTCTACAACTGTACTCAGGTTCACCTTTCAATAATAGTAATGATGAGCAAAGCAGCAATATCTGATCTTTTGGCTTCACAGCTTTTGAACACTTCACCAATCACTATAATTCTAGAGAAAATAGGGACAAAACTGTACCAGTAAACACTGCAATCAATGTGACCTTAGTAGAAGTGCCTCCCACCCAATAAATTCAAGACAAGACAAGGACTCTTGTATTGCACATTGTACTAGAGATAAACACAGGTCTAGTGTTCCTTCAGAGACAATTCCACAGCTGGGGGGGAGAGAACATTGAAGGTCTGCATTGTTAACCAAAGAGTGGGATTCTCATCTTGCTGTTGGTTCTAGAGATATGAAATTATTTCTAACCACTATAAGTGCAATGTGTCAGCAGAGGTTTCTTTGTGCTGACTGTATCATCAATTTTCAGCCAAAGCCCAACTCCTTGCCCATTGGCATAGGACAAAGTCTGGCAAGAAACGTGCCAAATGAAGTTTTAAAAGCAGGATGATTAATTTTACTTATCTTCTTCTTTGAAGGTGTATTCTCTCCCTACCCCCTTCACTCTTTCCACAAAGCCCAAGAAACAGCTGTCTATAGACAAGAGTCTGAACAGTAGCCAGCTGTTTTATAACTGTGTTAGCCTCCAACCCTCATGAGAAATTTCATTCTCCTGAAAAATAAATTATAACATGGCTAAGTGGTGCCTGATAAAGCTAAACAGAAGCCATGCTTCTCTGTTGCAAATTTGTCCATATTCTCTCGGTAGCCAGACAAATAAAAGCACTTCATCAAAATCAGACAGAGAAACTCAGGAATGCTCATTGGAGACCACTAAACCTGAAATACCAATCAATTTTGCCACGAGTCTCCTTAAGCACTGTCTTCTGAAGCTGCCAGAAAGCAGCTGCTTATTATGAGTATTGGGGGTAGTATTGAAGTCATACAACTCATGTGTCCATATGTATTCTCACTGCTCGCCTTGTTGAAAAGATTCAAGTGCAGGTCGCATTAGGCTTGTTACACAAAACTGAATGTGCTTTTTTCTTTTTTAAAAAAAGTATATTTCTGTTTCTCAATATAGCACCTCCTGCCAGACAAAATACTTTGTAAGCAATTTTAAAAACTCAGAACCAATCAACCAATCTATCAAAACAAATGAAAGCAATGCATCCTAAAATTCATAAAAGAACTGTATGGCAAAAGTGAATGTATTTTTGCCATTGTAGTTTATCTTTGGTGCCCCCAGTGGTGCAATGAGTTAAATCCTTGTGCCGGCAGGACTGCTGACTGAAAGGTCAGCAGTTCAAATCCGGGGAGTGGGGTGAGCTCCCATCTGTCAGGTCCAGCTTCCATGAGAGAAGCTTCCCACAGGATGGTAAAAACATCCAAGTGTCCCCTGGGCAACGTTCTTGCAGACGGCCAATTCTCTCATGCCAGAAATGACTTGCAGTTTCTCAAGTCACTCCTGACATGAAAAAAAAAAGTTTAGCTTCATATGGTTATACCAGCAACATTATCCCCTTCAAAGGGATCACTGTACCACTTAGGGCCCTTTCAGACTGCAAGAAAACGCAGGCAAAAGTGGGCTAAAGTAACCCATTCTCACCCACATTGGAATCCCCACAGCCCACCTCAAACCCTGGATTTTCCTCTCCCAGGTGGCCAGATACTATCCCGATTGTAACTGGTATAGCAGCCAGCCTCCTCCAAACCCTAAATTTAAATGCTGAAGAGACAGGTGCCTCTGGATATTCTACTGGAAAGCATGCGCCGGGTAATCTCATGTAGCAGTTATCCCAGGGGATTCCATTCTAATGGATCTTGCAGAACTGAGGGTGTGGCGTTCATGATCCCTCTATACTGCATCCATAAAGCACATTCAAAAGTTGGTTGTGGAGACAGAAAATATTTGATCTGTTTTTGGGGTGGCATGGAAAGATTTGGGGAAACTGGGAGGTAAAAAAAGTTCCACTGCAACAATTCATTTTAATATATTATTATCCTGACATACAAATTGTTTTATTTATCTGTAATGGCAAAGATGGGGAGAGAAAACAAAACAAAACAAACCAGTGTTGGTTATGATAGCCAATATCTTTTCCATTTCCAACCAAGCATAAATTTCATTTTGTGTATGTTTATTTACAACATCAATTTCTAAAGCAAAAGTTAGCTGAAAAAACATAGTGTGAGTGGAAAGATGGGATCTGCATAATGTATGTATACATTCACACATAAATCCTCAGTTCTCTATGTTGCTATGTTTTTATTTCCTCTCAAATGGCAAGATGTATACTGCCCTTATAATGAGAGTACTCATATTAGTGGCAACCATTTTTGAGCAAATTGCACAATTATTCGGTATTGTAATAGTTAATTGCCACAATACTGCAATTGCTTTCATTCATCTCATTAGTTTCTCAGCTTCTTTGTATCTTCCTGCATCATATCACCGGTCATTCCAAGTTTCCTGCATATTCTGAATGTTTTTTTGTAGAAAGAGGATGGTAATGGACAGTAGTTTTGAATAGAAACTCTCTGTCATTCTCTATGAAAAATATGGAAACATCAATGAAAAGTGAAGCACTTTTTTGACTTGCTCTTATGCTGGAAGGAAGTACTTTTGCAGATTGGCAATTTCTTGATAGTTGTCTTTTTAAATAAAAAAGGGATGGGGAAAGTGAATACTTTCCCCATCCCTAATACATTAACAGTTGTGTCAAACTGTCATTCTCATTATACAGAGGCGATAATCACAAAGGTCTTGGCTCTACTTGCCTCCATTTAAACAAGGGTCAAATAAGAGTTTTCATAAATGTCGGAAACATTGCCAAGGACACCTCTATATGTGTTAAAACTTTGCAGTTCAGAATTTATTCTGCAAAAAATTCATGTTCTGTTTATAGGAACTTTTATTCATACACCAGGAAACAAGTTTCCTTCACAGAAAATAACGTTTCTGCACAAAGGTCTTGTTTTCCATGTAAGAAGTTTGTTTTTTGTACATGGTTTTTTCCTGTGTACATATTTGTGTCTGTACAAAATGATGTGCATTTTTTTTGCACACAATAAATTGCGAACTGTGAACAGTCTTTGAAAACAGCACATTTTTGTATCTCTCATAGCAAGGAGAAAAAAAATGATTGACTTATTCATTTCTCTGTGCAAGAACAAATGCATGTATTTATGGTATAAACCAGTGGTTCCAACTTTTTTTTAATCAGGGACCACTTTGACCAGGGACCACTCTCCAACATTAGTACAAAAAGGGTTACAAATCAGTTTTTGATCAACTTTAGATTCGGTTTGGTTATTTGGGGTGCTGATTCAGAAAACCGTAACACAAATGAAGATGAGTGTGGGGGAGAAATACAAGTAGCAAGTGCAGGTCTCTCTTCTTCATGGTTCTTTTAGTTTTATAGCTTCCTACTAGGGAGATGGGGAGTTCAGAATCAACTGAGTCTAAGCTTTCTCTGATTTGCCCACAACATATCTCCTGTGTACAACAAACTATAGAGACAAACAAAAGAGGCAAACATTAAAATGTGATTAAAACAATCAAAAGATTAAAACAAGATTAAAAATGTACATAGACCTCAGTACAACAACCAACAAGATCTGGCACATTGTTTTGTTGGGTAGAGCCTTGTATAATCAATCCTCAAATGCATGTTGCAATACAAGTCTTTACGTGTCTGTGAAAATAAAATAGGTAAGATGCCAGTCTAACTTTTCTGGGAATTGAGTTCTCCTGTTTTGCAACCAGAGAAAACTGTGAGGGTGGTGGGACAAAATGATAGGCTTCCCTAGTTGATCTCAAACACAGAATGGTTTGTAAGGAAGAATACAGTCCTTCAAATTACCTGAACTTGAGCTGTATAGAGGTTTATGTTCTTGTAAAATGACCAGCAGAGAGGAAGAGTGTTGCAACAAGGAAGTTATATGTTGCCAGCATACTGGCAGCAGTTCTTTGGACCAGCTGAACTTTCTGAACACTTTTCAAAGGCATCTCCATGTAGAATACATGACAGTAATCCAACTGGGATGTCATTAAGTCGTGTGTCACTGTGCTTAGATCTTTCACTTCAATGAATGGGTACAGCTGGCACACAAGCTTTAACTATTTAAATGCACCCAGACCACTGCTAAAATCTGAATTTTGAAGCTCAAAAATTCAGGAGAACACCCAAGCCCAAAACCTGCATCTTCTGGTAGAATATAACCTCACATGGAATAAAGTGAATCCCTATTCCTATTTGTGTCTTGTAACTGACCTCTGACTTGTCTGGAATAAATTTCATTTTTCCCCCCTCATCGAATCCCTTACTGTTTAGAGAAGGCATCCTCAAACTGTGGTCCTCCAGCTGTTTGGGCCTCCAACTCCCAGAAGCCCTAACAAGCTTGTTCAATTGTCAGGAATTCTGGGAGTTGAAGGCCCAAATATCTGGAGGGCCACAGTTTGAGGATGCCTGGTTTAGAGTATGGGCAATGACCTTCTCAACCTATCCTCTCTAATCAAATTTCCTTGTTTTGATTATTATTTTCGAAAAGCAAAGCTGGCATGAGCACTAACACACCTACCAGGTCATCTCTGTTATCACAGTTTCCTTTTCCTGTCTAGAGTTCAGAAGGTTTTATATCTTATAATGCTGATACCTGAAATGGTGATCTTGCTGATAAGCCAGGGAAGGGGTTGGGTGGAATGGACTGCAGACATTCACAGAAGATAATAGAATAGCTTTATTGTCATTGTGCTATTTCACAAAAAAATCAATGTCTTCCACAACACATACCACAAAACAACACACCAACTCCTCCACATCTTAACCACCACCACATAACCCTCAATGCCACATCAATGTGAAACCATGGAGATCTTCCTGCTACTGCTTGTTCTTGGATAATCCATTCCTTTTTTTACTTATTAGCTGGATCTTGTTTGGTATTGCTTTTTGTTAAAACTTCTGAATTGAGATATGGAGGGGTGTTTGTTCAGCAATGTTCATGCAAAGACATTATACACCTGACATTTAGGTATGCTTCTGTTGCCAGCCATTATGTTAATTATTCCTTTCTCTGTTTTCAGCTATACTGGAATTCAAGAACATCTTGGTCCAAAGGATCTCTCTACATTGGAGGCTGCACTGACATGATAATGAAAGCAGTTTGACACTACTTTAAGTGCCATGGCTCTCAGTGCTTTGGAATCCTGAGAGCTGTAGTTTAGTAATGTATCAGCCCTCTTTGGCAGAGAGTGCTAAAAACCTCCTGCAACTGCAACTCCCATAATTCCATAGCATTAGCCATGGTAGTTAAAGTGGTATCAAGCTGAATTAATTATACAGTGTAGATGCACTCGTGTATCATGATTTGAGTAATTCCGATGGTTAGACTGTTCTGCAATAGTGTTTGTGTGTGTGTGTGTGTGTGTATGGGGGGGGGGGGAGGTCATGACCTCCAGAAAGTCATATTTGATCCATTGACTAAGTGCTCCCCACCCCATTTTAATCATACCTCTTATGTCCTCAGTGGAGGAAACCATATTTAATATTCTGTTTCATGCTGATGTTGCTTTTGGTTTTCAAAATGCTTTGGTATTTTTAGGCCATTTGGCACTATATGTGTCTCAATATATTATAGCAGCTGACATAAAACCAAATAATTTTGTTACCTTTTCCTAGGGCACATCTACACTGACACTGTAATGAAACTTAGAACTGGCTTGGGAGGAACCAGTTTCGCTATGCAGGTTATTAGATTTATAGGTCTGGAACTGGTTTGAGTCCTAGAAGATAGTTAAACTAACCATAGAACCTGGCCTTAATTTGCTCTGAGTTTTTTCCCCATTTTCATAAAAGACGTGCACCAGTGTGCAAGAGGCATAGGAGGTGGGAAAAGGGGAATGTGATAGTTAAGAGTGGAGGCAATCAATTACCCCCTCCTAGGGTGTCAGTTAGCCTGCTAGGTAGCCACAGCCATGCTCTTGGGGCATTTTTCAGGAGCCCCCTGTCCCTTCCCCAGTTCTACAAGTGCTTCAGTATGGAGCTGATTTTGCCATGGGATCCACAGTTTCAAGTCAGCTTGGACCTTCATTAAATGATTGGTGTAGATGAGCCCCTAATGTTTTACTAACAAACGAACAAAAATATCAGGAAAAAGAGAATGACTGACAATGTTGTGAAACTGAATCTAGGCAAAACAAGCATATACATTGGAGAAATTGTTTAGAAATATGTTTTATCAAAGTGTTAGCTGAACGAAGGTCATTCTGGCTCACTGTTTGCCACAATCTTTGGGGAGAAGAGTTACAGCTTGATGTTCCAAATTATGCAAACTTAAACATATTAAGGTACATTTCAAAAGAGGTCAGCAAAGTGGAGAAAGTTAGTGTGCCAGTAACCCCTTGCTTCTACAAAATTGAATATTGTAAAATATTACAAGACAACATGAAGCTTGATTAACACAGTAAGTCAAGAGTGGCTTAAAAATTCCTTGAACAAAGAGCAAGCAAATACTGGCAATACAACTTGCTCATTTTTAAGTTGCACTCCGTCAAAAATCAATCATTCCAGACATTTTCACATAAATGAAACCTGAAATTTAATTTGTATTGAGGTTGTTGATTTGTATTGAGGTTGTTGTATTGAGGTTGTTGACCTGCGGACGCGGAGTCGGGGCGCTGCTGATTCTGTTGCTGCTGAGTGGGCTGTTGGACTGAGTGTGCCGCCTTCGCTCCCCTCTGTTTGGGTTGAGGCGGGGGCTGGTCCCAGCGGCTGCGGCGGTTGCGGCGTCGCTGTGCTTGACCCTGGCTGGCTGCCTGATTGTCGGCACTGTGTTGTGTTGTTGCTTCGGCTTCGGCGTTGCTGCTCCGGCGTTGCTGCTCCGGCGTTGCTGCTCTGGCGTTGCTGCTCCGGCGTTGCTGCTCCGGCTGCCTGGTTCCTTGGGTTCCGGGCTTCCATTGTTCCGGCTGCCTGCTGCTTCGGCTGACGTTCGGTGCCAGCGGGGTTGTGGACTCCGTTCCGGCGGTTCGACTGGATTGCTGTGTGGCGGCCCCGCGGCGCCATTTTGGGACTTGGCTTTCGGCCAACTTTCTAGTGCTCTGGCTCCAACGCCCTCCAACGCGCTGCCACCATTTTGAGGCTTGGACTGCTCTTCCAGGGCCTAGCCAGCCCTTCCAACGCTCGAGCATATGCCCTTCAGCAGGCCCTGGAAGTGATTCACTCCCGTTGGACAACAGACAATAGACCTAGCTGCTGGCAACGACTACCTTGCCTCTACCCTCTGATGTTCATCATCCCAGAGCAGTGGTTAATCTGCCGCCATCGCATGAGATTTCCATCACCTCGTCCGTTAACCATCAACTCCGGAAAGACTGTGTTGACCATCTCTTGGCCCGATTATTGTGGCATCTCGTTGTTTCCAATTTCGGACAGAATTTTGGATAGATTGTGTTGACCATCGTTTAATTCGTCTGTGTTGACCTCCTTTGATTGTGTGGACCATCTCTTTGATTGTGCTGACCATCCTCGTCTGTGTCGACCTCCCTTGACTTTGCTAACCATCGTTGATTGTGCTGACCACCCTCATTGTGTTTGGTGCAGAGCACTCCATCAGCTCTAACCCTAGAAGGATTGTGCTGTCCATTTTGCTACCTGATACATCTGTCGGGGTAGAAATCCAACTTTTGAGAGGTGGGGGGGATTTAACTGCAGTAATAACAACAACTATACTAATGACTGAACGGAGAACTTAAGAACTAATCGTTGTACTGTTAACAAGTGAAGTGTACAATTATCCTGTGTGATTCTAGCACTTTACCCGACCAGCACTTTAATTTACTACCTCTGTGGCAACTGGTCCACTAACCTATTGAGCTTCAGCACTTTAATTGACTCAACCATCTAGCGCTGAACTTTAAGTCCTCCATGACGCACTTTATTTTAGCACTTTAGAGCCGATTGATAAGCCATTGCACTTTAGTTATTTATACCATCTTGTATGATCCATCTGTACTTTAAGAACCTTAGGAAAACTCCTCCGACAGTGCTTAGCAGCTACCACTCATGTCACTACCCATTCCCTGGCATTTGTTAATCTTGCTGTTAATTGTTTATGGTGGAGAGAGGGAACGGAGTAGACCAGAGAGATCCGAGTATAACAAAGCGGGAGTGGGAAATGGACGGAAGGCAGGACTATGGCAATTTGAAGCTGCAACATATCAAATAGTCAATAATGAACTGTGTGTTGATACTGTGGTTGCTGAATGCGTCATGGAGGAGGGAAGGGGTTCCGTTAACCGGGGAGCCCCCATAGAAGTCGTGGTGGGGAGGGGGAGGTACGGGAAAGGGAGGCCTTTAATTCGGCCTAGGGAACGTGGAACAACATTAGTAATTCCAAATCGGTCTCCTGATATGGCAAGTTGGTGTAACCAGGATGGCGGTCCCTCCGAATTGAAAGTGGTGCTGTTGAACGCCAGATCTGTCAATGGTAAAACAACTTTCATCCAGGATTTAATCCTGGATGAATGGGCAGATCTGGCGTGCATCACGGAGACCTGGTTGGACGAAGCGGAAGGTGTAAATTTGACCCAGCTTTGCCCACCAGGTTTCTCTATGCAGCACCAACCGAGATCCGGAGGGCGGGGAGGCGGAGTTGCAGTGGTCTATAGAGATTCCATTTCTCTGACCAGGGGCCCCATCCCGCAGTCAACAAATTTTGAATGCGTCCACCTGAGGGTGGGTGACCGGGACAGATTAGGGATTCTGTTAGTGTACCGTCCACCTCGCTGCACTACAGTCTCCCTGCCTGAGCTAGCGGAGGTGGTCTCGGACCTGGCATTGGAGTCCCAACGGCTGCTTGTGCTGGGGGACTTCAATGTCCACGCCGAGGCCGCCTTATCGGGAGCAGCTCAGGACTTCATGTCTACCATGGCAACCATGGGGCTGTCCCAACAGGTATCTGGCCCCACCCACAGTGCTGGACACACATTGGACTTGGTTTTCTGCCAGGGATGGGAGGAAGGTGGCGGTGTTGAGGAGTTATCCATCTCTCCGTTGCCATGGACCGACCACCACCTGGTCAGCTTTAGACTCACTGCACCCCCTAACCTCCGCAGAGGTGGAGGACCCATTAAGATGGTCCGCCCCAGGAGGCTTATGGATCCGGATGGATTCCTGATGGCTCTTGGGGAATTCCCCGCCACCTCGGTTGGTGATCCTGTTGATGCCCTGGTCGCTCTCTGGAATGGGGAGATGGCTAGGGCAATAGACACGATCGCTCCAGAACGTCCCCTCTCAAGTAGCCGAGCTAAACCAGCTCCTTGGTTTACCGAGGAGCTGGCAGCGTTGAAGTGAAAGAAGAGGGAACTAGAGAGCGTGTGGCATTTGGATCCGAGCGAGCCAAATCGAACACGGTTTGTGTCCTTTTTAAGGGCATATGCCGCAGCAATAAAAGCCGTAAAGAAGACTTTCTTTGCGGCCACTATTGCGTCTGCAAAGAACCGTCCGGCTGAACTGTTCCGAGTTGTCAGAGGCCTGTTAAAACCCTCCATTCAGGATGGGTGCCCTGATGACTCGGCAGCTCGCTGTGAAGCCTTTGCTCAGTTCTTTGCAGACAAAGTCGCTTTGATCCGCTCTGGACTGGATACCATATTAACGGCAGTCTCTGAGGATGTAACACGAGCATCTGCTTGTCCGGTTTTGTTGGATTCATTTCAATTGGTTCAATCCGAGGATGTGGACAAGGTGCTTGGAGGAATGAGAGCTACCACATGCATCCTAGACCCCTGCCCATCCTGGCTTCTGAAGGAGGCCAGAGGGGGATTGGCCGAGTGGGTGAAGGTGGTGGTTAATGCCTCCCTTCGGGAAGGCAAAATTCCAGCCAGCTTAAAGCAAGCTGTGATAAAACCGCTGTTGAAAAAACCATCACTGGATCCCACTCAATTCATCAACTATCGGCCTGTCTCCAATCTCCCCTTTTTGGGCAAAGTCCTGGAACGTGTGGTGGCCTCACAACTCCAGGCATTCTTGGTAGACACGGATTATCTGGATCCGGCACAGTCTGGCTTTAGGCCTGGGCATGGTACCGAGACAGCCTTGGTCGCCTTAGTGGATAATCTGCGCTGGGAGCTCGACAGGGGGAGTGTGTCCCTGTTGGTGCTGCTGGACCTCTCAGCGGCCTTCGATACCGTTGACCACGGTATCCTTCTGGGACGCCTCGCGGGGATGGGTCTTGGAGGTACTGTTCTGCAGTGGCTCCGCTCATTCCTCGAGGGTCGGTCTCAGAAGGTGTTACTGGGAGACTCCTGTTCAACCCCACAACCTTTGTCTTGTGGGGTTCCTCAGGGTTCAATACTCTCTCCCATGTTGTTTAACATCTACATGAAGCCGCTGGGTGAGATCATCCGGAGTTTCGGAGTGCGATGCCATCTGTACGCAGATGATGTCCAACTCTGTCACTCCTTCCCACCTGCTACTAAGGAGGCTGTCGAGGTCCTGAACCGGTGCTTGGCTGCTGTGACGGTCTGGATGGGGGCGAACAAATTGAAATTGAATCCAGACAAGACAGAGGTACTCCTGGTTAGTCGCAAGGCCGAACAGGGTATAGGGTTACAGCCTGTGTTGGACGGGGTCGCACTCCCCCTGAAGACGCAGGTTCGCAGTTTGGGTGTGATCCTGGACTCATCGCTGAGCCTGGAACCCCAGGTTTTGGCGGTGACCAGGGGAGCATTCGCACAGTTAAAACTCGTGCGCCAACTGCGACCGTACCTTGGGAAGTCTGACTTGGCCACGGTAGTCCACGCTCTGGTTACATCCCGTCTTGATTACTGCAACGCTCTCTACGTGGGGTTGCCTTTGAAGACGGCCCGGAAGCTCCAATTAGTCCAACGGATGGCAGCCATGATACTAACAGGAGCGGAGCGCAGGGAGCACACAACTCCTCTGCTGCACCAGCTCCACTGGCTGTCGATTTGCTACCGGGCTCAATTCAAAGTGCTGGCGTTGGCCTTTAAAGCCCTAAACGGTTCTGGCCCAACCTACCTATCTGAACGTATCTCTGCCTATCAGCCCACCAGGACCCTAAGATCTTCTGGGGAGGCCCTGCTCTCTATCCCGCCTGCTTCACAGGTGCGGCTGGCGGGGACGAGAGACAGGGCCTTTTCTGTGGTGGCCCCTCGGCTTTGGAACGCCCTTCCCATGGAGGTAAGATCAGCCCCCTTGCTGATGGTGTTTCGAAAAAGATTGAAGACCTGGATGTTCGAACAGGCATTCGGTTAATTCGGTACAATGAACTGATGACTAAAGGATTGGTAATATGGACGATTAAATTGGATTATGATTTTAGTTAAGAGATGCATTGGATTATTATTGACGGGCCAATATTGTGTATTGTGTATGTTGTTTTTTATGGTTTTAAACTGAATATTGTTGTTTGTTGTACTGTTGTAAACCGCGTTGAGTCGCCAATTTAGGCTGAGAAACGGCGGTATACAAGCACAGTAATAAATAAATAATAATAAATTCATTGTGAAGAATTTTGTGATGGTAAGTGTGACGATGTGTAATTTTTATTCTTATGGTTATGTGTTGTTTAAACAGTAGTTAATAAATGGTAAGTATGTAGGATTATATTTTGTTAGAGATGGTGGCTGGTTTGGCTTGAGCTGAGTTGCCATAGCAACGGGGGCGGAGCCAACTGTCACTTCACGGCGCAGCTGTTTGAAAGTGGCAGTCTGTGACCAAAGAGTTACAGGAGAAGGTAGTTGATCCTGTGGTGTGTGGAAAACCATCAGGAATACTATAGTTAGAGAACTATAGGGAGGACTGGTTCTTTAATATTAAGAAATCAGGGTTTGGCTGTGAGCCAATATAGTTAGATAAGTCAGGTGGCTTATTTGTAGTAAAGAACACTTGTTGAAGAAAGATATATCTACTCAAAGAAATCTCTTAAAGTCTGTACCTAAAGTTACTCATGAAACCTTACTAATGTAACCAATCGAGATTTGTGCCTCTTGTGAAGAAACAATTGAATGTTATACTCCTGTTAAATAAATTTGTTACTGTTTCCCTCAAGCCTTGCCTGATACAGTTTCTCCTAAGTCAAACAGCCTGCATAAGAAGTAAAACCAAACCAGGGACAGTAAACGCTACGCTATCAAATGAGTAAATCCTTCTTTGTAAAACAACTCCTAAGTTGATGCTGAGAATTACTGGGCTTCCTCACAGATTAGGTGACAGTAATTTTACCCTCCTTTACAGTAAGATCTGTTTATCAGTGGATCAGACTACCTCGGAAGATGCTTGAGTGCTTTGTTGGTTGTCTTCACATAGATATTGGATAGCTATATGTCAGGGATGTCTTATCTGGAGACTTTTGCATCAGCAGGAAGTTGGGATACCTTCAATGTTCACATTTTGGAATATGGAGATCTTGTTACTTGCATTTCTATGATTCTGCGGTATGTTCACAGCATTGACTAGAATCAGAATGAGGGCATAAAATAAAACCAATATCTGAATTTATGTTTTAGATATGTATAAAAATCCATCCTCTGATCACTTCAAGAACCAGGGCTGGAAAATATTGATATTGGACTGAAGGTGTGCTTCACTTTTCTGGAAGGAATTTCTTCAGTAACTCAGCTTTCTAGCAAGTTAGTAGGTGACATCAAACAACATGGATACATATATTGCTAGATCTCAGGGGCCAATTTATATTAGTCAGGGGATCAGATGTCCATCTACACTGCACATTTCACTTTCACTGCCATGGCAGCATCCACTGGGATTCTTATGTTTTTAGTACAGTCAGGGGCACTGAGGCTGATTTTAAAGGCCCTGCCTTCATATATAACTCCTAGGGATTCAATAACCTGCTGCCAAGACAACTAAATTGGGATCATTGTGTGATAATGGTGTTCTGTGAAAGTGTACCAGTAACTCATCTTAAGGATAAAATTTGCAAGTCTCACAAAAGAATGCAACAGAGTTTTTCAGAAGATATGGATTTTATGACACTCTTGCCATTGAGAACACTGTGAAAATGGATTCCCTGTTTTCACCTGTATATTATAGAGCTGTTTTCCCCTCAAAACAGCTGGGTTTGGTACTCCAGAAGGGCCCTGAGGAGGATGGTGAGGCTGGAGCAGAGGAAAGAGCTTCGTTTTCCCCCCAAAAGAGGCACTGAGGTGGTGGGGGGGGGGGGAGGATGCCTGGTAAGATGGCTGGGCAAGGAAGAAGACCCTCCGCACTTGGCTGGCCCAAAGGGAGAGGCAGAGACCGCACTCACATTGAGATTTTAATGTGGGAAGTGAGTAGAATCTGGGGAATGAAGTTTAGGGCAGGGACTTTTGAATTCTCTGGTGCTGCTGATCTGGAGGCAATGCACCACCTCCATTTTAAAAGTAACTTCTCCAACTAGGGGAGAGAAAACCCAAGGGCTTTGACATGGGAAGCAAGCAGAATTCTGGGAAATGTAGTATAGGGCGGGGCCTTTTAAATTATCTGCCACAGAGTCCTGACTGAGTCCTCACCTTCCCAAACTACATTTCCCAGAATTATTATTATTATTGGGTTGTTGTAGGTTTTTTCAGGCTATATGGCCATGGTCTAGAAAAAACCTGCAACAACCCAGTGATTCCAGCCATGAAAGCCTTCGATAATACATTATTATTATTATTATTATTATTATTATTATTATTATTATCCCGTTCTATCTCCCTGAAAGGAATCAGAGTGGATTCCAATCACAAAAAGGCAAATGTTTAATGCCTGAACATAATGAATAGACACATAATAACACAAATTAATCTCCATAGCATATAAAACAAATTATACCTTAGCAAATTAGAATAAAATTTAAACGATCCTTTATATCAGGCATAAAACAAACATAAAACAAACATAAAACAAAAACAGAAGATTACTGCTGCCTCCTCCTCTTTCTCCTCCTCCATGTTTGTTCTCTAAAGGAATGTTGAGATAAGAGAAGGCGATTGTTGGGAGTTGACATAGGCAAAGTTGAGAGACAGCAACCCCAAAGTTTAATCGGTTTCCTATCATTATTGTTGTTATTATTATTCCAAAGGCTAGATGGGCGTCTGTTGGAGGTGGTTTGACTGTGCTTTTCCTGCCTGGCAGAATAAAGGGGATTAGACTTCACCCCATGTGCAATTACTCAACAAAAAGTAACAAAGAATTTATTATATTGCTGTAGTTACAATACAGACTCCTAATGGTATTTTAGAAACACATTAGAAATGATTACCCACACACCCCTAATTTAGTAATGAGTACTGAAACATTCTATTCATTGACCACAAAGGCCGAGTATCAAATCAAAACATTTATTTCGGTCATTGACCAGCACAGGAAATAGTGTCACGTTTCCTTACAAACCTGGCATGTTTGGTACATTAAAAATATAAATACAACTACTAAAAACACAATATGGGTGAGGGAACAGAAGGGGAAACAGGGTAAAAACATACAATGTCCAGATCCATCACCAAATTGTAGATTCAGGGAAGACGATTATTGGACACACAGTTGACTTTTGGAACTAGTCATTCCCTGGCGGATTTTGTATGCTGCTGCACAAAACTTTGCGACATTGTAGGTTGTAGCTGAATTAGTATCCGCAAGTAGCAGGGAGGTATAAAATTGTCCTGAATGGCCTGGGTGCTTGTCTATCAGGGGTAAGATAAGCCTGGCACGGGTATCCCTGTAGAACGGACACTGAAGGAGCACATGTTCTATTGTTTCCACATGACCCGAGTCACAGGGGCAGAGTCTCTCTGGGAAAGGGATCTTCCGGTAGCGGCCTTCGAGTACAGCTGATGGGAGAGCGTGGCATCGGGCCAGGGTGAAAGCCCTGCGATGAATAGGAACCTCTAAGTATGTTAAATATGCCATAGGGGAGGCAAGGTATCTGCTGTCTTCACTGACAAGAAAGGTTGGAGCCGAGGCCAGATCTAGTTGGCGCTCTGTGTCTGTGATACGTTGTTTAATAAGTGCTTTGGCTTGATTGTAATCCATAGCTAATAGTAGACCTGGAGAAAATCCCAACGAGGAGATTTTGGATGCTACCGCCTGCTTCCATGTGGATTGGAAGTCATCCTCCATGGTTAGTGGGGCAAGGCCAAGGGGTGCACGGGACAGTCTGAGCCAGAGGTTAAGTATGGCCACCGCAGGGTGGCATTAGAAACACATTTAGGTACCTGCAAGGCCGATCTCAGAAACTTGGACTGAACCACCTCTAATGGGGCAAAACTGGGGAAGGGGCCCAGCTGAGCACCATACAAGAGTTGGGCTAATGACTTGGCTTCAAACAGCTTGAGCGCTGCCGGTGTGAAGTGGCCCCCTCTTGTCCTAAGATATTTAAGAATGGCAATTGAGCTCCCCTGCGCGGTGTTGGATACTTGATCCCCACAAAGGCCGAGTATATTACCTTATTTGGGGCAAACAAATAAAGAATAATGAAGTGTTTCAGCAGAGACCAAGTCACAAGAACAAAGCCTTTGGGAATATTCCATTTTTTTATATCTCCCATCCAAAAGAGCTGATGGTTGCAACACATTACATCCTACATTCACCAAAGATCTCCTCTTGGTGGGATTAATCAAAATACAAAGGTATGCTGCCATGATTGTAAGCTTGCATGGAATTGACGATGTGGTAGGGGGACAAGTTGTTTTTGCTGTAAGAGTCAGATTATGAAAGTCAAGATCCAAAAGTCTGCTCTTGACTGACTTGCAGGCTTCCACATTTGCGAGCGTTAAGAGTGTTTCCAAAGACAGGCCTATTACTTTGATTTTTCTGAAGATACTATTCGGAATACAATTCTGAAATAAAATGATCTGATAACAGAGAGGTAATATAGCTATCAGGGTCTGCCTGAAAATGTACAGTTTATGCAGCCAGAATTTTACAGCTCTTATCCATGCCAAGGCTTCAAGAGTGGTTTGACCCTTCTCAATGCATAGTATGGCATATAGCAGACATCTAAGGAGTCCCATTAGTTTCTGGAGAAACTTGGAATATAGTGTATGCAATATTTTTTTAATTGAAGAAATACAAACATGGGAGCCATACAGTAACAGGGGACCAATTCTAGCCTCAAAAACTTTGAGGGCAGCAGTGATACATTGGTTACCAGTTGACAATATGACTTGGGTAGAGGTGATATGGTGTGGACAGTAGGGATGCAGATTCTGACATGATCTGCATAGCAGAAAAATAAAAGAAAGAAAAGAAAAGAGAAAAACAAATTGAAACAATGGCCTTTTATCAAAGAAAATAGTACATTTTATGAATGACTTTTACAAATGTCCTAAAATGTGCAATATTGGAAAATGTGGTAGGTTTATGCTAGCAAGCTAGCCAACCAAGTTTGAATTAGGTTGCTGTAGGATTTTTTTCAGACTATATGGCCATGTTCTAGAGGCATTCTCTCCTGACGTTTCACCTGCATCTATGGCAAGCATTCTCAGAGGTAGTGAGGCTGCTTGCCACAGATGCAGGCGAAACATCAGGAGAGAATGCCTCTAGAATATGGCCAAATAGCGCGAAAAAACCTACAACAACCCAGTGATTTCAGCCATGAAAGCCTTCGACAGTACAAGTTTGAATTGTTTGCGTTTTTGTGATAAATCAGCCTATCCTTTAGTGTTAACTAGATATGGGTTGGTGGGAGGGGATAAACATTAGTTTCACACAGAAACAGGCTTTTTACACATGTTATATTTCCATCAAATTTGAAAAACTACACATACTGACACACATATACACACACTACAACATGACAGTTTGACATCTTATCCTCTAGCCAAAATCTCTGAAATGAGCTGTAGAATTGTTGAGGTATGTGATAGGTTCATGCTGACATACAACATTATCACAACAGGAGCCCCCGGTGGCACAGTGGGTTAAACCCTTGTGTCAGTAGGACTGAAGACCGGCAGGTCGCAGGTTCGAATCCGGGGAGAGGCTGATGAGCTCCCTCTAACAGCTCCAGCTCCTCATGCGGGGACATGAGAGAAGCCTCCCACAAGGATGATAAAAACATCAAATCATCCGGGCATCCCCTGGGCAATGTCCTTGTAGACAGCCAATTCTCTCACACCAGAAGCGACTTGCAGTTTCTCAAGTTGCTCCTGACACGACAAAAAAAAATCACAACAGGGCTTTAAAGCAGGCAGCCCTACATTTCTGCCATCTGCAGAATTCTGGAAAATGTAGGTCAGGGTGAAGCATTTTGAATTCTCAGCTACAGAGATTGTCACCTTCCCAAACTACATTACTCAGAATTCTGCAAGTGGCAGAAATGTGGGGCTGCCCTCTTTAAAGCCCTGGTGTGAGAATGTGGTAAGTCAATCCTAACTAGAAGCTTGCTGACACTGAGATTTCTTGATATTCCTGCAGGAGAGACCTCCATCGTTCAGATCCTGAAATGTGGGGATCTTAATTTGGAAGTTCCCCCACCTCTGGACAACTTATAGTATTGTTGGTCATTCTCCTGAATCTGATTCAATTTGAATCAAGTGAAATCCACATACTTGGGCATAAAGTATGAACAGTAGTACAGTTTTTTGCATGCTAAAGTATAATTAATATTAATTGTTAGTTCTATCTGATGTGAACTGAGAATAATGTGTAAAAATATCAACTCTATAGAACACTATGTCCCCCAAACTGTGTAGCAACTGGGGATGTGGGTAAGGTAGTATTTGACAGTCTCTATGAAGGGAGGCCAGGATCAAAGCAGCTTGGCATGATGTGCCATGGCTTGGGATGCATAGGTGGTGGAACCTATGTTATTTAAGGTAAGTATGCCTTCTCACAGTCCCTCTGTGCTTCCAACTGACAATCCACTTACTTACTCTCATTGCAGTGTGAGTCTAGGTGGTTGCTTCAGGGCCGAGTAAGAATTGTCTCTCCTTTACACATTTTCTCCACATATTCCACATATTGCTTCTCTGGGTCTTTGACAATTGGCTAATAGTAGTGTTGATAAATAGGCTACCTCAAACAGATACTCAGGAGAGGATATGAGACTCCAGTGTACATCTTGGCATTCCATTGTGGTGAAGGATGGGCCTCTGGAATGGCTTCTTTGGGTCATGAGACCTGGGAGTTTCTTCTCTCTTATAAAATCCTGGGTCTTGTGGGGGGGGGGAGGGGTTTAACCCACTGTGCCACCGGGGGCTCCTGTTGTGATAATGTTGTATGTCAGCATGAATTTTTCATCTCTTGAAAAATTGCATTAACAAAGAAAAGATCAGCTACAGCTATAACAGCTAAGAATGCATATCCTAGTAATTCAACGAGAAAATATTTTTTCTGGTAGCAAAGCTGCCAAAGGAAGACTGGGGGGAATGGGGGGGGGGGTACTCTCAAGCTTACACACACACACACACACACACACACACACACCAATCATTCTGACTATCAACACAGACATATACAGAGAGACAATTACTTCACACATTTAGAATGGATTTAATTTTCCATAGCAGCAGCAGCAGGAGAATGGCTTTCCTTTGCTTTCAGTTGTGACTAAGGGCCACACCAAGTACCAAAGATACTGTTAATTTTTCTGTTTTTCTATTCTCTCCATTGTTTATAGACTAGGAGGAATAATTTGAGACCCATTTTATAAATCATTATGGTCCCTGACAGAAGTTTGTTTGTCCCATTAGACACAGGATTAGGCAGATCTGTGGCAGGGTTGTAAGAAACATCATTTGTGAAATGTGACCATTTCTAGCTTTGTGAAATAGCATTATCACTATGCGGTTGAGAGGTCAAAATATGTGGTGCTTATCTGCTGTCACAGGACAACAATGTAGCTCTTTGTGGCAGTATTTCCTTAACTGTACTGTATGCTGATGGTTACAAAAGACAAACCTCCAAAGCTGATCCCTCTGCCTAAAATGAAGGAGGAAGAAGTGGTGTGGAGGAAGGGGAGGATTTGACAAAAATATAAACCAATTGTCTTCAAAGGTTTGAAAGCACATAGAATGTGTACATGACTTTGGTCTAGGGTCTTCCATCGGATCACAATGAATTACTGGTTAAAATGTACATTGCTTACAAAATTTGTTATAATATTATTGTGAAAGCAACAAAATTTTCACAATATCTGGTATATAGGAGAGGTATACAAAAGGGACCAATCCTACCCAGGTTAATCAAATTGGATTTAAAATATATTATATTCTTTGTTGTTGTTGTTCATTCGTTCAGTCGTCTCCGACTCTTCGTGACCTCATGGACCAGCCCACGCCAGAGCTCCCTGTCGGCCGTTACCACCCCCAGCTCCCTCAAGGTCAGTCCAGTCACTTCAAGGATGCCATCCATCCATCTTGCCCTTGGTCGGCCCCTCTTCCTTTTGCCTTCCACTTTCCCCAGCATAATTGTCTTCTCTAGACTCTCCTGTCTCCTCATGATGTGGCCAAAGTACTTCAACTTTGTCTCTAGTATCTTTCCCTCCAGTGAGCAGTCGGGCTTTATTTCCTGGAGGATGGACTGGTTGGATCTTCTCGCAGTCCAAGGCACTCTCAGCATATTATATTCTACCTGGTGTAAAATGATGATTTTCTGGTGTTTGAGGTTGTAGCAGTTTCTACATTCCTGCCTAAGCAGTTGTTCACCATTGGAAGAAGAATTGCTGTGGGGAGCTAGTTGCAGTACATTGCTCATATAATTCATTATTGTTATTGGTTTAGAAGTACCTATTTCCAACGAAAAATGTAAGGAAGTCCAAAAATTTTTTTTTAATAAAATATATAGATAGATAGCAAATTAAGTGGTAGTAATGTATTTGTAACATGTAAACCATTGGAAGACATTCTATCCAAGGTGAATATTTTAAAGCAATTCAGCAAGCTGCTCAAGTCATCACCAGTTCCCATCTGATTCCAAAAGTGAAAACCCATTGCTCTGCTGACAAGATCATTGACAGCATGACAAAATTTCCCTCAACTTCTCCCTAAAAGGCTGAGATGTCCACCTCTGGATGCTGGTCTAATGTTTTTTTTTTCTTTCAAATATACAGGAGTGATAAAATAGTGGTGGCATCAAGTTCTCTCTCAGTTATATGCTATTTTACCTGTGTTTTGGCAACATAGTTTCCTAGAAGTTACAAAGATCACATAGAAAGCTACATTTATCCATGCTCTCAGTGTCAGGGATGTTGCTGTTGCAGCATTCAAGATGATTAAGGGAGATTGTGCAGGATTCCTGCAACCACTACTGTTACTCCTTCACCAGATAAAGTCCAGTGAACATAGCCATTCTATACCTGGTGAAAGCCTGAGGAAGACTTAAGACAGTCAAAACTGGTCAATCACTGTATATATAACAGTCTTATGTTCTCTGTATATTGTTCAATGCTGTGTTATATAAGTTGCATATACATTCAATGTTGTATTATATAAGTTACTAAAAACATTTACCTCTGTGATTTATGTACTACTGTTTGTAGTGGATTTAAGCCTTTGAGATTTTGGGAATCCATTGTCTTTTGTGAAAACAGTGGTAAATCAAGAAATCGTTTCACTATATTCTCATCATCATGTGTGAAATAATTACCTCCTATTTTGAGACTGCCGGGTTCTTCCAGGGCTCTCAAGAGATGATGTAATCATTTTGCATATGATCCATGGGACCTAGCAAGACACTTCTCCACCTGACTTTAATTTACCACCAGGTAAGAAATGGCCATGGGTACGGGGTTGGGGGCTTACAGCGCCTCTATAATACATCTTGGGGGGATGGTGGATTTACCATCTGAAAAGACATATACACTAGTGTAAAGTTGGTTATGCCCACCATTACTGCTAACCAGATGCCAGTCCATATGAGTTACAGTGAAAAAAAAGTACAGACATAAATCAGTTTTGAATAAGATGTGTTTGTGAGCCTTAATTTAACAACAGCAACAACAAAAACCCTAAGGAACCAGAGGCAGAAATGGAAAAAGGAGAGCAGTTCAAAAGATTTCTGAAAGCTTTTAATAAAAAAACCCAACTTTAAGCTTATAAGAAATGGAAAAAATCAGGCCAAGTAAACATTTCATAAGTAAACAAAAACATTTTGAATCTTCTACGAACCAATTGAAAATGACCAAAATTATCCCGTGATTATTATTTTTCTTTGCACACTCTCTGCTTTTCTTATGATTTCCATTTTGGTGGCAAAGTTTAGATCAGTATTTTTCAACATGCCAGAGTAAGACAAGCTAATCTGTTTTTTTCCCTTTCCTTCTGTTTTGTTCTTCTTCACACATATTCACTGATTCTGGAGGCAGTTGTTTTCCTTGCCTGTGTATGTAACACAATATGATCACTTAGAACAGAATCTATTATTTCCCAGCTCAAGCTTTACTGCGTTGATTACTACAGACACACCCATAAGTTTCATTATGTTGTTATAGAAATAGCTTTATGTTTTTCTATTGGTTTAATCAGAGATTTTAGTGTAGTAAGACTACCATTTGGAATGAAAGAATTTAATGTCAAAGGCTCCAAAGAATATAAAGTCTGACTGGGTTGGAGGGATAAAGTTTTTCTCCCCTTTCATGACCTATTTTGAGGAAAAAAACAAATTTCTCCTGCACTGAAAGCAGTTGTAGGGGATTAAGCATCTGAATAATTCCTTCCCATTGATTTTAATAGGAAGCAATGGACAATGCGTGGTATGATTACCCACAGATCATAAATTTCTACCAGTGTTAGTCTGTGAGGCCCCATCTACACTGCCATATAATTCAGTTTCTGAATATTAGGAAATTAGAGGAAAAGATGAAGTACTTTAGCCACATAATGAGAAGACGGGAAAGCTTAGAGAAGTTAATGATGCTGGGGTAAATGGAAGGAAAAAGGAAGAGGGACTGACCAAGGGCAAGATAGATGGATCGTATCCTTGAAGTGACTGGCTTGACCTTGAAGCAACTGGGAGTGGCAACTGCCAACAGGGAGCTCTGGTGTGGGCTGGTCCATGAGGTCATAAAGAGTCGAAAGCAACAGAACGAATAAACAACAATCAACAATGCCATATCCAATTCAAAGTAGATAATCTGGATTCAGAAATTGAATTATATGACAGTGTAGATGGGGCCTGAGACTTCATCTTCTAATCCTGCATACAAACTCAGCTGATGAGACTGGGTGACAACCTCACCAGCAGCCTGTAGGCATTCAGGAAAGTATTCACAGCCAGATAAATAATCCAGAGTTTATGCACCCCTGAGTCCATAGAGGCAATTAAATTGCATTGCTATGGTGGTTAGAAATGACAGATATGTTTGAGTAAAAACTTAGCAATAAAGAACCTACAGTTGCTTCCAATCAACTTGAATCCAAACTGTTCACCTTAATTGAGTTGTGGATGGATCTGAGGAGAGAGAAAAAATGGGTAGCCAGTGAAGCATGTTTTTACACAAAGGGGAAAATATCCAAACCCTCCCCAAAGAAGAGCTTTTCTCCTCCAAGCTAGAACATCAAAGATCTTTTAATAAGACACTAATATACGATGTGCTGTCCCTTGTGACTGAAGAAGCCAGATTGAAAGTCCCCATTTCCCTTAGCTGATAAGCAATGGAATTAAATTTTTAACGAACAGTGACATTTTATACAGAAGCAAGGAAAGAGGAATTTAGTATATGATTAGACAGATTGAAATTATAGAAACAGGGTGGTTTGGATGAATGAAATTGGATGTCATACATGATGGAAATTAGTTGATCATATTTGCTTATAATAAAGCCAAGCAATATTCACAGTCGGCCTCATGGATACTAAAATAACTTGGATTGTGTTCTAAATGTTTGAAACTAAATGTGACATGGGAGAGCCACAGTTAAGTTATCCCATCTTTTCTTACCAATCAATAATAATAATAATAATAATAATAATAATAATAATAATAATAATTATAAAGCACTAGTTGGAAGTATAGGCAAGTTGAGATAGCGGGGAAGGATAGTTATATTTTACTATTTACTGTTCTCCAACATCTCAACATTGCATGACCAAATTTTATTTTGGGTGGAACTCAGAAGTAGGGACATTCACTTGACTCTAAATAGTGCAGCAACATCTAGAGAGGTATATTTTGGCTTTGCATATTAATGCAAGGAAAATAATGCATATCCCAACATTGACTACAAACTTGAAAATTGAAGCTTCAATTTTTTAGTATTCATTTTTCTCACTATAGAGGAATCAGATGTAACAGCAGAAATCCCACTTTCATCTCAAGTTTAGATTTGGAATGAGAGAGCAGGGCTTCCTTCTCAGTGGCTGCCCCTCGATTCTGGAACTCCCTTCTTCCCAGGGAAGCCAGAATGCCCCCCCCCCTTTCCTTCTGGCAGTAGGCAAAAACCTTTTTATTCAGACAGGCTTTAAAGAAGGTTTTTAAGTTCAAGGCAGGGGCTGCTGTGGTTTTTAGATTTGAATATGTTTTTATGGATTTTAACTGAATTTTTAAAATAGCAATGTTATTTAATTCTATTTTAATGTTTGTATATTTGTAGATTTTAAATTGTATTTAAATGCTTTTAATGTAAGCCACTTTGAATCTCCTTTTGGAGAGAAAAAGTGGGATATAAAGAAAAATAATTAAAAAAACCAAACTCTGGCCTTCCAGGTGTTTTGGACTTTACCCAGAACTTCTGACCATTGCCCAAAGTGGTTGAGGCTGGAGGACAAGTTTGAGATTCACCGTGATAGAGAAACATCTGTGCTTGCCATACCATGATATACCTGGCAGTCTTCATTCTGGCACTTAGATTTTGTAATAATTGTCCTCCACTACTCTCTGTGTATATGGCACAGATGGAAAGGAGTAAAAGATGATGTACATTTTTTTCCATTTAAGGGTTGGTGTATGGTTCCACGTCCCCCTTGTATGAACAAAATCTTCACATGTATTTTTCTATGAAGGAAATTTTCACATGTATTTTATACCATATATTTCTTGGCATAAAATATACAGGTGAAAAACTAACAATGTTCTAAATCCTATTGTGAGTCCCAAAGAGTGTTAGCCCATACCACTGAATCAATGGGATTCACCTATGTATTGGTGCATTAGTCTGTCCTGGTCCCACCCAGTTAAGGGTTTGTTCAAAGCCAATATTGGAATCTAATATCTCTTATGCACTATCATATTTAGAATTCAGTGTCTAGATCCAAAACAGATATAAATCATGGCAAAGGGCCTCAATTTCTGAATATTCAGTTAGATTATTGCTTGCCAGCTATGTCTTTTTAAAAAGAAAGGCCAGTTCAAACATGTTATTAAGCAACAGAAGTAGGACAAATATATAGTTTCTAATTTTCCTACTAAAATAATGATCAAAGATTGCCCAGAAATATAAATGGTTATTTTGCCAACACTGCATACAGAAATGATTACCTTCTGTCTGTGAGAAAGATTTGACAGGAGAACAAAAGAGGGTTTTATTCTATTATGAAGCCAGAGAAATGGGATTGTTTTCCTTCCAACAGTCATTGGCTTCTTTTGTCAGGCTTTCAAGTTAATGCCATTTCTAGAACTGTTCTTGTTTTCCTTAAACTGCGTATAGTGAAAGCCAAATAAATAATGGAAGACAAACATTGTGTTCCTATAATTCAACCACTGACTGTTTCCTACCAACAAGATTCTGTAATACTCAAATGTTTCTCGACATAGGAAATCCTGGCAGAACCCTTCATATAATGATAACAAGCAAAACCGTTCCACCTCACCCAAAGTAGTTAAACAGAGTTGTCACATGGAATTGATTCTGATTGAAAAAAGCTATGGTCCACAGCCTGGTTAAGCCAAAGTAGTGCAATCAAAATCAATGTTAGATTAAATTCAAGCACTTCACTTGAACTGAGTTATAAAGTGTGATGTGTCAAATCATAACAATATGACTTGTGAATATACTTCTATAGAGATGTGATGAAAACAGATGTAAATTTTAATTAGTCTGTGTTAAATATTTCTGCAAAGCACAAAAGTTACAAATAACATGAAATCGTCTTTTTACCCTTTATTTATTTATTTATTTATTTATTTATTTATTTATTTACTTTGCTTCTATACCGCTGTTCTCAGCCCAGGGGCGACTCACAGCGGTGTACAACATGGGAACAACAACTACAAAACACAGTATAAAACAATTCTCAAACCATTTATTCCATTATTTCTCCTTTCAGTCATGCTAGCTGAATATGAACCGGATAAACATGTGACACTTGGAATACTATGACAATGAATACAAAAAAATTGACATTTCTTTATGCCTAATGATGTGAAATGAAAAGTGAGAATGGAAAGGACTGACCAAATGCTGAACTCCAAATAAAGTCTCTTTCCCATTCCCCAAAGCTGGATAAAGGTAACAACCCAATATTTTTTAAGGGATGTAAAGAATATTGGCAAACTTCACATCCACAATGAGGTACAATGTCATCTAAAAAACAATCAATTCTCAGCCAGGTCACCTAGATCTATAACTGTTCCATATTTACAATTACTACTTGTAACACACATACCCATCAATCTTCCTTAACAGGGTTGTGCTCTGCCTGACATCATGTGGCATGTCACAGATGGTGTCAGCAGCAATACGAAAAATCCCTAGAACTGTTGCCCAGCCACACTGAATTGTGTTCAATGTAGCTGGGCAGGAGGGACTCTCTCCCATTTCTGAGGCAGTTGAGGGAGTCCCAACCAGGATACCATGCAGGTCCAAACCAATGTCCCAGACAGTGGATCAGGCATGTAAAAGGGCCCATAGACACTACACTCCTATTGATGCAGCTTAGAATTACATTGGCTATTTTAGCTGCCACATCATACTCTAAACTCATTTTCAGCTTGTGTTCTAGTAAGGCTCCTTGTTCCCTCTCACATATACTGTTGTCAAGCCAGGTATTGCCCAGTTTAACATAAAAACAAGTAAAGTACATATAATGTGCAGATCTAATTCTTCACAAGTTTCTTCTCAAAGGTACCAATGAATAATTTCAAAAATTTCCTTCCTGGTGTGAAGACATCTTCAAAAATAATGCAATCCAAAATATGTTCTATGTAAAATTCAGCTATGAGGGTGCAGACAAAAAAAGATGTTTGGAAAATAATATTTCAATGAAGAAACATTAATACCTATACAGAAAATGCTGATTTCTGCCCAGAAAATATTATTTTATACAAATAAATCACAAGGCAATTTTATGTCAAATAAAAAAAAAACAGTATTTATATCTCTATAATACTTGCCACACAGAAAATGTTCTTTCCTGTATAAAAAACCTATTTTCTATGCAAAACCTCCAGTCCAAGAATCTTGTCAGGGTTTCTCAGCACTTGAAATACTTTTGACCATATTTTGAAGATTTTCAAATATTCTTTCCATTCCGAATATCAGAATTAAAGAAGCAATCAGAAATTAATAACGTAGTAACATGTCAAACTATCAATATAAGCTTAATTTCTTTCCTATGATACTTTAAAATCTTACAACATCCTTTAAAGAAAGAACATACTTAAGGAGACCATTACCTATTTTTCTTTTGAATCATTGGCAGGTGATCATAAACATATCCAAACAGTTGCCTATTCAATACCAATTCATATGCAAACATATCCAATAACAAGGAAATATACAAAATACAGAAATTTCTTTTATAAGGACACACTTTTCAAATACAGGATCAAACCAAAAATGCAGGATTCTGTAGAAGTGAGTGTATCAAACTACTTTTAACTCTTTAGGTAGTACAGTTTAATGAAACAATCATGTCAAGAGTTCAAAAATCGCATGGATGTATATCTGGAGAATGACCATGTCAAGCAACTGGCAGCTGGAATAGTGCTGGAACACTTACTTACTTAGGCGATCCCTCGCTTTCCGAGGATGATTGTCTTCCAGTGTTCTTGTGGGTCCGTATGTGGCTGTGGAGCCCTATTCTTGCTCTTCATCTTCTTCCGCAGTGAGGGCATTGGTTTCCAGGTGGAAGGCGGTCTCGGTCGGGGTTGGCTTGATGCGCCTTCCTCTTGGCATGCTTCTCCCTTTCACCCTCCATTTGTGCCTCTTCAAATTCTGCAACACTGCTGGTCACAGCTGACCTCCAGCAGGAGCGCTCAAGAGCCTGGGCTTCCCAGTTCTCAGTGTCTATGCCAGAGTTTTTAAGGTTGGCTTTGAGCCCATCTTTAAATCTCTTTTCCTGTCTACCAACATTCCATTTTCTGTTCTTGAGTTCGGAGTAGAGTAACTGCTTTGGGAGATGGTGGTCGGGCATCCGGACAATGTGGCCGGTCCAGCGGAGTTGATGGCGGAGGACCATCGCTTCAATGCTGGTGGTCTTTGCTTCTTCCAGCATGCTGACGTTTGTCCGCCTGTCTTCCCAAGAGATTTGCAGGATTTTCCGGAGGCAGTGCTGATGGAATCGTTCCAGGAGTTGCATGTGACGTCTGTAGACAGTCCATGTTTCACAGGCGTATAGCAGGGTTGGGAGGACAATAGCTTTATAAACAAGCACCTTGGTATCCCTACGGATGGCCTGGTCCTCAAACACTCTCTGCTTCATTCGGAAAAATGCTGCACTCGTAGAGCTCAGGCAGTGTTGTATTTCGGTGTCGATGTTAACTTTGGTGGAGAGGTGGCTGCCAAGGTAGCGGAAATGATCAACATTTTCTAACGTTACACCATTAAGCTGTATCACTGGCATTGGAGAGGGGTTGGCTGGTGACTGCTGGAACAGCACCTTGGTTTTTTCAATGTTCAATGACAGGCCGAGCTTCTCATATGCTTCTGCGAAGGTGTTTAGAGTGGCTTGTAGATCTTCTTCTGAATGCTCACAGATGACATTGTCATCAGCATACTGGAGTTCTATAACAGATGTTGTTGTAACCTTGGTTTTGGCTTTCAGTCTGCTGAGGTTGAATAGCTTGCCATCTGTCCGATAGATGATTTCCACTCCGGTGGGAAGCTTCCCATCAACAAGATGAAGTATCATAGCAATGAAGATGGGGAATAGAGTTGGGGCAATAACATATCCCTGTTTGACACCCGATTCCACCTTAAATGGGTCACTTTGGGAGCCATTGCTGTCCAAGACTGTTGCCATCATGTCATCGTGGAGGAGCCGCAGGATGTTCACAAATTTGCTTGGGCACCTGATTTTTTGGAGGATGGTCCAGAGAGCGCTGCGATTCACTGTGTCGAATGCCTTTGCAAGGTCGATGAATGCCAGGTACAGAGGTTGATTTTGTTCCCTGCATTTTTCTTGGAGCTGTCGTGCAGTGAAGATAATGTCCACGGTTCCTCTGGAGGGGCGGAAGCCATTCTGGGATTCTGGAAGGGTGTCTTCTGAGAGGGGCAGAAGGCGGTTTGCAAGGATTCTTGTGAGGATTTTCCCAGCGGAGGTTAGAAGGGAGATACCTCGATTGTTTCTGCAGTCTGTTCTTTCCCCTTTTTTGAAGAGGGTGATGATGGTGGCATCCTTGAAATCTGCTGGAATTTTCTCAGTCACCCACACTTTTTCTATGAGCTGGAACAACAACAACGATAGCAGGAATACCAACAATAATACATGGATCTATGTACCTTCTTAAGAATCTAAAGCAGATAGTTTCATTTTATTTATGTTTTATCCATTACAAAAGTGCCCTGATATATCCTTCACTTGAGGTCATCTGTACCAAAACAAAACAGATATAATTCTTTAAAAATATCAGAGTTGTACCATGTATATATGTGCCTTCAAATCAAATAAGTCACACTACAAATTTCAGAGCATTTTTTAAAGCAAGAAATATCCAGCAGAGTATTACCACTTCTAAATTAGAGTCCTGTATTTATTGCCCCCCCCCCCTCCACATCCAAGTATTTACCATGGACATCCCTGCTAAAGTTTGCCCATGTCTGCTTTAACCCCTGATCACAGCAGCAATAATAACTGCTTTGTGCCAACAGTTCCTTAGTGTTTCTGCTTCAGGCCTAGAGAAGTAATAAGCTTTGTCACTTGACTCATTTAATCAAGCAAAAGCATTTAGCATGATTACCACAGGACTTGTTAGGCACATTATGCCAGTGTGAGATGTTCTGCATCAGCTGAAACAATTGATCAATCTGTAATAATTCCACATTTCTATGACTTAGATAATGATGCCTTGTAATTTTACAACATGACAGACATGCAGAGCATTGTTTTCACTGGGTGATTCCTCATTTTTAACAAATATTCTTGAAACAAAGAAAGCTTTTATCCAATCTGTTGGGGCAAAGGAAATGAATGCACTGAGCATTTCCTTAATAAATGAGCTACCATTCCAGTTATTTTTGGTAACATTTGCTGCAGTTAATGGTACCATCCATCTAAGTATTTTCTACATTTATCCTGTTTATGCCATGGCTGAAACCTTTGTAGAAGAATCATTAATATCTTTGCAAATGTCATCAACTCCAAATGCTTTGATCATGCTAAGATTTGCCCACCCCCTGTCATCACTAGTCTCTGATGAATTCAGGCTGATTTGCTTTGTACATCAAAGGCATAAAAGGACCTTTCAGACTCTCCATCTTTTGGGTTGCACTTTTGAAGTCTCTTGAATACACATGAGCCATGTTATTACTGGAAAATGAAAACTAGAGACCTAATGTGCATATGGCGGACATTGTGGATCTGAATATGCACAGCCTTTCATCAAAGACAAGTGATACATCTGCAAGGTCCCCAAAGGCCACATTATCGGGCCATAACCATCACAGATTTCCTGAATTTTCAGAATAAGCAACAAATACCTTCAAGAGAGAACTATAAGGCCAAGAATGGCATGTTGTGATAGCCTGAGTTGTTTAAGATCTAGGAAAGATATCTTGGTTTAGATACCAAGGAAAGATACCTTGGTTAGATCTGTAGATCTAAGAAAACTATTTCTTGATTTGAGTCAACGACTCAAATCAAGAAATAGTTTTCTTAGATCTACAGAGACACTCGCTGGAACACCTCAGTAAGCGAGAGTTCAAAAGTGGCAGGCTCAAACCCAGCACCTCAATCCGTGGGTGATACCAGATGAGAGACTCCCCCCTGGGCACACAGAAGACTGGGCGACTTGGAAGGCGCTGAACAGACTGCGCTCTGGCACCACGAGATGCAGAGCCAATCTTAAGAAATGGGGCTACAAAGTTGAATCCACAACATGCGAGTGCGGAGAAGAGCAAACCACTGACCGTCTGCTGCAATGCACCCTGAGCCCTGCCACATGCACAATGGAGGATCTTCTTGCGGCAACACCAGAGGCACTCCAAGTGGCCAGATACTGGTCAAAGGACATTTAACAGCTACTAAGTTTGCAAAATTTGTGGTTTTTTGTTTTGGTTTTTTATCTGTCTGTTTGTTTTGTTCTGTTAGAAATGTAATACAATGTTCTGGTTGTGGATGACACGATAAATAAATAAAAATAACCTTGGTTTTAAGCAGTACATCAAGGTTCTAGGTGTGGTTTATCAGACCATGTTCTCTGTAGGAAGACTGAATGCACAAGAGGAGGAAGGAAGGGAATTTGGTGTGGGGGAGGAGAAGATTCATTTTGGTCAGAAAAAAACATGGTTCATTTTAATGAGTTTATAACAGCCACACTTTCAGATTTTGTTTGGATTTCATATCTAATGGTTGTGTTTTATTACACACTACATTACACAACATCACCACTTTAATCTTACTACTATATTTCATTATTTCTTTCCACCAGAATTTTATCTACAATAATTTAATATCTAGAACAAATTTGACTGTGATTGAATCCCCACACAGGGATAGAAAGTGGTTATCTTTGCACCCTCCTTCAAGACTTTTCAACTTGCCATTTCCTTGAAAACTTCAGAGCAAAAGCTATAATGATATAAGAGAGAAAGAAAAATCCTGTCCCCATCCCTTATTCAAAGAGTTTCAAAAGCCCCACCATGAACTGAATACACTTAAATAAAACTTCATAAATAGTTAACATAGAGAGAAATATGTTTAAGTAAATTAACCTATCAATTAACCTATCAACCTATTATATTTTGACATATTCTGCTTTCAATAAAACAAATAGAAATAAACACTCAAGCTTTATTAAAATAATACTAAATCAGAATTCAAATGCATTTTCATCTGCAAATCTAGACTGAATATCACCCATTTTGGTGACTCAATGCTATTAAATGCTATCCTTTTCCTTTATGTTCTCGGTGGTGGCCCCCCGGCTGTGGAACACTCTCCCTGCACACATCAGACAGGCGCCCTCCCTCATGTCCTTTCGAAAAAGCCTTAAGACGTGGCTTTTCGAGAGGGCATTTAATTAATTAAGTGCTAACAATATGGTTATGAGAACTGGAATGGAACAAGGAATATGAGACTGGCTATGATTCCACTAAGAGACGAAGCGGATTTTTAGTGTAATCTGTAGTTGTTGTATAGTCTATATGTTGTTGAAACTGGCTTTTTGTAATTGTCTTTTATGTGTACTGTACACCGCCATGAGTCGCCCTTATGGGCTGAGAATGGCGGTTAATAAGTGCATCAAATAAATAAATAAATAAAATTAACTATAGATGAAATAAAGGTATATTTTCACTTTCTCCTACACTATTTTTTAAATACCAATTGGTTTCCCATGCAGTTCTTGAAGAAATATGTGAATTTTTGCAAGTTTGTGCCAAAAAGGAACTGAGCAACCTTTTTTGTTTTATATAATTAATATGTTTTTATTTTCAATTTACATATTCATAAAAAACAAATCTATGTACCTATATACCCTCAGCCGCCCTGAGTCCCCTTCGGGGTGAGACGGGCGGGGTAGAAGTAAACCAAATAAATAAATAAATACAGAAACCAATACAATACTTCCTAACATCTATACAATATTCGTATTTGGTTATACTCTCCCATCCTCCCAACCCGCTTTGAGTTCCCCTCGGGGTGAGAAAATCGGTATACAAATACTGTAAATAAATAAATAACCCTCCCAATTTAGAGTCTCCTTGGGTTGGAGATTCATATATAATTCCATTCTTCCTTCCTATTACATTGCTTTTCTATTCTTCCTTCTGCTCTGATGTTTATTATTTATAAATTGCCTACACAGATTTGAACAGGTTAAATTATGAAGTCTTCTATAAAAACCTTTCCTTCTTTCTTTTTAAAAACAAAGTTTAGAAATGGTTCCCAGTCCTTGATAAAGATTTTGTTTGTGTTTTTTCTTTGCTTGTAATTGCTAATTTGTCCATTTCTGCTTTAACCATCTATTCTTCTATTGTTGTGGGGTCCACTTTCTTTAAGTACTCAGCATATAATGTTCTTGCTACTATTATCATATAGTGCAATACTTTGTGGTATTGTTTATTTGACATTCACAATAAAAATACTTTGGGCTTCAATTGTAACTTAGATAGAAAAAAAATATTGCAGTGATTTTTTGTACTTTGTCCCAAAATTCTCTTGCTTTTTTACAGGACCTCTACAAGTGGAAGAAAGTTCCTTCCTATTCTTTACATTTCCAGGACTTGTTGTTTGTTCCCTAATTTTGCTGTGGTCAGGTACTACCTGTTCAACATTTCATAAAAAAATTCTCTAGGGACGTAGCACTGAATTTTCTTTAATCCAGTAGTCCGTTTTTCCCATTTATCTACTTCTTTGCTGTGCCCAACATTTTGTGCCCATTTAATGATACAATCCTTTATCGGTTCTGTTTCCATTTCCATTTTCAGTAATACTTTATATATATATTTCCAATAAGATGTTCTTCATTAGTACACAGTTCCTTTTCAAATTCTGATTGATCTCTTTTAAATCTCATATTTTACTGTCTAGTGTAAATCTTTCTTTCAGTTGAGCAACATTTTTGAACATCTGCTGTGGCTGAGTTTAAAGTTTAAAGTATTTAGTTATTTCTATTACAAAATGTTGATATTTTGTTTTCTTACCATGAAGCTGTTTTCAATAGGAAGTCTTTCAGTGGAAAAAGTGATAAACGAATTTAGCACCATACAGATGGTTGAATATTCAGAAATCTGATACCAAACTTTTAAGAGCTAAATACTCTTAAAGCCCCGGGCCTGACTGAGCAAATCTGTCAGTCACACTTTCAGTCTTTTAAAACTATTTTGCTGGCATGTTTACCAGGAGATCTCTGAATATTGTCAGAAAAGAAAAGAAAATCCTTACCAGCTTTCAGTGTCAGTCTCTCCCGCTGCTTCTTTATTTCTCTCTTGCACGCAAATATTATCAAGACAAAAGTTGCAGATTTCCTGTGAAATCTGTCTCAATGTCTACCAAAATCTGTTATTAGTAATGAATACAAATGTCCTCATCTTTTTCTTTTCTTTCTTTTTTTTAATGTATTGAATATTGAAAGTTAAACACTGTTCTGCTATATGGTTTGGAATACATCTTAATATGTGAAAGTAACCATTTTACCAAAACGATTTTAAAAGCATGCCATTTGGAAGCAGTTGTATCAGTACTATTATTGTAGATTTCAGCTGGTTTAAAAAGCTACCCATGCTTCTAGGCAAGCATCCAGATCATTGAGCAACTTTGTCACTTTCCCCAGATATTCTGAAGTAATATATTTACTTCTGGACACTTTTGGACTGGCAAGACATAGATAAATTAAAGGGAGCCTAGGGAGACCAATGCTACTGATTAGGTGGCTGAAGGGATTGATTTAACCGCTTTAAAAATAATTGAAGTAAACACCAAAATGGTGGGATTATTTAGCATGGTACAAAGAGTGTTAATTAGGGGTAATGTGATAAAAACAAGAATAATAAATGTGAGCTATTAGCAAAGCATTCTAACAGCATTGTATAACAGAATAAGCTGCTCCCAAATTAAGGAAAAGACTTGTCACTGGGGTCTTTCTTTGAAAATGCTTCAATAAATACAAGAGGCTATTTTTATAGCAGCAAAATGACAGGTCTCGTTCATGCCCAGGATCCCTGCTCTACATAACTTCAGAAAAGGCAGTAGGAGTGGAAACTTGTGCATGGCACTTGAAGTAAGCAGGGACCCCTTCACAGTATAATGCTATATATTATTCAATGATACCAGGCAACTGGAGTTTGCAGATTAAGGAAGGTTATCACAAAACAGGACTATTATGTGTTTTGCATTCATTTGACTAATAACTTCGTAACATATGATTTCCAGATCAAGATGTTTTTTTGTTCCTAGTGTGTTCCTTCTTTGCTGGAAAATGGAGGCAAGTGGATAAAATGCAAATTTCCTCTAAATTTCAACCACAAAATTTAACACTGCTTTAAGGAGAGCAGCTCCCAAAGTTTACCTAAACAAAAGGAGCTTTATGAGCATCCTCTATGATTCATGCAAATTTTACATCAATTCATAAGCATTAAATTCAGAGATAATATCAAATCCTTTCATGCTTCTTTCATTTAATTTATAATCTTTATTAGATATTTTCATAATACATATAGTTTCATGCTTCTTTCAACACCCCAAACTGCCAGAAACTTGCATAAGACTCTTGAGAACAGGACCAGAAGTAACCTTTTTTGACTGAGTAACAGAGAAAACAGAAGAACTTGATAATAACCCATTGGGTTTTATCAATTTCAACATGCATTACTTCTAATTAACTCTCCTGAAGTAAAAAAAAATAAATTAGAGACTGAAGTTAAGGAGTGACAAGTAGTTGTATAAACAATCTCTTAAATTAGGTTTTAAAATATCTACACTCCATTCTAATTTCACAAAAGATGTTCCCTATAGCACTCTTTTACAATACAGAGAAGTGCCAGACAGATTCTGAGACAGCATGTTGAATCATGTTCTGTGTGGTCGCTATCTAGCTTTCCTTTGTCAGGGCTTAATTTAATTTAAATATTTGGCTGTCTGTAAGTGGAAGGTTGCCATTCTGAAGTATCATCACTTACTTTTTATGTAAACTCGGCAGGATGAATAAACGTAGGGCTTGGAAGAAATTTCATCTGGTGCTAAAGAGTTTAAAGTGTTAAAAAGTTGCTTTTAGTTCTTTCATTATCTCTTTTTTTTACCCAATTGTTTTTGTGATGACTAGATGCATCATTAACCCCTTTATTGTTGATATCCTAGGGAGACGTGATGTGTAGTCTTAATTATTTTCAAAGATACTTCTTTGTTATTTAGCTGGTGATTAAAAATACATTAAAATGGCAACAGAAGACTATTTTTTCATTAGTTGATCTTAAAAAACTAATCATCTAGTAAGGGATTAATTTTTACATAATTCTTAAAACAATAAGTACACAACTGTAAAAAATATTTGTGCTACTTCTATCAGTTAATTAACTAAATCACAGGAGACAGGGAGCTAGAGAGAGTGATTATTTTCTATTAATCAGACTGAAAAGCCAAAAGTGGAAGCCTCAGTCGGGGCTTTAATAATATTTCAACAATTTAGCAATTACCACAGCTAGTCCAATCAATCTTCTGCTGAATCTAGCAGATACAGTCGAGGAAGTGCTAGATTCAGCAGAAGATTGTATTTGTGAGTGTAAAAAAAAAAAATCTTGACCATAAAAGACATTAACAAATCTTAAATTCTGTTTATAGTTTTTTCTGGTATATTTTAACAGAAATATTGACAAAACAGAATATATCCAACACAACATGGGAAGAATAATAAACTGTCATCAGATATGAAAGGATAACTTGAGGCAATTCTGAGGCATCTCTCACCCAGAGCTGCCCTAGATCCAGCATGTGATACCTGACATGTGAGTGCGGCCTGTGCCAAAAAACTTAAGAATCAAAACTTACCCAATACTTTTTTGTTTGCTTTCTGTAAATCTCAGAAGCCTTCCAAAGTCAGTTTTATTTTCAGCACAAGGAAGCAAAGCAACAACAACAACAATTTTATTCTTATATCTCACCACCATCTCCCCGAAGGGACTTGGGGCAGTTTACACAAGGCACAAGGTTGTGTACTCTCATTATAGTAACAAAATTTTCACTAACTACACTTTAGAAACATTTTAGAAACCAAACACCAGTGCCACCTATTTTTGTAATAACTTTTGAAAGTATGGAGGTGGATACATTTTTTATTGATCGCACATACCTAGTACCTACTGAATCCAGGACTATGTGCCTAGACTGCGATCTTTTTCTTGTTTATCTCACGGGTGCCCCATCTGACCTCATCAGATGCAACCATAATGGTCAAGCTCTTGCAGGGACATCTTTGGCTAGCAAGGAGTGTTGGCAGTGGCACACTGATAACCCATTGCTTCTCTTGTGCTTATCAGTGCAGTAGGGGTGATAGCAGCAGTGTGCATGTGAACAACAGATCAGACCCACTCCTGCTGTCCAGAAGGTCACAAAGCTCACTCTGGCATTTCCTACAAGCTCCAGAATATCCCCTGACTTTGCTTGATTTGGAGCAAAGTTGATTAAGGGCAAAAAATTATAGGCACTTACCAGAACTCACCCTCTCATGAAGACTGCGGTGGATACATTTAGTTTTGTTTTATTACAGTAAACAAGTCCCTTAGAGAAGAAAAAAATAAAGAGAGAGACAATAACATTGACCAACACACTTTTTTGTTCCTCAAATGTTAGCCCTATTTCTGGGAATATTTGACCTGCTGATTACAAAAATGGTGCAAGTTTTCCCCTATCAGCTTTAGTGTTTGAGCTACAGAACATATGCCATATACCAGTTGTCATCTGCTTTCACATAGAAAACCATGATAATGTTTTCTAAGAATCTATAACTGATGCAGTCTATCCAACACAATTTTCTGAATCAGTACCCCAAACAACGCCAGGAACAGGCCTAAAAACCAAGACACCATTCTTTGTACTATATAATGTTATCAAAATATATGAATATGTGAATTATTCCTAATGATCTGGTATTCAGAAACACATTTTCTCTTCTTGTGGGGGTAAATATACAGCCATCATGACTAGGTATTCTGGGCATATATCTCCAAGAATGGTGTATTTTAATAAATTGTGTATTTTAATATTTTGGTAAATGTTTTTTTTTTAATGTTTATGTATTGTATGTGAATTTGTGTCCTGGCATTGAATGTTTGCTGTGTATATGCTGTGCTCCGTCCTGAGTCCCCTTCGGGGTTAGAAGAGCGGAATATAAATGTTTTAAATTAATAATAAATAAGAATGTGATGCATTCCATACTTTTTATAATTGAAATAATAAATAATAAACCATGAGATATAAACAGTGGCAAAATAATAATTTATATAAAGAAATGCACTTCTTTCTAATCAATTGCAACTACTGTTGTTCAAAAATGGTCCCTTTATCTATACTATTGATGTGATGTGTTTTCTAGAGTTTATTAAATGTATGGTTTAGCCCACTTGATCCATTTCTGCTATGTACTGATAATCAATGAGGCATTCACAAATTGGGTCCTCCCCCCCCCCCCCAATTCTAGTCCTTGTTCTTTTAAATATACTTAATAATGTCATAATCTATCTAATAACATTTAAATTAGTTAAATTTGAATCAGTAATTTTAAAAAGTACCTAAAAAGGAAAAACTTCACATGAAAGCTGACAATCCATTAAGTTATACCGATTACTGCCAATAACTCTGGGCATGTTGACAAACCTACCACATATGATAAAGATCTGCCTGTGAGGCATTATGTTTCCAGCATTTAAAGCCATTAGCTGAGTAAACTTAACTTAATTGTGCTGGAATTAAGTAACAGTGGGAGAATATAGTTTTACATAGAAACGTAAGGAAATTGACGGACAGTCACCAATCTAACCCACAGTAACTTAAGGCTTCCCTTTTGTCTAATGGAAATGCATCACCAAAGGCACTGAGCTCAGTGGCTGCCAGTATGGCAACGAAAAATAAAGGTGACTGTCCAGTGGGACTAAACTGGGTTTGGCCCAACTAAACAATGAGGACTCCATTTCCACTATTAACATGTTTTGGAAGCAGAGTCGTGTAAACACCACAGTAATGCTTTGGACCAGGGCCAGATTCTATGGCCCATGTAGATGGGCCCATAGTGAGTAGTGCATCACAGTCCATTGGGTTCTGTTGCAATTTGAAGTATATCTCCTAAGTGATACTCCAATGCTCCAACTATATTTTTATCCAAACCAAGACATTTCAAGATCTAATTAATAACCAACTGTTTTATGGTATAATAATTCCACTTCTCCTTTACATTGTAAAATATAGTGTAATGTATAATTTAATTGTGACAAGTTACATTCTTTCACATGAATTGCATGAACCATATTTTGTAATAAAAAAGATAACAAAGACTCCTTTATCTGCTTAAGGTCCTTCATACAGATACCTGCCTTAAAGTGCACATTGGAGTCAATGGTGCTCAGTCCAAGAAAGTCAATGTCCATAAAGGAGTTTAGGATGCGTCTTGTGTCCAATCCTATTGTATTTATATGTTAATGACATCCCAGATTTTCTCTTCTCAACAACAAGCCGTATGACAAAGATAGGCAATACATTTCTCAATGTTCTTCTCAGTGCTCATGACATGGTGCTAATCCCTCACAGGTGGGCCTCAGATAACTCTTACAGAACCTAGCCACTTACCGTTCTTTCAACTCACTAGTCATTAAAAAAGATAAATCCAAGGTGGTGGTATTTAGGAAAAGGCCAAAAAATATCATTGCTACCTGGATGAGGCCCCAATTGAGCAAATTATCTCCTTCTATCTAGGGGTGTCCTTCTCAAATACAGGGACATGGACAAACCACTTTAGAAGGAACAAACAAACAGCTATAGGCAATACCAGCATACTTTATCAATTGGTAATCTACAACCACCTCACCAGTATATCCCCATTTCTAAAAGTTTACAAGGCCAAAATCATGCCCATATTATCCTATGGGGCAGAACTGTGGGGTATTCCTTTTGGATCAGGCACAGAGCTGCTTCCTAAAGAGAATATTTGGAACAGATAAAAATACCCCAGGCCCACAGTAAGAACAGAACTTGGAGCCCATTCTATCTAGTCTTTAATTACTGATTAAGAATTCTTCAAATAGACCCATGTAGACTCTCTAAATGCTGCCTAATAAAAGAATAGTTAAGTCTACAGCAACCTTTATTTATATATGGTGTCAGAAGCAAATTGAGAATACAGTTATAATGTATAAAAACCACAAACAAAGTTAAAAACTTGGCATTTTACTAAATTTCTGTTGGCCAGAAGTTGGCAACCTAACCTCTGGGCATTCCAGTTTTTTTCAACTAATGTACCAGCTAGTCTTTTTTTTTTTTTAACTTTCTTGCTCTGATTGACTCAGGCAAGACTAAGAGGAAACCTCTCTCCCACTGCATAGGTGCTGCTATGGTGCAACTGAAAGCAGCTGATTTCAGTTGCCACGTGCTCTATTTTTGCCAAGTCAGTTCAAGCCCCATCTCTTGTCCCACTTCCAGCCGTTCAGTTTCCAGATCTGCCAGATTTCCAGGATGCTATTTTTAAAAAGGCACTGTGCACATTTGTACTAATCAATAAGCAATTCTATCTATCTATAAAAAGATAACAACATACAATTCTATTTTCAGTTCCTTTCTGACTATTTTCAGCATGGAATATATGTTTTCACAGCAATTGTACACTTGATCATTGTTTTCACTGAGGCACCTTCTGCACTATCATATAAAATCCAGATTATCTGCTTTGAACTGGATTATATTTCAGTGTAGACTCAGATAATTCACTTCAAAGCAGCTTTGATAATCTGGATTATATGGCAGTGTAGAAAGGGCCCGAGATAACACTGTTTATTCTTGTTATTCACCTCAATTCAATGCAATGTGATATTAGGGTATGTGCAGACCTGCCATATTGTACATTTTATTGTAGAGAAAACTATACTCTCTTGTAGAAGTTTTGATTCCATGGTGAACTACAACATCTAGTTCTGAATAAATTCTTTTAGATTTGAATCATATGGAAGCATGTCACTGAGCATACTAAACTTTGAGAAGGCCAGAAAGCATTTTTCCTCTTTAACTTGGGGCACTATTTTTGTTTCCATGAGAGAAGCAATGAAGCTTCCACAGTGCTTCAAATGGTTTCCTAAGAAGAATAACTGTTGATCCAATAAAAATAAGAATGTAAACAAGACACTTGTCAGATTAGAAAACCCAGTTTTGGATGGAGGCAACTGAAATGAAGACTGTTCCACACTTGTCTTTTTAGAAGCAGATAGGATGCACAATTTTTGTTGATAAATATTATTTTTGTACAAGTATTTCAGTAATCATTGTGAATGACACAGCTATCTAACTCATCCAGACATCCATGTGACATAAGAAAGAAGGCCTTCAGACATTTTTATAACTCTAGAAGGGGTTATAAAGAAATATCCCCCCTCCTCTTCCTCCTTTGCAAATGTTAAAGTCCCAACATTTTGCTTTATTTTTACCATATGGTTTCTCTCCTCCCTCCTCTTTAAACATCTCTAACCCAATGTTTTCAGAATGAAGACTTAGAGCCCCAGAAATTACATATATTAATATAAGGAGGAGTATCTACTCTAAGTCTGCAGCAACAGAACTCATTATGACAAGGAAAAATGCCAAAAAATATAGAATGCAAAAATGTTTAGACCTTGTAAGCCAATGAAGCAAAACATGTTAAGATGCTGGCAGTGGGGGATATTTCCTGATATCAGTGATCCTATATAGACTATCCTGCTATTCAGTTTACTATTTATCTGCATCTACTATGTGGTGTTGATATCGAGCAAGAATTTGGGGGCCTTTGCCCACCAAAGAGAGTCCGTTCACCCTGGCGAGACAGAAAGAAGCGCCCAAAGAATTTCCCCTGATTTTTCCCCAATAAAAGTCTCACCAAGTTGAAGAAAAGCCACCAAGTTGTGTTTATTTCATCCCAGCAGGTACAGATGTCAAACCGCAATCCCTTGCCAGAGCCGACATGCTTGGCAGGGCAAAACAGTACATTTTTATAGAGATACAGAACTGTCAAATTCAAACTTCCCACCCCTGCCCCCCTTGTTGGCTTCACGCTGATTGGTTGGAGTCATCAACTGGAGGGGAGGCGCAGGCGGCTTAGGCATGCCTTAGCCAATGGGAAAGCCAGAGCCACTTCAGCTTCTCAACCAATGAGGAGCGAGGAGGCGGTACAAGCGGGAAACAATGAACCGGGAGGAAAAATGAGTGGATTAATGTAATGTAATGTTTTGTTGATTGCCAGTGATAATCCAAAGATTCCTCAAGCTAGCCTTGTAATGTTCCTTGGGGTGAAATATACAGAAGTGGCTAGCATGGATGCCAAGACCTGGTAATCTCTAGTCCTGGGTATGGGATCAATTGATGTTATCTGGTCTTTGGTTTTAGCCAAAGGTATGAAGACAATGAGTGAGACAGTTGAGGCATCCAGATCCTCCTGAAGGCATGATGTCCCCTTTGTTGAAGAGTGATTTAATCGCCATGGGGTACTTCCTTCAGGTGGTCATGCTCCAAGGCCTCAGGATGTACCATTGTTTCTGTCCATGCAGTAAGTCTTTGTTGAGTCCTCTTTAATTAAGGGGAAAATCCATCTCAGGAAATGAAAAAGGTTTTCCTAAAATTTCAGTATTCTGGGGTCACGAAAAGGTGGCATTCCATATTTTATATAGGCCCAGATATGTGGTTTATAAGGCATACATTCATAGATAGGGAAATAAATTTATATCAACCCATCCCACCCACCAAAAGTTCATTAAAAGTCTACAATCATAATGGAAATCCATAAGGTTTTGGGAAAGAAAAAGTTTCTAAAAAGTTTCCAAAAGTTCTAAAAGTTGATCAAAGTTCAAGAAAAGTTGCAGAATCCATGGGGGGAAACTGGGGAAGGTTCCCCAGTGTCTAATGAGTTCTTTGGAAGTGATTGCCAGTGCTGGAGGTCGAGATCCATGTCGGGGATGTGAAGAAAACTACAGATCCCATCTCATCAAGGACCAAAATGGCCTGTCGGTTTCCTGGGGTCCCAAGGAGTGACCGTGGCAGGTTCCTCAGGTCAACAGGCTCTTCAGGCATCAACAAGATGGTGGCAGTGATGTTATGGCAGCGGGGAGCCAACTGGCCTCTATGTTGGGTTTTGGGGTGCAAAAAGGGTTATTCCCGGGGCAGAGAGGTTAGCGGAGAAAAAGCAAGATAGCCATTAGTATTAAAATTAGCCTTGGAGAAGAATGGCACCAATTTTGGAGTGATCTGTTGACCCACAGATACGGGGGCCTGATGGGTTTCCATATCCATGGTTCAAAGGAACGCAGTTTCGGCCTCCCCGGGACATGAGAATCGCATCCCAGGAAGGATGGCAGCTGTTTGAAGCCCAGGAGAGAGAAAGTTCATACAGAGAATAGTTTGGAGGCAGTAAAAGACACAAAGTAATACTATAGAGAGGAAAAAGTTACAATTAATTGATACTTTATTGGGGGGATTTGTTACAATGTTAGGTAGGGGAAGAAAGTGAAGTGAGAAAGAGAGTCTTGGGTTGAAGCGGTTGCTCTGTCCACATTCCCATGGAGGCTGGCCCAAGCGGGCAACGGAGAACTGTGAAACTCCCTGCTGCAGGTCAGATCAACTTGAAGGCAGGGAGTTCTGGGTTGTTCCTTCTCAGTGTCACCACTTCTCATAATGAAAAGAAGACACCAAAAGTCAGACAGTGTAATGATGGATGCGTAGGAATTCTGTTTCTCCTGGAGCAACCAATTCAGGATTTCTTTTGCATTTTGTGGCATAGTATGTCTGTCTCCTTTTTTATTCTACCCGCCCCCCCCCCGCACGCACGCACGCACACACACACACACACACACACACACCTAGCATGACAACAAAGAGCCCTGAAAAAATAGAAAAATAACCGCAACCAGCTTTATGCTATTGATTTCCTTATTGTTGAACACATTTTAATGGGAAACATGCTGCATTTTTATTTGACGGCTTAGCAGCTTCTCATTATAACAGCAAGCAGCAAGGGTGAAGGCATAAAAATATATAGTAAGAGAAGAGACTGACTCTGGAATATTTAATGGAAAGAAAACTCACATGACTAGGACACAACAGAAGTAGGTGACTTTCAGCTTCATGATTTCAATGGGCTTTAACACACAAAACTTTATATTTTATTTTAATTGAAGGGATACAGTGTGATTTCTGCTTGAGATTTCAACTTAACATATTGCCACAAATATATCTCTGAGTTTGGAAAGTTAATATTAAAATGTTTGGTTACAGTTATGTTTCCAAAGCCTCTTCATGCAAAAGAAGGAAGTTACCACTATAGCTATAATTTGTAGACCACTATATTATGCTATCTGTTGATCTAAAGTAGAACTGCACAACTTGGCAGTAGTAAGGGGCTAAAATTAAATAGTATAAACTTTGGGCTGCAGATAGGTTTTTAGCACTTCACTCTGGGTTTATGAAAGGGTATTTTACCCTCAATTTCCTCACCTCCCCTTAGTATGGTGGAAAGTCGCACTTCTTTTCTATGGGAGGGGAAACCCACCCACTCTGTAGAATTCATTCCCCTCATTTGTGGGGAAGAACCTTAGCTTTGCCATGAAAACCCCACATCATGGTGAAGTTACATTTCTCCCTCACAAGGGAAGGAAATGGGTTGGCAGAGGCAACCCAGAGACAAAGAAAAAGGACAAGTGGCAGAGGCAAGTTTTTTCCTCACAAACCAGTGACACAGAGTTAGCAGTTTTGCTGCCAGATGAGAATGAGATAACGGAGATAAAGAGAAACGAAGAGCTGCAGATGCAAGAACTGTGGCTCTTCTTTTTTACTGCCTCTTTCTTCTTCTAAAAAGCCAATCTAATGTTAAATTTCAGATTCCTGCCTTCTGATACCTCTCAAATTTTCATCCCTGCTCCCCACTACTTCAACCTGAATCCAACCACATCCCCAGACCACATTTCCTACTGAGATCAGGCTTCCAGCATTCTGACTGGATCTATCAGAGGTGGCCCCTTTGCCACAGGTTCCTTTGATAACTTTGGTACATACAGAAAGGAAACATGTAGAGAAAAAATATTTGGAAGAGGAAATGGTGGGTTCTGATGGCTCCTGTGTTGTAGCTTTGCTTGTGACCCGTCTCTCTAAAACTTAGGCTTAGAGCCTCTGTGGTTTGCGCCAAATCCTTGTGAGAGTTACATCCAGTTCCCAGGCCACATGTTGGGCAGGCCAAATCTAAATACTACATTAGTATTATTCCAAGAAAGTTGAGGTTATTTAAAATTTATCCAAGTTAGAATAGAAATAGACAAATATTAGGTAACTTCATCTTGGGTTGTTGTAGGTTTTTTCGGGCTGTATGGCCATGTTCTAGAGGCATTCTCTCCTGACGTTTCGCCTGCATCTATGGCAAGCATCCTTGCCATAGGAAAAAGGGTTTATATATCTGTGGAATGACCAGGGTGGGACAAAGGACTCTTGTCTGCTGGAGCTAGGTGTGAATGTTTCAGCTGACCACCTTGATTAGTATTTGATAGCCTGGCAGTGCCTGGAGCAATCTTTTGTTGAGAGGTGATTAGATGTCCCAGATTGTTTTCCCTCTGTTGTTTTGCTGTTGTAATTTTAGAGCTTTTTAAAATACTGGTAGCCAGATTTTGTTCATTTTCATGGTTTCCTCCTTTCTGTTGAAATTGTCCACATGCTTGTGGATTTCAATGGCTTCTCTGTGTAGTCTGACATGGTGGTTGTTAGAATAGTCCAGCATTTCTGTGTTCTCAAATAATATGCTGTGTCCAGGTTGGTTCATCAGATGCTCTGCTATGGCTAACTTCATCTTTCTTGGAATAATAGTAATGTGGGCTTTAGATCAAGAAACTAGGATAGAAAGATCCCAGAAAAAAATGGCCCATCTCCATTTGGCAGTATTTATTTATTTACTGTATTTATATCCTTCCCTTCTCATCCAATGGGGACTCAGGGTGGCTTGCATAGTTTGGCACCATTTGGGGAGAGGATGTGACTCCAAACTTAACATGTGATAAAGAACAGGAAGAATTTGGAGCAGTGGATGATGTAACATCAGTAAGACATACAAGTGGTATAACAAAGAGAATCAATGAAGTATGTCCAGAAGATTTCACAACCAGTGTTATATATCTTTAATTAATTCTGTATAGATGTTTGATAGAGTCAGAAGAAGATGGAGGAGTGACAGAAAAACCTGGGCACCCCTTTAACTTTGTTAGACAAGCCAAACTTCGGCAGATTGGCAGTGCTGGGCATGGTTATTTCTAAGTTGCTAAAGCCAACAAAATGACACCATTTGAAAGCAATGAGAAAAGAAGTCCAAATGAAAGATTATGAGTAGTCACCACTTTTGCTTATGAGTTAGAGCTCTTCAATAAGTGGATTTTAGACAGAAAAAAGATGATGAATATGAATAAATCAGCTATTTATACAATAAATACTAAACAAACCCAGAAGAATATATTTGAATGAATATCTCCTGACTCAAAATTGCATTTCCTTCAAAATATGTCTAGTATTTGTTTTGTATAGAAATTCTATTATATGATTAGCTTTCTCACCACAGCATTTAGAAGTAAAAATCCACTAAAATGCATTAGTATTATTATGTATAGCTTGTTGTCCAAAGGCCTTTGTTGGTCCAGTCTGTGATATAGGAGCTTTTCACTGGCAGTCTAGAGTCTCTTTCACTTGCACTATTTGTTTTAACTGCATTCAGTTTCCAAGTAGATCTCTACAGGCAGCTTGTCAGCTGATGCTGCTTTCTACTTATCATTCTAGAGGGAAATATATTACACCCACTTTAATTATATTCCTTCTCAGTGAATACAACAATATTCAATTTTAGTTCCAGAAGAGGGAAAAGACTGATTCTAAAACAGACATATTATTTGAAGTGCAGTATGTCAAAGGATGAGCAGGATGTTCAACAGAGCTCTGTATTATCCATCCCTGGGCAAAAGGGAGGACATATGTAAAGGCAGCATACAAGACCTCTTTGGGAATGGGAGCACTAGACACACTTTCTATCAGATTTCCCACAAAGGATTTGGTTTCCTCTTTATCAAGCCCTGGAAATCTTTTGAGTGAACAAAGAGGCTGAATGAGGAAGATGCACCCAGGCCTACCTTAAGCTTATACTCATTTGTAAGTTTAGAAATGTTAGACAAAAAAAACTATTAAAAAAAACTGGGTCAACACAAATTAGTTCAGAGTACTGTATGTCTTTTTTTTAAGGAACCTTTCCTTCTCCATGAGCACTTCCAGACAGAGCCTAAGATGTGGTGCCTGTCAGCCTCTTACCTGAGGTATCCAAATGACACCTCAGGTAAAAGCAAAATAATACAGGACCCCATAAGATCCAGACATTCTTGAAAGTCCCTGTTGTAATGGGGCATGGAGCCTGTGAGGACTGACCAATGGGACTTCTTCTGCAGTCTCTCACAGCTTATCTCAGTTCTTTGGGCTTTCAAAAGGAGGAGGAGGGCTTCCCCTCCAACCCCCCCCCCCCCTTGCAAAGCCCTTAAAATAAAATAAAAACTTACTGAGCTGCCATGGCAGGATATCTACATGCCAGGCAGCCTGCCAGAGAGGAACATTTTTATTTTATTTTAAGGCTTTGGGGTGGTTTTGGGGGTGGCCCCATGCCAGCACAGTAGTGGCATCTTCCATGCATGGGGACACCTCACCCTCAGGAAATCCTGGGTTTTGGGGGAAGGTGTGGGGACAGAAACCCATTTTGGCATACATTTATGTGAAGTCTGGAAGCACACTGGGTTGAGTGGTAAAAAGCACTGCTGGCCTCCAGCTCAACTGCTGAGCCTTCCATCAACATCTCCTCATTCATGCTTTCCAAGCTGTCCATGACACCACTCCCCTTCCCATGGTTCTCCCTTCCTTCTCAAGGAGGAGCAGGATTGTCTGGGTAGTCCCAATGTAATTATGCTACCAACTCCAGTGTGTCCACATCAGTGACAGTATTCCAGGAATGCTCCTCCAGACCATACCTGACCCAATCAATCAGGTACTGAAGACTACCCCTTTGCCACTGAGAGTATAAAATTTGCTAATCTGTCCTATTGGTGATTTGAATGATTTTCATGTAGTGTGCACATTTTTGTGACATTTTCACAGGAGGTTACAAGGCTAATACTTCTTAATAAGTGTCCTCAAAACTGCTGATGTGAAACAGAGTAGTCACACCATTAATTTTACTGAGTGGGAATAATTGGAGCACTGTAATTATGCATAGAAAGATACTATGGAGTAATAATATAGTAATTATCAGTGTATATTATATACAAAAACCAATCTTAGTTTAACAATTCTGGAATGAATATCACTCCACATGGTTTTTTTTTCAGTCTATGCTTGTAAGTTTTGCTGTTGTAATTCACAGAGAAAGGGTTTTTTTAAATTCCAGTGTCACCAATAGTTTTGAGCTTTCTTTATTCCATTTTAAAGAGGCATTGAGAAGAAACGTATTGGTAATGCAGAGATTCTAAATCCCCCTGTGTTCCTGTATTAATTGACGATTAAGGTACAGTACATCAAGGCTATCCTATGATTTAATGGAATAAACAGTTTAATGGGGTTACACTTATAGATAAAAGATTGGAGGTGGTTTATGGCCCCTTCCACACTGCCCCTATATCCTAGGATCTGATCCCAGATTATGTGATTTAAACTGGATTATATGAGTCTCCAGTGCCAGATAATCTGGGATATAGGGGCATTGTGGAAGGGGCCTAAATTGGCTTCACAATATGTTTTATATGGACCTCACGTTCTATTACAATGGATATATGAAAAGCAAAAAATTAATTACCCTTTCCAGCTATTAGAAGACACAAGAAACTGACAGAGAGCAAGGCTAGCCATAACACTGGGCATGCTCTTTCATAAAGATGTAATGCCTAAGAAAAAATATCAGCATTCCCACCAAAAGTTGACTTTTTAGGTGATCTGTGATGTACCACAAGTGAAGGTTCTATCGTCTTTCCTCTATACAGTAGTCCCTCGCTACTTTGCTTTTCATGGACTCCCTGTTTTGTGGTTTTTCAATAAATATTAATGTACAGCACCAAGCACAAACAGGCACACCCAGGAAAGCCTAGCCCATCCGCCAAAGTCGCCACACTCAACCTAGGAGAAAAGCAACCTCTCATCTGCTCTGAGGGGAAGGGAGTGTCACGATGTCAGGGCTCTGCCAGTATTCAGGCAGAGGTGACTCAAACACCCAGCTTGTATCAGGCAGTTTAATTAAAGTAGCACTTACTTCCTGACTGTTTTAATAGTCCAAAATATAAAACATAAAGGTAACACTTAGCCATAGAATATAAAACAAAAAATTATTGCAAACACTACACCATAGTCAAAGGGTCCAGTCAAGTGGTCAAATCCTGAGAGTTCAGTGAGTCTATACTGAGTTCAAGAGTCTATACTGTAGTCAAAAGCCAGTCCAAAGATTAAAAGTTCCAGGGTTCCAAGGGTCCAACGTAGGGGCCTGTCTAGGATCTTTGGGGAGGGTGTTCCAGAGTCAGGGGGCCACCACAGAAAAGGCCCTGTCTCGCGTCCCCACCAGACACGCCTGTGACGCAGGTGGAATCGCGAGCAGGGCCTCACCCTTTAGAACTAAGACTTACATTAACCCTTCCAACACTAACTGCTAGATCTGCCACCGCCAACTACCATCAGCTGTGGGACATGATACATGACAGGGAGAGAGGGAAACACGGCCTGGCCAGGCGCTGGGAGGCAGCAAAGGGAGAGAGGTGGCACCATCAGTGTTCCTGGTCACCTTCAAACAGCTTCAGCAGCTTCTGAGGGTTCATTGGTATATCCACCAATCCCGCCCCTCCTCCTGCAGCCCCCTTCTCCTGGAATGAGTCAAGCACCGTCCCATGGAGGGGGGAGTCGTAATACCCCATATATATATATATATATATATATATATATATATGGCTTGGTTGATCAAGAAAAAATTTGGTTCTAAACTTGTTTCGCATCTAGGGGGCGCCAGCGTTTCTAATCTGAGAGGATTTCCGAAATTTTCAATTTTAAAATTTCGATATTTATGAAATTTCGTAAATATACAAATCGATTCGTTAATGGTGGACACGATTGTGCAATACGTGAAAAAAACCTCCAAACGGGACAGGGGAAACTTCTGAAGCTTCCCTCTCCCTCTGTTGTTGACTGTTGGTGATAAAACTAACAACTAACCAAAACCAAACTATATTATATTATATTATTATAATATTATTATATTATATTATTGTATATTATATTATATTATATTATACATCATATATTATAATATTATATTATAATATTATTATTGTATATTATATATTATATTATTATATTATTATAATTGTATAGTATTATTTGATAATATATTATAATATATTATATTATTATTATATTATATTATTGTCGAGGACCAGATGCCTTAAAGGAGCCAGACACAAAAATAAAGGTCCAAACAAAGTTTAATAACACAACAAAAATAGCTAGAAACACTTAATTCAGTATATCTAACAAGAACTTAAAGTCTGAAGCAAATTGCTGTGCAAAAAGTAACTTTGCAAATAATCCGGATTATACTGGTATATAATCTGGGATAACAGAAACTTCAAGCAAACGGCTTCAAAATCACAGAGGTGAGAAAACACAAGGAAACCAGGTGTAAGCAAACAAAAGTGTTGTCAAAAAACAGTCCCAAGACGTGTAGCACGTCCAAAAGCAGAAGATTAACCCCAGAATGCGATGTCCTCTAAAAACAATCCGAAGTAAGCACTTACAGGAATCCAGTCGTTAGGAGCACAAAAACTCTTGTTTACAAGGGTTTGAAATGGTTTCTCTGTAATAACCCAGCTAAACTTCCTGGGAGGTTAAAACTATTATTATTATATTACTGTATATTATTATATATATTATATTATATTATATTATATATAACATATTATAATTGTATATTATTATATATCATATTATATTAGTATAATATTATTATATTATTGTATATTATATTATATTATAATATATATAATATATAACCCAGCTAAACGTCTTCCTGGCCCAGCAGCTTAAAACTATTATTATTATATATTATATTATATTATTATTATTAAGAATGGATGGCCATCTGTCAGGGGTGCTTTAATATACAATTATATTAATATAATATAATAATATACAATTATAATATTATGATGGCACACCAGGAAGATCTAATGAGAAACCTAAATGTGTCTGGCTATTTTCCCAGTGACCATCGGTATGCCCTAAATTACTTTAATGCCCCCCAAAATGATACTCTACAGACAAGACTAAATTAACCAAATTGAGTTTACTGAATAAACAGGGTGAAATAAAACAAGGTATACAGAGGTGTAAATCTGAGGTAACAACTATAATTTCTATGAGGTAAATATATCTGTTCTATGGCAAATATTATCTATTCTATATAACATTTACTATAATCTATAATCTATGGGGCATGTATATCTGAACTATCTATCTATAAGGCAAATATAAACTATCTATGAAACATATATTATCTATGAACTATGGCAAATATATGGCAAATATAACTGTTAACTATTACATGTATATGAACTATCTATCTATAAGCAAATATAACTATTCTTTATTACATATACTATAAATTCTAAGGCAAATATGTGATAAGGATGGCCTGTTCAAACTGCTAGTCCAGACCAGACACTTTCTGGCAACTATCTATAAACTATGCCTAAAAGGAATGGGGTAAAAGGTTCTTTCTACCAAGCTCTGAGCCAGAGTGGGCTGAACCAACTGAGCTCGGCCTCTAGGGGGATCCTAAGCTCCTACTCTAAAACTTAACAGAATGGAACAGTCTAACTCCAGGGAAATAATACATCACAAATATAATATAATAATACATATAATATACAATAATATAATATAATATAATATAATATAATATAATATAATATAATATAATATACAATAATAATATAATATAATATAATAATAATATAGTAATATAATATATAATAGGAAGGAAGGAAGAGGAAGGGAAGGGAAGAGACAGTACATATAGCTCTCTCTTCTCTCAGGTTCCCTCTAGCATCTCCTCTCTAATCCAATTTAAATCCTGGCCAAGAAGGACGCCAGGAGAAAGAGGAGGGAGGAGGGAATGTGGGATTTGCCAGCTGGAAGCTCTCTCTCTCTCTCTCCTTTCTCCTTCTCCGAGGTTAAAACTATTATTATTATATTATTACATTTTATATATTATATTATATTATTATATATTATATTATTTATATTATTTATATTATATTATATCTTTCCTCTTTGCATTGGCGGCTTTGCGAGGTGGTCATGGTGGGAAGGTGGTTGCAAGGTGGGAAGGAAAGCTAAGAGAACAGCTGTTCCTGAAGACCACGCCCCCAGCATTTATGATTCACTGGGGGAGTCGTATGGAAGATGGCGGACGCAGCTTCGATAGGCAAAAACGCTTCCGGGTTGCTAAAACGCATCAAAATCGCTTCTAAGGATGTAAAAAAACGAATAAATAACGAATTAAGAAATTAGCGAACTGGATCAACCAAGTCTAATATATATATATACATACATATATAGGCACAAATAGAAAAAATCATTCAGAAAGATATAAAACTTTTTTTAAAAAAAGACATGCTTTAGCCAAACAGCCTTTCCTCTTCTGTCTCTTCATTCCTTAAAATAATTTAACCACTACTCTCCCCCCCCCCCCCCCCCCCAATTTCCATCCTGAATGAATCGTTCCAATCCTGGTGGAAAATGCTTGTCTGTTATTTTTTTTCTTATTTTCAATATTATTTATTAAGCATTTTTTACAGTGGGGGTTAAAATTAAAAAAGAGAGAAAAAGAAAGATAGAGAGGGAAAGGTTTGGCATTGTGTAGGGAGGCGTGAGGGTTAGGGTGGGAAAAGTGTCTGGGGAGGGGATATGATAATGAAGGGGATACGGTCAGAGGGGGGTGGGAGGTGGAGATGTTGGGAGGCTAGAAGGGGTCATTTCGACTTCCAGTCGTCTCTGTATCTGGCTTCACAGTCTCTTTAGTTGATATTCGGAAGGGCAACTAACCCACTTGCATCTTTTCCAGTTGTAGTATTGTGTCGTTTTAAATTGTTGTTATATGTTTATTATCCACTTATAATTTTGTTGAATTAGGTAATTATTTACCGGGGACCAATCTGTTTTTATTGTCTTCATCTTTTGGTTCGCCTTCATCAGTGGTGTTACTCTGTCCATGTTCATAATGTCTATTATCTTAAGCAACCACTGTTCTTGTGTTGGGATCTCCTTAGATCTCCAAAACCTCGCATAGCAGATTCTGGCTGCAATTATGAGATAATTGGAGAGTTTTTCTTTATTAATTTCCAAATCTACCTCTGATATTCCTAATAGGAAATATTCTGGCTTGAATTCAATCTTTATTTCTAGTATCTTTTTAATTTTTTCATGGATGCTTCTCCAGAAAGATTTTGCAATTCCGCATGACCACCACATGTGGAAGAAGGAGCCAGGTTGTTCTTCGCATTTCCAGCACAATCTACTTATATTTGTATAGCATCTGGCCAGTTTTTGAGGTGTGATGTACCACCTATACATCATCTTCATCCAGTTTTCTTAGATCCATTGCATAGGTGTATCTTATTTTTCTGTTCCATTTTTTCCCCAATTTTCAAGGTTGATTGGGTGGCCTATATTCTCAGCCCACTTAATTATACAATCTTTAATCAGTTCAGTCTCGGTGGACCACTCTAATAGATTTTCGTTATCAATTTATTTTCTGAAATCAGGATTTTATACCATAAAGAGTCTTTTTCCATGAAGCCAATCTTCTTATCCTTTATGTAATGTTCTCTGATTTGTCTGAATTGGAACCATGAAATACCTGTATCTAATATTTTTAATTCTTCTTGTATTTTAATACCAATTTGTTACCTTGTTTTTTCAGAATATCTTTGTAAGTTAGCCATTTTTTGTGTGTGGATTTTCTCTTCTGTGAATGGCTTCCTGTGGTGATAATCAAAGTGGGGTTTTATTATGAAATCGCTCCTTATTTTTTTCTCATATCTTTATGAGACTTCCAGTCTAATAAAATGGTTTCCAAAATTTTTCTCGGGTTTTCTTCTCTGATACCATAAATATGAGTGCCAGGATCAAAACCTTCTAAACCTTCTAAATGTATGATTTTCAAATTCTTTAAAGTTGCCCAATCTTTAATCCAGCATAGTCTGCAAGCTTCAAGATCCAAACAGTCCATACTTCAAGAAATAAAGCCTGACTGCTCATTGGAGGGAAGAATAGTAGAGGCAAAGATGAAGTACCTTGGCCACATCATGAGAAGAAAGGAAAGCTTAGAGAAGACAATGATGCTGGGGAAAAAGGAAGGAAAAAGGAAGAGGGGCCAACCAAGGGCAAGATGGATGGATGGTATCCTTGAAGTGACTGGATTGACCTTGAAGGAGCTGGGAATGGTGACAGGGAGCTCTGGCGTGGGCTGGTCCATGAAGTCATGAAGAGTCGGAAATGACTGAATGAATGAACAACAACATCGTGTGCCGTTTCTCTCTGCTTCTTTGTCCTTTTTAAAAATGTGTTGCTGGTCTGCTGTTAGCAAGACTTTAGTGTCTCGCATCACCTTGCCATGGTCCGCTATACCCTGTGGGTTTCCTCCCGGGTCGTTGAGCCACCACCCTTGAGGGGAGACATCTCTTTGACCATCGGGTGTTGCCCTGTGGGTTTTGCTGTCTCCCTGATATCAATCCACCTGGGAGAGGGAGCTACATGCTCTACCCAACCACCATGCCTGGCTGGCACCCTCAGGACCCTCAAGGTGTCTGTCCAACAGCCATAATGTTTGGCTGTTATGGACTGAACTAACTGGAGTAGAAAGTAGGGGAGGAAACTATGTGTCCCTACTTTGCAGATTTTCACTTTTTGCAGGTGTTCCTGGAACGTAACACCTGCAATAAGTGAGGGAACACTGTAATTGTGATGCCACAGAGAAACAGTTACACCCACCCCGCCATCCCAATTCAACCAGAAAGATATCTCAGAATATTTACTAAAAGAAAATCTAGGAACTAAGCTTAGATATCTTTCATTATACCTGTTTATCAGATACCTAGCTTTAAATCAAATTCTTTACAGATTCATTCTTGTTTGGAAGTTCAGAAAGGAAAAATGATTTGATGCATTTTTCCCATGGGTACATGGTGGGTTCTATCCAGCGGTGGTGTTTTTTTGTAACACAAGAATAGACAAGATCAGCTGGTCTAGAAAGCAGGTCCACATGTTATTGGGGGCCACAAATTTGCAGCAAATTTTGAAAGTAATCTAGAACACTGCTTTGAAACAAGAAATGAATTTTGGTGGACAACAGCAGGAGGCCTTTTAAACAATGATTTTCTCCTTGTCTTAAAAGACAATTCCTAGTTGGTAGTGTAGCATGTTGCTGAATTTCAGAAAAACAGTATAGCCTGGAAGAGTTAGAAACTTAGCAGCCCATGAACAGTGTGTTGCCCATCCCTGCTTTAGGAAAAAACTTTTTTTTAATCTCAGAAATCACATGAACAAATATTTATGTATTCCAACCTTGTAAAGTCCTTCCAGAGGCTGGATGGCCATTTGTCAGGGGTGATTTGAATGCAATATTCCTGCTTCTTGGCAGGGGGTTGGACTGGATGGCCCATGAGGTCTCTTCCAACTCTTTGATTCTATGATTCTATGATTCCTCTCTGCTGTGTTGGATAAGATTTTAGAACAGTGTGGGGTTTGATGTGCAGAACTTATGTGGAGGGGAAAGAGAACCTTATTTATCCCACCTTGCAAACTCTTACATTAATACCAAGTCATAGTTATGTACAATCCAGTGTAAATCTCTCAGTAGCTTCCATATCAGTAGGATGGTGAATTGTTCCTAGAGTTTAGCCCAGGCATTGGCAAACTTCAGCCCTCCAAGTGTTTTTTGCTTCAACTCCAACAATTCCTAGCAGCTGGTAAGCTGGCTGGCATTTGTAGGAGGGCTGAAGTTTGCCCATGCCTGGTTTAGCACACACTCTAAAGGACCTACCCAAGGTGCTGGACCCTCTTCCCCAAATAGGTTAATTATCTGAAATAGTAAAGTGCAAATAAAAATCCATGATGGACTCACTATGGCACTGGCATGTGGATAAAATAGGTCACCATGGAGTCCAGGGAATAGATTTAGCAAACTCACCATGCATAATGCAGATAAGCACAAGACTCTGAAATATGTAACAGTGAGTGCAAAATACCTATTTCATGATTGCACCAAAATGAATCTTTCTTTAGTCCACAGTTCTAGACACACTTGCTAAGGAGTAAATCTAAGTGAACTCAGTGAAACGTAGTCCTCGGTTCACTTGTTCAGGATCAGTCTGCACTTTTCATTGATTTGAACGAGTTAGATAAGTATATGCTTAAATCTCTTCAGTTCAAACAAAATAGGACTTCAAAAGGAATTGCTGCTAAATATAATTACATGGAATGATAGCATGAATGGAATGTTAAATATGTGGCAAAACTGCATTTCTCAGAGACTGGGAATAAACTCCTAAAAGCAAATTCATGTCCACTTGAAGTATTTCCACTTCTCCCGAATAAAGCACTTCACATTAATTTAAGAAAATACTCACCGGGTAATTTTCAGACCATAGTTTTATAACTCCAAAATTTGTTAGTACAATGCAATCATTCAGAAAATGTCTGTATGTTCATAATAAACCATTAGTGATGGTAAAATGAGATGCCTAGGAGCATCTCAATTTACCAAAAATGAAGAACAAGAGAAGAAATACAAATGCCAAACACGGGATGTTTGATATATGTCGATGATTATGTTTTAATTTGCTTCACTAGTTAGAATAGGTTTTGTTTACCTCTTATAATGACAATGGTGATAATGATGATTTTTTACATCCACCTACAAAAATGGGTTTTCTCCAGCCTTTTTTCTACCACTACTTTCTCTCTTTAGCTGCTTCTACACTGTACAATTAATGCAGTTTGAGTGCACTTTAACTTCCATGTTTCCATGCTATATAATCCTGGGATTTGTAGTCTTATAAGGACTTTAGTATTCTCTGTTACAAAGTTTTGATACCTCACCAAATTTCAGCTCCCAGGATTCCTTAGCATAGTGCCATGGCAGTTCAAGTGATTAATTGTACAATGTATATGCATCCCTTGTTTCCTTTCTCTCTCTGATTATGAATTTTTTTCAAACTTTCACTGATACAGCCACTCCATTCACTACCTTTGGGGTGCATAATGAATGCCTTCTCTTTAACTATCTTAGTTTTAGGGCTTTCTTTGCACTTTGATTCGAAATCTGAGTCTTGCCATCTGCTCAGATCCCAAGCCTTCAAGCTATAGACAGTAGGGCTGGGCAACCATGGAAAAAATTGTTTCTAAACTCGATTAGTTTTTAGGGGGTTTTTGCATTTCGTTTTTTAAAAGAATTCTGAAATTTTTCTTTAAAAAAGTTCGATATTTACGAAATTTCGGAAATTACGAAACAATTTCGAAACAATAACGAATTGATTCGTTAATGGCGGACGCGATTGCGCAATACGCTAAAAAAACCTCCAAATGGGACAGGGGGAACTTCTGAAGCTTCCCTCTCCCTCTGTTGTTGACTGTTGGTGTGATAATTTATTTTTTATCACTGATAAAACAAACAACAACCATAAAACTTGCACCAGACATACGGAAATAATAACGAAATAATAACGAAAGAATTTTGAAAGAATTTCGAAAGAATTTTGAAAGAATTTCGAAACAATTACGAAACAATTACGAAACAATTACGAAACAATTACGAAATAAATTTTTAAAATTCGTTTCGATTTTTAGTTGCTCCTGAATGGTTCAATATCGCTTCGTTATCAAAAAAATAACGAATTAATAACGAGTTACGAAATTAACGAACGAAACCGCCCAGCCTCAATAGACAGAACAAGAAAGTTGTTTTAGGACACTGGTTCTCAACCTGGAGTCCCCAGATGTTTTTGGCCTTCAACTCCCAGAAATCCTAACAGCTGCTAAACTGGCTGGGATTTCTGGGAATTGTAGGCCAAAAACATCTGGGGACCCCAGATTGAGAACCACTGTTTTAGAAGGTAGGCGCAAAAGAGCAGAAGACAACCATCAGAAGCTAAAGGACATAGCTGAGCATGCTGTGAAAATCCACCTGTATCTCCAAAACAGTGTCTACTGGTGGTTTCCATCTTAGTAGGGAGGTTGATCTGCTCCAAGTTTTAGTCTGTCTGTACATAACGAGACCCCTGACAAATACTGTCAAAATACATATATTCAGCAACTTGGACAGTGCTTTAGAAATAAGAATGTATTTCCTACCCTTCTATAAAGTAATCTGCTGTGAAGTAATAATTCCTTTGCCAGTCCACTCAGCTTTTGTACAGAGAATTCGAAGAGGGCATCAAGTTGTCCATCTTAGGCAGCAAGGTGTCTTGGGCAAGCCCTGATATTGCAATTTTCTTCCTGTTTCTTGGTTTTAAATGTGGAGTTGCCTCACCAAAATGAGAATTTCCTTTCCTCACAAATGCTGTACTCAGTTCAGTGTTATTAACATGATTCAACCACTGCCTAAGTGCTGGGATGGACAAGAGACAGAATAACAAACATATGATGACTTGTCTAACCCAATCTGCATTATAGTATTTACTTGTAATCAACCATATAAACAGTTAAAGTAGGCAGTTATGGCCACATAACAGTGTACTTTAACTGTTTATATGGTTGATTCCTTTTCCCCTAGAAATATGTAATAGGCAGGAATATTCCACTTTTGCATGATGATTTTTCTGGGGTTTCTGGCATACTTTGACTGAATTTACACTGCCATATAATGCAGTTTCAGAATTCAGATTAACTACATTGAACTGGATTATATGACAATGTAGACTCATATAATCCAGTTCAGTGCAGTTAATCTGTATTCTGGGATGGGCTATATCACAGTGTAGATCCAGCCTTTGTCTGCTTCCTTCCTTCCTGAAAATATGGTCTTTTAAGTCATTGCTTATAGTCACCATGTTGTTTATTTGCCCATTGAGTGCAACGATTAGCTTGGCTTTTTCTTGCACATATCCATATACTGAATGTGCTTCCATGTCTGTCCCCTCCAGCCCTGATCCTGTACATATTCTTTTCCATAAGATAACAATAATATGTATACTCTCTTTTGCCAGGAGATACCTCGAACCGATTACATGCAGCTTTATCTCATCTCTTGCTGGATGGAATTCAACTGACAAAGATCAGCTGAATCCAAGCTTCATAAAGCTTGATGTAGAAAGCAATGAGGAAAAAACCCTTGGGAAATTGGTCTTTAAAACCCACAGCTGCTTCAGTGGTGAGAGTAGAAAACTGCCCATGAAAAAGTAACTCACCAGGACACATCCCTCTGGGAAAGAATGGGAGTGCAGTTCTAACGCAGAAGTGACTTTATTTCTTTTCAAGTCGCTGAGCAATTACTATTTGGTGTGTGGCAACTCTGTTTTGAATTTCACATTTTCAAGTATCTGGTGGGGGGATTAATTGACCTGCTGGTACTTCAGTGGATGATTATTCATTCTGCATTGCTTTATGGCATTGCTTATGTTATGGTACATTTTCTCATTAGCAGAAACTGTTAGGTTGAAAGGCATAATATCTTTGCCCCTCAAAATGATTAAACTCGATGTTTGGGTAAACAAGCATTAGCTGATGAGTATACTTTTTAATGTGATGAAATATTAAACTTTTTTGCATTTTAGAATTGTCTATAACACTAGTGTTTTGGTTTGTTTTTTGTTTTTTTAAAAAAACCTCCTTTCCTGGCTCTGTCTGACACTTTATTAATGCTATTTTTGTCTGGATATACAGTTAAGAGCTCCCTGCTCCCTGAAAATGTTTGCCTGAAGCCATTGTTATTCAAGCTCTGACCAGTTCTTTTATTTTGTTGTCTTTACAAATCTCATGCATGCAAATGTGTCTGTCTCTTCAGAAGTAATTTCATTCATAGCCCCATATGCACTGCTAGCAATTTATTTGCATCCCTGGGGGCTGAAAACTAATGTGATGTCCTGTCACTAAAGCATGGAACTTAGCAGGTTACCCCAAAAAACAAGCACACACAAAAAAGATGTCAGTTCCTAGGACTGCTATGAATTTTGCAAGTTAGAGTTTGAAACTGAATGTGTGGTTTCACAGGAACCAATTTGCCTGTGTATTTTTTTATTCTTCTTTGCCAATTCCATGCTTGATTCATCAAACCTTGATTTCTTGGTCTATTGCTTTAAAGAGAGAGAAAAGAATTGAAGCTGCTGTTGGTTGTGAGATGAAAACTCATGCACCTGTGACTCTGATTTGCACCACAGATTACTACTTTCTATAAGAAAAGTTCCCAGTTTCTTGCAAATTATATCAAGTGCCACCTTGGTACACTCTGAGAAAATTATATGTGGTATATACGTATTTGATATCCAATAACTTGTGCAGCCGAATGTAAAACAATGCTTGTTACTCTCCTATGGAGTAATCCCCATCATTAGATCGTAAATGTTCCTTTTAGTCCAGTTCTGTAGGTTCTTTTTGCCAGACCACCTAATGTCGTTTACAATACACAGCACACAGATCTTGGAGTAAGTTCTATTGACCTTAACTGATTTTTAAATTCCTCAACACAAACTGCTCTGATAATGTTCATTAAATTAGACAAAACTAAAAGCAATCAATTAGGAGGAAAACTCAAAAGACACCTGCTAAGTATGAGCAGTTCTACACAAACACCTAAACTGAGTTAAGAAGTGGATCACTGGTTCCAGAATTTCACCAGGAAACAGTGTTAGGCTGGGACAGTGATCAAAGTATCTTCTGAATGCAGATGGAAACTGGACCCAGAATTTCTTTTGTTCCTTACACAGTTTGCTGGGATATGTTGATGTACATCATGTACATTTGGTATCAGCTCTGGAACATGGCATGGCACAGGAATTGGAAGAAGAGCAGCAAAAGCTGTGCTTTCCTCTCTGCCAGAGGGTGGGGTGTGGGGCTTGTTTATCTTCTGGTCAAATGAGTTTCTGGATTTTGTAAGTACATTGGCACTGGCCCTGTCCTGATGAGCACTCCACATTTTTTGGTCCTGGATTCCAGCTCTGCATGGGATATACTCTAATAGACTGCTTGCCATGAAGTGTGGAATAGCTTGGAAGATGGTTTCAGGGCCTTACAAGCATATGTGTATGTGGAGGGAGTTAGTGGCATTTGGCTCAGGGTAGCATATATTTTCATATAGATGTGTTTACCCTATGCTGAGGTTGAGTTGAAGTCAGTGGGTTGAACCTTCAGATTTGCTTTATTGCCTAAAAATGTTTAGTCAAGAGGAAGCTCTTCCAGCCCTCTCCACCCCATATATTATATTGTTCCATAGACCTTTTGCAGGACTCTGGAATAGATATTTATTTGGTCACCAAAATGTCATAAAAGAGAATTAAGAACAATTAATAATCAATCATCTTCCTTCTACTGGCAGGACTGTCTCATTATAAGAAATACAAACTAGTAATAGGTCTCAGCATAGATATTTCATGCTTTATAAAAACATAAAACATAATAAAGTTAATAAATAATAAATAATAAAGTTAATAATAATAGTAGTGTTGGCAGAAAATGTCACTGTTCTACATATGTACCTGGCATATGCTTGTACCTGGCATATGCTTGTATTACAGGAGCAAACTATAGGGAGCATACAACGTCCCTTTTAAAACAGCTTCACTGGCTGCCGATAAGTTGCCGAGCCAAATTCAAGGTGCAGGTTATGACCTATAAAGCCCTAAACAGTTCGGGCCCCTCCTATCTTCGTGATCACATCTCCCTCTATGAACCGGTGCGAACTTTAAGATCTTCCGGGGAGGCCCTCCTTTCACTCCCACCACCATCACAAGCATGGTTGATGGGGATGAGAGAGAGGACCTTCTTGGTGGTGCCCCCCTCCCGCCTCTGGAACACCCTTCCTGGAGAAATAAGACAGGCCCCATCCCTCTCCTGTTTTCATAAGAGCCTGAAGACCTCGTGGTTTAAACAAACCTTTGAGAATGACTAGCTTTAGCTCTGCCCCAGATACTGTAGAAATTGGCCATATCTTTTTCTACCAATTACCCAGGTATCTTTCATCTATTAGGCCCTGGAAATGTACAGCCATAGACTCTATGATTGTATTTTAGTATTTTAATGTTTTAGTGTATTGTCTGTGATACTGTTGTTGTGAACCGGCCTGAGTCCCTCTGCGGAGGTGAGAAGACCGGTATATAAAAGTTCTAAATAAATAAATACCTAATTTCCTGGGCCCTCTAAAATCACACTAGCCTGGCCCAGCCTTTTAAACTGCCTTGAACAGACAAGATTATTTTAAATATATGTGCTATTGTGTTTTTTAATGCTTATTTTGTCTTGTTAATTTTATGTTCATGCTGTTCTCTTTGTATGTATTGATTATGTCACTTGGAAATCGCTCTGAGTCCCCTTGGGGAGATAGAGCGGTATATAAATAAAGTTTTGTTGTTGCTGTTGTTGTTGACTTTATGCCTCAATTTTTGTAATGAGTCCTCATTCAATGGCTCTTTAATTATTCTAATTCTGTTTTTTTAATTTGTGATAGCAAGCATGTGTTGAGTAATGTGAGAGATAGTAGTGTATCCCATGAGCAGGATAATTGGTATTTACAAGGAAAAAGTAAACAACTCCCAATTTTACCCTTTACCAACTCCCACAGGGTCTAGCAGAGGAATAAAGCAAGTTTAATAGTCTCTGTTAAAACTTATGAAGTAAGCTTTCTCACAAATAAGAAAAGTTTCATAACATCTCATAAGAGGCTGTAATATATGTTTCCTCAGAAATGGGGAGAACAAAAGAGAGCTACAGATTATAAAATGGAGGATGACTGTACCTAAGTCCCTGAGACCCTACCCCCAGACCCACCACTCCTTTCCCCTCCTCCCCCCATCCCCACCCCTCTCACCCGTACCTTCCCTGCGGAACCCCAATTTTATGTATAGGAATGATATATATTTAATAAAAAATTATATGGAAAAAATAAAATAAAATGGAGAGTGAAAAACACAGTAACCTTGAATTATTGCACAGATTATTTCATCAATCTGAGGATTCGAAGCCATACTTTTTGGTTAGAACTGTAACTCCACCTTCCTGCAGTTTGTGTTCCTGAATGCTTTTAAAATAATTATTTGTATAAGAGCAACTCTGCAGTACAATCAAAGGTTAACCAAAAAACACCCCGTTTAAATCAGCAATTAGTATGAAGTGATGGAGAAATTGAGGGGTGGAATATCCTGATATCACTTCAGTGTTGGTATTGCAGTGAAGAATTCAATCAAACTCATCACATGGGGCCATGGTGCAATCTGGTAATATTATAAGACAGGAACTGTCACCAAAGGTAATGGACCTGTTTCAATGTCAGTTTGCCAACTTTGTGCGATAGAGGAAGAGAAAGGTTGTGGCTATGGTGAACAAACAGAAAATGACATGAATTAATGCTATGCTTAAATTGTTAGACATGCAAACTTGCAACTACCAAGTATAGACATGATGGTTATAGCTAAATTCTATGTTAATTATTTTGGTTAAAATACCATTTATATGAACAATCTAAAAGAACAAGTAGCTTGCTTTGGTCGCCATTGACAATCCTAATCACACTAAAATGCATTAAGAGTCCACTTACATTTGCACCAACTATGTGCACTGCAGTTTGATTTTAAAACAGTCCCAAACACTTAATGCGGTCACTTTGTTTTAAAAAAGTGGGCTTTTACTAACAAAATATATGTACACACATTTCCTATATTGTAAATACATCCTGTGTGTGTGTGTACACACACATACACACACACATATATATATACACCAAGTTTTCTTTTATTCACTCTGAAATGTTAAATCACTAAATCAGTTAGTTGCATGGGACTACTTTTGCAGTATTGCTTTCCTGCAATCTTATCTTGCAGCTGCAGGATGTCTGTTGATAATGCTGCTTTCATGTTAGACAAGCAATCAAATAATTTGATTGTTCTGTGCTTCAGAGCAGTGATTTAAAAATTAAGACTGCTTTTTGTCTCGTGGTGTGACAAAGTCCTTCATTTTATTTGTTGGCAAGTTTTGAAAGCTGTCCCTTTCACAATATTTCCTTTTTTCCCTCTTCACACAACCAACAGATGCAATGTGTTTCCTTTATTGAATTATTCACGCCTTTATCCAGCTGTGAACTCCTTTCAGTGTTCTGCAAGCAGGTCAGCTGATAATATCATGTCTGTTTGCAGAGAAAGGTAGGACTATGGCTATATTTGACCCATATGAGCTGGAACCATGTGAAACCCTGTTACTCTGAATTATATATATATATATATATATATATATATATATAGTGCCTAAACTTTATGAGGATGTATTTAGAAGAAAATAATTCAAAGTATATTTGACCTTATAAAAACAAAAGGCAAGGAAAAATAACTTATTATATTTGGTACTGTTCCGTCTAAATGTCCAAAGAAAATGCTTAACTGCTTCATGAACCTTAATGTGACATGTAGTGGTTTCATAAGTATTTCCATTTATTCTATTTATGTGGTTTTTGTAAATTATAGGGTGCTTCTCGTATTTCAGAAACTGCCCTGCAACTGAAATGAGAGCTCTCAAATGCATGAGGTACATAGGACTTTATCTCATGATCTTACTCTTCCATAATAGTCACACTATTACAAATTGTGGGTATATATGACCTTATCACATTGACCATGAGATTCATAGTGTTCTATTTGTCTTTCATATGTAATTGCACCTTTTAGATAGTCCTTCGTGATGTATTGAGTTATGTCTTCCAGTCACATAGTGTTTTCTTTTTTTGTCTTTCTCCTGTTGCCCCTCAGTGCTTCTCTTCATCACACTTGTCTTCCCTTTTTCTTTTTCTCCCATTGTTTCATGTAGTCACCAGATGAATGTTTATCTCAGCTCTCACCCTTTTTTTAAAGTAAAAGCAGCCAAAATCCCAAATCTTGCAAGACTAGAGATATTTTTTATTTTTTATTATCTATTCCTCACTGCTGTGCTCCCCTCCCCCACTCCCAAGCTACAGCCACAGCATCTGTCCAAAATTTCAATTCTTCTTGTGGGGGTAACTTTCCTTCTTTATTTTTAACCCCCTTTCAATAAATTTTCTCCATACATCATTAAAATCACTTTGTTTCCATATAACTCTTTTAACTTTTAATATACAGGTCAATTTCCTAATTGACCTGTATATTTGCTAATTTCCATACTTCCTTATACCACTCCTCTATTTGTATATTTATTTCTCTTTTCCAGTTCCTTGCTATAAGCAGTCTTGCTATTGTTAATAAATTTGTTATCACATCTTTATCCTCTTTTTTCAATAAGACTAGAGATATTAACCCTTTGTTGGACACTTTCACTTCATTTAAAGGAGGGGGTGAGAGATAGGCACTATCACATGATGCAGTCCCACTTCCAGCTGTAATTTTTGGCCACACATCCTGTATATATTATTCTGGAAGGGGAGAGCTCTGAATACAGGGGACCCACTGCTCATACAGTGTGCCCCAACTTTTGATGCAGCTGAAAAGTAGATATGATGTTGTCTGTGCCATTTCATTTCATGTGGAGACCAAAATCCACGGATTGTGGTAATGTGAAAATCACTAAATTAACTCAATGTATATATTACAAATACACATATAAAAAAACAAAAAAACAAAAACAAAAACAGGACTGCCACATTCACATTAAGTAGAAACAACTGGTTCTTTTCTTGAAGTATAAAACAAAGTCTTCGTGTGAGTAAATGTCCTGTTCTTTATTACATATGAGTAGACTCCAGTAGTCACATGAATTGACTCCAACTGGTTTTTACTCACAAGAGCCTTCGTCAGGCGATTGGGTCTACAAACAACACATATCGTGAATACACATATACAATTGAACAATTTGTTATAACAAGTTTGTAAGAATATATACAGACATTCTGCTTACTCAAATTATCATTTTTTTTATTTCATGTCAGCATTCTGGGTGGTCTTTCATGGGGCAATGATGAGCAGTCTTTATTGGAGCAGCATTTGTGATATGAAGTCCTTAGTTTCTTTCTGTTTTCTTATTAAAATATTAAAATTGGTTGATATTGTACTATAGGGGCAAAGCTGTACTCAGTGGAAGATCTCATCTCCCCTTTCAGAAATTATTTGTATTTCTCTTGTACATAATATTTTAGAAGTTATTTTATACTGCTGTTTATTATGGAATGGTCAAAGCCTCCCAACAGTTGGCCATCTAGTCTTCCTTGCTACTTGGGAGATACATCAGAAGGGCATCTAGTCCAACCCACCTTCAGAAAGAACAGAATGGTCAAAGCCCTCCCAACAGATGGCCATTCAGTCTGCCTTGCTATTTGGGAGATCCCAGAAGGTTATCTAGTCTAATCCCCTTTTCAGAGAGAACAAAAAGGCAGAAAGCACTTGGGCAGATGGCTAGATTAATCAGTTGTATTTGTGTCATGAAAGCAGTCCAAATTATAAAAACAAAATCATTTGAACTTTAATTTATATTTTTATTAACAATCATGAAGTTTCACAAGTTATAATAATAAACAGAGTATAAAAACAATTAATATATTCCATGACTATACAAGCCATGGCATTAATGCATAAGGGCACTCTAGGAAGAAATGAGTGAATCATGTTATTAAAGCAGGACATAGTTCAGAGAAGAAACATGGCATGCAGGTTTATGAAGGCATCCAGTGTGTTCTTCATAATTGTACAGCAGGCTGAAAAAAATGTGTCTGCTCCATGCTGTCACTGAGTTCTGTCATAAAGAAAACTTCCTGGAAGACAACAGGGAAGCAAACAAGGCAAGCTGTGCAGTTAGCTTTCTGTGTGGCATGAGGCAGGAGTGCAGAAACAGTCAGGAATCATATCCACACAAGAAAAAGAAGTGAAAATAAATCAGGAGGGCAAACTTCAGGGCTTTCATATTATCCCTCCCTTTTTTCTCTAGAATTCCAAAATCCACCATTTGCACAAAATGCATTTACCAGGAATATAAGAATTAGGGACCCAGCAGTTTATAATTTATCTATCAATTGATGTGGGAGTCACAGTGAATTAGTCAATGTGATGTAGTGGTTTGAGTGTCAGATCAGCACTCTCTGAGTCCTGGGTTCAAATCCCCACTTACAGGGTCATGACAAGTCAAAGTGAATTTGAAGACACATGAAAACAGGATCTTAGGAAATGGGTAGTAGGACCAACATATGCTTTGCATGGGCTTTTGAGAGGGATGCTTGGAATTCTGTTTCATTTTAAGGCTACTGAAAATGGATAGAGAGAGAGCTGGTGCAATTACTTGTAATATTGGTGATGTGTTCATATTCTTGCCAGAGTATGTGAGTGACTATGTCTGCAGCATGTTGGTGGCCATATTAGAAGAAAAAAAATCTAGAAAGCAATCTTGCTGGGATGGAGATGTGCAAGAGCAAAGTCAAATGTCAGTCTAAAATTTTGAGAGCAAAGCAGAGGTGTTCTCCATTCAAATAAAAACCAACATCAGACCTGGAATGAAAAGAATTATTTCAAAAGTCAAAGCTGTCTGTCAAATAGGCTGCAGATACTTGTTCTTGATTATGACAATTCCCCCTAACTGAACATCTTTAATCTGTTATCTTCTCTGCTCATCAAGTCCGAGGTCTTCAGGGCCCATGCCTTTTCATCTGATTGTTCCAATTGTTCTGGTAGTCCCTGTGTTTGATCGGAATTGAGTCCTTGCTTAGTGGTCCAAGGCTTCCATTCCATAGGTTAAACTGGTAAATCATCCTCATCTTTAGAGCCATGCCAGTTCTGGATGCCACAACTGAAGAAGGGATGTGTCCATGTGGATTTAATTTGATATATGTGAGTGTAATGTGGTACACATCAGTCTGAGTTCTGGGTGGTCTGTCAATGTATTTGTAGTTGTTATTGTAAAAGCACTGAATGTTTGCCTTCTGTTGTTGGAATCTGCCCTCAGTCCCCTTGGGGCGAAATATAAATAAAGTTATTTATTTATTTGTTTGTTTATTTATTTATTTCAGAGGAACATGAGCAAAACGGTAAAGTTCTTGAAAGTCCTGAGAGGAGTAGCTTAAGGAGCTGGCCATATTTAGCTGGAAGAGAAGGTTGAGAGCGGATATGATAGTCACATGTAAATATTTGAAAGACAGTCATATTTATTTTATTTATCATGTCAGAAGAGAACCAAACAGTTGTAGTGCATTAAAGAAAAAAGAACAGAAAAAGAAGAAAAGAAAAGAAAAAACCCACAAATTTTGCAAACTTGGCATTCTATTAAATGCCCTTTCACCAATAGCTGGCCACTTGGAGTGCCTCTCGTGTTATTATAAGAAGGTCCTCCATTGTGCATGTGGCGGGGCTCATGTTGCACTGTAGTAGGTGGTCTGTGGTTTGCTCTTCTCCACACTCGTATGTCATCGATTCCACTTTGTAGCCCCATTTCTTAAGGTTGGCTCTGTATCTCATTGTGCCAGAGTGCAGTCTATTCATCCCCTTCCAAGTCGCCCAGTTTTCGCCCTGGAGGGAGTCTCTCATTAGGTATCAGCCATTGATTGAGGTTCTGAGTTTTAGCTTGCCACTTTTGGACACTCGCTTGCTGAGGTGTTCCAGCGAGTGTCTCTGTAGATCTTAGAAAACTATTTCTTGATTTATGTCATTGGCATGCTGGCTAATATCCAAACAGGGGATGGGTTGGAGGTGTCACTGCCTTGGTCCTTTCACTATTGGTTGCTACTCCCCGGCAGATGTCAGGTGGTGCAATACCGGTTAAACAGTCTAATTTCTCCAGTGGTGTAGGGTGCAGACACCCCGTGATAATGTGGCATGTCTCATTAAGAATCACATCTACTGTTTTAGTGTGGTGAGATGTGTTCTACACTGTGCACGCATACTCATCAGCAGAGTAGCAAAGCGCAAGGGCAGATGTCTTCACTGTATCTGGTTGTGATCCCCAGTTTGTGCCAGTCAACTTTTGTATGATATTGTTTCTAGCGCCCCTTTTTGCTTGATATTCAGGCAGTGCTTCTTGAAGATGAAGCACATTTACTTTCCAATGCTTCATAGACTAGGACACAGAGGAATATATTCAAACTACAGGAAAAGACATTCCACCTAAACACTAAGAAGAATTCCCTTGTAGTAGTAGTTGTTTGATAGCTGCTTTGGAGTGTGGTGGAATCTCCTTCTTTTGACAGTTTTAAAAAGAATGTGGATAGTTATCTGTTGGCAGTGCTTAGATTGTGTATTCCTGCATGGCAGGGGGATGTATTGGATAACAATTTAGGTGTCTTCCAAATCTTGGTTTCACCTCTATGATTCTATGGCACTCCTGAGCTGATGATGAAGTGTAAGGTTTCCAGGATAGAGAGTAGGATAATATGCCTCCAGCTCATCAGATCCCGTCAGATCTTGCTTCTAATTTGCATGATACTATATTAGGAATAAACATTGAAGAAGGATAGGAAAATGATCAGAGGTCTGGGCACTCTGTCACAACCTAAAAGGTCTTGTGATTTCTATTTCTGAGAACTTTGTGATTTCTCCTGGAATTCTCAGGCAGTTTAATCCCATTTACTTTGCGGTTGTTCTGTTAAAAAGTGTGACAAATAGGATCAACTACATTGTTCATCCAGAATTGAAACACATTTTTCTTTCAAAGCAAGTCATTTTGAAATGTTGTCGAAGGGATTCAACAAAGCCAGTTTTGAGGATAGAGGCACGAGGATGGTCCCCACTCCAGCGTTGCATCCTGAATTACATTTTGTTTACATGGTTTTTTTTAAAAAAAAATGTTACAAATTTATTTATTTCTTCTTTATATTTGTTGGCAAAGGTTAATGCTAATGTGTTGTTTTTTCAAGTGGTATGAGAGCACCAGAAAACCTAATTTTAGTAGAAAATACTAGATATGTCATCCATATATCAATGTTTGGGACTAATTAACAGCTGCTTCCGATGATAAAAAAATCATTAAGATTCTTTCAGAACACAACAGATACAAACTGAAACTAACAAATATAAATAACCTGTTAGTTGACATGTACAAGGTATGTTATTAAAGCATTTTTATAGATGAGGGAGAATTAGTTGAGTTTACACTTTATAAAATAATATAGGGAAGGATACACTGGCTTTTATAAATGTACATAGACATGCTACAGTAAAGGAAAGAAATGCATGAAATTAACACTGTGTTTTTGTTTGTGTACAAATATCACATGCACATACAAGGACATAAAATCTATACAGATATAAGCCTGAATTTCCACATAAAAAAGCAAAATCTCATATTCTTGAGATATATATATATATATATATATATATATATATATATATATATATCCAAGTTAGAATGAGCATTGAAATAGAAATCTTTGAAATTTACAGATTTCAAAAAGTTGGAATGTAACCAAGCTGAACTGTGACCAAGCAGAGATAGATATGACTTCTGCTAAATGTGCAGCACAGAATTTTCTCCTGTGGGCAGAAACAATGCAAATGATTGAAAGGGTTTCTATTGTTATTGATTGATTGATTTATTTTATTTAAAACTTTTATATTCCGATCTTATCACCTCCGTAGAGGGACTCAGACTGGCTTACAGCAAGGATTCAATGCTGCGAATACAAACTAAAACATCATACAACAATACAAGATTAAAATACATATAAATAAAATGCATATAAGCAATACATATATTGTTTGTCACTGTAAATGAAATGAATTCACTCTGTGGACAAGAAACCATGTCCATTGGCAGAAATGCATGTGAAAATATTGTCTTAGTGTCTTTAAAGTATGAAAGAATTCTGGGGCAAGGTACAAAACGCACTGCAAGCATTTTTTTCAATTAAAGATACTATTGGAACCTGATTTATTTTTGTTGGGAATGTCAAATAAGAAAACAAAATAATTAAGCTATAAAGTATTGCACTCCAACAATGATATTATATGCACAGTTTTGGAAGAAGATTTGGAAGAAGTTTTGGAAAAAGGAGGACCTCCCAACAATCGAAGAACAATAGAATGGATAGAAATTGACAAATTAGCAATGATGAACAAAGAAAGAAATCACAAAAAATAGCAAGGACTAGGAGCCATTTCTAAACTTTGTAAAAAGAAAAAGGAAAAGCTTTTATAGAAGGCTTTATAAATTTAATCTGTTAGAATCTGTGTAGGGAAATTATAAATAATAACTCTCAGGCTGGAAGGAAGAATAGAAAAGCAATGTAATAGAAAGAAAAAATGGAATTATATATGAATGTCCCCATCCTAAGGGAAGTCATCAAAATGGGAGGTATGACCAAATATGAATATTGTATGGGTGTTAAGTAGTATTGGCTCATGTATATATGTGTGTGTATAGACCTGTTCCATTGTTTTTATGAAAGTTGGGAGAATGATCCCGTTATCCCTTGTCATTATATAGAAAATTCAAGAAGTTAGCTCTTGTAGTTTTTTAAAGACTTAAAAAAATAAAACGTTTGAAAATTCCCCAAAACTTCATGGAAACATGAAACATGCTGAAATTTGGAGGGCTAACAGTGGTAAATATGTTCTACAATTGTAGTAAGTTTCACCTCAATAGCATTAAAAATGAAGGAGCTAGGACCCTCTGAAGTTTCCAAAATTATAGTAATTTAATTATGTTCACGCACAAGTACTGTGACAAAGTAGTAATGAAATTTCATTACTCTCATTATAGTAATTAAGTTTTCACTATATATACTTTAGAAACACTTTAGAAATGAAGCGGCAGGAAACCCCCCTCCCCAGCTTTGTAATGACTTTTGAACAATTTTAATGGATTGCACATCCCTAGTCTTCAGTGCTTGAAACACAACTAGGGTTTGTGTAGTGATCTTAAGGTAGTTGCCATTCTACTGGGTCTGCAGCTTGGTTACATGAAATATTGCAGCTGAGCAAGAGATTTGCATTATATCAGAAAAGACTGACCTCTCCCTCAATAAATTGGTTCCATGGCAGAAGAATGTCACACATGACTCATTGGTTGATCCAAAGATATTTCTTCCACCTTTACACATCAAACTCAGGTTAATGAAAGGATTCATTAAGGCAATAAACAAGCAAAGTGAAGACTTAATTTATTTGCTGCAGATGTTTCTGCGCATAAGTGATGCAAAGATAAAGGAAGGTGCTTTCATTGACCCACAAATCCAAGATGTGATAAAGGATAGTCACTTAGATGGTCTTCTACAGAGTGCAGAACATAAGTATTGTGTTAACAGCCTTCAAGAATATTGTTTGCAGTTTTCTAGGCAACTATTAAGCACCAGATTCTGTCCAACAGATTGAAAATCTGCTTCAAGCATGCTTGAAGCAGATTTTCAACCTGTTGGACAGAATCTGGTGCTTAATAGTTGCCTAGAAAACTGCAAACAACATTCTTGAAGGCTGTTAACACAATACTTATGTTCTGCACTCTGTAGAGACCATCAATGAAGTGCAACATGTCAATGAAGATACATTTTCTTCATTCCCACTTGGACTTTTTTCCAGACATTCAGGGAGCTGTGAGTGAGGAAAATGGTGAAAAGCCTTATCAGGACATTGCCAAGATCTTCTGTGGAGGCCCTCCTTTTGCCCTTGCCAGTTTCACAAGCTTGCCTTGTGGGCATAAGGGAGAGAGCTTTCTCCTCTGTGGCCCCCCGACTCTGGAACTCATTACCTGGAGAGATTAGGAAAGCCCTTACCCTAGAAACCTTTAAAAAGAACTTTAAAACCTGGCTCTTCCGCTGCACCTTTGCTGAGTAGGTACACAACCTCACACTATTACTCAGCCTCAACGTTTCTGTCATTGGAGTATACATGGCCCCCTCTTGGGAAAGCTTGGTTCCACAATCCCCGTTTTAATGAGCTCCCCTCCGTAAATAACCTGCTCCTCCTTTTATCTCACCTTAGTTTTTAATCAGTTTTTTAAAAAATCATTTTATTCCGCACATGTTGCTCGCCCATTGTCACTGTGACTGTGTTTATTGTAATTTCATATTGTTAATGTACTCATATGTTTTACGTAATTATGATGTTGTTACTTGTTACTTGTATTTTTGGTTTTATTTTGATGTAATTTGTTGTTTGGGTCTGGCCTCATGTAAGCCGCCCTGAGTCCCCGTTTAGGGAGATGGTGGCGGGTATAAATAAAGATGATGATGATGATGATGATGATGATTATTATTATTATATAAATGGTATCAGGGCAAGTGGAATCTTCTATATTGAGTGACTATTGTTAGACTCTCATTCACAAAGTGCAGAACATGTAGCAAAACATTTTTAGTTTTGTTTCCTGATGACACCATAGTGTGTGCTGCTATAGACATATACCAATGCTTAGGATGTATCACCTTTTTCTCACAAACTGCACAACATAGACATGATAAATACATAGTTGTGTTCAATGTATTTAAATCTACTTGGTTCACCCAAAATTGTAGAGGAAACAAAACATTCCCAAAAATTTGTTTACCATTTTATTCAATCTATTTATTTAAGTGGCGCAACCTGCAGGGAAAAGGGAGGTTAATTCCACCTGGTGAGTATCGTTGGGATAGGTGTCATTTCATTGACTACCTACACAGACCCACTTGAGCCAGCATCCAAGTCCCGAGGGTAAGCAAAACTATATTTGGTTGCTTGCCCCAGCCAGACTTAACAAGAAGGCCATCCTGGGGGTGCTCTCTCCCAAACCCCAGGGTTCTACAAGTGAGAAACTCCAGTTCTAGCCTTAAAGGGAGGGGGGTCTCAGCCTATCAAAGTGGAGACTCTAGAGAGACTGTTACAGAATCCCACCTTTCACCCACAAAGGGGATGCCTTAGTACCTACAAAATCTAATTTTAACTTCTTACATTCCATGAAAAAAGTTACAGATATCTGCCTAGTCACTTTCCCCCCACTAAAAAGCCAATTATGGTTTCAATTCCTCCCTTTCAAATCTCCCAAAAATAAACCATTTCTCTCAATCTTGTCATGGTGGCCAGTAGGTGTGACATGGTTTGTGTCAGTTGCTTGTTGCCTGGAGTGATGTGGTGATTGTAGATGGGAGGAGAAAATTCCTCTTCTGCCCTCCCTCCCTCCCTCCTATGTTGTGCTAGCACAACAGCTGATGTCACTCCAATGATTGATACAAGTCAAATTTTGCCTGCTTGCCAACATTATGAGGAGAATGGGAGGGGATGGTAAGGGTGGACATCTGGAAAGTCAGGACTCACTCCCTCTTTTACAACAGCCAGGAGAGTTGTCTAACGACTTTATCACATGAGCTGCTGGAATTGCCATGTACTGTGGCCTATCCAGCAATGGGCATGGGGAACCTGTTGCCCTATGCTTCACATTGCCTAGTTTCTCACTTACCTGATCCCATGGGGGGAAGCGTCGGCCACCCTGCTTCTCCCTATTGATTCCTATGTAATACAGAAAGCCTCCTGATGTTGCCCTGGCAGTGGCATGCACTAGTTCCTCTCCATTTGCACAATGGTCCCCCACCAAAGGTAACTCTATTTGTGGGATGGGAGGCAGTGGGCTCAGTGGCGCAAATAGAAAAGAATCGGTGTGTGCTGTTGAAATTACCCCGTATGATGAGGTCATTAATCATCCTGGGGCCAATTTGGTATTCACCACTCCAGACTGGCTATGTAATAAGCAGTCAGTGGAGATCCATCCAATAAGGGCCCTCCAAAGTATGGAATCAAGCCTCTTACATGTCTAAAAATGTATGTAATTGCTAGCCCAAATCAACATAGTAAAATAACATCCCTTGGAGGTGGGATGTTTCATTATTTTCAGATTTTTTTTTGCAGAAGAAATTGTTACATATCACTCTTGCTCAATATTAGATCAATTTTGTGTGACATTACAGGAAATTGAGCCATATACATTCTTTCTGACACTTCCCATTTTTTCACATCAATGTTTGCTGTTTTTTTTGTGTTTCTTGTTTGCCTCATTTTGTTTCTTCTTGAATTTGTTTTATCATAAAATCTGTGGGGATAACCTTTCATATTGGTTATAATGTTGTTGTTTCCAGTGAATAGCTGAGTGTCTGCTGTTAGTTTATAGTTTTGTATTAAAGACAGTAGTGAAGTAACTGAGACTGACAGAATCCCACCTTGTTTCCTAAGTCTGCATATGCCGTGATGGGGGGCCATTACAGATTGCTTTCCAGCTGTACGGATGTTTGTTTGTTTTAGAAAACAGAATTGGTATTAATTTACAAATCACGAGGAAAGGTTACCAATGACAGTTCTTAATTAGCTAGCACATCTGTCAGAAAGGTGTTTCCACAAGCCCTGTCTTAAGTATTCTCCAGCCTCCTCCATTTTGGGGATCAATGTTAATTTCCAGTGCTTACTAGCAATCATAGATGACTAGCAGTTAAAAAACCATCAGCCTTGTCACGTTTTCCAAGGAACAGAATCCCTTTCCAGATGGCCTATCATTTGGATAATGGACAGCCTGAGGGGATAAAAGTGTCACCTGTTGAAACGCGTCAATGGCATTAATAAAAGAAACCACTATGCATGAAACAGGAAAGAACTCGCAGCAGCATTATGAATTTATAGTGCAACTGTGAACCTCCCCATTCTTTCTGTTAGTATTTTTTTACTCCAAAGATTTTGCAAAGATGGAAATATTCACAGCTCCCTGTGTAACAAATGCTGCCGCTTCATGGATCAGAATGAGACTAGATAAGACAATGCGTATATTATGTATAATATGACAGTTGAAACATTTACAGATGCCTCTATAAAAATCAGTAAATGTTCATATTATGGATGATATGCGAAGTAACATAGTTTATGAATAAAGCTGTAATTCCATTCCCCTTTCCCAATATGCAAACAAACTCTAATAGGTAAAAGCTTTATGGCATAATCAGAAATATAAATGAAGACAGGTAAATGGTATCACTAACAAAGTAAAAAAAGCCTACTGTTCTTTTCTTTTCTAAACTGAATTACATGGATTTGGATCCAGTATTGGTCATACTTCAAAGAGGACCATTGCAATCATTAGGCATTAGTAAATGTTAACTTAAATTTATTTGAATGTAACCCATATGGTTAAGTCTGGATTCTGTGCAGACTTCTTACACACTAGTATTTTTGTCTGCAATTGCCAAGTTTGTTCACATAACATTTCAACAGCATCATATAAGATTATTTTGGAAAAATTTACATCTAATTAGAGACGTGCTGCTATTCTGTGTCATTTAGTCAGATCTTTGTCTCATTAACTTGATGTGATCTTCATGTCCTTGAAGAACAGTTAGAAAAGATTTATTAGACTTACAAGTCAATATTAGACTTGTGTTTGTGTGCTTAACCAAACTGTTTTTTATCAACCTAATTTGGGGCTTTGTGTATGGGGATGAACAAAGTTACTTGGTGCTCCAGTCTGTGTGGCATTTGCAATTTTCCACCTTCTTTCTTACTGATAGCGGATATTGCTGTCAATAATACCCCCTAAATATCTCGTCAATTGTTAACTGTAAATGTATTTTTCCCATATATGCCCGGTTGTTGTTTTTAGGAGATTTAAGTAGTTTCCAACTTATGGTGACCCTAAGGCAGACCTATCATGGTGTTTTCTTGGCAAGATGTGTTTAGAGGGCGTTTGACATTGACTTCCTTTGAGGTTAAGGGGGTCCAGTAACATCAGAGAATATTATTTTTAAATTGTTTACACCTAAATGTCACACAGCAAGTTTCTGGAAATGAATGGGGATCTGAACCCTGGTCTCCTGAGTGCTAGTCCAACCACAAAAATACACAAAACTTTTCTCCTCAAAGTTTTATGTTGTTATTCTATGATAGTAAAACAGCATAGTGAAACAGTGGAACCTTCAGATTTGCTGTTAATATTTTATTTAGAAAATATCTCCTACAAAAACATAAATTAATAATTAAATAATTCATAGTTATGTGACTAGCAACTGGCAAGTAGCAGGTACATGCTATTCAGGGATGACTTGTCACTTACTCACTAGTTTCAATCAATAGGAAACAATGCAATAATCTAAAGCAATAAGGTTTCATTAATTGAATTGAACTTATTTCCATGTAAGTACTCTGTGCCAAGTGAAAAGATGTTTCTGATTGATTAATATATTAAATGTTACATGGCAGCTGTCATCAAAAGAACAGATGTCATATTCCAATCTGAAGATATAAACTAATTTAGGAAGACAACAGGGTAGTAGCAGTAGGGATATTTGATGGAAACTCCTATAACATATGGGGAGGGGGGGGGGACTTAAAATTTTTCCCCAATACCTTTCAACTGTCTATATGTCTGGCAAGCAGTAGGAGGTCAAAACTATAGATATCAATGTGACTTCACTATACTTTGCAATTTTCTTTTACCATACAGATACAATATCTTCCCTTTGTAGTGGATCTCACTTGACAATATTGAATATGGTCCCAGGTGTCATTCACAGAGGTGGTGCTCCAGCTGTGACATTAAAATCAACTTCACTATAAAATACACGGTTGCATGTTGAAAAATAGAAGTCACTGTGGGAAGGGTGGCTGATTGTTACTGGGAAAGCAGCAAGGGTGGGAAAGCAACAAGGGTGGGAGGGAATGTAACTATTTATTTCCTTTCCATCTTCCTGAAAGGATAACTCAAAGCACTTGGGAACTATTTTTTCTCCATTTGCAAGAAGGAGGAGAACATACTGTTGACACTGATAATGGTTCGTCCTTCATGATTTTTTTTTGGGGGGGGGGGGTTCTCAAAAATGTTCTTGAAGTTTAATCCTCAGGTTACTCTTACAATGGTTTATTTATTTATTTAATTATTTAAAAGGTTTCTTACTCCTAAAGCAAGAGACCAGGAAACTTAAGCAGCATACACAAACAAGATAAGGCACCTATAAAAGTGGTAGCAAGAACTAAACGCAGACTAAATCCAATTGTTAGTCCCAATTAAAATAGAGAAGGAGAAGGAGAAGTTTATTTTTCTATCCCGCCTCAATCTCCCTGAACGGATTCAGGGCGGCTTACATGGGGCCAAGCCCAGGGAACATACAATTAAAAGCAAAGCAAATCAATAACAAAATACAATTTAAAAAAGCATAAAACAACATAACAATAATAGAACAGCATCAAGCAACAAAAAACTAATTTGAAAATAGAAGGGGGGGGGGAGGCCAATATACGAGCTGATTAAAGAGTAATTGGTTCAATAAAGTGGATGAAAATGTATAATAGCACAGGAAATAGCATGAAAACAGAGCAATTTAACGGGATCAGAAACAATTTAGTTTGACTTACAAAATCTGAATAATAATGTAATATAGGAAATTCAGGTTGAATGATAATTAGGTCATGATACAGGTCGTATGTCATGGGGTCATCAGTCAAATGCACAATGAAACATCCATGTTTTTAATTCCTTACAGAATGTGGCCAGGGAGGGCGCCAGCCTGATCTCCCTGGGGGGGGAGTTCCAGAGGCGAGGGGCCACCACCGAGAATGCCCTTTCCCTCGTCCCCACCAATTGCGCCTGAGACAGGGGTGGGAGCAAGAGAAGAGCATCCCTGGATGGTCTTAAGGATTGCGTGGACTCATAGGGGAGGAGGCAGTCACGCAAATAGGCAGGTCCTGAACCGTTTAGAGTTTTATAGGTAACAACCTTGAATTGGGACCGGAAATTTATTGGCAGCCAGTGGAGCTGTTTAAACAGAGGGGTTGACCGCTCCCTGCAACTTGCTCCAGTTAACAATCTGGCCACCAACCTTTGCACCAGCTGTAGTTTCCGAACCATCTTCAAGGGCAGCCCTACATAGAGAGCATTACAGTAGTCCAGTCTTGAGGTAACTAAGGCGTGAACCACCATGGTCAAGTCAGACTTCTTGAGGTACGGTCGCAGCTGGTGCACAAGTTTTAACTGCAAAGGCCCTCGCAGCCACCTCTGACACCTGAGCATCAAGCGTCAGCACTGAGTCCAGGAGGACCCCCCAAACCGCGGACCTGGGTCTTCAGGGGGAGTGTAACCCCATCAAACACAGGTTGCCACTGCATACTCCGTTCATCTGAGCAACTGACCTGGAGGACCTCTGTCTTGTCAGGATTCAATTTCAACCTGTTGGCCCTCATCCAGCCCATCACAAGGGGCTTCCTTGGATTTTGGTGGAAAGGAGTAGTAGAGTTGTGTGTCGTCTGCATAGAGATGGCAACGCACTCCAAAATTCCGGATGACCTCGCCCAGCAGTTTCATGTAGATATTAAAGAGCATGGGGGAAAGAATAGAACCTTGCTCCCCACAGATCAAGGGCCAGGAGTCCGAGCAGGTATCCCCCAGCTTCACCAACTGGGTGCGGCCCTCCAGAAAGGACTGGAGCCACTACAATACAGTACCCCCAAGACCCATACCAGAGAGCTGTCCCAGAAGGATACCATGATCGATGGTATTGAAAGCCGCAGAGATGTCCAAGACAACCGACAAGGTCACATTACCTCTGTCAAGCTCTCTTAGGAGGTCATCCACCAAGGTGACCAAAGCCGTCTTGGTACTGTGACCAGGCCTGAAACCAGACTGCGAAGGGTCCAGAAAATCAGTTTCATCCAGGAATCCCAGGAGCTGTGAAGCAACCACTCGCTCCAGAACCTTGCCCCGAAAAGAGAGATTTGAAATTGGCCGATAGTTGTTCAATATAGACAAATCAAGGGACGTCTTTTTAAAAAGCGGTCTCATGAGTGCCTGTTTAAGGCAAGATGGAATTAGTCCTTGCTCCAAAAAAGCATTTATTATCTTTAACAACATATTGTAAAGAACAAAAATAACTTTCTGGCCAACCCTTCTCCAGCAAGTTTTATAAGCCACAACGGGCAAGGGTCCAGTGCGCATGTGGTCGCCCTCACTGCTTTGAGGATCCTGTCCATGTCATCAGGCCTTTGAATCTATGGACACTGTTAGCCACATTCAAAATGATGCAATGGATGTTCCGTAGCTGCAGAATAAACTAGATTTAGCATGAGTCTACACTCTGAATTGACCCTGATTGTCCTTATGGCATTCAAGTACTTTGGGGAGTATAGCAGGTTTTCATAGGTTAAATTGTTTTTATCCCTGGAAGCACTGGATTATCCCGTGACTTCAGACCACCTGGACAGCTGGTTCAGGTCAGACTTAGAGTAGTTCACTGTCCAGATGAGATACCACTGCCATCACCTCTTTCCTGTGTTCATTAGTACAGGGAAAAGGAAATGTAATTGTATTGCTGTTGCTGCTGGTCCTAACTAGCCACAGAGCTCCATGCAAGCTCCTGGTCATTGTGGACACCCTGTTCCAACTTCAATAGAGAAGCCCACATGACTAGGAGAAAGGTGGAGAAATTGACTTCCTCCTTCTTCCTAGTCATGTGAGTTTTCTGTTGGTGTTAGAACAAAGTGCCCACAATGGCCAGGAGCTTGTATGAAACTCTGTGGTTGATTGGAGCAGCACTGATGACACAGGTGGTGAAGTGACAGTCTGGCAGGGCCACTGGTGTATTGGCCTGGCTGGACTATATTGATGCTAACCTGGGACCACAGCAGTTTTGACAGTTCAAAATGATATGGACTGGCCACCTCTGGGACTAGGCCAAATCATTTCTGTTCCAGGCTCTCTGTGAATTTACCAGCCACTGTAAACACAGCTTTAGACCAAACGGGCTCCAATTGCTTGTCAATCTCATCAGCATAATATAATCTCATCCAGCCATTAAAAACAAATGATACAAACTAAAAGCTTTCCTTAAAAAATGTCTTTGGAATCCTCCAACTCTGGTCCTCCAGCTGTTTGGGCCTCCAACTCACATAATTTCTCACTATTGAACAGATTGCAAGGGTTGCTGGGATTTGGAAGTCCAAACAGATGGAAGGCCAGAGTTTAAAGATGCCTGACCCAAATATTGTGAGAAAATTACCAGGATGAATTTCTTTAGGAAGAAGTTCCAACTTTCAGGTATTGCTAGCTACTACACAAAAAGTCTTTTTCCTGGTCACAAGAATTACTATTAAATTATAGATCATAAAATCATACACTTGGAAGAGACCACATGGGCCATCTAGTCCAACCCCTGCCATGGAGAAAAACTACAATCAAAGCACCCCAGACAGATGGCAGATGAATCACAGCAGTTTCTTGGAAGTGAAGTGCAACTCAAACTTGCATCACATCTTTCCAACTATATGTTATCATCAGTGAGATGCTATACACCTAAAAGGCTTTTAAAATATAGTAATGTAATGTTTGAGATTTTATATTTGTTAATCTTAAAATGAAGATCACCCTGATGAAAGGCACTCGGTCATATAAATCAAGTACATAATGCCATTGAATTTTATGGATGGCCATATCTTCAACTGAAATTTGAGTGCCTGAAATGACAGTTAAGTGATTTACTAGAAAAGACTTTGAACTATTTATATTAGATCCATTTTAATGCTATAAATAGTTCAATGCTTCTCCCAGTTTTGAGCAGATATTCATAAAGCAGCACATTTTATCTCTTCCTTGGAACTACATTTATTCATCTTACTGTTCTGGGAACACAACCCTTCCTTTCTTCTTTACCAGTTTCAGCTCTGCTTAATGCATCTGCAGGCTTACCCATATTATTTCTCTTTTTCTTAGACTAATCTCTTGAGAAATGCAGAACCCTCTATATACCCTTATAATGAGCTCTTCACGTTTCCTTGTCTTTCTTGTTGCCTTAATGACCCACTCTATTGTGTTTCTCATCACCCCTGTGTGTGTGTGTTCTTAACAATGATGTTCTTTTTAAAGATACGTTTTATTCCCTTCTGTAATACTGAGGATTTTCTTCATGTTTCTTAATGACTGCCTAAGGCCAAGACCCAATAGGTATTTCCACTGGTGGAACTGCTTCCATGTGCAGGACCAAGATGTTATGCAATGTAAAATCCTACTCCAGAGTGCTGGGGAAACACATGGAGCAGTTTTGGGAAGGGGTGAAAAAGCTACAGTGGAAGGGGAAGAAAAAAAAATCTGCCTAGATTTTGGAGATGATTACAACTTCACATTTATGGTTAAAACTTCACATTCACTTTACTAATTTATCTGGCATAATCATACATGTAGGAAATATATGCATTGAATCATCTTCCTTTAAATTAATAAAAATTGTGGACTCAGAACAAAATAATGTCACATAGTGTAATCATACCTATTAGAAAAACCTCCCCCTTTAAAAAAAAACTCTAAAAAGGCTGTTGGCATCTATGATGGCTCCTAGTATGTATGTGTCCAATTATTCTCTTTAAGCTATATGCATGGGTAGACATATGGCTTACACCCAGGTATATACATAACAGGAACATGCAAAATATGACTTACAAAAAGATGCTGTGCCATAGTTCCTTAGAGTGCATCAACACTTTAGAATCAATACAGTTTGCTACCACTTCAACTGCTATAGTTCAATGTTATGGAGTTTGGTAAGACGGCAGCACTCTGGCAAAGAAGGCTTGTAGACTTACAATCCCCATGATGCCATAGCACTGAGCTAGAGCAGTTAAAGTGGTGTTAAACTGCTTTAATTTTACAATGTGAATGTACCCCTAGATAACATTGCCGATTTTGAAAAATGTTGGGTGATACAGTCCTACAACATTTCACTGTTAATGTATGGGACTGCAACCTTAATCACTTGGAAGCTGAGTTTATGACTTGGCTTACAGAAGTTATTCTATATGTGAAGTGTTTCTGCTATGGATATATAACCACTGGACATTTTGGAGCAGAGTTCATTGAAATATGATTGAAGCTCTGCAGATGAGGCAACCTCATTGTCCTATATTTCGCAGACTTACTAAAGAGTGCTTGCTTTGTTTATATATGTAAATACAGAATTATTTTGCTGCTGTGCATTACATTTGGCAGCAACTACTATTTTTGTTTCAGGGTTTTGAAAATTGAGGTGCGCATTAGATTTGATGACACAGTAGATTCAAGTAAATATGGGTATTCTAAATGAAAGCAGAGCAACAAACCCTTTCCCTTTTAATCTTTTCAAGATGACATTCTGAATATAATTTTTAATATTCTGTAATAATAGGATCTAGTTTACTGTGGCTAGATATTTTGAATTAGCAGAAAAGCAAATTTTATTTCCATTACTCAGACTGGAGGTTTTTACAAGAATCCATAGCCTCATCAGTCCTGTTGGCATGGTCAAATGATATAAGTTCAGTGTAATAATGTTGGAAGAATGTGACACAGAGATATTTTTTTTGCCATGGAGAAAACTATGTTAACTCATAGTTCAATGACCAGGCAAATGCAAGATGGTGATCACAGGTATGGTTGAGTTATAAGTGAGAAAGTTATACAGTTACTAATCTCAGCCTTTTTATCATGTTCTTTTCATCCTTTTGCATGTCATAAAAATATTTAAAGGATGTTTTCAAAGCAAGATCTAGTCTGGATTCACATAGAAATAGGCACAGTTAACATTTCTGCTGCATGAATAAATGTTAAAATCAGGAACACAAAGCAAGCATTCTGTTACAAGGTGCTATGAAGCTGCTTTGGACTGTAGATAGGGTCATTCCCATTGCTACTTGGCATTAGCCACAAAGAAATTGTGATCCCTAGAGTTCAGGTGGAAAAGTGGAATTACAGCCAGATACATTTTTTCTTCTTGATCTCTGACAGTTATCACCATGAGTGCTAACTTGTCTGTTTCTAAGTGAGGACCTTAAGAGCAGAAATGCTGAACCTTTCAGGTCATGAAGTGAAGACAAAAGAAGGTTAATTATTTCCACATAAGATCAAAAATGGGATAATGTTATTAGGCAGAATGAGGGGCTTCCCCATGAAAACACAACCCTGCAATGGTTACACATCATGCTGTCGTTTTTCCCTTCTATCGTAAGAGCATCATGGTGTACAAATTGGGAATATCAAGGCAAACCCATTTTTGTGTGTATCTTATCCTCCCAATAACATTATGTGAAGAGCAATCCTGGTTTTATATGTCTCTACTAGCCAAAACAAATTAATTCATGTAACCCTGCACTAGTATTTATTTGCATAATTTAAACAAGTCAAAAAATTCCACTTTACTTTGTACAGAAGTCTGTTTTTGTTAGAGTGGGGAGTCTAGGTATTTTTTGTGGTGGTGGCATAGAATATACACAAATTTGGAGAAAATATTTATTGACTTATAAAACAGATAATATCAAAAGAATTCAGTTTTTTGTGCTATGTGAACATCTATTTTAGAACCAAAGGATTTAAAGAAATGCTGTGCCCTTTTTGCTTTCGTAATCGCGTTGTTTTCAAATTTCATTTACCAATATCATTCAATTGAGGGTGAAAATTTCTGGAATGAGAAGAGATAGGACTGGGTGCATCTAATCACTATGACCCTGCCTGCTTCTTAAGATGAGATGACACAGACACATTTTCATTACTGAACAAGGTAGGTCATACACTGTTGTAGATTAGGAGAGATGAAATCAGTTCATGTGACATAAATTAGGAAGAAATGTGTTGCAAATGCCAGATGCAGTAAATAGTAAAATATTCATGTGTCTCACAGGCTGGTGCATTGCTTGTAATCACAGCTATCTAAATTATAGGAAATAGACAGTGTGCAGCAATCTTTGTTGCTATTTTTAAGCAAGCAAAATTAAGTGACACATCTTGCAAGCAGGAGTATCAAGAGAGATTGATCTACAATACTCCTATGTTATTATAAAAGATGCAGCTATGTTAACTGGATACCAAAAGAACATTACCAAGATGTGGATGTGTGCATTTCTTCATTCTATGCCAACAGCAATGCTTGAAAGCTTTAAATTAAATCAGAAAAAATGGCAGATGGATATGTATTGACTTGGTATAATAGAGAAGGCAGATAACACCAAATCAATGCAAAACTCTGACAGTGTTGTGTTCTATGCAAAGGTGTGGAACAGTTACTAGAAACAGAGTATGTACCTAAGAACTATCTGATCTGTGACCTGATAAAATGAGAAAAATAGATAGACAGCCTCTTGAACAAAATAACAAATCTAACTGGATACAGATTCACAGTGAAATCAACATAGGAAATAATAATTAACATTTCTAAATGCCTTTTTAGAACTGGCATGATTGAAATTCAGCACAAAAGGTAAAAGTAATCAGGACAATATTTTGATTTCATATATGAGAGTTCGTGAGTGCCTAACAATACTCCTAACAATACTTCTTAATCAACAATTCATATCCCGTAAGAAAGCAACAGGATAAAGTACACAGTGTGATTTGCTATCATTCTATCTGAACTCTACATTCTGTACTATGGATTTCTGGCACTAAGACATAAAACATAGAAAGACATCTTGGATCAACCCCATGGTCTTTATCAGTGTCTCTTCTTTCAAAAACCAGAGTTCACAAAGCCTTTACTAAATGCAATTCAACTATCACTTAGCATAGTAAAGTCTCATCTACACAATATTAATTTACCAATAAATGGAATTGAATATTTATATTGATATGGCAATAGTTAAAATTAGATAAAATACATGTAAAGAACTGGAAAAGAAGATAGGAAGAACATCGGATAGTATGGGAAGATATGACTATCAGTCTTAACATTGGACAACAATGGTGTGTTCTTTTCTGTTATAAAGTTTTGAAGGTTTTGGAACCTTCAAAACTTTAGATGATGTGCATAAAAGTACTTGAGTTGAAGTACTTTATGCTTCAACTCAGAGAAACAAATATAAAGTTTCTCTTGCCCCTCAAACCTCTTCCTCAGTAATATAGTAGACATATATAGTCCTATATATAGCCAGATGTTCAAGCTGGGTTTAGAAAAGGCAGAGGAATGAGAGACCAGATTGCCAATATCCGCTGGATAATGGAGAAAGGCAGGGAGTTTCAGAAAAACATCTGCTTCATTGACTATTCTAAAGCCTTTGACTGTGTGGATCATAATAAATTGTGGCAAGTTCTTGGTGGGATGGGCATACCAAGCCACCTTGTCTCTCTCCTGAGGAATCTGTACAAGGACCAAGTAGCAACAGTAAGAACTGACCACGGAACAACAGACTGGTTCAAGATTGGGAAAGGCGTACGGCAAGGCTGCATACTCTCACCCAACCTTTTTAACTTGTATGCAGAATACATCATGCGATGTGCGGGGCTGGATGAATGCAAAGCTGGGGTGAAAATTGCTGGAAGAAACATTAACAACCTCAGATATGCAGATGACACCACTCTGATGGCCGAAAGCGAGGAGGAGCTGAGGAGCCTTCTAATCAAGGTGAAAGAAGAAAGCGCAAAAGCCGGGTTGCAGCTAAACGTCAAAAAAACCAAGATTATGGCAACAAGAATGATTGACAACTGGAAAATAGAGGGAGAAACCGTGGAGGCTGTGACAGACTTTGTATTTCTAGGTGCAAAGATTACTGCAGATGCAGACTGTAGCCAGGAAATCAGAAGACGCTTACTTCTTGGGAGGAGAGCAATGTCCAGTCTCGATAAAATAGTGAAGAGTAGAGACATCAGACTGGCAACAAAGATCCGCCTAGTCAAAGCCATGGTATTCCCTGTAGTAACCTACGGATGTGAGAGCTGGACCTTAGGGAAGGCTGAGCGAAGGAAGATCGATGCTTTTGAGCTGTGGTGTTGGAGGAAAGTGCTGAGAGTGCCTTGGACTGCGAGAAGATCCAACCAGTCCATCCTCCAGGAAATAAAGCCCGACTGCTCACTGGAGGGAAGGATACTAGAGACAAAGTTGAAGTACTTTGGCCACATCATGAGGAGACAGGAAAGCCTAGAGAAGACAATTATGCTGGGGAAAGTGGAAGGCAAAAGGAAGAGGGGCCGACCAAGGGCAAGATGGATGGATGGCATCCTTGAAGTGACTGGACTGACCTTGAGGGAGCTGGGGGTGGTAACGGCCGACAGGGAGCTCTGGCGTAGGCTGGTCCATGAGGTCACGAAGAGTCAGAGACGACTGAACGAATGAACAACAACAACACATAGTCCTAATCAGAGCTCCACAACCCTTATCCTTTTCTTTGTTCTCCTCTTTATGTGTGTGTGTAAAAAAAATAAAATAGGATTTTTAAAAATACCTAATAAAAGCTTATAAAAAAATCACTTAGCAAAATGGATACTTGGGAAAAGAAAGCAACTGAGCATGTAGCTAGCTATGGCCATTCTTGTGTATCTGATATCAAAGTCACAGTGGTTTTCGGCACTTGCAGTACTGCAAAGCTGCTTTCAGAATGAATTTCTGTTCCCCTTCTATTCAAACAGGCTTTTGTAGAAAAGATTGATTATGAAGCATATTAATCTTCATTTTTCACACTGGGATTCATTTCCTAGGGCTAAAACCATCCACAACCAGAATGATCAAATGTAATGTAGATTGAAGACTAAACACAAGGAATTAGTAGCACTTGTGCTTTGATAGCTTCTAAGTAAATAGACTTAGATTGATGAATTGGATGAGGTGGAAAAACCATGTAGGTAGGCTAGAGAGAAAGAATATGGATTTGTTAATTTTTCACATTTACAAGGAAGAAAGGAATCCAACTCTCTACTGTCTTATCTTTGTTCTGGGGTGGGGAATTTTTGGCCGTTCAGACTTTGATGAATTACTTCTCCAATTTATTTTACTTTATTTGTATCCAAGATGGCTAACAGCAGGGTTAAACGTGATACAGCTAAAAATGTACCCTTCTGATGTTAAATAAATGATGTATTAAGACTTCAAACTTAAAAGAGCAGACAATTAGTTGAAGGATAAAAATACAACACTCTCCTACCATTAACAGGGGAGGAGAGGGAGGCAGCCAGCAAGACATAGCAACACTGTTTCTTATTATTTATGCAATAATTATTTATCTTATGTACATTATAAGCCTTAGGGCAAATTAACATTTCCTCGGCCTTTCTGAGTGATTTATGACCTCATCACATTGCCAAATTTACCTGTCATAGAACACTTCGCCGATGCAGCCAGCACATAACATACAGCTTCTTCTGGCAGGGCCTCATTTGGTATTCTGGCTATACATTAGTGGTTGGCAAAGTGCAACATATCTGCAACATTTGGGCTCTGGTTTTGTAGCCCTTGAAATATCCCCACCATTTTCCCCAAACCTCTTAATCCTTATCTTTGTGTGTGTGTGTGTGTGGAATAAATTGCAATTTGGGAGCAATTTTGCCAAAAACCCATGCAGAAAAGACCCCTGTGTGTGGAAACATTTGGAAATACCTCCATCCCACCTCCAAAAGCATTGGTGAAGTGTTCTATGATGGGGAACTCTGAACACAGGAGACTACCCATGTTCAGATTAAAAATGCAGGTGACAGTGCAGGAGTAAGCTGGAGTGAGTGATGGGCAAGTGGGCAATGTGGGGTGCTGGGCAATGGATTCACCCCACTGCCCCACAATTTGCTCTGCTGCTCTATGGATTCCCCACATCAAGGACCTCCATGTGATGAGATCCTTTGTGGATGAGGAGTGTGGTAATTTTTTTCTAAATGATAATGAAAAATTAACATGGTTTGGGAGCAGAGTGGCATAAACACCTTAGCAGAATCCAGGACTAGCACAAATGCTTTGGCCTAGACCTGGATTTTATGATCTGTGTAGATAATCCCTAAATAACCCCTCCAAACCTGCCCCACCACCTGATAGAAACATCATTCACCAGCAGAATAAAGTATAGTGGAGGAGGAGTTATGATTGTAACTATAGCATGAGTAAGTAGTTAACATGACTGCAGAAAATTATGGATGAGTAAATCTAGATAACTGTTATGTATTCATGATCTCTAATCATGATTGTGACACTACTGCAATGATTATAGCTTTCCCTTCCAACCTATTTTTCTAGGAGAAAAGGAGGTCCATTCCACTGATAGATGAAACCGGATGCCCTCAGGTTTGGAGCATCAGGCCAAGAGCAGATACTGAACTAAGTAGCTGATGTAGAATGCTGGCCATTGTTTTTGTTTTTGTTTTTTGGGGGATTTTTTAATTAAAAAAAACCAACATGTTTCCCCAACAAAATAATCCCTCTGTAACACTTCTATTACTATTCATCTGTTGTAAGGATTCTCAACTGTCAGAAAATCAGTTTTCTGACATGGGAATAAATAATAATTAATATTCTTTACATTCCTGCTGCCAATGCTGCCTGCAACACCTAAATCAGAGTAAGGATAAAAAAAACTTGGCAGGTATTTCCCATTTGAGAGTGACCTTCTTCTGGCCCACAATATTAACAGCAGTATCTTCTTTGCTTTTGAAACAAAAACAAGTTTGGGAGCCCCTTAAAAGATACCCAGTTGTTTTTGGCGGAAGCTTTTATGGACCACTGCCCACATCTTCAGATGCCATCTGAAGTGCGCTTCAGGCCATGAGAGGAAAACTATGCCAAATAAAACTTGTATGTCTTCAGCTTGCTACAAGATTCTCTGTTCTTTTTGTTACAACAAACCAATACAGTTACACTTCTGAGCTGTCTGAAATAGTTGGTAACTAAATTTCTTCTTGAAGGCAGCAGAAAATAATTTCAGCAATCTTGCTCCCCTAGCCAGAAAGTTTTTGAAAGCCATGCCATTTTCAAATTCTAATCATTTGTCAGGATTTATCTGTACAAAACAACCACATGTGATTTTTGTGCAGAATAGCTGTGAAGATTCATTTTAGTCCAGGGTTCTTCTAATCAACTTCTCAACATGGTTTTGACTATTTTTGAATATTTGTGAATATTATTTCTGCCCCTAGTGAATAAGCTTGCTCCAAGACAAATAGCACTAGAATTGCAGAAGTATTCTCACTTGTTAAAGAATTACAGTGGGATAACAAATATGTTCCTCATAAAGAATATATTGTATAGCTTCTATTATAATGTGGTTCTTTGGAAAGAAACCAGCTTGTCTTGGGCTTAGAGAAGAGATTTAATAATTACTTGTAATTTATTGTCCTTTACTCTTTGGCAGAATTCTCCAATTGTAAAACATGCATGCACTTATTATAATAATGCAGAGGTGTTGTGTAGGAGCACTTTGATAAATAAAATATAAAAATTGTGTTACATATATATGTACTGCTAATCATGTCTTTGTAGAAGATCAAAGCAGGCTTAGCAAAGGGCTCTTACCTTATCATACTCGCTTCCACTTTCCTTTGGAGAAACACAGTATTCTTTCTCAGACTTTCTTGACTGCCCGCATTGCGCCTGCATCTAATAGACCTGCGGAGTTGTTTCGGGTGGTTAGGGAGCTCCTTCACCCCACCAGGGTGGGGAGAACCTTGACCACCTGGCAACTCAATGTGGCGAGTTCGGACATCATTATGCAGATAAAGTCGCTCAACTGCGTTTCGAATTAGATGCCGGTTTTGATGCAGTGTCCATGGTTGTAACTGAGGTACCTGTCTGTCTGGTTTTCATGGATTCGTTTCAACCTGTTCAGCCTGATGATGTGGACAGGATTCTTGGAGCGGTGAGAGCAACCACCTATGCCCTGGACCCTTGTCCTTCCTGGCTAATCAAGCTTGCCAGTTGGGGGTTGGCCGAGTAGATCTCAAAGATTATAAATGCCTCATTGGAACAGGGACATATTCCATCTAGCCTGAAAAGTGCAATTGTGAGACCATTACTCAAAAAGGCGTCCCTAGTTCCCTCAGTCCTAAATAACTACCGGCCAATTTCTAACCTTCCTTTCTTGGGCAAGGTTCTAGAGCAGGTGGTTGCCTCCCAACTCCAGGGATTCCTGGATGACACCGACTATCCAGATCCATCACAGTCTGGTTTTAGACCTGGCCATGGTACTGAGACGGCTTGGTGGATGACCTCCGAAGAGAGCTTGACAGGAGGAATGTGTCCCTGTTGGTTATCCTGGATATCTCAGCGGCTTTCAATACCATCAACCATGGTATCCTTCTGGGGCGGCTCTCTGGAATGGGTCTTAGGAGCATTGCACTGCAGTGGCTCTGCTCCTTCCTGGAGGGTCACTCCCAGTTGGTGAAGCTGGGGGATACCTGCTCAGACCCGTGGCCTTTGACCTATGGGGTTCCGCAAGGTTCCATTCTATCCCCCTTGCTTTTCAATATCTACATGAAACTGCTGGGTGAGGTTATCTGGAGATTTGGAGTTGGGTGCCATCTGTACACAGATGATACTCAACTCTACTACTCATTTCCACCGAATTCCAAGGAAGCCTCCCAGACCCTGAACCAGTGTCTGTTGGCTGTGATGGACTGGATGAGGACTAACAGGTTGAAGCTTAATCCAGACAAGACAGAGGTCCTCCTGGGCTGACCGGGGTATTGGGTGGCAACCTGTGCTCGACGGGGTTACACTCCCCCTGAAGTTGCAGGTCCGTAGGTTGGGAGTCCTCCTGGACTCAATGCTGTCGCTTGATGCTCAGGTGTCAGCGGTGGCCGGGAGGGCCTTTGCACAATTAAAACTTGTGTGCCAGCTGAGACCATACCTCGTGAAGTCTGACTTGACCGGGGTGGTCCTCGCCTTGGTTACATCCAAACTGGACTATTGCAATGCACTCTACGTGGGGCTGCCCTTGAAGATGGCCTGGAAGTTTGAACTGGTACAGCGGGCGGCAGTCAGGCTCCTTACTGGAGCAAACTATAGGGAGAATACAACACCCCTATTAAAACAGCTTCATTGGCTGCCGATAAGTTGCCGAGCCAAATTCAAGGTGCAGGTCATGACCTATAAAGCCCTAAACGGTTCGGGCCCCGCCTAGCTCCGCAATCACATCTCCTTCTATGGACTGGTGCGAGCTCTAAGATCTTCTGAGGAGGCCCTTCTCTCGGTCCCACTATTGTCTCAAGCGTGGTTGGTGGGGAGAAGAGAGAGGGCCTTCACAGTGGTGGCTCCCTGTCTCTGGAATGCCCTTCCAATGGAAATAAAACAGGCCCCATTCCTCCCCTCCTTTCGTAAGAGTTTGAAGACCTGGTGGTTTCAACAAGCCTTTGAAAATGACCAGTTCTAACTTAGCCCCACACATTGTCTAATACAGCCTTATTCTTCCTACCAGTTACCCAGATTCTTTCCTCTAATTGGTCCCAGAATTGGTCCCAGCCACAGACCCGTACCTAATATTATTGGTTACTCTTGATATTTCCTGATTGGGTGTTAGGATTTGTACTGCAGGCGCTGGGGATGTTGGTAAATTCGAAGGACTATTTAGTGTATTACATAAGTCACCTAAGCGTTCAGTTATTATTGTTTGCACTTCCTTGTTTAGTTTTTGGAATGTTACCTAATATTATTGTTGCCTGCCATAGCATTGCACTTAATTCCCGGGGCCCCTAGAATTTTTGGGCTTGCACAAATCTTGGCTCGGCCTTTTAAATTTTTAATTGCCTTGAACAGGCAGGATTACTTTTAATATATGTGTGTTATGGCGACAATTTTTATGCTTATATTTTGTTTGTTAATCTTATGGTTATGTTGTTTTTACTCTGTATGTTTTGTGATATTACTTGGGAACCGCTCTGAGTCCCTTTGGGGAGATGGACCAGTATATAAATAAAGTATTATTATTATTATTATTATTATTATTATTATTATTATCCTCCCAATTTGGTCACTAATTTTATTTGGACAGGAAAATAAATTTCTCTTTGTACATTATTTTGTTTTATGAAGTGCCCATGCTGTTCTTTGAAGGCAGCATTTCAGGGCTTGGGGTGTAGAAGAAGCTGCCATGTTGTAACAGGTACTCTGGGACAGATGATAATACCAGACACTCAAAACTTTTTATAACCCACAGGGCTGAAAAATATCTTGGGAGGTCTGTAATAATTGTCTAGTAAAATGGTATTCTGTGTCTTTCAGTAATTCTTTGGCATCTTTTGCAAAGGAGCTTAGTAAGGTCCACATATAAGATAGAGTAAGTTGAAAAATTACCAAATAAATGTTTCCATTTGTGCTCGTATGTGTGTCATGAAATTTAGCCTGGGTCGATTCAGGCCCCTTGAACTTTAGCATGAACAGCAGATAGAAAATTCCAGTTCAGTTAGGTCATATTCAACTTCATGGAAGTGAAAAGTCTACAAGGCTACAATGTAGCTTTGTAGACTTTTCACTTCCATGAAATTGAATATGAATGTAGCGTTGTAGATTGTATCTACCTTAATTAAATTGGTTACTTGCAAATTCTATCCCAAATAACCTGATGAAGTGTAAATTGTTTTACATTGTCATATAATATAGATTTGTTACATTTTATCAAAAGTAATTTGCCTCAGATTTTTTTTAAAGGACAAGTTACAGTTTTGATCTTGACACAGTTAACTGTGGAAAAAGACAATGTACCTAAATATTTCTTAGTCACAAGGCTTTATTGGCAGCTTTTATGTTTGCTACTAGGGAACAAAATAGTATTGATGGGATGTACACTCAAATCCATCTGGCTTTTCAGTTCTAGAAATATTTCTGAAATATTATTTTTTAAAGGGAATTCTTTATTCATTTGCAAAGCTTTCTTTCCTTGCTAGCATATAAATAAATTAGAAAATAAATTAGAAAATAAATTAGAAAATAAATTAGAAAAAAACTCTCACATGGAAACAAATAAGTCCTTGAAAATGCAAAGACGTGCACCAGATATATTTTTCCCAATGGAGATTCGTTCTCCGTATAAGAAAAATGGGCCCCGGACTTGGTACAGACTAACAACAAAGGAAATGTCAGTGAAAGATGCCCACCTTCTCAGTTAGGATGTAGTACAAACACTATATTATAATCTGGGAGAACGGGTTTGAGCAGAATGCATGTGTGACAGCCAGTATGTTCAGGAGGATGGTGTATCAGTCCTAGCTTTTTCAATTTTCAAAGACATTTCACAAGAGGTGTAGTATTGCCATAGTATTGTTGGCCTTATTCGCAAAGTGAGGAATATCCCACGATATTGAACTGAGGAGACACTGGCAGGCATTTTTCCTAGATAAAAGCAAAATGTTAGCTGGTGTAGTGAGGAGTCACATTGTCTGAGGAAACTCCTTGATTCAGATTGCCTTGTCAATTTTGCAAAGTTTCTTGCATCTATATTTCCTCCACTTTTTTACTTCAGAACTGTAGTTTTGTACTCTCTAATTTATCTACCTCATTAGAAATCAACTCTGAACATTATACACATGGAGAAATGAGATTTATGAATATCACTATGGGGAAGGATACAAATATGTCCAGTTCAGCTTCATATTTAGCCCAAACAAATATCTTCTCCCAAACTTTTCACTACCATTGCTGATACCATTTTAGGGTTGTATTCTGCTTTGTGTTTCATCAGTTTCATTATTCGTCATCATTTCATAGGTGATCCCTTGTGGTCAAATATGACTGTCTTCCAAAGGAAGTCTTGATGTGAAAACCTATCCTGGATGCATAATATCTCTCTATCACACTGAGGACATAGATTTCCAAATGGAAAGTGGTCACAGGAAGGGTTTGCTTGATGTGCCTTCATTTTAGCATGTTTATTCCTTTTGTCCTGTATTCCTGCCACTTCAAAATCTGTAGCACTATTCGTAACAGCTGACCTCTAGTTACAATATCCAAGTGCCAGGGCTTCCCAGCTCTTGGTGTTTATACCACATTTTTTAGGTTAGCTTTAAGCCCATCTTTAAATCTGTTTTGTTGTCCACTGACATTCCATTTTACATTCTTGAGTTGAGAATAAAGTAACTGGAAGATGGTGATTGGGCATTCAGACAACATGGCCAGTCCAGCAAATTTGATGGCAGAGAATCATCATTTCAATACATGTGATTGTTTGCTTCTTCCAGAATGCTAACATTTGTCCACCTGTCTTCCCAATAGATTTGCAGGATTTTACAATGATGATGGAATCTTTCCAGAAGTCAGAAGTGATATTTGTATATTGTCCAGGTTTTGCAGGCTTACGGTCGAATTGGAAGGACAATAATTTTATAAACAAGCATCTTGATATTCTTACAAATGTCATGATCTTCAAACACTCTAGGCTTCATTTGAAAAAAAACTGCTGCACTTGCAAGATATCTGAAAAGCAGGAAAGGGACAGTTGAAAGAAGTAAAGGAGGCTACTCCCTTTTTAAAAAAGAAACTGCCTTCTGGGAAGTGTCGGCTTTGCTATAAAAATGACCTTGTGAAGCATCTGTGTGAAATACCTATCAGTATTACCAAATTATTCCCATCTTTCTGAATTAATCTTGCCAAAAACTAATAGGCAACTATCACAACTGCCTATGCACCAATACTAGATGCTAATGAAGATGTCAAGAAAAAAGTCTACTGTCCTATATCATCCTATCAAAGATACTTAAGGAGGACAAAATTATCCTCCTGGGTGATTTTAATGCAAGTGTTGGGTGAGATTTCAACCAGTGGTCAGCAACTATGAGGAAAGATGGAAATGGAAAAGACATCTTGAATGGCATCATACTTTTGGCCAAATGTGCAGACCATAACCTTGTCATCACTAATCCACTCTTTTGCCAAAAAAAAAAAAAGTTTAAGACATAATGGAAGCACCCCTGGTCAAATCATTGGCATCTCTTAGACCATATAATTATATGTGCCAGAGACCACCACAATGTACTTCTCATGAGAGCCATAACTGCTAGATGGACCACAAACTAATTTGATCTATGGGCATCAAGATCACTTCCAAATGTAAACTCCAAGGAAGAATGTTAAGATCCAAAATGAACACCCAAGCTCTTCAATATCCCCATAAATGTGCCTTTCTATAAACAACACTTAAGGATCACCTACTCATGGAACACCCTGAAAATGTTGAAAAACATAAAGTGATGATCTCTGTCATTCCAGTCTGTGAACAAACCACTGGATACCAAATTAAGAAACATCAAGACTGGTTTAATGAAAATGATGAGATCCAACAAATAATTGAGAAGAAAAGGAAAACCTTCAAGATATGGCAAATAACTCCATTATTATTGCTATTTTAATTAAACTATCCAGGCCAATGGATACTCCACCTCAGACATCAGAAGAGCTGCAAGACCAAGAACAAGCCACGAGAGTCAAGATGAAGATCCACCCAGAGGAAAAGTGTTCCTGCCATACATCAAGGGAACCACTGATCGCATAGGGAAGCTGATGAGGAAACACAACATACAAACAATCTACAAACCCACCAAGAAAATCCAACAAATGCTATGTTCAGCAAAGGACAAGAGGGATCCTCTCACCTCTGCAGGAGTCTACCATATACCATGCAGCTGTGGACAAGTCTACATAGGGACCACCAAACGCAGCGCCCAGACACGCATCAAGGAACATGAAAGGCACTGCAGACTACTTCAACCAGAGAAGTCAGCCATAGCAGAGCACCTGATGAACCAGCCTGGACACAGCATATTATTTGAGAACACAGAAATGCTGGACCACACCAACAACCACCATGTCAGACTACACAGAGAAGCCATTGAAATCCACAAGCATGTGGACAATTTCAACAGAAAGGAAGAGACCATGAAAATGAACAAAATCTGGCTACCAGTATTAAAAAACTCTAAAATTATAACAGCTAAACAACAGAGAGGAAAAAACCAGGCACAGATTAACACCTCCCAGCAACAGATTTTCCCAGGCTCAGGCAGGCCTTCAAATGCTAATGAAGGTGATTAGCTAAACATTCACACCTAACTGCAGCAGGGAAGAGCTCCTTGCCCCACCCCAGCCATTCCACAGATATATAAACCCATTTTCCTACTTCCAACAGACCTCACAACCTCTGAGGATGCTTGCCATAGATGCAGGTGAAACGTCAGGAGAAATGCCTCTAGAACATGGCTCTATAGCCCAAAAAAACCCCACAAGAACCTAAGAAAAAAGCTGTTTGAAATGATTGACAGTTTGAGCAACCATCATTCAGACTCCATTGCTGTATAGGCATTTCTATCAAATCAATGTTCAGATGTCTCCAGTATCTTTAATCACTTGGGATGTTGTGATACCCATATGAGTATGTCTTTTTCCCCCAAGAGACAATGTGCTGTGCTTCTCCCACCTATCCACCAAGGCAGAGGAGTCAAGAAATCTAGTATGAATCACAAGTATTGAACCATTCAAATCATGTGGAATGTTCCACTATATAGTCATAGAATCTTAATGCTGGAAGAGACCACAAGGGTTATCCAATCCAACCCTCTGCCATGCATGAACACCCAATCAAAGCTCCCCTAACAGATGGCCATCTAGCTTAAAAACTGTCAAATAAGGAGATTCCATATTCCACTGTTGAACATTTCTAATCATCAGGAAGTTCTTCCTAATGTTTAGGTGGAATCTCTTTTCCTGCAAGCTGAATCCATGGCTCCATTGTGTCCTAATCTCTTAAACAGCAGAAAACTAGCTTGCTCCCTCCTCAATGTGAAATTATTTCAAATATTTAAACATGGTTTCATGTCCCCTCTTAGCCTTCTTACTTTTCTGCAGTAGCCTAAAAGAGCTTTTAATGATTCAGTCACTGATTGGGTGAAGAATGTCATGTTGGATCCTTACCTATAGGCACTTTAAAAGACTACCTAAATGTATACAAAGATAGCCCTGAATGATAGCATTTGTTTATTTAGCTATGTAAGGAGCTCCTTGCAATGAATGAGGACTGCAGCTACATATTCTTAACTTAACACCACAAACTGTTATTGTCCACATTAAATCTAGTCATGTCACAATCCCAAACCATTATTAGTGCCCAGTGATGCGAAGTCAAGTGCTTCGAAAATGTCCTCTTAAGTGGAGTACAAAGAAAACAACACCCACAGAGAAAATCCTGACAGAGGACCAACGTATTAAAATGCTATGAGATGATACCCCAGCTTAGGTTTAAAGAATTAATGAAGAACAAATGTTCCAACTGACATGTAAGCATGAAATTCTCTCTGTGGGCTGACCTTCATTTTTCTGCAGTTAGCTAATGAGGGTTTTCTTTGTTATCTATCTTGCTGGAGGACCTCTGGGCCTTGTATCATTATTGAATGAGCACAATGTCACCTCAGCTGGCAGAAATGTTTTGTCTTTTCTCAGGGAAAGAAGTTTGCTCATGTCAGCCAGTAAAAAGCATAATACGGCAACAGGCAATTGAGAGCAGACATTTCAATTCAGCTAACTTAGCCCCGTGGAGATGTTTAACCTGCTGCTGTTGTTTTGATCAGAATATTTACGCTTGCTTGTTATATGACTCTTGTAGCTACTTCTGGAGTTTGGAAAGGGCTGTTATAAATTAATGATAAGCCAAAGCAATTTATCTTGAGATCCGCTCACCACATCCCCTTTTAGCGGTTAATTATCATCAGTGGACTGAACTGTATATATTTGGAAAATGAATACTTGTAGAGCAGCTGCTTTTTATCTTATTCATTATGGCAAGAATATCATTTCTATCAGTGGTACTTAGTGTTGGGAAAAACACATCTTCTCAGAGACAAATCTTGTAAATTGTATTGTTAAACAGTTCTACATGCAGAAGAGCATTCCAATGTACTTGGTTAATTTTATTTTTCTTATTGCCAGCTTCATAGAGAGATAATCTAGGCAAGAAGTGATTTCTGCAACAGAAAGTAATTTTGTGTTTGATAATTTTTGGAAATGACATTTGCCTTTAATTTGTGAATTCTGATTATTTTATATGTATATATAATTATATATATTAGAGTATATAGAATAGAATAATGGAATCATAGAGTTGGAAGAGACCTCATAGGCCATCCAGTCCAATCCCCTGCCAAGAAGCAGGAAAATTGCATTCAAAGCAACCCCCCCCCCCCCCCGACAGATGGCCATCCAGCCTCTGTTTAAAAGCTTCCAAAGAAGGAGTCTCCACCACACTCTGGGGCAGAGAGTTCCACTGCTGAACAGCTCTCACAGTCAGGAAGTTCTTCCTCATGTTCAGATGGAATCTCCTTTCTTGTAGTTTGAAGCCATTGTTCCGTGTCCTAGTCTCCAGGGAAACAGAAAACAAGCTTGCTCCCTCCTCCCTGTGGCTTCCTCTCATATATTTATACATGGCTATCATATCTCCTCTCATCTTTCTCTTCTTCAGGCTAAATATGCCCAGCTCTCTAAGCCACTCCCCATAGGGCTTGTTCTCCAGACCCTTGATCATTTTAGTCACCCTCCTCTGGACACATTCCAGCTTGTCAATATCTCTCTTGAATTGTGGTGCCCAGAATTGGACACAATATTCCAGGTGTGGTCTAACCAAGACAGAATAGAGGGGTAGCATTATTTCCCTAGATCTAGACACTATACTCCTATTGATGCAGGCCAAAATCCCATTGGCTTTTTTTTTTGCCGCCACATCAGATTGTTGGCTCATGTTTAACTTGTTGTCCACAAGGACTCCAAGATCTTTTTCACACATACTGCTCTCAAGCCAGACGTCCCCCATTCTGGACACAGCAAACATTGGTTTCAGTGAGGCACTGCTATATTGATGGTGATATAGAATGTAGGAAGGAGAGGGAGGAACAGGTTGCAATTGGGGCTGGCATCACACTCTTTCTTCCTCCATTCTGAGTGTTAGCCTGCCATCAAGAAATTTGCAGGGGATTTGGGGTTTAATGAGATTTGAAATGTCACGGGAGCACGGGAAGCCTGTGAGAAACCTTCCTCTTACAAAATTTGGGGGGATTTCTGCCTGACCCAATTTTTGTTATTGGGAACTACAGACCACCCAGTACAATGCAATCTGAGCCCTGCCACTTGTACAATGGAGGAGCTTCTCACAGCACTCCAAGTAGCCAGCTTCTGGTCAAAGGATATTTAGCATAATGCCAAGTTCTTTTTTAAAACTTTGCTTGTGTTTTGAAATGCATTTTAACTGTATCCTCAACTCACTCATGATTGATAAATAAATAAATAGGGACCTTGGCCCTGAAAGGGGCATTTCTTTTTATTTAAACCCCATTAGCATTTCAATTGAATAGTAAAGGGGACGTGTTCCAGCATACATGCATAAATACATATATACTTTCACTTTTATTTACATTGTTGTTCATTCGTTCAGTCGTCTCCGACTCTTCGTGACCTCATGGACCAGCCCACGCCAGAGCTCCCTGTCGGCCGTTACCACCCTCAGCTCCCTCAAGGTCAGTCCAGTCACTTCAAGGATGCCATCCATCCATCTTGCCCTTGGTCGGCCCCTCTTCCTTTTGCCTTCCACTTTCCCCAGCATAATTGTCTTCTCTAGGCTTTCCTGTCTCCTCATGATGTGGCCAAAGTACTTCAACTTTGTCTCTAGTATCTTTCCCTCCAGTGAGCAGCCGGGCTTTATTTCCTGGAGGATGGACTGGTTGGATCTTCTTGCAGTCCAAGGCACTCTCAGCACTTTCCTCCAACACCACAGCTCAAAAGCATCGATCTTCCTTCGCTCAGCCTTCCCTAAGGTCCAGCTCTCACATCCGTAGGTGACTACAGGGAATACCATGGCTTTGACTAGGCGGATCTTTGTTGCCAGTCTGATGTCTCTACTCTTTACTATTTTATCGAGACTGGACATTGCTCTCCTCCCAAGAAGTAAGCGTCTTCTGATTTCCTGGCTACAGTCTGCATCTGCAGTAATCTTTGCACCTAGAAATACAAAGTCTGTCACGGCCTCCACGGTTTCTCCCTCTATTTTCCAGTTGTCAATAATTCTTGTTGCCATAATCTTGGTTTTTTTGACGTTTAGCTGCAACCCAGCTTTTGCACTTTCTTCTTTCACCTTGATTAGAAGGCTCCTCAGCTCCTCCTCGCTTTCGGCCATCAGAGTGGTGTCATCTGCATATCTGAGGTTGTTAATGTTTCTTCCAGCAATTTTCACCCCAGCTTTGCATTCATCCAGCCCCGCACATCGCATGATGTGTTCTGCATACACGTTAAAAAGGTTGGGTGAGAGGATGCAGCCTTGCCGTACGCCTTTCCCAATCTTGAACCAGTCTGTTGTTCCGTGGTCAGTTCTGACTGTTGCTACTTGGTCCTTATACAGATTCCTCAGGAGAGAGACAAGGTGGCTTGGGATGCCCATCCCACCAAGAACTTGCCACAATTTATTGTGATCCACACAGTCAAAGGCTTTAGAATAGTCAATGAAGCAGAAGTAGATGTTTTTCTGAAACTCCCTGCCTTTCTCCATTATCCAGCGGATATTGGCAATCTGGTCTCTCGTTCCTCTGCCTTTTCTAAACCCAGCTTGAACATCTGGCAACTCTCGCTCCATGTATTGCTGGAGTCTTCCTTGCAGGATCTTGAGCATTACCTTACTGGCATGAGAAATAAGGGCCACTGTACGGAAGTTTGAGCAGTCTTTCGCATTTCCCTTTTTTGGTAGGGGATATAAGTTGTTTTTTTCCAGTCTGATGGCCATTCTTGTGTTTTCCATATTTGCTGGCAAATGGCATGCATCACCTTGACAGCATCATCTTTTAAGATTTTAAACAGTTCAGCTGGGATCCCATCGTCTCCTGCTGCCTTGTTGTTAGCAATGCTTCTTAAGGCCCATTCAACCTCACTCCTCAGGATGTCTGGTTCTAATTCATTCACCACACCGTTAAAACTATCCTCAATATTATTATCCTTTCTATACAGATCTTCTGTATAGTCTCGCCACCTTCTCTTGATCTCTTCAGCTTCTGTTAGGTCCCTGCCATCTTTGTTTCTTATCATACCAATTTTTGCTTGAAATTTACCTCCAATGTTTCTAATTTTCTGGAAGAGGTCTCTTGTCCTTCCTATTCTGTTGTCTTCTTCCACTTCCATGCATTGCTTATTTAAAAATAGTTCCTTATCTCTTCTGGCTAACCTCTGGAATTGCGCATTTAACTGGGCATATCTCCCCTTATCCCTGTTTCCTTTTGCTTTCCTCCTTTCTTGGGCTACTTCCAGTGTCTCAGCAGACAACCATTTTGCCTTCTTGGTTTTCTTTTTCTTTGGAATGTACTTTGTTGCCGTCTCCTGAACAATGTCTCGGACTTCTGTCCATAGTTCTTCTGGGACTCTGTTTACTAAATCTAGTCCTTCAAATCTGTTCTTCACTTCCACTGTATATTCGCTAGGAATGTTAGTGAGATCATATCTAACTGGTCTGTGTATTTTCCCTGATCTCTTTAGTTTTATTCTAAATTGGGCAATAAGAAGTTCGTGATCTGAGCTACAGTCAGCCCCAGGTCTTGTTTTCACCGACTGGATGGATGTCCGCCACCTTTGGCTGCAAAGGATGTAGTCAATCTGATTTCGGTGCTGACCATCTGGTGAGGTCCATGTATAAAGCCGTCTTTTAGGTTGTTGGAAGAGAGTGTTTGTTATACACAGCGAGTTTTCCTGGCAAAATTCTATCAGCCTGCGTCCCGCTTCATTTTGTTCTCCCAGACCATGCTTGCCTGTGATCCCTGTTGTCATTTGACTTCCCACCTTGGCATTCCAGTCTCCTGTAATGAAAATAATGTCTCTTTTTGGTGTATTATCCAGTAGGTCCTGCAGATCCTCATAGAACTGATCTACTTCTGCTTCTTCAGCAGCTGTGGTTGGGGCGTATATTTGGATCGCTGTAATGTTGAAAGGCTTTCCTTGCACTCGAATTGAGATCATTCTGTCATTTTTTGGGTTGTATCCAAGCATCGCTTTAGCTAATTTCTTATTAATTATGAAGGCTACTCCATTTCTTCGATGTTCCTCTTGTCCGCAGTAGTAGATCTGGTGGTCATCTGATGTGAAGTGGCCCATTCCAGTCCATTTCAGTTCGCTGACCCCCAGAATGTCTATCTTTAGTCTTGACATCTCACCAATAACAACATCCAACTTGCCCTGGCTCATAGATCTTACATTCCAGGTTCCTATGGTGTGTTGATCTTTAGAGCATCGGATTCGTCGTTCACCTCCAGTACCGTCGGCCGCTAGCCTTCCTTTCGGCTTTGAGCTAGCTGCGTCATCACATCTGGGGCTAGTTGAACTTATCCTCTGCTCCTCCCCAGTAGCATTTTGGCCATCTTCCGACCTGGGAGTCCCATCTTCCAATGGCATACCGACATATCTCTGGTTGTACTGGTCCATTTAGTTTTCTTGGCAAGGATACTGGGGTGGTTTGCCGTTGCCTTCCCCAGGGATCACGCTTGGTCTGACCTCTCTGCCACGACCGTCCCGTCTTGGGTGGCCCTTCACGGTTTCGCTCATGACATCATTGAGGTGCTCAAGCTCCAGCGCCCCGACAAGGCGGTGATCCTTTGCTTTACATAGATTGAAAAAATACATTATGGGCTAAAGTGAAGATCTCCATGTTTGTCTATACATTTATATTGCTAGTTTGTCAGTCTGAGTCTTCTGTAAAAAAAAAAACTATTGAATCTTTTATGACTAAATATTCATGTTTCAGTTGAAGGGCATGGAGGCATCCTAATTCCAACAGGAGATTCCCAATTTGAAATTTATTTATTATGCTTAGATAAACATCAAATTAAAAACTCTGGGTAGATCAAAATAATCTAAACTCATAAAATGTAATGAAATTTCAACCTCAGCAATGAAAATAGCTACAGAATAAATAAATAAAACCTAACATCATTGCAAAGTTTGTAAAAACACTACATAGGACAAAGTTGTTTGTGGGTGTTTTTCTTGGAATTTGTTCTTTTGAAAAAAAAATTAAAGCCCTTAAAGCTGATGTAAATAAAAATCATCTTCACACTGAAATTATCACATTGGGGATACTAAGCTTGCCTTTATCTAGGTCCTCATCACATTGATGTTTTTGGACATCCTAGGATGCTTTCTGGGTGCTGGGAGAGAAGAGCCTGCCAGAGCCAATCAGATAATGCAGGGCTGCTTCGGGCAGGACTCAAGTGTTTTCAGCATCCTGGAAGCATCCTAGGACTCTGTCCAGAGAAAAACGGAGAACAAAGGGGCAAGCGCGGGGGGGCTGGGTGGCAACAAAGGGGATTTTTGAGGTATTTAATTTTTTAATAAACTACATTTTTTAAAAAACTACAAGAGATATCTCCTTGAATTTTTATTATATTTTATACCCCAACTTTCCAGGCAGAAGGGTATAATCAAACTCTACTGACAGATGGCCATCCAGCCTCTAAACTAATTAATATGCTCCCCCCATAATATGGGAACTATTCATTTAGGGATTTCTTCCCAGCCCAGCAGAGAGATGTACTTACTAGAAGTATCCATCAGTCCTCCTCTTTGCAGATTCAACCACTCATTGGAACCTTTGCTGGCTGCTGTTAGGAAAGGGACAAATCTCAGTCTTCTCTGCTACTCTGATTGGTGCTTTCTGATGCTGATGCACCCTGAGAAAATGTAGTTTAGGGCAAGGTCTTTTGAATCGTCTGGCATAGAGCTCCTCCCTTCCCAGAGTTCTGTGCTGTTCTCAGAAAACACAGCTCCCTCTTTTTCCCGGCTTCTAATGCTGAGACTCCATTAATTTAGAGAAAAGGCAAGGCAAAGCAAGGCAAAGCACTTAGGCTGCCTTTTGGCTTTGCTTTGCTTTCTTGTGCTGACTTTGGAGCCTTTCAAAATTTACAAAACTAAAACTAAAAAGTATGGGGTAAGTTTTGATTCTTAAATTCAAAACGTATTGGATATTGCCTTGTAAGTATAAAATTTCACAAATTTGATCTGAATTACAAGGCAAACAAAAAAATACACAACTTTATCAGCTATCATTGAAAATGGGTATAAAAATTAGGTTAATGACAGAGTTTTGGTAAAACTGGATAAATATATGACAAATATGTGAGAAAAACAGCATGCACTAAAGTGGATTTTGTAGTGCCATCATTTCTCACCACTTAGATCAACAATTGCATCCTGAATGGCTTTTCCAACAGCACATATGATAAATTTGAATTTTTCCCTACGATCTGTGCTGTTGCTGTAGCCTGTGTAAGGCTCACTGTTTCCCTTTTGGGGATTTCATTTTTACGTCTGCTTCAGGATAGGGATGAACATAATATTTATTAGGAGAACATTGGAAAATGCTAGGGAAAAATCCTAGAGTACTAGGACACCCTGACAAAAAGAATTTTAGATGGAAGGGCACCTTCTCTGTTTGTTACTGCATAAAAAGTATATGGTTTCATTTGGAGAAAAAGAGGAATTTTCTTCATGGTATATAACAATCGGCCTTATCACATTGGTAAGTAGAATGTCTATGGATGTTGATGGATTTTCATGTCAATAAGGAGGCCAGGTTTATTGTAGGAGACTGGCAATGGGATTGTGAAATAGTGACCACCACAAAAGGAATCTTTCCTGCTTCAATGCCAGTTTACCTCCTCCTTCTCATAAAGTCTATACTGTCTCTGCCAGATGACAAGAAGGCTAGTAAGGAGGGTACTGATATTTAGTAAAATAAAAGATAACTACATTTGTGCATCAGAAGAAAATAACTAGAAATTCCTATGGAAAAGCAGGCTGTAAAACAAATACAATATTTGTAATAAAAAACAGCAGACATGTAGCTATATTGTCCCAAAGCTCATTGTTGGGAATCATGTCATTTCCTTCTCTAACTGGATGCCCAGTTTATTGGGTAATTCCAAAATCTTGGGATTCTGCCTGTGGTGAACACATCAACTCCCCCGCAAGCTAGGTGGTTACACAGCAGGAGCAAGCCATAGACTAAGAGACTAACTGATTACCACAGTGATATTTGGAGTGCAACTGCAACAGAGGCATTTATTTTTGATTATTTCTTCCTTTTATTTACAATATCTGTAGTCAGCTTTCTGTCTCTCTTTCTTTGATGCACAAGGCAATTAACACAAAGAAAAGTTCTACAAACCAAAACATAGGCAGCACATCATTTAAAAAAAAAACCTTTGTAATAATGTCAGGAAAAAGTGATCCTGTGGTCTTTGAAGTATGATCCTTGCAGTGCTGGACAATTTGAAATAATTTTATCTAGTACAGAATTTGACTCACAGAGGAAATGTAATTTTTTTTTTTGTTTTTAAGAAATGTTCACTTTGTTGTGTGCTTTCAAGTAATTTCCAGTTCATGGCCATCCTAAGGCAAACCTATGATGGGTTTCTCTTTGCAAGATTTGTTCAGAAGGGATGACTTCCTTTTAGGCTAAGAGAGAATGCTTTGCCTAAGTCACCCAGAGTTTCTATGGCCCATCAGGGAATTAAAAACCTGGTCTCCAGAGATCGTCCAATGCTCAAACCACAACAAAAACAACAAAAACAATCTTTATTTAAATTTCACTACCATCTCCCTTAAGGGACTTGGGGTGGCTCACAAAGCATTCCAGGTTGCACATATAACATACAACAGGTAAAAACAGTATAATAGTATAAAAAAGTCACATAAAATTATAACAACCCCTGTCAACACACATAGCATAAAATCAAAATAATACAATATTAAAACAACAGTAGATAAAAACTAACTGCCATCAATTCAGAGATAAAACTAACTGCCTTCAATTCACAAAGTGCCAAGTGTCAGTTTCATATGGGTCCATTCAGCCTACTCAAGGTCAAAGGCCATGTTTGTACTAATAAGTAGACAAATATTATTTGCGTACCTTTTCCCCATTAGCAGCATGAAAGCTTGGATAGAGTGTGTCTTTGGCCCAACAATTGCACAGATAGTTCCAGCTGGTTTCTCTGAGCTTTATCAATCAAGGATTAAGAATAGTAATTGTCAAATAGAAAACCACAAAATATATACATATTTTGTCCTATATGAAGTAATGATGCACTAAGACATACTAGCGTTAGGGAGGAATCTGGGGCATAATTTGTACAACATGAATTGTGTGCCACTAGAGTCAAAGGGTCATAATAAACTGAGAGTAATTAGTGTGCCAACAAACCAACCAAACTGAGGATTAATTGGCTCTACTTGGAGTTTTCAGCATATGTGCCAGGGCTGAAATGTTGGGCTAGCTCTGAATGTCATGTTCTCCATGACAAACATGTCTTTATCTTCCATGATAATTGGTCCACTACTGTGGCGTGGCACATTTTTAGTTTAATATTTTGCAGCAATTTAATATTCTGCTCTCCTCTTGTAGAATGGAAGTTGATCTGATGATTAGGGTGCCTGAAATTATGCCTTTCTCATTACATTATAATTCCTTGACTCAACATAAAGAACCTTTCTGATCTATAAATGCAATGTCCCCTCTGAAACTCAGACAGCCACTACCAGTGATATGCTTTATCTTCTGATTTGGATGCAACTGTGAACTGAATAACTCATTTTCACCCTTCTTACACACTTTTCCATCCTTCATTCCTCTGTTTTTGGACACTTTAACCAGGGAAATTAGTCTTTTTTTTTTTTACTTGTTGCTTCCGTCTTTTGTTCTTGATGCATATGAATCACTGTCATACTTACTACCCATTTGCCAAAGAACTGTAGAGGGAGAAAGATTCTACACCCCCCCCCCCCATTTTAGCAACAGAAATGAGATTTTGTTATAGAGCAAGAAAGTTGTCCCTTCACATTGTACAATCAACAGCAGTTTGATACCATTTTAAATACCATTACCTGTACAGTTTGAAATTCTGAGATTTATAGTCTGGAAAAGGCACTTGAGATTTTTAGCACATTTGATAAATATCTCATGAAATATGAATCCCAGTTCTGGACTTCCTGGTGATTTTTAATGTCTGTGTAGAATCAACCTTAGTGGTGCTTGATGGCTGATTTCAGTCACTCCAGGTTTTAATCTGAACTTCAAAGAAGCTATCTAAATTGTTGAACTGTATCATTAAAATACAATAAGTCTTTAGCATTAGGGGGAAAAGGTAGGGCCCATCTACACAGCACCTAAAACATGGGATTTCCTAAGTTAAAAGGGGTGGCTATATAACATTAGCGTTAAATCTGCGCTGATTTGCTGCAATTACAAACACAGGGTAAAAAGCCCTCTTAATCCCAATTCTGATCAGAAAATGTGCATATTTGCATCACTGTATATCCCTGCACTTGCTAAAATCATGTGATTTCCTTCCCTCACCTCTGTAGAGACTGCTCCAGCACATGTCCACTTTTTAAAAGCCTGAAACACCTGATCAGCTGATTTGGCTGTGAAACGGACACACAGCTGATTTAAAGGAAGCATGAAGGGGGAGCAGTTAGAACTCTCAGAAACTCTTTATTTAAAACTTTGTAATATTAGAGAGACCTTGAAAAAAACATTTGGGGGAAGAGAGAAATCCGCTGGAAGTTTTTTTAAAAAACATTATCTCAATTATGTGCTGAACCGCATATGCGCACATGTGAATCTGCTTGTATTTCTATCAAGATATTTGCATATGCACATATACGGTCCAGTGCATTATGGAGTAATTTTTTAAAACCCTTTCACCGGATGTCCCCCATCCATTTTCTTGTGATACAGAGGAAGCCTGTGAGGATAGTAGGGGACTGAACTTCAGGACCCACAGGTCTGTATGTGGACATGTGTCCAGGTCCCAGTTTTTTTTTTGTCCTCCATTTAAAACCCATATTTTTGTACTGTCTGGAAGCGCCTGTAGAGAAGTACACTGAAAGCTAGAGTGCAAGAGCCCTGTAGCAGAGAATCCTTAGCATTTCACCAAATTACAAATTGTAGGATTCCATGGAATGAAGTAGTATCTTACTACTTGTAACTTTGTAGTTTCAATATACTCAGAGTTCCACACTATTTAGGTTACAGGACAGAATTAAAATGATGGTCTGAATAATTGACCTCCAGATATGGGTATGGATGTGAATCTGTCCTGAAAGTGCCTTAGTCATTTGTACTAAAGTTTATTTAACAGAAAGCCTCACACTATGGAGTCTTTTAGAGGTGTCATTTGCAAATTGATACACTTGTCTTTAAGTGGTTTGTTTCTTTAAATACATTTACATCATTAGTTCACAGGCTACAGGAATTTCATTAAGATGACATTAGATGCATTACTCAATAGGGCCATGTTTAGCAAAAGGAAAAAGTATGATTTTGGAGCCTGTATTGGCAGTATGAGCAGATTTAGGAGACGGGGTTTTCCCCCCAGCAATATTTGAAACAAGGGATGCGTGATTCATAACTTTGAAGGTGCTAATCACTGAAATGATTTTTGTAACACGATTTTGATGTGTAAAGATCATGTTTTTTCACACCTACATAAGAAAGTTTTAAAGTGCTTGACACACAGTTGCTAATGTTAATACAGTTTGGTATAATCATGACTCAGTTACATGAATGCTGAAAGCTGACATGTCATTCAAAAGCATGTAATTTGATCACTGTCTTGTCTATCTACCTACAAATCATAATGTCCAGAAATATCATGTACACTGTAGACACTTTTGTGCATATTAATTTGTAAGCCCTACAGGGGACAGTCTCTTTATTCATACATAACAGCAGATGCAGAAGCATATGGCTTATCTGCTCATATTTATGGTAATTCAATGCAGATCAGATTTTAATAAGGTAACATTAGTTTGAGCTTCTAAAAAATATCACATCATTTTTTTTCTTTTTTAAAGGCAACAGATCCCAACTTTCATTTGTGGCAAATGTTGAAAGGAAATACCTCTTCCGCAGCTGTTAACCCTTATTTCCAAACAAAGTGTATTTTCTCCCAGTGTAATGCTTCTCAAAGTATCTGATGTGAAAGACTGTCAATTTTGGTTTTCCAATGTGCCAGAACAGGCACTAAATGCGTTCTCATTGGGTATAATTCTTTCTTTCTTTCCTGAAAAGTTGGCAAAGGCTAGCAGTCAATGGCTCAGGAAATGGCTCTGGTCCAGGAGCTGCACTTTGATCTACCTCAATGACAAGATCTTTAGCTGCTTTGAATGGTTTCACCTTTTGTCTTTTCTGTGGCTGTTGCTGGAGTGTTGGGAAATTCCCATTAGTATTTAAAACTAATTGCTTTGATCCAGTTCATAATAAGTTGCCATGTTGTTTTCTCATGTACAAATATTTCTTCAGACCCATCTACACTGCCATATAATACAGTTTGAATGGGCCTTCACTTCTTTTCGAAACAGGAATATTAAGTTGACCTGAAGTGCTATGGACAGACTTTTTTTTTAAATGGGAACAAGAAATACTTAACTCTCTTGTTATAATAGCTTAATAGTTACAATCCATTTCTGAGCATAGTTGAGTTCAAAATGTTCATTATGATCTATAAAGCTGTATATGGTCTGAGTCCAGATTATCCTAAACACAATATTTTCCTTTATGAGTCTGCTTGAGTTTTAAGTTATTGGGGAAAGACTCTTTTCTATCCACATCAGTATCTCAGGCAGATTGAATGAGGGTCTCAGTGGTGGTTATTCTTAGGCTGTAAAACTTTTCATGGAGGTCTAGCTGGGTCTCTGCCTCTACAACAACCCTTGTTACCTAGGCAAAGATTGGAGGAGTAATCGCTTATTGTGGAAATGTATTTAATGGAAGTTGTGTTATCTGTTATATTTTAAATGTTCTTAAACTATTTTGATTAAGTTCTTTCTAATCATAACTTATTTAATAGCTTTAAATATATTGTAATTGATTTTAACTCTATTGGATTAAAATGGTGTTCCATGCTGATATATATAAATGTGCTACTCTAGATGTGCAACTCAGTTATATGTTTCATTTGTTTCAACCTGTGGTTCTCAACCTTCCAAATTCCGTGACCCCTTAATACAATTTCATATATTGTGGTGATCCTCAACTATAAAATTATATTCATTGCTACTTCATAACTGTAATTTTGCTACTATTATGTACTGTTATGTAAATATCTGATATGCAGGATGTATTTTCATTCATTGGTCCAAATTTGGCACAAATACCTGATATGTCCAAATTTGAATATTGGTGGGATTGGAGAGGAGGGATTGATATTGTCATTTGAGAGTTGTAGTTGCTGGGATTTATAGTTCACCTACAATCAAAGACCATTCTGAACATCACCAACAATGGAATTGAACCAAACTTGGCACATAGAATTCCCATGACCAACAGAAAATACTGGAAGGGTTTGGTGGAAGGGTTTGATTATGCGAGTTATAGTTCACCTACATCCAGAGAGCACTATGCACTCAAACAATGATAGATCCGGACCAAACTTGGCACAAATACTCAATATGCCCAAATGTGAACACTGGTGGAGTTTGGTAAAAATAGACCTTGACATTTGGGAGTTGTATTTACTGGGATTTATAGTTCACCTACAATCAAAGAGCATTCTAAACCCCACCAATGATAGCATTGGGCCAAACTTTCTACACAGAACCCTCGTGCCTTGAAGGGATTCGCTGTCATGAGCCTCCCTCCAGCCTTGCATGCTTTCCCTCACCCACACATGTGGACCATGCTGTCCTGCACCAAGCATGCCTGCTCCCCCTTCTCTGCTTGGATTCTCAGAAACAGCCCTCCCCTTGGCTAAGAGACTAGCCAATTACTCAGAGGAGGGCTTTTGGTGGGAAGATTTGCCATCTGTTTCCAAAAAGGAAAAGGACAGGCAGAGAGATTTTCAGCCTTCTCTGCTAAAGGGGTTCTTAAGACCATCAGAAATATGTTTTGTGGTTGTCTTTGTCAACCCCCCTGAATGCCCCCCCCCCCCGGTCGCAATCCCCAGGTTGAGAAACACTGCTGTAGTAAAACCGTTTTCACTACAGGTTGATCATATGGAGCCTGGCCTCAAACCACTTTTCAGCCTTTTTCCATTTCCAAAGGGATGTGTATAACGACAAGTATTTGTTTATTTGTTTAATTAATTAGAGGTTGTAGTCTCAAATAATCTTCTGTGGTGGGGTGGGGAGGGTGGGGGTCCCTTTATTCAGCCATCCTGACCGCTGCCACCAAAATATAACGAGATCTATTTGTTTATTTGTTTAATTAATTAGAGGCTGCAGAGACTCTGCCACCAATATACAATATTCTGAGGAGTTTTTACTAAGGAAATCAGGCTAACACCAAAATCAAAAGGGGTTTTCAATTATTGTTTGACCAGAGTCTTAAAAGTAAGCTGGATGGTACTGAATTTGAACTCAGGACACTGAGGTGGATATGGTTGAATTCTTCTTAGTAGTTGCTGTCACCAATCTGGAAATTCTGTTTCCCTAATTTGCTATGGGACTTCTTCAAACAGAGGCACACTGAGTCAGTTGTTTGTTAAAAAAGAACACAGATGTTTATTTGTGTGGTTTTCAAAAACACAGGCACTTTAGCATAATGGTTGCAAGAATGAGATGAAGCTTATTTGGAACCCGAGACAGCTTGGGGATTCTGCTTGTGTACCGTCCACCTGGCGACTCAGCAGTTTCCCTCCCTGAGTTAGCAGAAGTGGTCTCAAATTCGGCCTTAGTCTCCTGGCAACTTATAGTTCTGGGAGACTTCAACATCCATGCAAAGACCACATTATCAGGTGCTGCTCAGGACTTCATGGTTGGCATGATGACCATGGGGCTGACTCAAGTAATATCTGGCCCCACACATCAGGCGGGCCACACACTTGACCTAGTTTTCATTGTGGACGGTGATGTGGTCAATGTGGAAGAGCAAAACATTCTTCCATTATCATGGTCTGACCATCATCTGATTAGTTTAAGATTCACCGTGACCTCTAACCTCCGCAGGGGTGGTGGACCAATTAAGATGGTCCACCCCAGGAGACTTATGGATCTAGATGGACTCCTGAGGTCTCTTGGGGATCTTCCTGTCCTGGAGACTGAAGATTCTGTCGACGCTCTGGTTGATCTCTACAACAGCGAAATGTCCAGGGCAATTGACATGATCGCTCCCGAATGTCCCATCTCGTTGCGTAGAGTTGCACCGACACCTTGGTTTACTGAAGAGCTGGCAGTGATGAAACATACAAGAAAGGGTCTGGAGTGTATCTGGAGGAACTCTCGCGACGTCTCTGATGGAGCATGGCTTAAAGCCGCTACTAGGGCTTACACTGCGGCTCTGCGAGCAACCAAGAAATTTTTCTTGACTGCCTGCATAGCGTCTGCAACCAATAGGCCTTCAGAGTTGTTCCGGGTTGTTGGGGAGCTTCTCCACCCTCCTGAGGTGGGGGGAATCCCTAAAGATTCAGCAACTCAGTGCAGCGATTTTGCTCACCATTTTGCAGGCAAAGTCGCTCAGATACGTCTCGAACTGGACTCCAGCTTTAAAGCAATGCCAAATGTGCTAACCAAGGCTCCAGTCTGTCCGATCTTGTAGGATTCTTTTTGTCTTGTTTTGCCTGATTACATTGATGGGATCCTTGGGGCTGTGGGGGTGACTGCCTGTGCTCTGGACCCTTGCCCTTCCTGGCTAGTCAATCTGGCCAAGGATGGGTTGTTGGATTGGTTTGTTTCCATCATAAATGCATCGCTGAGTCAAGGGAAGTTCCCGTCCTGCCTTAAGCAGGTGGTGGTAAAACCATTATTGAAAAAGACCTCCCTTAACCCCTCCGTGCTAAATAATTACAGAACAATTTCTAACCTCCCTTTTTTGGTCAAGGTGCTGGAGCGGGTGGTCTCATCGCAGCTCCAGGGGTTCTTAGATGACACCAACTTTCTAGATCGATCACAGTCTGATTTCAGACCTGGGCACAGTACTGAGATGGCTTTGGTCACTTTGGCAGACAGGGGGAGTGTGACCCTGCTGGTTCTCTTGGATATCTCAGCTGCTTTCGATACCATCAACCATGGTATCCTCTCCGGAATGGGACTTGGGGGCAAAGTTTTACTGTGGCTTCGGTCCTTTCTGGAGGGTCGTTCCCAGATGGTAAAGCTGGGTGACACCTGCTCGGACCCCTGGCCATTGACCCGTGGGGTCCCGCAATGTTCCATTCTGTCCCCCATGCTTTTCAACATCTATATGAAACTGCTGGCAGAGGTCATCCGGAGTTTTGGAGTTGGGTGCCATCTCTATGCAGATAACGCCCAACTCCACTACTCTTTTCCACCGGAATCCAAGGAAGCCCCTCGGATACTGGACCGGTGCCTGGCTGCTGTGTCAACCTGGATGAGGGCAAACAAGCTGAAGATCAATCCTGACAAGACAGGGGTCCTCCAGGTCAGTCGAATGCCTGACCGGGGTATTGGGTGGCAACCTGTGCTGGACGGGGTCACACTCCTCCTGAAGATGCAGGTCCACAACTTGGGGGTCCTCCTGGACTCAGTGCTGACGCTTGGTGCGCAGGTGTCGGCGGTGGCCGGGAGGGCCTTTGCACAATTAAAACCCATGCACCAGCTGCAACCATACCTCACGAAGCCTGACTTGACCATGGTGGTCCACGCCTGAATTACCTCTAGACTGGACTATTGCAATGCACTCTATGTGGGGCTGCCCTTGAAGACGGCCCGGAAACTTCAATTAGTCCAATGCTCAGAAGCCAGTCTTCTAACCGGGGTGAAGTACAGATAGCGGTCAACCCTCCTGTTTAAGGAGCTCCATTGGCTGCCATTTATTTTCCGGTCCCAATTCAAGGTGCAGGTTATTGCCTACAAAGCCCTGAATGGTTTGAGACCCACCCACCTTTGTGACCGCATCTCTTACCACAAACCTGCACGATCTCTTGGATCTGCTGAAGCGGCCCTTTTCTCTCCCCTTCCTCTATCACAGACTCATCTTATGGGAACAAAGGAGAGGGCCTTTTCTGCTGTGGCTCCCTGCTTTTGGAATTTGCTGCCTAATGAGATCAGGCAAGCCTCCATCCTAGCTGGTTTTAAGAAAGACCTAAAAACCTGGCTTCGATTGTGCTTTTGGAGAATGACCATTCATCCAATCCGGTTGTCTTAGTCTATAGCTGCCCTCAGAATAAAGCATCCCCCCCCCAATGGCTAAATCCCATGGTTCCTCCCTGTTGGGCTCCTTTTCAACAAATGCACTTTTATCCCTTTCTCACTCAGGGTTTTAACTTTTTAAACATTTTACCTCACACATTTGGCCCACCCTCTGTGTCTGGTTTTAATATGCTGTTTATATTGTTGATTTTGTTATTTTATATTTTGTTATGATGCATTTTGTTACTGTGTGTTTATTATATTGTATTATTTTGGGCTTGGCCTCATGTTAGCTGTACTGAGTCCCCTTTGGGTGATGGTAGAGGGGTAATAAATAAAGTGTATTATTATATTATTACTTTAAAACAGTTCAATACTTGGTTTCCAATAACAACTCTTAAGTCACTCAGGAAACTAGCAGACTTCCTCCTGACTAGAGTCCTTTTACTTCAAACAGTCCTTTTCCTGGGATCTGTTTATACTCTCTACACCAGCTATTCTTCCTTAATAGCTCTCTGTATTCTCTAACTAACTCTTTGGCTTCACTAACTTCCCCTCTCCTTCTCCTAACTCTCTCTTCTTCAAATACCAGAACCTAACTGACTGTCAGATTTCAAAAAGCACTTTTCAAAGCTCTTTTTTTTCTGTACTTCAACCGCCCACTTTCTCCCAGACAATCACAAGGGTTCTCCGCCTCCTTCTAAGCTCCGCCTCCACTAGGAAATGACTAACCTAAGATGGCTGCCTTCAGGCACCATTACTCAAAATGGCTGCCAAAAAAAACTGGACCTAATTCCTGAGCTTTCTTCTTGTCTAAAGGTAGGAAATTCATCACAATGTGCATCAGTGCACCAGAGGCATGCAGGGTAAAAACAAGGGAGGAAAGTAATTTTTAAAAACAGAAGTAACCACTTAACCCTCCCGGGGGGGGGGGGGTGTCAATTCATCCCCTTCTGACCAGCTATGCCCTTGGGGTGTTTCTTGGCAGCCCCCATTTTGGATTATTTACCATGCTTCATCAGGAGCGGGAGTCTATAATGCATTACATATTTTGCAGAGTCAATTTCACCCTGGATCTGGAATACACTGGCATCTCCTATAGCACATATTTTGACTGAACTCAGACTTTCCTGGGTGTTTTAAAATGTATTGTATTATCTTCAATGCACGTTGCCTGATACATTGGCCACGTATGCTTTGTGGCCATTGCACCCTTGAGTCAGCTTCAAATGTCTTTATAAGGTTCGTGCAGAAACATCCTGTAGAGAAATGTTTATTATAAAGTGTTTATTATACTGTGTTTAAACTGTATTTGTGGTTTACATTTGTTGCCATGGCCTAGCTGTGAGGGATAGGTTGCCATGGTGACAAGACAAGGCAGCAGAGGAGGTGGGCGGAGCTTAAGGAGAAAAAGGTTTGAAAGTGTCAGTTAATTTTCAGTCAGGAGGAAGAGACCCTGAGAAGAGGAGCAGAGCCAGTTAAGGGCTCTGGGAGATGTAACAGAGTCGGGAAAGGACTCTGGAAAAGTAGTTTCAGTCAGGAGGATGAGACCCTGAGAAGAGGGCAGAGTCAGTTAGGGCTCTGTGGTGTGAAGCAGTATAGATTCAGTTAGTTTTATTGTTTGTGAATATTTCTTCAGCAAGGGAGCTGAAGGGAAACCTAGTTAGATTGCTTTAAGGAAAAAGAATCTAACAGAGGAGGTTTTAGGATCGCCAGTAGTGTAAGACTGGAGATCAGTGGTTTGATCCGGTATAGGACAAACAGTGTGAATATTCACAACAAGGAACACTGAAATAATAAAGTACTTCACTGAAGAAGGAGTTTATAAGATTGTAACATCTAAAGCCTGAATGTATCTCAACCAAGCCATATTGTAACCAGCAAGCATATGCCAAGCTCAACATCTCAATATTGCAACAATTACGCTTTGTTCAACAATAAACTTGTTCTCTTTGTATTTTAAACCTGCCTCCTCCATTGATTTTACGTTTGGTGCACTCCACTCTACCAAAGTTACCTCACAACACAAATAGGGATAAACAGAGACTTTAAGACCAGCGTCTCTATACATATTGGTGGCAGTTTAATTTAACAGCAGTCTAGGAACTTCCTTACAGTTTTTGGTGATCCCATCAGGTGGGATTAACACCACGTCTTTACATTTTATTGGTGGCATTGATAAGTTCTTTACATTTTTGGTGGCATCCAGTGGGATTAGCGCTTCCTTACACATCCTATGTCTTTTAATATATGTGTTTCTTTTAAAAACTTTTTATCTATGCATTTTATCTATATTAGACGCCCTCTCTGACCCCGCAAGAACAGATCGCCTTGGTTTACTGAGGAATTGCGGTCGCTGAAACTGGAGAAGAGACGGCTAGAGGACGTGTGGCATGAACTCCATGACAAAGCAGCGAGATCAGCTTATAAGCTATTTAAAGAGTTTTATGAGTATGCTACCACCGAAGCTAAAAAGGTCTACTATGCTTCCTTAATAGCGTCTGCCAGCTCACGCCCGGCCAAATTGTTTAAGGTTATTAGATCCTTGACGATGGTCCCTACCATCCCAAACAGTAATGATCAGGCCCCTTCAACCGAGGCTTTTCAGAGCTATTTTGCAGACAAGATCTTGTTGCTCCGCCGGGACCTCCCCACCACAATTGATACAGTGAGTGAGCTTGAGACTCCATGGCCACTCACTGGGCCCACCCTCGACCGGTTTATCCTGCTGGACGCAGAGGCTGTTGACGGGATCATGACTGCAGTTCAATCAACCACTTGTTCTCTCGACCCGTGTCCCTCTTGGCTGGTTAAATCTTGCTTGGAGGGATTATGTGGTCCCTTGTTGAACATAATAAATGGCTCCCTTGAGCAAGGAGTTTTTCCAGAGGCTCTGAAAGAGGCCATGGTATCTCCACTGCTGAAGAATCCAGATCTAGATCGCTCGGTTCCCTCCAATTACCACCCGGTTTCGAATCTTCCATTTTTGGGAAAGGTGATCGAGAGGGTGGTAGTGGAGCAACTGCAGCAGTTCCTACATGACACAGCCAGATTAGACCCCTTCCAGTCCGGCTTCCGTAAGGGGCATGGGACGGAGTCTATGTTGGTCTCCATTACAGATCAGCTCCGCTGCCAGATGGATCAAGGAGGATCAGCACTGCTCGTGTTATTGGACCTCACGGCAGTATTTGAGACGCTCTATTATGACCTTTTGATTCACCACCTAGCCGTGGCTGGAATTAGGGGGATGGCCCTTAAATGGCTGTCCTCTTTCCTTCAAAAGTGTTGCCAACATGTGGAGAGGGCCCCTATTGAATGTGGGGTCCCTCAGGGGGCTATCCTTTCCCCCCTGTTGTTTAACATCTATATGCGACCACTTGCCCAGCTGGTGCGAGGCTTTGGGCTTGAGTGCTAACAGTATGCTGACAACACTCAACTCATTCTGAGGATGGAAGGCCGACCGAACTCCATACCTGATAATTTCCATCAATGCCTTGAGGCCGTTACTGGATAGTTGCGTGCCAGCAGGTTGAGGGTGAATCCAGCGAAGACAGATATCCTTTGGTTGGGTTGCCTGGACGGAGGATAAATTTGAAACTCAAATTTGTCATTTTAGTTCTGCTTTCATTTGCTCTAAAATTCCATGTGTGAATCCCTGAGTATTCAAGTCTATTAGTGCCAATTATAATTGCCAATACTTTGTTCTTTAGAGGTTCCATTATTTTAGCATTTTTATAGCACGGGAGTAGAATATAGTCCTCACCTATATCAGTCCCCCCCCCCCCCCCCAGTTCTTATTTAGGTAGTGTACCTTCCTGCATATGTTCACTAAATCATTTATTATCTCTGGGCATTTTCTGTATTGCAAAACTCCCATCTTGGAATATTCATAATAATGTCATTCATTATGGAACAAAGTGTCATTTGCCTTTAAGCAACTACACAACGGTGGATAGAGTTGTTTTTGCTTCTCCTCGATATATTGTCACCAAGTCATGGGGAGTGGACTTGTATGTTCTGGTGAACTTGTGGGTGAAGCTGTCAGAGGCATGTGGTCCCAGGGGGACCTCCCAGGGTGGCAAGGTCATAGGGGAGGAACTAGGACAAGCACAAGCTGAGGTCCTTAACAGCAGAGTAGGTAGATGATAACATGGTACATGTTACAATGACAGTGAAAGCAGAATAAGCCTGCAACAGATAGGCCACTTATCATTGGGTTAACCATGCCATGGGATCTGGACCTCTTTCTGTGAAAACTGTGTGTTAATAGTGTGTGCACTGATCTCCACACATAAAACAAATTAATACACAGGTGTCTTCCAAGAAAAAGGAAAGAAATTTCAAAAAGCCCCATGGTGATCCACTCTGCCCACCCCATATGGGAAGGAGGCTAGAAAAGGTGTCTTAAACATAGTCTGGATTACTACATCCAGAGGGGTCACCACCATGTGGTCATAAAATAAAAAAATAAACATTGGAATGAAGAATATAAAGACATTGAATCTGCATTGAACATACAATGCAGTTTCAAACTGCATTATATGGCAGTGTAGATGGGATCTGAATCTATGATGCAATATGTTAGAGCTTTGTGTGGAATAGCAAATATCTCTGACTACATAACTTCAACTGATATTAGGAGAAGGGATTTCTGGTCTAAAGTAATGGTGACCAAACCTGTATTTTCCCCTCTCTCCCTGTTTACATGTTTTTTTGTGGTAAACAGTTGAGGATGAGAGAAACACAGTTAAAACACTTTATTTACTTAATGCCACACCTTACTTTTCTTTCAATATGGGACCAAAGCATATTATTTTGAAAACAATGAATGAAAATGGCCAAAAGGCAAATAGATTCAATATTCTGAAACATATCAAATAATACATTGAAAGTGAAACCACAGATGTAAACATTAGTTTTGTAGTATCGTGCAGTGCTATTATTACTGAACAGAAGTATTTAACTTATTGGATCATAAAACACTTTTCAGTGTTTTTCTGTAAAGCCTTAGTAAAAAACAAATTTCTACTCGTGTTTGCTAAAACAGCCTATTGTGCTCTGTAAAAATGCATGTGTTTTCTCTGTGTTATTTTCTTAACCACACAAGATTCTGACACCTGAATTTCATTGTCAATAATAGTGAATAGGTGCAGCACTTTTGTGTGGCAAATATTGAAAATATCAAATTTGCAGGCAGTCAACTGATTATACTGTGAGAAGGAAGTGGAGAATGTTGACAAAATTTTGTTCTCCAATCCCAGGTAAAGAAGTCATTATACTGTACCTGTTCCTTGGCCTCTAAAATGAGCCTGAATACAAATCAGTTAAATAGAAGCAAGGGTATTAGAAATCTATAATGAACCAGGTACTCCAAGTGGTCAATAAATTACAGTTTCATCCTTACTGTGCTCTATATTTCTGGCTGTAAAGTGTGGGACACAAAAATACCTCATAATCTGTCCAAATTGAAGCAAATGTTTGTATCATCAGGAGCAGAGACATGTCAGGTTGTATATCTTCACTTGACAAAAGGTGGCAATTTAATCTGACAAGTTTCCTGCCAATGAGGACAGCTTTAGGAGTTCAACCGTGGTGGTAAAGATTTGACATGTCACTGAGCGATGTTGTGCAGGAGCTTGACAATAAACTGAAACTTGCTAATGCAGTTTAGGATTGCTGTAAAAATTTATTAGAAACCAGAGAGTGTAAAATTACTATACTCCTAAAATCTGTTTCCTTTGCCTTGCTGAATATTTATGCAATGTTTAATGCACAGCACATGTTTAAAAACTTGTTTCCACACAGAGTAAAAAACCCTATTATAATGCTTGCAAAATAGCAAGAAATTCAGTGAAGTACCTGAGAATACAATACTTAGTGTTATTTTTTTCCTACCTTGTGGCAACAGGGATGGGATAAATAATCCTCAATTTCCATGCACTTCCATAATTACAGTGTTATATTATGAGAATGTAAAATGTTGGGAGGAAGAAAGATAAGTTTATGCTGGCATGGTGGGAAGCTAATATTGGGATAATCACTAAAACTGTGCCTTCTTCATCCATTTTAAAAGTGGAGTGCAAGATGCTGCCTCAACTACCAGTAATGCAGAAGCATAGTTATAATAGTGGGCTGTGTGGTGAAGACACTGCACTCCATTTATTTTCCTTTAATATTCAAATGTCTAACTTGGCAGAAATTTAAAACTTCAGTTGATCTTTAGGAAACACAGTTTATGCATCTAAAGAAAAGGTACAGACACAGTTATCAAGGGAATATGGACTCAACAAACGTAAGTGTTCAAAGTACGAATGTATATCTGTTAGTGCCATATACAAGCATAACGTGCGTTATAGTAAAAGGTGAAAGATTTATATGATCTGAAGAAGAAACCAGAGTATAGTGACTCTGGAATGGCGGCGAGACAGTCAAGCTTTGTTTGCTCTGGCAAACATCTGATTTTGTGGCTTCCAAGTGCCCAGTAATGGGTCAGGAAGGATATCTAGGCTAGATAAATTGAAGAGCCAGATAGCTGTGTAAACAAGAAGACACCAAAACACAAATGAACATGGCCATACAGCCTGAAAAACCTACACCAACACAAATGAGTTGGATTGCAGCTCTAAATCATAGCTATATCAACCTATGTTCCAGCAAGCTTTTTAAAAAAACCCTTTTTTTTCTATATCCCAACACCCCCGAAGATTTTAAAAGCCAGAAGGGAAAAAAAGAGGAAACCAAGAAGCTTGAAATTTGAAGTCTTAATCATGGAGGGAAGAGGGAGAAGATAAAAAGGTGAGACAATATGAAAAAAATACTACAGAAATATAACTAACAACAACTAGTATGAAGAGAACATTTCAATTATTTTAAAGAACACCTGGCTCTGAAACAAACCAGTAAGTAAGAATAATTAGTAAGCAGGCAACACTGATCTGAACTGTAAATAAGAGAAGATAAAAGAACAAGTGAGACAGCTATCTCGCAATATAAATGATCTCTAAATGGAATTATAACACAAGTATTTGGATAAATAATGTAAGAAGAATCTTACTTAACTGTGATTTATAATTTGCCAGTCTCAAGAAATGATGATTTGGGAAATTGACCTTGAAAAAGCTGTTTAGTCTAATCAGAAATGCCACTTCCTAAGAATTGGAGGAATCTGTTTTTCAACAGCCAGCAATAGAAAACATATATAGACCATCTAATCTTTTTAAAGACTATAAACTTTGCCAAGAGAAGGACAAGATAAAAGGATGACTGTATATTCAAAAGCAAATGGAAACAGAAATAATTCGACAATTTGAACTTTTAAAAAATGCCATGGAAATTGCAACAGCAAACTGGATAAATTACAAGATATATTGCACACTATAGATACACTGCATTACAAATTTGGAAGTTTAATACAGAAGAAAGCAACTGGTGAGGTATCAAAGCTGTATGATCCCCAATCAAAAGATTTACACCTACAAGATAATATTATACAGTTAAAACAACAACCAGCTCTACTAAGGTCCACATTCAGAAGGAATGGTGTCCGTCTATGAAAATGTCTAAAATTTGATAAAGATGTGGATTGAGATTGCATAACATGAAAAATAGGAACCAGAAACTACTGAGCAAGATACTGGAGGCAAACATTGAATGGGCTAGTGTGAACAAAACCTCAAGAAAGGGAAGTTTGAGAGATCTGGTCTTTGGGAGCTATCTGGGAAAATTTTAAAAACTGGACCATGAGAATATTATTCTACTGAGTGATTATGGTTAAATTTGAAGAGTTTTTGAACCCAAGAGTTCTACATGGAAAATATTGTTACTATTAATTTTGTATGTACATCCTTGTATTTTGTACTAAGCACCTACCCAACATTTAAGAAATTTTGTGAAACATCATTAACTAAACTGAGTGATAAATTAAATTGGGCTCCAATATTAAAGGAATGGAAAGTTTGGCTTTTAATCAAATAAATATATATTTAAAAACCATTAAAAAAACCAAGAGTTGTGGATGGAAAATATTATTACTATTAATATTGTGTGTGTACACACTTGTATACTTGTATTTTGTACTGAGCAACCACCCAAAATTTAAGAAATGTTGCAATACAGCATTAATTAATAAGATTGAGATGGGCTATAAAATGGATGTGTTATATAAAATGATATAAATTTGATGTAATACAAAAATAGATGAAGCATGATAATGATAAATTCACAATTTAAAATGCTGACTATGGCCTATAAAGCCCTATATGCCCCCGGCCCAGTTTACCTGTCTGAATGCATCTCCCTTTACGAACCACTGTGGAAACTAAGATCTTCTGGGGAAGCCCTGCTCTCAGTCCCACCACCATCACAGGCGTGTTTGGCAGGGACAAGAGACAGGGCCTTCTAAGTGATTGCCCCCCAGTTATGGAACTCCCTTCCTGGCAATATTAGATCAGCTCCCTCCCTCCTGTCCTTCAGAAGGATGGTAAAGACCTGGCTGTGGGACCAAGTCTTTGGAGCAGTGCAATGAGGCAAAATGGTGTCCTGAGATGGTTTTAAAGAAATTTTAATGTGAATACAAGTGATTTTAATGTTTTTATATATTTATGGTCTTATGTCCCAGCATTGAATGTTTGCCGTATATATGTTGTGCTCTGCCCTTAGTCCCCTGTGGGGTGAGAAGGGTGGGATATAAATGTTTTAAATAAATAAATAATAAAATGATTTAAATACTAACCTACTAATGATATAAATGAAAATGGTAGAATTTCCTTTATAGATGATAATAAATAATTTAAAGAAAAGATTTAATATGAAACAATCCACTATAAAAATTAAGATCAATTTTCATTGAAGAAGAACTGGAAAAATATATGAAGACTGGGAGACAATGTGAGAAGAACAAGGAGATACAACAAATGGACTGAAAATTAAAATTGATAGAATCTTCACTATTTTATGAGATGTGTGTTTAAGAAATAGAGATGAAGAGTTAGCTGTAACAATTATAACTTTATAAAAGAATTTCTCATACCCCAACAAACCACCTTCTTTGTTTTCTCCTTGAAACATATTAGACATTTGTAAAGATGAAATTAACCAATAACACATATATTGTCCCCATTTTTTTCTTTTCCTTCCCTTCTCCTCCCTTCCCCCCTCCTAATAAGCGTTTAATAAAAATTATTTGGGGGGGGGGGTGAAGATGTGCTATAGTACATGCGCATTTATATTTGTGTCTTATGTACAAAGTGAGTTTATTAATGACATCACCAGCGTTCACCTCAAAACTTAAAACTTAAGGTCCTGGGATGCACCTTGCCTGGCAACCTTCATTGTTATCCATACTCTGTTGTCCTTCTGATTGAACTATTGTAAAACAGTCATTCTTGAAAACAGTGCAGAAGCTTTGAGTGGTTCAGAATGTATCTGGTAAGATTCTTATCTGTTTACGTAAATCAGCTTATTTAAACTGCAGACAGCCCCAATTCCCTTCTTCAGGGGCACTGAAACTACCTAAGACTTAGTATAGGATACTAATGAATGACTGGATTATTGAACCAAACACTGGGCTTGTTGTCATGGGTAGTTTGGGACAAAGAAATCACAGGAGTATGTCCCTGGCAGTTTAGTTGTCTGTTGCATTAAGAGGAGATGTGGATAGACATCAAATCAACCTTTGGGGCAATGTTGTGTAAAAGAAATTGTATTTCTCATGCCTTTATATTATGAGGGATTCTCAAGTGCAAAAAGATTTGTAGGCAACAGGCACAACAACGGTCCCTTTGTCTTTTCATTAGTGGAGGTCTGTACTGTGAATAGAAGTGTTCCTACCTTTGGGATATCATCCTACATATACTGAACACTGCTTAATCAAATAATACATTACATGCAGTTTATTATTTAGTATCTACTTGTTATCCATTGCCAAAATGCCAGATAACCTCCAATGGTTGATGCAGATGTTGAATAGTATGGGTGATGAAAAGTACCATGGAGGACCATATAATTTGTATTGCACTTTGTTTTAAACTGTATTTTGTTTTATCTTATATTGTGAACTGTCTTGGGTCTCATATTATGAGAAAGGTGAGATAGGAAACAAAATAAAAATCCACAGTCAATGGAATGTGTACTTTCTTACTCTTCCCCTGCTACCGTTCTCTGTGGCATTTTTTCAGAGTGTTTCCAAGCATAAGAATTACAGCAGGGAGGGATATGATTGATTCTGGAGGAGGCAGCAGAATCCATCAGAAGTAAACAAATGGGTACTGGATAAAATTTCTAGGAGTACGGAGGGATTAGCTTTTAATTTTGCTATATTGGCTTTGTTCCTATGGCCATTATTTCACAGTGATGGTGTTTGTTGTGGTTGGCTGCCCAGCACAGTGAGACCAAATTATTGTCCATGTCTATCCCAAAATCCAAAGTGAATTTATACTCTAAATGTAAGAAAGTTTAAGGAAAACAGTTCAGAAAACACAAATAATTTTAGTTGGAGGAAAATATAACTTCAGTCTATTGAAGAGGAAATAGTATTTTGGACAGTGGAAATGGCATGTGCTAGTATGTTGTCTGAACTCATGTATCTAGAAATAACTACTTCAAAAATATATTGTAGGGTTGGAAAAGGTGCAAAAAAGTTCAAGCAAAATTATGTCAACTCATATAAAATTACCGTATATATTCAAGTATAAACTGACCCAAATTCAAGCCAAGGCACCTGATTTTACCACAAAAACTGGGAAAATGTGATTGACAATGGATGGATTTTGAATTATGAAGCTGGACTTGGACTTGTCTCTTTGTAAATTGTCTTTTTAACTTATGATGATGTTTTAATTAATGTTTAACTCTGTTTTTATTTTTGTTGTTGGCATCTAATAGTTGCTGGTTGTAAGCTGCTCTGAATGCCCCTGTGGGAATGAGAAAGATGGGATATAAATGTCTGAAATGAATAAAATAAATAAATAAAACATATGAACTCATGTACAAACTGAGGGTGGGAAATGCATTAACTACTGGTAAATTTCAAAATAAAAATAGATACCAATAAAATTACATTAATTGAGGTTAATAGGTTAAATATTTTTGGGTATTTATCATATTGCAAAGAAAAACAGTAAACTAACTCTGTAAATAGACAAGTAGGGTCAATAAAAACAATATGGTATCAACAATAACTTAACGACGACGACAACAACAACAACAATAACAGTAACAACTACTACAACAATAATACTTTTGGGTTTGGGTTTTTTGACTGTGCAGACTAAGCAAGGGAGCTGATGAAACCACTGATCATATTCTTGGCTGCTGCAAGAAAATTGCACAGATGGACTACAAATAGAGGCACAACTTTGTGGTCCAAATGATTCATTGGAACTTATGTCATAAGTACCACCTGCCAGTAATAAAGAACTGGTGGGACCATAAACTTGCAAAGGTAGTGGAAAATGAACATGCAAAAATACTCTGGGACTTTTGAATTCAGACTGACAAAGTTTTGGAACACAATACACTAGACATCATGATTGTGGGGGGGGGGGGGGAGTTTGGATTATTGATGTTGCCATACCAGGTGACAATCAAATTGATGAAAAACAAAGGAAAAACTCAGTCATTATCAGGACCTCAAAATCAAACTGGAAAGGCTCTAGAATAATCCTGTACAGGTGGTCCTAGTGGTAATCGGCACACTGGATGCCATGCCTAACAATCTCAGCCGGCATTTGAAAACAGTAAACATTGACAAAATCATGATCTGTCAACTGCAAACGGCCACCTTGCTTGGATGTGTGCGCATCATTCGAAAATACATCACACAGTCTTAGACTCTTGGGAAGTGTTTGACTTGTGATTTTGTGGGTTTTTTTGTGGGTGTTATCTTCAGAGATTCATTTCCTGAGGTAATTATCTGTGCTGTAACAGTTAAGACTTGAAACCCGGAAGTTTTTAAGATCTCTTCTCAAACGTAACCACAAGCTTTTGATACCAGAACTTTACTGAAATCATCAAGCATTTGTACCTGAAATATTCAAGTCTGTTCAAATAAAACTTACATCAGCCTCAGTGTGAATACCTTTGTGGTCTAAGTGTTATTCCAGTCATCTTTTAACAGCCTCTAAGAAATCCATAGTGACACGGAGTGTGTTACTAAACCACCTTTCAATAGTACCTCAGTAATATTGGTGGCAGGAGAAACCTTTTAAAGAATCATTTTTAAGTCTCTCAGTTCCAGTGGTTCCCAGTACCTAGCTTTTAAATCTACAGTTGGTTCAACAACAATTCTCCCTCTATATTTCAGCGAGCTAGCCAGTAGTGGTGGTGTGCATTGTTATCATTTGGCTGAGCAGTCCTGCTGATCGTTATAACTGATTGGCAAGCAGTTCGATTCATTATAATTAGTGTGGCAGCGGTGTGATAGGTTATACTAGTCATGTCTATACAGTAGAGTCTCACTTATCCAACATAAATGGGCCAGCAGAATGTTTGATGAGCAAAAATGTTGGATAATAAGGAGGGATTTAATATGTCACTATGTTGATATCCTGGTATTGTTGTGTTTTCATATACATCTTAAAAGAGAATCCTGCACACAGCTGCTATAGAATTTCCAAAGAAAGAAAGAAAGAAAGAAAGAAAGAAAGAAAATTCAAGTGTACAAACAGAAGTCTTCATTGTTTCTGTGTTTCAGGATGTATGTTTAGCAATAAATAGAGAGATACTTAATTATGCTTCTAAGACACCCAAAATAACACATAGGAAAAATGCTATACTAAATCCCTTATCGGTAATTTACCATTTTTAAAATGGTCTCTGTGTCAGTTGTGGGCAAAATGAACAACCTTGTCCTGTTCCCAGGGGTTTCTAAAAAGCCAAGAGCACTGAACAGCAGAGCATGAAATCAACATTTAAATGTTTTCAATTCACATTATTCATTTCTGTCTAAGAAAGAAACACCTTTTGATTTTTTTCCTTCTTCAATCATTAAAGGAAGATGTGCATAAGCTGAATGGCTATATTAGAAAGCAAAGAAAAGGAACTGATTTACATAGCATTTGGGAAGCTTTTGATTTGTCTGAAATTATATGATAAACAATGGACCGTGTCTCCAACATAGCAGCTCTTGGTAATGTCAGACTTAAAAGAAACAGCCATAGCACTTTCTAGAAATACAATCTTTTGTTTCCTATATTTTCTATTGAAACTTTCTGCATAATTTCTCAAAAAAAGAAAACCCAAACTCAAATTGTTATCAAGTATAAAAATGCAAAATAATTCTGCATACCGATAACGGAAGAACTTCACAATGCTGTAACTGACAGTTTATTGATTCTTAATGAAATGTTAATTCTTTGCATATTGAACAAACAATATAGCTGTTGCAATAATTCTGTTGTAGTTCATCAAATTTGTCATTAATGTGTTACAGATGTATCTAGCTTCAAAGCACCATGCTGGAATATATAAGAAAGATGGTAGGTTGCTAACCACAAAATGGGGAAGAACTTTAGGTGCATTACCACCAGAGCTTAGTCAAATTTAGAGATGTAGAAATGATCAAACAATAAAATGTTAATTTTTATTTTGAGCAATGAACAACCGTGCATTGACCATATTTAACAAAGCCATGAGACTTTTAGCTAGATGCCATGTTATCTGGATAACTCAGAAATACTATTTCTATCAATAATTCTTAATGATACTGCCTTGTTTTGGTTGTAGTGGATTTGCATATTACTACCATCCCAAACTATAGAGACATGATCATAGTCAATGAATACAGAAATGCGAATATACCCTGGTGTGTATTAGAAATGTCTAGGACAGGAGGGGAAACCCTATAGTGGAAATAACATGTTTTTACTAACATCTGAACTTTGGGGGAAGGAGGGGGGTATTGTAGATAGATGATAGTTAAGAGCTACCACTTCCCCAAATTCTGAGGCATTTCTCATTTGAAGGAGCCCAGAGAGAGGGGGGAGGGGAGAACTACATGCTGCATTACATGTAGACACAGAGCTCTCGGTTATAGAGAAGAAAATTATTTTAGACCATTGGAGGCAAGTTTTAATTGTTTGTTACACTGTTAAATTCAGAATTTGATTTTTATGAGATTGACTCATCAAATATCTAAACTTAATATTGCAGAATTAAATGAAACATAATTTGCATCTCACCTGTGTTGAATTTCATCCAAATCCATCTCCACCCCCCCCCTCTCTCTCTGTCTGTCTTTCACACACATGTGTGTATGCAGAGGCAGCTCTAGGTAATTTTCAATGGTAAGCAAACAGTATTTTGGTGCCCCCCCCCAACCAATCATTGATATATATTTTCTGTTTGTCGTGGGAGTTCTGTGTGCCATATTTGGTTCAATTCCATCATTGGTGGAGTTCAGAATGCTCTTTGATTGTATACATCCCAGTAACTACACTTGCCACACTTGCTCCCTTGCCTGGCCCACTTTGGGTCCGGAGGCGTGCCTGAAGATTGAATGTTTGATGCACCAAAAGTCACCTCTTCTCCTGACTTTCTCCTCAGCCATTGGGACCAAGAGAGAGAGAGAGAGAGAGAGAGAGAGGTGGAGAGGTGGAGATGCCCACCTTTCCTGAAGGTAGGCGCAAAAACAAAGGAGGGAGCGGAGGTGGGAGATACCTCCAGCCAGAGGGGCTCTCTCTCTCTCTCTCTCTCTTGGTCCCAATGGCTGAAGAGAAAGTCAGGAGAAGAGGTGACTTTTGGTGCGCATGCTGGGGTCTTCAGACACGCCTCCGGACTGCCACAAACAAACAAACATTTGCTGATGGACTGCCACAAACAACATTTTGAAGATGACACCAAATTAGGGGGGAAAGCTAACACTAATTAGATCTGACAATCAAAATTTTGCACAGCCCTACTATTTAAACAACAGGAAGAACAAATGCAAAGAGCTGAATTGGCAATGATCTTTTAAAACATATTAATAAATGATCTGGTGGAGACATGGTTTGTTTATAACTTTACATTGTTTAAGGTAATGGTGGGAGAAAAATCCAGATTTTGAATAATTTTTTAAAAGCTTGAGAAATAGGTAGTTAAACAGCAAATAAGATTCAGTGTAAATAAGTGTAAGGTGATGGACAATAATACAAAGAATACCTTAACATATTGATAGGAAATGAGCTTGCCCCAACTTCCCTAGAAAGGAATGGTGGGCTTGAAGTATAAGTTGCATGAAAATGACAAATCATCTCCTGTAGAAAAAGATGAAACCCCCTGATGAACACAATTAGAAAGGGAATTGAAAGCAAAACTACTAGTACCAGTTTCTGTGCCAAACCTAAGAAACCCTCTTTGAAAAGATGTCACATTGGGGAGGGGGCAAGATTGTTTTCTGCCACTCTGGAGACCAGAATGCAGAACAACGGATTCAAATTGCAGGGGAGAAAATCCACCTAAGCTTTGGGAATAATTCCCTGAGAGTAAGAGCTGTTCAGCAATGGAATATGCTGTCTCAAATCAAATCAAATCATGGTGGACTTCTCCTTCTCTGGAGGCTGGATGGCCATTTGTCAGGGGTGTTTTGATTGTGTGTTCCTGAATGGCAGAAAGGGGTTGGACTGAATGTCCTGTGTGGTCTCTTTCAACTCTATGATTCTATGAAATTGACAACTTAAAGGCCTATGCATATATATACATGTTTTTTTTAAAAAAAACATTAAAAAATCTTATTCATCATAATCAAAAGTGGATCTTTGTTCATGTGGTTGTGAGCCCCCCCCCCTCTTTTTTCTGAATATTTTATGCTTTCTCTGATTTTCAGAGGATTCAAGGGCAGGAAATTAGTTTTGGAACATTTTGCAGTTTTCCAGCCTCTCTGCTTGCAAGAATAGCCATATATTTCAAGGGTAACTTTGTCATTATGTTTTGCAAGAGAGAGGGAAGGAGTGGGAGTAAGAAAGGGAAAGAGAGAGAGAGAGAGAGAAGGTAATTCTTTGCAGAGTGTTAAGTGCATTTCAGCCTGGTATACCTAGACTATTACATGGTGATATTTTTAATATTATGGTTTCTGATAAGTGTAGCTTATATGGAGGCATAAATATACAAAAAATGTTAATTCTTTTTAGGATGAAAACACAGTCATGCAAAAAGAAGCACAACCAAGCCACTGAACCGAATAAATAAAGCCCAGGACAGACTTGGGACTTTAAAAACCTATCTAGGTGAATCCAGGCTTGCAAATTGAAATTATTCTGTTAGATAAAGTGGCTAAAATGGTGTCTATGGCAGAAACACTTGTGCACACAACCTATGCCAGGCAGCCAATATTCATTAGCAGCATCTGTGGAGTGCCATGTTTGAAAGGCAAACAGAAGACACCTCTGCCAGTACCCACTTCTCACTTCCTGCCAATCACATGGCAGCACCTTTATTGTGGATTAGGATACCGAAACCATGGAGCAGCTTTTCATTTGATAATGTTTGCTTTTAGCAGCCAAATGATTTGTTTTGGCTTTCAAGCAAAATGTCCATCCAGATTTGACTACTGAAGCTTGGGTTGCCTTTCTAGATAGCATTTCATTCTTCTCTTTTTCTGCCCTCTTTTGTATAACATCATGGCTAACATGACACAATGATTGTTAAGTCTGCTACAAACAGGGTTGTCCCCTCTTCTCCAATTACTGTGGAATCTGTTAGCCAACATTTCACATAAACACCTAGATAGAAACAACAATAATAATAAACTTTATTTGCAACACACCCTATCTCCCCAAGGGGACTCAGGGTAGTTTCCAGAAAATGATGGCAAACATTCAAAGCCATAAAAAAAAAAATAACCCCAAGAATAAAACATCTATAACAATTACAATAGGTACTTCAAACATTAAATAAATAAAACATGCAAATCTAATTAGGCAAATTAAGTAGCAACTAATTAGTTTACAAACAGTTAAAAATAACTAAGCCATTTTATATAATTTATTTGCCACCTGTAAACCAGGGCAAGGTGCCATGTTCTAGTCAAAATTGCTAATCCTCCTCCTCTCCATAGGCTAGAGAACAAAGATATGTTTTTTAGTAGTTTTTGAAAAGAGAGGAGGGAAGGGGCCATTTTTACTTCCTTAGGAAGGGAGTTCCAAAGGTGGGAGGTGATCACAGAGAAGCCCCTCCCCCTTTAGTCCCCACCAGCAAGCTTGTGCTGGGGGTGGGACTTAGACTGCAGTGCCTCCTCTGACTGCAGTGCCTGGGCTGATTTATATATGGAGATATGGTTTATTAGATAATCTGGGCCTGAACTCTTTAGACCTTTTATAGTTAATGACCAGCACTTTGTAGCCTGGAAGCAGACTACTGCTGCAACATGGGAGCTTCTGCAACATGGGAATAGTTCTCTCCTTTCCCCTCTCCCTGTTAGTAACCTGGCTGCCGATCTCTGAACCAGTTGAAGCTTCCAAACTATCTTCAAAGGTAGCTCTACATAGAGGGCATTGCAGTAGTCCAAATGGGCTGTGACTAAGGTGAGGATTACCATGGCCAGATCTGGCATCTCAAGGTATGGGCACATCTGGTACACAAGTTTTAAATGTGTGAAGGCACTCCTGGCCACCACCAACACCTGAGATTCCTAGGTCAGCGATGAATCCAGGATCACCCCAGACTGCGGTCCTGCGTCTGCAGGGGAGTATAACCCCATCCAACACAGGCTGTAACTCTGCACCCTGATCTGCTTTCTGACAGACCAGGAGTACCTCTGTCTCATCTGGATTTAATTTCAACTTGTTAGCCCTCATCCAGTCCATTACTGATGACAGGCACCAGTTTAGGACCAGAACAGCATCCTTGGCTTCGGGTGGAAAGGAGTAATCAAGTTGGATGTTATCAGCATAAATTTGACACTGATCCCAAAACTCTGGATGATCTCTCCCACTGTTTTTGTGTTGAACAACATGTAGGACAGAATTGAACTCTGAGGGACCCCACAGCCACCGGCATCATAAGCATGGCTGGTGGGGATGAGAGGGGGTGCCTTCTCCATGATCACCCCCAAACTGATCAGTCCCAAGCAACATTTAGCTGTTGTGGAACTGATCCACTTAAATACTGACATGAGTGGTCAGTGTAGGTGAGCCCATGATGGCATGAGTTATTAATAAGAAACAACATACAAGCTAGGAGATGTTGCAGCAGCTTTAATTGAAGCAAGTAATTAAATGGAAGGAGGAAGAGGGAGAACTAAAAAAGCAACTAAAAATTGGAATGAAAAAAGAATTAACTGGGACTATCCCTGCCAAATTTGGGGTCCTTCTATACATGCATTTTAACCCAGGTTGAATTTGGTTAAAAGGGGGAGTGGCTAAATAATGTTTAGCCAAAATGCAGGAGTAATCAAGAGGAATTGGATCAAGGGCTGGAAACCACATATTTAAAGCTTGCCCTTTCCATGCCTGTATATCCCTGCAGGCATGGAAAACACATACTTTCCTTCCCTCCCCTGTCTGGACTCACAAGCGTGGGCATGTCTGTCAAGTCCAAAACAGGTGATCAGCCAATCAGCTGTTAAACACAGGCACATATGGTTAATGGAAGCAGAAAGGAAAAGGAAATACAAATTCTGTCTTTTACACTTTGTAATCTTAAAGAGAGCTTAACTTAAGAATTGGGAGAAGATAGAGATTTAAAAAAAAAACATTGCTCTGTTATGAGCTTCTTAAAAAGCATTCCACCAGATGTCCACCGTCCACCCTCCATTTTAATCCAGATCAAAAGACAGCTATGAGGACAGTGGGGAACGATGTACCAGAATGCAGTTTTCCCTGTCTGGACTACCTCTCAGTTACCACATTTTTAAAAATTCAATTCACTGTCTTGTGTTTTAGGGCTGTCTGGAAGCACCCTTGGATGGTCGAAGGGTAAGCTTTAAATTGAACTCCTCAGTATGGTTTATTTATTTATTTATTTATTTATCTACCATATTTATATGCTACCCCTCTCAACCCAGAGGCGACTCGAGGCAGTTTACAGTCAGCAGTCAATGCCCAAAAACAACATAAAATACAGTTAAAAATATAGCATATAATATAAAACATATGAAAGCAATAAAACAATAAAAACTATAAAACACAAGTCCTCAGCATCTCATCACTAAAATCATTTTCCGTCACATCGTCCAATTGTTCCGTGGATCTCAGTTAGTCTGTTACACTGTAGCTGCAAATGCCTGCTAAAAACAGTCAGGTTTAGACTCTTTCAAAATGTTAGGAGGGAGGGGGGCAATCTAATATCCCTAGGGAGGGCATTCCATAGCTGAGGGGCCACTGATGAGAAGGCCTAATCTCTTATTCCCACTGCATCTGCGAAGGGGATGGGACCAATAGCAGGGACTCTTCAGACGATCTTAAGCACCTGTATGGTTCATAAGGGGAGATGTGTTGGGACAGGTAAACCGGGCCAGAACCCTTTAGGGCTTTAAAGGCTAAAGCCAGCACTTTGAATTGTGCCCAGTAGCAAACTGGCAACCAGTGGATCTGATGCAACAGAGGAGTTATATGCTACCTGAGCACCGCTCCTGATAACAACCTGGCTGCTGCCCATTGGACCATTTGAAGCTTCCAAACAGTCTTCAAAAGCACCACCATGTAGAGCACATAGCAGTCGTCTATATGGGATGTAAACAGAGCAAGGACTACCGTGGCCAAGTCCTTCCCAAGGTATGGGTGTGGCTGGTGCTCAAATTTTAACTGTGCAAATGCTCCTCTGGTCAGTGCCGAAACCTGGAGTTCCAGGCTCAACGATGAGTCCAGGATCACACCCAAACTGCTAACCTGCGTCTTCAGGGGGAGTGTAACCCCGTCCAACAGAGGCCCTGTTCGGCCTTTTGACCAACTAGGAGTACCTCTGTCTTGTCTGGATTCAGTTTCAATTTGTTCACCCTCATCTAGTCTGACACAGTGACCAAGCACCAGTTCAGGACCTGAACAGCCTTCTTAGTAGCAGGTGGGAAGGAGTGACAGAGTTGGACGTCATCTGTGTATAGATAACACCGCACCCCGAAACTCTGGATGACCTCCCTCAGCGGCTTCATGGAGATGTTAAACAACATGGGAGACAGTATTGAGCCCTGAGGAACCCCACAAGCCAATGGATCTTCCAATAACACCATCTGGGAGTGACCTCTAGAAAGGATCGGAGTCACTGCAAAACAGTACCTCCAAGGCCCATTCCTGCGAGGCGTCCCAGAAGGATACCATGGTCAACGATATTGAAGGCTGACATGTGCTTGCTTTTAGTTTGCAGCATACACTGGATATCATTTTAGAATAAATATTTACTTGTTGTTCATTTGTTCAGTTGTTTCTGACTCTTCGTGACCTCATAGACCAGTCCACGCCAGAGCTCCCTGTTGGCCGTCACCACCAATTAAAGGAAAAAGGCAAATTGATTTGAGAGTAATGGATATGGGTAATAATAATCACATGTTCTCAAAGTCTTTTACAAAAGACAAAAGAGCTCCCTGTCGGCCATCACCACTCCCAGCTCCTTCAAGATCAATCCAGTCACTTCAAGGATGCCATCTATCCATCTTGCCCTTAGTCAGCCCCTCTTCCTTTTTTCTTCCATTTTCCCCAGCATAACTGTCTTCTCTAAGCTTTCCTTTTCTTCTCATGATGTGGCCTTCATCTTTGCCTCTACTATCCTTCCCTCCAATGAGTAGTCGGGCTTTATTTCCTGAAGTATGGACTCGTTTGATCTTGTTGTCCAAGGCACTCTCAGAACTTTCCTCCAACACCACAGTTCAAAAGCATCGATCTTCCTTTGCTCAGCCTTCCCTAAGATCCAGCTCTCACATCCGTAGGTGACTATGAGGAATACCATTGCTTTAACTATGCAGATCTTCATTGCCAGTGTGATGTCTCTACTCTTCACTATTTTATCGAGATTGGACATTGCTCTCCTCCCAAGAAGTAAGTGTCTCCTGATTTCCTGGCTGCAGTCTGCGTCTGCAGTAATCTTTCCATCTAGAAATACAAAGTCTGTCACTGCCTCCATGTTTTCTCCCTCTATTTCCCAGTTGTCAATCATTCTTGTTGCCATAATCTTGGGTTTTTTTATGTTTAGCTGCTACCCAGCTTTTGCACTTTCTTCTTTCACCTTGATTAGAAGGCTCCTCAGCTCCTCCTCACTTTCAGCCGTTAAAGTGGTGTCATCTGCATATCTAAGGTTGTTAATGTTTCTTCCAGCAATTTTCACCCCAGCCTTGCATTCGTCAAGTCCCACACATCGCATGATGTGTTCTGCATACAACTTGAATAGGTTGGGTGAGAGCATACAACCCTACCCTACGCCTTTCCCAATCTTTACTATCTGACTCCTTTTAACCACATTGCTAAGTGATTGTGAAGGTCCTAAGCAAACCAATACCTTGTCCAATCCTCTGTTGCATTTACATAATATAGCAAAAGTTCAAATAGGAGGGAAAAGTTCTAGTGCTTGCAAAGAAGGGAAATGTATACCATTTCAGGTCTATCTATACACAAACTACTTTCCTATCCTGTCCCTTATATATGGAACACACTTTTATGAAATAGCAACAAACTTTATGGTGTTTTCCACCACTCATTTTAGTGTTGTCATAAAAGTTGGTTTCCCTGTATACCTGTAAAAGTCATAATTTGCCACAGGCTGAGTGGTGTTATTTGTACCATTATTTTTGGTTCACCATGATTTCTTATGAGTCTTTGGGCATATTTACTTCCCAAAGTGAATCCCTGTAGATGACACAGGTATAGGGCTGACTTATGTATGGGGAGCTTGCTAGAGGGACAAAACTTGGGGGTTTTCCCCCCCATTAGATCTTATTTCAATCTAATTGCACATTTCAAGAGAAGTACAATTTAAGGCTCATGTAGACTGCAGTGTCCCAAACAATATCAATAAACAGAATCTCTTCTCAAAGACATGAGATATCAGCATAATTGTAATCATGCTTTCTTCCTATTTTGTTTCTGGTGTGTGTGTGTACATGTTTGTGAGTGCATTTGTGAAATACATAAGGGATGTTTTTGAGTTAGCTGATAAATGCAAATCCAAAATCATTCAGACTCCAATGCTTTACCTTGATGCTCATTTGAGAATAAATTGTTTCATCTGATAAAACAACCCCAGAAACATTAATTGAGCCTTTCTGCTAGACCTGGCAGACTGAGAATTAATTTTGAGCATTACCACATTTAAATATCAAATATGTGAATGTTTTATTTACAGATTATCTTCGAATCCGTTGTCCATGTGCCATGATATGTTGGCATCTGTCTTGGTTAAGCTCAGGAGAATGTAATCTTTGCATGGGTATTTATTTCACGTATAGCTCATGGATCATTTCCCTATGGCAGAAGAAGCCTGATTTCAGGTTCCGCAGTTATAATATGCTTCCAAAGGGTTGTTTTAAAACTCTTCTTTGGACCTGGGCCATATGTGATCTATAAAGAGCTTTATCCGCTTCCTTTTATGAAGGTTAATATAGCTTGCTACAGATAGACTGCAACAACATTTATAGGAATCAGCTGGAGAATAAATCTTCATTGCGATTCAAAAAGCCTTATTAGCATAATCCGAGGTTTGAATGAAACTGTGGGAAATTAGTTAGTTTCTATGGTTGTTGTTGTTGTTCATTCGTTCAGTCGTCTCCGACTCTTCGTGACCTCATGGACCAGCCCACGCTATATAATATTATTTGCACCACGATATGGCCATACTCTTCATTCTGCATGACAGTATACCCTTCATTCTGCTTGATAGTAGCCATGAAAAAGAAATAAAGCAGCATGAAAGTGTGATAGAGTTCACCATGATTTAGGTTTGTTGCTACCTTAGTTTCATGTGTAAGTAATGAACCGTGGAGTTGATGGGATTTAGACAAGAAAGCACAATTCATCAAGTGTCTGATAGCAGTGCCACTTTATATGTGGGGACATGTCTAGCTCATGTTATGTATTTTCTCAACCATTATTGCATTATATAGAAATCTTTCCTACCATCCAGATGACATGGAAAAGGGCACAGGTCTTTGCTAAACACTTTACTCCCAACTTCCATGAATATTCATATTCTACAACTCAGTGGTGTTTTCTGTTCTAATCAGCAGACCCTTCCCCTTTCATCTCACATATGTGTTCAAAGGCAGTAAGTTTTCATATCGTTGCTGCTGCCATAGATTGGTTCATGTTAGAACAGACATATCTGTAAAGACCATGCCAAATACATTTTATGTATTTCCACATAGATTAGTGTACATACACTGCAATTTATGGGCACAGATATGGACCCCTTTTTTCTTTATGAGCATACAGTGGGCATCCGCTGCTTCTTATCAACTAATAGTTATTAGTGGTGTGCAAAATTTCATTTGAAATTTGAGGAAGATGATGAAGCCGGAGTGGAGGAAGAAGTTCTGCTTTTTTCCCTCAAAGGAGGCAGTGAGGGAGGCCAGGGAGGGAGGAATGCCTAGATGGATAGCCAAGCAAGAAGGAAGTTCCTCCACCCATGATTAGCCCAGAGAAAGGCAGAAACCACACTCACATTGAGACTTTAATGCAGAATGCAAGCAGAATTCTAGGAAATGTAGTTTAGGGTGGGGGCCTTTTGAATTCTCTGACACTGGAGTCCTCACCTTCCCAAGCTACATTTCCAAGAATTTTGCTTATCACCTTGTGCCTCCTCCTCCTCCTCCCTTAAAGTTTTAGTGCACATTTATATAATAAAAATGTAACAAAAATCATTATAGTTATGATACAGGCCCCTTAATAGACTTCATAACCACTTTAGAAACTATTCATCCCCTCCACTTAATTGAGTAATGAGTATTGAAACTTTTTTTTCATTGCTTGCACAGGTCTATTCAGACCCTGGGAAGAATTAGGGTACTGAGCTTAAATACAATTAAATTACTTTTTTGTTTACTGTTCCACCTTTTGTTGTGAGTTTCCAACTCTGTTCTTGCCAAGAATAGGGCACCTGTAAAAGTTAGCTCATGGGATAGAACACTATCCTCATTCGTTTCCCCCACATACCCACCAAATGTGGACCCAAGAAACATCCATAAACATCAAATCGAGCATTGAAAGTTTGTAAAAGTTCCCGCCAGACTCACAGCCCAATCAGTGGCAGTGACAGACAGCTTGCCTCAACCAATCAGCGCATGGATCCTAGCTTATTGGATAAAATAAAGTTAGAGATTTTATTTAAAAAAAAATAAAGATGAAAAAAACAAGGATTCTCTTTATTTATTTAAGGTTAATTTTCTAACATTAATTAAATTTAAAAGTTATGATAAATATTTCTCTAAGGAGAAGTGAATCCTTCTAAGTGGATTTCCAGCTGTACAATTCCTCTATATTCTGCAGTATGGATATATTTATCTTCAGTATCAAATAACCTTGGGGTTAGGGGACAAGATAAGCTACCACCTGAATCCTTCTATGCCAGCAACTATCCATGAAGATGGCATATGCTTATTTATTTGCTTATCTGGCACATTGATATCCCACCCTTCTTTTATCATGGAGCTTTCACATAATTCAAATTCAAAATATCCTGGTAGGCTCTCAGAAACTATGGCTTTCTTATCTCAGGAGCCACTAGATGTACAGCATTTCAATGTTTAAAAAATGAGGCATGTGCAAACTGAGCCATTTTGTGCAAACCTGTTTTCATTCAGGTCCTGAGCACTATTTATAGGTACGCTCTTGACTTTAATATGAAAAGTTGTAAAACTGCCTAAAGGTATAAACAATGTTGGAAATGCAGCCAAACACAGCTGGCCGTGAATTATAAGTGTGCTGTGCCCTTTTGAAAGCAAACCGGTCACCAGAATTGGTTGTCATCTAGTGTGTGTATGTTTGTTGCTGCAGGAAGTTTGTTCAGTTTGCATTCCAGTTTTTCCAATGCAATTCCAAAAAAACAGCTCATAGCAATAATAAATTGAAGCCAGAGAGGGCTTTCAGATTATTTTTATTGCATAATTATGTAGATAAGAATTTAGATGTAAATATATGCCCCACCCCAATACATCAGACAGAGAGTAAATTTAACCTCTCCTTTCCTATTTTTAATGGTCACTGTGGAATATTAATATATTGCAGTACTAAGCAAATTCATTACAGAAAATGTCATGTTTTTCCAGAGTCAGTTTATAGGGGAAATGCACTTCAGCACATTTAAACTACTACTACTAATACTGGTTCAGTCAGCAAATCAACCACATTTCCGATGACCAGACAAAGTGAAAGATAGGAAAGGACTCAAAAAAAGCTCCTCCTCGCAGGAAATTCACAAAGGCCTTAGAGGTACCAGATAAGAGATCTGCCAAGAAAGGTGTAACTTCAATGATCTCTTATGAGACTTGTTTTATGGAGCTATTCTTGCCTTGATAGACCTTTTCCTAAAAGTTGCCTAGGGCTCACCTTGATGGATTTGTACATATAGCAGGATATCACTACCTGTATATTTATTTGGGTAACTGAAATTTCAGTGGATACTCTGCCCACATGGTTGCCACTAGCTATGAGTGTTTTCACGATCCCAAAAAATCCAGCAGTATCCTTCCCCAAAAGTTTCCAGAAATTGTTAAAAAGTTTTTTTTTTCTGACTTAGGATTTAATCACACAATATTGATTTCATCGCAACCACTTCTTAAAGCAAACAGAAACAAGCTATTACTGAAACATTCACTTTCAAACATCCTCTTTATCAGTATTTTGGTACTACGTGGTTTAGTGTTGTTCCGGCTACCAGTGTTCTGAACAATGGCTCTAACTGGTGCATGCAATTTTGTAAAATATATTTTTTCTTCATTGTGACTGTGCAACTGTGCAGAGGGTAGTAGAATTATGCTTTCTGAAGTATGTGGCTACCCAGAAATATCACAATGGCACCAGGAGAAGACTTTATACATGGGTTCAGTAGTGTTACAGCAACATTATTTGGGTTATTGGCACTTTTTCTCATGAATGCAGAAAGGTGCATAAAAACACGAAGCTGCTATGGGAATGCATCATTATTGTATGATAAATTCCCCTGACACTCACAACCATCATCATTATCATCATCATGCTACAATTGTGATTTGGTAACCTCTAATGATATAGTTCTAAGTAACCTCCAAAATGTGCTTCTCAGTTTCCTATTTATAGCAATGTTATTTAGTTAATACTTCTATTTCTGATTTAATGACTTCTATGTGGGGCTCTAATGAACTCTACATGGAGTGTTCAGAAGGTGCAGCCAGTGCAAAATGCAACAGCAAATTGGAGTCAGTTCATATGTATTCTATCTTATAATCATTGCACTGGCTTCCAATTTGCTCGCGTAAGCTGCTAGTTTTGACCTACAACACCCTAAACAGCTTGGGGTCAAGATATGCAAAAGTTTGCCCCCTCCCACATGAGTCTATATGAAATTTGAAATCCTCAAAGGAGGTTTTACAACGTATAGAAGTATTTCATAACATTAACTTGATGTGTATTCCTAACAAAGATTTCTATAGACCTTATCTCATGGGCAGGAGGGAAGGGGAGAGTGGAGGAAAGCATCCTTAATAGTGAGGGAGTTCCCCAATGGAAAGAGTAAAGGAAGTCAGTGCTTCTTTTAAGTTTCTACTAGGATGGAGTAGGCTCTTACTTTTTGCCCATTTATTCAGAGGAGAGGATGCTCCTTCTTTATTTTATTTTATTTTATTTTATTTGGATAAGAGTTAAAGTATAATATTCAAACCAAGTATTTTGGGTTGATTACTTGAATGCAACATGGTCCCATTTTGTCAATTGCATGGATCTCTTTCATTCATATGGATATGGAAGTAAGCTTATTTCTCTGTTCATTCCATTGGTGACATTTCATTACAGCATTGTAAAACAACTTATCTTGAGTTACCTTAGTTACTTCATCTCTTTGCAAAAACATTGTCAGCAGAAAGAAATCTAAAGTAGCTGTGATGAGATAAGTGCACGAGTAAGGAAATGTTGTCAAACAGACAATTTCCTAGTTGATCATTGCAAAGAGCTTTGAGACAGAAAAGTGCTAGAATAAAGCTGAAATATTTGTTTCCCAACAGATACAAGAGTCAGCACACATTTCCCCTTTGGATTTCAGTTTAGTTACAAAAGATTTTACATTAGTTGTCGTTTCAAATATAAGAAAATGCAAAGCTAAAACTGCTTTAATGAAATATGTGTGTTTATTTCCCATTTTGTAAATTATTTTACTGAACACTAAGAAAACAAGTTTATGATAGCCATGTATAAATATGTGAGAGGAAGCCACAGGGAGGAGGGAGCAAGCTTGTTTTCTGCTTCCTTAGAGACTAGGACGCGGAACAGTGGCTTCAAACTACAAGAGAGGAGATTCCATCTGAACATGAGGAAGAACTTCCTGACTGTGAGAGCCGTTCAGCAGTGGAACTCTCTGCCCCGGAGTGTGGTGGAGGCTCCTTCTTTGGAAGCTTTTAAACAGAGGCTAGATGGCCATCTGTCAGGGGTGATTTGAATGCAATATTCCTGCTTCTTGGCAGAGGGTTGGACTGGATGGCCCATGAGGTCTCTTCCAACTCTTTGATTCTATGATTCTATGATTCTAAGTGATGGTCACTATCATATTATAGCATGCTAAAAACATCACTGACTTTTCCTAACATCAGTAAAGGTTCAGCGAAAAGCTAATAACCACTGTACGTACCAAAGCAAGAATGCAATATCATTCTTTTGCCCTGCAGTGGTAGGCATGGCAAATAGGCCTGGGTAACAACGGAAAAATTTGTTTCTAAAATCGATTCGTTTTTTGGGGTTTTTTGCGTTTCGATATTTAAAAGAATTCTGAAATTTTTCTTTTAAAAAGTTCAATATTTATGAAATTTCGTAAATGTTAAAAAATTACGAAACATTAACGAAACAAATACGAAACAATAACGAATCGATTCGTTAATGGCGGACGCGACCCGCACAATACGCTAAAAAACCTCCAAATGGGACAGGGGGAACTTCTGAAGCTTCCCTCTCCCTCTGTTGTTGACTGTTGGTGTGATATTATAATTTTTTTTCACTAATTAAACAAAAAACAACTATAAAACTTGCCCCAGACATGCGGAAATAATAACAAAATGACCTCAAACCAATAACGAAACGAATACATAACGAATCCGAAGCATTTACGAAATGAATTTAAAAATTCGTTTCGTTTTTAAGTTGCTCCAGAATGGTTCGTTATCGCTTCGTTATTAAAAAAAAATAACGAAATTTTAACGAATTACGAATTAACAAAACGAAACTGCCCAGCCCTAATGGCAAACAATTCCCAACCTTCTGCATTGGCTATTTTACACTACACAGCCTTTTTAGTGTATTGCCTATTCTACTGCAATCTGATTCACTCTGTAGTTGGGTACTAAAAATGCTTCAACTTATTTTCAAAGGAATTGACTGAAAGCCGATTTGAATATGGGATAATTGGCTTGAGAAAGTGAAAGATGCATCCCTTAAGGCCCAAGACTTTGAGCAAATACTTCTTAAAATGCTGGCTTTAAAAACTAGGTGAGCTTAAACCCCTTTGCACAAAAGTGCTGCTACTTCTTTTTTTTCCAAAGCATGGTTGTCATCTTAGCAACCATGTCCCAGGTAGTTATATATGATGGCACTCCCTCCTTGATGAAATAGTATACTAACTAGATTTATTTAGTGCAGATAGAATAACATTTCATTTCAGCAATTTTCTTATAATTTTTGAGAATTTTTCATTCTTTTTCTGTGGTTTATTCAGTATTACAAATATCAATCAATGTCATGCTTTAAGAATTGGCCACAATGTGGCCATCATAAAAGAATTCTAACAAATGTGCCGGGTGATGGGAATAACTTTAATAAAGCCAAAATCCCACTATGTCAGAATAGAAAAAGAATTGTCTGCATAAAAATGAGTACTTATTAAGCATTTGCCCATAAGAAGTCAGTCTTATTACAATGCCATTCATTTCTGGCTTTGTAGGGATGTTTTGAATTTAAAACTGAGCACCCTCCAAAGCCTGCTAACTCCTGTGTGTGTGGCTCGGAGTGAAAGACTTCTGTGTGCTCATTTTATCTAACTTACTTTTAGATTGTCCAGAAGATCTTCCTATTTCTTCTTCTGGTCTGTTACATAATTATGAAAGAAATTGGTTATTATGAATAATTACTATAATAGGAATTGTTTGGATCATGTTAGTTTGTTTTTGGAGAACAGGCTAAAGAGAGCCTGACTTCTCACCCTTTTACAGTCAAATGCACAGCTTCTAGCTTTTCTTTTGCTTTTCTCCACTGATGGGTAGAATTTGTGCACTGAAGCAATTGCAGCAAAGCCTATCAGTTGCAAATAACAGACAACAGAAAGGGCAAACCAGAATGCTGATAGAGCAAGCAAATGAGTTCTTGATGTGAAGCCGTTTGCAAATGCATAGAAAACAGTATGACAACGGAAGTACCAATTAATGCCCTGCACATTTACAGCATAGTCTACATACTGGCTTGTTGGTCCAAGAGAGTAAGGGTTGCAAAAGCAATTTATTATTTAAGTATCACTGCTCGCAAAATGACTTCTTCTTTTTTTAAACAGCATTTGCCTTACTCAGTGAAAACTGTTGTGATGTGAACTAAGGTTATTGAAGTAATAGCAATGTTACAGAGAGAACTTATCAATCCACTATTAGTCCTTGCTCCCCTCTGCCTGCTGCTTTCTGAACAGAGCCACTTGGAATTCAAAATCTTCACCACCAGAGGACAATGTTTTCCTCTAGAATATTTCCATCCCACCCCCACCAGTTGAATAGTGATGTTCTGGGGAATAAAACGTTACAGATCAGGTCCTGGCCCCTGATGGAACAACAGATAAGATGCTGCTGTGAGTGAGATATAGAATCAGGTCTTTATAGTCCATTGCTATCAACATGGCTTGGCAGGTAGGAACCTTTCCTCATGTTTTCCTGAGGGAGAAAAATATTCCTGTGAAGCTGCTATTTGTGTTGGGAAGAAATGCCCCGCTGACATCTATTTGTTCTTTTTAGAACAAATTCCACCAAGCTTATTTCTAAATCTGAAGGCCATTTCTCCACCTTCTGGCAATGGGTAGTGCCATCTCTTTGACATCTCTCTGCCTGACATTTGAATAACTGATGCACTTGTTCATATCCTTTGAACACAAAACCTGCTATTAAATTGATTTAATCATTTAGGGTTTCCAGGTGAAAAACATGACATAGTTCCTGTCCCAATAAAATTTGTGTGGAAGAGGGAAATTCAACAGCTGTTGCTTATCACACACATTTCATATAGTAATAACTGCACACTGGAAGTTTTGTTATCCAACATTATAAACAATAATCTCCATCAAAACATGCTGCAGATAAAATAGGAAAAGAGGAAGTTTCAGCTACTGTGTTTAAATAAATTTAAAGATCTTGGCAATTTTTTAAATCTAATTTCTATTTTATAAATCAAGTCTACATTACCAAAGAAAACTGAGGGCCAATGCTGAAATAATGAAATCAGCCACATGGGATTGGGTGAAATAAGGACTATTTTTAACTTAGAAACTAAGATTGAAAACTGGAAAACATCCTAGAGGCAGGCCCTATATCCCAAGATCTGATCCCATGTTTTCTGCTTTAAACTGGATTATATGAGTCTGCACCGCCAGATAATTTGGGATATACGGAAAACCTGGGATCAAATCCTGGGATATAGGACGTGTCTGGAAGCACCCCTTGGGGGTCTTAGCTGAGCCAAGTGTCACTGTCTACCTGAGAAAAACCTTCTCAGCTTCCACTTGGGCAAAACACCTGACTCCTAGGGCAATTCGTTATTTTGATATTGCTTACCCCACATGATTGTATTTTGGAAGGCAGATCTAGGGAACCCAAAGAGGGAGAGCCAACCCCTATATTAATCCCAAGGGCATGCTCCTTCCCAGCTGCTAGACTCCAGAACACAAAACTGCAATTCCAGAGGTCAACCCTTCACTCAAATGGTTCCACCGATTTTTTTTGTTTTCTCTCACAAATCCTGTTAGTAAAACCTATTAAAAGGTTTCATCACCACAAGATAATTCTCAATTTCTGCATAAACAGTATAGGGTATGCAACTCCTCCCTCACCCCCCACCCCCCATCAAGAAAAAGGGTGAAATTCCTACATGATTGCAATAGGTAGCCTGGTAGAGATTTGGCAACATAGACCACTCACTGTCGAACACAGGAGTCTTTCCTGATATTACTTACTTACTTACTTACTTAGGCGATCCCTCATTGGCAGAGTAGGATAGTCTTCCAGTATCAGTTTTCTAGTGAATCCGTAGGTGACTGTGGAGCCCTATTCTTGATCTGCATCTTCTCCCGGAGTGAGGACATTGGTTTCCAGGTGGAGGGCGGTCTCGGTTGCGGTTGACTTGACGCGCTTTCCTCTTGGCACGTTTCTCTCTTTCGCCCTCCATTTGTATCTCTTCAAATTCTGCAGCACTGCTGGCCACAGCTGACCACCAGCTGGAGCGCTCAATGGCCAGGGCTTCCCAGTTCTCAGTGTCTATGCCAGAGTTTTTGAGGTTGACTTTGAGCCCATTTTTAAATCTCTTTTCCTGTCCACCAACATTCTGTTTTCCGTTCTTGAATTCAGAGTAGAGCAACTGCTTTGGGAGACGGTGGTCGGGCATCCAGGCAACGTGGCCGGTCCAGAGAAGCTGATGGCGGAGGACCATCACTTCAATACTGGTGGTCTTTGCTTCTTCCAGCACGCTGACGTTTTTGTCCACCTCTCTTCCTAAGAAATAGCAGGATTTTCCAGAGGCAGCACTGATGGAATCATTCCAGGAGTTGCATGTGACGTCTGTAGACAGTCCACGACTCGCAGGCATATAGCAGGGTTGGGAGGACAATAGCTTTATAAACAAGCACCTTGGTATCCCTATGGATGTCCCAGTCCTCTGCTTCATTCAGAAAAATGCTGCACTCGCAGAGCTCAGGAGGTGTTGTATTTCGGTGTCGATGTTGACTTTAGTGGAGAGATGGCTGCCAAGATAGTGGAAATGGTCAACATTTTCTATGTTACACCATTAAGCGGTATCTCTGGCATTGGAGAGGGATTGGCCGGTGACTGCTGGAACAGCACTTTGGTTTTCTCGATGTTCAATGACAGGCTGAGCTTCTCGTATGCTTCTGCAAAAGTGTTTAGAGTGGCTTGTAGATCTTCTTCTGAATGCGCACAGACGACATTGTCATCAGCATACTGGAGTTCTATAACAGATGTTGTTGTAACCTTGGTTTTGGCTTTCAGTCTGCTGAGGTTAAACAGCTTGCCATCTGTCCCATAGATGATTTCCACTCTGGTGGGAAGCTTCCCATCAACAAGATGAAGTATCATAGAGATGAAGATGGAAAATAAGGTTGGGGCAATAACTCATCCCTGTTTGACAACTGATTCCACCTTAAATTGGTCACTTTGGGAGCCATTGCTGTCCAAGACTGTTGCCATAATGTCATCATGGAGGAGCCGCAGGATGTTTGTTAGGGCACCCGATTTTTTGGAGGATGGTCCAGAGAGCACTGCGATTCCCTGTGTCGAATGCCTTTGCAAGGTCAATGAATGCCATGTACAGAAGTTGATTTTGTTCCCTGCATTTTTCTTGGAGCTGTCGTGCAGTGAAGATCATGTCCATAGTTCCTCTGGAGAGGCGGAAGCTGTTCTGGGATTCTGGGAGGATGTCTTCTGAGAGGGATAGAAGGCAGTTTGCAAGGATTCTTGCGAGGATTTTCCCAGCTGAGGTTAGAAGGGAAATACCTCGATTGTTTCTGCAGTCTGTTTTTCCCCCTTTTTTGAAGAAGGTGATGATGTTGGCATCCTTGAAATCTGCTGGAATTTTCTCGGTCAACCACACTTTTTCAATGAGCTGGTGGAGTTGTTGTGTCAGCTCAGGTCCTCCCTCTTTAAAGATTTCAGCAGGGATCCCATCAGGTCTGCTGACTTTGTTATTTTTGGTTGATGGCATTGCTGACTTCTTCCAAACCAGGCAATGCTGCAAGCACATCCCTGGTTTGTTGTTACAGGATTTGTGAGAGAACCTCTTCGGCCACATTGCAGCTGTGGTTCAGGAGGCTTTGGTAGTGTTCTTTCCAACGTAGTGCAATTGATATTTGGTCCTTCAGGTGTTTGGTTCCATCTGATGAGCGTAGAGGCTGTATGCCATGGTTTCTTGGTCCATAGATGACCTTTGTGGCTTAAAAAGAATCCCTGAGCATCATGGGTATCTGCTAGGAGTTGGATTTCTTCAGCCTGCTTTGTCCACCAGATGTTCTTGAGTTCTCTTGTTCTTATTTGGACCTCAGCTTTTGCAGTGGTATAGATCTTTTTCTTAGCAGCACAGTTGACATCTCTCTACCATGTTTGGAAGGCTTTCCTTTTCTTGTCAATTAGCTGTTGGATCTCGTTGTCATTTTCATCAAACCGATCTTGATGTTTCTTGGTTTGATATCCAATAGTTTCTTCACAGGTTGTGATTATGGAGGTCTTCAGTTTGTTCCAGTGTTCCTCAACATTTTTGGGGTGTTCTACGGGTAGATGGTCCTTGAATGCTGTTTGGAGAAGGGCTCATCTGGAGAGCTCCTGAAGGGCTTGGGTGTTCATTTTGTGCCTTGTCTTTCTTCCTTGGAGTCTGCGCTTGGGGGTGATCTTGATAGCCATCGTGGATCGGATTACCCTGTGGTCTGTCCAGCAGTCATCAGCACCTGTCATGGCTCATGTGAGAAGCACGTCACAGTGGTCTCTGGCACGTGTGATTACATAGTCTAAGAGGTGCCAATGCTTTGGCCGGGGGTGCTTCCATGATGTCTTGAACTTGTTTTTCTGGCGGAAGAGTGTGTTGGTGATGACAAGGTTGTGTTCTGCACATTTGGTGAGAAGCAGGATGCCATTCGAGTTGCTGTTTCCAACCCCGTCTTTTCCTATGGTGCCTGGCCAAAGTCTCGCCCGACTCTTGCATTAAAGTTTTCCAGGATTATGATTTTGTCCTCCTTAGGTATCTCTGATAGGATGGTGTCCAGCTGACAGTAAAAATTTTCCTTGATGTCTTCATCAGCATCTAGTGTTGGTGCATAAGCACTTATGATGGTTGCCTGTTTTGGTTTTTTTTTGGCAAGTTTAATTTGGAGGGTTGAGAGTCATTCATTAATGCCGGTGGGTGCTTCAGTCAGATGATTCACCAGATCATTTCTGATAGCAAAGCCAACTCCATGCATTCTTTGGTCTTCTTCAGGCAGTCCCTTCCAGAAGAAGGTGTAGCCTCCTTTTTCTTCCTTCAGCTGTCCCTCTCCTGCTCTCCAGGTCTTTTGAAGGGCTGCTATGTCGATGTTAAAGCTTCCTAACTCCCTTGCAATGATAGCAGTTCTGTGTTCGGGGCGTTCACTGTCAGTGTTGTCCGTCAGTGGACATTAAAGACATCAGTGGATATTAAAGCAACAGAGAATGCCAAAAGCCAATCTGAAGGACATATACACATGAAGCTCACCAACTACTCCAAATGCAGTCCAGAGCCACTCACAAAGGCAGTCCAAACGAAGTAGCAAGCTTAATACATCTTCCAAGAACTCAGTCCAAGGGTAAAACACATACACATCTCACCAAAGCCCATGATATGTAATGTAGGTCAAAGTCCTCTTTCCAGTGTGCTTCTTTTTATGCTGCCTGTCTACAGCTGGTCTTCCCTCTGTTGGGTCAATCTCTTTCACCAGCATAGTATACCCTCAGTTGCAACCGGGCGGGACACGTCATGTCCTGCCCTCCCTCCTGAAGACACTCATCCTGCTCTGACTCATTTGCCACTCATTTGTCCAGCTATTCCTCACCCATGGGCTCTGACTGCTGCTAGGAAACAACCCCCCCTCCTCCTAATCCTTCTCTTGGCACATGGTCCTGACATAACCAGATGAAACTCATACTACACCGGAGGTGGTCAACATGTTCAGCAAGAGGACCAGAGGAGGGCAGACAGGGCTTTAAGACCTCTGGCCCCACCCTCGCTTTATGCCCAGCCATTTGTGTGTGCCTGTGTCAAGCAGATTACTCTGGTCTCTATCCAGGGAGTCCATCAAACATACTCTGTCTCTCACAGCATTGGTGGCTGCACTGTCTTGGGTGCGAAAACAAACAAACATAAGGCCTTTCTTTCATGGCAAGTATAGGTAGATTCAAATAGGAAGCTCTTTTCTTCAGAAGCTGTGATTTACTAACACTTCTTACAGAGCTCCAATGAAACTGCACATTCTTGATTTCCTTTATTCGTTTGTGAGACAATAGGAAATCTTGGAGAAAAGGACAGGAGAGCATGGGAACAGAAAGTCATCTCTTATCTCTTATGATTAGTTCATTATTACATTATTGCAATTCTAGACATCTCTACTCAAAACAAAAGTCTATGAGTGTAATGGGAGACAGCTCTAGATACATGTGTACAGGAATGTAGCCTTCTTAGGGTTGTTAGACTGAAGATGGAGCTAGCTTCCGTACTTTTAATAATTGTGTAGAATTTTTTGTCAAGGCATTGTTTCTTCTCTGATTTTTAACAACACCTGATTTAAGTCCTTCTGTTACACAATAGGAGCTGTCTCCAATTTTCCACTTGTGCACCCTTTTGCTGTGGCTGCTTCTAGAAGGAAAATTGTAGGTTTTATGAAACTGAGATTTTGATATTTTGTTTTACAAACAAAACGAAACTTAATGGTTTTTGCATATTTTGAAAGTAACAAAGGAAAGAGAATTTAAGCTGCAGTCCTATATGTAGTAAACTAATAAACCTCGCTGAATTCAGTGCTCTTTCTGCTTTTTATTGTGTGAAGAGCTGCATTATATATCCATGTATCTTCTCACCAAAGAATCTCTCTGAGCTCAAATATGTATTTACCATAATACAAATTCCAGGATTATGCATTGTGATAATACATTTTCTAGGCTATCAAAAATCTCAGTGCTAGCTTTCAAAACCAGTTTTGTAGGTCAAGCAAAGATGTTCAAAACTATAAGAGATAGCAGAGTAAGTGAAGAATGTCATAATATTGGAGTTAGATATAAACATCTTACTGTTGTGGTCATGAATTGCTAAATTCTACACAAAGATGTGCACTATGTAACTGAGAGCCTCCTGCTTTTTTTGTTTTCAAGTAAATGAGAAAATCCTGAATCAAGTTTATGACCACTATTTATGGCAATTGTTCTCAACCTGTGGGTCCCCAGGTGTTCTGGCCTACAACTCCCAGAAATCCCAGCTAGTTTACCAGCTGTTATGATTTCTGGGAGTTGAAGGCCAAAACATCTGGGGACCCACAATTTGAGAACCACTGGCCTATGAGCATAGAAGATTTCGATGTCTTCTGTAATTTTCTCCTAAATAATCAATTTCCTAATAATTAAAAGGAGATGGAATCACTTGGCACTATTGAAAATTTCTAATGAAGCATATTTTAACCTATGAAAAATTAAGTTAACAGCATTACTTTTAACATTAAGAAAAGGAAAATTACGCAGTGTGCATGGTGAACTGACCACTGAGGAAATAGTATTGATGTACTGTATCATGCATTACACGTGAAGTTTGAACATTCTAGACACAGTTCTCTTTGAAACAGGAAAGTGCATAAAACATTAAAGGGGACTGCATGATTTATTAAGTTCTTAGTTGTCAGACACACTGAGATATGGATATGGGTACAAGATTTGAAATCTCTGTGACACTCTTATGCAGTTTGTGGAAAACCTTGTGTGTGTGTGTACACACACACACACACACACACTTACAACATGTTGACATGCTGTATGAGGCATTCCTGATCCATACTATTTCCTGATTTTCTTTTTTTGGAAAGGGCTGGATCTTCTAAGTTCCATGAACAGTGTGATATAGATGGGGAAGAGCATGTTCATTGAACATTTTCTGAGAGGGTTTTATATCTCTCTGGGTGCTTCTGTACAATTCCTGCTAATACTCCTGCCCCTCAAAAGATGTTATTTTACCTTGTCTTGCCTGTGCAGCCTTCATGTCTCCTATGTTTTGTCAACATCAATAGCTGGCTCCTGCAGCATTCTTTTGTGAGCTACTAGCTGGCTGTGCAACCTATATATTTGTTCTTCTCTTTTATCTCTGTGCTTTCTTTGAAAACTTCTCTTAGCATATTTCCCTGTGTGACTCTAAATGCTTTCTGACTGGGTGTGATAATGTCACACCCAGTCTGTAATCATGGCTTTTTAAATTTTATTTGGCAATATTCCCATCTGAACGTGGGAGCCTGCGAATACTGGTTCCAGTTGGATGTTAATGGGATCTCTTGCCTTAAAAATATTTCCTCATGTTGTAGTTTAATTGTAATTTACTAAATATACCTGTTTGTATGTTTGGTAGACACCATATGAAAAGATTTACTGACTATTTTTTGGTAAGGACCCATCTCTTATTACAAAAGTGGAAAATTGTAAAATTGAATGACTCAATGACTATGGAAATGGACCAAATGTGCCTATATCTATAGTTGTCACATTCATAGGCTCTAAGGAGGAGACACAAGTGGAGAAAACATGATGCCAGTGAAATCTGAATGAGCCTACCCAAGGACATGTTTTTACATGTAGGATCTCTTTGAAACTGGTCTCTCTGTAAAATCTAGTTCTGGTCTAGTCTTCTAGTAAATATTTAAGACATCATAGAAATTATTGAATTAAAACCTGTAATCCAATTTATTCTAAGATAAAAATACACTTATAGTTTTTGCTTTGCTCTCCAGTGTTTCAGAATTTCTTTTGAGTTTATCTTGCTCTTGCTTTTGGGAGGAAAGACTGCCAACCTTAGCTAACCTTACTGAAGCACTGGCAGGAGTGTGATCATTTGTAAAGTTCCTTTTCAAAGGTACCAATGAGTAATTTCTGCTATGTCTTCCCACTGTGATAATGTCTTGGAAAAACACATCGTTTTTGAATACTGTGTGCAATTCAGGATTCATCTGTGCAAAATCCTCATGTGGTTGTTTTGCACAGAAAATAGTATTTTCTGTACATAAAACAGAGTAAATTATATTTCAGTAGAAAATATTAATCTATCTTCAGAAAATAGTGGTTTGTGCAGAATTCCTTTCTGCACAAAATGTGTGAATGTTGTGCAGAAAGAGTCTCGAACTGTAAGAATGAGTCCACCAGGCTTTCTCAACACTCAAAAAAACTTGTTTTGTTTTTAACAGTTTTTAACATATTCTTTTCATCCCCAACCTGAGTTATCTTGGCTTTTAAAATCCATCCATCACATTTCAGGCTTCTCAGCTACTTTCACTAAATGATCTACAAATCCCTCCTGGAATGTGATTTATAATGTTATTGTTAAATGTGTTCTGTGAGAAGTCAGGTAAGATACTACATGCTGGAATATAGGGTCACATTGAAAAATAGGATCTGAAAGTGTACAATCCTCAGCCACCTGATTACAAAGAGCAAGAACTCCATTCCTCAGAGTTCTTGCTCTTTTATTTAATTCCTTCTCTTTAAAAGAAAGAAAGAAAGAAAGAAAGAAAGAACATATTGAATTTTTAATGCTCTTAAGTGAAGTTTTGGCACACCATTAGCCATGGGTGGTGGTAGCAGGTGTGATCCTCCCTTCCACTTGTTCTTTGCGAACAGAAATTTGTCAGACTTAAAAGTGTAGAGGAGGAGTTAATCTAGTGTGTTTCATTTTGCACAACTTCTCTTTTTACAGCATTAAGTTTCTTCTGTCCATTTTCTATATAACCCTGTATTTTCTTCTCTTTCTAAAAGCCTGCATGAAAAATTATATACATTTTAAGTGCATTTCTTCAAATATAGGGTTTGTAGCATGCAGACTTCAAGATAGCCTTTAAGAAAGACCTAAAAAACCTGGCTCTTCCTCCGTGCCTTTGATGAGCGAATACATATTCCCATATCATGTCTGTCCCAACTATAGTTCTGTACTCATGATGCACTTTCCCTTGTGTTTAATGAAGGCTCAATCCCATTTTTCACCCCTTCTGAGCTCCCCACAGACACACACTTCTCCATTTACTTGTCTCACCCAGGGTTTTATCAGTCTTACTCTGTGCATTTGGCCCGCCCACTGTGCTTTTATTTAATTTCTTCATTACATTATTTTGCATCTGTTTATTTCATTTTGTTATTTTATGTATTTTATTTTGATGTTATTATTTGCTGTTTATATTTTGTTTCATTTTGTTGTACTGTATTTCTGGGCTTGGCCTCATGTTAGCCATCCCGAGTCCTCTTTGGGGAAATGGCGGTGGGGTATAAATAAAGTTGATTGTTGTTGTTATTGTCACATTTCTGTTCTTGGCTGCTGGAATCTTTTTGATTTCTTTATTTTATTTCATCCTTTTTATTTTTATTTAAAGGGAATTGAAGTTTGAACTGGTGGGGTGGGTTGTGCTGGGTACTGCCCCTCGGTGCTGGCATGCACACAGGGCTTTGGGGAGAAGGACATATCTTTGCTCATTACTCAGATTTTTTTTCTTTTCTTCTCTTTCCTTTACTTTTAAAATACTTTAAAATCTCTGAGTGGCTCACAGAGTCTTAGTCAGGGTCACCCCAATTTTGTTTTCTCCTCCCTTCTTCTCATATTCCTAAAAAGTCTTGTGAAAGATATCAATTATAATTATATTACTGTAATAGCAATTCAACCAAAAGAAAAACCCTCCAAAACCATTTTCTTTACATTCCCCCTAGTACTATATGTGCATTTCTTACTTCTACTTCTGTTGTATTTCTCTCTGTGGGCATTCTGAATTTTTTTAAATAATTATTTTTTTTCAAAGGAAAGTAATTGTTGACCTTGAATAGAATAATTTCTCCACCTTTCAAAATCATTATCTTCCTATCAAACCTTCAATCTCTCTCTATCTCTGTAGCTGACCTGCCTAGTTCTGCCCTCTAAATCACTGCATTTCCAGGAATAGTTAAATCCCATCTATAATATTTTTAAAGAGAAACAACCAAAGGCTTGGGATAAGGTGTTGCAGTGTCACGTTCAAAGGAGTTTGACCACACTTGGTCAAACTTCTGATGCCATACTACACAAAACTTATCCCTTCTGTGGCCCTCACCAAAAGTCCTTTGGGGAAACAAACCCTCTCTCCCTCTAGCCCTAAAACTGAGGGGAAGGGGGGCATGGGAAGCCTTCCCATTGCCACCAATGGGAAGCAAAATTTTGTTCTTTCAGATGCAAAGCAAAAACATCCATTCGGAAAGCCACCCGTTTTTGGAAGCGGCACTCGAAAATGAAAAATGGGGCCTTATGAATAAAGCAAACAGAAATGGATAGCGATTCTATACAAATGCACAGTACTAGTATCCATCAGTCATCATTTTACACAGCAGCATCTAGTAGTAATGGTGGAGGGGGGTGGGAGGAATTGTCCCCTCCTTTCTTCCTTCACTTCTCTGTTCACTCTTGCACTATGGCTGACATCACTCCAGCCAATGAGAGACAAAAACTAGCCATGTTGCACCAAGTGACTGTCCCTATGATAACAGGAGTGTGATGGTGAGTGCCATTCCCATGTCCCCGAGTTGCCCATGTACACAATTGCATCCAGTCTCTGACCCAGTACAACTGTTTACATGGCCCCAAAGTCATGATTTGTTCTGGATTCTTGAAGAAAATTCAGAGCAACTTGCATGGCATGGAATTGGACTGGATGATCCTGGTAGTTTCTTCCAACTCTATTATACTTATTTCTGAATAGGAATGCATAAGATTTCACTCTAAAGTTTTCATATGGGCTTCACAATGTTTTAAAAGGAAGCTGTCCCATACAGAGTGAGATAATTTGATTCTTCTCTATATTTTCTGGCATTAGTTCTTGCAGGTTTCAGATTGATCTTTTGCAAATGAACCCAAGGATGCCTCACGCTGAACCCTAGATTTTCTTCATGCGATCTTACATGTTACCAGTGAGCTACCGCTGATCACATATCTTCCAGACATTCTAAAATTTATTTACAAAGGGGAAACTGCTACAGAAATTTTCTTCTCCTTATCATTTTCATAGATAACAAGATATGTGTTTTTATTATTACACTGCTATAAATAGTTTGTGATGGTCAGTAGACTTTAAATAAAATACATTTTAGGATATTTCCTGGTGGTCTTCTAATTATAAATTTCTCAAATGAATTATCACCATTATCACATTGTCTGGGGAAAGCCATAGTTAGAAAGTACAAACATGGAATGCAAACAATGTATAATTATTTAACTCTGAGTTGAGCATGGCAAGAAATGAGGCTTTATAAGAGAGAGTGTACATCATAATAATGGGGAGAGTGGTAACTATGATTTATGAATATTAGAACTGTTCTACTACATATATTGATTTCAAAGCTGCTGAATATATAAGGAACAAGTAGTTAAAAGAACCAAATTTCTTTTTTGTGGTTATAGAGTAGTATTGCAAAACAGATTTGACAGCTAAAAGGTCCAATGTTTTGTTCTTTTAAGAAGACCACATATAACACAATTTGAAATGAATTCATTGCTTCTGTTGTTTGTCCACTGGGTGATACTATTGCTCAAGTTACTCATTTTATCAAGGTCATTTATATAAAGATTTTAAATAGTACATAGGAAGCCTCTTAAAGAATATAATTACAGGAAAAGTAACAGTCTCTCCTGAACTCCAGGCCAAACTTAACTGGAAATTTGGTTTATAGTTATATATGACCTTCAATGTGTACAATACAAAGAAGACCTCCATTGCTATGTTTTCCACAAAACAGAGTAGAAAATGACATCTTATGTCAAGAACAGTGGGCAGGATGAATCAGACACTAGAATTAGATGGAAAAAAAATCCAGTATATTTCATATAAGCTACATTTTTAACAGGAGTTCAGTGAATGGGCTAAACTGATTGAATTATGAAGTTATGAAATATATGAATAACACAGAAATGCATATCGTTGGTATTTGCTAAATATACAAAGCTACATTATTTGGCTGTAGTAACCCCAGTAGATACATATTATATCAGTTGCATTCTCTCTCCAGTTTGGGCTGATATATCAATGTTGCTATTCAGGAAAAAATCCCATCACCTGAACTAGAAGGTAATGTCCCCATCAACAGAAGACTGTTGGAAGACTAGAATAATTTCCAGCTATGGGGATAGCATAGTAAACTATAGCAGGGATTGAAATGAAATAACTTTATGCCAATGGTTAGATGCTACCACAGCCTATGGTCTGCAAAGTCCACAGTTGGAACATTTTTTGTAAAAAAAAAAATAATCTGCTTGTTGTGAAGTTCCTGTAAGAAACAAAATGAGAAAAATGGTCGATTTTTGAAGAGTACCAGTGAATTTTATTGAAGTGAATTTTATTTGGCCCTGCTTAAGATTTGTGAGGTTTCACTTTGTATTTTAAAACAAATGACAATTTTCCTTTAAAACATTAAACAATGAGAAAAACAAGGCCTGCTCAAGATGTAAGAGAGATCCGTCCTCTCTTTAATGGTCTGGAACCTAATTCACATATCCCATCATGTTCCAGCAATAATAATAATAATTATTATTAAACTTTATTTGTACCCTGCTAGCATCTCCCGAAGGATTCGATGCGGCTTACACAGGCCGAGGCCTCAACACACAACATAACAATACAATCTAAGCAAATCAAACAATTAAAAACAGAATAAAGCAAAGTAAACAACAGGCACAATACATTAAAACACAATGAAATTGGGCCGGGCCAGAAGGTGGGTACAAAAATTAAAAGTGCTGATGTGACAGGAGGTGTATAAAGGGCTTGTAGGGCAAGTGCGATGTGCAGCAATCATTGGTTCTGATAAAGTGCTTATGGGACTTGGTAGTGGAGATTTCCTAATCTGGGAAGGCGCATCGGAAAAGCCAGGTCTTCAAGTTCTTTCTGAAGACAGCCAATGTAGGGGCCTGTCTAAGGTCTTTGTGGAGGGTGTTCCAGAGTTGGGGGGCCACCACGGAAAAGGCCCTGTCCCGCGTCCCCACCAAGCGTGCTTGTGACTCTGGTGGGATCACAAGCAGGGCCTCTCCAGATGACCGAAGTGAATGTGTGGGTTCGTAGATGGAAATGCGGTCACACAGGTAATTCCACAGATAGCTCCCCAACTAGGACCTCTGCACTCCTAGATTTCCAAATTGAGATTCCTTCTGTATTTGTTGCCCCTGTCCAATCTGCACCTCTAACCTGCCCAAGGACGCTCCCTCTGTTTAGTCCTCCCAGCACCCTTGAGGATTCCCTCTTTTCCATGTCATTGGAAACACCCTCAACTACTACCCAAAATAACTTACATTGTAGCGCCCCATCACTGGAGAGTTGACTAGCCCCTCAGAATACCAAGTCTAGTAAATCTATTCCTCGAGGGGGGGGGGGGTTGGATGAGGGGGCACCATTGAGGTTGTGTGGGGGAGGAGGAGAGCTGGTTGCCAAAATCATCCCAGGGAGAAGCACAATAGAGTCCTTGCGACCCTGGAGAAGGTAGGCTGTGGTAGACTCCATGACAGACCCCCCCCCTCCCCAGTCTTAAGATCCTGCTGGTAAATGCCAGGTCCATCAATGGTAAGACTGCTGTCATCTAGGACTTGATCTTAGATGGGACAGCAGTCTTACCATTGATGGACCTGGCATTTACCAGCAGGATCTTAAGACTGGGGAGGGGGGGGGTCTGTCATGGAGTCTACCACAGCCTACCTTCTCCAGGGTCGCAAGGACTCTATTGTGCTTCTCCCTGGGATGATTTTGGCAACCAGCTCTCCTCCTCCCCCACACAACCTCAATGGTTGAGAGGATGGACCTGGTTTGCATCACTGAGACCTGGTTGGATAACCTGGATGGGGTAAATCTCACCCAGCTGTGCCCAACTGGCTTCAGAGTGCACCAGCAGGCTAGGTCTGGGGGGCGGGGAAGAGGGGTTACGGTGGTCTATCGCCAGTCCAACTCTGTGATCAGGTGTGCTGTTCCACAGTCCTCTAGGTTTGAATGTGTCCACTTGAGGGTGGGAATCTGTGATAGCTTTGGGATTCTGCTGGTGTACCGTCCACTCCTCGACACAGCAGTCTCCCTGCCTGAGCTAGCAGAAGTGGTCTCTAATTTGGCCTTGGTCTCCCAACATTTGGTTGTGCTGGGTGACTTTAACATTCATGCAGAGATCACTTTAACAGGAGCAGCTCAAGACTTCATGGTTGCCATGATGACCATGGGGCTATCACCAGTAATATCTGGACCCACCCATCAGGCTGGACATACACTTGACCTAGGTTTTACTGCAGACAGTGGAATGGTCAGGGTGGAAGAGCAAAATATTCTCCCATTGTCATGGTTTAACCACCACCGGCACAGTCTGGCTTTAGGCCGGGGCATGGTACCAAGACAGCCTTGGTCGCCTTAGTGGATGATCTCCGTCGGGAGCTCAACAGGGGGAGTGTGTCCCTGTTCGTGCTGCTCGACCTCTCAGCGGCCTTCGATACCGTCGACCACGGTATCCTTCTGGGACGCCTCGCGGGGATGGGTCTCGGAGGTACTGCTTTGCAGTGGCTCCGGTCATTCCTTGAGGGTCGGTCTCAGAAGGTGTTACTGGGGGACTCCTGTTCTACCCCACAACCTTTGTTTTGTGGGGTTCCTCAGGGTTCAATACTGTCTCCCATGTTGTTTAACATCTACATGAAGCCGCTGGGTGAGATCATCCGGAGTTTCGGGGTGCGGTGTCATCTGTACGCAGATGATGTCCAACTCTGTCACTCCTTCCCACCTGCTACTAAGGAGGCTGTCGAGGTCCTGAACCGGTGCTTGGCCGCTGTGACGGTCTGGATGGGGGCGAACAAATTGAAATTGAATCCAGACAAGACAGAGGTACTCCTGGTCAGTCGTAGGGCCGAACAGGGTATAGGGTTACAGCCTGTGTTAGACGGGGTCGCACTCCCCCTGAAGACACAGGTTCGCAGTTTGGGTGTGATCCTGGACTCATCGCTGAGCCTGGATTCCCAGGTTTCGGCGGTGACCAGGGGAGCATTCGCACAGTTAAGACTCGTGCGCCAACTGCGACCGTACCTTGGGAAGTCTGACTTGGCCACGGTAGTCCACGCTCTGGTTACATCCCGCCTTGACTACTGCAACGCTCTCTACGTGGGGTTGCCTTTGAAGACGGCTCGGAAGCTCCAACTAGTCCAACGGGCGGCAGCCATGGTACTAACAGGAGCAGGGCGCAGGGAGCATACAACTCCTCTGCTGTACCAGCTCCACTGGCTGCTGATTAGCTACCGGGCCCAATTCAAAGTGCTGGCATTGGCCTTTAAAGCCCTAAACGGTTCTGGCCCAACATATCTATCCGAACGTATCTCGGCCTATCAGGCTACCAGGACCCTAAGATCTTCGGGAGAGGCCCTTCTCTCCATCCCGCCTGCTTCACAGGTGCGGCTGGCGGGAACGAGAGACCGGGCCTTTTCTGTGGTGGCCCCGCGGCTTTGAAATGCCCTCCCTATAGAGATAAGATCAGCCTCCTCGCTGATGGTATTTCGAAAAAATCTGAAGACATGGATGTTTGCGCAAGCATTCGGCTAATCCGATGCGATGAAGTTTCTGATCAAGGACTGGCAATCACAGACAACGAAATTGGATTATGATTTTGATTTAAGAGATGCATTGGTCTGTATTGGTGGCCCAATACTGTGTATTGTATATGTATGTGTTTTATATTTTTAATCGGAATATTGTTGTTTTTAAATGCTGTAAACCACAATGAGTCGCCGACTTAGGCTGAGATATTAGCGGTATACAAGTGTACTAAATAAAATAAATAAATAAATACCTGGTTAGCTTTAGGCTTACGGCGACCTCAAACCTCCGCAGGGGTGGTGGACCCACTAAGATGGTCCACCCCTGGATCCAGATGGATTCCTGAGGACTCTTGGGGATCTTCCTGTCATGGAGGCTGATGATCCTGTTGATGCCCTGGTCAACCGCTATAACAGTGAGATGGCTAAGGTAATTGACACGATCGTTTCCGAATGTCCCCTCTCGTGTAGAGCCAGGTCAACTCCTTGCTTCACTAAGGATTTGGCCGGGATGAAGTGCACGAGAAGGAGTCTAAAGAGCATCTGGAGGAAATCTCGGGGTGTTTCTGATGGAGCACGGGCTAGAGACTCTACTAGGGCCTATTCCATGGCTTTGTGGGCAACCAGCAAGACCTTCTCAACTGCCCGCATAGTGTCTGCATTTAATAGATCTTCAGAGTTGTTTCAGGTTGCTGCAGAGCTCCTCCACTCTCCTGAGGTGGGGGGGGGGGCTCGATGACTCGGCAACTCGGTGCTGAGAGTTCGCACCCCTTTTTGCAGATAAAGTCACTCGGATCCGCCTTGAGCAAGACTCCAGCTTAAATGCAATGTCAGAGGAAGTAACCGAGGCATCTGTCTATCCGATCTTGTAGGATTCTTTCCAGCTTGTTCGTCCTGATGACATGGATGCGGTCCTTGGGTGACCACATCGGCTCTGGATCCTTGCCCTTCCTAGATAATCAAAGCGGCCAGAGGGGGACTACTAGGTTGATTTGTGCCGATTATCAATGCATCACTGGCTCAAGGGAAATTTCCATCTGGTCTGAAGCAGGCTGTAGTGAGACCAGTCCTGAAGAAGACCTCCCTTTACTCTACAGTTTTGAATAACTACAAGCCAATTTCCAACCTCCCCTTTCTGGGCAAGGTGCTGGAGCAGGTGGTCACCTCACAGCTCCAGGGATTTCTAGAGGACACCGATTTTCTAGATCAGTCACAGTCTGGGTTTAGGCGTTGTCATGGTACTGAGATGGCTTTGGTCGCCTTGGTGGATGACCTCCGCAGGGAGCTGGACAGGGGGAGTGTGACCCTACTGGTTCTCTTGGACATCTCAGCGGCTTTCGATACCATCGACCATGGTGTCCTTCTGGGGTGGCTCTCCAGAATGGGCCTCGGGGGCATGGCTCTGTCGTGGCTCCGGTCCTTCCTGGAGGGTCGTTCCTAGGTGGTGAAGCTGGGGGACACCTGCTCGGACCACTGGCCTTTGACCTGTGGGGTCCCGTAAGGTTCCATTCTGTCCCCATGCTTTTTAATATCTACATGAAACCGCTGGGAGAGGTCATCTGGAGTTTTGGAGAGAGCATTGCAATAGTCCAATCTAGACAGTCACAGCCACCAGGCACTCGTCCAGCACCCGAGGGGCTTCCTTGGAATTAGGTGGAAAGGAGTAGTAGAGTTGGGCATCATCTCTCTGCAGATGACGCCCAACTCTACTGCTCCTTTCCACCTAATTCAAAGGAAGCCCCTCGGGTGCTGGACGAGTGCCTGATGGCTGTGACTGTCTGGATGTGGACAAATAAGCTGAGGATCAATCCCGACAAGACAGAGGTCCTCCTGGTCAATTGTAGGCCGGATTGAGGTATAGGGTGGCAACCTGTGCTTGACAAGGTTGCACTCCCCCTGAAATTGAAGGTCTGCATCTTGGGTGTCCTCCTAGATTCAGTGCTGTCGCTTGCAGCCCAGGTGTCGGCGGTGGCTGGGAGGGTCTGCGCACAATTTAGACTCGTACCTCGAGAAGTCAGATTTAGCCACGGTGGTCCATGCCTTAGTTACCTCTAGATTGGAGTATTGCAATGCTCTCTATGTGGGGCTCCCCTTGAAGACAGCCCGGAAATTTCAATTGGTCCAACGGGCGGCAGCCAGATTATTAACTAGGGTGAATTACAGAGAGCAGTCAACCCTCCTGTTTAAGGAGCTCCACTGGCTGCTGTTTATTTTCTGTGCCCAATTCAAGGTGCAGGTCTTGGCCTATAAAGCCTGAATGGTTTGGGACCCACCTACCCACGCGATCTCTTTCATCTTGCGGAGAGGCTCTTCTCTCGCTCCCGCCCGCATCTCAAGTGCGACTTGCGGGGATGAGAGAGAGGGCCTTCTCTGTGGTGCCCCCCCCCCCGGCTGTGGAACTCACTCCCCAAAGATATTAGGCAAGCCCCCATGCTAGCAATCTTCAGGAGGAACCTGAAAACCTGGCCTTTCCAATGTACCTTAAGTGATTGAATGTAAGAAACTCCCTGACCAAACTTTGCAGTAAACGTACTAAAGCACTTTATTTATGTTTCATCCAACTGAATCCTCCCTCATTCTCGAATCCTCATCCTGATGATTTGCATCGTCCTATCTCCCAGAGTTTTTAAAATTTTAGCTTTGAATGTGGCCCTGCCCAGTGAAATCCTCTGTTTTTAATTGCATGTTTTATATTGTCTGTGTCTTTTACTACATTTATTTGCATTTTATGTATTTTATTTTCTGGTATTGTTATGTTTTTGTATTACAATGTATGTACTGCACTGATGGGTGTGGCCTGATGTAAGCCGCAACAAGTTCCTCTGGGGGAGATGGAGCAGGGTATAAATAAAGATTATTATTATTATTATTATTATTATTATTATTATTATTATTACTATAGGAAAGTGAAAGAGTGAATGTAAAGGTTGTCCTTTCGAAGGAACAGAAAGATAGAGTGAAGATTTATGTAAGGGATAAAGGAAACTGAAGAAGGAGATAGAGAGTAGAAGGAAACTGTAGAGAAAATAAAGGGAAGTAATAGGAAAGTAAGAAGAAGTTTTCAATGCAAGACTAGGAAGAGAGAGAGTTGTAGGAAGGGAGGAAAGTAAAAAGGAAGAGTGTCAGAGGAAGCTAGGGTACTGGGACATTGCAGGAGTAAGACCTGCTACCGCGCTTGACTGCAGTGGGTCTGAAGGAGTGCTGGCAGTGGGATTCACCAATAACCCACTACTAATCCTATAACTAAAAAAACAACTGGACCCAATGCCGTACCCTACTGTAGATCTGGAATAACCATGCTACACATATGAACTTCAAACTTTCAAATATGTGTGAACTGTTGGGTCAGACAATGTATCTCATCTTTCAACATCTAGAGATTTTGAACAAGAAGTTAGATCACCTGCTTGAAGATGTATCTTTAATTGCAACTGACCCAGATGGTAAAATGTACATATGGAAGGGAAGGGAGGAAGAGGTCTCATACCAAGCTGCAGAGGGTGAGACAGAGGGATGGGGGATTTAAACTAGTTGGGGGGAAAGGGGAGGAGGAAAATAATAATGTAACTAAGTAAGGGGAGGGCGGGAAGGGATAATCCAGGATTGTAAGGAAACATTGGGTAGACTGGAATCTACTCAGGAAATCTTTAAGTGGAAGAGGTGGAATTTAAATGACCAACAAGAAAGCAGACACATCATAGAATTCTTCAACCAAAACAAACTTGGCTTTTGATGTGTTAGATACCCACCTAAATAGCGGCAGATGGAATACACTTAAATTGGCTAAGTTGTCCCTAGTACAGATCCTTATGAAGTGCCCTATGGAAATTAAGATCAATTCCATCTCATGGCTCTGTAGAGACAATGAAACCAATACCGTCCATCTACTAATCACCTTTGAAGATGCCATTAACCTAAAGACTTATACAAACTAAGACCCACCTTATATGGATGAGGAATTCAGGTGAAGAGGGTTTTTCAAGATCTAGTTGTTCACCCACTATTAGATGGGCTTGTAGTCGGGGCCCCAAAAGGAGAAACCCCAGAAGTCATCAGAATCTGTCTTTTAGGCCCATAGTAGGGAGTCAATTTATTATTATTATTTAGACTATTTATATCCTGTCCTATTCACGACCTCCGAAGAGGGACTCAGGGTGGCTACCAGCAGACAACAATTTGATGCAATATAATATAATATAAAAACAGCAATAAAAATCACATACAAATAAAATGATTATAAATATACATTTAAAAACAGTTCACCAGGTTTAAAACATCCTCCAAATCAGCCCAAATTACGGTCCATAAAATCTCAACTTCACCAATAACTGTGGGAAGACTTGCTCCCACAGCCAGGATTTAAGCTTCTTGCGAAAAGTCAGGAGGGAGGGGGCAGATCTTACCTCCTTAGGGAGGGAGTTCCACAGAAGGGGTGCCGCCACAGAGAAGTCTCTCGTCACCACCAAACGTGACTGCGATGTTGGCAGAACTGAGAGCAGGGCCTCCCCAGATGATCTTAAGGTCCTTGATGGTTCATTTATAACTTAGGGTCCTCGATTCCTTTAAAAATTAGCCAGGAAGATCACCAGTTTTCACCCCTAGAATGGCCCTCCATGATATTAAATTACTCCTTCAATCTATCTTTAGAGGATGCCCCCCATGAGCCCCCCCCCCGAATGCCCTCCCCTGACAAATGTTGGGAGTTGACTGTATTGCCAAGGTTTATTAGCCCCTTTAAGTCCAGAAAACAACATCCCTGAGGGTGAGGGATTCTGGGGTTGGGAGACTGCCATTGAGATTGTGCTAGGGAGACGTAGATGTGATCAAATATGTCATCCAAGGGAGAAGTGCAACAGAGTTTTTGTGACCCTGAAGCAGGTTGGAATGTAGAGCCAATATGACAGGCCCACCGGGCTCAAGGTCCTGCTGCTTAATGCTAGGTCCGTAAATGGTAAAACAGCTGCCAACCAGGACTTGATCCTTGATGAACAAGCGGACCTAGCTTGCATCACCGAGACCTGGTTGGACGAATTGGTGGAGGGGAAAACATCACCCAGCTCTGTCCTCCAGACTTCTGAGTGCACCAGCAGGTCAGACCTGGGGGATGGGGAGGCAGGGTTGCAGTGGTCTATTGTGAGTCCATCTCCCTAATTAGATGTCCCATTCTGCAATCATCTAGGTTTGAGTGTGTCCACCTGAAAGTGAGTAACTAGAACAGTTTGGGGATTCTGCTTGTGGAATTCTCTGCCAGAATTAGCGGGGGTAGTCTCTGGATGGGTGTTGAAGGGACTACAACATCCATGCTGAGTCCACCCTATCTGGGGCAACTCATGACTTCATGGCTGCCATGACAACCATGGGGCTGTCCCAAGTGATATCTGGGCCCACTAATGTAGTGGGACACACTGTGGACCTAGTCTTCAATTTGGATGGGGAAAATGTTGGTGTGGAAGAGCTAAAACTTGTTCCACTGTCATGGACTGACCACCACCTGACCAGTTTTAGACTAACCGTAGTATCTTCATGGATGGAGGACCCATTAAAATGGTCCACCCCAGTAGACTTATGGAGATGGATGGATTCCTGGAGTCTTCTGTTTTTTTCTCTGTCACAGTGGCTGATTATCCTGTCGATGCCCTGGTTGAACTCTACAACTCAGAGGTGGCCAGAGTGGTGAACACGATTATCCCTGAATGTCCCTTCTTGTCTCCTAGATCTAACTCAGTTCCTTGGTTTACTAGGGAGTTGGTGGTGATGAAGCAGATGAGATGGAGGCTAGAGTGCCTCTGCCGGCACATGGGCTAGAGCCTCGCTTACAGCCTACTCTGCAGCAATGAGGGCAGAGGGGCAAAAATATTTTCTTGACGGCCCACATTGCATCTGCAACAAATAGACCAGCGGAATTGTTTTGGGTGGTCAGGGAGCTCCTTCATCTTCATGAGGGGGAGGAGACCCACTTGACAAGTCGATGTGGTAAGTTCACAATTCATTTTGCAGATAAAGTCGCTTGGATACTCTCTGACTTAGATGCCAGTCTTAGAGCAGTACCAAGGGATGTAACTGAGGCACCTATCTGTTCAGTTTTGATGGATTCGTTTCAATTTGTTCATCCTGATGATGTGGACAAGGTCATTGGAGCAGTGAGAGTGACCAGATGTATATTACATCCTTACCCTTCCTAGCTTATCAAACTTGCTAGTGGGGGCTTAGCCAAGTGATTTAAGAGGATTACAAATGCCTCATTGGAACAGGCATTTAGAACAGTTGATCAAACAGGCACAAAGAAGAGATATAGTAGTCATGGGCGATTTCAACTATCCAGATATTTTCTGGAAAACAAACTCGGCCAAGAGAACAAAGTCCAACAAATTCCTTGCTTGCTTTGCAGACAATTTCACGGTTCAGAAGGTAGAAGAGGCAACAAGGGGGTTGGCTACTCTCGGTCTCATCCTAACAAATGTGAAGGAACTGATCAATGCAGTTGAAGTGGTCGGATCCTTATGGGCAAATGACCATGTGCTCCTGCAGTTTGAGGTACAAAGGAAGGCCAAAACTAAGACAAGTCAAACCCACATTTTGGACTTTAGGAGAGCTGACTTCCAAAAAATGAAGGAAATACTGAGCAGCATTCTGTGGACATAGATGTTAAAAGACAAGGAAGTAATGGATGGATGGGAGTTTTTCAAGAGTGAAATACTCAAGGCGCAATTGCAAACAGTGCCAACAAAGAGAAAAAATAGGACAAGTGCAAAGAAGTCAGAATGGATGTCCAAAGAACTTCTAACGGTGCTAAGACTCAAAAGAGACATGCACAAGAAGTGAAAAAAGGGAGAAGTCACCAAAGAAGAATTCAAACAAATAGCCAACTCCTGTAGGGGAAAGGTCCGCAAGGCTAAAGCACAAAGTGAGCTCAGGCTTGCCAGGGATATTAAAAACAATAAAAAGGGCTTTTTTTTCTTACGTCAGTAGTAAAAGGAAGAACAAGGAGGCGATCGGGCCTCTGCAAGGAGAAGATGAGTCAATGCTGACAGGGGATATGGAAAAGGCAGAACTACTTAATGCTTTCTTTGCCTCGGTCTTCTCACAAAATGAAAGTCATTTTCAATCTCAGCAAAATGGAGTGGATGAGGGATTAGAGGACATCCAACCCCAAATTGGGAAACAAGTTGTCCAGGAATACCTGGCCGCTCTAAATAAGTTCAAGTCCCCGGATCCAAATCAACTACACCCAAGAGTATTGAAGGAACTAGCAGAAGTCATCTTGGAACCATTGGCAATCATCTTTGAGAGTTCTTGGAGAACAGGAGAAGTCCCAGCAGATTGGAGGAGGGCCAATGTTGTCCCAATCTTCAAGAAGGGAAAAAGGATGGCCCAAACAATCACCATCCGGTCAGCCTTACGTTGATACCAGGCAAGATTCTGGAAAAGATTGTTAAGGAAGTGGTCTGCAAACACTTAGAAACAAATGCAGTCATCGCTAATAGTCAACACGAATTTATCTAAAAACAAATCATGCTAGACTAATCTGATCTCCTGTTTCAATAGAGTTACAAGCTAGGTAGATGCGGGGAATGCAGTGGATGTAGCATATCTGGATTTCAGTAAGGCCTTCAACCAGGTCCCCCATGACCTTCTGGCAAACAAACTAGTCCAATGTGGGCTAGGCAAAACTACAGTTAGGTGGATCTGTAATTGGTTGAATGGACAAACTCAGAGGGTGCTCACCAATGCTTCTCTTCAACCGGGGACCGGTTCTGTTCAACATCTTTATAAATGACTTAGATGAAAGCTTAGAAGGCATGTTCATCAATTTTGCAGACAACACCAAATTAGGAGGGATAGCCAATACTCCAGAAGACAGGAGCAGAATTCAAAACGATCTTAACAGATTAGAGAGATGGGCCAAAACTAACAAAGTTCAACAGTGACAAATGCAAGATACTCCACTTAGGCAGAAAAAATGAAATGCAAAGATACAGAATGGGGGATACATGACTCAAGAGCAGTAAATGTGAAAAAGATCTTGGGGTCCTCATGGACAACAAGTTAAACATGAGCCAACAATGTGATGTGGCGGCAAAAAAAGGCAATGGGATTTTGGCCTGCCTCAATAGGAGTATAGTGTCTAGATCTAGGGAAGTCATGCTACCCCTTTATTCTGCCTTGGTCAGACCACACCTGGAATATTGTGTCCAATTTGGGCTCCACAATTGAAGAGAGATATTGACAAGCTGGAATGTGTCCAGAGGAGGGTGACTAAAATGATCAGGGGTCTGGAGAACAAGCCCTATGAGGAGCGGCTTAAGGAGCTGGGCATGTTTAGCCTGAAGAAGAGAAGGCTGAGAGGAGACATGATAGCCATGTATAAATATGTGAGAGGAAGTCATAGGGAGGAGAGAGCAAGCTTGTTTACTGTTGCCCTGGAGACGAGGACGCAGAACAATGGCTTCAAACTACAAGAAAGGAGATTCCATCTGAACATGAGGAAGAACTTTCTGACTGTGAGAGCTGTTCAGCAGTGGAACTCTCTGTCCCAGAGTATGGTGGAGGCTCCTTCTTTGGGAGCTTTTAAACAGAGGTTGGTTGGCCATCTGTCAGGGATGCTCTGAATTCAATATTCCTGCTTCTTGGCAGGGGGTTGGACTGGATGGCCCATGAAATCTCTTCCAACTCCATGATTCTATGATTCTAGGGACAAATACCATCAAGCTGAAAAAAGACAATAGTGAGGCCTATTTTGAAGAAGACTTCTCTAGATTCCTTGGTACTGAATAACTACTGGCCAATTTCAATCTTCCCTTCTTGGCAAGGTTCTAGAGTGGCCTCTCAGCTCTCATTCTTGGATGATACCAATTATCTGAATCCACTTCAATCTGGTTTTAGGCCTGGCCAAAGAACAGAGATGGCTTTGGTCACCTTGGTGGGTGACCTCCGCAGAGAGCTAGACAGGGGGATTGTATCCCTGCCTGTTCTCTTAGACATCTCAGCAGCTTTCGATACCATCAGCCATGGTATCCTTCTAGGGTGGCTCTCTGAAATGGATCTTGGAGAAATGCTTTGCAGTGGCTCCACTTCTTTCTGGAGGATTACACCCAGTTGGTGAAGCTAGGGGATATGTGCTTGGAACCCTGGCCATTGACCTGTGGTGTCTCGCAAAATTCCATTCTATCTCCCATGCTTTTCCACATCTATATGAAACTGCTGGGTGAAGTCATCTGGAGTGTTCGAGTTTGGTGCCATATGTATGCAGTTGACTCTCAATTCTACTACTTTTTCCACCAAATTACAAGGAAATATCCTGGATCATGAATGTGTGCCTGGCAGCCTTGTTGGATTGGATGAGGGCTAACAAGCTGAAACTTAATCCAGACAAAACAGAGGTCCTCCTGGTCAGTCATGAGGCTTATTGGGGTATTGGGTGGCAACCTGTGCTTGACAGGATTGCACTCCCCCTGAGCTCCATAGTTTGGGGGTCCTCCTGAACTCATAACCGATGCTTGATGCTCAGGTGTTGGTGGTGATCGGGAGAGTCTTTGGACAGTTAAAGCTTGTGTGCCAACTGTGACCATACCTCGAGAAGCTGGATATGGCCATGGTAGTCCATGCCTTGGTTACATTCAGATTGAATTATTGCAATGCACTCTCTGTGGAGCTGCCTTTGAATATGGCCCGGAAACTGCGATTGGTACCAAAGTCAGCGGCCAGGCTTCTAACTAGAGCTAATTATGGAGAGCTCCACTGGCTCCTGATATGTTTCCAGTCCCAATTCAAGGTGCAAGTTATGACTTATAAAGCCTTAAATGGTTTGGGCCCTACCTATCTTCATGATCGCATCTCCCCCTATAAACCAGCGCAGGCTCTAAGATCTGCCGGGGAGGCCATCCTTTTGCTTTCACCACCATCTCAAGCATGGTTGGTGGGGATGAGGGACAGGGCCTTATCGGTTGTGCCGTCTCAACTTTGGAACACCCTCCTCAGGGAGGTTAGGCAAGCCCACACACTGTCCACCTTTCGTAGGAACCTGAAAAGCTGGATGTTCCAGCAGATTTTTGAAAATGATTAGTCCCCAGGCCCAGTCCCTAGGTTGTCAGTTAGTACTCTGTTCTGCACTTTCTCCACTTCCCCAGCTCTATGATATGCTGTTTTCACGATCCCTTGTCCAGCCCTTTCATTGTCAACCATGCCCATTTTGTAGTCCTGGCCATTAGTTTTGTTGAACCTTGTCTGATGGAGCTACAATTGCAATTGCTTTACATTTTTATTGTGTTTTGGTAAGATTTTTGTGTTTTATGAGGCTTTTATTTTAATCTGTCTGTATGATTTTCTTCTTGACAGTTGAATGTTTTGCCTTATATGTTGGAAACTGCCCTGAGTCCCTTTGGGGAGATAGGGTGGTATAGAAATAAAGTAGCATTGTTGTTGTTCTTGTTGTTGTTATTATTATTATTATATTTACCTGGTTCATGGCATTTTGGGGAATGCCTCAAGAGACTTCCTAAACTCATAAAGAGAAAGGATGAGCAATGGAATAACATTTGTTTTCAAGGAAGCACGACGCAAAATGATAAACAATAATATGCTTTTAGACTCCAAAACTTCTTGGTTGCACTGTACAGACAGAATATTGGATGACAGAGACTTTTGGTCTGACCCAGCACAATTTTTCTGTTCTCGAATCTAAAAGATAAATAAATTGGTAAGTTAGGTTTGGATCTCTCCCCCAACAAAGATTGAAGAGATGCTTCCATACTATCTAAATGTATGCTATTCTGTCGTTTGAAATGTTTGCTACTGAATCTGTACTCTTACTTTTGGACAAGATGGTTACATAGGATATATTGCTCCACATCATTTCAAAAGTTGATAAAAATGTTCTTGCCAATGAATTTTTTACATATTGAAAGTAGCAAAATGTTGACTATTTCATGTCCGTCTCAAATGTAGAAGTTTTTGTTGCCTTTTGACTTCGTTGCTTTATTGGGTGCAGACAAGAATCTCTTTTTTCCCCAGGAGTAGGATTAATTCATTTTCATGAATTATTTTCACACATACACTTTGTTTGTTTCTTGTAAACTAGCAGGAGGACTATATAGATGTAGGGAAAATACTTTAGACAATAGTACTATTTTCCACAACCAGTGGAAAAAATAATTCTTATATATTTGAGATGAAGGAAACATTGCACCAGCATACTCTTAAACTGGTTGGAATGGGTCTATATGTACAACTTTAAGAAAAGGTTTGTTGGCAAGCAGGCCAAAAATCCATATATTTGTATTGTAGAGCATAATGGACAAGCATACTTTTTCTACTTCAACATTTTGTCCGGTATCCTATCTGTACTAAATTCTGTTAAATGTTTTACATGGGGTATTATTAAGGACAATAGTCCTAAAGCCTAGGGATAGATGTGCAGAAAGAATACATGGCTAATACTGTCCTCAGTCATGGTGAAACAGGCAGGCTCCCAAAAGATATTGGCTCTGTTTTGAGCTGAATATTTCTTCAGTGCTTTACTTTAGCAGGAATTGGCAAAACAACAATATAAAACAGTTATCTGGTGTGAAGTCTTGGTAGCAATGGGAAACACATCTCTGCTGGTGATACCCATCAATATTTATCACCATCACATCTTATACATTTGGGAAACAAGATTATGGATACTTTGTTGCTTAAGCAGCAAAAATGTCAAACAAATAAGACTATATTCTTCTATACAAGGGGTTTGACACCATAAAATCCTGGTTAATATGTTTTTCAGCAATGATAACATATAGGCTTGTGCATTTCACCTGAACTTCAATCTGTTTCTGATGGTTAGATACCAGTAGACCCCCATATCAGTTTTTTACTAGATCCGGCCCATTGGTGGCAATGGGGTGCTCCCTGGGCTCTCCTTTCCTGTAATTTTTGGCAATGGCATTGTTTGAACCCAAATCCTTCATTAAGACCTGGATTAAAAAGCATCTGAGTTAAAACCCCACCCTTTCTGCAATTTTTTTCCTTTGGTCTGTAGGGAAGACCTGGCTTAATGCTTCCTTAAAGCTGTTTCTACTCTAGAGGAGACAGGTACTAAAGGTGCTGCAGACATGCACAGTCTTTTCTTGCACACAGCTTTCCGTGGCATTTTAAGGAGGCTTCCCACTTCCCGGGGAAGGAAGAGAGATGACCTGGAGCTATGCTACACTGGGCTTCCTTTAAAAAGCCCTCTCTTTTCTCTTGATTGCACTACAGGCCCTGCCTGGAGTTCTCCCTGACTCCCCCCCCCCCCCTCACACACACACACCTTTCTACTTTGGAATTAATGCTTCCTTAAATCTATTTCTACTTTCTACCCTAGAGAAGAGGTAACCAGGTGGTAGTAGTTTTCTGAGAATGAGGCTTTTCTTTTTGTTAGCTCAGATTAGGTAAAGGTAAAGGTTTTCCCATGACATGAAGTCCAGTTGTATCCAACTCTGGGTTGTGGTGCTCATCTCCATTTCTAAGCTGAAGAGCCAGCGTTGTCCATAGACACCTCTAAGTTCATGTGGCCAGCATGACTGCATGGAGCGCCGTTACCTTTCCGCCAGAGCGGTAACTATTGATCTATTCACATGTGCATGTTTTCAAACTGCTAGGTTGGCAGAAGCTGGGTCTGACAGTGGAAGCTCATGCTGCTCCCCGGATTTGAACCTGTGACCTTTTGGTCAGCAAGCTCAGCAGTTCAGCGCTTTAAGCCACTGTGCCACCACGGGCTCCTCTTGCTCAGATTACTGTTAATAATTATTATCTTTTAGAAGTATTTTCTGAAGGGGAGGAGAAAAATAAGCCAAAAGGGTGACTTTCCAAGCCCCCAAACAGGTGCGTGCATGCACTCCACGCACCTGTCCCATCTGTTCCCAACTCCCAGTCAGTCCCACTAAATAAAAAGAATCAAGAAAATAAAGAAAAATAAAATAGATTTGAGAGAGAGGCCAAATCAAAAAATACACTGAAACCAGGACACAACTGTGATGCTGAATAGGGGAGGAGGAGCTGTGATCGGCTCCCACATGCTCCTGTTACAGACGGGAAAGTGTGACAGCTGGGCCTTTGCCATTATGGCCATCCGGTAGAACCGAAAAAGCTGGTTTCATCAAAGTAAAACAACTAAAACAGATCCATGCACAAGTCTAATAACATCAGTGATGACACTTCATGTGATGTCTCCATGTGTGTACACAGGATTATCCATTGTGTGTGTACAGTATTTGAACAGTTTTTGAAAGCTATTGCAATCCCTAGGCCTCAGTTCTTAGCTTTTATAACATTGCCATCATTTGTTTTCACTACTTCTTAATAATAAGCCAAATTGCACCATTATATTTTAGTTACAGAATAATTATTATAATGCACACTTCACCAGAACTGTGAAATTACAATATACTGCATACTCTTCACAGTCTACTGCAACTAAATAGAGCTAAACAATAGGTACACTCGCTTGCCCAAACTCTTACTTTATTATACAAACAATAGAGATTCCTTTGCTTCACTGCTCCCTTGAAAATAATTACACAGGCTTTGTTTCTGTAGCACTGGGAAAGAAAGAGGACTAGCGAAGCATGAGTTACAAAATTCCAGGGTCTATGCTTAATGGCTTTGTGGCAGAGGAAAGAGTAAAGTCTTAAAGTTGGCATGGAAGAAACTGCTATTATTATTATTATTATTATTATTATTATTATTATTATTTCAAAATAGAAACTGTTTTACCACTACCACTGTGGTAGAGGTGGCTCTAAATGTTTAGCAGAATCATAATACCAAGAAAATAGGAGTTGTTAAATATAACTTATCAGGTGCCTTGAAAGTTACCTCTTTTCTTTTTAAAAAGGTGTTACTGATACAGATTAAATTGCAAGCCCATAACATTTTCAATTATACCTTTTTGCATTCTCAGTTCTCAAGAGTAGCTAAAATGGTGACTTTTGGATTATTTTTTTAAAGTAATACATATAAAAATGCTACAGATTGTTGACTTGTAGTAGAAAAGATATCCCTTGCTAAATTAAATATATAATGCTATGTAGTTATACATTGGATATTGGGAAAGGTAAATAATAGGGGTGTGTAATTCTTTCATTGGTCCTCGTAAGTTGTATCAAATTGGTTAAATTCATACTTACGAGGAGATATCTGACACATATGCCTGGCCTGCGCCAAAAACTTAAGAATTGAAACTTACCCAATACATTTTCATTTCCACTTGGCAAATCTCCGAAGTCTCCCAAATCAGTTTATTTCCAGCGCAAGGAAGCAAAGCAAAATCAAAAAGGCTGTTGCAACCCAGAGCAGGAAACTGGACCCTCAGACAACAATCCACCACACTTGACTTCAGGAAAAACAATCCTTTTTTATTGAAGAAAGATGAGTACAAAAATAGAGGAAATATGCAAGGTAAAAAGCCACAGTAAAAATCAGCAACAAGAAATGTCCATGAACAAGATCAAAAACCCACAGTAACATTGCTAAATCCTGGAACCTGTTTAACAATCCACTAACCATACTTGAAGCAACTAGGAAGCCTCTTAGGAACAAGGCCACTGGAATCAGGAGACCTGCCAAGGATGATGCTTGAATCTGGAACGATGCCTGGTTTGAAGATGCATCCAGGCACGAGGTTCATAAGGCTGAGAAATCTGTTACGTGACATGCCTGCTGGCTTTGTTTGCATTTCTCCCAGTCTAGCTGACCTTCTTAAACTTTGAGATTCTCCCCTGCTCTGCCAAATCTGCCCTCTCCTATCCTCATTAGAGAGACCAGGTGTCAGATTCTCTGGAGAGCTAAGAGTGGGAGGAAAAGGGAGTGAAAGTTCACCGCTTGGCTCTGAAATATTCTCATGGGAATTTGGACTTTCACTTTCCAAGGCTGCAGGAGTTTCACTACACAAACCGTCATCTTCTACATTGCCCTCAGAATCAACATCTTCATTGGCATCAGGAAATACAATCAGATAATCAGGTTCAGGTTCACACACAGGCTGAACCCCAACAAAGGCTGCCTTTTCTTTTTAGATTAATGGCCTCTCACCATTAGGAGAGGGAAAGCAGGGTGCAGAGTTCACTGGAAAAGAAAGCTCTGAATTCTGGGAAATGTAGTTTGGGAAGGTGAGGAGCTCTATGCCTGCCCTAAACTACATTTCCCAGAATTCTGCTCACATCAGAAATCGCCAATCAGGGGGAAGCTATTTTCCCTCCGTAGCAACAGCAATTAGCAAGAGTTCCAATACATTATTCAATCTACAAAGAGGACTAATTGATACTTCTAGTAAGTAAATCTCTGTGGTGGGCTGGGAATAAATCTCTAAATGTATGGCCCTTGGGGGTTGCTTTCAACTCAATCGGGGAAGCATATTAATTAGTTTAGAGACTAGATGGCCATCTGTCAGGAGAGTTTTTATGGTGCCCTTCTGCCTGGAAGATGAGAGCTGGACTAGATGGCCCTTGGGGCTCCCCTCCAACTCTAGGATTCTATGAAAATGTAGAATTGGTTAATATTGGTTTCTGTTGGTTAATATGAGAGACATTCAATGAGATAGCTTTTGTGACTTTAAAAAAATGTTTTTGCCAAAACTTAAAAATATTCCCTAATATCAGTAGATATATGAATATTTCTGAACATTGGTGGGAATGATTCCTTGTTATCATGTGCCACGGTATAAAAAATTAAAGAAGATAGCTTGTGTCATTTTTTTTTTTTGGGGGGGGGGGAAATGTTTATAAAGACAACTCCCCCAAAATCTGTGGCTAATATTCTGAAACTTGATGAGCTAACAATGGTAAATGCATTCTACCATTGTAGCAAGATTCACCCCAACAGCTGTAAAAATGAGTGAGAAAGGATCCTTAAAGTTTTCCCAATTGTAATAATTATGCACCATTACTATAAAGAAAAAGTAACAAAAGTTCATTACTCTTATTATAGTAATAAAAATTATCTATACTTTAAAAACACTCTAGACACAAAATGCATGCACCCCCTAATTTTGTAATGACTTTTGAAACTTTTTTATCATTTGCAAATGCCTAATTAATAATTATACATAATTTATTATTTTTAGCTAATCACTTTCACATTCTGCTTTCATACTGTGCCAAACAGTGGTCTTAAAAGCCAGCTCACCTTATTTTCTAAAAATAACATGTGTGGCAAAAAAATAGGTGGCAAAATATGGGTGGCAAAGAAATAGCATTGAGTGGCAAAAAACAAGAGGTTATTCAGTTTCAGGAAAATCTAAAATTAGCGGCAACCTTTTTTTTTGTTGTCTCCTCCATGGAGCCCTTCTGGACTTTTTGAATACCTGGGTAGAGAAATGGTGATGGTGGCCAAGAACAGCTGATTCCCTCAAGTGGCAATGGTGGTTCTCCCTCTCTTCCAAATATTTATTTATTTATTTATTTATTTATTTACAGTATTTATATACCACCTTTCTTGCCTCTAGGGGGACTCAAAGCGGTTTACACATAAATAATGGCAAAATTCAAAGCCTTACATTGGGCACTGATCTGATGCCAATACAAATGATTACAATAGTAAAACCACAATTAAACATAAATCATAATTAAAACAATACATCAGCAAGCATTAAAACAATAAAACAGTCTTGTCAGTCGAATCGCTGTTCCAGTCAATGTCCCTCTAAAATGCTACATACATCTACTGTACAAAGACCTGGTCCCAGAACCATGGTTTTATTTTTTTTCTAAAAGCCAGAAGGGAGGGAGCGGGTCTTACCACATTTGGGAGTATGTTCCATAGGCGGGGGGCCACAGCTGAGAAGGCCCTGTCTCTCGTCCCCTCCAGACACATTTGTGCTGTTGATGGGAGCGAGAGCAGGACCTCCCCGGATGATCTTAGATTACGAGGAGGTAGGGGTGGATGTGTTCGGACATGTAAGGTGGATGCGTTCGGACAAGTAAGGTGGGAGATAGGGGTGGATGCGTTCGGACAAGTAAGCTGGGCCAGAACTGTATAGAGCTTTATAGGTCAAATCCAGCATTTTGAATTGGGGTCGGAGATGGACTGGCAGCCAGTGGAGATGGCATAGCAGGGGCTTATCTGCAGATCATATCAAAATCCATCATTTTGGTCTCCAAGCATACCTTTGGCTTATTCATGAGGTCAGTTTATACATGAGTATATATGATGGATAACATTAAGGACCTCATCACACTGATGACCTCCCCCCCCCCCATCCCATTTCTCCAGGAATCACTGACAAGCCTCACACCCTCTCTCTTTCTCCTATCACATCGGGTAATGGTGTCACATTGGGCCAAGGCATGTTTCTCCCATCAGACAGGTGAAAAGAATCAAAACCATGCATAGTTCCATTGGAGCTACCAAATGCAACACTTCCTCACCACTTCAACCACTGATGGGGTGGCGCCTTGACATGCATCATCTGAGGAGGTGTATCTGGACCTGTGGCCAAAGATGCGGGGGAAAACCTCTGTATGATGAGGTGGCAATTTAGGATGCCCAAGAATGATACTGGGATGAGGACTGATGTATCTTCCATTAGCTAATAGAATAGCTGTTTAAATAAACCATGAAAAGTTTGTGGTGAGATCACTTGACTAATGTTAGTCAATACTTAATGTAAACTCAGCTTAGTTAAGCAGTGATATATGTCCAACTGTTTCCCACTGTTACAGTCCAAGGTTCTGAATAAAAAGGGAAATGTGTTTTAGAGCCAATTCAGAAGTTACAAAGTAGTGTGGTTTACATTTTCTTGTGGTCAGAAGGATGTATTATTCCAGTAAAATTTGAGGACACATGTGAAAATTGAAGCTAACAGCAAAAGTGTTTATGAGCACTGATATGAAGGCTTTTCTTCCACTAGCACAAGGTGGTATACAAGCCACCCACAGGAAAATGGTGACTACACTGCATCTTATAAGAGCTCATGTTGAGTCATGGTTTCATAAATGTGTGGAAGACATTTATAGTGCTTGTCAGTAATATATGTAGGACTGACAAAACTTTCATTCTTTTGTGTGTAAGATGTGACAAAAACTGATTTTAACCACCTTTTCAGGTTGAGAAATTTCCTAGTTGTAGGACACTCCAGCCTCTTTTCAAGTGTGGAGAGACACTGATCTCATCACATGAGTTAAACTACTTATGGCTATCATGTATAGCAGAAGTCTCCTGAAAGAAGAGAACTCCAGCAATTAACCTCCTCACATTGAGAAATTCCCCCTCTTGGGACATTTCAACCTCTGGAGAGGCACGGAGCTCATCACATACTCCAAGGATGAAAAGAGGCAGAAATATCCAGAAAGGAAGAAACATGGACCAGCAGTTATGTTCAGAGCTCCTACCTATTATTGCTCTTTACTCCCATATTTACTACTGAAAAACATGTGTGATGGGAACCATCAAGCGTTTCCTGTCCTGTTTCATTGCCCAACTGTCAACAGACTTTTGGATCCTATGGGCTTTGATGCAGAACCATAGGATTCCAGGGAAAGAAATGGTTTTAACCTGGATTACTGTCTCTTGGATCCTATGGGCTTTGATGCAGAACCATAGGATTCCATGGACAACAATAGTTTTAACCAGGATCACTGCCTCATGGATACTATGGGCTTTGGGGTAGAACCATAGGATCCCATAGAAAGAAATGGTTTTAAACTGGTGTCAATCTCATTTAATGTAAGGAGCTTTGGGTAGGGCAAGGGAACTTTTGGTTTTTGGATATTGTTGTTTCTTCTGATTAAAAACAAAAAAGTAATACTGACCATGTGATGAACACAAAATGAATATATTGCCAGCTCTTAAGTTTCCACGTGTGAGTGATAGGGAAGTAGAATGTGAAATGGGACCGCTACCGTATACGAGGGGTGATTCTCTACTCTTAAAGGGATAGACACCCATGCTTTCCCCTCTCAATGTGATGAGGTGATAAATCATCACTATATATTGCTAGAACACTGATTCAGTCTCAAGAATGTCCTTATCTATTCTTTGGCAAGGGAAGATTCTAAGTGGTCACTTGGACTGAAGAAAAAGAGGTCAATATTTATTTTTACCACTCAAGAATAAGATATTTTCATCTCTTCAATAGTGTTATCACACATTACAGCAATATAGTATTGTGTTAAATAAATTTGGTGTTAGACGGGGAATTATGAATGAATAAATTAAGTTGCCTCGCTCTTCATTGTTTTCTCTTGTTGCCAGGTATCCTCTCAGAGCACATGCACAAATTCATGCATATTATGCCTGTAAGGGATATTGTGACCTTTCCAGTGGTCTGTGTTATGCAAACTAGGAGTCAAACCTCACATTCACAAAGAACTAACTAAAATTGGATTTTTTCTGCATATACAGAAATCAAAATACGGGCAATACCTGCATTGGAAAATAGCAAACAGAATGTTAAAACTTAAATAGTAGCAAAAAAATATGTGCAAAATACAAATAAGTACTTAATAAAACACAATTGCCTTAGGATGGTGAATTGCTAATGCAAATGAACAAAGTTTCAAGGCTAAGAGGGTTTCAATTAAACTATAAAAGGGTTACTAAGAGAAGAGAGAAAGGGGGTTAAAACATGAAAGCATTATAACACCTCAGATTAACATACAATATTTGACAAAAGAGAATATTATTATTATTATTATTATTATTATTATATTTATTTATACCCTGCTTTATCTCTCCTCAAAGTGGCTTAACATAAAAGCATCAACATACAATTTAAAATATACACATATACAAATATTAAAGCAGGATTAAATACAGTATAAACAGTCTTAAAGGAATCCCAGTTAAAAATCATTAAAACATCTTCGAAGTTGTACAAGGTTTTGCAACAAGCAGGGAAAACAGCACTAAAAATAGGTTTTAGAGTAATAAAACTTACCTTTCTTTAGCCCCGTTGGCCCTTTCTTGGAGAAAGCAGCGTGAGATTGCATTTCCTGGCTGCCACAGGACTAAGAGAAGGCAACCAAAGTTCTCTGAGTTACATCAAGACTGGAAGGAAAAGAATAAGCAAATGGGATTCTCCTGCCAAAAACCTGAATTCTGAGTCCAAAAGAAAGATTTCGGTTTGAAAATGCCTATGTTGTGATTCAGCAAAAGGCTTCTAGAAGTCTCCTCTGAGAGCTCTTCATTGAAACTTCAAGTAAATAGTCTGTCAAGAACAGACTATCTTTTGAATGTGGAGTCTTTTAAAAGATATTGGGTGGGTTTCCTTCAGTTTGTGCATTTCACACATTTACCTTGTGTCGGGTTTTTCTGATAAAATTCATATGAGAGAGATTAATTGTGTATACTGGGTAGCATTGAAAGAGGTGTTATGCTGATCACCTGGGTCTCAAAGGTGACATTTCCTATTACTGTCATTTTTGTTCCATAATGAATTGTTCTTTCATGACAAGATGTCAACACTAGGCTAAATAAAACAATCTCTGGTGCATATTCATTTATGTAATATTCTTGTACACATGATAATGGCAACGGAGCTGCATTCTTCTAGATATGGCTGCTGGTTATAGGATTTGATTATAGGGACTTCCTCAGCTAACTTTTTGTATAACTAATCAATATTTAGATATGGCCATTTTACAAATATGAAGTTTACCTAGAGAATCCCATCAGACAACTCTACTACTAAGGGAGACACAATATTGTAACAAGTGAGGCACAGAACACTCATTCACCAACTGCTCCCACCATCTGTGAGAGGAAGCCACAGGAAGGAGGGAGCAAGCTTGTTTTCTGCTTCCCTGGAGACTAGGACGCGAAACAATGGCTTCAAACTACAAGAAAGGAGATCCCATCTGAACACGAGGAAGAACTTCCTGACTGTGAGAGCCATTCAGCAGTGGAACTCTCTGCCCTGGAGTGTGGTAGAGGCCCCTTCTTTGGAAGCTTTTAAACAGAGGCTGGATGGCCATCTGTCAGGGGTGATTTGAATGCAATATTCCTGCTTCTTGGCAGGGGGTTGGACTGGATGGCCCATGAGGTCTCTTCCAACTCTTTGATTCTATGATTCTATGATCTAAATTCCTCTACATCTCTAGGAACTTAACTCTTCCTAGCACTTGGGATAAGCTAATGACCCTCACTACTTTACCCTTCCAAGTATCCATAAGTCTGATGTCAGGTCTTGCACGGTGGCTGCACCCAGCATGAGTTGCCTGAAGCACACTATCTGCATGCATGAGAAAGTGTTGGCTATGTTATTGTTCTATTATCACATAGCGCACCTTGAAAGGAATAACTTAAACATCTGCCCCAATCTTCTTGACTGCAACTATTGGGAAACAATCCAAAAACCACACCAATGTCCTTAGAGATATACTTCTTATGTTTCATTTCCTCCTGCCAAAAGACGATCCCATTAAAGTCAGCAAGAAATTCTTACATGTGTGAAAAACTCAGTTCCAATTCCTCAATTTCTCCTTATCATCCAATATGCCTTGGGCCTTTTCTAACTTTTGATAAAGCAAGTAGAAAACATCTACATAATTCCCCTACAAAGGCCCCTTCAAGGCTCAAATGTGACACCCAGAGGCAGCCCTGGGTAATTTTCAACTGTAAGCAAACAGTATTTTGCTGCCCCCCCCCCCCACCTCAACCAATCACTGATATATATTTTCTATTCATTGTGGGAGTTCTGTGTGCCATATTTGGTTCAATTCCATCATTGTTGGAGTTCAGAATGCTCTTTGATTGTAGGTGAACTATACATCCCAGTAACTACAACTCACATATGTCAAGGTCTATTTTCCCCCAAGAGCGCCGCAAGAGCACCCCTGGGCAAAATCAATTATACTGCAAATGCTTACTTTGTGTAATGGTTTGAACCACCCCTGGTGACACCCTCACTCCATTAAAAAGGAACCTTATGCTTTGGTGCAACCACGCCAAATTTCTATTGGTTGTTTCCAAGCTCCAGTCTTTGTGCACACTGCTCCAAAGATGTCTGCAGTGCACCAATAATTAAGATACAAAAAGGGCCTGGAGGAGGAAACAGTAGTCTTTGAATACTCTGTCTTTGACTCATGCTCTTCATTGCGGCACACAACATCATAATGTAATTAATATGGCTTCTTCCCATCAGAAGCCAGCAAATGCACCTCTACCCCAATGCTACATGGCTGCGTGGCACAAGGAGGAATCTGAATCACTCATGTTACCCCTGTTCTTTAAAGCTATTTTTTAAAAACCTAGCTTATACTTCCACATTTTGTTTTTGCACATTGTGGCAACTAGGATTTTCTATTACACACCATTGAGACATTTGATTGCAAGGCATTTTGGCGTGAAAGCTATTGATGCTGAAGCATTTCACATGGCTTTTGCTTTGATTTTCAGTCCTTTTGAACTCTTACAACCAAGCAGAATCTGTGAATTTGTGTTTATTGACCTACATGGATACAAAGTGATTGAAAACAAGCCTTTTTCACATGATTTGTGTTCTGGAAATAATTTTATTCAGCATGAAGAGCTAGTCTTTCATTTCACTTGATGGCAGATATTGTGAATTATTCCTCTCAAATCAAATGTCATATATTCCACTGTAAAATCAAAATACCTGCCACAGGCTTAAACATATAAGGACTAGTACCTTTTCCTACTAAACTGCGCATTTTACGTAGTGAGTCCTTTCACTATTAATACACAAGGCAGTCTTGCTGCATAATATAAACATGACATCTCTTTCCTCTGTTTTCACATATAAAGTGTGACCTTACACTTCTGTATCTCTTTTGTTTATGTCTCTATACCAGATAATGCAGGTTAATAGCACAAGAAGTGACTACAATGCAATTGTTGTTGACAATTAGAATAAATTCTGTTTATCTTGCTATTACATCTGTTCTGTATTCATCTTTATTTATACAAATTGCAGGTGAAAACACTGAGACAAGTTCAGTTTTCTGTTGCTGCTTTCTGTGTATTTTATTCATTATATAAAATGTGCAGACACAACCAAGATAGATACATCAGTTGCGTCCATGTTAAGAAGAGATCCAATAACCTGGCTTGTAAAGCATTCTTATTTTACAACCCACTTCCAGACCTGCTAAAAAATTAAGACACTGGCCATTGAGCAGGAATTGAGTTAAGGGTCAGGACTTCATTAAGTAAATTAATAACAAGAGTTCAATAGTTAGTTATCAATGACTACCTGCTTCTTCTCCAAGTACAGGTAAGAGTAAAGAAACTTAGACATTGTCATGCCCACTTTGTTCAGGTGATTATATCAAATAGCCCAAAAAAACCCACAAGAACTGAGTATCAGTATTTTCTTAGAAATTGGCCATTTACACTTTACTGAGCTATACCAACCTAAAAATGTGATTTCTGTGCCCAAAAGCAATTTATTTCCTAGGTATATGACAACCAATAAATTATTAACTTCCTCATTGTCTTTGTTCAATTGCATAGGATTTATTTCATAATTATTTCATAATTCTTTGTTTCTTATACATTCTTACTTCCCTCTCATTAAAAATGTGTTGGTTTTGGGGTTGGTTTATTTTCTTTCTTTCTTTCTTTGGTGGGCGGGGGTACCTTTTGCTAGTAAGACACTGATGATATTTACAATAGACTATCAAGCTCTGTAAAGTAAGTGGACTAGTCTTGGCTAAATTAAATCAAAGTCAGAATTAAATAAATTCTCTATATATGCATATCTATAAGTAAAGGTAAAGGTTTTCCCTGACATTAAGTTGAGTTGTGTCCGACTCTGGGGCACTGTACTCATCTCCATTTCTAAGTCAAAGAGCTGGTGTTGTCTATGGATACCTCCACGGTCTTGTGGCCTGCATGATTGCATGGAGTGCCATTACCTTCCTGCAGAAGTGGTACCTATTGATCTACTCACATTTGCATGCTTTTGAACTGCTAGGTTGGCAGAAGCTGGACCTAACAGTGGGAGCTCACCTCACTCCCTGGATTCCAACCGCCAACCTTTCATTCAACAAGTTCAGCAGCTCAGCAGTTTAACTCGCTACATCTCTCTCTATATATAACAGCAGATGGATCTGATTCAGAAATGTGATAATCTTTTTGAGTCTGATCATCATCATCATAGGCTATCACTTGTGGCCAAATATAATTGTTTTCCAAGGGTAGAGTCTTGGCAGTGGGTCTGCAAGTGAGTAGAGACTTATTGTGGATCTACATCGTCTTTCACATTGCAGAGATAGATTCCCATTTGGAAGGTGTTCCTGACAGACTGACATGCCTTCCTCTTGGCATGTTTCGCCCTTTTGCCCTCTATTCATGCCTCTTCAAATTCCGCAACACTGTTGAGTCTAATACCTACAGAAAACCAGAAAAATAAGTTCAGTTTTTTTTTTCAGGAATCAGCTTTGCAGATGAAGAAGCCAAAAATGAAAAGAGAATTTGATGCCTGACTTTCACAAGTAATCTTTGATGCCTATTCTTGATTTTTATTCCCACTCTTATGCACATAAGCCCTCACTATTACAGTCATTTAGATGTACAGACTACCAATGGTCATAATTTAAAGGTACACTTTAAATCATATTTATTGTTATGTTTAATGCAAATGATTCAAGACAAATTAATAAGGACCAGATGGATTGCTCCTAATACAATAAAGAATTTTCATTATGTATATAATAAGACCCCATGGTGGTGCAGCAAGTTAAACTACAGAGCTGCTGAACTTGCTGACCGATAGGATGGCAGTTCATATCTGGGGAGCAGGGTGAGCCCCAGCTTCTGCCAACCTAACTGTTCAAAAACATGCAAATATGAGTAGATCAATAGGTACTACCTTGGTGGGAAGGTAACGGCACTCCATGCAGTCATGCTGGCCACATGACCTTGGAGGTGTCTATGGATAATTTTGGCTTAGAAATGCAGATAAGCACCATCCCCTCGACTCAGACATGACTATACTTAATGTCAGGGGGAACCTTTACCTTTATAGAATCATCATGCATTCACTTCTATTTTCCCCTTCTCCACAAAAGAATGAATTAAGTACTTTGACATCAGCAAGATATGAAATTTGATTTTAGGCAAGCATGTTGAAAGGAACTTCAAATTCTTTGTGTGGTGCTTAGTACCACAGTTCCTGGTGTCTCTGAGCTTATGTCCAAAGGCTTCAGTATCTACTTTGCCTGAGATCCTATATCTACCCTCCACACATGCAATTCCGTATCATCTCAATACCCAAATATGTCCACTACACATATTTTCCTTCCCCCGAAAAACCTTCCCCCTTTTCCTTCCCCCGAAAAACCTGAAAGTTGGACCTTCGTGCTTTTAATTGCTTCCCCATCCCTTTCCTCCTCACTGATAGAATATAGTAGCAGAGCCTGTCTGGAAGTTTGATAGTTGCTCACAGATGGGTGGGGTTGTTCGGCAATGAATCTCTGGCCTCAGGGATGGATCTCCTTTGACATGCTGGACAAAGGGTAAGATTCCACTTGCTTCAAAACACTGCACCTAAAATTAAATAGGTAATAAGATACATTCTAATTCATCCATTAGCAGTAAAGACTTTTGAATCTTTACTGCTAATAGGCTACAGATGTAATACTTGCCAGTAAGTCAACTAACGTTGCCAATTGCTAAAGTACCTAGCTTACATAGGACTCCTGGTCATTACAAGAAATGACAGAAGATGCAAAACAAACAGATATGGAAAATGACACAATTTATAACTGATGGCTATCTAGAAATGACACAATTCTCAGAACAATAAACCACCGATGAACTATGACATGAAGTTTTGCTGCCGTAACATTTATTGAGGGCCCCTAAGACCAAGTGGTAATATACCACCCCTGCACTGCTTTGACTGAAAATCTAAAGATGTTTAGTAGAAACTGACCCACAGTTCATCTCTTGGGCATGATATATTTTTCTGGGTAGCATTGTAATTCTTGTCAAGTAAATGTGAGCCACCTAGCCGATGAAAAAAAAGTAGCACAGCTGTTTAGACAACACTTGGTTTTATTAGTAGTACACTTCTATGGCAGCTAAGCAGAGCCATATTTTTACAGGTCAAGTGAAGTGCAACTCTATAAAATGATCTGCAACAAAGCTTGGATCAGCGTCTTAGAAATGAATGCTGTATTCATTACAGAAGTAGTGTCAGGATTGCTGTGAGCTGGCTCACATCCATTCTTGTAGTATTTCGATATGGCTCTGGTTTTGCAATATTAATTTCTATAACTTGTCTTGCTATGTTTTGAAAATAGATGTATATGCCAAGCTGCACTCAGAAAAGATGGTGATACTGTTTGTTAGGAGATTAGTGTTACGCATGCAAGAACACATTCCCTATGCTAGCAATGAGAAGTGTATGTTAAAGGTGTGTGAAATGGCTCAAATAGGATTAGTAATTCATTTCAGAAATTCAGATGCCCCTCCCCCCTTCATTCAGCATGATTCAGAGGGGTCCTGTTCCAATTCGTAATCTGAAGCTCCGAAGCTTTGTCATTCCTCCAATAAGATTTTTTCCATTAGTGGCAATGGGGAAATTTTCACGGCTTGCTTCTCTTTCATTTTTATGGCTATCTAGATGAAACTTGGCACACTTGTAGGCAACATTTACAACTTTAAGCCTGCCAAGTTTCAGTCATTTTAAGAAAATTTTAAAAGTTTTTACAAATAATTTTCTAAAAACAAAACAACAAGAGGTATCCCCTTGAATTTCTGCACAATGAGACAACATAGTCAGAGCATAAATCCTACACAGTTTTGGAAAGATTCATTCATCTAATGATTTTTAGGTAATTTTAAAATATACACACACACACACACACACAAACTACTAGATGTATCCCCTCACATTGTGGCACAGTGAGACAATATGGACAGGACAACAGGCCTGGTGAGTTTCAGAACTTTCAATAAATCCACCGATTTTAAAGATTTTTTAAATTAAGCATATGGGATTTTAGAGAAGTGAGGAGAAGGTAAGGGCTGCAAAGTTTGGGGAGGGAGTGGGAATTTGGAAAATATAAGTTTGGGATAAGACACACAGATGCTGAGGAGGGCCTTACAGTGAGGACAGTTGTTCCCCTTCACAGCCCCATCCATTTGCTCTCGTTGCTTCTGCTGCTCCCATTTTTACCTCAGAAGGGAGCCTCTGTCTTGGCTCCAGGAGAAACCACAGATGGAGGATGTAGTCCCCTTCAGGTTGAGAAGGGCAGCATATAAATGCCGTAAATAAATAAATAAATAAATAAATAGTGGCACTGGCAAGACCCTTTGCTTGGCTCAGGAAGCAGGAGCCACTGGCTAGCAGCATTGGCCCAGGCTCCATCAGGGATGCTTGCTACCTCGAAACCATAGAGCACCCCCACAAGTCAGGGCTAGAGTGAACAAGCCCTTCTGTGAACAAGCACCATCTTAACCATAGAGTCCCCCTTTTTCATGAACCACACAGCCAAGCGTGTTGTACTGCTAGAGCGGCAGTGGGTGCCAATGACCAACCCTCAAAGCAAGTAGCATGCAGCTACCCTTGTCAAACATATCAGTCCCTGCCCCTCTCACCCCAAACAACTACCTGTGATGGAGTATGTTACATTAAAAAAAGCTCCAAAAGAAAAAAATTAACAAATCTTTCCAAAAGATTAGTGTTTTGATTTGTAAATGTTTCAGAGGGTCTCTTTCCAATTAATAATTTGGAGACTCACATTAACGAATCATATGAATCTCCAAATTATGAAATGGAGGTTTGAAGCTGTGCACACCCCTAGTGTATATACTTTATTCTATATACTCCATTCATCTTCTGTTTAACTCAGCATTCGAAGAATTAGGTTTTTTTATTGGTCGTGTTGGATTTGTTTGTCAGCTTGCATTACTTCTTCTCATTTATCTTCCCAGTTCTTGTATTCCCTGTTCATTAAGAGTAATGAGGTATGTGTGTGTGTGAGTTTGTGTCTGCATCTGTGTCTGTGTAATGTAAACACAATTGCAGAGTTAGCCTAAGTGCCAGAGGCTGTCCTACATGTCATCATAAATTCTCTGTGTTGAGTTTCTTGCTAAAGGGAAAATACATTTCAACATTTTCAGAGTGTGATGTGTGTTAATCCTCAAGTAGAGCATGTAGACGTTAAAGATTGTGCATAGCTAGAGGAGAAATCAAAACACAAACATCAAGTTCTTTAGCCCTTTGGGGGTTTCATCCCCAGAGGAAGAGGTAACTTGATCAAATCCATCCAATACAATTCTGTAATATCCCTTTCTGTTCATGGTCCCTGAATAGACACTGACTGTCTGCTCCCCAGCTGAATGTTGAGAGAATAGCACTGCCCTCAGGCAGCTGCCCAGCTGCTGTAGTATTGGCTTTGCCAAACTCATATGCTCTTGCCTTTGACTGACCTTGGACGGCTCGCTTGCTCCCAAGACATAGCTCAAAGCAATCACTGCCTCTTCCCTTCCCAGCTGCTTCTTCTTATTCCCAGATGTCCTCATCCAGGTCTAGTAGAGATGCAAGAAGGTTATTTCTTAATCATCAATTCAATATATATAAATCAGAAATTTAATTCATTAAAACCAAGTTCTTGAGGGGTTCACAGCTGCTGCTGGTTCAGTCTTGATCTTCTGATGCTTTGAACTCATGCAAGTCCAAAAAAGGTATTTTAATATTTCTTTCTGAGCCCTTGGTGAACTATAAATCTTCAGGGAGAGGGGGTGTTACTGTAGCCTGATAACAATTTTAATAAGGGCTCTTATACAATACTGGCTTCTTTTAGTCTGTTTAGACTAGTCTGTATACACTATTTTCTGTTTTGTTTTTCCCATCTAAAAGTAAATGTTTGTGAAGTCTGCATTATGTTTTTTGTTAAATTACTTTAAAGTATACATGGATTATTTGGGGAATTTTGAGTGAGAAGCATCTATGAAATAAGCAAGCATCTTTGAAAATTGGGGGAGGGTGAGATAAATTTTAAAGGATTTTGGAATAGATTCCTTTGGCTACCCTTTAAATCATTAAAGCATGCCCTCTAACATTACATCAGAGTGTTGCCAAAAGGATGTGGCCAGGAAAAAGAGAGTGAAAATTATTAATGAGGAAGAATACACGGATCTATGATTTCAAGCATTGAATATTTGGGAGTTATGTACCCAATTTAGGAAAGCCAGTAAAATAATAAGTTTAAATCAATGAATACAGTACAGCCTCTCTTTCTTAACATTAAATATGTGCACTTAGAAAGCAATGCTCTGAAAATTATATCATGTCAGATTAATCTTTTCTCATTTTTAAATACAAACAACCTTTCAGACTCATGGTTTTGATTATTCACAAGCTTGTAGTATTGCACCTGGCTCCCAATGTTGAAGCTACTGTGAGAACATTCACATAGCAATTTTGTATTCAGAGGGTGAACAGGGAGTCATGACCAGCTGATCTGTGCCATCAGACTGAAGAGGTGTGTCACCACTGTGGTCCCCAGTGGTGCACCACTTCTACTTTTTCCATGCATTCTGGCTCCACCTTCACTTCTCTGTGTTACATGTATTCAGCACAACTGGACAATTAAAGGAAGTAACCAGGTGAAACGGACACATGCAGCATGCAGGGGGAAAAAAGGACATTGGGTTCCACAAAGTGAGTGCCTTATGCTCCTCCTCTTCCTGTGTGCCCTGTGTGTCTGCTTCTCCTTGCACCTCCCCTCCTTTGTCTGGGTGTCATGGCCAGCAGTTTCTCTGGCCTAGCTCAGCTGCTACTTGGGAAATGTCTTTAGCAGAGGACTCTTCTGAGTGTTGCAGCAAGCTTGGAAAGAGTTAACCTGACCTCATCCTCAACAAAAGCATCATAGGCTTCTGGAATTATCTGGAAGGCTTGCTGAAATAATTAGTAGCTGAGATCTCTTGATTAAAAAGGGATTTGGAAGAGAGCTGTTTGGTAGCAGATGTCATACTTTGATATTCTTGTTCTGCTACCCCTTTGTTAAAATTCTGGACCATGCCTTGTTCCTGTAACGGACTTTGTTATATCCTGAAAACTTGACTCTAAACTTTGAACTAACTTCCTGACTTTGATTTATGGACTTCAGTGTGACCCCTGGCTGTCTGCCTTGACTTCAGAACTCTCACTTTAGGTTGTACTTTTGAATTCTTGAATGTGATTCTATCAACTCTGATAAGTGAACTCCTGATATCTGACTATTGTAACGTTGGATATTGTTTATCATTGCTCCTGAACTGGCTCTGTAGTACTATTGTTATCTACATTAATAGGTCTTTGACTTTGGCTTGTGTTCTTCATTTACTCCAGCTGTGTGCTGAAATAAATAAATAAATAAATAAATAAATTCTATTTTGTTGTCCAGAACATTGAAAGACTCAGTATTTTAGTTTTCCTTATAAGTAAAGATGGTCTTGGCTTATTTTGTGTCTGTTTGAATAAACCTCAGTTGTTGAGATTGGGTGAGCTGGGAAAAGATACACATGTAGAAGCAACCAGTATCTGCAGGGAAAACTGAAGTGGTGGTGGTGCATGGGGCTTGCTTATCCTTCTCTTATATCTGAGACAACGGCTGTTGTGAACCACATTAGTGGAATCTCATCTCCCCTGCAGATATTCACAATTTTTCCTCTTTTGTGGGGAGAGGACACTTCCTAATCTTCATGAAGCTAGCGGCCTGACAGTATATAGATTACTAGTCTGGTAGATTAGGGAAATGATGTGTGTAAAGATTTTGGCAAGGTTCTTTAAGATATTCTTGCAGACAAGCTGATATAGACTAGTGCTGCCATTATGTGGATCCATAATTGTTGGACAGAATACACCAAATCCAAAACAATGGAATGGAGACAAGAAAACCAGTAAATAAGTCTGAAAGATATATTTGCAAACCTGAAAAACAAACATATCCAGACACAGTGCTGAAAGGGTTATAAAAGTCATATTATAGGAATACTTCTCTGAATTTTTGATCATATTTTAAGGAAGTGGATGAGAAAGTAGCAATCTCTTAAAAGAGGGAAAGTTATTTCTTTCTTAATGTATGAATCTGGAAGTACCGTATGGATGAATTTGGGCCACTGTAATTTAAACAGGAGCTCTTCAACAAAAGAACCTTTTTGTTTACCAAAAGAAGCAATTGCAAACACAGAAGCTATTATAGCAAACTACCAAAGAGTTGTCTCCTTTTTCGGAGAAGAACAAGTCTTGACCCTCTCCCCTCTTCTTTGCTGCAGCAGGAAGGCAGTTTCCCTCTTGCTGGGCTGAGTGCAAATTGATTGTAGCAGCTGTGATATTTGCAACAAATGCAGCCAATTGTTTAGAAGAAGGAAAAACATAGCTGAGAGAGGGACTTAAAGAACAAGATAAAAGAGAGAAATCAGGAATGCAAAGGTCTAGCAAATGACAATCCTGGTCATTTTTGACACCATGAACAGATTGTGTTAAATCCATCACTGTAAAATTCTAAAATTCTGCTCATCTTAAAACAAATGAACCACGTTTTTATTTGTTCTGAGGTGATGGATACTGTGAATGTGTGGGAGATTTGGTAAAGGCATTTTGTTAATACTCAATATAAAGGTATGAGTACCATTGTTAGTTTCAATCAACTGAATCAATAAGAAAAAGGGATTTCAAAAATTCCAAAGTTTGTATTTTAAACAATCCCATGCCACTTCCCCACTGTCCCCAGTTTCCTTTTGTGTTGTTTCTAGCTTCTTCTATGAGGAACCTGGTAGTCTGCCAGAGCCCATCAAATGACGCTGAGCTGCTTTCCAGCAGGGCTCCATGCCAGCAGTATGGAGCCATGGGGAGTTGACCCCATGGCTCCATACTGCTGGCATGGAGCCCTGCTGGAAAGCAGCTCAGCGTCATTTGATGGGCTCTGGCAGACTCCGTTCCAACGGCATGGTGGAAGTGTGCAGAGATGGAGACAACTAATCATCTGATAGGGTCCCTAGTCTTTCCTTAACACTGAAGTCCCCATAAAAATGACTGGTGCCCTCAGGCACTAATTAATCAGTATTTGCAAGGCTTGCTAAGCAGGCTGATTTTCCTTTTTATGAACTATAGCTGAAGCATTTTCTGAAGAATCCACTGCAAACACTGCACATTCTTTGCTAGCAGATTTGTGCAAATGTCTAAGGACTTCATCCTACAAACAGAAGGAAGTGGGGAAAAGCAGAGAGAACTGAGTTACTTTGTTCCTTACCACTGACTTACCTTGTTCCCTACCACATCATTTTCCCATCTTTCCTTGTTTTCTCCCACTTTTTTGAGTTTGGAATCACGTAACACCTGACTCCTAAAGACAGTCTGAGCTTCATTTCCATGTAGAAACAGAGTCCTACTGCATCTCACAGGAAGTGCCCTTACATCACGTGATGGCCTCCATGAAACTCCAATTTTAAAGTATGTAGAAATGGGGAAAATTCTACATGTGATGAGGTCCTAAAACAGCCACAAAGTTTACTGTTGCCAAATTTTTCATGACTCCAACATTGAGCTAAAGGGACCCCATGTAGGGTCTGGAGTTCCAAGCAGTGTCCTGGCACTTAAGAGTGTGCAGAACATGTCTACAAACAGCTCCCAGCGGTTCAGTGTGTGTTAGGGATGAGAGACAGGAAGAGGCTGGAAAAGCCACTAGCTTTCTGCCTCTTTTCCAAAAAATCTGCATTCAGACATAACAGCTGGGATGAATACTGACCCATATACTTTTCTCTACCAAACTACAAATGGCATGTTGTGTATTTAAGGAAAAACACCCTGAGAAGACAGGTCAGTAGTCTTAAGGAATGTGGAAATGCTAATATTTTTATTATTGAAAAAACTCACAGTATAACTGATCACATCCTCACAGAGATAGATGAACTGGATATCCAGATACTTAGTAACACACATACACATACATATCTCAGATTGCAACTGGTAATTCCTTTTTTCATAGTGAATACTTCAAATTTCTGTTGAAGTCTGTAGAAAATAGTCAGCCCCCCCCCCAAAAAAGATAAATATAGAAGTGATATTTGGCAAGCTTGCTAAGGAAAATAGTATAATTAGTCTCATTAACCAAAGTATGCAGACTATTTTTAGTATCTCTGTGTGGTCAAGAATAGGCCTCTGGAAAAATAAAGAGTAGACTTCAGTATTGTCTCATTCATTTTACATCTTTGTTCTTACACAGATGAAAAATACCACCTACTGATAACCTCTTGCTCTTTGAATAATTTAAGCATTGCTTTGAGGTCTTTCCAGCTAGTTGACCCTGTGTGACCCTTCTTATTTTACAAGTTTTGACAGAACCACAACTTATGATGCCATGCCTTCAGGCACTACAAGTCTTTTGGTTGAAGGATGCTGTATAATATACGATAATATCATTTGAAATAAATATCACTACATGCCATATTTTCCTCTGGGCATTTATATTTATACAAGGTGTTCAAGTTCTGAACTACGAGTGGAACGAATAACCAGTTAATAGATGAAATGAAATTTTAGTTGGTTTGAGTTCACTGAGAACATGACTTTTTAAAAAACCCACAAAGCCAGTTTGTTTCTTAGTTCAAACTGTTGATTCGATGGATTGGCCATATTAATGATTTGTACCACAGATTTCTTATTTTCTTTATGTAGCTATCTCTTTGAATGATTGGAGTGCTCACAGCAGTAAGCAGAACAGAACCCCTTCTGTCTTTCTTCAGTGCCTACTATCAGAAGAATTTTTTTCCAGTTATAGACTCTACCCATGCTTTCTGTGGACATTTCTGTAGCCATTCCATGACTATTGGAGAGCAGCGGGAGGATTGCAGAACTCTCTGGCCATGCCCCATAGTTAGATACAGAGTGAGAATATCATCTACGGAAATCACAGTGAAGCTCAGCTGAAGACATATGGGGTATAACCACTCTGCACTCTACTAGCCACTGAAAGCCATTGTTGTAGCCAAACCATGAATCCTGGAGTGATGAATGGGAGCTATAGCAGAGTTCCATCTGTACAACTCTTGTGCTACACTATACAAAGTAGGATGTCAGCCTTTACTCCCTTATTTTGGTGTCTCAACTTTCCCCACTTTTTTAAAGGTGAAGGAAAGAAAGATGATCAAAGATTTAAATCAATTTTAATGCAGCAATACAGCAAAGAAAATTTAAAGAAGAAGAAGAAGATTGTTTATGTATACCCCCCCCCCCCTCTCCCAGAAAGGATTCAGGGGAGCTTAAAGCAAGTAACAGTAAAAACAATCCAAAACACAATAGTACATCCGTCAAATTAACATAACTTAAAATGCATTTGTTTGCCTGCATAATGCATGATATGTTAAAATATAATAATAAAATCAGCAGCATAAAGTGTGAGTGCAAGGGGAAAACACTGGTTGTTCTATTCTATTTCTTAAGTTTGGAAGATGCAAAGGTCTGCTATGGTTCTCTCCTTCAATGGAAGTGGGCTTCCATTAACAGTGTGAGAAAGCCCCATTTTATATGGACCAAAAATGCAGGCCTAATAGTTACCCCCCCCCCCCCCCCAAGCTACCTTTGAGGTGACAGAACATGGTCCAGCAGGTATCCTAATGGGGACTCCCTTCCCTCATATCATAACTGCCTCCCAGCTATGATATGACCACTTTCCTTACAGTGAAAAATCCAACAGTCTTCTGCCAGGGCTCGGGCCTCACCAAATAGGCTGAGGAGAAGGTAAAAGCCCCTTTCCTCCTGTCTCGTTAGTGAGACCTGTCAACACTAACCCAGCTGTCTTGACAACCCCAAACTCAGGAGTGAACCCAAGTTTGGGTCAGAATTTTTCTCCTAGAACTAGTTTTTTCTCTGAGGTTGCATTAATCTGGATCTACTTTTACAACCTCATCAAATGAGGACGAAATCAGTGACATGTGCTGGTTCACCTTCTCCTTTACAACTGAGCCCACTGGCTTCTATCATATGATGTACTTTAACTTTTGGTGGGCTCTGTCTTAAAAGAGAAGGCAAACCAGTGAATGCTGAAGTGGCAGCAACATGGGAAGCTTCCTGTTTTGCCTTGGATCAATGGGGAAGCCAGACAGTGGATGCTTCCCCCTATGGGACAGGAACATAGGTGACTGGTTCCTCATGTCCCTGGACATGCACCACTGGAATCACCACAATCTATGAAGATTCCGATAGTACATGTGAAAAGGTTGAACAACAAATCTGAACAGGAGACCTTCCACAATTTTTGCATAAATGGCAACCCTACATTAATCAAGGTTTTCAATCACTCAGAAAGCTAACAGAGGGACTAACATGCTTATTTCCTCATATGCTAATATAACAAGATTGGCAGCAATACTCTGAATCTGGATAAATTCCTCTGCATTGAAAAATCTTTTACTTACTTTATCTTTACTCCACCTTTCTCCTTATATAGGGACTTAAGGTGAGTAATATACAGAATCGTTGATGTACCATGGTCATTCTGTACATTTTCCAATTTACTTTTTATATAAAATTTGTACTGTATCTATATAAAATAAACATATCCTGGAAGATTTAACTTATCACATAAAGGTCACAAAGTTTGCTTTTAAAAAATTAGACTAATCAAGTTAATTTTGATTTCAACTGAATGGGGCTGCAAAACATATCTACAGCATAGTGTGTAATTAGAGTTTGATTAAATAATGTTCATCTATTCTTAATATGTATTTGAATGCCAGTCATTTAAAAGAAAAAAAATATTAATATAAGGTACCAGAAGTTACTTTTTTTTAAAAAAAAAGAATATTATTCGAGTTACATAATCACATCAATCTTTTCTAATGGTTATGTTGAACCAGTTTTCAAATGATTTATTGCACTGCCAATGTCTGGTTTTCTTCTTTTTCTTCTGAATCTAGGGCCAAAATATCCATGTCAATGTTTGATTATCATGCATATCAACACCGGGAGTTTAAAATAATGTTGAATATTATTTTTTTCTTCTTCAAAAGACAAAATAGTCAAACCAACTATATAACCTTTTCTGAAAATGACCAGTTTTCTCTCAATTTCCCCTAAAAGCTGTAATTCGATGGAAGTGGATAATCACCAGCAACTTTTATGTGAAGCCAATAAAGACACCACATCAGAGAGGATGAATGAATATTGAATGAGACATTATACTTATTCAAAGCTGTGTGTAGACAATAGTCACTCCAACCCCTGAAGAAAGAAAGATTTGGCAGACTGCTCTCATTGTACAATGGTGAGGTCTCTTAAGTTTTGGCATAGCTGGGCTGGCAAGTGTAAGCTTTAATTTTTGAAGACAGGGAAAACAATCTCTGTGGTAGGAAGACATTAATTAATGACAAGAAGCTTTCACAAAGAAAATTACACAGCAAAAGCTATTTGAATTTGGCATGCCATTTTTGGAGCAGAATTTCAAGAAACATGAAGGAAAACATGGAGGAATAATAAAAAAAATCACTTGCTAAGAAATGCTTTCGTTAGAGATCTTCTGCTGACAGAGGGAGACCCAGAGCTTGGAAATGTTATTCCTGGGTTATAGTTCCCATATTCAGGTAAAAAGAAAAAGAAAAACTCTTTTGGCTGATCCAAGGCAATATCTAGATCTGCAATTGATGTTGTTAGTTTTCATTGCTTCAGTGTTCCTGAAAAAGTCTATTATTTAGTAGTTATATCCATTGTATTGTGGGTTGTGCTCTGCTACTGTCAATCTTGTTTTGTCAAATTCTCCCATTTTCAACTGAAAAACTCAGGGAGTTTGTTGGATTGTGATTTCTTATTATTTTAATTCCACCATGGAAACTCATACTGTTCTGTATCCACATCCCACTTCTGTTTACAAATCTGTAAAGAAGAATTAATGTAGTTTCACACTATTTTAACTGTAATGGCATGGTGCTATGAAATTGTGGAAGTGATTTTTTCCAAGATTTTTAGCCTTCTCTGACAAAGAATGATGGACCCACATCAAACCACAAATTCTACAATTCATAGCATTGAGCCATGGCAGTTAAAGTAGGTTCAAACTGCATTAATTTTATAGTGAAGATGCACCCTTAGTCTCTGGGGCAATAGTAAACAAGCTAGCCTCTTCTCAATAGGACATCCATTCAAATAGTATGAAACATGGCTATCATGTTATCTTGCAACTTTGTATCATCCAAGCATAATACACCCAGCTTCCAAGGCCGGTCCTATGCTGCCTTTCTGAACATTTATAATATGTATATGCTTTCCTGCCCCAATACACTTGTTTTACACATACATATTTTTGAATACAATTAGGGATTATGTATACCACATCACAAACATGAATGTGCATAGATTTGCAATGCCATGATCAGTTCAAGTCCAAAGTAGTTGAAGTAAATTTTAATCTGACATTAAAATGCAAGACCAACACATTTCTAATTTTGAATTCCTTTTTCAGTTATGGTTAAATCCATTCAAGAAGTAAAGGCTGTTTTTCAGGTTTCAGTAGAATGTAGTCTACGGATTAAATGGTATAAATTGGTGTGATTTGTACATTGTTTTCTTCTGAAAGCTATCAAAAAGGCTGTCCTAGGGAACGAGAATATGATTTAGAATGTAAGTTGTATTTTCATTTTCATTAATTTTTCTGGGATTGCATCTACACTGTAGAATTATACTGCATTAGTTCTATAGCCATCTCTATGCAGATGACACACAACTCTACTATTCTTTTCCACCTAATTCCAAGGAAGCCCCTTGAGTTCTAGACGAGTGCCTGACCGCTGTGGCTGTCTGGATGAAGACGAACAAGCTGAAGATTAATCCTGACAAGACAGAGGTCCTCTTAGTCAATCGTAAACCGGATCGGGGTATAGGGTGGTAACCTGTGCTGGACGGGGTTGCACTCCCCCTGAAGTCACAGGTCCACAGTTTGGGTGTCCTCCTGGATTCATCACTTATGTTTGTGACCGTACCTCAGGAAGGCGGATTTATTTTATTTTATTTTATTTATTTTATTTTGTATACTTCTACCCCGCCCTTCTCAACCCCCAAGGGGAGACTCTGGGCGGCTTACAAAATGGCACAATTCGATGCCTACACAATAATAAAATAAACGTATAAAAACAGCAGTTAAACAGTTATAACAATTAAAACAACAATATATATCACAGTCAAAAGCCAATCTCATGCACAGCGTTCGCCAATTCAGAGTCCATACTTCATTCCACATTGTCTATTCCTATCCGTCGTTGCAGTCCTTTATTTATCTGCCAGATTGCCCAAACGCCTGGTCCCACATCCATGTTTTTAATTTCCTTCTAAAGGAAAGGAGGGATGTCACTGATCTAATTTCCTCGGGGAGTGAATTCCATAGGTGTGGGGCCACCACTGAGAAGGCCCTGCTCCTCATCCCCGCCAACCTCACTTGTGACAGAGGCGGGGCCGAGAGCAGGGCCTCCCCAGAGGATCTTAAACCCCGAGGTGGGATGTAGAGGGAGATGCGTTTGGACAGATATGCATCTGGCCAATGTGGTCCATGCCTTAGCCATCTCTAGACTGGATTACTGTAATGCACTCTACGTGGGGCTGCCCTTGAAAACAGCTCGGAAATTCCAGATGGTCCAACGGGTGGCGGCCAGGTTGTTAACTGGGGCTCCTTACAAGGATCTGTCAACCCTCCTGTTCAAGGAGTTCCACTGGTTGCCATTCATTTTCCGAACCCCATTCAAGGTGCAGCTTCTTACCTACAAAGCCCTAAACGGTTTGGGACCCACCTACCTGCGTGACCGCATCTCTGTATACGAACCCACACGATCTCTACGATCATCTGGAGAGGCTCTGCTTGCGATTCCACCTGCATCGCAGGTGCAATTGGTGGGGACGAGAGATAGGGCCTTTTCGGTGGTGGCCCCTCGACTCTGGAACTCACTTCCTAAGGACATCAGGCAGGCCCCAGCTCTGGCAGTCTTTAGGAGGAGCTTGAAGATGTGGTTGTTCCAGTGTGCTTTCCCAGAATAATGATTCAATAGCACCTTGTCCTCCAAAGCACTTTACATTTTTTAGATCTGCTTGTATGTTTTCCACAAACACCCCATCACTTTTTCGCCCATATTCCAGCATTACTTCCCATTTTAATTTTACATTTGGCCTTCCCACAGTTTTAATCTTGTGGTCTTACTGTTAATGTTGCATTATTTTATTGTCCATGTTTTTTTTATTTTAATTGCTTGTATTGTTGTTATTATTCCTTGTATTGTTGTATTTGGGCTCCGCCTCATGTAAGCCACACCGAGTCCCTTGGGGTGATGGTAGTGGGGTACAAATAAAGTATTATTATTATTATTATTATTATTATTATTATTATTGCCACTGCTCCCTGAGTTGCATCTCTCCAAGCCTCTGGTGTGGACCTAAATATCAGGATGCTCCTCAATATAAAGTAATTCCTTATGTGTGGAAATGAGCATATGAGGACTTCAGTAATAGAACAATATGTTGGGGATGTACCCAATTCATAAATGTTCAATGTTAGGACTGTTTCCACTCCTTTCACCCAAATAGTTATTGAAAACTTCAAAAATATAGAACTGTTTTCCTGCCTGAACCAACCAAGCTTTTGATTATATAGCCCTCTATAACTTGTGAGCAATGAAGTGTATTCTAGCCTCTGGGCATCACTGACTTGTGCAGCCCTGCAGGAAATAATACTAAAGAGAGTTTGTGGTAATACAAAAAGAGTGGCAAAAAAGAACCTTTGAGCTGATTTTCCATCCATTCATGTTTGTCTTTCTCACTTCCTTCACGGCTCTGATGGGCCAAGCCAGGGGGTTGAAAAACTGCATCCTTTGAATGGTGTGAAAAATGAAAGATATAGTGTTAGATTCCCCCCCTTCCAACCCCCCCCCTCCCATCATGTCTTGGATCATCTAAAGAAAATAAGGAAATGTGTTTTTTTCCCCTGTTCTGTAAAGGCAAACTTTACCTCAAGCCAAACACTGGCATTTCTTTCATCTTTCGCCTTGCATTTTCTCTCCCTGATGCCTCCAACTCAATTAGATTATGTGAGCATAGAATGTTTACTGTGAAAATATGGATCTTCTATTGCTTAATTCCTTCACCATTGCTAGAATATGCACATGAAAAGCTGTCATGCTTGCTGCAATATTTGAAATACTATCTCTTCCTGTTCTGGGGCCCTTTCACACTAGCCAATTACAGCAAAATGGTTCCATTTTAGCTGGAAAGAATTCTGGCTGATGGAATCCAGGGATTTGCAGCTGAGAAGGGATACTTTGAATCCCCCTCTCATGCTTCTGATTAACCTAAAACCCTATAATTTCACAGGATGAAGCTGTGGCCCCTGAAATGGAATCATACTGTTATAATTGTATAGTGTGAAAGGGTTCTTGGTTGGGTTGTTGTAGGTTTTTTTGGGTTGTATGGCCATGTTCTAGAAGTATTCTCTCCTGACTTTCACCTGCATCTAAGGCAGGCATCCTCAATTCCTGCTTCTTGGTTGTATTGCATGATTTTATATGATACATAGAATATTGGGAGGGGGTGACTATATTCATTTTAGGTTTGACTCAGACATTTTTTTTTGTGAGAACCCACACATCTCTCACATGTCACTTTTAGAAGGTTCCTGCAAGGAGTATAGTCCCTGAGTCAAAAACCAAAATAACCACATTTCCTTCTGCAGCAAATAATTAAAAACATATAAAGATCTCTTTGTTTCCTTGTGCCTTTGATCTGATACGCGTTTAGAGTATTTCTCAGACCAAGGATAATTGGATATTGCTACTTTTGCATTGCCACAATATATTGGGATTCCTTCCATCACTCTCCCCCCCCCCCCCCCACCACTCACACCTTATAACTAAAGACATAAAGAGTAGGAGAAAAGACTGAAAACCATTAAAAAAAACCTCAGAAAGAACAAAAACAATAACTCTTCATCAGAAAACAACAATGACAACAAGAACTGTCCCTTTAATAATAATAATAATAATAATAATAATAATAATAATATATCCCACCACCATCTCCCTGAAGGGACTCACAGCAACTTACACATGGGACAGAAAGTCCACAAAACATAAATGCAAAAACAATCTACAAAATGACATACATTGAAATAAAAGCATCATAAAATACAACAGCCCAAAGGAACACACTGGAGCTGCTTTAATAGGGGTGTCATATGCTCCCTATAATTAGCTCCAATTAGAAGCCCGACTGCCAACCTTTGTACCATCTTCAAAGACAGCCCCATGTAGAATTAAAAGAAAACTGGATCAAGATGGTCCACAGGTGGTACATGACACCACATAAATTAGGAAAATACTATAAAAATACTAAATCAAAGTGCTGGAAATGTGGGGTAACAGAAAGAACATACTGCCATTTTTGGTGGACATGCAACAAATCAAAAAACTATTGGAAGAAAATCGAGAAAAACATACAAGAAATGTTAGAAATTGAAATCACCAGAAAACCAGAAACATTCCTCCTTGGAATACACATTCTAAAACTAGATAGGAATAAAGATAAATTGCTATTTCTATTAACAATAGTAGTAAGAATTTCTTATGCAAAAAAAAATGGAAAAAAGGAGAAACCCCAGAAGAAGATGAATGGCTGACAAAAATACAGGGCATAAGGAATATGGACAAACTCACTTTTTTTAATGTCTAAAAACAAGGGCATTTCAAGGGAAGAGACCAACTGGAAACAGGTGACAGCATATTTAACAAAAAAGAAAATGACAATCATTTAAGGAATAGAAAGCCAGGCGTAAAATGAAGAGAGAGAGAAAAGGAAGGAGAGAAATAAAGAAAAGGAAGGAAAATGAGAGAACTTTGTAGAAAATACCAGGAAATCAAGAAATTTCTATTTTATTCTATCTGTTTTACTTTCCTTTATTCATGATTCTACACATGTTTCTCATTTGCTTTCCCTCACCCCCTCATACCTTTTCCCTTCTCCTTCCCCTCCCTGTTCCCATCTCTTATTTTCCTTTTTGCTCTTTACTATCTCATATCTGTATCTATCTAAAGCTTTAAAGTATGCTTTTGATATTTTATTGTAACTGAATTTTTAGATTTTTTTTTCTTAAATAAAGATTATTATTTTTTAAAAGATAGTCCCATGTAGAGTGCATTGAAATAATCCAATCTGGATGTAATCAAGACATGGACCACCATGGCCAAGTCAGTCTTCTTGATGTACGGTTGTAGCTGGCACACAGCTTTAACTGTGCAAAGGTCCTCGCAACCACCGCTGACACCTGAGCATCAAGAGTCAGCTTTGAATCCAGGAGAACCCCTAGACTGCAAACCTGTGTCCTTAGGGGAAGTGTAATAGTTTTTTTTTACTATTTGTGAGGATTTTAAGGACCGCATCAAACTGATGAGGTCCTGTGGGGTGATTCACCAGCCTCTATGGTGAAACGGCGGGGCAATAGGGCAATACTGGCATGCTGTGGCCCACCTCGCTAACAGCAATGTTTCCACATCACATGTGGGGAAGCGCCACAGTATGGCTTCCCCCTGTGCTGGCCCCATGGTTTTCAACAGAATATGGGAAATCTCCTGTGTTCTGGGCACAGTGTCATAAGTTGCTGTGCCCCAGTTGAGCCATGGAGCCCTGCTGGAAGTGAGCCTGCTTCATCTGATGAGTGACTTAGAGCTCTGTGGCTTAACTGATGCTGCTGAAGACCCATGTGATGAAGTTGTAAGTAGAACTCCACTTACTATTCCCGGTTGGTAGTACATGTCCCTGTGGAAAGACAACTAAGTTATTTTAGAGAGCCTTGAATCTTGTTTGAAATCCAGTCTTGCTCTTTATAAACAAAACAATCGAAGCTACAAATAGAATTAAAAAGGGGGGTGCACTCAGCAAAGTTTTAACAACTATATATGTGTTTGATGTTTTCTTTTTCTTGAATGTTGGTGCTTCAGGACAGGATTTTTTCTAAAACTGAGCATGCATATTCATTAAACATGTTGGACTTTTGATCAACTTTACCCAGATTTGGGCTGTTTGGGAGTTCTATTACTTTTCTTTTAATTCAGATTTTTAAAAATGGACATAGTTCAAGAAGAAAGGATAAACCCAGCCTCCTCCTTCAGGAACATAGCAAAAATGTGGTGTGGGTGATACAGGGCACATCTACATGGGTCAATTGAGTCAGTGTGGGGTCAATGGATTCCATGGTGTCCCCATGATGCGTGGAGTCCGTTTGCCTTAATGAGGACCAAGGACATTTAATGTGGCCTTGTAGCAAATGAAAAAAATTGTGGGATACTCCAGAATTTCCATGATGGCCCAGACCTCAACTGCAGATTATGATTTTGTGAACAGTTGGGCCATTTCCTATTCAGAAGCATCCATGTGCAGATAGCCCTTATTGCCCTTAGTTCAGCAGTGATAATTAGGTATGACACTGGTGTGACTGTCACTCTTCATATCCAGTGATGTTAGTTGAAGCAACAAAACGATCAGAGAAGGATGGCAGGAGGGAGCAATTCCCCATTTCCTCTCTCCCCTTGCTCCCATCACTTCATTAGTGGGTGCAATAAGGGATGACCACCACCAGTTCATGCCCAGTGGTCACTGCTAAGCCAAGGATGGTAGGGGGAAAGTAAGGGTGGTGGTTTGGTGCCACTGGAATGTGTGGACTCCATTTAGCTGCCAGAATGGATTGGTGCCATACTGTGCAGCCACCAGCCACCTGACAAAACGGCTTGGTGGCTTGCTATGAGGACTCTGGTGGCACTTATCTGAAGTATCACACTCTATATCAGCATAATAATTTGTGACGTGTAGATGGGCCCATGGTGGTCTCTCTACACATAGGTAGTCTGATTTTCTGATTGCTGAATTCCTGCAGTCTACTACACAGTCACTGATGAAAAAGAAGCAGGAACACACATGGATTAATGTCATGTTCAGGCAGGCATGGAAAATAGCACCTTTTTCTCTAAGAAATAAATGCTAGCTGTGAAACAAATATGAAAATATCTTGACTTTCACAGTTCAGAAATCTCTGGGGGGGATATAGGAAGGAAAATAAATACAACCAGATTGCTGGGGGTGGGATGGGAAGGAATATATCTTGTGTTGTTTGGTTGCCATTTCAATATGTATTGGGTCCATATTGAAGTGTATGAAACAGAGTTGATTGAACTAGACTTTCCTACCTATTTGCCCCTTGAATCGTACTGCAGAGGCATTTTCCACAAATGTGATTTTTCCAGGACTTGGTCAAAGTACACTTAAAATAACACATACTCTGTATACCTGGAGATTTGACTCAAGGTATTGCCATTAATCATAAATCTTTTATTTTTTCTCTCTCTCTGGTCTTCCAAGACACTTTAGAGAATCAATATGAATTAGTGCATTTGATTGATTCTGACAATTTCCCTTATGTTGTGTAGAACATGACATTGCCCATTCCAGTCATTTATACAGTCTGTTGTTTTTTTCATAAAATTACACACAGTTTCTACTCACATTCAGTGTAAGGACTTGTGAGATTTTCTACCCATATGCCAAAAAAATAGCTTGGCTGATATTGAAGTGAATAGAGGACAACAATTCTTTCTGTTCTTCCTCAGAAAGCTAGAGATGGTCATTGCTTCATGATAAACCATAAACCAATTGAAGTACATTAAACACACAAATATTTGGATTGTAACCGTAATGGTGCAAGGAAATGGCCAATGCTAATAGCTGCACAGTTGTTTATTTATTTGTTTATTTATTGCTTACTGGTCTAACTAAATTGTGTTTGATAGATATGGTGTGAAAAAAAAGAAGGTGAGTTGATCTGGCAGAGGTCTAAACCATTCCGATTCCCAGAATTAAAAATAAAGACCAGCCAACACCTGGCTGGTCAGGGGGCCCAGAGGGCGAACAAATTGAAATTGAATCCAGACAAGACAGAGGTACTCCTGGTCAGTCACAAGGCCGAACAGGGCATAGGGTTACAGCCTGTGCTGGATGGGGTCGCACTCCCCCTGAAGGCGCAGGTTCGCAGCTTGGGTGTGATCCTGGATTCAGCGCTGAGCCTGGAGCCTCAGGTTTTGGCGGTGACCAGGGGAGCATTTGCACAGCTAAGGCTTATGTGCCACCTGCGCCCATACCTTGGGAAGTCTGACTTGGCCACGGTAGTCCACGCTCTGGTTACATCCCGCTTAGACTACTGCAACGCTCTCTACGTGGGGTTGCCTTTGAAGACGGCCCAGAAGCTTCAATTAGTCCAACGTGCGGCAGCCATGATACTAACAGGAGTGGAACACAGGGAGTATACAACCCCCCTGTTGTGCCAGCTCTACTGGCTGCCGATTTGCTACTGGGCTCAATTCAAGGTGCTGGCATTGGCCTATAAAGCCTTAAACGGTTCCGGCCCGAGATACCTATCTGACCGCATCTCTACCTACAAACCCACCAGGAATTTGAGATCTTCCAGGGAGGCCCTGCTTTCGATCCCACCTGCTTCACAAGCACGGCTGGCGGGGACGAGAGATAGGGCCTTCTCGGTGGTGGCTCCTCGGCTGTGGAACACCCTTCCCACGGACATTAGATTGGCACCATCTCTAATGATATTCCGCAAGAAATTGAAGACCTGGCTGTTCAAGCAGGCATTCGAATAATAAGTGCAATGATTGGTAACGAATATAGGAATGGAACAACGGAAGACGAATTTGGATTATGTTGGGACGATGAGACGACGATTAATGGTTTTTGTAGTAATGATGTTAACTTTGTATAGTGTTAGGTGTGAATTGTTTTTATTCTGTGGCTTGAATTTTGCTGTTCCTGTCTGTTGTACACCGCTGTGAGTCGCCCCCGGGCTGAGAACAGCGGTATATAAGTAAAGTAAATAAATAAATAAATAATAAATAAGGGTGACCAAATCACAGTGCTAGTGCTTTACCTTCACTACAGAATGACCCTCAACTTAGCATGGGTCATATCAAAGTCTATAATTTTGGACCAAAACCCTTCCTTTGATTTACACATGAGGTTAACTTATATACAAGTATATATGATAATTATTTCATTTAATTTGCTACCTATTTTTTAATGTTTCTCATACTTGAGGTGGAAAGTAGTAATCCGGGTCTCTTTCCACATTGATATTCATTTGCCCAACTGACACCTGGACCTCAGGGGGCCCAAAGGTGACTGAACCACAATACAGCAAAGACCAGCATGGAACACCTCAAACAGATATTAATCAACCCTTAAGCAACTCTTAACCCTTCTCAAGGAGAAAAAAAAACAAGAACAAATAACCAGAAATTTTCAGAAGTAATAAACTAAAATATAAAGAGAACTTATTGAGAGATGGGAGTGTGGGTGAACTGGATCAAGACATAGTGCACACAACCTGGACAGCATGACTAAACAATCAAATTGTTAAAAAGAGAGACAAATGTGGAAAAAGAGCAAAATGAATGCTTGACAAAGAGGCAACACTGAAGAAAAAGCAAAGAGACAAGTATAGCAAAAGATCAAAGAGGCAAATGCTATGTGCTGTAGATCAGGTGAAGCGATGAGCTGAAAATTTAGATGCTCACAGAATGAAGATCCAAAGAAAGTTTGAAAGGGCACAGGTAGCCCTAAAATCACATCTGGATCTAGCCATCATGTGGAGTGACTTGGCACCCAGTGCCAAGCCAATAAAGACTGGTTTCTGAGCAGGGAGGCCATCAAAATGCACCCTTCCTAGCACAACCCTTGCCATGCTGGTCTAGATACTAACCATTGCAGATAAGAGGAAAACACCTGGGGAACTGACATCTTATCAGTAATGACAATGAAAATGCTTCTTATTTAGGAATTTAAGGCATACAGAGGGAAGTGGCTAGTGAAAGAGTTATTCTCAAACTCTTGAAATATGGAAGAAACCAAACAAATCATAGTAGGGTGAAATGATCCTTGCAGGGAGTGCTGGAGAGACAATTATGCTGAGCTTTAAAATGCTACTGAAAAGGTTACAGATATGGCACCAGCAAAATCTCCAATGACAAGTAAATTCCCCACAAAAAGACAGATTAATAAAGAAACTGATTCTGCTTCAGTTGGTTGGGATATCATGGCAGCAGATTAATTTGCTCTCACTGTGTATCTGTGCTGCCTTATTTGAGTCTCTTATGATAGCTCTAAAGAAGCAAAGATTTTCTAGCTATGTTATTTGAATTATATGTTAACACAACACTCAGCAGGAGAAATAAAATACCTAATGGGATTATAAATCCTGAGGGAACCCTCCCACAAATCCCTTGGCCCAAAACTCTAGACATTAAAAAAAGAATATAAATACATCTCACTGTTTGCAATGTTTTTGGTCAAGATAGTCTCTCCTGCCCCCCTAAAAAAGCAAAACAAACAAACAAACAAACCTCTATGAAAGATTCTTTAGTGTCCAAAAGAATGTTTTCACATGGCAAGAGACTAAGGATCTCCTCTCCATTCCCACAGATGGATTATGTTTGAAGATAGCATGATTTTATAGCGACTGTTGTGTTTTTTAAAATGTTTTAATATAGCAAAATATTGATCTTAATTTAATTTAAATGTTTTCTTTAACTGCACATTGTTGCTAAGGCATTGAATTGTTGCCTATCTGTAAGCTGTCTTGAGTCCCCCTTGGAGACTCGAGAAAGAAAGGTGGGATATAATTACAGTAAATAAATAAATAAATAAATAAATTTCTAAAACAGTTCATAGACGATGCAACATGGATTTCATTATACAATGCAAGGGGATTTCCACACCTCAGCTGTGTTGTTTCATCTGTGAGCTGTCTCTGAAGTGTAGGGAAATGTGGAACTGGAGCCAATTAGAAAGTGTCTTCTGAGCTTTGGGAGAAAGCAGGAAAAAATGTCAAATTTGCGCTTGTTGAATTGCTTCAGCAATTTAGAGTAATGGACATTCCTATGGGTAGTCTCCTACCGATTCACCGAGCATTGGCATTTCACTCCCAAAATCCTGCATAATGAGTTTGGTATGGTAATTTTTCTAAAAAATAATTTAATCATTAGGAATACTGCAATTTCAAGATATCACCATTTTATTTTTCCTGTCATTTCTCTTTAACAGCGATCTTGGCTTTCAAAATTGCGCTACTGCTAGCTTTTAATTTTTTTTCCCTTTTGTTATACCAGTTCTAGTGCCTAGTAGGTTTTGGACCTCACTGATAGAGAGTAAAGAGATTGGGAGGGAAAGGAGAGAAGCTCAGAGAAATGGTGTCTGCCTTAAGAATGATGCCTTCTGTCTCCTCAACAGATGGTTGAGCTAAAAGTGGGAAAATATTGTTTGTCCACTTTCCCCAGCTCCTGTTGATGAAGTCCTTCATACTAGGGTTTGGTGTGTGTGTGTTCTTGTTTGTTTTGCATTTTGCACTAAATGTCTTTTCAGGAGAAAAAAAAAGTTTTTTTCTGTTTCTGAAGGGAAGCAGACACACATATACAAAAGTATGGTCTGATTGATCATAGAGAAACAAGCAAGCAATCTTTTGGTGATACCTTTACAAGTCATACAAAAAGACAAAAGTTACAGTTTTTCCTGTTTAGTGCATTTTAGAGAAATCTGATAAATTTGGTTTTCAAACTTCACAAAATTTCTATGAATCTGATCAAATAAGTACATTTCACTATCTTCTGATATGCAGAGTTGGTGGGAGGGGTTTATGGAGGGGGAAGGAATTCTCTTGGCTAACATTTCAATGGCTAAAATTAGATCACTCAAATTAGATCAGACTACTCAGAATAGTATCAAATGCCTAGGGTGTAGAAGGATTACATTCTCTCTAGGGCTGCTTCCAGACAGCAATTTGTCAATGGAGAAAATGGGTTAAAGTAACCCATTTTCTCCCACATTACTATCTACACAGGTGCCCAAAAGAAGCAGGGTTTCCCATGCATTGTCACCATTGTAGTGTGGTAACAGCCAATGGAAACTAGTCACCCCCCCCCCCCACACACACACACAAACCTTAAAAATAAAAGAAAAAAAATACAGGGCTGCAAAATGTGGAGGCAGTGAAAGACTTTGTATTTCTAGGTGCAAAGATTACTACAGATGCAGACTGCAGCCAGTAAATTGGAAGACATTTACTTGTTGAGAGGAGAGCAATGACCAATCTTGATAAAACAGTAGAGACATCACACTGGCAACGAAGATCTGCATAGTCAAAGCAATGGTATTTCCGGTAGTAACCTATGGATTTGAGAGCTGGACCATAAGGAAGGCTGAGTGAAGTAAGATAGATGCCTTTGAACTGTGGTTCTGGAGGAAAATTCTGAGAGAGCCTTGGACTGTGAAAAGATCTAATCAGTCCATACTTCATTGAAGGGAAGGATATTAGAGATGAAGTACTTTGGCCACAAAATGAGAAAACAGGAAAGCTTAGAGAACACAATGATGCTGGGGAAAATGAAAGGAAAAAGAGGGGCTGACCAAAGTCAAGATGGATAGATGGTACCCTTGAAGTGACTGGCTTGACTCTGAAGGAGCTGGGGGTGGTGACGACCGACAGGGTGCTCTGGCGTGGGCTAGTCCATGAGGTCACGAAGAGCCAGAAATGACGGAACTAACAAACCAAAAAAAATAGTTTAACCTTCTAACATCAAAAGGTTTAAACCAATCCTCCACCTCACAAAAAGTGATCATGCCAAACTTTCCTTAGTTTGGAGTAAAAAGAAAGATTTAGAGTTATTTACATTTATTGCATTATCTGTTTTGTGCACATATGCACAGTGTATGTATGTGCACAAATTGATATAAAAACAAACAAACAAACAGAAATATCTTCCAGTGTGTTGAGGTGTTTGTAAAATTTATTTTATTCAAGTTATTAATATAATATAAAAAGACTGTGGCGGAATAGCCTTTGCAGCAAAAATATGTATTCCTGAGGCCAAGAGTTGAATCCACAGTTTATTGGCCTTTGGCCCATGCCGTACAAAGGTGGACTTCACTTGACATTGCAATTGCTGCCTGCAAAACAAACTTCTGGGGAATTAAAAAAAGCATAATAGTGTCTTTCTTTTAAAACAGCTCTCGTTTCTTCAAGGTTACCTTCTTTGGGGTATTATTGCCTGTGAGGTCCACTCTGTGTTTTCTACAAAAGATTAAGTGGTTAAACATCCCTACTGTCCAAACTACTTCACAGAGATAAATGTTTACAGCTCTAGTTATCTTCATCTCAAAGTTTAGAAACCATTTCTCTCTCCTAGACATAAACTTGGGGAACAGAACTACAATTGTTGGTTTTCATCTTTCCAGTTATAATAGAATCCCTCCTTTACTCCAAAAGAAGGTTTACTGGCCTGTTCTGAACTTGATGATCTGTTGAACTATGGAGTTCTGTTGCACTTTGTTGGCTTCTACTACTGCATGGCACTGTCATAATGAAATAAAAATGAAGCTTTCAATCAATCTCTCCCTACTTCTGGGAGAATGAGTGAGTAGGATGGGAAATGAAAACTCTGACCTTGGCTGCATTAAGTGATGTTTGTTATTGCTGACCAGGTAGATAAAATATATAACAAGAGTATACACCCTAAATGAGTTAGGTATAACAACAATAACAACAACAACAACAACAACACTGATAGCACCCACCAAGAGAAGACACAGAGCATCCATTCTAAATCTTGGACCCTTTTATGAAACACAATGATAGTACTATGATTTTATTTATTTATTTATTTATTTATTTATTTATTTATTTATTAGGAGCATTTCTATTCTGTCCTTCTCCCCTCCAAAGAGGGACTCAGGTCAGCTACCAACAGGAACCATTTGGTGCCGAACAATAACAACAAACCATAAAATGCACTTAGCATACATTAAAAACCATTATAAATGAATTAAAACAGGTCATCATTTTAGTTTAACTGCCATGGTACAATCCTACAAAATTTGCAGTTTGTAGAAGGGTCTTTAGCTTTCATTACCAAAGAGCTCATGGAATGCAGCCATAGCGATTTGAATCCTATTGCCATATTTGTGTAGGGCCTAGATGGTGAACCTATGACACACATAGCCATTTCTACTGACACACGGCCACATGCGGCCGACATATTGAGCCACATTCTCTGCAGGAGGAGCTGGCTGCTGCTGCCTTTGCTGCTGCTGTGGCTGTTGCTTCTGCTGCTGCTTCCACCACCGCTTTAGCCTGTGGGAGACCGACAAGCTGGGAAGCCATGAGGAGGAGCAGGAAGTGGAGGAGGGGGAGGAGAAGGAGGGGGAGGCAGCAGCACCTCTTTTTAAAATTCCATGCTGGGCAAGCTCTTTGCAGGCCTCCCCCTCTGCTGCAGCTGGAACATGCTGAGAAGGAAGAGGAGGAGGACTTGGCAAAGCAGGGAGCAGCAAGAAGCATCTCTGGGGATGGGAGGAGGAGGAAGAGGAAGAGGAAGAAGAAGAAGAAGAAGAGGAGGAGGAGGAGGAGTTAGAGAAGGAGGAGGATTGGTGAAGCAGGGAGTGGTGGGATGCATCTCTGGAGATGGGAGGAGGAGGAGGAAGTGGAGGAGGACTTGGCAAAGTAGGGAGCAGCGAGAAGCACCTCTAGGGGCCCTGTGCCATTACCAGCAACCACACAACCACAGCAACCATCACTGAATTTACTGTTCTGGAGTGCCATAGATTTCTAATTGACCATCATTACTTAGATAAATGAGGGAGAGACTGGGAGAGGCGGGGGCCTGCGCTATGGGTGCCATTTCCTGCCATTAGATATAGCAGCAGCTATCTTAATTTTCATAAGGAACGCCATCTTGCAGCATAGTGCAGACTCCATTTCAACAATATTACCGTTGTGCATCCTTACTGACTCCTATTTCTGTTTATTAACCCTGCCCTTTCCTAAAAGTCAGTTACATGTGCCATATTGTCAGGCCAGTTAACCCATATTTGCCTGGAGGGCTAACGGGATTTTTATAATCTTCTGTCACTGCCCCCCTGATGGAGAACCTAAAAATTAAAAAAACAAGGTTAAGTAAAGGAAGTGGTAGTAGCAATAGCTTACCCTTTCAACAGGCATCTTGATGTATGGCATTATAGAAAAATGGCAGATCACTTTGCGCTCTATGTACTACAATTGTAGTAAGCAGGACGAGGAATATAAATAGTAGGGCTGGGTAACCACAGAAAAATTTGTTTCTAAACTCGCTTCGTTTCCAGGGGGCACCAGCGTTTCTAAATTCTAAAGACATCCGAAATTTGAGATTTCAAAGTTTTGTTATTTACGAAATTTCGTTATTCATTACGAATCGATTCGTTAATCGATTGCGCAATACTTGAAAAAAAAACCCCTCCAAACGGGAGAGGGAGAACCTCTGAAGCTTCCCTTCTCCCTCTGTTGTTGACTGTTGGTGATAAAACTAACAACAACTAACCAAAACCAAACTATATTATATTATATTACATTACATTACATAATATTATATTATATTATATTAATATTATATTATTATTATTATTATTATTATTATTATTATTATTAAGAATGGATGGCCATCTGTCAGGGGTGCTTTAATATACAATTATAATAATATAATATAATATACATATAATATATATTATATTATATATAATATAATATATATATAATATATATTATAATATAATATATATATATTATAATATATAATATAATATATTATAATATAATATAATTATATAATAATGTATAAAATGTATTATATTATATATTATATTATATATAATATAATATATTATAAATATATATTATAATAATATAATATAATATAATATAATAATAATATAGTAATATAATATATAATAGGAAGGAAGGAAGGAAGAGGAAGGGAAGGGAAGAGACAGTACATATAGCTCTCTCCCCTCAGGTTTCATCTAGCATCGCCTCCTTAATCCGATTTAAATCCTGGCCAAATAGGGTGCCAGGAGAAAAAGGAGGGAGGGGGGAGGAGGGATGTGGGTCTTGCCAGCTGGAAGGAAAGAAGGAAAGAAGGAAAAAAGGAAGAGGAAGGGAAGGACAGTACATATAGCTCAGGTTTCATCTAGCATCTCCTCTATAAACCGATTTAAATCCTGGCCAAATAGGGTGCCAGGAGAAAAAGGAGGGAGGGGGAGGGGGGATGTGGGTCTTGCCAGCTAGAAGGAAAGAAGGAAAGAAGGAAGGAAGGAAGAGGAAGGGAAGGACAGTACATATAGCTCAGGTTTCATCTAGCATCTCCTCTATAATCCGATTTAAATCCTGGACAAATAGGGTGCCAGGAGAAAAAGGAGGGGGGAGGGGGGATGTGGTCCTTGCCAGCTAGAAGGAAAGAAGGAAGGAAGAGGAAGGGAAGGATAGTACATATAGCTCAGGTTTCATCTAGCATCTCCTCTATAATCTGATTTAAATCCTGGCCAAATAGGGTGCCAGGAGAAAAAGGAGGGGGGGGGGATGTGGTCCTTGCCAGCTAGAAGGAAAGAAGGAAGGAAGAGGAAGGGAAGGATAGTACATATAGCTCAGGTTTCATCTAGCATCTCCTCTATAATCCGATTTAAATCCTGGCCAAATAGGGTGCCAGGAGAAAAAGGAGGGAGGGGGGAGGGGGGATGTGGGTCTTGCCAGCTGGAAGGAAGGAAGGAAAGAAGGAAGGAAGGAAGGAAGAGGAAGGGAAGGACATTACATATAGCTCAGGTTTCATCTAGCATCTCCTCTATAATCCGATTTAAATCCTGGCCAAATAGGGTGCCAGGAGAAAAAGGAGGGAGGGGAGAGGGGGGATGTGGGTCTTGCCAGCTAGAAGGAAAGAAGGAAAGAAGGAAGGAAGGAAGAGGAAGGGAAGGACAGTACATATAGCTCAGGTTTCATCTAGCATCTCCTCTATAATCCGATTTAAATCCTGGCCAAATAGGGTGCCAGGAGAAAAAGGAGGGAGGGAGGAGGGGGGATGTGGGTCTTGCCAGCTAGAAGGAAGGAAGGAAAGAAGGAAGGAAGGAAGAGGAAGGGAAGGACAGTACATATAGCTCAGGTTTCATCTAGCATCTCCTCTATAATCCGATTTAAATCCTGGCCAAATAGGGTGCCAGGAGAAAAAGGAGGGAGGGGGGATGTGGGTCTTGCCAGCTGGAAGGAAAGAAGGAAAGAAGGAAGGAAGGAAGAGGAAGGGAAGGGAAGGGAAGGGAAGGGAAGGGAAGAGACAGTACATACTGATCAGCCTGTCAGCCGAACTATCAGCAGTGTGGATTCAGATAACCCAGGACCTTTCCACACAGCCATATAACTCAGAATATAAAGCAGAAAATCCCACAATATGTGCTTTGAAATTGGATTATATGACAGTGTGGACTCCCTCTTTCCCCTCTTCCTTCTCCAGGAGGAGAAGGAGAAGGAGGAGGAGGAGGAGGAGGAGGAGGAGGAGGAGGAGGAGGAGGAGGAGGAGGAGGAGGAGGAGGAAAGGCAACGCTGGCACCTTTTCTCTCCTTCTTTCCCCTTTTCCTTCTCCCGGTGGTGGAGGAGGAGGAGGATGGGGAGGAAAGGCAACACCAGACATACGAAAATAATTACGAAAATTGGAAAAATTGTTTCGATTCTTAATTACTCCTCACAGTATTCCTGCATGGTTCAATATTGGATCGTAAGCTAATTTAAATATGAATCAATAACGAGTAGCGAACATAATGATCGAAACCACCCAGCCCTAATAAATAGACATTTTGAAGTGAATCATTCCCAGCTCTTGAAAAAAAAGTGAGGATTAAAGGAAGGAATACATTTCCAGGCAGCTACACCTTTATAAGGGAAATCTAATTCCATCCTTAAATTTGGTTTGAATTTTGAAATATTTTTCCTCTTTCTTTGTGTAATCTTTACTTTGAAAGTAGTTGTTCTACTCCAGAAACTTTGTGTGGCACAAATTGTGTTAATTTGGGGGAGAACAGTAATCATATACAGAGCAGGCCCCATCAAGGGACATCTAGACTGACCCCCTTCTTTGGGATCAAGATCATGGTTTCCCACCAAAGGTAAGGGAATGGGGTCTCAGGAGCAGAAGACAATGAGACAATAGAAGACATGTGAAGCTTTTGAGGCAATTTTATATGCATGAGAGATGTAGTTTTCCAAAGTACCTTAGAAGAACTCGCTTTCCACTGGCTTGGTTTTACTACAGGGGAAGTGTGGCTCAAAGAGAGTGTGCCAGCCTCATAAGCATAAGTCCGTGGGTTTGATCCCAACCAGGGAAAAAATGGCAAAAAGAAAAAAAATTGTGGCAAATAATGGCAAACAGCGAGAGGCAGGGCATGGGGGGAGCCAAGACACACGTTTTGCTGAAAAGGAAGGCGCGGAGAGTCATGGAGGCTCCCCTTTTGTGGTGGACATGTACTATTTTTATTGCAGTGAAAGTTTTAGGGTTGCTTATTGCATTGCTGCCTTCTCTTTAGATTCTAATTTATTTGATTTCTCGTTTGGCTGTTTTAGGCATTGAATGTTTGCCACTATGCCTTTTCAGTGCAGGACCAATTCTACTCTTAGGTAGAAAAATCTATTTCCTACAACTAAGCAGATGTTATAAAGGCAGCTGCTTGATTTTTTAGTAGTATAAATTTGCTGCTAGGAATGGGGAGGGGCCTTGTGGGATTTTCCACTGATATGCCACAAATACTGTGATATTTGGTAAACAGAGGGCAACAGTTCTTTCTGTTCTTCCACAGAAAGCAAAATGCTGTCCATGATACATGATATAACTACAATCCAACTGAATTATAATAGACCCATTATTATTTGGATTGTACTCATAATGGTTGAGGGAAGTAGCCAATGCTAACAGATTCACAGTTAATTTTCTTTGCTTACTGGTCTAACTAAATTTGTGTTCGATAGGTGTGATGTGAAAAAGGGGTGCCTTGATCTGACAGAGGTCTAAACCACTCTGATTCTTAGCCTTAAAAATAAAGACCTACTAACATCTGACTTCAGAGCTAGTGCTTTACCTTCACCACAGAATGGCCCTGAACATATCCATGGGTCAAATCAAAGTACAAAAGTTTGGAATGAAAACCTGTCATTGATTTATACATTAGGTTGGTGTATACATAGGTATATACAGCAATTATTTCATTTAATTTTCTGTCTATTTCTGAATGTTTCTCACATTTGAGGTGGAAAGTTGACACTCAACTCTCTTTCCTCATTGGTATTCATTGGCCCTTGAAAGCTAAGATGGACATCTTGGTTTAATCAGTAGCTCTATGTGAGAAAAGCTGGGAATCATCTTAGTGTATCAAAGTGATACATAGCAATGCCCGTCAGAGGAGATTAGCAGCCCTGTGTCAAGGCAGAAGCAGCTAGGGTAGAATAAAACCTGAAGCCAGGTCAAATAATTGGGTTCTTGTTCAATAAAAGTGCCTCGTTTGTGTGTTGTAATGAAAGATCTTTGGTGCAATGGATGTCTGGATCAAAATACCCTCTGGATTTTCTGATGGCTAAAAGGATAAGATTGAGAGAGATTTAATTTAGAGCTATTGAAAAAAATTAAAGAGATTAGAAGAATTCATAAATGTACTTTCTCTGTTATCAGGGTGTCTTTTGTTACTTATCAAAACCAGGTATTACTAAAAAGAAAAAGAAAAAAGACATACAACAACTTCTGGCTCTCTGCCATCACTTGTGGGTGTTCAGCAACTCAAGTGTGTGGGAAGCAAATGAAAAAGAAATTTTGTTTTCCTCTTTGTATACTCTGAACTGAATTTAAGAAGGTAGTAAGGTGATTGCTTCCTATTTCAGTGGCTTATCAAAGCCAAGGACAGCAGTTCTGGTGAAGGGAATATTTTCTCACTCTCATTTCCAACTAAGAGTGCTTCCACTAAGGTCAGGTCACTCCAGTAGAGCCAAGCTTTTGCTTAAATAGCTTCCCCAAATTTAGTCCTTAATGCAGAAAGTCAATGTCTGTCTTGCTTTATAATGGCATAGGAGGGTGTGCTAATTGAAAGTTGTTTATTTGCCCATTAGTTTTCAGCATTCTCTAAAACCAACATGAAGTATTATTTCTCTCATTCACTCATACATACACCAAAATAGCTACCATTCTGCTAGTAATACAGTATAAATATAATGGAGAAAATATCTGCATGCAACCATGTCACTTATTTCTACACTGCCCACTTAAGTCAGTGTGTGGATTTGGATCCATTCTGCGGCAGCTAGACACTAAATACAGCTTTACCCTGGATTAAGCTTACTCAGAGGAAAGCCTTAATATTGACTCAGGATTTGGACTTTCCCCTGAGTTAGGGATAGTGATGACACCTTGGCTGGTTCCTATCCAGAACCACCAGCAGCAGTTTTGATTGCCATCCCACATTTCCTGCATTATCATTTAGTGTAAAAAGGCCCTAAGTAAGGGGTCACATATACCAGGCAGTTCAGCATGGTGTAAATTTGCCCTCGTCCACCCCTGGATTCAGCACATTCATGCTGAATCCAGGGTCATTGTGTAGACATCCCAGGAGCACATTCACTCTCCTGCAGTGAGTGACCTGCATTTCATCTCCTCTGTGTTTCAACTCCATAGAAGCTATAGTTGAGTAAAGACACACAGTGGATTGAGCTTTAAGAGGATTTGGGAACACTGACTTAGAAATAAGTCCTACTATGTTCCATAGCACTTACTACCAAGTAAATATGAGTAAACCTTTAAATACTCTCAAATCATAAACAAATGAAAAGAACACAGGATTAAGCTATAAAACAATATCATCTGTACCAGTTCTATAGTTCTTTCAAATTTTGGTGAAAACTAATAATATACTTTAAGCTTCTTGAAGAAAGCATTTTCTAAGAAGGGTTCAAAGTTATTCAGTCTACACCAGTGTTTCTCAACCTGGGGGTCAGGACTCCTGGGGGGGGGGGAGTCATGAGGGGATGTCAGAGGGGTTGCCAAAGACCACTAAAAAACACAGTATTTTCTATTGGTCATGGGGATTCTGTGGGAAGTTTGGTCCAATTCTATTGTTGGTGGGGTTCAGAATGCTCTTTGATTATAGGTGAACTATAAATCCCAGCAACTACAACTCCCAAATGTCAAGGTCTATTTCCCCCAAACTCCACCAGTCTTCACATTTGAGAATGTTGAATATCCATGCCAATTTTGGTCCATATCCATCACTGTTTGAGTCCACAGCGCTCTCTGGATGTATGTGTTGGGAATCAGCCTGTGTATGTGTTCCAGGATCATGATGCTTATGATGTGAGTAATGATGGTGCTGAGGCTGAGGTGCAAGATGGAGATGGTTTGGTCAATGATTTTCATACAGACAATGACAGAGAGGCCCCAGTGCAAAGGGCAGTTTCTCATGAGAATATTCCTGCTGAGTCTAGGGATGATGGTTTACTCCCTCTTTCTTCGAGCTCTTAAAATTTGGGTTTGGAAAACAATCTGACACCTGGAAATTTTAATGAGCAGCCAGATAAGGAGTTGAAGGGTAGGCGGCTAGAGATCAGCCAGGATTGACAGCAAGCTCAGTGTTTATGTCACTCCGAAAGACTTCGTCAGATAAGAGACAAGAGTGGGGGAAAGCGAAACCAGTTTTTGGGTTTGGGGATAGAAGGTTTGCTTCAAGGGAAAACCTGTTAGATCAGGCATCGTTTGGAAATAGAGTTCATGTGCCATGGAAATCCTGTTCATGGGGTCTTATTCATGTGAAGAATGTTAGCCTTTTGGATTGTCTTTGCTTCCTGTTGATTCCTGCCTAGATAAACACTGCCTTGGAACTGCTTTTATATCTTGTGTGGACATTGCCTTGTGTTACTGCATTTTACTGATATTACTTTTTGGAACCTTCTTATTTCCTTACAAGCATTTATTTTTACTGGCTATTTACTAAGCTTCAATAAAATAGGATTTGTTTCTTCACTCATCGTGTGATGTGTTTTAAAGTAAGAAGGCTTTTTCCTGACCTGGAGTGCAACAGTAGGTTATCTACAACTCCAACACTCAAGGTCAATGCCCTTCTCAGCCCTTAGGAGACTCAGGGTGGTTTACAATGGTAACATCCTGCATATCATATCATTATGATTCATCCTTCCAGTATTTTCTGTTGGTCATGGGAGTTCTGTGTGACAAGTTTAGTTCAATTCCATTATTGGTGGAGTTCGGAATGTTCTTTGATTGTAAGTGAACTATAAATCCCAGCAATTCCAACTCTCATATGACAAAATAAATTCCCTTCCCACAACCCCACCAGTATTCAAATTTGAGCGTATCAGGTATTTTTTGCCAAATTTGGTCCAGTGAATGAAAATATTTATTTATTTATTTATTTACTATATTTGTATAATGCCCTTCTCAGCCCTTAGGAGACTCAGGGTGGTTTACAATGGCAACATCCTGCATATCATATATTATGATTCATAACAATAGCAAAAACTGATATAAAGTAATATAGTATTTTAAATATAAAATAGACTTGAGGTTTAATTTAATTCCCGATTTCAACTAGTGAATTTCAAAGGGTTATGCACAGCTCTAAATTAGTACAAAAGGGGATTTGGTGGGTAGGAGTTATCTGGTGGTTCTATTATGGACTTTGCATTTGTCAGGATTTGCTGTTTTGAGCCATTACTTTCAGTGCTGCTTCTGACATTAATTCTGCTTTTTCACTGATTGAAGAAACTTCAGCTAATAAGCCCTGTCGGCGAACATCTAATAAGTTCTATCTGTACTGTGTAGCAAGCATAATTAATTGAAATCTGGCGACAAGTCAATAAATTTATCATTTTCTTTGACAGAATTTTGTATTGGAAATTGACATTTTTAATCCAATTTCACTGCTTCACGCTACATTTTGCTTCCTTGTATCTGCAGTGATTACATGTACATTTTTGGTATTTTAGTTTTTGGATGGTTCCTATGTTGATTCCTATGAGAAAGGCATTCAGGAATAATTGTAGCAGATAATTTGTTGTTCACATTGATTAGAAACACAAATCTTGTTCTTTTACAAACTTAAATTCAATGTTAATCAGTGGCTCTTCTTTTCTAAGAGGATTTATGGAAACATGGCAAGATGAAGGGACTCATTTCAAGGTAACAACAGTAAATAAGGAGAAAATTAAGCATGACAGCCCTATGCCTTCTGGCCTCTGAATTACACCCATCCCTGTGTTTTTTACGCAGGACCGCAAATCCAGAAGAACAATATTTTCAGATTCTGAATACTATGAAGTGATGAGATTTAGGGAGTGCAGACACCAGCAGGTTGTCTATTCTGCTGAGAAATCCATTGTTGAAGATGTGGAACTAAAATGCTGCCCAACTATCCTTATTACCACTCCCTGACTGATCTTGATCTTATAGAAGTTATTTTTGTCGCATTTTTACTTTTTAACTTTGCTTTGCCTTTGAGAACCCACTAGTCAAATACCTGTTTTTCATATTGTGCCATTTATATGATCTCTGCACAGTTTCCAGTTAAAAGTCATAAAATGTAAGGTATTCAGGAAATTGCCTTTAAAAAGTTTGTGTGCTATCTACATGATGCAAGTATTGATGTCAGTTAACGTAGTCATATATTTCTCTGTAAAATTAACATTTTGTTCAGATTCATAAATTGCACAATCCACACGTCTTTTCATGCTATGTCCAAAGTGGGATAGCCTCAGTTTAGTCATCTTTTTTTTTTAGTGGCTTGATTTGCTCTAGGACCCATTCATTTGTCTTTTTAGAAGTTCACTGTATTTATATAAACTTCACCACCACTCATTTCAAATGAGTTGATTTCTTCCTTAATTCAACAACCATATATGGAGACTGGAATACAATGGCATGGCGCATCCTAACTATAGTATTCAATGATATACCTTGACACTTCAGAAGCTTGTCTAGTTGCTTTGTAGAACCTCTTCTAATTCTCATTCCCTTTCTGATTTTTTGACTCTGGTCCCCAGTTTAGATTAATGACTAAGCCAAGGTATGGAAAATCTTAAACTATTTCGAGATTTAAGATCTCATTAATAGAACTCTTGGAATTATTACCTCCTTCTAGCTTGGCACATATGAGATACAAACACTACAAAATTATTGTGAATCTTGCAATGTTTATGTTAATTTTGGAAACAGGTTGCATGGTTATTGGACACTTCTTTTCCATAGCAGGAAGAAAGCTGCTAAAATTACTCAGTGAAGAAAACTGCAGGAGAATTACGTGTTTATAACTCTAGCAATGTAAAGATTATAAATATTACACCACTTCTGCTATTAATCACTGTGGAGAAGAATAGCTATAAATTGTGCTTTTCATAATTATAGATAGAATAATCCTACTAGTAATCTTATTATTTTATGCTTCTTGGAACTATAATTCCTCCCTGTAAATCTGGGATTTTGGAGAATTTCATTTGGTGTATCTTTTAAAACAAATTTAAGTTACTCATTCTTTTTCAAAAAGCAAACTGAATTAGTTTACATTTCCTAGAATAATGAGGAGATTGAAATATGGTTATCATTGGATTATACTGAGTTTCTGTAATGCAATTTTCAGATCAAAGTTTGCTCACAAAACTAAATAGGTGTGCTAGAGACATATGTTCACACAATCTTTATTATAGGGAAAACTGTATTCAAAAATATATTATGAAAAGATACATTACATTGCACATAATGGGAGTATATATAGAGGAAGACAGCATATGGAAAGAAACAATTTTTCTTAATTTCATGGTGTTTTTAAAAAACAATGCAGAAATTAAATCTTTTTATATATTGGTATTAAATTATATATGAATTTTATATTGACTAGTTATTTTGTGCTTCATACATACCTGTTGTCATTTGATACCAATGGATATTGTGGAAGGGGACATATTCATTTAGGGTTTTTTTTTCTTTATTTTTGATGATATTTGGTTATAACTATGAGTCCAAAGTGCAATGCAGTAGAAAAGACAAAGTCACACTTTGGCCATGTCAGACAATTATTACAGGAAAACCAAACATGGAAAGCATGAGGAAGATTATGTCATCTTAGTAAGGCTCAATTCTTAACACATAGATTATTATTGTAAGATTTTGAAGTAGACTATACATATGTATTTTTCAAAGTTGAAATATACTCTGGAAATTGAGATGGAGCCTGCCATAGTGGCACACCTCCTTTGGGGTTCATGGTGGGGGAGATATGTAGTCCTTCACCCTCCCCCTATTGTCTTCTTAAATTCTCCAGAACTTCGTTGGAGCTTAGGATGCTCTTCTGTTCTGCTTTTGTCATGTTTGATTCTGTCATTTAAGGAGTTTCCTCTTCCTATTTCTGTGCTCCTACATGTCCCTGATGTAATACTAGGCTACCATCCTCTTGGTTAGTCTCAATTAGAGCAGAGGACAATTCAATCGATTGTTAAAACTGGGGAGTCAGCATGATGGTGTTATCTCAATCTTGTGACCCCAAAAGGACTCCCAATACCTATGACACCAGGAATGCCAAGAAGGATCCCAGTCAAAGAATCCATGAATGAACCTTTCCCCATAAACTTCAACAGGAGACCTCTAAGTTGCAGAAGCACATATGGACATTGCACACACCAAGGCAAAACTGATAATCTTTTCAGATAGCAGGCATAATCCCTTCACAATACCTCTGTGCACCTAACAATGTGAATTCAAACTTAAAACTTACAGAAGTTACCCAAAACCCTGCCTTTCCTTTTCCTGGGAACCCATTTAAGCATGTCAATATCCATTACCGCCCATTGTTTTGTTGGCCAGGCCCATTTTCCACCCTTCACTGGCAGGAATACAATCAACACCCATCAACTTGGACCCTATATTCCAAAGTGCATGCCAGGAGAGTACCCACCAGGGGCAGACCAAATAACAGCCATAAATCTTCAAACTGAGCCATCATGGTTTATGAAAGTTCCCATCAGACCTGGGGACTAACCCGTGGTGGTGAGAGACAGCACACTCAATTTGCTGCAGTGGCAGACAGACTGCACAAATCCTAGTTGGCCCCAGACTGAGCCAATAGGCACCCAGAGCAGCAAAAGTGGATTGTTTTGAATTTCTGGCAAATTCCTTTAGATGTTTCTGTAAATATTTGTTACCTTATGACAGATTTGAGACCACAGACTCTGCTGGCATGCACTTTGGTCAAGTGAATAAAGTCTCTCTTTTTTGCCTTTAACCATGTCTCATTCAATCTTTGGCAACTAGACATGCCAGGACCATGAACCTGTGGGCTGAAATCATATATCATTGGTAATTCCCACTGATGTAATGGGTCTACTCTAATCAGGACTAATAACAAGTGTTTGGTCTAAGTGTGTACATGCATAACACTAATAGGTGCAATTTAACAGCATATGCTGTCAGGAGCCGGTTTCCAGGCCTTTGGTTTTGGCGTTAAAAACCAGGATCCTGACATGCAACGCTGATAAGAACTGTGCAGCTGGTGACCTCGGGGAGAGCAGTTGGCATTTGGCGGGAATGTTGCGCAGGACTCTTGGCTGGCGGGAAAGGGGATTTTGAATGTGGAGGAGGGTATATAAGGGTTGACCGGCGGATGCTAGTCAATCCTGGCTTTCTTTGTGTCCGAACGTCCAGCAGTAAAAGTTTCTGATTGATTACGGATTGGAGTCCTGTGTCATTATTGGGAACGGCTGTTGTGAGCTAACAATATGCTATACATGAAAATTACAGTCAAATACCACTATAGAGTTTTGCCTCTGCCCAGAAAAAAAAATCTCCCACCTTACTCCTAAAATGCACTCAGTCTCCAGTTCATTCATGTAAAATTGTGTGTGTGTGTAAGTTGCATTCATTTTATCTTTAGTTTTACATTTGTAAGCTGAAATAGTTAAATAAATGAATGAAACAAAAGAGTGTGATTCATTCAAAGATCCATATCTGAAAGATAAAGTGAATGTAATGTAAATAAAACTGGCAAAAACAGAGAGGAGAAAAAAGGATCTTTTTTAAAAAGCTTCTCTTTATAATTCTTAAGTTTTGCAGTTTTCCTTCACTATATTGATTGTTGCTTATGCTTATCTCAGAGTTTTCAGTGTCTGTCCCATGTAGTTATTGGTTCAACCCTCAAATCTACCATGTGTTTCCTTCAGTTGACCTCAGTTAACCCCTTTTATTTTGCCAGGCATCAAACGTTAGCAGTCAATTCCTGGCCTCCTCTTCTGCTGACCTCCTGTGGGATTATGAAGATATGACTTTTATGTCAGGGCTTTGTTGTTTACAAAAAGCCTTGTGGGTATACACTTTCAACTCAGGCATAAGTAACAAGCGGATATATAGCAGCATTTCATTTATGCTCCAAGTCATGGATATTTAATGTTAGTTGTGTAAATCAAGAGAACCATACTCTTTTTCTTCTTCTTAGCAATCCCCTTATATCTGAAGAAGAGACAAAGAGAGTGGATGGATTTTATCCCAGATAAAGGAACATTTACATATCAACCTACAAACCTCCCACCACTTGGTACAGAAGTGTTTAGAAAGCTCATAATCCTGTCAGTTGCTACCATTAAACAGCAAGCTCCATTGCAAAACTCATAGCTGCTACAGAAAAAAACACTTGTTGTTGTTATAGCCTGTAGGAGGTGGTTACAATGTATGTACAAGCTGGTGCACAAATATTGATCATGACACATACTGAAGTCTGTTGGCAGTCAAAGAACGGCAATGATTTTTTTGCAAGATAAGAGAGAAAATCCCCACTGAAATTTACAGCATTAATATTTGTTTATTTATTTATTTATTTATTTATTTATTTATTTACACTATTTATATTCCACCCTTCTCACCCCGCTGGGGACTCAGGGCGGATTACAATGTACACATATATGGCAAACATTCAATGCCAAAGATGCACAACAGATATAGACAAACAGTCAGAGGCTATTTAACTTTTCTGGCCGCCAGGGGAGCTGTCGCTTTCATCGTCCATCTGTGACACTGATGAAATACTTCCACATTCCCCGCATGCTTTTGCTGCAGTGCTTTGCTGGAGTCTTTTTTATGGCCTCATAAATTTTGTTAAATTAGCCTCCCCACACATAGGTGGTACCTAATTTTCCTACTTGACAGATGCAACTCTCTTTCAGGTTGCAAAGGTTGACAGCAAGCTACACAATTGGTCGGAAGCTCACTCCAACCCGGCCTGGCTTCGAACTCATGACCTTGTGGTCAGAAGTGATCTTAATGCAGCTGACACTCAGACAGCTGTGCCACAGTCCCAGTGAAGGCATTTCTCCTTGTTTATCTTATCCGTTAAAGTTCTGAATCAATGACTGCCACAATGAATTGACCAGATGAATGTAATCCTGATGGGATGGATATGTTGCTAGTCAGTGAGGTGAGCTGATCAGGGGTTCAACCTGAGTTGGATGGAGTTAGAGTTGCCAGTTAAATCTATCCAGTGCACTTCAAATCTAACTCTAACTCAGTGGCCAGACAACAAACACCCACAAAAGGGTGCTAAAGAACAGCCTTACTGTGCATCAGTGCTCTGTGGTTTGTGGAGTCATCATCTGATTCCATATTTTTGTATGTAATTATCTGCACCGCACTTCCTTCAATTCTGATTTGAAACTGCATTAAATGACCAGTGTGGATGTGCCCTTAGTCTCTGCAAGTTCATTATTGGCTTGTTCTTCTGGATCTAATTCAAATGATGAGCATGAGTCCCCTTGCACAGCTTGATGGAGAAGAAAATATGCCTATGCATAAATGCATATGATTTAGCCATGTACTATACACCTCTTGTTTGGACTTCTATAACTGACTACATGGGGCTGTCTCTGAACAGGATTCAAAAACATCAACCACTGGATAATGCATCAGTGCTTTTCTGTACATGCTCACTGTTACTGTTACGATAAATTATGTAAATAAATTACATAAGACTATATATACAGTCTTATGTATATAGTCTTATGTATATACATATAGTCTTATGTGTATATATATATGTCTATATATATATATATATAGAATATATATATATATATATATATATATATATATATATATATGTCTTATGTAATTTATGATGTTGTTTGCGTTTTAATTTTATTTATTGTATTGTGTTGTTGGGCTTGGCCTCATGTAAGCCGCCCCGAGTCCCCATTGGGGAGATGGTGGCTGGGCATAAATAAAGATGATAATGATGATGATGATGATGATGAGGATTATCATCAGCCAGCTTCTTTATAGAGCCCAGGAGATCACCCCAAATGTCCTCTTCTTTATTAATCCTTGTTTTTGTTGTCAACTACTGTCAACAAAACTCACAGCAGCCCTATGAATGAGAAACCTACAAGTCATCTTATTATCAACAGCTCATGCCTTGCAGACCTAGAGCCTTGGCTTCCTTGGTTAAGTGTGGATGTATACTGACTGTGCCATCATGTGTCCCATGTCTGAAGTATCTATTCACTTTGAACCAGCCCCCCCCCCCCCTTTCCAGGTCCCTGGAATTCATTTAAGCTTGGATTTCATTATTGGATCTCTCTGCATGTACTCAAATTGGCTTCAGTAATTTCTCCATTTCACACAGTTAAACATCTTTGTTACTGGGGTGTTGTGTGGTTTCTGGGGTGTATGTCTGTGTTCCAGCAGCATTTTCTCCTGACATTTTGCCTGCAATTGTGGCTGGCACCTTCAGAGGATTTATGTTACTATTGTTTAGAGTACCCATATATACTGTCTGGCTACAGTTATGCACGGGTCTTATATAAGAGTTGTTCTGCTTTAGGAGATTTCATTCTGCAATGAATTTGCCAGTCTATCTTTGCAATGAAGGAAGAAGCGAGAAGAATATTTGGAGTAGTCTTGTTGTGAAGGTTTGACATAGCAGGACATGCTCATCATGCCACTTGTCTGGAAAAACTCCAGGTAGCCTACACCCTTCATTCCTAAAATGCTCTGTAATGACCAAGCACAGCAACTGCAAGCATGCATGAATAGGTCCATGAGTTGAATAAAAGACCAGTGTTCTGTATCACTGGTTGTTAGTCTTATAGTGAGACAGAGAAATATTGTTAAGTCTTACCATGTTCACTCACTATCAATGTATGAGTACATTTGTAGAGTAGTGTTGTGATCATTCCAACAGACCGGACTAGTATGTATAGAAAATATAGAAATGACCTTTCAGTGAAATGAACACTTGGCATAAAAATGATGTCACAAAAGTGTTTTCTATATTGATAGCATTTCAGTGTATGTGTGTATGAAAGTGTAAAATCAATAAAGGAATTGATTGTTTTGTAATACCCTTCCATTTCCTCAGCAAGGCATTATAACCTGTCTTGACTTCTACACTAGAGCATGCATTATTGTGGTTATGAAAAAAGTTGTGCAGTACTTTCACTGTGTACAATTGAGAAAAAATGGCCACTATAAAGCTCATTAGTTGATTTTTTTTCTTTACAGGTAGTATATACTGTTGTGCCGAAAAGAGTGGACTTTTCAAAAATATTTTATATAGAAATGTACACTTTGAAGCCTTAAAAAACAAGATTTTTTATTTTCTCGGTGTTACAATGTCCATACAATGTTTCTGTGGTGGCCCCCTGGCTATGGAACTCCCTCCCGAGTGAAATTAGATCCGCTGCATCCCTCTTGACCTTCCAGAAACAAATAAAATCCTGGCTATGGGATCAGGCCTTTGTAGATTAGGCTGACTTGCTGACGTGTTGACTTATATAGAACTGATGGACTGCCCTTGGATGATGTTTTAAACCGGTGACGGCTGACTGAATGATTGTTTTTATACTGTTTTTATATTGTATTGTCAAAGGCTTTCATGGCCGGAATCACTAGGTTTTTGTGGGTTTTTTCGGGCTGTATGGCCATGTTCTAGAGGCATTCTCTCCTGACGTTTCGCCTGCATCTATGGCAAGCATCCTCAGAGGTAGTCACTACCTCTGGGGATGCTTGTCATAGATGCAGGCGAAACGTCAGGAGAGAATGTCTTTAGAACATGGCCATACAGCCCAAAAAACCCTACAACAACCCAGTGTTTTTATACTGTTTTATATTGTTTTATACTGTTTATACTGTTTTATATTGTTATTATTATATTGCCGTTAAATTGTGTACCTATGTTTTTGGTGTGGGTGCCATGGGTTGCCAATTTGTTAGCTGTCCTGAGTCCCTCTGCAGAGGTTGAGATAGGATGAGATATAAAAGCCCGAAATAAATAATTAATAAATACCACTTGTGTTAAGTATCTTCTTGATTACCTTGCTTGAATTTATATTTAACACTCTTATTTCAGCGTGATTTCTTATTTTGTGTAAGACTGACACCAAACTCTATTGTGCAAAGGTAATTTGATTCCCAAACTGCCACAAATAGAAATGATGATTTTTTAAAACATTCAGATGAGCTTAAAAACCAAAATGTGGCATGGAACAGAAAGATAATGCCAAAATTATTTTGAAAAACTAAAATATGCCTTTTTGTATTTTTTTTAATGAACAAACAAAAACACTTCTTATTCTGTGTTACTTTTTATATACTAGTCTCAGGACAGTGTTATATGATTATTATTATTTTTGCAGATTTAATGATAAAAGTTACACCAAGTCATATATTTTAGATTGTATGATTACATAAAAAAGATTCTAAATAAAATATCCCTTACATGAAATGCTTGGTTCAGAAGCATTTTGGGTTTCAGATTTTTTTCAAATTTTGGAATATTTATATATGCATGAGATGATGTTTTGGAGATGGAACCCAGTGTAAATATAAAATTCATTTAGGTTTCATATACACTTTATATACAAACAATTGTATACAATACTTTAAATAGTTTTAAATTTAAGCATATTTGGGATTGTGGATTTCCAGATAAGGGAAACTATATATGCCTCACAGACAGGCACTGCTACTTCCATGAAGTAATGCTGTCAGTTCTATAGGCTGCCACATCCTTTGACTCCCTCCTCTGGCTTGGGGGAGGATCATAATTGAATGAACCATTATCTACTACTCCAGGATGTTCCGATTCACATCAGGTTCCTCCGATTCCAAGTGCATCAACTGTGTAATGTTTACCACTAGCATGCTGGAGGAACCAGCTGCTATATCAGATAATAGTCCATTAAAAAAGACAGACAGCTTCTCAGAGTGAAGGGACGTAATATTAAGCCCAAATCAGGTGGCTTTCGTATTGCTCTCAGACAACAACTCTTCCTAATAGAGTTCCAACCTGCAAAAATCTGAGTGAGATTCCATCAAACTCTGCTTTTGAACCCAATCCATTTAGAACCCATTCTTAAGTTAATGGATTCGATTCTCCACTGTATGTGGCCATGTACATTGCTTTGAATTTGGATTGACCTCTTCTGGGAAGCTAGAACATGATATAATTGGTTTTGGCAGCAATTGGCAATGCAGCACCCATGAGTGGATAGAACGTTTTAAAGCTGAACAAAGCTTTCATGATGGTTGAAGCCATCTTCAAAAAGACCAGCTACTAGCAGTTACGAGTGTTTTAAAAATGACATTTGGAACCTTTTGTAATTAGGTTTTCATTATGCTAACATAAAAACAAAAATTTTCTTATTCCCAATTTGTAATTATTATTGTTATCCATGCAAGTCTGAGTGGTCTCTTCTACTCTATTGAGTATTGGCTAGTTCAGTACAAATCAATCATGGTTGGACTGAGAGGAATTACAGTATTGTTGAATATGACATTTTTTCATTGTTGGCATGAAAAAATACTTAAAGATGTAACTCTAGCATACTGGAATGTGAAAAAGATACTTAGTATGGGCAAGCAGTTGCCATCCACAATTGTACAGTAAAAGATGTGGTCTCTGAGAGACAATCAATTAATTCATGTTTAGAGATAGATCAATAACCAATTCCTTGGCTGAAGAGTCTTTTACTTTTCTTCTCGACTCTTTGCAACAATGGCAGATGGTGTCAATTGTACTTAACTTGATTTATCACAGTTATCAACAGATTAGGAGAGATGACAGCTTGGTGCCATCTCTGGTTATTAATGTTCATAAGAGATGGTCTCATCATTCCCAGCTCTCACGGTGCAAGGCTTTAGTTTCTCTATTCTTTCAGAAAATATCTCCTGAAAATCTATTACGATTTAGCAACTGCTGTTTGCTTCTTGCATGGAATTGCTATTATTAACTCTAATCACCTCTAACAGTTGGAGGCCGTGCTTAAACTTCTGGAGTAGCATGCCTTGAAGCTTCCTTTTCCCCTCCCTTCATTTCCAATGTATTATGCTTGGTTAAGAATTCAAAGACATAGCTGTGTTAGCCCTATAGCACTTTTGTGACTAATACAGAGAAAGAAGTTGGTAGTATAAGCTTTTGTAGACTGTGTTTGTGCATCTGATGATATACACTTATGGCAGTGTTTCTTAACCTGGGGGTTGTGACCCCTGGGGGGGTCGTGAGGGGGGTTTCAGAGGGGTCACCAAAGACCATCAGAAAACACATATTTCTGATGGTTTTAGGAACTTCTTTGGCTGATAAGGTTGAAGATCTTCTCTTCCTTTTTGGAAACAGATGGCGAATCCTCCCACCAAAAGCCTTCCTCCTGCTGTGATGGGCCAGTCTCCCAGCTGGCCTTTCAGCCAAAGGGAGGGTTGCTTTTGCAACTTCAAGTGGGGAGGGGAGAGCAGGTGTGCTCTCCCCTAAATCGTCAGTTCCTCCCAAATATCTCCACTATTTTCCGTTGGTCATGGGGGTTCTGTGTGGGAAGTTTGGCCCAATTATATCGTTGGTGTGTTTAAATCCCAGCAACTACAACTCCCAAATGTCAAGGTCTATTTTGCCCAAACTCCACCAGTGCTAAGTTTGTCCATATCTATCATTGTTTGAGTCCACAGTGCTCGCTGGATGTAGATGAACTACAACTCCAAAACTCAAGGTCAATGCCCACTAAATCCTTCCAGTATTTTCTGTTGGTTATGGGAGTTCTGTGTGCCAAGTTTGGTTTAATTCCATCATAGAATCCTGGGTGATCATTTTCCTCAATCACATGTACAATATCCTACAGATATTGAATGAAAGATGCATTCCTTTCAATTTAAAGGGGACAATGAAGCATATGAAGATATGACCAAAGCATGCGTACTTGTTCTCAATTTAATGTGTGCAATCCTAATCATGTGGGGATATGAGCTCCTTAAAAAATCTGATCAGTGAGGTTGATTGTTTTGAAAACATGGAAGGCACTCACACTGTCTCAAAACCAGTTTTCATAGAATAGGGTGAATTGTCCTGCTATTTGAGAACAAATGGGGTTTGAACAAATGGGGCTTGGATTCTGACCACAACTACCACATGCAGTCTATTTGTTCTACTGTTAAAGGCCTACAGCTGTGATTATTTGAGTACATACAGAATAAAGCCTATGTGTAAATAGTCAAATAAAATAAATAAAAGTTGTGAGAATTTAGTTACCTGAGAGCTGGCAGCAAATCAGGCGAGAGTTTCAGTAGATAAGGGTGACTTTTTTTCTTTTCCTACGGTGGTCTGTATTTCTTCCTAAATCCTCTGTTCAACACACAATCATGTTGACAGCAAAGCTAGGATTAAGGCATTGGAGAAAATAAAAGTTTGGCAATCATTTGCTGTCTTCTAGGCTTGACCTTCCTCACACTGCTGATAGCACAGTTGAACTGCTGACTCCTCTGACGGGGGCTCCCAGCTGAGGTGGCTTAAACAGTTGACAGGGCAAATGATTGAGGCCAAAATGTCAGGAAAATGAGCCAGAATAGGACTTGCATAGTATGCGAAGAGTTCTGTAGTGTTTCCTTGAATGCAGCAGAGAATGGATCATAGGCTGTCAACCTTGTCACTTGATTGACCTTTGTCAGTCTGCAGCCACCTGAAAGCATCAATCCTGCTATATTTGTGTGACTTTGTTTTCCTGAAACATTTTCTTCCCCTGTATAATTAATACCACAGCCTACAATCTTTCATAACAAAGCATGTAATACACTTAAATGATGTGGACGTCCATACTTTGGAGCATGGCAGTCTATTTCTTTTTCTCTGGCATATTTCATTCATTGATTAGGAGCAATAACATCACAAAATACAATTGTACAAGGTGGTGTCAAGGGAATTTCACAGCCAAATATGCAGAAAATTTAAAACACCTCTTTGTAAGCACCTATATCCTCTAAATAAAACTAATTGTTCTGCATGTTTCATCCCAGTCTTGCTTGAAAAAGCAATGGTTATTGCTTCATCAATGAAGATGATGATGATGATGACTGAAAATGATAGTTCAAGTACACGTTGATATAAATTGTTTTGAAACTGCTCACTTGCTAGCCATGCAACTATGTAAAAATGTTCAGATTATTTACAATTCCATAATAATAATATGAGAAGAAGAAGAAGAAGAAGAAGAAGAAGAAGAAGAAGAAGAAGATTACAAAGTAATGTGGAAATGGGATTAAAAGAATAGTTCTGTTTACTCAAAAGGCAGAATCTAGAGCATTTGGGTGCATCCATTCCTGTTAATGTCTTCTTGTGAAGCATTTTGTTTTCTTTCCCACTATTTTGGATTACAGCTCTCATAATTCCTATCTATTTTTCCCACTGGGATGGAACTTCTGAGAGCTGAGTTCCAAATATCTGAAAGGTCTATGGTTGCCTGTAGCTCCTATAGAAATCTCCACACACATCTCATTAGGTGGTGGCAGCAATTGTTTTCTATATCTGCAGGACAGTGAGTCTTCTCTGAATTCTAGTTTGGGCTTTAAAAGAGATACATATGGGGCTGAATCTATTTGTTTGATTAAAATCCAGCACCCTGGATAGCTCCCTTAAAGTGAAAACTAATGCTCAAGAAAAGTGGCCACAAAATACACATCGGCAATGTGTGCATCTAAATATATACATCACATTTTAAAAGTTTCAGCAAAGTCTGAGTTCAAAAAATGTGCTGACTGGGGAAGGGGTAATTGATTATCTCTGGCGTTGTCATTTTCCCTTTTCTTTTCATCTCATATCCCTATGGTGCACTGATGCACATTTTTCCCAGAAATTGGAGGAAAATCCTGTAAAGTGGTTTGAGGCTGGTTCTATAATAAATATGATCACCCTCCTGGCCTCAGACTGGTTTCAGGTTTGTAATTGTCTGCACAAGGACATCACTTTCTTTAATACCAGTCTGAAATTGCATTAAGTGGTCAGTGTAGATGGGGCCCTGGTGGTCCTAATGCTTTTAAAGCTCAGATAACAAATTAACTTGTATTTTTTGGGGGGTAGGGGTTTCCCTTTATATGGTTTAATTTCCTCCCTGTTTCTAACAAAATCCATGTTACTTTACCCAGAGCCATATCTGAGGGCTCAAATTTCCATTTGCTTAAACTCACCAGAAAGAAATGTGGTTTTGTCATGTAGCCTTAATTTAGTATCCTGTACATATTAGAGTGTCTCCTCCTCATAAATCAGCAGAAGCTGATTTATCCATAGATAATATATGATAGGTCTCCATGTGATATGGAATCTTTGCTACTAGGTGGCTCATGTGAGGCCATAAACATATGCAGATATTTTGGCTAAATGCATAAATACCAAAGAATAGGGTAAGGCTGCGTGTGTAGGACTGGGACCATGGCAATTTGACACAACACAATGTGTTTCAATAACTAAATAGGACTAAACTTTGAAATCTGCTAAATCATACATTGCTAAATTAGAAAATCACACTCTGACAGTGAGATATACATATTAACAAATAAAATTTGTGTTTGGTAGATACAAAAAGATATGAATCACCCAATGTCCTTTAATTTTTTACTTCATGTATAGTTTATTCTGGATTTTAATGGTTCTAGTCCTTAAATATTTATTTTATTTTTATTTTTTTATATCCCAATTTTCTCCTTTCTTTCAAAGAGAAATATTTTTGTTTAATTCCTATACAATGCAGTTTAACTTGTGTTATCTTTTTTAAAAAAAACCCGTTAGAAGTTGACAATTTTGAATAGCAGTATAAAATATAAGTATAGAATGACAACAAAGGGGATGAAAACTAGGCTTCAATCTTGAAAAAAAACACAAAGGCCAGTGAAATGGAGAATTCCTTTAATTTATCAGTCTAAATTAGAGCAATATATGATTTTTTTTGCAAGTTCATGATTGACACAATCCCCTTTGGGATATTCTGCTTTGGATTCACTTTTTATTTGACAAATCAACTACTTTTGAGAGAAAGAGTGATTGAAAGCATTTGCATTTGGACATTTTGAACAGATATTCCTTTATATAATTGGACACATTTCTCTGCCAGCTTTATGTATACTCTGCTGCCTGCTAATTGTAAATGTCAGTGAAGGACTCTAGAAAGCAAAATTATTTTAGTGGCCTCCCAGTCTACCTTTTCCGAAGAGGTTTGCCTGAGGCCATGCTTCTGGTCTTTTTAGTACTTGTTGAATTGGGATGGGTGAGAAATTATTTAAGATCACATTTGTTCACCAAGTTAACACATTCCCAGTGTCCAAAAAGTGTATGGGGAATGAGGAACATTTTTGATCCAAGGACTAAAATCTATTTGGGAAAGGGCTTTAGGGACCTTAGCAATAGATATGTCTAAGAATATCAATCTATAGCAAGTACATGCGATCAGATACAACTTGGACATTTCATTATCATCATAGAAAACAAAGTTCAGTTACCCACATCTCTATTCAGGAGTAAGGGGTAGTAAAGCATTTTTTCAAGCTACAAAACAAGCTTCGTTCCCTTCTAGTAACTTCCCAGTTTGTTGTCTCTAGAGCTCAACTGCTGAGCTTGAAATAGCCATTCAGCTTTGATTACTGGTGGCACAATGGGTTCAACCCTTGTGCCGGCAGGACAGCTGACCAATAGGGCAGTGGTTCAAATCCAGGGAGAGCAGGTTGAGCTCCCTCTGTCAGCTCTGGCTTAAAAGTCTGAAAGCAGCAGAACAGAAATCTACATAGAACCAGAAAGACTGGTTTGGGCTTTGTACATCCTAGAAAATACCCAAAGGTTATTGTTTATAATGATAATGTGAATGACAGAGCAAACTGACTATGTTTCTAAATCACTGAGCACACTCCATCGCCTTATTATACATCAGATTTATTAAATTCGAGATTCAGTACTTTGAATCTCCAAAGGACTATCCTTATTCGAGCAACTGAGTCTGCTACTATCTGCATAGCTCTGCTCTTTTTTATAGCTATATCTCACTTATTACATTCCATTTCCTTATGATGATAAAGTATGACAAAGAGATAGAATGTTGTGACCTGACTATTGTGTGTGTGGAGAGAGAGAGAGAGACAGAGAACTTTGCTGTATAAAACAAAATAGGGTTTAGGGATCTGGAAGCTGCAAGTACAAACAATAATATAATTGTACATATATCTTTGCTTTGATTTTCAACCAGGGAATAAGAGAACCTACCTCTTTAATTCAGCATTTATTGGCTATGTCATGGAGTTATCGTCTGAACACATCGTTTTCACAACTTCTCATCAGTTTATGGTATTTATTCTACCTCTAGTCTATTCTTCAGTAGCTTGAGATACAGAACAGTGAATAACTTTCTTGAGCATTCTACTATATCAGGTGTATGATTTTCTTTTTTTCTTTTTTTTACAGTTGATTCACTGTTCCTGGGGCTATTTAATATAAAAATATTGGGAGAACAACTAACTATTTATAATCAACATCATAGGCTACCACTTGTGGAGAATTATATTCCCTAATTTACAGAAGTATTTGAAAGGTTAATACCTGGGATTGTTGTATGAAATCCTCAGAACTAAAGGTACTGCCACAGCACCATATGCATATAATATATCTTCTTTTCTTTCTTACAGTAGAATTACTGCTGCAGAGACTTAATACAAAGACATTGGGAGAACAACTAGCTGCATGTGGATTACCCCTTATTGATTTATTTCCAGTATATACATCCCACCCTTCTCACCCCAAAGGGGACTCAGAGAAGCTTACAGAATATACACATATTGCATTAAATGCTGATTATATACTTAACAAGTACAGTCAACAAAAACAGGGGTAAATGCAGTTTTTCTGGCATCTTGGAGGCAGTGCTCGACTCCGGTCATGGGGGCGGTGTGCTGTCTCTCCATCTTCCATGTCGAGGAGCTTTCCTCCAATCAATCAATGTCCTTAAGGGCGCCTTTATTACCTCCCCACTAAAAGCGGCACCTATATTATCTACTTGCATTTCTGCTTTTGACTTGCTAGGTGGGCAGGTGAGCTGGGGCTAACGGCAGGTGCTCACCCTGACCCAGACTCAAACAGCTGACCTTTAAATCAGCGGTATTTTTTCTTCAGCACAGCAGTTCAGCCTCCTGTGCTAAACCTGGCTCCAAAATGCTTGAGACCAGAAGTCTTTTGAATTTAAGAGTTTTCAGATTTTTTTAATCCCCCTATTTGTACATATGTAGATAGACCTTGGGGATGGGATCCATGTCCAAGCACATAGTCTGAAGGTAACATTGCGCCTAAAACAAAGTTTGTGTACAATGAATCATCAGAAAGTAAAAGGCGTCTCTATCTCAGCCAACCATTTGACCAAGTTTGGATTATGGGGGTATTTCAGATTTTGGAATTCAAGATAAAGGATGTACAACCTAAATTGATATTTTCCAACTTATAGTGGTATTTAAAAAGCTAATATCTAGGATAAGAATATGAAATCCTGATGTCCAAAGATAGTAGTAAGCATCACAGTGCCATATGCTTGTAACAAACACAAAGGAATGCTACTGTCCTCATGACCTGCTCATACATCTTTCAACATTAGTATGGTCAGTGTTTGGATCCAACTTCATTAACTCTTAGTTTGACCTGACATGGAGTATTTTGAAGAAGGCATCCCTAGATTCCTTGTTATTGAATAACTACTGGCCAATCTCTAATCTTCCCTTCTTGGGCAAGGTTCTAGAGTGAGTGGTGGCTTCTCAGCTCCAGGGATAGGAGTATGGTATTAGGTCTGGTCATGGTATGGAGACTGCTTTGGTCACTTTGGTGGATGACCTCCACAGAGAGCTAGATGGGGGAGTGTGTCCTTACTGGTTGAGTAAGGTGCCATCTGTACACAGATGACACTCAACTCTATTACTTCTTTCCACTGAATTCCAAGGAAGCCTCCCAGATCCTGGACCAGTGCCTGGCAGCTGTGATGACAGCTAACCAGCTGTCATCACAGTTTAATCCAGATAAGACAGAGGTCCTCCTGGTCAGTCATGAGACTGAACAAGGTATAGGGTGGCAACTGTGTTGAACAGGGTTATACTCCCCTTGAGGACATGGATCCACAGTCTGGGGGTCCTTCTGGATTCAGTGCTGACACTTGATGCTCAGGTGTCAATAGTGGGCAGGAGGGCCTTTCACGGGGTTATGAAAACCTGGATGTTTCAGCAAGCATTTGAAAATGACTAATCCCTAGTTTTATTGCCCAGTCCCTAGTTTGCCAGGTAATTCTCTGTTCTCTGTACTTCCAACTCTCTGGCCCTATGATATGCTGTTTTGCACTAACCTATGTCCGATTCTTTTTTATAGGTTATTCATGCTCATTTTAGTATTTCTGGTTATTGGTCCTTGTCGAGCATTGTTTTGATGGAATTTAAATGCTGATTTTTATTTTATTTTGTTTTATTTAATTGTGTTTTATCTGGGCCCCTGGTGGCACAGTGGGTTAAAGTGCTGAGCTGCTGACTTGGTGACCGAAAGGTCGCCTGTTTAAATCCAGGGAGCGGCGTGAGCTTCTGCTGCTAGCCTCAGCTTCTGCCAACCTAGCATTTCAAAAACTTGTAAATGTGAGTAGATCAATGGGTACCACTCTGGCAGGAAGGTAACAGTGCTCCATGCAGTCATGCCAGTCACATGACCTTGGAGGCATCTACTGGCTCTTTGGCTTAGCAATGGAGATGAGCACCAACCCCCAGAGTCGGACACGACTGGACTTAATGTCAGGGAAAAAAACTTTTTATCTTTATCTGGGTTGTTATATTTTACTATGTTTTTATTTTATTGTGGTTTTGTTTTAATTTATTGTTTTACTTTTATGCTTTCTGGACATTTTGTCCCATATGTAAGCTGCCCCAAGTACTTTTGGGGAGATGATGACAAGGTATAAGAATAAAGTTGTTGTTGTTGTTGTTGTTGCTGCTGCTGCTGCTGTTATACTGCAGATATTCTCATTCTAGAATCTTATCTGACAATAATGTAAACAACCTATGATTTTTTAAATGCTACAATCATGTCCCAACTCACTTAGGACACAAAGTATATACTGGATTTTTAAAACAATTTAAATAAAGAAAATAAAAGTATGTTGAATGGCTGCCTTGCTTGGAAATCTGCAGCCTGCATCTGATTTCCTAAACTTTCCAAGGTACAATAATCTTTTCTATATCAGATTGGCTTTCTTTTTGCAGAGGAAAATGACAGACCTGTGACATGCTTTTGTTTTTAGTCCTAGACATAATTATGATTGAAGGGATGAAAGGCAAGGGAATCTTTTATATATATATTGGCATAAAAAGAGGCAATATTTGGCAGGAGCTTCTGGTTTTCACATGCAAATGTCCTTGACTCCCAAAGATTAAATAGACTATTTAGCAAGTCTGTGTTAAGGGGGATACATTTGAGTAATGTCAAGGTCTTGTCAGTGAGAAAGGGTTACCATGGCTACTAAAGCTAAAGAAATGAAGTGTTGATGACAAGAGAAGGATCAGCTAGACAGGACAGTTTTTTTTTCTTTTTCTCTTCAACAAATAAGATTTGCAAGTGTACGTTCACACTGTGACATTGTCATACTAATAGTAATACTCTTTTTCAAATCGTTACCTCATGGTAAAGTTTAAAAATGCCATTTGTGGCATTTGATCTAATCAGTAATGCGTTTTCATCTTTAGCTTCCTGCTCCTTCTCCCGTTTTTTTCTTCATTGCCTGACACTGTTTACAGGAGGAATGCTCTACAGGGGAATAAAAACTACCCATATATTAACCCCAGTTAGTTTTGTCCTCTTATCTTCATTGACAGTATTGGAGGTGTTACATAAAATATCACACATCATTTGTAAATGCATCAAAGAAATGTCCCATGACAGTCCATTCTGCATCAGTAGTTACTAGGTCTATCAAGTAGGACGGTCATGGTAGCATATTCAAACATTTTACAATACCGTCTTAAATTTTTTGCCCAAGGAAGTCATTTTTTTGTACTTGGTTCAGATCGCCTCAAGTGTTTAAAACAAAGAGCCTGTACTGAAATAACATGTGACCAATGAAAATCAGGATGTTATTTGGCATGTGTCCATGCCATATTCCCACTATAGGCTTATCAGCATCTAGCTCTTTTCAACAATGAAATTGCATGATGAACTTTGAAGCAGCATTTTAAAATAAATACTATATTTCAAATATGAACCTCAACTTCAGCCTTGGATCAATTCCAGAGAAACATAAAATGTAGAAGTCAATGAGATTAATTTCACAGAGCTTGGGAAGTTAGGATAAAATATCAAATTAGTCTGTTCAAATGATAGAAACAGCTAGGAGACATTGCCAAAGGTCTGGGGTTCAATTCCACCAATAAGCTGATGACAACCAACTCTATTTCTCCTTGCTATGTAAATCTGAGGAAGCTATCTAGTTCTAAACCTGTGTATTGGAGCCAAAGAGGGGAACAAACTAAAATTTAACTGAAAGAAAATATAAATGCTCCTCGTCAGTCAGAAGGCAGCTAGGAGCCACAGTGGTGCAATGGGTTAAACCCCTGAGCTGGCTGAACTGCTGACCTGAAGGACAGTGGTTCGAATCCATGAGACAGAGACATGAGAAAAGCTTCCCACAGGATGGAAAAACATTTGGGTGTCCCTGAGCAGTGTCCTTGCAGACAGCCAATCCTCTCACACCAGAAGCAACTTTCAGTTTCCCAAGTTGCTAATGGCACAAAAAAATCAGAAGGCAGATTACAGACTAGAAATTCAATTTATGCTGGATGGAGTTACACTCTCGTTAAATGTGGATTTTCAGGTTGCAATGCCCAGAGTAAGAGTGTTTTTGCACGATTAAAGCTAATGTATGAACTGTGACTATTCTTCTAAATGTCTGATCTGGCCATAGTGGCACATGCCTTAGGCACATCTTGTGTGGATTACTGTAATATGCCCTACAAAAGGTTGCCTTTGAAAAGTGTTGAGAAATGACAGATGGTTCAGAATGCTGCAGGCATTCTAACTATTGACTAGCACTGATTGTAGGATAAATATAACTCCCTTGTTACAACTGGCTACCACTTTGTTTTTTTCATCTCAATTTTCCACTGAAAATATTCCATTGAAAGTGTTTGTTATAACCTGTAAAGCTTTATATGGTTTTCATCCAGGTGGGCTGAAATCGGAAGGACTTTATATCCCATATGCCCTTTCCTGTGTAATTGTTAAATAATACTGAGGACAACATTCAATTCTATGGGGTGTTATATGTTAATGGTTAGGATATTAAATACAAATCATTGCTACCAAGAAGCTACCACACACTTCCAGGATCCATTCCAAACTGGAGTACTGGAAAGTGACTGGTAATTACCAATGACAAGACTCAGTGTGAGCTTTTAAAGCAATGATTGAACAACTGCTTCACTAAGAAAAATAAATAAATGTTTCCTGGTTACAGAGGTATTCAGTATCCTATTTATCTAATTACCTCCCTTCATCCATGACTGGCTTTATTAACCAGGAAGGCTAAAGATAGATGTGATAGATCTCACCTCTTTAATGACCATATCAGAATCCTCATGCTGGATGGGCCTATACGTTTCCTTCCTGTTTGTCCAAGAAAGAAAAAGCTTCCTCTTGTCTTTTAGAAGGAAAATCAAGATCTGGTGATGGGACTGTTCGATCAGTGAGCAGCAAGTGGAAGAAGATCACACAACTTATGGCAATGAATTGACCCGGACCGGTTTTTGGATTTCGATTTTAATGGATGTCACTTAATTAATTGCTTTAAGTGTTGTTTTAATTTTTAATAATTTGATTGTACTGTAGTTGTTTTTATGATGCTAGCATCGTATGATGCTTTTGTTAGGCTGCCCCGAGTCCCCCTTCAGGGGGATAAGAGCAGGGTATAAATATAGGAAATAAATAAATAAATATTTCTCTTTCTTGGACAAACAGGAAGGAAACCTAAAAGCCCATCCAGACAGGGCACAAAACATGCATCCTCCCGCATATTTCCCTGAGGCATTCAGATGATGCCTCAGGTAATTGCGACTGCATTTGACGCAAAGCAGGAAAACCCTGCTTTGTCACAAATTAATTAGAAAACCCATTAGATACATGTCTTTGTGAAAAGCCCAAGTCTAATTGGCTACGCCCCTGTGTGGACAGGCCCATGGGGCATCCTGGGACTTCCCTGCAGCCTGTCCAAACAAACATCCCAAATCTGTGAGATTGCCTCCACCCCCTCCCCAACCCCCCTCCCCCAAGCCCTAAAGAACTTACCCAGCCTCTCAGCACAATTCCTGGAATGTACCACAAGAAAGCGAGGGGGAGGCAGAAGTGATTTGGCCCCCTTCGCTTCCTCGACATAATTGGTACATTCCAGGAAGTATGCTGTGAGGCCTAATGGTGGCTGGTAAGTTATTTTTACCTTTCACCTCATTTTTAAGGTGTTTTGGAAGGGGGTGGGGGCTGTCTCCCTCTCCTCCCAAAAGGGCACCTGGACACCTGCCCCAGAAAGCATGTGCTTTATGGGATGTGTGTGGACTAGAACCCTCAGTTTTCAAGAACTGTATCCATTGTAACATCAAAGTTGAAATAAATCAAAATGATTTAATTTGCAAAATGTCATGTACATATGGTCAGCTATCAAGTGGTCAATATTTTTCTACAGGCCAGAATGTAATAGGTCCTTGACCTATTTCATTCTGCCTGGGTGACTCTGAGCACACACAATGCTTGCAGGAGGAAAAAGGAAAGGAAATCTTTCAACATGAGTGGGGCAAAGTATCAATTGGGAAAGATCCACTGCTACTTATAGAGGCCATGAAATCCTGAAGCACTCCTAGTCCTTTCCTTTGATCCAAGCCAGGACTCAATTTCCTTTTCCTTTCTATTTTAATTGTTTTCTAGTCCTTGCATTTCTTTTTGATTCCAGGGCCAGTAGTAGTGAGAAGAAGAAAAAGGAGGAGGAAGAAAAAGAGGGTTGGGAGGGGGGTTATGATGGTGGAACGATGACAACAACTCACATTATAATATGACATTTGACATCATTAATGTGAAATAATACTTTGTAAGTTTGCATTTAAAACTCACTTGAAATATCATCATGATAATCACAAGCTAACAAGTTTACTACAAGTGATTAAAACAATAGTAGTTTTGACTATTTAATTAGAATGTGCATGTGCACTCCCATCATCTTGCTTGTTTGACTTTGGAAATGATGATGTTAATCAGTATGTTGGAGATATTCTAATGAATGTTTATATAGCCGAGATAGCAGGACAGAAAATGGCAACTGATATATCGAACATACACATAAATGCGTACACTCAAACTATTATTTTGAATTTTAAAAGGCATTACCATTTGTATAATCAAAGGCTACTGAATATTTTGAGCAGACATAAACAGTTGAAATTTTTTAGTGTGTAACTTGTGAGATGGCTTCTTTATCTCTGAACTGTAGTGGTTTCAGATTTAGGACAGAAAAAGTAACTTGATATCCCCCCCCCCCCCCCAACTACTACATTATATATTAGAGACTCTCTAAAAACATGTTTTGCTCCTCAAGTGCATTATAAACCTCTTCACAGGTAAGAGAAATAAGCTATGGACGACTGTTGTCAAAGAGCCACCTGATCCTGCTGATCCCTTAGGGAAAGATTTTTACATCAAAGGACTGTAATTAACTTCAAAGAATTCTGTGTAAACAGTGTAGTAATGTAGTTGTTGAATTACCAGCTGTTACCAGGATGCATTTGCTAGTGCCAATTACGTGATAGTTGGTCATATGAAGTGAATCCTTTGGTTTAACTAACACAACATCCAGCATTTTATTTTTGAATTTCTATGTTTTTGTATTTGATAGCTTTCTTTAATATTGAAATAATATGTCGTAGACATTCAATCAACATTTGAAATTTGAAAATCATTTCAGCCCTGACAAGGCTTTGGAAAAAGGGAAACTCAAATGGAGTGAGGTGCAGTATTATTGGAAAACCATGCCGTGATCTGGAAACCATATCCTATGAGGGAGCTAGTAGGTTTTAGTTGGTAGAAGAGAAGCTTAAGAAATGACATGTTTAAATATTTGAAAGAATGTCATATGGAAGATGGAGCAGACTTCTTTTCTGCCATTGAAGAGACAGAGCAATGGATTACTACAGGAAAAGATATTCTACCTGAATATTAGAACTTTTTGATGGCAATAGCATTTCAACTGTGGAATAATCTGCCTCTGATTGTGGTATAATTTTCTACTCTGGAATTTTTAAACAGTGGCTAGTTGGCAATCTGACAGGAATGCTTTGACTGGATGTTGCTGCATGGCAAAATGAGGTTGGTCTGGGTGTTCCTGGTAGTCTCATCCAACTCTTTAAGTCTATGAATATTTTCAGAAGATGTAAATGTATTATGCAATTCACTGTAGAGCCCTAAAGGGTACACATTTTACCATTAATGTTGTAAAAAATGTAATTTGTTATTCGTTGTGTTATTTATATCTTTGTTACTTCACCTTCACATTTCACAAACACCACTAAGGGCAGTTCCAGAGAGCACTTTATATGTGTTTTTCAAATGCAGATGTCCCTGGGAGCCTGTCTACATCCACCCCAGAAAGCGTGCACTTTCTGGGGTGGGTGTCCAGATGTTCTGCCAGGACTGGCCCGGAAGAACATCTGGGGACTCTTTCTCCTCACCCACAGCCTCCAACCCCCGGGGGGGGGGGGGGGGGGGAGAGGAGAGGGGGGGAGGAAAATCACTCCACCTCCCCCCCCCCCCAGTGCATCATTTCTACACACTTAATTAATTAATTCATTACAAGCTGGGGTTTTCCTGGTTTATGGCAAATTAATTTGGGATTGTCCAGAATGTTGTCTAGACAGCCCCCTTTTTATTGTGGAAGTTTCTGCAATAAAGGTACTGTCTGGATGGGCCCTAGCATGGATATCCAGGACAACATCCTGTGCACCATACCAGCAAGAAACCTACAGTATAATTTGACCACCACATCCATTAATGGCACAATGAAAGAGTGAAGCTATAAAACACTGTGTTTCAGTAATCTTTGAACATTATAAATCTACAGTGGGAAAAAAAACCTTTCTCATTCCTACTGTAAATCCAAAATGAAGCAACAGTACCATTGTACTATTTCTGCAAGAAAAAAAGTTCTATTTCTTTCCAGTGCCATTGTTGCATTTAATGTTCCACTAATATACTTAGTATGACAAAATTGATCTAAAGTGATATTTTTGATATAAAGTGATCCTTTTTGTATAATATCACCCACACACACACACACACACACACACACACACACACACACACATGCACACAGCAGACCATGAAGGGCCTCACCTTTCCAGCTACATTTCCCATACAATTTTTTTTTAAAAAAATCAATGATCCCTCAGTGTCCCCAAGCATCTTCCAAGAGGCTGAGGGGCCAGTTCTTCCAGTTTATGGGGGCCCATGGCTGTTCTAGGTTCTGCAAAGGTTTGTTTTTCAATATCAGAAATCTAGAAATCTAGAAGTCACTTCTGACCCACGTCCTGCATTTTTTAAAAAGTCTTTCCTGAACCTAAATCGGTCAAATGGAACAAATCGTATGAGAATTGCTCTAATACCCTTTAGTGTTTTTAAATAGATCCTAAGAGGCACCAAATGCAAAATAATGGCCCTAGAAATTCCATAAAGCCTGTGAGTTGCAGTTTTCCCACCCATGGCTCATTCTATAGAACTATGGGTTGTACTGTACTTTATTTTATTTATCATGTCAGAAGTGAATTGAGGGTAAAGTTGTATTTAAAAACACAAACAAATTTAAAACTTGGCATTATACTAAATGTCTTTTGTGCTTATGGCAAGGCTCAGACTGCATTGTAATAGGTGGGCTGTGGTTTGCTCCTCTCCACACTCTCATGTTGTAGACTCCACTTTGTAGCCCCATTTCTTAAGGTTGGCTCTACACCTTGTGGTGCAGTCTGTTCAGTGCTTTCCAAGTCACCCAGTCTTCTGTGTGCCCAGGAGGGAGTCACTCATTTGATATCAGCCATGGGTGGAGGTTCTGGGTTTTAGCCTGCTTGTTGAGATGTTCTTGTGAGTATCTCTGTAGATCTTAGGAAGCTATTTCTTGATTCAAGGAGTTAGCATGCTGGCTGATATCTGAGCTTGGGCACTGTGGTCAGTGGAGGAGGCCCTGAGCTCAGTCCCACCTCCATCTCAAGTACAGCTGATGGGAATGAGAGAGAGGAACTTCTCTGTGATTGCCCCCACCTCTGGAACTCCCTCCTTAAAGAAATAAAGCTGGCCCCATCCTTCCTCTCCTTCAAAAAACAACTGAAGACCTACTTACACTCACTAGCATATGGAGAGAAGGAAGATTAGATAACTAGAGATTACTACCGGGCCTTGGTTGAGAACAATCTGTCGGGATGCTTTGAATGCGACTTTCCCGCTTCTTGGCAGGAGGTTGGACTGGATGGCCCACGAGGTCTCTTTCAATTTTATGATTCTATGATTCTATTTTTGTATTTGGACTCTCCTAGACCACACCAACCCAATGGCCATCAGTTGTTGTAGGTTTTTCCGGGCTATATGGCCATGTTCTGGAGGCAATTTTTCTCCTGACGTTTCGCCTGCATCTATGGCAGGCATCCTCAGAGGTAATGAGGTCTGTTGGAACTAGGAAAAATGGGTTTATATATCTGTGGAATGACCAGGGTGAGACAAAGGCCTTTGTTTGCTGGGGCTAGCTGTGAATGTTTCAGCTGATCACCTTGATTTGCATTCAATGGCTTGGAAGCGCCTGGGGGGAATCTTTTGTTGAGAGTGATTTCATGTGCTGTTTGTTTCCCCTCTGTTGTTTTGCTGCTGTAATTTTTGAGTTTTTTAATACTGGTAGCCAGATTTTGTTCATTTTCATGGTTTCTTCCTTTCTGTTGAAATTGTCCACATGCTTGTGGATTTCAATGGCTTCTCTGTGTAGTCTGACATGGTGGTTGTGAGAGTGGTCCAGCACTTCTGTGTTCTCAAATAATATGCTGTGTCCAGGTTGGTTCATCAGGTGCTCTGCTATGGCTGATTTCTCTGGTTGGAGTAGTTTGCAGTGCCTTTCATGTTCCTTGATGCATGTCTGGGCGCTGTGTTTGGTGGTCCCTATGTAGACTTGTCCACAGCTGCATGGTACACGGTAGACTCCTGCAGAGGTGAGTGGATCCCTCTTGTCCTTTGCTGAACATAGCATTTGTTGGATTTTCTTGGTGGGTCTGTAGGTGGTTTGTATGTTGTGTTTCCTCATCAGTTTCCCTATGCGGTCAGTGGTTCCCTTGATGTATGGCAAGAACACTTTTCCTCTGGGAGGATCTTCATCTTTACTCTCGTGGTTTGTTCTTGGTTTTGCAGCTCTTCTGATGTCTGAGGTGGAGTATCCATTGGCCTTTAGAGCCCAGTTTAGGTGGTTCAGCTCATCTTGGAGAAGGTGGGGTTCGCAGATTCTTTTTGCACGGTCTGCCCAGGCTTTAATTGTGCTTCTTTTTTGACTTGGGTTATGGTTGGAGTTTTTATGTAGATATCTATCTGTGTGTGGGGGTTTTCTGTAGACGGTGTGACCCAATTGTTGATCTGGTTTGCGGATGACTAGGACATCTAGAAAAGGCAGTCTTCCTTCATTTTCTTTTTCCATGGTGAATTGGATGTTTGGGTGGATGCTGTTCAGATGTTCCAGGAACCTGTTGAGTTCTTCTTCTCCATGGCTCCAAATAGTGAAGGTGTCATCCACATATCTGAACCATATGGTGGGCTTTTTGGTTGCTGTTTCCAGGGCTTGTTTTTCAAAGTGTTCCATGTAGAAATTAGCTATGACCGGGCTGAGAGGGCTCCCCATAGCTACTACATCTTTCTGTTCGTAGAACTCATTGTCCCACTGAAAGTAGCTGGTGGTGAGGCAATGGTGAAACAGAGCTGTGATGTCTTCTGGGAACCTCTGATTGATGAGTGCCATGGTGTCTGCTACATGGAATTTCTACATGGAACACTTTGAAAAACAAGCCCTGGAAACAGCAACCAAAAAGCCCACCATAGAAGCAAATAGAAGCAAATTTACATCATGATTTCTGGTGGCAGGGTATTTTACAGTTTAAGGGCCACATATTGTTTGCAATGCCCTTTTTTGTTGATCCTGGCAACTTCCAGATCCCCACCACTAATACTGCATTTCCCTCCAATTTGTATTGAGAGTTATGCCCTTGGAATCTTCTAGATGACAAAAAAGTTTTGCATCTTATAAAACCAATCAGAATATATGTTCCCTTCTACATTAACCACTTGTTAGTTTGGATCAGCCCAAGGGCAGTTATAGGTCACATGGAAGCTGATCTGGCTTAACCTGTGAAAAGTTGTTTGCAACCAGGGTTAAGCTAACTTGGAAAAATTCTGACTTTTGAAGCAGGTTCTCTCTCAAGTTTGGGCCTGTCCAGACTGCTGCAGCCAGTTCCAAGCTTCTCATCCTCCTTCTGCAATATGAAACCACCCGCTTTCTTTGATTATTCCAGGAATTACTTGAGATGGTGCACATTAAATGTCTTAACACTTTGAGATGTGCTACATAAATGATAAATATGCCAATAATTACAAACAAATAGCAGACAAAGAGGAAATGTGAGTTGTGAACAGCAAATCTCATTTAAAAAGTAATAGGCTTAGAATTATCTAAAGGCAATATTGATAGAAATGGCCTTTATGAAGCCACATCCTGCTATTAAAGAAATACTACCACTCAGCTATCATTACATTCCTAACCTGCCTGTACAATTTTTCTAATGGGCAACTTGTAGAGTGAGTGGCTTTGTTAGAGTGGCTACGTTATGAGTGATTATCATGCACAGTTGGTAGAAATGAATAATTTATCAAATATGTTTTCATTATTTCTCTGAGAAAACATTGTCAATTTCTCTTGTACATCCTAACATTTGCACACCAAGCAGGTCTTTGCTTAGGCAAATATTTGTAAAGTGATAAACATATAAAAACGAAATGGCCATTACTAATTCAAATATTGTGTCATATTTTGAAAATGCAATAAGAATAATCAGTGGGTAATTAAGTCATTCTTTCAATCCATGCTTTCTTATAGGCTTTCTTCTTCTTTTAAAGTGACATTTTGACATCCTTTGTCAATGCATCACAGTATCATTTGCATTTTTGTCTCTAAACAAGAAAAATACCATCATACAAAAAGCAGTGTTTTAAAGGTGATTGGGGTATAGAAAATAACAAAACCGAGTATCAAAGAAGCAGAGCAGAATTAAGACAGGAAGAATTCAGATAGTCCTTATATTGTTTTATTTTGTGCAACTAATGGAATAGTTACGACCCATCTTAACAGTGTGCTCAGGAGAGACAGCTAACTCAACATGAAAGCTTCAAAAGATATAAGGAGAAAAAGCCTGACTCAAATTGTAATCTTGGTAGACTGACTCTAGAAATGTTGCGTCTAGTCATGCAAGAGGACAAGAATTGGGGTTTTGTTTTTTTTTGCAAGAGGAGTATCGTCATCTCTTCTTTGCAGTACTCCCCAGCATAAATCAACAACTACTAGGAGAGTTGCAGTAGGAGTGGAAATTGAATGGGTGTGCATTTCCTATGAAAATACCAATTCCCTACTTCCCAAGACTATCAATGAAATACAGGACATTTTGCCTTCAAAGTTTCAGACTTAGAATTTTTGAGGCTAGCAATATACTTTGCAGAAAAATGAAGTGTTCCCTGCTAAAATCTATACATTTAAAAACTGCATAGAGTATGAATTTGTGGAATAAGTACATGGAACACAAAAATATGACAGCAACAAGTGCCCAGAAGAATGTCATTTGGGTTCTTAGTAACCAAAATTAAGCTTTTCAGAAGATCCACATAATTACACTTTAAGATTGTGTGTGTGAGGATGTGCACATGTGTGTGTGGAGATGCATAGATAGATTATATTATTTACACGAGTTAAATGATCTGTACTTATTCCAGGATTTTTTGTTTTTAAGAACTACTTCATTCTATGAAGTCCCATGCTATTAAAGAAATAAGATGCAATTTGATCTATTGCTGATCTTTTAAATATTGTGAATGAGAACATCTTATGGTGCCAATTTTAGTACATAACTAAATTTTTTATGCTGCTTTCTTCAGATACCTTCTTCTTTTCATAGTTTCATATAATTCTTTCCTCAAGTTTTGGGTTTTGTTATGTTGCTAGCATAATTGTGCCTGTTACTTGTCTGTTAATTTTTTCATTTCCATAAGCCAGGAATGGGAATTGTGTGGCCCAGAAGTTACAAATGGCCCTTGGGGCATGTGGAACACTTGAGACGCATATATGACACTTGGGGAACCCTCTAACCTAACAAACTACTTCAAAGGGAGGGTAGAGACAGACAGACAGAGACACAAAGGGCATATCTAGCATCTACACTGACCACTTAAGTCAGTGTGTAAAGCAATCAGCCTGCTGATGGTTAAACACTGCACAGACCCTATTTGAATTTGCCCAGGGCAAAGCCAGTATACCTCTCCCTCCTCCCAGCCTCCTTTGCAGGTCTTCCATGTTATGAAAAAAAATCCTTCCTCTAGAACAGTGGTTCTCAATCTGTGGATCCCCAGGTGTTTTTGGCCTATAATTCCCAGAAATCCCAGCCAGTTTAACAGCTGTTAGGATTTATGGGAGTTGAAGGCCAAAACATCTGGGGATCCACAGGTTGAGAACCACTGCTGTAGAAGCTTTCCTCCAGAAATATCTCAAATGAACACAAACCATTCCCCTCCTAGTTCTATTGACAAAGACATTTTCCCCAGCAAGATGAACATTTTGGATCTTACCTGTAGATTGCTTTAAGTATTTTCCCAGCTATTTTATATTTCTTTCTTCTCTGATCTTGGACAAAGCATGGTCCTTCAGATGGTGTGTTCCTCAGTCATTGCTCTTTTTATATACTGACAGCCATTTTTTGGACTGTGGGCCTCTAACAACCTTATATATAACACAAAAGTAGAGTTGATACAAGTGGACCAGAATCTTGGTTTTGTAATGGGATGCAAGTCTTGTGGTGGTTTTTTTCCTGCAAGAGCTGGCATGTTCAAAAGAAGATTAACATATGGCAAAAGGTGGTGGTGTCTGACTCAAAGGGATGATAGAAGCAAATCGTTTAGCGGATGTGTCCAAGCCAAGAGATAGAGACTGTGCAGTGCTGGCTGGTGAGTTACATGTCAGTTGTGTGGCAAATTTCTTCTGGATTTTAGTCTGAAATTTAAATGAGCTATCCAAGATACCAAATGCTATTGACAAAGCAGATTCAGCACCTTGGACAGTTCATTTCATGTTGAAAGGAAAACTTTGAATGGAATTGCCACCCCACTGATATCTAAGTTACCTAGTATTTTTAGATGGGAGCCCTTCTTCAGCCCTGGTCCCAGACTGCACTTTGGGAAGGATCTGGGTGCTTTCTTTTCTAGTAGTGGGTTTGAATTAAGGATACAGGTCAGGGGGATAATGCAAAGCAAACAAAATGAAATATGGCTGTTACCACTATGAATATTTTTCAACTGAGCATACAATGCACAGTCCAATTCTGTGCATGTCTGTTCAAAAATTACCTCCAGTGCAACAGTTTTATTGCAGAGCCCAGTTCTAAGCAAAGGATTCCTGCACTTTATATACCTGTTCATCACTTATCACTTTATGGATATAACAGCAGAAGAAGCTTGTAGGTCAAAAATAGGGTTTTCTATGGGGCATCTAGATTATCTGCCCCCCTACCTTAAGACAAAATCTAGAAGAACTGTTCGGATACTATCCTATTTTGAAAGCCATTTGTGGAATAGGGATAGATTTTGTATGCTAAAGCATTTGATCAGCAGTGTAACTCAATGCACAGGGGAGAAAAGTCTTGCTTGACAAGTTAAGTGTGATCAATGTGTTTCTTCATGCTGGGATGTGCAGGAAGGAAAAGGAAACAACCCAGTAACACCCTTGTCTCTGAAGAGTTGGAGACTGGGGATGGTTGCCTAGAGAAAGTGACATTCCCTATAGCAGATGATATGCCAATAATGATGTACAATGGCTGTGTAGAAAAAAAAATCAGAGAAAATCATAAGTGATGTTGGTGCCACTGTCAGGGTGTTCATTAGTGCATATATGTGGGATGTCAGCTTCAGCAAAAGGGATATAAGTTCACATTTTTTTAAAAAAATAGGCAAGACATCTGAGAACAAATGTCACTAGATTGGAGATGCCTGGAAAAAGACAATTAAACTAAATTGGGGACACTCTTGAGAGCTGCATGAAACTGACATTATATTCTGTTTTTAAAAAAGTCATCCAAATGAAACTTGACACAAGATCAGTAACTTCGGTTGGAGGGGATGAAATTACAGGTATATATAAGAGAATGTGAAAAGTAAAAAAAAAGAGTTATTTGCTATCTCTTGGGAGGAACAACTTACTTTGCAGGTCACCTTCTCAGTTACAGTCTCTTCTATGGTGCAAGACTTTTCTTCTTTCATGTGTTTCAGATCTCATTTCAAAAGGCAATGCAAAAAAGGGTGAAGGTTACTTTAAATACTTTTATAATATACTGCAAGGAATCTGTTTCTTACATTTAGCGATAATAGATACATAAAGTTTTTAACCTATTGCCGCTTGCCTAATTGTCCTCACTTTTGATAAACCAAGATTTCACATTGAAATGGGTGAATTTTCAAGTTTGCCTGCCTCCATATTATCCCACCAACTTCTGCTGCTCTCTTTCTACTTTCTTGCTAGCCTTCAACTTGACTCATGTTTTTTTCTCTTTATTTCATCTAAGCACCAAATTTGTAAGCAGTCAAGAAATATTTTCCAGTCCTGCCATACAAATTTTAAAGTAGGCATTCTATGTTCAACATCTGTTTGTGCAATTCAAAATTGAATGTTTAGCTTTATAACTTTAAAATTGTTTGCTTTAGATTCATAATTGCTTAGCAAGATTCCATTATAAATATTCATATATTAATGTTTGTTTTGTTTTCTATGGAGCTCGGAAACCAACTAAAATAATATTATATCACAAGTATTGCATCTTCAACCTCCCACGCAGTGCAGTTATTTCACATTGTGTGGAGTCTTTTGTGTATAGGCCTATAGAAACTAGAGGTGTAACCCATGGCCACCTACTGTCAAAAATAGCTTGCAACTCTGAGGGAAAAGTTGTTTGCATTGGCTCAAAATTTGACACCGTACTTGTTGTAGATCATTGCATCTGATAAGTGTGAATGGGTTTAATTCCATTTACAGTTATGTTGCATTATATGAGTCTACACTGACCATATAATGCAGTTCCAATCTGTATTATATGGTAGAGTAAATCGAGTCTCAGTTCTACTCTGGAAGTTCTATCCTGTTGATCTCTCAGCAACCTTTCAAACCATTGATCATGGCATTTTACTGGAGCCGTTCTGTGGCACTGAAGTAGAAAGCAGTGTTCAATATAGTATCATGCATTTGTATGGGATCTCTCCCTGTTTCTGTTTAATTCATATGGTACCGTTTTCATTTTTGAGCATTGCTTTCAAAAATGGCATCTTTCCAAATGAGCTTTTTTTGTCCCACATCTGAAAAAAACAAATATTTTCATCCCATTGACAGCAATGGGTAGGCAATCCAATACAAATGCTCCCCTTCCTCATAGTTTCAGGGCTGCTGCTGTTTCCCACTCCAATTGGGAAACCTACCTTGTACCACTGCTGCTGAGGTCTCTTCATTGGATAATCCTTGGGGGGGGGGGGGGTGGCTGGTGGCTTCCTGGTTGCCAGGGTTTGCCCTCCTCAACTTGGCAACCGTGCAGGCCCAGAAAGGTCCTGGCAGGCCCGTGTGCTTTCGGCCTATGCATGCAGGCCTGCAGCTGAGCGCCGAGTAAGGAGCGCTCCTTACTCAGCGCTCAAGTGAAGGACTGGCAGACCTGCATGCATATGATCAAAGTTTGGGGGCTTGCTAGGGCCTTGCCAGGGCCAAGTGGTGGAGGGCAAGCCCCAGCAACGGGCAAGTGCCAGCCCCGCGCCAAGGATCTCCAGTGAAGAGACCTCAGCGCAATCCCTCTTTTATCTATAACTATGATGCTGAAAAGCAGGCTTGGAGCCAGTACCTTTTCCTGCCTGCCTTTCGTATCATGTCTATTTTTGTTCCAGGAGGGGGTCTTTCATATCATGCCATCTGAGTAGTTGAAACGAAACAAAAACACAAATTAAATAGATGATACAGATACCTGGCCCATGACTAGAAGTGGTTCTATTCCTATCTAGAGACTAGTATTGAGGGAATATAATTAGGCCTATAACAATTAAGCTGTGTGTGGCCACTAGGATCTATTTTATTCACCATCCTGATCAATATCTATTTGAAGATCCTGGGGGATGTCATAAGGACATTTGGAGTAGGTGCCCTCAGTCTTCTGGTGACAGTGCTATTTCTCCTTGTTATTGGAGTTAGCTGGGGATATATAGGTTCTAGTCCAATGCCTATGTCATGGCCTCAATGAGGGCCAATCAACAGAAGCTGAATTCTGATAAATTGAAAAGTTTATGAATTAAGGTCCTGAAAGTGATTAAGAAGCCCATCCTGAATGGGGATGTATTTTTCCTGAAGGACCTTTGTACTCTTTGACCCATTTCTGTCACTGGAGGTCCAAATGGACTCTGTGGCTCAGAGTGGTTGGTTGGTGAACCAGCTATAGCTTTTGTAAGACAAAGACAACTTAGGCACAGTAGTCCATGCACTGGTGACTTTCAAATTATACTACATAATGTGTACTACATGGGGCTACCCTTGAATAAGACTTGGAAACTGCAGCTAGTGAAGCAGCTTTACTGCTGGCATACTGACTGGTCTGCTATTTAAACAAAATATCATGTTAGCCTTACAATAATTGTACTGGCTTCTAATATATTTCCAGTTTGAATTTAAGATGCTTGTGATAGCATATACAGTCCTAATTGTCTTGGGAATTGATACTTGAAGGAACTTCTCTCCCCATAAAATTTTGCCCAAGGATTAAGATCTGCTGGGAAGAGAGCACCCATAGTAAGCTCAAGAGGGGGTCCTCAATCCATGCAACGCGGCTGTTCATCAAAGCCTCTGGATCTCATGAATTTGTATTTCACCAAAACCCTTGGATCCCAACTCAGATACAGGTGTACATAGTTTTTAAATCTTTTAAACCTGTCAAGACAGTTTTTAACATTATTTTCATTTAATATATATCTGTGTTTTTGTGTACCATGTAGTCATTTCTGATGCATGGTAACCCTAAAGTGAACCTATTATAGGATTTTCTTGGCAAGAGTGAGGTTTGCATTTGCTTTCTTCTTAGAAAGAGTTTCACTATGCAATTTGAATGCCATATAATGCAGATTGAATAATGCAGTTTCTGCATTGAACTGCATTATATAAGTCTACACTGACCATTTAGTGCATATTCAAACTGCACTATATGGCAGTGTAAATTTAGCCTAATTCTGTGCAACTGAGGAAGCAGACTAAGGGCTCTTCCAGACAGGCCAGAAATCCAAGTGGAAGTGGAATTTTAAATCCCAATTCCTGTTGGGATGGAGGCCACACACTTGGTCTAAGATCAGTATGGGTGGGCATGGGCACTACCAGCCTCCTTCTTCTTGCTCTTCATTTTCATCTTCACTTACCAGCAGAAAGCCTGCAGGCTTTTCCCCCTCACTCCCTGCTCCTTTGGAAGAGCTGAAGGAAGGCTTTGGGTAGAAGAGGAGGGATTTCTCCTCCAAGGCCCCTGTTGATTCTTCTGGGGGAGGGGAGAGGCAAAGGCTCCAGGCCTGCATGGAAGGCTTCCTCCGGTAAGTTAAGAGGGACATTGGGGGGCAGGAGGGAGTCCAGACAGGAGGGAGGGAAGGAAAACATGGGTTTTCCATGCCTGCTGGGATACACAGACATAGAAAGTGCATGGGAATCAGGTTTAAAGGGCAGCTTTTAAACAAGTGTTTTTCAGCCTTTTACTTGATTCCTCCAGCTTCCTCCCACATTTTGGCTAAATGTCATGTAGCCACCCCTCCCTTCCTTTAACCCGATTTAACCCAGGTTATAATGCATTAGCAGAAGGGCCCTAAGGCCCCATCTACACTGCTATATAATGCAATGGTCAGTGTATAGTGCAGTTAAACTGCATTATATAAATCAGTATAGACACTTATAATGCAGTTCAATGCCATTATATGCATTATGCACACACTTCATTATGTGTCTCCACTGACTATATAATACAATTTTGAACTGTATTGTATGGAAGTGTAGATGGGCCTCAGTCTCTAGGGTGCTACAAGATCCCTTTGCACGATGAATACATCAGGATTATGCTTTCCCTGGTACCTGGCACAAAGAGGCATGCTGATTCTATTGCACTAAATATATACAATGACTTCTATATCATCTATAAACTAATATTTTTTTCTTTTAATTCATGTTAGTTGATGGCTATCACTTTATCTTATGGAAGCAAATACCATACTTTAACTACATACTATGTAAAGAAATACTTCCTTTTATCTGTTTTGAATTTCCTACTGTTCAGATTCATTGAATGACCCTTGGTTCTGCTGTTGCGAGGAGAGAGAAAAACATCTTCCTACGCAGTTTCCCCATAGCAGCACATTTTTATGCATCTCGCCTTCACTTGGTGTTCAGTGTCTAACACTCAAGAGACATTTTTGTCTGTCACTATAAAATTAATGTTGAGTGTGTCAAGACACTTAGTTATCTGATAGAATGTTGTCTTCACTTTTCATTGGTTCAAAATATTATTGCAATTCTTTCCAGGATGGATATGGTTTGTTACAGAAGCTTTAACAAGCAGCATTAGAACATTCTACTTTTCTAAAAAGCATTCCAAAGAGTGGGCTCTGTCTTTAAAGAAGAACTGTTTGGAATAGGGTATTCATCCTTGGATAAAATTATCACCTTTAGGAATGTTTTCACAAACATATATACACTATGAATGTAGTTCTCCAGTTTCATATTTTGCTTCATTGATAAGAATATCTCAGCTCCCACTTGATCTTGACCTTGACAAACAACTGTATAAAATGATATGTCTATATTTTAATAGATTTTTAAAAAGTATGATTACAAAGAAAAGAGACAGGGAAGAGAAGGGATAGAACAAGAAAAACAAAAAACAAAAAGAAAGTACATAAGATGCACATAGGGTTGGCATATATGTTCATATAAACTAGGCCCGTGCAATATATTTTTTTTAAAAAATGTTTCAATCCTAAATGAGGGGAGAGGTGGCAAATAATTTCTAAACTGTTTCTAAAATATCATAAAGGGTCTGTAGCATTACTATAACAATATAATAATTTTTGTTATTTTTCATTGTGTAATTACACAAGTGTGAAAGCTCCCCAGACTCCCTTTTCCCTTATTTTTACAGCTATCAGGATTAAACTTGTTACAATTAGGGAACACATTTACCACTGTAACACCCCCCCCCCCCCCCCCCCGCTCAAGTTTCAGAAATTTCACACATACACTGATTTTTGGAAATTTTATAAACTTTTAATGAACAATTTAAAAAAAAAAGAACTACAAGAACTATCTCCTTGAGATTCTATTTCTAATGATACAACATGACCAGGATATAATTCCCACCAAGTTTTAGAAAGATTTTCACATCCATGGATTTTTAGGGAATTTTAACCGACATAAACTTAATTCTATTTCACTGAAAGAGTGCAGATGCCATCCAGTTAAATCCCCTTCTTCCAGGCAGGAAAATCATAGTCAAATCACCTCCAACAGATGTCCAGCCAGTCTTTTAAATATTATTAATAATAATAATAATAGGAAACCGACTAGGCAACCTTTGTGTTGTATTTTATATACTTTGTATTGCAATGTGGCACTGAAGTGGCAAATCTGTAAGAAGCTCTGAGTCCCCCTCAGGGTGAGAAAAATTGGGATAAATATAGAAAATAATAAATAATAAATTATTCTGGAGTTACTGCCTCTCAACTTTGTCTGGCTCACAGGGTTGATTCAATTCCCAACAATAACCTTTTATCTCAAAATCCCTTTAGAGATGTACATGGATTTTACCACACCAAAACTTTCAGGGAGGAGGAGGAGGAGGCACAAGGTGGTAAACAGAATTCTGGGAAAAGTAGTTTGGGAAGGTGAGGACTTCTGTGGAAAAGAATTCAAAGGGACCACCCTGAACTACATTTTCCAGAATTCTACTTGCTTCAGAATACTGGGGCTGCCCACATTAAAGCCCAACGTGATGGTCTCTGCCTGTCTCTCTCTGGGCTGGTCATATGCCAAACAGGCTTCTTCCTTACCCGGCCACCTCGATGGACTGTCACCTTGTCGTGGTGAGGGGGCTTGCGCGTTCCAATGAACCTGTAGGCACAACAACTGGAGTCGTGCACTCCCAGGAGTGGCCGCGGGGGAGGTTCCAGACCAAGCACAGTCCGAAGACCCAAAGACCTCAACGGCGGAGCAGGCGGAGGATAACATGGCACATGTTACAATGGCTGCGAAGGCGGAAGAAGGCTGCAACAGACTGAGAAGCCACGGTCATTGTGTTAAACTACATCACCAGTGGAATCTCACTCTGTGAAGTCTGTGTGTTGATCAGTTGTGCACTGACCTCCACACATTAAAAAAACCCACGCACAGGCGTCTTCCAAAGAAAATAAAAACAAACCAACCAAAGTCCCATGGCGATCAGCGAGTGGCGATGGGGGCAGGACTGTGAAATCTGGAAGCCCCTAGTCACAGACTGGCACATGGGCGGTGGGTACGGACTCAGTCGTTCTACCTCAAGGTCCGAGGCAGTTGAGTAGTTCGGCAGCTGTATCCGCGACTGAGCAGCCCTATTGAGGACCCACTCTGCTCACCCCACATGGGGAGGGGGCTAGAAAGGGTGCCCTAAACATAGTCTGCCTCACTTATCCCTGACTGGACTGCCGCGTCCAGTGGGGTCACCACCCTGCGGCCAAAAAAGGAAAATGAACTTCGGTACGTGGAATGTACCGACTCTGATGGACAACAGTGGCAGTGAACGCCCCGAACGCAGAACTGCCATCATTGCAAGGGAGCTGGGACGCTTCAACATCGACATAGCAGCCCTTCAGGAGACCCGGAGAGCAGGAGAGGGACAGCTGAAGGAAGAAAAAGGAGGCTACACCTTCTTCTGGAAGGGACTGCCCGAAAAAGACCAAAGAATGCACGGAGTTGGCTTTGCCATCAGGAATGATCTGGTGAAACATCTGTCTGAAGCACCCACTGGCATCAACGAACGACTCTAAACCCTCCGAATCGATCTTGCCAAAACCAACGGGCAACCATCATAAGTGCCTATGCACCAACACTAGATGCTGACGAAGACATCAAGGAGAAATTCTACTGTCAGCTGGACAACGTCCTATCAGGGATACCTAAGGAGGACAAAATCATCCTCCTGGGGGACTTCAATGCAAGAGTCGGGCGAGACTTCGACCTGTGGCCAGGGACCATCGGAAAAGACGGGGTTGGAAACAGCAACTCAAATGGCATCCTGCTTCTCACCAAATGTGCGGAGCACAACCTTGTCATCACCAACACGCTCTTCCGCCAGAAAAACAAGTTCAAGACATCATGGAAGCACCCCCAGTCAAAGCATTGGCACCTCTTAGACTATGTAATCACACGCGCCAGAGACCGCCGTGATGTGCTCCTCACAAGAGCCATGACAGGTGCTGACGACTGCTGGACTGACCACAGGCTAATTCGATCCTCGATGGCTCTCAAGATTGCCCCCAAACGCAGACTCCAAGGAAGGAAGACAAGGCGCAAAATGAACACCCAAGCCCTTCAGGAGCCCTCCAGATGAGCCCATCTCCAAACAGCACTCAAGGACCATCTACCCACAGTACACCCCGAAAATGTCGAGGAACATTGGAACAAACTGAAGACCTTCATCATACAAGCCTGCGAAGAAACTATTGGATACCAAGCCAAGAAACATCAAGACTGGTTTGATGAAAATGACATCGAGATCCAACAGCTAATTGACAAGAAAAGGAAAGCTTTCCAAGCATGGCAGAGAGACATCAACTGTGTTGCTAAGAAAAAGATCTATGCCAGTGCAAAAGCTGAGGTCCAAAGAAGGACAAGAGAACTCAAGAACATCTGGTGGACAAAGAAGGCTGAAGAAATCCAACACCTGGCAGATACCCATGATGCTCAGGGATTCTTCAAAGCCACGAAGGTCATCTATGGACCAAGAAACCATGGCATACAGCCTCTATGCTCATCAGATGGAACCAAACTCCTGAAGGACCAAAACTCAATTGCACTACGTTGGGAAGAACACTACCAAAGCCTCCTGAACCGCAGCTCCAATGTGGCCGAAGAGGTCCTCTCACAAATCCCGCAACAACAAACCAGGGACGAGCTTGCAGCACTGCCTAGTTTGGAAGAAGTCAGCAATGCCATCAGCCAACAGAAGAATAACAAAGCCAGTGGACCAGATGGGATCCCTGCTGAAATCTTTAAAGAGGGAGGACCTGAGCTGACACACCAACTCCACCAGCTCATAGAAAAAGTGTGGGTGACCGAGAAAATCCCAGCAGATTTCAAGGACGCCACCATCATCACCCTCTTCAAAAAAGGGGAAAGAACAGACTGCGGAAACTATCGAGGTATCTCCCTTCTAACCTCCGCTGGGAAAATCCGCGCAAGAATCCTTGCAAACCGCCTTCTGCCCCTCTCAGAAGACACCCTCCCAGAATCTCAGAATGGCTTCCGCCCCTCCAGAGGAACAGTGGACATGATCTTCACTGCACGACAGCTCCAAGAAAAATGCAGGGAACAAAACCAACCTCTGTACATGGCATTCATCGACCTTGCAAAGGCATTCGACACAGTGAATCGCAGCGCTCTCTGGATCATCCTCCACAAAATCGGGTGCCCAAACAAATTTGTGAACATCCTGCGACTCCTCCACGATGACATGATGGCAACAGTCTTGGACAGCAGTGGCTCCCAAAGTGACCCATTTAAGGTGGAATCAGGTGTCAAACAAGGTGTGTTATTGCCCCAACTCTATTCTCCATCTTCATCGCTATGATACTTCACCTTGTTGATGGGAAGCTTCCCACCGGAGTGGAAATAATCTATCGGACAGATGGCAAGCTATTCAACCTCAGCAGACTGAAAGCCAAAACCAAGGTTACAACAACAACTGTTATAGAACTCCAGTATGCTGATGACAATGTCGTCTGTGCGCATTCAGAAGAAGATCTACAAGCCACTCTAAACACCTTCGCAGAAGCATATGAGAAGCTCGGCCTGTCACTGAACATTGAGAAAACCAAGGTGCTGTTCCAGCAGTCGCCAGCCAATCTCTCTCCAATGCCAGTAATACAGCTTAATGGTGTCACATTAGAAAATGTGGACCATTTCCACTACCTTGGCAGCCACCTCTCCACCAAAGTCAACATCGACGCCAAAATACAACACCGCCTGAGCTCTGCAAGTGCAGCATTTTCCAGAATGAAGCAGAGAGTGTTTGAGGACCGGGACATCCGTAGGGATACCAAGGTGCTTGTTTATAAAGCTAATGTCCTCCCAACCCTGCTATATGCCTGTGAGACGTGGACTGTCTACAGACGTCACATGCAGCTTCTGGAACGTTTCCACCAGCGCTGCCTCCGGAAAATCCTGCAAATCTCCTGGGAAGACAAGCGGACAAACGTCAGTGTGCTGGAAGAAGCAAAGACCACCAGCATTGAAGCGATGGTCCTCCAACATCAACTCCGCTGGGCCGGCCACATTGTCCGGATGCCTGACCACCGTCTCCCAAAGCAGTTGCTCTACTCCGAACTTAAGAACGGAAAACGGAACGTTGGTGGACAGGAAAAGAGATTTAAAGATGGGCTCAAAGCCAACCTTAAAAACTCTGGCATAGACACTGAGAACTGGGAAGCCCTGGCCCTTGAGCGCTCCAGCTGGAGGACAGCTGTGACCAGCAGTGCTGCAGAATTTGAGGAGGCACGAGTGGAGGGTGAAAGAGAGAAACGTGTCAGGAGGAAGGCGCGTCAAGCCAACCCCGACCGGGACCGCCTTCCACCTGGAAACCAATGCCCCCACTGCGGAAGAAGATGCAGAGCAAGAATAGGGCTCCACAGCCACATACGGACCCACAAGGAAATCCATAATGGAAGACCATCTTACTCGTCCAATGAGGGATCGCCTAAGTAAGTAAGTACCCGGCCACCCAGCCAGGCACCCCTTTCTCTGAAACCTGTTTGTTTTCCTCTGGTAACTTTCTTTCTTTAAATATTGCCTTCTACATTTTCAAACATGAAATACAATGTGCTGACAAATTTTGTCTGTGTATTGCTTGTGTGTGTGTGTGTTTGGTGGCACTGACCTCCTCATTCAGATAATATTGATTGGAAAGCTGGTAACAAAGAGACTTTGTTTTCAGCTGTGTATATTCTCAAACCTCTGATGTCAGTCACGGAAGAACAATATGAAATGGATGCAGGGCTTGCGCCAGCTGCTTAACTTCTAGGCAGGTGCTGGAGCCTTAGGAAATGTCACACTATCAGATGCCACCTCTGAACATGTGACTCCTGGAAAAGCACCCAGCCACGGCTATCACCCCCGGCCATAGCTAACACCTCGGGCCACTTCATCACCTCTGCTTGAAACAATTGCTGAGCTGTCAGTTTAATAAATGAGTAGCCACTTTGTTGTGATCAGGATTGTCAGGGTTTATTTCAAAAAGTGATTCTGATTCCTTCTCACAGCCTAGCCCAGCCAAAGTCAATTGGTACGATTTCAAGGTGAATTTATTCATACTTTATAAAGGTTCTGTGCACAAATATATGGAGACAGTTGAATAAATTAAAATAAATAGACTTGGAGTTACATATTCCTTTCAGTAATTGAAATAGTTTCCTCCCAATGTATTTGTAGCAATAATACTATTTTTATGAAAGCCGGACTATCTACAGAGAGGAAAGCAAAGAATTACCATTTTGATAGCATATTTCAGAAATACAATGGAGATAATTTGATGAAAAGGGCAGTGAATGATGTCCTTGCTGTTAACTTTGTCCATACTAAATAAAGTGAAAAGGAAACTGGCATCATAAAATAAAGATGTACAATTAAGGCCATCATCATCATCATTCGTGTTTACTTCAATGGGACAGATAATGGAATCATAGGATCATAGAGTTGGAAGAGACCACAAGGGCCATCCAGCCCTACTGTATCCTCCCAAGTGGGACTCAAGCTGGACTGAGCCCTGAAAATGACTAGGACCTTATCACATTAGGAAATACTCTGTTTTAACCAGTAGATATACCGTATTTCTTATGACTGAATGCATATTGTATTCAGATTGGATGCATACTGTTCACATCACACCCAAATACTATCATTCTTATGTTCAGAAAATACTGCGCTTTGACTCATCATACCATAGCTCTTTCTAATCAATTTGAAAAAAATCTCTACATCACTCCGTGACCTTCTAATTTTTTTTCTACGTTTGAGTGGTGATGTAGCCTTGATATCCCAAACTACCACTCTCATAAGATTTGAAGAAGATCTTGTGTCTGCACAGCAATAGATTTAAAACAATAAATCCTGTGATTTCTTGTTTTTGTTCATCCACAAACTGATTTATGAGGCCATAAAGAAGACTCCAGCAAAGCATTCCAGCGGGGAAGCATGTGGGAATGCGGAAGTGCTTCATCAGCGTCGCAGATGGACGATGAAAGCGACAGCTCCCCGGCGGCCAGAAAACTTAAATAGCCTCTGTGTATGTCTGTATATGTTTGTATGTCAAAAATTGGCATTGAATGTTTGCCATATATGTGTACTGTACACTGTAATCCGCCCTGAGTCCCCTGCGGGGTGAGAAGGGCGGAACATAAAAGCTGTAAATAAATAAATAAATAAATAAATAATAACTTTTCAAAGACAGTTGTTACAGAAGACATGGTTCCATTGCAGCAATTATTGCTGATGTTGCTTCAGTTAGTAACACAATTCTATGAAGCTGAACTTGAAGCAATGCAGAGGCAAAAAAAGCTTTCTGTCAGCACTGCTTCTCCTTTTGAGAGGGCATGACAGATGTTACTTTGAAATCTTCACTGATTGCGTTGCTGGAGTAGACATAATAATAATAATAATAATAATAATAATAATAATAATAATAATAATAATAATAATAATAATTTATTTTTTTATAACCCACCCTATCTTCCCGAGGGGACTCAGGCCAGTTTCCAACAAAAGTGGCAAACATTCAATGCCATAATAAAACAGACAAAAACAACTCAATCAACACAGTAAATAAAACAACATCAATATAAATTTATAAGAACTAGCCAAAAGAATAACCAAAAAGTAAAAACTTAAATAAACATAAATCACATCACACACATTTACCACATAATAAAACTGAGCAGCTAAAATGTATTAAAAAAGGACTAGTTTACCGCAACCAACAGGGCTGAGGTAGACAATGCCCTTACATGGGAACAGGTCTCCCCGGAGCCAAGGCAATGATAGCTAAGGAATGAATTGAAGTAGTAGTACAGGTAATTAAGAAAAATAAGCAATGCAATCTTTATTTAAAAATAAAGATTGCATTGCTTTGAGTCACCTTGTGGAGAGAAAAATTGGGGTATAAATAATAATAATAATAATAATAATAATAATAATAATAATAACAACAACAACAACAACAACAGGTAAAACAGTGAACATCTATTTCATTAATCCCAGAAATCTTTCCCCTTCGGTGTTCAAAATAGAAATGGTGGCTACTCCCATCACAAACAGTCCAGGATCAGAAGACTCTGCTTGTGGACATGCTTCCAAATGAGAAGTCATATTGTTGCTGATGGGGTGCATACTGATATTCTGATTACACATAAAAATAGAGCATCAGAAGAAACCAGAAGAAAGTATTTTTAAAATCCCGATTAGAATCCCGTGTACAAATAATCCATTTCTGCGACACTTCACAGATGGTTTCTAGTGGAATATTGACAGAATGGGGTAAACATCATGTGGCAAGATCCATTCGAAGTTTTTTTTTCCCAGTCTTAGAAATGAAATATTCCCTACTGCGGTAAGATCCAAAGACAAAGAGACAGCAAACAACGATTTGGTTTGTTATCTGATTGCCAGAGATCCATCAGGACTCAGCATTGCTTTCATTTTAACCCCTTCACACCCCTGGCTGAAACAGATGAAGCTTATCTCTTTCTATGAATCTGATAAACATTTAGGATCAACTGGAGAGGGCCTTCTCTGTCCCACCACTAGTTAAAGCACATTTGGTGGGAACATGGGAGACAACTTTTTTGGTGGCTACTTCCAGACTGTGGAACTCCCTCCCAGGAGAGACCAAGATGGCTTCATTGCTGATGGTGTTCTGCAAGCAGGTCAAGATTTTTTTTCTACAGGCAGGCATTTGGAGAAGGAGAGGAGGCACATTGTTGGGGAGGTTGTGGGTGGGATTTTTGGGAGGATTGGGTGTTTTGAAATGCATTTAATTCTATTTATAATATTTAACTGTATTTTTAACCTAACACACACAATATTGCTTGATTGGTGTCCCCCCCCCCCCCATTTTCTTTGTTTTAAATTGATCAAAGTATATGACTGTTAGCAGCCTTGAGTCCCCTAGCGAAGTAAGGCAGGATATACTTAAAGTAAACAACACTAATATTCCAAGAGTCACACTTTTTTTAAAAAAAAAATCACACTTCAGAACCACTCAGACAAAAACAAAGTATGGGTATGGGAAGGATATCACCAGTTGTCAAGATGAAGTTGATCAAGCTCACTAAAACAGATCACCATACAGTTGAATCATTAATTCTTATTTTAGGTCAATACTCAAACAGTGAGATTCAGTGGCTTACTGTGAAGTACAGAACTACTACTTCTATGGGCCCTTGCAGACAGGCCCTGATCCCAGGTTTTCTCTTTATGCCAGATTATCTGGCAATGCAGACTCATATAATCCAGTATAAAGCAGAAAACCTGGGATCAGATCCTGGGATATAGGGCCTGTCTGGGAGGGCCCTGTGGGGGGTTTTAAACAGAGGATGGATGACCATATTTCAGTAGAACTCCTTTTACTGTGTGCTCTTGCATGGCAGAATGGAGTTGCCTGGATGGCCCTTGTGGTCTTTTCCAATTGTATAGCAGAGAACTATCTCACTACCCTGCAAATCCCAGAGATTTTAAGGATAGATCCATGATCATTCAGGTAATAGCAAACTACTATAATGATATAGTATAGATATATGCTGAATATTTTTGGATCTGGCTTTGGATTTGACTCTGGATAACGTGATTCCGATGTTGTCCAGATGTTTTTAATTTTCATTTCCCAAAATTCCTGATGACTGGTCATGTTGCTTGAGGCGCCTGGAAGATGAAGTTCTATAACATATGAGAAAATGCCTTTTCCACTATCATTTTAAAATCTATGAATGAAGCAGCGAATTAGTGAAATCAAAGAATTAATCAGTAAAACAAATCAATGAAAAAATCAGTAAAATCCACAATACATACTGAACTTGTTAAGTGTTCATAACTGATTCTTGACATCTCAGCTTCTAAAAAATATTCTGGGAATGTAATAATAAAGTATGTGGCTTGTCCCATATTTATTATACTCAGCAACCATATAGGGGAAATTAGTGTGACTGAATAACTCAAGGTCACATGCAAACATTATCATTAATAGGATACATTATTTGCATATTTAGGCTGAAGTTCCATGAAATTATATTATTTATCACTTAATTATTCCTCATTAGCAGTTTGGAATTACATACTCCCCAGCAGGTGTGCATGGGATTGCACTTTACATCATGAATCTTGCCCGAGGAGATATTCACAAGACTGCACAGTAAAGCAAGTTCAGAAACTTTCTCCCAGTCGAGCATGCCACACTAGTTTCTTGATATACTGTGTCAGTGAGTTGGTTATAACTTACAGTAACATTAGCACAGGGTTTACTTTGTAAAATGTATCTGGAGTTTGTGGGGTGAATCCATAATCCCATAGAACACTGCATGGAGCGGAGAATGTTTCCTCTTCATTATTACACACATGGCTACTTTCGCTTTAGAACAGTTAGTCTACAACATAATGTAGTGTCCCTTGGGGAGGTTTTTTTGCATGTGATTTGTCTACAAAAGGGAATATAATGCTTTAGATGTCCCTTCTTCACAGGAGAATTGCTCTTTAGGGGGATGTCACTAGGACTAGATCTACACCATTTGTTATAAAAACAGAATATCATGCATACAGCACTTAATTGAGCTTACTTTGCTTCAAGTAACTTAAAGCTGGCATGCACTCTCATGTTGACATCTCTTTTGTTTTCTCCTTTGCAACAGAACTCCCCCAGTATATTTTATAACAGAGAAGAAAAGATCAGAACTCACAACATTCGGTAGACTCAAACTGAGATATTCATCATCAAGTAAACATGTGACAGAAAAACACATGTGGCTCTACCACTATAAAGGTTAACTGGAATCCTCTATGAAATGTACATTTGCATAAGCACAGTAACAACAACAACAACTTTATTCTTATATCCCACACCCATCTCCCTGAAGGGACTTGGGGAGGCTTACATAGGGACAAAGTCCAGAAGTAAGAAATTAAAAAATTAAAATACATCACATTTTAATACTAAAACAATAAGACTGAGAAACAGAAATCATGAAAACATAAGAACATTAATAAGCATCAACCAGAAGCCAAGAACAGTGAGCATGTTCAGATCTAGCTGTTCAAGCAGGGCTGGTAATAAAGTGCTACAGAGCCAGACCACAAGTTAGGGCTGGGGGGGGGGGGAGTCAATAGATGAACCAATTAATTAAAGGCACATTGAAACATCCAAGTTTTCAGGTCTTTACAGGAGGTGGACAGGGTGGGACCTAATCTAATCTCCCTAAGGAGAGAGTTCCAGAGCCAGGAGGCCACCACCGAGAAGACCCATTCCCTCGTCCCCACCAAACGTGCTTGTGACAGAGGCACGAGTGAGAGAAGGGCCTCCCCAGCAGATCTTAAAGCCCAATGCAATTGCGAATATAGGTTGGACCTGAACCATTTAGGGCTTTGTAGGTCATAACCTGCACCTTCAATTGGAGCCAGAAACTTATGGGCAGCCAGTCACATTTTTTTAGTAGTTACAGTGCTACACGGTGAATCCTGGCATGATCCCCCTATTCTCACTTATCAGGAAGCTGCCACTGCAATTGGTAAGGGTCTGCTCCTTTATTGATCAAAAGGCAGTTGGCTGCCATTTCCACCTATCCTGCTAGTGATCTCTGGTGTTACTGGGAGAAATGGAATCCCCTCTCTCAACACAATTCCCCATCACGCTGTGGATCAGATTGCTTGTGTGAGAGGGTGAGTGGGAACAGCTGTCAACTGATTCCTGACTATATAGAATGATAGAGTTGAAAGAGACCACAAGAGACATCTAGTCCAACCCCTTGTCATGTAGGAACACATAACAAAAACACTCTCAACAGATGCCCATCCCGAGAAGACTCCACCACACTCCAAAGGAGTACATTCCATGGCTGAACTGCTCTTGTTGTCAGAACATTGTTCTCAATGTTTGGCTTTTTTCATTTGAATCCATTGCTCTGTGTCCTTGTCTTCAGAGCAGCAGAAAACTTGCTCTTTCCTCAATATATCCTTTCAGATATTTAAACATGACTATCATGTGCCATCTCAGACTGGTTTTTTTCCCCCCCTCCAAGTTAAATATGCCCAGAAACCTAAGCTGCTCTTCTATTGTTTGGCCTCCAGACCTTCTACTACTTTGGATTACCTTTTCTCAACACATTCCAGCATGTCAGGCAAACATATAGAGTGTTTTGACCACACCAAGCAATAGTAAATTGTATATTCTGCATGATATTAAACTGAAATAAACTATAATGTGTCTGGCTCTGCACTATTACTTCCATCTTTTTACATAAAGTTTAATTCCTGAATCCACTTTTTGACATAGAATGCATGCTCTCTTGACAGCAGAATTTTCAAAACGGGGACACCATTTTAGAATTTAACTACAAACTAGTAACTGTTCTGTTAAGATAAGAGGGGAAAATACATGTTTGACTCTGGGAGATTCATCTTCTTCCCCAATCATGATTAGTAGGTGGCAGACAATATAGCATCAAACTGTATGCAAAGATAACCAAGGTTTGAAATATGAATCTTTTGCCAGAGTGGAAGATGGAAGATGACAGTTGCAATCTCTTTAGATTCATAATTTACTGAATTTAGGCAGGCCCAAAATGATGGATAGTCTCTAGGCAGAGTTTAGAGATTTGAAAAACATTTTATTGCATTACGCAAATATGATATCTAAAAGTTTTTCCTCACTCTTATCTCTAACTTCTACATCTCTAGAGAATGCCTCTACTTGTGGGGAAAAAAACCTAGAGCACGAGAATAAAGATGCTATACTAAACCATGCTATAGTTTATCACTTTGTAAATTGCTGCCTATACAATAGGTTATACTGCGTAAATAGCCTAACTCTCAGGCTAGCTATAAATTATTCGTAGCCTCTGTAAGATCTGGCAAGCTAGGGTTGGGTGAAGCACAATTATTAATACAGGATGCCATGGATAATGGTACAATTAACTTGTGGCCTGCATCCTATTTGCATATCATAAAACACAGGTTTCCATACAGTTATTACGTGTGAAGTTTTGATATTAATTATTGCTTTCTTTGCATTGAGCCAAGGGCAAAGGTCAACAGGCTTGTCTTTGGCATTCATTTAAATATAAATATAACAATTTGGTTTTATTTGGAAGGTCTTGAACAAGGAAAGGCCTTATGTAGTTCCACTTGTTTATTTAAATATTAGAAATTGCCAAAGTACTATGACCTTGCCACCAAAAAATGTGTTTCTTTTTGGCCTGTTTTGTTTTTTCCTGTAGGACTAGGCCACCCATGAGCTTTAGAGCACAAATTGACAAGAGTTGGCACTTTTTCTGTACCACATAATTCATCACTTCTTTACTTTTTCAACACTCATGAACAGCACAAGCAATAGCAAGTCAAGATATGCAGAGCCACCCTCAGAGGGAATTCTCACCTTCTGTTGATATCTTCTGTTTTTGTATGTACAATATTGATTCACACTAAAAAAAAATGTATTTCCGAATCCACAGTGACCAAAGATTTTGATTATTGTGATCAACTAAATAATATCTGAAGGCTCTTGCTTTGAGTGTTAATATCAATGATTCAAAATGTGATGAAAATTCCACTTGTAAATGACAAAAGTAAGAATAATGAAGAAGAAAACAAAATCCATGATGCTTTGGGGTGAAAACCAGCCGTGTAGTAGTTTGAGCATGGTACTAGGGGCTAATCTACATGGGCAATCTAACCCATTGCCACCATGAGTTCAGTTCTGACTGTTCCCACAGTGTTCCTACACTTCTGCTTTTGGGTTGGACTGAAAGATCATCCCTACTATATCTCTCAGATGGGATATTTATTTATTATTTATTTATTTGAAAGTTTTGTATACCGACCTTCTCACCTCTCTTGAGGGACTCAGACCGGTTTCCAACCATAAAATCACACACAGTCAATAAAACATCATCATTCATATTACAATAAAACATTAAAACAGCAATTACATTCAATAACTACAATGGTCAGTCATCCTACTAAAAGCATTGTTCATCATCCTCCATCCATATCTCAGGGCGTTGGCTCACTCATCGAATGCCTGTCTCCATAACTACGTCTTCACCTGTTTCCTGAACGTCAGGATAGAAGGGGTGGTTCTGATCTCCAGTGGGAAAGAGTTCCAGAGTCGTGGGGCCACCACCAAGAAGGCCCTGTCCCTCGTCCCCACCAGACACGCTTGTGAGGCTGGTGGGACCAAGAGCAGGGCCCCTCCAGACAACCTTAATAATCTTGATGGTTCATAGGGGAGAACACGTTCGAAGAGGTAAACAGGGCCGGAGTCGTTTAGGGCTTTATAGGTTAACACCAGCACTTTGAATTGTGCTCGGAAGCAAATTGGCAGCCAGTGGAGCTGGTGTAACAGCAGAGTGGTGTGCTTCCTGTATCCAGCACTCATTAGTAGTCTGGCTGTTAAATGAAAAGACTTTGGGGTGGAGGTCTTCTTCCCTTAAAAGAAAACAGTGTATGTATGTGTACCTTCCAGTTGCCTGCTGACATGCGATAATTGCATGTTTTCTTAGACAAGAAATAGTGAGAGATAGTTTGTCATTTCATTTCTCTGCAATATAGGTTATGACACCTAGTATTTCTTGGCTGTCCATCATCGAAGTATTAATCAGGCTGGACTCTGCTTTGCTTCCAGAGATTGCACCCAAACATTAGGGGGAATTTCTTGAGTGTAATTGTTTGGGAGTGGAACAGACTGCCCTTGATGATAAAGAACTCCTTGTCTTGGAAATCTTTGAAAAAGATTGAATGGCCATCTTTCTGAAGAGTGTTAGCAGCATATTCCTGCAAGATCATCCCTTCAAATTCTAGGATGCTATAACATACTACTCAAGGCAGCTAACAATATATAATATAAAAACAGAGGTTTTGTCTTGAAGACCTCCTTTCAAATGTCTTTTAATTTATTTTCTTAAAATGTATTCATATTTATTATAATCACTAATCCCTGCATAGTGGGATTTCTCATATAGTAACCTGTATACGATGTGATTATTTAGAGTTAAATATCAGAACTACACAATATGATCTAGAATTAGACTTCAGACTTCCTTTGTTCTTCTTTAAGTTGAGTTTTAATTTCTGTTTTATTCAACCAGCAGTAAATAACCATGCCTGGAAATTTGGCATCTATTTTCCTAGCTATTGAACTATGATGAGTGTATTGGACGTTTGCCTGCAGTAAGAAGTGTTTTTCTATTGTCGATATGGTGAAAAAAGCAGAATTGGATTTTTATGGCTAAAGGAGGAATAGAGATTGGAAGGGAAAGAACACACCCTACATTATCCTTTACATTTTGAAAATTCCCACTGTTCTTGGTATTACAGTAACCCTCTTTTCAACCTTTAATAGTTCAGGGGACAGGATAAAAATGTTCCCAGAGGAACAGAAACTGTACTGTGCACACTACTGTTAGTTGGGTGATTGCCTACTTAGGTTGTGGCTCAAGACTGATTTCTCATAATCTCTAAATATTTGCTGCTTTGTTTGAGTCCATTACAAGAGTTTCTGGGTAGAACTCAGTAACTAGCAAAATAAATCCCAGATTACTTAGTTTCATGATTAGTTTCCATTCACTTTTAACCCATAACAGTTGACTAAAAAGAATTCTCTCTGATTGTTCAAGAAAAAAGAAAAACCTAATGTTAGGAATAAGACTAGATGGTGAAACCATCAAGAATGTTAATAAATGTGTCCTATTTTTCTGTTGCTTTAAACTTGTACTATGGACAATTTTATTCGTTGAGTAGAACATAAAACTAAAATACTTCAATCAGCATCAAAGCCAAACAAAGAACTCACTGACATTTCCAAAGTATTTTCATACATGAAGAAGAGCACAGATGCAGATCACAGGTTAAAAAGCAGAATTTTGTAGTTCTAGACTGAGTCTGCAGGGGCATAAAACCTGCCAGGGAATTCATTGCACACTAGAGTATCCATCCACTAGAAGTCTAGTTGTTGACTCCTGCAGAATTCTGGGGTTTGTAGTTTAGTGGACCATGATCTTCTTGGTTGAGCATTTTAAAGGTCCCTCCCTAAACTTCAAACTCCAAAATTCTGTAGAGGCAGCAACTAGATTTAAAGTGAATAAATGTTCTAGTGTGGTGAAGGGCACTTCTAGACAGGCGAAAATCCCAATCCCACTTCCTCTCGGGATGGAGGCTACACAGCTGGCCAAAACTATGCTTTCTCAGGGGTGAGGTCCAGATACCCACCTCTGCTGATTTGAAATAAGTGGGTAGGAGTACCACCAGCCTCTAATAAGTGGAGTGGAAAATGGAAGGTGGAGGAGGAGGCTGGCAGTGTCATCCCTCTTCTCCAGGCTGCATCAGCCTGGGGAGGAGGGATTGCTGTAGAAGCAGGCACTAGAATCACAGATGGTAATCCCAGGAGTCTTTTTCCACAGACCCCATACCTCCAAAGATCTTTAGAGGTACTTTTTAAACCTGGATTAAACTGAGTAAATATAGTTTAGTCCAGTTTTAAATGGATTAGCCTGAAACATCATCTGGGCATCTCAGGCTAATCTGCTTCCCAGCCTGCATTTTAGGTTTGTGCAGAAGGGCCCCAAGTTTCTGGACTCACCTTGAATTGACTCCTGGCTGTCGTAATAATGTTCCTGTGCTGCTGGTGAGTATCTCAGATTGGGTACAGCCAGCGTTGTCCCGCTTCAGACGAAGTCAGAGGATGCTCCAGAGTTTGCTTGTAACTCCAGATAACCTGCGGCTTTGGGACAGTTTGGACAGCTGAATCAAATCCAATTTGGACAGGTCTGCTGTCAGCACTGGACACCATCATCATCCTTTCCTTGCACTCATCAGTGTAGGGAAGTAGGAATGGATAATGATGGGTTGTTATTGCCATTGCCACTCCTAGCCAGACTCAGAGCTCTGTGCAAGCTTCTAGCCACTGCAGACATTCCTTTCTGACACTAAAAAGATATCCACATGACTAAAAAGAATTCAGGGAGATCAGCCCCTTCTTCTTCCTGGTCTTGCAGGCACCTCTGTGCTGATGTGATGGTTTGTAGCTCACACTGTGCTCTGCTACTAACTGGGAGTAGCAACAGTGATACAAAAGGTGAGATATCAGTCTAATGGGGCTAATGCAGTCTCATAATGCAGTTATGAGATGCATTGTGTTGTTTATTGTTGTGTTAATACTGTATATTATGCTCTTATGGTTTTAAATTGTATACTGTTGATTGATTTTTATCCTTGTTGTAAACCGCGTTGAGTCGCCTGTTGGGCTGAGAAACTGCGGTATACAAGTAAAGTAAATAAATAAATAAATAAATAGATTGGCCTGCTCTGAACTGGCCCCTGATTTACCAGCTAATGTAGAGGATGGTCCAAGAAAAGTATATTATCTGCCAGATGACAAATCCTCTAATCACAAGCATATAGTGATGACTTTTTGACTGCAGTTTCAAGGAAATATCCATTGTGCCAAGAAATGAAGGCAGAGAAAAGCAGAGACAATGCATTATTAAATGTAATGCTTCCCAAACTTGGGTCTCCATATGCTGTTTGACTGTGACATACATGATCCTTTATCTTTGCTGGTTGAGACTCCTGGGTGAGTTCTGCAACATTTGGGGACCTGGGTTTGAAAATCGGTGTTTTAATGTGTGAAAACAATGTAGCTTAAGCAATAAGAGAGATTTGGAAACTGCTATATTAAATCTCAAACTCCATCCTTCATTCCTAGCTTATTTTTCTATTAAAATTGCAGTGGCTATGCAAAGTCTCTTGAGAGTTAATGCAAACTTTATTTCTGGCAGCATGCTCCATTTTATTTTAATCTGGTATCTGTACAAGAATTAGAGAAACCTTATCAAAGCAGACACGAGGAGAAAGAAATGGAAGGTGAACTATTAGTAGGGAAAAAAGAAATCCAACAAATTTTATATAATAGTCTGAACAATCAGATAAATTAATTTTTAAAACTATTCAAAGGGGGAAAAATTAAATAGATGGATCCCCTCATCCATGACCATTAGGCATTTCATGTCCTCAGAGGGGTGTCAGGCTTGACACATTATTAAAAGAATCAGATTAAAATTCAAAGAAATTTAGGTAATAAAATGAGAGGGAAAATAAATTCCATAATATAATTGCTTGTTACAGTTTTCAGACATTTGCCTACCAGCTGCTATGCTCTGTTAAACTGTATTTTATGAAAGACCATCATATAATAACTTTTTTGGTTTTGCAACAAGATTTTTGTGTTTATTGGCATTCAAGTACTAGCTTTTGTAATTAATTGTTGGAAGGGATATGTATCCAAGATAAATCCGTCATGTTGTTTAGCTACTACTTCACAGAAATTTGTGCATTTTAGCTGCAAGTGTATCTCTTTGCTATATCTCAGATATGCTAAAATATACATGAACACACACACACACACACACACATAAAAGGTGAGCAAAGAAATAAGACTACAAATTCACAAAAATGGAAAATGTTTAAATATGAAATAAAATCTAATATCCAAGCCTGTTCAGGATTCCCCATTTTGACACTCTGGTGTGTCTTCTATCTTGTGATGACATGGCTATGATATCCCATCCATGTCAAACATATTGGTTGAGAGGGCAGAAAAACAAAATGGAAACCTCAACAGTAATGTATACTACTATCAACTTGGCAAAACAGATAAATACCATATTTATTTAAGTCCAGTGTGTACTCCAACATTCCAACCCCTGAAACCAACCAAACAACCAAACAAACAAATAAATACATAATTTACTGTGGAATATAATGTGTTAGCAAATATTATTAGACTTTGACTAGCCTTATTTACTTCTCCTTCCCCCTCCTCCTCCTTTTTTCTTCTTCTCCTTGTCTTTCTTCTCCTCCTGGGCTTGAGGCTGCTGCTGCTGCTGGCATCCCATTCATAGGCAGGAGGAAGTGGCTGGATTGCAATAAGAGGAGGCTGCCAAAGCCAGTAGATCAGTGAAGGTGGGACCAGGGCTTCTTCCCTGCCTCCCAAGTCCTGTCCTCTGCTTTGCCAGCTCTCTAAAAGCAGATTCCCAGTTTGTTTTATACAATTTTAATTTGCACCCTGATTTTGGTGACATAATTTATCCCAAAAAATGTGCATTGGACTCGAATGAATATGGCATATGCTTTTTGAAAGTAATAATAATTCTTATTCTTTAACTGATGCCTTTCAACAGGATTTGAAACCCGTACATTGAATGAAAGGCTGGCTAAATTTAATTTTACTTAGCGACAAAGACACATGGAACACATTTTTTTTTGTCATGTCAGGAGCGTCGCTTCTGTTGTGAGAGAATTGGCCGTTTGCAAGGATGTTGCCCAGGGGACGCCTGGATGATTTGATGTTTTTATCATCCTTGTGGGAGGCTTCTCTCATGTCCCCGCATGAGGAGCTGGAGCTGATAGAGGGAGCTCATCCACCTCTCCCCGGATTCAAACCTGTGACCTGTCGGTCTTCAGTCCTGCCGCCACAGGGGTTTAACCCACTGCGCCACCGAGGCTCTGGGTATGGAACACATTGGGATTGGCATTCTCTACTTAACAGCCTCATCACACCAGTGCATGGATCCACTTTAAATCTGGTTTCTGCCTCCTGCAGAATTTTGGGGTTTGTATTTTAGTGAGGCCCAGAAACTCTCTGGATGAGCAGTTGAAAGTCTGCTCTGAGTTCCCCTTGGGATGAGAAGGGCGGGGTACAAATATGGTAAATAAAATAAATAAATAATTCCACAGGAGGCAGAAACTGGATTTAAAGTGGATCCATGTTCTGTGTAGTGTGATGAGGTCCAAAGAGACACATGTGTAAGTTGCACTGTGAATGCAGCATGAATTATTTACCATAGCATTACAATGTATTCTTCTGTCAGAATTGGTAGCAAAGTTGTTAGAAACTGTGCACTGAATATTGTGGCTGTGCATTGTGCCATATAGTCTTTGGCATGTGTTGTATCATGCTTTTATTCTGCAGGGAGTTTTCTAGTTCTGGTGTAATGTATATTTACATGTAAATATTTGCATTATGCTGAAGGGATTCTGGGTGGCTGCTAGTGAGACACAGCATTCAGAGAATGGAACAACTTAACTCTAATGTTATGTAGGAGGCAGAGGTTAAATTTGACCCTGATTAATTGATAGGCAACATCTTGTGCTCTTTCATGCTATTCAATGAACATGCTATCATTCCACCTTAACTTTCACGACTCCATCCAATTGAAACTTTTAATTTGTAAATTGGTGAAAGGATCATAGGATTTACTGCCAGACAGTTTGAGGCCTCTTCCACATAGCTGAATAAAATCCCAAATTATCTGCTTTGAACTGGGATAGATGGCAATGTAGACTCAGATATTTCAGTTCAAAGCAGATATTGTGGGTTATTCCAACTTCATATTCTGGGTTGTGTGGCTGTGTGGAAGGGCCCTGAGAGTCTCTAAACAAATTATAAACACAGTGCTATGCTTGTGTTGTATAAGAGGGCCTATATGTTTGTACTCAGGCCTATTAAGTAGAAGATGATCTCTACTTGTACAATTATTTCAAGAATCTATGAGAGCAGTGTGTTATGAGTTTTTTACAAAATGATCTCCACATTATCAACACTGGAGAAATGGGAAAGTTGGGCCAGTGGCATAACTTCTTGGTTGCCAAATGACATGGTGAAGGATGAAATGAATGGACATCCTTGTCAAATCAAAAGCCATGTAAACATTTATAAAGGATCTGTTACAGCCAAATCAAAAAGCAAGTGTTAGACTTCACTTATTACTCCATCAAGTAAGTTCTTCAAATGTTTCTGGACAGCAAAGGTTTCCAGCTGGAGAACACAAAACACAATAATTGTATATCATTGTTAATGGCACCACAACAGGAAAATCCATGGCACAACATTATTCTTAAAGGAGCAAGTGATTCCTGGATAAAGGTACCAATTTGGAATGTTCCTGTACATTTCTGAAATCCAATTCCTATTTCCTCGTGACTTGCGGTGGACCTTGGGCCTAAACTCCAGGCCCTGGGATAGAAAGATCTTCCAGTTTCTCAGGTAAAGAGCAGCAAATGTTTCAGCAATAGTTTAAAAATCTGGCATGAACTCTGGAATAAAACTTGTAGATCTGGTGAGCATAGGTTTACAAGACCCGTGAGAGTGGAAGCTGCTTGCATTTTTTTTCCTTCTTACTATTAAAATCCTTTCATAGTCAAAATATTAATAGCTGGGTCTTTTTGAAGAAACCCCAAAGGTCATCTAGTCCAAGCCCAATCTCCTATGTAGGAACACACAAAGTGCCCCAGATATATGGCCATTCCACTGCCACTTGAAATCCTCCAGGAAAGGAGACTCCACACACTCTGAAGCAGCATGTCCTTTATTTTGACCATAGACTATCAATTTCTCCAAGAAGATGATCATTATTCTCCAGTAAATCTGCACAAGATCTTTATTACTGTATTATTTAAGACAAGGTGGTATTACAATTGACTGAGTTTAATCTGTAAATGTGCACATGTTCAGATAATTTGTGAAGAATTATCAAGTAATTTATTTATTACTTCAGCACTACGCTGGCATTCTAATTCCACTCTGTCTTAAAATGGAATTATACTTCAAGGCAAAGAATGTTGAGATTTGGGGATATGGGTTACAATTGGGTAATTTGATGACATGTTTTCCCAAGGCAGCTGTTGACACATTCGTCAGGGGTTTGAAGAAGTTGCAAAGACTTTTACTGTAGTTGCTGCACAGCATTCCACCTTGTCTGAATTCTCATGTATAAAATATTATAATTCCAACAATGAAGGTCAATGGGTACATTTGAAGAGAAGCAGTGTGGGGAGCCCCCGTACTGCTTGTACAATAACTGTTAAAGCTATGATATCTAATTTATGGGGTAGTTACTGAAAAGGACTTACATTTTGGACTCTACTATTTCTGAATATTTGCTCCTCTCTCTCCCTTTCTCTCTCTGCATGTGCTATACAGCTTTCATTATGTTCCATTATTCAGCATCACTAAGCCTTAGAACTGGGGAATACTATGCTATAAGGCAAAAGTAGGCATGCTCTAGGCAACATATCCTACCTACTCCATGCAGCTGAAGTAAACCATAATTTAATCATGGATTTTATAGTCAAGGGATAAAATCCACAGGGAATAGAGAATGGAAAAATATGTATACAGAAAGTAGGTTTCCCACCCCCATTTCCATGTTGAATATTTCTGCAAAATATGAAACATCTCTATTTTTAATGGTTTAAGAGATCTATACCTTCCCAATATTCACAAACTCTTCCAACATAATTCAAAAATCAAAAGTATGATCAGTAAAACACAATAAAATTACTGTATTAATTAAATTTAATTGTACATATGCATTTGTGGCCCCTAGCTGAAACCTGGGAATGCAGGTTATGGTTAAATATAACAGTAAACTAAAATTGGAAATGTTCATTTTCATTTAAACCCTATTCCCTGATCTCCCCTTTTCAGTGACCAACAATGCCTCTATCTTGAGTTGATTACATTCATTTCCTGTGCCTCCACTAAATTTAAAATCCTTGAATGTAGACTCAAAGAAAAAATAAAGATGGTCCATTTGGACCTAGAATGCATTAGCCCTTCCAGGCCATGACCTTATCGCTAGAAACATTCATATCTGCACTTTGCCCATCTGGCCACATTTTTGGAGCCAAAACAGCTGAGTGTCCTGGCATTCCTAAAACTACTCCTTGTCCACCTATAGAAACAACTGCAGATGGCTTGTAAAGAGTTTGTTGTTGCTGGATCCCAGGCAGTGTCCTCTTCCCTTGAACAGCAAGTTGGAGATTTTCAGGGATTGGCTGCCCCCTAGCCAGCATCTTGTATGCTAGAATCTGAGCTCAGAGTTGATGCAACTGAACAGGACTGAATGGCGAAGGCCCTCTATTGGGTTGACTCATAGCTTGCTGATCTCCTGGCATCATGGTTCCTGGCTGGCTGGCTGGCATCTGTGGTGGTATTGGACCTCCTCCAGACATTGGACTAGGCACATGCTCTGGTGCTCCCAATGGAGATGGATGAGGAGACATATAGCCTTGGCTGTGTTGATCCATTGGACTCTGAGGTGGTCCCATGCCAGGATGCGGAGGCCGCATACTTGCACTCTTCATAGAATTGCTGTGCAGGTCTTCAACCATTCCTTTCTCATGCAAACCGTCAATGGGTTTGTGCATTTGGTGCATCCCTTCCTGTGAATAATCATTTAGTCCCATAGTTGGCATGGGATGTGGAACACTTGGAGGTCCAGGACTTGGTCCCATCATGCTATGCCTCTGCTAAAATTGAATAAATTCAGAATAAATTAAGGTTTCCTTGGTCTATTCTGAATTAATTAAATACCTCATTAAATCTGGGCCTTCCTGAAAGGCTCAAGTCTAATAAGGTATTGTGCCTGTGGAGACTGACTTCCAGGAAGGCCAGGATCTAATGAGGTATTTAATTTGGAAGCTACATTTACCAGACTGCATCAACAACAGTGTTCAGGCAGCCTTACACTACTTGGCTTCAGTAGTTTTTTGGCTGATTTTGGTCTTTCCACTGAGGTTTTGTAACATGTATTTTTCACTGGTTGTGAATTAGAAATCACATTGACGGTGCACATTGTGTAGACAAGCAGATCTTGAGCTGGCTTCAAAGTGGATTATGGTTCCTGTGTAGATGGGGCCCATGTTGTCAAAGTGACTAATACTTGTGTCTTAATAGGGAGAAAACAAATAATTAGAAATTAAATAAATTGATGTCTATTGCCATTGCCATAGCTATTCCTTTCTAAAGAAAATTGGTCTTTAAATTCCCAGACAATTGGTCAGTAGACCTAAAATGGAAGACATCGGAGATCTTTTCTCACTTTATTATGAAAATGTGGGGAAGGAGGCACATCGCAACTGGGAAGTGTATGTGTGACTATGAGAAGAAGAAAAAAGAGAGAGAAATCTAGTAATAGGGGCAGAGAAATTTGAAGATACCATAGGTACAGAATATTTCTTCTTCTTTGATGTTAGGTGCTACATTTACAGTTTCCATTATACAGATAAAATGTTGAATAGCTGACTAATATATTCATAAACAAAGCAGTTATTACTGAAATGCCATAAGCATTGGGCTCTCTCTCCTTTGCTTTCTATCTCTCTTTCTAACAAAAGAAATATAAATGGGGGTAGTACTTTTCACTGCTCAGTGAATTGGTGGGCAGAGGTTCAAAGAACAATCTGAATACAACAATAATAAAAATCCACAAAATAATGGTAATTACTAGACAACTAAAAAGCACAAAACACATCATGCTTTTGAAATTTCATTGACTTCTTTCTTCATCAGGCAAAATGTTAAAAATCATACAGCGAAAGAAACGAGATAGTGTTAGAATCACAAGTTTACATTTTGTCTTGCATGTTATGTCTGTTGTCAGTTGTGATAGTCTGGAGGGATCATGATACAGTTGGAGGCCATTGGAGGATCAGGAACAAATGGCAGGAAACGACAGGCAATAAATGTCAAATCCATTAGCAGCAGGCTATCTGTGTCTTGTGCACAGTTGACTGTCCTTTACTTAGGCAGAGGATTTTGAATTTCTCAAGATGTCTCTGTACTGTTACCTCAGAAACATTTATTCAGGTTCTATATAAGTTGCCAATTGGAGTCCAAATAAAATAATTTTAAAAAATAGAGATAGAAACTTGAAAGAGTAATGTCCTAATCCATTGGCTCAAGATGTGAACGGGAGTTCTAACGATATGTGCATGTGATTACACACTATTAAGACAGTTTTTAAAGCTCAAAAGAGGGGAAGCTAATGAGAAATCAGCAAATTAACAATACAGAAATAGGCGACATGGCTAGAAAAGATTCATAGAAAGCAGCACAGAATAAGCAAGAGAAAGGAAGAGGTATCACTTTCAATGCCTTATTATATAAATTAGACTGGTAGACTTTGTTATTTTTTGTGTATCACCCACAGCTACTAGAACAGAGAGGGCATTGTGAGTCTTGGAAAAAGTTACTTTTTTGAGACCACAGAACTCTCAACTTTTGGGTAAATTGAGGAAGTTATGGCCAAGAAAGTAAATTTCCTAATTTCCGGTGAATTTACCAACAAAATTCTTGTAGGCTAATGCTTCAAACTATATATATCACAAATGCAACAGATCATCACAGTTGTAAACAATGAAACCTTACCTGTATTTCATATCTGGATTGCAGCTTAAAGAAGAATATATTTATATTGAATGGTTTCTCTTTCTTTCCCCTTCAGTAATTGACGTTTTATCACAAATCTATTTTTTGAGAGGGTTAGTTGTGGATCCCAAGTCAATTTAATAAATCAGTTAGGTTCACTACAAACTCCTTTTTCAATAGGAATAACAGACTTGATTAGTTAGAATGGCTATTTGTCTGTCACTGCCAGCAATGCTGATGAAGAGCACAATTAACCTTTCTGTTATTAAAACAATAAATTGGAAAAATTAAAGATATGACAAGTGCACAGTATCAATGCATAAATTATTAGGTTCAGGAATTATATTTATTAATACACATACAGCAAATATGATGTACAAATCAGAGGGTTATGTGCAGGAAAGCAACAAAATCTGAAAGCAAGAAAATAATGTGTTATTGGACTGAATTTTGAAAATACCCTAAAAACTGAGCAATATTAGCTGAGTGGAGTAATTATTTTTTCCATTCTAGTAGTATACCACCCTAATGAAGTTCTGTTCTCATGATATGTAGTTAAACCATGGAATTAACTTCCATAATAGGTATCAATTATTTTCTTCAATGTGGATGACATTGAAAGGGGCTAAATAAAATTACAGAGGATTAAATTATCATTGTGTATACATTCTTTCTAAAAATCAAATGACATTTTTCTGTATCAATTACTGTGAGGTAAACATTTGTACCATCAAATCCTTCTTGTGAGTTTCCCAGAGACAATTTCTTATCAGGTTTGCAAACTCAACCAAAATGTTGTGGCATCTCAAGGAATGTACAAATATCTTGTATTAGCACAATAAACTTACAGTATAGAAACATAGAATCATAGAATCAAAGAGTTGGAAGAGACCTCATGGGCCATCCAGTCCAACTCCCTGCCAAGAAGCAGGAATATTGCATTCAAATAACCTCTGACAGATGTTTAAAAGCTTCCAAAGAAGGAGCCTCCACCACACTCCGGGGCAGAGAGTTCCACTGCTAAATGGCTCTCACAGTCAGGAAGTTCTTCCTCATGTTCAGATGGAATCTCCTTTCTTGTAGTTTGAAGCCATTGTTTCGTGTTCTAGTCTCCAGGGAAGCAGAAAACAAACTTGCTCCCTCCTCCCTGTGGCTTCCTCTCACATATTTATACATGGCTATCATATCTCCTCTCAGCCTTCTCTTCTTCAGGCTAAACATGCCCAGCTCCTTAAGCCGCTCCTCATAGGGCTTGTTCTCCAGACTCTTATTATTTTAGTCGCCCTCCTCTGGACACATTCCAGCTTGTCAATATCTCTCTTGAATTGTGGTGCCCAGAATTGGACACATTATTCCAGGTGCGGTCTAACCAAAGCAGAATAGAGGGGTAGCATTACTTCCCTAGATCTAGACACTATGCTCCTATTGATGCAGGCCAAAATCCCATTGGCTTTGTTTGCCGCCACATCACATTGTTGGCTCATGTTTAACTTGTTGTCCATGAGGACTCCAAGATCTTTTTCACACGTACTGCTCTCGAGCCAGGCATTGTCCCCCATTCTGTATCTTTGCATTTCGTTTTTCCTGCCAAAGTGGAGTATCTTGCATTTGTCACTGTTGAACTTTATTTTGTTAGTTTTGGCCCATCTCTCTAATCTGTCAAGATCTCCTGCTCCTGTCCTCTGGAGTGTTGGCTATCCCTCCCAATTTGGTGTCGTCTGCAAACTTGATGATCATGCCTTCTAGCCCTTCATCTAAGTCATTAATAAAGATGTTGAACAGGACCGGGCCCAGGACGGAACCCTGCGGCACTCCACTTGTCACTTCTTTCCAAGATGAAGAGGAAGCATTGGTGAGCACCCTCTGGGTTTGTTCATTTAACCAATTACAGATCCACCTCACCGTAGTTTTGCCTAACCCACATTGCACTAGTTTGTTTGCCAGAAGGTCATGGGGGACCTTGTCGAAGACCTTACTGAAATCGAGGTACACTACATCCACGGCATTCCCCGCATCTATCCAGCTTGTAACTCTATCGAAAAAAGAGATCAGATTAGTCTGGCATGACTTGTTTTTGATAAATCCATGTTGACTATTAGTGATGACCGCATTTGTTTCTAAGTGTTTGCAGACCACTTCCTTAACAATCTTTTCCAGAATCTTGCACGGTTCTGTCGTGGCTCCAGTGCTTCCTGGAGGGACGAACCCAGATGGTGAAGCTGGGAGACGCCTGCTCAGATCCCTGGCCTTTGACCTGTGGGGTCCCACAAGGCTCTATTTTGTCTCCCATGCTCTTTAACATCTACATGAAACCACTGGGAGAGGTCATCCGGAGTTTTGGAGTTGGGTGCCATCTCTACGCAGATGACGCACAACTCTACTACTCCTTTCCATCTAATTCGAAGGAGGCCTCTCGGGTGTTGGACGAGTGCCTGGCTGCTGTGTCTATCTGGATGAGGAGGAACAAGCTGAAGATCAATCCTGACAAGACAGAGGTCCTCCTGGTCGATCGCAAACCGGATCGGGGTATAGGGTGGCTACCTGTGTTGGACGGGGTTACACTCCCCCTAAAGCCACAGGTCCGCAGTTTGGGAGTCCTCTTGGATTCATCGCTCACGCTTGAGGCTCAGGCGTCGGCGGTGTCCGGGAGGGCTTTTGCACAACTGAGACTTGTGCGCCAGCTGTGACCGTACCTCGCGAAGGTTGATCTGGCCGGGGTGGTCCATGCCTTGGTCACCTCTAGATTGGATTACTGCAATGCGCTCTACGTAGGGCTGCCCTTGAAAACAACTCGGAAATTCCAACTGGTCCAACGGGCAGCAGCAAGGATGCTAACCGGGGCTCATTACAGAGAGAGGTCAACCCCCCTGTTTAAGGAGCTCCACTGGCTGCCATTTATTTTCCGAGCCCAATTTAAGGTGCAGGTGCTTACCTACAAAGCCCTGAACGGTTTGGGACCACCCTACCTGCGTGACCGCATCTCCGTCTACGAACCCACACGCTCACTTCCGTCATCTGGAGAGGCCCTGCTCGTGATCCCACCCGCGTCGCAAGCGCGCTTGGTGGGGACGCGAGACAGGGCCTTTTCTGTGGCGGCCCCCCGACTTTGGAACACCCTCCCAAAAGATCTTAGACAGGCCCCTACATTGGCAGTCTTCAGAAAAAATTTAAAAACCTGGCTGTTCCGATGTGCCTTCTCAGATTAGGAACCCCAACACCAAGTCCTAGAAGCACTTTAGTAGAATTAAGATCGCTGCACACCGCACACTGCACTTACTCTATAATCCTACATTCCTCCCGCCACTTCAGCACTTTTAATCCTGTACCCACTGCTCTGGCCGGCCCAGTTTTAAAGTGTCCCGATGTATTGTTATTGTTGTTGTTTATTTTGCTTAACCGTTTTGATTTGCTTCTGGTATTGTTTTGTTGTATTATGTTTTGTTGTACTGTGTTTTGAGGCTTCGGCCTGTGTGAGCCGCATTGAGTCCTGCGGGAGATGCTAGCGGGGTACAAATAAAGTTAATAATAATTATTATTAATAATAATAATTGCCCGGTATCTTGTCATACAAGTAAGTTGCAATTTGTTGTGACAACCATGTTCTCTGACAAAGATAAATATCTCAAAACTACAAATCCCATTATCCTTTGGCATTGAACCACGGTACTTAATGTAATCTCAAATTGCTATAATTTTGCAGTGTGCATTCTACCTAAGGCATTTGTTAATGCATTTACATTGCTGCAGGACAGAAAAGACACAATCAATTGAGAGATTTAAAAAGTGATTATCAGAAAAATTGAACCAAACAGGAGAAAACTAGAGAGGCGGAGATATGACCTTATCCTATGGACAAGAAGGATGGGGGAAGTGGAGGAAAGCATCCTTAATAGTGGTGATGTGGCCTACCCTGACAAGATGTGTCTTTGGGGGTGGCCAGTCATCCCACAATGTTTCCCCGTTTTCTCCACTTCTGCATGCTGTCTTCTATCAGGAGTTGGGGAACACCCGACTCCTGAAAACAGACTCCAGAGACAATCTCCACACACTGGTGAGACGGATTTCAATGCACAGCCACTAGAAGTGGCTGTGTGTCTGGGAAGACATCAGAGGGACTCTGTTATGCCAGCATGACAAGACAGTCAGAAAGCAAGATAAATTTAGTGTGGGATAACATCTATAGAGAAGGCAAATTGCTCTATGACTTTCAGGATAGGAGCTTAGTAAGAACGATTATTTTTAATGGGAAAAGTGAGAAGTACATGGATGAAAGAAAAGGATAATTCAAAAGTCTGAGGTGTGAGAAGAGGTTTGGGTGTGAGAAGAGTTTTCACTGACGCTTCATCCATAGTTGGAGAGATAATTAATGTTTGGTAGGAAGAACAGCATCAGTAACTCTCCATCTTCACAGAATGACCTCTCCCCTATGAAGACTCACATAGCAATTTTTCCAGGGTGAGGAGCACATTCTGTTTTTCATTCCAGTGGTGGTCATTTATTGACAATATGGCAGGAGAAAAGATTATCCACAGGTGAGGTCACTGTGTAGCATTGCCACCAGAGTTACTGTGTTTTAAGGAGGAGAAGATATTTCTAAGCTACATAAATCAGCAATAAAACATTTTTGAAAAATCTGAAGGGAGGAATACTTTTATCCTACATGTTCTACTCTCTCTTCTGACCTTTGGGCCTTGTTATTCTCTTAGAATGATAAAAAATTTCTGTGTTGAAGACTTCATCCGTATAGCTGTGAACCTAAAATTAAAACAACACTAAAAGTTATTCTGTTTAGCCTGGCTGAAACTGTTTAAATGTAAATGCCATTCAGAACTAATATTTGGGGTAAATGTTCTTAATGGAACATCATGCTATTTTTAATAGCATGATGGTAATTAGGCTGTCATTTCTCCTTGATTCAGTAGGATTGCACATCATACATAAAAAATCAAGACTTTCCGACTTTATGACAACTTTTTACAGGTAAGCATAAATTATCCCTTGGAAATTGTTATAGTGACTCTGTATCAAATTTCAACTTAAACTCTAGGCAGAGGCTGGGTGTAAAAATCAGACAGGAGTGTTTGTGTTCAAGCAGCTCTACTGCTGAAGGCAGTAGTTAAATTAAAATACTTTGATATGTTAATTATTTATTATTGTAAATTATGCATCTTCTAAAATCAAAGAGACAAGTAACCCATAATTTATTATTCATTCAGTATGAGATTGCATATGTCTCTGTGTTTTTATTTAACGCTTGTCTTTGCTATGTGGAGAACTTTGTTTTGACATAAAACATATTAACATGTAATGCAAGAATGGGGGTTGGTGATTGACTTAGCCCTTTTAGTTATATTTAGTCAAAAATAAAACTGACAAGCCATTAAAAGGCATACATTTAGCTCATCCATCCATTCTAATGACATGACAAGATTGTTGAACATGAAAGGCTGTAATATAAACTTCTTACAGAAGGATGGAATTTTGCTACCGTTTGACCTCGTGTGTCACTTGAACATATAATGTCAATATATCATAGTCACATAAAACTGCATCCCATTTTATGGGTCTGTTGGCATATACTGTTTCATTATTTTCCCTTTGTCATAGTTTAAACTGTACTTTTTAAAAATAACAAAACTACTTCAAGAAAAAGTGAGCTTTTATGAAGTATCTTATATTTTTCTGAGTTTGCCCACAGCTAAACAGAATTAGTTGCTTCTATTGCTCTGTTATTTTTTTTTTTTTGGTCATTGTTTCTTCTGTCCCACTGAATAAATATAATCAAATAATGAATGAGCCCAGATAATTATCCAGTATCGTTCAATGAGTCAGCTTTGTCTTTTTCAGCATAAAATGAGAAGGAGTGGGTGGGCATGAAAGAATCCAGAAACACATTGAACACACATAGGTTTGTTTCATAAGCAGTTTTCATTCATGAAAACCCCTTACCTTTTCCCTGGTCATGCAGGCATCTTTGCTGATATCAGCAAAGGTACCCCCCAAATAGGTAGGAGTTCTCTGGAGTTCTGTGGCCATTTACCACAGCAACAGGCAGGCGTAACAGCCCAAAATGTCCCCTTTTCCTTATGCCATAAAGTGGAGGAGAAGATGGGTGACAGTGTCAGTTTGTGTAGACAGTGGACTGGTTTGAAACAGAGCTGGCCCACACTAACACCAGAGCATTCTCTGATTTTTTTTCTCATAATGGTGACTTTAAACAATTTGACTGCTTGTGCCCCACTTATGTGCTGGAAATCCCTGGATGTCATTTGGTTCTCCAGGAACAACTTCTGGTCAATCTTGGGGTCATGGGCCAATGTAGACAGTTCCTGAATTACCTTTTTGACAATGTATTATGTAAGAGCTTCAGGTTACTTTTCAAACATTGCAATAAGTGTCTCAGATGAATTAATTTTAAAATAAACATTCTAAACTACAATTCTGTGTACGTATATGTAGATTTTTCATGGTATAAGGAAACTTTGTCTTCTGATCTAGTCATCCCTGATCATACAACTCATTGAAATGTTGTATCTCAATATAAATGCCCCGAATTATTTTACTGTACCTCCTACTACTGTGAACAATTGGGAAGCATCCACTGCCTCAGGATTACTTTCCTGATTCATTGAAAGAAGATTACAGACACGGACATATGACCTTTGCAATCATGGCAACCACAATAGTGACCCCATTGTTATTCCTTTAATAAATCCTTTAACTATGCATTAAATCTCCCAACAATTTCTGACAAAGCTGAGGGGACTCATGTTGTGAATCACCTTCATCTTAAGTTCCAGTAATGAATATTTTATACAGCTTATCACTGCAGTCTTGTTGTGGGTTTGCTGGGTGCTTGGTGTGCTGTTTGTCGGTTCTTATCAATATGAGGAGGTGGATAGAAAAGTTAGATATGTAGTTTTACACTTTAGCTCTATTCTATTTTCTCTTAGAAAAAGATCAAAGATTTATATTTTTGGTGAATGATGAATGAGATGATTACATTTCACAAATTTGGAGACCTTAGACCATTAACCGAATCACACAAAACTCTCCATAGCCTTTTAGTCCTACCAAGCATAGAGGAATGGATAGATATTATTAGAACAGTACACCAGGGGAAATGCCTATAAATATTCAATGTTCTTTTTATCTAATTCAGCAAACTAACACCTGTTATAGGAGTCACCTTGTCATGGGTGCTACTCAGACAATCATAATTCACTTTTTCCTTCCAGATCGTTATTTAACCTTTTGAGTCCACAGATATAAGCACACAATATATTTGTCAATGCAAAGATTTGGAAACCTGTTAGTCTTTAGGCCATTTTTGATATCTTGTCCAAACTTGACAGACCTTTCAAGAGAGTTTGGTGAAATAAACAAGTTTTTATTTGTCTTTGACCACAAATTCTACATTTGTTTTAAGTAGTATGCATTATCTTACAAGGTACAAAAATCCCAGAGAGAGAGAGAGAGACAGAGAGAGAGAGAGAGAATGTGACATGAAAACAACAAAAGCACAACAAAGCAATAACACCAAAGTTTGTCAAAACCAAACATGATTTTTCTGGGGACAAAATAAACAAATCCTCTGCCAATCAGCTACCAGAAATAGGATGTCATTTGGCAGGTAGCATGGGGAGAATTTAAGAGTTTGGTGTATACCTTGGCAGTCATTTGGTAAAGGGTGGAATTCTAGGATGCCTTCTACAAGACCGGATGCTGATCTGGGATTTTTGGCTCTCATTGATAAGGCCCTGGGACTTGGGTAGGAGTACCTTCCAGTAAGTGGCTGACTGGTGAGCAAGCCAGCTATTGAATATCCTTGAAGCTTGAGTGTTGCATCAAAGGGAAGACTGAAATAATGGTCTAGAGCGAACACCTGGTCTCATCCATTTCCCCTCTTTTGTTCCTTTTAGTTTTAATCAACTTAAATAGGATATAGATCAAATAAAGTGGCCGTAATATAACCCATTTATCTATGTCAATCTTCCATGAATCTCCTATGAATCTCCTTGTGGAGAGAAAAAGTGGGAGTATAAATAAATATAATGCTGATGATGATGATGATGATGATAATTTAAAATCAATGTCTATTACCATTGTAGTTGCTCATGCAAGGTGACAGATGCACCAACCCCTTCACAAAGTACAAGACACAGACAGGTTGGGTTAAGAAAGACCACAACTTATTTATTGATTACAGCTGAAATAAGATTAGCAAACACACATGCTGGTCTAACAACACTGGGGAGGAGCCTCTGGTCAGGATCCAGATGCCATGTCCAAGTTTAAAAAATGGCACAAGTGAAGAGAGGGTGTAGTGCAGACTCCTGTTCAATGCCACTCCAAGCTCCCTGTGTCAACACATTCCCCAATACACAAAAGGATGATCCCTCACATGAGGGAGAACTAGCCAGAATAGGATCCAGGGCCCATGCTAACCTCCCCCTTGTGACAATGAATAATACAGCCTGAGAACAACAGCAATTAAATGGAAACAGGGAGGTTGGGGGAAAGCTCAAAGGTAACTGAGCAAAGGGAGCTGCCAGGCCTACTTATATACTCAGGAGGCAGACCTGAGTGAAGAGGTCTTCAGTCAGGTCCACCTCCTCTGGCTAATCAGATTGCACCAGGAGGCTCAGCCTGATTGGCTGATTATTCTACATGCTCCTAAAAGTGCATAGAGTGCTGAGACCCCTGGGAAAGAGAAGAAGGAGAAAGATGGTGTGCAGAGGAACACCCACAGCAGCAAGTTCCCTGCTCATTAATTCGGGCAGGGCATATAATTATTGATGTAATTACATCTACAATGTTTATAGGCATTCTTCCTTAAGTACACTTCTGAACTCAAATTTAGATGATCATTAAGAGGATCAAAAATCTGTTTAAAAATAAGTGGGAAAGAAAGTTAAATTCATTAATTATATTCTCATAGTACCCTGACTTGCATCATGTTAATGCACTTACTGTGCTTGGCAACTTAAATAGAAATGTTTTTTTCAAGATATAGTTATTTAGCTCAATGATTTTCAAAATGAAATAAAATTAATATTGCATTACTGACAAAAATAACATTTAACAAAACTGCTGCCAAGACTATTTTAGTGTGAAATGTATAACTTCGTATTGTACGTTTTAGACACTGTTGGGTGGTGTTATCCATTGAAATATTGTAATATTTCCTTTTATTTACAAAAGGAGGGGGAAATAACATGTTAGAAAGTCAACTTTAGAATGCACATCAAATTGACATTGTGAATAATTGAACAGGATACAATGGCACTACAACGATATCTCAAGAAACATTTCTAATATTTGTATATATGATTGCTTTTAATGTATTTTATGTATCAGTATGTTATAGGGTGTGATGTTTTTGAACTACGGTTTATGAATCTTGTTGTAAACCGGCCTGAGTCCCTCCCCGGAGGTTGAGAAGTTCTAAATAAATAAATAAATAAATAAATAAATAAGTTACTTTGATTCCCATTACATCTACAATGGGCAACCTCTCATTTTCAGTTTGCTATAATTCTTTGGACAGTACTACATGAAAACTTGCTGAGGAAATGGAAACTCCATGCTCATCAAAAGAGTTGGCAGACACTTTTGACATAAATCAGTACAGTTGGGGGTAGGATGGGTGTAAAGAGTTGCAGTGCATATATTTCCCCTACTGATTCCCTATCTTGTCTTCCAGAAGAAAGGATAATGCTGACACTGGAATGACCCATCCCTGTGGGTCATTCCCAGAATCAGAGCAGGACAGGAGAGATGATAGATCCACTGGTGTCTGTTTAAACACGAACAAGAAATAGTGCAATTGAAAGTTCCAGAATGTACTTACAGTGGACCCTGTTCCATTGCCCCAAATTCAGTGGGTGAATGATGTCACAATGATGTGAGGAAAACCTACAGTTTAGCATTTTGACAATGTAATTCTGCATCCTTTAGGATATTTTTCTAAACTGGAAAACATCCAGTTGAAAAAGAATGTGATTTAGTCACAATTACTCCTGAGTTAAGATGTCTTCTCAGGGCGAATCCAGACAGATTGTTATCACAAAAGCATCCACATTATAAAAAGCAGATGTTTTTGGAGGGCTGTCTGCACCCATCCACATGTTCAATCAGGAGTAGCCTGAGAGAATGTGAGGAGGCCCTATCACCCTGCCCCCCAAGCCCCCAGACCCTTTAGAGAAATAAAAAAATACTTACGAGCCTACAGTATTCCCTCCAAGAAGTTCTCCCAACACATATAAATGACATGCCAGGAGAGCGGGGGGGGGGGGGGGGGGGAGAGGAGCTTCTCAGAGGGAATACTGCAGGGTGGTAAGTTGTTTTTTAACTTTTCCAAAGGTTCTGGGAGCTTGGGGAGAGAGGGTGGGTGTTCCCACAGTTTACTGGGTTTATTTAGCCCGGTAAACTGTCAGAAATAGTGCATTTATCTCATGTCTTCCAATAAGGCACGGAATAAATGCACTAACAAATTAATTAGCTACAAACCAAGGTATTCCTGGTTTGTAGTGAATTAAGGTGGGACTGCCCAGAAGTTTCCGCAATAAAGGGGCATTCTGGACGGGCCCACAGCTGTGTAAATAATCTTTCAGATGACTGTTTTTCAATCGTTGCCTCATTGGCCTTGAGGCTCTGAGCCTTTTCTAGTTTGTCAACTCTTTCTTGAAAGTGCAATGAGATGGCTGTAGCCGAATGTGATACTTAGTTTAAAGCAATCCCATGTGCTTCTTTTTCACTGTAGGGAACAGCTTTTCAGGGAAGAATTGAAGCGTAGTACTCTATGTGAATCTACACTTCTTCAGCCTCTCTCTCTGTCTCAAGTACAGTACATAGTATGTTATTTGTATTCCAAAAATGGGGAAAAAAAAAACATCTAAAATACTTCTGACCCAAGCATTTTGGATAAGTAAAGTTCCACCTGAAGTTGGAATGGCAAGAACATCATTATCATCAACTGCCTTTTCTTATCAGATTTCTTTTTCATTGATGGAAATAGGTTTCTAGGGAATCTACAGCGAGGTGTCTGCACTATAAATAACTTGTATATTCTAGATGAATTTATTGCCTAAGGAGCAATAATGTGGTGCCCTATTAAATTGCTTTTTAATTTTTATCTCTATTTTTGCTCATTTAGATTGATGCTAAATTAATTCCATAGGTTTATTATAAAGGGATTAAACTTTTTCTCTCTCTTCAATTGTTGAATCCCTCGTGGTGGTTTTTCTTAAAACTCATCAGTGAAATCTTCCTCCTTACCTACTTCTTTCTCTCCCTCTATCCCTCCCCCCTCCCCTTGTTGGTGCCCTCTTATTAGAATACCACCACTCGTAACTGATTAGCACTCAATTTATCTATCATCGGCCTACCTACCTACCTACCTATTATAAAAATGAATTCATAAGTTGATTTGATTGAGTTAAATCATTACATAAACTCATGGAGTTGGAAGAGACCACAAGAACCACCCAGTCCAACCCCTTGCCATGCAGAAACATTGTTGCCAAACTTTTTCACAGTCACCACTCTATTAATGCACAATGTTTTTGTATATTTCATATTTGGGGGTATTGTGAAGCAAAGCGGTACATAGGAGAGATGGCAGATCCACTGGTGGCTGTTTAAACAAGAACACGAAATAGTACAATTGGAAGTTCCAAAATGTACCAACAGTGGGCTCTGTTCTGTTTCATGATGTTATAGAGCAATTTAAAACAGCAGTGGATACTGAGATCCAAGCCACTGTGGGTTAAGCCTGGTGAGAAAGAGAAGCCAATATTCCAGAATAAATCTCACCAAGTTGAAGCAGAAGCCACTGAGGTATTTATTTAATTTCAGCTGAAAGTGATGAAAGCTTGTGGTAGCCCATTAAAATGTAGTTGAGATATATAACACAGTAAAACATGCACTTTGATACAATTTTCACGTTCAAAATTCCCACCGCCCCCAGCTGGACCTGGCTTGGCCGTAGTTAGCCAAGCCTGGATGATGTCAATGGGGTCTCTTTGCGGCACACCCCAGGCAGGCTTCATAGAATCATAGAGTTGGAAGAGACATCGTGGGCCATACAGACCAAACCCCTGCTAAGAAGCAGGAAAATCATATTCAAAGCATCCCCGACAGATGGTCATCCAGCCTCTGTTTAAAGGCCTCCAAAGAAGGAGCCTCCACCACACTCTGGAGCAGAGTTCCAGTTTCTAGGGCAGCAGAAAACAAACTTACTCCCTCCTCCCTATGACTTCCCCTCACATATTTATACATGGCTATCATGTCTCCTTTCAGCCTTCTCTTCTTGGCTAAACATGCCCAGCTCTTTAAGCCACTCCTCATAGGACTTGTTCTCCAAATCCTTGATCATTTTAGTTGCCCTCCTCTGGACACATTCCAGCCTGTCAGCATCTCCCTTCAATTGTAGTGCCCAGAATTGAACACAGTATTCCAGGTGGGGTCTAACCAAGACAGACTTTCCTAGATCTAAACACTATACTTCTATTGATGCAGGCCAAAATCCTGTTGATTTTTTTTTTTTGCCGTCGTAAAATGTACATTTGTAACTATTGATGTAGATTTCCCTCTGTCCAATGGTTGGAGATGGGGCTGGCAGGTCTTAGAACAATGGATGAGATGATGACTGGTGATAGGATGAAATATCCCTGATATGTGGGCACAATGACCCTGATGGGTCTGCCAAAACCTTTATTGTCCCTTTTGCCAAAACCCTTATTGTCCCTGATTAAACCCAATGGCCCGACCACCAGACGTCCTTGCAGATTCCAACATAAAGTTTTGTTCATAGAAACATCAATGGCTGGGAATAACCAACAGGGGAAAATAGCCTTTCCAAAGACTTTAAGCAGCTCCTCATAGGGCTTGTTCTCCAGCATGGTTATCAGATGACTGGAAACCCCATGCTGGGATGGCAACTGTTGTATATTGTCCAAGCAGTGACACAAAGGAAGGGTGGACCATCCGGCTCCTGTTATCCTCTAAATCAACTATGTGGTATGGGTTCTATTGAGGTAGCTGAGGGATCCAATTAAATGCAAATAGTTACAAATCTTCTCAGGACAAGGAAGTGCAAGCAAAGGTCATCGCAAGACTTCAGCTTGTGACTTCTCCAATAATTTCATAAAGTGATACAAAGCATAGACAAGATTATACATATACACACATGAGGGGCTATGGTTGCAGGGGTACACAATTCTGGAGGCCTGGTCCCCACAGGTTGGAGAGGATACATACAGATGGGAATCCATGGGGCCTCAAGGGCCTCTGACCTCCCTTGCACTACCCATGGGAGAAGATAGATTAGCTGAAAGTATGGGAAATAGGAAAAGGGGAGACATAAACACAAGGGTCCCATGGGTACTAGTGGGTCCATGGGCTCTGGGGAACACACATAGGGGATTAGTAGGTAGCTGGGGATCCCTGGGGTCCCCTGGACCAACCTGAGTCCAAACATCACCATTTGGATCAACACCTTGGGAATAGATAGGGGATTATTAGTAGTAGTTGATGGGAGAGATTAAGAGAGTGGAAATGAAAGGCAAAGGGAAAAGGGAAGCAAAATGCGCTTGGGGTGTTTTTTTTGAAAGACTATCTGGTGGATGATGGTTTAGATATATGTGTGTGTATCTTGGTAGGATATATTTTAGTCATCATCAGTAAAGTTGAGTCAAAGATTATACAGAGGAGCAAGAATAGGCAGAAGACACACATTTTGGGATTTGAGGAATAATGACAGAACTATAAAATATATTATTTTCGTGGTGTTTCCCCTTTTGCTAGCCTTAGACTAGAGATACTAATTTACCTTTGTTTCTAGGTCATTGATTGGTGTGGGAAACAATTAACAGTCGTTAATTCTTGACTCTCGCTGTTTCCTTATGTCAGGGGTCCTCGAATTTTTTAAACAGAGGGCGAGGTCACAATCCCTCAAACTGTTGGAAGGCTGGATTATTATTTGGGAAAAAAAACATGAATGAGTTCCTATGCACACTGCACATATCTTCTTTGTAATGCAACCCCCCCCCTTAAAACAGTACAATAATTAAAATAAAGAACATTTTTAACAAATATAATCTTATTAGTATTTCAATGGGAAATGTGGGTTTGGTTTTGGCTGATGACATAGGATTGTTGTTGTTTTTGTGTGCTTTCAAGTCATTTCAGACTTAGGTTGACCCTGAGCAAGGGCTGGGTAAATGACCTTGGAGGGCCGTATCTGGCCCACGGGCCTTAGTTTGGGGACCGCTGGCTTAGGTAGAGCAAAGGTCAAATGCCTTTTGTACTATGGGTCCCAGAACCCTTGTTACCTATGCATACCTGCAATAAATATACAAAATATAAAATATAGAATATAAAACCTTGGTCAAATGTACACAGATTTAACATGGGAAGGGTTTTTTGTTGTAGTTGATGGTCCCTTTGCAAATTGGCCAAGACTTAAGTCTTATTATATCATTTCAGCCTCTTGTCCTTGGCAAAATTATAAGGTACCTGATTATAAATTATCTTTTATTGGGGGGGGGGGACTACATTTATCCACCCACCACTCCTATGGATATGAAATCCTGTGAATGTTCAAGTCCTGTGAGTGTGTGTGTAATTTTCAAGCTGTGGGTGATGGATTCTGTGCACAATAAGATAGTAGCAATGATGACAAAGTTATATTTGGCCATAATTTGAGATGATGGTGACGATGATGACGGCGATGATTTGTATAGAATCATTCAAATAAAAATATTATGAGAATGCGTGTTTTTTCTTATTCATTCCTCTCCCCAAATCTGAAGACCATTGATAAGCAACTTTAAATAAGCATTTGGTGTACTTTAGGGTTTCACATCTAGAGTTCATTCTTGGTGTTTTCTGACAACAAAAGGTATTTAAGGAGGTCTGTGATAAAGAAAACGTTAAAGACCATTGGTGTAGTACAGTGGTTCTTGACCTGTGTGCTGCAAACCAACAGTGGGCTGTGAGGACAAAAATCTGGTCCGTGAGCCTCCTTCCTCTTTATTTTATTTTATTTTTGCTCCTTTCACACCACCTGCAACTCCTTTTCTGTCGTTAACCATGGCATATGTTCTGTATCAGAAACTAGAGCTGATGTGGTCTATCCAATGCAATTTTCTAAATCAGCACCACAATCTGAATCCAAAGTTGACCAAAAACTGATTCATAACCTTTTTGGTACTAATGTTGGAGAGAGGTCCCTGTTCAAGTAGTCCCTGATCAAAGTGGTCCTTGGTCAAAGCGGTCCCTGGTCAAAAAAAGTAGAAGATCTGAGAAGGGGTGTTCATTCAGGTGACCACTGTCTGCAATATAGATTTAGGTAAAAAATCCCTATGAATAGAAGAAAAGGTTAGACTGGTTCAAGATGCCTCCTGCCTCCCACTCATCTATGAGTGTTGGAAATTACATCTCCTGGCTGTTGTGCCTACGCTTGTGGCTATCAGCTTGCTTTGAAAGACAGTTAGATGTGGTGCAAACTAGCTTCTCACTTGTCCCTTGACTTCTCCATCCCTTTATTGGCTCTTCTGCAAGCAATACATAACCAGTAGATCAATTCTTCTGACATTGCTCAGATCTCTTATTTAAGTCAGCAGAAAAATGGTACACATAATCCTATTCTTCTATAGTCATGATAAGTTAAATTCAGCCTAATTCTGCAACCTCTTTGGCAAGTAGGAGTAACTGTGGCAGTCCTATCAAAAATGGGTTAGCACTGAGACTTTGGATAGAAATATTATTACACAATAAATGTAGAGATAAAATGCAGCAGTTTCCTGATGGAGTGCTGAAGGATTTTGCACTAATCTCATAGTATAGAAAAGTTGTCACTTTAAATGTTTTCCCTTAAAAATACAAGCAACAAAGCATTACACATCAAAATTAACAACAACAATACAATTTGCTGACTCACAACAAATGCCCTGAATTATCTTGACTTTTAAGGAAAAAGAATGAGTCCTGCTTGTCTATTTGCAGATAAAACTTATTGACAGCTGTATAATTTAATGGTCCATAAAAGCTTCCTTTGCTTTGTGTAATTGCTGAGTGTTTCACACAGTGATTATTAATAGAAAGAAATTTGCCTGCAGTGCCCTTTAGACCTTTCCCAGCCTGCCAGTCAGGAAATCTCCTGCACAGCCGAGAGACTGAAATGATCCAAACACATGGTCACCTCACATCAGCCTCCATCTACATGATTGGGTCATTAGACCTTTTTTTTAAAGCTACATGGAAGATAGCTATATCTGAAGATTCCTGCTTATTCTAAGTGTCCAGTTATGTTAATGTAATGTTTATGACTGTATAATTGCTGTTTGTTTAAACCATGATCCCATTGGATTTACCTTACTATCTTGCTGAAATTTTATTCTTTGCATATCTCCAGTACAGATAAATTTCTCTTACCCCATCAGTGTGGCTTTTTAATCAAAGGAGTACGTAGAGATTGTTCTTAAAAGAAATGCATGGAACTAATTTAAATTACTGTTGGCCCTCTGAATCCACAGATTATACCATCCATTGCTTTGTGTGATAATGTTTTTGCCATTTTATATAAAGAATGCCATTTTACTATTTAGTTGTGTATAGTGGGACTTGAGCATCTGCAGAATTGGTATCCACAGGATACCACCCTGGCTGGGATTCTTTCTCCTTATAGCCTTCAATAAGACCTGGATTAAAAAGCATCAGGTTTAAGAAACCACCCTTTCTTGGATCATTTCTTCTTATAGCCTTCAATAAGACCTGGATAAAACACGCCACAGTTAAGAAATGACCCTTTCTGGGATCGTTTGCCCTCAACACTTTTTCAATGAAGCTAAGTTAAACACTTATTTCAATGGGACTCACACCACCTGAAGGAGATTTGCCATTCTTTTAAAAAGATATAAATTACCTCCTGAGTTTATGGTGGCTTTAGAATTGTAAGATACTTCTGCCCCACATTTGAAGCTTGCATTGTGTGGAGGGGTACCATCAGTGGTAGTTTAAGTGTGTAGAAAGTACACTGCTTTTTTATTGCTATTTGCATCAAAAAGCAAGCCAAGGCATGCAAAGCTGTGAGCGGTGCTGAGAATTTAGATCACTGATCTGCCTATCCCAGAAGCCTGCTCGCATTAAAAATGTAAGCCCAGCTTGGCTAAAAGACACATTATGGCTTTCTCCTGTTCTGATTGGCTCAGCTGGCAGTGCTCACAAGGAAACTCATGTGCCCATATGTGGCTGCCTCTCCACGCTCCACATGTAGCCAAAAGAAACCAAAAGCAGTCAATTTTGGCAGCCAAGTCTGCTGTGGTCAGAAAAAAATTGGTGGCGGAGCCTATTCTGTGACAGTTGGCCAAACCAGCCACACCAGCTGGAGCCTGTTTTTCAAAACAGATCCATGCACAGCCCTAATATCCACCCTCTCTCAAGTTATTTTTCAGCTGAGAAATGGCAAAATGATTAACAGAAATGACATGACATCACTTCTGATTCATTTTTTTACAATAATCTTTATTGAGGATTTTCAATAAAAACAAGAAACACCTTGTATTCTATATAAAACAAGAGAAAAAACACAAAAAATAATACAAAAACAAAAAAGAAACGAGAGAAGATAAAAGAAAAGAGAAGAGAAAAAGAAAGAAAGGAAGGAAGGAAGGAAGGAAGGAGATAAAATAAAAAAATAGTGAGTGGTAGCAATATGTATAGATTTTGTTGACCTCCTGGGTATCTTCCAAGTGGTTTTTTCCTCTTCTTGTGTCTATATTTTTTCTTCTATCTTCTCTCTTCCTCCTATATCAGTATATTTCTGTTATTTTGTTCCATATAGTCTGTCACTTTTGTCCAATCAGTTTCTCTTATCGTGTTTCCCTTATTTTTCGATATTAAACATGTTAGTCTGTCCGTATTTCTGATTTCTGTGATCTTCCCTATCCAATCATCTATTTCTGGGATCTCTTCCTTTTTCCAAATCTTTGTGTAGTAAATTCTTGCACCTGTAGTTAGTAGGAAGAGGAGTTTATCGGTATTTTTTATCTAAATTCTGATATATTATCCCTAGCAGAAATATCCCTGATTTTAATGGTATTCTAATACTTAAAATTTCCTGTAATGTGTCATGAATTTTTTTCCAATATCTTTTAGATTTCTCACATGACCACCACATGTGGAAGTATGATCCTTCTGCCTTTTCACATTTCCAGCACTTCATATTCATGTTTTTATAACATTTTCCTAATTTCTTTGGTATCATGTACCACCTATGTGCTACCTTAATCCAATTTTCTTTCAAGTCTGTTGCATATGTATATTTAATCTTTGTTTTCCCAATTTTTCCCATTCTTCTTTTTTTATTGTTCTTCCGATATTTTCTTCCCATCTTTTCATATTTTTTCCTCCCCTTTCTCTGTGCTCCACTCCAATAATTTCTTATAGATCTTCATTATCATCTTTCGTTCTGATTTCATATTATTTCCCAGAAGGTATCTTGTTCTTGAAATCCAATTTCTTTATCTTTCTTGAAGCATTCTTTTATTTGTCTGTACTGATACCATATTTTTTCATTTATCATATTCATTTCTTGTTGTGTCTTTAATATCATCACACCGTCTTCCTTCTTTAATAATTATTTATATTTTGGCCAGTTATTCCAGCCCATTACCCTCCTTTGTGTGGCTTCCAATGGAGATATCCATAATGGAGTTTTCTCACATATTTTAATTTTATATTTTTGCCAAATTTTTAGGATGGCTGATCTAACAAAATGGTTTCCATTTTTTTTTCCTTTTTTGAACCCTGGTACCAAACGTAATGATGCCACCCAGCCCTTAGGTCTATTCCTTCCAAATTTAATAGGTTTTCTTTTTTTAATTCTGCCCAATCTTTTGACCCCATTAATGCACTAGCTTCGAAATACTATAATTTTAAGTCCGGTGTCGCTAATCCTCCCTTTCTTGTTTCATCTGTCATGTTTTTGAAGTTTATTCTTGGGCTTTTACCCTGCCAAATATATCTCATAATATCCCTGTTCCAATCTTAGTAAGTTTTGGTTTCTTATTATTGGAAGATTTTTAAAAAGGAAGATCATTTTTGTAAATACTTTCATTTTCACACTCACAATTCTCCCCAATAGCGATAAATTTAATTTTTTCCAATTTTCTAGATCTTTTATTTATTTATTTCCGTCCTTCAATATAATTATTTTGAAGTAATTATAAATTCTTCTATGTCAATATTATTCCTAAATATTTTAATTTGGTGGCAATCTGAATATGCCACATCTCTTTTAGCATTTCTTGTTCTTTTCTTGTGATATTTTTCATTAGTGCTTTTGTTTTTTCCATGTTGCTGTTCATTCATTCAGTTGTCTCCGACTCTTCGTGATCTCACGGACCAGCCCACGCCAGAGCTCCCTGTCGGCCGTCACTACCCCCAGCTCCTTCAAGGTCAGTCCAGTCACTTCAAGGATGCCATTCATCTTGCCCTTGGTCGGCCCCTCTTCCATTTACCTTCCACTTTCCCCAACATAATTGTCTTCTCCAGGCTTTGCTGTCTCCTCATGATGTGGCCAAAGTACTTCAACTTTGTCTCTAGTATCCTTCCCTCCAATGAGCAATTGGGCTTTATTTCCTGGAGGATGGACTGGTTGGATCTTCTCGCAGTCCAAGGCACTCTCAGAACTTCCCTCCAGCACCACAGTTCAAAAGCATCTATCTTCCTTTGCTCAGCCTTCCCTAAGGTCCGGCTCTCACATCCGTAGGTTACTACGTAGGTTTTTTCCATATTTATCTTAAATCCCGCAACTTCACCAAATTCTTTTATTGTCTTTATCTATTTTCCTAGGTTTTTTCCAGTTCTTCTATAATACAAATGAATCACTTCTGATTCGTGACTATGATTTTTTGCAGCCCCATAGGAATTATAGGAATCAAAATGCAGATCAACAGAGTCTATATGGGCTTCCAGAATAAGGGCTAGCTTCCAGACCTGTAAAATCACTCATTCATGTTCTAGTGCAGGGATCCTCAAACTAAGGCCCAGGGGCCGGATGCGGCCCTCCAAGGTCCTTTACCCGGCCCTCACTCAGGATCAACCTAAGTCTGAAATGACTTGAAAGCACACCACCACCACAACAACAGCAATCATATCTTCTCAGCCAAAAGCAGGCCCACGCTTCCCATTGAAATACTAATAAGTTTATATTTGTTAAAATTGTTCTTCATGTTAATTATTGTATTGTTTTAAAGTGTTTTTCCACTACAAATAAGATGTGTGCAGTGTGCATAGGAATTCATTCATGTTTTTTTCAAATTATAATCCGGCCCTCCAACAGTTTGAAGGACTATGACCTGGCCCTCTGTTTAAAAAGTTTGAGGACCCCTGTTCTAGTGTCAAACTGAAGCATAGAGAAGCATCGTTGTCTCTACTCCCCATTGACCTGACTGGACAAACAGTAGAAAATGAACTGTTTTACTACTAAAGTTAATGTAGAAGCAAACAGCTTTTATTTGTATAGTTCACAGTTGGTACAACCAGAGGCTATACTGTGAATCTTTGGAAGAGTTATTGTGCCTGTAATAGAAGCATATTAAATAAATATATGTTACATAAAAACCTTTTACTGATAAGACATCTGGTTCAAGGAGGTGTTTCCCAAGACAATTCAGTCAGTGATGAATTGTTTGTCTTGTGGACAGAACTGATATGTACTAGCTCATTAAAAGTTAAAACTGAGCTCATTAAGAACAAGTACCATGTCCACCTCATTTATTCAGTTTATTATACTGTAACTTTATTTTGCCACAGAAGGTAGGTTTTGTTACAAAAAGAAAATAGGTTCGTAGACAATGAACTTAGATTTAGTCTACTATTTGCTATCCTTTTAATAAGTCCTTGTTAATGGCATCAGACACTGTGACCCCATTTCTGATAATCTATATATTTGCATTGTGTATTCTCTTCTCAGTCCATATTTACACAGCAACCACATTATTGGGTGAGAGGAAACATGAGGAATCTCTCCGAAGACTTGTCATTACTCTCCCTGTGAAGATGTGGGTTTTCAAGTAAGCCATCCATGTCACTTAGAAACATATCCAGAGAAGAAGGAGGATACCTATGAGGTTTTTTGTAGGCTGAAAGAGACATTGGTGTTGGTGGCAGTAACATGTTCCTACTCATGACTGTGCATGGGATGTTTGAGTAGTCAGGTAGGGGCAAGGGAATGGACAACATAAAATAGGATGAGATGAGTGGGAACAGGAATGGTGAGGCAGAAATGGGAAACTTCACTTCACTTCACTTAGGTGATCCCTCATTGTCCGAGTAGGATTGTCTTCCAAGATCGGTGTACTGGTGGTGGGTACGTAGATATCTGTGGAGCCCTATTCTTGACCTGTATGTTCTCGCACAGTGAGGGCATTGGTTTCCAGGTGGAAGGCAGTCTCAGTCAGGGGTTGGCTTGATGTACCTTCCTCCTGGCATGTTTCTCTCTTTTGCCCTCCATTCGTGCCTCTTCAAATACTACAGCACTGCTGGTCACAGCTGACCTCCATCTGGAGTGCTCAAGGGCCAGGGCTTCCTAGTTCTCAGTATCTATGTCAGAGTTTTTAAGGTTGACTTTGAGCCCATCTTTAAATCTCTTTTCCTGTTCTCCAACATTCCATTTTCCATGCTTGAGTTCGAAGTAGAGCATCTGCTTTGGGAGACAGTGGTCGGGCATTTCGACATCATGGCCGGTCCAGTGGAGTTGATGGCAGAGGACCATCGCTTCAATGCTGGTGGTCTTTGCTTCTTCCAGCATACTGACATTTGTCCACCTGTCAGAAGGGGAAATGCCCAAGGTAGTGGGAGAGAATGCAACACATCTGAGAGGAATGATCAAGAGCCCTGTTTTGAGGAAGCAAGGACTAACTAGCAGAATGCTAGTTACCACAACTACAAATCAATTCTTCGGGAGAAATCCTCAAAACGTTATTTAGCAATAATACAATAAAAAGATAAAATAATAGCAATTTCTACATTCCAAACAAGCAACTTACAAACACATTCACAAACAATAATAGATATGAATTACATTACCTTACATTGAAAAGAGTGAATTATAGTCCTGGAAGTCACAGGGAAAATATAACACTGTTCCTAATTGTTACTACAAAAGTAAGCAGGTAAGTAACTAGTTAATAAAGCAATCCTACAATGCAAGCAATAATATTTGTGCCAATTACATTTTTATAAGCATCATTCCTGTAGGCTGGCTATCTATTGCTATTGGTAAACTTTCCAAGTACTTCTATACTGACTATTTAAGTCAGTGTGGGGTTGCATCAGTCTGCAGGCATCCACAAAATGCATGCATGCTGATGCGATTTAACTTGGGGCAGCTGTGCACTGCGGTTGAAAAACAGAAGGGAAAATCCAAATCCTACAGGAGGATTCAGACTTTCTGCTGTGTTTAGGCAGTGCAGACACACCCTCTCCTGTGATTCCTATGCAGAATCAGTGGCAGTGAAGGAAATTTTCTCCACTCAAGCTCTCTTGCCAGTCACATGGTGAGGGACTGGGAAGTACAGATGCAGGAACTCAGGTTTATTCATATTTTCTCTGTTGGGAGTGAAATCAGGAGCAGAGTGTGACAATCAAGCCAATTTTTAGCCATGCCAAATTGGTTTTGGCATCATTGGGCTGTTGGCCCAGTGTTGCACCACTGAAGCAGCTCAGGGCATCCTTCTCAGGGCAACACTGCAGATGGGATCAGCATTTTTCATGCAATCTCCAATCTACATTGAGTGCCTGTGTAAACCACCCTCCATTAACTTTTAGAAAACATCTTCTTTGAGGCTGTCTTTCCATATTTGTTGCTGGGTGCTTTTAAAAACCGTTTTCAGTGTGGGTTTTTGTCTCCACACCTCCCCCTAAAACCTGGACTTTCCTGAGGGGGGTATCCCCATCCCAATCCCCCCTCCCAAATCCTTAAAGTTAAACAAAGTCTTACTGGCAGCTCAGTAAGTTTTTGTTTAATTTTAAGGTTTCGGGGGGGGGGGGGGTACCCTCTTGCTTCTCTGGGCCCATGGAGCCCAAAGAAGCAAGATGGTAAATGAGGACTGACCCCTCCCCCCCTCCCCAATAGTCCCAGGACTACCCATGCATCAATCCCCACAGGGCCAATGCCCATTAAACCTGGAGCTTTCAGGAAAGCCTGGGTCTAATGGGGTATCAGATTAATTTGATAACTAGCAGGGTCTACCTGCTTTCATAGAATCATAGAATCATAGAATCAAAGAGTTGGAAGAGACCTCATGGGCCATCCAGTCCAACCCCCTGCCAAGAAGCAGGAATATTGCATTCAAATCACCCCTGACAAATGGCCATCCAGCCTCTGCTTAAAAGCTTCCAAAGAAGGAGCCTCCACCACACTCTGGGGTAGAGAGTTCCACTGCTGAACGGCTCTCACAATCAGGAAGTTCTTCCTAATGTTCAGATGGAATCTCCTCTCTTGTAGTATGTAGCCATTGTTCCGCGTCCTAGTCTCCAAGGAAGCAGAAAACAAGCTTGCTCCCTCCTCCCTGTGGCTTCCTTTCACATATTTATACATGGCTATCATATCTCCTCTCAGCCTTCTCTTCTTCAGGCTAAACATGCCCAGTTCCCTAAGCCGCTCCTCATAGGGCTTGTTCTCCAGACCCTTGATCATTTTAGTCGCCCTCCTCTGGACACATTCCAGCTTGTCAATATCTCTCTTGAAATGTGGTGCCCAGAATTGGACACAATATTCCAGATGTGGTCTAACCAAAGCAGAATAGAGGGGTAGCATTACTTCCTTAGATCTAGACACTATGCTCCTATTGATGCAGGCCAAAATCCCATTGGCTTTTTTTGCCGCCACATCACATTGTTGGCTCGTGTTTAACTTGTTGTCCACGAGGACTCCAAGATCTTTTTCACACGTACTGCTCTCGAGCCAGGCATTGTCCCCCATTCTGTATCATTGCATTTCATTTTTTCTGCCAAAGTGGAGTATCTTGCATTTGTCACTGTTGAACTTCATTTTGTTAGTTTTGGCCCATCTCTCTAATCTGTCAAGATCATTTTGAATTCAGCTCCTGTCCTCTGGACTATTGGCTATCCCTCCCAATTTGGTGTCGTCTGCAAACTTGATGATCATGCCTTCTAGCCCTTCATCTAAGTCATGAATAAAGATGTTGAACAGGACTGGGCCCAGGACGGAACCCTGCGGCACTCCACTTGTCACTTCTTTCCAAGATGAAGAGGAAGCATTAGTGAGCACTCTCTGTGTTCATCCACTTAACCAATTACAGATCCACCTCACCGTAGTTTTGCATAGCCCACATTGGACTAGTTTCCTTGCCAGAAGGTCATGGGGGACCTTGTCGAAGGCCTTACTGAAATCCAGGCCTTCGACAAGGTCCCCCATGACCTGCTTTGACCCAAATTAATTTGCTTTTATCTGTGACATTGTTTGAATGCCTCAGGCAAAAGTCCAACAGGCCCCACATTTTGGGGGCTGTCCGGAAGCACACTCAATCATACATTACTACCTCACTACCTCTGAGGATGCTTGCCATAGATGCAGGAAAGAATGCCTCTAGACCATGGACATATAGCCTGAAAAAACCTACAACAACTCAATCATACATTGTTTTTTCCCATTTCAGTATCTTGACTTTAATCACTGTGGTCCGCTCTATTCCAAAGCCATTTATTCTATGATCTGTTTAGGATTATAGGTTGCCTGCCACAGATGTGGATGCCTGCCACAGATGTGGATGCCTGCCACAGATGCAGGCAAAAAGTCAGGAGAGAATGCTTCTAGAATACGGCCATACAGCCCAAAAAACCTACAATAACCCAGTGATTCCAGCCATGAAAGCCTTTGACAATATAGTTATGTCCCACCCACCCCAAAAGTTGACTCAGCATTGTCTATAGTCCTTTCAAATCCTAGAGTCAAAACAATTAACAAGGATTAGAATTACCTTTTATGTTTCTGAAGATTATAAGATATACTTTTGAGATATGGTTTAAGAATGTTGTTTTATTGTTTTTAAAAAATAATAATACTTGTTTTAAAATAAACACAGATATTGCAAATCACTTAGCATCATTCTATCCTTAATACTGTACATGATGCTCATGTTATTTAGATGGGAATATCTAATATTATTGTTTTTATTTGGCTGCATGGATGCAATAATGTGAGCTAACAAAGGGCTAACTTAGAGCAAGAATTAATGTTCTCTCTTTTTTAAGAGTCATATCTATGATAATGAGAAACTCAGTCTATACTTCTGCTTACATACAGCTAAGCAAGACAAGAAAAGTCTGCATTTATTGAACTGACCACAGACAAACAGGCATTCAATGTATAGGAGATTTTTAAAATAAATAAATAAATAAATGATTTTAGAGCCTTACTCTGACATTTGTAGGGATTGCCCCAGCTAATGAATGGTAGTATTTATCACCAGGGCACACAACTATGTTGTAAGCATTCTCTAGGTCACCCATTGTCAAGGCTAAATCTCATGTTTATTCATTTGCTACAGAAAATCTGTTTGCAAAAAGCTCAAGGGCACAATACTCCAGGATATTCTCTTACGCTATGTCATTGTAATTAATAGCATTGCTGTGTGGTTTCCAAGGCATGAGAAAATTACACAAAGAACTTCCTTCTATGCTGAAGACTCCTCCATTATCTTAATGCTTGTTTCTTCCGTGGCTCTTCAAAGCCAATTTATCTTTAGTTTAATTCATTGCTTTATTTGATGGTCAGTTCAAAAAAGGATGTTGGGCCATTTTGCCCTGCCAACATTGCTTCCCAGGCATGCCAAGGGAGAGACTATCCTATCTTTTGGAAGCAGGCTGTTAAAAATGACATAATATCAATGAAGCTTCTGAATGCACCTAAAACATGCAGTTATGCTATTTAATTAAATGGCATGCACTTACAAAATAGTAAGTCTCCATGAACTCAGTGGAAATTATTTCTTCACAAATAATCTATGCAAAAGATTCTCTAGTTTAGTGTTTCTCAACCTGGGGGCTGGGACCCCTGGGTGGTTGTAAGGGGGTGTCAGAGGGGTCACCCAAGACCATCAGAACACACAGTATTTTCTGTTAGTCATGGGGATTCTGTATGGGAAGTTTGGCCCGATTCTATCGTTGGTGGGGTTCACAATGTTCTTTGATTGTAGGTGAACTATAAATCCCAGCAATTACAACTCCCAAATGTCAATGTCTATTTTCCCCAAACTCCATCAGTATGCACATTTGAACATATTGAATATTCATGCCAAGTTTGGTCCAGATCCATCTTTGTTTTGAGTCCACAGTGCTCTCATGATGTAGGTAAACTAAAACTCAATGCCCACCAAATACTTCCAGTATTTTCTGTTGTTTGTGGGGGTTCTATGCTCCAAATTTGGTTCAATTCCATCGTTGGTGGAGTTCAGAATGCTCTTTGATTGTAGGTGAACTATAAATCCCTGCAATTACAACTCCCAAATGACAAAATCAATCCCCCCTCCACCCCACCAGTATTCAAATTTGGGCATATGGGGTATTTGTGTCAAATTTGGTCCAGTGAATGAAAATACATCCCGCATATAAAATATTATTTACATTAGGATTCATAACAGTAGCAAAATTACAGTTAAGAAGTAGCAGCGACAATAATTTTATGGTTGAGGGTCACCACAACATGAGGAACTGTATTAAAGGGTTGTGGCATTAGGAAGGTTGGCAACCACTGCTCTAGCTAGTTTTCTAATGCCTACAACATCTGATCAGATTTTTAGGACCTCATCACATTGAGATCCTCAAGTCAGGTAACAGCAGGGGATATGCCAGGCAGTGTAATGAATCTGTGGGGCAGCAGGGGAAACTGTTGCCCCGCATTGCCTGCATCACTGCTTTTCCCATCACACAGGGTAAAGTCTTGTCACCTAACTTCCCCTAGTGCTGGTCCTGTTATAACTGATAAGAACATGGGAAGCAACCCATCTTCTCTGGCCTCCATGCTAAGACACTTCCAAGATAGAGCCAGGATGGAGCCCCACTGGAAATAGCGCTACATCATGTGATGGGCTCTAAAGGGTTCCTTTCTGACTCTGTCCTGAAAGTATCCTAGGATGGGCCCCAAGGCTAATGTGATGAGGTCCTTAGAGTGATCTCTTGCTCAAGTTCTATGACCCTTAACCTGATAAAGATTTCTGAACCCCTCAAAAGGTTGCACATTTTATTAATAAGTTAATGATTGTAATAATGCCAGTATCCAGCTATGACATTTGGCAATCTTGTGGTCTCAATGAGTTGATTATTTATAATTGTTATTGTTATTATCATTGCCTTAAAAGGGGCCATCACTTGACGTGTAGAGTGACACTGGCCAGAGAAGAGAGGATGGAAAGGAAGGAGTGATTTTTCCTTTTTCCCCTCCCTTCTTCTGCATCAGTCTAGTGCTCAAGCCAGCATTGCTACATGAGCTGAATGACAACCACAAGCAATTCATGCCCAGTGGTCCCCACTAAGCTGAGAAAAATGAGAGGATGGTAGGGGTGGCCGACCAGCAGCACTGAACCAAGTTTGGTGCTGCTGAGCTGCGCTGACTGCTACCCGTTGCTAAGCCAGCTTAATACCACATAGTGCATATAATACATTTCTAATGCTCAAATATTTAGCAGCTGGAGAAACAATAGACTTAATGGTAATTGCCAGTTTAGTGCAAAGTTAGTTTGTGATAATTGAGTTAATTTATGCTGTATTGTTCATATTGTGGTACATGGATAGCTTGTTTAGGGGAAACAGCTGCTACAAAAATGTTTACATTTGGTTAATATGTGTAAAATCCTTTCATCATATAATGCATATCCCAGTTTCTTTCACCTGATATTCTTGCCATTATTATATATTCATTAATTATTCTATGATTCTAATATTAAGTTTATCATATTAGTGAACTATCCATTCATACTGTATATAGAAAGAACATGCTTAGCTTAAGAGCTTTGCAGCTGTGTTTCACCATTGAGCTTATTAAAACTAAGGATAGGGAAGAAATTCATGTGGTGCACATTTTAAAATGAATCTAACTAATCTGCATTTTGCAAAGGAATACATGAACCAAAACAGAATTATCTTAGGACTTTTGCATTTCTACAAATTTCTAGATGCTCCTTTACACTTAGAGTTGTGCACAAAAGTGCATACTTTAAGAAGAAAAACAGTAAAAACACAAATGTTCAAGCACACCAAAATTATTTTTAAAATAATCCAAAATGGTGGATGGAAAAATGTGAAACAAATTCATCCATTCATCTCTAAATTAAGATTAAATATCAAATGATGCACCTATCAAATATTTTCATTTTTTTTTAATATATTGTAATAAGTTCAGTATTCACACAGGCTGCCACTTTATTATTCCTGATGAAATTTCAGAAGCATTTTGGTATGCTTGAACATTTCTATTCATTTTACTGCTTTTTTTCTTAAAGTAAGCAAGCTTTTTGGGTACATTTGGGAGAGTAGAACAATGCCTTAAAATTTGGAGAACTGCAAAAGAAAATTGTGTTCTGGTTCATGCATTGCTGGTTCATGCATCATGTAAGGCTTTCCCTTACACCTGCACAGATTGGCACTCCCTTTCTCCTACTGCAGCACCCTAAACCTCCCCCCTTCCACCAATTTACCATATAATCTCTAAAGCCTCCCTGTACAGCTATTCTGTGCCTTGCGTAGGACAGACAGGAGGAGGTTCTGGCTATGCCCCTGTAGCCAGACATGAAATGATAACAGCAGCATTGAGGACCATGACAAATTTCAGTGCTGATGACTATGGAGGCATCTGCTTATGGAGATATAGCCAGATGCTTCTCTCATCCTGCCTGTTCCTTTTGATACATGGGATGGTCAAGTAAGGATCTTAAGAAGTTGCATGGTAAGCCCAAGGAGGCGATTATGGCTCAGCCGAATGTAGATGTGTGGCTCAGCCTAGTGTAGGCTAGGCTGATTGCTAGCTCACTGTGGTGTTACAGAAGCTCCATTTACACTACTACACAATGCAGCTCCAAACTGCATTATATGGTCACTGTAGACTCATAAAAGCCCCTGGTGGTTCAGTAGGTTAAATCACTGAGCTCCTGAGCTTGTTAACCAAAAAACTGCAGGCTCAAATCCGAGGAGCGGCATGAGCCCCCGCTGTCAGCCCCAGCTTCTGCCAACCTAGCAATTCAAAAACTTGCAAATATTCAAAAACTTGCAAATCAATAGGTACCGCTGCAGCGGGAAGGTAATGCTAGCCACATGACCTTGGAGATGTCTACAGACAACATCGGTTCTTCGGCTTAGAAATGGAGATGAGCACCATCCCCTAGAGTTGGACACAACTGGACTTAATGTCAGGGGAAACCCTTTACCTTTATCTACATAGACTCACATGATTCACTTTAACGGCATTGAACTAAATAATGTAAGTATAGATAGGGTCACCTATTGCAAATTGTACGTGAAACCTCACTGCTTTTGATGCAGCTTCTGAAGCAAAGAGAAAGTATATTAAAACTAACAAAAGCACAATGAAACAGGTGCACATCTCTCTGTCTCTAATGAAAGAGAAGCCTGCATTTTTCACTCAAACCTATGGGGGCTAAAATCTCCTGCAAACAGCTGCTTAGTGCTGCTCTGTTCTGAACTAGTCCAATTGCTTCCTCCCAAGAGGGTAACTGGCAATCCCCAGATCGCTTATGAGCCTGGTTTCCAGCATCCGATAGCAGCATGAAGGCTTTTGACTGTATAAGTGAACAGACTTGAGGGAGCTGGTATTATGAATTCTTTGGGGAAGCTTCACTTATACCACTTTTCAATGCAACAGAAAAACAGCTCTTTTTCTCTCTGCATCTGTTAGCCAAAGAATGGGGCACCTCCCACACATACAGTTTTGACTGAAAGCTTTTAAAGACAGGAAAAGCATCTTCAGGACTTCCCTAGAAATAAAGACTGAGGGCAGAGATGTCAAGACTAGAATCCAAGAGTCTTGTAGATTGAGAAACAATCACGATACTGAGCCGCACAGTAGTCCTGTAGATTTTTTTGTCAAGTACAAAATACAGGAGTCAAAGTATAAAATATCAGAGGGCCATTGCAAACTAAATGTGAAATATCAGAGGGTGACCATAGGTTACTTACTTTCTTTTCCATTATTAATTCATTAAGCTTTTTGTCCTAATTAAAGGCTCTACTGTGCTCCAAAGGCAACTCATTACAATTTTTTTTAGAGAAAGTTATGCCATCAATCCAGCATTAATCCTGCCTATGGTAGATCCATTGAAATCACCCAAACAAGATCTAGTTGTAATTGATAAGCCCCATTCATTTCAATGGGCTGAAACTCTTGCTAGACCTACTATGGTAGTTATCACTTTCTGCTACTAATGTCTCATTGATTGAAATGTATCTACACTAGTTTGGGAAAACATTAGATTAATCTCAATTCAAAGACAATAAGACCATAAGATAGGAAGCTAAACACCATAACTAACTAAAGGCCTTAGCAATCCACATAAGTCGGAGTGGGCAGCTGAGCAAGGGCCGAAAAAAGAAGTCAATTTTGTCAGAAATATATTAGCGGAAGTGAAGGGCTTTTTGGTGACTGTGGCATCTTTGGGCATCACAAGTAGGGCCACATGTGAGATATATGTGAGCTAGAGATAGCTAATGCTCCAGAGGATAGGATCAGATTGCAAAATGACTGTAACGGATTAGAGAGCTCGGCCAAAACTAACAAAATGCATTTCAACAAGGACGAATGTAAGATGCTACACTAGAAAAAATGAAATGTAGAAAAAATGAAATGTAAAGATACAGAATGGGTGATGCCTGACTCGACAACAGATCTTGGAATCTTCATGGACAACAAGTTGAACATGAGCCAAAAGTGTGATGCAGCAGCTTAAAAAGCCAATGGGATTTTGGACTGCTATAAAAGCAGTCTAGATTGAGGGAAGTCATGGTGACTCTCTGTTCTGTTTGGTTAGACCTCACATGGAATACTGCCCAATTCTGGGCACCACAATTTAAGAGAGATATTGACAAGCTGGAAGGTTTTCTGGGGAAGGTGACTACAATGATCAAAGCTTTGAAGACCATTAATCCCAACGAGATTCATGGTCTTCCATACTAAGTTCTTTAAGAGAAGCATCTTAAAGAACTTAGTATGTTTAGCTTGTAGAAGAGAAGGTTGAGAGGAGACATGATACCCATGTATGTGAAATGATGCTATATGAAGAGGGAGCAGGTTTGTTTTCTGTTGCCCTGGAAACAAGCACTGGGAGCAATGGGTTCCAATTACAGGAAAGGAGATTCCACTTGAACATTAGGAAGAACTTCCTGACTGTAAGAGCTGTTCAGCAGTGGAACTCTCTGCCTTGGAGTGTAGTGGAAGCTTCTTCCTTTGAAGCTTTTAAACAGAGGCTGGGTCACTAACTGTCAGGAAAAGATTATAAAGCTCAGTAAAGTGGAAGGCAATAGGAAATGTGGGAAACTGTGGCCTTAATCAATTTATTCAATCAAGGAAGCCATAGATCTGAGTTTGTAAGACCTGAGCAAGGCAGTTGATTACTAAGGCTCTTGGAGATCTCTCATTCATATACTGATCATAAGTTGAACTTGAGTTGATAAGAAATAGCACTAATATGCTGAAACACCTAACCAGTATTCAATCTTCATTCCTTTTCCTTACCTGTAATGGAAGTATGTGACATAAAGTTATCTCATTGTGTATAGTGATATGTGTTGAATGTATTTAATGACATCAAGAGCTTCTTCATATTACTAAATTTTACAGAGAGGCAAAGATAGGCATGTCCCTCATAGAATACTTCAGTTCTTGACAGCAGCCATCGTGTTTAGTTTTATTCAAATTCAATCTCAGGAAAATTGATTCTCATTGGAATTTAGAATTCAAAAATTGGCAAAAGTTCATTTATTGCTGCTTTCATCTCAACATTCATTATAAAAGATTCTAAAACACCTTTGTCTTCTTTAAGATAGTCAAATAACTAGGCATCTGGATGATTCTCCTCAGAACTTGACATTTAAGAAACTATTTTAAGCTTTACTTGGAACTTACTTTTCAATGCAAAGACAGGAGATGTAATAAGTAATGACATGACTTTTAGGACATAAATAGCCCCTTTCTTTCATCACAGAGTGACCTCAGAGAGCCTAGATATACCTATGTTTGAATGGTGCTGCTTCGGATGAGCCAATTTCCAAAGAATTGTATTTTTGAAGTGGTCCTCTCAATTTAACACCAAAGCTATTCTGAGCCTGCCCTGAAACTGTTGCTATAAATTTATGTAATTCTTTCTGAATAAATGGTGCTTTGTACTGTATATCAGTGACAATGACTTTCAGTTCTCAATGTTATACTATATGGAAAAAGGAGAAAGAGGAGAAAAAGAGGCTTTTGAAGTCTTAGAACTGTGCTAACATCATTGACCCCACTCTGTAGTTGCCTTATATGAAAAGATAAACAGCTCTTTCCCAATCACCTTCCCTGAACAATAGAATGATTTTAGATACAATACTACTCTTTAGGTTTTATTTCATCAGAAGCTTTGAAAAGCTGCCACAGCTAAATTTGGTCTTAAAGGGAGAAAAGAAGGGAGAGCTGTATAATCCCTATAGAAATCAAGGTATGTTTGTATATTGGTTGCTTGGTTTGTACCTCAAAGGCATGGCTGTGATGGATCTGGACCAAACTTGGCACACATACCCTTCAATACCCAACTTCAAATAATTATGGGGTTGCAACTCCACAATCAATCCCTTTAGGGACCAGAGCTGAGAAAAGAAAGGGAACAAATTGAATTGGTTTCTACTAGGTGGCCTTAGTTGAAGTCACATGTATGCTGTTTGAGGACTAGAGTACTTGGGGATGGCATGGGCCCTGTAGCAATGCGGCTGCTTGCAAGTGGGCCAGGTCTCTTTTTGGTCACTGCTTGAGGTGTAGGAGGGGTTCATGAGGCAAAAATGGGAGGAGTCTGATCCAGCTATTGGCCTACCCAGTGCTTGACTTATGGAGGGGCCAAGTCAGACTCCTGCTCTGTGCCTATATGGCACAGCTGGAGACCCTCACAGTCCCAATTTCACCCACCACCACCACTGGGAAAATAAGAGAAGGAAGGAAAGTAGGAAAGGTGTATAAGGGAGAAGAAAGAAGAAGAAAGATAAAAGTGAAGGGAAATGGGAAGGAGAAAGAGAATGAGGTAAGAAACAAAAAGAAGGAAAGAGAAAGAAAATTAAGAAACAAAGACAAAACAGGGAGGAGGGGTAAGATGGAGAAAAGGAAGAAAGAAAGAGAACAATAAAAAAGGAAAGAGAGAAAGGTGTATGAGGGAAAGGAACTGAGGGAGAGAAGGAGGACAATAATAATGGAAAGAAAGGAAAGGAGATGGAAGAAAAGAGAGGATGAAGGAAGGAAAAAAGAGGGAAGTTGGAAAGATATGAGGGTAAGGAAGGAAAAAAGAGACAAAGGAAGGCAGGGAAGACGAAAAAAGAACAGAAGAGAAAGAAAAAAAGATATAGAAACCAGAGGTGGGAAAATATAACAGAAAGTAAAGGGAGAGAGAGAGGGAGAAGGTGGGAGGGACAGGGGGGGAAAGAAAGAAAGCCATACCAAAAAAAAAAAAAAAAAAGCAAACCTGGACAACCCTGAGGAAATGTGCTAGTAGTCATATATAGTTCAGATATTGGATGTGGAATACAGAGATCATTAAGTGCATAGCAAGAGAATGCCTTGAAAATGCCAGCTAGCATTTGACTTCCCAATTTAACATTCAAGATGGAAGCTTTTCTTCAGTTGAGATGTTTTGTGCAATTACCCTAAGGTTCTTTTGTCTCTAGCTGTAGGCAACATTTTGGATGCATAATTAAAGGCAGTATAATCATTTTCTTTCATTTGGTGGTATTACTTAAGTAAAGTAAAGGATTCATACATTCCTGACCTCAGTGGCAGACTCGATGACATCTGGTGGCATCAACTTTGATAGCTACCATAACTTAGCTCTTATAAAAGCATAAAACTGTTGTTCATGGCTATAAAACTGTCGAGGATTTGATTCAGTTACTCCTTTGCAGCAGTGAATCCTATAAGCTGACTGTACAATACATGAAGCATTTGTTCTTAATCCTCTATCTATTAATTTCATTTTATGTGGCCTTTTTTCCTCACATAATGAGGTAGAATAGGCTAGAGAAAAGGATGAAGTAATCACTCCTTCCTCACACTCTTAACAGGTGACATTCCATAGAGGCAATGATAGCTTATGACCTATAATTGCCCTTCAAGGACAAGCTATTTTTGCAGATCCATCTTAATACGTTGAAAGCCTCAGGCCCCAGGGTCAATCACAGGTGTCTCCTGGCTAAGAGGATTAGATAGCTGTTGCTGAGAATGACCCTTTAGTCACAGCCAATAGAACAGATGCTACTGGACTATATGATCTTCAGCTGTGACTCAGCACAAAGCAATTTCAAGTCGTGAAATTGATCACAATATTGTTCTATTGTACCATTCTGATTTCTTTTTATCTAGCACTGACTGAGATTTTCATTGAAATATATGCAATAAATATTATAATATATGATCAATGTAATATTGTAGCACATAATGTCGTACCCTACAGCTCTCCTGATCAGATGAGGCAGCCTTGCTCAGTTATTGATTTCTCAGGTCCTCTTAAAAGGTTCCACTTTCACCTTCTTCTTCTGGTTGTTCCATAGAATCAACTAATTCAAATACTTTGTGCTCAATTAACCTAGCAAGGGGAAACCTGCTCTGGAAAGAAAGAGGCAGAATCTTGCCTTTCCCAGTTACAAGGGTGAAAAAAAAGTGTTAAGGATCTCCAAAAACAAAGCTGTATGAACAGGTGGGTTTTAAACCTTCTCTTCATTCCGCTCTCTTGCTGGGACTTGGAAAAACCTAAAGCTGGAGGTCAATGCTGTGTATGAAGTCTGATTTTAAACCTCTTCCTCATTCCCTGTTCCACTTGTTCTAATACAGTATTTTTGTAATGGGGAAGAATATAAAGCAAAGCCCCATTCTTCAAGAGTAAAGCTGAGATGGCAGCCACATATGAAGCTTTGGCCATGTCTACACTTATAAATTAATCCAGAGTAAACCACTCTGAAGTTGCACCGATGCAGCCTGAGAGCATCATCAGACCCCTTTGTGCCAGGAGTGCATTGATGCTACTGCTGCATTTCCAGCAACAAGCAGTTCACTGATAGAGGCTTGTTGGCAACATCACATTTCTGAGTTATATGGCTGGACACCTTGGTGTAACCTCTCCAAAAAAAATTGCTAGTAAGCCATTGACATGGAGCTGCTTGTTGTCCACAACATGGCAGTGAGTCCATTGGAAGTGCAAATAGTAGGTTGTGCCAAATCCAGGCATATCCCACTCTTCTAACCTCTGAAACTCTGGGATCACTGTGAAGATACTGAAAATTTCAGAGTACATCTCATTTCTTCCTGACCCTTGTCCCTACCCCAGTATTTTTTTCAATATTGGTGGAATGGAAAGAAAATGAAAACAGTTTCTGCCCCACAACTTCTTAAGAAAAGCTGGGTTAGAAGGAAGTTTTTCAGTTTCTGACCACACATCTTAAAACTGATATGGAATTATTTGAAATTATTAGAAGTGACAACTTGGAATTTTGACCACTTTATTTATTGTTTATTGCCATATTCATTGTGAGAGTCTCTCTTACTTGGAAAGTTGAAATGCATTCCTTCATGGATAACACAGATGTCTGAAACTTCAGTGAACCCCTTGGATGCACAGCTTTTCCTTTTATGCTGGTATCAAAGTTAATCAAGCATTCAGGAGGGTTTTTGAGAATCCTACATGGTTTTCTTTCTTATTTGTGTGACAGTGTTTATGCCAACCTTTTGCTGCAAACACTTTTCAGCAATTTTAGATGGTATCAAGACCCCAGCCATTTCTCTTGCAAGACCATGAATAAAAGGTCAGGACTAGTTAAAAATGCAGCAAGGGAATAATAAACTGCTTTGTCTTCTTAGTCTTAAATTAATTATGCCAACTATGTAGTAACATCTTGCATTCACAGCAGAATGTATGTAATGATATTTGAATAAATCATTCCTTGCAGAAGTCAGCTGATGTAGCAATTTAACATACATTTCCTATATTAACGAAGATACCACACACATACACACACACACACAATTTGCTGCATAATTTATGATACTTGAGAAATGTTACATCTGACTCCCATCTTCCTTAGAGAGGAAGGATAGAAAACAATGATGTATAATATTGGTCTGTTTCTCCCACTAGAACATATTGGTTGTCCTTGGGTCTGAAATGAATTTCAAGTTCAGAACCATCATCATTCTGTTGGAACAGAAATGTAAAATACTTGACTTCTGTTCCAACCTTTTGTTACTTTTAAGTCAAAAAAAGTGGTGGTAGTTGTGGTGGTGGTGGTGGTGGTGTGTGTGTGTGTGGGGGGGGGGGCATTTCAGAGAATTGTCCCTTTACAAAATCTATGTATTCAGTTGAAGTTTTGAAAAGAAGGGTTAATGTGCATACATTTTACATGGGTAGACTTTTCAGTGCAATTGGAAATTTCACACAATCAGGATAAGCATATGCACTTCATGAAAGAGAAATCTCCAAGTCACCCTGTCATCAACCATCCTGATCATGTCCCACAGACTTAGGGTCACAGCTCCCTAAATTGAGATTAACTACCTAGAATATGATTTTCATTTCCTACAGTTTTCTATCTTTCCAAGCATGATTATCTTTTTGTGAGTCATGTCTTCTCATGATATGTCCAAAGTATGACAATCTCAGTTCAGGCATATTCACTTCTAAGCAGAGTTTTGGATTGATTTGCTCTAGGGCCCATTGATTTTTCCTTCTGGCAATCCATAGTATCATGAGATCTCATCCTCAGTTTATGAGTCGCTTTTTTAGTGTCAACTTTCTTCACTGTCCATCCATAGATGCCACACTGGGTGTCAGGTCTGAAAAAAAAAGACAAAAATATAAATGCCTACATAATTATATAAGATCAATACAGGGCTTACAACATTTTGGAACATCTCAAAGTGCTTCTTAATTTTCAATCAAATTCTTTTCACAATCTGCACAAGCCTTAGGTAGACTTTATTTTAAAAGCTCTATGTCCTTGGAAGACAGGAGCTCCTCTTTTAGTATTCAAATTTGCTGCCTCAGGGGTGAAAAAAAAATGTTGCTGATTTGTTGTCACCTCTAGTGGGAAGTTTGGTGGCCAAGTTTTTGCTGACCCAACTGTGGGTCATAAATATGTGGTAGAAACCTCATGTCTGTGGGCTGGAATCTATAATGTTTTTCTTTGTTCATTGAGGATTTGCTCTCTTTCTCATAAATAATAGTGACCATAATTTTAAAAAAATGTATGGAGATAGATCAAAGTCTACCTTAGGACTAGACATCTAAGGTATACTTTTGACTGATAAGGCAAATAGATAATCTTTAGTGATAGTGGAATATGAATAAATGATGTTCTTTTGTACCAATTGATGCAAGACACCTTTTTTGCCCTTTTGGAAATTAGAAGAGGTATTTCTCTGTAGCTGGTAAAGTTTCAGTTAGACGTATGAAAAGATTTATTTGGGTGTTATCCCACATGAAACATTAAGAGGATACATACCAAATCATAAAAAAGAGCTCTCATAAAGGTAAGGGCCCTAATTTACTTCCCAGTTTTATTTCAGCTTGGTTCTCTATAGCCACAAGGCATAAAAGTTATTGAGTTTTACTACATACATGCTGGTTTCCTATCAAACAGAATATCAGTGGAACATCTCTGCTGAGCTCCCTACATGAAATTGTCCTTCTGTACATCTCATAATCGGCTGTGATGTGGCAAGGCATCTGGTGGTGACAAGCAGACATCTTTGATTTATTGGCTAATATCACCGCTTGTTAGTGGATGGTTGAGCAGGAGACTAAAAGAGCATGAAATCAGAGGGAATAAATTATGAAGGCATCGAACTGTGCCATTACAAACCCCTCCTTGTCACAGCTGTGACATCTCATAGGAAATGGAAGGTGAGAGATGTTACCTCTTCAAAGGGCTGTGGCCAATGGCTTCTGATCTCAAGAAAAATATTTTTTTAAAAAAAAATTAAATCAAACATGAAAACTTCTTTTTAAAGAAAGACACAGTTTTGCCTTTGTGTGCACACTATTACATTTGTTTGGAAAAGAAAACCGAAAGTTATGAGGCATTTGAGAAAGCTGTTTTTCCCATTTTCTTCTGCCTGAAATGTTAGTCACATAGGAGAGCTATAGATTTTTCAGAGCTGCCTTTTATAAAATGCACAAATACTGTGAAGTGGGTCTGCATTGCAGTTGATCATGGTGTGATTTTTTAAAAATCATTCACATGCAACCAATCGGAAATCTGTGAAATTGGGAATATGACAAAACTACAGTCACAGCAAACACCACATATACAAAAAAACCCAGTGCAGTTGGAACACACAACATTCCTCCATTTTTTTGGCTTTAATGTCATTTAAAAAACATCTTTTTAATGCTTCAGTTTCTAGGTAACTTCCTCCCCCCTATTTTTTTCAGTTTGTGACTTGAACAACAAATTAGTATTGGGGTGGAATTTTAAGTTAGGTAAGAGTGGGATGGTGAAACAGTTTGGGGGGCAGCTACCTAGTCGGACAAGTGGGATATGACTGTTTTTTTTAAAAAAAATTCAGTGTATGTTCAAATGCTAGCAGGACTTCTTAACATTCAGTGTATGTTTGGGTAGAAAGTGTGCAGAGCACACAGTGGGAAGGTTCACAAATAGGTTTATTTTGTATAGGTATCCAGGCAGACAAAGAGAACAAGATCAAAGGAGGGAATGAGGATAGAGCTGCCAAAGCAACTTTGTGCTGTCCTCCCACTGTTGACCTGCACAGGAAATGTGTGCCTCTGTATCTGTCAAGATGTCACTGGAGATGGTCTCTGGGGATTCTGTATAGATATTAGTGGCAAAGCCATGATTAATGTTCGTCAGCATTTAACTGTAAAATTATTCTGCCTATTCTGTGCCATGTCATCAAGGTTGTCCTGGATTATAAGGGGCATCTTCACCCTATTATACATGTGAGGGATAATGGCAGAATCCTAAGTGTATCTTCTTGGAGGAAAATCTCATTGAGTTTCCAGCATCTATAAAATGTTGTTGTTAACAGCATAAACTACTAACAGACAAGAAATTATATTTTGCTATGTTTAATAGCCAAAAATTATTTGTGCTGTTCAACAATAATATAATAAAAATACCTTTCAAAGCAATGCACAGTACCTTGTCTTGTTCATCCAGTACGTGATAAATTGACTCTTTTACTGAAGTTGCAGGCTTTCCATTTCCTTCTTCTGAGGCTGAGAGATTGTAACTTGTTCAAGGTACCCCAATGGGTCTGCAGGGCTGAGCAGGGATTTACACACATGCCTCTTAGATGTATAGTCCAGCAATCAAGCTGCTACACCATACTGGCTTAAAAGAAACCATATATCACATGGGTTTTTAAAAATAGTTACAATGGGAGCATTTTGGCTGGGAGGCTCCTCCTGGAAACATATAGTGTTTGAGGAGAAAATAAAACAGGGAATGTTAGAATGGCTTTGCCTGATGATCACAATCAAAGGAGAACCAAGTGCTTATTTTTATTACTGGAGTTGTTAAGCAGGCAAGGGGTGTAACTGCAAGGGTCACAGAGGATATAATGCTAATTAAATTGCTGTGCTTGCATGCTAAGAACAGAACCACAAAAGTGAAGAACATTGTCTAGCGGCCAAGGTATGGATAAGTACATTTTCCCCTTAATCTGTCTTTTTCTATATTAAAAGTTCTGTTCTCATCAGCACTTTTAGTCTCTTCAAAAGCCAAACAAGGCTGCTTTGCCAAGCCTTCACTTTGTGGATTCAGTTATTCAGTTACACAGGTTCCCAGGGAAAAGTCACATTGCGCATGGGGGAAAGCACTAGAACCATTTACTGATTATATTTAGAAATGCTTTTTCCAAAAGGTGTTCTCCAGGTTTTATCTGGCACCCATATTTAACAGCTTTAATGCAAATTCTCTCCCTGGCATTCTTGTTCAGCAGTATCAAATACTCTTTGCCTTTGACAAGCAGATTTCTTGATAGCAGAACCTAAGGGTGCCATTGTAACAAACAACTTTCCATTTTCTGAGATACATTTTAATTTGGATATCACTATAGGAAGATTCGGAGCCCCCAGTGGCACAGTGAGTTAAACCCCTGAGCTGCTGAACTTGCTGACCAAAAGGTCAACGGTTCAAATCAGGGGAGTAGGGTGAGCTCCTGCTGTTAGCCCCAGCTTCTACCAATCTAATAGTTTGAAAGTATGCAAATGTGAGTAGCTCAATAGGTACCGCTCTGGCAGGAAGGTAACAGTGATCCATGCAGTCATGCCAGCCACATGACCTTTGAGGTATCTAGGGCAATGCAGTATCCTAAATTGAAACCTTGTGCAATTTGACCTGGAACAGACTCAGACCATGAACTTTGGAAGGTGTGTTTTCTAAGCTTTTAATTTTAAATCTGTTTTAACTCTGTTTAATATGTTGCATTTTTTAAAATGTTTAGGTACTTGTGTTGAGGCACAATGTTTGTGCCATTGGAAGTTGCCTTGAGCCCCCCTATTGTGAGGAGAATGGTGGGGTACAAGTATGATAAATAAATAAATAAATAAATAAATAAATAAATATGGACAACACTGGCTCTTTGGTTTAGAAATGGAGATGAGCATAACCACCCCCACCCCCCCACCCCGAGTCAGACACGATTAGACTTAATGTCAAGGGAAAACCTTTACCTAATGGAAAATTCACTATGTTGCAAAATTTGAAAAAAATCTGTTCCTGCTTTGAAAGTGTTATTTCTTGTTTAATTATGTGGCACTTACTTTGAAAGTAGTTGTTATACTCCAGAAACATTGTTTTTGTTTTTTATTCTTTTTTTAACCTGGAACCCAAATGTTTGTAACCTTCTTTAATGAAGATATGCATAGCAGTTCAATAAACTTTGCCCATATTTTTTATGATATAACCAATTAGGAAATTGCATTTATATTGTGTTGTGTTACCAATGCATTTTGAAATCACAAGAAAATGTTTAGATTTTAATCTAGCAGCATAAATATCCATAGCCTTTAGCAATTGTGTGTGTGTGGGGGGGGGGGGGCAACCCCTTATTTATTTATTTTTGAAATTATGGAGGGTATATGGAGGCTAGACGCTTGAGCAAAGAGAACACATAAAAATAAAGCAAAATTTACATAGACCAGTCCATCTGCTTATATATTTCACCTGTTCACCATTTTCTATCAGAATGAGTTTGCAACTAATAATTTTAAGTACTGTAATGGCTTCTTTAGTGAACATTATAATACTATCACATTCCTCTCATGTATATTTTAAATCTTTCTGAAGTGGTTCATCCCATAGTCGCTTATAGTTCTATGGTGATTATTTCTATTGCCCCAGTTTGTTTTGGGTATTCAGAATGAAATCTGCCACTCCCCAGGACATAAATAATGAAGAAAACCTATGGTAATAGAAGAACTTTCCACAGAAGATTTAATAGAATATTTCTAATGTTCTCTTTGGCTTGTTTTTTTGACATTCCTGATATACAAACAAGAATATTTAGATCAATTCCACATTGATATAAATAGGTAGATTTTTTTTAAGTGGAACATCTTGCAATCCAAAATTACTCCTTAGGAATTGAGATATCAATTGAGCAAGAACTAGGTGAGTGGTTCTCAACCTGTGGGTCCCTAGATATTTTGGCCTTCAACTCCCAGAAATCCTAACAGCTGGTAAACTGGCTGGAATTTCAGGGAGTTGTAGGCCAAAACACTTGGGGAACCTCAGATTGAGAAATACTGAACTAGGTGTTGGTGAACAATTGAGGTGAATAGGCAAGCATAATTTCTGGACGAGTGAATGAATGTGCTAGCATTTTCCCATTCTATGTCTAACGCATAAAAAGTATGCATATAGCTGGATTGCATCAATACTTGAAGCATAAATATCTTGGTAAAAGTCCCACTTTTGTTCTGTACCTTTTGCATAATGTGGATCCATATGCAGTGTTAAATACAATTCACAATAAAACTGGAAGAAGTCACTTTGGTTCATAAGCAGTGCCATCTAGCAATTCCAGTATCAGAGAGATAGTGAATCCTCTTTGAACTTTAGAGTTGTGGACCCATTTTGGATATCGGATTCAGTGCTTTGGACAGTTCTTGAAAAATAGTGAACAAAACTTGCCACAGATTCACTACTGTACTTAGACTGGAACTATTGAAGCTGTCTTGAATCCCATCTTGAGAGAAAGACAGAATTCAATTTCAATAAATAACGATGTAAATATATTAGCCAGCACTGCTGATAGGACTCTAAAACAAGTGGGATCTCATCTAACATTGGATTTTGCACCTTTTTAGACATTATTTTAAAATAAATGGTCTGGAAATTTTGTGAAATGAATTAAAGAGGAACAAGATGAAACATTAACAGAAGAACCAGAAGAAATGAATAGAGATGTGGGGAAAGACAGAAGTGAATAAAAGTGGATACAAAAAAGTGGAAAAGATAAATGAGACTTGGAGGGTCTGGATGGTTGGAGAGAGCCTGGCTAGTACTTCCTTCCCCTATGTCGATACTTTAAAAAAATTCAAATGGCTTTATGTCAAGGTTGGTTTTGGGACACAGAGGGGCTATTGTTGAAGACGTTTGTTACCTTTCCATCCCATCAGGGAATTCCAGTACTTTTTAAAAGTTATTTTATTTATATCAGAAGTAAACCAAGGATACAGTTGTAATGTATTAAAAAACCCACAAAGTTTAAAACACTTGGCATTATATTAAATGTCCTTTGACCAGTAGTTGGCCACTTGGAGTGCCTTTGGTATTGCTATAAGGAGGTCCTCCATTGTGCATGTGGCAGGGCTCAGGTTGCATAGTAATATTAAGGGACTAGGGGCAACTTACATGGGGCCAAGTCCAAAAGTACAGTTAAAACATAATACATTAAAATCACATCAACAAAATAATAATGGAACCAATATAACAGAATAAAAAACAACATTAAACAATATATAAAATAAATAATGAGTAGTTTGCTCTTTTTCACACTCACATGTCATGGACTCCACTTTGTGGCCCCATTTCTTAAGGTTGGCCTTGCATCTCATGGTGTCAGGACACAGTCTGTTCTGTGCCTTTCAAGTCATCCAGTCTTCTGTGTGCCTGGGGGGGGGGGGGCAGGAGTCTCTCATTTGGTATCAGCTATGGCTTGAATTTCCGGGTTTTTGCCTACCACTTTTGGACTCTTGCTTGCAGAGGTGCTCCTGTGAATATCTCTGTAATAACATGGGACATGAGAGAAGCCTCCCCTCAGGATTCCAACACATTCAGGCATCTCCTGGGCAATATATTTTTAGAAACTAATTCCCTCACACCAGAAGCAACCAGAAGCAAATTTTTAAAAGTTGAGGAATGTCAGTTTCTTTGGCCTCAGAGCGACTGCTAAGAAGCACAAAACAGACAAAGCGTGCAGCATTCATTCAACTCCAAATCCTTGGAGTGGCATTTTATTGTTACTTTCTAGAAAAACTACAGAAAAATAAAACCTATGTGCTAGAATAGTTACAGACACATCTTCACTGTTCACCAGTCATCACTGGAAGTCACTGGAGTTGTTATCTCCTCTCTGGAATGTGTGACAAAACAGGAACTGTCCAAAGCTATACTCTAGGCATAAATCAAAAGCTACATGCATTTAACCCTTGCACACCATTACATCTCTACACTGAACACACAGAGCTTGAAACTATAAGCAATGTTTCATCCCAGTTAAAAACCACAGTACTGACCAGGAAGGTCAACAAAGGCAGACAGTCTTTTAATTTTGCCCACTTAAAGAAGTTTTTAAGTGGAGGACAAATTATTTCATCGATTATCATTTGAACTTCTTTAAAAATGAAGATTCTTACAAACACAATGTGCTCCATGTGTCCAGTGTTACTTACTCCTAAGTGTGCATATGATACATTGAGTGAAGTCTTTGTTGTTCCGGGGCTCAATGACAATATCATATTAATATTTCTTAATATGTCTGACTGAAAATTCCTGCAGAGGCTCAACTAGATAGGAAACTTAATACTTCAATTTCCCCAATCCATTCCAGGGGGAGGAAGCCTCACCCCTGTATAATAAATAAATAATAATAAAACTTTATTTGTATCCCACCTTATCACCCTGAGGGGAGTCAGGGCGAATTCCTGCATAACAATGGCAAACATTCAGTGCCTACATAAAACACACAATGTTGTTGTTCATTCGTTCAGTCATCTCCGACTCTTCGTGACCTCATGGACCAGCCCATGCCAGAGCTCCCTGTCGGCCGTCACCATCCCCAGCTCCTTCAAGGTCAGTCCAGTCACTTCAAGGATGCCATCCATCCATCTTGCCCTTGGTCGGCCCCTCTTCCTTTTTCCTTCCACTTTCCCCAGCATAATTGTCTTCTCTAGGCTTTCCTGTCTCCTCATGATGTGGCCAAAGTACTTCAGCTTTGTCTCTAGTATCCTTCCCTCCAATGATACACACACGATACTGACATAAAATCCCAGAAAACTCTCACATATAAAAGTAACATTAAAGCCTAATATTAAAGTATATCCTTGGTGGGACGTGAACCCTCCAAATCCTGTCCTGCAGTCCATGTGTCCCAACACTATTTGCATCATACTTCTTTCCTCTTCATATGTAATTTTCCTGTAAGACATTTGAATCTTATTTTACTAGATGTTCAGTGAAGCCTATTTTCCATTCTAGTACTATAAGTCTGTTTCCAAGATGAATTTGCACCAACAAGGGCATTTTCTCCATTCTTTTATCTAAAGGTAAGTGAAAGACTCCATAAATTATACATATTAAATTAATTATAAATTCTTTTTTAAAAAATAATCTTTATTAAGTTTTCAAACACATATAAAAGACACATATAAAAAAAGGAAAAAAAACCGTGGAGACACAGGGAATTAATTATAAATTCTTAATAATGGAAACTTGCTCATGGCAACCCTACTGCAATTCCTCCATATCATGCACTCATTACAGCAAATGAGACATTACTTGGACATTACATAAAAAGTAAAATGTGTTGTTGTTAAGAGGATAATTTTAATAAAACAAGGAATTATAATGTTCCTTCATTTAGGAAAAAACAGTGTATAGACCTAAGGTTATTTCTACACATATTAACACTGTTAACAGTACACCTGTTGCAGTATAGTTGTGTATATAAATAGATTTATAATTAAATTTGTGAAAGAAAGATGAAAAATGTGCATTAAGTAGTACTGTCCTGATGAAGGAATGGGGTTGGTCTGCTCAGAAGCCAAACACCCAAAGTATGGGTGTGCTACTGTGCTACTTGTATAGGAGAAACAAACTGCACTGACACATCCATGCAATTTGCTATGTTACACTAAACAGAAGTAACAATAAATCCAGATCCATAGTGGATATGCAAGATAACAAAATAAACATTGTCATGGCATAGGACAAATCTGAATAATATAAAGCAATTTCTTGAATTTTTCAAACATTTTGTATTACAGTTCCAATATATTCCTCTCTGCGTATTTATCCAACATATGTAAGTATTAGAAGGACTCTGTCCTGCTCCTGGCATATGCATATTTGGTGCATCTTCTGAAAAGAGAAGCTCGTGTCCATATACAACTGTATGTATGTAGAACCCACATGCAACAGCTAACCCTATTTTCTGATTATTTATTGTTTAAGTGTCATGCATTCTGCTTGGGCACCTCAAGATACACTTTTGTTTTGTTTGTTTTGCACAGATGTGGGCACACAACATAGGTAATTCAATAATATTGTTATTAACCAGCTTTCAACACTTTGCCATGTCCCAACCAATCTATTTTATCATATTTTTGTCCCAGTCCTTTTAACATAAGCATGCAAAAAAATATATATGCCATATTGTTTTTTCATGAACTATGGTGCAGAAAGAAGAAGTGGTGTGCTCTGTTTGCCTTATAGTTTGGCTCTCTTTAAAAGAAATTGTATTGTAGACACAGCATTATTTTGATATATGCTTTGCGAGCTTTAAGTCTATGAAGGCTGAATCTTACAATATAAGAGTGTCTTTGTAGAGTGAAAAGAACCCCTCATCCCTCAATCTAAAGAGATAGGAATAGTGGAGAACCATCCCTATTTCAACTAATCTTTCTTCTATATAGCAAGACACGAGGGCTCATTGGTGTCATGAAAATATCCAGCAATACAAGAACTGTGTGTTTTATTTCATTTACTTTGTATTTCACCTTGTATTTTCTAGCTATTAAGAGTTGGGAGGAAATAAGTGATTCTGTACATTCAAACACTCTTTCAGATGTGCAACATTTCTAAATGTCACAATATTTTGCAATTCTTACTAGAACAGAAAATACCCCACAATTTACACACTATAAAATACCTATTTTATAAGCAAGTAATTCCCAAAATCATCCAAATTACAAGCGACTTACAATTAAGAATGGGGGGGGGGGGAGTGAGACAACAGAAAGTGAAAAAAAATCTACTCCAAGGAAAGGAAATTCATTCCTGGTAGAGTTATCTTCATGGGGAAAAGGTGTCTTCACTGAAGTTTTATTACCAAACTTTTTTTTTCAAAATCAAATTATCACAAGGACACAAAAAGTGAGGTGTTAAGCTTCTCCCATGATACCTAAAGCACTCTCTCATATATATGTGTGTGTGTGTGTGTGTGTGTTTGTGTGGCTGCAGTTCCAAAAAATATGCGTGTTCCAACTTACATAAAATTCAACTTAAGAACAAACCTACAGAACCTATTTTGTTGATAACTTGGGGAGTGCCTATAGTAGGAACTCAAGATGACTAATAAAAGCAATTCCACAAATTCCAAACAGGATATACAGCCTCTCTATTTCTGTTAATTAAAATAATATTTAAAATCCTAGTCAGATTTTAAAGATAAAAACTAGGGACCTCTTCACATGAGGGGTTTTGGTCCCCTTTTCTTATTTTGTACGGGGCCTGCTGAGCATCATCAGATGATGCTGACTTGGTCCTGCCCACATTCCTCCTGAAGTTGAAGGGAAGTATCACAAGATGCTTCATCTGCCATTATAGGGAGGAAAGTATATTTTGGGTGGCTCCAATGGAGCTACTTTTTTTGTTGCCCTTTCACCCATATGATAGGGACAGGGTGCCAATATGCCTTATCCCATCCCCATCATATGATGGCAAAAGCAGGAAAAGCGTGTGAGGCACCATGAGGCACCCCATGGGCCTTCCCTTTAACCAGCAATTGTTGGTGAAATGGCATAGCCCCAAGGATTATGTGAAGAGGTCATTAATCAGAAAATCAGAAGACAACCTTCAAATATGACTGAATATTACCATGAGAGTATTGAGTATGTTTTCTTCAGAAGATTGTTCAAAGGTAATCCTCATGCATTAGACTGGTATATTGAAATCAGTGTTGAATGATTCGTTTCAGCCAATTTAATTCCCATCATGTCAATGGGAATTAACTCCAATAAACTTATCTTGGATCTAACTCAATGTAGGTTTTAAGAGTCAACTTAAATTATACTCTTTAAGCCACTTTACACAACATACTTTAAGCTGATTGGTGCTAATCAAATCATAGAAGGAACATCAACAAATTATTTTTTACTGATCTCCAAACCACCTTCACACTTATCGCAAGGAACTGAAACCTTTGCAGGTGTGTTTTGACCATTCCCGCAATTTCTATGCAATTAAAACATTCCACCGCTAAGATATCCTTGGCCTAGTCTCACACACTTTTTATATATCTGTGTGGTTGAGTGCAAGTTTGACCATGTGCAACCAAGTGTGGTGAATCTGTCAAAGCAAACAGCAGGAACCTTGATAAGAATTCACCATCAGTAAGCCCTGCTTGATAGCTGATAGCTGAAGGCCTATGAATTGTTATTATAAGCAGCACCCAGTAATGTCACTGCAGATTAAAGGGCTGATATAATTTGCTGCTGTTCTTTTCTTACTTTTACTCTGAACTTTTACCACAATTTTTCATGCTAAGCTTTAAAATATAAGTTGTCCACACAGGAAGAATGAAACAAAAATGGTAGTGGTGAGGAGGGAAAGAAGGAATCAAAACATGAGAGTACAAATTTATAAAGCTTGGTACTGAAATCATGTGTGGTGCATATGTCCGTAATGAGAAGTAATTACTATATTGGATATAGTTTTTTTCAGGAGAATATTGGGAATATCAGGAAACTTTTGGACTGAGATGAGTAAGATGAGCAGGAAAAAAATGAGAGAACAAGGCTGCCCATCTGTATCCTGTATCCTCATACATATTTTCCCAGTGGGTATGTATGTTGGTCCCAACTTGTTGGGCCAAACAAACTGTAAACCGATTTCATCAAGAAAGGAGGCTCACTTTAGAAATCAATGCCAGATCTAACATTTTCCTATTTCCCTTGAAAAGGATCAAACCCTTGCAGTCAATGCAAGTGAATTGCTAGAGCATTTGCAAATAGGCCTGGGTAACAACGGAAAAATTTGTTTCTAAAATCGATTTGTATTTGGGTTTTTTTTTTGTTTCGATATTTAAAATAATTACAAAATTTTCCTTTTAAAAAGTTTGATATTTACGAAATTTCGTAAATGGTAAAAAATTAACGAATTGATTTCCGAAACAATAACGAATCGATTCGTTAATGGCGGATGCGACCGCGAAATACGCTAAAAAACCTCCAAAACCTTCTGAAGCTTCCCTCTCCCTCTGTTGTTGACTGTTGGTGTGATATTATAATTTTTTTTCACTAATTAAACCATAAAACTGGCCCAGACATGCGGAAATAATAACGAAACGACCTCAAAACAATAACGAAACGAATACAATATCGAAATACGAAGCATTTACAAAACGTTTTTGAAAATTCGTTTTTTTAAATAATTGCTCCAGAATGGTTCGTTATCGTTTTGTAATTGAAAAAATTAACGAATTATTAACGAATTACGAATTAACGAAACGAAATCACCCAGCCCTATTTGCAAAGGATTTGCCCCAATCACTTTCAATTAAGGGCCTGTATATACTTGCCAGAAAACCTGAATTGTGGCAGAAATCACTCTTGGATGCACACAGACATCCAGGGACTTTCTGCCCGTAACAAGGTGTAAAATTAACCAACCTGAGTTTGCCTCACATTAGCAGAGGTTTCCCCAAGCTAAAAAGCAGCCCCATACTTCAAGGTGGGTGTGGACAGCTGGAGTGGCTGTAATTCAAGCCAACCCAGTTATCTTTATGGGCCACTGCTGCCATCCCCTTTCTCCTGCAATCTGTTAGGCAGTAAAAAGGGAAAGGATTGATTTTGGAATTCACAATAGCTCCTGGCTGTTGTTGGGAACCTTTGCTGATGACAAAAAAAGATAGCCAGCAATGGGCAGGAGCTCTCTGGTGCTCTGAAGCTCATTGCCACAAAAAAAAAAAAAAAAAAAAAAAACAGTCCAGGTAAGTATAGCGATCCTGTGGGGCTGAACTGGGCTCCTGCTGCTTTCATAGTTCAAAAGTGTAATACGTAAAAAGTTCTGTTGAATCAGGGGCTAGAGTGAAGCTGCAATGCTGTGGACCAGCATCAAATTTAGGTGATCATGTAGATGAGCCCAAAGACAAAGCCTATAAATGTACCTTCAGGAAGTGTGAGCAGCAGTGATAAGCTCTCCTAACCCAATGGGGACTTATCTGTAATTACATGACACCAAAGAAAAAAAACCCCTGCTGAAAATAATGCACAGAGCATGTGACATTTTCTTTCCTGTTCTTTGAGGTAAGAAAGAGGAATGTGGTAGTGGCTTAAAGGATCAAGATGAAGGCAGTTTTTAAACATCTCAGTGGAGACATCTGCTTATTTGAATATCCATGAATGGAGAGATGGAATTGGAGTGAGTGTGGGTGGAAATAGTCAGTTTCTTCCATTCATAATCTAATCAGTAGTACTCAAAGTGATACTACAGAGAGCAAGTATTGCTTTATAAAAATTAACTGCTGGTCCCTGAAGAGTTTCTGAAATAGAAGAAGAATAATCCTAAACTGCCTGAAGTTGAGTGGTAGAAGAAATAGGAGAAAAGAGAGGCACAAATGTGGCAAAACATAACAGCTCCTAAAATGGAAAGCCATGTTTTAGAATTGCCAATCCCAACATGATTATTTCCAAATGTATTCCCATAATCAACAAACTACTAGTGAACTGCTGGGTTTATTTTTAAGAAAACAGGGCAAGGTTGGGGGAAGCAAGACTAAAACAGCAAAAAGAGCTTTTTTTTAAAACAGACAATAACAAAAGTGGCCAATGGTAAAAACCGACATGCCATGGCTTCTGAATAGCATGGTTTGTTTTGGTAATTGATAAATTACAAGATAACATACTAACCTGAAATAAATGGTTCCACTATCTCCTAGTGACAGCAATAAATCAATTACACTATTTAATGTTAGTCATCTGAGTTTTAAACTATCATTCCAAAGCTTGCTCTATCTTTCTCTATCTCTTTCTTTGGAGAGTAGTGAATTTTATTGGTTTGTTAAATGTCCCACCTATCTCAGTCTGTACATCATGGGTGGGGAGAAAAGAATGCAAAATGTCAGCAAGTCTGTGCTAACTCAATGTGTAGATTTTGATTCATTTAGTGCCATTTTGTTCATGTGGAGGCATCACTTCTAAAAAACAGAACCCAAATTCTCATGAGAGTGGTGATTTCAAAACTAAACAATTTTCCACAGAATTACAATGGTTACACATCAGCCACCAATAGAGCAGTTTGAAGTTCACACAAATGATATTTTCAGTACATACATCAGGAGAAGTCCAGTTTAGCTAAACATGATGCTATACAACTAGAAAGGAACAGATCCATGAATGTTTTCTTTTTCTCACCTCCAAGCATGTTCTGTTCCATATTGAAGTTATGTAAATTTATTTCCATGCATATTCTTGATATTAGCTGATGTTTATTCCATTGTTTAAGACACATTTGTGTACATTTTAGAAATGTATGCAATATTTTTACATATTTTTTCCAAATGTATACATGTTATCAAATACTTTGTTTTAATTACATGGAAGATATTACCAGCCTGGAAATTATGAATCCTCCAAGCACAAGTACTGTATTTTTTTTGTCTGTGTTTAATCCAGGTGATCTGGACTAGGTGAATGTGTAAAACAAAAAAACATGAATGCTGATACTTTTGAATCAATTCCTATGCAAGAGCTTAACAAAGAAATAACAAGAACATATTACATAGAGCACCTTCAATTTTGATTCTATCTCTACCACAACTGTTATTTGTCATGTTGAGAATCGTTTGTAACTTAACAGATTATGAAAATTTCAATGAGAATCTGCAATACAGTTCTCTTTGTGTGTGCAACTTCTTCATATTCTTTGCATTAATCATGTATTTATGTTTTACTATTAGCCAGCCAACAGATTAACAAGTTCAGAATTGGAATTGTGTTCCCCTTCAATTCAATTTCAGATAAAGAGTCCACATTCAAGATATTATTATCTACAGTTTTGCAAAAGGAAATATAGTATTTGCATTGCTAATCTCCACTTCTGATGCCCAAGTTTTGGACATTTGTAAACTGTTCTGATATGTGCTCTAGAAGATTGTTTCTTTATTCTAGTTTATTATTAACAAATCAAGACCCTTATAAAAGAACACAATGCTTATACACTATTGGAAGAACAAAAATGTAGGTTAATCGTGAGAAATAGTTTTGCATATGGAATAAAGGAGGCAGATCATTCAAATACTTAAAAATGAAATTAAAGCTCGGGCAAAAGAACTAAAATCTATATAGCTTCTAATATGATGGGAAGATAAAAACCCTTCAGTCTATCTGAGTACAAATTTCCTGGAATTGGGTGGGCTGGAAAACTGCCAAAAGGAGCAAAGAAAGAGAAGGAGAACCCCTGATAGCACCAAGAAAGGGATACCACACATTGATTTCTTCAGAAATGCAGAGAACAAAAACATAGAGGGCATAAGAGATTGGTAAAAGGTTAAGAGATCATGGCAGGTAGAAATGATGTGGCTTGCACATTTGCTGGTTTCCATTAACCACATGACCTTCTACCTCTGGGGCTGCACTTAGAGAAGCAAAAATCATAGGAATTGAATAATAGAGACATTGAGAGAGCTGACAAGGCAGGTGAAGGGCCATTCAGGCCAATGAATCAACACTGGTAATTAACCCCCGCCCCTCATTTTTCAGTTGACTTTATCTCCCACTAGATTAGACACCCCCGTCACCTTTTCTTCATCCACAACAGATAGGGACATGGCTGCTGCTCACTGTAGTCAAGTCATCAACAATTATTTATTTGCTGATGCAAGGGAACAGTGATGAAGGGTGATAGTACAGTGTAACAGCAATGCCTCAATTTGATATGAGTATGTATGTAAAGGGATCTTGTACTATCTTTGAGACTAGCTGAAGGGAAATAAGTATCATAAGGTTCATCTGATTAATTTGATGATTCAGCATTAAGCCGTTGCTGTTCATTAAGAGGATGTGAGAAATTGACACTGAATAGGAGTAGCCTTCATTGGATCTAAATACCCTAAAGATGCCAGATGTCAACTGATATTGGAAGCTAAGCAAATATTAACTTCCCTCCCCTGCGTAGCTGGCGGTGGGAGGTGCTTTTCTGCCTACGCTGAACAGAGACTATAAGAAAATAGCTCTGGATGGAGCTATTTTCTGAGGGGCAGAGCTACATTGTTCTGTGGCCAGCCCCTGAAGCTCATTCCAGATCTCGGCACTGACCTACCCTCCCGCCCATTAACAGTATAATTAATTGGTTGCCTTTGGGGCCTTTGGTATAAATTTCCCCCCTTATGTTCGGGGAGGGGGGTGTCCGCCTACCCTATACTGTTTAAGGAGGGCAAATTGTTAGGGTGTGGTTTTTAATTGGATATCATGCAGAAAAGAGCAAGGGATTTACATTTTAAGGCACCCCCTTTGTGGTTTAGGCCAGGAATGAAAACCCACACGTGTGGTTCAAATAACTAAGGTGAGGGAGGTGAATGGAAATGGCCAAGGAACAGGGAGACTCTGGCTCAATAAATCCTTAGGGCAGAATTCTCCGTTACATTTAGCTTAGTGGTCAGTCACCCAAGTTTATTTCAGCTGGGGACCCAGGTGTTTTTCCCAAATTATCCAAGGATTAGGTCCGGGATGGCCACTGCCTCGGCTTTATCCAGACGAAGTTCATGCCACCCATTAAAATTATTTGCTAGTTATAAAATTTAAACAGGTAACATTAATAAAAGTTGCCCATAATTCAACCCATATTTGTTATGTGGTCTTGTTATTTTGGGGGTTGGATAGCAATCGCTTTGTTAGTTCTTGCATGAAGGCAACCAAGGAATATCAGGCGATATAGGCTATGTTTTAGAGGGAGGCAATGGAAAACCAACCTGAGTATTCATTGAGTAAGAAGACAAATCTTTGTGGATGATTCCAGGGTAAGATTTTGTTAATAAAATTTGCACTCCCAGTTCAGCCAGCATATGTAACTCACATACCTCTTTTTTCTGGGAGGGCAATGTTGTTTATGGGAGCTATAGTAACCCTTTTGTCATGCAATATTTTCATAGGGTTCAATTCTGCTGTTTTACACTTTTATGTTTTATTTAATTGTGTTTTTATCTGGATTGTTATATTTTACTACATTCTTATCTTAATTGTGTTTTGGTTTGCTTGCTAAATAGCAAGCTCACATGGCTACAATATCATCAATTACATCAAAGTTTTAAGGAAGATGAGAAACAAGGCTTTTGCCAGGAACAAAATCTTTGGGACACAGTCATGCAAAAAGAAAAGAAATTAATTAGGATAATATATAAACAGCTCCTTGGCTGGGCGACTGAAGAAGAACAAATTAAAGATTGCCAAGTAAAGTGGGCAAAAGACATTGGTCACAGCATACTTATAAAACAATGGGAGGATATCTGGAACGCCAAATTAAAATACACCGTAGCCACAGATTTGAAAGAGAACTGGTATAAAATGTTTTTCAGGTGGCACTACTCCCCAGATAAAATTGCCAAATTTAGTAAAACCGCATCAAATAAATGTTGGAAGTGTCAGAAAGAGATAGGGACCTACTATCACCAATGGTGGCGCTGCAAAAAAATTAGGAAATATTGGAAAGAAATACACTTAGCAACACAACAAATCCTAAAAATAAACTTCCCACAACTCCCGGAAATGTATCTATTAGGCATGTCCTACCCCAAATTTAAGCAAAAGTGTTCTTCCTAATAAGCACGGTGGCCAGGATACTGCTGGCCAAAATGTGGAAACAGAAGGAAACCCCGACAATAGAAGACTGGATCATAAAGACACTAGACATAATCCAAATGGACTGTTTATCCCAACATCTAAACAACTCAACAAAAAAGACAAATTGGGGAGGGTTCAAAGACTATATCAAAGCAAAAAAAGATGACAATGATAATAGACATATCCAGCATCTGAAAGAGACCATTAAACGGAAACAACGTCGGAGACAAAATTGAAGAACGGATGACATCTACACCAGAAGACAAAGGATTCTTTGAAGGCTTTGCGAAGTCCACACACCAGGGGGAGGAGGGTTGGAGGAGTTGGGCGGGGCACAGGGTGATACTCATTTGTTTCTGTTTGTCTTTGTGTTTGTTCTGTTTTATTTGTTTTTTAATCTGTAAATGGAAAAACTGCACAATAAAAACTATTAAAAAATTGTGTTTTGGTTTAATTGATTGTTTTGCTTTTGTGTCTTGTGGACATTTTGTCTAAACCACCCCAAGTCCCTTTGGGGAGATGGTGGTGGGGTATAAGAATAAAGTTGTTGTTGTTATTGTTGTTATTATTGTTGCTATTGTTATTGTTATTATTATTATTATTATTATTATTATTATTATTATTATTATAAATGGAAGCATAGATAAGATGTTGAAATGAATACTGTAATTTCCTCTGGCTTAATTCACACCTTGTACAGGCAGGTGAGGAAGCATGTCACCTTTTTCCTTGTAAATGTCCCACAGCCAAGTAGAAATCTTGAAAAAAAACAGAAATACACACTGCCCCAATAAAATCCGCCACAACATTTATTCTTGCTTTTTGCAGAAGGCAAGGGCTCATTTCTTTCTTTCTTTTTTCAATTTGTGCATCAGCCTTGAAATCAGCTAGATTGAAATATGTGGTCCCAAGAGCAGGGTTTGTCCCCAAAGCATCAAACAAACCTGTGGTTGCTTGTGGTTTTCCAAATTAACAAACACATATTGTATATTGATAGCATAGTATAAATTGCAAGTAGAAGGAGTACCATTTCAGAATCCAAAAAATGCAAACATATTTTGCTCATCGGGATTCCTCTCAAACCTCCTCCCCTTCTTTTCCCAGAGGAGGCTGACTGTACACAGCCATATTTTTACTTAAAGTATACACTGGGTGACATGTAAGGGATAGACAATCTTCAGCTTTATTTAATCACTTCACTTTCCATTTGAAAAGTAATTCATCACAGGAAGTCAGTAGGGTATAGAGAGCACTAATTGCAGTAAAATATCAAGGACAGTTTTCCTCTGGCTTAATTAAACATTAATGAGTAAAGTTATTTGCAAATGTGGGCTGCAGGGATGGACTTGTCTATCCAAGTTTAGTAAATACTGACATTCAGGTGTCAAAATAAAATACCTTAATTGATATATACAGGAATAGCTTTTTTTTCCCTTTTAAAGAGTGCACCTGAGCTGACATTCCTCCAGGTTTTTTTAAGAGTAGTTCCCCAATGAATTATTTATATAGAAACATTACCTGACCTGCTTTAATTACACAAGTGGTTGTTTCCAGACTAATCAATTTGAAATGGGAGCTGTTTCCACCTCTTAGTTTGTGCTTAGTTCTTCATAAAGATATATGATAAAAATAATTTTTAAAAGTTATTGAATATTTGCTCACAGATGACAGAGGAGTATTTCTGATTAAAAAATGTGACCAGGTGTTATGCATTTATTGATGACCCTTTGTTAAATAAGGTAGAGAGATTTTTACTGGTAGGGTTGATTTTTGTCGCATGCTACTATGAAACACCTGCTGCAAATGAATGCGAAATAAGAATGATTGTTTCAAGACCATTGAGGGTTTTTGTTTGTTTGTTTTCATGGAAGAAAATTGGATCCAGATGATTACTGCTAAAAATTCAGAATTGTTGTGAGAGGCTTATTAAAGGATCATTATAGATTAAATCATGATTGGACAATAAATTAAAAGTGAAGATAGATAGATAATCATTGATCACGCATTTGATTATTTACAGATTATTCCATGCCCTGTGACATTTTTAGGGATGATCAGAATAGTATACTAGAAGGAAATCAAACTGTGAGTGGTAGAGGAAGAAGAAGGGATTGAAAGGCAATGTACATGCACTTGCTTGATCACTCAATTGAATGGGCCAGAGGGGAGTGGGGAGAGCTGACCAGAAAATGGGAGCTTTGAATATTTGGGTCCAGAATTACCTTCTCCCATATAATCTACTCTGTACACCCGGTCTTTTGAGGGATTTTTTGCTATGGCTGTACAAAGCTTTAGAGCTCTGTTTCAAAATTCGCAGATTTTTATGATTTGTTAATACAAATCTCCAAAATAATAATCAGAAAAGAATCCCTCTGAAGCATTAAGAATCAAAACAGAACCCTCCAAAACATTTCAGAGAGATTAGTAAATATTTATAAATAGAGTATTATTATTCTCACCCCACAATTGTCTGGGGTGAGAGGGAGCAAGGGGGTGATGTGATGGACAATGGCAGCTGCATGCATTTTTCAGCCAGTCAGAAGAAGAAGAAAGCCAATCACAAGGCTTTCTGGAAAGCTGGTGGTCTCCTCTCCTCAGTATCCGTGTTTCTAATTCTTTGTGGAATAATACGAGAGAGCGCCTTGAAGGAGCTGGAAGTGGCAATGGCCAACAGTGCTGGCATACGCTGGTCCATGAGGTCATGAAGAGTTGGAAGCGATTGAACGAATAAACAACAACAGGAGAGAGAAAGATATGGGTTGCTCATTCTGTGTGTTTGGTAAAACCTCTCTCTCTCTCTCTCTCTCTCTCTCTCTCTCTATATATATATATATATATATGGCTTGTTTGATAAAAACAATGGTTCTAAACTTGTTTCGGATGTAGGGGGCGAGACTTTTGAATCTTTAATAGTTTGAAAGTGTTATTTCCTGTTTCATTGCATGGTTTCTACTTTGAAAGTAGTTGTTTTACTCCAGAAGCAGATTATAACTAGCTTCTGTGACTTTGGAACTGGCCGCCTTTGGGGGCTTGGGGGGGGGGGAGTGGGGCGGATCCATGCTTCTCCCTTGTGGCTCATTTCTGTGACTTTGGGGCTGGGTACCTTTGGCGGCTTGAGAGGGGGGCGGAACAAATCCGTGCTTCTCCCTTATAACTAGCTTGAAGCATGGATTTGCTCCGCTTCTTCCTCGGGCCATAGGGGCAGCCAGTTTTGGAGTCACAGAGGTGAGTTGTGGGGGGGGGGGCGTGGGTTTGCTTTACTTCTTCCTCAGGCTGTTGGAGCTGGCCAGTTTTGGTCACAGAAGCAAGTTATAAGGGAGAAGCATGGATTTGCTTTGCTTCTTCCTCAAGCCATTAAAGCCAGCCAGTTTTAAAGTCACAGAGGCAAGTTGTAAGGGAGGGGCATGGATTTGCTGAGCTTCTTCCTCAAACCATTGAAGGTGGCCAGTTTTGAGGTCACAGAAGCGAGTTATAAGGGAGAAGCATGGATTTGCTCCGCTTCTTTCTCAAGCCATTAAGGGCAGCCAGTTTTAAAGTCAGAGAAGCGGGTTATTAGGGGGAAGCTGAATCATTGAATCATTTCTGACTCACTTCATGGGTCATTTAAAAAATGGTGAAAAAGCTTCAAAATGGCAAAGGACTTCCGGGTTTTCTTAAAAACTTCAAAATTGCTTCAAAAAGGAAATCTTTCCGACTTTATTCCGAATAATGAAAATTCCGACTGGACCTAACCATGCCATATATATATATATATATATATATATATATATATATCCCTTACTTTCTGTCCCTTTACAGCCTTTAGTTCCCATCAGTACTTAAATTCTTCTTTTATCTGCCCACTGTGTGTGCTTATTGCTTAAATGTCTCATTAATATGAAAGTGATTTACAGCCTTATCATACTGGGGCTGTAATGTGGACAGCCCCATTCTTCTGGTGTGAGCAGAATTTTGAAAAATGTAGTTTGGGAAGGTAAGGATCTCTGTAGCAGTGTATTCAAAAGGCCCTGCCCTGAACTACATTTCCCAAAATTCCACTCACATCAGAACAGGGCCATAAGGGGTTAGGTTAATCACACGTGCTTAAATTGAAAAAAGCTTAAAAACTAGTGGATTGATTGATTGTTCTAAAACTTGGCAGGTTTACTGCCCTGCTCATGTCTCACTGTGCCACAATTTAAGGGGTTACATCTTGTAGTTTTTAAAAATAATTTTTGAATTGTAAAACAATTTAAAATTCCTAGATAGATAGATACGTTTTATTGATTGGCCTATTGGCCGTATCAAAACATTTAACACATAACACATTTAACACATAGTCATACAACATACAACATACAACCCTCGGTATAAGAGAGGTTAAAACAAAAGAGGTTAAAATAAACAAACTGTTGGCAGATCCCGTTCAGGTCAAATATCTGTGTCACCTCCACAGTTTACCCCAATTGATTCTAAATGCGCAATTCTCAGCTGTGTTGCTTTGAATAGGAAAAGGGCTGTTTTGTGTGTTATTTTAGGATTCTGGCCGGCCAACAAAAATGAAGTTTTAATATGTGGATCCCAGTGTGTTTTATGAATAATGTATGGTCCAAGGCAATGGTCTCTCTCTTTCTTATACAGCTCACAGTTGAACAGAACATGTGTGATATCCTCCACCTCTGATGCTCCGCAAATACAAACTCGTTCGTTGTATGGGACCTGATTAAACCTTCCGTGCTTGACCATTGAATCCAGCTGCTCAAAACGAGCTCTGGTAAATACCCTCCTAAGGTGTTTTGGCATATCTGTTTTTAGATATCGATCTGTTTGGAAAGTGTTTTTAAAGCAGCTTAACCATTTCAACGAGCCAGCTTTACTGAGGGTAGCAATGTCTTTTTGGCCTTCTATAGCCAATACTCGTCGAGCAACTATTTTTGGGTCTGGCTCTTCTAAGAGGTTCGGAAACCGAGTCGGGAGTCCACAGCTCCTAATATATTTTGTCAGGAGAACTAGCCAAGAGGACTGATGTTGATTTTCTTTCTGCTCCAACAGGCACAATTTTGGAAGTCTATCATTTGCCATGGCAGTTTTGCCCAGTAGTTGTAGGCCCTGATTTTAGATAAGCCATCCACTGAATATACTCCCAGTTCCGCTCTTACTGGGGCAGCTGGGGTCGTCCTGTCCACTCCTAGAAAACTTCACAGGTGCTGTGATTGTGCTTGCTCTAATAATGGTACCTGGTTTAGACCCCAAACTTCAGCTCCGTATAAGAGCATGGGAGTTACTTTTGCTTTATATACTTTAAGAAGTGGGTCTAAGGATCCTGGATGGTTGTGATTTATCAATTTAAGTAGTTGATTTGCACATACTCTTGCCCTGACTGAGCTTTTTTGGTGGTGTGGTAGCCAAGAGCCGGTCTCAGAAAAAACAATTCCCAGATATGTGAAAGTGCAAACTTGCTCTATTGGTTCACCGTCCAGGAACCATCTATGTCTGTTATGTCGTTTGCCAAATACCATTATTTTTGACTTTGATTTATTAATAGTTAGAGCGTTGTTATGACAATAGAAATTAAATCTTCTCAGCAGTCTACGTAGCCCAACTTGCGAATATGATAGTAAAATCATATCGTCACCATATAGAAGGATGTTAAAATGTGTGTTGCACAGCTTAGGCATATGTGTCTCTGGGTCCTTCAACTGTTCAGGGAGATCATTTACGTATAAGCTGAATAACAGTGGTGCTAATATACACCCTTGTCTGACCCCTTTGTATGTTTCTATACTGTTTGTCATGGCTCCTTGCATCCCAAATCACACTTTCAGGTAGGTTCTTGTGTATAGTGCTTTGATTAGTGCCAGCAGTCTGGGTTCCATATTGAGATCAGGTAGTTTCTTCCATAACGTCTCTCTATTTACAGTATCAAATGCTGCACTAAGATCTATAAAGGCGGCGTACAGTTGTTTCCCTCTGCTGACATATTTTGCAATTGTATGATTTAAAACAAAGCAATTGTCAATAGTTGATCTACTCTGTCTGAAGCCAGCCACGAGGATATGTTTTTCTTTTTCCCAACATTCAGCTCTGTTCAGAAGATATCTAGCATATATCTTGGCCACAATATCAATTAGGCTAATTGGCCTGTAGGAACCAGGATCTTTTTTGTTCCCTTTTTTGTAAACAGGGACAACTATTGCCATCTTCCATCCAGCTGGGATCTGGCAGGTGTTATTTATGTGTGTAAATAAGCCTGCTAACAGAGGGGCCCACCAATCTAGGTGTGCTTTAAATAACTCAGCAGGTAAGTAATCTTCCCCTGGGGCTTTATTGGTCTTCAGGTTGTTTATTATATGTCTGATCTCACCTTCTGTTACTGATGGCCAGAGGGGAAGGGCTTTTATTGATAAGTCTTTACCTGGTGACTGTGTCTCTGTAAGTTCTGTGGGAGCAAACAAGTGGGAATAGTAATTTTCCCAGTTTTCTGCAGGGATAGGTATATCAAATGCAAATTTCCTTTCCTTCAAAATTCCAGCTACTGTGTGCCAAAAGATAGCCGAGTTATGACTCTTGGCTGAGCACTCAAGCCCTGACCAGATCGATACTGTATGATTTTTCTTTTTTGTTTTTATGAGTTTCTTATATTCTCGTCTCAGGGTTAACATTTCGGCTTGGGGGTGTACAAGATGTTGTCCCTGCGCACGTCTCATTGCCGACCTCAGCTTTGTTCTATGAAGTTGGCATTCTTTGTCAAACCAGGGCGCTCTGCTCAAGTAGGGACCTTTAGGAGAGGCTTTTGTGACAAGATGTTCCTTTAGACTACCACAGATGTTTGTAAATGCATTAGAGACTGCCTGCCAGTCTGCTGAGTGTGACTGAATTATTGAGGCCCAGTTTGCAAAATGGTCTGTTTTGAAGCTATTTGCTATTGCTGTCGTGTCTACTTTGGTCCAGACAAGTCTTTTGTTTTGTGTCACATCAGTGTTGGCCATAATCCAGTCATCATTCCTATTGTTTGGTCTTAAATCTGAGGGGCCCAAAAATTTCACACACACTGGTTGGTGGTCACTTTCTTCCCTCAAAAGTACTTTGATCTGTGAAAAAAGATTGACCTTGCCTGTCGAGACACATATACAATCTAAGGAACTGCTTGTATGGTTAGAATGAAATGTATAAGGGTATACATAATTATAATTGTTGTTATTGTTCTTACCTCCTAGGATTTGTAAATTACACTTCGAAATCAGTGATGCCAATCTTATACCAGCCCTATTGATCTTTTTGTCTCTGGAGTGCCATTTTGGGTGATTTTTAATAAAATCATGTGGAAGTCCACCATATTGGGCTAGTTCATGTATAGATGGGCCTAATTTGGCATTAAAATCTCCAAGTAAAATAATTATTGCTTGGGTATACACTGCTGTCAGTTCTTCCACCATTATCTCTAGCTGTACCCAAGCATCAGGACTGTAATAGGAGGATGTGAGTGGTGGGATATAGAAATTTATCAATATAAGCTCCATTTCTTTATAATTAAACTTAATGGCCAATATATTGTGGATATCATCCCCCTTGCACAATCTCTCCCCTTGCCACTGAAGTTCCTCCTTAATACCTATACATAGTCCCCCTGAGGCATGCCCTTTATTCGCTCTTTTCTGAGCAGGTGTGTGCCAACACTGAAATCCAGGTAGTTGTATTGAGTCGTCCCCTCCTACCAGCCAAGTCTCTTGAAGCGCTATTATCTCAAAGTCAGATAAAAATCTCACCAATTCTCAATCAGCGATCTCTTTCCAGCCAGCTACATTCCAGGTTACAATCTGGATGGGTCTTACTGTCTCTAAGTGATCTGGTTGGCCAAGTTGTATACATATTGACGATTCTGGTAGTCAATTCGTATCTGAAGCTGGTACAATGCCACCAATATCCCCATTGAAAACACAGTTATTGAGGGGATGTCTTTTCTCCTCTCTGATTTGCCTCAGATGTTGCTGTTGATGTTGTTGTTGCATTTCTTTGGCAGTAGTATTATTCTGTATTGATGTTGTGGGTGCACTCATTCCTTCCCTGGGAGATAGATCATGAGTAGGGGGTCTGCTGTCATCCTTCCTATGTACCAGGACCCGAATTGGAGACAGGGTGCAGGTATCGTCCTTCTCATTCAGCTCCAGCTCCAATAGGTCATTAATAGGACCCACTTCTAAGTCCATCTCATCCTGTGGGGGCTCATCAGTGGACATTAAGCCCACCATTGACTCAACCATGTTCCCTATGGTGGTCACTACAGTCTCAAGATGACCCAATCCGTAGTCAATGTCTCGCTGATCACCACCGACTGCACTGCTCAGGATCATGGGTTGATTCTGTGTTGGTTTACTGTCAGCCTCGGCTGGACTGGGCTGTGGCCTATTCTTTCCGAAAGCCTCTCTAGGGGCTAGTAGGCTAGGTTTGCCCACTTTCACAGGCATGTCATCACCGTGCGTGGGAGTTATCAGTGGGCTGATGTCCAGGTCACGGAAGACCCTCATTGGGGCTATTTTGAATTTGAGCAGGAAGAGCTTCATCTTCATCAGCATAGATAGTAGTGTTGGTTGCTCAAAGGTCATTACGATATTCTTATCTGCAGATACTTGGGGCAGCCATTCCACTTTAATCAGATCAACACTTTGGGGGTGTATATGTAATAACTGACCCAACGATGTTCTGATAGTTCTGTAGGACCTCCATCTGCCCTTATTTATGTTGTTATGGGCAATTCGCAGCATTATCTGGTTTGCTTGTAGAATTCTATTGCACTTAGTAGGAGTAAGTGAGTAGCCTCTATCTAACTCTGTGCAGGGCTTTTCGTCCTTTGTATTTGCCTCCCTTCTGGGCCCCATACCATCCATTTGAACTGATTGAACTGTGCTTTCCTTTGGGGCCGCATTCTTCTGAACAAAGGAGTCAAAAGAGAGCTTTATCTGCTCAATTTGGTTTGTTATATTTTTTAGTCTTTCAAAAATATATGTCACTGTTTTAGCGGTCAGTAGACAAGCACCAGTTGAGTTTGTTTGTTTTGCTAGCTCAGATTGTTTTAACTCAGCAATTAATGAGCTTGTTCCAGGAGTATCTGCTCTACACAGCTCCAGGGACACTTCTTCGTGAAATACTACTGAGTTGTTACTAGAGTTTGTATTTTCTTTATCCAAGGGTAAGCAGCTGTTATCGGTGAATAAAGAATTCAGTTCTGGCGTACTCACATTTTCCACAAGAAGGTCATCTATCTTAAGTTGCTTTGAAGGTTTATGATTTTTTGTGTCTCTGGGCTGGTCCTTGATCGTTTCTTTTTGTTTCTTTTATTCCCCATTTGTAGAGGCAGAGATAAGTTGGGAGGTTGTAGTAAAATGGATAAAATAAGAACTTTAAAACTTTAAAACATAAAAACAACAAAGATACCAGAGCTCAGCCGAACATGTCTGATTACACCGGCGCCATCTTCCCAATCTTTAAAATTCCTAAAAATCAGTAGATGAATGAATCTTTCTGAAACTTTGCAGGGTTGATGCTCTGTTTATGTTGTTTTATTGTGCAGAAATTCCAGGGGATATGTTTTGTAGTTTTTGTTTTAGGAAAATAATTTCTAAAAATCTTTAAGAAACTTCCTAGAAATCAGTGAATGACCAAAACATTATGAGGCTTGGCAGGCAACAAGTGTGCCAGGTTTCATTCTGATAACCATAAAAACAACAGAGAAATGAGCCTCAAAATTTTCCCCATTGCTGGTAATGGAACAAATCTTACTGAACAATTATGAAGCTTCAGAGATTGAGATTATTAATCAGAACAGACCCTTCCAAATCTTCATAAAATCTTCCAAATATCTGAAATAAATTACTAATTGGATTTCAGCCACTTGTTTACTCCAACCATCCAGAACTCATTTTTTTAAAAAATGTGTTAAGAGGTGCCAAGGGGTGCCAAGGGATGGCACATGGAGTTTAGCAGTTGTTTTAAAGAGTTTTTATTTCTTGTAATAATAATGATAATAATAATAGTAATAACAACAACAACAACAACATACACACATGCACATATAGGCACATACATACATATAGTAAGTTTTAAAATTATATCGTTTTTAAATGATCAGCTTTTTCACACCTAGCATTTTGGAAGAATCTTAAGACATGGCTATTTGAGCAGGCATTTGCGAATGCTGAGTAACGGGCATAAGAATGGAACGACTACATGACAGGACTGGACATTGTTTTAATGAGTATTTATTGAATTATGTTTTATTACAGTGTTATGATTTTATTGATGTTGACGTATTATATTGTAATTGTGTTCTTGGTGGCATTGAATTTTGCCTTGTAAACCATCTCGAGTCGCCGGAAAGCTGAAAGGGGCAGTATACAAATTTAATAAATAAATAAATAAATAAATAAATAAATAAATAAATAAAGCTGTGAGTCACTTTGGGTTTTAGGATTTATTTTGTAAATTTTCTGTATAAAACATGGTTGTTTTATACAGAAAATAACCTTTCTGTGATGGAAAAGGCATTTTCTGGGAATAACATATCTATGTGCTGAAAAAGCTGCTTCACACATTAAAAGGCTGTTTTCCATGGAAATTAACCACATTTGAATTTTACATAGAACAAGTCCCCATTTATAGTGTTTTCTGCACACACATTTGCTTTTAAGATTACGGTAGTGTGCCAGAAACTTGTCTTCTTATTCTGTCACTGTTGTTTCATAGACTATTCCTCTCCTCTTCTATATTGACCTCCAAAATTGCTATGAACTTTGCTGCTGTAATGATGATGGAACAGATGGATAACAGTGATCATAGGATCTCATGGTTGGGTAGCTGTAGACAGTGGCTATAATTCCAGTAAGACAATATAACTTTTCAGTAGAGAGATTCACATGCAATATACAAAACATGAATCACTATGGTGCATTTCTTGGCAATACGAATCACTCAGATATCCCACATGAAAAATCTACAGAGGTAAGTCAACATAAGGAAAGCCATTCTTTGTGGGGAGAAAGAGACTGTGAAAAAAAGATAAATAAATGTGAGATTTCTTTTCACATCATGTTCTGCAGTTGTTACATGTCTATAATAAAAATCAGCAAGGTATGGACCAGTATTTTCCTCTGTAGCAGAGATTGAAATACATTTTCTAAAAGTCAGGAAATTGATGCAAAAACAGATATTGTTTGTCTTGCTTATTCTCTTTGAGGAACTGATTTATGATTATTAAATTTGTGAGTCTGTCTTATTAATAGATTTTTCCCTATTAATTATATTCTTGATGGTGGGCATTGTAGATTTTTTCTCCTTAGTAAACTCAGTGGTAACTTGTAGTTTAGTAATCTATAATTTTTATATCAGAATAGCTACATAAACAACATAGAACCAAAGTATCCAATTTACCACAGGATTTGTTACAACCCATAGACCATAATTCCAACAACCTGTTACCTCTTTGCTAGATTGCAGCATTTTTTGGTAGACCAAAAAGTTTGATAGTAGTTTGCTTAGTGTTTCCTGATAAGCATGAAATTCATGTTTGACTTTGCTATAATTATCAAAATGTAGTATATGTGTTTTTGTCAGCTTTATGCTTGCACTCATCACTCGTCAGTTTGATCACTGAGCTATGGGTTTATTTACCTCCAATTGTCCCTTTTGTATTGTCACTTCTGGTTAGCAACAAGGTCTGTGTCTGAAGAATCATTCTATATCACAAAGTGAGCTATTGGTTTCTCAACCCTACCTTTTCTTCATAATGTCCCATACAAAAAGGGGGTGATTTAGGTTTAAAAACTGGGAGAGTGTTTGACTTTTATTTTACCAGTCTCTTTCCCGCAGAAATCCTTTAATTTGACTATCACCACAACACTTTGGTTGCTGATGACACAATAAATAACGACCACACTTGTGTTTCTGCTCTTGTAATTATTTCATTCTATTTCAATGCATAAAAAATTGCATTCCATTATATACTTCTTTATTCATTAATCCAAACCCCGCCTTTCTCCCAGAATGGGACTCAATTAATTATGATAAATATTTTAATGCAATCAATTTTTCAATTAATATTTACAAGTTCACTGAAAATAATATTAAAAGAAAATTTTAAATAGTGCATCACAATCAAATGACACAACAACAGACACGGGGAGTTGGGAGAAGAACAGAGATAAACCTTATTATTATTATTATTATTATTAGAATTAGAATTAGAATTAGAATTAGAATTAGAATTGCTGATGATTTAATAGCCAAGACAATTTCTTTTACAAAAAATAAGTTAGTACCAAAATTGGTCCATGATAAAGCACACCAGGAAATGTTCTAGGTATAGAAAACCATGGATCCTGGAACTAGGAGGACATGAAAGCACCTCAAAAGTCTTTATCTGCAGGATGAGATAACTGCAGAGTGAAGGACTAAGACTGAAATAAGGGGTTTTTGGAAGAGTCGGAGCTAGAGAAGGTTTAAGACCAGAACTTTCTGGGGGGTGGGTTTTGGCTGTTGGTCAAAATCTGAGGCAACAACACTCCCAAAATAGCTTAGTCTTGAAAGGAGACTATCTCTCGAGAACAGGTCAGAGAATGCTCCCCCCGGCCAAGGGAAATTAGGAGTTTTGGGACATTTCTCTCCAAAGACATGACTTGTCTTCCTGAGGAGTATCCAGGGAGATGCCTTAGTGAAGCAACATTTACACCTGCCCCACGGCTGCTTGAGGGCCTTGAGCATGTCTCTGCTGCACCTAGCCTCCCCGACCCTTTTTCAGGGAATTGGCAAGCGGTTGGACACATAGCAGAATCTATCATAGATTCAAATTCCAGGTTGGGAATTTCGGTGATCTCTGGGAGGGGGAGGTATGATAGTAGTCACAGGCTGAATGCTAGAGGGCAGTCGAGTCGACAGAAGACTCCCCCCCGCTCTAACCTGCAGGCTATCCCTAGATACACCTGTGACAAGCTTCCAGTTTCCTTCCTTCCAACTCTGGTGTTGGTAAATGCTAGGTCGGTCAGAAATAAAACTGCCACCATCAGGGATTTTATCACTGACTAGGGCGATGACTTAGTCTGTATTACTGAAACTTGGCTTCAAGAAGGAGATGAAATCTTCCTTCAAGAATTAACATCTCCAGGCTATGTAATCACCCACCAGATGAGGACTGGGAGGCGTGGGGGGGAGGGGGGGCGGAGTAGCAATGCTCTTTAGAGAGACTTTATCTCTCAGAGCAGTTCCTGCCCTGAGCATCTCTGGAATTGAAAATGTTGGCCTCGTGTGTGATTCACAGGAGAGTATAGCCTTTCTGCTGGTGTACCATGCACCTAATGCACCAGCTTCTCAGCCTTTTGGCTAAGATCAAGTGTAGTAATGCACCAGTAGACAGCCTATCCCAGTTGCTAGAGGCTGTATCGGAGTGGTCCTTGAGGTTCCCCAGGCCTATTGTACTGGGGGACTTCAACGTCCATGCTGATGCTCAACACCAGCTGAGGACCTGGTATCGACCATGGCGACACTAGGACTCTCTCTTTGTAACACCGGGCCCACTCATCAGGCCGGACAAATACTGGATTTGATCTTCAGTGCAGGAATTCAAGTGACTCTAACCTCTATTACTGAGGTCCCGTGGTCTGATGACTGTGCCCTGGGAGTCCGGTTAGAGTATGCTTACTCACCCGGCAGAAGCGCCGAACCGGTTTGGGTTCTCCCGAGGAGGCTTATGGAGCCTGACAGGTTCCTGAATGCTCTGAGGGTTCTGGAGCCTATCAGTGGCTCGATTGAACAGAAAGTGGATTTATGGAACAACAATTTATCCAATGCATTAGACGACATTGCCCCTAGACACCCTCTCCGACCCTGCAAGAATAGATCACCTTGGTTTACTGAGGAATTGCGGTCTCTGAAGCGGGAGAAGAGATGGCTAGAGGACGTGTGGCGAGAACTCCGTGATGAAGCATCAAGATCAACTTACAAGCTATTCAAAGAGTCTTATGAGCATGCTCTTTGAATAGCTTGTAAGTCTTATGAGCATGCTGAGCTCCCGGTGGCGCAGTGGGTTAAACCCCTGTGCCGGCAGGACTGAAGACCGACAGGTCGCAGGTTCGAATCCGGGGAGAGGCGGATGAGCTCCCTCTATCAGCTCCAGCTCCTCATGCAGGAACATGAGAGAAGCCTCCCACAAGAATGGTAAAACATCAAATCATCCAGGCGTCTCCTGGGCAACTTCCTTGCAGACGGCTGATTCTCTCACACCAGAAGCGACTTGCAGTTTCTCAAGTCGCTCCTGACACAACAACATGAGCATGCTATCATCGAAGCTAAAAAAGTCTATTATGCTTCTTTGATAGCGTCTGCTAGTTCATGCCCAGCCAAATTGTTTAAGGTTATCAGATCTTTGATGATGGTTCCTACCGTCCTAAACAGTAACAATCAGGCCCCTTCAGCCGAAGTTTTTCAGAGCTATTTTGCAGACAAGATCACTTTTTTCCGCCAGGACCTCCCTGCCACAATTGACACAGTGAGTGAACTTGAGACACCATGGCCACTCGCTGGGCCCACCCTCGACCAGTTTATCCTGTTAGATGCAGAGGCTGTTGATAGGACCATGACTGCAGTTTGATCAACTGCTTGCCCTCTCGGGCCATGTCCTCCTTGGCTAGTTTAATCTTGCTTGGAGGGATTACGTGGTTCTTTGTTGAATATAGTAAATGGCTCTCTTGAGCAAGGAGTTTTTCCAGAGGCTCTGAAAGAGGCCGTGGTATCTCCACTGCTGAAGAAACCAGACTTAGATCACTTGGTTCCCTGCAATTAACACCCGGTTTCGAATTTTCCGTTTCTGGGAAAGGTGATTGAGAGGGTGGTAGCAGAGCAACTGCAGCAGTTCCTACAAGACACAGCCGGATTAGATCCCTTCCAGTCCGACTTCCGTAAGGGGCATGGGATGGAGACTGTGTTGGTCTCGGTTACAGGTCAGCTTCGTTGCCAGATGGATCAAGCCTCCTTGATCAGCACTGCTTGTGTTACTGGACCTTATGGCAGCATTTGATACGGTTGATCACAACCTCTTGATTCACTGCCTAGCCATGGCTGGTATTGGGGGGATGGCCCTTAAATGGCTGTCCTCTTTCCTCCAAATACGGGGTCAATGTGTGGAGTGGGAAGGGTCGGTCTCTAAGAAGGCCCCTCTTAAATGTGGGGTCCCTCAGGGGGCTACCCTTTCCCCTCTGTTGTTTAACATCTATATGTGACCACTTGCCCAGCTGCTGCGAGGCTTTGGGCTTGAGTGCTATCAGTATGCTGATGACACTCGACTCATTCTGAGGATGGAAGACCAACCGGACTCCATACCTGAAAATTTCCATCAATGCCTTGAGGCCATTACTGGATGGCTGCATGCCAGCAGGTTGAAGGCGAATCCAACAAAGACGGAGATCCTTTGGCTGGGTTGCCCGGACGGAGGGGTGATCTGGTTGCCTATCCTGGATGGCATGACATTATGCCTGTCATCTTTGGGAGTCTGGGAGTCCTTTTAGACCCGCTGTTGACAATGGAGGCCCAGGCCTCTTCTGTGAGCAGTCACATTTTACCATCTGCATCAGGCTAGGCGACTGGCTCCCTATCTGTCCAGGGACGACCTGGCCATGGTGATCCAGGCTACGGTCATCTCAAGATTGAACTACTGTAACGCCCTCTACATAGGCCTGCCTTTATCGGTGATTCAGAAACTTAAACTAGTGTAAAATGCTGCTACCCGGCTTCTCGCAGGGGTCTCAACGAAGTGTCATATTACTCCAATCCTGCAGCAACTGCACTGGTTGCCGATTGAGTATCATATTACCTTCAAAGTGCTGATTCTTACCTTCAAGGCCTTATATGGCCTGGGGCCGGAATACCTGATGGATCGCCTCATCCCCTACAAACCCCAGAGATCACTCCGTTAAGACGACCAGAATTTACTTGAAGTTCCCAATTTTAGGACCTTTCACCTGATGTTAACTAGGCGTAGAGCTTTTATGGTGGTGGCTCCTTACTTGTGGAATGCCTTGCCAGCTGGGACACCAGCTCTCTGAGATTTACTATCTTTTCGTAGAGCTTGTAAAACTTATTTATTCAGGCTGGCATTTGAACCTTGCTGACTGAATTCTTCCTTGATGTTAAATGTTATGTATTACATGTGTATATTGTGAACTGCTCTGAGCCTTCAGGGAGTGGCGGTATACAAAATTGATTAATAAAATAAATAAATAAATCTTAGGTGAGGTTGAATCAGCCCAAAGTTGAGCCACTAAAGACCTCATCACATTTAGAGGGGGAAAGCATAGAGAACAGAGTTACCCCATTCTCTCCTCTCTTGTGTGATGGCTAGGCATCCCACAAGCTTTTGGAGTTTAACTCGACTTTTTTCTGGCTTTTCTCCACATTCTTCATTCAGGAGTTGGGTAACACTGGGCACCGTTTCCATGTACTGTGGAAATGGAGCCCCACAGAGTCCCACTGGAAGTGCCCTTACATCGTCTGATGGCTTCTATGGAACTCCTGTGGTATTCTGTTTCAGCAGCAAATGGAAACCCAAAGAGCCCAAAGACCAGCTGATGAAATCCTAAGATTCCTATGTAACTGAATTCCCCCCAGGAATTCTCAATCAGTAATCATTATTTTGCCATTGCTTTTATAATACTCAGATGGTTACCAGCTTCAGTTGAATGGTAATGAAAACAATTGTTTTAATGCAATGTATTCTGGTTTTCATTACTTTTTTTTTAAACAAAGTCATCCCTTCAGTTGGTCAAAATTAATAATATTATGTCTGCCTGTGCTGAAAATCACATTTAAAATTTCATATTCTAATAAAATAAATAAATCCATCTTAATCTGTGTATGACTCCAGTAACCTCCTTGATAATTGTTCTTTGACTTAAAACAGAATCCACTCAAATCCATATATCTACAGCTAAAATATGTCAATACAAAATGTTCCATCAGCTTAACCATCAATTCCCTCAGCCTTCTCCCAGTCCCAACTACATATCTGTGATGCAGCACAGGAGAGAAATCAAACCTCTGTTTATTTTTTTTTCAGACTCTTGAACCTGGAGAGACTGTGTATGTGTGTGCGTGCACATGTGTGGCACTCTCAGGCTTAAAAAAGTTTGCCTGGAGCAATACCATCTTTTCTTGTGATACGATCGGATTGTACAAGCTAAGCAGAATTAAATGGAGTCAAGTTGTAGATGACAAGTTGGTTTTAAAAAGTGCTGTGGAAATTAATGAAATTTTGGTAGATCTATTTCTCTGAACACTGACTTTGTTTCTGTGGTGTTTCACTGAACAGCACCCTTCAGTCATGAGGTTGAATAAGCTTTGGGAAGTTGTTGTTTTTATAATAGCAATCAGCAACAGGAATGTATGTTCCATGCAAATGTAGGAGAAAGCAGGGGCATTATCTTGAAAAGAAAAGAGGGTTTTTTAAATTTTAAAAACAGAAATTTCTGCTGATGATTCCTGCCATTCTAGTCTATTCTTGAATGTCTGTTATGAACTATTTATTCTATCTATCTCCTCACTTCTTTGCATTCAGATCTTTGCAACCCAAGGCCTGTATCAGAGCTTAGTGCAAAGAACCAGCAGCATGCTGTTCAAGACAAAATTTATTGTACACCTTCTCCCATATAATCTGTCCCATACACTTCAGTCTCTGGGAGACGTTTACTTCAACAGGCCAGAACTCTACTGACAACTGTCACCCAAAGAACCTTTCATCACCAGCCTTTAGACTGTGTAATAACCTGCCAGAAATATTTAAAAACTAAATGAGCTGTCAGAACTTAATACAGAATTTATAAACTTATTTCTTACAATAGGTCTACCCATTCAATTTTTAACTATTAATTTTAAATATAAATTAATATGTATGTTTTTAATGTATTTTAGTCTTTGCTCTATGTATTTTTTAATACAGGCAATCCCCAAATTACAAACAAGATAGGTTCTGTACATTTTTTTTAAGTTGAATTTGTTTGTAAGTTGAAATGGGCACATTTTGAAAATAAAACTTGAAACAGTTGGCTGAGGAGGAAGAAAGGGAGCTTGCTGACAGGCTCCCTTGTGTTTCTCCTCAGCCAAGGCTCTGGCGATGGGCAAGGGAGACTGGCAACATGCTCCTTCGCCCTTTGTCCCAGTCTATATATTTTATCTATATATCTATATATTTTAAGTATGTTGTACATTGCTTCAAGCTGTGAGAAGTGGGTAACAATTGTTGTTGTTATTATTTTCATCTTGCCCAATGTTGTCATTACCCTTCCCAGTTCTGTCATTAGCTCCTCACTTTGCTCTAAAGGGAATAAATAATTGAAGTCCCAGAACAGTTACCTTGCTTGGGTAGAAGTTCACAGAGTTACATGATTGTCAGTGAAAACCCACCATGGTTTTCTCATTCCTTCAGCAATACTTGGGTACTTCTTTTACACTTGGATACATTAATTAAAAAAACTGTTGCAATCTTATTGTAAACTTATTTGGATCTGGGAGAGCTGGGAAATAAAGAAATTAAACTAATGTGACAACATTTAAATATCGAACATTTTCCAAAAAGGCAATGGACTGGCACTACTAAAAAGAAAATGTTTAGAAAAGTTCAGCCTTTCTTCTGGCTCAGGTAATGACCAAAGAGGACAGAACACTGGAACAAGCCTTTGATGTGTAACTTTATCCTCCTTCCTGCAATGCACTGTGCTTACACATGTTTGGTAGAACCATTTAATGACTTAGAAAATGGGTCTGCCACACCTCTTCATCTCCATTTCTGGTCATCACCCCTTAATTTTCCTTATAGGGTGAGCTTGTAGGGAAATATATCCATTTTTGAATATGATATGCCTGAAACTCTGTGTCTCTGAATTCAAATTGCTAACAAACCTTTTGCACTTGATCCACATTGAAGGAGTCTTGCTTCAGTGCAGATATCCTCTGCCTCTGTGACAGTACACCCCTGTTCTTTCCCCTGCATTGTAAAGAAATCCCTCAAGACCTTATTTCACATTGTGTCAAAAGGACCAAGCCTTCATTTATCCTTTTATTTTGTCTTTACATTCTAATCGCCTCTTGTTACATGGGCTCACCCTTGTCATAGGAGGGCATAAGACAATAGTTTAGAGCAACAAAAGACTAATTTTAATATTAAACTTTGTTGCCTTCTAAGTTCTCAAAGGGAAATAAGATAATGGCCACATGTACTTACTTAAACTGATTTAAAGCCTGGATGGAGAGAATAGAAGCATTATTGTTTCTAGAGGAATAATTGAGTAGAAACACTAATCTTCCTGTACTACAAATCATCCCATTATCACTGGGGGAAAGTGGCAAAAATATGAAGCAACATGCACCAGGAAGAATGGGAAGAAGCAATTAGCAGCTAATAAATGGAACCTGGGGAACAAAAGTGACCAAGGGGAGAGAAGTGATGAAAGTCATAAGGAAGATTAAGGCAGTCCCAGATGTTCAACCACAAATGCCCAGGAGAAAGATTTGGGACTAAACCATGAAAGAAAGAAAAAAACACTGTATAATTACACATTAATCATATCCATTAGTCCATGACACGCTTTTCCTTCCCTAATGATCCAATTCATAAAATGTGATTCTGGGGCAAAGCAACTTCTATGCATTATATTGAGTGGCCTGTCTCTAAGGATTCACAGTGGTCACCTAGAAACAAAAATAAAGGAAAATGTGCCATCTGGATTTCCTTTGCTAAAATGAACTTTGGGGCCCATTTTTACCTCATTTTGGATGCTTCTGTATAACTATCCTGGGTAGAAAGGAGTGTAGCATACTGCAGAAGACACCTCCACTTCTTTTGCCCTCTCTCCTCATCCATGTACCATATGACCTTTGTGTTCAGCAAAGTACAATGTGATGTTACTCTTTATTAGGCAACCAAATCTTGCTCTAAAAGGAAAAAAACAAGTAATGTTACTATTTTCTCCTTTGTTGCAAGAAAATAATTGAAAATTGCAGAGTTTTCAAGACTATTTACAGCATGAGAGGTATTCAGTTCAAAATAGTGTGGGTTTTGTTTTTTTAACACAGAAATCATTAAAATGTAATCATCTATGCAAAGAAACTGTGCTGTCTGTGCAGTGAGCATGCTTTCTGTACAGAAATTCTGTTTTTATACAAAAATATTATACAATATTTTTTTACAAAAAATCATAATAACACATGTATTTCCCCATGCAGTTTAAGACCCAAGCTGTGGATATATCTCATCACTCTAAGATTCTCTTTGGTATCCTGATAATTGAGAAACACATCTTTTGTTGATGGGGTGGGGTCGGGTGAGGTGAGGTGGGATTGTTTCCATCCCTACTGGATGGCCATTTTTCAGGAGTGCATTGATTGCATTTTTCTGCTTAGTAAGCCATTGGATTGGATAGCCCTTGTGGTCTATTCTAACTGTAAGTGTTGTGACTCAGGTCCCAAAGATTGCCCAACACAGCAGATTAAGGGTTAACAAAAGTCTTTAATAAGTCTTTAACAGGCTAGCAGCACTTAAACAGCAATGCTACTTAGTAGGGTTGGGCGGTTTCGTTCATTATTTTTGTATTTCGTTATTGATTCGTATTTAAATTAGCTTACGATCCAATATCGAGCCATGCAGGAATAGTGTGAGGAGTAATTAAGAATTGAAACAATTTCCTCATTTTTCGTAATTATTTCGGATGTCTGGTGCAAGTTTTAAAAACTCACCGTTTCCCTCCCCTCTCCCTGGTTGCAAGCGGTCGGCATTTACCCCACTTCCGGGTCCCTGGCCTCCGCTTCAGCAGATTAATTTCCCCTCTCCTCCTGCCCGTCACCTCACCCCTCACTCTGGCCTGCATTGGGCAAAGAGGACACAGCAGTGCAGCACTCACAGAGACCTGCCTGTTGCCTGCCCCTGCCTAACCTCCTGCCTTCCTGGGCAGGGGTTAAAACTATTATTATTATTATTATTATTATTATTATTATTATTAAGAATGGATGGCCATCTGTCAGGGATGCTTTAATTTGATATCCCCAGCATGAAGGCGGAAGGGGGTTTGTGGTTGATATTATTATTATTATTATTAAGAATGATATGTGTGGTCCATCCAAAAACAATCCGGAGTCAGAATGGAGGAGTCAACACTCACACGAATCCTTCTTCCTGGCCCAACAGTTTAAAACTATTATTATTATTATTATTATTATTATTATTAAGAATGGATGGCCATCTGTTAGGGGTGCTTTAATTTGATAACAACATAACAACAACAACAACAACAACAACAACAACAACAACAACAACAAACCCCCTTCTGCCTTCTTGCTGGGAATATCAAATTAAAGCACCCCTAATAATAATAATAATAATAATGGACCAGGGTTTAGACAAGCCGTTCCAAAGTGTTTTAAGGACTGGAGTTTGGCTTTGGTTAGTTTTATCACCAACAGTCAACAACAGAGGGAGAGGGAAGCTTCAGAAGTTCCCCCTGTCCCGTTTGGAGGTTGTTTTCACATCGTGTCCGCCATTAACGAATCAATTCGTATATTTACAAAATTTTGTAAATATAGAAATTTTAAAATCTCAAATTTCGGAAGTATTTAGAATTTAGAAACGCTAGCGCTCCCTGGAAACGAATTGAGTTTAGAAACAAATTTTTCCGTGGTTACCCAGCCCTACTACTTAGCAAAACAAAAGGACCTTCGTGCAGGTAAACAATAACAGAAATAAACCGGATTATCCCAGGACTCAATCTCAGGAAAAAGGAAAGCTGGAGCAAAAACAAACAGTGGCAAAGTGGAGTCAAACAGTCCTTGGTCAATAACGGAGACAGGCGACAAACAAAGTCCGGCAGGCAGATGACGTGGTCCAGAGACGTTCCAAAAACAGGGGCAAGGCGAAGTCACTCACGTAGTTCCAATCCGAAGTCAAGGTACACGAAGACAAAATAGCTGGATTCCCAGGACCCAAATGGTGGTTAGGCAGAACAAGACACCCGATACAACGCTTTGTCCTCTGCAAAGCTACACATCCCAGAACCCCCATTTTATTAGCAATCGCTATCGCTAGATTGATCCTCATCACTAGCATCTGGGTCATTTCCTTCAGCTGCTGGCTCGTTACTCCGCCATCTCTGCCAGCGTTGATCCAAACCAGGATCCTGCCAAGATGTACCTGCCTGCCATGTATCTTGGAATCCCTCAAACTCGTCACTAGATGTGGGCTGTGTACATATGTCCTGAATTTACCTAACCCGAGTCCAGTCCAATTCCTCCTCCATTTCCCCATTTCTGGCTTCCAGTTCATCTGAACTGGAATTGTCAGCTGTATCTTTAAGCCGTTTACTCATAGTTTCTTCATCACTATCAGACTCACTGGCAACCCGCTTTACTCCCCGGTAATCCAATTCCTCCAAATCTTCGGGTCCAAACCCTGCAAAATCTTCCATGTCGCTAAGTGCCAAAATAATATCTCGAATACGCCTCAGCTGACGCTGATCCAGCTCTGACTCAGCATCACTCCTCCTTCTCCTACAACCAGTAGTAGTTTCACTGCCAAGACGCTGAGCCTCAACAGTAAGATTCTAATGATATTGTTGATTCTGTGTACAGGTTGACTATCCTCTATCTAAAATTCAAAAACATTTATATAAGCCAATTTCATGTATAAGTGAACGGCAGATTTCAGGCTCTAAATTGTTATGACTGATTTGTAAATCAAGAGTAATTGAGTGAAAAAGTGGAAGTGCCAGCACTGTGTAAGGGTCCCCTGTCCGCTGCCATTTCCTGCCCAGACATTCAAAGAGCCAGAAGCAGCACAGGGTGGAGCAAGTAGAAGGAACAATTCTCCCTTTCCTGAGCAGAGTGGCAAAAGGATGGCCTAAAGCTGGCATGCACAAACATTAGCCCTCCAGGTATTTTGGACTTTCACAATTCCTAACAGAGCCAACGTTTGCCCATGCCTGGCCTAATCAAAGTACAAAACACTTTTCAATACATTACGGTACAGTGCTTAACTTGACCCTTGAATAAAGCAATCAAGTTTTGCTACTAAAATGTCTAGTCTTAAACATGAATATATACCATGCTTCATAATTTATAATAATCCACATAGGTGGCTGAGATCTTTGCTTTCCAATGGTTCAATGTGCACAAATTTGGTTTCATGTACAAAATCATTAGAAATATTGTACAAAATTGTTTCAGGCTATGGGTGTAAGGTATACATGAAACCTAAATGAATTTTGACTTTAGACCTGTGACCCATCTCCAATATACCTCATTATGTTTGAATCTGAAAATGCAGGCATTGTAAAAAATAAAAAATAAAAAAATACCCTCAACAGTCCAAAATCCAAATAATCAACCTGTACAGAAGCTAAATGGACTGACAGATGAACTTCGTTTCAAAAGTGGTGATGGGATAAGAAGCCTTACCACATCTGATAGCAGAAGGCTAGATATGAGAATATGAGACACGCTGTTTAACAGACACAACTTGGTCTTCCAAAAGATAATGATGACCAGGAGTATGTGTGCTACTACTGTCCCCAGAATCTGTTTTCTGTTCTACTGTCCCTAAGGTTGTGTCTGTTTATGGCATTCGTCTGTGATTCATTATTCTGCTGGACTGAATAAAACATCTTTGTATGGATGTTACCCTGTGATATTTGTCAATAAACCCAGTGTCAATTTAAATAGTTTGCTATTTGTTGCATCTAATATATGTCATGCCTGCTCTTAACATTGATTAAGTCTCTATTATATTACTTGTGTCACCAACCTGATTGCTAGAAAGGAATGACAGCAAGAAGAAATATTGTCTGGTAAAGAATGCATTTACACAACAGAGGGGTATTATTGCCTCCTGCAACCCGTGAAAGCTTGTATCACCAAGGACAATGGAGGAGGTGGACCAGAAATCTTTCTCACTACTCATATAATCTCACCTCACTGCCCTCATGTATTCTTTGCCAGCAGTATAAACTCCCATAGTAAAGGGGGGAAAAAACAAATTTCCACAACCCTAGGTTTATGTCAGTATGATTGGCACACATTGCTGGAGATGCATTAGGTCAGACAAACGATAATGTGAATAAAAGACATGTTCTAGGTGGTGTGTTGAATCTGAAAGAGTTTGTACTAGCCCTCTGACCCTGTAACAAACCACCTGTTTCTCAATGAGATACTCTTAACGGGAGAGAAGAAGAGAAGATCAGTTGTTTGCTATTGAACTGACAAAGGCAGGATAATCCATTCTGATTAATGGAAATGATTTCAAATTAAATTCTAGCCATTGATCTGTTAATCGAACTGATTATGTAGTAACTCTGATGAATTTCAAAACTTTGGAATTGAGGACTATAGACAACAGTAGCTTAATAGAAAACATGGCACAGATGAAGTTAAGTTAAAATAACACTGACCTGCAAAGCTGATGACCATGATTTTTATAAAATGTATGCTGAATATATATGAATTTGACATTCTAAAGTCAAAAATTACCTCAAATTTACTTCATCACATACAGGTCTCTTCCCACTCCCAGCCCTTGTAAAATAAAGGAACAACTCTTATCAGGTTGGGATTCTGATAAATCAATACTTCTCTCACTTACAGGTAGAATGCTGCATTCTTTTCCTCACCTTAAGTATTTTATTGGTGAACTTTCTGAACTGTAAAGAGATTAGCAAAATAATTTTTGGGAAAAATCCATGGAAAAGCTTGAGGTTGTAGAAATTGTTGTTGTCATATTATATTTCTTTTAAAAAATAATGAGGAGACAAGTAGATGAATCCACTATTGTCTGTTTCTACAATGTATGGGGGACTTCCAGTGAGTATCCAAGATTGTCCTGCCTTAATGTGATTATGTCTTCCTTAGGCAAAATAGTGGGAATTCCGATGTCAGAATATTGCTAGATTTCACAGTAATCTGGGCAATTGGATTGGGTCAATTTTGGAGTGATCCCTTCTCTAAAAAGGCATGATGGGCACCATTCTTTCTGTGACCTGATCACAGGCAATAGGGATGGTTTTTCTCCATGTTACCACCACCATCATTCCTAGCTGTCTCTGTGTGAGTGCCTGAACATTGTGGTCTTATCTTCCTACCATGATGAAACCGAAAATTGATGCAGGACATGAAACTGCTTGTGTGTTGTGTGTGTTCAATGAAGTGTTTAGAAAAAAAAATAACCAGAAGTAGTGAAACCATCCTTCCTATGATCTTTATCCCTTATATCCTTTAATGAGACCTACCTCTTCACACAGAGTTAAATCTGAGGCATGAGCTGGCTCCACCTTCCTTCACTCACTGAGCTGGCTGGCTCCCATCATGCCTTTCAAAGCCCATGCTTTCCCTCCATGCCCCATGTAAAAACTTCTATGGGCTGCATTCCTTCTCAAGCCTCGGTGTTAAAAATCTTCTATGGGCTGCTTTCCTTCCCAAGCCTTGTTGTTAAAACACTTATATCCTTCAGTGAGAGCTGAGGAGGAACTGAACGCTCCTCATGGGGACTCAAGGGAGTTAGGCTCCTTTCCCTTCGGTAAACCACTTCAATATTTAAACAAACAACCCCACAAAGCCCCTGCACAGCTCATAAATGGAACTGCCAAAGGAAAATATTGGAATTGAGTCCAAAAGCAAAATCTTAGAAGCAGCTATGATAACTGAGATAGAACATGGAGCTAGTTAGCATATGAGATGCTTTCTTCTTCTGATTGGATCAGACTGGCAGCAGGGCTCACAGAGAAACCCATGTGTGCGAGCCGCCTTGATCCCTCACTCCATGTGTAGCCAAAAGAAACTGAAAACAGCTATTTTTGGCAGTCAGGGCCTTAGCCACAGGAGGGTGTGGGGGGGGAGGGGTTAAGGGTTCAACCCCACAAAAAGGTTCAGCCCCCCCCCCCAAAAAAACTGGTGTATTCATGAATTTTAATTGGTTAACCAATTTATGAGTAAACCAGGTTTCTGAAACATTTCAGGGTGGACTATGGCCCTGTTGGCAGCCATGTGACCTGTTGAAGCTGGAAACAAACAGCCAAAACAGGTGAAGCCCGTTTTGAAAATGTATCTGTAACCCTACAAATCAGGCAATTCAGAGGAGTGAAAAGCTGTCAAACAGATTTAGTGGGTCACACACAGACTCAAGATGCAGTTCTGTCATCCTTAGTTTTGAAGATTTCCTGTCATGAAACCAGAAGTATAATTTAAGGCAAACAAGAACATTTCATTTCATACACAATAATCAATTATTTCACAGAAGCGATACCTCTCTGTTTACCCCCCAGCCCTTCTTCCACCTTAACCATAACAGCAGCTCTTAAAAAAAACTGTTTAGTGCTGTTTAAATCATAAATGTATCTGGCAGACCTTTCTGTGAATCTTGGCATACAAAAATTTGATCTTGACTTCCAGCCAATGCTTAGACAGAAATATGTATCTTGGCCCTGTTGAACATTCCATTATGACTGTTTTGCCTTCACAGACATTAAATAACCGAAAGACAGCCCATTTAAACACTTTTTTATTATTTCTCAGGATCAAATGAAACACATACACAGAATTGTGAGTTTTATATCTTTCTTCTCCAAGGCAATGGGAATAAAATCAAATGAAAAGCTGCCTCTGTAGGTAGGACTTGTGATCCAGGATGAACAGTGTAATAAAACAGTAGCAACAGTAGCAGCATGTGGAATGATGTAGCCATGATTTGTCATGAACTGTTCGTTGTTTAAATAATCTATTTTTGTTCTCTTTGTATTAGTATTTGATGTCTCAACTAATGACTGGAGTAGTAATTGGGATTTGCAAATATAGAAATTTCAAGAATCCAATTTAATAGTCAGTTTACTAGAATAACCACCAGCTAATGGCATTCCAGTACTGAACTATGTTTATTTGGTTTCCCCTGTCTTCATGTACAGTACCGGTGTGGTGTAGAGTACTTTGTTTATTTAAAGCAGCTTTGTTTTCATCTATTCATCTTTTGATTTGGCAACCTACCTTCTCGCCTCCCTTTACTGTGTAAGGTTTGTAGTCATTTTGGAGCCTGGTCAAATTCTTTCTCGTCTCATTAAGAGCTTTTTTTGTCTGCTTTACACTATAATAGAGGGCTTAGGGTAGTGTCTTAAACAGGTATTTCTGGAAGGCATTGAGCAAGATAGGAGTCAGTGAGTAGTTCAGGTATGCACGATTGATAAAAGTAATTAAAATTAGGGAGTACTGGCTTTTCATTTCAAAAGTGTTTCTAAAGTATATTAGTGACAATTTCATTACTATAACAAGAGTAAAAAAAGTTTTGTTACTTTTTTGTTATAGTAATTTTGCATAATTACTTTAATTGGGGAAGCTTCAGGGACTCCTTTCACCCTTAGCTTTACAGCTATTGGAGTGAAACATGCTACAATGGTAGAACACATTTATCACTGTTAGCCCATCAAGTTTCAGAATGTTTCACTTATCCATGGATTTATGGAGAAAATTCAAATTTATAAACCTTTATAAACAACTGTGCAGAAGTCATTGTTATTATGTTTGTGTTTAACTGTTAGAGTATGTATTTGTGTTTGTAACAGTAGCTAAAACTGGAGTAATCTGGTTTGAATCCACAGTGAGCGTTGCCAAGGAGACGAGGCTGGCTAGCTCATGAGAGGGAGAAGTGGGCGGAGCCAAGCAGGAAAAGTTATGTGCGTTTTTAAAAAGGCCAGAGAGTGAGGCTTGGAAAGGCCGAGAGAGAGACTTGTGTGGGAGCGGCTGGTGTTTTTTCAGTCTAGAAGGGTTGAAGAAAGAAACCTGGCCAGATTCTTTAGTCAAAGAAGACTAAAGGAAGCCTAGTTAAGATCCCTAGTTAAGGAAGGACTAGAGATCAGAGATTTGATCAAGGGAAGATCAAATTGAAAGGCTATTTATAGTAGTGAAACATTGTTCACTAGAGAGCTTCACCTCAGTGAAAGTTAGCCACAAGTTGTGTTATCTGGAAGAGTGGACTGTATTGTAAACCACATGATATTCAAAGTTCCATAAGTGATTTAACAGCCTGCAACCATAAGCTTTGTACAGAATAAACTTGTTATCTTTTGTTGAAAACCGTCTCATCTCAACTAATCTGCGTCTGTAGAGCCAGATCTCATCGGTGGTACCTCAAATACCTCACATTGGTGGCAGTTACCTTAATTTACAAATAATAATTGGCCTCCTCCATAATATACTCTTCTACACAATTGAGGCCTGAGGTAAATTCCCTCCATAATATCCACATCTGTACAATTGGTGGCAGCGGTGAGATTAAAAAGTGCCTGAGGTAAAATACCTCCATTATTAGGGTCTGCCGTTGCCAACCTCAGCAACACACAAGCACCTACTCGCAATTGGTGATAGCGGTGGGATCTTCAAAGATAAAATCCCTATACCCTGTCCATCGTTGTGTTCGCACATCTCCCCAACAACATTTTTTAAAAATCCTACAAGAGATATATCCTTAAATTATCTATAAAATTACATAAGATAACAGAGGATAGTTCCCCCACTTTCAGAAATATTCATCCATCTAATGATTTTCGGGATTTTAATTTTTTTTCACAAAAATGTTATTTTAAAAAACAGCTATCTCATTGAATGTCTCTCATGTTAACAAATAGAAACCAATGTTAACCAGTTCTACATTTTCATAGAATTCTAAAGTTGGAGGGGACCCCAAGGCCATCTATGTTGTCACTCAGCTGGAATCTCAGAGTGATAGTGTCAATGATTCTTATGGGGATGATGGGTTTCAGATGCACAGTCAGGTGCAAAGTTATGATGTCCCTGTGTTAGACGAAGAAGACCAGGAACGGGGGTAGAAGTTCAGGTGTTTCCCCCAGCAAGGGATGATGCTGGGGAAAATGAAACTACTGAGAGCCAGGTGGGTTCAGGAAGGGAGGACGGTTCTCAGCCAGATAGTTTTCAGCCTGATAATGAGGGGGAAAGCACTAACAAGGAAATTGACCTTGATGGAGCTGAAGGCTTAGATAGAGCTGATCGGTTGGAATTTAAGGTCCGAAGGAGTGTCAGGATCACTAGTAGGCGAGAGAGGAAGGCTCAGGGCCATAGAAACACCTTCATGTTGTCCAAGAGTATTAAGTAGGCTGTTTGAACATGCCTCAGTGTCAGAGCAACTTCCTGCTTCATCTAAGAGACTTTGGATTTATCTTGCAGCTTTGATGTTCATATTTCAGGACTTTGTCATGTACTCATGGGTTTGCCTTGCCTGTGTCTTCATAGATCTTGTTTGCCTATGTTACCTTGGATTTATTTTTTGAAATATACTTTCGCCTTTTGAACTTTTTATCCTTTATTTTAATAAACCATAAAGACTAGTGCTGGTGTGTTCTTTGGTGTCTTAAGCAAGGTGATTTTACCCTGAGGTGCGACAATCTTATCCAATCCCCTTTATCCGGGCAGAAGGGCACCATAAAAATTCCCCTGACAGATGGCTATCCAGCCTCTAAACTAATTGATACACTTCCTATATTGAGTTGGAAGGGACCCCCAAAGGCCATCCATTTAGGAATTTCTTCCCAGCCTAGCACAGATTTACTTACTAGTATTGAAGTATCAGTCAGTTCTTCTTTTTGCAGATTCAGTAATGTATTGGAACTCTGACTGGCTGCTGCTACAGAGGGACAAATCTCTCCCCTATCCTGATCGAGGCTTTCTGGTGTGAGCAGTATTCTGGGAAATGTAGTTTAGAGAAGAACCTTTTGAATTCTCTGGCATAGGGCTCCTCACCTTCACAAACTATATCTCCCAGAGTTCTGTGCTTTCTTTCCCAGGGAACTCTGCTTTCTCCCTGCTTTCCCATTTCTAATGGTGAGCGGCCATTAATTTAAAGAGGAATAGGAGCCTTTTTGGGTGCTTGCCACAAAAATGAAACTGACTTTGGGAGACTTCTGAGCATTACAAAATTAAAATGAAAAAGGATTGGGAAAGTTTTGATTCTTAAGTTTTAGGCACAGGCCACACCCATATGTCAGATGTAACTTCAGAAGTACAGATTTAACTAATTTTAATATGGCTTACAAAACGTGCAACATTTTTGCACAAGCCTAGTGAGTACCTTTCTAGCACATTTGACAAAGGATGGGAATCTGGAAATGCTTCTGAGTATTAAGTAATCAATGGGTGGGGAGAAAGTGAAAATCCTTTTCATATGTAAGTACTTCATGTTAATCTAAGACAAGGTCAAAATCTTTGGCTAAATTCCGCTTTTTTACTATGTTTTCTTTATTTCTCAATAGAATTTTTTTTTATCCTTTGGTTAAAAACATTATAATCAGACATGAGTAGAATGAACAGAGAACATACAAAAATCTCAAAGATTATCAATTAGTCAAAATTCACGAATGACTTGGGATATTGATACTTGAAAGAACACCTTTCCTTAATGAGTATGTCTGAGGATTGATGTCTTGCCTAACCAGTGGCCACAATAAAGATGAGAGATGATCTTCTGTGTGGTGGCACTTTTGTTATGACGCACCCATCTCTAACTTGTTTCAGTGGCACTCTGAAATATGCCTTTTTATTAAAGCTTTAAGGGTCTAATGATTTTATATAATCCAGGTACATGATTTGTTATAGTGTTCAATATGTTTTAGCCTGTAAATTATAATTTACTATTTAATATTTTAAATAACAAAAAAAACCCCCAATTTTTGTATGCTGACCAGAGATCTATTATACAGCCGAATGTAATTATTTAAACAAACAAAGTAAATCTACCTATGGGAAAATATAACAATTGTAATTAGGGTGCAAGTGGCAGGTAGACTGCATAAGCCTTGCCTGCTTTGTGGAACTGTATAATTAATTTGAGGGCTTTAGATTTCACTCTTTAATTTTCATTGTTTAATCTCCTTATGTTTATGACCATACAATTTGCATTTTAACCAAATATGGCAGCAATGGGATTGGTTGCCATGTGAACTAGATATTTTCAACACACATTCTTTATACCTATAAAACCTACCGGCAGTAGTTTTTATTATTATTAGGATCCTTATTATTATGTTTTCCTTCTTCTGTAAGAACAGGATTATTATGTTGTTGTTTTTTTATTTTCTTCTGTAGGGAAGGGAATATTCGGAAATATTTCTTTAAAATGTTTGAAAATGTATTTCTTGAGTTTTGGGAGAATCTTGGACTGATGAGAATCTTTGCAGTTTGTCATTTATTCTGTGTAGATTTGCATGTGATTAGACAACAACATTTTCTTCATAGCTAACCAGAACATGAATAATATTTTGTGCAAAGAAAATGGTGTTGCTTGTGAAGATGATATTTAATGCACCAAAAATAGTGCAAAAGTTTTGCAGAATATGTCCCAAACTGTGAATTGTCTTCAAAGACTGTGCAGCTTTCAATGACTTTATCAAAGAGGGAATGAGATTTGTAAAATGTTTCTGTCTTCCTGTAAGAACAAAATTACTGAAGAATTACATCCCCCGAATTCTGGGATTCGTTATTGGTGTAGCTCTTCTATGGGGGAGAAATAAATACCTTTTTGAATTTACATCTTTGCAGTAATTGTGTTCAACCCTGCCTGCCCCATTCTTGGATCTCTAAATTATACCTCCCTGCTCCAATTCTTGCAGATATGAATTGTTCTGATGGCTGATGGGTTTAATTACCCACTATGAAAAAATTTAGAGCACTTTGGATTCTGCCTTTGTCTCCTCTCATACTGAACAAATGATTGTCACTATCCAAGACAATCCAGTTCCTTTCCATCTGGATAGTACTTCAAATTCAGACCACAAACAGGTACATAGCACCTGTGTGTGCCTTCTGCTGAATTCTGATAATTTACTAGTATACTTTTTTTTTCAAGGATAAGCAATAATATTTCTTTGTCCTCTCTTCCTGCTCACCTCTACCATGTGAAATAACAGAGTGAAACAATCTGCAGATAAACCTTACCTATGTTTCCTCCTAAGTATCTCATAAGGGCATCAGGAGCCTTCAGAATCAGATCAAAAATTGACCTATCTATTCCTGCATTCTATTTGCTACAGAAGACAATCAATGGTTTATGGGAAGCCAAAAGCATGGCATGAATGTAATAGTAATATCTTGCTTCTTTATTCCCCACATCTTGTACTAGGAAACATACCACTTTCAATGCTGCAGTTACATGGGCAAATTTAGTGAAGATAAAGGTGACTCTCTCTTCTGTCATCTTATCTTGGATTGGCAAAATCTACAATTCTATGTGCTGTATGTCACTCACGTTGCATTGCTTATATACTGAGAATAAGAGGGGCTTCCAGAGAGTACTGAAATCCACATTTTAAATTTAAGAACAAAAATCCTGGGACCTGACAGCGGATCCACACACAGACCTATCAGTCCCAGAAAATGAGTCCCCCACCTTCCTCTGTAGTGGATCAAATTGGAGCACGGATGCGGTACATCTGGAGGAAGATTTAAAAAAAAAAAAGTCCCTCCGTTATGCACTGAACCATACATTGCACACATGTAAATATCTTAATATAAACACAAGCAGATTTGTACGTGAGTATATGAGGTCCAGCACATAATGGAGGGATTTTTTTAAAAAAATCTTCTGTTAGATCTCTCTTTGTTCAACCTCTGTGTAAGATCATAAAGTATAAAATAAAGAGGTTCTAATTGTCCTCCATTTGTGCTTCCTTTGAACCACCTATGTGTTTGTTTTACAGCCCAATCAACTGATCAGCTGTTTTGGCCTTTTTAAAAGTGCACTTGCACTGGAGCAATTTACATGGGGGGAGGGGGGAAGAAAGTGTATGTTTTGAATGACTGCAGGGATATACAGTCATGCAATGGTATGCTATTTTTCCAGCTGAATCGGGTTTTAAGCACACCATTTTAACATGTGCTTTTCAGCTCTTAATCCGATCCCTCCCACACTTTGGCTAAACATCATTTAGCCACCCCTTTTCCTTTTTATCCAGTTTCTCCTGGGTTTTACAGCATGTATAAAAGGGCTATAAAAGTGCGAAATGGAGTTTAGCAGCCACCTCAACCTAAAAAGACAGACAACCACATCAGCCATCCCATCAAATGCAGACAGATACATCAGCTTTTCAATGGTGGTTAGGTAGGTAAGTAAGTAGATATAGATATAAATACAGATAAAGATATATATATCCGTTCTCAGAATTCTCATATAAGATATAGACTATGCCCATTTGTTTTTCACCATTGCTTACCACTTCAGTACTATACATAAATTCAATAGTTATATTTGTTTGCTAACAAACTTCTATGATAGTATGAATGAGCTTCTCAAACCCAGCATGAGTCACAGGCAGTGTATGAATGCATGAAATATGTGTGTTTTATGACAATGTTAGTATTTATCATTTATACTATATTGTGACAGTAGCTTCATCCACTGTCATTTCACTACTTCAGAATAATGTATTCTTATCTCTGTTGCATTAAACTATTTCTACCAAGGCTAATGATTTCCTGATTTCCACATGCCAGTGAGCTGGCAATAACAAATGATGCCTCTCTCTTTTGCATGTTGCAAGTAGTTTAAATTATATTTTACATACCCATTTAAAGGATCATTAGTTAAGTTAATATCCTTGCTATTCAGGAACATCAAGCATGTTGGTAAAGGACTGGCTTGCTCACTTTATATATTCTAGTAACTTTTGCAATCAGTGAAAGACTTCATCAATGCTAGAATCCATGTTCCATTCCTGCAGACTCCTATTTCTTTCTGTACTCTTTTTGCTCCTGTGCTAGGCTTCCTTTGTCCTTTCACAACAAGGTTCCAGACCACCAAATTTTGATCAAGAAGTGGTTGACTCCAGCATGTTTGGTGCTCCAATATCTATCCACTGAAGTTTTGACTGGTTACAAGAACCAAACTACTGGGTCATAGTTTGGGGAAGTCCTATAGCTGTCTGGGGAAAATCCCATATTTCATAGAGTGGAATCAAAGAGGTATAGTATCATGTGACATTGCATCTAAATGGGATCAGTTTGGTTTTTATTAGTCTTTCCAGGCCTGCAAAATATGTGTACATCAACATTTTGAATCATTTTTCCCCTTTTTGAATTTAATGTGAATACCAACACAGCTGAAGGAAAAATTGGAATTTATTATAGAAAAGGAAATAATGTTATTTATTTTTTTTTAAAAAAAAGAAAACTCTTCTAGTTTTGGTCAAACAACTACATTTTAATAAAACTACATACAGTGTGTGTGTGTGTGTGTGTGTGTGTATCTCGGAATCCATTTGGGATATTATCACATGACTCCTAGAAGTGCTAGAAACTGGAATTTTTCAAGTTTCATACAGGGATGCAACCAATGTTCTTTGCATAAGTGTAGATGCACATTTGCTTCATTTTCCATACACAGTTTTTCTCCCCTTCCATTGAAATAAAATGAACGTTTGTTCAGAACACTTTTCAAAGTTACTGTATGTATACCATGTTAGAAATGGGATGCAACTAAAGAATATGCCACTGTGGCCAGATCAGACAATTTTAGAAATGATAAAGAAGTTTTAAGGCTGTAAAAGTGTCCCTGGCCACTGAAGAAACCTGGGCTTCTAGGTTCAAGGATGTCCAGGAGTATACCCAAAATGTGACCTTATTGCTTCAGGAGACATGAAGTCCCATCTACACAGGCTTAATACCTATTCTCTGCTCTGCTTTTTGTCTACCCAGGAGATTCTGTCCTCTCTTCACAGTTCTATTGTTTTATTCCTTTATTGTATTGTATTGCTTTATTATAATGTGTTGCTTTATTATAATGTGTTTCATGTGGGGCTTTTTGTCATCAGCATATTGTCTAGTAAAAGACTACAGATCCCACCAGCTTGCCACTTGATTTGGGGGAACTATGTCATTTTCCCACTGCCTTTAACAATGTGTGTTGGGAGGAGTACCAGATGAATGCTAGGGAATCAAATATGACATATACAACCATCCAAGTGCACAGAGTCCCATATAGCCATGAGAAGTTTTATTTTCTGGCTGAGAAATTGAACAATATATTGATGCCAGGCAAATATTGTTTCAATTATAAACCACCTTGCAACTTCTCCAGCTTACTTCATCTGAGATAGCCTCTGGCTATTCCATGGAAGAGTATTGGCTCTTGCTGCCTTGATAGTCAGGCTGTGGTTGTCTTGCACGTGAAAGGTAATTTGTTTTACACCCTGTGTGTTTCATGACAGCTTTGAGAATTAGGGAGATGTCTGTATTAGCAGAAGTGAACAGTTTGGTTCTTCCTCAGGGAGAAATTCACCTCCTGTCCAGAAAACTGCTTGCCCCTGGGAACCTCTGCAAATATGACTATAGGGTTTTCAGCACCCATCAGTTGTGTGTGTAAGCTTTTCTTATATTTTCCACTGGTATTTTTCTATGTATCAGTCTTGCATAATCAATATTTATTGTTTTTTGTTACATGCATAGTTTTGTTTCATACTGATATCTCAATTATTTATTTATTTATTTATTCATTTATTTATTTATTCATTTATTTATTCAATTATTTCCCAATTTGGCTCGGAGTGGTTTACAGCAGTAGATTAAAACAATACAACCAACTTTAAAATACAATAAAAACGAGAACAGACATAGTCCCGAGTTATTCACCCATTGAAAGCTTGTCAGAAAAGAAAGGTTTTACAGGCTTTCCGAAAAGCAAGTAGCTAGAATCTGAGTAGATCATGTCCCCAGGGCTCCCACAAAGCAAGGCCAGGAAGAACATCTCACAATGCATCAACTGTTTCTCATTAGACTGTGGTTGTTTGCTGTTTTTTCCAGTTTTTCTGCCGATCTCTCCAGAACTAGAAATAACACACTGATCAGATAGATGCCTGCCACGAATTGTTGGAATAATTGTAGGTATTTCACATATATGTTTTTCAATGTGTTAGTATTAGCATTGCAATGTGTTAGCATAGTATTTTAAAGATGGATTCAGTTATGTTCAGCTGTGTGCTAGAATTGTAGTCATTAGGGGCAGTGAGAGTAAAAATCCTTGAGACAGAGATAACAGAAATTCCTTTGCCCAGAGAAGAAAAAGGGAGTGAACCAAGCCGGATGAGCAGGATGTTTTCTTTCTGTGTGTTTAGTCTTGTACTGTGTTAGTCGCCATCTTTTTATTCTCATCATGTAGTTGCTTGTGTATAGACGCTTCTAGTAAAAGCTATCTTGGAACTAAAGAAGGATGCTGTGTGATGATTGAGTTTGTTTATTTTGGAAACCTCACGCTTGCTGTGCTGAGACTGGAGAGTCTAACTCTGACAAAAGGGTTATGGGCCCTGACTATCAGATTTATGGATTTACGGAAATGTGGACATTATGCCCGGAATTGTGTGGAGAGAAGATATCAGTCCAGGGGGGGCCGAGTCCGTGGAGCCAGAGTCAAGAAAAGCTACAGAGCCAGAGGGGGCTATTATGGAAGAAATAACCCAAGTCAAGCGGAGGAAGCAAGAATCATGGTTGCTGCTGCAGGAGAACTGGACGGCATCAAAAGAGACAGATGGATTTTAGACTCGGGGGCTACACATCATATTACAAACAGTTTGACCCACATGACCAACGTTCAATACACCCAGGGGAGCATGGTAACTATGGCTGATGGATCTTATCGAATGTTTGAAAAATTTGGAACCTGCTATATCCCCTGTATTAATGTTTGCTGGGAGAAAGTTTTGTATGTACCAGAAATGAGAACTAATCTGTTGAGCGTAGCAACTTTGACTGATCATAATTACCATGTAAAGTTCAAGGGAATTTACTGTTATATTTTTGACAAATAAGATGTTTTGATTGGGAAAGGAGTGAAAAAAGATAAAATGTACTTAATGTTTGAAAAATTGAACCAGACAGAGAGCAATGAGAATGTGCAAATACTATGTGTTAAAAATGAAATTCAGCATAACAGGTGCATACATTTACTTCATAGGATAATGGGACATGCTGACATGGAAGTCTTAAAGAAAACTTTGAATTTGTGTCCAGAACATGAGCTTGAAAGATGTTATTTTGATTTAAGTTGTGCGATCTGTAATGAGGTAAAATGTCAATTGATTAAGTGTTATAAGAAATCCAAAATTAGAGCTGAGAGACTTTTTCAAATAGGGCATATTAGTATTGCAGGACCTTACCAACAAAGTGGTGGAAAATCGAGATTTACTATGTTAATAGTTGAAAGATTAAGTAAATTTGCATTTGTTTATTTCCTGAAAGATTTGTCTGAGGCAACTGAGAAGCTCAAAAGTTGGTTAAAAATGGTTGAAAATGTTTTTGATGCACAACTGGAAAATTTGTATATTGATAGAGGAGCTGAAGTGTGTAAAGATGAGTTAAAACAATTTGTGCAGTCAGAATGGATTGAAGTCATTGAAATGAGTCAGCTAAAGAATGAGGAAGGAATTGCAGATAAAAGAATGGAGTATATAAATGAAATGAAAAAATGTTTATTCAAAGACGGCAAGATTTCAAATAATTATTGGCCAGAAGCGGTTCACACAGCTAATTATATAATGAATCGTTTGTGGGATCAGGTGTTGGATGATATTCCTTTTCGTAAATTGTATGGCTATGCCCCAAGTTTCAAACACATGAGGATTTTTGGACACTGTGCAAATGTGTTATTATCTGTACATGAGAGGAACAAAAGCAATCGTTTTCGTGAGATGTTTTTTCTTGGCTATTTTAAAAATTGTCTAAAATTTTTAAGTTCACCACAAACAGTCAAGTTAGCGAGAGTGGCATATTTTCCAAGATTGAGAGACTGGGAAGACATACACACTAACACAGAGAATTTACATGGTTTGCCCATGAAGAGAGAGGAGAGAACAGTTGCACCAGATGCAGAGGTTGAGCAGAAGCAGAGACAAGAGGTAAAGATTGAGCCAGATACACGTAGAAAGGAAAAGAGTGTTGCCACAGGCACAGAAGTGAAGAGGAAACATGAGTCAGAAACACATACACAGAGAAAGAGTGAGAAAATAGCTAAGCAATATGCAGAAGTGATGCTAAAGCTGCAAGAGAAGGCAGAACAAGGTGCGCCATTAAGTCGGTTGAAGATGTAGCGGAGCACTAGTGGTCTCGTTCAAGAGGCGGGAGTATAAAGTTTTGTCCTGACACAGTTCAGTCACCATCATGCGTTGGAACAGTGAAAAGTGTGCTTTTGCCATTGAGGCCTACTTTTCGAGCGGATTTGGAGTGGCCAGCCTGCTCTCCAGATTTGGCCCCTTGTGATTTTTTCTATGGGGTTTTTTGAAATCCCGTGTTTATGTGAACCATCCAAGGACCCTACAAGATTTGAAGACCAACATCCAGGAAGAAATTGCCAACATAACACCTGCTATGCTGGCAAGAGTCATGACAAACGCCAGAAATCGGTTTACTCAGTGTATGGAGAATGGAGAATGGGGAACGTCCTTACCTAATTTGATCTTCAAAACTACATAAAACAAAACTTTAGGTATGCACCTACATTATAAAAAATCTGATTCATACAATGGGTTTTATTAAGTTTTGAAAAAAGGAAGTTATGCTGCCTCACCCTGTAATATAAAAATCAAAATAATGTCAATAATGTAACTCTAAACTGCCAACTAAACAGCCCACCAACAATAGATTCATCAAACAGTCTAGGCACAGTAGAGTGCAAATAATATCTAAAGACCTGAGCATTAAAAATATTATTATTTATGTGGTGGCTTCCCAGCTTCACTGATGAGGCCTGATCACAGATGTGAAAACATAAATCCAGGGCTTTCCCCCCCTTTAACAAATGTTTAGCACAATTTGTGAAAAACAGGTCTTTGGCATCCTTTCTTTTCTTTCTGTAAAATCAAGCATGCACATTTGGCAAGCAAAAAAGAAAATCAGATTTTTCAATAAAATGTCAATATCTCATTCAATTGTTTATTTTTGAAAAAGTAAGGGAAAATATTTTGATTTTAGAGTGAAGGTGTGCAAATTTACTTGTCCATTTAGAAAAAGAAAGCAGAGCATTATGTCCAATGCTAAGCCCAACATATCTGTGTTGCCTGAAAAGTGCCAGTCAAATGTAGTCAACCGTCCCCCTTAATCATAGTGGCTCGTACCAGAAGCCAGTCAGGTTATTTTAGCATTTTGGCAGAAAATGTCTTGCTCTTTCATGAAATCATGACTCTTCTTATTCCATGTTTCCTCATAATGGGTCAACCCTGTCAGCCAGAAGTAGGTCTCAGTTAGTTAGCCTTATGAACATCTTTATAAACAGATGCACCATGCTGGGCAATATATTATTCTATAATGCTAGATCCATGATCATCAAATCCTTCATCTGTATATTCACTACAATGCTACAATGTGAAATGAAAATTGTGCTCTTGGGCCTCATCACTAATGTTGTCATGCCCCCTTGTATCTTTGTGTTTTAGTTGAACATCTACAAAGGGCATCTAATGTAGTATAAGGATTCCTTTGTAGTATTTTGAGTTTATGCATAGAGATCCAAACATGGGGGAATGAGAATCCTTTTGTATCATTGGTAAAATTTGGATTTTATGTTGTATAGGAACAAAATACATTTTTCTCATTTAACTTTGCAACAGAGAGGTACTGTTGAAAACTACCCCTCTCTCTGTCCAATGTTTTAGATGAATTTAAGTGACAAATAATATTTTGCTTCAGAAGTTTTTTGAAACATAATGCAATCAGCTCTCTTACAAAAAAATTATCTGACTCAGCCAAGCAATAGAGATAACATTAATTATCTTTTGACATAGGAAAAATTGAAATGAAGACATGTGCAATATGCATTTCCTTTTTGTTTTTTCATTCTTCTTTCCTTTTTTGCTTTGTATATTCTTGCCACTTAAAATGGGCTCCATATTCAATGAGTCCATTTAAATTTTGTGCCTGGGGTTTAGTGGGAGTAATTGAAGTGCAAACACAGAAAGCTCCCAGTTAAAAAGCCCAGTTTGAAAGATCAAAGAAGAACTGCATACATTTTGTTATTGTTATAACTACTTACATATATTGATATTGTTATTACTACTTACAATTGTGCTGGAATGTTTAATGGGTGCAAAATACAGGCTGGTGCCACACATTTGTTTTATATACCTTTGATCCCAAATATAATTGTATTGGTTAGAAGGGAAGGATGATATACACTAGGGCTGGGCGGTTTCGTTCGTTAATTTTGTAATTCGTTAATTATTCGTTATTTTTAACATTTACAAAACGATTACAAAACTTATTTTCAAACCCGGAAGTGTTTTTAAATATCGAAACGGCATCCTCCATCTTTTTTACGAGCTTCCGCCCGTTTCAGAAATGAGGTTTAAGGATGGAGGATGCTGGGTGCGCCGGGAGCCAATCGTGTTTCCCTCCCCGGTAGCAAGTTAGCAAGCGGCGCATTTGCCCCACTTCCAGTCTCTCCCCTCCTGCCAGCCACCTTTGCTCTGCTGCTTCCCTCCTCTTTCCTCATGCTGTCTTCCTGGGCAGCAGCATCAAACTATTATTTATTACTATATATCAGGGGTCTTCAAACTTTTTAAACGGGGGGGGGGGGGGAGATTACTGTCACAGAATGGGTAAGAGTCTTAATATAACAGCAGGAAATTCATGAATATGTTTACTGATCAGCTGATCAGCCGAACTATCAGGAATGTGGCCTCACATAACCCAGCTTTCCACACAGCCATATAACTCAGAATCTCAAAGCAGAAAATCCCCCAAAACGTGCTTTAAACTGGATTATATGGCAGTGTGGCCTCACATAACCCAGCTTTTTCCACACAGCCATATAACTCAGAATCTCAAAGCACAAAATCCCCCAAAACGTGCTTTAAACTGGATTATATGGCAGTGTGGCCTCACATAACCCAGCTTTTTCCACACAGCCATATAACTCAGAATCCTGCAGCCAGCTGGAGGAGAAGAATCAGGAGGAGGAGGAGGATTAGGAGGAACAGCTTAATTATAATATAGTATAATAATATATAATATAATATATATTATAATATATTATATATAATATAATATACAATAATAATATAATATTATTGTATATTATATTATGTTATTATATATTATATTACTATATTATATTATATTATATTATATGTCATAATTGTGTATTATTATATTATATTATTATTATATTATATTATAATTGTATATATTATATTATAATATACAGTATCATATTATATCTATATAATATGTCCCAAGACCACAGCATGTCCAAAAGCAGAAGATTAAGTCAGAAGGAAACATCCAAAAACAATCCGAAGTAAGAATCCAGTCTTTAAACCGGTTTGAAACGGTTTAATGTAATATAATGTAATATAATAATAATAATATAATATAATATACAATAATAATATACTATAATAATATTATATTATATTATTACAATATATTATTATTGTATATTATATTATATTATGTTATTATATATTATATTACTATATTATATTATATTATTATTGTATATTGTATTATATTAATATAATTGTATATTAAAGCACCCCTGACAGGTGTCCAATCCATCCATTCTTAATAATTATTATATTATATTATATTATATTATATTATATTATATTATATTAGATTAGATTAGATTAGAATACTTTTAAGCTGCTGGCCAAGGAAGAGTTTTAGCTGGGTTGAGACAAGCCGTTTCAAAGCGGTTTAAAGACTGGATTCTTACATCGGATGGACATTTCATTCTGACTTAATCTTCTGCTTTTGGGCATGCTGTGTGGGCTTGGGACAGTTTTTTGAGAACACTTACCTTGCTTCCACCCAATGTTTTCTAACCCTGTGATTCTGAAGCAGTGTGCTTGAACTGCTCTTATCCCAGATTACATACCAGGATAATCTGGATTATTTGCCAAATTATGTTTTTGGCACAGCAATTTGCTACAGACTTTAGTTCTTGATACTAGAAGTAGATCACTAAATTAAGTGCTTCTAGCTATTTTTGTTGTTATAATAATAATATAATAATATATAATATAATATAATATGTATAATATATTATAATATATAAAATAATATACTATAATATAATATAATAATATTATAATAATATTATATAATAATATATAATATAATATAATATGTATAATATAATATAATATATAATATAATATACAATAATAATAATATAATATAATATAATATATAATATAATATAATATACAATAATAATATAATATAATATTATAATAATATTATAATAATATAATATAATAATATATAATATAATATAATATAATATTAATATAATATACAATAATGTAATATAATAATATAATATAATATAATATAATATAATATAGTTGTTGTTTGTTTTATCACACCAACAGTCAACAACAGAGGGAGAGGGAAGCTTCAGAAGTTCCCCCTGTCCCGTTTGGAGGTTTTTTTTAGCATATTCCGCAATCACGTCTGCCATTAACGAATCGATTCGTTAATATTAACGAAATTTCGTAAATATCAAACTTTTTTAAAGGAAAATTTTGTAATTATTTTAAATAACGAAACGCAAAACCCCCCAAAAAACGAATCGATTTTAGAAACAAATTTTTCCGTTGTTACCCAAGCCTAATATACACAAGCTTTTGGCAACTGATATGGGTTGGAAGGGAACAACTACTGTGGTGCCTTCTGCTTTTTGTTTTTATGAGAAATTTTAGTCATTTTTTTATTGAATATTGTACAATGATTTATAAATTTAATCAAATGTATGCCAAAGTAAGTAAATAAATAAAATCTAGAAACATGAAACATTTTAGATCAACACTTTCAGCAGTATATACAGGCCTAATAAACACTGGCCCATGCTATTTGAAGTGGTCCTTGTTGTTGGGACTTCCGGTAGCGGCAAGATGGCGGGCGCCACGGTCTGTTGAGGCTCCTCAGCAGCCTTCTCTGTCGCGTCCCTAGGTAGAGCATTCGCTCCCCCAACCCAACAGCGAGAGGCGGGTTGGTGCGTTCAGCTGGTGGGTGCTATATGGTCACGATACTCGTAAACTGACCAGAGTGTTATACCAACCGGCTGCGCAGGGGCGACAAGGATACCCGACGAGCATACGCTCGTACGGGTGAACGCCAGCCGCTATTTTGAGCTTAAGAAGCCACTAACAGAATTTAATAAGAAAGAAAAAAAGGAGTCTGGACAGTCTCAAGCAGCGTCGAACAAGACAAGAATCACCTATACCTGAGAGAAGTTATCCTCGAGTCTTATTTCATTCCATTTTGGTGCCGGCGAGGCCCCCCCCAGCAGATGAACGGATGAGTGAAGGAGCAATGTGGCGCGGTGGTGGAAAACGAAAGTAAAAGAGGCAACTCGATAGCGCAGCAAAACAACAAAGTGCTGTAAAGAGTTGCAAATGCTGTAAAATGCTGTAAAAATGTTGCAAAAATTAGTGTCGTAAAAACAAGCCGCAAACCAGGCCGTAACGACAACCCAAGCAATCCAAGCAACAGCTACAGCTACAGCGTTGGAAGTGGATACACTCTAGATACGCTGGGGATAAGCTGGGGATAAGCTGTGGAGGAGACACGGAGGAGACGCGGAGGAGATACGGAGGCACAACAGACGCGCAGAGGGGTAAATACCTATAGAACAACACCAATGACAACCAAAGACACCAAAGACAACTAAAGAGACGAAGCGACCCCAGAACGGTCTGGAGGGGACAGAGAGCGTCGCTTCTTCATCCCCCCCCTCCCCTTTGTCCCACCATCTTATCCCAGTAAGGGAAGATTGGGCCCTAGAAAGACGTCTGAAGGACTCCCCGCTGCGAAGAACCGGATCGCCCAGATCGACCAGATTGAGTGGGTAAACAACGGGAGTTGTAAGTAGTGAGTATTGAACAGTGAATAGTGAGCACCTTGCATTCAGTGCCCCTCTCTGCTCTGGGCTTCTCAACCACAAAGTCCCCTTTCTTGGGCTTAGAATTGACATTGACCAAATAAACTGGACTATTTCGAAATTAAACAAATATTGATTATAGAAGACTATAGAAGTAAGAGATTCACCAGTGTCAGATTTGGGAGTACTCCGACCCAGACCTGACTTTGATCATTACCGGATTAATATTATATAACCTAGATTCCTAACCTGATCTGACCTGGCTCGACATAGAGACATATAGACATTTACTACAGTTGCAGTAATATTACCTACTATAGCTATATTTATTATAGTTAAGATGCTGAACCTATGGTTTAACAATGCAAATATGTCACTAATGCAGTAGCACCTTTTGTAGCACCCTTGTATTGCCTTGGTAGACTTAAACAGCATTGATTAATATCAGATATGTCTTAGAAACATGCTAGGTTTACATTTAGTCGATACTGCTTTTTTCACTTTTCATGCTACATTTTGTGGATACTGAGTTGATTTGCTTCCTGTGTACCTCCCTGTGCCCTTCCCTAACTACTCTCTATCTTACACGTTGTATTCGGTGGATACTGTGTAGATTTGTCTCCTCAGTACCTCCCTAGCACCCCTTCCTAACAACTCTCCATTTTACATGTTGTATTTGGTTGATACTGTGTAGATCTGCCTCCTCTGTACCTCCCTTTTACCCCTCCCTAACAACTCAGAAAAAAAATGCAATATCAATTAACCAAACCATTACCAAAGATTAGTGAGGGGAAAAACTACAGCCGCGCAACCATGGCAGCTCTACGAAAAGGCAAGACTGAAAAAGAAAAAGAAAAAGATAAGGATAAAGAGTTAGAGAAAAGGACTACACTTAATGCCAGGAAGGGTTCCCTACCCGAGGAACCCACAACAAAAGACCTTATGAAAGAACTACTAAAAATACAAGCAGAAATAAAGACAATCCAAAACAACCAGGAAGCTCAGACCAAAGCTAGCAAGAGCGAGACAGAAGCAATGAAGAAAGATATGAAAGACATGAAAGAAGAGTTGCAATCATTACAATCGTTAGTGAAGGAAGAAATGACTACTGTGAAAAACGATGTAGGAAAATTAAAACAGGATAATATAGATCTAATTAAAGACAACACCACAATTAAGAATCACCAGGAAATGGTGAGGAAAAAAGTAAAAAGCTTTGAGGAATTGATAGATAAAGTCCAGAGTCAGCAAGAAATGATGGAAATTAGAGAGAAAGAGACTCAACTTAGATTCAGAAATGTAATAGAGGAAGAAGAAGATAATATAAGAGAAGTAATTGTTGATATGATTGCACAACTGACTAAAAAGAAAAGAACAGATGCCGAAACAGAAGTCGACAGAGTCTTTAGAATACAAACAACACACTCTAGGAAATTTAAAACCCCGAAAGATATCATTGTACAGCTCACAAAGAAAAATACTCGGGATGAAATACTCAGAGAACACTCAAAATCACCACTACAATACAAGGGAAATAGAATTGTAATCCTAAAGCAGATCCCAATATCAGTACTTGAAAGAAGACGCAATTACAACTTCCTGACTGACGAATTGAAAAGAAGAAATTTAAGATTTAAATGGGAAAAGAGGGAAGGCTTAGTAACAACTTGGAATGAAAACAAGTATTGGTTGACTTCCGAAGCTAAAGCTAGGGCATTCTGGGACAAGTATCTGAAAAAGAAAAACGAAAATAAACAAGGATATGAGGAGGAAGGAAGAGGGAAGTGTACACCCCACCACAACGATTATGCAGATAGTGTAACAAAGAGACTCAATCTCTTAGAAGAAGAGGATAACGAAAAGGGAAGAAAAAGACCAAGAGAAATATCCCCAGGAAACTATACCTTCCAGAAAGAAACCACCAAGATAGATATAGACCACCTAGATAAGAAAAGTGATAATGACGACAAGAAAAATTAGGATTTATTCGAATAACGTTAACGGGCTGAATGGCCCATGTAAGAGAAGAAAAATTTGGCATTATTTAAATAAATGCAACTATGATTTAATTCTCTTGCAGGAAACACATATCTCTAATAAACATATATCACATTTGGAACACAAAACATTGGGAAAATGTTACTATGCGTCGGGACGGGAAAAGAAAAGAGGTTTAGTAATGTATATTAAAGAAAATATCCCTTCAAATCTAGCATTTAGAGATTCAGAAGGTAGAATTTTAGGAGTCCTGATAAAGATTGAGGATAAAAACATTTTAGTTTGCAACATATACGCACCCAACAATACAAAAAGTAACTTCATAAAATCATTAAAAAAATACATATTAGAAACAGATTATGATGACCTATTACTTATAGGGGACTTCAACAGGGTGGTGGACATAATTAAAGACAAATCAACCAGTACACCAAAAGTAAGCCAAAAACAATCAGGGGCCCTTCCAAAGGCATTCATAGAATTAAAAGAAGAACTAGGGCTAACTGATATTTGGAGGTACCATCACGAAAAGGAGACTGACTATACGTTTTTTTTCTAACCGACATTCAACATGATCACGCATTGATATGGCTTGGGTGACAAACACTATTTTACCAGACATAACAAAAAGTTCAATACTACCTATGATCAATTCCGACCATGCACCCATAGAGTTACATTTCCAAAATCAAAAAGAAAAAAGGAACACCTTTAGGTGGCGACTGAATGATAAAATACTTTCATCACCCAAGGAAGTGGAAAAAAATAAAGAGTTACTAAACGAATATTTTAGTCTAAACACAGAAAAGGACTCATCCACTAAAATTATATGGGATGCCCACAAAGCATTCATAAGAGGTCACCTAATTGAACAAGCTACAAGGATGAAAAAAGCCAGAAAGAAAGAGTATCAAAAATTAGAAAGCGATCTTACTAGATTGGAGGAACAACTTAAGGCGAACCCAAAAGACACCAAAATATGTCATCAACTGAATATATTAAGAAAGAATATAAATACACTTCAGCTAGAAGAGATAGAAAAGAAGTTGAAATACACCAAACAGTATTGCTTCGAAAACGCAAATAAAATAGGGAAAGCACTTGCAAGAAAAATTGCGGTTAAAAAACAGAGTAGACAAATAATAAAGATAATGGAGGGAGACAAATGTTTTTACAAGACAAATGAAATCATAGATCAATTTACGAAATATTATAAGAATCTATACAAAGACGAAAAAATCCCTAAAGAAAAGATAATGCAGTACCTAGCAAAACAAAGCATACAAAGAATTTCTGATGACCAAAGAGAAAAACTGAACAACCCGATATCTCTAGAAGAAATCTTATCGACCATCAAGAAACTACCACTAGACAAAGCTCCAGGACTGGATGGTCTTACAACCAGATACTACAAAATTTTTCAAGATATATTAGCTCCGCATTTGCAAAAAGTTACGAACAAGGTCATGGAGGAAGGAGAGTTGCCAGACACATGGAAACATGCCACAATTTCATTGATACATAAAAGTGATACAGATAGCACATCAGTCAAGAATTACCGCCCTATTTCACTTCTTAATACAGATTACAAAATATTTAAGGCAATATTAGCATGCAGACTAACTAAAATACTAACAGAAAGAATTGGAGAAGACCAGGTCGGTTTCCTACCAGGAAGACAACTGAGCGATAACATAAGAACAGTAATTAACGTTATCGACTACTACGAAAAGAACAACCAAAAAGAAGCTGCTCTTATGTTTCTTGACGCCGAAAAGGCATTCGATCAAGTCAACTGGGACTTTATCATATCTTTGCTTAGAGAAATGGATATAGGTTATCAATATCTAAATGCAATCACCTCCATTTATGCCCTACAGCAGACAAAATTAGTTATCAACGCTCAATATTCAGGAAACATACAAATCCAAAAAGGTACCAGACAGGGATGCCCCCTATAAGGACTCGCTCTATGCTATTTGGACAGGGGGGTAAAGTAATCCCACCGCTGCCACCAATTATAAAGATATACCCTCGATGGCCGATTGGGCAGGGGGGTCAAAGAATCCCACCGCTGCCACCAAATTATAATAACCAGGCAGATGGCAATGTGATCATTCCCACCATCTACCCCTAATTATAAAGGTAGTCTTAATGGCCAAACAATATCACTGGACAGGGGGCAAACAGATCCCAACACTGTCCCTCCTTTAATAAGGAATTCACACCACTTTGGCACTTATAGCGTTTGAGGGGATGTCTCTTGATTTAAACCTTCGCTGCCACCATAAACTGAAGAATCACGAACCCTCTAGCTATTTAGAATGTTAAAAGGCTTTTTAAAACCACTTCTAGGACCACCAAATATTGTATATTAACAAGGGCTTCTTTGAGGGGAAACAGGAGAGGTTGTTTCAAAAAGGAAATAGACTCAAACCACAAATGGCACTTGACTCAGGCTTAAATTTTAAAAAAAACAAGAAAGAGTTTATTGAATACAAGTTACAGAATAAAAGTGAATGCAGGTTCAGAGGCTTAGCTGTTACAATTAAAGTGTTCTTGGTTCTTAGAAGCGTAACGGTTGCTTGAGAGAATGGTTCTATTCTTGGTTACAATTCTTAAACAAAGCCCAGCTATTTCTTCTTCAAAATAGCTGTAGCCAGTCTGCCACAGCCTACTTTGCTGTGCAAACTACAGGCAAGCTGCCTATTTCCTAACAGAGACTCCTAACACTCTAATTCTACTCTAACATCACCCAGAACTGAACTGAACTGTCAAAATAAGCTGCTCTCTTTCCCTCCAACTGGCTAACTCCGCCCCCCTTTTACCAACCAATCCTGGCTGTTGCTGGGCTGGCTCAGGCCTAGGCCACTCCCCCTCTCTGAACTGGAGTTTTCCCTAAACTAAGATGGCTCCTGCAGCTCTCTGCCAGGCCTTCTAAACTGAAACTACCTAGCCTGTCTCTTCCTAGGCCCTGCCACCCCCCAGCTGGCAAGGTAAGGGATCTTCACACCCCCTATCCCCTATACTCTTCATCACAGTACTAGAAGTGCTTCTTCAAAGAATCATGGCCAACAAGGAACTGAAAGGACTGAATGTAAAGAAACACACATTTAAAACAAGGGCATTTGCAGACGATATAGTCTGCTTTATAGAGAACCCATTGAACAACATCAACGAATGGTTGGAAGAAGTAACAGAATTTGGCGAAGTTGCAGGATTTAAAATAAACAAAGATAAAACGCAAATAATAACCAAAAATATGAACAAAGATGATAAAGAAAAACTACAAAACATGTCAGGAATTAAAATAACAAGAGAAACAAAATATTTAGGAATAACAATAGCGACAAACAATGCGCACCTAATAAAAAATAATTACGAAAAAAATGGAAAGTAATAAAGAAGAAAATCAATTCCTGGAACTCTTTAAATCTCTCTTTACTAGGCAGGATTGCCACAGTAAAAATGAACGTTTTACCTGATGCCTTGTATCTGTTCCAATCGCTATCGGTCCTAAAATCAAAAACCTTACTTAACAACTGGCAGAAAGAAATCTCTAAATTCATATGGAATGGTAAAAAACAAAGAATAAACCACAGAAATATGATTGATGATAAGAAAAGGGGGGGCTTATCCCTTCCCGACATGCAATTATATTACGAAGCAGCATCATTGCGGTGGATAAGAGACTGGGCGACCCTGAACAAAAGGAAAATATTAGCCCTGGAGGGTTTTGACCTATCCCAAGGCTGGCATGGTTACCTATGGAGGGGCAAAGCGGAAAAAGAGAAGAGCTTCAAAAATCACCCAAGCAGAGCTGCACTCCTTAAAGTTTGGGACAGATATAAAGATAGATTCTATAGGAGAACTCCCCTCTGGTTTTCTCCTAACGAAGCCCAGCACTTGAGAGACCTGCCCAGAGAAAAATGGCTTACGTATGCCCAACTTCTGAAAAAAGATTCCCATGAAATGAAATTAAAATCCCAGGAAGAACTTAAACAGCTGGACAAATTCATCTCATGGTTTCAATACCAACAAATATTAGAAAATTATAGAATCGGTGCCAAAACGGGATTCCAGATACAAGAAATCTTCTGGGATAAAATAATAAAGAATGAGACCAAGTTGATTAAAAGAGCTTATCAACAACTTTTGATATGGGCAACGGAAACAGAACAGGTCAAACAGAATATGATCCAGTGGTCTAGGGATATAGGAAGACCGATTAATATGTCAGAGTGGGAGGAGGTCTGGCGCCAAAAAATTAAATACACTTACTCAACTGAGATGAAAGAAAACTGGTATAAATCCTTTTATAGATGGTATTATACACCCGACAGAATATCCAAATTTAGCAAAGGGAAAGTCAAAGATACATGCTGGAAATGTGGAAAGCATAAAGGAAACTACATGCATACATGGTGGAAATGTAGAAAGATAAAAGCTTTCTGACAAGAGGTCAGGATAGGATGTAATTAAGACATGTACTACCATGGCCAGACCTGACTTCTCAAGGAACAGGTGCAGTTGGTGCACAAGTTTGAATTGTGCAAAGGCCCAGGTTTGAGCAGTGCTGAGTCTAGGAGGACCCCCAAACTGCAGACCTGTATTTTCAGGGGGAGTGTAACCCCATCCAGCACAGAGTCTTTGTGAATTTGGGTATGCCACTATTCAGCATTGGTCTTTTTGTATGCCTAAGAGTACACTCCAACACAGGTGGGAGGTACAATCTCTCTTCCTGCTGGTCCTTAAGTTCTCCAAAAGCCTTTTTACCTGGACTGCAAAAAAAAAATCTTCATATAGGCTGCAAATAGGTAATACAAGCCAAGAATCCCAACAATGCTTCTTGAATCAGAATCATGTTGGATTTCAGCTTTATTTCTCTTTATACTGCTTGTACTAATACATGATAACAGCTGATTTTGTATTAATTTGTTACCTGATATAACCTCTCTTTCTTTATTAGATAATTTTCATTATTTTTTAGTCAATTGGCTTTTATGGCTGTTTTACCATATAAATTTAAGCTATAAAACTTAAGTTACAGAAATGCCATCATCTTGTGCCACTGAGCAAATGAAGATGAAAGTGTCTTCTCAGTGATGGCACTGAAATATATTTCAGAACTATCTTTGCTATGTAATTCAAAACATGTTTACATCTTCCCTTCTTGGGCAAAGTTCTGGAACATGTGGTGACCTTGCAACTCCAGGGATTCTTGGAAGACACAGACTATCTAGATCCAGTGCAGTCTGGCTTTAGGCTGGGACATGGTACTGAAACAGCAAGGTCACCTTAGTGGATAATCTATGCTGGGAACTAGACAGGGGGAGTGTGTCCCTGTTGGTTCTTCTGGACCTCTCAGTGGCCTTCGATACCATCGACCACAGTATCCTTCTGGGATGCCTCGCAAAAATGGGCCTTGGAGATACTGTTTTACAGTGGCTCTGGTCTTTCCTCAAGAGTCGTTCTCAGAAGGTGTTGTTAGGGTACACCTGCTCGACCCCATGGCCATTGTACTGTGGATTCCCGCAGGGTTCAGTACTGTCCCCTATGTTGTTTAATATCGACATGAAGTCGCTGGGAGAGATCATCCGGAGTTTCAGGGTGCTGTGTCATCTTTACGCAGATGATGTCCAGCTCTGTCACTCCTTCCCATCTGTTACTAAGGAGGCTGTCCAAGTCCTGAACCGGAATTTAGCAGTTGTAACAGACTGGATGAGAGCGAATAAATTGAAACTTAATCCAGCCAAGACAGAGGTCCTCTTGGTCAGTCGCAAGGCTGAACAGGGCATAGGGTTACAGCCTGTGCTTGACGGGGTTACACTCCCCCTGAAGGCACAGGTTCACATCTTGGGAGTGATCCAGGACTCATCGCTGAGCCTGGAACCCCAGGTCTCAGCGTTGGCCAGGGGAGCTTTTGCACAATTAAAACTTGTGCACCAACTGCGCCTGTACCTTGGGAAGTCTGACTTGGCCACGGTGGTCCACACTCTGGTTATATCCCAAATAGACTGCTGCAACACACTCTACATGGGGTTGCCCCTGAAGACTGCCCGGAAGCTTCAACTAGTCCAACGGTCGGCAGCTAGTTTGCTCACCGGGGCTGGGTACAGGGAGTGCACAACGCCCTTGTTACGCCAGCTCCATTGGCTGCCTATCAGCTTCAATTCAAAGTGCTGGCTTTGGCCTATAAAGCCCTGAATGGTTGTGGTTCAGTTTACTGGTCCAAATGTATCTCCCGCTATGATCCACCTAGGGCCCTAAGATCATCTGGGGAGACCCTGCTCATTGGTCCCCACTGTTGCAATCGCGTCTGGAGGGGACAAGGTACAGGACCTTTTCTGTGGTGGCCCCTGGCTATGGAACTACCTCCCGAGTGAAATTAGATCTGCTGCATCCATCTTGACTTTCCTGAAAAAAGTAAAATCCTGGCTATGGGATCAGGCTTTTGTAGATTAGGCTGTCTGGCTGACGTGACGACTTATATAGAACTGACTGACTGCACCTTGAATGTTGATTCAAACCAGGAACTGCTGACTCCTTAATTGTTTTATACTGTTTTATATTGTTTTTTTACTGTTTATACTGTTTTATACTATTATTATACTGCTTTTAAATGGTATGTTTATGTTTTTCTGATGTGGGCGCCATGGGGTGCCAATTTGTTAGCCATCCTGAGCCCCTCTTCGGAGGTTGAGATAGGACGGGAGATAAAAGCCTGAAATAAATAAATAAATCTATATCTATATCTATATATATAATAAAGAAGAGTGTTTGTATAGGACAGAGGAAGTGTGGAGGGCGGAAGTGTATGTGGCAGCGTTCTGATTGGCTGCCGCTGTGGTGCTATTTGCATATGGTCTCTGATTGGCCAGCTTCAAGAGGAGCCCCTGGTGGAGAAGAGGGTTCATGGCAGAAACGGGGACATGAGAAGGAAATTTGCATATGGTCTCTGATTGGCCAGCCTCAAATCCAACATTCCGAGATGACAAAGAGGGGAAAGGAAAGGCCAAAGGGGGCTGGGTCAGAACACTCCCAATACAGACCGAAATAGGCACACAGATCCCCCATCACCCACTCTACATCCTACTGCAGTTTGGAGGACTATGAACGATGGATGATGGGGCTTGCAGTACCACCACTCACATTCTGAGACCGCTGTTAACCTTATCCAATGAGTGATCAGGACCAAACTTCGCACATAGACCTCTCATGATCCACTTTACGTCCTGGTGCGGTTTGGCCGGGAATGGACCGTGGATTATGGGACTTGCAGTACCATTGCTCAATTCTTCAGACCACTGCAACCATCATCCAATTACCAATAAATACCAAACTTGGCACACTGAGTCTCCATGACGCACTCTACATCGAGGTGCAGTTTGAAGGAGGATGCACCATGGACGATGGGACTTGCAATACCTGCACTCCCTTCCTAAGACCATTACAACTACCAATGATGATGGATCAGGACCACAATTTACACAGAGACCCAGCATGACCCACTCTACATCCTGGTGCGGTTTGGAAGAATTTGACAATGGATGATGGGAATTGCAGTCACTTCACTCACTTCCTGAGACCACTGAGACCCTCGCCGATGACTAATCAAGACTAAACTTGGCACATGGAGCTCCAATGACCCACTCTACATCCTGGTGTGGTTTGGAGGAGGACAGATCATGGATGATGGGACTTCAAGTACCTCCACTCCCCAAGACTGCTGCAAAACTCATCTAATGACCAATCAAGACCAAAGTTGGCACACAGAGCCCCCATGACCCACTCTACAGCCTGCTGCAGTTTTGGAGGAGGGTTGACCATGGATGATGGAACTTCCAGTACCTTCACTCACATTCTGAGACCTCTGCAAACCTCATCCAATGACGGATCAAGACCAAACTTGGCACATAGACCTCTCTTATTATTATTATTATTATTAACTTTATTTGTACCCCGCTAGCATCTCCCGAAGGACTCGATGCGGCTTACACAGGCCGAAGCCTCAAAACACAATACAGTAGAAACATAACACAACAATACAAAGCAAATCAAAACAATAAGCAAAATAACGACCACGGCGATACATCAATACAATATTAAAAACTGGTTCGGCCGGCGCAATGGGGTACAAGGGTTAAAAGTGCTGAAATGGTAGGAGGCACGTCGGATTAAAAGTGCAGTGTGCAGCAGCAATTAGTTATGTTAAGGTGCTACTAGGACTTGGGTGGGAATTTCTAGTCTGAGAAGGCACACTTGACCCACTTTACGTCCTGGTGTTGTTTGGAAAAAATTGGAGATGGATGATGGGACTTGAAGTACCTTTGCTCACTTCCTGAGACCACTGAGACCCTCGCCAATGACTAATCAAGACTAAACTTGGCACATGGAGCTCCAATGACCCACTCTACATCCTGGTACAGTTTGGAGGAGGACAGACCATGGATGATGGGACTTCAAGTACCTCCACTCCCTTCCGAAGATTGCTACAACCCTCTTCTAATGACCAATCAAGACCAAACTTGGCACACAGAGCCCCCATGATCCACTCTACATCCTGCTGCAGTTAGAATGAGGATGGACTTTGGATGATGGGACTTGTGGTACCTTCACTCACTTACTGACACCACTGCCACCCTCATCTAATGACTGATAAAGACCAAACTTGGCACACAGAGCCCCCATGACCCACTCAATATCCTGCTGCTGTTTGTAGGAGGATGGCCCATGGATGATGGGACTTCAAGTACCTTCACTCACTTCCTGAAAATAATGCAGCCATTATCCAAAGACCAATAAAGACCAAACTTGGCATACAGAACCGCCATTACCCATTTTCTCTAATAACCCGGGCAACGCCGGGTCCCCAAGCTAGTCTATAATAAAAGTGAATGTTTGTATGTATGCAGAGGATGGAAGGGCAGAAGTGTATGTGGCAGCTTTCTGATTGGTTCTCACTTTCACAGGCCACAGAGACATGCACGAGCAACAGACATGGACCAAACTTGGCACACATAACCCCCATTATGCACTTTACATCCTGGTCCAGTTTGGGGGAGGCCGGACAACGGATGATGGGATTTGTAGTAGTTTCAAACCCTTCGGTTCCCACAGACCACTGTGGTCCCCAACAAAGACCGATAAAGATTTCAAGTACCTCCATTCACTTCCCAAGACTTCTGCAAACCTCATCTAATGACCGATCAAAAACAAACTTGGCACACAGAGCCTCCATGAGCCATTCTACATCTCGGTGCTGTTCGGAGGATGGACGATGGATGATGGGACTTGCAGTACCTTCACTCACTTCCTAAAACCACAGCGACACTCATCCAAATACCAATAAAGACCAAACTTGGCACAGAGAGCCCCCATGGCTCTGGTAAGGTTTGGGGGAGAACAGACTATGGATGATGGGACTTGCAGTACCTTAACTCACTTTCTCAGACCAATGCGACCCTGATCCAATGACTGATCAAGACCAAACTTGGCACACAGAGCCCCCATGAAACACTCTACATGGAGGTGCTGTTTAGAGGAGGATGGACCATGCATGATGGGATTCGCAGTACCTTCACTAACTGATAACTTATAAAGAACACCTTTGCCACACAATGCCTTTCTCTAATAACCCAGGCAGCACCGGGTCCCCAAGCTAGTAAATAAATAAATCAGAAGGGCTTAAATAAAGAGTGTTGCTGCTTTAGACTGATTGTTCACAGTGTTGCTGCTTTAAACTTGCAACAAAATTTAAATTTTGTATATTGATACAAGTTTTTTAATTTTTTAATTTCATTTTCTTGTTGTCAAAGAATAACAGGTTCCAGCCAGAAGCTGGAATGTTAAATAGCTTCTGAGTGTCTGTGTCTAAATATGTTGTGTGTCTATGGGGTGAGAAGGGTGGAATATAAATACTGTAAATAAATAAATAAATATCATCACCATCTCTGTTGTTTTTCAGAGTCGAATGTCATGTTATTATTTCAGTGTATGTTTGCTTTTTGTTAGCCAGTCTTCAGTCAAATCCTTAGGTTTCCTTGAAGCTTTTCCTCCTTTTCAGAGATATTTGTATAGTACAAGGAAGATATTTAATGTACAGTCGAGCCAATAGAGGAATGCCAAAACAGTATGACTCAAGAATCAATGAGGGATAAGCTCCCTGACCCTCTGTGAATACATCAAACCATAATAATAGTGAACCTAATCTTTGGACTGTACTTCAACCATAAATATACCACAAATTCTGGACAATCTAGAGAGTCACACAAAAACTTTGGGGAGGGGATAGTTCTTGTAAGGTGGGTAAGTGAGACAATGCATATAGAATAAGGATATGTGGGTTGTACTGTACAGTAATTTGAATTTCTGCTCAGCTTACCTTTCCAAGAGACTGTAAAACTGAAAGATACTCATTCTTTAACTTTCTGATATACACTCACATAATATGCTTTCCCTTGTTCCTTTTTGAGGGAAATAAAATACATTCTTGTCATACTTTGTGTTAAAGAAGTTAAGGAAAAAATCCTCATGGACACAAGGGAAATATCTAATTGGACAGCTTTTTGTAAAGTATTACAAGTTCACTATTTTCATACTTTAATATGCTTCGTTATTTTAAAATTCATTTGAAATGAAATATTAATGCTACTTCCTCTGAGAAGTCTTGCGCCTTTCATTTGCTTTATTGAACTAACTGTTCTGTGACCCAAATTTTTAAAATATAATCACCCTGATATAGCTTATTGAATTTTATGTTGGCAGAAAGTCTACAAATGTGCCAGAGTGAGAGAGAACCTTTTAATTACACGTATGGCCATGCATACAGCTCACATCCACTAAAGAATTATTGGAAGAGATAATTTTAAGAGCTATTTGGATAGAAAAGTATTTAACATGGCTTTTAAAAGGAAAAAAGCGTATTGGCACTATTGTTTACATAATAGGTTAAATGGGAGAAACATGACAAAAAATCAATAAGGGATATGAAAAGCTTTTTGAAAAGATTTCAAGTAAAGATGTCCATATAGGTTGTGTATTTATTATCCAAAATACTTAGGACCGGAAATGTTTGAATTTTGGATTTTTTTAAATTGTGGATTACTCGCATTTCTATTTACATACATTTTGCATATATTGAACAATCAGCAAACACAGGTGTCACTATCTGCGAGCGCATCCAGACAGGGTGCAAAATGCACACCCAGACAGTGGCATCAGGCAGGCATCTCTTCTGGTTTTCAGGGGAAAAGGTAAAGACATTGCTCTGTTGCAGAATGAAACAGTTTTGACACATTCTGAACAAGGATTATGGGCAAAGATTGCAGATGAATGGAATCATTCACTTTATATGTTTTAATGAGTTATTATTCTATGTACCATTTTCACTGTTTTCACTGTTTTTAGTATATGGGGTAGGTTTTTTTTAATTTGTTTTTTATTGAAGATTTTGAAAGGGGGGCATCGAGAGAGTGTCAATCTCGGCCTTTTGGCTAAGATCAAGTGTAGTATCTGTTCTTATTAGTATATGGGGTAGGTTTTATGACTATGTTTTAAGTGGCACTGAATCTTGCCAGAATTGTAAGCCGCCTTGAGTCCCCCTATGGGGGTGAGAAAGGTGGGGTACAAATGAAGCAAAAAAACCCAAAACCAAACAAACCCTGTAGTATATAGAATAACACCAGTTGTAGATGACTAAACAACTATTGTCTACTGTGAAGCACAGTCATTGATTTCTCACTTCATTTTTCCAATCAGTTATGAATCTTGATACTGCTTCAATCAAATCTAACTTTAATTGGTTTGCTAATCTAAATATAATGTTTGATTTTATCATATACAACATTTCCATCTTCTACATAACTATAAAAACATATAAGATTAGTTTAGCAGTATATGTTCTCGTAAAACCAATACTGGCTCCTACTTCACATTGCATTTTCCTGGTACTGGAGATCTGGGCTGATTTTGTTTGTTGTTCTACAGATCTTCTTTTTGGTCCTTTTCCAGTCATCTCGCTTCACATCTATACCTACAAATTTCTCAAAAGGTGATGGTAGATGGTTCAGAGAATACATAAGGAAGTTCTTTCAGGGCACTTCCAGACAGCACCAAATTGCAGGTTTTCCATGTTGGGCAAAAAAACCTGGGGCCTGAGGGCAGGTCCGCACACAGACCATTGATCCCGGAATTTCTGCCTGTGATATACAGATTTGCTGCTTTGTTAAAGAATTTTGAAGCCAGTAAAATGGCTGCTGTGGGACATCTGCAGAAAATTTTGGCATGTTTTTAATTACAATTTTTAAATGTGCTGATGTGAATGTGTATATGATTTATAAGAGTTTTTTTCCTGGGTCATACATATCTGTTCCTCATTGTTTTTATCCTGAAAAGATGATGAAAGTTGACTAGAGGGTGAACCCTTTGTCCTGGTAAGAGAAACTTCACATTTTTAATGAAGTTTGTGGCACACAAACAAAGTTTGTGGAAGTTTGTGGAATACTTTCAAAGTAAGGACTATACTATTAAACAGGAACTGATACTTTCAAGCCAGGAACAGGACTTCATCACTATTATTATCATTCAGAGGCTGCATGGCGATCTGTCTAGACAGGTTTGGTCGTGTACTTGTGCCTGGGAACAACAGGGTGATGTTCCTGGGTTATAAATTACTGTTCTTCATTGCTTTTATCATAAAAACATGGAAAAAGTTGATTACATGGCAAAACCTTTGTTTGTGTGTCACTTTGGTGAAGTGTGAATTTTAATCTACAGTTATGTATAGTTATAGATAGGCATTTGAAAAGGTAACTATTTAAAATTGCATAACTGGGGGGGGGGATGGTAGCAAGTTCAGCTCACTTTGAGCGGGGTTGCCATGGAAAAAGGAGCGGAGCCAACTGCCACTTGGCAGGGCAGCCATTTTAAAATGGTCAGTCTGTAGTCTGTGAACTGCAGGAGTGGCTGGTTCTGTAGTAGTGAGAACCAGGAAGGTAGTATTTAGTTTAAAAACTACAGGGAAAAGCTGATTCTACTGTAGTGAGAATCAGGAAGATTATGGTTTTTAGCCTTAGTAGTTTAGATAAGTAGAATTGACTTATTTATATTAGTAGTTAGTGTATGAGTGGAAGGGGTGAGAGAAACCCAGTGAGAATCTTTATTGCAACAGAAATATCACAAAGAAGGAATAAGCTTGTATCTGAAGTGATCTACTAAGGAAAGAAACATAGTTTGAAGAAAAATAAGTTTAAAACCTGTTTAGTGAAAGAAAGAGTCCTTTCCAGAGTTGTTTTAATGAATGTTATAAATGTAATCTCTGAAGATATGTGTCTCTAAGAGTTAAGAAACATTGAAACTATCAAGCTTCTGCTACATTTCAATAAACTTGTTACAAATCCTTTCCAAGTTAAGTCAAGCTACACCCTAAAGAAAGACCAATTCAATATTACCAGCTATTAGCTATGTTATCAATTTAATAAACCCTTATAAAGTGGTGGCATCTTTACAAAATCGTTACAAACTGGTGGCTTCTTTGCAGTCACCAACTTCATTGAACATGTGCAGAATGAAGTTTCTCTTTCCAGGATAAAGTTTTCTCCCTCTAGTCAACTGTTGCCACGTTTTTTAGGATACAACCATTCAGGAACTGACATGTATAACCTGGGAACAAACCAACATTAAAATACTGTATTTTCTGAATATAGGGACGTACAGATATTAAAATATCCACATTTTCCATCTAGAACCGGGATATTCCTGCAACTGAAAATCTTGCATGTTTAGTGCTTTGTGGCTATTCCTCCCTTGTTTTCAGGGGACATCATTTGGCCACTCACCATTTTGAACCAGGAGCTCCTGAGATAAAGGTACTGTGTGGGTATTTACAAAACTAAACAAACTGAGAAGCAGTTTGTTTGGTTTTGTAAATAAAAATGTATTTAAGCTATCTCCTTATTAGCTTTGATCTATATTTCAGATACCCTACCAAGGTACTGCTGTTGTATAAATTCACACAGTTTTCAGGGCAAACAACAACACACAAGCAAAATACTGTAGATATTGAGCAGTTCTTCCTTTATATTGTGATCTACTAGCATTTATTATTCTTACTGAGAGCAGCAGCCCCATCATTTCATTGGTCATTCTCTTGCATCTAACACATTTTTTTTTGGGGGGGGGGGGGTCTGTTCTCTGTTTTCCTAACTAGCCTCAGTTTGTTGTGAACATTAGCTTTCCACTGCAAATTTGGACTTACCGGCTTTCCGCAGGGCATGTAAGACATACCTGTTTCAACAGGCTTTTAATGTTTGAGATTGTTGTTTTTAAATTGTTTTAAATTGCTTTTAAATTTTGTTAGATTTTAGCTATTCTTGTAAGCCGCTCCGAGCCCCAGGGGAGTGGCGGCATATAAGTTTAAATAATAAATAAATAAAAATAAATAAATTATTAAATTGCTCAAAATTGATTGAACGTTTTCATATGTACATGCCTAGAAGATCCAGTGATTTATAGTTGGATAATAAATATTAATTAATCAAGGTTAAATAAATCCCTGATACTGTTTGTGATCCCAAAAATGCAGATGTTGTGGAGAGAGAAATACTGTGTTTTTTGCTGAAATTCACTGAAAAAGTTACTTTGGTGTAATATCAGCAGTTTTCATCTCTTATTTAATCTCTGTGTGTCCATTCTATTTGTTTGTCTGTTTTTAAAGGAAACAGATGAAAAAGGCATGGAATGCATTTAATGTTTACATGCTTTAGTACAAATAAAATCAACTCATATACAGGTAGTCCCCATGTTAAAAATTGTCCCTGTGAAAAATTGGATTTTGAAAAATTGGGCTTGTTGGGCCTGTTGTATAAACAAGACATTTTTCCTATGACAACTCGTTGAAAAGTGAATTTCCCATCCAAGGGGCAGATTTCCCTCAGTTCCTGTTGTCTCTCCCCCATTCTTAACTATGAGTAATTTGTAAGTCAGATGTTTTTGACTCAGGGATTGCCTGTATTACTTATACTTATATACTGTACTTATACCAATGGTTAGGAATTGAACAACTGGTAACGAATTTAACCTTTTAGACAGGAATGGGGAACCTGTGATCTTCCAGATTATCTTGAACTTCATCTATCACAATCTTCTGACAGAATGACCTGGGTTCAGAGATGGTGTATATGTGTGCATACATTCCCGTGAGATCTGGACAGTATTGTAAACAGGATGTTTTGTTTTCATATATTTAGTGAAACTGTTTGACACTGTCAATAGACTTTTCAGTAGTTTTCTAGATAACATGCAAACAGAGAAATATTATGCCAGCTCCAAATTTTTGCCATTTTTCTCAAAGGAATGTGGATACGTATGTATTTATGTCACATCATTACTTGTGTTTTTGGGGTGAGATACCACATACCTCCAAGCTTTCATTTGTCTCCTCATTTCCTGTTTCAGTTAATGTCTAAAACTTTTCAGAACCCCTCCATAAGCATCAACATAACTTTAATGTGTGCTACAGTATAAATTCCTTCCCACATTACAACTGACCTCCAAAAGAGTGGACAAAAATTGCCATGTGGGACGCTGCTATCAGCCTCTGGGATATTATTACAGCAGTGGATTCACATCCAGCTTTCAGCATTTTACACCCATTAAACATGCTTAGCATGATGATAATGATGCTTATTAAACATGGGGAATTGTGCTTAGCTAAAATGGCCCAAGTAAGTGCCAATTCTCATTGTTAGAATGCTTTTATAGGAACAACCTGAGCACCCAGATTTGTGGCATTCAAAGCCACAATGGCAAATGGGTGAAAATACTATTTTTCCCTCTATAAGCAGGTTGAGTCACAGAATGAGTTATGCTTAATAATAGAAAAGTAACAATAATGGATGAAAACGTTGGACTCAGAAAGGCTTGAGTCCTTTTTATGTTCTGCATACCATGATATCTTTGAGTAAACTTATTGGTGGGAATATTAAAAAATGCTCATGGTATTAGCTGCATGTCTTTCTGAGTAGTGCTCATTAAAAACAAGGATCAGCATCGGTCTGAAAAGCTGCCTGTGCGAGAGTGAAATACTTGTTTCAAAAGGCAATTCCTACACAAAAGACATGGGGAAGATGAAGGAGGAATTTTACTTCTGTCTTCTCATTTTCCCTACTGTTTTGAGCTATTACTTTATATAACTATCCACTGAACATTGAGAGTCTCCCTCTGCCTCACTTCTTGGAATATGCCAAATTGCCAAGTTGACACAAATATAGAATGCATTTTTGTGGCAGGGCAAGGCTATACTTACAATATACGGGACCCTGTAAATAATCTAGCCAAATACATTTATATGTCATTCCTTTGGAATTGTAGTTTCCTGAGGCATTAAATCAGAGAACACCAAGGGCCCTTCCAAACATAGCTAAATCCTGGGAGGAACTGGGATATTAGATCACAGTTCCTCCTGGGATTTAGTCCACACCCCCAAATCAAACCCTGGGCTTTCCCTGGAGATGTGGCTACATGCTCTCCCAGGTCAACCAGTGGTTGACTCAGGAGGGCATCCAGTCCCCCCAGCCCCTCCCCACAACAGGATGCTAAGTTTGGGCAGGGCTAGGAGAAGAGGAGGTCAGTGTCATCCCGCCATCCTCACTCTGGGTATTCACCCATGGGGGGGGGGGTAAATTCCCACAATGCCCTCATCTGGGAAGATCCAGACCTTAACCTAAGGTCCAGATCATTCCAGGTATTTAATTAATCCGGCGCCAACTGGGAAATCCCAGTTTTCTCCTGATTAATTGGTTTTACCTTATGTATCATTTAGATGCCTCTGGTAAAACTGAAATAGGTCCCATGTTTTTGGCCTGTATGGCATGGCACAAAATATCCTACAAAGCTATAAATCCTAGGTTTCGGTAGAGTGGAGCCACAACACTTAAACTGACATCAAAATGGTATAATTGTGCAGTGCAAAGAAGTACATGTTTCCCCTAAATGAATATTCTAAGTCAATGCTCCTCAAGAATCTCCCAGAAGATTACAAAAATTGTACTATTCCCTGGCACATTGGCGGGCAAATTTTGGTCATACACATCAGGTTGTTAAGAACTACTATTCTAAAGCTCATTGTTAGAGATAATTCATTCTAACAGTTATTTAGAATTACTGAACATGTCTTTGTCCATAGTAAAAAAATATTTTTGTTAGTGTTGTATGAGCCTGCCCTGAATGCAACTGCACTTCTATGTTTTTCTTCTTTGCTTTCCATAGCAATGGGTGTTCTGTACTGATTCTCAGTACAGGCTGTACTGATTCTCAATCTTTTGCTTGGTGTTGTTTAAAATGTCATTGGCAAGACTACTCAAAACTCAGATATTGCTTTCAGATATTAAACTGTGGTAGTGTGCAACAACATTGGTGTTATGGAAGTTCAATCTGTGATTTATGAGGGCTGAGCTTGTGACTTGTCTTCCTTCTTCTGGTTTCTTTAGATTGATTGTCCATGTTGTTATTTAGCATCTGACAGAGCATGGAGGAATATTAGGCATGAAACATTAATCAGGAAATTGTGCATTGCTTCCACAATTAATGTGCAACTGGACTTTGCTTTGTAATATTGAATTGGCTCTTAACATGCAAATTATTGAGGGAAATTGCCTCATTTTTCAGAGGCTGCTTGATGGATTGAAGTTTCATGCAGAATGTTCCTTGTAATTTTAAATCTTGCAATGATTGGCTTTCCTTGCTCATAAAAATCCCCATTTTCTTTGTCATACATCAAGCACTTAGGTTTGAACCATTGTACAATTCAACATGCAAAGTTTATTATTTCCAACTTCTTTAAGTCTAAATAGAGTTGGCAATGAATTATAGGAGAAATGTCTCTGGCTTGAGTATCAAAATCAAACAAAATAACGGTTTGTAATTCTGTATGGCACATACATATGCATTACTTTCTCTCTCTGAAATCATATACAAATGAAGCAGGAATAGAAACTGCATACAGACCTTAAATGGACCTTGATATATCCAGTTGTGTCTAATTTGGGGTAACTTTGTTCATTACTTTATTATTAGATGGAATATCTCATAATCCCTCACTGTTAGTACAGTGGATCATTGGCATCAACAGGAAGTTGGTTCCATGATACAAAAATTCTGGACACTCAAGTCCCATTTTATTTTTATTTTTTTTTATTTTTTTAATTATAAATTTTATTAAAGTTATATATAAATACATGGAAAGTGGGAGAACAATATGTAAGAGATAGTACAGTAAGAAAAATGCAGGAAATGCCTGTAGTTGCTACGTCTCCCGGGGGGAGTGGAGGGGAGTAGGAAGGGGGTGCATATGGGAAAGGTCGGGGGGGGGGGAGAGGGGGTACTGGGGGAGGGGAAGGGGGGTAGGTTGGGGAATAGTTAAAAAAGATAGAACTTCCATCTATTCAAGGAGGATTTTTACTAGTATTTTCAGGTTTATTTCTGTAGCGTTTCTTCCTTCTTTGTGGCTTAGTTTTTGTGATTTACTCTTTTTAGTAAGTAATGTCAATTTTCTGTTTTCTAAGGTAGTCCTTCACCGGATCCCAATTCGTAGGCTTGTTTGGAATTCCATAGTTTGGTGTTATCCAATAAGTCAATTCATCCATGGTCATTATGTCAAGGATTTTGTTAAACCAGTCTTCTCTTTGGGGGGTTTCTTTCTGTTTCCATTTCTTGGCATAAACAATGCGTGCTGCGGTGGTTAGGTAATGGAATAGTCTTTCCTTGTTCTTTTCACCCTCAAGGTTATACATTTCTAAAAGAAAGAATTCTGGTTTATTTTCTATTTGGATTCCTAGAATCTTTTGTATGTCTTTTTGGATCATTTTATTCATAGAATCATAGATTTGGAAGAGACCTTGTGGGCTATCCAGTCCAACCCCCTGCCAAGAAGCAGGAAAATGGCATTCAAACCACCTCCAACAGATGGCCATCCAGCCTCTGTTTAAAATCCTCAGCAAAATGGTACCCCTTATATAAAATGGCAAAATAAAAATTTGCTTTTTCTAATTTTTTTTGTAGGTGGGGGAATATTTTTCAGGACATGGATGGTTGAATTCATGACTGTATATCATGACTAATAGGAATGTTAGACCAAGAACAAGGCTAATGTGTCCCACACTGGTATAGTTAACATTCTGTTTTAAACAGAATCTAAAATTACATGCTACCAGGAATGGACAAAAATATATTACTTATGCACAACAGGTACAATATATAAGGCTGCACCCAAAACCTAAGGGAAACACAATAGTAGCAGCCCAATGGAAAATAGAAGCAATGGTCATATCATGGTCCAAAGTTTTTAAAAGTTAACCTTCCTGCATTGCCTTAACACTGATCCCTGCCATGACTTCTTGTGACAAAGTCTTGATGGAAAATTCCTGGATATGGGGACTAGAAATGAGACTCACTAGAAATGAGTGAGAGGGAAATGGGTAGGGTGGGTTGCTTGGACCATACTATCTGCTTGGACCATACTATCATTTCCCCATAATGACTTTTAAAAACTCCATAACTTTACAGGATTCTTCTTTTCCATTTGATGGAAGTCCCTCTGTCTCAGAGTAACATCCATCCCAAATTATTTTTCCACTGCCACAACCAGTCCAAACATAACAATACAATGTTTCTGTTGACTTGGTCTAGTACTAGTGGCTAATGATGCAGCACATCTGTGGCCAGATGGTCAGCAGCAATCTGTATTTCAGTTGGCAATTCATTCTTCAGAAGCCATTCCCTGTCTAGCTTTTCCCCCAGGAGCATTTGACCAGCAATTGTTTGCAGTTGGAGCCAGGTTTGCACTGTTTCCTGTGTTTCCACAGGGTCATTGTGCTACATCTGTAGCCTGTGGAAATATTTGCATTATGTCCAGGTAGATGCAAACCTACCAATGAAATAAGTCCTTAGATCCTACCATCCCAGTTGAGTAGCTCTCATCCAAGACAATAGCATCCGTTAGTCCTAGTGTAGAACAGGCTCTTTATGGACCTGATCACATTAGCCTTGGGTTCTGTACTGGGACACTTCCTGGATGAAGCCCGACGAAGCCCATCACATGGCACAGGACTACTTCCATCAGGGCTCCATCCATGCTGGAAGCATCCTAGGACAGAGGCCAGAGAACAAGAGAGACTTCCTATGTTCTCATTAGTTAGAACAGGGCCAGTGTGGAGCAAGCTAGGCAGCGATGTTTTTCCTCATGCAATGAGGAAAGTGGCAATGTGAGTGATGCAAGGCATGGGGTGACAATTTCTCCCACTGCCCCATGCATTCACCACGCTGCCTGGTGAATCCCCTCACTGTTGCCTGGCTTGAGAACCTCATTGTGATGTCTTAAGTGGGCCTGTTCCTCAGAGGCAACATGTTATATGACTATGGCTGTGGTGGCTGAAGTCATTTGAGGATTCACCCCACTGCCCCAAGGTTTTGCCCAGCTGCTCTATGGATTCCCCTGCTGTCCCCCACATCAAGGGCCTCAATGAGATGAGGTCCTTAGTGTCCACATAGCCAAAGAGTGTGTGTAATTTCTATCTGAATTGATATCCTTTCAGTCTCCCTTAACTGGCAGACTGTAGGCCTATGACTCTAACATTTCCATTTTTCTCATTCTCCTTTATGATTTTAACACCTTTGCCAGATGGAGAAACCAGTGGAGTATTTTCTTCCCTTCCTTTGCAATTTTTTTCAGCTCAGAATAAAATTTATCAAGTTGTTTTTTTCTTTTCAGAAAAATTGGACTTTCTTATTTTCTGCATACATGCATTTTTAAAAGAAAAAGCATCATAGAAGAGTCATTTTGAGGATTAAAAAGACGAGTGGGCTAACTCTTACTAACTCTTGAAGGGCATGGGCTCAGAACGGGCTGGCATGGTTATCTATGGTGAAATAAAAGAAAAGTCGAAAAAAGATTTAGCAATCACTACATCAGAGCAGCGCTAATTAAAATTTGGGAAAATACAAAATTAGATTATATAACCAAACCCCAATGTGGATATCTCAAACAGAAGCAACCCATAAACGAGAGATGGGCAAAGAAAAATGGTTAACATACCAACAAATTTTGAAAAAAACAGAAGATAAAAAACTAGTCTTAAAGTCCCCAGAGGAGATAAAGCAAATAAATGAAAAATTGACTTGGCTCCAATATCACCAAATTCACCAAATTTTTAAAGAAGATGAAAAAATAGGATTCTCACAAGTCAGAGGACTCTGGGAAACAATTATGCAAAAAGATAAAAAAGTTATTAGAATCCTATACCAACAGTTACTAATCTGGTCAACAGAAGAACAAATAAAATATTGTCAAATTAAATGGGCCAAAGATATAGGACATAATATACTTACAAAACAGTGGGAAGAAATTTGGAATTTCAAAATAAAATACACAATTGCCAATGACCTTAGCGAAAACTGGTATAAAATGTTCTTTAGGTGGTCCCTCACTCCTGAAAAATTATCCAGATTTTTTTTTAAAAAAAAACCCCCTATCAAATAGGTGCTGGAAATGTAAAAAAGAGATTGGTACCTTTTTCCATTCATGGTGGAGTTGTAAACAAATAAGGAAATACTGGAAAGAAATAATCTGTTAACCCAAAAAATATTAAAAACAAAATTCACTCAGACATCAGAAATGTACCTTTTAGGTATATCCAGCACAAAATTGAATGAAAATCAAGAAAAAATGTTCTTCCTTCTAAGCACTGCAGCGAGAATACTACTAGCAAAAGTATGGAAATTAAAAGAAATTCCAGCAATTGAGGAATGGATAATGAAAATATTCGATATTATCCAGATAGACTGCTTGTCCCAGAGACTGAATAAAACATCGGGGGACGGGACGGGGGGGACGGGGGGACAGATTGATCAGGTTTCTTTTTTAAAAAAATAATTTTTATTATTTTATTATAGTTAATACATTTGTTATACATTTGTTTTACAGCAGATACGTATTATTCAATACATACTTTGACACCTAGTATTATTATTCTGCTTAAACATATTTTCTATTCCTCACCTCTGTGCTCCCCTCCCCCCCTCTCAAGCCTCAACTTTTACATGTCGTCTGTCCAAAATCTCAATTCTTCTTGTGGCGGTAACGTTTCTTCTTTATTTTTAATCCTTTTACAATAAATTTTCTCCATACATAATCAAAATCACTTTGTTTCCATATACCTCTTTTAACTTTTAATATACATGTCAGCTTATCATTTATTGCCAGTTTCCATACTTCCTTATACCACTCCTCTATTTGTATATTTATTTCTTTTTCCAGTTCCTTGCTATAAGCAGTCTTGCTATTGTTAATAAATTTGTTATAGCTTCTTTATTCTCTTTTTTTCAATTGTTTATTGCTATATAATGATAATAAAGCTATACTGGGACTTATCTCTATTTTAGTATTCACTATATCTTCTATTTCTCTAAATATTTTCCCCAAAAAATTATTTACATATTTACATTGCCACCACATATGTATATATGTTCCTGGTTCTTGACACCCTCTCCAACAATTTTTTGAATAATTTTTATTTATGTGTGCTAATCTTACTGGTGTTAGATACCATGTCCATATTAACTTATAATAATTTTCTTTAACCCGTATTGATAATTTTTGTAGATGTCTTTGTCTCCATAATTGTTGCCACTCTATTTCATTTATTTTTATCCCTAAGTCTTCTTCCCAGACCTCCTTGAGGGTGTTATTTTTTGTGTTTCCTTCCTTTATTTCAGTTATTATCTTATATATTTTACTAGTTGTTCCTTTCAAATGTTAATGCTCTTCTACAACCCTTCCATTCTGTATTATTTGTTCAAATTGATTAAGTTTGCTTCCATTTTTGTTATTTTTTCCCCAATTTTTAAGCCATTGTTCTAATTGTATACAATAGAACCATGTCGATTTTATTTCTCTAAATTCTTCCATAATCATTTCCTTCTTCATTCCAACCTTTATCCAATCCCCTATTTTGTCTAATTTTTTTCCCTTAACTTTTTATCCATTGCTTTTTTTAAAAAAAAATAGGAAATTTCTTTTCCATTACAATTGGGGTTATCACTGAACCATCTGTTATTAACATTCTCCTATATTTGTTCCATACTTCTAATGTCAGAGCAGCCAGTCCATTATATTAAATTTCTAACAGAACAAAGCAAACAAACAGAAAAATACACAACTTGTGAGTTTGGTAGCTGGTTAAATGTCCTTTGACCAATATCTGGCCACTTGGAGTGCTTCCCGTGTTGCTATTTTGGGTTTTAATGGGTTTTGTGTTGGGTTTTAATGAAAAGGATGTATCAAAAGGAGTGCTATGGGACACAATGAAAGCAGTGGTGAGAGGGTTATGTATAAAAGAGACATTCAACCTCAAAAAAGGCAAGAAGAAAGGAAAAGAAATCTAGAAAAAGAAATAGAAGAGATTGAAAAAGAATATGTAATAAAGAGAGATACACAAAGTTATGTAAGGTTGAGAGCTAGAAAAGAGGAATTGGATAAAATGGAAATAGATGAAATACAAGAAAATCTAATATACTTAAGGAGGGAATTTTTTGAATTTAGTGATAGGAATTCAAAGGAAAAAAAAGAAAGTGGAAGGTATGATAAGTATGATAAAAGATAAAACAGGTAAAATATGTAGAACTATGAAAGAAAAATTGAAGGTTTTTGAAGAGTTTTATAATGAATTATATCAAACAAAAGCTAGCTCAATAGAAGCAATTAGGAAATATGTGGAGGAAAATTGGGAGAGTAAGTTGGAGGAGAAAGATAAAGAATTATTAGAACAACCTATTAAGAAGACAGAAATAGAGGAAGTTATTAAGAATTTAAAAGCTGGGAAAGCTCCAGGTTTGGATGGCCTGGGAACAGAATTTTATAAAAGTTTTAGAGAAGTTTTGATTCCAAAATTATTAGAATTGTATAACGCAATAATGTAGGGAGATAAGATGCCAGAATCATGGAGGAAGTAATTAATAATATTAATACCAAAACCTGATAAAGATTTAACAGACCCAGGGTCATATAGGCCCATATCGTTAGTTAAGCAGGATGCAAAGATTTTATCTGCTATAATAGCTAATAGATTGAGCAAATGCATGTACAATTATATATAAAAAAGATCAGTGTGGGTTTGTAAAAGGACGACAAATGTCAAATTTGATAGGGAGAGTATTAAATAAAATTTGTTTGATTCAAGAGAAGAAGATAAAAGTAGGGATATTATCATTAGACATTTTTAAAGCATTTGATTGTGTCGAATGGGTGACATTAAGGGAGATTATGAATAAATTTGGAATGGAAAGTAGAATAAAAGGAATATTAGATCAATATTATTCAAGAAATTCAGCAGTGGTAACTATAAATGATAGAGTGACAAATGAAATAAAAGTGACAAGGGGAACAAGACAAGGTTGCCCTCTATCACCAATTTTGTTTGCTATGGTGATAGAACTATTTGCAAATGCTATTAGGAAAGATAAGAACTTAGAAGGGCTAGGAAAAAAGGAGAAACAGAAGGTGAGTTTATTCGCTGATGATACATTGTTATTTATTGAAAACATAGTAAGTAAAATGGAGAAAATAAAGGATCATGTAGAGATATTTGGGAAAACAACAGGTTTACAAGTTAATTTGAACAAGTCAGAAATGATGCTATTTAATTATACAAAGAAAGAAGAAAAAGACTTTATACAACAGAGCAAAATGGGAATTAGAATTAAGATTGATCAGGTTTCAAAGACTTTATTTTATCAAAGAAAATGGCTTTACTTATTGATTTGTCCAATATATGAAGAAGACAACTGAAACATAATACATTCGGGAAAACTGAAAGAAAAATTGAAGTCACGATGTACAACGTTTTCTGAAGATTATTGGGAAGTCTCCCCATGAACTCTCTCCCCCTGGTTTTTTTATCTCCTATTATCAACACTCTACTTTCAGCCTTTACACCTCTCTTTCTATAAAACACATGTTCCCCCTCTTTCGATGTAAATATTCAGAAAAAAGCACAATAAAAGTAATTTTAAAAAAACGAGTGGGCAATTTATGCAATTCTCTTTTAATTTGTCTTTCCAGTGCACAGCATTATGCCAAGCTGATTTGGTTTTATAAAACCGTAATACTTCATATCACATGTTGTTTGGACTTTTCCAGAACTTTACAATATATGAAAGGAACTATGAATGGAGTATTCTTTACCAATGGCATTTTAAAAATTTCAATTTTTCACGTGGCATATACACACATATTTGCTATGATCTTGGCTGCTCATGATTTACAGTGTTGTTAAATAACTTTCACACAAGTGTCAAACAATATACAATTGAATGTTTATATTTAAATATGTTTAACAGATAAAACTCTGAAGATTAAAATAGTTTTATTCACTAAGACAGACAATTTTGACATCAGCATGCAATTTACATTATGTAAAATACTATTTCAAATACACAGAAAAGTGAATCATAAAAAATAAAAGCACCAACAGAGAAGTATCTCTCAGAGTGGAGCTACATACATATGCTTCCATAGAACACTAGGTCAAGTAGAAAGTTGAAAGCATAATAACAGGGTCCAAAAATTCTGTTTTTAAATATTGTGTTGCAAGAGTTTGAATTGTTTGTCTTCATGTGACACACACATTCCAAGCATCGTAGTCAAATTTTCTCCTGTTTCCTAACACAGCTTTAAGAGAAAGCAGAAGTCTTAGAGTGATTTGACACTCAATTATGTCAAGCACAAGAGAAAATTGCTTTTCCATTTTCAGGTACCTGTTTAGCACCTTATTGAAGCATTACACACATCATAGATTACAGTTGGCTACATAGCACAAAAATATGTATCACATTTCTTGTGATAACTGCTCCTGACAGTCTTTTCTCTCATAAAATATAAAAATAGGCATGCAGTGTTGTGCCTAAATATATGGGTGGGTGGGGTGCGTGGACAGGCTGTTTTCCTTCTACTCCCTGAACAATATTTGGTATATAACCTATCGTATCATTCTTTAAATCCAGTTTCAGAAAATATAGCAGAGCAAGTAAACATAAATCATAAACTGATAGATAAAGAGAACACTAAATTATAGTACAAATGATGCCAGGGTGCAGAAGACAGGAATTCTAAAGTGCTAACTAACATTTCATGGACAAGTTCAAGAATAGAGTTATAAAATCTGTTAGTCTCACTACTGAGTTTCTCAGTTTCCTGTCAATGTGCTCATTTTGTTCCCTTGTCATACAGGATTGCAAAAATATCCATTTGTACATGGAAGTTTGTGTGCATTTTAATGCAAAAAAATCAAACCATTCTGTATTTCTATTTTTTCTGACTACAAGAGTTGTGTATGAGAGGAAAAACATTAAGGTTTCATGTTTTTCACTGGAGAAATGCCCGCTACACCATGGCCCCTGGCCTCACTGGATTTTTCCATGATTTCATATAGGCTTGTAGCCTGGGTTAGCTTAGTTCTCTAGAATTCTTATTCAACAGATGTTGGTGTCATCTTGTTTCTTATTCACTCCCCCAGCCACAAAGTAATTGTGGTTTTGTGTATACCTTTTTGCTTCCTAAACTCACTGGGAAGCCTTGAATATGATCAGAATACTTAGAAATGTTGTAAAATGGGTATTCCCACATGGAAAGGAAAACCCAACTTATTTCTTTTCTATCCTTGTTCAAGAATGCATTTACAGTCAGCCCTATATATCTATGTATTCTGTTTCTACAAATTCCACCATCCACATCCACACACACATATACATATATTTACAAACTTCAAAAATTTTAAAAATCCACAAAAACATGATATTAACATTTTATAAAAGGAACACCATTTTACTACATTATTATATACTAGCCATCCCCTGCCACACATTGCTGTGGTCCAGTCTGTGTATATGTGTTTTGTGTGTGTATATATGTGGTTTTGTGCATGTGTTGTAATGAATTTTTTGTTTTTTGGCTTGTTAAGTCTCTTCTGCTGTGTTTTTTTTAGTGTTTTTATGAGTGATCGTCACTCGTTGGCCTGATAGGTGTATCGAGTCCAAATTTGTCCAGTGGTTTTTGAGTTATGTTAATCCCACAAACGAACATTAAATTTTTATTTATATAGATAATGGGACTAGAGCATTCATGGATTTTGGTATCTGCCAGAGTGGGAGTGGGGAGTATTGGATTCAAACCCCAGTTATCCAATGTATTTTCAGATGAATATGCCCATAGTGGTAACCCAAACCAATATTGTATTCTCTCGGTTCTATATCAAATCTTAATGACCTGCATATGTGCTTAATGTTTCTTTATCCAAACTCTTATTATACATTTTTATCTAATAGAGGCACAGACAATACAAAAGTGCAGTGTCAGATCTTAGACTGTTTTTACCGGGTACTTTATATTGGGATGCTTCTTATTTATCAGAATTACTCAATGAAGAGAGTATTCCATGCATTCATTTGTACATACAGAGGTCTTCTCAAGCTTATAAGTAATGCGTGCAGGTTAGAAGGTAAAAGATATCTCCCTGATGGTTTGTTGGCACATAAAAGATGGATACATTTCCCCAGATCTGTTACCTGATCATTTACATCGGGGAAGGGGGACCCTCAAGATCTTCTGCATACCTGATCTTTTTTCTCTTTCCCTTAATTGTGTTAGTCATGACTGGAGCTGTGAAGAGCTGCCACTATGTGTATAAACTAAGAGTGTAAATCATTGTAAATTTGTCTCTTGCAGAAATTAACAAATGATTTTACTGTTTGTGCCCTTATTTCCAAAAAGTCATTGAACACCATCCTATTTTCAAAGATTATTTGCAGTTTGGAACTTACCCTATTTAAACATGTATTTTTTTCCACAAAAACCCCACATAAAATAAATTCCCTGTTCAGACAACATTGTTTTTTGTGCAGAAAATTTGTCAAAATAGAAAATGAATTTTTCTTTGGAAAAAAGAAGATATTCTGCAATTTTCATGCAAAATAAGAGCCAAAATGCAGAGTTTCCTACCTAAGATATTCCACACAAGAGTTTCACAACATTTAAGAATCCTGCTGTTCCATCATTCTGTGAATACATTTGAATTTCTTTCCCCATTCCTAGCATGAACTGATGACCAGTTGTAACATCACAGCTAGTGACCTATCACACACATCAAAGGAAATGCTTTTTAAGTAGACAACTCATGTTTTAAGAAGACTGGATGAGGACAATACATGCTGAATACATACCCACCCCATCACACTCAGATCTCTAATTTCCATATCTAATGTACCTTTGACTTATCACACGGCAGAGGAATAGCTCCTCCCAATCCATGGTGCATCTCAGCAGGATTCACCTTGCTCAAGCACACACCAGGAGACTAGACATGGTAATAAACAGTTTATTGATAAAATACATATAAGAAAGAGCCAAAGGCACCTTAAGCAAATAATAGGGTAAAAATCCAAGTGTCAATAAAGAAAGCAATTCCCAAAGGCAATAGATAAATCCAAAAAACAAGAGTTAAAACATGAACATTAATCCAGGAAGCAAGGAACAAAAGCAAGGGCATGAATCCATGGGTAAATCCATAAAGCCAGAACAAAATTTGACCAGGAATCTTGGGCCTTGAGCTAAAGCATGAACCAGGAACAAGACAGGAGTTCCTCACTCCAGTAGCGATGTTGCTTGATCTAAAACTCTTAAACACATTCTATACTAATAATAATTCTCTTACTGAATTAAATTATGTTGACTTCCCCTCACTGCATATGCACTCACACAAATTGCATTACTGAAACTTTCCATACTTTAATGTTAGATTACAAACTAGGTGGTACATTTCAGATTTCAAATCTAGGAGAATATGTTTTGAATACATAAAAAGGGACTCATTGAATGGTAGGAAAGGACATATAGAATTATTTTTATTTGACTGAAGACTGACTAGTAAAAAAATACAGAAACAGAAAATGCACCTTGATGCGAAGTGCTGAGGTTGCTCTTGCTCTGCTTAGGGTATTCTGAGGTATTTTATTTCTAGATCTAAAGTTGTGACACTTTTTCTTTTGAGCTATGTCATTAGTTAGTTGCAGGGGGGCAGTTCACGCTGTCTGTCACTTTCCATTTGGTGCTGTTTCTCACAGGCTTGCACCTTTCTCTTTCTGGGTGTATGTGCCATGGCATACAAAGCCAGACACAATGTCACTGTGTCATGACAGTCACCGTGGTGGGGAAATAGCATTCGTCACTTACAGCTGACTAGTTCGTAGAAGGCTCAGAAGAAGCAAACAACACTTACTGTTTGAAGTCATGAGCTTCAATTCTAATAACGAAACACAGCGAACACGGTCATATTGATTAAGGCATGCTGACGACCCCTGTATTTACTTTTGACAAGACAGCACTGCTAGCTGTGTCATGTGGATCTGGATTTATACCCCCTTCCTGTTATACCTGAACTTATATTTGATATTAAATGCCTGTGATCTCCTGACTTTAGATGGACTCAGTGTGATTCAAAAAGCTAGCACAAGCCTGTCAGAAAAGGCTTACAGAAAGCTGAAATTGGAGTTTTATCAGGCAGATAAGGATTCCACTGTCTGTATAATCAAGTTTAGGGTTACATGTTTCCTACTGGTCCAAGAAGTGAAAAGATCTAAGGGCAGCACTAGTGGGCTTACAGTACAATCCTGTGCATATATCAACACATAAGAAAGCTCTACAGACTTAAGTAGATCTTATTCCTAGGTAAGTGTTTATAGGATTTCAGACTTATAGTGCAATTCTAGCTATGTTGACTCAGAAATAAGTCCCAGGGTGCCTCTCCTAGTAACAGTTAGAAGGTATTGTATAGCTATTCCCTTATTATTTAGTTTAGTTTTTAAAATATTTTTTCTGGTTAGAAAAAAACCCCAGAAGAAGCAGTGAGGAAACAAGAGCCACATATTGAAGATTTCTTTTTAATGCAAAATATCTATAACCACCCCATATCAAAGGATCTTAGAGTGATAAAATAAAATAATTTTACTGAATTTAAAACAATAAAATAAAATGGAATTTTCCAGATTTACTATACAGATTCATGAAAGAAGCAGTGCAAATCGCACATCTGAATTTAAGTGGTTGTGTTCAATAGGTCTTCCCAGGTTGAATTGATATGTTAAGCTTAACTTTCAAAATTTACCAATGGGAATGCCTGATCACAATCATAATTCTACTTGTGACAATGTGTAAGTTTTATTCTTTGGTTATGTGTAGTTTGGACAGAGGTTTAGGGATGGTAAGTATGGGAGATTATATTTTGTTAGAGATGGTGGCTAGTGGCTTGAGCTGAGTTGCCATAGCAACGGGGGTGGAGCCAACTATCACTTCACGGCGCAGCTTTTTGAAAGTGGCAGTCTGTGGCAGGTGAGCTACAGGAAGGGACTGATTTCTCTAGTGGGAGAAACAGGGAATTAGTCAGTACGCCAGCGAGCTACTGAGTGAACTGAATCTTTTGGTGGAGATTCAGGGAATGTGTCTGTAGCCAGTGTGCTATAGGGAAAGACTGAATCTCTTGGTGGAGATTCAGGGAATCAATTGGTGACCAAGTGGTTGCAGAGAAGGACCCGGTACAGAGGGTTGTTGATTCTGAATAAAGAATCAAGGTTTGGCTGGGTTTAAGCCTGTTGTGCCAGCTGTGAAACCTTATGAAGTGTTTGCCTGAGTTTACTCATGAAACCTTTCCAATGTATCCATCAAGATTTGTGCCTCTTTTGAAGAACAGTTATACATTGTTATACTCCTGTTAAAATAAACTTGTTGCTGTTTTCCTCAAGCCTTGCCTGATACAGTTTCTCCTAAGTTAAACAGCCTACAATAGTAAAGTCAAGCCAAGAAAGTAAACGCTACGCTATCAAGTGAATAAAGCCTTCTGTGATTAACAGTCCCTTTGTAAAATAGCTCCTAGGTTGATATTGATCGTTGCCCGGCTTCCCTCATAGATTAGGTGGCAGTGGGTGCTTTACCACGTGTACCTTCACAATTGGTGGCATTCGGTGGCATTAAAACGCTCACCGTTACAATTGGTGGCAGCAGTTTAACGACCTCTTTACACTACTTAAAGGGAGCAACGTTTACTGTGGGAGGGAGAAACTCCAGGTGGCAGTTCAAGCTAGCTTCACAACTGTAATTGTTCAAGCTAGCTTCACAATTGTAATTTCAATAAGTATCTGAAAAGGGTCCTATAGAAATTATGTTTAACATTTCCATCACTGCAAATTGCATTGATCAGGGTCAGTTTTCATTAGAAGTTATGTAGCTGATGCAATAATCAAATTCTTACAATTTGGAGGGTCATGGCAAGGTAGCTAGTACCTGTAGCCTCCTTATATAGGATGGCATGTCCTCCTCCTGAGAGTTCATCTTCCAATGAAGACTTCTGGAGAAGCCACAGCAGACACCTAATCGTTGGTGAAAACGTCCTTCTTTTCAGCAGGGTGAGTTGGGTCCAGAGCTGAAAGAGAAGCTTCCTTAATCCCAGAGAGTAGCATCTGACTCAGACAGTTTCCTGCATCTCAATAGTTCAATTTGAGAAAGTATGTTTAATGTATAACCCTTCATCTGCTTCACGTTTTGGCTACTGAAAGTCACTGGAACTCTGTATGTGATTTACAGCTTTCTTGACCCTGGACTAGTTTTGACATCAGATATCTTTTGATTCCACAGCCTATAACTTGGAAACCTTGAATCTTGTCCAAAGTTGAGAGCAGGATACTGCCACAATAGCACAAGTTATGAGCCCCATGCTCAGTATAACACAATTTTGAAATAGCAGGACAGAAACTGAAGTGGGGAGGAGTCAATGGTATTTGCACTTGCTTCAAAGAATCCTAAAACCCAATAATTTAAGCCAAAGTTTCAAGTTGGTTTAAATACATAGAAGCCTGGACTTTTGAGATGTCTTTGAAATATCTGTTTTATTTAAGGGATGTACTTTTCCATAAATCAGCAGGTGTGTGGGGGAGTAGAGAGCTATCCACATGGCAGTATATTGCCTGCTTCAGTTTGGTCCCTAAAGGAAGATCCTACACCTAAGAGGTCCCATCATCAGGGTACTGGTGGCAGGACTTTATTTGCCTATAGACAGCATAATAATCTTAAACAGTTACTTAAACAGTTACAACACAGATGTTTTAGACCTTTTCAGAAGCCTAGATAGATACCTACTCTGCCCAGGTGTCTACTCCAGAAATATCATCATAGGATCTAAACACATCATGCACAATATTAGAGGTAACTTCACTTGCACATTCTCTTATATGCTTTGCCCTTCACCACTCTACGTTTAGCAAACAGTCTTTGTGCCAGAGCATAAATTTCCATAAATCTGACATTAGGAACGGGACTATATTGAAAAGCAGTAGTAGAAAACTTGACGCTTCCTGTGCATTCCATCTCTGACCTCAGAACAGTTGTTCCGGAATAAACCAAAACAAACAAAAAGAAGCCCCAACAAAGGAAGACTGGAAAGAAAAACAGTGAAATTGGAATATATTTAAAAACTCCAGTCCATTAATAGTGAGTTGAACAGAGAAAATAGTTTCCTAGCACATTAAAATATTAAAACATTAGTTAATAGTCCCAGCCTCATGAGTGCCCCCTTGTTCAGTTCTCCTCTGCTTTTCATCCAGTATCACCCTATATTCTTTGCTCATCTTGCTTTAGGCAACATATTTGCTCCTCCCTTTGTCCTCCAACAACCATCATTAATACCAAACTTATCACATCATTGGCATATTCACATGTTTGGCCTGCCTTTCCAATGCCAATCTTAGGTTTGCATAGAATGCTGCTTTGGAAGATTAAGTGGAATAATATTATAATTATATAATGTGAAGGGGCCCTGGGAAAGAAAAGAAGTGAATGAGCAACAAAGACTTGCACTCTTTATTCACACTGAGGTTTGGTTTCCCATTCTTTGTGTGTAGCGGACCAGTACTACATGGAATTTTCTGTGGCTCATACACTATGCTATTTTTTTTCCATCCTATTAACATTCTGGTTTCTTTGCTGAAAGAAAAAGGAAGGAGGAGGGGAAGCAAGCTTCCTTAGCACATGGAAAGGGTTACTGTTGCAGGAATGGATATAATATTTCTTGCAAGCAATGCAGGATTTGTATATAGATAGTGAATAAAACACTGGTTATATGGCTGTGAAGTACTTCATGTATTTCCCAAACATTTTAACATGAAAACAACAAGCAACCAGCCTCCCACTATGCCATTAGAATATTGTTTAACATGGTTTTTATATAGATGATGATGATAATGATGATTATTATTATTTGAATAATAAACTCTTCTTGGAAAGTCAAATTTATCTATCCTGCCTCCCCCAGTCCTTGCTATCCACACTCTAGCAATTTGTCTTGTAACATTTCAAAAACATGCAAATATCCATTTAAAATTGGGGATTTGAATAGGGGAATGAGTACTGATGAATGCATACTTTTCTGGGTGATCTAGTATTTATTTCATAGCTTGGAAAGCTTATTGAGTTCCACAGCCAATCATCTAGGAACTGTAATTTTAGAGTAATATACTCCAACCCTTAACAGTTAACAACAGAGCTGAGGAAAACACAGTCTATAGGCCACAACACCACAAGACTATTTTTAAGACTCCACAAATATGTTCCCCTCCCCATTGTTAAAAATTGTTCTGACAAAATACAATTTTGCACAGAAGTAATTTTTTTCAAGTTTTTTCTCTCTGGAATTTTTAGAATCTTTTTTCCTGTAAGGCAAGCACAGGTTGAAGCAGAAGTCTACAAGTTCACATTTTGGGTCCTTTTTAAAAGGCATTTAAAACAAATTGGGGTGCGTGCCATGAAATATGATGCATAGTTTGAATGAAATTGTATGAAAGATGTATGGTTGGGGACTTATAGAGGCTAGAGATGCCATTCTAAGATTGAAGCCTGGAAAACTACAAAAAGAGGCAAACTGATGAACTGTAATTTAAAGTTGCTGAACTGTTGATGACCAGAGACAAATGATTAACTGTTGAACTCTTGGTGGAAAACAACATGCTTGCATTACCAGACAATAGTTCTTTAAGTAAGGAAGTGTTTACAATGTTCCTTATGTTAAGAAAGAAGTCAAACTAGGCTCCTTGAGAAGTAAAACCAATTATCATTTAAGGAAGAAGAGCTAATATCTGTCCAGAAACTGATGGAGTCAGGATGTTTATGCTGGAAAATACCTGTCATTCATTAACAACTCTCAGAGCAACATCAGCAGAAATATTGCTATATCAGAGACCTAATATTCCAAAATTGTGGCAGTTAGCTTGTCTGGCCACCCGCTATGCTCTGCTCCATGGGAAGGACAAGGGTGGTGTATTTGTGGGGTGACTGTTTTTTGTTAACCAATGTAGCTTATTCTGCAAGTCTACCTTCTTTCTCTGTGTAAAAGTTGCTCTGATATACTCTCTCACTGAAAATGCAATAAAAAGAACCTTTGTTTAAAAAGTATTCATGACATATGGTCACACAGTGATCTTTCCTTCCCTGGCACAGCTGGGGGAGGAAAGAAGTTTGCCCCTTCCACCAAGGAGGAGACAGAATTAAAGTAGTCCCTGAAGGGACTTTGTTGAGAGTGGAGCTGAAAGGGGAGTGGCCAGCTCCCTTCCAGCTCATTCTTTCCTGAACATCAACCCACCATGGCCACCCATTAACAGTGTAATCAATTGGTTGCCTTTGGAGGCCTGGTAGGAATTTTTAACCTCCTATCTTCAAGGGTTTTTCTTTTTTATCTACCCTATACTGTTCTCAGAGAATTTGGGATCACAAATTGTGGTCTCAAATAGGTCATAACAGAAAACAGCTAGGAAAAGTACAATTTGGTATACACCCAAGACACCCCCCTTTGGGGTGAAGGCCATGAATGGAAACCCTCACCAGTAGTTCAATTAGTCAATGTGAGGGTGAAATGTAATAGCCTAGGAATGGGGGGGGGGGGGAAGCTGACCTCAACATCCTTGAAGAGTCTTCTCTGACTCATTTCCCTTTAAGGTTGCCTGGGTTAGATCAACAGGGGACCAAGGTGATTTGCTCTCATTAGTCGAGGGGTAGGCTCGGCAAGGACCCTACCTCAGCTTTTATATACACCAAATTTATGCCACTCTTATAGATATATACAGTTCCAAAGTTTAATTATGTAATAGTTAATAAAAGTTGCTCATATGTCAACCCAAAATCATTGTGTGGTTTCTTCACATCAGTGGTTAGCAGGCAAAGAGATGTGTGACCTATAGAAATTCATGGAGGGTTAGTAGTTGCTTCCCTAGCCTGTAAAGGTGAAATGTATGTCTATGTATGTGCATCTTGGTCTTGTTATGAAGACTCAGCATGCTTCATATTGTTATGAAGACTCAGCGTATGGTATTTACTTTTCAGTGAGCTTCTAAGACAAGTTGGCACTATTGTTTCTATTTTGCAGATGGAGTATGATTCGAATGGAGAAAAAAAAGAAGCTGCTTCAGAAGATGCTTGGAGATAATTTTGCTCTGAATCCTGAAGGATTATGATGCAAGTCCTCTGTCTGGCTCATCCCATTTCTACCTACTTGCAGAGGATGGGGTTTTGTTTCTCTGTTTGACTTCAGCTTCAAAATCTGCTACTGTCGAAGTAGTCTTGATACTCGTGAGTTTGATGTCTTCTTCAAATAGTGGATGGGGCAATATTCAGCTTGGGGGGGGGGAGATATTATTGATGTTACATAGATTTTTCTACTTGTCTCTTATTATAATTATGACATTGATTGTTTGTTTATTGTTTTATCTTTATGTACATTAATTACCAAGATATTTTGCCTATTGTGAGTTTATTTAAATCTTGAGTTATAATACTGATAGAATTGTCTGAAGCTGTTTTAACTACCCCCTCCCTGAAGTTCCTGCAAGATCTTTTGTGTGTGGTTTTCCCATGGAAAACTAGTATAAAAATAAACACAGTGCTTTTGTTGATAGCTCTATGCATAGGCACAGTTCAGCAATTTGGGATGCCTCAAGCAGAATGTCTCTGCCCACAGGGTTCTAGCATATCCTTGCTGTTCCTTATTCTAGTCCCACATGTATCTACCCTGGGGAAAGGGCTAATATGAAAACAGCTCCATTAAATATAACAGAAAGGTATGACAGAATAAATAAATTAGAATATGATTTCCTACTTTGTCTATGAACGTTCTCCTGTTGTAAGAATTCTGCTTATGGCCAATCAATTTCCAGACACAGTTCACATGATTTTCCATGATAAGTCCTAATCAACTTAGATCAGGGCATTCCGACAGACTGTATTTAAACACATGAGCTTGCCTGTGGAGCCCTGGCCCTTCTTTTTGCCCTACAACATCATCATATCTTGTGGGAACATCTAAAAGGGATGTTTGAGTTGTTTCTTCCAGGTTCTGGAACTCTCTTAATATGAAAGTTAGACTGACTTTCTTCTTGTTGTCCTTCTGTAGGCAGGTGAACACTTTTGTTTTTCTTAGGATTTTGAGGACAGATTGCTCAACGGGAAAGAATATTTCGTAATATGCTATGTTCCCCCTATTTTTTTTCCTTTTCCCTTAATGGGCATATTGTAATTACTCTGAATTAAATGTACAGCGTAACTATTATTTTTACTTCTGTATGATATGTACTTTTAGTATTATTCCTTGTAATTTGAGTAGGTTGCCATGAGTCCTCGGGCTGGAAAAAAGGTAGGATATATAATTGTTGTTGTTGATGTAATTAAAATTATTGAAGACAAGTACAAGCACTACTATCATCAGCATCTGTTTCACTTTGTTTTTGTTTGGGTTTTACTATTTCTTTTTGTAAAACAATAAAATGTGTGTTAACAATGTGTTTCTTCAAATATGAGTTAAGTTTTATCACAATAGGTTGTGATCAATATTTCTGGGGCTGGAATATGTCACCAATCAGAGGGAAAAACACAGAAATAACTGGCCATTCACTTTCAGTTCTAGTATTTTGATGTCCTCTTCCAACATATTAAAACCATTCGTTGACTTACATTTGTGAAAGCTTAGGGCCTTTCCAAACAGCCACTTAATCTGGAGTAAAGAAGTTGGGTTAAAAAAACCAGTACCTCAAGGAGAGCCTACACATGGAGCTCTCAGTCCCAGGAAAGGATTCCACAGCATCCAGAGAGGTTTGTTTAATGTAGATTGAAGGGAACTGCAAATTGTATGGTGGGACATCGGCCAGAAGTTTTCTTTATTATGCTCAGAGATGTTCTGCACCTTATAAGCATTTTGCCTAAGTTGCATATCTGATGTGAATATAATTAAGTGTGCACAAGCAGATGTTCTGTGTTTTCTCCTCTCCCTCACTCCTGGTGCCTCTAGGTTTGCCCCTTTAAACCCCATGTCCCTTTGGGTTCACTTGCTTGTGACATTATTCTGTCCACTATGTAATTTCAAGCTCAATTTCATGAGAACAAAGGAATGGTTAGAGAGAGTTCTCATGGAAATTGCTTTCCTCTTAAGCTTCCATTTAGTCACATGTGTGTCCATGGTTCCATTTGTTTACATCCCTCTGTCAGCTGTTTTGGGATTTTAAAATGAGGATAAACGTTGGAGCAATCTACACCAGTGTACCAGTGTACCACAAGGAACTCTCATTACTTGGGAGTGGGAGAATATACAGTGCTCTGTAGCCATGCATAAAAATGGATTTAATGAAAAACTTTGCATTACATGTTTTTGTGATCATTCTGTAATCAAACACACATTATGGGTGTGTGTGTTTTGTAGCCCCCACCCCTTTTATCCCACTTTCTACCAGGTTTTCAGGCCTGTGTAGATGAGCTCTTATACTATCAACATTTTTCTTTCAGTTTGTCTTAGATTGCTAGAAGATTGCCTTTTTATCTTCCAGTTGTTAACTTTGTCAATATTGTATGTGTGTAGTAATGATGATAAAACAAAGTACAGGTTTTTTTTACTGATAATTATATATGGACCTAGATTTTTAAAGAAATTGCTGCTTTTCCTATTCTTAGTTTTCTGTTTCCAAGTGACAGCATTTATATGCAATAAACACTATGCCTGTTTCCTTTCATCAGAGATTATAATTTGGTCACCAACTCCCCATTTAAGCACTGAATAAGATTACTGGACAAACCTACAAAGCTAGAATGGGGAGCAGGGGACCAAATTGTAATGTCTGGCGAGCAACAAGACAGGGCCAAAGGTGTAATGTCTTGTGATGCCACAAGGCAGGGCCAAAGGTGTGCAGATAGTAATTGTTGTTTACCAATTTGAACATTTCTCCAAACAAAGCAAATACAACTTCAGTTCTAACCATTTTTGCTTAAGAATGAGCTTTAGTTTGACAGCTTACTAGGTTGCAAGGCAGGATTAAATTCTATGCCCGTCTTTTCACAAAAGAAGCCCAAATGCATCAGCTGTAAACCAGAATTCAGTTCTGTGCCATGGCTTCTCAGATTTTAAACACTATTCCTATTTATCTTCATTGGAGATTGTGAGGAGTTGGTGAACACCAGGCAGCAGAGCTATACAGCTTTTCTGGATCTGTCAGTGCTAAATTTTTGTGGGGTGGTTGTAGAAAGACTTTACAGAAATCTAGGCTATAATATCCCCAAAATCCCATATTCAAAGTTTGGAAAAAAAGATGTGGACCCTTTATAGTTATCAGGTAAATTATTAAGCAGCAGAGAAAATGGTCTATGTGCAAATGTGTGTGAGGTGGTGTCTGCCAGACTAAGAGATAACAATTTATGAAAGAATTGATGCTAGCTTTCACTGATTAAACAACACGGAAAAGTGTCGCTATTTTTAAGTATCACAAATATGTGATCTTAACATTTTATGGACCAATATCCCTACTTTTTTTTTTTACTACAGAGACATAAAAATACTTTTGTTGAAAAGAAGACTATTTATCTTATCTACTATAAGTCTCTTTGCTATACTCTGATGGGAAAGGGTTTTGCTGTGCTGTGTTGGGTCAGCACTGGGAGCTACAAGAAAGAGGCAATTCCTGTCCAAAGAACGTATCACTTTGCCTCTCGAACTCTTTCAGTTGGCATTCAAACTAGCAGAACTAACTTAGAAATGTGCTGTATCAATTCACCTATGTGCACTTAATCATAACTTGTTCTTGATGTAGCTGTATTTATGTCTTGAATTTATATCTTGCCTTTCCACTAAGAATTGTGCTAAAGTAGTAGTAAAACAACAGCAGCAATAATGATAGGTTCATGAAAAAGAACAAAACCGAAATCTAAAGGCAGAGAACATCTTTATAAAAAAAACTAACGAAAACTCCACAAAATGTTTTATGAGTATTCATTCTTTCCCCCCTTTTATCTTTTTCTCATTGGCAAATATATGGCTTGCCTAAACCAAAAAAGTTTCTTGCTTATTATTACTCTTTTGACATTTCTACTAGAGTAAGCCACCATTCCACAACTGTACAGACTGAAGGTTAAATACAACACCTTTAAACTACAACCGCAACAAATAAAATTCCTCTAGTGATCATGTTCAGCCTTTTTTAATGTTTTAAAGAGTTATACCATAGATAGGTGCACTGCTAAACAAACACCCAAAACACCAGAACTTGGAAAAAATGCATAACTAGCAGTGTGTTCCGTTAAATTTTGGGGTTGGAAAAAAACCCCAAGAAAACATGATTTTCTATTTTGGCATTGAGCATTGAATCATAAAATAGAGTTGGAAGAGACTACATGGGCCATCTAGTCCAAACCCCTGCCATGCAGGAAAAATACAATCAAAGTATCCCTGATAAATGGCCATCCAGGCTCTGTTCAAAAGTTTCCAAGGAAGGAATTTCCACCACACTTCGAGGCAGAGAGTTCCACGGTTGAACAGCTCATACAGTCAGAAAATTCTTCCTGTAATTGAACCCATTGCTCTGAGTCCTAGTCTCCAGGGTAGGAGAAAACAAGTCTGCTCCCTCTTCCTCATGACATCCTTTCACATATTTATACATGGCTATAATGGGTGGTTCCGGACAGGTAGTTAGTTATCCCAGGAACACACTTTCTGGGGCGGGTGTCCAGATGCTCTCACAGGACTGGCCTGCAAGAACATCTCGAAACCCTCCCCCCTCCCCCAAAGCCCACAAACTCCTTTTAAAAGTAAAGAAAACTTACCTGGCGCCCAGTATAGTGTTAGAAGTGATGCGCTAGGAGAGCGGGGCGGGGGGAGGAAAATTGTTCCTCCCTCCCTCCGCTTTCCTGGCACATCATTTCTATTTGCCAGGAGAGCTGCTGCAACACTGTACCGGAGAGGCCGGGTAAGTTTTCTTTACGTTTAAAAGGGCTTTGGGGGAGGGGGTGGCTATTCCCACAGTTTTCTGGACTAATTCAGTCAGGAAAACTGTGGGAATGGTGTCTGGACTGCAATTCAGACACTGGAATTAGTGGGTTTATTCTGTGCCTTCCAAGAAGAAATAGAATAAATCCACTATCTAATTAATTCATTACAAACCAGGGTTTTCCTGGTTTGTGGCGAAATAATTTTAGGATTGTCCAGGATGTCATTTATTGTGGGAGTTACTGCAATAAAGGGGCTATCTGGATGTGCTCCTTGTCTCCTCTCAACTTTCTCTTCTGTGGGCTAAACATAGGACATGGTCTCCAGACTTTCAGTCATTTTAATCACCCTCCTCTGGACACCTTCCATATTGTCAATATCTCTTTTAAACTGTGGTGCTCAGGATTTGACACAGTAATCCAGGTGAGGTCTAGCCAAAGCAGAATAGAAAGGTACAATGACTCCCCTTAATCTAGACATTATATTCCTTTTGATGCAGCCGAACATCCCATTGGCTTTTTAATCTGCTGCACCATATAAAGCTCCTGTCTGGGCAGGGGGGGTCAAACAATCCCACCGCTGCCACCAATTATAAAGGCTCCTTTATGGCTGTCTGGGCAGGGGGCCAAACAGATCCCACCAACTGTCCCTCCAATATAAAGAAATCACACCACTTTGGCACCCATATAACGTTTTAGGGGATTAGTCTCACTAATTAACTTCCGCTGCCACCATAAACAATTATACAGGAACACTCTAGCTGGTTAAACTATTAAAAGGCTTTTAAGATCACCAAGCACTGTGTCTTCTTATTTTCTTCTTTAAAGGGAAGCCGGTGAGGTTGAAAAGGAAAAGGGACTAAATCCACAAATGTACACTTGACTCAGGCTTTTAAGTTTCAAAATAATCAAGGAAAGTTTATTTAATATAGTACAGAAAGAAAGTGTAAATGCTGTTTAATAAGCTTGGCTGTTACAGATAAAATGTTCTGGTTCTTGAAAGCGTAACGGTTGCATGAGAATGGTTCTTTCTTTGTTACCAATATAAAGATTTTCTTCTCTTTAAACACAAGTACTCTTGACAGGATCCGAAATCTCTGCCAAGATACAACTGTAGCCTAGCTACCCCCAACTGTGGCCTAGCTAACTACAAAACCCAGCTATTTTTTCCCTAAATAGCTGTACCCAGTTTGCCACAGCTTACTTCGCTGGCAAACTTCAGGCAAACTGCCTACTCTTAACACGAACTCCTAAAAACTTCTGTAATCCTGCTCTAAACTCTAACATCAACAGACTGCCTGAAAAAGCCTATTTCTTCCCCTCCAAACAGTCTAACTCCGCCCCCCTTTAATAAACCAATCCTGGCTGTTCTAAGGCTGGCTCAGGCCTAGGCCACTCCCCCTCTCTGAAATGGAGCTTTCCCTAAACTAAAATGGCTCCTGCTGCCCTCTGCCAGGCCCTGCAAAGCTGTAACTAACTGGCCTGTCTCTCCTAGGCCCTGCCACCCAGGCTGGTAAGGTAAGGGATCTTTACACACCACACATAATCAACTTATTGTCTGCAAAGACTCTAAGACAGTGGTTCTCAACCTGGGGTCCCCAGATGTTTTTGACCTTCAACTCCCAGAAATCCTAACAGCTGGTAAACTGGCTGGGATTTCTGGGAGTTGTAGATCAAAACCATCTGGGGACCCCAGGTTAAGAACTACTGCTCTAAGATATTTTCACATGGACTGTTGTTGAGCCAAGCATCACTCATCCTGTATCTGTGCATTTCACTTTTTCTGCCCAAGTGTAGTATCTTACATTTGTCCTTGTTGAAATTCACTTTTTTATTTTGGCCCAGTTCTCTAATCTGTTAAGATATTTTTGAATTCTGATCCTGTCCTCTGGAGTATTAGCTATTTCTCCTAATTTGGTGTCATCTGCAAACTTGATAAGTATGCTCTCTACATCTTCATCTAAGTCATTAATAAAGATGTTGAACAGTACTGGGCCCATGAAAAAACCCTGTGGCACTCCATCTTTTCAGGATAAAAAGGAACAATTGGTAAGCACTCTTTGCATTCAGTCGCTTAATCAATTATAGATCCACCTAACAGTACCATTGCCTAGCCCACATTTGACTAGTTTGTTTGCAAGAAGGTCATGAGGGATCTTTTTAAAGGCTGAAATCAAGATAAGCTACATTCACAGTATTCCCTGCATCTACCAGGCTTGTAACACTGTCAAAAAAAAGAGATAAGATTAGTTTGACATTAACTAGTTTTTGAGAAATCCATGTGACTTTTAGTAATCACAACATTTTTTTCTAAATGATTGCAGATAGTCTCCTTAATTATCTACTCCCGAATCTTTCCTGGTATCAATATCAGGCTGATTATTTGTTTGTTTGTTTGGGTCATCTTTTTTCCATCTTGAAGATAGGGACAACATTTGCCCTCCTCCGGTCTGCTGGGACTTCTATTCTCTAAGAATTCTCAAAGATTATTACCAGTGTTGACAAAATTACCTCTTCTAGTTCCTTCAGTACTTGGATGTAGTTCATCTGGCCCTGGAGACTTGAATTTGTTTAGACTAGCCAGGTATTCCTGGTCTATTTCTTTATTTTGGATTGTATTTTCCCTATTACCTCATCTACTCCAAATTGCTCAGGTTGAACACCAATCTCCTTTTGGGAGAAGACTGAGGCAAAGAAGGTGTTGAGCAGCTCTCCCTTTTCCCTATCCTCTGTTAGCATTTTACCATCCTCTCCATGCCTTTTCTTCTTTTTTCCTTTTGACATAACTAAATAACCCCTTTTATTGTTGATGCCAGTGTTTGATCACTTTGCACTTTAGCCTTACAAACATTTTTGTTACATATGTTGGTTATTTGTTTGAATTCCTCTTTGGTGATTTCTCCCCTTTTTCATTTCTTGTGCATGTCTCCTTTAAATCTTACCTCAGTTAAAAGTTTTTGGGGCATCCATTCTGGTTGCTTTACATTTCTCTCATTTTTTCTCCTTGCTGGCACTGTTTGCAATTGTGCCTTCAGTATCTCACTTTTAAGCTCCCATCCACCATTAATTCCCTTCTCTTTTAGTATTCTTGTCCATGGAATCATGCTCCATATTTCTTTAAATTTCACTATTATCCCAGAAATAGCAAATTCATTCCACATATCACCAAAGTTTGGGAATTATTTTGTAACATTTAACCATTCTCCAAAGATTAGCAATGTCTCATTCCTTTATTCCAGAATTGACCCAGAATTAATCAATGGGTTTTCCACCCCATCTGTAATAGTTCCTGACGTGTAGGAGGTATATGTGTGAATTCATTTCGAACTACAATGCGGGATAAATACTAAGACTTTTCAGCTGCACTGTGGCCCTGGCCTAAATTCATAGAATGTTCTCCTTGGTTCACTCTTTTTCTCTCCCAAACAGCAAATGGCTGCTTCTTCATATTCATACCCACTGGAGCAGAAAGATGTTTTTTTCTGATGTATGCAGCTTCAATTCTGCATTTTTTTATCCATTAGGAAACTGTCTTTTAAGACTTAACAATGCATAAATGATAACTGGCCATTCAGAATAGCAATTTATCTAGTGAAGGAGATGGTTGGCTAGCAGCCTCAACAATGCAATGAATGATATATTGAACCCCCTAGTAGCTTAAACTCTTGTATTGAGGTGGTTAAGGATAACATGTAGTCTTTAATATGATACATAATACAAACATCACATTTCACACATTCCTTTCCTGCTCAGTATTAGTATTCTGTATGCCACCAATTATTCAGGTGTCATTAGGCACAAAGATATCATATTCATAAATAAAATCCTCTCAGGATCAGATCATAAAATTGCAGCATTTACATGATAAGAGCAAAGGTTACTGTAATGATGAAGATTCACACTTAGCACTGGAGACTGCATAGCTAACACCAATTAGAAAGGCACTGCTCTGTGTTGCATATTTTAATCCTGTGCTTGTAATTTAAATTAATACTAAGTCATCACTAAATTAACATTCCTGCTGTCTTGTGGGCCACGGAATAGTTAGACCACTGAGAAAAAGAGTGAAAATATGGGCAGTCATGCAGCCCCGGTCAAGGTCCAAAGTCTATAAGTCATTTCACACCATAATAATAATAATAATAATAATAATAATAATAATAATAATATGGCAGCCACAGCAGGAGCAGGGAGCCACGCCTGGTTTGTAAGTGGGCCTGCTCAGCAACAGCCCTTGCAGTTCTTGTAGTCCAGAAGGCAGGCAGCAGGAATGTTGGTGTAGAAGCTCTTACCTTCTGGACTGTTTCTGCCACTGAGACTAGAAGGCTCTTAATGGGTCCAATGACCCACCCCAGCAGCAGCTGCCCTCAAGTGGCAGGCACAGCAGGAGCAGGGAGCCACGCCCAGTTTGTAAGTAGGCCTGCTCAGCAACAGTCCTTGCAGTTCTTGCAGTCCAGAAGGCAAGCAGCAGGAATGCTGGTGTAGAAGCTCTTACCTTCTGGACTGTTTCTGCCACTGAGACCAAGAGGTTCTTAAAGGGTCCAATGACCAACCCCAGCAGCAGCTTTTATAGCATCATTTATAGCATCACTATAATTAGTCTGGAAATATTCTATGGAATCTTGGGATATGTGGTTTGCAAAGTAGTATTTACTAGTATCAGCCAGAGATGCTTCCCTGCACTCCATGGTTTCCCCCTCGATGGACTGTCACCTTGTAGTGGTGAGGGGGCTTGCGTGTTCCAATGAACTTGCGGGCACAGCAACTGGAGTCGTGCACTCCCAGGAGTGGCCGCGGGGGAGGTTCCAGACCAAGCATTGTCCGAAGACCCAAGGACCTCAATGGCGGAGCAGGTGGAAGATAACATGTTACATGTTACAATGGCTGTGAAGGCAGAAGAAGGCCACAACAGATTGAGAAGCCATGGTCATTGTGTTAAGCTATATCACCAGTGGAACCTCACTCTATGAAGACTATGTGTTGATCAGTTGTGCACTGACCTCCACACATTAAAAAATCTCTCACACAGGCGTCTTCCAAGGAAAATAAAAACAAACCAACAAAAGTCCCATGGCGATCAGTGAGTGGCAACGGGGGCAGGGCTGTAAAATCTGGAAGCCCCTAGTCACAGACTGGCACATGGGCAGTGGATACCGACTCAGTCATTCTACCTCAAGGTTTGAGACAGTTGAGTAGTTCGGCAGCTGTATCCATGACTGAGCAGCCCTTTTGAGGATCCACTCTGCTCACCCCACATGGAGAGGGGCTAGAAAAGGTGCCCTAAACATAGTCTGTCTCTCTTATCACTGACTGGACTGCCGCATCCAGTGGGGTCACCACCCTGCAGCCAAAAAAGAAAAATGAACTTCGGTTCATGGAACTTACAGACACTGATGGACAACACTGACAGTGAAAGCCCCGAACACAGAACTGCTATCATTGCAAGGAAGCTGGGACACTTTAACATTGACATAGCAGCCCTTCAGGAGACCCGGAGAGCAGGAGAGGGACAGCTGAAGGAAGAAAAAAAGAGGCTACACCTTCTTCTGGAAGGGACTGCCCAAAAAAGACCAAAGAATGCACGGAATTGGCTTTGCTATCAGAAATGATCTGGTGAAACATCTGACTGAAGCACCCACTGGCATCAACGAACTACTCTCAACCCTCCAAATTGATCTTGCCAAAAACCAACAGGCAACCATCATAAGTGCCTATGCACCAACACTAGATGCTGATGAAGACATCAAGTAAAAAATGTACTGTCAGCTGGACACTGTCCTATCGGAGATACTTAAGAAGGACAAAATCATCCTCCTGGGGGACTTTAATGCAAGAGTCGGGTGAAACTCTGAACTGTGGCCAGGGACCATAGGAAAATACGGGGTTGGAAACAGCAACTAGAATGGCATTCTGCTTCTCACCAAATGTGCGGAACACAACCTTGTCATCACCAACATGCTCTTCCGCCAGAAAAACAAGCTCAAGACATCATGAAAGCACCCCCGGTCAAAGCATTGGCACCTCTTAGACTACATAATCACACGTGCCAGAGACCGCTGTGACGTGCTCCTCACAAGAGCCATGATAGGTGCTGACAACTGCTGGACTGACCACAGGCTAATCCGATCCATAATGGCTATCAAGATTGCCCCCAAGCGCAGACTCCAAGGAAGAAAGACAAGGTGTAAAATGAACACCCAAGCCCTTCAGGAGCACTCCAGATGAGCCCTTCTCCAAACAGCACTCAAGGACCATATAACCACAGAACACCCCAAAAATGTTGAGGACCATTGGAACAAACTGAAGACCTTCATCATCCAAGCCTGTGAAGAAACTATTGGATATCAAACCAAGAAGCATTAAGATTGGTTTGACAAAAATGACGACGAGATCCAACAGCTAATTGACAAGAAAAGGAAAGCCTTTCAAACATGGCAGAGAGACATCAACTGTGCTGCTAAGAAAAAGATCTATGCCAGTGCAAAAGCTGAGGTCCAAAGAAGGACAAGAGAACTCAAGAACGTCTGGTGGACAAAGAAGGCTGAAGAAATCCAACACCTGGCAGATACCCATGATACTCAGGGATTTTTCAAAGCCACAAAGGTCATCTATGGACCAAGAAATCATGGCATACAGCCTCTGCGCTCATCAGATGGAACCAAACTCCCGAAGGACCAAAAATCAATTGCACTACGTTGGAAAGAACACTACCAAAGCCTCCTGAACCGCAGCTCCAATGTGACTGAAGAGGTTCTCTCACAAATCCTGCAACAACAAACCAGGGATGAGCTTGCAACACTGCCTAGTTTGGAAGAAGTCAGCAATGCCATCAGCCAACAAAAAAAAATATAACAAAGCCAGTGGACCTGATGGGATCCCTGCTGAAATCTTTAAAGAGGGAGGACCTGAGCAGTCACAACAACTCCACCAGCTCATAAAAAAAGTGTGGGTGACCGAGAAAATCCCAGCAGATTTCAAGGATGCCACCATCATCTTCAAAAAAGGGGAAAGAACAGACTGCGGAAACTATTGAGGTATCTCCCTCCTAACCTCCGCTGGGAAAATCCTCACGAGAATACTTGCAAACCGCCTTCTACCCCCCTCAGAAGATACCCTCCCAGAATCCTAGAACGGCTTCCGCCCCTCCAGAGGAACCGTTGACATGATATTCACTGCACGACAGCTCCAAGAAAAATGCAGGGGACAAAATCAACCTCTGTACATGGCACAGTGAATTGCAGCGCTCTCTGGACCATCCTCCAAAAAATTGGGTGCCCTAACAAATCCATGAACATCGAGAAAACCAAAGTGCTGTTCCAGCAGTCACCAGCTAACCCCTTTCCAATGCCAGAGATACAGTTTAATGGTGTAACATTAGAAAATGTTGACCATTTCCGCTACCTTGGCAGCCACCTCTCCACCAAAGTCAACATCGACACCGAAATACAACACCGCCTGAGCTCTACGAGTGCAGCATTTTTCCGAATGAAGCAGAGAGCATCCGTAGGGTGCTTGTTTATAAAGCTATTGTCCTCCCAACTCTGCTATATGCCTGTGAAATGTGGACTGTCTAGAAATGTCACATGCCACCCTCAGAACGATTCCATCAGCACTGCCTCCAGAAAATTCTGCAAATCTCTTGGGAAGACAGGCGGACAAACGTCAGTGTGTTGGAAGAAGCAAAGACTACCAACATTGAAGTGATGGTCCTCCACCATCAACTCCGCTGGACCGGCCACGCTGTCCGGATGCCTGACCACCGTCTCCCAAAGCAGTTGCTCTACTCCGAACTCAAGAATGGAAAATGGAATGTTGGTGGACAGGAAAAGAGATTTAAAGATGGGCTCAAAGCCAACCTCAAAAACTCTAGCATAGAGACTGAGAACTGGGAAGCCCTGGCCCTTAAGCGCTCCAGCTGGAGATTGACTGTGACCAGCAGTGCTGCAGAATTTGAAGAGGCATGAATGGTGGGTGAAAGAGAGAAACGTGCCAAGAGGAAGACATATCAAACCAATCCCGACCGAGACTGCCTTACACCTGGAAACCAATGCCCTCACTGCGAAAGAAGATGCAGATCAAGAATATGACTCCACAGCCACATACGGACCCACCGCCAGGACACCGAACTTGGAGGACCAGGCATGTAGCCGGGGGGGAGGGGGGCTGCGAAAAGGCCTTACTGGTACATTATTTAAAGTGTTATGTTTATTCATATCATCATCTGATCACCATGCTCAATATATCTCATATGCATGGGGGTATTAGAGTAACGATACAAAAGGTTTGCTAGGGTAGAGCCTCTTTCATTCAGACTCAGCCCCCCCCCCCAATCAAATTCAGGCCCCCCAAATCAAAATCTTGGCTATGGGCCTGTGGAGGACCATCATCCTCCGACTACAAGGAATCGCCTAAGTAAAAGTAAGTAAGTAAGGTTTCCCTGAACTGCAAATCCTAGTATTTGATAGGCTGTTGCCATAGTAATTAAAGTGGAAGTGTATCGCCATCATTGTATAGAGTAAAAGGACAATAGTTTAAGAATATCATCACATGGATGAGGTCCAGTGCCGTGATTCACCAGTATCCGTGGTGAATATGGATGGCAGTAGGCTGGCAGCAAGGTAATCCCAACACCCTGGTTGCCAGCCACCACTTCCCCATCCCACATGGGAAGGCATTGCCACACAGCTTGAATCCACTGAAGCCCCTTCATTCTTTACGGAACACATGTTGGCAGTAGCAGCATCCCACCATGCTGTTGCCCAGTTCACCCATAAAGCCCAACAAGAAGTCACTCTACGTCATCTGATGGGCAGCATGGGGCTCTATGGGTTAACTGGGGCCCCTTGTGATAAGGCTGTAAGTGTTATGAGTTCATGAGGCTTTTAGATATTTTCACCTTCCAGCTGCAACAATGTCACATTTAAAAAAATCTCATGAAATTTCATAAACAACTTTTGACAAAACAAATAATCTATTGTAAAGCTGTACTAAAAATCCAAGAATGAATTAGTGTAAGCTCCTTGCAAAGCATTCCCACATCCATGTGTTGGTTTTTGCCGTTACACGTATATTTTAGCCAGGAGACCAGATTTTTTTTTCTTTAAGTTGGCTTGAAAATATGATTATATGAAAGAGTCTTTAACTAGCTCTGCGTATCAGCTGCTAGTGGGCATAAGATACTGCTCCCTACATGGACTACATGTGGATTTTCCATACGCAATTGGTTAATTGAACAGAATACTGGACAAAGTTATACTTTAGTCTCATAACCTAAATATTTTTTTATTTACTTTAAAGAGGGAGAACCCACATATACAAAGAATATCGACTGGGCTGTCTCTCCAGGATGGGGCTTTGGGCACTGTTTGACTTATTGTCCCGTGGGCTCCCTCAGGGTTCAATTCTTTCCCCACTGCTGTTTAACATTTACATGAAACATCTGGGAAATATTATCCGGAGTTTTGGAGTTTGGTGTCAAATTTATGCAAATGACACCCAATTCTATTACTCCTTTCCACCAAAAGCCAGATACCATTCTGGTCCTGATCCGGTGCCTGTCATCAGTGATGGACTGGATGAGAGCCAGCAGGCTGAAATTAAATCCAGAAAAGACAGAGATACTTCTGGTCAGTTGGAAGACAGAACAGGGTATGGGTTTACAGCCTGTGTTATAAGGGTTCACCTCCCCCCCCCCCCCAAAGACAGAGGTTTGCAGCTTGGGGATAATCCTAGACTCATAGCTGACCATGAAACCTCAGGTGTTAGCCATGGCCAGGAGCACTTTGCACAGTTAAAACTTGTGAACCAGATGTGCCTGTACCTTGGGATAACTAACCTGGCCATTCTAGTCACATCCTATTTGGAATATTGCAATGCTCTCTATGGGGGGCTGCCTTTGAAGATAGTTCAGAAGCTTCAGCTAGTTCAGCGATTGGCAGCCAGGTTACTAACTGGAGCTCTGTACAAGGAGAAAACCACTTCCATGTTACAGCAGGTCCATTGGCTGCTGGTCTACTTCCAGGCTAAATACAAAGTGTTGGTTGCTACCTATAAAGCTCTAAATGGTTTAGGTCCAGGCTATCTGCTAAATTACATCTCCCTATATAGACCACCTCGCTCACTGCAGTCAGCAGAGGAGGCACTGCTCTCGGTTCCACCCCATCTCAAGGACAGTGGGAACAAGAGAGGATACCTTCTTCACGATCACTCCCCACCTCTAGAACTCCCTTCCCAAAGAAATAAAAATGGTCTCCTCTCTCCTCTCCTCCTTTAAAAAAAGTATGAAAACGCACTTATGCACTTTAGCGTATGGAGAAGAAGAGGACTAACACATCTTAAGCCAATCTCACTGGAATGCTAGCAAATTTCTTGCATCCTGTGGGCTGCTAAAGTACATTTTAAATCATTAATCATATTTTAGGTACTTTTTAATGCATTTTTGTCATTATAACTTTTTGGCGCACATGTGCCTCTATGTGTAATTATGTTTTATTTAATTATTACTATTTTTAAATTTGATTTTATGTATTTTATTCTGTATTGTCTTGATTTGTGTGTTTTTGTTGACTATGACATTGAATTTTGCCTTTTTGTATGAAACCACTCTGAGTCTCCTTGGGGAGAGAGGGCAGTTTATAAATAACTATTAGTTAATTTATTTATATTATTATTATTATTATTATTATTATTATTATTATTATTATTACTACTACTATTATTATTTGAAACATAACAAGATGAGTCCACAGCAGACAAGATCACTCTGCTGGCTGTTGAATTGGATCACACGTCAGACACTTCCCAAGTATCCTGAATAGATTACTGCAATGCACTCTACGTGGGTTGCCTTTGAAGACTGTTCGGAAATTTCAATTAGTCCAGCGGGCGGCAGCCAGATTACTCACCGGAGCGTCATACAGAGAGCATACCACCCCTCTGTTATGTCAGCTACACTGGCTGCCGATCCAGTTCCGAGCACAATTCAAAGTGCTGGTTTTGACCTACAAAACCCTATATGGTTCTGGCCCAGTGTATCTGTCCGAACGCATCTCCTTCTACGTCCCGCCTCGAAGTTTAAGATCTTCTGGGGAGGTCCTGCTCTCGGCCCCACCTCTATCACAAGTGAGCTTGGTGGGGACGAGAGCAGGGCCTTCTCGGTGGTGGCCCCTCACCTGTGGAATTCACTCCCCGGGGAAATTAGGTCAGGAAAATGTTACAGAAAATGAATATGTCAAATTCCTCTGGGACTTCCGAATTCAGACAGACAGAGTTCTAGAGCACAATACTCCTGACCTTACAATCATGTTAAAAAACAAAGTATGGATTGTCGATGTTGCAATCCCAGGTGATATTAGGATTGAAGAGAAACAACTGGAAAAGCTGACACGATATGAGGATTTAAAGTTCGAAATGCAAAGACTCTGGCACAAGCCAGTAAAAGTGGTCCCAGTGGTAAATGGGCACACTGGGTGCAGTGCCTAAAGACCTTGGCCTGCACTTAAACACAATTGGCGCTGACAAGGTTAACATCTGCCAGCTGCAGAAGGCCACCTTACCGAGACCTGCACACATCATTCGCCAATATATCACACAGTCCTAGATATTTATTTATTTATTTATTTCTCGCACTTCTACTCCGCCCTTCTCAAACCCATAATCTCCTCCTTTCTGTTGAAATTGCCCACATGCTTGTGGATGCTTGTCCACAAGCATGTGGACAATTTCAACAGAAAGGAGGAGACCATGAAAATGAACAAACTCTGGCTACCAGTATTAAAAAACTCTAAAATTACTACAGCAAAACAGCAGAGAGGAAACAACCAGGCACATCTTAACACCTCTCAACAGAACATTTTCCCAGGCTCAGCCAAGCCTTCAAATGCTAATTTTATTTATTTATTTATTTATTTACTTTACTTGTATACCCCAGTTTCTCAGCCCAACAGGCGACTCAACGCGGTTGTTGCAATCCAGAGCAGGGAACGAGGCCCTCAGATAACTATCCACCACACTTGGCTGTGAAAAACAATCCTTTTTTATTGAAGAAAAATGGTTACAAAATAAAGGAAAAATGCAAGTTAAAAGTCACAGCAAAATCAGCAAACATGAATTTAAATGGACAAAGCAAAACCAAAAGCCTCACTGGGAAAATACTGGAATCTGTTAGCAATCCACTAACCGTACTTGATATCCTAGAAATCTTCCTAAACTATGGCCAGGGAACCAGGAGAACTGCCAAGGTCTTCATCAATTCTGAAACGATGCCTGAACTGAGGCAATCAGCCTGGCGTATTGCAATTAAAACTCAAGAATCGGTTCCGTGAACCGCCCTTCTGTTTTGAAGCCAATGTTTTTAATTCTTGAATTCGGGAGGATCGACGCAAACTGAGTGTTTTACTTCTGTCTTCCCAAATTTGGCCCCTTCTGTTGTCATTACAGTTAACAGGTGCAGAAGGGAGGGAAAGTTCAAGGTCTCCCTCTGAAACATTCTCAGGAACACTGGTACTTTCATTTTCCAAATCTACAGAAGTTCCTTCCTCACTAATTTCAGGAACATTGGCATTTTCCAAACCTACAGCAGTTTCTTCCTCACTAATTTCAGGAGCATTGGCATCAAAAGGTACATTTCCACTAGCATCAGTAAATATACTTTCATTAGCATCAGGAGGAACAAACAGAGAATCAGGTTCAAGTTCAAACTCAGGCTGAACCCCAACACTATCTCCCCCCAAGCCCCCCCCTTGGCCCTCCCCGAGGCCAGGGCTTGGCAGGGTAAGCTCGATGAAAGCGAGCGACAAGGTCAGGAGCATGTACGTCCCGAGCATCAATCCAGGATCGCTCCTCAGGTCTATACCCCGTCCAGTCGATCAGATACTGTAGTCTGCGGTGTCGGAAGCGGGAATCTAAAATGTTTTGAACTTCAAACTCCTCTTCCCCCTCCCGAAGTACTGGGGGAGGTGGCGGTCCCCTCCCCGGATCTGGACGTACCCCCTCTGCTGGTCGTAGCAAAGACCGATGAAACACAGGGTGAATACGCATGTCCCGGGGAAGTTGCAACTTGAAAGTCACTGGGTTGATACGAGCCAACACACGATAAAGTCCCACAAACCGAGCATCAAGCTTCCGGCAGGGTCGTTGGAGGGGGAGATGTTTGGTAGACAGCCACACCCATCCGCCTACCTGGATCTCCGGCCCTTCCTGCCGGTGTTGGTCAGCAGCCCGTTTGTAATCCAATTTGGCTTGCTCCAGCTGTGCCTTTAGAACTTCTTGTACCGCGATTAACTCCTGAAGCCAATCTTCTGCGGCCGGAACATTCCCCAACTCTATTATCGTTGGGTAGTAGCGAGGGTGGTATCCATAGTTGGCGAAGAACGGAGCCTCCTGGGTGGAACTCTGCGTGGCGTTATTATAAGAGAATTCTGCCAGTGAAAGCAAGGATGACCAGTTGTCTTGTTGATAATTGACATAGCATCGTAGATATTGTTCCAAAGTAGCGTTGACCCTCTCTGTTTGGCCATCCGTCTGAGGATGGTGCGCGGTAGACATCCGGGCGTCAATGCCCAATAATTGTTGAACCGCCTTCCAAAACTGCGAGGTAAATTGTGCTCCTCGGTCGGTAACAAGGCTCTTGGGTAATCCGTGGAGACGAAAGATATGGTGTAGGAACAGATCCGCTGTCTCTCTTGCCGATGGCAAGCCGGCACAAGGGATGAAATGCGCCATCGTGGTGAATAAGTCCACTACCACTAGGATTGTGGTATTTCCGTTGGATTTTGGCAGATCTGTGATGAAATCTGCCGAGATGATTTCCCACAGCCTGGCTGGCGTGGGCATTGGTTGTAGTAAACCTGCGGGTTTGCCCACTTGATGCTTGGCCCGTTGACATACCAGACAGGTGGCCACATATTTCTCAACGTCCCGACGTATCTTTGGCCACCAAAAGTCTCGCAAAATCAACTGTAGCGTCTTGAATAGGCCAAAGTGTCCCGCTGGCTGACTGTCATGACATAACTTGAGGATCTCTTCCCTCTCGGGTCCCAAGGATACGTAAACCTGAGAGCGTCGACACAGAAGTCCTTCTTTGACATGAAATGGAAACTGTACTCCCCGTACCAGCTGTTCCTGAACCCACAAATCTTGCTCTTGACGGGTTCGAATGCATTCTGGTAGGGAAGATGCATCTGTAATCGCCGTCCTCGTCTTCCTTTGATCCGTAGGGCCTGACACACTTGAGCCACCAAACAATTTCGGTGACAATATTCTGAAGCAAATTGTAATTCCCGACGTCCCCACAAAATCTGGGGGTCATGCAGTGTCAGCCAAGCGACACCCAACACGATGGGAAAATGCGGAACCTTGGTCACTAGAAAAGAAATATCCTCCACATGTTCTCGAACCCACATCCTTGTAGGCACTGTCCATTGACTCACTGGTCCCAATTTCAAAGGCCGGCCATCGATGGTTTGTACCACCTTCGGATCTTTCAGATCCCAATAATCCAATCCTAAGGAGTCTGCATAATCCCGGTCAATAAAGTTGTTAGTCGCACCCGAGTCCACCATGGCATGGGCTAACATGGGTCCTTTCTTGGCCGACCACAGGGTGACCAATAACAGGAACAGCACTCCAGTTTGTGGCTCTGTGGGGGGAGCAGCGACTGAGCCGGCGAGCCTTTCTACGCCCGGTCGAAGCCTTCCCCCTCCGGCTGTTGGGGCATATCCTCCCTCTCCGGCAACTCCACTGACACCAACGCTGCCCTCTGCACTGGCCGCCGCTTTGCTGGACACTCCCGTGAAAAGTGGTCTGCTGCTCCACAGTACCAACAGAGGTTTAAACGCTGGCGCCTGGCTTTCTCCGCAGCATCAATCTTGGGGCGGATGTGCCCCAACTGCATCGGCTCCTCCTCATCCAAACTTGCCGTGGGCGGAACTGGCCGGCTGAGTGCCCTGGGTCCAGGGATCGGGACACCCTTCGGGACCGGCCGTTCAGACGCTCCACGGGTCCACTGCCGCCTCATGTGTAAGTTACCATCCAGCCGGAGACTCAGAGTGATGAGACCATCGAGGGTGGCAGGAAGGTCCGCCACCCGCAACACTTCCCCTTGTAGTTCTGGGGTTAACCCTTCCAGAAACTGTCCACGCAAAGCCACATCATTCCAGCCCACTTGAGGAGCCAGGGCCTTGAATTCCGCAATATAGTGGGCCAAAGGCTTGTCTCTTTGCTGTAGCCTACGCATCTTGCGGTCCGCCACCTCCTGAGTCACCTGTCCACCCCACGTGCGTTGAAGGTAATCCAAAAAGGCTTGAGCAGAATTCACTTCAGGGGCGTTAGCATCAAGTAGTGTGGTAGCCCAAAGAGCCGCAGGCCCTTCCAAAAGGCTGAAAATGAAGGCTACTTTGTTTTCTTCTGTGGAAAATTCAGCCTCCCTGGCTGCCAAAAAGGAAAGACATTGTCTTTTGAAAACTCGAACCTCAGAGGCATCCCCTTTAAACTTGGTTGGCAGGGCTAATGATGGATGAGCCCCAGCCCTGGCTCTAAGACCTGCCAGTTCCTGTTGTTGAGTGGCATATAGAGCTTGCAATGCTTGGAAGTCTGCTACGGTGGGGGCCTGTGCTGGTGCTGCTGCAGGATTGGACATCCTGAAGAAATCCTGGTCTCAGCAGGGGGAACAAAATCACAAAGCCCAGAAAAATCAGCAAAAATAATCCAAACAAAATCACAAAGCCCAGAAAAATCAGCAAAAGTAATCCTGGTGGAGTAGAAATCAAAGGGATGATGGGAGTTCAGGCCTACTGTTGCAATCCAGAGCAGGGAACGAGGCCCTCAGATAACTATCCACCACACTTGGCTGTGAAAAACAATCCTTTTTTATTGAAGAAAAATGGTTACAAAATAAAGGAAAAATGCAAGTTAAAAGCCACAGCAAAATCAGCAAACATGAATTTAAATGGACAAAGCAAAACCAAAAGCCTCACTGGGAAAATACTGGAATCTGTTAGCAATCCACTAACCGTACTTGATATCCTAGAAATCTTCCTAAACTATGGCCAGGGAACCGGGAGAACTGCCAAGGTCTTCATCAATTCTGAAACGATGCCTAAACTGAGGCAATCAGCCTGGCGTATTGCAATTAAAACTCAAGAATCGGTTCCGTGAACCGCCCTTCTGTTTTGAAGCCAATGTTTTTAATTCTTGAATTTGGGAGGATCGACGCAAACTGAGTGTTTTACTTCTGTCTTCCTAAATTTGGCCCCTTCTGTTGTCATTACAGTTAACAGGTGCAGAAGGGAGGGAAAGTTCAAGGTCTCCCTCTGAAACATTCTCAGGAACACTGGTACTTTCATTTTCCAAATCTACAGAAGTTCCTTCCTCACTAATTTCAGGAACATTGGCATTTTCCAAACCTACAGCAGTTTCTTCCTCACTAATTTCAGGAGCATTGGCATCAAAAGGTACATTTCCACTAGCATCAGTAAATATACTTTCATTAGCATCAGGAGGAACAAACAGAGAATCAGGTTCAAGTTCAAACTCAGGCTGAACCCCAACAGCGGTTTACAACAAGGGTAAAAAGTCAATCAACGATATACAATTTAAAACCATAAGAACATAGTATACAAATATTAACACAACAATAACAACACAGTACATCTCATCACTAGAGTTGTGATCCAATTCGTCGTCCATATTTCCATTCCTGTGATCATCACATTCATTGCACTGTTTATCCGAATGCCCGTTCAAACATCCAAGTTTTTAATCTTCTTTGAAACACCATTAGAGAGGGGGCTGATCTCACCTCCATGGGAAGGGCGTTCCACAGTCGAGGGGCCACCACAGAAAAGGTGGTCAGCTGAAACATTCACACCTAGCTTCAGCAGAGAGCTCTTTGCCCCACCCCAGTCATTCCACAGATATATAAACCCATTTTCCTATTTCCAACAGACCTCACTACCTCTGAGGATGCTTGCCATAGATGCAGGCGAAACGTCAGGAGAAATGCCTCTAGAACATGGCCCTATAGCCTGAAAAAACCTACAAGAACCTATTATTATTATTATTATTATTATTATTATTATTATTATTATTATTACAATTGTTATTCTTTGAAAGTCTTTAAACATAGGGAGCTTGGCTATTCTGTTCCCAGTTGTTCTTCTGCCAGAAGTCATGGATGATTCTGTTCATACTGTCCTTTGACAATTAAGCTGGAAATTAATTTAAGATGGGTGGTCTTTCTCTTTTTTAGGGGAACATCAGGATAAAGCTGGTATATAAATAGAAAGAAGAAAGGAGGGATCCATTTTAATTAGGTTTTTTTCCTCAGTTTTATCCACATTGAGCTCTGTTCTTTCAAAAGTAGATGCGGGTATAAATTGTATACCTCTCTCTCTATACACACACACACATGCATATTTGTGTAAAACATTGTACTGTATGTAAGTAGATTTGAATTTATGATATCCTATGGTGAAGTATCTAGATTGTGAGGTTTACTTGGAGTTTTTGACAGCACAACTATACTTTTCATTAACCTAGTTTAATGTGCAGTTCAGTTGTAATACAACTCCTCATGAATATTAGACTAGGAGGAGGTATGTCAATACAGCTGCTCTGTCCCTCCTTCCTTCTATCTCTCCATCCCTTTCTCTCTCTGTTAGTGTTGCTCATGCAAGACATGAGCACTCCATATTTCAAAGTCATTCATTTCTCACAGCTTTCAATCACCTCAATAAAATCACACGAGCAGATTGCCACAATCAAAAGAACAGCATAGCTATAATAACTTCTGTCTTGGTCACAATGGCTTTTTCAGCCAGATGCTTTATAGAGCCATTTCTTGACTACATTGCCTTACATTGTCTCCTAGTGCCAACCTATCACTGATCCATTTTCTTTAATTTACACTGCACATATAGTTCAAGTGGGAAAACTAAATTTCTAATTAGTGACCAGTCAGTCATCAGCTAAAGTATGTTGTGATGCTGAGCCTTAAACAGTCTTTAAAGACAATCAGTTTGGTGCACCTAAAACAACAAGACTATGAATTATCTTCAGATCCAATTTTGAAAAGGCTTCAATTACTTTTAAAGGGTAATTATGGACTAACGATTTTCCTAAATGAAGCTGTTCGGCAACTGAGCATAAATGTTAGTGTTTGGAATGTTCTCTCTTAACACTGAACTTTTGCTTATACGTAAAATGGCTCATAAATCTATTTGCTAGTCATAGTGGAGTATCTGGAAAGAAAATGGAAAGGGAGAGAGAAGGGGAGAGAAAGTAATCTGTGTCAACTAACAAATACTGATTTATATTCCAGTTCTGAGAACACTGATCAGAAAGAGAGTAAAATGAGATTGTTTGACCTATGTACTAGTCATAGCATATGCTTAAACACACTCATATCCACCACAAACTTTGATTACACTGTAACCCTGATTATCCTCCCAGAGAAGATGTATGAGATAAATGTGTTGGAGTTGAATTTTCCTGGTACAGTTTGACAAATTAAACAATCACAAAGATGTGAGATTTCCAAGATCTTGGTTGAAAATTCTTCATAAGTGATACATTGTGTTCATTAAGGTTTGAAAAACCATTTTGTCTACCATTCCAGGGGGAAAATATCTTTAAAGAAGAAGGAAGAAAATATACAAGAGAATATACCCAACAAAATCATACAATTTCTGATGAAGTTACAACAAATACATATGGGGTCAGTCCATATTGTAGTACAGCCTGTTAGCAACACTGCAACTGGTAATATGGGTGTCAGAAAGGGGAAAAGGAGTGCTCAAAAGTTAGATGAAGAGCAGCAGATGAAAACAATCCAGGATATACTTATGTCACCAACCGACGACGATTCCTTCGAAGGGTTTTCTGATAGCAAAGGGTTAATGTGTGAGGAGGAGGAAGGAGATGAAATGGATGTTAACAGGGGAACTAAGAGGGTTACTCGGGAGCAGGAATTGGATGAGGAGTGACAAAGGAAGAAGATCTGGGATATACTTACTGCTCCCACAGACGAAGAGTCTTTTATGGGTTTCTCTGGGAGTGATGGGTCTGGGAGTGATGGGGAAGGGAATGACACATTGGATTGGACCAAGGTGCAAGAGGTTCGAGATGTATGTACTCAACCAACATCTAGTGACATGTTTGTGGGGTTTTCTGGTGGTGGGGATTGGCAATCAGGAGATATTGTGGAATCTTGAGAAGAGCTAAGTCTTGACAAGAGGTGGAAAAGTTGGAGGGATGGCCATCGGCATTCAGGTGCAGAAGCAAGGACAGCTGTAAGAGATAACGACGGGGTGGAGGTCAGCTCATCATCGGATGATGAGGTGTAAGATAAAAGTAAGCACTGAAATGGAAGAACTTTGCAGAAGGCAAAGTGTTGGTTTCGTGCCTTGGGTTTTGTCGCTGCCATTTTCGTGTTGGGCTTGGGTCCTGGATCTGCAGGTTGCTGCTTCCATTCGTGTTACAACTCAGCTTGGATTCTCGTGAGTGCGGATTTCCCCTTCCTTGACTTCGGACTGCTTTTGACGACGATGCTGCCTACGTGGACTTTGGAACCTCGCAATTTTGCACTTGGCTTTCTTCGACCTTGGACTTCATTTGACTATGGCTTTTTCTTCACGGCTCTTTCTTTGTTCGTCCTTCATTTGCTGTGTTGTTTTGTGTGACTTTGGAAGTACTTCAGTTTAATCTGGATCTTTTCTCTGGATAATCCGGATTATTGCTTTAGTTTGTTTTTCAAGATGAAACTTGCTGCTGCTTTTGCGTTTGAAGTGTCTGAGTCTCTTTTACTTTGTATTAATAAACTATTCCTTTGGACATACTCTTGATTCTGGCTCTTTAAGGCATCTGGGTTCTGACAGTCCATGTTAATAAAAATGTAAAGTGTGAAAAAAGCCACAATTAAAATTGATGTTATTATCTCAATCTTAATTGTGGCTTTTTCATACTTTACATTTGCTTTGTGGATTATTTGGAAAGTGTGCTAAACCTCCCCTTCATTTCAGTTTTACTAGATATATTCAACAGAGGAAAAGGAAAGCATATTATTCCATGTAAATTCTTGACATAAAGTTCAGGATATGAACACATGAAGCAACGATGAGTATCCAAACCTCCAACACCTTTTCACTATTGCAGAGCTCTGCCGCTAAGACCAACTATTTCTTGATTGTTAGAATAAGGGAACAGCAAACAGGTATCTAACTGTTTTGTTATGGCTTTGTACACAGTTTCAGGTATCCACAGGATCTCAATGTCTTCTTTAGAGGTCTCTGAAAAATGTTATTTCTCCATGCCCAGCTTTATAGGGAAATAATTTGATGTTTCTCTCATGTTACCTCTGCTCTCCACTAGCTACCTTTTGGAGGCTGTAATTTAGAAAACAAAATTTGGGGGGAGAGTCATTGGTCATTGCAAGATCAGTGGAAAATTCAGACTTCCCCATGTCCAAAAGAGTGACTTGCAAAGTGTCTGTTTTATGCTATTGTAATTTACTAATTGGATGCTGTTTTGTATTTCTTTTCCAATGTACATTTTTGTTCCATTACTCAATACTTTCCATATAATCTACACATTTTACAGCTATTGGAAACTGGCATTGACAATCACTATCATAAAAACCTTGACTCATCTTTTCTGAATAGTTTGCTTAGTTGTTATTTTGCTTCACAAATGGTTCCTGAAATTAACTGAAATGAGCATTGCATAACAGCTGATTAATAAAGATGTCTAAAATTCTGTTGATGACACTTGCATATATCTTCTTGTTGGCGGTGGTTTACATTGCATCTGTCTGGCTGCACTGTCTAGCTTTGTGCTGCCTTGTCCCCTGTAGCCACTGAGTACCCAGGCAGGATCTGAATGTGTTTCAACATGCAGATGTGCAAATAAAAAGCATGCATTTTTCTGGATCTCCAAGGGGTTATCCGGGGATTTAGGAGAAGGTTCCTGCACTTGGACACCTTCATGTGTCCTCCAGATGGAACATAAATACTGCCACTCTCCCCGACTATGAAATGATCATAGTGGGTCATGTAGCTGACATTAAAGTAAAACGAATGCTTGGAAAGAAGTGAATAGAATAATGCCTGGTAGAGTTTTATATTCTTTGAAGTAAGGGTAGGATATTTGCTCATTATTAGAAAAGGAAAGGTGGTCTCTCTCAAAGATGTCAATGATTTTTTGGTTCCTGTCTCATTGCAAGAAATATTGACAATGTCTGCTTAGATTAAGACAATTGCTTTTGTCTCAGAAATTCCCTGAAGAATTTCTGACTCGATATTTTATTTTATTTTTGAGCATTTTATCCATTGATATCTTCTATTTTGCATGCCTGAATTGACCTATGATCCTGTATTGAGCCCATAGATGAAGACAGCCAGACTTTGTAGCATATTATTTTGTGAATGAAAATGCTCAGAACTTGGTCATAAGAGTAAACACATTAAATGTCATGTAACATTATGCAGGCAGTCTGTAGGTTCTGTAGGTCTGTTCTGAAGATGAATTTCTATGTAATCCAGAACATGTACATTTTAAGTCACTCCATATATTGAGGGGGGGGGGGGGTTGTAGCATAAGGAAGACATAACACCCCTGTGGTGTTTGTTTGCTACCTATGGCCCTGTTCAGAAGATTTCACTTCACTTTCAGTCCCTGTGATAATGGATTGTTGTGGAAACAAGGGCTGGTGATAAAGCTTCAGTGAAGACATATTTTCCCCATGATAACTCTTTCAGGAGGGAATTTCCCTTCTGAGAAGTAGATTTCTCCCACTTCCTGTTGTTTCACCCGTTTTAACTTTGCATCATTTATAAGTTGGATATTTGTAACTTGGGGCTTCCTGTAATAGAACTAAGACCTTGTTGTTTTGAGACAGGAAACAAAAAAATATGCTTTGAAATATATGCATCTGTGTCTCTTTAATTGTTAAATAATTTCCTCAGATGTATACCCATATTTGGAATCACAGACTTCATCACAGATTGAAAACAAACTTCTTGCATTATCTTTGTTGTGATGTTTGCTTCAGGTATTGCAATGTCATAAAGATGGTGTGGCTGAACTTACAAGCCACAAGTTTAAAAGAAAGCAATATAAAGAAAATAAGATAAGGGGAACAAAACAGAATGGACAATCTCGTTTCTCTCTAGAGAGCAATAATTGAGTAGTTCAAGTTCAGTGAGTCTGACCCAAGAGAAGGAAGAACATGAGGAGAAGAAGTATAGTATAGAGATTTTTTTAAAAAAATCTTAGAGAAGAAGAAAAAAGAAAACCATTACACATTTTGTTGAATCCAAAATGTTTCCACTAGTAATATTATAGAGAACAAACTAGAACCTGCTGCATATATAGAACCAAAGCCAATGCCCCTAATGCTTGAAGGTCAGGGTCTCTGTGGTGGCGACTCCTTCTTTGAAAGCTTTTACACAGAAACTGGTCTTTTGTTGGTACTTTGATTGTGCTTTTACTGAATGGCAGAAGAATGAATTAGATGGCCCATGTGGTTTCTTCCAACTCTATTTCTCTATGAGTTTATGATTCTAGAGCAATGGAGTATGAATGAAAATAATATTTGAAAAATAATTTTAAAAAGTCAAATACATGTCATTCATAGACTGATCAGATTCTCTGCAGTTTAGGATTTCTTCTGTACAAAATTTGTACATCACTATTTTTCACAGACAATATCATTTTCTGTGTAGAAAGTGGTTTTTTTTCCCCTGAACAAAATTACCACATGATAATTCTGTGCAGAATAAGTCCTTGAACTGTAAATAGGTTTTGGAAAATGTGTAGTTTTTCAGAGCTTTTCACAGTGGGAATAAAAATTCCAAAATTACTTGTAGTTTTCTTTGAGAAGAGACTTAGACAACATTTACATCTGCACTGTGGTGGCTCTTTGCAGCAGGTACCTCAACCACCTTGTAATGAAGAACATAATTATAAAATAAAGACAAAAATATAATTTGAAGCAGCTTCATTTGAAGGATAAATCATAAAATTCACCAGGCCAGATTTCACACAATTTCTGCTTTAATCAATTTCATACATAGTGGGAACAACTGGATCTCTACAAGAATGGAAAGAAGCATTATTGAAAGGTAGTGGAACTTGACAATTTTTAAGGGCAATAGAGATAGATATCCAGCTAAGATTTAGTCTTTCATGTTTTTGAAAACATTTCCAATAAGAGATGAAGAAAGTGTCTTACCATTATGTTGGGATTGTATGCTTTTCACAGTGACAGTATTTCTTGCTTATGTGAGGCAAGATGATATGCTTCTGGTAACACTGCTGATGGTAGGGACAGTGAAGAAACAAATAGGAAGAAAATCCACTCAATATGGTACTGACAGGTTAGTCCATAAATACCATGATCTGCCGAAAACAGCAAACAAGTGAGTGAGAGTAGATCAAACCTGAACTCTCCCTAAAAGCCAAGAAGTTGAGACTGTTGTACTCTGAACATATTATGAGTTGACATGGCTCATTAGAAAAGGCAACAATGCTTGGTAAAGTGAAAGGCAGTAGGAAAAGTGGAAGACCACATTTTATGTAAATCATCAGTGTAGACCAGTCTCTAAATTGTGGGTTTAAAAGTATCTATTGAAAGATTTTAATAAATGCTGGTTTTAACTAATGATATATGTTGTGTTATTTGTTGCTTTTCCTCTTCTACAGGGAGAGTTGGGTAAGAAATCATCATAGTTAACATCATCATTGCCATCACTTGAGTTTGAAAGACCTGAGCAAGTCTGTTTACCTGGAAGATTTTATTCACAGAGTTGACATAAGTCAATACTGATTTGATAGTAATTAACAACATCTTGTTACTCATCTATTAATTGTTACTAATCTAACAACATGTTACTCATCTATTAATTGCTGTAGGATTGGACACATTGGAGGTGGATATTTGGCGGCACTGCCAGATGCTCTTTGAAGATTTTGTTTTGCCAAAGGCAAGAGGTTCTTTTAGAATCAAGAACAATAAGCACACAGGCAGGAAAGGTTTAAAGTTTTATTGTTAACTTGCACAGAAAAGGATCTATGGCATGGTTACAGTTTTATAGCCTCTGTTCAGCTGCTGGTAGAGGAGTAGAAAGATTGCTGTTGCATCTCAGCTGGGGTACACCTTGCTCAAGTACTCACCAGGAAGTCCAATGTAGAAATAAACAGTATACTGAAAAACACGCACAGTAAAAGAGTAAAAGAATCCAAATAGGTAAGATAAAAAGAGTCTCACAAAACCAGAGATAAAACTCCAATGCAAAGGTTAAAATCTGAATATAAATCCAAGGAGCAGGGTAAACTCATGAGCTTGAATAATCCAATGATGAGGAATAAAACATCCACTTAAGTGATCCAAGATTCAAAAAAGAAAAAGCTTGAGTTCATGGTAAAATCCCCAAGACTTACAGCAAAACTTGACTTGAAGCGAGAAACAAGGCAAAAGATCCTTGCTCTAATTGCAAAGTTGCTTGATCTGAAAAACCGAAAGGAGTTTTTCCCCTTAATAAGGACAGCAATGCATGAAAGCATTCCTTTAGCCCTTCAGCCACTTTTTCCCATTGCCTGACTTGCACCTGGAATTCTTCCCACAAAGAAGCAGTCTCAGCTCTCTATCTAATCTTTCTTCTAGCCGGTGATTCTGCAAAACAGTTTTGTTTTCATACAGAGAGTCTTCCGTTCTCCCAACTGGGGAATTGCCTTCCTGTTCCAACATCCCCTCTGTCTGAACAGGCCCTGCACCCTCAGACCCTTCATCAACATTCTCAGCTGCAGGCCCTGCACCCCCAGACCCCTCTTCAATATCCTCAACTGGAGGCCCTGCACCCCCAGACCCCACATCAACATCCTCAACCGGCTGAGCTACAACAATCATCTCATTGCCCAACAAGTAAACACCACCACTATGGCCCAAGGTTTGTGCTGACACTCATTGAGTGTAGTCTGAAGAGACTTCTTTATCCATGAATGGCCTTTAGTCTACATGTGACTTTACACTCCTATCTAATTGGTGCGCCTCTGTACAGACTATAGACAGGCCATCCATCACGCTTATCTTTGAAAGTTTTGTCTCCAGCCTTTATCAACTTTATTTGGACAGCTCTTTATACCAGTAGCCTCTTCATCCTCACTGTCAGCACCCCCCAGCATCTCTGTGTCTTATGCCAAACTTATATTTTCCAAATTCCCATTCCCTCCCTAATCTTTACAGCCCTTTTTCCACCTCAGTTCTTTTAAATCCCATGTGCTTAAATTGAAAAAAACAACAACATAAAAATCAGTGAAGCAATTGACAGTTCTGAAACTTGTCAGGCTTGTTGCCCTGCCCATGTTGTCTCACTATGCCACAATTGAAGGTAATACCTCTTATAGTTTATATATATATATATATATATATATATATATATATATATATTAATTGTAACAAATTTAAAAATACCCACAAAATTAGTAAGTGAACTGATCTTTCTGAACATTTGCAGAATTGATGCCCTGCTTGTGTTGTCCCATTGTGTAGAAATTCAAGGGGATACTTCTTGTATTTTTTAAAAAATACCTGTAAAAGATTTTAATATTTCCTTAAAATCAGTAAATGATCAAAATGTTCTGAAACTTGGCAGGCTTAAAGTCATAAATGTTGCCTACAAGTGTGCCAGGTTTCATCCTGATAGCCATAAAATGATGGAGAAATAAGCCTTGAAATTCGCTGCTAATGGAACAAATCTTAACAAAGCAATTACAAAGCTTCGGAGATTCAGATTACAAACTGGAATAGGACACCTCTGAAAAAATCAAAGTGGGGGGGCATACAAATCTCTGAATTGAATTACTAATAGGATTTCAGCAGTTTTCACTCCTCTAGTTATGTCTATAAATAATACCAAGGGAATTTGAACACCACATGTGTTCCAGTTTCAGATAGAAGCAGGTTATTAGAAGAGAAGGCTGAGAGGAGACATGATAGCCATGTATAAATATGTGAGAGGAAATCATAGGGAGGAGGGAGCAAGCTTATTTTCTGCTTCCCTGGAAACTAGGAAGCGGGACAATGGCTTCAAAATACAAGAAAGGAGAACATCTGAACATTAGGAAGAACTTCCTGACTGTGAGAGCTGTTCAGCAGTGGAACTCTCTGCCCCAGAGTGTGGTGGAGGCTCCTTCTTTGGAAGCTTTTAAACAGAGACTGGATGGCCATCTGTCAGGGTTGCTTTGAACACAATTTTCCTGCTTCTTGGTAGGGGGTTAGACTGGATGGCTCATGAGGTCTCTTCCAACTCTATGATGCCATGATTCTATGATTATTTGCTACTTTTAAAATGCTCCCAATTCATGATTAAATTGTTTATTCACCAAAACACAAAAAAGTATTGTTGATTGATTAAAAAGAAATTTAAAGACACAGTATATTGATACCTTTATTATAACTAACCCAAATATCACAAACTGCACAAAATATTTTTGAATTTCCCAGAATTCTTCTGCAGGTGGAAATGTTACACAAACTATGTTTGTGGTGGGATAAGTTGTCACTAAGCATTACGGGATATAATCTCTCTTCTATCAACTGTAAATCAGGTAAAGTATCACCCTTTTTATCCATGGGTTTCCACAAGTGAAATTCAGTTTTAAGATGACAGTCTAGATCAGGGGTCCTCAAACTTTTAAATCAGAGGCTGGTTTACTATCCCCCAGACTGTTGGAGGGCCGGACTATACTTTGAGAAAAAACATGGACAAATTCCTATGCACACTGCATATATATTATTTGTACTGCAAAAAAACATGAAGGAACAATACAGTATTTAATAAGATTAACAAATTTAACCAATATAAACTTACCAGTATTTCAATGGGAATGGTGGGCCTGCTTTTGGCTGATCGTATAGTCAAGTTAATTCAGATTGTTGTTGGTGATGGTGATGTTGTGTGACTTGAAGTTGTTTCAGATGTGGCCTTAGTTTGAGAACCCCTGGTCTAGTTCTCCCAAGACTTACATTTTTCATTCATCTTATTTGTTGTATTGTAATATTTATACCAGACACCAACTTACTACATAGATTTAGACCATATTTTTTCAGTCCCTTAGTGCAACCAAAGATAAGGTCGTCTTAGTTTTTCTTTCTTTTTCTGCCTATTCCCACACTACTAAATGGTTGTCTACCTTTTGTTCTGGAGAAAGGAATCCAGGTATATCATACAATAGTGAGAGAAGGATGGATGAGAGAACATGGGATGAAATGGATGGGCGGGAGGCAAAGCTGCTTTGGCTCTTACTGAGCTCATGCTTTTAGTAATACAAATGATTGGAAGTTGGAAGATACAATTTATCAGTTTCTCTTAGCAAGCTAACCACAAAAGCTCCAGCTGTTGGCCTTATCTACTATTTGAGAAAACTTTTAGATTTTCAAAAATTGTACAGTCTGTTTCTTTCATATTGATTCATTTTGGATTCTTTCCAAAGCCACTGACACAAGTAAAATAGAATGAGATTAATGCTTTTTGCATGAAATAATTCTTTCTTGTAAAGCTTCCCATGATACTTCACTTTAAGATTCTGTTCAGAGAGTATAGAATATCCTGTAAACATGTTTTAAAGCATTAAATACTCCTATAGAAGAAATATAAGCATTTATGAATTCAAGATAACATCTGCAAACAAAATCGAGGTCTTAGTGTGTCCACTGAGGATTTAACTAAATATTATGCAAATATTTCTTTTGAAATTGTGGTTTGAAATCTTACAAATTCATTTCCCCAGCAGTACTAGGCTACTGTTGTTATTCTGCGTCATGATCAAGTGAAAACAGATAAGTATTTCAGTACAAACATGTTAGCTTATTATGCTCTGTAGAAAATGCAATAATACAAAATAATCCTTGAAAGCAGTTGGATGTAAAATTCAAAAGCACTGACTAAGGAAGAAAGCCTGTAGTTTTTGTAACATTCATGAATTATTCCTACAGCAACTTATCATGATCTGAATTGTGAAAGCAAGCAACAATAGCCAAGAAAACAATGAATAAACAAAATTAAATGAGACAATCACTCTGCTTATAATTGTTGTCCACCCTAAAATTATTATTGAGGCCAAACCGATTATTTTTTCCCCCCACACAGTTCCATATGAACAATGACAACACAAAGACTACAATTTTAAAATAGCTATTTATATGGTTGCTTTTGAGCTGTAGCAAAATATTTTATTTTAAAGAAAGAAACATGAACCAAAAGGAGACATTCAAATGGTTTGTTATTATTTGCTATCAAATTTATTTTGACTTAAGGTGCCTCTTTGAATGAAAGACTTCCAAGACACCATATAATCAACTGTCCTGCTCTGGTCTTTTAAAATCAAAGTTGTGGCTTCCTTGATTCAATGAATCAACCTATACTGTGGTCTTCCTCTCTTTCTATTGTCTTCTACTTTCCTGACAGTATCAAGTTTTCCAGTGATTCACATCACCTCATGATATGTCCAAAGTATGGCATCTGTTCAAATAGTTACAGCTAGACGTATATAGATTGTGGCAGTGTATAGTAACAGAGAAATGCTTCATCTACATAGAATGGATTGGCATTAGATGTGATTGGTGCTTGTACTCAGTTTGGGCAGGTGCTTCTATATCAGTGGTGTAATATGGTCTTTTAGACTGACTCTAAACTTTATGTAGTTATCCTGGGTTCAAAATAGGTTTAGTAACTTACATGGATCCTTTAAACTTTGGACTGAAAACTTGACCAAACTTACCATGCCACCAATATATAGGACATCATCTGCCACAGATTGTTTTGATGCCTAGATTCTTTTTAAGGTTCTCCAAGAACATTTGTTTTCTTTTTAAGTTATCACTACATGGATATTCATATGTCTACATTAGCCAAAGAAATGTTAATGTAGAGAAAAAAAGCTACCCTTGTTTTGTGTGCGTGTGCATCCATGTGTCTGTGTGTCATTTGAGCTTTAAAATAGCCACACATTTTTAAAGAAATCAAATGCACTTTATTGGTTTCAAATTGGTAATCACAATAATAAAATCATGCCATGATTATGAAAAACCTGATTAACTGAAAGCAACATCCTGTCTGGTCTTTAGACTAACTTCTATCTCCAGATGAATTATGTCATCATTTGTAAAAATATGGAGGCTTTTGGGAATTGTCATCATTGTCAAATTTCAATAGGCACAACACTATATTAGAGGAACACTTCTGCATTGAAAATGACATGGACCTACTGATATTATTATAGACTTCACCATGTTTAAAGTGGCTGCTGGCCATTTGAATGTAGCTCTTCATTTAAAAAGGAAAAGGCAGGAGCAGGATTCAGACAATAATTCAATATATTCAGACATTGTTATGACCTTGCCTTATGAATCAGTTCTAGCTTGGCAACTACAGTACAGCTCCTATATCTTCAGAGGATGCTACTTTCCCCATCATGAATTTGTGAAATCATGATAATAACACAAAGTGCATGCAGTATTTGTTTAGACAAGAATATCATGTTCAGTGCTTACCTTTCAGAAGGCTGGCATTGAGTCCTTAAGCAATATAGATCAGCATTGCCCCCTGTTTTCTGAGAGCTTTCCCATCTTTAACACCATTATTACAGATATGTACAACAGGATTTTTCCATGCAGTTAACAGCATGGGGGAAAGTGTATAAATATTTTGAAAGTGGTCAATGAAATAATGATGAATGCATATTTGGGATTGAAAGAACCTGAGGTTTGAAAGAACTGGAGAGCAAAACTGAAAGTTATTGACTTTATTTATTTTACTTTGTTTTATATCCCACTCTCTCTCCCTCATTGAGAAACTCAGAGCAGGTAACACTTGAAGAGCAATTCAATGTCATTCAGACAAAATACAATACTGACTCAATATACATAAAAATCAAAAACACAAAGATCAAAAAACAATACATGATAAAACATATTAAAACCAATTACATTAAAAACTCCATCCAGATTTGCTGGTGTTCTGAATGGCAATTCAAGAAAGATGTGTATTATGAAGAGGATAAAGAGTTTGTGTCTTTCCTTGCCATTGTATACAGAGGAACAACCACATATATCTTCCAAAAGTCTCCATTTATAGTTTCCCTTCTAAGCACATAACTATAGGATAAAATTAGGGTCAAACTCAAGAAAGTTTCAGTGCAGAACAATAATCAGGGAACAGACCAGAGAGAAACAAAGCTAGAGCACTGGCCTTCTACTCTCTCTTTTTTTCTGCTACTGTGAAAGGGCAAGCCTTTAGATCAAACTACATTGACAAGCCCACTATTTTTATTGTGCACATACTTTGTCAGCAGCCTCCTAGAAGATCTTGCATTGTGTCATTATTTCTAAGGTTGCACCAATTACTGTCTTGAAAACCCAGTGAACTGACTCCTAGAGCTGTAAAACTATCGGCATTTCCAGAATGTTAAAAACTCCATTGCCAAATTGGTCAAGGGTGAAAATGTCCTTTTTTGCAATACAGTGAAATTACACTAACAAAGAAACAAGAGCCACAAGATATCTGAATATTCCCAGAGTTCATTACACATTCAGCTCTGATAATTCAACCAACAACCATTTAGGCTGCATGATTTATCCAGTTTTTTCTTTACCTGTCACATTCAAGTAAACAATATCTATTTGTGACATGTTTGTCATTATTTATTTATTTATTTTGAAATGGTAGGCATGTTTATTGCAATAGTCAGTTTGGTAGCATACCTGATGATTTTCTTCAATCGCCTAAATGCCTTGCAAGGGAAGGAAGGCTGTACTTATGGGCCATAAAATGCCCAATGAAAAAGTTAGTGAGGAGAGGATGGTCAGAATATTATGCCTACACTTTCTTTGTCCCTTCCTTGCTTTTGGTTTTTTCACCTATGAGATGAAATTTTCATTTCTTGACTCCCCTCACCAAAACAAATTCTCAAGGGGTGCAATTTGAAAGGGCTGATATAGTGATGTTGTTCTTGAACAGGATACTCCAGATTAGCATTGCTGGAGGCTACACTGTCTGCCCCAAGCAATTCCAGGCACTACATGGAGGCTACTCTCTATGCTCCAGAACTGGCCCGGTGGCTAGATGGTGGGTGCATGGGTAATCATGATCAGCACCTTATTCTCCCCTGCTGTTGCAGGACAGCCGGAGAACAATCCAGCTTTTGGGTTTTGTTTGGGACTCAGATGTTTCACTTTCCTTTCCCCTTACCATCTCTCTCCACATGTGATCTACTGAGGAGGAGGGCTTCCTCTATCCATGGAGATTGTCCATATTAGTTGTTCCCAAACTTTGGCCTGTTTTGGACTTGAGTTTCCAGAAGTCTTGGTCAGCTTGGCATGCCATTATGAATGCTGAGAGCTAAAGTTCAAATCTCTTGGAGAACTAAAGGTTGGAAACCATTGGTCCACAGGATTGGCATACAAATATTCCAATTTACCTGGTGGCATAAAGCGTTAACCTCCATAAAGCGTTAAGGCAGTCATAGAGGCAGTGCTAGCTTATTCCCCCAACTTCAAAATTATTCTACGTGCCTCTACAGTGATCTGAATAAGAACACCATAAACAGAAAAAAATCTTTCCCATCACACATACTTATTTTATTCTAGTAATGCCTCCTCATTGTCTTAGAATAGCACCTGTAGTATAATGCTAATATATACTTTAGAGTGACTGCACTAGTCTTGCAAATAGTGAGGTCACGGTTATTATGGCTGTGGTGATAATTTATATTGTATCATCACTGTCTATGGGCCCATCCAGATAGGGCCCATATCCCAGGTCCTCTCGCACTTTCTGTATAGATTTCAGATTTCAATATTAATGTCAAAAATGCCTAGTATAATTTTACATAGAATTTGTGCTACATTAGAACAGTAAAATAAATATGACTACAGTAAAAGAGGATTAATTTTAGACAAAGAAGGAAAACCCTGCTTTATCCCAAATTAATTTGATACCCCATAAGACTCACATGGCAAGGCTGGGGTTAAGATTGCTGGAAGAAACATTAACAACCTCAGATATGCAGATGACAACACTCTGATGGCCAAAAGCGAGGAGGAGCTGAGGAGCCTTCTAATCAAGGTGAAAGAAGAAAGTGCAAAAGCTGGGCTGCAGCTAAACATAAAAAAAACCAAGATTATGGCAACAAGAAAGATTGACAACTGGGAAATAGAGGGAGAAAATGTGGAGGCAGTGACAGACTTTGTATTTCTAGGTGCAAAGATTACTGCACATGCAGACTGTGGCCAGGAAATCAGAAGACGCTTACTTCTTGGGAGGAGAGCAATGTCCAATCTCGATAAAATAGTAAAGAGTAGAGACATCACACTGGCAGCAAAGATCCGCTGGACCTTAGGGAAGGCTGAGCGAAGGAAGATAGATACTTTTGAACTGTGGTGTTGGAGGAAAGTTCTGAAAGTGCGTTGGACAAAGAGAAGATCCAACCAGTCCATCCTCCAGGAAATAAAGCCCGACTGTTCATTGGAGGGAAGGATACTAGAGACAAAGTTGAAGTACTTTGGCCACATCATGAGGAGACAACAAAGCCTAGAGAAGACAATTATGCTGGGGAAAGAGTAAGGTAAAAGGAAGAGGGGCCGACCAAGGGCAAGATGGATGGATGGCATCCTTGAAGTGACTGGACTGACCATGAAGGAGCTGGGGTGGTGACGGTCGACAGGGAGCTCTGGCATGGGCTGGTCCATGAGGTCACGAAGAGTCGGAGATGACTGAACAAATGAACAACAACAAAGACTCACATCTTTGTGAAAGGTACAGGTCTAATGGGCAATAGGTCCAGTGGGAACAGGCCCACAGGTAGTTCCCATCCCTGTGCATACACCCATCTCACAGCATTGGGCTCCTAAAGTCCAAATATGTGAAATGGTTTCCAACCTCTTCCCAACTCCTCCCCCACAAAATCCCCCTTAAAGTAAAATAAGAAAACTTACTGGGAGCCATTATACCTCTTTTCGGGCCTGATGGAACATACCAATGATGTGTGAGGAAACTGGAGGGGGGGGGGGGAGAGCCAGGAGCGATTTGGGTCCCCCATCTCCTTGCACATCATTGTATATTCCATCAGCCTGAAGAGAGACCTAATGGCACCTGGTAAATTTTCTTTTTATGTCTAAGGGTTTTGTGTAGGTTTTTGGGGTGGCCCCATGGCAGCTCAGAAGTTACCATGCTGCAATGGGGACAACCTATCATTTTTACCTGGGGTGTGCAGACTTTAATGCGCTTTGAAGCAGATTTACTCATCCCACTCTGAAATGGGTTAAATGTTTGAAAGTGCCTTTTGTTGCTTAGAAGGACAACAGATTTCAAAGACAAAACCAGCCACATTTTATCATCTATATTCTTGTTAAAATGTTGTGAAAATAAGGAGGAGAAATAATTCACAAGTATAACAAGGGATGGATATGATTTAATGTAATTATATGTATTACTAGCCATTCCCTGCCACGCGTTGCTGTGGCCCACTCTGGTGATCTGGAAAATAAAGTAATGAGAAAGGATTGATTTCTGATATATGTTATTTCTTTATGCTTGTGGGTAACAATATTTCTTGTTGTTTCTTTGTCAATATTGATGTGGAGATTGTCTGATTTAACTACTCTGGAACATGCAACATATAATTGTCCTTCTTTAAGGGTCTCTTTCAAATCTATGATACTATATCTCTCTGTGTGTGAATAATATCTATCTATATCCATGGCTGGATGGCTCTTTGTCAGGAGGGCTTTGATTACGTTTTCTTGCCTTGATGAAGGGAGTTTGACTGGATGGCCTTAAGTACTTTCTGTTGTTCATGGGGGTTCTGTGTGGGAAGTTTGGCCCAATTCTGTCATTGGTGGGGTTCAGAACAGTCTTTGATTGTAGGTGAACTATAAATCCCAGTAACTACAACTTATTTATTTATTTATTTATTTATTTAGAGCTTTTATAACCCAGTCTTTTTGACCTCTGAAGAGGGACTCGGGCCGGCTAACAGCAGAAAATTCAACACAAATATAGTAAACATAATAGCATCATAATACATTAATACAAAATACATTAAAATACAGATCATACAATATCATACAATTACAAAAGCCAGGTCGTCAGAATAAAATCACAAATTCATCACCATCCACCAGTGTGGTCAGCCGTTATTGACTCAATCATCATTCTGCAAATGCTATATTCCAAAGCCAGGTTTTTGCCAGCTTTCTGAAAGTCAGGAGGGAAGAGGCAGATCTAATCTCCAACGGGAGAAAGTTTCAGAACCGAGGGGCCACCACTGAGAAGCCCCTGACCCTCGTCCCCACCAGACGCGATTGCGAAGGTGGTGGGACCGAGAGCAAGGCCCCTCCAAAAGATCCAACCTTGATGGTTCATAGGGGAGAATCCGTTCGGACAGGTAAAGAGTCGTTTAGGGATTTATAGGTCAACACCAGCACTTTGAATTGTGCCCGGAAGCTAATTGGCAGCCAGTGGAGCTGACGCAGCAGAGGAGTAGTATGCTCCCTGTACTCCGCTCCTGTTAGTAATCTGGATGCAGCTCGTTGGACTAGTTGAAGCTTCTGGGCAGTCTTCAGAGGCAACCCCACGTAGAGAGCGTTGCAGTAGTCTATACGGGATGTAACCAGAGCATGGACCACTGTGGCCAAGTCAGACTTCCCAAAGTACAGGAGCAGGTGGCGCACATGTTTTAATTGTGCAAAAGCTCCCTTGACCACCACTGAGACCTGGGGTTCCAGGCTCAGCTATGAGTCCAGGATCACTCCCAAGCTGCGAACCTGTGCCTTCAGGGGGAGTGTAACCCTGTCAAACACAGGCTGTAACCCTATGCCCTGTTCGGCCTTTCGACTGACCAGGAGTACCTTTGTCTTGTCTGGATTTAGTTTCAATCTGTTAGCCCTCATCCAGTCCGTTACAGCGGCCAAGCACCGGTTCAGGACTTGAACAGCCTCCTTCGTAGCAGGTGGGAAGGAGTAACAGAGTTGGACATCTTCTGCGTACAGATGACACCGAACCCCGAAACTCTGGATATTCTCTCCCAACGGCTTCATGTATACGTTGAACAACATAGGGGACTCCACAGTACAATGGCTGCGGGGTCAAGCAGGAGTCCCCTAGTAACACCTTCTGGGAGCAACCCTCGAGGAAGGACTGGAGCCACTGCAAAGCAGTACCCCCAAGGCCCATTCCCACGAGGCGTCCCAGGAGGATACCATGGCCGATGGTATCGAAGGCCAATGAGAGGTCCAGCAGAACCAACAGGGACACACTCCCCCTGTCCAGCAAAGATCATCCACTAAGGTGACCAAGGCTGTCTCAGTACCATGTCCCGGCCTAAAGCCAGACTGCGCCGGATCCAGATAATCAGTGTCTACCAGGAAATCCCAGAGTTGCGAGGCCACCACGCGTTCCAGGACTTTGCCCAAGTAGGGGAGATTGGAAACTGCTTATGTTTTGTAATACTTGAAGTTGTTAATTTGTGCCTTATGAGTATGAATCAAACAAAACAAAAAAGATCAGCTAAATTAGCTAAAGATAAATTATAAGCAGTATAAACAAATTAAAGCAATCAATGCCATAAACATAACAATTGAACAGGTTTCCTGAAGAAATGACCTGTGTGACCTGCTCCTTAAACAGTCTTACCTGTTGCATGAGTACATTTCTATAGCAACAGCAAACTTCATGTAACTGGCCTTTGCTTTTTAAAATTTATAACTAATATTTGTTTTTAAAAATGAAAAAAATATTAAATGATTTTAAAAAATAATGGTTTTTTAAGTGTTTTTTTATATATATATTGGGCAAGTCTGAGACTTACCTAAAAAAAAATCATATAAGATTATTTTGCACAGAAAGCAGCATTTAAAAAATAATGATTGTTATTAGTGTACTATTTTCTCCACATAAACACAATGTGATAATTTTGCACAGCATAAGTACCAAACCTTCTCTTCCTAAGAAAAAAATTAAGAGATGTGCAGAAATACCAGCATATCCGGAGGAGAGTTCATCTAGGATAAGATATAGGTGGTCAGCCAATTTAGACAACATATGCAAATAAGAATCAACTCAGATAAAATAGAATTGCTGAGACAAAAAATGACAAAGGGAAGTGCCATTGAGACAGCGATTGAGACATATGACACCATGATATCTGTGTTCATGGAAGACCTTTCTTATGAGATTAGTCAGCAAAATACAGAGAAACCCTCTTAGGCCAGGTTCAACAAATTGGCTTGATGAAGAATGTCAGGAGAAAAAAGAGCACTTAAAATTTATATATGGCCTACAGACAGGCCAGGCGAGAGCCATCTTTAGTGAACTATAAGCAACAAAAAGAAGAGGAGGAGGAGGAGGAGGAGGAGGAGGAGGAGGAGGAGGAGGAGGAGGAGGAGGAGGAGGAAAACAAGGGCCTACTGAGAAACAAAGATTATTAAAAGCTTGGTCCACTCTGCTTGAAACATTCCACAAGAATGATTCTAGACTTTTCTGGCACCTTATTTCAGGTGCCCTTAGCTCCTGCTCCAATGTCATTAACTACCAGATACCATCCATGAACTGGGAAAGCTATTTTAGAGTCATCTTCTTTAGGAACAACTCCTTCAGTCTGCAATACTCCAATCTACCCAGAGTCACAGGGGACTCAAATTGGAGTGCAGTTACACCAGAGGAGATAGCAGAACCCATTTCACAACTTAAAAATGGCAAAGCCCCAGAAAATGACTTCATATCAACATAATTTATAAAATCATACAGTGGTGGGCTCCACTATTAGCTGCTTTTTTCACCCAAAGACACAACTCAGGCAAAATACCAGTGTGCTGGAAACTTGCCATTGTAGTTCCAATACATAACAAAGGCTCCCCAAAAGACACTGCAAACGTTAGACCGATCAGCCTGCTATCCATTCTAGGCAACCTGTACACAAGATTTCTCTATATGAAACTGATGACTGAGATTGAGACAAAAAAAAATAATCTCTCAGATACCCAGACAGCCTTCAGGAAAAACTCATCCACAATGGACCATAGTTTAGTTCTCTCATTTAGCAGAGAAACACTGTAAAACCCAGAAAGGTAATTTTTTTTTTTGTGGCCTTCATGGATTTGAAAGCTGAGTTTGATTCAGTCTCCAGACCCAAACTTTGGGCCGAATTAGATTAGAATCTAACTAACAAATAACAATAAACTGCTCCTGAGATGGGAGAATTGATACATGACTGTTTGTTCATTGATGGGTCTGTGGACCGTAATAAATATTATTGTTGTTGTATTCCAATGAGAATTTCAGTACATACACGATTCAGGTGAAGGTTAATGTTCTGGGTTAATTTAGGGTTAGGATAATATTTTGGTTAGAGTATAACTGTCAAAATTAAAGTTCAAGTGCCCTCTTTCAAAACTTTTTACTTCACCTGAATTTAATCAACCAGAGCATTGCATTGCTGCATCTTTTGCTGCTATTAGTTGTCACCAGGTTGATGTTCATTAGAGTGACCCTATGAAGGAGAAATATCTAATAAATTTCTATTATGAATAATTTTGAAATATCTGGCCTAACATTCAATGCCATAGTACATTTATAAATCCAAGTACAATAACGAACCAACCAGATCCCAGAATAAACCCACATTTAATATAAAATTGTAACCAGAAATTAAATAATAACAGAACCTGTCAATTAATTAATAAATTTATATAAAATCACATTTAAATTCATTTAAAATAGTTATTAAAATTACTATGCCGAAGAACAATAGTTTCTAGGGAGAGTTCAGTCTCTTTGGCTCATCTTTTGTCTTTTCATCAATTTACCACATCCAAAGAATCCTCTTTAAGCACATGGCAAATGCACTGATTCTCTTCATGTCTGCTCTCCTCTCTTCATAATTCACTATAAAACATCTTAGTAATGTATTTTGGTTATTTTTACATGGCTAGGCATTCAACTATGCAGGTCACAATGTCACAAAATGTCCCCAATATCCACCTAAGATGGTAGGAAGTTCATAAAACAACATGTTCCGTTTCATTGTTTGAGTTTTACAGCAGTTGTTAATAGTTTTGGAAACCTCTTTTGGAAGAAAGAATTCATTGTGAAAATTTATTTATACATTCTACCAAATGAAACACTCCTCCTATTCATTCCACAGTCTGAAAGAAGAGAAGGAGCTAAGGGTTAACTATGCTTTTTCTTTGTATAATTTGATAAGTCTTCATTCAGCTGAATCTTTCACAATTGTATACTCTTCATTAATTCAGTGGAAATGTATCACATTCCTATCATTTTGATGTTGTCCTGCAGATTTTTTCTGCTGTTTTTCCTATTAGCACATTTTTACAAGTATGTATTTAAGAGGTGGCAATAAGCCACAGTGCATTCAATCACATTCCATCTTCATACCGTAAATGAGAAGTACTAAACGGTATTTTCTTTTCAACAACAGTGCATTCTGTCTTCACATGTAAAGTGCTGGCAAGCCTTTTTAAAGATAGAACTCTACACCTTAAGTCAATCCACTTTATGATTTATCAGGTAAATATTGTACCTCTAGTTTCTTGTTACCAGAAACAGTGACAGGGGAATGTGTCATATATATATATATATATATATATATATAAGCAGCAAATGACAAAAGTGTCACAATTGTATTCAAAACTAGTAATAGGAAAGAGATGTCTTTAATGGAAACTAAGACGTTTGAGAAACTCACAAAGCAAGGAGCATTGCAAGTATGTTACTTTTATAAAGTTGTTAGTAGGTTTTCATCATAGCAAATTCGTTTTCTTTTAAAAAGTGGGGAAATGTTTGAAAAGGAATGCCATACTTGCTATTCTGGGTTGTTACTTTTCTCTGACCTCAGATCTCTACTTGACTCTGTTATAAAAATTAGTACAATTTGCAACTTTTAATGATTGGATATTTTCTGTAGGCTGCAACTATGATCATTTTGACAGGTGTATGCATTTATTTCCAATTCACGAGAGGCATAAACACCATTGCAAATGGGCCCTTGGTGTTTTGCTTAGCATACTGAAAACTACACCTGCTCAGTGGCCAAGATTAAAATATGGGAACAATAGTATAATTGAAATACTCTGCAAAAACCATTGTATGCTTTTCTTATAAACTTCACAATTATAATTTTTCAGTGACAATGTGAGAAGAATGTACTGATATTAATTTTATAAAGCCAGTCAGAGTACATAATTTCATACAGTTTATAACCTTTTAGCTGGTCCGAAGATCGACAGCCCTAGCAATCAACAACGGTTCAGAAACAATAGCACTCAATCTATGTATGAAAAAAGAAAAAGAAAGAACGTCACACATCCAGTGGCAGAGATTCATTGTGCTCCACAATTCAACCCTCCATACTTACTTTTTGAGTCATAATATATTTGAAAGTCTTTAAAAGTAAAAAAAAAACGAAATGACTTCAGCATAAAAGAAAAATGCTACACCAAAGATATCTAGAAGCACTTTGTATTTTTAGGAAGTCTTCCTTTTTTAGGATGTCTTCAGGAAACACAAAGTTCAATAGTAGATCTGTATAGCAGGTGTCTGTTAAGCAAGTTTTTTTTTTTCAGGGCTAGCAACTTTACCCAAAGTGCATCCACAGAGCCAGGAGAAGAATGTCCCACACTTTTAAACTATCTGTTTTATGACCCTTGATTTGCCGTAGCCCTGTTTTAGTTAATACTGATCTGGCCAACATAATCAGGACAGGAAATCAAGATTTGAGAATCAAAATCACCCTTCCTCCTTTCACTGGAAAAAAAATCACTTTTTTAAAAAAAGAAGCAAACTTCATTTTTTCATATATTTACATAAAATTTTGAAAAATGGTAAATCTAAAGGACAGAATTAACACAGCCAAATTTTAGACAGGTAACTCATGATTTTGCCTATGGCCATACCACCCCTGAACTTATGATTTTTATGCTAAAAGTTTGGTATTTGAAGTGTGCATTTTTAGAGAATGGTTTAAACAAAGATTGTTGATTGAATTTAGGCCTCAGGTATTCCAGGTTCACTTTGAACACTTCCATATAGCATCAAAATCCGCTTTTAAAATTTAAGACAAAAAAATCCTGGGATCTGACTGCTGGTTACACACAAACCTGTCAGTCCTGGGATATGCCCCCCTGTCATCCTCACAGCATTACTCTGTAGCAGATCAAGGTTGAGGGTGGATAGGGGACATCTGGTGGAAGTTTTTTTAAAAAAAATAACTCAGTTATGTGCTAGACCATATATGCACACGTGCAAATATCTTAATATGAACACAAGCAGATTCACAAATACACATATGAGGTGCAGCACATAATGGAGGGATTTTTTTTAAAAAAACTTCTGTCAGTTCTCTCTCTTCCCCAATTCTTAATTTTGCCCCTGTTTAAGATTATAAAGTGTAAAATAAAGAGTTGCAGAGAGTTCTAATTGGTCTCCATTTGTGCTTCCTTTGAACCACCAGTGTGACTGCCCAATCAGCTGATAAGCTGTTTCGGGCTTTTTAAAAGCGCACATTGTGCTGGAGCAGTCTACACAAGGGGAAGGGAAGGAAATTATGTGCAGAGATATACAGTCATGCAAAGGTGTGTTTTTGTTTTCAGGCTGAATCAGGTTTTAAGCACACCTTTTAAACATGTGCTTTTAAGCGCTTATCCTGATCCCTCCTGCATTTTGGCTAAATGCCATTTAGTCCCCCATTTAACCCATTTACTTCCAGGTTTTACAACATGTGTAGAAAAACTGTATGTGTGTCAGTGTTTGCATTCATCTGTACAACACTTCTACTACAACAGATATATAGTAAGTTGATAAAGTTTAATAGTGGAATCTGACATTTTGATAGATGTACTCGAGGTTAGATTTAGAAAGTCCATTCATCAGGATCACATTGATGATTATGGCAACACAATCAAAAGCAGAAGAACAAGTCTTAGATGCTGCTGGCATTTTCTACAGAACAGAAGAAAATGTGCTTGTGATGAATGTTTTAATTTATTTAGGATACTCAGGACAGGAAACTGTAAACCTCAAATCAGTAATCAGAAGTTTGTCATTGTCCAACATGGATGATTTAGGATAAAACCAAATTTTTCACCTATTCTGTCCTCTACCACTCTATAACTCTGTAAGCTAGTAAAAATTACAGTAAAATGAAATTTGACAAGAAGTTAGTTATTTAACTAACATTACAAATAATAAAGAATGGGGATTGCTGGCTAATGTTAATTTGTATTACGTGTTTACCAACTTGTCCTTCAGCAACCTAAATACCACAGGAGACATACGTTGACTCTACAGAAATTGACAACACATTTAGCATGGAGTAGCTTTAGAACAGTTTCTCAGTCTTGGGACTATTGATGAAATGAGTTTTCCTCCAGGGAAAGCAGCATAACTGGGTCATCATTTATTGTAGCCATTGATGAACTAACTTTCATTTAGCTTTGTAGCCTTCATTTTTATGTCTTTTTTACTGATCACTGAAGGGCATTCCTCTTCAAAGACAGAGCATAGGATTTAATACCAGGACTCCTAGCAGATGATAACATCTTTTGCTATTGTTACAGTAAACACGTGGAGAAACTGCATTGCATGCCTTTGGAAAAGTATTAATAGCTCCACTTCTCATTCCACAATGTCTTAAGTGATACAGAAGTACATGGCTTAATCAAAGTTCTTGTTTGCCATTCAACATAATAATAGTTGTGCATAAGGTCATGGATTGTAATGCTTCTAAATACATAAGACTTTGGTTGGAAAGCAGCAGTTTTACTTCTGTATAAATGAAAATGTAAAAATATACAATATTCCTGGAAATCCAAGGAATTACTGGAAAAAAATTCTAGGAGGCCTCTTCTATGGCTTGTCCATCTATCATTACATTTATTTTATTTATTGATATCTCACTTTATCCCAAAATTAGGAACCAAATTTAAAAGAACAAAATAATTAAAGACATACAAAAAGTCAATGTTACAATAGAATTAAACCATTTACAGTATTAAAACAACTCACATCATAATTAAAATCCAGTTAAAAAGATAAAAAGCTCTTAAAACTGTTCAGTTAAAACAATGCCATATTCATAGCCTATTTAAATATTTTAAATATTCTGATATATTTAATTCCTTCAATGTCTATGATATAACATTCCCAGAAATGTAGTTAAGTAAAAAGGTCATAGTGGAGGAAAGAAAGCATTTTTGTGTGGCTGCAATGTTAAATTTCTACTTATTTCTCCAGCCTGAAGAGAAGGCGTAGTAAATATTTATAGATGTAGACTGTTGGCTTGCCTGGCTAGAATTAATTGCACAAATATTGATGCAGAATGATCCACACAAGGCATTAAGATTCAGTGTCCTTTATCAGGAGCAAATAAACCCAAAGATGCAAAATCTCACACAACAGAGGATTCAAGCTAAAGCACGGATGTCAGTCATGTCTGTGTGTACTTGTTTGTTTATATACTTAGGCGGAACATTCTTTAACATTTCAAGGATGTGGGTGGATTTATTATTTGCTAGAGTTTTGACATGCTAGGAATATAGTTTTGGAACAAATCCCTGTCAGAACCGAGGCATAGTGATGGTGACCAGAATCTTTGTAGCTTCAGGGAACGTTGATTGATTCCAGTATGATTTTGAATTGTATAATAGGCAGAGGCAGTGGCAGACCAGAAGACAAATCCAAAATCCTTATTGTAATAGTACCTTTATTAAACCAACCAAAATGGGAACACAAACTGTAAATGACTTAAAGAGGCTTGAATTATTGGTTTGAAATTAGCCTATTTTGAGAACTTCTTAACATTTAACTTCATCACTGAATACACCTACACAGAACATTTTGTTCAGTCAATGCCTGATTTGGAGCTCAAAATAGAATTGACTGGAAAAGGATTCCGAGATTCAAAATACTCCAGAATTGTCCACAGTGGTGGCTGAGAGATAAATCAGTGCACACAAACATGTCATGCATACAATTATTTTAATATATTGCATAATTTACCTTCACACTAAATATAAAACATTTTTAAAAATCGTGCTTAGACTTTGGTCTCATCTAGAATATCTTATTATATACATATACGCAAATAATATAGATATTTCAAAATAAAAAAAACTCCTTCCTGGACTTCTTGTCCCCCATCCTAGCATCATTGTTTACCTGCTTAGACAAATATGGACAGATAACAAAGGACTGGGGGCTGGCAATTATTGTCTCCATATATAAAAAGAAATGAAACAGGATGACCCTGCAAACTATAGACCTATTAGCCTCCTCAATACCATCAGCAAAATATACGCAAGGCTCCTTCGATGGAAACTGCTAGACTGTATGGAGCAAGAGAACATACTTGCAGAGGAGCAAGCCGGCTTCGATCAATGTATAGTATTGCAACATCTCATAGAAAAATACTCCTCCCACAAGTCATCCTACCTCTATGCTGGATTTATAGACTTCAGAGGAGCTTTTTATTCCATCTCTCGTACCAAGCTATGGGAAAAGCTTGGGCCCACCTCAATAGACAGATGACTTCTACAACTACTACGAACTCTCCATGAAGGAACTACTCTGAAAGTAAGATGCAGTCCCCAGGGCCATCTTACCAAAGCGGTCAAAACTGAGAAAGGCATCAAGCAAGGGTGCATTTTGACTCCACTACTATTCAATTTCTATATTAACTCTATGGTGGTACACCTATACAATTTGGACTTCCACCCTCCAAAACTAGCTGGAAGGCATCTATCCATCCTGCTTTATTCTGATGATGCAGTTCTTCTTTCTAGAACTCAAATTGGACTGAAAAGAGCCCTGAGAGCATTAACAAATTACTGCCAGAAAGAACAGGGGCTTCCAGATTTCACAGTCCCGCCCCTGTTGCCATTTGCCAATTGCCATGGGACTTTTATTAGTTTTCTTTTTCTTGGAAGACACCTGTGCTTAAACTTGTTTTATGTGTGGTGATCAGTGCACAACAATGAACACATAGTCTTCACAGAGAGTTTTTTTCATCCAATAGCATAGTTAACATGACAATCGGTGACCTCTCATCAGTTGCAGCCTTCTTCCACCTTCATGGCCATTATAACATGTACCATGTTATCACTCGCCTGCTCTGCTGCTGAGGTCTTTGGATTGTTCTTTGTACAGCTGCTTCTCTATGACACTGCCACCATGGGAGACCCCTCTGGGAGTACATAACCCCAAAAGCTTTGCTCATAGGTTCACTGGAACACAAAAGCCCCCTCACCACAACAAAATGAAATCCAGCAAGAGGGAATTATCAGTCCCATATGATTATCCTTTCATGCTAGTTATCTGGGGTTTTTTTAAATCAATTAATGGTTGTTGTTACATACAAATATTCATCTGGTACTAGTGATATTGTTACCTTCTACCTTTGTTAATCTGCTGCTTATCATCTTCATTCCAATAATTTTAGTCAAATTTTAAGAGATTTTAAGGATTTAATATGTTGTAATTGAATGGATTGTATTATATCTTGTTTATTTAAGTTGCTTTGACAATTTTATTGAGTTTGTTTGTGGTTTGTGATATGTTATCCTCAGTACTGAATGTTTGCCATTGTGTTTTATTTTGTTGTAAGCTGCCCTGAGTCCCTTTGGGAGATAATGTGGGCTATAAAAAACCATTGTTATTATATGATAAGAATTACTTCTTTCTTCTTTGCACTTTAACTTAAATTGTTGATCTTGTTACAACTCTCCCTTTTACCACAATGTTTTGTCGCTAGTTCTTCTAAAAGCTGTAACCATATCACTTTTTTCCAATATATGGCATGGATTATCATAATTCAAATTGTTTATCCCAGATTATTAATCTACAATGCACTATAGTACTGCTAGCCAATTTTTACATTGTAAAAAATTAAAAGAAATGCATTAAAATTACAAGCTCTTAAAGGAAATATATATTTACTTCACAGTATCTAACATCAATAGTTTTACAGAAGAATTACGTCATTGCATTGGTCCCTGTTGGCTAGAATATTCCAATAACATTTCCTTCCTCCTATTCCAGAAAATAGTTCATTCGTCTTTAATTCTGCATCTGGCCAATATATAAAGTATATCAACTTGGTTCAATACAATATGTCTTTATAATTCAAAACTTAGTTTGCATTTTTCTTCTTTGAAAACATATGTCCTTTCCCAAACTCCCTGTAAATTGGTGTAATTGATTCAAAACTAATTGCTAATTGCGGTGTCTCAGTAATGGTCCCATTGAATGCTGGGTGGATGTATCAGTCTATTCAGAATGAATTTCTTAACAGTGACATTTCTCACATTCTCTCTACCTGTCAAAGCACATACTCATTGGACCCATTTGCCCAATAACACAAAACTGTCCTGACTCAGTTCAGGTTGCAGTTGTAAATTGCCTTTATTTGTCTGATCTCAGTGGTGCAAAGTTGTACAGCTGAGAAGGAAGTTGGAAGAATCATCAACAGATTTATGTGAGCTATATTTCTCTATATATTTCTGCTTATCTGCTTATAATTGAACTACTGTTTAATTAGGTTGACCCATTACTGCTTGACCAGTAGGTTCATATATGATGTAGAGAAGTGCTTGTCAAGATAATTAAGACAGTTAAAAATATGGTTAAGCAATCTTGATAATGAGAAGGCCAACCAAAAACTAACTTGAGGAATATTGTTCATAGAGAATAAGTACTGATTTGCATAAGAATAATCAAGACTTTTATTTGAGGCATGCATCTAAGGATATCCTGATTGCATTGCACTGGGATCTCCATGAACACCCATGTTCTCAGAGATACCTACATTAAAATTTGGACATCTCTAATCACCTCCCCACTTCATTCACACTAAAATGTGACCGTTTAAAGTTTCAGAACCAGATCGTTATTTTTTTGAAGTTTGCATTCAGGTCCTATTTATGAACTTTCTCTTAAGGCATCTGATTGGCCAATTTGGGAAAAGAAGGCTAGATTGTGCTGAATTATGGGTTGGATTATTGGTTGAATTTCTGTGCACAAGATGGAAGAACAGTCACTAAGCTAATATAAATCTCAGTTTATACAGCCAAATTATAATAATTAGAAAGCAGTTGCATCTGTGTGCAAGGTATTATATGATTTTCAAGCATTTTGCAATGAAATTGTTTATCTGAAATTATATCCATTGTTTTATTTTAGAGAAATATAACAGGATTTTTAAAATCCTGTTTCTGGTGTAAATACGCCCAAAATATGTTTTTTAAAAAGCACCACAAATTGAAATAGTGGTTCTGTCATGATGAAATATGATATATGGTTTGAATTGAATTGTATGAAAGATTAATGAATGAGAGCTAATAATTCTGAAGACACAATTCTAAAATATTGAGGCCTGGAAAACAACTATACTCAGGAACTATAATTAAAAGTTGTTGATAAGAACTGTGACAATAATATTTACATCTGTTTATATCTGTCAATATTTGCTGACCAGAAACTGGATTAAGGCTAAAGGAAATTATCTCTGTTTACATTATAGGAGAGACAATGCTTTTTCAAGTCAAGCCCAGAACAAAATGGTTCATTACCTGAAGTCAACATCTGCCAGGAAACTGAGATGAAGCCAGGATGTTTTAGGCTAGGAAAAACAAATATCATTCATTTTCAGCAAGAAATTGCTATATAGTAGACCGTCTAATAATTCCAAAAGTGTGACAGACAGCTGTGCTGTTCACCTGCCATGCTCTGCTTTTTGAGAAGGGGAGAGATGGTGTATTTGGAGAGTTTCAAATCTGCCATGGGAAAGCAGGAGTCTGGTCATTTGTGCCTTTTCTCAAGGAAAGAGAAAGGATTGCAATATTGTAGCTGTTCTTGGAGAAAGAGGATGCATTTAGGAAGTTTTGGAACTGTGCATTGACAGATTTGCAAGGAAGCAGTCTAGCCTAAGAGATGTTCTTCTCCAGGAGACAGCGGAATAAATTGTGATATATGAATGAGGATGGATGAAGGTGAATGAGTAATGTGAATGCAGAGTGAAAATATGTTTCCTCTTTGTTTGTTTGTTAGCCAATGTAACTGTAGGTTGCTTGTGAAGTCAATGTAGTTACATAAAATCTGTAGGTTGAATGTTATTATTTGTGTAAAAGTATAAAAGTTCTGATAGCCTTTCTCTTACTGGAAAATAAAAAGAAGTTATAGAAGTTATTCAAAACAGTGTAGCATACTGTTAAAATTAAAAGCCAAATTATGAACTTCTAATTCAAAGGGGAAATATGCAGAATAAATATTGAGTTCAATAAATATAATATGATAAACTGGCAGAGCAATCTCAGACTGGCATGCAAACAAAAGGCTTGATAGAAATTTTAATCTGGTGAGATATCTGGTGGGAAGGAAATTATCATGACACTCTCAAGCTGACACTGTTCCTGCCTGTTTTAGGCTAGAGTGTCCATGTGAGTCAAGTATATCAGAAGAAGGATCTGGAATATCCTATATTCATCTTGAATGTCGGTAGACCACCATGAACAAGCCAGCTACAGTAGATTAAGTGGGTACATGCCTTTGCATGGAGGGAGGTGTTTTTCCTTTTTGGGGGTGGTGGTGGTGAGGAAAAAAGTATTCTGCCCCACCCCAGGATCATATGATTACTATCATTTTAATACATCTAAACTTGGTGTGTTACAATATACAAGCTTTTGACAACAACCATGATCTTCCTTGACACCAGCATTAAGATGAAAACAAATTATGGGGGGGAAAGAGTATTGAAGTGTTCAGGCTTACTGCCTTTTTCACACTGGCAAAGCAAGGCATTCTTGAACCAGAGTGATAAATTTAATTGAGCTATAGTTTAATTAGGTTCACCCATTGAAAAAGATGCCTTGAGTTTTATAATCATGGAGGAATAATACATTGCTGAGAGAATATAATCATAATTAGGTTACAGTCATTCTGTTTCCAGTTCTATTCATGTCTCACAGAACTTTGGGGAAGCAAAACAAAAGCTATCACAGTAACTGAGGTATTGACTAAATTGCATATTTTGCCAAATAGAAGATTAGCTCAATTTTACTTTTAGATAGTGGTGGAAGAATGGAGCTCACAGCTGAGTTCTCATAGGAACTGTATTAGGAACAGGAAATGATCATTTATTTTGTCCAGAATATCACAAAGTGATACTGCTATGATCTAAACTGTAAAGAAGATTGTACATTTTTTAATAAAAAGAAAATCTTAATTATGAAACAGCTCAATTTAGTCTAATAGAAAGCTATTTCTGCTAGGATTATTGAATTGGATCCAGGCACTATAGGTGAAAGAAATACAGTCATTAGTGGTGATCTGGAATTGTTTGATGCCATTGCAGTGTTCCAGGCAGAATCAGCCTGGAAAATGACTGCTGTCTGAGCTGCCCCTTCAAAAATCCAGAACTTCTGAGGGAGCAGTCCAGACAGAGGGAATAGTGGGTATGACAAACACCTTTAAAAGAAAGGTGTGGATCAAACCCACTATCAAATTATTTCGCTACAAACAGGGTTTTCCTGCTTTGTGGTGAATGCAATCACTTTTCCGTGGGATGTCATCTGGAGGCCCCACTTGAATAAGTGAGAGCTCCCACTTTTAAAGGGCTGTCTAGATGCACCCTCTGTCAAGACAACATTTCCCTGATGAGTAGAAAAGCAAATCACAAAACAGAAATTCATCTTATGCTGGATAGGGTTGCATTATACTTGAAGATGTTGATTCACAGCGTAAGCGTATTCCTGGATTCAACCCTCAACCTGGCACAGTTAACTCTGGTATACCAGATGTGCCCATTTCTAGATATGTTTGACTTCACCACAGTGTCTCATGCCTTGGTTACATCCTGTTTTGATTGCTGTGAGATACACACACACACACACACACACACCTTTGGAGGTATTCTCTTCATTTGGAGAGTGTTTGGAAATGTCAAACCAAGAAGCTGAAGCAAAATAGTTGACAAAGATTGGTTAGAGGGAGTACATAACTGGTTACAGAGATTTTATTTGTCGTGTCAGGACAACCAGTCAAATTATATTACATTTCTAACAGAACAAAGCAAACAAACAGACAAAATACAAAATTTGTGAGTTTGGTAGTTGATTAAATGTCCTTTGACCAGTATCTGGCCACTTGGAGTGCTTCTGGTGTTGCTGCAAGAAGGTCCTCCATTGTGCATGTGGCGGGGCTCAGGTTGCATTGCAGCAGGTGGTCAGTGGTTTGCTCTTCTCCACACTCGCAAGTCGAGGATTCCACTTTGTAGCCCCATTTCTGAAGGTTGGCTACTGGTTACAGAGATCACAAAACATAATGGTCTCTCTCCAGACACAATGCAAAGTGCTAATTATGTCCCATAAAGTGTAGGCTATATAAAAGACCACATTCCTCTCTATAAACCAGGCTTTGAGATCAATGGAGAAGACCCTCATCTTAGTCCAACTGCCTTTAGAGCAGTGGTTCTCAACCTGTGAGTCCCCAGGTATTTTGGCCTACAGTTTACCAGCTGTTAGGATTTCTGGGAGTTGAGGGCCAAAACACCTGGGGACCCACAGGTTGAAAACCACTGCTTTAGAGGAACATTTGATGAGGAGTCAAAGCATAGTCTTTTCCATAGACTCCTTATCAAAGCTCCTCGTAAGAAAGACTATACTAATGGCTTCATATTCTTGCTCAGTTCAGAGCACTTCTCTAGTCAACATAACACAAAATCTATCAATATTTGACGTCTTCAGACAGACATTAGCTAACTGATTATTTGGAATAGACCAATGTTTTTAAAGAGATGGAATTAGCTTTTTCTTAATCATTTTTTGTGAGAGACACATTTTAAACTGTTCTAAAAATTAATAAATGCTCTTAAATATTGCATTATAATATTCATTGTATTTGTATATTTAGTTTTAGTTTAATTGTTAGTTTTTTGTTTTGCTTTTAAAAAATATATGTCAGAAGATGCATTGCAAAAATAAAAGGAAGAATATAAATGCAAAGATTTTTTTTTAAAAAAAATCATTTTGAACATCCCTTAGCCTGCTTGCTTCAGGTCCTTATCCTTTTTTCTTTCTTTCCTGAGAGTCCTTTCACACCACAGTTGAAGCACTACGATTCCACTAAAAGCTATGCCAGCGACCTGCAGACTACTGGAATTCATGGTTTATGGAAAGCTATTTGGAATAACTATTCAGTGATTTATCATAACTTTGAGAACGTAACTGCAGTAGCAAGTTGGAAGTGACCAGGCCTCAGTGACTGAGCATATGCTTTGCACACAGTAAATTCTAAGTTCATATTCTGTCACCTCCAATTAAAAATGATAAAATACTAATTGTGTTTGAAATCATTTTTAAAATTTTGGAGCATTTGGCTTGTTGCAGTACAATGATTGATGTTTTTTTTTCCATGTCAGAAGCAACTTGAGGAACAGCAAGTCGCTTCTGGTGTGCGAGAATTGGCCATCTGCAAGGACATTGCCGAGGGGACGCCCGAATGATTGATGTTTTACTATCCTGTGGGAGGCACTCTCATGTCCCCACATGAGAAGCTAGAACTTGACAGACGGGAGGTTACCCCGCTCCTCTGATTTGAACCACCAACCTGAACCACCAACCTGTCTTCGGACTGTGCTTGGTCTGGAACCTCCCCCATGGCCACTCCTGGGAGTGCACGACTCCAGTTGTGCCCGCAGGTTCATTGGAACACACAAGTCCCCTCACCACGACAAGGTGACAGTCCATCGAGGGGACCAAATGCAGCACCTAAACACGAATCAAGGAACATGAAAAGCACTGCAGACTTCTTCAACCAGAGAAGTCAGCCATAGCAGAGCACTTGATGAACCAACATGGACCTAATATATTATTTGAGAATGCAGAAATGCTGGATCACTCTAACAACTACCATGCCAGGATACACAGAGAAGCCATTGAAATCAACAAGCATGTGGACAATTTCAACAGAAAGGAAGAAACCATGAAAATGAGCAAAATTTGGCTACCTCTGTCCTGATAAGACAGAGGTCCTCCTGGTCGATGGTAAACCAGATCGAGGTATACGGTGGCAACCAGTGCTGGATGGGGTTGCACTCCCGCTGAAGTCACAGGTCCGCAAACTGGATGTCCTCCTGGACTCATCACTTACGTTTGAAGCTCAGGCGTCAGTGGTGACTGACAGGGCCTTTGCACAATTGAGACTTGTGCACCGTACCTCATGAAGGCGGATCTGGCCGAGGTGATCCATGCCTTAGTCACCTCTAGATTGGACTACTGTAATGCACTCTACGTGGGGCTGTCCTTAAAAATGGTCTGGAAATTCCAGTTGGTACAGCGGGCAGCGGCCAGGCTGTTAACTGGTGCTCCTTACAGGGAGAGGTCAACCCTCCTGTTTAAGGAGCTCCATTGGCTGCCATTCATTTTCCGGGCCCAATTCAAGGTGCAGCTGCTTACCTACAAAGCCCTAAACGGTTTGGGACCCATCTACCTCAGTGATTGCATTTCTGTATACGAACCCACACGATCTCTTCATTCATCTGGAGAGGCCCTGCTCATGATCCCACCTGCTTCACAGACGCGATTGGTGGGAACGAGGGACAGGGCCTTTTTGGTGGTGGCCCCACGACTCTGGAACTCCCTCCCTAAGGACATCAGGCAGGCCCCAACATTGGCAGTCTTCAGAAGGAGCTTGAAAACATGGGTGTTCCAGTGTGCCTTCCCAGAATAAGGAATCCTAAGCAATATGTCCTTAATGCACGTTATGAGAGATTTAGAATTGTCTGCACATCCACCTATCCCAAAACACTCCTCCTATCTCCCTTTGAACTTCCCAGCTTTTTAATTTTTAAATTTTCACATTTGGCCCTGCCTCATGTTTTTAAATGTGTTGTGTTATTTTTGTATAGTTTTGCCTCTTATGGGTTATATATTGTTTTGCTTTTGTTGTTTTTATGATGTTATTGGGCTTGGCCTCTTGTAAGCTGCACCGAGTCCTGCGGGAGATGGTAGCGGGGTATAAGAACAATAAATAATAATAATACCAGTTTTTAAAAAACCCAAAAATTATAACAATAAATGAAGAACAAAACTCAAACACAGGGGAACTCCAGACAAGAAACAATCAGGAACACCTAATCACCTCTGTAACAAAGGATTCTCCCAGAGAGCAACAAGCCACACCTAAAAACTGTCAGTCCATCAAATGCTAATCAAGGTGGCCAGTTTAAACGTTCACACCTAGTTCCAACAGACAAGAGTTCTTTTTCCCACCCTGGACTTTCCACAGATATATAAACCCAATGTTTCTGGTTTCCAACAGACCCATAACCTCTGAGGATGCCTGCCACAGATGCAGGTGAAATGTCAAGAGAAAATGCTTCTAGAAAATGGCCATACAGCCCAAAAACCCTACAACAACCCAGTGGTTTCTATTTGGTCTAGGTGACCAGATAATCCTGATCTGTTGGAAGCTGTGCCTTAGAGGAAACATGGCTGCTTTAAATGAACACAGAGACAAAAGAAAAAACCTCTTGATTTTCCTTTAAAAAATTGCTTGCTCTGTTCATGCCCTGTCCCTTTAAAAAGTAGAAAGCAAAATGATTGCTGTACCAAGAAATCTGAGGAGGTGACTTCCTGGTGCAGAAAGGTGAGCTTTCATTCAGGTTTAATGAGCATTCAAACAACTCAGTAAGCATTTATTCATGAATTTACTTTCCTGACCCTAAACATGACCTGGGTAGTGTTTAGATCCCCAATCCACATTTCTCTGAAATAAGCACCATCATTCACAAAGAAGCACATAAATCCATTTGAACCTGTGCTTGCAATAATATGCATATTTTGTAAAGCTGTGCACAAAAACCTTTATTCAATAGAAAACATGTCTGAAAAAATACTTGGAGAAGTGTATGCAATATGAGCATGCAAATTCCTTAGAAAAATGCATGAATTTGGAGGAAATGTGCAGGCATAGAAAATAAACAACATATTTACTATCAAATGTCAAGAGGGAAGCAAATGAACTTTAAAAATGAGAATCTTAGCAAAATTGAATTTGTCCATATGTGTTAAGTGAAATCATGTCCAAAGATGCTCTCAGTTTCTAATATTTTAGAACTGACTTGTCATCCAAGTAGAGGGAACTTACAAGCTTCAGAGTATTAGCTAATGTCATATTAATTGTGATTTGTGAGCTATTATCCCTTACTGCAGGTTTCATATCCCTTAATTCCAAATTACATCTAGTGGAAGATAATAGACTATAATTATAATCTTGCCATGTATTGTTAGAACTGGTAGATTACTGTATTTAATAGGATGAAACATCACTAATGGAAACTAATGCCAGGCAAAGTGTCCAACAGCAGATTGTGTCTTACTGCATTTGATGAAACAAGTTGAAAAGTTATTTTGAATTTTCCCACATTCCAAATAATATCATGGCAGCAACAGATCATATATTTGAAATCATTTTATAAGTTCTGATCTAGTTATACAAAGAAAACTGCAGGACACCCAACACGCAAAGGGTTCTTTATACATTACTGTGCAAAATACATGGCATTACATTAAGATCACACAGTACAGAATTCCTTCTTGTACTACACAGAGCTGGTCTCACCATAAAGATACATGAAGAAGTTGCTTCAGGCAGAAAATTCCTGAGAGGAATCCACACTCTTATGTTCTTGCCTCCAACTTTGTGTGCCATTGAAAGTGACTGTGGGAAAGGCAGTCATAGTGACTTTTCATGTGCAAAGTTAACACGATTGATACAATATGTTTCATGCATATGTCTGCAGGGACCCCATAAGGCATAGTGTTCTTTTCACAGATAAATGAGCCACAGGAAAAAGTGGCTGAAATATATAGACCTTGAAGACAAGGGTGGTAGAATTCAGCACAAAACTTGTAACTAAAAGACTTCATCTGGCTCTACATCCCTTTGCCACTGAAGTTGTGAGAAGACAAAATTGAAAAGCTAATGTCTACATTTGTAGTGTGCCTCCTTCACTCCTTGAATTCAAAATTGATTGAGATCAGATGTCCTCTATCTTGTAAAAAAGGACAACTTTTCCTGAATTTGTTAGACTGTTATTTTCTACTGTATGTTTTTTTCTGCCCCAATTCTTCTTACAGTAAATTGGCATTATTGGAACATGGCTATACAACCCCAAAAACTGCACAGCAAGCCAGTAAATTGTCAATTTAGATGATCTAGATTGCTTACAAATAAATCTGTGCACAGATCCATTTTTCAAAATGAGCTCCAGTTGCTTTGGCTCTTTTGGTACTTTCAGCCAGTCATAAGGCCACTGGTGCCACCACCATTTTTTTTCCAGCTGCAACAGACCATGCAGCTGCTGACCATGGCTGCTTTTGGTTTCATTCAGCTAAACATGGAATGGGGAGAGGCAGCCATGCACCTGTATGGGGTTTTCCCTGTAAGCCTTGCCTGTTGAGCCAAACAGAACAGAAGAAAGCCATAACATGTCTTTTAGCCAAGCTTGGCCTCCATTTTTTCTGTTGCGAGCATGCTCCTGAGAGATACAGATCATGCTCTAGTCTGCTAGTGATCTAAATTCTCAGTGCTGATTGCAGCTCTGCATTGCTTGCCTTGTTTTTTTGACTCAAATAGGAGTTTCTACACACCTAAGAAACTGCCCTTCACACGACACAAACTTAAAATATGGAGTAGAGGTATCTTGTAAATTCTAAAGCCACAATAAAATGAGGAGGTAATTTATATCTTTTTAAAAGAATGCTCCTTCAGGTGGTGTGGCTCCCATTGAAGTCATTGTTTTAAAAGTTGTCTTATTGCAGCCTTATTGAAAGGATGTTGAGGGGAAATGATGCCAGAAAAGGTGGTTTCTTAAGTCTGATGCTTTAAACCCGGGTATCATTGAATAATATAAAAAAAAAGGATTCCAGAAAGGGTGATTTATTAAGTCTGATGCCGTAACCCAGGTCTAGTTGAAAGATTTGAAAAGAAACAATGCCAGAAAAATCAGAATTTTGTCTGCCCTAATCCAGGAGGCTCCCAAAACATGGATCAGGGGGACACTGAAATCCAGACACCAAAAACAACATGGGGTTAAGCTAAATTGCACACCTCTACTAACAAATATGTCCAGCTACCAGCATAATGGACACATACAAGTGGCCCAACTGCATTACTTTTTCTCCAAAGCTATATAAGAGTGCTAGAAAACTATCCAGATGAAAATCTTGAAGAGGCACAGGTATGCACACGGGAAAATTGGAAGAGAAGATATTTTGGTATAGCTAGAAGTCCACTCATATGATATTGGCAATAAACCCACCCCCTCCCTTTCTATTATTTCCAGTAATTTTTGTTTCCAAAACTCAATATCACAATTTCAAATGGTTGCCATATCAAGATGTCAATTCTAATGGAAATTCTGATACACATGTATGTTCAAATGCTATAGTGGGACATCTTTGCTGACTGAATCTGAAGTTAAAATGGCAGTAATTCTATCCATTTTCTTCTAAACCATTTTCCCACCCAGAAATGACACTAAGGTGACTTACAATTAAATCCCACTCTCTTTTTAGAAAAACAGTAATTAATTACTTTGAAAATTAATAATGATTTTCACATGTATGATTCATATTATACATTTGCCTTAGTCCATTATTTTAAAAAGTGCCCTATTCAAATTAAGGGATTTTCCCCCCTTTGGGCACAATCATTAAACTACTGTTAGTTGATATTATTTCTTTCTCTGCCGTATGCTTTGCTGGGGAAAGAAATATCTGCTTCTGGAGGGAACAGGAAAGTATAATATGAGGGGACACATTGTTTATATGTATTTAAAGGTTATCACATCCTATTCACTATATTGATAGCCTCAACTGACATTTCCCTGCTCTTCTCAAACGATGCATGTCTTGTTCATTGTGCTATGCAGAGTCAGCTGTCAGGCAGTGCATCAGGGGACTAAAACCTATTTTCTTTTGCTGTTTTGTTTGCACTTCCACTAAAAAGCTTTTGGATTGTTGGGTTTCTTTACAGAAGAGGGACTAATGCACAACTCAAGGTGCAAACCTCTTATCTGACTAATGAATTTGAAAGCAAGTGATTCACCATTTCAGTGCCAACCAAGGTTATCAATTATCAAGAAAAAGCATCATCTTCCCCACACTTTTTTCCATAAAATTCATAAAACCCATACTTTCTGGTTGGTGGGCTATGCAAGTTTTCAATAATCACTTTGTGATCTTGGGATGAAAGTCAGTAAACTGTTTAGAACAGGAGAAAAATATTATTTAAGCATTAATTTTAAAACCTTGTGTTTAATAGTTTAACAGACTAATGTAAATAGTGTTTCTGTTTATATCATTTTTAGGGGGGAAATAGCTTTTAAACTGTTATTTATTAATGTTTATATAATTATGTATTTTAATTGTATTAAGTGATAATTGTTTATTGGTTTCTATTGTCTATTGCTTGTTTTATTTTTTGTACCTGTTGATTGTTGTAAATTGCCCTGAGTACCTTCGGGGAGAGAGTGGGATGAATAAAAAAAATTGTTGTTGTTATTGTTATTGACTCCATTTAAACTAAATATTGAGGACAACATTTACAGTGTATGGGTTTCAGAGAGCATCTCTAAAAGTATATTTAGGATTTGTGACAGAGAAAGGGGAAGCAATATGTAGTAGTGGAATCAATTTTAGATACATTTAAAAGAAGAGTAGATAAATTAATGGAATATATATCTGATAATAATTGGTAGACATTATGGCCAAATTCAACCTTCAGATTTGCTTGTAAATAGGAATTTCAGAGAAAACTATTATTTTTTAACTCTGGTTTTGTAGACATTTAGTTGTCCTTTATAGGAAACAGGATACTGGATTTCATAATATTTAATGTTAATAAAATTCTTCTTCTGCAAGAATACCATTATTAATTTAAATGGCATGAATTTAACATTACCCACTTGTTCCTGTGCATGGATCTGTTTTGAAAAATGGGATCTGGCTGATTCAGCCAGCCATCACGGCACAGGTTCCGCCACCATTTTTTTCCCAGTCACAACAGACCACATGGCTGCCAAAAACAACGGCTTTTGGTTTCTTTTGGCTACACATGGAATGCGAAGAGGTAGCTGTAGGTGGGCATATGGGTTTCCCTGTGAGTCTAGCCTGTTGAACCAATCAGAAGAGAAGGAAGCCATGACATGTCTTTTAGCCAAGCTGAGCTTCCATTTTTCTGTTGCAAGCAGGCTTCTGAGAGAGACAAAGTTCTGCATGGCTTGGCTTGTTTGTTTTTTTTTACTCAAATGGCAATAAATAAGCAGTTTATTTTCTACACACTTAAGATACCACCACAAATTATGCCCTTCACATGACACAGACTTCAAATGTGGGGTAAAGGTATATTACCATTTCTAAAGCCAATATGAAAGGAGGGGTAATATATATATATATATATATATATATATATATATATTAGGGCTGGGCAACCACGGAAAAATTTGTTTCTAAACTCGTTTTTTGGGGTTTTTTGCGTTTCGATATTTAAAAGAATTCCGAAATTTTTCTTTAAAAAAATTCGATATTTACAAAATTTCGGAAATTACGAAACAATTATGAAACGATTTCGAAACAAATACGAATCGATTCATTAATGGCGGACGCGACCGCGCAATACGTTAAAAAACCTCCATTTGGGACAGGGGGAACTTTTGAAGCTTCCCTCTCCCTCTGTTGTTGACTGTTGGTGTGATATTTATAATTTTTTTCACTGATTAAACAAACAACAGCTATAAAACATGCCCCAGACATGCGGAAATAATAACGAAATGATTTCGAAACGATTTCGAAACGAATACGAAGCAATTACGAAACGAATTGAAAAATTCGTTTCGTTTTTTAGATGCTCCTGAATGGTTCAAAATCGCTTCGTTATAAAAAAATAACGAATTTTTAACGAATTACGAAATTACGAAACGAAACCGCCCAGCCCTAATATATATATATATATATATATATATATATATAAGAATGGCTAATGCTCCTTCAGGTGATGTGACTCCCATTGAAATAAGTGTTTAACTCAGCTTCATTGAAAGGATGTTGAGGGGAAACGATCCCAGAAAGAGTGTTTTCTTAAGTCTGATGCTTTAAATCCAGATCTTACTGAAGGATATAAGAAGAAACAATCCCAGAAAGGGGGTGGGGGGGGGATCTTAAACCTTATGCTTTTAATCCAGGTCTTATTGAAGGATATATTGAAGGATATAAGGAGAAATGATCCCAGAAAGGGGGTGTTTCTTAAGACTGATGGCCTAAAAATGTCAGAAAGGGAAGCCTTGTAAGTTTCCCATTGCTGTCAATGAACTGGATCTTCCTAGATCTTTTGGCTGCCAGATCGAAACACAGATTTTTTTGACTGAATTTGGAAGTCTCCTGAAAAACAGATCTGGGGTTCCACCGAAATTCTGATACCAAAAACAGAACGGTATAACTGAATTGCACAATGCTAGCATGTACTTGTTAGAAAGCTGTTTTTACAAAAGATAAATATAATGCCATGACAAAGCCATCCACAAGTGAACAGCAGTAGAAGAAGACCCAAAACATCTTTTCACCTTTGTTCATTTATTGATGGCTTCAGGATATCATTATATTCATTCTAATTTATTAACTGTTTGACTCAATATACCTCTCTGTGTTTTCCATAACTGTTTCTCATTGGCTACTTGTGTAGCTCTATTCAGGTAGTTGGCTCACATTTATTTTTTGTCTTTGTTTCCTGCATTGGTCTCTTTTGGTATTCTCAAGTGAGTAATAAGCAGAGGGGAGGACAATACTTTGTTCTTTGTAGTGAAAAATACAGTGTTGGGACCATTAAGAGATGGCACTGCTGCTCTAACTAGACCATTCTGAGTTGTTTGGCTGCTGTTGCTTTAAGCAACTTGCATCCATTCTATGGTCATCCACTATTGTTTGCATTAATTGTCAATCTGTTGATGAGACCTGAAAAGCAGCATTTTTCAACCATTAAAATTGTCAAATTAATGTATTATGTCTCTATGTTCTAAATCTAATTTCAACCAACCTAGACAGAACCTGTTGAAGGAATGGGATTTCCATAAAGGTAAAGGTAAAGGTTTCCCCTGACATTAAGTCTAGTCGTGTCCGACTCTGGGGGGTGGTGCTCATAACCATTTCTAAGCCAAAGAGCCGGCATTGTCCATAGACACCTCCAAGGTCATGTGGCCGGCATGACTGCATGGAACACTGTTATCTTCCTGCAGAAGTGGTACCTTCTGATCTACTCAAGCTGGGCCTAATAGCAGGAGCTTACCCTGCTCCCCGGATTTGAACCACCAAGCTTTCGGGCAGCAAGTTCAGCAGCTCAGTAGTTTAACCCGCTGCACCACCAGTTTATTTAAAAAATGTACTCTAGTTGGGATTAATAATTGTATTTAGGCCTGAATATTTTAGCATTTTTCTTTTCAAGTACTAGGAGTAAGATCTTCAGTTTGATTGGCCATTCTTCAATTCTTTAGTAATGGAATTGCTACATTGAGGAAGCAGTTACCATATTGAATAAACACCAGCACTATGCATCATTTATCTTCTCTTCTTTGGGACCAGAGCTACTGTGAATTTACACTTCAGCTCCTTCCACACAGCTGAATAAAATCCCACATTTTCTGCTCTGAACTGGAAAAATATGGCAGTGTGGACTCTGACAGACTTGATATTCTGGGTAATATAGCTGCGTGGAAGGGCCCTTACTCTATCATTATTCAAAGCTGCAGAATTAGTAGAAATCCCTTATACTCCAGAGGTGGAAACCTATGGCCCTTACAGTGTTGATAAATGTCTACTTCAATATACCTCATCATTGGCCAGGCTGTCTAGGGTTAATGGGATTTAGAGCATAGGAACATTGAAATGGCAACACATTTCCCAATCCTATCATACACAATTTGGTTTCAGATAACACTGACCCAAAACTACCTACTCGGATTGAGAGAATTTAGTAACATTAATTGTTCTCAAGGGTATTGTACTGAATTTATTCTTCTGATGAGCCTTCCCATATGCTGTGGATGTGTGAGTGCACACAAGATACTCTGTGGGGTTTAGCATTGCCATTTGACTGACAGTAATTCCTTTACAATGTACATTATGAAGTCCACATCCAGCAGTGTGCTACATTAAAGGTATACATGTTTGTGCTTGAGGCATGTGAAAGAGTAGATGACAGGCAGTGACATACAGACAAATCCATGTTTTATCAGGGCAGTCAGGATATTTGATATATGGACATAACACAGAATAAGACTGCAGTGGCAACCTTTGGCCTCTGGTAATAATAGAATGTGCTGAGGGACCTTTGTTAAAGAAGTGCACCATATTTATCATATTAAGCATTAACCAAGGATAATTCAACCTCACCTCCAAGGCTGTAAGAACCGTTCCTCTTTTTAAACACTAAGCTAAGGAAAGAGTATATAACAGCATGAAATCAGATTGCTTCCAAAATATAGAAGCAAGCTTTATTGTGTTAAAGTCAAACAGTGGCACATTAGGAATAAAATATATATCTTCTGAAAAATATCACAATAGTCTGAAACATAGCAGATAGATTAAATGACTTCACAAAATCTGAGGATTCAACTGTATTGGATGGCGTATCTTATTCTTTACATATTTCAGGGGAGATAATGAGAGGTAATATATAATAGAATAGAGCAGGAGGAGGCAGGATGGAATATAGTTAGATTGTATATTTGCTATGCATCAGATAAGATTGAAAGAACTTAGGTACCTTTCGACTAGACAAAATACAAAAGAGAAATAAGAGGAGTTGTGAAGAAATGCATATTGATCAAGGAGAAGCAGTGGCCAGATTACTGATAAACACATTCATTCTGTCTTTGGGATTCTACCATCAGCAGGAGGAGGAGGAGGAGGAGGAGGAGAACAAGAAGAAGAACAAGAAGAAGAACAAGAAGAAGAACAAGAAGAAGAACAAGAAGAAGAACAAGAAGAAGTGATAACATAATTGCACATTAATTCAGGGCCCCTCCACATACCATATAACCTAGAATATCAAGGCAGATAATTCATAATATCTGATTTGAACTTGATTACCTGAATCCACACTGCCATGTAATTTAGTCAAATGTAGATTTTATACAGTTACGTGGAAGGGACCTCAGAGGCTTACTGTATTCAAGCAAGGCATCATCCCAAGTAAGCATAAAATCCAACTTAGAGCCAGTTTAGATATGGGATCAATCCAGATCTAGTAGAAATAAAAGATTCAAAAATGTGTACCATAATCAACTTGTACAATAAAATCAAAATGACTAACATGTGCTATTTCACCACACATAAAATAATTATTCGACCTTGGCATTTCATACTGCTTTTGTCCTGGCACTGACTCCCTAATATCCTATAACACCTAGAGCAACTCCCACTCTCCAGAGTTGAGAAACAGTACCAAGGAAGAGCAAAAGCAACAGGACAATAGTGCATAGCAGGGATAGGTAGGCAATCAGGCAGCTTATCTCATCAGGATCTCTTCAGTTATTGATGATGAACATACAGCTTCAGTAGCTAGTTTTTAAAAAAATGTAACGATGAAATATGGAAATTATCTGAAGAACCCAAGAAGCTAACAGCAAGGACATCAAGCAGAAACGCCTTCATCACTTTCTGAATTTGCCTCACCAGGAAGGTCCAGCATTGCTATCCCTCAATTCCTATCTGAGACAGTCATCTCAGGAGGATACAACAATCAATGTTAATGAAACATGCTGAGAGGTCCAGCAGAATTAGGATGTTCATATTTCCCCTGACCAGTTCCCATCACAGGGCAACCACCAAGGTGATTAAACCTACCTCCTTTCTGGAGTCAAGACTGAAGCCAGATTGAAATGGATCGTGACAATTCGTTTTCCCTTTGAATGCTTGTAGTTGGAAAGCCACTGAAAGCTTGCACAAGAAAGGGAAATTTGCCCGTAATTCTCTAGCACTATGTAATCCAGTCTGCCTTGCCACTATGGGTCATTCATCAGTCCCTTAGCTCACTAGGCCAGTTTCCCTCTGGCTGCCTTCAAGTGCTGGGAAACAGAGGTCCAGTATGCATGTGATGGTTCTCACTTCTCTAAGGATCCTGTCCACATCCTTCAGCTGCACAAACAGAAACATATTAAATAGTACAGGATAAGCAGGCACCACGGTTACATCCATTGGATCTGTATCACAAGTGCAACATCCAAGTCAGAGCAGATTTCAGCAATTTTGTCTGCAAAGTAATTTTCACATTCCTCAAATGCAGATAGAACATAAAAAACTCCTGACTATATGAGACAGCCCACTGAACCACCTGAACATTTCCCAACCAAGTTTTAGTGAAGCATGCCTAGTGAGCTTTCTCATCTTTGAGGAGTCTTATTTTTCACTGACCTGGCATTACTTAAGAGCAAGGTGAGGTTTTGTGGGTGGTCTGGCTCACTCTCTGAGTTCTTCAAGCTGGCAGAGTGACTGGAAGGTGGTATGGGTATTAAACACCTTTCTCTCTTTCCTCTATAAGGGCATGTGACCCTGCAATTACCCTATCTCACTTTGCCTTGTATTGGTGCCCCAGGTTCTGACTATGTTGAATTAAAAACAAACAATAAAGGGCCAAAGAGACAACCAAAAAAATGAAAAAAGACAAGTTATAAGACATTAATACAACACTTAACATACAGTCAATAGATCTGTTGTTGTTTATTCTTTCAGTTGCTTCTGGTTCTTCATGACCTCATGGACCAGCCGCACCAGAGCTCCCTGTTGGCCGGCACCACCCCCACCTCCTTCAGAGTGAAGCCAGTCACTTCATGGATACCATCCATCCATCTTGCCCTTGGTCAGCCCCTCTTCCTTTTTCCTTCCATTTTCCCCAGCATCATTGTCTTCTCTAAGCTTTCCTGTCTTCTCATTATGTAGCTAAAGTACTTCATCTTTGCCTCTAATATCCTTCCCTCCAATGAGCAGGTGGCCTTTATTTCCTGAAATATGGACTGGTTGGATCTTCTTGCGGTCCAAGGCACTCTCAGAACTTTCCTCCCACACCACAGTTCAAAAGCATCTGTCTTCCTTTGCTCAACCTTCCTTATGGTCCAGCTCTCACATCCATAGGTTACTATGGGGAATACCATTGCTTTAACTATGCAGATCTTTGTTGCCAGTGTGATGTCTCTACTCTTCACTATTTTATCGAGATTGGTCATTGCTTGCCTCCCAAGGAGTAAACATCTTCTGATTTGCTGGCTGCAGTCTGTGTCTGTAGTAATCTTTGCACCTAGAAATACAAAGTCTGTCACTGCCTCCACGTTTTCTCCCTCTATTTGACAGTTATCAATCAGTCTCATTGCCATAATCTTGGGTTGTTTTTTTTTTTTTACTGTTTAACTGCAAACCAGCTTTTTCACTTTCTTGTTTCACCTCGATTAGGTCTATTTCCAATCAAACAGGCTGATTAGTTAGCTAGTCCATCAGTGCCCTGCTCCTACCGGGGGACTGCCTTGTAACCAATAATGAATGGATCTTCAATCCTCAGCTTCACAGATAGACCCCAGCAAGGCAAAGAAAAACTGCAGCAGTTAAATCTTAGAGTCACACTGGTGATTATCTAGAACTTTTTAGAGAGAACATTTTTTATACTGTAGCCCAAAAGGTAGGTAAAGCAGGAACGCTGAGATTAAAAGCTTTAAACTTCTGGGTTGTGTCTACTAGATATCTAATTCAGAATGTAAACAATAATAAACCATAAAAATGTTTATTTTTCAAAATGAAACAAAACTTAAAGCAAGATGGATAATTATATTTATTTTTTGTATACTTTTGCATTCTTTATATTTGAAAACTTTACTCCTCTGTTTTCTAATTGCAAAATCTTTTGTTGTGGGGGCGTCTTTTGGTGGAGCGTGGTTCAGCTGCATGATTTACAGTTTGATTCTTATGGTCCATGATTAAGTGAGCAATGGAAATTTTCCGTGGTGCCACCCTTCCTTGGACATGCTTATTTTGGTTAATGGTTAATCCAGTGCTGAATATAGTCCATAGTATTCAAATTTCAGTAAATTCTATTTAACTTCATTTAACTCTGGAAGAACAAGCACACAATGGTTCTGCCAACATCAGAAACAGAAAAATGTCAAATCAGTATTTAACATTAGGTTTTAAAAAGGTAAGAAAGGTTTTGGATGATGGCCCTTTTTTTGTAATAAAAATATTAATTTTGACATATCACAAGGATAGTATAAATCTCCATTTTATTCCTACTACTGAAGTAACGCACACAACTACACACATATCATACAGAGAAAGTCAAAGAGAAAGTAAATGGGAGATAATAAAGATCAGTTCTTTGTGTTCATAAGTAAAAAGAGGATAACATATTCTCTTAAACTTTGCAATGTACAACACTTGGGGTGAAAGACTGAGGATCAATCCCCTACTGAAATTAGCAGAGCAGTGTTGTGTCTAAAAGCCCATTCCTATGGTCTAGGCTTTTCTCTTACTTTAAGTGCTATTAGATTTAGAGTGCTTCTGAAATGAGAAGTGCATGTACTTCCATCAGAATACTGCAAGCAGATGTAGAAGGGCTAAATATTATTATTACAGTCAATCTTCAAAGTACAAAAGACTTCTGTCAATGATTTCATTTAGGCTCTGAAACATCTCTTATATTTTTCTGACCTGGTGAAGTTTTTAGCCTGCCTCAATTGCATAGATTAATATATGTACGCACACATGCCAGCTAATAATAATTATTATTGCTTCAGAAAAGCACAACCCCTTATGCACTATATAAGCTGCCAAAAAGTGTGAGGATATTTGTTCTGTAAGGGCGATGCAAATGAGGGCTTGGATTAGATAGCAGTTGGTTTTTATTTCTTTCCCCTTTCTTTTGAAAGTGCTCCCCCAGCCTAAGATGAACATATGTATGTAGTTTTGTTCTATCTCAACCTGCCTCCTTACTGTTTCAATCATTAAGGCTTCTTCTCACATTGTCCAACAGGAAAAAGCATCAAAACTGCAACAAAGGAGAAAAAATCCCTAACCTTGATTTTTCAGCTGGTATTTCTGAACTTGTAACCAAGTTACCATGGAGATGGCACCCAAATGAGCTGCAGATGCAATGCCCAACAAATACAAAATAAATAAATAAACTGAGATAAAATGAAGTGAAGTTTAAACTGGTCATGAAAAAATGTACCATGGCCATTTGCAGAACAAGATTGCATTTCAAATACAGCACTTAACATATGTTCAAGGTAAAAGCTCTCTCTCTTACACACACACTGTTCTTAAAAGATAACAGGGTTTTACTATTGGGATGTTTCAAACTATGAAATATTTGCTAAGGATATTGAGGAGAAACCATTGCCCCTTTCAGGCTTTTGACGTCTGAAAAATACCTTGATTATAAGTCTGACATGATTTTCACCAGGAAACATGCTTGTGTCAGAGTACATATTCATTGGATTAATATATATGCTGACTGGCTCCCAGAATGGGACCCAAAGCAGCATGTTATTTTTGTTATTAAATGCTATCAAGTTGACTTCGACTTATGAAAACTTCCAAGCCAACTCCACTCCCAACAACCCCATTCAGACCTTAGACACTCACAGACATGGTTTCCTTGATCAATTCTATTCACCTCTAATGGGATCTTTTGCCTTACATACTGCCTTGAGCCTTATGAAGCATTATTTATTTTTCTACTGAATTATGTCTTCTGAAGTTATGTTCAAAGTCTGAAAGTTTCAGTTTAGTCACTGGGGCTTCTTGGAAGGGTTCAAGCTTGATTTGCCAAGACCCATTCATTTATCTTTCAGATTGTCCAGGACAGGATTTCTTAATATTTTCCACATGGGATCCCTTTGGCCCAAGATATTTTTATGCAACCTCTGATATATAGGTATATAAAATAAGTATAAAAATCAAACATGTATTGATAACTGTTGTGTCAGCTCCACTAGCTGCTGATCCAGTTCTGAGCACAATTCAAAGTGCTGGTTTTGACCTACAAAACCCTTACGGTTCCAGCCCAGCGTACCTGTCCGAACGCATCTCCCTCTACGTCCCACCTCGGAGTTTGAAATCCTCGGGGGGGGGGGGGCTGCTCTCGGCCCCGCCTCTGTCACAAGTGAGATTGGTGGGGACAAGGAGCAGGGCCTTCTCAGAGGTGCCCCCTCACCTATGGAATTCACTCCCCAGGGAAATTAGATCAGTGACATCCCTCCTTTCCTTCATAAATAAATTAAAAACATGGATGTGGGACCAGGCGTTTGGGCAATCTGGCAGATAAATAAAGGACTGCGACGACAGATAGGAATAGACAATGTGGAACCAAGTATGGACTCTGAGTTGGCGAACACTGTGCTTGAGATTGGCTATTGACTGTGATGTATATTGTTGTTTTAATTGTTTAACTGTTTAACTGCTGTTTTATACGTTTATTGTACTATTGTGTAGGCAAAGAATTGTGCCATTTTGTAAGCCACCCTGAGTCCCCCCTTGGGGGTTGAGAAGGGCGGGGTAGAAGTATACGAAATAAAATAAATAAATAAATAAATAAATAACAAATCAGTATTTGCACAGCTTGTTAAATGGGTTGATTTTCCTTTCCAGTATAGTGGAATCATCTTCTGCAGAGTCAGCTCTAAACACTACACAATAGGTTCATATAAATGTTTAAAACACCCACTGGGTGATGGTTAGCAAGTCTTTACTGTTGCCCAATTTTTGAGCTAAGGGAACCCTATTTGAGATCAGAATCCAAAGTTAGAGAAGTAGTGGTCCAGGTTATCCTCAAGACTCTCCTCCAGCAGCCCATCTCAAATGAGATGCCTTCCAATTGGCTTTTTTCACTGTCAAATTTTCACATTCATACATAGAAACTGGAAATACATTAATATGAACAATATACAATAGTTTATATTTATGTTTGGGGATCTTGCTTAGTTTTTCATTCCATTCCAAGTCCTGGTCTTTTTCTGATGTCTTGTCTGCGGACTCTATTCTGATTAATGACTGAACTTAAAGTGAACTCAGGGTGACTTTTTTTCTGAAATTCTTTGTTCACTCCATAATCCAACATGTATGTGCAATACAATCCCTTGAGTATATAATAATAATAATAATAATAATAATAATAATAATAATATCTTTATTTATACCCCGCCACCATCTCCCCAACGGGGACTCAGACTGGCTTACATGAGGCCAAGCCCGAACAACAAATTACAATACAAAGAGATACAAATTGTGATAAAACAAACAACATAACATTAAAGTATAAAACATATAAGCATATAAACAATAAACACAAAACATTAAAAAAACAGTAAACCAAACATAATGTACATAAAATGATTTAAAACTCAGGGTGAGATAAAGGGGAAGAACTATTTGTAAGGGGGAATATGCAATTTCTCCTGCCTGTGTCTTTTGCAAATTATAAATAACTTATACTTAGTGATATTAAATGTGGGAATTGAAGGAGACAAATATGGTGAATTCACTTTCACATCTGACATGGGATTATCAGCGATATCTAATGGTATCATAATTTGTTAAATTAGTCTCAATTTTCAGAGTATCTGTATGCACTGAAAGTGGTCATTTACATCTAATGGTGGTCTTAAATCTTGAGACACAGGGTCTGTTTGCAGAGTTTGAACCTGGAATCACATTTCAAGCAGATTTCTGTTGAGTCTCAGATATGAATTTATAAATAAAATTTCTGGCTAAAACTGATTTTTATGCCTCAAGGTTTTTAAACCCCACTAATCCTTGGCAATCCATTCCAATCAAGGTAGAAACAACAACAACAACAACAACAACAACAACAACAACTTTGTTTTTGTTCCCTGCCTCCGACTCCCAAAAGGGACTCGGGGCGGCTAGCATGGGGACAAGCTTGAACAACATGATTAAAAACAGCACATTTATATATAGAATGGCAACATAAAACAGAAAAAATTAGTTGATGAGGAAATCCTAAACTTTTGATTCTCATGGCTATCTTCCACTCCACTTTCTTGTTCTGTGGGGTCATCTTCAAATGAATCTGTCATTTCTTTTCTATATTTGTTCACTGTATTGCTTCCAATGGCTTTTTATTTCTTCTTGATCAAGCAGGGTAGTCTAGCTGATTAAAACACATTCCTCTACCACCCACAGTTTAAATTCCTCTTTGAATCCTCAGATCTTGTGCAGACGTGTCTTGTTCTTCCTTTTTCATGTTTTTCTATTTATTTTCATTTATTTTATAGTAAGTTTTGCAAATCATTCCATGCAAATCATTGAATAGTTGTATTAGGGGATCTGACCCTATTTCTGTCTCCTACTTTGCTTCTTCTGTGTGATTAATTGCTTCAAGAGTTTCATCTGTCATCCAGAAGAACTTTTCTTTTTCTTTGTCTTTTTGCATTCCTACAAAGCAAGAACACTAGCTTCAGTCCAGAGTTCATCTGATTCTTAGTCAATTAGGCATGATAGTGCAGATCAATTTTTTCATTATCTTTAAATTATAAAGGGATGTTATTCAGGTTATATTTGGCAAAGCAATTGATTTAGTGTTCTTCTTTGGTTTAATTTTTTAATGTTAGCAGCTTATGGTCTGTGCCATAAATAATAATAGTAATAATAATAATAATAATAATTTCTTACCCGCCTCTCTTTGTGGCTTTGTGGCATTAAAGAAAGGGAAAATTACTCACAGCGAGGGCATAGAGATGCCAAATGGACAAACCATATAATGCAATCAGCCTGAAGCCTGTAAATATCTCTGCATACTACAGCTGGACAATATCAAGCATGGGCATGTTAAAAATGTGGTCAGCAAAGAATATAGCCAAAGAGTCAGAAAGGTTTTGAAGAGCAAATTAAATGGCGGAAATACGATCAAGGCTATCAACAACTGGGCCATCCCCATCATTAGATACACTCCTGGAATTGTGTACTGGACACAAGCAGAGCTGGATAATCTGGACAGAAAAACAAGAAAACTGATGACAATCCACTACTCATTACACCTGTCAATAGACTTTACCTTCCCAGAAAATCAGGAGGCAGAGGGCTTCTGCAAGTGAAACAAACGGTAGAAGAAGAGAAACATGCACTGGCAGATTATGTGAAAGGCAGTCAAGAACCAACATTGAGGGAAGTCAATAGTAGTAAACTGCTTAAAATGCAAAAGACAAAGAGGGAATACTGTAAAAACACAATCCAAAGCAGAAGAGAAAACTGGTAAAAGAAGGCACTCCATGGACAGTTCCTGGGAAAAAATTGAGAGCCAAATTGACAAAGAAAAAACATGGCTATGGCTCACAAATGGAACTTTGAAAAAGGAGATGGAGGGCCTGATCAAAGGAGGGCCGTCAAAGCCAAAAGTGAAAAGTCGACAATAGATCCCAAATGTAGACTCTGCAAGGAAGCAGATGAAACAATAGATCACATCCTCAGCTGCTGCAAGAAGATCGCGCAGACAGACTACAAGCAGAGACATAACACCATTGCTCAGATGATTCATTGGAACGTGTGCCACAGAATACCATCTGCCTGCAATAAAGAACTGGTGGGATCACAAGCCAGAAAAAGTTACAGAGAATGAACACGTCAAGGTACTCTCGGACTTCTGAATTCAGACAGACAGGGTCTTGGGGCACAATACTCTTGACCTCACAATCATGTTAAAAAAAAAGTATGGATTGTCAATGTTTAAATCCCAGGTGATATCAGGATTGAAGAGAAACAAATGGAAATGCTGACACAATATGAGGATTTAAATATCAAACTGCAAAGACTCTGGAACAAACCAGTCAAGGTGGTCCCAGTGGTGATCGGCACACTGGGTGCAGTGCCTAAAGACTTAAACACAATCGGCGCTGACAAAATTACCATCTGCCAGCTGCAGAAAGCCACCTTACTAGGATCTGCACACATCATTTGCCGATACATCAGACAGTCCTAGACACTTGGGAAGTGTCCGATGTGTGATCCAATACAACAGCCAGCAGAGTGTCTGCTGTGGACTCATCTTGTGTTTCAAATAATAATAATTTTATTTCTTCCCCGCCTCTCTTTGTGGCTTGAGGTGGGTTGCAGAATAATTGCAACACATAAACATTGTAAAAATAACACAAATGCACATATTAAAATGTATTTCTATAAAGATACATATTAATACATATTTCTATAAAATACATATTAAAATACACAAACCAAAGAAATAATAACCCCAAGTCTAAAGTTTAGGGCAGGGTGTATGGGGGTAAATGACCTTGGCAGGCTGCATCCAGCCCATAGGTCTTAGTTTGGGGACCCCTCTTCTAGACCATGGTGTTCTGAAGAAAGTTTAACTACATCCAGAAATGTTGGAGGTTCACTGAGTACACTATATGAAATGTTTGCTTCCTTCAACACAGTTGGTGATAGACCTATGATACACAGGATGAAACCAATTATGTGTTTATATTCATGTGCAATCCCAATCAAGTGTAATTATAAAACGTTGGTACTGGTTTTACAACACCTTACATAACCTACACAGAGGTGATATTTTGCTCATCTGAATAAATTCCCACTATAGCAGAGGAAGTATTCATGAGCTAAGAACAGATAGCAAGGTACGATTTACCTCAGTTTGAACTTACACTCAGCTGCAAATCTAGTTTTGAAGATGGAACCACAAATGCAAAATATATAGACTGAAAATTTATATACAAGGAACATCAGGATAGCCATTACATTGCTTCACAAACAGAAGAGCATCTCACAAGCAAAATGTTCCATAAAAATAAGTTTTATTACCTATTGTAAAAGGTGAAGCAAATGGACTTCAGAAGGATACATGTAAGTAAAGTAAGTAAATTACTGTGACAAAGTGTAGTTTCTGTGGATGTTATCCAGCTATAGTCGTCTCCGGTTGTCTCCGGTTGCTTCTGGGTTGAGAGAATCGGCCGTCTACGAAGACGTTGCCCAGGGGACGCCCGGATGTCTTGCAATCCTGCGAGGAGGCTTCTCTCATGTCCCCCGAGATAATGTCCACACGAGATAAGAAATGTGACGTGCTGTGTGTCCAAGAAACACACAGGGATGAACGACAGAAACGACCCAAAGTTCCAGGAATGATCCTAGTAGCAGAAAGACCACATGCGCAGTATGGAAGTGCTGTCTTTGTCAAACCAGGCCTCCAAGTCAGCAGTGCCCACAACACTGAAGAAAACAATATCGAGGTTATAACAGTAGAGCTTAATAACATCACCATCACCTCTGTGTACAAACCCCCAAATGAAGATTTCTGCTTCTCCTCCCCCGAGAACTTTGACAGGCACCAAAGGGCGGTAGTAATTGGTGACTTCAACAGCCATAGCCATGTATGGGGCTACGCCCAAGAGGACAGAAATGGAGAGGCTGTCCTGTCCTGGTCTGAACTGCACAAACTATCACTCATCCATGATAGCAAGCTCCCACCATCCTACAACAGCGGGAGATGGCACCGAGGTTATAACCCAGACCTCTTATTTGTGAGCGACAGCATCGTACAGCAATGCACCAAATCAGTGGGACCACCAATCCCAAACACACAGCACCGACCAATAATATGCCAACTGTTCCCAACAATAAGGCCTCAGGAAGTTCGATTTAAACGAAGATACAACTTCAGAAAGGCAGATTGGACTAAATTCTCAGACATGTTAGACGACATGATCACATCGGTCGCGCCAGTCCCTGAGGAATACGAACATTTTATTGAAATAGTGAAAACCTGCTCACGGGCCTCCATACCGAGAGGCTGCAGAACCCACTACCTCCAGGGCATTACTCCTGAAACAGCTGCCTTGTTGGAAAACTATTACAGGCTCCACAACAAAGACCCATTCAGTGAGCAGACTCTTCAGGCAGCGCAGAGCATTGTGTCCTCCATCTCTGAAGCCAAGAAAGAACAGTGGATCAAGTTGATCACAGAGGTCGACATGGGCAGGAGCAGCCAGAAGGCGTGGAGGCTGCTGAGACGGCTGAGCAACGATCCCTCACAAACTAATACCCATGCCAACATAAAGGCAGATCAGATAGCACACCAACTCTTGAAGAATGGGAAACCCAACCTTGCCACCAAAGTAGGAAAGAAACCAATAGCCAGACAACCAGAGATTGAGAACAACAACCTCCATGAACCCTTTACATCTACTGAATTGGACATGGCTCTCAACAAATGTAAGAATGGCAAAGCAGCTGGCTTGGATGATCTACGGATGGAACAAATCAAGAACTTTGGTCCAAAAGCAAGGCGCTGGCTGCTGGAGCTGATGAACAACTGCACTGCATCCTGTCAGATCCCCAAAATCTGGAGGAAAGCAAGAGTCATCGCCATCTTGAAGCCAGGCAAAGACCGTAATGACCCAAAAAGCTACAGACCAATCTCCCTGTTGTGCCACCTCTACAAAGTTCTGGAGAGACTTATTTTGCATAGAATTATGGAAAATATAGACCCCTGTCTGATCCCACAGCAAGCTGGCTTCAGAAAAGGCAAAAGCTGCACATCGCAAGTGCTGAACCTGACCCAGCACATAGAAGATGGCTTTGAAAGGCAGCAGATCACAGGAGCTGTCTTCATAGACTTGTCAGCAGCCTATGATACTGTGAACCACCGCCTCCTCCTGAGAAAAATGTATAATATCACAAAGGACTACCACCTCACCTGCCTCATAGGAAACCTGCTACAAAACAGGAGCTTTTTTGTTGAGTTCCAGGGCCAGAGAAGCAGATGGCGGAAACAGAAGAACGGCCTGCCTCAGGGGAGCGTGCTTGCTCCATCCATGTTCAACATCTACACAAATGACCAGCCACTGCCAGAAGGGACAGAGAGTTTCATCTATGCTGACGATCGTGCCATTACTGCTCAAGCAGGGAGCTTTGAGATGGTAGAACAGAAGCTCTCCGAAGCTCTAGGTGCTCTTACTGCCTATTACAGGGAAAACCATCTGATCCCTAATCCATCTAAAACACAGACATGCGCCTTTCACCTTAAGAACAGACAAGCATCCCGAGCTCTGAGGATTACCTGGGAAGGAATCCCACTGGAGCATTGCAGCGCACCCAAATACCTGGGAGTCACTTTGGACCGTGCTCTGACCTACAAGAAGCACTGCCTGAACATCAAACAAAAAGTGGGCGCTAGAAACAACATCATACGAAAGCTGACTGGCACAACCTGGGGATCACAACCAGACACAGTGAAGACATCTGCCCTTGCGCTATGCTACTCTGCTGCTGAGTATGCATGCCCAGTGTGGAACACATCTCATCACACTAAAACAGTGGATGTGGCTCTTAATGAGACATGCCGCATTATCACGGGGTGTCTGCGACCCACACCACTGGAGAAATTACACTGCTTAGCCGGTATTGCACCACCTGACATCCGCCGGGAAGTAGCAGCCAATAGTGAAAGGACCAAGGCAGAGACATCTCCAGCTCATCCCCTGTTTGGGTATCAGCCAGCACGTCAACGACTTAAATCAAGACATAGTTTTCTTAGAACTACAGAGACACTCGCTGGAACACCCCAGCAAGCGAGAGTCCAAAAGTGGCAGGCCCAAACCCAGCACCTCAATTCATGGGTGATACCAGATGAGAGACTCCCCCCTGGGCACTCAGAAGACTGGGCGACTTGGAAGGCGCTGAACAGATTGCGCTCTGGCACCACGAGATGCAGAGCCAATCTTAAGAAATGGGGCTACAGGGTGGAATCCTCAGCATGCGAGTGCGGAGAAGAACAAACCACTGACCACCTGCTGCAATGCACCCTGAGCCCTGCCACATGCACGATGGAGGACCTTCTTGCAGCAACCCCAGAGGCACTCCAAGTGGCCAGATACTGGTCAAAGGACATTTAACCAAATACCAAATTTACAAAATCTGTGTGGTTTTTTTTCTTTTTCTTTTTCTTTTTAATCTCTGTGCTTGTTTTGCTCTGTTCGAATTGTAATACAATGGTTGCTGATGACACGATAAATAATCCAGCTATAGATATTGAAACATTCTTTATTATGGAATGATGCAAATAACCTTTTTTTTTTCCTTTCTAGTTATGGTTAAAACACATTCTCCCAAGCTGTATGGAAATATACTAATTTGTAACTTTCAAAACTAACACCTTTATGCTTCAGAGATACATAATTTAGTAACAAACAGACAGTCTGAATTTTTATCAGGTTTTAAAAATGTGTACAATGGCCTCTAGACTTCAAATGAGCTATGGAAGCTCCCTTGCTGTTCTTTTCCATTCTGAAATTTACGGAATCAAATTACCACTTTCTCAAATCTTCAAGGAAAACGTGCAAATCAAAACAGTGAGCTATGCCCTAACAAACCTGGTGAATACAGCATCCCAGTTTAACACAGCATGGCTGACTACAGTATTTCATTTGATTGAGAATGGAAAACTTTTAGATCTATTGCTAAGATTGTATGAATCTGTCAAGCTTGGTCCTGTGAAGATTACCATTTTCACACTGCAAAGTTTGCTCTGATTCAAGTTCACATAAAATGTAAGCTTATCCCTACCACCACTACCATCACACACACAATTTTATGCATGTTCAAATTTGTGTGCATTTTCTCATTACATTTCAAATGCATGCATTTTGTTCATGGCATTCAACTATGTTTGTGTACTTTTAGAAAATGCAAGTATTATTCCATGACAATTTTCCAAAATGTGAACTTTGCAAGTGGGAAATGGAAAGAAAGGAACTTAATAGTAGCAGTTAAAATAAATCTGGAAATATGATTATTTATCAACATTCAGAGCTGCAAAAAGGAAAATGCATGCATGCTAACATAAAATGGGAAGTAGGTAAGTGGGTTGTTTGTCCAGACTTGTCAATCAAAGAATTAGTCAAACTTCCCCTGTCATTCATCCTGGACATCTCCTGGGTAAAGTGAATTTTATTCTTAGATCACTAACTGAAGTGACCAGCAAAAGCCAACCCTTAAAGCAAAAGGGATAATAGGAACAGGAAAAGGGAAAGAGGAAGAGGAAGGGCTTGGTCACCTTTTATAGGGCAAGTCTCTGCTCACTCATAGAGCCACCATCACATGTGGATACTCTGGATAGCTCATGCAGGGAATTTCATTCTCTTTTGTTTTCAGAATCAAATGGAAATATCAGAACCGACTTATGATTGTTGAATCTGCACATGATTTCAACAAAACAAAATGCATTTCTCAACTACTATTAGTTATCAGTCTTCCATGTAATAACCCTCCCACAAGGATGGTAAAACATCAAAACATCTGGGCGTTCCCTGGACAACGTCCTTGCAGAAGGCCAATTCTCTCACAAATCACTCCTGACTCACACACACACAAATCATACTAATTTCTGCAACATAACAAATTAACATTCAAGTCCAAAACATTTCACAGGAGAAAGATTCAATGATTTCAGTGAAATTTAACTTAATATAAATATTCTTAAGATCACTGCAAAATAGACATATATAGCCAAGAAATACCAAAACGTTTTCGCAAACATTAATCTGAATAGCTATGCTGTTAACCTGTACAAAATGCCTGCAGTCCATCTTTTACTTACTAGTACCAGTGTTCAGTCTCAGTACTTTGTTTTAAGATGGTATTCTTTCATTTAGTGTGTCATAAAAAAGGTGTAATAGGCATGCTGCTATGGAGTTGTACTTGAAAGGCTTCAAAGGAAAATTGAGGGATTTATGTCAAGCTGGAGGTCTGAAGGAACTGAGCAGCCATTGACTTCAGTGGTATTAATCTTGAGTCCAATTTTCATTAGCTTTCAAAGGAGACTCTTAGCTGTGGGGCTCCATTTTGTAGCTGTCTGTACTCTGCTGAATGCCTTGATTGTCAGGGGTCTTTTCCTGCTATCACACAATGGGGCTGTGATTCTATCAAGATTTGATTTGCTTTTCCATCTGAAGACCTGTGCTCTTACTTTCCAATCCTATCCACATGGATAAGAAAAAAATGATTACCTTGTTGCATTGACCAGGACGATATCCCAGAGCAGATCTGGGTATATGTTCACAATTGTGGGAAACATAGTGCCACTCTCAACAATGAAAGAGCTAGACAAAAGCTGGAAATGACAACCTATTTCAAAAGGCAGTATTAGTATATAACAGTTACTATGTCCTAACAGAGTTTGTGGATATCCCGTTTACCAGAGGAACAGCCATTGGGGGACAACAGGTGTCTCACTGTCACTTGGTTTTTTGTGAAAGAAGTTGTGATACCTGTTTATAAATTGGGACTGTTGGTCATCTTGATACAGGCTGAGACACTTCCCGGCACTGTAAACTCAGGTAGGGAAGCCATAGCATTATAATTGAAGGCTACACAGGTGCACCTCTGAAACTTTTAAAAAGAAGGGTTTTTTATGATACTACAGTGATGGGACAAAATACTTCATAAAGACATCAGCAGTTGTAAAATATGTTCAGTTGTCTCCTTCTTAGAACATTACTGAGTGTGAAGATAGATGAACAACTGAAGCCACCATAATAACTCTCTAAAATGATTGTTAGTGTTACATTGTCAAAAGACAAAGGCCAAGACTAGTAATGATATTAATATCCTGCAGTATCACAAATAATAACATTGGGAATATCTTCTTTGCTTATACTTCTCTACTTTTCCTTCCCAGTATTACTCCTTTATTAGCTAGATCTTGCAAATTTATTTTAAAAATGGTGTTTGTGTGTGTATACATATGCATGCACATATCTCCATGAAATCAATTTTGTTTTATATATCATTTATATTAATGCACGGTCTTCTTTTGACATCCTTCCATCCCCACTACCAAAACCATTGCAGACATGAAAACTAAACATTCTTTAAAAAAGAAAGAAAGGAAATAAACCTAAATGTCAGGGACTTGGAATACATGCTGTTTTTTTTTTTTTTGCAAAGCTAACACCTGTTCATGAAGTCCCAGAAGTATTAATAAGTTTATAAACAACACATGTGGGTAGTCTATGTTTCTTGCTTCCAGTGAAAATTCCAGCAGAAACAAGATGCATGAATGACCCAAGAACTCAATTTATGAGTTTATTAGCTTTCCCTGTGTCCTTGACAATAAACTGCATGTGTCTTTGCAGCAGTGTGTGGTGGTGGTTTGCTGTGGCCCCTGCTGGTTTTTTTGGAAAGTAACATTTGTGGAATACTAAATTACCATTACCTGTTATGTGAAAAACTGAACGTTCCTCAGGTAATATTGAAACATAGGCAAAGGCCTCACTTGGCCAACATTTTATTGGTCATGGTCCAGCCAAGCAAGCCATTGTGTGAAAACACAGCAACAACACTTGCTTCTTACATCCATGACTCACTGGTTTATTCACTTTCTCATAGTTATAAACTACTAGCTCATTAACAGGGCGTACCTGATTTCTTTTTTTTTCTTTTTTTTTGGTTAAAGAGATAACATTAAAGAGGTTTTTTTTATTTATGAGGTCCTTGATTTGCCAGTCTCCGCGGTGAATCGGGAGATAGTGAGGCAATCCTGCTGTACCCCAATCCTTGCCAGAAGCTGGCACTTCCACATCATATGTGGGGAAGCATCATCATGCAGCTCCCCCCCCCCTTGCGGTATTGCTGTTTCTCCTAATGGAACACAGGAAGGCTCCCATGTTGGTGGCACAGCGTTGTAGGATGCTGTTGCCCCAGTTGAGCCTCAGAGCCCCACCAGAAGTGAGGCTACACAGTATGATGGGTGGTGTGGGCTCCATGGCTCAACTGGGGCAGAAGCATCCTAGGACACTGAAATTTCCTCAAATGATGAGGTCACAAATCTTCCAAGTTAACTCAGATTTTCAATAGCTGACAGGCTCAGGTATAGGAACATTTTAGTGTTCTTCATACCCATTTTTGTATGAACAAACAGTAGCTTTCACCAAGTCAAAATCAATGTTATATACCATACTTTAGGGCATGCCCATTTGGATTTTCTCTCATACCATAAATTCTTTGTGCAGACTAGCAATATACCCACAACTCCTGAATTTGGATGCTGACTTTCAACTCTACATGCTTTTCCACACTGGAAATCTTACAGATGTCATTGAAACATATGTGGATATTTCACTATAGCAGGGAAAATTGTTGCAATCAAAGGACAAGGATAGAGAACCTATGCCATTCCAGAGAACAGCTTTCATTATTCTTAGTCAGCAGTGTTAGTAGTGAAGAGTGATGGTAATTGTAGTCCAACATTGTTTGGCAGTCTGCAGACTATGTACAGCTAATATAGAAAAGAGATGAGTTTGTAAGCACATGGACACAACACGTCTGACTATTTTTGCAAAATGCCTTGACTCTGTCAACCCCTGCCATTTTTTTCTAAACAAGGTAGAAGTTTTGAAGAGCTGTGTACACCTTATGGTACAAAATGCAAATCCTCTGCACATTTTCACCCATAAAGGGGGAGTTTTATAAAGCAAAATGGTCTCCTGGCCACTACCAATGTCATTAATAGTTATCTATGAATGATTTCAGAGGTTGAAAATTGGGCTCTTGACCCATGAAACTTCCCTTCTGTAGAAACATAACTTGTGGGTGATTGAATATTGGGAACCTATAAGAAGCAGAGAAGTTGAAGAGATAGGAAAAGCCATTTCCTATCTGTTCATCAGAAAATTGCAACAGTAGCAAAATGCAAGAATAGTAGTAGGGATAGCATGCAAAGAAAAAAAGTTTCTTTTTGTTTTATTTTGAACATAGAATCTGAGACAAAAAATAATAATATCCAAGAAGAAATATCAGACAATCGTTGGAGATGCATAATAGTGGAGAATGTAAACTGTTCAGAGTAGAAATAAAGACTTAAAAAGTAATCAGGACATCATATGTATATACGTAACACCCAAAACAATGGATATTGGTGAGGTCACATACATAAGGAAGCACAGAGGACCAAGAACATATTCCTGACACCAAACAGGATGAAGGAAAGGAGAAAATTATTTTCTACATGTGAAAAGAGCAAATGATTGCATCTTTGAGAAATGTTTTAGAAACATTGCAAAACCTAACAGTCACATTTTCAGCTTTTCTGAAAATACTTTTGGTGTTTTTGTTCAAGTCCATCATTTCTGGGGCTAGTGCTGACATTTATTAGCTAGTAATCATTTACGTAAAAGTATAATTTTAATATTCTTCAGGAGTGGAAGGGAAAAGTGTAAATACCAGGTAACTTATAATACTAGTATGTTTTATGGCATTTTAGAAACTTACTCTTCAGCTTCTAAGCAAATGAAAGCAGAAGTTAAAAGCATGGCAAAGATACATGTTTGGAGTCATATTCATGGCCTTCAGTTACATCAGTTTGGTTCATAATTGTTATTTTAAAGTATTTTTTCTCTCTCATGGGAAGTGGTCATTCCAGAGTACACTGACTAAGATAGAAATTCCAGAGCTAAGAACCACCACGTTTCCTCTCCTGGACATGCTTCTGAAGGTAATGGAACAAAGAGAAGGGTGTTTGTAAAGATTTCAGAGTCTGGACAGGTCCATATCAGGGAGCTCTAGTCACCTATCCTGTTTCTGTGATTCCCTACACCCACTGATATTTCAATGCCTATAATAAAAATCTTCTAGTGCTTTAATGCTCCAACTACAGAGATACTTTTCTGGTCTGAAATATATCTTTTCTCTGTCTATTTATTTATTTATCTTATCAGCAAATGGAGTGGTTTATGGTAAGGATGCAAGGAATATTTGCATACTTGCCATGATCTCAATGATATAGAATATTTCAGTGCATTAGACCTCCATCAATGCTGATCCCTTTGTCATTGTTACAGAAAAATATTCACAAATGATGAATACAGGTACAGATTTACATATAAATATGTATAAAATACCCTCTTATGAAGCAGGCAAAACTTGTTTTTAAAAAAGCATCTATGCTTGTGACTTTGAATGTTTTGACTGCATTATGATTTTCAGGAAATTAATGAAAAGTATTCAAAATATTCCACGCTATTCTTGAAGTCAGTTCCAAACTGCTTTTCCTTACAAAACTTAAGGAGTGAGGTTAGAACTTACAATGGCAATGACTCCTCAGTGAAGTCCCGTTTTTCACCTATTGAATACTAAGGAAGCGGGGAATAATTAAGCCACTGTGATTTTAATTCTTTTAATGTGCAAAATATAAAACTCTGGAAATTAATCTCAATCTCTATTTTTTACTATTTTTAATTTTTTGCTATAAGCATCTTTTTGTACTTCTAAAAGACAACAGGCATCGCCTGGAAACAATCTACTGATATTCCAATTATCTTTTACATAATCAACATGATCATTTGCTCTTATTTTGTTCTTCTTTATTTTTATTAAAAAAATAAACAAATATGCTAGTGTTCAATAATTTTCTTATCCCATCTTTAACTAAAGGTGCATTTCCTTTTTTCCTGTGACTGTTGCAGTATTGTGTGTAGTGTATATAGTCCTTGCTACTGCAATGTTAGAAACAACTTAAAAATTGTGCTGATGTTTCTTGTACAGATTAGAAAAAGTAAATTGGGCACAATTTACCCTTTTAACCTGTTATTTCCTTCATTGATTTTGTAATAGATCCTCAGTAGTGTTCCTTCAATGTTATGTATGTTTATTTGGAAATAAAGCCTGTTACATAGGGGAAAATAGTTTAATCTCAAGTATATATGCATTGTAGATTTACTGCTATTAGACTGGACTATTGTAATGCACTCTACATGAGGCTACCCTTGAAAATGACCCGGACACTTCAATTGATCCAGCATGCAGCAGCCAGATTAATAACTGGGGTGAATTACAGGGAGCGGTCAACCCCCCTGTTTAAGGAACTCCTTTGGCTGCCATTTACTTTCCAGTCCCAATTCAAGGTGCAGGTCATCACGTATAAAGCCCTAAATGGTTAGGGACCCACCTACCTTCATGACCCCATCTCCTCTCACAAACCTATCCAGTCCCTTTGTTCTTCTGGGGAGGCCCTCCTTTCGCCCCCTCCATTATCACAGACCTGACTTGTGGGAACAAGGGAGAGAGCTTTCTCCTCTGTGCCCCCCCCCCCAATTCTGGAACTCATTGCCCAGCAAGATTAGGCTAGCCCCCACCTTAGAAACTTTCAAGAAGAACCTCAAAACGTGGCTTTTCCATTGCGCTTTTGGAAAGTGATCTTACATCTCGCTTGTCATGCTCCCCTATAATGGATGTCCTCATATTGCATTTCTCTTGCCCACATGAAGGACTGTTTGTCCTCCCACCCCTGAAATAACGACACAAAACCAAATAACTGGATTTTACTATGGGCAGCTTTATTATTGTTACCTATTGAAAATTAACTGTTATTGAAAAATAAGTAACCAGAACTTAATGGGGCAAAGATGAGATAGCACCTTTGTCTAGCCTAATCTTAGCTATCTTTGAATTCCCACCATGAAATAAAGGGACCAGACACAACAAAATGGATCTAAAGGGTCATTTCCTGACCTATTTCTGGAGTAGTTTCATCCTGATAACTGAAAAAAATTTTTACAGGTTGTGAAAAAAAAATGTCCATAGAGATACTTACATTACATCAGATACCAGCAGAATCCCATTCTATTCATAGACTGTAAACAGTTCTAGACAAGATTTTTTTCTAGAAAAATAATAATAGATCCACACCATCCTTGAAATGGGTGGTATTAGTCCATTATTGCTTATATGTATGCAGTTTTCACACACATTGTCTTGATAGAGTTTGAGCTCACACAGCAAACGAGCAACAATAAAACAAACAGACCAATACCAAAATCTCTTTGGTTAAGTAAATGGTATAAAAACCGTTCAATGCTAGACATTAGGTCTAAATCCAGTGTTGATAGTTCTAGGACATTTGAGGGCCTCAGAACCATAACTATTCCTAAATTGCTTTTTTAGGAGAAATCACCCAAGTACCAATGTTCAGATAAGCTTTAGCAGAGGATAGAAAGTATATATATAATACATTCAACCCTCTGTGTTTATCTGTACCACAGATTCTGCATCCACAGTTTGGAGAGTCTGAGACCGAGACCGAGACTGAGAGATAAAATCCCAAAAGCTAACCATGGGTTTTCCATTTTATATAAGCCATTTACTATGCTGTTGTATATAATGGAATGAGCATCTGTTAATGTTGGTATCTATGTGGGTTCTTGAACCAAACACCAGTGGATAACCAAGGATATTCTTGTGCATGTATAAAAGCCAAAACAGCATCCTTTGAGAACTGCCATAGGATATATAACCCACCAGATTTTTTTGTGTGCAGCTGTAAGTGAGTTGTAAATCCAAGACAGAATCCTGTTTATGAATTCCAGTCTTGGAGCTTAATTTAATTGGAGCATTCCAACTACTATTGCTTATTTCACACTTCAACAGATATAGATGCATTAATAATCAAACTTGCATACTGTAATTAACACTAGCTTTTGGCTCCTGACAATGAACTGATTGCACTTGTATATATGTAAAGCCTAATAAAGTAAATATAACCTATGCACAAAATAAAAAAAAACATGTTTGTTTTCTTCTGGTAACCAACATATATGTAATGTGTTGTATGAAATTACAAAGAGAAAAGCATAGCTTCTGGCAAATAACATTTTTTTCCAAGACCCACATTTTGAGATTCTAAAAAGTTGCATGTAATCCAGGCATGGGCAAACGTTGGCCCTCCAGGTACTTTGGACTTCAACTCTCACAATTCCTGACAGCCAATAGACTGTTAGGAATTATGGGAGTTGAAGTCTAAAACACTTGGAGGGCCAAAGTTTGTCCATGACTGATGTAACCTAAGCCAATTTATGTATCTTTTCTCCTATGTGAAATAGTAATTTCATATAGGAGATGTGTGGAATACATCTCACCATGCTAAAACAGTGGATAAGACATGCCACATTATCACAGGATGTCTGTGCCCTACACCACTGGAGAAATTACACATTACCTGACATCTGCCGGGAAGTAGCAGCCAGTAATGAAAGGACAAAGGCAACAACATCTCCAGCCTGTCATCTGTTTGGATAGCAGCCAGCACGCCAACACCTTAAAACAAGAAATAGTTTTTTAAGATCTCAAGAGATACTTGCAGGAACACCTCAGCAAGCAAGAGTCCAAAGGTAGTGGGCTAAAACCCAGAATCTCAATCCATGGCTGATACCAAATGAGAAACTCCCTCCTGGGCACACAGAAGACTGGGCAACTTGGAAGGTGCTGAACAAACTGCGCTCTGACACCATGAGATGCAGAGCTAACATTAGGAAATGGGGCTACAAAGTGGAGTCCATGACATATGAGTATGGAGAAGAGCAAACCACAGACCACTTACTACAATGCACAATGGAGGACCTCTTACAGCGACACCAGAGGCACTTGATGTGGCCTGCTTCCGGTCAAATGAAATTTAGATAAAGTCAAGTCTTTTTTTAAAAAAAATTATGCATTTTTATGCTTTATAACTGTATTCTCAATTTGCTTCTGACATGATAAATAAATAAATTGTATTTTCATGATATTTTGAGTTTGATAATCATTCATATAATAGCTGGAATTTCCATGATACAAGCTGGGAATAGAAGTTTTGAAAGACTAGTTTGGGATGTCAAACGAATGATAGAATCTCAAACCTCTTTAAAAGTATGTCCACATGAGTACATGAATCAAACTCTTCTCCATCCTACCAGTGTAGGATCCCTCAGACAAACATGTGCACAAACATGTAATAAAAATGTGTGCTAATGAAAAGGGGAAAAAGTCAGTTGATCTAAGGCTCAGAGTATAGTTAGAGTTGTAAGAGATGTTAAAAAATAACACAAAATGAGGTTATTTGTGCTTTTATTTTTTTTAACAAAAAGGAAAATAACATCACAGTGATATCTTTTGCAACAGGAAAATGTTAACCCATGCATGATAAAGAAACAGACAAGAAGGAAGAAAGTGTTTTAAACAGAAGGTGAATGGCCCTGTGGCAGGGATGCTGTAGAAACCAGTTTCCCGCTTTGCCGGGGATTAGGTTTGCTATTTGGCTTCTAGCTCTATGATTCCATTATTCTATTCCTCACAGTTCACATCCCCAAAGGATTACTACAACAGAGGAGCAACAAGGATTCTCCAGGAGCTTTGAACTGCAACTCTCATTATTCCAAGGGCATAATTCCAATTCTTGGAAAGCAATTGATTCTCCCTCTTATCTTTGCCCAGGGTATGAAGGAGAGTCCTGAGGGAAGTCACCCACCACCACCGCCCTTCATATCATTCCCTCGATTTGCAATATTCATTACAATGCATGAATATTGATCACTTGTTAAAGAGAGTGGGAAGTCGTTTTACTAACATTCAAGAATACCTTATTGATCTGGGGGCATGTTTTATTTTGTAATAATGTTTTTCATTGATTGTTCAATTATCTTAGCCCCATAGTTTCACTATAACCATATTGTGAAAATTTGAAGCATTAGGCAAGATCCACTTCAATGGATCCCCAATTTTGACTGAAGAAATGTTTGGATTTATCATCACGGCTTAGTCCATCTAAGGGCTGACATCCCAGCTACACAATAAAGATGTTAGTAATGATCCAGAGGATCAGTTCTTTTGCACTCAGATTTGTATTTTATGCACTAGTAATTACCAGCATAAAATATGGATGGTTGTCAATATGTTTGCTATATGAGATGTGATATCTTGTTCTCTGCTATACCAAACTGTTAAAGATTCAAGTAGTATACGATGGGACTCGTTTTTTCTCCCATTTCCTATCATGGTGTAACTTTTACTTTTGTTTTCTGCCTCAATCCACAATGCTATCATCAGAACTATTTCTAAAATATGTATTGCTTTAAGTGGCTCCTCCAAATTCAACAAACTGCTTGGTAACCAATATTTAGTGAACATTTTTTTCTTGGTTTTACATACAAATAAAATGAAATGTCTAAATAGGAGTGACTATCAAGGTTTGTGTGATGACTGAATCAAAAATTTGAAACATCCTTTCATCTGATTTTCAATTTATTTTATTTATATATTCATTTAATTTATATCCTGCCTTTTTCTCAAGGCAGCTCACAAATATATGAAGCTTTTGGTTTGCAGTGAATGCAAAACCAGTTATTGCTGAGAAATTAGTATTATTTTATCCTAAAACACTGCTTCTGAAACCTGTGGATAGAAACCCTTTAAATTTAAAGTAAGGTCTGCAGGTAGTTTTATTTCTAAGCTTTCACCTATTCTGTTTCTGAAACTCAAATTACTAGAAGTATTCTTTTTGAGGTGCTTTAGATTTATTAAGATTTAATTGTCTGTGTGATCTCTTTTGTTAACTTTTAAGAAATTCTGTCCAGATGGCATCAGCAATGCATAAATTAGCTGCTATAATAAGGATATGCAATTCTTTTTCATCTACAAAAAAGGAATATTTCATGATACCTTCTATATGTATGCCACAATCCTCCAGCTTTTACTGAAGTACATTGGTAGGTGCCAGTGTTGCCTTTCCATCATATTCACAGGCTTAAAAAGTCAAGTTTCCTATATAACTAAGAAAGTACCTGCATTTTTCCATTGAGTCAGATAGTAACTTGAAAGTTTGGATCTATATACCATTAATATGATTCTTAAAACAAACTTAGGCTTTTCCATAGTGGGAAATTTTCACAATGGTACAATTGCTGTTATTACATCGTCATTGACAATTGTAATGCACTTATCTATTCAAGTTGGACTCAAAAACTCTATTCAAAGCACACATGCTCTTTGAGTAGCTTTCTGGAGTATTAAAAAACAATCTAGAGAAGGGTTTGCTTCTCCTTTGTTCCGATTATTGCTTGTTTTAGTTTTCAGTTCCTTTCTATTTTTTCATGGAGACACTTACAGATGTTGGTAAATACCTTTAAAAATGAGAGGCACAACATACTCGTGTCTATGTTCCAAATAGTTGTACCTTTAAAGTTTGGCTTATCTATCTGCACAGCCAAACATAAGAGGTAGAACTATTGGGAATATAGAAATGAGCATGCTGTGCCTCTCTGCCAAATGGTCATCAAAGATAAGGAGGTTTTCAAAGACAATAACCCAAATTCATCAGAACACAGGGAATCCAAACTAAAAGTTTGAGGGTTTATCAAGCAAACCAAAGTCTTGCTTTCTCTATATTCAAGTGCTATTCATTCCTAATTATTTCAATTGAATTGATGAAGAAATTTGCTATTTCAGTACAGCATTATGTTCTTTAAAATAACCCCTAAATCATCACCCAATCCTGGTATTTCATGATTTATTTAAGAAAATAACAATGGCAGAAGAGGCTGTAAGATTGTGATTTCCATGCCAGTGGAATGGTGACTCAAGGTTTTAATTCAAACTATATAGGAGTTATCCAGGGTTCTGAATCATATTGCCAAAATACGTTCAGCATGTTTGATAGCTGCTTTAAAGTTTGGACTAAAGGCCAGATTTTCAACTCCAGAGTCATGGGAGAAATTAGTTGTGATTGCACAAAGAATGTGCATATATGTACACAAACATTTATGGGTCTAGCTTTTGTTTCTTTTTTTAAGGAAAAAGTAATGTTTCCTTATCCCATCCTCTTGCCCCTTAATAGAAAACAAATTTATATTTTAAAGGAAAAGACTTTTTGCTGAATATTGCAGCTTATATTATTTAAAAATCTTTTAGTTTTCAACAGTAAAAAGACCTAAGTATACTTTTAACTAGTAGCAAAAAATGTGACTCCTGTGAAAGATCTCCTTTTCAAATGCGTCTGTTTCAGTAAAGCAGAAAGAAGTTTGATTTTGCTCTTCTACAAAATAATTGCCTTCACACTGGATCTTTTGACTGGTTTGGAATAAATTCACAGGTCCAGTTTTTTTTTTTTTTTTTAAAAAAGCATAATTTTGATTCCTTCTTATATTATTGAAAATGATAGAAAAATAAAATAAAAGTTTTGGTTTTGTACTTATAAAAACAATAACAATATGACCCATAGATTCATTTGCATTACAGCTGAAAAGGGGCAGAATATTCAAATTAACATGTTACTTAACTGACAAATGTGGCAAGATGATCATAAATCTACTTTCATGAAAAATCAATGAGGATGGGAAAATGGCACACAGTAACCTATTCTCATGCTACAGTATAGATGATGAGCACTTGAGATCCAATTTGAATTCATAATACTATATTTAATTTACACTGCCACCTGTCAATATGAAATAGACTGAGGCATTTCTCCTCAAAGATCCATAGGGAATGTTCAATTTATAATTAACCTTTTTTTTTTACTTAAATCTTTGTCATCACAATGGATTGTCTGTGCCATTTCCCATTTTTGTAACAATCTGTCACAGGGAAGTATTTGAATTTTAATCTAATATTTTCTCTGAAATATCACAAAAAACACTTCCTCTAATCTCTTTAGTATTATGATCAGCTGTCCATTGCATTTCTCTCCTCTTTCCTGGCACTCAGACTAATCACTGAGGGGGCCCTCAGAGTGGAATAACTTTGCTGACCTCTTAGAAAGAGACAAGTAATATCATGCATAGATTTAAATGAACAGAATAGGAGGTATTGAGGAAAATGCTTTTACAACATCTCATTTCTTTTATAAAGATTGTCACAAATGGATGAAACTGTAATAAGAATGGGCAGTGGCACTGACTTAATCTGGTGGTTGTTTTCATTAGATTCTTGTCAGCGTCTTCATTTGTGGTGTTAGGTGACATAATATTGGAGCAGAGCCTACCCAAATTGACTGGCAGGGTTTCCCCAGTAGCTTTTGTGTATAACACAATGATGCATTAGTCCATCCTGTAGGTTTTTGTATGTGTAATGATTACAGCTAAATCTGTTTTCTTTTTCTCTTACCTTTCAATTCTCTTTGTCATTTTGGAGAAGATGTTCAAGAAATGGAGAAAATATGATGAAAGCTAGGAACCTAAAAGTAAAAGCTCATGTCCGCAATTGATCAGAATATGATATCCTTTTGATTGCATTGTAATTCTGTTTTGATTGCATTGTAATTCTGTTTGATTGCATTGTATTGGATTGCATTGTAATTCTGTTTATCAGCTAATAAGACCTTGGTTGGAAATACATTGGTTTAAAAACTGTTGTCTAGAACCTTTAGAACCTTGGCAAAGAAAGTAAAGCTAGCCTTTTTTTTTGGGGGGGGGGGGTGGTTCAACAATCATATCAATTTGTTCTATTATAGTGTTGGTTTACAATGTTAATTTCAATATTGACTTTGGGGTGTAAGTTGTGATTGAGTAAATCTATTAGTGGTTTTTAATTGTATTTTGTTGGCAATCTGAAGCCCTGCTTTCCAGGGCTGCTTCAAGACATTTTGCTACTAGTGACAGAGTATCAAATGACACACACAGACAACTGTTAATTATACTCTGTGTAATGCAGGGGTCATCAAAGTTTTTAAACAGAGGGCCAGGTCACAGTTCCTCAAACTGTTGGAGGGCTGGATTATAATTTGAAGGGAAAAAAAAGATGAATTACTATGCGCTCTGCACATATCTTATTTGTTGTGCAAAAACCCTTTAAAACAATACAATCATTAAAATGAAGAACAATTTTAACAAATATAAACTTATTAGTATTTCAATGGAAAGTGTGGGCCTGCTTTGGCTGATGAGATAGGATTGTTGTTGTTGTTGTTGTTGTTGTGTGCTTTCAAGTTGCTTCAGACTTAGGTTCACCCTGAGTGAAGGCCGGCTGAATGACCTTGGAGGGCCATATCTGGCCCTTGGGCCTTAGCTTGAGGACCCCTGGTGTAATGGCTGAACAAGCCATAGGGGTATAAATTAGCATATTACTTATCTTCATGAAGGAAGCATGAAAACTGGACAAAATCTCTTTAATGCAAGCCACTACAAGAGTGTGACCTTCTTTTTGTCAGTCCTGTTCATCAAGGGGAGAATTTGCTCATTTTTCATGTGTGGTTTTTGCACACTTCTGTGAAATACGAACTACTGGAAAAATGCAAAAAAAAAAAAAAAGGAAAACCACTAGCATTGTGAAAGGCAATGGGATAGTGATTTCACTCTTGGACTAAGACTTTGTAGACCACAAAGACCCACTGGGTAATCTTAGGTAAGTCACGCTCTCTCAGGCTCAGAGAAAGGCAAAGGCAAACTTGCTCTGAATAAATTGTGTCAAGAACGTGCTATTATATGATCACCTTAGGGTCACCAGAAGCTGGAAAAAACCTGAGAGCACACAGCAACAACAATAGCACTTCATGTATTGTTTATATCTTTGTACTGAATATTGTGGTTTTTGGGTGCTTGATTTCAGAAAGAAAATAAATTAGCTTTGCACAGAGATCCAGAGTTTTGTGCAATGTTTATTTTTCACTAATCGCAGAAACCACTGTGGGGATAAAAATCTACCATCTTCATCTTGTGATAGATATAAGACCTCTGGGGGGTGGCAGGACGATCTTCATGAGACTATCTTACCAGGCCAAGATGGTCTTGATTAAATGCTCAATTTTGTTTGGCACACCTATGTTCTAATGTTTCTCCACATCCCCAACAATCTGTGTTTCTTTCCTAGAGAGACACAGAAGAAAAAAATGAATTTCTTCACAGTTTTGTCTGCCACACCTATGTTCTAATGTTTCCTTGAGCTGTTCATAGTGGTATATAAAATTATATCACAATACCTTTTTAAAGATGCAGTTTAGGTTCAGAGAAACTGACTGGCTCAGGTTCATTCATTTCTAAAATGAAGCTGGGATAGAAACTGCATGTTTTTAAAAGCTGTATTTCCGTGTGGGTGTGATGCAAGGAATATGTTCTGTGATTCTTATTGCTCTTTGCTGTTTTAGAGGTTATGTTCATGAGCAGTTTCTTAGTTGTGGGAAAAGCTGAAGTCTTCTGAGATCAGTGAATGCATTTCCCACTTGTCAACTTGCTGTTGCAGAAGGGGAAAACATTCTGGACTTGTTATGTATGAGATCAGAATGTCTGTCAGCAACAGATGCTGTTTTCAGTAGAGAGTGGTTTTCATCTTCACGTACTACATTTCATGTTACATAAAGGGTGAAATGTGTTCCCTAAAATATGGATTTAGTCAAGCTGTAGGTAGGGAAATGGGAAATAATATTTTGAGAAAGTAATAGCCTCAGTGCCTCAAATGTAATGGCATGGGTGATCTGCTTCATTTGCTTCCAACTGGTGTTGGGACAGTGTGCTCATTGCATTAGTAGTAAGAGGCCACAAGAAACCTGAAACTACAATTTCACATCTTTTCACCAAATGTATATGCAAATGAAAGGTAATTTCAGTGAGAAGATAAGTATCCCAACCAATTAAAAAGTAATAAAACAGTTCAATTTATCCAGTAGCTGACTGGTCAAAGCTAAACAGCCAATTAGATGTCATTATGAATTGTTATGCATTCAAATAACAGTGGCTGGAATTGGGTGATATCCCTTAGTTATAGGTTCAGCCATAGTTATTTAAAAAGAAAAGAAAATACCAGGCTTATTGTGAATTTATCATGCTTGATTTCTTAAAATCCTTCATTTGTTATGTGTGTGTATAGATAAGGCAGGGTTTCTTCCACACAGGGCAAAAAGGTTGATTGTCATTACATGCTCTTTGGTGTGTGGTGTTGTTGGGGTTTTTTTTGGGGGGGGGGGATGGGTGGTGAGGTGGATGGATCAAAGATTAATAGGGTACAAAACTCTTTGGCACCTAATCAGACATATTGAACTTTCTCTCATAGGTGCATGTGTTTGTCTCTGTGTGTGATAAATACATATACTACACAGTTATAGAAGTTTGGTTTTTAACCTTTCAAACTTGCATGCCATTTTAGAAGGAAGGTGGGATATAATTTTTTAAAACATTACATGTAATGGAAAACAAAAACATGCAAACTCATGGATCTCTCCTGTAGAATCATGGAATTTATAGAGTGGTGCTGTATTTGATATTTTGAGAGCCTTCTCTTGAACTATAACACCTAATGCTTATAAGTGGCTATAAAGGAATTAGATCATTCAGCCTGGGCAGGGTGGACACCACGATCACACCTCTGCCCTTAGATAGAGCGGAGTTCAAAGGCTGACCCTATGTTGTAAATGCAAGTGACCGAAGTACTTGGTAGTAATATTTGCCGCCACCACCTCAGAAATACTGGCCTGAGGAACCAAAAGGGTGTGAATGTATTTAAGTAAAGGGGGTTTGAGCTCTTGGTCTTCTATGTCTTCCTCCTTAGCTGACTGGACTTCAAAATGAGTTGAGAGAATGAGTTCTGAGGGAAACGAATGGATTGAGGCATACAACAATTAAAAGTTAACTAAGAAAGAGTTTATTTTAACTTTAGAATAACAACAACTCGTTTGAAATGAGTGGTACAGAATCTTGATGCAATTGCAATAACTTAGTTGCTTGAACAGACAGTTCCCCTGACAGAATAGCTTTTACAGCCGTGAGTCCCTTTAACAAACTGTTCTACTTTTAGACACAGTTTCTCTTAGAGCACAGACTCCAGTCTGCCTCACTCACTGGGCTATAAGGTATCTTTAAACCTCTCTTCAGTTTAATAAGACACAGCTCTCTTTTACTAGTCCTCTCAACGTAGTAAAACTCTAGCCTAATGTCTTCACCTTATTCCCAAACCTAGAGGCTCACTAAAAGCTCTTCTTCTCCTGTCAGTTCCCTGCTGTAACTCCCTATCTCAAAAATCCACACCCTTCTCTGTCTCTATCTAAGACTCTTCTTCTCTGTTAAAATCCCTTCTCTCTCCCTGTCAAACAAGACAGCTGCTTTCCCTCTCTAAGCTGACTCCACCCCCAATTGCTACACCCAATCAGGAGTTAGCCTGACTCCTCCTCCTGCTCTCTTGAATACCAAGATGCCAGACACTGCTATGCAGGCTTCGGCCTAGCCGACTAAAAGGTAGATCTATCACAGTGGCTAACAACCATTTGAAATAAAACTGAATGGAAATTACTTCACTTAGTATAAGATCTACTGACCAACTATGGAATGTTAAGATTAGACACAGAAGACTGAGTTGAATAAATGTCAGTTTATTTAATCTCAAACCTATTCAAATTGTTTTGAGTCTGAAAAGGAACTAGATGTGGCACAATCTAGAGTGCAATCAGGCAAGTGTTTTTCAGGATCTTCACCTCCACCTTGAATTGCACCCAGAAATAGATTTGAAGCCAGTGTAGCTGCCTCAGGAGTGGAGTAGTCCTTGTCCTATATTCTGCCCCTGTGAGCAGTCTAGCTGCTGACATTTGGAACAGCTGAAGTTTCCGAACACTCTACTGGAACAGCCCCATGTAGAGGGTGTTACAATAATCTAATCTGGATATGACTAAGGTGTGTACTACCATGATCATTTCTGACTTTCCATGGTATGGGTGCACCTGGCACACAAGCTTTAACTATGTGAAGGCCCTCCCAGCCTTCACTGACACCTGGGCCTCCAGAATCAGAGTTGAGTCCAGGAGGACCCCCAGAATGTGAACCTGTGCCTTCAGGTGGAATGTGACCCCATCCAGCACAGGTTGACACCTAATACCCTGATCAGCCCCACAACTGACCAGTAGTACCTCTGTCTTGTGGCAGGTGTTGGGGAGCTATGTTTCAGCAATCCATCTCCTGGCACATTTGGTGTTGGATGGGGATTTTGAACTTCTTCTGAGTTTTGATTGATCTGGAGGTTGGGAAGAATCTCCTATCCTTGGGGCTTTTTTCTGGGTCTTTGCCCTCACCTGGGGCCAAAGTGGTTTGAGGGCTTACATCTTTTAGCTGGCCTTCCAGTATCTGAGCTGGACCTTTGAGCAACCAGGGGTTCAGGGGGTGACCGATGGCCTTGGCCAGTCATGTATTAAATTTGCTCCCCCAAATTTGATTAACCACCACCAAGAAACATTTAAATTGGTGACAATAAAGTTGCCCTTGGTTCATTCCACTATTGTTGTCTAGTCTCTTTAGTTCTCTGCTTTGTCAGCAAATTATTTATTAATTACCTTACATCAATCCAATAAGACTTTATTGGCATATAAAACAAGACAGTATAACATACAGTATAAATTATAGAATAGGGAACTTCACATTTGTTACATGTTCAATTTACAGACTTCATTCAGTAACTTTGCCACAAAGAGGCAACTTTTAAAATCTTGGCAGTTTAAAAGTATATATTTTTTTTGTCTGGGTCTGTATGGCTTTTCATAGAATCTATGACTTGTAGTAGCAAGCTAGATCTTAATTCCTAGACTTGCCATCTTCCAGATTCTTCATGTAATAGAAGAAAGGATGTAAAATTTCCTTTTAAAAAGTGTAGGACTTAAAAATCTTCAGGTCTTTCACTATTGACAGATTCATTCACCCAGGCTTAGGATTTACTCTTAAAGCCGAGCTTTTGAATCCTGTAAATTCAATTATGTTAGGGATGAAGAGAAGTACACAATGAATGACTTGTAACTAATTCATTTTTGCTTAACTTTAAAAGGTATAGCTTACATTGCACTGCAATTATAACTTCATGGGGAATGACCTCACTCTTTCTGCAGTGTAATTAATTTCTTTTGTGCTTAGTTTTTGTTTTAAAAGTTGTCATGAGAACTTTATTTACTTTTTATTACCTCAGTTATTTACCATCTATTTACAATCAATACAGCCAGTGACTTATTTTTTCTTGAGTGTACACTTCAACCTTGTCTGATTGGGATCTGAGTAGATCAGACACACCAAAATACTACAACACTATAAAAGAACTTGTGGGAGAAAATGAAGGTGACATATTGAAATATAGGATTTATTTAATAATGTGCATCACAACATATCATTGTATTCTTTTTATTCTCCGTTATTACAAAATAAAAAAAATCTGCCTCATATCTGTTGTTTTAAAAGTTGAAATTGAGATATACTATCAAAGCTGTTCTCAATTGTTATACAGCTTTCATCAGTCTAAAATTGTATTAGGACATTTACTGAACTTGGTTATTAAAAGTAAAGACTTTTCCTGGAACATACTTTTATGTTCCTTGTTTCATCATTTTCTGAGTAATGCAGATTAGAAAATTGCATACCAATGTCTTTTAATCAATCATTTATTCTTAATGTATATATTACTGGAGCAATAAAATTCATTGATCCACCTTATGAAAATACAGTGAATGATTTACTAATTTAAAATAGCTATGCTTTTGGAAATACCTTGTCCTACATCATCGACAAAACATAATGATGAAGAAAGTGCTAAATTTAAAATATTTCACTTCTGACAATTGTGATTCCAGTAATCCTAATGTTTGGCATTCTATGGCATCAATGTCAAAGATTTGTGTTTATTACTGTTATTCACTTAATAGGTGGAGTCCCATTCATCTCTATTCTCAAATAATCTTCAGTTTCTTCAGTGGAACAAAGTTCCATCTATATATATATATATATATATATATATATATATATATATATATATTTATTTATATTATATATATATGCTCTGTTGGTTTGTAGGACAAAGTAAACAACAAAAACACTATGGGACTAAATGTCACCAAACTTGGCCACAAACCCCTTCTAATCCAATCTATGTCTTTCAATAAAAAACTTTTCAAATGCAGGAGAAATAACTTTAAACCCCACAAAACCAAAAATAACTCACAGCACATGTGCAATTGCCCCCCCCCCCCCAGTGCGCAAGAAGAAAACAATAACTGCAGAGGCCTGCTGGGATCAGAATCAACTACATTTCCCAGAAGACCACATAGGCGGGCTAGAGACAGAGAGCTGTGAGTACAGGCTAACCCACCTTTTTTGTTGATTTAGGCATGGTGGATGGGGCTTGCTGCTGACAGTCATTGAGAGCCATTCGAGAGGTGAATGGAAGTGGGTGTGGTGACCCATGCGCCAAGGACATGGCTTCCTTCCCTTTCCCCGCTCCCTTTCCCTCTCAGGCATTGGTTGTTGTTTCTCCTCAGGTGGGGTCAACTGCCCATGGTGAGAAGAGGTGGGCTGTACTACTTCTGTAAGGGAGTGTCTTGAGAAGGGAGAGTACTCTCTCTCTCTCTCTAACTCTCTCTCTCTCTCTGTATATATATATATAGAGAGAGAGATAAAGATAGATATAGATACAGTATTTGTGTGTGTGTATATTGAGATGGTGTATCTCCTTTGCATGTGTAAGGAAATTAAAAGGAGGTATAGTCTCTGTGTAGTTATCTAGATATGTACATAGTAGATATATAGATACAGCTATAGATAATGTGTGTATATATATTTATTCGGAGTACAATTCCCAGAAAGCTCTGTTAGAAGCAGAAGGATGTTACACAGGCATTGTTCCCTCCTTCCTTTCCTTTTCTCCCTTCCCCCTTCCCCCTTTCCCTTCCTCCCTTTCCTTCCTTCCTTCCTTCCTTCCTTCTTTTTCCTTTACTTCTTTCCTTCCCTTGCTCCTTTCTTCCTTCCTTTCCTCCTTCCTTTCCAAATTTCCTTCTTTCGCCTTCCTTTCCTTCGTTTACTTTTTTCCCACCTTTCCTCCATCCTTCTTTCCTTTCTGTCTTTCCTTTCATGGCACTTAAGGAAAGACGGGAAAAGAAGGAGGGAAGGGAGGGAGGGAAGGAAAGAAAGAAAGAAAGGAATAATCCTGGAAAATCCTCAAAATGTATTAAATTCTGCAAGAAAAATATTGAAAAGCCAAACTGATATGCAACATTCTATGCTACAATATATTTAATGGCTGACATTATGTGAATTTGGAGAGGCTCATATTTGATTTCTCTAATTCAAGCAAACAGATTCTATTCCAACTGTAACTACTATAATGTATCCTGGATGGTTTGCTTGTTATTTCAGTCCCTCGCCTAGGAACGTAAAGCACATATTTAAACTCCTTTATTAAAAGTGCATGCTATACACTCCAATTATACAGTTCATGTTCAAGCTATGTTGTTTTCCACTGAGAAATGTTAAGGAGATATTAAAAAGAGAGGAAGGGGTTTAAAATTCTGATTGAAGAGTTGCAGGACTGAAATCTGTGGAGAATCTCTTATTGCACATATGCTCCTTTATGCAAGTGCAGCCATGTGGTTTATTTTATTTTATTTCAAAGGAAGTCCTGTTGTTATCTAAGCATTGCATCCAGAACTGCAGCCTTATTCAGACAATTAAGCACAAGGAAAATGGGACATAAAAGCAGAGGGTAGGTGCTTATAAGGCATACAGTGCTGTACACGGTGGCATGTTGTTGTTTTTTTAAGCATCACTTCGTGATTTAATGTTTCTGCTGTACAAAGTGTAGCAAGGGTCCAATCATAACAAATGTTATGGAGATTAAACCTGATAATGCACTGTTACTAATTGAGCTGCATGTGCCCAACTATGAAGCAGGATCCTAAAGAAGTTGGATGTTCATGCAGTAATGAAGATCTGAAATAGGTAGTTAGCAATGCCTGCTTGTGAAGCTCAACTACTTTGCCATTTAAATATATGGCTGCACACACACAGCTAATTATGGGGAAAGTTCAGAATTACTATCGTTCTTCCTTTCCATTCTCACTCACTAAAGCTACTGCAGTCAAACGTGGCTGGGAGAAGTCCAATAGAAAAGCCTTCCATTTTTTGGCTTGCTGAGAATGGAAAAGACTCTTCCTGTCTTCAGATCTTTTATTCTTTTATAAATCATAAATATATTTAGATTATTACAGTCAATTATATAATTCTCAAAAGCCTACTGATTTTAGTTGCTTTGAGTCTCTTTTATGGAGAGTAAAGGTGGGATATAAATAAATAAATAATAGGTGGCTGTGAAAGCACTGATGCTCATTGAAGCTTTTGAGAATTACATAATGGTTCTTGTATTGGTTTGTACAGATGTTTTTCTTGCCAAATGCAAGAAAGGCTCTGTTTCTTGGATTCAGAAGCAACAAGAGAGACTAGTTGTGGGTGAAAAAGGGTTTAGATTAAATATACAGAAAGAAAAACCACATACAATGCAAGGCACCCTCTATCACACTGCTGGGACCCCCAGAGAGCAGCAGGATGGAACCTTTGTTGTAGCCACCTGGTGCACGACGCCGCAGGAAAAGGTTCATGCTGAAGCCCCAAAGGTTCTTGCCCTCATTCTGGGCATTGTTATAACCTGTTTGTTTACATTTGGAGATGGTCTGAGCATCACACCACCCTTTGCTATCTTGAGTCCCTTCGGGGAGATAGAGCAGAATATAAAAAAAGTGTATAAATGAAATGTATTATCTTACATATGTCACCAAGGTTAAACTCTCATACCCTTCTAGGTTACATTCTAATTGCTTCTTACAGTGCACCAGCTGAGTTATTCTACCTAGAAGCTAAACAAGATCAAGAAAAGGATAAACAATCCCTTAAACAGCTCAGAGGGACAGAGAAGATATGGAAGAATAACTAGGCTTCAGGCCGCTAACTCCTCAAAATCACAAAGAGTCTTCCAAAAGTTTGGCCATACAATGTTACAGCAGAATCCTATAAAAATATGCTTGAAAATAAATTCCCAAAGTGGAGTGCAAATAAGATTGCATACTTACAGATTAATGTAAAGTAAACAAAGGAGAAAAAACTAAGGGGATGAAAGTGTTTCAAAGCCCTACCATCATGCTGTAGCCAGGGCAAAAAGTATTGTTGCCTTTTATTCTTCTCTAGTAATGGGGAAAAAAGTTATATCCTTTCAACCGGTTGGGAAGGAAATTACAGTCCAACCTGGAATCTAATGTTTAGAGAGCAAGAGGACTTTGAATCTAATGGAACCAAAGCTACTCCAAGACAACAGCATGTGTAGTTTAGTCTTATATCACTGATGTTAATAGTACTTCTATGTCTTTGGAGATTCATGTAGAAGAATCCATAGTAGACACGCAGGGTAGCATGCTGACAGAAGGAGCTTTCCATCCCTGCACAGTGGGGATGGAGAGAAATTTGCCTCCTTTCTCCCCCTGAGGGAGAATGGTTGGTTCCTAGAAATCTTCCAGAAAGGGGGCAGAGCTGGGTTATGGCCCTGGCTCATCCCCCTTGGCTCATTCTGAGCCTATTTGGCAGCCCACCATGCCCACTCATTTGACAGTATATTCATGGTTGCCTTCTGGGACTGGGTAGGAATTTTTACCTCTCCTATGTTCTAGGAATGTTTTTTGCCTACACCATACTATTTTTAGGGGCTAGCTGGGATGGTGTGGCATTTAAATAGGTTAGTGTAAATAGAGAGGAAGATTGGATATTCGGTGTACACCCAAGGTACCTCCTTCAGGGGTGAAGGCCTTGGGACGGGGTGAGGTGAAATCGACTGGCCTTAAATTGGTGAGAATCTGGCCTCAAGAACTTTGAGGGAGGCTTCTCCAGGTTTCCTTAGAGGTTGCCCAGTTGTAAATTTACAGGGGAACCAGGTGTTTCGCCTGAGTTGCCAAGTAGTCCAGGTATGGATGCTATCTCAGCTTTGCCCCTCACCAAGTTCAAGACACATCCAAGTTAAAATAGAAAACGTTAAATAGGTAATTTTAATTTTAAAAATTCCCAATTTGAACCCAAGTTATTGTTGTTAGTCTCCTTATTTTGGGGTGGGCAGGCAATTGCTCTTTATAGGCAATAAGATGATTCGGCTCCTAATAAACCTTTAAGCCATTAACCCAAAACTATTAAGATGATTCTGTTAATGTTTCCTTCTAAACATTTTATTTATTTATATATTTATTTATTGCGTTTATGTGCCACCTTTTCCCCAGAATGGGACCCAAGATGGTATTTTCAACTGTTTTAATTGACTAGTAGCAATTTTGTTGAAAATTTACAACAGAAAGATGGTTTTATTTAAAATGTAAAAATAAGGAATAGAATAAGGAAATGTGAGCTCTCACTTCCCCTTCACCCCAAAACACTAGTTATCTTTCCATTTTAGATCTCTGTAGAAGAAGGAAACATGGTTAAACGCAAGATATTATAGGGAGATTTTACTGATGTTTTATATAAATAAATACAAGACCATAAAACCAGCACTGAAAAGATCTGAACTGATTGTTAGAAAATATAAAAACATCGTAACATCATGCTTTCTTTCTTTATCAAATAATATATCTCGTGTGGCAAACCAACTGTACCCAAGACGCATAAATGTCAGTATGATTATGAGGAACAACATCAAAAGTCAACATCCCAAGAAAATCAAATGATGTTATGATAATTGTTGTGATTTGTTTTCTTTTTTCTTAAGATTGGGAAAGACACCCTTGGAAGATTATACACACATACACACAAAGTTATATTGGTCTACAGAGTCCATACTCCGATTCCTCCACCCATCAGCCTTTCATCTCCTTATTGCTTTTTGGCATGCTGGATCTGTGTGATTTGTTATGTCAAGACACATACATAATGTCCTATGGTAAACATGGAATACCACATACACATAATGTGACTCTGTTTTCCTGATTTTTGATGTTGCTTTAATACAGACTTTGATTCCCTGACTCCACTCCATCATTTGGTTTACATCTGAGCTATAATGTCCTATCTGAATTAAGACTGTTTTAAAGATAATCTGTTGTGTTCCACAGTTATGTAAATATTATTGTATGAGTATTGTATTTAATGAGATAAAGCATCATTGTGTATTGCTCATATTAAATAAAATAAGACAACTGTTGTAAGAGCATGCACTATAGGTCGTAAAGGTGACTGGATGTACATTTGAAATAGATATAAAAATGTTGGGGTGTATAGTTAGGGCAATAAATTTGTACAGTTGAGTTAATTAATTTATTTACAGCAACGTCTGTGGAGTTAAAACATGAGATAGCAGGTAGACGAGTTGGAGAAGAGGAAATTAGTCAAAGGATTGTGTGTAGTGTATAAATGAGATTGAGCTGTCAATAAAGATTGGTGTGAAGTGTGATTGTAGTAGCTAGTTAGAATCACTAAAATAAGTAATAGCAATTAATAAGACAAAACACTTTATGTAACCATATGATTCTAAACTAATAATGAACTGTTTTATTATATTATGTTTAATTGTTTATTTTGTTAATTAGTACTTCAACTTATTTATTTCTTAGGCATTTATTGCTTCTTGGCATATCAGGGCCCCCTAGACAACACTAAATAGGTGAGAAGACTTAACACTTTCAATAAATATCTTAAAATCAATTCAGAGAAAGCCCTGCCACATACCCACCCACCCAACCTCATGAGGTGGTGAGGCACGGAACTTGGTCTTTGGCTGACAATCTTAGATTTTGGATAGGATCACATGGCATGTGATGATCTTTCATATATTGTAGCTCCAAGCCATTTAGAACTTTATAGATACCTTGATTTGGTCTCAAGAAGAAGAAGAAGAAGAAGAAGAAGAAGAAGAAGAAGAAGAAGAAGAAGAAAAAGTAGAAGAAGGGGAGGAGGAGCTTGTGCAAGCACAGTGTTATGTAGGCTCTAAAATGCACACCTAACAATCTGGCCCCCACATTTTTCACTAACTATAGCTTCAAAATGCCTTTCAAGACATGCTCCTCAAGGGAAATATTTTGGTAGCCTATTTGAAAGTTGACTTAAGGCATTATCCACTTGGTCAGATCTGTCCTCCCTAGAAGAACATAGCTGGCACACCAAGTGAAGCTGACAAAAGGCAATACTGACCACAGCAGCTATCTGCACTTCCTGATGCAATGCTGAGTTTAACATCCTGAATCTATGGACCTGATAGAGAGAATGCAGCTGTGTCTAGAACAGGCAGCAGTTCCAACATCACATTAGCTTTCCTATTGACCAGTAGCCTTTCTGCATTGTCTCCGTTTGTGGATATAATTTCCAAGCATGGAGAGGGAGAGAGAACTGAGTGAAAATGAGAGGAAAAGATCAGCTATCTCATTGTCGCCAATTTATTAGAGTGCTACAGACAAAAGATGTTAAAAAGAGAGTATGAAGTGTGTTCCCACAACCGTAAATCTCTTTATGCATATATATCATGTTCCTTAATTTAGGTGATTAGGCATTGATTGGTGAAGATATGACTATATCTGATTAGGAACCATTGACTCAAGGCTTTAATTATGGAGCCCCAGGTGGAGCAATGGGTTAACCCCTGTGGCGGCAGGACTGAAGACCAACAGGTCACAGGTTCGAATCCGGGGAGAGGCGGATGAGCTCCCTCTATCAACTCCTCATGTGGGGACATGAGAGAAGCCTCCCACAAGAATGATATAAACATCAAATCATCCAGACATCCCCTGGGCAACATCCTTGCAGACAGCCAATTCTCTCACACCAGAAGCAACTTGCATTTCTCAAGTCGCTCCTTACACGACAAAAAAGGCTTTAACTGACATCTATCCTATTATTTGTGAGATTAAAAAAATAATTTTCCTATTTTTTTTCCCCACAGAGTTCCTATTTTGGATTACAAATAAATTCTTCTCAAGTATTGGCTACAAAAAGAAAACAACTCCAGGTGAACTTCCTGAGGAGAGTCTACTAAACAGGGTTACCACAACTGAGAATTTTCTTTCACCTTCAACATCTGTCACACTTCTGAGTAAACATATAGAAATACCTCTGAAGATACCTAAGAGGCCAGGAAAACCATACCCCAGGTCCCATAAATGGCTTAGGATTCAGGTTCCTAATTAATAAAATATGAAAGTAAGTGGCGTATAGATTGTCTCACTACTTATTCAGGAACACTGTAATTACAGCACCCCTGAAAGATAGCTACTGATTAATCCTATGCCTACATTCCTGTGAGTGTCTACAGATTGCACACAATGTTTGCTCATTGGTTCTAGATCTGTTGTGAGATGAAAGAGCCATCATTTTGAATTGCATTTTGTAATAACTACTAGGTTGTTAAAAAAAATGGTTCAAAACTCGTTTTGGATGCAGGGGGCTCTGTGGTTTACAAAAACAATGAAACTTTCCAAAACTTACGAAACTTACAAATTGATTCTTTAATGCAGACATGCATGCGCAGTAGGGAAAAACAACACTGGCACTAGGGAAACTTCAGGGGATTCTTCCAACCTCATTTTTAGGCCAATCCTGATGAAACTTGCTACAGTGGTAGAACACATGGACCACTGCTCAGCAAATTTCATAACCTTTGACTTATCCATAGATTTTTGGCAAATTTTCAAAGTTTTTGTAAAAAAACATTTTTTAATAATAAAGAAAATCTGTTCCTGGTTTGAAAGAGTTATTTCCTGTTTCATTGGTTGGTCTTTACTTTGAAAATAGTTGTTCTACTCCAGAAACTTTGTTTGTGTGGCACAAACCATGTTAACTTGTTGGAGGACAGAAATCATAATACAGACCCCATCAAGGAACATCTAGACTGACCCCTTCTTCTTGGCAAAAAGGCACCATCCAAACTCTCCTGACATCCATTTGCTTCCTCTACTGAGTTGGAGAGGAACCTCAGGACACATCCATCCATTTATTTCTATTTGCAGATGCAATCAAACATTTTATTTTATTGTTACTTACTGACTTGCAGCACCAGTGGAAAGAATAAGATTCTTAAAATTCTCTTGCCTTTACCAAAGTTGCTTAATGGTTGTGAAAATTAAAATAACCTTGAAAAACATCCGAACATTATAGAATATTTTGGGGAAAAATGATAAGTGGTTCAAATTCAGATCCCCCCCCCCCCCCACCACCACCACCACCACCATTCCTGCATGGTTCAAAACCTCTTTGGATGTCCAAATTCGTATGTTTTTTTCCTGAATTTCAGTCATTTCCGAGTGAGCCTATCAAACCCTAATAACTACTCCTGCAATAGGGATGGCCCCATCACGGGATTGAGAGTGGTTTACAAAAAGTTAATCCTTATTTATCAGACAGCAGTTATAGAACCATAAAATTGGAAGAGACTACCAGTGCTATCCAGTCCAAACCAGTTGATCAAGAAGATCAAGGTGTTCACAGTGGATTATAGGAAGAACAGACCAAAATTTAGCCCTTGATCATAAATGGAGACCAAGTAGAGCAGGTGGTCAGTTTTAATTTTTAAGGGTCACCACCCCCCTCGTTGGAAGAACTTTATAATGCCTTAAAAAAGCTCAGTGTATTCTTGGGGATCCATCTCACCCGGCATATTCTTTTTTATTATTATTATTGCCTTCTGGCTGACAGTACACGGTGACAAAGACATGGACAAACAGACTGAAGGATAGTTTTTATCCTAGAGCTGTAGCTATGTTAAACTCTGTGTTTTCTCATTTGTAATGGCCAAAGTGAATTGCAGCACATGGTAATAAGTGAGACTATAAATGCCTGAATTACCATATTAAAGTAAAATTGAAATTTAAAAAGTGTAAAAGCTAAAAGCTAAAAAAGGTAGCACAAACCCCCTATTAACATGTTCCTTCAACCAATTTATAAATTACTACTTGAATAAATATATGCCTGGAAACATCTAAAATGACCACTTATTGTGGAGTAAAGGCAGCTCAAAAACTTGGTGTTTCTACTACACACAACACAAATGTGTACAACAAGCTGGATTTAAGACTTTAATCAGGAATAAGCAGAATTGAAATGCAAACCACAACAGGCATAAGGGAGCTTAGGTGTTAACCACATGATGAAACCAATTAAGGGACAAGTACTCCCATGATCAGGATGTGTATGTTTCACCAAAGGGAGGTGAAATTTCTGGTTCCTTTATGGCTATGAACCTGTAATCTGCAGAACCTGGAACTGGGTTGGAAGCAACCTCTGTTCTGTATATAAGCACCTCCAGGCCTCGAACTCATTCCAGGGTTCCATGTGCAATCAGTTTCAGGTGAAAACTGCTCTCCCTCTGCTGGCTTTACCCCACCTTACTCAATCACTGTAGATGTGTGAATTCATAAGCAGCAGCCTGGCTTCCTTTAGAAAAGAAGTCCACTGTCTAAGAGCAAGTGGTGGGATTGAGACAAAATCCTCCTCAAGGATCTGGCAGGTTCATACACAGAGATATCATCTTTGTTGAGTCGCCCAAGGGCTGAGAAGAGCGGTATACAAATAAAGAAAATAAATAAATAAATAAATAAATGTTGTCTTCACAGTAATATGAAACATGGAAATGTTTGTGTGGGAGTAAGTTAATATTACTATTATGTGAATTTTTTCAAGGATAAAAATTCCCATTACCGAATAATTACAATGTTGAGCTAGAAATGAAAACATTTTCAAAATATCACTCATGTAATCTGATAATAGTTAGATATATATGGCTTCCTCCCTGGCTTTTTAAAATACCATGCTTTTGATACTTATCTTCCAGCCACAACAAGCATAATAATTGCATGTCTAGGGCAACTGAAAGCAAATAACAAGCGGAGCTCCCCCCACCCTCTGAATAATTGTACACTCTGTCATGTGTGATTGCTTAAGTGGTATGCAGTGGGAGAGCATAAAACCTAAGTAAACAATTCAAACCTTTTTTAATTAAATAAAAGCACTGTTATGTGCTGTTGCTTTGATTCCAGTTGTATGTAAACTTCAAAGAGGAAGTTGTGTTTTTTTCCTGTTCTGAAGCACTTAGTCTACTTTGTTCTCCTTCAGTTGTGCTATGTCAAGCAAAACACGTAGAAAGGGAAAGAAAAACTGTTGAAGAATTAGTTGTAATGTTGTTTATTAGAAAAAAGAAATAAGGATGGTTCACATGCCGATTTATAGGACCTAGCTAACTTTACGGAAGGGAGAGTTTAAACATTGGACTAAATTCTGGAAAGCACGGATTCAAATTCCTCCTTGGCCATAGACATCTACCAACCATGAAGAGTTGCAATCTGTCATCCTCAGGAGAAAACAATGGCAAATCTCTTCAAACAAGTCTTGCCAAGAAATAGTGCTGCCTGCAATAGGGCTGCCATAAGTTAGAGTTCACTAGGAGGTACATAACAACAGATAAGTTTATAGGGGTGTAAAGCAGCATGATGCAGTGGTTTGAGTATTGGACTATGGTCACATCTACACTGACCAATTAGCATAAAGTGCTGGTGATCAGCTCTGTGACAGTTAAACAATGCTCTGACTGCTTCATAACTCCAGCCAGCATCACTCCAGTTGATGAGTGACAGGAATCAAGCCTTCAGAGAAGAAACATAGTGCAATAGATGGACTGGAATTATGTGCAATGACTATTGGAATGACCTGGATTATGACTGCGGATAGCATGATTTAATAGTGCTTGTAATGTATTTTAAATGTTTTAATGTATTTCAATCTTGATCTTCATTTTAATTCAAATGTTTATTTTAATTTTATATTGTTGTTAAGGCATTGAATTATTGCCTATCTGTAAGCCACCTTGAGTCCCCTTTAGGGCAGAGAAAGATGAGATATAAATGTAGTAAATAAATAAATAAATAAATAAATAATATTTTGTAAGCCACCCCGAGTCCCTATGGGAGAATGTGGCGGGGTATAAATAAAGTTTAATTAATTAATTAAGGATAAGTTATCAGTGTAGTCCTGCCCTATGACAAGTTAAAATCCTTACATTGTCATGAAAGCTTACCTTGGGCAAGCCACTCTCTCAGTCTCAGAGGGAGGCATGAACAAATCTTGTAAAAGAAAAAAAATACACCCCATGATTGTCTTGAGTCAAAAATGATTTGAAGGCATACAAGAACAATAAAAAACAACATATTTACATATATATGATATCAGTTTCTATAAAGGACTTTGGGAACCTGCTATTTGACTGCTTGCAATGTTGAGCTTTCTTCTCAAATGTTTTGCTGATCATCCAGTTTTTTTTTCTTTTTCATCTACATGAGAAAATGGAAAGAGGGAAGGAATGACCTTTCTTTTCTCTTTCCTTTTTATGGGCACTATTTTTACATATACTAGAAAAATGCCCTTATAGTCATCTTTGGAGAACTCAGCATGCATCTTAGCATCTTAGAGGTTAAGTGAGAGATCCAAGTTAATAGCACAAGCTTTTATAAGCTAAGTCTACTCCCTCAGATTCATGAAGTGAATTGCCTAAGAACAACCCTTTATAGACAGACTTTCTGTGAGTAGTCACAGAAAGTCCAAACATGTGGGTATGATAGTGAGGTGACAAATTAAGTATTAGCAATAGTCATTTGAGGGTAAAGACAGAAGGGAAGATGTTTAATTCATTGTGTAAAATATTGTCTTGTTTATATTTTTCTTGTGTATTATACAAGAATCAAATGTTAGCCATTATTATTTTGGAAGCTGCCCTGAGTCCCCCTGGGGAGATAGGGTGGGCTACAAATAACATATTAATATTATTATTATTGGTTAAAGCCAAGATGAGTAGATAAAAGTATGAATGGAGGAGGGGGTTATTGAAATTAGTGTGATGCTGGCTGGGAACCAGGAAAGAGATGTGATAAAGTTACTGAGAGAGCACTTATGAGGCTGGGGTGTTAAGTGGCATTATAATACATGTACTGTGCCAGGAAACCATTCCCTCTATTCAACCAACTGTTGATGGACTTGAATTTATGGATATATTCCAATTCTGCTTGGGAGCACTATTACATCAAAAGAAGCACTGGGTCATTCCATCATGGTGCACTGTTCTGTGGTGTACCAGGGCATTGGTTTGTGTGTGTGTGTGTTTATGTACAAGGATACACACTCTTTGTCTGTAACAAGAAACAATGTCCATGGGCACTTAGAGAACCTGTACAAGAATAGCCCATTGTTATTTTTTCTTAACAATGTATATAATTATGTCACAATCTTTGGAAATATTCACTTCCAGATAAGGCCAACTAAGTGGTCATAATAGAAGAAGCAACAAATGTGGAGATAAAAAAACCCAAAACTTAATATTGTAGTTGGATTCAAGAGAGATGAATAATAATCTTTATATTGATAGCAACTTTTAATTTGGGAGTGTCTGGCACAGGCGAGCTACTGTTTGATATGGCAGGGAATAAATAATTTTTATTATTATTATTATTATTATTGATGCTGAAAATATAATTAATCTTGCAATGAGGTGCTTCAAACAATATTATCTACAGTAATGGTGATGCAAGATAATTTTGATCAAAGAACAAATGGTACCATGTAACATGGACCAAGAAAGACTTCTTGATTGAAACCCTGCAGGACTATCTAGATAATACTGAGGTATAGATCAGAAGTCTTAGTCTAACTTACATTTCTATGTGTCAATTAACCACAGAATCTGATTAGATGATTATATGATACAATTTAAAACTGTTCTGAAGCTGCATCAGATTTTTTGGGTGTTAACAATAATGTGGCTAACTGGAATCAAATGCTACTTGGGGCAAAGTGATGCATTGATTTTTATGACATGTCATATGACTATCAGAGACAAGCATGACAGTTCATGCATTAAGCAAATAGTACTGTCATCATTTTTTCAAAAACTGTCCCAAAGCCTTTTCTCCATTAAATTTCAATTAAAATTTGGTTGGAGGACAAATGTTTAAAATGTACAGCTGTATTTTTTAATCTACTATGAGCTGTTAGTAAGGCACAGTAGTTCCCATATTTGGCATTTTATTAATATTTTGAATACTACTGCACTTTTTAAGCTGAGTGCAGGGGAATTCTCGTGTGGGATTATTAAATGAGTTCATTTGCATTCTAATGAGAACAAATGTTTGGGATTGCATTGTTAAAAAGCTAAAATGGTGTGTGTATAATTATTTTGCAGCTTAAATTTGCAGAACTCATCTCCCCAAACTCTTTAAAAAATAACTAAAGAGACAGTGCATTCTGAGGGCTGGAGGGGAGGTGATTAGGGTAATTTAAACTGTTCACAAACGACTTTACTTCTGAATGAGAGCATTTCTTTGGCTTTGCCAGGCTTCTTTCATTATCTTTAAGCAGCCGCAGTGTTGTGCCCCTTAAGAAGTCTCACCAAGTCTCTCTTTCCTTGTATTGATTAATCATTTTGTAATTCCATTCTAGGCTGGCTCGCTCATCTTTGAGGCATGTGTTGCTTTTACTTTAGCTTGTCTATTCTGTAACACTTACTTTGGCTTTCCTATAAATACCTCAGCTTTATCACTGGAAGTCAAGCTTTAAAACATTAATCTCTTCATGCTTTAATTTCATATTCTATTGTCAAAATGAATGCAAGTGACATTTCATATTTTGCTTTTTCACTTTCTTTTCTTTAAATGTTTTCAAATGGTCTAAGAGCAAGAGAAGATTTGTGTGAAAGAGTAGTCTTGCTTCACACCTGCACACAGCTGCACATTTCACATGTTCTGTTTGACACTGTGAAAAGAGTGATATTTGTTACATTCCCTATCACATTACCATGGACAGGGAAAGAATCCACACAATAAAAACAGTCACTGTGTAGCTCAAGGGATATCACCATGTGCAACTTCTAACACAGTTGCTGCTAATTTTGTTCCTAAAATGTCAGAAACAATCTTGACTGTGAAGCATTTTGGAACAGAAAGAATGCATGTCCACTATATATGACAGCCAAATAAATGTTGACATTATTCACTGTCAGCAGAGATGAAACAATCTCTGAAATTTCCACAAAGAACATCATCAGAATAAAGCAGTCAATGACAAGGCTTAATCAAGCAGTTTGATAAAAGGACATTCAAGCCCCAGGATTGTGGGTTTTTTTAAACTTGTTTAGAACTATCCACAATTCACACATTTCTTCATAAATTCAACAAAAGGAAAGTGAGTTAAAAGTTAAACAATATAAAATAGAAAAACTGGATATTCAGGCTGAGAACTGGGAGATCACAACTATTCCAGAGCACTGCTATTAAACTGTGGATCCTGACCCCAAATGGGGTTTGCTTAGCTTGGGGGGAGTGGGGTTTGAAACTTGTTTAGTGAACCAAAAAGAGTAGTTCTACAGCACAAAATAATTTAAATTATATGGTTCAGTCTATATTTTATATAGACTTAATTAAATCAAATTTCTGTTTTAGTTACAAAGTTTCAAGTGTTAAAATAATTGAAAATGACTGTTAATTTGTAATTTATAGCTACAAAAGAATACCACATCTGTTGGAAACACATGAAAACTGTGTTAATACACTTTGACAGAAATCAGGCTCCACTGATAAACTTCAGTGGATACTCAAGATCACAAGTCCATTCAGTCTTTCTTGCCCCAAATGGATGAGGCTTAGCTTTCTTGCCCCAAATGGATGAGGCTTAGCTTTAAGACAAAAGCACAGCCCTGAAAGACACTGCCAGAATATTCACCATAATGAATGTAAGTAATATAATGAAGATTTATATTTAATTTGAGTGTGTGTATCTTACCCTATAGCTGAGAAAGTGTGACTTTAACTTCTGTGCCTTTCAGGGGGTTAAACTCTGAGTCTGAGCAGGCAGGACCTGGAAACTCCTCTCAAACACTGTAGTAAATAGCAGGCCCTGTGGCCGCAAAGCAAACAGCCTCTTCCAGGAAAGGCCCTACATGTGGCCTCGCATGAGGTGAAAATACAGGCCTGAGAGCCACAGCAAGGACATCCACCCTAATCCATGCAGTCAGCCACATGATGAAGATTTTTACTTCCAATAGTGTGTTTGTGCCTTGCTCTGAGGCCAAAAGAGAATGACTGCACAGCTTCCAGAAAAGACTAGATCTGATGCCTTCTAATTTGTTAGGCCATGAACTTGACCAGGCAGAAACTGGAGGACCTTCCAGATAAGGAGAAGACCACACAGTCTCCAAAAGGCCACCTCTCCAGAATTAAGCCAAAAGCTTAACTTCTAACATGAGGCATGCAATAAAATTTAGGCCTCAGTATGTGATGACACAGTTAAGGCGTGGAATTGCCTGTGCCTTCCTGAGGCTAAAAGAGTGTGACTCCCTCCAGACAACAATTCATTAAGCATTATTTTAAAGGAAGTTGTCTGCAACCTTCCTAAGTGTCCTAACAATCATGGCTTTAGGCCAAGAGAGTGTGACCCACTCAGGCAACCACTTATTAAAAGTTTATTCTAAAGGCGGGAGGGGAGAACAAACATCCTCTGCTACAGGATGTGAGACAGCCCAGGAGGGGAACTCTACTTAGTGCAGCTACCTAAACCTCCAGCCCAGCTCTTATACTCTGCTGGGAAATATCTGCCAATAAATGCCAAGGACAGAATCTGCCCAAATTGTAGGGTGTCTCCCTGGGCAAAGGAATAGCAATGGGAAGAGAAAGAGGCAAGGAGAGAAAGGCCTAATTTCCCATTAGGAACCTACCTCCTACCTCACACTGAAGCAAAGAGCACAGAAGGGGAATGGAGCAGGCTCAAATAGCCTGCAGCTCTGCCTCTATCAACCGTCCCTATCAAATCTGGTCTCTTTCATTAGGACATACCCCCCCCCCCCCATACCTTAGGCTTTGTCTGCCAGTTATGGGTGGGCCAACTTGGTTGCTTCCACTGTATTAACTATTGCTGCAAATAATGACAGTGTGAATAGATGGTCAAAATTTGCTTGAAATAGTGCTTGCAGTTCTGAGGGGACTCATTAAATTTTTGCTTCTCTTAGACTCAGCATGGGGATTTTGTTAACCAGTTAAAATTCATGAGTAAATCAGGGTTTTTTAACCTGAAAAATTGGGGGGGGGGGGTCCCTCCCGGCTATAGGCCTGACTTGGAGTCATGTAAACATGTCTTGAGTGAAAAGGGTCATGAGTGGCAGCCCTGTTCTAGAGGAAGGATTTGATACAGGATGTTAGTGCCCTCCAAACTGCTTCCCCTCTTGATGATCTGAACAGTCCCCTGGGTTAAAACACTGCCACCTAATGCCAGGTTAGTAAATGGTGAAACGCTACCATTCAGAATTCAATCTTGCACGAGTGTGTTGAGCTGACAAAGATTTTAGAGATCTCATTAGATAAGGAGGTGGTGGTAAAATTAATCTCTCAGTTTTTCCCACCACATTTTTTTATGCAGCAGTAGGCAAAACTTAGGGATGGAGGAGTTAAAATTGTGTGTTGGGATGATACCCTTTGCTAAGCTGAACTGAATCCCCATCCTGATTACTATTAACTTTGTCTTTCATATTGTGTATGTTTAATTCCTAAGGCAGGGAACTGCCACATTAACCATTTGTAAGCCACTTTGGGAACCCTTTTGGCTGAATAGTGGGAAATAAATAAATAAAAATTATGTATGCACATAAAGGCATGAAACATTAAAATTCATTAAACCTTGAAAACGGCAACACACGGCATTAAAGCCCCAGCCCAGTCCATTTTCTAACAGCCTGATGTATTGATATGCAACAGAAGGAATATGGATGGAAATAATATTTGAAAATATTTGGGAAATGGTAAAAATTACATTTTTTTAGTGTCCAGAAAACCTAAGAAGAAGAACCCTGAGCTATTTACGGAAGTGCATTCCATATGGGGCCATCAGAGGCTGCTTGTGACCAGTTATGTCTAACTACATTTAGATTGGTTTGCATACTTTTTACCATCTGTGGGAGACTCAAGTGGTGATATATATTCATGGCAAAATTGAGAACTTTGCTTGGTAAAACAGCCTTTTTCTTTAACCTTCAGAAACACAAATATTTTCATGTCTGCAGTCCTTCAGTATCATTGGCTGTGGTGACCTTTCACTCTCTTTATGTCTTTAGAAACAGCTTTGTAAATGTCAAAAGCTTTGGGTTCTCCTAGAGGCTTTGGGGATTTAGATATATAGCCCCAAGTAATGAAATTCCAGTTCATAGCAGTAATGGTATTTATTGACCATTAGGGTGGCTTTGGGTCTCTAATGTCATAGGCTAGATCACTATATTGTTTAACATAGTGAAAGTCAAGCTCCAAAGCAATTTATGATTTGAGGGGTCTCAAGCTTAATTAGACTTTTCACACAGCCACACATCTTTTCCACCCCATGTGATACTTGGTAAATAAAGAATTGATGAGTACATAATTCATGCATTATTCCTTGGTCACTTAGAAATATGAACTGCCATAATTACAGTGCAGCTATTCCTAAAATGCAATAAAGAGTCCAACAGACAAATTTTCTTTGGTGGACCATGAGAATAAATATGCTCTGTTCCATGCATGTTTACTGTAGCAAGGTTTATTTTCAGAGTCATCTAACACTGTTTTATGGTAAGGGAGAAAAGGAGTCAGAGAAAGGCAAGAAATGGAGAGAGGACACAGACTAACATGACACCAGTCCCTTCATCCAATACGAAAATATTTTGGAAAAAAACATGAAAAATTAGCTTCTTCTTGAGGGGGCTGCTGATTTGAGAATGGGGCAAATGGCAATAATAATAGAAATGCCATGTATATTGATGGCACTAAATGAATACAAAAGGTAAGGTTTGTGTATCCAAGATTGCTTTCTGGTCATACATTTTTAAAAGTCGTCTGCAATGTTAATAAATAAATTAAAAATCAAAACTATATAATAAATAAATAGATAGATAGATACTGTAAATAGATAGATAGATGATAGATAGATAGATAGATAGATAGATAGATAGATAGATAGATAGATAGATGCTGTATACATCGATACATAAAGCCCAACCCTCATGGTCCCCCTTGTTTCCTACACCAGTACCAGATCCCTTTTCCCTCCAGACAATTTCCACCCTTCCCCCACTATTCTTCAGGCTGGCAAATGGCCAGTTAGGTCTCTTCTACCACCCTCCTAGAACTTGAAAAAAATATTTTCTTTATGGAAAAAAGCTCCCTCAGGCCCCACATTGAAAATGGTCCCAAATGGCCAATCATGTTATCTGGAAATGTCTGATCACATTTCCAGTTCTACCCACTCTTCTGAGTTCTTTAAGGAAAAAAAAAGATTGTCCCAACCTACATTTCCTAGAATTAACTATGGACTTGTATGCAATTTACACTGGGAAACTAACACATCTCTGCTGTGCATTCTAGTGGCGGGAAGGGAGAAAAACAGAGCTAGTATATACAGCTAATTTCCGATACTAAATTAGTTACTTTGGAGAACAAATTAGCTTGAATGGTTTTGCCTTTATATTTCCTGCAATGAGTCGGGCTGTTATCTTTTGAAGTTTCTGTCCCTTACTAATCATTAGATGCGCTTTGACTCTGTGCGTCAGAAGAAAAAGAGGAAGAAGAGTCTCTTCCTGCCTTTTTGGGGTGGTTACCTCTTCCTGCAGTTTTTAAGGTGTTGGGCAGTTAGCAAGGAATGGAAGAGGAATAAGACATAATAACAAGGTGGAGGACTGTGGAACAGAGATACACTGAAAATAGAAGCTGCATTGGAGACTCAAGCCATTTAAAATGATCTTACCTTTAAACTGCTGCAAGATATTCACATGACAAACAGAAAGTTCTGCAACAGAAGAACTACTTTCAGCTATTAATCCGACACAAGTTTCTTCAGAGCTTTCAAGAAGTTCTGGAGTAATCTTATTTGTTTGTTTGTTTGTTATCCCATTTTTCTCCCATGCATGGGACTCAAAGTGGTGTACAATGGTTAAACGACAAAATATGTAACATAGAAATACAGCAAAAAAAATCATATAGGCAAGGACTACACAGAAATACACATCTACATAAGTCAAAATCTGACAAATTAATAAATTAAAAACATTATACCATTATACCACTAAAAAACCATTCAAAATTACATTAAACCATGTGTGGTATGGATAGTTGGATTGGACTGGATCTGGGGAAGTGTTTTTGTTTTGAAGTGTTTTGAAGTGGTCACACATCAAAACATTTACTACTGTGTAGCTGACAAGAAGCAGATCCCTGGCATAACCTTGTTGATGAGGTTACTTCTGGTGACCACATAGTTAGGCACCTTGTTGTGACCTCACCAGAAGTGATATTGCCTGCAAGATTGCAAGGCTTTGCCATGGAGCTGCTTTTGGCTGGTGAAACAGCAGTAGCAACCCCAGTGTGCTATTGGTGCAGCCATCCATCTGGACTCCGAAAGGGATTTGTGGTGCTCCTGTGCTGTATCAAGGATAACTCTAGAGCAGAACACCCTGGAGTATTTTAACCTGGCTTTTCTGCCTTCTTCACTTCGTGTGAGTGAATGGACATGTACTCCGCCCTGAGTTGCCTTCGGGCTGATATGGGCGGGGTAGAAATAGCGTAAATAAATAAATAAATAGCGTAATAAATAAAGAAATAAAGAAATAATCCAAAAAATGTACCTAAGGATTTGATTGAGTAATTTTCTTCTTGTAAGGTGTGCATGGAGCTTACTTCTTGCAGCATGAACCTATATATGTTTGCTCAGAAGTAGATCTCAGTGAATTTAGCAGAAATTACTCCCAAGGAAATTAGTAAAAAATTGAATTCTGTTTGATACTGTGTTATGCTGACTTTAGTTACATGTATTTTATTTAGTTTTCTCAGCTCTAAAACCCCCTTTATCATCATTCTATATCAAACACAAAGAAACTGGGTTGTTGTAGGTTTTTTCGGGCTATATGGCCATGTTCTAGATGCATTCTCTCCTGATGTTTCACCTGTATCTATGCCAAGCATCCTCAGAGGTAGTGAGGTCTGTTGGAACTAGGAAAATGGGTTTATATATCTGTGGAATGACCAGGGTGGGAAAAAGAACCCTTGTCTGCTGGAGCTAGGTGTGAATGTTTCAACTGACCACCTTGATTAGCATTTGATGGCCTGGCAGTTTTTTGGTGTGCATAGATGCAGGCGAAACGTCGGGAGAGAATGCCTCTAGAACATGGCCATATAGCCCGAAAAAACCTACAACAACCCAGTGATTCCAGCCATGAAAGCCTTTGACAATACATACAAAGAAACTATTTCTATTTCACCCAGAGGTTATGTGTTGCTCCATTAAAAAAAACACATCTGTAAAAGTTAGAAATAACACTAATGCTACCTTCCTAATGCAGTGGAAGAAAGCTTAGTTTTACTTTTGTGACAAAGCACACATTGCTGCTTTACAAAAAGATTTGCTAATGATATAGCTACATGATATACAAAGCGATCAGCTGACATTTTCAAAACATTGACTCCAGAGTAGTCCCAATTGTTTTAGTCCTAAAGGACAGTCCTGTCAAATTCTATTTGGTGTGTGTTGCCACCTCCAATCAACCATACTCAAAGTGTCTGAAAAGCAAAAATAAAGATCTCAAATTTGACAACTGTAATGGGAGGTGGGGACACTACTCTTTTAAAAATATTCCCATGTCATTGTTCAAAACATATTGAACTATTTGGAAATTTTAAAAAGCTTTAAATATATTTTCATTAACTGAGATGGCAGCATAAGAATCAAAACAAACCTGTCAAGTGTTATGAAAAATGGTTGACAGTCTACTATATCTGAATGTTGTTATAATGCTAGATTTGTAGGTAGTGTATAAAAGTGAATCTTTTAAAATGATCCAATAAATATGAAGTATGTTTATGAAATGATTTGTGGGCAAATGCTTACTTTTTATGTTCATATTTTTATCAATAGCACAAAGTTACTTCTAAATCAGGAAATAATGTTTTCTTTTCTATTTCAACTGTTTTTTTTCTTCATCTACAATGCCAGAAGAAATATGAGTGGAGAAATATGAGTGGAGATTTCTTCTGAATCATATATGCCGTATTTTCATTCATCTTCACAATTGCAGCAATCATTCATTTGTTTACAAGCATGCCGTGTATATAAAAGAAGTTATTTCTAGTAAGATGCCTTGAGATATTTGATACATGGCTACTTTTCAATATGTGGCAACATGAAGTATGTTACCAGTATGGACTCCTGTTCATGTACACCTACATGCATTCTGGGAATCACACCTGAAAGTGTACAACTAAAGCAATTTCTATTTCCAGTCAGGATTTCCCTATGGTTGCCATTTGCAGGGAGGGGTGGAAAGAGGGAAATGAGGAATCAGATATAGTTGCACATTCTGTTTGAAGCAAAGCCAAAGCTATTTATAGGAGGCTCCCTTCCTTTTCAGGACTCATTCTCTGCAGTGGTTCTCTCCTTTGTCCCCTAATTTTGTGCAAAAGTAGATAGTCATCTTAGGAGACTAAAAAGGAAATATTGACTCATCTAGACAAATAATGTGTGTATTAGATTTTTTTGGGTTTTTTTTTTGGGGGGGGGGGGGGTTACCCTGCATAGGTTAAACAGCAGCTGGCTTAATTTGTGCAAATAAACAGTATTTTTTCATATGTTTTTATCTGCACAAAATCTATATGCCTTTATCTATACAAAATACAATTAGTAAACAATAATTAATCACCCAAAGATATCATACAAGAAAAATATGTCAATTTCTGCCTTCTTCAGCGGTTATCTTACAAAAGATATTACTAGACTTATTTTAGAGACTGGGAGGAGGAGTCCATTTTGTCACTTTCACAATTGCATGAAAACTCTGAGAATCACCTTTCCATGGATGTTATGCTTCATGAATATTTTCCCTGTCTTAAGGGTGCAACACCCATCCCACACTCTCATTATAACTTAAAAATGGTAGGAAATGGAATTTTAATAAAAATTACACTTCTGTTCTTATGCAAGCATTTTAACCATGAAGTTAGCATAAGATGAAAAGTACTGTTTCCATGAGAAGAAAACAAATAAAATGTAATATGAGAAATGAGAGTTGGGTTGTGTGGGCCTATTTTAAAGGGAATGCATATTTTTGATCCAATGAACTATTAAAAGTAAGCATTTTTATTTCTCTTTATTGCCTAAAGCATTTTAGAAGATGACAGTCATTCAAGGTTAGATCAGTCATTCTCTTAGAACTAAATATAACAAAAGAGAAAAATGAATAGAGGAGATCTACTTTGGTTAGATTTAGTCACAGAGCTTTAAAATTACTTCTCAGTGCCGCCTAGCCTGGGAGAAAATATTGTAGTGTGACCACCCACTAATCCAGACATGGCCCTGAAGCTAAAAGACTGACAATCCTTTCCTGCAGTTCTTATAATTAGCTCTCATACTACTGTTACACTCTAAATACTGGTGCTGCTATTTTACTTGATCTTGTGTCATAACCAACACAAATGTTGGCAATATATATCTTATGTCATGTCATGACATGCCATTAGCCATGTTGGCTAAGACTTATGAGAATAAGAGTTAAGAAACGTGAATACCACAAGACACTCACCGTGGCATTAGTCTCTCTCTTTATGTATGCATATATAGGGTTGGATGGTGATTATTCTTCATTAGCATGTAAAAGACTTTACATTCTAGAGATTGTGGTCTGCTAGTATTTGTTTGACACCCCAAACTAGCCTTTCAAAACTTCTATTCCCAGCTTGTATAATGGAGATACCAGCTATTATATGTATGATTATCAAACTCAAAATATCATGAAAATGTAATTTACTTATTTATCATGTCAGTAGCACATTGAGAATACAGTTATAATGCATAAAAACACGTAAACAAATTTTAAAAACTTGACATTATCTAAATTTCCTTTGACCAGAAGCTGGCCACATCAAGTGACTCTGGTATTGCTGTAAAAAGATACTACATTGTGCATGTGGTGGGGCACAGACTGCATTGTAGTAAGTGGTCTGTGGTTTATATTGCTCCACACTTGCATGTCACTGACTCCACTTTGAAGCCCCATTTCTTAAGATTGGCTCTGCATCCCATGGTACCAGAGTGCAGTCTGTTCAGTGCCTTCCAAGTCATCGAGTCTTCTGTGTGCCCAGACGGGAGTTTCTCATCTGGTATCAGCCACTGATTGAAATTCTGAGATTTAACCTGCTACTTTTGGACTTTCTCTTGTTGAGATGTTTCTGCAAGTATCACTGTAGATCTTAGAAAATTATTTCTTGATTTAATACATTGTCATGCTGGCTGATGTCCAAACAGAGGATGGGCTGAGGATGTCAATGTTTTGGTCCTTTCTTTATTGGTTGCTACTTCCCGGAAGATATCAGGTGGTGCAATACCGGCTAGACAGTATAATTTCTCTCGCAGTGTAGGGCATAGACATCCTGTGATAATGCAGCATGTCTCATAAAGAGCCACATCCACTGTTCTAATGTGGTGGGATGTACTCCACACTGGATATGCATATTCAGCAGCAGAATAGCAAAGCACAAGGGCAGATGTCCTCACTGTGTTTGGTTGTAATTGCATATTCAGCAGCAGAATAGCAAAGCGCAAGGACAGATGTCCTCACTGTGTTTTGTTGGTTGTGCCAGTCTGTTTTCATATGATATTATTTCTAGCAACCACTTTTTGCTTTATATTCAAGCAGTGCTTCTTATAACTCAGAGCATGGCCCAGGGTAACCCTCAGATATTTTGTGTGCTGCAAATCTCCACTGGGATTCCTTCCCAGGTTATCCTCAGAGCTCAAGATGCTTGTCTATGAAAATGCAATAACCCACATCTAATTACTAGAAAGTAATGAATTGGAGTATGGCAAATCAACAGCAACATAGATTCCACTTTATTTTCCAGATCTGCCCTAATTTAAACTATCAATTGCAATTGGATTAGTAAATAAAGTACACTTCTGTTTGTTTGTAGGATAAATATAAACCTTTTCATTTATGGAAAGTAGGAATAACCTGTGTGTCAGATGAACTACAGCAGAGGTGGAATTGTGTGGCCCTTGCCAGTATAGTCAATTGTGAGGAATACTAGAAGGTGCAGTCAAACAACATCTGGATGACAATATGATTCCTACACCTGAACTACAGGTTAACCTTAACTACAGGTTAACCTAGAGAAAATAGTAAAGGGAGAAAATGGGGAATGCCTATTGTCTGGATTTTCAAGGACATGTCTTAGGCCAGGTTATTTAGCATTGCTCACCATCCTGTGCAACAGGATTGTACAATCTGTGGTATGGAACTTAATGTTTCACTCTACCACCATTTAAGCATTCTCATAACTTGCATACACTCTCACAAGCGTGGAAGGATTTTTAAAAATCCATTCTTTCTCTCCTTCCGTACTTAACCTAAGTAGAGAAAGGCCAGAAACCTCTTTGTAACTTACACTTATACAGATATATAATTTCTGTTTAAGCAGAACTTTGCTACTTTCAAATTCTACTTTTCTTTATTCTCTGAATATGAATCAAATTCATTTGGATTATTTAATTTAACTTCCTTTCCAGATGAACTAACTTTATTAAATGCCTGCCACGGATGGGCAAACAAAATTTGTATAGACTACAAATATCTTATGATTAGTCTGGAAAAAGTATATTGCACTACTAAAGTGTACGGATTGTGCCTTACAGTGTAAGTTAAGTCTAATAAATCGGGGAAAACAAAGTCTAAAACAAACATGCACATTCAAAAGCCAATGGAGTCATAGTTGCAGAAGGATTGGTTCTGACACAAAGAAGCTGATGAGAATAGTAGGCCATACCTTTATTAATTCTTCCAAAATGTTTGCAATACAAGAACAAATATTTGGGTATGAATCTATCCAGTTGCCCAAGTAGTTGAGTAAGTGTGGAAAGAATATTTCAAAATATTCAAACAGATTTTAAAAGTTCCAATTTTTCTTTGTTGAATGTTTACAAACCTGGACAAGAAGAATCCAGGATTTATTTTAAAGTTCACATTTGGGAGTTTGGGACACATATTTGTTTTGTACAAGAAACAGTATATGTGTGTGTGTTTGTGTGTGTGTATGTGTATAGAGGGGGGGGGGGAGAGTTGTTGCTTATTCGTTCAGTCGCCTCTGACTCTTTGTGACTTAAGGAACAGATATATATATAGCTGTTTCCTGTATAAAAATGATGTTCCCTCTGTGTGTGTATAATATTTCTACTCAGAAAAAGTTGTTTTCCCTGCAAATAATGCTGTCATGGGGAAATTATTCTTCACTACAATCACAGGAGGTTGATATACAGAGGGAATAGCAAGAAACTGCCAAGTATAGTATTTTTCTGTATAGAAAAAATATTTCTGTGTAGAACTATTGTACATTGTACAGAAATTGTTGTGTAGACTTTGCACAGAATAAGACCAAAACTGAGTAATTTTCATACTTTGTCCCACAGTGAAAAAAATATTACTAAAATTTAGTGAAGAATCTACATTGAGATATATCTGTCTTTCCTAAATCAATCAATTTTCTTAATGGAAGATTCATGCTGATCAGAACGATGACCTGATTTATGTCAGTTTGATGTTCCTAATCTTTCAGGGCCCAGGGTTGCCTTGGATCAGCAGGGCTGGGCATAGGCACTGTCAGCCTCTCTCTCTCTCACTATGCTCCATTTTCCCCTGCACTTACAAGAGGAAGGTTCCAATTGAGACATTTCTCCCTCCCCACCTTTCTTGGAAGAGCCACAAGAAACTTTGGGGAGGGGGAGGAGAGAGAAAAAAGGGTTACAGGCCTACATAGGAGACTTTGCCCAGTAAGTTCAGGGAAAAATGGAAGGCAGGGAGGGGAGGCTGGTGGTACCATCCCTCTTCTCCAGGCTGCCTGAGCCTGGGAAGGAGGGGTTGCTATGGAATCAGGCACTGGGAACACAGAAGGTAATCCCAGAAGGCTATTTCCACAGGCCTTTTATAGATACTTTTTAAAAACCTGGATTAAACCGCGTAAATTCAGTTTACTCCAGTTTTAGGTGAATTAGCCTGAAATGCCATCTTGATGTCTCAGGCTAATCCATTTCACAGCCAGTATTTTAGGACTGTGTAGAAGTGGCCTAAGAGAGCAAAGTTGGTAGAAAAAGCTTTCATAGAAAAAGTCTACTTCCTGGGCTGCAAGACTCAGTAGTAAGCAAAAGGTTTTTCTACACCAACAAAAAAAAAATCCATCACCTTGTAAAATGACCCCTCACCTTGCACAAAAACACGTCATGCCAGACTAATCTTTTCTCTTTTTTTTCTATAGAGTTACAAGCTGGATAGATGCAGGGAATGCCATGGATGTAGCTTATCTGGATTTCAGTAAGCCTTCAAGATCCCCCATGACTTTTTGGCAAACAAACTAGACAAATGTGGGATAGACAAAACTACAGTTAGGTGGATCTAGGTGCATTGGTGAACACCTAGAGGGTGCTCATACTTTTCATCCTGGAAAGAAAGATGTTCTGTTCAACATCTTTATTAATGACTTAGATGAATGGTTAGAAGGCATTATTATCAAGTTTGCAGATGACACCAAATTGGGAGGGATTACCAATACTCCAGAAGATGGAAGCAGAATTAATAGATTAGAGAGATGGACCAAAAGCAACAAAATGAAGTACAACAGCAACAAATTCAAAATACTCCACTTAGGCAGAAAAAATGAAATGCAAAGATACAGAATGGGGGATGCCTGGTTTGACAGCAGTAGGTGTGAAATAAAATAAAATACAAACAGGAAATAATAACATCAAAATGAAATACAGAAAATAAAAGAAAATGAAATAAACAGATGCAAAATAACGTGATGAAGAAATAAAATAAAAGCACATGGGCAGACCAAATGCATAGAATAAGATTGATAAAACCCTGGGTGAGATAAGTAAATGGAGAATTATGTGTCTGTGGAGGAGTTCAGAAGGGGTGAACAATGAGACTGAGCCTTCATTAAAGACATGGGAAAGTGCGTCATGAGGACAGAACTACAGGTGGGGCAGACATGATATAAGGATATGTGTTCACTCATTAAAGGCACACCGGAAGAGCCAGGTTTTTAGGTCTTTCTTAAAGGCTGCCAGGTGGGGACTTGCCTAATCTCACTAGGTAGCGCATTCCAAAGCTGAGGGAGCACAATGGAGAAGGCTCTCTTCCTCGTCCCCACAAGTCGCATTTGTGATGGAGGTGGGTGTGAGAGCTTCAAAAGCCAATGGAATTTGGGCCTGCATAAATAGGAGTATAGTGTCTCAATCCAGAGAAGTAACACTACCCCTCTATTCTGTCTTGGTCAGATCACATCTGGAATACTGTGTTTAATTCTGGGCACCACAATTTAAGGGAGATGTTGACAAGCTGGAATGTGTCCAGAGAAGGGCAACTAAAATGATCAAGGGTCTGGAGAGCAAGTCCTATGAGGAGTGGCTTAAAGAGCTAGGCGTGTTTAGCCTGCAGAAGAGAAGGCTGAGAGGAGACATGATAGCAATTTATAAATATGTGGGGGAAAGTCATAGGGAGGAGGGAGCAAACTTGTTTTTTCTGCTGCCCTGGAGACTAGGATGTGGAGCAATGGAAAGGAGATTCCACCTTAATATTAGGAAGAACTTCCTAAATGTGAGAACTGTTCAGCAGTGGATCCCTCTGACCCGAAGTGTGGTCGAGGCTCCTTCTTTGGAGGATTTTAAGTAGAGGCTGGATGGCCATCTGTTAGGGTTGCTTTGAATGTGATTTTGCTGCTTCTTGGCAGGGGGTTGGAACTGGATAACCCACTAAGACTCTTCCAACTCTATGGTTGTATGATTCTATGAAAACCAAGTGTCTTTAAATTTTTATAGCCCTGATTTTGATAAGGGGAAAAACTAACTTATTCAGCAGGCCTTGGCCTAAGAAATTCTTCTAAACCTTTCCCAAAATTGCTCAGAATATGAACATTCCTATAAGTCTTTCCTTAGAGGAAAGAAGAAGAGGGGTAAAAGAAGCCATTTAACAGTTATTCTAATTATTATGATAAATATTACTATCTACCTTGTGTTGTAACTAATAATGGTAGCTAATACTAACAAATAGTATTAGTATCAACAATTTCATGACAATCATGCAATCATCATTAATATCAATCAATTAATCAATTTTAGCCATTTTTTATCAACCATGTGTCCCCAGGTTTCTTCTTTTACCACTGTTTAGTTGTAAGGCTTTCTTCACATAAGTGATTGTAAAGGTTCCTCACAGGTGCACAATCTCTTTATCATGCCTCCTTCAGGAGAGGAGGTATTATTGTTCCTGCTCCTGCAATCCCAACAAAAATTAAATGCACATCTCTTGGCACTGCTTCTGCTTCTTTTCCTCCTCCTGCCAGTGGTTCTGAAATGACTTTCACTAGTTCCTTCAATACTCTTGGATATAGCTGATCTGACCCTCGGGATTTAAATTCATTTAGGGTGGCCAGGTATTTCTGGATAGCTTGTTTCTTTTGTCCACTGCTGAGGTTCAAGATGGCTTTCTTTCTGTGAGAAGTCTGAGGCAAAGAAGGCATTAAGTAGTTCTGACTTTTCTTTATCCCCTGTCAGCATTGCCCCATCTTCTCCACACAGAGGCCCTATTGTACCATTGTTTTTCCTTTTTCTATCAATGTAAGCAAAGAAGCACTTTTTTTTTTAATGTCCCTGGAAAGCCTGAGCTCATTTGTGCTTTAGTCTTACAAAACTTTTCCCTACAGGAGTTGGTTATTTATTTGAATTCTTCTTTGGTGATTTCTTTCCTTTTCCATTTCTTGTGCATGTCTCTTTTGAGTCTTAGCCCAGTTAGAAGTTCTTTGGACATCCATTCTGACTTCTTTGCACTTGTTTTTTTTTCTCGCTTTGTTAACACTGTTTGCAATTGCACCTTGAGTATTTCAGTCTTGAAAAACTCCCATCCATTCTGAACTCCCATGTCTTTTAGTATTGATGTCTATGGAATGCTGCTCAGAATTTCCTTCATTTCTTGGAAGTCTGCTATCCAGAATGCAGGCTTGACTTGTCATAGTTTCAGCCTTCCTTTGTTTTGCAAACTGCAGGATCACATTATCACTTGCCCCTAAGGAACCTACCACTTTGACTGCATTGATCAGGTCCTCTGCATTTTTTAGGATGAGGTCAAGAATAGCCAGTCCCTTTGTTGCCTCTTCTATCTTCTGGAAAATAAAACTGTCTGTAACGCAAGTGGGGAACTTGTTGGACTTTGTACTCTTGACTGAATTTTGTTTTCCAGCAAATATCAGGATAGTTGAAATCGGCCACTATATCTCTTCTTTTTGCCTGTATGGTCAAGTGTTGACAGAAGGCTTCATCGAGTTCTTCAGCCAGGCTTGGAGGTCTGTAGTAGATGCTCACAATTAGATCTTTATTATTCCTGGTTCCCTTGATTCTTATCCAGATGCTTTCAAGCTGGTTTCCCGGATTTCAGTCTTGCATCTCTTTTGTGATGTAATTGTGTTGGACATATAAGGCTACTCCCCACCCTTTTCCCTTTGTTCTGTTTCTGTGAAAGAGGCTATAACCCTCAATGTCTACATTCCAGCAATAGGAGTCATCCTATGATGTTTCAGTGATGCCTATGACATCTACCCAGTCTCATAACTTCATCTGAGTTCTTTGCCATCATGGGTGTCTCTTCTGATGCCAGAAGCAAAGGGGAGAGATGGGTGAATGAATCCAGAGCTCCTCCAGAGCAGTTTTATACCAGCCTAAATTACTCAGTGTGACTGAGACCTTGATCTACATTCACAAATGTAGTCTTCAAAAGCATATCCCATCAGTGTCACTCTCTTGGTGAGTTTTTAAGATACTACAAGATCATTTGCATATGAATATTCTAGACTAACATTACTGTGTTTTTGAATTCTTAAAGATATTGAGAAAATACATCATAGTTCAAGGAAAGAATTTTTTTCAGATAGTATATAGCAAGGAATTGTGGTTTCCTTAGAAAGCAGAATTAACATAATCAGAGTGATCAAAGAAATTCTTACGCTACATTCTTTCTTGGGGCCACAGGCAAGGCAGTGAGGAATGTGTTAAGCTATCTGAATTAATGAAGGAGTCACATGTTTTACTGGACAGTACTCTTGCTTTTAGAGAAGGCTTCCATTAGCCCATGGACTAAATTAAGCACGTAAAATTAAGGTGAAAATTGCCTTTTTATAACCGAGGTACTGAGGCTACTCTACATAATCACATATACCAAACCAGAAATGGTGGAGTCATTAAGGGATAATGTGTCATGATTAGCAATTTAATTGTTTCCGAAAGACATTACTTTTCTCTTCACTTTTTCTATTTTTTTCCCTGGCTACTTAATCTGTCCTAATGATCTCCATTATGTTCAAGTAGGTTTAAGTGTATATTTAATCTCTGCATGCAAAGACTCTCAATTTCAAATACTTAGATGGCTATTTTAGTGGTTGTAACCCAAGAATGTTAATAAAGGGTCAGTTAGTGTTGGGACTGATTACATCATCATTCCTCTAAATATGTGGAGACAAACTGATAGGGTAACAAAATGCAGTAAATAGAGAAACAGATTCTGTATGGTTATAATACTTAGAATTAAGGTTTGAATCCAAATTTTTTTCCCTTTACAGTGATCTTTATTGTCCTGTAATCCAGCTTTGTATTATGCTCCACCTGTTGCTGCTGTATACTACAAAGACTATTATTGGCTTAAAGTTATGTAAGTTGTGTATCTACAGTCCAGAGCAGATAGGCTCCAGGCTGGCCCCAAGGACAGCCACATACATGCTCTCAAAACCACTATGGTGATAGGTTGGAATTTAAATGGTCCAGCTGGGCTGAGACTTCGTCAGCTCTACTGAACTGTCACTATACTTCCTGTGTCACTGTGACCATCCATGTCAGTGCAGGCCATTGTGAGTGTGCTGCTCAGACATCAACAGAGGCTCCCACATGACCAGGGAGAAGGGAAGAACTGATCAGGGTTCCCACAATAACCAGAAATTCGCAGGTGGTGGCAGCAGTAATATATATGTGATCTGTTCCCTTTTCTTTTGACTAATGCCTGGATAAAGGTGATGGCATTGGTGCTTTGTTTAGAAAGTGAGCCAGGGAGAATATGATCAAATCTAGCTTTCTACACTGTCCCAAAGCTGTAGGACTCTAGAGTTTTAAGAAAACTCCAGAGTATAGCTCAACTTTTACTGAAGTGGGGTAAAACCAGGATAACCCAATTGAACCTGTAACACTCATTGGAAGTAGTGAAACACTCGTAAATACAGCCAGGAGCCAACTCATTGTGAACCAGGTTTAATGCCTATCTAGACAGACCCCTAATTTCTGGTGAGAAATACTTTTTAAACTTGGTAATTTTATGTTTACAGTGAAAATTAGACTGTAGATGAAATGTGTAAATCGATCTCATGCATTTTTTAAATATAACTTTATATAGGTATCTGGTGGTGCCCAAGTTGTCATTAATCAATAGTGCAATTTATTCAAAAATGCATTGTTTTGTTTTTGGGATCTTATGAATAGTCCCATTAAAATGCCTAAGGGCTTGTCAAATTAAAGGTCACATCATTATTTCTCATTGGCCCCAAACTGCACCAGTAGTTTAAAATGGTCATGGTGGTATTTGTGCCAGGTTTGGTCTGGATTCATTGTCAGGTTGGCTTCATAGTGCCCAAAGCCCTCCAGTATTTTCTCCTGGTCATGTTGGGTCTGTGTGCCAAGTTTTGTCCAGATCCATTGTTGCTGGGGTTCATAGTATTCTCTGGAGGTGAGTGATATATAACTTCCAACATCCAAGGTCTATGCCATCCAAACCCTTCTTCAAGAAAGGAAAAGCACAATCAAGCCACCCCCAACAGATGCCCATCCGGCCTTTGAAATAATAACAATAAAAACAATAATAACAGGAAACCTACTAGGTAACCTTTGAAGTTACTGCCCCCATCAAAACTTTCAGGCAGGAGGAGGAGGAGAAGGCACAAAGTCATAAGCAGAATTCTGGGAAATGAAGTTTGGAAAGGTGAGGACTCCTGTGGAAAAGAATTTAAAAGGCCTCATCCTAAACTATATTTCCAAGAATTCTTCTCTCTTCCTGCATTAAACATTATACATGGAGAGAGAGTTGCCAGATGTACAAGCTGGCTTTAGAAAAGGCAGAGGAATGAGAGACCAAATCACCAATATCCGCTGGATAATGGAAAAAGGCAGGGAGTTTCAGAAAAACATCTATTTCTGTTTTATTGACTATTCTAAAGGCTTTGACTGTGTGGATCATAATAAATTGTGGCAAGTTCTTGGTGGTATGGGGATACCAAATTTATTTATTTACTTATTTATTTAAAACATTTATGTTCTGCCCTTCTCACCCTGCAGGGGACTCAGGGCACAGCACAACATATATACGGCAAACATTCAGTGCCGGGACATAAAATCATAAATATATACAAACATTAAAATCACTTATATCCACATTAAAAGTTGCTTTTAAACCATCCCAGGACACCATTTTGCCTCATTACACTGCCCCAAAGGCTTGGTCCCACAGCCAGGTCTTCACCATCCTTCCAAATCACCTTGTCTGTCTCCTGAGGAATCTGTATAATGACCAAGTAGCAACAGTAAGAACTGGCCATGGAACAACAGACTGATTCAAGATTGGGAAAGGCATATGGTGGGGTTGTATACTCTCACCCAACCTATTCAACTTGTATGCAGAACACATCATGAGATATTCGAGACTTGACAAATGTAAGGCTGGGGTTAAAATTGCTGGAAGAAACATTAACAACCTTTGAAGGGGTGGATAGAGCTTATTAGGAAATGCTGAAAACTGCAAAGCATAAGGAAGAGCCTTGTCCTTTGCCATAGAAAGGAGCAAGGGGGCAAGGAGAGACAAAGTTTTGGAAAAGAACAGGAAAGAACAGGATGCAGAGTTGAAGGATAAGGGACAGGATGACATCCAAGAATTTGCAGTCATAACATGTATGTTTGTTTGAAGTATGCCGGAGTATGCCGAAGGTTATCAGTTTTCGTAGGTGTCAAGTGGAAGGAGGTGAAAGAACATGCTTTTGAAAGGAAGTTTGGAAGAGGGGTGGATCTGTTCATGATCTGTTCATGACACGGCAGAAAAAGGGTATAAGAATGAAATTGGAAAGATCAAATGGCACAAGCAGCCCTTTGATAGACATCTGACTTGTCTAGCTGTTTGTCCTTGTGCGGCCGCACTTTAAAAATAAAAAGGAGGTTTTTGCTTCAAACCTCACGGAGACTTGTTGTCTTTTTAGAGTCACCACATTTTGCCAATTAAAATAGTTCCCTTCACCTTAGATATGCAGATGATACCACTTTGATGGCTGAGAGCATGGAGAAGCTGAGGAACCTTCTAATCAAGGTGAAAGAAGAAAGTGCAAAAGCTGGGTTGCAGTTAAACATCAAAGAAACCAAGATTCTAGCAACTGGACTGATTTACAACTGGCAAATAGAGGGAGAAAATGTGGAGGCAGTGACAGACTTTGCATTTCTAGGTGTAAAGATTACTGCAGATGCAGACTGCAGCCAGGAAATCAGAAGACATTTACTTCTTGGGAGGAGAGCAATGACCAATCTTGATAAGACAGTGAAGGGTAGAGACATCACACTGGCAACCAAGATCCGCATAGTTAAAGCAATGGTATTTCCCATAGCAAATACCATGACTATGGGTATTTATTAGTAGTAACGAGAGCTGGACCATAAGGAAGGCTGAGGGAAGGAAGATAGATGCTTTTGAACTGTGGTGTTGGAGGAAAATTCTGAGAGTGCCTTGGACCACGAGAAGGTCCAACCAGTCCATACTTCAAGATATAAAGCCTGACTGCTCATTCAAGGGAAGAATATTAGTGGCAAAGATTAAGTACTTTGGCCACATTATGAAAAGCTTAGAGAAGACAATGATGCTGGGGAAAAAGGAAGAGGAGCCAACCAAGGGCAAGATGGATGGATGGCATCCTTGAAATGACTGCTTTGACTCTGAAGGAGCTGGGGGTGGTGATGGTCGACAGGGAGCTCTGGCGTGGGCTGGTCCATGAGGTCACAAAGAGTCGGAAGCATCTAAATAAATAAACAACAAACCTGCATTAAAAACCTTGGGTTTTCCCTCTCCAAGTTGGAGGAATTAGTTTTAAAACGCAAGTGCTGTATTGCTTCCAGATCAACAGGGCTCAGGTTTTCATCTCCAAGTTTGAAAAGTTATTTTTAAAATGCAGGTGCTGCATTGCCTCCAGGTCAGCACTGCCAGAGAATTCAAAAGCCCTCCCCCAACTACATTTCCCAGAATTCTGTTTGCTCCCCCCCCCCTCTCTCTCTCTCTATATAATCACAAGAGGAAGGTTAGATTGTTGTTAACAGTTGCTTCCTTTGTATTAAATATAAACATCTAAGGGGACAGTAATGGAGTTTTCATTTTCCTCAGTGCCCAGTTGAAGATTAGCATGTCCTCCAAGACAGCTTTATCACAATTCTGTCCTCATTCACATGACTGCTATTGATGTCCAGCACCTGAAAGATTCTTTCCTTGACACAGTTCACAATTCAGCTAGGTGTTCCTCTCCTTTTAATCTGTAAGGCTGCAGACACCAAGAATACTGAAGTGTGCAATTCTTCTACACTCTGTAGGCCAGTAACCAAAGAAGATAATAGAAAATGCTAATTAAATGAGTGTTAAAAGCTAGAATGTCTGTCAGCAGTCTAGACAACAACTCCTACTGGAAAGAAAGACTGCTTTGGAGAAAACAATTTGGTAAAACAGAACATCTCTGCAATGCTAAGGATTGCCTCAAGCAGGGAAAAATACCTTTTAAGTCAGTCAAGGTATTACACACTATTGTGTATTTTGCTTCTCCTACTCACACATTCACAACCTATGTTTTCTGATTGTAGGAGAAGGCAAAAAAAATCAGAAAAGCTGATTAATCTTTTCCCTATCTGCCATGTTCTCCTGAAATTGTCTTCTTGAGCATTTTTTTTGTCGTGTCAGGAGCAACTTGAGAAACTGCAAATCGCTTCTGGTGTGAGAGAATTGGCCGTCTGCAAGGACGTTGCCCAGGGGACGCTTGGATGATTTGATGTTTTTATCATCCTTGTGGGAGGCTTCTCTCATGTCCCCACATGAGGAGCTGGAGTTGATAGAGGGAGCTCATCCGCCTCTCCCCGGATTCGAACCTCTGGCCTGTCAGTCTTCAGTTCTGCCGGCACAGGGGTTTAACCCACTGCGCCATCGGGGGCTCCTTCTTGAGCAATGATGCAAAGGAATCTGTCAAAGGAGAGGAACATGTAATTGTACAGACCATGTGCCTTGACCTGTAATAAAAAAGTAGAGCTTATGTTTTCTTTTAGGTCTTTATGCTGTGTTGATTTTTTTATCCCAACAACTGTATCTTCCCATATATATCTGCATGGTCCTATAGGTCATTTTCAAACCTCTGAATGTCCCCTATGTTAAGAAATTAGCCAAATGCTAGAAGAGAAATCTTCTCATTTCTGGTATGTTTCTGGGATGTTCTCCCACCTCAGGAAGAGTTACTTGGCCCATGGTACAAAACCGCTCTGTGCAAAACATGCTATTCTTCTATCTTGACTCAGCGCTCAGAAATGAACATAAGACAACACCATCTGTTATTCATCTCCTTATAAAGACAAGAGTAATAATTACAATTACATTGCAAAAGGAAGTAAATTTCCTTTCATTAAATAACAAAGCATTATATTCATTTAGGGGAAAACAGGGACTAATAGTGACTAATTGTTATTTGTAACTAGTTATTTCCAAGTTTTAATTGTTTCATCTTCTATCTTGCACTTTTGCACATTATTCCTGTAGTTGTAAATAAACCTATGAATAACTGCTATGGGAGTTAAATCCTATTTTGCCAAACAAGAAAAATGTACATTTCTACATGAATGGATTTCTATGAGGCTATAAGAGGAACTATACATAGTATGTTCTGTTGCCTTCAACAACCATTCATAGGATCATTTTGGACAAACAATCATGCATTTTGATATTTTTCTTAAATATCTAAGTGTCCAACTCAAAGGATTTTAGGTCATAATTAGTTTAATCTTTTAGGAGTTCATTGGTAGCAGAAGAAAACCACAAAGCCTGCTGCAGTGATCATGATTAAGAAAACACATGATGCAAAATGAATTGATACCAGAGCAGTTGATTTGTATCCTGCCTCTAACTGATGGGTCAGAGACATCCCAGTGTATAGGAAAATACCAGAGATCAGAAGTTGTTTTTCAAGCTTCTGTAAATGTAGCTCTCATTTGCATCATTTAGTTAGTTAAATGTCACTTTTTAAATATGAATGTATTAAATGTCAGCAGAGCTGGATGATTTGAATAGTTATTTTCTCTCCCTATTATTTTCTTCACATCTTCCAATTATTAAGGGCATTTCAACTGTTGATTGCTTGTTTTCTTGATTGGGACCTTTGTCTGTTTAATTATGTTTTAAAGAAATTAAATTCCAATTCAGAAATTGTCGCTCATATTCTATTTCCCACCCCCATTTCTTTCCTAGGGTAGCAGAAGGAGGCGTGCAGTGGAATGTTAAAGTAAAAGCAGAGTGTAGACTCCTGCAGAGAGACAATTTATCTTGTGCCATAGATGCTCTTGGCTGGTGTCCACAATGCACTGGGTCTCAATGTGCTTTTGTGTTAGCATGCCTCATCAGGAGCTTGCTACATGAGACCCAATTAATTGCAGCCACAATTGTTGCTATCAAATTATCAATCTTGTGAGAAATCAGATTTTTCTAATTAATGTGGGAGCATATGTGCATTAATCTGTCTGCTACTTCTGCTCTCTAATGAGACAGATACTTATAATGCTTTCTTAAGAAATAATAACAAACTGACTGGCTGTGCATGACACTGTGGGCTAATGAATAAAATAGTGGCAGCTCTCCGATTTCCCTGGGCTGAATATCTTACATCTTTAACATTATTTACCAGTTGTAGCTTTAGATCTGGATCGCAGGAATGCAGTTGATAGTGTAAATTTGGCAATTAGCACTCTTGAAATGAAATGAGTACGTGCAACCAGTGCTACTTGGGAAAACAGTCTCTTGCTACCCTTTGCAAATGCAATGCAATAGCAAATGATCTGTTAATACTGACATCTAGTGGTATATGGGTCCTTCGTCTATAATGAAAGACTAAGTATGATGTGATGGTTTATTGTTTGTTATTTTTTCGAGTAAAAATGATAATTCAATCTAGGGGAATTTTTGCAACTTGTGCTGGGTATAGATAAAATTTAAAATGCTTAAGACTAGCACAAAGACATAAGGAAGGGAGATACTACTTAAAGCAAATGACAGAACCACTCTGGCATAGAATCATGGATTCATAGACTAATAGAGTTGGAAGAGACCACATGACCCATCTAACCCAATCCCTTGTCATGCAGGAAAAGTACAATCAAAGCACCCCTGACAGATGTCTTTTATGGCATGGTTTTATCACTTTTGTAACCCTTCCTTCCCCGCACACAGTAGAAGCATGTGTTATGGTGTCATTTAGTTTGATAATTTTTTAAAGTATTTTATTCCAAAGGCATGTCAAAGGAAAAAGTGTGGTAATGGGATAAGACTGATTTCAAATATCTTCAATGTACATTCATACCTCTATATCCCCATTGAGGTAAAAGTGGAATTAATGACATAACCCAGTGAAAAATTTATACTAAAATAGTACTACCAAGTCATGTGCCTCCACGTTTCACTGGCAAGTTAATTCAAGATTAGGAACCCCAAATATGGATGTTTATGTACATATCTGAAAATAATCCCAATTCAATATATCGAGGCACGCTTTGGTGAAATCTGCAGAAAGAGATCAAGTTTTATTACTGTGAAGAGAACCTAGTTTTCCCATCAGAGGTTTAATAAGAAGAAATAAAAATCTTCCAGTAAACATAGCCATGAAAATGAAAAAAAAAAGAGCTTCATAATATAAGTCTGGAGAACATTTTTTTTTTCTTGTTGGCAAATGGTATTACTTCCAGGTCAGTTTTTATTTAACTCTGATTATACACATCATACCAATCTTCACCAGTGTTTTCGGAAAGCAGCGGGTTCTCCATTTCCTCATTAAGGATCTCATCACATTAAGAAATACTACTTAGTTCCTGATAGGGGATGATTTCCAACAGGTCCCATCACATGACATTTACCCCATCCTGTTGGTATTCCTTCAAAATTCATCTGCAAAACGTTGCAGAAATGGAGTATTTCTAGATGATATTCTAACCATAGCATTTGAAATATGGAATTTTGTCTTTGCTGAAGTGCTATTTCTGCATGTGATTGATAGAATCATACCATCATACAATCATAGAGTTGGAAAAGACCTCGTGGGCCATCCAGTCCAACCCCCTGCCAAGAAACAGAAACATAGCATGCAAAGCACCCCTTACAGATGGCCATCCAGCCTCTGTATAAAAGCCTCCAAAGAAAGAGCCTCCACCACACTCTGGGGCAGAGAGTTCCACTGCCCAACAGCTCTCACAGTCAGGAAGTTCTTCCTAATGTTCAGGTGGAATCTCCTTTCCTGTAATTTGAAGTCATTGTTCCATGTCCTAGTCTAGAGGGCAGCAGAATGATGACTTCCCCTCACATATTTATACAAAGCCATCATGTCTCATCTCAGTCTTCTCTTCTGAAGGCTAAACATGCCCAGCTCTTTAAGCTGCTTCTTATAGGGCTTGTTCTCCAGACCCTTGATCATTTTAGTCACCCTCCTTTGGACATATTCCAGCTTGTCAATATCTCCCTTAAATTTTGGTGCCCAGAATTGGATACAGTATTCCAGGTGTGGTCTGACCGAGGCAGAATAGAGGGGTAGCATGACTTCCCTTGATCTAGACACTATGCTCCGATTTATGCAGGACAAAATCCTGTTGGCTTTTTTAGCTGCTGCATGACATTGTTGGCTCATGTTTAACTTGTTGTCTCAAGGACTCCAAAATCTCTTTCACGCGTACTGCTGTCATTTCTTTCTGCCTAAGTGGAGTATCTTGCATTTTCCCCTGTTGAATTTCATTTTGTTAGATTTTGCCCATCTTTCTAATCTGTTAAGATGGTTTTGAATTCTGCTTCTGTCTTCTGGAGTATTGGCTATCCCTCCCAATTTGGTGTAGTCTGCAAACTTGATGATCATTCCTTCTAACCATTCATCTAAGTCATTAATAAAAATGTTGAACAGAACTGCCCAGGTCAAAACCTGGGAAATCAGTGTCATCCTCTCAGTAACAATATGACTTGTCATCACAGGGAGTGTCTGGGGGGTGGACCCTGGATTTTCATGAAGGAAGCAACCACCATTTCTGTTTCGGACGTTGAAGAGGCAAGATCTCTGGGATTAAGGAAATGTGGAATTGACAATTTACCTCATTATTTTTTAATAAAATTACCAGAATCTGCACAATTGCTTCTTCTGTAATATTAGATCTCTCACAAATCCTTATTAGATTCCTTAGAATTCTATATTTTGCACCAATAGTGATAAGGTGAATGCATTTACTGCACAGATGCAAGTATGTTTTCAAATCTCATGAGAGTGATAGTTCACGACTTGGAGGCTACATCATTGCACAGATTTAGAATTTTTTTAAAGTCATGGAGTGATACAAGGATTCTTTTGAACAGTTTGGGAGGAGCCAGTCTTCTGTAATGGGATGAAATGCCATATTAGCATTTGGGTGTGATGGGCTTAGTATGCATCCCATTTGAAAAAATTACGGGATGCATAATGATAGACTATTTCCTAATGTGATGAGGTCCAAAATTACCTTCAGTGGAAGAATTAGTACAGATAACCCCCGGTGGCACAATGGGTTAAACCCTTGTGCCAGCAGTACTGAAGACTGACAGGTTGGAGGTATGAATCCGGGGAGAGCATGAATGAGCTCCCTCTGTCAGCTCCAGCTCCTAATGCAGGGACATGAGAGAACCCAATGCAAGGACATGAGAGAAGCCTCCCACAAAGATGGTCAAACATCAAAACACCTGGGCATCCCCTGGGCTATGTCCTTGCAGATGGCCAATTCTCTCACACCAGAAGTTTCTCAAATCGCTCCTGACATGCAAAAAAAAAAAAAAAAAAAAGAGAGAGAGAGAGAGAGAGAGAGAGAGAGAGAACAGATTAAGTAGTTCAGAATCAGATTCCTAGGACATAGAAATGATCCCAAGGTCAGAAAGAAAAACATAATTAGATGTTTGTCTGAGACTAATGTCTAAATCTTCCTTACCTTTTTATTGGTTTCTTGGGAACATGATTGGTAAGCTGGATGGGAGCCTTAACAAAATTAGCTAGGAAAAGAAGACATGGAAGAGATGGAAAGTAGTAGTTAGTCAACATAATGGACAAAACATTACAAAAATGATTATGAAACCTCCACTGTTTTCCATAGGGTTTGTTTTATAGTCAAATTGGTAAGCAGAGCTGTAGTCTAGTTAAATCAAGACAAATTCCTCTTAGCTCAAATTTTAAATACTTGAGGAAAGTGACCACTTTATAAATTGGGATTTCAACACCATGAAGGGAGGTTTCGGTTACTTTCTAGGACATTCTGCCATTTTTTAATGAGAAGGAACTTTTCAGGTAGGACAATAATCATTTTTCATTTGAGTTCCTTGCAGAATTTTAGAACGCTCTTGAGTGGCCTGGTAGGGGAAAGGGGCCAAACAGAGGCTTGCTTCTTTCTGTGGCAGGCTGCTATAGGAAAAGGGGTTCTCTGGCCAACTGTTAAGATCTTTTTATGAAAAGGTATTCCCCAGATCTGCCATTTGGGTCCTAGGTTCCAGGGTGCTGAAGGGAATAGCACCCAGAGCTAAATTTCACTGGATCTCTCATTTAAGGCTCAGTGCACAAGGAAGAGGACATGTACAAATGTCTTGGGAGAAGGGTGGCTAGGGGAAAGCTCCATGTTTGTTGTTTGTTTGTGACATATCAAAGAAGAAGCAGGTATCCATCTGCTTCAGTGTGCACTGCTGATCAAATTTACATATAGTTAGATCCCCATATCCACAGAGGAGATATTTGTAGCTATCGATCATATCTGAAACTGCAGATATGATCAAATACCATTAAAATATCATTATCTAGCTCTGATCCCTGCATACCACAGAGTAATTTTGGAACACATAGAAATTCCTAGATAGGCATTAGCTTTCTAGGTCCTCCCAGGCAAATCTTTGGCAACTTCCATTTAATCAGCTGGATGATCTAGTAAATTCCTAGAAGGCATCATTCTTCCTGGGTGTAGATGAGACCATGGATATGGGTTCCATAATTATGAAAGTCTAACTATAAACTCAAGTGGCTTTTAGTTAAACAATACATTCCATCCAAATTGGTTTGTGGGCTTCCGAAGTGAGGACTGTAAAATCTAAATGTACAAATCTAATTTACAATAAAGCCATTCCGTTCCTGAAAACAAAAAGTTCTGCCAAATTCAAAAACTTCTTTTGTCTGGATTCTACTGTTACATAAGTAGCTTCCCATCAAGTTCTGGAAAGCATGAAAACTGACAATCTGTCTTTTAGTATTTTGTGTTTGACATGTCTTAAATACCATATTTGGGGAAAGTCATACACTATAGAAATAAACTTCACTGAAATAAATGTCAGCAGCTCAAAGGCTCATGTGCATTTGTCTATTTTTGATCCACTTCACCTGCCATAAAATTTCCAAAATGCAATAAGTCTTCTATTCTACACAGTTAGTTTTTCTAAAGTAAAATAAACCAAATGATCTAAACTACTTCTGAATTCCATTGCCCAAAATCTATGGATGTGAATAATCTCAGCTTTGTTGTGTTTCTCCAAAGTCCAACTACAATTTTTCTCATGCCTGTTTCACATTGGGATGCATGACTTTGGTTCCTTTCTGCACATGGATGCTGGAGATCTGTTAAAAATACAGAAATGTAGGTTCATTTGTAGTAATGCAAGCCATAGACTACTATTACCTACCTAGGTGGCGACAGCCGTGGGGGCACAATATTTCAAAAGAAAAGTTATGTTGCGGTTTATCAGTCTATGCGGAAGCTACCCAGCAGTCTTCCCAGCCCCAGCCCTCTGTTGAATCACACAGAGTCAGAGTAAAAGGAAAAACAAAATTTACTCTTGAGTAGTCAGAGATAAATATGCAGCTTTACAAAATAACCAGCCTTGAAAATAAACTCAATCCATTGCAGAAAATAACTCACACAAAGTCTGATGCATTAAAACCATGCATTCTCTGCTTCTTCAATGGTGCAAGGAGTCTTGTGGTAAATGGTCCAGAACTTCAGCAAGTCCTGTAGTTTAGAAGTCCCATCCGGTCTCTTCTCAGTTATCTGATCACCATCTCCATGAATACACCATGAAGCACTCCTCATGATATACTCCATGCAGGGAGTGGCTCAAGCTTAATTGCTTAATTATCCAGGTGTTCTTCCTTAACACACACACACAGGAGATGATTTGTGCAAAGACTTAGCATACACATGCACATCCTGTAACAGAAACTATACTTGCATCAATTATATTCATATTATCATGTTAATGTGCATTAGTTAGTATTTTAACTTCAGTCCCAAATAAAAAGAAGTGTTTCCCACTATCCTACCTTGTCCATCAAAAATGGTGTAGAAGAAGTAAAATGAAATGCATGCAATAAGAAGCAGGGTTAGGACTACCTGAAATTAAAAGTTATTATGAAACAAACCAGTTGAGACATGTGGTTGGAGGGATGGCGAACAAAGCTGATATAGACTGGATGGAAATGAACACCAAGGAATAGAAACCAAAAAATATATATATATTTTTAAGGAATGCTAAGGAGCCCCCGGTAGCAGAGTGGGCTAAACTACTAAGCTGCTAAAGTTGTTGTTCACAGGTTTGAATCTGGGGAGCGGCATGAGCTTCTGCTGTCAGCCCCAGCTTCTGCCAACCTAGCAGTTCAAAAACATAAAATTGTGAGTAGATCAATAGGTACCGCTCTGGTAGGAAGATAACAGCACTCCATGCAGTCATGCTAGCCACATTTCCTTGGAGGTGTCTACAGACAATGCTGGCTCTTCGGCTTAGAAATGGAACACCAACCCCCCAGAGTTGGACACGACTGGACTTAACATCAGGGGAACATCTTTACCTTTATTAAAAAATGGAAATCAATCAAATGGGAAACACACTATTAAAAGATATATTAACAATATGGAATAAATATAAGAATTATCTAATTAAAGGAAATTCTAAAATAACAGCAGTTATAATGGAGAGGAAATTTCCAAAAAAACTTTAAAAATGTAATGGATAAGGAGTTGAAAAGCAGGAAATTAGACAAAATTGAAAGCTGGATGGAACAAATAAAGGAGAAGAAAAATGTAAAGGAAATCTCAGATCAATTAAAGATATCATGGTACCACTAGGTACAATTTGAGCAATGGTTTAGAAGTTGGAGGGGAAAGAGCTTGGGGCAAAGAGAGCCAATAAAATTTGAAAACACAATATTAAAAATCAGATGAAAGAAGAAAACGAATATCAGAAAGGGATAACCAGTATGATATATAAAATATTAATAGAGACTAAATGGGGGGAAAGGGAACACAAGCAAGGGAATGGTGGGTGAAAAAACTGGGAACAAAAATAGGAGAAAGAATTTATCAAAATAAAAGAAAATTGCTACAATATATGGAAATTGTACTTGACCCCAATAAAGATAATAAGACCTGTTCGAAAAAATGTTGGAGGGTTTACAAAGAAATGGAGATGTACATTCACAAGTGGTGACTGTTGTAGTAGAGCATGTATGTAACACTGAAAGCAGTAGTATGAGTGCCAGAAGAGGGAAAAGGGGTACTCGTGAGAAGGAATCATGAAGAACAACAAGGGAAAAGGATCCGAGATATACTTATGGAGACTACTGACATTCGAAGGGTTTTCTGGAGACGAAGGGTCGATGAGTGAGGGGGAGGAAGGAGATACAGTGGATGGGAATAGAGGTACAAAGAGGGTTACTCGGGAGCAGGAATCAGATGAAGAGGATCCAGGATATATTTTATTTATTTTATTTATTTACAACATTTGTATACAGCTTTTCTCACCTCGAAGGTGAGAGGTTTCCAGATAGGCAATGGCAAAATTCAATGCCAGCACAAACAATTACAATTATACAATTACAGTTAGACATAAATCAAATTAAAATACATCCATAAACAGTAAAACAATCATTAAAACAGTAAAACAGTCTCATCTGTATACTTACTGCTCCAACAGATGATGAACCATTTATGGGTTTCTTTGGAAGTGATGTAATTCGTTAAATATTAGTTAATTTTAGCAATTACAAAACGATTACAAAACTTATTTTTAAACCCGGAAGTGTTTTTAAATATCGAAACGGCATGCGCCAAATATTTTTGTATTTCCGTCCATTTCGGAAATACGTAAGATGGCTATGCTTGCTGGGAGCTCTCCTCTCTCTCCTCTCCTTAGCCAGTCAGAGCCTGAAAGAGGAGGAGGAGGAGGAGAGGGCGGGGAAGGCGCCGGCTGAGCAAGCGAGCGAGAGGGCGAGCGACCCTCAGCGGGAAGGCGGCCCGTCCCTCCTTCCTCACCTTTGCGGTGGGTGTGCTTCGTTCTCCCAATTCCGCACTGAAACCTTAGCGGAGGGCTGGGCTAGATGGCCTTTGGGGAGCCCTTCTCCCAATTTCGCATTGAGACCATAGCAGAGGGCAGGACTAGATGGCCTTTGGGGAGCCCCTTCTCCCAATTCCGCACTGAAACCTTAGCTTTGGAGGAGCTGGGCCCGACTCGGCGGCAGCGCTTGAGGGCCCGCCAGAGTGAGTGCCTGCCTTCCCTCCTTAATAATAATTTCTCCTCCCTATTCTACTAAATTATATGTTGTACACCGCCGTGAGTCGCCCTAGGGCTGAGAACGGCGGTCTACAAGTGCAGTAAATAAATAAATTAATTAATTAATAATTAAATTAAAAAAATATTGAAAAAAAAGGGCGCCATCTTTACAAAATGTTTTGTAAATATTAACGAAATTTCGTAAACACCGAACTTTTTTAAGGGAAAATTTTGTAATTATTTTAAATATCGAAACAAAAAAACCCCCCAAATACAAATCGATTTTAGAAACAAATTTTTGCGTTGTTACCCAGGCCTAGTAAACAGGTAACACATCTGAGTCTTGGGGGGAATCTAAGTCTTGACAGAAGATGGAGGAACTGGAGGGATGGAAACAGGAGTTCACGTGTGGAGACAAGGACAGCTGTAAGAAATGATGACAGGGTGGAGGCCAGCTCATCCTCTGATGATGATGTGTAAGATAAAAGTGGACTCTAAAATGGGAGATCTTTGCAGAAGGCAAAGTGTCGGTTACGTTCGTGTATCGTGTGGTTTTGTCGCTGCCTGTCTTCCTGTTGGGCTTTGGGTCCAGATTCTACAGCCTGGAGTTTCTGTTCCTGTGTGTTTTGACTTGGATTGACTTCTCGTGAGTGCGGATTTCTCCCTTCCTGAATCTTGAACTGAACTGATGATGACGCTGCTTGACGGACTTGGTAAAAACGCTTCTTTGGATTACTCCTACGACGACTCCTGGACTTCAGCTGGCTTCAGTTTTTCTTTCAATGGCTTCCACTTACTGTTAACTGTTTGTGTGCTGTGCTGGTTGTTTGCCTCAAAGTACTGCAATTTAATCCGGATTTTTTCTCTGGTTAATCCGGATTATATTTCCTTTGACTTTTTGAACCAAGTTTGGTTAGTTTTTGGAGTTTTAGCCAGAAACACTGAAGGCTAAGTGTTTCTGAGCTTTTGTTTTGTTTGCAATAAACTTTACCTTGGAACCTTTACTGTGTGTGGCTCTTTAAGGCATCTGTGTCTCAACAGTGGCAATGTAAATATGTGCAGAGGTTCTGGGAAAAAGTTATAATAGAGATAGAAAGCATTATGAAGAAAAAACGAATAGAAATCCAGTGACTATATTGCTATCTTTCTATGATACAGATGATTGGAAGCTGGATGTGGGCCTTGTTGCAATCCAGAGCAGGGAACGAGGCCCTAAGATAACTATCCACCACACTTGGCTGTGAAAAACAATCCTTTTTTATTGAAGAAAAATGGTTACAAAATAAAGGAAAAATGCAAGTCAAAAGCCACAGCAAAATCAGCAAACATGAATTTAAATGGACAAAGCAAAACCAAAAGCCTCACTGGGAAATACTGGAATCTGTTAGCAATCCACTAACCGTACTTGATATCCTAGAAATCTTCCCAAACTATGGCCAGGGAACCGGGAGAACTGCCAAGGTCTTCATCAATTCTGAAACGATGCCTGAACTGAGACAATCAGTTCGGCGTATTGCAATTAAAACTCAAGAATTGGTTCCGTGAACCGCCCTTCTGTTTTGAAGCCAATGTTTTTAATTCTTGAATTCGGGAGGATCGACGCAAACTGAGTGATTTACTTCTGTCTTCCCAAATTTGGCCCCTTCTGTTGTCATTACAGTTAACAGGTGCAGAAGTGAGGGAAAGTTCAAGGTCTCCCTCTGAAACATTCTCATGAACACTGGTACTTTCATTTTCCAAATCTACAGAAGTTCCTTCCTCACTAATTTCAGGAGCATTGGCATCAAAAGGTACATTTCCACTAGCATCAGTAAATATACTTTCATTAGCATCAGGAGGAACAAACAGAGAATCAGGTTCAAGTTCAAACTCAGGCTGAACCCCAACAGGCCTATCCAAAACTGGACTATTTGTATTAGTCCAGCCAAAATGAGTCATATGTATTTTAATCCATATAATGGATTATCCAGCTATATAAGATTCCATCTATTGGAATGTCACAATGTATAGATATGATTACTCTTAGGTATAAAGTTTCTTCTGACAGTTCCATCTATTTGCATATGATTTTTTTCTTCTCACCTAAGTAATATGTTCAGCAAGATGAATAAATCTGTGTTAAACATTGCTATCTCACTCATATGAGCTTTACAATGAAATGGTTTCCCATCTAGGGAGGATATACCTCTCTTGTTTTCCTTTTTGAAAGCTGAGATAAAAATTAAGATATACAAGAAAAGTCTTATCAATGTCCCTAGCTTTTGAGTTAGTATGGGAAGAAACTGATTTGTCATCCCAGATTCCTTGCTTTTGTTACTATCACTTCAGTCATAATTTCTTGTTTTAAACCAAAGGGTTTCCTCCTTTGGTTTATTGTCGGGGGGAGTTTATTGTCTTTCTGAAACATGGAAGGAGAAAAATCATAACTATAGTGTCGCTAGAACCATAACAATAAACAAAAACAGACAAAAGAAACATAAGTTGTTAGATTCACTGTGCAAAACAAACTATTTCTCTCAACTAATTTCATCTAGAACTGTATAAGATAACATCAATCATAATGGAGAGGGAGCTGTATTGTCTTTTAAGTCTGTTTCTTAGTGAAATAGGTCCTTTATATCACAGGGCATCACTCATAAATGGCTCTCCAGAGAGGCTATTGGTGTCCTGCTTAAAGTTTCTTCCTGCAGAACACTTGCCAGAATCAGAAGTGTTTCTTCAATAATTGCCGCGCAACACTGTCTAGTTTTATAAAACTTTCTAGACTTCAGGGTTTCAGAAAATGGTAGACGTGGGAGGAAATAAATAGAATGATAAAAGAGTCAGCACACAGTGTCTATTTTTTAGATATCATTGAGATACATGGAAACATGTTAGTACCTTAACTAGAGAATAGAGAAAATGAGATGGAGCATAGATTCCATATGCAAATGGAATCACTACTGAAACTAGAAACTGTAACAGATTGCTAGGTCTCAGATGGACTTGTTTTTTTTTTCTGGTGGGCACATTATGTCCTCATATGCTGGCAACCTGATTCGTGTTTCCATATTGGGCATTAATGCAAAACCATAGCTCCATTCACAATACACAATTAAAGCATGTTTTTCTATTTTAATTGTCACGATTTTATCCTCTGGAATTGACAGCTTTTCAATACCTTTTCAGGATCTCAAAGGATGGAACCATAAAAAGGTGATGGTGCGGGTGTTCTGTCTGGACAGTGAATTAGTCTGAACTGATTTTTCTGTCCAGACTACCCCAAAGCCATGGGACACTTGAGAATTTCAAGCAAGCTCTGGACTACTCCCAACTTTACTCAAAGTGGGGCAAAGTCAGGTTAACCCTTAAAATCCCACAATACCAATTGAAGGCCAGTGAATGTCATGGTGTCAGACAGCAGCAGATTCAAGGTGAATTTGGGGTTTTCTTGCTCATGTAGACTTACCCTTCCATACTGCTTCTTAAGATAACCCTTCGATACTGCTTCTTAAGATACACAAAAGGAAAGAAGAAAGAAGTACACTTCCAATAAAGCGAACACTATTTCTAAATTACAATGAAAAAAATCTTATTAATTACATAAGTAGATGTGGGTTGACTACTAGAAAATACTTGGGATTTGTGCTTTGTTTATTTGTTTTGAAAATAATGCCTGCTTCTAGAATTATTGTACTCCAGATAATATCGAGTAGAAATCAGTTTTTCCCAGTAGCTTTTTCTCTTCAGTATTTCAGGTGACACCTACATATGGGGATACCTCACATCTATGCATGCATGATGTATGAAAGAACTAAAAAGGCTGCTATATGGATGATTACAAAACAAGAATATACACTAGGAACTGATCCAGTGTGCTGAAAAGTTTCTGTATATATGTAGTTTCTTTAAGTAAATGCTCTTAGCTTTTTGCAAACTTAGACATAAAATTGAGTTTTCTCAACTAAAAGATACAAAGATAGATTTGTTCTCTTCCTGTGATTTCTCCCTCAATATGGGCACCTTATATGAAAAAAGGACTTGATTACACAGCTGTAAGGGTCAAGCCAAATCTATCTTTCCATACTTTTCATAGAATACAGCAGTTCATTAGATTCAGCTGGGAAGTTTGATGTGATGAACTAGTCACAATTGACTCTGCTTCAGATTATTTTTGACATGGCAAATTGCTGTTTTACTCAATAGCCTAGGTCTAAAGAGGGTGTAAATCTGCATTGCTCCATTTAACAGCCCTGGAGCTATGCCAGGTTAAGACCACTGAATATTGAAACTGGTTCTTCTACTGACAATAAAGGAGCTCTTTTTTATTCTGCACTTTCAACATTTCATTGTGAACAGACCCAGAAAAAGATTGTGTGTGCATTTTAGAAGTACCCCTTTTCATGTACGTCTGATATTTGAGGAAAGGAACTGTTACAAACATATGTCAAAAGGAATATGTTATATATACCACAAAGCAGGTAAACTAACCCTTCATGAATTTAATTCATATTCAGAGGGTTAATAATGACACTTTGACATTGTTTTAAACTATTTTTCTAGTTCTGGTTTTTATACATCAAAGTAACTTACAAAGGTCACAATTTTATTATTATATTGAACATGCACACACTAAAAAACCCACATAAAGCATACACACACACAACATATAAACCACACCATGTTACCTATTGAATTATTTACTACATATCTTGCAAACCAAGCCTTTTAGCTAACAAATTGGATGCTGAAGATTGTTCTATACAATATTTGAGTGGGCCAATTGCTGTCAAAGTCCTACTTCTGACAGTTCACTGTTTATTTTTGGTTTGTTTTATTTATATTCTAACCTATCTTTAACTAAAATTGTCCATACACTATTGCATTGCAAAGCAGGAATGTATTAGAAGTTGACATAGTGGTATGTGGCCTTCTTAAAGATAAAATGTGAATGGAGGCACATTTTTACATATTGACATTACAAGAACAATTCAGTTGATCAGACTTTATCATGAAGTTTGCATATTTAGAAGATCCATTTTAAAATTCGTTCCTTTCTCCTCTTTTTTTAAAATATAATTAACAGCAAGTCTTATAGACCAGGGGATGTAGCAAAGGGATTTTGTCTATTCTTTATATGTTGATTTGTGAAACTTTCAAAACTATTTTGAATAAAATATCCTTAAAAGGGTAAAGTAGGTTAATGCTTACATAAGAGATTTTATGGTCATCTTAGCATATTTGTGCAAGAAGAGGAGGAAACAGCTTTGATGGAATAAGCCCACGGAGAGACAAGTGTGATGGCTTCAATTTGCCCAGAACCTTCACAATATTGGTGGGCTATATTTTATTTTCCAGGTCACCCCCTCCTTTTTTGCTTAGTCTAGGAAGATCTCTGTAGCCAACTGAAGATTTTTGTTTAGTTTTGAAATATTAAAAATCATTTATGCATTTTCTGAGCAATAAGGAATCTAATGACTGGTATTTATGGTCATTAGTAATTTAGTTGAATCTTTAATGGTAATTTGTGTTTTTCAAAAAAGAAGAAGAAGAAAAATCTGTTACTGAAGAGTTGCTTTGAGGTCTAATAGTTGTTTCCCCAATGAGTTCATTATAAAATAACTATAAATCATATCTATAAAAATATAGATTCAATATATTTATGCAGTGACTACACTCACTGGTTATGGGCCAGTCTGGCACAGAAATGTTCAGGACTGGGCCCAGAGGTAGCCACACACATCCTCCCAAACCTGCAGGGGGGCCAAGTGCAGCTAGTCTAGCCAAACTAAGATTTCATTGGACGCACTGTACCCTCACCTTACTACATGTGACACTGTGCCCACTTACAGCTTTGAGATGTCATGAACACCTGATACTGACATCAGCAAAGGCACCCACATGACTAAGAAAAAGTGAGGGCCAATTTTCTCACCTTCTTTCTGGTTGTGTGAATACCTCACCTCCACTGAGTTTCTGTAACAATCTGAGATGGGCAACATGAGTATGATCCACCCCATTTTCCCCATGCCAATGAGCACAGGGAAATGCAAATGGTGATGATGAGATGTCTGAACAGCAGACTGGTGTGAACTGGATCTGATTCTGCTGTCCATATTGCCTCAAAGTTGCAGGGTTATTCCAAGGTTTCAGACAAACTTTCAGACAAACACCCACTGACTTTTAAAAAAAAAAGTGTGATACCTACTGAAAGTGCTAGAATGTTATAGGGACAGCTAGGATTAAACTCACAATGAATATAAGTTATATTGCTCATGGAGATGAGTCCTCAGTGTTGTAAATTAGTGATGTTAAACTCTCAAATCTAGGTCAGAGCTACTGGAAGTCCCTTCTGAAGAAAATCCCACATTTTTTGCTTTGAACTGGAATATATGGCAGTGTGGACTCAGATAGCCCAGTTCAAAGCATATATTGTGGAATTGTCTACCTTAATATTCTGGGTTATAGGGCTGCGTGGAAGGGCCCTGAGTCTAGACCCAAGGACATCCAATAAGTTTCATACCACATGTTACAGAAAAACATTAACTTTTACAGTAGATTGACCTCTAATTTATTTTTCTTTTTTTATATCACAGCAGCTCTTTAGATGGCTGTCTCGAGTATCAAAAACTCTTGTCACTTGATGCATTAACTGCTTTGTTATTTTTATAGCATTTTTTTTAAAAAAATGTGATTGTCAAAGATGATACCGAAACATCACATAAATACCATCAGCATGCCAGATCTGTTCAGATCTAAGGTTAGAGAAAGATAGCTCAGTGGGATATCTACACTGAAGTCCACTTCACATTTTTGTGGGTGCTCATTTGTTGATTTAGTCTCATTGCTTCTTTATCTAGTAAGAAATGATAAATCTATTGTCAGATTTATCAGAACTGTACTCTTTAACTACTTCACTTCCCGGGCCTTTTGCTAATACTTGTCCAAGCAAACAAATACACAGGTTAGCATCAAAAAAGCAAGATGGAGTTGGGGGGTCTCAGTAGCATGCAGTTTCTTAAAATAAGAATGAGTTAAGCATGAGTGCATGCTTAATCCAGGAGTTTTGGAGTTGATAACACTGAAAGTTTCAGAGTAATAAATCCTTTCCATATGTAGAGCAGTGTTACAGCCATCTCCTTTTACTTACCCAAATCCCTCGTGTTTAGTTAGAGGCTCAAACATTTTCTAAGGCACTCTGGTATAAATTAGATCATCTCCAGATGTTTTTGTACTGTGAAGAGAGCAGCTCAAATTCACTTTTAATGAACCGTATTTTAATGTCAGTCTTTCCTATCTCCTTAAATGACAAAGAGCTCATCTGACTTTGTAATGAATCCCACAACTGTATCATTTCCAGCCTAGTCATTTATCGAGCTTCCCTGTCTGTATCAGTGCTAGTCGACAGTAGCAGCAGCTTGACAGCCTGAGTAAACTACACTGAAGATTTGTTAGGCAAGCTCAGAGCATTTAAAGAAATGTCATTGGAAACAGCAGGATGTGTAGTAACACAGACCTCTCTAGACAGGAGACAGGTTAACAAGGGGCAGGGGAAATAAAGGAATTACATGAAACAGTAACAAGGAATGGAAGTGAGGAACAGAAAGGATGGGAGGAGATATTCATAGAGAGATTACAATGAAAGCAACCGTGAACTGATTTTGTGTGTGTGTGTGTGTGTGTGTGTGTGTGTGTGTGTGTGTTTGAGGGCACATTTAACTAGGAATTCATCTCACAAGCATGTACAAAGGATGTATAGGTAGTATGTACAGCATTTTGCATTCAAAATTAGGAGTACTGAAAGAGTGACTTGATTTTTAAATTCCCACGGTCTTTCTTTCCTAGAAGGGAAGGAAGACTTTTGTGAATTTTAATAATTTCCTCATAAATGATATTTGCATGGCTAATTTCATTGTACAATGTACACTGACAATAAAGTTATTCTAGTCTGTTCTACTCAAACATATACAGCAGTTCCCAGGTAAAGATGTGTTAGTGCAGTTATTAGTAAATAATAATATCATTAAAATTGACCAAGAATGGACTCTTCATCCATTTGTAACCCCCTCCCCCCAAAAAACTTCTTTGTATTCAGTAGGACTTACTGTTGCAGGTAGGACTGTAGCTACACTGAACCCATTAAGAATTACTTCTGCTTTAGATATACCTTGAAAATCACACCTTCTGGACCCTACTGGACCACAGAACAGCCCTTGGTTATTTTGCACACCATGAGTTTGTATAACATTGCAGCTGCAGTACAAGAAGCATAGTAGACCAATTACTGACTACCTGCTGTAGGATGCAAACAGACTTCCCAGTGAATGGCAACTGGGCTAATCATACAACTAAATCTATCAGGGAACATCAATATATCACATATGCTGAGCTGTTTGTGTGGCCTTATTATGTAGAAAAATGATGCATTTGACATAACTACTGTGAGGCCATTGGAGTAGTAAGGATGTCGTATAGATTTATGTTGCATGATCATTGTAACAAAATTATAACACTGTAATAAAACCATCATTGTAGCAAAGTGATACAGTTGCTGAAGGCTTTCTTGCTGCATTGTATCTATCACTGTAACAAAATAAACAGTTTTGTTTGTAACTGATCATTGAAACAACATAAACAGTTTCAGAGAAAGAAGCAATGAATAATTTCAGCAATTTTTCTTCTGTGAGAAAAATATAAATTTGCAGTTCAGGATTTAATATATGTAAAATGTGCATGTTTTATTTTGTGTGTGTGTGTGCTTTCACAAAGAAGCTTTTCTGGGCAGAAAATAACATTCTTGAACAACAGCTTTCCATATTAAAAACCCTATACATGTGCAGAAAGTTTTGCATTTTGGAATGATCATGTGCAAAATTTGCACTCTTCTTTTGCACAGAAATAAGATGCAAGTAACTTTGGGAATGTTTAGTGGAAATTCATGGAGACTACCACTGACAGGGAGAAAAACTCAACAATCCTCTATACCAATGGTTCTCAACCTGTTTGTCCCCAGGTGTTTCAGCCTTTTTGTTGTTCATTCATTCAGTCGTCTCCGACTCTTTGTGACCTCATGGACCAGCCCACGCCAGAGCTCCCTGTCGGCTGTCACCACCCCCAGCTCCTTCAAGGTCAGTCCAGTCACTTCAAGGATGCCATCCATCCATCTTGCCCTTGGTCGACCCCTCCTCCTTTTTCCTTCTACTTTCCCCAGCATAATTGTCTTCTCTAGGCTTTCCTGTCTCCTCATGATGTGGCCAAAGTACTTCAGCTTTGTCTCTAGTATCCTTCCCTCCAATGAGCAGTTGGGCTTTATTTCCTGGAGGATGGACTGGTTGGATCTTCTCGCAGTCCAAGGCACTCTCAGAACTTTCCTCCAACACCACAGCTCAAAAGCATCGATCTTCCTTCGCTCAGCCTTCCCTAAGGTCCAGCTCTCACAGCCTACAACTCCAGAAATCCCAGCTAGTTTACCAGCTCTTAGGATTTCTGGGAGTTGAAGGTCAATACATCTGCTCTATACCAGTGGTTTCCAACCTTTGGTCCTCCAGGTGTTTTAGATTTCAGCTCCCACAATTCCTAACAGCTGATAAGTTGTCTAGGATTTCTGGGAGCTGAAGTCCAAAACAACTGGAGGACCAAAAGATGGGAACCACTGCTCTATACTGCCCCTTTTAGAGGGAAATGTTAAAGCAGAGAATCCGGTCTCTTTGTATGCAGTATGTGCTCCATATGGACCCAAAACAATTCACTATGTACCTAGTAACAACTACTGATGTATTGAGAGGCCTGGTTAATCTTGGGTTACTGAACTGTAAGAAGGAATTGTGAAACACCACTTTCTAAGATCAATATACGATGTCTGCCAGTTTGACTTAAAAAGCATTGCCTTCATGCCTTTGAATTAGATTTATTTCCTATTTATTCAGGAGCTCAAAACAGTTCTTCCCTTTTGTTGTCCCAACTACTCTGATAAGAAAGTTGGTCTGATACAGGCAAAGGTACCCAATGAGCTTTCATGAGTGACTGGAGGTTTCAACCTATTCACGGTTCAGTCTTCTATTTACCCCAACCCACGTGTTTTCAAGATTTCACTATCATTTCTTTGAAGTAGCAATGAACATATGTGGCAATTGTTCTGCCATTAGGATTTTCTGATTGACTGCAGAGACGGCTAACAATGCCGAAAACCAAGAATAACAACTGAACAGAAGGAATGGAACATCTCTCTCCCTCTCATTCATTAAACATTGGAAATCTCTTGGCCTCTTTCTTTCCCTTTTTCTTTTGGAGGGGGAAAAAGGGCTAGCAAAGCTTGGAACTGACACTGGTTTTTGACACACACACACACACACCCTTTCTGGTGTTTGTAGGGGGGAGATTTTTTTTAAGAATATAGAGATTTTGTTTTTATGTTAGTAATGTTTTTACCCCAGCACACAGACATTCCAAATTTTCTACAAATTTTGATACCATTTTAACTGTTTAACTTTTGACTTTTTTTAGGAGCCAACTGTCACTCAAAAGTTATCTACAGGTATTTGGTAGTTCTTTTTTTTTTTACAAGTGCTGTTTATGCAGTCTTTTTTTCAAAACTCGTGTTTTATCAAGTCTTTTTATTATATGGTGTGGATTATGTTCAGAACAGTACTTAAGGACTACATAGAAAGTTGCTAGAAACATAAACATTGCCAGTGGGTAAATTACAAGAACCTCAGGAATTAGTTGCCTGAAAGAATATGAGTGTAAGGAGTAAAATGGGTAGTTGTTAGTCATAGATCTCAAAGCACAGTATTATGCAACAGGAGTGAAACCCAGCTATTTTGATCACACAAGTGGTAGTGCAGTGCTTAGTAATGTATACAAATAAACTCAATGAGAATGAAGCTACTGGGTGGTCAGTTTGCTTCTGTACTGAGAAAAAGTCTTGACCTCAACACTGGGTGAAGAGAAAATTATGTCTAAAGGGTGAATAATTAGCATAGAACACCTGCTTATACAAGGATTTGACAGTGCTCATAAGGCAATCATTAAAGTCCTTTAACCTTCTTCTCACTAGGAGGCAGAGGTAATTCGGTGCCAATTGGACTGGATGGTTCAATAGTGACATATCTTTATTTGCCTCCCTTCCCTGCACTAATTGCTTTTCCAATAACACATCAGGATTAGGGAATACCTAATTCTTAGTGGAGCAGCACATACTTTACTTTCAGAAAACCTTGGAGCTTCTGCCAGTCAGTATAGATAATTATTATTAGATATATCAATGATTTGCACTGGTACCAGTTAGCTTCTTAACATTTCTACATTCAAGTCTAAAATTCTACCTTATAAAATGCATTAGACAAATAGTATTTTTCCCCACTACACATGGGTTGTCTGCTTATCTATGTTGTATGCAAAATCTTTCAACTACTCATTATGATCTTTGCTAGGATTCCGCTTATTTCCACACCAGCATTCTTAGCATTTGCTCTACATTTCACATTTCCTGCTTCCTTCTCTCTCCATTTTTATCTGTCTGTCTATCTATCTATCATCTATCTAAATCAAATCTATCTATCCACTAGGCCTGGGCGGTTTCGTTTCGTTAATTCATAATTTGTTAATAATTCGTTAATTTTTTCAATTGCAAAACGATAACGAACCATTCTGGAGCAATTATTAAAAAAAACGAATTTTCAAAAACGTTTTGTAAATGCTTCGTATTTCGATATTGTATTCGTTTCGTTATTGTTTTGAGGTCGTTTCGTTATTATTTCCGCATGTCTGGGCCAGTTTTATGGTTTAATTAGTGAAAAAAATATATAATATCACACTAACAGTCAACAACAGAGGGAGAGGGAAGCTTCAGAAGGTTTTGGAGGTTTTCTAGCGTATTTCGTGGTCGCGTCCGCCATTAACGAATCGATTCGTTATTGTTTCAGAAATCGATTCGTTAATTTTTTTACCATTTACGAAATTTCGTAAATATCGAACTTTTTAAAAGGAAAATTTTGTAATTATTTTAAATATCGAAACAAAAAAAACCCCCAAATACAAATCGATTTTAGAAACAAATTTTTCCGTTGTTACCCAGGCCTACTATCCACAGAGGCTGTTCATATCTTGAATGAGTGAATGTTATGTTGAGCAACCTACAATTCTGCTATTCCTTATCCTCCAATCCAGATTATTGAAAAGCTATCATTACCAGTGTATCCGAAGGTAAAGTGACCCTGCTTGATTTCATATGAGATTTCAAAATGAAAACTCTCTCCTAATTTGCATGTCTACTACTTCCTCCACCTCATACTTAAAATTTGATTAAACCACAGTTCTATTGCTGCAGTGTCAACCTATCTTGCCTCAGACCTATTAAAAAACAGAATGCAAATTCTGAAAAACATGAAAGCCTATACATTATTTTGTGTCATTTTTTTTCCACGTAGTATGGGTTTTGGATTTTGCCCAAATCAATTTAGAATATATTTTGAAATGGTTTAAGTGTCATGGAATCTTGATGAAAATTTTTGTAGTTTAGAATATTTTGTGCAAAAATTCTGCATGGGGTTTGTGGTTAAAACAGCATTTTCTATTCTGAAAATTGCTTCTTTCCACACTGAAAATGCTATTATCTGTGGAAATAGCAAACAAAAGCATTCTGGTTGGACTCTTATTGGGCAATTATGAACATGTAACTGAAGGTGATGCCCTCATTATGTTGTGTATTCAGGATCCATATATTGCAGCTATTGTAGGGTTACATAGGAACCATTAAAGTCTCCTGGTTTCCACTTACCAGAAAGCAGCCGACTAATAGTCCCATAGGGCCACTCCACATATCACACTGGAGATTACTTACACGATGAGGTGGGACTGTCAGCCAACTGCTTCCCAATGAACAGGGGAACAAACTTTCATCAATCACAGTGGGTGTTGCCCGATAACTAAAGATTGTGAGGACTGGAATAGGAATATCTGCATAGCACTGTAATATGTTGTTTACGGATAACTTCTTAATAGAACTCCAGCCCCTGCGTGTGAATTTTGGACAAAATAGGTCCCCATCTACAGCATTTTTTTCACAGAAAATTTTTGCTTTGAAGCAAATCAAAATCAAAAAGAAAAATTCTTAGGAGAATGAAGTCAATGATGAATTACTCCCCAATGGCCAACACAGCAATTTTGTCACTTCTTGCATTTCACTGGTGCATTATATGTATTTTTCTGGAGAACAAGAGACCAGGCTCAGATACATGTTTTGCTGTATCTGAGCCTGTGTGAAACCCACTGGGTGACCCTGGGCAAGTCACTCTCTCTCTGTCTCAGATAAAATTGTTGGCAAATCTATTCTAAAGGAGATCCTGCAATAGGTTCATCTTAGGGTCAAGATAGGTTGGAAAAAACTTGAAGGCAAACAACAACAACAACAACAACAACAACAGAAACAACAGTAACAAATATGAGGACCTAGCCATCTTAATTTTATATGGAATGAATGAGGGGAGGAAAGAAAACCCTAATTTTATGTGTCATATCAGATCTCAGCCACCACTACACCAAATTTTGGCAATCCATCTTGGATGGCAAAGTAATTCAAGCCTCCTTGCATGCCTTCTCCCCATTTTTTCCCTCTGGAAATGCTTTTTTGTAGTACCTGCCATATTTATTATCTTTACTGTATCCTTTTTATTAAATTCTGTATCTGAGATTCAATTGTCTATTCAATAACATCTAGCGTTAGTCAGATAACAGGCTGACATAAATATTGATTTACTCTGACTGGTAATAGAATCAATCTCTCCAAGGAACATAAAAATACTTTCTATTGTGGAGTTTATTCAATAACCATCTGAACAAGTCCTTTCTGTGTGTGTGGTATGCATAACATATATGAAATGTATGTGATAAGAACTTGTACGTCAGGCAGTGTCTAGCTACAAAAGGAAGTTTTATTTCGGTAGTTTTTAGGTCAAACAAAAAAATATTAAACAATAATTGATTTAAAAAATAATTAAGCAGCAACTAAAAGTATGTATCAATATTGCAGACTGAAAAATGTGAATGCAATTGTTGTGGAATCCTTTAAAAGTTCTTTTGTCATTTTGTATCAAAATTAAATGCCATAAAACAGTGGTTCTCAACCTGTGGGTCCCCAGGTGTTTTGGCCTTCAACTCCCAGAAATCCAATCAACTGGTAAACTGCTGGGATTTCTGGGAGTTGTAGACAAAAACACCTGGGGACCCAAAGGTTGAGAACCACAGCCATAAATTAATTGTTTTCCCCCACCAAGATAATAAAATGAATGAAGAAAAACTTAGTAGCTTCAGTATTTAGATCATGAACTATTCGAGAAGGGTCTCAATCTCAGTTGTTGCAAGAATTACATTTAAAATTAAGAGGCATAACAACAAAGCTATGTGTTATGACAACAGGGAAATATCAAAATGGAAACTTATACCACATGGTGCTTAGCTCCAAAATGTCCTATATTATGTATATTAATTTGCAGAACATTTGCATTTGAGTAGGATGTTAGCTTATGTTTTCTTTCTACATTCATTTTCTTCTATTGTAATGGCTTTCTAATTCATTCCTCTGAGAAAAATAAAAGCCAAAATTACTTTTCTCAGTATGCTTTGGAGACATTTATCAGTTCATAGAGACAGTTCAATTGACTAAGAGAAGTGTCTTAAATAGGTTTCTTTTGTAGGTGTTGGGGCGGGGGGATACGAACTGGTGTGACATCTTCTGGTGTATCTGTATAGAATGAAAATTTGGAACTGCCTCTAGGGATTCTGGGATTCTGGGAGTTTGGGGAAAATCTCCTTTTTGGGGGGCTGGTCTCTGGGTCTTTACCCTCACTGGAGGCTCAGCAGCCTGGCAGCTTACACCCTCTAGCTAGCCTTCCAGTTAGTTAAACTGGCCAGGGAGCAGTTCCAAACAGCTCCAGCCACTCCCACACCAAATTGTTCTCACCACTTTAGATTTGCTTATTACCAAAATCCACAGATTTTCGACACCACTCTCTGGGATCCAAAAATCTCCCAATTTAATAAAACCAAAACAATTTTAAACATACAAAAATATTAAAATAGTATTAAATTGGATGGATAATATAAACATTCAGTTAAAATGCAGTTAAAAAGGTTTAAAAATATTTAAAAGTTACAGCTAAAATAACGACAAATGACAATGAAAACTGCAAAGTTGAATAGTGCCAATGCTGAAAAGAAAAAAGAAAAAAGGTATCTCTTAGACTCAGATTAGGGCCTTATCACATGAGCATTTTTCCACTTTAAATGCTGTGACTGCCTCCTGCAGAATTCTGGGGTTTGTAGTTTAGAGAGGCAAAGGGCTTCTCTGGATGAGCAGTTCAAAGAGTCCTTTTTAATCTACAAACCCCAGAATTCTGCAGGAGGGAGTCATAGAATCATAGAATTGGAAGAGACCTCATGGGCAGTCCAACCCCCTTCCAAAAAGGAGGAAAGTCGCATTCAAATCACCCCTGACAGATGGCCATCAGTTTAAAAGCCTCCAAAGTCTGTTAGAGACCAAAAAAGTCCAACATTTTATCAGCACTAAGAGGTTTTGAACGTTTGCTCAATATTTAAAAGGCATCATTCCATTTTATTACAGCAAAGAGCACCACCCAACAGAATATATTTATTTCATTCTAAAAGAATAACAAAATTCCTCTGGAAATAAATGGATGAAACTCTAAATACTGGGAAATGAGATACAGTTCAAAGTAGCTTTACACCAGAAAGGATGTAATTTTGAAACTTGGCAATTTGTCAAGCAAAAGTTAAATGATAATTTTTTATTACGCCACCTGATCTTCAGTGAGAAAGATGAAATTGAATATTGATTTTTGAAAAGGTGTGATTATGCTGTTAAAATAATGAAAACAAAACAAAAACAGATAGTAGAGGAAAAGAATACCAGAAGTGACAAAAAATCTGTGGTGTTAAGTAGGGTCATTTTTCCTGAAAACTTCCCCACTTTCCATTTTAGCTCATCGCATTTAGCATAAAGAACTTTCCAACAACCCTCAGTTCAGTTTTTTTTTCATTTCTCCTCAAACACAACCCTGAACTTTTGTTTTGTGATTCTTGAATTCACCTTTAAATGGGGTGCACTCAGTGATATTCTTTGGCAATACTAGAGCTGTCATCATACACTGGGGACGTATAATTTTGGATACTTCATGGAGTAGGTGCACTGTTCTCATTGCAGGACCCTTGTAGGCTATACTCTGATACATCTCCCAAAATCATAGCAAAACCCTTAAAAACCCTTTGTTCAAAACACACTTTGTAAGAAAATTGGGCATTTTTTATTTTCTCATTAAATGAATGCATATCCTAGAATTAATTAATTCAGAGAAGACAAACTGTTCCTCGTATCCTCTTGAGTTACTGCCAAGGGTTGCACAACTGTGCACCCTTCCCTGCCTCCGGAGTTTGGAGAATCACATCACCACTGCTACTTTTGTCCTCCAATGTTTTCTATAAACTAAATTAAACATAAAATTAGCCAAACAGAAGGGAGGATACAGTTGAAGAAAAACATGAAAATCTCACTCATCCGCCCAGTCTTCTTCTGACAAAGGTATATCAAAGAAGTTCAATAAACAAGATGGAGGAAAAATCTGTAGGAGCAATACAGCTTTCTCTTCTTTTTTACCTTCTACCGTGTCCCATTGGCCTTCTGCTGAAGTGTTCCCCATCCCCAGTATTGCATAGATAAGATGAAGGCACATAACAAATTGTAATACCTCCCTCATGGGGCTTTGACTTTGCCAATTGTCTTCATAGGGCTCTGAGAATCAACTTTCTGCTTCAGGGAAAACCGAAGAAGGCTATACTTTGCACAAATCATTTCTTCAATTTTTCCTGAAGCATGGAGTTGTTTTCAAGGCTGTTTTTCAGAGAGCTTTCTGATAAAGCAAAAAGTCCTGGAAGGAGATGGGGACTGAGAAAACCCTTCCCTGCAACTCCACTTCCAAGAATTCACAGGATGGAACTACAACAGTGCAATATAATGTTATCTTTCTTACCAAATTAGCCCTGGCCTCCTCAAACTGTGGCCCTCCAGCTGTTTGGGCCTCCAATTGTTCAATTGCCAGGAATTCTGGGAGCTGGAGGCCCAAACATCTGGAGTGCTGGAGTTTGAGGATGCCTCAAACTAGCCCCATCTTTGCTTTGAAGTGAACCTTTGAATATGGGAGGCTCATGACAGAGAAGACTGTTCAGCAGTGACAGCATGTATTGTGTCTTGTTCTTGCTGTAAGAAAAAAGCCAAAAAGCACATAGCAGTTTCTTGAAGATTTTCAACAGCAAACTTTTTCATGTCACTAATTTCTTCCTGTTTGTTTTTGGAGGGGCTTTGCAAGATAAACTGGAGGCTACTTGTAGCCCAAGGTACCACTTCAGCACCCCTCTCTTATGGACTCCAGGAGAGTGCATTGAATTTTAAACAAGGAAAATGTGGACAGATCACCCTTTGTGGGTGTGAAAAGAGCTTAAGGGGCCAGAGTTAGCCAATTTCTCAACACCCCTGCCCAAATACATTGACATCTTCCTGCATGAATGTATTCCTTACAGCACTGTGTGGAAAAGCAAAGGCAACCCTCAAGCTTATATACCTTCAGTTTCCTCTCCTTTGGTGTGGAAAAAGTGACTGGGGGGTAATTGGTTATATTTTAAATTAAGTACAAGTTATCATTATGCCAAAACCAGAAACTGTACCTTAGGATGTTTCGGCCAAACATGCCAAAATTGAGCCAATCATGGCTCAACATTGATTTAATTAGATAAACCACAGTTAAAACTAATAATGGTTTATCCAAACCCTGGGGTCTTTTCACATCATACAATTATAGCATTATAATTCAACCAAATGCCATAGCTGCATCCAATGCAATCTTGGGATTGGCAGCAGGCTTTTAGAATCCTCACAGGGAGCTCCTCTCATGCCTCTGACCTAATTAGAGTAGTACAAATGGGTCCCTGTCTTATTTAAACCAGGAATCAAATGTTTTCAATCTTTGTGGCATAGCCACAGTGGTCCACACTCTTGTTACATCCCGAATAGATCACTGCAACACACTCCACGTGGAGTTGCCTTTGAAGACTGTTCGGAGACTTCATTTAGTCCAGCGGGCGGCAGCCAGATTACTCACCGGAGGATCATACAGGGAGCATACCACCCCTCTGTTATGTCAGCTCCACTGGCTGTCGATCCAGTTACCAGCACAATTCAAAGTGCTGGTTTTGATCTACAAAACCCTATACGTCTCTGGTCCAGCGTATCTGTCTGAACGCATCTCCCTCTACGCCCCACCTCAGAGTTTGAGATCATCTGGGGAGGCCCTGCTCTCGACCCCATCCCTATCACAAGTGAGGTTGGTGGGGACGAGGAGCAGGGCCTTCTCGGTGGTGGCTCCTCACCTGTGGAATTCACTCCCTGGGGAAATCAGGTCATCAACATCCCTCCTCTCCTTCGGAAGGAAATTGAAAACATGGTTGTGGGACCAGGCGTTCGGGCAATCTGGCAGTGAGACAAGGACAATTGACAACTAGAATTGATAGGAATTGATGATGTGGAATTGAATTTACGGACTATGAGATGGCGAACACTGAACGCTGAGCGTTAGAATGGTTTTATTGATGTGATGTTTTAATTGTTTAATTGCTGTTATTCATGATTTATTTTATTGTTTATGTTGATGCCGGCATCGAATTGTGCCATTGTAAGCCACCCTGAGTCCTCCCCCCCCCCCCCGGTTGAGAAGGGCGGGTTAGAAATACCCGAAATAAATAAATAAATAAAATAAAATTTTGCTGTCATAACATAGACTTAATGGGAAGGGAGAGCATGCAATTACCAGATTTGCCCAAATTTCCTTTTATATTATAGTTTATACAAGGTTACATATAAACAGGACTACTGGATGCTTCACATCTCATGAATCTTTCTGTCTTTGTAATCATATCTAAAGCATCATCTGTGGGCTACCCATAATTAACACTAAGAAACATATACAGTAAGCAAACTTTATAAGATAAATGTGCTTAATACCACCAACGAATAAATGTGACTGTGTTGTTTTGGCAGTCTTCTGAATCACACAGAATTGTTAGGAAGAAGGAGAAAATCCCCCAACTTCCTAAAGATTTGCTGCTATTGTTTTTAATTATGTTCTAGGAAGATACTCAGGGAATTCATAAAGAACAGATAAAATTCAGCTGGCACATGGGAGGAAAAAAACAAACAAACTATTCTTGCTTTCATCAAATGTACATTTTCTTTTTGTAATAGAATAGTCCCATGATTAAAATAATAGTCTATGGCAAAGTAATTTGCTTGGGAATAGCAGACTTGGCATAGTCACATGAGCATATCGTTTATGGCTCCTTGTGTGAGCTACAGCCCAGCAGCTAGACCAGTAACTGGAATAGTAAATTTGCTTTTGTCCGGCATTAGCTGTATTTATTGGCCACAAATATCCAGCAAAACTCAAGGGGGATTTGGTCAAGACAGTCAGCTTATTCTCCCTCTCTCCCCCTAACACACACACACAGCTACCCACAAAACTGAAATAAATCTGGGAGGATTTACTGTTTGAACAAGATCTAAAAGCAGCCTTCTGAATTTGCCAGAGGAAGCTTGTATAGCCATAAGTAAGGAGATTATGCAAACTGCTGAGTGGAGCTGAGACTGAGAATCTGTAAAGGCTCCCTGCTTTGTAAGAGAGGACTATTTTTAATGCATAAATAAAAACCAAACTCAGGCTAGGGGGCTAATGCTAATTGCTGCTCTCTGTTGCAAAGATTCCCACCTGACTTAGTCACCTGTTAATCAGTGTGAAACTGCTTGAGAATATGCAGTGTGGATTTGAAAACAATGCTTCTGAAGAAACTTTCCCCTTTTTTAATGTTCATGCTTTTGTTGACTATAGATGTTAGTTATAAGATTTATTTATTTAAGATATTTTACCCTGCCTTTCTCCATGGCTGGACCCAAAGTGGTTACGGCATATAAACATACAATATCAACAATAAAAAATAAAATGCACAAGTTTAAACATATTAAAAACACATAAACAATACAAACCAACTTTCACCTCCCCCATATCAGCTCCTCAATAAATAGCCGTAAAGCTTAAAACTCGACCCATTCCTATAACACATGTCTAAGTTAAAGGCCTTCTTGGAAAGAAATATCTTTACCCCCTTCCTCAAGCTTAGAAGGGATGGAACTTATCTTGGTTCCTCTGAAAGGGAGTTCTGCAGTGCTGGAGCTGCCCCTGAAGAAACCTTCTATCATTTTGCGTAAACGCATTTTTGAACAGGACCAAGTGGCAATCCGGATCTCCTCACTAGACCTCAACTCTCAACCAGGAGTATAAAGGGGTGTTCCAAATAGGCTGAACCAAAGCAGTATGGGAATTTATAGGTGAGAACCAGTACCTTGAATTGGGCCCAGAAATGGATAGGCAGCCACTGGAGCTGTCTCGGGAGCAGTATACTGTAGTCCCTGTTACCAGCTCCCGTTACCAGCCTGGCTGCAGATCTTTGTACAAACTGCAGTTTTGGAATACTTTTCAAGGGCAAACCTATGTAAAGAGCATTGCAATCGTTCATTCTGGATGTAACCATTTCATGTACTACTGTGGCCAGGTCCAATTTTTCCAGGAACGGGCACAGTTGGTGCACAAGCTTTAATTGTGCAAAGGCCAACCTAGACATCCCCACTACCTGGGCCTCCAGGTTTAAAGTAGAGTTTAGGAACCCCCAAACAACACACCTGAGATTTCAGGAGGAGTGTACCCCCATCCAGCTCAGGTTATAATCTAGTTCCTGGACCCATTTTCCTTGAGACCAGGAGTACCTCCATCTTGTTTGAATTGAGTTTCAGCTTATTCACCATCATTCAGTCAATCCCTGCCCTCAGACAATGGTTCAGGGGCAGGACCACTTCCTTGGTGCCAGGCATAATCAGCATACAGGTGATACCAAACTCCAAAATTCCCAATGATCTCTCAGGTAGATGTTAAATAATATTGATGATAGCAATGAGCTCTGCATGACTCCACAATCCACTGGCCATGAAGTCAAGCAGGACTCCCTCGAGCCCACCTTCTGGAAGCAGCCCAAAAAAGAAAGCCACCTAAACCCATCCCCTTGAGTCTCCCCAGAAGGATAGCATGATCAGTGGTATCGAAGGCCAGGAGAGGTCCAGGAGATTTAATAGGGTCATACTCCCTCTATCAAGCTCTCTGCATAGATCATCCACCAAGATGACTAAAGCTGTTTCTGTTCCATGTCTCAGTCTGAAGCTAGATTGAAATGAATCTAGATAATCAACCTGATCCTTTGGGACAGTCTTTGCTCTCTTGGGCAGGCATTGCAGAAGTTGAGTTCAGGGACAAAAAAAGTGTTTGGTTAATAAGAATGGAGTTCATTATTTCCCCAGTTCCTCTTATGTTTATACATGTCTTCACCTGTCACCATATGGCAGACCAATTCAGCCTGCAGCCCTCCAGGTGTTTGTGCCTCCAACTCCCTGAAGCTCTAGCAAGTTGTTCCAATGTCCAGGAATTCTGCAGGGGTTGAAGTCCAAAACATCTGGAAGGCCAAAGGTTGCGCAGGCCTGCCTTATGAGGATCCCATGAATTTCATAAGGTTTTCTTAAGCAAGAAGTACTCAAAAATGGTTTTGCCAGATCCTGCCTCTGGGATTCAGCACTGGCATTCACTAGCAGTCTCCTATCCAGGTTGTAACCAAGGCTGACACTGCAAAGCTTCAAAAATCATTTTGGATCTGGTGAGCTTCAATATTAATATTGCCTTCTTTAGCTGTCCAAAAATAGCAAGAAATGCACCAAAGTTAGATTGGCCAAATCTCAAGAGTTCAAACTCAGCTCTCAGGGGTACAGGAGGAAATCTTAGGCAATAAAATGTGTGTGTGTGTGTGTTTGTGTGTTACATTTGGTCTTTTTATTATTTGAATGGCATTTATGTGACCCTGCATAGAGTCTAATTTATATGACCCTGCATAGAGTCTAATTGCAGGCATCTTCAAACTGTGTCCCTCCAGTTGTTTAGGCCTCCAACTCCCAGAAGTCCTAGCCAGCTTGTTCAATGGTCTGGGAGTTAGAGGTCAAAACACCTGGAGGGACATAGTTTGAGGATGTCTGGGTTACTGTATCATGCTTAATGATATCATTAGGAGACTCCCCTTATAACATTCCTGTAACATCACCAGGGCCCGTCTCCTGAGACATCACAAGGGATCATTCATAGGTTTCAGAGTTCAGGTCCTCACATGTTAAGGTCTGAAATAGTCCAGACCTGGCACCCCTAATGGGGTAATGAGAAATGTAAGAAGATTTCCATTGGATCAGACCAATGGTGCAAGTAGTCCAGCATTCTATTTTTCACAATGGACAATTAGATTCCTATGGGAAGTCTATAATGAGGAAATTAGCCTTCTATCTCCTATTTCCTGCTATTGTCTCACAACTGTCTCTGACCCTGGACATAATACAAGCCTTCATAACCAATAGTCACTGATAAGCTTTTCTTCCATAACTTTATCCAAAGCCATCAATTGGATCTGTCATCATCATCATCATCATCATCATCATCATCATCATCATGTTTTGTGGTGGTGAATTCCACAGTGGACCATACAAAAATACTTTTTATGTATCTAGTGTGATTCTCCCTCCTTCACTGAATTTCAGTCAACACTAAGTGTTCTGAGTTGCTGCTTGACATTCTGGAAAAGTTGGATTTTAGCAAACCATGCAACCCTAAAACTGCTGCTACTTTTTGCTATGCTTCACTCTTGCAAACAGGGCTGTGATAGCTACTATATCAAAAAGACACTGTCCCTTAACATGAACAAATGACATCATTATAAACAGGCATGTTTGATGACCATTTCACTTGTTCAAATGAACAATCCTACTGATTTCAGTAGTACAGCTATATTCTGAATTTTAATATCCACAATCTTCTGTGAAGCGCTAACCATTAAAGACCTTATTAACAGTTTTATTTTATATTATTTTAAATATTCCCTCCACTGAGGGAATCTTTAAGTAAGTGCCACCTCTAAAAATAAGAAAAATACAGCAATGGTTATGTCACACCATTATTATTTAGAAATCACAACCTTTTCATTCAAGTTTTTAGCTTGCTCTCAGTAATCTGACTGACATTAGCTGTTTTATATAGTAGTATATTTGAATCTTCTTTGATAAAAAAAGGCAGAATGCCCAATCAAAAATGTGATACATTTGCATTGAGGATGCTGAATTCCACTTCTTTTTTTATTCAAAATGTCTTAGACATTTCATAAACGGGTTCATAAACAATGTGACAAAACTAACAGAATGTGCTTTCAGAGAGAAAAACCCAAACTAGCCAAGCATTTTTTTCATTTGCTCTAGGTTACTCTAAGATCTGTCCTCAACAATCTACTGGACACTTCTTAAACTGTGGCACTTCCAAATGCATGCCAAATTACAGCCCAATGTCATTACAATATGTAGCTCAGATAAGAGTGTCATAAGAAATCCTCTTGTTGAAATTTAAAAAGTGAAATTACCTGGAAAATCAATTACGTAAAGCCGAGTGGCAGACAGTCTCCTCTTCAATTCTTAAAAGAGGGAGGGAGTTTGACTCGGAATGGGCTCAATATTTATAAGCTTTCCCATTGAGCATTCATAAAAGGGTATTTTCCCCTCCTCATTACATTTAAGGTTATAATGTTGATGATTGAGCACTGTTGGCACATGCCACAGATATTGTTATTATATTACTTCATGAAAATTGTAGTTTGGTTTCACCTGTCCATTTCAGAGCATCAGTAGTTGATCTGCATTCCTCCTTGCAGACAAAATTAATTGCCTTCACTTTCAAAAACATTTACCATGTATATTGGGGTGGGGAATATACGTGTTTCTATATACTCACCTAAATAGAGCACAAGAACTATGTGACCTATTATCAGAGAATAATTGAGATAAATATTTTTTAAAGCTTAGTTTGTATGTGTGAGTAAACCGCTCATTACTATCAATAAGAGCACCCTTGAAATACTTATCCATGTGCCAACAGATCAGATAGATTTGAGTACAGTCAGTTATTTGTATCTATGGATTCTGTATCAACAGATTAAACAATCCATGGTTTGACAATATTTTTTTTCAAAAAAAGGGGGGGGGGATCCAAAAATCAAAACTTGATATTGCCATGTTATAATTCCATAAGGGACACCATTTTACTATGCCACTGTATGTAATGGGACCTGAGCATCCATTTATACTGAAAATGCCCCAGTGGATACCAGCATACCTAGTCTGCTGTATACAACTGTGCATGTATATAACCGAAATGGCCATTCCCAACATAATATTCAGTATATACTGTTCTGTATATACGCTGCTCCTTACAGAGAGAGGTCAACCCTCCTGTTCAAGGAGCTCCATTGGCTGCCGTTCATTTTCCGGTCCCAATTCAAGGTGCAGGTGCTTACCTACAAAGCCCTAAATGGTTTGGGACCTGCCTACCTGCGTGACCGCATCTCCGTATACAAACCCACACGTTCCCTTCGTACATCTGGAGAGGCCCTGCTCACGATCCCACCTGCGTCACAAGCGCGGTTGGTGGGGACGAGGGACAGGGCCTTCTCTGTGGTAGTCCCCTAACTCTGGAACACCCTTCCCAAGGACATCAGACAAGCCCCCATGTTGGCAGTCTTCAGGAAGAGCTTGAAGACTTGGCTATTCTGGTGTGCCTTTCCAGAATAGGAACCCAGCAATGATGTCCCAGAAGCACTTTAATAGAGTTTTAAGATTGTCTGCACATCGCACTTACCCTAAATCCTTATATTCCACCTGTCATACCCAGCACTTTTTAATCTGTACCCATTACATTTGGCCCAGACCTAGTTTTGTGTTACTGTGTATTGTTTTATTATTTTACTGTTACTGCTTTAATGTTTTTGATTTGCTTTATGATTTATGTGTACTTGTTATGTTGGTGTTTTATTGAGGTCTTGGCCTTTGTAAGCTGCATCGAGTCCTTCAGGAGATGCTAGCGGGGTACAAATAAAGATAATAATAATAATAATAATAATAATAATAATAATAATAATATATTTAATGCACTTGAGCATGGCATAAAATATATCAGCATACTGAATCGGATAATTACAAAGTTTGGATGCATCACTGCGATTTGGTTTCTTCGCCAACTGGAGGAGATGTCAGCACTACTGGAAAAATGAATTCCCTTATAGTTGAAATGATTTGGTAAATAAACCTATGATTACATTGAATTTTTATAGTGAACATTTTTCTTACTGTATCTTCATTGTTTACTATATTCTAGGGAGAAGGATGGGCCATAGGTCACTTGTTGATTTATAAATCCATGCAAAGAGCCCAGCTTGTTCATGTTTCTCTTATTCTTCACACTGTTTGTATTCTTTTTGGGTCTGGCTGTGGAGGACATGGATGGAAGAATAGGGAAATCCTTTCATCGTGTGCATTACATATATTATGTGATAAGAACGATGAGGTTTCCAGACTCCAGTCCAATTCTACATCTTTACTGTTTCATGCTCTAAAGATGAGCATGTAACTATAAAACATGACATTTTCATGTAGGAGTTCTTTTCAGCCAGTTCTTTTGCTACTGGCCTTAACATTTCAAATTAATAAGTCTCACTCTGCTTCCCATGTCTTCCCAAAGTACAGGTTGAGTACCTTTTCTCCAGAATTCTCGGGATTTTGGAATAGCTGTATTTGCATATGCATAAATAATGAGAAATCCTGAAGTTGAGTCTCAACAGTTTTGTTTCATATACACTTTATGCACATAGTATGAAGGGATTTTATACAATATTTACAACAATGTTATGCTTCAAAAAGTTTGTGTACACTGAACCATCAGAAATAAAAGGTATCTATCCCAGCCATCCTGTGGAAATTTTCAAGTATGTTAGATTTCAGAATTTTGGATAAGGGATGCCCAACCTGTATAAGTAGTCTCCTATGACAACACCTGGATTCCTGTGCTGGGGTGGACTTTTAAGAAATAGCCATCATTTTTTGTAGGTGAAGCTATTGAGGTATCTGCTCATTGGACCAGAACTCCAGGACACTAGGGTTTGAATCCTTGCTCAGCCATGGAAACCCACTGTATAATCTTGGCTAAGACACTTCTTTCAGCCTCATAGAGAAGCTAAGTTCAGTCTCCTCTGAATAAATCTTGTGAAGATCACATCATGAGAGGATTACCATGTTAGAATGGATTTGAAGGTGCATAACAAGAACAATATTCTGACAGCTGGCTTGGAAATTCTGGCTATCATAGTAAAAAATAATCTTTCCAAGCTCTGCTTGGAATTCCTCAGTGGTTCTGGTAGGCTGAGGTAGAACACAAGGTACTAGGGGTGGGATGAGATGTTCAGTATTCTAATTGTTCCCTGATTAAACAACTTTAGCAAACCTGATGAGAGTAGGTGATGGATTTCAGTGGGGATGATGGCTATAAGATTCGACCAAGAGAGACAGTGAACCCTTGCTCTCCTAGGCCAGAGTGTTAGAGGGATTTTTCCAGATATGGCCACATCAAGCTACAAAGGGGTCATGAAAGGGGATATTGATGTTGACCTGTTTTTTTTTAGATAAGACTTGTATTTTCAGTCTTGGGAGCTCAGGTGATCAGGATGGCAAATTTCAATCTAAGTAGACACAGATTTATAGGTATAAAAGTAAGAACTTTCAGTCTTCAAAACAAAACAGAGGTGGAGAACACAAACTTATGTCAATGATATCATCAGAAATCAAAGACAGATGGATGATACAGAAGAGATGGAGGTTGAAGTTTTGAAACATTCCACTACCTTTTTTCTGGGCCTAAATGATGGAAACCTAAACTGTAACGGTTCTATAGAGGGAATCCCTGTGGTGAAATATGCATATTTTTCCTCTGTTATATGCTGGTAGGTATGAAAATCTAGCTTTCTATCTGTAACAACAGCATATCTGCTATTTGCTAACCTTGCCCAGGCAGGACAGGGAATGGACTCTTAAGGGCATTATCTTCTCTCTTGTTCTAACCTTGTTTCTATAGAACTCTGTCTCTCTAGGGATTTTGCAGGCTTAAAACCTCACAATACAGAGTACAAAAAACCCAGGTTTTTCTCTCTGCAAAAACTCTGATTTTCCATACAGGCTTGTACGTAACAGCAGACTCCATCATTCCATTTTTCTACATTAAGAATTTTCTTAAATTAATGTCCTCTCCCTATTGAGTATTGGACAGAATTGCCTTTTCACAGGGGAGAAAGATTGCAGCTCAAGCTATTATCGAATGCAATACAATTGTAGGAAAGCAGACTGGCCTTTGATCATAATCCTTGGCTAGAAGCTTAGAATATCTGAGTGCAAGAACTTGTTGTTATTGCTTTTCTTCTTGTTTCTTCCCCCCCGCCCTTGCTTTCTCTTTCTTTGTCTGTGTTAACCTTTTTGAAAAATGTGAAAGCATATAGACTTCCCTCATTAATACAGAGCTGCTGAATCAGTTGTCAGAGGGTGCAGCTGGGAATTTTGCTAATTGCCTAATTAATCTAATGATATATTTTCCTATCATGATCAAACTTATGGATATCTGTTCTTGAGACTCATTCTCCAATACAGTTGTCTTTATTGTGTTTGTGCCTTATCAAATTATGGTAAAACCAGAAATGATAGGCTATATTTCAAGTGCATCAAGTTAACTGCATGTATGTTCAAATCTACCTACCTACCTACTAGGGCTGGGCGGTTTCGTTTCGTTAATTCGTAATTCGTTAATAATTCGTTATTTTTTCAATTACAAAACGATAACGAACCATTCTGGAGCAATTATTAAAAAAACGAATTTTCAAAAACATTTTGTAAATGCTTCGTATTTTGATATTGTATTCGTTTCGTTATTGTTCTGAGGTCGTTTCGTTATTATTTCCGCATGTCTGGGCCAGTTTTATGGTTTAATTAGTGAAAAAAAATTATAATATCACACCAACAGTCAACAACAGAGGGAGAGGGAAGCTTCAGAAGGTTTTGGAGGTTTTTTAGCGTATTTCGCGGTCGCGTCCGCCATTAACGAATCGATTCGTTATTGTTTCGGAAATCGATTCGTTAATTTTTTACCATTTACGAAATTTCGTAAATATCGAACTTTTTAAAAGGAAAATTTTGTAATTATTTTAAATATCGAAACAAAAAAAACCCCCAAATACAAATCGATTTTAGAAACAAATTTTTCCGTTGTTACCCAGGCCTACTACCTACATATCACTCCTGACTGGACTGTGCACATTTAAGCTATAACAACAATAACAGTGTCTATTTACGGATCTATCTGTATCTATTAACTGCTATCAAGTCATTTTTCAATTTATAATGACCCTATGAATGAGAGAGCTTTACAGCCCTCCTCAGGTCTCATAGGCTGAGGGTCATTTTTTTTTTCTTTATTGAGTCTATCTATCTGAATGTGGTCTTCCTCTTTCTCACTGTTTTCTACCTTGCCAAACACTGTTGCCTCTTTTAGTGTTTTATTATATGGGCAAAGTATGACAATGTCACTATATTCATAGAGTCTTGCAGGGAGAGTTCAGGCCTGATTTAATCTAGGAGCCAGTTATTTGTCTGTTTAGCAGTCCATGGCCCTCACAGCACCCTTCTCCAGCACCACATTTCAAATGAGTTGGCTTTCATCCTAACAGTTATTGTCACAGCATAGCATGTTTAAGTTTTTTATTCCACCTCTGTAGTTTGAGCATAAACTGAAATTAAGATCATACTGCTAGGCTTTCCCTGAAGTCTTTTGCAAAGCTTCTTCTTACTATTTTCACCAACCTATTTCATATTAGATGTTAATTTCCTGACTAAAACACTGTATAATTACAAAGATTTGACTCAAAATGTCTCATTCTTGTTCACTTAGGTATGCTTACACTAAGTACTGCATTATTTATATCTTCCATTTTTGTTTTATGATGTCTGGCTTCCTCTGATTCATGCTTCTAACATTTCATGTTCATGTGCTGTGCAGCTTTGGCTTTTCCTTTCAACTTTGAACATGTCAACAGCTGAACACCCTTTCAGATTGAGTCCAGTTGTCTCATTAGCCGCAGTGCCAGTTGTAGTTGTTCTCTGCTCCTTCCAGTAGCTTGCTGAATTCCTTCTGATCTTGGAGCAGGCCTGTAGCGAGGGGGTGGTGGTTAGGTGTTCAACCCCCCCCCCCCCGAAATTTTTCAGGTTAAAAAAAAACCTGGTTTACTCATGAATTTTAACTGGTTAACCAAATCCCCATGCGAAGTCTATGAGACGCAAAAATTAAGAGTCCCTCCAGAACTGCAAGCACTATCTCAAGCAAATATTGACAATTTATTCACACTGTCATTACTTGCAGCAATAGGTGATGTAGCGAAGCAACCAAGTTGGGGGAGGGTGTTGAATGCTCTCATTAAGGAGGCCAAACTTGGTGGAGGTGGTTGACTGGGGCGGAGCTGCAGGCTATTGAAGGCTGCTCTGCCCCCTGCTGTGCTCTTTGCTTCAGCGTGACCCTAACCCCCCCCCTGAAATTTTCAACCCCCCCCCCCCCCCCAATTTTCAACCCTCCCCCCAAAAAAATTCTGGCTACAGTCCTGTCTAGGAGTGTCATGTTTTGGGACAATCTATTGTTTCATTTCAAAAAAAACATCCAAAAGGTGATTTACTGCTATAGCCATTGTCTCTGAGATATCCTCCACAAGTAACCCACCCACACAACTGACCAGATGTTTGACACATTCAGTCAGTTTCATAGCAAAAGACTGTCTGAATTGGGCAAAATATAGAAGGAGGAAATGATGGAAAGTTACCTCCAGAAGAGGAAACGAAATTTTGGTCAGAGAATATAAAAAGAAGTGGCTCAGGAGTAGGGGAGCACGGTGGTGAATGACAGAAACACACACACACACACAGTAGATATGAGATTAATGAAGCACTTTAGATATTATATGTCTGCTGTATTATAAATGTATTGATTTATTTTACAAATAAAAATATTGAAATGGGTGACCGTACTAGCAGCACTGTTGTCATCGGCATAGCTTCTTACCTCACAGGAGCACACAATACCACCACTGCAGAAAGGTAGTGCCATGGTAGGAAATAGACATAGACAAAGATCATTAAAATAAGAGTGATGCTTTGAAAACCAGTAGGATTAAGAGATCCTAAGCATTGAATTACTTGGTTCAGCATTCAGTGGTGTGCCTCTGCAACATCCTATGGTGTATCACTGACAACAAAACTAGGGGGTGGGAGTCATTTGCTTCATGCTCTTGGGTATAGCTCTAGTTTCAAGCAGCCCAACTGATAGGGCAAGGAAAGGAAAAAAACCTCCTGCCGAGGGACTTCTTCAGGATTATGCTGATGAAAGTATTTCATATGTACAATGCTGTATTTGGGAACTGACTTGTCTCGTGTTTTTTCCAATACTGCTTTTAATACTATGATTCTAAAAATACTAAATGGTCAGACCTGATTCAAATAATTATATATACATAACAGCTATCAAAGTGTCTAATGAGCCAGTTTTTAAGAATTATGTTTTCTTTTGCAGTACAGTATTCAGCTTACTTTCCTGAGTCATAAAAAATATGGAGTCCATTCAATGTAAAAAAAAAAGTACATTCACATCCTATGGCTGGATGCATACTAGGTATCTGGTCCTAAAATGAATACACTCTCTACACAACAATTATAAGCACAGTAAACAACTTGAACTAGAGTTACAAACCCCTAATTATTTGATGGACTCTCTCTACTATATGTGTAATATTTGATTATGCGGCTAGTACAGTGATTCTCAAACTGTGCTCCTCCAGGTGTTATGGAATCCAGCTTATCCCCCTTCCTTCACTTCCCCTCCCTCCTTCCAGTTACTCCACATCTGTCTCAGTACTCACTTTGATGCAGTGTCCTTGGATCTTTCTGGTGATTTAAAGGAACAGCTTCTTTCCAACTACTGGACGGGATCCTCCACTCTCTTCCCCCTTACAGGCTCCCACAAATCCCAGCCAGCTGACTAGCTGTTAGGAATTGTGAGAGTTGAAGTCCCAAACATCTAGAGGAACAATGTTTAATAAACTCTGATGTAGAACATAGGGACTATATGGGTAGTCTAGTGCAAGCCTGGCCAACCTGTGGCACTCCAGGTGTTTTGGACTTCAGGTTCCATAATTCCTAAGAACTGATTTGAACAGAGGTTGAAATTCTGACACCTCTTCTCCACAATCCTATCCTATTCCAGGAGCATTTATGTTTTATTCAATTTTCATATGAAGAATACGCAAAAGTATACATTCCTATGATATGAAGACACCCATTAGCTGAAAAGTACAATTCCTATAAACAGGTGGCTTGATTTGAAGAAGAAAAGAATGCAGGGCATATATTGTTAACCTCAACCTCAAATTTCTAGTGAGCGTTTGTTGCTACAAGGGTATTGTCAGCCTCATCACCTTGCACAGACTGTCTGTATATGTAAAACCTTATTGTGAAAATAAACTAAAATGAGTGAAGGCGAGTTCTGTTGTCTTGGAGAAACCAGATAAGTACTATCTGGGTAACATGTATGTTTTGTAGGGCTGGGCGGTTTCGTTTCGTTAATTCGTAATTCGTTAAAAATTCGTTATTTTTTTTATAACGAAGCGATAACGAACCATTCTGGAGCAACTTAAAAACGAAACAAATTTTTAAATTCGTTTCGTAAATGCTTCGGATTCGTTATTGTATTTGTTTCATTATCGGTTTGAGGTCGTTTCGTTATTATTTCTGCATGTCTGGGGCAAGTTTTATAGTTGTTTTTTGTTTAATTAGTGAAAAAAAAATTATAATATCACACCAACAGTCAACAACAGAGGGAGAGGGAAGCTTCAGCAGTTCCCCCTGTCCCATTTGGAGGTTTTTTAGCGTATTGCGCGGTAGCATCCGCCATTAACGAATCGATTCGTTATTGTTTCGTATTTGTTTCGTTAATGTTTCGTAATTTTTTTAACATTTACGAAATTTCGTAAATATCGAACTTTTTAAAAGAAAAATTTCGGAATTCTTTTAAATATCGAAATGCAAAAAACCCCAAAAAACGAATCGATTTTAGAAACAAATTTTTCCGTTGTTACCCAGGCCTACTGTTTTGGCATGAGTTGTCTGTCATTCCCAACAAAGATTATTTCATTAGTCCAGGCAGTGAATGCCTAGAAACCCCAAACTGTGGGGGAGAATATGCTTTTTCTCATCCCCCATTTTGCTCATGGTTTTACTGTACTGACCGCATCTCCATTTATGAACCCACGTGTTCTCTTCGTTCATCCTGAGAGGCCCTGCTCGCGATCCCACCTGCGTCACAGGCGCGCCTGGTGGGGACGAGGGACAGGGCCTTTTCTGTGGTGGCCCCCTGACTTTGGAACACCCTCCCCAAGGACATCAGACAAGCCCCTACATTGGCAATCTTTAGGAAGAGTTTGAAGACCTGGCTGTTCCGGTGTGCCTTTCCAGAATAGGAAACCCTAGCATTATGTCCCAGAAGCACTTTGTCAGAGATTTAAGATTATCTGCACATTGCACTCACCCTAAATCCTATATTTCACCTGTCATACTCAGCACTTTTAATCTGTACCCATTACATTTGGCCCGGCCCTAGTTTTATTGTGTTATGATGTATTGTTTTTGTTTACTGTTTTGCTTAATTTTTTGATTTTCTTTATAATGTTATGTGTATTATTATGGCCTTTGTAAGCCACATCGAGTCCTTCGAGAGATGATAGTGGGGTACAAATAAAGTTAATAATAATAAATAATAATATCTCCCCCCCCCCTTGAAGTGCAATATGTTCATAGGCTCAATCGCTTTTATCAAATGAATCTCCAATCGATTGCCCAAATCCTGTGATCAGTCCCAGCTAGGGTACATATACTGTACCAATAGAATTTGCTTATGGGTTGATTGCTATTCAAAACTTCACTAAATGTGTCTACTCTACTGGGAATTAACCAATACAATTTGGGCCAAAGCCTATAAAGGTATTTCTTTATACTTTAATGTCACAACAAGAGCTGGAAGGAATGGTGAGTCCTCATAATTCAATGTGAAGCTTTGCTAAGACCCCTAAGAATCCCCAACTGGTTCTTTGTGGTGAAAGGAATGTGCTTTGGGTATCTTTAATACCACTTTGAGTCTCTTTTAAGAGAAAAAGTGGGAGGTTATTATATTGTTATTATTAATAAGAAACAAACAGACAAAATACAAAATTTGTGAGTTTGGTAGTAGATTAAATGCCCTTTGACCAGTATCTGGCCACTTGGAGTGCTTCTGGTGTTACTGCAAGAAGGTCCTCCATTGTGTATGTGGCAGGGCTCAGGTTGCATTGCAGCAGGTGGTCAGTGGTTTGCTCCTCTCCACACTCGCATGTAGAGGATTCCACTTTGTAGCCCCATTTCTTAAGGTTGGCTCTGCATCTCATGGTGCCAGAGCGCAGTCTGTTCAGCGCCTTCCAAGTCGCCCAGTCCTCTGTGTGCCCAGGGGGGAGACTCTCATTTGGTATCAGCCATTGGTTGAGGGTCTGGGATTGAGCCTGCCACTTTTGGACTCTCACTTGCTGAGGTGTTCCAGCGAGTGTCTCTGTAGATCTTAGAAAACTATTTCTAGATTTAAGTCGTTGACGTGCTGGCTGATACCCAAACAGGGGATAAGCTGGAGATGTCTCTGCCTTGGTCCTTTCACTACTGGCTGCTACTTCTTGGTGGATGTCAGGTGGTGCAATACCGGCTAAGCAGTGTAATTTCTCCAGTGGTGTAGGGCGCAGACACCCCGTGATAATGCGGCATGTCTCATTAAGAGCCACATCCACTGTTTTAGTGTGGTGAGATGTGTTCCACACTGGGCATGCATGCTCAGCAGCAGAGTAGCACAGCACAAGGGCAGATGTCTTCACTGTATCTGGTTGTGATCCCCAGGTTGTGCCAGTCAGCTTTCGTATGATACTGTTTCTAGCACCCACTTTTTGCTTGATATTCAGGCAGTGCTTCTTGTAGGTAAGAGCATGGTCCAGGGTGACTCCCATGAATTTGGGTACACCACAGAAGCGACCAGCATGAAGAAATCAAAATGTTCCATTATTTATGACTTATCACATGTCTTCTGAAATTGCTGGTTTCATCCTTATCTGCTGTTTTCATCCTTATCCCACAAGCAAGTGGACTGCTCCCCCCTTAAAAAAGCAGAAAGCATAAAAAGATTACATTAAAGGAACAGAAATTTAGTGGTCTAACAAAGTTGCACTATTTCTTAGTTTCCGAAATTGATGGAAAGGGTGCATTATGGCAGAATACAGGGGATTCACAGCTGGTTAAGAAACTGCCCACAGGACAGCCCATCTGCCAACATCATAATTTTTGCATCAATGTGGACTATTCTGATGGCTCCCATCCCAAGTTAAAAATGGAATGTCATGCACCCTATGCTCTGGAGACAAGTTCAGATTGTCTTCTCCACCCTCCCTTTTTTGACATTGGTTTAAATGACAACAGGACAAATTGTCACGAGTACAGACAGGGAGTCCCACTGCATTGTGGAATGGGCTCAGTCAATTTCCATTCAAGAAATTGATTAAAACTTATTAATCAATTGATAGAAAACCTTCACCTTTACCTTTAACTTGTATTCGATAACTGGATTTAATTATTGTTTTGTTCACTTCTGGAATGAAGGCAGACTTGTTGGCTGTGAAATCTTTAAAGCTAACACCTGGACTTTGTGCCTGGCTCTGATTGGTGGTCCCAGAGACAGAGTTTTAATAATAAAATACAAAGAATAGACCCCCATAACCATGAAGTCTGCCCTTCACTGCCTCACAGGTTTCCTTTCCTCTCATGTCATATTCATATAATAATGTATGTCTTACAAGAATAGGGCTCCACAGCCACCTACAGATCCACCCCCAGGATACCACTCTTGGAGAACCACCATCCACGGACTACGAGGGATCGCCTAAGTATGTCTTACTAGGAAAAGACGTCTTTCTTCGTTAAACAAACTAATTGGCCAGTTGAGTATTCCTCTCTTAGAAAACAATCTTTTCCCCAATTTCAAGGGGAGCATTTTATGTCTGTTCTTTTCAAACTTGCTTCTTTTGAGCCTCCTCACATTTACTATTTGTCACATGGCCTTTTCTCATAGGAATCAAGACACTGCAGATAGCAAGTTGGACAGTTCAACCATGAAAGTTTAGTTTTATAAGCTTGGTTCTGTTTGAGGCATGGATTCAAAATTAGTATTTTTGGAACTGTCATTTAAATTTGGGAAAGTGGAGCTTAAGTAAAAAATAATGACAGTAGACTTGTGAAGGGCGGAAAGGGGCTTTTGGCTGATAATCGCTTTGTGGATGCTTGAGTTATGCTGCTGTTAAACTCAATTGGTGTTCAAAGCCATCTGCTGGAATGGTACATTTGTAAACAAGCAGAGATTAGGATAATTCATTAATCCTTTGTCTCCTGTCCACTCATTATTTCTGCAAAGAAAGTAGGCGACTTCTTTAGCAGCCAAGTGTGTATTAACCTCCAAGGACAAAGCCAACATTTTAATTGGCTTCCCTGTAAGAAAGGGCTTACATGCCTTCACAGAAAAGGCATATTTCCAAATCTATTACGTTATTGTTATTGTAGTAGCTACAGGCTTTAGAATTAAATATACCATCTTTGCTTTTGGTCAACACCAAAGAGTTGTATAAATCTGTAGAACGTTTCTTTCTTTTATGGGATGCATCCAGAAGATATTCTTAGGGGGAGGATGACAAACTGTGAATAGTTGGTCTTTCAATAATGAGAACACTTTCTCTGTATTGTCTTCTTCATAGTGAATGGACAACATTTAGAAAATATAGGTAAGAGCACTTAAGTATTTAGTAAATTGATCTTGCAAAAGTCAATCAATCAACTTTCCCTTAGTTTTGATTGCTTAGACACAAAGCACAACCTTTTTTCATAGATATTTTCTAGTTGTACACCTATGGAGAAAAAAAGGGTCTTTGGACCATAATAAAATGTTGTTTTTGTTGTATGTATTCTATACTTGACAACAGAAACATTTGTATATCTTTCTCACTCCCTTAGTTTCCTAAGTACTATGACTGAGTGAAACTGGATAATACAATTTTAAATAGTAAAACCATAAGACATATGCAACCTGGATAAAATCAATTAGATCAAAGGCTTTAATAAAAAGAGACAATTTTTGACCAGAAACCAAAACGATCTCACTTAGGCTGCCAGAATGAGGAAATTCTTCAACTGAGATGCCCCTCTTTAATAACTACACCATTTTAAAATTTCTAGCATAATACAATATAGCACATTTTCATCATAGTCATGCTGACTTTTTCAGTGTTTAGGGATTTCCAGTCCCATTTGAGTTAAAGGGTGAAACACAATAAATAACAAATTGAACACCTTAAGTCCTTTAAACTCTGAACAAGGACACAGAGCAGATTCACCATTCATTGGCATGGAAACCACCAGATACAACTCACTTTGTGGGAACTGATCAAGGTAATGGTACTTAGGCAGTTGCTAATTAACTTGAGAACATTGTGAGTTAAAAATTTCTTAACACAGAAGAGAATAGAGAGGGAAATCTTACTCTTTAAATACTGCTTTGATTTAAAGAAGCTTTAGTGGATTAAATGCTTTTAGCATTATTACGTTGTTTTTAAAATCATCAGTCATATTTATTGATATAGAATAAGAGCAATTTTACTAAATATCAGGAGTAGTGATAAAAATACAAAGTAAAAGCAATAACAATATGGGGAAATGGCATCAATGAAAATAAATCACCTGGATATGAAGTTTTGTGGTGTATTCAGGAAAAAAGACGAGTGAGCTAAATGAAAGAAAGAAAGAAAAGAAACTACAATATCTTTATGAACTGAATGGGATAAAATGGACACATATCCTCCCATAACTAGAATATCTATGAATATTGACTGCACATTCTTTGGTTAAAAAATCAGTGTTGTAGTGAGGTTTCCTAAAGTTAAATGAGTATGTTCCCATTCTGACCTAATTTAGTTTATATTATTTCAAACCTAATTCAACACCCAAACCCAAATTGGGATTGAAATTCTGAATATTTAGGTCTCTCAATGAATGTGTTCAAGCTGAATGAGTATGTTCCCATGAGACACGAGAGAAGCCTCCCACAGAATGGGAAAACATCTGGACATCCCCTGGCCAACATCCTTGCAGACGGCCAATTCTCTCATACCAGAAGTGACTTGCAATTTCTCAAGTCACTCCTGACACACAAAAAAGTATGTTCTCATTTGAATTGTATCCAGCTTGGTTTATATAGATTCAGACCTAATTTAGTTTAGATTATTCCAGACCCAGTACAACACCCAAATCCAAATTGGAATTGTGAATTCTGAATATTTCGGTCTCTCAATGATGTGAACTGGGAATCTGAAATGGTTATAACCTGGGTTGGTTTCAGACAGGACTAAATTGCACATTTTAGTCAGGGGCAAAGAAACCAGGACCTGAGAAGATGTCCAGATACAGACCTGTTGGTCCGGGGATTTCTGCCTCCATTGTCCAGACTTGCTGCTTTGTCCTGGGATTTTGCAGCCCCCAAGATGGCTGCAGCAGGACATCCACCAAAAACTTCAGCAGTTTTTTTGAAAACAAAAACTGAAGATGCGAATCATTGCAAAAATTCCAATTTTTGTCATGGCTAAATCTTGCATTTTTGCCGTTTGTAGTGATTGCTTCCGCATTTACAGGGAATCATGTTTGGCCACCCTCCTGTTTGCTGCAGGAGCTCCTGGAATAAAGGTACTGTCCAGAAAGACCCCTAATGTTATTTTAAAACATCACTGCAGGATAACTGAATACATGGTAGCCTCTTCAAAGCAGATATCTTGCAACCATGTTTTTTTTTTTTTGGTCCTGATTCTGCTATCTTGCAAAATAATTGCACAGGGGATTTCTCTGAAGAGGTGGTACTTCTTCAAGCACAGTTGCCTTCAGGCTGATATGGGCAGGAAAAAATAGTGTAAATAAATAAATAAATAAATAAATAAATATTTAGAGGAATGTTACACATAGAAGTAAAAGGACCAGGAATAAGTTTGGAGCTACAGAATCATTTTGAAGTTCTCTCCAACATCAGAAGAAGTACAGCAGAGCTCATCCTTTGGGGAATGTGCAGGTGTACTTGGAAGAGTGAGCACATGGAATGGCCCCTGACAATCTTCCAATCATGTGTGTGGTTATGGTAGGGGATTGACTGCTGAGGGGTAGTGAAGAAGTGGTTTGCAGACTTGACAGGATGACACAGGTGTGCTGTCCTCAAAGATCAAACCTGACCATGAAAGCTTTAAAATGAATTACTGAGGGGAGGGATATAGCCTTTGGGTAGGCAGGGGTTTATCAGAAGAGAAAACTCCAATTGCCAAAGAGAATGGGCAAGAAGTGCAAGAACTCAACAACTATAAAGTAAGACACTTACATAGGTAGCTAGGGGTGATGTCCTATGGTCTTCAGCATCTTTACACTAATGCACAAGGCATAGTAAGTAAACAAATGAATGGAAACTCTTAATACAACAAAATAAATACAATATTATGGCATCACTGAAACCTGGTGGGATGAGTCTCATGATTGGAATGTAGCAATAGGGTGGTATAACCTATTTCAATAAAATAGACCAAACAGGAAAGGAGGAGTAGCAGAAATGTATAGCAAACATGTTTACACCTGTGAGGAGGTTCATGACAAAAATCCCGGAAGCCAGGCTGAGAGTATCTGGGTAAAAATTAAAAGGGAAAGAAACAACAAATTTATCTAGTACAGATCTCCAAGTCAGATTGAGAGCATGTGTGTTGTCTTCCTAGAACAGATGAACACACATTCAAAAATAAGAGATGTAATAGTCATGGAAAAATTTAACTATCACAATATTTATTGGAAGACAAACTCTGCTAAGAATATCAGGTCCAACAAATTCCTATCTTGCCTTGCAACAATTTCATGATCCAGAATGTGGAAGAAGCAACAAGAGGATTCGTTATATTAGATTTGATCCTAACCAACAGTGACAACTTGGTAAATGGGGTGGAAGTGACATGTTCCTTAAGTGGGAGTGGCCATGTTTTTATACAATGGAAAGTGGAAGTCAGTCATAATCAGACACACTCTCTAGATTTTGAGAAGGCTGATTTTAGTAAACTTCAGAAAATAACTGAGTGATTCCCATGCTCAAGAATAATTAAACAAGGAGTTCATGATGGATGGGGATTTCTGAAAAGCAAGATATTGGAGGCACAGCTTCAACAATTCCAATGAGGAGGAAAAACAGGAGGTGTCTACAGAAACCAGAATGGTTGTCTAAGAAACTTTCAATTCAGCTAAGATTTAAAAGGGACACATACAAGAAATGGGAAAAGGGAGAAAAGGGAGAATTCACCAAAGGAAAATTCAAACTAATAGCCAGCATATGTAGGGAAAAAGTTAGAAAAGCCAAAGCTCAGACTAAGCTTAGAATGGCTGGAGAAGTTGAAAACAATTTCAGTAAGGCCTTTGACAAGGTTACCCATGACATTCTCACAAAAAAACTTTAAAAAGGGGGAATATACAGTGCTACTGTTAGTAAGATTGACAATTAATTAACCAGCCAAACCCAAAGGGTGCTGACAAATAGCTCATCCTCATACTGGAGAGAAGTGACTAGTTGCCTCTTCCACATTCTGGATCATTTTTTTGTGCCCAGTGCTATTCACCATCTGTATCAATGACTTGGACAATGGAATAGAAAGCATACTTATCTACTTACCCCAAATTAGGATGGATGACTAATACTGTAGAAGACAGGATCATAATTCAAAATGACCTTAATAGATTGGAGATCTGGGACAAAATTAATAAAATGAATTTCAACAGGGAGAAATGTACAGTACTACACTTGGGCAATAAAATGAAATACACAGATATGGGATGGTTGACACCTGGCTTGAAAACACGTGAAAGGGATCTAGGAGTCTTAGTAGACAACAAGTGGAACATAAGTTAACAGTGTGTTGTGGCAGCTAAAAAATTTATGTAATTCTAGGCTGCATCAAAAAGAGCATAATGCCTAGATTGAGGGAAGTTATGGTGCCTTTCTATTCTGCTTTGGCCAGACCTCACCTGGAATTCTGTGTCCAGTTCTGGGCATCACAATTCAAGAAGCATATTGATAAACTAGAATGTGTCCAGAGAAGGATGACCAAAATGATCAAAGGTTTGGAAACCAAGTCATATGAGGAATGGCTGAGGGACCTGTGTCTGTTTAGCTTGGAGAAGATAAGACAGACAGAGGACATGGCAGCCATGCTTAAATAGTTGAAAGGATGTCACATTGAGGAGGGGTAAACTTTTTTGCTTTTCTGGAGACTAGGAAACAGAGCAATGGATTCAAATTGCAGGAAAAGAGATTCCACCTAAACATTAGAAAGAACTTCCTGATGGTAAGATCTATTCAGCAATGGAAAATGCCTTGCAGCATGTTGGAGTCTCCTTCTCTGAAGCACAGGCTGGATGACCATCTGTTGTGAGTGCTTTGATTGTTTGTTCCTGCATGGCAGGGGTTGGACAGGATAGTCCTTGTAGTCTCTTGCAATTCTATGATTCTATGGCATACACACACAAAAACTGGTTTTCACTGCCGCTCATAAGGATTGGGCCTCAAAGGAGAAAGAAGGGGGGGGGGGGGGAGAAAGCAGCTTGATGGCAGCCAAACACCAACAAATCCCTCTCTGCAAATGTTCTATGCAGCTCCCTGCCCCACGTATCGATCTTTCATGGAAATCCAGGTTAGAGGCTGCAGCCCTTAAATGAGAGCTGACAACTTTCTTGCAACTTTCCTCCTACTCCCAAGCCTCCAAGTTGGTTTGAAGCTGTAACGCCTTTTCATTGGTGACTATTTATGCATAAATTTCAGACTATGATCATAGGAAGGAAAGTTCTGAAAAAACACATCAGCTGGAAAACTGTAGACTATTCAAGAAATTTTCCAGAGGAAACTGCACAACTTCCCATCATTTTGGAATAGTTTGCATGGATTTTCCTTTGAAGGTGCCTTAAACTCGAGCGAATGGTAAAATATGTTACACTTACTTTGTACAAGTTGCCATCTACATACAGATCTAGACATGTTTCATTATTTCTGAATGTATATTTTCTGATTGTATATGAGATTGTGTCAAATAATTAATAAAAAACAGAAAAAAGGGAACTTTAACCAAATTATTATGAGTAGCTAGTTATCCAATGCAGCTCTATCCATGCCTAATCGGCATCAGCAATGTCTTGTCTCATTAGTATAAAGCGTAATGAGTAGTCTTTTTTCTTACATTTGTATGTGGATAAAAATAGTCTGAGGTTTTTTTTTGTATTTAAAAAGTCTATAGCCCATACAATATGGACACCTATCCTATCTGCATTCCTTAAGGAGGAATTTTAAGCAAAAGAGGGGAACTTAAATTTAAGAACTAATTTCCAAATTGGTGTTTTAATGCTTTACTAGGAAAATGCATTGTGGAATAGTGGTATGAGTTTGGATTAGGACTGTGAGAATCACTCAGCCATTGAAACCTAGGCCACTTCAGTCACTCACATCAGTACATGCAGGCATACCAAATATATTCCTCAAGACCTCTCAGAACTCGGAAGCTCTATGTAATGCCATCTTTTCTAACAATTTCCAGTCCGAAATGATGACAGGTAGTGATCTAACATCACTCCTTGCTGCTTTTTGGAGGGACATGGAAAAACAGGTTGCTATTGGTGTGTGTTCAGGGTTATGTAGACCCCTGTTCCTCAAACTGTGTTCCTCCAGGTGTTTTGGACTTTAGCTCCCAGAAATCCCAGCCAGCTTACCAACTGTAAGGAATTGTGGGATCTGAAGTCCAAACACCTGCAGGAGCACAGTTTGAAAAACTCTGATGTAGACTGTTGCTCATCTCCAATTTAACAGAATAAATGGAAGGAACATACGACATTATTGATGCCTAGCAGACCAACTGGTTTTATAGCACCCCATGCTTATTTCTGAAACCCTTGCATGGTATCTTCCAAGCTAAAGTATTTCTTTCTCAGGTTGACCATGCCATAAAAATGCTGATGCCATGCCATTCTAAACCATCCTTTCCCCTTTAATTATTTTAGCCTGTCTTCATCCATATGCAAATACAGGCAGTCCCTGAGGTACAGATATGCGAATTACAAATGACTCATAATTACAAACGGGACTGAGACAATAGGAAGTGAGAGGAATCTACCTCGAGGAAGAGAAATCCACTCCTGGAAAAGTTATTATCATGGGGAAAAGGGGTCTCAACTGAAACTGTGTCATCTATCCTTGTTTCCGTAACAAGCTAATTTTTTCAAAATCCAAGTATCACAGGGAAAGAAAGTGAGGTGAAATCTTCTGAAGAGGGGCACAGAAAGCACTATAAACACCACAGGGGTGTGAACCCTTCCCTATGCTGTCCAAAGCTAAAAAATATATACATTTTTGGCTGGATTTTCAACTGACGAACAACCCTACAGAACCTATATTATTTGTAACTTGCAGAGTGCCTATATGTGTGTGTGTGTGTATGTGTTTGAATCACCATAGCAGGGATTTCTTTTTCTCACTTTCCATACCTCTGGAAAGGGAAATAGTTACACATTTAAAGGCATAGTACATAAATACATGCTATGCTATATTATACTGATCAAATAATGTATCACAGTTTATGTTCCTTGACAGAGACTAGATTCTATTTTGTCATCCTTACATGTGTTTAAGTTCTGCCTAACATCAGGTGACACTTTGAATACATCCTAAGGCATGTTAATAAACATATTTTGGTTTTGGGAAATGATAACCTGTCTTTCATGTTTGCCTATTTCTGTTCTTCCTTCATTTGATCTTGCTTTTTCATGCTGCTACTTTTACCTCCCCCTTCACTTTTCATTTCCTTATCAACTTCCAGTCCACTTCCTCATTAACACAGGCAATCTAGCCCTCTATGGGATGAAAAATTGATCCAAAGTTTCCCTTTCCAGAGATATGGAAAGTGAGAAAAAGAAATCCCTGCTATGGTGATTCAAATATATTCTTGTTATGGATGCATTTTTATTTCTATTTCAGAGCCAAGGCCCCGGCTTAATGGCTTCTGTGAAATTACATGCAGCAATGTAGTGGTATACAGCTCGTTTTAGTGCATGAAGTATTTTAAATGCTGAAATGTTAAGAAACCATGTGTGCTTGTCTGGTAAATTGTTTTTCTTCCCTAGCCAGCCATAAAACACTGGAAATTATAGTAGATGCACACTGTATTGGTAAAAGATACACATATTAGTTTCTCACTACACATCTTTTTTCAGACTGTATAGTTGTGCTCAAGTTGCTTTAAAATCTATGCTGCTGAAAATCATGTTTTAAAAACTAGGGATGAATCATTGTTTATTTCCTAGTTTTTCTATTTCTTGTAAACTTTGTTGAATTGTCCAGTATTAGAAGCAAAATGCTTTAGGAGGTGGGCCATTAATCTCACTGAATAAGATTGTTATTTCCTATTGCATTGCCCCAGGTATATTTGTGGTAAATGGATGTCAGCAATTAGCATCACTATGAAATAGATTCTCCGTGTTTGTTTAACATAAAGTGTTGGGCTGAAGCCTTGCTCAGTTGGCATCAAATCTACCCTGTTTGTTTTCTAAATGGAACTGCAAACTGCTCAGTTTTGTCTTCGGGGTGTGGGCGTGCAGTGAAACACAGAACTACAATTCTAGAGCAAGCAAAAGGTAGCATGTTAAATTGCTTTTTAGCTGAGTCTGACAAGCTGTGATAACTGAAATGCCATTGAATTTCAAATGATTCACTCTTAAATTACTGATTCAGGAATTGCCTTTTGGGTGTGATTAATTTTATTTGATTTATCATGTAAGCTACACACATAGCATGAAAAAAGAAGTATATTACAGAACTTGCCTATTGTACAGAAATACTTCCTGTAAGCTCCCTCTTAGCACCAAATCATGGTGTCCACAGTATCTAATGCAGTCCATTCTCATTTTCTCAACATGTTCATTGTTAATTGTTATCAAGTCAACTTCAACTTATGGTGATTCCATGAACCTCCAAGTCACCCTTCCATCAGCAGCCCTGGCCAAATTTTACAAGAACACAGCTGTGGCTTTCTTGATTGAGTTTATCCATCTGAAATGCAGCCTTCCTCTTTCCCTACAGCCATCTACCTTGGCAAGCATTGTTGTCTTTGCTAGCAAATCGCGTCTTCTCATGATACGACCAAAACTCTCGGTTTAGTCATCAAGTTTTACAGGGAGACTTCAGCCTTGATTTCTTCTGGGACCCTCTTGTCCATCACCACATTCCAGAGAAGTTGCTTTTCTTCCTTTCACTTTTCTTCTCTGCCTAACTTTTACGCTCATACATACAAATTGGAAATACAATAGCCTAGACAATCCTGACATTCGTGTTCAATGAAATATCTTTATACTTGAGATTCTTGTCTAGTTCAGTAGACACCAAACCATGCACTAGAAGCTACACTGAAATATACAAAGATAGGAATGGGGGAAAATGTTGTTTTCTGTCACATGCTACTTAATTGTGGAATGGTTTCTTCTTTAAGGCCAGACAAAGCCAGTGTTGGCCTCATTTCACCATCAAATTGAAATCTAGCTTTTCTTCTAGGGCAATGATCATAACTTTTCAGTTGTGAAGTTCTTTTAATGATGATTCATTTTTATTCCAGCTCTGTGAATCTGCAGTTTTATTTACTATAAATTAGCTAATGTGTTTTTGCCTGTGTAATATAATCCCTATATTTGTGTGAAATATGTTTCCCAACTTTGCATGGATACGTGAAACTGTGACTAAAAGCTAACCCTATTATATTTGATGGGGTGAATGACAGAATCATTGAGAAGAAGGTGTAGACCAGGGGTCCACAAACTTTTTAAACAGAGGGCCAGGTCACAGTCCCTCAAACTGTTGGAGGGCCGGATTATAATTTGAAAAAACCATGAATGAATTCCTAGGCACACTGCACATATCTTATTTGTAGTGCAAAAAACACTTAAAAATACAATAATTAAAATGAATAACAATTTTAAGAAATATAAACTTATTAGTATTTCAATAGGAAATGCGGGCCTGTGTTTGGCTGATGAGATAGGATTATTGTTGATGTGTGCTTTCAAGTCGTTTCAGACTTAAGCTGACCCTGAGCAAGGGCCGGGTAAATGACCTTGGAGGGCCGTAACTGGCCCCCGGGCCTTCGTTTGAGGATCCTGGTGTAGACTGTACAAGAGGCCCTAAGTGAATAATTAAATCCATAGACAAGAGAATCACATATATAGGTTCCATGCATACAAAGGTCATATTTTATTTTATTAACAAAAGAAATGAATCCATAGACTGCCCGAGGAAAACAGTATGGTTATTTTACTATAGGAGCAACAACTCCAGCCATTAGATGGTGTTGCTTCATGTCCTTGGTCCTTAAGTAAGATTTTACTCTATCAGAGGGGGGCTCTATAAAGCGCAGACCTCTCCTGTGTTGTTTCAACATGCTGATATATAATTAAGACTACTCCATTAATCTAGTATGACAAGAAGGCACAGTGGACAGAGTAGTAGTGAGTAGTTGAGGAAATTTTATCATAATTATTTATTGGAAATACATAGTCGTCAAGGATGATATGGTAAATGGAAGATTTACTGTATCTCTTGGGCACACATACTTGAAAATGAAATTGCTGAGAAACAAGCCTATTTGTATTCCAAAAATATAGGCAATTCTAAAACTGTGTGGGAAACATAGTTTGGGGTGACAATCAAGGAGAACTTCATTTCATTTTGAACGACAGGCAGTTCCCAAGTTATGAACAAGATAGGTTCTCTATGTTCATTCTTAAGTTAAATTTGTTTGTAAGTTAGAACAGGCACATTTTTAAAGTGGAACTCCTGCCAAATATTAGCTTTGGATAACATAGGGAAAATTTAACACCCCTGTGGTATTCGTTTTGCTGTCTGTCCCTGTGATAATTGGATTTTGAAAAAAAAAATGGCTTGTTGTGGAAACAAGTATTGGTGAGAAAGCTCCAGTGGTGACACCTTTTCCCCATGATGATAACTCTTCCAGGAGTGGATTTCCCTTCCTAGGGGTAGATTTCTCTCACTTCCTGCTCTTAACTGTGAGTCATTTGTAAGTTGGATGTTTGTAACTCATGGACTGCCTGTATATCTCCTAAAAGTCCAGGCAAGCATAGCCAAACTTGAGAGATGCTGGGAGCTGGAGTACATCATTTGAAGAGCTGTGTGTTTTCCACCTTATGCATGAAGTTTGAGCCAAACATTTATGGCATAAGTATTACTTGATTATCTTAGTCTTTTTTCCTCCAAAAGGATGTTGGATGATCTTGGGTATCAGGTTCATTGCATGTACACTTAGGCATACACATGCCTGGCTCATATCTAGCTTAAGTTGTTTGGTGAGGATATTCATTCTTCTTGAAGTATGGACATACCTTTTCTACATAGAAGAAATTATCAGGCCAGTGATAATTAATTACAAAGCTAAAACTAGGTAAATATGCAGTAAATAAGACTATGAGCCAAGCTGGTTCTGAATGTTTTTGTCTTATATGTTACTATGCTGATAAGGAAATAAGAACACTTAAAAATCTCATTTTCTCCCTTAGGTACAAGCTCATATGCTAATCTGGAAGCTAATATTGCGAGCAGAATGTGTATATAAATTGATTTTATGCAGCATGATTCTCAGCATATTGACTCAGAAGTATACCCAATTGAGCTCAGTTGGACTTATTCAGTCTTTGGCTGCAATCCCTTGCACAATTATTCATAAGTAAATGTCACTTAACACAGAGCACTCACTGCTGAGTAAACATGTACAGATATAAAATTCCTGAATCACATTTGGGTTTCACGAACAGCATTAGCAGTATCACACTAGTGTCAGTAGTAATGTAAAGAATTTTCAGACATCGTCATATTTTTATTGAGTGGAGGCTGATCAATTTCTATTTTGTTGTTAAGGAGGCTGCCCTCCCTCACCCTATCCTTATGCAACAAAGGCTTTGGAGAAGGAGAAGGAAAAGGCATGCTAGGGAAAAAGGATGGAGCAACATAGGAAGAATGTGGCACAATAAGGATTATCCTCACTCCTTGATTTAAAGTAAACTAAAATGTAGGCAAAAAAAAAAATGAATTAGATCTATATACTGCCCATTTCCATCCCAATCACCATTTTCCACTCAATAATGTGAGCAAGAGAACACACAGGTACTGATACCACAAGAACTCGTCATTGTTTAAGGGGAAGAAGGCGAGGTTTTTAAAATGCTTTCCTTATTTGAGTAGTAAGTTTTTTCTTGTTCCATGGGATATTCTTTTGGAGACAATATTGTCTCTGAAATGCGCTAATTTACTAAATTTGGCTGTTTAGCTAATTGATTTTGTTTCTTTCTTGCTCACATATTTTGATAGTTGCAGCATGGAAGGTAACTTCCAGAGTTACTAATTTGAGATGCACAAAAATGAATGGCCTACATGTGGATTCATTAAAACAACAGGAGCTGCAGGTGATGATGATTCTGAATTGTTTTCATGTGTTCCTGTTCAGGTTGAGTGCCTTTATTTGAATTGCTCAGAGGTTTTTTTGTCAGATTTTGGATATTGCTTTGATTTGCTTTTGAAATGGTTGAAATCTGACAGGAGAAAAAGAAGATGGAAAAGACAGGGTCCTGTGGCTTGATTTACATCATGCTTCTGTAAATTTAATCCCAATGCTCACTGAAGGGTGCTATTGTGTCAGGATTCTCATGGTCACCCACCATACTATCTGGAGTCTCTAAGTGGCTTCTCAGAGCTGGCATTACTCAAAGTCTAGCAGTAGCATTACCATCACAAAACTTTGAACAAGTTCTGGAGAAAATCTCATACCAGATAACAGGGGGAAGTTTTCAGGGACTACTAATCCCACTAAACTAGGTGCAAGGCTGTGCTAGTTTATATGGTCTAATTCCAGGGTTTGATGGGCAAGGACAGTATTGATTGGTCAGGCAAATGGGCAGCCAGAGTTTGGCACCATTCCCTGAACTGGTGGCAGCCAAATCCATTGGCTCCTTTCCTGAAATCTTCTTTTTAAGTGGGGTGGTGTAAGTCAAGCTGCAGGACCTGGAGTCCTCCCCACTTTGCAAACAGCTCCCTTTTTTCAAAGGTGGAAGTGTGGGGAAGCTAAAAGTGTTTCAGGTTTTAGTCTTCCAGATTTCTGGATTTTGTAAAAGGGAGACTCAACCTGTTTTGAAGGGTCAGCTTTCACATGAAGCTTCAGGAGGACTGGTTTACTTGTGTATATTCGAAGTCCCATTCAGTTTGATTAGAATTATTAACCTGCCCTTTTTCTAAAAAAGAAAAAAGAAAATAATTGCCAAAATTACATCTAGACAAATGTATACATATGTGTGTTACCTAAAAGCATGCCTTTTCTTTATACTTTAATCTCAAATATACATTTCTATGAGAAAATGTGGAGAAATGCACTGTCTTAAGTATAATGGTAGATTATTAGATTGTGCGTGCCATGTCCCTTTAACAAAGTTATGACCTGTTTATGTGCCATTCTTAGTATCTGCTTCTTTATTTCTTTCCTTTCCAATTTGCTATATTCTTAGTAGACAATGTTCCAGATCTTGCCCTCTAGTTGGTATTGTGGTATCAGTAATTGCTGCCTCACATTAACATTTATTTAAAGCCGCTGATTTAACATTTAAAAATTCTGAGGTTAATGGATTTGTATTCACAGATCCATTAACCTCAATAAAAACAAATGGGACCTCTGGTGAACTAAAATAAGCACAGATCAAGGATACACTTCCACTAATACTTTCTGATAGCATTTAGATTGTGCTGTTAAATGTCAGGTCATAAGAAAGAGGTGGCTATGTGGTAATATTCAAGGTGAATTTCATTCTTTTTGTCACACTTGTGACCCACACAACAACAGCTTAAGATCAAGTGAGTTCAGACTCCTGATTACAGCAGGCATAACAGCAGCATTGGCCTGTAAACATTATATTGCTTGAACTACAGACTTTAGACTGTTATTGCATCTTTAACAAATGTATTTTCCTAATCTTGTTAAAAGATTTGTATTATTGTTTAACTGTAGAAATGTTCTTCAAGGTTGCAGCAGGCAGAAAAAAAACTAAACCATGCAAACAAATAGCCCTTAAAATATACATTCTCATGGCAAAATGTATTTTTGTTAGTTATAACATGGATTCTTTGGGTGCCATAAAATCTGTCATGAAGAACTTTAACATTCTTATCAAAAAGCAGTGTTTTAGCCTACAACAGGGCTTGAGATAGGTTTCATAAACTGCACCCAAATCCATCCCAGGTGTGTCTGGCTTTCAAATGACCACACACATGGCAGGGCTGTGCATTCGTAATGGCTATTCATTTCTGCTTGTTTGAACCAAAAAAACCCCACATATTAGGCCTGGGTAACAACGGAAAAATTTGTTTCTAAAATCGATTTGTATTTGGGTTTTTTTTTTGTTTCGATATTTAAAATAATTACAAAATTTTCCTTTTAAAAAGTTTCCTTTTATTTACGAAATTTCGTAAATGGTAAAAAATTAACGAATCGATTTCCGAAACAATAACGAATCGATTCGTTAATGGCGGACGCGACCGCGAAATACGCTAAAAAATCTCCAAAACCTTCTGAAGCTTCCCTCTCCCTCTGTTGTTGACTGTTGGTGTGATATTATAATTTTTTTTCACTAATTAAACCATAAAACTGGCCCAGACATGCGGAAATAATAACAAAACGACCTCAAAACAATAACAAAACGAATACAATATCGAAATACGAAGCATTTACAAAACGTTTTTGAAAATTCGTTTTTTTAAATAATTGCTCCAGAATGGTTCGTTATCGTTTTGTAATTGAAAAAATTAACGAATTATTAACGAATTACGAATTAACGAAACGAAACTGCCCAGCCCTACCACATATCTGTTTTCCAGTGCCTCCCAAAAACGAGTGTGTTGCTGAATGGAGTTTTCATTCAGCATCTGAAAAAAATGGTTCTTTTCAGCCCATTGGCAACAACAGGGTTAAGAAAGCACCTATTATTGGGGGGGGGGGGACTTCCCACAGGCTCTCCTTCCATATCAATCATTAAGATCTGGATTTTTTTAAAAAAAAATCATTTACCACTCTTTCTGGATCCTTTTCCTTTGTAGAGGAGGAGACCGGTTTTAATGCTTCTTAAAGCTGTTCTACTCTAGAGGAGAGGCAGGATGTGCCTTGGCTTTGAGGCTCCTGTGGCACCAGACCTGCTTCCTTGAGAGAGAGGCTGGGGGAGAGATGGGGGAACTCCTTGGTTGCTAAAATTCATTAATTTGGTGTCTTATGGGTCTGAGATGAGATGAGCCCTTTGCAGCCATTAAGTAATGATAAAATAAAATGATTGATTGCATCTGCAAAAAGAAATAAATGGATGGGAGTGTCTTGAGGGCCCCCTTCAACTCAGTAGAGGAATAAAATGGATTTTAGGAGAGTTTGGATGGTACCATTCTGCCCAGAAAAAAGGGGGTCAGTCTCTATGTCCCTTGATGGGGTGTGTACTATGATTTCTGTTCTCCACCAATTTAACACAGTTTGTGCCACACAAACAAAGTGTCTGGAGTGGAACAAGTACTTTCAAAGTAAAGACCATCCAATGAAACAGGAAATAATACTTTCAAGCCAGGAACAGATTTTATTTATTATTAAAAATGCTTTTTATAAAAACTTTGAAAATTCGCCAAAAAACCATGGATAAGTCAAAGGTTATGGTGAGCTAACAGTGGTCCATGTGCTCTATCACTGTAGCAAGTTTCAGAAAGATTGGTCTAAAAATGAGGGAGGGAGAATCCCCTGAAGTTTCCCCAGTGCCAGTGCAGTTTTTTCCTACTGTGCATGAATGTCCGCATTAACAAATTGATTTGGAAATTTTGGAAGTTTCATTTTTTAAAAAAATTCAGAAGTAACTTTAGAATCAAACCACTAGCACCCCCTACATCTGAAATGAGTTTTGAACTTTTTTTTTATCAGCCAAGCCTATTTGGCAGTAAACTGTGGATTAGCATTATGTTCAGGCTGGAAACTGAAGACATGTAAGTGTAGTGGTCCTTGTTGCAATATAGTATGATGCTTAGATCCTCCCTTGTGTAATTATGGCATCCTTGTGGCATCCAGAAAGTGAAGTTGTTCTGTTGATAATTAGAGGCTGAGATTAAGGCAGATATTTAAGGTAGCAACAGCACTGATTTTTGAGAGATGCATTTTAAATGTCCTATAGGTAGTTGTTCTATATATATTATATATGTGAAATAAATGCAAAATGACCATCATATCCATGATTCAATAAGATACCACACAATGGCTAAACAACACACAGTAGATGCTTTTCTCTATAGTTCTCTTGAGTCTGTTTTAGAGGGGAGATTATTTGCGTTTTCAGATAAATAATAGTCTTAACCCCCCCCCCTCCCCGCCCCGCTATAGAGCAGGGGTCCTCAAACTAAGGCCTGGGGGCCGGATACGGCCCTCCAATGTCATTTACCCGGTCCTCGCTCAGGGTCAACCTAAGTCTGAAACTACTTGAAAGCATACAACAACAACCCTATCACACTTCCCACTATAATACTAATAAGTTTATATTTGTTTAAATTGTTCTTCATTTTAATTACTGTATTGTTTTAAAATGTTTTTGCACTATAAATAAGATATGTGCAGTGTGCATAGGAATTCATTCATGTTTTTTTCAAATTATAATCCGGCCCTCCAACAGTTTGAGGGACTGTGACCTGGCCCTCTGTTTAAAAGGTTTGAGGACCCCTGCTATAGAGACTGAGTGTGAGAGAGATGCACTGGGTAAAAATCTCAATAACTGGAAAACAGCTATAGAACATAACAAGTTGCCTTAGGAAACAGTGAAGGCTCCAGAGCACAATGGATTAGTATTTGTCAGGGATAATGTAGTGAATCCTGCTTCAATGAAAGGATTTGGATTAGATGACCCTTGAGGTTCTTTCCAGTTCTCAAACAGAGGGATTATAGACATGGCTGTTTCATCAAACATTCCCATTTGACCCCAGACATCCCCCCCCCTCCTCCTTCCCTGTTTTAAATTACTCTCTAAGATCTTGTAGTGTGACACAAAAATAGGAAATTTTTATGGACTGCTTAAAGTTACTATGGCAGATATGAGTAAATAACTAAAACAGATTCCCTTTTAATTATCCATTTTTATTTTCTTTATTTTTATTACATTATTACTCATTCCATTTTTTGTATGAAAGAGAAATGAACCAACTTGCAACGTATCTACCACCATCCTTTACCACCATTGCTGTGCTGCACTATCTTGTCCCTAGTGCTTGCACTATTTCAAACACTTAAAATCAGTTCAAAACTCATAAAGACAAATTACATGTTATGAAAATATTTATTCAGAGCACAAATGTAGCAGGCTAAAGATACAATCCCATAGCTAGAGGTTTTCTTGGCAGAAAATTCCAAAACCTAGAGGAAGATTTTTTTTTTAAAAAAAAGATCCTCTTTAGCATTTCCACCAAATTATTTCTGATGGGTATATGACAAATCAAGCTAACTTCCACATCCTAAACTAATCTGCAGATCAAAATCCAATTATCAATTTCTAATTTCCCTAGGCTTCAGTTCAATGATTTCAAAAATGTGTCTCAAAAATATTTCTAAATGGGAAGGTATTGTTATGCTAGGCTGGCTTTTTTTAGTATGATCTGAGGTCATGAATGTGCTGTGGGCGTAAAATGGTTCTTTTTCCATCTCTGGGATTGATAGTCTTAAAGGCAAAACTAGGGAAATCAGTTTTCACCATCAAGGTGTCTCAGAATACTTAACCGTGAGTGAACTGATTAGCTGTACCCATAGAACCTGTCATTGTGACCTCTGTAATGGTCTCTTGCGCACTCATGCTTGGGGAGTGGACTCCCCCCCAACACACAAACAAAGTTTCTTGACATTTGAAAGAACTTGAGAATAATAATAATAAAGGAGTTAAGATTTCATGAATTTTGCACATGCAAATTTAGAGATAATGGGGTATATGTGCAAAAATACCAAAAAAAAAATACAAAAAAGTTTTGTGAGTGGGTGAATTTTTGTGTAAAAGTGTGGTTTTAATGCTTACAAAGTAAAACTGTTTGCACATTTCATCCACACCCACATGTGCTTCTACACCACTACCCTCAACACACATACAGACACATTTTTCTACAAAATAGTACATGTGTATTTCTGTGCAGAATTATCTCCCAAACACTTCTTTCATTTGCATCTATGGCAGCAAATGTTAGTAAAAACATCAATCTGAGAACATCTTCCTCTAGGTTTTGGAATTTTCTGCCAAGAAAACCTCTAGCTATGGGATTGTATCTTTAGCCTGCTACATTTGTGCTGATGTCTGTCTGTGCATGTTTCTGTTTTTGTTTTTAATGTTGATGCGGTCAATTGACTAATCAATAAACTTTGCTTACTTACTGAGAATGAGAATGCAAAAACAGTAAACCAGATCTCTATTTTGAAATATGTCCTTCCTTGAAACAAAACAATTGTCAGAGCTGTCTCTACTCAGGTTTTATAGGTGCTATGTACATGGAGACCATAGCATTCCTTAGTCTCTTGAATGTCATGGATGAACATGAATTTAAGGAAAGCATGAACACAGAAGCAAAAGTGGTTAACTTTGGCTTTGTTTGGGGAATTAGTTTTCAGAAAATTAAAACTTACATATAAACTCATTATAGACTGTTGAGTAGCAAAACAGAGTATTCTTCAATGAAATATTGACTGTAAGACAAATTCCCAAATACTATTATTGGGTCAGTCAAAAAGGCGTATGGGAGGAAGGTTTGGCAGAATATCAAATTAGTCTTTAAATTCATACAACAGAGCAATTTAAGCAAAACACAAGTGCCCCCATCCTTATGTTTTATGTAATTATATGAAATATATGCTCATTATCAACAAAAGTGTGGGTCATAATAAATTGTGGCAAGTTCTTGGTGGGATGGGCATACCAAGCCACCTTGTCTCTCTCCTGAGGAATCTGTACAAGGACCAAGTAGCAACAGTCAGAACTGACCACGGAACAACAGACTGGTTCAAGATTGGGAAAGGCGTACGGCAAGGCTGCATACTCTCACCCAACCTTTTTAACTTGTATGCAGAACACATCATGCGATGTGCAGGGCTTGATGAATGCAAAGCTGGGGTGAAAATTGCTGGAAGAAACATTAACAACCTCAGATATGCAGATGACACCACTCTGATGGCCGAAAGCGAGGAGGAGCTGAGGAGCCTTCTAATCAAGGTGAAAGAAGAAAGCGCAAAAGCCGGGTTGCAGCTAAACGTCAAAAAAACCAAGATTATGGCAACAAGAATGATTGACAACTGGAAAATAGAGGGAGAAACCGTGGAGGCCGTGACAGACTTTGTATTTCTAGGTGCAAAGATTACTGCAGATGCAGACTGTAGCCAGGAAATCAGAAGACGCTTACTTCTTGGGAGGAGAGCAATGTCCAGTCTCGATAAAATAGTGAAGAGTAGAGACATCAGACTTGCAACAAAGATCCGCCTAGTCAAAGCCATGGTATTCCCTGTAGTCACCTACGGATGTGAGAGCTGGACCTTAGGGAAGGCTGAGCGAAGGAAGATCGATGCTTTTGAGCTGTGGTGTTGGAGGAAAGTTCTGAGAGTGCCTTGGACTGCGAGAAGATCCAACCAGTCCATCCTCCAGGAAATAAAGCCCGACTGCTCACTGGAGGGAAAGATACTAGAGACAAAGCTGAAGTACTTTGGCCACATCATGAGGAGACAGGAAAGCCTAGAGAAGACAATTATGCTGGGGAAAGTGGAAGGCAAAAGGAAGAGGGGCCGACCAAGGGCAAGATGGATGGATGGCATCCTTGAAGTGACTGGACTGACCTTGAGGGAGCTGGGGGTGGTAACGGCCGACAGGGAGCTCTGGCGTAGGCTGGTCCATGAGGTCACGAAGAGTCGGAGACGACTGAACGAATGAACAACAACAACAATCAACAAAAGGTAGTTGTAATTATATATCTGACCCCAAGCCAATCTGTTTGGCTGGCATCATTTTAGTAGCATTTGTAGACATTAGGCCTGGGTAACAACGGAAAAATTTGTTTCTAAAATCGATTCGTTTTTTGGGGTTTTTTGCGTTTCGATATTTAAAAGAATTCCGAAATTTTCCTTTAAAAATGTTCGATATTTACGAAATTTCGTAAATGGTAAAAAAATTACAAAACAATAACGAAACAATAACGAATCGATTCGTTAATGGCGGCCGCGATCGCGCAATATGCTAAAAAAACTTCTGAAGCTTCCCTCTCCCTCTGTTGTTGACTGTTGGTGTGATATTATATATTTTTTTTCACTAATTAAACAAAAAACAACTATAAAACTTGCCCCAGACATGCGGAAATAATAACGAAACGACCTCAAACCAATAACGAAACGAATACATAACGAAATACGAAGCATTTACGAAACAAATTGAAAAATTCGTTTCGTTTTTAAGTTGCTCCAGAATGGTTCGTTATCGCTTCGTTAAAAAAAAATAACGAATTTTTAAAGAATTACGAATTAACGAAACGAAACCGCACAGCCCTAGTAGACATATAAGCCATTTACACTTGCACATATATATTTTTGTGGGAGGGGGGAGGGGAAATTACACAGGTTGTAATTCTCTTCAAACCTTTTGCAATGACTGAAACATCAACTACCCCCACCTTTTATATCCTGCACCCCATCTTGTTCACTGGCTGATGGACAGCAAGGCAGGAGTGGATGTGGTTGAAGACCAGCCATATCAACAGCTGGTTACACAATAATGAAGCATTACATCAATGTTGTGTATCCAGCAATAGGCAAATAGCAGAAAGCCTTCTCCACCCCTTTCCCCCATGCTCCTCACCAACCAGTAAATTGTCATGTTGGGGCCTGAAATATCTTAAAAGGGTTATACTTCCATCTGGGTGGAACTTTACTCCATGTGTCCTCATACAGATTCTTGATTGTCATCTTCTTAAAAAGACTGCTTAGATCACCAGCAACAAGTATTTTGAATTTGAAATCTGCAGTAGTAAAATGGTAAAGATGTTGGACAATTCTTGTGATTTTGTGGTGGCAGTCATCATGGTGTTGGTGGTGGATGAAAAAAGAAGAAGGAGAGGAGAGGAATGAGAAGGGGGGATATTAAAAATGTAGGATGCATTTTTAAGGTAAGCCCATGCACCCTTTAAGTATTTTTTCATTTAGCAAAATAGGAAATGTCAGCTTTCTACTTCTCTGATTTTTGTTTCAACTCTACTAAACATCATCTTGATTGGACTCTCATGTTGATGACTAGAATGCATTCCTGTGTAAACTGAAATGCATTGCTCTGTGAATTGAAATGAATTAGGTACACTCTATTGCACTGTTTCCTGTCATCTTTCTGCTTCTCTGAAAATGATTTCTGGAGGAATTTTCAACTACAGCTAGGCCAACACTTTCTAAACAAAATTTCCTGCAGCCTTTCATCTGTTAAATTTCATTATAATTCATATTAGCTCCTTTAGCACTGAAAATATGTTGACAGTCTCAATATATTTCCTTTAAGAATTGGTGCTACATCTTAGATAACTTGGTATTTCAAATAGAAACATAAAAAGGAGGAGGAAAATGAAAGTCATAATAGTAGACTGTAAGATACCTAATTCATGTTAACAAGAGTTGAGTTTCAGGAAAATTGCTTTCAGAATCACAAAAATCGATATAGTATATGCTGTGTTGTCTCAAGGTGATAACAATTTGCATAAAACAAAGAGATGACTCAAAGTGTTCTTAACTTTTGAAATGAACACTGTCATCAGGTTATTCTTGAGGATAATAAATAGGTGATATTGAAGCATACAATCCAGATTTTGTCCCTTTAACATCTGTACCTTTTGCTGAAGTTTAAGGGATCATTCCTGATGTTTTCTGATCAACTGGAAAAGCCATTAGACAAGTTGGACAAGGATAACTGTTCAGTCACTCACAACAAAGGCAAAAAAGAATCTTGGACCATTCCTCCATGAATATTTATGCTATAATAAAGCTAGACATAATAATAAAAGTAGACATATGCAATCAACTGTTTATATAGAAAATACCACAAGGATCATCCAGTCTAACCCCAATCGGCCATACAGGAACATACAATCAAAGAACACACAACAGATGGCCACCCAGCCTTTTCTTGAAAACCTACAGAGGAAGTGACTCCACCATTCTCTGAAGCAGCATATTCCACTTCCATCAGGAAGGTCTTCCTAATGTCTAGGTGAAACCTTTTTTTCCTGCTATTTGAATCAATTGTTCCATGTCTTGTGACCTCTTCACTTGGGGAAAAAACAGCCCTTTTTGCCACTTTTATTAGAGGCTTCAGGAGGAATTAGGGCAGGGCTGTTTTTGATGCATGGCAGGCCCTGCCCTAATTCCTCCTGAAGTGGAGGTGAAGCACTAGAAGGCACTTCCTCCTCCACCACAGGGAGGAAAGTTTGCTTTGGATAGCTCCAAAAGATCTACCCTCACTTTCCTCCCCATTTCCCAGTATGATGGGAAAAGGGTGGTGTGACAACGTGCATTGCCGTGTGTTGCCATGCATTACTGCCCTTTCTCCCATCTGATGGGGAAAGAAGTGAGGGCATGTGGGGTGCCACAAGCCACCCTGTGTGCTTCCCTTTTTCTAGCAACTGCCACAAAATGGCATGGCCCGAAATTGACATATGAAGAGGTCCCTAGTCTCCAGAGCAGGAAAAAATTAACTCACCCCCTCCTCCATGTGACAACATTTCAAATATGTGACAACATGGCTATCACGATGCCTCTTAGCTTTCTCTTCTTCAGGCTTAACATCCCCAGCTCCCTCAGCCATTCCTCTTAGGGCTTCTCTGGACACATTTTAGCTTGCCAATATCCTTCTGGAATTGTGGCACCCAGAATTGGACACAGTATTCTAGATCAAGGCTTCTAAAACTTTTTTCACCCATAACCCTTTTCTACCTGATAATTTTTGTGACCCCTACATAGAGCAGAGGGGGACACATTTGGGATCAGGACCCACAGTTTAAGGTGCAGCACTCTAGATGAGGTCTGAACAATGCAGAATCGAGTGGGACTGTGACTTCCTTTAGTCTCAATTCTGTACTCCTGTTGATGCAGCCTATAATCTCATTGGCTTTTTAACCTGGCACAAAACACCTTTGATTCATGCTCAGCTTGTGGTGTACTAAAACTCTTAGATATCTTTCGCATGTACTCTTTTCAAGTCACATGTCATCCATCCAATATCTGAGCATTTCTTTTTTTTTATTGCCAAAGTGTAGGATACTATATTTCTCCCTGTTGGGATCAATTTTGTTAGTTTTGGCCCAGTTTTTTTTAATCTATTAGGGTCCTTTTAGATTTTGATTCTGTCCTCTGGGGTGTTAGCTATTAGGCATGTGAGATCCATAAAAATGGTTCTGAACAGTTCAAAAGTAGGGGGTGCTGGAGCTTAATTTCTAAAGTTCCTTCTGAATTTTGGGGGTAAAAAATTAGAAACTCTAAATAAATTTATGAATCTTCATTAGTACATCATCAATGGTGATTGTGCATGAGCATAAAGGAAAACATCACTGCCCATGGGGAAATTTCAGAGGCTTCTCTTTCCCTCATTTTTGAAGTATCTTGACAAAATTTGCCAGAGTGGTAAAACCATTGTTGGCACACCAAATTTCAGAACATTTGACTTATCCACTGAATTTTCAAAGAATTTATACAATGATTTTTTAATCATAAAGAAAATTTGTTCCTGGTTTGAAAGTGTTATTTCCTGTTTCACTGTGTGGTCTTTTCTGTGAAAGTAGTTGTTTTACTCCAGAGACTTTGTTTGGCACAAACTGTTAAATTGCTCGAGAACAGAAACCATAGTACAGATAATATAAAGGGACATCTAGACTGAGTTGGAGGGGACCCTCAAGACACATCCATATGTCATTGCCTTTTTTTACAATCCTGCACAGAGATTGGCTTAGATTAAATCAATTATCCCCCCAAAAGCAACATCATCAATCCCCTTGAATGTCTGTCTATATGACACACAATTAACCACATAACTTCAGCTTAACACATATTTATACTGTTACTTACTTTTGTAGATTCAGTCATTTTATTTTATGTTTACTGACTCGAAAATGGCTGGCTGGCTGGCTGGCTGCCCCCCCCCCCCCCCCGTGTCTTGCTTATGGCAGTCAGGCCAAAGTAAAAGTACTGGGTTTTTTTTAAAGCAGTTTATGTTCTCTTAGCTTTGCAAAAGTTGCTTATTGTTTGCTTTCTTTGCAGATTAAATCAGTTTATTTTATATTTAGACTAAAATGAGAACTGCTACAGCAGGCTATTTGGGTCTTCCAGCCATCAGTTGGATACTGAGAAGATTTGCATTCTGGGAAATGTAGTTTAAGGGAGGGCCTTTTGCAATCTCTACCATTGGGGGCCTGGCCTTCCCAAACAACAGTTAAGATGGCTGTGTTTGGCCACATCTACTGCCTCCCTTCTGGCAGCGCCAGCAAAAACGTGGCCAAAAGAAAGAGATTTTAAATGTTCCCTTGGCTTTACTTTAAGTTCCCTTGTCTTTAACAAAGTTGCTTAATAGTTGTGAAAATTAAACTGACCTTGAGAAATATCCGAACATTACAGAACACACACACACTTTTCCTGCGTGCCTCAGAACTCACCTTTGTATGTCCAAATACGAATGTACAGATCTGAGTCCCGATCTAATCTGAAATTTTGCACAAGCCAATTACTAGGCTTGGGCGGTTTCGTTCGTTAATTTCATAATTCGTTATTAATTCGTATTTAAATTAGCTTACGATCCAATATTTAGCCATGCAGGAATAGTGTGAGGAGTAAATTAGATTCAAAACAATTTTTTCAATTAATTTCGTAATTATTTCGTAATTATTTCGAAATTATTTCGTAATTATTTCGTAATTATTTTTCGCATGTCTGGTGCAAGTTTTATAGTTGTTGTTTGTTTTATCACACCAACAGTCAACAACAGAGGGAGAGGGAAGCTTCAGAAGTTCCCCCTGTCCCATTTGGAGGTTTTTTTAGCATATTGCGCAATCGTGTCCGCCATTAACGAATCGATTCGTAATTATATGAAATTTCGTAAATTTCGAAATTTTTAAAAGGAAAATTTCGGAATTCTTTAAAAAAAACGAAACGCGATGGACCCCTAAAAACAAAACGAGTTTAGAAACAAATTTTTCCGTTGTTACCCAGGCCTACCAATTACCTATCTCTTCTAATTTGTTGTCATCTGAAAATTTGATAAGTGTGCCTTCTGTTCCATCACCCAAGTCATTAATACAGATATTGAATAGCACTGGCCACATGACAGATTCCTGTGGCACCCCAGGATGAGGAATGGATGAGCCATTACTCTGCACACTTTGGGTTCAGCCAGTCAACCAATTCTCAACCTTATGTAAATCCTATTCTTTTGTTGTATCTACTTTAGCTGGAACTACCACTAGCACAGTATGAACTTAGAACTCTGAACTGGACACTAAACAGTCAAAAAGTCAGTGTAGTTTGGTGAATTACAATTATGAGTCCTTTGGTCCATTTGAAAGCAAGAATCCTTTTAAAAAGTATAGTCCCCTCCTAAAAAAACAACAACTAAGAGAACCATTGAAGTAATTTCATTGTTATCAATCCGAGAATAATTGGTTCTCTGCATTCATGGATTCAGCCATCCATGACTTAATTTTTTTTTTTTGAAAAAATCCTCAAAAGCAAACCTTGATTTTGGCATTTTATAAAAAGACACATTATAATATAATTGTATATTATGGAGCTTGTGCATCCACAAATCTTGGTGTCTATGGCAGACATAAATGGTCCAGTGTACTTCCTTTCAGGTAACTTTTTGAAGAAGCATCCCTAACATTAAGAAAAATGCTTTGTGCTGTAATGTTGAAAAGACATTCCTCTGGGAACATCACCAAAGATTTGTGAAACCAATCCGAATGTTAGATTTTTGGAAACACCAACATTGGGCAAAAAACAACAACAAACAAACAACATTTGGGATGACTATTGATAAACATTAAGAAAGGGCAAATGCAAGGGCATAGGTGATTTATACAGCTTAAAAGCCAGTGATGAAGACATCTATCTTTTTTTCTTTTCTCTTCTCTTCTTTTTTTTGTTATCTTGGCTCAGTCAAAACTGAAAATGCAGACTGTAGACAAGAAATCAGAAATAGAGTAGGATTTAAAAGAACAGCTATGAAGAAACTAGATAAAATCCTTAAGTGCAAAGACATATCACTAAATACCAGGCAGAACCATACCTTACATAGTATTTCCAATTTATCTCTATGATTGTGAAAGATGGACTGTGAAAAAAGTTGACAGGAAGGAAATAATCTCATTCAAAATGAGGAGCTGAAAGACTTCTACAGATACCATGGGCTGCCAAAAAGACATATGGTTTCAGAACAAATTAAGCCTGAATTCTCTTACAGTGCCAAACAACTAAACTGGGGCTGTCATACTTTGGACATATTATTATTATTATTATTATTATTATTATTATTATTATTAAACTTTATTTGTACCCCGCTAGCATCTCCCGAAGGATTCGATGCGGCTTACACAGGCCTCAGCCTCAACGCACAACACAACAATACAATCTAAGTAAATCAAACAATTAAAAACAAAATAAAGCAAAATAAACAACAGGCACAATACACTAAACACAATAAAACTGGGCCGGGCCAGAGTAGTGGGTACAAGATTAAAAGTGCTGATGTGACAGGAGGTGTATATAGGGCTTTCAGGGCAAGTGCGATGTGCAGCAATCATTGGTTCTGATAAAGTGCTTATGGGACTTGGTAGTGGAGATTTCCTAATCTGGGAAGGTGCATCGGAAAAGCCAGGTCTTCAAGTTCTTTCTGAAGACAGCTAATGTAGGGGCCTGTCTAAGGTCTTTGGGGAGGGTGTTCCAGAGTCGGGGGGCCACCACGGAAAACGCCCTGTCCCGTGTCCCCACCAAGCGCGCTTGCAACGCCACTGGGATCACGAGCAGGGCCTCTCCAGATGACTGTGTGAACATGTGGGTTCGTAGATGGAAATGCGGTCACGCAGGTAGGCTGGTCCCAAACCATTCAGGGCTTTGTAAGTAAGCACCTGCACCTTGAATTGGGCTCGGAAAATAAATGGCAGCCAGTGAAGCTCCTTGAACAGGAGGGTTGACCTCTCTCTGTAAGGGGCCCCAGTTAGCATCCTGGCTGCTGATTGCTGCACCAGTTGGAGCTTCCGAGGCGTCTTCAAGGGAAGCCCCACGTAGAATGCATTGCAGTAGTCCAATCTGGAGGTGGCCAAGGCATGGACCACTGGGGCCAGATCTGCCTTCGCGAGGTACGGTCGCAGTTGGCGCACGAGTCTCAGTTGTGCGAAAGCCCTCCCAGAACCGCCAATGCCTGAACCTCAACCGTAAGTGTTGAATCCAAGAGGACTCCCAAACTGCGGACCTGTGACTTCAGGGGGAGTGTAACCCTGTCCAGCACAGGTTGCCACCCTATACCCCGGTCAGGTTTACGATCGACCAGAAGGACCTCTGTCTTGTCGGGATTGATCTTCAGCTTGTTCCTCCTCATCCGGATAGACACAGCGGCCAGGCACTCGTCCAGCACCCGAGAGGCCTCCTTGGAATTGGGTGGAAAGGAGTAGTAGAGATGTGTCATCTGCATAGAGGTGGCACCTAGCTCCAAAACTCCGGATGACCTCTCCCAGTGGTTTCATGTAGATGTTAAAGAGCATGGGAGACAGAATAGAGCCTTGCGGGACCCCACAGGTCAAAGGCCAGGGGTCCGAGCAAGTGTCTCCCAGCTTCACCATCTGGGATCGACCCTCCAGGAAGGATCGGAGCCACGACAAAACCGTGCCCCCGAGACCCATCCCAGAGAGTCATCCCAGAAGGATACCATGATCAATGGTATCGAAAGCCGCTGAGATGTCCAAGAGAACCAACAGAGTCACACTCCCCCTGTCCAGCTCTCTACGGAGGTCATCCACCAAGGTGACCAAGGCTGTCTCGGTACCATGACCAGGCCTGAAACCAGACTGTGACTGATCTAGGTAGTTGATGTCATCTAAAAAGTCCAGGAGCTGGGAGGTGACCATCCGCTCCAACACCTTACCCAAGAAAGGGAGGTTGGAGATCGGTCTGAAATTGTTCAGCACCGTGGAGTCAAGGGAAACCTTTTTAAGGAGTGGACGAACCACAGCTTGTTTCAGGAGAGATGGAAAAAACCCCTGCTCCAATGATGCATTGATGATCAACCCAAACCAATCAACCAAACCCTCTCTGGCCGATTTAATTAGCCAGGACGGGCAAGGGTCCAGAGTCGAAGTGGTTGCCCTCACAGCCCCAAGGACCTCCTCCACAGTCTCAGGAGGAACAAGCCTAAAAGAATCCCACAAAGTTGGACAAGCAGATGCCTCAATCACCTCCTCTGGCACTACAGTGAAATTGGAGACGAGCTCAAGGCGTATCTGAGCGACTTTGCCTGCAAAATGGTGTGCGAAATTGCTACACCGAGTTTCCGGGTTGTCAAAAACCTCCTCCACCACAGGTGGCTGAAGGAGCTCCCCAACAACCCAGAACAACTCCGATGATCTATTTGCTGCAGACGCTATACGGGTAGTTGTATAGGACTCCTTGCCTACCCGTATCGCCATGGTATATGCCCTAAGAGAGGCTGTAGCCTGTGCTCGATCAGACACGTCCCGAGACCTCCTCCAAGTGTGCTCTAGCCCCCTCCTCGCATGCATCATCAGAGCCAGCTCCCCGGTGAACCAGGGAGACGGCTTGTCATGATGCAACGTGATGGGGCGTTCGGGGGTAATTGTATCTATCGCCCTGGTCATTTCCCTATTGTAGAGATCGACCAAGACGTCGACAGGATCGCCAGGCTCCATGGCAGGAAGAACCCCAAGATTCCTCAGGAAACCATCCGGATCCATCAGTCTCCTGGGGCGGACCATCTTAATTTGTCCTCCACCCCTGCGGAGGTTAAGGGTCGCAGAAAGTCTAAAACTGATCACATAGTGATCAGACCATGACACAGGAAGGATGTTTTGTTCTTCCACTCTGATCATTCCACTGTCTGCCACAAAAACTATGTCGAGTGTGTGGCCAGCCTGATGGGTAGGGCCAGATATAATTTGTGATAGCCCCATGGTCGTCATGGCGGCCATGAAATCTTGAGCTGCACCAGTCAAGGAGGTCTCAGCATGAATGTTAAAGTCTCCCAGCACAACCAGGCGCTGGGAGACCAAGGCCGAATTTGAGACCACCTCTGCTAGCTCAGTCAGGGAATCTACTGGGTCGCGGGGTCGGCGGTACACCAGCAGAAACCCCACGATATCACGGTTCCCCACCCTCAGGTGGACACACTCAAACCCAGATGCTTGCGGAACAGAGCATCTGACCACAGCGATAGATTGCCGATAGACAACTGCGACCCCTCCTCCACGCCCCCCCCCCCCAGCCTGGCCTGCTGATGCACTCCGAAGCCCGGTGGGCACAGCTGAGTGAGATTTACTTCCCCCAGCTCGTCCAACCAGGTCTCGGTAATGCAAGCCAGATCCGCCCCCTCATCCAGGATCAAGTCCTGAATGGCAGCAGTCTGACATGACTAATTGGAAAAAATAACACTGGGAAAAGTGGAAGACATTAGGAAATGAGGAGGATGTTACAGAAGGACTGGTTCAATGATGAAGCCGCAACTAGTTAGCTACCAAGAACTGATATCATCAGTAAATGAATAGTGATCTTAGGAATCTCTCATTCATAGGGTTGAGTTGATGCTGGCTTAACTGCAAAGCAGATGGCAGAAACAGAAGAATGGCCTGCCTCAGGGGAGCATGCTTGCTCCATCCATGTTCAACATCTACACAAATGACCAGTCACTGCCAGAAGGGACAAAGAGTTTCATCTATGCTGATGATTGTGCCATTACCGCTCAAGCAGAGATTTGAGATGGTTGAACAGAAGCTCTCCGAAGCTCTAGGTGCCTATTATAGGGAAAACCAGCTGATCCCTAATCCATCTAAAACACAGAGATGTGCTTTTCATCTCAAGAACAGACAAGCATCCCGAGCTCTGAGGATTACCTGGGAAGGAATACCACTGGAGTATTGCAACACACCCAAATATCTGGGAGTCACTCTGGACCATGCTCAGACCTACAAGAAGCACTGCCTGAATATCAAGCAAAAAGTGGGCGCTAGAAATAATATCATACGAAAGCTGACTGGCACAACCTGGGGATCACAACCAGACACTGTGAAGACATCTGCCCTTGCGCTATGCTACTCTGCTGCTGAGTATGCATACCCAGTGTGTAACACATCTCACCACACTAAAACAGTAGATGTGGCTCTTAATGAGACATGCCGCATTATCACGCGGTGTCTGCGCCCTACACCACTGGAGAAACTACACTGTCTAGCCGGTATTGCACCACCTGACATCCGCCGGGAAGTAGCAACCAATAGTGAAAGGACCAAGGCAGTGACATATCCAGCTCATCCCTTGTTTGGATATCAGCCAGCACGTCAACAACTTAAATCAAGAAATAGTTTTCTAAGATCTACAGAGACACTTGCTGGAACACCCCAGCATGTGAGAGTCCAAAAGTGGCAGGCTCAAACCCAGAACCTCAATCAATGGCTGATACCAAATGAGAGACTCCCCCCTGGGCACACAGAAAACTGGGCGACTTTTGGGCGCTGAACAGACCGCACTCTAGCACCACGAGATGCAGAGCCAACCTTAAGAAATGGTGCTACAAAGTGGAATCCACGACATGCGAGTGTGGAGAAGAGCAAACCACTGACCACCTGCTGCAATGCAACCTGAGCCCTGCTACATGCACGATGGAGGACCTCCTTGCAGCAACACCAGAGGCACTCCAAGTGGCCAGCTACTGGTCAAAGGACATTTAATCAACTACCAAACTTGCAAACTATGTGTTCTGTTTTTTTTGTTTGTTTGTTTGTTGGTTAAAAAATGCAGTGCAATTTGTTTGGTCTGCCCCTGACACGATAGATAAATAAATAACTGCAAAGAACAAGAAATAAATATAGTGCTAGCAATATTCTGTATCCAGAATTGTGGGAAGGAATATTTTATGAGGAAAATACAAATTATTCTCTCCAGTAAAAAGTATTATTGCCTCCATTAACAAAGACAATGATTGCTTCTAATGGGCAAGTCATATATTTTTAAATGTTTATTTTATTTAAAATCTTTACTTTAGCAGACCATGCCTAATCTGGATAAAGATTCTACCAAGGGATGGCTAACCAACCTCTCCCCATTACAGTCCTAATAAGGGTCTTCACACCATCAATTTGTATCACAAAATACTGCCCCATTAAACAAAGCTGAAGTTCTTCTGCAGATTATGGTTGTATTAAATGAATGAACTGTATTTATGAGATTTCATTATTCTGTTCATGGTCTAATAATGTAGCCAGTGTACATAAAGCGCCAGTCAATAGTGAACTCATCCAAATAAATATATTTATTAGACCTGGCAGTGCATGATAGTTCTACTCTTTGGAGTGACTTGAATAAGTGCTGATTTGTCTGCAGATCATTCATCAATATACTTTATTCTAATGGATTTTCCATTTCACACAAATAAGTTGCTTCATTGATCTTTAATGTCAGCAGTGTGCCAAGATGCAACTTCATCATCATAGTGAGACTGTGATATGGGGCCAATATGCAGTGCATAAACCCTAAACACAGACGACAGCCAATATTCTGGGGGTGGGGAGACCATCTTGAGCTCTATGGTGGTGGGTGGAGGTGGTGAGAAGACATAAATCTAGGGCTTTTAATGTTTGTTTTTTATTGCTTATCTCCTACAAGATTATTGACTCTATACTGTAGATCAAATGCAGTTTGATACCACCTTAACTTGGCTCAAAGCTAAGGAATAATGGAAGGAATAATTTTTTACACCTAATTTACACCATGAGTCTATAATGGGGTTTGATCATCCACAGATTTTAATATCCTCAGAGGGTCCTGGAACTATTGTCTATATTCTAACTGTCTCTGAACATGTCGTAGGGTTCATCCCCAGAGGCCTGTACTATAACATATGGTACTCCATGGGATTTTTTAATTTATTCTAGCTAGCCTGAGTAGAGGCTTGCCGGATTCCTTTGAAGGGGGGCAGCCATCCCATGCATAGGACATGGGCCTTCAGTTGATGAAAATAAAATGGGTTGATGAATAGGAACTGCAGTTGAAGGCTAGCTCCAATATTAAAATGTATGGAAATAAATTTGAAACATGTGCTAAGTGCTGCATGTGGTAAAGGATTTAATGTTGCCCATACTCTTCTATTTGGCAAGCTGTGGCCACTGTTCTGGAGAAGTTGTGAATTGTAGCCATTGTTCCAGAGAGAAAGATGCAAGCATCCATGCTATGTGATTAAACTAGCACAGTATATAATATTTAATTGTGAATGTTGCTTGAAGAAATGCAGACTTTTTCAGTGGTTTACATTTGACAGCCAGTGTAGTTAAAAGAGCAGGTTTAAAAAAAGAAAGAAAAGAAAATACATACCTCAGTCACTTCAGACATACTAAAAATTTAAGTGATAAATAAACTGAAACATTTAGCATGAGGACTGTGATTCATTATTTCTTTTTACATGATTCAGCAGAACAAAACTTAGTGAATTTAAGATAATGTAGAAATTGCTGTCATTATATAAACAGCATGCTCAAGTACCAAATTAGTTTCTTGTGGATCTCAACTCTTCTGTGCTACAGATCTTGGTTTACTTCAGGTGGAGGACAATATCAATGTATATCATTTACCAAGAGACTACTTTTATACTGTCTGTATCTCTGTATGAGGTTTGTCCTTATATAATCAGTGTCTGAGAAAAATTATAGAAACGTAGGTTTTGGAGAAGGAGAACTCAAAGGTATGCCCAAGCAACAAAATAAATTATTTTGTTCTTTCTCCATACTCTCATATACATAGTGCTGGCCCCCATTGTTGAGTGAGCTAGGAAGAGTGTTTCGCATACAGCTAGAATGGGAGTATGACAAAGGCTAAAACTTCACCTGGCACTTGAGCCAAGGGATTGAACTTGCCATGGGGGTGGACATGAGCTCACATTATCCATGGAAAACTAGAGGGGAGGAGCTCCTTCTCCCACATGACATTCACATTCTGAATTGTAGTCAGTAGTCAGCTTCTGAAACACTGGATATTCATGGTTAATATTAAATGGGAAGGTTAAATTACATGCCACATTAGGTACGATCTCAAAAGTATGATAGCTGGTACCCTGTGCAGGTTGTGTAATGCGGGTCTGAATTAATGAGGGAACACGTGGACGGGTCAGCACAGCGAGTGAGAGATGCAGCTGCATCAGAGTTGTGGGAACATTGTTCGCCAGAAAGGGGGAGAGGAAACATTTCTATTCCATTTACTGTCTTCATAAGCCATTGTTTATAATTTAATAGTAAATAACTCTAACATTACTTCACTCACCTTATGCACTATGCTTGGCTGTTTCTTGTCCCCCCCCCCCTTCTGTCCCCTAACCCTTTCTGACCCGGATTGCGCACATCTTCCCTTCATTTATTCTGTCCCGTGTTGCACAAGTAGCATAGCATAGGGTCCCAGCTATCATACTTTTGCCGGTACAACATTTTGACATATAGTTTATCTGCCTGGCACTTTGTTGTTTGAAAAAAATAGTGAAGGTTACTTTTCCATTCCCCAAGTAAACTCTTTTATGGTGCCCGTTACTTGGCCAGAACAGAATAGGAAACTCATTGGCAAAAGTATAGCAGTTAACAAGGGAATTTAATTATGCTGAAAAATCAGAATCTTAACTCCTCCCAGGTTTGACTAACAAAGACTTCTTGTGCTGGAACAAAATGAAGCTTGAGACTTAAATGATTTCTTATTGACTGCTTTCAACAAGACCCACTGACTTCCTTCTGTGTCCTCAATGTTGATTTTGTCTTCTGCATACAACCTTATATTTGAGTCTTTTCTTCAACACCTTAGATGTAAGAGATAATACAGCTTCCTAGGAACTTGCACCAAAAGAAAAAAACAACAGCAGAGAGGGTTTCTGGATTATAAAGAAGGCTGTAAGACTCCTCCTCTGGGGGTTTCTTAAAGGGGCATGGTCTAAATAAGTTCCCTCCCACAGGAAACTATACAAAAGATAACTGAACCCATCCTAACTAAAGGATAACTGAGGCTCAATTAAGACAATAGTAAGAGCCTTTATGGGGGCATGACAGTTACTCTAACGTGGACAAACGTAGGCCATTCAGGTGTTTTGGACTTCAACTCCCACAATTCCTAATAGCCAGTAAGCTGGCTGGAATTTCTTGTAGTTGAAGTCCAAAGCATCTGGAGAGCCAAACTTTGCCAAAGATCCTGCTGGTTTTCCTGGAACTTCTCAGACACTTTCAGTGCTATTAGCCATGGTATGAATCCAGGGCTATTTTGCAGCCTGGAACACAGAAGTATAGTGCCATAGTACAACGAATCACAAAGGAAGTCATAGTAATGAATTCATGTTGGAAATAAGATACATGTTACCTTGGTCAAATTTAAAGTCTCTAGCAAGTAAATGTATTTGTTAGAGTGAAAAAAACAGACCACGGAGAACACTCAATATAACTAGCAGAAAACAGAAGACAGATCGCAAGGTGCTTAATGGGTGAATGATTTGTTAATGAAAAGTCAAACATCTTTCGTGCTGTAAAAATGAAGTCAAATTCAAAACAACACTTCAAGGAGACCTTTGAGAGCATATACAGTGTAAAATATGTTTTGCTCTTTATTAACAAATCATTCATCTATTGTACACATTGAGAAGTATTTGTTAGTACTCCAGCTTGGAAAAGGCATTTTTGGAAATCTAGGGAGTTTGGGTCTAGAAAACAGCCATCTGTTGGGAGTTTTCTCATCATGTATTCCTGCATGGCAGAATGATTCTTGTGGTTTCTTCCAGCTCTATGATTCTATAACCTCAAATTATGAACCTACATTTTCATGAGTGTCCCACTTTACATAGATTGAACTCTGCTGTCCAAATCTGCTTATTTGGATTGCTTCCATCAAATGTATCATCATCTCAAGAGACAGGTTTAAAACTTCGATCCATTACAGAATCTACAGCCTCCCTAGGGAAAGATATAGAAATAAAAAAGAAATGAGAGTCTTTCACAAATTATAATACACTATTTGAAATCTTATTCATAGCTATGACATTCAACCAGTATCTCATACCTGAAATGAATCCACCTCTTCCCCCCCCCCCCACAAAAAAGGGGATCAAGGCCATTATAACACATTTCTACCATGCTCTTCCAATGAATTGATTCAAAATAATTTCATGGAAAATAAAAAGTTAAGTGAATGGACTAGCAGAACCAATTGTCTGCTCTATCTTGTAACTTGATCCAGAAATATGTCTACATATTACTGGATAGTATTTTTTTTGATGTGCCCTTTTTTTGCTCCAAAAAAAAGGGTGGGATAGAAATGTACGGAATAAAAAATAAATAAGATTGGGTCAACGTGTTTTGTTCTGACATATAGTTCCCATTTTCATCTCAAAGTGGCACATAATGGATGTTTATGCTATCAGATTAACACACATTTACATTTTATATATTATTATTTATATATTTTATATATTATTTACATTTTATATATTATCATCTGTTGCAATAGGCTAGAGGGTTGTATTGAATTTTCCTTAATCAACTTTTTACATTCATGCAGGAATGACTGAGATCTTGTAGACCAAGAAAAACTGTTCTGAACTGAGCAAGTTACTTTGTGGGCTTCCTTTCACAAGGCGAAAACCCCAGGCTCACTGGGGAATGGAATGCTGTGTGCCTCTACAATGCACAGCTACTTCCAGTTAATATTTCAGGGATTTTAGATTTAATATGGTTTTGCTCTGCTTCAGGCAAAGTCAGGGGATATGCCAGTTTGCTGGAAACTCTTAAGTATCCCACAGCTTCAGGGCAGTGTGAACAGCTGGAAAAGACCTAATGCAGCCAATCAGCTGTCCAGATGGGAAGCTATCACTATCACTCTTTCCTTGCACTCATGTCATTGACGGAAGAGCCAACATGACCAGGAAAAAAGGAGTGGAGACTGGTTGATCACACAGGCAATTTGTCAGTATCAGGTGGTGTCCCCTTCTGATGTAAGCAAAAGCACCAGTCATTGCCAGGAGCTTACATGGAGCTCAACAGCCAGCTAGGAGCAGCAGTGGCAGCACTGTTGCAGCAAAATTTTGGGGGTTCTGTGTGTAGCAAAAAACAATCCCCTTCTATAGCAGAAGCATTCCCCCTCCAATTAAGGAGCAGACAAATACAACTTGTGTTGTCAGTATAAAGGCTTATACTGAAATATTTACATATGTGTAGCAGAAGATCTTGTCTCTTCTTCCTGATACTCTCAGTTAGTTCATACCTTCTTGACAAAAGGGTCTCTCTGGTTTTCTTTACCAATACTTCCCTTTCTCTGCAGCTTTATCTTCTAACAGCACACATCACCAACAACATCATTATCAACACATACAAGCTTTTTCTTCCTTAGTACACATTTACAGCTATTCCACCCTGGCTGTAGATTGTAGGGCTGGGCGGTTTCGTTTCGTTAATTCGTAATTCGTTAATAATTCGTTAATTTTTTCAATTACAAAACAATAACGAACCATTCTGGAGCAATTATTAAAAAAAACGAATTTTCAAAAACGTTTTGTAAATGCTTTGTATTTCGATATTGTATTCATTTCGTTATTGTTTTGAGGTCGTTTCGTTATTATTTCCGCATGTCTGGGCCAGTTTTATGGTTTAATTAGTGAAAAAAATTATAATATCACACCAACAGTCAACAACAGAGGGAGAGGGAAGCTTCAGAAGGTTTTGGAGGTTTTTTAGCGTATTTCGCGGTCGCGTCCGCCATTAATGAATCGATTCGTTATTGTTTCGGAAATTGATTCGTTAATTTTTTACCATTTACGAAATTTCGTAAATATCGAACTTTTTAAAAGGAAAATTTTGTAATTATTTTAAATATTGAAACAAAAAAAAAACCCCAAATACAAATCGATTTTAGAAACAAATTTTTCCGTTGTTACCCAGGCCTAGTAGATTGCTCAATGCTACCCAGGTGATTTGACTCTTAATGCTTGTTGGTCATGATTCTTCCACTTACTTGTTGTTACTTAAGAAATGATATAATGTTAAAAAAGTAAGGTGTGTGCCACACCAAAGGACTGGCTAAACTCCTTGGCCATGTTAAAAAACAACAACCTATAATCAGCACAGGGTTGCTGTGGGATGCATTTACAATGGGCTACTGCTGTCCAACCAGGTTAATAAGAGACCAGACAACAGTAGTGGATTAAACTAAGAGCTTCTTTTATGAACTAGTTACCTTGTTTTGCTGTTTCTTGATGATAACTATTTGGGGGACTGATCTGATATGGGAGCAGTCTGTCACTCCTGCCTCAAACACCGAGTCTCCCCTGGGTGAAACATTACAGTCCCTAAGAGCAATCCCTGATAAACATGGTTACTCAAAGGTCCAACTCATAAACGTTCCCAAAGTTGCTTTGATTTGTATTTAGAGTAATGACCCCAAACCCAGTCCCAAGGGCGGGAGATTAATTCCCCCCTCCCCTGAGATCACTTGATTCCCAAGGGAGGTTCAAAACTCACATTCAACACCAAAAGTACCTGTAGGTGAAACATTGAACCATAGCTTCCCACAAGAGGAAGTAATCTATTTACTCGACACCACCAAAAGCCAATTGTCTGTATTTCCAATTGTTTCCATGACAGCGTAGGGTAGATGAAAAACTCCTGAAAAAAAGTGGAGAAAGAATCCTACACAGCTCCTGAGGTAGCCAAATCATGTTACACTACAAAAGGAGTCAGGTGGGTGGGCCAAAAAATTTCAAAGAGGGAGAGAGTGTGGCTGACTTAAGTATATTACACAGGCCGTACCCCCTCACCAATAGTTACAGTAAAATGCTTTCTGGATTTTCCTGCATGCCAGAAAATTAATTTACCCCACTTTCACTATGTTATGTTGGGGTAAATGTGCAACTTCTTAGTGTAGAAAAGAATTATTTTTACTTTCTTTAAATAGGATGAAACTAGCCACTCAAATGACTAGTGCTTGCTGGCTGGCTGGCATAATTCAGTCTTTCCTTTTTACTTGGTCTGTAATTGTGTGTTTTAGTTTAGCTCATTTGTGTTTAAGCACTGAAACAGAACCGCCTATATGCATACAGATGATGAAATAAACAAGTTATAAGAAGTGCTTACTCTGCAAAAACAAAATGGGGATGAGGCTTCTTTGGTAAATTATTAGCATTTTATAAATAGTTTCTGCTATCAGAATGTTTACATAAATCTATGAATATGTAAACATTGAGTGGATATTTCTATAGACTTATAAACCTGAATGCTCTGGTTTAGTTTTAAAATCATGTTGTGTTTTTTTTCTCAAATGAAGTATCAATTAAAGTCAGCATTTTGCTGAATCTTGTATTAGTCTTCATTGCAACACAGAATCGAATACAAAATGAATAACTGTAAAATCTACTCATGGCCATTTGAAAAAATACATTAACCTGACAGTATATTTGTTGTTGTTTATAATGTGAGACTCCGTGAACACACCAGATTTTATTATTTCATATAAGGACAATTTTAGATTACTTTTTCAGTTCTTTTTATGATTCCACAAACATCCTGAGCTGATTGCTAAGTTTCAGGGTGTGACTTGAATAAACAATACTTAGGGAATTTGCAGAATATTTCTATTAAATTTACTGTAGCCAAATAAAGTTTTAGTCCTCATAAACCAGAAGGAACCTATGGTGCAAAATACAGCCTATTCTTGCTAAAACATTGGAAGCTAAGCCGCACACCTTCTGCCATAAATTAGAGTAAGTTTATGAGGCAAATGGGGGAACTGTGTTATCCTTAATGTATACCAGATTTCAAATCCCAGTTGCTCACATCTTTCTGTCTATATCTTTCCCTCCTATCACCCTGCCATTCTTGCATTGCATTAATATCCCTTTCTTCACTATAATCTTACCACCTTCTTCCTGTATTTTTTATGACAGAACATTATAATAAATTAGTTCGAATCTAATTTTCACAGAGGTTAAAGTCCCATTGAAACCAGTGGGGTTTTAGAAGGCTGAAAGCAAGCTGAATTTGAGCTAGAGGCATTGCACTTTCTTGAAGTGATCCATAAAACATATATTCATATAAATGCCCAGATTAGCATATCTGGGGATTAGGATCTTCAGTAGTAACCAGAGACACCCATCAGATGCTATACCAGGGGTCCCCAAACTACGGCTCGCGGGCCGTATGCGGCCCACCAAGGGCATTTCTCCGGCCCACGCGGCCTGGCCTGGCCACGCCCACCAATTTCGGACACCCTCTGCTCCGGCCGCTCTGCCTGTGTGGGAGGGAAAAGCCTCCCAGGTGGGTCCTCTGCAGAGAAGAGCAGCCAGAGCAGAGGGTGTCTGCAATTGGCGGAGCGGCGCAGGGTGGGCGTGGCCAGGGAACGCCGGCGTTCCCTGGCCACGCCCACCCGGCGCCACTCCGTCAATTGCGGACACCCTCTGCTCCGGCCGCTCTGCCCGTGTGGGAGGGAGAAGCCTCCCAGGTGCGTCCTCTGCAGAGCAGAGCGGCTGGAGCAGAGGGTGTCCACAATTGACGGAGCGGCGCTGGGTGGCCGTTGTCAGGGAACGCCGGCGTGGTGAAGTCAGGTGAACTACAACTCCAAAACTCAAGGTCAATGCTCACTAAACCCAGTGTTTTCTGTTGTTCATGGGATTTCTGTGTACCAAGACTGGTTCAATTCCATCATTGGCGGAGTTCAGAATGCTCTTTGATTGAACTATAAATCCCAGCAAATACAACCCCCAAATGCCACCAGTGTTCACATTTGGACATATTGAGTATCAGTGCAAAGTTTGGTCCAGATCTATCATTGAGTCCGCAGTGATTTATGGAGGCAGGTGAACTACAACTCCAAAACCAAAGGACACTGCCCACCAAACCCTTCCAGTATTTTCTGTTGGTCATGGGAGAACTGTGTGCCAAGTTTGGTTCAATTCCATCGATGATGGGGTTCAGAATGCTCTTTGATTGTAGGTGAACTATAAATCCCAGCAACTACAACTCCCAAATGTCAAGATTATATTTTCCCCAAACTCCACCAGTGTTCAAATTTGGGCATATTGAGTATTTGTGCCAAGTTTGATCCCGATCCATCATTGTTTGAGTCCACAATGATCTCTGAATGTAGGTGAACTACAACTCCTAAACGAAAGGACACTGCCCACCAAACCATTCCAGTACTTTCAGTTGGTCATGGGAGAAATGTGTGCCAAGTTTGGTTCAATTCCATCATTGGTGGGGTTCAAAGTACTCTGTGATTGTAGTTGAACTATAAATCCCAGCAACTACAACTCCCAAATGACAAAATCAATTTTTTTGAGTGAAGGACATACATTGGGTTGTTAGGTGTCTTGTGTCCAAAATTGGTGTCAATTCGTCCAGTGGTTTTTGAGTTCTGTTAATCCCACAAATGAACATTACATTTTTATTTATATAGAAGTGTGGGGGGGGGGTTTGGGGGGGGGGGGTGGGGGAGTTGCACTGCCAATAATATATGTGCAGAGTGCATAGGAATTCATTCATTAATTTTTTTCAAATTATAATCCGGCCCTCCAACAGTTTGCGGGACTGTGACCCGGCCCTCTGTTCAAAAAGTTTGGGGACCCTAGTGCTATACCATAGGTGCAAGATGAATGAATCCCTCAAATGTCTAGCATTGCGGCCAATTAAATCTTCACTAAAGCATTTAGAAATCTAGTGTAGATGTGAAGAGAAAAGGGAAGTAAATTACCAATTGTAACAAAACAAAGCAAATTAAAGTTTTCTAGGTGTGATGATTCTAGCAGTGCACTTTGCTAGAATCATCACACCTAGACTATATTGTTTTGAGGTATTGTATTCAGGGGATTCAGGCAAACCGGCAACCAGATCCCCAGAAATGGGATGGGCGGTGGGGGGCAGCTGAAGGATGGCAAAAACGAGGCATGTGGCGCACGATCTTTGGCTGCATCCAGCTGAATTGGCTGTCGCGTGGGAAGAGCAGCCGCACATGCCTTTTCTTATTTTTAGTTCACCTCTTTATCACTCTTCTATTTAATTCTGACTTATGTGTATGTGAGCCTATTTTTCTCAAAAACCATTTTAACTATACAAAAACCTCATAATTCTTTATTTCTTCTTCTGTCTTTCCCCCAATTTTTCAGGTTTGAGTGTGCTTGCAAAAATACTGCAGTGCATGCACACACTCTTAAACATATATTAATATATTATATTATACATATATTAATTATATTGTATTATATTTGTATAATATATAACAGTTTCATTTGTAAAACTTTTGAAATTTCCTAAAAATCGGTGTATGAGTTGATCTTATAAAAGTTGGCATAAATTATGCCCTACTTTTGTTCTGTTGCTGTGGAGAAATTCCAGGGTATACCTATTTTTTTGTTTTTTTTTTTAAAAAAACCAAAAAACAAAACATTTTATTTATATAAACTTTAAAAATGTCCTGAAAATCAGTGTATGAGCCAAATGTTTTGAAACTTAGAAGACTTTCAGATGTAAATGTGTCTTCAAAGTGTGGCCATTTTTGTCCTGAGAGCTATAATAATGAGGAAAAGAGGAACCTCATCAGTTTCCCATGGTCACCAATGAGCCAGATCTTCCCAGAGTGTAAATGGAACTTCTTCCAGATGGATCATGCACCAATATCCGAACGTATCTCGGCCTATCAGCCCACCAGGACCCTAAGATCTTCAGGAGAAGCCCTTCTCTCCATCCCGCCTGCTTCACAAGTGCGGCTTGCGGGAACGAGAGATAGGGCCTTTTCTGTGGTGGCCCCCCAGCTTTGGAATGCCCTCCCTACTGAAATAAGATCAGCCACCTCGCTAATGGCATTTCGGAAAAAACTGAAAACTTGGATGTTCGAGCAAGTTTTCAACTAATTCCGATGTGATGATGTTTTGATCATGGACTAGCAATCAAGGATAACGAATTGGATTATGACTTTAACTATGAGATGTTCCGGTCTGTATTGGTGGCCCAATACTATGTATGTATATGTATGTATTTTTATATTTTATTTTATATTTTTAAAGTGAATATTGTATTTTAAATATGTTGTAAACCGCAATGAGTCGCCGCACAGGCTGAGATATTAGCGGTATACAAGTGTACCAAATAAATAAAATATTTCCTCGCTCGGCGAGGCCTTGGTTGTTATGGCGGTTCCGCCGGAAGTTCTGGGAGCAAGACTGACAGGTGAGGGAGCGGAAGTGCGGGAAGGGGTGGAGGGGTGAAGGAAGGGGGTGAGACTTCCCGGAAGGGGCGTGGGAGGAGGGAAGGATTGAGTCAGGGTGGGAAAGGGCAGGGCGGCGAAGGGAGGGGTACGTGGCTTCCATGGAGGGGGTGTGGTCGGCGGCGAAGGAGGAGTTGGAGGAGGGAAAGAATTGAGTCAGGGCAGGTAGGGGTGGGGCGGCGAAGGGAGAGGGCATGGTTTGCGGCAAGGGAGCGTTGTCCGGCAATGTGCACGTGGTGGGGGACTCGCGCCGGGGTGCCTCTGTGCATGCTCCCTTTGTTTTCGAAATTGTGGGTTTGTTGAAATGTTGTTTACTATTTTGATGAGAGTTGTGCATACCTTGTGGGTTGAGGTATGTGCGCGCCAAGTTTGGGGAGTTTTGGTCCAGGGGTTTTTGCGTTTTGCTGTCCCGTTGAACGCCCCTAACAGTTTTTTATATATAGATTATTTATTTATTTCATGCATTTATAACCCACTCTTCTCACTACTGAAGGGGGACTCAAGGTGGCCTCACAGCAAGCATGATCAGTGCTTTCATATAAACATTCAACAAATACAATTAAAACATTGAAACAGTTAATTAAAAACACTTAATTAAAAAGCAATTAATTAAACATGCCAATTAAAATTCAAAGCCGGGTCCGGGTCAATTCATTGTCACTAGTTGCTTAAATCTTCTTCTCGCTTGCTGCTCTTCAATGGTTGAAGGCTTGGTCCTGTAGCCAAGTCTTGAGTTTCCTTCGGAAAGGAGGTAGATGGCCAATCTGATACCCCTGGGGAGAGAATTCTTCAGACGGGGGACCACTGTGAGAAGGTCCTGTTCCTCATCCCCACCAATCGCGTTTGCGATGGCGGTGGGATTGAGAGCAGAGCCTCTCCAGATGATCTTAGACTTTGTGATGGAGATACGTTCAGACAGGTAAACTGGGTCAGAACCATTCATGGCTTTAAAGGTTAAAACCAGCACTTTGAATTGTGCTAGGAAGCAGACCGGCAGCCAGTGGAGCTTGCGTAAAAGAGGAGTTGTGTGCTCCCTGTACGCCACTCCGGTGAGCAACCTGGCTGCCGACCGTTGGACTAGTTGAAGCTTCCAGACAGTCTTCAAAGGCAGCCCCACATAGAGTGTGCTGCAGTAGTCTATTCAGGATGTAACAAGATCATGGACCACCGTGGCAAAGTCAGACTTCCCAAGGTATGGCCGCTGCTGGTGCACAAGTTTTAATTATGCAAAATCTCCCCTAGCCACCGCTGAGACCTGGGGTTCCAGGCTCAACGATGAGTCTAAGATCACTCCCAAGCTGTGAACCTGTGTCTTCAGGGGGAGTGTAACCCCGTCCAACATAGGCTGTAACCCTGTAACCTTGGGAGTTGTATTTGCTTGGATTTATAGTTATCCTATAATCAAAGAGCATTCTGAACTTCACCAACATGGGAATTGAACAAAACTTAGAACCCAGCACTCCCATGACCAACAGAAAATACTGGAGGGGTTTGGTGTGCATTGACCTTGAGTTTTGGAGTTGTAGTTCACCTACATTCAGAGAGCACTGTGGACTCGAACAATGATGGATCTGGAACAACTTGGCGCGAATACTCAATATATCTAAATATGAACACTAGTGGAGTTTTGGGAAAATAGACTTAACATTTAGAAGCTGTAATTGCTGGGATTTTTAATCCATCTACAATCAAAGAGCATTCGGAACCCGACTAGCAAGAAAATTGGGCTAAACTTCCCACAGAAAACCTCCATGACCAACAGAAAATACTGTGTTTTCTTTGGCGACCCTTCTGACACCCCCCTTCTGACCCCCAGGGGTCCTGACCCCCAGGGTGAGAAACACTGATTTAGAGCAACTAGTTCTGAGAACAGACTTTTATTTCATGAATACAAAAGCTTCCCCCTAATCATTTACAACAAAGAAAATCGAACCAAATAATAATAAATGCAGAAAATGTAAAAAATAACACAATAACAATAACATAAACAAAGACAAACACAAAGGTTAGTGCATATAACTCAAAAATGTCAACTATAATCAAATAATTATAAAATATAGTGCAATTTAAAACAGTTTAAAACATCCCAGGTTCTACTTTAGTTAGGACCTAGTTAGAGTTTGATAAGCTGCTTTGTTTGTTGTGATTCCTAAAGGGATAGGAATGTGAACACAACAGAACTTGTTTCTGAGTACAGATTATACACAACTAATTGCCCGCTGAAGATGTGCTAGGATCTAGTTAGTGGGAAAACTCAAAGATACAGCTTCATTTATATTTTTATATTGAAATGCTCTCCAGTTGAAATGTTTCTCTTCCTGCTTCCCTAGCTGAAAACAGATAACATATATGAACCCAGAGAGGTACCAGTTTTTAAGATCCCAACAGTCTCATTAACTACATCCAAGAGCAAGTAAAGTCATAGTACAATGCATTCAGACTCCTCCAATGAACATCAAAGTTGTTCATTTTCCTAGTCATAGAATCATAGAATCATAGAATCAAAGAGTTGGAAGAGACCTCATGGGCCATCCAGTCCAACCCCCTGCCAAGAAGCAGGAATATTGCATTCAAATCACCCCTGACAGATGGCCATCCAGCCTCTGCTTAAAAGCCTCCAAAGAAGGAGCCTCCACCACACTCCGGGGCAGAGAGTTCCACTGCTGAACGGCTCTCACATTCAGGAAGTTCTTCCTCATGTTCAGATGGAATCTCCTCTCTTGTAGTTTGAAGCCATTGTTCCGCGTCCTAGTCTCCAGGGAAGCAGAAAACAAGTTTGCTCCCTCCTCCCTGTGGCTTCCTCTCACATATTTATACATGGCTATCATATCCCCTCTCAGCCTTCTCTTCTTCAGGCTAAACATGCCCAGCTCCTTAAGCCGCTCCTCATAGGGCTTGTTCTCCAGACCTTTTATCATTTTAGTCGCTCTCCTCTGGACACATTCCAGCTTGTCAATATCTCTCTTGAATTGTGGTGCCCAGAACTGGACACAATATTCCAGATGTGGTCTAACCAAAACAGAATAAAGGGGTAGCATTACTTCCCTAGATCTAGGCACTATGCTCCTATTGATGCAGGCCAAAATCCCATTGGCTTTTTTTGCCGCCACATCACATTGTTGGCTCATGTTTAACTTGTTGTCCACGAGGACTCCAAGATCTTTTTCACACATACTGCTCTCGAGCCAGGCATCCCCCATTCTGTATCTTTGCATTTCGTTTTTCCTGCCAAAGTGGAGTATCTTGCATTTGTCACTGTTGAACTTCATTTTGTTAGTTTTGGCCCATCTCTCTAATCTGTCAAGATTGTTTTGAATCCTGCTCCTGTCCTCTGGAGTATTGGCTATCCCTCCCAATTTGGTGTCATCTGCAAACTTGATGATCCTGCCTTCTAAGCCTTCATCTAAGTCATTAATAAAGATGTTGAACAGGACCGGGCCCAGGACGGAACCCTGCGGCACTCCGCTCGTCACTTCTTTCCAGGATGAAGAGGAAGCATTGGTGAGCACCCTCTGGGTTCGTCCATTTAACCAATTACAGATCCACCTCACCGTAGTTTTGCCTAGCTCACATTGGACTAGTTTCCTTGCCAGAAGGTCATGGGGGACCTTGTCGAAGGCCTTACTGAAATCCAGGTATGCTACATCCACGGCATTTCCCGCATCTACCCAGCTTGTAACTCTATCGAAAAAAGAGATCAGATTAGTCAGGCATGACTTGTTTTTGATAAATCCATGTTGACTATTAGCAATGACCGCATTTGTTTCTAAGTGTTTGCAGACCACTTCCTTAGCAATCTTTTCCAGAATCTTGCCTGGTATTGACGTGAGGCTGACAGGACGGTAGTTGTTTGGGTCTTCCTTTTTTCCCTTCTTGAAGATTGGGACCACATTGGCCCTCCTCCAATCTGCTGGAACTTCTCCCGTTCTCCAAGAACTCTCAAAGATGGTTGCCAATGGTTCCGAAATGACTTCCGCTAGTTCCTTCAATACTCTTGGGTGTAGTTGATCTGGCCCTGGGGACTTGAACTCATTTAGAGCGGCCAGGTATTCCTGTATGACTTGTTTCCCAATTTGGAGTTGGATGTCCTCCAATCCCTCATCCACTCCGTCTTGCTGAGGTTGAAGATGACTTTCTTTTTGTGAGAAGACCGAGGCAAAGAAGGTATTTAGTAGTTCTGCCTTTTCCCTATCCCCTATCAGCATTGCCCCATCTTCTCCTCGAAGAGGCCCTATCGCCTCCTTGTTTTTCCTTTTTCTACTGACATAAGAAAAGAATCCCTTTTTATTGTTTTTAATGTCCCTGGCAAGCCTGAGCTCGTTTTGTGCTTTAGCCTTGCGGACCTTTTCCCTACAGCTGTTGGCTATTTGTTTGAATTCTTCTTTGGTGATTTCTCCCTTTTTCCAGTTCTTGTGCATGTCTCTTTTGTGTCTCAGCACAGTTAGAAGTTCTTTGGACATCCATTCTGGCTTCTTTGCACTTGCCCTATTTTTTTCTTTTTGTTGGCATGGTTTGCAACTGCGCCTTGAGTATTTCACTCTTGAGAAACTCCCATCCATCCGTAACTCCCTTGTCTTTTAGTATCTGTGTCCACGGAATGCTGCTCAGTGTTTCCTTCATTTTTTGGAAATCAGCTCTCCTAAAGTCCAAAATGCGGGTTTGACTTGTCTTAGTTTCGGCCTTCCTTTGTACCTCAAATTGCAGGAGCACATGGTCACTTGCCCCTAAGGATCCTACCACTTCAACCACATCGATCAGGTTCTCCACATTTGTTAGGATGAGATCAAGAGTAGCCAATCCCCTTGTTGCCTCTTCTACCTTCTGGACCATGAAATTGTCTGCAAGGCAAGTGAGGAATTTGTTGGACTTTGTACTCTTGGCCGAGTTTGTTTTCCAGCAAATATCGGGATAGTTGAAATCACCCATGACTACTACATCTCTTCTCTGTGCCTGTTTGGTCAAGTGTTGGCAGAAGACTTCATCAAGTTCTTCCTCCTGGCTTGGAGGTCTGTAGTAGACTCCTACAACAAGATCTTTTTGAGTCCCAGTTCCCTTGATTCTTATCCAGATGCTTTCAAGCTGGTTTCCCGGATTGCTGTCATGCATTTCTTCTGCAGCATAAGAGTTTTTGACATATAAGGCTACTCCGCCTCCTCTCCCCTTTGTTCGGTTTCTGTGAAAGAGGTTATAGCCCTCGATGTCTACATTCCAGCCATAGGAGTCATCCCACCAGGTTTCAGTGATGCCTATGATATCATATTTGTGGTGTTGTGCTAAAAGTTGGAGTTCGTCATGTTTATTTCCCATGCTCTGTGCATTAGTGTAAAGACATGTGAGCCCCTGAGATCTTCCCCTGAGCTGTTTAATTGGGATTATTGTGCTTTCGGTACTTGGTCCTTTTTGTGTTTGTGCAGCCCTCCGTTTAGCCTTCTGGCGGTTCCCTGACATAGTCCAGCTTTAGAAATCAACCATGTCCATATTTCTATGGAAGAAAAGTGTTCACTAACAGAAACCTATTTTTGACTTCCATTTTTTTTAGTTCATAGATTGTGTGCAATATTTCACGTTGACATACTTTGGTCACTTCCAAGAAGCTGATGCAGAGTGAGTATCCAATCCATTTTTGCTATTACCTTTACGAGACCTACAGAGCACCTTGAGAAGAGTTTGTCTGACCCAATTTAGTCTTTCATTTCTAATGCCATAGATTGCTGACTTCTTAAGGGGTCCTCAAGAGCAGCTTATTAGAAGGTTTTATCACTAGAGTCGACCCTTCTGAAATGGGGAATGACAGGCCCATCTGTTCATTTCTTGCTTGATAGCCTAGGATTCTGTATTATCTAAAATATATTGCAGATGGGTCTTTCTACAGATTGTTGCATTGCATTGATCTGTTTTGAATGGTTTTCTTTGGAAAGGAACTGAGAAGATCATGACAAGAAAATAGAAACACTTTATTTCAAAAGAGTGCCCCTTGCCTCTCCATCCATGTTTGTGTATATCTCCAATTGGCAATTAAGCCTAGAATTTAGCAGCTGTAATAAAATACTAAATGTTGTCTTGCATATCTTCTGTCCTAGTTAAGTTCCTTTAAAGACTGTGAATGTCATACAATCTTAGAATAATAGAGTTGGAAAATACTACATGGGCAATATAGTCCATCCCTCTGACACGCAGGAAAAGCACAAAGTACCCCTGACAGATGGCCATACAGCCCCTGTCTAGTAAAGGTAAAGGTTTCCCCTGACATTAAGTCTAGTTGTGTCTGACTCTATAGAAGAAAACAGTTCACTAACAGAAGCTATGGGGTGGTACTCATCTCCATTTTTAAGCCAAAAAGCTGGCATTGTCCATAGACATCTCCAAGGTCATATGGCTGGCATGTGGCTGGCATGAATGCATGGAGCCCCATTACCTTTCCATAGAAGTTGTACTTATTGATCAACTCACATTTTGCATGTTTTCGAACTTCTAGGTTGGCAGAAGCTGGAGCTAACAGTGGGAGCTCACCCCTCTCCCTGGATTCAAACCACCAACCTTTTGGTCAGCAAGTTCAGCAGCTCAGTGATGTATCCCACTGCGCTACTTTCCTCTCAATGCAGTCTGGACTTATATTTTCTTGGTGGAGGAAAACAGAACTGCGTATGATCAGAATTTCATACAGCATTTAATCTAGACCATATTAAGTAAGCACTCCTGACTGCCGTATCTACCTAGGCTGACATTTGAAGAGTCAGATTCTGGAGCACTCCCAAGTTGTGGAATTTGGATTTTATATGGCAGCTTGGGTGTCTCTTACAGTAGAGGCCAACAAAGCTGATATTGCAGTACTTATTAGCAAATGTGTACCAATAACAATTGACTCGTCACAATACCTATTTTAATACTTACTCCCTTTTGTCCCTCCTCTATGGATTGTTTTCACCCCATTTCTAGAAATTGTTGGTTTGAACAAGCACACCATAGCTTACCACATCTTTACTTATGTTCGCCTTGTGAGAGGTCCTTGTTCTTGCACTCTTCTGGGTTCCTCTTCTGATGTTTTTTCAGGCCTACATTGCATTTATCTTCACTTAACTTAGGGGCCTTTCACACAGCCATATAACCCAGAACATCAAGGCAGAAAATCCCACAATATATGCTTTGAACTGGGTTATCTGAGTTCACACTGCCATATATTCCAGTACAAAACAGAAAATGTGGGATTTTATTCAGCTGTGTGGAAGGGGCTTCAGTTAACCCATAACTTCAGATTATCCCACAAGGCCCCTTCCACCATTCCCCAAAACCGAAAGATCAGAGTATCTTGTCAGGACTTTGACAAAGGTTTTGTTAGTGTTGTAAATCATTTTATTACTGTTTTGAATCATTTATGAATAGTGACATCAGTCACAGACATGCACAGCTATCACATTTTAAATAAAACAGAAAATATTTATATAGCTTTCACTCAAAGATGCTTTGCATACTAGGAAAAGGGAAAAATGTCTCACTGTCATTCCCTAAAATATTACTTGTTATTGAAGATGTGAACAGAGATATGTAGTCAAGTATCAGCTATAAAAACAATTCAGTTGATGTTATTCTCTAAAACTCAAGTTAACTTGTACTCTCACCTCGATTCCAAAGAGAAATTGTTATGTATAATATGATTTAAAGCTTTTCAGTGTCTGTTACACAAAGCAAATCTGTATGCCTGATCTCAGAGCCACCAAACTTTATGTGTGCATCAGAATAAAGACAATGGTAAGGTTTTGCATCCAAACTGTTGGCCATTTTGACTCAATCTACCTATAGGTCTCATCACAAAGGCCAGATGAAGCATCCTACTTCTTTTAGCTTCAAAGAGAAAAGAGATGGGCAGCGGGACAAATCTGTCAACCCAAGCACAGCTCCCTCTTGGCAAAGCTTTCCCTAATTCTGTTGCACCCTAGCACTGAGATATCCTTTCACCCAGCACCACACTAGAGTCCAGTGATCCAGTGATAAAATTTTTATTGAAGCAAGTATATAAAAAGGGAAAAAGTCAAAAGAGACAGTCAGAATATAAAATGCAATACACAAAATAAGCCAGAATTCACTAGCATGAATATGAAAATGCCAGGATAAACCCCAAAATCTTGGAGTGCAAGAATACAGAAGCAATCCAAGGTATTTCCATAAACATAGGAACCTCTCCAAGGTAAATCCTCCAAAGGCACCTAAGCATGGGAACATTAAACAAGAAGCTTGGCAATACGGGAACCAGGAACTCAGTAACATGAACAGAAGACTGAATCCCCAATAGCAAGGTTGTCTCCTCTGAGAGGCTTGAAGCCAAACCACTTAATTTAAGCACATCCTGCGCCCATGACATCATGCCTAACACACCTGGTCTTCAGGGTCTTAATGCGAACCCACTGAAAATATCTTTTTTGCCTGTTTTTTACTCCCTCCATTCTCAAGTTTATTCTACACTCCCTTGAAACCTCCCCATCTCCCCAAGGTTGTTTCTCAAGGGAACTGGTGCTTTTGGTTTTCCCTGTTGCCTGGAAACGATCTGAAACATTCCAAACATTATCCTAATCTACCTGCAATTCCCCCTGAACACTCACAGATGCCTCATTTTGGATCCCACCATCCCACTCATCCTCTGAACATTCAGAAGAATCATCTGACGCTTGCCAGATTACAACAAACACACAGGGAAAATATTTCACTTCTGCAGATGACCTGTGCTGGCTCCATTGGAGCTAGCACAACATGGGAAGCCTCCTGTGTTGTGAGGGAAGCCTCAAGCAATGCTTTCACCCTGGTTGGGGGTGTGGCCACTGCTGAAAGTCACACAATGTGATGGGATGGCCAGCGTGGGGCTTCATCCAGAAGACAGGGTGAAAGCATCCTAGGATGCCTTTTTAGGTGAGTGTGATGAGGTCATGCTTGTTTATCTGTCTAACTATCCTAACTTATCATGTGTTTTTTATTTTTGTTCTACAATATGCTCCTATGAATGTCATTCAATAAAACATTTCATTTACTTAGGCTGACTTCTTGAATATTTCATGCAATTTTGAGATTGTTGTCCTACCCTATCTACCATCTGACCTTTTGGTATTCTACACTTTGTGGACAGACTCCATGAATATATGTGATTCCCGAGTTCATGATGTTGCTCTCCATATACAGATTTATTTATTTATTTATTTATTTATTTATTTGCTTTATTTCTATACCGCATTTTTCAGCCTAAATTAGACGACTCAATGCGGTTTACACAATGCAGGTTATCACAACAATAAACAGTTAAAACACATCATACACAACACAAAATCAACAATTATTATCAATTCATAACGCCTCGATAACAGAGCAAAATCCATTCTCATAATACTTGTGCCATTCCTATGTTCAATTTTACTGTCTTCCTGTGTTCAGTTGCACTGTTTAGCCAAACGCTTGCTCGTAGAGCCAAGTCTTAACCTTCTTCCGAAACACCAGCAGCGAAGGGGCCTGTCTGATGTCTACAGGTAGGGCATTCCATAGCCGAGGGGCCACCACCGAGAAGGCCCTGTCCCTCGTCCCCGCCAACCGTGCCTGTGATGCCGGCGGGACCGAGAGCAGGGCCTCCCCGGACGATCTTAATGTCCGCGTCAGTTCATAGGTGGAGATGCGTTCGGAAAGGTAAGTGGGGCCGGAACCGTTTAGGGCTTTATAGGCTAACGCCAGCACCTTGAATTGTGCCCGGTAGCAGATTGGCAGCCAGTGGAGCTGGCTCAACAGAGGAGTGGTATGCTCCCTGAGTGCCGCTCCTGTTAAAAACCTGGCTGCCGAGCGCTGGACCATCTGAAGCTTCCGGGCAGTCTTCAAGGGCAGCCCCACATAGAGCGCGTTGCAGTAATCTATGCGGGATGTAACCAGAGTGTGGACTACCGTGGCCAAGTCAGACTTCCAAGGTACGGGCGCAGCTGGCGCACAAGTTTTAATTGTGCAAATGCTCCCCTGGTTACCGCCGAGACCTGGGGTTCCAGACTCAGCGATGAATCCAGGATCACACCCAAGCTGTGCACCTGTGTCTTCAGGGGGAGTGTGACCCCGTCCAACACAGGCTGTAACCCTATACCCTGTTCGGCCTTGTGACTGACCAGGAGTGCCTCTGTCTCGTCTGGATTCAATTTCAATTTGTTAGCCCTCATCCAGTCCGACACAGCAGCCAAGCACCGGTTCAGGACCTGAAGAGCCTCCTTAGTAGTAGGTGGAAAGGAGTGACAGAGTTGGACATCATCTGCGTACAGATAACACCGCACCCCGAAACTCCAGATGATCTCTCCCAACTGCTTCATGTAGATGTTAAACAACATGGGGGACAGTATTGAACCCTGCGGGACCCCACAAGACAATGTGAGGACGAGCAGTTGTCCCCCATCAACACGTTCTGGGTACGACCCTCTAGGAAGGACCTGAGCCACTGCAAAACAGTGCCACCAAGGCCCATTCCCGCGAGGCGTCCCAGAAGGATACCGTGGTCGACGGTATCGAAGGCCGCTGAGAGATCCAACAGGACCAACAGGGACACACTCCCCCTGTCTAGCTCCCAGCGGAGATCATCCACTAAGGCGACCAAGGCTGTCTCATGGCAATGGAATCATGCTTTGAAATGATGAGATGTTCCTGAACCTTGTATATTGAGTGAACATACTTTAAGGATGCTTTGGAGAAGAAGGAAGAGCTGAATCAAGAAACCATATTTCTTGAGTTTTCATTTTTCTTTTAATTTTATTTCATTTTGCATATGGCTGTACATTGCCTCAAGCACGTCACTGTAGAAACAAAGAGAACATTTAAATACATACACTTCATGGGAACATCATTGAAACAGATTATTGTGATTAGATATCCTGGCCACAAGGGGAGTTTACATCATAAAATTGCAACATTTTTGTCCACAACAGAAAAAATTATTACAATAACAAGCAACATATTAAACACTAGTGAAAAGTTACCATGCTGGTTTTAATCTAAACATTAAAGGAGCCATCCATGTTTTTTACCTGTTTGTGGGTAGAGTTCAGTAACTTGAATGTCTTCAAGTTCAAGCTTAAAGTTGCAGGATATCCACTGCTCCACAAATATGAAATCCACCAGGCATTCCTCAATGGAATAGATAGGAAGTGTGTGTGCCTGCTGGCAGAGGGAGGACTTGGCTTGCTTGCCATGGAAAAGGCCCTCTCCCATGTTCCTGCCAAGCACACTTGAGTGGGTAGTGGGACAGAGAAAAGCCCCCTCCCCCAGTAGATTGTAGATGTCTATCAGGTTCATAGAAAGCAATATGGTCCTTCTATATTCTTATGTCACTGTTGTAGAACATTGTATCTTAAATCAAGTTGAAACATTTTATATACATGGTACATCAGTACCATTATGCTGACAGGTAATAATTGCAAAAAAGATTTACTCAGTGATTTACCATATCAACACTTACATGCACATAGAAATCTGTTACTGTAAACAAAAGACATTTAGACCATTCATTAATTTTAATAGCTTTTACATTACAAGGAAGGTTATAAATAATATAGTAAGGAACAATCTCAAAGTGTACAATAGACTCTGGAAGTGGCTTAACAATCGAGTCCCGTCCTTGCCCTCCTTACATCAGAGGGTCAAATATTTTTGTGCTATCAGGCATTTACAAACTGACTAGGGTTAGGCTTCTAGTGTTGTGCAGTACTGTTTCTCAAGCTTGGATATAGTCCTTTAATGTAGTTTTATATTTTAATGTTTAATGTTTTAACTTAATAAATTGTTTAATTATTTTTAAATGTATTTCAATTGGAAAATTCACTTTGAAATAAGAGCATTTTGAGTTAAGAGTTTGGTCATGGAACAAATTCAACTATTAAGCTAAGGTATCACTGTCTTAAGTATCCATGCCACCTATATCTTAAGTTATGTCTTTCTAATGTCAATAATCTTTTATTATCTGGAGTTATTGATTTTTTTCATCCAAACTAGAGCTGCAGTTTCATATTATAGCTTAAAGTTTGGTAAAGCCATACCCCATCTGTCTTTGGCAACTTGTAATGATTTATTTATTATTTATTATTTATTTACAGTATTTCTATACTGCTTTTCTCACCCCTAGAGGGACTCATAGCAATTTCATCTTATTTCTTGTGTTTTGGTCTTTCCAAATGAAATTTCTAATGTCTTTTAATAATATCAGTATTGTTTGAAAAAGAAACATTGTTTTAGGGAGAACATTTATTTTAATTGTACATATTCTTCCCAGCAAAGAAAGTTCTAGCTGGGACCATCATTTTAGAACTTTTTGTAGTCTATTCCATGCTTTTTCATAGTTGTTTTTATATAAGTCCATGTTTTTATAGTCATGTGAATTCCCAAATACTTGATTTTGTTGACAATCTCAATATCTGTCCTTTCCTTCAAGATTATTGGGTCTTGCTACTGGACATTCTTAATCACTGTTTTTTTTCCTGTTTGTTAATGTAAGTCAAGCCACTTTTCCAAGAGACTCTCCACACCATCACAGTTGGTGGGGAGAGCGATTTGCCCCTCCCCCTGAAGAGAGAGAATGGGAGGTTCCGTTAGAACCTCCTGGAAGAGGGGCGGGGGCTGGCTAACCACGTGAGCCAGCCTCCTTACCTCAGTCTTGTCGGACTTTCCAGACGGCAAGACGTGTCTCAGCTGTGCTCCAGGTCGGTGGGGAGCACTTTGGGAAGGAGGGGGCTGTCCCTCCTTCCCCTTCGAGTTGGATGGAGTGGGGGCTGGAGGCCCGCGCTCAGGACGCTCCGGTTTCGGCCGTTCCGGTTTCGGCCGCGTACCGGGCGGCAATCGGCACGTGGGGAAGCGGTGCGCTGTAGTTGCTTGGTCCGGGCCGCGAGGGGAGGCGGCTCGGCCTACTCAGGCAGGCCTTAGCCACGTTGGACGGCGCGGAGCGAGTGGCGGAATGGCGCGATTAATTTACTTCTTCGGGGCCGCGCATTGTGCGCCCGCTGACGGCGCCATTTTGGTTGCATTTTTCGCCGCTCGCCGCCATCTTGGAGCGCGGCAGTGATGGTCGCCATTTTGGGCATCGTTGGCGTCATAAGTCAAGCCACTTTTCCAAAGTCCTCAATAGTTTCCCTTTTTTGGGCATTGTCTCTGTGGGCTCTAATGTTGCTTTCTTTAGAGTTCCATTCTGAAGTGACATGTTTAGAACAGAAGGTGTTTGCTGCCACTTCCAGATGAAGTGGCAGCAAGTCCTGATAATGGATAATGCTGTTGGGATTCAGGGGACAATGTACATTTCAACACATTTCAAGATTGGCAACAGATATTTTTGAATTTATTTAAAATTTTCAGTGTCATCCCTGATTAATAATACACTGCTCATATTGTTAAAGCCCAGAGTTGCAAACGTCACTTAGGTTTCTTTTGCAATTTTGTAACTTTTTCCTATTATTGGATACTTAAATCCCATTAAGCGTACATAACAATTGCTGGGGATGGAAGGGGGTTGCAAACAAAAATCCCAGAGTTACAAGCTGTTAACAGTGTACACATTTTTGGACATCTATTATATATATAATGCTCTGAGCATAATGAGTACCTTAAAAACAAAAGACCCAATGAACGAAATCACACCAAATTTGACAACAAAATGTCTCACTACACAAGGAGTCACCATCACTCAAAATTATGATTTTGTCATTTGGGAGTTGTAATTACTGGGCTTTATAGTTCACCTATAATTAAAGAGCATTCTGAACTCCACCAACAATGGAATTGAACCAAACTTGGTACACAGAACTCCCATGACCAGCAGAAAATACTGAAAGGGTTTGGTGGGCATTGACCTTGAATTTTGGAATTGTAGTTCACCTCCATCCAGAGAACACTGTGGACTCAAACAGTGATGGATCTGGACCAAACTTGACAGGAATCCTCAATATGCCCAAATGTGAACACAGATGGAGTTTGGGGGAAATAGACACACATTCCACACAGAACCCCCATGACCAACAGAAAACTCTGTGTTTTCTGGTGGTCTTTGGTGACCGTTCCAATACTCCCCGTTGACCCCTCCCAAAGGGTCTTGACTTCCCAGGTTGAAAAATGCTGCCATAAGGCCATCCAGTCCAACTCCCTTCACCAGAGCAAGTAAACATAATCAAAGCCCTCCTGACAAAGGGCCATCCAGGCATTCACACACACACACATATGTATATGACAGATGCAATATCAAAGATTTGAAAGGAACCCCTAAAGAAAGACGATTATATGTTGCATGTTCCAGAGTAGGCAAACCAGACAATCTCCACATCAACACTGGCAAAGAAACAGCAAGAAATACTGTTTACCCACAAGCATAAAGACATTACATATATTAGAAACCAATACTTTCCCATTACTTTATTTTCCAGATCACCAGACTGGGCCACAGCAATGCCTGGCAGGGGACCACTAATCACTCATAAAAACACTGGAAAACACAGCAGAAGGAACTTAAAAAGCCAAAAAACATATATATATATATATATATATATATATATATATATATATTACAACGCATGCGCAAAACCACATATATACACGGAAACATACATATATACACAAATATATGCAGACAAATATGCATATATACACACACAAAACACATACACACAGAAAGGAGGAAGGAAGGAAGGAAGGAAGGAAGGAAGGAAGGAAGGAAGGAAGGAAGGAAGGAGAGAAAGTGGGGAAGAAGGAGAGAAAGTGGGGAAGAAGGAGTGAAGGAGAGAAGGAAGGAAAGAAAGAAAGAAAGGTAGAAAAGGAAGGAGAGAAGGAAATAAAAAAGTGAAAGAAGGAAGGAAAGAGAGAGGGAAGGAAGGAAGGAAGGAAGGAAGGAAGGAAGGAAGGAAGGAAGGAAGGAGAGAAGGAATGAAAGAGAGAAAGAGGGAGGGAAGGAAGGATGTTTTAAAATGTTCTATGATACTGAGGAAGAACTTCCTGACTGTGAGAGCCATTCAGCAGTGGAACTCTCTGCCCCGGAGTGTGGTGGAGACTCCTTCTTTGGAAGCTTTTAAACAGAGGCTGGATGGCCATCTGTCGGGGGTGATTTGAATGCAATATTCCTGCTTCTTGGCAGGGGGTTGGACTGGATGGCCCATGAGGTCTCTTCCAACTCTTTAATTCTATGATTCTATGACTGTGTATACTGTTTTGTTGGAAACCGCCTTGAGTCGCCGATAGGCTGAGAAAGGCGGTATACAAATACAGTAAATAAATAAATAAATAAATAAAGAGACAAGGAAGGATAGAACGAAAGAGCAAAGGAAGGGAGGAAAGAAACAGAGAAGGAAGAAAGAAGAAAGGAAAGGGGAAGGAGAAGAAAAAGAGGGAAGGAAAGAGAGAGGGAAGGAAGGAGAGAAAGAGGGAGGAAAGGCTGCCCACAGCAACGCTTGGCGGGTACAGCTAGTATGTATATGATAACATATCATAAGACTCCTACTATAGAAAATGGTTACTTTAGAAATCACCACCAACCGAAGCATATCACATGAATTATATGTAGAATGGAATAAGAATGCTTTCAGTGTTTTCTTAAAAGTGTTTTCTATATTCTAAGAGTATATTGGGAGTGGTGGCACTGAAAGTGCTCCCCCAAATGATTAGGTAGTCCTTCAGACAATTAGGTTCTGAACTCTAATTCAGCCACCCTTGCACTTCTGCTCTAAAGTGCCAGTATGGGAATGTATATTCCCATCAAAGTGTCAAAATTACAGACCAGTTTAGGAAGCTTTCCCTCCCTGTTTTCCAGAGCGAATTGCAATTTCCACTTGCAAAGTGAGCTTTGGCAAGTTGAAACCATCACTCCTAGGAAACCATGACTATAAATTCTTTCAGCCCCGAACTGATATAGCTCTTTAGCCCTGACATTTCTAAGTGACATTAGGCATATTCCCCCTCTGTGCCTTTACCTGCAATAAAAACAAAATGCAGATCTGTCTCATACCTGATGGTTTTATAATAATGCTGAGATAATATGAAGATGCTTATTTAAAACATCTTCATACAGTCCTTAAATTAAATCTTTCAAGGGAAATTTACAATTACAAGTAAAAAAAACAGTGGAAATACTAAAGGGCTGCAATCATAATAATAAACAACTTATAATTCAGAGGTGGATAAATACGTTTTAAATGTCTATGCACTCAAAAGCACTTAGTAATTAAAGACAATTAAACATAGCATCAAGTTCAGATTTTTGTTGCTATAGTCCTTCAACTGAAAACAAAAATTAAATACATCTTGTATTAGACAAATGGTATGCAGTTCAGGCAAGCCTACTAATATCCCACAGGGAGGATAAAGTATAATCTCATGGAGGAACAATTTCTGAATGTTTATAACCTAGACATATAGATGCTAAGGTCATATGAATATTCTTCTTCTCAGTATGCGTTGTTTTAGCAAACACTGTGAGCCAATCAATTGTTCAGACATGATGAAGACGCATGCCTTCAGCCATTTTTTGTTGCTGCCTTGTTCACATCTTTACCAACTGAAGAAGTCCCTAGTTGCTTTAAAAAAAAGTATATAGTTTCCTACATCCAGAAGCTGTAGAGTAGTGTAAGATTACTTCAGTGCCTTCCTTATAGCTTTCTGTCCCTGGCTGACTATTAAACTGAAACACTGTTCACAGTTAAACCTTCAAGACTTAGCACTATAGGAAATACTTTTCAAAAATACAACTCCTCAAAGATTAGTTTACTTCAACAAAAAGCTGCTGTAGCCAGGACTGCTTTCTTAAGGTGAAGTCTAAATGCTCAATGAAAAATTGGAGAAAAACAAAAGGCTACTAGAGAGGGAAGAAAGGAGAAAGTTGTGTTGCCAAATCAGAAGAATAAAGAGAAGATATTTCCCAAGAATATATGAATGATTTTGGATGCTTCTGAACAGGTTAGGGAGGTCACTTATGTGTCATCAAAAAGGGAAATGTATGATACATACAAAAAGTGGAAAGACTAAATAAAATGCAATAATAAATACAAGACACAGAATTTACATCTGTAACATTTAATAATTAATGCAATCTGAATAAAAAATACAATAGTCTCTCCACAACGGGGAATACTTGTATTCAACTTCCGCTTCAACACATACCTTATTTTTCCTTACATATATACCACCTTCCCATCACAAAACCAGAACTCCCTATCTGCCTTTGAAGCCAACATATTTCACAGTCCAGTTTCCTGCAAACTCCCATCTCTGCTCTTATGGTTTAAATATTTAACTGTTTTTGTCCCAATTGCTTGAAGAGCTGCCTTGACCTTTTTTTAAAAAAAAAAAAAGTTTTGCTTCCTTTTCCTTTGAGAGGAATGACTAATTTGGAACTAATGTGCATTTTCTGCTCAAGAGATTTGGAAACTATTTTCAGATGTGTCAAAGACTAACTTCAGGTCACCTTGGGCAAGTCAATTACCTTGGCTTCCATTTTCCATCTAGGCATATGACTGGCTATCCCTTTTTTGTTGACTTTCCATTTTTCAGTACAACTATAATACAGAAATCTCAGAGATCAGATATCCCTAGTTCATACTCCCATTTGGGAATGGGAACTTGTGACAGGCAGGTACTATGTGATCCAGGTAATCTTTTGTTCAATGTAAAACTCCAGTTTTTCAGACTGTGTGGAATGTATGGATAAGGTAAATTACAGCAATGCATGTGGATATTTTCCACATATGTAGATTTTAGGGATCAGGAAAATGAAGAAAGAAATCATATGCAAAAGTTCTGGTATTCCTTAAGTACACTATTTTATGGGAATGTGCCACTAATATAAATCTGTATTTAGGTACATCATTATAAACTAAAGTCATTTTAATGGCTTCTGTCGTGTTATTAAAGTGGGTGAAAATTCCCAAACTTATACATGAAACTGTTATCTTTCATTTTCTACAGTTTCCTGAATTTTGTGAGAGTTCTGTCATTGCAAATTAAAATGATATAACAATGTGTTTAAACTTACATGCATACTAAATGTGTATAACTTTTACTTGCACAACAAATGCATACAATTGTTCAAGTTAACTTAAAGCCAAAAAGAAAGCAAATTGATGTGAGAATAGGAGTAAGCTGTGCTTACAAAATAAACATTTTAACCCCTCCCTTCTTGTGAAATTTAAAAATAAACAAAAAATGCTATTAATTTTCAGTGAACTGTCCATAGTTGATGGATTTTCCCAAAACAGCCTATAACTGTAGTAGAAGCTTAAAGACATTTCAGCCAGCTAGCACTCATCAAACACAGCAGAAAACAGTTAAGCCACCTACCTATTTTTGTTATTAAGTTTGAACTTAAAAGAGAAATTGGCTTTTGAAAGATAATTCATAATTTGACCAATCAAAAGTACTGACAAATAAAGCTTTAATGTGAAGCAGTGGTCTAAAATTTCAGAATCTAAAGCAGTTGGTTTTTATTCGGCCAAACATAATAATAATAATAATAATAATAAGAAGAAGAATGCATTTATTACCCATCACTCCCTGCAACTTGAGGTGGGATAAAGCATAATTAAAAGCATTCTTAACCACTCTTAAAAGACATACAACAAGATATACACAGTTAAAATAAAGTTAAAATCAACTGTTAAAATGCAAATTATAATTCACAACTTAAAATTGACTGGGTAGGCCTGCCAGGAGAGATGAGTCTTCAATTGTCTCTTAAATTCTGACAGCTGATTCAAAAAATAGTAATAATTGTTTTGTTGTTATGTGCCTCCAGGTCATTTCTATCTTATGGGAATCCTAGGATGCACCCTTCATGGGGATTTTTCAGCAAAAATTATTCAGAGCTTTTTCTTTACCTTCCACTGAGGCTGACAGTGTGTCAAGATTATTAAGTGGGGTTTCCTGTTCAGAAAATCAAATTCCAACTTCCCAGTGTACTAGGACATATCCACACTGCCTCCAAACCCCAATTGACCACATGTAACTCCTGGATGTCTAGATGACATCCAGGAAAAACCGATCCATTATTAAGGGTAAAAATGGTTATCCCAGTTTTAACACATATTCTGAGACATTGGAGAATGCTTTGTAGCTTTAATGTAACTTTGGAGGAGCCCTGAACTTTAGGGTTAGCATTGACATCTGGACCTGTTCTAATCCAGACTAGATCACCATCCATGTGACCCAACACTGATCTCCCCTTCGCCCTGTGCTTGTCTGCAGTACAAGGAAAAAGGGGCCAATTGTGGTTTGGCACTGTGGTATCTGGCCAGAAATTTCCAGAGAGCTTCAGGTGTCACTGGATGTCTTTGATAACGAATACCCCTTATCTGTCCTTGGTACCATCCAGTGGGGCCAAACCAGTTCTGGCTTGAGTGGACAGTCTGGATCCCATGGGTGGATCATGGGAGTCAGAGCATCTGAATAATTCCATGGAATCTGGGGCAGGTCCAGAGTGTTTGGTGTATGTGGAGATGAGCTCCTAGTCCAGTACTCAAACCACTCCACCATGGGGAAGCCTATATTTTATTATCTAGGAGAATTATCAAGCTAGGACAGACATTTTGCTTTTTATTTCTCTAGTTGCAATTTTGAGTTAGAAATAGAAGCAAAAGTAGTTTGATTTGTATTTGAATATGACCTCATCTAATGTCCACATTCGAAATGCATGTGCAAAGAAGAATACAATTTTCTTAGGGTTTAAAACTTCTCCAAATACAACTTTTTTATCTATAAAGAATGCAAACATCTATATAACAAGAAAATTGATGTACAAAATAAGAAAATTGATGCACATGTTCAAGAGGGGAAAAAGTAATACACCAAAGGCACTGATTAGGGGACTTGCTTGTAAAAATGTGTATATTGGGAGAAGTGGCATGAAAATATGCAATTTCATGTGTGGAAGCCTGCACTGACATTTGTTTTGAAGTAATCTTCACATTTCAGATTAAAAGGTTTAAACATTAGGACTCTATAAAAACAAAACAAAACTGGATCTTTTATTTTGCCTTGAAACAAGGTTATACGAAATTCCAGCTTCTTGGGTACGGAGAATATGCTTTAACAGCTCTTGCACTCCCTAGCTAGAAGAAAAAAATGCACAGTGTTTAGATTTTAATATGTGTTGAGAATCTATGCCTAGCATTTTAGCTTTTTTGAAAATATGTAATGTGTTAAATGCTAACTTCCAAGGACTTGAAGTATAATGCAATTTTGATAGCCCTGTGAATGTAGTACTCAAGATGCATGTGTAAGTTTGTGTATATGAAGCCCTTTCACTGATGGTGTCTCAGGCCTTTTAGCTGTAAAAGAAGAGCAATAACACAAACTGTAGTGGCTTCAGCCCTAACCCAGTTGGGCATCAGTGGGAAATGTGTCTTAATGGATCATATTATTCTCATACCACAATAACTCGTGCTTTTGCACCCCTTTGCTTTCTGCCTGGGTCAAATAGAGATTTATTAGGCAATACTAACATTATAGAGATGTTAAAACTGATCTAATTACTTGTCTTATGAGATCATGCTTTAACAGCAGTTGCAGAGTTTTACATTGGTCTTTGGAGATAAATGAAAAGAAACCGTGGTTTAATAGAAAGTGCAAAAGTCTGATCTATAATTCCCATCTGAAAAGAAATGTTTCAGTTTTTTTAACTCCTTTCTCTCCTCCCCACCCTTCAAGGAAACCTTGTTAAATGACAACATGGTCAATTGGAAATGCATTGCCCAATCCAACAACATTTTGTCAAGCCGTTAATTCATGTTAGCAGCAACTGACATGGTGAAAGCAACACAATGCTGGGAGCAATAGAAAGGGCTGAGATACAAACAAAAATCTCCAAGCCAAAGTGGGGCTCCAGGGCACCAGATTGTCCAGGGCACCAGAACAACAACATGCAGACTTTCTAATTTTGGTGATTAGGTCTGAACTAAGTTCAAATGTCCATGGGAAGATGAAAACCTTTTTTTTAAAAAAGGGAAGAGGATTTTGTTAAATACTTTTGGTACCACTATAATTGTAAGGAAGGAAATTCTAAACCATATAATACATTTATTTTGTTTCTGCATTTAACCCCAATTACCCTTTATGGGGAATTCTTTTTTACATGTAATTCCCCCATCTCACTTTTTACTTTTTTCTTCTTTTTCTTCTTCGTTTTGGTAGGCTCCCATTCCTCCTATGTAAATTGCAGCAGGTGCACTGAATTGAAGGCATCACAATTAAATGTAATCAAATATTTTAGGCACTAATGAACAGCTCCAGGAAAACAAGTCAAAAGGATAGAAAAAAAAACCCTAAGTTAGTGGATTTTCAAACACCCAAGGCACCACAGGGCCAATTAAGGGAGTCAGATACCAGGACACACACTGGCATTAATTATCTTTGAGTTCAGGGAAATAAAAAATAAAAGCAACAATTATCATAATAAATCTCCACACACTGCTTGTAAATTGTGCTAATCTACAACACACCTGGGTTTCAGAGATTTAAGGCATGAAAATGAATACTCAATCACTTAGTAACAACCTCACAGAGAGGCTCATGGGATGTGTTTCTTCCCTGTGATCTGCCAATCAGACAGTGGACCTAAAACGATGTCCAACAGCTTGGGTAACTTTATTCTGGTTTGATTCGAAATGTTGTAAATTAAAGAAAAAGCAATATTCTATATGGCACTTGGAAAGTAGTAAATCCCCACCTGTGTTAAGGATATATTTACCTTTGATGAGGGAAAAGGAAAGGCACCTGAGGATGAAGAAATTTGAATGGATGTATTTCCAAAATCTGAATGTTTCTCAATGTGTGTCCATGTTTGTATGAAGCTTATTTTAATCCTGATAAATAAGTAGATGATCTTTCAAATCAAATCAAGTTGACAGTGTGCTATCATACTGTATGAGAAATAGTAAAACGAAGAAGGAAGCAACATGGTCCTACTAAAGCAGGCAAGGAGGAAGCATGGTTATTACAATGTTACTTTGGGGAGTCCCTTTGAGGAAAGAGGGTAGGTTATAAATAAATTATTGTTATTGTTATTATTATTATTATTATTATTATTATTTCTTTTGGTATAAAGTAGTTAAACATGTAGTTAAAACTTCCTATTAAGGAACCATGTTGCTATACTTTTTAGAAACAAATCTAAACCTATGACTGCAGCCACCATTCCCATCTAAATGCCATCATAATCCAATCACCATAGAAAACTGCCCACCAAGATGTATACATGTCTATATGATAAAACAAGGGAGAAATGTTCCTCCTGTTTAATCATCATCATCATCATCATCATCTTTATTTATACCCCGCCACCATCTCCCTGATGGTGACTCGGGGCAGCTTACATGAGGCCAAGCCCAAACAACAAATTACAACAGAGTAAAACTGAAAATGCAAACTGAAAATGCAAACAATAAACAACAACATAATTACATAAAACATGTGAATACATCACCATATAAACTTACTATAAGCACAAACACAGTGACAATGGGCGGGCTACATGTAATAATTAAAAGAAAAACTAATTAAAAACTAATTAAAAAGTCGGGTGAGATAAAGGAGAAGCAGGTTATTTGTGGAGGGGGGCTCATTATAGCAGGGGTTGTGGAATCAAGTTTTCCCAGGAGGCGGGGGGATGTATACTCCAATTACAGAACATTGAGGCTAAGCAATAGTGTGAGGCTGTATACCTATTCACCAAAGACGCAGCGGAAGAGCCAGGTTTTAAGGTTCTTTTTAAAGGTTTCTAGTGTAGGGGCTTCCTAATCTCTCCAGGTAATGAGTTCCAGAGTCGGGGGGCCACAGATTAAAAAGCTCTCTCCCTTGTACTTACAAGGCGAGCTTGTGAAACTGGCAGGGGCGAAAGAAGGGCCTCTTCAGAAGATCGGTGGGTCCGAGTTGGTTCATGGAGAGAGATACGGTCATGAAGATAGGTGGATCCCAAACCATTTAGGGCTTTATAGGTGACAACCTGCATCTTGAATTGGGACCGGAAGATAAATGGCAGCCAATGGAGCTCCTTAAACAGGGGGTAGACCGCTCCCTATAACTAGCCCCAGTTATTAATCTGTTTAAGACTTAAAGAGATGGTTTATGAAATAACATGACTGATAATGTGAAAAATAGAGAGATCAAGTAAAAATAATTTATTACAGTCCCATCTTTCACTCAGTAAAGATTAAGTAAATATCAATAACAATTAAATTTGGACCAAAAGTCACAGAGATCTGATGTGTATGATGCTATTGTATTAGACAACACTTATGAGATTTTATTTTTAACACGTAATTTACATTTTAATATATACATATTAAAGCAGAGCAGAGGATAAGTTCACCTAGCCCCAGATGTGATGACGCAGCTAGCTCAAAGCCGAAAGGAAGGCTAGCGGCTGACGGTACTGGAGGTGAACGACGAATCCGATGCTCTAAAGATCAACACACTATAGGAACCTGGAATGTAAGATCTATGAGCCAGGGCAAATTGGATGTTGTTATTGGTGAGATGTCAAGACTAAAGATAGACATTCTGGGGGTCAGCGAACTGAAATGGACTGGAATGGGCCACTTCACATCAGATGACCACCAGATCTACTACTGCGGACAAGAGGAACATCGAAGAAATGGAGTAGCCTTCATAATTAATAAGAAATTTGCTAAAGCAGTGCTTGGATACAACCCATAAAATGACAGAATGATCTCAATTCGAGTGCAAGGAAAGCCTTACAACATCACAGTGATCCAAATATACGCCCCAACCACAGCCGCTGAAGAAGCAGAAGTAGTTCAGTTCTATGAGGATCTGCAGGACCTACTGGATAATACACCAAAAAGAGACATTATTTTCATTACAGGAGACTGGAATGCCAAGGTGGGAAGTCAAATGACAACTGGGATCACAGGCAAGCATGGTCTGGGAGAACAAAATGAAGCGGGACGCAGGCTGATAGAATTTTCCCAGGAAAACTCGCTGTGTATAACAAACACTCTCTTCCAACAACCTAAAAGACGGCTTTATACATGGACCTCACCAGATGGTCAACACCGAAATCAGATTGACTACATCCTTTGCAGCCAAAGGTGGCGGACATCCATCCATTCGGTGAAAACAAGACCTGGGGCTGACTGTAGCTCAGATCACGAACTTCTTATTGCTCAATCTAGAATAAAACTAAAGAGATCATGGAAAATACACAGACCAGTTAGATATGATCTCACTAACATTCCTAACGAATATACAGTGGAAGTGAAGAACAGATTTGAAGGACTAGATTTAGTAAACAGAGTCCCAGAAGAACTGTGGACAGAAGTCCACGACATTGTTCAGGAGGCGGCAACAAAGTACGTCCCAAAGAAAAAGAAAACCAAGAAGGCAAAATGGTTGTCTGCTGAGACACTGGAAGTAGCCCAAGAAAGGAGGAAAGCAAAAGGAAACAGTGATAAGGGGAGATATGCCCAGTTAAATGCGCAATTCCAGAGGTTAGCCAGAAGAGATAAGGAACTATTTTTAAATAAGCAATGCATGGAAGCGGAAGAAGACAACAGAATAGGAAGGACAAGAGACCTCTTCCAGAAAATTAGAAACATTGGAGGTAAGTTTCAGGCAAAAATTGGTATGATAAGAAACAAAGATGGCAGAGACCTAACAGAAGCTGAAGAGATCAAGAGAAGGTGGCGAGACTACACAGAAGATCTGTATAGGAAGGATAATAATATTGAGGATAGCTTTGACGGTGTGGTGAATGAATTAGAACCAGACATCCTGAGGAGTGAGGTGGAATGGGCCTTAAGAAGCATTGCTAACAACAAGGCAGCAGGAGACGATGAGATCCCAGCTGAACTGTTTAAAATCTTAAAAGATGATGCTGTCAAGGTGATGCATGCCATATGCCAGCAAATATGGAAAACACAAGAATGGCCATCAGGCTGGAAAAAATCCACTTATATCCCCATACCAAAAAAGGGAAATGCGAAAGACTGCTCCAACTTCCGTACAGTGGCCCTTATTTCTCATGCCAGTAAGGTAATGCTCAAGATCCTGCAAGGAAGACTCCAGCAATACATGGAGCGAGAGTTGCCAGATGTTCAAGCTGGGTTTAGAAAAGGCAGAGGAACGAGAGACCAGATTGCCAATATCCGCTGGATAATGGAGAAAGGCAGGGAGTTTCAGAAAAACATCTACTTCTGCTTTATTGACTACTCTAAAGCCTTTGACTGTGTGGATCATAATAAATTGTGGCAAGTTCTTGGTGGGATGGTATAACAAAGATCAACGACCACTAGGCAGGGGGGACAAGCAATCCCAACCACTGCCCACCAGTTTAAGATGTTAACGTTCAGCTGGACACTACTTTGATGATGGTAAAATGACTATAGCAAAGGGGGAAAGACTCTCTTATCCCACCTCAGTACTGTTGTTAAGTGACCAACTGATTTAACGATGTTAATTACTGATGTAATTGGTAGTTTCGCCACCACCACCTCAATTAATGTCTGAGGAAAACATAAGTCTGAATGTGAAATAGGTAAAGTTTGTTCAAGCCCTTGTTCTTCAGTAATGACTGCTTCTTTCGCTGACTGGACTGAAATTGCGTTGTCTTTAGGCTAGCTGAGATCTAAGGAGTGTGATAAACCGAGGCAGACACCAGTTTAAAGATGAAAATTAGAAACAGGTTTATTTAAACTTGGTGAACAAATCAACTCTTCATAAGAGTGGTACAAAAGCGTAATGCGGTTACTTGAGGTTTAGCTGTTTAGACAAGCAGTCTTCTCTTAAGACTTTAACCTTTGTTCCCTTTGAGTTTCTTGCTTCACACTGTTCACTACACTGACACAGTGTGTCCCTGAGAACAGCCCACTGACTGCCTCACAGAGCAAACAGGCATTTCCTTCACTGACCCTACTAAGTACAGTGTTTCAGGAACCTTTGCCTATCCTATGCTCTAACTTCCAAGGCTCACTTCAAAAGTTCTCCCTGTCTAAATTCTTCACAGCTTCCTCTTCCTAACTATCCTTCTACACTCTTCGATGTTTAAAGCTCAACTCCCCAGCTTGTCAAAAAGGCACAGCCTTTTTTCCCTCTAAAACCTAACTCCTCCCCTGACTGCTCTAGCCAATCAGGAGTTGGCTGACTCCTCCCTCTTGCCTCTTAGCTCTCCTGCCTATCTCTCAACATGTCAGCCACTGACTTCAGGCTTCGGCCTTCCTGGCAAAAGGTTAGATTCATGACAGATGGGCATACCAAGCCACCTTGTCTCTCTCCTGAACAACAGACTGGTTCAAGATTGGGAAAGGCGTCCGGCAAGGCTGCATACTCTCACCCAACCTTTTTAACTTGTATGCAGAACACATCATGCGATGTGCGGGGCTTGATGAATGCAAAGCTGGGGTGAAAATTGATGGAAGAAACATTAACAACCTCAGATATGCAGATGACACCACTCTGATGGCCGAAAGCGAGGAGGAGCTGAGGAGCCTTCTAATCAAGGTGAAAGAAGAAAGCGCAAAAGCTGGGTTGCAGCTAAACATCAAAAAAACCAAGATTATGGCAACAAGAATGATTGACAACTGGAAAAAAGAGGGAGAAAAAGTGGAGGCCGTGACAGACTTTGTATTTCTAGGCGCAAAGATTATTGCAGACGCAGACTGTAGCCAGGAAATCAGAAGACGCTTACTTCTTGGGAGGAGAGCAATGTCCAGTCTCGATAAAATAGTAAAGAGTAGAGACATCACACTGGCAACAAAGATCCGCATAGTCAAAGCCATGGTATTCCCTGTAGTAACCTACGGATGTGAGAGCTGGACCTTAGGGAAGGCTGAGCGAAGGAAGATAGATGCTTTTGAACTGTGGTGTTGGAGGAAAGTTCTGAGAGTGCCTTGGACTGCGAGAAGATCCAACCAGTCCATCCTCCAGGAAATAAAGCTCGACTGCTCACTGGAGGGAAGGATACTAGAGACAAAGTTGAAGTACTTTGGCCACATCATGAGGAGACAGCAAAGCCTAGAGAAGACAATCATGCTGGGAAAGTGGAAGGCAGAAGGAAGAGGGGCCGACCAAGGGCAAGATGGATGGATGGCATCCTTGAAGTGACTGGACTGACCTTGAAGGAGCTGGGGGTGGTGACGGCCAACAGGGAGCTCTGGTGTGGGCTGGTCCATGAGGTCACGAAGAGTCGGAGACGACTGAACGAATGAACAACAACTTATACATATGATGCTCTGGTGTTCTTTGTGACTTTGGCCTACCCTACAGAAGCTCTAAATTCAAGCTGAAACAGATGTGTGTGTGTGGGTATGCACATTTTCAAATCACTGTCAACATATGGTAACCCCATTAATGTCGTAAGGTGTTCTAAAGCAGGAATACTCTTAGAGATGATTTTGCTGTACATTGCCTTAAACAAATTGAACAAATAAAAAAAACAACATGCTACAAACAGCATCCACATTTAACTAGAAGTAAATAAGGTTTATCCTTAAATACCTGACAGTCTGTCACATCTGGCTGTCATGGATTCTAATATCCCATTCACTGGGTTTGACATTAATAAATGACACATTGCCCTCAAAAGGTGACTATCTGATAATGTGATGCAAGCAGGAAGCTATATTTTTTAAACTAAAGAAATGAAGTCATTAGACTTGTATTTGTAACAAAGATGAGGTTCTCAATAAATGTCTTCCATTAATAGGGTTGTCAGTGCAACACAATGCTTTGTAGAGTTCCAAAGTGCTTGTCTGTTTGGCAACTGGGCAACTAAATGGCAGATGGAATTTAAATTAGGTGAATGGAAAGTGATGAAACACCAGAAGAACTAATTTGAATTTTACATGCATGCTTCTGTGTTCCAAATTAGCTGACATATCTCTGAAAATAAGATCTAGAGGTAATTGTAGACAGTTCAATTAAGATGTCTGCAGAATTTTCAGTTGCAGTCAAAGGCTAATAGGATTCTGTGTTGCAGCTGACACCCTCTTATTTTTCCAATGTATGGAAGAGGCTTGCATTGTCAACACTCCTCTTTCTGTTTAATAACCATATTATGAAGGTTTTAGATCAATCAGTAGTAATTGCATACTTTAGATACTGCATCATCTTACACCATGAAAGAGTGTAACATGCCTTGAAAAGGGAACTGAGCTTTGACATACGATGGCAACAGAAGAAAAGAAGAGACTAATGTTTAACTGTTATAAAGTTTGCTTCCATTTCTATGGGCTGCACACACGTACTCGGAAACCATACCTTGAAGCAATTTGATACATTGGACATTGCAAGTGAGCCACAGCTATGAAGTCCTGCTGCAGCTGCCATTATTCCAGAGGGAGATCACTTAGGAGATTGGAGTCATCAACAGACTGAAGCCACCCAGCTCTCAGTTTCATTAACTTCTTATCAGGACCCAGCTGCTCAGTCCTAAACAAAAGTGTCTAGAGTATTGGTGAGTGGGATTAAACAAAGAGAAATTAAATCCAGAAAAGAAACAGGCTCATCATCACTATCATGCTTCCTGCTCCTGTCTATGTGTGGGAAAAGAGGAGCATGCACTACTAGGAACTGTACTCTAGTCTGTATTATTGAAAATAATTGGTAAAAGCTAGTCCAAAAACCTGTGGATTGGAGTAGCTGGGGAGAGAGACAATGTCATTGAATACTGATTGAGGGTTGTTCATAGAATCATAGAATCATAGAATCAAAGAGTTGGAAGAGACCTCACGGGCCATCCAGTCCAACCCCCTGCCAAGAAGCAGGAATATTGCATTCAAATCACCCCTGACAGATGGCCATCCAGCCTCTGCTTAAAAGCCTCCAAAGAAGGAGCCTCCACCACACTCCGGGGCAGAGAGTTCCACTGCTGAACGGCTCTCACAGTCAGGAAGTTCTTCCTCATGTTCAGATGGAATCTCCTCTCTTGTAGTTTGAAGCCATTGTTCCGCGTCCTAGTCTCCAGGGAAGCAGAAAACAAGCTTGCTCCCTCCTCCCTGTGGCTTCCTCTCACATATTTATACATGGCTATCATATCCCCTCTCATCCTTCTCTTCTTCAGGCTAAACATGCCCAGCTCCTTAAGCCGCTCCTCATAGGGCTTGAGGAGCTGGGCATGCTATATTTATTAATGCACCCCCCCCCCCATCCCAGATTGGCACCAGGTGCAGCTCACAACTTAAAAAGCAATATAAACATACAAAAAGTAAATATTAAAATAGAATTAAACTATGGTATATACTCATACATATACCATCTTCAAGTATGAGCCAAGGGCAGGTTTTGGGAGAAAACTGTAGATTTTGACATGACCTGTAGATACATTGTAGTTCATTCTGTGGAGAGGAGGAAGTACCAGTACTGACCGAGGGGCAAGCTGTCCCTGACCACTGCCACCATTTCTCCAGCCTGGCATTTAAAAAGGCCAGAAGTGGTGTCACACTGGAGAGAGTAGAAGAGGTCAGTGCTTCTTTTAGTTTTACAAGATACACTACTCAGAGAAGGGGATGATTTCTTATTTTGTCAGAGTTAAGGTTCAGTGCTTACATTGACTCATGGATAAATCAAGGTAGATTTTTGGAATGATTTTTTGACTAAAATGTCTAGGCTTTTAAATGAGCATATAGAATATTTACAATTATTAAAAGAACTAAATTAAAACAATTAAATTAAAAATAAACAAATAAAAACTGTTAACAACAGTTCAGCTTAAAACAATGCATCAACTCCTCGCACTTTGGATTTTAAAAGTTCTGTTTTAAAAGCCTACCTGAATAAAAAGGCTTCAATCTGCCACCAGAAGGGCAAAAAGGAGGGTGCCATGACATTCTGGCCTCCCTGGGAAGGGAGATCAAAGGCAGAGAAAGTGTATGATGATAGAAAGCACAAAATGATATTTTAGGTATTTAGGGCATTGTGTAGCCCCAGCCACTCATACAAAATTCTGCCTGAAAAGTGAACTGCTCTTCCATTTCTCTCATGTGTTCTGATTGTTGTAAAACCTTCTGGCTTATTTCTTGAACTTACAAGATACAATAGTCCTTTAGGACACTGTAAAGACTAGCTGGATCGGTTTTTCTTCCTTCATGCTTCTTACTAAACTAAGGAGACTTATTTGTTTGTTTCAAGGTTGTACAGATCTTACAATGTGGGTGAAACAGGAGACTCCCTCCCCCCCAACCCCCAGCAGCTCTTCTGAAGCACCATGAAAAAGCTTGGATATAGTGTAAAAGAAAACCACCTTTCCCACTTCCACTGGATGCTGCTGTTCTGCCAGTAGAAATCCAGTACTTGCCATTGCCTTCTATCAATTAAACTCCCCTCCCACCAGAACACACACACACACACTTCCCATTTACAGTGCAACAAATAGTGGCTGGAATTGTAAAGTGGCATTTTTAATTTTAAAAATCTGTTTGCAAGAAAAAAAATTTAAAAAGAAGCTGGTGTCTCATACTGACTCGCTGCCTATCCTACTAATCACTCTGTATCCCCATTCTGCTAATTTAATCTCAAAATGTATTGTCTTAAGATTCATCCAATGACCAGGATGAAGACTCTGAACAGTTCTGTTTGATGGGCAGCCAGGTGGATGCCTCTTTCCCACAGAATAAACTAAAGTGAGCTCAGATTTGAACTTGGTTGGATTTGCTTTGATTGGCCGGCCACCTATGGTCTATCTTTCATTCAATCTGTTTTCAGAGCTTTCAGATCCAAGGAGTGAGGTAGGTTTCATCAAATAGGAGACTTTGAAGTGACTGTGCAAACTGCTTGAATAATCTCCACATCCTAATGATTGACCCACAGTGACAGGAACACCAACCCAGTCAGCAAGAAACCCTCAGGGATCTCTTGGGATTACTTCCAGTTCAATCAATCTCTGAGGGTAAATCATTCTAAACAAGTTGGTGTCCAATGATAATTCTAAGGGGATTAAATAGAACAGTATAACTTTGCTAACACTACACAGATCAAGAATAGAACATTTATCACAGAGGGTATTAACCTCCTACTTTAATAATAACTTCCTGGTGAGTATATTCTAATAAAAGATGCTGCATTGTGCTTTAATTTTCCTCAACCCTTGCTTTTTGAATATGTGAAGAGGGGGGAGACAGTGAAATTAGCGGAAATCAAACTTGAGGCCCCAAAGGATGCCCCATTCTGTGAGACTTATAAGAGATTTTTGAAGTTGACAGCCATAAGAAATCACTAAGCTAAGAGTTTAGGAAGACTTAAAAGGAACTGCATACATTTACAGCCATGACCTCGCTAGCTGTTCAACCACCAAGCTACAAAAAAGGTAGATTAGAAACCTATTGTGTGTAAGAAAGAGAATAATTTTTGAGAGCATGAATGTATCTTCAGGCTGGTTTGAAGTGGCTATGAACTTGGCTCCAATAAAGCTTTGCACTTGAGGCTAAAAGGCAACACATAACAAATGAAGTGGTAAGGATTCCCCTCCTCTTTTTAACTTACAAATGTCCTTTCTTTTCGCCATCTGACTATTTCTGTTTGTTGTCATACATTTGGATTTTATGGAATGTTTTCTATCTTGGCTGTGGTATCTTAATTTTTATTTTCATGCATGAATTCCTATCAAGGAGATGGGATATACCCCTCCACACACACACAAGTATATGATAAAACCACTATTTCTTTCTAGTCATGTTATTCTTGTGTGCTGATACTGATTTACATTTTTTAAAATGTTCTCACTGCTTCTATCAGTCCAAAATCTAACTTTTGAGTTGAGATGATTTAGGCTAGTAAGACACTCTACCAAGTATTCCATAAAATCCTATGATGGTGTTCTTATGCATATGACTGAGAGAGCATACATTTCTGTGGTTACATTTTCTGCATTTTGTAGAAATAAGGATCTGCACAAAACTCAAAGCTGGGAACAAACTGACGATTTTCCTCCCTCTAAATCAAAGCACGCATAACCAACAAGTACAGCAAGACAGATTAGATGATAGAAATCGCATACATAGTTTCTATTTACAAAATAATACAAAAATACAATGCAATAGTTACAATATGTTCCAATTTTAGTCATTTTACAAAAACACATCCTCTCACCCAAAAAAACCCTTGAAGTTTTTATTTATTTATTTTTTAAGAAATGGTCCCAAAATTTGTTGTGTTGCAGAAAAAAAATATAGCAAAGAGATGACATTGTAATTTTTATTATATTTACATTTGTATTTTACTGCTTTTATAAATGTGTGTTTTTGCATACCAGGAAAACAATCTACTAAATTTTGGTGAAGAATCTTGCATGTGTGACCTTTTTCCTTTCTTATGTATTGAACTCATGGTAAATATAAAAGAAGTGTTAACTACTTGTCATGGATTAGAACAGTTAGGGGGAAGTCATCAGTAGAAAGTCTGGAACTGTACAAACCAGTGCTTCCCAAAGTGGGCAATATTGCCCCGGGGTCACTGGAATGATCTATGGGGGGTAGTGGTATCCTGGGGTGCCATTGGAAGGCACTGAATAAAAATAGGCAGGTGATGCAAACATAAAAAAAGAAGGCAAGAACATTTTAAAAACCCATGTTGTAGTAGCCTGGCAGGATTCTGAGTGTGTAGATAAGGCGGAAGGGGATGTTGGGAGAGATGCTGAGGGCCCAGAGGAGAATAGAAGTGGCTCAAAGGGAGTTGTTTTAGAATCTTCTCCTGGTAGTTCCCAGGAGTCTGGAGACAGCAGGTTCTGTTCCTATGGAGACTGGTGACAACTGCAGGCTGAGGGAAATGTGGGAGACAAATGCTTATCCAGGTCAAAGAGATTGGAGTTATGGAGACAGGGCATGTAAATAAGGCAGAATCATTTTTCCCAGATACTTTGAGGTAAGGAGAAAAACAACAGCTGCATGAGGCATGTGGTGATATGAGTTTTGGGGGCTTTTAAAGGTGGTTCTTGCTCCTACAATCCTTGTGAGAGCAATGCTGTATTCAAGTGAAAAGCTCTCAGTTTCCTGGGCCTGGAATTCATGTATTCAAGTTTCCAAGCTGTTCCTGCATCCTGGTCTTATGAGGCATAGTTTTCCTGCCTTGGATTAACGTTACCTTGTTTTGGTAATTTTCGGTTGAATTACTTTAAATACTTCTTTGTATGGATTTTTGGACTCTTGGCTTTTATGGAAATAACCTTTTAAACTTTGTCTTTTTATATTTGCTTGCTTTTCATATATTCAGCTTTTATTATACACTGCTTTTAATAAACTCTTACATTGGATCACCCAGACAGTGTGTAGTTTGTGGTGGAAAGAGACTTCAGGGCCGTAGTGCAACAACTCATTCATACAAATTTCATCTGTTGTTTAGTGATTACTTTATTTTCCAAATGAAGACAAAAACTGCAGTAGTCAAGTCCACCAGCAGGTCTTAACAAGCAAATGTTGGCAGGTGAATGTGTCATGCATTTGTGGGTAGTCCAGCACACACTGGCAGAAGTATGTGTGTGCTGGATTTCACAACTGATGAGAAGTTGCTTACTATATGGTACTATAACTAGGTGACATGTATAAAATCTAATTTGGATTCTTTCTGAACTGTGTGACAAGTGGTTAATAAAAGTACAAGTGCAATAAGTATTTAAAAATTTTAATTCATGCTGCTGTCAAAAATAGAGATGAACATTAATAAATCTAAAGGAGTGCACTAGATACATCCCACTCATTGGGATTTTTAAACATTACTTGTAATTTTTATTTTAATATTATCCTTTTTTATCTCAGGTTTCTCTGCATAATGTGAATGTAACTATAGTTGATTTCAATAAATAATGTTATAGTTTCAAGCTCTAGTTTGTCTTTTTTACAACACCTTGCTTTATTACATTGTAGGACAGAGGTAGGTATATTGATGCATAAAGGTATGCAAATGTCACCACTTATGCCAATTGTGTTGCTCTTAACAACTTATCAACTACCTATACAAGTGCACTTTACGATCCTTGGCATAGTGAAAGGAACAGGATGTATTAAGGGGCGGGAAGGCCGGGATCTAGCTATGTGTAATCATAACAATATTTGTTATCAAATGCTAACAGTTGGATCAACAACAGAGGAGAATGGAGGGAACTTTCCCGGGGGTGGTGGTTCCGTGGGTGGGGGGGCTGCCATAGAGGTGGTGACAGGTAGAGGGAGATACGGGAAAGGGAGAACAAAAGATCCATTTTGGCCCAAAATTTATAACAATAAATTGGCAAACCCAAGCAATCTTAGATATAAACAAATTCGGCCCAAAATTCATAATAGAAAATTGGCAATTCCAAAGATCACTCAATTCACATCTCAACAACCCATTCGGCCCGAAATTAACAATGACTTATTGACAATTCCAAAACACTCTCCTGACAAGATACAGCTGAGGTGCCAGGTTGGTGGCCCCTCCAGGCTAAAGGTGGTGCTGCTCAATGCCAGGTCAGTAAATGGGAAAACTTCCATTATTCAAGATCTAATCCTGGAAGAACAAGCTGACCTGGCTTGTATAACGGAGACCTGGTTGGACGAGGGGGGAGGGATAAATCTCTCCCAACTCTGTCCGCCAGGCTACTCCGTTCAGCACCAACCAAGGCTTGGAGGGCGGGGAGGCGGAGTCGCAGTGGTCTATAAGGTTTGTATTCCCCTGATCAGGTGCCCCATCCCACAGTCATCTTCTTTTGAGTGTGCCGGCTTTAGGATAGGTGACCGGGACAGGATAGGGATTCTGTTGGTGTACCGACCACCCCGCTGCACAACAGTCTCCTTACCTGAGCTAGTGGGAGTGGTCTCGGACTTGGCATTGAGCTTCCAATGGCTTATAGTCTTGAGGGACTTCAATGTCCATGCCGAGACCTCTCTTACGGGTGCAGCTCAGGACTTCATGGCCGCCATGGCAACCATGGGCCTGTCCCAATTAGTATCTGGTCCCACCCATAGTGTCGGGCACACACTGGATTTGGTCTTTTCTCAAGGATGGGGTGAAAGTGAAGGGGTGGAGGAGCTGACCATCGCTCCATTGCCATGGACCGATCACCACCTGATCAGGTTTAGACTCACTGCGCCTCCTAACCTCCGCAGGGGTGGTGGACCTATTAGAATTGGTCCGCCCCAGGAGGCTTATGGAGCCAAAAGGCTTCCTGACGGCTCTTGGGGAATTCTCCACCTTCTTGGCTGGCAACTCTGTCGATGTCTTGGTCTCTCGCTGGGATAGGGAAATGACCAGGGCAATCGACACAATCGCTCCGGAACGCCCCCTCTCAAGTAACCGAGCTAAACCTGATCCTTGGTTTACCAAGGAGCTGGCAGCGATGAAGCGAAAGAAGAGGAGGCTGGAGTGCGTGTGGCGCCAGAACCCCACCAACCCTGCCCAAACACACCTGAATGCCTTCCTAAGGTCCTATGGTGTGGCAATTGCGGCGGCACAGAAAACATTTCTTGCCGCCAACATTGCATCTGCGAAGAACCGTCCAGATGAGCTGTTCCGAGTTGTCAGGGGTCTGTTAAATCCGCCGAAAAGCGAGGCCCCTGATAACACGGTAGCTCGCTGTGAAGCATTTGCTCGATTCTTCGCGGATAAAATTGGGCGGATTCGGTTGGGCTTTGACGCCATATTAACGGCAGTCTCTGGGGATGTAACGAGAGCATCTGCTTGTCCAGTTTTGTTGGATTCATTTCAATTAGTTCAGCTTGAGGATGTGGACAGGATCCTTGGAGAGGTGCGACCCACCACATGCATCCTAGACCCCTGCCCTTCCTGGCTGATCAAGGAAGCCAGAGGGGGTTTGGCAGGGTGGGTGAAGGTGATGGTTAATACCTCCTTACAGAAAGGAGAGTTTCCAGCGAGCTTAAAGCAAGCTATTATAAAACCGCTGTTGAAGAAACCATCACTGGATCCCACCCAATTCGACAACTATCGGCCAGTTTCCAATCTCCCCTATTTGGGCAAAGTCATGGAACGTGTGGTGGCAACACAACTCCAGGGGTTTCTGGTAGACACTGATTATCTAGATCCGGCACAGTCTGGCTTTAGGCCGGGACATGGTACTGAGACAGCCTTGGTCGCCTTGGTAGATGATCTGCGCAGGGAACTAGACAGGGGGAGTGTGTCCCTGTTGGTTCTGCTGGACCTCTCAGCGGCCTTCGATACCGTCGATCACGGTATCCTTCTGGGACGCCTCATGGACATGGGGCTCGGGGGCACTGCTCTGTGGTGGCTCCGATCCTTCCTTGAGGGTCGGTCTCAGAAGGTGTTATTGGGTGACACCTGTTCGGCCCCACAACCGTTGTTGTGTGGAGTCCCACAGGGTTCAATTCTGTCCCCGATGTTATTCAACATCTACATGAAGCCGCTGGGGGAGATCATTCGGAGTTTCGGAATGAGATGTTATCTCTACGCAGATGATGTCCAAATCTGTCACTCCTTCTCACCTGTCACCAAGGAGGCTGTCCAGACCTTGAATCGGTGCTTGGCTGCTGTGTCGGACTGCATGAGAGCTAACAAATTGAAATTGAATCCAAACAAGACAGAGGTCCTACTGGTCAATCGTAAGGCCGAACAGGGTATAGGGTTACAGCCTGTGTTAGACGGGGTTACACTCCCCCTGAAGACGCAGGTTCGCAGCTTTGGAGTGATCCTGGACTCATCACTGAGCCTGGAACCCCAGGTCTCAGCGGTGGCCGGGAGAGCTTTCGCACAATTAAAACTTGTGCGCCAGCTGCGCCCGTACCTTGGGAAGTCGGATCTGGCCACGGTGGTCCACGCTCTTGTCACATCCCGTTTGGATTACTGCAACGCACTCTACGTGGGGTTGCCTTTGAAGACTGCTCGGAAACTTCAACTAGTCCAACGGGAGGCAGCCAGATTGCTCACCGGAGCGGCATACAGGGAGCATACCACCCCCCTGTTATGCCAGCTCCACTGGCTGCCGATCCAATTCCGAGCACAATTCAAGGTGCTGGTTTTGACCTACAAAACCCTATACGGTTCCGGCCCAGTGTATCTGTCCGAACGGATCTCCCTCTACGTCCCACCTCGGAGTCTAAGATCTTCTGGGGAGGCCCTGCTCTCGACCCCGCCTTTATCACAAGTGAGACTGGCGGGGACGAGGAGCAGGGCCTTCTCAGTGGTGGCCCCCCGCCTGTGGAACTCACTCCCCGGGGAGATCAGATCAGCGACCTCCTTCCTCTCATTCAGGAAAAAGCTGAAAACTTGGATGTGGGACCAGGCTTTCAGAAACTCTGGCAGCTAAAAAAGAAAGACCATAATGATGGGCAAATAATGAAGAAATCTATTGGACCTATGGAATGCGAAACACTGACCATGAGACTGTTTATTGTTGTGCTATGGTGCTATATATTGATGTTTTTAATCTGTTAATTGTTTAATTATTGTAATTGTTTTTTATATTTGCATGTATTTGGATAAGGGCATCGAATTGTGCCTTCTTTTTGTAAGCCGCCCTGAGTCCCCCCTCGGGGGTGAGAAGGGCGGGGTATAAGTAGCAGAAATAAATAAATTAAATAAATAAATAAATTTCTCACTGTACCTTTCTGTTTGTTTGCTTAAGGTAAATAGTTGCATGGAATGGGGGGGGGGGCACTGGATTATTTTTATTAATGGGGGTCAGCAGGCCAGATATGTTTGGCCCAAACTATAAATCTTTCTTCCAGTTAGTCAACTTCTCACCAGTTTTGAAATCTTGTCATGTTTTTCACACATACTGCCTCAATAGCAGTATGTGTGAAAAAGATCTTGTAGTCCTCATGACAACAAGTTAAACATGAGCCAACAATGTCATGCAGTGGCTAAAAAAGTCAATGGGATTTTGGCCTGCATAAATAGGAGTATAGTGTCTAGATCCAGGGAAATCATGCTATTCCTCTATTCTACCTTGGTCAGACCACACCTGGAATACTGTTAATTCTGGGCACTTCGATTGAAGGGAAATGTTGACAAGGTGGAATGTTCCCAAGAGGAATGACTAAAATGATCAAGAGTCTGGAGAACAAATGCTATGAGAAGCAGCATAAAGAGCTGAGCATGTTTAGCCTGAAGAAGATAAGGCTGAGAGGAGACATGATGGCCATGTATAAATATTTGAGGGAAGCCATAGGGAGGAGGGAGCAAGCTTGTTTTCTGCTGCCCTGGAGACTAGAACTCAGAGCAATGGCTTCAAACTACAGGAAAGGAGATTCCACCTGAAAATTAGGAAGAACTTCCTGACTGTGAAAGCTGTTCAGCAGTGGACTCTCTGCCTCAGAGTGTGGTGGAGGCTCCTTCTTTGGAGGGTTTTAATCAGTGGCTGGATGGCCATCTGTCAGGGGTGCTTTGAATGCGATTTTCCTGCTTCTTGGCAGGGGGTTGGACTGGATGTCCCATGAGGTCTCTCTCAACTCTATTATTCTATGATTCTATAATGGCAGACAGGAAAACATTTTCTCATTTCATTTAAATTTACCTTCTCATATATATAGGGAGAGGGGGGGAGGGGGGGAGGTCTCTGTGTGCTATACTATTAAGTTGCATAGGTTCAGACAAGTTGTTTACTGTTCTAATGAAGTACTCCATAACTACCAATGAAATAATTTGCCATGTGTTTAAAGCTGCTCTTTCGATGAACTCTTAAATATATTGCATGTGTGGGACAACAGTCTACACATGCCGAAAAATCCATCACATTCTGCACAGGTGCACCATTGTTATTAATGTTGTTCAGTAGAAAACTTCTCATACCTTCTCATTTAACATTGTTCATTATTTTGATAATGAATTGTGACTAATTGCTCTTTTGTGACCCTGTTCTGTCATGTCTGACATCGAACAACATGTAGGACAAGTAACATTAGATAAAGGCAACAAAACAACCAAAAGGCAGAAATCAAGTGTGTAATCTGTTTGACAGGGGGAAAAAAACTTCAAAAACATGCAAAATGTAACAGAAGAAAATAGCTGGAAAAGGAGAAGATGAAATAAATTTGTTGATGATTTGATATAGAACCAACAGAGTTAGAGGACACACTATGAAATATCTCAGAGTAATCACCATTGATGTGCCTACTGGAAAGATATACAAATACATAATTGCTGAAAACAGGTTGAACATATTGTTCAAAATGGATTAAAAATACACATTGAACCTGATGCACTTTTCTTTAGGTCCAATGATCTTTGAGTTACATATCTCTGTTTAAGATATACATGAAACCACTGGGAGAGGTCATCTGGAGATTTGGGGTTCAGTGTCACCTAGGGTACTCCAGGTTCTGGAGTACTCCAGGTTCGGCAACTCCCTTCCACAAGATGCTCAGTGCCCCCCCCCCCCGCCCCATCTGCTTTCTTTCTGGGGTACCTTAAGACTTTATTATGTATAAGTATACTGACCTGGTCTTTATTACAGAGACCTGGCTGGATGAGACTGAGTGGTTTATCTTTCTCAGCTCTGCCCATCAGGATTCGCTGTGCAGAAGCAGGTGAGGCCTGAGGGGCAGGGAGGTGGAGTCACAGTGGTCTATCATGATTCCATCCCCCTGACCAGGTTTCTCATCCCACAGTCAACAGCATTCAAGTGTACTTACCTAAAGGTGGGTGACTGGGACAGAATAGGGATTCTGTCCGGTGTACTGCCCACCCCACTGCTCAACAGCCCCCCTTCCTGAGGTAGCCAGGGTGGTCTCAGGGATTTCTACATCCATGCCGATAATGCCCTGTCAGGAATGGCTCAGGACTTCATGGCCTCCATGACAACCATGGGTCTGTCCCAGGTGGTGTCTTGCCCTACCCATGCTGCAGGACACACTTTGGACCTTGTTTTCTGTGCAGAATGGGCTGGTGGTGGTGGTGGTATGGAGGAACTTGTCACAGTTCTGTTATCATGGACCAAACACTAGCTGATCAGGTTTAGACTCATTAGACCTACCAACCCCTGCAGGGGTGAGGGACTGATTCACATGGTTCACTCCAGAAGGCTTATAGATCTGAATGGATTCCTGATTGCTCTTGGGGATTTTCCTGTCACCTCAGCAAGAGATTCGGTTGAAGCTCTGGCTGATCTCTGGAATGGGGAAATGACCAGGATCGAGGACACAATCCCTCCTGAACACCCCCTCTCATGGAGCAGAGCAAATCCAGCCCCTTTGTTTTCCAAGAGTTGGTGGCAATGGAGCAAGTGAGACGGAGACTAGAGCGATGTTGGCCGAGAGCTCTAAGCAAATCTGAGCAAGCACGGGTTAGAGCATATTTGAAAGCCTACTCCAAGGCAATGGTTGTAGTTGCTGGGATTTATAGTTGACCTACAATCAAAGAGCCTTCTGAACTCCCCCAATGATGGAATTGAACCAGACTTGGCACACAGAACTCCCATGACTAACAGAAAATACTGGAAGGGTTTGGTGGGCATTGACCTTGAGTTTGGGAGTTGTAGTTCACCTATATCCAGAGAGCATTGTGGCCCCAAACAATGATGGATCTGGACCAAACTTGGTATTAATACTCAATATGCACAAATGTGAACACTTGTGGAGTTTGGGGGGAAACAGACATTGACATTTGGGAGTTGTCGTTTCTGGGATTGATAGTTCACCTACAAGAGCCTTCTGAACCCCACCAATGATAGAATTGGGTCAAACCTCCCACACAGAACCCCTATGTCCAGCTTAAAACACTGTGTTTTCTGATGGTTTTTGGTGACCACTCTGACACCCCCCCATAACCAGGTTGAGAAAAGCTGCCCTAGACAGTTCAAGACCTGAAGTGATTCAGGCTGACCTTTTGGTTCACTCAGCCCGAGATCATGCCATCATGGTGGCCACTCCTGAAAGAAACAGCAGAGGTGACACCTTAAAGGGGTGATGACCCTCTGGCAACATTCCAGGTAAAGAGCATTTCATTGCCCGCCTTATATCAACTCGTGATTCTAACGTACAGCCTAATTTTGGAGACATAATTTAGCCAAAAATGTAAGCATTCGTTTGGAGTAAATACGATAACATTGTTATTTCTATCTGCTTCACACATATGTAGTTTCTTGAATATAAGTCATTTTTCTTAAGTATTTCTACAGCAATATGACTCAGAACAAGAATAGGTAATGTGCCTATATATATATATATATATATATATATATATATATATATATATTCAGTGAGATTTGGCACTGTAATAAATGAAAAGTTCTTGGTCACAACATAATAGTCAGAATAGCTAAATGGCAGAATTGTATGATCCCAGTGTTCACAATACAAGACAGAAGTGTTCCTTTACAGTGTTAACACTTAAAGAAGCATGTGAAATACATTACATTAATGTATATAAATATTTGTTCCTGAACTTTTGAAGATTCTTATTTTTAGCCAGTCTAAATTACTTTCTTTTGAAATACATTCTGTTAGTTTCCAGAAATGAATGCTTCATTCATGTCCCTCCTAAACAACGGAATTCTGATTTTTCACACCACAAAAATGAAAATATAGTTCAGAACAATTTCATTCTGTCCTTCTCTATATGTTTTCAATCCTTTCCCAAAGACATGAACTTGAATAAATGCTTCCCCTCCTACTCTTTTGTTATTTACTTTCTTCTTTTTTAAGAAAAAGGAACTCCCTGCCTCTCTATTATGCATATTTTCCACACAATATTTAAAGACTCTTTACAAACATTATCACTTGTTCACTAGCTGCAGAAGGTAGGCAAGCAATGAGAATGTACTTCATTACTGATTACGGCTGAGTAGGATCATAAAGTCTTGCCCCAAAGAAGAACAAAATCCTGTGACTTGCATCACTATGTGACAAATACTGTTTCACCACATACAGTACGGCAATCACAACAGATGGTCTCTGCCATGGAAGAGTGCATTATTAAAATATTCTCAATGAAACACCATGGAAAGAACTGCAGAATTCTAAAAAGTTAAGTTACTGCAGGAAAATGCTAAAAGTTTGAAATGGGCCAGAAGCAGAATGACCAGATCAGCAGTATCCCAAACTTTGAGATTTCTGGTTCAAAACAAGAAACCTATGGACTTTTAGGGGGAGAAACGCAGGGCTAGAAGAAACTTCTTATTCTATGGTCTGAAACATCTTTCCTTCCAAAGGAAATGATAAACATACACATACCCCTAGTTGAGCAGCTAGTTTGTCCCTCCCTTGTTGCTTTATGCTGGATATCTGCTCTTCCCCATTTACAAGAACACCACATATAGATTCACTGGAAATGTCATCTCTCTGCAGTATGAAAAAGGCAAATACCATGCTAGAGATAATTAAAGCAGGAAGATTGAAAATAACACGATCTTCGTCATAAGGCCTTTGTGGAAATCTGTTATGGCCATTTCTGGAAAGTTATGCATACCATTCTGATTACTCTAAGAACACTTGATGCTAGATTTGCTATTTTGGCTGTAGAACATGGATGTAAATGGCAGTTGCAGATAACAACTAACCAAGTGAAACAAGAACAGTTAGGACAATCCTGGTTTGATCAACACAGATCAGAGAGTAAGAACCACATATGGAGAAAAAATGACTTCTTTTGCAAATAAATAAATAAATCCTATATTCCATATAAGCCAGTGGTTCTCAACCTGTGGGTCCCCAGATGTTTTTGGCCTTCAACTCCCAGAAATCCTAACAGCTAGTAAACTGGCTGGGATTTCTGGGAGTTGTAGGCCAAAAACATCTGGGGACCCCAGGTTGAGAACCACTGATATAAACAATTAGAGGCTTCTAATTTCTGCTCTCTGGGGTTGTACTATTTTTAAACTGAAGTAAATTGGTTTTCACAAAATGGGAAATTAATTAATTAATTAATTAATTAACATGGCTATCAATCTGATGTTTATAAGCAAATGTCCACTGATCAAGCCGAGGTGGCCATTTTATTTTGGGGTTAAATAGTTTACTGATTGCAAGCTGCAGCCAATAGATTCAAGTTTTTTCCCTGTTGGGTAGATTAAATGGAATGCAGGCAGCTTTCACTTCAGTGGAATAACGTTTTCTCCCTCTAGGTACTGTATAATAAAGAAGTAACATATGTTCAGGAATAAGCTACAAAATCTGTAAACAATGCATTAGAAAGCATTAGTGGAAGATACCTTTTTAAAAGTGCAAGGGAGATCAAGCATAAGCAAACCTTACTAAGTTATATTTTCAAATAATTCCTTCCTTTTTGTGGCAGTGGGTGCAAAGGAAGCGTATGAAAATAGCATAAATCATAGAGGTGCACCTATATAAATAATCTTAACTAAACTCAACTAAGAATATAGGAAGAGTTTGGGAATTATGATGAACAAAGTGTTAAGGTGTTGTTCTCATTTTCTGCTCAGTTGCCACAAGCTGACTTGTTTACTTTCATAAGCTCTGTGATTGAGAACTAAAAGGAGATTCCTCCAAAAGTTATTACCCTATTGGATGTTACAACTGTCAGTCAAAAAAACATACTTTCTTTTTTGGTGGACCCCTCTGATATGTCTGCGTCACCTTCTTTCTACAAAGTGGGATTACTTTGCAGCTGATGATTTTGATATCAGAGATACAGAGCATGGTATAGTAAATATTGGACCCCAACTCTCGGGACTAGGGTTTAAGGCCCTGTTCAGCCATGGGAACCCACTGGATGACCCTGGGTAAATTACACTCTCTCAATCATAGAGGAAGGCAAAGGCAAAAATTCCCACCAGCAAAACCCTGGTGGGATGTGTCTACTGTAAGTCAGAAAGACTCGAAGGCATACATATACTGTGTTTTTGGATGACTTTTTGAAAGAGCTCTTCAAGGCATTGAAACTTATTCTAATAAGTTCTGCAACTTAGATTTGTTGTTAATTCGTTCAGTCATTTCTGACTCTTCGTGACTTCATGGACCAGTCCACGCCAGAGCTCCCTGTCGGCCGTGACCACCCCCAGTTCCTTCAAGGTCAATCCAGTCACTTCAAGGATATCATCCATCCACCTTGCCCTTCATCCACCCCTCTTCCTTTTTCCTTCCATTTTCCCTAGCATCATTGTCTTCTCTAAGCTTTCCTTTCTTCTCATGATGTGGCCAAAGTACTCCATCTTGGCCTCTACTATTCTTCCCTACAATGAGCAGTCAGGCTTTATTTCTTGAAGTATGGACAGGTTGGATCTTCTCGCTGTCCAAGGCACTCTCAGAACTTTCCTCCAGCACCACAGTTCAAAAGCATCTGTCTTCCTTCGCTCAGCCTTTCCTATGATCCAGCTCTCACATCTGTAGGTGACTTAGATAGTTGCTTTAAAATTTAAAATAAAATGCATAGTAGGTTCACTATTCCCCTGAAATCAGAATCACCTGTCACTATGGGTGATCTCAGAAGTTTCAGAATTAGTTTGGTTTTCTTCTGCTTACTTTGGAAAAATATCACTTTCCCTAAGGCAGTCTGCCTTTGAGGAGTTTTCTTTTTCTGAAGAGGATGCACATCCTTAAGTAATAGCATTAAATAGGTCAGATATCAGCCAGCACACCAACGCCTTAAATCAAGAAATGGTTTTCTAACATCTACAGAGATTCTCACAGGAACACCTCAGCAAGTGAGAGTCCAAAAGTGGCAGGGTAAAACCCAGAACCTCAATCCATGGCTGACACCAAATGAGAGACTCCCTTCTGGGCACACAGAAGACTGGACAACTTGGAAGGCACTGAACAGACTGCACTCTGACACCACGAGATGCAGAGCTAACCTTAAGAAATGAAACACAAAGTGGAGTCCATTGCATGTGAGTGAAGAGAAGAATAAACCACAGGCCACCTATTACAATGCAATCTGAGCCCTGACACATGAACAATGGAGGACCTTCTTATAGCAGCACCAGAGGCACTCGAGGTGGCCAGCTACTGGTTAAAGGACATTTAATATAATGCCAAGTTTCTAAACTTTGTATTTTTAAAATACATGACAGCTGTACCCTTGGTTCACTCCTGATATGATAAATAAATAATTACATTGATTGTTAGTATTCATATTTGGGTTGTTGTAGGTTTTTTCGGGCTATATGGCCATGGTCTAGAGGCATTCTCGCCTGACGTTTCACCTGCATCTATGGCAAGCATCCTCAGAGGTAGTGAGGTGTATTCATATTTGTTTCATTATCATTATTATGGATTTATTTCATGAAATAATAACTTTTTATAATGTCACTCCTCACTGGAAAAATAATACGGTACTTTGCCCTTCACATTGTTTGCTTTTCTGAATTCTCTGGAAGCCTGGACAAAGTTGTATGTGAATGCAAACAAAATTCTGCGCTCTGGAGTACAAAGAACAAGCTCAGGGATGGGAGTATTCATTTGATGATGAACTCTCCTTTTCATTTTTTTTTACAATTGCTTTTTTTCTAATAAAATACAATCTCATCTTGCCTGGTGAGTTAATAAAAAACCTTTGCTGTAATCAGAGCCTGTTGTTGGAATGGAAATCATCCAGTTGCTATTAGTACTTTCAGTAATAAATTCAGAAGCTAACATTTGAATGATGCTCTAATAATTAAATGAATTAAGATAGTTTGCATACTTTGCATTTCCTTGTGTGTGCAAATTATCAGCATTATGTTGGCTGTTTCTCTCTGCTAAAGAGGTTTTCCAAGTTCCACACTTTTCTATTTTTCCATTTATTTGTAGGAATGGATAATAGAAGTTGCCTCCCAACCCCCGAAATAATGAGACACAACAAGGTATAATTGGGTTAAATTAAGGGCAACTTTATTGAATTGTTACCTATTTAACTTTTATTTATTTATTTATTTAGAAGTTTTGTATACCGGTCTTCTCACCTCCATCGAGGGACTCAGGCCGGTTTCCAACATCAATATTACAAACAATCATTAAAAACATCGTATTCCAAATTACATTAAGACATTAAAAAGCAAAATACAGTCATATAATTACAATGGTCAGTCGTCATCATCATGACTTTTAACTTTATCTGACTAATGTGTATATAGAACTTGGTGTCCTTAACCGGCCTACCCCTCGACTGTTTTGGGCAAAAACACCTGGGTCTCCTGGTAATTTAAACCCAGGCAACCTCTAAGGGAAAAGTGTGGAGAAGTCTCCCTCAAGTTTATTGAGGCCCGACTCTCCCCCTTTTAAGGCCATTTGATTTCTCCTCACCTTGAACAAAGGTGAACAGGTGAGTGATTTGGTTAAAGGCCTTCACCCCTTAAGGGGGTTCCTTGGGTTTCACCAACTCTTTTCCCTATCTATTTTTGCTACACCTATTTATAACCACCAGGCCATCTAGCCCCTAAACAGTATAGGGTAGGCGAAAAAACCTTCCTGCAACATAGGAGGAAAAATTCCTACCCGGCCCCAACTGGCAACCAATGATTATACTGTTGAATGGGAGGCCATGGTGGGTTGACGCTCTGAAGCTGAATGAGGGAGGAAGGCAGGCCGAACAGGGAGGTTGGCTTCTCCCACTCTTCAGGAAGGTTCCAAAGAAACCTTCCATCTCTGGCTTCAGTGGTGGAGGCAAATTGCTCTCCTCCCCACTGCGCAGGAATGGAAAGCCCCCTACATGAGTAGGAATGATGAGTGTCTCAAAATCTTTTTTTTTCTCCAATTACTTCAGTGCAAGAGAGGTTAGACTCTACACTAAGGAACAGGATATGCCAGCATTTACTGAAAGGTTTGATTTGTAGTATAAGCATGAAGTATTAGCATAACTAAACCAATTCTTAAATAAAGGGAATATCTCTGCTTGTATGTATGTATTTTTGCACATGTATTGCCATTATTTGTTATGATTAAATCTCAATATTGATTTTTAAAAGTCTTTTGCAGATTGTTAGTGGTAAATATATTGGTGAATTTACATTATTCTAGACCTTGTATTTTATTGTCTTCCTGAGTAACCTGGGGTATTTCATTTGCAGCAAAATAAGGCGTACTTAACCTGCCCTTCACTCAATGTCTTGAATACGACCCTGAATCTCATTCAGAAGTGGGGAATGTGTTGTCCTCCAAAGGTTACCAGATCCCAGCTCTTCTCAGCTCTAGCCAGTATAATCCATTATTATGAATTCTAGAACTGTAGCCCATAAAGTTCAGGATGGTCTAGGATCCCCAAGCCTTGCTCCCCTGAGTGCATCCATCTGAAGGATGGATATACTGTGGTTGGTAAGAACAAAATGAAATGGAATCTGGATTTCTGAGGCTCAGTTGATGATTCAGGGCTTACTGACAGTTGCTTGTGCCCTTCCATGAGTGTCATAAAAACCTGAACCCTTGCACGTGTACTCTAATAGCTTTAAAAACAACAAAAGAAAGATCAAATACATTGCCATACTGGAATTCTAAGTATTTCTCATTGAAATAAATGAGAAGTCAAGTCTTGGAAAAGGGCACATATGAGTAGAAAGGTCTGGCAAATATCAGACAAAGGAATATATTTTAAAAGAAAATCCACCAGAGGACTTGTCTAAACATACCAGGATCTTTTTTTTAAGAAGAGATATTTCCCAACATGGTGCTTTCAAATATTTCCCATTAATACATTCAAATTATATCATTATATCTCAATATCTATGAATTTGTTGATCTCATAATTGGCTTGGTCTTGGTGCTCACTTCCTCACCTGTAGGTTGATGCCACCCGCCCTTTTTATCTATTTTTTAATAAATCCCTCAGATTGAGTGAGATAAATAATAAATGGTACAGTGCTTGGTAAGTCAATATTTAATTTAATATAGACTCAGGGAAACTAACATTTTACATTCACATATTATCATAAGTCTTGTTATAAGGGGGCATATATTTCTAGGACGTGTAGAGAAACAAAAGGAGAAATTGAGCGTTGATATATAAAGATTGAGGCAGAAATTTCACACATTGAGTTTTCCAGCAAACACAATTTAACACTTGTGTTGCTGTTGCTAGTTACCTTCAAATCAACTCATGGCAAACTTTTCACAGGGATAACTTGGCAAGATTTATTTTCAGGATGTCTGCCACTGCTTTCTCTGAGGGCGAGAGAGTGGGTTTTCATGGCCAGGTATAAAATTCCACTCCTTGTCTTGCATAGTCCTGGTTGAACATTCAAACCAGTAGACCACACTGCTTTTCCAGAGGTTGTTTTAAAACTGAGAAAAGTAGGTAATATAAATTCAATTTTTTTGAAAATCCCAATGACCACTCAATTCAAAAATTAGTAGCCTAGTGACTTTTTTTCTTTTAAAAGGCAGTTCAATGTCAAGTTGAGAGCAGGTAAATATAATGGGTATGTTTAATTCTCTCTTTTTTGGAATATAAAGAGTATTTGTAATTTTTTTAATCCACAGCAAGTAATATTTCTCAGTCTGTTGACAGAACACAATTTGGGGCAGGGGGGATCACTCTATTTTTAAAACTTTTAAATGAAAAAAGTGCATAAAAACATTTGTCTTGATTTGAATTATCCTCAAGATATTGAGCAGACTTCCTGGCATGTTCTTCATGGAAATTCTTTGCAGACATTCCTGCCAAGCAGTAAGCATGCTAATGTGGTTAAAATGTGATAGGAAAGACCAAAGTTCAAAACCTCACTTGGCCATGACACTCACTGGGTGACCTTGGGCCGGTCATAGTTCCTCAGCAACTATTCATAGGGCTGGTTTTAAGTATAACCTGATGAGGGCCATGTGCAAACCCTTGAGCAGGAAAGACTGGGTATCATTGCAATAGATGGAGAGCGAAACAGATAGAAGGAGGGAGAGATTGGGAGTGAGGCAAGCAAGAATATTTGGGCACAGAAGTTTTCACATAAACACTACCCCTCATAATAAAAAATATGATTTTGTTCAGTGAAACATCCGAGTAAATATTAGTTTTGTTGAAATGTGCCTTGAATCTATGCCATAATTTTAGTTCATTATACCACCTAATTTCAATATAGTGGGTATGCTAGTGAACTAGTGAGTTTGTTCTGGGCATTGTTTTAACTCTGAAGCTGCTCCATAAGGGCCTGAATTCTGTATCTCCGCTATTACACTTTTATATTCAGTGCCTTAAATAACCTGTTAAAAATTTGGATTGAAAACCCAGATCACTGTACCATTTACCACTCATTGTAAGATTTCACACAGGATTCACACACATATTAAGATCAGACACCAGTGAACAGGTTCTATGGTTCCATTGTTGTTTTTTAGTTGTCACAGAGTTCTTTTCCAAGGGAAATAATGCAATGATGAATAAAAGGACTAATACTGCACCAGATGCTTGCTAGAATAGAAATACTCCCCCTCCTCCCCCAAATTCACTTTTCAGTTAGTGCTTCTTCTTTCTTGGGATAGTTTCCAAATACTTAGGACTGCTGCTCTAATTCGTTCATTTTTTTTTAAGGAAGTATCTGTGGCAGAGGGCTACAAAGATAGATTTTCAGAGAAAGTAAGCAAAAGCTTTCTCCCTTCCCTTCTATGATCAATAACAAGCTTAAAAATGTGATTGCTGATGAACTATTTATTACTACAATAACAAGACAATAGGCTTTATCATTGTGCCATAAAATTTAAACAATGGTTCTAAGTATTGCTGACATTTTTGCCTGGGAAGCTCAGAAATGATTAGAGTGGTTCTAAATCTGATATACTTTCAGTAACAAATCAGTGGTCACCCACGAAATGGCTATGTGAATACAGTGAATTAGAGTGAATGTTCTTTTAATGCCTAAGGAAGCAGGTTGTATCCCCATTTTTGTCATATAATCTACTGGGACTATAACTGCCATGTTTATTCCTTCTCCCTCATAGCCTTTCTGTCAACTGGAATGCCTATTTCAAAGTTCTTAGCTTTATCCTGTGATTTCTAGGATAAAGGTGTGAAGTGAGTTAAAATCCTAAAATAAACCCTACCAGTATCACACTCTGATACATTCAAAAGAAGTATGCCCCCCCCCAAAAAAAAAATCAAGACAAACCCAAGCTCCAGCTTTTCTATGTCATAGTTAACATATATCAACAGCTTCTAGCATTCTGAAAGAAAAATTGGATAAAGGAAATAGAGGATAAATGATAGCTATTCAAAATATCCATGTGCTCCCCATTTGGTCAGAGAACCAGCCTAGTTTCAATAGTACTGAATGTCAATCAGCTCCTCCCACATAATACCTTTCTGGGTCTTTTTGTAGAAACTTTAAGAATTTTCTAAAAATTAGGGGAAGTCTTAAATGTTCTGAAACTTGGGGGGCTGGCAGTGGTAAATATGTCCTCTAAGTGTGGCCATTTTCATCCCGATAGCACTGAAAAGCAGAATGCGTGGGGGGGGGGGGGCAGAAATTGAGACACTGAAAACAGCATGGGGTTTACCTGAATTTCACACCTCTACTATATGCCTCTCTGACTCAGTAGACAGTGAAAGGAACATCTCATCTATTACATGTTCTCCTTATCAAAGATACCAAATAGAACGACAGGGAAAATACAATATACATTGATATATTAATCTAGAACATTTAAACAAAAATTGTTTAACTATGGATAAATGTAAGTAGTACTATACTTTAACTCTTATGAAAAAAAAGGAACCATCTCTGGGTGCAGTAGAAAAAGATAAGAACTTTGTCCATCCCAAGAGAACCTAAAAGAAGTACTAGTGCCTGCTACTTTCTCAAGAGCAGTGCAGCTTCTGATATTTTTGAATGCCTGGGTGGGAAAATGGGGTGGCAGCTTCCAGGAGTAATTAGTCTGAGATATCCATGGTGCTCTCTCCTCTCTGTGGAATGACCCCTCATCCAGGAATTGTATTGCAATGCATAATTTTGGCCTCCAAACCTGCCCTTGACTAATACATGAGGTTGACTTATATTAGGAAATAAGGAAAAGCAAATGGGTCATGTTGCTAGCAATGAAGTACACAACAGAAGGTACACTCATTCAGTGATAGAATTCTTATGGCAGTGCTTTTGCCTAACTTCTTATCAAAACATGGACCTGGCAGCTTCATCTGCCATCCTCAAACTCCAGCCACCAACAACATCTCTCAGTAATAATTTGGTGAGATATTTGACCTTGAACCATATTCAATGGTTCTTCTCTGTGCAGTTACCTCAGAGGGGGATGAAGTTCTCAAACCTTTCCTTCAGAGGTAAAGTAGTTAAGATTTCAGTCTTATAGGCAATATATTGAGCAGTATGTGACATGAAAAATAAGAGAACCTTGGGAACTCTGTGTTATTGGCTTCAAGCTGCAAACTTGTACATGCTGTTTGATTGCTGCTGCTTGAAGCAATTCCTTTTCTGGTTTATTAGGAAAGTAACAAACTAGAGAGGAGCAAGTGATTGCATTTAGATGGCACATTCAAACAGTTTAGCTGCTCCTGCTGCAAAGAGGAGCAATCAGAAAGCATGTTGTTCATAAACAATAAATTGGGCTTATAACTGACTCGTATCGTGTGGCTGTGACACCATTTTCTAAACCCAGTTACTTCTCATCTTTTGCTAACTTTGAAAAAGAACAATAGATCAATTTCTTCTTCCACCCCCACCAAAGACCATTACAAGTAAAGACTTGGAGTTCCATGAACTTAATGTTTCCTCTTACAGAAGGATGACCAGCTATGCCTAAATAAGTGCTTTGTTGACATTGTTTGTTTTGCTATGTATTTATTGGTTTGTTTGTTTGTTCATTTGTCCATTTCTATCTTGACTTTCCTCTGAAACTATGACTTGGCCAGTTCACAAACATAAAACAAATACAGATTGAAAACATATACAAAGGCACAATTTAAAACATACACAAATGTATTGTATATTTGAGATAAGCGGTCTCATTTTAGCTATCTAATGTTTTCCTCTAAGTGTAGGACTTTCTGCCATTGATTTTTAGACCATTTATTTTGCCAGGTTAAATGATTTAAACTCTCAGCTATGTCTATACTAGTATTTTCCAAGAAGATAGTGCCCAGGTGTGTTGAACTACAACTACCAGTCAATACCTGGAGAATGTGCCCCAGAGTCTTCTTTCACTGTTGCATATAGATAACTCAATAGAGTAGACCTCCAAGGGAACTGCTATGTTCTACGTAACACCACAAAAATGACAAAAAAGTGAGTCAAAGAGAATGATGATGTTTATTTATCTCTCTCTTTCTTCTCTTAAATGAGTCTCAGAGTGGCTCACAACACTAAAAGTACAAACTTGCAATTTAAAACCTACAGCTTATACACATTGAAATAGATTCAAACATTGAATAGTTAAAACACATAATGAAAATTACCTAAAACCATGAAAAACTGATCAATAATCAAGCCTGGATTATCAATGACTGAATTACAACAAGTGCTTAAAATCCTCAGTGATGAAGGGTTCATGCTGTTGCTGGATCTATGCATCCATGCATGCATATGCATACACACAGACACAAACATATAAGCTTCTCATACTAAGATGAGAAAATGCTCCTGGTATGAGAGCAGCGGTTGGTCTCTATCACTTCTTCCTGAAGGGGTTGGGAGTCCTATGCTTGGAATTGCCCTGGCCTCCTCAATCCAATTTTGCGCATACAATTTGTTTAGATAACCTCTAATCAATAAAGGTTGAAAAGTCATGAAGGTCTATCTGCAAAGGGCCACTTTTGATCCATGGCCTTCCCACATCTGCATAAAAGAAGCTTATATACCTAACTATTCCATCATATATTATACATTAAACTATTTGTAGGTTTATGTGTTCCATGGCTTTCAGTGAAAATATATTATGTATAATATATAATATGTATGTATGGATGGATGTATATAATGGCCACCCCAAGACTGTGGAATGGCCTGCAAGAATACTCCGACAGCTAAATCAGCTGTCAGAATTTAAGAGACAATTGAAGACTTGTCTCTTCTTGGTAGGGCTACCCAGTCAATTTTTAAATATTAATTTTAAACTCATGTCATGTGTTTATTGTACTTTCTTCTGTATATTTTAATATGGGTATTTCATAGAAATATTTTAATATATGTGTATTATATAGTGTTTTATGAAGTATTTTAACTACATTGTGCACTGCCTCAAACTAGCAGGAGAGGCAGGTAAGAAATAAATAAATAAATAAATAAATATTATTTTTAGAATGCTCTTCTGTTTTATGATCAAGAGTGACATAACATTTTATACACACACACACTGAGCTTCTTCAGTGATTCATGTGTCATATCCCATCTTCTTTCCCTAATTCACATACTATGCAGATGCTCTGTGATTCAGACAAACATCCCAAGTACAAATCCATAGCCAACCTGAAACTAGGAATATGTGTGTGTGTGTGTGTGTGTGTGTGAACACTAGCTTTTTACTCAGGCCTATACCACTTCAATTTTATGCATTTTAATCAAAATCTGCCTTTTCTTTCCAGGGTTTGATTGCTTAGCACTAAAGGTTATGCAACTCTGTGACCTTCCCACTGACCAAAAACTTTTGGATATTGTTGCCTATAGAGAGCTCATTAGCTACATGCAGTGCTTGAACAGGAAAGTTGGATCATAGGAGTGGAGCTAAGCAGGCTGTTTGTTTTGGAGCAAACAATGGTCTCTGCTTAGACTCTATCCTCACAGGGGAGGGATAAGAGATTTATTATGAATCTATTCGGTGTTCAAAATGATTTAATTAATGGTTTAGCCACCCAAATAATTCAGATGCTCAGAGTATGAGAGCGATGCAAAATGTGTCCATGGTGAAATGAAAAGGAACATAAAACATGGTGGTACTTCAGGCAGGAAAGCATAGACAGACATGCTCAGAATAACAAAGGATCCCATTTAAAGAACAGATATAAACTGATATCTGAACAAAGATACGACTAGTCAAGTACTTGGAAATTGTATTTTTTTTCCAAATGCAAGTCTCAGAATCCAACAGCCAAGATAGCCAAGCTCAGAAATTGTCTAATACTCTCAAACTAGGGCCAGTTAGGGCTTCTAACAAAATACTATGCTGCCTGAGACAGAGCACCAATTTCTCCCTTCCAGTCAAGATATATAGCCCAATATCCTGCTGGCATGGCTAGAATACATAGGCCAGCATCCTATGCTAGAGTAAAAATCATTGCACAATATATTATTATTTGGTAGAAATTATATAAACATCATTCTAATGCAGCTAGTCCTACTGCATGCAGTATCAGAACCTGTTTACAGAGTTTTTCCATCAATAGCAGGGGATAGGATTGTCATGGGGAGGTAACAGCCCAGCAACAAGTTGTGCACATGTTGAGTGATCTCAACTACCACTAAGATTCATGAACCCGGCATGTCATGCAACCAGCAATTCAAATAAGACACAAATAGGTGTGAAGGCAAAAAAAAATCTTTTAATCTCAATGGCCAAAGAAAATATAATCAGAGCTAGTGCTCAAAGTACTAGCATAAAGCATTGGAAAATACAAAGCATATTTATTTAATCCGAAAGTTATTAAGACTACGCATGCCAGCCTCTAGTTCATTGAAAACTGGCCCAGCTAGGATCCAGGCTTCCTCTGGCTAGGAGCTCTGTGAAGTGGCTTCTGTGGTTGGTCCTCCTGGTGGTGAGAAATTCAAGGAGCTGTCATTCACTGGTTTGAAGCCTGGGTTTATTGGGGAAACAACCTCCAGAGGGGCATTAGAACCAGGAATGTGGTGTGGCAATACGTAAAAGAGTCTTGATTGACTCAATGTCTCAGTCCAGGTAAACACAAAGGGATAGTCCAGTAAACCCAATAAGCAAATTGCAAGTGATCAACAGCTCAATGGGCTAAGCTTCACTTGCAAACTATGTGTTGATGCCTAGCAGCGAATAGTCCAGATGGCATCTATGCAAGCAGGAAAAAAACCCCACAATGACTGCAGGAAGTTTCTCTATGAAATAAGAGTTTATAGATATAAAGAAGATTCAGTTCATGAGTAAAGAGGAGACTGCATCAATGGGACTTGGAATGTGCTTGGAATGTACTTCCTTTACTTCCTTTACTTACTTAGGCAATCCCTCGTTGTCCGAGGATGATGGTCCTCCAAGATCAGTGTCCTGGTGGTGTGTCCATAGGTGAGCCCTATTCTTGATCTGCATCTTCTCCCACAGTGAAGGCATTGGTTTCCAGGTGGAAGGCGGTCCCAGTCGGGGTTGGCTTGACAAACCTTCCACTTGGCATGTTTTTCTCTTTTGCCCTCCATTTGTGCCTCTTCAAATTCTACAGCACTGCTGGTCACAGCTGACCTCCAGCTGGAGTGCTCAAGGGCCAGAGCTTCCCAGGTCTCAGTGTCTATGTCAGAGTTTTTAAAGTTGGCTTTGAGCCCATCTTTAAATTTCTTTTCCTGTCCACCAACATTCCATTTTCTGTTCTTGAGTTCGGAATAGAGCAACTGCTTTGGGAGACGGTGATCGGGCCTCCGGAAAATGTGGCTGGTCCAGCGGAGTTGATAGCGGTGGACCATTGCTTCAGTGCTGGTGGTCTTTGCTTCTTCCAGCATGCTGACATTTGTCCGCTTGTCTACCCAAGAGATTTGCAGGATTTTTTGGAGGCAACACTGATGGAATCATTCCAGGAGTTGCATGTGACGTCTGTAGATAGTCCATGTCTCGCAGGCATATAGCAGGGTTGGGAGGACAATAGCTTTATAAACAAGCACTTTGGTAGCCCTATGGATGTCCCAGTCCTCAAACACTCTCTGCTTCATTTGGAAAAATGCTGCACTCCCAATGCTCAGGTGGTGTTGAATTCCAGTGTCAATGTTGACTTTGGTGGCGAGGTGGCTGCCAAGGTAGCAGAAATGGTTGACATATCCTAATGTTACACCATTAAGTTGTATCTCTGGCATTGGAGAGGGGTTGGCTGGTGACTGCTGGAAGAGCCCTTTGGTTTTCTCAATGTTCAATGACAGGCCGAGCTTCTTGTATGCTTCTGCAAAGGTGTTTAGAGTGGCTTGTAGGTCTTCTTCTGAATGTGCACAGATGATGTTGTCATCAGCATACTGCAGTTCTATAATAGATGTTGTTGTAACCTTGGTTTTGGCTGCTGAGGTTAAACAGCTTGCCATCTGTCCGATAGATGATTTCCACTCCAGTGGGAAGCTTTCCATCAACAAGATGAAGTATCATAGCGATGAAGATGGAAAATAAATTTGGGGCAATAATATATCCCTGTTCGACACCTGATTCCACCTTAAGTGGGTCACTTTGGGAGCCATTGCTATTATTTATTTATTTACTGTATTTATATACTGCTTTTCTCAGCCCTTGGGTGACTAAAAACGGTTTTCCCAGAACTCGGGTGACTCGTCCCCGCCAAACGTATTTGTGACACAGACGGGATCAAGAGCAGGGACTCCCCAGACAATCTTAATGTTCTAGCTGGTTAATAGGAGGAGATGCATCCGGCCAGGTAGGTTGGTCCAGAACCATTTAGGGCTTTTAAAGCCAGCACTTTGAATTATGCCCAGTAGCAAACTGGCAGCCAGTGGAGCTGGTGCAACAGAGGAGTTGTATGCTTCCTGAGCGCCGCTCCTGTTAGTAAACTGGCTGCCGACCGTTGGACCATTTGAAGCTTCCGGACAGTCTTCAAAGGCAACCCCACATAGAGAGCATTGCAGTATTCTATACAGGAAGTAACCAGAGTGTGGACTACCGTGGCCTAGTCAGACTTCCCAAGGTACAGGCACAATTGGCGCACAAGTTTTAACTGTGCAAATGCACCCCTGGTCACCACCGAAACCTGGAGTTCCAGGCTCCGCGATGAGTCCAAGATCACACCCAAGCTGCAAACCTGCATCTTCAGGGGGAGTGAAGCCAGGATGGACAGGCGTCTAGGATGCATGTGGTTGGCCTCATTCCTCCAAGTATCTTGTCCACATCCTAGGGTTTCACCAATTGAAATGAATCCATCAAAATCGGACAAGCAGATGCTTGTGTTACATTCTCAGAGACTGCCATTAACATGGTGTCCAGACCAGAATGGATCAAAGTGACTTTGTCTGCAAAGAACCGAGCAAAAGCTTCACAATGGGTTGCCAAGTTGTCAGGGCTCCCATCCTGAATGGTGGAATTTAAAAGGCCTCTGACAACTTGAAACAGCTCTGCAGGATGGTTCTTTGAAGACGCAATATTGGCCACAAAGAAAGATTTATCCTGTTCTTAGTGGACGGAGAAAAAAATCTAGCGCCAGTTTTGGGGGTGGGAGAAAAGAGAGAAAAATGGAGTGTCGATGACTAATAGATTTCATCATGATCAAAGTCAGAAACTTTCAATATGTGTTTTTCACATATGAATAGTGCAAAATTTGTACTATAATAACAAAAATTAATGGAAGCAGAAAATGGAGGAGAATCCAACATAGACTGAATGATGAACATGTATATACATAGAAATGGATAATATTTTAAATGTATCCCTATTTCTAATATATTTTAGAAGTGATTGCTTCTTTTAAAAGTCAAAAACATTTTGGAAAACACTGCAATACAAGATCATAATTAAACTATACCACAGGAGTTCATGCATCTACCTGTCAAGAGAAAATTTTCCGGTGTGTAAGATGGCAACTGAAAATAGTTTCCAGTGGACTGAACCCTTGTGATGCACTTCATGATGCACTTCTGTCTGCTGTGTTCTTATCTGATATCTTTTCCTCCTAGTGCTTAATAATAGAGCTATAAGGACCTATAAAGACAGGGTGGGGGAAGCAATTTTAGAACAGCATCGCTACATTTAGCAATGTCACCTTGGTCCTTTTCCTGCTTACTTTGTCTTAAAGGAGAGAAGAAACAAATGGCCTCAGGAAAACAAGGAAATGGCAAAAGCATGTAATGTGAAGCTTTAGAGATAGAAATATCTATGATAAACAAAGGGTTTTGTATGGTTGGAAGATTACCCAAAAATTGTTTAAAGAAATTCTTCCAACGACATTTGGGCATCAAGAGCCACAGACATTTAAATGTCACATCAGGCAACCATATGGCAAAAGATAATTTGTCCAACCTACTAATCTTTTTATTTGGCCTTATATCAATTGAGCTCTTATTTTTATTAATTTGTTTTTATTCCAAGGTCATGCAAGGTATTTTCTTAAGCTTTCCTCCACTCATTCAATAGATGGTAGAAAGAAAGAAAAACCTACGTTTTCACTGACTGGTCTCAAAGCAAACTTTGCAGAAGGGTTCTTGTGACTGAGAATCTTGTAACACTAAGATAATATGCGAATTGAGTGGAACATTTCTATAAATAAGCCTCTGGGTAGAGCCAGATTCCTTCAAGGATGTGTGGAAGGGTGCTTTGGAAGGGGATAGTCACTCTTTTATACTCTTTTTTAAAAAACAAAACAAAACAATCATCTCTAATTTTACTTATTTTTATTCTATCTTTCTCCCAGAATAGGGATTCAAGGTGGCAATTCACATAGTTTATGCAAATACATTAGATTAGTTGGGTAGCAACATCTCTCTCCACTTTCAATGGACAGAAATGTTTATCATCTAGTAGGGGAGGCAGTCGTCTTTCTGTTTTGCTATGTTAACATATAGAATAAACATTTATGCAGGGAGCATTCTTTTGCATGAGAAAACATTTCATAAGGAAATGCAGCTTTCTGTTTGTATTTTATACACCTCTGGTCAAGAAAGCTACCGTCTTATTCCATATAATGTGTAGCATTAGAAACAGTGAGATTATGAATGGTCGCCTACTTCATACTTTTGAATGTCTTCATAACAGGTCTGATGGAGAATCAGGACCATCTAGACTGGGCCTACTTACATGTTGAAGACTGGTCATTTTATGCACAATTATTGCATACCATTGCTGCCTTGCCATGTCCTCCCTGTTTCTTTCCTTGAGTGGGAGGACAAATATTGTCCCAACTGCAGACAAAATGAAGACAGTGAAAGGAACCAATTCTTAAGTCTTTATAGTTTATAGTTTTTAAAACTGTTTGTATTTCTCTTTGAGTACATAAAATAGTGCCTGGGTTTTCTTTTTCACTTTGATGGAAATGGATGACTAGGTTAGATAGATCTTTAATTCAAAGGGCAAGCTTTTCAATAAAGTTATACTTTCGGGGTGGGGGGTGGGGTGGTGCTCACCACACTACTCCTGTTTTATCACTTGCCTGGGGGCACTACAGTTTATTTCAGCCAATTAAAATAACAATTACTGTTAGTGACACTAATAGGAACATCCTTCTGCTAGTTAGCTCCGCATCCCTGATGGTATGATTAAAACTCCTGAACTTCGAATTGTTTTATTGTACTGTCTCTACTTCAAAGGAATATTTACAAGAATGTTGAACAAAATTTCTTTAGAGTGAATGGATTAGTGTTTCAGTTTAAATGTGTCTATCATTTCTCCCTTTAATTTTCCAAGTGCAGTATTGATAAACAAAGGGTTATAACCAACAAGGGCTGTATTGCTCTTTTTACTAAAGGAACAATATCCTACCTGTATTGTGTTGCACTAAAATATATAATGTTATTTTTTCCCTTTTTAAAAGAAATATTACTTTTCAAAGTTTTGACATAACTTGCTAATTATTGTTAATGGTACCCTTCCAAAATATATAATTGTATTGATAATTGCTTCTTCTTTTTCTTTCTATGTTTACTGACAATTGGAATATGATTTGAATTTGCATAATTTTAAATGAATCTTTTAATAATTTAATGTTTTAATTACTGTTTTAATTGCAATTGTTATTTAGGAATCTGTTTGATGGCATCAAATGGTTGCCTGTTGTAAGCCGCCTTGAGTCACCCCTTGGGGGTGAGAAGGATGAGATACAAATATGTGAAATAAAACTCTAAGGACTGATTACAGAATGGCATAACATCTAAAAAAATCCTGCTCAAAATGTCTTACACTACAAACAGTATTGTGAGACCAAGAGAATCCACGTTATTCCTTCTCTGCTCTAGAATGCATGCACTCTCTTTCTCTAATAGGTCTGTGCACCAACCATAGATTCAGTTCAGATTTATTGGCCAGTTAGAATTGGATTCTAGTTTTAAACATGATCCTATTGGGTGAAAATAGAAAAGGAGGAACCAAACTGACACTGAAGTAATCTGAAAATGTGCTGAATCCAGATCCTTTCCAACCTTCACCTGAGAGCCCTTCCACACGTCCCTATATCCCATAATATCATGGCAGAAAATCCCACATTATCTGAATGTGAACCCAATTCAAAGCAGATATTGTGGGATTTTCTGCCTTGATGTTCTGAGATATAGGGCTGTGTGGAAGGGCTCCTTGTCTAATTTTGCATCAGAACTCTGATTACTTCCTTGGACTAGGAAGGGTATGGATATTAGGCTTGAGTAACTATGGAAAAATTTGGTTCTAAACTCATTTCGTTTTTAGGGGGGTTTTGCGTTTCGTTTTTTAAAAGAATTCTGAAATTTTTCTTTTAAAAAGTTCGAAATATACGAAATTTCATAAAATTACAAAACAATTACAAAACAATTACTAATCGATTCCTTAATGGCGGACGCGATTGCGCAATATGCTAAAAAACCCTCCAAATGGGACAGGGTGAACTTCTGAAGCTTCCCTCTCCCTCTGTTGTTGACTGTTGGTGTGATAATTTATTTTTTATCACTGATAAAACAAACAACAACCCTAAAACTTGCACCAGACGTACGGAAATAATTTTGAAACAATTTTGAAACAATTTCGAAACAATTACGAAACAATTACGAAACAATTACGAAATAAATTGAAAAAATTGTTTCGATTTTTAATTACTCCTGCATGGCTCAATATCGGATCGTAAGCTAATTTAAATACGAATTAATAACAAATTACGAAATTAACGAACGAAACCTCCCAAGCCTAATGGATATTGCATAGCTTGGCTTTCCCCAATCTCTTCTCCATTTCTTCTTTGATTCTTGAAGCACATCTTTTTTTTATTAAACTTTATTTGTACCCCGCTAGCATCTCCCGCAGGAAAGATTATCAAATCAGGTCCCCTTCTACACTGCCATATAATCCAAATTATCAAATCAGATAATCCAGATTATCTGGTTTGTACTGGAATATGAGTCTAAACTGCCATATCAGACAGTTCAGACCAGATAATCTGGATTTTATATGGCAGTGTAGAAGAGGCCTTGGGCAGCAAAGTATTCTGCAGGCAGATTATTCAATCAGTATGTCTCTGAAACCAGCCAACAGAAGGATGTTCTGCTGGCAGAAATGGATTTCTATTAGCACAAAGTAGATTGCTACCAAAAAGAAAAAAATGCCTGAATTTAGGCTCTTACAATCATCAGATCTTCAAGGAAAGCCTTGCCCAAATATAGTCATTGCAATAATAACATATTTTCCTCTTGTCTATCTTTCTGTCTCTCTCTCATAATTTCCCTCTCATTTTGTTGTCTCATGTGTCTGTATCTTAAATCTCCATCTTTCTACCTAATATAATCTAATCTATCTGGAGCAGTCTTGTATCCTCTCATTCTTTGTAAATATTATATATACATAAAAATACAAAATAATTATATACATCTGTGTAAGATGAATGAGAAAGCTCAAAAAACTGAGGCACTTTTAGTGGATCCAGTCTTCTGTGAGACCCTGTTATTTCCCCATAAACCTGAGGAATATTGCATCTAACATATTTAAAAGAGAAAAAGTTATTATGCAGACAGTGAATGACACCAGTTTCTTCGATAATTAGAATGGGTGTAGGAATGTTTATGAGACCATTAGCGTACATCCCTCTGGCTAAACCTAAAGCTGCCTCAGAGAGGTAAAATGGCATTCTTCCCTTTGGAAGAGTGTGGGCAGAGAACAGTACTAGTTTAAACCACATTAGCATTCATTCTAATGTGGAAAGGGATTTTGTAGCACCTTCAAGACTAAGTGAAAGAAACTGGTAGCATAAGCTTTTGGAGACTAACATCTACTTCACTAACATGCAACTCACTTAGTTTTAAAACATGTTGCAAAGTTTGGAGAGGATCACTGGAGGCAATGGGTACACATATCTGATTTAGAACTTCATCACATGCAAGTTCCTTCCCATTTCCACTCACGTCTAAAACAGTTCATAGATGAAGTACCTTGGAGCCCATCATATAATGCTGCAGACTTCTGGCTGTCATCTGTCCGTGAACTGTGTCAGAAGTGTGGAGAAATGAGGGGAAATGAAGCCAGGTAAAAATAGTCTCCTGAGCTCATTATGTGCCTGGAAACAAGAAAAGGCACTTAGAAAAAGCACATGGGATGGGATCTCTCAGATTTGCCCATGTTGTCATTTCAGTGATGTGGAGGAATGGGCATTCTTAAGAACAGTCACTTGGGCTTCCTCTAGAATATCAGGCTTGAGAAGTGATGTCTGTCTCTCTAAATCTCCTTACTCTCAAGGAGACAGGAGACATTGTTCTTAAGACAGATATCACTTTTTTCTATTGACTCCTTTCCTTTCCCTCCCAATCTTCTTACTCTCAATCAAAGAAGTCCGAAACCTACTAGGTTCTACGATTCAACTTGGGCCAATTTGACAGATCCCACCCATGTGTTTTCCCCTGATTCTTCCTATTTCCACATGCAGCAGATGCTTCCTAAGTGGCTCCAGTTCCCCCTATTTCCCTAGACCTCAGAGACGGTTCACAGATGAAGCAGCACAGGAGAGCTGGATGACTCTTTACATTGTATGATGGGAACCATGTTGCTTCATTTATGAACTGTTTTAGAAGTGTGTGAAAATGGATTGGGAGGATCTTGCATGCGATGAAGTTGTAATAGTGGCTTTGTTCATCTAGGTTATAATTCTATGCCAGGTTTATTCTGCAATAACATGAAGAGGATTACATTGTTATTTCTGCAATGTGATGATCAAATATATCATTGTGTGCACAGAATGTACAAAAATCTTAAATAGGTAACTCTAAACCAAATTGTGAATGAAGTGCCTATATCACACTTTTTGGCTACCAGCATGTACCTCTTCCTACATTCGTATACATATTATTTCTTCAGCTGCCATCTTGATTTCTATAGTCATAGAACACAAAAGAGAGAGTGAAATAATGAGACTTCTAATGCTTTCCAAACATTCTCATGCAAATATTCTAAAACTTAAAAACTTTTAAAAAAATCTTAATCAGAGGGGCTATTTATCAGTAATTTATTTCCATGAGAGTTATTTTCAAAATCAAACATTATAGCCTATGATGACTCTGTCTTTTTCTAGGATCAAATCAATCTTAGAGCCAGCATGGTGTAATTTGAGTGTTGGGCTCAGACTCATAAAATACCCACTGGTGACACCTCCAGTTGGTTTTATTGGCAAGAATTATTCAGAGGAAGTTTGACATTGGGTTCTTCTAAGGTTAAAAGATCTGTCTGACCTTGGATTGACTCCCAGAGTCCTAGTTCAACACTTAAAATTCACATGACACTGGCTCAGACTTCACCAGAAAACCAAACTTAATTCCCAGAGTCCAATGAAAGTGGATTTAAATATACTAAAAAGTAATGAAATGTGCTCATTTGATGTAATAAAACCCAGGTGTATGTTTGTGAATTATAAAGTCACATTTGATGGAAGCATACAGAATTAACTGCAGAGCAAGGAGAAAATGCCAATGAAGACCAGAGTAAATTAATAGTTTCTATATTCCACAATATTGACAAAGCTATTTTAATTATGCATTACTCAAGAATACATTTTCCTACTCAGGAGAGGCCAGAACAAACACCCAGGAGGAAATCCCAGATGTTTTATTACTAGTTGATCTTTACAAAGGCCATGCCAATTTGTAAAAGAGCACACCTGTCCAAATAAAATCAACAGATGAAAATACTCACACAAGTTATGAATACCTGTTCTCTATGATAGGTACCATGACAAATGGCTTCACTGAGTCAGGAGCAGATAATCTGGTGGTAAAATGTTATCTGTGTCAGAAACATCTTACAGACATCACTACTGAAAGGAAGACAGGAAGATTTGGAAGCTTGTCCTTGTCTCGACCAATTAGAATAATAGAATCAAAGAGTTGGAAGAATCAAAGAGTTGGAAGAGACCTCATGGGCCATCCAGTCCAACCCCCTGCCAAAAAGCAGGAATATTGCATTCAAATCACCCCTGACAGATGGCCATCCAGCCTCTGCTTAAAAGCCTCCAAAGAAGGATCCTCCACCACACTCCGGGGCAGAGAGTTCCACTGCTAAACGGCTCTGACAGTCAGGAAGTTCTTCCTCATGTTCAGATGGAATCTCCTTTCTTGTAGTTTGAAGCCATTGTTTCGCATCCTAGTCTCCAGGGAATCAGAAAACAAGCTTGCTCCCTCCTCACTGTGGCTTCCTCTCACATATTTATACATGGCTATCATATCTCCTCTCAGCCTTCTCTTCTTCAGGCTAAACATGCCCAGCTCCTTAAGCCGCTCCTCATAGGGCTTGTTCTCCAGACCCTTGATCATTTTAGTCACCCTCCTCTGGACACATTCCAACCTGTCAATATCTCTCTTAAATTGTGGTGCCCAGAATTGGACACAATATTCCAGGTGTGGTCTAACCAAAGCAGAATAGAGCGGTAACATTACTTCCCTAGATCTAGACACTATGCTCCTATTGATGCAGGCCAAAATCCCATTGGCTTTTTTTTGCCGCCACATCACATTGTTCGCTCATGTTTAACTTCTTGTCCACAAGGACTCTCAAGCAAGGCATTGTCCCCCATTCTGTATCTTTGCATTTCGTTTTTCCTGCCAAAGTGGAGTATCTTGCATTTGTCCCTGTTGAACTTCATTTTGTTAGTTTTGGCCCATCTCTCTAATCTGTCAAGATCGTTTTGAATCCTGCTCCTGTCCTCTGGAGTATTGGCTATCCCTCCCAATTTGGTGTCGTCTGCAAACTTGAGGATCATGTCTTCTAACCCTTCATCTAAGTCATTAATAAAGATGTTGAACAGGACCGGGCCCAGGATGGAACCCTGTGGCACTCCACTTGTCTCTTCTTTCCAGGATGAAGAGGAAGCATTGGTGAGCACCCTCTGGGTTCGTCCATTTAACCAATTACAGATCCACCTCACCGTAGTTTTGCCTAGCCCACACTGGACGAGTTTCCTTGCCAGGAGGTCATGGGGGACCTTGTTGAAGACCTTACTGAAATCCAGGTACGCTACATCCATGGCATTCCCCGCATCTATCCAGCTTGTAACTCTATCGAAAAAACGAGATCAGATTAGTCAAGCATGACTTGTTTTTGATAAATCCATGTTGACTATTAGCAATGACCGCATTTGTTTTTAAGTGTTTGCAGACCACTTCCTTAACAATCTTTTCCAGAATCTTGCCTGGTATCAACGTGAGGCTGACCGGACGATAATTGTTTGGGTCATCCTTTTTTCCCTTCTTGAAGATTGGGACCACATTGGCCCTCCTTCAATCTGCTGGAACTTCTCCCATTCTCCAAGAACTCTCAAAGATGATTGCCAATGGTTCCTAAATGACTTCTGCTAGTTCCTTCAGTACTCTTGGGTGTAGTTGATCTGGCCCTGGGGACTTGAACTCATTTAGAGCGGCCAGGTATTCCTGGACAACTTGTTTCCCAATTTGGGGTTGGATGTCCTCTAATCCCTCATTCACTCCATCTTGCTGAGGTTGAAGATGACTTTCTTTTTGTGAGAAGACCAGGGCAAAGAAGGCATTAAGTAATCCTGCCTTTTCCTTACTCCCTGTCAGCATTGTCCCATCTTCTCCTCGAAGAGGCCCTATCGCCTCCTTGTTTTTCCTTTTTCTACTGACACAAGAAAAGAAGCCCTTTTTATTGTTTTTAATGTCCCTGGCAAGCCTGAGCTCGTTTTGTGCTTTAGCCTTGCGGACTTTTTTCCTACAGGTGTTGGCTATTTGTTTGAATTCTTCTTTGGTGATTTCACCCTTTTTCCACTTCTTGTGCATGTCTCTTTTGTGTTTTAACACAGTTAGAAGTTCTTTGGACATCCATTCTGACTTCTTTGCACTTGTCCTATTTTTTCTCTTTGTTGACACAGTTTGCAATTGTGCCTTGAGTATTTCACTCTTGAGAAATTCCCATCCATCAGTAACTCCCTTGTCTTTTAGTATCTGTTTCCACAGAATGCTGCTCAGTGTTTCCTTCATTTTTCAGAAATCAGCTCTCCTAAAGTCCAAAATGCGGGTTTGACTTGTCTTAGTTTTGGCCTTCCTTTGTACCTTAAATTGCAGGAGCACATGGCCACTTGCCCCTAAGGATCCGACCACTTCAACCGCATCGATCAGGTCTTCCGCATTTGTTAGGATGAGATCAAGATTAGCCAATCCCCTTGTTGCCTCTTCTACCTTCTGGACCATGAAATTGTCTGCAAGGCAAGTGAGGAATTTGTTGGACCTTGTACTCTTGGCCGAGTTTGTTTTCCAGCAAATATCGGGATAGTTGAACTTTCCCATGACTACTACATCTCTTCTCTGTGCCAGTTTTGTCAACTGTTGGCAGAAGACTTCATCAAGTTCTTTCTCCTGGCTTGGAGGTCTGTAGTAGACTCCTACAATGACATCCTTTTGAGTCCCAGTTCCCTTGATTCTTATCCAGATGCTTTCAAGCTGCTTTCCTGGATTGCTCTCTTGCATCTCTTCTGCAGCATAAGAGTTTTTGACATATAAAGCTACTCCGCCTCCTCTCCCCTTTGTTGGATTTCTGTGAAAGAGGTTATAGCCCTCGATGTCTACATTCCAGCCATAGGAGTCATCCCACCAGGTTTCAGTGATGCCTATCATATCATATTTGTGGTGGTGTGCTAAAAGTTGGAGTTCGTCTTGTTTATTTCCCATGCTCTGTGCATTAGTGTAAAGACATGTGAGCCCGTGAGATCTTCCCCTGAGCTGTTTAATTGGGATTATTGTGCTTTTGGTACTTGGTCCTCATTCTGTTTGTGCAATTGAAGATGTTCATGAGAATTCTGTCCCATTTGAGTTTTACTTGTGTGAGAAAGGGTGCCAGATCATTATTAGAGGAGGAAAGACAGTCATGCTATGCTGCCACTGACACCAGGTTTAACATCTCTGGCACATCTCTGAATGGTGCTTACCTGGAAGATTCATTATTCAGGAGGCTAACTTCATGCTGGCTATGTGTTTCTAGGATTTGTAGTTTCTAGGATTTGTAGTCCCCTCTTCCAGACTCTGATTTAATTCTGCATCAAATTCAAGAAAGGGATATTGTGGATTCCAAAAATGAGGATGGCAATTTTAACTGGTGGAATTTTAGAAACACTCACTATTTCTTTGCACTAAATTTCAAGCAAGTTTATTATGAGTCTGTCAAAGTTTTCTTTTCTTCAGAAAAAAAATCAAAACAATAACTGAAGTTGCTATTTAGATGGCAATGCCTGTTAGAGTTCATTTCTGAAGTAACAAGTAGTAACTGATGTAAGTGATGCAAGGATCAATGCAGCAGGGAATGAGCCAAACCACCTGGCTAATATTGGGTAGTTACAGCCAGGGTGGGGCAGCTGCAAGGGGAATAAAGGAACCAAAGCACTGCTCCTTGGTATGGGTTGTTGGAGAGGTGTGTTTGGAGGAGTTCACTGGAAGGAGTTTGGAGTTACACAAGGCTTGTGTCTCAAAGAGAACATTTGGACTCTGTATGTATATATGTTCTTTTATATAAATTCTGCAAAAGACAAATGGCTGAGTTTGTTCTTTGGTCAAAGGCAAAAAGCTTCTGTGTTTGTGAGTGACTACATTCAACTTAATCGCAACAATGCCAATATGAATTGAGACACAGGAAGAAAGTAAACCAAGTATTGGGGATAGTTACACGTTTTAATTTGCAAGTAGCTATATATGAAGGAGTTACTACAGAACAAGAGAGTTAAAATGAGTACTCAATTTTTAATTTCTATTTGAAACACCTGTACCACCTAGTGCACTACCTGGTCAATGGAATACATTGATTTGAACTGTTATACTGGCATATGTTGATTCTGCATAGAGTCTGTACAAATTGAAAGAGTCAGTTGGCTTAAATATTTATGGTGTGGTTTCCTGGTGAATAGTAGCTGTTTTGATGTAAAAGGTAACTGAAGGATGGAGGAAACCTACACCTGTGCTCATAGTTGAAAAATATAATAATGTTGGACAGTGTATCTCAAACTGTGATCCTCCAAATGTTTTGGACTGCAGCTCTCACAATTTCTAACAGTTGGTAAGCTGGCTGGGATTTCTGGAAGCTGAAATCAAAAACACCTGGAGGAGCATAGTTTGAGAAACACTGATATAGGCTATAGCCTGTTTTTAATTATAATCTATTGTTGTATTTATTGGTTATTTTACTTTATTTGAGTTGCTTCTGTTAATTTTATTATTTTACATTAATTGGTGGTGGTTATTGATTTTTTGCAAATTTTGTTGTATTCTATGTGTTTGTGTTGCACTTTTGTTGTGCTATTTTGTAAGCCGCCCGAGTTCCTTTTGGGAGATGGTGTCAGGATATAAATAAAGTTATTTATTTCTTTATTTATATGCCATCCTTTTCCTCTGACCCATGATAGGGTGCTTTTAACAATGATAAAATGCAGATATTTATTGTTAAAATGTGTTTTCTAGTTATACTGTCATTGTTTTACCTGTAAGATTTCTGCTTGCCATGCTATTATCAAAATCCTGAGCCTTGTCTGGGAATAAAAAGGATGAAGTATGAAGCAACAACCCATACTGGGAAACAAAGAAATATTTTCTACTAGCTTCCATTTTACTTAGAAAGTCTTGCTTGCAGTTTCTCCTCCACATTATATTTTTGTTCTTTATGTTCCTGGAAAAGATCATTACAGGGATGTAGATTATTTCCTAACTACTGAGAGGCTGATCTGTTACAGGAGGGAAATGATCAGGGAATTAATGCTGAGGAGGAGAAAGGAAGTCAAGATGGGCTAATTAGCCTTGTCCTGCTTCTAGCAAGCTGTCCTTATGTCTGAACCATCTGCTAGATAATTTAAAAACACCCTCTTGCTATTGGGTGCCGAAAACAAGCAATTTCTTGGGGACTGTAATTCTATGTGGCAGACATCATTTTCCTATTCAATCTTAGACTTGTGTCACTGAAAAACTTTCTATTTTGCATGGGATATATGGATTTTAAAAAATTAAGATATTTGTCACGTTGGATGCACTATTTATATTGCTTCAGTTGTCCATATCTTGGAGAGAAATAGAATGTGTACTATTTCATGCTTAGTTTGCATTCCCTTCCAACCCCCATGCTTTTCTGGGGGGTGAGGTAACTAGATAACCTCCTGGGTCAATCCAACCTCAAACCACCGGCTCTCTGCCCCCCCCCCATTTTTGTCTTGAACTTACCAGAGAAACCTGGGTCCATTTGCAGGCCTCTAGCAAATTTAAGCCAAAAACAGCAAGCAGGGAAGAGAGGGTGGCAGGGCGATCCCAGTTCTTAGGCTTAAGATCTACAATGTCAGTGGAGATTAATAGGCCTGTGCGGTTTCGTTCGTTAATTCGTTATTTCGTAATTAAATCGTTATTTTTACCATATCCGACGCGATTTCAAAACATATTTTCAAACCCGGAAGGGTTTAAAAATATCGAAACAGCAGCCCCATTTTTTTTACGAGCTTCAGCTCGTGTCGTTAATGGGATGGAGGCTGCTGAGTGCTGCTGGTGCCTGGGAGCCAATCCGGCGCTCCCAAGCACCCCAGCAGTGCACCGTGGCAGGAGCCGATTGGATGGCGCGCGCGCGCTCACAACCGGCCTCCGCGCGCCATCCGGCTCGGCTCCTGCGCCCTCCTCCTCCTCCTCCCAGCTGTGTTGCAGGAAGTGTCAGGAGGAGGAGGAGGAGGGCGCAGGAGCCGAGCCGGATGGCGCGCGGAGGCCGGTTGTGAGCGCGCGCGCGCCATCCAATCGGCTCCTGCGTGCGCCCTCCTCCTCCTCCTCCTGACACTTCCTGCAACACAGCTGGGAGGAGGAGGAGGAGGAGGAGGGCGCACGCCGGAGCCGATTGGATGGCGCGCGCGCGCGCGCTCACAACCGGCCTCCGCGCGCCATCCGGCTCGGCTCCTGCGCCCTCCTCCTCCTCCTCCTCCTCCCAGCTGTGTTGCAGGAAGTGTCAGGAGGAGGAGGAGGAGGAGGAGGGCGCAGGAGCCGGAGCTGGATGGCGCGCGGAGGCCGGTTGTGTGAGTTTTCAGGGCTGTATGTATGACATGTTCCAGAAGCATTCTCTCCTGACATTTTGCCCACATCTATGGCAGGCATCCTCAGAGGTCTGTTGGAAACTAGGCAAATGGAGTTATCTAATATCTATGGAATGTCCAGGGTGGGAGAAATGAAAGCCATTCAATGCTAATCAAGGTGACCATTACTGCAACATTCACACTTACAAAATGTTTTGTAAATATTTACGAAATTTCGTAAATAACAAAACATTTTTTTGGAAAGTTTTGTAAATATTTTAAATATCGAAACAAAAAAACACCCCAATTACAAATCGATTTTAGAAACAAATTTTTTCTTGATCAAACAGGCCTAGAGATTAACCCTCAGGATTGCGGAGGGCATTCCTGGAATCAGTCTCCACATGTCTCATACACAGAAAGGTGCAGAACTTCTATAAAGTTCCACACCTTCCCAGCATTTTTCTAACCCAGAGAAAACCTTGTAATCCAGGTTTACTCCAGGTTATACTGGATTAGCCTGAGATGTTGTTTTGATGCTCCCTGTGAATCTGGAAAAAACATGGGCTTTTATCCTGTGTGGATGGGCCCACAGAGTCATAGAGTTGGAAGAGACTAAAAGGTCACCTCATCACACTATTGTTTTAAAAGAGTAGATAAAGGGTGTGCACCCACTTTCTATCCTGTGGCTACCTCCTGCATAATTCTGGGGGTTGTAGTTTCGTGAGGCTTAGGACTTTTGGGGCTGAGAATTTTAAAGGCATCTCCCTAAACTGCAAATCTTTGTCCAGTGTAAACATATTGAGCTATGTAAACCATGCAGGAACTAAATTTCTCCATGAGACAGCCATCCAACCTCTTTTTAAAGATCTCCAAAGAAGGAGAGATCCATATCCTCTGAGTCATTCTACTTTTGGAACTCTTACCTAGAAGTCATTCTTCCTAATGTTCAGATGAATTGAGTATTTTTTTTTTAAAAAAAAGCTTTAGTTGGCTCTCTCTCTTTCCCAATCATTAACTATGAGGGTTATCAGAAAGTAAGATTACAAGGCATGTAGCTATCACAGGGAATTTTCTCAGGCAAAGTTGATATCATTGCTGTGTAGCAGGAAGCCAGCGAAAGTGAATGAGCAGTGCCAGTTGTCAGTAGCTCATTGACAGGCATTGTGGTGAAGGTTAGAGATGAGCATCCTCATTCCGTTTCCCTCCAAGTGCGAAGTCTGCACTGTAATATGCTACCTAAATGCTAAGGGCATGAACACTGTTGTGATTCATCATGAAATCATTTCAGTTTATGGACAGGACATAATTTCAAAATGGGAAGGGAATATATGTAGCAAAATGGGTATGGGATATATAGTGAGAACAGAAAGAAACTTCAAAGAACCATCCAAAACAAATGTTGTGGGATGCTGATGGCAGGAGTCTGTCTCCTTCATGAAAATGTGCGTCTGCACCCGGCTCATGCAACACAACACTTCACTTGATTGGGCTGTTTTAAGCCACCCCTCTCACAGTCCCAATCTCATACCCAGTGAATATTATCTGTTCACTAAATTGAAGGAAAGCTGATGACAAGATGAAAATCGAAGAGACAAACTGGCTAAAAAGGGGAGGGAAACTTCTGTGACACAGGCATCAAAAACTTGTCCTACGGATGACAAAAAGTATTGAACTGAATTGTGATTATGTGGAAAAATAATGTAATATCTAGTCTACAATCCATGTAAGTTTTATTAATTATATTATATATTATATTTATATTTATTACTAGCTGTCCCCTGCCACACGTTGCTGTGGCTCAGTCTGTTTATCTGGAAAATAAAGTAATGAGAAAGTATTGGTTTCTAATATATGTAATTTCTTTGAGCTTGTGGGTAAACAGTATTTCTTGCTGTTTCTTTGTCAGAGTTGATGTGGAGATTTTGTGGTTCACCTACTCTGGAACAGACAACATAGAATTGTCCTTCTTTAGGGGTTCCTTTCAAATCTAGGATACTATATCTGGGTGTGTGTGAATCATATCTATCTCTCTATATCTCTGGCTGGATGGCTCTTTGTCAGGAGGGCTTTAAGTTTTCTTGCCCTGATGAAGGGAGTTGGAATGGATGGCCTTAAGTATTTTCTGTTGGTCATGGGGTTTCTGTGTGGGAAGTTTGCCCCAATTCTGTCGTTCGTGGGGTTTAGAATGCTCTTTGATTGTAGGTGAACTGTGAATCCCAGTGACTACAAATCCCAAATGTTAAGGTCTATTTTCCCCCAAACTCCATCTGTGTTCATATTTGGACGTATTGAGTACTTGTGCCAAGTTTGGTCCAGATCCATCAGTGTTTGAGTCCACGGTGCTCTCTGGATGTAGGTGAACTACAACTCCAAAACTCAAGGTCAATGCTCACCAAACCCTTCCAGTATTTTCTGTTGGTCGTGGGAGTTCTGTGTGCCAAGTTTGGTTCAATTCCATCGTTGATAGAGTTCAGAATGCTCTTTGATTGTAGGTGAATTATAAATCCCAGCAACTACAACTCCCAAATGACAAAATCATAATTTTTTGAGTGATGGTCACTCCTTGTGTTGTGAGACATTTTGTTGCCAAATTTGGTGTGATTTATTATTCTTTGTAGTTAAAAAATTCTTATAACCTTATTTTCCAGGTAACCCTTGTAAATCTCTAAGATTTTAAATGGTTAAATAGTTTCAGAGAGTTTGAATTGCTCTCCATTTGTGCTTCCTTTGAACCACTCATGTGTCTGTTTGACAGCCTGATCATCTGATCAGTTGTTTCAGGCTTTAAAAAGGGAGAGGGGAGGGGAGGAAATCACTTGCTTTGTATGACAGCAGGGATATACAGTCATGTAAAGGTACACATTTTTCAATCACAATTGGGTTAAAAGCACACCCTTTTTACATGTGCTTTTTACCTCTTTAAGTGATCCCTCCTGCAGTATGGCTAAACATCATTTAGCTTCCCCCTTTTTTATCCTGGCTATTTGCAGGTTTTACAGCATGTATAGAAGGGTTGTAGGAATTTAGGAAAGCTTTTGGAATAATATTGTTCCAACAATGAACCAAGAACCATGCACCCCAAAGCTGCATTTACGTTTTAAACGTAAAATATTTACTGTTTCATGATTTAATGATTTAAATCATTAAATTAAATATATAATGATTTAAATCTTGTATTTATTCATGTAACATTAGGCACATCTGTACATACACAACTCTCCCTTTTTAGAATCACCTTGTCTTACTTAAGATAATCCAGAGAAGCATGTAGGAAAAGGATAAGGTATGAGATATGAAAGGCAAGAAAAGTGAGCTTTGTTATGATATAAGTTACATTCAGCACTTTCCTGAATAATGAACTTTCTAAAACAGACTTTCATACATCAGTTTTCTTTGGACTAGAGAAGCAGGAGAGATGGTGGTTCCTTCCAAATTTCCTCTCATGTTGCTATAGTTTGTTCACACAGTGTATCTGTGGTCCCTTCCACACAGCTGAATAAAATCCTTCATTTTCTGCTTTCAACTGGGATATATGGTAGTGTCGGCTCGGATAACCCCGTTCAAAGAAGATATTGTGGGTTATTCACCCTTGATATTCTTGTTTATATGGATGTGTGGAAGGGCCTTGTGTGCAATTGGTTCCAAACCACTGCAATCCAGGGCTTCTTAGGTTCTTTTTTTTTTTTTTGCTCAATTGTATTAACTGAACATGATATGTGACAATGTTGTTTGCAAGGAATATGTAATTATAGTGTCATATTTACTATGACAAGGCAAAGTGCCATTGAGAATTTCATGTCTGGCAGTTCTTTTAACTGAAAGCTTCCTATTTACATTCTCCATGTTATTCTTTCCTTTTTTTTTAAACTGAGGGCAGATGGCAGATCAATAACTGACTGCTGAGGTGTGCTTCAGAATTGAACAAATCCCAAAATAAATTTGGTTGAGTCAGAGAACAGTGGGGAATGTCTGAATCAAAGTTACATTTTTTCCAAAGTGGCCCAAACTCAAACCAATGTCAACCTAATTTTGCCATTGATTCAAATTCATATAAACAAAAAAATGGTAAAAATTATTGCAAAAAATCACTGTAACCTTTACCCACACGTATACAAACACACACATATATACATATAAACACAGTAGGATAAGACAAATACTGTGTAGTTTTATGACAAAATATTGCACCAATGACTTGTACTAGAATACAGAAGCAATAATTTTGGACAATTTTGGACTTAAAACAAAATCCATACTCTGTATTATAATACCCTCTTGATTACATGGAAGAAAGATCGTGTGATCTCTTCATAATGCAAGGCATGGAGAGAGGGGGCAAATGCCTGGTGGGCTCTTGAAATCCATTGGAACTTGGTTCCATCCCTCTGCCCCCCCCCCCCCCCACACCCATGCATACTTGTCCCATTATATACAATGGAGTAGCAAAATGACACTCCTTATATAAAATGGCAAAGTCAAGTTTGTTTGGGAGACTTTTAAAAATATTTTCAAGCTGTGGATAGTTGAATTCACGGTTGCTGAATCTGTGGTTTTAGAAGTCCAACTGCACTAATGTTCAATCCACATTAACCAGCATATTCATCAACAACAAATATTTTTGATCCTCCATTACTCTCAGCATAATCACCATATTATATTATCAACAAATTCAGCCCTGTCTTTATGTAGTTTATAAGAGATTCACGAAGAACAAAGATTTCACTAGAAAATCTCCAAGCTAACAATTCAGGAGATAGTTTAAAACAGGGGTCCCCAGACTTTGAAAACTGAGGGGGGGGGGGAGACTATAGTTTAAAAAAAAACACAAATGTATTCCCACGCACACCAAACTTATTTATAGTGCACAAAAACATGAAAGAACAATAGAATATTTGAAATAAAGAACAATTTTAACCAACACAAACTTACCAGTATTTCAATGGGAAGTATGGGCCTGCTTTTGGCTGATGAGATAGTCTATAAAATCTAAATGTGTCATTTTGTCTAATTGCTGGACATTGAGATGAATCCTCAAAGAACAAAGTCTGAGCTCCTAGCAATGCACATTCTGTCTTCTTCTCTGGCTCATAACATAGGAGGAGCATGATGATTCCAAACAAAGATAGGTCTGGTATCTCAAATTCCATTTCCTGACAAGGTACTGGAGCAAATAATAGTTTCCAAGCTCCAGCAGTGTACTGGATGAGATGGGTTACCTCACAGAATCATAGAGTTGGAAGAGACCACATCGGTCTTCTAGTTCAATTCCGTGCCATACAGAAAAAGAACAGTCAAAGATGTCCATCCAGCCTCTGTTTAAAAGTCCAACAAGGAAGGAGCTCACCTCAATCCAAGGCAGAGAGTTCCATTGCTGAGCTCTTACAGTCAGGAAATTCTTCCTGTTCAAGTGGAATTTCTTTTTTTGTAATTTAAACCGATTGCTCTGAGTCCTAGTCTCTAGGGCTGCAGAAGATAAAACTGCTCCTTCTTCTTTATAATATCCTTTCAAATAGCAGGCTATTGCAATCTGGTTTTAGATCATCAGACAGGAACAAGTGTAGTTTCCTATGTGGATAAACAACACAAGACACTGGATAGGGATAGTATATTCATATCACTTCTATTGGAAGTCTTAATAACTTAATTAGGTTTATAGCTTTATTGTCATGTGCAAGGTAAACTTGAAGTTGGAGTAGTGGACCTAATAGCCACACTCACTTATTTTGTTTAATCTCTTTCTCTCCTATGTGGGTATATATATATATATATATATATATATATATATATATATATATACTATTAAGGCAGGTTCTGGAAACACTGTGGGGAAAAATGTGAATTGGAGTAAGCTGCAGCTTTGGTTTGTAGTGTGCTTCTCATACATCTATACCCACAAATGAAAGACTTAAAAAAAAAGAAAAAAAAGAAAGGGGCATAAAATGTAGGAACAAGGGATAAATACTGGCAAGAATTTTCACTGATCCTATCACACATCTTTCCACCAAGTTTCATAATTGCCCTTTAATTTTATCTGAAGCAAAATCTGATATGAGAGCTAAGCAATGTTCTATATTATAATTGCATGTGTTAGTGTCATACAATTTTCACTACAGTGCATGTATTTGATTTAATTCTGGTTTTATAGCTGTGGAAATAAGAATCAGGGCATAACCAATTAAGTCTATCTTTCAGTTCAAGGACCAAATTTATTTTTAAAGGAATTCTGAGTGACTCGCAATTTTTGGTATTCCTTAAAGCTGTTGGAGAACTTAATAAAATTCAGTTTTCTTTTTCCACATCTTATTGCCTAAACCTTGTCTATTGCTGGAATACACTACCTTTCATGAGTAAGTAGGGACAAAGGCAAAAACGTTGAACAAAAATTACTAGGGTATTTTTGCTTAAAGCTGTTGTAGCCAGTTACTAAGCTATAGGATGAATTTCAACTTTTTGTAATAGGAAATGACAAAATAATCTGGAAGAAGGCCTCCTTGCATTCTGTTTTAGAGTCTGTGTAGGTAGTCAATCTGATTTTCAGGTCTTCTAGTGTGTAAACTGTGCTCAAGGCATTAACCCTGGAATAGAGGTGGGCATCCGGAGGCAATTTCCCCTCTTAATCCCTCCATTCCTGTCTCTCCCCAAGCAGGCTCCAATACCTCCATTTTATTTGGCAATCCTCTAAAAATGGCAAAAAGAAAACATATCAAGAAGAAGTAAATGTATTTGTGTATATTATAATGATTCTGTAGAGCCTTTTTATGTTTTTCAGTGTCTTTTGAGGATTTTCCCACGGGTTTACAAGTAAAGGTTTCCAATCAAGCCTTTAGAAACAGTGAGGGTTAGTGGATTTGGGTGAGTGGTGGTGATTCCAATAGCTTTAAGCACTCATAGGCTGTGCCCACCCCCTGCCTAGGGATTGAGCCCATGGGCTAACTATATGTAGAGTGTGTTTTCAAAAGGTACCATATTTTTTTAAAAATGGAAAATAATTAATAAGTTGGCTAGGAGTGGAATATTATGTACAGATCAAAACTATCAAAACATATCAAATCATTTCAGCACAGGGCTCATATAAGGGAATTTAATAGCAGAATAATTTATATCCTCAGCACATTTTTTTCTGATTCCTGTAACATTTGTTCAAGTGGATTTGGTATCTTTTGGAAGCAAGCTATCCCTTCCTTATTTAAAGCCTTCGACAATATATCCCTTCCTTGTTTGAGCCGTGGCAGCTTCTGAGATGATGATTAATGGTCAATGAAACAAGTGATATGTGGTGTCAGTCTTTTCCATAGCCATTGTATCTAGTTCTGTTTGTGTTCAACAATGAGATGTAAGCAAACTCTGCTATAAGAAATAGGGCATCATTTTATTTACATACAATCAGTTATTATGGTGGAAAATTCTGCTCTTACATACTTGATAGGTGATCTGCCGCTTGTGAAAAGTGCCTTTGAATATGATGTGATCTCTTGCTTCTATAATTGAAAGCTTCCCAATTTCACTTTAACTGATGCTGTCACTGTGGAATGAATAACATTCTTAGATATGTTGTGGAGTCTCTTTATAAGTTTTCCATTTCTGAAGTGAATATATCGAGCTGAGATGAAGCAGCTGGCATCAGCTGAATCACTGGGTGAGAATATTTGTCTGGAAATAAGACTTAATAGTGTCAATGGAACGAAGGCACCCACTGGGTATATTGTGTCAATCATAACAGACTTTTTAAAGGTGCAGATAGTCACATGTTTACCCCATATGATCTTATAGTTGAATGTATTGGTCAAAATCAGTGTAAATCTCTTCTCTATGGAAAACATTTCTATTGTTTTCTTGATAATTGTGTTTCTTATTAAAATTCATAATGAGGAGCAATAAAAAGACACAAAAGAATGCAGTAGCACCTTTGAGACATACTGAGAAAAAGAAATTGCCCACAAAAATATTCATGGACATAGACCACTTCAATCATTAGCAACTTAAGAGAGGGAGTTCAACTTAATTTAACATGTCCGCTTGATCTAACAAATGCTAAAGTCAGTGACTGGAATTCATGATCACAGTTACAAACCCAGGCTAGAGCTATACTGCCATATAATGTAGTTCCAAACTTCATAATATTGTAAGTGTAGTCCCATTGAAACTGCATTATATGGGTCTACATTAACCATATAATGCAGTTCCAAGCTGCATTATATGGCAGTGCGCATACAGTCTCAGAGATATACTGATTCGTATTCACGTTCCCTACAAACTCAATAGTATAGGGAGTAGGTAGGGATCACAAATAGTTTAGGGAATATATAGGGAATATATTGGGGGGAGGGTTTGTGTGTGTCAGAAGCAATTTGAGAAACTGCAAATCCCTTCTGGTGTGAGAGAATTGGTCGTCTGCAAGGACATTACCGAGGGGATGCCCAGATGTTTTGATGCTTTACCATCCTTGTGGGAGGCTTCTCTCATGTCCCCACATGAGGAGCTGGAGCTGACAGAGAAAGCTCAACTCATTCTCCCCAGATTCGAACCACTGGCCTGTCATCAGTCCTGCCAGCACAAAGGTTTAACCCATTGCAACACTGGGGGTTCCCATAGGGATTGTGAAAGAATGTTATAACATAGCACTAGCTCAATTTCAATCCTAATTTACCAGACAACAGCAGCTGAAAAACAACAGGGATCTGGTAGCCCATCTATGGAACATACATAAAGAAGTTGTGTAGTTCATTACGCAGCTAAGTAGCCGATCTAGAATACCAGCCAGTGAATCCATGAGCAATAACATTCTTATCCCTGAATTTTTCAAACTTAAAAACCAAGTTTAGGTGAATCCATAGATAATTGTCTTTCTTTCAGCAGCTTCAATGTTTCTTATGGTTTTAATTTTGGTCACAGGAGCCATGGTGGTGCAATGGATTAAACCCTTGTGCTGCTGACCTGAAGGTCGGCGGTTCAAATCCATGAGACCGGGTGAGCTCCTGTCTGTCAGCTCCATCTTCCCATGTGGGACATGAGAGAAGGCTCCCACAGGATGGTAAAATATCCGGACGTCCCCTTGGCAACGTCTCTGCAGATGACCAATTCTATCACACCAGAAGCCACTTGCAGTCTCAAGTTGCTTCTGACACGATAAAAAAATTGATCACAAAATATATAGATTTATTTTTTTAGTATTTGGAGGATGAAAGTTTAGTTACTCTCTCTCCCTTCTCCGTTTTGCTGGTTATTGTAACCTTAATGTAGAATTCCAAAGACAGCTGTTTTTTTATATTGCACTTTGTAAGTAGACATACATAACCTTTTCGCTAAATTACAATAAGCTTTCCTTATTGCACTGCTTAATGCAGATATTCTAGTGAATTGAGGCATCAAAGGTCTCTGCAGCCCTCCTTCAATATTCTTTTTCAAATACTATGGCCCCCATCTCCCAACCCCCATCAATGAAATAACGAGTCAAGATAACTGTATTGGGATAACTTTGGACAACTTTTATTAAATTGTTATTTATTTATTTATTTATTTATTTCATGAACTGCAATAAACTCAAAGTGAGGGTAGAACTTGATGTAGGATCAGCTGAGGCAGTCACTATCACATACACTCCTCAGCAGGCCCGTAGCCAGGATTTTGATTCAGGGGGTGCTGAGTTTGATTTGGGGGGGGGGGGGGGTGGTTGCTGAGTTTGATTCAAAGGGGGGGGCACCTGAGGATCTACCCTAGCAAACCTTTTGTATTGTTATCCCAATACCCCCATGCATATGGGATATATTGAGCATGGTGCTCAGATCATGATATAAATAAACATAACAGTTTAAATAATGTACCAGTAAGGCCCTCGTGGACCACCCTGAGAATTTTGATGGGGCTGAAGCCCCTCAAGCCCCCCCCCCCCCCCCCACTACATGTCTGCTCCTCAGCTAACTTGGGCAAGACACCTGAATTCCCTGCGTAAATCAACATGAGTTGTTTCCAGGGAAGCTGCATAGAGTAGCTGAGAGGCTTCAATGGGATTAGATTTCTCCTGCAGCTCCAAGGCCATTTCCATTCACCTCCACCTTCGTTGAACAAACACACAGGTGGGGTCTTTCATTCCTGGCCTTCACCAAAATGAGTGCCTTAGGTGCACACCAAGATGTTTAATTGCATCCCTGTGTAATGGCTCACCTAATGCCTCTTACCAGTTACCTCAACAGTGCAGGGTAGGCAAAAAAAAACAAACCTATAAAACAGGGAGAAAATTCCTACCTGTCTCTGAAGCAACCTTGGTACACTGAGAAGGGTGGGAAGAGTGGGCCAATGGTTTAGGGCTCCAATACTGGAACTAAAATGGGAGTCAGCCATCTTAAATATTGTTCTCTGCCCTCTATATTAGTCCCAGCCAGGACTATTTTATCTAAACTTGCCTCAATTCATTGGGGTGGGCAAATAACACTCCTCACCCAGGCTGGCCAAAAGAGGAAACCCTATTCCTTTTTTTAAAAAAAATATCCTTCCCAACCAGCCAGATGACAAGAAGAATGGGGAACTGGGAGGAATGTGCAATGACTTTGTATAAAAAAGCACTTCTTTACCAGATGCTTTGTTAACTGGGGCATGCTTCTATTTACTTTAAAGATCCCAAGAAGTTTGGGTTTCTAGTTGCAACTGTAAGCATTAGGATTCTGGACTAGCTATGATTTACCATGACCAACTAGGTTTGATCCAGAAGGATTCTTGCTATGTCAGTGGCTTTCTGATTTTTTAAAAAAAGTTTCCTTAATAATTATGACCATACTGTGGCTTTCTCCATATCAAAGCATTTAAAATCACCTTGAGTGCTGTTTTTCTATTTAAGAAGTTGTGCTAAAGGCACTGTTAATATTCTAATTCTATTCTGTTCATTCTGAAATTCTTATTTTGGAAGCTCCAATGGTTCTCCAAATAAATTGCAAATACAATTAATCACATAAGTGACATAATTGTTTTTATAACTAGCTGAGCAGACTTGAGCATTGAATATAGTGCAAAATAGATTACTATTTTGCTTCACTGAAACAAAGATCAAATAACTCTGAAACAAGGATAATCAGTTTGTTGTAGATTAAGAATTTTCAGTGGCTACAAGCAATATAAAAATTATCACTACAGCATCTCCCTTTCCTTGAACTTTCCTGAACTCCTGTTCTAGATGGGTTGTATAAATAATGTTGTTTGTTCTAGTGAAACATGTTCTACTGCTTAGTAACACAATTATTTTCATATAGCTGCCCTTGCAATGTTTTTTTATATCTAAGAGCTTTTCATTTAAATACAAATCTTTGTGTGCATAGATGATTCTATTTATGATTGAAATTGCACCAGTCATATATTTGAATATTACATCCACAATACTTACTCCCCCCCCCCCCCCCCCATCATCTTGAATATATTCGTTTTAAATATATGTAATACAACAGATGGGTTTGGAATCAATAGCAAAGAGATGTCCCTATCTTTTTTATTTCTGGGCCATTTTTAGGAAGCAGAAATTTAGTTGTGTATTTTTATTTTGTAAAGTTGCACATTTGTTAATTTTATACTGCTGCTTAACAAACTGGTGCAGCAATATCAGTTAACAAAAGAGAACTATTGAGACAAAATTAGCATCTAGGATTTTTTGCTCTACAGATACTTTAATGTATGAAGTCTCCTCGCACCCCTCCCCCTGGAAAATGGTCTATTACAGACTTGTATGAAGCATATTTTCTTTATTTCATTCTGAGTAGGGAAGTAATGATTTACCCTTCCCTTTTCCCAATGCACTATGAAAAAGTGAAGCACTTTTCAAAAACTATTTACTATTTGGGAATTTGATTCTGGCACTCTTTGTGCACAAAACAGCATATGCTATGCAGGAAGCAAGTATGCATATCTTGCATTACTGAGACGGAAGTAAGCTTTTCTTCTGCTCTTGAGATTAGAACACAGAGCAATGGATTCATAAATACTTGAAAGGATGTCATATTGAAGATGGAACAAGCCTGTTTTCTGCGTCTCCAGGAAACTACAGGATTTAAACGATAAGAAAAGAGATTCCAACTATGCATTGGGAAGAACTTACTGATCGTAAGAGCTGTTTGACAGTGGAATATGCCATCTCAGAGTATGGTGGAGTATCCTTTTCTGGAGGTTTCTAAGCAGAGGCTGGATGGCCATCTATTGGAGGGGTTTTGATGGTGTGTTCCTGCATGGCAGAATGGGGTTGGACTGGATGGCCCTTGAGGTTTCTTCTAACTCTCTGATTCTATGAGACAGTGCTACTTTGTGTTCAAGTCAACCATATGTGAATATTACAAAGAGCCCAAATGTACAATTTCTGCAAAAGAAATTGCCTTTTCCAATTGGACAATAATGTTACTGGGCAGAAATATTATTTTCTATGCAGCAAAAAATATTTCCTACATAGGAAATTCTGTTTTCTACACAATAATAATCCAAATAAGAATTCACATAATAATTCAAGTTGCTGTCCACATTTTGTGTACATCTCTTAGAGACATATAATGATTATTTTAGCTGTAATAAAATACTAGACTAGACAGCCTTCAACAAACACAATCTGTAACATACCATATATTCCGGCATATAAGATGACTGGGCGTATAAGACGACCCCCAACTTTTCCAGTTAAAATATAGAGTTTGGTATATACTCGCCGTATAAGACCACCCCTCTTCCATCGCACACCAACTAAAAATAAAAAATAAAAACATCAGATTTGATTTCAAATCCAAGACTATCAAAGCAGTATCCAGCTCTTCGGCTTAGAAATGGAGATGGAGCGCCAACCCCCAGAGCCGGACACGACTGGACTTAACGTCAGGAGAAAACCTTTACCTCACCTGTAAACTCCTGTATGTTTATTATTTATTTAACAGTTGTGGGTCCATGGAACGTAATAAAGTTCTATAAATTTTTACCTTACCTTACCTAGAGTGAGACCAGGGCTGGGTCCAATGTCCTTTCCCCAACAACAACAACAACAATAGAAATCTAGAATTGGAAGGGACTCCAATGGCCATCCAGTCTAACCCTAATTCTGCCAGACAGGAACACATGTCCAAGCCCTCCCGACAGATGGCCATCCTGTTCTACTTAATAATAGCAATAACAACAATAATAGCAATAACAACAACAATAATAATAGAAGGGATCTCAATGACCATTCAGTCCAACCCCATTCCTGCCAGGCAGGAAGACACAATGCAAGCCTTCCTAACAGGTGGCCATACAACTCTGCTTAACAATAACAACAACAACAGAACACTAGAGTTGGGACTCCAATGGCCATCCATTCCAACCCACTCACTCCTGCCAGGCAGGAAGACACAATGCAAGCCTCCCCAACAGGTGGCCATCCAGTTCTAGTTACCATATATACTCGAGTATAAGCTGACCCGAATATAAGCTGAGGCACCTAATTTTATGACCAAAAACTGGGAAAATTTATTGACTCGATTATAAGCCGGGGAGGGAAATGCAGCAGCTAGTGGTAAGCAGAGGGGACAGAAGTTGTCATAAAGCCATCTTGTGCAGCTTCTAAAACCCAACTTGTGAGAACATTTTGCACTGCAGCCAGATATTTCCAAGGTCATGCCCAAAGGATTTGATGAATATACCCTTTTTGAGATAGATCTAAATCAGGTATGGGCAAACTGTAGCCCTCCAGGTGTTTTGGACTTCAACTCCCACAATTCCTAACAGTCAGTATTTGAGAACACAGAAATGCTGGACCACTCTCACAACCACCTTGTCAGACTCCACAGAGAAGCCACTGCAATCCACAAGAAGCATGTGGACAATTTCAACAGAAAGGAGGAAACCATGAAAATGAACAAAATCTGGTTACCAGTATTTAAAAAAACTCCTCTAAAATCAGGACAGTAAATAAAAAACAACACTCAAAAGCAGGGGAAATCCAGACAATAAAAAATCAGGACCAACTAACACCTCCCAACAAAGGATTCCCCCAGGCAGGAAGCAGCCAGGCTTTGAAGCTGCAAGGCCATTCAATGCTAATCAAGGTAGCCAATGGCAACATTCCCACTTGCCTCAAGCAGACAAGAGTTCTTTCTCCCACCCTGGACTTTCCACAGATATATAAACCCCACTTGCCATGTTTCCAACAGACCTCACAACCTCCAAGGATGCCTGGCATAGATCTGGGCAAAACATCAGGAGAGGACACTTCTGGAACATGGCTATACAGTCTGGAAAACTCACAGCAACCCAGCCAGTAGCTGTTAGGAATTGTGAGAGTTGAAATTCAAAACAATCTGATAGAAAACTGGGACTTGTAGTTTGGTATGGTACTGGCTCTCTTAAACAGGGAAGGCTAAGGACCTTGTAAAACTACAACTCCTGTGATTCCATGGCACTGAATCTGTGGCAGTTTTGGGGGGGGGGGGAGGGATTCCCCTTTAAGAGTAGATGGCCCTTGCACTGGGACTTCCCCTTTAAGGCTGTCTCGTTCTTGACTGCAGAAACAAAACCAAACGGGGGAAAGAGACCTTTTTCTTCCTCCCTCTGCAGGCTATTTAAAACTTTTAAAACTTAAGAGCGGCTGTTCTTTCAGAGGGAGCTGAGCACAGAGACAGGAAAGAAACCCCAAAGAGGGGAGGGAGAAAGAAGAAGTTTCTCCAGCAGGACTTTCTCAGAGGTGCCTTTGTTTGGACTCTCCTTGAGTAGCACTGTTTGAGGAAGGAGAGGAGAGGGAGAAAGAGGCCGGGAATGGGAGGCTTGGGGGCAGCCTCTTCTGCCCCTTTTTCCTTCAGGAGGAGGACGGGGAGGAGGAGGAGCGGCAGTGCTGCCGGGGGTGATGGCCAGCTGAGCTGCGATACCAGCAGGCTCCCTTTGGCCTCTCATGGCTGCTCACGTCCCTCGCTCTCAGCATCCTCAAGGGGTGGAACTTATAGCCGGCCCACAAGACGACCCCCCACTTTTAAGATGGCTTTCTTGGCTTAGAAAGTCGTCTAGTATGCCGGTTTTTACGGTATTTTTAATTTGATTTAAAAGATATCTTCCAAGAAATTCCATCGGTCAGTGTTCCATGTTGCATGTTATAATGACCTCAACATAACCTAACTGGAATCTGCCAATTGTTTGCTGATTCAGTGAACCTATTTCTAGAAACCCATTGGTTTAGGTTACACACCATTAATGGAATTAGACCCTGGAGCTTTCTAGATGAATGGTCCCCTGCAGAGCTCTGTTACACACTCTTAACTTATTTTTGAACTATTTGCCAGCAAATCAATTGCCACAACACAAATAAGTTAAATTATTTGACTGAAATTGGATTAAATCAGCTTCTATACAGACAGGATGGTTTAACTGGATTGTAGATTAGAGTATAAAAGCACTCTATCATCCTTCTGTCTGCTTTTACCTTTATAGACTTTAAAGAACTGACATATGACCTGTGCCCAATCCATATCAATGTCATCAGTGATCACTCATTCATCTTGCAAGGGAGAGTTGTTATGCTATGATATTTCTTGTAGTCACATTAACCTTTTTTTGAAGGTGGCCACCTACTGTACCAGTTTATTTCTTTTTTTAAATGTTATCCCATCCTTCCACTTCAAGGGGACTTCAAGGCAGCTCATGAAAGAACTTCACGTATAATTAAGATACTCCTTGCAACAAAGTGAATTAAAAACAAGCCAATTAAAATACAAATAGATTTCTGTATTAGCATTAATTTCAGTTCCCACATTGTCCAAAACACATTCTTTGGTTCACTGGAGCATACCTGCCAACATTTCAAAGATTAATATAGGGGTACATGTGAACTTGTAAAGGGCATGGCCAAGCAACATAAGCACATAACCAAAGGAGCAGAAATGTTTTTAATGAGAAAGACCACACAAAACTGCAAGATTTGTGTTTATGTATTGCATGGAGGAAAAATGCTCAAATCAATAAATATAGGATCCCTCTTCACTTTTGATAGTTTGTGTGATTCTGTTGTTTATTATCAGCACAGACATTATGGGCAGGTCAGACAGCAGTCTTCTTCTCTCCTTTTCCTCCCTTAAACAAGTTTAAAAAATATTATATTTCTGCATTAAAGAGTATGCTAGGAAGCTTCAGGCTCACCATCCACACTAAGTCACTGTCTTGAAGACAGAAACAAAAACAGACATATAAATGTCCTCCCTCCCTATTTATTATTCTAAGATAATCACAATATCAGTTCGGATGGAGCACAAGGAGATGGAAAGGGGGAGATTATACTCATCTCCTACTTGTGGACTTCCCAAAGGTATCTGAATTGCCACTGTGTTCTCAGAATACTAGCCTAGCCTGGCCTGGCCTTTGGCTTGATCCAGCATGGCTGTCCTTGTGATGAGATTTATCAGTCTGTCATGTGTTTTAAAATACACTGCTTTAACCTTTTCACTGCTGTTTTGCAATATATAAATTCCATTTTAGGGGTTTGCAAAATCCTTAACCAAACTAAAGCAAAGGGGAAAAAAAGCAGACAATTACATCTGTTCTCTCTGTGCTGTAGGACCTTCTTCTGTGAAGATGTATGCCTGTCCTTGGATTTATATGTCAAGTATTCCTTTTGAATTAGAACTGGAACAGATAGTGCCTGAAGTAAGGAATCTTTATAGGTTTTTACAGGAGAAAAGCTATAATTAACTCCACACATCACACAAATGATCGTGTTTCTTTCAAATTACTGAGTTTATTTAACTGTAGAATTTTGTGATTTACAACCATTTGCCTATTATTCTGAAATATGTAGCTTTGCCTGCTAACCGCCCAATGAAGACACCAGACAACAGTTATGGGTTTAAAAGTGGGCAACTATATTAACTGTTACCTAATTAAATTTATAACTGAATCTCAAAATCAGACTAGCATGAATGTGTAGTAAATAAAGCCGAGGTGGTGTCCCTTCCTGGCCTACCCCTTAGCTAAATAGTGCGAAGCACCCGGTTCCGGGTGACATAAACCTGGGTAACCTTTTAGCTAATGTGTTGGAGGAATCTTCCCCAGGGATGTTGAGGTAAGACCCCATTTCAAAGCCATTTATCTTGTAGTCACCTCAGAGTAACAACCGGTGATGTTTTATGTTTATGGCTTTTGTCCCAAAAGGGGATGCTTTGGGTGCATACCAAATGTATTTCTTTTCTAGCTGTTTTCCGCTAAACCTAATTATAACCACCAAAGCCCAATCTGCCCCCTAGTAACAGTATAGGGTAGGCGAGACAACACTCCTAGAACATAGAAGGGGAAAAAAATCCTACCCAGCTCCCTAAGGCAACCAATAATTATACTGTTAATGGGCGAGTGAGGTGGGCCGACGTCAGGAAAGGACTGAGCTGGAGGGAGGCTATTTCCCTCCAGGCTCCACTCCCCAAAGTAGTTCTGGCCAGAACTACTTTTGTGTTGGTTTTTCTCCATTGGGGGGGGGGGGAGAGGCAAAGCTCTTTCCCCTCGTAGCTGCACCAGGGGGGAAAGATGATTGCTTGCTAACCCCCCAAATGAAGACACCAGACAACAGTTATGGGTTTAAAACTGGGCAACTTTATTATCTGTTACCTAATTAAATTTATAACTGAATCTCAAAATCAGACTAGCATAAACGTGTAGTGAATAAAGCCGAGGTGGTGTCCCTTCCCGGCCTACCCCTCGGCTAAATAGGGCGAAGCACCCAGTTCCTGGGTGACATAAACCTGGGTAACCTTTTAGCTAATGTGTTGGAGGAATCTTCCCCAGGGACGTTGAAGTAAGACCCTCCCCATTTCAAAGCCATTTATCTTGTAGTCACCTCGGTTAGAGTAACAACCGGTGATGTCTTATGTTAATGGCTTTTGTCCAAAAAGGTGATGCTTTGGGTGCACACCAAATGTATTTCTTTTCTAGCTGTTTTCTGCCACAGGATGAGGGCAAGTGTCTACTTAGCTCCATCCCTCCACTCCTCAAACCAGCTCTTGCCAAACCGCTAGCCTAATCTCTAACAAAAGTTGCCCAGATATGTATGCATAAGCAAAGATCAAAACATTGCTGTGTATGTTAAAAGTTATATTGATGTGGTGACCTCAAGCCATATAATGAATGTGTTAACATAGTCACCACCCCAATAAGATCTTAATATTGTATTTGCATTATGGGATTGCCAGTGTGTGTGATAGTGTTAATGTGTCTGAGGCTGGGGGTTACCTCCAGTTTTGTAATGATATAGTACTGTCACCGGACGTTTGCATTCGAAATGGAACAATTAATTTTTATATATATTTTATTGGGTTTTTGTTAAAGAAAATTGTGTTTACAGGGAAAGAAGGGGAATATTGTGTAAGTAATAGAAAAGTAGGAAATAGGAAAAATCAGAAGAAAGAAAAAAACTGTGCTTCCAAGCTCTTCCCAATCTGGGTGTTATTTTCTTCTTATAAGTTCCTTTCTGTAGACTTTTTCTCCTAGAGTCTTATTAGATTATTAATATTATCTTCTCTTTTTCCATATACTCTCAAAAAAAGTTGCCAGTCTGTTTTTCTCAATGGTTTCCCATAATGTGTCTTTATAAGTTGGGTCAGTTCATCCATGTTCATTATTTCCATAATTTTCATTAACTATTGTTCCTTTGAAGGAGTTCCTTTCTGTCTCCACATTCTTGGATATGTTATTCTCGCTGCCGTCATGAAGTAATTGAAGAGCACTTCTTTGTTATATTCTATTTTTTAGGTCTATGAAATTCAGTAAGAAATATTGTGGTTTCATATTGAATTTAATCTTTAAGATTTTCTGTATTTCTTCATGGATTATTTTCCAATATTTCTTGGCTTTATCACACAGCCACCACATATGGTAGAAGCTTCCTTCTTGACATTCACACTTCCAACAGTTTTTATTTAAACTCTTATAATATTTACTTAATTTGGATGGTGTTATGTACCATCGGTGCATCATTTTGAACCAGTTTTCTTTTAAGTCATATGAATAAGTTTGTTTGATTTTATTATTCCAGCTTCTTTCCCACTCCTCTAATTTTATTGATCTTCCAAAGTTAGTGGCCCATTTTATCATACAGTCTTTTATGAAATCCCTCTCTGTTAACCACTCCAATAATTTCTTGTATAGTTTCGCTATTGTTTTGTTTTCTGATTTCATTATTTTATCCCAGAAGTTTTCTCTTTCCGAAAATCCTATTAGTTTATCTTTATTGTAGTACTCCTTTAATTGTCTATATTTTAACCAAGAAAGGTTTCTGAATCTTTGTTTTAATTCTTCATGTGTTTTTATTTCAAAAGTGGATTTTCCTTTTATTAATATGTCCTTATAAGTCGGCCATTCTTTCTAACCCAATAATCTTCTAGAGTTGAGATCCAAAGGAGGGGTTTTTATATCCATTTTTTTATATCTGTCTCAGATCCTTATTAATGCTGCTCTTATGAAATTGTTTCCATTTTTTTTCTCTATATTTATTTTCTGGTACCATTTATATCCATGCCACCCCACTCTTAAATCATGGCCTTCCAGAGTTAATACTTTTTCTCTATGTAATGTTGTCCATTCTTTTATCCATAAGAGGCCTGATGCATCATGGTATAGTTTCAGGTCCAGGAGACCAAATCCCCCTCTTTTTTGTCATCTGTCAGGTTTAGGAATTTTATTCTTGGTTTTTTCCCCTGCCAAATAAATTTGCTCAGGTCTTTGTTTGAATCATTGAAAAATTCTGCTGTTCTGATTATCGGTATGTTTTGAAACAGATATAGGATTTTTGGGAGTACATTCATTTTAATAATCGAGATTCTCCCTAAAAGTGATAGTTTTGTGTTTTTCCAATTCTCTAAATCTCTTTTTATATCTTTCCATAACTTTTCATAGTTATTATGTAAAAGTTGTGAGTTTTTTGAAGTTAATATTATTAATATTTTGTTTACCACTTGTAGTCCTGATATTTCTTTCAATAACTCTTGTTTCTTTTTGTGAGATTTTTAGTTAATAATGTTTTTTGGTGTTTATTCAAAATCCTGATACCTTCCCAAATTCTTCAATTATTTCCAACCATTTTTAAATATTTTCTATAGGGTCTTCTATGATACAGATAAGGTTGTCTGTGTACGTCCTCACTTTATACTGCAGGTTCCTTATTTTGATCCCTTTCAGTGAGTCATCTTCCCTTAGTTTATTCATCAGTATTTCAATAGATAATATGAATATGAGTGGGGATAGAGGGCACCCTGTCTGGTTCCTTTTTTGATTCTAATTGACTTTGTTTCTTGACCATTTATTAAGATTTTAGCTTCTTGGTTGTTATATATAGCATCTATTGCGTTTAAAAAGTTATAACCCATGTCCAATTCTCTCATCAATGTTTTAAAGAAGTCCCAGTTTACATTATTGAATGCTTTCTCAGCATCCAATGATAGAAAAGCCATTTCCTTCTGACTATTGATTTCGTAGTATTCTATGGCATCGACTATACATCTTATGTTGTCTTTTAAATGTCACTTAGGAAGAAAACCAACTTGCTCCTCCTTAATCCAATCTTTTAGGAAATTTTTCAGTCTTTCTGCTAGTATATTAGTAAATATCTTGAAAACCACATTTAAAAGTGACATCGGTCTGTAGTTTTTCACACCAGCGGGGTCTGAGTTGTCTTTATGTATCATTGTTATTGTCGCCTTTTCCCATGTTTCTGGTGGTTCCTTTTGATTGAGGACTTCATTCAGTCTCACTAATACAGGGGTTAATTCTTCTTCAAATGCTTTGCAATATGTCACAGAAAAACCATCTGGACCTGGGGATGTGTTTAAGTCCATTTTTATAATATGAACTTCTTTTTTCGGTTATCGTTTTATTTAGTAATTCTCTATGCTGTTCGGATATTTTTTGAAGTCTCAGATTTCCAATATATTGTCTCACTTCTTCCTTTTTAATATGGTCCTTTAAGTATAGCTTCTTGTAATATTTCCTGAACTGGTTTGCAATTTCTGAATTCGATAAGTAGTTTCTTCCGTTGTACAGATTCTTGTTACATATTGTCTTTGTCTTTTTTTCCTCACTTGTCTTGCGCGCCATTTACCTGGCTTATTCGCATTCTCAAAATGCTGTTGTTTAATGAATTTGAGCTGCTTTGCTATTTCCTCCAATTCCAGGTATTCTTTTTTCAGTGAATCTTTTTTTGGGATCTACTTTTAATTGTGCCTCTATTTTTAGGATTGATTCCTTAATTGACTTCATTTTTTCATTTCATTGTTTATTCTTCCATGCATTTTGTCTGATAAAATAGCCGTGCATCACTGCTTTACTGGCATCCCAAATGTCTGTATCTTAGTCTCTGGTAGATCATTAAGTTTGAAATATTCTCTTAGGTTGTCTCTGTTTTTCTTAATATCCTTTTCTGTACTCAATAAAGAGCCCTTTAATCTCCATTTGCCAATTTTCTTTGTTTCATTTAGTGTCATTTCCATAGCACAGTGATCTGACTTATCTCTAGGTAGAATTTTTATTTTTGTAACTTTAGTTAACAACTCATTAGAGGCCTATATCATATCTGTATGGAACCATCCCTGGTGTGTATCCAAAAAAATGCATAGTCTCTCTCTTGGGGTTGTGAGTTCTCCAAACATCTTTTAATTTGTATTCCCGTTTTAGGTTTATTAGATTACGTGGTAATAATCCTGTTGATTTTTTATCTTTTTAATATCTTTAGTTTTATCAAGTTCTATATCTAAAACTCCATTAAAGTCCCTGAAAATAATTATATTGTCAAATTATTGTTCCGCTAATAGTTCTTTTAATTTTTTCACAAATTATGTTTTTGGTCCATTTGGTATGTATACATTACATAACAATATTTTTTGTTTTTCCATTTTAATAGTAATTCCAATTATTCTCTCCTGCGGTCTTTAAAAGCTAGTTCAGCCAGTATATATTGCTTCACATAGAAAACTACTCCTCTTTTTTCTGTTGCTGAGGAGTAAAATTCTTTTCCCAAAGATTTTTGAGAGAGGTACGTAGCATGTTTTGTGAGATATGTATTTCTTGAAGAGCCACTATATCGTATTTTCCTTTTCTTATTAGGTTGAAAGCCAATTTCCTTTTCTTGGATAGTTTAGACCATTTATGTTGTTTGAGTAACATTTAAGTTTCCCTTCCATTATTTTCATCTTTATCTTCTTCTTCTCCATCTGTGTCTTCTTCCTGTACCTCCTCTAAATCTGGTGATTCTGCTCATGTTGGCATGACCTCTTTGTCTGGAGATTCTTCTCTTGGCCTTTTTCTATCTTTTCCATTTTTCTTTTTCACTGAAAAAGAGAATTATGTGGCCCAGAGCCTATTAAGGTTAAAGTTTTGTAGTAATTTGTTAGCCAAATGGAGAGTATCACAAGTATTTTTAAGTGTTACTTAACAACACATGAAAATTCTACAGAATTTATAAATTAACAAATAAACAATTGAAATGTTGTAATGTGTTTTGGTTAACTTGATGACTGATTTCTTAATTTATTATTATTACTATTATTATTATTATTAGTAGTAGTAGTATTGTTATCATTATTGTTTTAAGTACCTAAATTATGTCTCAATTATGGTGTATCTGTCTCAATAACTAAACAAACCTGTGTTTCAGCCCCGGGAAATAGTAATGGTATTGTCTGTCTATAATGTGACCCTTAATTTAAACTGTGGAGCCTGAATCACCCAGATTAACTTTAATTAAGTTTAAAAGTATTTAATTAGTTATGGCTGACAATTGTGGTACTGGTCACCTTGGGACTTGTAGGACTAGTCCATAATAATGGCGGCTGTCAACTGACATGAGGCTTTGTCATTATGAACGAGTCAATTGCCTAGCCCTGGGTAAGTCTGAGAGACTCATCATAACAAATAAGCTTATGATCTATATTGCTGGCGGCTCGGGATTGGAGCTCCAACAACGCACACCCGCCAAACGGCTCCGGGGAGCAGTGGCCTCTCCAGCCCCAAGAGCCTGCAAAACTGGGCATGGAAAGTCCCCCAAGGCTAGCATGACAGGCCCGGCACTGTGCGAGTGGCACCCCAGCAACAGTGCACACACACTCATGGAGCTCAGCAAGCAGGCCTCGGGGTAAGAAGGCCAAAGGCCTCTCTGCCCTCGCCAGGCCCTCCATCCAGCCCCACGCAACAGTCCTGCTGCCCAGAGACGCTGGGCACACAAGCCCATAATGCCTGTCCAGCAGCCTGGAGTCAAAAGCCTCGGTGCCCCCACAGGCCCACCCCACCGACCTGCACCGTGCATCCGTCCTCCTTGACCTCAGGAAAGGACTGAACCAGAGAGAGGCCGGAACTACTTTAGGTTGGTTTTTCTCCATTGGGGGGAAGAGGCAAAGCTCTTTCTCCCTCCTAGCTTAAAAATCTAAACTTTTAAGATTTTTAGCATAATAAAAATATTGAGAGACTTAAAAAACCCTTTCAAATATCAGACTCAATGGAGCATCAGGAATTTGCTATTTTGGTGTATGTGTGTGTGTGTCTATCTGATGAACTATAATCTTTCCTACGTACGATTAGGATATAATAGATGTACGATCATAAAGATGGAACAGAATATTTTGCTGCAATGGACTGGCAATACACTGATAAAACCCATTGATCTGGTCCTGTTTGCATGTGACAACTGAGTGTACAGTGGCTTCCAATAATTTTATGGTGTCCCTGAAAGCAAGGGACTTCCCCCTATTTTCTGACACAGAAATTATGTTGTCACTGCTTCATAATTCTGCTAATATTTACTGTTGTTGTTATTTACCATATGAGTTGGAAGAAACCACATGGGCCATCTTGTCCGACCCCTGCCATGCAGGAAAAGCACAATAAAAGTATCCTTGACAAATGGCCACCCAGCCTCTGTTAAATAGTTTCCAAGGAAGGAGCTTCCACCACATTCTACAGCAGAGAGTTCCACTGTTGAATAGCTTGTATGGTCAGGAAGTTCTTCCTAATGTTCAGGTAGAATCTCCTTTCATGTAATTTGAACACATTGCTCCGAGTATTAATCATGTCTCCTCTCAATCTTCTCTTCTGCAAGATAAACATACCCAATTCTTGAATATGCTCCTCATGGGGATTCATGGTCTCCAGACCTTTGATATTTTAATTGCCCTCCTCTGGAGTGTTGCAACTCAGCAGCAGTCACACCAGCCAGGGGCTGATGGGTTCACTGATGACAGAGTCAATGGAATTGTGGGTTTCCTGAGATTCATTCTGATGCAGGCCCAGGAATTCCTTCTCAGGAAGGCCAGGAAAGTGAAACTGTTTTAGATAGAGAAGGTGGCACAGATGCAGGGCCCAATAATATAATTGCCTCTTTACCACAAGGCCAGGGAAAGGAGTTGAAGTCATCCTCTCCAGATAGGGAGTCTAGCAAAGATTAATTCATGAGAAATTCTCATAGCAATGCACTTGGTACTACTGATGTAAGCAAAGATGTACACTTGCAGATTCAAAAAGATAGCCAGCTGTGTCATGGCTTTGTGGAAGCAGAAATTTCAGGATAGGGGCTGCTGGGAGTCATAGTCTGGAGGTGCTTCCTTGGGCCTAGACAAGCCCAAGGGCCGTTGGAGGAGGAGAGTAAGGAGAGCAGGGGAGCCTTGAAAGTAGAGCGGGGAGAGTGGCAGGTATGGCGGGACAGCGCAGCAGGACACCACACCTAGCTGGTCTCTGTAGCAATGTAGCAATGTGATGAACTCACCCTGAATCTTGGAAAAAATGACAACTGTTGCAGTGCACTAAAGGGATTAACTCAAACTATTTCATCCTAGTAAGTAAATAAGGCAGAAGCTTAAAGGTTTAAAGTGTTCATTGGCTTGTGAAGATATTACAGTATTGTGTAGACTTCTGCCATACTTCACTGAGGGCTTTCTAACATGAATTTTTAAAAGTGGAACCAACTCAAATCTAATGTTGATTGTGTATAGGATGCACAGTGACTTCTGGGAAAAACTCCAAGTTTTTTTTTGTGCCTTTAATACAGATTTCTCCACTTTAAGCAAAGTTGGGAGCTACTCTGGAGTCTGAGAAAATGCCAGAGTATCCATGGGCTTTGTGGTCTATTTTGGCCTGATCCACTCTCCATATGGATATTGTTGCCATCACCCTTTCCCTGAACTGATCAGTGAAGGAGAGGAGGATGGTTCATCCCCATGTTGTTGCCACCACTATTGGCCACAGAGCTCCCTGACAGTGAATGGCCAACACCCTCACATGAACTTGCAGTGCCTGAAGGGCCAACAAGAAAGAGGGAGTTGTTTTAGCCTCCTTTGCTATTTGTGTGGGAGCCCCATTATGATCTCAGCACATGGAACAGATGATGACCAGGTGTTCACAGAAATCTCCATGGCTGGCATGGAGTGGAATCAGTGATATGCAGCCAGTAGGATGATGGTCTGAATCATCCGGACACATAGCACCAGATTTAGCAGGAACATGCCAGATCTCAACAGCTCCAGGACATGTATATGTACTTTTCAGGATATATGCAAAATTCACTTGACAAAACTGGAAAAAGGTACTGTTGAAATCCATGAATGTCTAGTAGAAATAGTCTTAGACATGAGTATTTCCTTTGCACATTAAATTACATGTGAATGACTAAAAAGATACAAAGATTATCCCATTAGGAGCCCATGCATCTCTGTTCAATATTGAGGAACAGTTTTGCAGCTGAAAAAAACATTTAGTGAAGCCAACTGTTCTCAATGGCATAGTTCAGCATGCACCTGCATATCGTTCCTGAAAAAGAGATTACTAATGTGATTCAAATGAATATTTTACAGAGTGGAACAGCTGAGATTAACACTAACCTTAAATTGTGCAGACAAATAGACATGCCAATGTTGGTAATGGAAGTCCAATAGAAACAAGCTTTAAGTAGTGATTCCCTGTCAATAAACTGTACACCTGTGTATTTCTCTTTTGTTATTTATAGATGATAATGTTTGAAAGGCTTGAAGGGAGACGTTCCATACATTTATCATTATTGATGGTTCTTGTTTCCATTTTTATATTGCATTGATGATGCTGTTTCAAAGAGTTTTTCAGAATGTCGTACCAGAGTTCCCAACTTAAAAAGTCAAAAATGAAAGCCTAGCAGTACAATAAGGGCATTTGAAAAAAAAGTGCATTTAAAAACTTTATTTATTTGTTTAAAGCATTTATTTATCTGTTGCCTCTCAGCCTGTCAAGTCCACTGAGGTGAATATACAAAAGATACAAAACATCTAAAGCATAAAACATAAATAGATAAAAGTTTCTGTGCATGACTGATCCTATCAACAATCAGATTTTACCTTTGATAATCAATACATTTCCCATCTCTATAATGCTTACCTTGGAGCAGTTGTCATACTATTATCATAGTTGTGTTTCAAGGCTGAAAAACATTCTGGGGAGGTCTTATCAAAAGAATATAAGCGTGTTCATGTATTTGAAATAACACCATGAAATACGAGACCAGACAACAAAATATGGACCAAACGGACATTTATTGACCTATTTAAACGGCAATCCTGTGCAGTAAAATTAGCCTGGAGGGAGTAACAAAGAAATAGGTCATGAGGGAGGAACAGGTATCACCAAAGGACTACCTCCATGTCTACCTCTGAGTGAATACCTGACCCCAGGGGCAGTCCACTGAATGGCTTGCTGGTCTACATGGTCATTACTGAAATGCCATTCTAAGGGCACTTCCTCCCAAGCCCCAGAACTCTATAAGAGAAAGTGGGACCCCCCAGTCCAGCCCCAAGGGGAAAAATCTCAAGATGCCCTCCAAGTCCCAGAACTTAGAGGGGCCATTTCAGATATCCCCCTTCACCCCTGAAGCAGGAAGGAGGGGCCAGCTGCTTAACCCCCTGCCCAGGCCCCTTCCACCTGCCAAGACTAGTGAGAAATACCAGTATATGTAATATAAACTGGTCTATCATGGGGGCTTCAAATGCTTGCCTCCAGCCTTTGGCTGTTGGCAAGACACAGACATTGATAGCAATAGGAATATAAATTCTGCCATGATTTGTCATCATGGGGTAAATAGGCATATGTCAATTTTTCCTCTTTGTTTGAATTTATGTAAGGCAGGGCTTTTAGATATTACTAGTGGTTACCTGGAACATTAGAGTATTGTGCATCTGTGTGACTTCATGTCTGGATGACAAATAATGACAATTGTACCTTGACAAACTTTGCCTTTCACCATATTTGAAAACTTTTGAAAAGACTGGAAAATTTTGACCATGGTATCCTTCTGGGTCGACTCTCGGGAATGTGCCTTGGGGGCACTGCCTTGCAGTGGCTGAAATCCTTCTTTGGGGGTCATACCCAGTTGGTGAAGCTGGGGGATACCTGCTCGGACCCCTGGCCATTGACCTGTGGGGTCCCGCAAAGTTCTATTCTTTCCTCTATGCTATTTAACATCTACATGAAACCGCTGGGTGAGATCATCCGGAGTTTTGGAGTTTGGTGCCACCTCTATGCAAATGACACACACCTCTACTACTGTTTTCCACCAGACTCTAAGGAAGCCCCCCCCTCCCCAGATCCTTGGCCAGTGTCTGGCTGCTGTGATGGGCCAGATGAGGACTAACAAACTGAAGCTTAATGCTGACAAAACAGAGGTCCTCCAGGTCAGTCATGTGGCCGATTGGGATATAGGGTTGCAACCTGTGCCAGGTTAATAACAGGAGCTGGTTACAGGGAGAGGACAACCCCCCTGTTTAAACAGCTCCACTGGCTGCCAATAAGTTTCTGATCCCAATTCAAGGTGCAGGTGATCACCTACAAAGCCCTAAATGGTTCAGGACCTGCCTATCTTCGAGATCACATTTTCCCCTACGAAGCAGCATGTACTTGAAGATCACTAGGTTCTTGTGGGTTTTTTCGGGCTATAGAGCCATGTTCTAGAGGCATTTCTCCTGACGTTTCGCCTGCATCTATGGCAAGCATCCTCAGAGGTTGTGAGGTCTGTTGGAAGTAGGAAAATGGGTTTATATATCTGTGGAATGGCTGGGGTGGGGCAAGGAGCTCTTCCCTGCTGCAGTTAGGTGTGAATGTTTAGCTGATCACCTTCATTAGCATTTGAAGGCCTGCCTGAGCCTGGGAAAATCTGTTGCTGGGAGGTGTTAATCTGTGCCTGGTTTTTTCCTCTCTGTTGTTTAGCTGTTATAATTTTAGAGTTTTTTAATACTGGTAGCCAGATTTTGTTCATTTTCATGGTCTCTTCCTTTCTGTTGAAATTGTCCACATGCTTGTGGATTTCAATGGCTTCTCTGTGTAGACTGACATAGTGGTTGTTGGTGTGGTCCAGCATTTCTGTGTTCTCAAATAATATGCTGTGTCCAGGCTGGTTCATCAGGTGCTCTGCTATGGCTGACTTCTCTGGTTGAAGTAGTCTGCAGTGCCTTTCATGTTCCTTGATGCGTGTCTGGGCGCTGCGTTTGGTGGTCCCTATGTAGACTTGTCCACAGCTGCATGGTATACGGTAGACTCCTGCAGAGGTGAGAGGATCCCTCTTGTCCTTTGCTGAATGTAGCATTTGTTGGATTTTCTTGGTGGGTTTGTAGATTGTATGTTGTGTTTCCTCATCAGCTTCACTATGCGATCAGTGGTTCCCTTGATGTATGGCAGGAACACTTTTCCTCTGGGTGGATCTTCATCTTGACTCTTGTGGCTTGTTCTTGGTCTTGCAGCTCTTCTGATATCTGAGGTGGAGTATCCATTGGCCTGGAGAGCCCAGTTGAGGTGGTTCAGTTCATCTTGGAGGAGGTGGGGTTCGCAGATTCTTTTTGCACGGTCTGCCAAGGCTTTAATGGTGCTTCTTTTTTGACTTGGGTGATGGAGTTTTTATGTAGATATCTATTTGTGTGTGTGGGTTTTCTGTAGACGGTGTGACCCAATTGTTGATCTGGTTTGTGGATGACTAGGACATCTAGAAAAGGCAGTCTTCCTTCATTTTCTTTTTCCATGGTGAACTGCCATTCCAGCCATGAAAGCCTTCGACAATACTTGAAGATCATCAGGGGAGGCTCTGCTCTCTCTTCCACCACCATCTCAAGTGCAGCTGGTGGGAATGAGAGAGGGGGCCTTCTCGGTGGTGGCCCTTCGGCTCTTGTACACACTATCCAAAGAGATCAGATTGGCACCTACCCTCTCAATTTTCCCCAAGGAGTTAAAAACCTGGTTGTTCCACTGTGCATTTGATTAGGCAGTCGCCAGAGAATTGGATCGATCTCGCCATAGCCCATCGCACTTTAGTTGGTCCTCCCACCTATAATCCTGTTACTGTAGATTGTTGTTCAAGTAATGGAAAAGCATCACCATTGCCCAATAAGCAAAGTGGTAGAGGAGACTTCACCAATTCGTCCCTCTCCCCCAGAGCTACAGAAATGGGGGCTGAAAGGGGAGGTCCATTATAATATAATAATAATAAACTTTATTTATACCCCACCACCATCTCCCCAATGGGGACTCGGAGCGGCTTACATGGGGCCTAGCCCGGACAACATATTACTTCAAAATAAAACCAAAACATAAACAACAAGCAATATCATCAAAATTACATTAAAAAACACATGAATATAATAACAAAATAACATAGCAATTAGCAGAATCTCATATCTAAAATGGAGCATCTTCTAATTTAGCTCCCCATTTCATTACAAGAGTAATAGTAAAACATTTACACTTCTCAGATCATGAATGTCACCAGAATGTCTTATTTTAAATCTGAAATAATTTGTGTTATTTGTATGTTTTCTTTCTGTAGATATCATCATTCAAGTTGGAAATTTTTGTTAAAACTTGTACTAAAGAGGAAAGGTTTTATCAGCATTTCAGACAACCAACACTCTGAGTTCCCTGCTTTTAACAGGTAATTAATTACATAAGTTACATTATAGTTATCCTGTTGATGTAAAACAAAGTTAAAAATGTAAAAGTAATTAATATATACAGTTAGAAACTATGCATATATTTTCCTTAATGCCACTTCTAGAAGATATTTGAATTTCTATTATTCAATGCCCATAGAAAGGTTGGTATGCAGTCTAAATGACTACATAGCTTCAAATTATACAAATAAAGGCTTTTGAATTAAAAACAATAAATCAGTAGCAGCATTGTACGTTTATATAACCATTTTGAGAATCTATCTATCTATTTATCTCGCTATATATAGTGTGTGAATTCTATCTATATTCTATTTTTCTACAATTGTCATAAATTTTATGTTTTCAAAACCCTCTAGCTGAATTTCAGCAAAAAGAAAATACATGTTCAATATTATTTTATGGAAAGTAGCAGAGCTACAAATACAAAAAGAACAGAGTCATTTTTTCTTCCTGCATGAAATATTAGTACCAATTAACTTTTGTCTCACATCTCAGGCTTTGTCTTGGTAGTAGGCTCATAGCTCAAACTTTAGTTTCTGTTTCTCTTTTATTAGTAAGATATGTTAGGGAGAAGAACAATTTTTCTACATATGGTAACCAATGATTGTATGGAACAAGTTTCATAAATGTTTAAAACATGCTTATTGAGTATTATATGAGTTCATTCTGTTTGTTAATGTTGTAAATGCAGGGAAAGCTCTTTTGTAACTTAATGCCTAAATTCACAGTTTCTATTTTCTTTGTGGGTCCCAGGAATGGGCAGTGCAGGGGACTCTATGTGTGGAAATGGCCAGAAAGTTAGTTATTTGGGGGATTTTAGCTTTTTACATTCAGATCAAATCATGATATTCAACTTTGTGAATATAATTTAACAAAAAGATGATACATTTATCTGATTGGCATAATCTAATAAATATACAACATGTGTGTCTCCATCATGATAAATGGCATGGGCATTAAGCCAGCTAAATTGTTTTCAGTGGCACAGATTATCTCCTGTAGAAGGTAAGATATGGGTTCAAATTTTGGGGTTGGGGTCTCAAAAGTGAATGCAACCTCTATGCTTACATCGGTCACCTCAAGGTATGAAAATAGCTAGAGGGGAAAAAATCCCTTTCCAAAAACTTTCCAAGTTTTAAATACAACTAGGTAATTATGGGTAACTTAATAGAATGATAATAAAAATTAAGAGTTCTAATGGAATTCCATTCATTGAATCAGACACACATGAGATGGTTCTTGAATCCATGTTTAATAAAAAAAGTATGAGCATTCCTTGTATGGAATGATCATATGTTCTCAAACCATTTGATCTCTAACAATTATCAGGTAAAATCATAGCCACTGTTACTTTCATTTATGGACTAGCCATGAACTTCAGGACACTGTGAGTAGTTTTGGAAAGCATGGTAACAACTGTCATTATTTGTGCTATGTTGTAGTTCTGTTTAATATTCTGAAGAACTCTGCAGAGCTACCATCACCTATGCATGAAAAGCTTTCTAGCACTGAACTGATCTATAGCAATATACCAATCTGGCACATTGAGCACAGCCTAATCTCCAGATATAGCTTCAGTCCTGTAGATAGACAAATATATGAGCAAATATTTTTGTCCAAATAGTTCATGTGCTGACTTCAGCTCTGTGAAATTTGTGTTATTATTGATTGCATTGTCAAGAAGAATGTGAGTATGCCCATCCATACCTAGGAATTTATCATACCATTCATGTCTGAAAACTGCTTGCCAGTCTCTTACTTGTAGTGCTGGAGCACTACTTCCCTATTTACATCATATATTTTGGCAATTTGACTATTGTGAGTAAGGGGCCATGTCTCAATGGTCAACTATGCATTTGCATGCTGAAGGTTTTGCATTCAATACTTGGCATCTCCAATTGGGAAATATAGCTGGGAAAGGCTGCTATCTGAAAGCCTGAAGAACTACTTCCATTTGATGTAAATAGTTAGTTCTGGATTTATGAACAAATTATGTAAATTGAAGCTTTGAGGCTCAGATTTTGTAAGACTTTCAAAAAGGAAATAAAAAGAAAGCAACTTTTTGAGGGAGTAGTTCCATTGGACTTCTTCAATTCACCTCAGTATAGAGCTTCAGTATTTCCCAATTAAGTCACAAAAGTATGCCATTCAGTACTTTATATGGCACCTAAATTAATTTAAAGTAGAGTGTTGAATGGAGTAACATGTTTAGTCACTAACTCACTAAGCAACCCCAACTCTGAAAGTTACGACATCACAGACGGGCTTAAAATTGGTGGCATGCACTAGTTCCTCTCCATTTGCCCCATGGAGCCTGCTGGCTTTTCTCCCACAATGTAGAGCTACTTCTGGCAGGGGAGCACCATGCAATCTGGCTATCATATGTACCACTGTATATGCAAACCACTCCTTCTGACATTACATGTATCGATACTAATATGTCCAACAGATTGAAAGTGTTTATCCTAATTTCAAGGAAAGGAAAAAGCAAAACAGTCCTAAAGAATTAGAGAGTGAAGTAGTTAACTCTCTAATCTCTGTTATTGTTGTTGTTGTTATTGTTCTTTATTCATTCATTCGCTTCCGACTCTTTGTGACATCCTGGACACCACTGTATCCTTCCGGTCAGTGGGTCTGTGTTGCTTTCTACCATATTAATTTAAGAACTGCACTTAAATAACTCTACTGTGACGCTACCCTAAACTGAATTTGAGGTTACATTCCTACAGCTGACAAAAGTACAATGGTCTTTGTTATCTTATGTAGTTCTTAAGGCTGACATTTTTCTGGAATAATTACAGACAGAATGTTCTAAAGTTGTGTGGTTTAGTGGTTTTAAAGGAAGAACTATTAATCCTCAGGGAGCATCCACACACTGCCTGAGGAGGTTGTTTGCAGAGTCTCTCAACCATTACTGGAGAGTTTGACTTGTGAATGCAGAGAGGGCAACATGGCCATATATTACTAAGGGCCTTTCATTAAATCTTCTTTTAAAAATAATTGGTTCTTTTTAATCTATAATGGAACATGGACTTTCAGGCTGCTTGTGATTAAAATTAAGCCTTATTTGTCATTTAATATGGTGCTATGTTTCTTCCGTAATTGAGCAGGGATCGATGCCAACCGTGTGATGGACAGTGAGCTTATCCAACATGACGGAGATGGATTTCAGGGAAGACAAGCTTTGCTGTTCTATGTACAAGTGGGATGAGCTATCCATATCAGCAACATTTAATTATTTTGTAGGTAATTATTCATTTGAGGGACACAAGTTTCAGAGTAATATTAGATGAGCTGACAGGCCAATACAATTATTGTTTGTTTTAATGCATTGTTTGCATTTCTTGGTGGAAGACAATAATTAGTTTTTCATTACATTTGCATAAAATAATGTTTTATGAAATGAGAAAGTTTGGTTTGTAGTAGCATTTTCTTGTCTGTTGTTAGTGGTTGGATTTTGTTTTGTTTTTAAATGAGAAGAGCATTGATATCATGAAAGTTATGACACAATATGTTGGGAAATGAGCAGTGAGGGGTCATTTATCAGAGATGATATGGGTTTGTTTATACTTTCAGGGGATTAAAAAGGGAAGGAGGGGAAATATAACTACCAATAGCAGATTTCAGGCAAAGGCATGAGAGGAAAAATAAAATGTAATGCAGGCTTTCATAATGAATATATTCCACTTCAGCTTGAACAGACTTCTTTGAGACTCTGTGTGAATATGATTCTTAATCAGGAAAACCGAATTTCTGTTGCTCCATTGTCTGTGTTTCCCACACCATAAATAATTGTTATTGCTGTGGTGGTTTCTAAGCTATAAATATTAATGATTCACAACTAATATTAGCAGAAGCACAAAAAAAAAATCTTTTTTGGCAGCACCTGTGAACTGAAAGGGCTCTGTCTCAAACAGGTATTATCTATTTGTTGGGATTTCCATCTTTTAATTTTCCAGAGCAGAGAATGTCAAGTTTCTGTCTTTACCTTTTTAATACGAAACTGGGATGCACATATGCTAAATGAATGTATTTCTCTCTGATTGCTGTAAAGGCTTGGGTATTTTTTGCTCCTCCCCAGTCCTAGCTGAATATAGATCTATGACTTTTGAGCCTATCTCTCTGCCTGTCAAAATGCATTATCCACTAAAAGAATGTACATGACTATTGTGATGTAACACCATTTTGTATTACTTGTGCTCATAATCAGTGATATCTTAGTGATAATGAAATTACAATGGCAAATACAATACAACACATTTTTGGGGAATGTAGAAAAGCGAGTTTCAATCAATTTATTATAAACCTGGAAAAGAATTTGTATTTATACAAGTGCATTTTCACGTGATGCTTGCTTATAATATTTGAAGTATGTATGGCCTTTGTGTTCAGACATTTTCTTTCCACTTCAAATAGATCTGTCTATAACATTCTATAGTGTTTTGATAAAATAATGCTGGAGTTACACATTGTTTGTTGAGTGAGTGAGAACTCGTGCAATTTGTGGTTGTGAGGGAGCATATATATATATATATATATATATATATATATATATATATATTAGGCCTGGGCAACAACGGAAAAATTTGTTTCTAAAATTGATTCGTTTTTTGGGGGGTTTTGCGTTTCGATATTTAAAAGAATTCCGAAATTTTTCTTTTAAAAAGTTCAATATTTACAAAATTTCGTAAATGTTAAAAAATTACGAAACATTAACGAAACAAATACGAAACAATAACGAATCGATTCGTTAATGGCGGACGCGACCGCGCAATACGCTAAAAAACCTCCAAATGGGACAGGGGGAACTTCTGAAGCTTCCCTCTCCCTCTGTTGTTGACTGTTGGTGTGATATTGTAATGTTTTTTCACTAATTAAACAAAAAACAACTATAAAACTTGCCCCAGACATGCGGAAATAATAACGAAACGACCTCAAACCGATAACGAAACAAATACATAACGAATCCGAAGCATTTATGAAACGAATTTAAAAATTCGTTTCGTTTTTAAGTTGCTCCAGAATGGTTCGTTATTGCTTCGTTATAAAAAAAAAACAATTTTTTAACGAATTACGAATTAACGAAACGAAACCGCCCAGCCGTAATATATATATATATATATATATATATATATATATATATATATACATACAAACATATATAGCTAACTCTCTCTCTATATACACACACATATATATACATATATAGCTAACTAGGATGATTATTTTTAGAGGTATTGGTAATAAGGGGGGAAAGGATTGCTCGCGGAACATGATCTTTCTGAATTCAAGTATTAACTGACCTAGAGCGCATTCCCTGAATCAGAACTGTATTATCAAGTCACTTTAGTCATCTTGAGTATTCTGGTGCACCTCTTTGTTCAAAGATGCATCTTTTAAGAAAAACAAATGAAGAAAGCTCTGTTTTGAGAGAAGATAGATTAATTACATAATTATATAAATGCATAATACATAATAGATGTATTATGTATTTAAATGCAATTCCATTTTCCATATGGATCATACCAAAAATAAAAATAATGCCAAATGGATTTATGAGTTGAACTCACAGGAAAATACATGATGTATGAAAGGGCTGATATCAATCTTCTCAGGCCTCAAACTCTTCTTAATCCAGGTTCACATTAGATTAGGAGTTTTTAGGCTTGTCTACAGTGGCTCAAAAGCCTGCACTGATCAGGAAATTGCTGCTGATTGACTACATGATATCCAGGGACTTCTTATCTGGGGTAAACTGGGTAAACTGGTTTAGCCTCATGCTAAGGAAAGTCAGGGGATGTCAGCACAGGACACCCAAGAGCTTTCCTAGAGCTCTGTAGTCATCTGTAGCACTAATGGTGATAGGAATGGTAAAGTGATGGACTGGTCCCACAATAACTGGCAACTGTAGATGAGTCCTCTATCCTCCTTATGTATGCCATTGCATATCTATTTCCGTTTGTGTGTGTCTTCAAATCGAAGTTCACCTATGGTGACCCCATGAACATGATATGGCTTTCTTAGGCAAGGAATACTCAGATGAAGTTTTCCCAGTCCCGTTTAAACATTTTCAAGGACAAACTTGAACTAAATGTCAAATGCCATGGATTGTCCACACATTCCTAACAGAAGCATGGAAAAAATAGATTTAAGTTATCCATCTCTAACAATAAACATGTAAAACAAAATATCAATGTCATGGGTTCTTGCTCTTTATAGAACAAATAAGATAATCTCAATTTTACCTTTAGTTCTATGTGTAATTTGTTTTAGGCATATGCCTGGCACTATACTTCTCTTTGTAATGCTAGAAGAAAAATATTTCTTTAAATTTTGGCTTGATCTTGTATATCAGAATCATATTTATACCAGATTAGTTGTGCCATGATGTAAATGCCTTCAAAAATGTGTCCAAGTACTTATCTACTGAATGCAACACAGGACTGATAAATATCTGATCATTCTTGTGTAGCTGCGCCTTTCAATGTGCCTTCAAATGCATACCATATTTATATCCATGATTTCAAATCCAGCACACATTATACAGGGTTAGTCAAAATGCATAGGCCAATAAGCCATTCAATTGAATGGCTTATTGGCCTATGCATTTTGACTAACCCTGTATATTGAAACATTTCCCTCTATATACAGATTTCCTTTTCTGGAACAGAGGATTTTAATTGCATGACTATGCCTCATGTTTTCTGTTGTTCGATACATTGCACATCAAAAAACAGCATAAGCTTAAGCACTTTAACCATTTTGGGCTTTTAAAAAAGAAACTCTGCTCCAAATAATAAAGAATAAAATAAAATCCATGGTGTAAGGAAAAAGGTCTAGATGAAAAGGAAGATTCTAGGTGATTTCTAGATGGATAAGTGTAATATTAATCAAGGGGGAAAATATGACAGTTATTGATTTATAATCAAGAGTTATAGATCTGAAAACACTCCATATGCACTATGTACTCACAATCATGGTATTGTTGCCCCAATTGTAAATGCTCCCCAAGTCAAACCAGTACTTAATAGCTAAGGATCATACCAAAAAAAGCCAGTTCAATAGCCACTTGTGACACAGCAGGATACCAGTGCTCTCAGCTGTTTTCCACAAGCAGGTGAGGCTGTGGTAAGAAATATTACATTATTTACCCACACATTCATAACTTAGTACATGATGTAGGTTCTCAGTCCAAACTGAAATGAACTTCAGCAATTTAAAATAACATATAGAATCCTATTACATAATCTGTAACAATTATATTTATTTATTTACTATATATATATTCTGCTGTCTCTCACAGGGGACTCAGAGCAACTGACAACTCTGCAATTTTTAATGCCGCACATTCAACAAATAATAAAATACATTACATCATATAATAATAAAACAATAAAACATATACATACCATAAAACTGTTAAAACATAATGCTCAGTCCTAAGTTGTCATTTGTGTGCTACATTATGCTGATTCCACATTGCACTACCCAAATGCCTGATTCCAGAGCCAGGTCTTCACTTGTTTCCTGAAAGCCAGGAGAGAGGGGGCCAGTCTGATATCACTGGAGAGGGAGTTCCATAACTGAGGGGCCATCACTGAGAAGGCTCTCTCTCATCCCCACCAGTCACGCTTGTGAAGGGGGTGGGACAGAGAGCAGGGCCTCCCTTGCTGATCTTAACTCTCTAACTGGTTCATAGGGAGACACAGGTACGTCGAATCAGAGCCTTTTAGAGCTTTATAGGCTAAAGCCAGCACTTGGAATTGTGCTCGGTAGCAGACTGGCAGCCAGTGAAACTGACGTAGCAGAGGGGTTGTATGCTCCCTGTATGTCACTTCAGTGAGCAACCTGGCTACCGCCCATTGTACTACTTGAAGCTTCTGAACAATCTTCAAAGGCAGCCCCACATAGAGTGCATTGCAGTAATCTATTCAGGATGTGACAAGAGCATGAACCACCATGGCCAAGTCTGACTTCCCAAGGTACAGGCGCAACTGGTGCACAAGTTTTAATACTAGTCTACATGCCCTCCTGGGCATATAAACTGGTACCATGAGATGCAGAGCCAATCTTAAGAAATGGGGCTTCAAAGTGGAGTTCACAACATGCAAGTGTGGAGAAGAACAAACCACAGACCACCTATGATAATGCAGTCTGTGCCCTACCAAACACACAATGGAGAACCTTATTACAGTGACACCAGAGTTACTTGAAGTGGCCAGCTTTGGCCAAATAAAATTTAGCACAATGCCAAGTTTTTAACTTTTGTATGTATTATAACTCTATTCTCAATTCACTTCTGACATGATAAATAAATGAAGATTTTTTTTCAAGATGGGGAAAATATTTACACTGGAGTGCAGAAGGGGGAGGAGATCCAATGGTTCTCCAGGGGTGCAATGGTGTTGGGTTCCCCGTATTGTGCTGACAGTAACAGCAGAACTCCCTGGAGGGGTTAAGCAGCATCGGACAGCAGTGGGCTGCCCGATCCCCAGATCCAGGACCCATGCAGGGCTGCCAACCCTGTGTCTCTTCTATAAGCAATAAACAAGTTGTGGCCAGTTTTTATCCCAACCCAGTGTGTGTCTCATAATTGAGTTTGTTGGTGGCAGGCTCTAGTCATACATGCCCACACAATGTCCTGTGCTAATGACAGCAAATGACCCAAGAGTCAGATAGTTGCAAAGCAAAGAGCTTTAGGGCCATCTTCCTCTCCTCACAGCTAAAGGCAGGGTACAATATAGCATGCTGCTTTATATATTAAGGAAATTTGGTTTTGTATATATTGAATGGTGAGAGTGAGTGATAATTGGTAAAATATTTGAAGAAGAAACTTGAATAAGACTCGCGAAGGACAGTTGATGAATGATTAGAAATCCTTATATTGGTGACAAAAGTGGGGATAAGCAAAGCTGTCACTCTGGGCAAGGATGGACCAGGATGGGATCGCATTGGGAAAAGATGAAGAAGGAAGCATTTGCCAAACAGTTGTGTAGCTCATCTTGTTCAATAAAGCAATGTGATTCATTCCCAACTGAAAAATTAAATCAAACTCCTGTTCTGCAGCACTTTTTATTTATTATGTTTGTGGTGGGAGAGACGTATTCACATATTAGAGTGTGAGAAAATGAAACAAATCCCATTTTCTGTTTCATATACATTCCTTTGTTTGCTCAGAAAAAAGCCTTGAATTGGAATATGAGATAGTGTAAAATGAGTCGGATTTGACTAGAATATGTCACTGGTTGGCAACTTTTGTAAAATGGGGGAGGGAGACATGCTATAAATGCCCTTCTGCTACCTGTTTCCAGCTCAACGGCAGTGGTAAAAAGTGTACATATTGCAGATCTATTTCTAGGCACATTATAGGAGATGATGACACTTCTCAGATGGTTGACTTTACAGAGTCTTCAGTGTTCCTCACACCTGAAGCGTGCAGCAGTGGGTTAGCAAAGAAATGTCTATATTGTAGCTTACTTAATATTCATGTATTCCGGTCACGCTTATTAACTTATTCATGCATTTTTTATAACTTCCAAGATGTAAGTTACCTGCAATTTGCTAGGATAAATCACATGCAGATGTGGATGTTAAACACCTGCAGTGTCAAACCACATCGCCACATTTGCTGAAAAGTTTCAGTGTACAATGCTCTTGGGAGATTTTAAAGCTTTTAACGTAATGTCTTCTCCTGCCTATTTTCTTTGGGCAAAGAGCAAAACATACATCAGTATTTGAGTTCTCATGAGAGGGGAACCAATTAAGGCAAAAGTTACTCATTGAAAATGATGCAGATTTGTGGTAAAGGTAAAGGTAGTCCCCTGACATTGAGTCCAGTCATGTCTGACTCTGGGGTGTGGTGCTCATCTCCATTTCTAAGCCGAAGAGCCAGCGTTGTCCATAGATACCTCCAAGGTCATGTGGTCGGCATGACTGCATGGAGCGCCGTTACCTTCCCGCTGGAGCGGTACCTATTGATCTACTCACATTTGCATGTTTTCGAACTGCTAGGTTGGCAGAAGCTAGGGCTGACAGCAGAAGCTCACACCGCTCCTCAGAATCGAACCTGTGACCTTTCGATCAACAAGCTCAGCAGCTCAGTGCTTTAACCCACTGTGCCACCGGGGGCTCCGCAGATTTGTGGATATATACATATATATATATATATATATATATATATATATATATATATATGCCATGACTTCAGAATTCTTTTATGTAACATTTTAGTAGAATTTAACACAATCAGAGGCTGAATGTGTCACAGAAAGTTTCAGTCAGAGGAAATAGCTACAGATGATACAGTCAAGGTGGGGTTGAAAGGTAGAATACTTTCTCTTGAAAAGTTGCAAAGCAAAAACTGATTGTTGACATAGGTTTGGAAATGGTGAAGGACTAATTGGATCTCTGGCTGAGATGGAAGGGTTGGAAATGCTTAGTATGGAAAGCAATATTAAAAGTGTCATTTTTTAAATATAGATTTTGTAATAAGTAGAAAAATTAGTCTATTCAAAGAATCATTTGAAAGGGGTGTTTTAAAAAGGCAATTGAATGAGAAAAAGATTTCTTGTGATCAAAGGTAGCATAAGATACTTTATATCCATGTAGATAATGTATTATTTGAAATACAAAAAAAGTAGGACAAATCAATATGCATTCTGGGGATTATTTTTAAAAATATGAATACAATTAGGATTCTTATCTTTGCAGGCAAGACCATGGAAAAGTTCCTTTTTGGACTATAACTCCTATAATCTCATCAGAGGGCTTTTAGCAATACAGAGTATTATAAGGAAAATTTCATATTGCAAACAAAAAGTAATAACGCGAATACAATCCAAGGCAAGTGATGATTCCTACAGCATCAAATTGCTGTGAGTGTTAGCCATTCTGTGTCCCTCAATGAGAGAGAGAGGGTGGGGCATAAAACAAAGTAAATAAAAAAGTAATATTCTTTGTTGCCCATTAAGGACCTCATTACATAGGGGTAAGGAGAATCCATCTCTCTATATACCACATCGCCTGACTTACCTGGGTTCCCATCCCATGGGGAGAAGTGTCACCACCTCACTTCCCTCTATTGAGCCAAAGGCATCATGGGCAGTGTCCCATGTTGCCATAGCGACAGACGTTGCTCCCCTTTTGGCACTGAGCCCAGCCAGAAGTACATCTGTGTTGTGTCATGGGCTCCATGTGGAAGTGAGAGCAAGCGGCATACAACGGTCAAATCAGCCCATCTGATGAGGTGGTATGTAGCAATGAAATTGGTAAAATAATCTTTCTTTTTTTCCCCTTTGCCATCGCTTATTTCTTGTGTAAGGAGAAAAGTGGCATAAAAATTAAGAGCTAGACTATGACAGTATCAACAATAATTTCATTCTGGCACAAAGATAAAATTTAGCTTTTCATAAAACCACTTGAGGCCTAATAACATCTTCCAAATCCGAATTAAAACATGGATTTTTAACTTTTACTTTTTAAAAAAATAATTGAATTAATTACATCTCAGAATGTTTATATCATTTTGGTCGATAGGCCACATACAATTTGCATGTTTTAATCCTCATATTGATCAACTGCTTCAAACACCTGTGAAAAAATGTGCACTCTTGAAAACTATACCTATAAAGTGTGCACCTTTCAAATTTATGCAAAACACTCCTTAACAACACTTTCATGAATGGAGAAATGTGATGGAGTAAGGTGCATAATTTTAAAATGCACAACTGTATGCTTACGTATGTGCAAACAAATGAAAGTCTGCCTTTTAAAAGAAAAAAGTCATAGCTGACCCACGTATTAGACAAAGGTGTGGGGAAAGGATAGCATCCATGTATACAGATGTGCACGTACCTATTTGTATTTATCATGCAAATTTTCTATTGAAAATTACTTCTGAATACGATATGATAATTACCTCTTAAACTCAGCAAAACAAAGAGTAATTCTATTGTTGGATTAGTGGGCATAATCTACAAATGAGATTTCTTGCACCCACCATCTGTCAGCACAGATGGTTGATCTTAACCCAACAAGCCTAAGTGTACTTGATTTCTAAGGCACTACTTAACGCAAAACTTCTCTTACAGTAAGCAAAACAGGCTGAATTCAGTGACTGTAATGAGCAACTTGGACCTTGTGGGTTGCCATCCATCTTCACACAGGAGCCGCAAGAGGCTATTGCATACACTGTGAGTAGTATGCCTGACCTAGAACAATAGAGTTGGAAGAGACCCAGTGTGCCATCCAGTACAACTCCCTGCCATGCAGGTACACACAATCAAAGCACTCCCAACAGATGGCCATCCAACCCCTGCTTAAAAACTTCCAAAGAAGACTCCACCACATTTCTTGAACTGTACAATCATAATAGGAAAGAGTTAGGATTTCAGTAACCAATGACACCATCGCCAACATGCCTTTGTTTGTCTGGTAATGGTTTGAGAATGTCTGGTCCAGAGAGTTTTTAAAGTTATCAAAATTCACACGTGGCTGTTTGGCACAGAAAAACAACTTATTCTGTTCAGGAAATAGGATTTACTGTTTGGAAAATGACACTTCAATACATAATAAATTCTCAATTAAAGCATATTCTACGGAACACAACCACATGCAATTTTGTACCTTAAAAAATGCCCTATATTGGATTGTTGTCAGTTTATCATGAGAGATACTTATCATGAGAGTTTCCCAAGACTCAAAAATATAGTTTGACAATTTTTGAATATTTAAAAAATATTTTCCAAGCCTAATTCTTGAGACAAGTATCCAGGTGATTTTACTAGATGCTCTGTAGATCATCTGTTGAGATCACAGACACCTTAAAGGGCCAGACACAAAAGTAACTTCAATACAGAGTTTATTAAAACAAATGAAAAAGGACGCAGAGGCACTTAAATGCAGTGCCACTGGTCAAAACTCAAGAAACAACCAGTCCTGGTTCAAAAAGGTTAACATAAATATAATCCAGATTAGTTGGACAAAGGAAACAAATCAAACAGTGTTCTTAGGTAAAACAAAAAGGCACAGTACACAACTGGTTAACAAAAGGAGAAGCCGCAGGAAGCGTCGTCAGCCGGAGTCCAGGGTCGAAACAGGAGAAATCCAAAACAGTGCAGCTCCAGAGTCCGCAGAAGCGGCATCTTTAGCCAAGCCAGTCCAGGTTCCAGGAAGGGAGAAGTCCACACTCACAAGAAGCCAATCTGGGTCAATAACATGCAAATGATCAGGAGATTCAAACTGCAGATCCTAAACCAACGCCGAACATGAAACCGGCAGTAGCAAGTCACACAACAGCCGAAACACAAATGCACACCAACACCTTGCCTTCTGCAAGGACCCCTCACCCTTGAACCCACTTTTATTTACAACTCCTCATCAGAAGATGAACTGACCACCACCCCATCATTATTACCTCCAGCTGCTTCCAGCTCTTCATGTGAGCCTCCTTATCTTTCCCTCCAAGTCCTCCATCTCCTGTCAAGACTTAGGTCCCCCCAAGACTCAGCTGGATCCCATGATTGCCAGTCTTCACCCCCAGTGAACCCCATAAAGGTATCACTAGTTGTTGGCTCCTCACAAATAGCTTGCACTTCTCTTATCTTAGTCCCATCCATGGTGTCTCCTTCTTCTCCTTCACTCATTGACCCATCATCCCCAGAGAATGCTTCAAATGACTCATCTGTGGGTGCTGTAAGGATGTCCCGGATCCTCTTTCTCTGCTGCTCATCATCAGATTCCTGCTCCCGAGTAACCCTTTTCCCCCTTCTGGCACCCACACTACTGTTTGTAACATTATTCACAGGCTCTACTACAACATCGTCTCCCTTTGAAGCACCACACACATTCAGCCTTTTGCAATATCCCCCATTTCATATTTTGTCATGCTTTCTGAAGAGTTCTGGATAACTGAAAGGTTTATGTATTTTTCTACTCATATTTAGAAGTCCAATAAAAATTATTAGCCAAATTTGTGGGTTTTTTTATTTTCTTTTTTTTAAAAAAACCCACCAACAAACGTTAGTATACTCTTTATTTGGTCATTCCTTTTTTTGGTAGAGCCATTAATTAATTCTGAGTTTTAGTCTAAACAACTTTAATATTTGTAGTTAAGACTCCAAATGAAGATTGTTCAATCTTACACCAAGGAACATATGGTAAAGAAGACCAAATGCCCATTCCATCTGCCTGTCTCTGCCTTGAACAACCCAATGAGAATCAACCTGCTTAGTGGACATAAACTACAGATTCACAGTTGGAAAAAAGATTGAAGAACATAGGGAAGATCACAGTGTGCAATAAGCTGGCTGGCTAAAACCCTAGGAATTTTGTTACAACTCTCAGTTTCCTTGAAACCATTTAAGATGGGATGTCATTTTACTAAGAACTTCTTTGCATGCATGATCATGAGTCTGCTGCAGATATCTAGAAGTGTGTGGGTCTGCTTCTCTGCAGGCCAGATTTTATTTCATTTTTTACAATAAGCTTGCCTTGGAATTAGTGTGCTGCTTCCCTTGCACCACTCCCCTGCTCTCTGAAGGAGAGAGAGATTATGTTATCAGCTGCCAAATATCAGCAAGGGTTGGCATGAATATAACCAGGTATCTAATATCTCAGTGTTGTATTTTAATTCTTGTAAATCGCTTTGAGAGTCAGTTTGTCTAAAGAAGCAAGTTCAAGTAAATTAATGAATGAATGCATTTGGCTTGATTTGGATGTCTTGGTTTGCAGAGTTGCTGTTGGAAATGTTAACAGTATTACACCTTTATAAATTTTACTCAGTAAATGTGAAATAATAATTGCCACGTTGTTACCTTTGTCTCTTTGTTCTCTTAAATAGCTAAGCTGTTTGTCAAAGATCAAGTGTTTTAGTAAATTAATTATTATTTGAAACTAGGTAATGAAACATTCATTGGGGACAAAGCAAATAGATAAAAGGGGGAAAGGAACAAAAAAAAAGCTCTTCATAAAACTCTGAAATGCCTTCTGGACCAGTTGCTTGCAACTGGTTCTTAATATGATGATGATTCCTGTTGCTATTGTGTTAATGATATAATCCCAAAGGGGAATAGACTGTCACAAAGAAAGGAAAAAAGAAAACAAAGATAGTAATACTTATTCAGTATGGTAAAGAGCTTTTTAAGAGAAAAAGAAGTGGCTACAATAATTTAGTGCCACAAACATACACCAGCAAAATACACAGTTATTACAATCCAGTGTTTTAATAGCAAAATAATGTAAAACTGGGACCTAGACAAATAAATATCTTTATCTTAGTCCTGAATTCTCCTAAAGTGGATCTATACTGACCCACTATTCTGGGACAATCTGCCATAGTGTATGCTGGATCAATCCTGGGATGAGTCAGACAGGCACACACACCTTGACTGCAGAGGTTGAAGGGAGTCCTGATCACCCAGCGGGGAAGTTCAGCACTGCTGGACAAGCACCCTTACTGTCTTCTCCCATCCTCCATTTTGCTGCAATCTCTGGACACAAGATGGATCCTACTGGTCTATTGTGGATCACAATGTCATGGTCAGCAGTTAGTCTGGCCTGTGTCAGCTGCTGTTGGGGAAAAGTTTCCGGCAGAGGACAACTCTTCTCAATGTTGTAGCAAGCTTGGAAGGGGTTAATCTGACGACCTACTCACAAAAAGCATCCCAGGTTTCCAGAATTGTCTCTGAAGGCTTGCTGAAATGAGCAGCAGCAGAGTTCTTGATAAAAAGGGTTGTGAAAGAGAGAGCTCTTTAGTATCATCCGAGCTCCATACTCTTATACTGGATCTTAGCTCTGCTGCCCCTGGGTTAGAATTTTGAACTAAAACTTTGTTTTTGTAATCCTGTTCTGGACCCTATTGTACCTTAATCGTTTACTCTGAATTCTGGACCAACTTCCTGACTTTGATTTATGGCCTTGGACTTCACTTGACCCATGACTATCTTGATATCAGAACTCTGTCTTCATTTGGTACTCTTGAATTCTTGAACGTTATTCTGAGAACTCTGATAAGTTAACAATTCTGTGATGTTGGCCAGATCTTTGAAAAACCCAAGGCTTTAGTTTTCCTTATCAGGAAATATGGCCCTGACTTATTTTGTGTGTTTTTTTTAAATTAAACCTTAGCTCTTAATATTGGGTGAGTTCCCCATCTAGTGTCAGGGGAATGTGACAGGGATTTTTTTTCCTGTTTGTTGCAATAGGGTTCACTGATGTGTGTGTGTGTGTGTGTGTCTAAATGGAAGTTTGCTGCTTCCCAAGTGACAGGGGAACAGTAAATGGGTATGACAGAGTTCTGTAACTATGGTGCTGCTTACACATGCATAACACATAGAAGTTTCAGACTGACACTATCAATGTCAAGAAAATATTATATAAATGTAGTAACCGTTGTATTTATATTTTTGAAGCTTCTACGCCTTTTTATTGTTTAACTGGATATATTTAATCATTACTGAAAATGTTCAGTTGACTGTTTTCAAAAGTTCTTTGTGAGTTAAAAGTGTAATGATCACCTGACATGGGAAGTAGCAAAGAGTCTATATTTTATTTATGTATAGCTGGTTAATGCTGTAATTTCAGTATTGCTGTCATGTCAGATTGCCAGTAATGTCACATAATGGATAAACCAAGTACTTCACCAAACTAGCTACATTCATCTTACTAATTAAAAAGGTCTGACAAATTGATTAGCTTGTTTGGTAAGTAAGCCTTTGATGTGCAGGGAAATACAAATAGACCTATTAATGCATATTCCATTAAATTGGGAAAGATAGATGCCAATACATGTTATAAGGACTCACTAAAGAGAAAAGAAAAACAGGATTATTTGAAACTCACATTTCCAAGGTAGAGAAAAGTACCTAGTATGATTTCTAAGAGGACGAATTCCATGGTCACTTTCTTTCAGTATTTTCCCCTGTAAATTATTGATTAATAATGCTGTGACACTTGTGAAGTATCACTGATATTATAAAAAGGCACTGGAAATTTTGGTGGATGAAAAAAGAATGTGAAAGCTTATTTGTATAGGCCTATTTGAAGAGGGAGAGCATAAATCTATTAAATAAAAATACAGTATATTTGAAGATAAATATTTAAGCCATTATTTAATTGTTATCACTGTCTTAGTGGAGATAAAATCTACTCCACATCCTAATTTAAGTTTAAAGAGCCATACAAAATACTGAACTTTTAAAAAATGGTTTAGCACTTTGGATCTCCTTTGAAACTTGGATTGAAACTTGGAACAGATTCTTGCCCTGCTGATGTGAAAACCAGAAGCTGACCCCAAATGACCTGAACACTTTCTTAGGCCCTGGCTTGGAGAGGGGGTGTCAGCAGTTTTGACCCCCAAATACCAGCAGAACATTAATCAACAATTCGAAGTCAAGCCGATACTCTAACACAGATGCAATCTTAGCAGGATACACAACCCCCAACTGTTGGTGGTGCTTGAATTTTTACCATGAAATAAAGAGACCAGACACAGGAAAACTGATCTAACGAGCCATTTCCTGACCTATTTATTTATTTGTCTTCTTTTACTTCTGAAAAAGCCTGTGAACAAAAACACAATTAGGGGGAATTAACCTTTAGGGAAACAACTCTTGAGTTATAAGCCACTTAGTAAGAACTGTCCCTGGGCAGTCTCTCCGACCACTTCCAAGGACATACTTGGTCGAGCACAATATATCCCAAAAGCCACCCAAATCTTTTTGGCTGCACACCTTAGCTGATCTTAACCGGAAAGCCATCCTGGGAAATGCTCCCTCCTAAACCTCAGAGTTTTAAAGGGTCAGAATAATCATTCCAGCCCCAAGGGGAGCCCTTTTATACAGTTCACTGAAAGTTCATCCTCCTATCCCCCCAAGGGGGGTGCCACAATGTCTAGCGGGACTATTTAACCCTGCCACCAAAAGGGGCAGGTGTCTGACTGGTCCCCTTTTCCCACTAGTCTGGCCAACATGCACTTTATCCCTGTTTAAATAATCCAAAATAAAATGTTCTCCTCCTCCAAGAAATGCACTTCATCGGCCCTTTACAGTTCCAGCCATTTGAACACATTTTCCATATGGGGGATCATGCAGCCCCCAGTTTGCCCGTGGCAAATTCCCAGCTCCAAGTTGACCTTCTGTCAGGCCAAATTGAGCAATTGGGGATTACAATCCCCCAGTCACATTACATGGTAGCAGTGCCAACCAGACAATCTCCACTCCAGGCCAACATTGCCTGATGTAACTTACCTCTCTCAGTCAAGCTTTTGGGGATTACAATCTCCCAGTCACCTGACATGTGGTAGTAATACCAACCAGGCAATCTCTATTCCAAGCCTTATGTGCATAGATTGAGAAATCTGCTACTACTAAAGACAATACTGAAATAATATGGCTTAAAATCTTAGTTACTGTGTGATGAATTGTAAGATAAGGTATCTGTTTGTATTAACAATTCAGAACTTCCAACCGACAGTATGAAGGAGAGCATCCCATCCCTCATGACTATTCAACTGACTAATTACCACAAATGTGATTGCTTCCAGAAATGCTTTAGTACCTCAGAACACTAGACTTTTAAAGCAAAATGATCAGCATGAGAATAAATGAGTTGGCAAGAGATAATATACTCTGAAAATAAGTGTTAAATGTTTTATGCATCATTCATGGATGTGGTGTTAAAGAGTGTTTAAAAGGTATTTTTTGGCTTCTGAAAAAATAAGGACAGGAATTAATAAAAATAGTTTTAAAAACCATCCAAATAATTAAAATGTGCTAAGATTTTCAAACCTAGGAAGTATGTATTTTAAAAGGAAGTATTATTTTTAAAATAATCTTTGCTGCAATGTAACTGATAGATGGAACTGATTAATTAGACAAAGTAAAGTTCTGCTGAATTTGCAATGTTAAATATGTGAAGAAGTCATTTAGAGAAGCATATCAACTGAAGCATAAATATGAAATTCTATATTTATTAACTCACTTTTTACTAGATTGCTACTGCTTTCCATATGAATGGATGGGGGACACTTTTGCTAAGGCTCCACCCCTCGTAGGGAGCAAATGAAGACTAGCATGTATGGGCCGATCTCTACAATGATAGATCTCTTCTCTGATATCCCTCTGCCCCGAATCCAGGCTTTTTTATTATGCCTACCCTCCCATCCATTTAAGTCACAATATCTTTCCAATACCTTCCCCAATACAGGCTTTTTCATTATGCCTAGATTCATTTAAATCTCAATAGAGGCAAATCTATTTTTTTTATTGGGGCTAAGTGAGATTATTGAGATGGCTATCGATATTGGACAAGGATCACATCCTCTAATGCACCTACTTCATGTAGGGAGGGGATGCAGAGAAGTGATTTTTCAGCTTAATTTTGATTGTTTAATTTGGCTATTTTGATCACAGTTTAATTTGGAATAGCATTGTTTTATGATTTTGGATTGCCTTAGTTTTCCCCCCTAATAATACAGATAATTACTTTTACTAAATCCTTGTTCTTATAGGTAGTGGATATATGGAACATAGGGATATCCCACTGTTTAATAGATTAAAATATTACCAATTGTTTTGTTTGCATTCATGGGACATTGTAAGGTCTTTTTACTCACACATAGAGATTTGTATAAACACTTTGTGTGGAATTTTCCATAGTAATATAACATCATTTGTTATGCTCTTTTTAAGTGGAACATAGTTCGCTGCAATAGTACTTGGCTTAATAGACTTCAAAACTCAACAAAATAAATTTCTGAGTCTTTCTCATCTGCATACACAGCTCACCTGGGAGCTAACAGAACATATCTCCATGGCCTTTTCAGGGTTGGGAAAGAGTGGGGAATATTGAGGCACTGTCCAGACTGATTTTGCAGCTGAAAACTCAAATAGCACATCAGTCTCTGGTTTTCCTGTTGATCCAGGATTGACTTCTTTGTGCCATCTGTTGCAGTGATATATATTTGTCAGTGTCCCCAACCTCATCAAGGAACTAATTGTTTGTGAAGTTACAGTCTGGCATCTGATAGTTTACTTGAATTCATCTGAAATATCATTGTGGAAGGAAGTACTGGTTACCTCTTTGCACACTCTCCTCAAAAAATAGCATAGGATGTTGTAACATGAGTTGACACTTGTTTTTAGCATCCAAGGGATTCCAGCCACAATTTCAAATACAGTGTTCACTTGGAGAGAAAAGAAAATGACAGATATTCTTGCCTGAGAGAATTTAAAATCCCTTTCTATTCTAGGAACTAATGCAAAATGGTATGTTTAAACAGTTTATAGAGTGGAAGGAGACTGGGAAAATAGTGGGGAAGAGAAAAAGATGTGGAGGTGGTGGCGGCATGGCATCCCAGGGCAGCATATAATATAAACAATGTAGTTCCAGAGCTGGACCATAGGGAAGGCTGAGCAAAAGAAGATAGATGCTTTTGAATTGTGGTGTTGGAGGAAAGTTCTGAGAGTGCCTTGGACTGCGAGAAGATCCAACCAGTCCATACATCAGGAACATATTTTTAAAAATTAACTCTAAATCACAAAAGTTGTCATTACTGGCTACTATAAACATTTTTTTTTCTGAAGACCTCCTTCTTATACTCATCCATTAGGAAAGTATGGGATAGAAACTGGAGAAAATGGGTGTTAACATGCTCTGTTAAATAGTAAAGCCAAATACTTGGTCTTACCACATTTAGTTTCTATTCTGAAATGGTGAGTATCTTACTTGAAAACTAGAACTGATGGTCAGTTAGTACCTCCATTTGAAATCAGCAGTGCTCAGTTTCAGGATGTTGCTTTATGGGCCAACTCATGAAAAGCTCTTGAATTTAAAAACAGATTCACAAACATTGCAGTAAATGTGAATAATGAATAAATTCAGGGTCATTGCAATCTACTCACGGATATTCTGTATACATAAAAAAATAACTAAGATTGTTAAATAAATTATTCACTGTGAATTATTTGCTTAGCTCTAATGATGGGCTTATCATCCAATTTAATATTTGAAATTGGCATCAGGATAGTATACTAGTTGTACTTCAGTTGTACCATATTTTCTTTCACTAGTGTATGCTTTTTTCATTCATTTGTTTTGATAACATATCAGGTGGGTCAGTGTAATACAAAAGATGTTTAATTATATATTTTAGCATTTTGTGGATTGCCATTTATACTTCCCTGCAGATTTTAGCTCAGTTTTGTACAAACAAATGCTGTACAAAAGCAAGCTACATCATTATTTTTATTAGAAAAGCTTGGGACACAATCAATCCTCATTCCAGCCTCTCATTTCCCCTTCCTCAACCTGCTTTGCAGTTAGAGCAGTGCTGTTCTTTTTGGGAATCTTAAAAAAATCTAGATTTGTAGACTGCTCCTTATGTCTAAAGATGTGGAAAAGAGCCAATAGGAGGCAAAACAATGCATGAATAGAATACTTTAGAACAACATCCACTCCATTATAATTTCAAGAATGCAAGTAGGTGATGTACCAACCAAATGGAATGCCTCCCATATCTGCTCTGTTTGTGAGTGAATACAGTTTAAAGCTCACAAAGCAATTATGAATGTATCTGTACTTTTGTAAATAAGGAACTATTTACTTTTCTTTATAATGAAACTAGAGAGTAGGGACATGTTTTGTTTTCATTAAAACAAAACTCTGGATGCTACAAGCTATTGATCTATGGTTTAGATATATTCTCCTGTGTTTCTTGGGTCTACTGCAACATCTCCTAAATAAAAAAGAAAGCATCATTTTCATCATCACAACAGCTTTTTATTTGTGACCCTTCTCTCCTTACAACTTGAGGTGGTGTACAAAACAGTTAAAACGTTCAGATAAAACAAATATATTAAAATACATTGTAAACAAAGATTAAAACATTGTAGTAATATAATGTAAATTTAAAATTCGTACTTTACAATTGACTGGATAGGTCTGCTAGAAGAAACAGGTTTTTAATTTTGATAACTTATTTAGGTGTTGCATCTCTTCCAGCAGGTCATTCCACTGTCTAGGGCAGTCAATGAAAAGATTATCTGGGTGACTGTTGCCAGTCAAATTCTGACTGACTGAAGTATGTATCTCCCAGAGGACCGAAGTGTACAAGGGAGAAGGCAATCCTGCAGATAACCTGGACACAAACCACGTAGAGCTTTAAATGCTTTTTTACTGCTTTTTTACTGTTTTAATTATTGCTTATGTACTGTTTCAGTTATGACTTATGTTCAATTGTGGTTGTATTATTGTGATTGTCATGTATCAGCATCTTATTGTAAGCCGTCCTGAGTCTCCCCTCGGGAGTAGAGAAGTGATGGGGTAGAAATACCGGAAATAACTAACTAAATAAATAATAAATGTCAGAATGAACATTTTGCACTTTGCTCAGAAAGTAATTGGCAGCTGGTAGAGTGGTTTTAGTATAGGTATCTCTATATATAACTACAATATTTCATCGCATTGAAGTGGCATTCTTGGAAGGCAATGGTCAGTGGATGAATGGAAAACTGAGTGTGTGTGAGAGAGAGTGGGAAGGAGGGTGGGTCTTTGGGTGGACGGGTGGATGGGTAGGCAGATGGGTAAGTGAGTAATGTGACCTGCGAAAAGGAACTGGCAAGCAGTAAAGCTCTTAGACAGGGCAGAAAGACACCTGAAGGGAACAATGGGGAGTGTTTATATTGAGGAGGCTGTCTTCCCCAACCCAACTGGCCATGAATATGGATACTCCACCTCAGACATCAGAAGATCTGCAAGACTGAGAACAAGCCATGAGAATAAAGACGAAGATCCACCCAGAGGAAAAGTGTTCTTGCCATACATCAAGGGAACCACTGACCACATAGGGAAGCTGATGAGGAAACACAACATACAAACTATCTACAGACCCACCAAGAAAATCCAACAAATGCTATGTTCAGCAAAGGACAAAAGGGATCCTCTCACTTCTGCAGGAATCTACCGGATACCATGCAGCTGTGGACAAGTCTACATAGGGACCACCAATCACAGCTTTGCCCAAACATGAATCAAGGAACATGAAAGGCACTGCAGACTACTTCAACCAGAGAAATCAGCCATAGCAGAGCACCTGATGAACCAACCTGGACACAGCATTTTATTTGAGAACACAGAAATACTCGACCACTCTCACAACCACCATGTCAGACTACACAGAGAAGCCATTGAAATACACAAGCATATGGACAATTTCAACAGAAAGTAAACCATGAAAATGAACAAAATCTGGCTACCAGTATTAAAAAACTCTAAAATTACAAGAGCACAACAACAGAGAGGAAACAAACAAGGACATCTAATCACCCCTCAACAAAAGTTTGCTCTAGGCACTGTCAGGCCATTATATACTAATCAAGGTGGTCAGGTGAAACATTCACACCTAGCTCCTTTGTCTCACCCTGGTCATTCTACAGATATATAAACCCTTTTTCCTAGTTCCAACAGACCTCACTACCTTTGAGGTGTCAGAGTTTTATATTATTTAGATCATTTCTTAAGTGAAAAATGGGTAAGTGATTGTAAGAATCATGTCCAGTCATTGTATGGCCAGCAACAGTCTAGCCACCTGTGAAAGCTTAGCTACTACAAATTGAGTGATTGAGAATGTAGAGAAAAAAGTCAGAGAAGAGAATGAGCAGAGAATGCTGATGGTGATGAGAGACTGTGAAGAAAGCAAAAGGAAGAGGAATAGATTCCTGTAAAAGCTCAAGGAAGGTTTGCTGGAATATTGGGATCGATGGATTCAAACTTTTATTTGTGACTATTGCATAAACATTTACTTTATTGGAAGAAAGTTTGTCTTCTGTGGATTGTATTATTTTTCTCAACGGGGCGCAGCTTCCGAGAAGGGGGTTTGAATGTTTGAAAACAACCCCAACTATAAAGCAGCAACACCATAGCTGCAACATGAGGATGCTTGCCACAGATGCAGGCAAAACGTCAGGAGAGAATGCCTCTAGATCATGGCCATATAGCCCGAAAAAACCTTCAACAACCCAGTGATTCTGGCTATGAAAGCCTTTGACAATACATTGGCCATGAATACCCATAGAGGTAAAATATTTATTTATTTATTTATTTATTTATTTGACTTGTATACCGCCACTCCCAATTTGGCTCGGAGCAGTTTACAGCAGTGGATTAAAACAGTACAACCAATTTTAAAATACAATAAAAACGCGAAACAGACATAGTCCCAAGTTATTCATCCATCAAAAGCTTGTTGGAAAAGAAAGGTTTTACGGGCTTTCCGAAAAGCAAGTAGGTCTCGGATGGTTCGGGTTTCAACTGGCAAGGCATTCCATAAATAAGGGGCCACAATCGAGAAGGCTCTCTGCCTAGTGAGAAATATGAGAGTTATTCAGATAGATTCAAGCTGAGGGTGACTGATTTTGCAGAGGAGCATGGAAACAGAACTGCAGGAACGCAATTTTAATTAATTAATTTTATTATTTATTAACTTTATTTGTACCCCGCTAACATCTCCTGAAGGACTCGATGCGGCTTACAAAGGCAAAGGCCCTCAATAAAACAATAGCATAACAAACATATCTAACTCACAAACAAACCAAAAAACATTAAAGCAGTAACAGTAAAACAACAAAACAATACACCATGACACATTTAAAAACTAGGGCCGGACGAAATGTAATGGGTACAGTGAATGAGAAGTTAGTGAATGACTGGTGTAAAGGGAAAAAAAGCTAGAGAAAAGCATCCTTACTTGGTATGCATTTAAATTTTCCAAAAAGGCACATTTCCTAAAATTTATGAGGATGTGTTTGTATATTGAGTGGAGATCTGCAACAATGGCTGCAGTGTATCTTACAAGATGTTGCAGATGAAAGCACAGAAGGAAGCCCACAAACATGTCATCTCCCCAACTGAGGGGTTTTGGGGGTTTTTTTTGTTGTGTTAGGAGTAACTTGAGAAACTGCAACTCAGGTTAAGGCAATCATGGTTGGGTCATAAGGTTCACACAATGACACAATCTGTCTATGTGAAAGAGTACCAAATATGCCACCTGATTACATGGAGAAAGCAAAACGTTTTCACTGCTTTGTCTTGCATATGTGCAAAGAAATGCCACCACCCCTTCTCAAATTGGTAATATTGTTGCGGCACATACTTTACCCGAGATCATTTTAGAGCACAATCAAACAGGAAGGAGACGGAGACTGCAAATTGATTCCAAGCAAATTTACTATCAAGTTGATAGGACGCTCAGAACAAGATCTGAAGCGTACTTGAAAGTCAGTCAGGTTACAATATTTATAGCAGAAATCCACTGGTCTAGACATGCGTAGAACTGTCTTGACATTTACACAGATATAATCATTAACAGAGACCTTTTACGCATTGCCTTTTGCCATACATCACAATGACGTACTTCTAATTGTTTCAAATCTTAATTATTCCCATATTCGTAATCCTTTTAGAATATATCTGAAGTTGCCTGCTATTTACCTCACTGAACCACCAGATGCCGCTTTCTGACCTTTTCCAGTCTTAGATCAATTACTTACGCAAGCATCCTTGTCTGGCTGCCAAGCGCCTTCCCTTTGATGACAAACATCTCACTTACTATTGTTTCCCAAATGTCATGTTCCAGTTAATATTTAACTTCCTTGATCTCTGAAGCCTACACCCTTACTTTCGTCTTTTGGACACTTCGCTTCTCCCTGCCGCAAAACTCTCTTTCGCCAGTATTTCAAGGTATTCTTTTTCTATATTCATTTTAAATACATTTTTATTTTCTTCTGCTTGCTGCCACAATATTAACCAGACTGCTGTGTTATTTGATATGCCCTGAAAAAGTGCTATTGCACCAAAAGATCACCTAGAGTCGCAGTAAGAACCAGTGGTCACAAAAGACTGTTGTGCGCCATAATGCATGCCATTACAACTGATACATGAACATTCCCACCTTACATCATTTAAAAAAGGAAAATGATGCCTAAGTGAGCGAAAAGCTCTGTAGAACCAGGTTCACTAGGGAAACAGCCAGCTCTGCTAGTTCTGGATAATTTCCAAATTCACATTGTCAAGGAAGTGAAATAACTTCTCTGTGACAATAAGACACATGGTGGCTTAACCTCCGCAGCCACTGGAAGTATCAGTGAGCAAGCCCTTTGAATACCATTTATGCCACTTGTATAATGAGTGGATGACACCTGCTAGAAATGTGAAGTGCCTGTCCTTAGAACTGATGTGCACATGGGTCATTAAGAGCTGGGACCTTATCACAGAGGAGATTGCTGTGAAAAGCTTTAAAAACTGCCATTTCTAATGCATTGGATGGATCAGAAGATGATGCACTGTGGAAGAGTGATGGGAGGAAAAAACATCTGCTATGAGCAGTGCTGAGGACAGTGCAATGACAGTGGCATGGTCTTCCAACAAAGAATATTAAAATGTTTAATTATGTAAATTTGTTTCCTGGACACTCTTGGATATGCTCTCAAATGGTTTTTGACTTTTTTTCATCAAAAACTAGTTTTGGAACAAAAAGAAGAGGGTTTTCTCCTTGTGTAAAAAGTGGGGGAAAGTGTGACTATTATGCAATGAAATATGGTAGTACCTTTCCTTTTTCTTCAGATAAAATATACATTCCACAAGCAAACAAACATATATTGAATCTTACAGGAGCTGCATAGATTTTGAAACAGTCTATAATGGGGGTCTTAATGTGAAATGTTGTTGCTTGTTCAGGAATCTAACATGACAGATAAAAAGTTTATCCTCATGAACTCTGGTCTAACATTCCCTTTTCTAATTCCTGAAGTAACATTTCAAAGGAGATTGGCTCCAACAGTAGCTAAAGTTACTATGTTGCCTTCTTACCAAAACATACCAATTGTTTGAATGAAAGCATCTCCAGAATTAAAACATGAAATATTACCCTAGGAAGACTTACTGTTAAGAGAGTAAGTGATGATATAACTGGAAGCTTACTTCCTTACACTTGCAAGGTGTCTCAAGGGCAGTAATAAAAGGAACAATAAAAAATATGGTTGCTAAGAGAACGTGCTTTCTGGGTTTAAACCATTGAAGAAAACCCCCATCAATATATAAAAGTAAATGTTTCCTTCTAGAGTTTGTGATTGCTTAAGGATTTTCTACTACTGTTTCCAAGCCTCCACTCATACCTGTAAGGCACTGTGATCCTTACAAAATATCCTACGTTATTTGAGGTTCATGACACAGCATCAATCAACAATGGAGGGATGAATGGATTTATTTTGGGTCACAAGAATCTATCAAAGGAACGACAACTGAGATAAACAGCTAATGTGGATATGATAGGTTACTGAAATGGTTATCATGAATATATGAACTATTTTCATTCCTGTTTTTCTGAATGGAAAAGAAGAGCAGTTTTAATATGCTGACATTTCCATTAGATAGGTGTTTTTAGTTTCCAGTTTTTGTGGCAAAGCTGAAAGTATAAGGCATTCTGCTCTATAGCCTGGAATGTATTGTTATAATGAAGAGCCACAAATCCTTACATAAAGGCCAGTGCATTATCAGGTTCTTTATCTGGTTTGTCTGGTATTATTTTTAAATCTCGATTTCCTATTTTTTCTGATTACATTTATACTTCCACTGAGAACATATTGTTAACATGTATGTGTGCATTGCATATGTATACGTTTGGCAATGTTGATGAAAGCATTTTCATCAACAGTAGCATTTTATAAATCCATAGTATGATTATTAGAAAAATAGTACATTTCTAAACAATTCATCAAGAATATTTTCTTTGTTTTACCTCATACCAATGAGCAGTTTTATCATTGCTTGCCAAAGTCACTCTCTGCTTTTTTGAATGAAAATAATTTTTGCCTTCTAATCTAGGTTTTTTTTTTTAAAAAAAAATTGTATATGAAGAAAAGTCACTCAAGTCCAGCTAGACATTGACATAACTGTGTGTGTCGAATAAGGGTGCACATTTTCAAACTCAAGAATGAATGATGCAAGGATGAATATTCCCCCTTTGTGGGGAAGCATGGTATCCATATACTTCTTGAGAAGTATTCACAATCTGCATATTTCTTTCTTCCAGCACACTACAAAAAATAGCGTGCTGGAAGAAGCAAAGACCACCAGCATTTATGCAATGCTCCCATGCCCTCAACTCCGCAGGATTGACCAAGGTGTTCGAATGCCCCATCACCATCTCCCAAAGCAGTTACTATACTCCAAACTCAAGAATGGAAAATAGAACATTGGTGGGCAGGAAAATATATTTAAAGATGGGCTCAAAGCTCATCTTAAAACTGTGGCATAGACACCAAGTACTGGAAAGCCCTGGCCCCATGCCCATAGCCAGGATTTTGATTCAGGAGGGGCTCAGTTTGATTTGGGGGGGGGGGGGCTGAGTCTGAGTGAAAGAGGGTTTACCCTAGCAAACCTTTTGTATCATTACCCTAATACCCCCATGCATATGGGATATATTGAGCATGGTGATCAGATCATGATATGAATAAACATAACAGTTTAAATAATGTACCAGTAAGGCGCTCTAGTGGACCAACATGAGAATTTGGGGGAGGGGGGCTAAAGCCCCTCAAGCCTCCCCCCTCCCCCGGGCTACATGCCTGCCTGGCTCTTGAGCGCTCTAACTGGAGGTCAGCTGTGACCAGCAGTGCTGTGGAATTCAAAGAGACACGAATGGAGGGTGAAAGGGAGAAATGTGCCAAGATGAAGTCGTATCATGCCAACCCTGACCAGGACTGCCTTCCACCTGGAAACCAATGCCCTCACTGTGGATGAACATGCAGATCAAGAATAGGGCTCCACTGTCACCTTCGTATCCACCACCAAGGCACTACACTTGGAAGGCCATAATACTTGGACAATGAAGGATCACCTAATTTTAAAAAAATGGCATAATTATGCATAATATGCATAATTATGCTATGAGGAAAAAATGTATGTAGTTTCATCATACAGAAATGCAGCCCCCTCTAAACTTATTATGTTTTAAGAAGTCAAATAGTGTGAATTTATGAATTGGAATTTCCCCTTTTCCACCTTCATTTATTGTTTTATAAATTCATTCATTTGGACACAAAAAAGGAAATGTGAATACAAGGGATTGTGGGATGGGTTTACCCCTCTCTCAAGGTCACACTTTTATTGTCTTCAAGAACGAGCTCCTTATGACCAATCAAAGTTCTAAACTTAACCTACAGAGAGCCATAGAAGACCCTTGTTGAAGACATGATCCCCCTACCTGAACCCTTTTCCTCACTGCCTGAGCAGAGTTTTAAATACTCTCAATAGTATCATTCAAGGATCTACTTTTTTACTGCCAAATAAAATTTACTGACAGAAACTGCATAAAGGCAAAATGAGGTAAGGGGAAGAATTAAAATAAAACATGCATGCTGTATTAACAGCTTTACACAGGAGGGGTTTTTAAGTTATTTTTCCAAGATAAGTGGGTTAAAATTAAATGTCAAATATAATTTGGTGTAAGAAGTTTGAAAGATATTATTGTCCTTAGAGAAATTCTGCAGGCTTAGGTCTCCTTGCCAAATGGATATTTGCATAATAGTGAGGTGTGAGGTTATAGATCACTCCATGGCAGCATGCCAGACCATAAACAGCTTGGTAAAGCTGCTAAAAAGTTCAATCTAAAATACATAAATCATAATAAGAAATCTGGATCTTATTTAAAATGTGAGATGGGTTGACTTTTTCCCGCATTTCTCAAGCAAAGACTTTGGAACCCTATTGATTTCTCAGTTTTTTGAAGATTTCGCCAGATTTACATAAATGTGAATATTTAATGTGGACATATTTGTTTGTATTCTTAATCAGTTTAAGTTTTTTTAAAGGATCCAACTAATAAAAAAAATATTTGAAGCAGTTGCATCTATCTTCTTGTGAAAATCTTTCAGGGGTCAGTCAGGAAATAACAGATTGATGAAAACTCACAGCAAATTATTTGAAAATGTTCAATATTCACGTTACCCTTAAAAAAACAACATTCCAAGTTGTTTGTTTCTTCTCTTACATAAATTATTAGAGATCATGTTTCTTCCCACCCCCTTTAAAAAACAGAACACATCACTGAGAAATGGCAATGTATAGTTCAGTGGCATACTACATTCTATGAAGTCTCAAGGACCTGTCTTAAAATAGCAGACTAGCCTGCACCTAGCTGCTTTTCCTTTATATCCTGTGGATTTTCTGCATGGCTGGACAGATGCACTGGCATTCTTCTCTGCATCCCAAACCATTTACCAACTGTTGATCAGGAGGCTTTAGCTACACTCAGTGGATTTTGTCGCTAGTAACCTCAAGCACAAATGTCAAAACTGGGTGGAGAGATTTTGTTGTTATTGATCCCCTTCAATTTCACATATACTACCAACCAAATGAAATTTATGGTCAACTATAGAGCTTGCGCTTGAAACAACCCACTGCAGAAAATCACTCCCTGTATAAAAATGTCTATGGTAAACTGTGAAGTGGTATATGGTTAATCTATGGCAGTGTTTCTCAACCTGGGGGCAGAAGGCCTGGGGGGGGGGGTCATGAGGGGGGTTTCAGAGCAGTCATCAAAGACCATCAGAAAACACATATTTCTGATGGTCTTAAAAACCCCTTTGGCAGAGAAGGCTGAAGATCTCTCTGCCTGTCCTTTTCTTCCTCCCACCAAAATACCACCTCCTGCTGTGATTGGCCGGCCTGTCAACTGGCCTCTCATCCAAGGGGATGACTGAGACTCCAAGTGGGGAGGGGAGAGCAGGCTTGCTATCCCCTAAATCACTGTCAATTCCTCCCAGATCCCTCCAGTATTTTCTGTTGGTCATGGGGTTTCTGCGTGGGAAGTTTGGCTCAATTCTGTCATTGGTGGGGTTCAGAATTCTCTTTGATTGTAGATGAACTATAAATACCAGCAACTACAGCTCCCAAATGTTAAGGTCTATTTTCCCCAAACTCCACCAGTGTTCAAATTTGGACATATTGAGTATTTGTGCCAAGTTTGGTCCAGATCCATCACTGTTTGAGTCCATGGTGCTCTCTGGATGTAGGTGAACTACAGCTCCAAAACTCAAGGTCAATGCCCACCAAACCCTTCCAGTATTTTCTATTGGTTGTGAGAGTTCTGTGTGCCAAGTTTGGTTCAATTCAATCATTTGTAAAGTTCATGATGCTCTTTGATTGTAGGTGAACTATAAATCGCAGCAACTATAACTCACAAATGACAAAATTATTCTATCCAACTCCACCAGTATTCAAATTTGGGTGTATCAGGTATTTGTGCCAAATACATCCTGCATATTAGATATTTACATTACAATTCGTAACAGTAGAAAAAATACAGTTATGAAGAAGAAACGAAAATAATGTTATGGTTGGGGGTCACCACAACATGAGGAATTGTATTAAGGGGCTGTGGCATTAGGAAGGTTGAGAACCACTGATCTATAGCATCATGTTGCATTCAAATGTACAGATTACAATCCCCATTAACAGGACTGGGATGAGCACACACGCACACATGTATACCACGATCAGCACTACAAGCTGCTTTTTACATTATCTCTAAGCAATGGCCAGTACATATGGATTTGATTTGTATCACAATGTGGATATTTCTTTCCACCCTCTCCTTCTTTATTTCTTCTTAATATGTTTTCTGTATTTCTGCATTTAGGCATATTAACAAAATGCCTTACCCATATTTTTCTTGTGTGAGCCTCTTCTTTGCACAATTATTTAACACACAATAGGTAATGGCTGAACAGGATAAACATACTATTGCTAATCTGAATTAAATGTGAAATCTGAATATTTTCCATAGCTGTGTTAGTGTGAATGGGGATGCAAGCATATTAGCCTAGTGTTTCACTCTGTATTTGTTCCTACACATCCTGGCATATAGTGAATGTATACTTTATTCAATAACAATACAGATGGGGTTTAGAAACATGTTGTATATCAATGCCACATTTAGTCCAGTTTTGAAGACAGTCAGGCTGTAAATGATAATGATGACCAGAATCTTGTATCAGCTATTTAGCTATGTAATCAGATTACTTATGTTGCCAAGTAGCATCCCCCAGCCTTGACCCCACAGATCCTCGCTTGATGGCTGCTGTGATTGATAGGGTTCAGTTTCCCTATCGGTCAGGAAATATTTGACTGACATTCCCACCCCCTCCTATGAGCAAATTGGGAATATCGGCCACCCTGAGTACCATTTTTAGTGGGACAAAAATGTAACCGCTGAAAACTGTAACAGATCATCATTTATAGTGTTTGAACAATAATAGAAATGTTAAGTAAAAGAAAATATAAGTTATATAGTTTGATAAATAACAAAAGCTATATGCTTGGCATTACAGAAGTAGATCTTGGAAGCAAAGGATAACCTCAGGAAGGGGACTGGGAAATCAAACTCTGTTTTCCCCCTTGTTTTGGGTTTGTGTGGGGGTGGGGTGGTTAGTATTGTTTATGTAGTGAGAGATTTATTAGCTTTAACCCTTATATGTGTTTTATATTGCTAAAATGTATTTTGTGGTGTGTGTGTGTTTAATCATGAGAAGACAGGAAAGTTTATAGAAGACAATGGTGCTAGGGAAAATGGAAGGAAAAAGAAAGAGGGGCCAACCAAGGGCAAGATGAATGGATGGTATCCTTAAAGTGACTGGCTTGACTTTGAAGGAGCTGGGGGTGGTGATGGCCAACAGGAAGCTCTGGCGTGGGCTGGTCCATGAGGTCATGAAGAGTTGGAAGTGACTGAACAAATAAACAACAACAAGTGTGTTTAATAAAGTTATTTTTAAAAGAAATGTAATAACTGACAATTTAAATCCTTACAACTTTCTGTGCTTGAAAACACAGCTCAGTTCCAAATAACAGTTTTCAAGGTTTTAAAAGACTTCCTGTCTTATATCAGCTTATTGGAAAAATGAAAGACGGTTCAGAGCTTCCCTGTCTTCCGACACTCACTTATTCAGGAATAAATAAGTTCAGTGGGCCTTAGTTCTAATTTGATGCATTGCATTGTTCAGACAATTCAGAATGTGTGTGTGTAAAAAGGAGGTATTTGGAGTGAGCTGATGAGTACTGTGTGCTTTATTTCTCATTCCTGCCTGAAGCATAAGTTTCAGGGCAAGCCAGTAAGTGACACATGACATCTCGAAATATTATTTCAAAATAATCTGCTTCAGGAACAGTATACTTTGAAAAGTTTTACAGTTAAACTTGCCTAGTTTTATGAGCTATATGGAGAACCTAACCAGAGGGTCTGCAAGGGCTCTTTCCTTAGTTACTATTCCAATTCCTCCACCATTATGATCTCAATCATCCCAAGTATGTATACTCGTGCACATGCATCTTGAGGTTGTTTGTTGCTTATGGTAACCCCACCAATTCCAGTTGGTTTACCATTGCCTCCTTCTGAAATATAGCCTATTGCACATGATATTCTTTAGTGATTCACCTGTCTATCAAACCTATTATATTGTGTTACAAATCTGTTATATACGGTGAATCTACACAGTACAATTAATGCAGTTTTGACACCACTTTAAGTGCCTTGACTCAAAGCTATGGACATGGGAGTAGTAGGTTTACAAGCCTATAGCTTTCTCTGCCAAATAATGCTGGTGCCTTACAAAAGTACAACTCCCATGATTCTACATCACTGAGCTATGGCACTTAAAATCATATCAAAATGCCTTAATTCTACAGTGCATATCCTTCTCTGTATCATTCAAAAGATACAGAGAAGGAACAAGCTTACTGTGACCTGGTGGTTTTCTCCAAAGTCAAGAGAACCTGAGATTGTCAGCACTCATAGGCACATACGTATTGATATTATTTCCATAGGGGAGGCACCCACTGTCAACCAGAGTAGAATGAACATGATATTAAAATGCACAACAAAAAACAAAGTGTGTGTGGGGAGGGGGGGGGGAAGAGATGGGATTTATAAGCTCATATACTGTATAGCTACATATGTTAAATATAGCATCCTTGCACTTTGTTTAACTCATTAATATGCCAGAAAAATCTCCAGATATCAAGCTACAAGTCTAAAATGGATAGATCCTGAGAACTATTTCAGAGATTAGGTTGCTGCCCAACTTGATATAAAAGTAAGCAGCCCTCATTTGGAAATGTGGCCTAAAATGCTCAAAATTCCAAAATTATTTTTTAAATATTATAAAATTAATTTCAGGCTATGTGTATATGAAGATATACTTGAAACATAAATGCATTTTGTGTTTAGACTTGAGTCCCATCTGCAAGATATCTCATTATGTAGGTTATGCAAATATAGACATTTCAAAATCAAAAGGAAAACAAAAACAAAAACAACCTGCCCACCTTTGAAATCCAAAACATTTCTGGCCCCAAACATTTCATATAAGTTATATTCAGCCCACATTATAAAATATTCACCAAGCTTTGTAAAAGCACTTCATAATACCAAGGGAGTGAAAGGAAGGACTCAGAGGATGGGATTTAGTTCTGTGATGGACAGGCACAGATTCTATCCAGGGAATAGTCTTATCAGAAAGCTTCTTTTAATATTCTAGCTCAGTGGTTTAGGGAACAACATAGGACAAACTAAATCAGAAGTACCCTACTGCTTTTTCCACATGTTTTTGACTTAGTGCCTCAGGCAGCAGTCCTACTTAGGGTTTCCATGAATGATTCCTGGTATGAAAGTTTGTGGTTAAAGTTCCAGAGAAAGGGAGGCCCTTTCCTAAGAAAACTCTGTGCTTTCTTGCCACACTAATGTGCACATTTCTTTGAACAATTTAGATAAATATAACAACTTTTCTCTATTGTATAAATTATGTATGTATTTTTTATTATGTGCACTTTAGTTATTCACAATTTAACATATGTGTTCAACTTTCTCAAAAGTGTCCTCTAAAGCCCTCAGATATATAGGAAAGACATTCCTTATCCAGAAATCTGAAATCAAAAATGTTCAAAAATCCAAACTTGTACCAAAAAAAAATCCAAAATCCAAAACACTTCTGGCTCCAAGCATTTCAGATAAAATATATTCTCATCCTGTATTAATTTTTTCAAACAAAATGCTACCAGGAAGTGTGAAAACTGAGCCCAATTATGTTTTTTTCTACATAGCAAAGATAACTCATACTGGTTGAGTATCTCTTATCTGAATTGCTTGAGTCTAGAAGTGTTTTGAATTTCTTCTGATTTTAGAATACCCATATGTGCATATATGTACATAATGAGATATCTTGGAGATGGCACCAAAGTCAGGACATGATTTTGGAATGAAATTATTTCATCGATACCATCCTTCATAACAGGAAGAGGGTGCCACATCTCAGTAACAGGATCCAGTTTTCCCTTGCTGTGCTGCAGGGGAGTGAGTTGATAGACATATATCTGAGTGTCATTCAAAAATTCTAGGTTAGGGAATGGCTTTGGGCTACTTGCCAAACTTTCTCACTGGCTTCTTTTTTAATTGCCCACAGCAACTTGTACACTTAATTCTGCAACTAAAATGCTTTTCATTATACATTCAAATCCTATATACTATTAAATGTAATCTGCAGTGTTAAGTAGACAGCATTGTTACATGAGTAACTTCAAACATATAGAAACCTTATCCTCATTATTCTTTATGTAATGATGGAAGACCATGAAAGTAACATGAATCCAATATTAGCTCAAAATTAAATGCCCATCTTTGAGCTTTCAGTGAAAGCTATTGATGCTGTTATTCCTGTTGTAGTTAATGTTATTATTCCTATTGTATTTTCTTTTGAAACATGATAGAATTAGTAAGGGAAATAACTTGTACCTCTCTCTCTTTTTAATTTGTTTTTAATTTGTTACTACCAACTGTCACACAATTGTCTTTAAAAATACAGTTGTATCCTAATTAAAAGAATCCAACAATTGAACAAAAGAACTAGCATTCAAGTCCAAATTTCAGCACCTTGCATGTATGAGGCTTCAGCAGGAATTTTATATTGAATATCTTTTTTAAAAAATTAATGGGAGACAGTTTGAATCTGAAGCTGTCAGTTTTCCCTCCTTGTCCTTGATGCATAACAAAAAAGAGAGACATTTTACTTTTAAAGATGCTTCAACTTCTTGAGACATTTGTATTCAAACATTACTTTGCCTTTTTGTGTGTTTCTCAAGGGAACACAGCTCTACTCTTCATATGAAAAAGAAATAGTAAAATACATCAGAAGCAGTAGAGCTCAGACCCAGTGTTTCTTTCCTTGTCTTGGAATGTTATTTCCATATAGAAAGCTACTCTAATGGGACACTTGTAAATGGCATGGAATTTAGCCCTGGTGGAGTCTTCTCTAGAAATTGGATTTTTGCTTAAGCAAACAGCAAACCATGCAGCAGGAAAAAAAGCTATTTATTTGGCTGGCTGTTGAAGAGTCTTACAAAAATACAATTCAGCTTGCTATGATCAGTCAAGTCAATCTAGTCAGCACTAAGCAGGGAAAAGAAGCCCAGTTACTTCAACTAGATATAGAGCCAGGGCTTTAAAGTGCAGTTGAAGTTAGTGTCAAAGTTTTTTTCCTCTTCCTTTTAAAATTTCTACTTAAAATGCATGTGAAATAGAAAAGGAAGCAAAAAAGTGTCTTTGTTATTAGTGTAGGGATCTTACTTTTCTGCAGTTAATGAGGCTGGTGTTGTTAAATGCTAACACCAAGAAAGGGGTTATTTTAGGGTTGTGTGGAATTCACACATGGATTTGAGTAAAAATGAGTTTCTTCTTTTAACAATGAACTATATATGAGGGTGAGGTTACAATATTTTTTTAAAATACAAAGAATGAATATATTTTAATAAAACTTACATGGATTGTCGCATTACATTATTTTTCCACATAATCACCATTCAGTTCAATACATTTTGTCATCCATGGGATGGGTTTTTGATGCATGTGTCATAGAAGTTTCCCTCTGCCTTTTTCAGCCAGTTCGTCACTTCAGTTTTCATATCGTTGTCAGCGGAAAAGTGTTTTCCACCAAGGTGTTCCTTCAATTTAGTGAACAGATGATAGTCACTGGGTGCGAGATTTGGGCTTTGAGATGGGTGGCTTAAAACATTCCAACCAACTGAAGTCAACAACTCTTGTGTTGCATGAGCAGTGTGCAGACACACATTGTCATGAAGGAGACAGACTCCCACTGTCAGCAGCCCATGATGTTTGATTTGGACGGCTCTATGAAATTGCTTCATGGTCTCACAATATATTCCATACCCATTTTATCACATGCTGTCTTGACATTATGTCCTCTCCATAAACTGAAACAATTTCACAATGAATCACAATGACATTCATGCCCTTAGCATTTAGGCAGCTTATTACAGTGCAAACTTTGCACTTGGAGGGAAACGGAATGAGGACACTCATCTCTAACCTGCTCCACAACACCAATCAATGAACGACTGACAACTGGCATTGCTCATTGGCTTCTGCTGGCTTCCCGTTACATGGCAGTGATACCAACTTCACCTGAGAAAATCCCCCGTGAGAGCTACATGTCTTTTAACCTTACTTTCCAGATAACCCTTGTACATTCCTTTTTGTTTCTTCTTCTCTTTTAACCCAGACTCAGAAAGTACAGCTTTGGAAATTTCCTGAAAGGGTAAGAAAACAGAGTTCCTATTTTTTGTTTTAGTTTCTATTATAAAGTCATCACATTCTGTGCATGTCAAATGGCATTTGTCTAATAACATGGTTCCTCTGATTTTCTAAAATATATTTACTTGTTTTATTGATTTACTTCTTTCTATCTCACCTTTCTCCCCATATGGACCCAAAGCAGCTAAAAACAATATGACACAACTCAATACAATTTAAAAACAAGGCCAATACAAAAAATTAAAAAGCAATTAAAGATTTATATTATGAATAAAAGTTAAAATACAATTAATCAGAATTAGAAACTTAGCCTATAATGAAATGATATGTTTGTCTAGCATCATCTGTCATAGTAGAGTGAGGGCAGAAAATGTATAGCTTTTGTATTGGTAGTCGGTTGGCACATACCCGTCCACTGTCACCACTGAAATTGAACTGAAAATTTAAGTTGTTGCTGAGGCATTGCCATACAAGGAAATTGAATATAAGTCTTATATCCATGCACTCTCTGCTCTCTAGCTTGCTCCTAGCATGCCCCAGCAAGACTTGATATAGCTACATTTTCCTTTTAACAAAGTGGGATCAGGGATCTCCCAACCTTTTTTTGGAGAAGGGCAATTTTTCAAATGATAGTTTTCTGCTGTGATGGAAAACACAATACCCATTGCACTTTCTATGTAGAAGATGTGTTTGTACCTCAATGTGCAAGGGGGAACATTATTTGAAACATCACCTTCCTAAAGCACTCATGCAATGTCTACTTCACCACCACTAATCTGACAAGAAAAACTAAGAGATGATTGATAAGTGTTAAATCATTTTCTTCTCAATCCATACAGAATTTGTTTCAGTATGACATCCAAAGACTTGGCGGGCTCCAATATCAATCAGAAATAATTCCACTCTGGGATTAATTAGGAAGTTTAATGGAGCTATCCAAGGTGTTGAATCTAACTTGGAGTTATGGTCCAGTACCTTTAATAGTTCCCTTACAGTCTTTATTAAAGCTCAGAATAAACTATCTCATTGCTATCAGTCTCCCAGGAAGCAATCTGATTGAAAGTATTTGTTGCTTTTAACAACATAGAGGGGACAAAATAATGGAATGAGTTTCTGAGTTGACACTGTTTTTATATATCTCAGTTGGAAAAAAAAATGCTGCCAGTTTTCCAATCAGATGACACTCATGCCATTAGTGTGATGTTAAATGCCACAATGTGTTGTCGAAGGCTTTTAGGGTTGGAATTACTGGTTTGCTGTGAGTTTTTTGTGCTATACGGCCATGTTCCAGTAGCACTCTCCTGACATTTCACCCTCATGTGTGGCTGGATCTTCAGAGGTACTGTTGGCAATGAAATGCCTCTTTGGAATCTATATCAAGATTCTATATCAAGTATTGAAAAATACTGCTTGGGTTTTGTTTGAATGCATGTTCTACCCACTTTATACTGACACTTTTTAATAATAAGACTGTTTGAAATGGCAGGCTGGAGTTGATCAAAGGGTTTTTAGCAGGGATGTTGTCACCCACAGTTTACTATTTTATTTAAATGTCATTAAATATTAAATCTATAAATGAATTTCCTAGGTCTGGATGTCCAGGTGTCTAGATCTGGAATATTTCTCATGGTGCTGGCAGTGACTCATGCAAGTCAGATGAGAGATATTTTCCATTTGGTTCTGTTACGACTGAGAAGTATGATCCCCATTGTTCAGGCACAGTATGAAACTATGGTTAATTAACAGAGACTGCTGAGAATGGAGGAAGGCAAGAAATATTCAGAGTACACAGGAAAAAAAACACATTGTGTCTATGCCATCTTATAAAACTAAGATGTGTATGTCACAACCCAGCCTCTACTTTCTACTTTAAGACAGCATCCTCCTCTAACAGGAAACACAACTCCTATTGCTTCCTGACAGCTATTTGCAAAACACCATCTAGCTTCTCTTGAGAGGTTGAAACTAGAAAAACATGTCTTGTAGTGTTTCTTTGTTTATACAGTACTTTTTCTTCACTTTGGAACCCAAGGCAGTTTTCAGAAAAAGTAAATTTAAAACAATTTACAGTGCAATTAAAAACAATTTAAATCACATTCATAAAAATTCAAATCAGCTGAAACATGCAAAAGTTTAAAAAGATTAATAAAACATTCCCCAATAAAAGACCTCCTACTTACTTGCTGAGAGTATGCTTCTTTTTTGCAGAAAATATGTTGATTCTAGGTGCAGAATAAGTCCTAAATTATGCAATTCTTTTATACTTTCTCCAGCTGAGGAGGAAAATGGTAAAATTTTAGCATGTGAGAACAACATTTATAAAATTGCAACCTCAATGTGAGGAGTTATAAATATGTGGATCACACTATTATTATAAATGCATTGGTTTATCACCTCCCATCATTTGTTTATCAGCCTGAGCCCTCAGTGGTGCAATGTGTTAAACCCTTGTGCCAGCAGGACTGAAGATTGACAGGTCAGAGGTTTGAATCCAGAGAGAGCACACATAAGCTCCCTCTGTCAGCTTCAGCTCCCTATACAGGGACATGAGATAATCCTCCCACAAGAATTGTAAAATATCAAAACATCCAGGTGTCCCCTTGGCAATGTCCTTACAGACAGCCAATTCTCTCATACCAGAAGTGACTTGCAGTTTTTCAAGCCACTCCTCTCTTTCACAAACACACACACACACGCACACTCCTCATAAGACCAGGGCCCTTGTAGTAAATTGATTTAAAAAATAAAATAAAATTGTTTTTGGAATGTGTTAATATTTCTTAAAAAATGAAAAGCTTTATTTCAAAAGAAAAAAAGTTTTACATTAATGGATTATTTTTAAAAAGCAGTTTAAAACAGCGAGCATGCCTTCTCCCTTTAAATAAAATAAAAAACCAATTGAAATGGCAATTATTTCCCTTTCTGAATCTTCATAAGAGTAAAGAACACAAGACTGTGAGTAACCACATTTTCTTGGAATACACCAGGTTTGTACACTTTATAACGATGTGCTTTCAAGTTCTTTCTAACTTAGGTTTGGCAAGATTTGTTAAAAGGGGTTTTGCTGAAACCTTGGCATTATACTGGCTCACATTGTACTATGTAATAAACAATAAAATAAATCAAGCTCCTATCATGATTTGGAATGCCTAACACATTTTGTTCCACGTAAAGAATTCATCCTTTTGCTTCTGTGGATTGATTTCCATTTAAAGGCATCAGCATGGAGGAAAAGGTACTTAATAAAAATAAAGATTGTTAAGCCACGTTGAGTAACTTATATGCCAATTATACTGGGACCATGCATGGCTATAGGGCACAAAACACATTTGTCACCAATGGCATCAAACTCTGTGTGAGTATCCATGGAATAAAATCAACTGCTGAGAAAAATACATTGTAGCAGGCTGGCTTTCAGCTTCTACTGTTATTGTGTATAAATGTTCAAACAAGTAGCAAACTGTATGTTGCTTTTAGTTTCCTTTGGGTTTTGTTTTAAAACAAATCTTGTGTATACCCATAAAACTAAACTACTGTCTCCTAAAGCTTAAACATAATGCATTTTAAATGGCAGAGGTGACATAAACTCAGCCACAACTTTTATAATAAAACGGTATGAGAAAACCTTCACAAACCTTCAGGTTTTATCCTCCTCTGTGCGGGTGTGTATCTGTGTAGAGAGAGAAGTCCTTTCTTTGATACAGTATACATATTGTGTACTAACTTGTCAACTTATGACAACCCTCAGAAATACTCAGTTGTGTTGGGGTTTTTTTCCAGTACCTTCCTCTGAAATAAAGCCCACAGCACCTGATATTTACCTGCAGTCTGTTGTAGTTCAACAAGAAACAGATGATTTTTTTTTCTGATACTTCAGAGGATGAGGGGATTGATGGGTTTCAAAGTGAGGAGCCTGGTAGTGGTCAGAGAGAACTGGAGGCAAATGAGGCCAATGTTCGGGATTCCTGTGCTCATTCCCAGGCAACATAAAGTGAAAGTTCCAGTTCCCTTGGGCCAATGGGGAGTTTTTACATGAAACAAGGTTAGGTCTGAGAAGGCAAGGAGTAAAAAATAAGCAAACAAGATATTCTCAAAGAACACGAGATGAGAGCTTGAAGGCCCAGGTTGCTTGGCATGATCTCATGGGCACCCGGATAGGCTTAAATTAGGTGGTTTGGGCTTCAAGCTTCTCAGAGGAGATGATGTTGCCATAAAGGATGGCTTTCCTGTCTCTGCTGTCAAGTTCATGATTCAAGTTTCCTGTTCTGATTCATACCTTTGTTCCTTGGGGGGGGGGGGGGTGTTGCCTTGGAAAAAGTTCCTGTATTCTTGTATATGGATTTATGTTTGAAGTACTGCTGTGGATTCTGGTTCTCTTGGCTTTACATACTTTGTACTATTCATATTTGGGCTTTTCTGATCCACACCAGCCCAGGGACCTCATTTGACAACATAACCAACCTACACCATTTTGTGAACCCTTGCTGGCTGTTGCGCTCTAATGTGGATGTTTTGTTTAGATTTATGCTATTATAGAATTTTGTCTGATTGTGTGTAGTTTAATTTATTGATGTCAGGCTTAATTTACTGATGTTTGGTGTGAAGTCTCAGCCTAGTTTTTACCCCTTTGTTTATTTCCCTGGAGGTGGACTGTTCCATTCTGCTAAGTTTTAGAGTAGAAGCTTAGGATCCCCCTAGAGGCCGAGCTCTGTTGGTTCAGCCCATTCTGGCTCAGAGCCCGAAGAAAGACTTTTTGCTCCATTCTTCTGTTTGGACATAGCTTGTAGTAGTTAGCCAGAAAGTGTCTGGTCTGGCTTAGCAGTCTGAATAGGCCATCCTTAGCACATATTTGCCTCTTAGATTAGAATGTATTTGCCTTAGAGTCTATAGATTATAGTATATGTTATAAAGAATTCATCTGTATTTGCCATATAGATTAGATAGTACATGCCCCAGAGTTTATAGAGTGCTTACCTCATAGAAAATATAGTTGCTGTTACCTCAAAGCACATACCACCATTATACCTCATAGCCTCCTGTTATCTAGATTTACCTCAGTTATACCTTATACCTGTTCCTTACTATTCAATTCTATACCATCAAATTTCAAACTGCACCTTTGTATACCTTATTTTGATTCACCTTGATTGTTCAGTAAACTTAATTGGTTAAATTTAGTCTTGTCTCTAGAGTTTTATTTTGGGGGAATTAAAGTAAATACAGGGCATACCGATGGTCACTGGGAAAATAGCTGGACACATATAGTTTTCTCATCAAACCTTCCCGGTGTGCCATCATATTTGGTCTTAATTTGATGTTAAGCTTTAATGTTAATTTTATATGTGGGGGTTTTCTGGGATTTGATGTTAGTATTGTGTGTTTTATGTAGGCATTGAATGTTTACCATTATGTTGGAATCGCCCTGAGTCCTCTTGAGGAGATAGGGTGGAATACAAATAAAGGTTTTTTTTAATTGTTATTGTTCTTCTTCTTATTATTATTATTACTATTATTATTATTATTATTATTATTTGTCAATTTTGGATTCTTGCTATTTTGTATTTTCTATTCTACTGACCCTTTTGGAAATGCTTCTTTCCCCTTACTTCCCCCTGCTTTCTTTAATAAACACTTTAAGATACTGGACTCTGGCATGGTGCTGAGTGAAAAGGTGTTTCAGTGCTAGAGTGCAATACGGTCTCTCATCCTAGTGATTAGCGTCTATTTGTCTGTATTTTTTTTGTTTTTGTCTTTTATTGTTGATATGGTCTGTGGACTAATCAAGAAACAGGACTAGACTAGCCAGAGCTGATCCCCCTTCACTTCCAAGACCAAAAGGGATCTGATGTCCTTTAGGATATTTTGGGCATCTCATTATCTTTTACTCTGAACAAATTCATTTCAAATTCATTTATCCTCTGTGCCCTATATTTTTAGCTTCCAATTTTTAAATGGCTATGTTATTTGATTTTAGATTTTGTTTTAAAAACATGTTTAAACTTGATTGCATGATCATTGGCCTCCAGTGTTTTAATTTCGTAAATAAATGTTGGGGCTAGTGTGTATTATGTTAGTACCTATAATGCAATGAAAAAAACATGCAATTCATTTTTATCATGTTTATAAAGCATCTCTTTTGCATTTGTAGTGTTTGTTTCAAAACTGATTAGAAGGATGAAAATTGTTTTTTTCTTCAAAAACAATATTGAAAACTGGAGAATTTATCATCCATAAAGCTACAACAAAAGAAAAATATTTAGAATTATGGATTAATAATAAAAACAACAATTTATACCAAAATAATTATGCAGAAGCATGGAAAGAGGTAAAAAAAAGACCTGAAAGATGGCAAAAATGCAACTAATTTGGATGGGGAGAATAGTTGTGATAAAAATGGTGGTCTTACCAAAAATGTTGTTATTATTTCAAAATCTACAAGTTATTAAGGTAGTGAATGTCCTTGAACAATGGAGGAGGGGTTTGGCCCAATTCATATGGAATGGGGGGAAAGCTAAAATTCCATACAGGAACTTAATAGATGCTAAAGACAGAGGAGGTTTAGTACTCCCAGATCTGAAATCCAGCTAAAGAGGTAGGCTAGCTGGAGAAAAGAATGGATTAGAATTTTAAAAATGTACTTTACTTAATTCAGAAGGATACAATTTAAGATTGGGATGGCATGCAAGGCATACTTATGGTACAAAAAGAAAAGGTCAACAAAGGTTTTAATAAACACACTTTAAGAGCCAGACTTCTTGCAATCTGAAAGAAATACAAGAGGATGGAGCAAAAAAAAAATGCCTCTATGGCTGTGATCTCTGGAGGCAGTGCTAAATCCAGGAAGTGGGAACCTATAGGGAGTACCTAAGCAAAGAAAAAGGGCAATGGAAACTAAAAGGGAGAGAAGAATTAGGGATAAATGACTGGTTTTGTTACTTCCAACTACACAACACTTTTAGGAAATATAATAAGGTAAGATTTACCCAAAGAAAATCAGAACTGGAGAACATTTTGGAGAAGGGGAATAAAGGACTAATTTCCAGATTATACAGATACATTTAGAATGTATAAAACCATGGAAGGTGGGGGGGGGGGGGCTATTTATAAAGGTCTGGAGAGGAAAAATATTAGACTATATTCAAATGGTCAAGCTGTCCAATGGGATCAGAGGAGGAAATAATGAAGACTTTGTTAGAAAATGGAAGCTTGCATTTCGATATTTAGAAAGGAGGACAACGTTAGACTTTAAAATAGCCATAAGGGGTGGTTATTAAAATAAAGACAAGAGTAGATTTTAATGAGATATTCGTTTTACATTGAGTGGTGTTGGACGTCATGAATGGTGGTTTACAGGTGTGGGGGTGGGGTGAGTGTGGTAGGTAGATATATTTGTAGTATGTGTATTTGATTTTTAAAATTTTTCTTTTGCATTCTATATATCACCTTTACACAATAAAATTATTTTTAAAAAGGGAGTAAAATTGCAGCAGAACCCTCCCATTTCACTTCAAGTTCCCCCCCCCCCCCCCAGTTTATTGGCAAGGTACATATTGGCATAGGCCGTTGATGGGAGTAGCATTGCTTTAGGTTGTGTTTCAGATTAAGCGTAGATGGGGGAGGGGAATGTGTGGAGAGAAAGAAGTCTTAGTGAGAAACCCCCCCCCCAAAAAAAATCTATTCCAAAATGAAAAAGGACAAGTAGGAGGGTCAACCTAACCTTTTTGCCTTCTTAAAGATTAGTACTGAACTTTTATTTATTTATTATTTATTACTGTGCTTATATACCGCCGTTTCTCAGCCTAAATCGGCGACTCAACGTGGTTTACAACACAACGACAAGCAGCAATATTCCATTAAAAAGCATAAAAACACATACACAATACACAATATTATTGGGCCACCAATAATAATCCAATGCATCTCTTAATTGTAGTCGCAATCCAATTTCGTCGTCTGTGATTAACCAATCCTTGTTCATCAGTTTCGTTGCACCAGATTAATCGAATGCTTGTTTAAACATCCATGTCTTCAACCTTTTTCGAAATACCATCAGCGAAGGGGCTGATCTCACCTCTATGGGGAGGGCATTCCAAAGCTGAGGGGCCACCACAGAAAAGGCCCTGTCTCTCGTTCCCGCCAGCCGCACCTGTGAAGCAGGCGGGATAGAGAGCAGGGCCTCCCCAGAAGATCTTAGGGTCCTGGTGGGCTGATAGGCCGAGATACGTTCGGATAGATAAGTTGGGCCAGAACCATTTAGGGCTTTAAAGGCCAGCGCCAGCACTTTGAATTGGGCCCGGTAGCAAATCGGCAGCCAGTGGAGCTGGTACAGCAGAGGAGTTGTATGCTCCCTGCGCCCCGCTCCGGTTAGTATCATGGCTGCCGCCCGTTGGACTAATTGGAGCTTCCGAGCCGTCTTCAAAGGCAACCCCACGTAGAGAGCGTTGCAGTAGTCAAGACAGGATGTAACCAGAGCGTGGACTACCGTGGCCAAGTCAGACTTCCCAAGGTACGGTCGCAGTTGGCACACAAGTTTTAACTGTGCGAATGCTCCCCTGGTCACCACCGAAACCTGGGGTTCCAGGCTCAGCGATGAGTCCAGGATCACACCCAAACTGCGAACCTGCGTCTTCAGGGGGAGTGCGACCCCGTCCAACACTGGCTGTAACCCTATACCCTGTTCGGCCTTGCGACTAACCAGGAGTACCTCTGTCTTGTCTGGATTCAATTTCAATTTGTTCGCCCCCATCCAGACCGTCACAGCGGCCAAGCACCGGTTCAGGACCTCAACAGCCTCCTTAGTAGCAGGTGGAAAGGAGTGACAGAGTTGGACATCATCTGCGTACAGATGACATCGCATTCCGAAACTCCGGATGATCTCACCCAGCGGCTTCATGTAGATGTTAAACAACATGGGAGACAGTATAGAACCCTGAGGAACCCCACAAGACAAAGGTTGTGGGGTTGAACAGGAGTCTCCCAGTAACACCTTCTGAGACCGACCCTCGAGGAATGAGCGGAGCCACTGCAGAACAGTACCTCCAAGACCCATCCCCGCGAGGCGTCCCAGAAGGATACCGTGGTCGACGGTATTGAAGGCCGCTGAGAGGTCAAGCAGCACCAACAGGGACACACTCCCCCTGTCGAGCTCCCGATGCAGATCATCCACTAAGGCGACCAAGGCTGTCTCGGTACCATGCCCCGGTCTAAAGCCAGACTGTGCCGGGTCCAGATAATCCGTGTCTACCAAGAATGCCTGGAGTTGTGAGGCCACCACACGTTCCATGACTTTGCCCAAAAAGGGGAGATTGGAAACAGGCCGATAGTTGATGAATTGAGTGGGGTCCAGTGATGGTTTTTTCAACAGCGGTTTTATCACAGCTTGCTTTAAGCTGGCTGGAATTTTGCCTTCCCGAAGGGAGGCATTAACCACCACCTTCACCCACTCGGCCAATCCCCCTCTGGCCTCCTTCAGAAGCCAGGATGGGCAGGGGTCTAGGATGCATGTGGTAGCTCTCATTCCTCCAAGCACCTTGTCCACATCCTCGGATTGAACCAATTGAAATGAATCCGTCAAAACTGGACAAGCAGATGCTCGTGTTACATCCTCAGAGACTGCCGTTAATATGGTATCCAGTCCAGAGTGGATCAAAGCGACTTTGTCTGCAAAGAACTGAGCAAAAGCTTCACAGCGAGCTGCCGAGTCATCAGGGCACCCATCCTGAGTGGTGGGTTTTAACAGGCCTCTGACAACTCGGAACAGTTCAGCCGGACGGTTCTTTGCAGACGCAATAGTGGCCGCAAAGAAAGTCTTCTTAGCGGCTTTTATTGCCGCGGCATATGCCCTTAAAAAGGACACAAACCGTGTTCGATTTGGCTCGCTCGGATCCGAACGCCACACGCTCTCTAGTTCCCTCTTCTTTCGCTTCAACTTTGTATCAATGTGGTGTATAGTGCTACAGGGCAGGAACTGAATTTGCAAGTGCCCAATGAAAAAGAGGACATGAACCGTTCTGCTGGGGTACAAATGGCCATGATATTCAGTTTGACAGGCAGAGCTGAAGGTATTATAAGTTCAGTACACCTTCTCCACTCCTACTTTCATCATAACAACTAAACACCTCCCTCCCCCACTTCTAGTGTAGTTGTATCTCTTGGTTACTTTGATCACTTCCCACGCATTCATACCTTGCACTGTATCTTGTGTCGTTGACTATTGACTTGTACTTGTGTCAGTAAATTGACTGTCACTTGGCAGATATTGGAAGGATTTGTTTATGATGAATACTTTTGGTATACATTTGGTGATGAAGAGGGCTCGGGGTCTGTATCTTTAAGTTGCAGGGAAAGAACTTTGGAAGGACACTATCCATGGGCATGGGGCATCACATTAATTGACTTTGGAGACTTGGGGAATCACTTCCTTTGGTGTGTTTTCCTTCCCTGGCTAGCTGGGGAGCAACCTAGTCATTTGGTTGTCCTTTGAGCTCAGATGTTTCACCTGGGAGAAGATAAGGAGCAGATCTGGAGAAGGCCTATACCCTAGCTCAGGGGTCCCCAAACTAAGGCCCGCGGGCCGTATCCGGCCCCCCAGGGGCATTTATCCGGCCCGCGCTGGGTCACCATGCCCTGAAGGGCTGCCCCTCCCAAGGCCAGCAAGAAAGGGCCGGATAAATGGGCGCCGTCAGGCCCGGGGGAGAGCGGGGCACCGGTGTCTGGAGGAGGAGCAGGAGCAGGAGGCTGGGGAGGAGGACGAAGCAGAGCTGGGGAGCCCACTCGGCCCTCCTGGCTTTAGCTTCCGGCAGGCAGCTCACGCAGGGCTGGTCTAGCAGCATTGCCTGCTCTGCGAGTTGGAGCAGTCGCTTATCTACGCTCCCCAGGCAGCAGCGCCCCTTCTCCTCTTCTTCCTCTTCCTTCTCCAGCTGGCCATCAAGGAGGAGGAGGAGGAAGAGGGTTAGGGGTGTTGCTGCAGTTTCTTCTCTTCTTCCTTCTCTTCCTCTTCAATGGCCAGGAGGAGGAAGAGGAGAAGGGCCGTTGCTGCCTTTCTCCTCCCCCTCCTCCAACTGGCCATTGAAGAGGAAGAGGAGGAAGAAGAGAAGAAAAGCAGCAGCGCCCCTTTTCCTCCTCTTCTTCCTCCTCCTGTTCCAGCTGGCCATCGAGAAGGTGGAGGAAGAAGAGGAGGAGAAGGGCGCTGCTGCAGTTTCTTCTCTTTTTCCTCCTCTTTGACTTCGATGGCCAGTTGGAGGAAGGAGGAGGAAGAAGAGAAGGGCCACTGCTGCCTTTCTCCTCCCCCTCCTCAAACTGGCCATTGAAGAGGAAGAGGAGGAAGAAGAGAAGAAACGCAGCAGCACCCCTTCTCCTTCTTCCTCCTCCTCCTCCAATTGGCTCTCGAGAAAAGGAGGAAGAAGAGGAGAAAGGGTGCTGCTGCCGTTTATTCTTTTCTTCCTCCTCCTTCTCCAGCTGGCCAACCAGGCAGGTAGGGAGCTGGTGAATCGTGGGAGGGGGAGTCTCCTCAGTGCTTCCATTTCCCTCCCGTGATCCACCAGCTACCTGGGGTCGCCTCCTCTCTCCCTTCTGCCCACCAGAAGGGAGACCTGGAAAGTGGGGAGGGGAATGGAAGTGCGGAGGAGAGCCCCTTCCCACAATCAAGCAGCTGGCCCCCTGCATCCATTCTCCCCCCTGCTTTCCAGGTCTCCCTTCTGGGGATGGGGGAGAGGAGGAGGAGGCGACCCCAGGCTTTTCTCTCCTTGGCTGAGCCAGACAGCACCTTCCTCCCTTCCCACCTCAGCCCTCCCCCCCACTTTTATAGCACCCCTTTCCCACCCCAGTATTCCCTTTTTCTAGTTCCCCCCTTCCTATCCCAGTCTTTACTACCCCCATTCCCCAGTCCCTCTCTCCCCACTTTCCATCCCAGCCTCTCCCAAGGTTCCAGCCTCTCTTTCCCATTTCAGTCTTGCCCCCTTTCCCACTGCAGTTTCCCACTTTCCAGCCTCCCTTTCCATCCCATCCTTTCCCAGTTTCCAGACCCCCTTTTCCATCTCAATCTTTCCTCCTTCCCCAGTTGCCCCCTTCCCACCCCAATCTGTCCTGCTTTTCCAGATATCCCCCTTTCACCTCATTTTTCCACTTTTTCTAACACCCCTTCCCATTCTTTCTCTCTCACCCCCTTCCCCAGTCAGTCTTTTCTCTATTGTTATTACATGTATTACTTTAACTATAGTCCGGCCCTCCAATGGTCTGAGGGACAGTGAACTGGCCCCCTGTTTAAAAAGTTTGAGGACCCCTGCCCTAGCTGCTTCCTCACTCAGTTATCTCACCTCTACACCTCACAGGACCCAATATAATTGAATAGGATAATCCATATATAAGTATTCCATATTCAATTCAGGTTCTGTGGCAGATCTGTAAAATATAGCTCAGTATAGACTTCTTAGGCATGCTTCTGCTATGTGAGAAAAATGTTTGGTCTTAATTCTGTGGGGGAGAAAATAATACGATTCTATGATTCACTGCTCAGAAGGAAACTCCATGAATGTTACTTACACATATTCTTACTTAAGGACTGCCATTTGAATATACTGGCGAATTAGACTTGACTTTCTTCATGAGATAGAGTTTGGGAAGCTTTAACTAAACACCAAAATGCACATAAAGTAGAAAGTAAGCTGTCACTTACACACTTTCAGAATCAATAGAAGTTAAAGCTAGCTAGATGGTTTCATTTATGTGAAACAAGCTTAGATACACAGAATTTTCCTCAACTGCACCATGGTATTTTGGCATTTCTTCTCTAAACATTCAGTTCATGATAATTCAAGAATCGTTCACAGGGTAAAGTTGAACATGTCCATTAATTTGTGGTGCTACTGGCTGTAAATAATATGTGATTCCTAGATGATGTTTTCCAATTATCTCTAATTTGAAGGAAGTGAAACCCTTTGCTTCATAACAAATTAGCGTTTGTGAAAGTTTGGCATGCCTGCCTGTCAATTAAGAATCTCACAGTGAGTCAGACTGAACCACATGCCTATGGGTCTTGTGTTACCTTCATTTTTATAACTTTGTCTTCTCTTTTCTGTTTTCTTCCCCAGATTAAGGGAAATTGTGAAGTGGCTATGTGAACCAGCTATATAATGCATAGATAGATAGATATCTTATATAACTAACACTCTTAGCTATATATTGTTTGTACAGGCTGATTATCCCTTATTCAAAATGCTTGAGACTTTCAAATTTTCAGATATTTGAATCTGAATATGTATAATGAGCCCTTGATATTCACTGTGGTTTGGGGTTTGGTTGCATGACTAAATGGTATTTGTTAAATAATATGACAAAATTAATGCTGGGTTTCTTTCATTTATTGGTGGGAGAACATTTCTAAGCTAATGGTCCTTGCATGCATGGGATATGTGGATGTTTAACTATATAATATAGTTAAACTATTTATAGTTTAACTATATTTACATATTCATAATTGAGATATGCTTCATCTTATACACATAAAGTTAATTTTAGAAAAAAATGCATCAAACGTTGTTTACACTAAACAATCAGAAAGCAGAATTGTTACTATTTCTGCCTCCATTGTGGACAGTTTTGAATTTTAGTGTATTTTTAATTTCAGAATTTTAGATAAGAGTTGCCCAAATTGGATGTGCATGTATGATTGTTTTCTATAAATATAAATTATATACATTAAAATATACAAGTCAAAAATAGACAAACTACAACTTCTGACCAGTGTCCTCTGATGCAATAGAGCAGTGGTTATCAACCTGTGGGTCCCCAGATGTTTTGTCCTTCAACTCCCAGAAATCCTAATAGCTGGTAAACTACCTGGGATTTCTGGGAGTTGTAGGCCAAAACACCTGGGGACTCACAGGTTGAGAACCACTGCAGTAAAGTGATGCATTTAATCTGTTACAATATGCATTTTATTAAAATGTTGTAGTAAGAAAATTCATTTTCCACTTTCTTCAGTTACTTCGAATAAATGTTAAGAGGATAGCAGTTAAGAGGATAGATGTTTCCAAAGTGGAAAATGAGGTTATAGGTGCTAACCTCCAGATTGAGTCTTTGTGGTGTTAAGGGCTTAAGTTAACCAATCCATTTTTCCCCTTTTGCAATAGATGGTTCCAAACTAAGAAATCAGAGAGGCTGAATTAAAATGTCTAACATTGGTTCCTCAAATGTCCTAGGCAGGATTGGGGTCAGGTAATTCCTGAAATATTTTCAGAGCTCTGTTGTTCTTTTTCCTCCATACTGCAGCTGGCATCTCGAGCATCTCCATTCAATCACATAAATCAGATTTAATACAATTAAACAATTTTTACAGCTGCTTTACTCAGAGATATCATTATTACATATATAATATATAATTTCCATATAATTTATATCCCAAACCATGAGTGAGGTGCAGTGAAGGGATATTCCCTACAGTAAACCTGAGCACTCCCTTTCTTACCCAGAGCTTCTTTCATTCTGAGATCTTGTAAGTGGATCACTTCTATGATGTATGTCATTGCTGATCACCCATGGAAAAGCAAGACCAAACATAGATAATTGTATTATTAAAGCAATTTTTCGAAACTACAACATAATTTAAACTGAGTTTAATCTGGAAAGGAGCAAGAGGGGGGTTCAATTGTGGCGAGGTCCACTCCATGACTTCTTCCCAGCCTTTTTCTGGGTGAACTAGCTGAGTCTTAGGGACAAATTAAAAGCTTGCTAGCAGGACTTCAGTGAAGGCAAATTCCCCAGGCCATTCCCAAGGAGATTCTCCAGCTCCACCTGCTGGTGCTACCTAAAGAGGCTATTTGAAATCCCTGCCCATCCACAAAAGAATTTATTTATTTATTTATTTATTTAGAACACTTTTACTCCGCCCTTCTGAACTCCTAGTGGGACTCAGGGTGGCTTCCAATTGGCAACAATTTGATGCCGCATAATAAAATACAAACAGCAATAATTATAACAGTTAAAAGCATAAAACATTAAGACATAAAACATTAAAACAATATACTTACAGTCCACTGAGCTATTACCAATCTGGTGGCCATTTATCTAGCCGTATACTATGATTGAGTACTCCGTTTAACTTATCCATAGTTAAGACAATGGCCTTTTCCAAGCCATTGTCAACATTTTCAATTGTCCTTTCTGCCCAATTGCCCAAAGGCCTGGTCCCACATCCACGTTTTTACCTTTCTAAATGTGAAGAGGGATGACAGTGACCTGATTTCCCCGGGAAGTGAATTCCACAGGCGGGGGGCCACTACTGAGAAGGCCCTGTCCCTTGTCCCTGCCAAATGTGTTTGAGACAGAGGCAGGGCCAAGAGCAGGGTCTCCCCAGAATGCCAATGTTTCCACTGAAACTCTTATTCCTTTCCCCCATTACCCTATAACTTCAATGTGGTGTCAAGCAACAACCTGTTTAAAGAAATTACCTAGCACCAATCGCTGAAGTCTTCCAGATACGTTGTAGCATATACAAAAAAATGGAAAGGGAAACAAAATTCCTACCCAATTCCACAATGACAAGCAAAGCTCACATTGTACTGGAATAGGAAAGTGGGCCGAGAACAAAATCCAAAGAGGTTGTGAAGTGGAGCAGTTAGTACCACAGAAATCTCTGTCTCTGTCCCCTTATGCACAGCATCAGGTCGCCTTCCTCCTTGCCCTCCAAGAAGGAGAGATCACTCATTCTTGGTCTCTTCTTCTTGGAGGCCATCAAAGATGGTCCCTTCTCTACACTACTGTGTCTGGGGTTTCAAAAATCATACCAGCAAAGAACATATCTATTGAATTTAAAGATCCTACAAATAACATATTTGCAAAGCAAATGTAAACTGTGTTGCTGACAGGTGGGGTTCTTCAGGATCGCAGAACCTGTTCTTCCACCAGCAAGTGACACAATGATAAAGTTATGAAGGACCACACAGAAGTTCTGTTTTCTTCTTCTTGTAGTGTCACTTCCTGAGAGAAAGAGGCTAATTAAGTACCCTGCAGTGTCCCGCTCACCAGCAGCACAGATCTATATTCCTTGGAACAGTCGACTGGTTTTTAAGATAACTTCCATAGTCATTTGTGGTTCTGACAATATCTTCATTCACAATTGTGGTCTTGACAATATTTTAAGACACAAATGGGAAGACAAAGCAGGTGTGAGGTGAGTCCTTCAAAATGATATTTTTCAATCAAGAAAAATATTTTGCTGAAGAATGTAAGTCTTAGTAAGTGAAGTGGAAATTGTTCTGAAGCTCTTTCAGAACAAATCACAAAGAACATGTTAAAATTTAACAAAAATCTGCTAATAGACTTGGGAAAAATGTACGTCTAAAGGGGACACGAGGAATTATAGTAACCAATTATATTATTGCAATTATTGCATTAACTTCCCATGTAAGTAAAGTGAAGTACAACATTCCACAATTATTATTTTTTTATTATCACCCCCACTACCAAAATATATGCAATACAAATAGCTGGAAATTTTAAAAAGGAAGAAGTACTAGAGAAAATATTTCAAACATGTGTTCACTTACTGATTGCACTAATGAACTTGGGGAAATTCTGGTATAGTGTATTGTCAAAGCCTTTCGTGGCTGGAATCATCAATATTTTAAAAAACCCTCTAAAATTATAACAGCAAATAAAGAACAACACTCAAATACAGGGGAACTCCAGACAAGAAACAATCAGGGACAGCTAATCACCTCTCAACAAAGGATTCCCCCAGGTACTAACAACCCACACCAAAAAACTGTCAGACCCTCAAATGCTAATCAAGATGGCCAATTGATTACCATATTACAAGTAGAAAGCAGCAAATATTTGAAACAATTGCTATTAAAAATTAAGGAAAGTTCAAATGTGGAGTTACAGTTGTATACTAAGAAGAAAAGAGAAATAGCAACCACAAAAGATTTGCGTAATTTAAAAGGGAATGATGGAGACATCAAAATAGGTAAAGCTATTCTATACCTTAGATCAGTAATAAATCAAAATGGAGGCCTGAGCAGAACTCTTTTTAAGATCTCTCATTCATAAGGTTGCTAAAGGTTCAATCCAGCTTGACAGCAAATAATATTAGCCCTTTAGGAGGAAATTTGCAGTTATCGGTGTGTCTTCAGAAAATCATCAAGCATCTTGGGTTTGAGAAAAGGTACATGCATTTTTGTATGGCTTAGGCATGTACACACAAATCATTTTCACAATTTGGGGATGTAAAAAAGAGGTTGTGATGAAAATACGGATTTGGATCCATGTGACACAAGGCACTCTGTGGGAGGATCAACTTCTCCTCGCCTCCAATGACTTCAGGCAGTGTGTCATAACTTCAAGTATTTGGGGTGGAGCTAGAATGTTTTTATGCTGCTTCTGCCCCTCTTTGCCTTTTCTTTGGACAGCATTTTAACCTACTCTCCTGCCTGCAATGCAGGGTGGGTAGAAATTTTTGCTGTTTTACTGTATATTTTCTACTCCATACCATATATTATTTTTTCATTAGTTATTTTAAACTGAATTTGTTATAAACTGAGGTATTCAGATGTAGGATGGGATAAAAATAAATAAGCAGGCATAATCCAGGATGCTATAGCCCCGAGTAGCACTAATGATGATAAAGGTCTGTCATTCATAGGGCAACCATGAGCTATCTTGAGATCAATTAATAACAGCAATGTGGACAGCTGATGGTGCATTGATAATTCTAGCAGGGATATCACTGCTTTTAAAAAATATTTACAGCGAAGGGCAGAAGTAGATCTATTTGTATCTCCAGATTATAAACCTGCTAATTTTTGACAGTGCACCTCAGCTAATTAAGTGCATGGCAAACATCTCTTAACTGGCTGGATGAAGGTACTGACTGAGTCTTAGTTTAATGACTCAATGTCTGCTTTTAAAAAAAAATTTTTTTTTGTTTCCATACAGGTATGTGTACATATGTGCATGTATCTCCCACAAGTAGCACTGGTGTTAAAATGAATCTGATGTGAAGACAATAAATAGATACTATTCATTAATACACTTTCTTGATTACTACAGGCAAATTTTTGCATCAGCATCTCACATGCTAATGCCATCATTCAAATAATACTAACTCTAATTTAAGGCAAGAATGCATATGAATTCTCATTTGTACTGGGGGGAAAATTTCCAAAGAGCTTGTAAATGTATGCAATCTGTGGTTTTAAGAATAGTGGTGCAATTACCATATAACCCTGTACTTACCAACCATTTTAACCTCAATTTAATGTGCACAGCAACTCTCTCCAAGAATAACCTTGATGGTACAAAACGTTTTGCATTTTTAAACAGGCTTGGACAAATATAAAGATGTGTAATTTCAATTAATAGAATATTACAGCCAACCCTGATCGAGTATTTCACACATTCCCAAATTGTTCCAGCATTTAAAATATAACAAGTGAGAGCCTTAGTCACAGTGATGCCCTTTTGAATTGCACTCCATGCTTTTTCAGTTATTAGGTGGAATGTGGACTGATGCTATTAAGAGACTTGTGAAGCCCCCCCTGAAGTAAATTGTACCCTGTAGCTGAAACATGACATGGTGCAAATACCACATGCTGTACGCTGGACCGACTTTAATGGTAGAGTACACTCTGCAAGTCCCATTAGAGGCATTTGTGAGCATCCAAGCCAAGCTTTCACAGAACTTGAACACCGGAAATAATATTTAAAGAGAGAGAGGCACAGCAGTTGTGCTAGAGAAGGACACTACAAAAACTTCATGGGAGACCTTATCAAAAACCATAGGGTGTCAAATGCACTCGGCACAGACACAAGAAAAAAATCAGTCCTCCTAGTTACCATTGATTTAGTAGATGCAGCTAATATTTCTTACAGGGAGTCTCAAGGATGTAACATAAAAATTGCGGAAACTCCCAGAGTCAATTTCTAGTATCTACAGTTAGAGCTAAGAATTAATTCCCCACATGCTGGCAGAGCCATGCAGACAGAGGGAATTCCTTTGATGGCCTCCTGAGAGAAGAGGGCAGACTAAAATAGTTGTTTTGGTACCTGGTGCCAAGATATTGAGAATGAGGGTGGGCTTCAGAGCTTGTTTAGCACTTGACCATCTCCCAGCCACTCATTCTGAAAAGTTTGTTGACCCATCCAACTTTGGTGAAATGCCACTGGTCAGTTCAGGGCTGGATAGGAATTTTCTCCCCTGTTAAAGGCATATATATATATATATATATATATATATATATATATATCACTGTTTGCAAAGGATCTGGGTAGCAAGTCTGTCATATTCAGTAAACAACTTGGCATCCCATTTGGGTAAAAGATAGGCTTCTGGAACAACTTTTTAGGACCAGAGAGGAGGGGTGACATTTCCCCTTGGTGGCATGGATTTGCCTCAAGGAATTTTGCCCCATTATAGGGTCCTGTGTCATTACTGTTCTGGTCAGGAAATCAGAAATCGGGTCAGGCTAATCAGTAGACTGGATTCCCCAATTAACTGGAAAAACAGACCACCTTTCTGTGTTCTAAAAGTTAGTGTTGGAAGCATATCTTGTATCACCCTCTTTGACTTGATTCAGACTTTGTATACAGATTCATGTGTTGTGGTGTAAAGTTTTGGGATGCCTCCCTTTCCCCTTCTTCATTTTACAAGTCCATACCTTCAGTGCCTTTTGCACAGAAAACAGCAAAATGATTTGTTTATGTAAAGCTGTCTTTTGTGCAAAAAAGCTTTTACTTGAAATATTGATTTATGTTTGTACCAAAAAAAGATGTCGTGCAAATCTTTTTTCAACATAAAATTTTTGGAGTGGTGTATGCATACACATGGATACAAAAACAAACTTACAAACAAAAAAACCCTATCCCTGGTAATTCCATGCAACTGTAAGTAAACAAAAACAGGAATTCTTCATGCTTGCATTAAGGAATACAATAAGTGAACATTTACACCCCTATAAGTAAATTATGAAATCTGCATGGTGTGTGTATGTATGTTTTACTACTATTTATTCACCTAAATATATAGCTTTCAGTAATGCAACATACCTACAAATCTACATAACATATATGTAATCCAAGGTACTACTTCCCAGAACCATTTTGCCATCTAATTGACTCCTTGTATATATTCATTTTAGTTGGATAATGCTCTGTGGTTCCAGAGGACTCCAGACAGGAATTTATGTTCCTCATTTGATTTCTTTAGGCCATGTCCTTCCATGTCCTTGTCAACACTGGAAGGAGAGAAGCCGTCTTGCAAGATTTGCTAAAAGGCAGAAGCAATTTCACAGCAATCTAGAAGATCTGACCTTTACATGTAAAAAAAAAAATCTTTCTTAAGTAAATAACCCTTTTTAGCTGTAAAATTTTGCAAAGACATTCATTTATCAAAAACATGGATAACAATCTCATTGTGTTTATCTCTTTTTATCATTTAAGAGCTGCATTATGAAGGAGACTTTTACTGTTACCACCATATATAGAGTGCAGCAAAGGACATCTCCTGTAAATGAATTTTTGAACAGTCGTACAAATTTGAAAACTGTTCAATTGGGAGCCAGCAATTAATTATGATAGGTGATCATTGGTTCCTTTACCCCCATTATCACATTCACAGACAGTGTGTAATGAGGTTCATTTAGCATCAGAGATATTTCAGGATATAAAGATTCAAAGATTCTGTTATAATTTACAGACAAGATAATGAATGTTCAGAGTAATTATTTGTCTTCATGGAAAACCAGGATCCTTATGAAATAAATGGCAACCGAATCTTTGATCATTAAAAGTGGATCTTAGAAGTTAAACATAGATTGTTTGATTTAGTTGAACTATCACCTTTATGACTTCATAATTTTTTTAAAAAAACCTTACTGAAATTAGGATCAATAGTTGCAGTCTCAATGTCTTTAATGCGCTTTACCATCATCCTTTTTGCCACCCTCCTGTGATACAGTTTAGTATTGACTTCTAAATAAATACAATCCCATTTTTATAGAAATCAATCTTTGAAAAATAATGACTTTCTCAGTACCATCCAGTGAGTAAGTATTAGAGAGGGAGGTGTGTTTTACCCAAAGCCATCTTCATATGATACTGCATTTTCCATTGTAAAAACTTCATGGGACTTTCTTCTCCTGTCTTCTATACTGAAAGTACTGTTCTAGAAGATTTCACTAAGGTATTCGAGGTGACATGTGGGCTCTAGAGGGAAAGGGGGAATTCTTCATCATGGTATCTATGGAAATTGTACATATAATTTTCCTCCATCTGTGCAGTAAGCCTCTGAAACTTCTGGAAAACTTTAACTTTTTAAGGCTATGGCCCTGCCAACCCTCCCCATCATGCATATTGCTGCTGGATGGGGCTGTAGCCCCAGTTCCTTTTTTGCACCACCTAAGCAGAAAGCACAAGGAATCTCCCCTGGCAGCAGCAGAAGTGGTTTGGACACTGGTACAGCATCATGTGGCCACACTCCCTGTGCTAGAGCAGTGGCAGTTGGAGATTCTGGCAGTAGGGCTACCACAACAATTCTCTGCCTGACCATGTTGGAAGTAAAAATCAGACCCTGAGCACACAGCCAACACTAGCGGGAGCCTTACAGCATGTTTCAGTGTCAGGCAAACCATTTGCAGCAGCTTCTCAGGGACGACACTCCAATGGGCTTGTTTTGTAAGCACATGTAGAGGACCTGGGTCTCACTAAACTACAAGCCCCCAAATTCTACAGGAGGCAGCCACAGAATTTCAGATAGGATGCATTGTCTTTGCCTACTCTTTAAGCTCTAGTGTGATAAGACACTCAGGCCCCTTCTACACTGCCATATAATCCAGATTATCAAAGCAAATAATCCATATAATCTGCGTTGAACTGGATTATTTGAGTCTACACTGCCATATAATCGAGTTCAAAGCAGTCAATCTGGATTATATATGGTAGTGTAGAAGGAGCTTCAGGGTCCTTCCTGACAGGGACCAATATGTGGACCCTGCCAGACTTTTCCCAGAGGCATCCAAATGACACCTCAGATAAAAGATAATTAATTTGAGACCCCATTAGACTCAGGCATTCTTGAAAGCCTGGATCTAATGGGGTTTACGGCCTGTGGGGACTGACTACTTAGTACTCCCAGAGTGCAGTCCCCACTTCTCATCTTACTTGTTTGGGCCCCATGAGCCCAGAGAAACAAGAGTGATCCCCTCCCCCAAACCTGTCCAAAAGCCCTCAAAAGAAAAGAAAACTTACCAGGCCCCCATGACTCCTCTCTGGCAGGCCTCCTGGCAAGTAGAAATGATGCAGCAGTAGGTGGGGGGATCACTCCTCCCCCTCCATTGTGCTGGCATGGGGACATCCTCCCCAGGAATGCCTGGGTTTTGGGGATGGGTTTGGGGGCTTAAAACCCATGAAGAAGCAGGTTTCTTAAACTGCATCATGTGTTTAAGCCCTGTCTGGAAGCACCTTCAGACACATCTGGGTGTGATGATAGAGTGAGACTTGTGCTTGCTCACATTCTGCTTGCAAATGCTAATTGCTTCATTCGTAGGCTACACTATTGTCTTTCACTAGTACCAAAACCCTTTCATGGTATTTATGCTGTCATGGCATTATGTTGAAAAGATTATTGTCTCTGTTAGAAACAATCTTTTTTTGTAATGTAACATGTGTCTCTTCCAAGCATGATAGATATGCAACGTGATCACTCTTGGGAATTAGGAGTATCACTTGTAGACTCATTAAGAAAGACAGGATTTTTAAAAAAAATAAAACAGTAAAGAAGTTCACAGATCATCATAACAATTTGTAAAACTCTTCCAGCCACCATTTGACAATTCACTTTTGCATGCAAACAATCCAGTGTCCCTTCCTATCTGGAGCATCTTTGGTTTTCAGGGAGACCTAGTAATATTAAAATTGCCATACCTACTGTATAATCCATACCGGCTTGCTTTGAATTTTCTTGCTTTGAAATTGATCAAAATATTTTAAAAACTATGATTGCAATTTCATACAAAAAAAAATGGAGACATCAACATGGAAGCGAGAAAGATTTTACTTTTTTTTCTCACAGGCATGAAACCTGGTCCCACATCAATATGATTTGGGGATCTAAAACACTATTAGCAAATATAACAAAATCTAAGATATTGCCGATGTTAAATTCTGACCACTCTCCAATAGTAATAATATTAAATATACAACAAGAGAAAGGCAAGCTCTTTATATGGAAATTAAAAGATAATCTTATAAGAGACACCAAACAACAAGAGAATAACATCTCCCTGATAGAGGAATACTTTAGGTTTAATATGGATAAAGAGACATCAATAAATATTGTGTGGGACGCTAAGAATATTCATGAGAGGGCACTTTCTAGAACAAGGAGCAAGAAGGAATAAACTTAAAAGGGAAAAATACGACAAACTGCAGAAGGAAATAATAAAATTCGAATCCCAAGCTAAAGAAGATCCATGCAACAAAAAATAATCCACCAGTTAGTACTACTAAAGAAACAAATGGATATAGCCCTAAACGACTCCGGCCGTGTTTACCTCTCTGAATGTATTCTCCCCTATGAACCATCAATATTATTAAGATCGTCTGGAGAGGCCCTGCTCTCGGTCCCACTGGCCTCGCAAGCGCATCTGGTGGGGACGAGGGACAGGGCCTTCTCAGTGGTGGCCCCTCGACTCTGGAACTCTCTCCCACTGGAGATCAGAACCGCCCCTCTATCCTGACATTTAGGAAACAGGTGAAGACTTGGTTATGGAGACAGGCATTCGACGAGTGAGCCAACACCCTGAGATATGGATGGAGGATGAGGAGCAACTATTTTTGTGTGACGACTGACCATTATAGTTATTGATTCTAATTGATGTTTTAATGTTTTACTGTAATATGTATTATGATGTTTTATTGATTGTATGTGATATTGTGGTTGGAAACCGGTCTGAGTCCCTCAAGAGAGGTGAGAAGGCTGGTATACAAAACTTTTAAATAAATAAATAAAAAATAAATCTACTTCAATCGGAAAAGATAGAGAAGAAACTCAAATTTGTTAAACAATACCATTTTGAAAAGGTAGGAAAATGTTTAGTGAGGAAAATTGCCATAAAAAAACAAAGTAGGCACATAACAAAAATAGAAGAGAATGGGAAATGCTATCTCCAAATCAAAGACATCATGGGCCAATTTGTAAAATACTATAAAGATCTATACAAAGATGAAAACATTCCAGGTGAAAAAATATCGCAATATCTAGGAACACAATGCATTCCAAGATTAACAGAAGAGCAAAGGGAAAATCTAAACAAAAAAATCACACAAGAAGAGATAAAGAAAACAATACAAAATATGCCAGCAGATAAGGCACCAGGTCCTGATGGTTTCACTACCAAATACTATAAGGTTTTTCAAGAAACTCTGACACCACATTTACAAAAATGATGAACAATATACTGGAAGAAGGAAAAATACCAAACTCATGGAAAACAGCATCAGTTTACCTAATACATAAAGAAAATTCAAATAATACATTAGTCAAAAATTACAGACCCATTTCTCTACTTAATGTAGATTATAAAATATTTACTGGAGTACTAGCGGGAAGATTAAAGGAGCTATTAAACAATGGGATGGAAGAAGATCAGATAGGGTTCCTCGCTAAACGCCAACTAAAAGATAACATAAGAACAGTAATAAATGTTATAGATTACTATGAAAAAACAAATCAGAAGGAAATAGCATTAATGTTCCTCGACGCCGAAAAGGCCTTTGATAAAGTAGACTGGAACTTTATCACTGCGGTATTAAGAGAAATGGACATTGGATATTACTATCTGAAGACGATTGAAGCTATATACATAGACCAAGTGGCAAAAATAACAGTAAACGGTCAACAATCAGAAAACATTTCCATATAAAAAGGCATAAGGCAGGGATGCCCACTTTCTCCGCTGATATTTATTTTGACCCTTGAGATACTACTAAACAGTATAAGAAAGAACATGGAACTAGTAGGCCTCAGGACAAGAGGTCACTCATACAAAGTATGTGCGTTTGCCGACGACGTAGTGTGCTTTATAGAAGACCCGATAAACAACACAAACAAGTGGCTACAAGAAATAGAGAAATATGGAGAAGTGGCAGGATTGAAAATAAACAAAGAAAAAACACAAATTATTGCAAAAAATATGAATAAAGAAAAAAAGAAACGTTACAAGAAAGGACAGGAATAAAGGTAGTTACGAAAATAAAGTACTTAGGAGTAACAATTACCCCCAGTAATAGCCATCTGATAAAGAATAACTATGAGAAAAAATGGTCTGAAATAAAAGTTAAACTACAGAAGTGGGCACATCTAAATCTTTCCTTACTAGGTAAAATAGCTGTAATTAAAATGAACATCCTGCCGGACATCCTATTCACATTCCAGGCACTCCTGATACTCAGATCAAATACATTGATACAAAAATGGCAAAAGGAAATAATCAAATTCATATGGAATGGAAAAAAAACATAGAATAAGTGCGATAAATTTAATAGATGATAAATAAAGAGGAGGACTTGCCCTACCAGAACTCCAACTATATTATGATGCCGCTGCTCTGAGCTGGCTTCGAGATTGGGCAACACTGGGAAAAGAGAAGATCTTGGCTTTAGAGGGTTTTGATATTACGCAGGGATGGCATGCCTATCTCTGGAGACATAGGGGAAAGAGAAAAACTTTTTAGGAACCACCCCATAAGAGCTGCCGTTATATACACCTGGAGTAAGTACAAGGACAAACTATACCAAAAAACGCCAATGTGGTTTTCACCTAATGAAGCATACCACAAAAGAGAAATACCTCGAAACATATGGCTGACCTACAACCAACTACTAAAGTTTAGAGGACAGGAAATAATACTTAAATCACGGGAGGAGCTGACCTCAGTAGATTCCACCATCTCCTGGTTTCACTATCACCAAATCAGGGAAAACTTCAGGATAGACAAAACAATAGGTTTTGAAATGAAAAAAACCTTCTGGGATAAAATATTGGCTACAGACCCAAAAATCATAAGAAAAATATATAATCAACTGTTAATATGGGCTACAGAGACGGAGCAAATAAAAAACAACATGATAAATTAGTCAAGAGATATAGGCCATTCCATACCACTAGCAGATTGGGAAGAAATTTGGCAAAAAAAAAAAAATCAATTACACATATGCTACAGATCTTAAAGAGAGCTGGTATAAGATCTTCTACAGATGGTACCTAACACCAGAGATACTCGCAAAAATCACCAAAGATAAAACAAAAGATCGATGCTGGAAATGTGGAAAGGAAAAAGGTGAATTCATCCATATGTGGTGAAAATGTAGAAAGGTAAAAAACTATTGGGCACAAATACATAAGATGATAGAAAAAAATATTAAATATAAAATTCGAACTGAAACCAGAAACTTTACTATTAGGATTACTAGACTTCAAAATGGAAAAAAATGAAGATAGGATATTTTTTTACTTAATAGCAGCTGCGAGGATGACTCTAGCAAAAATGTGGAAAACCAAAGAGATCCCAACAATGGAACATTGGACTACTAAAATAATGGACACAATAAACATGGATATACTGACACAGAGAATCTCTCAGAACTACACAAAACCCCAGAGAACAGACTGGAAAGTAGTATTAGAATTCATAAAGGGGGAAAATAAAGAGATGTACACAATGGACTTATAATCGAAATCCAAAGACTAAGCAAATAAGAACTTGGTAAATGATCCAAGCAAGGAGATAAATATGTATGCTAGAACTAATGTATGTATAGAAGCAAATAATCATAGGAATGCAATTTGTAGACATATCTAAAAGCGTACGTAAATATTAAAATGTATGAACCACCCTGGGCGAACCTGGAAGTTATCCCCCATCCCTGCACTACTCTCCCGCCCTGTCCCTTCCCCTCGTTCCCCCCTTTGCCCCCCCGCTTACCCCTCCCCCACAATAATCCTTTGTACTTGCCTTGTTTTTAATGTAAATGTGCAAAATAAAAAATATTTGAAAAAAGAAAAGAAAAAAGAAAAAAATGGGAAGAAATTGAATGTAAACATTACCAAAGACCTTCTCCTAACTATACGGAATGGGGAGAGAATACTTGACTCCAGTTTGCTACAGCTTTTGCATGTCACACTCTATCATCATTTAGTTAGATAAGAGGACATGGTCATCTGCAGCCATTATGAAGTGAAGGTTACTGTTTTTGAAGAAAACTTTCCTCTGCTTCCTCCACGGGTTATTAACTGATTAGAAAAACTGTGTACTCTAATTCAGGGGCCTTCTATACTGTCATATAATCCAGTTTATCAAGGTAGATACATTATCTGCTTTGAACTGACAAATCTGAGTTTACACTGCCATATAATCCACTTCCAAGCAGATACTTTGCATTTTATTCAGCTGTGTAGAAGGGGTCTCAGTGTTATGTTTTGTTAGCAATCTGAGAGAAGGAAATGTTCCTAATTGTGACCAAAGCACTCATCTGTTTTCTTTTTTAAAAATCATTTTTCATCTTTCAGCCTCAGACTCTCAAATATTTCAGTATCAACCAGAATCCTCAATAGAACTCTCTGAAAGAAAGAGAGGGGTGATAGATGGAGGTATGATATGTTCTAGTTCGAAGTCCTCTTTGGATGCAATTGTAGGTTGAAAGATATATGTGAATCACAGAGGTGATAAATGTGGGAGGAACTTTTTTTTTTGAAAAAAGGGAAGAAAGACACATAGTGTCCTAAATTCATACCTTACACTGATTTCCTCCAACTTCATGAATACCATCAACATTTAATAGATCAAAGAGGCAACATGGTGTAAGGTTTGCATGTTTTCTTAAGACATCAAGAAAACAGGTTTCAAATCCTCAGTCATGGAAACCGATGATGTTACGTCTCTCAACCTCAAAGAAAAGCAATGTCAACCCCCCCCCCCCACCCCACAATAATCTTGTCAATAAAATTCCATGACCCTTGAGTTGCCAAAAGTCAGAAATGATATGAAGGCACAAAGAAATGACAATGGTACAGATAAAGGGGTGAACTTGAGCATTTGTAGTGTTCCTTTGTTTTGTCAATGCTACTGTTGACCTGACACTGAATAAATAAAAAGGCATCTCCCCCTTACCCCCAGAACCCCTTAGAAAATACAATTTCTCATGCTCATAATAAAATACTGAGAGATTGCATCCAGAGTTGCATTCAGTTGAACTTAAGATCCATTGCCCTCACCAACTGCTGCACAAATTTAAATGTCATTGTTGCAATAAAGAGACAAGATTTGTCTATTCACAGTAAATTCAGTAACAGATCCTTGTAAGGAAGGAATAGGGAAAGATGGGAACTCTATAAGACGTTAGCCTCAGTTGCTTGCATATGGACAGAGACATTCATTTTGTACAGCAGTTTCTTCTTAATTTTAAGTCTTTGGAAAGCCCATATCCTCAGTACATGCTGTTAATGATAATAAATATGAACTTTTTAGTTTTCCTCCACTGCAGCCAGAATCCACTTATGGAAGGAGTGCTTACCTCTATTACCAGTTGAGTGACTTTTTCAGCTGCACTGAGGCAATTCCAAAAGATGATCATGGCCGCATGATAAAGTTGTCATGGGAACATTAGACTCCTTTGGCAAGACACAATTGACCTTAGGGAAGTCGAATGAAAGTTTTATATGTATTTCTGGGTTGGTGACTTTGAGACCAAGGAGACTATGTGATGCTTCCTCAAAAAGTTCAAAAACTTTGTAAAATAGAAGAATTTATAACAATCAAACATATTAACCCAGAGAGTGATTACACAGGACCAACCTGCTTGAAGCCTCATAAACAAAGAACATTTAGGATCACTGAGAAAAGCATGATGAAATACTTTGTGAATGACTCATTGCAGACAAGGGGAGATCAGCAAAATTTAGAACAGAAGACAAACTCTGAATTTGGGATTAATATGAAACAATAACGTTTTACATCCACAATCAATAAAAGAGAGTGTGATGGCTCCCACAATGCAGGATGGTGCCAGGAGATCCATCCAATAGTATCTGAAAAACTGCAGCGACAACTATAACATTGATATTTTCCATAACATATACAAATGTGCTTTGGTAATGTTTTGGATTATAGTCCCAAAAACCCCCAGCCAGTTTCTGGAAGTTGTGTTCCAAATGGATATTTGCAGGCTTTATATTACATTCACATTGCATTTTGGGACCAGTACATTCTAATAATTAATTTGGCTGTATATGCATATTTGACACTAAAGAGGAACAGCAATACAGACAGCTGGATTAACCAACCTGGCAATATGTACAAAACTTTCCAGTGACCACAATAATTTTGTATGGTCCATAGTATTAAAATGCGGAAGTTCTACTAGAATTAATCTCCTTCAACTTGATCTTGATTTTTATCTACAAAGATGTTATGGGGAGCTTGTTCCAGGTTTGCAATCAAAGTAATTATCAAATGTGCAAACAAAATATTGCAATAGCACATCACAAGTTATATAACTTTCCTAGCATTCTCTGCTCTGTGCACACATACAGTAAAATGTCTGCCCACAGAGAAGCTTCCTCAATTAAAGCTGACAATACGGGGGGGGGGGGGGGGAGCATGACTTCTCCCAACAGATGACAATCTGTACAAAGAACTGTGAATTCTTCACTGAAGCATTAACAAATGTCTGAAAAATACCATCTGATTTTTCTTCCTGCTGCTTTCGGTAGTAACAAAATTGATGCAGTGGGATTGGGATGCAAACCAAGAAAGTGAATAAACAAATCTCTTAACAGTTGGAAATCAGATTGAAGCAAATGTTATCAAGGAGGTTTGAGCTAAGGAAATGGAATAAACATATTTGGAAGTGAAATCCCTCCACAGCGCAATGAATAGTGAAAAGAACAGAAAGCAGCACAGGCATTACATAGAGCAAGAATATTTTCTTCACCATAAATAGACAGGATAGTTGTATGGTATTTACGGGCCAGTCTTTTGGAGAATATAATAGAGCTTTTAAAATATGAGAAGTTTTTCCTCTGTTATTGGTAGCTATAATAAGAGGATTTAAGTGGTTTCAACATACATAGCTTTTCTGTATTCTTTTCCAAAATATTAATGTAACTGAAGAATATAATAAAATTGTGTCCTGTCATGCAATCAGTTTATAACCATAGATATCAACCAAGAAAAAATCAAGCTAAAATGTAAATATGAACATATTAACTTCCACAGTTCCCACCAGCTTTGTGTTAAAACCAATTACAAAGGTAGTTTTCACTCAGGAAAATTGAGGCATTGTGATGAAAACTCATTTTCATTAAAATTGTTTTGTATGGAAAGCAGTGTAGTTCATAAACTGGGTAGAGTCCTCACCTTTAGAGAACAAGGTGGCTGGTTTTCTCTTCTTTTCTTTTTTGAACTGTTTTATTCCCTCCCTGTTGGTACTAATGGCAGCAGCAAAACTAAATTTCATAGAATTCTTTAAGGATGCAGTTGCTATCTTCTCAAATTGTCTAGAGTCAGAACATAAAAGTGGTAGTTTATACAGTTATACGTCCCAGGGACTACAGTCTTTTTCTTCAAAATTATGTGGCACATGAGCAAGAGGTTGCTGATGAAGACTCATACCCTACTACCAAAGAAAGCCCATGTTTGTAATTGCTACAGGTTTCTGATATCTACACATAAGTTCCTATCTAGGGTATTGAATGTTATTTCATTCCCATCTCAGACAGGATTGTGGTAGTTCTAGAAACCTCAAAAAATTAATTCCAATCCTTTGGCTCTCTCTTGTTTAGGATTTCCCCATGGCAGCAAAGATACCAAATTTAGCCACAAAAAAGAGAAATCCTAAATAATAGGAAGCCAAAGAACCAGGATTTAATTCTGGGATGTAACTCTGTGGGTTTCTACCTTTAACAAAGCTAAAGCTCTTTCATTCAAGTTCCCAGGGCCAGATCAACTACACCCAAGAGTATTGAAGGAACTAGCGGAAGTCATTTCGGAACCATTGGCAACCATCTTTGAGAGTTCTTGGAGAACAGGAGAAGTTCCAGCAGATTGGAGGAGGGCTAATGTGGTCCCAATCTTCAAGAAGGAAAAAAAGGATGACCCAAACAACTACCATCCGGTCAGCCTCACGTTGATACCAGGCAAGATTCTGGAAAAGATTGTTAAGGAAGTGGTCTGCAAACACTTAGAAACAAATGCGGTCATCACTAATAGTCAACATGGATTTATCAAAAACAAGTAATGCCAGACTAATTTGATCTCTTTTTTTGATAGAGTTACAAGCTGGGTAGATGCGGGGAATGCCGTGGATGTAGCGTACCTGGATTTCAGTAAGGCCTTCGACAAGGTCCCCCATGATCTTCTGGCAAGAAACTAGTCCAATGTGGGCTAGGCAAAACTACGGTGAGGTGGATCTGTAATTGGTTAAATGGACGAACCCAGAGGGTGCTCACCAATGCTTCCTCTTCATCTTGAAAAGAAATGACGAGCGGAGTGCCGCAGGGTTCCGTCCTGGGCCCGGTCCTGTTCAACATCTTTATTAATGACTTAGATGAAGGGCTAGAAGGCATGATCATCAAGTTTGCAGATGACACCAAATTGGGAGGGATAGCCAATACTCCTGAAGACAGGAGCAGGATTCAAAATGATCGTGACAGATTAGAGAGATAGGCCAAAACTAACAAAATGAAGTTCAACAGTGATAAATGCAAGATACTCCATTTTGGTAGGAAAAACGAAATGCAAAGATACAGAATGGGGGAAAATGCCTGGCTCTAGAGCAATACGTGTGAAAAAAATCTTGGAGTCCTCGTGGACAACAAGTTAAACATGAGCCAACAATGTGATGTGGCGGCAAAAAAAGCCAATGGGATTTTGGCCTGCATCAATAGGAGCATAGTGTCTAGGTTCAGGGAAGTAATGCTACCCCTCTATTCTGCTTTGGTTAGACTACACCTGGAATATTGTGTCCAATTCTGGGCACCACAGTTCAAGAGAAATATTGACAAGCTGGAATGTGTCCAGAGGAGGGCGACTAAAATGATCAAGGGTCTGGAGAACAAGCCCTATGAGGAGCGGCTTAAGGAGCTGGGCATGTTTAGCCTGAAGAAGAGAAGGCAGAGAGGAGATATGATAGCCATGTATAAATATGTGAGAGGAAGCCACAAGGAGTAGGGAGCAAGCTTGTTTTCTGCTTCCCTGGAGACTAGAATGCGGAACAATGGCTTCAAACTACAAGAGAGGAGATTCCATCTGAACATGAAGAAGAACTTCCTGACTGTGAGAGCTGTTCAGCAGTGGAACTCTCTGCCCCGGAGTGTGGTGGAGGCTCCTTCTTTGGAAGCTTTTAAGCAGAGGCTGGATGGCCATCTGTCAGGGGTGATTTGAATGCAATATTCCTGCTTCTTGGCAGGGGGTTGGACTGGATGGCCCATGAGGTCTCCTCCAACTCTTTGATTCTATGATTCTATGATTTGGACTAAAATTTCCAGGGTTTACCTAAACATTTTCCCCAGTGAAACAGATTCAATACTTCTTGAGAAATGCAGTATTTCTTTGCCAATAAAGATATCACTTTTTCATGAGTTTTGAATTTTGTTGCATTTTCTGCAAAGCCACCACAACTAACCCCAAATATGTTTCCAGGATTTATGACTTGAGATATATTATGATAGCAGATGAATGGAGAGTGCATTGTATGCCTACTTTTCAGTTCTTGGAAATCCGAGGACTGAGGTCCTAAACCATTTAAACCTTAAATGTCATCATCAAAATATTGAGAACAGAATAGGAGAATATTGACAATTGGTAAGGAAAATGACTGTGTTTTTATATGGTGTTTCAGACAACAACTGAGTCAACACACCTCACATTAGCTGCAGCTTCTCATCTGTCTTCAACAGCAGCCGTACAGCACTTTTCAGCACTCTAATGTGCCAAGCTACAATGGCTAGGTTATTTGTGTTCAGGAAGGCCATAGCTGGTTTCCTTCTATGTATGAAGCAAATACAACTGCATTACAATTAGGTATGTGCAAAAAAATTGGAAGTCCAACGGGCAGCAGCCAGGATGTTAACCGGGGCTCATTACAGAGAGAGGTCAACCCTCCTGTTCAAGGAGCTCCACTGGCTGCCATTTATTTTCCGAGCCCAATTTAAGGTGCAGGTGCTTACCTACAAACCCTGAACGGTTTGGGACCACCCTACCTGCGTGACCGTATCACTGCCTACGAACCCACACGCTCACTCCAGTCATCTGGAGAGGCCCTGCTCGTGATCCCGCCCGCGTCGCAAGCGCGCTTGGTGGGGACGCGAGACAGGGCCTTTTCTGTGGTGGCCCCCCGACTCTGGAACGCCCTCCCGAAAGATCTCAGACAAGCCCTTACATTGGCAGTCTTCAGAAAGAATCTGAAAACTTGGCTGTTCCGATGTGCCTTTTCAGATTAGGAACCTCAAGCACCAAATCCTAGAAGCACTTTAGTAGAACCAAGATCACTGCACACTGCACTTATATTATAATCCTACATTCCTCCCGCCACATCAGCACTTTTAATCCTGTACCCCTACTCTGGCTGGCCCAGTTTTAATAGTGTCTTGTTGTATTGTTACTGTTATTGCTTTTCCTGCTTAACTGTTTTTAATTTGCTTTAGGTATTGTATTGTTTGTACTGTGTTTTTGGGGCTTCGGCCTGTGTAAGCCACATCGAATCCCTTGGGAGATGCTAGTGGGGTACAAATAAAATTATAATAATAATAATAAAGTGTTGAAAACTGTAAAACAATTGAAGTTTTGTAAGTCGGAAGCCATATCCAAAGTGTGGTCCACACCAAATATTTTAGAATTAAAACTTACTCTATACTCTTTGTTTTAGTTTTGTAAATCTTGGAAGTCTCCCAAAGTCAGTTTCATTTTCAGTACAAGGAAGCAAACCATTAAGCCAATAGGGCTGATGCTTGCCTGCTTGCCTGGAATTAATGGATTCTCAGCATTAGAAGCCGTGAAAAGAGGGAGCAGTACATTTTTGGAACATCATAGAACTCTGGGAAATATAGTTTGGGAAGGGGAGGATTCAAAAGGCTCTGCCCTAAACTACATTTCTCATTATGCAACAGCATCAGAAAGTCCCAATTGGGAGAGGAGATTGGTCTGTAGGCAGCCAGAGTTCCAGTACATTTTTTAATATTCTACACTATTATTTCTGTTCCTAGGTTATAAATGGCAATTCCTAATTGGTTCTGTCATAAAACCATGGTGAAAGTGTATTACACTGCACAAACTTGTTCTTTGTGCAAGGGACATCATCCTATGTAGGAACAGATTTTCTTTATTATTAAAAACATTATTATAAAAACTGAAAATTGCTAAAAAATCCATGGACAAGTGAAACATTTTGAAATTTGGTGGGCTAACAGGAGTAAATGTGTTTTACCAATGTAGCAAGTTTCACCCCAATAGCTTTAAAAATGAGGGAGACAGGAGCCCCTGAAATTTTCCCAATTATAGTAATTTAATTGTATGTAATTGCTGTCATGAAATAGTATCAACATTTCATTAGTCTCATTATAGTAATGACATTTTCACTAAGTAGATTTTTGAAACACTTTAGAAACAAAGCACCAGCATTCCCAGTTTTGTAATGACCTTTGAACTATTGTTTATGGACTGCACATCCATAAGTACAATCACCATATCCATAGGACCTAAATCTGCAGTTTCATTTATTCACCTGTGACAAAACATGACCCCACTACATGTCCTAGGTCCTCCAGTATGACACTATGATATTTTTTGGCCAGAAGCCCTTCATTTCAATATGGTTTACTGGTCATACCATGGATAATGAAGTCATACTGTACAAACAAACACATCATGATGACTATTTGGACCAAATTTTCAGGCAGATCTGCATCAAGGGTTCATCAGATTCTGGGTTTATTCAGATGACAACAACAGCTTACCTAAGATATTAAGACTGACAGCTTTAAAATGCAAAGGGGCCTCCCCCTGCACCAACACCACCAAAGAAAAGGGACAGATGTAGATAAAACCAGGTCAGACAAAAGGAGAAAATCATATTTATCCTGTAAATAAAATGTGTCACTTCCAGTAAAACCCTGAAAGAGTCCCTGCGGGCTGCCCTTTATTTTAATTGAATTCATTTATTCATTAACTAAATATCCCCACCAGTCTTTTTACTGTGAGACTTTTATTTTATTTTACAAAATGTATTTTAATGTATTACCATTTTAATGCAGTATATAGGTGTTTATTCATAGATTATCTATTATTCTACTGGATTATAATATGAAAATATTGCAAATATATTTTTAAAAAGCAAAAAATACAAATGAGTGTTAATTTTAATATTAAACCCAAGAGTCATGTTCATAGCAATATCTCAGTCTTTCTGACCATTGAAATTGACTGGTTTCTCTTTCTTTTGACCAAGTGATTCATTAAATTTTTGATTTAAAAAAATCAATAAAACAAACTATTTATAACCCACCTTCTCTTCCTGAAGGGACTCATAAAAAACCTGTTATTAATATTATTCATCATTCTGCATTAATGCAATCTATTCATTTATAGAATTCTTACTGTTCTCAGAGAAGGCAATGCACAAATAGAGGCAGTAATTAAACTTTGGAAATGTAAAAGCGAATGAATAAACATCCAAATTGGACTGCAGAGATCAGAAACTTTGGGCTTCAGGAGTAAAATCCTTCTTCTTTCATGCAGAACTCACTCATATGCAGTCTTCCAAGACTACTGGTGCTTTGTGGTTTCTTAAAAACACACTATCTTTATCTTGTGCTTCATTTAACCTGTCTTACTCTATATGTTTTCAATGAAAAGTTCTGATAAAGTTAGCACAGTGTGCTGAATTACCCTTTTATCAACCGTTCTCTAGAGCCCCTTCAATCCTTAGTGGCAGATTGCTCTTTCAAAATGTATTTATTTTTTATTCTCTCTCCCTTTTGTTATAGTAGTGACAGGTCCTCCTCTCTGCCCTTTTCTCCCACTTTGTCTCTTTTTCTTTCTCTCCCCCCCCCCACTTTTTTTTAAAATGGATTGATTTCTATTTTTCTCCCTATTGTTTTCATTGGACTTTCCTCCTGGCCCTATTTTCCTACACTCCCACCTGCCACCCATTGCTTTTCAAAAGGCATATAGAGCCCAATGAAAAATTGGGGTCAAAAGAGGTCAAATTGATTTCTCTTGCAGCTTCTTATATATTATATCTATTGTGCCATTATGGGGCATGGTATAGGGATAGATAATATTTTTTTCTCATTCTAAAGCAAAACAGAAATCTTCCAGATATGAAATGTAAAGATACAGGCATCCCTATCTATATACAAACAGTTAGATTCTGGATAAGCTCATTCTTTAATAATAGCAAATAATCTTTTTTCTGATTAAGGAAAGCCAACACATTTAAGTTAACCAATTTAAAATTTAACCTCACAAGATATTCATGATCGCATGTGTTTCTTGTACATGCAATATAACTATATAATACTCTCCAACATTTCACAGATGAAAATTGGGGCATGTGTAGCCAAGGAAATCAAGTGTCAACAAAAGACAAAAGTTATTAATGAGTAAAAGCACACAATACTAGGAGAGGCAGCAACCATTGGCCTACAGGGAAGGACCAGTATCTTCATTTTCTTTTATCCATGTCTGACAAAATATGGCATCTCTAGGTGTGACTTTATGGTATGCTTGGACCAGACCTTCTTCATTTCAATAGGGTTAGCTATTATTCATATTATTGCACATCTGGTCTAGGAATGTATCTCCACCCCGACCCCACCGAGACATATATTGCTAAAGGAAATAAGTTAGTCATTTGTAGAATGCAAAAAAGAAAAAAAAACAACTGATGGAATACCTTTTTTGTAGTTATTTCATGGAGGAATACTGTGGAGGTAGAGAAGATCGGGACCGCCTTATCAGGAGTGGCTCAAAACTTCATGTCTTCCATGGCAACCATGGGGCTGTTCCAATTAGTAACTGGCCCTACTCAGTGCTGGACACACTTTAGATCTGGTTTTCTGCCAGGGATGGGGGGATGGTGGCGGTATAGAGGAGCTGACTAGCGCTTCGTTGCCATGGGCCGACCACTACTTGATCAGGTTTAGACTCACTGCACCCACTAACCTCTGCAGGGGTGGAGGACCCATTAAGATGGTCCGCCCCAGGAGGCTTATGGATCTGGAGGGTTTCCTGGCGGCTCTTGGGGAGTTTCCCACCACCTCAGTAGGTGATTCTGTCGATGCTCTGATCACTCTCTGGAATGGGGGGATGGCCAGGACAATAGATACGATTGCTCCAGAATGTCCCCTCTCAAGTGGCCTAGCTAAACCATCTCCTTGGTTCAATGAGGAGTTGGCAGCGATGAAGTGAAGGAAGAGGGAACTAGAGAGCGTGTGGTGTTCAGATCCGAGTGAGCAAAATTGAACACGGTTTGTGGCCTTTCTAAGGGCCTTTCTTTGCGGCCAATATTGTGTCCGCTAAGAACCATCCGGCAGAGCTGTTTTGAGTTGTCAGAGGCCTATTAAATGCCACCACTCAGGATGGGAGCCCTGACAACTCAGCAGCCCGCTGTGAAGCATTTGCTTGGTTCTGTGTGGACAAAGTCGCTTTGATCCATTCTGGTCTGGACACCATGTTAACGGCAGTCTCTGAGGATGTAACACGAGCATCTGTTTGTCCGGTTTTGATGAATTCATTTCAATTGGTGAAACTCGAGGATGTGGACAAGATACTTGGAGGAATGAGAACGACCACATGCATCCTAGACCCCTGCTCATCTTGGCTTCTAAAGGAGGCCAGAGGGGGATTGGTCAAGTGGGTAAAGGTGGTGGTTAATGCCTCCCTTCAGGAAGGCAATATTCCAGCAAGCTTAAAACAAGCTGTAATTTAACCACTGTTGAAAAAACCATCACTGGACCCTACTCAATTTGTCAACTATCAGCCTGTTTCCAATCTCCCTTTTTTTGGGCAAAGTCCTGGAATATGTGGTGGCCTCACAACTCCAGGTATTCTTGGAAGACACGGATCATCTGGATCCAGCACAGTCAGACTTTAGACCGGGACATGGAACCGAGACAGCCTTGGTTGCCTTAGTTGATGATCTACGATGGGAGCTAGACAGGGGGAGTGTGTCCCTGTTAGTTCTGCTGGACCTCTCAGCGGCCTTCAATACTGTCGACCACGGTATCCTCCTGGGACGCCTCACCGGAATGGGCCTGGGGGGCACTGTTTTACAGTGGCTCTGGTCCTTTCTGGAGGGTCGCACCCAGAAGGTGTTGTTGGGGGACACCTGTTCAACCCCGCAACCTTTGTTTTGTGGGATTCCTCAGGGCTCAATACTGTCTCTCATGTTGTTCAACATAAAAATAAAGCCGCTGGGGGAGATCATCCGGAGTTTCAGGGTACGGTGTCATCTGTATGCAGATGATGTCCAACTCTGTCACTCCTTCCCACCCACTACTAAGGAGGCTGTCCAGGTCCTGAACCGGTGCTTGGCTGCTGTGATGGTCTGGATGAGGGCTAACAAATTGAAATTGAATCCAGACAAGACAGAGGTACTCCTGGTCAGTCACAAGGCCGAACAGGGCATAAGGTTACAGCCTGTGTTGGATGGGGTTACACTCCCCTTTAAGACGCAGGTTCGCAGCTTGGGTGTGATCTTGGATTCATCGTTGAGCCTGGAACCTCAGGTTTCGGCAGTGACCAGGGAAACATTTGCACAGTTAAAACTTGTGTGCCAGCTGCGGCCATACTTTGGGAAGTCTGACTTGGCCACAGTAGTCCACACTCTGGTTACATCCCGTAGAGACTACTGCAACACTCTCTATGTGAGGTTGCCTTTGAAGATGGTCCAGAAGCTTCAATTAGTCCAACAAACAGCAGCCAGGTTGCTAACAGGAGCGGTGCTAGGGGAGCATACAACCCCCTTGTTGTGCCAGCTCCATTGGCTGCCGGTTTGCTACCGAACCCAATTCAAAGTGCTGGCTTTGGCCTCTAAACCCCTAAATGGTTCTGGTCCAACTTACCTGTCTGAACGTGGCTCCCCTTACGAACCATTGAGGACTCTAAGATCGTCTGGGGAGGCCCTGCTCTTGGTCCCGCCTTTGTCTCAAGTACGTTTGGCAGGGACGAGAGACAGGGCCTTCTCAGTGGTGGCCCCTCAGCTATGGAACACCCTCCCTAGGGATATTAGATCTGCTCCCTCCCTATTAACGTTTCAGAGGCAAGTTAAAACAGGGCTGTTCAAGCAAGCATTTACAAATGCAGAGTAGCTAATATAGGAAATCGAACAATTTGACAATGGAACTGGACAATGCTTGATAATAATGAGATGCTAATTATGTTGTTTTTATTGCTTTTGTGGTGTTTTATATTCTTTAATGTTTTAATCTGTATTATGTTTTTATAAGTACTGATTTGTTGGAAACCACCTTGAGTCGCCGATTGGCTGAGAAAGGCGGAATACAAATACAGTAAATAAAAATAATAATAATAAATATAAATGTTTTAAATAAATAAATATAACAAAGTTGTGTTTAATAGAGGACAAATACATAATTGGCAAAATATGAATATTAGTTCCCATTAGTTGTCATGGGTATGAACTTTCATTTTGGAATATATATAGAATAATCTTAGATAGCTGGCCCCAGCTAGGACCCTATCTTTACTATCTTTACTGCTGCCATATGACCCATGCACTTTACTGTTTAGCCCTATCCTTTAAGTTATTGTTGCACCAGTCTGCCTACCTGTGATGATAAACTGAATTTTGTTATTGGCTGTTGGTTTTGAGGCCTGTTTTATATTGCTACAATGTTGTTGTTTTACTTTGTTTTACACTGTTGTTATGTATTGTAATGTGTTACATTTTAACTGTCCTGAGTAGGCTTGGCCCCATGTAAGCCGCTTCAAGTCTCAAGGGAGACGGAGGCAGGGTACAAAAATTAAGTTGTTGTTGCTGTTGTTGTTGTTGTTGTTATTATTATTATTATTATTATCATCATCATCATCATCACCATCACCATCATCTTTTCACATTGAAATTTCTATGAATCTGCAGCTGATATTTATCTTTTCCTTGCCATTTCCCAATATTTTTTATTTTTTAAAAAACCTCCTCATACTACCAGTTACTCTTAACTGTTGTTCCACCAGATTTCTCTTTTATGACAACTCAGTGGTAATTATACTAATCATATATGAATCATAAACATTCTAATGAGCCATGGGCTACTTCACTTTAGAGGCACATCACTAGCAGCTTCAGTATAGCAAATACTTTTTTAAATGCTGACTTCATTAAGATGGCAAGAATGAAGATGAATCCTAATTGTACTTAATCCAATGGTTAATTTATTGACTCACTTGCACAGTCCCATCCTTTTGGTGTTCTTTAAGCAAGTTCTAATAGTAGCCTGCTATGGTTTTAATTGATGGACATTTCACTGAATTTAAAAAATACACTGTAGTTTTGTGATCTGCAAAATATTTTTTTTAAAAAAAAATGTTCTAAAAGGATTTGAAAACTATGGATATTAAGTGGATTTATAAAGTGCATCATATGATTAGCACAAGTGAATGTTTATTGGTATTCTGTAACATTTACTTTAAGTTACCTGATATACAAATATCCCAGATACTGGTTAACTTTTGAGAATTGAAACACATTTCTTAAAAAAAATGGTCAATAAACATGTTGCACTACTGTCAAAATAAATATAAATGAGGGAAAGAATGAAAATACAGCATAAAAAAGGAACTGGGTAGAAGAGCCAGGAAAGCAGCTTGCCTCTGTAAGCGACCCAGCATGAACGCAGTGTTAAGAGGCAAAGGTAAAATGCTCCGGGTTGTTGAAGATTTTTGGGGGGTATATGGCCATGTTCTAGAAGCATTCTCTCCTGACATTTCGCCTGCCTCTATGGCAAGCATCCTCAGAGGTTGTGAGGTCTATTGGAACTAGGAAAATTGGGTTTATATATCTGTGCAATGTCCAGGCTGGGAGAAAGAACTCTGTTGGAGGTAGGTGTGAATGTTTCAATTGGCCACCTCTATTAGCATTTGATGGTCAGGGTTCATGAGAGAAGCCTCCTTACAGGATTGCAAGATATCTGGGCATCCCCTGGGCAACATCTTCGTAGACGGCAGATTCTCTCACTTCAGAAGTGACCAGAAGTGACTTGCAGCATGCAAGCAAGCAAACAAAACAACCAACGGACCTTTTCAGGACCAACCATGACAATAATCTCAATCAACATTGAAGGCATGTCAGCTGCCAAAGAACAACTGCTCTATGAACTGTGCCAAGATAAGAAATGCAATGTGCTGTGTGTCCAAGAAACACACAGGGATGAACAACAGAAACGACCAAAAGTTCCAGGAATGGTCTTAGTAGCGGAAAGACCACATGCGCAGTATGGAAGCGTTGTCTTTGTAAAACCAGGCCTCCAAGTCAGCAGTGCCCACAACACTGAAGAAAACAATATAGAGGTTATAACAGTAGAGCTTAATAACCTCACCATCACCTCTGTGTACAAGCCCCCAAATGAAGAGTTCTGCTTCTCCTCCCCCGAGAACTTTGATAAGCACCAAAGGGCGGTAGTAACTGGTGACTTTAATAGCCATAGCCATGCTCAAGAGGATAAAAATGGAGAGGCTGTCCTCTCCTGGTCTGAACTGCACAAACTATCACTCATTCATGATAGTAAGCTCCCACCATCCTACAACAGCGGGAGATGGCACTGAGGTTATAACCCAGACCTCTTATTTGTGAACGACAGCATTGTACAGCAATGCACTAAATCAGTGGGACCACCAATTCCAAACACACAGCATCGACCAATAGTATGCCAACTGTTTCCAACTATAAGGCCCCAGGAAGCTCGATTTAAATGAAAATTCAACTTCAGAAAGGCGGATTGGACTAAATTCTCAGACATGTTAGATGACATGATCATATCGGCCGCGCCAGTCCCTGAGGAATACGAGCATTTTATTGAAATCGTGAAAGCCTGCTCACGGACCTCGATATTGAGAGGCTGCAGAAACAGCTACCTTCAGGGCATTACTCCTGAAACAGCTGCCTTCTTAGAAAACTATTACAGGCTCCACAACGAAAACCCATTTAGTGAGCAAACCCTTCAGGCAGCGCAGAGCATTGTGTCCTCCATCTCTGAAGCCAAGAAAGAACAGTGGATAAAGCTGATCACAGAGGTTGACATGGGCAGGAGCAGCCAGAAGGCGTGGAGGCTGCTAAGACGGCTGAGCAATGACCCCTCACAAACTAATACCCATGCCAACATAAAGGCAGATCAGATAGCACACCAACTCATGAAGAATGGAAAACCCAACCTTGCCACCAAAGTAGGAAAGAAACCAATAGCCAGACAACCAGAGATTGAGAACAACAACCTTCATGAACCCTTTACATCTACTGAATTGGACATGGCTCTTAATAAATGTAAAAATGGCAAAGCAGCTGGCCGCAGATGATGTACGGATGGAACAAATCAAGAACATTGGTCCAAAATCAAGGTGATGGCTGCTGGAGCTGCTGAACAACTGCACTGCATCCTGTCAGATCCCCAAAATCTGGAGGAAAGCAAGAGTCATCGCCATCTTGAAGCCAGGAAAAGACCGTAATGATCCAAAAAGCTATAGACCAATCTCCCTGTTGTGCCACCTCTACAAAGTTCTGGAGAAACTTATTTTGCATAGAATTATGGAAAAAATAAACCCATGTCTGATTCCACAGCAAGCTGGCTTCAGGAAAGGGAAAAGCTGCACATCGCAAGTGCTGAACCTGACTCAGCACATAGAAAATGGCTTTGAAAGGCGGCAGATCATAGGAGCTGTCTTCATAGACCTGTCAGCGGCTTATGATACTGTAAACCACCACCTCCTCCTGAGAAAAATGTATAATATCACAAAGGACTACCATCTCACCCGCCTCATAGGAAACCTGCTACAAAACAGGAGCTTCTTTGTTGAGTTCCAGGGCCAGAGAAGCAGATGGCGGAAGCAGAAGAACGGCTGCCTCAGGGGAGCGTGCTTGCTCCATCCATGTTCAACATTTACACAAATGACCAGCCACTGCCAGAAGGGACAGAGAGTTTCATCTATGCTGATGATCGTGCCATTACTGCTCAAGCAGGGAGCTTTGAGATGGTAGAACAGATGCTAACCAAAGCCCTAGGTGCTTTTACCGCTTATTACAGGGAAAACCAGCTGATCCCTAATCCATCTAAAACACAGACATGTGCTTTTCACCTTAAGAACAGACAAGCATCTCGAGCTCTGAGGATTACCTGGGAAGGAATCCCACTGGACCATTGCAGCACACCCAAATACCTGGGAGTCACTCTGGACTGACCTACAAGAAGCACTGCCTGAATATCAAGCAAAAGGTGGGTGCTAGAAACAATATCATACGAAAGCTGACTGGCATAACCTGGGGATCACAACCAGACACAGTGAAGACATTTGCCCTTGCGCTATGCTACTCTGCTGCTGAGTATGCATACCCAGTGTTGAACACATCTCACCATGCTAAAACAGTGGATGTGGCTCTTAATGAGACATGTTGCATTATCATGGTGTGTATGTGCCCTACACCACTGGAGAAACTACACTGTCTAGCCGGTATTGCACCACCTGACATCAGCCGGGAAGTAGCAGCCAATAATGAAAGGACCAAGGCAGTGACATCTCCAGCTCATCCCTTGTTTGGGTATCAGCCAGCACATCAATGACTTAAAACAAGAAATAGTTTTCTAAGATCTACAGAGACACTCGCTGGAACACCTCAGCAAGCGAGAGTTCAAAAGTGGCAGGCTCAAACCCACAACCTCAATCAATGGCTGATACAAAATGAGATACTTCCCCCTGGGCACAAAGAAAACTGGGCAACTTGGAAGGCACTGAACAAACTGCGCTCTGGCACCACGAGATGCAGAGCCAACCTTTAGAAATGGGGCTACAAAGTGGAATCCACGACATGTGAGTGTGGAGAAGAGCAAACCACTGATGACCTGCTGCAATGCAACCTGAGCCCTGCTACATGCACAATGGAGGACCTCCTTGTGGCAACACCAGAGGCACTCCAAGTGGCCAGATACTGGCCAAAGGACATTTAATCAACTACCAAGCTTGCAAACTTTGTGTTTTGTCTGTTTGTTTGTTTGTTTGTTTTGTTAAAAATGTAATACAAATGTCTGGTTGCTCCTGACATGGTAAATAAATAAATTTGATGGCCTGGCAGTTTTTAGGTGTGGCTTGTGAGTGCCTGGGGAAATCTTTTGTTGAGAGGTGATTAGCTGTCCCTGATTGTTTCCTCTCTGAAGTTCCCCTGTGTTAGAGTGTTGTTTTGCTGTTATGATTTTAGATTTTTTTAAAAAAAATATTGGTAGCCAGATTTTGTTCATTTTCATGATTTCCTCCTTTCTGTTGAAATTGTCCACGTGCTTATGGATTTCAATGGCTTCTCTGTGTAGTCTGACATGGCGGTTGTTAGAGTGGTCCAGCACTTCTGCGTTCTCAAATAATATGCTGTGTCCAGGTTGGTTCATCAGGTGCTCTGCTATTGCTGACTTCTCTGGTTGAAGTAGTTTGCAGTGCCTTGTTCCTTGATTCGTGTTTGGGAGCTGCGTTTGGTGGTCCCTATGTAGACTTGTCCACAGCTAGATCAATCTATCTAGCTGTATAATGTATACCTTAAACTATGTTATACCCCCCTCTCTCCTTCTCTCTCTCTCTTTGGGTCCTTTCAGACAGCCCCAAATCTCAAGTGGAAATGGGATTTTAAATCCCAGATCTTTTTGAGATTGAGGTCACACAGGAGCCCAAAACCCTGGGATTTTGCAGGGTGATTACTTTCCCTCTTGGGTTGAAGGCATCTAACCAGCCCCAAGTCCCCTGTTTCCCCTATAAACTTACTGGAAAGACCTGGCTGTATCCTCAGGCCCCTCAGAGAAAGCTTCAGAGACCTCATTTAGACATGTCAGATGCTTTCTCTGAAGGGCCTGAGAATGCAGCCAACTCCCATTCCTTCTGGCTCTTAGAACAAAAATAACTGGGATGGCAATAGAGATTGGCCCCCAGGATTATGGGAGGCAGTCCCAAGAGTCAATCCCCACAGGTCCCACACCTGAAAAGATCCAGACCTTGCAGTAAGGTCTGGATCTTTTTATGAGTTTTTAAAAATCCAGAGTAAATTGGGAAATCCTTTCAGATATTAATTTCCCCCATCAGGTTATCTGATTGTATAGTCCAAGTGCAAACAAATATAAAACTGAAATAATGTTACACTGTGCAATCTAGTACACAAAACATCATGAAGTATGGTATTCATTCATAATTGATAAATGCATTCAGAAGGGGGATGAATCTGTTCCTTTGTTATTCGTTAAATAACTTGATAGCAAATATTTAATAATAATAAATCAGTAACATGTGGAGCAATAAAAAGATTCTGAGATTTTAAGAGAGTAGGCATGTTCCTCCTTTCTCCTCTGCCATCCAAAATATTGCAAGATAGAAGATACCAGGCTACATTTGTGAATGCAATTTTTGTGCATTATTAGGCTGGACAAAATGGCAGGGAGCAAAGGCAGTCAGCAAAGACTGAAAAACAATTTCTCATCACGTCCCAATGGCTGGCATCAGAATGCCAATTTACAGCCAAAGGCAGCGCTTGTCTGACTGTGAATTTGATTGCCCACTCTTTGATCAGTGCTATACCCTACCACCATTCCAAGCAAAAAGAAACTGCACAATTTCATTGTGCTTCAAAGGTGAAGCTGAAAAAGGCGAACAATAGAGCATTGGCACAGCTCAAGTGAGACCTTGTGAAGTGCCACTTACTGTGGCAATACGATTTGAACAGGCACTGCAAGGGGATGTGTTTTCATCTTTTCAGGAGATTGGATATTTTAGGGAAAAGCTGAGTGCAGTAAGCAATGAAAAGAATAGCAGAAACACCAGGCTAGAGATTATTGTCCCATAAAAATAACTGCCCTGTCCCTTTACTAGCAAATAATCTTAGTATTGTCAGAACAATAGCTGCCCATTAAAGAATTAGCCAATACAGGCAAATTGAGCATTTCTTTTAGGCACAGATTATGTCTACTCTGATCTCTTGGGATTCCAGCCAGATTTTTTCCCCTTTCTTTGACAAAGAAGTCTAAATCAAGATAAGAGCATTAGTCCATTTTGGGAGGTGTTTCATTCATTTCGCCAGTTGGAACCTGAGCCATATAATTTGTTCTTTTATTTAACAATCTTCTGCTCTTTGAAAACCATTTCTGCATGTGTATAGGAAGAATGGTGCAGAAAGTTATATGGTTGCTTTTTTACTGCAAAAAAGGCATAACCAAGAAACCAGTATTTGTGTAAAACACAAGGAGAGAGAAAATGTGGCATTAATGCATCAAAATATTTACCTTTTCTCAATTCCTATTTCTGAAAATTTCAAGTCAAATACTTTCTAAATATTTCATAGAAATGAAACTGAGAGGGTTCATTGTGCAGATTACACCCTTTACACTTACAAATCCATCTTCTTATCCTGCATAATTCATTCCTCTGTTTCTTGTTGTCTTATTGAGCAGGAGGGTTGTGTTATAATTCCTTGCATAGCTTTTCAAATCTTGCCTTATTATACTGAATGGAGATGCTCAACAACCAAGTGGAAACAAGTTCCAGTTTCCAACATACTTTTCTTTCCCATTCTTCTCTTCTGTGACCAGTTGGAATAAAATGATAGCAGGTAGTACAGAGACTTGTGTTCATTGCTTGTCTCTACCATACCAGAATTTGAGGGAGGTAATGTGCAGTTATACAGTTAGAGTAATACAAGCTGCCAATCAAACAAATCAAGTTAATAGCATTGCACAGTTGCCAAAAAACTGCTATCCCAACAATGAGTAAAATAAATCTTAATCACCAATAGGTGACTACAAAAAAACCCACTCTATTATTTATGTAGCCCATCCTTGTCACTAATTTTCATGGGAATATAGACAAGTATTAATTTCTCATTAGTCATATGGGTACTCACTAAGGAGGTTGTGCAAGTCCTGAATCAGTGCTTAGCTGCTGTGTCGGTTTGGATGAGGGCGAACAGATTGAAACTGAATCCAGATAAGACAGAAGTACTCCTGGTCAGTTGAAAGGCCGAACAGGGCATAGGGTTACAGCCTGTTTTAGATGGGGTTATACTCCCCCTGAAGATCCAGGTTTGCAGTTTGGGAGTGATCCTGGACTCATCGCTGAGCCTGGAACCCCAAGTCTCGGTGGTGGCCAAGAGAGCTTTTGCACAACTAAATCTTGTGTGCCAGCTCCGCCTGTACCTTGGGAAGTCTGACTTAGCCATGGTGGTCCACACTCTTGTTACATCCTGAATAGACTACTGCAACACACTCTATGTGGGGTGCCTTTGAAGACTGCTCAGAAGCTTCAACTAGTCCAATGGTCGGCAGCCAGGTTGCTCACTGGAGCGGCATACAGGGAGCATACAACTCCTCTGTTATGCCAGCTCCACTGGTTGCCGATCAGCTTCCGAGCACAATTCAAAGTGCTGGTTTTAACCTTTAAAGCCCTAAATGGTTCTGGCCCAGACTACCTGTACCAATGTATCTCCTGTTACGAACTATCACGAAGTTTAAGAACTTCAGGAGAGGCCCTGCTCTCAATCCCACCACCATTGCAAACGTGGTTGGTGGGGATAAGAGGCAGGGCCTTGTCAGCAGTGGCCCCCCATCTGTGGAACTCTCTCCCAAGGGACATCAGGTTGGCCTCCTCTCTCCTGTCCTTTACAAGAAAATTGAAGACTTGTCTTTGGGACCAGGCATTTGATTAGTGTACAGCGGCAATTGGAATGAAGACTTGGAAACTGCAACATTGATTTAACCCCACAATTGGATTTGGTTTTAACTAGCGTGATTAATCTATTGTTTTAATGAATTGCTTTTAATGTTTTTAATGTTTTAATGTATATTTGAGTATTTATATGATGATAGCATCATACAGTGCTTATGTAAGGGTGGGGTAAAAGTGCATGAAATAAATAAAATAAACAATCAAGACCAAGGACACATTCGAGCAGATCATGTCTGATTATGAAGTTTTAAGCAAGAAGCCTAAGGGGTTTGAGGCACTGGTGGAATCTTCATAAATTATTCCAGTGAAGTATAGAGGACTACACAGGAAGGTGCTAAAAGAATTTATCTAGTCGTAGTGTGGCAAATCTGTTGGTGAGCTGTAGATGATAGTTCACATATCAGTCCAAAGGCAAAGTACCTGCTTTGCTTCAATTTTCCCACTGAAAAGAGAACTGGGTACTTCCATGCAGCAGCAGTTACTTTGACAAGGATCTAGATTGTAAATCCAAAGAGCATTATTTAGGAATCATCTGGCTAACTTAAACAAGTTCAAATTTCCAGGGCCAAATAAAAATGCATCTCAAGGGTGCATCTACACTAAAAACAATTAATTGTCATCAACAAATGCCAAGGAATTATGGGAGCTGTACTTCAACAAGAGCTTTAGTCTTCTCTGCCAAAGTATGCAAGTGTCTCACCAAACTACAACTCCCATGATTTCAAAGCAGTGAGCCATAGCAATTAGAGTGGTATCAAACTGCATTAATTATGCAATGTAGATTCACTCAAATTCTGACTAGATTTGCTGACTGACTCTCTGAATTCCTTACTATCATTTTCTGAGAAATCTTGGAAAACTAGCAGAAAAGCACTGAAAAATAGCAAACCTCAAGAAAGACAAGAGAGAAGATCCAAGAAACTACAGACCAATCAGTCCAACTTTAATACCTAGAAATATATTAGAATGGACTATGAGGGAATCTGTCTACAAGCATCTTAATGACAATGCATTGATCAGTAGGAGCAAACATGGGTTTGTCAAGAACAAATCCTGAGAAGCTAATTATATATATTTATTCAATCTCGTCACTAGTTTAATATATGGTGGGAATGCTGTTGATGTCATTTATCTGGGTTTCAGCAAAGAATTTGGGAAGGTCCCTACATAATATCTTGATTAGCAAACTTATTGACTGTGGAATAGAGGGGAACACTGCCAGATAGATCCACAACTGATTAGAAAATCATGGTCAGATTCTTGTCATCATTGGCTGCACTTCAAATTGTAAGGTCATCTTTAATAGAGTGCCTTGGGTTTTATTCTAGGGACATTGTTCTTCAAATTTTGTATCAATGACTAAGGCCTTTTCCAGATAGTTGAATAAAATTCCACATTATCTGTTTTAAACTGGAATATATGGCAGTGTGGATTCAGATAACCCACTTCAGAGCAGATATTGTGGGATTTTATGCTTTGATATTCTGGGTTATATGGCTGTGTGGAAGGGCCCTTAGATGAACTGATGGAAGGATCTCTTCTCAAGTTTCCTGATGAAACAAAACTGGATGACTAACACATTAGAAGATAGAGAAAGAATTCAAAGGGATTTAAAATAAACTAGAAAATTGATCACAAATTAATAAAATTAATTACAGCACAGACAAAACCCAAATGTACTGGTACAAGATGGGGAATATGTAGTTCAGCTTTACTACATGTGAAAATGTCCTTGGGTTTATTGTTGATCATAAGCTGTACATGACCCAGTAATGTGATTGTGAAGTAAAAAAAAAAGGTGAATGTTGCATTAACGGAAGCTTAGTTTCCAATTGAGAGAAGTAATTGTCCCATCATATTTTGTACTGGTCAAACCTCATCTACTGTGTTCAATTTGAGTGTTTCATTTTAAGAAGGATATAGGAAAGTTGGGGTAGGTTCAGGGAAAGGCAGATTGTTTACAAATTAAAATATCTGATGCTATATGTCATTGGCCAGGGGTCTAAAACACAACAACACAACACAAAAGTGATTGTTGTACTGCAGAATGAATGAAGTCATCATACATCAATTTGTCACCTTAATGTAATGTAATTATACTCTCATTACTGATGAAAGAACTAATAAGCAACTAGCTATTTGCAACAAGTTACTTGCAGTCAGGATACTGCCTGCTAAAGAAATGCATTCTCTCTCCTTGCTGCCTCAGAAAAGTAGGGGACTTTCCAGAGCACATTTGACAGTGCCCAGTGGGATGGGGAAGAAGGGGAAGTCCCATTAGATAGCTTAAGATCTACTTGTGCTGTTTGATGGAATCTTTCCATAGTAGTTGGCTAGTGTGCCCAGCCATAAACAATAAGAATTCATTAGGAATGCATGAGCGCATAACAAACCATTTTAATCAAATCTTTTTTTTATCAACGTAATGATGATAATGATGATTTTCACATAACTTTTGTTTCCTAGTGTTTTAAGAACAGCTAGTACCAGTGACTACACCAGCATTCATTTGAAAACATCCAACAGAAAACATAATCAGGTAACTAAAGGAGAACAATTATCTATCATACTAATTGGCAAGTTTCTTTCAACCTTTAATTAACTGTGAATTTTCAGTGGGTCTGAATGGGCCTTATTAGATGTCTTACTGGTAGAAGGTCATAGAAATATCTTTTCTCTTGATTTCACAAATGCAATATAAATAAAATATAAGTACATGCATGAACTATAAGGCCATACTTTGAAGTATCTAAAGTATGAAAATCATATGCAGGAGGGAAGCCTGGTGATGTCAAGAATTTGCCTTTGCTTTTTGCTTTTTTTTAAAAAGGAATGCCAAAACTTCTAGCTTCAAAAGAAAATTCAAACAGATTTTACACTCACCATTTGTTTCTTTTAGCACATTTTCGATACAATCAGCAATTGCTACTTGAAAGGTTTAGTACTGATTAGCATGCAGCCTAATATACCTTTTTCAGATGCCATCCTAAAGAAGATTCCCTGCAGGACAAAGGTTAAAATATACAGAAAAGGCAAAATGTTATTTTTCTGTGTGCCAATTTGTTCAGCGTGATAGAAATTGCTGCTTTTAAGAAGCTCTTTTTTGGTAAAAGATTCATCAGGAATCTGCAAGAAAGGTACACTTAAAGCAGACACACCTGTTACTCCAACTGACAAGGAACTTAAAAAAAAATCAAATGTTCATTTACATGCTTGGATCCCTGATTGCAATTACATGAATATGCTGCTCATGTATGAAAAACATTACCTTACATTTGATTTTAGTGAGCTGGATAGATTTATAAAGAATGATGATCAAAAATAAATTGTGTGAACTTACTGATGGGCCTACATGTGTGATTCAGGCATAAAATGTCTCTCTCTTTTCATTTTTCTTTCATAGAAATTGATGATTAGGAATTAAACCAAACAATTGGTTTGCCTGAAAGTACTGTATATACTCATGTTAGTAAATATCTATTTTATTTATATATACAAGCAGAGAACAGTAGGAGCACAAATGCTCCTACATTAAGCAGTAAAATTATGGATATTGCTTTATAATTTCCAAAACACATATATAGTTGCTCTGTGGTGCCCAAGGTTGCTTCCATTCCAGAATCCCTTCTCTTAACCCAACCAACAACATCATTTCCAGTGAGTTATTTGGAAACTTCTGTTCTGCAGAGACATCATCCCTGATCATCCCTGATTATTATAATCATCTTAATAAACAATGGCTACCCAACAATAATCACACTGCCATTCTAGAAAGACTTGTTTTTTCTTAACACATTGAATTAGAAGGCTCTGGACTATGCGTCTTCATGGGAAAAGATAATTGAACGTGCCACAAACAATCAAGAATACACTATTTGATACACTGTTAGCTATTTATGTGCTTTTAATGCAGTTGCTTTTTTCCAGCCAAAAACTTCAGTCAGATAACTATTAAATTAAACAAAATGCAGGCTTTACCCTGTACACAAACGATAATGTCAAAACTTAGGCCCACGCATGTTTCCATGACTGTCATCTGAGAATATCATTCCAATCAAATTGTCTACATCAACATGTTTACATAAATGAATTTTGCTATACAGGGTCCATAAACTTCATATATCTTCTAGCAGTTGATGCCCCAGTGATGCCCCAACTTTAAAAAAATTCTCATGCTGATCTTAACCATTTAAAGCTAAGCTCATTATAATGCAGTTTGACTCAAAATGTTAGGGCAAAGACCGTTAATAGAGGTGTAAATATTACTAAATTGCATTCTTACCCGCAAGAATGAATAATTTCCCAATTTCCTTCTTGCTGGGAGAAAGTTGTTTAAATATATGGTAATCACAGAATGCTTGCATTTCAAGATATATTTTCATGAAAAAATGCATGTGTGTTGGGAGGATTGTAATAGAAAACAGTTTTTTCTGCACAAAAAACATTTCTGCACAGACAAAACCAAACATTTCTGCACAGAAAGCAACATTTTATGCACCAAAATGTGCAGAAAATGTTGTTTTGTACACACTCTCATGTGTGTTTTCACATAGAGTAAGTCCCAAACTGTAATGGTTTCAAAGATTCTCAGTTCTCTAGGAATCATTTTTGTTGAGAGTTTTCTATAATACAAGAAACCTGGCTTCCCCCTTCTTTGTTTGTTTTGCTATTTTATTTATTTACTTAGTATTTTCCAATACTCTTTCCACTGCTAGTCTTTATACAGACTGAAGAATGTTGCTTTATCAGGGAAGGAGGGGGATTCCTTGCGATCATGAGGACTCTTCTACTCATAAAGCTTGGTTTTATTTTGTACATCTGACTGTTATCTGTTATCTTCTTATGCCAGTAATAATAGCACCACAAAACTGGATAACCACTCTGATTTGCTATTTCCCATTTGCCAAGAAATCTTGGGTGCTTAGGTGTTACAGGATAATTCTGGGGGACTACCACAATGCTCAGAACAATGTGGTCTTTGCAGCATTGTTAGACAATGCAGTGGTGGTTGGCAGGAAAATCCAGTTAAACAACTCTATCACAATTACTGCAGGCAGTTAAAGTACAGGGGGAAATCGAATAAACATCAGCTTTAAAACAAATTAAATTTAAATATTGAAATGATGAAATAAATATGATTCTCTCAAATGCTCAATAAAATGAATGTGGCTATTAAATGGTTTAAATTTAAAACTAAATCCTCGCACACTGCTACTCCTGAACCTTTTCTACCTCATGGTTTAATACCTAATTTAGAGCCTGATTTCAAGCATTCAAGACTTCAAATTTATAAGAGAAGCCTGTAACTCCAGGCTGCAGATATCCATGGCCAGTGTAGAGTTGTTGTCTGTTCTCTTCTTACCTAGGGTGAAAGTGATAATTAAGTCTTTCTTTAGCTATTGCTGCACATCTTTACGGGTGGGTAAAACAAGACTTTGGCCGAGAAAATCCCAGCTTTGCCATTTTTGGATATTTTCCTCTGTAGCTTTTCAGTCTCCTCACTTTTGGCAGATTCCTTGAACTTCTTTATTACTAGTCACTGACTGTCCTACTCCACAGTCCAAGCTTATCAGCTGTTCATCTGGACCTCCTGGCCCAGCTTGGCTTCCAAGTTAGCTATGACCAGTGACTGAGCTGGACTTTCGTTTCTGAATACTTAGCTCTCCTTCACAATTGCTTTAATTTTTTTCTGTAAACCATTAGTGCAGTCAGTGATTTGATATCTGATGACAGAAGAGCTGTTTGTTTCATTTATCTCCTTCAGCCTCTCACCAAAGCAGCCTTTGAAATTGCTGTCAAGAATTCCCTTCATGCCATCAGATTCTCATAATACATCTTGAACAAGTTACATTTAAGAGCATTATGTTACTTCTGCAGTTTCAAAGTCACCAAAAGTAGTAATTAGAAGAACTGTGTTTGTTTGTTTGTTTGTTTGTTTAAATCAATTTACCTTCAAATGTAATGGTTAATTTGTTATATTTTTAAAATCAGAGATCTACAAGCTATTGGTTCATGGGACAAAGGACACAGATGTAAAAGTAGCTGAAATGCAGGGCCACACAAGTAAAGAAAATTTGCATCCTTTGTTAAGTCACATGGTACTAGTGACTTCAAAATGAATTCATTAGAAAGAACCAGTTAATTGTTGTTGGTTACTTTCAACTCTGGTCAAAGCTGATAATGTCAATCATTGGATCTTCTCAGTGTGTTTACAGTCCAACTGTATTCCAACAGAAATTCTCCTTGTTCTCTGTCTAGCTACCTTTGCTTCTCAGATATCAAACCAATTTCTCTGTTCCTTCCAAAGCCAGTTATTAAGGCATTCTCCTTTTTGAAAGCAGTCATTAACTCCCATTCAGGGAAGATTAACTCATCATCTCTGATTATCAGCATGCAATCAGCTTTGAAAAGGAATCAACCCTTTGCTCCTTCAATGGGCTGGATTAGATGATCACAGGGAGGTAATTCCACGGTGCCATGTTTCTGTGATCCCATAACCAAAGGTATTAGCTGCTTGCTTCAGGTTTACTACATGCTTTTTAATATAAAATCTGAATCTATGGCTTCCAGTCTAAAACTATGAATGAAACTTCGTATAAAACAAGCTGTTTTCACACTGTGGAATTATAGCAGTTTGATACCATATTAATTGTCACAGCTCCATTCTATGGAATTCTGGGATTGTCAGAGGGTTCTGATGCCACAATAAACTACATACAAATCCAAAGATTCCATAGGATGGAGCCACAGAGATAAAATTGGTGTCAAACTGCTATAATTCTGCAGTATGTATGACAAATTGTTTTTTCTTAAGCAAATGTCAGTAGCTGTTGGCATACTTATTAACTATGATTAAGAGGACCATGCTGAGGACTATGATTTACATTTAGGTACCAAATTAGAGGGGTTTGTTTATTTTGAGTTTATTTTGGATTTTTAAAGATTATTTTTAGTTATTCATATTACTTGTATTTTCTTCAATGGCAGGGTTTGCTTTATTGTACAACAAGACATAACAACATAATGCAGTATCTAGGCATGTGATGGACTCACTGAAGCTATCAACAGATCTACTGATACTTTTTTGCTTACACTTGCATAAAACATGCCATAGGTAATATAACATACCACCACTATCCCTTCTTCATCTAACAACTTAGCTTTCTCTTCTGAAGGCAAAGGAACCTAGGGACTGATTAGTCAGCAACACTAGCCTTTTAAGTTTTCACAACCACCAGAATAGCTACTCCTTTCCCCCCAAATGTGTGAATCTCTAGGGCCTGTTTTCAGTGATTCATTCCTGTCATATGTCAGCACAGCCAACAAAATGTAGTATTCAGATTTTGTGCTCAAGCCATCAGACATTCTCCAGCCATTTCCCACCTTTTCTGTGCATTCTGAAAGCTTTCATGGAGAATGGAAATTCTAAGGCAACATAAGACATATTTAAAACATATATGAGCCATACTGAAAAACAACTGTCCACAATGCTTAACACCATAAAGAGTGTTCCAGTTTGAAATAATCTTACAATCTTTGAAACACATTCCCTCAGTTTTCTAGCTATTGAATGTGATGTGTTTGTATTATATAGCTGAATCACTTTAATATTAAGTTACGTTGGCAGGACTTTGCCATGTGGAATTCTGGGTCTTATAATTCGGTGAGGCACTCAGAATTTTATGTTACAGGATTTTAGGCACTGTAATGAATTATTGTTCACAAAATATTATGGGAAAAAGATTTTTTTCCCATGTCAGAAGTGACTTGCACGAAAAAGGATGAAATCAATTGAAGCATAGAGAGAAATGTGGACTCCTGGACTGTAATTTAGCACAGTAAAATGGGTCTCTAGAAGGGAATTCAGAGTCTCAACAAACTGCAACTCCTAGGATTGCATTGGATGGTGTTGTAACCATTAAAATGTGATGAAACTCATACAAATCATACACCGAATAATTCAAATGTACAAAGAAGTGGCTTCATGTCCTGTAATTTGCCTGGATGGGAAAAGGAGGAGACTGCACTACAGGTAGATTTATTCAAACAAGGAAGCTCTGAATTTGCAAGACCTGAGCAGGTCACTTGATGGTTATGGACCTTGGAGGTCTCTCATTCATAAGAGTGACTTCAAGTCAGTTTGACAATGACACTTTTTCATGGGTGTCCCAACGTTTATCCACTCCACTAGCAAAAAACAGATGCAGGTTGGAAAGGCTGGAAAACAAGTATTTATCAAGGCAAGGAAATTCACAAATGAGGAGATGCAGTGTGCTCATTCCACAAGGACTGCAGCCCTGCCAACAAAGGGAGCTTTAATAATTGATATAGTGCAATATAGCAATATTTAAAACTGATATTGTACTATGTTAATAATATATTGTATGTATATATACCTTGTAAGCCACTCTGAGTCCCCTTCGGGGTGAGAAGGGCGGCATATAAATGTTGTAAATAAATAAATAAATAAACTTGTAAATCCCTTGACTTCTCATCTCCTGGCATTCTCCCAAAACATTTCCTTATAAGGGTATGTTTTCTTACTAGTTTTGTCCCTTCTCCCCCTGGCAGTGATCAGTACATGGTTTCTCAGTTTGTTTGTATGTGACTCACTGATTTCAAATAGTGGTGAGAAAATCTCCCAAATTCTTTCTGTCAAGCCTTTAAATGGTAAACAATGTCAACACTGATAAGGAAGGGAATTCTTCAGGTCCAAATTCAAAGAAGCCCTGACCCTTCTGTGTTGCTTTTTTGTTTTCTCCTGTGTTTGGAAACTGACCACCTCCTCAGAAATGTCCCCTGTGTATTTCCCATTCAAGAAAGTTTGCTCTACTCTAAGAAAATCTCATGGTCCTTAACATATTGAAAAATAGATACGTGGTTCTCAAGTTGTTGGACTTTCTCTTCCAACAGGGCAACCAAGTTGTACAAATAGGTGTATTTACCCATATCCTCTGACAAGATTGCAAACATACCACAGCTGTTGCAGGTGACTACAGTAGCTCCATTATATATACTCAGCAGTTTTAAGTAGGTATTCAAGCAGAACCTTGGACTGCCCCACTCAAAACATCTGCACCAAATGCCTAGACAAAATTCTGTTGAACTTGCCTATAAGCCAAGAGCCTGTTCACCAAGTTCCAGGACTGTGGCTGCAGCTATATAAAGAGTAAAATACATTTTGTGAACTTATCTAGAGCTGCAACAATCCATTCAATGAATTGATACACATTGCATTTCTTCATGGAGGGCCACGTGCCTACCTGTCTTTTGCTAATGTGAAAGAGTAGCAGTATCTCTGTCAGCCCCTCTTCCTAATAAATGCAGTACCAAAGTTGTCTCTACCTGAATTTCCCTTCATCATTGTCTTCTAGTTGCACAGGAAGAACCAGATTCTGTATAAGTCGCTTCCAGAAACTCTTCTCTAGTTACTTTTTCCTGGGCACTAGTAAGAAAAGTCTCTGAGAGGAAAATTTACTTGTCTTCTACTGCAACTGCCTAATAATATTTTTAAATGCTATTTTAGAAAAGGGGTTGATACAACTTCCTCCTATCATTTTCTAGCTATCATTCCCCTCCCCCAGTTATGAGATAGTCCTTCAGACAATAACTATCTAAATGTTATAGGAAATGAAAATACTAAACAAAAGGAACAATACATCCTGCTGGGAATGTGGAATGGAATGTTCCTTCCCCTCCTATAGTGGAGTGGAGTGGAGTGTGGATTGAGAAAATGTGCCTCCAAGCTGAGATATGAATTTGATCAGGGAAATAAATAGGCTTGCTTCTATTCTTTTCCCACTTCCAGACTAGATCAGAAGCTGAAAATACAAACATAGGTGAGCTGAAGTTCATCTTTCATTGGTGAGCAAGACAGATGATTTCCCCATGACTGATCAGGGCATTGACAAATGTATTATCATGATAACATGACAAAGAGTTGGAATAGCTTTTCAAGGGTGGAAAGGTAGTGGAGTTTTACCTTTATTATTTTCTCTCCTCATACTGTTTTTTGTCAGGAACCGGTTTCCAGGCCTTGAGTCTTGGTGCAAAAAACCAGGATCCTGACATGTGATGCTGATAAGAATGTGCAGCTGGTGGCCTTGGGGGGAAACAGTTGGCATTTGGCGGGGAATATTGCGCGGGTCTCTCGGTTGGCGGGAAAGGGGAATTCAATTGTGAGGGAGGGTATATAAGGGTTGAACCGCGGCTGCCGGCCAATCCTGGCTTTCTTCGTGTATGAATGTCCAGCAGTAAAAGTTCCTGATTGATTACGGATTGGCATCCTGTGTCGTTATTGGGAGCGGCTGCTGTGAGCTTACAGTTTTTTATATCTTCTGTGCTTGAAAAAAAGCAGGGGTGGAGGATTAACAAATAACAAGTTAGAAGAAAGCTCTGTAGGTGGACTTGCAGGGCCAAAAAAAGGAATATACTGTAAGAAGGAGGCTGAATGATCTGCTTACTCACCATTTTATATGTCATCCAAAGAACAAAGATCTTTTTATTCTGTATTTTTTTAAAGGAACATACATTAGATCCTTTTGTCTTTGTTCTTGTTGTTTTTATAAAATTAGAATATGTTTTGTCACGCAAGGACAAACTGCATTCTAATTGAAGGAGCCATCAGGTTTCAATTCAGTGTTTACTTTCTTTTAAGGAGAAATGGCCACTGACTGCAAAGGATCTCTTCCAAACCCTTCCCACCTTCCAAACCCTTCCCACATAGCCCACAGTCTCAACTGTGATCAAGCACAGATAATGAAATAGGTATTTTTCAAAGCACACTTTTGTCCAGTTCATTCTGACTTGGAGACCAAGGGATCTTGCAATAAGAGACACAGAAACCAGATGAAACCAAAGCTGGATTTATTATCTGATAAGTCATAAACCCAATATTGCAGTCATGATAACAGCAGAATAGCAGAGTAAAGGTCACTGAATTTCTTTTTGAATTAGATTAAAGAGAATATAATTAGGTGGAAAAAATCATTGACATTGTGTAACAAAGCAACTCTGCTCCTCCTCTCTGAATTTCTTTCTACTTGTTTCAGAGAGCATCAAACACCTGATCATAAACACCAGGTGGCTGCATTTGCTTTTGTTCTGGTCTCTGAATTGAAGTTTGAGTGTTGAGAACTGAGTGATCATTAGTTCTATTTCCTTTGCATGTCACAGCAGAAGCCCGGCTGAGACTGCTGATGAACAGAGGTGCTGGCTGACAACTGATGAACTGGAAGCATTGGCATTAATAGTTTGAAGTGATCCTTCTCTGATTAGATTGAAGCTGTGTGAACTTGTTGAAAGTTCCCCATGACAGATGCCATGCCTTGGATTTTGAGCACAATTCTAACTAGAAAAGATTGCCAAAGATTCACCGAGCTTATGCTAGGCCAGCAGAATCCATGCAGAATTCAAATTACTCCTAGTGTAGGAGTATTGGAATTTAATTGGGACCATCTTCACCCCGGCCAAGTTTAACCCAGGAGATAGGGAAACCTTAAAGAAGCAGTTGAAATTGCTAGTCAGCTCAAAAATAGAGAGAAAACAAGAGAAGAGAGGAGCTGTGTTTGCCAGGTAGGCCTTTTGCCACTGTGAGTTAGGCAATATACTTTTAATATATAAATTCAGGATAAACAATGGACATTGTATTTCTTCTTGGTATCTATTTTGTATTTTTATTTAGGGAATTGAAGTTTCCTACAATAAATGTTGAGCAGCAATATTTCCCCAAGCAAGTCCTGCTTGGTTGGGTAAGACAGGGGCGAGGCAGTCTCTCTCAACTCTGTCTTAGGCAGCCCCCTGACCAAGTGCCCCATTCCACAGTCAGCAGAGCATGTGTGCATACCTTAAGATGGGCAACCAGGAGAGTTGGTGTACTGCCTACCCTGCTGCTCAGCAGTCCCCCTTTCTGACTTAGCAGGAGCAGTCTCAGGTTTGGTGTTGGAGTTTCAGAAGCTAATAGTGAAGGGAGACTTCAACATCTATGCTGAGACTGCCCTGTCGTGATTGACTCAGAACTTCATGGCCTCCATTACAACTATGGGTCTGGCCCAAGTGGTATCTGGTTCTACTCATGCTGCTGAGTACACCCTGGACTTTGTTTTCTGTTCAGGATGGAATGCTGGTGGTCATTGTGTGGAGGAGCTCTCTACAGTTCTGTTGTCATTGGTTGATTTAGACTTACTGGGTCTCAAAACCTTCATAGGGGTGGGGACCAATTAGGATGGTCTACTCCAGGAGGTTGATGGATCCAAATGCATTCCTTATGGTTGTTGGAGATTTTCCTGTCACTGCAGCAGGTGACACTGTTGACTCTCTGAGTGACCTCTGAAATGAGGAAATGGCCAAGGAAGTGGACCCAATCACTCCTGATCATTCCCTCTTATGAAGTGGAGCCAAACCAGCCCCTTACTTTTTCAGGGAGTTAACAATGATGAAGCAAGTGAGATTGAGACTAGAGTGACAGTTATTCTATGGGGGAGAAATGATACAGAATGGTAACAGCAAAACTAAGCTGTGACGACCAGGAACTGCTTAGGAAGTTTTATATGCACTTCTTTTTCTTTAGACTTCATGTGTGCTTATCACAAATATGAATGACAGATTGTACTGAGGCATCACAGAGCATTTTATTTCTTTAAATGGCCACTGTGATGTGTTGGTTAAATACACCCAGGAGTTTTCAGCTGTCACAGCTAGCATTACTGTCAACATGTGGGTTTATCCCTAGAATAAAGAAGTGACCCAGGCATTTGACACAACTGCTCTCTGTATAGCAGGGAGCTACAGTCAATTGAAGCAGCATGGATAATTGTTGTCAAGCAAGTAGTCAAAAATCCATGATGGATCTGATCAAGCATAGGATATAATCTATCGGAAGGCCTAATTCAAAACAGTCTTTGTGATGATGCTGATATTTTAGCCAATAATGAAGTTAGTTCAAAAACTTTTTATTATCATTATTAATATCACAATCATAGCAAGAAGAAGAGGAGGAGGAGGAGGAGGAGGAAACTGAAATCCAGTCACTGACCAACAAAGTCAGAATCTTCAGCTCTGACATCAGTATGGAGTACAGCCTAGACAAATATGCCACAGTGGCATTAAAGAAAATTACTCACAAGGGCATAGAGATGCCAAATGGACAAACCAGAGTGCAATCAGCCTGAAGCCTATAAATATCTGGGCATACTACAGCTGACAATATCTTTTTAAAAATGTTTTATTGTAATGGTATTCATCTAATCCATTGAAAAAAATTGACTTTATACACACCCATAAACCATTACATTTTCCCTCCCCCCCTCCCTCCAACTTTACAACAAAGCATTTTTTAGTGCAGCCAGTCCAGGATTCTGTCCATTTTCTCCTTTATCTGACCATTAGCTTTCCCTTCTTCAACCCATTTCACATATCTTAACCAGTTCTCTTTGATTCTTTGTTGTGACTCAGCATCTGTCTCATGTACCTACTACTAGTAGTAGAAGGAAACGAGGTTTGGAAGAGGAAGACGCTCAGCAACAGCTGAAGCGTATTAGAGACTTGTTCCTAGAGCCTACGGATGAGGAGGATTTTGAGGGGTTTACTCGTGAGGAAATGGAGGTGGAGGATTACCGCGGTGTAAAGCGAGTAGCACGCAGCTCGGATAGTGATGGGGAATCTGTTTCTAAACGCCTTAAAGATGTAGCTGATTGTGAGGAGTTTGACAGCGAAGAGGAAGAGCTGGACTGGACCAAGGTCCAGGAAGTGTTAGATATGGTTAATGCTCCCACTTCTAGTGATGAGTTCCAGGGTTTTACTGACACTTGGGTTTCAGATACTACTTTGCAGGATGCAGTCTGAAGTACAGAATGGCAGCAATGGAGAAGTCGTGATTCACCTGTGGAAATGGATGCACCTGGAAGTGACTCCAGCGACTCGGATGAGATTTAAGGAGCAGTTTGGGAGCAGTCTAGTTGCAGAGTTCAAAGTGTCGTGTTACCGTGTGCCTTGTGTTTAACTCTTGCCCCGAGCTCCTGCTTACAGCTTCGTGGATTCCTGATTGTGTGGACGACCTTGCCGGAATTGGATTCGTGAGTGTTATCTCCTGCCCTGACCCTCGGACTGCCTGACCACTCTACGCTCCTGCTTATCCCTTGGTGACTTCGTTGGACCGCTCCTCATGCGGATTGCCGTTTGCTGTTTTGTTTGGATTTGGAATGGACTGAGTTTCTGCCGCTGACTTCAAGCCGTACTGCCTGTGTTATTGCTGCTTTCCTTTTCCCAGCGAGGACTGACTGGGACTTGGTTTGTTTACATTCTTGCTGGCTGCAAGCCCTTTTGTGTTTACCGCTCTGCTTTTAAGAGCCCTTTTTCTTATGTTAATTGACATTAAAGACCTTGTTTAACTCCTTAACTGCTGTCTTGCCTTGCTGGTCCGCCTGGGTCTTGACATTCTTTGTATTTTTATAGATTACTAGCTGTGCCCTGCCACGCGTTGCTGTGGCCTATAGTAAAACTTATCAAAGTTGAGGTAGATATCTGGACTATTATGAAAGAGAGGTACCTACCTATTCCTTCCCCCTTTTCCTCCCCCTTTCTCTCCTTTCTTCCTTCTCTACCTCTTTCTTTCTTTCACTACTTGGTTTCATCCTTCTCTCTTTCCTTCATTCCCTCCCCCTTTCTTCCTTTGCCTTTCTTCCCTCCCTGTTTGCTTCCTTCTTTCACTTTTTATTTCCTTTTATTTTACCACCATCATAACAATAACAATAATGCAATGCATTGCCTCTGGGACCTGACACCTCTCCCATTCCTCCAGGGTCTCATAGGAACAATAGCATAATAATAATAATAATAGAAATAACAACCTTTACCCGCCATGTGTTGCTGTGGCCAATCTTCCCTCTTTCTCTCCTTCTTTCCCTCCTTCCTTCCTTCCTTCCCTCCCATCTTTCCTTCTCCTCTTCTTTCTCTATCTCTTTCCTTCCTTCCCCCTTTTTCTTTCTTTTCTGCTGTCTCTCTTTTCTTTCCTTCCATCTTTCCTTTTCTTCTTCCTTCTTTCTCTAACTGTCCTTCCTTCCCCCTTTTTCTTTACCTCCCTTTCTCTTTCTTCCTTCTTTCCTTCCTTCCTGTCTTTCCTAGATTTTGACAGGGCGGGAAGGGGCGGGGTGGGGTTTGGAGGCGGCGTGAAGTAAAAGGAGGTAAGATTGGGGTGGGGGAGTGATGGAGCGTGGGGTTGAGTGTGTGTGTGCGGCGGCGGGGGGGAGTGATGGAGCGTGGGGTTGTGTGTGTGTGTGCGGCGGCGGGGGGAGTGGGGTTGCGTGTGTGCGTGCAGCGGGGGGGGAGTGATGGAGCGTGGGGTTGCGTGTGTGTGTGCGGCGGCGGGGGGAGTGGGGTTGCGTGTGTGCGTGCGGCAGGGGGGAAGTGATGGAGTGTGGGGTTGCGTGTGTGTGTGCAGCGGCGGGGGGAGTGGGGTTGCGTGTGTGTGTGCGCGGCGGCGGGGGGAGTGATGGAGTGTGGGGTTGTGTGTGTGTGTGCGGCAGGGGTGTGTGTGTGTGTGTGCGGGAAGCGGCGCGGCGGGGCTTGGAGTGGGCATGGTTTCCGCAGAGGGAACGGTGGCCGGAAGGGCATGTGCGCGCGCCAGGGAACTTGCGGCTGGGCGCCAATGCGCATGCTCAGTTGTTTTGCCGTTTTGTGAGTGTTTTGTTGTGTTGTTTTTCATTTTGAGTAGATATGTTTGTACCTTGTGGGTTGTGTTATGGGCATGGGAATTTTGGTTAAGTTTCATTGGGGGATTTTTGAGTTTTGTTGTTTTGCCGTTTTGAGTGTGTTGTTGTGTTGTTTTTCATTTTGAGTAGATATGTTTGTACCTTGCGGGTTGTGTTATGGGCATGGGAATTTTGGTTAAGTTTCGTTGGGGGATTTTTGAGTTTTATTGTTTTGCCATTTTGTGAGTGTGTTGTGTTGTTTTTCATTTTGCATAGATATGTTTGTACCTTGTGGGTTGTGTTATGGGCATGGGAATTTTGGTTAAGTTTCGTTGGGGGATTTTTGAGTTTTGTTGTTTTGCCGTTTTGTGAGTGTGTTGCTGTGTTGTTTTTCATTTTGAGTAGATATGTTTGTACCTTGTGGGTTGTGTTATGGGCATGGGAATTTTGGTTAAGTTTCGTTGGGGGGTTTTTGAGTTTTGTTTCCTCGTTGGATGCCCCTAACAAATTTATATATATAGATTGTATATCCTGTTGTATTATTCCCATAATATCCTATTGTACTTGTTCATAAGTATGTTCGTTCCATCTGTCCATTGTTCATTTTTTTTATCCTTCCATCCCAATGTTATTACAGCATGGGCTGCTTTAACCATCACCATCAAAGTTTGTTGGTCTTCTTTCTTCAGTGTTTGTAGGCCCAACGTTCCAATTTCCAACAGTCCCGGCCCAATGTACAAATTTACCTTGAAAAACTCATTTATTTGTTTTAATACCCTCTTCCAGAATCTCTGAACTTCCTCACATTCCCACCACATATGTGTAAACCATCCCTTACCCCTTTTACAATGCCAACAGTTTGAGTTGGAACCTTTTATCACATATGCTTATTGAGCTGGGGTTCTATACCACTTTTGATAAATCTTTTTTACTAATTTTTGAAACTTTTCCATTTTAATGGTCCTTACCCCCTTATCTTTTCCACCCTTTCCTCTGAAAGTATTCTTTTCTTACTCAATTTTTTAAATTATCGTTCTAAGCATCATTTCTTTTGCTTCCACTATCATTTTGTATAATACTCCTGCTCCCCCCCCCTTTTATCTTCTTTCCTTTCTCTGATAAGGGAATCCAACTTATTTTCCTCTCTTTTTACTCCATTCTTAACAATTTTCCATAGTTCTCTTAATTTCAACCAATTCTCTCTTCCACCTTTTTCCACTAACTCCATAAAATCCATCAATTCTTCATTATTATATAAATCCTTCACTCTTAAAAATCCTGCTCTTTCAACTTCTTCAGCCAGCACTCCTCTTCATCCTCAAACAAGCTATATAATGGTAACCATTTAGACAATGTGGGGATCCATTGCTTTTGCCATTTTTTCCATATTATAAAAGCTAATCTTCTAGGATCCTTTGTTCTGAAGGAAAGTGCATCAAGAGAACAGAAACTGTAGTTGGAACAAACAAAATAAGGAAAATATGTTCACTCGCCAAAAGCACATTGGAAGAGCCAAATTTTTAGGTCTTAAAAGCTGCCAGGGTAGGGGTTTGTCTAATCTCACTAGGTAGCAAGTTCCAAAGCAGAGGGGCCACAACGGAGAAGGATCTCTCCCTCGTTGTGCTTGTGATGAAGTAGGGAGTGAAAGAACGGCCTCCCCAGAGGCCCGTCATCATTGGTAAAGAGTCTGGGAGTCCTTTTGGACCCTTTGCTTATGACGGAGGCCCAGGTCTCCACCATTAGCAGAACCGCCTTCTTTCATCTGCAGTAGGCTAGACGGCTGCCCCCCTACCTGTCCAGGGATGACCTAGCTACGGTGATCCAGGCCACGGTCATCTCAAGACTGGACTACCGTAACGCCCTCTACATTGGCCTTCCTCTGCCAGTGATCCGGAAGCTCAAGTTGGTACAAAACACAGCTGCTCGGCTTCTTGCGGGAATTCCGATGAGATGCCACATAACCCCAATCTTACTACAGCTGCATTGGTTACCAATTGAGCACCGGATCACTTTCAAAGTGATGGTACTCACCTTTAAGGCCTTGCATGGTCTGGGGCCGATGTATCTGAGGGACCGCCTCACCCCCTACCAACCCCAGAGATACCTCCGTTCTGAGGACCAAGATCTATTGGAAGTCCCCAGTGTGAAGACCTTGCGCCTAATAGCAACCAGACACAGAGCTTTCACAGCAGTGGCACCATCACTCTGGAATACTCTGCCACCTGAAGTCCGTGCCTTGCGGGACTTACCAGCTTTCCGCAGGGCATGTAAGACATACCTGTTTTGACAGGCTTTTAATGTTTGATATTGTTGTTTTTAAATTGTTTTAAAATTGCTTTTAAATTTTGTTAGATTTTAGTTATTCGTGTAAGCCGCTCCGAGCCCCAGGGGAGTGGCAGCATATAAGTTCAAATAATAAATAAAATAATAAATAAAATAGAAGTCATGCAGGTTTACGGTAGGATATGCGGTCACAAAGGTAGGTGGGTCCCAAAACTTTCAGGGCTTTGTAGGTGATAACCTGCACCTTGAATTGGGACCGGAAGATGAACGGCAACCAATGGAGCTCCTTAAACAAGGGGTAGACCTCTCCCTGTAATTCGTTCCAGTTAGCAGGCTGGCTGCTGAACGTTGGACCCAATCAAGTTTCCGGGCCATCTTCAAGGGTAGCCCCATGTAGAGTGCATTGCAATAGTCCAATCTAGAGGTAACTAAGGCATGGACCACTGTGGTCAGAGCAGACTTCATGAGGTATGGTCGCAGCTGCGCATGAGTTTTAATTGTGCGAAGGCCCTCCCAGCCACCTGAGCATCAAGTGTCAGTGATGAATCCAGGAGTACCCCCAAGCTGCAGACCTGTGTGTTCAGGGGGAGTGCAACCCCGACAAGCACAGGTTGACATCCTATACTCTAGTCAGACATGCGACTGATTTGGAGGAGCTCTGTCTTGTCAGGATTAATCTTCAGCTAGAAGAAGAGAAACATGCATGTATGAAATAAAGTTTGTGTACACTGAATCATCAGAAATCAATCACCCATGTAGACAATTTCAGATTTTGGAATATTATGAATTTTCAGATAAGGGAATCCCAACTTGAATTACCATTTCTCTTTTATGTTCTGCAATTTCTCTTCAACAATCAGTTTAATTGTAGTCTTGTAGTCTTGTACTTCTATTATGAATTGTAACGAACTTCTATTTTTTGACAGATTTTGGTAGAGGAAAAAGGCTGACACTGTCTGTGGTCCTTAGCCATTATCCTCTGCTAGCAGAGAAATCTTTACAGGTGATAGAAATAGTTTGCTTTGTGTGTTACATTTCCAATATTTTGCCTGCCTTCTGCATGCAGATGACAACTGGCGGCCAGATGTAGGGTTGTTTATGATAGCTTCAGGGACTTCAGTGATTTTCATCCATTCAAATTGGTCCAAGCCACTGAACTATTCCCATCTCCAGAGTTCCTAGGGCCAGAGCAATTTGCCCTTATCACAACAGAGTTGCTGTAGGCTTTGTGAATTACAAGCTGTTTCTCATGTTTATTGATGGACTGATGTTTGGCAAAGGACTAGGAGTTTTTCCTTTCCTTTTTTTTTAAAGTGTGGAATCATTTCTATTGTAACTGATTCGTTCCCTCTCCTCTCCTATTTTTCCCCTCCCTTCTTCTTTTCTTGGCTTACATAAAGCTCACTTTCCAAGTGTAAGACCTTTGGGAAGAGAAACTGAAGTAATTGAATTGGATTAGACAAGCCAGCAGAACAAAGTCACATTCCATGAGGTTCCCCTCCTCCCCTCTCTCCCAGTGTTGAGTAGCTGAATTGTAATTATTTAAGGATTAGTGCAAGTCTAAGATGTGGTCTTCTCTGAATACTCTTCACCATGTATAAACAAAAGCAAGCAGTAATATATGCTGTTTAAACTTCTTTTTATCTATAATAGATTTCTTTTAAAGCTGAAAGAACTTGGGGAAAAATCCGGCGTGGTGGGTAAATGCTCTTATTGTTTTTCAATAAAGAATTAAAACCTTGAAGCTCACAATCCTAAGGAGAGCTTAATTAAGAATACTTACCCTTGATTTGAATTACATTTACTCCCATTTTGCTGGTTCTCTCTCCAAAGTATTATTGGGAAAATGCAGCCAGCCTTTGCCCACCTGAAATTTTTCATTGCTTCCTACTACAAACATAGCCCCATTTCTCAAGAGCTGAAATTTCATGAGAAAGGAGCAGGATATTAGTTTCCTTTGAATGGGAAGGGACAGAATACTTTATAACACACAAACACAAACTTGTGTGAACAAATGTGATATGTCCATGGCCAAAAACAAATGAAAACAAAATGCAAAGTTCAAAAGAATTATGATTGTATTTAGTAGGGATGTGCAAAAGTATCGTTGCACCTAGTTAGTCAGATCAAATTTGTTAAATTTCTGTATACGAATTGATATTAGAAACATGCAGGAAAGGGGGGGGGGGAAGAAAATTTTTTACAATTGAAACATTCATCAATGTTTTTTGTTAAGATTCTGTAACATGAGATTTCCTCCCAGTCAGTTGAATTTTCAGTATAAGCATTAAGCAACTTTGGAAAAAAGGTCATTGCTAGTGTTTAAATTAAGGCCCAGGCTGGTTGCCATGAGGAAAGGCAGTTGGGGGCAGGACTAGCAGACTTGGGTGGGAGATTGAGAACACAGCATTCTGAGAAATGTAGTTTGAGAAGGTGAAGCCCCCTGTGGCAGAGAATTTAAAAAGTCCTCTCTTCAGACCTTACTGTTCATTGTAATGAACTAGGAAACTGAAGGGGTAAAGAAAGTAGCATCAATGTATATAGCTCATGGCCACTGCACACTATAAATACCCTTAGTGGAATCAGTGTTCCAACAGGACTTTTATTACATGTAAATGTTGACTTCTTTGTGAAGTGGATTAAGATTGCAGTGCTCATGTTGCATCACATGGAGACCCACCAAAGATGTCATGGATGTGAACTGCCAAAAAGGACAACAAATATTTATTTATTTATTTATTTCGCGCATTTCTACCCCGCCCTTCTCAACCCCCGAGGGGGGACTCAGGGCGGCTTACAAAAGGCACAATTCGATGCCAACACAAACAATAAGATAAAACATATATCAACAGCAATTATAAAACAATTAAAACAATCAATTATACATCACAATCAATAAAACCAATCTAATGCTCAACGTTTGCCAGCTCAGAATCCGTAAGTTCATTTCACATTGTCAAATCCTATCAATTCTAGTCGTCATTGTCCTTTGTCTATCTGCCAGATTACCCAAAGGCCTGGTCCCATATCCATGTTTTTAGTTTTTTTTCTAAAAGAGAGGAAGGATGTTGATGACCTAATTTCCCCGGGAAGTGAATTCCACAAGTGAGGGGCCACCACCAAGAAGGCCCTGCTCCTCGTCCCGACCAAACTCACTTGTGATAGAGGTGGGGCAGAGAGCAGGGCCTCCCCAGAAGATCTTAAACTCTGAGGCAGTATTCCCTTGTGACATGATCAAATCCTGGCTGAACATATTTTAAAAAATATATAGAAAGTTTACAAAAGTTACCACAAAAGTTTTATTAAGGATATAAATGTTCTGAAATTATGCTTTCACAACCAGGCATGGTTTTGACCTTTAATGACCTACATGGTTTGTGTCCAGGTTAGCTTCAGGATCATCTTCTCCAGTACAATCTGCCCAGAACTCTTAGGTCCTCTGAGGGCCATCTGTTCCATCCTCCCAGAACCCGACTAGCGACCACCACCCAGAGGACCTTTTCATCAGCCACCCCAAGACTCTAGAATGACCTGCCGGTAGAGCTCCAACAGCTAGATCAGCTGTCGGAATTTAAAAACCATTTAAAGATCCATTTCTTCTGGCATGCCTACCCAGACAGATTTTAACCATGAATCTTAAACTCATGTCTGTTGCTTGATATCTGTTTTGTGTACTTTACTATGTATTTTATAGAAATGCAACATTAATGTGGATCTTTTATAGTAATGTTCAAGTTTTTAAATTGTGTTGTAACCTTCCTCGTGCCACAGGGAGAGGCAGGTAAGAAATAAAATTAATATTGATAAATTGATAAATTAATCCTCATTTTGAGAAAATCTTTTAAAAATGCTATTTTGAGGACTTTTCTCAGCACTTTGTCTTTGCTACACATGAAAAATATCCCATGAAAGTGGGTTGTTTGTGCTGGAAAGTTGGCAGCTAAATTACTAGTAAAATCTTTGATAAACACACCAGTCAATAAATCATTCAGCAGAATACAAAAAAAACCCTATGTGATAATCTCAGAATACATCATGTTCCATCCAAATTTGTGAAAAAATCATTATAACAAAGTTAGTATTCTGAAAATCCATTTGCATTCTTGATTCAATAGTTATATACATGCTCCAGATTGGGTTATGTCTGTATACATTCAGAATCAACTGCAATTTTATCCAAATCCCAGAGTTAGGGCCCTTCTACGCAGGCCCTGAAGCCTATGATAGGTAATCAGGTAAAACCAGATTAACCACATTAATTTGACACCGTGCAGAGATCCAGGCCTTAAGCTAAAGTCTGGCTCTTTGCAGGTTTTGGGCCTATGAGGATTGAATCCTGGGACTGATTTCGCGGTCCTGGGGATCAATCTCCATAACCATCCTGGGTTTTTTGAGCTTCTGGAGCCCAAAATAGTGGAAAGGCACCCTTCTTCCCCCATTGTACCTACAAACTTATCCAAAGGGTCTGCCGGCAGTGCAAGCCTGTCCATAGAGTCCTACTGATACTTGAAAATGACACACCGGGGGTGGGGGTGGGAGAGGTTCCCTCTTTCTCCCTCCCACCTCCTGACATGTCATTTTCAGGCATCAAGAGGACTCTATGGAGGAGCCTGTGCTGCCAGCAGGCCGCTTGGGTAAGTTGGTGGAGGGAATGAAGGTGTCTTCTAGCTGTCCCCCGAGGAAAAGACCAGGATTGTGGGAGGGGATAGGACTGAAACATGGAAGGAAGCAGGTCTTAGTTAAGTGTAGAAGGGGCTCAATTTAAAATTGAATCAGAGATCTTGTGTACTACTCTATTTTTATCCCCACTCTTTTTTTTTGTTAATTGTTACGAATGCGGCAGAACCTACGATAAATATGGCTATGTGCTATATCACTTTTCCCTCTTCTCATTCTCACTTTTTCTCTTTCTCAACTGTTTTTTTATGTTTGGAACATGCAAGGGAATTTCACTATAATGTTACAGTGTATGGATTTTGTATGTATTTTTATTTTCATTGTTTGGCTTTTGTCAGTTCAGTGATATATTTCTTTTTAAAAAAAAATAGTAGAGAAGAAACAAAAGCATATGATATTGTAAGGCTTTCCCTTGCCCTTGTTGTTTTTCCCCTCTTTCCTTTTGTAACAAGAATGTATTGTGATGTGTAGCATAACTCAGATTTTGTTCCCTAATTGGGTGACATGACAGTCATGAAGGGGTTCAATGCTTCAAGGAATCATGGAATGATGAGTCTGTCAAGAGAGAGTTGGGGATGGGCAGCATGTTCTGCTAATATTTCTACACATTAATTCCTTTCTGTAGTCACCCCATATCATCTATGAATTTTTAATTTCTAACTATATTCTGTAGGTATAATTGTGTATTTGCATGTGTGAGTGTGGAAAAGCATATGGTCCGATCAGTGCAAAAACAAGGAATTTTAATGTTTGAATATAATAGGCATACTTTATCAAATGATGTTTATATTATCAAAGGGAGAAATACATCGTATCAACATTATTTTAAACTGGAAATACTATAATTTAGGGTGTGTGGTGGAATTACCGCAGTTTGACATCACTGTAACTGAAATGGCTCAATGCTATGGGATCATGGGAGGTGTGGTTTTATGAGGTCTCTAGCTTTCTCTGCCAAAGAATGTTGGTGTCTCTCCAAACTACAACTTGAGCCATGGCAGTTAAAGTGGTGTCAAACTGCAGTAATTCTATAATGCCAGTGCATTCTTAGTATACAAATTAAATTTAAGCTTGTATATACATTGGATTTAAATCTGGATTACTCTGAATTAAACTTTATATGCTCTTCATTTAAGAATGGGGTTGGGGAAAATCTGGCCATTGAATTGTGTTATACTTGATCTCAATAATAACCAGAGAAAACAAAGGGAAGAAAGTTGTCTATGACACTGGCCCTATTGTACGTATTATGTTACATGCACTCTATATTACATTGTCAGTTTCTCAGAGTAAGAGCCAGCCCTTTCTTATTTTGTACTATGTAAGTAAATGAACCAGTAACAACAGCAGCAGCAGAATTACCTGGGAAGGAACCCCACTTGAGCCTTGCAGCACACCCAAATACCTAGGAGTTATCCTGGACTGTTCTCTGACCTACAAGAAGCACTGTCTGAATATCAAGCAAAAAATGGGTGCTAGAAGCTATACAAAAGCTGACCAGCACAACCTGGGGATCAAAACCAGAGACAGTGAAGACATCTGCCCTTAAGCTTTGCTACTCTGCTGCTGAGTACCCATGCCCAGTGTGGAACACATCTCACCATGCTAAAACAGTGGATGTGGCTCTTAATGAGACATGCCGCATTATCACAGGCAGTCTGTGCCCTACAGCACTGCAAAAATTACACTGTCCTGACATCCGGCGGGAAAGAGCAGCCAATAATGAAAGGACCAAGGCAGTGACATCTCCAACCCATTACCTGTTCAGATATCAGCCAGCACACCAACACCTTAAACCAAGAAATAGTTTTCTAAGATCTACAGAAATACTTGCAGGAACACTTCAGCAAACAAGAGTCCAAAAGTGGTAGGCTAAAACCCAGCACCTCAATCAATGGCTGATACCAAATGAGAGACTTCCTCCTGGGCACACAGAAGACTGGGCGACTTGGAAGGGGCTAAACAGATTGCACTCTGGCACCACGAGATGCAGGGCCAACCTAAAGAAATGGGGCTACAAAGTGGAGTCCACAACATGCGAGTGTAGAGAAGAGTAAACCACATTACCTATTACAATGCAGCCTGAGCCCTGCCATATGCACAATGGACAACCTCCTTATAGCAACACCAGAGGCACTCCAAGTGGCCAGCTACTGGTCAAAGGACATTTAATAGAAAGCCAAGTTTGTAAATTTTGTGTTTTATGAAATCACAATTGAACCCTTAGTTCACTCCTGACACTATAAATATAAATAGCAGAATTGATGAGACTCAACTGGAAAAGCTTACATGATAAGAGGATTTAAAGATCAAACTTCAAAGACTCTGGCACAAGCCAGTAAAGCTGGTCCCAGTGGTGATTGGCACACTGGGTGTGGTGCCTGGGTGCAGCGCTGACAAAATTACCATCTGTCAACTGCAAAAGGCCACCCTGCTCAAATCTGAATGCATTATTTGCCGATAATCACACAGTCCTAGACACTTGGGAAGTATTCAAAGTGTGATTGAATACAAAAGCCAGCATACTGATTTGTTTGTCTTGTACTAATCTTGTTGTGTATCAAATAATTATAAAAATAACATTCATAATGACAGTAGCATAGGATACATAGCTGGAATTTTTATTCAGGTCATTAGTTGATTATAACAAAAACAGATTGTTCACTAGTATGAAATACTTTTTCTTCTGTGCCAATGTGAGTAACTTATTTTTGGTAATTCCACACTCCCCTGGGGAGTCACACTTTCCAACTGCATTTAAGAAAACCTTTGTTAAAATAATTCAATAAACATTCACAAGGCTCTCAAAATCCCAGCAGCTAATTTAACAGCTGGATTTTCAAGGTGGGTCACTCACTATGTAACATTTTGGAGGCTAGCAACTCATAGCAGCCTAGTTGTTAGCCTTCAGCTCTCCCATATATATGTTTTCTTCAAGAAGTGCTACTTTTCTTACATAGCCTTAGAAAGCAGTATGCTAGGAGCTGGGGCTGTTTGTAGTTAACAGAGCCTTCCTGAATGTTCATTTTGCTCTAATGTTCATCTAAAAGGCAAACAAAAACTATTTCTGCTTTGAATGACAGTGGGATACATGCTTTGCTTTACAATCAGAATTACATAAAATACAGATAGAAACTGAATAGCTGATATTGCCTTGTGTTACTATCCTAAAATCTTCACAATACAAGTTGGAAATAATGTGTGTAGATGTGCATTTAGCATTCTTACATTCACATCCGGTGGATTTTCGCTTCCTATGCAGAAAACAACACATTTCCTAATTGGCTGCTGATGCCATGGTCTTCCCAGAAAGCTGTAGAGGATTATTTAAAAACTGACCACCATTTTGGAAGCAGGTTACTGACAAAATAATTCCTGGCACTGTGCAGAAAGGTCTAAAAGTTTTGTTTTCTATTCAGAAAGTCAGTTTTGAAAAGGTCATTCAATTAATAAGCGAAAAGGAAGAGATTTTAAAAGGTTAAGATGGCTTACACCACAACCGGAAAAAAAATCTTTGAGAAATAATATGAATATACCTGTACCTTTTTATACCAAATAATGGTAGGTTATTCTGAGGGTCATATTTTTGTATCTTCTCATCTGAACAAATGCTTCATCAGATCTGTTTTGGTATGTGTGCACACACATCCTGTGCCATTCTTTCCAGCTAAGAAGATTTCCAGAATGGATTATGAATCATAAAAGAGTCTTTGTCCAATCTAAAAAGACACAATAAAAAAGGAAAAGGCAGGTACCAGTTCTCAATATAGCTATACTGTTATATGAGCTCAGCGAAGAGAATCTGTGTCCATCCATGCATGCTGTTGTAGCAGGCACAGCTAGTGGTGAGAAACTTTGGGGGTTATAGAAACATTGGGGGTGGATGATCTCATGCCTCCCTGGCCCCTCACAGTTTATAAACAGCTAAATGAAAAACAAATGCACAGATGCAGCAGCTGGCCTATTGCCCATCTGTTTCTATGGTGCAGCCTAATGGAAGGGCTGGTAACCATTACCCTGAAAAAGAAGCAAAACCTGAAGAACTTAGCCAACAGAATCGTGGGTTTGCTATCCTTTTTGTTCTTGTAACAGTATGATGACATGCCACCTATGATGTCAAGTTGCCTGGAATAGAGGCTATTGAATGAATGTGTTTCTCTCCTGATCTTGCTAGTGTTGAATAGGTTAATTGTGAACAATGAAATCATCAGAAATAATTGGTGGCAATTCCTTGTGCCACACATATTTGGACCCTGATACTCGGCTTCTCATATGGGCATCAAATTCGTTTATTAATTAGAATCTTCTTAATGAGTTCTTGTTATATGTCTCAGTGTAGTCTTTGTTTTTCTAAGTAAATCTTCTTGTTTACCCATTTCTTAATTTGCCTCTAGGTTATTCAAAAGCTCATGCTAACAAGCAGTCTTAAAAAAAAATTCTCAAAGTACATCCTTCCTGAAATATCATCAAGGAGAATTAAATATATTGTGTCGTTTCTGGCACTGGTCAGAGATAACTTCCAAGAACGAATGGTGCAAAGCTATGAAAACATAAGCAATACTTAATTTAGCATATCTAACTTTCTGAACCAAAAGGTAAAGGTTGAGAATACATGCCATTTTTTTTTAACACAAGTGCTAAAAAAATGTTGAAGAGGCACATGGTGGAAACTTTCCAAGTTGCGTGCTATTATGATAGTCTAGTTGGCCAACTCTCCGTTGTTGAAGAGAAAAACTGAATATGAATTTGAACTGCACTATATGTTAACCAGAGCCATCTATGAACCTATGACAATCTTGAATCTCATTACTAATCAAATGCAAGGAGTGTCTGAGCTACTTGATTCTACTTTCATTTCCATATAAACAGTTTGATCAAAACTCTGTGTGAATTCCTTTGAATACATGAAAATCCTGATACGTATTATTTGCTCAAGACTTCGGTTAGATGATCTAGCAATGCATTTCTCATAATGGTCTTTATGGAGATGATTCAAGTTATTTTGCAGTCTCAGGAATTGGAAACAGGGCAGATGATAAGAGAGGTGGATAGCTTAAACTCAACAGCTTTGTAATTCAACTCACAGTTGTGTGAGGTATCACACTTTTAATTGAATCCCATGATTTATACATTCTGGGATAATTATTAAAAACAGCTATTAATGTTAATACAACTTCTTAGTAAGCCTAAACAATAAGATGTATGTTTCTCTTGCTGTCAGGAGCTCGGCGTGGGCCAAATTGTTTTCAGGACTGGGGTCTTTTATATGTGAGAGATTAAAATTCCAGTACTTCAGTATTGTATTTTAATCATTGACTGCAATTTGTTGATGTTCTAATCAGGTTGGTAAGGGAGTTGACGAACAGTAATCACTTCAGCTACATGATGAAAAGACAGGCCAATTGTCACTTGTTGCACTGGAAACAGAGAAGCAACCTTTCATCTCAGCTCAATATTGCAACTTGACTTGTTAAACTAGTATCAGTTCTGATGAGTGAAGGACTCAGGCACACATTTTTTTTTGCACCAACTGCACTTTGATCAAAAGATGTTTCTCTTCTGTCTACCTGACATTTGCTATAATTGGCCTTACCAATTTTCTTCACACTTCAGCTGTGCAGAATATGTAGCACATCAGTAGCAGGCTGTCTTCTTTTGATAACAGGCCTTTTTAATAAATCACTCATCCTTTCTATGATAATAAGCCATTCTGCTACACTTTCCTTCCCTACTTTTTATTTATTTTATACCCTTCTACATAGCTTTTAAAAGAACATGGCAGTGAATGTCCCAGACTTCCTCCAGAAGGATGCTTTGGAGTGAAGTCCTGTAGAACTAAAATAAAATAAATGAAGACACCCAAACCACATCAGAACTTACCTATAAGCAATAGAAGATTAGAATGAAGAGTTGTGTCAGGGGTGGAGGAGGCAATGAATTAAGCCAGAAAGTAAGTGCGGCAGCCAAAGAATGCAAACACAATGGAGGCAGAATCAAATTGTTTCACAGGAGGGAGTATATATATTACAATGTTTTCTGTCCAGGAAGCCCAATCCTGTATAAACAAATTCAGTAAGAACTGGGGGTTCTCCAAATCCTAATTCAAACCACAATAGTTTTCTAGTTGTCCAGAAGAGCTTTTTGTATTTGATTAATTATAAAAGATTGCTGATAAGGAACACTTATTTGTAGATTAAAACCAAGGTTGGCAGACTGACAATTTTGAATATATCTTAAATCTCTTGGGCACTTTGACAAGATCTGCGTGTGGCCCCATCCATTTTGCTTTGGCCATATTACATTACTTGAATCCCAGCCACCCGTGGAATAAAAATTCTGAGACACCACCCAGACTCAAATTCAGACCACAGAATGGGGAAGGTTCCCTATTCCTACCCTAGTTGATGTTACAAACTTTAGATTGGGTTACACACCATAAGCTGCAGCTGTAAAAAGAGTCAACAGTTACTAGTTTTGAGCCATTTGTTCCAAATACTATAAAAGCTGAGATGGCCAGCAAGATGGCCACTCTGAGCCATAATCTGTTACAAATACACATTGTGATCACATGATAATGGCAGCAACTTAATCTCTTTGTAGTGCAATTATGTTCTTCCCACTGATACAAACCTGAAACTTCACTGATGTGCTCAAAGAAAATAGTACTGTCACTGGAAGAAAATAATCCTGTCAGTTATATTATTATTTGTTTGAGGTATCTTTTCTTCTTCCGCCTGACAGACATAAAATATGAAGTATTTTGATCCTGAGTTCATTCATGACTGAAATATGCTTCCCCCTTCCTCTTCGAAGACATAATCCCTATGTAAACAAAAAACATCATAACAGAGACAGCTGAAGAACGATAGTTCTGGAAAACTGTCACTGCCAATATCCTTTGAATATGCTATGCAAAAGGAGTCCAACAGCATCACAAAGAACATAGTAATGTGAATCTTCAGCTGTCCTGATCATACATGATTCTTTTTAGATATGATTGCAGAAGCCAAGCATGGCTAGACCTGATCAGTATTTGGATAGAAATCACCAAGGAAAAGCACAGCTCTTCAGGCATAGATAGAACTAAAACAACAAAAAACTGTTGGATTTTTTCTCTAATGTGATGATCATTTGTGATGATCATCACACTAGAGAAAAAAAATCCATTTAAAATCCAGTTTCTGCCTCCTGCAGAATTTTGTGGTTTGTAGTTTAGGGAGGAGCCTTTAACAGCCTCACTAAACTACAAACCCCAGAATTCTGCAGGAGGTAGAAACTGGATTTAAAGTGGATTTTTTTTCTCTAGTGTGATGATCATCACAAATGATCATTACATTAGAGAAAAAAAATCCAACAGGTTTTTTGTTGTTGTTGTTTTAGTTCTATCTATGCCTGAAGAGCAGTGCTTTTCCTTGGTGATTTCTATCCAAATACTGATCAGGTGAGAAACTCAGGAGAGCTACAGATGGTCAGAAGTTAATTGAATAAATGGTGAAACTCAGCTTTCTATGTTCCCATGGTTTTAGAAAGGTTTTCTTCTCAAAACTTTCAAAAGTCAGCCAACCAAAGCTGATTCATATCAGTTCCCAAAAATCACTATATATTATATTCACCAGAGAAACCTGATCTTGAGCATAACAGTTGGATGCAATAGGGTTAATGCTGAACAGTTTTGTTAAATCTTTGTATTTTTTAACAATCTGGTAGGCTATCCGCATCTACTTGACATGAATTTAACTACCATGGCTTCATCCTATGGAATCCTGGAATTTGTAGTTTGTTGTGAAAACAGAGCTCTCTGACAGAGGAGAATAAATATCCACAGCATTGAGCCTTGACACTTAAGTGTAGTGCCAAACTGCTATAATTCTGTAGTATGGATCCAGTCATAGACAAAAGCATAAACAAAGAAGGCACCTTCTTCCTCTCCCCCTTCCAGTCCCCGTCTCCAACCGCTCTTTCTGGTTTTAACAGTAGTGTCACTGCAGCAATCATCCTTTGTCAGGGGGACCATCACTTCATATCCTACAGCTGTGAAGAATGTTAAGGTGAATAATTAGACAAGGCCCCCTTGCAAGGCAGGCACTCTGCTGCTGTAGGAAAGAAGTGGTAAATGAAGCTCTCTACTATCCCAATTAAACAAATAATAATGATACTTCATTCAAGCCTTACTACTCTTGTTCAGACTAGAAATGTTAGCAGAATGAAGTTAAAATTACAAGCTACAAAAATATTAGACTTATTTGCTAAGGCTGGTTTGGAGTAACATAGTTGTAAAGCGATGCAACATAATTGGCACATAGATGCTGAAAAATCAGGAACTGGGTAATAGATTTTACATTTTCCCTCCCAAATAAATTAAAGAGCTAATTGAGTTATAAATATTAAAATGATTTAAATGATACTAAACCACAATGCATAACATCTTCAGTTTTTTTCTAAAAGAGCAGGGTTATGAAAGAAGGAGAGAGAGGAGTGTAAAACAAGAATGTATTAACTGCTCAAAACAATATATTGTTATACAATATATGTCGTATATATATTGTAGAGGGCATGAAATAATTAAAATGTGTAGTTTATTGCATTTTGAATGTTATCACACACAATGCAGGAAATGAAAACAAGACTCTATTGAAATATTTTTTCCTGCTCTTAACTGGAGGAACAGGACTGTGGTTTTGATGTAGGACAGCACTTTGAATGGCAACAGAGGGTCATAAGTCAATTTCATTGTAAATATAGAAATGCACATCACGGAAATTGCTTTCAGGAAATAACTCAACCTTTACAGTTACTATCCCTAAGTGCAATACTGTTTGTGTGTATGCTTTGTGTAACCTTGTGACTAATGGAAAGAAAATGAGCTGTAATATCCAGAATGTGTGACAAGCCCATGACAGAAAATGGTAGCCAATTATTGTGCGATTGGACCATGACTGGATGATGATTCAGCGGGTTGTGTACACATAAATATCAGTCTTTTTTTTCTTCAAATAAAGCTTTTTGAGATGCACCATGGAGACCATCCATCTTCCTGGTACTAAAAAAAAATATTTGAGATCTGAAGCAACAAGAGGGGATTGGAAGGATAGACAGGGGTTGTACATAGCAAGAAGTATTTCCCTTTTAATGATGCCACCCACAATCCCTCACTTACATTTCAATGCAGGGTTTGACCCACAAGTACAGACTGAGAAAATAAAAGAGATTACTGAACTATAATGAAAGGCAACATAAAGGGGGTGAGGTAGGAAATTGGGAGGGGGGGGGGTCATCTCACAAAAAATCACTTGGATGTTGTCAAACATTTTCCAAGGCCCATACAAGAAAATATTTTAACAGAGCTGATTTGGTGGTAGATCCTTTCAGAGCAGTGTATCATTTTTAACTTCAAAGTCCTGTTTCTTTTAAAAGAAGAAATATATGCTGCTTGTTACATCTCACCCAACATAGTATAATTATCATGCCTTTCTACTATGGATGTTACTAGTTCATGTTGTTGTTGTTTGTCTTCAAGTTGTTATTTGTCTTCAAGTTGTTTCCAAGCTGTGACTACCCTAAGGTAACCCCATCACAGGGTTTTCTTGGCCAGATTTTCAGATAGGTTGGCCCTCTGAGACTGAGAGTGTGTGACTTTCCCAAGGTCACTGTCATGACCAAGTAAAGTTTCAAACCTTGGTCTCCACAGCTGTAGTCCAATGCTCAGACCACTACACCACAATGCCTCCCTTCTAGTGTACTCACTATCTTTAAAACAAATATATCCACTTTTAATGGGGGTCATTTTTTCAGTCTGTTATGATAAGATTGTAACCAAAATGCTAACAGTAACTTTTCTCCCTCTGATTGAATTCAATAGTTAACATATAAGAATTGGGATAATCTCTCCTTAATGGTTCTGTGACTTTCTTTGAAGTGAATCTGATATTCTTGTTGTAGCAACATGATTAAATCTTGCTTGTCAAATAAATGTAATGAGTGATCATACTCTTCTAGTTATGACTGTGTGCTTTAAAATGGCCTGTCTCTCCACACTTGACCACCTTCCACTCCTCTTTTTTCTTTCTTCATTATTTTTCCTTTATAAAGAACAGGGTAACATAAGTGATATTTCCTTTATATCAGTTCTAAATCTCCTTGATCTTCCAACTCATACTTAAGAAAGCCACAAATGTTCAATAACATTAAAAAGATATTATCTGCTTTTGTAAGTGAGAAGATGCAATTGTAGGAATACTTAAGTATGCATGCAGACTTATAATTTACAATGACTGGCACGTTGAATCATATACAACTCCGCCACTGCTCCTTAAGAGGTTTGCTATTCTCAGATGTAACATAATTTATGAATGATAATAAAAAGGGTTTATAATATCTAAATGTGTTGCAATAGCAAAAATATAGTCTGGAAAGGTTTATTGAATCTTAAAGCAGGTTAATAAAAGCAATATATCCAGTTCATTTCCAGCTCTTTCATCCTCTGGCCACCAGCATCATTTCCATGTCAGGATTAGTGTTGGGGCATATTGTTAATCAGAGAAATTAATGTGAAACAATTATATATATGACATGGTTTGGTTTCTTCAGAATACTCGTAATTCGGAATAAAGTGAGAAAAGTTACCTTTTTAAAGCAATTTTGAAGTTATTTTAAAAACGGGAAGTCCCTTTGCCCTTTTTCAAAGCTTCCCTCACCATTTTTGATACGACTCAGGAAGTGAGTTGGAAGTGAGTCAGCAATCTGAGGCAAGCAGCTTCCCAGCATGCAAGCTTCTTGCCTCCCAGCCAATGAGGGGAGAAGTTTGGGGGAGGGGAGGGGTTTCGGCATGGCAGCCATTGTGCTATATAAAGGGCAGAACATGGCTCAAAGGCTCATTGTGAGCCCGGGAAGGGAAGTGAAAAGGGAAAAGGGAAAGCGAAAGAGAAAGAACAGGGAGGTTGTGAATGGAGGTTGGAAGAAGAGCAGGGCAACCAGAGAAGGGCTGTTGCCTGCCTTGCAACCGCTTGTGTGTTGTTGCTGTTGGGGTTTGGGATGGGCAGGTGACGCATGGGTAATATTGTGGTGTGTGGGTGCATGGCGTGGTGTGGCATGGGTGGAAGGAACAGCACAAACAAAGCACTCCAACTTTTGAAAAAGCTCCAGCATTGTAGCGTGGGTATTGGGTATGTGGGTGGAAGGAGCAGCAAGGAGAAACCAAAGCCCTCCAACTTTCGTAAAAGCCCTAGCATTGTAGCAGCTCTCTCTGGCCCCTGTGTTGTACATTGTCTCAATAGAACTAGATATCCCATCAATTCAAGCCACTCTCTGAACACTCTCCTTCTTAAAGTTGTGAAATCACCTTCCAAGACCCCCAAAAGACACTATCTGCTCTGTTTGTTTCATTGTTTGCTATCTGTTGCTTGCCAGAAAAGACATGACAAATCCCATACTTTCAAGTCTCTCCTTACCTAACTTGTGAAATCAGCTCACAAGGCCCCAAAAGCTTGCAGGGCTGGGCTGACTGTTTGTTATTTCATTTGTTTGCTGTGTGTTGCCTAAAAAGACACTACAAATCCCATACTTTCAAGCCTATACTTCCCTAACTTGTGAAATCAGCTTCCAAGACCCCAAGGTCTCTCTGTGCTCTGTTTGATTATTTCTTTGCTGTGCATTGCCACAAAAGACACTACAAATTTCATACATTGCACAATCGCGTCCACCATTAATGAAGCGATTCGGAAACGAACCACCAGCACCCCCTACATCCAAAATGAGTTTTGAACCATTTTTTTTAATCAACCAAGCCATATATATCCACACACTCAAGTATAACCCTATTTTTTCAACCTGTATTTTAGGCTGAAAAAGCTCCCCTCAGCTTATACTCGAAATAAGGTTATTTATTATTTCACTTTTTATTAGTATTATTTTTATTTTATTACATGTATTATTTTACTCTTTATTATTATTGGAAGGATACGTAAGCACATTTACATTGAAGAATGTTAGAATAATGATTTAATCAGATCTGGACATTCCTATCTTAAATTACAGTTTTATGCAAATATTCAAAATCATTTAATCTACTGCTGCCTCAATTAATGCAATTTTATTGCTATCTACTTTTATTTTGAAATTTACCAGTAGCTTCTGCATTTCCCACCCTTGGCTCATACTCAAGTCAATACGTTCCCAGTTTTTTGGGGGGTTTTTTTGGTGGTAATATTAGGTACCTTGGTTTATATTCGGGTCGGCTTATACTCGAATATATATGGGGGGTGTGTGCGTGTGCATATATATATATATATATATCCTGGACATGAAAAATCTGGGCTAGGGAACACCTCCCACCAAAGGTTTCATGTAGGCAGGAAGAAGCCAGGCTTTTAAGCTGCAAGGCTTTTTAAAAGTTATGAAGATAGACAATGTATGTGTATATGTATATGTATGTTTATATGAGTGTATAGGTGTGTGTGTTTATATGTGCATGTGTGTGCAGGCCTGGGCCTACTTGGTCCCTCCAGTCATTTTGGACTTCAGTTCCCATAATTCCTAACAGCCAGAACAGCATGGCTGTTAGGAATTGTGGGAGTTGAAGTCCAAAATGCCTGGAGGGCCCAAGTAGGCCCAGGCCTGGAGTATGAGATTTGTTACTGAACCCTGTGTCTCTTTCAAGGACTGCGCAGCCTCCTCCTGGTGTGGCTCCTCCTCCCTCCCTCCCTTCCCTTTCCCACTCGCCCTCCTTGCCTGGTTGATGCAAAAGGCTTGCTTGCTTCTTCTGTCCCGTCGTCCGTCCATCCGTCCATCTCCCCCCCCCCCCGCCCTCTCCTTCTCTCTCTCTCTCTCTCTCTCTGAGGAGGCTGCAAAGGCCGTTTTTAAGAGCAGCTTTGCCAGGCTGTTCTGGCTTCTTGGCTTGGCTCCCGAAGCAGGGATGGCCAGCTGCTTTGCTACGGATGGCTGTTTGTATCCCCTTCTCTCACAGGAGGGGGCGGGGCTTGGTTTTTGCCAATGCATGTCACGTATTTTTTATTTTTTAAGAATTTTTAAGCTATTTTCACGGTTTTGGGTTTTTTTAAATTGTCGGTCATACCTTGCATTATGAGACATTTGGAGGCCAAATTTGATGTCAGTTGGCCCCATAGTTTGTTTTTACTCACAATGCACAGAATCTTTTTATGTATTAAGATATATCCTAACAAAAGTTTAAAAATCAACCATGATCCCATATGAGTTATTCAAAGAAGACATATTTCTGTAGTCTGCCCAACTGCATCATAAATTCTGACATATTGAGCAGTAGGTTTTTTTTTTTAAGGAAAAGGGCTCAAAGAGATCATATTTTTATACAAGCCAAATAAATCTTACTTTAAGGAGTCTTTCTGTGATGGAAGCATGATCCCAGGAGGATCCTGTGCTTGTAATACATCACTCATAACCAATTTTATTCCAGAAGTTGTATATTCACTGGTATAAAAATTAGAAGAAAAGAGCAACTAACAGTTCTGCAATATTTTAGTAGCTGTTGCATCAAAGCTCGTGCAAGGTCTGTCAGTCACATAGGACTGTCTATATGGGATAGGCCACACAAATTTCCATCTCTAGTTTACAGTCTTCAGGAACTCTCACACTTTGATGACTACCTTCACATCTACCTTCTTTCCCAATTAGGCAAAATTCAATACCAATCAGAAGTAGCTCCCAGCAGAGTCTTTCTGGAATCACTTCTGATATGATCCCAACAGAGCATCCAGCCATATGATCACTAGAACTGATGTTGCCAGAATGCTTCTGCTGCAGAGCTGCCAGTGAAATGGCAATGGGTCTTTTGCTGTGTAACATTGGATCAAGCTGGATCCAGCCCAATCCATCTGTAACTGTCCAGGTGTCACTTCTACTGTGGAACCAGCTGTGCATCAGGTGGACTGCTTGCAATGTGGTTGCGGTGAATATATTTCCTTTGACACAAGTAGATAGAGGGCCAGTTTCTGATTCTTTGTAGAGTTTTGAATCTATCAACCACAGGAATCAAGTAGTTCCTTCTATTATTGCTATTTTCATTGCACTGGATATCTTAAAAATACACATTTCATATTGCCCAGCTAGCCAGCAACTGGATTCTGAGGTTTGCTCTTAAAATGAAGAAGATTTCTAAGCAGTCGTCATTTGATACAGAAGAAATCAGGGAGATCAATTTCAATTATATAAGTTTTTTAACACTGTCCCTTTCAAATAAGATAGGTGTTCTACTTTCCATTATTTCAACCTTATTGTGCTGTACAATGACACTGTGGAAATAACAGCAAAAGTGTGAGTTTCACTCAAGACTGCAAACATTCTCAGTATCATCAGCTGCGGAAACACCTATGTTAAACAATTCTGAACTTCTCTGCTGTGAAAATGACCAGTATTAGTGCTTGTCACCTTCGATTTCAGTGTTTTAAAATTTGTCATTGGCTGGTCACTTTGGCATTACATGAAAACTTGCTTAACTTCATAAGACATGATCAATGTCATTTTGGAACTACATGGCCCACTGGGACTAATAAGATGTTTTTCCATTATGTCAAGATTGGATGCAGAGTGAGCTGAGAAGATTATGATCAGACACAAGTGTGATGTGCATTTATTGCCATAATCTACAAGAAAGATAATTGATCTTCCAATATTCTTTATCATTTTGCTTTGTGTATATTATAATTTTTAAACCATCTTTGAATGATTAATAAAATAACTTCATGTATTGAATATTTACAATAAAAGAGAAGGATTAGGAATAAGATAAATAGAAATGGGATGAAATGAAAACAGTCATGCAGGACAGAGATTGGAGCAAAACCAGACTGTGGTATGAAAATTCTATGTGAATGTATCATTTTTGCCAACTTTCCTGGCTAGTGGTTTGTACTTTTTTGAAGGTGGAATAGAATGGTTGAGATAGTGTGCAGTCACTTTGAGAAACGACCATCTCCAGAACAGTATTTTGCATCTTCTATTGTTCCAAGTATTGTTATCTCACTTCAGCTTTTATTTAATTTATATTAAAATGAATGAGGACAACACAGACTAATTATGTTTCTCTAGCATGCTGCAACTCTTGCAAATCTTCAGGAATTAAGTACCATGACTGAAATGTCAGAAATTTTGCAGGGCTTGGAGAAGTGCTGACTTGTTAGGGCAAGACCACTGTTAGTTAGCTTGCTATTCTCAGAGATCTGTTGTTCTTTACTTCAATTTCTGGAAAAAAAATCATTAAAGGGGAATATCATGTAGTGTGTTGAAGTATTGATTATTAAGGAGCAAATCACTTTATCATATATGGAATTTTAATTATCATATCATACACATTAGTCTATGACTTAGATGAAGGAAGAGAGGTTACACATACCATATTTTCAGGTGACATCAAATGAGGAGGAATAGCTAATACCTTATTGATCTTATTCATTGCCTTCCTCTGCTTCCTTTGATCCAGTGGATAAGGGTAGAATTTAATCACTGTGCCCTTTCCAAAGCAAGAATAAGAGATTTTAGATAAAATGTTATTACAGTTGTTATCTTATTTGGCAATTTGACCTGCTAGTTAAATTGCAAAACACTAGTTCAAAATTTCAGATTATGGAATTTATTTTCATTTCTGAAATATAGATGCTCACTTTCATGAAACAAAGGTAATTTCCAAAACTTGGCTATTGTTCCATTGTGAATAGTTGCTCCATTCACACAATGGAGCAACAAAAATCAGATTATCCCAAATAGATTATTTCAGTCTGCTAATAAATATAGATTTATTCTCATTGGTCTCATTTTGGCTATTGGGTGAAATGTGGATGGCCCTAAAAGCTCACAAACATCTCATATTGAAAATGTTACAAACTTTTGCCTACTTTAACAGATGAATGCAACCGCCTATCAAAATATTTTACAGTTAGTACATTAAGGCTAATGGCACAATAGTTCTCCTAAATTGATATCTAAATTCCATGAGTCAGAAAATGTATACCTTCCAGAAATTTAGTATTGCAACTTCTAAAATTGGGACTCATGTGACTACTAAAGGACTGATAAAAAAGTACACCTGGAGACCCAAATGTTTCCCACCTATGCATGCTTGAGAACAGATTCCATGAAATGCAATAGGTTGGATCCATATTTAGGCATGTTCAATTGAGCTAGTGGGCATCAACTTTCTCTCTTCTCTTCATCACGCCAGTCCATCCAGCCTCTGAATATGCTGCATTTCCAGTTGGAGGGACGCTGAAAATGGAGCTAGGGTGAGGAAAATTTCTAAAAATCCAGCAGATATTCTTTCAAAGAAGGCAGATCATGTATTAATCTCTTCTGGCAACAACTACTAAATGCTGCTTAGATCATGCAACTACAAAAGATAAAAATATTCCTTTGCTGGCACTTATATTTTCCAAATTGTGCACTGAATGGAAGGGGTGCTCTCTCAGCTCTGTTTTTGCAAGCTGTGCTTTTAATAACACTTGAAACTTTTAATCCAAAACAAGCTTTCCAGGCTTTCTTTTGAGCACAATACAATAGCTACTGTAAGAATTATGCAACCGAGGGGTGGGGGGAGAGAAAGATGATGTATTTGCAGAATGGCAGATTTGCAGGGAACGTGATCTGGCCTATGTGTGGTTCTCTTCTCCAGGAGCAGGAAGAAGGGGTGGTAATGTATGCATGATGAATGAATGAATGTTTATATGTGTTTGAATGTTGAATAAAATGTAATATCCCCTTTGTTTGTGTAACCAATATAGTTATTATAAACCCAGTTCTGTAGTATGTGTGTCTACTTCTTTCTCTGAAAGTGCCTAATGCAACCTATCTCACTGAAAATATAATAAAAGAACCTTTTCAATACTTAAAAAGTATTTTTGACTGTATAATCCACCACAGACACTGAAATCCTCTGAAGAATATTTACTTCAGCCAGCCAGAACCTGACTGGAGACTGTCACCCATAGAATCTTTACATCGGCCACCCCCAAAAGAATCTTGAAATGACCTGTCAGAAGAGATTAAATAGCTAAACAAAGTTTTAAAATTTAAAATACAGTTAAAGACCTATCTCTTCTGGCAGGTCTACACAAATATTGTTGAACTATGAATTTAGCTTTACATTTTATTAATATTGTTAATCTTTGTTCTATGTATTTTAATACATGCATTTTAATAGTATTGTGTTTTATCTGTGTGTCTTAACTATGTTATACCCTGCCTCAATCCATGATGAGAGACAGGTAACAAATACAATTTATTGCATGTGTGGGGTGTGTTTCCACTATCCAGAAAAACACAGGACACAAAGAACTACGAAGATAAACTTTTGGGGATAACAAATGCCACAAGTTGTTTATTGATTATAGCTGATAGAGCAGGGTTGACAGTCACACATGGATCCGGGACATCAGCCAGTCTGAGTACTGAACAAATAGCAAGAACTCCACATGAACAGGTAGAAGTCGACACATCAGATTGTATTGCACAGCAATGAAAATGGATCTGGGGCCATGCCAACCACCAAAGAGGTGACCCTCACAAAGGAAGGGGACACCTGCTACCAACCCTACCATCAGCTACAACCAATGATGGATAAAGAAGACACCATCCAAAAGGTGAAATTATAGTTATGTTGCCCTCTGAAGCAGGTGGTACCTGTGGGCAAGTCCCATGTGAGATGCCCCAGTGGCTCATGTTCCCTGCAGTCCAAGACTTTGTTCTCAATCATTTGCTCCCATTACAGGGGACTGGCACTTCTTTGTGCTCACCCCGCTGTCTCCCAGATGTGCTGTCCCTGGTCTGCCACCACTGTGGTTTTTCATTAGCCCAGCCCTGTAATCCTGCTATTTTCTAGACAAAGAGTTATAGGTATGCAAAGAGCATTAAGGTATCTCAAGCATCTGGTTGGGGGCATATATAGACACAGCACAAGCTTTTGACTTCCTCCGTCTGATCAAATCTTCCAAAACTATGATTAGGTTCACCATACGATCACTGTAAGCTGGAAACTACTTGAAGGCATATAATAACAACTGTAGTTAAGACTCACAACTGAGTGTAGTTTCCTGCTTTGACTGAAGTGTTTTGAGTATTTTTCAACACACTGCAGCCACCAGTTCCAGAATTGCTACACAAAGCACATCTGCACAAGTATACAAATCCTATCTGAGAAGAAACTGAAATGAATGAGAAATGGAATAATGTAATAATGCAAAGTATGCAATGCCCTAAATGAAGTAATCAGTCTGAAGAAAACTGGCATGGCAATGAGAGAGGTTCATTGCTGTAAGCATCATACCTTTCAATCACCAGAATTCAGAGCAGGTTTTCCACCTTTAAGAAAATAATAACCTTGGTGAGCCAGCTCACCAAGATAAATCTTTAAAAAAAATGAATAAAACCACCAAAGTCAGTAATTTGTCATTCTACTATGCAAATCATAACTGTTGTAAAACTGGGACCCTCAAACTTTTAAACATGAGGGCTAATTCATGGTCCCTCCAACTTTTTTGGGGGGGAGGGGACGACTATAGTTTGAAAAAAAATGAAGCCCTGTGCATATTGAACATACCTTATTTGTAGTGCAAAAAACCATGAAAGTACAATAGAATATTTAAAATGTATAACACAGCAGCCAAGCACCGATTCAGGACCTGCACAGCCTCCTTAGTGACAGGTGGGAAGGAGTGACAGAGCTGAACATCATCCGCATACAGATGACATCTGACCCCAAAACTCCGAATGATCTGTCCCAGTAGCTTCATGTAAATGTTAAACAACATGGGGTACAGTACTGATCCCTGTGGGAACCCACAAGTCAATGGTTGTGAGGACAAGCAGGTATCCCCCAGCATCACCTTCTGGGACCATCCCTCAAGGAAGGACCAGAGCCACTGCAGAACAGTACCACCAAGTCCCATGTCCCTGAGACGTCCCAAAAGGATACTGTGATCGACAGTATCAAAGGCCGCTGAGAGGTCTAGCAGAACCAACAGGGACACATTCCTCCTGTCTAGTTCCTGGAAAAGATCATCTACTAAGGCAACCAAGGCTGTTTCAGTACCATGTCCCAGCCTAAAGCCAGACTGTGTCAGATCCAAATAATCAGTGTCTACCAAGAATCCCTGAAGCTGTGAGGCGACCGCACGTTCCAAGACTTTGCCCAAGAAGGGGAGATTGGAAACTGGCTGAAAGTTTTTCAAATGGGTGGGGTCCAGTGATGGTTATTTCAACAGCGATTTTATAACAGCCTCTTTTGGGCTCAATGGAAATTTGCCCTCCTGTAAGGAAGCATTGACCACCACCTTCACCCACCCTGCCAAATCCCCTCTGGCTTCCTTTATCAGCCAGGATAGGCAGGGGTCTAGGATGCATGTGGTCGCTCTCACCTCTTCAAGAATCTTGTCCACATCCTCGAGCTGTACAGATTGAAATGAATCCATTAAAACTGGACAAGCAGGTGCTTGTGTTACATCCTCAGAGACTGCCGCTAATATGGGGTCAAACCCAGAGCAGATCAAAGCAATTTTGTCTGTGAAGAACCGAGCAAATGCTTCACAGCGGGCTGTCGAGTTGTCAGGGTTTCCATCTCGGGTGACAGGATTTAACAGACCTCTGACTACTCGGAACAGCTTCTCCAGACGGTTCTTTGCAGATGCAATATTGGTTGCATAGAAAGATTTCTTTGTAGCCTCTATTGCCACTCAGTATGCCTTAGATAGGCATTTCGCTGTGTTCGATTTGATTCGTTTGGCTTTTTCCGCTACACACGCTCTAGTGTCCTCTTCATTCGCTTCATCGCTGCCAGATCTTCGTTGAACCAAGGAGATAGTTTAGCTCGGCTACTCGAGAGGGGACGTTCTGGAGCGATTGTGTCTATTGCCCTAGTCATTTCCCTATTCCAGTGAGTAACCAGAGCATCAACAGAATCACCAACCAAGGAGACAGAGAAATCCCCAAGAGCCATCAGGAATCCATTCGGATCCATAAGTCAGAAAATCTTCCTATGGTTTTGGATTCTTAGCCTTGCATATTGTTTGTGGAAAATGTCCCCATCTAGTTTTCCTGAGATCTCTCCTTTTAAAACTCCAATAAATTTTCCCTGATTTTGTGAAGGCTGGAATAGATTTTGTGAGGAAGAGGAAGCAGGGCAGCTTATTCCAAGCAGCCCAGTTGTGCATAGCCAAGTCTGAATTCAATCCTGCAGTACCAAATACCAAACTATTTTTAAGTATGTTATGAAAAACAGAATTTGTCTATGCAATATATTTTCTGTGCTAAGAAAATACTTTTCAAAGCCTTTTCAGGCTACCTCTTCACTGAAGAAGCAAACATGTAGCTTAAGTAGCAATGAGATGCAGGCTCTTTGGTTTGTATTGTTACACCTTGCAGCTCCCCATCATTATATTGCAAGTGCTGCTTCTCTACTCCACTTGTGTATTAAAAGCAGAGGGAAAGGGGAGTCTATAGTGAGACTGTCAAACATCCAGATCTCACAGGGAAGAAAGCCACACAAGTACAGAGACAGCTATGTCAGTTATCATTACGTATAATGCAAATATTCTCAGTGTGAATTTGTGCAGGTGCATGTGTACACATATTGATGAATATAATGTGTGAAGGAGCATAATTATTACAGGAATATGACAGAAATAATAAGGTTGACAAGATGGAAATGCCAGCAAAAATAAATAAATTAAATTGTCTCTGTCAGGCAAAATCTTTTGCAGACACAACCCCCCTCCCCTCTGTTCTGTGTGAGGTGAAATGCAAGTTGTTACACAATCACATCTGCACCTCAGACCAAAGGGACTCAGCTCAGAAAAGGTTGGATTTTTGTGTCAGTGCTCATTTAATCCTCAGTGGTTCTGCACTCATTCTTGAAGGGCAAAAAGGAAAAAAAAGTGAGACGTTTTATCTCTTCCTATTTCCAGGAGATAGAGAATGTTAAGAGATTGAGAATTCATGAAGGGTTTTGGAGGCACTTCTCAAATATATGATTTTAGTAGACAAACAGCAGTAACACTTTCAGTCTGATCCTAACCCCTGCTGTAGCTGTTATGGCACCGGTTGAAGCTTATGCTCCAGCAGCTGCAATAGCATATTGAGCAAGCAAGAAAAGCTCTTACAACACCTCAATCGACCCTTTACTATACATGACATTATTTATGCAGGTTGGCATTTATATAAGGTGGTCAGGGCTACTCCTACAACCCTTTGAATGCTAGTTGAGAAGTTGTGGTAAAAATCCTGTTTCAGAGGAGCTTAGGGTAATAAATATTTTATTTATTTTACTTGGTTCCCTCTTCATCTATTTTACAGCAAGAAGGGATTGGCCTCTCCATATTACAGAGCAAAGTAACTACCCCAGTTGATAATGGTGACAATGGAAACCTCTTAATAATTTCTCCTAAGCCTACCTCCTCCAGATGGTTTTACCCTTAAACTAGGTTATCTTTCCAGTTTATTTATTTATTTATCGTGTCATCAGCAACCATACCATTGTGTTACAATTCTAACAGAACAAAACAAACACAGAGATTAAAAAGAAAAAGAAAAAAAACCACACAGATTTTGCAAACTTGGTAGTTGGTTAAATGTCCTTTGACCAGTAGCTGGCCACTTGGAGTGCCTCTGGTGTTGCCGCAAGAAGGTCCTCCATTGTGCATGTGGCAGGGCTCAGGTTGCATTGCAGCAGGTGGTCAGTGGTTTGTTCTTCTCTGCACTCGCATGCCGAGGATTCCACCCTGTAGCCCCATTTCTTAAGATTGGCTCTGCATCTCGTGGTGCCAAAGCGCAGTCTGTTCAGCGCCTTTCAAGTCGCCCAGTCTTCTGTGTGCCCAGGGGGGAGTCTCTCATCTGGTATCACCCATGGATTGAGGTGCTGGGTTTGGGCCTGCCACTTTTGGGCTCTCGCTTGCTGGGGTGGTCCAGCGAGTGTCTCTGTAGATCTAAGAAAACTATGTCTTGATTTAAGTCGTTGACGTGCTGGCTGATACTCAAACAGGGGATGAGCTGGAGATGTCTCTGCCTTGGTCCTTTCACTATTGGCTGCTACTTCCCGGTGGATGTCAGGTGGTGCAATACCGGCTAAGCAGTGTAATTTCTCCAGTGGTGTAGGGCGCAGACACCCCGTGATAATGCGGCATGTCTCATTAAGAGCCACATCTACTGTTTTAGTGTGGTGAGATGTGTTCCACACTGGGCATGCCTACTCAGCAGCAGAGTAGCATAGCGCAAGGGCAGATGTCTTCACTGTGTCTGGTTGTGATCCCCAGGTTGTGCCAGTCAGCTTCATATGATGTTGTTTCTAGCGCCCACTTTTTTGCTTGATGTTCAGGCAGTGCTTCTTGTAGGTCAGAGCACGGTCCAAAGTGACTCCCAGGTATTTGGGTGCGCTGCAATGCTCCAGTGGGATTCCTTCCCAGGTAATCCTCAGAGCTCGGGATGCTTGTCTGTTCTTAAGGTGAAAGGCACATGTCTGTGTTTTAGATGGATTAGGGATCAGTTGGTTTTCCCTGTAATAGGCAGTAAGAGCACCTAGAGCTTCGGAGAGCTTCTTTTCAACCACCTCAAAGCTTCCTGCTTGAGTGGTAATGGCACGATCATCAGCGTAGATGAAACTCTCTGTCCCTTCTGGCAGTGGCTGGTCATTTGTGTACATGTTGAACATGGATGGAGCGAGCACGCTCCCCTGAGGCAGGCCGTTCTTCTGTTTCCGTCATCTGCTTCTCTGGCCCTGGAACTCAACAAAGAGGGGACATGAGAGAAGCCTCCTCGCAGGATTGCAAGACATCCAGGCGTCCCCTGGGCAACGTCTTCGTAGACGGCCGATTCTCTCGATCCAGAAGAAACCAGAGACGACTTGCAGCATAGCACCATCTCTAATGGTATTCCGCAAAAAGGTGAAGACCTGGCTGTTTGAGCAGGAGTTTGAATAATTAGTGAAATGATTGGTTAATGAACACTGCAATGGAACAATGGATGACGAATCTGGAACATGTTTTTGATGACGAGACGACAGTGAATGGGTATTTTAGTAACTGTTTATTAATTGTGTAATGTGTTAGGTTGTTAACTGTTTCTATACTGTAGCATTGAATTTTTGCTGTTCGTATTTGTTGTGAACTGCTGTGAGTCGCCTTCGGGCTGAGAACAGCGGTATATAAGTAAGGTAAATAAATAATAAATAATAAATAAATAAATTAAATAGATTAATTTGCCAGTCCATTTTATTGAAGGCGGAGTGCCACTGATACCGAAATTCAGCCAACCTCTTAAGTGTGCAGTGTGGTTTTGCCTGCTACTTTTAAACCCAGATCAATATGCAGATTGGGTTCGAAGTCAACGGGAACATATGTCTGATACAGTGATCCATGGAGGTCAATTTTTTGATAATACCATCTTGTCTTTTGCTTAAAGCAAAAGGAAAAAGAAAAAAGGATTGGACCCAACCTGAGAAGGTGTTATCCCTAACTGCAAGGTGTGGTCCTTACTGAGTTTTGGCCAGATAAGATCACTGAGTGAAGACCACAGATGTTTATTTTAGCTGCAGTGAAAAGGTGCAAAGAGTTGCGAGATCATAAAGGAAACACCCTGGTCAAAGACAAAAGACTAATCCTTAATACATTTTGATGGGATGAACCAATGGTTAAGCTATTCAGTCAGAAATGGAAAAGAAAAGCACATGACAGTATATTTTGGGAAATGGTAGATTTGCATGAAGCCCAAAGGGTGGATTGATGACCAATCAGATAGGATAGGATAGACACAGCCCCAGTCTATTTCCTCAGGCGAATAAAGTGTCTAGGAACAGACCTTTATAGGCAGACTGTATATGAGAATACTCATTGTATTGCCAAACTTGTAGATATAGTAACAAGGTGAACTGCCTACAAAGCTTATGCTGCCAACTTCATTCTCTCAAACTCTAAGATGCTACAAAATCCCATTGGAAAACTGTACTATGACATCTTGGCATGATCCAGCTTCCTCATGTATGTAATTATAACTAGTCCATCAATCTCTTCTTCCTTGCTTTTGTTATCTTGGCATTTTGATTGTGTTGCAATCACTACAACTAACACATCAAGGGGCATAGCTTATTTATTACACTCAGCACCATAACAGAAGGAAACTTTGTGATCACAATGACTCTCCCTGTAAAAGGCTCTAGGATTTTTGCCAAGTTCATTCCAAAAGATGCTCTTTTATCCGATTTTAAGACCCAAAAGGAACTCTCTCCATATATATATATATATATATATATATATATATATATATATATATATATATATTAAAGACAGTGAGTTGATATTAGCTGTCTGACATCAATGCATAGCTCATATCTATTCTTCAAATCCTTTTTTTCTTTTTTTCTTTTGTAGCATATTAAAACTAATATGCTATGCTTGGAGATTTAAAAAATAATATTTTTGTAGGACTACATACACTAACATCCTGTTAATTAACCCCATCTGCTATTATTACTGTCAAAGCTGTAGCAATCTGTTCACTAGAGATTCAACTACTGATCAACACATTTCCTTTAGTTAAAAGAATCTAAAACATTTTGTTCTTTAACAACCTCTGTCCGGTGTTCTTTCAGTTTCCCTAGCTTAAAATAGCCTATCGCAGAATTTCATTTTCACTATTTTAAGAACTAAACACATGTTGTTGCTCTTATTATTATTATTATTTTTACAGATCAGATATTTTATAAATAGCCGCAGCCAGTGTTTCTTAGCATATTTCCATTTGTTTCATTTGCCTTTTGTTGTCCTTTGTTCTTCATAGTACAAAAATAAAAGAATAAAAACTTTCATCTGATGCTTGCCTATGGAATTTGTGATTTAACAAACAAAGTGTAATTTCTTCATCGAAATTCACCCATCAATAATCAGAAAAGAAGTATTTTCCTAAGGTGCTAATCCTATGATATAGAGTGCCATGTGATTAGCTTTTCATGATTTTATGCTATGGTTGTGTAATGTTTAACCTACTAGAACCAGGGATGTTATGATAAGTGAATATGAGAAAATTCATGTGCTGCTCCTCCACTTAGGAACATAGGAACCTGCTTTATTTTGAGTCACACCTGTGGTCCATCTATCCTGGTATTGCCAGATAAGGGGGTTTTCAAGGTGGGTGTTGATGTTCATCTAAAGGTGGCTAACATAGGACAAGGCCTCTGCTCCAATGCTGCAACATGAAAATAGTGTGGGAAAGGAGGGAATCCATCCAAATGTAATACTTTCCACTCATACATAACCCCAAGTATGGTGAAATGGATGAAACCATGCTGTAAATAAACATAAATGGGTGGCAGGTGGTTTCTGGAAAAAAAATCCAAATACTACATAAGGACAGAGACTGCAACTGCAGAGCTTAACTTATGTTTCACTGCCTCCTCCTTGCCTGGCTTCTCCAAGTTAGGGGGGGATAAACAGCCAATTGTCTACTTTCCCCCATAAGGGCCCTCCATTTCTAAGTTGTGGGATGGCGTTCTTTTTTAAACATGTCTGGAAATACACCCTAGTTATAAAAAGAGTAGGATATAGTGACCCTTGCTATTTCTAAAGTGGGTTCCACAGAAACATATTTATTGAGCTACAGAGATGAAGATTTAACACATTACACCAATACAGAAAGATATTAAGGATCAAAATGCATTAAGGTATTCTGAGAATGAACTGAGCTCTGGATAAAATGGAAACCAAAGGCTGTATCACATCTTACACATATGAAAAAGAATGAGAGAGGGGATTTCTTTTCTTTGCAAATCATAAGGGTCAATCAATTTTCCATTCCATACCAAAAAGGTCTCTATTTTTATAGGCATGCATTCTGCTCCCAAAGTTGCAGTGTACATTAAATTCTATAGTGGCTGAAGACTTTTAAGTTGTTTGTTGTGAGTTTTTCTGATGTTAACAATGACTGCTTATGTTATGGAGTTTTTATTATATGTGCCTCCATACTTTGTGGTTTTTTTTTAATAAAGTTCAAAATGAGATAATAAATATATATCGGGGGGGGGGGGGACTGAAAGGAAAAATGGGGACCCACTTGTATATGTTTCCTTTAAAATGTTCTTTCTATTTCACTCTTTTCCTGAACTTTATAAAATGTCTTCACAAAATAAAGTTCACCCTAAGATCATCGAGGGAGGCCCTTCTCTCGCTTCCACCTCCATCTCAGGCATGTTTGGTGGGGATGAGGGAGAGGGTCTTCTTGATGGTGGCCCCCCAGCTCTGGAACTCTCTTCCTATGGAGATCAGACTGGCACCTACCCTGTCCGCCTTCTGCAAGAATCTAAAAACATGGATGTTCCGCTGTGCCTTTGACTAGGCAGTTTCAAAGAATTGGCCCAATGTTACCTAAGTTCCAGCACTTTAGCATGACCCTCCACTCTACAATCCTGACATTAATGCCCATGAACATTATCCTGCCAGCCCTGCCTTCTGAATTTTGCACTTTCCCTTAGCTCTATCTAGTAATTTGCACAAACCCAGTGTCCTCTGAACTCAGCGCTTTTATTGTTCTGTATGGTACTGATTTTTGATGTTATGTTTTATTGTGATATGTTCTTTATTTGGTTTTGTTTTGATGCTATCTTATTGTGTTATGTTTTTAACTTTGTGCTCTCTGGGCTTGTCCCTTTGTAAGCCGCCGAAGTCCCTTAGGGGTATAAAAATAAAGTTGTTGTTGTTGTTGTTATTATATTAACATAAATAAATAATCAGAACAATGCATAGAGGAGATCAGTTGAAAGAACAGCAAGTGGAATCCTATCTCTCAGTTACTGTCATACACACATACACCATCTATATTTATATAAAGGCTCTGTGCATAATGAGTACCTTAAAAACAAAAGAACCAATGAACGAAATCACACCAAATTTGGCAACAAAACATCTCACAACACAAGGAGTGATCATCACTTAAAAATATGATTTTGTCATTTGGGAGTTGTAGTTGCTGGGATTTATAGTTCACCTATAATCAAAGAGCATTCTGAACTCCACCAACAACGGAATTGAACCAAACTTGGCACACAGGACTCCCCTGACCAACAGAAAACACTAGAAGGGTTTGGTGGGCATTGACCTTGAGTTTTGGAGTTGTAGTTCACCTCCATGCAGAGAACACTGTGGACTCAAACAATGTTGGATCTGGACCAACCTTGACAGGAATTCTCAATATGTCCAAATGTGAACACACAAGGAGTCTGGGGGAAATAGACCTTGACATTTGGGAGTTGTACTTACTAGGATGTATAGTTCACCTACAATCAAAGAGCATTCCAAACCCCACCAATGATGGAATTGGGCCAAACATCCCACACAGAACCCCCATGACCAACAGAAAACACTATTTTTTTCTGGTAATCTTTGGTGATCCTTCTGATACCCCCCTGGTGACCCCCCTCTCCCGGGGTCTTGACTTCTCAGGTTGAGAAATGCTGCCTTAAGGCCATCCAGTCCAATTCCCTTCACCAGGGCAAGAAAAAATAATCAAAGCCCTCCTGACAAAGGGCCATCCAGCCATTCACACACATATATGTGTAAGGAAGCTATTGAAACTAGGTATATGTATTTGAACTGTTTAACTATTTGTTTGGTAACAGTAGCTGAAAGCTAGAAATAACTGGTTGTATCCATTGTGGCGTTGCTAAGGAGACCAGGCATAGAAGAGTGGAAAGTAGGCAGAGCCTAGCAAGAGAAATCCATCTGCGTTTTAAAAAGAAGCAGTTAGTTAGGTTTTAGGTTCCGAGGAGTGAGGAGTTAGGTTTTAGGTTCAGAGGAGTGAGGAGTTAGGTTTTAGGTTTAGAGGAGTGAGGAGTTAGGGTTTGGGTTCCGAGGAGTGAGGAGTTAGGGTTTAGGTTTAGAGGAGTTGGTAGAGGAAAGGATTAGGAGGTTGTAGCTGAAAGAGAGTAAATTGTGAAGCAAAGTTTTGAGGCTTTGGAAAGCCAGATTAAGCTACTGGAAGTTTCTTAGCCTAGAGAGGCTGATAAGGGAAACAAAGCCAGTATTCCTTTAGTCTAAGGAAAGGCTAAAGAATAATCTTATTAAGTATCTGATCAAGGGAGGATCAGATAAGTGAGACATCCCTGTATTGAAACTTTGTTTTGTAATAAGTGCTTCACCTCAGGAAGATACTGTGTAACCTGAAAGAGTGTAACATTCAACTAACCAAGCATTGTTCTAAGTTCTATAACAAAAGTTACGTCTTGCAACCACACGCTGTGTACTTAATAAAATTGTTAACTTTTATTTGAAGATTGCCTCAGCTCCATCTATTCTGTGTCCAAAGTGCCATTTCTCACAATATTACAACTTACCTCACATGGTGGCAGAAACGTAGGGAAAAGTAACCAAATAAAACTACATTCTTCTCTCCAGTCACGCTACAGTATATACAGTGTAATTACTACTAAGTTATTACTTTCTTAATAAAGGAGGAGGTGCAATTGAACAGCCTCCCTTCCAACTTGATGGTAAATTTGGTTCCTAGTCGGCAACCTCCATTGCAAATCGGCCAGTTCTTTTTAAAATTGGGAACTGGGGTAAAATCTCCTGAATACTGGTTCCTATCAAATTGGTGGCAACAATAAATTATCCCTCAGCTCCCTTGCTTCTTTTCAATATGTATATGAGAGATGCAGTATCAAAGATTTGAAAGGGACCCCTAAAGAAGAACAATGATATATTGCATGTTCCAGATTAGGCAAACCAGACAATCTCCACATCAACACTGACAAAGAAACACCAAGAAATACTGTTTTCCCACAAGCATGAAGACCTTACATATATTAGAAACCAACACTTTCTCATTACTTTTTTTCCCAGATCACCAGACTGGGTCACATAAACGCATGGCAGTGAACCACTAGTTGCTTAATAAAACCTGCATCCTAACCCGTCCTTCACACATCCTATCAACATATAGTAATCTAAATTTCCAATCCAAACTTAATTTTGTTCTTCTGGAGGAAAGAAGAATTGGCTCTGCTTGGGAACAGAGTTAAAAAAAAAATAAACCTCATCACTCAAAAGCAGCCAGTTTCCAAACCAAAGCCTACAGTTTCCAAAGCTACAAATTCTAGACCATGAACTGAGTTCATCAGTGCTTTCTCTATGCTTGAAAGTATGTCCTCCATGCATGTGTATAAGTTAAATATTACATGCATATTTATTCAATACACCTGCTCAAAACATTCTCACGTTGTTAAAGCTTTCCAGATGTCATTATGTACCTGAATTAGAGATTGATAAAAGCTGCTTGTGAGCATTTGGAAGTTGAAGGAAGGAGAGATAAAAATAATAACACATAGCTGTATTGATAATCTGTATAGGCAGCTTTGATATGCAGCGCAATGTGGGAGCAATTGTTATAATTAGGAACGGGTCCAGCACCACACTTTAAAGTGTTGGTCCTTTTGGGTGAAGACGCACCATTTTGTTGCAATTTCACATTGCAAATTATTTGGACCCAACATTTGTAATGTCTCTCACACCCATAGATATAAACTTTTCTATGTTTTTCACAAAAATCAAGATGTAGATAATTCAAATTCCGAAGGACACGTCGGAAAACAAGTGGAGAAGTGAAATCACAATGTTAGACCATCTTCCAACTCTCTTATTCTTTTACAAGATAGCATTATTCTGAGCACTTGGAGCCACATGTATTTCGGGACGTGAAAATCTATAAGAAAACACAGATTTCAAACTTGGGCTTCAAGTTTCTAAACTCAATTATAACTTCTATGTAAGAAGCTCCAGAAGTTTTGAAGCACATCAAAGAACTAAATCTGGGATATATATCTGAGCCCAAAGTTTCAGGAATCAATCTGTCATTAATAACAATAGAAAATGTTATTTGAAGCTCCTCTGGGATTTGGCTTCCTGCTGGACAGCTCCTAACACTACCAGTGAAGAGGCCTTGCAAAGTTATTCTTATAGTCCTTAACAGTTTTTTTTTTGTAGAGATGGAGGGGGTGGGAGATAGAAGAATTGGGAAAAGATTGAAGAAGAAATATGGTTACAATCAGTTGACAGATTTTAAGGACAGGGATGATATTTATTTGGTTACATTTTGTATGAATTAATCAAAACTGAACTTCTCAAATATGCTAACTTTCCAAGTTTTCTGATTCAGTTATTCAAAGATAACACATATGTTTAGAGAGAAATTCGTACTTTTTTTCTAAAAGAGTATAGTCTAAGAAATTATTTTTAAAAGTATAAATGTCAATGAAATTAGCTTTTCAGATATACTTCTAAAATGAATGCTAACCAAGGCAGAAATAAGACAAAACTGTATTTGAAACTTATGCTTAAACAATTCAAATGTTCTGAAAATAGAGAGACAGTCAATCCTTAAGCATCATTTAGAAGCAAACAAAGTGGTTTTCCTTTTACTTCTCAATCGTATCTAGAAATCATACTCTTGGTGGTGATTTAACTCATTTAAGATTTTTTTCTATTAAGCAGCTCAACTGATGTTCATATTAAGGCTTAAACTTTCTTCATTAAAGAGCAATGGGGTAATTCTTCAGAAATATGCATGCTGGACACACAACAAAATACAAAATTCAACCAAGAAGTGGTACTGTCATTGGCCAACTAAAATGCAGAAAGTTCATTGTGTAAGATTACAATGCCACACTGGCTTCTTCATCAGGCAAACGTGTTGAAAATAATACAGGGAAAAGGGTGATGATGTTAAAGTCACAGGCCTAAATTTTATCTCAAATGTTGCTTCTATTAATGCTTTAAATGGTCTGGAGGGACCCTGATGCAGGTAGATGCCTCTCCCCTTTTTGGCTATGTGGGCACCATAGACAATGGATAATTAAAACAGTTAATAAAATGTCATATCCACTAGCATCAGAAAAGTGACTTCACAATTATTCTTGTGCTATGTGAAGCTAACTATCCTTTCCTTAGGCAAAGAACACTGAATCTCTAGAGCACCTCCATACTTTAGATCTGGGAAAATCTTTAGGTGCTGTATAGGTAAAATTTGCAAATTGTAGCCCTATGAAAGGGGATAGGGAAAAGGCAGAGCTGCTGAACATCTTCTTTGCCCTTGTCTTCTCCCAAAATGTGATCGGTATTCAACTTGAGCAATACTGAATGGATGAAGTAATAAGGAATATGCAACCCAAAATAGGTAAAGAAGTAGTCCAGGCATACCTGGCAACCCTAAATGAATTCAAATCTCCAAGGTCAGATGAACTACATTGAAGAGTATTGAAGAAACTAGCAGAAGTCATTTCAGAACCACTGGCAATGACCTTTGAGAATTCTTAGAAAACAAGATAAGTCCCAGTAGACTGGAAAAGGGCAAGTGTTTCCCCTATATTCAAGAAGGGAAAAAATGCGGACCCAAACAATTACCATCAATAGTAGGAAAGATTTTGGAGAAGGTCATTAAGAAGGCAGCCTGTAATCACTTCAAAAAGAATGCTGTGATCATCAATGGACAGGCTCCGACAAAGTCTTGGGATGCTGAAATGGATTGGATTTGGCTAAATGGTTGTTAATAATGTTTTTAAAATTGATTTTAACTTAATGGTTTTATTTAATGTGTAATGTTGTGATATATTGTCTATGTATTCTATATGTGTTGGCATTGAATTGTTGCCATTGTAAGTGCCTTGAGTCCTCCTTTGAGGGTTGAGAAGATTTCTCAAAAACAAGTCATACCAGACTGATCTTCTCTCTCTCTCTCTCTCTCTCTCTCTCTCTCTCTCTTTTGATAGGGTTACAAGCTTGGTATATGCAGCGTAAGCTGTGGTTGTAGCATATCTTGATTTCAGTGTGACAAAGACTTCTTGCAAACAAACTAGTAAAATGTGGGTTAGTTAGTTAATACTAATTTTAGGTAAATTTGCAATTGGTTAAGTAACTGAACCCAAAGGGGGCTAACCAATGGTTCATCTTCATCCTGAGAAAAAGTGATTAGTGGGATGACGCAGGGTTCAACATCTTTATTAATGATTTAGATGAAGGTTTAGGGGGCATGCTAGCAGATGACACCAAGTTTGGAGGGACAACTAATAGTCCAGAATACAGGATCAGAATTCAAAATGACCCCAACAGATTAGAGATGAATTTCAACAGGGAGAAGTGTAGGATACTTCGCTTAGGCAGAAAAAAAGGAAATGCACAGATACAGAATGCATGTTCTTGGAGTCTTAGTGGACAAAAAAAATGAACATGAGCCAACATGTGATGCAGCAGCTTAAAAACCAATGGGATTTTGGACTGCATCAAAAAGGTTATAGTGTCTAGATTGAGGGATGTACTGGTGCCTCTCTATTCTGATTTGGTTAGACGTCACTGGGAATATTATATCCAATTTTGGGTACTACAATTGAAGAAGGACATTGACAAGCTGGAATGTGTCCAGAGGAGAACGACTAAAATGATCAAAAGTCTGGAGACCATACCCTATGAGGAGTGTCTTAAAGAGCTGGTTATGTATAGACTGCAGAAGAGAAGCTTAAGGGGAGACATTAAATATTTGAAAGGCTGTCATAAGGAAGAGGGAGCAAGCTACTTTTCTGCTGCCCTGGAGACTAGGACTTGAAGCAATGACTTCAAATTACAGGAGATTCCACCTGAACATTACAAAGAACTTCCTGACCATACAAGCTGTTCAACAGTGGAACTCTTTGCCTTGGAGGGTGGTAGAAGCTCCTTCCTTGGAGACTTTTAATCAGAGGCTAGATGGCCATCTGTCAGGAGTGCTTTTATTGTGCCTTTTCTGCATGGCACAGGGCTGGACTAGATGGCCCATGTAGTCTCTTTCAATGCCATGATTCTAATTTTATATTTGTTGGAAAAGCCTAAAAGAATTAGGTCCCAGTACATAGCTCCGCCTTGTTGAAGTTTCCCCTGTTGCAACAAAATTTAGGATCTTCTAATTGTACAAATTGTTGCTCATTTATTTTTATGATGTTGTTTGCTGCTTTGAGTCCCATGCTGGGAGAAAAGTGGGATATAAATAAATAAATAAATAAATAAATAAAGGGGACAAACAAATTGAAACTTAACCCAGCAAGACAGAGGTGTTCCTGGTCAGTCAGAAGGTAGATCAGGGAATAGGGATCTAGCCTTTGCTGGTTGAGGTGACACTCCCCCTGCAAACACAGGCCCTCAGTTTAAGGGTACTCTTGGACTCAGCACTGAACCTGGAGGTCCAGGTATCTGCATTGGCCAGGAGGGCCTCTGCACAATTAAAATTTGTGCACCAACTGTGCCCATTCCTTGAGAAGCCAGATCTGGTCACGGTGGTACATGTCTTAGTTACATCCCATCTAGATTACTGCAGCATACTTTTGAAGAGTGCTTGGAAGCTTCATCTGGTCCAAAGAGTTGGTAATTGGAGCTGACAACCCTGCTGTTACAGCAACTCCACTGGCTGCTAGTCTATTTCTGGGCACAATTCAAAGTACTGATGATAATCTTTAAAACCCTAGACAGCTCAGGTCCATGATATTTAGCTGACCACATCTTGTATAAGCCTGTCCAGGCCCTGAAGTCTTCATGAGAGGCCCTTCTCATTGTCACCTCCCTCTCAAGCTCAGTTTCTGGAAACAAGAGAGTAGGCCTTCCCAGTGGCTGCCCCTCGAATCTGGAACTTTTTTCTTCCCATAGAAGCCAGAATGGGCCCCCTCCCTGCTGTCCTTCCTGTTTTATAATGTTTGTGATTTGTAGATTTTAGATTGTATTGAAATGTTTTTAATGTAAACCACTTTGAGTCTCCCTGTGTTATTTATCATAAATAAACATGATGACGATGACGACGACAACAACAACAACATGCATGCATTTCTGTGGCTATTCAGACATACAGTCTACCTATAAATGTCTGCTCTTAGGCAATTTTGTTCATACATCTCAGGAAACAGGCTTTAAGTCTACAAAAAACTTCATTTTCTCAGTCTCTGGGGTGCTACAGAATCTCTTTGAATAAATAGAGTTTTTGTCATTGTTGCTAAACTGTGCAGAAAGCCCTGCAACCAGTTTACAAGTCGAACAGCTGCTCTTGAGATTTTCCAGGAAATAATGTCTGTGACCAAAACAGGATAGTCTGGAAGAGTACCCCCCCCCCCCAAATTCTCAGGGGCCACATGTAGCTTCATTGCTACACTTTGTCCCCCCATACACAAAACATATTGGGTTGTGTGGTGTATGTGTGGCTGTGTTACTACAGTTATTATGTGCTGCCTAAAGGATGGAAAATGATGGTATGAATCATCAAAGCAAATAGAAATGATCAGATGCTGGAAAAACAGTTAAATGTACATTTTTTAAAGCTTTCCATGGCAAAGGGATAATGATTGTCCAGCGAAGCTTTAGATAATATCAGCAGAGTGGGCTACACAAGAGCAGATAGTCTCATTTTTAAAGCATATTCATGTTAAGTTTCCTATTGGACTGGGGCAAGTGTCTGCATACAAAAACTGGTACTTAGATGTGGTTTGCCCTTGTCATTCTCATCAGTCTAACTACAGAATAAAATAAGCTTAATGTTAAGTACATGAAGGCAACTGCAGCCAAAAAAGCTCCACTGAGAGCTGGAAAAGTCCACTTTTGAAGCTTCTTCTTTTTTAAATAATTTTTTATTGATTTATCACATTTATTACATACTATTGCATTTTGTACATCAGCCTCTTTAACATGTTGTTTAGTTGTTTTGCTTTGACATTTCCCCCCCCTTTTCTCTTTTTTTCCTTTTTTCACCACAGTGCTCCCCTCCACCCGTCTCAAGCCACCATTCTTACATTTCATCTGTCCAAAATTTCATTTCTTCTTGTGACGGTAATTTTCCTTCCTTATTTTTTAATCCATTTACCACAAATCTTCCCCATACAGCATCAAAATCGCTTTGTTTCCATATACCTTTTTTAACCTTTAATATACATGTCAATTTATCATTTATTGCTATTTTCCACGCTTCCTTATACCACTCCTCTATTTGTATATTCATTTCTTTTTTCCAATTCCTTGCTATGAGCAGTCTTGCTATAGTTAGTAAGTTTGTTATCTCTTCTTTATCCTCCTTTTTCAATTGCTTATTGTTATATAATGATAGTAAGGCTATACTAGGACTTTTATCTATTTTTATATGCATTATAGTTTCTATTTCTCTAAATACTTTCTCCCAAAAATTATTTACATATTTACATTGCCACCACATGTGTATATATGTTCCTGGTTCTTGACACCCTCTCCAACAATTTATTGAGTTATTTTATTCATATATGCTATTCTTACCGGTGTCAGGTACCACTTCCATATTAACTTGTAATAGTTTTCTTTAACTCGTATCGATAATTTTTTTAAATGTCTTTGTCCCCATAATTGTTGCCACTCTATTTCACTTATTTTTATCCCTAAATCCTCTTCCCAAATCTCCTTAAGGGTGCACTGTTTTGTTTTTTCATCCTTCATTTCAATTAGTATCTTATAAATTTTGCTAGTTATACCTCTCAAGTTTTCGTGTTCTTCTACAGCCCTTCCCTTCTGTATTATTTGTTCGAATTGATTGAGTTGGCTTCCACTTCTATTATTTTTTTCCAGTTTATTAACCATTGCTCTAATTGTATACAATGAAACCATGACAATTTTATTTCTTTAAACTCTTCCAACATCATTTCCCTCTTCATTTCCACCTTCATCCAATCCCCTATCCTATCTAAATTTATTTCCCTTACCTTTTTATCCATTACTTTTTTAAAATTTTTTGGGAACTTCTTTTCCATCACTATTGGGGTTATAATTGATCCCTCCTTTATTAACCTCCCCTTATATTTATTCCATACTTTCAGTATGTTGCTCAGCATTGGGTTTCTAATTTCCCTCATTTCTTTTCTAGTAAACTGTTTAAAAAATATATTCCAAGTTTCATCTTCCACTTTTCCTGAATCATTACTAAGCCAATCTATTCCCTCTTTTTTAACCATTCCTTCTATAACCAAACTTAATCTACTTGCTTCATAATATTTTTTTATATTAGGTAGCGCTAGTCCACCCTCCTTTTGCGATCTGTACCATAACTGTTTATTTAGTCTGTTTCTTTTACTTCCATTACAGTACTTATTAATCATTTGTTGCCGTCTAGTTAGTTCTTCTTCTGTAATTTGAAGTGGTAGCATCCTAAATATAAAATTTAGTTTTGGAAGTATTTTCATTTTTACTAATGCTATTCTTCCAAACCAGGATAAGCGTATACCTTCGTACTCTATTAACTTTTTCTGGACTTCTTTCCTTAATGTTACTACATTTACTTCCTCTATCTCTTTTAAATCTTTAGTTATTATTACTCCCAAGTATTTTAATTTATTCTTAATTCTTATTCCCATTTTGCTCTGTTCTATAAAATCTTTTTCTTCTTCTCTTGTATAATTAAGTAGCATCATTTCTGACTTGTTCCAATTAACTTGTAAACCTGTTGCTTTCCCAAATATCTCCAAATGTTCTTTTATTCTATCCATTTTCTCCACTATATTTTCTATAAATAACAATGTATCGTCAGCGAATAAGCTCACCTTCTGTTTCTCCTTTTTTCCTAACCCTTCTAAATTTTTATCATTCCTTATGTTATTAGCAAACAGTTCTATCACCATAGCAAATAGTATCGGAGACAAAGGGCACCCTTGTCTGGTTCCTCTAGTCACTTTTATTTCGTTTGTCACTCCGTCATTTATAGTTACCACTGCTGAGTTCCTTGAGTAAAATTGTTTTAGTACTCCTTTTATTCTATTTCCCATTCCAAATTTATTCAATATTTCCCTTAATGTCTCCCATTCCACACAATCGAATGCTTTAAAAATATCTAATGATAATATCCCTGCTTTTTCCTTCCCCTCTTTAGCCCAATGAATTTTATTTAATACTCTCCCTATCAAATTTGACATTTGTCTTCCTTTTATAAACCCGCACTGATCTTCTTTTATGTACTTATACATACATTTATTCATTCTATTGGCTATTATCGCGGACAATATCTTTGCATCCTGATTAATTAATGATATTGGCCTATATGATCCTGGGTCTGTTAAGTCTTTATCAGGTTTGGGTATTAATATTATTAATGGTCTCCTCCATGATTCGGTTATTTTATCTCCCTTCATTATTCCATTATACAATTCTAATAATTTTGGGGTTAAAACTTCTCTAAAGCTTTTATAATATTCTGTCCCTAGACCATCCAAGCCCGGAGCTTTCCCTACTTTTAATTTCTTAATAACTTCCTCTATTTCTTTTTTCTTGATAGGTTGTTCCAGTAACTCTTTATCTTTCTCCTCCAGCTTACTCTCCCAATTTTCCTCCACATATTTCCTAATTGCCTCTATGGGGCTTGCTTTGGTTTGATATAGTTCTTTATAAAATTCTTCAAATACTTTCAATTTTTCTTTCATAGCTCTACATAATTTACCTGTTTTATCTTTTATCGTATTTATCATTCCTTCCATTTTTTTTGCTGTGTTGATTTGGCTAGCATCTTTGAATTCCTATCACTAAACTCAAAATATTCCCTCCTTAAATAAATTAAATTTTCTTGTACTTCGTCTATTTCCATTTTATCCAAGTCCTCTTTTTTTTTTGCTCTTAACCTAGCATAAATTTGTGTATCTCTCTTTATTACATATGCTTTTTCAATCTCTTCTATTTCTCTTTCTAAATTCCTTTTCCTTTCTTCTTGCCTTCTTTTTAAGTTAATTGTCTCTTTTATACATAACCCTCTGGTCACTGCTTTCATAGTGTCCCATAGAACTCCCTTTGTCACCCCCTTTTCATTAAAGCCCCATATTTCTTGCCATTCTGCTTGCACTTTATCTACTATCTCTTTATGATTTAGTATTCTTGTATTTAACCTCCACCTTTTCATTTTGTCATAATCACATTTCAACACAATCTCAATTGAAACCAAAGCATGATCCGAAATCTTAATCATACCTATATCAGCATTTAGCACTTTACTTGTCATATTTTTGGAGACGAAAATATAATCAATTCTTGTATACTTTTGAAGCTTCTGTATGTAAAATCATGTGGAAAGCAGGAAGGATCCTTGCAAACACCCTATAAGCAAAGGCTTTTATTTGATTTCAAACAGCAGTTATTGCAGGTTCACATTGAGGCAAGTAAAGTGAGGTCTTGCAGAGAATGAACCCTCTAAACATTTGCTTTATATAAACCCATTTATGTGGTTTGGTTTGAATTGACATATAGTATGCCATCCTCATGAATTTGAAATATTAAAGGGGCATAAATGGGATTTATAAAATTACTGAGGCTCAGTTAGGTTAGTGCTGGATTTGTGCCCAGAAAGCAGAGTTGTATGAATAAGAAGCAGAAATGTGCTTCTTAAAAGTGTTTGCTTGTGGAGCTAGACTTCTTAGAGTATCCAAAAAGCAGGGATCACGTATTATCACTGAGGGGTTGCACATTGTCATGACCATGCTGCTCTGTTACTCTCATACCTGATACCATGATATATTTTTCATGGCCATAGCAGGAAGCTATCAATTCTTAATCTTGTTTTCTACTTTGTGTATGTGTGTGTTCTGCTATACAGAAGGACACACTTGTCTTGCACAGGTATTGTACTCTGTGGTCTGTTTACATTACATATGACAGAAATGTTGCATTTTCCCCTTCGGAAGCAGGAATGGAAAAGATTTTTTATAGAGCTGAGATTCTTGATGAAAATATCTATTTATCAACCATTTTTCCCCCTCCCGGGAATAATTTCATGATGAAGTACACATTGCCATAGAAATTCACATATTTGAGAGGCTAGTGGTACATTTCAGAGAAATGAAAAACATGAAATCCACAAGTACATTGTAAAAAGAAAAATGGATATATGTGCATTTACGTGTGTGTGTGTATGTGTGTGTGTGTGTGTGTGTATATATATACATACATACATACATACATACATACATACAGATACCAGGGAGGGTCAGGCCATTGGATGCTTTTGACAATGGGGAAAATATGTGCATAAAATTAGGGAAGAGTTATGTAAAAAACTATGGATCAGTTTCCATCCATTTTTATTCAAAAGATAGAAGAAAAATGTACATGAGGCTAGGAAAAAATGCTACAATAGTTAAAGGAGATGGCAAAGCCAAAGTGTTCCTTGCTCCTTTTTCAGATCCTTTGCCTACTATTCTGATTAATTACCTTAAACTTTTAAATATTATTTACTTTGCTTTGGATTGTTTTTATCATATGTATCTAACAGTGAGATCTCAGCACATAGTGTGACATGAAACTATTTCAATGAATATACCCCCCCCCCCCACCTGTTTTGGGATAGAAATTGAGTCTTATGTATTGGATCAAATCCAGAAAGGAAAACAGAGGAGCAAATCAATGGAAGGAGTGGCAGAGATAGCTGCAACTGGATTGTAATTTTGAAAAACAACACCTCTATGAATCAGTTTGTCAACTGCAAGTGACATCACTAATGATGCTTTCTGTCATGTCCTCCTGTGTTATGAACTACAACTCCATGTATAACAGTTAAGAAAATTCTACCTCCTGCCATGTGGGAGTACACCTGGGGCAGTATAGTCCATTATTGAACAGCTCTTACTGTTCCTAATGTTTAGGTGGAATCTTGTTTCCTGTAGTTGGGATCCATCGTTCTGTATCTAAGGGTGCAATTACACTATAGAATGAATGCAGCTTGACACCATCTCATTCTTTATGGCTCAATGATATGGATCATGGGAGCTGAAGTTTGGTGAGGCATCAGTCCCTTTTGGAAGACAAGGATAAAGACTTTGTAAAACTACTACTTCGATGATTTTAAGCATTGAACCATAGAAGTTAAAGTGCATTCAATTGGCAGATGGACAATTCTCTCACATCAAAAGCAACTTGCAGTTTCTCCTGATATAAAATAAAATTCTACAGTGTAAATCCACTCCTAGTCTCTAGAGCAGCTGAAAACTAGCCTGATCCATCTTCAATATGACATATTTACTAGACCTTTGATAATGTTGGTGTCCATCCCCTGAACACCTTCCAGTTTGTCAGTGTCTTTCCTAAACTGTACTGCCCAGTCAAAATGGTAACAGGTATCTCCATACCTAATTAGGTGTGATCTATCAGGAATTGTCATGTCCAAACTGCACAGAGCTAGAGCGCTATAGCAGGAGTTAGAATGAGCATGGTAAAATTGATAATGATGACAGAAAGACGTTAAGTAAATAAACAATTTCATTTGTTTTTCCATCTCCTCTGATAATTGTGACTATATTGACCCAACTTACTAGTCTAAAATCCCATGTAATTACAGCATTGTCTCTGCTGAACGTGTTTTCAAATTAATTGCAATCAATGTCGTGGGAAATTAATTGTGGGAAATCATTAGCAATAAATTGCAGGGTGCATGCACTCTTCGAAACATTGCTCTTTGTGTCTTTCCCAGAGCTTTGGTGGCCACCTGACACAGGCAGTTTAATAGAAACACCTGAAGTCTTAATTGGACTCTAATTGTGCCACTACTTGACCAGAGAAATTATACCTCTTACGAGATATCATTTACACAACTTTACAGTAATATTCTTCCTAAGAGAAAAGGTTTGGAATGCTGCTCTTGCTCCTGGGCTGGATTTCAGTCATTGTCATTTTGACATATTATTTTGTGCTTTTCTTTGGAGAAAAGAAGTTGATTGAATGTGAGAAAAGTGGAACTTTGACAAGCTGTCAAAAGCTCTTGCAGTGCAAACTTACCTGCCAGCTAACTTGTTTCAGTTCCTCTTCAAAGAAGCTTCCCAGCACACCAACTTCTATTACTAATCCAAGCAGCTTAAAAACCAGGACGTTCCAATTTTAACAAAGGCAAAATTAAACCATTTACTCTACCAGTTTTGTTAAATTGGTTTTAAGAAAGGGTGTTGTTTTCAATAGAGCAAAAGGCAAGGATGAGTTTGAGGGTGGTTGTTTTGATTCTGCTCTCCAACTGCCATTACCATCCTGTGCTAATGCAAAACTCACACTTTGTTTCCTCCCGCAATTGTTCCCCGCCTTTTAAAGAAGTGGTAGTATATTGTTTGATTTTCCTCTGACTTTCACATTTCAGAATCTTTTGTAAAAATAATAATAATAATAAAAATAGACACAAAGTGGTCAAAGAAAAAAATGGGGGTAGTGGTCAAGTTTTTTTAAAGAAAGATGGAGGTTTATAATTGTCTTCCAGCTTCGAGATGTTTTGTTGTGATATCTGACCTTCCTTACCTATTTAATCTGTTTTAGTTTAAATGGTTTAGACTAGTATATTTACTCCTAGTTGTAACTATTTTCACCCCTATTTCTGCATGATTGTTATTTTCAGAGTTCAGTAGCTATTTATTATCATCATTGCCCCTATCCCAGAGAGATTGGATTATAATTAGAATTTGGTAACAGCTTCTTCAAGCAGAGAAATTAAATGTGCAATCCCATGCATGCTTACCTAAGAACAGGTCTACTGAGTTTAATAATCCCTGCTTTTATGAAAGTAAGGAGGGTGTCATCCCATGGATTTAAATTGAGAAAGTCTAGCTCTCTGCCTAAGTGCCTATATATTTGCATTCAGGTGAACTCACACCAGTAATTTATTTTAGAATGTGCAGAATCCTTTAGGTCATGTCTCCATGTCCACAGAGTCATTAGATTTTAAAACACGGGAGTGTCTTTGGAACAATGTAATTTGTATAACCAAAAAAAAAAAAACCCAAAAAAAAAAACAAAGCCAATATATGAAAGTGAGAGTTAAGAGTAACCAGACTCTCTCTCTCTCTTAAATAGTCAAAATGAATATCATTTTGAAGGAACAGGCAGCCGTAATGTATTTTTTAAAAATAAAGCATGCATCTTTGTGTGTCTTTTTAAAAAGTTTATTTTTTCAAAATTTTGCATTGTTACACATTATTCAATTATTAATTTTCAAGTGTACACATTTTATAAATATTTGTAAATATTTGTAAATATGTACCATCCCCAACCATAGACCAGATGCAACAGGAACACACACAGGAGAATGATAGGCTCTTGGGCGAATCTCAATGGATTGTCCTTGATGAATGCACCGGGGATGTCGAGGAGGAGGACAACACTTTACACCTACACAATTCACATCAACAGGGCCACTTTTCTGGGAACCTACACACTACATTGCACAAAAGGGACCCTGTCAATCCTGAAAGTAAGCAGGTCTTGGTAGTAGACGACTCCCTCCGTAGAGGAACTGAAGCCGTCATTTCCAGACCAGATGGGATGGCTCGAGAAATATGCTGCCTACCAAGGGCAAAAATACACCATATCACTCAGAGGCTCACTAGACTCTTCAAGCCCCATCGCTATCCCCCCCTCATGTTGATTCATGTAGGAACCAATGATACTGTTGGGCATACATTTCAAAAGATCACAAATGATTTTTGAGCTCTCAGAACAAAGCTAAAACAATGTAATGTACAGGTGGTCTTTTCATCCCTCCTCCCAGTTGTAAGACATGGTCCTACAAGGGTCAGAAAAATAATACAGGTCAATAACTGGCTTAGAAAATGGTGTCAGGAGGAATATTTTGGCTTCCTTGACCAAGGCCTGCTTTTCCAGGAGGATGGACTACTGGCAAGGGATGGGGTGCATCTCACACAAGTAGGAAAACACCTTTTTGCTCAAAGACTCACAAACCTCATTAGGCGCACTTAAAATTAGGTCCACCGGGGGAGGGGGACAACAGTCTTGTGAACAGTACTTTACCCACAAAGTCAGGGAACCACCAGAAGGCTAAACAGAGGGCTGCACAAACACAATGAGGACCAAGTACCGAAAGCACAATAATCCCAAATAAACAGCTCAGGGGAAGATCTCAGGGGCTCACATGTCTTTACACTAATTCACAGAGCATGAGAAATAAACAAGACGAACTCTTTTAGCACAACACCACAAATATGATATCATAGGCATCACTGAAACCTGGTGGGATGACTCCTATCACTGGAATGTAGACATCGAGGGCTATAACCTCTTTCACTGAAACCGAACAAAGGGGAGAGGAGGCGGAGTAGCCTTATATGCCAAAAACTGTTACGCTGCAGAAGATATGTAAGACAGCAATACGGGAAGCTAGCTTGAAAGAATCAAGGGAACTAGGACTCAAAAAGATCTCATTGTAGGTATCTACTACAGACTTCCAAGCCAAGAGGAAGAACTTGATGAAATCTTCTGCCAACAGTTAACCAAACAGGCACAGAGAAGAGATGTAGTAGTCGTGGGTGATTTCAACTATCCCAATATTTGCTGGAAAACAAACTCAGCCAATAGTACAAAGTCCAACAAATTCCTCGCTTGCCTTGCAGACAACTTCATGGTCCAGAAGGTAGAAGAGGCAACAAGGGGGTCGGCTACTCTTGATCTTATCCTAATAAATGCAGAGGACCTGATCGATGCGGTTGAAGTGGTCGGATCCTTAGGGGCAAGTGACCATGTGCTCCTGCAATTTGAGGTACAAAGGAAGGCTGAAACTAAGACAAGTCAAACCCGCATTTTGGACTTTAGGAGAGCTGATTTCAAAAAAAAATTGAATGAAACACTGAGCAGCATTCCATGGACACAGATACTTAAAGACAAGGGAGTTATGGATGGATGGGAGTTTTTCAAGAGTGAAATACTCAAGGCGCAAACAGTACCAACAAAGAGAAAAAATAGGACAAGTGCAAAGAAGCTGGAATGGATGTCCAAAGAACTTCTAACTGTGCTAAGACCCAAAAGAGACATGCACAAGAATTGGAAAAAGGGAGAAATCACCAAAGAAGAATTCAAACAAATAGCCAACTCCTGTAGGGAAAAGGTCCACAAGGCTAAAGCACAAAATGAGCTCAAGCTTGCCAGAGACATTAAAAACAATAAAAAGTAGAAAAAGGAAGAACAAGGAGGTGATAGGGCCTCTTCGAGGAGAAGCTGGGGCAATGCTGACAGGAGATAGGGAAAAGGCAGAATAATAAACTTATTTGTACCCTGCCACCATCTCCCTGATGGGGACTCGGTGTGACTTACATGAGGCCAAGCCCAAAACAACAATTACATAAAATAAAACCAAAAACACAAATAATGAACAATAATAACGCAATTACATAAAAGAAATGACAGCATAGCAATATAAGATTACAATAAACACAATCACAATAACATGGGCAAGCTACATGTAATGGATAAAAGAAAAACTGGTTTAAAACAGATTAAAAACTCAGACGAGATAAAACAAAGACAGATTATTTGCAGAGGAGAGCTCATTATAGTGGAGGTCGTGGTTAATGCCTTCTTTGTCTTGGTCTTCTCACAAAAAGAAAGTCATCTTAAATCCTCAGCAAGATGGAGTGGATGAGGGATTAGAGGACATCCAACCCCAAATTGGGAAACAAGTTGTCCAGGAATACCTGGCCACTCTAAATGAGTTCAAGTCCCCAGGGACAGATCAACTACACCCAAGAGTATTGAAGGAACTAGCTGAAGTCATCTCGGAACCATTGGCAACCATCTTTGAGAGTTCTTGGAGAACGGGAGAAGTTCCAGCAGATTGGAGGAGGGCCAATGTGGTCCCAATCTTCAAGAAGGGAAAAAAGGATGAGCCAAACAATTACCGCCCGGTCAGCCTCACGTTGATACCAGGCAAGATTCTGGAAAAGATTGTTAAGGAAGTGGTCTGCAAACACAACTGCGGTCATTGCTAATCGTCAACATGGATTTATCAAAAAACAAGTCATGCCAGACTAATCTGATCTCTTTTTTCGATAGAGTTACAAGCTGGGTAGATGCAGGGAATGCCGTGGATGTAGCATACCTGGATTTCAGTAAGGCCTTCGACAAGGTCCCCCATGATCTTCTGGCAAGGAAACTAGTCCAATGTGGGCTAGGCAAAACTACGGTGAGGTGGATCAGTAATTGGTTAAATGGATGAACCTAGAGGGTGCTCACCAATGCTTCCTCTTCATCTTGGAAAGGAGTGACGAGTGGAGTGCTGCAGGGTTCCGTCCTGGGCCCGGTCCTGTTCAACATCTTTATTAATGACTTAGATGAAGGATTAGAAGACATGATCATCAAGTTTGCAGATGACACCAAATTGGGAGGGATAGCCAATACTCCAGAGGACAGGAGCAGGATTCAAAACGATCTTGACAGATTAGAGAGATGGGCCAAAACTAACAAAATGAAGTTCAACAGTGACAAATGCAAGATAGTCCACTTTGGCAGAAAAAATGAAATGCAAAGATACAGAATGGAGGACGCCTGGCTCGAGAGCAGTACATGTGAAAAAGATCTTGGAGTCCTCGTGGACAACAAGTTAAACATGAGCCAACAATGTCATGTGGCGCCAAAAAAAGCCAAAGGGATTTTGGCCTGCATCAGTAGGAGCATAGTGTCTAGATCTAGGGAAGTAATGCTACCCCTCTATTCTGCCTTCGTTAGACCACACCTGGAATATTGTGTCCAATTCTGGGCGCCACAATTGAAGAGAGATATTGACAAACTGGAATGTGTCCAGAGGAGGGCGACTAAAATGATCAAGGGTCTGGAGAACAAGCCCTATGAAGAGCGGCTTAAAGAGCTGGGCACGTTTAGCCTGAAGAAGAGAAGGCTGAGAGGAGACATGATAGCCATGTATAAATATGTGAGAGGAAGTCACAGGGATGCGGGAGCAAACTTGTTTTCTGCTTCCCTGGAGACTTGGACGCAGAACAATGGCTTCAAACTACAAGAAAGGAGATTCCATCTGAACATTAGGAAGAACTTCCTGACGGTGAGAGCTGTTCAGCAGTGGAACTCTCTGCCCCGGAGTGTGGTGGAGGTTCTTTCTTTGGAGGCTTTTTAACAGAGGCTGGATGGCCATCTGTCAGGGGTGATTTGAATGCAATATTCCTGCTTCTTGGCAGGGGGTTGGACTGGATGGCCCATGAGGTCTCTTCCAACTCTATGATTCTATGATTTTATGGTTGGATATTTCACACTGGAAAGTCGAAAACATGTAGATTTTCAAATTCAACGTACAAGAAATACTGCAGGGCATTCTGGATGAGAGTCCCACAAAGGGGGGGGGGGGGGTGGCACTTTAAAGTTTTTCTTTTAAAAGTCACCAAAAAGACTGTTGCCTGCCTGATGGAGATCCAAGGTATTTCCCTCCTGTAGACCAACACTTACCATTAGTCTTTGGGCACCATTCAGACTCTAACTCCTACTTTAATCTATTTCTTCATAATGTTGTTTGAAGTATGCTAGTTCATACTGTTTCCTGATTGGACTAATCCTAATTTCACAAGCAAGCAGAACTACAGCCAAGCTAATTAATACCTAGAAAAGATGCACTGAACTCAATGGACTGACATTAGGTACTATAGCTTCCTCATTGTAGTCAAACTGTAGTCACTAATTCATTGATTTAAGCATATATTCTTCCAATATGAATAAATACAGATAAAACTTTTTGTTGTTTCTTCTTTTTATTGGGAGGGAGGTTGGCATGAGAGGCCTACGTTTTCTCTTCATAGTACCATTTACCTCTGGCTTGTTTTGCTTTTGCTGGTGATCTTCCCTTCCATTTGGATGGGGTTTCTGAATCCTTTGAAGTGATGTCAAACAGTGTTTGTCTCGCTAACATAGAAAGCACCCTAGCAAATTATATGAAATGCCTTTAAACTTCTTCATTTTTTCACTCATTTTTCTTATTTCTTTTTAACAGAAGGAGAACGTCTACTTTTCCTTTGAACTTCAAAACTTTAAAACATTTGTGACAACTGTACCACCTCCTAAAGTCTGACAAATATGTTTTGATTTCACATAGTGAAAGATAAATATAGCTTCTGTAGTTAACCACAATAGGCATAATGAGATGTACATATCTGTTGTCTTATAATTCAGCAATTGGTTCAACTGGTCTACTCTCTGGAACTAACCATTTAGTTGGGGCTTACCCTTAAATTGTCTTGATATAACAAGAATAATTTCATTTCTCAGTTTTCAACTGCTTTTAAAATGTCCCAGTTTCTCCGTCCGGCTTCCACTTTCCCAATTTATCCTCAACTCACTTAAATTGTTTCAAAACAAGTTTGCACTCAACTCAACATGGGAGGGGGAGAGGAGGGTGGAATTTTCTCTTTTATTGTAGACTGCAGCAAAAATGAACTTCTGCAGGCTCTCCTATCTTGTCAGCTTTCCTCATTAACAAATTCTGCCTTCTTGATCACACTTTGATGTTGCTTGACCATATGTATCCTGGCTTTAATCTTGGAAATGTTGGAAGTTGTGTTGGAACTAGCAATTAGCTGTGTTGGGAACCCTTGACCTCTCAGTGATTTTTCATCAAACCAACTCATTTTAAAGCATTAATATTTTTGTAAAAGAATGTTATGATTTTATAGACAGGCTGAAGGAATGTGGTGAATCTGCAGTGAGGAAGTTTTGGTCCACCAGTTGTTTAGGACTCCATCAACTACAGTCTTTTATCAATGACCATACTGACATATTTATTTATTTAGAAGTTTTCTATACCGGCCTTCTCACCTCAACGAGGGACTCAGGTCGGTTTGCAGCATATAAGAAAGTATAGTAATATATAAGTACAACAAAGTGCAAAGTCATTACATATTAAAATAGTACACTAAAATACAATAAAACATCATCATCACAATTACCTAAGCCAAGTCGTCAATCCAGTCATAGTCATATGTTCCGATGTGCTTTTCCAGAATAGGAAATCTCCAATACCAAGTCCCAGAAGCACTTTATTAGAACTAAGATTGCCACACACTGCACACTGCACTTGCCCTATGAGCCTTACACATCACCTGTCACATCAGCACTTTTAATTCTGTACCCTTCACTCTGGCCCGGCCCAGTTTTATTGTGTTTTGGTGTATTATTTATTGCTTGTTGTTTTGTTGTTTTAATATTGCTTTAATTGTTTTAATTTGCTTTAGGTGTATTGTTATGTTGTGTATTGAGGCCTTGGCCTTTGTAAGCCGCATCGAGTCTTTCGGGAGATGCTAGCAGGTACAAATAAAGATAATAATAATAATAATAATAATAATAATAATAATAATAATAATTCCTTATCCATCTAAAATGCAGACGTGTACTTTTCATTGCATGAACAGATAAATATCTCGAGCTCTGAGGGTTACCTGCGAAAGAATCCCACTGGAGCACACCAAAAAGTTATCCTGGACTGTGCTCTGACTTACAAAAAGCACTGCTTGACTATTTCTAGTGGGAGCTAGAAATAATATTGTACAACAGCTGACTAGCACAATCTGAAGATCACAACCAGACACAGTGAAGACATCTTCCCTTGTCTTTTGCTACTCTGCTGCTGTATATGCATGCCCAGTGTGGAGTGCATCTCACCATATTAAAACAGTGGATGTGGCTCTTAATGAGACATGTCGCATTATCACAGGATGTCTACACCCTACACCACTGGAGAAATTATACTGCTTAGCCGGTATTGCACTACATGACATCCATTGGGAAGTAGCAGCCTGTAGTGAAAGGACCAAGACATCGACATATCCAGCCCATCCTCTATTCGGATATCAGCCAGCAAGCCAATGCTTCAAATCAAGATCTACAGAGATACTTGCAGGAACACCTCAGTAAGCAATAGTCAAAAAGTGGCAGGTGAAAACCCAGAACCTCAATCAGTGGCTGATACCAGATGAGAGACTCCCTCCTGGGCACAGAGAAGATTGGGCGACCTGGAAGGTATTGAACAGGCACCATGGAATGCAGAGCTAACCTTAAGAAATGGGGCTACAAAGTGGAGTCCATGACATTCGAGTGCAAAGAGCAAACCACAGACCACCTATTACAATGCAGTCTGAGGCCTGCCACATGCACAATTGAGGACCTTCTCACAGCAACACCAGAGTCACTCTAAGTGGCCAGTTTCTGGTAAGGGGTCCTTTAGCATAATGCCAAGATTTTGGCTTTGTTTGTGTTTTTAAATACATTATAACTGTACTCAATTTGCTTCTGACACGATAAATAAATAAGTTAATGGACAAGAATTTCATCATTTTTTTCTACCACACCTTCCACAAGCTTTGACTATTTTAGGCCCAGAAGTCTAAACCAGATTTCTAAATCCAGAAATGAATTAGAAGCCAACTTACTTTCTGGTTCCAGTTCTAAAACAACCTAGCAATGTAGAAAACACCACTAAGTTATACCCATGGGAACATTTTAATGTTTTTTTTTCCTTTTCTTAAAAAATAAAATAAAATGGACAGAGATTTGGAGACATAGCAGAAGTGAAGCTTTCTACAGTCAGGTGATACCCACCGGCATCGCAAGCGCGATTGGTGGGGACGAGGGATAGGGCCTTCTCAGTGGTGGCCCCTCGACTCTGGAAGTCTCTCCCTAAGGACATCACGCAGGCCCCGTCGTTGGCAATCTTTAGGAGGAGCTTGAAAATGTGGTTGTTCCAGTGTGCCTTTCCAGAATAAGGAAACTCCTAGCATTATGTCCCAACGCACTTTATCAGAGATCCAGGATATCTGCATGCCCATCTCCCTCCAAACACCCCACCTTGTCATGCCCAGCACTTTTAATTTTTAATTTTAATTATTACATTTGGCCCGGCTATTGTTTTTAGTTGTGCCATTGGGTGTTGTTAATGTTATTGCTATTCTTTGCTATTGCTTTGTTTTTTGAGTTATTGTGTTGTTGTTATTGCTGCTGTTTTTATTGTTGGATTTGGGCTCGGCCTCTTGTAAGCCGCACCAAGACCTTCGGGAGATGGTAGTGGGGTGCAAATAAAGGTTTATTATTATATTATTATTATTTCCCAAATCAAATGCTAACCCAACCCTGATATAGATGGCCAAAATATCTGTCCCTTAGATAAAAAGCATTCATGAGACATTTGTAGAGTACAATCTGAACAACCCATAAAGTTAAGCAGCTACTTAGTGAATGGAAATATATTTATCACTAAGCAGCTGTCTTTTCTAATTAAGCATGGGTCTTTTAATGCCACAACATTTACTTAAACAAAATACATAGCGTTGCACTCTGCCCTAGACCTTGTGTTAATGCCTTTAATAATTTGTGTGCAAATTTGTTGCTAATTGCAACATATAACTAAAAGACAGATACGTAAGTAATTAGTTACCTAGCCCAATGACCCACTTATAAATTTGCCTGTAATTTGCAGCTAGTAGTGCTGGGTTTTCCTTTGGAGCATAAAAAAGAAGAAAAGATGCATCTTATGCTTAATACTCCCCCTCGGGATGATCTTAGATCAAAAGCTTGATAAAACGTTCAAGTCCCCAGCTCCCCACCTTCATGCAGAAGTAACCGATGATATTATTTCCTGGCCTCTTGGTCAGTGAAAACTACTACATAAGGGCAAAGGGAGAACTGCCCCCTGGATCAGATTAGCCCCCCAGCACCACCACCACCACACACACAGCACAAACTTACCCATTCTTACTTACAGAAGACCATAAACTATATTTGTTTTTATTCCAAGAAAGAATAAAGTGAACAGGGAGGTTCAACATAGGAGGGGAAGGGAAGATTGTCAGGTTCATTTAATAGATTTGTGGGGAATCGGTTGCCTCACAAGGAACTCAAAGAGGAATAAGGGTCTCTCATTAGGGTGTGCTGATCCTTAGGCTGGCTAGATTCATTGCTAGGTGACTGTTATTTTGCTCTCAGTTTTCACTGTTACTTGGAAGAATTGCTCTGCTGCAGTTCTATGCAGATAAGGAAAGGAGAAAAACACATGGACATTGTTTTAATTTACTGAGTTCATGGTGGAAGACATAATAAATCTTTCTTGAAACACAATCGTATTTTATTTTAAATGTTATTGTTTTAGAAAAAAAGTGTTAGTACTTGGATGATATTATTATTATTATTATTATTATTATTATTATTTACACATTTCCAAAAATGAGACTCAAAGTTTCTTTCATATTAAAGAAAAAAAGAACATAGTTAAAAAATAAAACAAATTAGCATTAAAGAAAAAAAAACCAATGTATTTAGAACATTAAATATAATTCAATTCATGCAATTAAAAAGTTAAAAAAGTAGTTTTAAAACAGTACAATGAAAGTGGCACAGTAATGCTGTTAAAAACCTGTGGACCTTGAAAGTGTCAGAATAATAATGATTAAAAAAGACTTTGACTGCCCAAAGGAAATAAGGAAGGAACCATTACACATGTGTAATGAATCCCTTACCTTAGCTGGCTAGCTGAAGCCTAAGGGAGTGGGCCTGGCGAAGCCACAGCATCCATTTTAGAAAAGGGAGCCGGGTGGAAGCCATTTTAGTTAGGTTTTCCTTGAGGAGGCATGTTCAAGTCTTAGAGGGAAAATAAGGAGGCTAGGATTGGCTAGAAAGATGGGGGCGGAGCCTAAGTGGTCTAGAGGAAAAAAGTGTCATTTTAAAAACAGAGGGTTGAGGTCCTGGTGAGTCAGTTAGGCAGTTGACTGTTGGAGTTTTTAGAGAGCAGTTGGAGAGTTGGTGTTAATTCAGAGAGAGTTTGGGTTTAGAGAAGAAGATTGGGTTAGTCTTTTGTGAGGTATTCAGAGTAGCTATTTAGTAGATAGCTAGAATACTGTGGTGGAGCAGTACCCAGTTAGTGGACTGTTCAATTCCTAGGGAAGTCTAGTTCAGGATATTTTTGGCTAGATTCCAAAGGGGGCAGTTTTGGGGAGTTACTTTCAGAGATTCATTTCCTGAAATAATTTTCTGTGGTGGAACTTTTAAAACTTGTAACCCAGAAAAGTTTAAGATTTTACTCTAACGCAACCACAAGCTTTTTATGCCAGTATTTTCTGAAACCACTAAGCATTTGTACCTGAATTATTTCCAGCTTGTTCAATAAACATTCTTGTTCTTTTATTAACTTATACCAGCCTCAGTGTGTGTACCTTTGTGGTCAAAGTATTTCTAAAGACAGCTTCACAGCAGCCACTAAGAAACTATAGTGGCACAGTGTGTGTTACAGAACAAACTCACAATATTACCTCAGCCTGATTAATACCGGAATGGTGGCAGTGGATTTCATTTGAAGAGGCACTTTAAGTTTCTCAGTTCTAGTGTTTCCCAGTTCCTACCTTTTAAAATACTAAGTTTCTCTCCCCTTCTCTGCTCTAATCTCCCCTGATATTGGTATAATCAGTGGGATATATTTCAACAAGTAAAATAAACAGAACTTTAAATACACAGCTGGTTCAACAACCATACTCCCTCTTCCTTTTGATGGCTTTATAATTTTGGTGAACACTCATTTATATTTTAGGAGGTGCCTGTGCATTATAACATGCCTGCTTAAATTCAGAATTGTCTTATATCAGACTGCATACAGAAAAATCCTACCTGGACACAAAAATGTGACCATCTTTAAGCTGTTAACTAGTATTTCATTTCTTTCTGGACCAGCTGCTTCAGTGGGTGGTTGCCAGCCAATCCCACGCAGTCCGGGATGAAACAGATTTTCAACATCTAATTCAAGTAGACTTCATGACTAATTTTGGAATGAAACTTAATTCCTTTGTGGGGTGATAAAAGCCAAGAAAAGGAAAAGTGGAATGTGATCTTGTCAATTCCCTCAAACCTGTGTGGTTTTCTGTATTGTTGATCTACTATATTTGCATTCCTATGTGAGGGAGGTGATTCCTACAGTTGGGAGAACACTCTACCTCTAGGTAGTTGATACTATGGGGATACATGAGGCTGTATTTTATCTTCTGTGATGTTTGAAAGCACAGGGAAAGGTTTCCTAGAGATGTAGACTGAGTTGGCATCAAAGTGTTCAGCTATTTCTTTTCCTTTCATTTGATATAAGTAACATATAGTCTTCTTCATGTAATCTGCTAAACATAGAACTGGGAATTGAGTAACGTATGTTGTCTCCACCATCTCAGACTACTGAACATGTCAAACTGACAAAGTATGCCGCTATCATTTGTTTAATTTTGAAATTCATATGATCACAGATCCAAATAAAGCAGGATATCCAGTTGCAGTGGGAGTTCTATATGGACAAATGTGATTAGAGCTCTGTGGCAGATTTCCCCCATCATTATAGCACCTTCTTGAACTGAGAAGGCATAAAAAGGTCTTTCTATATGTTGCTTAGTTGTGGTAATGATCTGAATGGCCAGTGCTCTGAGAACCTATTCAAACATGACAGTAATTCCTATCCAGTGATATTTATACATAGTATGTCAACAAAATGTAATAAATTCCTCAAAACAGGGTGGGCAATTGTTAGGAGGCTACATTAGTCACAACTTGGAGGGCATTTCAAGATTATCTACACCTACCTCTGAAAAAAGTGAAACACAGTGTGCCTCCAAAGTTGCCCTAGGGCATGTGAAAGAAATTCCATTACACTATTCTTGACTATTACAGGCCAAGGAGAGATGTGAAAATTTCACATCACATACAACTGTTGAAAAAAAGTACTGCACTAGGCTTAAAATGCTCCATTCCAACATTCTTATAACACTGTGCAAGAGGGAGGGGAGAAATGACAAAATTGCCACCCCTGTGTATAGGGAAATGTTCGGTGGCATTTTTGGTGCACAAAAGTCTCTTGAGATGCTCTGGGTTGTCAATGCAACTCATGGGCAATATTTACCCCCAAATCTGCTGCAAAGGATTAGGTATGCTGCGTGCACATTTAGTAAATGCTTTTAGAGCATTTAGTTAACACTTATTATCTAAAGCCGTATTGAGCACAGAAAATTAAATCTCAAATAAAGTGTGGTCTGGTAACAAAATAGGATTTGGGATTAATAACACGATTGAGCAATCTATAGAGTTAAAACCATTTAAAATGTATTAGATGACAATGGCAGACATTCAGCATTGTACTTATGGATTTGTAACCTAGAGTTAAGGATGTGTAACTGTTCATTATTCACTAATTCAGTGTAGTCATGACTGTGGCACTATAGACAGAATTGTAAATACCACCCCCCCCCCCCCCCCCAAATCTACTCTAACAGGCAGTAGCTGTACTGAAAAACAGAAGTCCTTTCAGTTTTGGTGGGGCACGACAGGATAATATTTCCAACTTTTCACACCAGTAAACCATGTCATGATCCAAAGCATGCCTCCTATTGCAATTTTTGGTTGTAGTTTTGATTAGTGGTGAGAGAAGGTAGAAAACATTATTCTACTTGCGCTCCAACTGCCAGATGAATAGACTTAGACCTTTCTGTGCAGCTGCTGCCTAATAAAGTCAATTTGGTGTTGGGCCAGGAAATATTATGTAGGTATGATGATGTTGAAAATATTTCAAAAAATCAATAAAGAAGTTTGGTATTATTAAAAGTCTATCACAGTCATTCCTGAAAGCTATCAGAAGGAGAGCAAGATGACAGCTATCCTGATCTGCCTAGAGAAGTCAAGCTCATATATGATCATTCAGATAGACTGAACTCAAACCACCTAACACATCACCTGCATTTTGTTTTGGGCTTCAAAACTAGCCAGCAGCCAGGAAAGTTATTACAACAAGAAGATTTTAATGAATGTGGACTCCTCTCCTTCCCTGCTATACTCCCCTATGGCCCCATCTACACTGACCACCTAGGTTGATGTAGAAAGTGATCAGCCAATATTAACCTAGGGCAAAGCCACTTAGTACAGCTTTACACAAGTTAAATTAATTTGATGTGTGTGTGTGTGTGGGGGGGGGGGGGTGACTTCTGAAACAGTTGTTGTGTTGTCCCCTGAGTTAGGGACAGTTCTGACAGCTGGGGACGGTTCTTAAGCAGAACTGGCTGCACTTGCTTGGATTCTCATCCCGTACTCCTTGGGCTCCGGCAACCCAGAGATGTGACATGGCTGTCCCCTCTCCTCCCCCTCTCCTCTCCTCCCTCATCTATACCATTATGAAACCTGAATATTATTGGTCAAACTGCCTACCCAGGTTCCTTCATCTCCCTCCCTTCTCTGCTTGCTGGAGAGATCTGTGATAAACTGAATATTATTTTTCCTGGAAGTCCAAATCAGTAATAAATGAAACTTTCTATAATGAAACAACTCTTTGCAATGGTTTAGATAGGCCCATAGTAAAAGGGATGCTAGCATGTTCTGAAAATTGTATAAGGCACTAAACTCATGGTTTTTATGCAAGTCTTAGAGGAAAATACAAACTAAAATAGTTTAGTAAGCAAGGAGAAAAAGCACAAAACATTTCAAGGTATAATTTGTGAGAGCATTCTGCAGTAAGGGTGTGGGAGACCCTAAACATTATAAAAATACATTTTACCCTCGTAGTTCTCAAACTGTTGAGCCAAATATATAATGGCATGCTTTCAAGTATTCTATTCCCTCTCTTTGGCTGAACACATTCTGTGAATTATTTCAAAGAGCTCATACCCAGATAGAGATGAGAGGCATTTAGTTTCTACATCTGAGCAACTCTTGTCAGGCCTTAGCATACATCCTGTATACAATTACTTTGCTGCCCTCTTTGTAAACAATGGGACTAAAATAAGTCACATGCATCTGCAGAAACTGAGGGCAAAACACATAAATGGGATGCTAAGGGATTCTGGCTTATTGCTTGGAAATGTTTTCAGCAAATGAAAAGAAACACACACAAATGTGCACAAGCTTCAATAATGAAAGCAGCTGAACCAGATGCAATAGGCAAACATTATTGTCAGTACTTCTAACTTTCCCCCCCATATCATCATGTTAACCTTGAGCCCATCTCTTCCCTTAGCTTTCCATAGAATTGCCCATTCAGACAAACGATCTCAAAAGGGATATGAAAGAAATGGAGTCCAAATGCTGTAATGCTGTAATTGAAAATACCTTCTTCCATGGAAAAAATACAGAAGTGCATCTAGAGAACTTTTTGAACAGAAATCTTCACGATTTTCACTTTTTTAAAGAGAAAAAAAGTCAATACCACTATTAAGCTTATGAACTGCATGTACTTCTGTTACCGATACATAATTAAACAAGTATTGCAATTTGCATTTAACTTATATGTCTTATTCTAAAACTCAACATATATATCATATCCTGAATTTTGTACTGTTCCTGTCCTCCTGAGTTGTTAACAAGCTCTCTTTTCTTTTGTAGTCTAGACACATGTATTTTTCTGTAGGTTCAATCTAACATATGTGTCTATGTGAAAGCACATGTCTACATGTTTTTGTCTATTATGGAAATCAGTACAGTAAGCAAGGCCATCATCATCCATGGCCATGTACTGATGTGTGGATAGAGGGAGGGAAATGAAAAGCCTCTGTCGGTGGGACTGTAATTAGATGCATACACAATAGCAATGTCATCCTCCTGGACCTTCACAATGGGAAGTTCTGAAAGGGAACTTCATCCTTATGTGTGTGCTTATAGTTACATAGCCAAACACTATTCTTTTGATCTCTACAAACTAAATGTTCCCTTCTAAGAAGAGTCAAATTTCAAGATCACACAGTGATTCTCTGATCGCTCATACTACCTACCCTCAGAACTACTGAGAAAGCATCCCCATTCACCACCTAACAAGCAAAAAAGATGACAATGTTGAAGCCAGTTAGATCTTTTTGAAGAGATCTATTCCATAGGTGAATGGGACCTTTCTTTTCTCCCATTGGACAAATGGCATGGTTTTCTTCCCTACCTGAGTCTCCACACTTTTCCTTTTTAGAAATACAATATATTTTCCCGGCTTTGTTTCTACACCTTATCAATTCTTGTTGGGACTTTGCATGAATCCTACATACAATTGCTTTGCTAGTAAGAACATATTTTTAATCTCATTCAAAATAAACAAACCACAACCCCCTAGACATCCTAAAGGGTGATAGGGCCTTCTCGGTGGTTACTGCTAAGCTCTAGAACTGCATTCCTATAGAGCAGTGTTTCTCAACCTGCCAACTTTGGTTCAATTCCATTGTTGGTGGGGTTCAGAATGCTCTTTGTTTACATGTTAACTATAAATCCCAGCAACTACAACTCCCAAATGACAAAAATCAATCTCCCCCCCCCCCCCCCCCAACCCCACCAGTATACAAATTTGGGCATACCGGGTATTTGTGCCAAATTTGCTCCAGTGAATGAAAATACATCCTGCAGATCATTATTTACATGGCGATTCATAATGTTAGGGTTATGATTGGGGGTCACCACAACATGAGGAACTGTATTAAGGGGTCGCAGCTTTAGGAAGGTTGAGAACCACTGCAATAGAGACTAATAACACAGGTCTGTGATTATTTTGTTACAGTATTACAGCTGTTTTAATGTACTCAGGGGTTTTGCATTTGAAAAACACAATATGAATCCCATACCATTCTTTGACAAATTCAATATTTGTATCAATTCATTTGTTACTCAGTTTTGATTAACTACAGACACTGATGTTCCAGTGCAATTTTTAGTGCTCTTGAGCAGAATCTTGTGTTTCATGTCAGGATATTAAAGTGTTTTGAAAGTCTATTAAAAGACCTCTAACCCTTCCTTAGTTTTTTCTTTATTCCCCAAAGAAATCATATATGACAAAATAAAACCATTGAACCAAATTCTGAAAAAACTGTACGTGATAGAGGAAATTTGTTTCATTTTTGTATTTAGAATGCCAGCTTACTATAAAACTAGTACATATTTTTAAAAAAGTTATTATGTCCCTTTATAATCAACACTACATGTTTGATAGGAAAAGGGAAAGACTGCAGGGGGGGGATCTACTTTTTAATCTAAGAGAACACCTCTCTACACAGGCTATTTAAGCTGGTGTCAGGTCACATCAGCTTGTGGGTGTCTACACAATACACGCAGGCTGATGCAATTGCCTGCATCAGGATATGCAGGCTGGAGCAAGCTGCTTAGTGTGGCTGCACCCTGGGTTGAAAAAACGGAGCAACATATTCAGGCTCCCTTGTGTTTGGGCAGTATAGACCCCAACCCCCTCCCCCATTCCTATGTAGAAGAGGGATTGGTGTCCCAATAGCCACCACACACCCCTTGGCTCAGGAAGTCTCTGGGCATGGGGTAGCTGTCCTTCCTGGCCTCTGCCTCCTGATGACTCCATAGTCAGCTTCCATTGGAGGACCTAGTGCAGGCCTGCACAACTTGACAGTAGTAAGGAGCCAAAAATAAATAGGCTAAACCTCTTTGGGCCACAGATAGATTTTAGCACTTCAGTTTTGTGAGAGGGCACCTTTCCGTCAAATCAAGCAGCAAAGCAGATTAATCTCAATTTCCCTGCCTCCCCTCAGCATGGTAGCATGATTCAGCCCTTCTCTGAAGGAAAGAAGAAGTACCTCAGCTCTTGCCTTCACTGCACTTTCTTGCTTTTTTGCTTTTAGGTTGCCTCTGTCATCTCCTTCTCCTATAGAGAAGGGAGAAACTTAGCTTTGCTATGAAGACCCCACAACAAATTCACTTCACAAGTGAGGGGGATGAATGGCAAGGAGTTGGTAGATTTTCCAGATGATGAAGGAGGAGAAAATGGCAGAGGCAAGCCAGAGTCAATGAAAAAGAAAGAAGGTGTGGTTTTTCCCCCAGACGAGAAGGAGACAACAGAGGAAAAGAGAAAGGAAGAGCGGGAGAGGAAAGAACTGAGGCCCTTCTTTGCAATCTTTCTCCTTTTAGAACAGACAATCTAATGCTAAATTTTAACATAACATGTAGCCCAAGGTTCCAACCTCCCTGAATAAAAATCTGACATCCCTTAACATTTCATCCCTGCTCCACGCTATTCCAACCTGAGTTCGTCACCATCCCCAGGCTGTGTTTCCAACTGAGACCAGCACACCCAGCATCCTGACTGGATCTCTCGGTGGTGCCTTCTTTACCATGTTTTAGTTTGGAAAATTTAATGCATACAGAAAGGAAATGTGTAGAGGTAAAACACTTGGAGAAGGGAATGGTGGATTTTGATAGCTACTCTGCTGTAGTCAGGACTGTAGCCAGGATTTTTATTTTGGGGAAGGGGAGGTCAGGATCTACCCTAGCAAACTTTTTGTATCATTGTCCCAATACCCCCATGCATATGGGATATATTGAGCATGGTAATCAGATCATGATATGAATAAACATAACAGTTTAAATAATGTACCAGTAAGGCCTTCTTGTGGACCACCCTCAAGCCCCTCAAGCCCCCCCCCCCCCCGGCTACGGGCCTGGCTGCAGTGCTGAATGTGACCTTCCTCTCTAAGACTTTTAGGCTCATAGCCTCTGTAGGCCACACCAAACCCTTATAAGGGTCACATCCAGTCTCCGGGCCACATGTGATGCTGGTCTGGCCAAGAGATTCATAGAGAGAATGTTTTAATCAAATCTATAAAAGTCATATTCACAAATGTGAAGGGTTGACTGTATTTTCGAGAGAATTAGGGTTAGGATAATATTCTTAAAATGAGCTCCATCATATCCACATGTATTCTAATATTATACAGATGTAGTTGATTTGAATGTTGATGTTGAGATAGAACTTATTCCAGTCTATGGTTTCATGTGCTGGTGTTTGCTCACAGATTATTAAATAAAATAGTCTTCAGATAGGCAAAAAGTAATGGTTGCCCCCCCCCCCTTTCACCACCACTGCTGTAATTTGAAGTTATCTGCTTATAATTGCATTTTAGTGAGAAGTAATTAAAATTCTTATCATTACCTTTTTTTAATTAGTTTTTCTGTGTATGATAAAAGTATTTTGCAAAACCCATGTCTGACTTCGTATTATAGACAAAACTGGAATAGTAAAAGATAAATTTTGTAAATGCAAGCTAGGGCTCTGTTATGGTAAAACTGTGACACAATAATAAAAAAAGAGATACAGCCAGTGTGGTACAGCAGCACATGAGCAACAAAATAATTACTTTAGGCCTGGTTTATGTTAGTTCTTTTTTATAGGATCCTTTTCTATCAGAGTTACAGGCACACCAAAACAAAATAACCAAGGACAGAATATGAAAGCTTGAAAATATTCATAATTGTTAACACAATAAATTCAATTTTATTGGTTTAAAACAAACACTGATGAATTCGCCCCTGTAACTTCTGCAGGAAATGTAAGGAAATCTGCCTTAAATCATTTAATATATTTATCAAGAATACATGGCACCCTTCGTTGAATACATAGGAATATCTCTAGAATCTTAAATATACCATTTATACATTTAAAGCCTTAAATATGTCATTTATATGTTAAACATGCACACACACAATTTATGAACTATTTATAAAGTACATAGGAACTGTGGGGTTCAAAGTATGTCAAGGGATCTTGTAGCAATTTTGAAACTGAGGAGACATCAGCCCTGACCACTTAGCACAAAATGCCAGCCAATCTGCTCCACTATGACTAAATGATACATAGAACTTATTCAGGTTAAGGTGGGACAAATCTGCTTAATATAGTCTTGAACCACATAAAGCAAATCTGTGAGTTGCTCCAAAATGCCCTCCAGAATACAGAGCAAATCACAACTTTGGGCCCATGTAAAGAGTTGAGCTGGTTCCAAGAAGGATCTGGTTGCAACTGTTTACATGGCCATCCCACACTCACTGTCTATTCCCCCCCCCCCCTTCTCTTCATTAAGGTGGCCAATGGAGAGGACATGGCTCATGCTAGTCACTTGTTGCCTGGAATGACGCTGGCAGAAATGATGAGGTGATTGGAGAAGGGAGAGGGGAAAGAGGGGTGATTCTTTCTTTCTTCTTTTTCTCTTTGGCACTCCAACTGATGTCACTCCCTGTGATGAGCAATCACCTGATCCAAATTTTTTATTTTATCAGTGTGTATACAATAGTCTGTTTGGGATAAGTGGTCAGTTTAGAACAACCTTGAGAAAAACAAACCTTTGTAGACCTAAATCTGCTTCATCAGATGAAGTGTCCAGGAACAGACCATCTTTTTGAACTGAGTAGTTTGCATGTCTGAATAATAGTAATAGAAATACAAAACCTAAGGGTATAATGATGAGGTGATAAGTTCAGCACTAATTATGTTCATTGGGGGACAAAGATGGGAGAAAAGATGTCCAAAGCCAAGGTGAGTAGATAACCATATGATTGGTAGAGGGAGCCATTGGAATATAGTGTGATGGTGTTTGGGAACTAGAAAGGAAATGTATTAAATTGACTAAGAGAGTGCTGATAAGGCTGGGGTATTAACTGGTGTTATACATTGTGCCAGGAAATAATTGTCTCTGTTCAACACATTGTTGATGGATTAGAATTCATTGACATATCTCAATTCAGCTTTCCAATTTTCTGTTGTTGTTGTTGTTGTTGTTGTTGATGGTGGTGATATTGTTTAAGAACTGAGGTTCAAGATGGAAGGACTAGGGAAATTAATGTGTTCTACAACTTGCTTTTATGTATTTCAATTTCTAATATATTTATGTCCATTTATCTTTTGTGGGATATGTACAGTTGGCACCACTTTGCTGTAGGGATGCTCTTTGGTGCCACAGAGACTTGGATCAGAAAAGAGAAGCTTTCTAGTAATTCCCACTCAAAATGTGACACCTCCCATTTTGTTCTAAAGGTTACCCCAATTCTCTAGTTCCAAATGTAAGAAGCCCAGGAAGGGACATCAAGGCAACTCCCATAGGTATAAAGTCGTGTAGCATTAACTGGATATACCTCCCTTTTTGGTTCACAGACCTAGTTGTATGTTTCTTCTCTTTATTATTTCAAAGTTCATGAGTAACCTTTTGTTTTCAGGGAACAACAGCCTTTTTATCTCAACAGATCTTCCTTCTCTGCACTGGGTATTCCAGACTCATGCATATGATTAATTGTCATTATGTACCAATTTTGAGCCTCATCCTGACAAAAGCAGCCTTTATTCCCTCAATGCTCTGGCCTTGTTTGCTGTTTCAAATGATATATCCTGGCCATCTGGTCAACATTTACCAATTAAGCCTCAACAGCATGGAAATCAAGCCTGGCCCCAAGCTGAGACAGCTGAGGCCTTATACCTAGAAGGGCCAACTTATTCCACTGAATGTCTGTTGTGATTTTGGCCTTCCTTTTTATGCTTGGCTCTTTTACTACATTCTAGTGTGTCAAAAGAAGGCTAAAATTGACTAACCAAAGGAGGTTTGAAAAACAACTTGAATAATACAACGTGTTGTTGGATGACTTAGTGTTGCGTTTGATTTCACAACACATTGTCCACTCCACATCTATTGAATGTCATAATCAGGCAGTTCATTGAAAAGGGAAAGAGGGGAAAGGTGAACAGCAGATGTGAACACAGCAACATCATTTAAAATAAAACTGAAAATAACCCCAGTCAGTCTCCATTGCTTTTGTATAGGAAGGGAAAAAATCAGTACGGAACAAAGAACTGACGTTCATTAGCTTCCAGAAAAACAGAAGTAGATGCTGAATATCAGGACATTTTAAAGGTAATGTGAAAGGTGTCTTAGAGGGATTGTGTGTTGGCAGTGTGGCAAAGACACATAATATTTTCTTTTGGAAGAATGGCCCTTGGTACAATATGTCTTCAAAACTGCTAAATAAAAGGTTTTTATTTCATTTTTTTTTAAAAAAAACCATGACTACAAACAGTTATCTTATTGATCCCTCCCCCAATCAAGGAGTGCTAATCACTTCTACAATGTTGTTCTTTCCATGGTATACATATATTAGTTTAGGAATTTGTCATGATTAATTTATAATATTCTGTCCCCTGAAAAGAGTTATCTAATATTATCTTGAAATACTATAGTGAATTGGAACCCATGAACAGAAAAATTGATTTTTCAGACAAATAAAAAGGTAGCATTCTGTTTTCTAGTTTAATATGGGAAGACATATGGAAATTCTTGATACCCATTAAGTTGTTCTTTAATATTTCTCACAGAACTATACATCCTTCTCTCCCATTCCTATCTCCCTGACTTAACATTCATGTTAACTTACTGAATTGCAACATTTTCCCCTTTCTCCACCTTTTACAAAATAAGTGAGCATTAAAAGGAGGAGTTTGCAAGGAGAATTTTAATGAAATACAATAGTCTGAATATTAAAATCCAATATAAATAGGGCAATGAATGAATTTGACATTATATTCCACCATCTATTAGGCTAGATGTAAGAGCTTTGTTAGGATGGAAACAGTCTCATAAAATTGTAACAAAGAGCCAAAAATGTGGCCATATCATTTCCTGTAAACTCTTTGAACACTCTGAAGATTCCAATCATATTTATTCATGGCCTTAATTATGCTGTATTTGTTCTACTTGTTCATCTCATAGTCATAGTTTAAAAAACTAAGTAAATTATGTTATCATATTTTAATCAACAATATATACAAAAAATAGTCTTTATGGACCAAATCACATACTAGACAGAACAACAACATAAGCCAGATAGACAAACAGTAGAACAGAACACTGCCAGACATAAATGTCTTCCAATTTATTGGAGTTTTTCTTTCTTAGAAACCAAAGAAGACATAACACACCAGAAGCAGATGTGTAGTAGTCTGCCAAATCCTCTTCCAGTTCAATAAGATCCACCACATTATCACACCAGGTAACAGAAATGTGGGGCTGCCCACTTTAAAGCCCTGGTGTTATAACATCACAGTAGAAAGAGGAACAGGAAGAAAGAATTCTTCTGCATTTGGTGCAGACCATCCTTTATATACATGCAACTCTCTCTAGGGCATTTTAACAGTAAATTTTAAGCTGCATTTTACCTGTGTTTATTATATATATTAATAGTACTTTGTTTTACCTTACTGTTTTAAGTATGTTGTATCCCACCTCAAACTGCAAGGAGAGGCAGGTAATAAATGTTGTATTGTCGAAGGCTTTCATGGCTGGAATCACTGGATTATTTTTCGGGCTGTAGGGCCATGTTCTAGAAGCATTCTCTCCTCTGAGGATGCCTGCCACAGATGCAGGTGAAACGTCATGGCCATACAGCCCGAAAAACCTACAACAACCCAATAAATGTTGCTGTTGTTGTTGTTGTTGTTGTTTTAAATCTGGTAAAGCATCTGATCCAAATTTTTATTTTATCAGTGTGTATACAATAGTCTGTTTGGTTCTATCTTGATATGAGCCCCCAATAATTTTCAACTAGCTTTCAAGAGATATACAACTGGGACCATGTAGTTGTTTTGTAGAATTTTCTAAAAATCATTTGTTCATCTTGACTTTAAATCTGTTAATAAGATGAATGCATCATTCAAATACAGCTACTGCATAAACATTGGCAGTTGGTAAATCTGTCAGTTTTGCTTTCTTCAACATCTCTTTCCTTCAAGATGTTTCCCATAAAGAAATTGGTGAAATGTTAGACTTATATTCATCTCAGTCATCTAAATAACAGATAGACATTCTCAGAAATCTAGGGTCAGTTATACACAGCATATTAAACCCAGCCAGAACTGGTATCTGAAATGCTAGTGCTGACCTGCCTTGCAGCCTGACAGGAAAGGTCTGAGACAGTTTGGCATTGCTGGGTAGGAGTTCAATTGCCACTCCCCCTACCTTATGGTAGAGGCTTCACCATCCTCCTTCCATGTCTTGCAACTTGTGAAAGAGGATGGGAAAAGATGGGGAGTAAGGGAGCCCATGTTTCCCTCCTCCTGTCCTTCTGCATGAGTCACTAGACATGGAAGGAGGACAAAGGAGCCCCCAGGGTAAGGTAGGTCACCCTGTCACTGCTGTAGACATGAGTGTCATGGGGAAGGGGACAGCCATCCCACATCCCAGACTCAGGCAGGATTAATTAGGACACCTGCAGCTGGTTCCCCTTTGAAACTAGCTTTGGGTGTCTAGATTGCCATAACTCAGTCAGAAACCCTGAGTGTAGGATTTGGGTTTCCTCCTGAGTTATATCAACCTGGGGTACAGTCAACTGTAAGCAGCTTTCCCTGGTTTGATCTAGATCACTGTGTCAGTGTTTTGTGGCTGCCTGAAGGTTGATCTGTTCTCCCACACCAACCTAAATGGTCTATGTAGAAGAGGCCTAGGTTAGCCAAATTGAACAGAAGCATCTGCTTCTAAGATATGATCATATTATATATACTGGCTGCACAATTATGTACACCCGGTCAGAAAAAGAGAGAAAAAACAGAAGAAGAATTGGCAGTATTCATTCACCAACTAGTTCTTAGAACTAAAACAGAAATAATATGGTACAGTCGTTTAGAACTTGAAGTTGTTAAGAACTTTATGATCTTGGAAAATTCTCATCAAAGCAGGAATTATATGAAATTATCAGCATTCCTAGCATATACAATTAATGCATTCTTCTGCCTTTTAGCTAAAATATGTATCCCCTAAAGATCATGGTGGAGGGTTTGCTGGATCTTAAAAATGTAGATTGTAGAGGTGTGCATGATGTACCATTTTCAGTTTGCTTTCAGCCCCCCCCCCCCCCAAAAAAAATAAATAAATTCCATTTTCTGGGAAATTCCCAAAATCAGGAGGGGTGTGTGGTTTTAGTTCCAGACTGATTTAGTCCATTGTCGCCAATAAGGAAACTTAAGAGGGTCATTTTCCTAGTAAGATGAAACTTCTCTCATTTGTAGGCCATGCTTATGATTGCAAGCCTACCAAGTTTCAGAACATTTCACCAATCTACTGATTTTGGGAATTTTAAAAGGTTTTTACCATAACACTTTTTAAATTAAAAAAAAAACCCACAAGAAGGGCGTTCTGGGAATTGAAATCCCAACCATCATCCACAACAAGAAGGGAGGAGAATGGACACAGTCAACCAGACCTCTGATTGGCTGGAAAAGAAAGTAAGAAACAGAGAGAGAACCTCAACTCCCATCATGCTCTAGGAGGGAGTGCAGAGGCTCCTTCAATGCCCACACTGTGAAAAGTGCTACTGGGAAAGCGAGTTCTCAGAGGGGCCCTCTTTGGAGGACTAGGAAAGCCTTTCCCATCTTTTTCTCTCTTTCTCTCTCTTGACTTTCTGGCCTTATTTGCCTCAAGCAGACACTCCACCAAGCCAGGAGGGGGGAGGCTTTGGGAAGGGATGGAGGAGGCTGCTTGGGAAGAAAGAAGAGGAAGAACCACTGCCACCGGGTGCCCACTCTTGCCTGATTTGTGTGGCCACCAACAGGCCACAGCCTCCATCTCAGGTAGAGTACCGCTCAGCCTCAACACACCCATTAGTCAAAATAACTGGCTGCTCATGATCTGTCCTGGTTGAGGCTTTGACTGGGTCCTGCCCAGTGTATTCCAGCAATTCGGCAGACAGATCTGGAATCACCGAATGGATTCCTGCAGCCCCTTGGTAGACTGGAACAAAAATCTGAAACATAGAAGCCCTTCTCTGTCACTGTTGCAATAAAAAAAGAACATATTTGGCATGCAATAACCCTGGAAGACAGACCACTGTTTTTCTACTCCAGAACATAGTTCCCTGTTAGTAATATACTGTACATTATCAAAGGCAATCTGCTTACCTTGGTGACAAAAATAGCTCTGTTGAGAATTGTTGATATTCATATTTCCAGAAATTTATTGTAAAGACCTAACAAGCTGTAGAACACACTTTCATTTGCCATGTTTTGACTTCAAAGCTGATTCTCCTTAGATATAATCTCATCAGTGGAAGTACTTTGCTCTGAAATATGTTTTGCACTCTTAAAATGCAGTAATCAGAGGTGATCAGTAGTTAGTACAATTAATGCACAGTAACAGGCTGCTCAACTTGACATGATTCACAGAATGTACTCCTTTACATGCAAACAAAATTAAAATATTATAAAGTATAATTTGGTTCTGGAGGTGTGATTTTTTTTCAACATAAGGCAGTATCAGAATAGCAATGTCTGTAACAGTTCCATTCTTCATGGCATGCATAAGTAGAAGACAAGCAATTTGGAAGAAGCCATTTTTCAAGCCGAAAATTCCGAGCAACCTTGTCCTGGGTATGCAGATAATTTCAGCAAGTCACTGAAAATGATTGTCTATTAGAGAGGTGCGACCTCTGATATTTCCTAGTCACTGGAAATCATTGTATATTAGAATGGAAAGACCTCTGGTATTTCCAGATGTCAAAGTCCCAATTTAAAGGAGACAGGAGTATTTTGTGTAAAAACAAAAACAAATAGAGTCTGCTACTTTGTTGTAGTTGGTATAATGGGGCTATGAAGCAGAAAAGCAGAAAAGATCAGAGGTCTCTTCCTGATTTTTCTTATGCTTCTATTGACTGTGGAACACTGCTTTTAAAAAATAATGGAGAAAGAAAAAAATATATGAAGCACAGGAAGGTTTGCTGGTTAAAGGGATGGAAGAAGAATAGCAGAATTATACTAGGAGGTTGCATTAAAATGAAGTTTAGTACAGCGGTTATTCCTGTGCAGCTTTATCAGATGATATAAGAAAAACTTGTCAAAATTATCCTTTCATTTTTTTCAGAACAAATCTGAGATAATATGTTCTGTACTCATATAATGTAATACAGTGGAACCTCTACTTAAGAGCATCCCAACTTAAGAGTGTATTGAGTTAAGAGTTGTTGCTCAGCTAGAGAGTTGTTCTGACATAAGAACAGTGTTTTGAGTTAAGAGCTAGTGCGAGTGGGAGTGCTAGTATGAGAGTTCAGGGCTTTATGGTTTCAAGGGAGCAGCTCCGTGCCTTCTGCCTTCATATCTCATGATCTTGTATGCTTTGGGAGATTGCTGTCCACTCTGCGCTTGTCTACCTTCAGGAACTTTGAGTTAGTTGATTTTGCATGGTTTATATTCCTGGTATGTTTGACTTCATGATTAGTAGAATTTCAATGGGGAAATTGTTTTGAGATAAGAGCATTTTGAGTTAAGCGCTAGGTCACAGAATGAATTAGACTCTTAAGTCAGGGTATCACTGTATAGTATACCAAATTTTTTTTCAGAGGAGGCTGGTTACTTCTACCCATTTTAAGGAATACATAGCATTTCTACCATATGCAGAGGAGAGGCCATCTAAGGTAGGAATGGCACAGGAATCCACAAAAACTTTAAAATAAAGTCCTAAGTATATCCAATTTCAGCTTGTGAATTTATTAATTAAAGCTCACACATAATCTGGCTTCATTGATTTTATTTATAAATTTATATCATGCCTTTCTCCCATGATGTGATTTAAGATGGTATATATATATATATATATATATATATATATATATATATTAAAAAATATCTAAATGATATTTTAGAACAGTTAACAAAATAATTAAGCAAAACCCTTTTAAATATTTTCTAAAAGTTAAAAATACCAAAATATGTAAAACATAATTTTTGTTAAAACTGTAAAAATGTAGCAAACCAGTTTATTCACTGTAGTTTCATAATTAAAAGTCAAAGGCCTGCCTGAATATATAACTCCTGTTGGAAATAGAACAAGGAGGGTCAAACCAGACCTCCCACAGAAGGAAGTCCCACAGTTTGGAAGCAGTCATGGAAAAAGGCTCATTCCCAAGTTCTCAACAAAATTACCTGCAAAGGTAGTGAAACTGAGGGCTCATCTACACAGAGTGGTTTGTGAATGGACTCCTTGGCATCAGCATGATACACAGACCCAGTTCTCACCCTGGCAAGGCTGCTAAATATGCTCTTGTCTGAGCCAGCCAAAGTCAACCAAGTGCTTTCTTGCACTTGGAGGAAGTGTAAACTGTTGGTTCTGTTCTGATTCAGAACCAGCCACTGCTCTTTACATGGCCATCCTGCTTTCCCTAAGCTCTATGACACAGGGGAAAGCAGAGTTGACATCATCTTCTTGTAGCTGTCATACAGTGCTCCAATGTGCTCCTATTCATTGCTTGTAGCCTTTGCCTATGCTTGCATAAGCACCAGCATGATTCAGAGGGCGGGGGGGGGGGGGAGGGGGGGAGAGAGAGATCCTTCCTTCCTTCTTTGACTGGTCACAGCTAAAACAGCAACAAGGCGATGGTAGCTATCCATAGGGGCTGAACTGGGTTCATTCTTGCTGGATGGTTTGGACCGCCTTCCACTGCCATAATGGTACTGAATTAGGCAGTGCGGGCACTCTTCTGACACCAATGTAACATGAAGGCAAGCCATCCTCAGGGTTCATCAGGCGTACTCTACTCTGGATCTGCCCTGGAGTTTTTTACTTATGTAGGTGCACCTTAAGAAAAGTCTCAGATCTGATATTTTAGTGCAAGTGTAAGATCACCAGCACAGGCTGACTTGCTGTTCCCTGATCTGTTTTCTGATTGACCAGGAAACCTCCTGAATCAATTTAGGGACACTGCCTGAATTAAGACCTCTGAACAAACCTCTGGGGATGCCTGCCATAGATGCAGGCAAAATGTCAGGAGAGAATGTTACTGGAATGTGGCCTTATAGCCCAAGAAACTCACAACAACCCATTTCAATTTGTTCAGCCATTCAGTTTCTTGTTCCCTTTTGCTACCTCTTCCAATGCTTCAAATGTCCAGTCATGTCCTTCCTTGGTTTTGGATGTGTCTGGACCTGCCACTACTCTATCAAATCACCGCTTGATGCTGGCTGGGCTACACAATGTCTGGACATCCTTAAATCTCCTGTAGTTCTCTGATTCATTTCTCTGAAACATTGAGGGGCATATGTGTAGTGCCTGCACAGTTGTAATGGGGAGAGAGGAGAAAACACAAAATTTGGGTAAGATTACATTAAAATAGGCAGGGAGAGTGTTGAGAAGAAATTGATGGCATTTGCTGTCACAGAACAATTTTACAGCCTGTATCTGTAGTGTCAATTCTGTTCAATGAATTTTTGTATAATGTGTGTTAGGGGTTGGGTAGCAAAGAATGATGGATCAATTAGGAAATTGTTCAGAAGGTTGGCTTTTTTCCTTCTTTATCATGCTTGTTATGATTTTAATAGAATGTTTTAAGTTAATAGTAGCAAGATTAACTTGACAGATTATAATTGTGTCAGAAATGCCTCTACATTTTTAAGGTCACTAACCAAGGGTGTAAAAAAATTAAAGAAAGAGAGTATTGTGAGAGCCATTAGATTTTCTAGGGTCATAACATATTTAAATAGGCATTAAGCCAACAAACCTGGTTGTTAATGGTGCATTCAGTGAGAAAAACACGCCAATATTCCAAATGCACAATTCTGGTTTAAATTCACGTAGATCATTCACAGCAAAGGGTATAGTTTTTTCTTAACCACCCCCACCCCCCATGGACATTTTAGATGGCAGGTTTGTCTCTGAGAAGTTCTTATCAATTGGCATATAGTTCAGACTATACAATGAAGAAGCTGTTGGTGGTTGACTCTTCCTTCAGCATTCATGCTTCTTTCCCCCATTAATGCTGTCCAGCTTTTAAAGCAGTAAGAGTGCTGCTTTTAGCCTTTTTCTTTTTTGGTTATCAGCATTCAATGACAAATTTGTGAACATCCTGCAGCTCCTCCATAATGACATGATGGCAACAGTCATAGACAGCAATGGCTCCCAAAATGACTCATTTAAGGTGGAATCAAGTGTTAAACAGGGATGTGTTATTGCCTCAACCTTAATTCCATCTTCATTACTATGATACTTCATCTTGTTGATGAGTGGAAATCATCTATTGGACAGATGGCAAGCTATTTAACCTCAACAGACTAAAAGCCAAAACCAAGGTCACAACAACATCTGTTATAGAACTCCAATATGCTGATGACAATGTTGTCTGTGCACATTTAGAAGAAGACCTACAAGCCACTCTAAATACCTTTGCAGAAACATATGAGAAGCTTGGCATCTCACTGAACATCGAGAAAACCAAAGTGCTCTTCCAGCAGTCACCAGCCATTCCCTCTCCAATGCCAGAAATACAGCTTAATAGTATAATCTGCCGTACTCAAAGGGCGCTACCAGAGGATCCCTTTCCCAGAGAGATTCTGCCCGTGACTCGGGTCATATAGGAACAATAGAACATATGCTCCTTCAGTGCCCATTCTACAGGGATATCCTTGCCAGGCTGATCTTACCTCTGATATACAAGCACCCAGGCCTCTAAGGACAATTTTATACCTCCCTGATACTTACAGGTACTATTTATTTTATTTATTTATTTACAGTATTTCTATACCGCTTTTCTCACCCCTAGGGGGACTCAAAGCTACAACCTATATTGTTGCAAAGTTTTGTGCAGCAGCATACAAAATCCATCAGGGGATGACTGGTCCCAAAAAGTTAACTGTGTATCCAGTAATCATCTTCCTTGAATAATTTGCTGATAGACCAGTGCATTGTATTTTTTTACCCTATTTTTCCCTTCTGCTCCCTCACCCCTATTATGCTTCAGTATTTATATTTTTAATGTACTAAATGTACAAGAACGGGAAACTGAATGTTGGTGGACAGGAAAAGAGATTTAAAGATGGGCTCAAAGCCAACCTTAAGAACTGTGGCATAGACACTGAGAACTGGGAAGCCCTGGCCCTTGAGCACTCCAACTGAAGGTCAGCTGTGACCAGCAGTGCTGCAGAATTTAAAGAGGCATGATTGGAGGGTGAAAGGGAGAAATGTGCCAAGAGGAAGGCATGCCAAGCCAACTCTGACTGGGCCCGCCTTCTATCTGGAAACTGATGTCCTCACTGCTGGAGAACATGCGGAGCAAGAATAGGGCTCCACAGCGACCTAGAGACCCACCGCCAAGACACTACATTTGGAAGACCATCATCCTTGAGCTACAAGGGATCACCTAAGTAAGTAAAAGTAAGTATCAGCATTCAATGTAATAGATTTTTTAAAACACCAACAGAAATAGAAAAAAATAGAAGGGGTTCAAACTCTGTCTTTATTGTCACGGAGTCCCCAGTGGCACAATGGGTTAAACCCTTTTGCCGGCAGGACTGAAGACCGACAGGCTGCAGGTTTGAATCTGGGGAAAACACAGATGAGCTCACTCCTTCAGCTCTAGCTCCCCATAGGGGACATGAGAGAAGCCTCCCACAAGGATGGTAAAACATCAAAACATCTGGGTGTCCCCTGGGCAATGTCCTTGCAGATGGCCAATTCTCTCACACCAGAAGCGGCTTGAGTCTCAAGCCGCTACTGACATGAAAAGAAAATTTGTATTGTCAAAGGCTTTCATGGCCAGAATCACTGGGTTGTTGTAACTTTTTTCAAGCTATATGGCCATGTTGCAGAAGCATTCTTTCTGACATTTCACCTGCATCTATGGCAGGCATCCTCAGAGGTTGTGACATCTGTTGGAAACTAGGAAAATTAGGTTTATATATCTGTGGAAAGTCCAGGTTGAGTGAAAGAATTCTTGTCTGTTGGAGCTAGGTATGAATGTTTCAATTGACCAGCTTGATTAGCACTTAGTGGCCTAGCAGTTTCAAGGTGTGGCTTCTTACTGCCTGGGGAAATCCTTTGTTGGGAGGTGATTTGCTGTCCCTTATTGTTTCCTGTCTGGAGTTCCCCTGATTTTGTTCTGTATTTACTGTTATGATTTTAGAGATTTTTTAATACTGGTAGCCCAATTTTGTTAATTTTCATTAAATTTCTTCCTTTCTATTGAAATTGTCCACATGCTTTGGATTTCAATAGCTTCTCTGTGTAGTCTGACATGGTAGTTGTTAGAGTTGTCCAGCATTTCTGTGTTCTCAAATAATATGCTGTGTCCAAGAACAGCCCAAAAGTCTTACAACTCCGTCCTTACTGTTATATTTTGTTTGGGGAGATACAAAATTGGTAGACAAAATCCCTGATTCCTCTGTTTTGTAGCTTGCATTTTTGCCCCAGGGCAGAGCTTTTTGATTTTTGGGTGTTGTAGGTTTTTTAGGGCTATATGGCCATGGTCTAGAGGCATTCTCTCCTGACATTTCGCCTGCATCTATGGCAAGCATCCTCAGAGGTAGTGAGGTCTGTTGGAACTAGGCAAAGGGGTTTATATATCTATGGAATGACAAGGGTGAGACAAAGGACTATTGTCTGCTGGAGCTAGGTGTGAATGTTTCAACTGACCACCTTGATTAGCATACAATGGCCTGACTGTGCCTGGGGCAAACTTTTGTTGAGAGGTAATTAGATGTCCCTGCCTGCTTCCTCTCTGTTGTTGTTCTGTTGCAATTTTAGAGTTTTTTAATACTGGTAGCCAGATTTTGTTGATTTTCTCCAGCAGACAAGAGTCCTTTGTCTCACCCTGGTCATTCCACAGATATATAAACCCCTTTTCCTAGTTCCAACCGACTTCACTACCTCTGAGGATGCTTGCCATAGAAGCAGGCGAAACATCAGGAGAGAATGCCTCGAGACCATGGCCATATAGCCCGAAAAACCTACAACACCCAGTGATTCCGGCCATGAAAGCCTTCGACAATTTTTGATTTTAGTTTAGTTTAGTTTTTTTTTAAGCCTTCTAATGAAAACCTGGGAATTTCTTATAAAGATAAAAACTTTTATCACATTTTACTTTGAGTAAAACATTTATGTGGTCAGGCACTCACGAGAGACCCAGCTGCTCTTTCTCTTCCCTACATATTTAAAAGCATTTGCTTACTGAAGCTGTGAGGATGATCTCTCTATGAAAGAGAGAAAGAGTGAGAGAAAATTCAAGATACTTTAGTTTTTATTGTTCTAAAAAACAACCAAAAGGATAAAAGAGCAACTTAAAGAACTTATGGGGACTTTACTGTGGATCACAGAATTTGTATTTTCAGTTTTTGAAGCAGATGCCTGCTGTCACAGAGTAATACTCTTCAGAAAAAAAGAGTGCAGATACTTTATGGCTGCTTTCCTCATGTGTTTTATGGATGTGGAGGGATTGGTTTTGAATGGCTCTGTAGGGCAGCCACAATTTGGCTAGTTGTGTTCAAATGAAAGGCAGGGAATCAGGGAAGTCAACGTTTGGCCTAACATCACATCTCTGGCTCCATCTGTTTGTGACAGCAGCACAGCATGGGTTCTTGGCAATATGTCAGGCTCTGCTCCGAATTTCTTTCCTTGTGTCAGTTTGTGTCACACCTTTTGCAGTAAAAAGTACCTAGCTCTTACAGTTAATAATATACATGCTAGATCTTTCATACTTACCGAGAAGCCTCAAGGAAGAAGAAAGTTGTGCTTGAATGCATGCGCAGCTGGAGGCTTCTCTTATTTGAAGCAAACATTGAACGGGTCAGTCATGGTCCCTCAGATTCCAGGAAACCAGCTGTGATACAGAGGTCCCTTCTGCATGATTTGATATATCAAATAAGGGTAAGTTCTTGAAACCAGTGATTATTCCCAAACAAAAGGTCAATATTGCATACTCAGAATTTTTTAATGCTTTCATATATGAATAATTGTTATCAATCTGCCAAGCTAATACAGTTAAGAGATTAATTTGTTCCAATACTGAGTTCTTAACTCAAATTGTCCTGATGTCAAAGCAAATTGCTCTCAATCTGTTCCTCCTCCATAAAACTTCCATTTTATTTTGTTATGTGTCTTTAAATAAGAAAATGTACTTTATAAATAACAAATAATGTACTTTTTAAATGCACATTCACATAAAAAAGAAAGATCAACTTTAAAACATTAGAAGCAGAAAGTTGTGACAAGGAAGCACATTTGAGCCAGCAAGATGTGTGTTGGCCAGTGGAACAGTGAGGCAAAACCTGCACATTCACATGGGGCAATAAAAAGAAAGAAAGATCAATTTGAAATGGTAGAAGCACAAAGTTGTGGCAAGGAAGCACAAAGTAGAGAGGCAGACGATCATTTTCTTCATATTGAACTAATTCCAACCTCCCTCCCCCTCTTGCTCTTTCTCCCTCTTCATGAAGTCAAACATACCAAAAATAAAAACCATGCAAAATCAACTAACCCAAAGTTCCTGAAGGCAGACAATAGCAAAGCGGATAGTAATCTCTCAAAGTGGAGAAGTGCCTGAGGCACAGAGGCAGAAGGCATTGAAGCTGCTCCCTTGAAGCCCTAAAGCCCTGTATTCTCATGCTAGTGCTCCCTCTAGCGCTAGCTCTTAACGGTAAATGCTGCTCATATGTCAAATCGAAAACTGGGCTGAGCGATGGCTCTTAACTCCAAATGCTCTTAAGTTCAGACACTCTTAAGTTGAGGTTCCACTGTACTGTGCTAGTTGAATAGCCATTGCTTTAGAAAGTAGATTTATCAAATCACACCCTACCTGGGTTGATGAAACAAAAAATACGATTTGTGAAACAGGTGGCTCAAGTACATTGCACATGTGGCCTACAATGGGAGTAGGGTAGCTGCTGCAAAAACAAGACCTTGGTCTGCCTGGTAAGATAAAGAAAATATTTTTCAGCAGCTGAGGACTTAAACTTCATTTTAAGGCAGATGTGGTTTATTATCCATTTTCTTCTTTCTAATTTTGGCTTTACCACACATAGTAAGATATCTGGAAAATTAGCTTCTCAGCTGATGCAAGTATCCCACTTGTTGTACTCAGCACGGTGCTACAATTCTATGCTTCTTTATTGTGATATGTCTTATTTACATAGGAGCTGCTGCTTCTCCTCCTCCTTTTACTAATCATGATGATGGTCATGATGTATAGTTTCATATAGGGAACTGTCATGCAGATGTTAAAAAAAACCCAAAACCAAGACCTAGAAATTATTCCTCTTTGCATCTTCAAGTCAGTTTAATTTTTGGTTAAAAATGACAAATTGATTCCAGTCTCACATAGGATCCATCTACACAGGCCAAACAATTCAGCTCAGGAGTGAATTCATTCTGTGGCATCCACATTACACACAAGGTCCATTCATCTTCGTGCAGAAGAAGACTATTTAACATACTAAAAAAAAGGGCATGGGGTGTTCTGGAGTTTACCTGAAGACCTGAGGTGGCATCTGCATTTTTCAATTACAGTGGCTAAATGCTGCTTTCACTGCCATAATGTTGCCTCACAAATCCTGGAATTTATAGTTTATATATCTGAAAGTTAGCTTTACTGCATATGAGATCTGACTAACACAGACCTCATAGAACCTCACTATTACCAATCAAATAGTAAATCCATAGGAAGAACACATTGTGATTGAATTGCTGTTAAAACTCTCCAACTACATAATATGGCTATACCATACTACAAATATTCTTGGGAATGTTATTGAATTGTGATTCCTCTTCTCTTATATTATTTATTATGTTAAAGGTATTTCTATATTTCCTCTCAGCTTACAAGGGCTCTCGATATAATAAACAAATAAAGGTAATCAAAACACAATACTCTTTGAAAAATGTTTAAAATCCATCCACAAATAATAACAGAATACCAATTTAAACCAGCATAGTTTCAAACTTTGAAGAGCATGTAGAACAGTCCCTTGGAGATAAAGGGCAGGTTATAAATAAAGATTTATTTATTTATCTATCTATCTATTTTTTTATTTTTTTATTTTTTATTTATTTATTTATTTATTTATTTATTTATAACAGCACTGTTTTTGCTGTCTATCAAAAACCTAAAAGAGATGGGGCTAGCCTGGCATCCTTTGAGAGGTAGTTTCCTGTTGACATGCTGTTACAGAGAAAGCCCTCTTAAATGTACCCACCAACATAACTTCACAAGAAAATCTCAAAATTTTGGCAGGTTCATATGGGACAAGGCACTATTTCAGATATCTTGGCTGTAAGTCAATTTATGTATTTGTGTGTCAGTACCAGCACCTTGAACTGAGTTTGGAAGCGAATTGGGTGCCAATTGAGTTCCAGCAGGACCACTGTTACAGTTTCTAAAATGCATACCTGACAACAATCTGTCACTGTTTTACACTAGCTGCTGCTTCCAAGCACTTTCCAAACACGAGCTGCTGTTTCCAAATGCCCTACATTGAGTAGTCTAATCAGGAAGTAGTTAACTACTGTGACCACATCGGCCTTTCCCAGGAAAGACCATCACTGGTTCGCCAGCTGAAACTAGGCAGTTACTGCAGACACATGGCTTTCCAAGGGTCCAAAGGCATTCCCAAACAACAAACCTGATCTTTAAGACAGCTAGTCCAAAAATTTTGGATGAAATTTCCCAATAGATCAATGGTTCCCAATCTTTGGTCCTCAGTTGTTTTGGACTTCAGCTCCCACAATTTTTAATAACTGGTAAGCTGACTTGATTTTTTTGGAGTTGAAGTCCAAAACACCTAGAGCACCAAAGGTTGGGAACCACTACAATAGATAATAAAAAGCATAAGGGACAATACTGAGCCTTCTTGAACTCCACACATTAATAGGAGTGTGAAATTTGGCTAAACTCTGTGTCATTTTTGCTGTCCATATTTTGGTCCCCCCCCCCCCCCCCATCATTTTTGGGAGCCTTCCAAATTCTGGTGGGCAAAAAATTGTTTGTTTGTTTTTTTTTCATCTGGCAGCTGAAAGATCCATTTTTGCTCAGGAAGATCTGGCCCTTTGGCAGCAATGGGGGAACATCCCAGTCTCCTCTTTTCATCATTTTTAGGGCATCAGTCTTAAGAAACCACTTTTTCTGGCATTGTTTCTTCCCAGATCCTTCAATAAGACCTGGGTTTAAGGCATCAGACTTAAGAAACCTCCTTTTCTGATATTGTTTCTCCTCAACATCCTTTTCAATGAAGCTGAGTTAAGTCACCCTTTTTGATAATAATAATAATAATAATAATAATAATAATAACACTTTGTTTGTACCCCGCTACCATCTCCCCAAGGGACTCAGTGTGGCTTACATGAGGCTGAGCCCAAACACAACAATACAAGCAATAACAACACAGTACAAGCAATTAAAACACATAGACAATAAGATACACAACATTATCAATAAAGCAGCACATAATTAAAAACAGTGGGAAGGCCAAATGTAGAGTTAAAATTCAAAACAATGCTGGGACATGAACGGAAGGTGATACTGGTGTTTGTGGAAGGGCATACGAACAGACTTAAAGAAATGTAAAGTGCTTTGGAGGACAAAGTGCTATGGGTCATTATTCTGGGAAGGCACACTGGAACAGCCACATCTTCAAGTTCCTCCTGAAGACTGCCAAAGTTGGAGCCTGTCTGATGTCTTTAGGGAGTGATACATTTACTTCAGTGGGAGCCACACCACCTGGCTCCCACATTTGAGTGGGAGCCACACCACCATAAAATGAGAAGGTATATATATATTACCTTCTCATTTTATGGCAGTTTTAGAAAGCTTGCATGGAGTGAAGGGCAAGCAATGCAGAACTGCGATCGGCATTGAGAATTTAGATCACCAGCAGACTGGAGCATGATCTGTCTCTGTCAGAATTCGGCTCACAACAGAAAAATGGAGGCCCAGCTTGGCTAAAGACACATCATGGCTTTCTTCTATTCTGACTGGCTTAACAGGCAGGGCTCACAGGGAAATCCTATGCGAGTATGTGCGGGTGTCTCTTTGCACTGCATGTGTAGCCAAATGACACCAAAAGTAGCCATGGTTGGCAGCCGCATGGTCTGTTGAGGCTGAAAACTATGGTGGCACGCATGCAGTTATAGCTGGCCAAAAGAGCCAAGACAGCCGGAGGCCATTTTGCAAGTCTGAACAACAGCTTCTGAATAACCCCCCCCCCCAACTATGTGGTAGCAGTATATATATATATATATATATATATATATATATATATATATATAAATAGAGTAGAAAAGATCTCAGAGCAAATGAGTACAAATCTCAGAGTTTTTTAGTATGTAATTTCTTAAGTAGCAATAAGGAAGTGTAAGTAAATGTAAGAATCAAACCCAACTATACTATAAGCATTGTATTGTCGAAGGCTTTCATGGCTGGAATCACTAGGTTCTTGTGGGGTTTTTTTGGGCTATAGGGCCATGTTCTAGAGGCATTTCTCCTGACGTTTCACCTGCATCTATGGCAAGCATCCTCAGAGGTAGTGAGGTCTGTTGGAAATAGGACAATGGGTTTATATATCTGTGGAATGGCTGGGGTGGGGCAAAGTGCTCTTCTCTGCTAGAGCTAGGTGTGAATGTTTCAACTGACCACCTTCATTAGCATTTGAAGGCCAGTTTGAAAAACAAGCCCTGGAGACAGCAACCAAAAAGCCCACTATATGGTTCAGATATGTGGATGACACCTTCACCATTTGGAGCCATGGAGAAGAAGAATTCATCAGGTTCCTGGACCATCTTAACAGCATCCACCCAAAAATCCAATTCACAATGGAAAAAGAAAATGAAGGAATCTGCCTTTTCTAGATGTCCTAGTTATCCGCAAACCAGATCAACAATTGGGTCACACCGTCTACAGAAAACCCCCACACACAGATAGATTAGATATCTACATAAAAACTCCAACCATCACCCAAGTCAAAAAAGAAGCACCATCAAAGCCTTGGCAGACCGTGCAAAAAGAATCTGCGAACCCCACCTCCTCCAAGATGAACTGAACCACCTCAACTGGGCTCTCCAGGCCAATGGATACTCCACCTCAGACATCAGAAGAGCTGCAAGACCAAGAACAAGCCACGAGAGTAAAGATGAAGATCCACCCAGAGGAAAAGTGTTCCTGCCATACATCAAGGGAACCACTGACCGCATAGGGAAGCTGATGAGAAAACACAACATACAAACAATCTACAAACCCACCAAGAAAATCCAACAAATGCTATGTTCAGCAAAGGACAAGAGGGATCCTCTCACCTCTGCAGGAGTCTACCGTATACCATGCAGCTGTGGACAAGTCTACATAGGGACCACCAAACACAGCGCCCAAACACGAATCAAGGAACAGAGAAGTCAGCCATAGCAGAGCACCTGATGAACCAACCTGGACACAGCATATTATTTGAGAACACAGAAATGCTGGACCACACCAACAACCACCATGTCAGACTACACAGAGAAGCCATTGAAATCCACAAGCATGTGGACAATTTCAACAGAAAGGAAGAGACCATGAAAATGAGCAAAATCTGGCTACCAGTATTAAAAAACTCTAAAATTACAACAGCAAAACAGCAGAGAGGAAACAACTAGGCACATCTTAACACCTCTCAACAAGAGATTTTCCCAGGCTCAGGCAGGCCTTCAAATGCTAATGAAGGTGGTCAGTTGAAACATTCACACCTAGCTCTAGCAGAAAAGAGCACTTTGCCCCACCCCAGTCATTCCACAGATATATAAATCCATTGTCCTATTTCCAACAGACCTCACTATCTCTGAGGATGCTTGCCATAGATGCAGACGAAACGTCAGGAGAAATGCCTCTAGAACATGGCCCTATAGCCCGAAAAAACCCACAAGAACCTACTATAAGCATTATTTATTTGTTTATTTACTGTACTTATACCCTGCCTGAGGGTTAGCCTTGTGTAATTTATGGCCAAGGTGGAGCAGCTGTAATGGTACTAAAGTAGCACAAAGCTTCTCTATTGTTGTAGATTGGTGTTGAAGGAGTTGTGTTGATGAGTTGTTTTAATCTCCATGAACATTATCCTCCTAGCCCTGCCTTCTGAATTGTGCACTTTCCCTTAGCTCTATCTAGGAATTTGCACAAACCCAGCGCCCTCTGAACTCAGCACTTTTATCATTCTGTATGTTGCTGTTTTTATGGTGTTATGTTTTATTGTGATATATTTTTATTTGGTTTTGTTTTTGATGCTATCTTATTGTGTTATGTTTTAACTTGGTGCTCCCTGGGCTTGTCCCTTTGTAAGCTGCCCCAAGTCCCTTAGGGGAGATGAAGGTGGGGTATAAAAATAAAGTAGTAGTAGTAGTAGTAGTAGTAGAAAAAGCTGCAAAGATACAGAAGAAGTGAAGAACAAGACCAGCGAGAGCCTTTTGCAAGTAAGGAGGTTTCAACTACCTGGGAGTGTCTGGAGGAAGGGTTTGAAAAGAGTACCAGTCTATGCTATACTGTAATTATTCCTTGTATAAAGTTTTATCTACTACAAAGACATATTGAAGAATCTTAGAAACATAGAGTTGGAAATGACCTCATGGGCCATCCAGTCCAACCCCCTGCCATGAAGCAGGAAAATTGCATTCAAAGCACCCCTGACAGATGGCCATCCAGTCTCTTTTTAAAAGCTTCCAGGAAAGGAGCCTCTACCACACTCCGGGGCAGAGAGTTCCATGTTGTGTATGTCTGCTTCTTAACTGGAGAGTTTGGAAAGGGTTTTTTAAAAAGATTGTTAGCTCACAGAATCCCTCACACAGCATGTTATCCAGCCATTTGGATGGGAGCTCTATTCCATAAAAGTAATTTACAAGCTCTGGTTTACCTTTGGCAGAAGAATGTCAGGTATGGACCAGAGATTCACACAAACTTAGCAGAGGCTCAACATGGTCATACCTCAGCAGTCACAGGGCCATTCTATTTAAATTTTGCTGTAGTGGATGATTTTCTACAGGGAAAGACAGTGTTAAATCCTATATAAAATGCAGTTTATAGAAAGAATAAAATTTTGCCACTACTGGTGAAGGTCATTGAAAGATTTTTTCTAGGTTTTAGAGGAAACAATTAAGGAAAAGCTTTCATTAACACTTTAAACAAGCTGTAATTGACCAGTGTAGTTTTAGACACAGGTTATCTGCTAAATAATGAAGCATCAGATGAGTAGTGAAATACCAGGTCAAAGGGTTGCTGCTGATAAAAGCAAGCCAGTCAGATGAAGCTGTTAATCTTCTCTTGCTTTGGCTATTCATACGTAGAATCAAAATATTTTGAAGATTAAAGAGCTCTTGGTCTAGTTTGTTTCAGGAAATATCAAATGAATTGCAAGCTGTCACATACTCAGATGTACAATAGTTGTCTAATTGCTGGTTGTCTAATTACTTTGGTGTGTGATGAGCTGGAGTGAAATTTACTCAGTTTAGGTGAATGCTTGTGGAGCCAAATGACCTTCTCATCAGATGCTCAAATGCAAGTCCAGTCTCTCTCAATGTACATTTCATCACACACAAAGTGTGGTAGAAATTGGCCTCCACTTACACTGTCCTTTACAAACACAACTCATTAAAATTTAAAACAGAACACCCAAGCAATTATGTCTACCCTGTCTATGCATCTTGCTATGAGCTAGTTGCTAAATATGTGAAGTTCATTTCACTCTACACAATTATTGGAAGTGAATTTCTTGTGGAACGAAGACTGTATGACAAAGATAAGTCTATTTGTGTGTTTGTGTGTGTATGTACACAACCCTATACAAGTCTGTTCAGAAGTAATTCCAATTGAGTAAATGAAAGCAATTTCACAGTCCTGTGACTGCAGTCTGAAATATTATGAAACGTTGTGGTGTAAAAGGTAACGCAATACCTCAATCTTTAGCCCATGTATTCCATTGTTAAGAATCAGTAGAATTGAAAATCTTGCTTGAGTTGGTATGTCAAACTCAACTCAATGACATCAAATTTAGGCACATATTCCAAAATCCAATTGTTAATCCTAACTAGAGTAAATCCATAGAATCAATAACAAATGAATAAGACACCCCTTACACAAGATCCATCAATTCAATTGACCTACTCTAGTTGAGGGTAGCAATAACATTAGGTCTACATTTTAGTACACAATTTGAACAGGACAATATTGAAAGAAGAACATTAGCAATTCTCATTAGGAATACAGACATATAATGATTTTTACATAAACTTGCATTTGCCTGAGAACATCAATATAATCATCATTAAAATGTGGTAATCAACACCAATGCTAATTGCTATTTACAGGCAATATTCTAGACTGTATGATCTATGCACTCTGTGTTGTTAAGACTTGTAGCACTATAACCCAGTTCATGAGCTGAAATTGAGATCTTTTCCATGTTTATTCAGAAGTACCTTTCAGCTTCTTGAAATGCAAAGCATGGGTTAGTTCCATACAACTGTTGCTCTGGGCTCACACAAAAGTTCAGTTCCACTCAAAAGGAAGGGAGGGAGGAAGGAAGAAAAAGAAAGGGGGAAACTATGATGGTAGGGGAAAAGTAAGAAGAGATGAAAGACTTTAAGATCTCTAGGGAAGGGCTTTCTCTCAGTCCCACCACCTTCACTGGTACAGCTTGTGAAGACCTGGGAGAAAACCTTTTCAGGTCCCCTCCACACTGCCACATAATTCAGATTATCAAATCAGATAATCCACATTATCTGATTTGAACTGGATTATATGTGACTACACTGCCACATAATCCAGTTCTAAGCAGATAATATGGATTTTATATGGCAGTGTAAATCCAGTCTTAGTGGCTGCTTCCAGGCTAAAGAACTCTGCCAAGGGAGACTTCGTTGGCCCCTTCTCTGCTCTGTTTTTGCAATAACTTTCTCTTTAAGCAAGCCTTCCATTTTAAACTAGTTGGGTAGTGCAACAGGCATATTTCAATTTGCTTTTAATCATTTTGAACTGTTGTTTTTAAGTGATTTGTACTTAATGCTCTATTTTAATGTTTTGCATCTCAGGATTCTTTTTACCTATATTGTTTTAATGTACTGTGTGAATCACTTTGGATCCCTCATGGGAGAAAAGTAGGATGTAAAGATAAAAAAAATAATAGAGTATTCATCAATTTCAAAATGTTCTTTAACATTCCTATTCTTGATCTCATCACTCTCAATGCCGTACTTTTCGGTGGCATGCACTGGTTTGTCTATTCTTTTGTGACTGAGTCCACTAACTTCCATTCCACAACATAGAGCAACTTCCGGTGGGTATCAATTGCAAAAGTATAGATGAACGGGTGCATGCCACCACAGTGGCAATGAAAAAGGCTTCCCATATTGTATTGGATTCATGGGGGGAAGCCAGGCAGCAAGCAATCCCCCCATGGGATGGGGTGACAGATAAGCGATGTGAGGCAATAGGTTCCCCACATCCCCTGACGGGCACTGCTGAAATTGTCACAATGTGTGATGATTCCGGCAGCCCATCTGATGGGGTCATTGATACAATTGGGTGTAATCAGATTTGGAAAAGCTGTGCCTATGTGTGTGTGAAAGACAGAAGGGGGATGGAAGGAGAGAGAGAGAGCGGCCTCCTTCCTCCCTTCCTTCCTTCCCTCCTTAATGACATGCTAAAATCATCTGAGGCTACACTCATACTCCCAACTCTCTCAGTTATTATTATTATTATTATTATTATTAACTTTATTTGTACCCCGCTAGCATCTCCCGGAGGACTCGATGCGGTTTACACAGGCCGAAGCCTCAACACAATACAGTAGAAAGTATAACATCACAACAACTAGGCAAATCAAACAATAAGCAACATAATATAACACCGCAATACTAAGCAAATCAAGCAATAAGCAGAATAACAACAAAGACAGTACATCAGGACATTATTAAAAACTGGTTCGGCCGGCGCACTGGGTACAAGGGTTAAAAGTGCTGAATGGCAGGAGGCACGTAGGGTTAAAAGTGCGGTGTGCAGTGACAATTTGTTATGCTAAGGTGCTACTAGGGCTTGGGTGGGGATTCCTAGTCTGGGAAGGCACAACGGAACAGCCAGGTTTTTAGGTTCCTTCTGAAGACGGCTAGAGTGGGGGCTTGTCTGAGCTCTTTTGGGAGGGCGTTCCAAAGTCGGGGGGCCGCCACAGAGAAGGCCCTGTCACGTGTCCCCACCAAGCGCGCTTGCGACGTGGGTGGGATCACGAGCAGGGCCTCCCCAGATGACCGGAGCGAGCGTGTGGGTTCGTAGATGGTGATGCGGTCACGCAGGTAGGGTGGTCCCAAACCGTTCAGGGCTTTGTAGGTGAGCACCTGCACCTTGAATTGGGCTCGGAAAATAACTGGCAGCCAGTGGAGCTCCTTGAACAAGAGGGTTGACCTCTCTTGATAATGAGCTCCAGTTAGCATCCTGGCTGCTGCCCGCTGGACCAATTGTAGTTTCCGAGCCGTCTTCAAGGGCAATTAAGTTCCAATTAAGATTCTGTTATCCTCTTTTTACATCTGCTTTTAAAATGTCCCAGTTTTTTTCTTTTCCTCTTCCTTTGCCCTCTTTTCCTTACTTCAGTTTCTGCAAGCTAAGTTCAAAGTGTAAAAGTAGTTTGCACTCAATTGAATCAATAGGGAGGAGAGGAGAAGAGGGGGCTAGAATCTTGCCATTTGCAGTAAGGTCTGACAGAAGCAAATTGTTGTACTCTCTCCTAGGTTTTATATTCTTTCTCATTAGAATGCATGGCCTGACTCACCGGGCCAGGTACGTTGTGGCGCTGGGTCCTCTAGTCATCATGGTCACAGGGAGTTTCTTCAACCCTTATTCCTGTAATCAATAAACAAATTGTGGCCATTTTTATCCCAACACTGTGTGAGTGTCTTCTTGGGCTGGATGGCAAGAGGTGTATCGCCCATGCACATGCAATAACTTTTGTCACCTTTACCATTCTCCTATGACTCTGACACATGTGTTCCTATTGCAGTCTGTAAATTGTTGGAGGAGATTTAAACTGACTGGTTATCAGTCATGGTAACTACTAGCTAAATATGCTACTTCCAACATCAGAGGCAGAGAAGGTTCTTGTTCCCATGATGTGCTTTTAAGTTTCCCATAAGCATCTATTTGGCCATTGGTGTTCTAGCCAGGAATGCTGTAGTAAGCAGGCCTTTGGACTGATCTAGAAAGATTCTGCCTAACCTTCAGAACAGCTGTGGGGGAATTGCCAAATAGTTAGATTAATAAGGATGAAATAAAAATGATCATGCTAATGTGAAATTAATATGCTTTCTGACAAATTGCTTATCGAAATACAGTAGCAAAGGATTGGAGCATATAAAAGCATGAAAGAGGGCTATAACCTCTTTCACAGAAACCGAACAAAGGGGAGAGGAGGTGGAGTAGCCTTATATGTCAAAAACTCTTATGCTGCAGAAGAGATGCAAGACAGCAATCCGGGAAACCAGCTTGAAAGCATCTGGATAAGAATCAAGGGAACTGGGACTCAAAAAGATCTCATTGTAGGTATCTACTACAGACCTCCAAGCCAGGAGGAAGAACTTGATGAAGTCTTCTGCCAACAGTTGACCAAACAGGCACAGAGAAAAGATGTAGTAGTCATGGGCGATTTCAACTATCCCGATATTTGCTGGAAAACAAACTCGGCCAAGAGTACAAATTCCAATTCCTCGCTTGCCTTTCAGACAATTTCATGGTCCGGAAGGTAGAAGAGGCAACAAGGGGATTGGCTACTCTTGATCTCATCCTAACAAATGTGGAGGACCTGATAAATGCGGTTGAAGTAGTAGGATCCTTAGGGGCAAGTGACCATGTGCTCCTGCAATTTGAGGTACAAAGGAAGGCAAAAACTAAGACAAGTCAAACCCGCATTTTGGACTTTAGGAGAGCTGATTTCCAAAAAAAGAAGGAAACACTGAGCAGCATTCCATGGACACAGATACTAAAAGACAAGGGAGTTACGGATGGATAGGAGTTTCTCAAGAGTGAAATACTCAAGGCGCAATTGCAAACTGTGCCAACAAAGAGAAAAAATAGGACAAATGCAAAGAAGCCAGAATGGATGTCCAAAGAACTTCTAACTGTGCTAAAACACAAAAGAGACATGCACAAGAAGTGGAAAAAGGGAGAAATCACCAAAGAAGAATTCAAACAAATAGCCAACACCTGTAGGGAAAAGGTCCGCAAGGCTAAAGTACAAAATGAGCTCAGGCTTGCCAAGGACATTAAAAACAATAAAAAGGGATTCTTTTCTTATATCATTAGAAAAAGGAAAAACAAGGAGGCGATAGGGCCTCTTCGAGGAGAAGATGGGGCAATGCTGACAGGGGATAGGGAAAAGGCAGAACTACTTAATACCTCCTTTGCTTCGGTCTTCTCACAAAAAGAAAGTCATCTTCAACCTCAGCAAGATGGAGTGGATGAGGGATTAGAGGACATCCAACCCCAAATTGGGAAACAAGTCGTCCAGGAATACCTGGCCGCTCTAAATGAGTTCAAGTCCCCAGGGCCAGATCAACTACACCCAAGAGTATTGAAGGAACTAGCGGAAGTCATTTCGGAACCATTGGCAACCATCTTTGAGAGTTCTTGGAGAATGGGAGAAGTTCCAGCAGATTGGAGGAGAGCCAGTGTGGTCCCAATCTTCAAGAAGGGAAAAAAGGATGACCCAAACAACTACTGTCGGGTAAGCCTCACGATACCAGGCAAGGTTCTGGAAAAGATTGTTAAGGAAGTGGTCTGCAAACACTTAGAAACAAATGCGGTCATCGCTAATAGTCAACATGGATTTATCAAAAAACAAGTCATGCCAGACTAATCTGATCTCTTTTTTCGATAGAGTTACAAGCTGGGTAGATGCAGGGAATGCCGTGGATGTAGCGTACCTGGATTTCAGTAAGGCCTTCGACAAGGTCCCCCATGACCTTTTGGCAAGGAAACTAGTTCAATGTGGGCTAGGCAAAACTACGGTGAGGTGGATCTGTAATTAGTTAAATGGACGAACCCAGAGGGTGCTCACCAATGCTTCCTCTTCATCCTGGAAAGAAGTGACGAGCGGAGTGCCGCAGGGTTCCGTCCTGGGCCCGGTCCTGTTCAACATTTTTATTAATGACTTAGATGGAGGGTTAGAAGGCAGGATCATCAAGTTTGCAGACGACACCAAATTGGGAGGGATAGCCAATACTCCAGAGGACAGGAGCAGGATTCAAAACGATCTTGACAGATTAGAGAGATGGGCCAAAACTAACAAAATAAAGTTCAACAGTGACAAATGCAAGATACTCCACTTTGGCAGGAAAAACGAAATGCAAAGATACAGAATGGGGGATGCCTGGCTCAAGAGTAGTACGTGTGAAAAAGATCTTGGAGTCCTCGTGGACAACAAGTTAAACATGAGCCAACAATGTGATGTGGCGGCAAAAAAAGCCAATGGGATTTTGGCCTGCATCAATAGGAGCATAGTGTCTAGGTCCAAGGAAGTAATGCTACCCCTCTATTCTGTTTTGGTTAGACCACACCTGGAATATTGTGTCCAATTCTGGGCACCACAATTCAAGAGAGATATTGACAAGCTGGAATGTGTCCAGAGGAGGTTGACTAAAATGATCAAGGGTCTGGAGAACAAGCCCTATGAGGAGCGGCTTAAGGAACTGGGCATGTTTAGCCTGAAGAAGAGAAGGATGAGAGGAAATATAATAGCCATGTATAAATGTGTGAGAGGAAGCTACAGGGAGGAGGGAGCAAGCTTGTTTTCTGCTTCCTTGGAGACTAGGACGCGGAACAATGGCTTCATACTACAAGAGAGGAGATTCCATCTGAACACGAGGAAGAACTTCCTGACTGTGAGAGCCGTTCAGCAGTGGAACTCTCTGCCCCGGAGTGTGGTGGAGGCTCATTCTTTGGAATCTTTTAAGCAGAGGCTGGATGGCCATCTGTCAGGGGTGATTTGAATGCAATATTCCTGCTTCTTGACAGGGGGTTGGACTGGATGGCCCATGAGGTCTCTTCCAACTCTTTGATTCTATGATTCTATGTAACTTGCAGAGAAATGAAGTTATGCAGCTAAAATATCACTAATTATGCCAGAGAAGAGAAAACACAGTTTAAAGCTTAAAATATAGAAATTAGTTAGCATGTAGGAAGCTTATGATATACAGGCAATCCTTAGGCCACAAACGACTCATCGTTACAAACAGTGTGAGACAACAGTGAGTGAGAGAAATCTACCTCTTGGAAAGGAAATCAACTCCTGAAAGAGTTATAATGAAGAAATGAGTCTCCACAGAAGCTTTATCATCAATCCTTGTTTCCACAAGAGGTCAAGTTTTTCAAAATCTGTCACAGGAACAAAAAGTGAAATGAAATCTTCTGAACAGGGGCACAGACAGCAAATCAAACAACAAACCTACCCTATGATATCCAAAGCTAAATAACCTATATTTTTGCCTAGAGTTACTCTTAAAAGATGTACCTGCTCTAACTTACATTCAAATTCAACTTAAGAACAAACCTACAGAATCTATCTTTGTAACTTGGGGACTGCCTGTAATCTGAAGAGTTACTTCAGGAGATCAGCATTCAGTGGACATAGAAGAGTACAATTATCAACTCTATCAGTTAGCAACATATCCTAACTATTTTCCATCTCACCTACATGGTACAGTACAAAAAGAGCTAATGAGAATAACACCTCCCTGATTTCTCTGAAAGCTTAATTCATACAATATAGTATCAATTGAAAATATATATAGTATGATGATAGTACCATGAAAAAAACATTTTCTTATTTGTATAAAGGGGATCTTTCTTGGGGAGTGAGGGAAGCACAATACAACCAATTTACTATTATGGTATAAATTAAGTAAAAACAGAATTAAAAGAAGTAGCTATTTGAATAAACATGTTTTTGTGCTAAATATTCAAAATATTCAGAATGTATATATTATGAAGGGGAAAATAATGTACTGTGCAATCCAATTCATGTCTACTCAGAAGTAAGCCTTTCCGAGTTCAGTGGAGTTCATGGAGCACAGCATTGCAGCCTTGGCATAAAATGAGCTGATTATAAATCCACATGCAGTTTTAACAGCTGGGCAGGTCTGCAAGTGGTCAGGCATGCTTTCGGCAGGTGGCCTCTTGCTATTGTTTGAATTAATATAGTAGCAGTGGAATTCTCTCTGAGAATGCAGTTTTGACAAGTGATGTCAGCAAAGGTGACCTCGGGCTACAAATACAAGTATCACTTTAGTTAAACTAGATTTTAAATTATTGTTTTGCCCCATTTATATTCCTCCAAACTACATCAGCACTCTTAACAGAAAAGATGCAAATTCACCTCCACATGCATAAATTAAAATGACTATTAGTGGAGCATAGAATGGACTTCACAAGAAGACATGAGTGTACAAAAACAGCAACATAAAACAGTAACACAAAGGAGCTAACTTCCTTCACCTTTAAAAAAAAGCAAATGTCATTTTTTAACAACAATTTTAGCAAGCTTTCAGAATTGAGTTGCTACATTCATAAGATGGACATTTATATGACAGATTCTAAATGCTAAAGAAAGGTTATTCTTCTCTAAAGAGTCTATCTATGGGGATATGGTTTCCATGCCAATGAATGCAATAATTATTATGTGCATGAGTATCTAGACTTCTCTTTTATTGTGTTATATACATATGAACTACACAATTATTGCAGCCTTCTCTATTTTCCCAAGTATTTGTTCTGTATTGTTAATTATATATTTGAGATTTAGGTGCTTGATCAATATAGCTGTTCAGGAAACAGTAATGTTCCAAAAATAAAATAAGATGTAAAAAGTTTCAAAGCAGTAGAAGAGGAAGATCACATCATACATGGGTTGATTAAAAAAAAAAAGGAAGCCACAGCTCTTGTTTGCAAGGACTGAAAGGGTACATCTACACTGACCACCTCAGGTCAGTGTTTAACTGGATCAGCCTCATGGTGGCTAAACAGTATAAGGGGCTGATCTGGCTTAACCTGGGGCAAGGGCACCTTAATGTGACTGTGCCCTGCTTAAAGCTAAGCCCCACCACCTACCTTCTTGGTGCTCTGTCTGATGCCAGCAAGAGCACCCATGCACTGATGGAGGGGTAGTGGAGGGGATTATCCTTCCTCTATTCATCTTCTTAGTGCAACATGCAGTCAGCAGGTACATGGTATATCACAGCTGGGGATATTGCAACATAGGGGCAGAGAGGGAATCTCTAGGCTGGCTGCCCAGCCGTGCTGAAACCTGACATGGCTGGACATTAGGGACTCCCTTTCACCTCTGTGGTGGCTGAGGCAGTCTCAGTACAAATACCATATGGTCCTGATTCGGTATCTAGGATGCCAAGTTGGGCATACATTTCTTGTCTATGGAGACAGACCCTTAACAGTAAGGTCTCTTGAGATCTTTTTCTTCATTTTTCTAGTTGGCGTCCACTTATGGGGTTCTTATCATAGGGCTTTCTAGTCAAGATTTATTTTCTGAAGAGGTTTGCCATTATCTTCCTCCTATACTGAGAGGGTATAGCTTGCCCAAGATCACATAGGGAGTTTCTATGGCTGAGTGAACATGTTAAGCCCTGGTCTTCCAGAGTCCTAGTCCAGCCCCCAAACCACCCCATATAGTTGCTATTATCTCTTTTGTTCATAGTCACCATAAGTCAAAGCTCAGTTGATAGCAATTAGCAAGAAAGGCAACATGAAACATTAGCTCTTGAAACTGCAGTTATGAATTCATAATATAGAATTACTCATCCATAATTAGTCTGCATTCAGTAAAACAACAGTCTTACTTGAATAAATTCCACTCCAGCCCTCCCAATTTGCCAACCACTGGATTGTGCAAAGGAAGTCTGTTCAGCTGCAGATATTACCACCTTACTCACACCAGCTAGCAATCCTGCAACAATCTGAACTAAAACCCCTGTTGCAAATCCTTGTCACAGATTCAGTTCACTGGTAGGAGGTGTGGAATCTGATTGAAAGCTGGATCTTTTGCCTAATCAATGGCTGACTTTTACAGTGGGCTAGAAGGGGTTGGACCAGGATATATTATTTACATAGGCAGAGGCAACTAAATAGCCAGTCTAGGATTTTTGGCAATTAATTGTTTTGCTAGTTAATTACTCTAAATCTCAATATGCAGTTGTAGTTTTTTCACAGGTACAGAGCACTTATCTGAAATGGGCATTTTGACATGTATATTTTTGCTACTGGAATCTTTTGTTGAATTCACCTTTAATCCCATAATTATATAAAAACATGCATGGTGTGCCACAAAGTTGTTTATTAGATTTTACTAAAGGTAGGTATAGTATGGAGAAAATACAGAAAATACATCTCTACAATTGCATACAACAGACTGAGAGAACTGGGCTTGCATCTATACTGGGCAAGTTCCTCTGGTATATATCTGGCCTGGACAGTCCTGGATCCAGCAAGAATGTGCTGAATTTGGGGCTAGTGTTCAGATGCGACAGCACTACGTTGTTCTTATAGGAATATCATCTTGTCTTCTATGCGGCCACCACTGCTCCCCACTAGCTACAAACACCAGCAGATACAAGCACCTGGTCATTGCCTGACACACCTTTTAATGTCAGAATGGGATGCCTGCATGATCAAAAAGGAGAAAGGGTAGATCTTCCCTTTTTCTTATTGGTTGTGTCAGTGTCCCTAACTGACATTAGCAGATATGTCTAACATCTCACACAGAGCTCTCCATGGCCAACATGAGTCTTGCTGTCATCACAGACAATGACCCATTGTTTTCCCCTGTGCTGATCAGGTGATGACAGTGGTGTCTGTCTGAACAGGAAATAAAGACAAATCGTACCTGATCTGACTGTCCAAACTGCCACAAAGCCCAGGGATCTTCCAGAACTCCTGGGCAAAGTTAGATTAAAGCTAAAAAAACATGGAATACTTGCCAAAAATCACTGTGCATCATGAAAATAGACATTTGTGGATCCATCAGGAGCCTGTTTTTTTTGTTTTGTTTTTTTGTCACAAAAGACAAGCCCCTTGACCCAAGATCAGTAGTCCTGTGATATGCCTCTTTTCTGGAATGTATCCCACTAGAGTGCTTTGTAAACTACCTTGTATATCAAACCTCTAGCAACAACAACATTTTCATGTCAAGGAAAGAGAGTATAGGGCAGCTTGCTAAATTTCTAAGTGTGACACAGCTTATAAATTATGGAATGCCTATCTGTCAATGGCCTGGCCAATATCCTAATTTTACGGATTCACTTTAAAGAATGTTCCATCAATTTAACTGGAATTTGTTTTCCCTCAGTAACTGCATATAGAATTGTAGCTTTAGAGATACTAATGATATGTTAGTTATATGTGAATATTTGTGCTTGTGTGAGTTCTAATCTTTTCATTTAGTAACCACATTGTGCCATATAAATGGTGTAGAAACATTAGGGTGTTTCAGTGTCTCTAAACTATATCACTGATTGCTGTTAAATATTTATGCACCTACTGTTATGAACAAATCATTTTCTTAATCTATTTCACTAATACAAATTATTTATAAGTTCATCATTAATTATTTAGATTTTCCTGGTATTATATTTGCATTAATAATTTACATACACATAATTATCTATTAAATAATATAAATATGATTTAGCTTCATTTCTTGTTGAAGACCAAACAGGTCTATCACAAAGGATAAACACATAAAACACAATAAGCTGTCACTAATAAGAATCCATTGGTTTTTAAAAGTCATGACAGTATCATGCTGAGCTAACTTGGCAGCTTAATATCTCTGTCATGTAATTACTGTACCTGTAAAAAGTCCGGGTCTCTCGTAGCTGGGATTCCTTTTGTCCACCGGCCATTGTTATATAGTGCAGGTAGCCAGCAGTCATTATGAAAGTTTCTTTACACTGTTCACCAATTACTTCTATGCATCCTGAGGGGATGTACTTTTTTTCTCTCTCTCCTTTTTTGGTGTGTGTGTGTGTGTGTGTGTGTTATAGGTAAAAATTGATTCACACTCCAGGAAACATCAGCTATCTCCTCATTAAAAACTTCAAAGTATGCCATAGCTGAACAAAATGTGCAACACCAGAGCTTAAACTCATAAGTTATAATACATCCTGAAGGTAACTTTGCTTTTGTAAAGCACAAATCTGCACATTCTAACTTGTATGCTATCCACTCTATACTCAGCACTGCACTGACATATGATGAAAATTATGTTGTGATGATCATGGTTTCCCATAATTACATGAGTATCCTACAGCCTAATTCTGGATTAAAAACAGGGGCAAATCATAAGGCAAGGAAGTAGACAACCTTTGATCTTTGAGATATTTTGCCTCAGAGATAACTCATAAGAGTACCAGAAATAGAAAGGATTTTTGATAACTTCTTGAGATAACAATGGATTCTAAGGACCTCTTGAATATACTTACAATTCCAGCATTCCGATGCTATATTAAGCCAACAAGTTTTGATAGCAAGGGAGAATTCAGCTTTCTACAGAGGGCAGATGTATCCCATTGTTCTAGCCCTGGATTTGCAAGTGACATAATAGGGTCAAGGAGCCAGCATAGCAGGCCCGTAGCCAGGATTTCGATTCGGGGAGGGGGCTGAATATTTTTCAGGGGGGGTTTCGGGGGGGGGGTTTCGGGGGGCTGAGTCTGAGTGAAAGAGGGTCTACCCTAGCAAACCTTTTGTATAATTACCCCAATACCCCCATGCATATGGGATATATTGAGTATGGTGATCAGATCATGATATGAATAAACATAACAGTTTAAATAATGCACCAGTAAGGCCTTTTTGCGAACCACCATGAGAATTTCAGGGGGGGGCTGAAGCCCCTCAACCCCCCCCCCCCCCCCCGGCTACATGCCTGCAGCATAGTGTAGTGTTTTGAGAAGATCAAATTTATATAGTACTTTATCAAGGCCCACATGAAATAACCCAAAGGCTAAAGAAAAAGTTGGACAAACAGAACAAGTACCAAGCAGTAAGAGGACAGTAATCTCAAACAACCAGCTACAGGGGATATTCTATGTATCTACACTAATGCATGGAGCAAGGGAAATTAGCAAGATGAAATGGAGCTCTTAGCATGACAAAACAGTTACAATGTAATAGGCATTACTGAAACATAGAGGAATAAGCCCTATAACTGGAATGGAGTAACTGAAAGGTATAATTTATTTCAGAAAAATGGAACAAATAGGAAAGGGGCAGGGGTTGTATTATATCTTAAGGCTGTTTACACCTGTGAAGAGATGCAGTTCAACAAGTTGAACATGAGCCAACAGTGTAACGCAGCAGCTTTAAAAACCAATCAGATTTTGAGCTACATCACAGGAAGTCATGATGCTTTTCTATTCTACTTTGGTCAAGCCTCACCTAGAATACTATCTCCAATTTTGGGTACTACAATCCAATAGGGATATTGGCAAGATAGAATGTGTCCAGAGGAGGGTGACTAAAATTATCAAAAGTCTAGAGACCATGCCCTATCAGGAGCGACTTCAAAAGCTGGGGATGTTTAGCCTGCAGATGAGAAGGTTGAGAGGATACAGGGTCACCATGGGGCCTTTCCAGACAAGCCCTATCTTCCAGGATCTCATCCCAGGTTTCCTGCTTTATTAATAATAAAACTACTCTGGGACTTCCAAATTCAGACAAACAGAGTTTTGGAGCATGATACTCCTGATCTCACGGTCATGTTAAAAAGCAAAATATGGATCATTGGTATTGCAATCCCAGGCGACAGCAGGATTGAAGAGAAAGAACTGGAAAAGCTGACACGATAGGATTTAAAGATTGAACTGCAAAGACTCTGGCACAAGCCAGTCAAGGTGGCCTTAGTGGTGATCGGCACACTGGATACACTGCGTAAAGACCTTGGCCTGCGCTTAAACAAAATCGGCACTGGCAAAATTACCATCTGCCACCTTACTGAGATCTGTACTCATTATTCGCCGATACATCACACAATCCTAGACACTTGGGAAGTGTCCGATGTGTGATTCAATACAATAGCCAACAGAGTGATCTTGTTTGCTATGGACTCATCTTGTTGTGTTTCAAATAATAATAATAATATGAAACATTTATATTCTACTCTTCTCACTCCGCAGGAGACTTGATTATATGAGTCTCTACTGCAGGGGACTTGATTATATGAGTTTCCACTTGTTTTAGACCTGATTATATGAGTCTCCACTGCCAGATAATCTGGGCTAAACAGAAAACCTGGGATCAGATCCTGGGATATAAGGCCTGTCTGTAAGGAACCCTATTTTAAATATTTGAAAGGATGTCATAAGGAAGATGGAGTGGTTTTGTTTTCTGCTGCTCTGGAGATTAGGTCTTGGAGCAATGGGTTCAATCTACAGGAAAGGAGATTCCACCTGAACATCGGGAAGGACTTCCTGACTGCAAGAACTGTTCAACAGCGGAACTCCCTATTTCGGAGTTTGGTGTAAGCGCCTTCCTTGGAAGGAAGCTTTTAAACAGAGACTGGGTGGCCACCTGGATGGCCATAAGGCATTGGCAAACTCCTTCCGAAGAAATCTTGCCAAGAAAAGTCTAGTAAATGAGAATACACACTATACACACATCTCCCCAGACACCAGTGAACTAATATGTGTGTGTGTGTCCTTTTGTTTTTGGTTTGTTAACAGAAGGATTTTACAGGTTAGACTAATTAAAATACAAAGAGTTCTGCCTTTTAAGCGGTTGTTCCCTTTTGACCGCTTAACTCCAGTAGCACGGCTTATGTAAATATTCACTCTGGCAGTGTTATTAAGAAATATTTTTTTAGTCCTTTTTTGTTTTCATTGTGTTTACAAATGCTCAAATGCCCTTGGATATATTTTAGCTCATTCTAAATAAAAGTCCCTAATGAAGAATTCAATGAAGTAGATCTCTCCCCCCCCCCCCCCCCCGCCAAAAAAAAGAAAAGGTTGATCTGGCCATTAGGCTTTCAAAATGAGCACTTGGGCTTCTCTCAAGGTCCAGCTCCATGTTTTGGACTTATCACTTTTTGGAAGACATGACTTCAAATTTGTTGAAATAAAATGGAAAACAACTGAATGGCACAATTCTTTCTTAGACCTTTTTGATATTCTTCACACAGGCAGATATAGACAAGCACATATAAAGGTCTTCTTTGTTATTAGAATGGCACTGCCTTTAATTAGGGCCTTTATTACAGCCCTTTATTCTGTTAACCTATTTCCATCTGTGGTAGATTAGGATACAAGAGAGAGTAATTTTAATGGCTTACCAAGCAAGAGGCCTCATGGGATGCTTTGGGACACTGCAAACTACTGTGATGAGGAGCGAAGCTGATGCCAACATGTTTAACTTTTTAATTTGAAGATTATGTTGAAATTGAAACACATTCTCCAAGGTGAATAAGAAGCACTTTTGTTGCAGTACTTAACCTTTGCTGTGAGTTAACATTAATTACCTGGCACACTTGTGTTTAGCTGCTGTATGTATATTAGGAAACAATGGCTCTTAAATAATGGGACATGGACCACTGGTGACATACCATGGTCCTTATGGCTGTTTTTATCAGCCGGATGAGGATGAAGCATTTAACACAAGAAGTCCCACCAGCATCCTGGCAATCACTAATTTTGCACGTCTCCATTTTCCTGCAGAGTTTTCTTATTATGACAGTTGATCATGTTTGCTACTTTCACTCCCAAGTATTTCTTAACAGAAATTAAGCCATGATTAGAATTGTAATATTCGCAAACAACCAAATAGGGTCAATGCAAAAGTTCTAAGCAAGGGCCTAATGTCAGGATGCTTATTCTTTGGGGGGCAACTTTGAATTTGTTTCAGTGGTTTTTAGCTGGGGATTTTTTTCAATACTGTTTAGGGGGATGTCCATTTGGTAGTCTCACTACCAAATGGACATCCCCCTAAACAGTAGGGACTCAAAGAGCATCAACATCAACATAATCATTTAAAACATACAAATATACGAACATTAAAATAGGATTAAATATAAACAGTATTGAAAAAATCCCCAGCTAAAAACCACTGAAACAAATTCAAAGTTAAAAACCACAGCACTCCCTGAATTCATCTTAAAAACCTTCATCTTTAACAGTGTGTCTGACTAAAAAGGTTTTAGCTTGCCATTGGAAGGACAGCAGGGAGTGGGCCATTCTGGCTGCCCTGGGCAGGGAATTCCAGAATCAAGGGGCAGCCACTGAGAAGACCCACTCTCTCGTTCCCACCCATTGAGCTTGAGATGGAGGTGGGACAGAGAGAAGGACCTCTCCTGAAGATCTCAGGGCTTAGGCAGGTGCATGCAAGGAGATGTGGTCAGCCAAATAGCCTGGACTGGAACCATCTAGGTCTCTAAAAGTCATAAACAGCACTTTGAATTGTGTCAGTAAACAAACTTGCAGCCAGTGGAGCTGCTGCAACTGGGGGTTGGTCTGCTTTCTGTAATCAGCCTCAGTCAGCAACCTGACTGCAGCTCTTTGGACCAGCTGAAGTTTCCAAGCAATTTTCAGAGGCAGCCCCACATGGAGCGCATTACAATAATCCAGACAGTATGCAACTAAGATATGTACCACCGTGGTCAGATCTTACTTCTCAAGGAACATGTGCAGTTGGTGCATAAGTTTTAATTGTGCAAAGACCCTCCTTGCCACTGCTGACACCTGGGCCTCCAGTTTCAGTGCTGAGTCCGGGAGGATCCTCAAACTGCGGACCCACATATTCAGGGGGAATATAACCCCATCCAGCACAAGCTGAATCCCTATTCCCTACTCTGCCCTTTGACTGACCAGAGCTACCTCTGTCTTGTCTGGATTAAGTTTCAATTTGTTTGCCTGCATCCAGTCCATTACTGATGATAGGCACTGGTTTAAGGTCAGAACAGCTTCCATGACATTAGTTGGAAAGGAGTAGTATTGCTGGATGTCTTTCTTATATAGATGGCACCATACTCCAAAACTCTGAAGAACTCTTCCAGTGGTTTCATGTATATGTTCAACAGCACGGGGGACAAAATGGAATCCCGGGGAACCCTACAGGTTCATGACTAGGGGTTTGAACAGGAGTCCCCCAGCACCACCTTCTGCATAGAGCCCTCCAGGAGGGATTGGAGCCACTGTAAGGCGGTGCCTCCAAGTCCTATCCCAGCAAGATGACCCAAAAGCCTCTGAGAGATCCAGGAGAATCATCAAGAACATACTCCCCCTGACAAGATCTCTTTGTAGGTCATCCACAGGGCAACCAAAGCTGTCTCTGTTCCATAACAAAGCTCAACCAGATTGAAATGGATCTAGATAATCCTTCCATCCAGAAATCCCTGGAGTTGGGAAACCACTACATGCTCCAGAACCTTGCTCAGAAATGGAAGGTTGGACACTGGTCGATAGTTGTCTATTATAGAAAGGTTCGGGTTGGCTTTTTAAGTATAGATCTCACAAATAACTCCTTTGGGACAGTTAGAATTTTGCCTTGTTCCAAGGAGGCATTTATTACCACCTTTATCCCCTTTGCCAGTCCCCCTACCTGTTTGATGGGCCAGGAAGGGCAAGGGTCCAGAGAACAGCTGGTTGCCTTCATCTCTCCCAATATCTGTCAGCATCATCAAGCTTAAAAATGAAAAGAATCCATTAAAACTGGACAATCAGATGCCTCAGTTATATCCATGAGGACTGTATCAATACTGGCATCTAAATTAACTAAATGTATATATTACACATACACATATCAAAAAAACAGGACTGCCACATTCACATTAAGTAGAAACAACTGGTCTTCTCTTGAAATATAAAACACAGTCTTCGTGTGAGTAAATGTCCTGTTCTTTATTCCATATGAGTAGACTCCAGTAGTCACATGAATTGACTTCAATCTATGACTGGTTTCGACTCGCAAGAGCCTTCGTCAGGTGGTTGGGTTCAAATTATTACGAAAAGCTCAACTTTTGAGGTGAGCAATTCACCTAGTGTCTTCTGGAGGGGTGGATCAGCTAGTCTTAGTTGAGCAATATACCCTGCAAGAAGTTTTATTCTGCGGCGCCCTATAACAAAAGACGCAAGGCTGGAGACTTATTAATATTATATTCGGGCAGGATGGATCCTCCCAAAGGTTTTCCTTTCCTTAAAAAAAAAAAGGTGAAAATCCCACCTCTGTGACTCTAATATGATAGCGAGACGATGATGGATATGTGTTATGGTGAAGTGAACACTGCTTGTCTTTAAACTTTCTTTTGAATTAGAGCTGCCACCAACCTAAGGTGTTTTAGGATTTTTTAAAATGAAAATACAAAATATTTGAGGTAAACTTTTCCCACTCCTGCCAATACTGCTTTTACCCCTGGCTCCAAAAAAACAACAAAAAAAACCCTGTTTGTTGAGAGGATTTTCTGTAGTAACAGGCTGTTAAAAATGCTGGAACTATCACAAAGGCTTGACAATGGAATGATGTACAGTAGAGACTTTGTTGAAAGTTAAATAGAATAAGATTAATTTTTAAAACAGACAACTAACCACTCCTGAGAGGTACAAAAGCATGACTTGTTACAAAAGTACTTCAGCTTGATTGGTTGCTTAAACAGTTCTCTTCCCTTTGTTCTAGACAGCACTAACCAAACAGAACTAACTGTTGGTAACAAAACCCTCACTCCATTTCAGAGAATAGTGATGAGTCTGACTAGCATATCTAGGTAGCCCCTGTGTTATTAACTAACTCTACCCTAGAGTTCTTCCTGTTAACCAACCCAGCCTGGAGAGCCAATCTCTTGTGCTAACTCTCACAAGAGATCAGACTGCTGTCTGACCTTTTTCCTGTCAGCTCACAGCACTGTCTAACACAGACACTTTCTCACCTAGCTCTCTCCCTGAAAGCCCAGTTTCAAACTCCACACCTTCACCTCCCAGCTCTCAACTCCCACTGAAGCTACGTTCTTTCCCTCCTCCGACTTGGCTCCTACCAACTGCTCTGAACAATCCTAGGAGTCTCCAAACTCCTCCCCTCTTCCAACCATCCTCACTTATGATGGCTGCCTCCCTGGCATTCCCTCCCAAAATGGAGGCCTGCCTTACTGTTATCCAGGCTATCTTTCCAGCCTACCAGGGAAGATTCACCACACTCCCCCAAAGGATTGACCCCTCTTTGATTTTGCCCTTTCGGTGGTGACCCCACTCCACAGGCATCTTCCTTTTATCCCACAGCCCAGAGAAAATCTTGGAACAATGTGTGGAGGAGAATCCTATGTGTTTGTATATATTTGTTGGGGGAGGGAAGGGTATATCAGATCACTTCCAATGATTGCAGACTATGTTGCCAGCAGGAAATATTATCACCAAGTCTGTTGCTATCAAGGAATCAAACTAGCATACGTACCCCTGTTGCCTTGTTCTAGTTTCTGAAAAATGCATTAGGTGTCTTAATCCTCTGATGTTACCTTAGTTCCCCTTATATCTGTATACTTGAATGACCTCCACAGAAAATAATTATGTTGGCAGTGATTTAAAGTGACAGGGTAATTCTGCTAGAATGTTCTGTTTTGTGGTTCTAATTTCACACATGTTTTAGTCAGTGGGTGGTAAACATGGATGAGTGATCAAATCTTCAGTCATATCTGCAAATAAAGCAATGGAATCAGTTAGGTAACACGGCACATTTACGCACTGATAAAAGCTTTTAAATATTGGTATAGTCTATATATCATTATTTGCTTCTCTTTGAAAAGAAATCTGATTCAAATACTGTGATTCTTCCTGAATGGTGTTATTTATCTGCTTTCTTAAATAAATACATGACTTTGCAAATGATCCTCATCGGCTCCTCTCTGATGGTGTTGAAGCCTGGTCTGAGGAGAAGGAGAGGGACCCTTTGGTGATAGGGCCTGATACTCTTGAAGTAGAGTCTGAATGGGAGCCCACCATTTCTGTAGTGTCTCAGGGAGAAAGTAATTCTCAGGGTGATGGAAACTGGATCACAGACAGATCTGATTGTGGTGAGAATGTTTCACATGAAATGCAGCCAGAGGCTCAGCCTGACCCTTTGAATGATACAAGGGAGGAGAGAAAGGCTGGGTTTTTGCCTATATCTCAGCACCTTCAATTAAGGTGGGGTAATGTTCAATGTATTGTCGAAGGCTTTCATGGCCGGAATCACTCAGTTCTTGTGGGCTTTTTCGGGCTATATGGCCATGTTCTAGAAGCATTTCTCCTGACGTTTCGCCTGCATCTATGGCAAGCTTCCTCAGAGGTGAGGTCTGCTGGAGCTGGGAAAAAGGGGGTTTATATATCTGTGGAATGATCAGGGTGAGACAAAGGGCTTTTGTAAGTTGGGCTAGGTGTGAATCTTCCAACTGACCACCTTGATTAGTATACAATGGGCTGACTGTGCCTGGAGCAAACTCTTCTTGAAGGGTGATTAGATGTCCCTGCCTGTTTTTCTCTCTGCTGTTTTTGCTGTTGCAATTTTAGATTTTTTTTTAATACTGGTAGCCAGATTTTGTTCATTTTCATGGTTTCTTCCTTTCTGTTGAAATTGTCCACATGTTTGTGGATTTCAATGGCTTCTCTGTGTAGCCTGACATGGTGGTTGTGAGAGTGGTCCAGCATTTTTGTTTTCTCAAATAAAATGCTGTGTCCAGGTTGGTTCATCAGGTGCTCTGCTATGGCTGATTTCTCTGGTTGGAGTAGTCTGCAGTGCCTTTCATGTTCCTGGATTCTTGTTTGGGCGCTGCGTTTGGTGGCCCCTATGTAGACTTGTCCACAGCTGCATGGTATACGGTAGACTCCTGCAGAGGTGAGAGGATCCCTCTTGTCCTTTGCTGAACGTAGCATTTGCTGGATTTTCTTGGTGGGTTTGTAGATTGTTTGTATGTTGTGTTTCCTCATCAGCTTCCCTATGCGGTCAGTGGTTCCCTTGATGTATGGCAGGAACACTTTTCCTCTGGGTGGATCTTCATCTTTACTCTCGTGGCTTGTTCTTGGTCTTGAAGCTCTTCTGATGTCTGAGGTGGAGTATCCATTGGTCTGGAGAGCCCAGTTGAGGTGGTTCAGTTCATCTTGGAGGAGGTGGGGTTCACAGATTCTTTTTGCATGGTCTGCCAAGGCTTTAATGGTGCTTCTTTTTTTGACTTGGGTGATGGTTGGAGTTTTTATGTAGATATCTATCTGTGTGTGTGGGTTTTCTGTAAACGGTGTGACCCAATTGTTGATCTGGTTTACGGATGACTAGGACATCTAGAAAAGGCAGTCTTCCTTCCTTTTCTTTTTCCATAGTGAACTGGATGTTTGGATGGATGCTGTTAAGATGTTCCAGGAACCTGTTGAGTTCTTCTTCTCCATGGCTCCAAATGGTGAAAGTGTCATCCACATATCTGAACCATATAGTGGGCTTTTTGGTTGCTGTTTCAAGAGCTTGTTTTTCAAATTGTTCCATGTAGAAGTTAGCTATGACTGGGCTGAGAGGGCTCCCCATAGCTACTCCCTCTTTCTGTTCGTAGAATTCATTGTCCCACTGAAAATAGCTGGTGGTGAGGCAATGGTGAAACAGCGCCATGATGTCTTCTGGGAACCTCTGGTTGATGAGTGCCATGGTGTCTGCAACTGGGACGATGGTAAATAGAGACACCACATCGAAGCTGATCAGTTTGTCATTTGTATTTAGCTTGAGATTGCTGATTTTTTTCAATGAAACACCATATAGTGGGCTTTTTGGTTGCTTTTTGGTTCCCCGGGGTGAGAAGGAAGGAAGAGGAGCGAGTGCAGGGAACAACAGCAAGCGGGAGCCTCCCTTTCTCAATTGCTATATTCATCATTTTGTAATTGTGGGCTGAGGAGAAAGGGGAGGCCACTCAGCAGCTGCCCTGGCCGAGGAAGACTCCTTGTCCATGAGGGGAGAGAAGCCCCAGGCCAGGGCTGCCGAGCTTGGGAGAAATAAGGGAAGAAGAAGAAGGCAAAGTTGCCTCCAGAACTGGATATGGAAAGATCAGTAAATGAACCTTCAAAATACTTGAAGAAAAATTGAAAATTCATAAGAAAAACAGATATGAGATGATACCTCTGGGGAGGGCACTGCCAAGGGTGCCTTTGGCAATGAAAATGGGTGAGGCATGGATCTTCGTTGCCAGTCTGATGTCTCTACTCTTTACTATTTTATCGAGATTGGACATTGCTGTCCTCCTACACTACAGAAAAAAAAATAAGAACAAATATAATTAAATTAATAAGAGCTGAAGGTCCTTATTAAGAGACCAGAAGCTCTGATAAACATCAATTTCCATGACTTGTACACTAGTGACATCTTGCCTGTAAAACTTTCATAACTAATAAAGACCTAAGATGAATTGTCTTACAGTTCCTTTTACTAGAACACAAGCTTGAGGTGAAAAGGAAGGTTTTGAAGGACGAATTATCCAAGATTGTTTACAAACATAGCCAATATTTAAAGGACTTTTGGTTCTCTCAGCCCGGTCATAGCCAATTTCTACATGGAACACTTTGAAAAACAAGCCCTGGAAACAGCAACCAAAAAGCCCACTATATGGTTCAGATATGTGGATGACACCATCACTATTTGGAGCCATGGAGAAGAAGAACTCACCAGGTTCCTGGAACATCTTAACAGCATCCACCCAAACATCCAATTCAGCATGGAAAAAGAAAATGAAGGAAGACTGCCTTTTCTAGATGTCCTAGTCATCCGCAAACCAGATCAACAATTGGGTCACACCGTTTACAGAAAACCCACACACACGGATAGATATCTACATAAAAACTCCAACAATCACCCAAGTCAAAAAAGAAGCACAATTAAATCCTTGGCAGACCGTGCAAAAAGAATCTGCGAACCCCACCTTCTCCAAGATGAACTGAACCACCTAAACTGGGCTCTACAGGCCAATGGATACTCCACCATCAGAAGAGCTGCAAAACCGAGAACAAACCACGAGAGTAAAGATGAAGATCCTCCCAGAGGAAAAGTGTTCTTGCCATACATCAAGGGAACCACTGACCGCATAGGGAAATTGATGAGGAAACACAACATACAAACCACTTACAGACCAACCAAGAATATCCAACAAAGCTACGTTCAGCAAAGGACAAGAGAGATCCTCTCACCTCTGCAGGAGTCTACCGTGTACCATGCAGCTGTGGACAAGTCTACATAGGGACCACCAAACGCAGCGCCCAGACACGCATCAAGGAGCATGAAAGGCAATGCAAACTACTCCAACCAGAGAAATCAGCCATAGCAGAGCACCTGATGAACCAACCTGGACACAGCATATTATTTGAGAACACAGAAGTGCTGGACCACTCTCACAACCACCATGTCAGACTACACAGAGAAGCCATTGAAATCCACAAGCATGTGGACAATTTCAACAGAAAGGAAGAAACCATGAAAATGAACAAAATCTGGTTACCAGTATTAAAAAACTCAAAAATTACAGCAGCAAAACAACAGAGGGGAAACAAACAGGCACATGAAATCACTCTCAACAAAAGATTCCCCCCAGGCGCTTCCAAGCCATTGAATGCAAATCAAGGTGATCAGCTGAAACATTCACAGCTAGCCCCAGCAAACAAAAGTCCTTTGTCCCACCCTGGTCATTCCACAGATATATAAACCCATTTTTCCTAGTTCCAACAGACCTCATTACCTCTGAGGATGCTTGCCATAGATGCAGGCGAAACGTCAGGAGAAAAATTGCCTCCAGAACATGGCCATATAGCCCGGAAAAACCTACAACAACCCGACTTTTGGTTTGATTGTAAAAATATTATTTATAAAATAAAAATGTTCAACCCCTTCCCTGATTCTATATTTCAGCCACATTTTGTATTAACACTGATTTGGATTCGAAGTTTTTGAGTGTGGGACTGCAAAAGTACATTTTCTAATCTACTTTTACCCTTTGTGGTCTCCTAAAAATATTTTTAGCGATTGTGGGCATCACAGTCAGAGCTACGACATGGAGGGGATTGCAAGCAAGAGGGGGCAAGTGCCCTCAAATGAATAAAGGCATCCTACACCTGTTTCCTCATTGTATAGAAACTAATTGTTCCCACTTGCATACCTTGAACAGTTGAAATATTGAAATATGATTTGAAGTTTCTTATGTCCAGCAGGCAACCAGATAATGTCAGATTGAAATAACGATGTTGATTTTGCTATCAAGAGTTTTCCTTTTTAATATCTTAAAAGGCAAGATTTAATTGTAAAACTTATCATAAAGACTGCTGGTATTAGAATAAATGAATGTAGTAAAAGTATGTTCATAATATTGCCCTCTTGTGGGTTCCATGGAAGCTTTATGCTAATTTTGCCCCTACAACTATGGCTTGCTGTTCATCCATAATGTTCTTGTAGGTCACTGATGTACTAAACAATAGGCCTGGGTAACAACGCAAAAATTTGTTTCTAAAATCGATTTGTATTTGGGGGGTTTTTTTGTTTCGATATTTAAAATAATTACAAAATTTTCCTTTTAAAAAGTTCGATATTTACGAAATTTCATAAATGGTAAAAAATTAACGAATCGATTTCTGAAACAATAACGAATCGATTCGTTAATGGCGGACGCGACCGCGAAATACGCTAAAAAACCTCCAAAAACTTCTGAAGCTTCCCTCTCCCTCTGTTCTTGACTGTTGGTGTGATATTATAATTTTTTTTCACTAATTAAACCATAAAACTGGCCCAGACATGCGGAAATAATAACGAAACGACCTCGGAACAATAACGAAACGAATACAATAACGAAATACGAAGCATTTACAAAACGTCTTTAAAAATTTGTTTTTTTTAAATAAAAGCTCCAGAATGGTTCGTTATCGTTTTGTAATTGGAAAAATTAACGAATTATTAACGAATTACGAATTAACGAAACCAAACCGCCCAGGCCTACTAAACAATAAGCAAAGACTTGCTACTTTATAGACATTGAGAGAAAGGAAACAGAAATGTTGACCTATTCCATGTGCGACTCAATCTTTCAGTGTTGAGGCACTGTTGACAGCTGAAGACTAAGGACTTGATTTAGACTAGGGGTGTGAAAAATACAGATAACAGAACTAGGGAGCTGTTAAAATTATTTATAGCCTTACATACCCACCAAAGTTGGATGAGTAGTCATTTGATGATATACCAAGATTTCTCCCCCTTTATAAGCTTCTGAACATCTTTCAAGTCTAGGAGCACAATCAGTGATCTGTGGGGCACAGGAGTTAACCCAGACATGAGCAAACTTTGGTCCTCCAGGTGTTTTGGACTTCAACTCCCTTGGCTGTTAGAAATTGTGGGAGTTGAAGTCCAAAACACCTGGAGGGCCAAAGTTTGCTCATGCCTGAGTTAACCTGTTCTTCCAGGAGTGTCCTTCCACTGTAAATAGACATCTTTGGCTACAGCCTCATTTAAGAGAACGGTAGAATGGAATAGTGGGGGAATTACCAGACATTTAATTTATATTGGCTTCACACTTTTCCATGGGTGAGTCTTGTTCATCCTGAAGTCTGTAAGACCTCTTTTTAAAGTTAGTATGAAAATGAATTTTCCAAGTAGATTAAAGTTTGTATGCAATTGTATTTTTTTCAATCATTTCCCCAGTACATTTTGAATGTTATTTTCAATTGCATACATATTTTTTTTTCGTTGGTGAATCCCATTATGAATTTTCTTTTTAGAATTGCCTATTCCAAAGAATAGCTAAGATTCAATTCACATCAAGTAGTTACAGTTAGGGGGACATAAAATACAGCTCCCCCCCCCCCCACGCCCAATAGAATTCTCTCCTCCCATGAAATGTTTCTTCAGTCTCCAAATTTCTAGCATTGAAGTAACTTGATACTTCACTTGAGAATTTTGAAATGTTTAGACATTTCCAAAACAAGTCAGGGAAAGAAATGCCAATACAGTACAATAAATAAAAGAATTCTAGGTGTGAACTATTTTCAAAGTCTCACTCACTGTGAACCTGGAAATTCTAGGAGAGACCGAACACGTACGTGTGTGTGTGTGTGTGTGGGCGGGTGGGGAGAATGTTGTTTAAGGCTGTAATACTCTCGTTTTGCTCCCACCCCATAGCTACACTCCTGGTTCACATGTTTGTTTGAAAGTGCAAAATTAGATTGGTTCACATTAAAATGTGAGCCGAAGGAATTTCTTCCATATCCTCAGATTAAAATGAATCTGGTATGAAAAGAATGCCTATTTGCAAAGCTCTGATTCATAACAAATCCTCCTCCAGAGCAATGTTCGAGTTGGGTTCAATATAGTTCAAGGCTTATAAAGCACAAAGAAATGCATTAATTCAAATGTCATCTTCACTGGGTATCAAAGAATGAAATTATAGCTTCCTGCACTATTCAGTGAAAAGAGTTTGTGTTGATGCTAGAGTTATGGATCATCATGACTGTTTCTTAAGTGCAAAATTAATATTTCATTGCAGTACTATCCCTGTACAAAATGGTTTGATTTTAATGAGTGCACTTTACAAGATGAAAACTGCTTCCACCTGAAATACTTCAATTTAACTGAGCTTATTTGTCTCCATATTAAAATGTGATTAGAAGTGCACGTGAAATTATTGTATCTGGAAAGCCACACTGACAGTAGTTTTAAAGTCAAACGTTGAGTGTAGCTGGTTGAATCAGACATGGAACTGTGAATTAGTACGAAATGCTTGATTGCATTAATATCAATATTTATACCTCAATAAAGTATGTTTATAACACTGTAATTGATAAGGCTATTAATATTACCTAAACTTAGAACCAGCAATTATATTACTATAAAATAAAATTTATTGTTACAGTAATGGTCTCTAGCACTCAACTTGGGACCTGAAATTGCATTATATAAATCCATAATACTATAGGCTGCATTTCCTTTCCGTCCATCAAACACCATATTTACCTTTTAAAATTAGAATTTGCTTTCATTTGATATAATGGTTGCACTTCTGAGAGTGGACTTTTAATTAATTTCCTTATTTGTTCATGTATCTGGAAGCCACATGAAAAAGAGCTACTGATTCATGCTCTTATATTGTAAGAGCAAATGAAGCATGCATTTTGAAAGCATGGAATTCACTGCTTGGCTGCTACTGGATGTAGAGACTCATCTATAAACACACCTGAAGAGAAAATTAAACCCTCTTTAGCCCCAAAATTTCATCCTATGTGTGGTTTGGGATGCTGCCATACATAAAGAGAGCAACTGTAGTCTTATGTTCATTATGAATAAAAGGTGTGCAAATCCATTTTTAAAACTATTCCACCTGTCAAAGATCCCATTACTCAGGCTGGCTCCAAAGGTCCAACCCCTAGGAATTCTGTTACTTACCCTGGCCTTGTTCCCTCAAATATTGCTTTACTGAATTGGATTATGGGGTCTCCAGGTGACCCCTTAAATGTGGGCTTGTGGCTGTGTTATTGTATGGGTTCTGTAAGGTTACCATAGCCTGACTCCAACCCAGGTTTGTTGAGATCCAGAGACAAGTTTAAACAACAACAAGACTATGAGTATTGAAAACAAAATAAACATACGTTAACTTCTAATAATATATGATATTAAGCTCTCCAAAATCATAAGTAGTTCTCCCGGTCTTCATCAACTCCAAAGTTCTGTCTCTATCAGCTCAAAATTAACTCTTTATCAACTACAAATCCTATCCATGTCCATTCAAAACCATGTCTTCTCACCAAGAGACAGCCTCTATAGTTTTGTCACTGACCTCTTACCCACAGCCCCACATCACGGGACTCCCTCAGCCATGAGTTGCTCTCCTGCAACAGATTTGCCCAGAACCTCTTTCATACACATCTCCTTCAGAGGTCTTTACTCTAGTGTGGTCTCAACAAGTATCAATTATCTTTAATGGGATCTAGCCCCTTGACATACAAAAAGCATTCAAAAATACCCCAAAGAATTAAATTATTGCTATATCATTATCTACCATATATTTTCCCTCTCCACCTCACCTTGGTTTCTTATTATACATTAAGGTTAACGCAGTACATTGCACATCACAACATTGATGTGTGTTTAATGTTTGTCTTTTTTGTGTGTAAACTGCCATAAGTCCCTTTGGGTAAGAGAGGGCGGTCTGGAAATAAAGTTTTATTATAGTTTTTATTATAACAGTATACATAGATCTTACCTTTCCAGGTTTTTTTTCTTTATACAATCTAATGTATTATTCTGCTTGTCTGGACAGAACATTAGCTACTATATTCCTATGTCATTAAATTGGGCAAAAGTGTAAGAACAGCCTCTCCTGTACTTATTTAATCTGGAATACCTTATATGTCTCTCTCTCTCTCTCTCTCTCTCTCTCTCTCTCTCTCACACACACACACACACACACATTCTTTTAACACACATTGCATTCATTTGCTTGATCCCTAAAAAAGGTTTCATCAATGTGTCTCTTATTAACCCACTGCTTGTGGTTTTCACTCTCTCTCATAGAATCATAGAATCAAAGAGTTGGAAGAGACCTCATGGGCCATCCAGTCCAACCCCCTACCAAGAAGCAGGAATATTGCATTCAAATCACCCCTGACAGATGGCCATCCAGCCTCTCAATGAGGAAAATGATATTCCTTCTGCTCCCTTTTCAATATATTACCAGATTTTCCCTCCTGTAATAAGTTTTTAGCATGCTTCCAGACACCATTTAGAGGGGATTATCCTTCTCACCCAAATTAACCAAATAGTTCACATCAGTTAATCTGTCTTGGATTTCAATAGGCCCATCTGAAACAAATTGCCAGCCATTTAACTTCTAAAACATGTCTATGCTTTCTGGCTCTAGAATATATTTGCCTCTTAATAAGATAATGTTATTATTTTTTTTAAAAAAACTGGCTGAACTGGGCAAACATATTATATTGTTATGTCTTAATGCTATGCCCAAACACAATATTTATGTATATTAAAGCATGAATTCAAAATTAAGCAAAACCAACACCAAGGTCCAGAAATTCACACAAACTACTAGGTAGGGGAGCAGTGCAAAGGATTAAAAGTCCCAGCATAGTTCATTAACTATTATTTCCTCTAAGAAAATAAATGATCTAGCACAAAAGAAACAAAAACAAAAACAAAACCATAAATCGCTACCAAGTAAACTGCTCTGACGATACTGTTTCATAAACAAGACTAAGGACCGTCATTTCTCATAACAATTATTCAGTAGAATCTAGTACCGATCAGGTGTTACACCGAAATCTTTCTCTTTCCTTTGTGTTTGTACTGCATAATGAGCTTTGCAGTTATTGTACTAGGGTACCACACTGCCCTCAAGGAGCACATCATCCAGAAGTAAATAGTGATCCATGGTCCACACACAATCCGAGGGATTTGAACATAGTAAATAATGTTATATAGCACTGATATGCAGAGACACAAATGTAGACAGGTATACATGGATAAGGGATTTTCTTCAGCATCTCCCTTGCAGTCACTTTCTCATAGCCTGTAAAAGAGAAGCTTGAAATGGCGCATTAGGGAAACTTGAGTTATATCCTGGATCAGTCAAGGTACAACAGTCTGGTAGATGTGGCATTTAGCAGGTTGTCTTCTTGCATTCCTTCTGGAGAGGAGAAACTATCTGTGGTTGTGGGGATTATAGTAGCTGGAACAGCACTGTAAATGCTATAGTTTTTCACTCATCTTTGTAAAGAATGAAGACCCAAAATGTGAATGAAGTGTGAATAAAGAATTCATGTGAGTCAAAATATTGTAGTAACTTTCAAGCATTCTGTATTCAAGGATTTTGTTGTTGGCACTCAGCAGCCAATGAGAGGCAGAGCAGCTGGGCTTTGGTTATATACTTGTTTATTTACTTCTGGGTGCCATTTAAAAGGGTCCTGCAACACTGTATCTGTTCGGTTTGTGACATTTCTATTTTCAGATGGTGGAAATATCATGAAAATAACAGGCTGCACTATTTAAACCTTATAAAAATTGCACAGAATAAGGAAGAGAGCAGAATGTGATATACATAAAAGATCAACCAAATACAGGAATAGGCACGGAGAATTTCAGCTGGATTGAGATGCATGTGGGATCTGTTTTATTACACCAAGTTTTCAGGGAGAAACATTTTAAACTTAATTTTATTTTATGTGTCTGTTTAAATTCAGACATTCTGTTCCAGTTATTTGTATCCACCAATTAGCACAGCTGCTCTGACACAGTGTCTTACCAAATATAGGTTTCAATGATATAGGTAATAGTAATTACTAGGCTTATGACCTCATCAGACAGGCAAAATTGCCCATCCCAAACACTTCCACTTCACTTGAGGTACAGTGCCTATCAGTTCCCATCACACAATGGCAATCTACTTCTGGCAGTGCTTAGTGCCTCAAGTGAAGTGGAGGTAGCAGCAGCAACATGGGAGGCTTCTCATGTTGCATAGGAAGCAATGCGAAAAAGCCGGGGGGGGGGGGTGATGCTTCCCCCATGGGATGAGGTGAAGGGGAAGGCAGGCAATGTAGGGTGATGGGCCCCACACAGATTCACCACAATGTGTGGTGAATCCTAGCCTAAATGTGATGAGGTCCCTTACCCTGTTATTACAGGTTGAGTATCCCGTATCTAGAATTCTGAAATGCAAAATATTCCAAAATCAAATTATCCACATGGGGTGTTGAAATAGTGATTCACAATCTTTGTTTCATGCACAAAATTATTCAAAATATTGTGTATAAAATTGCCTTTAGGCTATGTTTGCAGGTGCATATATGAAACATAAATGAATGTTGGGGTTAGACTTGGGTCTGATCCCCAAGATATCTTATTATGTGTGTATACAAATACAGTTATTCCAAAATAATAATTTTAAAAATGCAAAATATAAAACATTCTGTTCCACATCATTTTGGATAATGGATAGTCAATTTGTATTTCTCTAAGACTGTAGAGCTTTTTAAAGACTGTGGAATTGTTTCTCCAAGACTATCAGAGCAGATAAGTTTAAAGGAGGCATGTGCGATCCATAATTTTTTTTCCAAACTGTTCAAAAGTAGGGGGTTCAAGCACTTCATTTCTAAATTTCTTTTCAAATTTTGGGGCTAAAAATTTCAGAACTCTAAGAAAACTTAGGAATCTTCGTTAAGTACTTTGCTAATGACAGGCACAATTGCACAATAGGGAAAACATCACTGGTAATAGGGAAAATTCAGGGGCTTCTCTCTCCCTCATTTTTGAGCTATCCTGATAAAACTTGCTACAGTGGTAGAAAACTTTTACCACTGTTAGTACACCGCATTTCAGACATATCCATAGATTTTTGATGAATATTCAAAGTTTTAATTAAAAACATTTTAATACTAAAGAAAATCTGTTCCTGGTTTGAAAGAATTATTTCCTGTTTCATTGTGTGGTTTTCACTTTGAAAGTAGTGGTTCTACTCTAGAAATTTTGTTTGTGTGGCACAAACTGTGTAAAATTGGTGGAGACTCAACAATGCAAAATGTGCTGCTTTATATAGGACAATGTCCCTTGCACAAAGACAAAGTTTTGCAGTGTAATAAACTTTTGCCAAGTTTTTATGACAGAACCAATTAGGAAATTACATTTATAAACCAGGAACAGAAATCATAGTACAGACACCATCCAGGGACATATAGACTGACTCCCTTCTTCCAGGCAGAAGGGCACCATTCAAACTCTCCTGACATCCATTTGCTTCCTCTACTGAGTTGGAGGGGACCCTCAAGACACATCCATATAGGTCATTACATTTTTATAGCCCAGCACAGAGATTGCCTTAGAGCTAATCAATTATCCCTTGAAAAAAGTGACAACAGCAATCCCCTTGAATGTCAGTCTATATGACACACAATTAACCACATAACTTCAACTTAGAACAGATTTATACTATTACTTACTTTTAGCTCTTCTTGCAAATTCAATAATTTTATTTTATCATTACTGTCTCTAAACGGCTGGCTGGCTACCCCCCACAGTGCCTTGCTCATGGCAATCAAATCAAAGTAAAAGTATTGATTTTTAAAAACAGTTTATGTTCTCATAGCATTGCAAAGTTTGCTTAATGCTTGCTTACTTTAGGCCTCTTTGCAGATTCAATCATTTTGCTTATTTTATATAGACAAACTCTGAACGGCGATTGCTACAGCCAACTATTTGCTGTCATTCTGTTCCTGAGAGGCTTTGCATTCTGGGTAATGTAGTTTACAGCAGGACCTTTTGCAATCTCTGCCATTGGGGGCCTGGCCCTCTCAAACTAGAGTTAAGATGGCTGAGTTTAACCACATCCGCAGCGCCTCCCTTATGGCAGTGCCAGCATTACAGAACAAAGGAATGAGATTTTAAAAGCAATTTGAGTTAGGCTGAAGGGTTAACAAAAACTAAACTGACCTTGGGAGGCAATGGAACATTACAGAACATTTGCAAAAAAAAAAAAAAAAAAAAAGTAAGTGATTCAAATTCTAACCCCCACCCCACCCCCACCCCACTTCCCTGCATGCCTTGGAACTCCCTTCGTATGCACAAATTTAAAAAATCAGATCCGAGTTCCAATTTTAGTCTGAAATTTTCACCAGCCTAGTTTAAATTAATGAAACCATCAAAACAAAAACTAATAATTTTGTCTTCTTGAACAAAAACTAAGGACGTGGTCCATGTATTTATGGAGGGAACAATGAAACTCACTCAACCACATTAATGTGCTATACATTCTGTTTTATATAGGTGATAAAAGACTGCAAACACAGTCTTTCAGGGGGAGTGTAACCCCATCCAGAACTGGTTGACACTCCTCCATCCCCAGATTAGGACCCTTGATGGCAAGCACCTCTGTTTTATCTGGATTCAGTTTCAATTTCTTTCTTTTTTTCTTATTCAGCCCATTACCTCTTCCAGGCATTCAATAATAGGAGACACACCATCCTTAGCAGAACCTGTTTTTGAATACATAGAGAACTATATTTGGATGTCATCAGCATACTGATGACACCCAGCCTCATGCCTACGGATAAAATAATAAAATCATAGAGTTGGAAGAGACCTCATGGGCCATCCAGTCCAACCCCCTGCCAAGAAGCAGAAAAATTAATCTTTCCCAGCGGCTTCATGTAAACATTGAAGAACATTGGGGATAGAATGGAACCTTGTGGGACACCACATAACAGCTCCTTTTTGAGGAGCAGCTATCCTCAAATGCCACCATCTGGGACCTGTCTGAGAGTAAGCTCCTTGTTCTTTACTGATCATCTGTGTGGCATATTTTCTTTCTCTGGCAAGACAGTGTGTGGACTGGTAAAACGTGAACTAAGTTTGATTTTCATTCCACCACAAAAGTCACCCAGACAATTATATCTGATCAGGGAATAGAGGTGTCTGGTATTTTGCCTGGGCTTGGCCCCATGTAAGCCGCCCCGAGTCTCCTTGGGGAGATGGAAGGGGGGGGGGTAGAAAAATAAACAGCAACTTCTTCTTCTTCTTCTTCTTCTTCTTCTTCTTCTTCTTCTTCTTCTTCTTCTTCTTCTCTTGCATTTATTGACAGACTGGTTTTAGTACCAATATAATATTTTTGAAAATGAATACTAAATTCTACTGATAGCAGAGAAATTATTGCTAAGCATTTTAAAAACATGCTACTTTGCTCTACTAAGGGAAAACAGGGAGAGATGCTATTGTCTCTACACCAGACAAATACACAGCATGTTTTTAAAGAGGAAAATAGAAATGTTATCATGAAGCCAAACCTGACATTTTCTTTAGTTAAATCAATCAAAACATTTATTTCGGTCATTGACCAGCACAGGAAATAGTGTCACGTTTCCTTACAAACCTGGCATGTTTGGTACATTAAAAATATAAATACAACTACTAAAAACACAATATGGGTGAGGGAGCAGAAGGGGAAACAGGGTAAAATCATACAATGTCCAGATCCATCACCAAATTGTAGATTCAGGGAAGACGATTACTGGACACACAGTTGACTTTTGGAACTAGTCATTCCCTGGCGGATTTTGTATGCTGCTGCACAAAACTTTGCGACATTGTAGGTTGTAGCTGAATTAGTATCCGCAAGTAGCAGGGAGGTATAAAATTGTCCTGAATGGCCTGGGTGCTTGTCTATCAGGGGTAAGATAAGCCTGGCACGGGTATCCCTGTAGAACGGGCACTGAAGGAGCACATGTTCTATTGTTTCTACATGACCCGAGTCACAGGGGCAGAGTCTCTCTGGGAAAGGGATCTTCCGGTAGCGGCCTTCGAGTACAGCTGATGGGAGAGCGTGGCATCGGGCCAGGGTGAAAGCCCTCCGATGAATAGGAACCTCTAAGTATGTTAAATATGCCATAGGGGAGGCAAGGTATCTGCTGTCTTCACTGACAAGAAAGTTTGGAGCCGAGGCCAGATCTAGTTGGCGCTCTGTGTCTGTGATACGTTGTTTAATAAGTGCTTTGGCTTGATTGTAATCCATAGCTAATAGTAGACCTGAAGAAAATCCCAACGAGGAGATTTTGGATGCTACCGCCTGCTTCCATGTGGATTGGAAGTCATCCTCCATGGTTAGTGGGGCAAGGCCAAGGGGTGCACGGGACAGTCTGAGCCAGAGGTTAAGTATGGCCACCCACACCCTGGCCTCCACTCTCATAAAACCCGTCTCTAGTCGCAGGGTGGCAACTTTAGTTAAAAGTAAGACAATGGAAGTGTTAATTTAAATGAAAAGTGAGTCTCCAGTGGAAATTATAGCGTAGATTAAAATACACAGATTTGTGTGTGCATATGTTTGTGTGTATACATGGCATAGGTATCCAAGACTCATTAGCTTGAGACAAGGGGATTCATATTCTATTTAGCAAGATTTCACATTGAGCCACTTTCCATTTACAGTATATTCCTAAAGGTGGAAGCAGCAGGGAAATGAAATTACTTCATTTACTGGAATTACAGCTTCTTTTGTGTAAAACTTTAATCATCTTATATATGACAACCTTATGCTTAATGTTTTTGGAACACTCTTCATAACACATTATTTAGCAAAGGCATAGACTCTTCCCACTGAGCTTGTTGCTGATTTCAATAGTTGTGCTAATCTAGTTTGAATATATGCAGTAGTTAATCTTAATTATGATGCTGAAGTCTATACCATGTTAATTATTCATTTCACATGTTCCTTCCACTTTATTGTAACTCCTAATTTACTTTAACTAAATGTAGCTTTTAATTATAGCACCGAGAATTTGGTGGAATTTGTCTGGCAAGCAAGCATGAGTTGGGGGTTGGGTGGGAAGTAGGAGAAGGGAAAATATGCCAAATTGGCATGAATGGAGAAGTTAAATAACATAGGAACCCAACTAACCCACTACGCCAACAGTAGCAATAAAATTGCTTCAGATGCTTCTTAGGAATATTTGCTAAACTGGAACAAATACTGATGAGTGTGGGACATTTGTTGTGATATGAGGATGTATTACATCAAATTTAGGATCTTGCACACTGCAACACATGGATTTTAAAAGTGCTATCTCATTGACATGAATAGTATTCATACACTTGAGTTTCGGCAGCTGGGTATATAAGTAAGCCCGGCTGCTCCCTCCAATTCAGTTTCCTTTGAGCTCTATCACTCACTCATGTCTGTTCTTTACCTTTTCTTTGTATCTTACTATTTGTCACAATTTTGGGGCAATTGGCATGGTCCCCCAGTTTCACACTCATACTCTTCTAATTGTGGCAAGTTCTTGGAGGGATGGGCATACCAAGCCACCTTGTCTCTCTCCTGAGGAATCTGTACAAGGACCAAGTAGCAACAGTCAGAACTGACCACGGAACAACAGACTGGTTCAAGATTGGGAAAGGCATATGGCAAGGCTGCATACTCTCACCCAACCTTTTTAACCTGTATGCAGAACACATCATGCGATGTGCGGGGCTGGATGAATGCAAAGCTGGGGTGAAAATTGCTGGAAGAAACATTAACAACCTCAGATATGCAGATGACACCACTCTGATGGCTGAAAGCGAGGAGGAGCTGAGGAGCCTTCTAATCAAGGTGAAAGAAGAAAGTGCAAAAGCTGGGTTGCAGCTAAACATCAAAAAAACCAAGATTATGGCTACAAGAATGATTGACAACTGGAAAATAGAGGGAGAAATCGTTGAGGCCGTGACAGACTTTGCATTTCTAGGTGCAAAGATTACTGCAGATGCAGACTGTGGCCAGGAAATCAGAAGACGCTTACTTCTTGGGAGGAGAGCAAAGTCCAATCTCGATAAAATAGTAAAGAGTAGAGACATCACACTGGCAACAAAGATCCGCATAGTCAAAGCCATGGTATTCCCTGTAGTAACCTACAGATGTGAGAGCTGGACCTTAGGGAAGGCTGAGCGAAGGAAGATCGATGCTTTTGAGCTGTGGTGTTGGAGGAAAGTTCTGAGAGTGCCTTGGACTGCCAGAAGATCCAACCAGTCCATCCTCCAGGAAATAAAGCCCGGCTGCTCACTGGAGGGAAGGATACTAGAGACAAAGTTGAAGTACTTTGGCCACATCATGAGGAGACAGGAAAGCCTAGAGAAGACAATTATGCTGGGGAAAGTGGAAGGCAAAAGGAAGAGGGGCTGACCAAGGGCAACATGGATGGATGGCATCCTTGAAGTGACTGGACTGACCTTGAGGGAGCTGGGGGTAGTGACGGCCGACAGGGAGCTCTGGCGTGGGCTGGTCCATGAGGTCACGAAGAGTCGGAGACGACTGAACGAATGAACAACAACCCTTCTATTTGCTCTCACTGGGACAGGTTCTTTCAACCTTGTGTCAGGGATCAGGGTTGTGCAGGGAGTCTACATCAGTGGTAAACTGGTGCCTGTACAGAGCCCCCTCTTGTAGGTCACCCTCTCCATTTTGGCTGAAGTACTGGTCCAGATTATGCTGGCCTCTTCCAAGATAGTGTCATCAGCTCAGCATGCAGTTTGGTCATTGTCAGGATCCATGACCCATATGTGACTACCAACCCCATTTCTGCTATAATCAATGAAAATCAAGTTGTGGACTCTATTGCCCCAACCTTGTGTGTGGCTTGCCTTTTGGCTGGGGGCCTGTTGCCTTGCTGCCTACACAACTTGGAGACTCTGAAAGAGGTCGTCCACATCACCGTTTTCTGATAATCTAACTGGATATTCCAGAGATTGAACTTAGGGCCTCTTTTGTACAATCTGGAGCTCCAGCACTGCTTCTCCAACAATTCTACCTGTTTTGCTCAACCAATATTTCCACTGAATTTTTGGACTTAGTTCCTATTCTAGAAAAACTGAGAAGCTACCAAATAGAAAGAAATAGTCATATGAATATTGAATAGAAGTAAGTCGCATTGTATCAATAGATGGTACTCTTGGCTAAATGTATGTGTGAAGTTTCTCCAACTGTGAGTAAATAAATATATAATTGAGGTAGATGCAAACAATGTTTTCATCATTGGTGACCTTTTCAAAAACCTCTGAAATAAATATAGATAAAAATAATAGGAATTGGTTACCCAAATCTTTTATGCGGTTGGATAGTCCCCAAATTATACTTAATATGGCAAAAAAATTCCAGCAATTTTGCTGTTGAATAGTGAGGTAAATCTACACTGTAATTTTAATTCAGTTTGCCACCATTTCAACTGCCATGGAATCATAGGCATTGTAGTTTGAAGCATCATCACTTTGTCAAGGAAGACAAAGGGTTGTAAAACTAGTCATGAAAATAGCCTTTAGATTACACATATGTAATTGTGATCATGAATTCCAGTCATTTTTTTCTATGCAGTGAATGCTGTCACTGGGGATTTGTTCTGTGCAAAACCAGCAAAAAAATATCTTTTGCACTAACTCCAACCTTTTCTATCCTGAAATCAGTGCAGAAAATAATATTGTTTTTTGTACACAAAAAGCACCTGTGAGCTTTGTGCAGAAAATGTCCTGAACTGTGAAGATTCTGGCTAGTCCTAGATTCTTCTTTTCAGGGTATCTTGAACCTCAATGAATGTATTTTTCAGTCATTTTCATTTTAGAAAAAGACACAACCTTTCCAGCTCTATGCAGTATACTCTTAAAATTTACAAGATGCCTGTGGCCAAACCACATTAGTCCATCACTTTTTCCTACATATTTTAAAGTTCTCAAGGTATGTAACAACATGATAAAAACTATTTAAACTAATGGAATAGTAAAACCAATAACATCATCCCCTGTCATCAGTTTAATGAAAGGTATTGTCATAATTGATATCAACATCAAGCCCAGTGTTGTCATGTACATAAGTGAGAACAAATGTTAGATAAATCTCTGAAAATTGCCAGAAGTATATTGATTGTAACTTCCAGCGCGGCAGGCTGAACTGGATGGCCCTTGTGGTCTCTTCCAACTCTTTGATTTTATAAATCCTGGCTTAGGTTGCTTGGAAAATGCAACAAGCAAATTCAAATCTCAGTTTTGTAATTTCTTTTATTTATGAGGATACAAAATTCATTTTCTTTCTCAAGTTGCCCCTCATGTTTCCCTTCACACCATTACATCTAATAGGAAGAGAAAGAAAGATGTGGCTGTGAATAACAGCAGCAGGTGGTTTTAGAGCTGGTTGAGGAAAATTATTATTTTCTATCTGAGACCAAAATCCAAAACAGAAAAGAATTTGTGGACAATAAGGATTTATTTTTTAAATTCAATGTGAACATTAGGGAAACTTAAGATTCACATTTCTATGTCTCATTTCACGTGATGAGCACAGGATCAATATTTCCTTAATAAAGCTTTTAGATAGAACTCAAAGATACTGCATTCTTGCATGCCTACCTAGTATTAGGCATGCAATCATGACAAACACATGCCTATACAATTAAAATAAAGAAAATGAATATGTAAACATTATAGTAAAATTATATTGAGACGAACAAGAGGAAACCAAAAATACTGAGTTAAGCTACTGCTGTGTTTCCCCTTTTGTAAATTCTGCTTCTCGCCCTCTTTCCTCAACACCTCTTTAAAAGTGTCAGAAACAAGTGGTTGCAATTGTCATATTTCAGCTGCTTCTCTTTAACTTCCCAGTTTGCTGCTCCGGCTAATTTTCAGAAATGAGTGATGGCATCTATATTTGTATATTTTAATATACTTCTTGGTAATCCTGGTTCAATTTTAGCTCTGAGCTACCCCAGGATATACAGTTCAATATTGCTAGCTGTCGGACCACTGCAATATCCTAATAGCTTCTACTTAGTAGCATAGTTGGTGGTAGCACATCATGTTGGCACACCGAGACTGGAGGTTTAACTTTTAATATGGCTGTGGAATGTTAGGCAGCACATGGCTTGAGCAAAAAACATATTGCAAAAATGATATGTTCATTATCTTAGAAGGGAGGTTGGTAGCCCTGCTGAAGGGCACTGGCATCTCACTGGCAAAGAAATAGTGTTTTATGCGAATATGGAATTGAAAGTGCTCGTTGATATCATCTCCTCCTCCCGCTGTATCAAGTGGTATTTTTTTTAAAAGCTAGCTATTGAAGTGGGAGATCACATTTCCCACTGCTATTTAAATGATATTGGAATACATTTTGTGTCAGTTATATGAAGTGCAGTATCTAATATAGTCTTGAAGGAAAACTACCAACTGGGATAAACGGTTCAGTTTTTTAAATACAAGTTTAAATCAAATTCTTGTTCAAATTAGTCTTCAATCTTATTAATCTCACCCAAAATTCTATGATTCTAGGAGAGAGGTGCTGAAAATTGGGGTAAACAGCAAAGTTAGTTTGGGAGATACTTACTATTACATGGTATGGACAGGCATTCTTAATTCATTATTTTCCCTTTTAAAACAGAAACCTTATTCAAGAAACAAGCAGCAGATTGGTTGTTCTTGGGAAAAGCCATACTTATCCCATTCAGTGATCCTGGGGGAAAGTAATACATCATGATAGGCAATTGCTTCCATGAAGATTGGGGGTTGCAGCTTATAATTTGAATTAACATTTTAAGAAACAACAAAGTACCCAAATACTGTTTCCACTGCCTCTGAAATTGCTGTGGTTTTCATGATTTTCAAAGGTCAAATAAATTATCCAAACTTTTTTGTGTGAAACAAAATTTCACATAGACCCTTGCATGTTCAGATAAACATTAACTGTGATAATTAAGTGACATAGTATAAACATTGTACTAGCTCTCTAAAATCCTAGTCCCATATAGTATTTACTCTACTAAACTGTTTATGTATTTGAGCAAGAAGGGCCCAGTCTATGCCATGCAATCACAGCCTGGGAAGGAACAAGTACTGGCCAATAACATAAATGACATGTTTTAAAGACCTGTCCAAAGATATAACAAAAGTAAGCAGGGACCTCCTTTAAATAATTAATTAATTTTGAGTGAATTTTGCAGGTGGGAGCTACAAAACATCTTCAGATAGGCTTCATGGATTCATTCAGAAAAGAGAGAGTTGTGGTACACCTTTCCATGTCATGGTATTAGCATCCCATCTGATATCTATTCATAGACTATTTTCTTTTACACATCAGTAAAGTTTTCAGAGTTTACAGCCTTCATCTAGACTTCTGGAACTCCTTCTTGGTATTGCTTCTGTCCCTCTACTGGTTGCTATTCTTGGAGACTTGACATTATTACAAATAGGGCTGGGCGGTTTCGTTCGTTAATTTCGTAATTCGTTATTAATTTGTTATTTTTTTTTATAATGAAGCGATGTTCAGGAGCAATTAAAAAACGAAACGAATTTTTCCAATTTGTTTCGTAATTGTTTTGAAATTGTTTTGTTATTATTTCGTTATTATTTCCGTATGCCTGGTGCAAGTTTTATAGTCGTTGTTTGTTTTATCAGTGATAAAAAAAATTATCACACCAACAGTCAACAACAGAGGGAGAGGGAAGCTTCAGAAGTTCCCCCTGTCCCATTTGGAGGGTTTTTTAGCGTATTGCGCAATTGCGTCCGCCATTAACGAATTGATTCGTTATTGTTTCGAAATTGTTTCATAATTTCCGAAATTTCGTAAATATCGAACTTTTTAAAAGAAAAATTTCGGAATTCTTTTAAATAACGAAACGCAAAAACCCCCTAAAAACGAATCGAGTTTAGAAACAATTTTTTCTGTGGTTGTACAGCCCTAATTACAAAGGCTGTATGTACTGTAAAGAGGTTATCATATTTTTGAATACTCCTAGTTATTTGGCTCATGACAGTTATTGAGAGTACATATGGTGGCAAACCCAATTTTGCTCACACAGATGTGGTGCAGGATACGACTCTTATATGTTTCTCCTTCCATGGGAGGTTTCCATGGTTCTTGATAACATACCATCTGAGCCTAAGCCAGAATTGAATTTGACACACTGTGTTTAGATGGAGTCAATGCAGAAACCTTGGAAGTCTGATCTGGAAATGAAATTAGGGAAATCCAGACTCCTGAGGGTTCCTGTTTTGTAACATAAGCAAAATAATCTGTTCCTTATTCTTTATAGTATATGTAAGTCATTGGACTGATAAAGGAGAACAAGGTTGTGTGTATGTGTATCCATGTGTGTAAAAGCAGAAAACACATCTGTCTCTGCTTTTCATGGAAATAACTTAAAGCGAATTTCTGCTACCCAGTATGCCTATATAATTCCATTGACAAGACATAATGTACTTGGAGGACCTGAGGAAATACTGAGCATTACTTTAAAAAAAGAAAAGAAAAGCCAAATTCTTTCTCATAAGTGAGTTTTAAAAATTCCAAAACAAATTACAGGGTAGCTTTTCTTTCCATTCCCCCCTGCCAGTTTAACAGTATTCTTTGTAAACAATTTGAAGGGATCTTATATGAATCAGCTTGTACTCAGCTGGAATTTGCTTTTAACAATAACTTGTGCTTTAATAAGCTGGTGCCCAGAGTTTGTGCCATGCTGCTTCAAAGAGATAGCAAAGCTATGAGTAAGATCAAAGCAAAATGGTCATGGGATCTTAACTATTTGACAGAAGAAGAAACAGAGAATTATACCAGCACAGTTTTATTTTTCCAGAAAAATACTTCACTTTGATTCCCTATAAAGAGTTTGCATCACTTTTTTAGTCCAAAAAGTTCCTTTTCCTGATGTATCCGACTTTTTAAAAACTCTGAAGACTTCTTTATTACTTTAACAGAATGTCCTTGCATGCTGAGGGACTACAGAACATTGATACCAGATATAGCAGAAAAGCTGATGGGGAATGTCTACCAATTATATTACTAGTAGCGCTCTCTCTCTCTCTCTCTCTCTCTCTCTCTCCATAACTTCAAGATAAAGGAAAAAAGATTCAATTAAATTCAATTTTGCTATATTTCTCACCTGAATACTGGAACTGGAACTTTGTTGCATGCTCTTCCAAATCCCTGGCTGAACATGGAAACTTTAAGGGATTACAACATTCAGAATGTTACAGCTCCAGTGTGTACCTACACAAAGATACTTCTCCAAACTCTGTTCATTCATTATGTCTTGCCTTATTACTATAACCAGGCTCACCTATGTGATGATAAATTCATCCAATCACACCTGTTATGGTGGGGGACATGAAAGAAGCCTCCTCGCAGGAGTGCAAAACATTCGGGCATCCTCTGGGCAACATCTTCGTAGACAGCTGATTCTCTCACTCCAGAAGCGACCAGAAGCGACTTGCAGCATACAGGACCAACCATGACAATCATCACAATCAACATTGAAGGCATGTCAGCTGCCAAAGAACAACTGCTCTATGAACTGTGCCCAGATAAGAAATGTGATGTGCTGCGTGTCCAAGAAACACACAGGGAAGAACAGAAATGACCAAAAGTTCCAGGAATGATCTTAGTAGCAGAAAGACCACATGCGCAGTATGGAAGCGCTGTCTTTGTCAAACCAGGCCTCCAAGTCAGCAGTGCCCACAACACTGAAGAAAACAATATAGAGGTTATAACAGTAGAGCTTAATAACATCATCATCACCTCTTTGTACAAGCCCCCAAATGAAGAGTTTTGTTTCTCCTCCCCTGAGAACTTTGATAGACACCAAAGTAATTGGTGACTTTAACAGCCATAGTCATGTATGGGGCTATGCTCAAGAGGATAAAAATGGAGAGGCTGTCCTCTCCTGGTCTGAACTGAACAAACTATCACTCATTCATGATAGTAAGCTCCCACCACCTACAACAGCAGGAGATGGCACAGAGGATATAACCCAGACCTCTTATTTGTGAGCGACAGCATTGTACACCAATGCACTAAATCAGCGGGACCACCAATACCAAACCCACAGCACCGACCTATAGTATGCCAACTGTTCACAACCATAAGGCCTCAGGAAGCTTGATTTAAATGAAGATTCAACTTCAGAAAGGCAGACTGGACTGAATTCTCAGACATGTTAGATGACATGATCATATCGGTCGCGCCAATCCCTGAGGAATATGAGCACTTCATTGAAATAGTGAAAACCTGCTCACGGGCCTCTATACCAAGAGGCTGCAGAACCAACTATCTTCAGGGCATTACACCTGAAACAGCTGCCTTGTTGGAAAACTATTACAGGCTCCACAACGACCCATTTAGTGAGCAAAGTCTTCAGGCAACACAGAGCATTGTGTCCTCCATCTCTGAAGCCAAGAAAGATCAGTGGATAAAGCTGATCACAGAGGTCGACATGGGTAGGTGCAGCCAGAAGGCATGGAGGCTGCTAAGACGGTTAAACAATGACCCTCACAAACTAATACCAATGCCAACATAAAGGCAGATCAGATAACACATCAGCTCTTGAAGAATGGGAAACCCAACCTTGCCACCAAAGTAGGAAAGAAACCAATAGCCAGACAACTAGAGATTTAGAACAACAACCTTCATGAACCCTTTACATCTACTGAATTGGACATGACTCTCAATAAATGCAAAAATGGCAAAGCAGCTGGCCTGGATGATCTACGGATGGAACAAATCAAGAACTTTGGTCCAAAAGCAAGGCGCTGGCTGCTGGAGCTGATAAACAACAGCACGGCATCCTGTCAGATCCCCAAAATCTGGAGGAAAGCAAGAGTCATAGCCTCTTGAAGCCAGGCAAAGACCGTAATGATCCAAAAAGCTATAGACCAATCTCCCTGTTGTGCCACCTCTACAAAGTTCTGGAGAGACTTATTTTGCATAGAGTCATGGAAAAAATAGACCCATGTCTGATCCCACAGCAAGCTGGCTTTAGGAAAGGCAAAAGCTGCACATCACAAGTGCTGAACCTGACTCAGCACATAAAAGATGGCTTTGAAAGGCAGCAGATCACAGGAGCTGTCTTCATAGACCTGTCAGCGGCTTATGATACTGTAAACCACTGCCTCCTCCTGAGAAAAATGTATAATATCACGAAGGACTACCATCTCACCCGTCTCATAGGAAACCTGCTACAAAACAGGTTTCCTATGAGTTCCAGGGCCGGAGAAGCAGATGGCGGAAACAGAAGAACGGCCTGCCTCAGGGGAGCGTGCTTGCTCCATCCATGTTCAACATTTTCACAAATGACCAGCCACTGCCAGAAGGGACAGAGAGTTTCATCTATGCTGATGATCGTGCCATTACTGCTCATGCAGGGAGTTTTGAGATGGTTGAACAGAAGCTATCCGAAGCCCTAGGTGCTCTTACCGCCTATTACAGGGAAAACCAGCTGATCCCTAATCCATCTAAAACACAGTCATGTGCTTTTCACCTTTAGAACAGACAAGCATCCCGAGCTCTGAGGATTACCTGGGAAGGAATCCCACTGGACCATTGCAGCGCACCCAAATACCTGGGAGTCACTCTGGACCATGCTCTGACCTACAAGAAGTACTGCCTGAATATCAAGCAAAAGGTGGGTGCTAGAAACAATATTATACGAAAGCTGACTGGCATAACCTGGGGATCACAACCAGAAACAGTGAAGATATCTGCCCTTGTGCTATGCTATTCTGCTGCTGAGTATGCATGCCCAGTGTGGAACACATCTCACCACGCTAAAACAGTGGATGTGGATCTTAATGAGACATGCCACATTATCAAGAGGTGTCTGCGCCCCACATCACTGGAGAAACTACACTGTCTAGCCGGTATTGCACCACCAGACATCCACTGGGAGGTAGCAACCAATAGTGAAAGGACCAAGGCAGTGACATCTCCAGCTCATCCCTTGTTTGGATATCAGCCAGCATGTCAATGACTTAAATCAAGAAATAGTTTTATATGGTCTACAGAGACACTCGTTGGAACACCCCAGCAATTGAGAGTTCAAAAGTGGCAGGCTCAAACCCAGAACCTCAATCAATGGCTGATACCAAATGAGAGACTCCCCCCTGGGCAAACAGAAAACTGGGTGACTTGGAAGGCACTGAACAGACTGCACTCTGGCACCACAAGTTGCAGAGCCAACCTTAAAAAATGGGGCTACAAAGTGGAATCCACAACATGTGAGTGTGGAAAAGAGCAAACCACTGACCACCTGCTGCAATGCAATCTGAGCCCTGCTACATGCACAATAGAGGACCTCCTTGCGGCAACACCAGAGGCACTCCAAGTGGCCAGATACTAGTCAAAGGATATTTAATCAACTACCAAGCTTGCAAATCTTGTGTTTTGTCTGTTTGTTTGTCTATTTGTTTGTTTTGTTAAAAATGTAATACAAATGTCTGGTTGCTCCTGACACGATAAATAAAAAATAAAATAAAATAACCTGTTACGGTGTTATCAATGGTGTAACAAAGCCAGGGCCCTTCTACACAGGCCCTAAAACATGGACGAAATTGGGATAAAGAGGGAGGGTGGCTAAATCATTTCACTGATTCGGATTAACAGCTGAAATACATGTATGAAAAAGGTGCGCTTAAAACCCAATTTTGTCCAAAAATGTGCATATTTGCATGACTGTATATCCCTACACTGAAGAACCATGCATGATTTTGTTTGTATACCCTGGTGTGGACTATTCCAGACTATTCCAAAACAACCAATCTGGACTGTGAACAAATGGAGCCACAGACACACAGGTGGCTAAATGGAAGCACAAATGGAAAGCAATTACAATGAGAACTCTCTGCAAGCATTTCTTTCTTCTGATCTTTGTGAAATTAATCAGTGCTTGAATTTACAGTTTGGTGAGGATAGATAATAAGAAATCTACTTCTGAGTACATATAGATGATATCCACATGAGCACATACAAGGTCCAGCACCTCTCGGAATATTACTTTTAAATAAGTAAATCTCCACCAGATGCCCCCGATCCATCTTGCAAATTTCTAAATTCCAGTACAAAGGAATGTGTCAGGATGGTGAGGAACAATTTACAGCGACAGACAGCTGTGTATCTGGACTTACTGTCAGACCCCATGACCTTTTGCCCCACTTATTTGCCCCACATTTTTATACTGTCTGGAAGTGTCCCCACCCCTCATGGGTTTAAAGAAGTTAACTACTTTGATGTCATGGACACTCCTCAGCAATATCCCATATTCCTAATGGCCAATGGAATTTTCCAGTACCACTATATTGTCTTGCAGTTGGTGTGACGTTTGAATTGGCAGTTAAGATCCTAACAAAGTACCAAAAAGAAAAGAAAACTGCTTTTTGGTAAAGATGAAAACATTTGACACATTTTATTAATATAGATCAATATAGATGCTTGTGTTTTTGGAATTAAAATTCAGGGCATTGCAATGGGGACAATATTTTAGGATTTATCCTTCAAACTGTCTGTCTGTCTGTTGTTGTTGTTCTTAGCTTTATCATTCTAAAAAGAGACCCAATGTGGTTAACAATTTCATATTTCATGATTAGGTCCTCACTTTGTTTTACTGTCTGTAAGTGAAATAGCTAATTGCTTTGCTATGAAGGGAATATTCAAATCTGACTAAATATTAGCACTTAAGCTGAATCAAGTTACGGAAAAAATGAAGTATAAAAGCTCCTTTTTTTTCTTTTCCCCTCTCTCCCCCTTCTTTGTTGCCCCCCCCCTTCCTGGTCTTATTTATTTATTTTATTGCAGAACCACCATATAGAATAAGAATAACTCTTTCCAAAAGTACCTCATTTCCCCCTTGTCTCTTTGCTTAATGCACACAAATGTGTATTGGAAGTTGGTTGGGTTATTATATAGCTGTGACACAGCAGAACTGCAGTCTTGTGGTTTAGAATTTGCATCCCATAATTGCATTTTAGCAGATTAATTGCCTTTAATTTGTAATTCATCCTAAGAGCAGAACCTTCACCAGGCAATGCTCTTGACCAGAGTTTAAAGCAGCAACTGTCACTTTAAGATTAATATTCCCGGTACTTAAAGGTGAAAGGATAATGAGTCCTTGGTCCTCAAATTAAAAATCTAAATTGAGGGAATCTCTTGTTGGACTTTTGTATTTATTCACCTTTGCCCCTTTAATGAAAAGCAAATATAATTCCATTTATAAAATATCTCTTCTTCAAGACGATCTTTATTATTCCTACATTTTTCACTTCTGGTCTTTGCAAAACAACATGATTTGGGAGACTGATTGCAATGAGACATATTTGATGCAGGTTCTCCTGTGGCAGCTACAGATATCCTGTCATTTGTATAGCCGCTGCTGTATATTTTCTGAATTCAAATTTTGGTAGGAATTCATATCACCAGAAATGATGGGAAAAGTGTGTGTGTGTGTGTGTGTGTGTGTGTGTACACAAACAACTGGGACAGGGCAGTGCAGAGAATATTTCTTCTTTGTCACCCTATATTTCTAAGTTTTATTTTTTATAAGAATACAAACACTGTTTATAGGGAAACATAGAAAACTTCTATATTCTGATTCTGTGCCTTCACTGTGGATGTGAGTTGGCTTAATGCTCTACTTGTTATCAATGATGAGAGGCAATCTTGCAGGACTTTAGTATATAAACAAACATTTCTTCAGATTGGGAGACTTGCAGCTAGAAATTTACTAATGATACTTTTTAGACAGTGCCACATAAGAAGTGCTATTCTTTCATCACAGAAGTTAACATCCACAGTATATATCAAGTCAATACTCTTATTATTTGAAAACTGAGAAGACCAGTCATGTGGAAATCTGGAGCATACGACAAAAACAATTAGTATTAGAATAGGAGAGGACTCAAGAATCCCCCTATTTAACCCCATACTAACACAGGATTACAAGCTAATGCATGATTAAGGGAGGAAATCCAATTGTTTTTTTTAAAAAAAATCACAGTAAGCACCACTTTGTGGAGTACGTTTAGTCCTCTGTATCCACAGATTCTCCATCTACAGATTATATAATTCACTGCTTGGAAATAATCTGGAGACTAGGATGTGGAAAAATAGCTTCAAACTACAGGAAAGGAGATTCCACCTGAACATTAGGAAGAACTTCCTAACAGTGAGAGCTGTTCAGCAGTGGAACTCTCTGCTCCAGAGTGTTATGGAGGCTCCTTCTTTGGAGGCTTTTAAGCAGAGGCTGGATGGCCATCTGTTGGGGGTGCTTTGAATGTGATTTTCCTGCTTCTTGGCAGGGGGCTGGACTGGCTAGCCCATGAAGTTTCTTCCAACTCTAGGAATCTATATTTTAAACATTCATAAAGCAAACCTTGATTTTGTCAATTTATACAAAAGAAACCATTGTACTACAACTTTGTAGTCCAGGTAGCACCATTAAGTTGTGTGTAAGATTATATTGGTTAACTTCACTGCAGGAAGTTCTTAGGCATAGGTCTCATTTAGAAATGGCCCAGTTGATTTGGGCCTGATGCAAATAGGTAGGATCCTATTATTTGTGTCCTACTCTTCCTACTTTTCCACAAAGGTAATAATTAGAAGGAGATATGTCAAACAGGATTAGCAGCATCAGGGGAAAGCAAATCTGACAAGGAAGGTAGGTTGGTACCGGAGGTGTACAATCTGTACTCTTCTGAACCAAATCCATATACAGTAAATAGATCTGACACATTAGGAATGAAATTGAAAAACTTCATTTCATCTTCTGAGCCCCTCTTGGTGAGACTCAGCATCATCAATAGCTGGACAACGGACATCAATAGATTCAGGCCACTTCTATACTGCCATATAAAATCCAGATTATCTGCTTTGAAATAGATTATGTGGCAGTGTAGACTCAGATAATCCACTTCAAAGCAGATAATGTGAATTATCTACTATAACAATCTGGATTATATGGCAGTGTAGAAAGGGCTTCAGTCTTCCATAGTCATGGATTCTGCGTCCATGGATTCAACCATCTACAGATAAAAAGGAAGCAAGACTCAAACCTTGATTTTGCCATCTATATATATAAAAATTCTCTGTGCTTAATGAGTACCTTAAAAACAAAAGAACCAATGAACAAAATAACACCAAATTTAGCAACAAAATGTCTCACCACACAAGGAGTGACCATCACTCAAAAATTATGATTTTGTCATTTGAGAGTTGTAGTTGCTGGGATTTATAGTTCACTTATAATCAAAGAGCATTCTGAACTCCACCAACGATGGAATTGAATGAAACTTGGCACACAGGACTCCCCTGACCAACAGAAAAAACTAGAAGGGCTTGGTGGGCATTGACCTTGAGTTTTGGAATTGTAGTTCACCTACATCCAGAGAGCACTGTGTACTCAAACAATGATGGATCTGGACCAAACTTGGCACGAATACTCAATATGCCCAAATATAAACGCAGATAGAGTTTGGGGAAAATAGACCTTGACATTTGGGAGTTGTAGATATTGGGATTTATAGTTCATCATCTAGTCAAAGCCATGGTATTCCCTGTAGTAACCTACGGATGTGAGAGCTGGACCTTAGGGAAGGCTGAGCGAAGGAAGATCGATGCTTTTGAGCTGTGGTGTTGGAGGAAAGTTCTGAGAGTGCCTTGGACTGCGAGAAGATCCAACCAGTCCATCCTCCAGGAAATAAAGCCCGACTGCTCACTGGAGGGAAAAATACTAGAGACAAAGTTGAAGTACTTTGGTCACATCATGAGGAGACAGGAAAGCCTAGAGAAGACAATTATGCTGGGGAAAGCGGAAGGCAAAAGGAAGAGGGGCCGACCAAGGGCAAGATGGATGGATGGCATCCTTGAAGTGACTGGACTGACCTTGAGGGAGCTGGGGGTGGTAATGGCCGACAGGGAGCTCTGGCGTGGGCTGGTCCATGAGGTCACGAAGAGTCGGAGACGACTGAACGAATGAACAACAACAACAGTTCATCTACAATCAAGGAGAATTCTGAGTACTACCAATGACAGAATTGGGGAAAACTTCCCACACAGAACCCCCATGACCAACAGTGTTTTCTGGTGGTCTTTGGTGACCCTTCTGACACCCCCCTGGTGACACCCCCCCCCCCCCGGGTCTTCCCAGGTTGAGAAATGCTGCCTTAAGGCCATCCAGTCCAACTCCCTTCACCAGGGCAAGAAAACATAATTAAAGTCCTCCTGACAAAGGGCCATCCAACCATTCACACACAGACATATATGTATATGACAGATGCAGTATCAAAGATTTGAAAGGGACCCCTAAAGAAGGACAGTGATATGTTGCATATTCCAGAGTAGGCAAACCGGACAATCTCCACATCAACACTGGCAAAGAAACAGCAAGAAATACTATTTATCCACAAGCAGAAAGAAATGACATACATTAGAAAGAAGCACTTTCTCATTAGATCACCAGACTGGGCCACAGCAACACGTGGCAGGGGACCACTAGTTTTATATAAGAAACACCATTTTACTACAGCATTGTAAATAATGGAATTTAAGTATCCTTGGATTCTGGTATAGACACACCTCAGCAGATAGTAAGGATCTGCTGTAGTAATTTTTATTTTTAATTGCCAAATGGACATTTGACTGCTTTGATGGCTGAGACACTTAAAATGCATTTAAGACACTTCTACATTTGTGAAAGTAAACATGTTATATATGGAAAAGACTGAGTGACATTTTGTCTTCTAAATTTGCTTTACATATGGATTTTAAAACAGTAAAAATGGGTACAATGTCCAAAAATATCCTCAGCTATCAACTCTTTAAGGAACTTTTGAAAGATGACTGAAGTGCTCTGAATATGCTATATTTTTTACCTTGCTAGACCCATAAGCCTCATTCTCCCAACCCAAAATTCAAACTTTTATTACTTGCTTGCATCCTATAACCTATCAGATGGAGTAGGGGAAGGGATGCCAGTCATCTCCCTCTCTTAGCTTTTACTCTGCACACATATTTCCTCCTTTTCCACAAGTTCAACTGACTATCTGGCACTGCTGAACAGCTGCCAGTTGCTGTAGTGTTTAAGGACAATTTCAGCAGGAGCATTCAGTCACACTGAGAGCTATTCATTTTGTTACTTGACAGATCCAAGGCATGTGTAAATGACAGGATCAAAGCTAAACTCTCCACCATATGGAGCAGCAGGGCTCCGTGAATGGGAGGAGGAATCTCAATAAGATCAATATAAGCCACTCTCATTCCATGATGACTTTATTAATATTAATATTTGTCATTATCATCCATGGGATTTTTAAACATTTCAAGTGATTGAATGAAATGAATGCATATTTCCAGATGGAAACTTGTCAAAGGGAAGTGGCCTGTGAAGTTGCACACTTGCCTATTCTTTATTTTTAAAAAAGAGAATAGCATGGTAAGATTAACAAAGATTAACACATTATATCCCATACAAAATATTGAGGTATCAAGGACAGGTATTTAGAAAAAGGAATGCCTATATGGTACATGTATTTGTGCATGCATGGTGGCTGTTGCCATCTTTTCATAAGCAAAATAAATCTGTAACCTGATCACACATTCCTTATAAGACCTGGTGTTTTTGCCCTTCCGTGAATTGTGGCTTCACTCTTGGGTGTCGCTGGATTCATAGTTCTACTGCAGCGTTTCTCAACCTTCCTAATGTCACGATCCCTTAAGACAGTTTCTCATGTCATTGTGACCCTCAGCCATAAAATTATTTTCATTGCTACTTCATAACTGTAATCTTGCTACTATGTAGGTAAACTATAACTTTTGCTGGAATTTAAAGTTCACCTACAATCAAAGAGCATTATGAACTCCAACAAAGATGGAATTGAACCAGACTTGGCACACAGACCTCCCATGACCAACAGAAAATACTGGAAGGGTTTGGTGAGCATTGACCTTGAGTTTTGGAGTTGTAGTTCACCTACATCCAGAGAGTATTGTGGACTCAAACAATGATGAATCTGGACCAAACTTGGCATGAACACTCAATACAACCAAATGTGAGCACTGGTGGAGTTTGGGGAAACTAGACTTGACATTTGAGCATTGTAGTTGCTGGGATTTATTGTTCAACTATAATCAAGGAGCATTCTGAACCCCACCAATGATAAATTTGGGCCAAACTTCCCACACAGAATTCCCATGACCAACAGAAAATACTGTATTTTTGATGGTCTTTTGTGCCCCCTCTGACAACACCCTTGTGACCCCCCAGGGGTCCCGACCCCCAGGTTGAGAAACACTCTTCTACTGGAATGAGATGAAAGTCTAAAAGTGAGTCTAGAGGACTTTGTGAGTTTAGCTAAGTTCTTCACTATTAAAAGGACAGGAAGAAGGTCTATCATAGAACAGATTCTGCTTGAGTCAGAGCTGGCAGGGTGACTGATTTCTTTCCCAGTGGCTGTACTGAGACACCAAGGAATGGTGTGACCAGAAAGAGTTGCGATCATCACCTTTTTCCTGCAATTTTTCATTTCCGAATTAGTGGCAGATGTGTGGGCCATTTTCATTGGCTGTCATATGCACTAAAATAAAACGAAGTAGTAAAATATATTAAAAAAAAAACAAACCTCAAATTCTTTCTTTCACGTTTATAAATATAAGTTCTTGTCAAAAACAAACAATGAAATTTCTATGTCTTTCTGTTGCATCCACATACAAGAGGAAAAACTTGTCACAATTGTAAGCTACATTTATGACTGTAAGTCTACCTAGTTTCAGAATGTTGTGGTCATTCTCTGCTTATTGGGGGATTTAAAAAATCTGTTTTTGCAAATATTTTTAATACAAAAACCAAAAGAGATATCCCCTTGAAATTCTGTACAATGAGACAAAATATGCAGGCCATAATTCCAGGAAAGGTTTCATAAATATGTGGTCATCCACAGATTTTTTAAAGGTTTTTTTCCCCATTGTCAGCACATTGGATGAGTCATACTCTTTCGGCCTTTGAGGCTTGATAAATTAGTCTGTTTTTGACTATCAGGATCACACTTGGTGGTCATATTTACAACAGTAAGCCTGACAGGTTTCAGAAAGCTGCAGTCACCCTCCAATTTTAAGGATTTTTAAAAAGTTTTTACAAATATTATATACCTATATACATATACATATAAATATACATATACAGAGAGCGAGAGAGAGACCCCTTTTATTATTATTATTATTATTATTATTATTATTATTAAAATATTTTTATTATTTTATGATGGTTCAATATATTTGTTATACATTGTTTGTTTTACAGCTGATACATATTATTCAATACAATCTACCATACTTTAACTTTTGGCATCTAGTGTTATTTTTCTGCTTATACATATTATCCATCCCTCACTTCTGTGCTCCCCCCCCCCCCCCAAGCCACAGCTTTTACATATCATCTGTCCAAAATGTCAATTCTTCTTGTGGAGGTAACTTTCCTTCTTTATTTTTTAATCCTTTTTCAATAAATTTTCTCCATACATCATCAAAATCTCTTTGTTTCCATATACCTCTTTTAACTTTTAATATACATGTCAACTTATCATTTATTGCCAATTTCCATACTTCCTTATACCACTCCTCTATTTGTATATTTATTTCTCTTTTCCAGTTACTTGCTATAAGCAGTCTTGCTATTGTTAATAAATTTATTATCACATCTTTATCCTCTCTTTTCAATTGTTTATTATTATATAATGATAATAAAACTATACTAGGACTTCTTTCTATTTTAATTATCATTATATCTTCTATTTCTCTAAATACTCCCCCCCCCCAAATTATTTACATATTTACATTGCCACCACATATGTTTATATGTTCCTGATTCTTGACATCCTCTCCAGCAATATTTTAAATAGATTTTATTTATATTTGCTATTTTTACTGGTGTTAGGTACCATTATTATTATTATTATTATTATTACCTTTAACACCAGCATAACAGCCATGGCTCAGTCCTATGGAGATGTAGTTTTGCAAGGTCTTGAGCCTTAGCCTTCTCTGGTAAAGAGTGCTGGTGCCTCACCAAACTACAACTCTCATGATTCCATAGCATTGAGCAATTGCCGTTAAAGTAGGGTCAAACTGCATTTATTCAACAGTGTTTATCAGGGAAACTTTGACCTTCTAGGAGTTTTCTACTTCAACTCCCACAAATGCCAGGACATTGTTAGGAATTTTGGGAGTTGGAGTCCAAAACACCTGGAGGTCCAAAGTTTGCCCATGCCTGGTGTAGATGCACCCTTTATTTTGTCCATAGGCCCCATTTTGCTAACTGATATAATAAAACTTCACTTCTCAGAAATCTTTGCATTTACAATGTGTGGTGTTGCAACTCTTATTGCCTCCTTGTTTGAAGGAAGAATGACAAACAATATAGACAGGCAAGCTGAGAGGAGGACTGTGGAAAGGTAAGGCAACATTCGGATCCTTATGCCTTATTCACCATTAAATGGAAAAGTTTTTAAAAAGAGAAATTATTATTAGTAATACCTTTCTTCTTCTGATTGGCTGACAAGGGGGGAAAAACAGTGTACTGTTGCCCTTGTCTATCATGTCAGGCCCCGCCCCCTCCTACTCTGTGGAAATGGCATATGTTACATTGGGAAAAAAAAGTCTGAATTAACAAATCTTTTTCAACTTTCTCTGAAAGTTTTGGGGCCTTATGTTTCAATTCTTTAATGCTTTGGAGGGGTCCTAACAGCATTTTATTTAAACTGTTCATATCTCCATATCACCAAAAATTGCCAAAATCTGAAACAACATTCAGAATTTTGCACATCTCTAATTAATACCTTATACACATAATGTGAAAATAATATAATATTTAAATAGTTTTGTACATGAAACAAAGTTGTTACATGAAACTTGAGAAAACATAGATGTCACAGTCTCAGAATATTTTGGATTTCAGAATTTTCAAAATTGAATGATCAGCCTTGAATTCAGTAATAAATATAATCTAAGGTGTGAAACAACATACTTATTCTATTGCAAATCATATTGAAAAGGTCACATATCACAAATACTTTAAGTTATTATTATTGTTATTATTGTTATTATTATTAATAATAATATTCAGAGAACAGCTATATATGCACACATTAATGATATCTGAAAAAGACCAAGCACTGAGCCTAATTACTGTACTCCAGTGTCAAATGTAAGTGTAATGTGGGAGCACTGTCATCATAAATACTTCCCTGATTTTTGCCTACTCTATCCAACTTAGAAGCCATGCAGGTTCACTAACAGCAGTAAGAATTCTTTAGCAACTGTTTTTTGCATCACACCTCACTGGTAGGAAGGATCTGGGTCATCATTGTTCAATGTTCTGCTTTTCAGAACCTCAGAATTCTTTCAGTTAGTGTAGTTGCCTGGCTCATAAGTTGGATTTAGGAGGAAATTATGGGTGTTGAAATGATGTCAGCATGGTAAATCTGAATTGCAGTCAGATGTTTCACATCTGACTTACAACATTGTAAATTCAGAACAGGACGTCTGTCCAAGGATTTATCTACACATACCCTAATATCCGATGCCAGTCCAGAGTGGCAACAACACTGTCCTTCTCTGTTCTGCAGCATTAGCAGAGCAGAACCCAGACAATGCAGCTGGACTGCAACCAATTTGGGCCAGTGCATGATCACTTCACCTTTGCTGTCCCCATTGCTGCTGCCAGGTGTCAATGGAGCTCTGGAAAAGCTTATCAACAAAGATACCTGCATGATCAAGGAGAAGGAGAGGCCCAGTCTTTTCTCTGTATTGGCAAAAAAAAAAAAAAAGGATGGTAACACTGGCCCATGTGGCCACAGATCAATTCAGATTCAAAGAGGTCCATCTGTCCACAATCAGTCCATAATATGGACCAGAAATCCCTGGATGTCATTTGGATACCCAGGAGTGAATCCTTGTTCACATTGGGGTGTTGAGCTAGTGTAGACAAGTCCATAGTTTGGGAAGATGTGCTGCCCAATAAATTCATAAATATTACTTTCTGCAGTATTTCAGTTCCAAAATGAATTTTATTGTAAAGAAGATTAAGTCATGGCACCATTTACAAACCAGTTCTTACCTACACCTGGTATTCACAATACTACCTGGAATTGCATTTGAAAATATAAAAAAGATGATATACTACTATGATGAAACAGAATAATAAGGTAAAGTAAAATGCCATGTTTCAGCAATACTTGGAAAATAACATAAACTAATTCACCTTCAATTCATAATAAATTACTAAATACTTTACCAGACATGAAGAATTTATATGAGGGTCATTTTTTTTACACTGTAGATATTGCTGCCTGACTAATACCATTCGCAATGCATTTATCACAACTAAAAAAAGTCGTACTACATTCTCCACATTTCTTCAAGAAGGGAAAGGTATTTTCAGAACAGTCTCTCAACTGATACCCAGAGTCAAAGATTGTTATATATAGATAGAACATCCATGTTCTGGTCTATACCTCTTGTAGATCAAGACTTAATAGCTCAAAAGAAAAAAAACACACTGCTTCTATATGTTGTGTCAACATTTCTTCTCTGACTGGCCCAAAGTCATGACTCTACCATGGATGAACACACTCAAGCCCCTTCTGCTCCACAAAAGGCCAAGACCCAGAAGCACATTTAGAGTAACACTACAGGAACACCTACAATAGCTTATCCCTCTTTTAAAAAAATAATGTTTTAAATTTTAAACATACATACATACATACATTAAAAATAAAACAAAAAGAAAAGGTTTGTCTTACAAAACACGTTGTCCCATCACCAACCCCTCCCCAGCCTCCCATCTGATCTCTCCCCCACCACTACTACAACATGGGTAAAGACAATAAAGTAAAACTCTAACCTAAGGGACGGATACTATGCTAGGGTTATAGCTCTAATTTCCAATCTTCTTTATTATGAAAAGATGTTTTCTTTCTGTCTTTCTTTTTTTCTGACTAGCGTTGCTGTGGCCCAGTCTGGTGATCTGGAAAATAAAATAATGAGAAAGTGTTGGTTTCTAATATATGTAATTTCTTTATGTTTGTGGGTAAACAGTATTTATTGTTGTTTCTTTGTCAGTGTTGATATGGAGATTGTCTGGTTTGCCTATCCAGGAACATGCAACATATAATTGTTCTTCTTTAGGAATCCATTTCAAATCTATGATACTATGTGTTTGTGTGAATCATATCTATCTATATCTATGGCTGGATAGCTCTTTGTCAGGAGGGCTGTGATTACATTTTCATGCCCTGGTGAAGGGAGTTGGACTGGATGGCCTTAAGTATTTTCTGTTGGTCATGGGGGTTCTGTGTGGGAAGTTTGCCCCAATTCTGTCGTTTGTGCAGTTCAGAATGCTCTTTGATTGTAGGTGAACTATAAATCCCAGCAACTACAACTCCCAAATGTCAATATCTATTCTCCCCAAACTCCATTTGTGTGCATATTTGGGCATATGAAATATTTGTGCCAAGTTTGGTCCAGATCCATCATTGTTTGAGTCCAAACTGCTCTCTAGATGTTGGTGAACTACAACTCCCAAATTCAAGGTCAATGCCCACGAAACCCTTCTCGTGTTTTCTGTTGCTCATGGGAGTTCTGTGTCCCAAGACTGGTTCAATTCCATCATTGGTGGAGTTCAGAATGCTCTTTGATTGGGGGTGTACTATAAATCCCAGCAACTACAACTCCCAAAATACGAAATCAATTTTTGAGTGAAGGACATACATTGGGCTGTTAGGTGTATTGTGTCCGAATTTGGTGTCAATTTGTCCAATGGTTTTTGAATTATGTTAATCCCACGAATGGACATTACATTTTTATTTATATAAATGTGGCCTTCTCTTCTTCTTTCTTATCCCCTACCTAGCTTATCAATTTTCTTGAAAGACCTGTGGAATCCTTTGCAATAATCTCTGTCATCATGTATGGATTCAGCTGTTTCTGGGATGGGGAATAGAGAGGGGGGAAAGTAACAGGAATTCCATCACATTTTAATATCATATATGATGCTGTTCGATTGGTGGATTACAGTCCACTTTGTCAGATCTGTGGTGTTTTATCTAACATAAGAACATATATAAGAAACATATATATATATATATATATATATATATATATATATAACATATATAAGAAAAAATGTGGTAGTGGTTTTATCGGTAGACAAGTCCAAGGGAATTTAAAGGCAGAAAGTATTGACAGTATCACTTATATTCTAGCACTGAAAATGTTGATAACATTAGGCAACCTGGCACGGTGTGAGTCAACTAATCTGTAAGATGGCATCCTGTTCCTGACTTATGAATGCATAAGTGCAGTGTTGCATAAGGTGCAGAGCATCCTTGTGCTCCACCCAAAAACCTCACACACCTGGCAGATGACAAACCCGGGGGGAGGGGGCTGCTATTCTATTTTACCAGAAAAAAATGGAGAGGGAGGCACTCAGACCATGAACATTTGATTGTTCTGAGCTCCCAGGAAAAGGAAAAGCAGAGTACACCCTATTTGAAAGATTCCTGTCAATTCCAACAGAAATAGGATCAGCTGCTTCACTATACAGACAGTCCCCAAGTTATAAACATCTGACTTACATATTACTCCTAGTTACAAACAGGGTGAGACAACAGGAAATGAGGGGAAATTACCCGAAGAAGGGAAATTCACTCCTGTAGGAGTTTTGTGTGCAAGGTGACACCCCTCCTCCTCCCCTCCAGCCATGGAGGACACAATACACTGAGACAGTAAGTGGGAGAAAAACAGGTCACAACTTGTATTACCTATAGCTGAAAGTCAAGGACTGGCAACCACTCATGGATTCTGAATCCCGTCATTGGCTAGCTTGTGTGTTGGACCACTGAGACAAAACAGTAAAAACACCACTTGTACCATTACCTAAACCTGGCACCACTGGTGCATGGGGAATGGGAGGTGCACATGCTCCTCACTGGGGCCCACCTGCACAGGTGCACCCCCAACCTGGTGCTGGGAGATTATATAACCAAATACCGAGTTTGACATCTCCTAGGCAATGGAAGGATGCATAACTGCATGTCCAAAGGATGTGTGTAGGATCTCAGTCATAGCGTGATAAGAAATGTTCATCTTGATTCATAGACTAAGATTTGTTGGGGTTTTTTTCATTCCTATATAAGGGCCTCTTATGCTGATTGCTCTTTGAATTGTCTTTGCACAATGCCAATTATATGGCTGGTGAGGCTATCCTGTGGTGAGGCTGGTGAGGCTATCCCATGGCTCCAACTACTTTATAGTCATAGGTTAAGTACTGTTAAAAAAGTACTGTTAGACAAAGAAGAGAATGATTATCATCACCATTAACCAGCACAGCTGTTTAATCATCAGCAGCAATAGATCACATCAATCCAAAGGTTAGCAGGTCAAAAGCCAGGTTGAGGTGAACATCTGACCTTCAGCCCAGCTCACTGTCCACCTAAGCCAGGGTTCTTAACCTGGGGTCCCCAGATGTTTTTGGCCTACAACTCTCAGAAATCCCAGCCAGTTTATGAGCTGTTAGGATTTCTGGGATTTGAAGGCCAAAAAGACCTGGGGACCCCAGGTTGAGAACCACTGACCTAAGCAGTTTGAAAACAGCTGTGTGCTGTAAGTAGAGAAACTGGGCACTGCTTAAGTGGGGGAGTACTTTACGGCACCATAAAAAGGAAATACCAGAAAATGTCAGTGATCAAAGTAAGGAGTAAGTCTGCGATCAAGTGCTCTTCATCATAGAGGATGGAGCAACAGAACCCCCTGTGGTCGGAATTGAGCACAATCTCCAGGATGCAGAAGTTGGGGAAAATGCTGACATATATCTCTTTATCTGTTGCCTGTCCTGTCTGTTCAACAGCACAGAATGTTTGCAGTGTATGTGTTCTGTAATTTGCTCTGAGTCCCCTTCAAGGTGAGAAGGGCAGAATATAAATACTGTAAATAAATAAATAAATATCATCATCATCCCTACAGAACAATTAACCTATGACTATAAACCCATTGCTGCTTTATAGTCATAAGTTAATTGTTCTGTAGTGATGGTGAAGATGATGATAATCATTCTCTTCTTTGGCTAACAGTACTTGACATGAGTTATGTATTTCCATACTTTGGTATCAGCAAGAAATTGAGTTGTAAAATGTTTGAGTATCATTGAATATTTCTTTATTTTTGTATTTATTATTTTGAGTTGCTGATTCTGCTGGATAGTAGAATGCAGATAACTTAAAGTCACAGAAAAAGGAATTGAGAGCCGGCTGTTTTCTTTCTCTGTATGTGTGTGCATGCAATTATTATGGATAAAATCACTTGTTCATTTTAGTTAAAATGTCCTTCATAGCTATATTCACAATAACGCTAGAGTATATAATTTCTATTTCCATAACATAGTGTGTCACTAATGCTTTTCTTTCTGTATTCCATTCTAGCATTAATGGGTGGCATATATCAGGACTATGAGGGGAAAGAAATATAAAATTGAAGTGTCAGGATCCTGCTGAATAAGACATGCATTACATGGCAAATCCTGACACACAGGTGAATAAATGGAAAACTAAGGATGCGACCCTTAGGAATTAGCTTAGAGATCCAAATTCCTTCAGGGCATGCTTCTTGACTGTCAGTCATCCACGAGCTGTCCTTGAACTAAATTCTAGCTCTATCCCACACAAAATTTTAACTCCTACCCACCTAGATGTAGTGCTGTCTCACAAAAACAACTATAAATTATTTACAAAAGAGTTAGACTAAACAAGTAAAAAGTTAGAATAGAGTATAATAAATGAAGGAGTAGAGAGCACAACACTAAGTTAACTTACAATACTCTGAAGCAATTCCCATTCCACAACACCCAATTCCCATTTTGTCCGTTATTTAGGATTGTAGTCTAACAGGCTCCTCCAATAAAATTTTCTTTTTTATTGAGGTGTTGCTCATAGAACTGGGGCAAATGTAAGTTGGGCAATGTGGGGCATGGAGTGATGGGTTCTCCATGACCATCCCCACTGGGACCCATTAATTTGCCACGATGCATGGTGAAACCATAGGCCTTTGTGATAAGGTCCATAGACTCAATCCTACCTGCTGGATTTAGTCAGGAATTATACCAAAATATGAAAGTTCTAAAACTTATGAACTATTTTTTACACACACACACAGTGTCTTTAACTGGTTAAATTATATGTAGTTTTATGATACAAATTCAAAAATGCATAACAAAAAAGAACATGATTATACTAGATATTACAATCAGCAATGATTGGTTAAGCAAATAAGTTATGGATGGTTCTGAGAAACTATCAATGATAGTAGATCATGTACTGTAAAGAAGAGGCCACCTCAAAGATTTACTGTTGTAGTATGAAAGGCTGTACCAGGAGCTCCAATTCTGTTTGCTTTGCATTAAATGTTTGTTTGCAATCCCAGGCTTGGGATTTTGCAGCAGGATGGCTTCCTGTTATAGTTTGCAATCATAGGGCAAGCCACCTATCAATTATCATTAGGTTCCCTGGTCCCACCCCTTTTTGAGTTTTGGAGGGAATAGGAGCCTTTTTGAGTCAGTCCACACAAAGAAGCCTTTCGCACAGGACATAAAACGAAGAGCTCCTGTAGAAAGCTTCGTCTTCTACACCTTGGCCGGGGTTATACAGCCCTACGGCTTGGCTGGGAAGATACAGCCCACAGCTTGGCTGAGGATTTTGCAGCCTTACAGTTCCTTTGCTGAGGGACTTCAGCCGGCCATCACTGAAACCTGAACTCCTTCTTTTCCCCTGGAAGTCTACAAAGCTCTGCTTGGTAAGGGTCACTCGCGGAAGCCAGATGCAGTTGGTACTGGGTGCAGGGGCTCCACGCTAACAGAGACAAGTACAGACTGCCCAGATTAGAAGTTAAGGATTTCCCCATTAGTTAGTATATAGTTATGAAGATAGTGCCTGTTCCCAGTGAACAAGACTGCAAGAGTCAATAGACTGTTAAGAAAGTTTTAAAGTACCTGTTTGTTTTCATCAATAAAGAACTTTGTTGGACTTACTTTAAGCCTCTACAGAACTTTGTTTTGGAGAGGTCCAAGGGCCTTGAATCTGAGGCAGCCCCGGCGTCCCGTTGGGCACACAGAATTTATGCCCTGTCTACAGTCATATGCACAGGCCCAGCATGCGACAGCACAGCTTTACTTTTTGTTTCCAGGAAAGCAAAATGATACGGCAGTAGAGCAGAAGACCTTGATTTGCCCATCTCAGAAAACAAACAGATTGATATGGAAGCAGAAGGTCTCTCTCAGATATTCTGACATCAAATTTTAAATCTTGTGAATGTTAATAACAGGACAGAGTTATAATCACAGTAATAATAGAACTTTGGCTCTTTATTTTAATGTATTAGCATTCTGTATTGGTCTTTGAAAAGTATTTTATTCTACTCAAGGCAAGCTACTCAACTCAGCAATGTAACCACTTAGTTCTGCACTAACTGCAATTGCTGGTCTAAAATCAAGAGAATTCCCCCAGTCCTCGAGTTACAAACATCTGGCTTACATTACAAAAAGGGATGAGACAGCAAGAAGTGAGGAGAAATCTATTCCTAGGAACAGAAATTCATTACTGTTAGAGCTAATATGGAGAAAGCACTGAAGCTTTATCATCAATATCTATTTCCACAGCTCAAAAATGTCAAAGTCCAGTTGTCCCAGAGACAGAAAGTGAGGTGAAATCTTCTGAATGCAGGCACAGATAGCAAAACAAATGTTACAATGGTCTTGACCCTTCCCTCTGCTATCCAAAACAAAATGACTGAAGTTACACAAATTCAACTTAAGAAAAAACCAACACAACCGATTTTGTTTAACCCGGGCCTGCTTGTAATCAGTTAGATGGATCAATATGTCTAGATTATTCCTGTTTCCAGTTGTAGCCGATGTATTAACTGAGGTAGGTAGGTTCTAATAAACAATAAGGACCTCAACACACTGGGGTCCTGAAGCTGGGTGACAGTGGGGGGGGGGGGGATTCACTAGGCAGCATGGTGAATCTGTGGAGTAGTGGAGAAAACTATTGCTCCAAGTCCCACATCACTCACTGCACTGCTTCCCTGGCTTCCCCTCATTCTATCTAATCAGAACACGGGGAACACAGAGAAGTCCTATGAGGCTGACAGGACACTTTAGATACAGACTTCTGTCAGAAATAATCTTGCATCATATGATGGGCTTTGATGGACTCCAGCGAGGAAGTGTCTTGGGAGCATCCAAGCTTCCATCTTGTCATGATATTAATGGTGTTCATCAAATATTTGGGTCATAATCCAGTCCAGATCTTTTTCCAGCCATTACTACCACAAACAAAGAGTTGAACATTATCGATATATCCATAAAACCAATGCTAACATAATATAGACCCTAATAACACTTGAGCTAGAATATTACCTTGAAGTACCCCTAAGCAGAAATGTCAGGAAGCAACTGAAACAAGTGTCAGTTTTCCCAACCAATAGGGAGAGCATCACTTCTCTCTACTCATAATAATTCTGAGCATGAAAGCTTTTTTTTTTTTTTTTTTGAGACTCTGCAGATCTTCCATCTGCCCAACATACAGGGCAGGGCATTGACCTGATTTAGTCATAAGTATGGGAATGATGATTTGACAATAATAATAAAAAACAACATTTCTTTCCCTGGTGAGTTTGGTCTCAGTGATAGTTCCCCCTGCAGGAAGAAATATTCAATAAGATGGCCCACCCCTATTTGGAGACTATGACTGGGAATGAAATCTCTCTAGGAAACAATGTTAGAACACCCCTATTTTCAGATCATTCCTCTCATACTCAGGAGTATGATTAAATCAAACCTATATCCTGCCCCATGTGCTAGATTGACAAGAACCTGAGATGGCCTCTGGCTATGTAGTCAATGACTTGTCCATTTACAATCAAATTTATGGTTGTCCAATACCACATCAGAGGCTCTGAAAATGTGAATACAGCCCATTAAGGATCTATATGCCTATGGTGTGTCTGAGCCAATCAAGGAAAACAGTGGACAAAAGGTGAACAGTACACTAATAGCACCATTCTGAGTGTGTTTCTTTGATCTGCCCATAGTTGAAAATCAAAGAAATCTAAACTCCCAAATCACTTAGGTCTTGTGAAAAGAGAAGATGTATCTGTATAGACCACTATGATTTTCTCACCAGCATCTGAATGTGGTACTACTTCACTTACTTAGTCAGTTATATCTGGCTCAGTTCATTCCAACCCTGAACCCATAGATGAAGGCATCCATGTACAGACTTAGCAAAAATTAAATATCGAAGACTCGGCAGCACAACAAATATATATTGTAATGGCCAGGGAACAGCCTGTAAATACTGGAGCCCTCTTCTTTACTGATTTCCATCACCACAGTGCCATATATTCCCTTGCTTTTAATCTCAGTAATAGGGTTTGTGTACAATTTTACAGTATATAGATGTGGTTTTATTTGGATGAATAGAACAGTGCACTCCTGTAACTTCTTCCAGAACTGCTTTGAAACTAGCTAAGCAGACTATAAATAGTAATTCTTAATTTCTAGTCCTAGGGGCACACAAGCACTCTCAGCCCACTTAATGTCAACAGAGATACATGCACACACTGAAGCACTTAATGATTCACTTTCTTCTGCTTACTAGAGTTGATCATGGTAGTTATTGCAGTGATGCTCCAGTTCTGCGGCCCCATTAGGAGCTCTTTTATTGGTCAAGTTAGTACAACTCATTACTTGACTTGAAAATAATGATTTGCAGCCACAGTAACTCCAAGTAATGTTTGAACAGATGCTATAGATCAGGGACAAGGGTTCTTACCAAATGAATGGCAGGGCATTGTTTATCAAGCAGGTGTAATTGTCTAAACATTATTCAAAGAGCTTTTCTTTTATTTAAAATGAAAGGGTATAGGATTGCAGGAGATAGTTGTATTACAAACATTTGTATTTGTATTGAACATCTGATCTAGCCAGGGTGCTAATATAAAAGTAAGTGTTTTTCCCATCCTTGATGTACAATTTACAAGCAGAGTGCATATTGATCCTACTTACAACAAGATGCTTTTATTGGACAAGAGGTAACAACAATGCAGTGCAGCAGCCTTAACAACTGGACCCTGTTTTTCTATGTTCAATTCATTTCCAAGTTTCTGTAAAAGCAGATATTGGCCTAATGTAATTTATTATTTCAACATCTTGGGGTTAAGTCAGAAGCAAGTATTTTCAGCTAGACCACTAAGAATAATTAACTCTCATGTTTTCAAAATCCAAATTCAGATCAACAGCAAGACCCATACAAAAGCTGTTGAGGAAACAAAATATAATGGAAGACTGTAGAAATATGCAATACTATGCATGACAAAGTTGAAGTACTTTGGCCACATCATGAGGAGACAGCAAAGCCTAGAGAAGACAATTATGCTGGGGAAGGTAGAAAGTAAAAGAAAGAGGGTCCGACCAAGGGCAAGATGGATGGATGGCATCCTTGAAGTGACTGGACTGACCTTGAAGGAGCTGGGGGTGGTGACGGCCGACAGGGAGCTCTGGCGTGGGCTGGTCCATGAGGTCACGAAGAGTCGGAGTCGACTGAACGAATGAACAACAAATGCATGACATAGGAGAAAGGGATGGGGACAACCTTTATCCATGATTCATAATGGCAGAAATCGGGTCATTAACTGAAACTGAATGGGAAAAAAATCCATGAGAGATCAAATAAATATAAGGATAAAAACTCTAGATTTAAATGAAAATAACCAGAGATCATCTTTATTTAAGTTAACCCAGTCTCCAATGTAGAAAGTGGTTCCCTACTCTAGAATCAAACAGTACAGTCACAGGGATCATTTCAATGTCCTATCATAGATAAATCCCCCAGTTGAATACACAAAGGGAACTTCTTGTATGGAGGGCCATAGTGGGCTTAGCTAGCTAAGGTTGTGATTCACACATAGGTCCATAGAAATACCCAAAAAGACAGCTATTTGCTAGACAGATATCAGGCTTATTCCATGTTGACAAAGCCTACTTATCAAAGGATGTTTCAAAAGTGACCCGAATTCACATACCTATCTTGAACAGCACTGTGCTTTCTAACCTCTAATGAAAGTCCAATTAGTCTAATTCAGAAAGATAATTCATTCCAATGATTCCCAGTTAGACCAATTTAAAGGCATAACATAACCAAATATTAAAAGGTCAAAATAGAGTATCCAAAAAGCATGATGAAATGTCCACCAAAGGTGCAACATAAACTTGAGTTTAATAATTTAGCCAATTCTGAGATTGCCCCCCCCTGCCCCGCAAAAAAATTCCATTTATCAACAAATATGGTAACTGCATAATAATCATGATGAAATTTTAAATAATGAAGGTTAGATGCCACAGAAAAGCTTAGACTGTAACACTACATGAGGATGGGGACTGTCATTACAAAGTTCACCCCATGTGACAGCAAGTTCATTTACTGAATTCTACAAAGGCAAGAAAGAACATCTTCTTTTCCTCCCCCATAAGGAGAGATGAGTTCCAGAAGCCCTCTTCCCATCCACTAAAAATAACTGAGTAAAGTCTGAATTCTGCAGGAGAATCCAGTCTTCCTTCTGGTTTTGGCAGTGTATACACACATGCCTGATTCTTATGCACAATTAAGGTTGGGTGATTTGACAGTCATCCCACACTCCCTGGACAAAGGCAGTCCAAGGGGATGGGGTGGCTGACCCTTTGTGCCCTTTCCAACCCCAGCTTGGGGGATTGCTCCTCCCAGTCTCTTCTGCCAGTCATGTGACCAGGAACCAGGAATTAGAGATGTAGTAAATCAGGTAAATCTATTTTTTCTCCCTTTTTGGGGAGGGGGGGGAGGGGGAATTGGGTTACCAGAGAAAGTGGGAACCATGACCATTCCTTGCAGTACTGAACCGGCTTCAACATGGTTGGGCTGTTGGGTCACTGTTCTACTACCAAGGTGACTCAGGGCACCCTTTAAGGTCAGAATGTGGGCCAGAACCAGCATTTTTCCAACTCACATTCTTTGCCTGTGTTGAGTCATCTTGAGTTAAACTGAGGAATCCAACATCACTGTAGTGATGGCTTTCAACTTCTATTTAAATAAGAATCTGTCAAATTAACAATGAATGGAGTTGTCAATAGCTGCCTACTAGCATGGTTCTTGTTGTTGTTTATTCGTTCAGTTGCTTCTGACTCTTCATAACCTCATGGACCATTCCACACCAGAGCTCCCTGTCAGCCGTCACCTCCCTCAGCTCCTTCAGAGTCAAGCCAGTCCCTTCAAATATACGATGCATCCATCTTGCCCTTGGTCGGCCCCTCTTCCATTTTACTTCCATTTTCCCCAGCACCATTGTCTTCTCTATGCTTTCCTTTCTTCTCATGATGTGGCCAAAGTACTTCATCTTTGCCTCTACTATCCTTCCCTCCAATGAGCAGTCGGGCTTTATTTCCTGAAGTATGGACTGGTTGGATCTTCTCACAGTCCATGGCACTCTCAGAACTTTCCTCCAACACCACAGTTCAAAAGCACCCATCTTCCTTTGTCCAGCCTTCCTTATTGTCCAGTTCTCACATCTGTAGGTTACTACAGGGAATACCATTGCTTTGACTATGCGGATCTTTGTTGCCAGTGCGATGTCTCTATTCTTCACTGTTTTATCGAGATTGGACATTGCTCTCCTCCCAAGAAGTAAATGTCTTCTGATTTCCTGGCTGCAGTCTGCATCTGCAGTAATCTTTGTACCTAGAAATACAAAGTCTGTCACTGCCTCCACGGTTTCTCCTTCTATTTGGTAGTTATCAATCAGTCCGGTTGGCATAATCTTTTTTTTAATGTTTAACTGCAACCCAGCTTTTGCACTTTCTTCTTTCATCTTGATTAGAAGGCTCCTCAGCTCCTCCTCGCTTTCAGCCATCAAAGTGGTATCATCTGCATATCTAAGGTTGTTAATGTTTCTTCCAGCAATTTTTACCCCAGCCTTGCATTCATCAAGCCCCGCACATCGCATGACATGTTCTGCATACAAGTTGAATAGGTTAAGTGAGAGTATGCAGCCTTGCCGTACACCTTTCCTAATTTTGAACCAGTCTGTTGTTCCATGGTCAGTTCTGACTGTTGCTACTTGGTCCTTGTACAGATTCCTCAGGAGAGAGACAAGGTGATTTGGTATTCCCATACCACCAAGAACTTGCCACAATTTATTATGATCCACACAGTCAAAGGCTTTAGAAAAGTCAATAAGGCAGAAATAAATGTTTTTCTGAAACTCCCTGCCTTTCTCCATTATCCAGTGGATATTGGCAATTTGGTATCTCATTTCTCTACCTTTTCTAAACCCAGCCTGTACATCTGGCAACTCTCTCTCCATGTATTGCTGGAGTCTTCCTTGCAGGATCTTGAGCATTACCTTACTAGCATGAGAAATAAGAGCCACTGCATGAAAGTTTGAGCAATATTTAGCATTTCCCTTTTTTGGTATGGGGATATAAGTTGATCTTTTCCAGTCTGATGGCCATTCTTGTGTTTTCCATATTTGCTGGCATATGGCATGCATCACCTTGACAGCATCATCTTTCAAGATTTTAAACAGTTCAGCTGGGACCCCGTTGTCTCCTGCTGCCTTGTTATTAGCAATGTTTCTTAAGGCCCATTCAACCTCACTCCTTAGGATGTCTGGTTCTAATTCACTCACCACACCATCAAAACTATCCTCGATACTATTCTTGATATTATTATCCTTCCTATACGGATCTTCTGTATAGTCTCTCCACCTTCTCTTGATCTCTTCAGCTTCTGTTAGGTCCCTCCCATCTTTCTTTCTTATCATGTCAATTTTTGCCTGAAATTTACCTCCAATGTTTCTAATTTTCTGGAAGAGGTCACTCGTGGGAAAGCTTGGTTCCAAAACCCCATTTTTAATTGAGCTCTCCTTGCAAATAACCTGCTTCTCCTTTTATTTCACCCAAGTTTTTTAATCATTTTATTCTGCACATGTGGACCGCCCATTGTCACTATGATTGTAATTTTATATTGATAATGTATTTATATGTTTTCTTTCTTTTATTATTATGAAATTATGATGTTGTTGTTTGCTATTTATATTTTTGGTTTTACTTCGTTGTAATTTGTTGTTTGGGCCTGGCCTCATGTAAGCCGCCCCGAGTTCCCTTTGGGAGAGATGGTGGCAGGATATAAATAAAGATGATGCTGCTGCTGCTGATGATGATGATTGTCCTTCTTGGTAGTTATATGTTGTTTTTTCTCAGGGACCCTAGTTTACTATGGATATGACAGATAGTGTTACTATAATTCTGTTAGTATGATTTACACCATTATTAGACATTTCTGTGTTCAAGGACACTGTTCAAAGAAACACTGTTGGCTGTTATAAGTTTGGAAGTTTCTTATAAACCTTTACCTGGATGTTTCTCAAAACAGAACCCTGAGCTACAGAAAAATAAGCAATTTTCTAGTTAGAATCATAGAGTTTGAAGAGACCTCATGGGCCATGCAGTCCAACCCCCTGCCAAGAAACAGGAAAATTACAAACTGAAACCTTGCCTTAAAGGAAAACCTTTAAGGCAAGGTTTTAGTTTGAGTTCCAGTTAAACAAATAACACATTTGGAAATTTTAGCTTTTATAAGAAAATAATCATATTTCCAGAGGGCCAATTAATCAATGTGAAAGTCAAGTGATGTGGCCATTAGGCATATGTAGGATCTGAATCTCATATATCAACTCTCTTTTCCACAAAATCATCTAGCCTATTTATTTATTATACACATTATTTATATCACATTTTCCCCAGGATAGAAGCCAAGACAATTCATATCTATTAAGAACAAAGTACACTAAAGTCTTATTTGATACAAAAAAAATATTCATTTTCTCCAGACACTCAAACCCTACCCAGAATACTTGTATGGTTTCTTTTCTTAATTCCTAATAAATTTAGCCTTGATGCCAGATATTTATTTATCTGCTCTTTTTTATTGATCTGATGTTTCCTTTAGTGCAGACCATGCCTTTCCTCAAAGGAAATGCATTGGAGAATGGTAGCTCTTATACCTGAGGAGTATGCATTTTCTCAGGCACCAGGATTGTGGCGCAGCTGGCTGAGTGTCAGCTGCATTAAGATCACTCTGACCAAAAGGTCATGAGTTCGAAGCCAGCCCGGGCTGGAGAGTGTAGCCCGTTGTCGACCTTTGCAATCCGAAAGACAGTTGCATCTGTCAAGTAGGAAAATAAGGTACCACCTTGTGTGGGAGGCTAAATTTAACTAATTTATGAGGCCATAAAGAAAAAAGACTCTGGGGAATGTGGAATGCGGAAGAACTTCATCGGTGTCGCTGATGGACGATGAAAAGCAGCAGCTCCCCTGGCGGCCAGAAAAAAAGTTAAATAGCCTCAGTGTATTTGTGTGTTAAACGTTGTTTGTCAAACTGGCATTGAATGTTTGCCATATATGTGTTGACTGTAATCCGCCCTGAGTCCCCTGCGGGGTGAGAAGGGCGGAATATAAGAACTGTAAATAAATAAATAATAAATTAATTAATTCCTCAAACAGATTCAGCACACATTAGATAGCTTCTCCAAAAGGTAATCTAGAATGTGGAGTGGCCTGACCAGTTTGTTCACATTGGATCCATCAAAAAGAGAAGAAATGTAAGAACAGAAATCATGGCTTACCCTCTATTTTTCCTAGCATGTTGAACATGCTTTCCTGAATGTTACAGGGTATATCCTAAGAAAGAAATTACATATTTTATCATATCTCAGTGCTATCTCAGACTAAGAGTTAAAAGTCTGTCTACTCTGACAGACTCTATACTAAAAAACTTTCTACTTAATGATCTGCTTTTTTCTTTTATCAAAGCACAGCACAAAATGCATGGAAGAAATACATATACTATATTTTTATGATTTGAATAACTAAAAAAACAACAGTCATCCTTAAAAAAAGTGTCAATTTATTAATGACAGACACGGCTGGAGATGTATTTCTTATATCAAAGGCCTGTAATTTCCCTTGCTTTGTAGTGTTATAAATGGCATTAGTTTAAAGTTTTATGTCTTTTGCAGCATTCCCACATGATTTAATATTCTCATTTTATGACAAAAGCTGCTATCATTGCTATAAAGTTGTTAAATGACAGGGTTTTTTTCCTATTGCAGAGTTCTCAACAGGATTTGAGGATATACTTATCAAATATTCTGTCTCATGTAAAACATTCTTTTGTATCCACAGAATTAAAAAAAATAGAACCTGAAAGCAAACTTTACCATATACCAGAATGTTTCCATGGAGATGTATTCCCTATAAAGTCTGTATCATGATATATTTTGGATTACATATTATGCATTCTTAAGATAGAGATTTATTCAAAATCCCATTAGGATCCTGTTTGCAAGCAGTGTCAGGTTTGAACTTCTTAAGACTCTTCACTTTTTAACATCCATTTGACATTTTACACCAGTTGTTCAATCATAACTCTCCCATATCGTTGACTGCTTTATATTATAATATCAAACTACCAGATACTTTAAAGACATCACTTGCAATGACATTTTTTTCCTTTACAATTTGACCTGCAGTGTCAAAAAAGTTCTGATAAATGGATCCTATTATTATTATTATTATTATTATTATTATTATTATTATTATTTGAAACATAACAAGATGAGTCCACAGCAGACACTCTGTTGGCTATTGAATTGGATCACACGTTGGACACTTCCCAAGTGTCTAGGACTGTGTGATGTATCGGCGAATAATGTGTGCAGATCCCAGTAAGGTGGCCTTCTGTAGCTGGAAGATGGTAAATTTGTCAGTGCCGATTGTGTTTAAGTGCAGGCGAAGGTCTTTACGCACTGCACCCAGTGTGCTGATCACCACTGGGACCACCTTTACTGGTTTGTGCCAGAGTCTTTGCAATTCAGTTTTTAAATCCTCATATTGTGTCAGCTTTTCCAGTTGTTTCTCTGCAATCCTGCTGTCACCTGGGTTTGCGATATCGACAATCCATACTTTGTTTTTTTAACACGATTGTGAGGTCACAAGTATTATGCTCCAAAACTCTGTTTGTCTGAATCCGGAAGTCCCAGAGGAGTTTGGCGTGTTCATTCTCTGTAACTTTTTCCGGCTTGTGATCCCACCAGTTCTTTGTCGCAGGCAGATGGTATTTGTGGCACAAGTTCCAATGAATCATCTGAGCAACGGTGTTGTGCCTCTGCTTGCAGTCTGTCTGCACAATCTTTTTGCAGCAGCTGAGGATGTTATCTATTGTTTCATCTGCTTCCTTGCAGAGTCTACATTTGGGATCTGTTGTCGACTTTTCAATTCTGACTTTGATGGCACTGGTTCAAATGGGCCCTCCATCTCCTTTTTCAGAGTTCCATTTGTGAGCCACAGCCATGTTTTTTCTTTGTCAATCTGGCTCTCAATTTTTCCCAGGAACTGCCCATGGAGAGCCTTCTTTTGCCAGTCTTCTCTTCTGCTTTGGATTGTGTTTTTACGGTATTCCCTCTTTGTCTTTTGCACATTAAGCAGTTTACTGCTATAGACTTCCCTCAATGTTGGTTCTTGACTGCCTTTCACATAATCTGCCAGTACATGTTTCTCTTCTTCTATCATTTGTTTCACTTGCAGAAGCCCTCTGCCTCCTGATTTTCTGGGCAGGTAAAATCTGTTGACAACACTATGTGGGTGTAATGCATAGTGGATTGTCATCGGTTTTCTTGTTTTTCTGTCCAGATCATCCAACTCTGCTTGTGTCCAGTTCACAATCCCAGCAGTGTATCTAATGACAGGGATGGCCCAGGTGTTGTTAGCCTTGATTGTATTTCCATATTTAATTTGCTCTTCAAAACCTTTCTGACTTTTTAGATATATTCTTTGCTGACAACATTTTTCACTTGCCCATGCTTGATATTATCCAATTGTAGTATGCCCAGATATGTATAGGCTTCAGGGTGATTGCACTTTATGGTTTGTCCGTTTGGCATTTGTCGAGGGCCAGACTCAGAATTAGTTCCAAAGTAAAGTTTATTAAGCAAAGAAAAAGGGTTCAGAGACACTTAACTCAGTGTCTCTGGCCAAACTCAAAAGCAGAAACCAGTCCTGGTTCAAAAGAGATAACTGAAGCAATAACCTGGATTATCCGGAGAAAAGAACCGGATTATAACAAAGCACTCTGATAGTTCCCCAAAATAGCACAGCAAGCAAACAGTTAACAAACAAAGGGCCGCAAGGAAGAAGCATCATCAAACAAACTCCGAGATCGAAGCAAGCCGAATTCAAAGTAGCGAAGTTCCAAAATCCACGTAGTCTGCATCGTAGTCAAACCAGTCCAAAGTCGAGTAAGGGAGAAGTCAGCACTCACGGGAATCCAAGCCAAGTTGAAAGCACACACAAATGGAAGCAGAGACCTGTAGATCCAGGACCCAATGCCAACATGAAATAGGCAGCGACAAGAATCCAATGCACGAACTGACACCTTGCCTTCTGCAAAGATTCCCCATTTCAGAGGCTACATTTATCTTACACATCATCATCATCAGATGAGCTGACCTCTGCCCCGTCATTATCTCTTACAGCTGTTCTTGACTCCACATGTGAACTCCTGCTCTCATTCCTCCAACTTCTCCATCCTCTGTCTAGACTTAGATCCCAAGACTCAGATGTATTTCCTGTTTGCCAATCCTCATTACCAGAGAAACCCATAAATGTGTCACTAGACATTGGCTCTGCACATACATCTTGTACCTCTTTTACCTTAGTCCAGTCCAGTGCGTCATCCTCATCCTCATCACTCCCAGAGAAACCCATAAATGATTCTTCTTCTGTGGGAGCAGTAAGTATATCCCGGATCCTCTTCCTTTGTTGCTCCTCAACAGACTCCTGCTCCCGAGTAGTCCTTTTCATTCCCTTAGACCAATCCATGATGTTTCCTTCCTCCTCCTCACTTGTTGACCCATCATCCCCAGAGAAACCCAAGAATGATTCCTCATCTGTGGGAGCAGTAAGCATATCCTGGATACTCTTCCTTTGTTGCTCCTCATCAGACTCCTGCTCCAGAGTAACTCGTTTTCCCTTCTAGTGTCCAAACTACTGTTAGCATCGTTACTCGCAGGTGCTACTACAACAGCATCTCTATGCCCTCGCTTTGTGTAATTTTTCCTTTCTTTAATGCCACTATGGCACATTTGTCTAGGCCAAACTCCATACTGATGTCAGTGCTGAAGATTGTGACTGTGTTGGTCAGTGACTCGATTTCAGTTTCTGATTTTCTGTAAAGCTTTAGATTATCCATGTACAGCAAGTGAGAGATTTTTGGTGAATTTCTTGCTGTTTGGTAGCCTAGGTTTGTTTTCTGTAGAATTACTGACAGTGGGATCAGTGCAATAATGAACAGCAGTGGTGACAGTGAGTCACCCTGGAAAATTCCTCTCTTGATGTTAACAGTTCCATAGTTTTTGTTACCCATGAACAACTCCATTGTTTCATCGCATTTTCGGTGAATGTTCTAATATTTTCACAAACTCCAATGACATCTAGACACTTGATAATCCAACAATGTGGCAGTGAGTCAAATCCTTTTTTGTAATCAACCCAAGTTGTATAGAAGTTTGGTTTGCGGCTTTTGCAATTCTCCAGTATCATTTTATCAATTAGAAGCTGATCTTTCGTGCCCCTACTTCTTCTTTTATTGCCTTTTTGTTCTACTGGCAAGTTGTTATTTTCCTCCAAGTAATCCTGGATTTGATCAGCTATTATTCCTGTTAGCAGTTTGAACATTGTAGGTAGACATGTTATTGGCCTGTCATTTCCTGGTATTATCCCTTTTGCTGGATCTTTCTGTATCAAATATGTCTTCCCAGTTGTTATCCATTTGCTGATGTTTCCAGTTTTCAGCATCTCCTTGAATTGTTGTTGTTGTTGTTGTTGTTGTTATTTATATTCAGTAGAAGATTGGTATAAATATGACTGGTCAAAAACATTCAAAATTTCCAACCACTTTAATAGGGTGTGTTTTTTTGGGTTTTTTTTAATGGCATTGATCTACTTACAGAAATTGTGAATATATATATTAAACACCATTGAAATTTATTGAGTTGCAACATTTTCCTTAATACAAAATGGAGACAGTTACTGAACACTTTGGTTGCTTTGGTGAATGACTGGACAAGTGGGGTGTATGTCAGGTCTTTTGGCGCTTTCAGTGGCCTTTGATTAGATTTTATTGACAATAGTATTCTTCTGGGTCAACATAATGTGATTGGATTTTGTGAAACTCTTTTATAGTAGCTCAATTTCCCCCCCAGAAAACTGAATAGAGCCCAAAATGCGATGCTGGGGGGTTCCTGGTTGACTCCTTGACCAGTAACTGATGAATGCCTACAAATCCTGTTTTAATCCCTATACTCTTGTTGTAAAGCTGCTGTAGGAGGTTTTCCAGAGGTGTGAAGTTTAGTGCACTCAGTAGTCCAACTCAGTATCTCATTTTCAGCATAACTGAGAATGGACCACTTAGCGCCTGGTACCTGTATTCCCACCCCCGAAAAAAAGAAAACAGCACTTATCTTGATCTGCCATTTCTTCAGCTCCTAATTTGTCTTACATTACTGAGTAAAGCAGCTTGGGAGAGTGACCCCTCATATTTTTCTCAAACTGCCAGACTGAGGCACATGGGTTTAAAACAGGAAATGGAGAACCAGCAGATCTAGTAAAGTGATGTTTTCTGCTTTGTTTTGTTTTGTTTTGAAGGGAGGGGGAATGATGGAGTGTTAGGAAGACAGCCATCCTGCGTAAACAGATTGGCTGAGCTTGCAGTACACAAAATGGCTGTGGGGAAACAATCTTGGATGCCACATAGAGATCTGGGATGGTTGTCCCCACTGTACCAAAACAAGAAATTCCAAATCCTGGAGCATTAAGTGGCTTACCCCAAGTTAAATGGGGTCAGCCTGTGTGCATGGTGTGGATTTTTTTTTTTTGAGCATGGGAAAATAAAACCATGGATATTGAATTAAGGGAGCTGTATTCTATTTTAAAAGCAAAAACACTGTCTCATATACAGCACAACAACATTAGAAGTAATGTTGATGTTGGTTTTGAGTCACCTAATGTTGTCACCGGAGCCCCCGGTGGCGCAGTGGTTTAAAGCACTGAGCTGCTGAGCTTGTTGACTGAAAGGTCGCAGGTTCAATTCCGGGGAGCGGCGTGAGTGTTCCACTGTCAGCCCTAGCTTCTGCCAACCTAGCAGTTCGAAAACATGCAAATGTGAGTAGATCAATAGGTACCGCTCCGGCGGGAAGGTAACGGCGCTCCATACAGTCATGCCAGCCACATGACCTTGGAGGTGTCTACGGACAACGCTGGCTCTTCGGCTTAGAAATGGAGATGAGCACCACACCCCAGAGTCAGACATGACTGGACTTAATGTCAGGGGACTACCTTTTACCTAATGTTGACCTTGGACCTCAATCTACAATGGGGGGAAAGTAGGTGGAATCATCTTTTTTGTCTGCGATTCCGTCTTTAAAGAAGATTTACTCACCCCAATCATACAAGATGACTTCCTTCAGTTTCCAGCTCAACCATTCCCTTCATTTCTCATCACATGGATGGGCATTGTCTCCTCCCATTTCAAGGAGATCAACACACTTTTAAAACACTTATTTCAATAGGATCTGAAATGTCCTCTCTAAACCCCTCCTGTCCAAGAAACCAGCACACTTTTAAAACACTTCTTTCAGTGAGACCCACACTGTCTTTAAACCACTAATGGCAACAGAAGAAGTGTTGAGGGGCATTAGCAGGTCGCCCACATGAACACCCACACTGAAATGTCACAAAACAATGTAAACGTAGTACATCACTTCCCAACAAGGAAAAATGCCAATTTTTATGAGATTCTACACAAAGCGAGGGAAAGAACTTGATTCCTGCCCATCTTTCAAATCCTCTCATTTTTACATGCTGAGGTGATGGGAGTCCCACGGACAATCATTGGAAGCAGTCCTACATTGTTATATGGGTTCTGTAGGATTCCCTCTTTGAAGTCTGTAGAAACAGACAAAAACCTCTGTCTGATGAGCTCCATAGTATTACAAAAGACCTATGAATTAGAAACCTCCAAGCATTCCAGTCATCAACCTCACTGCACAAGCATTGCAGAGTCAGTGTTACAGTTGCCCTCATAGAGTCACTCAATTTGTAATACAATATCCAATTGATACCAAAATACACATAGTCACTTGGGTTCAGGAATGGATGTATGTCTTTATTCCTGTAATTTATACTCAGCACAGTATCATAATTACAATCCTGTAGGACTTGCATTCATTAACTAGAATTTTAAGTTCAAGAGAAACAAAATAAAATGGCAGGATAAAAATAATGCAACAACAACAAAACAAAAAACCCAGCACGATCATCGAAATGAGCTACAGATTAAACAATTAAGTTTCACTTGGGTTTGAGGAAATCACAGATTCAAAATTTATTTATGTAAACTCCCTGCCTGGAAATGTGACAGCCCTGCTTTTCAAAGAACACTAGTAGTCACCCTGAATATTTCCAAAACAATCTATCAGCAGTGAACAGAAAGAATAGGATCCATTCATCCTTAATTTCTTATTGAACTGGGCTACCACCCACAATAGCAGACAACTTTCTTGTTAGTCTTTTTCTCTAAGGGGTCTGGAGTTCTGACCAGCATATTCAGTACATACAAACACTCCTATTTATCAAATCCAAGAGATTCAGAAAGCTCTCTCTAATGAATAATGGGTTGCCATGGTTATCCACACACACACACACAAACATATATCCATCAAATATGTCCTACAATATATAGTGGTTGAATAACAGATTTTATAAAACAAAAACACAAATGCCAACTGAGTCTTTTGTTAATAACAGGCAACACCTTTTGTGAGGAAAGATGAAAAGAATCTTTCTCAGTTGGAGCTAAACTAAGCTTCACTTAACCGAAGATTGTACTGCTTCAGCCAAATTATTACTGAGTTACATTCCATCTTAAATCTGAAAATGGGAAAGCGTTGTTTCGTGGCCCTGATTTAATAAGATTTTCCCACTGCTGGGCATATGCACCTCTAAGCATTTCAAAATAAAATACTTTGTCTATGTGCTGGGTGTGTTTGTGTGTGAGAGAAACATTCTTGAAATACTATGGGTGTACATATATACACAGAAAAACACACAGTTGCTGACATCTCTCTGCATCACATCCTGGGATATATTTCCCTGTGCTGTGTACCTGGAAACTGTCTGAATAGAGATACCAGTTAAGTTGGGGTTTTTTTCCCCATTAACATGGGAAACACATGTGTCACTGATTTCACTTAAATGGCTGCTTAATTCAGAAGCTGCCTAGTAACACAATAGTAGTATTAAGAACCTTCTCATAAAGCAATCTGTGAGAGAGAATGATATGGGGACTTAATCCAGTCCACAAGCAAACTCCACCATGAAATATCAGATTGGGTCTTTTTGACAACCATGGCCAAAGATTAAACAGAACAAGACAGAAAAAAATGAAAACACAAAAATAGACATCAAATGCTTCTCTAAGAAATATTTGGACTTTTTGGCTCAAGACAATACAAATCGAGTGTATTTCATGTGACATTTCTGACTCCAAAAAAGTGAAAACTTATTGATCATTGCATGAAAATTTAAGGATTGTTTACACTGCTGTAATTCTAATGAAGCAGGAGTGGACAAATTTCAGTATTGCCCTGTCACCCCCAAACTTACTACTTCTAACTGCACCCCTATCTTCTCATTTCTGGTTTTTAATAAAGCTCTCAATAGGCCTGAAACAATCCAGGAGGAACAAAAAACCAATTGCATGCTTCAGATTTCACTTCAGAGCACACTTATTTTAACAATCAGAGGGGATGATGGGTCATATTGGGATATATGTGTGTGCGTATGTGTATTTTACTGAATCAAAGGCACTATTGAATGTAAGGTGTTTTTGAAGCTTTAGTTTTAGGGGAAATTATTATAATTTTAAAAATAATTCCCTCTGCATGCACAAAACTGTTTTTCTTTCTTTCATTGTGGCTTTGTAGTGCAATCTTTCTTGTAGAATGAGCAGGGAAGTAAAGAAACCCCAACATTTCCCTCTTCCATCTCTCCCCTCATGGCAGGCCTCTCTGATAAGTTTGGACAGCTTCAGGGTAAATTCATTCCTACACAATTTGACTCGGAAAGGCATGTAGCCCGGGTTTGGGTTGGGGGTGGAGACTGGAGTCTGTACTGAAGCAGGTTACTTTAACATGTATTGGCATGGGTTTTAGTCATGTCTGGAAGCTCCATTAGCTTGTGGTGACTTGATTCCTGGTGACTTGAACCACAGACAAATAGCCTCATATCGATATTTACAATGTTTGAAGAATTGTGGTTGGTGTGTCTCTGGTGACCTCATGGTACTGGCTTCTTGGTAAGTATCTAATGAGCACACACTCTTGGCCATGTATTTACATTTCATAGCTCATCAACAATGCCATTGTCAAAGATAAAAAAAAACTTTAATATACACATTTGCTAATTGGATTTCAAAACTTTAATGACAGTCTTCAAAGTTTGCTGCTCTTTAGACAGCAGGATTTGCTCACTCTACACAGGTGATATGTGCCCCACTCCTTCTTCTCTGCCTCTCTTCCCACTGGCATCTAATTCTGTAGTAAATCTTGGTGCATGCTGAGAACAGTTTTGCCAGATTTCCTGCATTTGATCCCCCACTGTTCTTTATTGTTAATTTCAACTGAGTATTTGCTTTTGTACTACTGTTCATCTTGTTTTTGTATTTTACTCCTACATGTCCTTTCGCTCCAAAGAGCTGTTGAAGAGCAAAGTGGGGAGGAAGGGAGAAAACTCTGCCCATTTACTTCTCCTTCTCTGAATGAAACGTATTACATGAGGCTTGTGCCAATTGTCCCCAGTGCTCTATGCAGGAAGTCACTGGGATCAGTCTCCAGCACTCAGTGGGACTCCATTTTGATCTCTCTTTGCACGCTGAGCAATCATTGTCTTTCACAAAGACCATCTGCTGATAGACCACATCAAAAGCTTTCTATCTTTTGTAGATCTTTCATTTAAGAGTACTCCGTACTATGTTCACAAACTTGACACTCTATTTCCTAATGTCCTCTATGATCCTCTTTTTTAAGGTCTCCCACAGTTTGATGTATTCTGCCTCTTCCCCTTTGTTCTGTTATAATCTCCATTTAATCTGCCCTCCTCAATCATGTGTGCTTTGGGTTTTTTTCCAAGATTGCACTTTTCTCCATTTCCTATCTACTTTGGACTTCTTCTTTGCCTTCTTTGCTTGCCATAACTGATTTAAATATAGAGTTCCACATACATTATTTTTATTTCAAACAAAATAATATTATTTCTTTCAAAAGCCCCTTCCAAACAGAAAAAACCAAAAGTATGTATTTGTTCACATTCCTTCTCTTTGTAACCCTGCCTTTCTGTACTGCTTCAAAGGAAAGTGTGAGGATAGCTGAGGACCATTTTCCAGGACTGACAGGCCTCTGTGTGGACTTGCTGTCAGGTCCCGGGAATTTTTGTAACACTTTCAAAACCTGCATTTTGACTGTCTAGAAGTGCTCAAAGAAAGATTGTGTCGTTGCCAGCAGTTGTAAAATAGGAGATGACCACTTAGATTACACCCCTGTCTGATGAGGTCACTAATTAGGCACCTAGGATCTAGAAACAGCTCACCATAAATCTCCCAGTCACTCCCTGACAATTTTGCTGCTATTAAACCTTTTCCCATGATGACTAGCATGATGATGTCCGTTTTTCCCCCGACCTTTGACTGGCTATTACTAAGACCAGCTTTATTCCTTGCTGGCTTTGTTTATCTGGACTACTGATTTGTTGAACTACTTTTGGACCAGCTTCTGACCACTCTATTGCTCCTCCCTTTAACCTGCTGGATACTCTGTGACTAACTCAAATTGAATTAACTCCTCGATAGCTCTTCCGATTGCCTGATTCCTTGGTCACTCACTTGTTTACTAGAACTTAGGATAAAATCTTATTTTTTTACCCACAGCTAAGCCCATCAACAAATTCCTAGAATGCTTACTCCAGCAAAATGCGACCAAATCAGGTTAAATATACCATCAGTCAAGCCTCTTGAAATTTCTATAAAATGTAATACAGGGTAGGGAATAAATTCACTTACACATTTTCTTAAAATTCCTGTCTAGCTGCTCTGAGCCTGAGATGATAAAGGCATTTATAGTATCCTAGCTTCACCCCCCAAATATCACTGTGCTGCAATGGACGCTTGCCCACACACCCATTCCTTCCAGGAGGCAAACAAATACAATTTTATTTATTTCCAACATTTGTACTCTGCCCTTTTCAACCCCGGGGGGGGGGGGGGCCTCAGCACCTTAACAATCACAGAGTCACAGTGGTGGAATAGCCATTAGGGGCATTGATAACATGATCTCGTCATTTTGCTTTTTATCCTCCAACATTAGCACTGGTATTATCTTTTCTTGTTTTTGCAGATCAGTTTAAATGCCAGTTCCAACAAGGCACCATTGCTTATATTTCCAAAAAAGGGATAATCATAAACTTTCTTAACACACTGCCTGCCTCCTTGAAGCTGCAGTACAGGACTATGTACTCCATACAGTATGTATAGAAAGGGGGGGGGGGGGAGAGAGAGAGAGAGAGAGAGAGAGAGAGAGAGAGAGAGAGATATTTTACTGTAGGAAACAGTAGTGCTGTTATTTATACAAATATCTGTTTGTCTTGTGGGCAAAAAGCTTTATCAAAGGAGGTTAAGAAAGAGCAGCCTTAAAAGGAAATATATGCAAATTAAATGTCATTTTGCATTTTGAACAATGCAAAGCAAAACATAAGAGACAGGGTGATTCTAAAATGAAAAATCAGTTTATCACTGAAAGACATGTTCTTGCTATAATCCTGATCATAACAAGGACTCAGGGATCACATGGAGAATAATGTAAATACCAGCTGAAGGTAGGAAGTTGCTTGGGAACAAGAACTCTTGTTCTTATCTCAACATAAATGAGATATTTTGCAGATACTTCATAAAAAGATTTGTGTAAAAAGACAAAGGCCTCTTGCTGTTGCCCCTCAAAAAAGAACGAGTCTGCTTATGTCTAATGAACAGACACAGCCAGTAAATTTTAGCATTATAATTTCTACTCAATGTCTATGCTAATATCCATTGTGGGGAAGGAGTTCATTTTATTCTGTTCAAATGCCTTCTGAAGCTAAGACATTGTAGACTATGATTATGATGATGTAACTGTAAAGCATTGTTTCCTTGAAAAAAACTGTCATGTTCTCTTAAGCCACCAAAGCCTTCCGTTTTTATTGCTCCATGAATTTAAAGTAATCAGTTCATAGTGTCATTTGTCCTGGTTCCACACATTTTCATGGACCATTGACAAAAATGACACTCAGAAACAGGTAAATAGAGCTTGTGACACAGATGTGTCTCCATTTACAAGTACAGCCTGGGGCTTTTCAAGTACTTAAAGCTCCCAGCAATTGCAGCAAATTCTCCAACTGGGTAGAAAATTACCAGAGTGCTGAGGCATGGCTATTCTCCAATGTTCTAGTATATAATGCATCAAAGTATATTATATCTAATGAAATGTACATGCTGCAAACCAGAAGGAACTCTGCAAAGTCCATAATGCAGATGTATGGGCTTTGTTGAAGCACAATTAGTTGATGCAGACTCTGAACATTGGTAAGAGCTGCTTCTCTGTATGAGAAATTTGAGCTTTCTCTATGCAAGGGGCTTACCTCAGGTCAAAGCAAAATTATAAGCCATTTTGAGTTTTCTTCTTCTACCCGGTAACTAAAGTTCCATCTACACTGCCAAATAATTCAGTTTCATAATGTACCTGAGCTACATTGAACTGCATAATTTGGCAGTACAGACTCGCGTAATGTAGTTAAACAGCATTATATGGCAGTATTGATGGAGCCTGAGTCACTCTTCAGGTATTGTGAGTGTGCAATCACCAAACCATTGAGGAAGAGAAGCATATCATGTATACCTTCCAGGCTGCACATCTCAAGTACAGTTTAATTCTATATTTGGATGGTGATTTTTCTGAATGGGAAAGCCACTTCCATGAAATTTGTGATCTCATCACATTGGGCTAAAATTGGTGGCATGCGCTGATTTTAGGTGATGTCACCCACAGAGCCAGATGGCTCCAATCACATGATGTCATGCCAGCTACGTGGGTGAAGGAGGACGGAGCCAGTACATGTCACTGGAAGGTCAACATGGGAAAGCTCCTGTGTTGCCATTAAATCTATGGGGGGAAGCCATGCTGAGTTTGGATGACAATAGTACATAAAAAGATGGTGGGGTAGTTTACCTCTCCTCAAAGTTTGCTAACTGATAATTGTTATCATTATAACAAATCTGGCTGTCCCCAATTGGAAATGTAATGTGATGATTTTCAAAGTCTGGCAGTTGACTTAAGAGATGCCACACCAGGAGGTGTGTAGCTAACATTTATAGCTATGGGCCCTTCCACACAGCCATATAACCCAGAATATCAAGGAATATAATCCACAATATCTGCTTTGAACTGGCTTATCTGAGTCCATATTAACATATAATCCAGTTCGATGTGGATTTTATACAACTGTTTGGAAGGGGCCCATGTTTCAATAGCTATGTCTCCTGACGTAGGGGATTTGAGGAAACTTTTAGTGGAAGAAAGCATTTTATTGGGCTTGTTTGCTGGGGAAAATGGAAGGAAAAAGGAAGAGGGGCCGACCAAGGGCAAGATGGATGGATGGGATCCTTGAAGCAACAGGCTTGATATTGAAGGAGCTGGGGGTGGTCATGGCTGACTAAGAGCTCTGGCATGGGCTGGTTCATGAAGTCATGAAGAGTCAGAAATGACTAAATGGATAAACAACAACAATGCCATTGAAAGAGATTTCTTGCAAACTTCAAGAGGAAGAGGACACTGTTCAGCTTGTAATAAGAACTGTTTTCAGTGTTTGGTGATCCTTGGAAAATTATCTCATCTTACTAATAAAATCAGTCTCTGTCACAACTAAGAACTTTATCACATGAGGTAGATAAACCAACATTGCAGCTGCACCACCATATTTAGTGATGGTGTCTGTCACATGTGCATCCTCCCTCACTTCTGTGGTTCTCCATCCCTAGTTATTGTTTGGGAAAACCCATCAATAACACACAATCACCCACTGATTCCATCATCCAGCTTGTTGAGATGGGTCCCTTCCACTTCTGTGTCAGGATGCTCAGAGTAAAGTGATGTCTTATCCCTCTGCTATGTCCAAACTAGCTGTCTCCATGTTATGTTTATGTTATGATCTTTTATATTTATATTTCCCTTTTGTATTTGTTTTTAATAGTGAAATTGAACTAAAATAAAAAAAATCATAAAATAAACAAGCAATGGAAGGTTAGGAGTACAGCAATGTGCAAATGTCAGATTGCAGGACCACAGATTAGCCAACAACCACAATTGTGCTATTGAATAGAGATGTGTTATCAAAGGTTCACAGGTATCCACTACCTACACTAATGCATCTGTAGAAAAGTGCAGTTTGGCATGATAAAGCCATAGGATTTTGCCACTTTGTTATGATGAATACAAAACAGGATTGATCCATTTCTGCTTGATCTGTTCTAAATAGGAATGCAAATATTCTATTAATCCATCCTTGCATACAAGCATTAATAATTACTACTTTCCCTACTGCAAGAAAAAAAATCAACATTTCTGTATTCAAGTATCTTAAAATATTCTGAAAGAGTTCTCTATGCAGAAAAACACATGGATGTTTGTGGAGAAAGTCCCAAACATATCCTGTGTAGAAAACACAATTTCCCATGCAGCTGTATTTTTTTCACTAATTACTTGTATGTTTCTCCATGCAAAAAATCTAATTCATGGCATTTAAATCCTGGGAGAAAACTTGTGAGTAAGCCTTGGTGCTTCACTATTCTAATCTTTAATAAGATTGTGCCAGGAGAAAGGGGGGCCAGGAGTGTTTTTTCTCCTCTCCCTTTCTCCTGGCACAATCTTTTTAAATGCCAGGAGTGCTCTGGAGAAGGAGGAATGGTGTCTGGGTAAGTTATTTTATGTTTTAAAGGCTTTTCTGAGGGGGGGGGGGTTGGGAGGGATTGAGAGTTACCTCAGGTTTCTTGGGCTTCAGGAACCCAAGAAACCCAAGACAGATGTGTCAGATGGGCACCGGAGGTTGTGCTGCATAATCCCCGGTCCCATCTACACAGTGCCTGTAGTTGCAAGACCCAGGTCTTTCCAAATGACAAACTATTTCAGAACAAAGCAGGGTTTTCCTGTTTTGTCCCAAAAGCATCATTTTTCCCTAAGACAACATTTGGATGCCCCAGGGGAAACACATGAGGGTGAACACTATAGGTGATGTCTGGATGTGCCCTGGGGTCCTACTGCACTGCCATATAATCCAGATTATCAAAGCAGATAATCCACATTTTCTGCTTTGAACTGTCATATATTTCAATTCAAAGTCAATGATCTGGATTTTATATGGCAGTGTAGAAGGGGCCTTGGTTTTCTGACTGACAGGAAGCTCAATTTTTAACCAGGATCTGAACAATATTTTTTCCGTTCTGGGTTTAAGTTTGAATCTACCTCCTTTTTGAAGTTATAGAACTTTTTGATTGCAGAAGATGATCTTTTTCCAATCTGGTGCCTGTGATACACTCACACAATCTTCAGACACTTGCTTATTCTAGTTAGGAATGATGGCATTGTAAGGCACCAGACTGGAGAAAAGTGTTTCTATTTTTCAGAACTAATATATGGAATACAACACAAGATTTCCTTTGGTCCAAGTTTTTGCCAAATTAATTGAATAATTTTTAGACCCCACTGTCTATTACATAATATATGGGGATGAAGTTGTGCTGAACTCACAAGTCTATTAAAAGAGGCCAACAAGGAAGAGGTACAGTTTTATTTTCTGAATTTCCTCTTAGCTGTTGAGAGATATTGCCTGCTACATTACAGACTCTTTCACAACTTAATCAACAGCAGTAAACCTGAGCAGAATGTTGTGAGTAACTGGTTCACTTTTGCTACCCTGTAAATGATACAGCAGATGAAGATAAAAGGGAAGCAATTCTTGTTAGTTGAGCCTATGGAGCTGTATAAATGTGGGTGAATGTATACATGCAGGTGTGTGTGCATGTGCTCCCACTTTCAATTTAATGAAAAAAAACATTAACCCCTGAAAAGCCAAAATATAAAACTTTTGCTGAAATAGTAAATCCATTGAAAAAAATGTTTAAAGTCTCATCTCAGTGAAATACTAAATAAAGTTAAGAATACTCAAGGAAGGCTGGAAATATAACAGGAGACGTTATGGCAGAACAGGAGAAGCTCTGTCAGAAGAAGCTTTGCCTCCACTGCGCAGCTGTGGAGGCGGAGGGGTTTGCCTCCACCGTCAAAGAGAGGCAGCTAGTTCGGGTTGGAACTATCTGGAAGGGGGTGGAGCCATGCTCTCAGCTCTGGCCTGCCCCCTTCATCATTCTGGAGATGACCGTCGACCCACCACTCCCGCCCATTAAACAGTATATTAAGGTTGCCATTAGGGGGCCGGGTAGGAATTTTTCCCCCTCTTATGTTCTAAGAGGGGTTTTTTGCCTACCCTATACTGTTACAAGGCAAATTGGGAAGGTGCGGCGTTAAATAGGTGGTCACGATAAACAGTTAGGAAAAACTAAAATTTGATATACACCCAAGGCACCCCCTTCAGGGGCGAAGGCCATTAACTAAAACACTCACCTAAGGTTCTATTTGATGAGGGGAGGGGAATTATAATGGCCTAGAAATAGAGAAAATATGGTCCCAGATACACTGAGAGAGACTTCTCTGACACATTTCCTTCAGAGGTTGCCTAGATTGGGTGTCCAGGGGACCCGTGTGTTTTGCCCTAACTAGCCGAGGGGTAGGCCGGACAGAGTGGCTACCCGGCTTTGCCACCAAGTTCAAGATCCAGAGATTGAGATCCAGTCAAACCTAAACAGGTAACAATAAATAAAAGTTGCCCATATTTTAAACCCAAATACTGGTGTGTGTCTCGTTATTTCGGGGGTTGGCAGGCAAAGAGACTTCTGGTGCAATGCTGACATGCAATGTCTTCACTTTTTCGGAACGGTTACTGATTGGTATGCACAGTCTCTTTAGAAATGCAAATAATGATCTCTGAACTACAGTAAACCAGCAATTTCACTTTGAAGCTAGCCTTGGTGTGAGTAAAATGTACAGTATTTAATCATTCTAATGAATTGTCAAAGGACTTTTCCAGATTTTTTTCAAAGAAGCAAGACCTCTGGCAACAGGAATCTGGGCAACCCCCCCCCCCCCCAAAAAAAAAATCCAATTGCTTTTTGGAACCGTACATAGCTTCTCTGTATTTTTCAAAAAAGTTACTATAAAAAGTGACCATGGGAAAATTAAGAGAGTTATATGACACTGAAAGCAAGCTCCAGTTCTCTTCAGTGATTTTCTTTTCCATTTGTACTGGGTGTTGAGCCCTGGTATAGAAGTGTTGCTGTTGTTGTTTTCTTTTTAAGAGATTGGTTTTCTAAAACTCTTGCCCCCAGAGATTACTGAACACTTTAAAAATAGGGGTTAGAGGACTTCAAGAGCCACAATGCAGGATTCTAGAAGATGCATGAGAACCATGGGCTATATTTTGCCCAACCCTAGTATACAGTAAAAAGGAGCAAGGGCAGCCCTGAATCACATATATGCATGCGAAATGATTTTTTTTCATAAAATGATAGAACTGGAAGATAGCATAAGGGCCATTCAGGGTGCTTCCAGATAATGCCAAAATCCATGCCAAAGTGGGTTTTAAAAACCCGCTTTGGTGCAAATTCCTGTCCCCACTCCCCTCCCCCCTGCCAAATACTCGAGCTTTCCCAGTGTGGGGTGGCTAAATACTATCCTGATTAAAATACCATTCCACCTTGGAGCCCTCCTCCCAACTACCCTCACCTCAAAAAATTAAATAAAACATACCTTGATGCCTTAACTTTACTCCTTGTGCCCTCCTGGCACAAGAAAATGATGTCCCAGGAGACCGAGGGGGGGGGGGGAATTCCTCCAAAGATATGCAAAGTTATGATGTCTATGTTTTATTTAATTTTTATGAGGGAATTTGGGGTTTCAGGTTTGGGGGGAGATGATGCCTTCTCAACCTTTCATGCTCCAGGAGCCTTAAAAACAAGATTGCTGAATGGATTGAGCCCAGAAATCGTGTTACGCGGTCCCTGGATCCAATCCTCACAGGGCCCACACCTGGTAAGACCCAGTTCTCACCTTAACTTTCATGAACTATGTTCACTCACCTGGAAAGATTCAGATCTTAAGGTAAGGTCCAGATCATACCAGGTGTGAGCCCTGTGGGGATTGACTCCCCACAGCCATCCCAGTTCTTTGGGCTCTTGCGGCCCAAAGGAGAAGGAGGGTAGCCACTCCCTCCCCTCCAGTTCCCCATCCCCCCCCAAAAAAAAAAATTAACAGAGGAGCCTGCCGGCAGTGCAAGACACCTGACATGAGAAAATGGTGCATCAGGAAGAGGAGGGGGGAGAGATTCATGTACAGTCCTGTACAGAGGAGCCTGGTTATATATCTCTTTGGTTATATTTAGTCTTGCAGTGGCGAAGCTATATTGGTATAGTTCTTTGTCCTTTTGATCGTTGTTTTCTCTGTCTAGAGACCTAATAAGCACAACCCTGGGCTTTTAAAAAATCTTATTGTTTTGTGTAACAGAATGGGCTTACTTTGCTAGGCTAGAGTGTAGGAAAATTTCTAGGCCCTGGGAGAAAAGGCCCAATCCAAACTAACGGAGGGGGAACAACCCACTCCTTGAATGTTAGTGATGCCTGATTGGTGGGGGAGTTAAGAGAGTGTTGCCTAGCTACAGAAGGTAGAGGGCGCCAATGAGAGCAGTAATCTGAGGGACTGGGAGAAGTCTGAGGGGGAGAAGAGAAGTGCTTGCAGGTCAGAGGAAAAAACCTCTGTGAGAAGGAGGAATAAAAATAGCCTCTGGGGAGAAGTGCTACATTATTAGAGAGTCCCTAAGGGACAGAATGCTTATATTAGGAGCCTCTGGAAGGGAGGACTGAGGGGTTTTGAAAAGCCCGGTTAGTTCACTGTGAGTGAACATAGTTCTGTGGAAGAAAATTAAGGAACCATTTTCTTTTAAGGAAACAGCTTGATAATCTTCTGACACCACTAAGCGTCTGAACCTCTCCTAATATCTGAGAAGCCTTCTTGTTCTAGTTCAAATAAACTTCACAAATCTGTTTATACTTCACCACAAGTATTCAGTGTTTCTTCCTGTGCCTCAATATAAGAAGGGGGCCTGTCTAAATAACAGCCATCACTCTATAAGATGGAGTTTACCTCCATTTTTGAGTGGCTCTGTGAACTGACTCCGGTGGTCAGTGGGCCAGTGGGACAGGGACAAGTGAATGGTGTAGTTGCATATCAATATATTTAGGTTGGTGGCCGTGAAGTTATATGGTCATGTAATTGGTGGTCAGCAGGTGAGTTTGACCATTGGATGTAACGTTTTATTTGTCTCTTTGATTAGCTTATCCCAGAATGCTCATATGGTCTCACCACATATGGAAGAATGCCCCTTTCTGCTTCTTACACCTCCAGTAAATTCCTTAATAAAATAATAATAATAATAATAATAATAATAACAACAACAACAACAACAACAATCATCATCATCATCATCACCTTCATTTATATTCTGCCCTCTCTCCTCGTTATGATTTGTCTATTTTTGCCAATATTGCTGGGGTGATATAGCATCTATAAAGCATTGTAAATAAATTCTTCCTAATTAATCCAGATCAATATCTGGATCAAGTACCATACAAGTAAGCAGGAATAACACAAACCAGGAACAGAATTAATTTTTTTTTGCAAATTTTGTTACATAGTTTTATGAGCCAAATGTGTGTGTGTGTGTGTCTGTCCTTCTTTACATGAATTCTTTGAAAAAGTTCCCTGCTCCTGCCAGTTGAGTATTCACAAAGGAGCAACAACATTCTGTAACAAAGGGCAAGATTCTCAATCAGTACCACTGTCACAAGCCAATTTTCTGAAGGTTTCTGTCTCATTGGCATTTTTCTCTTTATTGAAATTTTATTGTAAGACACTCGTTTGCTCTTGTCTGTTACTCATTTTATTCCCTCTTCTGATTAACCTTAGGACTTAAAAATTTAGTATACAGTATTCTCTGTATAATCATTTGCACTCATTTTACATCACTGGTTCTAGTGTACATTTTATGTATTTTGAATCTTTTTATTATTATTTCTATAAAATATTGCAGAAGTTGATCAGTGCTGCCTGTACTTGTACCAGCCTCTTTCTGTCTTGGAGTTGGTTTTTGGAGTTGGTCAGTGCTGCCTATACTTGTACCAGCCTCTTTCTGTCTTGCTGTACAGACTATTCTCAGTCTGATATTTTCACAAAGCATCACAACACATCTTGAATTTATAAAAAAATAATTTTCTTAAGTGTTAACAATCTTGTTTGTAAAAATATGACTTCCTTTAAAAACTGTTTAAATCTTCTATCTCTGCTTCTTGAAGCCAACCAGACATTGTATCATTTTGGAATCCTTCCCCAGCTAAAATAATATAAGTAAAGGTACCATATATACTCATGTATAAGCTTGTGTATAAGTAGATGGCATGTTTTGGGAACCAAAATTATGGATTTTCATATTATAAGTCAAGGTATATTCTACTGAGAGGGGAAAGCGCTAGCATCACTTTGGGGAGGAGAGCAGCCTCCCCTGATTGCCACCGCTATTTTCTGACCCTCAAAAATGCCAGAAACAGTGCCAAGTAGGAAAGATTAAAACATTCAGTGCATTTTTTAGGTTCTCCCAGGATGAACAAAATTCTTGCCTTTTATCGTTCTACTTAGAAAAGGGAATGGTCCTTTTTGATAAAAGCTGTGGATAGGTCAACATCAGGCATGTAGCCGGGGGGGGGGGGGGGGGGGCTTAAGGGGCTTCAGCCCACCCCCCCCCCCCCCCCCCCGAAATTCTCATGGTGGTTCGCGAAAAGGTCTTACTGGTGCATTATTTAAACTGTTATGTTTATTCATATCATGATCTCATCACCATACTCAATATATCCCATATGCATGGGGGTATTGGGCTAATGATACAAAAGGTTTGCTAGGCTAGACCCTCTTTTACTCAGACTCAGCCCCCCAAAACTCAGCCCCCCCCCCTCGAACCCCCTCTGAAAAGAATTTAGCCCCCCCCCCCCCCCCGAAACGAAATCCTGGGTACGGGCCTGGTCAACATAGGGGGTTTGACTGATTTTTAATTAAAATTTCCGAACTTATGCATAATTATATAGATTTAGTATATGATTTAAGTCTCTAGCTGGTATTATTCAATACTGATAGCAAATGAAAAACTAAGGTATGGATTTACCTTTCATGCTACTACCTAAAACATCCTTGGAAGCAATGTATGTAGCAGTTTTGCAATGGCTAAGCCATTCTGGATCTGCCTATATGTGAAACTATCTGAGAATCGAATATTGACTTAAGTCTGAAATCCTGTCTAAAATTACCTGGCAGTGCTTTCACTGAACAAAATAGCTCTAAGTAGTCATGAATAGGCTTTTAATGTGAGTTGCATAAAGAATATATGACAGGATATAAAATAATAAATAAATATTTAATCTAAACACAAGGTCCTGCAGTATCTTATAGTCTTAATGTTAAAAACTAATTGTAATAGTCTCACAAAAGAGATAAAGAGGAATACAGGGAAATCATTAAGCATCATTTATGGCTTCTGACCAATTTCAGCTTGTAGTCAATGTCACTAAAGGGGTTAATTATGGCACAAATATTTCACATAAGGAAGATTTTTCTTGGCATGCTCCCAAAAAGAACCCTGTTCACATTCTCTTATGAATTATGAGAGAATGAAACGTTTTGAAGAATTGCTCAGAAGGGAAGCAAGTAGTCTGAAAACCCAAGCAGCACACACAACCTGTGCTTCAGTATTTGGAAGTATAGGTCTATTCTCATGACAAAGAAAATTCATCAAAAGCTGCTATCTTCTTGCTAGCATCATGTGTGAAGCTTATTTCAATTATGATAAAGCTTAACCAGTGTTGGGAAGTCACCCTTTTAAACTCATTTCTGAGAGTTATTCTATCCATAATTACACTCCCATAATTAATTAATGTTCCTTTTGCAGTTTAATGATTGCCATACTTTTGTTAGGCTTTCTTTTTGATAAAGGAAATTAAGATTCACAGATACACTAAGAGTACAATGTGCCAGAATCAGGAATAGTAGTCTGTAGAGAGGCAGAATGCTGCAACAATGCTACTTTGCAAGGAAAAATCCACCCTAACTTAGTTGGCCCCATTGTTACTTTTCAAATGTTTTTATCATGTTGTTTAGCCCAAGGATGGGGTTCTCCCAGTGCCATTTCCCTGAAGTAGCCTTTACTTACAAATATTTTACAAATGTTATTGTTAACCAGTGCATAATGATCAAAATGTGTGAGAAATAATAATTAGAACATTCAACTTGAATTTGGGAAGCTGATCTCTGTAATGAAGTCCATTAGGACATTTTCAGCTATACACTACCACTCTGAACTCCTTAAGAAAGAGTGGGATACAAATATGTACATATATTTATATTTTTTGTTATTGTGTGCCTTCCAGTCTTTTCTGACTTATGGCGACCCTAATGCAAAGTTATCATGGTTTTCCAGGATAGGTTTCCCTGTCTGAGCAAAGAATGGAACTCCAGAGGCAGAGTCCAATGCTCAAACACTATACCACACTGACTGTCTTGTAGATATTAATACAATAAAAACAGCAGAGGAAAAGATCGTTGTTGGGAAGAACAAATATTAGAGCCACTATGAAGGAGCATGTAGTATTTTAAAATTGCAGCTCTTGCCCCTTCAATAATGGTAGAAGAGAAATTATCCATTTGATCACTGGTTTTCAAATTGTGGTTCTCCAGGTATTTTAGATTTCAACTCTTAGATTTTCCAGACAACATGGTTGGTGTTTAGGTATTCTGCACAAACATTGTGCATCTACACTGCAGAATGAATACAGTTTGGCACCACTTTAGCTGCCATGGTGCAATGCTATGGAACCCTGGGCGTTATTAGTGAAGCACTGGAAAGAAGACTAAAGATCTTGTGAAATCAGAACTCCCAAACTTCTATAGCATTGTGCCATGGCAGTTAAAGTCATGTCGAACATTAATTTGACAGTGTAGATCAGGCCTGCATAACCCGTTTTGGTACTTGGTGTTCTGCATTTCTTCTTGACCATTAGGCACTCTGGTTAGGGCTTCAGCATGCACAGTTTTGATTTAAATTTAAAGACGTTTGTAATGGAATATCTAATTATAATGTAAGTTTAGAATGTGTTTATTATTGTTGGTATATGGCAAGTGCAAGCCAGCTTTATCTACAGCTGATTGGTTAGTGTGCTGCCATAGTAGCGAAGCTTGCAGTAGAAATGTATCCATTTCAACAGAGCTAGGAGAAAAAGGTGTGGAGCTAACTGACAACAGAAAAGTGGACATTTTAAAAATATGAGTCAGTCTTTAGCAAGTGAACTAAAGGGAAGGTGGCTCTGGCTATGTTAGAGCTGGAGTTAGGAAGTTCCTATTCTCAGTTAAAGTCTTCAGCCTTGATATTTAAAATGTTAAAGGAACCATTTTTAAGTATATTCTAGCCTGTGAGTTAGAGGAGAGAAATTATCTATATTATATTGTGCTTTCAGTGGCAGCGCTGAAGCAAATAAAGGGATAATCTGTGCTTAAGTATCAGACAGTGGGTCTGAGGAGAAAAGTGCTCTTTGAGAAATAAAATCGCAGCTAATCTATTGAAATAGAAGAAGAAACTACAAGATTTAAGTGACCCAGTCAGGAGAATGAGAAAAAATTACATTTTAAAGTAAAAGGAAGTTACTAAACCAAGTTGACATAAGATAAGCCATTCTGAAAGATATATAGTAACAGTTTCATGTGTTCATAATAATAAAAGTCAACTGTAACAATATCTAGGAAGTACTGTGAAGAAAATACTGTGTAACCAATACGCTTTGTGTGCCTGAGAATCCATAAATAAACATTTCTTTGTTCAATTCTTACAACAACGACTTGTGTCAAGTTACTGAAGTGAAAATATTCTACAGGAAGACGTCTGAAGATCATTTGGAGCTGAATACAGTACAATATTGGGGTGCACATTAAAGAGTCACATTAAAATAGCATTTTAAAAGTCAAGCCTCTCTCAAACATATATGTAATATAAAAAATGTGCAGCAACAGCTACACACAACACACTCCTTTCTCCTCTCCTCCTTGCCCCATTTGTTCATTTGTCATCACAACGGTTTACAATCTACCCGCTTAAAAATTATTCATATTGAGGGTCAATTTAAGTGTATTATTGGATTCAGAGAGCATTGTTATGCATTTAATTATGTGTAAGCCCACCAGAGGTGGCTGGAATTCAGCCACTGGGCAGTTGCAACTCCTACCTCCCTGTGGAGGAACATGAGGTGAGGCATGTTTTGAGGGCTGCAAATCATAGAAAGACTGCTGGACAAGATGGCATTTCTGGCTGGGTGCTTAAAGACTGTGCCAATGAATTGGCCGGTGGTTTTACGTTGATTTTTAACTGGTCTTTATCTCAGTCTATTATTCTATCTTGTTTGAAGGCCTCCATCATTGTTCTGGAACCAAAGAAGTTTCCTACTGATAATTTTCAGGACTACAGAGAAGTAGCATTCAATTCTATCATCATGAAGTGCCTTGAAAAACCAGTCTGCAAGCATGTCATTTCTTGCCTTCCACATACATTGGATAAACAACAGTTTGCATATAGAGTCAACAGATCGACAGAGGACACCATAGCTATCATGCTCCACACTGCTCTGAACCACCTGCAGTGATGGGGGAACTATATAAGAATGATTTCTGCAGATGTTAATTCTATGTTTAACACAAGTCTCACCCATAGACTGAGATTTAAACTTATGGCTCTTTGTCATATTCAATCTGTTCCTGGATTATAGAATGCTTGTCTGGACTTTCTCAGAGGGTTAGATTAGGTAATCATAACTTGTCAGATCTTACTCTCAACACTGGGACACCACACAGCTAGATTTTGAGTCCTCTGCTTTACACTTTGTACACATATGACTACACCCCATCCATTTGAGCAATATCATTACCAAATTTTCAGATGATAGAACTGTGGTTGGGATTATCTCTGAAGGGGATGAGTCTGCCTATCAAGATAAAGTGGATCAGCTGCTTTCATGGTGCATAGACAATAATCTGGTTCTTAACATCAATAAAACCAAGGAGCTTATAGTGGACTACAGAAAAAAACCCATAAATCCAGGCCTTGGTCATAAATGGAGACAAGTGTGGCCAGTTAAGGAGGATCTGACCTGGGGCACCCATATGACAGTATTGATGAAGAGGGCCCAGCAGAGATTGTACTACCTGAGACTTCCAAGGAACCAACAACTGAATGAAAAACTGCTGGTGACTTACTACTGCTGTGCTATAGTGGTTGTGATAACCCACTGCATCTGTGCATGGTTTCATAACTGCACAGTAGCAGATGGGAAAGCCCTCCAAAGGTTGCATTTTCCCCTCTTTGGAAGAACTTTATAGGTCTTGCAGCCTTGCAAGCTCAGAGCATTCTTGGGAACCCATCTCACTCAGCATATTTTTATTTATTTATTGCCATCTGGCAGATGGTACAGGGTGACAAAGGCAAGGACAAATAGACTGAGTGATAGCTATTATCTTAGAGCTGTAACTATATTGAACTCCATGTTTTCACACTGATGCGGCATTAGGGGCTGTTCAGTGGTGGTTGAGGTGTGGAGGGATTGTTTTGTGGTATGTGCTGGGGAAAGCATTTAATTTCATTGTCAATAACACAATACAATAAAGTTATTCGATTCAACAATTCAGAGCTGGGTAGTAGATGCTTTATGTGCTAGGGCAGAAGCAAAAGCCAACTCAGTCCCCAGTGAGCTTGCCTTATTTTCTGTTGGCTTTTAAAAGTTCTGCAACATTTCACAATGTGTTTTTATTTGCCAGTGATAGATCAAAGATAAGAATGATTGTTGAAATGTATCTTGTAAGCTAGATTTTGGGGTGTGGCTCTGAAAATTTAAATAATGACCAGAAGAAACTTGCTGTTGTTCATTTTTTTTAGCAAACAGTATTTTGATCTCCTTTTGTGTTAATATATGACATGTTTTGGTTCATGCTGTCATGCACTGTTAACCAGATTTCCATTAGAAAGCAGTCTTTAGAAAAGAAGCCTCCTAAATACCAGGAAGACTAAGGCATGCTCTTATTTTGGAATAACGATGGTGCAATCTGTGCTTCAAGCAGTTATAAATAAGCCCTTGAAAGCAAGTTTGTTTTTTCTGTTTTCAAGGAAGGCTGCAGTGATCCCTGGAAAGGATCTACCCTTGTTAATATTGCAAGCTGTTCTTCTCTCTCTACATTTGGAACAGCCTTGGTATGAAATCTGCCTTGAAAAGGGTTTCCACACAACTGTCCACATGGAATCCCCATGATTTGCCCAGAAGACAAACAGAGCATCCCTCTACTGCGAGTCTTTAATAATCCTCAGTCTTAGTAGCTGCCATGCCTTGGCTGCTAGCCTCTGAAGCTGCACAAGGTGAGAAGTTAGATTAAGATTATTTCAAGCCAATCAACTTTCCAATACTCTCCTTCTTCCCTGCCCAGCAAAAAAAGGATTAAAGAAGGTTTCAGAAAATGGTGGTGATTTCACAAGTGCATCTTTACTCTTTAGGGCAGAGTTTAGATTTAAAGTGAGGCTTCAGTATGGCTTTATCTATTTCAAAGCAAGTTAATTCCAACACTGTTTCTTCTGAATGCTACATAAATGTATGGGTTGAAAAAGAAACAAATCTGTGCCATAGAGGTTAGAAAACCCTGCCCTGGATTCACATGCCACCTCCCATCAACTTGCCAAAGCTAAGAGATCCACAGGGGTGGGAGCTTTTTCTCAGTCAAAAGAGGTTTGTTCAATGAGAATAGAGGAGCACTCCTTCCTGTGGAACTATTATCCACTTGAGCAGTAGTTCCCAGTCTTTGGTCCTTCAGGTGTTTTGGACTTCAGCTCCTATGTTTCTAACATCTGTTAATTAGCTGAAATTTCTGAGAATTAAAGTCAAAAATAACTGGAGGATGAAAGGGTAGTAACCACTGCACTAGAAGTTAAGCTGCCCCCTTTTTGCTATCTTTTCACCAGCATGCAAATGCGTTTTTTTAAAATTCAGACTGATAGTTAATAACTAATTGGTTACAGGGTGCCTTTTTGAGATCTATTTGTAATTTTATTGTTAGATTTAAATAATTAAATATTTAACAGTTTTAATGGGATGATTTATTTAATTCTGGTTTAACTCTTTTATTATCAGGTTTTTAGTTTATCATATACCAGGCAGTTCCCAAGTTATGAACAAGATAGGTTCTGTAGGCTTGTTCTTAAGTTGAATTTGTATGTAAGTCAGAAGAGGTACATTACTTATGTGTAGCTCCAGATATAGATATAGATATAGATATAATAACATAGAGAAGGGTTAACACCGCCATGATGCTTCTTTTGTTCTCTGTACCCATGTTAAGAAGATTTCACTTCACCTTCTGTCCCTGTGATAATTAGATTTTGAAAAAATTGGCTTGCTGTGAAAACAAGGATTGGTGCTAATTATTTATTATTATTAAACTTTATTTATAGCCCACTATCATCTCCCCTTAGGGACTCAGGGCTGCTAACATAACGCCAAGCCCAACAGATACAGTAAACAAATAAAATACATACAGCAAATAATAACTAAAATAAAGTACAAACAGTAAAAACAATAAAATACTAACAATAAAAGAAAAATAACACAGTGGGATAAAACACCAGGTATGAAGTAAAATAAAAAAAATTAAGGGCAAAAAGGTGGGCTGGGCCAAATGCAGGGCTAAAAACAGGGGACATCTGGTGAGATAGGAAAACTGGAGTGATTTATCTCGTGGGAGATATAGGAGGGACAGGCTATGGGGTTTAATTTCCCACTAGGAATAAGGTAAAGTGCATCAAGAGGACAAGTATATGCTGGGACGGTCATGGTATGGGAATTGTTCATACCTCATCAAAAGAAAGGCAGAACAGCCAAATTTTCAAGTTTTTCCTAAAAGCTGACAAGCTTCAGTGGAGACACTTTTTCCTCATGATAACTCTCAGGAGTGAATTTCCCTTCCAACTGGAAGATTTTTCTCACTTTCTGTTGTCTCACCTCCATTTGTAAGGATGGGTCATTTGTAAGTCGGGTACTGCCTGTACTAGTCTTTTGTATGTCATCTCATGTCTTATGTTGGGAGAAAGATGGCATATACATAAAAAAACCTTGAAAAACAAGGAAATTTGATTTTTTTGTACATCCCTATATAAGAATATCTCAATGGATAGATTCTCCTTTGCTTTCAAAGGAAAATTATGGAGTTGCTAAAGAATATGTATGGTCAGCTATATACAAAGTCTGGGATAAATATAAAAAGAAAATATATGGGGGGGGAAACCCGTTATGGGTCTCACCACTAGAGGCAAGAAGAAGATAATAACAAAAATATATAAAAAACTATTAGAATGGAACAATGAAACAAATGAAGAAAAAGAATACATGAAAAGGTGGAAAGAAAATATTGGAAGAACTATAAAAAATTAGAATGGGAAGTAATATAGAACAGGAAATTGAAATATTCATACGCATCTGTATTAAAAGAAAATTGGATAAAAGTATCACATACATGGTACATGACCCCTCAAAAATTAGGAAAGTGCTACAAAAATGTCAATACGGAATGTTGGAAATGCAGAAAGAAAGAGGGTACATATTTTCACATGTGGTGGACGTGTGAAAAAGTGGTTATATTGGAAGAAAATACAAGAGATGCTACAAAAAATGCTAGAAATAAATATCCACTTAAAACCAGAAATATTCCTACTTGGAATAATAGAACAAAAACTGGAAAGAAACATGGACAAACTTCTGTTCTTATTAATTACTGAGGCTAGAATTTGCTATGCAAAATTATGGAAAAAACAAAAGATACCAAATATAGAACATTGGCTAGAAAAAGTTCTCGACATTAGAAACATGGATAGACTTACCTACTTGTTGTCAAAAACAAAGATATACCGATAAAAGAAACAGACTGAACGAAAATTACAGAATATCTAAAAGAAAATAATTATAAGACAATAATATAAATAAAAGGAATAAACCTCAACATTTTCTTTCTTTTTTCTTTCTTTTTATGATATTTTATGATATATTCTAACAGAAAATTGCAATAAAGATCATTAAAAAATAATAATATGCACATGTCAAGAGAAAAAAATATGTATGGTCATTTTCAAGGATTTTAATGAATACTTGATTGTACCATATTTCTTTTAGAATTTAATAAAAGTTTTGAATGAATTGGAGGGTGGTGAGTCTAGAAAAAGGAAATGAATTTGTCTCTTTTTGTCAATTTGGGATAGAGCCACATTTTAGGGACTTTAGGGAATACAAACTTTGGCTTTTGGAATCTCTGTCTAGATACACTCTATATATCATAAAATATCATAAAAAGAAAGAAAAAAGAAAGAAAATGTTGAGGTTTATTCCTTTTATTTATATTATTGTCTTATAATTATTTTCTTTTAGATATTCTGTAATTTTCGTTCAGTCTGTTTCTTTTATCGGTATATCTTTGTTTTTGACAACAAGTAGGTAAGTCTATCCATGTTTCTAATGTCGAGAACTTTTTCTAGCCAATGTTCTATATTTAAACTTTCCCATAATGCTGCAGACAAAGCAATGGAAAAGAGAAAATACAGAAAGAAAAATATGTATACAATATTTTAGACAAGATTTAATGTACAACTGGAATTAACACTACTCTGGCAGTTTACCCTCATAAGTAATGGTGACGATTACAATGTGATGCTTATTGATTTCTTGAATATTTTTGAATTAACAAAATTAAAATAGGCATGGTTCCTCATTTCTTTACATTGAGGTTTAAGAGTTCTTTGCCATCTGCAGGCTAAATCTGCATTATTTGAAAGCCCCTTTCTTCATCATCTAGTAATTTGAACTTTCAACTCTAATAGAAGCAGGGAACATTAATATATCAACATCCCACCTAAGTACTCTAAAATATTGGAAAATCAGGATATTTATCATACGAGAATAAGCAAGCTCTGTTACTCTTTTAAGCTATGTTATTATACCCAATCTTAAACAAATATACAGTCCACTTAAGAAGAAACATAGACTTTTCAGATTCTAGGCATATTGCATCCATTACATTATTATATTGCAGTTAAGGTATCATAATTTCATACAGAGTGCACCATTACATCTTTTGCTTTTCCTAACATCTGTATACTTAATATATTAAACATTTTAAATATACCCTATCATTTGTTGTGGAAACACACAGGCATTCAGGGAAAATGATAATCTTGTACCTGATTACTGCAGCATCCATTATATTCGATGGGCATCTAGCCACATAGAAAACATATAATTATCATAATATTTATCTTACCAGCATCATCTGGTTCTCTGTCAGCTAGGAATTGTAAACGTATCCTACACAACCATGTTGATATGTGGGAAAATGACACACAAGCTGTATCTACATGAATGATAGGATCACCTTTCAACCTCTACAGGGAGTTCATATGATGTTCATTTGGAATTGCAGCATTAGCATTGCTTCCACCATTCATCTTTTGTAAAAGGAAACAGGATTTACTCCAGAGCTTCCAAGAGTTTTAGAGGTGTGGACAAGAGGATTAGACTGAATACTGCCTGATTCAGTATCCACACATCCAACAGACCTGCCACTGTGTTACCTACTAGAAGCAGACACCTCACAGAGGCTTGCTGGTGATGTCACTTCTGTTGTGATGACAACAGGGAGTCCAGCTATGTAACCAGTAGAAGCAGCTTCACCAGCGGTTTCTGTAAGGGAGCTGCTTCTGGCCAGTGATGTGATGGCAGTGGCCCCAAATGCGCTCTCACGCCAGCCAGCCAATAGCGCTCTGTGGATGTTCCTCTGCTGCATCAATGCAGTTCCAGAGCAGTTTATTCTAGATTCTTTGGGGAAGTGTAGGCACAACTTTCATCAGCCTATATTCTGTTTCTCTAGGGCTGGATTTATAGCATCCTAGTTTTATTCCATCAACCAGCCGGTATTGCACCACCTGACATCCACCAGGAAGTAGCAGCCAATAGTGAAAGGACCAAGGCAGTGACATCTCCAGCTCATCTCCTGTTTGGGTATCAGCCAGCACGTCACCAACTGAAATCAAGAAACAGTTTTCTTAGATCTACAGAGACACTCGCTGGAACATCTCAGCAAGCGAGAGTTCAAAAGTGGCAGGCTCAAACCCAGCACTTCCATCCGTGGGTGACACCAAATGAGAGACTCCCTCCTGGGCACACAGAAGACTGGGTGACTTGGAAGGCTCTGAACAGACTGTGCTCTGGCATCACGAGATGCAGAGCCAATCTTAAGAAATGGGGCTACAAAGTTGAATGCATGACATGCGAGTGTGGAGAAGAGCAAACCACTGACCACCTTCTGCAATGTAACCTGAACCCCGCCACATGCACAATGGAGGGCCTCCTTGCGGCAACACCAGAGGCACTCCAAGTGGCCAGATACTGGTCAAAGACATTTAATCAACTACCAAGTTTGCAAAATTTGTGAGTTTTTTATCTGTTTGTTTGTTTTGTTCTGTTAGAAATGTAATACAATGGTCTGGTTGCTGATGACACGATGAATAAAAAAAAATAAATTCCATCAACCAGCAACAGATATTTGGCGGTTTTAGCTAATGTAAACATTGCTATTTTCTGTAAACAATACATAACCAATTCTCCCCATCCAATCAGATCAAAGATCTTACTGATGTATTACTTCGTATCACTTTGCCCTCTTCCACACTGCCATACCGCATTCATTACAAATCAATCAGATTCATTGCAAGTCAATCATATGTTACGTTCTCTATCAGTCCATTTCCCCCCCCCCCCCATCATTTTTTTGCTAATTGGCTGGTTTCTGTCATGTCTGGAAGTAGCCAGTGCCTATGTCCTTGGCATTACACAAATGTTCCTACTTTATACTTTTCAAACTGTCTATTTAGGCTTCAGGAGTTTACATTTTTCTAAATACATTCTAAATCAATGCTTGGCCTACAACAGGATCTTGTTGTACTAACAACACAGTTGGTCTTTTTTGTTTGGTTTGGTCTTTAGACCTTAGATTCACTTATAGCCTCTGGAGGTATGCTTGCATCACAAACAGATGGACAGAAATAGAAACGTGAATGCAGAGTCAGGGAGGAATTGGCATGACTTCCCTTCCCTGTATCTGCTAGTGAGTTGTCTATGTTTTATCAAAGACTTTGGGTGAATGTCCTTATATTTAAAGGATATATGTGCAGGTTTTTTTACCATGTCTATTGAATTGTATTATTATGTCTGGTGTTTATGTATAAAGATACATTTATGATATTGGGAAATGTTTAACCTTACTTTAGGTTGAGGTGGACAATTGGAAGAGTCAGGCATCAATTTTCCCCTTTCAAAGTGACATTGCTCCCCAATACCTCTGTCTTCATGTGTTGTGTCACTTCCTGCAACTATTTTGAGAAGGACTCCAATGTAAATAGAAGTATTGAGGGTTCTTTATTTATGGCAGAGAGATTTTGGGCTGCAGAAGAGGGGGTCCAGGGTATACTTTCAGCTCATAAGTCACATGCTGCATACCCTTGCTTTAGGGGATTCTACCTGTGAAAGTAAAAAAAGGCCAAACATTAAGGAGAACATTAGCAGCATGTTGAAATTTGACTTTTGTTATCTGTGAGATCAATATTTACATCCCCATCAGTCTCAGCATCTTGATCACCCATGCCTCATAAATCTGTGATAACTGGTTTTTTTCTATTGATTGATCAACTTTTGAGCAAAGAAATCACTAGAGTTTTATGTATGTACAAAGAGTAGTCTATTCTGTTCAATTACATTTGCACTGGTTCTCCAGTAACAGGAGAGAGCAAGGTATTAGCACAAGTTAGCAATATTTTACCTTCATGATTCTGCTTTCACTTCTCCTTAAAAGAAAGTTTGAAGTAATGCCATGAAATAAGAGACCAGACAACAAAATATGGAACAAAGGGCCATTTACTGACCTATTTCAACTACAAACTTGTGTAGTAAAACTAACCTGGAGGGAGGAACAAAGAAATAGGTCATGACAGACAAACATATATCACCCAATGATTACCTCTTCATCTACCTCTAAGCAAACACCTGACCGCAGGAGCACTTAATGGTTTGCTGGCCTGGATGGTCATTACTGCAAGGCCATTCCAAGGGCACTCCCTCTCAAGTCCCAAAACTCTATGAGAGAAAGTGGGAAAATCTCAAGATGCTCCCCAGGACCCAAAATGTAGAGGGGCCATCCCAGATATCCCCCTTCACCCCCAAATTGAGGGTGCCAAGATGAATACCAACAATGTATCCCCCCTAGTTCCTGCCATTGGAAACTTAGTACACAGTACCACCCAAATAAACTCCTTCCTCCAATGTACACAATATGGGCTAGGAAACCCCCACCCCCTTAGGAGAGGGAAAAATTCCTACTCAGCCTTTAGGGCAGTGGTTCTCAACCTGGGGTCCCCAGATGTTTTTGGCCTACAATTCCCAGAAATCCTAACAGCTGGTAAACTGGCTGGGATTTCTGGGAGTTGTAGGCCAAAAACATCTGGGGACCCAAGGTTGAGAAGCACTGCTTTAGGGTGACCAGCATTCTCTCATATTGTGTCGAGGGTGGATGGGAGGGTCACTGGATGAACATCTGAAGCAGGAGGGAGGGGCCAGCTGCTTAACCTCCTGCTTAGGCCCATTGAAATTGCAAAGACTGATGAGAAACACCAGTCTATAAAATATACAGTGGTCTCTCATGGAAGGCTTTAATTGTTTGCCCCCAGTCAAATCCTTTGGCTGTTGGCAAAGCAATGGCTAAGCATGGACATAACAGTGAAGGAAAGGAAGAAAAGAAAAGAAAAGAAAAGAAAGCTTTAATATCTTGGTATTGCAAGGAGAAAACCCTTTGAGCTTCTCTCTCTAATGATTGGCCTTGGTAAAAGGATTCTGTCTTCTCTGACTGTCATGACAGTATACCAACAAATGATTTGGGAGCAGTGGGGTAAGTTAAATTGCAGTTCTGATGCTAAGCTAAGAAAAGAAGCTTGATCTTAAAACTGAGAAATCCACATTTAATCCACATCAGCTCGTGTGGAAAATTGTTTGCAATTTCTTTACTTAGTTAGGCCAACTGTAAAATGCATCTAATAAAGCTTAACCACCTTTGTAAATTGCTTGTATATCTACATGGGAGATTTCGGTACAAAAGGAAAAGTGTTTCATTGTTTGTTTATTTCACAGTCAATCAAAAGCCACTTTTTCAGATTGCTGTGGAACTGTAGTCATACATTTATGAAGATTGCAGGATGTGAGATAAAATTTGGGGAAACTGCATTTTGAGGAAAATGTATGCAATTTGTAAAACTTATCATTTAGCAATAAAATAAAAGGGTGTACTTTTGCCAGAAGCATATCCACTTCTCCACTGTCTCACCTTTATCTTTGCAGAAGTTTTTGACCTGTACAACTTCCTTTTCTTTCTATAGATTTTTCAGAACCTGTGTTTCCCCTGGTGTGGTTCAATTTGTTTTCTAGTCAAGGCAATGCATGTGACCTTATCAAATGTCTAAACTTTTCAGGAAAGTCATTTTTCTTAGGTTTCATTTGGTGGGAACAAAGCCTGGGAATAGCCCTTTAATGGCTATTCCCAGCCTTTGTCCTTCTTCCTTAGGGAGGCTCTGATGATTCCCTTCTTGCTGTTCTTGCTCTCCTTCAGATGAAGTCCTTCCTGTTCTGCAAGGTTCTTCCGAATTGACTGTAAAGGGTTTTTAATGGTTGTGTTGTTTTGTTAGCCTTGTCTGTATTTTGTCTGTTAATTAATTTCAAATGCTCTAACAATCTGTAGATTGTCAAAGAATCCATATTGGTCAGGAAAACAAGTTTTGAAATAATTTGTTCTTGTATTGTAAAATGAAATAAGTGAAGATCCACAAACTGATCAAAAAGACACAGGACACTAAGGATCTGTCACTGTATACTACCAACCCAACACTGAATGATGGCCAATCTCTCTCCTCTTTGCATTGAGCATGCAGCAAGGTCGGTTTTTAAATTGCTGTTTTTGAGCAATTTAAAAACCGACCTTAGGTTGATTATATTTCAGTGTTTCTGATGTCACATTCTTCTGTTTTGTATTTTGTACAATTTGAGTAACAGCAAGCAATGCTACTGAGAACTACAGAATTTGGTTCCAGTTAAAACTTTCTCAAAAAAATGGGAGCTGATCAAGGAAATACCTTGTCATGAAGAACTATGCAGTCCTTACAAGGGTGAAATCATGATAATAACTTTTGTGTATGTATCTTAGGATGCTTGAAATAAAAAGGGTGTGTAGATAATGAATTCAGAGTAGGTCTGATGATGAAAATAAAGCAAATCACCAAAGGTCCATTCTGTATTGTCTGCCCTTTTAGGAACAGAATTCTTAAGAAGGGAAGGAAATATTTCCAGTCAGCACAGTGTATCGGAAATCACCTGTAGGGGCCTCTTTAGCTCTCAATCTTAAATTCTAGTTGTGGCATTTAAAAGCAGTTAATAGCCTTTGAGGGTATTCATAACCACTTGGAAAATACATTTGGTAACATCAGAAGATATTTGATTTCTTAGTAGAAATGGCTTGCTGTTATAATCTGACATTTTTATAGGTTAGGGGGGTTTTTTTGCTATCAGATGACAAAACAATTTATGTTTTACGCAACATTCACTCTATGGTAGCCACAGTTACGGTAACAAGAAGGAAAGAAAGAAATACCCTGCTAAAAACTGGACTCTTGTCTACATTATGTTCTTATTGATCATTTCCCTACCTGTCTATAGATCTATCAATTTATTATTTATTGATCAATCCATCTACCTTGACAGAGCTCTATCATTTCAGAGAATATGGATAGATATTTGATATCCTGAATTTCACTGATAATTTCTAGCCACATGAAACAAAATGCTTACTTGAAATTTCCATATATTGGAATTTGTCTGATAAATATTGTTTGTTTTTATTAAAGAACAACTTGATTGTTTTCCTCAGATTTCAGAGAAACAGCTAAGGTTAAGAAAATAGATTTTTGAAGGCAAAGTAGTGAATATATAGTTGAAGGAAGATTTGCAGGAAAGATTTTGTATGTAACTTTCCACTGCGCTAACTTCATGTAGAGGCACAACACAAAGTTCTCCTTACTTTATTGACATGGAAATCGAGACAGTCAGTTGGAGATTAAACTAGAACTATTAAAACATAGAAACACGGAATCAGACTTATGTCAGGATCATCCATTCTAATCCCATCATGCAGGAGTACAGAATCAAGATACTCTTGACAGATGACCAGAGAAGGAGACTCCACCACATTTTGTGGCACCACATTCTACTGCCAAAATTCAGAAATACATCCTAATTTTTAAGTGAAATATCTTTTCCTGTAGTTTGAATCCATTGCTCCATGTCTTTGTCTCTATAGCAGCAGAAAACAAGCTAACCCCCTCCTCAATATGACCTTTTTTTCAAACATTTAAACATGAATATCATGTTAGCTCTTACTTATCTTCTCTGTACTAACCTGCTCCCATTTCCCTAACTTGCTTCCCATAGGACATGATTTCCAGACCTTTTACCATTTTGGTCACCCTGCTCAGGACATGTTCCAGCTTGTCAATACCCTTGTTGAATTGCAGTGTCCAGAACTGGTCCTATAGCCAAGAGAAATTTAAAAGAAATAATAAAGTTTGCCCTCGCAACAGAGTCTTTACAGCAATAGTAGATAGTGCCAGCATTGCTTTTTGTCACAATTTTAAGTAACAGAATAAGATTATAGCTCCAACTGTCCTCTTTTGAGATAAACCCATTAGCAATAATTGTGACCTAATACAGAATTGTCAGGAAGCGCAGTGTGTTTTACCTTCATGAGAAAACCTCTCTAATTGGAATCATTGGACCTTGACATAGTTGTCATAGCTACATCCAGAGTCACAGTGCAATTTTCAGAAGACTGTTCATGAAAATTAGACCACAACATCTCTGAGCACATTAGGATGCATTCATATAAAATCATGATCATGATCATCATCATCATCAATCATCATCATCACCACTACCATCCTCATCATCTTTCTTCCTTATTAACTGCTTTTGAATTTACTTATTTTGTAAAATGTGTTGAAGACGCATTAGTCTCGTGTATCTTCAAATACATCATACTATCAATAAAATCAATAAAATAAAATGCATAATTGTTCTCTGATCACATGTACAAGTCTGGCACCATTGTCACAATCCTGGATACCTTGAAACCTATCTTAAAAATCAGTAAGTGGTTGAAAGCAATGGAGTTATATGATGCTGATAAAAGAAAGGTTGGAGGATGACATGTCCAGACTTTTCCTGACAGAAAATGATGGTGTGAGTAAAAGACACAGCCAACACTGTAAGGTCCTGTCACAACTTTCAATTGTGCTATCACTCACAGGTCACATCATCTTGCTCCAGCCTGTAGGGTAGCTGACTTTCTTTTAAAGTGGTTTCAGGGGCAAAATCAGAAGATGGGCCTGAGCTACAATACCTCTAATATAGTATCTCAACATATATATTATAGGTTCAAATTACTATAATTCAGCAAAGGAAGTGGAAGTAAATTAGACTGAACTGATTATTTAGAAATTGACTATTAACAGTCAGTCTTTATTTTTTTTAACTAAACCAATGAAGAGAAACCAATTATAGTAGGCCTTTCACACTTCTAGGGGGTTGGGGTGTAGGGCCCCATAAAAAGTAGAAAACCACTTTTTAAAAATTAAAAATGGTTTTGGTTTTTTTGTTTTTTGCCTGAGAACATTCATCTGGAATCTCTAGATCCTTCGGGGCAACACTTTGGTTAAACTCCATCTGAAGTTGACTATACCATTGCCCTGGGGGACCTAGATATTACTATCAATGTTTTCTCCCAGTGTTATTTTTATTCATATCTACAGAGGTGGTGCACCACAGCAGAAGGTGACCACAGAGTCACTCTGGAGTACCTAGAGATTCCTAGAGAGAAATTATATATTAAATCAATGAACAATCAAACTCTTAATCATTAATATCTGAGCTAATAATAACAATTTTCACCAGATGACTGAAGAAGAAATGTGTAGAGCAGGGGGTGCAGTTTAGTCTGGCACTCTAATGTCAGTGAACTGCCACTTCCAGAAGCCCTAGTCAACATAGCCATTGGTGATGACAGCTTGGAACTGCAGTTCAACAGTTTTTTGTTTGTTTTTTTTTGGGGGGGGGGGGCGCTGCACTACTCAAATCTTAATGTAGAATATGTTTTCCCTTTATCAAATATTTACCTTTTCCCTTTGGTAATAGAATCATAGAATCATAGAGTTGGAAGAGACCTCATGGGCCATCCAGTCCAACCCCCTGCCAAGAAGCAGGAAAATTGCATTCAAGTTCAAACCACAATAATTTATTGCACATCCTTCTTACCTAATGTGATGCTGATCTAAATTAATGTAAGACTGGAAAAATAAATAACTTTACAGTTTATCTACTCTGGACCATATCAAAAAGAAGATGGTGAGGGTGGATTATAAGGTATTTTTAATAATGAGATGAGTATTATTTATTCATTTGGACATCTTTCCACATTCAAATTCAAACCATCTCCTTCCCCACATATATAATCACAAAAATTAAAAAAATGATTCAAATAATAAAAGAAATATCCACAAAATGGTATTTTAATAACTATATCAAAAGTAGAAGGTTAAAACATATCAAAGCCTCCACTAAAGTGGCTCCCAGAAAGACTATTCAAAAGCAAGACTGGGCCAATGAACCATTTATGAAAGGCTAGTACACAATTTAGATTTCATGTGATGAAATTGTTGTCTGAGAGATCTGAAAGGCACCTGTTTGGTAAAAACTTTAGGAATTGAGCACTATAATGTGCAGCTTCAGTGATACTGGTGAATATTACAAACTGACAAAACAAATTGAGGCTTGGTAAAGTTATTTTTCAGACAGCAGAACCCCCAGCCAGCATGAGAACAGCTGGTTCATCCTGACTTCTGTTTCAGAGTTCAGTTATCCACCTGCAATACAAAATCATCTAGTACAGGTATGTAAAATTAGAATTATGTAAACATTAAATATTTCAATTTAGTTCAAAAATCCCAGAGCAATTCAAGATACAGATGTCCCTTCATCATGGGGCCTGTGTGTTTGAAAAAAGACATGCTCAATAAAATAAAAGTCCAAATGTTCTCTGAAATTGAGACATCTGTGAATTGGTCATTGCAGAAATGGATAAATTGAGGGTCCCCAAGTGTTGATACTCCAGCTGTTTTATACTTCAGCTCTCAAAAGCTTCCACCAATATTACTAATACTGACAAATTATGGAAGCTGAAGTCCTAAACATATGGAGGTCCAAAGGTTTAGAATTATATTATCTTGTTTGACTCAATTCTTCTGATGACCTGCTAAAAGAGCAATTGAGATACATTTCCATCTGACATCTTCTATAGTCAAGGCTGGTGTGTGTGTGTGTGTTCTTCTCAGAGCACTGGCAAAGCTAAGGATGTATGTGTTGATATCAGCTTAATCAACACATTCATCACGTACCTTTTATTATGTGCTTTCTGTCATACTCATAATAGAATTTAAGATACTACATAATTGCAATTAAAACATTGTAAAATGTTTATTATCAACCTTTTAAAATGTTAATTAGTTGCTTTGGACTTTAAGGAAGAAATTTTATTATGAATTAGTGTTTGCGATCAAGTTGTGATCACTCAATAGAAATATTACAGTGTAAAGTGGCACTTGCATTGACATCAACTCAATAGAAATGTTATTTATTGATTTCAAAGTGTCTATGATTGATCCATAAGTCCTCTGAGTTGACAGTTACCCACTGTATGTGTTTAAGTGCTTAGATACTTGGTTATCTTTTGATCACAGGATCAAAACCACATTGACTTACCCAATGTGAAACTGAATTCTTATTTCTATTGTATGCATTAACTGCCCACCTCCATTTTGAGTGAAGTAGAATACCTCCTCTCTGCCGCAGTGTATCCATGACATAAAAATGTTTCTTGCCATTTAAGAAATGTAAGAAAACGTATACACGAAAGTCTACTTGATATAATCCTATGGCTCTTTCTGTGTATATGTAGTTTTTCTTCTTCTTTTTGTCTGAAACCAGAGATGTTTGCATCCAAAAGCATGAATTGAGAGTTCTTTTTAATGAGAAATTTTTTATATAACACTATTGCTGGAGGAAAGTTCTGAGAGTGCGAGAAGATCTAACCAGACCATGCTTCAGGAAATAAAGCCCAACTGCTCTTTGGAGGGAAGGATAGTAGAGACAAAGATGAAGTACTTTGGCCACATCATGAGAAGAAAGGAAAGCTTAGAGAAGGCAATTATGCTGGGGAAAGTGGAAGGAAAAAGGAAGAGGGGCCAACCAAGGGCAAGATGAATGGATGGTATCCTTGAAGTGACTGGATTGACCTTGAAGGACGGCTGACAGGGAGCTTTGGCATGGGCTGGTCCATGAGGTTACGCAGAATCGGAAATGACTGAACAAATGAACAACAAAATTGAGTAAATGGGTAACAAAGGACCTCATCCGACAAGGTGGGAAGAAGCGAGAGGAATCTTGTGGTGTTCCATGGTGTTCCATCTTGAAAGAAAATGGAGAATTTACTCACTCTCATTTCCAGTTAAACCCTATGATTCATTTCCAATCACTTGGGCCGTGTTGTCTCCTCCCATTCCATCTGATATCACAGGATTTTTTTTCCTCTCTTTTTTAAAAAAAATAAAATAAAAATAAAAATATGAAATTGCAGAATTTCAAAGGTTGTGCAATTACAGCAAAGAAGGAGAAGGAGAAGGAGAAGAAGACTGAAGTCCAAAAAGTAATGGCAGCAGAAGCATTGGGGAGCATTAAAAGACCACCTAAATGCATACCCACACCAAAACATCAGAATGCACTCTTAAAATAGTCAAATGCACTGTTTCCCTCTGTTTGATGAGATCCAAAGAAACATGGAGGATTTTACAAAAGACCCCACTAGAGACAAAACAGAGGACCAACGAAAGTGACATGTTGGTACAGATACATCTCACTGTATCCTAGCTCCTAATGCTTCCATTCCTGTTTGGAGATCTCGAAGATCAAAAGAAATGAATTACTGTCAATGAACTTCATAAGCAAAATCTAGTTGGCCAATTAAATTACAATGCTGAAGTGAATGAATATTGGTATTTATAATATCTAGAGCAAGTAACCTAGACCCATGTGTTGTTAAGCACTTTTTTGTAAGCCCCTAATAATGATGCTGAAAAATATTAATTAAGTTTACATAACCAAGGTAAAGGTCATTGGTGGTGGCAATAGTAGGGAAAATGAATAATATAATACTTGAATTACATCATTCCTATGCCTAAAACAAGGCAATATGTGGAGATAATAGTAGATATTTTTTAGAAACAGATGGAATGTTTAAATTTTTACATCTAGGGACATTTGCATATGAATATAAAGATAATTATTAATTGCTAATTAGTAGCTGACAAATGTGTGAAAGCATTAGTGAAAGGAGAAAGGGAGATGTAATAACATTATTACAATATATTAACAACTAGCTGTGCCCTGCCACGCGTTGCTGTGGCTTTTAGTAAGAGTTTTGAAGTCTGTGGCTGGCCTCTCTTCCTTCCTTCACTCGCCCTCTTTCCCTCTTTCTCTCTCTCACACTCCTTCCTTTCCCCTTTCTCTCTCTCTCTCTCTCTCCCTCTCCCTCTCTCTCTGGCATCCCTCCGTCCTCCCCCTTCTTTATGCTTGTGTGTAAACTTGAGTATCTTCTGTTGGTCATGGGGGTTCAGTGTGGCATGTTTGCCCCAATTCTGTCGTTGGTGGGGTTCAGGATGCTCTTTGAGTCTTGGTAAACTCTGAATCCCAGTGACTACAACTCCCAAATGTCAAGGTCTATTTCCCTCAAACTCCATCTGTGTGGATATTAGGGCGTATTGAATGCTTTGGTCCGGATCCATCATTGTTGTCTTCCAAGTCGCCCCCTCCCTTCTCCCCACCCCTTCCCTCCCTGAATCACTCCTTCCCTCCTCCCCCCCCTCCGGAAAGACACGCCCCCTCCCTTCGCCCCACCTCTTCTCTTCCTGATTGACTCCTGGAAGGAAAGGGGTGGGGCGAAGGGAGGGGGCGTGTCTTTCCGGAGGGGATGGGAGGAGGGAAGGAGTGACTCAGGGAGGGAAGGGGTGGGGAGAAGGGAGGGGGCGAATTTGAAGACACGCCTCCTCCCTTCGCCCCACCCCTTTCCTCCGTGACTCACTCCTTCCCTCCTCCCTCCCTCTCCGGTTAGACACGCCCCCTCCCTTCACCCCACCCCTTTGTGTGTGCCACGCGGGGGGGGGTGAGGGGCGGCGCGTGCGCGCGTGGCGGGGAGTTTGCACCGCGCACGTGTGTGTGTGTGTGCCGCGCGGGGGGAGGGGGGAGGGGCCGTGCGTGCGCGCGTGCCGGGGAGTTTGCGCCAGTGCGCATGTTCAGTTGTTTAGCGGTGTTTTTGTCGTTGTTGTGGTGTTTTTTTTTTAATTTGGAGTACATTAGTTTGTACCGAGTGGGTTGTCCTAGGGGCATGGCAATTCTGGTTCAGTTTCGTTGGGGGGTTGTGGAGTTATACGGCTCCGTACGACGCCCCTTACAGATTTATATTATAGATATATTTGCATCTGAAGATGTTGAGTAGAAATTTTGTCGATTGCTCTTTTGGTGAGAGAATCTGAGAAGACAGATGAGAGCAAATATGGAGGTTTAGAGCAGTGGTTCTCAACTTTTTATCCTCTAAATGTTTTGGGCCTTATCACCCAGAATCTGCCATTATTGGCTGTGTTTGTGGGGGCTTCTGGGTATTAAAGTACAAAACAGTTGCAACAGTTGAGAATCTCTGGGAGGAACCAAAATGAACAAAGGCCTGGGAAACCTTTTCTGTTCTTATCTTTTAGTTAAGATAAAATATGCTTTCAGGGTACATGATGGAGATTTATCCATCATGTGGATGAACTTTCTTCCCTGTAAAACAAAGGAAAATCCTAGAACTTGAATCACTAAATGTTGTCTGAGGGCACATCCAGACAGGGCCCATAACCCGGTCCATGTCGCATTTTTACTGGAGAAGTCCAAATGATACCTCCAGTAAAAGAGGATTAATTCGAGACAGAGCAGGAAAACCTGTGACAATTTGGGACAAACCCTGATTTCTCCCAAATTACTTTGAAACTTCATTAGATCTGGATGTTCCTGAAAGGTCCGAGTTTAATGGAGTATAGGGGAATGCCTGCATACCCATCTTGCATATTTTTAGCTCCTGGAGTCCAAAGATATGGAGTCCACCACCTTCCCAAAACCCCTCCAAAACCCTTTACAATGAAAATAAAAAAATAAAACTTTCTTGGAGCCATTAGATGTCTCTTCAGCCTGATGGAACATATCAATGATGCCTGAGGAGATGGAGGAGCCAGGAGTAAACCCCCCCCCCCCCTCGAGTCTTCTCTTGCATCATTGGTATGTTCCATCAGGCTTGAAGGGAGGCTTGATGGCTCCTGGTAAGTTCTATTTTTATTTTAAATACTTTTTTTTGAAGGAGGGGGGGAGGTTGGATGGCCAGATGCCATCCCAAAAATATTCAGAATAGCATGTGGACAGCCAATGGGCAAGGCCCGTTTTTTACCCGTGCTGTGCGGACTTAAACCCCCTTCGGAGCAGGTTTCTTAAACCTGCTCTGAACTGGGTTTAATGTATGTCTACAACTGCCCTGAGTGAAAATTCAAAACTAAAAGTACTACTTGTTCACACAAAGCAAAATACGAGATTTGTTTAGCAGTACTTGATGATGACCACTCTTAGTTGACCTTGGTAAGAGATTACATTAATTGATCGAGTACAGAGTTCTAATGTATTGTACTTGGTAGCAACTTTTCAGTCCAAAACAATCACATCAGTCAAAACCCACTGTTAAGTAGGGCTGTGCACCATTTCATTTTTCAAAATGGGCTTCAGATGACTGGACATTTTTGGGTGCAAGATTGCCTGCATCAGAATGGGTGGCACAACAATGGGGGTTTTTTTTCGGATGAACAATACACATGGTGGCAAAAATGGCTGTTTCTGGTTTCTTTTGGCTACATATGGGTTTCCCTGTGAGCCCTCCTGCCTGAGCCAATCAGAAGAAGAAAGCCACTTGCATGTCTTTTGGTCTAGCTCTATTCGTTGCATCTCTGTGTCGTTGCTGCTTTGGATCACTTTTTTCCTCAATTCTGTTCCTTTGGCAATTTAATTACATTTTCCTAGATTAATATATTTCAGTCCTTTTTTAAAAAAATAGTTTGCTAGGGAAGTGAGGGTGGGCATGCATTTGGAGGAGCAGTGAAAGGACATTTTGGGGGTGGGGGTTGTTTGAATATTGGGATGGTTTAGTGAAGGGAGGGAATAGCCTCACTCAAGCCCTTGTAGGTTGTTTGTTGTTCAACTCTTTGACTCTTGTATTTTTTGTGGTTTCTCTGTGTGTATGCCCCTTTTCTCATACAAGAAGCCTGTACCTACACACACACACACACACACACACACACAATAAATATGTACACACATACATTTATATATTTTAATCACACACACATCCCTCTCCCTCTGGCTTTCACTCCCCTGAAAGCCTGCCCACTTGACCCAGCAGCACCCTCACCACAACTATACCTACACACACATATAGAGAGAGAAAGCGAGGGGGGGAGGGAGAGGGAGGTATGGCTATAGTGCGGGTGCTGCTGGGTCAAGTGGCCAGGCTTTCAGGTGAGCGAAAGCCAGAGGGAGAGGGAGAGATACTACTAGATCTCAATCAGATCTTTCCACGGGATACTTTTTGAGGGTTTGTTTTCCCCCCTCCCTGCCCCACCCCCTTTCCTCACAATTAGCCTCCCTCCCTCCCTTCTCTCACTGACTGACTGAGCAACTCCTTTTGGGGTTTTTTTTAAAGGAGATTTTATTTCTAGAGAGCTTAAGAATTTCCTAAAAATCAGTTGATGACCCAAACGTTCTGAAAGTTGGTGGGCTTGTAGTGGTAAATGTGTCCTCCAAATGTGGCCATTTTTGTCCTGATAGCCCTAAAAATAATGGAAAGGGAATCCTGGGATGTTCTCTCATTGCCACCAAGGAGCCAAATCTTCCCAGAGCAAAAACTGAACTTCAGGCTGTCAGGTCAAAAAATTGCATTTTGTCCTCCTAATTTCAGGCAGCTCACCAAAAAACAGAAAGGGTTTTACCCGAAATGCACACCCCTACAATTAACGTATATATTTTGGTTTAAGGAATTTGCGGTTTTATATGCGATAATCTGTTCTAGCTCAAATTATAGAAATTAGAAAATAAATTATTTCCATGGAGAAGGAAGCAGAGAAATGAGAGGTACAAAATCAGAAACTCAGAAAATTATCCTTTGTTGTTGTGTTGTTGTCAGTATTCTATGTAAAACTTAAAAGAGAATTATCTCAAGTATTTAAGGTGAAAAGCCTATTCTGCAGAATACACTATATTTCATTGCATAATCCTGGCACTTTTCTACCTTTTTTTGTCAAAAGAAGTACTGTTTTTGTTCCAAAACAATAACTTTTTAATAAAACAATCTTGAAAATAACTGGAGAATATATACAAGAGTGTTTAGAAAACAAATTTACGTAGTTAAACATTTAATCCTCCTTACTGTAAGTTTCCACACCACTGTTACTATCTAATGTAAAGTTTTCAGCACTGCTCATAGCAGATATTTTTTCCTCCTCAGTGCATTAGAAATGCCAGTTTGTATAAACCTTTTCACAACAATATCCTATGTGATAAGGTTCCAAGTCTTAATTGCACATGTGTACATCAGTTCTAAGGACAGGCTCTTCACATTTCCAGCAGATGTCAATTGGTGATCATCATTCATCATCTACTAATTATACAAAATATGCAACTGGTCTTTAATGGGCTTGTTCACTTATATATCCAGTGGCTGCATGACAGATGTTAAGCCACCACGAATTAGTATTTCTTGTGTCTTATTCTCACAGATAAATTGCTTCATTTCCTTGACAATGTGACTTCAGAAACTGTCCAGAACTAGCAGAGCCAGCTGTTTCCATAACACACCACGTCTGTTCCCCACAGTTTTAACCCAATCCATTTTGGCAGTGGGAATTTGTACTCCCTTAGGCATTGTCTTCCTAAAAGATGGTGTAAGGCAGTACATCAGCTGTAATGGCAAGGAAGTTACTGCCCAAAGACCCACCCACCCGCTTCAGTTACTTAACAATCCATTCATTTGCCCACCCAAAAAACCAACCAATCCGCTTAATACCCAGGCACTCAGTTCAAGCAGTGTCCCTGGCAGGGCATTCCTGGAATGGGATGGACAGTGAATGAATGAGCATCTGAACAAGCTGGTGGGTTTTTTGTGCAGACAGGTGGTGGATGGGTAAATGGATGGATGAGTGAGTGGAGTGCGCAGCTGGGACTTTGGCAGAATAATATATGCTATTTGTTGCTTTTATAGGATGTGTGGCATTTAATTTTTGCCATTATGTTGTACACTGCTTTGAGTCCCCCCAGGGGTGAGAAAGGCGGTATAGAAATACAATAAATAAATAAATAAATAAATAAATAGGTGGGTGGGTGGGTGCGCAAGTGAGTGAGTGTGTGGGTGGGTGGATAAGTGGATGGACGCTTACATCGAGAGACTGCTTAAATCAGGGCGCGACTATTACACAAAGAATCCTTAAATACCAAAAACTGGATTCAAAAAATGGGGGTGCAACTATTATGAAATGAAATATGCTATATTAAAAGATTTGAAAAAGAGTTCCTTCTTCAATTTTCTTTTCTTTCATGGCTCAAAGAAACCTTATAACATGCTTTTAATTTGCTTGATTCTCTGAAGAAATTAGTAAAAATAAGCCCCTCTTTTAAAAGAGTGAAACAATATTATCAAGTTTGATTGTTAGATACACATTTAAGTAAGGCACTTGTCCAAGAAAGTTAATTCAGAATCTTATGTTTAGACACAGTGTACATTACACAGCATTCAGTTGGCAATACTTCTATCTCACTTATTTATGGCAGGGAGGATCCCAAGCTCTATATCTCAGATGATGGGACAGATCAAAGAATTAGGACATATTCCAGATTTGGGAAAGCATTGTGCCGAGATACATTTTTATTTCCTGCCATAATCAGGTTCTCCTCTGTCCACATATTATTATTTGGTGTCTTCCCTCAACATTGTAAAAAGGCAAGCTATTAACTCTAGGCAAACGTACTCACTGATCTACAGGTCCCAGACTCCACCAGGTAGCATGGCTAAATAACTTTTCTGAGAGTTCAACTCCATCTGAGAGTTCAAATGGAGAATAATAGAAATGTACCGTGTACCATGCAGCTGTGGACAAGTCTACATAGGGACCACCAAACGCAGCACCCAGACACGCATCAAGGAACATGAAAGGCACTGCAAACTACTCCAACCAGAGAAATCAGCCATAGCAGAGCACCTGAACAACCAACCTGGACACAGCATATTATTTGAGAACACAGAAGTGCTGGACTACTCTCACAACCACCATGTCAGACTACACAGAGAAGCCATTGAAATCCACAAGCATGTGGACAATTTCAACAGAAAAGAGGAAACCATGAAGATGAACAAAATCTGGCTACTAGTATTAAAAAACTCAAAAATTACAACAGCAAAACAACAGAGGGGAAACAAACAGGCACATAAAATCACTCTCAACAAGAGTTTCCCCCAGGCGCTTCCAGGCCATTGAATGCAAAGCAAGGTGATCAGTTGAAACATTACCCTGGTCATTCCACAGATATATAAACCCATTTTTCCTACTTCCAACAGATCTCACTACCTCTGAGGATGCTTGCCATAGATGCAGGCGAAACGTCAGGAGAAAAATTGCCTCCAGAACATGGCCATATAGCCCGGAAAAACCTACAACAACCCAGTGATCCCGACCATGAAAGCCTTCGACAATACAATAATAGAAATTCTTGCTCTTTATCATTTTTTTTCTTGCTGTCTTCTGGTCAATTGCTACTTTTCCTATTGTAGGAATGATATTAAAATTTCTAAGTGCAGCGTATCTGGAATTTCATTTATAGTTCTTTCCAAATTAGTCCCATTTTCTATGTAATTATTTAACATCTTTTTAGTTTTTGTCATTTTATAATTGTTAAAACCAACCACCACTATCACTTTCATCAATTAAATCAAATTTATTGGGGCCACACAGCCATTTGGAAAGAAGGAAACAAAGATTCCCCAGCACTGTGATACAGGTTTTATATACCTGCCACTTTCAGAATGAAAGTATTCAGAAATTCTGTATTCAGATTTCCTTCAATTCAATACAGTGGGATTTAATCTTTGATTAACCATCATAAGTTTTCACTATTAAAATCAATGAGAGAGAGAAGCCTTATTTATTTTGACTTAAAAAACCTCATAGCTAATACATGAAACCAAAGCATTTATTTTTTCACACTCCAAAATCATAGGAAATTCTGTAAAAATGACAACAACGAATGCTCATTTTCCTTTTTCTATGTTCTTGATTGAAAAGGTCAGGACCTGATTCATGAGATTATTTGCACACTGATACCAGAGGAAAACTGTATTAAAATGTATTACAGCATGAACATGAGAGAGATTTTATAAATCTATCTTGTAAACAAAATAAAAAGTGCATAAGGTTATAGTAGTGTGGTGATAACAGAATGGCACTGATTTTGAAGTGTGGGGATCATATTTTATTTCAATCACCTAATGCTTCTGTATTTAAATGTAGGGGTGCAGTTTCCTTCTGCACATCTGGCATTGTGTTGTACTGGTGCCTATGTGTTGACTTCTAATTTAGAAAAAGTAAAGCTATATGCACACTTATATGATTCATTCTTTTTCTCAAATAATCCTCAGCACTTCAATTCAAAATGTTTCCTGTTCAAAGCAAAACATAAAGCTAGTCCTTCTCACCTTGGTCTTCTTGCAGGATCAATTAAGGCAGCAATCCAGAAACCAATTTCTTCAAAGTGGTTTGCTGAAGCACATGTGGGCTACTCTTTACAGCAAGTGATTTCAATATTGCTGTCAACATCTTCTTTCTCAGTGTAATGGCAGAGGGAAAACTGGAAGCCACTGATTACGGGTTATGGTATTTTCGGTGATAGTTTCAACCCTTTTTTCTTTCTGTTTTCCATTTGCTTCATGTGCCCTCTTCCCAACTCATCTGTCTTTCTCTGATTTTCTGTCTAGTTCCTTATTTTTCTCTTCATTACTCCTGGCAGCTTCTTCCTTGTCAAATGATGGATACTTTCAGAACAGGGGCTCATAGAAAAATAACACGAGGCTCTGGAAATGGCTATTTGGCAGAAATGTCCAGTGCATTTTACTTCATCGTGCGCTCTCTCTCTCTCTCTCTCTCTCTCTCTCTCTCTCTCTATATATATATATATATATCACCATATCTTGTCATCACACTTTACTATTGTTCTTATCTTACTGCTGCCATATGATCTATGCACTTTACTCATTAGCCTATCCTTTAAATTATTGTTGCATCAATCCACCCACCCTGATGCTAAATTAAATTGTTATAATGTTGTTGTTTCATTTTGTTTTATACTGTTATTATGCATTTAATGTGTTACATTTTAACTGTGTTGATTGGGCTTGGCCCCATGTAAACTGTCCCAAATCTATTCGTGAAGATTGAGGTGGGGTAAAAAAATAAAGTCATTGTTGTTGTTGTTACTGTCTTTTCTCTTAGATGGATAGGAATAATCCTTTCTGCCATATAGGTTCTGTATTCCCTTGCTTATTTTTGCATTCATTTTCATTTTCTGCCAGAAGAATGTGACTACACTCCCCACTCCCCTGTAAAATTATAATAATTATTCATGAGAAATCAGATATTCAGTTTAAGTAATCACACTTCTTGCTGTAGAACATGTCTAGAAATTGTTTAGGTCAGTTGGATTGCCTAGTAAGCATGAAGACCCACAGATCAAGTTCTTACACACTTTTCATGAAGTACAAGCATGTACTAGCATAGGTAGGGTAGGCACCAGAGTCTGGCCCTCACCTGTTGTGTAAGGATCAATTATCTCTCTATCCACCATGTCACAAGTGTAAGTGATGCTTTGTGTGTATGCTTCCTAGGTAAAAATCAACTTCTCTTTTTGTCTCAATGGGTGAGAGGATAAAAGTGGAAATGACCTGAGGCTATTCACAGGTACAATTAATATACAAATTATTTAAATCAGAAAAAGGAAATAAACCAAGGAATCAAGTATCTGAAATGAATGCACAATATACCAAAAGTCAGAGATAGGTTAGTGAATTTCAGAGAAAATCTAAATCAATGACTAGAACCATCTAGATTAAAGTTGTTTCTTGCATACTTTCATCTAATATTTCCTATAATCTTTCAGCAGTCCTCTAGTTAAAAAATTTCCACCTTTCTACTGGAGCAGCTATTCAGTCTCAACATTACAGCTACCTATTAAAACAGATACATTCTAGAATATTTGCATAAAGACTGAGGAAGACTGTTCCAGGAAAATTCAGATAGGAATAATATTTTTCATGAAGAATTAATTCAAAGACTGAAAGTAAGTAGTGCCTCAGCAAAGATCCCTAACTAGGTTTTCTATAATAGAAAACCTAAATCCTTGCAAAAACTGAGTCCTATTTTTCTGTAGCAAAACAAAAAGATGAATTAGATCAACACCCAGAACAAATGAAATTGATAAATAAGTAAAATTAATAAGACCAAAAAGAGGAAATTCATAAATGAAATTCTGTTGGTGGCTAGTCAGAAGAAAATGTATGTTACATTATTTTCTTTACTGCTGAAAAACAGCATCTCTTTGCCTTTGGGAAAAGGAACCTAGATCCTGAGCAAGGTACACTCTGTGCATAGAGCTAAGAAAGTATAAAAAGTATCCAACTGGGAGGTCTTCATACATTTCCATTGCCTTGTAGTTCAACCACAGTCTTTTCCCCAAAGAAATCCTCTATCTGTCTTTCTGCTAATTACAGAATAGGAAACATCCATGTTGAAAAATCTTTTACTTTCTCTTTCAAAAGGAAAGAGCCAGATGTGCTGCGAAGAACTGAAACAAAAATTTCTACCATTCCATCATAGGACCTGAGAAACACTAAGCACTGCCCTCAACTGGCCTTGAAAAAAAGGACAACTTGGGGAAGAATCTAGCCGAGGCCTGAAGCTTTTTTCATAGAATTGCTAGTTATGAAAAGAAGAAGTCATTATTAGTGTTTGAGAGATATAGGCAAATAAGTTTTGTTTTCATATCAGTAGAAAAACAGAAATTAGGAAAAGGTTAAATGATCGGGAAACAATATTGTTCATATTCTGTACCATAGTGGAAATACTTCAGTCAAGTGAGAATTTTTTGTAGTGTTCTATCAAAATATTTCATTCTCTGATGGGATGACTCCTATCGCTGGAATGTAGACATCGAAGGCTATAACCTCTTTCTCAGAAACCGAACAAAGGGGAGAGGAGGCGGAGTAGTCTTATATGTCAAAAACTCTTATGCTGCAGAAGAGATGCAAGAGAGCAATCCAGGAAACCAGCTTGAAAGCATCTGGATAAGAATCAAGGGAACTGGGACTCAAAAAGATTTCATTGTAGGCGTCTATTACAGACCTCCAAGCCAGGAGGAAGAACTAGAAGAAGTCTTCTGCCAACATTTGACCAAACAGGAACAGATAAGAGATGTAGTAGTCATGGGCGATTTCAACTATCCCGATATTTGCTGGAAAGCAAACTCGGCCAAGAGTACAAGGCGGAGTAGCCTTACTCCGCCTTGTACATGCCTTGCAGCCAATTTCATGGTCCAGAAGGTAGAAGAGGCAACAAGGGGGTTGGCTACTCTTGATCTCATCCTAACAAATGCGGAGGACCTAATCAATGCGGTTGAAGTCGTCGGATCCTTAGGGACAAGTGACCATGTGCTCCTGCAATTTGAGGTACAAAGGAGGGCCGAAACTGAGACAAGTCAAACTCGCATTTTGGACTTTAGAAGAGCCGATTTCCAAAAAATGAAGGAAATGCTGAGCAGCATTCTGTGGACACAGATACTAAAAGATAAGAGAGTTACGGATGGATGGGAATTTCTCAAGAGTGAAATACTCAAGGTGCAATTTCAAACTGTGCCAACAAAGAGAAAAAATACGTCAAGTGCAAAGAAGCCAGAATTGATGTCCAAGGAACTTCTAACTGTGCTAAGACACAAAAGAGACATGCACAAGAAGTGGAAAAAGGGAGAGATAACCAAAGAAGAATTCAAACAAAGAGCCAACACCTGTAGGGAAAAGGTCCGCAAGGCTAAAGCACAAAATGAGCTCAGGCTTGCCAGGGACATTAAAAACAATAAAAAGGGCTTCTTTTCTTATGTCAGTAGAAAAAGGAAAAACACGGAGGCGATAGGGCCTCTTCGAGGAGAGGATGGGGCAATGCTGACAGTGGGTAGGGAAAAGGCAGAACTACTTAATGCCTTCTTTGCCTCGGTCTTCTCACAAAAAGAAGGTCATCTTTAACCTCAGCAAGATGGAGTGGATGAGGGATTAGAGGACATCCAACCCCAAGTTGGGAAACAAGTTGTCCAGGAATACCTGGCCGCTCTAAATGAGTTCAAGTCCCCAGGGCGAGATCAACTACACCCAAGAGTACTGAAGGAACTAGCGGAAGTAATTTCGGAACCATTGGCAATCATCTTTGAGAGTTCTTGGAGAATGGGAGAAGTTCCAGCAGATTGGAAGAGAGCCAATGTGGTCCCAATCTTCAAGAAGGGAAAAAAGGATGACCCAAACAATTACCGTCTGGTCAGCCTCACGTCGATACCAGGCAAGATTCTGGAAAAGATTGTTAAGGAAGTGGTCTGCAAACACTTAGAAACAAATGCGGCCATCGCTAATAGTCAACATGGATTTATCAAAAACAAGTCATGCCAGACAAATCTGATCTCTTCTTTCGATAGAGTTATAAGCTGGATAGATGCAGGGAATGCCGTGGATGTGGCATACCTGGATTTCGGTAAGGCCTTCGACAAGGTCCCCCATGACTTTCTGGCAAACAAACTAGTCCAATGTGGGCTAGGCAAAACTACAGTGAGGTGGATCTGTAATTGGTTAAATGGACGAACCCAGAGGGTGCTCACCAATGCTTCCTCTTCATCTTGGAAAGAAGTGACAAGTGGAGTGCCGCAGGCTTCTGTCCTGGGCCCGGTCCTGTTCAACATCTTTATTAATGACTTAGATGAAGGGCTAGAAGGCATGATCATCAAGTTTGCAGACGACACCAAATTGGGAGGGATAGCCAATACTCCAGAGGACAGGAGCAGGATGCAAAACGATCTTGACAGATTAGAGAGATGGGCCGAAACTAACAAAATGAAGTTCAACAGTGACAAATGCAAGATACTCCACTTTGGCAGGAAAAACATAATGCAAAGATACAAAATGGGGGACGCCTGGCTCGAGAGCAGTACGTGTGAAAAAGATCTTGGAGTCCTCATGGACAAGAAGTTAAACATGAGCCAACAATGTGATGTGGTGGCAAAAAAAGCCAATGGGATTTTGGCCTTCATCAATTTGGCCTTCAGGAGCATAGTGTCTAGATCTAGGGAAGTAATGCTACCCCTCTATTCCGCTTTGGTTAGACCTGGAATATTGTGTCCAATTCTGGGCACTACAATTCAAGAGAGATATTGACAAGCTGGAATGTGTCCAGAGGAGGGCGACTAAAATGATCAAGGGTCTGGAGAACAAGCCCTATGAGGAGTGGCTTAAGGAGCTGGGCATGTTTAGCCTGAAGAAGAGAAGGCTGAGAGGAGATATGGTAGCCATGTATAAATATGTGAGAGGAAGCCACAGGGAGGAGGGAGCAAGCTTGTTTTCTGCTTCCTTGCAGACTAGGACGCGGAACAATGGCTTCAAACTACAAGAGAGGAGATTCCATCTGAACACGAGGAAGAACTTCCTGACTCTGAGAGACGTTCAGCAGTGGAACTCTCTGCCCCGGAGTGTGGTGGAGGCTCCTTCTTTGGAAGCTTTTAAACAGAGGCTGGATGGCCATCTGTCAGGGGTGATTTTAATGCAACAGTCTTGCTTCTTGGCAGGGGGTTGGACTGGATGGCCCATGAGGTCTCTTCCAATTCTTTGATTCTATGATTCTTACTGAACACCCACTTGATATAATGTTTTGAGATGTAGTCCCCACTTTTGGATTCCCCAAATGTTGAACTTCAGCTCCCAGAAAATAAAACAGCAGTCATTGGCAATGATTAGGGGTCTTGGCAAATTTGGGATAACTGTAGTTGTAGATTAAAACTTGAATACCACTAGAAGTGTGCCATTCGGCCAAAAGGCATACTGCTTTGAGATCCATTTTCAGCTAGTCCCTCATTTTGTTTACTGGGAAGTTCCTTGAATCAGGAGAAGTGTTGCCATTTTCATTTGGCAAAGATTTGGTTCATTGGCTACAATTGGAAATTTTAAAGGTAAGGTCCTCAGTCCTTTTAAGGCCTCAGTTTTAGACCCCATTTACAGTTGCAGACTTACCAAGTTTCAGAACAATCCACCAATCCACTGATTTTAAAGAATTATTTTAATCTTTTACCATAACATTTTTTAAAAATAAGACAAACCACAAGAGTTTTCTGGGAATTGTAGCCACCACTTATATCCATTCTCAGCCAATCAGAGCATGGACACAAACAGGCCTTTTATTGGCTGAGAAACAGGGAGAGAAAAAACTTCAACTCCCATCATGCTCTGAGAGGAACTCAATGCCCTTCCACACAGCCCTATATCCCAGAATATCAAGGTAGAAAATCTCACAGTTTCTGCTTTGAACTGGGTTATCTGAGTCCACACTCAGATAATGTCTGATTTTCTGCCTTGCTATTCTGGGATATAGGGCTGTGTGGAAGAGCCCTCAGAGACTTTTCAATGCCTGCCTCATGCAAGTGCTGCTGGGAAAGCGAATTCCTAACAAGTCCTTCTCTGGAGAGAAACCTAGGGACCTTTTCCACTGTCAGAGAGGGAGAAAAGATTCTGAAGGATCTTCTCCAGGAGCCCCGCGGCAGATCCCTGCCTCAGATATAATGCAGATTTAACTCCATCCTCTCCAGTAGCTGATAAATCTGGCTCTCTTGCCCAGGTTTTTGGTTTATTATTATTATTTGTTTAAAACTTTTATATCCTGATTTTCTCTACCTCCGCAGAGGGACTCAGACCAGCTCACAGCAAAGATTCAATGCTTACACTAAAAATATAAAACATAATACATCAACATTAAATTACCAAATAGATATAGGATAAATTACATAAAAGCCATTTGCCAAGATAAAATCGTGTCCAACTCAGTCCGTATATTCAGTCCATATATTGTGATCAGTAACTTTGGTCGATTGCCAGTCTCAGACATCATTCTGCAAAAGTTTTGTTCAACAACCAGGTTTTCACTAGCTTCCTAAAGGTCAGGAGGGAGGGGGCAGATCTAATTTCATTTGGGAAGGAATTCGATAGCTGAGGGGTCACCACAGAAAAGGCCCTGTCTCTCCTTCCCATCAGACGCACCTGCGAAGGTGGCGGGACCGAGAGCAGGGCCTCTCCAGACGATCTTAACACTCTTGATGGTTCATAGCGGAGAATACGTTCGGACAGGTAAACTGGGCCGGAACCATATAGGGTTTTATAGGCTAAAACCAGCACTTTGAATTGTGCTCGGAAGCTAATTGGCAGCCAGTGGAGCTGGTGCAACAAGAGAGTTGGACGTTCCCTGTACCCCGCCCCTGTTAGTAGCCTGGCTGCCGAGCGTTGGACTAATTGCAGCTTCCGAGCAGTCTTCATAGGCAACCCCACATAGAGAGCGTTGTAGTAATCTATACGGGTTCCCTCCTCCCCTGTTCTGTTTTTGGGGGATTACACATAACAGACCACTGAATATTACAAATCACTTTCAGTCAAACTGATTTGGGCACAAGCCTAAATACCCTGCCTTAAGACCTTATCACATTAGACAGGCAAAGCATCCCATTTTGCTTGGCTTTGTCAGAGAAATGAGGTGTAGTGGGGCTAATCTGTTATCCCACATACCACTCCTTCACAGTTCTAAGATTTTCTTCACCATCACTGCCAAGGTAATAATAATACAGGCTAAATGTCTCTTATCCAGAATTCTGAAGTCTGAAACACTCCAAAATCCAGAATTGTCCATGTGGATATCTGAGGGAGTCCACAAGGCCAGCCACTAAGCTGGCTCATCAACTAGCAGGTGTCCACACTAGGTTGCACCAAGCCACTCCATACGCTGAATGGAGTCTGCACAGCTTTACAGGACCAAACCTGGTTCAACACTGCTGGACTGCCACCCTTATTTTCCCTCTCTTGTCCTCAGCTTAGCAGTGACTACTGGGCACAAAATTGGTGGTACTCATCATTTGTCACATTGACTGAGGCTGGCCAGAGCACCCAAGCAATGGAGGGGACAACAAAATAGAGATCACTCCCTTCTTTCTTCTCCCTTATTTATTTATTTATTTACTTTATTTGTATACCGCTCTTCTCAGCCCTTAGGCGACTCAGAGCGGCTTACAACAATTTAGGTATACACAATACAAAATCATTAAGCATTTAAAAGCAATAGCATCACAAATCATTAAACATCAATATCAATAGATCACTACATCAATATAACAAATCCATCAGCTTTCATCAATAAAATCAGAATCCAAACTAGTTATCCGATATTCCATGTTCCGATAGTCAGTCAATCAATCACACTGCTTAGTCGAATGCCTGTTCAAACAGCCAGGTCTTTACTTTCCTCCGGAATGCCAGCAAGGAGGGGGTTGATCAATAATATCTGCAGGAAGGGCGTTCCACAGCCGAGGGGCCACCACTGAGAAGGCCCTGTCTCTCGTCCCCGCCAGACGTGCTTGTGAAGCCGGCGGGATCGAGAGCAGGGCCTCCCCAGACGATCTTAATGTCCTAACTGGTTCATAGGAGGAGACGCGTTCGGACAGGTAGGTCGGGCCAGAACCGTTTAGGGCTTTAAAAGCTAAAGCCAGCACTTTGAATTGTGCCCGTGCCCGGTAGCAAATTGGCAGCCAGTGGAGATGGCGCAGCAGTGGAGTGGTATGCTCCCTGAGTGCCGCTCCTGTTAATATCCTGGCTGCCGATCGTTGGACCATTTGAAGCTTCCGAGCAGTCTTCAGGGGCAACCCCACATAGAGAGCATTGCAGTAGTCTAAACGGGATGTGACTAGAGCGTGGACTACCGTGGACAAGTCAGGCTTCCTAAGGTATGGGCGCAGGTGGCGCACTAGTTTTAACTGTGCAAATGCTCCCCTGGTCACCGCTGAAACCTGGGGTTCCAGGCTCAGCGATGAGTCCAAGATCACACCCAAGCTACAAACCTGCGTCTTCAGGGGGATTATGACCCCGTCCAACACAGGCTGTAACCCTATACCCTGTTCGGCCTTGTGACTGACCAGGAGTACCTCTGTCTTGTCTGGATTAAATTTCAATTTGTTTGCCCTCATCCAGACCGTCACAGCGGCCAAGCACCGGTTCAGGACCTGAACAGCCTCCTTAGTAGTAGGTGGAAAGTAGTGACAGAGTTGGGCATCATCTTCGTACAGATGACATCGTACCCCGAAACTCCAGATGACCTCCCCCAGCGGCTTCATGTAGATGTTAAACAACATGGGAGACAATATTGAACCCTGAGGAACTCCACAAGACAATGGTTGTGGGGTTGAACAGGTGTCTCCCAGTAACACCTTCTGAGATCGACCTTCTAGGAAGGACCGGAGCCATTGCAGAACAGTGCCTCCAAGGCCCATTCCCGCGAGGCGCCCCAGAAGGATACCGTGGTCAACGGTATTGAAGGCCGCTGAGAGGTCCAGCAGAACTAGCAGGGACACACTCCCCCTGTCTAGCTCCCGGCAAAGATCATCAACTAAGGCGACCAAGACTGTTTCAGTTCCATGTCCTGGCCTAAAGCCAGACTGTGCCAAATCCAGAAAATCCGTGTCGTCCAAGAATACCTGGAGTTGTGAAGCCACTACACATTCCAGGACTTTGCCCAAAAAGGGGAGATTGGAAACTGGCCGATAGTTGACGAATTGAGTGGGGTTCAGTGATGGTTTTTTCATCAGCGGTTTTATTATAGCTTGTTTTAAGATCGCTGGAATGTTGCCTTCCCGAAGGGAGGCATTAAACACCACCTTTACCCACTCGGCCAATCCCCCTCTGGCTTCCTTCAAAAGCCAGGATGGGCAGGGGTCTAGGATGCATGTGGTAGGCCTCATTCCTCCAAGTATCTTGTCCACATCCTCAGGTTTCACCAATTGAAACGAATCCATCAAAGTCGGACAAGCAGATGCTCCAGTTACATCCACAGAGACTGCCGTTAACATGGTGTCCAGGCCAGAGTGAATCAAAGCGACTTTGTCTGCAAAGAACTGAGCAAAGGCTTCACAGCGAGCTGCCGAGTTGTCAGAGCTCCCATCCTGAAAGGTGGGCTGTAAAAGGCCTCTGACAACTCAAAACAGTTCAGCCGGACGGTTCTTTGCAGACGCAATAGTGGCTGCAAAGAAAGATTTCTTTGCGGCCTTTATTGCCGTGGCATATGCCCTTAGAAAGGACACAAACCATGTTCGATTTGGCTCGCTTGGCTCCGAATGCCACACGCTCTCTAGTTCCCTCTTCCTTCGCTTCATCGCTGCCAACTCCTCATTGAACCAAGGAGCTGGTTTAGCTCGGTTACTTGAAAGGGGACGTTCTGGAGCGATCGTGTTTATTGCCCTAGTCATCTCCCCGTTCCAGAGAGTGACCAAGGCATCAACAGGATCACCTACCGAGGTGGCGGGAAATTCCCCAAGAGCCATCAGGAATCCGTCCAGATCCATAAGCCTCCTGGGGCGTACCAACTTAATGGGTCCTCCACCCCGCAGAGGTTAGGGAGTGCAGTGAGTCTAAATCTGACCAGGTAGTGGTCGGTCCATGGCAACGGAGAGATGGTCAACTCCTCAACAACGCCACCGTCCTCCCACCCCGGGCAGAAAACTAAATCCAATGTGTGTCCCGTAGGCCTGGGTAACAACGGAAAAATTTGTTTCTAAAATCGATTCGTTTTTTGGGGGTTTTTGCGTTTTGATATTTAAAAGAATTCTGAAATTTTTCTTTTAAAAAGTTTGATATTTACGAAATTTCGTAAATGTAAAAAAAATTACGAAACATTAATGAAACAAATACGAAACAATAACAAATCGATTCGTTAATGGCGGACGTGACCGCACAATACGCTAAAAAAACCTCCAAATGGGACAGGGGGAACTTCTGAAGCTTCCCTCTCCCTCTGTTGTTGACTGTTGGTATGATATTATAATTTTTTTTCACTAATTAAACAAAAAACAACTATAAAACTTGCCCCAGACATGCGGAAATAATAACAAAACGACCTCAAACCGATAACGAAACAAATACATAACGAATCCGAAGCATTTACGAAACGAATTTAAAAATTCGTTTCATTTTTAAGTTGCTCCAGAATGGTTCGTTATCACTTCGTTAAAAAAAACGAATTTTTAACGAATTACAAATTAACGAAACGAAACCGCCCAGCCCTAGTGTCCCGCACTGTGAGTGGGGCCAGATACCCGTTGGGACAGCCCCATGGTTGCCATGGAAGACATGAAGTCCTGAGGCGCTCCTAGTAGGGTAGCCTTGGCATGTACATTGAAGTCCCCCAGCACAAGGAGCCGTTGGGACTCCAATGCCAAGCTCGAGACCACCCCCGCTAGCTCAGGTAGGGAGATCGTAGTGCAGAGAGGTGGACGGTACACTAACAGAATCCCAATTCTGTCCCAGTCACCCAGTCTCAGATGGAGACATTCAAAGTTGGTTGACTGCAGAATGGGGCCCCTGGTCAGAGGAATGGTTTTTCTATAGACCACCGCAACCCCGCCTCCCTGCCCTCTGGGTCTTGGTTGGTGCTGCACGGAGAACCCTGGTGGACAGAGCTGGGTCAAGTTTACACCTCCTGCTTCGTCCAACCAGGTCTCCGTAATGCACGCCAGATCTGCCCATTCATCCAGGATTAAATCCAGGATTAAATCCTGGATGAAGGTTGTTTTTCCATTGACAGATCTGGTGTTCAACAGCACCACCTTCAATCCGGAGGGACCGCCATCCTGGGTACACCAATTTACCATGTCAGGAGACTGATTTGGAGTTACTAACTGTGACGATGGGTAAGTTTTATTTCTTTGGTTATGTGTAGTTTGGATAGTGGTTTAGGGATGGTAAGTATGGGAGATTATGTTTTGTGGGAGATGGTGGCTGAGTTGCCATAGCAACAGGGGCGGAGCCAACAGCTCTTCAGGAGGCAGCTGTTTTAAAAAGGCAGCTGTTTTAAAAAGCCAGCTGTAAGCCGGTGAGCTACAGGAAGGGACTGATTTCTCTAGTGGGAGAAACAGGGAATTAGTCAGTACGCCAGCGAGCTACTGAGTGAACTGAATCTTTTGGTGGAGATTCAGGGAATGTGTCTGTAGCCAGTGTGCTATAGGGAAAGACTGAATCTCTTGGTGGAGATTCAGGGAATCAATTGGTGACCAAGTGGTTGCAGATAAGGACCCGGTACAGGGGGTTGTTGATTCTGAATTAAGAATCAAGGTTTGGCTGGGTTTAAGCCTGTTGTGCCAGCTGTGAAACTTTATGAAGTGTTTGCCTGAGTTTACTCATGAAACCTTTCCAATGTATCCATCAAGATTTGTGCCTCTTTTGAAGAACAGTTATACATTGTTATACTCCTGTTAAAATAAACCTGTTACTGTTTTCCTCAAGCCTTGCCTGATACAGTTTCTCCTAAGTTGAACAGCCTATAATAGTAAAGTCAAGCCAAGAAAGTAAACGCTACGCTATCAAGTGAATAAAGCCTTCTGTAATTAACAGTCCCTTTATAAAATAGTTCCTAGGCTGATATTGATCGTTGCCCGGCTTCCCTCATAGATTAGGTGGCAGTGGGTGTTTTACCACTCGCACCTTCACATTTGGTGGCATTCGGTGGCATGAATACGGTCTTCTTTACAATTGGTGGCAGCAGTTTAGCGACTCCTTCACACTAACGTTCTACAATCCCTAGGCCGAATTCAAGGTCTCCCTTTCCTGCGTCTCTCCCTCCCCACTACGGTTTCTAGGGGAGCCCCTCGGCTGACGGGCCGCCCCCCCTCCTCCATGTCGCAGTCGGTTTTCCCAGATTCAACCCATAATTCATTACTTGTTGTTAAATCTGCTAGTCTCTCTGCTGATATCTCAACTTGCCATAATCCTCCCCTCCATTCATGTTCCACCCCTGCTCCATTATTTCCAGCCTTCTCCAGCTTACTCCCTCTCTTCTCCCATTCCCAATCGATCAACAATATTGTCAACAGATACCAGGGGATGGGGAGCAGCATGGGTAGTAGATATTAACACAGTATCGCTGGAGTTTCTTAAAGTGCAAGCAGGTAGGAAGCAATAAAGTGCAAGTGATAACAACTTTAACAGCTTACAATAGGTATCAATCAGTGCAGTAGATAACAACTTTAAAGTACTGGGTGTTACAAAAGCTATTAAAGTGCAATGGATTCACTGGCCTTATTGGTATCAAGTGCTAAATAAAGTGCGACATGGAGGGCTTAACTTATAAAGTGCTGATTGGCAAGTCAATAGTTTAAAGTGCTGAAGCTGGCAGGTTAGCAGCACAATTCTCCAATGGCAGTGTAGATATTTCTCTATGATAGCAATGTGGTTTTCTCCTTCAGGTCTCTGATCTTTGCCCCCCTCCCCCTCAACACAGTGAGAAAAAAGGTCAGAACCGAGAAAGGTGTAGAGTCTCGTTTGGGGTTTTGTTGGAAGTGGGGACCATATGGAGAGTCATAGCGGGTGTTGGATATGATGCGCCAACATGGCGGACATGGATCTGATAATCGGATGGTTAGCAGTAATTGTTCTGGAAGGTGGTGGACGCGATGATAGCTCATTGCCAAGATATCTCATCATATAAATGGAAGTATTTCAAACCATTTAAAAATCCCCAAAATTTAAAGCACTTCTGGTCTCAAGCATTTCAGATATCTGATACACATCCTGTAATGAAAGAATAACAATCACTGCCATAATTTTTAGTAGTAGGAAAATGGTCTTAAAACACTGCAATGAATAACAGAATAAACTGGGTTGAAAAGTAACTTGTCAAGCACTGTTAGGTATGTATGTATGTCTATGAGGAATTTACTGTGAAGACATCTGCCCTTGCGCTGTGCTATTCTGCTGCTGAGTATGCATGCCCAGTGTGGAACACATCTCACCACACTAAAGCAGTGGATGTGGCTCTTAATGAGACATGCCGCATTATCACGGGGTGTCTGCGCCCTACACCACTGGAGAAATTACACTGTCTAGCCGGTATTGCACCACCTGATATCCACCAGGAAGTAGCAGCCAATAGTGAAAGGACCAAGGCAGAGACATCTCCAGCTCATCCCCTGTCTGGGTATCAGCCAGCACGTCAACGACTTAAATCTAAAAATAGTTTTCTAAGATCTACAGAGACACTCGCTGGAATCACCTCAGCAAGCGAGAGTCCAAAAGTGGCAGACTCAAACCCAGAACCTCAATCAATGGCTGATACCAAATGAGAGACTCCCCCCTGGGCACACAGAGGACTGGGCGATTTGGAAGGCGCTGAACAGACTGCGCTCTGGCACCACAAGATGCAGAGCCAACCTTCAGAAATGGGGCTACAAAGTGGAATCCTTGACATGCGAGTGTGGAGAAGAGCAAGCCACCGACCATCTGCTGCAATGCAACCTGAGCCCTGCCACATGCACAACGGAGGACCTTCTTGCAGCAACACCAGAAGCACTCCAAGTGGCCAGATACTGGTCAAAGGACATTTAATCAACTACCAAACTCACAAATTTTGTATTTTGTCTGTTTGTTTGCTTTGTTCTGTTAGAAATGTAATATAATTGACTGGTTGCCCTGACACGACAAATAAAATAAATAAAATACTGTGAACGAGACACATTAATCCTTTGGGACATATTTCTGTGAACACTACATTATTGACTATTGTTACACGAAGTAGAGAAAAGCACAGCATCATTTTGTTAGATTTAATGCCCCTCCTTTTTTAAAAAAAGAATGTCGATATGCATGCAATCTATCAACTTCTGCTCCTCCTTTTACAATTCAGTACTCTGTGTTGTTTGAAACAAGAGGAGCTGGGTACAGTTGTTACCAGCCACCTCATTATCTCTGCCATCCCTATATGAAGAAATACAATTCAGGCACAGATGGCAAGTGCTTAAAGGAGCCAAATAGTATTATTAATATATTTAGAACATCATCAGTAGTATAAAAACTTAAATATGTTTGTAAATGCTACAGAAACAATCGTTTGGCATGAATGCTTAAAAAGAGACTGGACAGAATTACTTTGGATGGTTGTCAACCATTCTAGAATATATATTGTCGAAGGGTTTCATGGCTGGAATCACTGGGTTGTTATAGGTTTTTCGGGCTGTATGGCCATGTTCTAGAAAGATTCTCTCCAGGAAAACCTACAACAACCCTTTCTTGAATATTTTTTTAAACTTATTTATTTAAATTATTTCAAACATTTATACCCTGTCCTTCTCAATCCCCAAGGGGGTACTCAGGGCAGCTTACAATCAGCAACAATTTGATGCCAACATATACAGCATAACAATATAACACAAGTTAAACATTAATTAAAACATTAAATTATAAAATATAAATTTAAAACATTATTAAAAATATGGAAACCACATCCAAGTTCAATTCATCACTCAGAGACCCAATCCAAAGCCTGTCCATTATCAATTCAAATGTATCACTGCGATTCCAGTTAAGCCTGCTACCCAAATGCCTGGTCCCAAAACCATGATTTGAGCTTTTTACTAAAGGAAAGGAGAGATGGAGCTGAACTAATTTCACTGGGGAGAGTGTTCCACAAATGGGGGCCACCACCAAGAAGGCCCTGTCTCTTGTCCTCGCCAGTCGCGTTTGCGAGGAGGGCGGGATCGAGAGCAGGGCCTCTCCGGACGATCTTAGATTCCAAGGTGGATAGTAGAGGGAGATATGTTCAGACACGTATGCTGGGCCAGAACTGTATAGGGCTTTATAGGCCAAGACCAGCACTTTGAATTGTGCTCAGAAATGGACTGGCAGCTAGTGGAGCTGACGTAATGGGGGTGGTATGTTCTCTGTATGTCGCTCTGATGAGTAATCTGGCTGCCACCCGTTGGACAAGTTGAAGTTTCTGAGTGCATTGCAGTAATCTATTCGGGATGTAACAAGAGCGTGAACCACTGTGGCCAGATCAGACTTCCCAAGGTACAGGCACAGCTGGCACAATAGTTTTACTGTGCAAAATCTCCCCTGGCCACCCCCAAAGTCTATACGGATTTGATAGGAAAAGAGATGTTATGGAACACAATTAAGGTAATGAAATTCAGAAGCATGGACATTATTAGCTTTGCTTGTAACATAAAACTACACCAGTGTAACTTTGCACATTTTTGTAATACTGCTTCGGGACCGCAGTAAAAACTCATTCATATGCTTAAATGTTACAGTTCACACTGGACTGACTCCAGTACCTTTTCACATTCTAGCTTTAAAAACATAATTGCTCAGTAAAAGATGAGCTGATTGTACAGATCCCTTGTTCATTTAAATGTGGGACATGGATGAGAAGCCAAAAATGCCAAGGGATGTGTGAGACCAAGTCTCACTTCTGATTTATATTGGGAAGGCTTATAGTCATCTCTAAAGCTGGGACCAGGTCTGTGAGATTAGCCACAGGAAATTATCAGTTAAATTAATAAGTAATTGGAGAATGAATGATGGACATAGTAGAATTTTAAAGATGAGATTTCAGAACAAAAGAGTGCCTACCTATTCCTGTATAAATTATTATGTGCTTTCCAGACAGTGTTACAATGTTACCCTTTCCCCTTTCTAATGAAAGCTGGAGTATTACACAGCTAGAAAGAAAAGGAAATTCTCTTCTGCTGGCAATGGGTGAATGATGTTTCCTTCTTGTTGGGGTGGGAGGATATTGCTTAGTTATGCATAAGGGCTGTGCGATTGATAATAAAAATTATTATGATTATTTATTTATTTCTGTATGTCCTGCTTTTCTCCCGGATTGGGACTCAAAGCGGCAAACAACTTATAAAAAGCAAAAAACGTAATATACAATAAAAGTAGTCAGCACCATCATAAACATAGTAATCTCTAATAAAAACTATAAAACTGATATCAACATAATCAGTGACCAACAAAAAAACATAATTAACCACTCAATAGATTTTAAAAACCCATCTGGTATCAATTTATTTCAGCCATTGTCAGTTCCATTGTCAGAGGTTCATTACAGTTCAAACATTGCACAGAATACATCTGGCATTTTCAGTACTATTGTTCTCCTTCAGGGAAGGCCTGCTTCCACAGGAAACTTTTTACTTGATTCTTAAACGATACCAGGTAGGGAACCATTTTAATTTCTTCAGGAAGAGAGTTCCAGAGCCACAGCGCAACCACCAAAAGTACCCTCTTTCTTGTTCCCACCAATCGTACTTAGGACGATCGTGAGACTGAGAGTAAGACCTCTCCTGATGTTATCAGGGCTCATGTAAGTTCATAGGAGAAGATGCAGTCAGTTAAGTAGACTGGACCCAAACCATTTAGGGTTTTAAAGGTTAAAGCCAGCACCTAGAATTGTACCTGGAAACAGACTGATAGCCAGTGCAGTTGTTTTAATAGTGGGGTGGTTCGTTCCCTAAACCAGGTTCTTGTAAGCAATCTGGCTGCTGATACTTGAACCAGGACTAGAGACATTTTGCATCCCAAGTAATCCCATCAAGTATCAGAACAATTGGATCATCCACAGATTTTCAGTAAATTCTTAATGTTTCTAGAAATAAAATCTTATTTAAAAGGAACCCAAAGGTATCCCCACAGAATCCCTGTGAAAGTGGGAAAATAAATAATTTTTATCTAAGAATGAAGGTGGTTCACAGAGTGATGCCAAAAGAGATTCCTTGAGAGGATTTTCCTAGGAATTGGCAGGTCCATTAGCAAAACTATGGCCATTTCTTCTTTTCTCCACTTATGACTTGAGGTGGTACAAGAGTACTATATAATGACATGTGATTTCTGGGATTCCATGTCCACTTCATGACAGACCTTGTAAAACTAGAACTCATAGAAATTCATAGCATTGAGTCATGGCAGTCAAAGTGTGTCATGGTCAAACTAAATGATGGTGGCCCTGCAAGCCTTTGAGAAGAAGAAAGGCACTTGGAAGGTTCTAGTTCCTTCCCTTGCACCCTCCCCTTTCCTCCTCTGGAAAATTGTATCATAGAGAGTTACAACATTTACGCAACTTACGAAAAATACTAGTCTAAAGTTTTGATTTTTAATTTTTTGGCCCTGATCATGCCCACACGTCGGATATCATGTTGGAAGTATGAATATAATGAATTTGTACCGACTTACAATGATTCATGAAACTTTTGCACAGCTCTGTCAAGCATATTTAATTAAGTAGGTAGTAAAAATGCAGGCCTTTGTTTCTACCAGTTCAAGGCAAGGACTCCGAAATCTAAGGTCCTCATATAGACTGGTCTTTTAAAAAAATCTGGACCACATTTTGCTCTGTCTAAACTTTCTATTACAAGGAAGGCATTTACAAGTTTTGCACAAAATAATGCAGATCTCATCAGAAGTACTCCCACACTTGCTCCAATGTAGAAACAAGCCCTACTCCTGCAGATCTTCACCAGGACAAGTTGACTGTTTCTAAGTTTGATACTTCCCATATTTTCCCTTTCTCTCTTGATTTTCGTCATGTGGTATGTCTTTGATAGTTCTCTCAATTTCTAGTAATATCATGGCAGAGCAACTGTGCTAGATTGGGCTTTATATAATGTAGCAAACTGCTGTATTGGTTTCAAAACAATGCTGACTAAAGTCAAGATGACATTTTACACTGTCCCTAATATTGCATCCTAGTTCACAAAATCATATTTTGGAAAATTAGAAGCAGCTATGGCTTGTATGCTTCTTTTTCCTTCACCCACAAACAACTTTTACAACTGGGTTGCAAATCCTCACTTGGCCCTGAAGAACAACTGCTTTAAAAGACGGAAGTGGTAAAGCCCCTATGAACAAATCTCACCTAGAATACTTTATGATAAACACACCTTAGGGTCTCCATATGTCAGAAGAAAAACTTGAAGGCACACAACAAATAATATGCCATGATACTCACTTTCATCATACTTTGTTAGCCCACTTCAAACTGTAGTTTGGAATTAAGAATAAGCTATAGTTTCTCTGACATAAACGTGCAAGCAACCCTTTTGAAATGGGAAAAAATCGTGAGTTGGAAAGAAATCTCCAAACCATCCATTTTATATTTTAGAATGTAGTCAAGATGTTCTACTTTCCACCCTCACAAAGTTGTTGTCCATTGATTTGTTTTGTTTTGTTTGTTTTAATGCCCTAAGAAGAAGATAGCACTGTGTAATCATGGCTGCCAGTCTCCTCCTCTGAGAGATCTCTTTTGATGCTTGTTCAGAGTATGCTGAATGCAAACTCGACCTACTGTTGTCAGTACAGCTTAAGCAGAGTTGCCCGACAAAGGACAGACATTCTTTCTTTTGGCAATGAGATCACAAACACACACACACAAAATTCTCCTCAGCATGAAAGTTCTGAGATAAGGAACTCACAGAGCTTTGTGTATTGTCAGTCCTGCTAGCTCCAATGAAAGGAGTTGGGACCAATGTGATTTTTTTCTCATTAGAGCAAAGAAAAATAGAAAAAGACTGAGAATGCTACATTTGTTATTTAACTAAAAAGAGTATATAAGTGAAGAGGAGATTGTTTTTAAAAAAGAAAAGAAACTAAAGTTTATACTTGTAGTAGCATGTTTCAAGTCATTCCTGACTTATACCAGTCTCATGAGATTTTCTGGGGCTGACAGCATATAACTTGCCCAAGGTTCTCCCAGTAAGTTTCCATGGCTGAACAAGGAATCAATCCCTGGTCTCCAGTCATGTGGCCCATCTACATGTTCCACATATCCCAAAATGAGTCAGAATTTTGCCCAACAGGGAATGCTCTAGAGCTTTCTAAAGCTCTGGAACAACTCCACATTTTGAGGTAAGGACGACCATCCAATGGGGCCAAACCAGCAGGACTGAACTTGTGAATAGTGATCCATTTTCAATAGGGTTTTGTAGGTACACACACTTTGATTTTTGTCAGGAACGCCAAGAGGACTGGATGGGGCAAAGACCTCCTAGCAGGCATAATAGACTGCACTGCTTTTATACCAGAGCTGTGATAATGATTTGAAAATTTCCTTACTTTAAGTTGTCAAGAACCAAGCTGAATATAGGACATCTCTAAGTGGAATCTGAGTGTCCAGAAATCCAAAAGAAGTCCAGATAGTGACACCTTTGCTTTAAATATACATGCATGGGATGATTACAAATGTTATGTAAAATTATCTTCAGGCTGTGTATAAAAAGATATATGAAATAATGAATTCAGTGTTTAGATTTTGTTTCTGTATCCAAGATATATCATCATCATCATCATCATCATGTTAAAAACCAAGTATAGATTGTCGGTGTTGCAATCCCAGGTGACAGCGGGGTTGAAGAGAAACAACTGGAAAAGCTGACACAATATGAGAATTTAAAGATCAAAGACTCTGGCACATGCCAATATAGGTGGTCCCAGTGGTGATCGGCAGTGCCTAAAGACCTTGACCTGCACTTAAACACAATTGGTACTGACAAAATTACTATCGGTCAGCTGCAAAAGGCCACCCTACTCAGATTTGCACACATTATTCGCCAATACATCACACAGTCCTTACTTACTTACTTACTTACTTACTTAGGAGATCCCTTATTGGCCTAGTAGGATAGTCTTCCAGGATCAAAATTCTTGTGAGTCTGTAGGTGGTTGTGGAGCCCTATTCTTGATCTGCATCTTCTTCCGCAGTGAGGGCATTGGTTTCCAGGTGGAAGGCGGTCTCGGTCGGGGTTGGCTTGACACGCCTTCTTCTTGGCACATTTCTCTCTTTCACCTTCCATTCGTGCCTCTTCAAATTCTGCAGCACTGCTGGTCACAGCTGACCTCCAGCTGGAGCGATCAAGGGCCAGGTCTTCCTAGTTCTCAGTGTCTATGCCAGAGTTTTTAAGGTTGGCTTTGAGCCCATCTTAAAATCTCTTTTCCTGTCCACCAACAGGCTTAGCTTCTTGTATGCTTCTGCAAAGGTGTTTAAAGTGGCTTGTAGATCTTCTTCTGAATGCGCACAGACAACGTTGCCATCAGCATATTGGAGTTCTGTAACAGATGTTGTTGTAACCTTGGTTTTGGCTTTCAGTCCACTGAGGTTAAACAGCTTGCTATCAGTAGGATAGATGATTTCCACACTGGTGGAAAGCTTCCCATCAACAACGTGAAGTATCATTGCGATGAAGATGAGAAGCCTATAAATATCCGGGCATATTACAGTTGGACAATATCAAGCATGGGCATGTGAAATATGTGGTCAGCAAAGAATATATCCAAAGAGTCAGAAAGGTTTTAAAGAGCAAATTAAGTGTCAGAAATACGATCAAGGCTATCAACCCCTGGGCCATCCCCGTCATTAGGTACACTGGTGGAATTGTGAACTGGGTGCAAGCAGAGCTGGATGATCTAGACAGAAAAACAAGAAAACTGATGACAATCCAAAACTCATTACACCCATGTAGTGATGTCGGCAGACTTTACATGCCCAAAAAATAAGGAGGCAGAGGGCTCCTGCAAGTGAAGTTGTCAGACATGGTCCTACAAGGGCCAGGAAAATAGTACAGGTCAATGACTGGCTTAGAAAATAGTGTCAGGAGGAATACTTTGCCTTCCTCGACCATGGCCTGCTTTTCCAGGAGGATTGCCTACTGGCAAGGGATGGGGTACATCTCACACAAGTAGGAAAAAACCTTTTTGCTCACAGACTCGCAAATCTCATTAGGCGCACTTTAAACTAGGTCCATCGAGGGAGGGGGACAACAACCTTGCGAACACTACTTTACCCCCAATGTCAGGGAAACGCCAGAAGGCTAAACGGAGGGCTGCACAAACACAACAAGGACCAAGTACCAAAAGAACTATAATCCCAATTAAACAGCTCAGGGGAAGATCTCAGGGGCTCACATGTCTTTACTCTAATGCACAAAGCATGGGAAATAAACAAGACGAACTCCAACTTTTAGCACAACACCACAAATATGATATCATAGGCATCACTGAAACCTGGTGGGATGACTCCAATCGCTGGAATGTAGACATCGAGGGCTATAACCTCTTTCACAGAAACCGAACAAAGGGAAGAGGAGGAGGAGTAGCCTTATATGTCAAAAACTCTTATGCTGCAGAAGAGATGCAAGACAGCAATCCGGCAAACCAGCTTGAAAGCATCTGGATAAGAATCAAGGGAACTGGGACTCAAAAGGATCTCGCTGTAGGTGTCTACTGCAGACCTCCAAGCCAGGAGGAAGAACTAGATGAAGTCTTCTGCCAACAGTTGACCAAACAAGCACAGATAAGAGATGTAGTAGTCATGGGCGATTTCAACTATCCCGATATTTGATGGAAAACAAACTCGGCCAAGAGTACAAGGTCCAACAAATTCCTCACTTGCCTTGCAGACAATTTCATGGTCCAGAAGGTAGAAGAGGCAACAAGGGGGTTGGCTACTCTTGATCTCATCCTAACAAATGCGGAGGACCTAATCGATGCGGTTGAAGTGGTCAGATACTTAGGGGCAAGTGACCATGTGCTCCTGCAATTTGAGGTACAAAGGAGGGCCGAAACTAAGACAAGTCAAACCCACATTTTGGACATTAGAAGACCCGATTTCCAAAAAATGAAGGAAATGCTGAGCAGCATTCTGTGGACACAGATACTAAAAGATAAGAGAATTGCGGATGGATGGGAATTTCTCAAGAGTGAAATACTCAAGACACAATTTCAAACTGTGCCAACAAAGAGAAAAAATACGTCAAGTGCAAAGAAGCCAGAATGGATGTCCAAGGAACTTCTAACTGTGCTAAGACACAAAAGAGACATGCACAAGAAGTGGAAAAAGGGAGAAATAACCAAAGAAGAATTCAAACAAATAGCCAACACCTGTAGGGAAAAGGTCCGTAAGGCTAAAGCACAAAACGAGCTCAGGCTTGCCAGGGACATTAAAAACAATAAAAAGGGCTTCTTTTCTTATGTCAGTAGAAAAAGGAAAAACAAGGAGGTGATAGGGCCTCTTTGAGGAGAGGATGGGGCAATGCTGACAGGGGGTAGGGAAAAGGCAGAACTACTTAATGCCTTCTTTGCCTCAGTCTTCTCACAAAAAGAAGGTCATCTTCAACCTCAGCAAGATGGAGTGGATGAGGGATTAGAGGACATCCAACCCCAAGTTGGGAAACAAGTCATCCAGGAATACCTGGCCACTCTAAATGAATTCAAGTCCCCAGGGCCAGATCAACTACACCCAAGAGTACTGAAGGAACTAGCGGAAGTCATTTCGGAACCATTGGCAATCATCTTTGAGAGTTCTTGGAGAAGGGAGAAGTTCCAGCAGATTGGAGGAGGCCAATGTGGTCCCAATCTTCAAGAAGGGAAAAAAGGATGACCCAAACAATTACCATCCGGTAAGCCTCACGTCGATACCAGGCAAGATTCTGGAAAAGATTGTTAAGGAAGTGGTCTGCAAACACCATCGCTAATAGTCAACATGGATTTATCAAAAACAAGTCATGCCAGACAAATCTGATCTCTTTCTTCGATAGAGTTACAAGCTGGATAGATGCAGGGAATGCCGTGGATGTAGCGTACCTGGATTTCAGTAAGGCCTTCGACAAGGTCCCCCATGACTTTCTGGCAAACAAACTAGTCCAATGTGGGCTAGGCAAAACTACGGTGAGGTGGATCTGTAATTGGTTAAATGGACGAACCCAGAAGGTGCTCACCAATGCTTCCTCTTCATCTTGGAAAGAAGTGACAAGTGGAGTGCCGCAGGCTTCTGTCCTGGGTCCGGTCCTGTTCAACATCTTTATTAATGACTTAGATGAAGGGCTAGAAGGCATGATCATCAAGTTTGCAGACGACACCAAATTGGGAGGGATAGCCAATACTCCAGAGGACAGGAGCAGGATTCAAAACGATCTTGACAGATTAGAGAGATGGGCCGAAACTAACAAAAATGAAGTTCAACAGTGACAAATGCAAGATACTCCACTTTGGCAGGAAAAACGAAATGCAAAGATACAAAATGGGGAACGCCTGGCTCGAGAGCAGTACGTGTGAAAAAGATCTTGGAGTCCTCATGGACAAGAAGTTAAACATGAGCCAACAATGTGATGTGGTGGCAAAAAAAGCCAATGGGATTTTGGCCTTCATCAAGAGGAACATAGTGTCTAGATCTAGGGAATGCTGCCCCTCTATTCCGCTTTGGTTAGACCACACCTGGAATATTGTGTCCAATTCTGGGCACCACAATTCAAGAGAGATATTGACAAGCTGGAATGTGTCCAGAGGAGAGTGACTAAAATGATCAAGGGTCTGGAGAACAAGCCCTATGAGGAGCGGCTTAAGGAGCTGGGCATGTCTAGCCTGAAGAAGAGAAGGCTGAGAGGAGATATGATAGCCATGTATAAATATCTCAGAGGAAGCCACAGGGAAGAGGGAGCAAGCTTGTTTTCTGCTTCCCTGGAGACTAGGACGCGGAACAATTGCTTCAAACTACAGGAGAGGAGATTCCATCTGAACATGAGGAAGAACTTCCTGACTGTGAGAGCCGTTCAGCAGTGCCCCGGAGTGTGGTGGAGGCTCCTTCTTTGGAAGCTTTTAAACAGAGGCTGGATGGCCATCTGTCAGGGGTGATTTGAATGCAACATTCCTGCTTCTTGGCAGAGGGTTGGACTGGATGGGCCATGAGGTCTCTTCCAACTCTTTGATTCTATGATTCTATGAAACAAATGGTAGAAGAAGAGAAACAGGCACTGGCAGATTATGTGAAAGGCAGTCAAGAACCAACATTGAAGGAAGTCAATAATAGTAAACTGCTTAAAGTTCAAAAGACAAAGAGGGAATACCGTAAAAACACAATCCAAAGCAAAAGACAAAACTGGCGAAAGAAGGCTCTCCGTGGACAGTTCCTGGGAAAAAATGAGAGCCAAATTCACAAAGAAAAACATGGCTGTTGCTCACAAATGGAACTTTGAAAAAGGAGATGGAGGGTCTGATTCTGGCAGCCCAAGAACAAGCCATTAGAACAAATGCCATCAAAGCCAGAGTTTGGCAACAGATCCCAAATGTAGACTCTGCAGACAGACTACAAGCAGAGGCACAACACCGTTGCTCAGATGATTCATTGGAACTTGTGCCACAGAATACCATCTGCCTGCAATAAAGAACTGGTGGGATCACAAGCCGGAAAAAGTTACAGAGAATGAACATGTCAAGCTACTCTGGGACTTCCGAATTCAGACTGACAGAGTTTTGGAGCACAATACTCCTGACCTCACAGTCGTGTTAAAAAACAAAGTCGATGTTGCAATCCCAGGTGACAGCAGGATTGAAGAGAAACAACTGGAAAAGCTGACACAATATGAGGATTTAAAGATCGAACTGCAAAGACTGTGGTACACGCCAGTAAAGGTTGTTTAAGTGGTGATTGGGTGCAGTGCCCAAAGACCTTGGCCTGCACTTAAACACAATAGGTGCGGACAAGATTACCACCTGCCATCTGCAGAAGGCCATCTTACTGGAATCTGCACGCATTGTTCGCCGATACATCACACAGTCCTAGACACTTGGGAAATGTCCGACATGTGATCCAATACAACAGCCAGCAGAGTGTCTGCTGCGGACTCTCTTGTGTTTCAAATCATCATCATCATCATTGTTTGTATGCCACTGTATCTCCTCAAAGAGACCCAGGGTCGTTTCCAACATGCAAAACCAACATTTAATTGCCGAAAATGAGCCATATAATTACATCAAGATAAACACATTCAACAATATAACACAATCTAGTTAAGCTTAACAGACGAAATAAACAACAATGGAAAACATAATAAAATACAAAAAAAAACCCCTACTAAAACACACTAAAGGTAAAAAAATATATTTTAAACCCATTTCATTGTAGCTTCTTCAGTAGAGATTCAACAAAACCAATGAACATGCAAATATTTTTAAAATAAAAATGCAGAGCACTTCTGGTTCCAAGAATGTAGGATAAGGGATGCTGAACCTGTACTATAATTCATTGCCGCATGTTGTGGTCTCTAGACCATCTATAGATAAAACACTTTAAAGGATAAATAGCTGCTGTTACTAATGCATCACTCAGAGTAGAACTGAATGTTCTCTGCTACCCCTTTTCTCCATTTCTTTTGGTACAATTTTCCTTTCTTGAACTCAGAAGAATTGCCACATACAGTGATGTGGTCGAAGTAAACACAAGAATTTTGTACATGTTCATTTCAGGTAATGCCTACTCTTGCTATAACAAAAGTTCTAATATATACTTTGAATTCCATTTGATTAAAAGAAGATAATTTCATATGCATAGAAATCTCAACAGGCTCCAAATTGTGTCTTGGGGGGGGGGGGGGAGGGAGGGAGTTAGAGAGAGTTAAAATTACTAAACAGAAATTTTATCATCTGGTAAAGGTTTTATATTTACAATGACAGAGAAAGGGAGAGGATCGGTTCTCAGAACTATTTCAAAAATTCAGCAAAATCCAGAAAGCCAAACACAGTCATTAATTTCAGATCAGTATAAAAGAGTCGATATTGCCTCTTTCATAATGTATCTGCTTCCATTTCCGTATTTATATTAAAGTTTACTTCTCTCTGTGTCTGTATGTGTGTGACAAATGAAAGTTCAAGCTTATGACTCACTGTTGTGGAATAGGTTACTAGATTATTAATATTTTAACATTTTCCTCTAGCAAACATTGTAGCAATCACTGCCAAAATAGGACTTTGTGGAATGAACTGCCACTCATTACAAGCAGTCTAATCATGGAGGCATCCAGTAGCATGATTCTGAAAGTTTTCCTAGTTAAAGCAATAACATTGTCTGTAGTTCAGTATAGGGATGGGAAATCTGTGTCCCTCTCAGGTGTTTTTGGACTGAAATTTCCATCAGCCCTAGCCGGTATATCCAATATAGGATCTACCAATATGGGATCATGGCAGTTGGATTTCAGAAATATTTTTTGGAAAGCCATATAATATTTGCCCATCTCTATTCTAACAGACTTTTATGTGCATAAGAAACGTGATTGAATCATCTCCATGGTTTTAAGATAAATGCAAAAAAAATCTGATTGTTAAATAATGTACTGCTTGTACTTACTATGAAAGAGCCATTAGCTGAGAAAGTTTTATGCAGCATTTCTTCTATGAATTAAAAAAATGTGTTTACCAATTTATACAGAATGAAAGCAAATGTTCTTGCCACATAATTAGGCCTTGTATATCATAAAGAAAGTTCTTCTGACAGTTCTTTCCCCTAATTTAACACAGTTATATTAAAGTGGTAAAAATTATGCATGCTGTCTTTATTATATTGTGCACATACATTGGGAGGGACGGGGACCTTGCATGTTCCGGAAATAATAAATTAACTGAAGGAACGCCCTTCCCGCAGACATTAGATTGGCCCCCTCCCTGCTGGCGTTCAGGAGAAGAGTAAAGACCTGGCTCTTTGAACAGGCATTTAATTAAGCCGTGCAACCAATTGATTGATCTTGGAACTTGGAATAATGGACGAGGAAATTCGGACTATGACTTTACTGATGAGACGTGATGGATTAGTTATATGGATGTATTGATGTCATATTGATGTATTGATGTATTGTTATATTGATGTAGTTGATGTAGTTGCCTTAGTTACTGTTTTAAATGCTAATGTTGTGCACTTTGTATATTGACTTGGTTGTAAACTACACTGAGTCGCCTACGGGCTGAGAGAGTGCGGTATACAAATAAAGTAAATAAATAAATAAATTCATTGGCCATAGATCTAAAATTTTCTACCCTCAAAAAAATTCATTCATTTTTGTTCTGTGCATAAAAGTAATTTTCTCATAGGGAAAATATTGCTTAAATACTATTATGTACTTGCAGGCAATTCTGGGAACTCCTAGAAAGAGAGTTATGATTAGGAAGAGTTTACAAAAGAGAATTCCATGACTGATTTCTTTTTTAAAAAAATTAAAGGTGAAATTCAGACTTCTTGAATTTCTTTCCAATTACATTTGAAGAAACATGTTGGATATTGTATTGTCGAAGGCTTTCATGGCCGGAATCACTCAGTTCTTGTGGGTTTTTTCGGGCTATATGGCCATGTTCTAGAGGCATTTCTCCTGACGTTTCGCCTGCATCTATGGCAAGCTTCCTCAGAGGTGAGGTCTGCTGGAGCTGGGAAAAAAGGGGTTTATATATCTGTGGAATGACCAGGGTGAGACAAAGAGCTTTTGTAAGAAGAGTTTGCTCCAGGCACAGTCAGCCCATTGTATGCTAATCAAGGTGGTCAATTGAAAAGATTCACACCTAGCCCAACTTACAAAAGCCCTTTGTCTCACCCTGGTCATTCCACAGATATATAAACCCCTTTTTTTTCCCAGCTCCAGCAGACCTCATCTCTGAGGAAGCTTGCCATTGATGCAGGCAAAACGTCAGAAGAAATGCCTCTAGAACATGGCCATATAGCCCGAAAAAACCCACAAGAACTGAATGTTGGATATTTTCAACAAAACAATGCTGGCAAAATAAGAGTTTGTTTGTATAACTTGCTTTTTAGATAAATATATGAAGTAAAAAAAAAACATGATTTCATTTCATATTTGACTGTGCTGCAATTATCAGGCAATTGAAGAATAAAGGAAAGCAGTGTTTTTTTCCAAGAGCACAAAAGAGTCTTGGATCAGCTTCATAGTGACCAAATGACACACAGAACTGATCTGGAGTAACATGGGTAACTGGTTGGTCATTTCCTGCAGTGACATCAGCCAGATGATCAGGGAAGGGAAGGAAGAGAAAGGACAACTCCTGCTCTCTCTCCACTCCCCACCACTGCAGGCAACAGTAGACTGGCAGAACCCATGTTGCACCCAGAGCTCATTGCAACATTAAAAATGGGAGGGAATGGTAAAGGGTGGCTATCCAACACAGTCAAACCAAGTTTGGTGTCACTGGGCAATTTGAATTTTATTATTACAATCACAGACCAAGAGTATAAAACTTTAAAACTTTACAACATTAAAAAGTAAGAGTTTTAAGACCAAAATTTTACAACATTGAAAGCAGAAAGCCCACGAGTAATAAAATGTGTAAGTTGAGACTTTATCTGCCAAATTCATCCATGAACTGTTCTCTAATTTTTATAGCTGCCACACAAAACGTAGTCACTCTACAAGTGATCGATGGGTTCCTATCCTCTATAAGATGTTTAAAATAATATTCTTCATAATATTCGTAGGCAGTCCACCTAAGCCTTAAACCAGGGGCCCTCAAACTTTTAAAGCGAAGGGCCGATTCACTGTCCCTCAGACTTTTGGGGGGCTGGACTATATTTTGAAAAAAACATGGATAAATTCCTATGCACACTGCAGATATATTAATTGTACTGCAAAAAACATGAAAGAACAATACAGCATTTAAAATGATGAACAATCTTAACCAAAATAAACTTACCAGTATTTCAATGGGGATGGTGGGCCTGTTTTTGGCTAATAAGATAATCAAGTTAATTCAGGTTGTTGTTGTTGTTGTTGTTGTTGTTGTTGTGTGACTTGAAGTTGTTTTAGACTTAAGGTGACCCTAAGTCTAAAGTTTAAACCACGGGCCGAGTAAATGATCTTGGAGGGCCGCAAACCTTAGTTTGAGAACTCCTACCCTAAACTTTTCCCTTTTTTGATACCAATTTGCTGAGAATTATTATCTGCTTATCAATTTAGGGGGGCTCTTTTTAATTGTGGAGTAGTGCTGATAATGTAGTTTGTTTCATGGTAATGGTTCGGTTCTCCTCATTTCCTATTGATTTGCCAAGTTCTTGGCTTGGGAAAACACTGCCTATGGTTTTGTCATCTGTTGAAAACAGCTTTATAGGTGCTAGAATATGATTGTTTTGGTGAGATGCACTCCAGCCTTTTCCAAGCTTGCCACATTTTGCCAAATCTCTAGAATTTAACCATTGTTTTGTTTGTGGGTTTAAGAAATTGCCAGCATTCATGTTTCCTTGAAGTTCCATTCCACCGTGCAAGATTGCATTCTCTCCTCTGTGGTGGCATTAAAGGCTTTTTGCACATGTGGGAAACACTGCTAGTTTTATTGTTTCTCATGCTCTGGGATAATAATTTGTTAACAGTAAGAAATAATTTGTGCTTTGCATATATGCAGCATTGTTTTAGCTCTCCTCTGTTTTTTAAGAATTTACTTACTCTTGGTTGTTTGAGAACTGCATATGTTCTCAATGTGACTGCATATGACTAAAGAGGCACTCTACACATGATCAGAAGAGTATCAGAAGACCTCACAACCTCTGAGATTGCTTGCCATAGATGCAGTCAAAATGTCAGGAGAGCATGCTTCTAGAACATGGCCTTATAGCCCAAAAACCTACAACAACCAAGTATCAGAAGAAATGGGAACAATGAAAAGAAATTGGACTTCATACTAAACAAAACACAATACATTCTTGAATAGTTGTATTTTGTGCAGCCAATTTATACATCATTTGGTCATTTCCATTGCAGTATGAAAAACATTTTACTCTAAGTTAGAAAGGTGTAGTTTGTTTGCTTTGGTCTTCAGGGTGACTCTGTAACTTTCTCATTCCAATCTTCTCAACAGCTTCAAGGGTTAATGTTTTTTTTGAACTCAGAAATATGTTCAATTCAGTTTCTGTATGTATTTTATCAAACAAATGTACTTACAATCACTGCTTTAGAGAGATAGTCACAACATTTCCATAAATCACTGCTTTCTACTGTTGGAAAACCTGGATATGGAGTTGTGATTTCTGTTACTTTGAAAACATGAAGGCTGTAAACTTACAGTATTTGTCAAAAATGTGAGAAATCACGCTGGATTTCTCTGGCAGAGTAATCAAGCTGGCAAGGAAGCTTAACAATGGCCTATTCCATGCCCACCAATTAACATATCAGTTGTGGCATAGGAAAGAAACAAGCATTATCTTCTTTGTAAAAATATATAAAAGTAACATTATTGACAAATTAATCATTCACAATGAAAGCCAGGATATAATGGAAGAGAGGAGGAAAGAAAGATAGAATATTTGCACATTAGAGTAATGCAGAAAAGAAATGCATTGGATACACAAAACCAAGGAAACAAGAAATCTGCAAATATTAAACTTGTACTTACTGCTAGCAAAGATTGCTAACACTAACAATGCTATATTTCTAGAAGAAGCTTGGAGGCAATGGGCTGAATGACTGCTAACAAAATGAGGTTTTAGCACTGAAAAATTGGTCAGGTGGATATGGATTTTAGATAGGATATGTTGTAAGCTGACAGCAAAATCAGATTTCTAGTTTAAGATAACACTTGAATATGGTTTTGTATTTGGATAGCTAGATAAAAGAGATAGACTTCCTTCGTTGTTGAATAGGTCACACTTCTGTACCAATTGGTTTATTCACATTTATTTTTATTGATTTTAAAAGAAACAGTACAAAGAAAAAAACAAAACATGAAGATATACATGTATTGAGCTTTTTCTGTGATGATGTCTTCTTTTGGACAGTTCTTACTTATCATGTGTTTACAAACCAAAGCCTCTGTTGTCTGGATATCCTATATAATAAAATCCTCTATCTTCGTGTCTTGCAGTTTACTTCTCCTGAACTTTAATTCAGATCTCCTTTGTTATTTATCTTGTTTGAAGACTTTTATTGCAGATTATATATTTTTCTGCAATAATAATCAAAAATAAAGTTATTACTATTTCAAATACCATTCTTCTTTAATTCTCAATATGAGAAAAGGCCTAAAGATCCCAGAAAGATGATCAGGCTAGAGGATGACCAAGCCATGTAACATCTTTTAACCCTGACCAGCATAGCCAGTGATGAGACATTAGGGGAGCTGTAAGCCAAAACATCTGTATAGTCATGGTTACTTACCTCTGGTTTCATGGTATACATGTCCACAGCCTCCATCTACGGATTACTTTTCAAATTGAATTCATATTTTCAAAGCAGTCTTTTAGTTTCAAGATGTACCTGGTTAACAGAAATTTCACAAATATTTATATTAAGAATTCATTTATTTTTGCTAGTCCGTGGGATCATTGTTTGTATGATTCATTACAGCTCTTGTCTATATCTCCATTGTGTGTATCTACTAATTGTAATACACATATTTGTTATTTATTGTATTTCTTTGTCAAAGAAACTGGATATGCATTGTTGATTTCCTTGATTTGTTAGTAAAGTATAAGGTTCAGCAACTGAAATGATAACCTTGATTTTGCATATTAAATAATATGATTCCAATTGCTTTAGTTTAACAAAAATCTAATTCACTCTTGAATCTGACTTGTTCTCAATTGTATAGAAAGGGGGGGATATTAATTCATGGTAAATATTTCCTCTAATGAAGCTTTTTCATTATTATTTAAGAGACAAACTAGGGGTGCCATTTGCTCAGATCATTAAAAATAAAAGCATAATTGGATTGGATCAGAGCATGGCATGGGAATTGCACGAGTCTACAATGCATTTTCCTCACTGCTATTTTAAAAACTGCATTTTAAGAAAGACATTGTTAAGATTAACAATAGTTTGGGACTCTGTTGATACACTAAACTGGGGCTAATCACAACTACATAGTGGAGGAAAAAGTGAGAAACATACTAAAATGCTTTAAATGCTGTCGCTGTAGGAACTCATGTGTGATGCTGGGGGAGAACACAGATACCATGGAATGCCCAAATGACCAATGTATGGGCTCTAGAGCTAATCCGGTCTGAACTTTCCCTAGAGGCAATCTTACTTTAAACATATTAGGAGATTACATCCCTTATTAAGAGATGAACCAGTTTGAATATTCCTTATCCAAAATTCTTGGGACCAGAAGTTTTTAGGATTTTGGATTTACCAGATTTAGAATACCTACATTTGCATGTATGTACATAATGATATATACTTGGACACAAGACCAAAATCTAAACATAACATTCATTTATTTTTCATAATATCTTATACATATAGGGTCCATCTACATATGCCAGTAATGACAATTCTAATCTTCTCTAGGATACTATGGATCAGCACCTCCAAAATCCAAATAGCCAACTGCTGAGCTCGGGGGCTGGTGGATGTCCATACTGCATGGCACTGAGCCAACAAAGAGTCTTGATGGTGTCCACATGGTCCAGTGATGCTGGAACCATTTAGTGCCACTGGACCAGCACCTTTACCCCTGTTAATTTGGGAATAGTGGTGACCACTGGACATGAAAATGGTGATGGTTTGTGTAAACAACTATGATCACTTCCAAATAGGAAGCAACTCATCTTTATACCACCACAAAGTGTGAGTGAGCTCTGAAGCATTACCGCACCATTTCTAAACATGGGGGCAAGACCACATTAAGCGGACGTTGCCTGCATTTAAGGCAAATGGACACCATGTTTTGTGTGCATATCATGGAGTCCATCCACCTTTGCATCAACTCATTTGACCTGTGTAGATGAGTTGAAAGGCATTTTGCTTAGATAATAATATTCAAGAAAAGAACACAACTAAGGTTTCATGTTTCAGCCACTTAAATGATCACATTAATATCCAATACACCATCTGCACACTGTCGAATATAAAATATATTATGCTTTCTCTGTTTAGGATATTAATGTCATTGTCCATAACAATACCCTCCATACATCCTGCATAATTATCTGTTGAATAAGTTGAAATACATGCAGACACTTCTGAAATTTTAGGTCACCAGGGCACAACTGAAAGGAACACTGAGTCCTAAAACTGCAAACCATGTAAATTCCAATTATAAACTCCAGTAGGAAACTCCGAGTTTCATCCATAGAGAGGAAATCTCTTTCTCTCTCTCTCCCTCCCCCCCCCTCTATATATATATGTGTGTGTGACATATTATGATATATTTTGTGCCTGCAGTAAAGTTATCAGTTGAACTTCCAGAAAGCATAGGCATCACTATCTCAAGCACCTATGTGTACATTTTTTTTATTTTGAAGGATTTTGGAATTCAGAATAAAGGATGCTTATCTTGTAGTGGTTTCTGTTGAAGGCAGTAGAAAAAGAGAAAAACTATATTACAAGTGGATTGACTCAATAAAATATGCCATATTCCTAAATTTGTAGGACCTGAAAAGAGTTGATGATGTCAGACTGTCCTGGAGGTCTCTCACATACAAGGATTACTATAAATTGAAGTGGACTTGATGGCAATTAAGCAGGAAGTCTAATGTACCTTTCATAAAAATAACAGAAAGTTTTATTCATTTGTTTATTTTTGTAAGTTTTCATTTGCCTTAGAACAAATATTTGATTTCACATTTCTTATAGTTTTACATTTGTTCATAAGCTTGGAAGTTTATGCTTTAAAGTTTTGACACCTGACAATTTTTATGCATGATAAGAAAGCAAAAATAAAAACATCTAAATGTAGAAATCCCAGCACTGTACATATGTGATGTTGCTGATTTGTTTAGATGTGCTTGTAGGCAGATCACTACTACAGCATACTGAAGAACTGGGTAAGTATGGGGAAATGCCACACACAATTTCTGCAGGCACTTTGCAGACATCTGTGATGCATGTTGAAATGTTAGGTTGCAAATGCTTTGATCTGGAAAACCTGGGCAAGTGTAAACAAATTGTCATGCCCATTATTTGTGAGAGTGAGATATTTAAGTGTCTTTTTATCCATTGTGGCTTTTTATAGCACATTTTGAAGTTGCATCTTCTCCAAGTGCATCGGTTCATCAAAGCAGTACAATGGAACACTCCTGTGGTAGCCTCTGAGTGTTAACACTTCTTCTGGGTTTGTGTGTGTGTGTGTGTGAAGATGAGCCACAAAGCAGAGAGGGCCAGACAGGCTGACAGGATCTAAATCAAAAGAGTGCCATTGGTTTAACTGACCCATGCCAAATTACACCTGATGCCAATCTGGCTCAGAAAATCTATATCTCATACAAATTTAATGTGATGCTGCTTTATTTTTAACTGTCAATGACAGTGAGGTCAAGTTTACCCATGCAGTTCCCCCGCTGCTCTCTTACAGCTGACTGATACTGTGGCAAATCAAATTAAGATACTTCTACAACACAATGAGGGTGACTATATAAAAATGCAAACTTGGGATTGTAAGGCAGTCACATTTGAAGTGAGTCAAAGTGATATGTTACTCCCAGGTCCTGCTAATGTGCTTGAAAACATTGGTGTGCAGATGCAAGAATGATCACTAACAAAGTGATCTCTAAAGTACCACACTCCTTTTTATCTATGTGCATTCCTTTTCAGAGATTCTTACACAGAAGTCCAATGTCTTTTTTAACATGGAGACTAACAATTGAGTTTGATGAATCATGCATGTGTACATTGAAATAAGGGTTATTGTTACCATCTAACAACCCATTGGCCTGCCTTGAACAAACCTCTAATTTCTGCCATCACTCTCAGGCTTCTCTGACTTTCTCCCATTTCATCATTCATGTGATATGGATAGAAAAGGGAAACAAAGCCCCATTATTTGTGGAGTAATCTGAATATACTTGTGAGAGACTTTTGTCAGGAGGCTGAGAAGTTACTCCTGGTTTTGAAACACTTTTCATTCAGCTCTAGGATAGTCCAATGGGCAGAATTGTAGTAAAACTCTATTCCTTCACTTTAAAGGGACCATGGGTCATTTTGAATATAATGGGGGTTTGTAAAACTAAAATTTGAAATAAAGAAGTTTTGAACCACAAAAATGACCTTTAGAGCATCAATGGATTGCAGTTTACCCAACACTATAATTGATTTGCATAGGCCCAAAATAATAGCACATTGGAACTTCTGACTCACCTCACCTCCAGAGAGACCAAGAGGCTGATTTTACTGCTGGAATCAACTGAATAGCCCTGCTGAATTCTCACAATTGCTAAATGTTTAGTTCTTGATGTCTAGCAAACACACACTATTTCTTTAAATATAGTAAATAGGATTCCATATGCTATAACTGCCCAGTTTGGCAGAGGATGCAGCCTAAGACCTAGGGCACATCGACATTGACCTGTTATCATAAAGTGGGGGGGCGGGTGGACTTTGTAGTATAGTGATGCACATTTGATTAATACAAATTTGGAAGTCAGACATGTAGGGAAATAAATGTGAAAGCTCATTGTTTCAGTTAGAGTAAAGCTATGGAATCAATGAGAACTTAATAAGTCAATTGTATAAATAAATACATCACTGTTAGAAGTCGCCGTTGAATTTAGATTAACTATTTGTTATGAAACTTCAAGCAAAAGCCTTGGTGAGTTGCAGTAGTGGTTCAGTTAAAGAAGGGATATGGATCTAAGGACCTCATCATATTGCTCAAAATAAGCATCATAGAGCTTTCTCCAGGGATGGAGCCCCACAGCAGCCATCAGACAATGTTGCCTATGGCTCCACCAGAGTAAAACTGTTGTCAGATGCTTTACTGCAACACAGGAAACTTCCAGTGTTATGCTGGCTCCAATGGAGCTAGCATGCTTCTTCCCTATTTGGACAACACTTCCCTGTATGATGAGGAAAGTGTTGTCACACCTGCCATTTTGCCATGCCTGCTGCTGAAATGGAATAGTGCAGGTGGGGGGGGGGTGTGCTCCTCCATGTGATAAGGTAGCTTGACCTATTCCCACGACAGAATTATACCACTCTTATTCCACTTTAACTGTAATAGTTCCATTTAATGGAAACCTGGAATTTTCATTTTAGAGAAAGGCATTTAGAATTCTCATTTAGATCTCCTCTAGTGGCTTTAACCAAACTACAAGTTCAGGATTTTGTAGTATAGAACTATGGTAGTTATAATTCTTTAGTGTATGTAAGTGTATGCATAATTACTTGTGGAAAGAATTAATTAACAAGCCACTCATATTCTCTGCATTGTTGCTGTTGTGTGCCTTCCAGTCATTTCTGAATTATGGCAACATTAAGGTAACTCTATCACAGTGGTTTCTTTGCGAAAATGTATTGGAGTAGGATGTTGACTTTGCCTTTCTCTGGGGCTAAGTGATTGTGATTTGCCCAAGGTCACCCAATAGGTTTCAATGGCTCAATGGGGATTCAAACTGTAGTCTGTACAGTCAGTCATTGTCCAATTCTCAAATCCGGCTCTTCCTTAATATTACCCTATCTTAGTGTGTGTGTGTGTGTGTGTGTGTGTGTGTGTGTGTGTGTGTGTGTGTATATATATATATATATATATATATATATATATATATATATATTGTGCATATTTACTTGGTGGCCTTATAGGGCAGGCATGGGCAAACTCCCCCCCCCCAGGTGTTTTGGACTTCAATTCCCACAATCTCTAACATATAGAATAAAGAATAAAGATGTTAATAATTTATGGTGTAATGCAGAATTGCATTCCTATTGGGTTATTTTGAAGATAAACATGATTTATAGTACAGTATGAAATAGTAGATCATAAGAAAAAAACTTTTAAAAGGTGAAGAGAGGATCAGTCATTCTTTCATTGACATTTTATTGAATACAATGGTAGAAAGGTAAACAAGTTAATAACTATTTTCCAAAAACTGTGTGTGTTCAGAACCCAAAGTATCGTTCATCTTGTTATTCCAGGTGTTTTATTTTGGGCCTGTATAAGTGTTTTTCTTTTGTTGTGCTTTTTCGAAAGGACTGTTGCATAGACTGAACAAAGATGTGATTGGTATCAAAGGCTTAAAATTCAGATTAACCACTTTTTGGCACATCATCCTTTTTTCAATTTGAACTTGGATTCTACTCTGTGCCTAGACCACTAATGAGAAAATCCATGCTTATGAATTCAGTACAGAATGGAAGATTTTTTTCCCTTTTGCATAATGTCTGCTTTGAAGTCAGGCAGTCCAAGAAAATGATTGATCTCACACAAGTTCATAACTTTTTCAAAGTACTGCCGATATCATTAAATTTTAATTAACCCTTTGAGCTCCTTCTATGATGTAAAGATGAGGGAACATCAAAGGCGTGTGTGTTAGAGCAGCAGTGGAATCTTTTGAGCTGGCTTAGCCTTATTGAAGATATCTAAGCCTCAAAATATTCTTGCTCTGTAGTCAGCGCATTTCTAGTTACTGTCTTGGCTCTGTTCTCCTACCCTCTCAGCTAGATCTGTTTATATACTCTAGTAACGAACACTCCTTAAACCATGTTCTTCCCCTACCTTTAAAATAATCAATTAATAATTAAATATCTGTCTTTTCTCTCTGTGATTTTATTCCTGTGTACATCAGAACATCAAATGTTGTTCTTCAGGGAAGCGACGTGATCTTTTGAACATTTAATTTGCAATTAAACAAGAATGTTGCTATGTGAATTCATCAAAAGCCTACAGAATAGAACTTATATGATTGGTTTCATGCATATCCCTTCTCAACCAATCTACAAAATTCTTAAGCTGTATAGTAAGACAGAAGTTTATTTTTATTTTTTTTAAATGAATGTGTGATATACATAATATTGTAATCTGCAATACAAATAGTATCATTGCAAAGCATGCTAGAAAAATTCCTTCAAAGTATGGTGAATACTAGGCCTGGGTAACAACGGAAAAATTTGTTTCTAAAATCAATTCGTTTTTTGGGGGTTTTTTTGCGTTTTGATATTTAAAAGAATTCCGAATTTTTTTTAAAAAAAAGTTCGATATTTACGAAATTTTGTAAATGGTAAAAAAATTACGAAACATTAACGAAACAAATACGAAATAATAACGAATCGATTCGTTAATGGCGGACGCGACCGCGCAATACGCTAAAAAAACCTCCAAATGGGACAGGGGGAACTTCTGAAGCTTCCCTCTCCCTCTGTTGTTGACTGTTGGTGTGATATTATATTTTTTTTCACTAATTAAACAAAAAACAACTATAAAACTTGCCCCAGACATGCGGAAATAATAACGAAACGACCTCAAACCAATAACGAAACGAATACATAACGAAATACGAAGCATTTACGAAACGAATTGAAAAATTCGTTTCGTTTTAAGCTGCTCCAGAATGGTTCGTTATCGCTTTGTTAACAAAAAATAACGAATTTTTAACGAATTACGAATTAACGAAACGAAACCGCCCAGCCCTAGTGAATACATTGAAAGGGTTATTTTCGGCAATAATCCTGCTCATATTTATTGGTAAGACCCATTGACTTCAGTGGGATTGACTTCTGAATAGATGCAACTAAGTTTATGATGCAATCCTTAATGCTTCTTCTTGATTTCCTGGTTTGTAGAGGATTGTTGCTTCATCAGCCTCCATTTGATGTAGTCATTAACTCAAGCCACATTAAATAGTGGTTTATTTTTCCTTTGAATTGATGAATTGGTAGCACCATCCATTTGGAAAATCAGTGGATGGAGCTTTTGTCTGTATAAGAAGTAAGAGCTAGTGCATTCAAGGTGATAGGTACAAGTGTGTCTGCCCCACCACATTAATGCAAGCTTGATATATTGTTGAAGGCTTTCATGGCTGGAATCACTGGGTTGTTGTAGGTTTTTTTGGGCGGTATGGCCATGTTATAGAGACATTCTCCGTGACATTTTGCCTGCATCTATGGCCTGCCATAGGTGGCCAGTTGAAACATTCACACCTAGCCCCAACAGACAAGAGTTCTTTCTCCCACCCTGGACATTCCACATATTTATAAACTCAATTTTCCTAGTTTCAACAGACCTCACAACCTCTGAGGATGGTTGCCATAGATGCAGGTGAAATGTGAGGAGAGAATGCCTCTAGAACAGTGGTTCTCAACCTGGAGTCCCCAGACGTTTTTGGCCTTCAACTCCCAGAAATCCTAACAGCTGGCAAACTGGCTGAGATTTCTGAGAGTTGTAGGCCAAAAATATCTGGGGACCCCAGGTGGAGAACCATTGCTCTAGAACATGGCCATATAACTCGAAAAAACCTACAACAACCCTATGCAAGCTTAGCTTAACTGTGATTAGTTTGCTTCCTGATACTTATATTGGGACTAGTAATAATAATAATAATAATAATAATAATAATAATAATAATACAACTTTATTTGTACCCGCTACCATCTCCCCAAGGGACTCAGTGAGGCTTACATGAGGCCAAGCCCACAATACATCAATAAACAAAACATCAATAAAAGCAATAAAAAAACAATCAGCACAATTCATATAAATCACATAAACAAAAAATAAACAATGAACAATCAATAGTGACACACAAGCATTTAAAACCAATGGCCGGGCCAAATGTAATAGATTAAAATTAAAAAATAATGCTGGACGTGAACAAGGTAGGATATAATTGAGATAGGATTTTCAGAGAGAAATGAGGGAACGCAGTCAGTCCTAAACCAATGGTAAAGTGCATTTTGAGGGCATATTGCTGAGAGTTTTCTTTATTCTGGGAAGGCACACTGGAACAACCACGTTTTCAGGCTCCTCCTAAAGACTGCCAAAGTTGGGGCATGTCTGATGTCCCTGGGAAGTGAGTTCCACTTGGATACACTGGATACCTATTTGGTGGTCTGAGTGTAGACTCTGTGATCATTCATTATAATTCATACAGCAGAATAGTTAGCATACAGCATCACCCAGCAGAATAATTTAAAGTTGCAATGGCAAGGAAAATGATTGAGCAATTTTTAAAAAAATTCAATAAAATGACAAAAGTGTCAGTGGAATATGGATTAGTCAAACCATTTTCTCTGTCTGTCAGCGTTAAATCTGTCCCAGGGTTACAGATGGGATACATTTAGAGGACAGCATCAAATTTACTGTGTGACGCATGGATGAAAATAAAGTTGTGACATCTGGCAAAGATGGTGAAAACAGACATACGGAAAATAAGCTTTCATAAAGAATTCTCTTACAATAGACAGTTCCCCATTGCTAATATAATGAGTGTCCAAAGATTCTGTATTTGTAGTGTAATTGGATTTTATTGAAAATTTGAAATAACAACAACAACAACAACAACAACAACAACAACAACAACATTTATTATCCTCCTCTCCTTGTGGTTCAAGGTGGGGTACAACACCATTAAAACAAAGAGAGGAAACACTATTAAAAACAGGATACACAGAGTTAGAATGCAGGCTAAAATTAACTGATAAATGCAGATGAAAATTCACAAACTTAAATTGACTGGATATTTTCAATTATCTCTTAAATTCCAACAGCTGATTTAACTGTTGGAGCTTTTCTGGCAGGTCATTCCACAGTCTTGGGGTCAGTGAAAAGTTCCTCTGGGTATCAGTTGCCAGTTGAGTTTTGTTGGCTGGTGTAGATGTCCCCTAGAGGACCTATGTGTCCAGGGGGGATTGCCAATGAGTTTTTGGGTAGAATACACAGCATTCTGACCTTTAAAGTCCTACATGGTTTGGGTACAGATTATCTACAGGACTACCCTCTACCATATAATCCACCCTGGGCACTGAGATCCTCTGGGATAGACTTACTTCAGCTGGAACCTGACAGGCAACCATCAGTCAGAGGACCTTTTCATCAGCTTTCCCTTAGAATGCAGAATGACCTGCCAGAAGAGCTCATACAGCTAAATGAGCTGCTAAAATTTAAGACACAATTAAAGACTGTCCCATTCAGCAGGCCTACCAGATCAATTTTAAATTATTAATTCTATCTTTATATTTTATTAGTATTGTCATTTTAATCTTTTTTTCTGTGTATTTTAGCATATGCATTTAAGTGTTATTTTATTGTTTATTTTAACTATATTGAGCTCCCTTTAAAGCCATGAGAAAGGTAATAATAATAATAATAATAATAATAATAATAATAATAATTCCTACCATGCATGTTTAGGACCTTTAGGACCTTTTTATCTCACTGAATAAAAAGGTTTTCACTAATTGGTTTTCTTCTTCTACATTATTTAACATGCCTCTTTCTGTCAGTGACTGTTTCTCTATGCCTATTGTATGGAACTGGAAATGCTGTGAGCTGATGCAACATCATGTAGTATACTGTATGCTGCTGAATAGCTTGAAATGGTGATGAGAATTGAGATGTAACTCTTAAGTAAGTTTCCCCTTCTAGTTAGCAATTTCAGTAATTTTCTAGCTATGAGAAAGTCTTCAAAAACCATAGTTTTTAAAGACAATTAGAAATTCAAAATTTATCCTGTAAAAATGCATGCTAGGACCTAGCATTTTCTATACAGGAAATAGTATTGTTTTGCATACAAAACAATATTTCAAAATAGGAATATTAATATTAAAAAGGGACTGTTTCTATTCAGAAAATGTTATAATTGAAGATTTATTCTGTAAAAGATTAACTTGGCTGATTTGCATAGAAAATAGAGGTTTTTCCTACAGAAAACTGCATTTCTTGTACAGGAATCAATATTTTTGCATTGATAAATTATTTTCCACCAGAGGATATTGTATCATTAAGAAAGAATACTATTTTAGCACAAAACAACTGCATGTGAATTTTGCACAGAATAAATCCCAGATTACTAAAATTCCCATCAGTCAAACCTTCTTATCACAGTTTTTCAACACACAAAAACATGCTTTTCTGTTTTTAATATTATTTCCATCTTTCTATAATTTTAAACTTGGAAATACTTTAAATCATGTATTATTTGATACTACAAAAGTAAGTAATGCTACTATGAGCAAAGCCATGGAACTTTGGTTGCTTATATTTGCTAGCTATTAAACATATGCTCTTCCTTTGCCCATGTTTCAAGATATATCAACATGTTAAGCTCCAAGGCTGCAGTTAGGAAAAATATAATGGACTCCGGGAGCCAGCATATAGATTACATGGTGAGAGCAGCAGAACATAGTTTGACTGTTTTAAATGTAAGCAACCATATTTTAATTGTCAAAGCAACACTGTTTCAAACTGAGACCATGTAAACTGGAGAGATCAGAGTCTACTGGACAGGCAAGAATCAGTAAGAAGAATAAATAAATAAGGAAGAATGTAAACGTATGCAAAGTTGTCCAACTGATCAGAGCATTCATACACACATACACAACTTCTTCACATTTTCAACAATTTTCATTTTGTAGTCAATGCTTTATGCAGAAGGCTCCAGGGATCTCATGGACTCTGGTAGCTTGAGTATAGATTATATGGTGAGAGCAGCAGAGCATATCTTGGCTGCCTTAAGTGTGGCCATATTATAATTGTCAAAGCAGTGCTGTTTCAAAGTGATACCATGAAAATTGGAGAGATCTGAATCTACTGGACAGGCAGGAATCAGTAAGAAGAATAAACATAAGGAAGAATTTACATATACACAAAGCTATCCAACTAATCAGAGCATTCACACACACATAGACATATTTTCATATTTTCAACTATTTTTATTTTATAGTTCATACTTTATGCTGAGGGCTCCAGGGATCTTTCAAAAAGGAATAAATGGTTAAAAAACTGTTACAGAAAACTATCCATAAATGCGCAATGGTCCCAGCATCATGAGACTAGGTTGTGTAGACCTAATATCATACTTGTAAAGCACACACCAACTTGCTCTGATGGTGCTACGTTATATTTAGAAAAGGACTGCATTTGATGACAATTCAAGCATCATTCAAGACTTGAATATTCCAGTACTTCTGAAATTTCCAACATCATTAAAGGCTTAAGTGCTTTGTGACAGATTTTGAAAGTAACAGAAATAAAACGTCGCAAATAATGCATAATATAAAGGTAACAAAGGCATAATGACATTGCTTTTGCAACAGAGCATTCTATGACTTGTAAAAACAGGATTGTACCCAAGGATTTGCCTTTCTTAGGAAAAGAAGTAGCTATGTTAAACTGTAATAGTGCCTAGCTATAGTGCCCACCTCATTCTCCAAGGACCATGCTGAATGTATTTCCAAGCTATGAACGATAAGGTAGTGATCCCTCAAAGGGTGTACAATCCTATCTATAATAATTTATACCTTTTGTCTTAAGTGAATTAGGGCAGAGTTTTTCAAACTGTGCTCCTCCAAATATTTTGGACTTCAGCTCTCACAATTCCTAACAGCTGGTAAGCTGGCTGGGATTCCTGGAAGGTGAAGTCCAAAACACCTGGAGGAGTTTGTTATCATTTTATCCAGATAATGGTTTAAGGCCCCCACAGCCTTCTTGCGTGAGTTGAAAAAGAGTAGTAGGTAACAGGAGGATAGTCATCATGAGATGAAACAAAAACACTTTATGGATAGTTTTCCTGGTGACTTCAGCACTGCTTTCTGAGACCATTCAGCAAAATAGGGCAGGAACCACAACTTCCATATCAACCAAATGGGTTGAAACAATATAATTGCTTTTGGGTGGAGTAACAGAACTAATTGAGTGAATGCAGATCCAATGGGTTGACTGTTCCTAGAGAGCTTTTGGATTACTGACTCAGTTACAGCAGATGTTTCCACCTTTGTTATATATGGCCTTCCTCATTCTTTAATTTATTTTTATGGTGTTTTGCAAAATAAGATGTCCTCACATTACAACTTTCAGTGTGTCCCATACTATCTGCATTTTAACTTCTCTGGTATCATTAATACTGAAGAAATCTTTTATTGATTTTTAATGTCATCTTCTGTTTTTAATAGGTTACCATTTAAACGCCATTTCCTTAATTCTTTTTTTATTTAATATTAGTTCTATTGGACAATGATCCACGAGTTATCTCTGGGGATTATTTTAGTTCTGTGGACTCTTGTGGCTAGGGTGTTTGTTAGCTAAATCGTAAATTCTAGACCATGATTGGTGATGATGTGAGTAGTATGTATAGTCTTTTTCTTTGGGTTTGTGAAATCTCCATGAGTCTTCTAGATCAAATTCCTCTTTGAGAGTTAGGAAGCTCTTGGGGAGTAGTCCATGAACTTTCGGACTTTCCCTTGTGGCTTACCTCTCTTGTCTAGATTTTTATCCAGAATCCTGTTAAAATCTCCTAGGATAATTACATTATCAAATTCAATTTTCAGTATGTTTTCTTTCATATATTTAAGGATTTTAGTTTTTGAGCCATTTGGGGCATATATATTGCAGATTAATGTTTTCTCCCTGCCCATAGTAATCATTACCCTCCCCTCTACGTCTTTAAATTTGAGTTCGGATGGGATTTCTTCTTTAAGATAAATTACCATCCCTCTTTTCTTTGTTTCATATGATGAGTAATATTCTTTACCTAACTTTTTTGTGTAAGATATGTCACATGCTTATGGGAAATATGATTCTCTTGAAGAGCCACAATTTGATAATTGCCTTTAATGGTTTGATGATAAATTCTTTTTCTTTTAATTAGGCTGTTTAGACCATTTACGTTTGCAGAGTAGAGTTTCAATTGTTGGTCATTCATCTCCTATTCTGTTTTCTTCATCCAAATCTTCATCTTCGTATACTTCTTCGTCTGCTACATCTGTTTTGTCTATGTTGGCTGTTGCCTGATCCGATTTATATTTTTCATCTTTGGGTGAATGGTAATGGGGTCTTTTCTTCTTCTTACTTTTCCATGGTGAGGGGTTGAGAGGGGGAGATGCATTTTCCTTTCTTAACCTTTTGTAAAACTCCTTAGCTTTCTCTTCACTCGTTATCCAGTATCTTTGGTCTTTGCAAGTGGTCATTATTCCCTCAGATTTTTCCCATCTGAATCTTATTTTGAGTTTTTTTCAATTCTTCTGTCAGGAAAGTGTATTTCTTATGTCTATTTAGGACTACTGGTGGGAGTTCTTTCAGTACTATGATCTTTTTCCCTTTGTAGATTATTGGTTTTTTATTTGTTTGTTTAAGTATCTCATCTCTTGTTGATTTTCTTACAAAGTGGACTATCACATCTCTAGGAGTTTTATTTTGTTTTGCATAACTGTTGGATCTGCTATGTTGGGTCAAGCTCTTTTCCAATGTCTTCTTCCTGTCTTTCTAGCAGGGTAGCCAGTATATTGATAATTGTCTGTCTTATAATTTCTTGCATCTCCTCTTGGAGATTTCTAAATCTTAATTGCTATTCCAATTCATTTTGCAGAATTCTTTCATAATTTTTTTCTAATTTCTCACCTTTGGTGTTGATTCTCTCCAAACTCTTTTGGAGTTTTGTTTGAGTTTTCTCCAGTTTTTTGTTTTCTGCTTTCATGACCGTAATGTCCTGGATAGCTTTAGTTAGGTCATTTTTTATCTGGCCTATATTGTCTTTGATTTTTTTCTCATATCTTCTAGTTTTTCCTGGTTTTTTCCCCCTGTTCTTGGTTTTGTCTTTCCATTCTGATTTTGATTTCCTTTTGGGTTTCTTCCTGTTTTTCAGTTATTTTTTGTATCTCTCGCAGTATATCTTTCATGTTTATTTCTTCAGGTCTTGATCCTCTGTGAGTGGAAAATCTAAGTTCCCTTAGTTCCTTGTTTATTTTTTACTTTGGATGTTGTCATTATTATTTTTTGTTTCTTACAGTCTCCAATCTATATTTTGGTTGTTTTTATTTTTTGTATTTTTAGGGTCCATCTTCTATATATTTGTTCTCTTGATTAAGTCTTGTTTATCTTATCTTATTTATTTCTTATTTTTTTAGTTCCAATAGCCTTATTCTTATTTAACTATCTATATGGCTTGACTCCTCTTGAAGTGTTTTAGTTTTATTTTTATTCTTGTTTCTTGTAACTGACGATCACCCTCTTTCTCTCTTTCTCCTCAATCTGTTTAATTCGCAGTTCCTTATTGTGACCCTTTAATTCTACTTTTCTTCTGCTTTTCCTCCATCGATCCACTAGATGCCTCTACCTGTCTTTGTCTCTGTCATGTCTGCTTTCCTCTTCTTTCTTCCCAGTGTCCTCTTCTCTCTCTCTGAGTCTTCCTCTCTTTGTCTATTTTATATGCCTTTATGAAATCTGTCTATGTCCAAATGCTGTCTTTCCCTTTCCTCAATTCTTCCTGGGCTTCTATAATCTATCTTCTTTCTTAGTTACTCTTTTATCTCTGAGTCTTTGGGTTTTTTTTAAGGTGGTCACTCTGGAGTGTTCTTTCTCTGTAGTCCTTGATTCTATTTCTTGTTCTCACCCTTCCGCCCCCTTTTGTTTTAGCCTTCTGGTTAACTTGCCAGTTCCTTGCGTCTCTATCATTGACTTTATTCAGTCCTCCTTCCCTTCCACCCTTACTTCGGCTTGTCTCTGCCCTTCCTCATGCACTTTGGGGAGTGTTGCACAATCTCATGATTTATTGTTTCCCCCATGAGAGTTTGTTGCTCTGGGGTTATTTACAGAGAAAGACCCTGGTAATCAAAACAAGATGGCATCGAGGTCGACAGGCTCTCTGCTTCTGTTCAGGAGCCTCTTATTTATAAGTTCCTTTGGTTTCTTTCAAATCTTAGCTTCAAATGATTGTATTTTCTCTTTTTACAGTCTTTTTACTGCCCCCTTTTCCCTTGAGTCTTTTTGATATTCTTCCTTTAGTAGAGGGTAGGGGTCTTTTATAATATTAAGGGGGGTAATCTCACCACCCCAAATTAGAATTTTCCCCTTTAGGAAAACTTACGTTTCCTTCTCCGGCTTGTGCCTCCTTGGTTTATTCAATCGGGTCTTTTGGTGAGCAGGGCTGGCAGTTTTTGTGGTCTGAATGGATCCGCTTCCCATGAGGGTATAATTATAGTGATTAATTCAGTATACCCTAAGAATGCTACTGTGAAGAAGACTTTACTACATGTTTTTCCTGGCTACTTGCCCTTCCATGGCTGGTGCTATTTGCTGGTACTATTCTTACTAATAATAGTGTTTTGAAAGTATTTTTTCTAGGCAAAGTTTCAACAAAAGCCAAGCGTAATATTATTTTTAAGTATCATCCAAATTAAATTAAATGTAATAAATAAAAGAAATTAGGAACCAAGATATATATATTTATTAAATCAAGCAACAAGAGAGAACTTGATATTTACAAAGGAAAATGATATTGGTAGTAGTTACTTTGATAGGTAGGTATGCAGGTTTTGCTGTTTGTGGGTACAATTCTTATTAGTAATAATCTTTTGAAAGTATATTTCCTGATGGACGTTGGAAATAGAGGAGAGAAAATGGGTTCTCTAGTGGAGTTCTGTAGGCAAAAAATCAACAAAAGCCAAGCCTAAGATTATTTTTAAGTACCAGTCCAATTAAATCAAATGTAAGAATGAGTAGAAATGAAGAGCAAAATGAGAAATATTTTGATTAAATTAAATAAAAGTATTTTGTGAAGAAGGGGAGGGAGGAGAAAAAAATATAAGGAAAGGAGAGAAATTAAAGATGTTAAGAGCCACCCTAATATTTTAAAAGAAAAACATTCACCCACCCAAAAGATGTTCTTTCTCCCAAGTCCCCAAACATGCATCCACCCACCTGCACAAGTAAAGAATCAGGAAATAAAGAAAATATAGGAAATTCAAATAATAAAATTCGATTCAAAGAAATCAATTTGCTGCTGCTAATGCTTTTGTTTTGGAGTCAAAATGCTAGTAGAAGGCCAAGCCAAGCCAAACCAAAATCTAAAGCTACGAGCAGAAATCAGATTAAAGGAGAGCTGCAAAATGGAAGTGTCATCATTCTATCTATGTTTGACTATGCAGGATTTCAACCTAGGCTAATGTTTAATTTTGTTCTAAAATACTAACAGTTGATTTTGCTGCCCTATCTGTGGAGGATCATAGAATCACACAGTTGGAAAAGAACATGGAGATAATTCAGTCCAGTCCCATGGACATTGTAACGGGCATCAATACTGCTGTTATTCTTATGGTCACTCTTTTTTTTTTCATATTTCAACTGATTATTTTTTATTTTCTTCCTTTCACTTAAAACTTTGATACTTGAGGAATTGCCACTTTCTATGTACACCTGTTTTTTGAAACCAAATGTTGTTAATTCGTTCAGTCGTCTCCGACTCCTCTTGACCTCATGGACCAGCCCACGCCAGACCTCCGTGTCAGCCGTCACCACCCCTAGCTCCTTCAAGGTCAGTCCAGTCACTTCAAGGATGCCATCCATCCATCTTGCCCTTGGTCGGCCCTCTTCCTTTTACCTTCCACTTTCCCAAGCATAATTGTCTTCTCTAAGCTATGCTGTCTCCTCATGATGTGGCCAAAGTACTTCAACTTTGTCTCTAGTATCCTTCCCTCCAATGAGCAGCCAGGCTTTATTTTCTGGAGAATGGACTGGTTGGATCTTCTCGCAGTCCAAGGCACTCTCAGGACTTTCCTCCAACACCACAGTTCAAAAGCATCTATCTTCCTTTGGTCAGCCTTCCCTAAGGTCCAGCTCTCACATCCGTAGGTTACTACAGGGAATACTATTGCTTTAACTATGCAGATCTTTGTTGCCAGTGTGATGTCTCTACTCTTTACTATTTTATCGAGATTGGACATTGCTCTCCTCTCAAGAAGTAAGCGTCTTCTGATTTCCTGGCCACAGTCTGCATCTGCAGTAATCTTTGCACCTAGAAATACAAAGTCTGTCACGGCCTCCACATTTTCTCCCTCTATTTCCCAGTTGTCAATCATTCTTGTTGCCATAATCTTGGTTTTTTTTATGTTTAACTGCAACCCAGCTTTTGTGCTTTCTTCTTTCACCTTGATTAAAAGGCTCATCAGCTCCTCCTTGCTTTCGGCCATCAGAGTGGTATCATCTGCATATCTGAGGTTGTTAATGTTTCTTCCAGCAATTTTCACCCAAGCCTTGCATTCATCAAGCCCTGCACATCTCATTATGTGTTCTGCATACAAGTTAAAAAGGTTGGGTGAGAGTATGCAACCTTGCCGTACGCCTTTCCCAATCTTGAACCAGTCTGTTGTTCTGTGGTCAGTTTTTACTGAAACCAAATATTTGTGCAGATTTTGCACAGAATAGGTTCTAATCTGTGAAGATTCACATTAGATTAGGGTTTTAAGACCATCAATTATTAAAACTTCCTTTAAAAACATTCTTCCCATCCCAGTCATTTGGCCCAGTCACTTGCTGTCTACCTTCATGTCTTCTTCTTTACCACTGTTTTTGATGCTCCCAATGACTTGACAAAATATTACTCCTTTGTCTTTTCTTTCTGTAAGATATACTCTGGATCTTGTCTTGTCTTATCTCATACTGCCTGATGTGCCCATCTTTCACTTGCATTTTCTGCCTTGCCCATACTTGTCTTTTTATGTAAGTTTATGTATTTATTTGTTGAAATATTGATATTACTATCTTTATCATGTGATCTTGAAGCAACACACAATATCTTTTATTTAAGCCCTCCCAAAAAAATCTAGCATTTCTACTTGCTATCTCCTATAGATATGTCTTATCAATGAATACAAAATGCTAACATACAGCTTCTTTCTTGCCTTCCCTCCCTATGTTCATCCAATCACCTACCCGGATTCTCTACAGAGGCTGGTGCATCATGATAGGCCAATATGAGTTATCATCAGTTATGTAGATATTGCTGGGAAGGTGGTCCAAAGAATACCACGCAGTCATTGTAAGTTTGAAAAGATGGATAATTCCATAAGTGTTTGTATTATCCTCTCTTAAAGCTTGGAGAACATGTAGCACATTTCAGTAAAAGAGTATGGCTGAGAAATAAGTAATATTTTTATTTTTTGATGGACAACAGTGAAAAATGTGAGGATAAACTAGTAGCAAGCTGACTGTTTTGTGTTTTAATAGTGTGATTACAATGCAGGGGTCCATATCCTATAGGGAATTAAAATAGTGTTTACTAGTTTTACCTACGGAATATTGCATGGATTAATGTAATACCCAAAGCATTAAAGTGATGGTTGCATTATATCATATTATAAAATGTGGCATTACAAAACTCAGTTGCCATATTAATAGAAAACATCTTCTCTGGAACAAAAAGGGAAGAAAATATTGCAGATATCTTTTTGTCAATTTTTTTGCCAGTCTACTTAAACATAAAAGTATAAAAAGCTGTCCAATTGTGCTCTTTAAATTTTCAGTCACCTATATCATTACTAGGGATGTGCAATTTTCTCATTAGTCCTAGTAAGTCAGATCAGATTGCTAAATTCGTACTTATGATGTGATATCCAATGTGTGGGCATGGTCTGCGGCAAAAACTTAAGAATCCAAACTTACCCAATACTTTTTGTTTGCATTTTGTAAAACTTGGAAGCCTCCTAAAGTCAGTTTTATTTTTAATAGAAGGAAACTAAGCAAAGCCAAAAAGGCTGCCTTTCCTCTTTAAATTAATGGCCTCTTGCCATCAGGAGAGGCAAGGGGCAGGGAGAAAGCAGAGTTTGCTGGGCAAGAGAGCCCAGAATTCTGGGAAATGTAATTTGGGAAGGTGAGGAGCCCTATGGCAAAAAATCCAAAAGGCCCTGACCTAAACTACATTTCCCAGAATTCTGCTCAGCATCAGAAAGCCTCAATCAGTGTGTGACTTGCACAATTACTATAATGGAAAAGTAACAACATTTTGTTACTCTCATTATAGTAACAAAATTTTACCAACTATAATTTATAAACACTTTAGAAAAAAACCGCCAACACCCACTAATTTTGTGATGACATTCAAAACATTTTTTTATCAATTTCATAATCCTACTGCCCAAAAGACAAGGCTCCAATGTATTAGGTGTTGGAGTTATATTTGGAGAAAATCATATGGAAGTGGAGGTGAAGACAAAATAAAAATGTCTTTATAGAATTGGAAAAGACCATTCACTCCAACACCCTGACATGTAGAAATATACAATCTAAAGATTCCCAAAATAGTTTTGCAGAAGAAATTTAGTGAAGGAAAGTTTTGAACACACCCTCTGTAGCAACCCTGTCGGCTTTTGAGTGGGCACTTTGTTTCTCGCACACGTGTCACACCAGGATACATATGATTTCGTGTTGCCCCTCATCCCCGGCCACCAACACTGGCGCGCCAACTGTTTTATAGTCTTAGTGACCCCCAAGTGTCCGGTGGTTCTGCTATCATGATACCTTATCATCATTTTCCCCCGCAAGCTTTCGGGGACATATAGTTTCTTGTTCACGAATCCTAATCTGTCCCTCCATTCCACTTTTTCCTTGTTTCTCTCCAGCCATTCATCCCCCTCGTATGCCTGTTTCAGCTCTTCCTTCCCAATCCCCACTTCCGCTTTCTACTCCCATGAGCCGCTGGCTGTGCTTCACTTGCGCTCTGGTCTGCACCACCATGCCCCATTGCTGTTCTGAGAACAGATTCCCGCTTTGCCCCTGCTTCCTCCCCTCATCCTGTGGCATGCGGGAAAGCGTATCCGCTAAGATATTCTGCTTTCCCTTGTGGAATCTCAGCTTGAACTCGAACTTGCTGAAATATTGAGCCCATCTTATCTGCTTCGCTGACAGCTTCCTGGGCGAGGTGATATATTGCAAATTTTTATGGTTGGTCCATACCTCAAAAGGTATGCCACTTCCCTCCGGAAGATGTCTCCAAGCTTCCAAAGCCCTTAATATTGCTAGTGCCTCCTTCTCCCACACCGGCCAATTTCTCTGTTTTGCTGAACTTTTTTGATAAAAACCCACACGGTTTCAACACCCCTTCTGGATCCCTCTGCCTTAATGCCACCCCATAGGTCCAATCTGACGCATCGCAGTGAATCACAAACTGCTTGGTGATATCGGTGTGGATTAGAACGGGCTCCTCTGTGAACCTGTGCTTCAGCTCCTCAAAAGCCCTCTGACATTCCGTTGACCAGACTAACTTCGCTCCTGGGGATCGTACCTTGGCCGTTTCCCCCCTCCCCTTCGTCTTCAACAACTCAGTGAGGGGCAGTGTCAGCTGGGTGAAATCCTTTATGAAAGTTCGATAGAAATTTGCAAATCCCAGGAAGGATTGCAATTGCTTGCGCGTCTTAGGGAGTTCCCAAGCCTTAACGTCCTCTACCCTTGAGAGGTCCATAGCAACACCCCCATGCAAGATCCTGTACCCGAGGAAATCTATCTGCTCCTAGTTAAACTCACACTTGGGTAGCTTTGCAAACAGCTTCGCCTCTCTCAACTTCTTAAGCACTTCCCTCACCAATTTGATGTGGGCCTGCCGGTTGTGGCTAAATATGATTACATCATCCACAAAGCAGAACACCCCACGATACAATAATGGATGTAGCACCTCATTAATCATTTGCATAAATGCCCCCCTGCCTCTTTTTAGCCCGAATGGACACACGGAGAAGTTGTAATGCCCCAGCGCACATGAAGAAGCCGTTTTCCATCTGTCTTCAGGCCGTATCCATAGCTTATGGTAGGCCTCAATCAAGTCAATTTTCATGAACACCCGCCCCTCTGATAGTCTTGACAGTAAGTCCTTGGTCAGGGGCAAAGGGTAACTGGTGGTGGTGCTCACCGTATTCAGCCCCCTATAGTCCATGCATAGCCTCAGGGAGCCGTCCTTCTTGTGTCTGAACAGCACCAGGGCCCCTAAGGGGGAGTTGGATGGTTCTATGAATCCTTATCTATGTACTTCCTCAAATTCTTATCTATGTACTTCCTCAACTCTTCCATTTCCCTGGCTGACATGGGGTACAGCCTACTCTTGGGCAGGCTAGCATCCTTGTTAAGTTCAATCTTTACCTCTACCCGTCTCTGAGGGGGAAGTTGGTCCACCTCCTTTTCATCAAAAATGTCCGCGAAGTCTCGATACTCGGGGGGGGGGGAATCTTGAACCCAGTCCGGCAGCGCAGTCCCCTCCCCTCGGCAGCATTCCCCCTTAGAAGTCTCCCCTCCTTCCAATTGACCTGCGGGTTCGCCTCCTTCAGCCACGGCATCCCCAAGATCACATTATAAGTAGCCATAGGGGACACCACGAATGTTATGTCCCCTTCCCAGCAGCCTAATTTGCATTGCACATTCTCCACCTCGAACCTCGCCGGCACCCCGGCTGCTACTGATCCATCTAGCTGGGAAAACGCTATGGGTGCCTGCAAGATTGTTCTCTTACACCCCAGCTGGGAAAATGCTATGGGTGCCTGCAAGATTGTTCTCTTACCCCCCAGCTCGTCTGTTAACTCTGGGGCCATAATGTTCCTTGAGCAGCCACAATCCATGAAGGCTTTGCAACTGGACCATTTGCCCTCCCCTTCCAGCCTGACGGGGAATACTAGCATTCCTGGGCTATGACTCACCAGATCCGCCCCTGAGGCCCCGAGAAGGATGCTTTCCTCTGATCTCTTTCCGCTGGCTGGCTTAGACCTGCGCTGAGGGGGCCCTCCCCCCTTACACTGCCAACAATCGGCCGCTTTGTGATTCAAACTGCCGCCTACGAAACATCCGCTTCATCGCCCCTTGGGTTTCCCTGTCGGCTCCTTTCCAGCCGAGCCTCTCTCGGGTCTCCGACTCTCCACCTTGTGCCGGGTCTGCTGCGGTGCCGATCCCCGATGCCTCCTGACTTGGGCCAGCGTCGTCTCTGGATCGTCGTGATGTAGAGCCCAGGATAAGATCTCCTTCTTCAGGCCTTCCTTAAAGATTTGGACTTTAGTCACACTGGACCACTCGGGCACCCTTTCGGCCAACAACTGGAATTCCTCCACATACTCTGACACCGATCTCTGGCCTTGGGTTATTGTCTGCAGCTTTTTCCTCGCTCTGACACGCTCAAGCGGATCTCGGAAGCGTGCCTCCATAGCTGCTAGGAATAATCTTGTGGATCCTAAGCATGGGTCACGTCTGGCATGGAGCTGGACGTACCAATCTGCCACTCCTCTCCTTAGCACTGTGCCCACTGCTCGCACCCTGCTGGCTTCCGACCTAAAAGTAGGTGCGTTGTCTTCCAGATAGTCCCTCACCATAGTTAGGAAGAAGTCAAGGTTCTCTGCCTCTCCTCCAAATTCCACTCTCAGCTCCTCCCTCCTCTGTTGGTAGGTGGGTGGCTGCGCTCACGCTGGCCCTCCCTGGGGCCCCTGTGGCTCCGGGGGCAATCCCCGCCGCCCTGTGCCATGCCTGGCTCCCGCCGGGGGCACCAGGAGCGTCGGTTGGGTTGTCAGCGCTGCTCCCCGGGATCGCCCTTCTTCCTCATCGCTCTCCGCCCCGGTTCTCCAGCCCGCCTGAGTCTTGGGATGCATCCCGGGTTCTCAGTCGCTCCTCTCCTCCGTACTCCACAGCGACTCTCCCTGGGGCCATGAGTCTTCCACCAGGGGAGCCAAACGTTCCATCAGTCTCGACATCACAGCGAGGGTGGTTTCCATAGCTGCCACTTTCTCCTCTAGGTACTCCATCCTCTGGGGAGAGGGGAACTCCAGACCGCTGCTCTCCCTCGTGGCTTCCTCCGGGCCTCTCGTTCACCTCTGAATCACCCCATTGGGTCGGGCGTAAGCAGTTGACGATGCCAAGGCAGCTACTCTCTCCAGTTCCTCCTCCGCATTCTCGAAAGGGGAGACCGGCTCTCCCCCTGCTGCCGAAACGTCTTCTTCCTCCATAAAGACACCTCACTGCGGCCGCGGGATGGTTAGTAAATCTCAGCTTAATGTCAGCTCACAGCAGCCGTCCCCAATAACGACACAGGACTCCGATCCGTAATCAATTAGAAACTTTACTGCAGGATGCTCAGACATAACAAAAGCCGAGATTGACCAGCGGCCGCTGGTCATCCCCTTTATACCCACCCCCACATTTGAAAACACTCTTCCCGCCAAATGGTAAATCCCGCGCAACTCTCCTGCCAAACGCCAACTGCCTTCCCCCGAGGTCACCAGCTGCAATGTCCTTATCAGTGCTCTACGTCAGGACCCTGGTTTTCAGCACCAAATCTGAAGGCCTGGAAACCGGTTCCTGACACACATACATATGGATATATTTTAAGTGTTGTGAGTGTAAAAGTTAAAATACAATTGAAACACATTTTAAAAGTAGACAGCCCCCCACCCCCAAATCCCACTCATGGATTCAGCAGCATTCTGTCCCTCATCATTCACTAAATGCCCAATGGCAGAGGTATGTTTTCATGGGGTTGCCTTTGAAGACTGTTCGAAGCTTCAATTAGTCCAGCGGGAGGCAGCCAGAGTACTCACCGGAACGTCATACAGGGAGCACACCACCCCTCTGCTATGTCAGCTCCACTGGCTGCTGATCCAATTCCGAGCACAATTCAAAGTGCTGGTTTTGACCTATAAAACCCTATACGGTTCCGGCCCAGCGTATCTGTCCGAACGGATCTCCCTCTACGTCCCACCTCGAAGTTTAACATCTTCTGGGGAGGCCCTGCTCTCGGCCCCGCCTCTGTCACAAGTGAGATTGGCGGGGACAAGGAGCAGGGCCTTCTCGGTGGTGGCCCCTCACCTATGGAATTCACTCCCTGGGGAAATTAGATCAGTGACATCCATCCTTTCCTTTAGAAGGAAATTAAACACATGGATTTGGGACCAGGTGTTTGGGCAATCTGGCAGATAAATAAAGGACTACGACGACCGATGGGAATAGACAATGTAGAATGAAATATGGACTCTGAGTTGGCGAACGCTGAGCTGAGATTGGTTTATTGACTGTGACATATATTGACTCTTTTTTAACTGTTATGACTGTTTTAATTGCCGTTTTATTCGTTTATCTGTATTATTGTGTAGGCATCGAATTGTGCCTTTTTGTAAGCCACTCTGAGTCCCCCCTCGGGGGTTGAGAAGGGCGGGGTAGAAGTACATGAAATAAATAAATAAACTTAAGCAAACTCTAAGAATGAAAGACCTCCAAGCCACCCTATTATCAATAGCCCTGCTCAGGTCTCACTGACTTAAAGCTGTGACTTCCTTTGTTGAGTTCATCCATCCAGAATATGGTCTTTCTCTTTTCCTACTGCCTTCTACTTTACCAAGCATGATTGTCTTTCTAAAGTAATATTTCCATTATATGCTCAAAGTAAAGTAATCTAAAGAGAACAATTGTGCTGTGGTGGTTTGACTGTTGGGCTATTCTTCTGGAGACCTGGATTCAAATTCCCACTAAGCCATGGAATTCTACTAGGTAATCTTGGGCAAGGCAGATTCTCCTAGTCTTGGAGAAAGTCAAAGGCTCCCTCTGACCAAATCCAAGAAGATGCAGTGATAGGTTTACCTTAGGATCACCATGAGATGATGGGAGACTAGTGTACATGCTTTAGCTTTGTGATCACTAGTCTCTTCTTTATAAGGATAGTGTAGTAATATTTTGAATCCACATCTTCTCTGAGTATGGTGTGTTCTCCCTACATAAAACGATGCCTCGATACGTTTACTTACCCAGTGAAGATAGGGTAGGGCATGAGTGAAGCTGTTTCATAAAATACAAGCATTTCTAACAAAGCTCATATCTCTTCTGGTGGCACTACCTTCAAATGATTTGCCCACTGAGAACAGCTCAGTTTGATATAGTCAGTTTGATCAAAGTTGAATTAGGTTTTAGACTCCTAGAGGGTCTGTATAAAATGAATCTGAAATAATAATAGTAAAAAAAAGAACAGTCTTAAAGATTTAATACAAAGAATAATTTCTTTCTGATGGAATGTTATCTCTTTTCCCCATATATAAAGTGCCTACACAAGTATGTTTATATGATTCAGGTGAAGAATGAGTCTCAGCGGGTTTTATGACCACAAAGGATTCTATATTTGGAAGCTGAAAGTGCTTGTCTTTTGCCATGTCCCTTGTAGTAACTACAATTTATGCATTTCTAATGAAACATTCCTCCAGCTCTAGCAACTGTACCTAATGCAGGAATGAGTGGCTAAAATTACCTGGTCTGTACACTACCTCTTAATTTTTCTATCATACTTGTCAATGTCATAGCTCATTTTGCCCCTGTGCTTTTCTAATTTTGGTTGCACTGACATAAATGTAGTAAATTGAACATAGCACTGTTCAGAAGCAAATATTCACTGATGTCACAATAAAAAACAACTGAATGAAGAATTGCTTTCTTGGGTAAACCTTGTCAAGTGAGATCACTTCATCTGGTCCTATGGCAGTGATGGAAGAAATAAGGTCTCTCTTTTTCTAACAGTGGGTAGATTACTATAGATCTCTTCTTGACACCAGAGACAGTATCACACAAAGCTACTATTCCATGGCAATTGTGCAATCACTGAGAGCAGCTATGGGATTGAACACACCCTTGCTATCAAGTGTATCCATGACATTTCTAGTTCACCAATTCATTATCCTTCAGTTGTACTTCCATATCACTTCATAACTCTATCCTTCCACAATTCAATTGCAATTCAAGCTAAGGGTTTTTTTAAAAAAAATTAAAAAAAACAAAACAAAATCAAAGGGTAGGATGAAAGAGAGGAGGAGAATCCTATCTGCCTCTGGGCCCATCCAGACAGTACTTTTGTCCCAGGGGCTTCTGCAGCAATGAGGGGGGTGGCCAGATGCAATTCTCTGTAAACCTGGAAGTAATCACAACAAAAGGCAAAAAAATGCAAGATTTTGAGGTGTGGGAATATTGTGGTTTTTAGCCGAATATCTGGATCTTCGCATGTTTGTATGTCCCTACAATAGGAAATCATGGGATTTTTTAAACTTGGTTTATTCCTGGGTTTTTGATGCTTGTTCCTGATTGGTCAGTTCTGAAAAAGTAGAAGGCAAAAACTTTGTCTGGGAAAGAGGAACTTCATCCTTCACCTGTTTAATGAAGTTTGTGGCAGAAAAATAAAGTTCCTGGGGTGCAATAAGTATTTTCACAGTAAATAGTACACAATGAAACAGGAATAGCTGCATTAAAACCAGGAACAGAATGTCATCATTACTATAATTACTCAGACCTTGTTGTGTGGCTATCTGTGCAGACAGGTCTCATGGCGTACTTGTGCCAGGGAACAACAGAATGATGTTGCCGGGTTATACATGTTGGTTCCTCATTGGGTGCATACTGATAACATGTGTACAATTTATGGCAAAAACGTACTACTGGCTGTTGGGACATGGATGTGCTGGAGAGGAATGTAAATACTGAGAGATGAAGTCATGCAGGTAGCTAATAGAAAAAGCCATGTGTAACCCAGGAAAAGCTCCAAATTGTTTGATGGCTTGGATTCCTCATTGTGTTGTCTAAATGTTCTTTGTCAAACTTCAATGTAGTGAGTGTCCTGAACTAAAGATGTCCTAGTAATACACTTACTTAAATTTCCAACAAAGTTGGGTGCGTACTGTAGGTTTGAAAAAAAATCTTATATCTTTCCTGTGTCACTTTCTCTTAGATTTATGTTCTGTTGGTGAGGGAAATGGTGATTGGAATGCAAATGTTTGAGGATGGTAGGCTTAAAGGGATTAAATGGATGAAACCATGTCACAAATATACATCCAAAGGTGAATGTTTACTAGAACTGCACTGTAGTCACTGGCATCAGCATCATGATATATATTCCTACAAACAAGTAGTAATTTATGGTGACCCTGTCACACATTCTTCAAATGGGGGATGACTTCACCTTCTTCTGAGGCTAAGAAAGGATAGATACATAAATCACGTATAAAGGATGGAAAATAGCAGGCTGCCTTGTACCAAGACAGATTCATGCTTCATCTATACACGTATTATCTACAATAGAATCATACAATAATAGAGTTGGAAGAGACCACCTAGACCATGTAGTCAAACCCCCTGCCATGCAGGAAAAGCACAATCAAAGTATCCCTGACAGATGGCTATCCAGCCTCCATTTAAAAGTCTCCAAGGAAGGGGCTTCCACCACACTCCAAGGCAGAGAGTTCCACTGCTGACCATTTTAGTTGCCCTCCTCTGGACACCTTCTAGCTTCTTAATATCTCTTTTAAACTGTGGTGCCCAGAACTGAACACAGTATTCCAGGTGAGATCTAACCAAAGCAGCATACAAAAGCACCATGACTTCCCTCGATCTAGACACTATACGTTAGAGTTGGATAGGTTCATTCGGAAGAGACTGAAATTCGGAATAAAACATATGAATTTGGACATCTAATGCAATTTTGAACCATGCAGGAAAGGGCGGGGGGAGTGAAATCTGAATTTGAACCACTTACCTTTTTTTACTGGAAATATCCTATGTTTGGATGTTTCCCAAAGTTATTTTAATTTTCACAACCATGAAGCAACTTTGGTAAAGGCAGGGGGATTTTAAACATCTCATGCCTTCCGTGCCACAAGCGATGCAAGGAAGGAAGCGGTGGGCATGGCTAATCACAGCCATCTTTAGCTGTAGTAGTTTGTAAAGGCCAGGCCTCCAATGGTAGAGATTACAAAAGGCCCTGCTGTTAAACTACATTTCCCACAATGCTCATCTGCTCATTAGCCAAAATGGCTAAAGGACCCAAAAATAGCTGTCTGTAGCAGTCTTTGTCTAAATATAAAATAAACTGATTGAATCTACAAAGGTGTCTAAAGAAGGCAGCAAAGCAATAAGCAAGTTTTTCAAAGCCAAGAGAACATAAACTGCTTAAAAACCAATCATTTTACTTTTGCTTGATTGCCATGAACAAGGTACTGAGGTAACCAGCCACAACCTGCCAGCCCTTTACGTCAGTAAGTAATGATAAAATAAAATGATTCATTGAGTCTGCAAAGAGGAACCCAGTAGAGGAAGCAAATGGATGTCAGGAGAGTGTGGATAATGCCTTTCTGCCCAGAAGAAGGGGGTAAGGCTAGATGTCCCTTGATGGGGTCTGTACTATGATTTCTATTCTCCAGCAGTTTAACACAGTCTATGCCACACAAACAAAGTTTCTGGAGTAGAACAACTACTTTCAAAGTAAAGACCACACAATGAAACAGGAAATAACACTTTAAAACCAGGAACAGATTTTCTTTATTGTTATAAAAACTTTGAAAATTTGCCAAAACTCCATGGATAAGTCAAAGGCTGAGAAACTAACAGTGGCCCATGTGTTCTACCACTGTAGCAAGTTTCATCAGGATTCGTCTAAAAATAAGAGAGGGAGAATCTCCTAAATTTTCCCCAGTGCCAGTGCTGTTTTTTCCTACTGCACATGCGTTTTCGCATTACCAAATTGATTTGGAAATTTTGAAAGTTTTGGAAAGTTTTGATTTTTTTAAAATGGAAGTGACTTTAGAATCAAACCACCAGGGCCCCCTACATCCGAAATGAGTTTTGTAACTTTTTTTTATCAACCAAGCCTACTATACTCCTTTCAATGGAGCCCAAAATCCCCTTGGCTTTTCTAGCTGCTTCATCACACTGTTTGCTAATATTCAACTTGTTGTCTATGAGGACTCTAAGAACTTTCTCACATGAGTGTTGTCAAGCCAGGAATCATTAATTCTGTATCTCTGCATTTCATTTTTTCTGCCTAAGTGTAGTATATTACATTTGTCCTTGTTGAAATTCAATAGACTCCCCAAGCCTTAGAAAGCATATCTGATTGTTGAGAGTGCCAACGATATCTGAAGCACTGCACTTTGTCAAGGCCTGATCTGCAGTGGCTAGCTGCTGGCAAACTAGGCTTTCAGACAAGTTCCCCCTCCCAATCATATCAAGAGATGCTAGCAGTTGATCCTGGGACTTACCTCATACAATGTTGTCTGTCACCGAAGGCTCTTCCACACAGCCCTTTATCTTAGAATATTAAGGCAGAAAATTGCACATTATCTGAGTGTGGACTCTGACATCCCAGTTCAAAGCAAATATTGTGGGATTTTCTGCCTTGATATTCCAATATATAGGGCTGTATGGAAGGGTCCAGAGTTAAGATTTTTCTCATGAATTATGACTAATTCTTTTAGTCTATGATTGGTACTTTTCTGGCAAGTCCTTGTGCATTTGGTTATATACATATTTGCTTGTTATTAAGGGGAAAATGTTTTTTGTACAGAAAATAACATGTTTTGTTGGAAAAGGTGGTGTATGTTCTTGTCACAAGTGGAAACATATAGTAAGGGAATCATGTGTGTATCATTATAATATAGATTTGTAATATCACCTTAGAATATAATAGGACCCTACAAACAGAACTACAATCTAGAAAGTCCAAATAGTGTACACATCTGGAGAAAAGGGTTATTAAAATTAAATTCTACCAAAAAGGAAAAATGAATAAGTCTAAAATCTATGAAATATTTTGTGAAGCTTGTATTCGGTTCCAATTTTCTCTATGTAGACATGATTCAAGTATATTTCCCAGTCATTGCAAAGGGGATCATACAGAGAAAATCATAAAAACTATTCCAATTTCCTAAAAATAAATGCAAGGGGACAAAGAAAGTTTTTTTTACAACTAATTTAAATATAGTATAAAATAAATTCATAAGTACATAATCTTATGTTCATATTATATCAGACACTGGCTGACTGAGCAGTCTATCAGATCAGCTTGCCATGCTGTTGAAAATTATTCATTCCCACTGTTCCTGAACTAGTGGTGTTGGCAAGGTCATTAATGCTTCATTTCACAACATATTATGTTTTTTATGTGTGCCTTTGGTTTTCTAAAATGGGCTTTATTTGAAAGAAGGCTGTATTTCATGTGTAGGTTCTCCCAAATGTTGAACACTACATTGAAAATTGTAAGGTTTGAAATGTTGATGTAAAGTATCATTCTGGGTAAAAATCATAGTTTTAGCAACAATCGGATTAGATTTCATACAACTGTGATGAAAATAATGCTTTTTTTCTTTATGTTATACCGAAGATACAATGTTGATAAAGACTATATTGAACTTTGAGTGATATCATGAGGGCTCTAGTCCTAACTTGCTGCAACCACAGTCTGTATAACAACTATACAAAAGATATCTATTTAGATATTTTTGCCAAAACTCAGGAAAGTCATACATCAATATTGCCTAGCCTTAAATTGACTTATATTTTGAAGACATTGGGAGATATTTCTTAATTTGAATAGTGTTCAGCCTATTTATTTATTTATTTTACTGTAATTTTGCCCTGCTCTATCTAACCCCAAAGGGGACACAGAGCGGCTCCCAGACGGCAATAATACAATGCCACAACAAACATAAACATACAAATACAATATATACCGTGCATTAAAATCAGTAAAAAATAAAAATAAAATAATGACTAGAAGAATACATCTGTTGGTACCCTTAAGTCTAATGAGGAATGGAAAAAAAAACCCTCTCAACACTTACTATAGCTGATTAAACAAAAAAATCCATTGTAAGAAGCAATGAAACATCCATTGAGCTTTTTCTTGGTGGATATTGTTGGATATGTGAAGGAAAAACATCATTTCCTTGTAGTTTTTGAGCATCAGAATTCAGAAAAGTTGCTTTATGAACCAGAATTTATTGCTTGCTGTCTGGTCATCCTTAGGAAAAGACACCAGCCAGATTCCAGACAAAATGGTGGAGGGATTTTTTGTTCTATATGTCATTAAAAGATTGATTTAAAAACCAAAGTGGATCTCCAATAATGGTTTTAGTTTTTGACTTACTGGAAAAGATATGATTTTTGTTTTTGACAAACCACCACACACCTTTTCATTGGCTGTCCCAAGACTGTGGAATGACCTACTGGAAGAGATTCAATAGCTAAATCAGCTGTCAGAATTCAAGATACAACTGAAGACTTACCATTTCAGGTCAATTTTAAACTATGACTATTGTATTTTTATCTTTTATCTGTGTATTTTAATATGTGTGGTTTATAGAAATATATTTTATTGAATGCTTTTATGATGATGTTCTTTAACAATCATCATAATCCTGAGGATTAATAGTGACTGCCATGTCCAAACATAGCAGGGGTTGTCGTCCCCCCCCCCCCCCCGAGCATCCACATAGGCCATCCAGCAGAGGAGAGGAGCACATCAGTGAGTGATATTGAAGCAATCCTAAGCAAAGGAAGAGGGAGTGTTCCTCCTCTTGCTTACTCATGAGTAAACTAAAATAGTGCTATTTGAATTTGGGTTGTGCACAACAATACATTTTTAGTATGGAATATTACAAGACAATGTGGCACTACTGTGGTGAATCTTAGACAGCTCCAGGCTTGGATAATCTGAAGTATTGCTGGTTTTAGTGGTGTAGACAAGTCCCATTCTTTGTGGCTCACAAGGTGCTATCCCATACTGGCCCTTTCCTGAAATATTCTCAATCCCTGATCTAACTCACCAGCAAATAGAGGCATAAGTGGACAAAGCTTCATATAGTCCTTGTTAAGTACAGTTTATTTGTTTTTAACCATCCAACATGATTTTCTAATCGGTTTTCAAATTTAAGAGAAATGTGGTATTTTCAGTGCCATGGGCAGCTCTGAGTGAAATCAAAAACAAACACATGAAAAGGCGTACAAAAATGTTTCTGTAGCAAATCTAAAGAATACACAAGAAGGCACTCTCTGAGCAAGTAGAGACTCTTCAGCATCTGACTCTTAGGAGTGGCTAATTTATTTGCAGCTGCTCAGGATCCCTGATGTTCAGCTGTGGTATTCTAAAAAGCTAATTGATAGTGTTGGTAGTGTGGGAGGGAAATATTCTAGGGACATTTTTTTTAAAAAAACCTATAGGCATGTGTATATAGAGACAACATTCCATCCAGGAAAACCTTTTCTGCTGTTATGATTCAGTGGGAAGTAAAATGATAATGTTCTTTAAAAGCTCTTTAAGATATAATATTAAATTAATGACTCAGACATGCGTAGGAACAGCATCATATAGGGAGTGGAGCATACAGACAAGGAATCTGATTTCCTAAGGGGAATCCTTCAATATTTGCAGCATCACTAGCACAGTTTGTCACTTACTGTGATTTAAAAATAATTAAAGTGTGTCTTGAGTACACACAGTTTGTTTGATCATTTTTATGTGGCAAAGCTAATGCTAAGCAAGGTTTTTTCCCCTGGACATTATTAATGGATGTGAAGGAAAGAAGAAGAGAATAACACCAACTAAACTAAATCCTTATCATTAATACATATTTTAAAAAGAAAATCCCAGAAGACAGTTTGTGTATGTACGTGCACATGCATACACACCATTACTCAGATTGCATTCCAAAACTAGATTTCATGTGTGTTCTTATGCTAATAGCAGAACAAGATTATGATTATTTTTAAAGCTATAAAGTTGTTTCAGTGAAATCCTTCAGATTTATAGATATTCATCCATTTTCCCCAACATTGTGCATGTGTGTGTGAGAGGACAAGAGAGAGTGTTAAAGGATATACCTTCCTTCCTTCCTGGAGTACTGTAAATCTAGTTGCTTAAAGTGAGACCTACATTGTTCCCTCTCTTCAGGTTACTGAAAACTACAGTGGGAGGTTGAAATGTTGTCCCACTGACTTTTCAATATTGCCATTTCTGGTTTGCGTGTATTTATTCTTTAAATTCATTTTTGATGTTCAAAAAGCATAAATGAAATTCAATAAGAAACACAATATAGTCTTCATTAAGACTACGAAGCTGAGAGGCAACAACATCCAAAGGCCAACTGAGATATGGGGTAAATAAAAATGTCGTAAACCAAAGCCTTTAGAAAGACTCTGTCATACCTCTGTGTCTAACAAATCCAAACAAAACACCTGCAGCCTAAGCAAAAAATCATTTGAGAGACTGCCAAAGAATGTTCTAGGTCATATTTCAGAGTAAAGAACTGGCAAAACCACTTCTAAGTATTCCTTACCTAACAAAACCCTACGAAATTTATGGGGTCTCCATAAGTCAACAAAGGCAACTTGAGGGTATATATACACACAATGAGAAGGCCTGAACTAGTAATTTTATGTATTGTTCATTATGCATATATTACACTTTGTTTTCATTTTTTTTTACATAAAGACAATGTAGTTGTCATCAAATGCAAATATATAGCAGCATAGTAACACTTTGCTGTGGGGCCATTCGCACTACAGAATTACAGTGCTATGATTCCATATTGGGAACCTTTGCTTTATCTGCACGCTCACTAAAAACTAGTGGCTTTTGACTACTTAGGAATGAGCCATTCCAAACTTCTATGAAAATGTATATGGGACAAACAGTGAGAAGAACTGCTTTTCTTAGTTCCTGCTCACTGACTGGGCAATGCAGGATTATTTATGTCTTTGTGATCTAGAATGGATCCTCATGTGCTCAGATTTACTTCTATAGAGACTCTGTTCATACACAACACAAACATGTGCTGATGAAGTCTCTATCTTGTTTCTTCCTCATTATCTTTGATATAAAATATTGCTATAAATAGACCTTCATGGACCTGGCAATTTTTTCTTCTGTTCCTTCTAGAAAGATAAATAATCTTTGCATAATAAGGACTATGTGTCTTATAAAAATGTAAAATAATTGTTAGTTTTTTTTCTTCAGGTGAAGCTATGAAAATTTCCAAGTATTGGATAATACATCACTGTAAACCAAGTTATCTAGGCAATGCCATACATTTAATTTAACCCATTCAATAACTTGTTAAACAACACAATTCATTTATTATGGGACTTGCATGTTATTATATTCCATCTTCTTGATAGAAGAATCACACCTACCAGATAGTGTAGGAAATGAATATTTTTCTTATGCTATCCCTATTGCTTTTTCCAGATAAAATGTACTCTAGAGAAATAAATTGTGCTGTATATTTTGATTTAAAAGGAGTGGTGCTAGTACCTAGTCTGGTGCATAGTTAATTTTTCATCCTGATCTAATAAAACTGTAGGATTTTTTTATTTATGCTTTTCAGCTAAACCAATTAACAATCAAAGACACAAATATAAAAATATAATAAGCAATCAATAAAACATAAATAGCATTATATCATAACTATAATGAGTTAACTATTTTTGTTACTTTTTGTTAAGTAATTAATTGTGCCAATGAGGAAACTTAAGGGGTGCTTTCCACTCTCATTATTTGAGCTATTGGCATGAAACTTGCTATGATTGCAGAACATATTTACCACTGTTAGCCCATAATGTTTCAGAACTTCACTCATCCATGGGTTTTTGAGGAATTTTCAAAGTTTTTACAAAAAATTTTTTTTTAAAAAAAACTACAAGAATTATCTCCTTGAATTTTCTATACAAAGACACAAGATAACAGGGGATAATTCCCACCAAGTTTCAGAAATATTCATACATCTACTGATTTTGGGGATTAAAAAAAGTTTTGACAAAAACCATTTTAAAAAAAAGCCACAACAGCAATCGTATTGAATGTCTCTCATATTACCCAATATGACTTCCATTTAGGAATTTCTTCCCAGTCCAGCACTGATTTAATTACTTCAAATCCAAGTCATTAAATCAGTGCTAGACGGTATCGGTATCGGTCAGTCCTCCTCTTTGTAGATGCAACAAGTTGGAACTCTAGATTGCTGCTAGGAGGGAAAAATCTTTCCCCTATCCTAATTGGAACTTTCAGAGGCTGAAAGGAACTCATTCTGAGAAAAGTAATTTAGGGCAGGGTCTTCTGTATTCTCTGCCATGGGGCTCCTTGCCTTCCTAAATGACATTTCCCAGAATTCTGTGCTCTCTCAGTTTTTTCACTCAGTTTGTTCTGCCCTGCTACTTTCCTCTCCTCTTGTGCCTGTGATAAAACTATAAACCTTGGGGTGCCATAAGGTGTTGTCGTAGCAATTTAAATAGAATCAGGATGCTATAATTGTGTAGAAGCCCATGAAGAAATGAGTAGAACCTTCTTCTGAGTTGACAAATGTAGTACTGTATTAGATAGCAGCAGGAGAAAAATTAGCAAAAATACTATATGCTTCATTGTACTAAAACACACTTGCTTGCTTTCCTGTTTGTTTGGCAGTTTTCTTGTTACAAAGGATGTCCTCTTTTATTTCAATTAACCATCTAATGACAATAAATACAAATAAATTAAAATTCCTTGGCAACCTAATAATCTGAATTGGCAGTGCTGTGAATTACCTTTATCTATCTGAGCATACAATAACGGATAAATGGTAATCTCATTTTACTGTCTTCTCACTATACCCTGTTAATAGAGTTCTGAGGTGAGTTAAGAAGAAGAAAAAATTAAACAAAGTATACTGGTAAGTATAAATGATCTGTCTTTCCCTGGGAATTACAATCAAATACTCATTGTATAATTTAATTTTTATAATAGGTTGTAATTAGTAATAGTAGCATTTACATACATCTCCATCTATTCCATTTTCTCATGGAATTGCTTTGCTGAGTCACACACCTTTATAGTTGATATACTATGCTTTCTACTGCTGACTCGGGTGTTCATAAATTAACACAAAATGTATTAAGAGTATTAATGATGTTCATTCTTTATCATTTCAAATGGAAATCAGCCAATTTTTGGCAATAGACTAGCTGGAGGGAAGTGATTCTGAAGTGAACATATAAGCAGGCATTAAAGATTTAGTGGGGGGACGGTGGAGGTTAAATGAAGGCTTGTTTCTTTAAAAAGAGATCTTGGTATTAGGAATAAATGTAAAAGGACATTAAACATTGTTTTTATTTGTATCTTTTTTTTAGCATTTAGAAATTGTAAAAATGGAACCCCCCTTCCCCACTCACATATCTTTTCAAGGAAGATCTACAGATAAAAATTAGCTGTATTCACTTTAAAGGACATTTGAAAAGCATTATTAGTGACATTTGAAAGCATAAAGTAATTGTATACCCTTCAGAATTATCGAAGCCTTCTCGGGGTCACTTTTGCTGTGTTAGGCCCATTAAATAACTGCTGCTGATGCTTCTGCTGCTGCTGCTGATGATGATGATGATGACGATGATTATATATCCTGCTTTTCTCCCAATAGAAAAAATCAAGCTGGCTAACAAAATATTAAAACAATACAGAAATCATTTTTAGAAGCCCCACTGCACAATTTTGGAGTTTGGTTGGTTCAATGGATGAATGGATGGACAGATAAACAAATATGCCACTAGTTTATTCCCCTTGCCTGTGTCTTGCTTCTTTGTTCCCAGTAGGTGTACACAAGCTCATAGCCGGGGCTGCGTGAAGACGATGTAACCAGTGCTTATGTGAGGCCGCTCTGAGTCCCCTTGTGGGGAGAAGGGCGGGATATAAATATATGAAATAAATAAATAAATAAATAAATAACCACCGAAACCCACATCAGAATCCGATTCCCCAGGTTAAACTGCATTTAAAAAAACTTGTACTGTTCCATTATTTGGGTGGACTCCAAAAGTGGATTTTGACAGAAAAGGATAGTTCATTTTGTGTGTGTGCGTGGGGGGGGGGGGGGGGGAGTTGGAGGAGGAAAACCATTTTCCCAATTTTCACTGGTTCCCCCCCCCCACACACACATACACACATATCAGAAATGATGGTTGTTCCAATGATGGTAACATGGGTGGGAGGAATAACAGGAAGAGAGGGAGAAATTGTTGAACTCCTTCACCCGCCCTCCACCCCCTCCCATAAAATGGACTATCCTTCTCTCTCTACTGTATCCTAGTGGGCTCCACCAGGATAATAGAGCAGTACCAAAAGCCTTAAATTTAAATACAATTCACAGTGCTTCCAGGTATATAACAACTATGATAATTTGTGCTTGTTTTAGAAGTTTATACTATAATTTATCCTAAACTATTAACTATTGCCAGATTAAAGGTATTTTTATGTAGTTTCTAAAAATATAACAGCATGTGTGGGTCATAGATCTTGATTTTTTTAAAGTGAAAATATGTATAAGAGATTTTTCAAAATACTACATCTCCAGTTCGAATCAACATTTTTGATAAAATTTTATCACAATTATAGATTGTATTACATAATTTCATTTGTTTTTACCCCATTGAAATATTATAAAACAAAATACCTGAAAGTAGTTGCATGACTACTCTCTTACTCTTCCCCCTTTCATATTTCTCTCTTCTTGCTCCTTCTACTGGGGTATAAAAGGAAAGCATGAAAGCAGCTCTGGGTCATTTCAAACACATCTGTCTTACTGTGCAATTGTCTGCTAGCTTGAGTTGCTGTTCTGAGACTTAAGACTGTTATTTGCTGTTAGTGTTTCCTTTCATCCACCTGACTGCAGAAAATGCCTAAACTTCTATCAAAGCAACTGAACATTTTTGAGTTCATGGCAAAAAAGAAGAAAAAAACACATATTGAAGACTAAGCCCAGTTAAAGAAACCATTTTTCATTCTTCACTTGAGAGTAAAGTAACTGATTTGGGAGACAGTGATCGGGCATTAGGACAATGTGACCAGTCTAGTGAAGTTGATGGTCGAGAATCATTGCTTTGAAGCTGGTGTTCTTTGCTTCTGGCAGAATGCTGCCATTTATTTGCTTGTATTCCCAAGAGATTTGCAGGCTTTTTTAAGGCACTGCTGAGGGAATCATTTCAGAAGTTGAAGAGGCACGAATAGAGGACAAAATGAAGACTCTTGCCAAGAGGAAGGCACATTAAGAAAGTGCTTGTTGAGACTGCCTTCAATCTGAAAATCGGTCCTCAATATGAAAGACCACACAAATCCAGAATAGGTCTCTACAGCAACTTACGCACCCACTGCCAAGACTCTGCCTGTGGAAGATAATCATTCTTGGCCACAAGTAATAGCTTATGAGTATGATAACAAAGATGGGAACATGGAACAATTGAGGTAATTTAACTGGCATTCCCATAAGTTCCAGACAGCTGTAGTCCAAAATACCTGGAAAGAAGCATGTTGCTTACCCCCACCTTCTATTAGTAATAGGTAAGTTTCCTAGGTTAAGTTTTAATTATCTGGGCTGTTTACCCAGAAAAACAGTGGCAGTGTTTTTGATTAAAGAAAAGCTTTGATTCTGATCTGTACAGAATTTAAATAAATAAAGACTAGAATATTCTTGTATGCAAAGGGATCTTGTAGCACTAAGTGGGATAATTAAGTTAGTAGAATAATTGTTTGTATACCCTATCTATCTCCTCATATACACATGAAATATTTCATTAACAATTTCATATTCAGTCTCTAAAATGCCACACAATCCCTTAGCTTAATATTTCAGACTAATATGGCTCTGGGTCAAATTATGTATACAGTCTGCCTACTTGTACACATAGGAGGTGTTGCGGAAATTGGGTATCTAGGACCTCCTAGGGCAAATTTATTTATTTATTTATTTACAGTATTTATATACCACCTTTCTCACCCCTGGGGGGATTCAAAGCAAAGCCCTCATCCAAGTTGGTCACCAGCCACTTGGTCACTAATCAGCTGCACAATATGCCCAGTCAGATTCCAGGTGAATTTGAATGATTAGAAGAACAACCCAGAAAACATTCATGCATGCTCTCAAAATGAAGCAGTGTCTGGGCGCCAGAGTGAGGAGAGAGATGTACACCGAAATATATCTCTAGCGTTTGTCTCCTACTCCCATCATGCAGGAGTGATCAGAAGGCAAGGACATGCACACAGTTGCCAAGGCAAAGAAGCCTTGAATGTGAGTGGTGAGGTGAAATATCATGATCCCAAAAGGCATAATGCAGACTTTCCCAACTGCACTGATGTCATACAACACTTGTAGCTACTTCCACCAGGTCTGTTGAGACTAAAAATGCAATGTTTATATACTAAGATGCCAAGATGACAATCCTGAATGGTAGTTTTCTACGAAAGTTTATTCTCAGTTCTGAAACAATAGTGATCTTTTTCCTCTTGTAGGTATTGTTTTGTGCTACATCCATCTCAGTTTTCAATTACTGCAAACCTGCTGTATTTGCTTTATTACATCTCACATGGCAAACACAGAATAGTTGGCTTACAATTATATCGCACTTCTCTCTACCTGTGCTCGGGTTTCATTTAAACTTATAAAGTGAAGATACAAAAATAAAAAAAAGAATATGTGCATGTGTGTTTTTCTGTTTAAGTTCTATCCATATCAGATGTCAGAATGACCAGTATGCTCTGTATGGTGTAATATTATTATAGTTCATGTTTTATGTAGAAAGGTAACCTGAATCTAAGTGTTTGATTACCACAAAGGGGCTTCTTCAGAGACTGGAACACTTCTGTATCTTTTCTTTTTCGTTTTATGGCTGGGGTAGAAAGCAGTATCTTGATAGAAACATCTCATGTTTTTCCCCCTCCTTTTGAATGTTTTCTGGTTACTGTCCAACTTTTCTCTTTATCTCCTGCATGCCAGCTTCCAGATGTCTGTCTTCTGACAACAGAGATGTTTAGAGGATTAATACCTTGATTGGCAGGTTGGCTACCATTACAGCTCTGTTCATGTAGAGATCTTTCTCATGTTTGAGGAGAAAAGAAATACAAAAGACATTTTTTACAGGAGAGAAACAAAGTGTGACTCCCTCGTTGTCAAACCATTCAAACAAACATAACTTCAAAATATAAACTGATCCAATATAGACCTGAATGTTAGAAGCAAAACACACAAAACCATAATTTTCAGGTCCCTTGTCTGATGGAACTTGTTGGACAAGAGCGACCATCATTTCCTTCATGATTTGCAAGGGGGCATCACAGCCATTTTAGCAGGCTTGGTGGGGGCTGCAGGCTGATGCTTGCTCCTAATCTGCATGGGAAAATGAGATGTAAAACCTCTCAGTGTGTAACAATGGCACCTAGTTTGGTGAAAACTAGGAACAGGATTCCTCACTTGTGTGTTTGAACAACCAAGGTGGAGGAGAATGGGAATGACCTTGGAGCTGCAGGGAAATTCTAACCCTACTGAAGCCTTGAGACTTGTGGTTCAAGAACTCTTTGCAGCTTCCCAAAAGGGTCACTCTGGGAACAACTCAGGGGACTCAGGTGTCTCACCCAAATTAGCTGAGGAGGAGGTCTGGGATGGCCACTGCCTCCGCTTATCCCACAGCAAATTCATATCCCCTAACAAGTTATTTGCAGATCATGAAGTTAGTTAAATATGTAATGTTAATAAAGTTGCCCATAGTTATTCCCAATATACTTGTTTGGTCTCATTATTTCAATGGTGGGGGAGCAAATTGCCAGGAGTATGGCTTCATTTTCTCTCTCACAGGCATTCTGTAATACCACTCAATGGAAAGGTAGAAAAAGATAGTGGGTGGGAAGTGGGTTCAGACATGTCAGGGAAGGGTTATCTGTTTTAATTATATCTAGTTTGGATTTTGAGGTTTATGATGAAGTAAAAGGCATTGCCAGTAGGAGAGTGAAAATTAGCTAAAACATCACAATGGTATGAACATTTTCCTGATAATTTTGCTAATTAAATTGTTATGGAAAAATTGCAAAGCAGTGTGAGCCCCAAGGGAAGGATTATTGCTTTTTTCCCACCCTGAAATCTTCCTACCACATAGTTCTTCTAAAACATCATGCTGCATACAAGCCAGATTTAGATTTGTCAAGTTGTTTTGAAGTGGCATCAAATAATTGATCAGCAACTATGCCTGTGATTATAGTATGAAATCAGAGCTCAATTGTGGCCAATAATTGCAAAAATAATTATAGCCATAAATCTTCCTAGGAACAATATAAAACAATTCTTCTTATTGCCCCACAGGTATAGGACTGTTAGTTTTGATTTGAATTAAATGATTTGGGAAGGAGAAGTGAAACATGTTGGATGGAGAAGGGGGAAAATAGCAGTGCACACCCTTTTGAAGAAAAAAAATACCAGAAAGTCAACACTAAGTATATAAAAACAATTCAAAGTACTGAGGATGTATTCTTTCAGGAATTAATTGTTTCCTAGTTAATGTGGGGTAAAATTCAGTTTAAAATGAGTAGTGAGCCTATCAAAATTGTACATGTATCATCCCTCACAGCTGTTAGAATTTTATGAGCTAACAATGGGAACTGTGATATATTTGTCTTTTGTGCGTGCATTTCCTGTGGTTATACCATAATATCATAGTAGATGGGCCAATGACAACGTGTATGTGCTCTCAGGTAAAAGTAGTTCATTTATATATTGAAAAGAAAATGAATGCCCAGGCATCTCAGCAGTCAAATAGCTTCTTTGGATCTTACAGAACAGTATCAGTCATCTTATGTCAAAAAAAAAAAGGTGTTTAATCTTTGACAGAAATGAATTACTTCATATGGGACAACTACATTTTGTCTGATACTTGTTGGCAGTTTTCACTAGAAGATGAGGAACCTACGAAATAGATTTTCATCAGAATCTGAGATTGAAGGAAATGAAATCTTAGAAATGAAAACAAGTTCTGCCTTTGGAATGAACTGTTCAAGTACAAAGATATATTGGGTGGAAAAGGACATGTGGAAATAATTCGCCTGGAGATGAAAGTTTTCATAATTTATCAACTGGTTTCTGATTAGTGTTGCCTGGAAATCTTTATAATATATGCTAGATGTCCATTGTCTTTTAAAACAAAGAAATCCTAAAAGGCCAAGGCAACTTGTTTGAACCCAGCAGAACTAGGAGTCTACATTGGGAGGAATTAAGTGCCTTGAAGAGCTCATCAGATCGGAAAACATCAGATCCAGCATGTTGCTCTTCTCACTCCACTTGTGATATTGGGAGGATCAATAGTTAAAAGATTGTAGTAATTGTCCATAGTGCTCAGATAGTATTGGCCTCTCTTGAAGAATCGTATTGGCAAGCTGAAATTTGTCCAGAGGAGGGTGATAAAAATGATCAAAGATCTGTAAACCTTACCCTGTGAGAAGTGGCTTAGGGAACTGGGTATGTTTAGCTTGGAGAAGACAAGGGTAGGAGGTAACATATTTAAATATATTTAAATATCTGAGAGGATGTCATATTGCACATGGGGAAAATTTGTTTTCTTCTGCTCCAGAGAAGAAGATATGGAGTGATGCAGTCAAACTGCAGGAAAAGAGAATCCACATAACACAGGAAGAATTTCCTGATGGTAAGAGTTGTTTGATAGTGGAATACATTGTCTCGGAGTTTGTGAAGTTTTCTTCTCCAGAAGTTTTTAAACAAAGGCTGAATTGCCATCTGTTGAGCGGGCTTTGTTAGTGTATTCCTGCATGGTTGGAATTGGATTGCATGATTCTTGTGGGGTTTTTTTTCAGTCCTGTGTTTCTACTATTCATATTGGTTTTATTACAATCAACTGACTGCTGTGTCATTAAGTTAGGGACATATTTTCTGAAGAACAGTTTGTACAGTATGTCATGATGGAATTTAACCATAAGGAACAAGAAAGTGTGCAAGTCAATAATGTACCTCTTCTTCAGCTTTAGATACATTGAGATTCCTGGGTCCTTCCCCACAGCGGTATATCCCAGAATATCAAGGCAGAAAATCCCACAATATCTGCTTTGAACTGGGTTATCTGAGTCCACACTCAGATAATGTGGGATTTTTCTGCCTTGATATTCTGGGATATAGGGCTATGTGGAAGGACCCCTATTCTCTTGTTCGGAAAGAAAGAAAAAAGGAAAGAAAGAAGAGCGTAGTAGACAAGGTTGATCAAATTTAGGATTATTATAAATTACTTCAGATGTGGTGAGTTTATCTCACTGGTGAATACTAAAAAGATTGGCACAAAATAATTCATACCAATAGATCTAGAATCCCAAATCAATGTCTAGTGGGTTGCACCAATATGTGAAGGGGGTCTTGTGTTTTTTAAAAAAAATCTGTCTGAACAATAAGGATATTATTAATCATACAATGACTCTGCAAAAATAGAACTAGATATCACTCATTCAATTTACTAAATACTTCAGAATTAAGTAAATAGATAAATTACATCATTTTTGTGGGATCAGAAGAAGACATTTTGGGACAAGATAGTGCCTCTTTGCAGATACAGAAGCTGACAGAATTGCCAGTTGAAGTTGGACTTTCACCCTACATAACACCTGAAAGGCAGCAGACCACTTAAGGAGTTCAAGATACGTCATGTGTAACACATAACTTATCTATTAAAAAGGAATGACTGGTAAACTTGCAGGAATAACCAAAGGATTGTGTCTGTCTTCCTCTGGCAAACCAATCACAGACATGGATATCAAGGTTCCCTTGAGGATCCCTCATGGTAAATCCTCCTTTTTCCCCCTAAAAGGCTGGGCGGCCCCAAGATAAATATTCACTGCAAATCACTATTGCTTGAACCATAGAGCAACTTTCAGATCTCTTCCTATAATTCCAAGGGAAATTTGTGTGAAGAATCAGCAACATACTAGATTTGACTACTAGCTTTCTGTGTAACACAGCCTGTGTTTCTTTAACACAGAAAGAAAAAAAGTTTCATTAAAAATCCATTTTTTTTCTTGAGACAAGGTTACTGTTCTTATTCTAGATTTTAGTTCGTACTGGGTTTTTATACAGTACACATTCAAATCTATAATAGGAAGTAGGATCATAATCCTACAAAAGCTTTTATGAAGGAGTCACTCTGAAGCCTCAGCTGTGTGTGCATTGCCTATGTTTGGTCAAGGATTGTGTACTTCAAGTATCTCCTTTTTAAAGCTCAGTAATGGCTGTACTTTAGTTTTGGTTTATCATTTTTGTTCCTGCCTTGCTTAAGGGTCAGGCGCAGGTCAGATCCTTCGTATTATTTGTGTAACAGTGAAATCGAACACTGAATAGAAAGTGGAAAATTGCAATGAATGTCATAGCTTCAGCTACTAGGAAGGGTTAGCAAGAGAGAGGATATAAAGAAACACATTAAATATATTGAATTTTTCAGAATGCTGTTGTCCTTGAATGCTTGTCAACATATGTTTTCAAATTCTTTTTTTCTAGGTATTTTTGCTTTTGTTTTTGCTTTTTCCAATTGCACTGGGCAAAGAATGGGATATTTAACCATTGAAAATGTGTGTTTTTCAATGTAATACAGAGTTCCTTACCTATCTCCTATATATTTAAATCTATTCATATTACAAAAAAACATGTTTGCAAGAAAAAATTTATCCCACACCCCACCCCCACTGTTTCTGCAGGAATTTGACAAAAACTAGTGCAGATACAAAGCTTTCTATCTGCAAAGAAAAATGCCTTATATTGAGTGAAACTGTTGGCTATCTACATGATCAGGTGCACTGTGCTACAGTCCTCTGGGTTTGAGTGTGTCCACCTGAAGGTGGGAACTCGTGATAGCTTTGGGATTCTGCTGGTGTACTATCCACCATCCACAGCACTCTCTCTGCCAGAGCTAGCAGCCATGGTCTCTAATTTGCTCTGGTATCACAGCATTTGATTGTGCTGGGAGACTTTAACATTCACACAGAGACCACATTAACAGGAGTTGCCATGGTTTCATAGTTGCCATGATGACCATGGGGCTATTACAAGTAGAATCTGGACCTACCCATCAGGCTGGACATACACTCAACATAGTTTTCACTGCAGACAGTGGAGTGGTCAGGGTGGAAGAGCAAAACATTCCCCCATTGTCATGGTCTGACCATCATCTGATCACTTTGAGACTCACCGCGACCTCTAACCTCTGCAGGGGTGGTGGACCTACTAAGATGGTCCGCCCCAGGAGACTGATGGATCCAGATGGATTCCTGAGGTCTTTTGGGGTTCTGCCTGTCATGGAGGCTGACGATCCTGTCAACGCCCTGGTTGATCTTAGTTCTTTACTAGAACTAGGATTGCTGCACACCGCACACTGCACTTGCCCTATAATGCCTTAGAAACCACCTGTCACATCAGCACTTTTAATCCTGTACCCATTACTCTGGCCTGGCCCAGTTGTATTGTTTTTTAGTGCATTGTTTATTGCCTGTGTTTATTTTGCTTAATTGCTTTAATTTGCTTAGGTTTTGTATTGTTATATTGTTATATTGTATTGTTATATTGTATTGCTATATTGTGTGTCGAGGCCTTGGCCTTTGTAAGCCGCATCGAGTCCTTCAGGAGATGCTAGCGGGGTACAAATAAAGTTTAATAATAATAATAATAATAATAATAATAATAATAGCAAGGTGGCTAGGACGATAGACACGATCACCCTCGAATGTTCCCTCTTGCTGCGCAAAGTTATGCCAACTCCTTGGTTTTCTGAGGAGTTGGCAGAGATGAGGCATATGAGAAGGAGACTAGAGTGCATCTGGAGGAAATCCCGGGGTGTCTCTGACTGAACGTGGGCTAGTGTCTCAATTAGGGCCTAAACCGCAGCCTTGTGGGCAACCAAGAAGACGTTCTCGATTGCCCGCATAGCGTCTGTATCCAATAGACCCTCTGAGTTGTTTTGGGTTGTTAGAGAGCTCATCCACCCTCCTGAGGTGGGGGAGGTCCTCGAGGACTCAGCAACTCAGTGCTGCGAGTTTGGCACCATTTTACAGATAAAGTCACTCAGATTGACCTCGAGCTGGACACCAGTTTAAATGCAATGTCAGAAAAGTTAACTGAGGCATCTGTAGGTCCAATGTTGTGGGATTCTTTTCAGCTTGTTCGTCCAGATAATGTGGACGGGGTCCTGGGGGTTCTGGACCCTTGCCCTTCCTGGCTAATTAAATTGGCCAGAGGTGGGGTATTAGATTGGTTTGTGCTGATTATTAATACATCATTGGCTCAGGGGGAATTTCCTTCTGGTCTGAAGCAGGCAATGGTGAGACCAAGCCTGAAGAAGACCTCCCTTGAACCCACAGTTTTGAATAACTACAGGCCAATCTCTAGCCTTCCCTTTTTGGCCAAGGTGCTGGAGCGGGTGTTTGCCTCTCAGCTTCAGGGATTCCTAGAGGACACTGACTTTCTAGATCAGTCACAGTCTGGGTTTAGGCCTGGTCACGGTACCGAGACGGCTTTGGTCGCCTTGGTGGATGACCTTCGCAGGGATCTGGACAGGGGGAGTATGACCCTGCTGGTTCTCTTGGACATCTCAGCAGCTTTTGATACCATAGATCATGGTATCCTTCTGGGCCGGCTCTCCGGAATGGGTCTTGGAGGCACGGCTTTGCTGTGGCTCCGGTCCTTCCTGGAGGATCACTCCCAGTTGGTGAAGCTGGGGAAAACCTGCTCGGATCCCTGGCCTTTGACCTTTGAGGTCCCGCAAGGTTCCGTTCTATCCCCCATGCTTTTTAACATCTACATGAAACTGCTGGGAGAGGTCATCAGGAGTTTTGGAGTTCGGTGCCATTTCTACGCAGATGATGCCCCACTCTACTATTCCTTTCCTCGGGTACTGGATGAGTGCCTGGCCACTGTGACAATCTGGATGAGGACGAATAAGCTGAGGATCAATCCTGACAAGATGGAGGTCCTCCTGGTCAATCGCAGGCTGGATCGAGGTATAGGGTGGCAACCTGTGCTTGACGGGATTGCACTCCCCCTGAAGTCACAGGTCCACAGCTTGGGTGTTCTCCTAAATTCATTGCTAACGTTTGAAGCACAGGCATCGGCGGTGGCTGGAAGGGCCTTCGCACAATTGAAGCTCATGCACCCGCTGGGACCATGCCTCATGAAGTCGGATTTGGCTGTGGTGGTCCACACCTTAGTTACCTCTAGATTGTACTATTGCAATGTGCTCTACGTGGGGCTGCCCTTGAAGACGGCCTGGAAATTCCAATTGGTCCAACGAGCAGCAGCCAGACTACTAACTGGTGCGAGTTACAGGAAGCTGTCAACGCCCTGTTTAAGGAACTCCATTGGCTGCTGTTTATTTTCCGGTCACAATTCAAGGTGCAGGTTCTTACCTACAAAGGCCTGAATGGTTTGGGACCCACCGATCTGCACGACCACATTTCCATCTATGAACCTACCCAATCTCTTTGATCTTTCAGAGAGGCCCTTCTCTCACTCCCCCCCCCCCCCATCGCAAGTGCGACTTGTGGGGACGAGAGAGAGGGCCTTCTCTGTGGTGGTCCCTCAACTCTGGAATTCACTCCCCAGAAATATTAGGCAAACCCCCACCTTGGCAGTCTTTAGGAGGAGCCTGAAAACTTGGCTGTTCCAGTGTGCCTTCAGTGATTGAATGTACAATAATCCCTGACCAAACTCTGCATAAAATGCCCTCGGAAGCACTTTATTTTATCTGTTAGTGCAAGTAAACCCTACCTTATCCCCCAGATCCCCTGTCCTGATACATTACATTGCCCTCTCACCCAGTGTTTTAAATTTTAATTGTCTCAATTGGTCCTGCCCACTTTGATCAATTTTCTGTGTTTTAATGTTCTGATTATATATTGTTGCTCTGTTTATTTATATTGGTTTTTATATCTTGTGTTATTTTTATTTTCTTATGTTCTTGTGTTATATTGTTTTACTGTATTGCTGGGTGTGGCCTCATGTAAGCCACCCCGAGTGTCCCCTTGGGCAGATGGTGGCGAGGTATAAATAAAGTATTATTATTATTATTATTATTATTATTATTATTATTAGAAACACAACAAGATGAGTCTACAGAAGACACTCTGCTGGCTGTTGAATTGGATCACATGTCGGACACTTCCCAAGTGTCTAGGACTGTGTGATGTACCGGCAAATAATGCATGCAGATCCCAGTAAGGTGGCCTTCTGCAGCTGGCAGATGGTAATTTTGTCAGCACCAATTGTGTTTAAGTGCAGGCCAAGGTCTTTAGGCACTGCACCCAGTGTGCCAATCACCACTGGGATCACAATTACTGGTTTGTGTCTTTGCAGTTCAATTTTTAAATCCTCATATCATGTCAGCTTTTCCAGTTGTTTCTCTGCAATCCTGCTGTCACCTGGGATTGCAACATCAACGATCCATACTGTGTTTTTTAACACGATTGTGAGGTCAGGAGTATTGTGCTCCCAAACTCTGTCTGAATCTGGAAGTCCCAGAGGAGTTTGGTGTGTTCATTCTCTGTAACTTTTTCTGGCTTGTGATCCCACCAGTTCTTTGTCGCAAGCAGATGGTATTTGTGGCACAAGTTCCAATGAATCATCTGAGCAACAGTGTTGGGCCTCTGCTTGTAGTCTGTCTGCGTGATCTTTCTGCAGCAGCTGAGGATGTGATCTATTGTTTCATCTGCTTTATTGTTATTATTATTATTATTATTATTATTATTATTATTATTATTATCATCTAGCTTTATAATCATCAGAATTGACTGGTAGCAGCTCTCCAAGGTAGGATTTTACCATGCTGGCCACATGACTTTGGAGGTTTCTATGGACAATGCCGGCTCTTTTGTGTTGTCTTTGATCACCATCCTCCAGAGTCAAACACAACTAGACTTAATGTCAGGGAAAACCTTTACCTTTACCCTTCTTTACCCCAGTTTGGAGAATATGAACTCAGTAGCAAACCAGCTCTGCTTTAATAGCCATATGTAAAAAGAGTAGGCACAATGTCATTGGTTACTGCTGCTAATATGCTTCGCCTCTTGTATGGGTCTCAATGTAGTTATCTTATCAGCTAACTCATCTGTCAACCAATGAGCTTCCTAACCATTCAGGGTGGCAGTTATGAGACCACATATATACATATCACTGTGTGTTTCCTTTGCAACCTGGAATTGAGCAAAGTCAGATGCTCCCAAATTGAATGTTAGTCTCTCTCCACACTCTCAAAGTCTTTTAAGGACACTTCCTTTTCCCTTAGGATGTGCATGCAACGTATGTTCCTTTCACCCCAGATCTGTATCCCATACCCAAACTGCTCACAAAATCTATGGAAAATTGCTATAACTGTCAGGACCAGATGGTCAAAGCCAGATATAGAAAGGGATAATGGAACAAAGCTGTAAAGCCAACTGTGATTGAAAACTGCTTAAGTACTTATATAGTCTCTCATCTAACTGTAGTTAAATTTTCACCATGGCTATGAATGATATCACATTAACATTCTAAAGCAGAGGTGAGTGCTTTGCTATCACCTGATTTGCTCCTGCAGAATTCTAGGAAATGTAGTTAAGGGAAGCCAAAGACCTCTGTGGCTGAGAATTTTAAAGCCCCCTGTCTAAACTACATTTCCAGGAATTCTGCAATAGCAAATCGGGTCATAGCAAAGAGGGCACCTCTGCTTTAAAATACTAATGTGATATCATCCTGTGTTTCTTCCATCACCTAATGGCCTTGAAGTTCATTGGTGGATTCTAACATTTCTCTTGAAACTCATGAAAATTTTACAGGTTTTTGTGGTATGGGGACCAAAATATGATGCCACTAGTTGCTCTACTATTTTGGCCACAACCACAATTTTGTTTCTAAAGTAAGCATAGGGAACTGTTTTTGGAGACTGAACTTGAATCAATATCTATGCAAAGAATGTACTGTATCACTGAATTACCAATAGTAATATTTGGTGCTACTGCAGTTCCGCCCTTACCTTGACACTGCCATTCTGAGGAACTGATTTCTTTTCGGCACCTGTAATGATGACAGCCAGAGTGACAAAGCAATGTGAAAAAGGAGAGGAGAGAAAAAGGAATTTTTCCCTCCTTTCCCTTCCTTTTCTGATTGCCTTGTTGCTCTGGCAAGCACCACTACAGCCACTGAGCAATGAACACTGCCATTTTCATTCCTGGTGGGCAACACGTAGGCCATATCAACAGGGCAGGGTAGCTGTCATCCCTGAGCTGTCTGAGCCAAGGGAAAGAGGGATGGTGAGGTAAACATGTTCAACTGTTTACATGAAACTCAAATCACAGTTTGCTACAGATTCCCAGGGAAAATTCAGAGTAACCCTTGATTTTTGTTAACACAGTGCAAAGCTGCCTTAAATGGTCTTGGCAGCATTAATCCAAATCAGCTTCATGTGTCATGCAGTCACCATCAGGCATGTAGCCGGGGGGGGGGGGGGGGGGGCTTGAGGGGCTTCATCCCCCCCCCCCTGAAATTCTCATGGTGGTTCACCAAAAGGCCTTACTGGTGCATTATTTAAACAGTTATGTTTATTCATATCATGATCTGATATGCATGGGAGTATTGGGGTAACGATACAAAAGGTTTGCTAGGGTAGACCCTCTTTCACTCAGAGTCAGCCCCCCCTGAAAGAAACTCAGCCCCCCCCCCGAAATCGAAATCCTGGCTACGGGCCTGGTCTCCATGGAACTGATTCACACCCTGCCCCCTGGGATAAAGGCTCCATTCTGACCAGCCCTACAATTCTCAGCATTCCTCAATACCAGATATGTTAACATAGGGTGATGAGAGATGCAGGCAACATCATTTGGATGATTGCACCTGCCTGACCTTTCTTTTCATAGGATTTATGGCTTACCTAGGTTATCATTGGCAATTACAAGTGAATAAAACATTTTTGTTCATTATTCATCCGAAGTAGAACAACCACTTGTAGATTAAGATTTAAAAATCTGGGGATGTAATTCTTCATTAAGTTTTTTTCTCAAAAGCAAAAGTATTTTATTCCATCTAACAAAACCACATGGCTATTTACATTTCAGGATGTATTCTGTACAAAGTGCAAGTGGTTTTTTTATGAAGAAAATAGCATAAAAGCAGTATTTTCTGCTTGGAAAATAATTTTTAATACAGAAATATTATTTCATGTGCAGAAAATACTGTTTTCTATGTGAATCAACTATGTTGAATTTTTATGCAGGAGAAACCCCCAATTATATCTTTTCTGTACAGAAGATAACATGTTTTTTGCAGAAATATTAATTTAGATATTTTCTATGCATAAAATGCATAGAAAATCGTTTCTCTTTACATCTTGTGCCCCCACATTTTTTGCAAATTATGTAAAAATGGAATATAATTGGATAGTTGAACAGTTTTGAATAAGTAGAGGCTATGGTAAAAGCAAGGATTTATTGTTTTATATTCTGCTGAATTGATATCAAAGCCACTGAAAGTGGAATTGGATATAGTGAGGCTATAGATGTGAAGCATAAAGTTTCAGACACAGACTTATTTTAAATGCCACATTTTCTAAGACAGCATCCAATAGCAGACCTTCCTAGAGAGCATAGGTTCCGCAAAATCTTTCAAATTTCTCAGGAGAAAGAAAACTAGCAATGATTACTGGAGACTGCAGTATGAAGTATTACTTCAACATATCTGGTACAAAATTACTTGATTGTTGGGTTGCTATGAAGCTGTCTACTACAATTAGAAGACAGAACTGCCAGTCATGAAAGTGCACTATCTTCTCTTTCTTGTCTCCAGTCCTTCTGTTTACCTCATTTGGAAAGTTTTTTTTATTAAAGGGAAATGGAAAAATAGAACATGTTCATAAGAGAGGCAGAAACCTTCCTAAAGCTAGTAATGTGTCCACCAACAACCTAAATAAAATACAAGAGCAAAGACTAATCATTTCATTTTTATATCCAGTGATTTTTCTATTTCTCACTCCCCTTCCTCTCCTTCTTTCACACACTGCAACTCCCACTCAAAAGATGCAAATTATTCCATATTTCCACATTTTGATTAATCAACAGGACTTCTTTACTCCTTTTCGTTCACAAGTCTCTGCACTCAGCTCCTTTGTACTGCTTCCTTCTTGTGGGTTACTCCACTCCATCACCCCAGGCTTCTTCTAGCTAGCTTCTCTGCTTCTAATCCAGAGTTTTTCCATTTATCAGACAACAGCAGTGTGGTATTTTTCTTTCTTGATTGTGTGCTTTCTTTCTTTCTTTCTTTCTTTCTTTCTTTTTAATTTGTATTTATTTATTTATTTTGATTCAGTGTGAGATAGCTTTCAGATGAAGCCTTGCTTACTGTATAACTGAGCAACTTATAATTGACCAACAGCTTTATTTCCTAAGATCCATTTTACCTATACTAATGTTGCCTCAGGTTACATATTCTGCATTTGTGCACCTCATTTTCCTTGCTTAAATGTGGTACCTTTCATTTATCTCATTATTATTTTCCTTAATAGTGGCCCACTTCACCTGTCTGATGTTTGTTGGAGCTATTTTAAATGGATATTAGTTACTAGGCTTGTTCAAAACTCGTTTCGGATGAGTGGTGGTTCAGATCTAAAGTCAATTCCGATTTTCACCAAAAAAAAAAGTTCAAAACTTTTCAAAACTTCCGAGACTTCTGAATCATTCGTTAATGGTTTCAAAGAATTATTTCCTGTTTCATTTGGTGGTCTTTACTTTGAAAGTAGTTGTTTTACTCCAGAAAAGGAGGGGGGAGCAAAGGGAAGAAATCCATCCACTCTGGTTAAAACCGCTGGGAAAGGAGAGGAATCCATCCACAGTGGTTTAAACTGACTTGGGAGAGAAAGGGAAGGAAAGGAATCCATCCACACTGGTTTAAACTGACATGGATCCATCCCATCCATACTGGATTAAACTGACACAGATCCATCCCATCCACACTGGTTTAATCTGACATGAGAGAGAAAAGAAAGGAAAGGAATCCATCCACATTGGTTTAAACCAACGCTGGAGAGAAAGTAAAGGAATCCATCCACAGTGGTTTAACCTGTCAGATCCATCCCATCCACACTGGTTTAATCTGACATGAGAGAAAAAAAAGGAAAGGGATCCATCCACACTGGTTTAAACTGACGCGGATCCATCCCATCCCCACTGGTTTAAACTGACACGGGAGTGAAAGGAAAGGAATCCATCTACACTGGTTTAAACTGATGTTTTTCCTACTATTTTTCTCCCTTCCCTTCTCCTCTTTCCTTATCTTTCTTCCTTTCCCCTTTCCTTTTCTCTTCCAAATCCCATCCATGGAGTGGGGGTGGGGTGGGGGGCATTTTACTAGGTTTCCCGGGTATGTTTAAAGTGGCATACATTTTTTTTTCTGGGAACTGACAAAATAAACTGAAATGAAGGAATAAAGGCAATGTGGCCGAGTGAGTTTTGTAGGACATACAGTGTAAATCCTCCCTGGTTTGTTTTTTTTTTGGGGGGGGGGGGGAGTAAATATGTCTTTGGAAACTCACTTGGCAACTTGAGTTTTCTGGGATATATATATATATATATATATATATATATATAGAGAGAGAGAGAGAGAGAGAGAGAGAGAGAGGTGAAATGAAAGCAGCTCTGGAAGGCAGCCCTCAGGTGTCACTTGGCTCCCGCTGCCGGGTTTCAGCCTGAGAGGAGGCGATAGACTCATGGGATGGCCGAGTAGCCTCCTTCTCCTCCTCCTCCACATTAGACAAAGATTGCTGCTTGGCCATTTTGACTAATGTGCAGCAAGGCAGTGTGGGATATGTATTTAACGGAAGGGGCTTTTGCAGTATCTACTATAGGGGGCCTGCCCTTCACAAACTACATCAATGGCTGTGCTTAACGACGCCCACCTCATCCCTCCCTTGCATCACCCAGGGAGAGGAAGCATGAAAATGTAAAACTGTTAGGCTTTACAAAAGTTGCTTAATGCTTGTGAAAATTAAAATAACCTTGGGAGACACCCGAAAATTACGGAATATTTACAAATAAAAAAGGTAAGTGGATCAAATTCAGAATTGCACCTCCTACTTTTCCTGCATGGTTCAAAATTGATTTGGAAGTCCAAATTCGGTAGGCTTTCACGACTTTTAGGTTTTAACGAAGCAAACCTAACCAACTCTATTAGTTACTTATGCAGCCAAGAGGTATATATTTCAAATGATTCCGAACTTCATTGAATCCAAAGTTCACTCTCTGAATTGGGAGCAATAAATGGAAAATACAATTTTTATACTTAGTATTTATGAAAGTCATTATTTTCCACCTACAGTTATTCAGTGGATGTCACACTTCCTTTTTATGAGTTTTGTCTGCAAACTTGTGAAATCTTTAAGCGACTTTAGTCCTAATTGATTGTGCCTGCTCTGTGTGATAAAGGAGTGTCAACTTAGCTGAAATCTTTACATTTCTAAAAGATTTCTCAGAGAAATAAATGAACATTTTTTTGACTCCTCATAATAGATAAGGAAAGAAAAAAGAGAAGGAAATATCTCCCGATGGCAGTGTCTCAATGACTCTGCTGGCAGTGCCCTAGAAATTTTATTACTGTCTGTAAATCTTTTGGGAGATTTCTGGTTTTATTTACAGTACCAAAGGTGTGACAAAAATGTATCAACCAGTTGTACTAGTAGAAGATAATTTGTTTAGGGTTAACAGAATAGAAGACATTGCCATTGCTCTGTGTTTTGGAACTAGACTATATCTCCCACTTTGTAATTTCCACAGTTAATAGGAATTTTGTGGCTATAACTTTTTTTTACCTAGTAAGCTAACATTATAACTTAATTTCCTGGAAGTTCTTTCATAACGTCAGAGTCCGTCAGAGTGTATAATTACCAAAGAGAATCCACACTCCCCGAGGCTTGCTGTGTATTATTATTATCAATAGGCAGAAAAGTAAAATTCAAAAATGATGCTAGCAAAAGACTAAAAATTCACAAAAGAGTAGGGCAGGCAGTTTATGTGCATTGATGAGTGAGGATGGAAGTAAACTTAGTTTGGTGGAAAACCCCTACACAAACAAGAGCAACCATGTGTATTTTCAGGATTTTTGATGCTGCTTGGCTAAGATTCAGAACCTTTCATACTACACTGAGATCCCATTTTAACTACTATGGCTGCATTGTATGGATACCTGGGTATTTTAGTTTGGACAGAGATGTCAAGAGGATCTCTTTGGACAAGAATTCCTACTTCAGCTGTAGCTCCTAAGGATGCTAAATGTTGTTGTCATGGCAGTTCAGGTGGAATCATAGCATCATAAAGGGCTATCAGACAATGCTCTGAATTAATTATTTAAGTAGAAGCTAAGCTACAAGATGCTTCTTTGCATAAATAATGACAAGAACCAAGGCAGCTCATTATGTTCCATCAGTGTTACACTTAGGATCAGTTTCTAACTCTCTTTCTACCCCTTCCTTCATTTAGGGAATTGTGATTTCCAGTCTCATTTTGAAGTTGAATCTCAAACAAATGTGAAAGAGTCAGCTCTTGTATCTTCTTTATCTGGCCTCCCTCCCCAGCATTTTGTGATCATTGTTTATTTTTATATATCTCCTTTATATAGAAGTGGTTTGAGAACAGTGGGAGAAACTAAAGCTTGTTTGCAATGAAAACATGGGATGACAGACCTAGCCTTGATTTCTTAACAGACACTCATACTGATAGGGCATATTGGAACAAGATTTATTATTCTCCTGGTACATTTTGGGGTCTTTACTGTCCAGCAAGAAAGTACTGAAAAAATGACAAATTCAAAACTAAGTTGTGTTGACTTTGGGAGACCACACAGTTATATCTGAACTTTGAGTCAGAGAAGAACAAAATCCTACCTCACTAGCTCAACAGATATAGTCTTGATGTTTGCAAGCAGATATAAGCTTAGCAGTCTGAGGAAACCTTGCAAGATCATGATCTGTGATATTTATTCAGATTAACAAAAGAGGTGCAATGGCTTATGTACTAATATTTTCAGTGAACACTAGCTTATTTAGAGTTGAAACAGAACCATCAGTCCTCTAACCCTCTCTCCTTCACCTATTTCAATTTTCAGAAAGAAAAGCAAAAAAAGATGGGTTTCCTCCAAGATCTTATGTCAGGGAAGAGTAGAAATATCATCCAGACTTAAAGATAGCACATTGCAAAGGATGGTTCCTTTTAAAGAAGGTCTACAAAACCTCAATATACAAAAGATGAGCCATTGTGTGGAGTCTGGGATCAGAAATATGAAGGAGGCTGGAAACACAAAAAAGTGCAAGAGAACTAGCTGTATTGAAAGATTTTTAGGTCACATAGCACGTTTAAAAACATTTAAAACTTGAATTTTGGTTGTCTAAATGTTTGGATAAAGAAGAGATTGCAATACTTGTAGCTCTAACTCTCCTAATATTGTGCTTTAAAAGTATGTTTTGCTTAAGAGCAACAGGTTTCAAATTTTACAGTCCAATGAGATCTGGAGTGTCACACATTCTTCTTCTCTACTTTAAGATGTATTCCCAATTTTGATAGAATAACAGATGTAGTGAGTGGATATAATGTCATCATGTGTCCTAGAAAATACCCCTGAATTGCTTTGAGGGCACATAAAGTTCTTTGAAAACAACATTGGACAAAGCTATTGATGAAGGTAAAGTGTTTACATGATTGAAAATAATGTGCACATTTTGAATAACAGATTTTTTTGTTTCCTGGTAGCACAATCTATTATCCAATTTGAACTGTGCACTGCTTCATTGCTGTAATCTCATATTCCTACCCCTTCTTCCACCAGGGAAGGCAGCATCCAAATGCCAGAGCATATCTTCATTGCCTTGTAGCGGCTCAGAGCAGGCAGAGAGCATCCAGGCAGTGTCTAGATATAGTTCTGTAATGATGAAAACAGTTCCATAGCTATGGTCTTCAATGGGTATGACCCTAAAGACCTCATCACACTAAAGCATGGGTCCACTTTAAATCCAGTTTCTGCCTCCTGCAGAATTATGGGCTTTGTAGTTTAGGGAGGAGCCTTTAAATTGCTCAGCCAGACAGATCCTGGGCTTCACTAAACAACAAAACCCAGAATTCTGCAGGAGGTAGAAACCAGATTTAAAGTGCATTCATGGTCTAGTGTCATGAGGCAGTGGGATGATATGGGAGAGTCATAACTGTTCTCATTCTGAGTGCAAAATTGTACATCCTTCACTGACCAAAAAATGATCATGGAGGAATACTTCAGCACTTCTAGGCTGATTTCCATGGATAGCAATGTGCAGAGAGGTATTCAATACCTTCTTCATCAACATCAGAAAACTAACATATGTTGACATATCCTAACATATGTCACCAACAGGATTCTGTTCAGGAAGTCCCATAATTTGTTCTATGTTTTGTAGTGTGGAGGTAGTACAATAGATTAATTATTTATTGGTGAGTCTTATTAAGAAGATTCTGAATGGGATCAAACTTACTCTTGAATGTGTCATGATATAATTCAGTTTTCTTGAACTTCTCTTTTAAAATGGAAATGAATTAATAAAAAAAATAAAAAGATGATTGAAATTCCATAAAAGCCATTAGGATTTTTGCAGTTGTATCCCCTTATCAAAATAATTTGAGTTGGTAAGTATAAACAAAGCTGCACCAACTTTTTTTTTGTTTAATTGCATTTTCTCCAAACGAGTGCCAGGCTGAATAACAAATATTTATTTCTAGGTTTTATAATATGAATATTTCTTTCTGCTTTATCTTAGCTCTTTGTTAATACTCAAATTGTTTGTTTACATTCCTATAAGAAGAAAGCAACTTTTCACATTTCTTATCATGATAGTTTTGTTAATGAGAGGGTTTATTTGCCACTTGGTTCTGCTGAGTCTTTTCCCAATACACTTTCTTTAAACTTTTTGTCTTTTCAGGTGCCAAAAAGTGTGTATGGACAAGACGGTGTCTCTTGTTAACATATTTCTGGAGGGCTTCCTAAAGTCTATTAATTGCTATAACAGTCACCTGTGCAACTGCATTTTGGTTCAAAACAAAAGGTTTTTTTAGCTGTGGGGAAGGAAGATTAGAACTGGTAGTAGAAATGGGATAACTTTTTGGTTGGATGATTGATTGATTGACTTGATTGACTTGATTTATAGCCTGCTTTTCTCCCAAGTGGGACTTAGATTAGTTTACAAGCTCAATTAAACCAGGACCACTAAAACAAGGGAAGGTTGGAAAGAATCTTGAAGGCAGTAACACTAAAAATAATTACAATTGGTTGTTTTTATATGTTAAATTTTCTGTTAGTGTGAGCATAATTGATCACTTAAGAGTAATGTGGTCTATGAGCCCATTATTCCCAGACTCTTGACTATACACATGGGAGAACTGGACATACCTGTTGGTAAGCCTTCTGCATGTTTGAGACACGAAACACACCCTAAAACCAAACAATAAAAACTTTCTACATTTCGTATAAGTGTGGGCAAAATACAGACTTGGCAGGGACCTAGAACTGAGCGCAATATTTTTCGCAAAGCAGCTGGAATGAACATAAGTTTCAATTTTAATTTTTCTAAATATGTACACCACAAATTTCATGCTACAGCATTCTTGGGGAGTTTACATATTGAGACATTAATAGAACATAAGAAATAAACATAATTACCACATAAAACAGTAGCAAGCCCTAGCATATAAAAAGTCATAGGCAGCTAAGATCTGTAAAATGTTTTAGAAGATCAATTACTGACAAAGTTGTGCTAAAAGCCAGGCTGCTGTGCCAGGTCAGTTGCATATAAGATGCCACAAGAAATGTGGGTGGATGCTGCTACCTTCTCAAATGACCTTTCTGGTCATTTTTCCAGGCCATAGATCATTGCACTGCATGTGTTTTTCTACTTCCCCCAAAATCAATGCATCTCTGAATATAATAAACTATCTTGGGTATACTGTATACCAGCCAGAATGTAAGGAGCTATGATGCCAACAGTATAATGGCAGAATGAAGTGTTTATAAGGATTGAGCAGCATGGTGGACAAAACATGGCTTTGAAATGATGCATGGTATTTCATCGTTCAAGCCTGTGCAGCTTCGTATGGTAACCGATTTCCTTGTTGCATGGCCAGTCCCAATCAGAATATTTAACCATATAACACAAATAGGACATATGTTCTAATAGAATCCAAATAACATGTTGATTCAAAACTTAAGCAGATTCAGAAAGAAAAATGGCTTTTGATAGTGATCTTATCAATGCAATTGTTGGAGAGGGTGCTCAAAAGAAACCATTAAAAGACTATCGGTATCGTTCATTTACCAACTGTTTCATGAAGATCAGAGGCAGGTGGACAGAAAGAAACTGGGAGAGGGAAATTCCATTACAGATATTCTGATGTGGGAAATCTGACATTTCTCCAGTTCCCTTCATTAGATGTTCATATCTCTACATCACAGAATCATAAAGTTGGAAGGGACAACCAGGGCCATCGAATCCAAATGCCTGCATACAGGAATTATTTAAACGATCTGGAAGACGGCCATTTTTCCAATGATGGCTAATGGCTTCCATATTAGTAGAATGTTGAATCCACTCCAAGTATTGGTCTGAGCTTTAATTGAGCTATCCAAGTGCTGAATGTACCTTGAGGTAAAGCAAATTCATTACCCAACTGGCACTGAATCCACCAAGCACCATTACTCTGTAACTTATCCCAGAAGGCAAGTGTGTGACTGAACAAGCTGATGGAATTGTGAGTCCAGAAAAGAAAGCTGTTCCTTTTCCCTTTCAACTTCATGTATTAATCAAAGGAACCTGGATTTAGCAGAGGTGATATATGATGTACCAGCCTGTATTTGACTATTGTGCAATCAAATAGCTGTATTGCTCTCCCAGTTATCAATCCAGCAGATTGTTCATCCCAAAACTAACAAAAATCAATCTATATATATTAATCATAACACAATGCTTCCAGCTAATGAGAAATGTTGTACTAGAGTATAATAATAGTTCCCAGGACATTTCTCTGTGTGTTAGACTAAATGAGGAATTAGAAAAAGTGAATTGTTTTCACATAGTGGATGCAACTTTTCAAAAGTAGATACTTATGAGAGAGAGAGACGCAGACTATTCTCCACAATGGAAAACTATTCTGTATTAGCACTCTTGAATGCATTGATTTCTCCCACAAGCTTCAGCAAGCAATTTGTGTTTGGAATGCTAATTTTGGAAGAAGAGGTTGCACATAACTTTCCCAACCCATGAGACTAAATTTGTACGCACCCCATTTCTAGAGGACAGTCTTTGGAACAAGTCTTATATAAGATTGGCTCTCTTGTCAGCGTGACCTTGGCCAGGCCAATTTTTGAGGCAGAAGACAGAGACAATCAACACACACAATCTCACAGAGAAATTGATAGAAGAGCAGACAAAAGAGTGGTGAGAAGGAATGATTAGAACAAGCACAAAGAAAAACAACAGTGCCAGCAAGGATTTTCTGTCAAAGTTTGGCAGACCCTTGACCTGCACATCACAATGAAAGCAGCAAAAGAATCAACAAAGAAATACACCTTCCTCTTTTGAACCATGAAAGATCACCCTGAAAGCCATAGCTTCTGAACAGAAACCTATTCAATGAGAGAAAAATGAGGCATCTGTTCAAGGACAAACATATGAACTGTCGAGTGCTGCAGCAACTGTAATCAAATATATATATACACACACACACACACACACACACACACACACACACCCAAAGATTGCAAATAAAAACACCCACTTAGTAAACAGAAAGGATGTTATACAATTATCTGAGAACCAATGTGAAAATGGCAAATATGAAAGACATTAATGAATGAAAATGAAGGACATAGATGAAATGATACTTCAAAAACCTATATTCCAAAAGGAAAACACAGTAGAAAAGAATGGCCTCAATTTATAGCCCAAGAGGGAACATTTGCACACAACAAACTGCCTTCTCCCACTATCATTGTGACTTATCTATCAGCTTGCATCATGATGGGTAATAGAGAAAGCCCCAAGCCCCCATGACCATGCTATTTTATATGTGTACATGCCTTCTAGCCATCTGTTGACCACATGAATTTCATTGGGTTTTTTTTCCCTGATTTAAGGGAAAGGTGATTTTGCTAGATCCCTCATTTGAAATGTAACCTGGTACTTATTGGAAGTCTTTCATCCAAGTACTAGCTAAGACTTACCATGCTTAGCTTCCAAATGATATGGGATCTCATTATTTTGGGATATTTAGGCCCCTTGTGTTGTCATGCATTTATATATATACTACACTCTGGAAATAGCAGTACAGTTGCATACACCAGGTAGAAATAGCATAACATTGGTTATGACTAGTATGCAAAGTATTTGAATTATTTAATTATTTAAGCCAGGGTGGGAACTATTTGCCCACCTCAACATTGTTTAGCTGCATCTGTCAGGATTCATTGCCATTGGATATGCTAGCTCAGACTGCTCCAGGTTGAAACCCAAAGATATCTGGAAGTCTGCACATTTTTCATCTCTAGTTTAGCTTCATTTTTTAAACAAAATTTATTCATTAACTTGCATTTTAATGTAATAGTAATGAAATCCTTTTAGAATCATTTTGTTTGCATGTGTGGGGTATTTCCATTTACCAGGATTTTTTCAGAGGGAGGTTCAATTTACTAAGGATTCATTTAGAGAGTGGCTCTGCCAAGGTGCCATATTTTTTTAAAAAATTCCCTAAACAATGAGTGTGTGAATCTTTCTGAACCTTTGAGGTAATTATGCCCCAGTTATGTCATGTCAATGTAGAGAAATTCAAGGGAATAGCTCTTGTGGTTTTTAAAAAAGATATTCATAAAAACTTTTTTTCACAAAAATCAGTAGATGAGTGAAATATTCTGAATGGGGTTTTTTTGGGGGGGGGGGGCTTACAGTGGTCAATCTGCCCTATAAGTGTAGCAAGTTACATCTTGATAGCCATAAAAATGACAGAGAATTGAGTCCCAGAAGTGTTCCTATGGGCCCAAATGGGCAGATTGACAAAACAAAATATTACTGAATTTTGGTGTTTTGAATTAGAAACAAAATGAATGCTTCAAGATAATTTAGAAACACAAAACAAAACAGGGGGCATACTAAATTCATATTTCAAAACTAAACTGATTTTTTCCATTTTGCACACTTCCACTAAAGGGTCTAGAAAAACAGGTTGAAATGTGAACACACTGACAGGTTTGTTTTTTTTTTTTAATGGGTATTCTACTTGCAAGATTGAAGCCTCCAATATGTAAGCTAAACCCATAAATTGTATGAAGCCCATTTAAATGAAAAATAGTCAGGCTTACAGATTGTGTCAATGAAAAAAATATTCTGTATAAATACAGAAATTGACAAGTAGTTTTTTAAATGGCAGTGTGCAATGTACCCCTCCAAAGAAATAGTCAAGTTAATAAACTGGATAATTGGGAATTTCACACTTTATAATTTGTAAAATAACCAAGGTCCAGTTAAGGCAAGCAATAATGTATAAATCTTTTTAGGTCTTCAGGCAGTCATAATAAGTAACCATAAAAAGGATGTAGCAATTTATGTGCTTAAAGAATGAACTGCTACATTAATATAGATATAGTCTTTGACAGAAAATTATAGCATCACTGTTATTTTGATCCATTTCTAATTGCTTGTCTACACTCCTCTTGCTTTTGGATCTTTGGCAGAATTTGTCTTTTTTTCTTATATTATCTATGTGGGAATATTAACAGAAAAACAAAAATACCACTTCCTGTTTAAAATGATCATGAACAATGTCCTGTTGCTTCAAAAAGTCTATAATACAATGTCTCCCCCCTCCCACTCCCAGTGGTGAATTAGATACCACTGGGAAAGCCCCCTCAAAGTAATACATGCCCCCTGATAAATGCCTGTAGTACATACATATGTATCCCTGTTCATACAGACACATACACACAGAGAGCACTTTTTGCTTTTTGCTATTCAAATCTAAATATAGGCATGTCACATGAGATAGTTCAGATTTGTCTCCAAATAGGAAGTTGGCATTTTGGTAGGCCATTTGGAAACACAGTGCAGAAAATACAAAATGTCCTCTCTTTGTTGAAATCAAAATCTGACTGATTGGCAGAAGCTCTGTGTGCCTCCCTGCTTCTGCCAACCTGGTAATACCTTACTCTTAATGCCACTATTACCATTTTCCCCAAAACTTTTTCCTTCTCCCATATTCTTCATTATACTTTGCTGATTAGTGATGTGCATGAGTAACTGGATAATTGTAGTTCTTCAATAATTGTCTTCACAAATGAGGCAATATGCAACGTTGACAATTTTTCCTCTGTGAGAAAATCTTAGAAAAATACACAATTGCGTTTTCTGCACTGTTTGCAGTTCCTTTTTTGCACAACTTTTAAAATCATGTGTAATGTTTGCATCTAATATGTCTCAAATAATAACATTTTCTGCACAGGAAACAGTATTTTCTGTGCAGAAAATATTTTTGCTAACAATAAGAATAATAGTGATGATTCTTATGCAGAATGCTGTTCTTTCTACAAAATACGTAAGTGTGGATTTTGTGCAGAATAAGATCTGACCTGATAAGATTCTCATCAATCCAGCATTTTTCACATCACGGTTTCATAATTCTCAAAACACATGTTATTTGACCATATTTTGAATATATTTTGAACATTCTTTTCATCCCTAAGTAAAAGGGAAAAAAGGGGGTGGTGGAAAAAAATTGCTTCTTTGGCTATTTATTTGCAATGTAATAGAATTAATTATGCTTTATATCATACACTTGGTAGACATATTTGAGTTCATTCCAGTTTCTCTGAGTGCATTACAGTATCTTAGTTTTGTATTGGAAGACCTTTTGACGTGTATGGACATTTTCACACTCTCCATTTATATTCTTATGATTTAGAAATTTATTGAAAGCCAGTGTGATTGGTTCAGCATCCTTCTACTCTAACCAAAACACTCCAGCACTGGGAAAGCAAGTATTTAACACACATCGTTGTATACACATGTGTAAATGTGTATTCTGCAGATATTTACTGAAAGTCTATAATATCTTCTATTTATATTTATGTATGTGCCTAATCAACAAGCATCTCCTATGGATTTCTTCCCTTTGTTTTTGTTCCACCATCTCCTTGCATTTGTATTTTAAATATAAAAAATATATACATTTGAAAAATAATGGGATATAACTTTGTTTAAAAACAGTGCACTGCTATGCTGATTTAGATGTGGTATGCATCCAGTCTTTGGTCTTTTACTCCAAGTTCTCTTCCCATGCAGGTTGCAGCAGGTGTGAAATGCAGTGATAAACTGAAGGTTGGGTAAAGAAAACTTTTCATTCAGACAACAGATTTCTTGTAGTACTTAAGTGATAGAGTGTGCCCATGTGTGTGTGTTTGTAGTATTGCAGTTATACATTCTTAATGTTAACAAACAAAGGCTTACACAGCTTATCTCAAAGTTCAGAGCACAATATTGCATCTTTTCTCCAAAAGTAAAAACAGAGAGATAATTATTTAAGTATTGTCAGGGCCTCAAACTTGCCAGTTTACTCATCTTTGTGTGGAAGTTATACTCTCTGGTTGACATAGATGTTGCTTCATGATAAGGCATTTGCTCAATATAAAGCTGCTCTTAATCTTGCATGTATTTCTCTATCTCATATCTTGTTCTGCCCGATACACAATTGTATAACTTAGGGATGATGATGATACTGATGATAACTTTACTTTTATACCCCACCACTATTTCCCTGAAGGGACTCAAGGTGGCTTACATAAGGACCAGGACCAACATAAATAAGGAATACAAAGTAACACACTTAAAACATATAACAATGAAATATAATTAAAAACAATAAAACCAAAACAATAAAACATATTTAAAAGACTTCAACTAACATTGTGGATTTAAAGACTCAAAACCATCCCTGCAAGCCAATTTTTGAGCATATCAAGATCTATAGGGAAAGGGGTAAGGCAAGAAATTATATGGAACCTGCACTGCAATAAAACAACGTTGGCTTTCAATCAATGTTTTTTAGAAAGGCATGTGTTTCTGTTTAAATCAGGATGTGTGTTTGCTATAAAGATCTATGATCAGTTGTATATTCATTAAATTGTGAAGAAAGTAACAAGGAAAAACTATTTTCCATGTTTTTATTGAATTTAACTGAAACAGACTCAGCAGAGTTAATCCTATCACATAATTTTGTAATAATTTATTTACTGCTAGTTGAGATTTTTTTTTAAAAAAGGATTTATTATATAACCATAGGCTGAGTTATTGTTTGATGTGTCCTTCATGGCTGACTTGTTCTTGTTCGCGGTTGCACACAAATAATTATCATAGGATGGAAGTATGTGGATATCCACGTCAAAACACAGATAATGCTTTCTGTTAAGAGGACAAGAGTTGACACTGACAACTGATGCTGACATTGAACAATGTATATTTGAATGTCAGAGGTTTTCAGAGTGTTCTTTTGAAGGTTGAATGCCATGATTAAGTAGTACATTGTAAACAGAAATACCATTTATTTAACTAAAATGTAACAATTGCCTATTAAACATTCCATTATTGGAGAGTTATAAAAGGTTTTGGACAAGAATATGTGCATCTGAATCAATGTGCCTCATTTTATCCTGAGACTGTGGGGTACCCCGAGTTGTTGATTTTATAGATTTTATAGATAGGTTGAATTACATCAACCTTTCCAAGAATTAGGGATATGTGATATAATGTATTCAGAAGTCCCCACAGTGATGTTGCTTTGCAATGAAAGATTTTTCATGGTTCTAAAATCCTTCAGTTTTGTCTAAAGGTTCTGTACACAGACTTACTTACAAAACCATTTAATTTTGCAAGAGTGTGTGTTTGTACATGCATGCACACATTTTCAAAGAAGGGAAGATTTCACTTCCTGGCAAAGTGAACATCTTTCAGTCTCCCATTGACCTTTTATGAAGACTCTAGCTGTGCTCAGTAGCAAAATTGATTCTAATTGCATCACAGCAGGTGACATAATTTAACCTGAAGCAAAAGCAATTGTTTTTTATCCAAAATTATGCATGCTTTCCCACTGTTTTTTAAAAAGATATAATTGAATCCCTGAAAAAGTAAATAGGATACTGTCTTCTCTTACTACAAAACTGTGAATAACCATGTTACCAAAAACATTTCATTTAATAATGCACGGAAGCCTTTGTTTTAAACAAAAGACAGTGATATTGGATTGATGGACTACATTTACCTCATGCTATGAATGCAACGTGTTCTTTGGCAAAGCTCACATTAAATACGAATAATCATATTTTTTCTTGAATGTTTTATATTGTCAAACATCTGTTAAAGAAATAATGGGGAACATAGGAACCTTCATCATCATTTCTTAAATATAATCATTATGCTTTCTTTCCACCAGCATCTTATCTCATTAGAAGCCCTACCATGTGCTCATTCCCTTCTTGCACACCAAGGCAAAATAGGAAGTAGCACAGAAGTCCATTAGCATTTACAGAAACATTTGTCAACAAGAACTGCAATGACATAATTTTTCCATGCCGCCTGCTGGGATACCATCCAATTTCGTTGATAACCAAGTTGGCAAGTTTGTTACAGATCGCCAGAAAATGCTGTAAACAAACACTTTTCAAATTTGGCTTGGTACATGAATTCAGTTAATCCTTGAGACATGACCTTCTCTTCCTTGAAAGGAAAGAGGAGCTTTTCTCATGTTATATTCACCTTTTAACTTTCTCCCATTCATTTTAGACATATCAACAACAGTGCCAGATTGAAATAATGTAAACAATAGTGTAAATTACTCATTCATAAATTGAAAAGCTGGTAACATGTATAGACAAATGGGCAGGAGGATGTGGGTTTTGCCTCTGAAGTTGTGGCCAAGATTTTAGTTAGTTTTCAAATGCATAGACACAGAAAAGGCATTACTTTCTAGTCATTGTTTCTTATATTTAAAGGGCTTACCATCATTTTAGCAGTCAAATTAAGTTATTTTCATATTATGTTATTCTAAAGCATATTTACTAAAGCATACAGGAAGACAAGAAAAATCTGGTCAAGTGCAGTCTGATTTTTCCTATATATCTCCCTATTTCCTATTTAAATTAATATCCTAACTTTCCACCAAAATGGCACATCAAGAGATATAAAATACAATTTCAAAAAAGGCCAAAATATTAATTAAAACACAACAGTAAAACAAATAAATTTTATTTTTTAAAACAAATACCTGACTGCTAATAGCATCTTCAATCAGCATCCAACCAGATTCATGTCAGTTTGTTGGTCATTGATATAAAGAGAACATAAAGCAAATCACTTCACCTTCTTAACAGGAAGTTCTAGAGTCCAAAGCCAATAAAGTCCTCTCGCACATCTCCACCAACTCTGCTACTAATGGCAGCAAAACTGGAAAAAAATTGTACCCAGGTATGCTTTTGTTATCTGTCATGCAGCAACATCTCAACACATAAAGTTGAATATGAACTGCCTTTATTGTCTCGAAAAAGGGTTCATTCCCATCATACTGGCTCCTATGTTTCCCTATCAAGACATGCAGAGATGAGGCCTGAATCAGACATCAATCTTATTAATTTGTAGATCAGCTAAGTATGTCAAGGCAGATTTGCTATATCTTTCAGTTCATAGCTATCAATTTTATGGTCTTCAAAAATAAATATTGACTCAAATCTAGTGTGCCATTGAATCTAATGTGCACATCAATTTTCAAAACCCTGAAACCAAAAAAAGTATTACCTGGAAAATGTAATGCGCAGCAGCAAAAAGTGCACTTTCTGTAATTTGTTCCAAAAAGTTGTGCATTATAGTTGCTGTGTGCTTAGAATTCCATCTTTAAAAATAAATAGTGTTAGATCACCAAATCTTCAAGCAATGGAAAACAACACCACAGAAGGTAAGACTTGATGGAAACATTGGAAGGAAAGTAAAAGAAGAAAGGAAAAAAAGAAAAGGAAGAGAGAGGGAAGGACAGAAGGGAGAGAGAAACAAGGAACATGAAGGAAAGAAACAAAATGGAGGGAAAGGTGGAGAGAACAGAAAGGTTAAAAAGTGCGGGTGAGCAGGCAGGTGGGTGGGCATGCGTATAGGAGAGGCAGCAGGAGTGCACACCAGCCTCCCTGCCTGCTCCAAGACATGTACACAAGAGACTCCAGCCAATGAGAACCGGAGGGAGGAGATACCAGCCAAGTAGGTTGTACCGCCCCTTTCAGCTCAGTGCAACCCCTCTACTGGATGATGCCGAACCATTTTTGCAGGGGGAGCAGTGAACAGTAGTATCAATGACTGACAATGAAAATGGAGCCAGGCCAAAATGATGCAGGGCAGTGGCTTGAGTCACTGGAGCTGGGGATTGAGTCCCCCATCCCTGATGCTGGCCCTGCTCAGCTCTTTTGTCTCCTCAGACACATCTCAGGGCCTCAGTTTTCACCCACCTCAAGATGTCTTGTGCCCTAAGAAATTCACAGAGGAGAGGCAGCAGGAGCACTTGCTGGCCTCCCTCCCTGCCTGTCTTTGCTTTCTCCTCCGCCTCTTGGAGCCTGCTCTGCAGAGCCAGGGCTGTCTCCTTCAGCTTTCCTTGTGCCTGCTTCAGCTGGGCCCTGATGGCTGACATCCCCTCTCCACCTGCACCACCACAGAAGGCAGAATACAGACAGTGAGGGTGGCTCTGCTTCTGTTGAAGCAGTGGACTGTGGCTCCTGCTATCTGTGCTGCTTTGCCCCAGAAACATTGATCAGCATTCACCACTTGCTTTACTGCTGATTTATAGCCCTCAGCTCCCAGCACAGGTGTTCCTAGGGTGAGGTCTGATTGCTCAGCATCTTTGCATAAATTCTAGCTTTTTTTCTTCTTTCACCCTTTGACATTCCTGGAACGTAGGAACTGGCAGTATGTTTTCCTCACCCTCTTCTTCCTCTTCAACACTTTGCCCCAAATCCCCAACTCCTATATCTTCAGCCTCCTGTTCTACTTCCTCCTCAGAAGAAGAGGAGTACACAACACTTCCTTTCCTATGCACACACCCACCCACCCACACTTTACCAAATTACATGAATGTCATGTGCACCCTAAATTTGGCACAGTCATTTAGCCAAAAATTGTGTGCCTTAGATTCATGCTAATATGGTAATGGATTTGGTTCTGATTGGCTCAAAGTTACACTCAATGTTCTCATAGGTTTGATATACATTCATTGTTGTTATGTCTTACAGCTGTGATTGGTGGGTTGTGTGTGGTGGGAATTTTAATAAAATTGTATTGGAAAACCATACATTAATTTCTGGCTTGTGTCTGTCCCCCTTCCACAGGCAGGGGACTTTCTGACCAAGGAAATGGGTGTCAGCTTATAACAATGGTCACTGATGTGCTATCTGGGCTAAATGACCCTTAGGTGATTGGATTTCCTGTTTCCTCCTGAATGGAAAAATGGGGAGATCGGCTCTAGTGATGGAATGTATTATGTCCCTGAATAATCAGCTAACAGCTGATACTCCAATTCATCATATTGAGCCTGGGTATTTGTCTGGTGGCTAGATGATGAAGACGTTCCTGTGATTGCTTGTGACCTGTGCCCATTGTGAAAAAAAAACCAGAAAATACTTCAAGAACAATTGCCTCATAAAGTGCATTGAAGTGATCTAACTGGGAAATACCGGGGCATGGACTACTGTGGCTGAGTTATCCTTTTTTATGAAAGTTTGTAACTGGGAAATCTGTCAATGCTGTAACCAAGCATTCAGAGTCACCAAGTCTATCTGATTCCCCAATGACAAGAATAGATCCAGGAGTAGTTCCAGACTACATATTTGCTTCTTCGGAAAGAGCACAACTCAATCCAGGACTGTAATGTAACCAATTCCTGGAGTCACCAATCCAGAGTCTTTAACTTAGGGGGATTCAGACTCATTTTATTCACTCTCATCCAGCCCATTACAGCATCCAGCCACTGTTCCAGCATTTCCAGAGCCCCTGCCAACTCTGATGACAAGAAAAAGTAGTGTTGAATGTCATTAGCGTACTGAGGGCACCAACCCCAAACTCTCATGACCTCTCCCAACTGTCTTGCATAGATGTTGAACAGTAAGGAAGATAAGATGGAACTTCCCTCACCCAACTTTATTGCCAATTAGAGTTCAAGTACTGAGAACACGAGATGCTGCTCTTAGCAGGTCCCTTTCAACAGAACCTTCAGATACCTGTTTCTTCATATTGCCATTCTGATTTTTTTTAAAAATGAATTAGATCTAAGAAAGCCTATGCTGAGTATTTCATGAATAGGAAAGCCTGGTGATATACAAATATATTGAATAAACTTTATGCTATCAGAAACAAATCTTGCCTTAGATCCAATAGATTGGGCAAAACAGGTCCATTCTCCCTTTTAAAGTTGACTATTATGTTACTTGTTTCCACTGGTGCAATAAATAAAAGAATAAATAAATTGCTAAATGGGTGAATGACTAATGTCAGAATTTGTATTATAACTCTCACATAAAAACGGTTATTGAGAAGTATCTAGTGTATATTTTTCTTGATGCGAAGCTCCATCTTGGATATATAGTAAATCAACATGGTTATATCATGAACCAAGTCAAAGGAGATAGAGATGACTTCTACATTTTGTGTATTTGATCAATCACCAGCAGAAGAAAAATCATGCACTGAAGGAGGTTATTTCTTTCTTTTCACGATGAATTTATTTACTGTTTTATTTATTGCACCAGTGGAAACCTTCTAACTGATATATGTGGACTTGAAAACTGATTTCATCTAAACACCACTTTGCCATTGCTCTTTAACACAAATCTGACATTACAACAAGAAAGCATATAAGGTTTATAGTGGGTTATTCATTGTAACAGGCTGACCTACTATAAATGATGGAAACCTAGTAGCTCTGGAACCACATGTTGTAAGGAGTATAGCAGCACCATTCTGGTCACTGGTCACATAATTTATCGCATTCATGCCCCATTTTAGTGTTTGTTGAGACAGAATTTACCTCCAGTGTAAGGTCACCAAATATATTAGAAACCTGTAGGGGAAAATATAACAAAATGTGACAGACAGTAGACAGGAAACCATAAATAGAAAATGTGGTGAGGTTTGTGTTGCTGTTATTTCTGAAACAGGGTAGATGGATAACAACATTTCACACATGTAGTCTTAAGGCTATAAAATCTACAGAAGGAAATAAAAGGAAAAGCATACATAACTTTTTTTTCTGAGACTGGTTTTCTGGGTTTTTGTTTACTACAATACAATTTTGTCTTCTGAAAAAGGTGGATTTAATTCCAGATTGAGACATGAATCATAAAGCAAGACTAGGGTAGTTGTCAAAGGCTTTCATGGCCAGAATCACTGGGTTGTTGTGTGTTTTCCGGGCTGTATGGCCATGTTCCAGAAGCATTCTCTTCTGATGTTTCACCTGCATCTATGGCAATCATCCTCAAAGTCTCTCTGAACAAATCTTGTCAATGAAACCATTTCCATATGTCAGAAATGACTTGAAGGCACACAACAACCCACCAAGAATGTGTTGGATGGTCATGCGGCTGTCGCACAGTATAAAAAAACATATGAAGCTTTACTGGATTACTTTATCTGATGATTGGAGTTATCTTCCGCCTCTATGTATCAAATATTCCCTATTATTATTATTATTATTATTATTATTATTATTATTATTTCTTACCTGCCTTTCCTCATGGCTTGAGGTGGGTTACAACATTGCTAAACCCCATAATCAAAACATGCAGTCATTTAAAAACACTCTACAGAATACAGATATTAAAACATATTTCCATAAAATACATATTAAAAGACACAAAAACGTTAGACATAGAATGGAAGTTTAAAGTTCATCATTAAAATGAATGGTATAAATGGATATTAATGAACAAAAAGTGTCATCTGCGATCATTTTGTATCAAGTGTAAGATGAGTAAAGTTCATAATATCTTTTTCATAATAAGACAAACCAAGGTTGTTTTAGGTTTTTTTGGGCTGCATGGCCATGTTCTAGAAGCATTCTCTCCTGACATTTCACCTGCATCTATGGCAAGCATCCTCAGAAGTTGTGAAGTCTGTTTGAAACTAGGAAAATTGGGTTTATATATCTGTGGAAAGTCCAAGGTGGAAGAAAGAACTCTTGTCTGTTGAAGCTAGGTTTGAATGTTTCAGTTGGCCACCTTGATAAGCATTTGATGGCCTGACAGTTTTTTGGCATGCCCTGTTACTGCCTGGGGGAATTCTTGAGAGGCGATTAGCTGTTCCTGTTTGTTTCTTCTCTGGAGTTCCCCTGTGTTTGAGTTTTCTTCTTTACTTACTGTTATAATTTTAGAGTTTTTTAAATACTGGTAGCCAGGTTTTGTTCACTTTCATGGTTTCTTCCTTTCTTTTGAAATTGTCCACATGTTTATTGATTTGAAGGGGAGTGACTACCATTTTTGACTTTGCTACCCAAACAGACTGCCAAAGACCCGCATCCTTTGTCCTCAGAAACAAGAGATACCAGGGTTCCAACTTATATCTTCGAACATCAGTCATTCAAAGAGGTGCCGAAGCTCCTTCTGCCTCTGTTGTGTTCTCTTTTGATGGAAATCTCAAGCCATCCTCCCACATTCAGTTTAATGTGAGAGGTGTTGATTACTTGGTGGCCACATGGGAATTTTCCCCTTTAACCTGTTTGTTTTGTTTTTTTACTGCTGTATACAGTAGTTTATCTTGAAATTTTTGGCAATTAAATTGGGGTGGTGTCTTCAAATAGACTGTTACATGGCAGTTAGTGGGGAAAAGAAGAGATGTAAATGCTACAGTAAACACAATTGTAGCCAATTGGTGAGAAAGAGGTCCTAGGACTCAGTGGATGGTGAAAAGGACTATCCATGGGGATGGCCTGGAGGCCTTATCCTTTAAATCCTGCAAAGGGGAGAGGGGAGTCCTCTTGCTTTTCTTCTAGCAGATGACCAGACGGGGAACAACCCAGCTATTGTGTTGCCTTTAGGGCTCTGGTGGTTTACTCAGGGGAAGGCTGAGGAGAAAGTCAATGGTGACATCTTAGCTGATCCTACTGAAGATTCATCCTCTCTCTTACCCTTTCCAGATTCAATGCAATTTAAATATGTTTTAGGTTTAATTCAGTGTTCCTTATTAGTTCCAGTTCATTGTGCCTGGTAGTTTTATTCCATATATGGTCAGCAAACAAAGAGAGCCATGTTTTGTGATAGATTCAAATTGGGAAGTTTCACATCTCACAAAAAGAAATTTTATTTTTTTGAAGAACATTGCATTTAAGAACATGATCTCCCATGGAAGTTGAAATAATCAGTGGCTTCAAAATATCTGGCATAGGACTAGGAATACATCTACATATTTGAAAAAAGTCCATTGCCTTTGCTGCCCATTTCTGACATGCATTCACTGTATGCAGAAGTGTGTGATGGATGTGAACTCAAAAATTTAGGGGAGTGATCTAGGGAGCTCCAAAATTAACATCAGTCCATATGTCTTAATCAAATCAAAAATTTTAATGTAAAAGCAAATGTTCGTTACCTTCAAAACACCCTGCAGTGTCATTTGAGAAGTTTGTAATTTAGTTGCAAAGTTCTGAGTTATAGTGAAACACTTTTCTGCATAACAGTTTTATTTTGTGAACTGTATTCCTATGCAATCCCCCACTCTCCACAATTCCTTGGAAACAGTGGTGGCTAGCCAATCTAATGCGATTGCTACATTCCTGTTCAAAAGCAGACTTTGAATTCCTATTATTCTTCACACCAACAGAGAAACAGTCTGAAATTGTGCTATAGTATTATGAACTGACAGAGGGAATGCTTTTACATCAGAAATTTAGTTGGTGCCATAGCATTAAGACATTTCAATATATAGTTTTCACCAAAGTTTTGAGATGACACATGGATACATGATTGGACTTCTAGGGACAAAACAGGAAGTGACTCATTTTGCTTAATTTTAAGGTATTCCGGACATTGGGGGGTTATCAGTACAAGTGACACTCCTTATATGTGGTAGTAAATAATGAGATTTCAAATAGTGGAACTGTCTTATCCCATGTGCTTCCATCTAGCTTTTCACTGTTGCTCCGTTGAGAGTATCTACAATATTCTATATGCTGATACAGCTACATGTAACTTCAAAATAGGTTCACAGAATTTCATTTCTGGTTTTGAGATGGAATCAGCATATTAACTGAATCAGAATTCTAAAATAAATAGCTGAGGTTGATATCCTAAGCATTCTTTTTTGTAAGTAAGTTTAAATCCAAATCAATTACACTTCCAAGTAATGGGTAAAAGAGTCAGGTAACACAAACCTATCTCAGGAATTTACAGGACGCACTTTGTTTTGCTGTGAAAAACACAAGACATGTCTAATGTATGACCTTTGAAAGAGCTACCCGGTGTTAATAAGATTCCTGGTGTTATTATGACTTACTATGAAGGTTCACTCAAAAGAGGCCACAAATAGTATTATTGCAAGGCCACTTGCTGCATTACCACATGTCTACACTTTTCCAACAGAGCACCACATATAGTACCAGATAAAGCTAGAACTTTTAAAAATGAATTATATTTGTCCAATTGAAAATTACTAAGCTAAGAACTTTGATGCTACCATATACCACATCAAATCCCAGCCTATTTGGGGTTAAACAGGGCAAAATCAAGAAGATTGCAAAATTAATCCCTAAAACTTATTAATCTCAGTTGCTGGATCTCCAGAGGTCTTGGACTTCATGTCCTAACCTTCTGGATAAGTTACCAATCTAGTGGGTCTTCTAGTAGTTGAAGTCCAAAACATTTGGAAGGCCAAACCAAGAACTTTTCTTAGAAGACAGTAAAACAGGGGTTGTTGGTTTTTTTGCCCTGTTGTACAGACAATTACATAAGTAACCATCTGGACTACAGTATCCAAAATCTCCCAATGACAAAGCTAGCTAGAAGTTTTGGGGAACAGCAATGCATTTCAGGCCATGGAATGTATGTATCCTGAACTGTATGGACACTACAGATGCAGACATAACTAACTGGACTGCTTTTAGAATACTACATGTGTTTTCATGATCTTGATCCCATGTGTTTTACTTTTTGAAACACATGGGGTCCAACAGCAAAACAATTATTTAAAAATAATTGTTTTGTTGTTATTGCCTTGACATTGAGTGGCAGTACTTTGCAATGCTTGACAGCCAAATCTACTGCCATGTGATATTCCTCCCACACTGTGACGTGCTTCTATTCTGACTATTGACAGTAAGAGCTTCCAAATTGACAAGTAAAGTTGGGGGAGAGTCATGAGAATCCAGAACCTTTATATCAAAATAAAAGCATTCATTTAGACATTTTATTATACATCACGCTGGCTGTAGATATGATTGCTTGCACAGCAGCATTTTATTTATGCATTTTTATTTATCATTTATGGAAAATGCTGTCACTTTGTAATCCATCAGTCCATATCTCTAAACAGAAAATGTTACATAATGAAATCACTTAATAGGTTAACTCATACCAAGGGATAGCCATTTAGAGATAGTATTGCTCAATAGACTAAAGCTACAATCAAAATATATTTTCCAAGGAGTAGGGGATGAATATGGCACTCTTAAAAATATACTTATTGGTTTCTGTTCACCAAGACAAAAAAATCTAGGTGAGACATTGTAACACTGTTACTCTTTAGGCCCCGTTTTTGAATTGTGCAGTGGCAAGATCAATTAGCTTTGTTACGATTGTATAGAATCGTTCTGGATGTTCATATATTTGATGACACTGCATCCAGACAGGTTAATCTCTCCCAGTTCTAGTGTTGCCAGATTTTCTGCAGAACAATATAGTATACATCAAGCAAAACTATATAAGGCGGTCTTGGGTTTTACAAAAGGAGGCCTTTCATAAAGTATCTGGGTTCTCACAAGATTTTATAACTCAAAGGTTCTCCCCAACCAGATTGTGTCAATCTGGCAGAACAGAGAAGATGGGGAGCATTACCATTCCAGTCAGCATTTGGTATATAAGACTCACTGCAACATTCTAAGTTTGCTGGGAGCATGGTTTCCAATATGGGATTTTGGGCATTCATTCTTTGCCTGACTTCAGGACCTCAAATATCGGGCACCCTATACAAAACAAGAATCCTAGGAACACTACCAGATTCCTTCAAGCTTCCAGCATGCCTATTCTGTCAGATTACAATTTCTTTCACTTAGCTCAAATGTTCCAAATTTCTTAATTGTGGATTTTTAGTCCAAAAACAGCAGGAGAGCCAAGTAAATGAAGCACTGAATCTATATTAAGATGGTCTACAAATCAAGCATTCTTTTTATTGTCCGGTGTTCATGTTGGTTTTCAAGTAAATTACTAATTCAGTTATCTTTGCCCTTTATTTTATTGGAAAACTACGTTCTTGAAAGTAACATGTTTAACAAGAATAGTTCAGAATTAGTACAACATTTGTATGGAAATAGCAACTTCAAATTTATAGCTAAGTATTGTGCATATAATAAGTGGTTTGTAAGAATTCTTCCCATGCACCATGAATGAAATGATCTATCTTGTTTAGCAGCTATCCTGTCACCTTCAGTGATTCAACTCATGTACAACAGAGAAGGTCAAAGCCCTCTGAATCTATGTCACGTGTATATTATGTGCTTTCCAAAATTGCAGTGATTTATTCATGTAACGTGTCATTAGGACTTTAAAACATATGTTTATAAAAAGAAGTATCACTCACGTACAATTTTATTTCATTTTATTTCCACCAGAAATGCCTCAAAAAAGCCTGAAGATTGTACTCCAAGTTTTTTTTCCCTGTAGAGAATGTGTTTCTTTTAAATTCTGCAGTATACTCAAATCCTTCTATTTAAGATGCCTGCAATAGAATATTAAGAGTGGACATAAAATTAGCTTGTTTATAAAATAACAAGAATAGAATCACTACAATTTTTCTGCTTTTCTATAAAACAAATAGGCTATGATACTACAGAGCAGAAACTCCAACCACTGTACTTATTTTCTGCATTTTGGTTTGCCAATAAAGCAATCACTCTTAAATGGATTTTGAAATTGTTTAGAAGTTCAAAGAGAATAGAGGTAGTCCTGGTAAGAGGGACTTGAAGCATCAGATCAAAAGAGAAGCCAGCTATTTCACAGAAAACGGTTTATGCACCAAGGTTTTTTTAAAAAATATTTTTCTATAAGATTATAAAAGCAGTTGTGGTATGTGCCACCAGCAGTTGTGTGAACTTGTGGTCCTTATGGAATACGACTCCTAAAAAGCACAACTGTGTTCTTATCTTGAAAGAGAAATACATGTAGTCTAATAGGTTTCATCAACAATCAGTTGATTTCATAGCTGGGACAGATTTAAATCTGTGCAGTGGTTGTTTGAATGCTTGTTAAAGATGGAGCTGAATAGGAAATCAAACATGGAGCATCCCTCTAATATGTAGTTGTGGATTATAGATATTGACATTTATTTATTTATTTATTAGTTCTTCAATGTGTTCAGGAAGTATTTTTATTGTGATCTGATAAGATATGAAGATGAAGCAACAGATGACCAACAATGCTGGTCTATCAGAGACATTCTTCACAAAAGTCCCATTTTTAATTGGACAGATGTAATTGCAATTAGTAACTCTCTTAAGATGAGCAGAAAGTTTGTCTTTTGTAGTCTCTCTTTAGTACTACTGTTTCTGCTTTCATCTCCATGGCTGGAGAGGGAAGATGAGGACAGGTAGGAAAGGAGCATGGAGTTGGGCAGGCGGGATCATTTTACTCATCTCTTGAATTTTCTGGACTCCACAAAACCTATGCCAAAACATTGCTTATTTGTGAACCAATAGATTAACAAGGCTGATTTTCTTCAGAAGCTTTTGGATCATTTCCAAGTGAATAAGAGGAAAATTTGGGAAGGGTCATCTATGTCTTGTTAAGGGCATCAAATATAATATGTATCTGTTGAATGTTGAGGATTGTTTGAGGGTGATATCTATACATGGTTGTCAATGACAAGTATAAAGGGAAGAATATAATGGTGGGGTTCTGGAATGATCTCCTTAAGCCCTGGGATCCAGAGAGTTGTGAAGGAGTCTGTGACTTTGGGGATTACCAAGGAAAAAATTCTTTCTGTTACAGAGTCTTGGAACTTGGGAAGAAGTGTCCTGGATGTCTATGACATAAAAGTCTCCTTGTCACATTCATGACATTCTGAATAGTAGATTGTAGCTCAGCTTATCACTGATCTGAGTAGAAGTTCCTTCTTTTCTTTTCCTTTGGAACGTATAGAAATTGTTAGATACAGTACTTCAGATATTGTGTGCTTCTAGTAGAATATGCAATATCAATTTCACTAGTTATTTTTTCACACCCCTTTGTCTCCCTGCAGCATTACTTAGAGATAAAAAAGACATATCTAATGTATGCACAACTCAGTAATAACCAATGTAAAATTATTATTTTTATGGGCTAATAATATCCCCCAGTTTTAAATGCCTGTTGGCTCCATTACACGCAGCACTTGTAAGAACATAATCAAATGGACAACAAATTAATTCAGGTTTTATTAAAAATGGGTTGGCTCAATTCACACATCTAAGACATGAAAACAGAATTAAACATAATGTGTGGTCTAAAATGCATTTCTAAGTTTGCAATATAGTCTAAAAAAGAGTAGTTTTATACAATTCACAAATGAATCTGCATGCAATACTAAAATGTTAATAAATGCATTTATTAAATGCATGAATTTCTACAGAAATGTGAAGAATTCACAAAAAAATGCACAGAGAAAGGTTGTATGGAATCAGGTGGGAATCAGCTTCTTCATGGAAAAGAAAAAAATAAATTTGATGAAGTCAAGCTTGAATAATTCACCCATCCTTAGAGCATAAATGTCTAAATCAAAACCTGAATGTAATATTAAAAAGAAGCTTATACAGCAGTTCTATAGTTCAATGTTTGTTTGTTTTTTTTAAAAAAATACACAACATGCAAAAGGAATGGGATTGAATCAGTTTCTTCTTATTTTTCTACTTTCTTCTAAGGTTTTGTAGAGAACAACACAGACAATTTTCATTAAAAATAGCCATTAAAAACAACTCAACTTATTATGCAATCATATACTGTTTTCAATTAACCATGAGACACTGATTTTTGAAGAATCCTAGCTTTGAAATCTCCAGCATATTTTGTCATATTGAGAGAGAATAGTTTAATTTTAATTGCATTTGAGTAAGTATTGGACCTTTTGAATTATGCATTATATCTATTATCATGGTAGAAGAAACACACAAAATACATTAATTATAGGTTGTGACCCAGCAAATCACAAAAAAAAAACCCTTTCCTGGAGTAAATTATTGCCACTAATTAGCTCTTGTTTGCCAGCGGAGACAAAATTCAAGTGATCTATTGTTAATATTGGTTAGTTTGTATGATGTTACTGACACATTAACATTTTGATTTATATAATGTTCTATCTATCCTCAATTGAAATATCCATGCAGAAAGTTATATTGGGTGTTTACGTTACTGAGAAGTGTTTTCGCAAGGATAATCCTCACATCTGTGCTTGTGTGTTGTTGTTGACCAGGTGCCATCCAACATTTTTATGAGTTTACAATTAAAGGTGTACAATATACTGGCAGTCCCTGAGTTACAAATATCTGACTTGCAAACAAGTCACACTTAAGAACAGGGATGGGACAACAACAGGAAGTGAGAGAAATCTACCCCTAGGAAGAGAAATTCACTCCTGAAAGAGTTATTGGGGGGGGGGGGGGGAGATGGCTCCACTTAAATTTTATCACCAATCCTTATTTCCACAACAAGCCATTTTTTTTCCCCAAAATCAAATTATCACAGGAATAGAAAGTGAGGCAAAATCTTCCAAACAGGGACACAGACAGCAAAATAAACACTACAGGAGTGTTAACCCTTCCCTGTGCTATCTAACACTAAAAAGATGGAATATATTTTGGATGGAATTACACTAAAAATGAACCAGTTCTGACTTACAAACAAATCCAACTTAAGAACAAACTTACAGAATCTATCTTATTCATAACTTGGGGGCTGCCTATAGTTTCAATAATGCAATCTGAATTATCAGATAAACCTGCCTGCCATATGAACTATAGAAAGCCTCAGAGTATGATCTGACATTAGTTGTACAATTAATTTGAAGATTAACCATGAAATAACAAGACTAGACACAAAGAACTGGGTTAAACAAGGGCTATAACCAGGGTTGTGCCTGAAGAGGAGCAAAGGTTCAGTAGCAACCTGATGCAGGTCTTGCTGTGGCCAGGTATCATCCCACGAGAGCTCCTGATTCCAAAGCCAATCCAAGTTTATGGGTTGCTCACTCTGGACAGTAGTTTACTGGAAGGCAAACCAGATACACTTCCTCTCAAGTTCTAGGGCTCTTTAAGAGAAAGAACCCCTTTCTAGGTTATCTCCAAGATCACAGACTTCACAATCCCTTGAGGCCTTGAAGCTAAAGAGGTCACGCCAGAGCCCCACCACACCACCCAAAGAATATCAAGTTATACCCTGAATTCTTATATTTTGCTCCCCTCTCAACATTCCACAGATACAATACAGGATAGGGGGAGAAAAAGAGAGTACAGAGAAAAAGAGAGATAAATGGGAAAAATCCTAGCTGTTTCCAAAGCAACCAGCAAAGTTCACAATGTACTGAGAGTGGAAGGGTAGGTAAAAGATCAAAGATGAAAGATGATTTTTGAGAAGGTGGACCAACACCAAGCTTATTTAATGGGGCTGTGCAAAACTACCGTTAGTCCTTGTAAGACATTAATACTATGTTGGATTCATGCAAATGAATCACAATTATGTAACAAAATAAAATAATTCAATTTAACAATTTTTCACTTAAGGATCGAAACACCAATAATTTTCATAAAAAATCTGTAACATTCAGAAGCCTCCTAAAATCAGTTGAATTTTCAATATAAGCATTAAGCAACTTTGGTAAATCAAAAGAGGTTATTGTTAGTGTTTAGATTAAGACCGAGGCTGCTTGCAAGTTGCCATAAGGAAGGGCAACTGGAACATGATTAGTTGAGCTGGATGGGATGAGTGTAACATTCAGAAACTTTGTAGGTTAGCAGTGGAAAATATGTGTTATAATTATAACAAGTTTCATCAAAATAGCTCTCAGTTTTTTAAAGGTAAATCATAGCATTGGAAAGGGCCAAGACATTTGAACATATGTTTCCAGATACACACACACACATATGACATACATATGACACACATATGACACATATGGCAAAATGAAATATTTGTGTTCATTTCAGAATCTACATTGTTGGCTAGTTGCAATCTAAGACTATTCTATAAAATTTAACCTTTTTATTCAATTAAGTAGACAATGTCAAACCTCTTCTGAACAAATCTTGCCAAGAAAACCATTGTAGGCAGACAATACACAAACTATTTAAAACACAATTTAACCTTGATTAACCTCGATTAACCTTGATTAACCTTGATTAAACCATAATTTAATCATAGATGGGCAAAAGGTCCAGGCATGAAGTTAGTTAAAAAATGGAAATAAACATCTTCTCTTCCCAGACCACGATGGAGAAGTTGGGAGCTACAAGTCACAGGCTTGGTCATATAACAAAATACAATGTTTTGGTACAGAATTTTGGCACAAGCATTTTATATGGATTTTATGGAGCATATTGTTATAGAAGTGTCATGAAAATTTTAATTTAGAATAATGCTATTACACTAAATATGTACATTAACTGGCTAACACAATCATATTGCTGAGTACATTTTTTAAAAAAATCCTGGAAGTGGACTAAGTGGATAAATTTTCCTTTTCACATAAATGAAAGACCAGTTGGGTGGGTTTATTCCAAACTAGGCAAGATACTGTAGGTTTTGCATGTCTTACATCTTGGGAGCTTTTTTGTTAAAAATGAAAATAATATGGAATAAGGTTTTTGTATGAATAAAATTTTCACAATAAATATAATAAAAGTATCAAAAGGTAAAATTCTCACTGTAATAAAATATTTTCTTAATCCAGCACATAATTGAATATGACTTTTAAGAACTCTAAGTTATCTGCCTGGACTTGTACATTTCTAATTCTTTCTTTATTCTGCACCTCCTTTTTTAAAAAAAAAGTCTTAAAGTTTTTCCTCTGTGTTGTTTATGAATAAATTTATAAACATGGAAAGCACTTATTTAAAAAAACCCAACTAAGCTTATTAACATTACATCAACAAATGAAGAGCTAAAAAGCACATACTTGAAAAGGACTTGACAGGTGTGAGGAAGAATAATGATATCTACCTGCCTTGTGAACTAGAAAAAAAAATACCCAAAAGGGACTTCAGAAAAACTCACTGACCACTGGATGATGAGAAAGAGCATGGAAATTACTTTAAGGAAGAATATAATGATATTCAAAAGTCATCTATATAACAATATCATCCAACCATTTTTCAGTTATGGATAGATAACTCCAACATATCACTGAATTCAGCCTCCTTAAAAGTAACTTTTTAAGCCCTGCTGCATACAGGAAGGAAAAATCCTTATCTAAAACTGGGCAATGAATGATTCTGACATTCCTGCAGATAATTTTTTCTTCCTTACGAGGTAGGAGTCTATTACTGTCAGTCTCAAGTGTTGTTGAAGCTATGGTTACTATATTTTGCAGTTAACATGGAAACCAAACCCAATACAGTATTCTTCCATAAAATAATCTTCTTTCAAATGTAGCACAATTCAGTATCTACAATAATATATCTACATTACAGCAGCTGGCCAAACACGTGACTTTGGAATTGCTAGATGCTGCTTTCAAAGAGCGAAAAATTGTTAAATTGATTAGGAATACACACAGGGGAGAGAATTAGACTTAGCATATCTCTGTTTTTCCAATGCTCCCAAATTGTATGTTTCTTGAAAGAGCTATTCCTCTATTGGAAATGTTAATTTAAAAAGGTTCATACTAATGGCAAACATAATATTCCTCATCATAATGGTTTTATTCCTCAAAGGATACAACATCTGTATATGAAGTAACCCCTCATGATATAAGAAAGCTGTCTCCTTTACATCCTCACGGCCATGTGCCTCAGGACCATGCCATATAATAATAATAATAATAATAATAATAATAATAATAATAATAACAACAATAACAACAATAATAACAACAACACTTTATTATACCCCACTACCATCTCCTCAAGGGACTCGGTGCGGCTTACATGAGGCTGAGCCCGCAATATCATTAACACAAGATGTACTGATGCTCGTCAGATTGAAATGAAATTCCACAAAGTCATGGAAGATGAAACCATCAGTATCTCCTAGTTGTATGAACTGTATATTACTAAATAATATTAAGACAGCAGAAACAATCAGGGCTGTAGCCAGAAAAAAATTTCGGGAGGGGTTGAAATTTTCAGGGGGGGGGGTTGAAAATTTTGCAGGGGGGGTGAAACCTGCCTCCTAGCTCACGCTGAAGCAAAGAGCACAGCAGGGGTCAGAGCAGCCTTCAATAGCCTGCAGCTCCACCCTTGTCAACCACCTCCACCAAGTCTGGCCCACTTAATGAGAGCATTCAACATCCCCCCCCCCCAACTTGGTTGCTTCACTACTGTTCTGTCGCGCGCTGGGCCTGTAAATAATTGTCTTTAGAACAGGATGTGCAACCTTTGCCCAGCGGGAAGCCAGGGGGCCTAAAGAGAAGTTCTCAGAGGTTTCCACCACAAACAGTCTTTAGATGGCTTGAGAAGTACAACAAAGTCTTTTATTAATGAACAATCAAACAGAAACTTCTCTTGTCTTCAGTAAAGTTAAGCAAATGATTCCAAGCTTTTAGGCAATTGGTGAATTCCTAATCTTGCCCACAAAGGACAGGCAAATGTCTTCAATAACTTCTTATTTAAAGGAAAATCCCCATTTTAACTTCTCCCAGGCTGACTGTAATCTAACCCTTACTGATGTGGGCTCTGCTACCGGGTCGAACTGCATCTCGAACGCCAAGTGGACCTACCAGCAAGGCAGTAGATGTTCTCCAGCTGGAGTTCTTTGGTCTTTAGGGCTGTTTTCCTGGAAATTCTTTGGAGACTCTTAAGACCTTTCTCCCCCAGAAGGTCTTAAGGGTCCAAGTTTTTGTACAGGGGAAGCTTGCACACATCTTATACATAAGCTTACTTTGCTGAGACTAACTAAAAATGGCTCCCTTCCCTTCCCAATTGCCCAGAGCAAGGGGCGGGACCAAAACTTAACAATGATGGACAGGTGACTTGCCCTATGACTGCAACCAAAGAAGCCACCTATCTGCAGAGTCCCTGAAACCTAGGACTGCAAGCAAACATTTAATACAAAGCAAATAAAGTTGGAGCTCCTGGTACAGCTGTACTAGAACAACTACATCGGCTATTGCTGCAAGTAATGACAGTGTGAATAAATTGCTAATATTTGCTTCAGATAGTGCTTGCAGTTCTGGAGGGACTCTTGATTTTTTGCATCTCATAGACTTAGCATGGGGATTTAGTTAACCAGTTAAAATTCATGAGTAAACCAGATTTTTTAAAAAAATCTGAAACATTTCGGGGGGGGGGGGGGGTTACACCCCTAACCCCCCCCCCCCCTCGCTACGGGCCTGGAAACAATATCAGTTGCTGAAGAGCACAAACATAATCAGGCTATCTGTTTGTGCTATCTTGTTCAGGGGCTTCTCATGGGGTATAATATTTCAGTTGTCTGTATTATCTTGTTTATGGACTTCTCAAAGACCACTGGTTTACCACTATGTGAATAGTTTGCTGGAGTAAATAGTCCTTTGTTCTAATCCAGTGTGATTCTTACTAGGGTATAGAAGAAGATCTCTGTGAATCTACTATAATGGCATATAAACCTTGTTCTATCTGCCTTGAAAAGAACATAATTGCTCTTGGCCAAGCAAAATTGAAGCAATAATATAGAGATATGGAAGATATGGCTTATTCTTTTTAAAAGTGTAGTATCCAAACTATTATGAGGGAAGGACAACTGGTACTCCCAAGGCACAGCAGTCCATTTCCCAAAGACTCTACTCCTTCCCCAGGAAGCTCAAGAAGTAGCAATAGAGTTGTATTAATGTAACAGGTTTAAAGGTTGAACTAGAGAAAGTATGTTATAATGAGAAGAGAGGCAAAAGATTCAGTCTACAAAAAGACAACTACTTCAAGGTATTTACTTTGCTAAAAATAAATGGGATTTAAATTTAGAAAAGGAGAAGAAATAATATGGTCTAGCATTTACAATTTGATAGTAAATAAGCTATATTTTATATTAAGAAACATATACACTCCATCAAATGGTGTTTGATGGTTCAGTGGTTTAAAGATTAAGGTACTTGTATCTCTTGCTAAATCATAGAAATAAGTAAGGAATAGCCGATATTACTCTGTGGTTACCTAGATACGAAGACCTATGATACAGAAGCATTTGATCATACCCAGTGCAAAATATCGGTTCAAGTATAGTGTATGCAAAAATAACTTTATACATTATATTTTCTCTTGATATAAGGATTAAAGAAGGAAAATATGTTATGAGAGTGCTTCTGTATCTGCTTACATATCTATATCAAATGTTTCTCTATGTATCTATATTCAACACTTACGTTTACAGATTTTTTTTTCCTGCTCCAATAGGAATAAACTACAGTTTAAAATTATGAAGCAGTTCATAAACAGTCAAAATGTTTTTGAAGATGAATTCTGACCATGAAATAATGAAAACTGAAAGAAAAATATGTAGAAATAAAGGTCCATTTATTGACCTATGAAAGTAGAATAATAATTAAGCAATTTTGTGGGGGAAGCAATGTGACATGGGCAATGGCATAAGGCCAGGTATCATCCCCTGACTACTTGCTTAGCCAATCTTTTGGTGAAGCACCTGACTCAGAGGGGCGCTCCATAGTGTTGGTTTGCTATCCCTTGCTGGTCATAACTAGGCCATCACAGGGGTATTCCTTCTCTAGCTACCGAACCCAGTAGGAGAGAGATAACACGCCCCCCTTTTCAGGAACCCCCCAAGCCCCAGAACCTAGAGGGGCTGTCCCAAACACTCACCTTCACTTCACAAGGGAGTGCCAAGTGCAAACTGATCTATGCCCCCCCCCCCCCAACACTTCCTGCCATGGAAAGTATCAGGCTTTGCCTAGTGTATTTCACCCAGCAAAACTTCCAGTGCAGCTTTTTACACCTCTTTTAAAATCTGCTAGCAGTATGGTTTTCCCTTCAATTGACACATGTTTGTCATCGGTCCTGCAGAGCTCTGTTTCTGACAAACAATATCTGAGTGGGGTAGGTATTGACCCAATGACTTCTTCATACCCTTTTTTAGTTCCTGATTTACCTTTCGCCTAGCATGTTCACCCCTCCACACTAAGTCTAGTAGTGTAGACCAAACAATGCAAACCTCATGCCACCTCTTCTTAACATAACAAGAATCATACTGAGATTTAGTGCTTTTCCTTTTAACAGGCCAACGCCATCCCACCCCCAGGTGAACAAGAAGGATATTTGGAGATGGCCCATTGCACTAATCAAATAGAAGTGGCAACAATGCATTCCAACACAGACCTTGTTTGACTAACCATTCAACAATGATGAATTCAGTCAGGCCTAGCTGGGAGCCAACGTGGCTGTGATTGGTCTGCCACTTCGCCTATTAGATCATACTGTGGATGCAGATCAGGACTCCTCTATGTAACATGCTGGGCCTGGAAACTAATGACAGAAAAGATTATTTGTTGACCCTCTTCCCCGGGAGCAGTCGGATATATCCCTTGAATGGCTGTGAATGCCATCTGCCAATCCGCTGTATATCCTGGATTACCATGTTCATTGCAAATGCTGTTGAAGTGGCCCCAATTTGAAATAAATGCATGCCCAGCTTAGTCCCTGTAATCCATGGCAACCCCAAGGCCTTGGATGTGATGCTCAAAAATTGGTGCTTGGTAAGGAGGGGGCAACCATCCCTGTGACAAAACAAATAACCCAGTGCATCTCCCCGAAGTTGGACATAGGACCATAACCATGCAAAGGTCCACTAATTCTCTAGAGTATTAAGCTCTACCAACCTGCCTCTACCTTTCTGATCAGGGGAGACCCTGCTCTCAATCCTGCCTTCTTCACAGGCATGACTTGCGGGGACGAGAGACAGGGCCTTCTCAGTGGTGGCCTCTCAGCTGTGGAACTCCCTGCCAGAGATATTAGATTGCCCCCCTATAAAGGCTCTATACCCAAGGAACTACCTTTTCAGGGAAAAAGGAACAGGAAATTTTAAAATTAGTGAAATCCCACAAGCTACCAACACTTATAAGGAACTCACAGGAGGGAGACTGATAAATCATGGAGGATATAACTGTGTGTATCTGAATGATGTCTGAACTGAGATGTTTTGTAACTGTTTCTTCAATTGGGGTATGCTGCCACCTTTTCTAATATAATTCTTCCTTGAAGCAACTATTAAAAATTTATCACAAGCTTAACTTCCTTCTTTTTCCCTTTTCAATTCCTAACTGCTTTCCCCAAACTCCAACTGTCAAAACCCAACTGCCAAACTCAAGCCTCAGAATTGAAAAAGGTACCTTTTTTTCTTTATCTGAATATTAGGCTCTGCCCTCTATTCTAACCAATCCTGGCCATCTACTCTTTTCTTCCTTAACAAGGACATGCCTCCTCTAAGAAAACCTAACCTTAGATGACGTCTTCCTGTTTCCCTAATCTAAAATGGCCGCCAGGGCTTCACTAGGCCCATATCCTAACTGTTAAAGGTAAGGGTTCGCCACACACACACCCCAACCTTCCATTAAAAAAGTAAAAACCTGACTTTTCAAACAAGCCTTTGGAAACACAATGCAATAAACAAATACAGAATTATGTGATATTGAACTTTGGAGTGGCTTAGACAACATTTTCTGAACAATGAGATTAATCTATGAAGGCATTGGTTTTATTTGTTTTAACTGGTTTTATTGTATGTATTTTATAAATTGTTTTAATTGTATACCATTACGGCATCAAATGGTTGCCATAACGGTATACAATTGTAAGCCGCCTTGAGTCACCTTTGGGTTTGAGAAAGATGGGATAGAAATAGAGCAATAAATAAATAAATAAATAAATTTAACTTGGTGCAGAGAAAATTGTAAGTCCCCACACAGCAATACTTTATCTGACAGGTCAGACTGGGACATGGGAACAAGCTCACTCACTTGAAATGCCCCCAAATTGTAGTCAATGCTGCTGCATGAAAGAGTGCTGACTCAAAGGGCAAATGACAGGTCTATTCCCAAGAATTTGTTAATCCATGGGAAAAATCGGGATAGGGGAGTGTGCTGGTCCCTTTCTCTACTCCTTTCCTGAGACCATCCCACTAATATCTTCATAACACAGAATTCATTTGAAAAGTCTGGATGCCCCCGTGCCTTTGATGCAAATACCAACACTATCACCTTGCTACTAATGGAAGGGGGAACTAAACCCTTAAAATGCAAGAGTAAATAGAATTGCAGAACATCATCCATAGTAATAAGCCATGTTTTGGAAAGATTAAAAAGGTTCCTAAAGTGCTCAAATTTTTTCACCTTCCTTCTTTGTGGCCAGCACTAAAGCCAAACTTGTGACCCTTACAGTCCACACCTCCAGCCTTCCATAAGCCCAGGGGCATAGGGGTTGGAAATTATTCCGCCTGTGGAGCAAGCTGCCTAAATCAGTCCATCTGCTGACAGGGAAGAACATCCACTATCTCATTGTCAACACCATCCACATGCTGGGCCAAAACAAAAATATTATACCTAAGCATGTCTAGACAAACTCACATAAAAGGGTAGTTGTCCTGGGGGATCTTGATAACATTGAATTAACTAGTTGCACTGCAGCCATATTGTCACATAAGACAATGAGTAAAAATAGTATCCAGAATGTAAAAGAAATATAAAAGAAATACATCAAATACATATAATACAAAACCATCCATCTATCTAACAAACCCACACCCCCTCTCCCTACCCATGAACCAGCACCCATGATCTCTGGCACCACTCAACATGGAACGAATATCTCATAAAAACTACACTTATCTTACCCTCATGGCTATTTTAACTTACCCTCATGGCTATTTTGAAGCTTACTTTTGTCTTCCTTTCTAAATATTCAAATGCAAGCCTCAATTTTCTAACAAAACCTTCATTATTTCCTCTTCTAATGCCATTGGATAGCTTGGTCATTTGAATATAGTCTAATCATGTTCCTCTTCAGTCCATTATAAATAACTCTTCCCCCCCTTCCATGATTTTGCTATTATTAATCTTGCAGCAACAAAACTATATCAACAAATTTCTATGCCTTTTTTACTGATTTTTCCCCACCAAATAAACCTAAAAAACACATTTCTGGGTTTTTCTTAATCCTTTTAGTAAACATTTTGTTTAGTTCTTTGATTGCCTTTCCCCAGAAAGCTTGAATCTGCCTACAAGTTCACCAAGCATGGAAGAAGGCATTTCAGATTGAAGACATCCAAAGCTGTTGCCTCACCCGCACTAGCAGGGACCGCCACCTCCCACTCCCCAAAACAGCTCTTTTGGGTTGTGGATTGGGTTGTGGGTTGTGGATACTGTGTACTGCTGGGGCATGCAACTTTTTCTGTGTCTGTGATCTCAATAACCCCTAAACAGGATAGGGCACATTTATTAAAAGTTTTGCTCTAGACCCCATTTTTTATTACCATATGACTGGGTAGCCACCTTCCTCTGCTTGGATTCTTCATTCTTTGGTATAATAAAGGTTTTTTCAGCCCTCTTCTCTTTGCTATATGAGTCTGAACTGAAATGGTCTGGAACTTTTGGATCTGGATGCTTTGCCATTTTTGGGCCCCCATTGCCTTTTTGGGCAGCATTCTAGCAGACTGAAGGCACACTGAAGGAAAATGAATGTTAGGAGTACTGTACTATCCCTTAGTTAGAATACAGGAGTCATGTGTACCAAATACCTGGAGCCCCTAAGGTGTGTACCAGCACACAAAGTCCCCTATGTATCATCTAGAAATAACCTTTGAGATAAATGTTAAGGCAAACTACAATTCCCAACACTGTGCCTGGGATCAAGACTATCTAGAGGTAACAGCGAACAGTTGAGGAATTCTGTAATATAGCCATTGGAATATAAGAGAAAATTGCTATTGGCCACAAGGCCAAGATGACACCAAAAAGTGTGGCCACCACAAGGCCAAGATGGCCACCACCCAACATGCTGGCCACAGGGCCAAAATGGCAACTGTCCCCAAGTTTGTGATGGCCAGGGAGCAACAACCTGAACTAGAGCCCCAAGCCATCCTAGGAGCAAGCAAGCAGATATGAGCAAGAGAAAACCCTGAAGCCAAGAGAAACCCACAAGCAGCCGAAGTGGCCCAAACAGCCCACTGGAGTGGCAGAAACCTCCCTTGAGCCACCTGTACATCCAAGTGGGCTGGTGGGATGTCAAGGAGCCACTCCAAAAGGAAGCAGCCAAGGAACTGAAGGAAGGGGGTGCACACAAGATGTGTCATACATGCTGTGGCAAATCCACCACAAGTATTCGGATGAGTGGTTGAAGGAGACCCTCGGACCCACCAATGGCTCCTTCTCCTGCCTGGAACGATCAAACCCAGCGGCTCCTGAAACAAAGTCTCTTCTCTTCTTGAAGGCCTTGCATGCTGAGTGTCCACTCCTCCATCATTGTGCTGCCAATGAAAGAGACAGGTGGGAGGAGTTGGCATTCTCCAAGCACTTCACAGCTGAGACGGGTGGCAACACCAGTCTCATGAGATCACCTGGTCTCTTTTGCATGCCAGTATGGAATGCCTTTCCTGGAGACAGAAATATTGAAAAATTCTCTTTTTTGTGAAAAAATGATTAAGAATTTCATTCTCGAGTGTGATGGATGTCTGTCTTCTGAAATCTGAAAAGTTTCTGTGGCAGGATATAAGAGCAGTGCACACACCCAGAACATCCATAGTGGGGTGGGAAATGGTGTGAATTTCCACAATTCTCAATACCCCCCTTTTGTTTCAAATACATGGTTAATGTCATTTTTAGTCAAGTTCTTAGTTTGAATTGTAAAACTTGAGGATTTTACTTTTCCGTATTCCATATTCAGTCCACCTTCTACTGGTATCAGTTCATGTTCTTGATATGTCTCTTCAGTATGAGGACCTTGGGGAATACTTTTACATTGGAGCATGGAGAGGAAAATGTCAGAACTTTGAAATAACTGGCATACATAAAATGGTAAATTGCTGAGTCATTCAGGTCTAGCTACAATATAAAGTGATGAGTCACTCAGACCTAGGCCTAGTCACCTAGTAAAGTGCTGTGTCACCATGACCAGGCAAGTGGCTGGTGCAATGTAGGAAGGTATAAATGCATGTGGATCCCATGTGCTCAGTGATGGTGATAATGAATAAATGAGGGACTGATGATGGACAGATAAGGAGATAAATGTGATAAATGTGAGTTATATAGAGATGGGGAGAGTAAAAGTGTGCATTGTAGATAGCTATACATATCTTCTCCAACTATTGAAGATAATGTCTTCCTGCATAAGGAACGAACAGCTGTGTTTGGAGTCTGCATTGTTCTTGTCGTGCAATTCCTATACCACACAGAGGGAGCTTAGATCCTAGCTAGATTGGGGCTTGGAGTTGCTTCCATCACTCTGCTAAGGCCTTGGAAGTACCTGACAAAAATTTCTATCCAGCAATCTTAAAATGATTTTCATCAGTTCATGGGTGACTTAAGTGTGATCTTCCTAAGAGTCAATTCTTGTTTCAGTCATCTAATATGTTTTCTATGTGTCTTTTGCTATAGACCAAACTGGAAAGGAATTCATGAAAATGCAACAATTACATTAAAGTTCACAGCGATGGGTAAGTAAACACTCTAGTCTTCTTTCCTGATTGTTGGCATCAAGAGAACATACTATCAAAGAATTACAATTATGATATGTCTAGTCTACTGAGGTGAAAATCAGTTTCATTACCTGCCAGGTAGGCTGCTATCTTCACCTTGTTGCCTTGTTTTTTACTCGTGTTCTATTTTGAAATGGTCATATGACTGATCCAATAAATAAATATTATTACCTGCCAGTGTATATGCTGAAATCTCAGATAAAGTTGTTGGGTTTGTTTGCTTGTTGTTGTTTTTTTTTGGGGGGGGGGGAGGAGGGGTCTTTTTTAAAAGAACAATCTGCTTCCCTGAATTTTGTGATTCAAAACATGTCTACCAATTTCTTTAGTAGTGCAAGGCAAAACCAGCATATAATCTCTTGCTCCTTCTGTATTCACAAAAGTCAGAGTAACTATACGGAAAGTCTGTATACTGTAGCAATTACTTAGGTATCAAAATGGCAGCTTGGGATAGTTAATAATTCAAGCAGCTCACCGGTAGACATTTACATGTCTTCCCCCTCCACTTTCTGTTTGAAAGAGAATATATTTCAAAGTCCATTGGTGCATGAAATTTCTTTGCTGGATCAGGATATTGTTTGCCAACCATCATGCAGTTAACTACCCCTAAACATAACACTTTTCATGCAAGAAGAATACAGTGCATTAATGGTGAACAAGAAGGCTCCATACTATGCTGAAAGATGTAAACAGACAGAAAGTAAATTGTGGTTTCCATGTCTTTTTTGTTACTTTTATGAGTTTACGCTAATCAGCAAAACTTTTTCATAGCTTATTTCTGTTTGTGTCTGTATGTTTTGTAATTGCTGTGAACTTTTGAAGCTTTTTTGGCTCTGTTTAGGAATTTTGAAGGAATGATTAATTAAACAGTTGTCTGTAATATATGGTAAAAGAAATACAAACATTTAAAATGTTGGGGTAGAATCTTAATATATGTTATCAGATTATAGAAACTGGGTGAAATCCAGTTATTGTCTAATCATTTTCATTCCAGTGGCAAGATTATTTGTGGTAAACATGTTCCAGTTGTAAAAGGCTAAGATGCCTTCCTCAGGATGAAATTACTATAATAGTAATGTGCAGCTATTTATGGGCCTGCTCTCTTATCAACTCCTCCACCCACCAGTAAAAATATAGTCCCTGAAAACAACTCTGAAATTGAATTTGGCCCTTGGTCTGCATGATATTGTCATCCTTGGTTCAATGTTTTAACCTGGAACACTTGTTCCAACTCTACAAATCCCATGTACCAATAAAAAAGCAAAAACATTTGAGTAATATCATAACACAGTTTGTTATTTAATTCTGATTTGAGATGGGCATCTGTATTTTTGAGTGGACTGCAAAATCATTGTAAAAAATACTGTTGTTCTGTTTTATCTAAGAGAACATGTGATGGGGCCACTCATCCTGGTCACCTGCCTCATGGGTCTGCTTCTCAAGATCTTGCCAAGCAGTACAAGTGCAGCACAGGCATAGGAAACAGCACAAAATGTAGTATATACAAGTGATTGACCCTTACATATTTCAAAGTGAATTGTGCTTATAGAATTCAATAAGGACACTCAGAAGGACAGCAATCCATTATATAGCCTTCAGAATTTGAAATGTGTTGTGTATAATGGCTGTTTGAAAAATAGGTAGACGGATGATAGATATTTTCACAGATTGCTCAAAACCAATGAGCAAATTATTATTTTTTTATCACCTGGTTCCAACTATTTAAGGTTTTGTAGGGTTTTATGAAAACCGTATCTTGATTTGGCACCAGAAAGAAACTGGAATTGAGGACAGCTGATATAAAGTCGGCGCTGTTTGCAATCTATAAAGCACATTGAAAGTGTTCTCACTACTTCACTGTGCAGCAGTTGCATTTCTGTTCACTCTTCAAGAGCAGTTTATTATTGATTCTGTTGTGTTAATGTAAACAGGAAATGATTAAAGCACGGATCACTGTGCATCTGTTTACTTATAGATTTACAGAGGATTACTCATGGGATTTCTCTTCATACTATATGGGTTGCCTTTATAGCATCACAGCCAATGAAAAACTGCATTATGGTTCCTTCTTCTTAGTTTTATAAGATATTTTTTGAGACTTCTGTTTCTACAAATGTAAAGTAAAAAAAAAAGTCTAATACTTATGGCCCAGAATACGATCAACTTATTCTAGTGTTACCCATATCTGTATCATCATGAGTACTTTAAAAGCACTGCACAAGAAGGTATATGGTGCCTTCTTATGCAATATTTTTATGAGTTACACAGTAGCTCTCAGGGGCATATCTGAGCACAGACCATGATTTGGCCATGGGAATACATTTTCATGCCATCCAGATACTATTGAACCATGGGGGGGGGGGGGGCAACAGATGTCAGTCATATGTTGGTAAGATAGCACCCAGTTAATCTTTGCAGCCAATCAGTGTTAGAGAGAGAGTTGTGCCTGGGTCCTTTCTGGCTGATGTAGAAGAAAAGCTTATTGGCTTTGTACTACAGTGTAGGTTTAGATAGAAACTCAGCCTTTTTGAAGGACAAATCAACATGCTTACATAACAAGAGCAATCAGGATTTTGGAACTCACCCCTACAGAGGATGGTAATAATACAAAAATATTTTTTAAACTAACAAAATTAGGAAACTATGTTTTTAATCCAAATAGTATTTAGATGCAAATATTACCTTCAACTTTGGCTTGGATTATGACACATAATTGAATATATATTGTTAAGGATTTTCCCCAATTTAATAATTTTGTGTAAAAAACAACATTTTCTACTTAAAAAATACTTTAAAAAATTAACATGTTTTCATAAAATAATCAAGATTTTGGGTACGAGTAATTTTTTTTCTTGAAGTCCCATAATGCAAAATATAATATTTATCTTTTTAAGAGGAAAGGAAACCCTTGAAATGTTTTGTTCTTCGACTGAAGATCAAAATAAGCAAAGCTTTTTATTTCTAATCCACAGAGACACTAACCTGACTAGTTTTTTTTATTACAAATATTTGCATGTTTGTTTAATTAGCTTCCCATTTTTGCTTGCCAGGGGTGGGAGGCCATTTGCTTCCTCCAATGAAAGAGATTATTTGAAAATAGTTCCGGCTGGAACGATTTCAGAGGCCGTGGCTTAATTAGGCATGCATCCCACCTCCGAAGCTCATGCTGACTTCATTGCTGACCCACCCTTCCACCTGCTTAATAGTATACTTATTGGCTTGCCTGGTAGGAATCTCCCCCCCCCCCATGTTCTAGAGGGGTTTTTGCTTTCCCTATACTGTATCTTTATGGGCCTATTGGGTTTGTGGGTTCTAAATAGGCCATCATATATGTCAAAAATATACAGTGTTAATTTCAGTTGGGTTTTTTTCCACATTATAATTGTTTTACTCTTCTTCATGAATCATCTTGAAAATATTGCTGGAGGGTGGTAAAATTATGTTTACAAAATTAATAAATAAAAATTTCTAAACTGAGATTATAGACAACAGAATAAAATGTCAGTGTCCCTACATGAAAACAGAACTGCATAATAATGTAACAGTCTTCTTTCAGGTAAAAGACAACAAACCATGTGGGCTGTTACATGCCTTTGAAAATGGCTGACAGTTTGGCAAAAAGGTTTGAGAATGTATAACGGAATTGTACATTTTTAAAACCTAGGGAAAAGAAGAATTTGAATAGTTAGCAATGTTTCTATATATTTTTTAAAAAGGGGGGGTCAAGGACACTGGCACATACGGCAAACTAGAATTGCACATTATTGCTCTGTCAAATCTCATAATTAAGCATAAGAAAGGCATAATATTAAGGTCTGACAAAGCCATTTGAAGTTCATGCTGCCACCCGGCCTTTAATCTGTCATATAAATGTAGGACCCGGGGCATTTTATGTGACTAATGTATGTTAATTATTAATCTTTGCAAATATTTTCAAAGTTAAGGCCTAAACAATTCCTGATTTCCCTCTTCCCCTGCCCCAATCCTCTTTGAACCATGTGTTTCTCTGGGAACAATGGAAGTCTGCAGGTTATCATTTCCCTCACTTTAGAAGATGTAATCTAATGATATATATGGAATTCAGAGCAACATTTTAAAATGCATTTGGCCTGAGATATTTAATGTCAGGTTTCAGCAGCATGCAAATGAAAAGGATGGAATTTATAAAGCCTTCAAAATATCATGATTGCAGTGGAAATGGCAGGAGATTTCTGAATACTAGTATAATCATTACTTTTGTACTGCACTCTCTAAGATCATAGAGTCCTACAGGAACTAACCTGTTGCCCTGCTTGGAAACCACTTTACATAGTTGTGCTTTGCTCCGTTATCTAAAATTAAGAATCCCCTTCAGTTTCAGGGCTAAATGATGTCATGGCATCATTATCATTACACTTTTACATCATCAAATTAAAGAGGTTATTAAAATAAATTAACCTTTCTTCTACCATATTAATAACCTCATCTGCTTAGACCAACATGGACTTAACTTTGATATTTAACTTCTTTTATCTCATTTATCCCAAGAGACCATTTTTACCTAAATGGACTTTGGTAATGTTTTCCTGCTGCCTAACATTCCTTCAAAACATTCACTTTGAGAATTGTAGTCCAGTCCTTTTAGGTGCACAGAAGTATATTGCATTAGCTTGTGTTATTTACCCTCCTTTGATCAGCTGTGTGTATGTATTGATAGCAGGTATCCTATACTCATGGCCTAAATCTCCTTAAGGCACCAGATTTTGTTTGATCTTGAAAACTAAGCAGAGGTAGGCCTGGATAACAGAGGTGGGACTATCAAGGAATGCTATGCACAACATATTTCTGAAGAAAGCAATGGCAAATCATCTCAAAGTAGTGCCTAAGAAAACTATGAAAATCATAGGGTCAACATACATCCACCGCACACATTCTGATGTGGAGCTATTGGAAATATAGATACTTATACATATATTGTATGTACTTTAAGAGCACTGAAATCTCAGAAAAATCAAATTCTCTCTGTATTAAGAAGCCAAGCTGACAGGACAAAAGGATGCTGAAGGAGATCTGTGTTGAAAAGGGGGAGGAGAAGGGGGGGGCTGTTATCTATACATTCCAGAGAGACCTGGTACAGCTTAGCACAGGTCATACCTTCTTACTTCTAAAAGTAAGGAGTTTTCTCTCCCTCCCTCCTGTCAGGTCAAAAGTAGGCCCCTGATGGATGTAAGCTGTTTTAGAAAAATATAGAGACATGCCTCTTTCATGTTGGAAGATAGATTTTGAGATTTCTATAATGCTTAAGGTAACATAGTGATGATGTTAAATGTATGTAGAAGCATGTTTCTTTGTTTGCCTGCATTTGAAGATGTATAAAAGAGAAAGTCAACGCCTTTATCCTCACTCTGGTTGCTTTTGGATGCAACTCCATGCCAGGGTCTCCGCTGATAATAAAGCCATACTTTCTGCCTCCAGAAAGGATCATTCTTGGTATTATCTCTCCTATCTGCTGCTACATTTTCTATATACAAATCTGAACAGGAAAGCTTATACTACATGTGAGTATTTTTACACAATTAGAAAACTTTTTTTAAAAAAAACAAAACACTCAGAGTCTCTATAGTGGAAACTTACCCCCATGGACATAATTCTTCTCTTGAGGAAAACAATAACACATGAGCCAGAAAGTGTTGTATTAACAAACTCCCTGTTGTAGTTCAGCCTGTGATTATGCCTAATGTCAATGAGGATGAAGGGTTTTCTAGGCCTGTGTCTGCTGTCGATGGGGATGCAGATTTTTCTGGGCCTGGGTCAAGCTCAAGCCTTGCTAAGAGTCCGAGGTGTCTAAGGAACGGAGTGCTTCTACTGCAGATTCACACGGTCAAATTCCTGGGAGAGGCCTACAGCAGTATTTCTCTGAGAAACTATCTTCTGAGGATGATTTGTCGGGTGCAGAATTTAATGAGTATAAAGAGAGAAACAAGACTTTTGTAAACTGAGACAGAGTTCTCAGGATTGGCGAAGGTCAATTCATCTGCTGGAAAAGAAAGATAAGAAATGCTTATCTGGTTGTAAGGGCAAGCAGAATGCTTTCCTTTTGGTTCTTGGGACAGGAAAAGCTTTATATTGAAACAAGGGGAAGGTTTCAGCCCACTCTCATCAATGTTGGAACTTCATGATGGTCTTGTTTCTAAGTGGATTACTTATTTCATGTTTTAAGTTTTGCCAGTTTCCCATTTCATGGATTTGATTTCCATGCTGTCTTGTTCTCTGGGTTTTGCATCCTTGGATCTTGTGTTTTTACCTTTGTACCTTGAAGGTCATGGACTATTTTTTATCCCTGGGTTATACTGTTTTGGACTATACTGTTTTTGCCATTTTTACTGCTTTGCTTACATATATCTTTCAATAAACTGCTTGCTGATTTTACTACTCTGGTGTTGTGTTTAAGGACAGAGGTGTTCCTACTCGGGATACAACACTCCCTTCTTCTTGCACTCAACACCCTCCTAGAGTGAGTGAATAAGGCTATAATTCCTAAAACAAGAATGAGCAAAATTCATTGGTGTTTCTGTTTCAAGGTGTTTCTGGGATTCAAGGTTCCTTTAGTGATGGACAATGATATGTAGAAATTGGTATTTTCATTAGTGATTCAGTAAGGACCTACTTAAAATTGGTAACAAAATTACATTTGTTGAAGGCCAATTATTTTCTATTAAAATGTTTAAAGATATAGCATTGTTTTTAATTGTATGAACTATTTATAATAACCTGATTTTGTAATGACAGTATCTTTTTAATGGTCTTATTAATGTATTTTAACTGGGGTCCTTCTACAGCGACTGCTGATTTGGACCTCATCCAGCATTCAAGATGTGAATTGGGCCCATATGAAAGCTAGATAAGGACTGCTTCAGTTGCCTCAAAGGTGGGAGAGAATCCTGAATACTCAGTGAACTAAACCACTGGATAGCCATCCTAGGGGTCATCCCCAGCTCCCCATCCTGAGGCTGTCCCCAGACATGACACCACTCCTATCTTGGTGGCACTCTGTCCGATACTAGCCAGGATATCCATGCACTGAGAAAGGTGGGAAAGCAGAAAGGGAAAAGCACTCCTTCTCCCCCTTCTCTCGGTAAATGGGTGCTCTGGTTGATGACAAAGGTAAATACTTGTGTTTTTGCTGGAAACCAACACACCAATGTAAGAGTAAAAGTAAAGAAGGTTGATGGAGTGTTGTGGCTGATGTTAGACACAACATGGGGTGGGAGTAGATAATGACAGAGGACTGCCATCCCACATCCCTTGACTGCCTTAGTCCAGGGAAAGTGTGATAGCAGTCAAGACAGTCTTCACAGGATTAGGTCTTTCCCTGAGTTAGCTTAACCTGTCACAAGGCTGTGTTAAGGCAGCTTTGCCCTGGGTTAACTTGAATCAGCCCAGAGCAACATTTAATAAACTTAATAAACTTTATTTATACCCCATCCCATCTTCCCGGAGGGACTCAGGTGGCTATCATAGAGCTGATCCCAATACATACAACCTAAGTGGTCAGTGTAGGTGAGTCCTATGTTTTACCACATCTCAAGCCTTGAAGACTGTCAGGTAACAAATAATAATAATAATAATAATAATTTAACACCAATTTGTACTTTAAAGTGTGAATAAAAAGAAATCTAGGCTTTTCCCCACTGTTCCCCCTCCATCTCTATTGTTCTTTTGCCTCTATATTTGAGATTTGAAGATTTTACTAGACTGAATTCCTTTTGGCAGGCACAACATGGACAAAAATGGTCCTTTATTTATTTTTTTGTGTGATCCTACACTGCAGGAGATAACCCAGCGCTCATTCTTATTCCCCATTCAAATTTATGGCAGAGCAAAATGGATCCTTCCATCATTCTGCCAAATGGATGAAGTAAATGAGTAAATGCAGAGAGATACAGTTTATTTTGGTCTCAGTGCTGCTATTCTTTATATGGAAAGGTTCAGAAGGTGTTGAGTAGTGCTGTCATGATCAGATGAAAGTTTTAAGTTACAATTCAACCTGGAGTACTAGAGAAGGAAAAATGTTTCAAGAATGGTATGAGTTGTGGCAACATTAAAAGTCTCCCTGTCAGTTCAGAAACTGATAATGACATTCAGAAAATTTTATTGTGTCTGTGGAGCATAGTAATTCACAATGGTTGGCATACAGTGGATAACATTCAGAGTCAAAGGTAAACCCTTCTGCTTTTGCTGGAAATCAACACACCAATTTGTGTACTTAAGCTTTTTCTTTAGCTACATAGTTGGTGCAGACATTGTTCTGTGTGTAAGACTATAAGTAAATACAAAGTTTTGTTATACCATAGCAAGAATCTTATTAATAGTATATTAGCATGCAAGTATAGCAGTGGTTATGTGCATGTGTCTACTTTTTTAATGCTGTGCAGCCCTTTGCTCAAAATCCAAATCTTCCATCTCCTGATTCAAACCTTTAACCCACTCTGAGTCCCCTTTGGGATGAGAAGGATGGCATATAAATGTTGTAAATAAATACATACATAAATATTAGTGCTGCTGCACTTTATCAGTGATGAAATGAGGGAATGTGGAGACAGTTCATATATTGTAGGTCCAAGTGGAAGGGATAAGAGGTTGCAAGCCCACTGTGAGACCATCCCCATTTTCTACCCTTCAGAGCTATAACAAGGAGTTTTTCACCAAGGAGTTGTTCACCAGGCCTTCGCCTTCTCTCCTTCTTGCTATTTAGCAGCAGCCTCAGTAGGTATGGGAGGAAGTTTTGGGTGGAAAATCAGGAGCTAGAGTAGGGGTGGGCAACTACACATTGGGTAGAGTGGATTTCCTCTATGCCTGGATCAAAAGGACCACATTGACTCACTCTAGCATGTCCAAAGTGCATAAATCATCACTTTCAGTTGTCATTTGAACTCTTCCCCTCTCCCATGCTCTTTTGAAAGGTTCATGGGGATTTGGATTATTAGGAGAACCAAAATCCTGAATTTTTAGGTTGTTTTTGGTTAATACGGATCAGTTTCTGTGCAAAATGGCACACCAAAATTAGCTTTAATTTGAGAGCTCTGGTTAGATTCTGGAGGTCCCAAAAGGGTCACTAAAGGATAACCAGTACTTTAAATTGTATTCAAAGAGAGATTATTAATCAGTTAGGTTGTTGTACCAAGGGAGTCTGTTTCAGAGTAATAATCAAAAGTCTGGCCACATCTAATGAAAAGACTAAATCTAATGTGAAGTCAGAAAAAGGCATATTTTCCTCTGTACTTACCAAAATATTTTGATTGCAAGAATACACTTTGACTTATACCTTGCATCAACAGACATCACTACAATGATGGAACTCTGCTGTCTTCATTATATCTGACAAAGTTAAAACTCCAAAATCTGCTTTTTCAGACTGTTTGTGCCCAAACCAAAGGGTTTCTGGGTTCTAACATGTCACTGAGTCACTGAGATGTTAAGTTGAGGACAGCTGAAGCTGGAATAGACTTTGCTAGACCCAGACTGTAAATTGGGAGCTCTGATCTGATATGATTCTCACAGGGAAAGAATGGGGGTGAAAGATGTGCCATAAGAAAAGGTGGGCTGTTTTATTAGCAGAAGGCAAATCAAACCAAAAATAAAGTTTGTCATCTTGGATAAGAACTGTAGAAACTAGGGCCTGCAGGCTGAATGTAGTCCTCCAAAGTCATTTACCCAACCCTGCCCTAAACTTTAAACTTAGGGTTGCCCTAAGTCTGAAATGGCTCGAAGGCATACAACAACAATCCTAATCAACTTCACTATTCATCAGCCATGAGTAGGCTCACACTTCCCATTGAAATGCTGGTAAGTTTATGTTGGTTAAAATTGTTCTTCATTTTCAATATTGTATTATTCTTTCATGTTTTTTTGCACTATGACTTTGGAGAACAACATCCAGCCTACGGGCCCTAGTTTGGGGACCCCTGATATAAACAGAAAGGTTTTCTAAATACATGGCATGGGGATGATGTTTGGTAGTTGAAGTAATGGGGAAAGAGGATAACTACTATATAGGTTTCATCATATTGTAGTTTTCACCTTACTACAAACACACACAGGCCAGTAACACCAACTTGTGTCACATAGATTTATATGGAATCTGCTGCATACATTGAGCATATAGCTATCAGATATAACTTATACAGTCTGTTTTGTTTGAAACAAGATGACACTTTCTCAAGTTTTCCAGATATGACAGTATTTTACTTCTCCTCCCTCACAAAAGAAGGGAATAATACAGGAATAGCTATCTATTCATGCATGGCAGAAGTGCTTAGGGGTAATGTGCTCCCCATGAGTCTAAGTGTTTAAGGTTCCAGCCGATATACAAGTGGAATGGTGTGTTTCAAAAGTAAGAGGGCATTTTTTCTCTCTTTGCTTTAATTAAGCTCAGTCTAGGGCTGACAAAAGGCAACTTTCTCACCAAGTGTCCTATTCCAAGAATCCTGTTTATTCAGCTTTTATGCAAAGTGGTTCCTAGCCTTGCCCCCTCATTGAGATATGTATTTTCTGCTTCACATATGTTGCCTTATTCTTTCTTTTCATGAGACATCTCATTGGGTGAGAGTTCCAATATTGATGACCTACAATATCCCCTTCTCTTTTAATCCCATTTGGCCAACAGCCAACAGTTCTTTCTTAAGAGGATTCAGAGGCAATGACCACATTGAAAGGATAAATGTTTAAAATTTTATTAGTTAAGTACTGAATAAGAACATGTCTACATTCCTTCTGCTATTGGGAACCCCTTAGAAAATGACAATGGATTGACCCCTAGAGCTAGTCAGCGCATAGTACCTTCACTGGAATTGGTCTACACAGAGTGCTATTTGTCAGGGATGCTCTTGGGATTTATTTACCAACATGTTTCTATTGATCACACCTGGTCTTAACAAGGTTGATGGATTTCCCATGGTCAAATAGTTAGCCTTGGCAGCCCATCCAGGTAACTCTGTGACTATCACAGATGCTCTCATACCAGATGGCCAGCCTAGAAATTCTGCCAAAGAACAAATAATTAACTCTTATATAATAGTAAGAAACTGAAACATAAATTGCTGTTTGAAGTATCTGAGCTTAAATTTTAAAAAATTCAGATATAAGAACAAGAGTACTCCAGTTTTTTGACATCACAGTTCTGCCACATTTCCAATGCAAATACAAAAAAACCCTTTTCAAATACAAAAATCTATCAAGAAAATAAGAAACTCAGGCACTGTGTGAAACAGGAAGGAGACCCCTGAATACTTTTCACTATTTTTTAGACTATCAATTAAAATGTGTTTTGGAAACTGAGTGAAATTGTAAAAGCTGTACAACACTAGAATACACTTTTAACTCACTTTTTTTTCCAACGAAGCACATGCAGTCAGCTGCAGAGGGGAGCTCCACTTGTAATGATACTGTGCAGGCAAACACACAACCAACCAAGCTTCCCCTGCAATAACCAAACTCCCACTAGTGTCCCTCTTAAAGGTCTAAGTCTAAGGCCTCTGCAGGCCACAAGAAAGCTATTTGCAGGCTACGTCTGGTCCACAGGCTGCATGTTGTGAAGGCCTGGTTTAAAATAACAGCAAACCAAAATCAAGATTTTATGGCTGTTTAGAGCAACATACAGTGCCTTCTTCACCATCAAGAGATTAATTAGTAACATTAGGATTATTAATTAGCTCTCATAGCTGGCATCCTATTAGTACTTTATGATTGAATGAGCTGGACTTTATAAGACTCTTTTTTTTACTTTGCAGAAATTAGAATTCTCTACCGAGCTCATGCAACAATTAAAATTCACCCAGAACCCACCTTTTAAATGCTTCAGCTCCATTCTACAAGCATGTAGTGTCTGGATGAAAACATGAGGCATTGGAGAAACTCTAGCTATGCCTGATACCAGGATGTAGAACATTAATACCACTCACTAGGACCTCCAGAATACCCTAAGATATCTCTAAATATTTTAGTGATTTTGTTATTGGCTGTTGATTTTGATGCCTGTTCTATACTGTTACAATGTTGTTGTTTTACTTTGTTTTACACTCTTGTTATGTATTTTAATGTGTTACATTTTAACTGTCTTGATCGGGCTTGGCCCCATGTAAGCCACTCCGAGTCCCTTTGGAGAGATGGAGGCGGGGTACAAAAATGAAGTTATTATTATAATATTATGATTCTATGTAAGCAATGTGTCCAGCTTTAGGTGCATAAGTCAGTTGTTTCACCCATGTCCTCTACATTCTGCTGGTCACTGAACAACCATGGAACGGGGTCTGCAGAGCAAAGAGTGACCTGGAAAAAGTCTGAGAGAAGACGTAATGCTGTTCTGTCTGTGCAGAATGATATAAAATGTCTCTCCTAGTGCAGGATCGCAATTGGTATTGTTCATTCTATAGCTTTAGTGAATAATTGCTATAAATTCTTGTTGATATTATGGATGATATCAAGTAAAATGCACAGTTGGATGATAGACTCCATTCTTCCTAGCTGCAATAGCAGCAATCCAGGACAGATGTAAGTAATGAATGTGTTCATTAAAACAAACAAACAAACAAACAAACAAACAAACAGTTTCCCACTGTATCCTAGATCTTCTAATTTGAAATGCTGAGAGTGCTCATCTTCGCCCTCCATATGCATATAAGACATAAGGTCTGTGATTCCGCTTGGATGAATATCAGGTGACAAAAAGGCTGAGTCATGCCAGATTCTTGCCTGCATATAAAGTGAATTGTTGAAACTATTCTAGCTTTCATCTTATGCTTTGAAGCCTAGGCAGAACACTCCTCGTGGGAAAACTAGGCATTGGCATGTGCTCCTGAGGAGGACAAAAAACCCTTTGGGAAATGGTCAAAGATGTTTTTCCAGGTGTCTCTTCTTTCCTGGTGAAGAGAATTGTGGACTGATGGAAAATCTGCACTTTTGGACTTATTCTGCATGAAAACCGTCTGTGGAAGGGAGTACACAGAATATACTGTTTCCTTTACAGAACCACAAGCTTTGCACAAAGTAAGTGTCTAATTATAGTAATTTCTACACCGAAAATAGTATTTATCTGCAGTAATATTATTTTTGTGTGAAAAAAGACACTTTCCTATGCAATTTTCTATGCATGAAGCCCCAAATAGTAAATAGAGCAGAAAAACTGTGGAGTGTTCAAAAACTTTATCACATTAGGAAGAAATGTTCTGTAATTATTCATCAGTCCCTTCAAAAATAAAATGAGGCACACAATTGCATCCCTATGATTACCACAACTGTTTCACTGTGAAAATTGTGTAAGTTGATAGCTTCAGATATATGTGTGCGATAATGAGTTATTTAATTACATCTCCCATCGGGGCAGTGTAGTCAATTGTGGAAGACCATGTTAGGTGCTCTATACCAGTATCTGAAAACCATACTCTTCAGCTCTGCCTTTGTGTAAAACATGTTTTCTCCACTTCAGTGGGAGGATAGTGAGATTAGTGTTCTTAATTTCATAGTTGTAAAAAAGTGTCATTTTCACAACGAGCACAGCTACTGCAATCAACAGGTACTGGAAGCAACAAGTAGATGAATGAAGTGGGAATGGATTGTTGGACAGTTTGCACAAGTGAGATCAAGTACTATATTGAAACTGCCATAAGGATCAAAATGGATTTCTGCAATCAAAAATTCGTTAGAAAAATACCGTATTGGATACAAACCAGAGTGTATGATAGATGTGGCTTTATTGCTGCCCCATTCTGGAAACAAAGAGACCTGCTGACATACATAGAGTCAAAATGGTCCACTTTGATCAAAGACTGCAAGCGGGGGGAGCACCCAGTGTGGGATTTACTGAGGCAGGGGGGTCATAACCCAATTTCCTCCTAGGCCAACCATGAGTGAACAACTCGTTTCTGGATTTTTAACCAGTAATGCCTTCCACCAATTCCCTTGACTTAAAGTGTAGATCAACTTTAATCTAACCACAAAGGAAGTCAGTCTCTCCCACCTTTCAAGTTCCATGACCTGAAGGGGCAGCTCAAAATCCTCTTCACCATTTCATGCCTATGGGTGCTCAATAGGATCTTGCACTTTCTCCCCATCACAATCTGCCAAGTGATGCCCTATTTAAGTGTACCACTCTGATCCAATTCTCCTCACTCCTGAAATATACATTGCAGGGTAGGCAATGCTCCCCAACCTGAAAAGAGGGATAAAAAATCCTACTCGACCCTGCAAATGCCTGCACTGAACAATATAGTGGCTGGGTGAGCCAAGAGGAAATCCTGAGGATGGCAAGGGACTTTAAAGCCTTTGTTCCAACTTCTCCAATACTCACCCTTATTGCTAACCAGTCAGTACAGCTCCTCTACCCTATGTTTTGCTAAGCAGCTGGGCTTTGAACAGGCTTGCTGTTCCAATAAAATGGAATGGAAGGAGACTGCATTATTTGTGGGATGCTATCAATAAAGGTATCCCCTTCCTGAATAATGTTTATAAAATTTCATCATTGTTTTTTATGTAAGTAGCAACTTGAGAAACTCCAAGTCACTTCTGGTGTGAGAGAATTGGCCATCTGCAAGGATGTTACCCATGGGACACCCAGATGTTTTGATGTTTTACCATTCTTGTGGGAGGCTTTGCTCATGTCCCCGCATGAGGGGCTGGAGCTGACAGAGGGAGCTCATCCATGCTCTGCCCAAATTCTGGGGACTCCTATCTCATCAGATGATGTTCTGCCATCATAAACTCATGATGGCAGAAGACTGACAGGTTGCAGGTTCAAATCCGGGGAGAGGTGGATGAGCTCCCTCTATCAGCTCCAGCTCCTCATGCGGGGACATGAAAGAAGCCTCCCACAAGGATGATTAAAAAATCAAATCATCCAGGCACCCCCTGGGCAACGTCCTTGCAGACGGCCAATTCTCTCACACTAGAAGCGACTTGCAGTTTCTCAAGTCGTTCCTGACACGACAAAAAAAAATAATGAACTCAGCTTTGCCACATCACTGGGTGATAGTGGCAAACTCTAAGCACATGTTGGTGCTGCATCAAGAATATTTTCTGAATATAAAGAATATTTTTAAAAAGATTAAATGCTCTCAAATGTTGTGAAGTCTTGACAAGAAAAATCCTGGACTGATAAGAACCCACAGTTCAGGACTTGTTCTGTGAAAAAATATTGTCCCTGGTTGTTGTGCACAGAAAACTGCCTGAAAAATAAAAATACTTCAGTCCAGACATATCAAATCCAACATGTAAAATGTAGTTTTAATTACAAAAAAGCTAATTGGTTGATTTACATGTAAATAAACATTTATGAGTTTATATTTCTGTGTTGAAATATTCTCCAGGAAGAAAATGCTGTTATCTGTGCAAATATGCAATTTTTACTTAGTATAAACATTCACAATAGCCTTTGAATGTTGTGTGATCCAAAGATATTCTGGCTGTCCCCAGGCACTTTTGCCAATATATTCCTTTTCTCTCTCTCTACTTCACTTTTGCTTACATCAATAAAGGTGTCCAGTAAAGACGCTCTAGGGGTGGCAATGATAACATGACATAGATAAGTGCCACACCCAATTTCTCTATGCCGGGTCTAGTTACAAATCAGAACCAGCCCAGCTGACACTCTTCTCCAATGTGGGTGCTACTCCAAAGCATTCTCCAATTTTCCTTAATAGAAGAAACAACTGCATTAAACAGTTGTTGTTGTTTATTCATTCAGTCGCTTCCGACTCTTCGTGACCTCATGGACTAGCCCACGCCAGAACTTCCTGTCAGACATCGTCACCCCCAGCTCTTTCGAAGTCAAGCCAGTCATTTCAAGGATACCATCCATCCATCTTGCCTTGGTCAGCCCCTTTTCCTTTTTCCTTCCATTAAGTGGTAGTGCCCCATTTTTGAGGTGAGATGGATTTGTGTCTTGTAAATGCCACAAAGCTAATTCTTCTAGGCCTGGGTAACAACGGAAAAATTTGTTTCTAAAATCGATTCGTTTTTTGGGGGTTTTTGCATTTCGATTTTAAAAAGAATTCCAAAATTTTTCTTTTAAAAAGTTCGATATTTACGAAATTTCGTAAATGTTAAAAAAATTACAAAACATTAACAAATCGATTTCGAAACAATAACGAATCGATTCGTTAATGCGGGTGCGACCGCAAAATACGCTAAAAAACTTCCAAATGGGACAGGGGGAACTTCTGAAGCTTCCCTCTCCCTCTGTTGTTGACTGTTGGTGTGATATTATAATTTTTTTCACTAATTAAACAAAAAACAACTATAAAACTTACCCCAGACATGCGGAAATAATAACGAAACGACTTCAAAATGATAACGAAACGAATAAATAATGAATCCGAAACAATTACGAAATGAATTTAAAAATTCGTTTTGTTTTTAAGTTGCTCCAGAATGGTTCGTTATCACTTCGTTATAAAAAAAATAACGAATTTTTAACGAATTACGAATTAATGAAACGAAACCGCCCAGCCCTAAATTCTTGATTACTTTGGGGTCTGCTATAGCTGTAGGAATGCCCTTAGTTTAAAATTGCATTCTTAAAGGTAGTGGGAGGCACTAGAATATAAAAAGCATGGGGAGACAGCTTACTACTACTTGATGCCAATTTTGGCAACTTTCCCAAGGAAGGAACATCTTTGTCACAAGAAAGACATGATCGTTTTTTTCTGTAGCCTTCTTGTTTGCTAAGCCCCCCCCCCCCCTCCAATAACTTTGTGGTATGAAGTAAGTTCCTTTAAAATGTATGTGTTTTTTCCCAATGAGTGGCATATGTGTTTGGCTAGTCCTGAACTACACGTCTTGGTTCTGTTGTTCATTCCATGCCCATTCCTCTATTAGTCATGTTTTTTTCTTAACCAAACAATAACAATTACAGTAAAAATGACAAAGCAGTTTTATAAAAAAATAATGTAGACTACTGCTGTGAGTATATCACTTCAGGCCAAAAAAAAAAAAAAGACTTACGTTTGCTGGCTGGAATGTCTTTGTGATCCCTCCCTTAAATAACATTGTTTTAATTATTTACATGCTGGGGGAATGGGAAAAAACCCTCTGTATTTGGATCATGGCTGTGTTTACTCTTTGAAAATATTTCCTTATATTTATTTGTGAGCCCAGAGCACTTGCAAAAAGCCATCTGGCAGGCAAGCTCTCTTTTTGTTGACAAAAACAAAAGCTCTTTGCACTCTGTAAGCTCCCGAATGTTCCCTGCTGGGATCCTGTGCTAACACTTTCTGTTCACAGGCACCATGTTCACCTCATGTGGACTGACTGTGGTTGACTGAGTTCTGTCCTTGAATACCCTTATTTTTTCCCTCAGCAACTGGGTTGGCTGTTAATCCTTAAGGGGATTCTGTTAGCTTTAAATCCTCTGTCAGAAAATAAAAATAAAAATAAACACGCAAAGAAAACAAAAACCCAGACCCATGCATGTGTTTTACTCAAACATTTCCCCTCTCCTTTCATATATATTATTTGCACTACCCTCATTTTGTTGACATTGTTGGTGGGCATTTGAATACATTACCACTGGAGTTTCTCCTCATTTAGAACTGATTTGCTGAGTGCATAAATGTATAGTGTACAAGCTTAGAGCACAAGAATTCAGAAGCATCTCTAATCCATTACTCCAACATAAGATTCTTAATGGATGGATGGCAGTCTGAGCTCAATTCTAAGCCTTGGGCACAGAGCAGACTGGGGGAGGGCTTGTTTGAAAAGAATGGTGATCTTGGCATGTGTAACCAACTGTGCCAGCTGAACCCAAACATCATGATGCTTACAAGACCCTGCCAAACTAAAGTTAAGTTGAGCTGAAATAGGCATAAAAAGAGAGAGAAAGAGATATGCACATGCTCAGACACAGCTGCCCAACCAAACTGACCATGAGTGAAATCAATTCTCCACTCTTTCTTACCATTCTAAAATAATCAAACTTTAGAAGTTGACATATCTCTTTTTTCCAATGATATTTAATTCATCTATTCTATAGTGAGAACAGAGGAGCAAAACAGGCTCATTTTGATGGTGAAGAAGAAAGAGGAGGAGGAAGGGGAAGAGGAGGAGAACAAGGAATTCACTGAAGGCTTTTGGACCATCTGGGACATATCTCTGCAGACACATAACCTAGGGCTGATCCAATGTGCTGAATACCAGTGTATGGCTTCCACAGGGACTCACCCAGCCATTGAAAAGGTGGGAGGGTGTGCCCACTGCTCAGCAGCACCAATCGTAGTTCAGCGCTGTGGGGCAGCCACCCAAACAGTCCCTCTCCTTGTTGTGGCATGTTCTCTGTTGCATCCTATGACATCAGTTGGGGTGATAGTGCATCAAGGAATAAAGGAGAGAAGAAAATTCCCCTTCTTTCCAAGAGCCCCCATTGTTCTGGCCACATCATGGCACACCATGGAGAACAGGTAGGACCTGTGTTGTGGTTGGAAACACATGGAGAGTATGGAGAGAAAATGACTGGCATTCCATATCCTTGGGACCACCTGAGGACAGTTGCAGTCAGTTCAGTTTGGGAATTTGCTAAACTGTCTTCACAGGCCCCAAGTCCAAATCCTGTGGCAAAATTCAGACTTTCCCTTGATTCTGGGTAACTCAGGGCAAGGCTACATTAAGGTGGGCCTTGACCCACATTACCCTGGATTGACCCTGTGTGGTGTTTGGCCACCATGGGGCTGCTACACATCCACACCAATCTAAGTGGTCAGTGTTGATGGGACCCTAGATAACCTAATTATAGGAGTTAATATACAGTTCTCCTCACAAGAGGGTATGCACATCAGTAATCAAATGTGTGAGTTAAGCTCATAACCAATCAAGAGGGACAACCACATATTTATGGACATGGCATGTCAAGCAGACATGTGTCACCACTTGAGAGAGAAAATTTTCATAAAATTAGAAAAAAAACAGTTTATCTGATTTAACTGAATAATGATATCAATTTCAGACTAAACTTTATTTATATAGAAAATTGTATCTTGTTCACCTTATATAGACTGATACATATATATAGCATGTGTTATCCACTTCATACCCCTTATTAGATCAGGAAACCTATACAGTGTTCCCTCACTACTTCGTGGTTCGCTTTACACAGACTTGCCATGCCTCGGGCTGGAACACATACAGGGTCCACGGAGGCCAGGGAGGCAGGCCTTCCCCTCTGTGCTTCTGAACCCCAGAAGTGCAGCGGACTGAGGCATGGCCGGGAAGGCCTATCTCCCTGGCCTCTGCATACATTGGAAGTGCAGTGGCCTGAGGTGCAGTGGGGAGGGCCTGCCTCCCTGGCCTCCGCAGATCCCAGCAGAGTGGTAGCCTAAGGCACGGTGGGGAAGGCCTGCCTGCTGCTGCCTGCATGGCTCCAGAGGCCAGGGAGGCAGGCAGGCAGGCACCTTTGGGATGGGCCAGGAGGAGCAGCTGCACAAACGCTTCAAGTCACCGGAGGGCAAGAGGAGGCAGCGGACGGAGTTCCGACCCACACATCAGCTTTCCTTTCTGAGTTGTACTAAAATAATGTATAAATATTAAAATTAATATAATGTCCCTACTTCGCAGATTTTCACTTATTGCGGGTGGTCCTGGAAATGAACATCCACGATAAGTGAGGGAACACTGTAACTTGCTTGACTCAGTGTTAGGATAAATGGTTTGCATAATGCAAGATCCACCATCAATACCATCAATATTCAGTATGCCTGAAGAAAAAAATTATCTGAAGTTGCCAAAATGCTAGGCTAGGTGTATTTCCTATACAGTTAATATCCAAGCTTCACAAGGTATTTTATGAAGCAACAAAGACAATGACATACTGCAGCCATTCTTAATTGAGCAGTACTAGAATGATGCTGTGAACCCCACAAAGAAACCAAATATATGCCAAGATACTATATAGAGAGGCATACATTTATCACACAGCTACATTTCCAAAGCTATGTCTTGTGATGTTATCCTTCTAAAACCCATCTTGTAAGTCATGCAGTGCATTCTAACACAGACATTTTTGTGTTGTTGAAGAATGAGGGAATAAGGTGGAGATATGTCCAGTTATTTTTCTATACTGGAATGTAATTTTTGTGCATAAACAAACAAAATTAGGGATGCATGCTTTGGTGCACATATGTAGGTGATCTAATGCTCATGCTTTAATTTTTTCCCCTGCCTGCAGAAGCTGTCACCAGCAGACCACTGATGAGTGAGCTAGTGTAAGAGAGAAGACTGATTTTCATTTTTCACATAATGACAGAAAAACCTCAATAATAATAATAGTAATAATAATAATAATAATTTTATTTCTTACCTGCCTCTCCTCACAGCTTGATGCATGTTACAATACTGCTAAAACACATTATTAAAACATGTAATAATTTAAAAACATTCCATAAAATACACATATTAGAACATATTTCCATAAAATTCATATTAAAATATACATTAAAATACACAAAACAAAAGTTAGACATCGAGCGGAAGATTAAAATTCATCATTAAGACTGTCAGCTCCATCACGATAATGCACCTATACATATTGATCTGGATCAGGATCTTGATCCCTTGTTAAAAGCTCGTTTATTTTAACTTATGTTGTACTGGGGGTTGTATGCTGTATGTGTTAAATGTGTTTGTCAAGTGTTTTGATATGGCTGAAGGGTTAATCAATAAAATGTACTACTACCACACATTTGATACATTTGATACAGAGTTTCTTGGCCAAACAAAACACACCTGTACTTCATCAGGCTCTTTACTTTCCGACACAGCTCTGTTACCTTTTCCTCATGCTGAAAATGCCCCTGAAAGGAATCAGATTTCAGTCCAGAGAAGGAATCATGCAGAATGCGACAGCTATGTGTCATCTCAAAATAAGCATTTCAGTGCTGCTTCTAACAGTGGCAGAACCATTGGGAGAAGTGTGTGGCAGCCCAAGGAGACTACTTTAAAGGAGAGTCATGTAATACTGTTGTAGCTTAATACATATAATTGTATGAATAATGATGTTGTGATAGCACAGGCCTGTCAATATTGTTGTGTCCTTTCAAGTTCTTTCTGACTGATGACATGGTGTTTTCCTAACAAGATTTGCTCAGAGAAGGGTTTGCCTTTTCCTGAAGATGATAGTGTGTGGCTTGTCCAAGGTCACACAATGGATATCCATGACTGAGTAGGAATTCTCATCCTGGTCTCTAGAGCATTGAGGAGCAACTTGTGGTCCTCCAGGTGTTTGGGATTTTAACTCCCAGAATTCCTGACTATTGGACAAGCTGGCTAGGACTTCTGAGAATTGGAGTCCAAACACCTGAAAGGCCACAGGTTGTGCACCACTGCTCTAGTCATAATTCAATGTTCAAACCATTACATCATGCTGGCTGAAGGTCTTACTTATACAGTCATAATTTATGTGCAAGAAACTGGCCACAATGGTTTTAAAAAAAAATAATTTTATTGTGTTTTGTAATTAGTGACTGACATGACCAACTGACAAACATAACACACAGATAATAATTTAAAAAAAGAAAAAAAATCACATCTACAGATTCACAAACCAAACACCGTTGGACAAAAACATACAAAGCATGAAGTATGACACTTTCCCTATAACTTCCAGGTACCTCAAGTGAGCATTTGTCTCTTTTCTTTTACATTCTTTTATTCCTATTTTAAGATAATTTTTATTTGTTCATTTTTCAGAAAATTGATAAATTTCTTCCAATTCGTCTTGTCAGGTAGTGATCTATTCTGACACATTTTCTGAGTTAACAGATCCATATTCTTCATATCCGTAGTATTCTCAATCCAGGAGTTAATCATTGGTATTTCTTTACTTTTCACTGGCGGGCTATGCAAATTCTTGCTGCTGTAGTGAGATAGAAGAAAATCTTGTCATCGTTCTTGTCTAAATTGAAGTGTGTCATTCCCAGCAAAAAATATTCCAGTTTGAATTTAAATTGTAGTTGTAAAATTTCTTCAAATATTTTATATATTTCATGCCAGAACTTTTTGACAGCTCCACAGTCCCACCACATATGTCGAAATGTGCCCACTTTCTTCTCACATCTCCAACATTTCCTGTTTATTTTCCCCTTGCTATACCTAGCAAGTTTCTCTGGTGTGTGGTACCATAGATAGAACATTTTGAACCAATTCTCCTTTATCTCAGTCGCGTATATGTATTTTAGTTTCTTTGACCAGACCTCCTCCCACTTCGCCATGGTTGTCATATGTCCTACTATTTTTGCCCATTTTACCATTACTTCTTTTACTTGCTCTTCTTCTGTTTCCCAGATTAACAGTTGTTGGTATAATCTCTTTATCACTTTGGTATCTGTTTTTATAATCTTATCCTACAAGGTTTCCTTTGTCTCAAATCCCTTCATTTTGTGTTTCATTATCTTTAATACTTTTTTCCTATTTTTCCTATAGCTATAGTAGGCTAAATATATATGGTATCATAATGCAAACTTTTTATAGGCTCATGTGAAAGGCAGATCATAATGATAAAGGCATCATCTAAAGTTTACTGGACATAATCCAAATATTTTAACAGAAAATGCCCACTGCTTAAAATATTTTGTGATTTTGGTAAAAAAATAACACAATTATGTTCTTACTTGTGCTTTCATTGAATACATGATGTACTTTTATAATAAAGATAGCAGGCTTTTTTGATAGTTAAAAGCAAATGATGAATGACGAGAAAGGAGAGTGTCGCGTGTAAGTCTAGTATAAAACTGAAATTCACTCTTGGACAGTGAGGTGAGTCTCTTCCGTTTAATGTAGAAGCACATAAACATGCTTTGAAGTTTGAACTCGTATCACAGAGTGAAGATAACATTCTCTCAGGGGAGATGGCATGTTGCTAGCATTTTGCAGCAAAATCCACACTTTTGTTTTTCTTATGTGAGAGTAGCCTCCTTCCTTTGTTACTCCTCTGGCATTTAAAATGAGAAAGAACAAGATTTTGTTCATGTCAGCTGCAGGCTCCACTTATTTCTCATTTCCCCAGGAGTGGAAACTACTACTTTACTCTTCTCTTCTTTCTGCCTTTTCACTTCACACTCTTTTTTCTTCTTCCAAAGTTGAGGTATTCTGTTCTGATACATACTCCTTTTCTTTCTGTGTCTTGGGGCTTGTCTACATTGGCCAGTTATTTCAGGAAAGTCCAGAGCAGAAATGCTCTAGTCTGTCCTGGGAGGCTGCACACTCCATGCCCAATGTGCAGTGGCTGTGGGTGAAGTGGTACATCTGGCCAAAACCAATTTGACCTAGTTGAAATGTCATCTTACATTTCCTATTGCCTTTGCTGCTGTAGAATGCCTGTAGAGCACCAGATGAGTTGCTGGCAACATAGGCAGAGGCATCCACAAGACTAGGGAGTAGATATGTGACAACACAAGCCTGATATTATTTTTCCCTTCTGACCTGATGCATGCAGAGAAAAGAAATGTTAGCAGCAGATTGTGTGGACAGCGGACCAGGTCACACTGGAGTCAGACTGCTGTCTACACTCTGCCCAAAGTGGAGAGCTGCTCCAGAGTTTAATCATAGCCACCGTGTTTTTCCTGACTTTCCTTAGCACAGGGCTAAACCGATTCAGCCCAGTTTACCCCATACTAATGGGTGGACTCCCCTGAACTTCATGAAACACCAGGAGTGACTTCTGGGCCACTACAGGCTTTATTACCAGTGTAGACAAGCTCTTACACCCTCATCACATTGAGAAATTTCCCCCTGGTAGGACACTTCAGCCTCTTTTCAAGCATGGAGAGCCACAGAGCTTATTACATGTTCCAGAGTTGAAAAAAGGCAGAAATATCCTGAAAGAAGGGAATGCTGAACATGAGTCAGCAATCATGTTCAGAGCTCCTACCTCCTATCATGCTTTATTCCCGTGGTTCCAACTGAAAAACAGATGGGATGGGAACCATCAAAGTTTCCCATCATGTTTTATTGCCCACCCATCTGCAGTCTCTTAGGTTTGGGTCAGAACAATTTTATCACATGGAAAGAAATTGTTTTAACCTGGAGCATTGTCTTTTATATTGTATGGGCTTTGGAGCAAAACATTTTTATCCCATGGAAAAAAATGGCTTTAACCTGGCACACTATCTATATAATATGGGGTTTAGAAAAGACCAATATTATCCCATGGAAATAAATGGTTTTAACCTAGCGGACTGTCTCTTGTATCATATGGGGTGTGGGGCAGAACAATATTATCCCATAGAAAGAAGTGGTTTTAACCTGGAACACTGTCTCTTGTATGATGTGGTGTCTGGGACAGAACAATTTTATCATGTGGAAAGAAACAACTTTAAACTAGTGTCAGTCTCCTTTAATGTAAGGGGCTTTGGGCAGGGCAAGGGATCTCTTGGCTTTTGGATATTGTTGTTTCCTCTGTTTTTTTTTAATTAAAAGTAATACCAACCCGACTCTGGAATTCACTGCCTGGAGAGATTGCCCTACCTTGGAAACTTTTAAAAAGAGTCTTAAGACCTGGCTCCGCCGTTGCGCTTTCGAAGAGTAGCCACATAATTTTATGCTAGTGCTCCTCCAACGTTTTTGTCCTAGGAGTCCCCCCCCCCCCCCACATACGAATGTTTGCTTATTTTCCTATCTCTCTACGAGTTCTCCCTTACAATTAGTTCTGCCCCCTTATCTCACCCGGAGTTTTTAAATCATTTTATGTACATGTGGCCCACCCTTTGTCTTTCTGTCATTATGCTTAGTTCCTATGTTTTGTGTGTATTGTTTTATATGCTTTGATGTTTTATATTTTAAGGTTATGTTGGTTATTTTATTACAATTTGTATTGTTATATTGTAATTCTTGTTCAGGCTTGGCCCCATGTAAGCCGCTCCAAGACCCCTTTGGGGAGATGGTGGCGGGGTACAAATAAAGTTTATTATTATTTATTATTGTGATGAATGTAAGATTAATGTATTGCCAGCTCTTAGGTTTCCATGTGTGAGTGTGAGGGGAGGGAGAACTCAAAATGGGACTGCTGATTATCTATAGGGTGATTTTCAATGCTAAAAGGATTCTCATGCTTTCCCATCTCAATGTGACAAAATTGCTAGTCACATGTTTTGCTGTGTCATTTTCTTTCCAGAAGAGTTTGATAGAAAACATTGCCTCCCAGCATTTCATCAAACCCTTGTCTATTTATTTCTTATTGCCAAAGACTGAGTAAGAGATCATAAGGACAGGCAAGAATTGCCTTTTCCATTCTACATCCTCTGACTTTCCAGAATTGACAGTACGTCTTGCCCTGGGAAGTCAGTTTCTTTCTCTCATAAACTCTGGATACTAGTGGTGTTGTAAATCCGGGTGTTGCCTGCAGGAAGAAACTACTCTAGAAGTTTGGTGAATGATGCAGTAGTAATAAACAGTGGATGAAAAGTGGAAATAATTTTCTACCAAGACTTCAGGTAATTGCTGGATAACTGTGACCTCCAGCTAGCAGAATTGCAGAGATGTCCATCACCAGGTAGGGAAAATTAGTTGTGGCAATGGAATAAAGTAAGCTAGGAGATAAACTTTAATGCCACCCGTGATCACTCCACTCCAGCATAGAACCATAATTTCTTTGTAGTCCATTGTAACCAGTTTTTATTATTTTACATCACACCCAAAACTTCAGTTAGATTTTACTGAAAAAGCTGAATTCTGTGGTGAAGTGTGAGTTTTAATCTACAGTTATGTATAATAATAGATAGGTGTTTAAAAGGGTAGGTATTTAAACTAGCATAACTAGGGGGATGGTAGCCAGTTCAACTCACTTTGAGCTGGGTTGCCATGGTAATAGGGGTGAAGCCAACTGCCACTTTAAAACGGTTAGTCTGTAGTCAGCAAACTACAGGGAAGGCTGGTTCTGTTGTGTGTTGAGAACCAGTAAGGTAGTCTGTAGTCTAAGAATTACAGGGAAAGGCTGATTCTGCTGTGTTGAGAATCAGGAACGTTTTGTCTTTTAGCCTGTGTAGTTTAGATAGGTCGAGTTGACTTATTTATATTAGTAGTCAGCGTATGAGCAAATGGGGGAGAGAACCCTAATAAGAATCTTTACTGAAACAGAAATAACATAAGGAAAGAATAAGCTTGTACCTGAAATATTCTGTTAAAGAAAGAAACACATTTTTGAAGGAAAATAAGTTCAAAACCTGTTTAGTGAAAGGAATAGTCCTCTTAAGAGTTGTTTTATGAAATGTATTAAATGTAACCTCTGAAGAAATGTGCCTCTAAGAGCTAAGAAACATTAAAACCATCAAGCTTCTTCTATACTTCAATAAACTTGTTGCAGTTTCTTCTAAAGCCAAGTCTCTGTTGCAAATACTTTCAAGTTTAACCACGCTACACATTGAAGAAAGACCAAATCAACATTACAAGCTATTAGTTGTGTTATCAATTTAGTAAGCCCTTACAAAGTGGTGGCTCCTTTACAAACTTTTACAAATTGGTGGCATCGTTACAAATTGGTGGTCTCTTCACAAATTATCCCAGGGTCAGACAAGAACTACAAACATTCCTACTTGGAATGACAGCAACCGGTTTCCAGTCTAGAGATGTAAAAGAGAATTGTTAAACAAAGACTTGATGAAATTAACCCTTTTCTTCAGGTATTTGTGAATATGTAAGTTTAGATGCTTCCTGTTGCCTGATAGTGAGATGAATCTCTAGCACCTTACGGTACTAAAGAAAGATCCTGGGACCATAGCCACAGCCACATCTGATATCTTGTTAATTTGGCTCCAGGTAACCTAACAAAAACACTCTCCATATCTCCAATAACACCATGTTTGCCACTGGAATAAGGAAATCTTGTCTGACCAACAGTAACATTCAATGGGGAATGAGCAGAATAGAGAATACATTAAGAGTTTAAAAGTGACAAAGCTGAAAAAGAAATCTTATCACTTGCCTGGAAAGTTGTAATTAACCCCACAAGATAAAAAGCTGTTAAATTTGCAGTAACAGAAATATTAAGACAAATTAAATACCAAGCTTATCTCTCCACTGTGGTATCAATATTTTATACTAAACATCTGTTCCCTATATCTCATCTCTGAAATGTTTCCACCCTTTATCAGTGCAAGTGCAGCTTTTCAAAGCAAATTAAACTAAACAGTTTGCACCTAATCACTATTTGATCACAAAACATGCAAAATGACACTTATGGATTAGCGTGAGCCCCATTTTTCCTAATTCAAGAAAAAAACTGATGGGATAAAACATTTGATTTGCTTATTTGTTAGGCACAAAGCTCAGGCATAGTTAAAGTGGGAGGCATGTCGGGATAAAAGACAAGATAAGTAAGCAAATGAGAGAAGGAATATTGCATCTAGCACAACAAAGAAAAAATAATATGCTAAAAGTATTCAAATGACTGAAGCTGGATCCTGTATTTTTAAATTTATGCTCGACAATTGCAAATGAGTTTGAAGCAAACCCAAAGTATTGGCACCAATTTCTAGGTGACTCTACAATGAGATTTTGAGATTCTAACTTGGAGAATGTCTCTTTAAGGTTCTGAGAGACAAAACAGTAGCAACTACTTTGTTTCTGTTGGTTCTGTTGGTGTTGTTATATAGTCTTCTTTTACTATGTAGAAAGACAAACACTGCAGCCTGCTTTGTCCTCATAGAGAAAGGAGAGGCAAAATGGGATACCAGAAGAGAGAAAGGGCAGGCAATGTTACAGTTTAAAGGCACATATACTTGGATGTAATTTGTACATGTGTTCTCTTCAACCTTCAGAATATGTATCCAAAATATGCAGGGATGTGATGAGGGAGGAAAAAAAACAGCAACAATGCCTTCCACATTACTGCAGAAGGAATCTTTATTGAGTTTGAATCTAACCCAAGCCCCTATTTGCACCTATCTATGCAAACAGATTTGCCCATGAAATATCTTCTTTAAAAAAATACACATTGCCAATAAGACTCACTACAAGATAATTTGCATCCCATAACTAATAAGCAACTAATTGGCAAGTTCATTATGGATGGCTGATTGGAACATAATGCATTTTTAAAATTTTATTAGATTGGTTTTATGTTAGTTTATTGTTTTAATCGGCTTATGTTGTTGTCTTATATGTTTATGTATTATTGTTCTATGTACAGCACTTGAAGTGTTTCTATGAGCCGCCTCAAGTCCCTTCGTGGAGATAGTGGTGGGATACAAATAAAAAATTGTTACTATTATTACTCATGGGTAGCCAGAGGGGGATTCAGGGCGGCTTACAAAGGCACAATTCGATGCCGGCATCAACATAACAGTAGAATAAAAACAATATAGCAGCAATTAAACAATTAACAATCAGTTTCTGCACTGCAACAATAAAACCAATAAAAGCAATAAAACCGATTTCACCTAATTAACGCTCAGCGTTCGCCATCTCATAGTCCAAATTCCAATTCCACTTTGTCAGTCCTGTCAGTCCTAGTCGTCCAATTGTCTTTATCTAGTTGTCAGATTGCCCGAAGGCCTGGTCTCACAACGATGTTTTTAATTTCCTCCTGAAGGAGAGGAGGGATGTTGATGACCTAATTTCTCCCGGGAGTGAGTTCCATAGGTGAGGGGCCACCACTGAGAAGGCCCTGCTCCTCGTCCCCACCAACCTCATTTGTGATAGCGCTGGGGTCGAGAGCAGCCCCCCCCTCCAATGATCTCAAACTCCAAGGTGGGACGTAGAGGGAAATGCGTTCGGACAGATACGCTGGACCGGAACAGTATAGGGTTTTGTAGGTCAAAACCAGCACCTTGAATTGTGCTTGGAACTGAACCGGCAGCCAGTGGAGCTGACACAACAGGGGGGTAGTGTGCTCCCTGTATGACGCTCCGGTGAGCAATCTGGCTGCCATTCGCTGGACCAGTTGAAGTTTCCGAACAGTCTTCAAGGGCAACCCCACGTAGAGTGTGTTGCAGTAATCTATGCGGGATGTAACAAGAGCATGGACCACTGTGGCCAGATCAGGCTTCCCAAGGTACGGGCACAACTGGTGCACAAGTTTTAATTGTGCAAAAGCTCTCCCGGCCACTGCCGAGACCTGGGGTTCCAGGCTCAGCGATGAGTCCAGGATCACTCCCAACCTGCGAACCTGCGTCTTCAGGGGGAGTGTAACCCCGTCTAACACAGGCTGTAACCCTATGCCCTGATGTGTCAATTTCTTGTCTGAAAGGATCTTGGCCTAGAAAGATAGTTTCAGTTTTTTGTTGAAAAGAGGGATTTTGCCATTCATCTTTATCTAGCTAGTGTTAGTAAAGATGAAGTACTTTGGCCACATCATGAGAAGAAAGGAAAGCTTAGAGAAAACAGTGATGCTGGGGAAAATGGAAGGAAAAAGGAAGAGGGGCCAGCCAAGGGCAAGATGGATGGGTGTATCCTTGAAGTGATTGGCTTGATTTTGAAGGAGCTTGGGGTGGTAATGGCCAACAGGGAGCTCTGGTTTGCCCTGGTCCATGAGATTTTTAAGGTCAACCCCAATATTGTATTCTTAGTACGGAACTGGAAAGTATTATGCATCATTATGTAAATAACTTTAATTAGAAAGCATCTTTACCATACAACATCCTTTATGGCATTCTTCTCCACATGGTGATGTGGTTTAATAATAATAATAATAATAATTGTTACCCACCTCTCCTCATGGCTCGAGACAAGGCACAACACAATTAAAACACATCAACATGAAATACATACCATATAATACATTAAAATACATCATCACAAAATGCATATATTAAAATATATAATGCAATATTAAAATACAAATATGCACATTAAAATACAAATAGAATGTAAATTTATAACTAACTGTTTAAAATTGTTTGGGTAGAACTGATAATACAGAAAATTTGTTTAAGTAAACAAATAGATTAGCTAGTCATGAAGTAGATTGAGGTGAACTCTTAGCATTCACATTTCCAAGTTGAGTATCTAGGTATCTAAATCCAAGGCTGACAGAATGCTTTGAAAAGTGACTTTTCAGCTAGTGGGCAGACACAATGAGATGTTTCATGAACTGTTTCAGAAAGCCTCTTGAAAATTCTCAGTGTGACAATATGCCACATTTGACAGATCAATAGTGAAGACTGAATGTGTTTGAATTAATAAAGGTCAGAATCATCAACACAAAGAAATGCCATATAACATATCAGCAACCCAAAAGTAGGTGAGTGTACCTGTGTGTTTTATGTGTGAATAACAGACATTGCTGAGATCAACTAGGCAAGTAAGAGTTCAGAAATTAGTTGAGTCAATGATTATAAACATTCACAAATTTTAAAATAACTTCTCAGATGATTTTATATCCTAAATGTGAGGGTTTTCCTTGCGTAGGGTTGATTAAGTATTTAAGTTCTGTCCAGTTCACCCAGTCCAGTTTTACATCTCCTGCTATGCTTTTGTTAGAGAGGAATTCACAAAATTAAATATAATTAATTTTAAATTATTATTATTATTATTATTATTATTATTATTATTATTATTATTGGTGGAAGCTCCTCCCATGGAGCTTTAAAACAGAGACTGGATGGGCATCTGTCAGTGGTATTTTGATTGTGCTTTTCCTGCATGGCAGGAGGTTGGAATAAATGGCCCAAGTGGTCTCTTCCAGCTCTATGAGTCAATGATTCTAATAATGATTTTATTTCTTACCTACCTCTACTTGTGGCTTGAGGATAGTTACAGAAAAATTAAAACACATAAACATTGTAAAATAACACAAACCTTTTTAACAAAACATAATTAAACCCAAAGCACATCTGGGGCAAGGGCGCTGATGCTGGTTTCACTATTTAGCAGTATGTGTCACATATTGCTAGGACATGATGTTATATTTCCTTAATGGCAGCCATTTCTTTTTCAGTATCACTTTCTCAGAAAGGAAACAGAAATAAAAGAACTTCCTACAACAATTAAGTTTGCAATTAATGCATGCTTTCAGAGGGAAGGAAGGAAGGCTTTGAGGTGATATTGTAACAAGTTTGAGCTGCCGCACTAATGTTACTTGGAGCCTGTCCTTTCATGATGTGGCCTGGACCTATGTAGAATTTCTTATCACTGTGCCAGACAAACAGGGCTCTTACATAAACGCATGACTACTTATAATTCGCATCACATTTTCTGCAGAATAGTAGTTTATAAACAATCTTATTTGTTCTCTCAGCTTGCAAGTACCATCATTTCACCGTTTGGAACTAAACACTGTGGAATGGGAGTTTGCCAACAGCCATGCCATTGAACAGAGACAAAATAAGCCAACTAATTTGTTGGAAATAAAATATTCCTACTTAGTAGTCCCCCTCTGTCCTCGATGGGAAAAGAATGGATATTTTGACTACAAGTGAATTTGGGTTAGATTTTGAAGATTAAGGACCTTTCTACACAGGCCCTAAAATCCAAGAGAAACTGGGATAAAAGGAGGGGATACTGGAAGTCATCAACCTCACATTGCCCAAGTCTTCAGTTCTTAATAAGGAACATTTAGTTATCTTTAGAATAGGCTGAGGGAATCCCTTCCTCCAAGGTTCTTGAATGTCTGCTGGAATATATCTATTTGTTTTCTCTCTCTGTGTCTTCCTGCTCCCATCCTGATTGGTGGTGTAGAATGGATACTCTTCAGGTTGCATACCTTTGCTTAAGTCTTCTGCTTTTTTATCTTTGCATTCTGACCTCTCTCTACTCTATGTTTGAAGAGATGCGGTGTTTGGAGGTTTCTCCTCTTGTTTTAAGAATTCCCTAATGGGGGGTGGCTAGATGATTTTTTTTTTGAAAATTTGTGCTGAATTGCATAATGGGCTGAAAAACAGGGTTTAAATGGGTACACTTAAAATTCAAGATTGGCTGAAAAATGCATATATTTGCATCACTGTATATCCCTACGTTCATGGAAAACATGAGACTTCATTGTGATATGCTGGTGTAGACTCCTCCAGTACATGTGCATATTTTAAAATTCTGAAACAGCTGTTGAGGGCTGTAAACTGATATAGACATGGACACACAGGTGGCTAAATGGAAGCACAAATGGAAAGTAATTCCCATAAGTATCCTCTGCGACAATTCCTTTGTTCTCATATTTATGCAATTAAACAGGCAGGCATGTGACCCTAAAGAGAAGCAGGGTTTAATAGGGAAAATGTAAACACAACAGGAGGGTGAGGATAAATATTGACAAGAAATGTGCTTGTGTGCACACATTCATATATCCACACCAGCACTTATGAGGTCCAATGTTTCCTGGAGAGTCCAAAAAATTGTTTGAAAGAAAACTGTCAGGGGATGTCCTGTGCCCATTTTGCTGATTTCTAAAATTCACTACAAACAAATCTTTCAGGACACCAGGGGATTGTTTGCCAGGACTGAGGACTCTGTGTTCAGACTTGCTTTCAGATACTGTGATTTTTTTTGCCCCACTTCTTTGTCCCAGATTATAAGGCTGTCTGGAAGGGCCCTCAATATTCATAATCTATTATTTGTTATTTATTTTTTAAAAGATACTGTACACTGTGCATAGCTGAGAAAGACATTTCTAAATGTGTGTTGCATTTAGATATTGCAATTTCTTTTATATTTATGCAATGATTTAAACTGCTATATGCCAAAATAAAAGTATTGTCTAACTTAGGGCTGAAGATAGCCCGATGGGAAAAAAATCATATGAAGTCCATTTTAAGATAATCATGGCGATGTAACAAAAACATGAGATTTCAGAGTTGGTTTAAAGGAAGAAAGAATGGTGGAAGTTTCTTTAATCACAAATTTTCAAGCAGTTGCTACAAATAGTAATAATATATATCACAGGGATGTAGCAGTGAGAACTGTAACATTTAGACCTTGACATAATATCAGATTCATTATCCAGTATAGAATAAAAATAGCCCTTGGCCATCATTAGCAGCTCTCCAAACTTCCCCCCTCCACTTTTTTTTTTTTTTTTTGCAGAAGCCAATTGAGAATAGATGAAATAGGATATGCTCCTCGAACAGTAAAACATTATATTATGTTCCAGTAGTTCAGTGCATTTACCAGATGCCAAGATCTGCAGTTACATAACAGGAAATACTTCATAGCATGTTATGATGAACAGCAAAATAATCACCTCAGTCTTTCATAATAATAACAATTGTTAATAACAGTTTTAATATTGCACGTCACTCTAGTGAGGCTCCATTTGAGGCAGGAGTGGGGTGATTTACAGATCTTATCAACATTCCTCACTGTAGTCTAAACCATGGGTCCCCAAACTGAGACTCGTGGGTCAAAGGCAGATTACCAAGGTCATTTGCCAGGCCTTCACTCTAAACTGTAGACTTAGGTGAAGGTAAAGATTTTCCCCTGACATTAAGTGCAGTCATGTCCGACTCTGGGGATTGGTGCTCATCTCCATTTCTAAACCAAAGAGTCAGTGTTATCCACAGATACCTCCAAGGTCATGTGGCCAGCATGACTGCATGGAGTGCTGTTACCTTCCCAATAGAGTGGTACCTATTGATCTACTCACATTTGCATGTTTTCGAACTGCTAGGTTGGCAGAATCTAGGGCTGACAGCGGGAGCTCATGCCACTCCCCAGATTTGAACCAGTGACCTTTCGGTCAGCAAGTTCAGCAGCTCAGTGTTTTAACCCAGTGCGCCACAGGGGGCTCCAACTGTAGAGTTAGGGTTGCCTGAAGCCTGAAACAACTTGAACGCATGCAACAACAATCCTAATAAACTTGACTATCTCATCAGCCAAAAGCAGGTGCACAGTTCCCATTGAAATACTGGCAAGTTTATGTTGGTTAAAATTATTCATTTTAACTATTATATTGCTATTTCCTCACCCCCCACCTCCCAGCAGTCTGCTTAAAAACTTTGAGGTACTTTGGTCTAAACAGTCTTGGGCTCTTGGGAATCACTGTCCAACAACATCTGGACTGTGGTCTCTTTGCCACTGCTGTCCAATAGTAATAATCATATTAGTTTGATGTGCGATGTTACCCACGGTATGTGGGGATTTTCTCAATAGCATTTCAAACAACAATATTATAACATCACCTTGATAATTGAGCAAAATGTGGAAATGAATACACTGCTGCTTCTTTGACTTCACCACTGTTTGTTCTGTGGATTAGTTGGCAGCTAGAGGTTGCTGTTAACATGGTTGCAATTTGCCATATCAAGGTAAATAGGCCATTGAAATACATAGATTGGTGAAATACAATGCTTGTTTAGGGATGACAGCCAAGGCTTTAATTCACTCAGTCAGTAGCTGTTAGGCTTAGAGCTCCTTCTGAGATACCAAAGTAGATTAACATTTTACTCTTTATAGAACCTACACCAACATTCATTCTAGTGTCATGGGTCTCAAGGATAAGAAGAAGAACTTTAGATAAAAAATGAGGTCAAAATTGCTCAGAAGGAAAGGATTTCCTAAAAATCTAAAAGTATTCTTAGGGTATAGCCCAACATTCTAAGTTGGATTTAGATTGAAGGACATGAGAGTTGCTTTCCTTATGACATTATATGCACAGTGCTTCTGAAATCAGATTCTTTGAGAAATCGGTTTCTTTGTGGAAAAGTGGAAAAGCACAGTATGTGTGTGTGTGTGTAGAGAGATAGAGAGAACTGTGTTTATAGTAGGTTTATAGTGGAAACAATCAATTTGAAACAATATATATTGAAGCACAAGGGCTATCATATGGAAGAATTTTGTTTTTAAGACTTATATTAACCATTGAGTAGTTTGAGGAATTTGATCATTGCAAATATTGGATTGAATGCCACATACTTTAATATACTTATCTATTAGATTTCAAACTTCTCTGAATACTGTAACATATGTGGGATGTAAGACAATTGTGATGGACAGGACTAGAGTCAACTTTTTCTTGGGTTCAACCAATCCAATTCTGAGAACATATGAGAATGAATGTTGAATTCAAAGGGGAGAAAAAGGTGAGAAAACCATTTGTTTCTTAAGAAACAGTTAGATGGGCTTTGGCCAGTTGGGAGAAAGCCAATAGCATAGTGAGCTGAGAGAGTTCAGAGAAAGGTTAGGATGTGATCAAAGTGTATTTAAGAGAACTGTGAAGTAAAAGTATTCTGGAAATATTATCTGTTTGGAAGAAGCCTTGTAATAAATGTTCTATTGCTTTCTGTGTTAACACACTGCCTAAAATGCCTCTCTACAGGGGAACAACAGTCCTGGCCACACAAATACAGAGGTCTGATTTCCTTCTACACATCTCAGTGGTGGGTTTAGAGAAAGAGAACAGATAGAAGATCCCACTTTGGTGTAAGGAAGAAAGACTTAGAGGACTCGTCGCAACAATGGATAAAAATCCCTTTTTAAAATTTATTTCATTTTAAGAAAGGATCAATTCAGAATTGCATATGCTGAAAGGTCATTCATTTACAAGTTACATGTATTTTGAGATAGAAAATTATTTTTCAAAGTTTAAATGTGTATTAGTGTTTTTAAATGCAAATTAATGTAGAAATTAGATGGTATAGACATGTGAAAATGAAAAGACAGTTTTCCACTGCATTGTTTTCCAAACAATTTCTGTTGCCCCTCCCCGCAAAATAATCAGAATAACAGCTGAATCATAAAAAAAACCTCTTTAGTGTTTTGTGTTTCAGAAAAGAGAATCCTCTGTTTCCAGAAAGAATAGTAAAGTGGAATTGAGTGACTGATGGGTCCACTTCAAGTCCACATAAAACAATTGTAATTAACTCATTCAGCAAGACAGAGAATATGTCTGCACCACAAGTATGATTTTAGCTGTTGTTATCTTTTAACTTTCTCTCTTTCTTTTTCTTTTTTTGGAGCCCCCTTGTGCTGGCAGTACTGCTGACCGACAGCAGTTCGAATCTGGGGAGAACAGGTTGAGCTCCCTCTGTCAACTCCAGCTCCCCATGCGGGGACATGAGAGAAGCCTCTCACAAGGATGGTAAAACATCAGTCACCCAGGTGTCCTCTGGGCAACATCCTTGCAGACGGCCAATTCTCTCATAACAGAAGCGACTTGCAATTTCTCAAGTTGCTCCTGACACACACACACACAAACCTTTCTTTTTAAATTATTTGGTTTCAAGCATCAAAATTCTTGGTGGTGCATCTATTTCCTTACAAATGTTTGAGGGTTTTGTTTTGGTATTTTTTTTGCCAGAGGGTACATTTATTATGTTCTTATAATGCATAAAATGTATTCCTTCTCTGAAATCATAGATTTTCCCTTCCTTTGGAGGTTTACTTAGAATTTATGATGCCTTTTATTTTTAAAATAATAGTCTGCAAGGAACCAAGAGGAATAAGCCAGTTTTGTTCTGATATCAACTAGAAAGAATTACTATACTTACAGAAAAAGCCTGGACATATGCTCCTGAAATATGAAATCTTCATTGTCTCAGAAAGAGCAACTGTTCCTGTAAATATTTTCTAATTCAAAGAGTTATTGATAGTTCCATTAAAAAGAAAGCATTAAATAAATATAAAACAAAATATTTCACAATCCTTTACCTGAATTTTAAGTATTCATCTTGCCTAAGGCTCTACCGTGTTACATATTTTTCCAGAGATGTCAATGGTGTCCAACGTGCTCCCAATCCTCTCAGCTAAACTGGTCAATTTCCCCAATTCTGAAACTAAACCCTTTTAACAGTAGTCACATTGGTATGTTTCACCTGTGTTTCACAACTATTATCACAAAAGAAACTGAAATAAGTCAAATGTATTGATCCAATTGTGTTCTGAATTCTGTACTCTGATACAAAATTATTCAGCTTTATTTTTCGTAAATATGCATGCAGAATAGAGGTCGCTCTGAGGCTAAAATGAACACTGTTACTGGTTCTGTATACCAGCTGTGTTACCCACATGTTGGTGAGTCTATTGCCCCCCTCTCACTTTCATCCCTTCATTCTCTTTCTCTCCCCTCATACCTCTCCTCTTTTTTCTTTTCTCTTCCCTCCTTTCCCCCCTCTCTTCCTTCCTTTTCTTCTCTTCCCTTCCCTTTCCTTTCTCCCTTCTCCAGCTCTGAGAGGGTCTATTTCACCATGTTTCCATGGCAGCATGGCTCATTTTATGACTCTTTCCTCCCTCCCTCTCTTCCCCTCATACATCTGTTACATCTGTCACATTTCTTTCTCAGTGACATCACAGAAAGCCATGTCACCTAGCAGGAGCCAATTATTTACATAGTAGCAACAGCCCATCCAGTGACATCACAAATTGCCACTTCACCTACCAACAGCCTTTGTGGCACAGGTAGATACACTGACCCGTTTGATTTTTTTTTTTTTTTGCATATAGAGGGATAATACAAACATTGTGGGCAGGTGACTACTCTCAATAGATTCACAAAGAGAGTCTGGTAATATCTCTTCAGTTGTAGGGGAAAAAAGAGATGTATTCTTATTGAGCTTTTAAGTAGCTTTCTCTTTTATGACTTTTTTAATCATGTAAGTAGATTAATAGAAGCAGTAGATGTACATGAAAGTTTTATGGTCTAAGGCTTTCATTATTCTGAGAAATATTTTAAAATCAGTTAGTTAAAACTGTAGATCTTCATTTCAACCTTGACTAAAAGGTTGAACAAACTTCCGGTCTTTGAGAAATGGGGAAGATCACAATTGGAGACTCTTGTTAAACTATTTCATCTTCAAGGAGTTATCTTTTAAAACAGTTCTAACCAAATGAAACAACAACCCTTATGCAGTGTGTTGCCTATTCCTGAATTAAGAGGAAATAAATAGTTTTATTTTAAAATAGGCCTGATGTAATGGAATTCTTTTGTCTGCAATAGTTTAAAAGTTATATCACTAAAATCTTAGTTGATTTTTGTTACCTTTAAGCTAGTACCATATCAAAAAGTAGTGGTTTAGCTTCTGCTATAATTCTGGTTTTTTCTAGTGATGTTACAAACCCTTATAATATAGGATGAAAGTTCTGCACAGTTTGCACTCGGCAGTATTCTTGAGTGGATAAATTTCAAGAATGAGGTAACAAAGCTCAGAGATTGGAATCAAGTGTTGTGTGAGCTGGAATTTCCCCCTCTCTGAAATGTTCTTCCCTCTACTCCCCCAACTGCTTCTCTTTTCTCCTCTGCAGCCTCCCATCTTTATAAAACATTCACCATGTTGCTTAAATTTGAAGGTATACACGTGCTGTGGGAGAGATTCAAGGGACATTATCTCTTCCCAAATCTACTAACAGAAGCAGTTCCACCAGCAGGAACACAACATTGTATTTCACCCATAGAATATTCTCAACTCCTAGCTGCTGCTGGATGCTCGTTCTGATTTATCATAGAAATCTGAAATGAACCCAAGGTACAAAGGCAAAGGAATAGTGGCACCCAATTTTAGTAAGAATTTTAAAAATTATATTCCACCTTTTTCCAAACATGGAACTGAAAGTGTCTTGTAAATGTAAATTTTTTTTTTAAAAAAAAAGGTAAAAAAAGAAGGTAAAAGGTCATTTAACAGGACTACAATCAAATAAGTAGTCCTGTTAAAATATTACAATGCAGAACAGTATAAAGACATTTAATAAAAGTACAGCACACAATCATTATTAAAAGATCCTTTGGCACAGTGAAGTAACTGCCTAATGCTTGTTTATCCATTGCCATGTACCTTCAAGTCATTGCAGACTTAGGGGACCCTAGGGCGAATGTATCATGGCAGTTTATTGGCAGAATTTGTTCAGAGAGGGTTTTTCCTTGCCTTTCTCTGAGGCTCAGAGATTTTGATTTGCTCAAAGTGAGTTTCCCTGTCTGAGTGAGGACTCAAATCCTGGTCTTCATAGTACTAGTACAACACTCAAACCATCACATGTTGATTTATGTACTACCAACCATCCTCCTTTAAATAGCTTGCAAGGGCACTCTTCACTGTCTAATAAAAAAATCCATCTTTTTCCAAAGCCATTGCATTTTATAAAGTACCTGCCTCCCTAAAAGGTCCCAGGGTAGATAATGGTCCACCCACTGAAGTAGTCCATCTTGTCCAAAACTATACATAGTATTTCAAATCCAAAACTCTATTTGTGGATTATTTGCTTATTTGGCTATGTGACTGCTCTGCTGCTCTGACATCCTCTAAGAACTATTTTCTTTAGCTAAACAAATCTTAACTTTTATTCATGGTCTGGGCACAAGTCATATGATTTTTCATGATAATGTTGTATAATCTTTAATTGAAATAGCTACATACAAGCATAAATATATTTTAAGGCATTTCTGATTAAAATTATATCAAGCTACTAGACAGGATTGTATATGATCAATTATAAAGTTCATCTGATGCTAAAGTTTCGACCACCCCCATTGATTTCCTCAAGTAAATTCTGTGTTAATTGGTAATGACACGGCTCTGTAGATAATCCCAATACTCCTCCAGGTTGAAAATCTATTGGTCTAGAAAATGCTTCTTGTTACTCAGCAATTTGAGTGGCATAATGGTGTGAAGAAAGTATATTATATGAGTTGCTAAATTTATTTGAGCCATGAAACATGTGGCAATATATAAGTGATATGAATTATCAAAATAAACTTTTATTTGTTTCCTTGTTTAGTATATCAGGTACTGCTCCTTGTGGCAAGGACATCAGTTGAGTTCAAGCAGGATGACCAGAATTTGCATTATTTATCCTTTTAGTATAAGCCACAACTTTTAAGCTAAATTTTTTTGCTAGGAAGACTGTTTCAACATACTCTCACCTTTGTAAAGACCTATGGGGTTAAACAAATAGATATATGATCTATCTATATACCCTTACCTTTGACAGGGTATGTTTAAATTATGAGCTTGTCAAACACACTGTACACATAAAATAACTTCAAGACTCTTTGTTCTTTTGAATCTTACATGGATGAGTAAAAAGATGAACCAAGCTAGTTCATCACCTGGATCCACAGTCTATTAATAACTGCCACTGGATTAGCAGCGAGAAATCCAATTCAAGCAATAAGAAACCTGCTGTCAGGCATTACTATTTTCTTTGGAGGGGGCAAGCATACATCGTGCTGCTAAGGAAAACAACCTCTAACATTAACTGTGCCCTACACAAGGATGAATTCTTGTCTTGTACATATAAAAACTTCAGATCTCAGAGGCCATAGGTCACAAATTGAAATTGACAGCCAGCAGAGACAGAGAATCAATACAACTATCTAATCCTATTTGGAGTATTCAAATGGTGAATATCAAGGACTCATCCGAGGTCTATTTATTTTGTTCGTGTTTTGAAAGTAGCAACTGTTTACTTAAAGGGCCGGGAAGGATGATTATTGATTTTATAAAATTGCAGAAGCGTGTTCAGATGATGTGTGTATCTTTCCATCGCTGAAACAAGCCTTTGGCAAAACAGTTTTTGGCAAAACAGTACATGAAAAGGTACATAGCCCACCTAGCTTTTAAAAAAATACTAAAATGAAGGTTTTTTAATCACTTGGAAGTTTTTTAATCACTCAGGAAATCTTTCATTCTTTGTTCCTGTCCCTCCCTTCAAAGGTTGCTTTTGTAACATGAAAAAATGATACATATTTAGCGAGAAGTTATTTTGTCCACATAACAGCTATGAATGCATGTATTCATCTGTGGTGATAGGTGGGAAAGGACATCTATATTGAAAGCGACAAGTAGTAGGATTCTATCTTGTAGCATTGAGGGAAGCAGTGGCAAGGGATTAGATCATGTATATTTGTTGACCTACTCATGACGTCATGAGTCCACACACTTAAATTGGATTGATATATAGTCCCCTTTATTTAAACTATTATCAATTTAATTGTGAACAGGTAGGGGAAGAAACCTAGCACAGGAGCAGCTGGGGAAGTATATCTGTCCTAGATCTCTTCCCCTGAGCCCAGGGAAAACCCAGTCTGGGTTTCTTATTGCAAACCATTTCCTAGAAAAGTAACCTCAGGATCAAACTCTCAAATCACATTACTTCCAGTGAGGGTGAAAATCTAAGGCCAGTCCCAAAGACAATCTCCTTTTTGACCTTCATGTCATATGACACGTAGGGGCAATTCTAGATCTCTGCCTTTCATCATATGGGTGTCATAAGTGTTTAGAGCATTCCTCGTTTTCTCCCACAATACCTGTGAAGTGACCACTTAGTGAAGAGAAAGCCATCTCCAGCCATTTATACTTCTGCAAAGCAGTAAGTTGAAAGAAAGAAAAAACAGAAAGGGGATTCCTTTCCAACATGAAAGCAACCAGAAATCTCATTCTGTGTAAGGCACAGTGTGTCGAAATGATGAAGGCCAAAAAAGCTTACTGGAGCAGCCTTAAATAACTTCTCCTCACTCATTGTAACATGGTTATTTTCAGTCTTCCTTTCATCAGAGGCCAGCAAAAAAATGCTCATGCCAGCTAACAGGCATGGAGTTCCAATAAAACCCCCTCTCTGCCCCCCACCCAATAAATACAATGATGTGCCAAAGCATCTTAAACTAAATAGTGGCATAATGATACTCTGTGTTCTAAGAATCTAAGCTCTGTTTTGTAATGGGTAAACTGAGGAGGGTCTTAGTATGGAATATGCAACTCCTTCAACCTAAATATCACCAGCACATAACACTTGCATCCCAGTGGGCATACATATGTAGCCGCATCCTCAACAGAAGAAAAGTGCAGAGCTGCTCGAAGCAGAAGGAGTGCCCATTAGAAGGGGAAATGACTTATAAATATTTTACTTAGCCATATACTTGCACTTGCTCCCTTAGTAAATCAAGCTACTTATTGTCTCGTTTCTTGATCTGGGATGCAACACTTATATTATTTAAGTGCTGTTTTTATTAATTCTGTGCAGTCAGTGGGTCTGGGGTGTGTCAAGTTTTTATTTATTTTTATTTTAGCCTTACATTGATTACAGTTATTCCACTTGCATCCCTTCACCCATCTTCCTTATCCCTCTTTAGAACAAAGTTGAGCATTCAGAAAGTTTGTAATTTGGTTTTTTTCCACATCTTTTGATGGGATGACATTGTTTTCTTGGTGAATGGGGACCAGAGTTCGGTAATAGTGTGCTTTTGTATTTCCCCTCTGATTAGCTGAGCATAGGGGTTTGGTTTTATTTATATTCCACTTTCCCCTCAAATTTAGGACTCAATGTGACTTACCAGTTAGAATAAGCATAGCATAGTTAGCACACACAAAGAATCAGTATAAAGATGGAACTAAACTATTGACAACATTAAAAAACTGCTAGATATGATAAATTGCAGGACAGTATTTAAAGATCTTCCTTTCTTCCAAAATCATCCATTCTCAAAAGCCCATTGGAATAAAAATATGCTTCCTAAAGGAAGGACAGCAAGGAGTAGGTCATTCTAGCCTCCCTAGAAAAGGAGTTCCAGAGCCCAACATCAGCCACTGAGGTTTTCCCAGCCATGTTAGGGTCCTTCCACACAGCCATAAAACCCAGAATATCAAAGCACATAATCTACAATATCTGCTTTGAACTGGATTATCTGAGTTCACACTACCATATAATCCAGTTCAACAAGGATTTTATACAGCTATGTGGAAGGGGCCGTTGTGAAGGTGGTGGGACTGAGATAAGATCTTTCTAGTGGCTCTTGGGACTTTGGGAGACAGATCTGTCAGATAGACTGAACCTCAGCTACATATGATGGCAGAGTATTCTGCCAATGTAAATACAATATTTCATTCATCCACAAATGTATTGTTCTACTTGCAGCTCATTCCATAGTCATGAGAAAATACTGACAAAACAGCAAAGGCCAGCAGAAGTGGAAGAGGTGTTATTCCTTTCCCCTTCCATTTTTCAAAACTGCCTTTCAGGATTGAAAGGTGCAGTTAAGGGAAAGAAAAGAAACTCCACATATGCATAGTGTAACAACAATACCAAATTACAAATAAGCCCAGAAAATGTACATATTTTATGCTTTATTTTTCTTTTTGCCACATTTGAGTCTTAACATAGTTAATGATGGTCAAAGTGGATTTTTGTTTGTTTATTTGTTTACTTTGAAAGCTATAATCTATTATCTTATAAATTTATTTAAATGTCAGAGGCTATTGAAATTATGACAAAGATGCAGGCATTCCAATAACTAAACCGTTTTGTGAAATGTAATTTGCTATCCAGTGTGGGGGAAGAAGGAGGGGGATATAGAGTTTTCCCACTGGAAATCAATTTTGCATTCATATGAAAAGGGATTTGCTGCCATGGTGCTCAAGGGCATAAGAATATTCACGTAAATAAGGTAATACCTTTGATGGGCCAATTTCTGTTGCTGAGGGTGTGCAATCACCTCAGAACTTTAGAAGGCATCTCTTCATCTCCTTGCTATCCTTGCATATCTGCATTTCAAAAATGATTTGCATGTCTTACAAGTAAGTAATTGGTATCGTAATCATGCAAGTACACTGTTTGCTGCAATCGCATTCAGCTTGGGAGGAAAACATGATAAACAATCCACTTGTGAAGGTATCAGATTGTCCTTCAACTACAAAAGAGAAAGAGAGAGAGAGAGAATTTTCCCTCTAAGTGTGTCTCAGAAGAACATTTTAGAATGAATTTCTGTGAAATATGAACACACATTTCCAGTAGTACCTAGTGGCTTCTATATTGGGAGATGAATAATGAATCTATTCAAGGTTTTAGTCTCTACAGCAGTTGTTCTCAACCTGTGGTCCCCAGATGTTTTTAGCCTACAACACCCAGAAATCCCAGCCAGTTTACCAGCTGTCAGGATTTCTGGGAGTTGAAGGCCAAAAACATTTGAGGACCCCAGGTTGAGAACCACTGTTCTACAGTAAAGATTTCCAAAATACTGAAACTTGGACCAAAGGCAGATGACCACATTCATCGAAACTAAGCATAACTTTTTTTTAAAAAAAAGTAAATCTTGGATCACTTCCACACAGCTGAATAAAATCCCACAATATCTGCTTTGAACTGGTTTATATGGCAGTGTGGATTCAGATAACCCAGGTCAAAGCGGATATTATGGGGTTATTCTGCTTTGATATTCTGGGTTTTATGGCTGTGTGGAAGGGCCCTTGTTTATAGATTCTACTCTATTCCTGAAAAAAAATGTGCATGTTGGTAATTTCTTAGTTAGATGAATCTGGTCCTTAAGTGTAACCTATATGCAATTGTGGTGGTGGATGGCCTTTCCTACTGATTCAGTTTTCCTGGACTTGTGTAGAGAGAGGGGAAAATGATATGCTATCACATGTAATGCCCTGTGCTATAATTTCTGAACGGCAGACAAAGATGAATGAATTAATGAACAAATGAATGAATGAATGAATGAATTAGATGGGGCAATTGGCTCGTTGTATGCTGCTTGCTCTCCCCTTTCACAATGGAGCCCATTACAAGACACACATCTACTTTTGACTGGGCTCCATAGTGAAAGGGGAGAGCACATGTGTCGCAATATGGCAGGCTTCCCGTGTTGCCTTTGAAACAATGGTGATCAGAAAGCTATAGACTTGTCATAGTTTTTTTTCACTTTCATTGACTCCCTGCTGTTCATATTGGGTTGAAAATGATCCATTTATACATAGTACATGGGTGTCCATGCTGGTTCAAGGTATATCATTAAGATATAGTAGGACTGGTTCAAGGTGTATTATTAAGATCTAAAATTTGAACACAACTATGTATTTTGAGTGCGGACACTTTTTTGGAGGGCAATGGTACACTGTACTGAAAGTTCAACCTTTTGCAATGATTTTTAAGAACTTATTACTTGGTTGCTATTAAGGGTAGTAATGACTGGTGTAGCCAGTGGACACATATGGCTCCAGGGAAGCTGACACCCTATCAAGTATTCCAAAGGACTAGTATCACCTCTAAGAACTCATTGACTAAGAAAACCCTATGAAATTTAGGAGGTTACCACAGGTTAATGAACTTGAAGGTATACATACACACACTGTTCAGAACTGAGGACCTGCCCTTTCCCCCCTGCAGCCTTCTCCAGAAACAAAAACTTTCTTCAAAGAGTTCCAGACCTCTACAGCAGGTTTGCAATTTCTAAAGGAAATGTAGGAGTGTACACAGATTTATACTATTATGTACTTACTTTAGCCCTCTTTGTAGATTCACTATTTATTATTATTATTATTAGAGACACTCTAAATCAGGGGTCCTCAAACTAAGGCCCGGGGGCCGGATGCGGCCCTCCAAGGTCATTTACCCGGCCCTCGCTCAGGGTCAACCTAATAATATAATAATAAACTTTATTTGTACCCCGTTACCATCTCCCCAAGGGACTCGGTGCTGCTTACATGAGGCCAAGCCCAAAGTATATCAAACAAAACATCAATAAACACAACATCAAAAAAATCAATAAAATACAAATCATATAAATCACATAAACAAAAAACAATTAATAGTGACATAAACAATTTTAAAAATGGCCGGGCCAAGTGTAATAGATTAAAATTGAAAATATGCTGACGTGAACAAGGTAAAATATAACTAGGGTAGGATTTAGGCTCCTTCTAAAGATTGCCAACTTTGGGGCATGTCTAATGTCCCTGGGAAGTGAGTTCCAGAGTTGGGGGGCCATCACCGAGAAGGCCCTTTCCCTCATTCCCACCAATCGTGCCTGCGAAGGAGGTGGGAGCATGAGCAGGGCTTCTCCAGATAATCAAAGAGATCGTGTGGGTTCCTAAGGGTCTGAAATGACTTGAAAGCAAACAACAACAACAACAATCCTATCTCATCAGTCAAAAGCAGGCCCACACTTCCCATTGAAATTCTAAGTTTATATTTGTTAAAATTGTTCTTCATTTTAATTATTGTATTGTTTTTAAGTGTCTTTTGCACTACAAATAAGATATGTGCTGTGTGCATAGGAATTCATTCATTTTTTTTATCCAAATTATATTCTGGCCCTCCAACAGTTTGAGGGATTGTGACCTGGCCCTCTGTTTAAAAAGTTTGAGGACCCCTGCTCTAAATAGCTGGCTGCTACAGCCATCATTAGAGCTTTCTGATACTGAACACTGCATTCTGGGAAATGTAGCTTAGGACAGGGCCTTTTGAATTCTCTGCCATAGGGGGCCTCTCCTTCCCAATCTACATTTCCCAGAATGCTGTGTTTTCAGTCTCCTGCCCAACTTTGCTAGTCTTGCCCCCAGTTGCCCTTCCTTACGGCAACTGGCAAAAAGGTCTTAATTGAAAACACTAGCAATGGCCTTTTGGTCTGACTTTGGGAGTCATCCAAATGTTACAGAATCTTAGCAAAGTTTATTGGTGAGTGTTTCAATTCTAAAATTCCACCCCCACTTTCCTGCATGTTTCTAATATCATTTTGTATGCACACATTTATCAAATTTAATTTGACTTATAAAGATTAATGATATTTTTGCACACCCCTAGTACTCAACGTATATAACAAGTTAGGGGTGATAAATAAGATGTTTCAAATATATATGAAATACAGTTTACTTGCAATGCAAATGCACAAAGCATTTTGAGGACTATCTTCAATATTATTATTAGACTGAAATATTATTTCAGTCTAATAATATTATTAATATTAATTAATATTAATCACATAACGATGAAACTCATCTACTCTCCCTTTATGAATTGTTTTGCCAAAACTTGGATTTGGCCTACATTACTGATACTGCTTAAGTGTATAACTGAACAAATTGGCAAGAGATCCCACTGTTGATTTAATTTATTTTCTGTAAAGTACATATTTGGCTACTGTCAATGCATCAAATCTTCATTTTCCATGGGCATTTAACATGTTAGTTCATAGCAGTCATTAAACAGTTTCTATTTTCCACTTAATTACAGACCTGTCCCAGCTCCTTCCAAAATGAAGTGATTTTAAAATGGCAGAATGGTAATTTTATTTTGTTTTAGTTTATGTGGTGTGCAAATTAAAGCTCAGTCATTCTCCCATTTGGATAATTTACTAGCAACAGGAAATGAACTAATTGAAGTTATTCTCACTGTCTTTAGCAGAAGGGTGTGTGGTTCTTTGCCTTGGTAATAGCTCTAAGTGATACTTGAGTCAACTAGTAGCATCTTTCCCCTCTTAGCTTCACTGGAGCTTCTGAACAGCATAAAAGGGTTTTAAGTGATTAATCCACAATTAGATGTTCTGATATCTTTTAAAAATTGCCAAAAGACCCCTGTGGCCGCACTTTTTCTCCATTTAAAGTGATACTGAATTAATAATGTTTTGCCATCTTGTCAGCCCTTTAAACTCCTGTGACTGATATCACATCAGTTAGCCCACTTAAGCAAAATGTCACACGGCAAGACTTGCATTTTGAATAGGTCATTCCCACTGAAGGCTCATTAATGTTCACTGTCCCTTTGGCTTTCCAGGGCTTGTTGCATCCACAAAACATTCTCTTTGGGAGTAAAAATGGGAGTGGGGAATATATATAAATAAGAAACCTTCTCTTTTCCTAACCCAAATAGTTGATAAATTATAGTAGCACAATATATCATAACTCATGTTGAATAAAAAAGTCACGTTTCTCACATGATTTGATAATGTTTATGTAGAAGACCATAAAATAGTGTTGTAATTTTTAAATTAAGCAACAAAGTGGCTGTCAAGGGTCTCTGGCCCATCTGCACTACTGTAGTGTTTTGTGAAATTGATGCCAACGTTTCATGGAAAACCAGAGAAAGACATTGGAGTTATGTATAAATATGTGAGAGGAAGTCACAGGGAGGAGGGAGCAAGCTTGTTTTCTGCTTCCTTGGAGACTAGGACGCGGAACAATGGCTCCAAACTACAAGAAAGGAGATTCCATCTGAACATCAGGAAGAACTTCCTGACTGTAAGAGCCGTTCAGCAGTGGAACTCTCTGCCCCGGAGTGTGGTGGAGGCTCCTTCTTTGGAAGCTTTTAAACAGGGGCTGGATAGCCATCTGTCAGGGGTGATTTGAATGCAATATTCCTGCTTCTTGGCAGGGGGTTAGACTGGATGGCCCATGAGGTCTCTTCCAACTCTTTGATTCTATGATTCTATGAGTATCTGAAGGAAAAATAAACTGTTTCATCTCTTAGACAGGGGCAACCTAGATCTCAATGGAAGTAACTTTTTTGTTGCTAATGGAGGTGAAATTTTATGATCTGTTATTAATTGCTCAATGCCTTTGGTCATCAAAATACCTCCAGACTATTTTAAACAGAAAATGAAGGTGGCATTTGAAACAAAATGTAGGCCTGTAACAGCATCACATTTCTTCTCCTGTATGATTTCTTAGATCTTTGCCTGATAAAGCAGTCAGTGATGCTTCAAAACCTTGGAAAGTGTATTTTGCACTCATTAGTTCTCTCAATAATGGTATTACTTTTTTGTGGTTTTTTATTGTCTTGCATTTTGCTGCATCACCAATATGGCTATCCCTGAATATGTTTCCATATATTTTCTGGAAAGACACCATAGCTTAGTAATGTAGTCTGCTGAATCTCTAGTTGAAAATATCAGATTGTGTGTGTGTGGTTGGGGGGGGGGGGTAGGGTTAGGGTTAGGATCAGGGTTAGGCATTCCTAGGTCCAAGAATAATTATGATGAGGTCGATGGAGAAATTGTCTGATTGAGAAGGCTACCTTTCAAGCTGAAATCAGACACAGCCAAGAGCAAGACCTTAGATATGGTTCTGTTATCAAGTCAGACATGCATGGTGTCTCAGAAACATGCCAAGGTAATTGATAGAAATCTGTGCATTTAGAAATAAGTCTTTTTTCCATTTTTAAAGAAGTCCCCCACAGGGATGGGAAGAGTGGGAGAGAAATGAAGTAAAGAAATAAATGCAAAAATGCATCTCTCTTTACTTGTAACACTTCAGAGGCCTTATCCATCCTTAGTGTACAGCTGTAGAATGGTTGAAATCAAAGGACTGCTTCTGTATAAAGTTTTCCCCTCCTTTGGAAAAATATCATCACAAATCTGTTTCAGTGTTACTCAGGAGTTTAATGGGTTGTTGTAATTAGAAACAGTGTCCCTTCTGTAATGGCGCCCCTGTCTGTGATACACCCAAACCCGTGGGTGGGTTACATATTATTTATTTATTTATTTATTTATTTAAAACATTTATATTCTGCCCTTCTCATCCCAAAGGGAATTTGGAGCGAAGCACAGCATATACACGGCAAACATTCAATGCCTGGATACAATACATAAACATTAAAAAACATTTATCAAAATATTAAAAGACACCATTTAAAATAACACAATTTAAAACTGTCCTAGCCATCCGCATCAAATCCAATTGGCCCTGTCATCTTTCCCATTAGCGCTTAATTGCCCTGTCCCGAAAGCTTGGTCCCACAGCCAAGATTTTAAAGGACAGGAGGGAGGGGACCAACCTGATCTCATCAGGAAGGGAGTTCCATTGCCAGGGAGCAATCACCAAGAAGGCCCTGTCTCTCATCCCCACCAATCATGCCTCTGACAATGGTGCGATGGAAAGCAGGGCATCCCTGGAGGATCTTAATCTCTGTGATGGTTCATAGGGGGAGATGCGTTCAGACAGGTAATTTGGGCCGGGGCTATTTAGGGCTTTATAGGCCAAAGCCAGCACTTTGAATTGTGCCTGGTAGCAAACTGGCAGCCAGTGGAGCTGGTGTAACATGGGAGTTGTATGCTCCCTGTATGCCACCCCAGTTATTAACCTGGCTGTCTCTCATTTGACTATTTGAAGCTTTCGAGCAGTCTTCAAAGGCAGTCCCATGTAGAGTGCGTTGCAGTAGTCTATTCCTGATGTAACGAGAGCGTGGATCACCGTGCCAAGTCTGACTTCCCAAGGTACGGGCGTAGCTGGTGCAAAAGTTTTAATTGTGCGAACGCTCCCCTGGCCACGATGCAACCTGGGATTCCAGGCTCAGTGATGAATCCATGAGATCTCCCAAGCTGCGAACCTGTGCCTTCAAGGGGAGTGTGACCTTGTCCAGCACAGGTTGCGACCCTATACCCTGTTCGGCCTTGCAACTGACCAGGATGACATCTGTCTTGTCTGGATTCAACTTCAATTTGCTCACCCTCACCCAGACTATCACATCAGCCAGGCACCGGTTCAGGACTTGGGCAGCCTCCTTAGCATCTGGTGGAAATGAGTGATAGAGCTGGACGTCATCTGCGTACAGATGGCATCGTACTCCAAAACTCCGGATGATCTCACCCAGTGGCTTCATGTAGATGTTAAACAACATGGGGGACAATACTGAGCCCTGCGGGACCGCACAGGACAATGGCTGTGGAGCCAAGCAGGAGTCCCCCAGCAACACCTTCTGGGTACGACCCTCCAGGAAGGACTGGAGCCACTGCAGAACAGTACCTCCAAGACCCATCCCTGCAAGGTGCCCCAGAAGGATACGGTATCAAAGGCTGCTGAGAGGTCCAGGAGAACTAACAGGGACACACTCCCGCTGTCGAGCTCTCTGCGGAGATCATCCATTAAGGTGACCATGGCTGTCTCGGTTCCATGTCCTGGTCTGAAACCCGACTGCGGCGGATCCAGATAATCAGTTTTGTCCAAGAATCCCTGGCGCTGCGAGGCAACCACACGTTCCAAGACTTTGCCCAAAAAGGGGAGATTGGAAACTGGCCAAAAGTTGTTTAAATCAGTGGGATCCAGTGATGTTTTTTTCAACAGCGGTTTTATCACAGATTGTTTTAATCTGGCTGGAATTTTGCCTTCCCGAAGGGAGGCATTCACCATCACCTTGACCCACTCTGCCAACCCCCCTCTGGTTTCCTTTATCAGCCAGGATTGGCAGGGGTCTGGGATGCATGTGGTTGCCCTCACCTCTCCAAGAATCTTGTCAACATCCTCGGGTTGCACAAATTGAAATGAATCCATTAAAACCGGACAAGCAGGTGCTCTTGCTACATCTTCAGAGACTACAGTAACTGTGGCGTCCAGGTTTGAGCGAATCAGAGTGACTTTATACGCGAAGAACCTTCTCACAGCGAGCTGTTGAAGGGCCAGGGACCCCATTATAGGTGGTGGGGTTCAACAAACCTCTGACCCTTCGAAACAGCTCAGCTGGATGATTCGTCACGGATGCAATGTTGTTCACAATGTGAGATTTATTTGCAGCCTTCACTGCCGCAGAGTACGCCCTTGCATAGGCGCACGTCCATGTTTGGTCTGACTCGCTGCAAGATGATCGCCACATGCGCTCTAGACTCCTCTTTGTTCGCTTCATCGCTGCCAGCTCCTTCTTGAACCTGGAGGCTGGTTTAGCTCTGCTACTCAAGAGGGGTCACTCCAGAGCGATTGTGTCTATTGCCCTGGTCATCTCCCTGTTATAGAAAGTGACCAGAGCGTCAACAGAATCACCTACCTCATCCATCAGACTGGAACTGTTGAAGAAAAATACAAAATACCGTTTTTCTGAATCAAAAGCTTGTAACCTGATGCCGCTTTGTGAAACCTGTTGGGTTGAGCAATATGATACAGTTTTACATTTTGTTGAAATGTACAGTATGGTGGTAAGAACACACAAAGAACTAAACGAGAGTCCTCTATACAAAAATGAAGCTTTTTCCCAAGCTGGACACATTTTAGCTGTTCTGAATGCTGAATGTGAAGTAAATATACACATCCTAAGAAACTTCTGCTATCATCCCTTCAGCTTAGCAAAACATTACAAAAAGTAGATATGGATCTTTTCTGTAATCTGCAACATGTTGACAGTCTCTTAGAAAATGCCAGGGAGATGCACACAGAATCTATGAAATAATTTCAGATCTTTGACACAGCAAGATCAGTGGTGGATTCTATGGGTGGAGAAGTGAGGGTCTTCACATCTGTTCAAGGTTGACTTGTAAAAGCAACCTCCAGGCAACTTCACCAATGCAAATGGAATATTATAGACTAAATGTGCATATCTTATTTCTGGACTTTTTCTGCAGTCAGCTTCAAGAAAAGTTTACAATGCATGGGGAAGTAGCTCAGGAACTGCATGTTGCTCCTTATTGATTGTGGCCATTTAAAATCCAACTTGAACAAGTGGACAGGTTTTTACAATGAAAGCCTTCAAGATACTGACACACTGATGCAAGAGTTTAACCTGTGGTATAGAAATGAAAAAAAAAATTACAACTGCGGAAAAAACATCAAATGCACTGGAAGCATATCTTTTTTTCTGAATGTAAAGAAACTTCTTTAGATTTTCTCAACATTGTCAGCACTGCTACAAATGAAAGGTCATTTTCAACTCTTAAACATTGGAAAACATACTTAAGATGCACAATGGGGCAAGAAAGACTGACTGAACTTGCACTCTTGAGTGTCCACCAAGGTTTATGAGTGGAACCTGATTTCTGTCAAAGTGTATTGACACAGTTTTCAAGTGTTTCCAACAGATGTGGTATTTTTTGTAACCATTTGCAGGTTTTTTTAAAGATGTGAAACTTTGTACCTAAAATAGAAATTTGATTTAATTAAGTCTATAAAATATTGAATGAGTCACAATTTAATGTTTTTGTGTTCTGGACCTACTTTTCATGAATTGCTAAAAAAAAAAAAATCAATCCCCCCCCCCCCCCCCCGGGCACTCTGAATGTTTTTCTGGCTATGGGCCTAGATATACCCTTCCAGATATGGTTGCATTGTGCTAACCTTATTAACCTAGAAGCATTTGATCAAGATGATTTTACCATCATCAGATTTTAATTACAGACCTCCCTACTTGTAACTGCCATTATTATAGTTTTAATAACATGAGCTTCCTGAACTTGTCTTGTCTTTGAGACAATTGTCAACTGATTAACTTTCTTCTGCCCCTGTGTTTTATTTTGTGCTCTTCCCTTCCTCAGTTGCTTTTGTCTACCCTTGACTTCTGAGCCGGAACCAGAAAGTAGACATCAGGAGAAAGAAATATTGGCTAATAAAATTCTCAAGAATTTATCTGTAAATTTTCCCCTTAACCTCCTTTAAACTCTAATTTCTAATGGAAATACAGAACAAATAGGAATAACAAATGATTATGACAATACTTACTCTGATTTTTATTTGTTAGCTAGTTGAAAGTTTGATTTCCATTTGTGTAATATTTTCTTTTCTATTGGTTATGAGGTTTGCTTCTATACGCCTGGCCCTTCCTCCCATTTCCCCATGTTAGATACAATTAAGGAATGCACAGGGTTTGTTCCCCTGGTGAAGTCCTAGAAGGAGGTGCTATTGTGTATGCTACCCTCTATATCTTTAAAGGAACAGGAATTTATAAGAAGTAAAATGTTCCCTTTTTGTAGCCTTTCTGTTCTTTAATTAACAACAGAACAACATCCGAAGAGCTGTTATTTCCTAGCTTGTCATAATAATTCCGGACCTCATAGCTGGCTTCAAATTATCCAGAAGGGACAGTATATGAATTCTTCTTGTAATATTCAGCCAGCAGTTGGCATCCCTCATAGTCGACTTGGTGACCAAAGACTTGCATCAGGAAAGACAATAATTAACTGGCAACTGTCATTGCCCACACACAGTTTAGACACCAGCAAAAATGCTACATGCAAGTACTTGAAATACAGAATGAGAAAGCCTTTATAAATTCTATTGCTTAGAATAGAATAGCTTTATTTGTTATTGTGCTATTGCACAATGAAATTACATGCCTTCCTCCGCACACACCACTAATCAATACATTCATCCCTCCACACCCCCACCCCACCATACAGTCCTCAATGCCACATCAATGCAAAACCACAGAGTTCAGCATAGCCACAGCTCTAGGCTAAAAACCATCCTTCAGTCTGTTTGTCCTTGTCTTTGTCACCCTGTACTGTCCGCCAGATCACAATAATAATAATAAAAAATGCCTGGTGAGATAGTAGCTTTGGTCAGTATTAGCAACAAAACAGCTATGCATTCTTTCTATTTCTTGAAAGGCAAACTTCAGATTCATAGATACAGAAAATCATGCTGAATAAAGCAAGTTATATTCTAGTTATCACAGATCTTCAGATTTTTTTAAAGTGGTAACTTTTGCTATCAAGTCTATTGGAAGGTTGAAGAATTATAACAAGAGGGAGTACCAGGAACACTTCTTATACCAGATGGATGCAGAATAGGCTAGCTAGTGTAATTTGAATGAAGAGTGGTGATAGCTGTCTTTACACAGTATATTTCTTCAACAGCTGCTTTTAAATGGAGAAAAATGCATGATAATGTTAAGATTTTGAACTAAAATGCCAGTGAACATGCTGAATAATTCAGCAAATCTCATCCTTGTGAGACTTTGTTCTGAACAGACAGTATACCTTTTTCTCAAGGTGGATGTTTCTGTGGAAATTTAAAAGAGATGCTCTGCTGTTTTCTAGAAATCACAACTGCTGCATTTGTTTCCAGGTTTTCCATGTCATTTCCTTGTAGTGATTACATATGTGTGGAAGAGAAGCACTCTTAAGGCTTCATTCACACACATATTGGAGGTTTTCCCTCAAGTACACTGTACTCAATGAAAGGTAGAATGCAAAATCCATGTTTTAATCAACTGTTCACTCATAGCAGGGCCAACAATTTGTGTTGGCATGCTATATATTGACAGATCAGTTTGTTTCTAATCTCAGTGTGAATTAGATTTGATACACAAGGATTAGAATGCACATCCGGTAGATATTAGCATGTCCCTTAGTAGATTTACATGAATGCTAAAGAAAGCAGATGTTGACAAATGTGTTTGACAAAATATTTGCTTCATTTAGATGGCCCATGCGGTCTCTTCCAACTCCATTATTCTATGATTCCATGATCATTTCAAAAAGACTATAAGTTTGCATTGAAATTCAAACTGTCATAAACGATCATCCTGTTATGTTAATACAGGTTTCATTGGCAGCTGAATGATGTGGACTTGGCATTCTGAATTGTGAGAGATTAGGCTGCACTCCTAAGATCACTTCTTGGAAAGGAAGTTTCGTTGAATTTACTTCAGAGTAGACAGATAGAGCATACAATTGCATTGACAGTAATTTAGTCACTTTCATTTCTTCAGTATAAGCATACTGTATAGAACCTATTCATAATTACAGGAATTTACTTATACTGTATAAAACATGAAGCAGTCTTTAATTATAGCTATATAGAATAGTATATTATCTCTAATTAGTGTTGTAGAATGGGTGTAAAATAAAGTACTGTTGGCAATCAGTAGTCATTATACAATAGCACAATCACATCTGTTCATATTAACAGATAAGCAGGGAAAATCAAAACAGTGTTTGATTCATCCTCAAAAACTGTCTGAGCAAAATATTGTATCTAACTCCTTCAATATCTTTCAGTGACTTTGATCTGATTATAGTCCAAAGAAAGTAGCCACAGATGCATTTTTTTTAGTACATATGAAATTAAAAATCCCTATATTTCAACAGACTAAATAGCTGAAATATACAGCAGCTGAAGCGATTATAAGCATAGTGTGAAGTTATGATAGAAGGCTTTTAAACTCTCTGAGGCTTGCAGGTGTAGGATTATAACAGATCCATTGAAATACACTGTATTTTGCCTAAATGCAGCAGGGCAAAATTAATTAGGCAGTTGATCGCATAATAAAAGCAGGATTGATAAAACTAAAAGAAGTAAACGACTAAGATTCAATAACAAACTGTTTGTTTGTGTTGTTTTGTTGTCTTTTATTTACTAGAGGCACCTGATTTTCAGTTTTGCTATTTGCACGATTTTATGCCTAATGGAATATATTTTAATGGGAGGGGGGATAATTTTGAAAATGTGAAGTCAGTTACAGTATTTATCTCAGTTGGAACCTATAATGTGTAAGCAATGTCAAATTTGCAGATAGACAAATCTGGAAGTAATTCTCTAAGATAGCTGCCTGAAATGCACATCAAAGCTCCCTGAAATAATGAGACCAGCTCCAGCTGTTGGATTCCTACAGCTTTTGATTTGTGCTCTAGTAGAAGCTCCAGGTTTTGATCCTCTGTTGATAATTTCCATGGCATTGAAGTTGATTTGTGCATTATTTAAAAACAGACAGCTGACAGCAAACAAGGGTGAATTTGCAAACTGCATCTTAAAGGCCATTTTGTTTCCGTTGTACAGATTATAGCTTCCCATTCCCTTGCTTGGTCATGGCTATCCTAGTTGAAAAACTGACCTATTCACTTTTATTGTTTTGATTTTTTGACAGTTTAAAACCAAAACAAAATAATAAAATGGATAAGAACATTTGATGTTAGTCAGTGCTGGATTTTGGGCTTGTCACAGATTTTGCACTCCTAATACCTTCTAGAAGAGGGGGGGGGAGTACATTTTCTCTAAGAAAATGCCAGCACATTCTTCCTCTTGAAAGTCTCAATAGATTTTGTGCATGTATTGGTCAGAAATCTTTCTTTTACTTGTTGGCAGCTCTTTAACTATGCCTATTGCAAAATGTTTCTCTAATATCATGCCAGAAATATTTACAACAAACCAGCTTACAAAGATTTTATTTCCATTTTCTAAACTCATCTCCAATAGATTCAGTTCACGTGGTTTTTTTTTGTTTGTTTTGTTACCACTGCCATTGGTGGATTATTATCCATTTTATGCATGGTTCTCTTCCCTTGTTTGTTTGCACCAGACTTTTGCCAGTGAAGAAGAAAATTAATCCATTGTTTTTTCCTGCCTTCAACTGAATGAGAATCCATTGTTGTTTTGTTTTGTTTGCTGGGAACATAAACCAGAAGGACTAATTGTATTGTCCCTAAGAGGAGTGGCCCAGTAAACACAAATGTTTCCATTACAATTTCTCCATGTCCCTTCTGGCATTCAGGAGTGATAAAGGCACAGGAAAGTGAGGAGTGACCTAGCCATCAATTTTATAAATCACTAAGTGATTGTCTCAGTGTTACAAGGAAAGACAGATTTCTACAGACAAGGCAAATAAGATTATTTCCTGTCATTTGAATGGCAAGGAATTGTACCACATCTGTTGAGGACAGATGTTTCTATATATGTCAGAAATCTTACTTCATAACAATGATGAATGTGTTGTCAAAGGCGTTCATGGCTGGAATCACTGAGTTACTGTGAATTTTTTGGGCCATGTTCCAGTAGCATTCTCTCCTGATGTTTCACCTGCATCTATGGCTGGCACCTTCAGAGGTCTGTTGGAGGTGAGGCAAGTGGAGTGTACATGTATCTTTGGAATATCCAGGGTGGAAGAAAGAATTCTTGTCTGTTTAAAGCAAGTCTGAATGTTGCAATATGCAATCTTTTTTTCTCTCTTCCATTTATCTGTTTTTATTTAATTAAAAAATGACAATAACAGAACTTCTATTATGTTTTCACACTGTTAAGTTGAACTTCAACATTTTTACCAGTTTAAACATAATATCAATAGAATAAACCCCGCAAGATAAAAATGGTTTGCTATCTCCCTCTGAACCAAACTGTTTAATATATTATTTCCTAAACATCATTGTTTCCACTGCAGGTTTGCTCTCCTGCCCTTCAGCAAACACATATTCTATAAATTTCCCCCATATTTTCCAAAAATCATTTAGTTTCCATGTTCCCCTTTCCATACTTCTTTATACCAATCTTCTAACTGAAAATCATACTTTTCTTTCAAATTTTTAGCTATTTTAAAAAAATTCTTTCCAATATTTAGCCTTGCTTTTGTTAGTAAATTGGAGATTGACTCCTTTATTTCTTGTGATATTTTAAAATTATCATATATCAATAGTAAAGCTATTTCTGATGTGCCCCTTATCTCAAATTTTGTTATCCCCTATCACTTTAAACATCATCTTCCAAAATGTTGGTATATATTTGCAAGTTCACCACATATGTATATATGAGTCTATTACTTGACAACCTCTCCAACATTGATTTGAATATTTCTTATCTATCTGGTTTAATCTGACTGGTGATAATTACCATCTTCATACAATCTTATAATAGTTTTCTTTAATCCTTACAGACATATTTTTCAAAATACCCTAGTTCCTTCAATAATTGTACATTTCAACTTTTTCACAATCTTTTTCCCATGTTCTCTGAGGTGGCCTTGCATCTGCTCTTCCACCAATATTTTGTAAATATCACTTGTTGTGCCTTTAATTGTTTCATTTCCTATTTTAGCCTCTCTTCAAAGAATTATTAGTTCACATTTTATGTACTCTCTCCCATCCTTGTATTTCTTCCTGTCTGCTGACCCTTTTTTCCAGTTGTGAGCTCTTAAACCATGTAGTTTCACTTCCTAAAATTTGATCTTTTTTCTCTCTTTGCTTGACATTTTGATATCCCAATCTTTTATTTTCATTTAATCTTTTTATTCTAATTCTCTTTTTAAATAAGTCACTTCTACCATCAGAGATTACTACTGGTGTTAGTGATGAAATACCAGGGAGCAACTATATTCTATATTTCACCCATATCCATAATCTTTTTCAGAAGATTACTTAGCTTATCATGCCAGGAGGGTTTTTTTGTATATTTTATTTTTTTCCATGTAAAAATATATTCTAACTTCAAATCCATTCCTTTATCATCTTCTTCCAACCATTCAAAATCTCAGATGGCTTGATGCTGATCTTGGAGCCCTTCTCCCAGAGGAAAAATTATGAGAAATTAATGAATACATAATATACAGGATTGCAGTGAGTGCTTCTCCAGTGGCTAAATCAAGAGGAGTAGCAAATATAATTATGAATAAATTTATTTATTTATTTATTTATTTATTTACCTTACTTATATACCGCTGTTCTCAGCCCGAAGGCGACTCACAGCGGTTCACAACAAATACGAACAGCAAAAATTCAGTGCTACAGTATAGAAACAGTTAACAACCTAACACATTACACAATTAGTAAACAGTTACTACAATACCCATTCACTGTCGTCTCGTCATCAAAAACATGTTCCAGATTCGTCATCCATTGTTCCATTCCAGTGTTCATTAACCAATCATTGCACTAATTATTGGAACGCCTGCTCAAACAGCCAGGTCTTCACTTTTTTGCGGAATACCATTAGAGATGGTGCTAGTCTAATGTCCATAGGAAGGGCATTCCACAGCCGAGGAGCCACCACCGAGAAGGCCCTATCTCTCATCCCCGCCAGCCGAGCTTGAGAAGCAGGTGGGATCGAGAGCAGGGTCTCCCTGGAAGATCTCAAAGTCCTGGTGGGTTCACAGGCAGAGATGCGGTCGGATAGGTAGCTTGGGCCGGAAATGTGGAAATGTGGGTTCAATACTGTTAAAATTTTAAAAAGATGTCATAGGAAGATATATAATGATTCAAGGTACTATAGGAGGAGAGGATTTTACATTACTTAATGTTTATGCCTCAAATATTAAGCAGAAGGAGTTCTGGGTTGCTATAACTTTTGGGGGGATATATGGCCATGTTTCAGAAGCATTCTCTCCTGATGTTTTGACTGCATCTATGGCAGGCATCCTCAGAGGCTCTGAGGAATTCTATGAAGAGGTATTTACAGAATTAGAGGAAATACAGAAAAGTTCAATATTATTGGAAGGAGATTTTAACAGGGTCATGGATAGAGAAATGGATAAATCCCATCTTACAGAAGAAGAAAAAAATAAGAATATAACAGACTTAAATAGAGTAATAAATAATAAAGCCATGGTAGATGTTTGGAGAGTAATATATTCAGTTTTATCATACGCATTTACTGTATTTTTATAAGTATCTTACTTAAATTACTACATAGAGTTTTATTAAGCTGTATCAAGCTTTGTTGTTTAGTTCGGTTTGGTGATATGGCCTAAGAACTAATCAATAAAAATATTTATTATTGCTATTATAATTAAAAAAAGATTTACCTTTCATTCACATGTACATCAAAGCTATACATGAATAGATTATATACTTGTTTCAAAGGACCTAATCGCCAAAGTCCCAGAACCAAAAATAGGGGTCATAAAAATTTCTGACAATGCACCAATCAGCATAGATATAAAAATTAAGAAGAATTACAAAGTAGCTAAGAGATGGAGAGTGGAAATATAATATTTGAAGATAAAATGGAGAGAATATCAAAAGAATTAAGTGATTTATGGAAAATTGATGATAATATTCAATGCTTGTATGCAATAGTATGGGATACAATGAAGGCAGTAACCAGAAGATTGTTCATTAAAGAAAAATATAATTTAGAAACATAGCAAGAAGCAAAAAAATAAAGATTAGAAATGAATATTAAGGAATTGGAAAGGAAATATGTGAAGAACAAGGATAAACAAAACTATAATAAAGCAATAGCAAAGATAAAAGAATTAGAAAAATAAGAGTTGGAAACATCACAAAGAAACTTGATTTGTTTTTTTTTTTTTAAGGAGACTACTTTGAATATAATAACAGGAACTCTACAAGGCTAGCCAGGGAAACACAGGTTAAGAAAAAGCTTGATAACAGTAATTAAGGATAAAAAGGCTATGGAAATGTACATTAATGAAAAATAAAATCAAAGTTTTTAAATAATTGTATCAGGAATTATACACAACAAGGGACAATACAATGGATAAGATCAAGGAATATATTAATAAGCATTGGAAAAGATCCAGGAACCAGACAATTCTTATTTGGAAAAATTCATATCAGAAGAAGAGATTGAGGAAATCATATACAATTTGAAAACAGGGAAAATTGCTGGAACAGACGGTTTGGGACCAGAATATTATAAGAAGTTTAAAACATTATTAGTACCAAAATTGAAATAATTATATAATTAAATAATAAAAGGGGAAAATTCCTCCATTGTGGGAACAATCTATGGTTATACTGATTTTAAAACCAAATAAAGACCCTATGGATCCTGATTCATTAGACCCATATCACTGATAAATCAAGATGCAAAGATTTTAAAAGTGATAATGGAGGAAAGAATGGATAACTTCATATATAAATATATTAATAAAGATCAATGTGAATTTATTGCAGGAAGACAAATGCCAAAATTAACAGGTAGAGTACTAAATATAATTCATATAGTTAAAAAAAACAGGTATATAAAAACAGGGTTATTCACCATAGATATATTTAAAGCCTTTGATGGTGTATCATGGCTTATCTTATAACTAATTTTAGAGAAATTTGGCTCTGGGGAGAGATTCAGCAAACTAATTAATAAGTTATATTCAGAAAATTATGATTCAGTATTGGTAAATGTTAGCTTAACAGGCAAAATCTGATTAACCCAAGGCACTTTCCCCAGTATTATTCATCATAGTAATACAAATCTTAGACAACGCAATTAGAGAAGATACAAAAATAAGAAAAATAGGTAAAGGAAAAAAATTCAAAATTAATCTATTTTCAGATGATACTCTTCCGACTGTTGAAAATCCAATATAACAACGGGGAAACTAGAAGCTCGCTTGGTAGAATTTGGTATGATGACTAATTTACAAATTAACTGGAACAAATCATAAATGTTATGATTTAATTATGAGAAGGAAGAGGAAAATAAATTTAAAAAAGAGGGAAGGATAAAAATAAAGATTAGGGAGTTAATTAAGTATCTATAAATAAATATCTCAAAGGAAGTAAAGAACTTAGAGGAAAGCAATTTAGCCAAATTAAAAAGAGAGAGAAACATAAAATAGGTAGAATATGATAAGACCAAACTATCATGATTTGGTAGGATTGCATTAATCAAAATTAAAATACTACCAAAATTATCATTTTTATGTAGAATGCTTCCAATAAAAAATTCTGAGTTAGAAAATTAGAAATTTCTGAGTTAGAAAATTGGCTTTGAGCCCATCTTTAAAACTCTTTTGCTGCCCATCAACATTCCGTTTTCCATTCTTGACTTCGGAATATAGCAACTGCTTTGGGAGATGGTGGTCGGGCATCCAGACAATGTGGCTGGTCCAGTGGAGTTGATGGCAGAGGACCATTGCTTCAATGCTGGTGGTCTTTGCTTCTTCCGGCATGCTGACATTTGTCTCTTGTCTACCCAAGAGATTTGCAGGATTCTCTGGAGGCAGCGCTGATGGAATAGTTCTAGGAGTTTCATGTGACATCTATAGACAGTCCATATCTCACAGATGTATAGCAGGGTTGGGAGGACAATAGCTTTATAAACAAGCACCTTGGTATCCCTATAGATGTCCTGGTCCTCAAACACTTTCTGCTTCATTAAAAAAAAAGCTGCACTCGTAAAGCTCAGGCAGTGTTGTATTTCAGTGCCAATGTTGACTTTTGTGGAGAGGTGGCTGCCAAGGTAGCGGAATGATCAACATTTTCTAATATTACACCATTAAGCTGTATCTCTGGCATTGGAGAGGGATTGGCTGGTGACTGCTGGAAGAGCACTTTGGTTTTCTCAATGTTCAATGACAGGCAGAGCTTCTCATATGCTTCTGCGAAGGTGTTTGAAATGGCTTGAAGGTTTTCTGAATGCGCACAGACGACGTTGTCATCAGCATACTGGAGTTTATCAGCATCTAGTGTTGGTGCATAGGCACTTATGATGGTTGCCTTTTGGTTTTTGGCAAGTTCAGTTTGGAGAGTTGAGAGTCATTCATTGATGCCAGTGGGTGCTTTGGTCAGATCATTTCTTATAGCAAATCCAACTCTGTGCATTCTTCGGTCTTCTTCAGGCAGTCCCTTCCAGAAGAAGGTCGTAGCCTCCTTTTTCTTCCTTCAGATGTCTCTCTTCTGCTCTTTGGGTCTCCTGAAGTGTTGCTATGTCCATGTTAAAGCATCCCAGCTCCCTTTCAATCATGGCAGTTCTGCGTTCGGGCATTCACTATCAGTGTTATCCATCAGTGTCCATTCGTTCCATGCTGGTAATGTAGATGGTAATGCACCAGCATTAAGTGTGGAAGGAAGGGGATAACAATTTATGAGAGTGGGATCATGTTTTGTGTTTCCTCCATGATCAGCATGAGAGCAAGAAATCAGCAAAACCATTTTCCCCCTTAGTTACAGCAAGTGCCAGCAGATTCTGCTATGAACAGTGGTATGGTTTTGGTGCATACTGGGATGGCAAGATGAGACACATCCCACACATTCAGGACCTTACCTCACAGTGAAATACCCCAATTCCAACACCCTTTCCAAACCGATTCCTATGGATCCCATCACATGACACATGACCCATTTTATAGGTCATTGGCAAACCCATAGGCAAATGATCTGCAGACAGTACCTTTTGTAAGATGAGTGGGAATCGACTCCACTAATTTCTCCGCATGCATTAGAGGCCCAGTATTTGACCCATCTGCAGGTCATTATTAATTGTTAATCAATTGTGGATTTCTCATGGAAAGAAGATCACAGTGTTTGCATGGCCTTAAGTGGTTTAGCAGATTGTGGGTTTCCCATGAAAAGAAGTAGATTAACAGATTGTGGTGTTTGCTTGGTCGTAAGTGATTTAGCAGAATCATGGGTTTTCCATTGAAAGAAGTGAATTAATCAACCAATTCTGTTTGCATGGACAGAAGTGGTTTAGAGGATTGTGGGTTTCCTATTGAAAGAAGTGGTTTAACAAATTATTTGTGTTTGAAGTTGTTTAGCAGATCTTGGGATTCACTTTGAAATTAGTGGATTAACTGTGAATTTCCCATTGAAAGTTGGTCAATTCAGATTGCTTACTACTTTCCAACTTCATTTTTTCTTTGATTTCCAGATTTATAGTGCACACTGGATTATACAATGCCTGTTAACTGGTTCTTATGAATTTGCTTCCATGGTAATTGAATATCCCTCAATTCACAGCCTTAGTAAAGGTATATGCCAGATTAATTTATCATCCAAAGAGAAGGGTTTAATGTCCTGCAGAGCTATCTTTGTTTGAAAACTTTATTTCTCTCCCGTCACATTTTCATCTCCTGAAAGTAAAGGCATACCTCTCTTTTTGCTTAGATACACTTCCTGTTCTTTTGAAAACACTACACACGGCGGGGTAGTGAGTTAGGGAGGGCACTTATCTTCAGTGGTGGGCTATTTTCCATGAGAACATATATTTTCAATCTCCTAGGAACTAGATATATGTTTGTTCATTTTGAGGATCCAGGTTACTTTTCATCTTTGCTGTTTTGTTACTGCAGTCCCCTCATCTCGACTTCTAAGCTCCTCTGCCTCTGACATCAATCGCACAGAGCCTGCATAAGGATCAAAGAGCAAAGCTGAAAGCAGAATTTAGACTTGCTAACAGTGTAATGGAACAATTGCACAGTGGCCAGGTGCACTGCATGTCATACTTTAAGAAAACAATAATAAATAAAATATTGGATGAAATGGAAGCATCTTGGCAATTGCTGAGCATCTGAGGTGTTTTTCTTCTGCATTTTACTGCAATTTTATTTGTTTCTTTCTTCCTCTAGAAATAGACCAATATTCTGCAATTTGCCCAACATTTGGGGCTAACTTTGCTGTTATTTTGATAGTTTGGTGATCAACCCATCATACACAAGTTTTCTGCTATTCCTTTTCAAAAGCATGCGAAGTGCTCAATAAAATTTAGCACTAGGGAAACGTGCATGCATGTTGCCCACTAAAATAAATCTCACACATCAGAGGTCGACAGCCCTCAATACCACTGAAACAGGATAGAATTGTTGTTTCCTGTGTTTACTTTTTTATGATGATGTTCACATCAAAACTTAATGCCATACAGGAATCCAAATGCACCTTTGAACAAAAAAGAACTTTCCAGTGCTGTTGAGGAAACCATTAAAAAGACCGTACACATTCGCCACGAAGAGACGTGTAAAAACATGAAATTTAACATGTAATGGAAATTCCCCATTGTCTGTCTGTAAAGTTAATGATGATGTTGCTCTGGAAGGAGGAGCTGAGATGGGCAGTATAGAATTCTTTCTTCCGCCATAATCTTTAAAACTGAGGAAGAAGGAACAGAGATTTAAACCTTTTTCTAACAATGTAATTTAATAGAGTTACCTTTTTAATTGAGGGGTATTTGCAAATTGTAATATAGAATAATATAGAATAGAAATAATCCTGTTTAATGATCTCTCATTCAAAAGTACTTCTGTGAGAACAAATACAGAGAATTTCTTCAAGTAAATGAAAACAGGGGAAGAGATAGTGGGAGGAGAATGTCTCCCATGTGATGGGAAGGCAAACAGATAATTTGAAATGAAAGCCAAATGAAGCAAAACATGTGATGAGGGTAGGAAAATCATTTGTTTGATTTCCAAACAGGGCGTTGCAAACCTTAAGAGAATAACAATGATCCCCAATACTTTACTTATTGCTTGGGGTGAAATCCTAGATAAATATTCAAACATATTTGAATTATATGAGTAAATTACACCTTCTCAATGACAATAATGTCTCTACAGAATTGTATACTATGTATGAGCAAAAACATCCATAAGTGCATGACATTGCATAGACCAGAGGCTCTCAAACTTTTTCAGCCATGGAGCCCTTTTTAAAGCAAAAGTTTCCCATGAATCCCCAAGAAATATTTATATTATATTATATTATTATATTATATTATATTACATTACATTATATTATATTATATTGAATTATATTATAGTACATTATATGTAATATATGTATATATATCAGACATGGTTTGGGCCTGTGGCAGATGGGCACATGGAGTGTTTGTGTGAACTAATTCACACAGTGTCAAAGAAAGAAACAAATAAAAAGAAATAAAAATACAATATTTAAAATGAAGAAAATTTTTAACTAACATAAACTTAACAGTATTTCAGTGGAAAATTCCAGGGGCCAACCAGTCCAACCCCCTTCTGTCATGCAAGGAAAACACAAAAGCACAACCAAAGCACTCCCAACAGATAGCTATCTAGCCTTAATAATAATAATAATAATAATAATAATAATAATAATACTAGCAGAAGTGGCAGAGGCCATCCAGTTCAAACCTCTTCTGCCATGCAGGAAAACATCCCTGAGCGGTGGGATGGAAATTGGGCTTTGTAAGCATCTCCTCCTATGAACCGACCAGGACACTAAGATCGTTTGGGAGGCCCTGTTCTCGGTCCTGCCTGTATCGCAGGCACGCCTGGTGGGGATGAGAGATAGGGCCTTCTCAGTGGTGGCCCCTCGGCTGTGGAATGCCCTACCTGCAGACATCAGATCGGCCTCCTTGCTGTTGGTGTTTCGGAGGAAGGTGAAGACCTGGCTATTCGAACAAGTGTTTGACTAAACAGTAAAATTGAACATAGGAATATGGAACAATGCATAATGAGAGTGGATTCTGATTTTATTTTTGAGGCATTATGATTGTTATACTGTTGTTAATTGTTGATGTTATAATCTGTTTTAATTTCATTATACTGTTTTGTGATATTTTGCATTGTTGTGTAAACCGCTTTGAGTTGCCTAAGGGCTGAGAAAAGCAGTATAGAAATAAAGTAAATAAATAAATAAGCAAAGAAAGTGGGGGTAGTGTGGGGGTGGGGGTCTGGGCAGCAAGGAAAAGTGTTTGGGTAGTGAGAGAGGTGGGAGAGAAAGGGCCTGTGTCCTGGAAGAACAGAGCTGCTGCTGTTTCTGGCAGCTCAAAACTTTAATTTCTCTGCATTTCTCAGGAGGAGGAAAGAAAAAGAGGTGTAAAACAACATGGAGCAATGGGGCCCTTTACTATCGCCCACTGAGTTCTAAGGGCTCTGCAGAGCACAGTTTGAGAACACCGGTATAGACTATCAATCTTAGCAGCTATACAAATCCCGCTGTATAATTATAATATAGTCTACTTTAACTCTAAGGCACTGTCTTATAGAATGTTGGGAGTTGCAGTTTTGGGAGAGGCTTTTCCAATTTTTTTTCACCAGAGAGCTATAGTGCCTCCCCAAACTACAAATTTCTGTATTCCATAGGATGTTATCATGGCAGTTGAAGTGGAAGTGTAGAGCAACAGCTCCATTCTTTGACATATGACGTGCAGTGCTGTTTGTCTGCATGAGGGCTGTGTAGTGCTGGCATACATTACCTCCACATGCAGATATTTATGCTCTGCTGATGGGATGCTAGATTGCAGCCTCAATAGGTTAACAAGAGATTCCCAGCTGAATATTCTATAATTTACTTCCTTTTTTAAACTACAAAAGCAGACATATTGTACTGGTTCTTTTAAAGTAATTAATAATTTTCCTTCATTGCATTTTACTAATTTACTTCTTGGAGAAACTGCTCTTTGCTCCATGAGGAAAAGCATGCCCAGTTTGGGCTGATTCAGAACTGTTAGAAAGGTAACAAAGGTGAAGTGATTCCTATTCTTCTGTCTGGAAACATGCTGCACAAGACAGATGTGTATGCAATGGGCAACATCTGCTTAGTGAATACTGCATGCTCAATTTTTAAGTGTCTGTTATGAGAGATGCCACTTTTCAGGAGGATGCCAATATAAGCGAAAATAAAGGAACAGATTTTGTAAATCCCATCTCTTTCAAAACCATCCAAATACATTGTCACACATGAGCGGGCAGAACCTACAATGATCTGGCATGAAGACCACCTGAGGATTTCTAATAGCATAGGTGAACTCTCAAGTGTAAGCGTACTAGAATTTAGAGACAGATGCAAACAATGCAAGTGACATTGTGCCAACAGAACTCCCCTATTGGCAGTTAGATTGTTGGCTGTTATAGGGATGATCAGTGCTTCCCATATCATATTCTGAATAGCTGAAATAATTTCTTTTATACAGCAAGAATATATACTATTTGCTTTTCTGACAGCAAGTAGCATTTCACACCCTCCCTACAATGAATTTAGGACTAAGGATTGATAACATACCACAAATGGCATTATTTCCCATTAGTCCGAATCCCATTCAGGTATTTTTCTAAATTAAACACTGCTCTGGCAAGCATCAACACAGAAAGGGTTTTAAAAAAAAAAAGTTAGGTTTAAAGTGGTTGGAATCAAGCACACTGTGGAGTTTCTTTCCTTCTTGTAGCAAGCTTGCTCACTAGTCCAATTTTATTTGTTCATTTGCTTGTTTATGAGTCTCTACTGCATGACAATCCAAAGGAAATTCTAGCATGTTGTTTGCTCTGATGCTGTCTGTGTAGTAAAACACAGAGAAGCCAGTTGAAGGTATGAAGAGAGAGAACTGGAAATGCAGATGGAAGTAGTTAGGCACTGAACTGCTGAGGAAAGGAAAATAAGGCTTTAGAATCAATGGCTCAATTTTTATATTTGCAAAGCCTGAAAATTATACCTGCCACCAGGCCCATAGCCAGGATTTCGATTTGGGGGGGGGGGTGAGTTTTTTTCAGGGGGGGTTTCGTGGGGGGGGGGGGTGAGTTTCGGGGGGGGGCTGAGTCTGAGTGAAAGAGGGTCTACCCTAGCAAACCTTTTGTATCATTACCCCAATACCCCATGCATATGGGATATATTGAGTATGGTAATCAGATCATGATATGGATAAACATAACAGTTTAAATAATGCACCAGTAAGGCCTTTTCGCGAACCACCATGAGAATTTGGGGGGGGGGGGCTGAAGCCCCTCAAGCCCCCCCCCCCCCCCCCCGGCTACATGCCTGCCTGCCACTTAATGAATTGGTAGGAGCAGCTAGGTTGTAAGGTGCTTTGAATGTGCTTTTCCTGCATGGCAGGGGGTTGGACTAGATTATTCCCTTTCCACTCTATGATTCTATTTTCAAGATGAAGGTAACGTTTAGGTTCAAAAGCAACTAGTGTAGTCACCCATTCATTCACCTCCTAAATCAGTTCTGAAGTATTTCTCCAAAATGGGAAGAGGAAAGAAAGACATGGAACACGAAGTCCCAAAAAAACTATTTGCTGTTTTCCCCCAGTAACTTTCTTTTACTGCTATATTACCCCCGGTGGCGCAGTGGGTTAAAGCCCTGTGTTGGCAGGACTGAAGACCAACAGGTCGCAGGTTCGAATCCAGGGAGAGGTGGATGAGCTCCCTCTATCAGCTCCAGCTCCTCATGCAGGGACATGAGAGAAACCTCCCACAAGGATGATAAAACATCAAAATCATCCGGGCGTCCCCTGGGCAACGTCCTTGCAGACGGCCAATTCTCTCACAACAGGACACTCCTGACACGACAAAAAAAAAAAAACAACAAAAAACTTCCTTCTTAACTCATTCTTCTTACCCTCAATGTTTTTACCCTAGGATTGGGTTGTTGTAGGTTTTTGTCCATGGTCTAGAGGCATTCTCTCCTGACATTTTGCCTGCATCTATGGCAAGCATCCTCAGAGGTAGTGAGGTACCCTAGGATTGTTATCCTGGCCAAAGAGAATGTGAGAAAGAAGGTATTTCCTTACAAAATTGAGGAGAGATGATTCTCTTCTAACGGGTACAAGATTTTTAGATACACACAAAAGAGCCATTTGTACATGTGATTGATGAATTTGTTACATGCCCTCTTCTGTTCTAATCTTTCTCACACCTGTTCAATCCATTCAAGGAATCTGCCATTTAAAAGTTACTACATGTATGTTTTGGTTCTGTTGACTTAGGCCCCTTCCACACAGCTGTATAAAATCCCACATTATCTGCTTTGAACTGGGTTATATGGCAGTGTGGACTCAGACAGCCCAGTTCAAACCAGATATTGTGGATTATCTGCCTTGATATTCTGGGTCATATGGCTGTGTGGAAGTTCCCTTAGTCTACACTGCCTTATAATCCAGTTCAAAGCAGATAATGTGGATTTTATATGGCAGTGTAGAAGGAACCACAGATTGATTCTGATTGTTGAGACTATGGGAAGATTCTCACTGTTAACTGTAGGCAAGAATGATTCAAATCAATCCTCAGATTCCCAAATTATCTGCAGATGTAATTTTCAGAATCCTTCTGTGTGTACCAATATATAACTAAATCAGTGTGTGTGCAAACATATATTCCCACATTCTTTGGGCATTTGAGCTTCATTTTAGTATTTCCTATATAGGGAAATATATATTAAATCAACTGTAATCAGAGTAAACACTATTATTTATTTATTGTTTCCACTATAGGAAAAAAGGAGTGTGGCTTTCTTCTTTTTATCCTTGGTGTTTCCACCCCTTTTTGCCCTGAGGATCCTATTAGTAGAGAGCTGAGCAACTCTGTTTCATCAGAAATAAATTATGCCTTACTTTTTTAATATAAGTACTGAAGAGCTGTATAAAGATTAGAAATACGTTTGAACCCAGCATCACTTGATGTTATTTTCCTTGATGTACCAAGGTTCTTGCAGGGCGGGAGCGAAACAACATGTCCTTTTGAAAGCTCAGAGCAAAGTCACTTTAAAAGAGCTGCAGCAAGTAGTTCACTTGATGTAGGAAGAAAAAAGAGCCAGGATCTATGCAGAAATATTCAACCTGAGGTATACGTTCTAGCACAGAGTGACAGAAACCCCACATAATCCCTAGTTGTTTCCAGGAGACGAGATTGTTTTTAGAGAAAGAAAGAAAAAACAAGAAAGTGGAAACACTGGCTGCCCTCATTTTAAAAATGAGAGAAAACTGTAATTCCCAAGAAACAATCAGCTAATTCTCACTTTCTCTACAAAAGGGTTGGTGATGAAAGGACACCTTTAATTAATAAGCACTGTTGCCACTGCTTTAATAACAAGCTGCTGCAAATGAATCTGTAATTGCCTCAAAATGGAGTAGTCTATAAAAGTTCATTTGACTCCTAAGTGCTATTCTTTGTGGTGTTCTTGTATCTGATAAAAGAAGGTGAATCACATCACATTGATATGTAAAGCTGTTTTCTGGAGTCAGTGTACTACTCAATAAGTCCTAACACAAAATGTTGAAGTGCTGGGGAGATAATAATTTTGGTAATGCTGTAATCATAAACCTATAACATCGTAGGAAGCTTTTTATTAACACTGAATGCATTATTTGTACAAGTAAATGCTTATAGAAACACTAAAGAGAGAAGAAGCCATTTTAAAGGGAACATCAAAACCTCATGATTTAGCCAAGCAAAATTGTTTTTATTTAAACAGAAGCTTTTTCTTTTGGAGAGGCAATCATGTAAGCCACCATCCTTCCAAGTGTACTGTTTATACCCATTGTAAATGCTTTTCATGGAACTGGCTCTTTCTGTGAAAAGAGAACACAGAAAAAAAACAGAATGCTTTCTTTGCATTTTAGAACTGATGTAAAATAAAATACTTATACTAGGTATGACCGTGTATAATGCAGTAATGCTTTTGCATTTTGAATGTGTTATGCTTTGAACCTTTTGTACAGGCTGATCCTTTATACAGAATGTTGAGATTCAAAATTGTCTACGTGGGTGGTTGCAATAATGAGACCACTGCTTTCTTACTAATGCTGTGTATAAAATTACCTTCAAGACATGTGTATAAGGTGTATATGAAACATAAATGAATTTTGTGTTGAGACTTGAGTCCCATCTCCAAAATACAGGCATTCCAAAATCTGAGGGGAAATAATAATAATAATAATAATCATCATCATCATCTTTATTTATACCCCACCACCATTTCCCCAAAGGGCACTCAGAGCCAAGCCCAGCAATATATTACAGCAAAATACAATATAAACAACAAAATAACATCACAATATTATAAATAAGCTATTCAAATAAAATAAACAGTGCAAAATAACAATGGAAAATCAAACACAGTGGACAGACCAAATGCACGACATAAAATGATAAAACTCTGGAAGAGATAGCAATGAAAAAGGTAAATTTGTGGGGGAGAAGCTCATAGGGAACGGAACAGTGGAGTTAGACTTTCAATAAGGTTGGGGAAGTGCAATATGAGGAAAGCGGAATATATGGTCACACTCTCTCTCTCCAAAGCACTTCCAGTTCCAAGCATTTTAAATAAGGTATATTGAACCTATACAGCACACTGAGTTCCTAGAATATGGGATCTAAATAACTATTCATGATTTTAATACTGTTGTCATGACTGTAACTAGTCAGATTTTTGTTCTGAAAATAATAGAACAAAACAAAGTTCTAATTTTCAGTGTAATCTGAAGTTATTGGTTCATTTTCTTTGCTAATTTCATTGCTAAATGAAGTCACTCTGATACAGCGAAAAGCCATTTTAAGCAATCACAGATGCTTCCTACCAAAAAGGCAGCAGGAGGATAAGGGAATGACAGAGGCCAAAAAGTTAAATGTAATATCTACAAGAAACAATGTGTGAGAGTGAATGAGAGAACTAGTAATGAAGGAAGACTAGTAATCACTGTATGCTGGGCATAGGCATTTATCAGTCCTGTCTAAGAAAGGCAGATATTAATTCTCTGACCTTCTGCACATACATCATGCACTCCGCCACTGGGATATACCTAACAAATTTATTTTCGTTGATGTAATATTATGTTTAGACACTAAAATGGTCTGTCTGCCATTCATTTAGTGTAAAAATGAGCATAGTATATGTTTCCATTCTTCAAATCTCCTCTGCGTAGCCACAGCACTCCCCCTTTATGCTTATTTACAGGGGAAACAGCAACATCTAGACTGTTATAATATTGACTACGGAGATGAGAATAAAATTGCTGATGTAGTGAGACAGAAATGTAATGCACAAATCTTTAAAATTGACAAGAAATCATTTCTATTTAAACTACTTAAATAACGGGAGTTAGTTGGTAGACACAATAATAGTAAGGTACTGACCATAATGCCAGCAGTTTTGGGTAGAACTAATAATTGGATTTTGTTCTAACATTTATACAGTAAGTTGAATCCAAAACTATTCAACCATGGACACAAAATCTGGATCCCCAGCTACACTGCCATATACAGGTAATACTATTTCAAAGTGCATTACATGGTCAGTGTAAACCCATATAATGTAGATTAACTATATGACCATATAATCCAGTATAGATTTATTATACTATTATTGAAACTTCTGTATTGTTTTAATTTGTATTAATTTTGAATATTCTGTTTGCCACTTGAAGTCTTATAATAGAGAGAAAGGTGGTGTTGGTGATGATGATAATGATGTTTAGAGACCATTATGGATAGATGATTCACTCCCTGACTTGCATGGAATGCATTCATGAAACTGCAGGTATATCTATGGTAGATACAGCTGTATATAAAACACATATGCGTTCCTGATATGTGTTGTATGAACACTGATCTATCAATTACCAAAATTTCACTTTATGCACCTGCTAGGTGGGTTAGGCATTTGTGAAATGTTTTAAAATATCACATGACTCTTTGTTCTTTTGCTGTTTTGATGAGACAATGGTAAAACCAAAAGATTTTAAAATGAAATATATATCACACCCCTGATTACCTGATTTAAGCTCTCCTTTGTATGTGCGTCTGCATACACTTTAGCACATAGCTCATCAGGGCTAATCCAAAGTCCCATTTTAATCAGGGCAAAATCTGTACTAGTTTCAAGAAAAAAAATCTCTGAGCATCAAGTTCATAATCATGAGTTGACTGGCATCGTAACATCTGTGATGAATACTGTCATCACTTGGGGCCTTTGACAATAAAGACAAGGCACACACAGCTGTGAGGGCTCCAACCTCCAGCATCAATTGCTGAATGTTCTAAATGGAAGCCAGGTACCCATTTTAAATTGCAATGAGACATAAACACAGAGACATACAAGTACAAGAACATCACCTGCATGAGTTTAGCAAGCTGAGTGCAGCTTTTTGAACATCACCCCTGTAGCTTGTGATTAATGCAGATGGTAGTACTTTCACCCTACTGTATTATGCATTGTAGTAATTAAAAATATATGCATACAGCAAAATAGATCTCAAGGAATTGTATCTGTTTTTTCCCATAATCATTAAGAACATACCCTGAAATGGGATGAATAAAAAGAAATGACTACAGCCACAATAAATCAAAATAATAGTTGCATTAAAAAATTAAGAGAACATTGTCTGGAAACGACATACTGTACAGGAATGTCTTCCCCTCTCAGTTTCCGAGAAGGAGATTGCCATTAGTTACAGCAGAGTTACAGAACATTAAATATCCTCAAAATGCAAGGCTCCTTTCTGTACTGAGGAACCTAACAGGAACCTGGGCACTTTGGTGTGGGGAAAGTGATTTACAATTTGATCAAGAAGATATACAAGTGCAGTGTTTAGGTCTGCATGAGGTGCAGTAATTTGGTACTCTGTGAACTCTGAGGCAGAGATGTCACTCTTGCTTAGTTCACATCAGGTAGCAGTTGGAAACTGAATGAAAATGTAGATGGGAGAAAAAAATCAATATGTAACAAATAGGGCAGGATAAAAATTACACTAGTAATAAGGGAAAGAGAATAAAAAAACCCTCTGAGATGGGGCCTAATCTGGATTTTATAAGGCTGCTTATTTCTTTTACAAAAAAACTAGAACCTTTCCACACAGCATTACTGTAGTTTTGTGATTCCACTTTAGCTGCCATGGCAACATCCCATTGAGTGCTGAGATTTGTAAATTTAGAATTCTGAGCCAAAGCATTGTAGTGTATCACCAAATGCAAACCCAGTATTCCACAGGATATAACCATGGTGGTGAAAGAGGAACCAAAGCATTGTATCTGAGGTCCCTTCCATATAGTTGAATAAAATCCCACATTTTCTGCTTTGAACTGGAATATACGGCAGTGTCAACTCAGATAACCCATTTCAAAGCAGATATTGTGGTATTTTTCAGTCTTGATATTCTGGGTTATATAGCTGTGTGGGAGGGCCCTGACTAAAGTGAAAAGATCACTGGTTTTACAAAAAGTGGGAGTTGCCAATCACAGGTAATGATGACATTTGTAAGTTCCAGGAGCTATCTTGTACGCAAGGTCTGCATTGCTCATAGCAGCAAAGTTTATCTCATTCCATAAAACATGTAAATAATATGACCTTAGAATTTGAGTTTTGAAAACAGGGAAGTAACCTTTATGAAAAGGGGACCTTAATCTGACTTTAAAATGTTGAATCTCTGTGTAAGTTGATTCCAGATATCTTTTCTTACATCAGCTATATTTTTGCAATTTTTTCTTGATGGCCTAGTCTGAAATAACAAAACCAAACTTATGCAGTTGGATGAAAAATGCTCACTTTAATTGACCTAGTAACTATTTAAGATTAAAACCTGGAAAACGTGTAAAGAGGAGGAACAACCTAGTTGGGGTCTTAGCTGGGGCAGGTATCTAACTGTGACAAACTTCCCCAGTCTCCCCTTGGGCAAACCCCCCCCCCCCTTAAACGAAGGGCAATCCAGTTGTATGGGTTACTCACTCCAGACTGTCATATATGGGAAGGCAGACCAAGGGAAGTCACCATACTTCCCCAGCAAGGTCCAGAAAACATAGAAAGGAAAGGTATCACAGCTCCCAGGCTTCATAACTCAAAGAGGCAGTTCCAGGGCCACCTCACACTTCACCCAAATGGTGCCAAGGTGTACACTGACTTTTGGTATTCCCCCAAATTCTGGCAGTGAAGCCTAGTTAAATATACCACCTGAAAGCCAATTCCTTAGGTCCTCAATTGGTATGGGGTGGGTGAACCCTCCACCTCCCAAAGAGGGGAAAAGTCCTATCCAGTTCCATTAGGTGATCAGATATGGAGATGATGGGACGAGAGATTATATAGTTCTGGCAGTCCTCTTGGCTCTTTCGTTTTCAACCCACCCTCAGTGTAATGTGAGTTTTATCTGATCACCTATTTTCATTTTTGGTACTTTTTGATAGTCCTGTGGATTCCTAGAAGAGCACATAAGTTGAAAATTGGCATGTGGGGCCACTAAAATAAGATTGATAGGGGTTTCTTGCCTCTTACAAATTAAATACTTTTCCACATTTGTTCATTTTGATATTACAAGGTATGAATAGCATACTGTGTTTTCTTCTACTGCTTTAGCTTCTTCATCCAACTCATCTACATATTCAGTACTTATTTATTTATTTAGTACATTTCTATACCGCCCCTCTCAGCCTTCCGGAGACTCGAGACAGTTTACAAGGCAAGAATTCAATGCCGCCAAGGACACAATTACAATATACAATATAAAAAACATCAGCAACAATAAAATCAAACATTATAAGGAAACAAACATACATAATCATTTGTCATCAAACATACATGGTACTTTACAAAAAAAAAAAAGAAGCAGAAACAATGAGCCCTGCAAAAACCAACTATAAAATTGCAAAACAAATCATCCAGATAAAATGCAAATTAAAAAATCAAAATATAATACAATATAATCTTGTTCATTAAGTAATATGGGGTTTTTTCATTTGTTTTCTTATGCTCACAATGGTTTGGAGCAATTTATTTATTTATTGTGTCAGGGACAGACCAAACAATTGCATTGCATTTTTAAACAAACAAACAAACAGAACACAAAGTTTGCAAGCTTGGTAGTTGATTAAATGTCCTTTGACCAGTAGCTGGCCACTTGGAGTGCCTCTGATGTTGCTGCAAGAAGGTCCTCCATTGTGCATGTGGCAGGGCTCAGGTTGCATTGCAGCAGGTGGTCTGTAGTTTGCTCTTCTCCACACTCGCATGTCGTGGATTCCACTTTGTAGCCCTATTTCCTAAGGTTGGCTCTGCATCTCGTGGTGCCAGAGCGCAGTTTGTTCAGCGCCTTCCAAGTCGCCCAGTCTTCTGTGTGCCCAGGAGGGAGTCTCTCATTTGGTATCAGCCATTGATTGAGGTTCTGGGTTTGAGCCTGCCACATTTGAACTCTCGCTTGCTGAGGTGTTCCAGCAAGTGTCTCTGTAGATCTTAGAAAACTATTTCTTGATTTAAGCCGTTGACATGCTGGCTGATATCCAAACAGGGGATGAGCTGGAGATGTCACTGCCTTGGTCCTTTCACTATTGGTTGCTACTTCCTGGCGGATGTCAGGTGGTACAATACAGGCTAAACAGTGTAATTTCTCCAGTGGTATAGGGCGCAGACACCCCGTGATAATGCGGCATGTTTCACTAAGAGCCACAGCTACTGTTTGGAGCAATAATAACTGTGTTTGGGAGTGTTAGGACTTGTCTTTGCTCTCTGATATACATTTTTTCACTTCCAAGGGGGAGGAACTGCAGATATTTGTAGCATACTTCCATGTAATACTGATACTTTTCCTTGACTTGCCTCTCTGGATTTTGGCATTGAGCACTGTGAGAGGAATGAATACTTTAAAAGGCAAGCAGCAATTGACCAGTTTTTAAAAGTCTATTTTTGTTGTGTTTTTTTTCCCCCTCTTTCCTCTTATAAATAATAGCTTTAGCTGCTTGGGAACGACAAAACAATGAAGTGATCAGAGTCTCAACTCAAAAACATTGCATTCTGACATTATAATTTTAGAACTCTGAAATTGTTTCTGATGCACTGGAATTTAGACACGTCAGTGACAGCTTCAGCCACGATATGTTGAATTTATTAAAATCTCCTAAAAAGGTAAATGAAATTGACTTTTTATTTTTGCCTGTCTAAGATACACAAAAGGATTTCAGGGTGTTCTAAATATAAACAAATAACAATCTACTTGTTTAACACAATGATTATATAATTGGTCCCCCATATTAAAAACCCATTTTAAACAATAACTGCATTCACAGTTATTGGCTTTCAGTGCAGCATTAACTTGTCTTAACTCATCTTGAAAGCTGCTTTTAAAAGTGCTTGAATTTTGATTCAATATAAAAAGGAAGAGGAAAAATGTTTCTCCTAACATTTGAGAGATTAAATATTGCAGTATTGGTTGATGTAAAGGGTCATATACGTATAGCCATTTGTAGGTGCCTATGTGTGAAGAACCAACTCTCTTTTGGAACTTTGGAGAAATAAAAACAAGCTTATCTTACTCTATGTAAAGAAATACCAGATCACTCTGCTCGAATTGTAATGCAAACTCAAGATACAGTGATGTATGTTTCTCTAAAGGTAAAGGTTTCCCCTCAACATTAAGTCTAGTTGAGTCCGACTCTGGGGAGTGGTGCTCATAATTTCTAAGCCAAAGAGCCAGTGTTGTCTGTAGATGTCTCCTAGGTCATGTGGTCAGTGTGACTGAGTGGAGCACCAAATGGAGTTACCTTCCCACCAAAGTGGTGCCTATTGCTCTACTCACATTTGCATGTTTTGAAACTGCTAGGTTGATAGAATCTGGGGCTAACAATGGGAGCTCAACCCATCCTGTGGATTCGAACTGCCAACCTTCCAGTCAGCAAGTTCTACAGCTTAGTAGTTTAACCCATTGTGGCACTGCAGCCCATGTTTCTTTACCTTTAGGGGGTTTATCTAGTTTAGGGTGCTACTGCAACATTCTTTATGGGTCAAGTCAGAGAAGAACTGATTAAAATACAGCAAAAATAGACAAATGATACAGTTTAAAACAAGTCAATTACAGTCTTTTAAATTGTTCTTCTTAACTGTCAGTTGATCTGGTATTTTTAAAACAAAATATTTCTGTGTGTTTTTTTTAAAGCAACACTAAATACAATTTGTTTATGTTGTTTCCCATTATTCTTTTCATTCTTAGCCAGTGCTTTATACTGTGAGATCCTCCTACTTCTGCCTGTTTTGTTGCTGCACACAGTCTTGAGCAATTGTCACAAGGAGAGAAAGAACAACACATTATTTAAATAAATACTTAAGTAAATGCAATCTGGATGCAAATCTATACATTGTTTATCTGGAACCAAGACCTACTGGAATTAGCAGGATGTTATAGGTTAGCTTTAAGATTTTCATAAGTCAAACAAAAAACAAAAAAAACCCATTATGAATAGAAATACAATATATTATCAAAGTTTGGTGGTTTGTTAGTAATGCATCCACGCCTGCTCATGGTTTTGTTTCCTTCCTTCTTCTTCTTTTTCCTCTGGAGAGTTCTACATGGACACAGTATCCTGGAGCTGATATGGCAAATTATTTATTCATTTACTAGCTTGAGGACCTGGCGGAACCCGGGTTATTAGAAGAAGACATTGTTTGTTTTAGGGTATTTGGTCTTATCAGTTTGGTAATGTGTAACACTATTTATTAGGAAAAACTCAGTCTTTTCTTTTGTGTTTTTTTTATAAATGCTCCCATTTGAAAATGCAGAAGGATGTAGATGAACTACAATTCTGAAACCATGTATCCGTCCTCCCCAAACCCTGCCTGTATGCTCATTTGACCATATTGGGTGTGTGTGCCAAGTTTGGTCCAGATCCAAAGTTGGCTGGGTTCAGTGCTTTCTGGATAAGGGTGAACTTCAACTCCCAGAACCAAGGTCAATCACCCCCAAACCCCTGTGCATATGTATGCACAGTTGACCATGTTTGGGCTATGTGCCAAGTTTGGTCCAGATCTGTTATTGGTTGGATAAGGGTGAACTACAACTACAGAAATCAAGTCAAATGCCCCCAAACCCCTGCTGTGTGTTCAGTTGGTCATGGGGCTTCTCTGGGCCAGGTTTGGTGCCAGTCCATTGTCGGTGGGGGTCACTGTTTCTCTGCATGCCAGTGAACTATAACTCCCAAAAAACAAGGTCAAATTTCCCCAACCATCTGTAATATGTTCTGTTGGTCATGGGGAATCTGTGTATCATACTTCATATGAGTCACAGTGGTCTGTGGAAATTGTAGATTAATAGGGTGATGGTACTGCAAATCCTATCATACATGATCCATCATCCCCCAAACTACACCAGGACCTACAGTGGATCATGGGGTCTGTCTGCCAAATTTGGTCCAGGTTTGTCATTGATGGGGGGCTCAGTGGTCATTTGAAGTTGGATCCAAAATAGGTGAAAGTACTGCATATTCCGTCATCTGTGGTCAATATACAAATGGCCAAACTGTCTAATGGACTTTGAGGTAAAAAATAATGACGAGTTTGTAAATAAATGGAGGCTGGCCTTTGCATATCTTGGAAAGAAGGCAAAAAATTGGCTTTAAGGATGCTCCAAGGGGAACTATTTAAGGAACTTTGAGGTAAAAAATAATGACGAGTTTGTAAATAAATGGAGGCTGGCCTTTGCATATCTTGGAAAGAAGGCAAAAAGTTGGCTTTAAGGATGCTCCAAGGGGAACTATTTAAGGAACTTATATGAGTAGGTATTATACAGTAGGTTATAGGTATCATAGTGAGCAGGGTGGAGGGATTGTATTGTCTACTGTCTTTATTAGTGTCGGTATGTTGTATGTTCTGTTTGTAAATGTGTACCACTGTTTTTCCTCTTTTTACTAATAACATTTATTATTTGAAGTGGGGGGGGGGGCAGGAGGGGGTTGGTAAGTGCTATTCTGTTTCCCCAGGATGCCCAAACTTGGAGCTCTGTATCAGAACCAGCCCAACTCTTTACATAGACCACAAGTTGTGGTTTACTCTGGATTCTTGGAAAAATTCTGAACAGTTCAAAGTTGAAATTATCTCTGTGCATCATGTAGCCAACACAGCTGATTGAGATAAAGTTTCTGTCTTGATATGTCCTAAATCTAAATTAGTTCATTGTCATAAATCAGTGTTGTAGACTTTATTATCCCATCATTTTAGCTAGTGTGTTTTCTTTCCAGAGTAAATGATAAGCATTGGAGGGTTTGATGACACCTACTGTATAACTCCCCTGCTCCAACCTATCTCTACTAGTGTTCAGATCCAGGCCACATTTTTAAACAATCCAATATGGTTTGGTCCTCTCGTTAACCCAACCTAACAATAGTACATGGATGATGGCTAGGAGTACAGTTATCCTTCATTTTCACACTTCTCATTTTCATAATACAGTTCTTGGATGAAAAAATGCCACAATCTATATAAAAAAAATTAGAGTACAGTGTGTACAAAATTGTGTTTTATCATTAGGTGTATATAAAAAATTGTTTAACATAATCATAGAATAATAAAATCATAGAGTTGGAAGAGAACTTGTGGGCCATCCAGTCCAACCCCTGCCAAGAAGCAGGAAAATAGCATTCAAAGCACCCCCAATAGATGGCCATCCAGCCTCTGCTTAAAAGCTTCCAAAGAAGGAGCCTCCACCCACTCCGGGGCAGAGAGTTCCACTGCTAAACAGTTCTCAAAGTCAGGAAATTCTTCCTAATGTTCATATGGAATCTCCTTTTTTGTAGTTTGAAGCCATTGTTCTGCACCCAGGTCTCCAGGGCAGCAGAAAACAAGCTTGCTCCCTCTTCCCTGTGACTTCCTCTCACTTATTTACTAGGCTTGTTTGATCCAAAAAAAAGGTTCAAAACTTATTTTGGCTGTAGGGGGCACTGGTGATTCGATTCTAAAGTCACTTCCTTTAGAAATATTTTTTTTCAAAACTTGCCAAAACTTCCGAAACAGCTACATTAATGGCAGATATGCATGCGCAATAGGAAAAAAACAGCACTGGCACTGAGGAAATTTCAGGGGCTCTTCTACTCAGGCCACTCGTGACCTAGGGGCTCTTCCACTCCAGGCCTGCCTCGGCTGTCAGTGCTGAGGAGGAGGAGGAGGCAGTGATGCCCCCTCAGGTGCCACTTGGCTCTTGCTGCCAGGTGAGCTTCAGGCTGTTGGGAATAATGGGAGTGGAAATCCTAAAAACCTGGAGGGGCCAAAGTTTGCCCAGGCCTGGATTAGATGCAGCCATGCCACAGTTCAATGTTATGGGATCCTGGGGTTTGTAGTATGGCACTCTTTGGCAAAGGAAGCTAAAAAACGATGCAAAACTACAGCTCCCAGGATTGTGTAGCATTGAGGCAAAGCAGTTGGAAGTGGTTCCTCTATAAGATCTGCCTGATCCACCTGGAAGGAGGGAGGCAGGAGAGGGAATGAAGGAAGAAAGGAGGGAGGGAGGGAGGGAGGGAGGAAGGAAGGAGGGGAGGAATGGGAGGAAGGGGAGGAAGGGAGAAAGGGAAGGAAGGTGCTTCTGACAGGTTCTCCTTCCTTTCCAAAATTGGTTGCTTTAACGAATATCGCAATCAACCTTTAGTGGCTTGATCCTGTTGAGCCGAGGCTGCCTCCTGCCTGGCTAAACTCCCAGTTGCAAAACCTTGAGATTGGGATGAGAAAGGGGGGGGGGGGGGGAATGAGGAAAACTCAGTTTGAATGCAAACTTGGAGGGAGAATCCTGCTGGTAATGCAGAAAAGGAGGAGAAGCCTGCTACTCGGCTATTTTGACTAATGTGCAGCAAGGCAGTGTGGGAAATGTAGTTTAACAACAGGGCCTTTTGTAATCTCTACTATTGGGGGCCTTCCCTTCACAAACTACAACAATGGCTGTGCTTAGGCATGCCTACCTCATCCCTCCTTTGCATCGCCCGGGAGGGGAAGCAAAACTTTAGCAAAGTTTCTTAATGCTTGTGAAAATTAAAATAACCTTGGGAGATTTCCAAACATTACAAAATATTTATGAATAAAAAGGGTAAGTGGTTCAAATTGTAATTACACCTCTTACTTTTCTTGCATGGTTCAAAATTGATTCAAAAGACAAATTCAATAGGTTTTAACAAATTTAAGGTTTTAATGAAGCGAACCTAACCAACTCTAGTATTTTCACATGGCTATCATGTCTCCTCTCAGCCTTCTCTTCTTCAAGCAAAACATGCCCAGCTCTTTAAGCCACTCCTCATAGGGCTTGTTCTCCAGACCCTTGATCACTTTAGTCACCCTCCTCTGGACACATTCCAGCTTGTCAATACCTCTTTTCAATTGTGGTGCCCAGAATTGGACACAATATTCCAGGTGTGGTCTAACCAAGGCAGAATAGAGGGGTAGCATGACTTCCCTGGATCTAGACACTAAACGCTATTGATGCAGGCCAAAATCCCATTGGCTTTTTTTTTTTTTTTTTTGCAATTGAATCACATTGTTGGCTCGTTTAACTTGTTCTCCACAAGAACCCCAAGGTATTTTTCACACATACTGTGCTCGAGCCAGGCGTCCCCATTCTCTATCTTTGCATTTCATTTTTTTCTGCCTAAGTGGAGTATCTTGCATTTGTCACTGTTGAACTTCATTTTGTTAGTTTTGGCCCATCTCTCTAATCTGTTAAGATTGTTTTGAATTCTGCTCCTGTTTTCTGGAGCTATTCCTCCCAATTTGGTGTTGTCTGCAAACTTGATGATCATGCCTTCTAAGCCTTCATCTAAGTCATTTATAAAGATGTTGAACAGGACCAGTTTGCAGACCACTTCCGTAACAATATTTTCCATAATCTTGCCAGGTATCGATGTGAGGCTAACCAGATGTTAATTGTTTGGGTGTCCTTTTTTCCCTTTGATTGTAGGTGAACTATACATCCCAGTAACTACAACTTCCAAATGTCAAGGTCTATTTTCCCCAAACTTCATCTGTGTTCACATTTGGGCACATGGAATACTTGTGCCAAGTTCAGTCCAGATCCTTCATTGTTTCCACAGTGCTCTCTGGATGTAGGTCAACTAGTACAGCTCCAAAGCCCAAGGTCAATTCCCACCAAACCCTTCTAGTGTTTTCTGCTGGTCATGGGAGTTCTGTGTGCCACTATTGGTTCAATTCCATCATTGGTGGAGTTCAGAATGCTCTTTGATTGTAGATAAACTATAAATCCCAGCAACTACAACTCCCAAATGACAAAATCATTTTTTTTTGGAGTGATGGTCACTCCTTGGGTTAGTAGGTATCTTGTGTCCAAATTTGGCAGCAATTCGTCCAGTAGTTTTTGAGTTATGTTAATCCCACAAACGAACATTACACACACACACACACACACACACATACTTAGATGAGTTTTTTTTCTTTGACCCATGAATGAAACTTGAATTAGTTTTAAGGGTAAAGCAAGACCTGGGTAACCATGACTAAAATGCAAATAATAATGTTTCTGTATTGCATCACATGCAAAATTAAAGAGCTACTGAAATTCAGTAAATTTGCAGCAGATATCACACATTAGGAAGCTAAGGGTCCCAAAGCATGTTTAATGATGAGCTCTCTTGGACACTGTATTATATTTTAATACAAATTACTTCCTTGGGATGAGAGCTTGGAAACATTATTTTGCTGATCCACCCAAGATAGAGAGTAAGGATCACTAAATGTAATAATAATAATAATAATAATAATAATAATAATTATTATTATTATTATTATTATTATTATTATTTCTTACCCACCTCTCCTCATGGCTCGGGGCAGGTTGCAACATAGATAAAAACACATAACCATTATATAAAATACATATATTGAAATGTATTTCTACAAAATACATTTATTAAAATACACAGAAGAATGATTAAAATATAATGGATTGAAACTGGCTGAGTAGGCCTACCGGTCTTCAAATGTGTTTTAAATTTTGACAGCTAATTTAACTGTCACAGATCTTCTGGCAGTCTTGAAACATTATCTGGTGATGGTTGCAAGTCGGGGTTCTGGCATGTTGGAATAACTGCCCCCGAGATGTTGGAGGAGGGGGAGGTTTGTGTTCGGAGCAGATTGTATGGGAGAAGGCAATTTTGTGGGTAACCTGGACCCAAACCATGTATGGCTTTAAAGATCAAAACTAACAATTTCTACTTTGACTAGAAACTGATTAGCAACCAGTGGAGTGACTTTAGTATAGGTGTCAATATGCTCACTTCTGGATTTTCTTGTACCCAAGCTGGTTGCTCTATTTTGAACCAACTGGAGTTTCCAAACTTAGTACAAATGTAGCTCAATGTAAAGTACATTACAAAAGTCCAACTTTGAGATCATCAGTGTGTGCCCCTTTAGGTCATCCAAATCTAGGAAGGGGCGCAGCTGGTGTATCAGATGAAGGTAGTAGTAAGCACTCCTGACTTTTGCATATACCTGGGCTGAAATGTGGAGAGACAGATCCAGGAACCCCCCCCCCCCCAAGCTGTGAACACAGTCTTTCAGGAGGAGTGTAGCCCCATCCAAAACTGGTTGACATACCTCCATCCCCAGATTAGTATCCTTGATGGCAAGCACCTCTGTTTTTTCTGGATTAAGTTTCAATTTGTTTTCCTCATCCAGGCCACTATCTTCTTCAGGCATTCATTCAGAGGAGCCATGCTATCCTTAGCTAGAGCTGTTTTTAAAGACATGGAGAAATATATTTGGGTGTCATCAGCATGACCCCATGAGGTTCTATGTACATGTTAAAAAGGCATTCAGGATAAAATAGTACCCTGTGGGATGCCATATAAAAGTCCCCTTTTCAAGGGACAGCTATCCCCAAGCACCACCATTTGGAACCCACCTGAGTGGTATAACTGGAACCACTTCAGCAACACTGACCCTGATTCCCACCCCATCCCCCACCCCGCCCTAGGCGTTCCAGAAGGATACCACGGTTGATGGTATCAAAAGCCAATGAGAGATCTAAAAGTACCAACAGGGACATACACCCCTTGTCAATGTTACAACAGAAATCATCCACTACAGTGACCATATGTAAGTATTTCATTTTAGAAGGGTCAGGTGTGGGGCAAGCTATAACTGTTGCATTTTATCTCAGGCAGAATATGTTGCTGGAAAGATCTTCTCAAGGGAGCTACTAAAGTGCAAAGACTTAAAGTTGGAAGATGGCACAGATAGAGCTGAAGGTTAATCTCCTTGTTGCATCTTAGATTAATGATTTGAAGGGGCAAATCTGGAGAAGCCCCCTTCATTAAGATTCTTTGGGGCTCACATCCCTTCCCCCAATCATCAAGTGAACACCTATTCCTATATTTGCCTTGCCTTTCCCCCACCAAAGCACCTGACACTATTTTAAATAGAAGTTTGCTAAAACATTACATTCAAACATGAAAATACAATTTTAAAGAATTCTATTAAAATAAAGGAGTATCAAGAGTTTAAATATACAACAACAACAATTGTATTGATTAGCCAGTTGGCCTTATCAAAAACAGACAGTGTAAACACAACATACAACATACAACATACATCTGGTCCTATTAAAATAGAATACAAATATATAGGAATTTATCAACTTAAAACCAATGTAGCTTAGTCATAGATATATGCATCAACTATCCTTGTCTCCCCTACACTGCACCCCTATCTGATCTATGAACTCTGATCTCCTTTTAGCAGCTTTGAACAAATAAAGGGCAACTTGTGTCGTCAAAATGGGGTTAAAACCAGCCAACAAAAATGAGGTTTTAGCCTCTGTATCCCAGCTTATTTTATTGCAAATGAAAGGCCATAAATATTTTTCCTTTCTTTTTCATATAGGTTACAGTTATGTAAAATGTGGTTCAGATTTTCAACTTCAGGGGCTCCACAGATACAGAGTCTTTCTTCATATGGGGTATGATTGAATCTGCTGTTTCTCTCCATGGATTCAATTTGTTCAAATCTTGCCCCGGTAAAAGTGGTTCTTAGGTGTCTTGGCATGTCAGCTTTTAGGTATGGCACCCTTTGGAAATTATGTTTAAAGCGCCCTAACCACTTCAGGGATCCTGTGTTTGACAGGGTGGCTATATACTTTTGGGCTTCAATATCTAGGACCCTTTGAGTTACAGTCCTTTTTTCAGCATCCCTGTTCTGGCCTAAGGAGGCAATTTGTAATCCACAGGTGCGGAGGAACCTTGTTAATTGTTCTGACCAGGAAGCTTGGTTTTGGCCATTAGATTGTTCTAAAAAGCACAATTTTGGAAGTCTATTATCTTCGAGATTTTTTATTTTAGACCAGTAATTAAAGGCCCTGATTTTGGCGAGTCCTTCGATAGAATATATTTCTAGCTCTGCTCTGACTGCAGCAGTGGTGGTCTTAATGTCAACACCAAGTGTCTGTCTTAGAAATGTTGATTGTTCTTGTTCCAGTATTGGGAATTTGCTTAGGCTCCAGATTTCAGCTCCATATAGTATCATGGGGACAATTTTTGCTTTATAAACTTTGATTATCGCAGATAAAGATCTGGGATATCTATGGGATAGCAATCTTGCCAGTGTGTTACAGCGTGCTCTAATTTTGATTGCACAAGATTGGAAGTGTGCAAGCCACGAGCCTGTCTCTGAGTATACCAAGCCTAGATATGTAAAAGAACTAACCTGTTCTATGCGCTCTGCATCAAGAACCCATTTGTGTTTAGATGGGTGATTTCTGAACACCATTATTTTTTACTTGGATTTGTTTATTGTCAGCTTGTTTTTGTGGACATAGGTGTTAAGTTTACTCAGTAATCTTCATAATCCTATTTGTGTATTTGACATCAAAATCATGTCATCTGCATATAAAAGAGTGTTTACATGTCTGTTACCAATTTTTGGCATATGAACATGAGAGCTGCTGAGGGAATTTGGCAGGTCATTGATGTAAAGGTTGGAAAGTAAAGGGGCCAATAAGCAGCCTTGTCTTACACCTTTGCAGGAATCTATTCTCTTTGTCAGGGCTCCACTGATTCCCGTTCTAACCTGAATATGGTTGCTGGAGTACAAACATTTGATCAGGAGCAGTAATCTGCGGTCAATTCCGTGGGCTGTTAATTTTTGCCAGAGGATTTCTCTATTGATGCTGTCGAAAGCTGCTTTTAAATCTATGAAAGCAACATATAACCTGCTCTTTCTTTTTAGGTGTTTGTTAATTAGGTGGTTTAGGACAAAACAGTCATCCATGGTGGATCTTCCTGATCTGAAGCCGGCTTGTTCTTCTGCTAAGATTTTGTTTTCATATTCCCGTAGTTCTAATTTGGAGAGAAGTACTTTTGAATAAATTTTGGCCACTATATCAATGAGACTAATAGGTCTGTAATTTTTTGGATCTTTTGGGCACCCTTTTTTGTAGATAGGGATAATTATTGCGAGCTTCCAACCTGTAGGTATATTGGCAGTGTTAAATATACATTTTAAAACATTTAAAACATAATTTAAAATATACACACCCTATCACAGGCAACACCATCAAGTGATAAAAAGAACATATGATTGTTTAACCGATTGAACATGTTTCCTAAATATTTGGGAATTTTGCCAGGGAGAATCCTAAACTGGAAAGATTCTTCGGAGTTTGTGATTTATTCTGCACAAAATTTAATTTTTTTCTTTTGCACAGATTCAAACAGAAAACAATAATTTCTGAGAAAATAATATTTCTGCATAGAAAATGCCATTCTCTGTATGCACACATAAAAACAAAAATCCAAATGCACATTTTGTATAGACTAATTCCTGAATGCAAATAGTTTCAAAAACAAAGAAAATTCCTTTGAATTCTTCATGAATAATTCAATTCATCTACTCCACCCATGTAAAAACACACATACAAAGCAAAAACCACCAGCACCAATTTCCAAATTTTTCCAGCAACATTGCAGGACAGGGAAAATCTTCCTGGAACGGAGACAATTCCAAACTGGCCTTGAAAATCAAACAGCCAAAGTGTGATCCAAAGGTTGGAAGACTGAGCCAAGGTCAGAATGGATTAGTAAAGTTTCCATCTCTGCCTCCATAGTGAGATGCACTGTACAATTATATAAGGCTTTCACCCAAACTTTAGTCCTGTAAGGCCAATTTTAGAAATGCCCAAATTCATAATGGCTCTGCAAGACAAGGATATTTCACAACAAGCACTTTTTTCCAATACTTGTTCAAGATTCTAGAAAATCAAATTAGGCGGGTTTTCTAAAGTGCAGCATACATATAAATGGGTGACAGAAAGAAAGAATATACCATTTTGGAAATGTAGTACTAGTTCCATCAGCAAGACCATTGCATCATATCTAGAATTTTGCTTAAAAATATGAACGTTCTTAACATAGCAGCTAGCCAAGTCACATGGGTATAGATATTCCACTAGAGATGAACCAATTTTAATAAGACTTTTAATTAGCATGTGTGAGTATGACTACTTTGACCATCTTGGGGAATAACCTATGCTAGGGTTTGAATGGAGACAGCTTGGCCTTATTAGTTCTCCTGTATTAATTGCTAACACTTTCTTATTACTGGTAACTGTATGCTTCCGAACCAACTATCAGGTCACCTTCTTCCTGGACCATTTCTTCTTGCAAAAGTTCTGGTCTTTTTTGTCAGGTCAGATCAGATTACTATTCCACTTCCTAACTTTTACCCTATCGTCTCCCATAAAACTCTATCTTGTTGCCCCATTATTTAATATTTTGCTTTAAGACCTAGCTCTCTCATTATGAACCCATCTGATTAGTAAAGTCTGAAGAAAAGGCCAGGCTGAGGTCACTGACCCCCAGAGAACCCCACTCATTGGGAAGATGGGAATGAGCTCTCTCTTATGGCAATTGGTAGGTGCTCTTTTTAAAGCAAAAAAAGATGGGGAAAAACCAATACCATAATAAAATGGCAATAATCAAAAGATAAATTCACTTTCAGCAAATAGGCTGGGGAATAGTTGCCATATAAAGTTTTACAGACACACAGAAATTACTAAAGCAGAAGATAATAGTGTTTGCCTATTAATGTTTTACACTGCCTTAAACATGTTATAAGACAAAAATGAAGATAGTAAAAGGTCAAAGGGAGAGAAAGAATATGTATTTGTGAAGAATCAGATTTGTTTTCTTCCTGGCTGCTGTGATCTTTTGCAGTATCATCCATTTGCATACAGCATTCATGAAGAAGCTACCTGATGTATGCACTCCTCTAGAATGGATCATACTAAGATATGAAATATTTTATTTTTCAAGACAAGATAAGAGCATTGTCAGTGCTCAATGATGTGTAACAAAGAAGCATACTTGTATCTGCTAAATCATTGTAATGCATAGTAAGGAGTAGGGATAGAGTGTTCAGTCTATTTCTCATCTGGCACAATTTTGTGTGTATTCATTCATCCACTCTATTCCATTTGAGCATATTTTAAAAAAATATATACATTTCTATCACACCCCATCACTGGGGTGTTGGCGATAGGGCCTTTTCGAGGAGAAGATGGGGCAATGCTGACAGGGAATAGGGAAAAGCAGAACTACTTAATGCCTTCTTTGCCTCAGTCTTCTCACAAAAAGAAAGTAATCTTCAACCTCAGCAAGATGGAGTGGATGAGGGATTAGAGGATATCCAATCCCAAATTGGGAAACAAGTCATCCAGGAATACCTGACTGCTCTAAACAAGTTTAAGTCCCCAGGGCCAGATCAACTACACCCAAGAGTGTTGAAGGAACTAGCGGAAGTCATCTTGGAACCACTGGCAATTATCTTTGAGAGTTCTTGGAGAATGGGAGAAGTTCCAGCAGATTGGAGAAGGGAAAAAAGGATGACTCAAACAATTACTGTCCGGTCAGCGTCACGTTGATACCAGGCCAGATTCTGGAAAAGATTGTTAAGGAAGTGGTCTGCAAACACTTGTCCCCCATGACCTTCTGGTGAACAAACTAGTCCAATGTGGGCTAGGCAAAACCACGGTTAGGTGGATCTATAATTGGTTAAGCGGATGAACCCAGAGGTTTCTCACAAATACTTCCTCTTCATCTTGAAAAGAAGTGATAAGCAGAGTGCCATAGGGTTCCGTCCTGGGCCCGGTCCTGTTCAACATCTTTATAAATGACTTAGATGAAGGCTTAGAAGGCATAATCATCAAGTTTGCAGATGACACCAGATTGGGAGGTATAGCCAATACTCAAGAAGACAGGAGCAGAATTCAAAATGATCTTAATAGATTAGAGAGATGGGCCAAAACTAACAAAATGAAGTTCAACGGGGACAAATGCAGGATACTTCACTTATGCAGGAAAAAATGAAATGCAAATATACAGAATGGGGGACAACTGGTTAGAGTGCAGTGTGTATGAAAAAGGTCTTGGAGTCCTTATGGACAACAAGTTAAACATGAGCCAACAATAGAGAACAAGCCCTATGAGGGGCAGCTTAAAGAGCTGGGCATGTTTAGCCTACAGAATAGAAGACTGAGAGGAGACATGATAGCCATGCATAAATATGTGAGGGGAAGTCATAGTGAGGAAGGAGCAAGCTAGTTTTCTGCTGCCCTGGAGACTAGGACGTGGAACAGTGGCTTCAAACTACAGGAAACCACCTGAACATTAGGAAAAACTTTCTGATTGTGAGAGCTGTTCAGCAGTGGAACTCTCTACTCCGAAGTGTGGCGGAGGCTCCTTCTATGGAAGCTTTTAAACAGGCTGGATGACCATCTGTTGGGAATGCTTTGAATGCGATTTTCCTACTTCTTGGCAGGGGGTTGGACTGGATGGCCCATTAGGTCTCTTCCAACTCTATGATTCTATGTTTCTATTCTTCTTTGTGAAGTAACCCTGGAGTTTTCTATTTATGACTTTTCTGTTCTATACTTTTTCTAGAAAGAAATTTTAAACATAGATACAATTTAAAACTGAATCTTATAAATGAGATAATTTTATCTGTAAATATTTTGATGAGCCAAGTTGTGATAATCTGACTGGGGCAACATGGAGAGGTGTTATGTTATCTAAAACACTAATTATAACATCATTCTACAGATTCAGCTACTTTAAGTATAATGCTGAAGTATAACATCAGGTATAAAAGGAAGTAACATGAATAGCAGTTGGTCCAACATCTAATGTTTATTTGTTTTTATTTATTCATATACTTGAAAATAGGTTTTAGCAGCATAAAATAATTTCTGTGCTTCCCTTTTCCTTTCCCCTACCCAGCTCTCTCTTGCCTTGGGCAATTGTTCTTTTAAAAAGTATGAAATAACAGTAATAAAAGAAGGCATATAGATAAAACATAAAATCATATCGGGGTCATATTGGATTGTTCTTGCCATCTCTTTAAACTCTATGATTATATGGTTACTTTTTCTAGTGACTTCAAGAAATAGCCTTGTTTTCATTTTTCATTCAAAATGTATCCTGAATTGTGAAGGTTCTTCTTTATTTAGCATTCTTTTTGTCATGGTTTCCCAACACTTTTCATTGATTTTCATAATATATCAAATTTTCTTTCTATCTCTATTCCCTTGAACACCCCTCTCTTTTCTCAGGGCACATATACACTGATTTATGCAAAAGGGCCCTGGCTCAGCTCCGTGGCAACCAAAGGTCACATGAAGCTGATCTGGGGTAGTATGGGGGAAGGCTACCTTAACCCAGCTTTGACCATGTTAACCAATGTCAGACAATATTCTGAATTCTGGCCCAAAATGTGGAGTATCCCTGAATTTGGGCCCATGTGAACAGTTGGGACAGTTCCAAGTTGTTTTCATTGCCACTCCATATTTCCTGGGCTTGAGTGGCCCAGGAACATGGGATTGCATTTACTATCCCCCCTTCTCTGTGTCATAGTCTCCAGCTGGGAAATGGGTCCTATCAATCCGCTTTTGCCTGCAGTGACAAAAAGAATGGAAAGGGACTATAAAAATAGCTATTCTGTGGCATCAAACTGGGTTCAGCAGTCCTAGGTTGTTGAGACTCCTTCCTGCTCATCCCTGGTTTGTTGTTGTGGGATTTGTGAGAGAAACTCTTCAGCTACATTGGAGCTGCGATTCAGGAGGCTTTGGTAGTGTTCTTTCCAACATAGTGCAATTGATTTTTTGTCCTTTAGAAGTTTGCTTCCATCTGATGAGCGTAGAGACTGTATGCCATTGTTTCTTGGTCCACAGATTACTTTTGTGGCTTTGAAAAATCCCTGAGCATTATGGGTATCTGCCAGGTGTTGGATTTCTTCAGCCTTCCTTGTCCACCAGATGTTCTTGAGTTCTCTTGTCCTTCTTTGGACCTCAGCTTTTGCACTGGCGTAGGTCTTTTTTTTAGCAGCACAGTTGATGTCTTTCTGCCATGTATGGAAGGCTTTCTTTTTCTTGTCAATTAGCTGTTGGATCTCATCGTTATTTTCGTCTAACCAATCTTGATGTTTCTTGGTTTGGTACCTAATAGTTTCTTCGCAGGCTGTGATGATGGAGGTCTTCAGTTTGTTCCAATGTTCCTCAAAATTTTCAGGGTGTTCTATGGGTAGATGGTCCTTGAGTGCTGTTTGGAGAAGGGCTCGTTTGGAGGGTTCCTGAAGGGTTTGGGTGTTCATTTTGTGCCTTGTCTTTTTTCCTTGGAGTCTGCGCTTGGAGGTGATCTTGATAGCCATTGTGGTTCAGATTAGGTCTGTCCAGCAGTCGTCAGCACCTGTCATGGCTCTTGTGAGAAGCACTTCACGGCGGTCTCTGGCACGTGTGATTACGTTGTCTAAGAGGTGCCAATGCTTTGACCACCCCGGGTTAATGATGTCTTGAAGTTGTTTTTCTGGTAGAAGAACGTGTTGGTGATGACAAGGTTGTCTTCCGCACATTTGGTGAGAAGCAGGATGCCATTCGAGTTGCTGTTTCCAACCCTGTCTTTTACTATGGTCCCTGGCTGCAGGTCCAAGTCTCATCCAACTCTTGCATTAAAGTCCTCCATGAGGATGATTTTGTCCTCCTTAGGTATCTCTGTTAGGACAGTGTCCAGCTGACAGTAAAAATTTTCCTTGATATCTCTGTCAGCATCTAGTGTTGGTGCATAGGCACTTATGATGGTTGCCTGTTGGTTTTTGGCAAGTACAATTCAGAGGGGTGAGAGTCATTTGTTGATGCCAGTGGGTGCTTCAGTCAGATGCTTCACCAGGTCATTTCTGATAGCAAAGCCAACTCCATGCATTCTTTGGTCTTCCAGAAAAAGGTATAGCCTCCTTCTCCTTCCTTCCGCTGTCCCTCTCCTGCTCTCCGGGTCTCCTGAAATGCTGCTATATCGATGTTAAAGCATCCCAGCTCCCTTTCAATGATGACAGTTCTGCTTTCAGGGTGTTCACCATCAGTGTTGTCTATTAGTGTCCATACGTTCCATGTTCCAAAGTTCATTTTTCTTTTTTTGGCTGCAGGTGGTGACCCCACTGGATGCAGCAGTCCAGTCGGGTGTAAAAGAGGCGACTATGTTTAGGGCACCTTTTCTAACCCCTTCCCCGTGTGGGGTGAGCAGAGTGTATCCTCAAAAGGGCTGCTCAGTCATGGATACAGCTGCCAAACTACTCAACTGCCTCGGACTTTGAGGTAGAACGACTGAGTCCGTATCCACCGCTCATGTGCCAGTCTGTGTCTAGGGGCTTCCAGATTTCACTGTCCTGCCCCCATCGCCACTCGCTGATCACCATGGGACTTTTGTTGGTTTGTTTTTATTTTCCCTTGGAAGACGCCTGTGCGTGAGTTTTTTTAATGTGTGGAGGTCAGTGCACATCTGACCAACACATCGTCTTCACAGAGTGAGGTTCCACCGGTGGCATAGTTTAACAAGATGGCCATGGCTTCTCAAACTGTTGCAGCCTTCTTCCACCTTCACAGCCGTTGTAAGATGTTATCCTCCGCCTGCTCCACCGTTGACGTCTTTGGGTCTTCAGACTGTGCTTGGTCTGGAATCTCCCCCGTGGCCACTCCTGGGAGTGCAAAATTCCAGTCATTGTGCCTATAGGTTCATCGGAACATGCAAGCCCCCTCACCATGACAAGGTGACAGTCCATCGAGGGGGACTGTCACCTTGGCAGTGTGCCTATAGTGAATACTCAGTTGTGTTATCCAAAGATATGTGGTGGGAAAGGCCAGGTGGATCAGGAAACAAGAAAACAATGTTAAGCTCCTGCATGGTGGACCCCATGGCAAGTTTTGCTGCTCAACAATCATCCAAAAAATGAAACAAGAATTAATTTTGAGTTTGTAAGTCCAAGGGTTAGCAATTTTTTCTTCAGTAGGGGTATGTTTTAAGCCATCTTCTAGAACTCTTAATAATATGCCAATATTAGCCTTTGATAGATCCAGGGAGTTAGAACAGAGCCTTGGGAGACATCTGCAGAACACAGGATAGATTTTCCTCACCACAAGGAGAGACTTCCTGGTGGAAATATTGGTTGCTTCATTCTCTCTACCTATGTTACAGAGCTGGATAATATAATTTGATGCAGTAAATCTGATCTGGACTTTGATTACAACTTTAAAGAAAGTATGTCAGAGTCCATCTATACTCTACAGTCAATGCAATTTGACACCACTTTAAGTGCCATGCCTCAAAACAGTGGAATTGTGAGATTTGTAGTTTTGTGAGACACGAGCAGTCTTTAGCTTAAAGACCTTGTAAAGCTACAATTTTCATGATTTCATAACTTTGAGTGGTTAAAGTGGTGTCAGTAGTGTCATTGATTATGCTATGAAGACACACCCTAGGTTGCTGCATTCTATTCCTAAAAGAAAAATGGCAAGGGAAGAGTAGTAAAAGAGATGCTGAGCAGTGGAGTTCCCACAACATGGCCAGAGAAGGTTCTCCTAGCTCTGACATATCCATAGTGATTCCTTGCCCATTGTTTCAGTGCTTCCTTTTAGGCTCCATCTACACTGACATATAACGAATTTTGGAACTTCATTATATGATCAGTGTAGACTCATATAATGCAGTTTAACTGCATTTAACACCACAATTTTTGTCTAAACTGACCATCTAATCCAGTTTCAAACTGCATTATTCAGCAGTGTAGAAAGGGCATCAGACCTCTGTTCTGCATTTGAACGATTCAGCCCAAGGTCAGCACACTAGTACCCACCTCTTCAAAACACAGAACATGCTGTAGCACTAAAAAAAAAAGGGGGGGGTAAGATTTAAAAATAATAGAAATAGATTTAGAAATAATAGAAATGATGCTGGCAAAGGACAAAATGATAGCTCTACTTTTGGCACAGGTATGCCACAATATTGAAACACTTTATTTATTTTATTGTGTCAGAAGCAAATTCAGAATACATTTATAATGTTTAGAAAAACTACAAACAAAGTTAAAAACTTGGCATTGTACTAAATTTCCTTTGACCAGAAGCTGGTCACTTGGAGTGCCTCTGGTGTCACTGTAAGAAGGTCCTCCATTATGCATGTGGCAGGGCTCAGGCTGCACTGTAGTAAGTGATCTGTGGTGAAACAAGGGAACACATATCCACTAGGGCTGGGCGGTTTCGTTTCGTAATTTCGTAATTCGTTAAAAATTCGTTATTGTTTTTATAACGAAGTGATAACTAACCATTCAGGAGCAACTAAAAAACGAAACGAATTTTTAAATTCGTTTCGTAATTGTTTCGAATTTGTTTTGTATTCATTTCGTTATTGTTTTGAAATCGTTTCATTATTATTTCCGCATGTCTGGGGCAAGTTTTATAGTTGTTGTTTGTTTAATCAGTGAAAAAAAATATAAATATCACACCAACAGTCAACAACAGAGGGAGAGGGAAGCTTCAGAAGTTCCCCCTGTCCCATTTGGAGGTTTTTTAGCGTATTGCATGGTCGCGTCCGCCATTAACGAATCGATTTGTAATTGTTTCGTAATTGTTTCGTATTGTTTTGTAATTTACGAAATTTTGTAAATATCGAACTTTTTAAAAGAAAAATTTCGGAATTCTTTTAAAAATCGAAACGCAACCCCCCCCCCCAAAAAGAATCGATTTTAGAAACAATTTTTTCCGTGGTTGCCCAGCCCTAATATCCACATGTGGTAGAATGTTTGTTTTCAGTAACTGTTGGCCCTTATTATTTTTATTGCTAGAAATGTAACCACAACAATGACAGTGACTCCAAATACTGCTACTAGTTTCTTTTTTTTCTTTTTCTTTTAAAGTACAGGGTGAGGCAGCATAACTTCCTTTATTCAAAACTTAATAAAACCCATTGTATGAATCAGAATTTTTTATTTTTTTTATAATGTAGGCGCATACCTAAATTTTTGTTTTACGTAGTTTTGGAGATCAAATTCTCCATTCTCCATACACTGTGTAAACCTATTTCTGGTGTTTGTCATGACTCTTGCCAGCATAGCAGGCGTTATGTTGGCAATTTCTTCCTGGATGTTAGTCTTGTAGGGTCCTTGGACAGTTCACATAAACACAGGATTTCAAAAAACCCCATAGAAAAAAATCACAAGGGACCAAATCTGGAGACCAGGCCGGCCACTCCAAATCCACGTGAAAAGTAGGCCTCAACAGCAAAAGCATGCTCCTCACTGTTCCAATGCATGATGGCGACTGAATTGTGTCAGGACAAAACTTTATACTCCCGCCTCTCAAACGCGACCACTAGTGCTCAGCTACGTCTTTAACCGACTGAATGGCGCACATTTTATTTATTATTTATTTATTTACAGTATTTCTATACTGCTTTTCTCACCCCTAGGGGGACTCAAAGCAGTTAACTGGCAAAACTTCAATGCCATACATTGGACACTGACGCTATGCCAATCCATAACAACCATAATAATAAAACAATTAAGCATAAATCATAATTAGACAGTACATAAGCAATCATTAAAACAATAAATAAAACAGTCTTGCCAGTCGCATTGTCATTCTAGTCCATGTCCTTTAAGCTCTACAAACATCTTCTATCCGAAGGCCTGGTCCCAAAGCCATGATTTTAATTTCTATCTAAAAGTCAGGAGGGAGGGAGCAGATCTTACCTCATTTGGGAGTGTGTTTCATAGGCGAGGGGCCACCACCGAGAGGGCCCTGTCTCTCGCCCCTGCCAGACGCATTTGCGCAATTGACAGGAGCGAGAGCAGGGCCTCCCCGGATGATCTTAGATTATGAGATGGGACGTAGGGGTGGATGCGTTCGGACAAGTAAGCTGGGCCAGAATCGTATAGAGCTTTATAGGTCAAAACCAGCACTTTGAATTGGGCACAGAGATGGACTGAGAGCCAGTGGAGCTGGCACAACAGGGGGGTGGTATACTCCCTGTATGTCGCCCCAGTTAGTAATCTGGCTGCCACCCGTTGGACAAGCTGAAATTTCCAAACCATCTTCAAAGGCAGCCCCACGTAGAGCGTGTTGCAGTAATCTATTCAGGATGTAACCAGAGCGTGGACGACGGTGACCAGACCAGACTTCCCCAGGTACGGACGCAGCTGGTGCACGAGTTTTAACTGTGCAAAAGTTCCCCTGGCCACCGCCGAAACCTGGGATTCCAGGCTCAGCGATGAATCCAGGATCACTCCCAAGCTGTGAACCTGCATCTTCAGAGGGAGTGCAACCCCGTCCAACACAGGCTGTAACCCTATGCCCTGTTTGACCTTTCAACTGACCAGGAGGACCTCTGTCTTGTCTGGATTCAATTTCAATTTGTTTGCCCTCATCCAGTCCGACACAGCAGCCAAGCATCGGTTCAAGGTCTGAACAGCCTCCTTAGTAACAGGTGGGAAGGAGTGACAGATTTGGACATCATCTGCATACAGATGACGTCCAAATACAGATGTCTTACTCCAAAACTCCGGATGATCTCCCCCAGCGGCTTCATGTAGATGTTAAATAACATCGGGGACAGTACAGAACCCTGAGGGACTCCACAAGACAACAGTTGTGGAGTCGAACAGGTGTCACCCAGTAACACCTTCTGAGACCGACCCTCCAGGAAGGACTGGAGCCACTGCAGAACGGTACCTCCAAGTCCCATTTCTGTGAGGTGCCTCAGAAGGATACCATGGTCAATGGTATTGAAGGTCGCTGAGAGGTCCAACAGAACCAACAGGGACACACTCCCCCTGTCCAGCTTCCGGTGTAGATCATCTACTAAGGTGACCAAGGCACACGCGCTCTAGCCACCTCTTCTTTCGCTTCATTGCTGCCAACTCCTCAGTGAACCAAGGAGCCGGTTTAGCTCGGTTACTCGAGAGGGGGTGTTCTGGAGCAATCCTGTCTATAGCCCTGGTCATCTCCCTATCTCAGAGAGAGACCAGAGCCTCGACAGGGTCAGTTACTGAGGAGGCGGGAAAATCCCAAGAGCTGTCAAGAAACCATCTGGATTCATAAGTCTCCTGGGACGGAACTTTTTAATGGGTCCACCACCCCTGCAGAGGTAGGAAGGTGCAATATTTTTAAAAGGAAGTTATGCTATCTCACCTTGTACATGGCAGGTGGCTGAAACTCCGGAGTGGAGTGCATTGCTTGCAACTCTTCAGGAGATAACATTGTAGAATGTCTGTCTTTTCTTAATATTATTAGGGTTGCAAATAAATGTATTTCATATCTACATGATTCTTTTTACTCTGATATAAAACCCACATGTACATTTTCATATATGCTTCTATTTCTGTTCATTTCTTTCCGCTATTGCTGTTTGACACTTGGCAAATCGCCCTACTGTATATACTAGGTGGGAGCTGAGTTCACTACCAGACTGTTAGTGGTCATGGCATTGTTGCAGTTTCATATTACAATGGAGTCATAATTTGAAGGATGTTTAGATTAATCCATAATGTATGTGTTGCATAGGCATGCAGTAATGCTTATCTCCATACTTGCAAAACTGAACAAACTCTAGAATATCTATTAAAGTATGAATAAAATCACTATATTTTATGACAAATCATTGCAAAGGTGAAAGATTTTCACACAGACACTAGATGGCAAGCCAGTGTATTGTACAAAAACACTGCAATAAACAGTACACTAAATGGGCACAGTACATCATATCCTGTGTAAAACACAGGAAAGGCAGGAAAGACAACCCCCCAAATCCCCAGATAGTATGGCGTTGCACTAGCTTCAGTTCCAGTGGCATATATAATATATGTCCTAAATATTGTGTTATCAGAAAGCCTATAGTCATTTGCACTTATTCTTTAAAACCTCTGCATGAACAGGATCTCTATTATCAACATGCATTGCATAGTACTCCACAACTGTTTGTTGATCTCTGTTTCCTTGTATACACTCAACAGATTCCTTGTCACTCACATATCAACACACACAAAAATTATTAGGCCCTTTCCCAGTTAGATTCTTATATGCTCCTATTGATTTACTTCCCAGGCTTTGCTACTACCTATTAATTTCCACTGGTTTGCTGATTTTCTGTACCCAGTGCAACATTATTATTATTATTATTATTATTATTATTATTATTATTAAACTTTATTTGTACCCCGCTAGCATCTCCCATAGGACTCGATGCGGTTTACAAAGGCCAAGGCCTCAACAAACAATACAACAATACAAACCTAGGCAAATTAAAAACAATTAAAAATAAATCTATGTCAGGTCCTTGACAGGATCCCTATAGTAAGGGACTGCCTGTCTAATTTCTCCCAATTCCTTCGTTTTCATTTTCTTTCTATATCCTCTAACCTCCTTCTACCTTCAGAAGAAGCTGGGGACTCGGTGATCACAGTGGGAATAATGAGGTGTATTTGATGCTTGTTGTTCTTTCGTTCAGTCGTTTCCAACTCTTCGTGACTTCATGGATCAGTCCACACCAGAGCTCCCTGTCGGTTGTCACCACCCCCAGCTCCTTCAAGGTCAATCCAGTCACTTCAAGGATACCATCCATCTATCTTGCCCTTGGTCGCCCCTCTTCCTTTTTCCTTCCATTTTCCCCAGCATCATTGTCTTCTCTAAGCTTTCTTTTCTTCTCATGATGTGGCCGAAGTACTTCATCTTGGCCTCTACTATTCTTCCTTCCAGTGTGCAGTCAGGCTTTATTTCTTGAAGCATGGACTGGTTGGATCTTCTCGCTGGCCAAGGCACTCACAGAACTTTCCTCCAGCACCACAGTTCAAAAGCATTTCTTCCTTCGCTCAGCCTTCCCTATGGTCCAGCTCTCACATCCGTAGGTGACTATGGGGAATACCATTACTTCAACTATGCGGATCTTTGTTGCCAGTGTGATGTCTCTACTCTTCGCTATTTTATCAAGATTGGTAATTGCTCTCCTCCCAAGAAGTAAGCGTCTCCTGATTCCCTGGATGCAGTCTGTGTCTGCGGTAATCTTTGTACCTAGAAATACAAAGTCTGTCAAAGCCTCTATGTTTTCTCCCTCTATTTCCCAGTTGTCAATCATCCTTGTTGCCATAATCTTGGTTTTTTTGATGTTTAACTGCAACCCAGCTTTTGCGCTTTCTTCTTTCACCTTGATTAAAAGGCTCCTCAGCTCCTCGCTTTCAGCCATCAAAGTGGTGTCATCTGCATATCTAAGGTTGTTAATGTTTCTTCTAGCAATTTTCATCCAAGCCTTGCATTCATCAAGCCCTGCACATCTCATGATGTGTTCTGCATACAAGTTGAATAGTTTGGGTGAGAGTATACAACCCTGCTGTATGCCTTTCCCAATCTTGAACCAGTCTGTTGTTCCATGGTCAGTTCTGACTGTTGCGACTTGGTCCTTGTACAGATTCCTCAGGAGAGAGACAAGGTGATTTGGTATGCCCATACCACCAAGAACTTGCCACAATTTGTTATGATCCACACAGTCAAAGGCTTTAGAATAGTCAATGAAACAGAAATAGATTTTTTTTCTGAAACTCCCTGCCTTTCTCCATTATCCAGCGGATATTGGCAATTTGGTCTCTCCTTCCTCTGCCTTTTCTGAACCCAGCTTGTACATCTGGCAACTCTCTCTCCATGTATTGCTGGAGTCTTCCTTGTAGGATCTTGAGCATTACCTTACTGGCATGAGAAATAAGGGCCACTGTACGGAAGTTTGAGCAGTATTTAGCATTTCCCTTTTTTGGTATGGGGATATAAGTTGATTTTTTCCAGTCTGGTGGCCATTCTTGTGCTTTCCATATTTGCTGGCATATGACATGCATCACCTTCACAGCATCATCTTTCAAGACTTTAAACAGTTCAACTGGGATCCCGTCATCTCCTGCTGCCTTGTTGTTAGCAATGCTTCTTCAGGCCCATTCAACCTCACTCCTCAGGATGTCTGGTTCTAATTCATTCACCACACCGTCAAAACTATCATCGATATTATTATCCTTCCTATAAAGACCTTCTGTATAGTCTTGCCACCTTCTCTTGATCTCTTCAGGTTCTGTTAGGTCCCTGCCATCTTTGTTTCTTATCATGCCATTTTTTGCCTGAAATTTACCTCGAATGTTTCTAATTTTCTGGAAGAGGTCTCTGGTCCTTCCTATTCTGTTGTTTTCTTCCACTTCCATGCATTGCTTGTTTAAAAATAGTTCTTTATCTCTTCTGGCTAACCTCTGGAATTGTGCATTTAATTGGGCATATCTCCCCTTATCACTGTTTCCTTTTGCTTTCCTCCTTTCTTGGGCTACTTCCAGCATCTCAGCAGACAACCATTTTGCCTTCTTGGTTTTCTTTTTCTTTGGGACGTGCTTTGTTGCTGCCTCCTGAACAATGTTGCGAACTTCTGTCCATAGTTCTTCTGGGGTCCTATTTACTAAATCTAGTGCTTTAAATCTGTTCTTCACTTCTACTGCATATTCACTAGGAATGTTAGTGAGATCTTATCTAACTGGTCTCTGTGTTTTCCCTGATGTTTTTAGTTTTATTCTAAATTGAGCAATAAGAAGTTCATGATCTGAACTACAATCAGCCCCAGGTTTTGTTTTCACCGACTGGATGGATGTCCGCCACCTTTGACTGCAAAGGATGTAGTCAATCTGATTTCGGTGCTGACCATCTGGTGAAGACCATGTATAAAGCCATCTTTTAGGTTGTTGGAAGAGGGTGTTTGTCATACACAGCGAGTTTTCCTAGCAAAATTCTATCAACCTGCGTCCCGCTTCATTTTGTTGTCCCAGACCATGCTTGCCTGTGATCCCAGTTGTCATTTGACTTCCCACCTTGGCATTCCAGTCTCTTGTAATGAAAATAATGTCTCTTTTTGGTGTATTATCCAGTAGGTGCTGCAGATCCTCATAGAACTGATCTGCTTCTGCTTCTTCAGCAGCTGTGGTTGGGGCGTATATTTGGATCACTGTAATGTTGAAAGGTTTTCCTTGCACTCGAATTGAGATAATTCTGTCATTTTTTTTGGGTTGTATCCAAGCACTGCTTTAGTGACTTTCTTATTAATGATGAAGGCTACTCCATTTCTTCAGTGTTCCTCTTGTCTGCAGTAGTAAATCTGGTGGTCATCTGATGTGAAGTGGCCCATTCTAGTCCATTTCAGTTCGCTGACCCCCATAATGTCTATCTTTAGTCTTGACATCTCACCAATAACAACATCCAGTTTGCCCTGGCTCATAGATCTTACATTCCAGGTTCCTATGGTGTGTTGATCTTTAGAGCACCGTCGGCCACTAGCCTTCTTTTCGGCTTCGAGCTAGCTGCATCATCACATCTGGGGCTAGTTGAACTTATCCTCTGCTCCTCCCTAGTAGCATTTTGGCCATCTTCCGACCTGGGAGTACCATCTTCCAATGGCATACCAACATCTCTCTGGTTGTACTGGTCCATTTAGTTTTCTTGGCAAGAATACTGGGGTGGTTTGCCATTGCCTTCCCCAGGGATCACGCTTGGTCTGACCTCTCTGTCATGACCGTCCCGTCTTGGGTGACCCTTCATGGTTTTGCTCATGACATCATTGAGGTGCTCAAGTTCCAGCGCCATGACAAGGCGCTGATCCTTTGCTAGAGGTATTTGATGCTACTTATCTAAAATACTTAGGAAAGGTATTTTAATTCAGTTGAAATGGCAGCCACTTCAACTATATTTTATTATCGAAGTCTTTATCGTTGCTAGCCCATCCTCTCAAGAAACATGCTACACATGTGATTCAACTTAAGAATACTTATTCAGAAACACAAGAGCAAAGGAAACACAAAGAAAGATACATAACTTTTGCACACAAATACAATGGATGCTGCCAGTAATAAATGTAAACCATTTTCAAGCCACTTCAAAAATTGGCTACTTGTAACTCCCTTTTTTCAGTTGACATGTTTTATATTTGCCTCCCTTTTATAGCTTTTGACCTCAATAATAACTTTTTTCCCTTTAAAACTCCCTTTTTAAAGTAACCAGGAAATGCTACTTTGGATACAGCCCATATCCGTCATGATGCCTCCATACACTGACCTAAATTCTGTTGTTAGCTTTAATGAGAGAAAGACTATCTATGGGATATTGACTCACAAGGAAATGATTAAATCAGTCTACTCCAGACAAGACAAACAAATAGGATTCATTCTATTGTATTTAACAGTACGGGGCTGTAAGTATGCCCCCGGTGGCGCAATGAGTTAAATCCTTGTGCTGGCAGAACTGCTGATCTAAAGGTTGGGGTTTGAATCCGGGGAGTGGGGTGAGCTCCTGTCTGTCAACCCTCGCTTCTCATTTGGGGACATGAGAGAAGCCTCCCACAGGATGGTAAAACATCTGGGTGTCCCCTGTGCAACATCCTTGCAGATGGCCAATTCTCTCACACCAGAAGCAACTTGTAGTTTCTCAAGTCACTCCTGACATGAAAAAAGCTGTAAGTATATACGAGGGTTGAATGAAAAGTTATGCCTCCACCTTCGTAACTTCTCAACAGATGGCAGTATTGGTATGCGGTAGGTACTGGCTTGTTCAGTAGACTCTCCTCTACAGTTCCATTTTGACGTGAAGCCTTAGCATTGAATGGTTGTTTTGATAAAGTGTAAAGTATAGAACCCTATGCAGACGGTCAGTCAATGCAACTTAAACAACGTTCAGTCATTGAATTCTTGACAGCAGAAGGTGTCATCCCAAAGGAGATCCATCAGAGAATGCAAGCTGTTTATTATGATTGTGTTGATGTGAGTACTGTGCATCGTTGGGCGAGCAAGTTAAAAGATGTTGAGGTGGGAACATCTGACTTGCATGACAATCAAAGAGTTGGACGCCCTGTGACAGCAACCACCGAGTTTCACAAACAAAAGGTTGACAGATTGATTCAGGACAATCGTCATATCACTCAGAGAAATTTCAAACATAATCGGCATTTCACAAGAATGTGAAATGCTAATATGAGTTAGGATTCAGCATCTGCTTACACTGGAACTTTGATGTGTTAATTGTAGATAGACCACCTTATTTGCAGGTTCTACTGTGATTTAGGAATTTTACAATTATATTATATGGGGTTTATCTGTGTATTTGTTTTTTAGATTTCTGTTGCTGTTTTATATGCTGTGTATTGTCTGTTTTATACACGGCACTTCGAAGTGCTTCTGTGAGTGACCCAGAATCCCTCGGGGAGATGGTGGTGAGGTATAAATAAAGTTTATTATTATTTATTATTAGGGTACTAACATTACTTTTTCAAATGCTTTTTCAAATGAATAAACTTTGGGATCCTAAAGGTTATGCACCTCCTCTGTTTAATGTCCATGCTCCTTTATCCCATAGAATACATGTTCCCACACTTCATAATGAACAGAGGATAAAATTTGCTAAAGAGCCTTTGAGGTGAGACTACTCACAGACTAAAAAATCTACTCAAAATGACAGTTCTCTTCAAAGTAAGAAAACTCTTCATAAACCAAAGGCAAAGTAAAGATAAACAGGTTTATTTTTTACTCTTTGTTTGGTTCCAATGAAAGGTTACTGGATGGAGATAAGCTATCATGGCATGAGACCTAAGGTTATGTAGGTGTCAGCAGTAAGAGACAGTTACAGTATGTGCCTCTAACAGGCACTGTTTTCCTTTGTAGGCGGATGGCATTCCCATCACCTAGAGCTTCACAGGACCTAAGGTCAGTGCCTCAGCCTTTTGTAGTCTGACTTGTTAGCAAAATCATGGAGGCCTTCTGTTGCAGAAGTCTGCTGCGCCTTGCCTCATGATGCTCAAAGATGCATCCCAAGTCATTTCTCTGTGTTTTATTTTTCCTGGCAGTTCAGCACATTAACACTATAAAGGAGGCAGAGCTGTAGGGCTCCATCTGAGAAAGAAAGCTATTTCAAAGTAGAAATAGAAGCAACCGAACACTGCTTTTGTGACTCTAACAATCCCTCCCTTCCACTTCAGGCTCACCCTGTTGTGAGTATGAGTGCGGCTGATCATGCCAGGTGGATTCATATCAGCAGTGCTGGAAACAGCATCTGAATAGCCTTCCAACCTTCAGTTTGGCTATAAAGGCACACAATGCATTTTCCCTTCCAAAGCTAAACAAAAACCACAGCAACTAAAAAAAAAAAAAGAAGCAAAAACCACCATCTTGGCAAATGAAAACAGTTTGTCCACAATCTTCCCCATATCTTACTTTTCTTTTTCTTTTTTTGCTGTTCCTAAAACCTCTGAAATAAACATGTCATCTTTACAAGATTTGAAAGCTAGGCATTCAAATTTTGAATTGTTTTCATGCACTCATAAGACTCACCTAGATGGGTTTTTCTTTTGAGCAAAGAAAGTTGGAATGCAGCAGAAATGAATAAGCTTAGATTCCAGAAATTGTCCATCTTTTCAAAACAGCCCCCCCCCGCCCACTTTTACAGAGACAATAAGCTTTAATCAGTTTAATTGGTAGATCAATCAATTAAAGCATTAATTGATTGGGCAGGTTGGGGCAACCTCACTGGCGAGGGCAAATTTTAATTGGATGAATGAACGTTAAGAGCATGCTTGCCTATTTTTAAAACTAATTTGCTTCTTGTGTGTGAGAGAGATTAAGAATGAAACCAAATATTAAAGTTCAAAAGTATTTGTTTATTAAATTGTACAGCTTATTTCACAGTCACAAAATAATTTAGTGGTTAAGAGGCAGACTATTAATCAAGTAGAGTGAATAAATGGATAGACTTTGGCTAGTAACTTTAGATATATAACTAATAAACAAATAAACATCTTGTAATAAATCTTTGTAAGGTAACCTTTTAAAATACAAATGTTGTCTGTCTCCTTTTTGATACAACACTAGTCTATGCTATAAATAATATCTATTTCAAGTGTTCCCATCATCCAAGAGTCTCACTGGATGGGGCAATTTTAGTGTCTTAAGATGCTTTCACCCTGTTTTTGGGACAGAGTCCCACACAAGCCATCACATGAGACTTCCAGAGAAAGCCCTGCCTCCAACCAAGTTGGTAGCACCCGTGGATGCTTCTCTTCCAGTACGGTAGGCTGCCCAGGGCCTTCTGTTGAGGGCGACACAGTCCCACATGTGTCGTCTAGCAGTGAAGCCAAGCTAAATGGGACACTTCACCTGGACTTTGTGATAAGGTTGCAAGATAAATCTGTAAATGGCAGCATTTTGCATTCTCTAAAAAGTTGTAGTTGGAAACTCTGAAGTGAGTAGGTAAGATGAGGCTCAGCATTCTGAGGCACCCCTTTCAAGTTCACATTAAAACCAAGACTGGATTTACCACCTTACTGATGTAGAAGATAGTGGTTGCTAGGTGAAAGGAAGATGCAATGAGTTTGAAGATATGAGACACAGTTTTGTTAAACAGGTTTCCTTCAGAGAGTTACGTCCTGGTCCATTAGTTCCCTTCTGTTAAAGGTTCCCCTGTTATAGCTACATTCAATGTTTTCATATCCACGAAATATATTCAGAAGTAGCTGTGTTGGACCTGCAGCAAATTACAAAAAAAATAATCTAAGATGCACAGAGCAGCAATTCCTTTATTGGGCCAATTAAGAAGCACAAAATACACAATGAATGCTTTCAAAGCTTCACCAGTTTCTTCTTCAGGCAAAGATGCTAAAAATGACATCGCTCTTTTGTGGATTTTGGATTTTGCCTTGAAATAAACATGATGATAAGAGTGGGAATCCAATTAAAAGACATACTTTATTATGTAACTAATAGCTACACGGAAAAGACAGCAGCTCTCAGACCCCAGCTATATTATCTAATGCAGTTCCAAGCTGGCTTCAAACTGTGGTGGCCAGAAAATAAACTCCAACACAAGTGCACAAAAGAAGGCACTTAACATGCACCTGTACTCTGCAGTTTGAGCAATCACCATCTGGGCCTCAAATTGATTCCAGGATTTCCTGTGTAATCATCTGCACAGCAAAACTTCTTTCTTCAATACCAGTTTGAAACTTCATTAAAGGGTCAATGTAGATGTGTCTATGGACTGACTGATGAAATAGCTTAACCTGTTTACTGCCTGGCTTGCAAAAAAAAACAAAAAAAAAACAAGCAAAATGAAGCAAAAGAAAATCTCTTGCCCAAGGCAATTTCCAAAGGAAAACAATAGGCATCTTTGGAAAGAATGCTGCATTTCAGGACCCTGGGATGGAGGAAATATCTCTGACTTCACAATTTTGAATTAAAAATATATGCATGAATACAATAAATAGTTTGGCCCAAAATGTCCTGAACAGCATTGTGTTTCAATTCTACTCATCAAACCAAAATTATGCCACAACTTTCCAATCTCTTGAAGAAGGGGACTGTAGTCCATGGAACCTTAGGCCCATCAAACTTTCCAAGTCTTCAACATTCTGCTGTTTTGCGGCCTATCTCTGAGTTACTACCAGTTTGTTGGCTGGCCAATTCCTGAACATGCTGATGTCATAAATCCAAGTGTTTTCTTCACCAGCAGAAGACAGTGTCCCTTGTGGAGGCTTTGTCTTTGTGTAATAGAATAGATACATTAAGGTGCACATTCAAAATCACTTAGTATAGAGTATCTACTAGGCCTGGGTAACAACGGAAAAATTTGTTTCTAAAATCGATTCTTTTTTGGGGTTTTTTGCGTTTCGATATTTAAAAGAATTCCGAATTTTTTTAAAAAAAAAGTTCGATATTTACAAAATTTCTTTTATATTCATCTTTTCCTATTACCACCGAATTATACCTCCAAATTCTTTGTCTTATCTCATTGCTCAATCCCACAGTTGCAATCAGGGGACTATGGTCCGACAAAAATATTGGTTTCCTTTCTACCTTCTTTATTTGAGCTTTACTTGCTTTGTTTATTAGAATATAATCTATACAGCTAAATTTATTATGTCTTGCTGAGTAATAAGTATCTCTAATACTCTGATTTGCATGTGCATCCACCATATTAAGCTTATTTACATTTACTGCTTTGTTAATTTTAGTAGTTAAGTCCAAATTGAAATCACCTGCCCAAATCAATGTCCCTTCCGCATAATTATCCAGCTTCTTTTTTGTATTCAGTATATACTGTTTTGTGTTTCTGTTAGGTGCATACATCACAGCTAATGTTATTTTAACCTGATTTATCTTCCCTTTCACGAATACAGTTCTGCCTTCCCTATCTTTTTGAACATCAAGCACCTCAAATGGAACATTTTCATTAATAAGAATCGCTACCCCTCGTGAGTTCCCTGTCCCCCTAGATTCAAAAATTCTATTCCATGTTTTATCCTTAATCAATTTATCCCTCCCCCTCTTTTTATGAGTTTCCGATAACATCATCACATTTATTTTACAGTCCCTTGCCAATTTCAACAATCTATGAATCTTGAGATCTGCATTTCCATTCAAATTTAGTGCAAGAATAGAAATATCACACATTTGTTTTGTTTGATTTCATTTTTGTATCTCCCCCTTGTCTCTTCAGCTTCCTTTCTTCTCCTCTCACCCTTTTTGCCCCCCTCCCTGGATCCCCAATGTGCCCCTTCCCCTCTGAGTCCAGTGCTTCCCCTTCTCTCATCAGAGAAGGATCTGAAAGAGTTATATTCTCTTCCCTTCCCAGAGTCCTTTTGGTGGCTGCGTTGCCCTTCTCCAGTTCCCCCTCCTGCAAAAAAAAAGATGTTTTTTTTTTTAAACCCAGTTTGTCAAAAGTTTTTTTTTTATGCTTGCATCTTGGATCTTGTCTCCATTCTTCTTGATTCCTCTTTCAGCTTTTGCTTTTTCAGTTCTCTCAACTGTTTTTCTAAAGTTCGTATTTGATCCAAGTCCATTTGCTTCAAATTTCTTAAATCTATAGTCTCTTGTAAATCTTGTCCCTGCTCTCCTTCCCTGTTCATCGAGTCTCCAATAACAAATAAACTCTCAGTCCGCTCGCCTCTGTCTGCAGCTTCCAGCTCTGTTGATGTTATCAGTCCAGCTGGCTGTAGAGTGTCCTTGGCCTTTTTCCTCCCCTTCTTTCTTTTGAGCTTCAGGAGGAGATAAAAGAATATTACAGAATAAATGATACTGGAGAATTATCTAAAGATGTGGTATGGGACTCATTTAAAAGTGTATTACGAGGACAATGTATTAGTATTGAGTCCCATATAAGGAAAAGTTGGAGAGAGAAAAGAGAAAAATGTATAAAAGAAATCGAATTAATACAGGAACAACTGAGAATAACAAGGAGAAAAAATATAAATAGTATTCTAAAGCAGAAAAAGAAAGAATTGGAATTAATGGATGAGGTGCAATGGAATAAAATGAGACAGTGTGTGAGACAACGAATCAATGGATGGGGTACAAAATCAATGAAACAAATGGTGAGATATCAGTTTAGCAAACCAAGATTATAAGATATTTATGAAAATTATAGCCAATAGATTGGAAGTTATTCTACCAAAGATTATAGGAGAAGACCAATATGGGTTCGTTAAAGGGCGGGGAATCAATGAGCCAATAAGGAATGTTGTCAACGCGATTTGCCATTCGACAAAAATGAAAAGAAAACTGTCAATTCTAAAGTTAGATGTGTACAAAGCTTTCGATAAAGTAAACCATGTATATTTGTACAGATTATGTAAAGAACTAAATTTGGGAAATAACTTTTGTGAAATGATCAAAAATGTATATAGGGAAAATACAGCTTGTATTAGAGTGAATGGACAAAGAACGGAAAACATTCAAATTGAAAATGGGACCAAACAGGGGTGTCCGTTATCTCCAATGTTATTTGCTCTGGCAATAGAACCCCTAGCACATAGAATAAGGACGGATGAAACATGGGAAGGGTATAAGATTGGGAGGAAGGAGGAATTGAGATTGAACCTGTATGCGGACGATGCAATAATTTTGACACAGAGACCAAGGGAAATGATTAAATCAATTCAATTAACTTTGAGGGAGTTTAAAAAAGAATCAGGGCTATCAGTTAATATGGAGAAATCAGAGATATTATTTATCAATACACCCCCAAGGGAACAATTGGAGATAAGGAAGGAATCAGGGTTAAAATTGGGTATTAAAAAGATTAAGTATTTGGGAATCTGGATATATAAGACACTTGATAAAATAATAGATGGAAATTACAGAATGGCATGGAAGAGAATGTTAAAACAATTGAGTAGGTGGAAGAATAAAAATTTGAGACAGATGTCTAGGATAAGGGCATTGAAAATATTGATAATTCCAAAAATTATATATCTATTTCAGGCTCTCCCAGGAATCCCTCCCTTGGCAAAATTAAAGGAATGGGATAGGAAACTAAATTATTGGGTTGAAGGGGGGAAAAGACCAAGAGTAAGGAAAAAATTGAGAATTGCAAAAGAAATGAAAGGGGGATGGGGCTGCCCATGCCTAGAGCTATATAGCGATGCCTTCCAAATTGAAAGAGCAATAGAATTACAAGTGACAAATAAAAAATGGGTGAGATTTGAAAAGGAAATGAATGGAGTTAATTGTGAAGAAATAATTTTTAGAAAATGGGATAAGAGAAATATAGATAAATTAACAGGACCAATGAAAGGAACAATGCAAGTGTGGAAGAAATGGCAAGGGAGAATAAGTAGTTTAAAATCCAAAATGTCAACAGTATGGATAATTAACAAGGATAAGGAATCAAATATGAATAGAAATATCCAGATATTGAAGGAAAAAGGAATAGAGAGAGTAGAACAATTATATGACAGAGAGGGAAAGGTAAGGGAGAATAAAATTAAACAATGGCTTGGGCAAGAAAACTGGTTACAGATAAGAGCAATTTGTGCATATTGCAAAACAAAAGAAAATATCAATATGGTTAAGAGAGAAGATACCACCTTTGAAAAGATAATAAGAGAAAAAGGGGAAGGAAAGAAGGCACAGGCCAGCAAAATATATACAATGCTAATAGAGGCCGATGGATGTACAATACAGGACTTGAAAACTATGTGGGAAACAGAGTTACAAATCTCGGAACAAGAAATGAGAAATGTGGTAGAGATAATAGGGATGGAAAGGAATACTAAAGTACGAGAAACGAGGAGGAAAATATTGCACAAATGGTATCGCACACCCTGCCAATTAGCATACTACTATAAAGAGGGGAGTAGTCAGTGCTGGCATGGATGCCACCAGAAAGGGCACTTTATGCACATGATGTGGGAATGTGAATATGTACAAGACTTTTGGCAGACTATACAAAATGTGGCAAATCAAATATTAGGAAATGAGTGGGTCATAACAAAGGAATTAGCGGTATTAGGGAAAAGAGAGGAAATGGGAAATAAAAGGGAAATAAAAGAAGCAATAATTGAATGTGCACAAGCAGTAATAGTATTAGGGTGGAAAGATAAATCAAAATGGACAATAAATAAATGGTACCATTATATGGTGGAGCAAATGGAATTCGAAATTATGAATGTGAAATTAAATGATTTAAAAATCAATGAAAATCGAATGAGAGAAATGGAAGATAGATGGACAAGGGTAATGAACTATATTATGAATCATTCTGGAGATCAGGTCATAAGAAATAAGATACAAATGCTATATAGCATACAGGATGGAAATGTATAAAGATAAAGAAATAATGATTGTCTCAAAAAGAAATGAATATGTGAAAGATAATAATCCTCATGTTGGTGGTGGGAATTGTAAATGTTTTGTGTGTGCAAGGTATGTATTTTCTGTATTGTAAAAATAAAAAGTTATAAAAAAAAAAAAGATATTTACAAAATTTCGTAAATGGTAAAAAAATTACAAAACAATAACGAAACAATAATGAAACAATAACGAATCGATTCGTTAATGGCGGACGCGACCGCGCAATACGCTAAAAAACCTCCAAATGGGACAGGGGGAACTTCTGAAGCTTCCCTCTCCTCTGTTGTTGACTGTTGGTGTGATATTATAATTTTTTTTCACTAATTAAACAAAAAACAACTATAAAACTTGCCCCAGACATGCGGAAATAATAACGAAACGACCTCAAACCAATAACCATTTACACACATCCATGGCTACAATTCACAACAGTGGATATGCAGAGCACCTGGTAATATATACTCTAACCGCAATCAATTGTTTGCATTATAAAGGAGTTATATATGATCAGAATAGTACAAGCAGAATAGTACAAGCTGTATCTTAAACATCATAAAGCAGGGAAATGCTATATGAAACCAGATTTTAGGTGCAATACAACATCCCCTCAGCATAGCCTAAATATTCATAGAATCATAGAATAACAGAGTTGGAAGAGACCACATGGGCCATGTGGTGCAACCCCCTGCCATGCAAGAAAAGCACAATCAAAGCACCTCCTACAGATGTGCACCCAGAGATTTGCTGTACCAGCATTACATAATCCCCATGCCAAATAACAACATTTTTCATTATATGACAGAGGGCGGATTTGCAATGTGCAATATACAAAGTACACCCACAGTGCTCAGTGCACAACTGCAATGTACAATTTTGCTGTGTTTGCTATTCCACTTCTGCTGCTGTCGGCAGAACATTTCTTTTGCACTATGGTGAACAATTCACCCCACATGCAAAATGTGATGTATGCATAGAATCATAGAATCATAGAATCAAAGAGTTGGAAGAGACCTCATGGGCAATCCAGTCCAACCCCCTGCCAAGAAGCAAGAATATTGCATTCAAATCACCCCTGCTAGATGGCCATCCAGCCTCTGTTTAAAAGCTTCCAAAGAAGGAGCCTCCACCACACTCCAGGGCAGAGAGTTCCACTGCTGTTCCACATGTGTATTATTTAGTTAGCTGGGTGCTAATTTTTGTGTGAATCCTTCTCCAGAGCTCAAATCACAAAGGTTTGCTAGTCTTACAATTCCTTTATGTAGGGCATTTATATAGGGCATTAAGTAGTATATGATTTTACAAGACCTATTGGCAGTTATGCATCCATAAGTGCCCCAACAGAATTAGTTGAATATTTTTGCTTAGTGTGGAAAAGCTGTATTCATTTGAAAGGCATGAAAACAGAGTTGCAGATGTCCATTGCATATCTTGTGTTGTGCATTTGATTGCATATCCCTGTGCACACTAAGAAAGTGAAGTTGCACAATAGTTGCATTATTCTTTAAACATAAAAAATATACTTTGTCTCCTGGGTGAAGGATGTTGGCCAAAAACAATGGTTAATTATTGCAGTTATCGATTTATAAAGCATACTTACAAATCTATAGCCAGTGCATATTTAATAAAACTACATAATCTTGCTACAAGGATATGTAAATGGCATCCCAGCCCACCTTAAGAGTCAAGAGATCCATTCTGCTTTTTATCGTGGTGCAAGGAAGAGAATGTATCCACTCCTTCCCTCCCCTGAGTTAGTTGTGACAGTGGGAAGCAGGGCCTCTGGCACCAGGTCTTGTCACAGTCTTGCTCACTGAAATAAAAAAGAGTGAAAACGTCCTCATCTCTGTGCCCTGATTTGAAATAAAACAAAACTTCCTGCACTATTCAGTTTCTAGTCCTTAAGTCATGAGTAGGAAGTCCAAGAGACATTCCTTACTGGATAGACGCATGTATAAGTCTAGAAATTTTAATCAAAAAGTCTAGCTCCAAGACAGGTTGACTTATGCACGAGTGAGTGTAAGTACTGTATCTTAACACTTATAAAAAAGGAAACATTTCCTATTCTGAACAGAATGGTTAATGGGAGTTTTGTTTGTCCTAGGGGAGCCTGAAAGAAGTACTGAACCCACTGCTCTCTCTGCTGTGGTACTGCTTCTGGCCTTTATGAATGCCTGGGTTAAAAAGGGTAGTGATGACAATTACTGGTGGCTAGCCCCTTGAGGCAGCTCTCCCCTCTTCATGGACTGACCCTCAACTTATCCATGGCTCAAGCCTCATACCAAAATTCATAATTTTGGTCCCCAAACCTGCTCTCAATTTATACATTAGGTAGACTTATACATGCTTATGTACAGTAGTTGCACAGATGCAATGAAGTCGCTGATGTTCAGTATCAGTAATCAACAATAGCAATTATATCCGTTGCATTTTTCCAAACTGTCAACGGATGTGCTCCAGTGCAAAAGCTCACCGTGAGAATTGCCAAGCCGAGCCTTCATCCTTATCTAAATCCAACTGGAAGTGCAGCTGTACTTAACAGGACACAGATGATAATGGCTATGGTTTTTCACACCACCTCTCTTGTGTGCTTCAGTATGACCTTGTCAAAGTTAAAAGCTCATAAAATTCCTATTTACTTTTTTATGGCATTATGCTTCTGCATAACAGTGCTTAAAACAAAAACATGGTATAATTATACTGTCGATCAAACAGCTAAGGAAGGCATTTTCCACAAGCTTTGCACCTAGCAAACTGTAAATAATTAATAAAACTAGGAGCCATGACTAAGTGGAGGCATTTGGGGGCTAGTTAAGCATTTGTCATTGCTCTGGTTGAAGCAAGTCCAACATACAAAGCACCGACTGTTTACTTTTATCCTCTGAGTGTGTAAAAATGGTTATTTGTTCTCATCATATTGCCATGCATGTGCCTAATAAAAACCTCAAGCTGTCAACAGTACCCTGAACAGGTGTACAGTGAATGTACTCATTGTTTAATTCATCTGAGTTTCCAGCCCATTTAGCTTCCTCTAACTAACAACAAAAATATTTTCTTCATTACTTTCAATTAATGTAAATGTCAAATGTAGTGAATATATTACCATGTGGATAATACACTGTGCTGATTGATTTGTGGGATGTGTTGCCTTAAAGTGACTTTTTCCTGAATATAATCCAAGTTCATGTTCTTATCTGTCACCACTGTAATGGTAATGAGAAACTTATTTCTATCAGAAATTTTAACCCTCCCCCAAATTTCAAATTGATTCATTCCATCAGTGAGTTCTAATGTTTTTGCTACAGCTTATCTGAGAGGCTGGATTTAAATAGTGGGCAATTCTGATTGACATATTGTTTAGGAAAAATAATGTTATGTACATTAGAGATATGCAAATTCCAGATTTTGGTCCTTTTTTTTGACAATTTGAAGATATGAACCACCAAAATACAAAATGGGAAGGGCCCCTCCAAAGCATTTACCAATCAAAACGCAAACCTCTGAATCTTTTGGATAAATTCAGAAAATATTTGTGGATTCAGACCTTTTAAAAATGTAACATATTACTCCATCACCCTGGGGTGGGAAGGGGCAGGGTGAAGTAGGGTTGGTTGATGTGATTGACAAGGGAGGCTGCACACTGCTTTTTCCCTTTGTTGACCAATCAGAATAAGGAAGCTGATCACATGGCTTTCTGCAAAGCTGGTCTATATACAGTATAACCACTCACAACTCCTCCATTTGGTTTCTGCCTGTTTCTATTTCTTAAAACTTATAGGAGCACTACTCTATGTAGTAGCTTAGCTTTTTTTTTAGAATTATTTTTCTTTGTATCTCTTCATTGACATCCAGTCCATCTATCTTCTTCTGTTGAAAGTATCAGATTTTATTTTCCAAATTCCACTAGGAAGTGGGTAGGTGGGTATGAGTGGGTGGGGAGGTGTGAGTTTTAAAGAGCATTTAAAGTGTTTTTATTTTATTTTAATCTGTTAAAAAGAGGGAATGACTAGATTTTTCTCAAACTTTACAGGAATGATGTCCTACTAATGTTTTGTCACTGTGTAGAAATTCAAGGTGATACCTGTTTGTTTTTTTACTTGTAAAAATGTTTAGAATTTTCCTAAAAAACAGGAGATGGCTGAAATGTTTTGAAACTTGGCAGGCTCATATTATGGAGCCCCCGGTGGCACAGTGGGTTAAACCCCTGTGTCAGCAGAACTGAAGACCGACAGGTCGCAGGTTCGAATCCGGGGAGAAGCGGATGAGCTCCCTCTATAAACTCTAGCTCCTCCTGTGGGGACATGAGAGAAGCCTCCCACAAGGATGATAAAACATCAAAATCATCTGGGCGTCCCCTGGGCAATGTCCTTGCAGATGACCAATTCTCTCACACCAGAAGTGACTTGCAGATGTCGCTCCTGACACGACAAAAAAAAGGTTCATAGTCATAAATGTGGCTTACAAGTATGGCAAATTTCACCTGATAGCAATACAAATGACAGAGAAACAACCTTTCCAAGTTTTCCCATTGGTGCTAATGGACCGAATCTTAACAAAACTATAACAAAACTCCAGATTTTGAATTACAAATTGAAATCCCCCCTTCTAAATATCTTTGAATCTTCCCAAAATGAAACTGAGGGGGATCCAAATTTTGAAACAAAATCTAAACAGATTTCTGCCATTTTGCACACCCCTAATATACATCATTCTTTAACCAGTATCTATAAAGTATGCTTTAGTAGTATACTCATGCAAAGTTTTGTTTTATTTATTTATTCCCTGGGCTTACTATTGAGGGTGATGTCATAACTGGATATCACTTCTACAATGAAATCCATGTGTACATCACATAAATGTCTGCTATATCACTACAGCTACATGTTAGCACATTTATTGTTCAATAAAACAACTAGATGCATAGCTGCTCTTCATGATTGCCAAGAGGTTACAATAAATCTAATAACATATCTGTCAAAACCTATGACAGATATGTCAATATAGGTATATCTACATCTTTGTCTACTTTCAGGGATGACAGATTTTCAAGTTGGCAAGATTCACCCTCCCCCCCCCTTTTTTTTGGGCTCAACTGAAATCTTTTGCCTATAAATGCAAAGATTTGAATTGAACCTAAATCCTCATGGGTAATTGGGTACTATTTAGATATTCTAAATGTAAACATACAAAAGCTGGCATCCTCCTAGTGGCATACACAGGGATAAAATCCTCCTAGACATTCTTTTTTTCATCATTGTAGAACTTGGTATTCCCTTCCTCTCTCTGCAGTGAGCAAAGCCCATCCCTGGATCTGCCACAGAACCACTGAAGCCCTAAAACTATGAGCAGATATGACTGGGGGAGAAAAGGAGGGATAGCTAAATATGGAATCATTACATGAAGTTTTGAGACCTCCAGAGGAACCCAGTGCCGGATGTAATTGCTTTGCGGCTGGCTATAGAGACATTAGCTAGGCAATTCTGTGATCTTTTCCACTCTTCTCCAGGCACAAGTGGCTGTTGGTGGGGGGGGGGGGGGGGGGGAGGTGGTGGTAATTCTTCAGCATAGCATTGTTCCACCTGCAAAACTACTAGACTATGCTGAGACATGCAGGATAGCAGCCAAGGATTGGGCAGTACTCCACACCCACCACTTTCCCGTGTTACCATCTTCCCAAACATAGCAACATCTGAAGCAAGTGAAAGTTCTGAATACTGGCAATCCACAATAAATCCTAGGAACTAAGGGTGAAGTCTCACACAAAAAGCCACAAATAAATGAGACTCTCTATTAAAGACTGTCTTCTCCATATGGGGAAGACATATGGAGTACAGAAAGGAGTACAGAAAAGGGCCTCCTCACGTGTTTACTTAAGCTATTCAGAATGTCTGAAACATAGAGTTCTATAAAGATTTTATTTTTTATAAAATTCGGATAAGTGGACCTAAAAATCTATCCCTATGTATAAAGGGGAAGATTTTGGTTGTGGATTTTGATACACACATGAATCTCACAGAAGTGAGATTTTTGTAGGGCAAAATTAGATCTTCTTTAAATGAACAGCAGCATGTATGTGGGTGGGTGGTTGGAATCAGAAATGTTATGCATTTTAGATTTTTTTTTTTAAAAAAAAGGAATATCTATATTTACATATATGTACGTATTGAGATATCTTGGAGATGGGACCCAATTCCCAAGTCTAAACATGGAATTCATTTACGTTTCAGATACACTTTAAACAAATAATGGCCTGAAGGTAATTTTATACTCAATATTTTAAAATAATTCTGTGTATTAAATTAAATTTTCATCCCCTGAACCACCAGAGAACAAAGGAGTCCCTACCTCAGTCACCTTTTTGAACAGTTTTGGATTTTGGAGCATTTTGAAATACTGAAGAAGGTATGTTCGACCTGTGCAAATATGAAACTTATGCCTTAGTAAATTCATTTTGTTGTGGTCTCTGTGGGGTTTTTTTTAAAAAAAATCTTACTTTTGACACTACAATTTTTACTCTGTGATTGACAAGAAATAGAAGAAGATGCTTGAAGCAAAATTTAAAGCAAATAAGCAAGAGAAATAAAGGCAGCCCTGATTTGATTGGTCAAGTTTATCTTTATGGCATCATAAACAAGTCAAGAAATGAACTAGTGATCCAGCAAGGGATTGATGAGCAGGCAAGGCTTAGCCATGGGAGAAACAGGGGGAGGATTTGCAAAGGGAATTACAAATGGAAAAATCTATTAGTTAAGAGGGCATGCTTGAAGTTATTCTATTTTCCCTAGCAGAGGTCAGAACAAGCTGCTTTGAACAGAAAAGCCTTAATGCTTCATGAGCACACAGAAAAGCTAATCCAGAGCTGTTTAAAAATGCCAGGTTCATAACACTGTACAGGGAAATATTATGCAGTTGATGGTTTTGTAGAATAAAATAAAAGAGAAAATATAATATTTGGAAGTTTGGTAAAAATTCTCCCCCCCCCCCCCCCCACTTTTAAAAAGTAAAATACTGATAAAATGTCAAACTAAGTCCCCAAACGTGCAAAGGGTAATAGTGAACAACTTGAAGATGGTTACAACAAACAACAAAGCTATTTCAAAGTTATTCATAATCTTTTTGAAAATTCAGAGTGTGGGCAATTGCAATACACTGTGGCTGAAGTTAAGCTTCAAGAAAGCAAAGGGGCAAACATCTGTTCATGCAAATCAAAGTTATGTAGGCTTACATCAGTTGAGACTTTGGCTCTTCCCAGTCACAAGATTATTCATATACCAGCTGATTCTTTTTTTAAAAGCATAGAAAGTCTTGAAGAAAAATAGCATGGAATAAAGTCAAAGTCCCACAGACAATGTCACACTTTTTCAGGGATGATTCACTTGAATGCTTTCATTTTGTTCTTGCTCAGCTGTAGATTTCAAACATGCATAACTCATATCATCTTTCACTATATCAGGCAAAAGAACTCTGGCCACTTCTGTAGCAGGGACTGACAGAGCACACACAGCCATGTAAGCCCAATGCCCTGCTAGCCTCGCCTGTCACCAGAACCTGAGGTTCTCTTCCCAAATGCAAGATAGCACTTGACAGAAAAGCAAAAATGCCACAATTTCATGGTTGTTTTGATTCCCGGTTTTTATGTCTTATCTCTTTTATCTATCCTGTTCCATGTCACTCTCTTGGCAGCTCTGCTTGAGGTCATGTGAGAACTACAGAAATCACAGCTCACATACGGCCCTAAGAAATAAGAAAAAAGTATTAGAAAAACTGTTTTAAACTCTGTTTCTGCCACAGTGTGTGAAAGAGGGAGTGTGTACAGAATAGTTTTTAATATTCATAAAAGCACCTACACACAGTGGACATTAAAAAATATTCACTAATACTTTGTAATTTGCTCTTTTTGGATACACCTGCATACTCTATAGTGTAATAAAGAATAAACTTTCTTCCAATGAAGTCATGGATATGTGTGCTTGTTGTTCTGTGAGGAGACTAGGACATGGAACAATGTCTTCAAAGTACAAGAAAGGAGATTCCATCTGAACATTAGGAAGAACTTCCTGACTGTGAGAGCCGTTCAACAGTGGAACTCTCTGCCCTGGAGTGTGGTGGAGGCTCCTTCTTTGGAAGATTTTAAACAAAGGCTGGATGGCCATCTGTCAGGGGTGCTTTGAATGCAATATTCCTGCTTCTTGGCAGGGGGTTGGACTGAATGGCCCATGAGGTATCTTCCAATTCTATGGTTCTATGATTCTTTGATTCTAATGTTATTATGTTTTCATGACAGATCCTTGAGAAATTTGAAGTTTCACGATTTCCTATCATGCTAGATCAATGTGAACATAAATTATTCAAATAATATTTTGGCCCACAAGACAAGCAACCCATCCGAACATTCTCCCCTGTCTGGCAAAGGAGGTATGAAACCTTTTCCCTGTGCCACAATCACAGCTGACAGTTCAACCAGGAACTGCATTGAACCATTTTTGTAAACAGAAAGGGAAATGTTTCATAGATCTCCATCCCACAAATCTAGTCTTGGACCTGAGATGTTGAAATGGGGTAAAAATGCTGGCAGAAAATAAATGCCAGTGTTCATTGTGTAGCTAATCAACTAGATGGTATAATCACCCAACAGCTTGTGGTAAGGAGCACTTGCTATGAACTTGTACAAAAACAAGATGTGTCCAAATTAAGTCTATACTGATTTGCTAAGGCAAACTAATAAAATTGTGACTTTTAAAAACAACAACCAAGTGTGGTATATTTTGAGACTTTTGTTTGTTTAGGTTGCAATTCCTTTTTCATTTTCAACTTCAAAGCTATTTACAATTATAGAAAGCAGAACCCTAAAAGGGGAGGGGGGAGCAAAAGCATTTAAAAGCAATATAAAAATAGCATTTGTTATTCCTTTCTTGTATAAGCAGAGCATGCAAAGGTGCGTGTGTTTGATATATACCTACATATCAATGTTTCAACTTAACATCATCTCTTCAGAATGGCTTTTGAAAATATCCTCAATAAATACTACAAAAATAATATCAATCCTGTCTCCAAAACTCTCTTCCTCAGCAAGTGTTTCTTTTCTTCTCTTAAGAGAACATTATCTCTCACGCAGATGGTTAGAGTGATGTATTGTGGGCAATCAACTGTACTTGGCTCTTTTCCTGGGCTCTTTGCTTAGAAAGTGAAGTATTTAACCCCAAGTGTGTTATTTAGCATTGTTCCAGACACCTTTTTAATCAACTGCAGTAGGCTTTACAATTGTGGGGCCCACTTTAAGGTCCCCAAACAGAAATGTGTTTTCTTTTTGTTGGTATTTTAAATGTTTATAAAGACAGCCTGCCAGGAGCTCAGGATCTTCATTCATAGATGACTTGAAGCAATCTTGTCTATTGCTTGAATGACTATAAGGTACCTGGAAACTGTATCACTAGTTTTCACTTGTGGAGGTCCTAAAGCAGAGTTTCTCAAATTAAGCTCCTTCAGATGTTTTGGACTTCAGCTCCCAAAATTCCTAACAGCTGGTAAGTTGGCTGGGATTTCTGGGAGCTGAAGTCCAAAACACTTGAAGGAACACAATTTAAGAAACATTGTCCTAAAGCAAAACTACCCCTGTGTTTCTGTTTCTGAAAGTGATTGGATCCTGTTTGTTGGAAGCAATTAAACACTCCTTTATGACCGTGGTTCTCAACCTATGGATCCCCAGGTGTTTTGGCCTACAACTCCCAAAAATTCCAGCCAGTTTACCAGTTGTTAGGATTTCTGGGAGTTGAAGGCCAAAACATCTGGGGACCCACATGTTGAGAATCACAGTCATAAAGGAGTGATTAATTGCTTCCAATATCCAGGATCCAATCACTTTCATCAACAGAAACACAGGGGTAGTTGTCATCACATACTGTTCCTGGTTCCAATACAAACAAATAAGAGAAAGCTATAATAAAAACAGAATAAAAGGCTTTATTGACAAGGATATTTTTGGGACAAAATAATAGTGACAGGCAGGAAATTAAGAATGAAAATATACAAAAAAAATTACAAGAATGGGAAACAGAACAAATTAAAAACTGCATGGTCAAATTGTCCGCAAAAGTTGGCCACACAGTTAAATTAGAAGACTGGGAAAAAAGTTTGGAAACAAAAGACTAAAATACACATACTCATATGACCTGAAAGAAATTGCTATAAAATGATGTACCAATGGTATCTCACAATGCAAAAAAATAAAAAATAAAAATATTATCCAAAAGTCCAAGATAAATGTTTAAAATGTGAAGACCATGTAGGAACTTTTTTCCATATGTGCTGGACTTGTAAAATAGCAAAAAGTTGGAAAGAAATTCAAGTGAAAATTCAGAAAATATTAAACATAAAAGTATAACTGAAACCAGAATAGTTTTTATTAGGAATTTTAGACTTTGAATTAGACAGAAATAAAGACAGACTATTTAACTATTTTTTAAAAAATATACTGTTCCTAAGAAATTATAAACCACATATCAAACTATGGAAGAAATATGTAATATGGAAGAACAATATTCATCTGAACTTGGATTTCTGCTAAATTCAACCATTTACAAATTGGTGTTAAGTATAAAAAATCAATAAACATAATATCTGATGTTCAGGAAGATGCTACTGTTGTCTTGAACTTTCAGACTAAAACTTTTGTTGTGGATTTTCAGACAGTTCTCCAAATCAACTGGACACTTCAGAGTCCAAGTCGTCTATCACTACATGGTTGCATGTTCACAGTAGCCATTCACAATGAGATTACATAGAGGAGAGAATCCTCAAAATTTACAGGGAGCATATCTTCAACATCTCTATTGAGCTTAAATCTGAAGAAGATTTCTATAACAGGAGTGTCGGAGTGAGACCCCTGGGGTCTTTGCACAGCGGAATTGAGGTTACCAGATCACACAGACACAAATTAGAACAAACTGCATTTTCCAGTTTCAAAATAACAAAGTCTTTACTGAGCACATCTCTACACTTCCATTTCCAAGCAGGCTACATCTTGAAGACAAAACTACAAAGCACACAGAACACAAACAGTTTCCAATTTCATCTCCTTATCAACCTTGGCTGAATCCTCCCTTTTCTTTCCCAGCAAAGGAAAATGTCTTATCTAACTTTTGCCAAGGTCTTTACTCTCTCTGCCCCTAGTGACTACAATTCTAGCATACAGTTGAACATGACTGAATCCATTTTGAATACATATGAAAAACATGATTATACATATTGAAATACATTGAAAAACAAAACATATATACTTTCAATAATCCTGACAAGGAGAAGGGGAGGAAACGTGCCAACTAGAATATTGACTTTCATTCACAAGTGTGCAAGTGTGAGGAGGAGAAATTAGAGCTCACTCTGGATGTTCTGGTAAAACTGGTTTTATGCATCCTTTCAGTGCTGTCTGATACCTTTGGCAATATGAATGCATGTTATCTCTTTCTCATGGTTTCTGACTGTAAATTACACCCTCCTTGTTGTTTTTTCCTCACACTCTATCATTTCCTAAGAAAGGAGAAACATGAATGTAGTATAAGAGTGAGTGCACCATGAGAAAAACAAGCAAGCAGTTGAATAGAACAAATACCCCCCCCCCCCCCCCAAAAAAAAAGCATAATGCTTTTTTGCAGCCTCATTCTAAGCTGTTCGTTTCAGGTCCCTTCAAACCTGTCATGGCCTCTTTCATTTTTTAATTCTTCTAGCTCAAATGCATTAATCAAAAACAGTGCCATGCCTTTTCAAAATAGGCCCTCTCATGTTTCACTATGCTAACCTTAGCACAGGGTAAATCTAGTAAGAAACTGGTGTGTTTCTTCTCTCTGCATGGGACCCATTTTCCAGCTTTGAAATTGTATATAAATACTTACACATGGATAAAAGTTTCTGTCAATTTGATACATGGCTTATTTTCAAACCAATTACACTGGAGGCTTTCTCATAGAGAAGTTATTATTTTCACTGAGCAGCTTCATTATAAAGGGGAAGAAGTTGCGTACCTGAGACCTTAGAATGATTGGAGATAAGAATGCCTATGGAGTATAACTTTCTTCCCGGAGGTTGGGGGTGAGGGGGGAGAGGGGGGAATAGACAGTTTATGTTTATTTGTGGTTTCATTGGTTTTTGATTTGAAGATTGAGTATTCCTTTTTCAGAATTCCAAAATCCAAAATGGGTAACTGTGATAGTACTGCCTTTGCTTTCTGATGATTCAGTGTACATAAACTTTGTTTCATGCACCAAGTTATTTTAAATATTGTGTTAAAATACTTTTAGGCTATGTGTATAAGCTATTGACAAAGCATACAGGTATTTCATGTTTAGACTTGAGTTTTATCTCCAAGATATCTCATTATGTACATATATGAAATCATGGGTATTGCAAAATAAAATAAATCCATTTCTGGGCCCAAACATTTAAGATAAGGGGTACTTAAGCTGTAATTTGCAATAATTAAAGTCTGTACAGAAAGCAGGAAAATAGATGCAATCCACCTGTCAACTCCCCCCACCCAACATCTGCCAAAAACTTTCAGTTTTCACATTAAAAATAAAGATTGATTGCTCTCCTTTCTCATATTTGTTAATTTGCTCTAAATTATCAGAGTTAGTTGTTCATTTTGATTTCATAGATACAGTTGAGTAATTTCGATATAGTGTTTTGTTTTTGAGTATCAGCATTAAACATACTTTGGCTCCATGAGTCTCCTCACTGCACATCGTGAAATACAGTATTGAGAGTACCCAGAGCTCATTGGCGAAGCATATTCTTTGTTGGGCAATGAATCAGTTTCAGATTTTAATTTGAATTGTAAAGGAGCTATGTAAAGTACAGAGCCCCATTTCCTTGGATACAAACTGTACATTCAGCATAAAACCCTTAATAGAAAAACCTAGCCCTGAACTATCTGCATGTATACAACTCTATATGCTCAGGCTCTTCTAGGCAGCAAGCATATACCCAGATTCCAGATGATACTTACAGAATCTCCATTAATATATTTACACAAGTGGAGCACCCCTTTCACATTTTTCATTGGAAGCTGGAGAAAGGAATAATTCACATGATCATTTTCCATCTGTGCCGGTTCAGTGAAGGGATTATAAATGTCAGGAAATGTACCATGATATTTCATGATAGTTCTTGCAAATGGCTGTTTTTCCTATAAATGATTAGAATTAAAAAAAACATGGAACAATGTGATTATTATACGCATATGGATGTATAAATTAATCAAACACTGTAGGATAAACCCAAGGAGCTCGGTGATTCTATTTGAATGTTTCAATAGCATTTGAGTGATATCATTTTTATTCAATAGAGGATTCATGAAATATTCAATTTCTCATTGAGGCTGAACTAAAGTGTAATAATAAAACCTTTATTAAGGAACATATATGCTGAATAGTTTGGATATATACACCTATTCCTATGTAATATCATTTTATTTTCGATAAATACTTAAGATACAGCCATTGAATAGTCAGAGTTATATCAAGTCACATACACTGAATATTTAAGGAATGATAACATAATAATAAGAATATGAGTCAACATTCAGAGGATTTTTCCCTTAGCACTAATATTTATTAATCTAAATACATGAAAATATGCAATTCCAGAACCCACAATTAAAACACACATGAGAGAGGGCCATCCAACCTCTATTTAAAACATTCAATGATGGAGGGTGTGTTTTTTTTTACAGTACTTTTCCAGACATTACTTTAAGTTTCTTTGAGCACAGCTTTACCATGAGAAAAACAGTATACAAATAAAGATGATGGTGATGTTGCAGAACACAGATACATTTGGGTAACTTCAGATGCCTCAAACAGGATCCAAACTTGTGGACTCCCCCCCCCCCCCCCCCCACACACACACACAAGCTTTGTCTACTGATCTTCCTTTACTGCAGCTATTAAAGGCATAGGAGGACTATGAGGAGAAAAAATGTTAAAGGATCTTGCAAGGGATAAATGCATTAAACACCTTGGGTTGTGCATTATATTCTCTTGCATTACATGTAAATAAACCTATCTATATATACCAACATTTAAAAAGTATTTTAGTGTGGAAAGTCAGTAGTACAATGTGCTAATGAACCCTTTTATGACCTGAGCCACACAAATTTATATGGGGGAGGAAGCAGGTATTCCCAAGAACATGGGGACACCAATTACTAGTGACAATAGCATAAGCAATATCAAATTAGTCCTCCCTTTCAGTAGGTAAGTGGGTGAAGCAATCCTCTTTGCCTTTTTAGAAGTCCTATGTGAAGATTTTCATGACTCAGCTGTCACAACGAAATACGTCTTGACAAAAAGTATTTTATTCCTAGTGATAAATTATTATGTATCATCAGTTATTCACACATAATATTTATTAATAATATTTTGATGCTGTATAAGAGTGAAAGAATGAACTTGGGCTTTATTGATAATGAACCTACTATACTTTTAAAAAAAGGATATAGCAAGATTATAGCTTACTTGGTACATTTATGAATTTGAATAGGTGAGTGGTTCAAAGCAGGAAAGCAAACTTTTTTTTAAAAAAAAATGAAATATGGATACTTTACAGGCTAAGTACCTGGTGAAAATCTAGTGTGAAGTTGACTGAAGAAGTAAATCTACTTTCTGAATGTCTACAAAGAAGAAATCAAATGAGAAATTCAGTATCAAAAACATCAAAGACAATGATGCAGCTGCTTTCATCTTCTGCACGCTAACACTTCAAAGTAAAGCAAAATACTTGCCCTTCCTCCACTACCCCCCGAAGGAGGACAAGCTCAGAGGAGACGATATAAGTCTATATCTCTTTTTGGAAGAACACTCAAAATAAATATAAATATGTTTTGTACTGGAGAAAATGGTACATGGTATTATGCCTTTGCTACATCATCATCATCATCATCATCATCATCATCATCATCATCATCATTAAAAGTGCCAAGTTTTTTTCACACTCATCTGTCTGCTTGAGATCATTGTTATTGGCAGAGTTTTTACAGAATGATTTCATAGGCATGATAGGAACTTCCCAGCTTACTTTGAGCAAATTGTATGCTAGTGCACACAGTTCCTTCTCTATCACTTTGATGCTTCCATTCTGAACCCAGGATTTGAAACTTGTTTTATCCTTTAGAACAGGATTGCTTTTTGTTTTTCAGTTGTCTGAAAATAATAAGCCATGATTCTCGGTTTTGGCAATACATAAAAACAAAGCGCAGTCATTGTGTTATCAAGAAGAAGCAAATCTGGGGTAAGCAGAGTTTGTCCTCTTACATGAAGCATAACCATGATGAGGCAGGATTCTCCAGAAATCTAGGTTATTAAGTATGAAACAGAGTCACTGAAATAATAATTATTTTAAGTCAAGGATTGCTCAAATTTAAGAGATAATTTCAATTTTCATAGTAATAGTGATTCTGAATTAGGGTTGGCATACCTCACCTGAGATTTAGAACAAATTTTGAGATATTGGTGGATAAGCTCAAGCTTCTTGTGTGAGAGAAGGAGTGTGCACATGCAAAAGCCACAAGAAAAATACAAGAGTCAAAGAGGGGAACAACAAACAACTTATAGAGGCTCAAGGAAGCCAGGCTTTCCTTCTCCCTTCACTAAACCACTCCAATATTTAAATAAACACCCCAAATGGCCTTTCACAGCCCCCCCCCCAAACGCACACCCACCCTCACTTTCCTAGTGAAATATTTTGAAAAAGAAGGACTGAAAGATATTAAACTAAGAAAATGTAATTAAATTGCCATAGGAAAAGAATTGAGGAAAACAGTGATGCAAAGCAGTGATGTTACTGAGAGATACAACCTCACCCCCAATATTTAGAGCACCTGTTTTCTTCTGATTGGCTCAGGCAGCAGGGCTCACAGCGTGTAAGTGTGGTTGCTGCTCCGCGCTCCATGTGTAGCTGAAAGAAACCAAAAGCAGCTATTTTTGTGTGTTTTGTTACAGCTGAAAAAACATGGCTGCACCGCCCATGCCATTACTGGTGATCTGGTGCCCCAAAATGCTGAATCATCCAGAGCCCATTTTGAAAAATGGAATGGTGCACAGCCATACTTGGAAGTCAAGAAAGAAAAATAATAATAATTTCCCACTATGATTGCTTTTTCCTCTACTTCCAAGAGACTTTCACATGCATCAGTTGGACTAGTTTTAGAGGAAATACCAGGACAGAGGTACTGTTCATTCATACCTTTGATCATGATCCTTGATATTCTCACCTGGATAGTGTGAATGCTATCTGCACTTATCTCATTTAAATAAATGCCAGGCTACATGAAATATTCTCAATGGAACTAAATTATCATTCATCATCAACACACATCTTTGGAATTTTCTTTAAATGGAATGCCATTAGCATTGTTATTAAAGAATGTATACATCTTACACCCAATGAGTAATATTTCCTTTGATTTCATTTGATTTGTTTTGGATTATTTTTGTCCATGAACATTGTGCTCAGGCCATTTAGTAATGCAAAACAGAAGAAACCCTTTAAGTGTTTTCTGACTGGCACAAAGGCTCTTATTATAAAAAGCTAATCTCTTGAAAATGTTATGCTATTGACAATGTGGCTTGCAATAATTAAGGAATTTAAATGAGACACTCATCAAGCTGCAACTACTGTGTGTAACGGTTTCATATAAAATAATATTTTCCAATATTAAATGTTCATATTGTAAGATGAAAAAGCGCTTTGTGTCTTAAGGAAGGCTTATCTACTAGTGGAATTAGCTCAAAACAATATGCAGTGAAGCTGATGTCTGACTCCTCACTATTGACTGTAGTAATAAACAAGGCTTCCAGTCCCTCATGGAGGAGCCGACAGTCTAGCAGAAACCTTTGCAGCATCTTTCAAAGCATTGGTGCCTGAGTTAATGCTGTGATATGTGTTTCGAATAAAAAGAAAATTCGGTTTACTCACATTTCCCCAAAATGAAATAAATACATGAATTAGGCAGCTTACTCATATACAAATATGTCTCACCTCTAGCATTTTAGTATTTTCTTTACATTTCTGGGTTTTGGGAGGGGGTTGGGGGATATGCATGGGGAGATTGAGACAATAATAATAATAATAATAATAATAATAATGCCTTTTTAAAAACCTACAGAATCAAACAAAGGCCTGAAAGGAATTTGCAATCAAAAGTGTGTACATTTACCAGTTTCTTGGCAATTCACAAAACCTGTTCAGAAATATATGGATTTGTATATGTACATGAAGTGTTCACAGACACATCTTAATTCATGAAAACAAAAGGTATAAAAACATACATGTATGAAAAAACACAAAAATGTGCACATGTTGACTTTTTTTAAAAAAATAGACATTTCTGTGTAAAAAAATGCAATGACTTGCAATGCAATGCAGACGTGGGATAGAGTTATCCTAGTTCTGGGTTGGAAAAATCCTAACTGTAATGGGTTAGCCCATGCTTCAAGGAGTCAGGGGATGAGTTGTCTCCAGAGACTTTTCAGAGCCATGAGCAGGAGGGAATTCAAGACCTAAATTGGGATATAGCTAGAGACACCAGAGGAGGATGCAATAAGGCAACAAGGGACTCTCCACACCAACACAGTTGGTGGGGAGAGCGATTTGCCCCACCCCCTGAATGGAGAGAATGGGAGGTTCCAGTCAGAACCTCCTAGAAAGGGGGCGGGGGCTGGCTGATCACGTGAGCCAGCCCCTTACCTCAGTCTTGTCAGACTTTCCGAAGGGACAAGACGTTGCTTCTGCTGCTCCAGGTCGGTGGTGAACTGGATGGGAAGGAGGGTGCTGCTGCTCCTTCCCATCGGGCCTGGAGGCGAGAGGAGCTGAAAGAGGAAGCGCGGCCGATGTTTCCCCGGTCGGCTCCCTTTATTCGGCCCGGACGGAGCGGAGCTCGGCGCGCGCGGGGCTTCCGCCTCGGCTGTGGGCTGTTTTTTGGTCGCTGCTGGGGCAGGTTGGGAGGCCGGGCGCGCGTTGGCGCGCAGCCGCGTTTGCGCTCCCTCCTGTCCCCACCCTGGTGTATTTCGCAGCGGCGGAGGACGCGAGCACGGCAGGGCACAGCACAGCCTGTTGGGGAATTGGGAGGCCAGGGCGCGTCGGCGCGCAGACGCGTTTGCGCTCCCTCCTGTTCCCCCGCCCTGTGGAATTTTGCCGCGGCGGAGGCCGCGAGCACGGCTGTGTGTGGTGCAGCCTTATTTCGGGAGGGGGGAAAGTCCTGGTCGGGGGCTAGGGCGTGCAGCTGAGGCTGCGGCCTAGCTTGTCTGGCGGAGGCAAATTGTTGCGGCCGCCATTTTGGTTTTTGTTTTGGCGGGAACCGCCGCCATTTTCGTTTTTGTTTTGGCGGGAACCGCCGCCATTTTGGGGGCCGTTTTTTCCGCCGTTCGGCTACGGTCGCCATTTTGTTTAAGCTGGAAATTCGCGGGGCCTGGGTATCGGGGCTTGATTTGGTTCCCTTGAGGGGTGATTTTAAGTATTCTTTTCCCCTTTATAAAATAACACAACTCCCAAAAAGGACCACACATAAAAAGGGGTCCTGGAGGGCAGTCCATACTCAATGCCAAATTAGGCAAGCTCACCATGTGGTGAGCGAAGAAAGAGGCCGAGCCCAAAAACAAACCTTCCCCCCTTTTTAATGTATTCTATTTCGTTGTAATATATATATATATATATATATATACACATATACTTACACACACACACACACACACACATATATATATATATATACATATTCTATTATCATTATTAGTAATACTGGTTAAAAGCTGCAAAATGGTGACAACCCCAGAAAATACTGGAAGGTTTTGGTGGGCATTGACCTTGCATTTTGGAGTTGTAGTTCACCTGCATCGGGAGGGCACTGTGGACTCGAGCAGTGATGGATCTGGACCAAACCTGGCACGAACACTCAATATGCCCAAATGTGAACACGGGTGGATTTTGAGGAAAATAGCCCTTGACATTTGAGAGTTGTAGTTGCCTGGTTGCCTAGCCCACGTACAATAGGTAACTGCTTAATAAATAGGTTTATGTAGAGAAGAGACAAGTAAATGTCTACAGTACAGTAAAAGAAAATAATAGGATATACATATGAATAATAATAACGATAATAATATTACTGTGAACAATGATGCCCAATAGTTAAGGTAATAACACACATGCAAGAAAAGGGTAGATGGCAGTAAACAATTCGGGGCCCTTATAAGTGGGCTAGAGGGCCTTGGGTGTGTGATGGGTACAATGGTCTCCCCCCCCCCTCCACTGTCGATGTCTAAGGGAGGCGGGCACTGCCAATAGGCTATTACTGTGGCAGAGGCCGGCTTCTTTGTCAGCGGCTGTGGTGGGGGCTGGTTTGATAATGTATCTTTCAACTCTTTGATTCTATTAAGAATAGGGGGTGGGGGTTATTCCCCTTTTATTGCTGTGGAAGTGTGGGGGGTCTTTGTTCAACTCTTTGATTCTATGATGCTAAAGTAGCAGGAGAGGGATATCAATGGCCTATGGGGGTGTCTTTCAGCTCTTTGATTCTATGTTTATATGGTAGTGGGCTCTCACACTCAGTTTTAGGGTGGTTTGGAGGGTTGCCACCTAGGCAGTAGTGCTGTGGTTCAGGCGCTCATGGCAGTCTTTTCCCCCTTTCTATTTCTTTAGAATGCCTTCAAAGAAGAACAGAGGGGGCCCTAAGGGGAAGGGTTCCGCGGAGAAGTCGGGTCACAAGCGACCCTTACGGCAGGACGGGTCGTCGTCGGACGAGGATGGGGTCTCTATGGAGGACCTAGAGGCCCTGTTGCAGCGTGTTAATCAAGTTGAAAGGAATAGGGGGGTTGGTTTGGTTGAGGCTGGTTCTTCTGTTCGCCGGGCAAGTAAGAAACAACTGTTTAAGTCTTTGTTGTCCCGGGTTTCTATTTTAGAGTCGACCTCGACCGTTGGGGCAGAAAGGGCGGTCCGGCCCCCTGACCAATTGGCTGCTCCGGGGGCTGCTGAGGGCTCTTCCTTGGTGTCTTCAGCTGTGCAGACCGTTACCAGCACCGAGGCACGTCCAGTTGTGCAGGCTGCGTCCGAGTCTTCAGCGGCTGCTGTGGCCGGACCTAGTCAGCCCGCGGCATTGGCCTCAGGGTTCAGTGCTGCGGCCGGGTCCACGCAGACAGTTGGGTCGGCGACTCCTTCTTACGAGGTGGCGGGGCGCGAGCAATTGGGGGCGGCTGTTCCAGCAGGTAATTGCACCACACTAGCATCCGCATCTCCTGCAATCGCATCAGTTAGTACGGCGGCTTCACTTGCATGGCCGTGGAGCCAGGGACGGGCTCAGTCGGTGGTGGGGGTGCTATCACAGGGGGTAGCTGGGATTCAGTCGGAGGGGGGTTTGGATCCCAAGACAGGGGAAAAGATGGCCGATGCCACCACTCAAGCGATCAAACCAGTTGCTGTCACCTTAGAGTACGCCCGGACTGGGGAGGCTAATAAATTTTGGGGAACGGCCAAATGGCCTCCGCAGGCGACTCCTACTGTTAGTCTTTCTGGCTTGGGTTCCCATTTGGCTTCGAAGACAATGGAAAAGATTTTAAGGAATGAATATGTGGATATATTTTCCCTGTACTTTAGGGATATGGATAAGAAAGAGAAGGATGAGTTAGATGAGGACAGTAAGGAGAAGATCAAAAAGCGCAAGGTTGAGCAGAATTGGGAGAATTGGCTCCCTTGCTTTACAATGTATGCAAATCTGCTTTCTGATGCTGCCCCTGAAAGGGCTACGGCTTTGTGGCAGTATCAGAATATCATTAACAAAGCGTACGTTAGTGGCCCTCCTAACGCTTGGCTGGAATATGATAGACGGTTTAGAACCGAGGCGGCTTCGCATCCGGACAAGCGTTGGGACTTGATTGATGATCAAATTTGGATCGAAGTGATGAACCCATCTAGGGCTTCCTCTGCCTTGAAAGCGGACAGTGGGCACACTATTCAGAACGCAGCGGTACAGCCCTCTCGGCAGGGGGCTCCCCTGCTGCAGTCCCAGGGCCAAAAGCCTTTATGCTGGGAATTTGTGGCTCAGGGAGCCTGTTCACGGAAGGACTGTCGCTTCGCGCACTCGTGTGCCATTTGTTATGGGACTCACCCATCCCGAAATTGCCCCAAGGGGAGAGCTGCGAGGAGTAATACTAGGGACACTCAATTCGCTAAAAAACCTTCCGGACAGGCCGCGGTTGCACAGGGGTCTCAGCCTAATTAAATTAAATCAGTTGTAGGTTTGGCTGGATCAGTTCTTCCATAAGGGGACAGTTAAGTACCTATGGGAGGGTTTTAGAGGGTTTTCATATTCCTGTGTTACGGGACGGGGGGAAATAGGTCGTTTACCGGCGATAGGTTCGCCCTGTGCTTGTTTGTTTGTCGTTTATTTTGCAGGAACTGCCAGGCTGGTGCATAGAGGGAGAATCCTTGTTGTGGGCATAATTATGTCCACTGGGCGGAGAGATACGCCAGGAACTCATCCTTTGGCCAGCATCTGGGTGCGCTTCCACTGCATTGGTCGAGTGGAAGGGTGTTCGGGGCCCTCGTTGGGCCGGTGCTCCATATCGGAGGTAACGTTCTGGGCCTGCTTTACAGCAGGGCCCGGTATCTACAAGCCCGTGCTGACATTTTTAGACCTGGCAGGCATGGCCCCGGGTTCACATCGCTTGGTCGGCCATTATTCCACGCCTTCGGTGGCAGGAGGCGGTGATGTCAGGAAGCTCGTGAAGGCCAGAAAGCGTGTGAACCGGGCCATGCGCACGGTTTTAGCACGGGGCAGGGGGTCTTACATCCCACATAAGGACATCACGCATGACAAAAACACAGTTTGACCGTTCTGACGGGGTTCATTTAACTGATTTGGGTAACGCACACTTTTTAGCTATTTGCATTTAGGCATTCAGGAAGTTTTAAGGGGCTTGGTGGGGGATGGGGGCGAAATGGACATTTGCCCCCAATCTGTGGCGTAAATAGTTCAGGAAAACACTGACATGGAGGTATACACATGGCACCCATTGAGGGTGGGGGGCACTCTACAACAAACACTCACCTAGAAGTCAACAATTGGGTGAGGGGACATCCATTGGCCCAGTAAAGAGAGAAGCTGATATCAATAATTGGACACAGGCTTCTCCAGACTTTTACCTTCAGGTTGCCTGGTTGGGGATCCAGGGCACACTGACATCACACACGCAGTAGCTGGGGACGCTGACTCAGCTTGCCACCAAGTTCCTTGACACTTAGTTTAGTTCAGGTGAAGTTAAATAGGTAACATTCAATAAAAGTTGCCCAATTTGAATCCATACTTTGTTGTCTGTCTCGTTATTTCAGGGGTTAAGGGGCAAGGGACTCTCCACACCAACACAGTTGGTGGGGAGAGCGATTTGCCCCACCCCCTGAATGGAGAGAATGGGAGGTTCCAGTCAGAACCTCCTAGAAAGGGGGCGGGGGCTGGCTGATCACGTGAGCCAGCCCCTTACCTCAGTCTTGTCAGACTTTCCGCCCGCCACTCCCGCCCATTGACAGTATATGTTGGTTGCCCGTTTGGAGCCGGGTAGGAATTTTTTGCCTCTCATGTTCTGGGGGTTTTTTTCGCCTACCCTATACTGTTATTAGGGGCTAGTTGGAGTGGTTTGGTTTAAATAGGCCAGCGTAAATAGTTCAGGAAAACACTGACATGGAGGTATACACATGGCACCCATTGAGGGTGGGGGGCACTCTACAACAAACACTCACCTAGAAGTCAACAATTGGGTGAGGGGACATCCATTGGCCCAGTAAAGAGAGAAGCTGATATCAATAATTGGACACAGGCTTCTCCAGACTTTTACCTTCAGGTTGCCTGGTTGGGGATCCAGGGCACACTGACATCACACACGCAGTAGCTGGGGACGCTGACTCAGCTTGCCACCAAGTTCCTTGACACTTAGTTTAGTTCAGGTGAAGTTAAATAGGTAACATTCAATAAAAGTTGCCCAATTTGAATCCATACTTTGTTGTCTGTCTCGTTATTTCAGGGGTTAAGGGGCAATAGGATCTAGTATGGCTGATCTGAGATTGTTTTAAACAATTGTTTTTAAAGTGGAGATAATTTATTTTAGTGTTTATGTATATTTATAGTTTGTTTTATTTTCCGTCATTGAATGTTTACCGTACTTTGGACTACTGTCTCTCTGGATTATCCTTGGACTTTGCATAGTGATTTTTGGTGAATGTTATTCCCAGTTGGGTTCTTGTATATTACTGTGGCTGTTAATTGCCTGTGGACCTTTGGGACACCTGATATCTGGGGTTAGTCAGTACACTAATAATGGGAAAAACAAAACCAAAATAAGTTCATGTTTTATGGAGATTGAAATCTCATTCAGCTAAAAAGATGTGCATGCACATACACTATTTCAAGTGGAAATGTAACTAACTCTTAGCTACATATAGTCACTGAATCCTGTAATATGCATGTAGCCATTTATCCCACCTCCCTAGCATACCACAGACATGTTTTTGACCTAAATCACACTAACATGCCATCATACCCTTTAGTTACTTAAGGGGCAACGATGGTATAGCTTGCAATCCTTTTAACTCATGTTGAAATAAAACCTATTATGTCATATATCACACGTGGTCATATGTGTTAATGTTTTTACTGATATGCCAGCATTAAACTAAATGATTTCTGCTCAGCATCAGAAAGCCCCAATCAGGATAGGGGAGAGGTTTGTCTCTCCATATCAGCAGCTGCCAGCCAAAGTTCCAATAAATAGTTGGATTTGAAAAGAGGAGGGCTTTCTGATACTTTTCGGAAGTAAATCTCTGAGCTGGACTGGGAATAAATTCCTAAAAGGAAGATAGCTATTCAATGAGATAGCTATTGTGGCTTTAAAAAAAGTTTTTGTAAAAACTTTTTTAAAATTCCCAAAAACCAGTAGATGCACCAATGTTTCTGAAAATTGGGGGGGAATGATTCCCTGTTATCTTTTGTTATTGTATAGAAAATTCAAGGCGATAGCTCTTGTAACTGTGCTTTAAAAAACTTTGAAAATTTACCAAAAACCCACGGATAAGTGTAATGTTTTGAATGTTGATGGGCTAACAGTAATAAAGATGTTCTACCACTGTAGTCCGTTTCACTCTCATAGCTGTAAAAATGAGGGAGAAAGGAGTTCCTAAAATTTCCCCACTTGCACAATTACTATAACAAAAAAAGTAATGAAATGTCATTACTCTCATTATAGTAACAAAATTTTCACTGACAACACTTTGGTCAATCATTTTTTTCTAGTCGTGTATTATTTGGTTTGTCTTGCATGAGTGATAATATAAAATTGTCACTATGGTTCATTAGGCATTCTGTTACAAATTGAGAAATGGAGGAAGGTTTTTTAAGCTTTCATTACATTTTTCCAAACTTTTAAGTTATGCTTGTTGGAATATATGCCAATGGAAACTGGTAGCTGTAAATGCAGTAAATCTCTTCTAGGTTTTAGTTCAGACTTAGAAGGTGCTATCCAAGGTGCTGAATATCAGGGACAAAATATATTCAGGCCCTAAAACAACTATTTTAAATTTCCGGCTAAAATCCAGAACTGATTCAACTTTCATTTACATGACAGCCATCCATTCTGATACAAATTGTTCTTTCCCAATGAAGATTGCAGGTTCCATAATATATTGTTCATGAATGAATGGTAGATCACCAGTAAGGATATCCCGACAGCCATAAAGCAGTACCTTGTGAATGGTTCTTAAAATAAATAATATACTTTCGAGTTTGTAATACATTTTGGAAAAATATCTAATTTCATAGTTCAATTTGACCATGTTGAAGAGAAAAAAACCTGATGGTTTACATTTTTGAAGTTGCTAGAGATTATCCATGTAACTAGTTAAAAAAAATAAACTTCATCAGCCTGGGACCAGTTGTATACATTCCAGTTACACAGAATAGTTGGATCTGGAATTCACTTGAAGGTTTTCCATGTATGTGCTGTGTTTCTTTGTCTCAAAACTATTTTAATCTGTTTTACTGCTCTCATCCTACCGAAAGCCTCCCTGGTATGCAAAGTTTGGTTCCTTTATCACAGAACAGGCATAACGGGAAGAGGGATAAAACAAAATTAGCAACTGATCAAGGGTACTTCAGACTGCCACCCTTCCCATTAATGAATTGATTTGATGTGAGCACAATGCTTAGTCTAATATATTATTATAGAATAGCCCTGACAGAAAATAAAACCAAGGAAAACTAGAACTTGATCTAAGATGCATCAGCCTGCCATCCTCTTCATTAGCATTTTAATTTGATGTGAACTGTGTGGTGTCTTAGTTTCAGTCTTTGTTTAGCTTTTCTCATTTTTAAAAAAGCAGCTCTCCCCATCAAGATATTGTTTGGTTAGTTGTGGATTGTTATTAGTACCCCACCACCTGCCAATGCTTTTTACCTGTATGATATTGAATAGGCTCTGTGTGTGACAAATGGTAAGTGCTCATGATATCTAAAGTGTGATAGTCCTAAGAAGTTATGGAATGGGGAGGGTAGTATATTGCTTCAGTATTTCCATTCTAGGTACAACCCTCCTTCTCCCCACAAGGTTTAACAAGTGAATTTGCTGCTTTCTTTTTGTGTTACAAAGACATTTGATGAGTGATTGTAGGAGGCCTGACTCATCCAAACAATATGCTGTATCTTCCTAATTGTTATAATGTTGTATATCTGTTTATGTATGTATGTTTTTATGTATGTATGTTTTTTATGTATGTATGGTTTTATTATACTGTTTTTCTATTGATTAATCTCCTTTTAATTTTTGTATTTTGAATGTTTTCAATTGATTGTAAGTTGTTTTAACTCCCAAACTAGAAAGAGTTTGTGTGTGTGTGTGTGTGTGTGGGAAAAGCCCTAAATCCCGTTGAACGAATAAAAGGATTTGTTTTTATTGACATAGATGGTCACAATAGAAAAAGGAGAGCTGGGCAGCACTAAGGATGATAGAAAACAGTGATGAAGGAGACTAAACTTGGGACCATCAGCTCTTAAAGGCAAACCATATGCTTTACTTCATTGTTGTTGTTTTTTAATTCTACATTAGTGGGAAAATAGATGGTGTAGTTATATGATAACTCATCTGCTCATAAGTGCTTACTATTCTTCTGGGCAAATCTTCACCACCATGGATTTACCAACTGAGTGTGGCAAATCATTATGAAGCCCTGACTAGGCAAGAGAAAAATATTGGAAAATATGTGAGCAATTATGCGTCAAATAGCTTATATACTTAGATGGCACAAGTCATGCATATTTAGATGGCCTTCTGTCTTCACTTTCTTCATTTCCAGTTTTCCCTGTGTTTAGCATTTAGATATTTAATTTCCATAGTTGTGAACCAAAGAATTATCAAATAAAAGTTACTTCCCACTGCCTTGGTGCTTGTCCATGATCCTATGTGTCTCATAATATTGGCAGACATAATGTTTCTGCAGCTTCCTTGTATATATTTTTTGAGTTGATCAACTGCCTTCTTATTAGCCTCAATTCCTTTTTCTCCATCTTAGCTTTTTCATTTACTTGACAGTATTTTGTCTAGCTGAGTCAGTTGCTAAGGGTCAGAGAAAATCATTCTCTCCACATGCAGTAAAGAATGAAGAAGTTGCTTGTATCATAACCATTATTTGTCACCTTTCACTATTTGTTCACCTATTTGAAATGCACCATTTGTTACAACACATAGATATTACTAAGGTTAATGACTGAGTGTTTAACAAGGGAAAACACATTTGCTAGCAAATGAGCTGTACTGATTGTTATGGTAAGCCTTTTCTTTAAAAAATAGAAACATAACTACTTTCTGAGAATACATCTTCCCCAACCCTTGACAAGCAACTCCATCAGAGTGTCACTTCAGGTGCACCTACAAAACATAAGACATTGATGACCAAATAATTTTATTTACCTGAGAAGCAAGGGTTGAAGAACACTAATCAAAATTGCTGGTACATGACACAGTAGAGCATCACTGTGCCAACATTTACATGGGAGAAAAATGATCAGAAGGCATACTGTTAATTCTAATTATCAGGAGTTCTGGCAGCTGGCAAAGGAATTCAGCTAAATTCAGTGGGATATTGCAGCTAAATCACACTGCAAGTTAGTAATCCATTTCATTATTAAAGTTAGGAGTTCAATGCCTTTTTCTAGTTCTCAGTCCAATTCAAACAGGGTCCTGAGTTTTGCCTGTAGGTGCATATTTTCCAACATATTTATTTATTGAATGTATTCATTTATTATCTTTTGACCCAATGCAGGCCCTGAGGCAAAACACAATCAATAAAAAGACTTCACATAACTCAAAACTAATGAAGTATTCCATACGTCTCTCTAAAAGATGGTCTAAAAGCAGACAAGAAGTTTAAAAACCCCTTCAGAGTAGGCTCTCTTAATTTTAAAATCTGAAGGCTAAGTGAAATAATGCATGCTTCACTGACCTCTATAAACCCACAAGAGATTGAGCCAAACTGACCACCTTCTGGACAGAGGACTTGAAGGATAATCTTTGGCCCCTTCTACTCTCATAATTCAATGCAGTTTGAAGCTAGCTAGCTTCAAACTGGTGGCCAGCAGAGATGGCAAAAATTGCCATCTCTACTGGCAAAAATTGTTCAAAAGTCATTACAAAACTGGGGGAGCTGGGACTTCATTTCTAAAGTTTTTCTAAAGTATGGTTAGTGAAAAATGCAGTATTCTAATCAAGTTATGCTTAGGGTATGTCAGCTTCCTGGCTTTCTAGGAGCAGCACTAGGTCCAAAAATACTTACAAAGTTGGACCTACACTGTAGAATTAATGCAGTTCGATACCACTTTAACTGCCATAGCTCAGTGGTGTGGAATCCTGTGATTTATACTTTTGTGAAGCATCAGCACTATTTGGTAGAGGAAGCAAAAGGGTAAAACTATAAACCCTATGATTATATTGGGATGTGCCGCTGTGTCCCTTTCTTCTCAAATGGCCCAAAAACCTCCAGGGTCTTTTACCCAAGCAAACAATGGAAGCAAGGCACTTATTCAACAGGTTTTTTTGATCAAATTGTCCTGCCAGGTGAATAAAAGGAAAAGTGTCACACAAAACAGAGACACGACTCAGTTTTATCAATACCTTGAGCCTGCACACAGGCTATTTTCTCTGATTTGTGTCTCATCTCTATCTATTCCTTTGTTCCTTTTTGGTACCAATATTTCTTATCATTAATTCCTTCAATTCCATAGTATTCAGCCATGGTAGTTAAAGAGGCATCAAACTTCATTGATTCTATAGTATAGATAGACCCAAACCCATTAACCTAACTTCTGAGAGGACATGCAACCCCATTCAGATCAAGCTATGACCCCTCCCTTCTTATCAGGTTTATTCATTTGCATCCAGGCAACCATTCAATGCTTCCACACTCTTTGTCACCCACTGTAAAAACACAGTGTGTTAGGTATTGTCATATGCTGCTGCAGTATGCCTTCAAATAATTTCCAACTTATGATAACCATAAGGAAAACCCATCACAATATTTTATTGGCATTTTTAGAAGGGTTTTTGCCTTTGCCTTCCTCTTAGGCCCAGAGCATTTGACTTCTCCACGGTCACCAAATAGGTTTCCATGGCCTAGTCTCTATTGCAGTAACATGTTCTAACCCCTAAGCTGGTTCACTGGGGGAAAGCGGGTGAATGTAAACACCCTGGTATGTAAGCTGAAATAAGAATGGTTGATAAAAAATGTTTTCATACAACAAGAAGAATTAGATGTGAACTATTTGGCTCTGGCAAAACAGATCTTGAGCAAGATGGTAATCAGATGTAGTATGCAAGCTATTGTAATTTATTTCATATATTTAAACTCTGCAGTTTGGAAGAAAGCATTCTAATTGAGAAAACAAGAGTTGATTGCAAGCCTCTTCTCAATCTTAAGCTTTTCTTTGATATAACAGATAATTTTAAGCTCCAAGGCAAGCAGTTGATAACAGAATGACTGTAGAAAAATCTTCATTGTATATGTAAATCATCAAATGTTTCATCACTTTATGTGCAGGCAAATAATTGCTTTTCTCCTCATTACACATGAAAAATGCATGTTTCTGTATATACTTCCTTTATTTGAACTCAAAATCTTCTAGATGATTTTTCTGTGCAGAAAGTCACCTATGGATTTTGTTCCACAACAAAAAGGCTGAAAACCCCTGTGCAGAAAATATAGGTTTCAGAGGTCTGTTATTCATAGACTGAAATAAATCATAATTGGAAGGGGCATCATAGCTCATCAAACTGAATCCCCAGTTCATTGCAGAATCTTCATCTTCAGATAGTTGTCCAGACTTTTTTCAATATACCCAGAGAAGGAGACTTCATTCCTTCTGCAGGCAATTTGTTTCATTGCCAAATTGATCTTACTGTCTAGAAGTTTCTTCTAATATTTAATCAATCTACTGTCCTGTAAACTGAAATTATTAGACCGTTAAGGTTATGTCTTGTAAGAACTTGTACAGTGCAGCCCACACTTGGTTCAATATGAGTATTATGCTGGTCATCTTAGGGGCTGGACAGGATTCCCCCCCCCCCATCCCAAAAAAAGATACAAGTTACTAGAGGGGCACTTTGCCTACCCCATATTTTCACTGATGGGAATATGGACTTTATAAGGGTAGTGCCTCTTAGGCATTGTCAGGGGGAAAAAATCAAGGTGGGGAATCATTTGGTGTTCACCTTGGCACCCTATTCGAGTGAAGGAGCAGCCCCTGAAAAGTTCCCTCAGGATTGTATGGCCTGTGGGGGCTGGAAAGGGGGCTCAGCCTTGGAACTTGGATGGGTGGTTTTCTACCTGTCCAAAGTTGTACGGCTGGTGGGGGGAGGAAACCCTCAAAATGGGCTTCTAGCATAATCATGCCAGAGTACAACCCAGATAAGTAGGGTATGCACTTGAGATCTGGTGATTTGCCCTGGGTGGTAAGATGTTCATCATAGTCACATCTGGTCCTCAACAATATTTTATTGCTACTCCCCAACAATCAGAACGTATTCACATTAAATAGCAAGTCAGGTATTGTAAGTAGGGAACTTATTCTGGGAAATATTTTATTCGATAATAAAAATCCTAAGCAAAGCCACACAGCCAAACACCACTTAAGACTTGAAAGTGGCTTCTGTGATTTTAAAGCCCCAAAAATAAAAAAAGGCTGATGGGATATAAAAGCTGGCAGTTTTCTGCTTGGTCGAATACAAAACCCTTTTGAAAGTTCACCGGCACACACCCACTCCACAGTATTATCAAGCCCTTGGCTTGTTTGAGGTGAAAGAGTGTGATTGTGTCAGCCCTAAGGCTTGTGTAACTGAGGTTCCCTTTTTAAAGCTATTTCTTCAAAGGTATGCTGCCACCATTAGTTTCTTCAACCCTGCTTAAAGTTACTTTGAAGTTTTCAAGCAATGAGGCACACTTGACTCAGGTTATGATGAGCAATGATCAACAAAGTTTATTATTTAGAATAGGAACAAATGCAGTTATTATCTTGGCTGTTTCAGAATGTTGTGTCTTAAAAGCATAGTGGTTACAAGAATGGTTCTATCTTTGTTACTTCAGAGAATCTTCTCTCTCTCCAAAACAAAACAAGAATCCTAACAGGACAGAGTCTCTGCCAGAGATTCTCCAATTTCCCAGATAAACTTAACCTAGTTCTATCCTCCTACTAACCAGCTAACCTCCCATTAGCTGCAACTGCTTCAGCTACCTTGCTAGCAATCTTCTGGCCAGACTTAGGCCTTTACTTCTAACCCTAACACCACCCCACTCCTAAACACCTCTATCTTCAAACTCTAACTCCTCACAGGGATCTCAAAAACCTCTTTTTAAAAGCAATTTTTTTTCCTCTTGGCAAGCCAGGCTCCGCCTCCAATGACTACATTAGGTCAATAAATTGGCAATTAATTAACAACATGTAAGTGTTGGTCTCTTTATTTCATGGTTGTGCTTCAATATTTCTTCCCATATAAATGTGACTGAAGTCTGAGATCTTGTCCTATCATCCTCACAGGGACATTTGATGGAAACATGGGAAAAGGTCTTCCCAGTGGCTGCTCTCAAGCTCTGGAACTCTCTTCCAATGGACACCCAACTCTCTGATTGCTGTCCTTACATCTTCAATAGAAGACTTTTTTAAAAAGAGAGTAGCCTTCTAGGAACTGATTATTTTACAAGGGAAGGGTTTTCTTAGAATGCTGCACTAATGTTATTTTTTTGCTTTCAGTGGATATTTTAATGGATATGTTATATATGTTTCTAATTCTACAGATAATTGAAATTGCATTTGAGTGCTTATCTATATGAGATTTTACCTGCCTTTCTTTTTATTTTGTAACCAACTCAATATGGTACTACAGTAGACCAATTAAAGCAACGGGGTTGTTTTTAAGTGTTCATTTACCATTTAGCAATTGATTCAGTGGATCAACTTTTGTTGGAATTAGCAGTTATATTATATGACTGCCTGATGGCTAGATTATTTCCACAATTCAGTGTGCTGGTTATAACATACATAGCCCATTACAGCTTGGGTCCAGAGTAGCTGTAGGACCATATTCTTCCACATGAGATGCCTGGGTCTTGAAAAATTGGAAGAGGTGTGTGTGTGTGTTTGTCATGCCACTTTCTTAGGCATATCTATTAAGAGTTATCCCTGACTCTAGAATTTTTTTATTTAAGGATACAAGATTGTTGATCTTTCCAGTGAGTGAAGTCTTTGACAGCTGCCCTCCACATTTTACATTTGAACCATTTTGGCTATAGTTACCTTGAACTCCACTTGTGGAGAAAAGGTGGGTTTAATAAATTATTTATTTAACTTTGCCTTCAGTGGAAATAAGATGGTCAATTTTGTGATTGTATCCACTCAGTGTTTGAGGGCATATATTCTTCAGCGTTTGAGGGCATAAATTCTTCAGGGCTGATAGACATCCTATTGGATATTATTCTTGCTGTTTTTATATAACAAATTATTGATTTGCTGGAGCTGCCTCTTTTTTCACCCTTGGAATGTTCTGCAGGAAAATGTTTCTGGTTCAATGGCTATTTGTAAATAACAGAGGACAGCATCAACTGAGAGATCTACATTGTACAATCACTTCTAACTTATAGTAACCTTAAGGAGAAACTGTATTAGGGTTTTTTGGTGCTGAAAATGAGTGGTTTGCTCAGGTCACTCAGTGGGTTTCCATGTCTAAGTGGGAAATTGAACCCTCATCTTCAATTACTATTTTCTGCGGGCTTCCCTTCCAACTATGCATGATACCTAAAGCTGGGTTCACTAAAGATTAATGATGCAATTGTGTCCCACAATAGAATATGAGACAATTGCTTCCATGCCATTTACAGATTTTCATAGATATGACATTCTCCACAGCTTCCAGTGAACAGTGGGGGAAGCATTTTGAATTAGCTTACAGTAGCATTTGGATGTTACCTGGAGAGGCTATAACTTGCAATATTACAGCCTTAAAAGAATTGAGATAGTTTTCAGATTACTCTGTACCTATGTAAATCTTGTATTCAGTTCAATAGTTTTAGTTCCCTATTTATTTATTCAATTTTTAAAAATCTAATATAAAGGAGGTAGAATGAATGAGAAATGAATAAACTAAAAAGTGACATGAATAAAATGTAGATCAGTCTGTTCATTCTGTTCACTGATTCTCAGTGCACCCTATCTACTCAGAAGTAAACACCATTGGTTTCCATGGTACTTACTCCTAGGTAAATATATATAGGATTGCAGCATCTGTTCAGTTGTTAAATTTCACAAACAGGAAGGAATGAAGATAATTTGTACTATTTCGTCTCAGTAATATTATGTGTGAGAACAATTTTAATAAATCAAGAAGTCTGACTAGCACATTACTCCCACCAGAACATATGATCACTGGAAGAAAATGGGAAAGCATGGCAACACCAGCTGCTCCTGAATGAATCAGATTTGGCTGTAACATCAAACATGAATCAAACATAGTTGTGTTTTTAGAGTGGCAAGCAACAACAGCCTTTGAATATGAACTTATCCAGGGAAGTAGATGTCTCTTAAACTATGTTCCAGTTCTACATCTATTTGAATTACTCATTTTCAAATGATCCTGTGTATTTCAAAAATATCTATACATTTCTAGAGATTAGTAACGTAATACATTAGTCAAATAAGCAAATCTTTATTATGGTTGTAGGCCAGCATAAGGAGAGAGAATTACAATCTCATAAAAGTGTTGTACATAAAAGGTTAGAAAATAGGGGTATGTTGAAGGCCAAAGCACAAAACTATTTAGAAAAGGGGAAGATACTAGCAGGAGATGAAAAGGAAGGAAAATTGATGAGGATAAGAGCATTCAGGGCACAAGTCTAGGGGAGAGGGGGAGGACACTAATTTATCTTTCAATTAGCTGAAGGTTAGATTTTTAAATTTTGGAGTCAGTCATCACCAGGCAGATTTTAAGTGCTGCTGCACAGAACTTGATAATATTATGGGTTATAACTGAATTGGTATCTGAAAGCAGCAGGGGGGTAGAATTGTCCTGAGTGGCCGGATAATTTTATATCAAAAGTAGGATGACTCTAGGTTCCATGTCCCTGTAGAACAGGCACTGGAGGAACACCAGATGTTTCTATGTGACCCGAGTCACAAAGGCAGAGTTTTTCTGGAAAATGGTTCTTCCAGTATTGACCCTCAAGAACAGCTGATGGAAGGGCATGACATCATGCCACAGTGAAGTCCCTTCAATGATTGGGAACCTCTATGTCCCTATTAAAGCAGCTCCACTGACTGCTGATAAGTCTTCAATCCCAATTCAAAGTGCAAGTGCACGTTATCACCTACAAAGCCCTACATGGTTTGGGTCCAACCTAACTTCACCTATCTCCACCTATGAACTGGCACAGGCTTTCAGATCTGCTGGGGAAGTCCTCCTCTTGCTCCCACCTCTGTCTCAAATGCAGCTGGTGAGGATGAAGGAGAGAGCCTTCCCAGTGGTGCCCCCCCCCAACTTTGGAACACCCTCCCCAGGGAAATTAGGCAAGCCCCCACACTGCAACACTTTCAGAGAGAGTTGAAAACATGTCTTTTCAAGCAGGTCTCTGATAATGTTTAGGTACTAGCTAAACTGATTGCTGTTTATTCTGGCATTTTAATGTTGACATTTTAATTGGTTCACAGCTGGGATGTTCAATTGATTGTACAGCCCCTTTTGAATTAGTAGCTATTACCATGTTTTATGAGTACATTATTTAATTTGAGTTGAGCTTTAATTTCTGTATGCTGTGGTTTTATGTACATTGGTGTGTTATTGATTTTATAAATGCTGATGTATTGTATTTTATATGTTGTGTAACATTATTGTGTGCTACTTTGTAAGCCACCCCGAGTTTCTATGAGAGATGGTGGCAGGGTATAAATAAAGATTATTATTATTATTATTATTATTATTATTATTATTATTATTATTACAGGTTGGTGTGGAGACTAGATCCAACTGGTGCTCTGTGTCTCTGATACATTGTTTGACAAGTGCCTGTACACCACCATCAAATCTTATTTTTTATTCAATATGCAAGAAATATTATTCAGCAACTCTGTCCACCCATGCACATTGGAATTGCCAATGATTTTACCCCTTACATAGGAGACAACCACACTTGGTTTGATGTTTCTTCCAGTCAAAGATGTCTCTTTTCAAATTCAATTCAAATGTGTGGCTGTGCTTCCTTGTTATCCCATTAAAAAACAAAAAAACAAAAATCCAATAAAATATAAAGCTTACTTTCATTTACTTGAAAGTGACTTGCTTGTTCAAAGTCTTTAAGTTTATCTCTCTTAGAAAACAATTTATTCTCAAAGGTAACCAACCTTGCGTAGCTTCAAACTCCTCTTCATCCTTTGAGGCTTGATTGATAGTTTGCAATTACACCAAGTATATCCAGGACCAATTTACAAGTCTTATTTCAATGGTAGTCTACCTCTATAAGATGTTTTTGAAAATGAGCAGGTTGTTTATAACAAATGTTGTTGAAGATTTAGAAAAACCATTCGTAATGTGGTTGAATGTTCATAATTTCGCTGATCGTTATAATCAAAATGCAAGTTTCTGGTTAGAATGAGATTCCCTAAAGCAAGCTAATTTGGATGTGGATAATATCATAATGTTTTGCTTTGCTTTGTTTCATTCTCAGCTACATTGTGCTCCTGATCATGAAAAAGAAATACATTGAGACCCTGAGGCTTTTTCAACCCTGTACATCTTGTACATCTTATTTTCCTTCAAAATTAACCTTCATATTGGGGAATGGGAGTTCAAAAAGGAGGTCTTTATACAAGCCAAACAAGCTACAATTTAGGGCCTCGGGTTATCTGAGTTATCTCTAAAAATACACAGAAACACAATCTCCCTTTCATTTCATTGATAATGTTTTGGGACATTATCAATGGGACCTCAGCATGCTTTACTTTGAAATTTTAATGTAGACATGCCACACATACCTTTTTCTTTTAATATACTGCATGAATAGATTTTTGTGTAATTTTAATGTAACGATGCTTCCCATGCAAATTTCTGCTTCGGATATAGGCTCGTTTGTCAAAAATCTGTAGCACAATACATTCTGTAGTATTCTGATGTCTGTAGCTCCTTAAAATCCAGATTACAGGAGTCAATGTATTAGGACTGCAGGGCAGAGCACGTACATTGCTTGGCTTCCTTCTGGGCTCTAAATCAAAACTGTGACATTCCTAAGGGAACACAAAATAAAATACTTGTATAGCAGCTAAGCTGTTCTTATGTACAGAGCTATTTAGTTGAGTATTCATCAATATCTACTGTTTGTTTCTATCCTCTTTGGGCTGGAAAGCAAAGTAGGGAAATAAAGAACTCTGCACAGAGTGCCTGGTATGAAACAGGTTTAATCTCTTTCTGTTTCATGCAAGAGGCTGCAGGAGGCTTCATTTCTTAGCGGGAGAAAAAAAGAAACATGGCATTTTTTTAAGGCTCAGATATTTGTCTACGTGGACACATAATGGTCGGGATATGGATAGCAAGAATATTTAAAAAATATCTTCCCCAAAATGGTTGAAATGTGTTTTTCAAGTTTCAGGAAACTGATAATGCAGGGTTTATTCAACACAAAAAGTGCACATGTTTAAGTACAGAAAATGTCTGATCTTCGAAATTAAATATGAACTTAAATGTATTTTGATGAGAGATCATTAATGAATATCAGGTGCTATAATGTACACAGCTTCTATTTTGTAGCTTGCTGGGTTGTATACTTTTTTAATTAATAGGGGTTTTATTGCTGTTTTAAGTATAATTGGGCTATTTTTTAATGTTATTAATTTTACCTTTTTGAATTTTTTTGCACTATTGAGTGCTTTCTGAGAGACGCCCCAAGTCCCTTTGGGGAGATAGTGGTGGGATACAAATAAAGCTTTATATTTTTTAATTTTACTTTCTAGGCTACATTTCAGAAGAGGGATCTGGAAAAAGCTCCTCAAATATTCCTTGCCTAAGAAAATCCTATGAAATTCATGGGGTCATTGTAAGTTGACAGTCAATTTGAAGGCACATATACACAGAGATATGGGTCATCAAGGTTTATCAGAACTCATGAAGCAAACACAGTACAAAAGCACTGAGAAGGGATCATACTAAATATTATCTAACAGAGAAAGTGCCTGCAACAATATGTTGCATGGGAGACACCTGTCTTTTGAGAAATGAAATGTTATTCAACAATCACACATCTTTACAAGGTTGTAAAATTCAATTTAAACCATTTAATTGTGAAAATGTTTATATTAAATGATATTCTAACACATATAGGCTACTATCTTGCTGGTGTCCTATGTATGTGTAAACGCCCCTATGAAAGCTATTGAAATTTTCATCTGATTTAGAAGGCCCATATTCAGCTCAAGATTGTGAATAAAAATCCACAAGCAATGGCACTGTGCATCCAATACACTAGCATGTGTGAAGATGTATGTGCTTTAAATGTGCATGTCAATTTGGTTGTGCATTTAGTTGTACATTTGATAATTTGTACAGTTGTGTGTGCAGTACTGCCTTTCAGGAGTTGCATGCTCAACTCCTTTTGCAGATCTTAGTATGGCTCCATCCCAATTAGGATCTTAGGCACAGTAAATGTTTATATGGATGACAATGGTGGCATTTCAACAATACATATTGCTCATCATCATCATCATTCTCAGCAAGCAATATGTACTCCAAACTGCCAAATCATTTTTAGAATCTAACAATCCACTTCCTCAGTGCTCAAATCCATTATTTTTAGTTATGATTCTCATTGGTGTCAATGGAATTATTGGGTAATGTAACAGATTAAGTTCTTTTTAAATAGTACCTTTTGTAGTTATGCGGACTGGCACAGTATCAATGAGATATGCTTCAGGACAGATGAAAGTTAATCACTACAGACTTCATGGCGGGAAGTGCTGTCCATGTACAAAGCTGTACTAGAAGGATGTTTTGCTTGCCTTTAAGGCATCCTGAAGTTGCAACAAGCTGAAAAGAGATATGGACATGATAGATTTATACTTTGATCTTATATTACAGATCTTGCACACTAAGTTCATGCTGCTAATAGCATGATGCCTGAGACATGATGGGAAGAGGAACAATATAAAATGAGGATGGAACTGACAGGTCTGATAACAAAGGGCTTTTCTTCAATTTTTAGTCATTGCATTAGATTAATTTTTGAAGTTTTCCTTGTGTGAATAAAAGAAGCTGCTTTTAGATGGAAAACTAAAGTGTCAGGTGCTTACACCTTCTTTAAGCAGCCGTTTTTACTGATATGTCCCCTGTAAATTCCTGAAGTGTACAGCTATACTAAATAAAATGTCACTTCTTGAATAAATTAGACATTTTCACCTTCCCTCTGAATTACTAATGACATCCTTTACAATGGAATGGTTATTACACCACTGTGAGTCATCCCTGGGCTGAGAACAGCGGTATATAAGCAAAGTAAATAAATAAATAAATAAATAAATAAATAAATATTTCCCCATAGATAATACACATTCAAACTTGTTTACACCTGAGACATTTTGCATTCATAAGAGTAAATATAGTTGTCAGCTCTCCCATATTTATTAAATGAATTTGATATGACAGAAGGCTCTCAATAGTTCTACTCAGAACTTTCTCAAATTAGCCATTGACTGTGCATTGTAACACACATTACCATTTGGTGTGGAGCAATCAAAATGAAGTTTGTTTGTTTGTTAGAAATTACTCAGTTCTCATATCCTTCCTTATTCATAAAAAAATTAAATAGGCTGGAGGTACCCTTACTCTCTTACAATGAATTAAAAAATGAATCCTGTGTAGCAGCATATGTTGTCACTATATCAGGTCATAGGGCATTAGCTTGTTGCTTTTGGATTGGGTCCCCCCTAGACTTCACTGTATCTCATTAGACTTGAAAATTTCCCTATAGTGGTACCTATAAGTAGACAGTCACTTGGCAGGTTGGATGGAAAGGTTCAGGATTCTGGTGAGGCTCATTTGATGAAGGATTTAACTTCTGAAATTGCTTCTTTAAATTGTGGGACTTGAAGTGTGGGTGGGCAACTATCCAGCTAGATAGAATTCCTCTGGAACCCAGTTTCTTTGGCAGAGGCTGCTGTGGTTGAGGTCTGAGTCTGTTGTCCTGCCTCAGAAAATCCCATACTTGATGTTTCTGACTTTTCAGTTCTTGGCTAAAAGAATGGATAAAGTGGCCCTTTCAACCCACATCTGTGTTTGGCCTGTTTCTTGTGTGGGTTAATAATTAAAATAGAGGATGCTTGATAATTAGGTCATCTTCTTCTTGTATTTCAAACATGTTTTTTTCCCCAGTAGGATAACCCAGATGATGGATATTCACTTATTCTTGAAGGTTGGTCATTCATTCCTATACACTCTTTGGTAACTTCATGGCATTCAAAGTCTATTCGTCATTTATCAATAGAGTATCAAACTTGTAGAACTAAATGAGTTGTCTAAAGATCTTCTCATAGAAGAACGACCATTGTTGTTGTTGTTGTTGTTGCTGTTGTTATTTAATGCAAAAATGTAGTGGGAGGTGGAGAGAAATGCCCTCCATCAGCCTGCACACAGACAGTCTTCAAATATTTCTTCCTCCTTTTTGTTTACCGATGAAGTGGTAGTGGTGTCAACATCAACATTGAAGGACAGCATTTTCTAAGATGGTCCAAGATGGAATAGACTGTTAAAACTTGATATATTTAACTTTCACTGAATAATATGTGATAAGATATAGGTAACAATAACTATGAATAATGTAGCAAAAGTGGACACCTGCATAATCCTCATGATGCTAGAATAGAAGGTAATGAAGGTGAATGGTTAGGATGTGCAAGAGATAAAGAGGAATTATGTACATATCAAGCATAATTAAACTAAGGAATTTATTTTTGCAATCTAATAATGATAGCCCTCAATCTAGACACTTTCAAAAGACGACTAGACATATTTGTAGAGAAAGAGCCAATAATGAGCATAATGAGCATAGTCAGAATGGTTACATGTTATCTCCAGTATCAATGTATGTCTAAATACTCAATGTTGGAGAAAATGTACTGGAGTATTGTTTATGAGTTTCTCATGGGTACCTGATAGTATTGCCTCCCATCTGAATTATTTAAATTAACCCCCTCCAGTCACAAATGGAATCATGTTTCTTAGTTGTTTACATTTAAAATATCTTTTAAACTAGTTTCACACCATAAAAGTATATCTGAATGTGGCTTGAGATAATATTGTCAGCATCTGCTCCACTCCACTCTTGAAAGAACTATATCATTTTTCAAAGAGTTTCCAAATTCATTTTTGAGTACTGGTTTGGCTCAAGAGTTTCTCAGGGAATTTCTTTCCTATTAATCCACTCCAATTGTGGAAGCCTTAACTGGATTTATATGAGATGGTTTGAAGAATGCACTTGCACCTCACTTTCTAATCATGGGGATAGTTTTAAAGTACTAGAGGAGATCTCCAGTTTGCTATATGTCAACCACTGAAAAATGGAGAGGGGAGCAGCAAAAACCTTTGAGACACCCTTCTTTTACCAATATATGTGGGTAGCATTGGTGGCCAAAGCAGTGCACTGGGCTCTGCCTACACAAGTACTCACAGGAATAGAAATGTATATTATTGATAAAAGAATCATATATTTATTTGGTGTCACATAATAAGCCTATAGTTTCTTTTCCTCACTTCACTTTCTTACACCTTCCTTCTTTCATTACATAAATAGAATTCTTGGAACACTAACAGGGGAGGTTCTGCTTCTGATAATAGAAATGGAAACTGTCAACAATTGTTGTCCCCAGCCGTTGGTTGGCTTTCATGAATCCATTACAATATTTTGCTTCCATAACACTCCAAGCAATAAAAACAGTAAAATTTCTCTCATGAATAGAGACATGCCAACTCTTCACTAGAAGTCATAATTTTTCTTCTTCACCGCTTTGAGTAGCCGGAGGGCTGAGAAAAGCAGTATATAAATAAAGTAAATAAATAAATAAATATTAGGTGAGCGGGAGTTTTGAATATTGAGGTGGGTGATCTGAAAATCAGTGTTAGATTCTGATCTGTGTATAGATTAGCATGAGGCCATGTGTTCAGTCAATTGCCCAGCATGCCCATGCATTAAGATGGCACTGAGTTTGTTCACAGAGGAGAGATGAAGCTACTGCTGTCTATCTCAATCCAGAGGAAGATAAAAGATAAAGGGAACATCATGTCAACCCTATTTTTAACCACACTCCTTACTGATGAGCTTGCTTCTTTTCTTTGCCTAACATTCTCGGGAGACCAAGGGGTTTTTTTTTCATGATGCTTTATCTTTTTTGATGGTCGCAGCCCCAAATGAAAGTTTTATGGGTATTATCCAGTGATAGCCTAAATTCTGTCACTGCTTCTTATGCTTTTTCCTTTATGGATGTGTGAACACATTCATTCCCAGCCAGAAGCTGATTATAAGCTAACACTTGCAGTTTATAAATCAAGATTTTAGTGACACTGAAAACTGTGGAAAAAAACATAACAGCAAAAGGGAGGGGAGAAAAAAAATCTGTGGGATGAAATTGTATGCTTTATTGCTTTCATCTTAGAAGCACAGGGTGAGTTATTCAGATGGGAATTAGCTTAAACCTTCCTTCGGCAATACATGCCATCCTGTTTTGATTAGTTTAAGAGCAACACACACACAAACACATAAACACCTGCGACAAGACTCACTTCCCTGATAAAATTACCAGGGAATTTGAGCTGTTCAAATTATGTTTTCCTTGGAGAAAAACAGTCATTTTATGATAGAGCCAAAACAAAAATACTTGAATGGCTTTGAACAATCTGAACAAATGTAAACATTCCTCAGGAATTTCAAGACTCTTTATCCACCCACCCACTTCTATGACTTATAATGTTAATTCTACACATTGCTCAGCACCAGTCTAATATTTCTGGAGGAGATTTGCAAAACAGTTATTTAGAGATGTATGGCTGGGTGAATTTTCATGACAAGAACATTCTCAATTTTGTAGAATTATACATATATGTAAAGGAAAGAACACGAGTTGAAAGAAATTTAGACTGGAATAAAGTGAATCAATTGATTTGCTGATCCAGACAGAAGACTATGGGCCCAGGAGCTCCCGCAGCAAAACGAAGGTTGGCCAAATGATGCCTCCAGCAAAAGAGGATTGCCTGCCAACTCCCAAAATAACGAGACCACACACCAGTATTTGAGTTTAAATATGGGCACCTTTTATTAACTGTTAAATTTTGACTGGATCTTGAACTTGGTGGCAAAGCTGAGGTAGTGTTTCTGTCAGGCCTATCCCTCGGCTAGTTAGGGTGAAACACCCGGGTCCTCAGGGAACCTAATCTGGGCAACCTCTAAGGAAAATGTGTCAGAGAAGTCCCTCTCAGGGTATTTGAGACCCGACTCTCCCCATTCTTAGGCCATTCCAATTCCCCTCACCTAATCAAATTGAATCTTAGGGAAGTGTTTTACTTAATGGCCTTCACCCCTGAAGGGGGAGCCTTGGGCGTATTCTAAATTCTAGCTTTTCCTAACTGTTTACCGTGATCACCTATTTAATGCCACACCATCCCAATTTGCCCTGTAACAGTATAGGGTAGGCGAAAAAAACCTCCTGGAGCCTAAGAGGGGGAAAAATTCCTACCCGGGCCCTTAACGGCAACCCTAATATATCGTTTAATGGGTGGGAGTGGTGGGTCGACATTCAGCTCCAGAATGCAGAAGGGAGCAAGCCAGCGCGGAGGGCCTGGCTCCGCCCCTTCAAAGTAGTTCCCAAATGGAAGCCATTGCTCTCCTTTGGGAGAGGAGGCAAACTTCTCACCCACCCCATCTGCATCATGGTGGGAAAGCTTCTTAATTTGAGGCAAAGCAGGAAAACCCTGCTTTATCCCAAATTAATTAGATAGCCCATTAGACCCAGGCCTTTGTGAAAGGCCTGGGTCTGATGGGCTAAGGTGCCTGTATGGACAGGCCCACAGGGAGTCCTGGAACTTCCATGGGGCCTGTCCATATGCCCATCCCACACTGTCTGGGCTTCTGGAGCCCAGAAGGTGAGAGATGGCCGCAACCCTTTCCCAAAACACCCAGAAAAGCCTTAAAACTGGTGAAGATCTTACCAGGCTGCCATTAGGCCTCAGAGCACACTCCCTAGAATGTACCATTACATGCAAGAAAGTCAGGGAGGAGGCAAATTACACCTGCCCCTTCCTCTTGCTTTTTCATGCATAATGGTACATTTCAGGAAGTGTGCTCTGAGGCCTAATGGTGGTCTGGTAAGTTCTTCTCCATTTTTAGGAGTTTTCTGGGGGGGGGGGGGGAGGTTCTTGGTGTTTGAGTGCCCTGTTGGAAAGCCTGGCAGGGCATATGAATCTCCCCCCCCCCTCCCCAAAAAAAACCCCATGTGCTTTCTGGGGGAGGGGGTGGACTAGAACCCATGAACAATCACGTTTTTAAAAGACGATTGCTCCTGGGTTAAAAGGCTATGGAGCCACCCTATGAGCAGCTACCATTTTAAGTATAGTTTGAATCCTTGCATCCAGTCATGTTTGTGCTGTTGAATTAGTCTTGCCACCTCCTTCTGACAAACTCCTCATCTTTAACAACCAAATAGCAGGCAGACACAACTCAGTACTTTTAATAATGGAAGCAGCTAGACCTAATGAATTTGAATGATCAAGGTCACTGAATAATCAAGTCAGCCAATTTCTGGTAATTATGATCCAAAATGTACAAATTTCTTCATACAGTCAGTGGAAAGATTTTAAAAAAATAAAATGGGGGATGAAAATTATAAAACAAATCTCCTTATTTTCTTCAGATGTTTTAAGATAGGATGAACAGAGTCTGACCCATGGATCAGGGCTACCAGGAGTACTTTGATTGTGCTTTTCCTGCATGGCAAGCCATTGAACTAGATGGCCCATGTGGTCTCTTCCAACTATATTATTCTATGATTCTATGATATTGTGCACCTTCAATGCCATTTTGGAACTAACTAAGCATCTCTCAGATATCCTGATGTCTTCCATCTTCTTAAAATAGCCAGATATGTACAAGAGTAAGGAAGTTCAAATAAATCGCATTTCCATTCCCTCCTTCATTGCATTTTTATCTCTTACACTCAATACCCTACACTTTTAGAAAGTGTTTGCAACCTACAGGGGTTCTTGTCATTCTCAAATCAAACGGATATCATTGAAGAGTTTATATAAGCTACTTATTGGCACTGGTTAGAACCCTCTTGGTAATTTGTGTCAATGTATGCTCCATTATGCAAGTGTAAGGGACTTCTGGGAGCAGGAGTAGAGAGACAGAAAATAAAGCCATCTCTGTTGTTAGAAAAAGCTACTTTGTCAACTCCTGAGCTGGAGGTAGGAGCTACTGAGATTGCTTGACAGAGACAACTTTGTATGCTATCCCTCCTCCCTTTCACTACTATATCTCATTTTTCTTCACCTCAAGAATTTTGCTATCATCTATGGCTGCCATTTTCACCAACAAATCAAATGTAGTCCTATATTAACAATAACCAACATTCTAGACATATTAATAATTTCAACCAGAACTAAATGTAGCAGTGTGCTACATAAGTTTGGCTGATCTGTTTAGCAATTGTGGTTATTAATATTTTTAAAGGACTTTTGATTTGAAGTGTTTCTGAATAAAAGAGGAAGTTGAAACTGCGGCACAAAGAGTGCATTCAGGCTGTTGTATCTGGTGATAATTCTTATTGAAAATAACTCAACTGTGGGGTTTTTTCTCTCTCTTTAGCTATCAGGTGGAATGAGCGTAACCTAGAATTAACCCACACCTTTTGTTTTTATTCATTGGTGGTTGACCCTCTCAGTCAGCTCTCTGTCCCCAGGATTAATCATTCAGATTTCAATTGACCAAAAGGACAATTCAAGAGGGACATCTGAACAAAAGAGAGAGGAATCAAGCACAGTATTAGTGAAACAAAATGAGTTAATCCATGACATGATAATTTACAGCAGGACTACTAGACCAGCGGAAGTGCTGCCTGCCATACGCAAAAGATTAATAGCTGCTACATTTGCATCTGTGACAAGTGATTAATAAAAAGCTGTGATTAAAAAAATATTCTCCCTTTATTGCCTAAGTATGCAACAGATTTTTCAGCATCACCTTCGTCTCTGCAGGATTCAATTAGAGTACACACCATATGTGCCTCTCACTGCAGGATTTTCCTCCCAAAGGGACAAATCTATAGTTTTCTATGTTCTGGATCACTTTGTTAGCAGACTTCAAGATTCATTTATTATTTATTAATTGAAACTAGGTACATGGGCATCTTGAAAGAAATCAGTTAGGTCCCAGTGGCTTGGTTTTAAATTGGTGCTGCAATGAAGGTAGTGTCAATGGCAATCCACAGGAAAGGCCTACCACAATTTGGCATTCTCTCACTGCATTGTCTCCACTGGTGGAAACAGACCTCAGGCTGAATTACAATGAGATTTGTTTCTTCCGGTATCAAGGTCCTGAGCCACATAAGGCTTTAAATATAGGTTACCATCTTAATATATGCTGCGAAGGAGGCTAGGAGCAATGGATTCAAGTTGCAGCAAAAAAGATTCTACCTAAATATTAGGAAGAATTTCCTGACAGTAAGAGCTGTTTGGTAGTGGAATAAACTACCTCAGAGCATGGTGGAGTCTCCTTCTCTGGAGATTTTTAAGCGAAGGCTAGATAGCCATCTGTCAGGGATGTTCCTCCAAAGTAGGAGGTTGGTCTGGATGGCCCTTGTGGTCTCTTTCAGATCTGTCATCCTATAATTCTTCATAGTTTCTTTCCTTACTGATATGTGCAAGGAATGTGTCAGGACTCTGTCTCTTTCCATGGATTGCAAACGTATCATGACTCTAGTGCACTTGCTTTATTTAAATATTTGCATGGCCACAAAATATCAGAGCAATTCTTTCCTTCAGTTCTTTCCTAATGTTACCGAATGTTTCAGCTGCATCTATTTTAAAATAAGTAGAAGCTGTTACATTATTTATTCATTCAATGCATTTTAGATTCAGTCTTTCTGCCAAGCTACCCAAGCTGGTTTACACCTTTGAAATAAACAACCCAACAGTTCAAAATATGGAACAACAATGTTCTCTCGGGGTGACAAATAGTTTCTTCAGAAGCTAAAGGCATGACGTCTACAGTTTCTGATTATTCAGCAGGCAACAGACTTAAAGTAGCCACTGAAACTTTTGAGGGGGAGGTCACTCAGATATTTAACATTCGGACCCTTTAGATTATTAAATATATTATACTAGATTTACATCTGCTTCAGAAACTAGCATAGCCATAGTATAGAGGCAGGAAGACACATAAAGTGAACAAATAATTTGTGCAAACAGTATAGGATCTTGTAGGTGACATACACTGATATCATCCTAGTTACCACAACATATATGCTTTGAAAGGTACTGTAGAAGGACATATTCTGTACATTCAATAGCAGCTGAAGTTTCCTGGTCATATCTTCCCCCTGAAATCACAGGTCTGCAGTTTGGGGGTCCTTCTGAATTCAGCGCTGACGCTTGATGCGCAGGTGTCAGCGGTGGCTGGGAAGGCCTTCGCACAATTAAAACTTGTGCACCAACTGTGATCTTACCCCATGAAGGCTGACTTGACCATGGTGGTCCATGCCTTAGTAACCTCTAGACTGGACTACTCTATGCACTCTATGTGGGGCTACCCTTGAAGATGGCCTGGAAACTACAACTTGTCCAACATTCGGTAGGCAGATTAATAACTGGGGCTAGTTATAGGGAGCGGTCTACCCCCTTGTTTAAGGAGCTCCGCTGGCTGCTGTTTATTTTCCGGTCCCAATTCAAGGTGCAGGCTATCACTCATACAGCCCTAAATGGTTTGGGACCCGCCTACCTTCGTGACCATATCTCCCTCCATGAACCAACCCGGACCCTCCGTTCTTCTGGGGAGGCCCTTCTTTCGCCCCTGCCAGTGTCACAAGCTCGCCTTATAAGCACAAGGGAGAGAGCTTTTTCCTCTGTGGCCCCCCGACTCTGGAACTCATTACCTGGAGAGATTAGGAAAGCCTCTACCCTAGAAACCTTTATAAAGAACCTTAAAACCTGGCTCTTCCACTGCGCCTTTGGTGAGTAGGTATACAACCTTACACTATTGCTTAGCCTCAATGTTCTGTCATTGGAGTATACACTCCCCCTTTTTTTTGTGGGAAAGCTTGATTCCACAACCCCTGTTTTAATGAGCCCTCTTCCACAAATAGCCTGCATCTCCTTATCTCACTTGAGTTTTTAATCAGTTTTTAATTAGTTTTCTTTTAATCATTACATGTAGCCTGCCCACTGTCATTGTGATTGTGTTTATTGTAATTCTATATTGTTATGTATTCATATGTGTTATGTAATTATGTTGTTGTTGTTTATTGTTTGAGTTTTCAGTTTTATTCTGTTGTAATTTGTTGTCTGGGCTTGGCCTCATGTAAGATGCCCCGAGTCCCCAGAAGGGAGATGGTGGCGGGGTATAAATAAAGATTATTATTATTATTATTGTCCAAGCCATTGCTCAGCTACAGAGGTGTGCCTAGATGTACTAGGACTACTGTCAAGTATCTAAGGAAGGAAGAACAGATGAAACTGGTGGTTTCAGGCAGCTGAAATGTGCTAACATGTAGTCCTAGTGATAAGCAGTGCCCCAGAAATAGAGCTGCAGCCAAGATGATGCTGAAGCAGTAGGAAACATGCAGCAGCTCTAAGAAAGAAAATCTGAATCTGAGTCAATCAGCCCTCCTGTGTCTCCCCTCCAGCTCAGAAACTTCCCACCGATTTATGGGGTCTCGGAAGGGATCCTAGGAGAGGTAATCGGGGTGGTTCTGAAAGGATTAAGGGAAATAGAAAATTAGGAGAGGAAGGTAGAGTGTAGTGGCCAGAATAATGCGGTCGTAAATGCTCCCTTCTGTAACGAACTAAAAGCTCTGAAGATTGAAAGATCTGTAACACCTGTAGATCTGTAGAACAGAAAGATCAGAAGCTGAATTCCTACCTGGCTGCCATTGGTGAGTGGGTGAGCTACTGGTGTCTTTTTCATCTCCCATTTGCCCGCCCCCCCCCCCACCGCCGCCGCCGCCGCCGCCACCTCCATTGACCTTTCGCTGCTGTCACTGCCAGCCTTTACAGGTACTCTTGGGACAGCTGGTCCCCACCACCATTTTCTACCACAGTTACATTGCGGCTTTTAATCTGACGGAGCTCCATGAGACCGCTTGCTGTGAGCTGCTACCAGTGTGCTCTGGCCATGCTGTGTCTAAAGGTGGTCCCTCGTTGGTGGTCGACCTCCCATCTGGCCTCAGTGCTGTATTTCTGGCCTTTTAGGTCCTCCCTGCTGCGATCCATCCAGCCACTGGCACCGGTCCGCTTGGGAGGCCCTCCATTGCGTCTGCTCTGCCCTACCTGGTGGTCGAGCATAGCTGGCTGGCCCTCCATCATCCACTGGGTTGCTCTGCCGAGCCGGGGAGCAACCCGAGCTGCCTCACTGCACCGGAAGGTGGACGCCAGCTCGGGGGGGGGGAGTTTTCTGACTTTGCGACTGGAGCCCTCCACCATCTTGGGATGCTGAGAGTTGCCACAGTGCATGGTCACCGCCAAACTGAGGAAATCTACGTGGGAAACACCTTCATGGCTCTCCATATTGGAAGGCATTTGGAAGGCTTTGCAGAAAGAAGCTCTGGAATATAACAACTGTAGAACGCTTCGAGTCATCAGAACCGGAGTTATACAGCTCCCTCCATTTTTGCTATCCACCTGCTTCCCTGCTGCTGCCTCCATATTTATGAACCATCAATAATTTATTTCCTCAATCCTAGCGCTGAATCACCAACAAAGGCTTGTCCAGTTCCTTTATTGACAATCTGTGTCCCGGTTCTCTTACCCAGTATAAATCTCTATATCATTGCTGCTATACTGAATATCAAACTTCTATTGTTTGATTCCGCTGGCATTATCTGATGAAATTCCACTAGTATAACTAAGACCTTTGGTACTACCTCATTTATTATACTATCAAGAGTTAATCCCTCTAGCACTTTATATTTATGCTATCCATGCTGCTATTGAGCACTTGGAACTTTAGATTTCCAATTGCACTTTATATCTTGCACTTTATACCAACAATTTATGAATACCGAGGGAGCAGTGGGAGGCTGGAGGGGATGAATGTTTATGAGGTAAAGGGAAGTGTAGGCTGGGAAATGTTGTCAGCTACTAATATAGAATTATTATACCAAACTACAACATCTGAGCCACGGGATGAGCATGGGAGAGGTGGCTGTGTGGGAGGTGGGGGAAGTTCCAGCAATTGAGGGGCCCCCATAGAGGTAATAATGGGGAGGAGGAGATATGAGAAATGGAGACCCAAACAACCAATTTGGCCAAAGATTTGTGAGAAAGTATTAAAAATTCCAAAACTGGCTCCTGACATGGTAAAACTGAGTACCCAGGATGGTGGTCCCTCTAGAGTAAGAGTGGTGCTGTTTAATGCCAGATCTGTCATTGGGAAAACAACTATAATCAAGGACTTAATTCTTGATGAAGAGGCAGGCCTGGCATGTATAAGAGAGACCTGGCTGGATGAGGCTGGAGGATTTAATCTTACCCGGCTTTCTCCTCCAGGTTACTCCTGCAGCACCAACTAAGATCTGGTGGGTGAGGAGATGGGGTAGCAGTGGTCTATAGGGATTCCATCTCCCTGACCAGGTGCCCCATCCTGCAGTCAACCATATTCAAATATGGATAGGCGACCAAGGATAGGCGACCAAGACAGAATAGGGATTCTCTTAGTATACTGTCTATCCCGCTGCACTACAGTCTCCCTGCCTGAGCTAGCTGGCGTTGGAGTCCAGCAGCTTATAGTACTGGGGGACTTCAGTGTCCATGCAGAGACCATCCTATCAGGAGTGGGACAGGACTTCATGGCCACCATGACAACCATGGGGCTGTCCCAATTAGTCTCTGGCCCTATCCACAGTGCTGGACACACATTAGATTTGGTTTTCTGCCAGGGATGGGAGGAAGGTGACAGTATGGAGGAGCTGACCATGGCTCCATTGCCATGAACCGACCCTTACCTGATCAGGTTTAGACGTACTGCACCCACAACCTCTGCAGGGGTGGAGGACCGATTCTCACTTTTTCAAAGCCGCAAAGGTCAACTATGGACCAAGGAACCATGGCATACAGCCTCTACACTCATCAGATGGAACCAAACACCTGAAGGACCAAAAATCAATTGCACTACATTGGAAAAAACACTACCAAAGCCTCCTGAACTGCAGCTCGAACAACAAACCAGGGATGAGCTTGCAACACTGCCTAGTTTGGAAGAAGTCAGCAACACCATCAGCCAACAAAAAAATAACAAAGCCAGCAGACCTGATGGGATCCCTGCTGAAATCTTTAAAAAGGATGGACCTGAGCTGACACACCAACTCCATCAGCTCACTGAAAAAGTGGGTGACCGAGAAAATCCCAGCAGATTTCAAGGATGCCACCATCATCACCCTCTTCAAAAAGGGGGAAAGAAGAGACTGCGGAAACTATCGAGGTATCTCCCTCCTATCCTTTGCTGGGAAAATCCTCGCAAGAATCCTTGCAAACCGCCTTCTACTCCTCTCAGAAGACACCCTCCCAGAATCCCAGAATGGCTTCCACCCCTCCAGAGGAACCATGGACATGATCTTCACTGCACGACAACTCCAAGAAAAAATGTAGGGAACAAAAGCAACCTCTGTACATGGCATTCATTGACCTTGTAAAGGCATTCGACACAGTGAATCGCAGCGCTCTCTGGACCATCCTCCAAAAAATTGGGTGCCTTAACAAATTCGTGAGCATCCTGCGGCTCCTTCATGATGACATGATGGCAGCAGTCTTGGACAGCAATGTTCCCAAAGGGACAAAATCAACATTGACACCAAAATACAACACCGCCTGAGCTCTACGAGTACAGCATTTTTCCAAATGAAGCAGAGAGTGTTTGAGGACCGGAACTGTAGGGATACCAAGATGCTTGTCTACAAAGCTATTGTCTTCCCAACCCTGCTATATGCCTGTGAAACGTGGACTGTCTACAGACGTCATATACAACTCCTGGAACGATTTCATCAGCACTGCCTCCGGAAAATCCTGCAAATCTCTTGGGAAGACAGGCGGACAAACGTCAGCATGCTGGAAGAAGCAAAGACCATCAGCATTGAAGCGATGGTCCTCCATCATCAATTCCGCTGGACTGGCCAGGTTGTCTGGATGCCTGACCACTGTCTCCCAAAGCAGTTGCTCTACTCTGAACTAAAGAATGGAAAATGGAATGTTGGTGGACAGGAAAAGAGATTTAAAGATGGGCTCAAAGCCAACCTTAAAAACTCTGGCATAGACACTGAGAACTGGGAAGCCCTGGCCCTTGAGTGCTCCATCTGGAGGTCAGCTGTGACCAGCAGTGCTGCAGAATTTGAAGAGGCACGAATGGAAGGTGAAAGAGAGAAATGTGCCAAGAGGAAGGCGCATCAAGCCAACCCCGTCCAAGACCGCCTTCCACCTGGAAACCAATGACCTCAATGTGGAAGAAGATGCAGGTCAAGAACAGGGCTCCACAACCCACCGCAAGGACACCGAACCTGGAGGACCATCATCCTTGGACTACGAGGGATTGCCTAAGTAAGTAAGTAAGTAAGTAAGTAAGTAGGACCTAGGAGGACCTAGGAGGCTTATGGATCCAGAGGGATTCCTGATGACTCTTGTGGATTTTCCTGCCACCTCAGTAGGTGATCCTCTTGATGCTCTGGTTACTCTCTGGAATGGGGAACTGGCCAGGGTAATAGACACAATTGCTCTGGATCGCCCCCTCTTAAGTAGCACAGCTAAACCAGACCCTTGGTTCAACAAGGAGCTGGCAATGATGAAGCGAATGAAGAGGTGACTAGATTGCATGTGGCATTTAAAGCCTAGTGAGTCAAACCAAGTATGGCTATATACCTACCTAAGGGCACAAGCTGCGGTAGTAGAAGCCACAGAGAAGCCTTTCTTTGCAGCTAATATTGCATTTGCAAAGAACCATCCAGATGAGCTGTTTTGAGTAGTCAGAGAGTTATTGAATCCCATCCCTCAAGATGCAAACCCTGACAGCCTGCTGCAAAGAATTTGCTCAGGTGCTTTGATCTAGTCTGGCTTGGATTCCATGTTAACAGCAGTCTCTGAGGATGTAACGCAAGCACCTGCTAGTCCGGTTTTGATGGATTTGTTTCAATTGTTGCATCTGGGGGATGTGGACAAGATTCTTGGAGAGGTGATGGTAACCACATGCATCCTAGACCCCTACTCATCCTGACTGGTAAAGGAGGGCAGAGGGGGTTTGGCAGAGTGGGTGAAGGTGGTGGTTAATGCCTCCCTGTTGTTGTTGTTCATTCGTTCAGTCGTCTCCGACTCTTCGTGACCTACACGAAAGGCAAATCTCCAGCCAGCTTTACTAAGACAATTCTGAATCAGGAGGGTTGCACTTGTATACAAGATATTTAAAATATGAAGTAGCCACCTACTTAGAATAAAGATTCCTTGCAAGAACTTTCTTTCCCATTCTCATTCAGGGTGCGCTCCCTCCTTAGTGTGTGTGAAGTTCTCATCCCCATGGGAAAAATGAGTGGGGAAACCCAAAGGGAGACAAAGGAGGCGGTGCCATCAGCCTGGTTGCCAATTATAGATAATGGAAAGCTGGAGGTGAGGACCCCTGCTAAGAATTATTCAAAAGTAGAGACCCTCTCGTTCCAGAGTTAGAGACAAGACTCTACTTTCCTATTCCCATTAAGGTTTGCCTATTCCCATTAAGCCTTTCTCAAGCAGCAAGGGCTTCCAAATGTCTGATACCTCCCTATATCTTCTAGATAGTTCTTCTGTAGTTCAGACTTTCTGCCTTAGTTTACAATTGTACTTCCTGATTTGTCCTTTGGTTCTGATGTGCTCTTCAGTTCTGACTATTGATTTTGTCCCATGGCTCCAGGTTCCTGGATACTGGCTCAACTCAGATTGTTTCCCGTAGACTACTTCTGACAGGGTCCCATTTGTTTAATTTGTTAGTCATTACAAAGTTAATGTAATATATGAGGATGAGTTTCAAATGGCTATTTACAGTATGTATTTGTTTTATTCAGTTTCCCAGCAGCCAGAAAAACTCAGCTTCATGTCACAGAAAGGAGAAGAGAAGGAAACTAACAATTAAAGTTTGTGCTATTGCAATATACCCTTCAATACTGCCCACTCTCCCTCTCCTCGTATGTGAAAGGAGGGAAAAATTAGTTCTCATGGAATAATTTCAGAGAAAAGCATGCCCACATTTTGCTTCATATCTCAGCTCCAAAAGGGTAAATATATATACCTTTTTTAAAAAAAAGAACACTAGTATCTGACCAGGTGATGGTCCAAACAAGCTCTCAGCTAAAACCCAAGCAAATGAGGAAAATAAGAACTTTACTTCAATATTGCAAAGTAAAGAATGAACTGGAAGGGAGTATAAAAGAACCTGGGAGAGGCAAGGACAAAAAATGGAGTCTCAGTCCATCAGATTTGCTCACCCACATCTCTAAAAACCTATGACAGGTGCACAGTTAGCATTGGAACATGGGCTTGCAGGACTCTGGAAACCTTATAAAAGGGTGTGTTATCCCAGCGGACACTCCTGTGGATCTGTACTGAATAATTTGCTCTGTGGCTTCCTTTTGTCTCATGCATTACATGTTCATCAACCTCATAGTCCTTGTCCAGATTACTGTTTTATTTTTGAGTCATAAGAGTCAAATGGTCATAGAATCATAGAGTTGGAAGAGATCACATGGCCCATCGAGTCCAACCCCTTGTCATACAGGAAAAGCATAATTGAAATACCCCGACAGATGGCCATCCAGCCTCTGTGTAAAAGCCTCCAAGGAAGGAGCTTCCACCACACTCCAAGGCAGAGAGTTCCACTGCTGAACAGCTCTTACTACTAGGAAGTTCTTCTTAATGTTATTTATTTATTTCCTACATTTGTAGCCTGTCCTTCTCACCCCTGAGGGGGCACTCAGGGAAGTCTCACAGCAAGCACCGTTAGGTGCCATCACAACCATAAAAATATTCAACAAAGCCACACCTAAAAACTGCCAGGCAATCAAATACTAATCAAGGTGGCCAATTAAAACATTCACACCTAGCTCCAACAGACAAGAGTTCTTTCTCCCACCCTGGACATTCCATAGATATATAAACCCAAATTTCCTAGTTTCCAACAGACCTCATAACCTCTGAGGATGCCTCCCATAGATGCATGCGAGGAGTCAGGAGAGGATGTTTCTAGAACATGGACGTACAGCCCGAAAAATCTACAACAACCCATTCAACAAATTCATTAAAAACAAGACATCAAATAAACAGTTGTTAATGTTCAGGTGGAATCTCCTTTCCTGCAACTTGAAACCATTGCTCTGAGTCCTAGTTTCCAAGGCAGAAGAAAAAAAGCCTACTCCCCCTTCCTTATGACATTCTTTCACATATTTATACATGGCTATCATGTCTCCTCTCATCCTTTTCTTCTGCAGGCTAAACAATACCGAACTCTTTAATATGCTCCTCATAGGGCATCATCTCCATACCTTTGATCACTTTAGTTGTCCTCCTCTGGATGCCTTCCTGCTTGTCAATATTTCTTAAATTGTGATGCCCAGAACTCTACACAGAATTCCATATGATATCTAACCAAGCCGGAATATAGGGGCACCATGACTTTCCTTGATCTAGACACTATACTACTTTTTAGGCCTGGGTAACAATGGAAAAATTTGTTTCTAAAATCGATTCGTTTTTTGAGGGTTTTTGCGTTTTGATATTTAAAAGAATTCCGAAATTTTTCTTTTAAAAAGTTCGATACTTACGAAATTTCGTAAATGTTTAAAAAATTACGAAACATTAACGAAACAAATACGAAACAATAACGAATCGATTCGTTAATGGCGGACGCGACCGCGCAATACGCTAAAAAACCTCCAAATGGGACAGGGGGAACTTCTGAAGCTTCCCTCTCCCTCTGTTGTTGAATGTTGGTGTGATATAATTTTTTTCACTAATTAAACAAAAAAACAACTATAAAACTTGCCCCAGACATGCGGAAATAACGAAACGACCTCAAACCGATAACAAAACGAATACATAACAAATCCGAAGCATTTATGAAACAAATTTAAAAATTCGTTTCGTTTTTAAGTTGCTCCAGAATGGTTCGTTATCGCTTCGTTATAAAAAAATAATGAATTTTTAACGAATTACGAATTAACGAAACGAAACCGCCCAGCCCTACTACTTTTGATGCATCCCAAAATCCCATTGGCTTCTTTAGCTGCTGCATCACAATGTTGACTCATGTTCAACTTGTTGTTCACTAACACTCTAATATTTTCACATGTACTTGTGTCTCCCATCCTGTATCTTTGCATTTCCTTTTTTTTTTGCCTAAGGATAGAATCTTACATTTTTTCCTTGTTGAAATTCATTGTGTTAGTTTTGCCACAACTCTCTAATGTGTTAAGATCATTTTGAATTCTAATCTTGTCTTCTGGTGTATTATCCCTCTCAATTTGCAGACATCCAATTTAGTGTCATCTGCAAATTTTATAAACATGTCCTCTAAACCTTCATCTAAGTAATTAATAAAGATGTTGAACAGCACTGGGCCTAGGCCAGAACGCTGAAGCATTCCACTATTCACCACTGGTGAGCAGCCTTTGGATTCTGTCGCTTAACCAATTACAGATCCACCTATTAGTAGTATTGCCTAGCCCACATGTGACTAGTTCGTTTGCAAGAAGGTCATGGGGAATCTTGTCGAAGGCCTTAGTAAGATCAAGATATACCATGTCCACAGCATCCCCTGCATCTATCAAACTGGTAACCCTATTGAAAAAAGAGATCAGATTAGTCTGTCATGACTTGTTTTAGAGAAATTCACATTGATTTTAGTACTGCATTCCTTTCTAAGTGATTTCAGACTGCCTCCTTAATGATCTGCTCTGGAATTTTTCCTGGTCAGGCAAACTATCAGGCTAACTGGATGGTAATTGTGTGGAATGTATTTTTTCCCCTTCTTTAAGACAGGGGAAACATTTGTTCTACTCCAGTCTGCTGGGACTTCTCCTGTTCTCTGAAAATACTTCTTCTTGTTCCCTCAGTACACTTGGATGTAGTTCATATGGCTCTGGTTACTTGATTTCATTCAGAGTAGCCAGGTATTCCTGGACTACATCCTTACATATTTTGGTTATATTTTCTCTATTACCTCATCCACTCTATATTGCTCAGGTTGAACACCAAACCCCTGTTGGGAGAAGACTGAGGCAAAGAAGGTGTTGGGCAGCTCTGCCTCTTCCCTATCCCCTATCAGTATCTCACCACCTTCTCCATGCATAGGCCCTATCATTTCCTTTTTCTCAAAGCTCTTTGTCCAAATGAAGAAACTTGACAGTTTTGATTTTTCCCACAATCATTTTACAAAGAAGCCTCTTCCATCATGAAATATGGGATGAAAAATACCAATTTAGGCAATTTTTGTACCAAAGACTAAGTGAAACAATGCCATCATTAATTCATATTATGCACATCTGATGTCTACCAAGCTTGCTAACATTTGAAATAGATAATGCCTTCCTAGACTAATAATTATTTTCCATTCATTATCAAGCAGCTTTATATCTATCCAATCCTGATTCCTGGGCACTCCCAGTCCCTCTGTGTATGTTTGCAGAAATAATTGCGGGGAGGAGGATGGCAGATTGGCAGCCAGATGCTTACAGCATTGCACAATAGGAATGTGTTTCAATGCTGGTTTACCTCCCTTGTGCAGTAAAGTCTTTAGATTTATGAGTTTGTTTGGCCTTTGCTTTAGTATGGAAATAAATGTGCAGTTTTAATATGATATTTAATATGTGTAGCTTTATTATGGACTTAGATAAGCTGAATCCATACCCTTGGCAACTTCTTCAAGCATGAAAAGTGATGAGAAGGTTTCCTTCCAACATCTCATTGGTAAAAATGGAAATTGATATGTTATTGGATTGTCTTTCTCTTGCATTTTTGATAGCTTAGCAAAGCAATTGTGGTTCTTTTCTCTCTCTTTTTGGCTTGCACAAAATACATCTCTGGAATACAAGTTAAGAGACAACTCAAAGCAATCTCACATTGCTATCTCAAGTGACAAGCAAGCAAAATCTTTGTATATAAATAGTATAGTACAGTAACCGTATCTATTCCATATTGCTGTATTTTATGACCAAAATTTCCTCCAGTCAGAAATATATGGAAATTCAGTTTCTGTTCTTGTAACCCTATAAGGTATAACATTTTATATGATGATAGTTATTGTTATTAATACCTCCCATTTTCCATCGAAATTGGGACTCAAGGTGGCTTGCAAATTAAAATTAGTAGAAGACAGTTAAAAGCAGACAAAATAATGATATTCAAATAGAATTAAAGTACTACACATTTTGATATAATTTAAAGCAAATGCTTAACAATGATAAAAAGCAAGATTCAAATGGTGAAGCTGTCATCCACATATCTGGTTTCTACTATTTCTGTTATATTTAGATCACAACGGAGAACAAAATCAGATATGCCATACAAGGGTTTTAAATATAGGGTAAAAATATGGTGAGACAGCTAAATGGAAAGCAGTTCAAAGCATTACTATTAAACACAACAAACAATGAAGAATTTACCTGTCTATGGAAGGAGAGCAAAGACTGCCTCATATATGAAAATATTGGCTTGACACAGGAGCCCTCCTTCTTTGCCATACAATTACTATGTGAAAATGATGCATGGTGAAATAGTGTCTTTACATCTTTTCAGCTCCATTTTAAACCATGTTAATAGTTGCTGGGTGAAACGGGCACGTCTTACTCATTTTCCTTCTCTTCCAGTTTGGCTTAACCCTTAAACAAATTTAGGATTTTTTAAAAAATAAAGCAAGTATATGGGACTTGAAAAAAGAAGAAAAAATATTGATCATAAGCAAAATCAGGGCATACCTAATTTTTTAACATACAGCCATGAGTACCCACATATTTAACTGCAACACTCTATTGTTCTTTTATATTTTTAGATATATCTATCTGTTCTTAATCCTTTGAGAACAGTTAGTCAAAGTGAAGTCATGTTTTTCCAAAATCACCTTTACCCTCCAGTAAGCAATAATTGCTAGAGAACCGATGTGAACACTAAATGAGTATGTAACATTCTCCTTGCTGAGTTTGCAATATTTACCTTTAGTTGTTGATATTTTAATTAACATTAAGAACATTATTTGCCCCTTGAGTTAAATGGGGAACACTCTGCAAATAAACAGCAGTTCCCACTTGGACAATCCCTCTGTAAATTAGTTCACTTTGTCAATACAGTGCATGCCTATCAGCTGGTTAGAAACAGCAGGAGCATGGCTGTTCATTTACTTAAGCAGTAGGTTATACCATTAATGTGTGTGATTGGTGTTAATTAGAACTCTGTGTTTTGATGTCTCTATGCCACAGAGCCCACATTAAACACACACACATCCACAAACATGCAACATCAAACATAATGAATATCAATTCATTAGATATGAGTAGACTTGCATGACTTTAGGTTTTTTGTAGGATGTTTAAAACTACAGCAAATTTGAGATGATTCCATTCATTTTTTTATAAATATATGCTAATCTCCACATAATGAGTTGGCCAAAGTTAAGCATATTGGCAATTGTATTGACCACAGTGAGAGAGGTAAGGATTTATGGTAAAAAATACTTTAGGTTCTTACAATATGCTGTGTAATTTGGTGGGTGTTTCTATGCATCTAGGTTCACCATGCCACCTAGGTAATTGGGTTTTATCTGAGTTCTAAGCATTGTACCCATTTTGCACATTATTTGGCCCAGATTCAGATAAACCCATTTAAAGCTTGAGTTTTGTAAGTTTTTTGAGCTGTATGGTCATGTTCCAGAAGTATTCTCTCCTGACATTTCACCTGCATCTATGGCAGGCATCCTCAGAGGTTGTGAAGTCTGTTGGAAACTAGAAAAATTGGGTTTATATATCTGTGGAATGTCCAGGGTAGGAGAAATAACTCTTGTCTGTTGGAGCTAGGTGTGAATGTTTCAATTGCCCCCCCTGGATTAGCACTTGATGGCCTAGCAGTTTCAAGGTGTGACTTCTTATTGCCTGGGATAATCCTTGTTGAGAGGTGATTAGCTGTCCCTGGTTGTTTCTTGTCTGGAGTTCCCCTGTTTTTGAGTGTTGGTCTTTATTTACTGTTATGATTTTAGAGTTTTTTTTCCTGGTAGCCAGATTTTGTTCGTTTTCATGGTTTCTTCCTTTCTTTTGAAATTGTCCACATGCTTGAAAATTTCAATGGCTTCTCTGTGTAGTCTGACATGGGAGTTGTTAAAGTGGACAGCATTTCTGTGTTCTCAAATAATATGCTGTATCCAGATTGACTCATCAGGTGCTCTGCTATGGCTGACTTCTCTGGTTGAAGTAATCTGCAGTGCCTTTCATGATCCTTGATTTGTGTTTGGGCACTGCGTTTGGTGGTTCCTATGTAGACTTGTCCACAGCTGCATGGTACACGGTAGACTCCTGCAGAAGTGAGAGGATCCCTCTTGTCCTTTGCTGAACGTAGCATTTGTTGGATTTTCTTGGTGGGTCTGTAGATAGTTTGTATGTTGTGTTTCCTCATCAGCTTCCCTATGTGGTCAGTGGTTCCCTTGATGTAATATGGAAAGAACACTTTCCTCTGGGTGGATCTTTGTCTTTACTCTCATGGCTTGTTCTCTTTTGATGTTTGTGGTGGAGTATCCATTGGCCTGTAAAGAACAGTTTAGGAGAAGGTTGGGTTTGCAGATTCTTTTTGCATGGTCTGCCAGGGCTTTAATTGTTCTTCTTTTTTACTTTGTGTGTAAGTTTTCTGTAAACTGTGTGACACAATTGTTGATCTGGTTTGCGGATGACTAGGACATCTAGAAATTGCAGTTCTCCTTCATTTTCTTTTTCTTTTTCATGGTGAATTGGATGTTGTTAAGGTGGTTCAGGAACTTGTTTAGTTCTTCTTCTCCATGGTTCCAAATGGTGAAGGTGCCATCCACATATCTGAGCCATACAGTGAGCTTTTTTGTTGCTGTTTCCAGGGATTGTTTTTCAAATTGTTCCATGTAGAAATTTGCTATGACTAGGCTGAGAGGTCTTCCCATAGCTACTACATCTTTCTGTTCATAGAATTTATTATCCTACTGAAAGTAACTAGTGGTGAGGCAATGGTGAAACAGAGCTGTGATGTCTTTTGGGAACTTCTGGTTGATTAGCGCAATGGTGTCTGCTACCGGGACCTTGGTAAATAGAGACACCACATTGAAGCTGATCAGTTTGTCATTGGTGTTGAGCTTGAGGTTGCTGATTTTTTCTATGAAGTGGGCTGAGTTCTTGATGTAGTGCGTAGTGAGCCCAATATGAGTTTGTAACTGTGTGGCCAAAATTTTTTCCATATTGTATGTGGGAGATCCAATGGCACTCACGATGAGTCTGAGTGGGATTTTTGGGAGTTCACAAAGTCTAGGTGGGAGAGCTTTCTATTTGCATAGTTGTTGGTGTATGTCAAAGTTGATCAAGGAGTTCTTGATCAGAGTGTTAGTTTTCTGGTTATTTTGGTGGTTGGGTCTTGTTTTAGTTTTAAAGTTTACTTTCTCCCTATGAATTTGGCTAAGAAAGTAAGTTTTAGTTTAAAGCTTACTTTCTTAGCCAAGTTCATGGAGGGAGAGACATAGTAGTCCTCATATCTCTCTTCCCTCCTTAAAGTGCTCAAATAATGACAGGTACATTTTTATAATGCTTTTATAACAATATAATAAGTAGCGAGTGACATTTTTCATGCCAGCAAAGTGTTGACTTTGCTCTTAGTTTATTCTTATGTGTGTGCCGTCACATGACCTGTCAACCTATGTTGACATCATGGATGCCTTAAGTTTTTCCTATGAAATCTTCAGATATGGTTATGCCAGACCCTTCCATTGAAATATAATCTATGGCATCAGATATTCATTGGCAGACTTCCATCAACAGGGGTGGACCTTGCTTAGCTTTCAGTATTAGATAGAATCAACCCGATCTTATTTGTGGGATAGGTTTCATTATCTTAGATGGCTATTAGGCTTGGTTGATCAAGAAAAAACTGGTTCAAAAAAAGATCGGAAATACCAGGAAATACGAATCGTTTCCTTTGTTTCGTTAATGGAAGGTGCCCTTCCCTCCCTCCAGAACCATTAAAATCTCACAGTTTCCCTTAATTCCCTTGCGGCGAGCTTCCATGCAGAAGGGAGAGGTGGGCGTGGCCAAGCACAGCCCTCCTTGGAGGCCTCGACCCCAGCAACCAAGCACAGCGCTCCTTGGAGATTTTAAAACAAACACTTTTAAAATCTCTCACCTTTCTTTCTCTTCCCTGGCAAGCTGTTGAAGGGAGAGGTGGGCGTGGCCAAGCACAGAGCTCCTCGGAGGTCGCTGGGGGCGATGCCTCTGAGGAGCGCTGTGCTTGGCCACGCCCACCTCTCCCTTCGACAGCTTGCCAGGGAAGAGAAAAAAAGGTGAGAGATTTTAAAACTAACACTTTTAAACACTGTGCTTCGCCATGGCCACCTCCTTCCTCTTTGCATCGACGGCTTTGCGAGGTGGGCATGGCTAAGCCCAGCTCTTCCGCATTGGTGCTTGTCGCCAGGGAGGTAGCCACGCCCACCTCGCAAAGCCGCCGATGCAAAGAGGAAGGAGATGGGCGTGGGTAAGAACAGCTGTTCCTGAAGGCCACTCCCCCAGCATTTACGATTTACTGGCAGAAGTCATAAGGAAGATGGCGGACGCGGCTTCAATATGGCAAAAACACTTCCAGGTTGCCAAAATGCGTTGATATCGCTTCTAAAGGTAATTATTTAACGAATTAATAACGAGATAAGAAATTAACGAACTGGATCAACCAAGCCTAATGGCTATTTCAAAGTTCAGAAAGTCAAAATTCACACTGAGTAGAATTGCCCTCTCCATTAAGGATTGAGGACAAAGATGGATTCTGTTGTTCATCCTATAGCAGAGACAATAATTGAGCTTAATTCTTAGGTCCTCTTCACATGGGGATAAAACAGACTCGTTTTGCTGCTTTTGACAGGATCTGGATGGGGACTGCCAAGTGCCACCAGACGATGCTCCATAGGCCCCAACCACATTCCTCTCAAATTGGAGGAGAAGTGACAGAAGGCACTTCCTCTACCACCAAGGGGAGGAAAGTGTGTTTTGGGTAGATCCACCGGAGCTGTCTGCACTTTCCTCCCCCTTTCCCTGTATGATGGAGGAAAGGCCTGTGAGGCAAGGTGTGTTGCCGCCCTTCCTCCCATCTGATGTGGAGAGGGACTGATGGGAAAAGGAGGGAGGACATGAAGGATGCTACAAACTGCCCCACGTGCCTTCCCTTTTGCCGGTAACTGCCCTGTGAAGAGGTCTTTCGATAGGTATACTAATCTCTTTTTCTTTAAAAATATCTATATCAGGAATGGTCAGCTGCCTCTCCTTCGGATGCCTGAATGGAAGTTCTCATCAGACCTAGTTAACTAAACAAGGTTAAGCGTGATGGGAATTGTAGACCAACAACATCTGAGGAGCCACACCTGTTTTAGGATAGATATATTATAAAACTGGGTTGCACATTTTAAGAATTAAAAAGTGTAAAATAAAAGTTACTCATTGCATACTGTGCATTACAACTGACATGTATTCCTCCTTTGCTGATGTGTTTATATGTCACTGTAATTCTTATAAAATATTTATTTGACAAGTATTTTTTTTCCTTGCATCTATAACCCTGGCACCACTCAGCAGGCCTACCTATCTCAAATTTGTCAAATAAGAATTTGCTGTCTTACTGGCGTGTCTTGCTTACTTCTATTTCCCACTCCATTTGGATCATAAATGTTGCTGATATGCCAAACCACTAAGAAAAGTCTGAATAACACTTTTTCCCCAGTGCAGAATATTAAATGTCTCCATACCTAGCCTAAGACCTTCTCAGTGCTGAAAACAGTACAATTTTAGTCTACCATCCCAGTAATCACAATCTGTACTGCCAAGTTAGTGTATTCTTGTTGTCTTGGCAGAGATAATCATTTCTGGCAATCTTACAATAAGTTGTGGGCTATAGCTCTGCATCTGTAGGAGTGCATAGCAAACAAATTGTCAGTAATAGTTTTCTGCAAAGCAAAATGTGAAAGCTAAGCTGCTCTTGATTAAAAAGAAGGTCTGATCAGTAACAATGTCACTATTCAAAATAAATTTATTTGATTCTTCCTTTCTGGTCAATTTGTATAAGCCCAGTGCTTACTAATGCTATTGACTTCATAGAATTCTCTCCTTTTCACTGGGAGAGCCAGCAATGTCACTGTTTAATCTAATCCTAGAATTCCATTGCCATTATTGCACTTGATTGGACAGGGATAGATATTAGTAAAGCCTCTACTGAAAAAAAAATCCATGAACCTGACTCTGCTAAATAATTCCCTACCATTCCCTAATCACTCTTTTTCAAGGCACGGTTCTGGAGAACATGTTAGCTCCCACTCCAGGGGTCTCTGGATGAGATGGATGATTTAGATCCGTTGCAACCTGACTCCAGGCCTGGCTATGAGACCAGAGACAGATTTTGTCATTTCGGTGGATGACTTATGCAGGGAACTGGACAGGGGACAAATCAATTATTCAATTTTTACTCCCATGATCTATGGTGTCATTCTGGGCAACCTCTCTGGGATGGGACTTGAGGACACTGTTTTAAAACAGTTCTATTTCTTCTTGGAAATGCTAGCTCAGATGGGGGTGCTGGGGAATTTCTATTCTATTTCTGACTATTATCCTGTGAGGTACCTCATGGTTTGGTTTCATCCCCATGTCATTTAAAATCTACATGAAACCATTGAGAGATTTCATCTAGAGTTTTGTGCCACCAATGTGCTGATGATACCAAATCTATCTTTTTTCCCATCTAATTTCAAACGAACCGCTTTGATGCTAAATCAGTATCTGCTTTCAGTAATGGACTGGATGAGGTCAACCAGATTGAAGATTAATCCACACAAGGTAGAGATGCTCAATCAGAAGACAGCCTAGATATACTCCTAGACTTATTATTTATTTATTTATTTATTTATTTATTTAGAACTTTTGTATTTCATTCTTCTCTACCTCCATGGAGGGACTCAGAATGGCTAACAACAAAAATTCAGTGCTATACAATAAATAACCTCATAAAACAACATATACAATAAATAAGTTCTAAAATACATATAAAAGGCAAATTCATCCAGCTCCAGCTCTAAACTTTGAGCTGGAGCTGGTTGTCCAGGTTCTAGTGGTTACCAAAAGTGTTTGCACATATACAACAAGTTTTCTTGCTGCACCCATTTCTTGAGATGACAGATCTGGACATGATAACACATGCCTTAATTACATATTGGTTGGATTATATATTCTATGTGGGCTGCATTTTGGAAACTGTACAACATGCTGCGGCCAGGCCGTTCACCAGAATGTTGGTTACACAGAATGTTTGACTAGGTAAAGGTAAAGGACATTAAGTCCAGTCGTGTCCAACTCTGGAGGTTGGTGCTCATCTCCATTTCTAAGCTGAAGAGCCAGCATTGTCCGTAGTCACTTCCAAGGTCATGTTGCCAACATGACCACTTGGAGCACCGTTGCCTTCCCGCCAGACCGGTACCTATTGAGCTACTCACATTTGCATGTTTTTGAAATGCTAGGTTGACAGAACCTTTTGAAAAAGCTTTACTGACTACACATTTATTTCCTGGAAAAATTCAAAGTATCAGATATGACCATACAGCCCTATGTAGTTTGGCTCTGCACTTTCCTTGCAAGAGCCTACCTGAGTTTAGAATCTTCAGAAAAAGTACTTTTCTTGGTCCCAAGAGAGAGCCTTCTCAGTGGCTGCTCCAAGGTTTTGGAATTTCCACACACGAGTAGTTCAGTTGTCCTCCCATTTGCATTCCTATTTGACCCTATTTTTAAAACGTTACTGACAAACTGTGAATCCTGTTCAGGAAGAAATGATGGGATATAAATAAAATATCTAAGTTTACATATTTTTTGAAGGGAACTAATCCTTGCAAAGTATCAAATGTATTGTGGCATTCTTTGCTAGTTTTTTACTTATATATTTTTCTGCATCATCCAAAGTGGTTTGTCCCCACATTTTGTAGAAAATGACTCTCCACCTAATTAAGAAAAGAGGACATTGTGATCATTTTTTTGTACAGGTGGTACATAACAACAGTTTGTGCTTTGGGGATAGAGGCAGAAAAATAGTTACAAGTTGAGATCTTGGAACACTGGGATTGTAAATTAATTTGTTAATTCTGAGTGTCAGAGAGGTAGAGATTAATTTCTTGTCCTTAATTTAACACACTAAATTACACTGGTTTTCAGAAAAGACATGGTATTTACCAAAAATGGCATAAGTTTTAACAGTGATAACACCTGGAGCCAATTTTATAATTGGCTCCTTCAAAAGTGCTTTATTTCTTGTTGTACAGTTGTCTTTGTGAGACTTGGCACAAAGATTGTAGATTTTAAATATCATAATATGACTAATGAGAGTCCAATAATCTGGAAACTATCATGTTGGAAAATGTTGTCCTAAATCATGGGATCACATCTTACAACCTGTTCAATTTTGTCTCCTTTGTGATCTTACTGCCTCTTCTCTTACTCCCCCTCTTCCACCCACAGCACTGTGTATTGTACACCATTCACTCAGCTTTCTAGTGCTTTGTTCATTAAAGGTTAATAGGAATTATATTGTAGATTAATGGGGAAAGATCTGTTTCAGCTAGAGAACAGTGATCCAAGGTACCAGTAAAGACAGAAGTAAATACCTGACTAGTAAGGTTACTCAGTATTTCAAAGGAGAACTATTAAGAAGTTGGGAAGCCAGGCCCTACTCCCTTGTTATGTTTTTTGGGGGTGGGGATTGAATTGGGGTGGGATGGAATTGGTCATCTTAATTATGCCTATAAGAGACTGCAGAAAGCAATTTCTGTTCCTATGGGAATCTGCCAGAAATTCAGGCTAAGAGAAATATGGGAGACAAATGTTTGTCTAGTTCAAGGTGCTTTGAATTGCAGATACAGAACATGCAACAATTACAGACTCACTTTTCCCAGAGAATTAGAAACAAAGAGAGGAAAAGCAGGTGTGTGCAAAATGATGTTACGGGAGGGGTTGAGCTTTTTTAAAGTAGCTTCTGCTGGTATAATCCTTGTGAGAGCAATGCTGCATTCAGGTGGATACCTCTTGGTTTTTAGGGCTCCTGTTCTTGGAATTCATGTATTCACATTTCTAAGTTGTGCTCGCTTCTGGTTCATCTGAGGCATAGTTTACCTGCCTTGGATTCATGCTATCTTGCCTTTGGATATCTCTGAGGATTCATTTGGAGACTGTATTTGAATGGATGCTTGTACTCTTGGCTTTCATGGAAATAACCTTGTAAACTTTCAGCAATCTCCTGGGAACTGCCAGAAGATTCCAAAACAACTCTTCCTAGTCCAGTTCTATTCTTCTCTGGACCCTCTGAAACTTTCCCAGCATCCTTTGAATCTCTCCCAGCATCCCCTTCCTCCTCTTCAGAGGACTCAATATCTGATCTGACAAATAGCCATTAAATCCTTCCTGACAGATAGCCATCCAGACTCTGCTTATAGAATCATAAAATGCTCAGAGTTTAAAAAGACTCTCCAAAGACTATCCAGTACAACTCTACTCAATAGGCAGGGGGGAACCATCCAAGGCCTCCTGATAGATGGCCATCCAGCTTCTGTTAAAAACCAGTCTCCAGTTACATGTGCTTAAATGAAAAAAATCCAAAAAATCAGTAGATGAATAAACATTCTGAAATCTTACAGGATGGATGCCCTGATTATGTTGTCTGATTGTGCAGAAATTCAAGGAAATAAGACTTTATTAATTTTTAAAAAAACATTATTCGTAAAAACTTTAAAATTTCCTAAAAATCAGTAGATGACCAAAATGGCAGGCTACAACCTTTTTATTCAGGCAGGCTTTTAAAGATGAAGGTTTTCATGATCAATTCCGGGGGTGCTGTGGTTTTTAACTTTGAATATGTTTTAATAGTTTTTAACTGGGAATGTTCTAAATCCTGTTTATATTTAATACAGTTTTAATGTTTGTACATTTGTATATTTTACATTGTTATGCTGATGCTTTTATGTTAAGCCACTTTGAGTCCCCTTTGAGACAGATACATTGGAATATGCATAATAATAATAATAATAATAATAATAATAATAATAATGCATTCTGAAACTTGCCAGGCTTAAAGTGGTAAATGTGGCCTACAAGTGTGGCAAGTTTCATCCTTATAACCAGAAAAATATTTTAATGTTCAAGCCTCTAAGGCTGAGAGAGTGTAACTCACCCAAGGTACTTAAATTGGAAAACTTTCCTTAAAATTAGTGGATGGCTCAATCTTACTGAAACTTTGCAGGAATTATGCCCTTCTCATGTTGTCTCATCATGCAGAATTAGCCTCCAGTGGCACAATGGGTTAAACCCTTGTGCCGGCAGGACTGCTCACTGTCAGGTCAGTGGTTCGAATCTGAGGAGAGTGGGTTGAGCTCCCTCTGTTAGCTCCAGCTCCCCATGTGGGGAATGAGAGAAGCCTCCTACAAGGATGATAAAATATCAAAACATCAACATCCTTGCAGACACCAAAAGTGACTTGCAGTTTCTCAAATCACTCGACACAAAAAAATGTGCAGAAATTCAAGGGGTATCTTTTTTTTAAAAAAAGTATTTGTTATATAAATCGATGACCAAATCTTTCTGAAATGTGGTGGGATTAATGCCCTTCTTATATTGTTTCTTTGTGCAAAAATTAAAACTGATGCTGCTTTTGGATATTTTTTTTTGTAAAAAAAATAATTATTATTTTTTAATTACTAAAAATTGGTGGATGACCAGAACATTCTAAAACTTGGCAGGCTTACAGTCGTAACTGTTGCCTACAAGTGTGGCAAGTTTCATTTTGACAGCCATAAAAATGACAGAGAAAGTTACCCCATTGCTGGAACAAATCTTACTGAAACAATCATGAAACTTCAGAATTCAGATGCAAATCAAAACTACCCCACCCTCATATATCAGAATCTCTCCAAATCTTTCTGAAATGAAATGTGTGTGTGTGTGTGGGGGGGGGGGGTGTCCAAATTTCAAAACAACATTTGCATATCTCTAATGGACACCCAAATCTTTGAATGCTCATGTCCCATTATATGCAATGGGGTAGTAAAAGCCCATCCCTTATATGAAATGGCAACATCAAGGTTGGGTTTTTTGATTTTTCTAAAAAATATTTTCAAGGTGTGGATGTTGGAATCTAAGGTGCAGAATTTGTGGATATTGTATTTTATTCAGAGCCAGAGCACTGACCTGATCAGCAAAGTACAGTTAACTATGACTGGTAATAGCTCCCCAGGTTTCAGAAAAGCCCCCCCCCCCTTTCAACTCATACTTGGTGATTACAGGTATTGGACTTCAGTCAAACAAAGCATGTTGGAGACAAATTTGCACAAAGGCTGTTTCTTCCCTTCTGCCCTCCTTATTTATAAATCAACCAAGATATTTTATTTTGGTTCCAGAAGAGTTATAACTTTGTGAGAAATTGTTAGTGCAAATAAGATAATTTCTGTAAATACTGCAAATTGCATAGCTACGCTATGGTAACTGTTGCCTTGTTGCATGAACACTTTTAAAATAAAAAGCAGATCAGTTCTTTCTGTCTTATTGATCCAATCTGTCAGTGCTTGTTCTGTGTGAATGCACATGCATGTGAGCTGTAAGAATTTTTGCAATAGCTGCAATTTTGTGTTACACTATTGTTTACTATTACAGCACGCACACACACACACACACACACACACACACACAGATTATCACTCATGTGTAGAGTCTTGGCATTGGATCAGTAAGTGACTTGAGAGACCAATTCTGGATCTGAATGTTCTTTCACAATGAAGACTTAGATTTCCAGAGCACAATACTCTGGATTATGTTAGTAAGTGTAGATGCAGTGTACATTTCACAGACATAAATGGTATAGTTTAATTCAGGGAGAAACCACACACATCTCATTAGAACTGGCTTGTGTCTTAATCTCCCATTTCCTCACCCAAAGCCTGAGGGGAGGGGGTTGTCTGTGACATGGATTAATCAGTATTAATGCATTTCTCATTTTGACTTCTGCCAAGGATGTCTGGATAATGTCTGTAAAACCTGGAACTGTGACCTCAAACAGGCCATCAGTCTTAAAGAGTAGCAGAAAGCTCAGAGGCTATCCTTTCTGAGAAGCTTATTAGATTTCCTTGGCTGAAGAAATCTGATATACAAACTCCCTCTTCTCTCCCCTCCCCCTTAGTCACCATAAGAAAAGAAAAAAAAGCTGCAGCTCCTGTAGACTTCCCAAAGGTTTATTGACTTCAAACCTTGTATTGGTATAAATTAATAATAGAACTATCCAGCAAAAGATTTTTTAAATACACAACAATTTGTAATGCATCATTCCCTTAAAAGACTTACATGCTAATGTCAAATTTTCTCATTTGCCTAAGACCTTTGTGCCAGTTTTTTTTTTTGTTTTTAAAAAATGACTAAAAAAGAAGCCAAAAAAAAAGTATATCCAAATGTTCTTTTTGTTCTTTTTAACTCATAACAAAAGATGTCCACCTGAGGGAGTCCAGGTATATTCGTAATTCAGTGCTTGGTTAATTCCTACTGGCCGGAGGCATGGATAAAATCTATCATTGATTTGGTTTTAAAGGATTTTGTAAGCAAATGTATATTAAAGTAACGTACTTAAGAAATCCTCAAAAGCACAGTACACAGAAGGAACCTCAAAAAGTTGATGTTTGTGAGGTGTAATAGCACAGTCAATAAACACTTAAGATAAATGTAAGAAATATTTTACTGTTACTATTAAGAACAAATGGTACTCATTCATCACTTTTCAGAAAACATGAACTGACAATAATCTGTATAGGTAATTCCACCACTTTCACAGGGATTAAAGTGCTGCTTTAACTCCTGTGAAAACCCTTCATGAAAGTAGAAAAATAATATCTCTGGGCAGTAGGAATGGAACACCATTGCTGCAGTTCCCAATAGTTGAGCTAGGAAGAGCCAGTTCTGCACAATACTTCACTTACCCTAGATCCTGGCTCCTTTTCCTCTTCCTCTATAGCATGTAGAATCATAGAATCATAGAATCATAGAGTTGGAAGAGACCTCATGGGCCATCCAGTCCAACCCCCTGCCAAGAAGCAGGAATATTGCATTCAAATCACCCCTGACAAATGGCCATCCAGCCTCTGCTTAAAAGCTTCCAAAGAAGGAGCCTCCACCACACTCCGGGGCAGAGAGTTCCACTGCTGAACGGCTCTCACAGTCAGGAAGTTCTTCCTAATGTTCAGATGGAATCTCCTCTCTTGTAGTTTGAAGCCATTGTTCCGCGTCCTAGTCTCCAAGGAAGCAGAAAACAAGCTTGCTCCCTCCTCCCTGTGGCTTCCTCTCACATATTTATACATGGCTATCATATCTCCTCTCAGCCTTCTCTTCTTCAGGCTAAACATGCCCAGTTCTCTCTTTGTCCCAGAAAAGGAAGGAAGAAGGACCAATAACAAATGGCAAACAGAAGAGTAAGAGGACCCAGAACTCCATGCACCTTGTTCCTTCCCCTCTTCCTAAGTGCCACTCATGCTTCTATTCTCCTGGCACACTTCCTTTGCATGGGCAGAACAAAGATGCATTAAACTACAGGAAGTGGATGAGTGGTAAAATCTGTGGAGTAAGTAAAGTGGTGTGGCACCAGCACTTCCTTTTACCTGTGAGAGGCAAGTCTCTGTTTTGCCCATGAAAGGAAGAGAGACCCATGACAGAAAAGATGAAGAGGAAGTACTGGCCCCACCTGCACCTTAACTTACCTAGAAGATCTGATTCCTTCTCTTTCTCCCGTATGCTATGTTCCTGTTTCCTCAACACTCTTCTTTCTGCCCAGGCAGAACAGGAAGAGGTGTTGGATCAGCCAGGTAAATGAAGCAGCACAAAGCTGGCTCCTCCTTTTATTTGCATGCAATGACTTTCTGTTTCACCAAAAAGAAAAGGTGATATGAGGGAGAGAGGGACCCCAAACAGCCCCCTACCTCATATACTTTGAGAGGCATAGCATTTCAAACTAGTGGATAATTAATACCACAAGTGTGAAACTCACAAAAGGGAAGAACTTTCTGTAGATCCTTTCTCATTTGGAGCAGAGTGTTAAGCCGATAGTAATAGAACCACAGAATCATAGAGTTGGAAGAGACCTTAAGACCCTTTTAGTCCAACCCCCTGCTATGCAGGAAAAGCACAATAAAAGCACCACAAATCAAGGCCACCCATTCTCTGCTGAAAAAGCCCCCAAGGAATGAGATTCTACCACACTCTGGGATAGAGAGTTCCACTGTTAAACAGCTCTTACAGTCAGGAAGTTCTTCCTAATGTTCAGGTGAAATCTCCTTTCCTGTAATTTGAATCCATTGCTCCATGTCCTAGTCTCCAGGGCAGCAAAAAAACAAGCCTGTTCCCTCTTCCTTATGATAGCTTTTCAAATATTGAAACATAGTGATCATGTCTCCTCTCAACCTCTTCTTCTGCAGACTTAAAATACCCATCTCTTTAAGTCGCTACTCATAGGGTATGATCTCCAGACTTTTGATCATTTTAGTCATCCTCTTCTGCACACGTTCCAGCTTGTCAATATCTCTCTTGAATTGTGGGGCTCAGAACTGAACACAGTATTCCAGGTGAGTTATAGCCAAGCCAGAATATAGGAGCTTTCCTTGATCTAGACAATATACTCCTTTTTTGTAGCCCAAAATCCCATTGACTTTTTAGCTGCTGCATCATACTATTGTCTCATGTTCCACTTGTTGTCCACCATCTGTGTATTTCATGTTTTCTGCCTAAGTGAAATATCCTACAATTCTCCTTGTTGAAATTAATTCTGTGACTTTTGGCCCAGCTTTCTAATCTGTTAAGATAATGTTGTATTCTGATCCTGTCTTTTGGAGTAGTAGCTATCCCTCTCAATTTGCAGACACCCAATTTGGTGTCATCTGCAAACTTGATAAGCATGCCCTCCAAACCTTCATCTCAGTCATTAATAAAGATATTGAACAGCACTGGATGAAGGTCAGAACCCTGTAGTACTCCACTATTCACTTCTTTCCAGGATGAAGAGGAACCATTGATGAGCGGCCTTTGGGTTTGGTCACTAAACCAATTACAAATCCACCTAACAGTATTATTGTCTAGCCCACATTTGACTAGTTTGTTTGCAAGAAGTTCATAGGAGACAGCATCTTTTTTCCCTCCCAGCAGAACAGTTCTCTACTGAAATCAAAATATGCTATATACACAACATTCCCAGCATCTATCAAGCTTGTATCAAAAATATATAAGATTTATCTGGCATTGTTTCTTTTTGAGAAATCTGCATTGACCTTTAGTAGCCACAGCATTCTTTTCAAAGTGATTGCAAACTGCCTCCTTAATAATCTATTCCAGAATATTTCCTTGTATTGATGTCAAGTTGACTGGATCGTAGTTGAGCCCTTCTGCCTTTTCCCTACACCTAAATTAAAATTTCACCATCTTTTACACAAAGATGCTCTACCATTTCCTTGTTCATCCTTTTTCTACTGATATAACCAAAGAACCCCTTTTATTGTTTTTAATCTCTCTGGAAATCTTGAGTTAATTTTGTGTTTTTGCCTTTTGGACCCTGCATTAGGCTTGGGCCTCAATCAGTTTGACTGAAAGTGATTTGCAATATTCGGTGGTCCATATTCTGTAATCCCCTGAAAACAGAATTGGAAGGAGGGAACCAAAAAGCTGGGCAAAACAGATCAAGAGAGCCAGATTTATTGGCTACTGAGAGGATGGAGTTAGTTGTGCATTATACCTGAGGCAGGATTATGCCCAGAGAAGATCCTACAGCATCTTTTCTCCCTCCCCAGCAGCAGAACAGTTCTCTATGCTTCTCCTCCAGAGAGGACCCTGCTGGGAACTCTCTTTCCCAGGAACACTTGCATGGGGTGGGCATTGAGAAGTCTCTCAGTTCTTATCAGAGCATGATGGGAGTTGAAATTTCTCTGTCTGTTTCTCTGTCTGGTTGTCTCCATGCTCTGATTGTCTGAGAATGACACAAAAAGCAACTACAGTTGCCAGAACCCTCTCTTGTGGTTTTCTTGTTTTTAAAATGTTATGGTAAAAACTTAAAATAATTTTAAAAAATGAGTAGTTTGGTGAATTGTTTTGAAACTTGACAAGCCTTCAGTTGTAAATGAGGTCTAAAACTGAAGTAGGTTTCATGCTTATAGGCCTTAAAATGACTGAGGATTGAGCCTTTAAAGTTTCCAATTGTAGCCAATGGGCCGAATCTTTGCCGAATGAAATGCTTTTTGAGTAACTTCCCAGTAAACAAAATGAGGGGTTAGCTGAAAATGGACCCCAAAACAGCATACCTTTTGGCCGAGTCGCCCAGCCCACCCTGCATATGTCGATTATTTGTTTGCATTCCTTTCGGCTGAATCCCCCCTTTTTTCATTTCATGTATATTTCCCTTTTAAATCTTAGCTCAACTGACAGTTGTTTGGACATCCATTCTAGTTTCTTTAGACTTCTCTTATTTTTTTCTCCAGTTCAAATGTCTAGAGATCTAGATATAAATAGCTATGACACATGCTCAGAAGGTTTATACATTCAGAGTTAGCTTCTTGTCCTGTATGATGTATAAGGTATACATAATACTTAACTGAAAAAGGGGGTTGGTTACATGAGTTGCCCTTCCTTTTACATTACTGAGAAGCCATTAGAGTTTTGTAATTATTGTAAAGTATCTGAGCTTGAGCTCTATAGGGTAGAATTTCATCTCCTGGATCCCTATTCAGTTTCATGATTTGTATCTGCTGATTTTACATGCAGAGCATTTACAAGGTAGCATAAACATTTAAACAACGGTAGATATCTCTTTCATAAAACAAAATATGAATAAATATATGCTGTAAAAGCAGAATTTATTTGAATGTGTGGTAAATTACAGGCTGCTGATTCTTCCCTCAATATGTTTTTGCTTTCTCTCTAGCACTCCTAAAAGAAAATCAAAGACTGGAATATCTATTCTATGACAGTGAAATTACTTTCCAAAATTTCTTCCTGCTATGATCAGGCAACATTGAATAGATGAGACTTTGAACTCCAGTTGAGCTCATAGAAACATATGAGGATCCCACCAGAGTATCAGCCAGCAAGATAGATAAGAGGGAAAGGTGTTTTCATTGTAATGATCCCAGTACAGCAAGGCACTGAAACACATCTTCTTAAACTAAAGCTAATTTATTAAACACAAAATATTTACACTAGAAGCTAAGCAGAACAAAAGCTTGCTTCCATCTCTCGCAGCAGCTACATGGTTCTTCAACATGTTATCTACACTTTAGGCACCTCCTTACATTCTACAGTGACATGATGACGTATGACGCTCTTGACGCTAGACGCTCGACGCTACACAGCATCCAATGCTTTCCACACTAAGATTTACGACTATCTAGGAATGCCGTTCCTCTCCATGATACAGTTAACCCTTTCTACGCATTACAAAACATCACATTTCTAAGCACACAAACACTAACTTTGAAAACTACAATACACTAAATCAAAACAGACATCAACAAGGTGAGCATTATCAGCTAACACTCAAGGATGGACAGGATATTTTTAAAACTGCTGAAAAGTGCTATTGAGTTTCAAGAAGAATCTGAGCTGATTAAAATTTTGTGCTTCTTTATTCTGTGCAACATGGTTGATTAGAGCAGAAAAGAGGAGAGGAGCCCCTTTTTCTCTACAGAAAATCATCATCATCATCATTGAACTCCAGCAAGACCTGATTTCCCTAATAAAGCTCTCTGTACCCTTTAAAATCTAATCAACTTTTTGACAGATAATGCTAGGATCTACAGGGAAAATGACACAAACCAATGAATCCAACGTAGGCAGCATCAGTGAATGAAAAATATTTCTTTCTATTTGTGTGAAAATATTTTGGAATAAGTTGTTAATGGTAATTCTCAATGAAGCATAATAATACAAGCCATTGTGTGCATCTACACTGCATAATTAATAGTTTGACCACTTTAACTGTTATTGCATCATATGAAATACCGTATATATACTACAATCAGTGGTTCTTAACCTGTGGGCTGTGGACCACCAGTGGGCTGCGAGGACAACAATCTGGTCCCGAGCCTCCTTCCACTTTATTTATTTATTTATATTTATATTTATTTCTGCTCCTTTCACACCACCTGCCACTCCTTCCCTGTTACTGACCAGCCCCAGCCCCTTGGATAGAACACATCAGTTCTAGATTATTAAATATGGTTTTCTGTGGGTGAGCAGGTGGTTACTACTGGATGCCATATGTTCTGTATCAGAAACTAGAGCTAATGTGGTCTATCCAATGCAATTTTCTGAAGCAGCACTCCAAATACATGGACATTTTTTTTTGCAAGGATATTCATCTAAACAAAGTCTGATTCCCTTTCTTTTACTTTTGGTTGGTTTGGAAAGAATGAAATATTCTTTCCAACTTCTTCACTTAAAATTTTGCTCAAGTATGTGGCAGTGTATGACTCTACTTCTTTAATAATGGATGTCTCCATCCTACTCTTAGAAGCAGACTACATCACAAGGGCAATCTAAGGGAGACTTTATATATTAGTAAATAGTTTTACACATATATTTGGGGTTAGGAACAGTACGATACAGCAAACTATCTAACAATATCTCACTTATTAAAAGAGAATAAATTTGCTAGGCTATTATTTATTATTCTTTATTAGATTATTTCTGCTAGTACAGTACAGTTTCTTATAGACACAGTAGCTACATTACAAAAGTACTGTTGCCATGCTGCCATTCTTTCACCTTATTAATGCAAAAAATTATCTTAAGAATCCTAAAACAGAGAAAGGGGGTAACTGGAAAATACTATTGTGCTATGTCATGCTGCCTTGAATTTGTTAAACATTAAGTTCATTACATCACCCAAAAGTAGATTAGATGCACATCAGTATACTTTCTGCAAAATCATATTTAAATGTGTAGAAGGATACAGGTATCATAATGTTTTTTACAGTCATGGTTAAATTACTTCTCACACCCACTTAGGATTTTATGCATCACCTCACACAAACCAAATTAAAATAAATGTGGAAATGATGAATGAAATTTAAAGACATAGTTTATTGTTATATTAAAATGCTTATAACATGTAAGCTTTTATTGCCCTAAACATTCATGAGAAGGTTAGGAGAAGAACTAAGCCCAGAAAATGAAGTTACAACTAGCAAGAAATGATAAAATTATTGGTTCATAAGTGACATACGACAAGAATTTTGCAGTATCTCTGCATATTCAATAATGGGGACCTGAGGTTAATGGTCATCCTTATGCTACAGTCACTCAAGGAAAAGATGGCCCTCTGGCAGTATTTTTTCTTATTTCATTCCTTTACGCGTGCAGCCATGTGAAGACTCCTTGTGATTTGCTTTTCTGATAATGGGATATAAGCAAAGTATAAAGAATCACCCTATGTCTCTTTGAAATTAGACAAATATAACATGCAGATATCATTTGCATGCCTTTTGCAAAGAATTTCAAAATCTCACAGAAAGAATTGTAATTATCTTATCAAATCTTAAATCCCAAGATACAGCCATTGTTGTAGTAGAGCCTGCGAGTAACAATGCTAACAGTAGTTTGGGCACTAGAAGGGGAAAGAGGGTTACTCAGGAGCAAGAATCTGATGCTGAGCAACAGAGGAAAAGGATCTGGAACATACTTATGGCACCCTCAGATGAGGAGTCATTCGAAGGTTTCTCTGGGGATGATGGGCAAATAAGTGAAGAGGAGGAAGGAAACATCATGGATTGGTCTAAGGGAAGGAAAAGGGCTACTCGGGAGCAGGAGTCTGATGAGGAGGAAGAGGAAGAGGATCCGGGATATACTTACTGCTCCTACAGATGAGGAATCATTTGTGGGTTTCTCTGGGAATGATGGGTTAAGGATGACACATTGGACTGGACTAAAGTGAAAGAGGTACAAGCTGTATGTGCGGAGCCAACATCCAGTGATACTTTTGTAGGGTTCTCTGGTAATGAGGACTGGCAATCGGGGAATACATCTGAGTCTTGGGGGGATCTAAGTCTTGACAGAAGAAGGAGAAGTTGGAGAAATGGGAGTAGGAGTTCACGTGTGGAGTCAAGAACAGCTGCAAGGGATAATAATGGGGTGGAGGTCAGCTCATCTTCTGATGATGATGTATAAGATAAAAGTAGGTTCAGAAATGATGAATCTTTGCAGAAGGCAAGGTGTTAGTGTACGTTCGTGATCTTGGTTATCGTATGGGACTTGTTGCTGCCTGTTCGTGTTTGGAATTGCGTCCGGGATCTTCAGTTGAAGTTCCTGATCGTGACTTGGACTGACTTCTCATGAGTGTGAATTTTCCCCCTTCTTGACTTTGGACTGACTTGACGACGACGACGCTTTTGTGGATATCGGAAAGACATTAATTCGGATTGCTACTGCCTTGACCTCGGACTCCGGCTGACTACGCTTCCTGCTTTTCGGCTTCACTGCTTTGTTAACTGTTTGTGTACCATCCCTTTTGTTTTGGCCTCAGCACTTCCTGTTTAATCCGGTTCTTTTGTTCGGATAATTCGGGTTTTACTTCTGTTGCTTATTTTTGAACCAGGACTGGTTAATGCTTTAAGTTTTGACCATAGACACTGCAGCTAAGTGCCTCTGTGTCCTTTTCCTCTGTTTAATAAATTCTGTTTTGAGAACCAACTCTGAATCTGGCCCTTTAAGGCGTCTGTGTCCTGACAACAATTGTAATTGAATGACATCATAGTTTTGCAGTGTGAGCAAGATTTTTGAGATCTTAAGTTATTGAGTTACTATATTGACCTTTCATTATTCCAGACAGTTCTGTCTACCTACCAACTATCAACCTGAATGAAGTACTCTGTGACTCTGTATCTTCAGGACCAGTACCTACAGTTTCATTTGTTCATGTTCATCCAAAAAAAAAAAAAGGCCTGTCTAGGTTGGGGCAGTAACTCATCCTTATTTGTCTCCTCATCCCACTTTAAAAGGGTCACTTTGTGAGCTCTGTGGTCAATGTCCACTGGAGGCTGGACACAGAGTTATAATGGAGGACCAAGACATTCCTATAAGGAATACTTTCCTTGGACTCTATAGCTTCTCTACTGAGATTCTGTGATCAATTTCACTCCAAAGTTAGAAACTACTAGGCATTTCAGCATGACTCTGTGTTCAACTTTGGAGTGAAACTGAAAGTTGAACACAGTCATGCTGAAATGCCTAGTAGTTTCTATAGTAATGTTATCTCAAATTTCTTTTTACATTTTTTATTTGCAAGTTTTCACTTTTACAAAGGCCTTAGTGTGTGCCTTAATGCTTGTTATGGATCCAACATTGCTGTTTTGAATTTTAGGAAATAGACCTGAAATATGTAGAGTACTTAGTGAAGGAGTTCTGTGTATGCAAAGCTCAAGACAGAATTATCCAAAACATTTTCCCTTCATTGGGGATCCCAGCCACTGGGCAGAGTTTCCAGGACAGATATCATATTTTATAAACAACTTTCATGCTCTGCACCTCTTTCTTGAGAAACTAATGACAGTGAAAATGTGATATGATCTGAGCTTGAACTTAAATCATCCTTTGCCAGACCTCATTTTGACAAAATGATCTGCAAACATATGCAATTGATGAAGTAGTTATGCTGGAGTAATTGGATTTAAGCCAATTCTGGCCCATTGACTTCATTAATCCGAGTACTGTAATTCAGCTGTCTTATAGCTTGCTCTCTTTGTTACCAAAACAAAAACAAAAAACCCCTATAAGATAGAGCTCCCACAGAGGGGGAAACACATGCCTACTGGAGTTTGCAACTGGCAATTTCTTTTATGATTCCTAATGTTCTGTTCATACAAGAATGACTTGATGCAGCTGCTGTTTGATGTCATTTTTAATCACATCATTCTAGACTTTGATTGCATCATACTAAAATATTTCTTTCTAAGTGTACAATGGAGTCAGGACAAAACCAAATACATTCAGTTCACCAACTATTCTTCAGGCAAAAAGCTATTTATTTCCATTCCCTAAAGAGGGTCTTGTATAAGAGGTAAAATGTCAGAAACGATCAAGACAAATGTTGGTTATTACAACTTCTACCTCCCCTCAGAAATGATGCATCTTTTGTTCATAGAACATTTTAACACACTAACATTGGCTCAAGTCAGAGCTGTGCATAAATTCCTAGGAGGTTACTCTCATGTGCTAAATAAAAGTCAAATATATTTCCCTTTATTGCTGAAATACTTCTGGCATTTCACAACAATAAATGTTGTTTAAAAGACAATTCCAGTATTATTGCCCCAGGGAACCATTTTGGTGTTGTTGTTTTTCTAAATCATATCAGTTTTTCATGTTTGGTTTTGCCTAGTCAATTTTGTTTAGATTTTAGACTACTTCTCACTTATCTTTCAAGAGTTATCAGCTTTTCATTTGTTTCTCCCTTTCTCATGCAATGAGGCAAAGATGCAAGAATTTTGTGAAAATGTTATATACCACAGCCAACGGTGAAGGATTTGGGGAATTGAGTGCAGATAACCAATAAGAATGATATCCATATAAGGTACTGATTTACCAATATTTCAGTTTTAGCCCACATAAAAAAAAATTACATGAAGCTAAGTAGACTGAGGTAGACAGGAAGCCAGAAAATTCATGCATTTAGCTAATAATTCCTTTTATGTGAGAATGACTATTTATTTGTTTATTTCTATTATTTAAATTCAGGTGGACACCTGCAAAAATACTTATCAGGGGGATGCTGAATCCTATAACTGATCTCTGTCCCCATCGCTACTTTAAGATTTAGATAGAAGGAAACAGTCACATTCATTTTTGTAGTCCCATTTCCCATGCACCAAAAACTCTTGTCATGGGCAGTAGTTTGTCTGGCTTGTCACAGCTGCTAGTTGGGACTGGTCTAAAGCACAGGAGGACTCTTCATAAGGCCCTTCCACACAGCCCTATATCCCAGAATATCAAGGCAGAAAATCCCACAATATCTGCCTTGAACTGGGTTATCTGAGTCTACACTTGGATATTGTGGGATTTTCTGCCTTGATATTCTGAGATATAGGGCTGTGTGGAAGGGCCCTGAGTGTTTTAATAAGCTTGGAAGGGGTTAATCTGACCTCCTCCTCAAGGAAAACATCACAAGCTTTGGGGATTATCTGTGAAGGCTTGCTAAAATGAGCAGCAGCTGAGATCTCTGGATAAAAAGGGTATGGAAGAGATAGCATTGCACTATCTGCTACAAAAGAGCTATCTCTTCCATACCCTTTTTATCCAGAGATCTCGGCTGCTGCTATCCCTTTGTAAGAATTCTGATCGTGTTCTGCACCCTGTTGGATCCTGAATCCTGGACTCTGACCTTGATCCTTTTAACACTTTTCTGAACTCTGTGTATTCTGTATCTGTGACCAGAGGCGGCCCTAGGTAATTTTCAATGGTAAGCAAACAGTATTTTGGCGCCTCCCCCCCACCCAATCACTGATATATATTTTCTGTTCATCGTGGGAGTTCTGTGTGCCATATTTGGTTCAATTCCATCATTAGTGGAGTTCAGAATGCTCTTTGATTGTAGGTGAACTATACATCCCAGTAACTACAAATCACATAAGTCAAGGTCTGTTTTTCCCCAAGAGCACCTCAAGAGAGCCCCTGGGCAAAATCAACTATACTGCAAATGCTTACTTTGCGTAATGGGTTGAGCCGCCCCTGTCTGTGACTAATTTCTGGACAAACTTCTTTAATTGATTTATAGACTTGGGTTGTACTATTGGACAAGGCAAACCACAAGAGAGTGTTCTGGGAATTGCAGTTAACAGTTGTGTCCATTCTCAACCAATCAGAGCATGGACACAACAAGGCCTTTTATTGGCTGAGAAACACAGAGAGAAAAAACTTCAACTCCCATCATGCCCTTGAAGGTGCTCAGAGGTTTTTTAATGCCTGGCCCATGCAAGTGCTACTGGGAAAGTGAGTTCTCAGCAGGGCCCTCTCTACAGGAGGAGCGTAGGGAAGTTCTGCAGAAGAAGTGGACACTGCTGCCAGGGCAAGAAAGAAGAGAAGGAGTCCCCCACGGCAGGCTTCTGCCTGAGATACAGAGAAGGAATCCCCCACAGCAGCCCTCTCCCTCAGGTACAGTACAGTTAACCACATCATCTCCAGTAGCCAAAAGATCCAGCCCCTCTTGATTTGTTTCAGCCAGCCTTCAGCCTCCCCCCCCCCACCAAATGCAAATCTGAATCAATTTAAGTCCAAACAGAGATGTGTAAAGCCCTACTCTCCAGTCCTTTCAACCCAGTTCCAAAAGAAAGTGGGTAATGGGAACTCACAGAGAATAAGCAGGCCTTCATCCCCACTGGGTGTCTTCTCCCTGGCCTCATCCCCTGTTAGGCTGTCTGCCATGCGGCCTTCCTCAGAACTTACAATGACAAGGTAGCTCCTGTCTTCATTTGCAAAGGCTTCTCGGTAGGTTTGTGTATCCCAGCAACTGGGCCTTTTAAAGCCTTTACCCCAGGCAACCTAAAATCTGAAGCTCAGCTGCCAGAGGTTGTAGATCTCAAAATAGAAAAGAAGAGAGCAGCAGGCAAAGTTGCCGGGCTAGTTGCAATGTGAGTCCACTTTATTTGTCAATGTAGACATGATCTGAATCAAACAACTAGTTTCTCTAGCCCATCATTTCAGCACCAGAGTCATTTGAACATGATTGTATGGCATCATAGGGTACATTTATTGCAGTTTCAAACCAGCATTGAAGAAAGTGTTTTCACTGGGCAGACGATTACATAGGAAATCCTGGAATCAAACAGTTTGAAGCAATAGTTCACTGATGCACATGAAAAGCTTTCTTTTTCAGCTTTTTGTGGAAATTTGTTATCTGCCACTAAGGTTTGAAGCATTAAATGGTCAGAGTAGATGGGGCCCTGGTTTGAATTTTGGGCTATAACTCGGGAAACCAAGGTTTGAATCTTCAATCAAAACCATTGGGTGATTGGGAAAGTCATAGACTTTCAGCTCCAAAAACACTGTGACAGGATCACCACAAGTCAGAAATGCCTTGAAGATGTACAACAACGTCAACAACAACAAAGAAATAACATAACTGAAGTTGACTATGTGCCTTTCCATCTGCAGTAATATAATTAAAAACCAACTGTCACTTTCTGAAAGGTAGATATTATGGCCAAAAGAAGTATAATCAAATCTATCTATTTCTGAGTATTTAAGCCTTGGCATTTTAAATGTCATGTTCAGTATCCCATTTTCATGTGCACTAGGATTCTTAAAACTATTTCCATCTAACCACTCTGACTCTGAAAAAATCATCATAAAGCAGTACCTTATGAACGGCTTTTGTTTTTGGGGAAAATGTTTTTTGGTTTGCACAGGTGGACTATTAAAGTAAACATTCTCCTAACACAGCATGGCACAGTGCAAATAAACTAGTTCACTTTATAGTATTGGTGTAAGAATTGGTGCAAATCCTAAACAATAAAACTTTGGTTGCTTAAAATCATACTACTTTAATTATTTTAGCATCATTTCTAAAACTTCTGTTCAGCAGATGAAGTTAGAAAAAGTCAGATCAAACCAATATGAGACAGAATGACTTGATAAGAGGAGGTTGTAAACTGTTGGATTGAACCATGATTTGTATTGCATTGAATGAAAGTCGAAGCATTCCATTTAAAACATACAAGTACGTGGCATTTTGTTTCTGCTTATTTTAAATGCTAGTTGCAAAACAGGTCAATTTCCAGCAATAGATGTGTCTTACCAATGGGAGGATAAAGATATAGGCAGGGAATTATTGCTTTATACTTGAAAAGCCACCAATAGTGTGAAGAATAAAATTGACTGAATACTTTTTATGCAAAGTGTGAATATTCTCAATACTGAATATTTAAAGACTTCTTGAAATGATGGTGAATCATCCTTGGACATTGGATTTTAAGTCTCGTTTCCTTAGTTCACCCTTTCCAATCTGATACAAGCATGCGAGGAGGAAAAACATACATTCAAAAAAGAGAAAAAAATGTAGCAAAATGCCTCAAGGCTGTATGGTGGAATAAAATGTTTTCCTCTCTGCTTGTCCTCATGTCAAGGTCATTACTTAAAATCTGGGCTGGGTCAATTAAGGTCATGTCTTTACATTTTGATCACCCATTGACCCAACAACAAGAACAGTGATTGAAAAGAGGAATAAAAGTTACACATGAACACATTTTGAGAATGCACTTGCAAGATAACATTGTTCCTCCAGCAAATAATCTTCCTGAAGATTATGAATGCCTTGCCCTTTATCTGGTAGGCTTGCTATTCAGCCCTTTCTGAGTGTAGTGACTGTAAATACACTGTTTTGAGTTTGTCATGAAAACTACATTTTTAAGAGACAACCAGTAAAAATGACACCAGCCATCCACATCTGTTCAGGCTCTAGGAGAAAACACTGGTTCTATTGACACTATAAGGTATCATTTAAGGCAGGAGTAGGATACTTGGGTGGGCTTGGCTAGTTTGTAATTTTCTTCCTCTAAACTTGTCAACTTTGAACAAATTTCTGAATATGAAATATACTTGGACACCATTCAGGCATTTGAAAGTGGACATTTCATGTTTTTCTTTGAAAGACGATGGTGGAAATTTATTTATTTATTTATTTATTTATTTACAACATTTCTACCCCACCCTTCTCAACACCCCCCCCCCCCCCGGGTGGCTAACACAGGCAGTAATTAGATGCCACAATATCAATAACAACAATGTAAAATCATGAATATATAGCAGATTAAAAACAATAACATTAGTTAAATCACATAATCACATAGTCACATAGTGACATAATCACATAGTCACATAGCCGTTTCCAGTTGGCGTAACAGTCCTGTGGTCCAGGTTCAATGTCTAAAGTGCTGCTGTGCCTACTAGCCAAAAGCTTGGTTCCAAAACCATGATTTTTGTTTTTTCCTAAAAGAAAGAAGGGAGGATGCCGATCTAATCTCACTGGGGAGAGAATTCCACAAGTGGGGGGGTCACCACTGAGAACGCCCTGTCCCTCATCCCCACCAGGCGCGTTTGCGAGGGTGGTGAGACCGAGAGCAGGGCCTCTCCAGTAGATCTTAAATTATGAGGTAGAACATAGAGGGAGATATGTTTGAGCAAGTAAGCTGGGGTATTTCAATGAAAGGATTCTGAAAAATATATCTAGCCTTCCTGATCTCATACAATGCACTCCTTCATTTCATTTGTCAAACACAGAATAAACTGTTTATCCAAACAAAAAGTAAACAGAAAGGGGTCGGGGATAATGCAACCAGGGGAAGGGCTAAGAATATTTCAATTCAGTATTTTAACTATTTTAGTTTTTAAAAACACCTAGGCTTTAAACCTCAATGGGGATAAAAAGACCACTAGTAATGGTATTAGCATACTTATTACAGGCTATGGATATAATTATTTTCTATTATGTTCTTGAAGAAAATAATGAGTGAGATGAGCAATTTTCTTCTTACTGTGAAAAAAGACTTCAACTACAGTTTAGTGTAAAATTTTGTACATAGTAAATTTTGCACATAAAACAGCAGAAAAAAATTGCAATTCTCTGAGAAGAGAAACAGTTAGAAACTTACTCTGTGGGAAAATGCATGTGTTTGTGTTGTAGAGAAAAGAGTACTTTCGAGGGGGGGGGGGGGTTATGCCCAAAATAATGATTTTCAGTACAAAAAATGAAGGTGTCTGTATAGAAAATGCTGTTGTTACTCTGTGCAGAATCCATGGGTAGTGGTTTTGCACAGGAGACAGTATTTTCATATAGTACACACATTTTCTTTATAGGAAAAATATATTTCTGAATATAATTATTACAGCCTAAACAAAAGAAATGCTGTGTTCTAACTGATCACAAACTGCTAAGACTGCCATCATGCTAGAATCCTTTTTCTCAGTTCAACTAACATGTTTTTACCTTTTTTCAAATTCCATATATTGTCAAGTATTATTTCCATTTTTCCAGCCTTCATACACACCAACAAGCTAATACGCTATATACAAGAGTTGGTGTAGAGATGGATTAACTGCATTAATGTTTGGTCATACTACATTACTCTTGGGCCATCTCTGGTTTGATTATGTTTTTCCTATCAGCTCTAAGGTTCTATCTATGATAAGGCTTTTTGAAACAAGAATAACAATCTTTTAAATTTTGTTTGAGAAATGGGAATGTTTCCCATTGTGTATCTTTGTTCTACCAAAGGATAGACTAGTGTTCTAATGTTTTCAGATGAGTTTGCCTCAGAACAACACTTTTAAATACATGGGGATGGGGCAGAATAGAGTTGAGGTTTGCAACAGTCATAAACCCACCCACCCCAGTCCATACCTTCCCAGGTATTTTTTTAAAGTTGGAGTAAACCTGGAAAATCCAGGTTTACTCTGGGTAAAATCAGAATAGCCTGAGGTGTCATTTGGATGGGCCATCAGTTGCATCTTGGATTCTACCCATCATTCTCAGAGGATGGGATGTTTACAATTCCTCTTCATATTTGCAATTCCTCTTCAAAACTGTGTGTCACCAAAGCCCAAGCAGAGGAGAACCCCTCCAGCAAATGATTCATTTGAATTTACTGTCTATGATCACGAGAGTCACGAGAGTCATCATGAAGCAGTGTTTCCTGGGTGACCCTGGCTTTCTTTTATAAGTTCTAGAGTCCTTTTCATTAAAAAAAGTTTAATCTGGATACATTCTAGAATGGGTTTTATTTGTTCAAAATAAAAAAAATGCAAGTGGGAGAAATAAGTACTTCCCAACTGGTGATCCTTCCTGATTCTCAATTGCAATGTAGAACGGGTGTGAAGAAAAATAGAAAAAAAAATCTTTGTAACTTTGAAAAAGAAATAAGCACCAGAAAAAATGCGTTTTATCAAATCTAAGGTGCTATCGATTGTAAGGTGCTCACCATTTTGAAGCCCCTAAAGAGAAAGAAAGTATACTTTAGAATTGATGGAATATGTTAATTTAAAAACAAACTACACGCTATTGCTATTACATTTAAGAAGAAATTTGTACATTTGGAAAAGCAGATATTTATGAAGGAATTTGTGAAAATGGGAAAGCAATCGCAACAAATTTCTCAACCATTTGTACTAGCCAAATTGATTTCTTTGAAAGTTGTGGAAAGGCTGTATTATGCAGTAGTCCTGATGTAACTTTGCTTAACTTCACAAGAATAATAAGCAGATTAAATGAAGTGGCAATGATAATTAAATACTAGAAGTGTGGCTGAATATATAGGAACTTGGAGTCAATATCATTTTTTTCTTTTAAAAATAACCCCTAAATTCTGAAATCAAACAGGTAGAACACTAAGTAATGTCCTGTTATCCAAACCCCTAAGAAATATAAATAAATATCTATGGTATCTTTGTATCTTTTGTGAAGATACATGTTCAATACTTTTAAGGTTCCATTTTGAGTATACTAAGAAAATGCAACTGCTGAAAGGCACAAAATTGAACAGTGTTTTCTATACTTTCCCCATTCTTTCAATTTTTCTTTTGAGTTTGGTTAATCTCTAGTCTTTGAAAAACAAGCAATATTTCCATAGTATGTGCAATTATTTTTTCCTAGAAAATGTGCTTCTAAAACAAAATAATCTGTATCTTTAAATGTATAAATACATTCACCCGAATATCTGGGAGTCACTCTGGACTGTGCCCTGACCTACAAGAAGCACTGCCTGAATACCAAGCAAAAAATGGGTGCTAGAAATAATATCATATGAAAGCTGACTGGCACAACCTGGGAATCACAACCAAACACAGTGAAGACGTCTGCCCTTACGCTATGCTACTCTGCTGCTGAGTAAGCATGCCCAGTGTGGAACACATCTCACCACACTAAAACAGTATATGTGGCTCTTAATGAAACATGCCACATTATCACAGGGTATCTGGGCCTACACCACAGGAGAAATTACACTGTTTAGCCGGTATTGCACCACCTAACATCCGCCAGGAAGTAGCCACCAATAGTGAAAGGACCAAGGCAGTGACATCTCCAGCTCATCCCCTGTTTGGATATCAGCCAGCATGTCAACATCTTAAACCAAGAAATAGTTTTCTAAGATCTACAGAGACACTTGCTGGAACACCTCAGCAAGCGAGAGTTCAAAAGTGGCAGGCTCAAACCCAGAACCTCAAGCAATGGCTGATACCAAATGAGAGACTCCGCCCTGGGCACACAGAAAACTGGGCCACTTGGAAGGCGCTGAACAGACTGCACTCTGGCACCATGAGATGCAGAGCCAACCTCAATAAATGGGACTACAAAGTGGAATACACGACATGAGAGTGTGGAGAAGAGCAAACCACTGACCACCTGCTGCAATGCAACCTGAGCCCTGCCACATGCACAATGGAGGACCTTCTTGCAGCAACCCCAGAGGCAATCCTAGTGGCCAGCTTCTGGTCAAAGGACATTTAATCAACTACCTAGCTTGCAAACTTTGGGTTGTTTGTTTGTTTGTTTGTTAAAAATGCAATGCAACTGTTTGGTCTGCCCCTGACACGATAAATAAATAAATAAATAAATAAATAAATAAATAATACATTAATTATTTTGTTCCTAGAAAAAAGTCTCTTTCTTCTTTCCAACATATATATTTCACCTTTGAAAAAAAAAAGCATAAAACTAACTTTAAAACAATTTTTATCATGGTCATTCCCTGGGGTATATCAGCTTTAGAGTAGCATCTAACTGTATTTGGTATTCTGTTTTCCAGACAGCAGCTTGGCGAGGCTTTGAGAAGAGGGATGTTAGCATTTTTAAAGCTTTCCCCCCTTTTTATTATATGAATCAGTGTTCTTGGAGAAGTCAAAGTGCAGTCCTCCTGCTGCATTACAATGCCTTTCAGCCCGATATTAGAGAGCAAGTCCCATTTTACTTTGTAATATGAAGCTTCACTTCAGCATTAATTCCATTCGGAAAGCAGCTGCGCTTATAATAGATTCCTTTTAAGCAAAATGGAAAAATATACATTTATCAAATAACTTTCTTTCAGTAGTGCTGCTACAGTCTTTATTGCATCAAAGTTGTCAGCAATCAGCCCATCTTTCTGAATAAAGATGTGCCACATCCCAGGATCTGAATAAGCAACAAGGGAGCTCCAGGAGAGCATCTGTCTGATTCTTCTTCTATCTGAGCTTTTATAGTATACATTTATGCTCACATTGTCTTGTTGTACACATAGAAAAACTGCAGGCTATTTATTTACTTAAAACACATTTAAAGTGACAATCTCACTGTTAAAATCAGATCTTTACAAGCAGTTTTGCCTGTATTGCTAATAACAGTGTGTTTATAGATGAGGAACAACAAGTGTGTGTGCAACAAATGCCAGAATCTTCTGGTCCTTGTATTTACATTAGTGTTTTCTTTTTTCCTGTGTGGTAGGTTGCATAAAAATTGGGAGACTGTAGTAATAGCAGCACAAGCAGTAATACTTCTGTGTACTGTACTCAGGTTGTAGGTGTGTTCTTTCAGGTCCCTTCCAGACAGACTTTTAATTTGAAATCTGTCTCGCTTTTACCAGAGTCATCCAATCGACACCTACAGTAAAAGCAGATTAATGCTGATTTTATTCCACATTACTTAAATACCTAATTAGATCAGATCTCAATGAAAGATCTGGGTCTAATGAGGTATTGGGCTTGTGTGGATTGCCTCGGGATTCATTATGCATTTCCCGAGGGTCAATCCACACAGCCATCTCATACTTTTGGGCACCCACCCTCTCCCCACCCAAGCCCTTAATTTTCCCTCTAAAACTTATGGAAAAGGGCCCCTAGCTGCCATAGAGCCTCTTTTTGCATCCTCTTGATGGAGTAAATGAAGCATAAGGAGACTGGGGGGGGGGGGGTTCCTCCTCACCCCTCCCATCCCCTCAGGCATCATTTTCTCCATCAGGAAGATGCAAGGAGAGGCTCCATGACTGCCAGATGGAGATTTTTGGACTTTGAGGTAGCTTCATGCTTTCCTGATGCCCATCCCTGCAGGGAAAGCCCAGGTTTTGGGATGGGGCTGAGGCTAGAACACAAGTGGAAGTGGGTTATTTTAACCCTTCCACAATGAGACATTTCTAGGTTACTTTGCCTTTAAGCAGTCTAGGTTTACTTGGTCAGCACTATCCCAAGGCCTAAGGTTTCAAATCAAAGCCTGAAACAACAATACGTGATATGACCACTGGAAGCTCTGCAAATGTTACAAGGGAGATAAGAGACCGCCACATCAAATGTCAACCATAGTTAAGCATTCCATTCAAATAAAATCTACCAAGCCTAACAGATGAGGATTGTATAGCTATGAAAGCACTCTTATTCTGATGTTCTTCTCCCTAAGCCTATAGGCTAAATTGGCATGCTAGGGGGTAGAAGGGACAGTCAACCTACCTCCCCAGGCTGCCTATGTACAGGAGAGAGGCAAATCACACATAGGAATATGAGTTGGCTGTCCCCACTACCTAAACTCAGGAGAAATTCTCCAGGATTTGGATTTTTAAAAAACACCAGGGTACAGCTGTATTAAGCAGTAGTTTTGTGCATTTGTATAGAATCACTATCCGTTTCTGTTTGTTTCATTCATAAGGCTTATTTTCATTTTTGAGTGCCTCTCCCAAAAATGGGCACTTTTTTGAATGAGCTTTTACACCCCAGGTTCGAAAAAATTATTATGTCCATCCCATTAGTGGCAATGGATGGACTTCCCATGGTCCCCTTCCCCTCAGTTTTAGGCACTGGCAGGCGGGGGTGATTTCTGGGCCTGTATGCCACACACACACACTCATTCCAAGGCGAGTGCATGAGTTACTTGGAGGCCCAAACTGCCCGTGGTGCCAGGGCCTGCAGCAAAGTTCCAAAAATTAGGTGACCAAACGGTTAATGTTCACACTTTCCTTTCGCTTCACTGATATTTTCGTACCAGAGAGAGGTGTACCATTTCCAAATGAAACAAATGGTACAAAAACACGAGTTAAATGGCTGAAATGGTTACCGGGTCCATGACTATTAAGCAGCTTACCATCAGCTTGTTTGTGTTGTGTGGGTGCATGGAAATTAATGTGACTCTAAGCTGCATTAAATGGCAGTGTAAAAATGCCCTGAGAAACCAGCCCATCGTCCCAGCCCCATATATGGCCATGTGGCTTCAACCTGGGTATTTATGGCAGCCACTGGATTTACCTTTTAAAATCCTGAATTTTTTAAAGAAAAATATCATTCAGATTTACAAAGAACAATTCAAGGAACTTCGATGTGAGCCAGACAACATTCTCTGGTGAGCAACTTGCACCATTGTTGAAAATCAGTTTTGAAAGGCAGGAAACTATGTTCTCTGCAACAGCACAGTATTCAGCATGTTTCTGAAGTTGCCTCTTTGCCACTTACTAGTACTTTGACAATATAATTGTTTCCTGCCATAACATTTACTACTAAATTGTGCTTAATATCCAAATCTAGCCCGCTTAAACCCATAGAGATCAGAAAAGTTGCTTTTATTTGTTACAAGCAATTTCCAGCCCATCCTGCCTGACAGCTAAATAGAGACTTGATTGGAAAGCAATTAACATATTGAAAAACCTGTGGAAAGCAACTTATTTTCAATCAATGGCATGCGGTTGAAATGGCAAGCAGTTCAGTGCTACCATCTGTGTCTCTGTAAACAGAAGCCCAAGCATTTTCATCTTGACCACTATAATGCTATGATTTGAAGATGTCCATGATTGCCTGCTTCACCAGAGTGTGACACCATTGTTAGTGCCAATGAAATTTTTAGTGTCAATCACCCTGTGATGTTAAAAAGCCAGGCAAATGCAGTCAAGACTTTTTGCTACTGCTGTTGCTGCTATTTTTACTTCAATGTTTTGTTATAATCTATCATGGATTGTATACTTTAAAATAACAGAATTAATGTGAAGGAGGAGATCCTTTCTTAAATATTGTACTTCCAAACTGAACAGACCTGGTGATCATCCATTTCCATCCATTTGTTTGATTAGTGTGGCATTATAAGATGCAAGCATAGCATTTCCTGTCTGTTAAGCAGGATATGGATCTAAATGTCCATTTCCCCCCACATTAATAAAATATGACATTTTGAAAACATCTAACAATTTGGAATATGCTGTCCTCCTTCCACTGTTTTAGTTTTAGAAAAAAAGAGATTGAAAAACAATGTAAAGAAAATAAAAGTTCGGTTTTCAGGGACCTGGTTGATCTAATTGATCTCATCGCCTTAAGGGAAACTAAACTTCATTTAATTAAGAGCAGAGCCACCTGCCTGATGTACTGGGGTCTAGCAAATCACCTCCATCAGCAGATTAGTGCAGAGTGTTTAAACAAAATGCAGTGCCAAAACACCGCCACATTAGGCTATGGCCGTAGTTTTAAGGCATGTGTAACATTAGCTGAATTATAACTGATTGGCCAGGAACAAATGAGATCTGGAACAAACCTATTCTGCGTTAATAAAACAGAAAGACAAAGGACTTTTGACAAATTATTTGCACAATGGTTGAACAAAATCAGGTTAATTTACGTTTTCATGTTCAGTAACAATGATCTGTAGGATGTTTTCATGTTCACTTCAAAAATGCCAAGGACAAAACTGAGGATATGATAATAAATCATGAAAGTAATGTTACTTCTTTGTATTAGGAGTTCCAGGGAGCTGTTACAGATCTTAGGCTGTGAATTGACAGTGTTAGATAATATAATTGGGTAAGATAAATACTATAGTGAGGCATGAATCATTTTTTTCTTTTCTTTAATATTAGTCCCTACACACAATGTATTGAATTGCTGGTCCACCACCTTACTAAGTACATATTATATGAAAATCAAGATGACTTGTGTGATAAGTTGGGTGGGGTAGGATACTTCATCACAAAGTTTTGAGGAAACCCTTCTTCCACTTTTGAGCCAAGGCTTGCTTATGCTTAAAAAATTGCCCATTTAAACCCTGAAATGCCATTTTCAAAAGCAATACACAATATTTTCTCTACCTCAACCTGAAATGCTCCAAAACACCTTTCTAAACATTTTCTGCAGTTTTCAAAAGTTGCCAAAGTAACCTATGACAAAGACACACTGCTGATAGATCCAGTTAGGATGGTGGGAATGCTGGTATGGAAACTCAGTCTGGGAAGGTTGTTGGACTCAAGTTGGAGTAATGAGAAGCAAGGATGAAATTTTATGAAGTAGCAGAAATTTATTAAAGAAGGCTGGAATCTTGCCTGCAGATTATGTTAAAATTTAGCATTAGATTAGCCGTTTTAGAGAGAGAAAAGAAGGCCTCTGTTCTTGTTTCTGCTGCTCTTTTTTTGGTTGTTTTGCATTGCCTCTGTTGTCTCCTTCTCCTAATGGAAGGAAAAACTTCCAACTTCACAAAGTTTTGAGGAATGTCCCTCACAAGAGACATTCATTCCTGTTCCTTCTGAGGGAAAAACTTAGGTTCACCATGAAATTGTTGTGAAGTTCCTTTTTTGGGTGGTCTTTACTCTGAAAGTAGTTGTTTTGTTCCAGAAGCGGGGGGGGGGGGGTAAGAAAAGGGAAGAAATCACAGGAGGGAACAGAAACGAAGGGAATCCATCCAAACTGGGTTAAACTGCATCTCTCGCCCAAGGCTGACCGGGAGGGAAAATAAACTGATGGGAATCCATCCAAACTGGTTAAAACTGCATCTCTCACCCAAGGCTGACCGGGAGGGAAAGGAAACTAAAGGGAATCCATCCAAACTGGGTAAAACTGCTTCTCTTGCCCAAGGCTGATAGGGAGGGAAAGGAAACTGAAGGGAATCCATCCACACTGGTTTGAAAAGCTGAATCATTTCTGACTCACTTACTGATTCGTAAGAGAAATGGCGGGAAAAGCTTTGAAAGGGCAAAGGGACTTCCGGTTTCCTTAAAAACTTCGAAATTGCTTCAGAAAGGAAATCTTTCTGAATTTATTCTGAATTACAAAGATTCCGACTGAACCTAACCATGCCTAGTGAGCATATTGCTCAGTTTCTGAGCAAAGTACAAGGAGTTGTTTTTGATCTTTAAAACACTACATGGTTTGGGTCAAGGTTGCCTACAGGATCACCTTCTCCCGTACAATCCGCCCCAGTAAGGTCCTCTGGGGGCAATTACTCCAACTATCCCAAACCCTACTGGCAACCACCACCCAGAGGGCCTTTTCATTGGCTGCTTCACAACCTGCTGGTAGAGCTCCAACAGCTGGATCAGCTGTCAGAATTTAAGATATATGTGAAGATTCATCTCTTCCGGCAGGGCTATACAGACAGTTTTAATGGTGAATTTAAAACTCCATTGTATGCCTTGTTTTTGTTTCATGTATTTTGATACATATTTTATGGAGTATGTTTTAATATTGTACAGAGTGTTTCAAAATGATTATGTTCATGTTTTAGTAATGCTGTAACCTGTCTTGAGCCGTGAGGAGAGGCAGGCAAGAAATAAAATTATTATTATTATTGTTATGGTTTGGGAAATTCAGAATCTCTGAAAGTGTTTGGAAATGAATATGAAACCTTCTCTGCCAAAGTGTCTCACCAAACTACAACTCCCAACATTCTATAATATTTAGACATGGCAGTTAAAGTGGTGTCAAACTTCATTAAATCTACAGTGTAGATGCACCTTGTAGAAAGACAAAACAATACTCATGCAGAAAATGGATGAAATTATTACAGTCCAAAGGCTTTCCTAACAAGCTACATTTTAATTATACATCCTTTGATATCTGCTGCTACATTTTAGGCTTGGCTTATTCATGGGTAATAGAAAATTCTGTAAGTCTGGGCCCAAAAACTACACATCAATGTATGTGAATAAATAAGTAGCCATTATAGAATATAGGGAGTGAGCAAAATTATGTTCATTAGACCAAACTAGAGCAGAATCATTCAATCATGTAAATATACTGAATAGATTCCATAGTCTATTCCAGTTGTGATTAAATGTAGGATTTAAGCCATTATTTTTGTAAATATGTTCTTTTGCATAATACCCCAAAAATAAATGATGAAATAAATCAAAAATACCAGAGGAAGAGGGAAGAGAAACTCAGCCACCTGTCATAATCTTACCCTGCAGGGAGATCATTATTTGCTCTTCCCTGTGAGAATGAAATAAGCAGAGATTATAACCCTAACCATTACAGGCAAAAACTGGGATGCACATGAAAAGTTGCTCAGAGTATGGCTATATGTAAATATCTTTGGATTTATTTATTTTGGTATATTACCATTCAAAACTGCATGCAGATAAGATTGCAAATCATTCATAAATAAATAAGGAAAGGAGAAGAGAAAGAGAAAGAGAGAGAACCTGACTCTGAATGACAGAGCAGATAGCAATGAAGATTTGATGGCAGATATGGTGGCTCTGTATTCACCAACTGATGAGGATATCTCATTTTATTTATTTGACATATTACTCTGTCACTTTTCCAAACCCCCAATTTAAAGAAAATTAAACACATTACATCTTTTAATAAGAGAACAACAACAAATATAACTCCTGAAATGCATTCAAGAATTTGGAGTAGTATGGAGGGAAAAATGTTCCCCATGTATTCAACAAGTGGGTCTCTAAAGTGGTTCTTGCAAGCAGCTCTTGTGGATTTCTAGGCACTAAACTGTTCTAGGTGTAAAAACTAAAAAATGCAACTAAAATTGAGTCTGCACATCAACTGTGACATACTTCTTCTTTGTAAAACAGCTTTTACCCCAAGATTGAGGCCCCATCCTCACAAGCTCAACAATCAATCTAGAATCTGGCTCAAGGTCAGAATGTCTACAAAACATTTGTCCCCATTGCGACCCCTCAACCTACATTCAGCTAAAACCCTTGTGCTAAAAAGACTAATAAGAAATGCCAGATCATGCCATAAAATGTGCTGAAATGTATCATTATATAAATAGTGCAGTGCTGCAAAGAGGAAGAAGCATTTGGAGGGCTTGTTGGAACGAGGTTAAAGCTGCAAGGCTCCAGACAGAACATGAATAAACAGCTCAGAGGGAACATAAACAAATGCCCTCTCCTCCAGGAAAAGGACAGCATTCCCATGGGAATGCTAAAATGCTCTCTATTGTCTGGCTCTCCTTCAGACAAATGCTGCTTTCAACCTGCACATTTTGCAGAGGAGCTACAAAATAATTCTGGCTGGAAGCTGATCAGTAGAGGTTTGTGGATTCCATGGGAGCTTATAGCTGGTTCCTGAAATGCCTGTGTAGCACTTTGAGGCCCCTTTCGCACAGTTGAATAAAACCCCACATTTTCTACTTTCAACTGGAATATATGGCAGCGTGGACTCAGATAACCTCATTCAAACCAGATATTGTGGGATTTTCTGCTCTAATATTCTGGGTTATAGGGCTGTGTGGAAGGACCCTGAAGCAAACTGGATCTCATTGATCCAAGAATAAATGTTGGTGTGTAAGCACTGTTGTCCTGCCAATTCTTTCATAATGCACTACAAAATACACACCTAAACTTGCAACACCATTAAGTCTTGTACTTGAATGAGTGTGGCGTCTATAACAGATCCAGCTTCTGTGAATGAAATGATGTTTTTATCACATCTAGGGTCCTTCCAGAAAGGCCCTATATCCCAGGATCTGATCCCCGGTTTTCTGTTTATCCCATATTATCTGGTAGTGCAAACTCATATAATCCAGATTAAAACAGAAAACTTGGGATCAGATCCTGGGATATAGGGCCTGTCTGGAAGAGCCCTCAGTGGTTCACTCCTGGCATTGTTGCAACACTCAGTGTTCTCCCTAAGGTTCTGGTTATTTGGTCTACTAGAATATCACTGAGGGCCCTTCCACATAACCATACAACCCAGACTATCAAGGCAGATAATCCACAATATCTACTTTGAACTGGGTTATCTGAGTCCACACTGCCATATAATCCAGTTCAGTGTGGATTATATACAGCTGTGTGGAAGATGCCTAAGAAAGTTATGTCCGGAGCCTTCCAATCATAGTACCCGTGCAATTTCTTTTTAAATAATTCACCAAACTATAGAGAGGAAGTTGTTTAGAGACAACTACTCTCTGTGTTTATCCATATTGCATGCTTTATCAGAAAAAGAACTAGAAACCAGTTTTAATCTGCCATTAGAAGATAAATTGGCCTTTGGAAAAATAAAAAGCATACATGCATGTCTTATCACATAGTCAAATGTTTAAAATTGTATTCCTGTGCACTAGCTTTATCTCCTGTGACTTCCAACTCCCTACATCTCCACAAATCATTTTTTTTCCAAATGGTGAAATGAAGTTTAGGAAGGATAAAGCCTACATAAATCTATAAAAATAGATTATGTGCTATACCAGATACAGACTTACACACATAAAATTCTCATTAAGAGTGCAGATGGAAAAAAAGAAACAGGAGATGTGTAAAAGAGAGAAATGTTCCAGATTTGAAAGACATGAAAAAGTGAAAAATTTCTGTACATGCAAAACTGTTTTGTTTATCATGTGTTTAGTAATGTGTCTTCATAGGCAGTAAATATTTACAAAATATGTTTGCATTTTCTGTCAACAACAAGAGGGAAATTATGTTGCATTTTCACTGAACTAGTTGGTGAGTCATATTATTAAACATTTCCTTCTACACAGAAGCCTTGAATTTTTAACAGGTTCCTGTATGAAACTGTGCCTCTTCATCTTGATTTTTTGTTGTTGAATCTATCATTGAATTTTATTTTCTTCCCTTCTTCCATCAGAAGGAATAGTGAAGCTAAAGGGCCTTTCTACACATGCTACAAAACCCAGAAGTAACTAAGTTAAAAGGGGGGGGGCAGTTAAATAACATTTAGCCAAAGTCTGGGAGGGATTGACTTAAGAGCTAAAAAGCATGTATCAAAAAGGTGTGCTTAAACCTGATTAAGTGTGAAAAAGTGCACCTTTACATGACTGTATATCCCTGCAGTCATGCAAAACATGTGCTTTCCTTTCTTCCCCCTGTGTAGATTGCTCCAGTGCACATGAACTTTTTAAACACCGGAAACAGCTCATCAGCCAATTGGACTATCAAACAGACACAGGTGGTTCAAAGCAAGCACAAGCAGAGAAATTACAACTCTCTGAAACTCTTTATTTTATACTTTATAATCTTAAAGAGAGGTTGAATAAAGAAATGGTGGGGGGGGGGGGGGAGACAGAGGGCGATCTGAAGGAAGGGTTTGTTTTTTTGTGGGTTTTTTTAAAACAACAACAACAACAACAACAACAAATCCCTCCATTATGTGCTGGATCTCATATGGACACATGCAAATCTGCTTGTGTTTATATTAAGATATTCACATGTGCGCATATACATTCCAGTGCATAACAGAGCGAACTTTTTAAAAAATTGCCAGGTGTCCCTTGTCCACCCTTCATCTCGATCTGCTACAGAGGAAGGCTATGAGGATGGAGGAGGACCATATACTCGGACTGACAGGTCTGTGTGTAGACCTGCTATTAGGTCCTGGGATTTTTTGTCTCAGCTATAAAAAAAATGGATTTTGGTGCTGTCTGGAAACACTCAAAGTTGGGGGTAATTGTGCCACTTGTTAAATCTTTTCAATTGCCTTATTAACTATTTTTGACAAGATGTAAATGGCACTGGACTACATTAGACATAGGACTTTGTGGCCATTAATAAATTTGCGTAGATATATATTTCTCTATAGGTATTGCAGAAGAAGACCCAACTTCTAGATTTGGAATCAGGCAATTTGAATGTTCAGACAAATCGATTTCAAAGGAAAGCTATGCTCTAAATTTCAGCTAAAGGTAGCCTTATCTAAATGCATGTGACTTAATGAGGGGGAAACATTCATGCAATGTTGCTCAACCTAGACAGTTTTTTTCTTTTACTTCAGTTTCCTTCATTCACGTAAGTATGAGCTAAACCCCCTTACAATCTTTGCTGTTTACACAGCAGGAAGTATGATAATGTTACACTGTATATCAAGAGATTTTGGGATGATTGGGGTGAAGTTGAGAGGTATGTTCATGATTCCAGCTGAAGACCATATATTTAATGAAAAGACAGAGCACCATGTACTGTTTATAGCTGACTGGATATCTGCTAATTTTTCATCAAGATGTGCAACTGAAATATACCCAGAGAAGCATAGTTTATCATATGCTCTGGTATGTTCTTATTATCTTTGCCTTTTGGAAGGATTATTTTAATAAAATTGTTCCAAATGTATCTAGTTTGGTTCTCTCATGCTCATCTGTTCCATGCTATTTTACAGGGAGTCTAATATTGATTTCAAGCTTTGAGTGTCGGAATCACAGACACCTTAAAGGGCCAGGCTCAGAGTTAGTTCCAAAACAGAGTTTATTGAAGCAAAGGAAAAAAACTCAGATACACTTAGCTCAATGCCTCTGGTCAAAACTCAAAGGCAAAACCAGTCCTGGTTCAAAAGGTAAACAAAAGTATAATCTGGATTAGCCGGATAAAAGAACCGAATCAAACACAGTTCTCCGAGGTCACACAAAGAAAACACAGCATGCAACTGGTAAACAAAAGCAGAGAAGCCGCATGGAGAGAAATGTAGTCAAGCGAAGTCCAGGGTCGTAGCAAGAGAAATCCAAAATAGCGAAGTTCCAAAGTCCACAGAAGCAGCGTCAAAGTCAAGCTGGTTCAAGGTCAAGGAAGGGGAAAATCCACACTCACGAGAATCCAATCCGAGTTGAAAGCACACACGAACAGGAGCAGCAACCTGCAGATCCCAAACCCAATACCGAACAACAAACAGACAGCGACGAGTCCAGACAGTACCCAATGCACAAATGTATACCAACACCTTGCCTTCTGCAAAGATTCCCCATTTCTGAACCCATTTTTATCTACACATCCTCATCAGAAGATGAACTGACCACCACCCCATGGTTATCCCTTGCAGCTGCTCCCAATTCTTCACGTGAAGTCCTACAGCCATCCCTCCATCTTCTCCATCTCCTGTCAAAACTTAGATTCCCCCCAAGACTCAGTTGTATTCCCCGATTGCCAGTCTTCATTTCCAGAGAATCCCATAAATGTATCACTAGATTTTGGCTCTGCACAAATAGCTTGCACTTCCTTTACCTTAGTCCAATCCACAGTGTCATCCCCATTTTCCCCACTCTGTGACCCATCATCCCCAGAGGAACCCTCAAATGATTCCTCGTCTGTAGGTGCCGTAAGTATATCCCGGATCCTTTTCCTTTGTCGCTCCTCATCCAATTCCTGCTTCCGAGTAACCCTCTTTCTTCCTCTATTCCCATCCATTGTGTCTCCCTCCTCTCCTTCACTCATTGACCCTTCATCCCCAGAGAACCCATCAAATGAGTCCTCATCTGTAGGTGCCATAAGTATATCCTTTTCCTCTATTGTTCCTCATCAGACTCCTGCTCACAAGTAACCCTTTTCCCCCTTCTGGCACCCATACTACTGCTTGCAGCATTACTCACAGGCTCTACTACAACACTGAGGGAGACTGGCATGTTTCAAAAGCCAGCCGAAACTTATATTTTCCATCCCTGCTCACCATGATACCTTACAATCCAACTAGAATTCTATTAATTACTTTCATATATGTACATGCTGCTATACAAGTGAGTTGGCATTTTTGTCTAATGCAGAAGTTTGCATTCAGTTCAAGAGTTCATTCAATTACACTAAGCATGTGTAATTCATTAAAAATGGTCCTAAATTGTGTTCAAAAGTAGGGGGCACTAGCACTTTGTTTCTAAACTTCTTTCTGAATTTTGGGGGTAAATTTTTTGGAACTAATGAAACTTACGAATCTTCATAAGTACTTTGTTAACAGAGGACACAATTGCACAATAGGGAAAACATCACTCAGTGGGGAAACTTCAGGGGCTTCTTTCTCCCTCATTTTTGAGCTATCCTGATGAAACTTGGTACTGTGGTAGAACACATTTACCACAGAGAGCTTACCAAATTTCAGAAGGTTTGACTTATCCATGGAATTTTTGCAAATTTTCAAAATTATACATCCCCTCCCACACACAAACCTTTCCTGCATGCCTCAGAAATAGCTTCATATGCACAAATTAAACGAATCAGATACAACTTCCAATTAGATCCACAACAAACGCACAACTCTAATAATTACACATGAGGATGGGTACACAAATACACTTATGAATTGATGTCAATATTTGGGAGTATATTAACTTTCACAGGGATATAATTCTTCATTAAGTTTCTTTTTAAATAATACAATGAATTATTTTGGCAATTTTATCCCCACTGTGGAGAAGTTTTTTTTAACAGCTTGCAAAGCTATTTGCAATCCAGGACTGGCTGTATGAAAAATTCACACATCAATGTTTGCATAGAAAGCAGTACTTTATGGACAGAATGCAACATTTTATGTGCAGTAATAATTATTTTCTCTACAGGGAATGCTGCATTCTGCCCACACTTGCAAATTTTGCATAATATGATTCCCCAACTACAAGATTTTACAGACAGGAAACATTTCCCATGCAGAATTTTTTCGTGTGTGTAGAACTTTTTTTTTGCATAAAATGTTTTCTGTTGAGAGACAATCTGCTTTCTTTTGGAAAAAATTGCATTCATAACCTTTTTGAAAAGGAAAAAAATGATGTCATATCCTTTTGGCAAATGTGAATCTCCATAGACATCTACAGACCACCTTTTGAAAACCACTACTCAAGGAAAGGCATGACCTTGTTAGAAGTCCACCCTTTGAAAAAGTGATGTTCACAAGCATTCATGTAATGCCACACAAATAACTCAGCTGTTAAACTGATAAACCGTGTCTTTGAACTGCCAGAGACAAAGAAATGTTACTGCACAAAAAACATATACTTCACTAGCAGAGTTTTGAAAAGGTTTCTTTGAAGTTGAAGTTGAAATGGCAGTTGCCCAAAATATATACTCTCCTTTGAAACCTCTTAGTTTAAAAAATGCACTCAGAGACAAAAAAAAACCAGACTTCTTTAAAAAGTAACATATCTTGTTTACTCAAAAACATTTTGTATTAATTTAGTATACGAACACGTTTCTTATTAAAGTTCAGTTACAGATAGGATGTAGTTTCTCTATGTTGAGAATGCAGGGTATCATTCTTAATCAATAGCCCATAGTCCAAAGTCTTTAAGCATACATCTTATGAAAATCTAAACTGTATAACTGTACTCACTGCTTCTCAAAACAAACATATAGTAAACTGTTCTGCATAAGTCCAAAAGACATCTGCTTCCATTGAAGTCAAAAGACATACAGCATCCACCTCCACTGAGGTCTAAAGCAAACTGTTAACACTGAAATCCAAACTCATACATATAATAAAATGGAGTCTCGAGGCTGAATATGCTCAGTACAATCACATGTCTGTAGCCCCTCCCACACCAAAGGGGTCAGTCAGACTGGCAAATTAATACATATATACAAGACAGGTTAGCAAATATACACATTAGCAGACAAATAGTGAAGGTTTGGAAGGTTGGTATTTCTAACACTTTTTTCACAAAATAACTATAGGCAAAGTTTGCATATGCGATCAACTGTGAAGACTTTTACCAATGCAGGATCTTTCAGGGTTTCATGATATTCAACAAACAGATTTTTAGACCATTTTTTTTTAGTGCTTAGCCATTTTACTCCTTGTTCTTCCCCTCCTTGCACAGGTAGCACAGTGTAATGCTTTGATCATTGGAGTATAACTCTGGAGACCAGGATTACATGCTCTGCTCAGCCATGGAAATACATTGGGTAACCCTAGGCCAAGTCACACACGCTCATGAATTGAAAACTGCTAGAATACATATCATTTTATGTGGTCCTCCAGATGCTGGATTACAGCTTCTGTAGTTGTATTGTCATGACTAGGGCAGATGGGAGTTGTGACATAGGAAGGCTGCAGTTTATTCTGTTCAGATTTTTAGACTATTTTTTTCAAATATTTCATTTCATTTTTAATTTCCACATAATGGTTGTGTATCAAAATCAGCATGCAATTCCAAATATATAGGTTTTATATTATGCCACCCTAATACAGGATCACAATTTTTGTCTAAAAGAGTTAAATGAGAAACTTACATTGTGGCTGCAAAATGCCGGGAGAGGGCATTTGAAATAGAAGTCTACTCTCCTTAAAACCTTTCCTTAATATGGAAAGTAAGTTCCCTAGAATATCCTTTGTGTCAGGATGGGCCAACTTTTTCCTACTAATGAAATTACCAAGATTACTGACAAGATTGAATAACCAGCTGAACTTTCAGCAAAAGAAACTCAGAGCCCACAGGATATTTTTCTAGTTCTCCATTTTACAAGATGTAAAGCTCTTCACTCTTTCTTTCCAAGTGCCCCAAGCCAAAGCAACTTTCAGTAGCAGTAGCCAAACAGCCAGATACTGGATTTAGACCAGTACCCCTCTTTATAAATCACATAAAACAAAAATCAAATTATTATATTACTTAAAATACAGAAATAAAGTAGACTATGCAAACAGAGTTGAGAGCATTAATGAATCTCTCCAACTGGCTGTTTTATTTTGCTTTTTGAGAGCTAAATAGCATATCTCTCAATTTACCAGAAAAAAACTAGATATGCAAGTAAAATTTCAGTACTATAGCTAGCTCCACTGCAGACAAAATAAAGGCCCAAGCAGATCAAAGGAATAAAGAAGCTATCCTCAGTTTTCTAAAATAGTCTGGATATTACTCAGGTGAACCAGTCAAGGACCATAAAGGGCTGGACATTCTAGCATTTTAGCACCCAATTCTCAAAGCGCTGCTGAAATATTCATTGTATTAGAGATAGGATTTCGGACCTCCTTAAGTAACTCCTAGGTAAGTGATAATACCAAACGTTTGCACATTAAATCATACTTCTTGAAGAATGGAATAGCATCTTGAAGATTACATGTGTACAGATTAATACAAAATGACAACTATAGAAAAACAAAAAGGAAGACAGGATGTCTTTACACCTAGAATTACAGGATTGTTCTTTAATCCTTCTTTACTGGCATATTTTAAAATAGTAATTTGCAGTGAATTGTGAGCATATTTTTCAACAGCTAGTTATTAATAGTTTCCTGAGCAGAACAGGAACAAAAAAAAAGTTCTTTCTTACTTTATTTTAAAACCTGTCCTCCTTTCTTAATCACATATTTAAGTTTGTAGTTTTGCTCACCCACAGTGCGCATTTGCTGCTATTAGAAAGGCAACCTTCTGATTTAGCACAATGCTGCAGAGTATGATTTAGTCATGTATAATCAGGATAGAAGTTAGGAATGCCAAATTATCTTGGCCTTGGAGAGCAAATCAGATCGATCAGGGCTGAAGTTGTTAAACTAGTGAAATAGCACAGCGTGCTTCTCTGCACCAAACATTTTAATAAATAAATAGAATGATTGAGACTCTGGCTGTGAAGAGAGATGTTAAATACCCAGGAGGTCCAGATGCCTATGCAGTAGTAAAGCAAGTAATCTTAAGTTTTCTTGTTTCTGGAGAACTTCTATACACAGCCACCTCATGCACAGCTCCTTCATACACACAAATATTTTGACACAGAGAATACTGAGGGTTTTTTTTTCCAAAGAAGGAAAATATACAAATACCATTATATTGCAGAAGACTTGAAATATTGACTCTTTTATGTTAACAGAATGTTTTTTTCCCCACTGATAGGGAAAAAAATCACAACCTTAGCCAGGATGGGAAGAATTTCACTAAGTTCACCCTTTGTGCAGATTAATTTGGAGTCAAGACTTCCAGAGCAAAATATAGGCCAGTACACAGTTGTAACCAACACAACTGTATGTTCTCTATTTGTCATGTATAAATGTAACTGATTTTTAAAATGCTTAAAATATGTGCACATATGCAGGGGAAAATATGAACTGTGTTGCTTCATACAGGAGGAGCTTGCGAGTATTTTACTAAGAAACACACACATGTGCACAATTTTTAAAATATCCATAAATACATACAGAAATGAATTAGGAATGATTTGGTGCAAAAATCCAAAAACTAGTTAAGAAATTGACCAAGTCACCCATACCTAGCCTTACCGCTGCTATTTATGCTGTCAAAGGAATTACTAGACAAGTTCTGGAGCCTGCTGCCTAAATGTGGTATTTAACTGATTGAATAATAGAATCTTGGAGTTGGAAGAAACCACATAAGGGCAATCCCATCCAACCCACTGTCAATCAAATTACTTCCAACAGATGGCCATTTAAAAACCCTCAGAGAAGAAAACTCTGCCACTTTCTGTGATATTATATTTCACTATCAAAGAGCTCTGGAAGTAACTTAGTTGGGGAAGATTTTCAGAACTTTCAAAGATGAAAGTTTCAGAAGACATTTCAGTTGAATATGTGTAGAGAAATTCTGTGAATGGAGATGAAGAATACCTATCATCTCTACTCTGACTTCTCTTTATTTTGCCACCCCCCCCCCTCCAGTTAATTCATAAGTTATTAATTGCATTTAACCAATTTTATTTTACAATGTTTTATGGTGATATAATGGGGCATGTGGCTGCTGTTTTGTTTTGTTTCAGTTCTTGTAAAGGTCAGTTGCCACTTTGATAGATTATCCATTTTCTGCTGTAGGTAATCATTAATGATATTTAGATATACTGAAAAAACAGCATACTTTCCACACTATGATATGGGTTTTAGGGATTTGTGATGGTTGTCATAACAGCTATTGTGGTGTAGTAGCTTGACTGCTAGAAAAGGACTCTGAAAAACCAGAGCTCAAATTCCCACTTGGTTATGGAAATTCACCTTGGGCAGGCCATGTTCCCTTTAGCCACAAAGGAAGGCAATAGCAAATCTCTCTGAACAAACCTTGCCAAGAGAATCATGTGATAAGTTTATCATGAAACTTAAATCAAAAATGGCCTGAAGATACACACGCACAAACTGCTTGACTTAAAGAAGAACTAATATGTAGAAGCATAGTCCACTCCTTCTTCTTCCCATGGAGTTAGAGATTTAGAGATCCTGAAAAAAGTTCCCTTCTTAAGATCTTGTAGGTCTGTACACTCTCTATTGTACCCAGCATCTGCTCCACTGTTGTTTTTCAAGCATCTGCTCCACTGTTGTTTTTCTGATATCCCTAGACATTTTCTGGCTGCCTTGTGGTGCTAGGAAGGATTTTTTTTTAATATGTTGTTGTTGTTCATTCGTTCAGTCGTTTCTGACTCTTCATGACCTCATGGACCAGCCCACGCCAGAGCTCCCTGTTGGCCGTCACCTCCCCCAGCTCCTTCAGAGTCAAGCCAGTAACTTCAAGGATGCCATCCATCCATCTTGCCCTTGGTCGGCCCCTTATAATGGATCGCAAGCAAGAACGAGGAGAAGAAAAGATTTTAAATAATTTGAATTTATCAGACAGGGAAAGATATGAAAATAATCCCAATGCTGCTTCACCAGTTATAAGGAACTTCCCACCAAGGAACTACCTTTTGTAGGGAGAAGGAACAGGGACATTCTGAAATAGTGAATCCCACCAAGTATCTCAATAAGGATCACACCGCTGTGCTAACCACTATTAAAGGACATCACAGGAGGAAGATTGATAAAACAGGGAAAGATATAACTGTGTGTGTGTGTGTGTGTGTGTGTGTGTATATATATATATATATATATATATATATATATATATTTGAATTGCTTCTTCAATTGGGTACGCTGCCACCTTATTGTTTAATATCCAGGCTGAATTATATGTGTGGAGAGGATACTTAGTAACACCCTTCTGTGCTACTATAGTGTTTATTTTCTTCAGATGGTTTAAATTACCAATGACATTCACACACAGGCTGTTGTAAAGTGTTAACTATAATAAAATGTTTATTTAACAGGCTTAAACTCTTCTGGTACAAATGCATAATGGTTTCTGTTAATGGCACAAAAGCTTTTGGTTACATTTGATGTACAATTCTTAGATGGGTTCTGGGTTCAAATCTTGATGTTAACAAAACAGGAGATTATCTCAGGAAATTAATCGCTGATAATAATTCCAAACAAAATTCCCCCTTTCTGGAATCTAGCCATTAACCTATTGGCCTAGCCTTCCTTAGGGATAAAGAACAGACCACATACACAGGGTCCTGTTCCACTATCTGTATTCTTGCTATCTATTTCTATAGCTCTTGAATACCACAAAAGATTAACCCAGCTCTCCTATCTAACACCAACCAACTGTTACACCAACTGACAAAACCCCCAACGGACAAATTCCAACTGCCAACTCCAGCAGATCTTGATTGCCAGTGTGATGTCTCTACTCTTCACTATTTTATCGAGATTGGACATTGTTTTCCTCCCAAGAAGTAAGCGTCTTCTGATTTCCTGGCTGCAGTCTGCGTCTGCAGTAATCTTTGCATCTAGAAATACAAAGTCTGTCACTGCCTCCACGTTTTCTCCCTCTATTTCCCAGTTGTCAATTATTCTTGTTGCTATAATCTTGGTTTTTTTTTAATGTTTAACTGCAACCCAGCTTTTGAGCTTCCTTTTTTCACCTTGATTAGAAGGCTCCTCAGCTCCTCCTCACTTTCGGCCATCAAAGTGGTATCATCTACATATCTAAGGTCGTTAATGTTTCTTCCAGCAATTTTCATTCTTCAAGCTTTGCACATCACATGATGTGTCCTGCATAGAAATTGAATAGGTTGGGTGAGAGTATACAACCCTGCCGTATGCCTTTCCCAATCTTAAACCAGTCTGTTGTTCCATGGTCAGTTCCTACTGTTGCTACTTGGTCCTTATACAGATTCCTCAGGAGAGTGACAAGGTGATTTGGTATGCCCATACCACCAAGAACTTGCCACAATTTATTATGATCCACACAGTCAAAGGCTTTAGAATAGTCAATAAAACAGAAGTAGATGTTTTTCTGAAACTCCCTGCCTTTCGCCATTATCCAGCAGATACTGGCAATTTGGTCTCTCGTTCCTCTGCCTTTTCTGAACCCAGCTTGTACATCTGGCAACTCTCTCTCCATGTATTGCTGGAGTCTTCTTTGCAGGATCTTGAGCATTACTTTACTGGCATGAGAAATAAGGGCCACTAGGGCTGGGCGGTTTCGTTTCGTTAATTCGTAATTCGTTAATAATTCGTTAATTTTTTCAATTACAAAACGATAACGAACCATTCTGGAGCAACTATTAAAAAAAACGAATTTTCAAAAACGTTTTGTAAATGCTTTGTATTTCGATATTGTATTCGTTTCGTTATTGTTTTGAGGTCGTTTCGTTATTATTTCCGCATGTCTGGGGCAAGTTTTATGGTTTAATTAGTGAAAAAAAATGATAATATCACACCAACAGTCAAGAACAGAGGGAGAGGGAAGCTTCAGAAGGTTTTGGAGGTTTTTTAGCGTATTTCGCGGTCGCGTCCGCCATTAACGAATCGATTCGTTATTGTTTCGGAAATCGATTCGTTAATTTTTTACCATTTACGAAATTTCGTAAATATCGAACTTTTTAAAAGGAAAATTTTGTAATTATTTTAAATATCGAAACAAAAAAAAAACCCCAAATACAAATCGATTTTAGAAACAAATTTTTCCGTTGTTACCCAGGCCTAAGGGCCACTGTACGGAAGTTTGAGCAGTTTTTAGCATTTCCCTTTTTTGGTATGGAGATATAAGTTGATTTTTTCCAGTCTGATGGCCATTCTTCTGTTTTCCATATTTGCTGGCATATGGCATGCATCACCTTGACAGCATCATCTTTCAAGATTTTAAACAGTTCAGCTGGGATCCCGTCATCTCCTGCTGCCTTGTTGTTAGCAATGCTTCTTAACTCCCATTCAACCTCATTCCTCAGGATGTCTGGTTCTAATTCACTCACCACACCATCAAAACTATCATCGATATTATTATCCTTCCTATACAGATCTTCTGTATAGTCTCGCCACCTTCTTTTGATCTCTTCAGCTTCTGTCAGGTCCCTGCCATCTTTGTTTCTTATCATGCCAATTTTTGCTTGAAATTTACCTCCAATGTTTCTAATTTTCTCTTCTGGGACTCTATTTATAAAATCTAGTCCTTTAAATCTGTTCTTCACTTCCACTGCATATTCGCTAGGAATGTCAGTGAAATCATATGTAACTGGTCTCTGCATTTTCCCCGATCTCTTTAGTTTTATTCTAAATAAATAATTATATATTTAATATAATTGTAGCATAATTGTAGGGTTTTTATTTTAGTTTTTTTTCACCTTCCCTGGCAATCATTCATGGGCATTAAGGACAGGTGAGTTAATGATAAGATGTCTATGGATCTACTTTTATTGTACACTTGTTACTATTGAAGATACTAGTTCTATATAAAAACTGAGGGACTTAGGCAAGTGAGATGAAAGCATTAGAAATATAAGCTAGAAAGGAGGAAGAGATCATGGGCAAGATTAACTCTGCTTCACTCTCCTTTGATTTTGCATTACTAGACATGGACTCAGACCTGGGAACACACTGATATAGTAAAGATACTGAATTGGGAAGACAACTGAATCAGCATTGCAGACATGGGTCTCTCATCACCAATATACAGTATAATACTTTATGTAAATAAAAGTCATGAGTTGTTTTAAAGTCAGGGTTTCCAGCTCTTATACCAATGCAACTACACTGCCCTGATGAGTCTGGGCATTGTGGTTGCATTGATATAGGAGCTGCATCCTTTCAATGAGTTCATTGTACCAGGTGCTGGGGGAGCAGGTCTTTTCTCCCAGTCTCCTTCCAGCTATTTGTGAAGACAACAGAGCTAGTGGGATGAAAAATGAGTGGAAGAGAGGTGGTTCAGAAGCTGGAAGGGGCTTACAATGGAAAGACCAAGCAGAAATCAGACAGCTGAGCAATTTCTTGAACTTTTTGGAAAATATTTGTTTATTAACAGTTTACTATCTAATGCACTATTTGGGTGATTCACCTGTTTTATACATTTCAATAGGAATAGCTAATGAACACATAGAGGTTAGGTGCTTGAAATCCAAGATAACCAGGTTTAAACATAACTCCATGGGTTTTCAAAGGGAATTGCTCATTAGCTTTCTGAACCTTTTCAATCTATGCTGGATTCTAGGCAAGGTGCCACAGAATCATCTGCTAGGGTAGTGTGCACTACAGGATTCTTGCATATCAGTCCACAGAAGGAATCTGCACTTTAAAGATCAACTACGAATTATAATTACAACACACTTAAGACTCTTTCTTAATTGGAGGCTCTACAGGAAATGAACAAAGGGATAGTGCAAGATGGCAGCATCTCTTCCTATTTTCCCACAATTTGGTTGCTTCTATGCTTATTTTCTGTGGCTGTAAGAAGACTGCTTTTGTTTCCACTTAGAATCATATAACAATAGAGCTGGAAGATACCACATGGGTCATCTACAAAAAGCAACTTCTGTTATTTTTGGTGGGGTGGAAAGCTCAAAAAGTAGACATTTACATATTCAAAATTCAATCATTAAACAAAAAGGAAATTATTGAACCAATAAAAAATGAGAATTTTGGTATCTCTTGGTATCTGCCTTGATTCCAGGACACGCCCCCCCCCCCCCCCCTCCAATGGATACCAAAATCTATGAATGTTCAAATCCCATTATATAAAATGGCATAGTAAGATGATGTTCTTTACATAAAAAGACAAAATGGAGGTTTGACTTTTGGAATATTTTTTGAAGTGGTGAAACATTTTCAAATTATGGATGATTAAATCCAGACATGCAATATCTATGGATATGAAGACTAAGTGTACATCATTCGTCCACTCTATTACAGTTTCAAAAGCTTCTGTATGATCGATAAACCAGCCAAAACCCAAAGTTTACTTCCATTACAATTTTACTACAAATACTGCTTTAATAATCAGGAATAGATTATTAGTGGCATACAGGTTTCCTGCAATTTATGGTAGTTCTGACTTTCTCCAGCATTTAAATGCATTCGTTGTTAACATTTGATGAAAGCTTCTTGGTTTCCTGATCTGTCTTTTCCAGTTTACAATCATGGTGCACAAAGCCTTTTATTATACTTGGGTACTTCAAATTTTGTGCCCCAGATCTTGAACAGCTGCTGACCCACAGCATTAGGGGATGGACCAGTCAAACATAACAACACTGTGAGTTTTAGAGAATATTTGGGGGAAAAATCACCTGCCTGAACTGAAGATAGCTCAATAATTTCAAGAGCTATTAATTGTCCCAGCAATCAGTCAAAGCAGCAAGATTCTGCCTGTTGTATAAAAGAATCCAATCAGCCACTCTTTGTACAAACTGATTATTATTTTTGAAAATAGTAATTCAACCGTAAAGTAAATATTGCTGATGGATATTAATCACTGTAAGAAGATACAGTCCGTCATATTTAACTCTTCATTTTGCATATCAGGTTCCAGAATATTAAATGTCCTAGAAATCAGGATTTCTGAGTTATTAGAAAATTAATTGAGAATCTTTGCACTCTTTCAAGAAAAAGAAATTTCAATTAACTTCATTCAAACTCACAACTGCCAGTTTTTATTGCTTTTTTGCCTATTGGGTACACTGTTATGTATCTTTTTCTTGATTTTTTTTATAAATAGGACAGATTCCTTTTGAGCTTTCCTGGGAGTCATTATGTACTTATTATGAATGTGACATTGAAGTTCTGCAGTTTTTATGGCATGCAGCAGGAGGGAGGGAGTGTGCTGTAAAATGTTGCTTTAAAATGTATTAAAAACAGTGTTCTGACACTTTGCTGCACAATGAGGTCTTACATTAAGCATTTATGGCAGCTACAAATTCACAGTATGGTTTGATGCAGTAATAAAAAAAGAAAGAAATTGGGTCCAACTGAGATTTTACAACTGGAACAAAGGGCTGAAAGTTGAAGACTTATCTGAAAATTCTCTTTGTTTCTTATTTGCTACTGTATTGGCAACTAAGCTGCAGATCAACTGCATGAAACTCTTTCCATGACAAAAGAAGTGTTCATAAATTAGAGCCTTCAGTGTGCCAAAAGACAACGAACTTAAATGGAACATAATCACCAAGGGTCAACATTTCTTCAGAGTTAATATCCTGAAATTAAAGGAGTTCATAAATGCCAATCCATTTATAATTCACTTTTAACATTAATTAAGATAGAGCAGCCCTGGAGCCCCTTCAGCATTACGGTGCAAAAATCAGCTGTCTACAGCTGCATTAATGCATCTGGGAGTAAGATGCTGGGCAATGCTTCACTCAAGGCCAAGCAAACTAAATCAAGAAATTTAGGAACACCCTTTTTCACGAAAGGAAATTTATTTCGAATGAATTAAAATGTTTCAGTTATCTTGTGGATCTTCAAGAATGTTCAGCAGATATACCTGTGATCAGGCATCAAGATCCCACTTTCTTTGCATCACATACTTTCATTAATAATATAGCTAATTGGTTTTCAGCTTTCTCCTTTTCTTGCACTCTCTTTTTAATGATGTAAAGACTGAATTATGTGTTTGATGGTGTTTCTTTAAGGGAGTTCAGCAGACTAAATGAACAAATGTGAGTGATTACTTCTGGCCTTCAGTAGCGGAAATCAACAGATAACAAAGAGTTTTTGAGGCTGAAAATTGCCACTTTCTAGATGCTGTTGTACTGCAGTTCTCATCACCCCTAGCCAACATGGTCCATGATTAATTTACCAGTCATACGAGCGACATCTAGGGACCATAAATTACCAAATCCTGCTTTAAAGGCAATTAGAGTGAATGCCTATCATACAGATGAGGTTCACATCATTTAATCTCTTATGATTTGTCTCTTTAAGGGCTCAGGGTAATTTAGAAAAAAGCCTTAGGAAGATTTCCTATGCCATTGGTTCTCAACCTGTGGGTCCCCAGGTGTTTTGGCCTACAAATCCAAGAAACCCCAGCCAGTTTACCAGTTGTTACGATTTCTGGGAGTTGAAGGCCAAAACATCTGGGGACCCACAGGTTGAGAACCATTGTCCTATGCCATTTGCTAATTGTAAAGAACAGAAGGAGTGATATTCTAATAACTACTTTGAGTCTGGATGAAATTGGCTAACACAGATCTGGGTATATTTTTAATATTTATTCATTCATCCATCTATCTATATAAACTATTTCATTCCCTTGAGGGAATTTTGTAGGAATGGGGATCTTTTCTATATTCAGCAAATTATGGTCCATTCGAAGAACCTCATCAGAAAGCCCTGATGGAGCATCCCACTTCACTGGGCTTTTGTGAGGAAAGAGGGAGCAGTGGGGTGAATCTATCACTTTCCATGCAGCTGTCTCTCAGTGGTGCTTTCCCCATATCACATGCGGAAAGCATCGGCATTGCAGGAAAGCCCCACAATAGCATGACCCCAACCCCTCTTGTGTTAGGGTGGGAGTGTCAGATGATGCTTTCACCCTGGTTGGAGGCGTGGCCTACACCAGATGTCACACAACATTGTATGGTGTCTGGCATTGGTCTCTGCCCTCCAGATGGGGTGAAAGCATCCTAGGACACTAAAAGCACCCCATCTGATGAGGCTGCAACTTTTGCTTCCTCTGGGATATATAACCAGCAAATCAGTGTGGTGTAGTAGTTTCAGTATTGGTGTTGGATTCCAAGAGACCAAGGTTTGAATCCCTGTTTGGCTATGAAAATGTAGTGTATGGCCTTAGACAATTTATACTCTCAGCATAAGAAGAGGGCAATGGCAAGCCTTCTGTAAATACATGTTTCATGTGCTAGATTCATTTTAGTGTTTGCATGAGGTGGAAATTATTTGAAAGTGCAAAACTACAAGAAGCAAGAAAAATCCCTAAGTTAAAGCACCATCTTAATGCCACAGAAACTATTATCAATTTATTTATTCCATTGACATTTCAGCTTATATTTAACCAACATATGAATATAAGGTTTCAAACATTTTATGGGGGGGGGGGGGACAGTTTTCATAGTAATACCCAGCATATTTAAGTTTCCCATTAATCAAATGTGAGTAATAATTTTCTAAACCTTCATTGCAAGACAATATCATACAGAACTTTTTTTAAAAAAATGAATTATTACACTTGTTTGTAATGTGTATTTACATAATTGAATATTAGGAGAATAGTTGTGCATGCGCTTGTAATGCAAAAGCAAAGCATGTGAACTACAGTCCAAAAGATTACTTCTGTTATCTGAACTTGTTTGCTGGAATATCAACAGGCACAGGGTATTTTTTAAAAGTACTTCTCATTGTGTTCTGCTCTGCTGCGCCAGTTCAAAATGGCTTTCTGTTTCACTCCACTGGTTTCATGGAGGTGGGGATTGATCTGTGAATCTCTTGCATGATATGTTTGAAATATTTATCTGAGGTTGAGCTGTCAGGAGGTGTCCAACTCACTCATTACTAGGCAGCAGAGGGAGGCAGCGCTGTCAGAAAGTTATCATTTTCACAAGATATAGCTGTGTTTTGATTTTTATGGACAGCAGGGTCTGCACTTTGTTAGATTTTGTTCCAAAAGAGCTAGTTACAGGAGACTTAATTGAAACACCACAAATGTTAAGGCAGTAGTAGAGTGCATAGTAATATAAACTACCTGATTATCTTTACTATTTTCTCAACTACTGACTATCTTTCTACTTATTTCTTTTTCTAGTAATCATCCCTACTTTCCCTCCACCATTTTGTTTCACTTCACTTGGCAAATGTCCACAGTTGCACTGCGTAGTTTTATCTGGGACTGTGTATTGTTCTAATCAGAGTATTCCACTGATTTCTTGGTGCTACAGGGAAAATAAGAACTCTCTCTACAAAAATGCATTTTGAGGAAATTTGTTCTGATGTGACTCCACACGCTAGTAAACCCTTTCCTTTTTCATATTACTTCTAACCCTGCTTATTTTGTGGTGAGCAAAGCATCAGTCACTGTTCTGGTTGTGTCATTCCAGCCTCTTCTTGTACTACCACTAAAATAGAACACTGCTGTCCATTAAGTGGGTAGCCAGACTTATGCACAGCTCAACCCTCTGGTTTCAAGATATGTGGAAACTGAGAATCCTTTTTTCCATTATGCAAACTGCCTAAATTTGTCATTCTTCAATTTTGTGTGTACTTGTGTGTTCTCATCTGTGAGAATAGCAATGTTATCTTTAAGTCAAATTAATGTGTGCCGAAGCATGACCCAGTTCTCAGTTTATTGTAAGTCCTAGTCTGATGCTGTGCAAAAGTCAACTCCTTTGTACCAACTGAATTGTCAGTGCTTAGATCAGTTTTATTAAAGGACAACTGATTGCACATTATGAGAGTCCATAAAACTGAAAGAGTCTGATCTTAAAATAGTTTGATTCAAATAATGACAGAGAAGTTTGTGTTGTTACTGAGTACAGTGATTTAGAAAGCATTCATCTTTATTTGCATATAGTTCCTCCACTGTTCGCTGGGACTTTCAGTGTTTTGCTTATTTTACCTTTGATTTTTTATGTCCATAAAAAAAGAAGTTTACATAAATAGGCAAGCTCTGAACTATAAACTGCAAATAGTGAAATGCAGTGGTAGCCTAAATGTATCTTTCATACCCTGTAGGTGGGAAGCAAAACATTCTAAAACTGGGATGAACGAAAAGGACAAAAGTGTAACACCATGAAGAAGCACTCCCTGTCTGTAAGGAATGCAGTAAAGGAATGTAATAAGGGAAATGTAGACCAACTCGGACACTGCAGTCATCAGAGGAGGACCTGCTCTCAGTCCCAGCCCCATCCCAAGTGCAGCTGGTGGGAATGAGAGAAAGGGCCTTTTCCGTGGGTACTCCCCACCTCTGGAACTCTCTTCCCAAGGAGTTAAATATGGCCTCCTCTCTCCTTGCCATCAAGAAACAGCTGAAGGCATACCTTTGCTCACTGGCCTATGAGGAGAAGGAGGAGTATATGCTAATACTACCATTATACCTCTGATTAATAGCTACCATCTGTATCTGTGCCCTGTTCACCCCACCAACTCAATAAATATCTTGAGCAATGATCAATCTATTTGCCCCAAGAAACTGGGAAATTGATACTTCTGTTCGACGTTTGATGTTTTGTCTTATGTCTGATATAAGAGGTTGTGTTTTTTATTTAATTTTAGTTGTTAAGGCATAATTTGCTTTTATATGTTGGGTTATCGATTTTCTTATTATGGATGTATTTTTGTTTTGTTCACGCATTGAATGTTAGCCTTTTATGTTTGGAATCTGCCCTGAATCCCTAAAGGGAGATAGGGTGGAATATAAATACATATTATTATTATTATTATTATTATTATTATTATTATTATTATTATTAGGAAAATGGTGCCAGTTCATAAGAATTCATACAGTAACCTCTGTCTGGCTCTCAGTTGCTTCCAGTTCTCCTTCCAACAGTTATTCTATCATGTATCTTGCACATTTATAGCCATTTAATTACCTTAGAAAAATCCTAGGATCTATTATAGTATAAAGTGAGCTATTTAACAGCTGAGAAGCAATAGTATTGTAGCATAGGCAAGCGGACAGACTTTTCAGATAGACAGATTTCTAAGTACCTCAGCAAACTTCAAATCCCAGGATTCTACATGAACATAAGTATTCATCTATTGACTGTAATAAATCACAGCATCTTATATCATGTCGTGTTACATAAAATTTGGGTTTTCCTCCATCTGTATTTTGGTTGTCATCCTTCTTATTTCAGTTACCTGAGAGTCTCGGTATATCAAGGAGTCTGGTTAGTAAAAGGTCTGAGATATTTGGTCATGATCATGTCAATAGCCTTAGTTAGATTTTGTTTCTATTTACTGTCCAGGATCATTGGTAATACTAGCCATGCAACCTTTGATGGAATCTCTCTGGATCCATTAGCTTTAATTTTAATATGTCATCCACCCTTGCAGGGGTAGTTTGTAACTTTGATAATAGCCCTGACCAGAAAGTGATCTCTACCTGACAACTTGGATCTATATGTTCCAAGCTGAAAACCACATAAAGGGTATTATCATTATCATTATTATTTTATTTGTTAACCCAAACATATCACCATAAAATATTGACAATAAAATGCATATATTTAAACACATTGCTATAAAATTCATACATTAAAATACGTTGTACAAAGATTAAAATACAATAATAATAGAATGTAAATGTAAAATTCATGATTTAAAATTGGCTTGGTATAGGCCAGACAGAAGAGATTGGTCTTTAGTTGTGCTTTAAATTCTGACAGCTCATTTGGCTGATGGAGCTCCTCCAGCAAGTCATTCCGCATACTAGGGGCAGCCAATGAAAATGGCCTCTGAGTGATCTGCCAAGTGCATAGGTCCAGGAACTAATTGGGATAGCCCTATGCCTGTCATGAATACCATGAGCCCATGAATTGCACCTGACAAACTGGCCTTCAATGGTATGTTGAATCACCCAGAAGCAAAAGTCTGGGTAACTCCAACAAAACCTCTGAAGACAGTTCTGTAATCTCTACCAGGGAGTCTGTTAGGCAACAGTTTATAGTATACTAGGAATCTCATTACAAAGGCCTATGGATTCACCATGCATCACGGTAAATCTGTGAGGTCCTGGCAGAGGATGTGGAGAACCCATTGCTCCACATTGCCTGACTTATCTCTGCCACCATTCCATGAGGAGAAGCCTCTTGTGTTGCCATGGCAGTGACATATGCTGTTTGCTCTCCCCTTTCACCATGGAGCCCAGCAAAAGTCTCTGTGTGTCATGTAATGGGCTCCTTTGCAAACAGGCAAATCAGCCCATCTGATGAGATCATAGCAGAATCCTGAGGTGTCCCTGGGTTTCAGACTCATCTATACACATGCAGTATGACTCAGCTTTGTAATTGGTTATCTGGTCCGGTTAAGATCTTTTTTATAGACCACAGCCATCTCAACTCAACTCCTGACCCACACTCCTATTTCCTTTTGCTTGTTTACTAATACAGTATCCAGCTAGAAGAGCCTGAGCCTTTGTTAAGCCACTATCATCCCCTGTCCAAGTTTCAGTGAGGCATGTCAGGACATCCCCCTGATCCTTGCTGAGATTATACCTGAAATGTGTTTATTCTTACTAACCTGGCATTGCTTAAGAGCAAGTTGTCATTTTGAAAGTGGTTTGGCTCACTCTCCAAGTTCCCAAGGTTGTCAGGATGATTGGAAGGCAAGATAGATATTAAACATCCCCTTCTTCTTTTTCTGTAAGAGTATGTGACCCTGCCCTCACGATAACTCCCTCTGCCCTGTGCAACTTGTATTGCCACCCCAATTTTCTTATACATTTTATTTACTTTAAAAAAACAAACAAACAAGATAAGTACAAGACATCAGTGCTTAACACACACTACACCAATCAATAGATGTTGTTCCCAATCAAGTGGACACATTTGTTGGCTAGTCTGGCAGAGCCTTGCCCAAATTTGAGTGCTGGCTTGGAACCATCTAGATGATTCTGGGTAGCCCTTCTGACACTACTTAGTCCATCAATTGGCAGTCTCATTAGCCACTGACACAACAGTCCTATAGCAGAAAAGCAGCAATAGCTGGATGGAAAAATGATGTGAAATCTCTCAGCTTTACTGAACTCTGGCATTATCTGCTAACTCCCTCAACTCCACAGCTGGGCTAGGTGAAACTGCATAGCTGGTGATGAACCTGTGAAGGGACAGGAGCATTTGATGTTTCTCCACAGTTGGAGCCCAGCAAGGCGAAGCAGAAGAGCCGCAGTAGTTGGATGGAAAGCGAATTTCCTTTCCTGGAAGCATTAGCATTAAGTGCTGAGGTCTGGCTGCAGGCATCTACAGAACTGTGATTCAGTGGAAGCTAAAACCAACCATTCTATTGCAGTCTCTGCTCTCCCACAATAAAGGGTTGCACTCACAGAGAACTGTTCTAATCCTATGTAGCAAGGAGCAACTTTTGCTATTGCTGCTCCAAAAAGGAATAACAAAGGAGCTTTTGAGAAGATGGCAACCTTTTTGAGAAAGAAAGGGCACATATACTGTCTTTGGCTAACATCCACTATGAAAGCTTTCTTGTTTACTTATCAGCAACACAATACTGCCTTGGGAAAAAAGAATGAGGACTAGAGAGGCTTCAAGTAGGAAAGGCATCAGAGCTTCCTAAACTTGTCCTGCATTCTTCACATAATATGCTGTTGCAATTATAGTGGGAAACATTTTGCTTTCACAACAGCTGCAGCAAGGGATAAGATTGCAAATAAAGTGAGTTTTCTATTGTCGAGGATGGAACGGCCAGATACACTGCTTTAATAGAGTGAACTATTCACAAAAAGGAAGAGAGGGAGTCTTACAGATTGTCTTGGATTGCTCTTAAGGGGCATTTTAAAGCAAAATGGCTTCCCCCCCCCCCCTCTTTTCTTTTGTGTTGCTGATTTTTAACTTATTCTTCTATTTTAATTAGGCTTTCTTTAGTGTTCAGTTCAATAGGGGAGATGTGGGTGCATATCAGCATATTCAATTTGTCTAACTCGGCAGTTGCTAACATTGTTAAGGTTAAAGAGGCAAGATGTTATGTATTTAATTATCTAGTTAAGGTAATGTTATTTGGTGTTACCAAGAAAGATAACTTCTAGCACTGACAGAATGTATGTGCTGTGGCTTAATAGTGCAATCTTCTTGATGACTTAGAGCAAAATACACTGCAAATCTTTGTCCCCCTCCCCTGAAATGTAATCATTCAATTAATGACTTCTAAGAGGAAAATTTGACCTTAATTCTGTTTTAAAAAGAGTTCTAAAATATTGTAGTTGTACCCAGCACCATTTATTGAAAAGTGATTGTACATAACATTTTCCATTTGATGGCATCCAGGATAGAGGTCTTCTTCCAGAGATGTAAATACTTGACGATTTTGTCCTGCTATGTGAGGATGAATAATTGTAACACTGATTTTTTTTCATTGTGGAAGCAAATTAATATTTATTTGTAGTATCCTCAACATGATGTAGTATCATCATGTTCTAATGTCCTGAAGTAGTGCAGAGGAATTGTTCTGCAGAGAAGAAATATCTGGATGGGTGCTCAAAAGTCTAATTTCTGCACAGAAACAGTGTTTTCTATTTTGGAAACAGTGATTTCACCTGTGGATAAGTCATGGGTGATGTTGCAGAGAGGAGAACAACCAAGCAGTACCTCAGGGCAGCGGTCACAACTACCACCACGTTTTTCTCACCCAGGCATTTGAAAAGGCAAGAAGTAGGATCACAGCTGAAAATGTATTTATTTATTTACATCATTAATGTCCTGCTCTTCTCACCCCTACAGGGGACTCAGAGTGGCATACATAATATGTCTAGGCAAACGTTCAATGCCATAATTATACACACAGTTAAACATAAATTAAAATCATTAAACAGTAAACATAAAACACAATTTAAAACCATTAAACATATTAAAACATGAACACAAAACAAAAACCACGCATTGCATCAATCCTTAGTCTTAGTTCAGCTGCCTCATTTTAACCATGTCATGACAAGATGCTAAATTGCCTTTCCATTACTCAACAAATACCTGTTTAAATAGCCAGGTTTTCACTTGCTTCCTAAATGCCAGAAGTGAGGAGGCTGATCTGCTCTTGCTAGAGAGGGAGTTCCACAGTCGAGGGGCCACCACTGAGAAGGCCCTGTCTCTCGCCCCCTTTTAGGTTCTTCTAAGATGGACTGAGCCTGCTCTACTCAGAGATGGTTCCTTTTTTGTATTAAGAATTAAGGTACACTGACCCATGGATAAGTCAACCCAGACTTTTGAGACTGATTTTTGACTAAAATTTGTAGATTTTTATGTGAGTATATGCAGTATATGCAAATTTTTGCTCCATTCTATGGTACATATTTCTACATCTATCCTAAAATGGTAGTGATGCTTTCTAACACCCCTACATATTTCAAACACAATAGGGCAGTTTTACTTTAGCATTATAAACATTGCTTTATGGTCACCAGGCAATGTTTTGAGCCATGCTTTTGATTATATTTAGCACTGCAGTGAAACCTTATTGAGACATGAAGCACAAATCCCATAAGGAGGAAAAAGCATAATCCTTAGACCACAGGAATCGATTACAGAAAATCTACTATCTCATTATTTTTCAAAAATAGATTGTTGCCAATCAGTTTTCCAATAGTCTTAAAGTTTCTAATGCATTTAAATAAATTAAATAGGAGATTTAAATTCTGCTCAGTATCCACAGAAATAAAAAAAAAGTTTTATAGTTTCTTCTCAGCTGGAAATATGAATTACTTTACGTGAAATTTGGTATCAGTAATAACCCTATGTGGAAAGCAAGTGAAAAGCATTCTATGAGGGGCCATTAAGAAACATTGTGTGGGGAAATTCCATAAGATAAAAGTAAATTTGGCACTGCCTGTCTGTGGGAAGTAATATTAACAATGGGCATATACTTTTAATGTGGCTGAAAAAATCAAAGAAACTGCCACTTTCTTGAATAAAGAAAGTGTAGCATTCAAGGTGTTTTTTTTTTTTTTTTTTTTTTGTAAAAAAGAGTTTTGCTAGTTGTGCTATATAATCACCTTGTACTGAGCACGGCATATTATTTTCTGACTAGATGGACAAGCATTAAATCACAATTTCAAGAAATTTCAAGAATGGGCAACTTATGTGATTCTGTGTATGGGTACATGTATGATTGGGGAGTTATTAATTACTTCATTTTAGATCAGTTTATCTCTTCATATGCATACGTTTCAGCTACTTTCTATGAAGCCCTGGTGATGCAGTGGGTTAAACCCCTGTGCTGGCAGGACTGAAGACTGACATGTTACAGGTTCGAATCCGGGGAGAGCGCGGATGAGCTCCCTCTATCAGCTCCAGCTCCTCTTGAGGAGACATGAAAGAAGCCTCCCACAAGGATGATATTTATTTATTTATTTATTTATTTATTTATTTAGAAGGTTTCTATACCGGTCTTCTCACCCCAAAGAGGGACTCAGGTCGGTTTACAGCATATAAGAAAGTACAATAATATATAAGTACAACAAAGTGCAAGGTCATTATATATTAAAATAGTACACTAAAGTACAATAAAACATCATCATCACAATTACCTAAGCCAAGTCGTCAATCCAGTCATAGTCATAGTCATACTTGTAGTCACAGTTCATCACAGTTCAGCACAAGGAAGGAGGTTATAGGTTCAGTCCTCAAATGCCACATTCCAGAGCCAGGTCTTTAGTAGTTTCCTGAACGTCAGGAGGGAGGGGGCAGATCTGATCTCTAGTGGGAGGGAATTCCAAAGCCGGGGAGCCACCACCAAGAAGGCCCTGTCCCTCGTCCCCACCAACCATGATTGCGAGGGTGGTGGGACCGAGAGCACCCCCCCCCCCCGGAAGATCTTAATAGCCTTGATGGTTCATAGGGGAGAATCCGTTCGTACAGGCAAACTGGGCCGGAGTTGTTTAGGGCTGTATAGGTCAAAACCAGCACTCTGAATTGTGCACGGAAGCTAATCGGCAACCAGTGGAGCTGACGTAACAGAGGGGTCGTATGGTCTCTGTACCCCGCTCCTGTTAGCAATCTGGCTGCCGCAAGTTGGACTGATTGAAGCTTCTGGGCAGTCTTCAGAGGCAACCCCATATAGAGAGCGTTGCAGTAGTCTAGACGGGATGTAACCAGAGAGTGGACCACCGTGGCCAAGTCAGACTTCCCAAGGTTATAAAAACCATCAAAACATCAGTGCGTCCCCTGGGCAACGTCCTTGCAGATGGCCAATTCTTTCACACCAGAAGTGACTTGCAGTTTCTCAAGTTGCTCCTGGCACGACCAAAAAAAAAAAGCTGCTTTCTCATCACATCAGGAATACTCCAACCTGAGCCCTTAGCCCGAGGTGGGTTTGCTCTCCTGCATCTCCTGGCTGGAAGGAAGTCTGATTTGCTTATTTAAGGGGTTCCATTAAGATATGTTTCCTCCCCCCACACTGTGATATATGAGAATTTGTCCCCCAGGAACTTGTTTTTCCATCTATGATGTAATTCTCCCAAAGGCACCACACAGTAATTGAACATCAACCATATTACTATTACTGCCAACTGCAAGAAAAGTGGAGATAGTTCAAGCTTCAAGAGTGCTAACCTTACTTACTTACTCGTCGTCCAAGTAGGATTGTTTTCCAAGATAGGTGCACTGGCGGTGGGTACGTAGGTGACTGTGGAGCCCTATTCTTGATCTGCATTTTCTCCTGCAGTGAGGGCATTGGTTTCCAGGTGGAAGGTGGTCCCGGTCGGGGTTGGCTTGACATGCCTTCCTCTTGGCATGTTTCTCTCTTTTGCCCTCCATTCATGCCTCTTCAAATTCTACAGCACTGCTGGTCACAGATGACTTCCAGCTGGAGTGCCTATGCCAGAGTTTTTAAGGTTGGCTTTGAGCCCATCTTTAAATCTCTTTTCCTGCCCACCAATATTCTATTTTCCGTTCTTGAGTTCAGAGTAGAGCAACTGCTTTGGGAGATGGTGGTCAGGCATCCGGACAACATGACCGGTCCAGCGAAGTTGATGGTAGAGGACTATAGCTTCAGTGCTGGTGGTCTTTGCTTCTTCCAGCACGCTGACACATGTCCGCTTGCCTTCCCAAGAGATTTGCAGGATTTTCTGGAGGCAATGCTGATGGAATCATTCTAGGAGTTGCATGTGATGTCTGTAGATAGTCCACGTTTCGCAGGCATATAGCAGGGTTGGGAGGACAATAGCTTTATAAACAAGCACCTTGGTATCCCTACGGATGTCCTGGTTCTCAAACACTCTCTGCTTCATTCGAAAAAAGCTGCACTTCCAGAGCTCAGGCTGTGTTGTATTTCAGTGTCAATGTTGACTTTTGTGGAGAGGTGGCTACCAAGGTAGCAGAAATGGTTAACATTTTCTAATGTTACACCATTAAGATGTATTTCTGGTATTGGAGAGGGATTGGCTGGTGACTGCTCGAAGAGCACTTTGGTTTTCTCGCTGTTCGGTGACTGGCCAAGCTTCTTGTATGCTTCTGTGAAGGTGTTTACAGTGGCTTGTAGGTCTTCTTCTGAATGCACAGAGTGCTAATCAAAACTGTTTGATGAAATGTCCTGGCCCATGACCCTTTTCAAAAATAGCCATGTGCTGATGAACAGATAAGGTTTCATTCCCTTTTCTGAGTCAGGCAGCTTACTTTAGAAGACTTGTCTTAATTGGGCCATCCCATGTGCTGGCATGTTACAGATTTCTAGTGAAGAATAACATTGTGGCTAAATTGTAATCTGACATTATTACCCTGTGTCATTAGTCCTGGTAGGAGAGCAATACCTTTGTATATAGTAGGAAACATGTCTATTGGTTATTACCAGACCCAACCTAGACTTGGACCCAAATCATGTAGGGGTTTAAAGGTCAAAACTAACACTTTGTATTTTGACCACAAGTTGGGCACATTTAAAAATTGAGCTATGACCTAAAAATTGACTTATGCAATCTGAAGAATTCTTTCTTAATCAGTAATGACAAGCAAAAACACCACCAATATACAATGCTAGAGGTATTAATATGATGCCTAACCTCTCCAGAGTTACCAATAACCATAGAACCTGCTTCAGAACCTGTTTAGCCCCAAAGGTTATATATAAAACAGAGCTAACTTGAGTCAGGTAGATTTAAGATATAAAACAAATTAAGCCTCAGCTTGGTTCTTGTGGGTTTTTTCAGGCTATAGGGCCATGTTCTAGAGGCATTTTCTCCTGACGTTTCGCCTGCATCTATGGCAAGCATCCTCAGAGGTAGTGAGGTCTGTTGGAATTAGGACAATGGGTTTATATATCTGTGGAATGGCTGGGGTGGGGCAAAGAGCTCTTCTCTGCTAGAGCTAGGTGTGAATGTTTCAACTCCTTACTTTCAAAATAAAAACCAAAAAGAGAAGACATACTGAAGAAAATGTTTTAAAGTCAGAGGAAAAAAAGTTTTAGGTAAAAGTGAAGGAAATTTCACCAACAGCCTTTTAAATAAAAATCGTTTGTAGTAGAATATCATTGATGTTCAATCTCTGAAAGGTTTAAAGAGAAGTTTAATACACAAGTACAGTTATTATAGATATTTATCATAAAAATAACCTTGTTCTCTGATGCTTCACATAATTCACAAAGCAGAAAGATAAATACCACTTATAATATCATAATCCTATAAATACAACTAGCAGAAGTATCGGTTTTGCTTTTCAGTAGTAGTTCTTTTCTTACTGTCTTGCCATAGAGTTGAATTCCTTCCTGAAAATATGAAACCTTCTTTTTTATGTTGTGACCTCTAAATATGATCTCTCCTGGCACGTATTTTCACTTAATTTTGCTTCTAATCTAGTACGTTTCTTTTCCTTCCTTCCTTCCTCCTCTCCCTTTCCTCTTTCCCATTTTCTTTCTTTCTTTCTATTTATCTATCATCTATCTATTTATCTATCTATCTATCTATCTATCTATCTATCTATCTATCTTGCAATATGTCTCTTTGCTTTCTGGAGCTGTTTTACTTGATTATCTTGTCTCTCCAGATTATGTTGTACAGCATATGTTGCTGATAACATATGCTATCATTCCATATGATTTTTTGTTGTTCATTCATTCAGTCACTTCTGACTCTTCAAGACCTCATGGACCAACCCACGCCAGAGCTCCCTGTCAGCCGTCACCACCCTCAGCTCTTTCAAGGTCAAGCCAGTCACTTCAAGGATGCCATCCATCCATCTTGCCCTTGATTGGCCCCTCTTTTTTTCCCTTCCATTTTCTCCAGCATAATTGTCTTCTCTAAGCTTTCCTTTCTTCTCATATTGTGGCCTAAATACTTCATTTTTGCTTTTAATATCCTTCCCTCCAATGAGCAGTTGGGCTTTATTTCCTGAAGTATGGACTGGTTGGATCATCTGGCGGTCCAAGGCACTCTCAGAACCTTTTCTCCAACACTACAATCCAAAAGCATCTATTTTCCTTCTCTCGGCCTTCTCTATGGTCCAGCTCTCACATCCATAGGTGACTATGGAAAATACCATTGTTTTACTACGCGGATCTTCGTTGCCAGTGTGATGTCTCTACTCTTCACTATCTTATTGAGATTGTTCATTGCTCTCCTCCCAAGAAGTAAGTGTCTTCTGATTTCCTGGCTGCAGTCTGCATCTGCAGTAATCTTTGCACCCAGAAATACAAAGTCTGTCATTGCCTCCATGTTTTCTCCCTCTATTTGCCAGTTATCAATCATTCTTGTTGCCATAATCTTGGGTTTTTTGATGTTTAGCTGCAACCCAGCTTTTGACTTTCTTCTTTCACCTTGATTAGAAGGTTCCTCAGCTCCTTCTTGCTTTTGGCCATCAAAGTGGTATCATCTGCATATGTCAGGGTGTTAATGTTTCTTCCAGCAATTTTTACCTCAGCCTTGCATTCTTCAAGCCCCACACATCCATATGATTACAGAAGCTAAAACAGATAATTCTCCTCCTCTTCCTGGAAAGTTGTTGATTTTGAAATAAAATTAAACATAAATCCCCCCAAAACACATAAAAATATAACTCCCTGAAGAAATGAAGACACTGATTATAATTTTTGATACATCACAGATTAGCTAGATTAAAATAAATGAAGGGAACACTCATTGAATGGGACTTTGGGAAAGTTACACAAATTCAAGCCACTGAGGAAGGCAATGAAACAATAAAAGTTCAAGAAAACCTTATGACAGGGTTACTGTAAGATGAAATCAGATGAAGGTGAATAAAAACAAACAAACATCTATGAGCTAAATATATTGAAGAATAGTGATAGCTTGCATCTCTCCTTGTCTGCCTTACTCGAATAATCTTTTTTCTATCTGCTGTTTTTCCTTCCTCCTCCCTCCCTTCCTCAGTTACTTGTTACTATTATATAACATTATCATTTCACATATCTATCTAAACATTGGTTTTAATTTTTGAGATATCTTTATCTGTTGGTTTTAATGCATATGTATATTTGTCGGATGTATTTTTGTGTGGCATCAAAATGTGCCTTATACAGTATGTGAGCTGCTCTGAGTCCCCTTTGGGATGAGAAGGGTGGGGTATAAATATCACAAATAAATAAATAAATAAATAAATAAATAAACCACCATATAACCAAGATTGGTTGGTTATCCAGGGAGGAGATGCAATTCATTCTCAAAGACAACATATTATTAAACCATCTCTCAGGGAGGGGAACTTTCCAATTTATTCAAGAGAAGCAGTAGTTAGACCACTGTTGAAAAAGTCCTTCCTGGATCCCATGGTATTTTTCTGCATGCTGAAGGGTTTGGAATTAGAGGCACTGGTTCTGGTCGTAATTCTCAGGCAGGCTTCAGATGGTGGTGCTTGGGGATAGCTGCTCCTTTAAAAAAAAAAAGCTGTAATATGGCATCCCAAAAAGGGACAGTCTATTCCCAATGCTTTTTCATGTTTTTTCATGACACCCAAATATATTTCTCCATATGTTTCTTGAAAAAACGCCTCAGCTAAGGATAGTGTGTTTCATCTAAATGAATGCCTGGAGGAGGTAATGAGCTGGGTGAAACTGAATCCAGACAAAACAGAGGTGCTTGCCCTCAAGGATCCTAACCTAGGGATAGGCGTGTATCAACCATTATTGGATGGGGTTACATTTTCCCTGAAAGACTGTGTTCGCAGCTTGGGAGTGCTCTTGGATCCATCTCTTCAAATGTCCGTAGATGCAATGGTGGGAAGTGTTTACTAGCAGCTTTGGCTAATATGCCAACTGCACACCTTCCTAAATTTGGAGGACCTAAAGTTGGTAGTGCATGTACTGGTAACCTCAAGATTGGATTTCTGTAATGTGCCTTACCTTGGGCTACCTTTGTACCAAGTTCAGAAATTTCTAATTAGTTCAAAACATAGCAGACAGACTAGTTTCATGAATATCCAGTATTACACCTATACTACGTCATTCTACTGGTTGCTAATTAGTTTTTGGGCAAAGTATAAAGTGTTGGTTTTTTTAAACTTTTATAGTCCTTCGTGGTTTGGGCCATGTTACTTACAGGACTGCCTTCTCCCATACAATATGCTCCACACACTTTGGTCCTCTGGGAAGCATATACTCAAGCCAGCAGAACTTGACTAGCAACCGTCACCCAGAGAAACTTTTCATTGGCTTCCCCAGGATTGTTGAATGATCTGACGGAACCTAAACCAGATGTCAGAATTTAAAACACATCTGAAGACCTTTCTTTTCTGGCGGGCCTACACAGCCAGTTTTAATAATGAATTTTAAACTTGTGTCTTGTGTATTTTAATAATTGTTCTGTGTAATAATAATAATAATAATAATAATAATAATAATAATAATACTTTATTTATAGACCACCCTCTCTCCCTGAGGGGACACAGGGTGGTTTACACACACAAAAGGCAAACATTCAATGCCCTGAATGGATACAAACACCTCAAAGTAATACAAAATAATACAAAATATTAACCATAAACTTATAACAAAAGAGAATTAACATCAAAATGAAAAACAGAATACAAATAAGCAAATAAAACTGCAGGGCTAGAGAAGGGCAGGGTACAAGTATGGCAAATAAATAAATAAATAAATATCCAGTCTATAACCTTCCTCTGTTGAAATTGTAATCAGAGGTGACTCCCTCCCCCCTCCCCCCCGGGCTCTGTAAAAGATAGTTCAGAATCAGGGAATTCATAGTTTTGCCAAGGACACAAGGCTGTAATGATCCCACAATCCCCTATAACTTTTATGAACTCTCACGAACTTTATAGGAACTTTTATGGACTTTGAGGGGCTGGCATGAGTTCCCCTTCAACCCTGCATGATCCCCCCCCCCCATAAACTTATACATCTCATTGATATGAAAGTGATTTGCAGCCTTATCACACTGGAGCCCTAACGCCTGCAGCCCCTTTCTCTTGGCATAAGCAGAATTCTGGGAAATGTAGTTTGGGAAGGTGAGGACTTCTGTAGCAAAGTATTTAATAGGCCCCAACCTAAATACATTTCCCAGAATTCTACTCACACCAGAAGAACGGGGCTGCCCATGTTGAAGCTCTAGTGTTAAGGGATGTTAGGTTAATCACATGTGCTTAAATAGAAGACCTTCTTTAAAATCAGTGAATAGACTGATTGTTCTGAGGCTTGGAAGGCTTGCTGCCCTGTTCATATTGTCTTAGTGTGCCACAATTTAAGGGGATATTTCTTATACATTTTGAACAATAATTCTAATTGCTTTTTTAATTCCTAGAAATCTCTAGATGAATTCATCTTTCTGAAACTTGGGATGCCTGATGCCCTGCATATGTTGTCTCAAAGTGGAGAAATTCAAATAATACCTCCTGTATTTTTTTAACTGTAAAAACGTTTTTTAAATTCCTAAAAATTAGTGGATGATTAGTAGATGACTAAAACATTATGAAACTTGGCAGATTTAATATCAGAAATGTTGCCTGTAAGTGTGACAAGTTTCATTGTGACAGCTGTAAAAATGAAGGAGAAGCCAGCCTCAAAATTTTCCTCATAGCTGCTAATGAAACAAATCTTAACAAACCAATTATGAAGCTTCAGAGATTTGGATTGTTAACTGAAATGGGACCCAGCCGAATCTTTAAGAAACAAAGCAGGGTCCATCTGAATCTCTGAAACAAATTCCTAATCAGATTTCAGCCACTTCACACACCTATTATTGTTGTTGTTATTATAGTTGCTGTTTTTATCATCCCTGTCCAATTTAGTACCAACCTCTCTCCCCTTTTCATTGTGTGTTATATTAAACTTATAATTAAGGGTGTCTTTGCTTAGAAATGTCTAGGTTTAGAACACCTGCCCAAACCTGTCCACCTTCCCATGGACATGAAGTACTCTCTGAGGAACTGGACCAGAGGTGGGCAGCTGTGGAATGCTAATCTTCTCTCCCAGACTTTTTAAAAAAGCCTCTCAAAACAAAACTTTACTTGCATCTTCCAAAATTAGAAATGCATCTCTTTTTACATATAACAGGAAACAGAAGTGCAGTGCAGACCTCAGAAACCCTAGGATCACATTTTGCCCATCCTTGAGCTAGATCCTCTGGGGTAAAACCCCTCATGTTTATAAACATATTTTAGTGAAATACTTTGAAGAAAGAAAGAAATTAAAACTTGCCAGACCTTTCTCCCATATCTGCTATCTATTACTGCAAGACACATGAGTGGCCACTTCTAAAGCAAGCTTTGTATAACTCTTCAACAATTTACAAATACCATTTCTTGAGGATTATATGTAGATTTTCCCCACTGTGTGATCTACAAGCTCTCTTCAGTGGCTATTTTTATTACTTTTCCTTACAAATGACCTTGCTACTTCATTTTGATTTCTAATTATTCTACCCAGAAAGTAACCCTATCATGCTCTCAAGATTCATGGCTGAGCATAATTTAGCCATTTCAAACTTAGTCTGTTCCCTCACTTCCTTTAAACAATAAACCCTACCTACATTGAATTAAGAAGAGATATTCAAAATTAACAAGTATAGGTAGAAACAAACAATGCTGGTCTTTCAGCAATGCAATTACTAGAGTTGATATTCAAAGCATGTTATTTTCTTGAAAGAGAATTCTTAAAACAGGCTCTTGTTTTATCATTGGGATGCTTCTTTCTTTAAGACATTCACACATCGACAGAAGGTGTCCTTGTGGAACATAACAATGACAAACAGAACACCATGCAAAGAGGCACATTCAAAAAACTCAAGTAGAAAGGATTTTTTTCTTTGAAAATGTGTTTTTGTTCTTCATTAAATTTTAAAGGCTCACTAGAAGCAGAAATACAGTAGAATTTATTTTTAACACAAGAAGCATCCAGTTTAACATATGACATCTTTTTTTAAAAAAAAAAACCAGTCTGTGTGTCTATCTATCTATTTGAACTGGTATTCATGCAAACATTGTCTGTCTGTCTCTGTTATAAATTAGGGTACTTATGTGATCTAGCATAGTAACACATGTGCCACAAAATGTCTTTCACTTAGCTGTTTCAATACTTAGATATTTCCTGCATATGAAGAAAAAAGCAGAGAAATTGAAGCTGAAATTCAGCTACCTGGTAAGGAGCAGACTGAAAGTCTGGTCCCCAGTAAACCCTGCTACCTTGCAGACCACATCAATACGCAAAACAGGGTTTGAAGGCAAAAGGAAGTCAGGTTTATTGCTTTCAGGCCTGAAAGGATGTCTGATAGAGTCTTTGCTCAGAAAGAATTGGACATAACCATGCAATACAGTGCAAGACATTTTATGTCATCCCAAGCACCTGAACCGGTGCTTGGCCGCTGTAACGGACTGGATGAGGGACAACAGATTGAAACTAAATCCAGACAAGACAGAGGTACTCCTGGTCAGTCGAAAGGCCGAACAGGGTATAGGGTTACAGCCTGTGCTGGACGGGGTTACACTCCCCCTGAAGGCGCAGGTTCGCAGTTTGGGAGTGACCCTGGACTCATCGCTGAGCCTGGAACCCCAGGTCTCGGCGGTGGTCAGGGGAGCTTTTGCACAATTAAAACTCGTGCGCCAGCTGCGCCCGTACCTTGGGAAGTCTGACTTGGCCACGGTAGTCCACGCTCTGGTTACATCCCATTTAGACTACTGCAACGCTCTCTATGTGGGGTTGCCTCTGAAGACTGCCCGGAAGCTTCAATCAGTCCAACGTGCGGCAGCCAGATTGTTAACAGGAGCAGGGTACAGAGACCACACGACCTCTCTGTTACGCCAGCTCCACTGGCTGCCGATCAGCTTCCGGGCACAATTCAAAGTGCTGGTGTTGACCTATAAAGCCCTAAACGGCTCTGGCCCAGTTTACCTGTCCGAACGGATTCTCCCCTATGAGCCATCAAGGATACTAAGATCTTCCGGGGGGGCCCTGCTCTCGGTCCCACCACCCTCACAATCACGGTTGGTGGGGACGAGAGACAGGGCCTTCTCAGTGGTGGCTCCCCGGCTTTGGAACTCCCTCCCATTAGAGGTTAGATCTGCCCCCTCCCTCCTGACGTTCAGGAAATCGTTAAAAACATGGCTCTGGAATGCGGCATTCAAAGACTGAACCGGGAACCTTCCCTGTGATGGATTATGATGAACTCCGACTATGAATATGATTATGACCATGACTGGATTGACGATTTGGCGTAGGAAACTGTAATGATGTAATGATGATGTTTTATTGTACTGAGTTGTACTGTTTTAATATGTAATGAGTTGGATTTGCTGTTTTATCTGATTGTATTTGATATGTACTGTAAACCGACCTGAGTCCCTCGTCGAGGTTGAGAAGGCCGGTATAAAAATCCTCTAAATAAATAAATAAATTTCAATCCGAGAACCTGTTGGCTGAGGAATCCTCATGACATCCCGAGTGGATGGAGTCTCCTCCATGGGAGGCAAAATAAATAGCTGTTTTTGGAGGGTTGGAAGCCTGAGTCATTTGGAAAGGTCCACCCCAAAAAGGGGCAAACAGGTTACATGTGTTTTGGTAATATGTAAACCAGTCCACAATGGGATTATTGACTAAGTCTGGTTTGCACAAAGGGTGAGCCTCAGAAAAACAATGGGGCTGTTATGTAAATATGATCAGTTCAACAAAAACCACAGATTTTTATCTGTATGCTGTTGGTGTCTGGCAAGTTTCTATGAATAAGATTAAGTTTTACAACTGTCATTGTCTTCTCTTGATGGACTCATCTCATGGTAGGTAGGGAGATTTTATTTTAAGCCTTCCCAAAAGAAATATACTACATATGTATATATGTTATGATTCCCTGCTTCAACGCAGCTTAGTTTTTAAAAAATACATATGTGTGTGGATCTCAAGAGGGTTATAACCATGTGAATATTATACTTTTTAAGAAAAATCATAGATGTATAGTTTTGGACGATGGAGTGAAACTCCTTTTGTTAGGGGATTAGCAGATTGGTTCATTGGGAGTATGTATTTCCTCCTCCGTTTCCCTCAGGGGTTACATTGTTGAAAGGTTAATTAATCCTCTCTAGAACGTTTAGCTTTCTGGCCAAACTGTTAGAAATGAAACCTCTTGCAGATTGTGGAAATGCTAATACTGCATTTACTTGAATCTAGTGCACTATGGAAAGTGATGTGCACCTCAATTTTTTAAACCCCAAAACATATTTGCTGGCAAATATAATGCACAGCTGCAAAAATGTATTATGTTTAACTTGGCCAAAAGAAAGGTGTGCATTACAGTTGCTGAGCATTTAGAATTGCTTCTTTAATAAACAAAGTGTTAGAACATAAATTCTTCCAGTAATTGAAAGAAAAACCAAAGAAATAGATAACACTTCCCTCAAGGCACATTTCCTGTTTATTCTGCCTTAGTTTCTTTAGGTGAATTTATGCTGTAAAATTAACGCAGCTTTACACCACTTTAACTGCCCTCGCTCAATGCTATGGAATACAGGGAGTTATAGTTCTATGAGCTATTTAGCCACCTCTGCCGAAGAGACGCAGTGCCTCCCCTAACTACAAATCCCAGGATTCTACTCATTGAATAATGGTATTCTAAGTGTTATAAAACAGCATAATTTTTGACAGCAAGATCATATATAGATTGTTGTATGTTGCAGTCTCTAATTTGTTGTGTTGTGCAAAAATATTGGGAAGGATGGTGTCAGACTTTTTGTAATTGAATGTTTTGTTGTATATACTGACCATGACTAATTCATTCTTAGCCCTTTCCTTAGCTCAGAGATGGGCGCTGTTTTGACCATGACAAGCTACACTGCCTCATTTTTGGATTTTCTGGAAAGCTGCCATTGTGGCGATCATTGTTAGTAACAGTAGTATTTTGGGTATATTGAAATTGTATTTGCTGTTTGGTCTGGGCCCCTCCCTGAAATTGCATTTCAAACCTATGAAATCTACTTTAAACAACATTAATTCCAACCCAAAGACAATTTTTGGCAATTCCCGTTCCTTACATTTCTAATTTAGATTTGGCCACAGTGAAGATTGCCTTGGTCTGATATGCAATAAATAAAAAATAAAGGATCAAGGACCAGAAAATGTGAAAAATATTCTAGCTTGCACTTTCAGTGGAAAAATGTCAGGTGACTCTAGGGTTGGAATTCTAGACTTGTTGGAAACTAAAGCACAAATAGACTGCAATCAGCAAGGAGGAAAATATCACTGATTATTTGTGGGCTGACATACATTTTAAAACAACTCCAAAAGGCTCATTTTCTGACAGGTGGCCCATAGAAAAGAAACTCACAGCAACATACAGCCTTGAACACATAAAATACTTGAATGGTTATGTATGATGTCCTGAAGTTATGAAGTACTATCCAGCAAAAGCCCTCTATTTTTCAGTTTATGGAGTAGATTTACACTGCAGTTATCACAGCTTGATATCATTTTAATTGGCTCCAACATATGGAATCTTGAGATTTGCAGTTCACTGAAATTCAAGGACATGAATTAGAATTCACTAGCCAACAATTCTAAGTACCTCACCAAACCAGAAATCTCAGGATCATGCAGCTTGCCAAGTGGTGCAACTATGGCAGAATGCTGCAATTAAATCATAGAATCATAGAATCAAAGAGTTGGAAGAGACCTCATGGGCCATCCAGTCCAGCCCCCTGCCAAGAAGCAGGAATATTGCATTCAAATCAATAATTCTTTCTAGCTTGAATTCATATGGGAATGATCTTTTTGCCACCTATCAAGGATTCAAAGCAACAGCTTTCAAGAATAGAGAAGGTCTCCTGGGCTGGGACTTTCATGCATGGGGTTGTCTTGAACTTGATCATACCACTGATGAATGGGAAATGAGTTCCATGACATCCAACAATGCCAATGTTTTTAAAGTCTGAGTCCCTCTACAGAGGCAGAGAAGATTGGGATATAAAAGCTTTAAATAAATAAATGCCAGGAAAGTGGGAGAGATGGAGGTGGTAATGTTGCTTTTGTAAGATAGCACTCATGAGTACCACTGCTTTCCTCAGCAACAGAGAGATACCCAACCAGATAGTGTAAATGTATTTCAGGTTTTGGCCTTTAACTCTGCCAAATGGCTCACTGGCGCATGAATATACTAAATGTTTGGAAATTTGCTTTTAGAGTTAGAAACCTACCTTAATGTGGACAGAGACTGTTTCACTGATTAAATGTTTGTTTTATTACACTCTGCATTTGTCATAACTCAATATGTGCTATGAAATATGTGCTTATACCACAAGGATGATTTAGAATTAGTTCAGACTGTTGTTGTAAAAAATGAAGATTTGTTAAGACACAAAAAGATACAGATGGTTGTTTTCCAAAACTTTTTGAAGTAGCTGGCATTTACCACTATGAATATTAAAGAATCCACAGTGCAACTGGCAGATTGTCTTCATTAATCTTTTATACAGTATTCACACTTTGTCAGTGATACTTTAAAGTACCATTATGTTTGATGATAAGCCACCCTTGTCTACTTCCTTTATCTTACCTGGTTTCATATTAGAAATAAAATGCCTTGGAGGCACAGTTTTCATAAGCATAACTTTAGTTGTGGAATGCTTCCCCTGGGTGAACGGCACAAGCATTTTTTTTTTACTTTTAAAAAATCTGCATCCCAGTTTTTAAAAAGAGCCCCCTTCCCATGGTTTGCCTCTTAAAACATACAATAGAAATTTCAATGAGTACTCTGGAAAAAGAGGCTACTGGAAAAATTCACCATATTATTTTTGATAGTCAGAGCATAACAGGTCTTCCATGATGCACACTTAGTATGCATAAATGTGGAAAATCAAGAAGCTACTTTATGACCTAGGAATCTAAGGACGGTTCCAGACAAACCTTTATCCCAGGAGAATCTGTGTTTTAAAAAGTAGATCTTCCTGGTGGTCTGTTCACACACAACACATCTCAGAAAGTATGCACTTTCTGGGGTGGGTGTCCAGATGCTCTTGCGGGACTGGCCCACGAGAACATCTAGAGGACCTACCCCACTCCCTTGAAGCCCCAAGACCCCTTTGAAAAGTAAAATAAACTTACCCGGCCTCCATTACAGTCTTGGAGCAGCTCTCCTGGTGCATAGAAATGATGCACCAAGAGAGTGAGGGAGGGGGAGTGATTTTCCTTCCCCCCCCCCCTGGTCTCCTGGCGTGTCATTACTACACTCAAGGAGAGCTGCTCCAAAACTGTAATGGAGGCCAGGTAAGTTTATTTTAGTTTTCAAAGGGGTTTGGGGGCTGTGGGGGAGAGGGGGGGTATTCCCAAAGTTAGGGAAGTAGTGGATTTATCCTGCGCCTTCCAAGAATAAATTCACTATCTAATTAATTCACCACAAAGCAGGGTTTTCCTGCAATAAAGGTACTGTCTGGACGGGCCCTCAGAAGACAGCATGGGCTATCCAAAATAAATAAAAACAAACCCCCAAAGTATTCGGAAGCTTTTTACATTTATATATATTAAAATACTACAGGTAGTCATAGAAACCTGGAAACTTCCACAAGTAGCACTGCATCTCTTTTGGATGGGATGGGGAAGAAAAATAATTTTAGAGCAACAAAAGTCTTCATGAGAGACTGCCCTTTGCACATCCCACACTAAACAAAAATGTTAATCTCAACAAAAGCAGAACCATTGGATAAATTAAATTTAAATTTGTGTTGTCATACCCTAGATTTCACTTATTTAGTGGGTCTACTTTTAAGTGTAACTAACACTTGGATTAGTGGTTCTCAACCCGTGGGTCCCCAGGGGTTTTGGCCTACAACTCCCAGCTAGTTTACCAGCTCTTAGGATTTCTGGGAGCTAAAGGCCAAAACATCTGGCGACCAAAGGTTGAGAACCACTGATTTAGACCTTTGAATTCAGCCTAATGACAGCTGTGGTTGATGAGACATGTATTGAATGAGAAAAATGAAGTGTCTATTTTAAGTTCTTCATTTATACTCCCATTGCTCAATTCCAGGCTTAATGTATACATAATACTTTGTTAAGAGACAGGTGGCAAGTGATTAAAATGTTTATTATTATTATTTTTATCTTTGGAATTGACATCTTTCTAAGAATAAGCTTTAACAGCCGGAAGATACTGTTTTGTAGACCTTGCATTTCTATATGACAAGAAGGGAAATCAACTGTCCATAAATAAATCCTGTTTGATTACTGCTTTGTTGTGCCATGCTAATTTTTCTGCTAAGTCTACTTTTGAGATTTAAAAAGAAATCACACACAACCAACTACGCCCTGTTTGTTTTCCAACATCTTACCATTTTATTCGTGCAGCTGCTAAGAGTAACAAATTAAGATCCTTCTGAATAAACTGCTTCATGATATCATCAAACAGAGAGAAACACTAGCAAGAACTTAGCCTGAGTAGTTTACTGAGATATTTCTGATATATACTTGAAAACAGATGCCCAGAAAACCTGTACATATTTGCTGTCCAGTAATTTGGTGAGCAGCTCTTTTTGATGTGGTAAAATTTTGCCAGTGTTTTGCCAGTGTTAGGTGCCATCTATGAATAAGCTTGAAGTAGGTGTGTCATTTGTTGCTGAAAGATTTAATATGGTTCTGGACCCATAAGGCATCCACTGTGGTTTTGAAATATGACTACTCAATAGTATCAGTTGCAAAACTCCACACTTACTCTATCTGAGCCATTACAAACAGGGTTGGAGAAGACTTTTCTTGCCATAATTTAGCTCTTCCTCAGATGATAACGCTGCCTTTGGAAGAACACTCCAAAAGAGTTATGAACATTTGCTTCTTTTGGTCAAAATAGAGAAGTATTTTCCCTTGCTATTTCTGTGGAATGACCAAAGAAAGACAATTTTAGTTACCACAATTCCGGAAATATATTGACAAACTGGAATATGTCTAGGGAAAGGTAGCCAAGTACCATATATACTCAAAGATACAACAAGTTTTGCAGCCTTTTTTTCAAGTTAAAAAAACCTCCCTTGGCTTATAATGGAGTCAAGGCCAGGCAGTGGAGGCTGGAGGCCATTGCTTGCAATATATGATATATTTCTCTCTCTTGTCTCCCTTAACAGTGTGTTTTCTTTTCCAGTCAAAAGGGAGGGAAGGGGGGAAATGAGAGATATATATCATGTCCTCTTTGTTTGTATAGCTCTCTTTCAAACCCACCCAATTTCCTGCCTTTTTGTGTATCTAAATGCATTAACTTTATATGTGCATTTTTATAATAATAATAATAATAATAATAATAATAATAATAATAATATAATAATAATAACAATAACAACAACAACAACAACAACAACAACAATAATCTTTATTTGTTACCCCGCCACCATCTCCCCGATGGGGACTCGGAGCGGCTTACATGAGGCCAAGCCCAAATGACAATTACAATAAAGAAAACCAAAAACACAAACCGAAAACACGAACAATAAACAATAACATCATAATTAAATAAAACACATGAATACATAACAATATGAAAAATAAAAAAATAAGCACAGGCAGTATAATGGGTGGGCAACATGTAGTAATCAAGAAGACAAAATGATTAAAATTAATTAAAAAGTCGGGCGAGATAAAATAGGGAAGCAGGTAATTTACGTAGGAGGACTCATTCCAGCGGGAGTTGTGGGAGCAAGCTTTCCCATGAGAGGGGACGTATACTCCAATGACAGAACTTTGAGTCAGAGCAAACATGTGGGATTATATACCTACTCATCAAAGGTGCTTTGTAGGTGATAACTTGCAGCTTGAATTGGGACCGGAAAATAAACAGCAGCCAGTGGAGCTCCTTAAACAGGGGGGTTGACTGCTCCCTGTAAGTTGCCCCAGTTATTAATCTGGCTGCTGAACGTTGGACAAGTTGTAGTTTCCGGGCCGTCTTCAAGAGTAGCCCCACTTAGAGAGCATTACAGTAGTCCAGTCTAGAGGTAACTAAGGCATGGACCACCATGGTCAAGTCAGACTTCACGAGGTAAGGTTGCAGTTGACGCACGAGTTTTAGTTGTGTGAAGGCCCTCCCGGCCACCTATGACACCTGCGCATCGAGTGTCAGTGCTGAGTCCAGGAGGCCCCCAAACTGCGGACCTGTGATTTCAGGGGGAGTGCAACCCCATCCAGCACAGGTTGCCACCCAATACCCCGATCAGCCAAGCGACTGACCTGGAGGACTGCTGTCTTGTCAGGATTGATCCTCAGCTTGTTCTTCGTCATCCAGGTTGCCATAGCAGCCAGGCACTGGTCCAGTATCCTCGGGGCTTCCTTGGAATCTGGTGGAAAAGAGTAGTGGAATTGCGTGTCATCTGCGTAGAGGTGGCACCGTAATCCAAAACTCCGGATGACCTCTCCCAGCGGTTTCATGTAGATGTTAAATAGCATGGGGGACAGAATAGAACCTTGTGGGACCCCACAGGTCAATGGCCAGGGGTCCGAGCAGGAGTCCCCCAGCTTCACCAACTGGGAACGACCCTCCAGGAAGGACTGGAGCCACAGTAAAACCGTGCCCCCGAGTCCCATCCCAACGAGTCTTCCCAGTAGGATACCATGGTCGATGGTATCGAAAGCCGCTGAGATGTCCAAGACAACCAGCAGGGTCACACTCCCCCTGTCCAGTTCCCTGTGGAGTTCATACACCAAGGCGACCAAAGCCATCTCGGTACTGTGCCCAGGCCTAAAGCCAGACTGCGAGTGATCCAGATCAGTGTCATCGAGGAATCTCTGAAGCTGCGAGGCAACCACCCGCTCCAGAACCTTGCCCAAGAAAGGGAGGTTGGAAATTGGTCTGTAGTGCCCTTGGAAGTGTTCACTGGTCTTTGAAAGCCCCATCGATCTATAAATACGTTCCTATATATCTTTGGACCTCCAGGTGTTTTGGACTTCAGCTCCCACAGTTCCTAACAGCTGGTAAGCTGGTGGGATTTCTGGCCAATGGAATCTTGGAATTACTAGTTTTGCAGCATCTATGGATATCTCTGCTAGTGAACTCTAGTGTTATAGTTCAAGGATGCGTGCACTATGGAATTCTAAGCATATAAACAAATGGCAAATACCAAGATTCATTCTCGATAGATAGATAGATAGATAGATAGATAGATAGATAGATAGTGTGGCCAAAATGCTATAAAAACGGATACACCCAAAGGTATGAATGCAACAGCAAACAAAAGCATTCCAAGTCTGTTGATGTTAATTATTGGTTTCCATAAATAAATACCTGCCAAGTCTCCAGAGCATCTGCATGATACTGATAAAAGTTCCTATTCCCTACCCTAGCTGGTTATTCAGTGATAGCTTCTTTTTATATTCTGGACACCTTTCTGTGTCAGTACTGACTTTAGAAATGTGTGTGTATAAATACCTGAACTTTCACCTTATTAAAAAAAAGCAGAACAGGCATTTTGAAAGTTTATTCTGGAATTAAGAGACTGTATAAAAGATCTGAAACACTTTTCTGCAATCTAATGAAAAGTGGTTCAAGATCAAAAAGTTGTCCTCAGTAATTCACATGTTCATACAATTGCTTGCTAAACTTTAAATGACATAGGTTTAAAGGCCAGTGCCAATGATAGTGACTCTGGAATTGGGGTAGTTCTGGATGGCTGTACATTTCTAGTTTTGCAGCATCTATGGATATCTCTGCTAGTGAACTCTGCTAGAGCCTCTAGTAAAACTTTGCTTGTACTTTTATTATAAAGCACCCAAGCTCTGTAAGAACCTTCTACTTGAATAAAATATGTTTCTAGGTGATCCAGAAACACCTAGTTCTGAGACACTGTAACAATGAGGTACCATATTCCCCCTTGAAAAATTTTATATGGTGAAATATTTACTAATGGGAAAAAGTCAGAGAGCTGGTATAGAAACAAATATCTTTGAATTCAGTCTTTCTGCACTGTTTTGTTTTTGCCATGCAAGACTAATAAGGGCCTCAGTAGAGCATTCTACATGATGCAAGAATTGCTTTCTGTAAGTGGGTTCTGACCTCTATCAGTGGCTAATCTTGAATTGTTTTAACTGCTTAAAACAATCTGTGCTCTAATCAGCAGCAATGAAAGGCAGCCATGCACATTGTTTGTCCCCTGTAGAGGTTCAGGCAATTTGTGAAAAGGTTCTAAATTGTAAACACTGACCTTCCTTGAAACTATTAATCATGCAAGAAAGTTGGAGTCTTACTATCAGGACTTAATCAGTCCAGGTAAAGCAATACAGAGAAGACTAAGTTTCAAAATCTTAAGAAATAGGAGGCAAGGTTTTCACATCCTTTTCCTACTACACAAGTGCTCTCCACTCTTAACAGTTTTATGAAAGGAAGAAAGACAGTGTTATTATGTGCCTTCAAGGTTTTTCTAACTTATGGCAATGCTAAAGCCATGGTTGTGTGTGCGTATGCAAGATTTGTCCACAGGAGAGATGCCATTTCCTTCCACTTAGGTGACTGAGGGACTTGTTTTGTTTTGGGCAAAGTTGAGGGATACTCCTGAGTTTGCTGGAAACTCCAAAGAGAATGTTGCAGCCGAGGGGCACTCTGGACAGTTAGATCAGCTTTGATTCAGTCCAACCAGCTGTCCAAATGGGTCACCAGCAGCATCACCCTTTCACTGCCCTTGTTAATGTAGGAAAGGGGGCAGATTGTGGCTGACAAAGTTCTCCTCTCTTTGTTCCTGATTGCAAGGGTATTTCTGCCAATGTCAGAAATCCCCATACAATGAGGAAGGTGGGGTGGGGTGGGGGGAATCACTGCCATCCTTCATTCTGGTCATGCAAGTGTCCCATTCTGATGACAGCAGAAGCATTGGTGATGGCCAGAAGCTTGCATGGAACACAATGGACGACTAGGAATGGTGGCACTGGTGATGACATGGATGAAGTGGGATGCATATTGTCCCAGCAAAACAGTAGTGCTCCCTGGCTGTGTGAACATTGCTCCTGAATTCTGCAAGAACATGCTGGATCTAGGTTTGTTGTGTGGCATATTTAAACCAGGTCAAATTGCCTAGTATAGATGAACCGTGACAGTGTGACCATCCTGAGATCACCCAGCCATATCATAAGAATCTTTGATGCCCACTCTTTCTGCTAAAATTACAACTTATTTTTTCCTCCTTTTTCCTTTCCTTTTCCTTCCTCTTTCTTCTGTCCTTCCAAGTCCTTTCTTGGTGGAAAAAAGTTTCTTCTCGGCTTAACACTACCCAAAGATGACCAAAAATGTTGTGCAATTGATGTTAACCCAGGGAACACTTAAATTGTTTGTTTGTTTTTTAAAAAAATATAAAATACAAATGTTTTGGGTCCTGGGAGCATTAAAATGGTCATGGGGACCACATGTTTGCTCAACAATCCTTGTACTGAATTTGAAGAGCCTATAAGGCAAAAAAATCTGGGTTTTGTTTATCTTTAATAATTGCAAATAAAAATACAAATCTTTTTTTCCAGTGGCAGTGGATGGCTTCCTATTTAGTGGAATAATGAATCTACTCCTGATTCAGTTTAAACATTAAATTATTAGCTATCCTGGATGCTAATTCTACATGGGAAATGGGGTCAATGACTTTGAATTGTTGGCGAAACCTTTGAGTGAATTCATTTCTCCATGAAATAGGAGCCACCAACCACCAATGATTTACTCTAATCAAAATTAGCACTGTCACAACAGGTAAATAATTTACACATATCTCCCAGCTGACACTATTGCTATTGAGTAGTATTCTACTGACACCCACAGAAGTCACAAATACACTGCTTATTCATGAAACTTGTTCCATATATAATTAGTGGTGGATAAAGTAGTGATTCACTGCCAATAATATTTCTTACTTCTAAGGGGAATGGGGAGATGACACCTATATTGGCTGTTGTTGGCAGGGGATTGTTGAGGCATAGGATGGCTCACTTAGCTATCATTTGCTCCAGGTACTGGTCACTGCATGAATCACTGGGTAGAAAGATGATATACATGCACTGGATCTTGACTGTAATGTACAGATATGTAAATGAGGTATTACTTTTCAAAATGAATTCAATGCATGAGAGGTCCTTTTATATCACACAATTATACTGCTACGATTCTACTTTAATTGGATCATGGCTGCCCTATATGGATTTATGGAATTAACCATTTAAGGCAGAGACATGAGAGGAATTATCTGACTGAGAATATCTAATGGCTTCACTCACAATTGCAAATCTCAGCATTCCTTAAGACAGAACTATGTCAACTAAAATGGAATCATAGGTCTATAACTGTGTTGTGTGAAAGAGCCCTTGATGTAGTGACAACAACTTGGTTTGATGGAGGTAAAATGAAATTAATGAAATCTTTGAAAGATACATCTATTGATTTTTTTTACAAAGGTAGACTAATAGAATATCTTGTTTTGGAGGTGGTCACTGAATACTGCTTGCCCGGATGGAGTATGACAGGGAGGCTTTTGTCTTCACTCTCTGTTTCAAAGCAGACCAGAAGCATCTGGTCGACCAGTGTGTGGAACAAGTTGTTGAACCATCTTTCTGTTCCAGCAAGGCTCTGTTATGTTATTGTAGATGGTTCTTAGAAGTTTCCAGTCAAGTTATTATTTCCCTTCAAGTTTATTTAGCCTACTGCAAGACTTCTACTAGCAAACCAATAGTTTCCAAAACCCTCCAAAATCTCCTCCCACCCAACAGCATACGTTGCTTCTTTATTCACAAATATATCCATAAAAGTAAATTAGACAACATGTATAGTGATGCTGTATTTTTCTTTTTTATTATTAACTAGCTTGGGCACCCAGCATTGCCCGGGTTATTTGAAAAAGTAGTTTTTAATTGTACAAAATGCAAAATGCATAAGGTTGTGGGTGAACTACAACTCACATCATGCCAGGTTAGCCCCAAAAATTCCATCAGTACTTAAAGTTTGTTATGCTGGGCAACTTTGCTCTACGTGCATCATCATCAGTGGGGTTCAGTGTGCTCTCTGGCTGTAAACTACAACTCCCATTATGGAGAGTCAGCCCCCTCAAATCCCTCCAGTAGGTTGAATTAGTTATGTGGGGTTCTGTGTGCCAAGTTTGGTCCAGGTCCATCATCGGTGGAGGTCACAGTTTCTCTGGTTGGGCGTAGACTACAACTCCCAGAAAGCAAGGTCAGCCCCCCCCCCCCAAAAAAAAAAACCCACACCCTCCAGTAATCAAATTTTGACATATCAGTTATGTGTGCCTAGTTTGGTCCAGATCCATCGATGTTTGGGTTCACAGTGCGCTTTGGATGTATGTGAACTATAACTCCCCCACATCAAGGTGAAAATTTCCTAAAGATTTCCAGTATTTATTTATTTATTTATTTATTTATTTATTTATTTATTTGCTGGTCATGGGGGCTCTATGTGCCAAGTTTGGTCCAATTTTATCTTTGGTGGAGTTCAGAATGCTACAACTCCAAAATGTCCTGGCCAATCCCCCTCAAAACTCACCAGTATTCAAATTTGGGCATATCAGGTATGCATGCCGAGTTTGGTCCAGATCCATCATTGTTTGGGTTGATAGTGTGCTCTGGATGTCGATGAACTACAGCTCCTATACATCCCTCTAAAGATCTCCAGTATTTCTTGTTGGTCATGGGGATATTCTGTGTGCCAAGTTATTTCCAGGTCCATCATTGTTGGAGTTCAGAATGCTCTTAGATTGCAGGTGAACTATACATCCCAGTACCTATAACTCTTATAAATCATGGTGAATTTTCCCCAAATCTCTCTTGTATGTTCAGTTGCTGATCAATTCTTCTGTTTGTTGTGCCAAACAGGATTAAGGGAGAGGCAGTGGGTGGGGTCATGCCAATTCCACATCAATACAGAGAGTAAGAAACAATGGGATGTTTGGGATGGAGGAACAACAGAAAATCTAGGATGACATTGTCCCTGTATGAAAGCCTTCAATTGGGTGGTGGGCAGTATGGTGTTTGTGGAGGACATTGGCAGACTCTTATACATGTTCACAGTGTTCATTATAACCTGCAATGTTACTGGAGGGAGGGCCTTTGGTGTCTCCAGAGTGGTGGCAACTATAGTTGTTTGTGGAGGTGGGAGCTTGTCTGTGTAAGCAGACACTCCAGCCACATACACACATACAGATTTTTATTTTTATTTACTTTTATTATGTGTATAGGTAGATAGATTAGATAGATGTAATGTAAACTGTGGCTGGATCCTTTCATGATTCCTTAATGCTCGGTGCTAGTCATGTTTTAAAACAAGGGATGAAAGAATAGTTCTAAAATTTAAACTTCTTTTCATGAGTCTGTGCAAGTAAAAAATAGATTTTATAGGGCTATAGATTTAGCCTGGCTTAAGAAATATGTAACAATTGATTGAAAAAATAATCCTTCTAATAGTAAGGATGATTATGATTTTTCAGTATCTATTATGTAAAGTGCACAAGCATGCACAAATCCAGCTCTGGATAAATTGGAAAGACTCTTGTCTGGAAATCCAGCTTTGCCAGCAAGCTTAAAGGAGAATATCACGCAATATACTGAGGTCAGAAGCATATTACATAATGCACTGTATGGCATTCCTGGCCAATGAATATTAGTGTGCCTTGTACTTAACACAATGTGTATTTTTATATATTTGTTCAAAATAATTTATATTAGCGCTTGTCCTTTTTACGGTTCTTAAGAACAATGTAATATATAAGCCTCTCTGAGAACTTTCAGTAATGAGATGGTTTTTGAATAAACAAATGTTTGTTTGCAAAATGTCAAAATTGACGGAAGCAAAGAAGCATTACCACTTGTATAAACTGATTCATGTGAAGGAACTCTAGACAACATGGATGCCCTTTTGTTCACCTTACTTTTATAAATGTACAGTATGATCTCCATAACCACAGGGCCACTTTCTCCATCCAACAAAATATTTCCTCTATAGGATTTTCCTCTATAGGATTTTTTCTAGATTTTCCAGGGTGACTTTATGGTAACTTGTTTTGGAAGTCATTCATTTCAATAGGGTTTGCTATTGTGCATAGTTCTTCATTTTCATAGTAAGAACAGAAACATATTCACCATGGATATGAAAGGTTGTTGTGTAATTGAACATTTGCTTCATTCCTGCCTGTAGAAGTCAAAATCAACAGAATCAAAACAGTGAAGAACTTGGAATACAGAGATGTGTAACACAAAGCCAACAACTTGGAATACAGAGATGTGTAACACAAAGCCAACAAGGCTCTGTTCTAATTAAAATATTCACATATGATATATGATATATATGCATATATGATATGATGCTGTGTGTATGTACACAGAGGGCTCTTACATACAGCCACAAAATGCAGCTGGAACTGGCATTAAAATGTCAGTTCTGTGCTGCATGGAGGCCACACCAAGTTGCCTTTGCAGCAGGAAACTGGCTTGATACCCCATCCTTGCCAAAGCCAGTTAAGCAGGGCAGTACATCAACCGGTTTTCCTACCCTACATGCACCCCTATTTCCTCCAAAAAAAAAACCCTACAGAAAATCATCTCTTGCCATCCCTGCAGGCTCTGGACATTCTTATTCTGTGTCACTCTAGCAGACAGAGAATGGGAGTAGTAAGCCCCCTCCAAAACTCAATTGCTGCCAGAATGACACATACAATCAAGATCTGCACAGCCTGCATGGATGGTAAGAGACACTTTTCTGTAGGTTTTTTTGTGGGAATGGAGGCCAAGGAAGTGGGAAGGCACTTCCATCCCACCTCCCTGTGCTACATGAATCCAGGAAGTGTGAGAAGGCTATGGGGACACAGCCTTGGATCGCATACGGCATCCAACACGACAGTTCCCACTGGATCTTCATGGATGCTTCAGACCTTTTGAGGTGCGCTGGATTAAATGACAGTGTAGATGGGGCCTGAAACAAGTATGATTGAACTTGATTAGGTTTTCTCTCTATGGATGGAAGGGCTAATTTTATGGAAGATACTTCTTCCCAACCTGATTGGAATGCTCACCAACTTGACAGCCTAATCTGTTCGTGAAGATTATCCCATCCTCTGCATAGCATTTGGAGAAAGAGGGAGGATAAAAGTGCTATCATGAAAAGGAAGGGTCAAATTAATCTGTTAATCTGGTGTTATGCATTAGGCCTGGGTAACAACGGAAAAATTTGTTTCTAAAATCGATTTGTATTTGGGGTGTTTTTTTGTTTCGATATTTAAAATAATTACAAAATTTTCCTTTTAAAAAGTTCGATATTTACGAAATTTCGTAAATGTGAAAAAAATTACAAAACATTAACGAATCGATTTCCGAAACAATAACGAATCGATTCGTTAATGGCGGACGCGACCGCGAAATACGCTAAAAAACCTCCAAAAACTTCTGAAGCTTCCCTCTCCCTCTGTTGTTGACTGTTGGTGTGATATTATAATTTTTTTTCACTAATTAAACAAAAAACTTGCCCCAGACATGCGGAAATAATAACGAAACGACCTCAGAACAATAACGAAACGAATACAATAACGAAATACGAAGCATTTACAAAACGTGTTTAAAAATTCGTTTTTTTTAAATTGCTCCAGAATGGTTCGTTATCGTTTTGTAATTGAAAAAATTAACGAATTATTAACAAATTACGAATTAACGAAACGAAACCGCCCAGCCCTATTATGCATATAAACTAGAACATATTCCTAATCATGTGTGCACAAGAAGTTTAGGCCATTTGAATAAAACTTACTTCTGACATTCTTTGGAAAGAAGGTGTGGATGCACTAGAGTTTAGATATTTCAATATTTTTGCAGAGTAAATCAGAAAGAGTGTACACTAAGACACTTATATGAATCATAAGAAAATCTGTGAATAAATTCCTCTGTCCTTCTCTCATTTGTGTATATACACATGTACTTTTTTACTTCCATGTCTGCCTAGAAAATATATCATGCAGCCAGAAATATAGGAGAAAGATTAAATTAGGGGAATCTAAACAAGCTAAAAGACTCCAAATATCCATACCAGCTTTCAAAATAGACTGCAATGTGTGCTTTCCTTTCGTGATGTTATGAGGTTGCATGTATGTTATCGATCATGGGTGTGGTGTGACAAAGAGGACATGTCCCTGCTCCCCTCCCATGTATGGGACTCAGATATTGCTTGTTTCCTTGTCAGGCTTGTGAAAAACAGACATATAATTCAATCTTTATAAGGTAGCACTTTAAAATGCAATCTCCTATACATACAACATTTCCTAATGAGTCCACTAGGAATAAACAAATTAGTCTCCAGGATAAATCATGCATTAATTAATCAGACAAATAGTATTGTGAAATGTGAAATATTTGAAAATTAGTTCTAAACACAATGCTCACATTAGGAAAAATGGGGCATGAAAATAATAAAAGCATAATGGAAATGTCAGTTTGTACCAATTCAAGATAAATCAACAACAGTTTATTCTGTAGTTATTTACTTGATTATCATTATCACCTGCATATGAACATTACACAACCTTTTCTCAAAAATATAATTAGAAGACAGAAAGTGAAGAAAACACTAAACAGCAATTTCACATTCAATCTCCTTTGAATGCAAAACACATAAAACAGATACACAAAGTATCTATTTGTACCATATGAATGGAAATAAAACTTTTAAAATATCTTTACTACTTAAATATCTACCGATTTCTCTTTTCTAAACTGTAACACCAGCCTCGTGTCCTCTAGAAATGATTAGAGGACAATAATGTCCACTTTGAAACTGATGAAAGAAATATTTGCTTTTGTTCTGATACGTCCAAAAGCATATGTTTCTGTTGATATTGAACCAGTCTTATAGATGACTGTGTATAATTATTCATAGATACATACAAAACTGTCACCTTTTGGAATATACAGCACAAATGTACCCCATCCCTCAGGGAATTAGTTTGCAGTTCTTATTATGACAGAAAGGCCATTGCCTAATGACTACATGTTTGCTTTACCCTTTGCTGGACACAGTGAAAAAAATAGTTAAATCTTCCTTTATTTCTCATGCTCTCTGAACTCCTTCTTTTTCAAAACAACAACAACAACAAGCAATTATGTTAAACACATTTAACATAATATGTGACTTGCCCCTTAGTTTAACTATTTAGCTCCCCAACCCATTGTTTTAAAGTACTTATTATAAACCGTGGAAGTAGCCTTTTTCCCCATATCCAGCAAACTAAAAGTCATCTTGTCGTTTTCTTGACACAGCAACTGCTATGTTCACAGTGAGATAAGAGGGCTAGGATCATAGAAGAAAAAAACTGAGATTTAAGAAGGAAAATGAATCATTGTGGGGTTCACTGTGGCTAGGAGGCAGATAATTAGTATCATTAGCAAGTGAGTCACAGGACTGAGGAAAGCCTAGCTCTTCAGAGACAAAGGCTATGAACTAGTCACTTTCTCTGCACAGTATTACAATGGAATGCAATCTGTGAGTCTTCAGAATCTCTGGACTAGTTGATTATTCCCCCAGCCAGATTGAATGCTCTCTCTTGCTGCCTAGGGGACCAGAGGAAGGAGTAGTGAATTTGTAGATGTTCTGTGAAAATCACCTGGGGATAATAATTTGTGATCACAATCTTCCTCCCGGTTCTAAAGTGACAGGACACATGTTGGGAATTCTCCATCCCATTATCACCTAGCCAATTCTTTTCACTCCTCTGCTTGCCAATCTGAACATCACAGAGGAAGCGCAGTGTACACATAATTTGCCCGATGACAGGATGCCTACAATTTCATCTCCACACATTTCTATTGCCTCAAATGGAAAAAAAGAAAGAGAAAAGAAAAGAAAAGAAAAGAAAGAGGAGCTGTATGCTCTTATTTCTTAGTTTTTGTAACTAGTTTGTCTTCATATTTTAATTCCAAATATTTTCCTTAAGAAGAGTGAGGAATGTAACACCGATAATGGAAAACCAGGACATTTATCACTATTTGTCCATGCATAACACAATATTTAACATCGTAATACAGACAGGATGATTTGTTGATATAGTTGAATATATCATTTAGACAACATGTTCAATCTTGTTTGAAAATGCAAGATATGATAAGTAAATAGGACATTTGTATTATTGGCTACTTTAATGTTTTGCTTATCCATTATCCTTTCTATGTTCTCAGCTCTTCTGGGTTTTCTGAGATGAAACATTTCCTACCTGTAAATCCCACAAATATTACAATTTGGAATCTTTTCATGACAAGTATGTTGACAGGAACCAAAGGATGAAGAAGCTCAAACTACTTCTAAAAACTGGTGGGATTTAAATTTGTGTTCTAGTATAGGGGCTAATCCAGTCTTATATCTGTACCCTGGTGACTGACATTCTATAGCTTTTAAGTTTTTGCAGAATGTCCACTTGCTTTAAACAAAGCAACGTCGAATTATAGGTTTGAATCTCATGTTTCAATCTGGCTGTAATATATTTTCCTACTGAAAGCAGTTAAACTGAGCTCCCAGCAATGCTGTCATATAATGAATTTTGAAACTTTATCAAATGAGCAATGTTGATGAGGCCTGAATCGGAGAATGCTCTGGAAGATAGTAATAGGCATGGGGTAGGAAAAGAATTCAGGTTTTCCAATCGGTGCCATCCCATTCTAGGGCAGGGGAAAAAAAACCCGAGGAACAAAAACTAACAAAATGAAACAAAACAGTCCCAGTTGTTCAATTATTTCATATTTTATTTTAGTATAGTTTAAAAATTCATAATAGAAAAAAATCTGGAAAAAATAAACACAGTTCTAAAAGGCAATAGACAATGTCAATATGGTATTTGTGTGTGCATGTACATGCGTATAAACATATACAGTTGTCATTACAATACATTTCAGTTGTGAACAGCCTGATTTTTAAAAAAGAATGTTTCAAAAATCTATTTTACAATTTTGATTCTGAATTTGTAAAATTGCTTGAAAATCCAGTTTCAAAGATATGACTTTTTTTACATCCAACGTGCTGCTTCCAGAATAATCAGTTGAACTATTAGACATTCTTTTCTCCTTGTAGAAACCACAGTTTGTCCATCTTAAGCAATAGAAATAAAGAGCTGGCGAATTTAGGAGAAGCAGCTTTCCAACCCCTGCACAACTGGGGCTGGAAAGGGTTTTGCTGCCTCTCTCACAGAGGAGTGTGGTGGGGGATAGGGGCAAAGTGTATGCTTGCCTCTAATCTGTGGCAGAAACAGCAGGGGATTGTAATTTGGGCCACACACAAGGCATCCATATGTAGGCACAGGAGAAGGAATCCTCATCTATAGTTTAAATAAAGGATGGGAGGGTATACGCAAATAGCCTAGAAATTGGAGAATATGACAGCAACAAATTCTGGGGACATAATTCTCCATCACATTCCCCTTAGCAGTCGAGGGGGTAGGAGGAAAGGTCACTGCCACAGATTTACCTTCACCAAGTTCATTGACAAGTTCATTACCAAGTTAATTCCCAAGCTCATGACGAAGTACATTACCTAGTTTAGTCCTAACTATAACCTATTGAGTGATAAAGGTAATCAGGTAAATATTATTAAAAGTTGCCCATAGTTAACCCAATCCATGTCTGTTGGCTCTTCATTTGCGGGGGTTGCGCGGCAAAGTCCTTTTAACTGAACGAGTTCTTTCCTTCCAGATATTTAGTGCAAATGACACATAACTAAAGAACCTAGAGGGAAAGACAAGTTTGTTTCAAAAATGTCCACACACATGGGAAAGGTCAGGAAATGTAGGGCATCTAGCTGTTTAAACTAGTTTAGCTCAAGAAATTCATCTGGAATTTGGTGAAGCCATTTATAGTATTGCATGGCTTCTTTCTTCCAAAACTTAGGAGCATTGATACTTTTCCCTCTGTGATCTCTAAACTTTTACATTCGTCTAGGTATTTTCCCTTTTGCTCTTTGTGAACAAATGATGGCCAGCACTTAAAACATATCCTCACTCCACATTCTTTTTGTAATCCTAAATTGAACTATCTGTATCTAAGAGAAACAAAAAGAAAAGGATAAATTGCCACTCAGAAGACATTTGTTTCCAGTAACACATGGACTGAATGCAGTTTTTCCCTTTCGTTTCATATAACTAACCTTCTTTCTCTTCATAAGAACAAACCTTTTTTTGTTCACGAGAAAGAAGAAAAAACTGTTCTCTTCAAGAGTCCAGATTCAAGTTAATATATGCCAAGTACCAGACAATGTAAACCATATTTCTCCAATGTAATTCCCTTTAAATATTTTGTATCAGAAATCCCATCACCCCTGGTTCTAAATAATCAAGTTGGCTAGTGAATAGTTGTTCAGACTATACAGAAGATATCACATTAAAAAAGACAGTCATAAGCAACTGCAACAGTTATTGCCAAGTAGGAGGATGCTAGGCATTTTTTAAAATAAAGTAGAATAAGACAGCCAGGAATGCAAGGATTTCAATGCATTTAAAGAAAAAATTAATGTACTATGCTTTTCCATATCCATATTTTCCTACATTGTTCTTACTGATACACCACAACAAAGTGTTTCATTATTAAAGTTTGAATGATATTATGTGTTGTCTATTTTTAGGTGTAGAGCTTACCATTTCATTTTAGTGCCAACACTTAAGCATTTCTCCTTAACAAAGCCCCGTTTGTTAATAAATCTGCCCAGATCTTAAGGCTACAGAACAAAAAATACAGTATAGTAAACTAATGAAGGAGAGAGCATTACATAAGTTCTTATTGAAGTTTAATGACTTGAGCAAGAGAGTCCTGAGTACTGTGAATCTAAATGGAGAAAAATGACTGTTAATGACTTACTATGCTGATTTTCATCTATGAATGCTAGAAGGTGGCAAGTTTACACAGTTTAAATAATTTAGTATATCTGTGCTTTGTCTTTAGTTCTTCAAACTTAGGTGTGAATGCAGTTGGGAGAATACTGTTTCATACAAAAAAAAATCCTCCATGAAAAAAAAACCTAACATGTTCAGTAAAATCTGTTTGAAATGCTAAATATCTAGATGAAAAAGATTGTTATGCATATGCATTCTGTCTTGTGAAACCTTGCCTACAGTATGGAATACTGCAGCCAAGGTGTAAGTTTATTGCATCAACAACATCAGACTGCATTTCTTTTTTATTCCATTGCAAAGAGCATAATATACAATAAGAAGTCAACATTTTTATGCATAACTTTGAAATCTGAATACATAGAAAAACACCCATATTAACATTATAAATGAGAGCCAATGTACCTAGGTTAATGGGACAAAGGACAGCAATAATATTAAGGGCATTGCAATTGCATCCTACAAGGATGCATTTATATGCCTAACTCCTGTGAGCAATGTGGCAGAGCCAAAACTACCATTGCCTGCCAACCTCTGAAATAATGAGACCACACAACAGTTTTTGGGTTAAAATATGCGTACATTTTATTAATTGTTACCTAATTAACTTTGTGACTAATTCTAACTCTATGTACGTCCTCAACTTGGTGTGGCCAAGCTGAGGTAGCATTGCTGCCCAGCCTACCCCTCGGCTAGTTAGGGTGAAACACCTGGGTCCCTTGGTGACCTAAACCAGTCAACCTCTAAGGGAAATGTGTTGGAGAAGTCTCTCTCAAAGTTTTTGAAGCCAGACTCTCCCAATCCTAGGTCATTTTGTTTCACCTCACTTGGTCAAAACGACCTTCAGGTGAGTGTTTTGGTTAATGGCCTTCATCCCTGAGGGGGTGCCTTGGGTGTACACCAGAATTTAGATTTCCCTAGCTGTTTCCATTAAAACCTCTTTTTTTTTGGTCATGTCAGGAGAGACTGGAGAAACTGCAAGTTGCTTCTGGTGTGAGAGAATTGGCCGTCTGCAAGGGCGTTGCCCAGGGGACACCCAGATGATTTGATGTTTTTTTTATCATCCTTGTGGGAGGCTTCTCTCATGTCCCACATGAGGAGCTGGAGCTGATAGAGGAAGTTCATCTGCCTCTCCTCAAATTCGAACCTGCAACCTGTCGGTCTTCAGTCCTGCCGGCACAGGGGTTTAACCCACTGCACCACCGGGGGCTCCTATTAAAACCTATTGAAAATACACCATCCCAATTTTCCCTTGCAAACAGTATAGCGTAGGCAAAAAAACCCTCCTAGAACATAAGAGGGAAAAAATCCTACCTAGTCCCTTATGGTAACAAATAATTATACTGTTAATGGGTGGGCATGGTGGGTCAGGGGTCTGGATCAGAATGAAGAAAGAGGAGGGTCGAGGCTGTTAGCCTGGCTCTGACCCCTTCTGAGGGGTTCCAACTGGATACACTCTGGTCCTTCTTCGGGGGAGGAAACAAATCTCTCCCACCTCCCAGCTGCACCAGGGTGGGAAATTCATGGGAAGGGGATCCCTTTCTTTGTTGGAGTACAGGTTAAATTGTTCTGTTATAGTAATTACTTATATAAGATTTTGAGGATACTTACTTACTTAGGTGATCCCTCATTGGCCAAGTAGGATTGTCTTCCAGGATCAGTGTTCTGGTGGGTCCATAGGTGACTGTAGAGCCCTATTCATGATCTGCATCTTCTCCCGCAGTGAGGGCATTGGTTTCCAGGTGCAAGGCAGTCTCAGTCAGGGTTGGCTTGACGCGGCTTCCTCTTGGCACGTTTCTCTCTTTCACCCTCCATTCGTGCCTCTTCAAATTCTACAGCATTGCTGGTCACAGCTTACCTCCAACTGGAGCACTCAAGGGTCAGGTCTTCCCAGTTCTCAGTGTCTATGCCAGAGCTTTTAAGGTTGGCTTTGAGCCCATCTTTAAATCACTTTTCCTGTCCACCAACATTCCGTTTTCCATTCTTGAGTTCAGAGTAGAGCAACTGCTTTGGGAGACAGTGGTCGGGCATCCGGACAATGTGGCCGGTCCAGCGGAGTTGATGGCGGAGGACCATCGCTTCAGTGCTGGTGGTCTTTGCTTCTTCAAGCACGCTGACATTTGTCCGCCTGTCTTCCCAAGAGATTCGCAGGATTTTCTGGAGGCAGCGCTGATGGAATCATTCCAGGAGTTGCATGTGACATCTGTAGACGGTTCATGTCTTGCAGGTGTATAACAGGGTTGGGAGGACAATAGCTTTATAAACAGGCACATTGGTATCCCTACAGATGTCCCGGTCCTCAAACACTCTCTGCTTCATTCGGAAAAATGCTGCACTCACAGAGCTCAGGCGGTGTTGTATTTCAGTCTCAATGTTGATTTTGGTGGAGAGGTGGCTGCCAAGGTACCGGAAATGGTCAACATTTTCTAATGTTACATCATTAAGCTGTATCTCTGGCATTGGAAAGGGATTGGCTGGTGACTGCTGGAACAGCACTTTAGTCTTCTCGATGTTCAATGACCGACCGAGCTTCTCGTATGCTTCTGCGAAGGTGTTTAGAGTGGCTTGTAGATCTTCTGAATACGCACAGATGACGTTGTCATCAGCATACTGGAATTCTATATCAGATGTTGTTGTAACCTTGGTTTTGGCTTTCAATCTGCTGAGGTTAAACAGCTTGCCATCTGTGCGATAGATGATTTCCATTCCAGTGGGAAGCTTCCCATCAACAAGATGAAGTATCACAGCCGTGAAGTTGGGGCAATAACACATCCCTGTTTGACACCTGATTCCACCTTAAATGGGTCACTTTGGGAGCTATTGCTGTCCAAGACTGTTGCCATCATGTCATCATGGAGGAGCCGCAGGATGTTCACAAATTTGTTAGAGCACCCGATTTTTTGGAGGATGGTCCAGAAAGCGCTGTGATTCACTGTGTCGAATGCCTTTTCAAGGTCAATGAATGCCATGTACAGAGGTTGATTTTGTTCCTTGCATTTTTCTTGGAGCTGTAATGCAGTGATCATCATGTCCACGGTTCCTCTGGAGGGGCGGAAGCCATTCTGGGATTCTGGGAGGGTATCTTCTGAGAGGGGTATGCGGTTCACAAGGATTCTTGTGAGGATTTTCCTAGCGGAGGTTAGAAGGGAGATACCTCGATAGTTTCCACAGTCTGTTCTTTCCCCTTTGTTTTGAAGAGGGTGATGATGGTGGCATCCTTGAAATCTGCTGGGATTTTCTCAGTCACCCACACTTTTTCTATGAGTTGGTGGAGTTGTTGTGTCAGCTCAGGTCCTCCCTCCTTAAAGATTTCAGCAGGGATCCCATCAGGTCCGCTGGCTTTGTTATTTTTTTGTTGGTTGATGGCATTACTGACTTCTTTCAAATTAGGCAGTGCTGCAAGCTCATCCCTGGTTTGTGGTTGCGGGATTTGTGAGAGAACCTCTTCAGCCACATTGGAGCTGCGATCCAGGAAACTTTGGTAGTGTTCTTTCCAACGTAGTACAATTGATTTTTGGTCCTTTGGGAGTTTTGTTCCATCTAATGAGCGTAGGGGCTGTATGCCATGGTTTCTTGGTCCATAGATGACCTTTGTGGCTTTGAGAAATGCCTGAGCATCATGGGTATCTGCCAGGTGTTGGATTTCTTCAGCCTTCTTTGTCCACCAGATGTTCTTGAGTTCTCTTGTCCATCTTTGGACTTCAGCTTTTGCGCTGGCGTAGATCTTTTTCTTAGCAGCACAGTTGATGTCTCTCTGCCATGTTTGGAAGGCTTTCCTTTTCTTGTCAATTAGCTGTTGGATCTCATTGTCATTTTCGTCAAACCAATCTTGATGTTTCTTGGTTTGATATCCAATAGTTTCTTCGCAGGCTGTGATGATGGAGGTCTTCAGTTTGCTCCAATGTTCCTCAACATTTTCAGGGTGTTCTACGGTTAGACGGTCCTTGAGTGCTGTTTGGAGATGGGCTCGTTTGGAGGGCTCCTGAAGGGCTTGGGTGTTCATTTTGCGCCTTGTCTTTCTTCCTTGGAGTCTGTGCTTGGGGGCGATCTCAGTAGCCATCGTGGATCGGATTAGCCTGTGGTCTGTCCAGCAGTTGTCAGCACCTGTCATGGCTCTTATGAAAAGCATGTCACGGCACGTGTGATTACATAGTCTAATAGGTGCCAATTCTTTGACCACCCCTGGTCAATGATGTCTTGAACTTGTTTTTCTGGTGGAAGAGCATGTTGGTGATGACAAGGTTGTGTTCCGCACATTTGGTGAGAAGCAGGATGCCATTCGAGTTGCTGTTTACAACCCCGTCTTTTCCCATGGTCCCTGGCCACAGGTCGAAGTCTCGCCCCACTCTTGCATTAAAGTCCCCCATGAGGATGGTTTTGTCCTCCTTAGGTATCTCTGATAGGACGGTGTCCAGCTGACAGTAAATTTTTTCATTGATGTCTTCATCAGCATCTAGTGTTGGTGCAGGCACTTATGATGGTTGCCTGTTGGTTTTCGGGAAGATCAATTCAGAGTGTTGAGAGTCGTTCGTTGATGTCAGTGGGTGCTTCGGTCAGATGTTTCACCAGGTCATTTCTGATAGCAAAGCCAACTCTGTGCATTCTTTGGTCTTCTTCTGGCAGTCCCTTCCAGAAGGTGTAGCCTCCTTTTCCTTCCTTCAGCTGTCCCGCTCTTGAAGTGCTGCTATGTCGATGTTAAAGCATCCCAGCTCCCTTGCAATGATAGCAGTTCTGCATTTGGGGCATTCACTGTCAGTGTTATCCATCAATGTCCATACATTCCATGTTCTGAAGTTAATGTTTCTTTTTTGGCTGCAGGGTGGTGACCCCACTGGACGCGGCAGTCCAGTCAGGGATAATTTATTTATTTATTTATTTATTTGGTACACTTGTATACCGCTAATATCTCAGCCTATACGGCGACTCATTGCGGTTTACAGCATATTTAAAACTACAATATTCCAATTTAAAATGTAAAATTAAAATATAAAAATACATACATATACATACATAGTATTGGGCCACCAATACAGACCAGAACATCTCATAATTAAAGTCACAATCCAATTCGTTGTCCGAGATTGCTAATCCATGATCAAAACATCATCACGTCAGGTTAGCCGAAAACTTGCTGGAACATCCAAGTTTTCAGTTTTTTCCGAAATGCCATTAGCGAGGTGGCTGATCTTATTTCAGTAGGGAGGGCATTCCAAAGCCGCAGGGCCACCACAGAAAAGGCCCTATCTCTCGTACCCGCGAGCCACACCTGTGAAGCAGGCGGGATGGAGAGAAGGGCCTCTCCCGAAGATCTTAGGGTCCTGGTGGGCTGATAGGCCGAGATGCGTTCGGATAGGTATGTAGGGTCAGAACCGTTTAGGGCTTTAAAGGTCAAAGCCAGCACTTTGAATTGGGCTCGGTAGCTAATCGGTAGCCAGTGGAGCTGGTACAGCAGGGGAGTTGTATGCTCCCTGCGCCCTGCTCCTGTTAATACCATGGCTGCCGCCCGTTGGACTAGTTGGAGCTTCCGGGCTGTCTTCAAAGGCAACCCCACGTAGAGAGCGTTGCAGTAGTCAAGGCGGGATGTAACCAGAGCGTGGACTACCGTGGCCAAGTCAGACTTCCCAAGGTACGGTCGCAGTTGGCGCACGAGTCTTAACTGTGCGAATGCTCCCCTGGTCACCGCCGAAACCTGGGGATCCAGGCTCAGCGATGAGTCCAGGATCACACCCAAACTGCGAACCTGTGTCTTCAGGGGGAGTGCGACCCCGTCTAACACAGGCTGTAACCCTATACCCTGTTCGGCCCTGCGACTGACCAGGAGTACCTCTGTCTTGTCTGGATTCAATTTCAATTTTTTCGCCCCCATCCAGACCGTCACAGCAGCCAAGCACCGGTTCAGGACTTCGACAGCCTCCTTAGTAGCAGGTGGATAAGAGAGGCAGACTATGTTTAGGGCACCTTTTCTAGCCCCTTCCCCGTGTAGGGTGAGCAGAGTGGGTCCTAAAAAGGGCAGCTCAGTCATGGATACAACTGCCAAACTATTCAACAGCCTCGAACCTTGAGGTAGAATGACTGAGTTCTGCCTCACCGCCCATGTGCCTGTCTGTGACTAGGGGCTTCCAGATTTCACAGTCCTGCCCCCATCACCACTTCCTGATCGCCATGGGTCTTTTGTTGGTTTGTTTTTATTTTCTTGGGAAGACACCTGTGCGTGAATTTTTTTAATGTGTGGAGGTCAGTGCACAACTGATCAACACACAGTTTTCACAGAGTGAGGTTCCACTGGTCATGTGGCTTCTCAATCTGTTGCAGCCTTCTTCCGCCTTCACAGCCGTTGTAACATGTACTATGTTATCCTCCACCTGCTCAGTCGCTGAAGTCTTCGGAATGTACTTGGAACCTCCCCTGCGGCCACTCCTGGGAGTGCACGACTCCAGTCGTTGTGCCCGCAGGTTCATTGGAACACACAAGCCCCCTCACCATTACAAGGTGACAGTCCATCAAGGGGGTATATTATCTTAGACAACATTTTTGAAGATGTGTTATCTTAGACAACATTAAGCTATAGTAGTGATATGTTTTAGGATTATAAATGAAGTATTGTCATGGTCTCACAGGTCTAGACATCAGCTTGCATATGACAGAACCCCTCATCCAAAGACTGAAGGTTATCCAAGTTAATTGAAGGATAAACCCTTTAGATAACTTTGACAGAAAGGCAAAAAGATCTAGAGGCAGTGCTTTTTTTCCACCTCACTATCAGAAACCCTGTTGAGGTGCATCATATGGTAATCTTTTCAATTGGTGTTTTTGTCCTGTGCAGAAATTGCACATTGCTGTTTTGCTCAGAAACATTTTCTATATAAGAACCACCATCTTTTGCATAGAAACTATTATTTTTAATAATAGTTTTTCTCCAGCTTTGAATTCAAAACTGTTATTAAATATATAGTTAAAAATATGAAATACCAAATGTTAAAAAGAGATTAAATAATTAAAAATTAAAACCAGATTAAAACATACACCATGAAATACACACACAAAAGCATAGTACAACAGAATGTTTAAGTGGGATGAACCATGCACAATAAACCATTTGTCAAAAAGTATTTGATTGTGTGTGGAAAGAAAGGAGAGTGCCAGCCTACCATCACTCTGGGAAACTGGGGCAGCCACGGAGAAGGCCCTCTCCCATGTTCTCTCCAGGTCATCTGTGGAAGTAGCAGGGCAGAAAGACTGGCTTCCCCAGAAATGCAGGAAATGCTGCTTCCTATGCAGAAAATGCTATTTTCAGTGCAAAGAGCTATGTGTGGATACCTTTAAATTGTGCATAGTGGGAAGAAAAATGCTTAAATTAATTGCCGCTTGCCTATAGAATGAAGTTTGTGCAGTTTCACACCCCTATTTTATATGTTATTGCTAGCAGATCACAAACTAAGGGGAAAGCGCCTCTTCAAAAAATCCCTTGTCCAAAATAGACATGCTTTGCTTTCTTTTATAATGCTGGTTGAATGTGACCCCATGTTGTTATTACAAGAGAACAATGGTTGGTGTCAACAGTAACTTAAGCTTTAGTAAGATCTAAACTCAAGGAATAATCGATTACATGCCCATTGTTTTCAAAGACAGAACAATTGAAAAGGGCTATTTTGATTTGAAAATGAGCTTGAAGAAATACTTTTATTGAATAACTGTTTAAGATGAATGAAGTATACATATATGGGAAAGATTACACCAACCATTGTTCATAAGTTAAAAGGATTGCTTGAGTGCTTTAACATTTAAGACCATAAGCAACCAATAGTGAGGTGTAATTTTGCATCTGCATCTCTTCATCATTTCAGAGTTTGTATTAAAGGTTTATTAAAGGAGCAAGACCACATTGCTAAAAGTAATACATATAAGTGAGGAGGTTGCTGTAAGTATTCTTTTCTTTCATTCAGATATGGTCAGATTCTTACATGAATTAATTAACATTGTATTAAAAACTGCATAAAGCAAATATGTGGGACACGAAAAACATGATAACACGAAGGTAGGCCATATATTAATCTCTTTGAGAGAGAGAAAAGACAATAAAGAGCAGGGCCATGGTTCACCCAGAACTGATTCTTCTTTACTATAGACAGGGCTGGTACTTATAAAAATGATTAAATGATACAATTAAGTACATAATGATTCAGTTATAATGTATGTATGAATTGTAAAGATGAAAATCAATGCTTGGCATCAATGTGTGATATGGGTCTTGAACATAATGAATTGTACAATATATTTGAAAATACAGTAAAAAGTTATTGCATTTGCATTGAATTGCAGTAATGGTAATGCAACCTAACGTGTTGTTGACTTGTAATAATTCAGTCTGCGCTAGAGAAGGTATATTACATTTGGATTTATTGAAGCCCAGTTCCCAGGTTGCATTTTGACATGATGAAGCCACTAAAAGCTAAATTGATTTACCTTACACGATTTTCAGCAGTGAATACTTGCTTGCTTATATGGACCTTTGTTACACAGGAGGAAAGCACTGAAAAGTAATAACATGACAGATAGACTCAAGCAAACTGAACACATAAAATCGGCATGATAGATTGGCTATTAACCTAATTAATTCTCATTTTCTCACAGGCAGAGATTATAAAAAGTTCCCACCAAGAACATAGAAAAAAATCAAGATTGGATTTAAACCTAGCCACAACATCGTTAAATGAAATATGGCCATTATAACATCAAAGTGGAGGTGCAAATCTTTACTTATTTTGTGTCTGTATGGGACAAATAATTTCAACAATTTCCTTCATGCTTCATGAGAATGCAAGAGGTTTTGTACATTTTTTCAGACAGTTTTTTTCCCATGCACTATTCATATTTTGATAGTTGTGGGGGGTGGATTCAATACACAAATTATAGGTAGTTTACCTCAAAATGCTTTTTGACAGAAAACATATATTATGTAAAATAGATTGACCTCTGCACAAAAAATAGTATGGGTTTTTTTACACATTTTTCTTCATAAGAATCTCTGTGTGTTTACTCAATTTGTATAGCCTTTACATTTGTTGGATAAAAGTTATGCACAGAGATTTATATATATGAAAAATGGCATGCAATTTTTCTTTGTGTACATTCTAGGCAAAAAAAAAACCCTTGCATTTTTTGTACAGAAATCAATCTATAAAAATATATGTTATCCACAGAAAACCTTGGGGGAATGTGACAAATGAATAAAGTGTTGGTTTCATATGCAAAATATCCTAATGAAAGCTTTATTCTGGTATTTTAGAAAACAGTGTCCAACATCACAGCTAAATTAAGGGGCTGGGACACTGTTGTCCAATCTATGTAGGTCAAGTTCAACAGCCATGTATGGCAAGGCATCAATTCCCACAAATCCCCTTGATTAGATACTCCTCCAGGCATTGCTGTTACTTTGAAACCTTCTATTTATAGGTATTTCTTGTTTTTTTCTTGTTTTTATGTTTTGTTTTTTAACAAAGGCTTTTCTGTCACCTGCTAGTTTTCAACTTGGAATACCAACAGCTTGATATAAACAATAGATGGGAAGATCTCTCTCCCCCCCCCCCCCCCCCGTGTTGTTCAATGAGTGCTAGAAAGAAAGAAGAAAGACCAGTAGCAAATCCATACCAAACTACAAAAACATCATCAAGATCAACAAGAAATGAAAAAAGAAAGGATGGTATTGTCAGAGATCAACTACACTAGATGATTTAGAGTTATTTATGGCTGAACTGAGTTTGTCAAGCTCTTTATTGTGATTTTTCATTGCATTGTATATTAGGCCTGGGTAACAACGCAAAAATTTGTTTCTAAAATCGATTTGTAATTGGGGTGTTTTTTTGTTTCGATATTTAAAATAATTACAAAATTTTCCCAAAAAAAAGTTTCGGTATTTACGAAATTTCGTAAATATTTACGAATCGATTCGTTAAGATGGCGGACCCCCCGCGCATGCGCAAATCACTTCCGAAGCTTCGTTATTGGTGCGGGGTCGATTCGTCAAGGTTAAAACGAATCGATTCGTTAATATGGCGAACGCGATTTGCGCATGTGCAAAGCGACTTCCGAAACTTCGTTATTAAATACGAATCGATTCACTATTAAAATAATAACGAATCGATTCGTTAAAATGCGATTTTAACTATTGCGCAATGCTAAATGCTCTATAAACAAAATATAAACAATGCTAAATGCTCTATAAACAAAATGCTCTATAAACAGCACAAACCAACAGAAGAGTCTTTTCTTTTTTAAGAATATTTTTTGGTTTTTTTTAAGAATAAAACACAGGTATTTTTTAAAAATATTCAAAAATGGAAAATGAACCAAAAACTGGCCCTGATGTGAAGCAATCACAGGCAGGAGACAGGGCAAACGAGAGCACACAGGAACAGAAGTTTCTTTTCTTTTTTAAGAATATTTTTGTATTTTTTTAAGAATAAAACACAGGTATTTTTAAAAAATATTCAAAAATGGAAAATGAACCAAAAACTGGCCCTGATGTGAAGCAATCACAGGCAGGAGACAGGGCAAATGAGAGCACACACCAACAGAAGTTTCTTTTCTTTTTTTAGAATATTTTTTTGTATTTTTTTAAGAATAAAACACAGGTATTTTTAAAAAATATTCAAAAATGGAAAATGAACCAAAAACTGGCCCTGATGTGGACCAAACACAGCCACGAGACAGGGCAAACGAGAGCACACACCAACAGAAGAGTCTTTTTTTTTTTAGAATATTTTTTGTATTTTTTTTAAGAATAAAACACAGGTATTTTTAAAAAATATTCAAAAATGGAAAATTAACCAAAAACTGGCCCTGATGTAGACCTAACACAGCCAAAAGACAGGGCAATCGACAGCACACACAGAAGAGTCTTTTCCAACGAAGCCAACCCAATGCAAGTCTTTTTCCTACCCAAGCCAAGCCAAGCCAACCCAAAGCAAGCACAAGCAGCCCTCCCGGACCTCTCTCCTCCCTCGCCTCCGCGCAACAAATGAGCTCCGCGGCCACGCGGAGCCGCTTTTAAAGGCCTTGCCGGCCAATCAGACACTGCCACGGTGCACTGCTTGCTTGCTGATTGGCTCCAGCCTCCCAGGGCACCAGCATCCTCCATCCCATTTCCGAAACGGGCGGAAGCTCGTTAAAAGTATGGGGGATGCCGTTTCATTATTTTTAAACCCTTCCGGGTTTGAAAATGTGTTTTGTAATCGTTTCGTAATTAATAAAAATAACGAATAATTAACGAATTACAAAATTAACGAACGAAACCGCCCAGGCCTATTGTATATGTATTGACAAGTTGTGTTTGCAGAACAGACACACATGTAGATTCTGTTCTGTTCTTCTTCAATAAGCTGGTTTGCAGTCTAGCCATACCCATTATATTTCATTCAGTTTTCTCCTCCCAAAATTGTCCTTTGAAAAAAAGAACATACAACTCTCCAACAATTGAGTTAGCATTCCATATCCACTGTCTTCCTTAGATTGTTTTGAGCAATATTCTCAATAAATAGGTTTTTTTGGGGGGTGGGTGGGGGGGAAGCTAAAGGATATTTTGCACTTTTGGTATTCACCAGAAGTTGGTGTTATGGCCTGATCTGGTTGGCAGCTAGTTTGGAGGGAGAATATCAGAGTTTGGTGTAGTCTTTGGCACCCTTTTGGTGAAGGGTGGCACTCTAGAATGGCCTCTTTAGTTTCAGTGACTTGGGAGATTATGAAAGATCCTTGGCCTGGGGAGTGTCTCTTTATCTTGTACAGTTTAGCAACTTGAGAAGGAGGGTCCAAATAAAGGTCAGCTTGGGCAAGCTACCCATGGGTTCCACCTTGGGGCCAGGGATTTTGCCCAAGGGGAGCCAAGGAAGTGTTGATAGTGTTCAGTCAGACCCACATTCAGTTGCTCTCCCTCATATTTCATCCAAGTATAACATAAACAACTTTACAGTTCAAATAAAGTAGTTCTTGTTTAATGGTCATCAAATGATATTTTGTACTTCTGCAAGCCACCAGAAGCTATATGACCTGATAAAGATGGCAGCTACATAAGGATCCATACTTGGAAGATATAATTGATGAGTATAATACCCCACAAGTAATTGCTGCACATTAAAAGAAGGTAGGCTGGCTGGCAGGCTGCTGGCTGTGAATCCACCTGCTATCTACTAGCTGGGAAGTCAACCACCATTATAGGACAATGCCTTCTTAACACACTGCTGAGTGAGGAGAAATGAGAAGACTGAGTGAAATCATTATGCAGAGGACTTACATTTCTAACTTTAACAATAACTGTTAATGAAAAGGGGAGAATGGAAAGGAGACAGGGCAAAGACAAAGCTCAATGGAAAGATATCCCTCCATGTACCATCTCGGGCCCTCCAATCTTCTGGGGAGGCCCTTCTTTTGTCCCTGCCAGTCTCACAAGCTTGCCTTGTAAGCACAAGGGAGAGAGCTTTTTCCTCAGTTGCTCCCCGACTCTGGAATTCACTACCTGGATAAATTAGGAAAACCCCTACCCTAGACACTATTAAAAAGAACCTCAAAACCTGGCTCTTCTGTTGCGCCTTTGGTGAATAGGTACTTAATCCCACATTATCCCTCATGTGCAATGTTCTATCACTGGAGTATATACCCCCCCCCCCTTTGTGGGAAAGCTTGATTCCACAACTCCCACCATAATGAGCCCTCCTCCACAAACAATCTGTTTCTCTTTTATCTCATTGAGCTTTTAACTAGTTTTAATTGGTTCTTCTTTTAACCATTACATGTGGCCTGCCCATTGTCAGTGTGTTTGTGCTTATTGTAATTTTATATTGTTGTATATTCATGTCCTTTGTAATTATGATGTTGTTTATTGTTTATGGTTTGCGTTTTTGGTTTGCATTCGGTCATTCTTTATTGTAATCGTTGTTCGGGCTTGGCCCCACGTAAACCGCTCCGAGTCCCCATCGGGGAGATGGGGCGGGATACAAATAAAGATTATTATTATTATTATTATTATTATTATTATTATTGCCACATCTTCCTGAATTGTTAAATGCTTTAATATGACTGTTTTCTTTTTGGAAAAAATGCTATACTTGTATGGTTTTTAGCTCCAGCAAAGGATCACCGCCTTGTCGGGGCGCTGGAGCTTGAGCACCTCAATGATGTCATGAGCGAAACCGTGAAGGGCCACCCAAGACGGGACGGTCGTGGCAGAGAGGTCAGACCAAGTGTGATCCCTGGGGAAGGCAATGGCAAACCACTCCAGTATCCTTGCCAAGAAAACTAAATGGACCAGTACAACCAGAGATATGTCGATATGCCATTGGAAGATGGGACTCCCAGGTCGGAAGATGGCCAAAATGCTACTGGGGAGGAGCAGAGGATAAGTTCAACTAGCCCCAGATGTGATGACGCAGCTAGCTCAAAGCCGAAAGGAAGGCTAGCGGCCGACGGTACTGGAGGTGAACGACGAATCCGATGCTCTAAAGATCAACACACCATAGGAACCTGGAATGTAAGATCTATGAGCCAGGGCAAATTGGATGTTGTTATTGGTGAGATGTCAAGACTAAAGATAGACATTCTGGGGATCAGCGAACTGAAATGGACTGGAATGGGCCACTTCACATCAGATGACCACCAGATCTACTACTGCGGACAAGAGGAACATCGAAGAAATGGAGCAGCCTTCATAATTAATAAGAAATTCTCTAAAGCGGTGCTTGGATACAACCCAAAAAATGACAGAATGATCTCAATTCGAGTGCAAGGAAAGCCTTTCAACATCACAGTGATCCAAATATACGCCCCAACCACAGCTGCTGAAGAAGCAGAAGTAGATCAGTTCTATGAGGATCTGCAGGACCTACTGGATAATACACCAAAAAGAGACATTATTTTCATTACAGGAGATTGGAATGCCAAGGTGGGAAGTCAAATGACAACTGGGATCACAGGCAAGCATGGTCTGGGAGAACAAAATGAAGCGGGACGCAGGCTGATAGAATTCTGCCAGGAAAACTCACTGTGTATAACAAACACTCTCTTCCAACAACCTAAAAGACGGCTTTACACATGGACTTCACCAGATGGTCAGCACCGAAATCAGATTGACTACATCCTTTGCAGCCAAAGGTGGCGGACATCCATCCAGTCGGTGAAAACAAGACCTGGGGCTGACTGTAGCTCAGATCACGAACTTCTTATTGCTCAATTTAAAATAAAACTAAAGAGATCAGGGAAAATACACAGACCAGTTAAATATGATCTCACTAACATTCCTAGCGAATATACAGTGGAAGTGAAGAACAGATTTGAAGGACTAGATTTAGTAAACAGAGTCCCAGAAGAACTATGGACAGAAGTCCGCAACATTGTTCAGGAGACGGCAACAAAGTACGTTCCAAAGAAAAAGAAAACCAAGAAGGCAAAATGGTTGTCTGCTGAGACACTGGAAGTAGCCCAAGAAAGGAGGAAAGCAAAAGGAAACAGTGATAGTAAGGGGAGATATGCCCAGTTAAATGCGCAATTCCAGAGGTTAGCTAGAAGAGATAAGGAACTATTTTTAAATAAGCAATGCATGGAAGTGGAAGAAGACAACAGAATAGGAAGGACAAGAGACCTCTTCCAAAAAATTAGAAACATTGGAGGTAAATTTCAGGCAAAAATTGGTATGATAAGAAACAAAGATGGCAGGGACCTAACAGAAGCTGAAGAGATCAAGAGAAGGTGGCGAGACTATACAGAAGATCTGTATAGGAAGGATAATAATATTGAGGATAGTTATGATGGTGTGGTGAATGAATTAGAACCAGACATCCTGAGGAGTGAGGTTGAATGGGCCTTAAGAAGCATTGCTAACAACAAGGCAGCAGGAGACGACGGGATCCCAGCTGAACTGTTTAAAATCTTAAAAGATGATGCTGTCAAGGTGATGCATGCCATTTGCCAGCAAATATGGAAAACACAAGAATGGCCATCAGACTGGAAAAAATCAACTTATATCCCCATACCAAAAAAGGGAAATGCTAAATACTGCTCAAACTTCCGTACAGTGGCCCTTATTTCTCATGCCAGTAAGGTAATGCTCAAGATCCTGCAAGGAAGACTCCAGCAATACATGGAGTGAGAGTTGCCAGATGTTCAGGCTGGGTTTAGAAAAGGCAGAGGAACGAGAGACCAGATTGCCAATATCCGCTGGATAATGGAGAAAGGCAGGGAGTTTCAGAAAAACATCTACTTCTGCTTCATTGACTATTCTAAAGCCTTTGACTGTGTGGATCATAATAAATTGTGGCAAGTTCTTGGTGGTATGGGGATACCAAGTCACCTTGTCTCTCTCCTGAGGAATCTGTACAAGGACCAAGTAGCAACAGTCAGAACTGACCACGGAACAACAGACTGGTTCAAGATTGGGAAAGGCGTACGGCAAGGCTGCATCCTCTCACCCAACCTTTTTAACTTGTATGCAGAACACATCATGCGATGTGCGGGGCTGGATGAATGCAAAGCTGGGGTGAAAATTGCTGGAAGAAACATTAACAACCTCAGATATGCAGATGACACCACCCTGATGGCCGAAAGCGAGGAGGAGCTGAGGAGCCTTCTAATCAAGGTGAAAGAAGAAAGTGCAAAAGCCGGGTTGCAGCTAAACGTCAAAAAAACCAAGATTATGGCAACAAGAATGATTGACAACTGGAAAATAGAGGGAGAAACCGTGGAGGCTGTGACAGACTTTGTATTTCTAGGTGCAAAGATTACTGCAGATGCAGACTGTGGCCAGGAAATCAGAAGACGCTTACTTCTTGGGAGGAGAGCAATGTCCAGTCTCGATAAAATAGTGAAGAGTAGAGACATCAGACTGGCAACAAAGATCCGCCTAGTCAAAGCCATGGTATTCCCTGTAGTCACCTACGGATGTGAGAGCTGGACCTCAGGGAAGGCTGAGCGAAGGAAGATCGATGCTTTTGAGCTGTGGTGTTGGAGGAAAGTGCTGAGAGTGCCTTGGACTGCGAGAAGATCCAACCAGTCCATCCTCCAGGAAATAAAGCCTGACTGCTCACTGGAGGGAAAGATACTAGAGACAAAGTTGAAGTACTTTGGCCACATCATGAGGAGACAGGAAAGCCTAGAGAAGACAATTATGCTGGGGAAAGTGGAAGGCAAAAGGAAGAGGGGCCGACCAAGGGCAAGATGGATGGATGGCATCCTTGAAGTGACTGGACTGACCTTGAGGGAGCTGGGGGTGGTAACGGCCGACAGGGAGCTCTGGCGTGGGCTGGTCCATGAGGTCACGAAGAGTCGGAGACGACTGAACGAATGAACAACAACAACATGGTTTTTAGTTTTCCAGTTGGACCCACACTATACAGTTATAGCAGTTTGATCCTACTCTTACTGCAATGTCTCATTCTAACAATTCGATGGTTTTTAATTTGGTGAAAGACATAATTTTCTGCTGCAGAGCTCTAGTAGTGTATGTTATTCAGGGAAGTAAAATAGAGTTCTCTAGCACATAATTATATCAAACTACAAATCCTCATATTCTATAGGATGGAGCCATGGCAGATGGAAATGAGGTCAAACTGCATGATGAATTAAATTGTAAGTTGCCATGGATCCCTCACTACAGCAAAAATTCCAACAGTGATGTGTGTGTTTAATTGCAATAGATCCCCCCTTCTATGTGGGGTCTACCAAGGTGCAATTCTCTCCCCTCTTCTCGTCAACATCTACGTTAGACCCCTTGCTAGTTTGGTCCGGAGTTTTGGCCTGAACTGCTACCAATATGCGGACAACACCCAACTCCTTCTGCACTTGGAGCCTGGAGCAACATCAATACCAGACAACTTCACCTTGTGTCTGGAGGCTCTGTCGAACTGGTTACATGCTAGTAGACTGAAGGTGAACCCGGCAAAGACTGAGGTTCTCTGGCATGGTCGCCCGACAGGTCTGACTCATCCGCTACCCACCTTCAATGGTGCGGCCCTATCTCCATCGTCCACTGTTAAGAGCTTAGGTGTCCTTTTGGATTCGCAGCTGACAAAGGAAGCTCAGGTTGCTGCTGTCAGCAAACAGGCCTTTTTCCATCTACGACAAGTGAGGCAATTGGCACCCTACGTATCTGATGAGGCTCTGGCAACAGGCATCCATGCCACAGTCACATCTAGGCTAGACTATTTAACGCCTTGTATGTTGGCCTTCCGATATCTACGACCCGAATGCTCCATATTGTTCAGAATGTGGCAGCCAGGTTACTCACAAGAACGCCCGTGAAATGCCATATAACACCAGTGCTACAGCACTTACATTAGCTTCCAACTGATTACCGTGGTCTGTATAAGATGCTAGTTCTGACCTTTAAAATTCTTTACAGCCAGGGTCCATCATATGTTAGGGACCATCTCTCCTTCTCCCAGCATCGGAGCTTGCAATGACCAGCCCAATGTGACTTCCTCTATATACCGGGTCCTAGAGAAGTGCACTTGGAAAGTACTAGATGCAGGGCTTTTTCTATTTCTGCCCCTGCCTTATGGAATTCCTCACCTCCCTATATGAGAGCCATGCGTGACTTAGGGCCTTTTACTCTAGCACTTAAGACCTGGATTTTCACTAGAGCATTTGATCTATGTTAATCATTAATTTCTGTATGTATATATTTTATCTTTTACAACTTAGCTTGTAAATCAGCTAGAGCATCTTGGATGGAGGGTGATTAATAAGTAATTAAATATGATGATGATATTTAAATAATAACATAAACAAAATATCACCAGCTCTCAGATTCACCTATAGCTAGAGGCAATAAGACTAAACAATTGATTTAATTGTACTTATCTCAAAATTCAATTTTTTTAAAAAAGTTCTACCATAGTTGTACCAATCACCCACAGGATTCTCTTGTAAAACTATGCTATCTGAATACGCTGTATCAAAACAGTAGCTTTTCTGTAGTGATGGTAACATGAACAAATTTCCCAAGGCTTTTAGCTGTGCTGTTATTTATTTTACAAGCTTCTGTGGGAGTGAACACCTAACTTCTTCTGTACAGCTCTTGACTGTGACGTTGATACTGTCTATGTGAAACTTAAACCATGATGTCAGAGTCCTCACTTTGGAAGCAGTCCTCAAAGCCTACTGAAGCTAGTGGAAAGTTCTACAGGGACGTATCCATTTTTGGTTCAAGCTTGAAGAGATTTTCTGACAGTACTATCATTATTTCCATTTGGTTAGGATGACAGTACATATTATCTTCATAGTATGAAAGACCACTTTACCATAAGATGATAAAGACTAGAATAAATGGTATCAGTCTGAATATCTCAGAAAGCTGGAGAAGAATAAAGGGCAACTGATTTTTTTTTATTACAGCAGAGAGAATAGCAGTGTGTTTCAGCTCATTAAGAAAAAGGATGAGTACGTTTCACAAAATATGGCCTTGTGGGCTAAAGCTGTCTCTCTTTGTTCCTTGAACAGTGGAATGAGCCTTTACATCTCAGGCCAATTATCTACTAGCATTCTACAGAAACTGACAAAACGTATACAATGAGCCATGATATGAAGCCAGTTTGCTTTGTACCCTGCATTTGCATCTGATTTGTGTGTGCACACACTCTCATTTCCCTTACCCACCAGAAGATGTGAAGATTCTTATTAGAAGAACAAAAACATTCTATGTGATGTAAACAATATGCAACAACAAATAATAATTAAAAACTCTTAATATTGGGAAACCTGGCAGATTCCTTGGGAATATGCGAGCATACACACAAACTCTCTCACACACATGACTGATTTGTGTTTTAAATTTGTATTCCAATGCCAGTGGCTGGAATATGGATCTTCCTCATCTTAATTAATTAATTCAAGAAGGTTTATGAGGACAGCCAAAACAAGAGTGGGGCAAGGTGTCTGACTCGAGCTACAGAGCTTCTGGCTACAAGAACCAGTTAATACTTGAGGTGGGCAGATTTTGTGCTGCTTGGTAGTCACTGACTTCAGGAACTGTGAGCAAAGGTCCATGTGTCAGAAGATTAATCTCTCATCTGCCCACCTATTCACCTGTCTACCCACCAATACAAAAAGCAACAATACACTTTTAAGATAGACTTTAAGTGGACTATGACTCTAAAGGAAAAGCATCCAAGTGCATTCTAAGACTTGGAGGTATTAAAGAGAAATTCAGCAAAAAGACTCCCTTCCCTTACAGGTGACAGAAGAAAGGCTTTTTTCTACAGGTTTTGTGTGTGTGTGTGTGTGTGTCAGGAGCAACTTGAAAAACTGCAAGTTGCTTCTGGTGTGAGAAAATTGACAGTCTGCAAGAATGTTGTCCAGAGGATGCCCGGATGTTTTACCATCCTATGGTCTCTGCATGAGAAGCTGGAGCTGTCAGATGGGAGTTCACCCAGCTCCCCAAATTTGAACTGCCAACCTTTAAGTCAGCAGTCCTGTCAGCACATGAGTTTAACCCACTGTGCCACCATGGGCTCCTTTTTTTCTACAGGTGATGAGGGACCCCTTTTTTTCCTCCTCTAGTATATATAAGAAAAATGTCATGTGTGCATATGAAAACCATTCCAATTGAGCAGTTCAATACATTACTTGTTGTTGAACAAAAGAATTGATATTGGGTATCACTGAGGCTGGATCTACACTGCCATATAATCTAGTATCTGATCTCCGATTATCTGCTTTGATCTGGATTATATGAGACTACACTGCCATATATATGGCAGTGAAGAAGTGACGTAAGTCAGTATGGAAAGCATTCTCAATGTCTGTCACAATCTACCAAGCCCCCACACAAGCCTTCACTGATGTCAGATGTTAGGTGTCTTAGAATGTGTAGTAAGCAATTCTAAGAGATAGAATTGCTTCCCAGATTCCAATAATAATAATAATAATAATAATAATAATAATAACAACAACAATAACAACAATACTTTAAAGGGACTTAGGGCAGTTTCTAACACGTAAGGCAAACATTTAATTACTGGAGAGAAAAACATACAGACAAATTACATCAAAATAAACACATTCAACAATATAGCACAGCTTAATTTAACTTAACGAACAAAATAACAACAGGATGGTCCTTCTGGGTTCCTCACAGAAGAGTAACATCTACAGCCACCAAGTATGCATATATGCACACACACACATGAACACACACACATGCACAAGCCTGGAGTCACCAGTCTGAAATTGGACTAGATTAATTTTCTGGCATGGGATGGTCAATGAGGTCATGAAGAGTTGGAAGTGGCTGAACAAGTAAACAACAACTCTCTCTTGATCATCATCATCATCATCATCATCATCATCATCCATATCTATAAATTTTATTTGTGTGTGCAAGGTGACAACCCACATCCCCTTACAACAAAAGAGGATTTGGATAACAAGTACACAACTTCTCTCTAGGTGGCTTGTTCTTGGTCTTGCAGCTTTCCTAATATCTGCAGAAGATTAACCATTAGCTTGTAGAGCCCGGTCTAGCTAGTTCAGTACATCTTGAAGGAGCTGGGGTTCACAGATTATGTTTGCATGGTCCAGAAGAGTTTTAGTTGTGTTCCTTTTTGTCCTGGATAATTGGAGTTTTTATGTAGATAACTATTGGTATGACTGGTTTTTATGTATATTTAAACTGGTGGTTTGGTTTGTGTGTGACTAGGACATCTAGAAATTGTATTCTTCCTTCATTTTCTTTTTCCATAGTAAATTGGATGTCTGGGTGGATATTGTTGATATGGTCCAATAACTTATTTAGTTCTCCTTCTCTGTGACTCTAAGTGATGAATGTATCATCAACATAATGGAACCATATGGTGGACTTTTTCATTGCTGTTTCCTGATAAACCCAGCAAGGTAATGTTTCTCATACTGAAAAAAAGATAGGTGTTAAGCCACAGCAATAAAGGTAAAGAGCCAGGTGTTCTTACCATACATCAAGGGAACCACTGACCGCATAGGGAAACTGATGAAGAAACATAATCATACAAACTATGTACAGACCCACTAAGAAAATTCACCAAATGCTACAAGCAGCAAGGATAAGAGGAATCCTTTAACCGGGTTGTTGTAGGTTTTTCCGGGCTATATGGCCATGTTCTGGAGGCAATTTTTCTCCTGACGTTTTGCCTGCATCTATGGCAAGCATCCTCAGAGGTAGTGAGGTCTGTTGGAAGGAGGAAAAATGGGTTTATATATCTGTGGAATGACCAGGGCAAGACAAAGGACTTTTGTCTGCTGGGGCTAGCTGTGAATGTTTCAGCTGATCACCTTGATTAGCATTCAATCCTTTAACCCTTGAAGATGTCTATCACATACAGTGCAGCTGTGGATAAGTCTACATAGGAACCACCAAGAACAGCACCTATATATGAATCAAAGAATCTGAAAAGCACTACAAACTGCTTCAGTCAAAAAAATCAGCAATAGCAGAACACATGATAAAACAAGCTGGGCACAGAATATTATTTGAAAACACAGAAATTCTGGACCACTCTGACAACCATTTTGTCAGACATACACAGAGAAGCCATTGAAATCCACAAGCACATGGGCAATTTCAACAGAAAGGAAGAAACAATGAAAATGAATAAAATCTGGCTACCAGTATTGAGAAATGCCAGAATCAAGATAGTAACTAATGAACAATATCCAGACACAGGAAGCCTCCAGACAACAAGCAATCAAGAGCCGGTGAACACCATCCAAAAAAGGCAATAAGTACTCCAAGGGGACTCCAAGGCCTGACTACTTCCTGGCAGATGCTCTCATTATTGACTATGCAATCTTCTCAGTTACTCACATGCTAATGGATGGATCCCACTCAAACACTTGCAAATTACACTTGCTTATTTCACTCTTCACACTTGGTTAATAGACAGTGGTTATTTCTTCCATCCTGAACATTCCACAGGTATATATACTCCACTTGCTTTTTACCACCTTCAGATCCTCTAAAGATGCCAGCCACAGATGCAGGTGAAACTTCAGGAGAAAACGCTGCTAAAACAGGGCCATACAGCCCAGAAACCACACAACACTCCAGGTTTCAAACTTTGTTCATAGGGGAGTTGTCCTAGCTCCTTGATATTGTTTTTCTGTCTCACTTCCAGCTTTTCAATGTTGCATCATGGGCAGTATATACAATATTTTTCAATACATCATTTTTCTACTTGTTTCCAATGAGAAACATTCACTTTTCACAGGAGTCACACAATAATTGATACCTAAGATCTTATCATCATGTACATCTGGATTGGTATGCAAAAGGCTGTTGTAGCACCTTGAGACAGTTTCTAGGAACAGAAAAATGACAACAGAAGATTGGAAAGAGAAACAGCAAAACTGAACTATATCCACAAATTCAACAGTTTATTTATGAACAGAGATAATGATATTCTAACACACTATGCAAATTATAACTGTAATTAATACCTCAACCTTGGAAAGGATCTCTGGTCCAGTCAATAACAGCTCTTATCTGGTGCCCAGCTAGCACCATACTACACTCCTGTAACTTCCTCCATCATTTATATGATTATCTGTTCACCTTTGCTTTTGGCAGTATCTTTCTGCCTGCCTTTGTCCCCCTATCATCCATTATTAAAACTGAATTGATTACCTCATCACCATGCCTGCAGGTTTTGCATTTCTATTGCTATTCACACAAGCAACCTTCTCATTCATAACTATATAGATCTGTTCCTTTGCAATTCACAACACACAACTGACAACAGAGACTTAGGGTGCATCTCCACTGTAGAATTAATGCAATTTGACACAATTTTAACTGCCATGACTCAATGCTATGGAATCATGGAAGTTGTAATTTAGTGGGGCCCCAGCATTCTTTGGAAGAGAAAGCTAAAGAGCTTGTAAAACTATAATTCCCATAATTTTATAGCATTGAGCCATGGTAGTCATAGTGGGGTCAAACTGCATTAAATGTATAGTGTAGATGCACATTCAGTTCACAAACTCTTGTGCTATTAGCTTCTTTCTCTCCATCAATCTCAAAGGTACTATAAGGCTATGCTGTTGTAGGATAAATGAAGATAATAGATTTAATGGCGCGCAAAGAACACAAAGTATTATAAGAGGCATTGGCTTTGTTCAAAGTTTGGACATGGAAATAAAAATGTTTATGATTTATATAAAACTGATACCTTTTACTTCTTTCATGTTCAATGTCACCCAAAAAAAGAGAAAGCAACAACAAAACAATCATGATATTTTCATGCTCATAACATTGTCAGCCATTTATTTGTCATCATTGCCATCAAGCAGAAATCTTTTTGTGTTTTGTGCTATGAAGTGAGTTCCTAGTAACCCAAGATTATACAGCCCTGAACCTTTCTACAATGATGATGGCTTTAAGCAGAGCTGCAGCTGTCAATCCTGTCACAAATAAACAGCTATTGTCTCTATAAGAGGAGGGCCAAGCACGCATGCACATATAAGCATTTCCATTCAATATGTCCTAGCCTTTCAAGTGTGTGGCATGTGTCTGTGTGTGTTCGTGCACTGAAGAATCCGGAACACAAGGTGAAGGACAGAGTGAGCCACTGAGCCATGCATCCTGCTGATGCTTCAATGAGAACAGATGGTATTTTGAAACAGTCCATTTGTGAGCCCCACCTCACAATAAAGATTAAACTTGAATATTCCCTTTCAGATATGTTTCCAGTAATATGCCACTTCCTCCATGAAACATGCATGATCCTCAAAATTATTGTTTTCAAAGACAACATTAAGATCTTTTTAAATTTTAATTCACTTTTTAAGAAATGAATGGATTTTTGAGCTATTGTCATTGCTCATTTGAAGGGCTAGAAACATAAGGGGTTTTTTGTGTGTGGTGGGGTTATTTTTTATTATGTTGCACCCTGATAGCGAAGAGTTCTCTACCTCTTCAAACGGGCTGATTTTCCCATCATATGCTGCTTCCCCTCCATTTTTGGCACGGAGCCCTTCACACAATGTATATGCACTTTTGGTCTGGCTCCATGCCGAAAAGGGAGAGGAAGCAGTGCATGCTGCCATGGCAGCAATACAGGAGCTTTCCTGTGTTGCCTTCCTAGCAATTGGGGGAAGCTGGGTTGTGAAGCTAAGGTAAGGCAGGCGATGTGGGGCGGCTTCCCTCCTACTTTATCACAAGGGGGAAGAGTAAAGAAACTGTCTGTCCCTGATGATTTGTATTGAAAGACAGGATACCTTCTGTCTCTCGACATCAACTATTTTGCAGTGGTGGCAGGTTTTTTTTTTTCCAGTTTGGCCATGGAGCCTCTCCAGAAGTAATTCTATGGGTTATGATGAGAGCCGTCAGGCTCCATGGCAACAATGGATGGGTGTGACGGGAGCTGCCACCAAATATGGGCCCATGTGATGAGGTGGTATGAGACATCCTAGAGAAAATTGGAAACTGGTAAGGGGAATGTACATCAACATGGGTTGGTCACTAATCTGATCCATCCTCCTGACTTGCACAATGTTTTATATAAATCTGCACTCCTGTACAGTGTTTCATATAAATCTGCACTCCTTTGACTGAACCAGTGAGTCTTTCAATTTTATTTCTTAAAGGTTGCAAAACCAGCATTGAAGCAGGATGGTACCACAGTTTTGGTTATATTCATGCTGGCATACCAGCACAAAAAATATCAGGCCTCAGGATTGTCTTCATGAACTTTTCTCTCCCACTCCCCTCTCATTTTTATTATTATTAATGATATTTTATTGGAACTGCAAAATTGTTTTAAAATAATTTAAAAACACACATTACAGAACAGCAGAATTCTGGTAATGTAGTTATGCTGTTTACCAAAAATACAGTCACGGGACCGTGAAATGGCCTATAATCAGGGTACAATAGCAGGATTATATTCCCAGTAAGTTGCTGATATCTGTGATCACATAAATGATATAGGATTGTAGCTTCTTGCAATAAAGTCCTGAGAATGTCTGATCAGAAGTAGAACCCCACAAATCTGAGAGGTCTGAAACCAACCTAAGAATGCTTCTGTGTTTGGAAGTAACCAGCTCAACCATGCATGATCCCCAAATATGTTTACAGTGTAATAGCAACTTTAAGTAATGACATTTCAATACAAACAAGCAGCCCCAGAAGAGACATTTATAGAGAGCACCCAGTATATGCACAGTCTTTATCCTTTAAGTTTATATCCATTGCCAACCCACAAACTATGGATGTAGCTAAGCAGGGACAGAATGTGAACAGAACAATGGAAATAAAGAGACAATGTGGTTCAGTGGTCTGAGTGTTAGATTTGGAGATCATAGTTCAAATCCCCACTTGACCATGGAAACTACTGGGTCATCTTGGCTATGCCATACACTCTTAGTCTCAGAGGAAAACAAAAGCAACTCCCAATTCTGGGCACCTCAATTTAAGGGATATGTTGACAAGCTGGAATGTGTCCAGAGAAGAGTGACTAAAATGATCAAGGGTCTGGAGAACAAGCCCTATGAAGAGTGGCTTAAAGAGCTGGGCATGTTTAGCCTGAAGAAGAGAAAGCTGAGGAGACATGATAGCCATGTATAAATATGTGAGGGGAAGTCATGGGGAGGAGGGAGCAAGCTTGTTTTCTGATGCCCTGGAGACTAGAACACGGAACAATGGCTTCAAACTACAGGAAAGCAGATTCCACTTGAACATTAGGAAGAACTTCCTGACTGTGAGAGTTGCTCAGCAGTAGAACTGTCTGCTCTAGCATGTGGTGGAGGCTCCTTCTTTGGAGGCTTTTAAACAGAGGCTAGATGGCCATCTGTCGGGGGTACTTTGAATGCAATTTTTCTGCTTCTTAGCAGAGGGTTGGACTGGATGGTCCACAAGGCCTCTTCTAACTCTATGATTCTATGATTCCCCTCAGAACAATTTTGGCAATAAAAAACCCATTGTAACCAGAAGACAAAGTGCTACAACCAACAGGAACGTAAGTTGCCAAGAGGCCAGAGTTCCTCAGGGAATAGATCAGAGTCTTATCCTGTATACTGGCAACTAGGACTTATCTTCCTAAAATGATAGAGAGTGTTTGCAACATTGTTGAATGGAATTCCTATACAGTGGGATGAGAAGATTATGTTAACACAAAGACAAACTAGCATAGATTTTCAGGTCAAGTGAAATCCCCCATTCAGGATGAGAGATCTGCTGGTTGATAAGCTGCCCAACCAGTTAAGTGTCGGGGGGGGGGGGGGGGCAGTGAAGTTATTGAAAGTTACATACCAAAGCTGTACTCTAGAAATCATATAGGCTCTGAGTGGAAGAAGAGGTAATCATAAGTAGGCTGAAGACTGTGTAAACCCTGTTAGACTGATAGCACCTCTCCCAATAATTGCATGTTTGTTTGTTTATCTATTTATTTATTTATTTTGTTTGTTTATTTATGTTGACTGGGTGCAGCATTCTACTGTACCCTAAACTACTTGGCATGGAACAAATACCCAAATGAAGAACTGGAATTATGTCATGTAATGTACTGTAACACGTTGTAGTTGTTTAAGTGTTGGACTAGTACTCTGATTCCCAGTTACCTATGGAAACTCACTGAGTGAGTGGGCAAGTCATACTTTCTCAGCCTCCGAAGAAGGCAATGACATATCCCCTATGAACTTGAAGGCATATAACAACCATTTTAGAAATAGACTTAGAAACATGGATTAAAATAGTATTTGTAAAGGGAAAAAACATTCACATCAAGTTGTTTGCTGTTTCTTTTTCAACCATTTGGTTTTTCTCACTCACTTTATCTAAATGTTTTCAATCTTTTAATTTTAGTGATTGATAAACCATTCAATTCAAAGTCACAACATGGTGCTCACTCAAATGCCACCTGTATGGAATAATCTTCCCAGTGAGAACAGGCAGACTCCCAGAATACAACTGTTCTACTGACAACCTAAAATATACTTCTTTGCCCACATACTGTCATGACTGCCAGGTATTCCTCATCATTGTGAATGAAGTACTCTGCAGTTTTATTCCCTTCCAATGCAACTTCATCTTTATATGTAATTTTTAACACTGTGAAATATTTTGAGATTTTCTGTGAAAATGGAAAGAATTCTATTGGAGTTTCCCCTTTAAATAAATAGTAGTCAATAATTGCTCAAATAAAAAAAGAGATAACAATGATAAGGAAATATTTCTACTGTGCTTCTGTTTGCAAGATGTTCAGGGGTGATAATTAGAAAATGCCCCTGGGTTATTTTCTCCATGAAGCTCTCCTTGAGAGCTAGAGGGAATAGTTATGGGGCTGGGTGTTTAGAACAGGATGGCAGCTGGTACAGAAAGCCAAATGCACCGCAGGAAGGTAAATGTAAGTTAATTTTGTTCTTGTCATGGTTTGGCAACAAATGATGGCTTCCATTGACCAAAATGGATCTAACTGATATAATGACAGGATTTATGATGAAACTCAAGCACACAAGACTTCTGCCTTTTAATAAAACTTAATAAATATTTTCTTTTCCCTTCTCTTCTTTAATGTTGCTGTTCTAGCCCAGACTACCTGTCTGAACATATCTCCTGTTACGAACCATCATGAAGTTTAAGATCATCTGGAGAGGCCCTGCTCTCAATCCCACCACCATCGCAAACACGATTGGTGGGGATGAGAGACAGGGCCTTCTCAGCAGTGGCCCTCCACCTGTGGAATTCCCTCCCCAGAGACATGAAATTGGCCACCTCCCTCCTGTCCTTCAGAAGGAAACTCAAGACTTGGCTGTGGGACCTTGTGTTTGACCATTGAATAGTGGCTAGTGACATAAGCAATTTGAAGTGACAATGAATTGACCCCGATTCTGATTTTAACTGGTGTGTTTTAACAGCTGTTTCTTTAATGTTCTGTTTTAATGAATTTGTTGATTGTTTTTATCGTTGTGATGGTACTGAATGGTGCTTGTTGTGAAGCCACCCTGAGTCCCCTTCGCAGCTGAGAAGGGCGGGGTACAAATATATGAAATAGATAAAATAATAAATAAATACATTGTGACATTTGTTCCAAATTTCTGAATTGGGACAGAGAAATGACTATTTAATTCTGGACTGAATAAAATGTTAAGGCTCAAATGGCAGCACCACAAAGAGTGTGTTACATTGATCCAACCAGTAAAAGGAATGGTTTTTAAACTGTCCCCCAGTTGTACCCCATGGCTTCAGGGGGAATGCAGCCCTGTTACACAGCATTTTTACATCTCTCTCAAATCACAAGAATCCCAGCTAGCATTGCTTCTTTCTTGCTTAGATCAAGCTGCATTGTATTTGTCCTCATCAAACCTAAAACTATCAACACAGTTTTAAAACTTCTAGAACGGGAATAAGTTAATGGAAATAACAGTTACAGTTGATGACATGTGGACACAAACCTTAGGGTAATCTTTCCCAATGTTTTCATGCAAGTTTTGAAAGGCTTAGGGAAAAGAACAAAATTATGGGGCATCACAATCAAATGAACTGTTCAATTAGTCCTCCACATTCAAAGTTAGGGGCACAGGACCCCAGTGAAAGTGAAAAACTGAATACATACATTGCATTTTTTAAAAACTTGAGAGGACATCCTCTGAGAATGTCTAGGTCCTCTTGCATGACAGGAATAAACCGATCATATAGTCAAACTGGAGGGCCTAGAGATTACTAGAGAAGATATTTTACTCAAATTCACAAATGTGAAAACTGCAAATGTGGAGAGACAACTGTAGAAGTAACTTTAATAACCATAGTAGTGGTTTCTTGCTTTCACTGTGAATTTATGAAGTCACAGATAGAAAACTGTTTTAATAATAATAATAATAATAATAATCATCATTATCATCATCATCATCATCCTAGACACTTGGGAAGTGTCCAATGTGTGATCAAATACAAAAGCAAGCACAGTGATCTTGTTTGCTATATACTAATCTTGTTGTGTATATAATAATAATAATAATAATAATAATAATAATAATAATAATACCAACTCTATTTTTTGTTGTTGAAGTCCAAGGAAATGAAGTCAAACATGATAAAAGATCTGAAAAACATGACATATGAAGAATTGATCATGGATATATTTAGTCTGGCGAACCGAAGGTTAAGACATGACTTCATAGCTACATTAAAATATGTGAAAGGATGTCATAAAAAAAGATGGAACCAGCCTGTTTTCTACTGTGGCAGAAATCAAGATATGGGATAATGGATCCAAATTACAGGAAAAGAAATTCCTCCAAACATTAGGAAGAACATCATGATGGTAGAAGTTGTTCAGGGGTGGAATATACTGCCTCAGAGGGTGGTTGAGTTCTTATTTGGAGCTTTATAAACAGAGGCTGGATGGTCATTTGTTGGGAGTGCTTTGATTGTGTGTTCCTCCATGGCAGAAGGGATTGGTTTGGGTGTCCCTTGTAATCTCTTCCACCTCTGTGTTTCTGCAATTCTATAAGTGGTAATCTTGAAAAACAGGAAAATAATAAAGTTAAGTGAAATTCAATGTGGAATATTACATAAAAATGCTGATTTCTAGACACGATTTAAAACATTATATTTATCCATTATACCAGTATTATACCATTGGCCTTAGGCATGGCTGCAGGAAATAGTGATCAAAATGTGAAATGTTAATTCCAAATGACTATATTTTGTCATTCAAGAAAGGAAGATTTTAATTCCCAGAGTATCTACAATCCTAGCAGAGATTTTTGGAAACAACCAACTTTAAATGTAATGATGAACGTATGCAAGTATTGGCAAGTCTGCAATCACAAATTAAAGTTCTGTCTTGGTAGCTTTCTCTTCCAGACATCAAGAAAGATGCGGTATTCCAGTAATTTCTTGATTCAATGGTGAGAGGTAAGCTCTCTCCCTTCTAGGTCACATCAGAATGGCTTATAAATCAAACAAAGCTATTGTTCCCAATATTTCAGATAAAGTTTCACTTATTTTCACACCAATCTGAATTCAACCCCCTTAACTTCACATCAGTCCGTGAACAAAAATGGGATCTATTCATCAGAGATCATGAAGCTTTATGATCCTCAGCTGGAAGTGACAGCTCCATTACAGAGAAAATGTCTTGCTGGTGTCTCACAAATACACATAATTTCAGGCTGTGAAGGAGTGCCATTTCCTGCAGCGCATAGGTCCTATGCTTGGGCCTGTTTTACAGTCTGACACGATGAGCTTTTGGACCCCAGAGAAATATTGAAAGAGGCAAAAGTTTCCTCTCATTGAACATTTTCAAAATTGTTGCATCTTTCCTAGCCTTATGTAATTCAGTTGAGCCACATTTTTCCCCCTTGGTCACGGCATTATTCCCAGATAAGAAGCTGGTCCTCTGCCAGGTTGCATAGAAAGAATGAATCACATGTGGAGGAAGAAATTTCCTCATGAAAGAAAATTCCAGGGATCCTAGTGATCTTCCTTAGTTGACATGACCATCATTTATTTATTTATTTAGAACTTTTATAGCCTGATCTTCTCTACCTCCGAAGAGGGACTTAGACTGGCTAACAGCAGAAGTTCAATGCACAATACAATTAAAAACACCATAAAGTCATAATAAGTTAAAATACAAACAAAATAAATACATATAAGCCAAATTGCCAAAATAGAATCAAATTCATCTCAATCCGTCAGTGTGGTCAGTAGTTATTAGGTTATTGCTTAATTCAACCGATTATTCTGGGAATGCTATGTCCCAGAGCCAGGATTTCACTAGCTTTCTGAATGTCAGAAGGGAAGGGGCAGATCTAATCTCCATTGGGAGGGAGTTCCACAGCTGAGGGGCCTTCACTGAGAAGGCCCTGTCTCTTGTCCCCACCAGCCGCGATTGTGAATGTGTTGGGACCGAGAGAAGGGCCCCTCCAGAGGCTCTTAACAACCTTGATGGTTCATAGGGGAGAATCCATTCAGACAGGTAAACTGGGTCGGAACTGTTCAGAGTTTTGTAGGTTAACATCAGCACTTTGAATTGTGCTCGGAAGCTAATTGGCAGCCAGTGGAGCTGACACAACAAAGGAGTTGTGCGCTCCCTGTACCCCATTCCTGTCAGTAATCCAAGATACCTAACTGACCGCCTCTCGGCCTATGAGCCCACGAGGACTTTGAGATCTTCCGGGGAGGCCCTGCTCTCGATCCCGCCTGCGTCACAGGCATGGCTGGCGGGGACGAGAGATAGGGCCTTCTCGGTGGTGGCTCCTCGGCTGTGGAACACCCTTCCCGTAGACATAAGGCTAGCCCCCTCCCTGTTGATATTCCGCAGGAAGTTAAAGACCTGGTTGTTTGAGAAGGCATTTGAATAGTAGTGTAATGACAGGTAACTCGACCATAGGAATGGAACAACGGAAATGATATTGGATTGTGAACTTGACGATGAGACGACTCGGAATGGCTTGTAGTTATATTGATGTTTTTGATGAGATGTTTTGATAATGATGTACTGTGTATTATTTTTTGTATGTTGTATTTTTGCACCTGTTTTTCCATGTTGTACACCGCAATGAGTCGCCATTAGGCTGAGAATTGCGGTATATAAGCAAAGTAATAAATAAATAAATAAATAAATAAATCTGGCTGCCGCACATTGGACTAGTTGCAGCTTCCGGGCAGTCTTCAGAGGCAACCCCATGTAGAGAGCATTTCTGTAGTCTATATGGGATGTAGCCATAGCGTGGACCACCGTGGCCAAGTCAAACTTCCCAAGGTACGGGCACAGCTGGCGCACAAGTTTGAATTGTGTGAAAGCTCCCCTGACCACCGCCGAGACCTGGGGTTCCAGGTTCAGTGATGAGTCCAGGATCACTCCCAAGCTGCAAACCTGCGCCTTCAGGGGGAGTGTAACCCCGCCGAGCACAGGCTGTAACCCTATGCCCTGTTCGACCTTTCGACTGATCAGGAGTACCTCTGTCTTGTCTGGATTTAGTTTCAATCTATTTGCCCTCATACGGTCCATTACAGCGACCAAGCACTGGTTCAGGACTTGAACAGCCTCCTTAGTAGCAGGTGGGAAGGAGTGACAGAGTTGGACATCATCTGCGTACAGATGACACCATACCCCAAAACTCCAGATGATCTCTCCCAATGGCTTCATGTATATGTTGAATAGCATAGGGGACAGTACTGAGCCCTGCGGGACCCCACAGTACAATGGCCATGGGGCCGAGCAGGAGTCCCCTAATAACACTTTCTGGAAACGACCCTCGAGGAAGGACCAGAGCCACTGCAAGGCAGTACCTCTGAGGCCCATTCCCGTGAGGCGTCCCAGAAGGATACCATGGTCGACAGTATCAAAGGCCGATGAGAGGTCCAGCAGAACCAACAGGGACACACTCCCCCTGTCTAGTACCCAGAGAAGATAATCAACTAAGGTGACCAAGGCTGTCTCAGTACCATGCCCCGGACTGAAGCCAGACTGCGCCGGATCCAGATAATCAGAGTCTACCAGGAACTCCTGGAGTTGCGAGGCCACCACACGTTCCAGGACTTTGCCCAAATAGGGGAAATTGGGGAATTTGGAAACTGGCTGATAGTGACGAATTGAGTGGGGTCCAGTGATGGTTTTTGCAACAGCAGTTTTATAACAGCTTGTTTTAAGTTGGCTGGAATGTTGCTTTCTTGAAGCGAGGCGTTAACCACCACCTTTACCCACTCTGCCAAACCCACTCTGGCTTCCTTTATCAGCCAGGATGGGCAGGGGTCTAGGATGCATGTAGTCACTCTTGCTTCTCCAAGGATCCTGTCCACATCCTTGAGCTGCACAGATTGAAACGAATCCATCAAAACCGGACAAGCAGGTGCTCGTGTTACATCCTCAGACACTGCCGTTAACATGGTGTCAAAGCCAGAGTGGATCAAAGCGACTTTGTCTGTAAAGAATTGAGCAAATGCTTCACAGCGGCTGCCTAGTCGTCAGGTGACCCATCCTGAGAGGCAGGGTTCAACAACCCTCTGACTACTCGAAACAACTCCACCGGACGGTTCTTTGCGGATGAAATATTGGCCGAGTAGAAGGAATTTTGTGCAGCTTCTATTGCCACACCTTATGCCCTTAAGTAAAGGCGTAGACGTGTTCGGTTTGACTCGCTAGGCTTTTTCTGCCACATGCTCTCTAGCCTCCTCTTTGTTCTCTTTAACGCTACCAACTCCTCGTTAAACCAAGGGGATGGTTTAGCTCGGCTACTTAAGAGGGGGCGCTCCAGAGAAAACATAGCATCGACAGAATCACCTACTGAGATGATGGGAAGTTCCTCAAGAGCCATCAGAATCCCTATTCTGTCCTGGTCTCCTAGCTTCAGGTGGACACATTCAAACAAGGTTGACTGTGGAATAGGGCACCTGATCAGGGAAATGGAATCTCTATAGACTATTGCAACTCTGCCTCCCCGCCCCCCAGATCTTGGCTGATGCTGCACAGAGTAACCTGGAGGACAAAGCTGGGTAAGATTAACACCCCCCCCCCCGCCCCCAGCCTCATCCAACCAGGTCTCCATAATGCACACCAGGTCTGCCTTTTCATCACTGATTACATCCTGGATGATTGATGTTTTTCCATTGATAGACCTAGCGTTCAGCAGCACCACCTTTAACTCGGGGGGGGGGGGGGCTCTACCTGGATACTCAGATTTACCATCAAACCTGGGATCTGTTCTGGTATCAGTATAACTTTGTCAAGGACTCTAAAAAATAATGTGTTAGCATAGTAACTTTACTTTCTTTGGTGAATTTTCAGCAGGACTCTCTTTATTTCCCATCAACTATATTGTCACTTGTATTGAAATGAAATGAATGCACTCCCTAGGTCTTATTCACAAGCTGATGAAATGTGTTGTGTGTGTGTGTGTGTGTGTGTGTGTGTGTGTGGAGGGGGGGGCGGTTAATACATTTGTAATAACATTTTCAGTGAGCCTAGTGAAACTTTCATCATGAAGCAACAGGTTCCATTTGAAGATTTGGGAGTTTGGGGAAAATTGTTCATAGGCAGCTTGGGTCCTTTTAAAGTAAGTTTTAGGGGCCAAATTGGAGGCTTGGGGTGGCTTCCTGTCATCCCTATTTTTCTCAGGATGGCATGTAGCCAACTCTCCCCCAAGTTTGGGTGAGTAGGTGTGAAATGGAACCCGCACGAAAGTGGATTATTTAACCTAATTAGGTGCGGGTTTCAGTCCTGTGTGGAAGGGCCCTGAATTGAATTATGTTGAAGAATCAGAACCCTAACACTTCCCAGAGTCTGACTGACAAAGACTTGTTTTGCTGGAACAGACTGAAACTTGAACCTTAACTGATATCTTCTTGACTGCTTCCAAGAAGATCTACTATACTAGCTTCAATGTGTGTTGTCAATCTTAATTTTGTCTTCTGTATAACACCTTGTATTTTGAGTCTTTTCCTCAGCATCTTAGATGTGAGAGACACTGCAGCTGAGGTGATAAAGAAGGCTATAAAACTTATCCTTGGGGGAGGGGGGGGGAGCTCAACAAAGAAAACAATAAAAGCTTTTGTGGGGGCATGACACCTGATGTGACATTGATATTTTCTCCTCTCTGTTGAATGATCATTGACTTATATAGGGGTCACATCAAAATCCATATTTTTTTGCCACAACACCTGCCCTCAACATATACATGAAAATCACTTATAAACATGTGCATGTTGTAGTAAGTCACAGGACAAGTCACTTGTTAATATATGAATGATAACCTTCAATAGTGAAGTATTTGTCAATAATAAAAGCCTCACTATGAGGTTGAAAAACTTTGAGTAGCTTTGGTACCAGTATACAAATGTTGTCATTTATCTGTTTTTAACTTTTAGACATAGTTATCTGTATTTGTTCTATTAGCCAGATTGTGTGACATGTTGAGGGCTCTCTTCTTCTTTTCACCTCCTCTTAGTTGTGCTTGACTAGCGGCTTCTGGAGAAAGCATTTTAAAGAATATTTTTGAGGCAATTAGCCCTAAATGTTTACACATTACCTTATGATCAGTTCCATCTGTGTAGAAAATGAGACACCTGTTAAATATAAATGCACATTTACATTTCCAGGATGCTTTTTACATAAAGATATCTTAAGGATACAATGGAAGCTCATAAAGCTATTTGTCCCCTAATGCAAACATTTAAGACTAGCCACATAAGATGAGGTGCACAGGTTCATCTGTTTTATTTCTTCTGTGCCAATATTTTGATGGCTCAAGACTACTTCTTTTGCTTGCATGTTCATATAGCAAGTCAATATATTTTAAAACCAAAGGATAAATTTATTGAACTAATGCAAGGACCTTGGTAACATTCCTTCCTCCCCCTTTTTTCAAATCAAATTACAGTGGATCCTCTGGATTCCCAAAAGGGTCACTTCTAGGACACTGCCCCCACAAATGGGAAAAATGGATAGTTGTATGAGTGTATCTTCATGCTCATCACCTGATTTTAGGTCTGGGCCATATTGACTTATGGTTCATTGATGTGGATTTTATTCAAGATGTTAATAACACTGTCGAAAGTTATCCACTATAGGAGCTACCAGCCATCACTGACTCGTGGGGAATTAGTGGTAAATTCCTTCCTCTGTATCACTTTCTTCCTGAGAACAATAGTAGGACTGAATAAATTTTCATTGTCTAAATGATGTGTGTAAGATGCTAGGCAAGCAGAGAAAAGAAGAAGAAGAAAAAGAAGAAGAAGAACTTTATTTTTCTACCCCACCCCCATCTCCCCGAAGGGAGATGGGGCCCAACATGGGGCCCAAGCCCAAGGCAAAATACTATTAAAAACAAAGCAAAAACAATTAAGACAGCATAAAACAATGTAAAACAACATAACAATAATAGCTAGCAACAACAATAACAGCAGACTAATTTTGGAGGGGGGAGGAAGGAACACTACATGAACTAATGACATTTCCTCCCAGAGGTCTTGAAGTAATTGGAGACTTCATTATCTTTTGTTACAGGCACTATCCTATGGGTATGAGATTTGTATGCATTTTAGTTTTTAGTTAATTTCATTTATTTCTGTCACTGGAAAATTAGATACTATGTATTTAAATACCATGTATAAGTTGAATTTTTTATGCTAAAAATTTACCCCCACAGAATGGTGTCATATTTGGGTCGAAACAGTACCTATAGGTGTTCCATTACCACTTCTAGCCATGCTTTTTTAAAATGCCTGGACAGAGAAATGATTTCTGTGGAAGCTCTTTGACACTAAGGTTACTTGGTGGGAGTAGCAGATGAGTTCAGCACTTCCTTTGCAGTAAGTTCCCTGTGATGGACTCTTGCCAGGCTCTTGAGCCAAACATTTCTCAACATTACTCATGTTTCTTCACTTGTCATTCAGATGGATTCCCCCTATCTTCCACCCTGTTGCTGCTGTCACTACTACCATGACTACTGCCTTCCCCAGCTGTAGCTGATCTGCCTTATCTACTTACTAACTAGAAAACATTGTTGTAGTTCAGCCTGTGATTGTGTCTGATGTTCATGATGGGAATGAGGATAAAGGGTTTTCTGGACCTGTGTCTGTTGGCAATGGGGATGAGGGTTGCTTCCATGTGGATTGGAAGTCATCCTTCATGGTTAGTGGGGCAAGACCAAAGGGTGCACGGGATAGTCTGAGCCAGAGGTTGAGTATGGCCATCCACACCCTGGCCTCCACTCTCATAAAGCCCGTCTCTAGTCGCAGGGTGGCATTAGAAATGCATTTAGGGACCTGCAAGGCCGATCTCAGAAACTTTGACTGAACCAGCTCTAATGGGGCAAAACTGGGGAAGGGGCCCAGCTGAGCACCATACAAGAGTTGGGCTAATGACTTAGCTTCAAACAGCTTGAGCGCTGCCGATGTGAAGTGGCCCCCTCTTGTCCTAAGATATTTAAGAATGGCATTTGATCTCCCTTGCACGGTGTTGGATACTTGATCCCCATGAGCTCTTCTGCTACCATTAGATTGGAAAACTACACCTAGATATTTGAAGGATGAAACTTGTTCAATTTTATGACCATCTATGCTCCAAGAGTAAGTCCTGGGCCTATTAGCGAAAGCCATGATTTTGGTTTTATTGTAATTAAGTTGGAGCTGATCTGTGTTGCAATGTTTTATTAATGCTCTCAGAGCTCTTTTGAGCCCAATGGGTGTTCTAGAGAGTACAGCAGCATAAAGCAGGATGGAGATGTGTCTTCCCGTCAGCTTTGGGGGGTGGAAGTCCATGTTTTGAAGCTGGTCCACTATGGAGTTTATATAGAAGTTGAACAGCAAAGGGGCCAGGACGCAGCCTTGCTTGAAACTCTTGCCTGTTTCAACAGCCTCAGTGAGGTGGCCCTGTGGGTTGGGAGGGTTACGTGAGTCTACACTGCTTTATCATCAAGTTCAAAGCAGATAATTGGGATTTTATACAGGTGTGTAGAAGGGAGCCTTGTTGTTTTCTTGAACCGTGTTCTCATCTACAGGCAGTTTCCAAGTTGTTTGCTATCTGTGCCTGTTCAGAAAAAAATGAAGCAGGGAGTTTTAATATAAAATTTGGTTCTCAACAGACCAATAAAACAGTTGTTTTTACAAGTTTTAAATACTTATGTTTCCTTCTTTTGCTTATTCAATGAATCTAATAAAAATTGGATGCTCTGAAGTACTGATGGCTGTAAAACTGGTGTAGTGGCAGAATCATTACTTTTTTAATCTTGTGATGGCCGGTTATTTACTCTTTTCAACCTAAATTCAAGTGCTTCTATGAAAGGCTACCATTACTAATTGGTTTTAAATGTGGCTGGTATAATTGCTAGTTCAAAAGGTCTAAGTTTTTCAGCAATATCTTACCATCTACATTCTTGGACAATTCAACTCAAGGTTTTATGACATGGAGAAAAGAAGAAAAGTGGCAGCTATAGCAAGTAAGGACTTTATACATTTGGGGTTTATATTCCCTCTGCTAGTTAATTGTTGCCATGGTGATTTTTGAAGGCTTAATGAATCCATTCATATTGAAGAATAAATGATTTAATCAATTGCCCAATTTCCATCTTAAATTACAATTTTACATAAGGTGTTCAAACTGTTGTCTTTATGCTGCAATGTTGTCTTACATAATTGAAACCCAAAGTTATCTCACTTAAAGTTTCTCTTATAATTTTATGACACTTCTCTACTATTTGAATTTTTCAATTTTGTTAAGGATGTATTTTTTAAAGGCAAAACAAATAATATTTCCAAAATTATAAACTGTTAAGGATGTATACATGTTTAGTGACACCATGGCCCCTTCTACACTGCCATATAATCCAGATTATCAAAACAGATAATCCACATTATCTGCTTTGAAGTGGATTATATGAGTCTACACTGTCATACAATCCAGTCCAAAGCAGATAATCTTGATTTAATATTGCAGTGTAGAAGCTGCCTGGGATAATTATTATTTGGGATACAGGGCAATGTAGATCCAGCCAGGGAGAGAGAAAGTGAGGGAGAGCATGCAATTAACCAACAGGACTTAAAATATGTAACAAAAGTAATACATTCTAGTTTCTGTCTTCTTCAATTGTCAAAGTTGAAGCTGGGCTACATGCTCTGTGGCATTTTAGAATACTATGCTATCCCTGATCTCAATGAATGTTGGCCAAGAGATATTAGAGCTTTCAGTCTATAAATCTGAAAATTCTCCTTTTGGATGTCTGAAGGGCATGGCATCGCAATTATGAAGCAAATACAAATCTGAGCTGAGATGCCTGGCCACTGATTTCACTAGCTTCCTAGTCAGGATTGTTCTTGAAGCATGTACATAGGTCTCTGGCTGTTTTGCCACCCTGCATATTAGTATTCAATTGCAGAAATATGATTTCAAAAATGGGAGATAATGTGTTGTTTAATACAGTAGGTCCTTGCCAGACACTGTGATCCTAAAATAACAGCCTGCTTAAGGTAAGTAATGGTAATCCAAGATTAATTCTGAATAACAAAGAGTGATTTTTGGATGTATAGACTGAAACTTCTAATACCATATGGTCTCATATTAGAAGAGGATACCAACATTCCTAAGAATGCAGATAACAGTATTATGTCCACCTCTTGTGCAGCCAAATTTCTTCTTTGAAAACTAAAGAAGATGAAAGTCACAACTTTTCGTATGTATGTTCAAATTCTAGCCACTTAAATTTATATCTGTCTATCATGCAGTCATGCCAGCCACATGACATTGGAGGCATTTATGGACAATGCCATCTCTTTGGCTTAGAAGGGACTCTCCACACTAACACAGTTGGTGGGGAGAGCGATTTGCCCCTCCCCCTGAAGGGAGAGAATGGGAGGTTCCTTTAGAACCTCCTGGAAGAGGGGCGGGGGCTGGCTAACTCCGTCAGCCAGCCTCCCTACCTCAGTCTGTAAAATACTTTTCACCCACCACTCCCGCCCATTGGCAGTATATCTGGTTGCCCGTTGGAGCCGGGTAGGAATTTTTTGCCTCTCATGTTCTGAGGGTTTTTTTCACCTACCCTATACTGTTATTAGGGGCTAGATGGGGTGGTCTGGTTTAATTAGGCCAGCATAAATAGATCAGGCAAACACAGACATGGAGGTATATGCATGGCACCACTTAAGGGTGGGGGTCAGTGTACAACAAACACTCACCTAGAAGTCACCAAATGGGTGAGGGGACATCAATTGGCACAGTAAGGAGAGAAGCTGATATTAATAATCGGACACAGGCTTCTCCAGACTTTTACCTTCAGGTTGCCCGGTTGGGGATCCAGGGCACACAAATATTACACACTAAGTAGCCGAGGACGCTGCCTCGGTTAGCCACCAAGTTCCTTGACACTTAGTTTAGTTCAGGAAAAGTTAAATAGGTAACATTCAATAAAAGTTGCCCAATTTGAAACCATACCTTGTTGTCTGTCTCGTTATTTCAGGGGTTAAGGAGCAAATGGAGATGAGCACCCCCCCCCCCCAGTTGTACATGACTAGACTTAATGTCAAGGAGAAACCTTTACCTTTATCTAGCTATCATCTATAGCTGCATCCTTCTTGGAATCAGGACAAAGTTGGGAAATCATTGATTTACTTTTTAATCTATCTATCTATCTATCTATCTATCTATCTCACAATCTGTCTGTCTGTCTATCTCTCTCTCTCTCTCTCTCTAACACACACAGAGTTGGTTTAAATCCCATAGAATTGGATTTTAATGCAATAGATTTTAGCATCTTTTATCTCATTTAAATAATTAGATATGAACCTTTTGTCTCAAGTGGGAATGTGCATTTCTCTTATGCCTACTTTCCCACACTGAAAAAGGAGATATTCAGCATCCATCCGTGTTTGAGTTTCCACCAGTTACACATATTCACCAGAATTTTGCAGAAAAGGTCATACAGGAATGATATGTCAAAAAGAATATAATTAACAGCCTGAAAGATTAATATCAATGGTATTTAATGAAATTGCCTTTTAGAGTAACACTCATCTATTACTTTGATACTAACAGTTTTCTGCTGCTATAATGTTAGTTCTCCCTAAAAGTATAAATGTACAGTATAATCCTTTGAGGAAAGACTTACACAAAATGCAAATGGAAAAAAAGACGACTGTTAAGCTATTATCTGCAATTGTCATATATCAAAACCCAGCTGTAAGCAGGATGGACTCAGTGCAGTACAATGAGCCACTAAGCACTATGTATCATTTCCATTCCTGCAGGTCAAAATCTTTCTAATCAGGAAAGGGAGTAGGCTATTCTCCAGCTGAAGGAAAGAAGACAGAATCTTGAGGGCACATAAACTGGACTGTCAAAGAAATTTTTAAAAAATGTGGTTCAATATGCAGTTTATATAGTAGTGTGAGGCATAGCTAGGCTATAAACTTGTTCTTTATTGTGCTTGTGAAGTCCACTTGCACTCTTTTGCTGCACCCATATCTGAACCATCAGGAGCAGTCAGTCACCCATACACATGCATAACTGAAATAGAAAGTCACCTTAAATTTGTTTATTACCCCAGTCTGTCACAAAACCTACTGGGTTGTGAGCTAATTGTGGACTTCATTTGCAATTTATCACAAATGTCAAAAAACAAAATGTTGTCATTTCTTAATTGCAAACGTTAAGTAATCCAGGGGCTTTTACAGTCTTGTCTAAGCAAGTGTGAGTTCTTGTAGTATAGCTCTTTGAGTTTTGCAAAGATTTGCTGATTGTTGCTGTTTCCACAGTCATTCATTTAATGCTTTCTCTGGTGTGGGGTGGGGGGAGGGGGGTAACATTTTCTGGGAATTGTACTAGAGCTCTTACACAGAGATTTTAATTAAAAAAAACATTGCCCATGTTTTCCTTAGGCCCCTTCTACACTACCATTTAAAATCCAGATTATCAGATTATATGGCAGTGTAGAAAGGGTCGAAGTCTCCAATGCCTCACAGATTAAAACTGTGTATCACAAAACAACAGAGACAATGTTATCACACCAGGGCTTTAAAGCAGGTAGCCCTACATCTCTGCCGCCTGCAGAATTCTGGGAAATGTAGTTTAGGATGAGGCCTTTGGAATTCTCTGCTAGAGAAGTCCTTGCCTTCCCAAACTACATTTCCCAGAATTCTGCAGGCAGCAGAAATGAGGAACCACCCACTTTAAAGCCCTGGTGTGATAACATGGTTATTGTATCCAAGATCCCAAATATTATTAATAAGAACACACAAACTGAGAGGTTGCAGCTGTTTTCTTCTGCCTGAGCCTTCCTCTCCTGTCTCCCTGCTGAGTTACTTGAGCTTGAGTGCAAACTATGGTTGCACTGTGAGCTCACTTTGCACCCATAAAAGTTAAGACAGGAAGAAAATGGCAAGGAGAAAGAAGAGTTAGAAATTGTGACATTTTACAAAGCAGCTGAAAAAGTGGGATGTCAAAGGATTGATCAGGATAGTCCCTGCCAAATCAAAACTGTGGAGAGTATAATTTTGTCTGATCTTAATTTTTAAAGGGTCAAACTATAGTGCAAAAGTGTTAGTGCTGTGACTCTGAAAGAAATAAAAAAGAAAGGAGGGGATGTTCTCACATGTCTCTGAATTAAAATGAAATCCATCTGAATGTTGGAATAAAATATTTTAGGTGGTGCTGGCAGTTTCAAAAAAATAGTCTGTGACAACAGAAATATCATTTGAATTCCTTAAAAAACAAATCCACAACCCAAAACAACAAATGCTACAAATCCCCAGTACACTTGCCTTAAAGGGGACAATGGTTTGCCTTCATGCCTCACTAGAAAAAGGGCATTTTGAAGAAATGACTTTTCATTATTTCCACAGTACTCTGGAATGACATTGAGGATGCAAAATGCTGGCCCAGTTGCCACCACAGTTGCTAATGATGCTGTGTCCCATGAGAGCTGCCACCATTCCAACCAATGAGATAGCAGTAGGCTACATTCACCCTACAGAATTATGGCAGTTTGACACCATATTAACTGTCACGACTCAGTATTTGAGAATTCTGGAATTTGCAGCATTTTTAGTTGTTTATCTTTCTCTTTCAGAGAGCTTGGTGTTAGTCTGCATACACCAGAATTCCATAGGATAGAGTCATGACAGTTAAAGTGGTGTCAAACTGCTATGATTGTGCAGTGTAGATCATCTATTAGAGAACTTGTATTTTTCTCTTCAAAAAATTCAGAATGAAATATGTTCTTCTCCTATTTCTCTTCCCATAAATAACAAGAGGAAATCTAAGAGGTCAATTACAAATAATTCTTTTTTAAATATTGATGATTTCAGAATAAAACTGTTTCTGCTTTACAGTTATAGAGTTTTGTAATTTTACTGTGTTTATAAAAATCCACTCTTCATAAAAATCCACAATGGAAGTAAAACATGAAAAGAATACAGGAGTGGGAGGAAGAGAGAGAAACTGGAACTTTTGAGAAGCAGCTGGGAAAAAAGATATCATAGAGGATTAATACAAATTGTCCCTGTCAGTCAGGACATTTGAGAGCATAATTTTGTCTTTTCTGGGTTTTTTAATATGGTAAAAAGTATTGTTTTATTTATTCACTGTAGCACTATTACCTGAAAAAAAATATTGTTGCTGATGAGCCTTCAAGTGGATTTTTTTTCAAAAGACTTCCACCCAAAATAAAATATGTTTCTTTGTAAGATGCATTGGGTGAAAGTTATATTCCCAGTGCCACATTTATAAGTATATTTATTAATGCACAATATCCAATGACTGGGCAAAATAAGACAATCAAGGCAAAAATTATTGAGGGTAAATGCAGAGCAAATAACCAGAACTTTCATCTGTTTTTCTAATCAGTTGGCTATCTTTTAAAAGGCTTCCAAATTGACCCTACAACATCATTTTTAAACTTCTTTTCTGATCAGCATCTTTGCAAAGATGTGTGAGCCCATGAGAAAGCCACAGCTTCAGCTACCCTGCCATACAGAATTGCAGCTGGATATTCATTTCACAAAAGGAACGCGTAAATGAGCCATGCAAATGCTGCTGGGTTATTATGTGCTTTCTCGCCCTCCTGCTGTTGGCTCCGGTTCCTCCGGAGTTCTGAAATTGTATGAATCACCTTTGTGTTCATGAAGTGGTCCTTTGTGGGTAGTCTGAAAAATAAAGAATACGATGCACACAAACACTCTGCAAAGAAAGTGCTTCTGGTCACTTCATTGTTCACGGATGTAATTTAAAAATAGAAAGCCATTGCCAATTAAAGCTCCCTGATGAGTATATTGGTATGATGCATGATCTTACTTTCTTCATGCACTACATGTTTAGTGTAGAACTGCAGGGTTTCATCTAAAGAAGGAGAAAAAATGTGTTTGGCTCGCATTTCAATACACACTGGCTAGATTTGCACTTCACAAAATACTATGTGAACTGAAACACTTATCTTTTGGTTTTCATACTTCTTTCATTTTTGCAATATAATTCTTCAGTCCAAAAAGGCACACAAATCTGTAGACGTTGAGGCGTAGAAACTATGTGATCTTTCAGATGTTACAGTCTACAGATCCTAACATGCCCAACACATTATTATCCCCTCTGAAGCTACTTGGATTCAAAAACATTTGGAAAGCTGCATCATTCAAGGGCTTGGATTACGAAATTGAGCTCTTTACCTAATTGAAGTACAGTATTGGGAAGATGCAAATATTATGGGACATCATACGGAAGGGTGAAATAGCATATAACATTGCACAAAAGTAGGGAAATTGTTAACAAATGCATATGCTATAGGAAATTGAATGTTAAATGTTCACATAAAAATGCAATTAGATGCACAAGCATATTCTTCAAAACAATTAGAATGCTACAGAAAGTGAAAGAGGTTTGTTGATCACCAGATAGCATAGTGGACACTGTTCAAGCTCTAGTTCATCTGCTGGTGCAGGGTTGCTATTATTTTTCCCAGATTCTATCTTCCCAGCTGCTTTAATATATATTCAAGACACAGAATTATTTATTTATTTATTTATTTATTTATTTACTTCATTTATATACAACTTTTCTCACCCCTGGGGGGACTCAAACATATTTATTTTCATGGCAAAATTCAGTGCCCTACAAAACATGAAGACATAACATAAAACAACAGTAACATAAAACTATCAATTCAATCATAAAATGTAACTAGTATTTAAACATTAAAACAAGGAATTAAAAACATATTAATATAAACATTTAAATCACATGATCCAAAAGCATTGTTCAGGCCGTTCCAGTATCAAATAAAAATTGCACATGATCTATATTAGTTTCTTGTCCTGCTTACTGCCCAAATGCTTGATTCCACAGCCATGTTTTTGCTTTTTTTCTGAAGGCCAAGCGGGAGGGCACTGATCTCATTTTGTTGGGGTAGGAGTTCTATAGACAAGGACCCACAACTGAGAAGACCCTGTCTCTCATTCCCACCAGTTGCTCCTGCTAAGGAGGCAGGGCCAAGAGCAGGGCCTCCCTGGATGATCTAAGCCTCCTAGATGGTTCATAGAGGGAGATACATTCAGATAAGAAGAAAAAGTTAAGTCACCACAGCATTCCACCATAAAGCCCAGACTGAAATCCAGGTGTATCACACAAAATAATGTTCCTTTCTCTCTCATGGTAGCTTTAGAATATCAGGCCTTCATTCAAGCTGAGACCTTTTACAGTTTCTGTAAGCTCTAAATGTTACCATATTAAACTATAATTGCCAAGAAACCCACTCAACAATGGGCATAGTGGCTGAGGATATTCTAGAAGCTATACTCCAAAAGGATTTTCCTTCATTTTTAATAATTCTAATGAGAAAGCTCAACAAACAAACACACATCTCTGCCAACAAGTGTGTGGTTCACAGAACCCACTGTAACTGTGCTTATAATCCAGTAATCCTATAGTTTCAACAAGCAGTAAGCAGGTAGCATGATTCATGTCATTATTAGACCATTTGAAATGATAGCATAATGCTGGTGTGCTATCATTTTCTCAGATATGGATTCTCTCTGCTCTTATTAAAACACCATGTTTGTGTATAATAAAAGAGAAGTCTGTTTAAATGTGTAGCACATTTATCTCATGCCATCCTAATACACTGCCAGTATTCATCTACTTCACCTTGTAGTACTCAACACTGTGGAGCTGAGAGGGGGAAACACAGAGACTAATGAAGTCAGGAGTCACATGGGCTATGTTGTACTATATTTCTGTTATGGATGGAGAAAGTGAGAAGGGATCTCGATAGAATTGCTGCTATGGCACCTGCACAAGGTTTCTTAATAGAAGTCAATTGAAGGACAGCTTAAAAAAAAAGAATACTTCTATGAATATTACAGCAATGCCTCTCTTTGCCTTCTTCTAGATCATTTAAGACAGGAGTGTATGCTATTTTGTGCTAACTACAGATATAGGCTAATCATCAGATTTTAAAATCTGAGCCCTGATTTCATTACACTAAAGTCTTCTTTCAATTGTAATGGGAATTGTATCTGTCCCCTGGGAACTATTTCTGAGACTTCAAACTGCAAGTGCTAGATAGAGTTATTTTTTTTAAAAAAAAATGCTCCTTGGTATAAAAACAATGAAGGGCTGTTTCAGAGATATCAAATTATCTTCATATATTTCCTCAGATGCTTTACTTGACAGAGAATGCATTTTAAGTCTCATCCATAGGCCAAATGAAAGATGAATAAAGTTTCTGCCAGTCCTTCTAGGTTATCTGTTCTCTGAAATAGCAGCTAAGTGGAAGCTTTATAGTAGGATGTTTATTCTATCTTTGGTTTAAAGCATTAAATTTTCAAGCTACTCCTATTAAACCACCATGCTTGCACAGTTACAATGAAACAGCAAAGGTTGGCACAATCCATCTCCTAAAATAGATCACTAAAATGATCTCTTGGAAGTATATAAGTAATGCACAGTCCTATGCCAAATATTGACTTCCTTAGCTAACTCTCCATCACATAAAACTTATGAAGGCAATGTAAGTAAAGTTCAGTTGAAAGTAAAATATTGCAGAATGAATACAGGACATTTGTCAAAATGCTAAATTGGGAAGTTAAATAAGCACTGCAGTTGATCAATATTTCCCAATGACTCACTCATTCTCATGAAACCAGCAAGATGGGGAACATTTCTTTCCCTATTCCAAACCAGCCCCCACGTCGCCAGAGCAACTCAGCTCTCATGGCATAATGGTAAAAGTTAGTATTGTATCATGACATCTCACAGAACTGGAGGCAGTTCAACATTCATGCAAGTGGTTCTTTGGTAGCTGGCACTGGGAGCTTTGAATCAGGCAAACATCTGACATGTTAACAATCTCCATGACTGCTCCAACTGGACTACTACCCCCTGTAAGGTTAGCAGGGAAGGAAAGTTGGAAAGCATTGTCAGGGGAAGGACACTGATAAAAGTTATTTTAAGGATAATTTATATCAAGACTGGCAAGATCTGTGGCCCTCCAGATATTTGTGATCAGATCAGTCCCACTCAGCCTGCCACTGCTGAGGGATCACAGTAGTAGTAGTTCATTTACAAATGGAGGGCGACAGATTTACCAGAGTCATAGTGCCCATTAATCAAAACCATTTGTACATTTATGGTTACAGTTGCAATTTTTTTTAAAAAATCGATTCCCCTCTTTTTAAAAAGTTATTGTGAAATGAAGGTGAGTATGTGGGGGCAATTTTAGTCCTCACACATCCTTTGTGCTTCATACCTATCCAAAAATAAGCTTTGGTGTAACCCAAACCAGTCATTTTTATCCAGTGTTCATGCTTAGTAGGGAATAGGAAAGGAAAGCTTCTTGCCATTCAACACTCCTCAAAGCCTCCAAGATGATTTTTGACATTTGGGAATTCAGTTTGGCCTCCTTTCCTTCAAAAATTGATGTGTGGAGTCTTGGGAAGCTTGGAGGGAAGGTCGTGCCTCTAAAGCCCCTTGAGGTTACTTGCTGCTAATATCCAGTTTTCTCACCTCTAGTTCACTATGTACAGTCTTACATACATGTTTGAGGTTATATCTGTGATTTCTAGAAACATCTCTGAGATTCAAGAAGAACTACTAAATACCTTCTTTGCCTCGGTCTTCTCACAAAAAGAAAGTCACAAAAAGAAAGTCCTTCAACCTCAGCAAGACGGAGTGGATGAGGGATTTGAGGACATCCAACTCCAAATTGGGAAACAAGTCGTACAGGAATACCTGGCTGCTCTAAATGAGTTCAAGTCCCCAGGGACAGATCAACTACACCCAAGAGTATTGAAGGAACTAGCGGAAGTCATTTTGGAACCACTGGCAACCATCTTTGAGAGTTCTTGGAGAACAGGAGAAGTTCCAGCAGATTGGAGGAGGGCCAATGTGGTCCCAATCTTCAAGAAGGGAAAAAAGGATGACCCAAACAACTACCGTCCGGTCAGCCTCACGTCAATACCAGGCAAGATTCTGGAAAAGATCGTTAAGGAAGTGGTCTGCAAACACTTAGAAACAAATGCGGTCATTGCTAATAGTCAACATGGATTTATCAAAAACAAGTCATGCCAGACTAATCTGATCTCTTTTTTCGATAGAGTTACAAGCTGGGTAGATGCGGGGAATGCCGTGGATGTAGCGTACCTGGATTTCAGTAAGGCCTTCGACAAGGTCCCCCATGACCTTCTGGCAAGGAAACTAGTCCAATGTGGGCTAGGCAAAACTACAGTGAGGTGGATCTGTAATTAGTTAAATGGACGAACCCAGAGGGTGCTCACCAATGCTTCCTCTTCATCCTGGAAAGAAGTGACAAGCGGAGTGCCGCAGGGTTCCGTCCTGGGCCCGGTCCTGTTCAACATCTTTATTAATGACTTAGATGAAGGGTTAGAAGGCAGGATCATCAAGTTTGCAGATGACACCAAATTGGGAGGGATAGCCAATACTCCAGAGGACAGAAGCAGGATTCAAAACGATCTTGACAGATTAGAGAGATGGGCCAAAACTAACAAAATGAAGTTCAACAGTGACAAATGCAAGATACTCCACTTTGGCAGGAAAAACGAAATGCAAAGATACAGAATGGGGGATGCCTGGCTCGAGAGCAGTACGTGTGAAAAAGATCTTGGAGTCCTCGTGGACAACAAGTTAAACATGAGCCAACAATGTGATGTGGCGGCAAAAAAAGCCAATGGGATTTTGGCCTGCATCAATAGGAGCATAGTGTCTAGATCTAGGGAAGTAATGCTACCCCTCTATTCTGTTTTGGTTAGACCACATCTGGAATATTGTGTCCAGTTCTGGGCACCACAATTCAAGAGAGATATTGACAAGCTGGAATGTGTCCAGAGGAGAACGACTAAAATGATAAAAGGTCTGGAGAACAAGCCCTATGAGGAGCGGCTTAAGGAGCTGGGCATATTTAGCCTGAAGAAGAGAAGGGGATATGATAGCCATGTATAAATATGTGAGAGGAAGCCACAGGGAGGAGGGAGCAAGCTTGTTTTCTGCTTCCCTGGAGACTAGGACGCGGAACAATGGCTTCAAACTACAAGAGAGGAGATTCCATCTGAACATGAGGAAGAACTTCCTGACTGTGAGAGCCGTTCAGCAGTGGAACTCTCTGCCCCGGAGTGTGGTGGAGGCTCCTTCTTTGGAAGCTTTTAAACAGAGGCTGGATGGCCATCTGTCAAGGGTGATTTGAATGCAATATTCCTGCTTCTTGGCAGGGGGTTGGACTGGATGGCCCATGAGGTCTCTTCCAACTCTTTGATTCTATGATTCTATGATTCTATGATTCAAGGAAAATCATGGCAATGCAGGTGAAGATCTGGGTACAACTAAATCTTCGCACTCTCTTTTCACTAGCAAGCATTCTGTTGTCCAGGTAGGTAGCAGTGCTAGCTCCAGTCATGGTTGCTGCAAGCCTAAAGTACAAGACCAATCTGTTCTGTCTTGCTCCTTGTGTAACACCAGATGGAGAGTCAATTATAACACTATGTAACAAAATTTGTAAAATTGCATGTTCCTGGTTAAAAATGTTATTTCCTGTTCAATTTTGTGGTACTTACTTTGAAAGTAGTTATTATACTCCAGAAAATTTGTTTTTTGTGGCAGCCACAAACTTTGTTGAATTGGTTGAGACTCCGAGATATTCATTGAAAAATTATAGCAAAATGTGCTGCAAGATGTCCCACAAAACCAAAGTTTTACCATTTAATAAAGTTTTTCTATGTTTTTATGATGGATCCAATTTGGAAATGGCATTTATACCCCAGGAACAATAATCGTGTTACATAGTGTAATCAACTGTTTGTGGTGGGAAGCCAAACATGAATTGTCCTAGTCCCCTTCATAAACAGATAGTTACTTAGTTGTTATGGCACAAAACATTATTTGTATTGTAGTGAAAGATATGAGGCGTCACAAACTAGCCCATATGTCACACCCTATGTCTTTTGTTGATCAGTAATATGCTTGACGCATCTCTGACATTCCACTGGAGAATGTAAGATGGACAAAGACATTTTGATGAGATGAAGTTTATTATAGCACAAAATCAATATAGGCAATCCCCAAGTTACAAACTAGATAGGTTCCAAATTTGTTTGTAAGTCAGAACACATACATTTTAAATGTAGCTCCACCCACACACACAAGATCTGGATTACACAGAGAAGGGTTAATACCCTTATGATATTTGTTTTTCTGTCTGTGCCCCTGTTCAGAAGATTTCACCTCCCTTTCTATCCATGTGCTCATTAGATTTTGAAAAATTGGGCTTGTTGTGAAAACAAGGATTGGTGACAAAACTTCAATGGGAATCCTTTTCCCTATGAGAACTCTACAGGAGTGAATTTCCTAGGGATAGATTCCTCTCATTTCTCTAAGGAACTGTCTGTACACTACAAGTGAATGAGAATACAAATTTGTTCTGGTAATTTGATAGCAACATCAAGTTAAATACAATGGAGATATTAACCATAGCACCTTCCTGTTATTTTTTTAATATAATAAATGGTGTACAAAAGTACTTTCAAATCTCAGAGTAGATGAGTTTTTGCATACACACATACACACTGCAAAGATAAGCTTATAAAATCCTCTCCAGTGCAGAATAGAAAAATCTGTGGCTACAGTGTACCTAACTGAATGAAATGTAAGGGGTTTTTTTTTGAAGGTGGAAGAGTTTTCATATGTTGTAAAACAGGCAGATATTTCTCTTTAGCTTGGCATATATTGTGAAAAGTAATTGAATTTTTTGAAAATGATTGCTGAAGGAGGGTGAAGTCAAATCAGGTCTTTTAATCCTCAAGCTCATTCACAGCTGCAGACCAATGTACATACAGCTATGTGATTGCAATTCAGTCAGGCAGGACCTCTTAGGGCGTGAAAATTCCTACGATTTTTTGTGACTTTGTAAGTAAGACCATCTTAAGTCACATTTTGCAGCTCTTAATAGAATTGTCATGCTCTTTTCTATGACAGAACTGAGCACCTTTTTCCTGCTCTTACATTTGGAGTTATCTTTAGTCTATCAATCAGAAAGGACCCTGGAAGGAAAGGGTCATGTCAGGGCATATTTGTCTTCATATGCTGGCTTTGCTTTTGGCAAAATCTCACCTACTTGGATTCACACTATACTTACACACAATGGTAATATGACAATTCTTCACAGAAACAGATATTTGTTTAGTGCATTTGATGATTACAATGTTTGTGAAGAAACATAGAAGGGTACATTTTAGAAATCATGAATTGATGTTGGAGTGCAGAGGTTGAAAGCTTTCAAAAGAATTGTATAGGTACTCTTCCTTGAACTATATTAAAATTTATTAGCCTTCTCAAAGTACTGGCTGTTGTATCCTGTGGGGCACATACTATCAATTTACATTGGTGCCTTATATATGTATACATATAATGCTGTACCTTCAAGGTCACTAGGAAGAATTTAAGTCTCTATTCATCTCCCACATTCCATCCAACCCAATATTTCCATTATTTCCAAATTATTGAGGATCTTACTATTTATTAATCCATTCTGATGTATTCTGAATATGGAGAAGAGACAGAGGACTCTGTTTGAACTACCTTCTTCTTCAAAAGGATCCTGATCATGGTGCTGTTTCGATATTTATTGGAGCTGCATACATTTCACGCAGTTTTGGTGTCTAGAACCAATCCTGAAAATTGTTATCAAATTGGTGTAGGGTAATCTGGAAAGTACGTGAAGGAGCTTCTTCCCTTAACGGTAGCAGCAGTTTCTTTTCTATTTAAATACTATTGCCTTTCATGGTACTGATATTATGGAGTTCCCTGTAGCCTGTAAGAAAAAAAAAGAATGCTCCAGGTTAGCACTTTCAGCATGGAGGGGCACTGAAGCAAAGCAAGCAAGAAATCTACCTAACATACCTTTCATTACAATAGCTGGAGGAGAGCTTCATGAACTGGGAGAAGTGGTTTGTCCCCTGATGCTGTGACAAAATTTAGGCCATTCAAGACACTAGAGCAGAAGGAATAACTAGTGCTCATGGGGACAACGGTAATTCCAAAAGTGTCTTCTATGTCTTCAGCTTCTATATAGGATTAAGGCTGAAAAGCTTCCACAAGTAGAAGAGGCTCTCTTTATCCCTTTTTAGGTGGTTCTATGTCATGAGATCAAATGTAAAAGAGAGAATGGCTTGTTTTCTCTATTTTAACATATCTTCTTATTAATTTCTATCCAGAATACCTGGTTTGGTCTAATAAAAGATTTTTTTTTTGTTTCAGTTGCTATGAATCCAACATTCGCATTTGACATAACCGTGTTCCAGTCACCCAAATTTCCAAACAACTTAAGCCTTCTGTACTTCATTTCCTGGAGAAAATGAAAATTCTCTTCTGCCTTGAACCTAGAGTGCTAAACTCAATGTGCTCAATATGCCCTAGCTTTTATTGACATTTTTTCAGCCCTCTTCTTGCTTGCAGCATGTGAGGATACATGTTAGGTGTGTGTGTGCATGCTGTCTTTTATCCCCTCCTTACATATTATCATCATTCCCTTCCTAAGAGGATGAATGTCTTAACAAGATGGCCCCATCAACCCATCTAGGAGGCTTACAATTGAAATCTTGAATATCCCCCAGAATAGGGTCTCCTTTTCATAAATTTATTGTTTGTAGAAGTTATGTAGAGTAGTGATTCCTAAACCCTTGTCCTCCAGGCATTTGGGGCTTCAATTCCTAGAAACCTCAGCTGCATTGGTCAATGAGAAGGGATTATGGGATCTGAAGTCCAAAATGCCTGGAAGACTAAGAGCTTAGGAAACACTGGTACAGAGTAGCCATATATAGAGGAAATGCATTAGGAGGGGGGCCTGTTGCCATACACTTCCTCCTGATGTGTTTACTATCCCCAACAATCTGAGCTATTAAAACACCATTACATAACTGAGTATGGAATTGTGTCCATTCAGTATGGAGTATTGGCCCAGCCAAATGCCCCCTGCACATGTTTCTATATTGTTTAGGAAGTCTTTGCATATTCATAGTTCTGAGCCCTGAATCAAGCTCATTAAGCTTTGTTAATGGTTTGTAATTACACACTAGGGAAGCAGTGCTCAGGTTTTTAACTCAGAAGAATGACACAAAAGCCAGATGTATTGTTTCCAAATGGAGATGTTCCTTTCTAGAGCTGGGTGCCAACCTGTTCTCTGGGGCTTGGAGGATAATCACATAACATGCATAGGATATCTATCTATCTATCTATCTATCTATCTATCTATCTATCTATCTATCATCTGTTGTACACCGCTGTGAGTCGCCCCCGGGCTGAGAATAGCGGTATATAAGCAAAGTAAATAAATAAATAAATAAATATCATCTCTTCATCCCATTACTTATATGATGAGAAAAAATGAAGATGATAAACGAGATGGAGTGGGTGGGGCAAGGAAATGTTCCTGTAACTGGATGTCTTTTCCAGCCTTAACTGAATTTCACTCCCGCATATAGTTCTTTTAATTTTCCTCATACAAGGGGAATACTGGAACATTAAATAAGGAGCGAGCAAGAGAAAAGTGTGGAGAGAAGGCAAAAGAAAAAAGTTAGTCTTGTGAAATAAAATTTACTTCTTAAAGCCCAAACATCTTCCTCGGGGTACAGGCAAAAGATCTGTATAAGTGAATAAATCAGCAGAATAAATCAGGAAACTCACCTGGCTTCGAGTGAAAGCAAATACATAATGAAATGCAATGCTAGCAGTGCCAATTGTATTTGCTCTATGGTTTATACCATATTCTAATGAATCATGGATCACCATATTTCCTGTGACATTTTCAATTAAAGAATTTAAAGGCATTAGAGTTCATTAAATTGCACTGGCATGTGCATTTTAAATATACCTTTCCTCCTGCTGCAGGATAATAGGATAGCTTTCATATCAGGGTTATTCTTCCCAGAGCAAAGACTAAAATAGGAAAACAGAAGTCAGCCTGAAGGCTTCTAGGAAAAGCAATTCAGTCTCTCTCTCTCTCTCTCTCTCTCTCTCTCTCTCTCTCTCTCTCTCTCCCCCCCCCCCCTTATACACACACAGTCCACTCACACAACCCGTCAGTTCAGGACATCTGGCCAGCTGGAGGGCTACATGTTGGGGATGTGATCCCTGAGCTTAATTTGTCCCAGCCTAATACCTCTCAATTTTTACTTCTTTTCAGTCTTGCAATCTAGTGCCTTCGCATCACTGCTATTGTTTGTTTGATTATGGAAAGAGTTTGTAACACTATACAGGTAAAATAACAAAATATTCATTGCCTTTAGGTTTACAATCTAATTAAGAAATGGCACAAAAGGAAAAGGATAATGAGAGGGGATAAAGTCCCGCAGATACAGTCTCTTTTTCTCTCCATCTACATCTTCTCTCCAAACTCTGCTCTCCTACATCCCAGGGCAGTGGTAGTTGGGATATAGAAGGGCATTTAATTTGATTCTGGGCCTAGTGGTGATAAGCTATGTTTTTTCCTTTGGGCGTTCAAAGACAGTAGTGGTTGGAATGGAGGAGCGAATTTTATTATCATCTGGGCCTAGGCACGATGGAGATATGTCTGCCAATCCTTCCCTCCCTTCAAGGCAAGGGTAATGGCAATTGGGGTAAAGGGAGGGCTTTCCATCCCTTTCTGGGTTGAGTTATGATGGGGTTGTGGAAAATTCCAATGCAGTTCCATCTTTAGACTTCCTGTTGAACTGACTCATATACCATTTCAACTACTAATCTTATCCATCTCACTACAAAATGCACTTTTGAGGGGAAGGGAGGAGAATATTTTAAAATTATTTTTAGGATTTTGAACCACTCTGCTTTTCAGACTAGCTACTTGGTCCTCTTTTCTGATCTATCATCCACATTGCACCTTCAGTGGATTAGACACTTGTGGTGGCAGGATTGGTCAGCAGTTTGAATCTGGGAAGAGTGGGCTGAGCTCCCTCTGTAAGCTCCAGTTCCCCATGTGGGAACATGAAAGAAGCCTTTCACAAGGATGGTAAAACATCAACACATCCAGGCATCCCCTGGGAATCATCCTTACAGATGGCCAGTTCTCTCACACTAGAAGCGACTTGCAGTTTCTAAGTCACTCAAGACTGAAAAAAATCTGAAATGTCAAAGTCATATACTCCTATTTGACTTTTTCAGTTCAAATAATTATCAGCATCAGCATCTTTATTATTATTTCTGTGAAAGAATGCTGGTGCTTCACCAAACGTAAACTTCAATGCATTCATTGCATTAAACCATGGTAGTTAATGTGATAGTTTCTATCTATATATATAAAAATGCTCTGTGCATAATGAGTACCTTAAAAACAAAAGAACCAATGAACGAAATCACACCAAATTTGGCAACAAAACGTCTCACAACACAAGGAGTGACCATCACTCAAAAAATTATGATTTTGTCATTTGGGAGTTGTAGTTGCTGGGATTTATAGTTCACCTACAATCAAAGAGCATTCTGAACTCCATCAACGATGGAATTGAACCAAACTTGGCACACAGAACTCCCATGACCAACAGAAAATTCTGGAAGGGTTTGGTAGGCATTGACCTTGAGTTTGGGGGTTGTAGTTCACCAACATCCAGAGATCACTGTGGACTCAAACAATGATGGATCTGGACCAAAATTGGCACAAGCACTCAACACGCCGTAATATGAACACAGATGGAGTTTGGGGGAAATAGAGCTTGACATTTGGGAGTTGTAGTCACTGGGATTCACAGTTCACCTAAAATCAAAGCGCGTTCTGAACCGCAAACTTCCCACACTTAACCCTCATGACCAACAGAATATACTTAAGGCCATCCAATCCAACTCCCTTCATCAGGGCAAGAAAACATAATCAAAGTCCTCCTGACTAAGAGCCATCCAGCCATAGATATAGAGAGATAGATAGATAGATAGATATGATTCATACACAGAGAGATATAGTATCATATATTTGGAAAGGACCCTTAAAGAAGGACAATTACATGTTGCATGTTCCAGGGTGGGCAACCCAGACACTCTCCACATCAACACTGACAAAGAAACAGAAAGAAATACTATTTACCCACAAGCATAAAGACATTACATATATTAGAAACCAACACTTTCTCATTACTTTATTTTCCAGATCAACAGACTGGGCCACAGCAACACGTGGCAGGGGACAGCTAGTTAATTATACAGTGAGAAATTAAAGTCCTAGTTTACAGAAACAAATAGGAATCCTACCTTGAAAAGTTACTTTTTGGAGTGTCAACACCCAGGATTCCTCAGCCAACATAGATAATGACTCTCAAACAAACATATAGTATGGCCTTAAGTTAGGGCTCATGTTTCTGGTTGCCAGGAGTGTGTTTTCCTATAAAAATTGAGCCTCCAAAGAAAACTATAGCTGAGAACAGAAGTGAAAAAGAAAAGAAGGAGAAAGGGTTGAGGAGGGAAGACAAGATGTGTCTGTAGATGCAATAATGAGTCAAAAGAGTAAGATGAAAAGTATAACCCCCAAATGAGTAGAGGGTGAATATGTAGACATACAGCAGTGGAGATCGTGGCACATTTAAACATTTGAATGTACCAAAACTAGGAAATGTTTTAAATCTGTTTTTAAAAATCTTCAAAATCTCAAGACTTTCCCTGTCTTAAGAAATTTGTAGCACTATATCCACATACACAAAACTGACTTGTGCTTTGTTCATTATCTTCAAACACACAGAGAGAATGAATCCAAAATGAACAGTGGCATGGAGAGACTAGAGCCCTAGGAAGTACAAGCACAAAGTCACTTTGTAGTTTGGGATAGTCCCTTCTTGTATTCACAAAACCTCCTGCTTTTGATCTGAATTAATGTATTCTTCAACCACACTACACTGTGGAGAGCCATGGAGAGTAGATGTCCTGTTGCCTCCACCTCTCTTCACAGAATCGCCGTATCTTCCATTCCTCATTTCACAACTTCCAAGACTGCTTGCTTTTCTGAGAGTGTTACATGGGGAAATTCTAATGGGAACAAGATCAAAATAGACTCCTTCTAATGGCATGAACTGATCCTGCTTCGTTACCTGTTCTCGGCTGCTGCTGTCATTGCTGTTGTTTTAATTTGTTCTTTCACTTTCTTCTCATTATGGCATAGGCCACAGTTGTTCATTTATTCATTTTAGAATATTCCTTTTGAATCCTAATCTCACCTGGTAAACTAGCACTCTTGTGCTGCACAGTCTTCCTTCTGCTGAGGATTATCAGAATGTGAAAGGTTACTTCTGAAAAGTAATCAGTTGCAGATGCCTCTGGAAAGTATTTGATTACAATTTGATAGATTTCTTTTCAAGAGAACACATTTGTTTCTCCAACAGACATTTAAATTTCACAAAATTCTGAATGCATAATCCTCCTATATTCTTTTCCCCCATCCCAATACCCCCCCCCCCCCCGCAACAGACCAAAAGGTAGCAACATGAGGTCATGAGATAGTTCTCCACTTCCTTCTTCTATTGAAAACCAGATTCCAGTGCAGGGGGCATCCTTTTCAGGCATTGAATAAGGAGTCAATGTGCATCCACATGTGGTCACGTTCCACACCTCCATAACATAACAGAAATTAGATGATTTACTCCAGTTCTGTCATCTGCTGGGCCTATTTTTCACCCAGTGGTCTCCCATCCTTTCCAACTTCTTTCTGGCATTAACTAACCACATAGATTTTCTTTTTTAAAAAAAATATACACAAAAGGGAAATTGCTACTCTATAGTGTAGTATTTTGAGGGTTAGGTGTCATGTTGGTGACACTGTTAAGACATGAATCATTTTGTGACACAGTTATTCATTTTTACTAATAAACCAGATATACGGACATATACATAAATTGTAATAACTAATGTATAGGGACACAGCATCTTCATGAAAACCCTTCATTTACATTTTGAAAAATGTATGATGATTTGTAAGAGAACAACATGATTTTCCAAGAGTTTTGTCATTTCTCATTAGTTTCATGCAACTGCAGCCGACACATTAACATGTCATGATACACAGTTTGGAAAGCTCTGTGATAGACAATTACTATTAGCCTGCTGCTTATGATTTTGAAGACCCATGAGCAGGATATAGTTTGCTTTTGGAACTACTTTGTCTCACATCCCTGAAGTTGGAAGCCACTGGAAATAGATGACTTGAAAAGGACTTCTAAATGCATCTTCAAGATTTTATTAGCAAGATGACCCTCACCCAACACAGGTGTGCTAGCTGTTTGCACACAGTTACAACCTCATCTTATTAGCCAGGTGAAGCATCCATCACCTCACACACAGCTCTCTTGCAGCAATGCTACCCCCATCCCATGGGGGGAGCATCACTTGGGCGGCGGAGAAATCTGGAGCCAGCACAACTTGGGAAGCCTTCCATGTTGAAAGTGAAGTGTCAAACAATGCTTCCACTCCAATTGAAGGTGCGACCACTACAAGTAGTTCCTCTTTGTTGTGTCCATCCATCTTCCAGCTGGAGTGGAAGGATCATAGGATGTTTCCAGAGGTATGATGAGATTGTTAGATTCTATTTCCTGAAATGGCATAGTGTAGACAATTACTTGTGTTATTACAAATAATATAGCCAGTTTTAGCTTGCCAAACCACTCACGTCTGCCTGCTTCTTTATTTTGCCTATGACTGGGATTATACAGTAGGCCCTTGGTATACACAGGAGGATGGTTCCAGGACCATCTGTGGATAACAAAATCCATGGATGTCCAAGTCTCATTATACATAATGATGTAATAAAATGGTGATTCTTATATAAATGGCAAAATCAAAGTTTGCTTTTTGGATGAAGAATCCATGAATGCAAAATCCATGGATAGAGATTACCGACTGCACTATGAAATTAACAGCTGTGTAGTGGAAGAAGAGATCACAGGATCACATCCTGGGCAATTTGATTATCAAGGCTTATGAAAACGTGTGCTGCTGCCCTTACACACCCCTGATTTTTCTGAATAGTTGCAGTCACCATGGCAGCTGGAGAGAAATACATTTACTTAGTAGCAATGACTTTTTAAGAGTAATCCCCATGTTAATTCAAAATATTTAGGAGTGGTTTGAGTTTTTCCTAAAATCTGCTTTTGATAAATGAGACTGCATGGTTTTTTAAGCTCTCCATAAGGACACCATGAGGACCTGCCTTCCCACCACATCTCTGGAAATGATTGAAATTATAATAATAATTTTCATATTGCGAGGAAATAATTCAAGCTGTAAAGCGTGATCTTTATCTTTTCATACTGCTATCTTGCCAAGAATTGCTGTCTTTTCTAGTTTAGTCATCTCTGCTTCTAGGGAGAAACCAGGCTTATTTGCTCCATGACCCATTTGTTTGTCTTTTTAACAGTCTTCTCCAGCACTACATTTCAAATGAGTTGATATCTGCTTTTTTCACTGTCCAGTATTCACAACATACATGAAATGGAACATACCTAATGCTTATCAACATGCCTTATTTTAGAATGTTGTTGATCTCTTCATTGTCTCCAGCAAACAATCTCTTGATTTCTTCTTCTACTCTGTTATTTGGAATATAAATTAAGATTACACTTATACTGATTTTTTTCTGGTACTATTGATATTTTTCTTTATTATATCCTTTGACTGCTTTCCCTACATCTTTCCTTATTATTAATTCCACCTCATTCCTTCTTAAATTTTCATTTTCTAGTGATTTCAGTTAAGACTGAGGTTAAAAAGATTTGTGCCCACTAAGCATAATCTAAATCGGATAGGCTGGGTGGGGAAACATGCACACCAGGTTGAAGACAAATCTCAGAAGTTTAATATGATTTGGCAAAAAGGATGCTTCAAAAGGTACAAGCATGAAGTCACGGAAAAATACAAGACATCTTATATAGTTCTGACAGCTAATCGGACTTCCTGCTCCCTCCCCCGAGTGCCTGAAAAAGAGGCAGGCTGGGATCTGTGCTGGTATTGGTTCGGAGCCCTACTGGCATCACCAGCTCTAGGCAGGGAATCTCATAGCAGGGAGAATGACATCCAGAGATTGGTCAGATTAAAGGACCAATCAGCTGCAGAGAGGCCCCATGGGAGGGTGCAGCCCAGGAGAAGACAATGGTACAGATATATTGGTGAGCTTTTGATTAGCCTAAGAGTTTGATTCCATGTGAGACAAAACATGGAAGATTCAAAAGACAGAGGTCTGGTTCCTGAGCAATCAAGGGCTAGGCTGTCAGTAAGGAAAGTTAATGTATGCACATTTTCTAAGACCCTATTTCAGCAAACTCTCAGCCTCAGGTTAGTGAACAAACATCCTGAACTTATCTGGCAGATAAAGAGGATCTTCTATCTTTATATACACACAATGGCCTCGGTAGTTGCCTAGCTAGAACAGAAACATTGAGGGGTTTGCTCAATGTTTCTGTTCCCAGGACATTGTCTAAACAGAATCTCAGGGTGCATCCAGACATCTTGCAAAATGCACAAGCTCCCACATTTTTACTTGGGGTGTCCAAAGACACCTCAGATAAAAGTGAATTAATTTGATACAAAGCAGGAAAACCCTACTTTGTACCTAATTAATTTGACATGTGGAAAGACCCAGGTCTTTCAGAAGACCTGGGTCTTTCCAGCTGTGGGCCCTGTGTGGATTAGGTCCGGGGATCAGGGTGCATGACATCCAGGCCCAATTCACACAGCTGTCTTGGAATTTCCAGACTCCTGGACCTAAGACAGCCCCCCTCCCAAAAACCCTTTAAAAAGCCTTAAAAACTAAAAATTACTTACCCGGCAACCATTACACTGCTGCGAACCCTCTCCTGGCACACAAAAATAATGTGCCAGGAGAAGGGGGAGGGGGCCAGTAGCAATTTTCCTCCTGCCCCTCCTTCTCCTGGCATGTTATTTCTATGTGCCAGGAGAGGGCTGGCAGCAGGGTAATGGTGCCCAGGTAAGACATTTTTAGTGTTTAAGGCTTTTCTGGGTTTTTTTGTTGGTGTGTGGATGCCCTGCCAGAAGATCCAGCAAAGCATCTTGACTTACACGCCCCAGGAAAGCACTGGGGTGTGCCAGTGTAGGTACAGAAGTGTAGGTACAGAAGTCCAGCCTGTCCTGGGTTTTTTAAACCCAGGTCGGACTGGATTTTTCTCCTGTGTGGAACAGGCCACTGAGGGGTAGCTGTCTCTCGGTTACATTTTGATACATTTTAAGAAGCAGTTTACACATTTCATATAATAGATATAGTACACAGTTGGAAAGATACAAGTTACACAGAAATTATCGAATTGATACGATTCATTAAAGGATCAGACACAATATAGTTCATGGGGTACAGCTGCTGATATGTCTGTTCCAGATCTTCTAAAACTTCAAACTTGTATAACTCTGGATCCCCTAAAAGCAAAAAAAAAAAATCATCTATTTATTTGTGGGGTCTTAGTGAATTATAAATCTTTCAGGAGATGTGTTACTGTGGCTCGATAACAATTTCATGAGTAAAACACTGTGACATTATCTTACTAAGGGCTCACCTACACCAGACAGTTTAGCCAGTAAATCTGCCCCAGAACAGCCCTGAATCTGGCACATTTGTGAAGAATCTTGAGCTGCTCTCTAGACAGCCCAGGAGTGTATCAGCTCAATTGGCATGACCTTCATCTCACCTCTTTCATGTCACCCTTTTCCTTCTTTCTGGTCACTAAGGCCCCTTCTAGATTGCCATATGATCCAAATGATCAAAGCAGAAAATCCAGGTTATCTGCTTTGAACTGGATTATATTGGTCTACATTGTCATATAATCCAGTTCAAAGCAGATAATCTGGATTTTATATTGCAATGTAGAAGGGTCCTATGGCACTCCTTTTTGAAATCAGTAAAGGTACCTTCAGTGGCCAGAAGCTTAGACAGTGTTCAATGTCCACCTTGGTGTGGCAGTAGCATTGGCAGTGACATAATCTCAGTGAGAGCAGAGAACGGGTGATGTTGCCAGTTCAGTTGGACTGAATTGAATCCAGTCCCAATGTCCAGATTGCCCAAGTAAATTTTGATAGTCCTAGTAGTCCACCAAACTCCCTTGGCTACCCAAGGTAAGCAAAATTGGTTTAAACAAAAACCAAACAAATCTTGTGATATTCATTAGAAGCCACAATGAATCATGGAGACAGCCAGCAGTCCATTCAGAGGTCCACACACCTTACCCAACATCTGCACTTTCTGGAGGGGGGTGTCCAGATGCCCTGCCGGACTTTCTGGTAGGGCACCTGAACACAAAACAAAGCCCTAGAGAAAACCTTTAAAACACAAGAGTAATTTACCCAGCCACCATTAGGCCTTACAGCACACTTCCTGGAATGTACCAATTACATGCGAGGAGGCTGTGGGAGGTAGGACCAATTCCCCCCCCCCCCCCCCGTTTCCTCGTATGTAATTGATACATTCCAGGAAGTGTGCTGAAACGCCTAATGGTGGCCAGATAAGTTATTTTTACTTTTTAGTGATTTTTGGGAGTGGGGGTGTTGGAAGGTGGGAAACTCCCTTCCCATTTTGATGAGGAAGCATCCTAGGATTCTTCCACACTGGTTAAGGATGAGGCCTCTGCCAGAGATTGAAGGAAATTGTGTGATGGGTTGCATGCCCATCTGTCCCTCAGTTGAAGTAGTAGCATCCTAGGATGTTAAAAATTCCTCATGTGATGAGATCTTTTGTCTGGCTCCTCAGTAAAAGGAGACCTTAACAGCAGCACTTCTACTTTCAGGCACTTCTGGCCTCGCAGGAAAACAGAATCCTGCCACTATAGAAAAATATTGAATGAATGCATGAATGGAAATATGGGAGCATGTTGAATTATGTTCATTGTCCCATACCCAATGAAGCAGAACTCTCTTAAGGCTGCTGAATGTTTCCAAAGTTATAATGTAGATGAATTATTTTGTAGCTATGCATGAATATATTCTAAATTCAGTTCTCCAACACAAATCTTGTACTAATTCTTCTGCTTAGGACTAAGAAGAAAAGAGGCAAACTTTTTCTCAATTCAAACAGCAAATGAAAGAGCATCACTAGTGAATTAAACTGGGGTGAACGTGCAGGTACCGAATTGCAAAAAAAATATATTTCATCCACATTAATAATCAGGCAGTCCCATATAACATTATGCAAGTCCCAGAAATACTGATGAATCCACTTTCCTCACTTTTATGCTTACAATAGTTTTATTGTTCAAAAGCATTTTAAAACATAAAAGCAACCATTTAAAAATACAAAGGGCTGGATTGGATGAAGAAAAACTAGAGAGGATTGGAACTGTTTTTACAAATGAAGTGGTGACAATAGATTAGATAGCTACTCAGCTCATGAATTTATTTGTCGAACATAGCCTATGCAATTAGGCAGCCATCGTGCAGAAAATTCTTCTTTATCATGTGGTTTTTCTCCCTCAATATGTAGCTGTTTGGTGGCTCATTACCTTTTAGCTCATGTTTCTATAAAGGGCAGATCCTCTTTCTTTATCTCCTACCACATTTGTGAGAAAGCAATGTACGCTTTTGGGAATTACTGCTTCTGATATCAGCTGAAAGAAAATATTGTAAGAGTGTGTTTACAGCTCCTAAAAAGAGTCATGCCCCAGCAGACCAAATCCACTCTAGCATTCTCTACCCATATTGTTCTCCTGATCTCACATAGGAAGCCCACCATCAGGAGACAAGATCTGTTTTACACAAATAATATTTTACAGTCTCATCCAAGAGGACAAAATAAAGAAGACTCCCTCTGATGATGTTCTGAGAAAAGGGCTTCATCACACAGCTTTGCAAAAGAACACAGCTCAATTTCTGCTGATTACTGGTGTATCCATGCCAACAATAGAGAGTAGCAGCAGGAATGGAAAGACCATGGGTGCAGCAGTCTTGAAGGAAGTAAGGTGTTCAAGAAATAGTCTGAAGCCAATATATCAGTGGTTCTCAACCGGGGGTCCCCAGATGTTTTTGGCCTTCAACTCCCAGAAATCCTAACAGCTGGTAAACTGGCTGGGATTTCTGGGAGTTGTAGGCCAAAAACATCTGGGGACCCCAGGTTCAGAACCACTGTAATATATGATTTTATCTGCCATCCCTTCCCTATTTCAACTCAGGGTAAACTGAAACAGCTACATTGTCCAGAAACATCTTCAAACTGCACATTCATAGCACTATGAATGTACTTTAGCTTCAATGTGTTGTCAAAGGCTTTCATAGCCAAAATCACTGGGTTGTTGTTGTTTTTTAACTGTATGTAAGGTTTTTTTACTGTATGGCCATGTTCCGGAAGCATTCTCTCCTGACATTTCATTTGCATCTATGGCAGGCTTCCTCGGAGGTTGTGAGGTCACAACCTCTGAGGATGCCTGCCATAGATGTAGGCGAAACATCAGGAGAGAATGCTTCTGGAACATGGCCATACAGACTGAAAGTCTTACTTTAGCTTCAACTATGGACTCCTGGGATTTGTAGTTTAGACACTTAAGAAGTGTTTCTCAACCTGTGGGATCCCAGATGCTTTGACCTACAACTCCCAGAAATCCCAGCCAGTTTACCAGCTGTTAGGATTTCTGGGAGTTGAAGGCCAAAACATCTGGGGACACACAGGTTGAGAACCACTGCACTAGAGCATCATAGAAAAGAGTTTTAAATCACCCTCCCTGAACTGCAAAACCCTGGAATCCAAAGGAGGGTACTATAATTATGTAGGTCCAGAATTCCAGATTATGACTTGTGGTCAGTTGCAGTTGCTATCTATTCATCCTCTCTGTGCTGTGATCATGAACATATCAACGCAAGAAAGCATTCTACAACACTCTATACCAAAATGGTGAAACTACATATCAGTGATACACAACCTGTGAGCTTCCAGGTGTTTGGGACACCAGTCTTAGAAACACTAACCAGCTTATTCAATGGTCAGGAATTCTGGAAGCTGAAGTCAAAAAAATCTGGAGTGTTACAGGTCCTGCTATATACCATTGGTCAAGTTACTTGTGCCCCATTAAAATTCTAACTATTGGATTCGGCTACTCTAATCTAATCTCTTAGATTACTTTTAGAAAGAAACATAAACAGATTTTGAACATTTTTGTTTCTCAATACTAACTGATATTTCAGTTTTAACAAATGCATTCTTAACACTGCATTGAAAAAACAGAGCAGTTTTTTTGGAGGGTGGGGAGGGGGACACACACTCTAACTGAAGTCATCATCACAGAGTTTCCAAGCAAGTGAAGCACATCCTTTTAGACTCGCTTCTAAGTATTCCCTATGTCTATGCAAGTACAGGCTTCTTAAAGATTCAGCCGTTAGCCCCTTTGAATTACTTAAGTCTACGCTGTTTGAGATCAGTTGCAACAGCTGCTTAATTTACTAGTTGTCTCTCTTAACTCTTTCTCAGCTCTGCTTTTCATTATGGCAACAAAGCTCAGTGTAGAGCAAATCAAAGAATGCCAAGTATTTCAATCACCTATGAAGCCATGTATGCCTTTATAAGCTACAGGTATGAAAGCAGTTTTTCCATTCTGTTTGGACACTGAGCACAATAATAGGAGGACAAGAGGCAGCTGTTCTTTAGACCACATGAGGTAATTTGCAGACACATTTTAATTGCCTTTTAGGGAGCATGAAGGAGTTCCAAATAGTCTAATGAGCTTCCAGAAACACCTGTGAAATGCTTTTAAAAAGCAACGTAAAACCAAAATGAAGAATGAAATACACAAGAAAGCCAGCTTGCATTTACTCAACAAGAGAATGAGGAAGCAAACTATTCAAATCATTTGTTTTCAGTCATTCCCACATTTCAATAATAAAAAATACACAATTTGCATTATTTTGTTCTTCCAATCTAATAGCTAAATGAGGGAAAACAATAATTTGATACACTTTCAAACTATTGACCATGAGACAAAAAATAGAAAAACTAAAAGCTTAGCTTAACCTAATGATATATATACCCTTGCCAATAAGTTTCTGGGTGACTAGGAAATGGAAAAGATTGATCTTTTGGGCAGTAAGCCTACAACTTTTAAATGGAAACAGCTCCATTGATTCCAGTGAAACTCCCCAAGCAGAAATACTTAACACAACAGCTTTGGAGATTCTACATTTGCTAGTGTAATTATTGGGAATGTTTTTCCTTTTATCTTGAAACATTCCCCGAGACAATGGCATGAATGTTTATGCAGTATTATGAAACTATTCTGAGATTATGTTTTTTATGTGTACACCCCAATTCCACAAGGACTAAGAACTGAGACAGTAAACCCCAGTTTGATTCATCCTCCCACAGTAATGGATAAAGTAGAGAAAATTATCAGGAGCTTAAAACTCAAACAGGCTCAAATGAAAGGACAATACTCTGCCAAATGAACCAATCAGGTAAGCTACCATTAGGTAATTTCCAGTGTATAGTACCAGTGTTTTATGCCTTATGGAAGAATTCTGGGAAATGGGGAGATTTCACAGTGATCACCACAACATTCCAATCCAATAAGCCTTTAGTGACATATATTTAGCAAAACAAATAATCTATAACTTGTAATAGTAAGCTAGATCTTAGTTCCTGGTAGAGTGGGCAGTGCAGAAGAATATGCAGGATGGAATCAAGCTGTCCTGTGCTACAGGGGCAAGGCCTCTTTTTGCTCGGTAGACCACTGAGTCTTCCTCTGTGGAGTGGAGACGGCATAAAATTAAGTCTAACCAGCATGTAGGCTCTCCTGTATGAGGGATTAGTGAACACTGCAATATGAAAGGCTTGGTTTCCCTGTATAAATGGAATTGCCATGTTCATAGGTGAACAGGATTTATTGGCCAAGCTCTGCAGTGGGTTATAATGGCTTTCTAGCAGCCTCTTTTTAATGAGGGTAAAAATCCCAGTGAAAGTTAGCATATTCAGGAAATTGCTATCATAGCCCAATTTCCCCGATCTTTGCCAGGACTGTTGTGCACCAATTTGAGTGATGGAGTTCGCTCAAGGTGAGTTGAGTCAAAAAGTTGCTGGGGCTTTGATAGTGAATATATAACCAAAATTTAATGATGTTTGGCCAGATAGTGGCCTCTATAGAGTATTGGCCATTTTCTACACATAGAACTGCATACGGGACACAGTTTGGAATGCCAAATAATGTGTGGAGGAATTTCAAGTGGAAAGATCTGATGACACTATTATTATAGGTTAACTAAATGGGAGCTCCAAAGGGTAGTTGTGCTATTGCCTTTGCTTGAAAACTTTGCAGAGCTGGGGGAATATATTGGTTGCCCCTGGAGTGGAAAAACCTCCTGGTAGCACTGTCACTTCATTGGGCTGAGGCCAGTGTATATTTTAAGTTAGTGGACCATGACAGGTTGTTACTGAACCAAAGTCCTAGGTATTTGAACACTGTTAAGTATCATGCTTCTGTCAGTATAGATACAATGAGCCCTGGGTATTCACAGATTCTGTTACTATAGATTTTGCATCCATTGATTCAGTAATCCATGGCTTGTATGTGTGTGTGTCAAAAAGCAAACCTTAATTTTGTCACTATATATACTGGGACCTGAGCTTTCAATGATTTTGATATCTATGGTGGAAGCAGATGCCAAGGACACATGGTACTCAGAGGCTGAAAAGCACTTTAGTTAAGAGCTTTTGTTTCCAGGTGGTTTTGAAGAACTCATTTTAAGAAATCTCAACAGTTAAAGTATTCAGAAGGGTTGAAAATAATGCTTGCTTAAAATGTTTCCCCCATTGACATGCTTGTTAAATGAGTTCTTGAAAGAGTTGATGTATTTGTTTTGTCCCAGAAGGATGGCTACTAAATTCTTTCACAGAATCTGATATCGTTGAAATTTAGAACACACACAGAGGCACGCATATGGGTGCATGTGAAAACACACACATACTGAAAATACGGCAGAAGATTATCATTTTGACAGGCAAAAGTATATATTTTGACACTTTGCATTTCATCATTTGAACTTGCGAGATTGATTTGTGGCATGCAATAATGTTGTTGGAGCCCCTTTTGGAAACATTATAGCTTTGAAATGAAGAGGATATCAAATATTTCCTATACTGAAAAAAGGAAGAGGAAAAATTGTTGTCTAAGTGACATGAATGAAATGACAGCTCATCTCTTGAATAGTATGCTGTATGGTGAAGTGCTATATCATTATTTCCCTTAGCAATAGAGGGAAAAAATCCATTAAAATCATCCTTAACGGTCTCATATGCTGTTGTAGTGTACAGCTAAAGAGGATGGCAAGGATAACACTAAGGAAAGCAAGGTGCTATGTACACTATGGTTTGGCTTCAAAGATACTTTAGCAGCATGGGAAAAATGCACAGGCCCTGATCTCTGCACTCTGGTTTCTTTTATTTATTTCTATAAAAATCTAGGCATGGTTGGCAAGTTAGCTGGCCATTTCATTTGTCAAAGTTCCAAATGGTAAAGTGCCAGTTTCTTGATGAGACAAATCTTTGAGAGGTAACACACATTAAATATGGTGTTTGGTCTCTCACTTGCTCTCTCTCTGTGTTCTCTTTACAACATTGAAGGCGGAAGCAGCAGAAAGCTGTAACACAGGACCAGAGTGCCATTATAACAGTCAGCATGCCAGAGACTTGGCAGCACAGTGTCAATAACTGCAAAATAATGTGACACAGTAGTCAAAAAGACTCAGGATGACAAAACAGCATGTGGTAATGTGAGAATTTAATTCAGGGCATTAAGTTGTAACTACTGAATGCTCAAAGCAATTAAAACAACAGTAGAACAAAAATTCATAGGGAGAACATGAGTAATTCCTCAGGAGGACATGGATGCAGAAGGCGGGCCACTACACCTGCATTAGTCATGCTTGGATAAGTCCCTTCAGACCTATTGACAATGACAATGGCAATAGTGGCTATTATAATTTGGCATTTGATGACAGAGTGGCAAAGGCTTAAAATCAACAAAGCTTATTGGAGAATATGTAATATTTGCTATTAGTTTTCTCAGAACAATCCATATTTCTATTTTTTTATTTGAGATTGTACTGACTTCAGCAGTCCCCCAAGCTCACTGGTTTCTGTGTCATTCCTATCAACATTTTGAAAAGAAGAGAGCACTACTGATAATAAGATCATTTTAAAAATTCTGTTAGGATTTTTCCTTAAACTCTGGAGGTATGGCTAGACCATAATGGAGTCACAGCATTCTGGATCTTCCATCATTCTATAGCAGTGCTATGCTGATATAAAAGGAGATGCTTTTGAACAAAAACAAGCTCAATGGAGAAGGAATGTGTAGTGTAATTCCTATGATAGGATATACCATTCAGCTTAATAACATAGTGACTGAGAAGTATCCTGTCTTCATTGTACAATGTCTTCTCCAATAGACTGCTGTTTCCTGTGCTTCATTGGAACACATCTTGAGATAATCTGCTCAAGATCAGAGAACACAACAATATAGTAAGGCTGAAGATTAATGAAAGAAGAAACCCAGAATTGTTGGGCACTGGCATTGTGTGTTTAAAACTGCTACAGAATAAAAGATTAAGCTCAGAATACGCAGGAAAGGGGGAAAAATATCTGAAAATTGCATAACAAAATTGGAATAGTAATAGTATCCAGATCCTTCATAACACTGGACACCATGATTGGTCAAGGCTGCCAAATGATGTACCTAGGCATATGCATTCATCTATCAACTATGAATATTCTAATTTTAAATCATCTCTATATATAAAAGTCAAAATATGTATGTATATTTGTACCATTCTGAATGCATTCTGGATGCTACGTGGCTTGATGGATCTGTAACAAACTTGGCACACATACTCTTCATTACCCAACTTAATAAAATTGCTGAGTTTGGCGGATGATAGAGAATGATGGGAAGTGGAGTCCACACACATCTGAACAGCCGTGTTAATGCCACCAACAATTAATTTCAACCAAACTTGGTACACATGATTGAACATAAAATAGCACGGGTTTAGGGAACAGTAATAGAGGCAGATGGAAGTTTATTTATTTATTTATCATTTACTTTATTTGTATACTACTCTTCTCAGCCCTTAGGTGACTCAGAGCGGTTTACAACGGTTTAGATATACACAATACAAAATCATTAGGCATTTAAAAGCAATAGCATCACAAGTCATTAAACATCAGCATCAATTCATCAATACGTCAATATAACAAATCCGTCAGGTCTCATCAATGAAATCAGAATCCAAACTCGTTATCCATTATTCCGTGTTCCGATAATCAGTCAATCAATCACACTGCTTGTAGTCTATCCTCATCTGGAGAGCCATGTCAATTCCACCAACAATAGATCTGGACAAAACTAGTACACATACTCTTTATGATCCAACATGAAATCATGGTGGGGTTTGGAGAGAGGTCTGATAGAGGATGATGGGAGTTGGAGTCCAGCCCCATCTGGAGATCTGCATCATTGCCAGTTCAAACCCAGGTGTGGGCTGATGAGAGTTGCATCGACCCAGATCTGCGGATGATGAAAGTTCCACCTGACTACACCTGATGGAAGTTAGTACCTGACCGGACCTTGGGCTAATGGGAATGTCAACCCATACAAATTTATAAAAGGCGCCATTATACAAGTGTCCTTTTTCTAATGGGACAATTCATGTAATCATAAAGCTAACAATGGATATTTCTAATAAATAGCATTAGAAACTGCAATCCCAGGTAACACCAGATACATAAGCTAGTATGAATTTTTTTAAAAAACCAAGTAAAAAACATTGCACTTGCCATTATGGGATTCCTCTCAAACTATCAATGTATCTGCCTAGAAATGGCATTTCCTAACTGCAAACATACAGGATACTCTGGTTACATAGATTTCTTATGTGAATGTAAGACCCACTGTATGAGGCAATTCAATTCTGTTTTTATTCTTCTTCCATGCCATACATATATGATCCATATCATACCTCCGAGGAATGGCTTGATGAGAAGGGTAAAAAGGGGTTTGTAGTTCAGAGAAAACCAGAAATATATCATTGTGTAAATGAAATGTAATTTGCTCTTATCTAGATTCAACCAGTATGTTCAGATGTTGGCACTAATAAATTCCTGAATATTTTTTTGAGAAACAATGTGATATTAGAGCCCCTGGTGGTGCAATGGGTTAAACCCTTGTGCCGGCAGGGCTACTAACCAACAAGTCAGCAGTTCGAATCCGGGGAGAGCGGGTTGAGCTCCCTCTGTCAGCTCTAGCTCCCCATGTGGGGACATGATAGAAGCCTCTCACAAGAATGGTAAAACATCAAAACATCCAGGCGTCCCCTGGGCAACATCCTTGCAGACAGTCAATTCTCTCACACCAGAAGCAACTTGCAGTTTCTCAAGTCACTTCTGACATGAAAAAAAAGCTGTGATGTTAATGGAATGACCTTGATCTGACTATCAGTACTCTCCATGAAACAGATAAATATATAAATTCTTCCTAGGTAATGTTCAAGATTTCTCAGTTTCACTTGGAAATGCAGTATCATTCAGTTTTTAGAAAATATTTCTGCCTCACAATTTGAAATAGAAGATTATTTATACCAAAATCATAGTTTATTGCACTTTGATGGTTTCCCAAGGCCATATTTTAAATATTTTTCCTAGTACTTGATAACCAGTAAGACCACATTAAATGGCATTAATAAATAAACTGTTATAGACGACCTTGTGCATCTTTGAGGAATGGTACTTGACATCTATTTAACAGTGGAATTCATGTAATGGGAGTCAAGTAGCATTCTTCAAAGCCAGAACAAAAGCTTCCTGAAACATATCTTTGACCTATATTCTCAATAAGGTTTTTGTTTTTATCTTGAATAGATTCACAGAAAATAGTAAGGAAGGAGAGGACCTTAGCTGATTTAATAAAAGCTCTAAAGATCTTGTCACATGGTATGTGATTGTGTTATGAAGTCTTAGCAACTTTTGAATATGCTGCATTCTTTGATATAGTATATGCATAAGCTAACCCCCCCCCCCCCCCCGGGTCCATTATACGTGCACCATTTGTTTCATTATTATACTATATCCTTTGGGCACTAGAATCCCAATGCCATTACCCTCCGTTGACGTGGTTACCCATTAAAATATAACTCTAGTGTTTCTCAGAAGCATGAGAGCATTTGAATACTACCAGGGATTTTTCCTCCTTTGATCTGCATTTTACCAGAAAATCCTCTTTGTGTACCATGACTTTTAATTCTTTGAAATATCCAATGAATGCCTGTGCCTCTATAAACAGATTTAACAGCTTTGGATTTAACATTGGACAGCAACTCCAAATAGATTTGAAGGATGAAAATTCAGAGCTTATCTTCAGACATAAAGCCACTTCTTAATTTTATTGAGTGAGACTATCAAGGTAGTATTGCTGGATATTTTTACTACGGGTGTGCCAAGCACACTTCATTAAGCTAGGTGTCACAGAGCAAAAATGACACACTCCCCACTTCCAGTAGAATAAATATCTCTTTGTAAATATCTCTTTGTAGCTCTGGTTATTGGCTAGTCTACAAATGAAATATATAAATAATAGAGACAGAGAAACAAATAGAGAGATATGCACATGTGTGTATGAGAGAGAGGGGGGGATGATAAACGGGCACACAAATATTAATGAATAATTGCATGCTTAGGATATGTGCTTCAGGGGCTATGTGTCTTCTCGGGCTTAGAACAGACTCATTCTTAAATTTAATTTGGGCCCAACTGGCATAGGCTGTTCATCTCAGCCCAGACTTTCACTTCCCATTAGACCTATCCCCATATATGTGCACATTCAATTAAAAAGAGAGAAAAGGAAAAACAGAAACATCATTACCTTGGATTGTAAAGTGTGTGAACTTCCAAAAGGCATCTGTTTGGCTACTGAGGAAAAATAAAAATCATCACATTCACCATGATCAATATTTTATCATTGCTTCAAATTAGAATGCTGTGCCAGACTACATCTTGAGTGTAACTCTCCTTCTGTTCTTAGAAAAGATTCATCCAAATGAAAGCGTTAACAACATGCTGCTCACTCAATGTAGTAAGAACTTCTTCATGGAAAAAAAACTGCTCATGGCCAGCTTCTCACTATCTGAATCGGCTGACACAAAGCAGTGTCATTCATGGTGCCAAAATCATACTTTGTACAAGTATAGGGGCAAACTGCATAGTGCCACAGTAATGTTGATGGTAGGAACCACTGTAGCTAAATGACTTGCAATGAAAGACAAGTGACAATCAAATGCCATTTTAATGGTGTTCTTGGCATAGTTTTGCTCCATTTATATTTCTTTCATCCACTAAGAAAAATGTGATATGCTCTGATCATTACAAACAGATGCATGACATTTTGATCATTGTGCAGAAATTGGGTGCGACAGTCTAAGAATATTTTTTTGTAATCCTAGTTCCTGACCAGATATTGATGCAGGAATGAGATGAACCAAGGCTAAGTCTTTATTCATTAGTATACATTATATCATATCAGAGGCTGGTGGGTCTTATGTGTATAGAATGAGTTACCCACAAACAGTCCCATATCCATCATTGATTACCTAATTACACAGTCTATCAGTAAATCAGCGCAACATCTGTGACCCACTATGTCACTGTAACACCCTCCTCCTCCAATCCCTTAGGAGTCTCACTGAGGCGATTCCGCTGACATAATATATTCATTATCCATTAGATCTGGCACATGCTCTGCAGTGCTCAATTACGATACAATCGAGCGGAGGGCCCAGTGTCAGCTGATGTAATGACTTTCTGATTATCTGTCTTTAAATGATGAATGAAATGAAAATGTACTGCTCAAACCAAATATAATGGCATTTAAAAAGACACCAAATGGCAAGTCTGCATGTGCCCAGTATGGTGTAATCGGGATCGTAGGAATGCTGTGCCTATCGTTTAAACATTTGCTTCTTAGCAACTAGAGACTCATCAAAGTTGAAAGCTTTCATTTGTCATCTCTGGCTCCTAGTATTGAAAGTATTGTTTAAGCTAGAGAAATTAGAGTAAAGGATTCCTCAGGTATGGGTTTAAGGGTTTAAGGGTATGGGTTTCCTTTAAAACACTTGTTAATTGCTTGCAGGAAATGGTTTGCAACATTTCCTGATATTTGAAGTTCTTTCTTTCCTTTTATAATGTTATAATGTTATACCCTTCCTTTTAAAAAAAATGGAATACAGACAAATTTCTGTTTTAAACATTGATAATTTTATGATTTTATAATACACTGTGTGACTCCTGTTGTATAGAATTACCATATATATTGTATAAAATTACCCTAGTTTGCTTAGTTTATTTCAGGAATTCCAAAGATGGAGGGTCAACCAAAAAGCTGCAAATATAATTTTTCTCACTGTTTCAGTCCACGCATTTATGCATTTTTGTTGAGCCATTTACTAGATGTTTTTCCCAAACATCTGATTTGCTTTTTGACACAATTGCCTAAATAACTTAGGTGGTAGAAAATGTAGTTGTTTGTATCATAGAATCCTTTTGCCATGCATGAAAACACAATCTAAGCACTCCTGACAGATGGCTAACAAGTTTCTATTTAAAATCCTCCAAAGAAGGAGACACACCATTCTACCTTTAATCTCATTTATGTTCATCTCTACTAAAAGCCAAAGAAGAAGCATGGAAACAGCAACACACAGAATTCCCAGGTATTTTTATGAAGCTTGAGGGACTCTTGCTCCCCTACAATTGTTGTTTTAATTGTTTTTGATAGCTCCCTTATTTCCTGATAGGGTACTTTGCTTGAGTTGACATAGTAGGAACTCCCAAGGGTTAAACTAACCCCAGTAATGTAATACCCTTAATTTAACCTATTTAGCAGACAGAATCATCCCAAGGCGGATCAATTCAAATTGATGTCTTTCAGGATCAATTATGCAACACAGAGATTGGCATAAGCAAAATGGCAATCAGGGACTTGACAAGTGAACTCGGGAACATTCAGAAGCAAGTTCGACCAACTACACACTGGAGGAAGATCAGAAAATTGTGTTTTCCAGAGTTATGTTTTGTATTTGTTTTGTTTTTTGGGGACTCTTGAAACAGCTCCAAGGTTTTTATTGACATTTTACATATTAAATGCATGAAGCTCAGAGCGTTATGAGCATTGGGAGCTGAAGTTTCTAGGGACTTTGGTAGCACAGACCACATTTGTCTATGGATAACTGCATTGTCTGAGAGTTCTAATGGGCTCCAGAGATGAAGCAGCATTTTCAACAGGATATTTCAAAACTGATAATATCGCTTTAAACAGAGTATTACAGAATGAGACACTGACTACCGTGCCAGGATCATAAATAGCCAGGAGGCTGAAACACATTTTGTTGTTCAAAGCAGGTGTTTTATCATACAGTGTTTTCTGTTCCTGTTTATCACTAATTGTTATTCTATTAATGATAATTGGAAGTCCCATAAAGCTTCCTCTTGTAATTCTCACTAAGGCCAACTTTACATTTTCTCTTCCTACTTGAAACACTTTTCCTACAGTGAAACACATATCACAAATAGCATTCGGGGGATTTTGATTGTTAGATAATTTGTCCGAGGGATCTAATTCATTCATTATTTCAAACACATTCAAACCAACACATTTTGATTTCATATAAACCAGCAAGCACATCCATCAAGGAACACTTTATCAATAATAAACAATGATGCAATAATTAAATCTACAGATTTTGAGAAATGGGATAAATGAAATCTCAGTCTCATTTATAAGGAATTCTTGTACAGACATATCATCTCTTGCATGCAGCGGGGGGGGGGGGGGGGGGGGAGTGTTGAAACAAATTTTACTTTTCAGTGAATCATGAAGAATGGGTCCATAATACAAAATAACTTAACTTCTATGACTCATTCTATATTTTTATATATACTTAATTAAATCAAATTTCTATTTTAGGTACAAAGTTTCAAATCTTTAAAAAACTGAAAATGACTCTTAATTGGTAATTTAGTGATTACAAAAGGATACCACAATGCCGGTTACAATACAACATTTTATTATGGTCACTGAGCAGCACAAAGCGGGGCACAGGTGCCCTGGGAAGGAGAAACACAGCTCCCCAGTGAAGCAGTTATTAAAAACAGATAAGAAAACAGTTTAAAATCACAGTTTAAAAACACAGGTTAATGTAACAAGTATGGAGCCAAGGGAGGGGTGACTAAAGGGGACGAGAGAGGCACATTACAAATTTAGTAGCATTTCAGCTGTAACAGGTTGCTCTAACTACATTCCCAACAGGATGTTGCCTTGCCGGATGCCCCCCCCCCCCGAAATTCTCATGATGGTCCACAAGAAGGCCTTACTGGTACATTATTTAAACTGTTATGTTTATTAATATCATTATCTGATCACCATTCTCAATATATCCCATATGTATGGGGATATTGGGGTAACAATACAAAAGGTTTGCTAGGGCAGATCCTCTTTCATTCAGACTCAGCCCCTCCCCCCCCCCAAAAAAAAAAATCAAAATCCTGGCTACGGGCCTGGTGCTAGAGTATGAAAGCAGCAGGGTGGAATAATACTTTTCATTGCGCCTTGGATATTTTAGAAGCCATGGTGTAATGAGATTAGTTCTAAGGTCTCTGTAGAACATGCATTGAAGAAGCACGTGCTCAGTTGTTTCTACGTGTCCGGACTCACAGGGGCATAGTCTCTCCTTGAAGGGGTTTTTCCGTTGCCTCCCCTCCAATACAGCAAATGAGAGGGCATGACATCTTGCCAGGGCAAAAGCTCTTCAGTGTTAGGGCACCTCCAGGTCTGTTAAGTATGACATGGGGGCAGTGAAGTATCTATTGGCTTCCCTAAAAATAAAGGCTGAGGAACAGACTAGTTCCGATTGGCACTCTATGTCCAGGATCCGTTGCTTAATGGCTGTCCATATTTTCGCCTCTACTTTCATGAAGCCTATCTCCAATTGCAGGGTACCGTTAGAGACATATCTGGGAGCCTGTAGAGCTGATCTTAAGAATTTTGATTGAACACAGTCTAGAGGGGCATCAATGCCTGTTGGAAACACTTGAAAACTGTCAATACACATTGATAAAAATCAGGATTTATCAATAAACTTCAGTAGACACTTAACTCTTTCTTGCCTCATTGTGCTTCTTAGGTATGCTTTCAAGCACTGAAGAGTTGAAAACAACCTTTCATTTTAGCTGCTGATACTAGCATTGTTATAGAAATCTGAAGAAGTTTTTTCATATTTGGAAAAAACATCACAGACAATATATGCTTCCAGTGCATTTAATGGTTTTTTGGCAGATGTAATCTTTTTTTCATTTTCTACACCACCAGTCAGACTGTTGTGTCAGTGTGTCAGTATCTTGAAGGCATTCATTCTAAAGTTCTGTGCACTTGCTCATGTTGGATTTTAATTGGCCATAATTGAGAGGAACACTTGCAGCTCCTAAACTACTTCCCTGTGCTTTATAAACCTTTATTGAAGCTGACTGCAAAGAAAGTCCATAAATGGGATGTACACATTTAGCCCATAATATTCCATTGGTGTTGGTGAAGTTGCCTGGATGTTCTTTTTCAAGTCTGCCTTGGACAGATGTGAGGAATCCTAACTTCTCCACCCATAGACTCTACCACTGATCTTTCTGTGTCAAAGATCTCCTGAAATTCTTTCACAGATTCTGTGCACATCTCCTTGGCTTTTTCTAAGACACTGCCAACATGTTTTCAGACTACAGAAAATGTCGATATCTACTCTTTGTAATATTTTGGTAACCTGAAGGGATGATGACAGAAGCTATCTTAGGATGTGTATGGTTACACTAGTTTGTAGTGTATGGTTACTACAAATTCAGCATTCAGAACCGCTAAAAAATGGTGTCCAGCTTGGGAAGATGCTGCACTGATGTACAGAGGACTCTCTATTACTTCGTCAAGTGTTCTCACTACCACGCTGTACAGCTCAACAAAATGTAAACCTGCATCACCTCACTCAACCCAGTGGTTTTCACAAAGCAGCAACAAGTTGTTTGCTCTTGAGTCAGAGAAACATTTTTTTATATTTTTCTTCAACAGTTCCAGTCTGATGGATGATGCTCTGAAGAAATTGCACAAAGCACTTGGATTAAATGAAACAATGGTAGGCACTAGGCTTGGTTGATCCAGTTTGTTAATTTCTTATCTCGTTATTAATTCGTTAAATAAATACCTTTAGAAGCGGTATCGACACAATTTGGGAAGCCGGAAGTGATCTTGCCATTTCAAAGCCGCGTCTGCCATCTTCCTTACGACTTCCGCCAGTGAATCGTAAATGCTGGGGGCATGGCCTTCAGGAACAGCTGTTCTTACCGAGGAGCGCTGTGCTTGGCCACGCCCACCTCTCCCTTCTGCACGATGGACAGCTTGCCAGGAAGGGAAGGAAAGGTGAGAGATTTTAGAAGTGTTAGTTTTAAAATCCCTCACCTTTCCTTCTCTTCCCTGGCAAGCTGTCCGTCATGCAGAAGGGAGAGGTGGGCGTAGCCAAGCACAGCGCTCCTTGGAGGTCACTGGGGGCGAGGCCTCCGAGGAGGATTGTGCTTGGCCACGCCCATCTCTCCCTTCTGCATGACTGACAGCTTGCCAGGGAAGAGAAGAAAAGGTGAGTGATTTTTAAAGTGTTAGTTTTTAAATCCCTCACTGGGGGCGAGGCCTCCGAGGAGGGCTGTGCTTGGCCATGCCCACCTCTCCCTTCTGCATGACTGACAGCTTGCCAGGGAAGAGAAGGAAAGGTGAGCAGCCTCCGAGGAGGGCTGTGCTTGGCCACACCCACCTCTCCCTTCTGCATGGAAGCTCGCCACAAGGGAAGGAAGGGAAACTGCGAGATTTTAATGGTTCTGGAGGGAGGGAAGGGCACCTTCCATTAATGAAACAAAGGAAGCAATTCGTATTTCCTGGTATTTCCGATCTTTTTTTTAAAGAAAATTTTGGAAATAATTTCAAAATCAAACCACTATATACGAAACGAGTTTAGAACCATTTTTTTCTTGATCAACCAAGCCTAGTAGGCACCACAGTTTCCTCAGTTTTAGTCTGCAATCCAGGTGTGCATGTTCTGGGTTCTTCATCAGTACCAGATGATGCAATGGTTCTCAACCTTTCTTGGTGTTCATATTTGACTCTCTTTTGCCATGAACTAAATAATGTTCAGTTGCTTTGATACACATGTAGGCATCTTCTGGAGGCAGGTGAATGAAAGGAAATACTAATAGCAACTACCATGTCTTTAAGTTTTGAACAATTCAAGCTAGTGGACAATTGCACAGTAAGACAACTGTTTTTGGAATGACCCACAGCTGCTTTCATGCCTTCCTTTTATACTTCAGTGGGAGGAGCAAAAAGGCAGACATAACTCTAAATGGGGGAAGAGTAAGAGAGCAGAGACATGACAACTTTCAGGTGTTTTTTAGGTAATTACATGGAGTAAAAACAAATGAAACTACATAATACAATCTATAATTCTGTTCAAATTTCATGAAAAAATGTTGATTAGAATCAGAGATACAGCATATATACATATAATTTCAATTTAAATTGGTATATCTAAAAATCAGGATCTATGACATTCTTGGCCAAGCCAAGCACAAAAATCAGGCCAAGCACAAAATCAGGATCTATGACATCATTATTACATTCTTAGAAACTACACAAAAATATCTTTAATCTGGTAACTTGTTGTTCAGAAAAAACTTGATAGTTTAAGAAAAATTAAAGTATAAACTTTTTAAGTGGGTACAAATTATATACATGAAAACTTGATAAATTGTATTTAAACATAAGTTTTTCTTCTGGAATTTAACCTGGGGAGTCCAATTCTGATGTCAGTTTCAGTAGATTATGTCATCTTCATGTCAAAAATGTTAAAATTCATGAATAAATCAGTTTTTTTAAAAAAAATTGGGAGGAGGGGGTGGATGTAAGCCTTGAACTATTATTACCTTGATGTAAGCTTGATGTATTATGTTACATTGAAATGTATACTATATATGTCAAAATGTTAGACCTGGTTGATGACCAGAACCAAACAGATAATCCTGGGAGTCAAAGCAGCTCACAACTCAAAGAACGTCCCTCCCCCAATATATTAAAAGAGTAATAAAATATGAATTAGAACATAATTAAAAATAGTCAAACTAAATAAATTGGTCATATAGCAAAACAATTAAATATAAAATATTTTAACTATGGCTAGATAATGTCACTCTAGGACATATAATATTTTATACATGTTGCCCCACTCAGCCCTCACACATGAGGAGAAATAAAGGGATGCAAACCAGTCCCACTGCCATATTTGAATATGCACATTTTAGTGCTACATATTCAATACCATAATGAATACTTTGTTGTTATTATTCTTTTATATTTCCTCTTTCTCCCAATAAATAGGACTCAAGGTAGCTATCAGCATATTAAAACGACATAAGTTAAAAATAAAAACAAAAACAGTAAAAATATAAATGTCAGAGCTAAAAAATTATACGTTAAAACCATAAACATTGGAAATACTAAAATGCATTAAAATTAGCTTTATTGAAATCTTGAAAACATTTATTTATCGTATCAGGAGCAAACCAATGTATTTGAGAAAACACAAAGTTTTAAAACTTGGCATTCTATTAAATGTCCTTTGACCAGTAGCTGGCCCCTTGAGTGCTTCTGGTGTCGCTGTAAGAAGGTCCTCCATTGTTCATGTGGCAGAGCTCAGGTTGCATTGTAGTAGGTGGTCTGTGGTTTGCTCTTCTCCACACTCACATGTCATGGACTCCACGTTGTAGCCCCATTTCTTAAGGTTGGCTCTGCATCTTGTGGTGTCAGAGCACAGTCTGTTTAGTGCCTTCCAAGTTGCCCAGTCTTCTGTGTGCTCAGGGGGGAGTCTCTCATTTGGCACCAGCCATGGATTGAGGTACTGGGTTTTAGCCTGCCACTTTTGGACTCTCACTTGCTGAGGTGTTGCTGTGAGTATCTCTGTAGATTTTAGAAAACTATTTCTTGATTTAAAGCATTGGCATGCTGGCTGATATCCAAACATGGAATAGGCTGGAGATGTCACTGCTCGGTCCTTTTATTATTGGCTGCTACTTCCTGGTGAATATCAAGTGGTGCAATACCAGCTAGACAGTGTAATTTCTCCAGTGGTGTAGAGCGCAGACACTCCGTGATAATGCGGCATGTCTCATTAAGAGCCACATCCACTGTTTAAGCATGGTTATATGTGTTCCACACTGGGCATGTGTAGCAAAGCAGAAGGACAGATGTCTTCACTGTATCTGGTTGTGATCCCCAGGTTGTGCCAGTCAGCTTTTATATGATATTGTTTCTAGTGCTCACTTTTTGCTTGATATTCAAGCAGTGCTTCTTGTAGGTAAGAGAATGTTCCAGGGTAACTCTCAGGTATTTGGGTACGCTGCAATGCTCCAGTGGGATTCCTTCCCAAGTAATCCTCAGAGCTCAAGATGCTTGTCTGTTCTTAACATGAAAAGCACATGTCTGTGTCTTGGATTAAAAATCAGCTGGTTTCCCCTGTAAGAGGCAGAAAGAGCACCTAAAGCTTTGCAGAAGAAGAGCATCATGCAGCATTGAAAATCCAATCTTTATTAGTATGCAAAAGTCTGGCGATACAAAAATATGTGCCCTGTTGCCAGAGTAAGAACAAAAATGAGGGCATCCTGGTTTCTCTTGAAATGGATTTTTAAAGTCTGATGAACACCATTGAGAAGGACTTCTTGCATGCAGATCATGAAAGACCCTCAATCCAGACTTAGCAAGCATCCATCGCTCTAAGCCAGTGTTTCTCAAACTCTGCTCCTCTAGATGTTTTGAATTTCAACTCTCGGAAATCCTAGCCATATTACCAGCTTTTATGAATTGTGGGAGCTGAAGTCCAAAACTTCTGGATTATACACTGTTCTGCATATTGGAATCTGTTCTCTTCTTGACCAGGACACAGGAGACTGATGTTTCCATCTCCCCTCCCATGCGTGATCTCTGGTATGAAGAGAAATTGTGACAGTAATGCTGTTTCTGAACTGTCAGATGGAGATTGTTCAAGGTGGTGGCTGGGAACATCAGTCTGATAAACCTCAGTCAACAGGGAAGCAGACATCAATCACTTGTTTTGCCTGCTTCCCAGTCTAAATTAAGGTATGCGTGTGGATAATGGAATACGTAGTTAGGGTAGCTATGTAACTATGCAATTAATCAAGAACTATAGCTATATTTTAAACAAATTTAGTGACAAAAATAGCCTTTTATTGATATTTAAGGATACAGTAGTCTAAAAAAGTTCTATTTCTGAATAGACAGCCTCTGAACTGGTCAAGGCCAAATTATCTTTCAAATTCTCATTTAGGAATTTGAACTCATTCTTCTGGTAGGTTCACACCCCTACTTCTAAGGTTATTGAATGCCTGACTTAATTAGAAGCTATCTTTTTTTATATATACTGGGTTCAAGGTGCTATTTATCTGATTCCCCTCTCATTTGTCCCTATTTTAACTTATCTCTTCTGATCCTACAAAAATTCTACTTAACCTGGATTTAGGATGTTAATTGGTTGTCTATTCAGGGATCTGGAGATTTGGGTATTTTTTTTTTGTTTTTTTAGGCAGAAACTTCTTTTTTTATGTAGTATAAAGAAATTCTAGAAAGAACTGAAAAAAGAGTTGTTGCTTTCCTTTTTCCATTTTCTAGTTAGTCGTGCATCATTTCACATTCAAATGTTGTATATTTTTGTAAGTGAAAATAATCAGAAATAAAACTTTTCAGCCATTATAGTCATTACCAACTAAATAATAAGAGTACTCAACTATTGTAAGGACAAAATATTTCTACATACTTTTTATCTGCTCCTCATGTTTCCCAAAATATTTAAGGATGTTATTTCACATGGACATGCATGCTTATTTTTTGAAGAAACGTATCTTTGTGCAAAATGGTTGATTTTGCACAAAAAATAGCAATTTTAGATTATTTTTTAAAAAAAATAAAATAAAAATCTGATGTGTTACTTGAAAGATTTTTTGTGCAGAAATTGCATTTCGCTCTGCTTACATTTCCCTGGGTATTCAAAATGACCAGAAATAGTACCACAGCAGAAAGAGTAGAGGGAGTCATTGCCTCTTTTAGGTTCTCCTGGGATGGACGAACCTCTTGACTTTTACCACTCTAGTTGAAGAAGGGAATGCTTTCTTTTTGGATAAGAGTTAATGTACAATGCTAAGACTGATCCGTAGATAAGTCAACCCATGTGTTTTGGGTTGATTTGTTGACTCAAAATTATAGACTGATACATGTGTATACAGGGTATTGTCTCAGACGAATATTTGATTAGGAAAAATAGTAGATGTATTTCTGTAAAGGGATTCTGTAGCACCTTTGAGATGATCTGATTATTAGGCCTGGGTAACAACGGAAAAATTTGTTTCTAAAATCGATTCGTTTTTGGGGGTTTTTTGCGTTTCAATATTTAAAAGAATTCCGAATTTTTTATAAAAAAAAAGTTCGATATTTACGAAATTTCGTAAATGGTAAAAAAATTACAAAACAATAACAAAACAATAACGAATCGATTCGTTAATGGCGGACGCGACCGTGCAATACGCTAAAAAACCTCCAAATGGGACAGGGGGAACTTCTGAAGCTTCCCTCTCCCTCTGTTGTTGACTGTTGGTGTGATATTATAATTTTTTTTCACTAATTAAACAAAAAAAACAACTATAAAACTTGCCCCAGACATGCGGAAATAATAACGAAACGACCTCAAACCAATAATGAAACGAATACATAACGAAATATGAAGCATTTACGAAACGAATTGAAAAATTCGTTTCGTTTTTAAGCTGCTCCAGAATGGTTTGTTATCGCTTCGTTAACAAAAAAATAACGAATTTTTAATGAATTATGAATTAACGAAACAAAACCGCCCAGCCCTACTGATTATGTTATTCTCAGATGTGCTACAATTTTTCTTTATAGAAAGCAGACGTAAGTCTATGATGTCTATGAAAGATTGCGGTTCCAACATCTTTCTCTCAGTTTCAAAGGTGTTCAAGATTTTCTTTGTATATGTCTGTCTGTATTTTATTCCATATACTAGATGAAGCCATTTCATGTAGTAGAAGAAATGAAGGGGGGAAAGTGTTGTTCCTCTTCTTCTTTTCTGCCCCAACAATAGTAGATGTATTTCTGTAAAGGGATTCTGTAGCACCTTTGAGATGATCTGATTATAGGATAAGATTTATTTGTGTATAAACTTGGAAGATAAAGTTTTACCAGTTGTTACACATTGCAGGAGAAGATTAAGGTGCACTAGTGTTTTATATGTCAGTGTGGTGGTGAAAGTGTTCTGTGGGTGCATCTTCCTTAACATTTTATCCCGAACATTTACCCTGAACCAGTTTCATGGTGGTTGCACAACACAGAGCTGATTCAGATTGATGTGGGGTAAAGCCTGTTAAAATGGCCTTGAACTATCTTGCCCTGTCATTCTAGTGTTTGCGATGTCCACTGGGCACAAAAATGACATGATTCTGGATGTTGTCATTGCCAAGATTTGTAAGCTACACAGCATTTCTTTAAGTGACAATAGGATCAATGTCTTAGGCTTTACCATTGGTGTTACTGTAATTTGGGTGTGGTGGCTAGTACTGAAACTATAGTATATAGGTTGTAGTAATACTGTGTTAGTTTGATGAAGATGAAGATTTTAATGAGGGATAAAGTGTTGCAGGATTGTAGAGAGAGAAATTTTATATATTGTATATAGTGTGTTGATACTGCTGCTTCAACTAAAGAGAAAAGCCTTCCTTTTGAAAAGAACAACTTTTTTGCATGTTCTTGTTTCCAGAGAAGACCACTACAACTGCTTGAAGATATCTGGCTCCTTAACTGGAGCTAATAGAGCCCCTTCTGCTCTAACAGGGAATTTTATGACAATCATTACAGGTGCTGAGTAGTCACTAGCACCATTTTCATGGTCACTGGACACCATGAATGCCAAAATGCCATGAACAAGGTAAGGGTCATGATCATGTGATGGTGAACCAGTTCTAGAGCCACTTGACTGTGTGATCACCATCAAGACAGTGGGCTGTCTAGGGGGCATTCAATGTGCCTGCCAGGTGATGCTGATCCCCATTCCAGCTTAGATCACTTTTTCTGACCAATGAAGATGGACCCTGGGTTTAAGTCTGAACTTTAAAATTGCTATTCAATGCATTGAATTCTGTCTTGGATAGTCCATTCATGGCTCAGATTAAAAGCTAGAGTAGATTTATTGCCCTACTGACATGGGAGCTGCTGGAATCCACTCAAGTTAGAAGTTTCTTTTTCTATACAAGAAAGAAGCAATATTCAAAACCCCTGACCTTTTCCTACTTGTGTTAACAGATTAGTTACAACTCCTTAGCTTTATATAGTGTTGCAGAAAGCAGATCGTGAATGTATTCAGTCTACCATTCCACACAGAAATGTATTGTAATAGGAAATGTAAAACATGGAACATAATGTTGATCCTAGGATGTTTTAGAGGTGAATAGAATGGACTCTTTGCTTAAACTAAGCATTTATTTTCATGAGACAGTGTAAAAGTATGAATGTAAGGCAGTCAAAGGATAAAATCTTTCCCATCTATAACTTATATTGCTGAACAAAATAGTTTCTTCTGTAATTATTGTGAAACAAGGCTATCTCTTGTGTTTGTCAGTCTAGATTCAACAAGGCTGGATTTCTTTTTCCTAGGATTTCTCAGAAGGCCCAGCAAACAGAATTTCTTGTGTACATTTACTTCTCCTGTCAAATAGACTCAGTTTAACAATGTGTTTTAGGGTTACTGAACCAGTATATGGCCTGAGATGACTTCTCAAAGCAGTGAAGAATGAAGATACATCATCTAGTGTTTCATGACAGGAGAAGAGCAAAACCAAAGTTAGGAAATTTTTGGAAATACTAAATCATATACTTAATTTGCTTGTTGAAATCAGAGGAATTTTGAGAACTTCAAATGCAGAATTCTATTCAGAAGCAAGTCCAACTAATAGCAGGTGGATCCTCTATATTCAGAACAATTAACATGCAAACCAGGATTGGGAAGTTACTGAAAATACATTATGTTTTAATGTTTCTCCCAGCTGGACAATTATAGATAAAAAGCCAGTTGGCTTCAATACTGTAGTTATTTATTCCTAATGTAGAGTTACAGATCTGCGACTGCTCTGTGTTCAGTAAGGCATGTAGTTTAGTGTAAAATTAAATTTTGCCGATGTAAGCCATCCTGAGTCCCCCTCCAGGAACTGAGAAAGACGGGGTAGAAATGCGGGAAATAAATAAATAAATAAGGATGTTTCTAACTCCCTTCTTCCAGTGATTAATCATATAATCATCAGAAGTTGGAACTGCATCATAATTTATTGGCACAGAATCTGGTAGATTAAAAGTCATCCTCCTTGCATCTCAATTAGAAAAATGAGCAGACCTCCTTGACCAATATGACTGCTGGTTCTTAAGGTAGCCTCAAGTGGGGAGGCCGGGATAAGGCCATGAGATGTTGCTTAGTTATACATACATAACTAAATAGCAACAATCATATATTTTTAGAATGATTAGACTTTGCAACTTTGGAGTCGCATCCCATTCCTTTTCAATAATAAATATCTTCATAATGTCATTTTATTTATTTTATCTAAATATAACAGTGCAAACTCTAATCTGAGACCTAGAAGTTTTAGGTATAAAGTATAAGAGTAATGTATTCAAATACAAACCTATGTTGTTCTTTAACACAAAGAAGATATGTAGAAAAAAAATGAGTTTTCTGCTGATTTCTTGGGAGGGGGGAGGTGTTATAATCATTTTAAAAGCAGAGTTCAACACTGCAGCAGAGAATTCCAAATGAATGCACCAGAAAATGAGTGCTAAAGAACACTATGCACTTATTATTATCTGTGTCACAAATCAAAATGTTAAAAGTCAGTATATTTTGATCTAATTACTGAGCAACATAACAAACAATATAGTTATGTTATTTTATAGCTCTGCAATATTTTGGATGAATGGCATACAAATCATCTGAACTATTGGTTTATGAAGTACCATAAAATTTTCGAATAGAAGTGCATTTCTGGAAATTGTACAATTTTAGCTAAACCATTTTTCTGGTCAGTTACCTAGCTATGAGAATACCTATAAGGAACATATATTTCTATCTTTAAATCATTTTTGGCTGCCCTTCATTCAACCCGTTTCAAGGACAGTGGACAATAAAAAACATATAAATCATATTCATAACTTTTTAGAACTTCTGGTAGCAGAAAAAGTCACAAAAATAATGCAGAGGCATTATTTTTTCTAAAAGCTACAATTTCTTTTATTATGATAGAATCTATGAGCTTGTAGAGCTGAAAGTAAATGTATCAGCTAAGAAGGAGCATTCTAAAACCAACACTTCACTAATGAAAATATCCTTGTCTTGGAGAAACTTCACAAAACCAGCATGGTTGTGGTTGTGGATTACAGCTCTGAACATCATGGTTTGAATCCCCACTTAGCCAATGGGAACAAACTGAGCGATCTTGGGCAATTCACTATTTCTTAGCCTCTGACAAAGGTAAAGCAAGCCCATTTAAACAAACCTAGGCAACAAACCCTATGATAGGTTTGTCTTATAGTCACCTAAATCAGAAATGGCTTAAAGGCAAACAACAACAAACACATTACAATTATCAAGAAGGAAAACTACTAAAGCATGGATTACCATAATCAAATTATCTTTGTTCAATAATTGTTGGAACTTCCTATTGCATGAGCAGTGGGGACAAACCTCCCCCTACTGAGAACCCACAGAAAAAGACAAATACAAGGGGTTGGGATAACCAAAGGCCATAACTTATTTATTGGTTACAATGACAAACAGAGCTGGCAGTCATACATGGGTCCTGGATCAAGGATCAGGCTGCCCGCTGCTGCAGATGCCACTTAACAACAATAGGGGTTCTCAAACAGTGAGCTGACCACTTCCAGTTTGGGACACTGGCACTGGCACACCCCTACACCACCAATATGCTGAGAAATAGAACAATGAATGCATACAATGATACAATTTCAGAGTGTGAAGGAGGGGACAGCTGAGAGGCAGCAGGCCTCCAGGACCAGAGCCTGCACCCACATGTCTCTGTGCTGGCAGATCAAGGTAGGGCCAGTATGCAGCTGACCAGGCAGCTGGACAGAGCACACTCGCGATTGGTTGCCCAGCCAAGCATGCAAAAATTAACAGGGTGCAGGGGCTCCTGGGAAAGAGAACCCCTGCAGTAGATGACAGGTGGGGTGTGCCAGCCGCCACAACATCCTTGCCCAGTAAATTGGGCAGGGAATTTGTGTAGACAGTGGTGGCAAACCTCCTGCTTCTGGAAACCCACAAGAAAAGACAAAAACAAAGGTGTTGGGATAACCAAAGGCCACAACTTGTTTAGTGGTTACAATGAAAAATTGGGTTGGTAGACATGCATGAGTCCTGGATGAATGATCGGACAGGTCACTGCTGACCAATGCTACTTAACAACAGTAGGGTTCCCAGGCAGTGAGCTGACCGCTTGTGGTGTGGGACACCAGTACTGCCACACCCCTACACAAGGATCCTCCCTCCTCTCCAATGAAGGAGGGGGTATGCAAACTGAATCCAGGGCCCATGCCACACACCACACAGGGGGAAGAGCCCCCACTGCCACCACTAACGCTGAACCATTTCAGCCCAATAAATTCATCCCCCTGCCCTGCATGGCCCAACACAAACATAGTGCCAGTGGCACCTGGCCCACTACCTTGATTGGCTTAGCCACTTAGATGACTAGCACCTGTTTCTTCTGAGAGACCTCTTTCCCTTTGTGCCTGGACCAGTACCTCATGTTTTGCCCACTGAGTGGAGTAGAGCCTTGCTTCCCCACACCTGCCTCACCGTCCCCTGCTCAAACCTTCTGTGCTTTGCCAGAACTGATGGTAGTCCTGTGAGAACACAGCAAATAATGCCCAGCAGTCCCTGATTCTTATAGCCAGGTTTATGGCTCAATGTATGAAGCCTACGCAGAGAATGTCCACTGCCCATCTTTATTATAATATCCACTTGAGCACCTCCTTCAGCATCTGTGGTCACTGCTCCTGTCCAAACAAATGGCCTCCCAATTTCGAGTATAACAAGCCCTGGTCTTAAGTGAGCAGCAAGTGATGGCTATACTGCTATTGAGATGGGGGCTGTATCTCGAGATACAAAAAAGAACCAGGAGGCAGACCATGGACTCCAAAAAGTGGTCCAGCACTCAGTCTTGCCCTCTAACTAGTCCAAAACAGTGACTTTAACCAACAGGCCCCCAGGGCCAACCTGCACCCATGTTTCTCTGCACCAGCAAATTGAAGTAGGGCCAGCACACAGTTGACCAGGGTGCAGGGCAGAGCATGCCCCTGATTGGTTGCCCAGCCAAGAGTGCCAAAGCTCACAGGGCATGGGGACTCCTGGCAAGGAAAAACTCAGAGTTAGACAGCAGGAGGGGTGCGCCAGCCATCACAATGTCCCTGCCCAGTAAGTAAGGCAGGGCATTTCAATACATGTTTGAATACAATGGTGGTGTATCTTTGGCCTTTTAGTTATTGTGAATGATATCTCGTACTGTCATTTGCAGTTTCCATTCTGGGTGATGCTGCTAAAAGTAATATCTAAAACATTTGAAAGATACAGGTCCCCATCCATGAGATCACATGTACTTAATAGCACAAAACACTGTTAAGGAATTATGGCCATTTTGAGTATACAGAAGAAATCTAAAGGAATTTTAAAGTTAGGGGTGAGGGAGGAATCTGTTTAATATGTACTATAATTGAAAAGGTGCTCACCAATGCTTCTTCTTCATCTTGGAAAGAAGTGACAAGTGGAGTGCTGCAGGGTTCTGTCCTGGGCCCGGTCCTGTTCAACATCTTTATTAATGACTTAGATGAAGGGCTAGAAGGCATGATCATTAAGTTTGCGGATGACACCAAATTTGGAGGGATAGCCAATACTCAAGAGGACAGGAGCAGAATTCAAAACGATCTTGACAGATTAGAGAGATGGGCCAAAACTAACAAAATGAAGTTCAACAGTGACAAATGCAAGATACTCCACTTTGGCAGGAAAAACAAAATGCAGAGATACAAAATGGGGGACACCCCGTTCGAGAGCAGTACATGTGAAAAAGATCTTGGAGTCCTCGTGGACAACAAGTTAAACATGAGCCAACAATGTGATGTGGCAGCAAAAAAAGCCAATGGGGTTTTGGCCTGCATCAATAGGAGCTTAGTGTCTAGATCTAGGGAAGTAATGCTACCCCTCTATTCGGCTTTGGTTAGACCATACCTGGAATATTGTGTCCAATTCAAGAGAGATATTGACAAGCTGGAATGTGTCCAGAGGAGGGCAACTAAAATGATCAAGGGTCTGGAGAACAAGCCCTATGAGGAGCGGCTTAAGGAGCTGGGCATGTTTAGCCTGAAGAAGAGAAGGCTGAGAGGAGATATGATAGCCATGTATAAATATGTGAGAGGAAGCCACAGGGAGGAGGGAGCAAGCTTGTTTTCTGCTTCCCTGGAGACTAGGACACGAAACAATGGCTTCAAACTACAAGAAAGGAGATTCCATCTGAACATGAGGAAGAACTTCCTGACTGTGAGAGCCGTTCAGCAGTGGAACTCTCTGCCCCAGAGTGTGGTGGAGGCTCCTTCTTTGGAAGCTTTTAAACAGAGGCTGGATGACCATCTGTCAAGGGTGATTTGAATGCAAAATTCCTGCTTCTTGGCAGGGGGTTGGACTGGATGGCCCATGAGGTCTCTTCCAACTCTTTGATTCTATGATTCTATGAAAAGTCACCTAATTCACATAAATGAAAGCACCTTTTTATTTTGTGGTGCATTTTGTCAATAAGTTAGGTAAAAATGGTACATATGACCACCCATGACAAAAAAGACAAAAGGACAAATTATCTTGTTGTAGGATAAATTGCTCGAAACAATGTGAATAGGGAGAAAGATGTCTATTCAGGAAAAAGCTAACAAAAATGCATACAAAACATCAGGTGGCCTTTTTTTAAACACACTCATGAACTGGGAATATTAGAAACTTTCCTGAAATGTACAAATTCTCATGGACATGTTAACCTACTATTCTGAAATTTTGTAGATAGCTTATCAATGTGGTTTACATTATTTACATAAAATATGGTCCACAAAAGCACAGAGTAAGAAAGCAAATCTTTTTCAATGCCTGCTTTAAGAACTCCACTTGCCTAAACACTCCAGTAAATATACAACTGAACAAATTTGGGGTACCCTCCCTTCAGATAGAGCAAGCATGTTTGCATCCAGCTGTGTAAAGAATTTTCAACGTTATATGTGCTTAAAAATATATCATTCTTTAGTCACACCTACCTTATCAGCCCATGCATTTATCTGTCAGGAGTTCATTCAGGGGCTATCACTCTGCCTACATGTTTTATCCATAGATGTCAAACAGGTAATGTTACAGCCATTTGTTAATTTCCCCATTGCAGTCACTGAGGTCATATTAAAATTTCTATTTCAAACTGAGATTTTTTTTTTATCCCAAAAATATCACATCACTGTCCGACATACTGAATTAAGTATTGAAATTGTCTCTTGTGCTTTAGTTTTAACACATCAGTGCTGGTTTTCAGTTTTTACTTCTAAATACTTTAAAACTGGGAAGTGTTTGATTTTTTTCAAAAAAGAATTAATAAAAAATAATTCTTGCAAGTTTTCTATTACAGCTTGAGTATCCATTATCTGAAATGCTTGAGATATATTCCACATTACTGATCCCCATATTGGAGATGGGATCTATGTCTAAATACAAAATTCAGATACAAGTTATACACATAGCCTGAAGGTAGCCATATATATATATATATATATATATATATATATATATATAATTTTATGCCTGAAACAAAATTTGTGTACATTGATTGACCAGTAAACAAAGGTGTCACTATTTCCACCACCCATGTGGACAATTTTAGATTTTGGAGTATGTTGGATTTCAGACTTCCAGATCGGGATTCCCAACTTATAGTAGTTTCTCTCTTTCCTGAATTGATTCCACTTGACAGCTGGAAGTTTTCTTGTCACTGGGACAATCTACACCATTCTTTAACTTTAACAGAGCTATCCAAAGTGCTGAACTCTATTTTCAAAGACGTACACTTTAAACCACTCCTTTAAAGTTCAGATCACTGGAGTGGGTTCACTAACATGGAAACTATTGGCCATCCCTTTCGGTCCACACAACCTAAGTTTTCCTATTTAAATTTTTATACTGTTAAACTAGAATAAACTAGCAGGATAGAATAAATACATATTTGGACTAGGAATAAAATTCATTCCTAAGATGCTACCAATTGAATTTTACTGTGGCAAGAACATAATTATAGTTTTTTTTTTTTTAAAAAAAAGACTTAGCTGAAAACATTATTGACTGTAAATAGCTGAACATTGTTTACATAAATGGCATATTCCTACAGATTTCCAAAAAGCTTTTGTGGAAGACAGAGGCCACGATGCAGCCCATCTGCTTTAGTTTTGTAAAGAGAGCCACTCTATCACCAGCTCTGAAAGAGAAAACTGTTCTGTCATACATAAAAGTTTGGATTGTGGCAACTGGCATAAAATATTGAAAACAATGTGAACAGATGATCCAGAAGTGTCTCTACTGACTCATTTAAAAATCAAATGCTTTTCACTTTCCATAACATTTGATCAGTTTATACAACTGAATGCCAATGGCAGTCACTTCCACTTTTATTAAAAAGCTGAACAGGCAACAGCATATATAGTGGGCTGTCTCTTACAAAACTACCATTTCACTTGCTTTTTAAAAACACAAAAGATGCATATGTCCCTTCAGATGATAGCATCTACATTTTAACACAGATTTCAGATCAAAGGCTGAATTTGTGCACAACTCAGAATGGTATATTGAACCTTCATGTTAACCTAGACTTGGCTGAGGCTTATACTCCACCCATTGCACATTCTTTTTCTTTGGATAGCAAGCAAGATTTCAGACGCTCATAGCCATAGCCAGACACTAAGGCTCCTTCCACACAGCTGTATAAAATCCCACGTTATCTGCTTTCAACTGGGTTATATAACAGTGTGGATTCAGATAATCCAGTTCAAAGCTGATATTGTGGATTATCTGCCTTGATATTCTGGGTTGTGTGGCTGTGTGAAATGACCTTATGTGATTACAGATGTATCAAGACCTACAGAAGACCCTGGTGAGTCTCAGTCTATTGTTGTCACCATTTCATATCTGCCAACAGCAACTCCCAGAAATCCCAGCCAGTTTACCAGCTGTTAGAATTTCTGGGAGTTGAAGACCAAAACACCTGGGGAGCCACAGGTTGAGAATCACTGGCCCACAGGAACATAACCAGGTCTTTCTTTGATGCCACCAGTGCCTACCCTTAACAAAATGGGGAACAGCCATACAGAGGTCTTCAGGGGCTTTGATAAGTCAGTAGGAGGGATTTGGGCACTGTGGATGGAAGGAAATACCAACTCTTGTTAAACCCCAAAATTACTTACACATGTGTAAGGGAAATGTCTTCATGCACCCTAAAAGATGCCAGCCAAACACTGTTATCTTTTAAATACCGAAGCACAGCTTCTTATATCGTCTGATGTGTACTTTTCAAGTCACCTTCCCCTGAAAGCATTTATAGTGGAAAATTGAAGAACTTTGCCTTATCACATACTAATTGAAACCTTTATGCCCAGGAGATATTTTCCAAGTTACAGACACACACACTCCATGGATACTTAAAACTTTGGATAAATAATGAACCTTATATTTTGACAATACCTGGGCTGAAGCAAGTAATAGAATCCCACTGGAAGACCTAGAGGGGTCCACAGAGACTTCAAAGGGGATATTTTTTTGGAAAGTGAGGTGAAATGATGAAAATTGAAGCTATGCATAAGGAGGAAATACCATACTGTGGTTCATCATCCGCACAATGCTTACGTAACTGTGTTCAAGACAATCAATCCAAATGTATACAGTTTTATGAACAAAAAAAATTATTATGGGACATTCTGAGTAATAGAATGAGTTAAAATCAAATTTCACATAAACTACCAGTTATTACTAAACCATTTAGGCCAAATATGTGGACAATCCTTTATATGAAACAGGAGAATAAAAAACATGGTGAAATTTAAAAAGTGGCTTCAACCTCTCCAGTTTGCATATGGTGGGATCTGATTTTCACACCTAATTTTGTGTGTGTGTGTGTGTGTGTGTGTGTGTTTGTTTGTTTAGTGTCCTTCTTTCAAATGACATGGAGTGGCATGGAAAGGATATTTTGTATTCCCAACTTGTCAGTTCTGGCTGCATTAGACAGTGCTCAATTATGTTATAATCCAATAGCTGCCCAATATGATCCACATAATGGCTTCTTGATTATCTGCCTTTAAATGATGAATGAAAATGAATAAATAACATTCTTCACTAATATAATAGTTAGATTGTGAAACAAAATCCTTGATTTTATGTTCTTATTCTCTCTCAATCATATACTTTATTTTAATTCACTACAGCAGTTGGTCTTTTGCCTGTTTGCCTTCATCAAGATAAGTACTGATTGAACCACCTAAAGCAGCATTCATCTTCATTTCAGCTTCCAAACAGCTCTAAAGGTGTTTAACATTGTTTAAATTGTTCTGCTTCCCCTGTTGGTGCTGCCTTGCTAATAAAAATAAAAGAAATTTCATTTATAAGAGCTAGTATTGGCAATAATTCAGTATGCATTGGCACAACATCAACTCTAGTGTGAGTAATGTGCTGCAAAGGAAGAGACATTAAGGATGGAATACATTATTTATTGGCAATATTGCTATTATCTTTTTTCATTTGCCATTTGTGATATTACAACTGTGCAATCAATGGCCTTTTGGAAAGTCACTCTCGCCTTTAACCTCCCCCTCTACAGTAGACCTCAATATGTGCCAGAACACACAATGTGATCCTGCAACTAAACAGCTCACTAAATGGATCTTGGCAACTTTGATTTCTGGTGTGATGACCCATATGATGGTTTCACCACATGCAGGCTCAATGTTTGGCAAGAGAATAAATATGAACTGAACTGTTAATTGGATATATGGTGAAGCCATGAATTACATATACAGTTCTTCACTATCAGGCTAAGTCCACATCATTCAGGTTTAATGATTACCATGTAAATTAAATAATGATGAAATTATCTCACTCACACATTCCACAATAAAACAGGCACATGAGGCAAGTAGTGCAAATACTCACACATTCCCTAACTTGCTCTAAATCATTTTACTGAGTTTTACACCCAAAGCTTAGAAACAATGGTTGGCATTCTGTTAGTGACATGTGCCACTAAGGCTGGTACATATCTTTTGGTGGGAGGAATACACTAGCTTCCTCATGAAACCGTTATGTCATTTCAGCTCCATTAAACCAAAGGTTTAGGGGCACAGAATGTCTAGCTTCTAAGAAGGCCAAATAAGACACAGATGGGTTAAAGACAAAATCAGGGGCTTTGTTCTCAATGGTCAGAGAGGATGTTAGCAAAGATAGGTTTACAAAGAACTGACCTTCTGCAATTGCAAATCCAGAGCATTTTTATTTCCTTTGACAGCTATTCAAGAAACCAACACCAGCTCCTAATTGGTCCAGAAACTGTTCAGCTAGGAGCTCTGTCCCAAGTGGGACTCCACCCAATGTCATCACTTATTGGCTTTTTGTGGTAGCATAAAATTCAATCCTTATTGGAGCATTTGAAGTGTCAATCTGTTTATTGATCCACTTTTTAGTCACACAATCTGAAAGCAATGTGGTGTGGCATTGAGAAATGAATTCATAATGGGCATAACATGAAGGGGTTGATCCAAAGTACACTATGAGTGCTTGAAGATGATAACCATTTCAATGGGTGAGGCTGGAATGGAAATGCCTTCTTTCAGGAATTTCTAGGCGTTCCCAAAGATTGCAGAGGATACCTTTGTCATTGTGCATCCAGCTACAGGGAAATAACTGGATGCTTCTCCATCATACCTACACTGTGTGCATAAGGGGGGGGGGGGGCAATAGGTGAGTCCTGCAGGAAGCTAGAAGAGAGATGGAGCACAAAATATGTCCACCTGCCAAGGAAAAGTTAGCAAAGAGAGATCCAGCTTAAACTCAATAGAAAGGAAGTTCCAGAGTCTGGAAACAGCCATGGCAAAATCTTGTAATGTTCTTGTAAAAGGAAGGAGGTAGGGGACTGCCATTATTTGTCATCACACCATTTTCTCACAAAAGCTGGATATGTGGGATCCTCTGGAATAATGTGGTGATGGTACAGTGGGATGTAGAGAAAGATGAATTTTGGTGAAAAGCATTGTCCAATGTTGTCTCTTCTTCCAGGAGAGTCTCAGCCAGATGTCCACTGTTGACAAGTCTGGATCCAACTCTTAATGCAATATTATTTAGCCATTCATAAAATGGTTTATAATCAACATGTTAGGAGGCAAAACTCTCCCATCATTGTGTTCCATTACTGTATAAAGACTGGGAGACCTGGGAATAGAAACCAGATTTTCCACCATTACCAGTTGGGTTGAGAGTCTCCAATCATAGTCTAGCTCTCTTCACATGTGGGAAGCAATGAGAGAAAAGGAGAATCTAGTGTGATGCCTTACACACACACACACAACATGTTGATTTTAATCCTTATTGTGAACACTTGAATGTAGTTTATATCTGTCAGATCAACTCTAGAGTTTAAAGGTTTAAAGGTATGCAATATAGATCTATATCTTGGTCTTATCTTGCAATCTGTGCAGACATGTGTGATTCTGCCATCAGAAGTTCACCATAAGCAAAAGCTTTTGGGTGTACATCTGAAATTGCTATGCAAATGATATCTCTGCTGAATCTGGACTAGAAAGTCATAATACATTCCTAACAAGAAAAAGCAGAAGCTTGGTTATGTTGTAAAATCATTATTTTAAAATGCCACAATCCAATCATAGTTGTAAAATGTGCACCTATGGACTGAATTTTCCTAGTTATTCCAGACTCATTTCTCTTAATATTTTGATACTATCTACGTACCTATCATTCCTGTCTGCACACAAACACACATGTAGTGGGATGAAAAATGTAATGACCTTAATCCATGAGCATAAATGTGCTACCAAGAATCAAGATGACTAGAAGTTGTCAGCTAAAATTACTTTCATTTTATATCATAACTCCCAAGGTGTTAATTTTTAAGAATGGATCTTGATCAGGTTGAAATATAAGATGCTACTTCTGTCTTCGGGATGAGACAAATACCTTAAACTGGATGCAGTTCATGAGCAAGCACAGTCCCTCTGAGATTATTTCAAAAGTGACTGCCATTAACTTTCAGACTTCAGATACCTTACCACCTGCAACTTGTGCACAGTGATTGATTATTCAGTACTGAAAGTCAGAAATATCTGTCTGGTGCATGACAGAATCCATTTCAAATATTAGGATGCCAAAAAAAAAAGGAAAAGGAAAAAAGGAGGGGGATAGCAGGTTTTGTGTCTGTGTACTGAAGACTTTCTGGGTAAATCAAAGTAAGCCTAGTAAAGCTAAATGCAAATTTTCCCTTGTAGACATTTCTTGTGTGAGATGGATGCTATGCTTGGCTACTCTGTAGTACTTGCTGCTAAGTGAAAGCAAGTTAATACTATTTGGAAGCATGTGTAGAATCACTGAAAAGGGCAGGAAAGCATTATAAATTCAGTATTGGGAAAAGTAAAATAGCAAAAAGAAGGAGAATATGTTTAGAGGAGAGTTTGGATATTGATATTCTGAAGGAAAAGAAGACAAAACACATGTACTTTATTTGTCTGATTTTTTAAAAAAAGCCAGAATATTTAGGAAAGCTGCTTTATTTTATGCTTTGTGCTCCTTGGCTCTTAATTTGAATGCAGAGGCCATATTCAAGGGTGCAGTTTTCTCCTTGTTGAAGTTAATTGATATAATCCTGACTGACTCCATTAAAGCAAGGGGAAAACATTCAAATGCAATACGCATATGTAAAATAGCCCCTCTATTCTGCTCTATCCGACAGCCAATGGGATCAGTACAGTGGCTATTTCCAAAGGAGGGATAAGATTTTTCTGAAATGCATTGAAACAGTGGGCACAGGACTGTCAGCTGGGCACACTTCAGAAGTGACAAATTGTGTCAGATATTATCCTCCTGGTTGGCTGAGATAGTGTTCCAAATGTAGTGAAGTCTTTTATTGACTGTAAAGTGTGATACTAATTATCACTTAACACCGGTATAGTGCTTTTCATCTTCAAAGCATTTTACAAGCAGTGACTAATTAATCCTCCCTGGATCCCTAGGAGGTGTCTGTTATTATCCCCATTATATGGATGAGGGAAGTGAAGCAAAGCAGATTAGTGCCTCTCTTAAGACCACCAAGAGTGTCAGCAATGCAGGGGAAGTTCCTCAGGAGTTACTCACTTCCTGCCAATCTTCCACTCAGACCTCTGGACCACTGCTCTGTGAGTAATTGATCTATCCACAGCAGCAGCTTAAGTTAGGAACTAACCAGCCATTTTTAAGAATCCTGCTCTTGATACTTCTAATCCTCCTCAGCCAGATACACAAACAGGTTCCCTGGAAACCATGTCACAAACCTATCCAAAGAAGGGAAATTGTCACACTTTACATAGGAAACAAAATGGGTTGAAGTATAGGAGAATGCCCAGGTGTTCAGGCAGCTGATTGGAAAGATGCTGAACATTTTGGGTTCGGCATTAGAGTTGGATAGGGACGTTTGAAAGAGCCTAAAAGTCATAAAAAGCTTCCGACTTTTGACTTCCAAAGCAGTTTTGAACAATGCAGGAAAGATGGGAGGGGCAAATCCGAATATGAATGCCTTACTATTTTCGGAAATATTATTCCATAATGTTTGGATGTCTCCCAAGGTTATTTTATTCCTTCCTTCTCCGGTATCCCTCCTCTTCATCTCCCTTGCCCAGCTCAAGCCAAGGGAGAGGGAGAAGAAGAGGAGGGAAAGTGGAGTTGGAAATTCCTTCCTTCTCTGCTTTCCCTCCTCTTCATCTCTCTTGCCCAGATCAAACAAAGGGAGAAGGAGAAGAAGAGGAGGGATAATGGAGTTGGAAATTCTTTCCCTCTCTGTTTTCCCTCCTCTTCATCTCAGTTGGCTTGTGTGTTATGCTGTTATTACTGTTATGCTGTTTTGTGTCATTTTAATTTGTAATTTGCTGTTGTTTTGCTTTTAATTGTATGTTGCCTGGGCTTGGTCCCATGTAGGCCGCCCCAAGTCCCCTTGGGGAGATGGAGGCGGGGTAGAAAAATAAAGTTCTTCTTCTGGGCAAGGGAGAAAAACAGGAGGGAAAACAGAGTTGGAAATTCTTTCCTTCTCCATTTTTCCTCCTCTTCGTCTCCCTTGCCCAGCTCAAGCCAAAAGAGTGGGAGAAGAAGAGGAGGGAAAATGGAGTTGGAAATTCCTTCCTTCTCTGCTTTCCCTCCTCTTTGTCTCCCTTGCCCAGTTCAAGTGAAGGGAGAGGGAGAAGAAGAGGAGGGAAAGCAGAGTTGGTCATTCTTTCTGTCTCTGCTTTTCCTCTTCTTGTGGCTGGCAGCGGATGCCAGGGAAGCAGGTAGGTGCCCTCGGGATGGGACAAGAGGAGCATCTGCACAAGAGTTCCAAGTCGCAGGAGGGCAAGCGGAGCCAACGGCACTTATCGTGGAACGGAACACCCAATAAGTGAGGCAACACTGTACTATGATTTCTGTTCTCCACCAATTTAACACAGTTTGTGCTACACAAAGTTTCTGGGGTACAACAACTACTTTCAAAGTAAAGACCACCCAATGACACAGGAAATAACACTTTCAAAACAGGAACAGATTTTCTTTATTATTATAAAATGTTTTTAGTAAAAACTTTGAAAATTTGCCAAAAATCATGAAGTCAAAGGTTATGAAATTTGGTGAGCTAACAGTGGACCATGTGTTCTACCACTGTAGCCAGTTTAATCAGGATAGGTATAAAAATGAGGAAGGGAGAATCCCCTGAATTTTCCCTAGTGCCAGTGCTATTTTTTTTCCTACATGCGTGTCTGCCATTAACAAAGCGATTTGGACGTTTCTGAAGTTTTGGACAATTTTGAAATTTTTTTGAGACTTTTGGAAATGACTTTAGAAGTGAACCACCATTGAACCACCCCTATATATGAAACAAGTTTTGAACTTCTTTTTTTTTTGAACAACCAAGCCTACTCAGCATGGAAAGATCAGTGACCTCATCACACTTACCTAAATCAGTGTCCTAGGATGCTTCCACCCTGTCTTCTGGATGGAATCCCAGACTGGCCATCACATGACGTAGTGTGACTTCCGGCAGAGGCCCCACCCTCAACTGCTCTGGAAACAATATTGGATGCTTTCCCCCCACATGGGAGGTCCAGAAGACAAGGTGGAAGTGTCCTAGCTCACACACAACAAGCTCATGGGGGAAAAGGGGAGGGGATCATAGACGTTTACCAAGTATTTAAGCATTGAAGTAACCGCAGGAGGGGACAGGACTGAGGCTACTTATCAATGCAAGGGAGATAATACTTCTGTTGGTCCAGTAAGATTCTAAAATTGAGTCCCCTGCAGAGCATTTTCTGTTTTGCATCAAAGCTCTATACACTAGTATTCTTTCAGAGTGGATCTTTTTGCAGCTTTATGTTCAGCCACTTCAGGCTGAGCTAGAATTGTAGTGTCTGGCAACAGAAATGGTTTCATGTTGAAGTGTTATCCCAATGTATTTAATTTTAAGTCCCAGATTTCCCAGCTACTATTGTCTATTATATGCAGCCATGTAGTTTTGAGATGACAATAATATGCAATTACTGCATCAGGAGAAAGAATCAGCAAGGGTGGGGCATAAATTTATAATAAAATGCTTTCACATTAACACGCTTCAGCCTGATTCAAATATCTTACATGATACAATATTCTCATAAAAACTCCAAAAATGTGCTTCCCAAAATATTTGCACCCAAATATGAGTCAACACAGGTTATTTATTTATCGTATCAGGAGCAAACCAAACTGTTGTATTGTATTTTTTAAAAAAAAATGTTTGAAAGCTTACCATTCTATTAAATGTCCTTTGAACAGTAACTGGGCACTTGGAGTGCCTCTGGTGTTGCTGTAAGAAGGTCCTCCATTGTGCATGTGGCAAGGCTCAGGCTGCATTGTAATAGGTTACTACTATAACACTGTACAAACATTTGAAAATTTTAGAATTCTATTAAAATTGTTGTTGTTGTTGTTGTTGTTTTTTTAAAAAAACATATTCACTGGCATACCAGGCCTGATGTACATGTTTTCTTCAATTTTTGTTCCATTACTTTGATTATTCTTGTCATAATCAGTTTTAAGACAATATTTTCATTACTTTTCAAGTCTAGATGAAGAAAATTAGCTTTCTGTGCAAGAAAATAAATTGTTTAGAGTTATATGCATTTTTCTGTGGTGGAATCAATTCTGTGCCTAAAAATCATACAAACCCCATGGCTACATAGACACAGAAACATGTTAAAATATTACAATGAATACAATGGAGTCTGTCAAATTTTCAAAGGAGAACTACTTAGATCCTAATAGATAACCATTCACAATAATATAGTACTTCCCATTCATGATTACAAAATACTATCCACTTACTATTTCTTGTCCATCTCCACAGAACTGTTGTTAGTGCTGACTTGAAGTTGTTTCTTATGATGGCTCTAGGGTGAACTTATCATGGGGTCTTTTGGGGCTGAGAGTTTGTGACTCACCCAAGTACACTCAGCAGGGTATTGTCATCCAGCAGGGAATCAAACCCTGGTGTCTTGAATCATAGTCCAAGGCTTATACTACTTCATCACAACCAATTCAATCAGTACGGTTTACCATATTATGACTCACCATTCAAAAATTGATCAAATAGGTTTATTCGAGCTGGACCTAACCAACTGGGTGGCAGCTGTCAGTTTAGTATGTTCTACGTATACTGGAATGGCAAGTGTATTTCCTGCTGAGGTCTAAACTTTGGCTTCATATGTATCTATATTGCATGATATGTTCATTTATAAAGAGATTATGGGGTGAATGATCCTATGTTTTATTTTTAATTTATGCAATACATAGATTTTATGCAATAGTAACAGGATTTTGCAGATACAGTTAATGGCATGTTTTCTGCCATGACTGGCTCACTGGAACCCTGAATTCCTGTTTGAAAGTGAGAGACATACTGGAACATTTTATGTCCCATGTGTACTTTAATCCCAAGACCAAATTCTCCAACTAGTAGAGTACAGTACTCCAATTCCTCTAAGCTTCATCTATTTCTCACGTATATTTCACCTTAATCAATATGGTTCTCACAACTGCAGTACTACCCACCCACACAGATTTTCCCCCAAAAAGCAAAGCTTTTTGTCATGAATGCTAAATCTACACAGCAAAAGTGCCAGTATAATTGAGAACTTTTATTCATTCACAGAAGTTATTTGGAATGTATACTAAGGTGTTCAAAGACAAGCTTTTTTTCAAAAAAAAAAAAAAAGGAAAGAAAGAAAATTAATATTTAACCAGATGATTACATTCTGTCTGGTTCATTAATTTTTTATTAATCTTGTGAAAACATTGTTGATGGAAATGATATTGACAGTTACAAAAAAAACTTCTGGTAAATGGAGTCTTGTTATTCTAAGGAACAAGAAACATCTTCAAATTCTTGTTAGGCAAATCCTGTACTTGGATTCTAGACAGTGTCAGCACTGAAGAGTACCAATATTATAGCATTCAAATGTTTACGTCATGGGCAGGCCCATAGCCAGGAGTTTGATTCAGGAGGGGCTGAGTTTGATTCGGGGGGGAGGGGCTGAGTCTGAGTGACAGAGGGTCTACCCTAGCAAACCTTTTGTATCATTACCCCAATACCCCCATGCATATGGGATATATTGAGCATGGTGATCAGATCATGATATGAATTAAACATAACAGTTTAAATAATGTATCAGTAAGGCCTTCTCTTGGACCACCATCAGAATTTGGCTACATGCCTGGTCACGGGAGACTTATGGACTAGTATATGACATTAAATTTGAAGTTGTTGGACCACTTCTGAGCAGAGAGTTTTCCATTACTTATCACCCAGAAACTCAATATCTATTAATCTAAGGTTTTATACACTGTTATATAATCCAGTTTGAATTGCATTACAAACACCAATGTAGACTTGTATAATGCATATTGAACTGTATTGAACTTGATTATATGACTCTGCACTGCCATATAATCAAGTTCAATGCAGTTAATCTGCATTCTGAAAGTGGATTCTATGACAGTGTAGATGGGGCCTAAAATGAATCCTTCTCAATTCTGGCATATTTCTCTTAGATTGATCTGCTTCTTTCAAATGTAACTACATCAATTCCAGTTTATAGAAATGGATTTCTTTCAGTCCGAGACTTTATTATTTACAAAGCTAAATTAGCATCTCTATAAAAGTAATGCAAATATTTCCAGAATATTAATAAATAGGGCACTATTCTAGTATCTCTCACTGCATTGCATTTCAATATATATTTTAAGCCACAAGTACAAATCCATACACATTGACACAAACCTCTAGAGACATGCAAATCCCAGGAAGAATGCATGAATATTGTTTTAAAATAATCTTTCCCCTTGTCCTTTTCCTCTCCTTCCTTTCATAAAGGTATTTCCTCCATCTTATCAACGGTAGAGCCATTCTATATTAATGCTTTCCTGGAATGGAGATTTATGTTTATCTTTAGTTTTTCAGTATCTTAGTGATGTAAAATGAAACCACAAACCATCACCCCTTTGGGTTGTTGTAGGTTTTTCCGGGCTATATGGCCATGTTCTGGAGGCAATTTTTCTCCTGACGTTTCGCCTGCATCTATGGCAAGCATCCTCAGAGGTAGTGAGGTCTGTTGGAAGTAGGAAAAATGGGTTTATATATCTGTGGAATGACCAGGGTAATGTTTCAGCTGGTCACCTTGATTTGCATTCAATGGCCTAGAAGCGCCTGGGGGGAATCTCTTGTTGAGAGTGATTTTATGTGCCTGTTTGTTTTCCCTCTGTTGTTTTGCTGTTGTAATTTTTGAGTTTTTTAATACTGGTAGCCAGATTTTGTTCATCTTCATGGCTTCCTCCTTTCTGTTGAAATTGTCCACATGCTTGTGGATTTCAATGGCTTCTCTGTGTAGTCTGACATGGTGGTTGTGAGAGTGGTCCAGCACTTCTGTGTTCTCAAATAATATGCTGTGTCCAGGTTGGTTCATCAGGTGCTCTGCTATGGCTGATTTCACTGGTTGGAGTAGTTTGCAGTGCCTTTCATGTTCCTGGATTCTTGTTTGGGCGCTGCGTTTGGTGGTCCCTATGTAGACTTGTCCACAGCTGCATGGTACACGGTAGACTCCTGCAGAGGTGAGAGGATCCCTCTTGTCCTTTGCTGAACGTAGCATTTGTTGGATTTTCTTGGTGGGTCTGTAAGTGGTTTGTATGTTGTGTTTCCTCATCAGTTTCCCTATGCGGTCAGTGGTTCCCTTGATGTATGGCAAGAACACTTTTCCTCTGGGTGGATCTTCATCTTTACTCTCGTGGCTTGTTCTCGGTTTTGCAGCTCTTCTGATGTCTGAGGTGGAGTATCCATTGGCCTGGAGAGCCTAGTTTAGGTGGTTCAGTTCATCTTGGAGAAGGTGGGGTTTGCAGATTCTTTTTGCACCACTCTCACAACCACCATGTCAGACTACACAGAGAAGCCATTGAAATCCACAAGCATGTGGACAATTTCAACAGAAAGGAGGAAACCATGGAGATGAACAAAATCTGGCTACCAGTATTAAAAAACTCAAAAATTACAACAGCAAAACAACAGAGGGGAAACAAACAGGCACATAAAATCACTCTCAACAAGAGATTCCCCCATGAAAGCCTTCGACATCACAATACATCACCCCTTTTATAGCTCTCTGCAACTTTGCAAACATGTTTTTTTTAAAATAAAGGAGAAAAGATACATGGAAAAATAAGTTCATCACAGCACTCATTTCACTTCAAACCAGCTCTCACTTGTGTGAACATGATTACCTACAATATTAAATGAAATTGATGCCTTGCATCATGACACATTCATGGAAGTTTACCAAAGCAATAGTAAATTGCTTCAAATTATTTGGCCTTAAGACAAATAATCTGTATAATTTTCAAAGTTGTAGGTGAGTGCTCTACTCATGGAACTGATATTAGTTGTAGGAAGGGCTTTGAGTCTATTGAATAGCATATCAGGTTCTATGAACTACAAGGACACCAATTCTCCTTCCTTGCCTCAGCTGGAAACAAGATGAAATCAAGAAAAGGAAGAGAAAATGTTTCAATATACTTGACTGGATCCATGTTTGTATATTATGATCCCTCCTTTCTCCCAAGATTGAGAAACATGTTTACATCTCAAAAATACATTTAACTTTAAAAATTATTAAAACACTTTAATTACCACATTCATTTAAAGAGATTTAAAGGATTAAAGTCCCACATCTCCCTGAAAAAAATCTTCTGAAAAAAATCATATGAAGAAAACCCTGATAAGTTTGCCTTAAAGTTGCTGTAGGTTGGAAATGACTTGAAGATACAAAACAACAACAAAGTTCCCAAAAGCCTGACTGAATTGTGGCTGAAAGCCTGCTATTGGAAAAACAAAAGAGATCAGGCAGCCTGATCTCCTGGGAAAGAGATTCCATAGTCTAGGAATGACCACCAAGGCTGCCTCTGAAGATGATGGGATGGAAAGAACCAACTTATCTTATGTTTTAAAGCAGAGGCAGGCTCATATAGAAAGAAGGGGTCCTTCCAATTCCCTTGGCCAGAAATCAGATACTGGAGACTGACCAGCAATTATTAAGTACAGCAGGATTCAGGGAGGGCTTTCTAAACAATAGCTTATCATCTAGCTTTTTTATTTCTGTGTGAGGGGCATTATCTTGGTGATCAGGACCCTACCCTAGAAGGCAACTCCCCAAGGTGCTTTGAGAAACTAGGAAGAATAAGTATTCTGCACACATATTGAGGGTCTCCTTTCTGTGGATAGTAGAGTGTGCATTTTTGTTAGTCGTCATAAATTATATCAAATCTGTTAAATTCGTACTTACAAGTCGATATCTGACACATGGGTGTGGCCCGCGCAAAAACGTAAGCATTGAACCTTAATCAATACCTTTTTTGTTTGCATTTTGTAAATCTCAAAAGCTTACCAAAGTCAGTTTATTTTCAGCGCAAGGAAGCAAAACACATAAAAAAAAGGCTGCCTTTCCTCTTTAAATTAATGGCCTCTTGCCATTAGGAGAGCCGAAACATGGAGCAGAGTTCACTGGGAAAGAAAGCATAGAACTCTGGGAAATGTAGTTTAGGAAGGTGAAGAGCCCTAGGCCAGAGAATTCAAAAGGCCCTGCCCTAAACTACATTTTCCAGAATTCTGCTTGCATCAGAAAGCTCCAATCATGATAGGGGAGAGATTTGAACCTCCATAGCAGCAGCCAGCTAGAGTGCCAATAAATTGTAGAATCCTCAAAGGGGACTGACTGATGATTCTAGAAAGCAAATCTTTGTGCTGAGCTGGGAAGAAATCCCTAAATGCATGGCCTTTGGGGGTCCCTTCCAACTCAATAGGGGAAGCATATTAATTAGTTTAGAGGCTGGAAGAACTTCTGTCAGGAGAGTTTTGATGGTGCCCTTCAGCCTGGAAGAAGAGAGTTGGACTAGAGGGCCCTTGGGGATCCCCCTCCAACTCTAGGATTCTATGAAAATGTAGAATGGGTTAAATCAATGAGACTTCTTTTAAAAGTTTTGGTCATTTTTTTTAAAAAAATCTCTAAATTCAGTAGATGTATTCATATTGCTGAAAGTTAGGAGAAATGGTCCTCTGTTATCTTATGTTCTTGCATAGAAAATCCAAGAAGATAGCTCTTGTAGTTTTTTAAATTGTTGTTTATATAAACTTTGAAAATTCCCTAAAAATCCCCAAACATGTGAAATGTTCTGAAGCTTGATGGGCTAACAGTGGTAAATGTGCTCTATTGTATCAAGTTTCACCCCAATAGCTATAAAAATGAGGGAGAAAGGAGCTCCTGAAATTTCCCCAATTATACGAATTATGTGCAAATACTTCAATGAAAAAGTAACAAAATTTTGTTACTCTTGTTATAGTAATGAATATTTCACTAACTATACTTTAGAAACACTATAGAAATGAAATGCTAGCACCCCCTAATTTTGTAATGACTTTTGAAACATTTTTTATCAATTGCACATGCTTAGTGGATAGATATCCATTATTACTAGCCAGACAAGATGGACCCACAGTTACAGCCAGTGGAATTCTATCACCTACAGCATTCAGAACAGATGCATGTAATTTTCTCTGCAAAAATAAATGCCCAAGCTATTCATACTGAAATGTTTTACATTCTCCCCTCAAAGGCACAGATATAATAGCCCCTCAGCTCATTCAAAAAACTTTGTTGGATAATTCTGAACAAATATAATACTGGCAGGAAAATGTGGAGGTTTTGACAGGGATTTTATTTTATTTTATTGGTAGAGGGGCTTATTCTCAGTGCTACCATAAAGTAGCCTTTCTTATGAGGTAGGAAACCTATAGAATTAAAAATGCCTGATTCTAGGTACCATACTCTCAACTGTAAGATGGGATAGTCCAACTTCATTCCCAAAGTTTTGTGAACTCCTGCAGTATTAGGGTCCAGAGTTGATAATTATTCAACAGCATGAGCTTTCTTTCCAATTAGAAATCCCTGTAAAGGAGATTTTCAAGGTTTAGTATTAGCTATTGAAACAAGCTGTAATCTGCCAACATCAATTTCATGAGCACTGCAGTGTGTGTTTCTTTCTTTTTGCTCCTACTGACAAGATTAAACCTGACACCACAATGTAGGAACAGGACAAGTCCAATACTGCAAACAATTTTATGTTTTATTATCTGTAATATTTGCATATTGCAGAAAGCAATTACATCACAATTGTGCAGGGTCCAATCTCTGCAGTGTAATGCCTTCTTGATTATCTGTCTTTAGATGATGAATGCAAAGACTCCTCAGCCTTGAAGCAATGTAGGAGACATTGCTTGTTAACACCTGAATTCTGTCCCATTTCCTACTTGTAAAAGATAGATTAAAGTGTAAGCAGTTCACTTGTCATTCCATCATCCTTCAAGTTTTTCTTTAATGGAAGTTAAATGTGTGAATGACTAGGTATTATCAAGTTTGCTTCCACCTAAATAACAATGGGGAGAGCTCATTTTAAAAGCAAGATGCAACAATGTTGAATTATAGTTATGCTGTTAGTATTTTCCTTAGATCCCCCTAACTGTATCTATTGGTAAACTATAACCTCTGCATTCATGCAAGTCCTCTCAGGTAACTCTCAAAAAACATCAGTTTCTTCCCTTGGTACATCCACTATTTGGTGGATAGGTAGCCTGTCTGTGCATTATTTATCACTATTAATTCATAGCTAACTTTATGTTACAAGTTGATGGTTTTAAATAGTGACTTTCTGCTTTATACAGTGAGAGGAGATATCAAAATTCCCTTGTGAAATGTTTCTGGAGTGAATCCCCTACTGAAACTCCTATAAGGTAATTGTTATGAATGACAGCAAGTGTGTTATAAATGAAATTGCTGGAAACTGTTTCTTATTCAGCAAAACAGCTTGGGCTCTCTAAGTATTAATATCATATCAACTGCCAACATGTTGCCGCCACATCACTTCCTTCTGACCCCCCCCCCCCCCCATAATTTCCTACTTAATTCTTCGTCTTTTCTGGTAAATGTAAGGAGGCACAAAATCTGTCCAATAAATTTCTCCAAAGCTATTGTTACTTTGGTAGCAAATGATTGAAAATTGTTTGTATTTCTTATCTAGAATTTCACATAAATGTGCACTTAATTTGTTCTAAATGCACAAATCTTTCTGTACTTTCTTCTGTCCAATTTTGAAAAGTACTTTTTCAGTTTGTGAACATTTTTTCTAAATATACACATTTATCACACATATAGTTTGGTACATGAATTATACATTCATAAATTTACAGGTTTCTGATCACAAATTGTATACAGATCCCTATGCAGGTTAAATATGAATTAAATACATTCTCATTAAAAGGAATTTTCTTCCCCGTTCCTAAGGGAATTTTATTTTATTAAAAATGCTCCATAAAACTATTCCTGTCAGATTATTAGAAGAAAAAAATAACCAATGTTATATCTTTAAAATTGCCTTGCTTTATTGGCATGTTAACAGGAACAAAGGCAACTGAAAAGTCTATTCTGGTATAGGGATTATAGAATCAACATTTTCCTTTTCAATTTCTGCCATTTAGATTTGGCTACCAGTATTAAAAAACTCAGTATTAAAAAAAAATCTGGCTACCAGTATTAAAAAACTCTAAAATTACAACAGCAAAACAACAGAGAGGAAATAACCAGGCACATCTTAACACCTCTCAGCAAGAAATTTTCCCAGGCTCAGCCAGGCCTTCAAATGCTAATGAAGATGGTCAGTTGAAACATTCACACCTAGCTCCAGCAGAGAAAAGCTCCTTGCCCCACCCCAGCCATTCCACAGATATATAAACCCATTTTCCTACTTCCAACAGACCTCACTACCTCTGAGGATGCTTGCCATAGATGCAGGCGAAACGTCAGGAGAAATGCCTCTAGAACATGGCTCTATAGCCCGAAAAAACCCACAAGAACCTAGTGATTCCAGCCATGAAAGCCTTCGACAATACACTTAGATTTTATTTGTTCTAGAAGGTGCCGATTCAAAGAACTTTGGAATAAACAGTCTATTAAAGAATTTAACTTTCCATAATTGTTTGAGAAAGCAATCTGTGCAGCAGATATGTTACAAGATATCTGTTACAGCAACTCTACATTTCACAGTACATAGTTTTAAAACTAAGATCATATTAGCTTGGAATGTTACTTTGCTGTACAAAAACATACAAGTGTCATTTGGAATCAATTTGAGTTTAAAATTGTATGTATGCATATTAAGTCTTCCCATTCATCTAGGCAATTAGAAATAGATGTGCAAAAATGTAAAAACAAATTGTATGTCTGTTGGTTTGTCTTTTGCTCATTCATTCAGTTTAGCTGCAGCTCCTGTAAAATTCAAGTGCTTTTTGTTACTAACTACTTTCTGGATACCCAGGAGTTACTGACAGCCTTAACACTGATGAATAACTGGCAGGTGCTTGGCAAGTTATCACCTTGATCCTCCCCCACAATAGCTTTCTCTGACTTTCCAGACTGTATTCCCATCTTCTGCCCATGCATTATTAAAACCATAGGGAGCAAAATGCAACTTGCCCTCATGGTTGGAATAAGTTTCCAGAGGTTACTGTATTGTTAGAGCTCTAGAGGAGAGAAAATCAATATTGTGATCCATCAAGGGATTATGCTTTTTCTTGGCTGACACTGTTAATTCCTGTGTTCCCTTTGAAGTAGAGCTGTGGAGTTTGGTACAATCATTCACTGTGTGCCACCTGCAGTAAGAACAAAAACTCCAAGTTTAGTGCTTGACCTTTCCCATCAACAGCAAAAAATAATAAGGTTTTGGTGCCGAGTGCCATTTCTGTAGTACTTATGTTTTGGCAACAGAAAGTGGCAGCTCCGCAAAGCTAAGATTTTGTTATACTAGCTGTTAATGATTTCAACAAATAGTATGCAAACAGGGACATGGCATTTCTTTTTTTTCTACCCCCTTGCAATGGGGCATTCTTAGAAAAACAAAAATAGTAGATATTTAATGTGGGTATATCTATTCTGAAGCCAAAGATAGTGAATCATAATTTTGACAGTAAAAAATATTATATTAAAAACAATGGGCCAATTGGTTCAGGGAAGCTGGTAATTAAATGATAGTTTTAATATTGTCAGCAGATCTACTGGCACAATAACCTTGAATGTCAATATGCCCTGAAAAAAATGTATGATGAATTTTGGGTAAAAATATTTGTATTTTATTTTATTTTATTTTATTTTTACTAAGAAAGTGAGGGGTAGGGGGAAAAGGGAGGGACAAAACAAAAGTTTGGGGATAATAGCTTTGTTATTGGTTAGTTGCATCTTTATAAATGTTGCAAGGAGAAAACAAAGAGGGTGGGGTTGTTGGGAGTATAGGGAGTTATTTTACAAAGGTATCATTACAACTAATCCTTCATCTAGTTATTTAACAAACATTTCATAAAATATTGAAAATTTCAACAATTTTCATTTTAAGTCTTTTGTATCTTCTTTTGTCTTCTCCCATTGTCCCCTGGTCTTCATCTAATCTTTTCTATTCTTCTTAAATGGAAATTAATCTCAATTTTTCATAGCAGATTGCTTCACATTAAATCTTTTCTTAAATTATTTATTATTAATATCTACAAAGGAAATTCTACAATTTTCATTTAAAGTGTTAGTGGGTTAGTATTTATAACATTTTATCATTATCATGCTGTCTCTCTTTTTATATCACATGAAATTTATGTAGTTCCATATAACCAATCCATTTTTATAGCCCATCTCAATCTTATTAGTTAATGTTGGGTATGTATTTCTAACCTTTCTATATATTATAGTTCCTTAACACTTAATCCATCAGTTATCATTCCTCTCTTAAGTTTTAACATATAAAATACAGAAGATAATCAGAATTTAGGTAATATTAAGTTGCTTGTTTTCAATATAATTGATTTTCTTATGGGGCTGGCAAATACATTTGCATTTTTTCTGATATCACAAAATGGCTTCCATAATGGTGAGATTTCTTGAATGCTTATTTCTCCATTTGTTTGGATTTTACTGTTATTTCACTCTGAACATTCCTTTAAAATGTTGGGTTAGTTGAACAAGGTTACAGTACAAAAGACAGAAGGACCACTATTTGTTCTGTAGCTGTCTTGTCTCATAATTTTTTATTTGGAGAGTAGTACCTACCCTGCGTCTACTTGGTCCAGCTGTTGCTCCATACAGTTTCCCAATCAATTCCAGTTTACATTATTATTATGTATAATGCTTAGCTATTTCTTATCACAGCTTCTAACTTAATTGCTGATTGGCTTACTATACCTTTTTCTCTAAGCTGTGCAATTGGCTTAATTGTGCAATTCTTCAGAAATAGTGGAACATTCAAGAAACTTATATGTAGCTGCAAATAAGATAACTGGTAACTATTATTTTATTTCCAATAAACTGGGGTTGCAACTTGTAACAGTTGCAACCCCAGTTGGTCCATCAATCCTTAAATATTGTGCCTCTATTATGGAACCATTTATGAAACAAACTATATGGCCTTGGGCATGTTATTCTTGATTCTCAGATGAACCTACCTGCCAAGATTATTATGAAAATAAAGCTAGGGGTAAGAGTAAAGAAATATAATTAATGGAAATTACTATCAGCTAGTGAAAATATCCTTAAATGATTCCGTCAACCTTTTCCCCCTGATCTGCAGGCTATATAATTGCATTTTAACAATCCCTCCTCGGTGACTTGCTCTCTAAGAAAATATCTGATTTTTATTTGAATTTTACCACCCACACTACCTCCCGAGTAGTGCATCCTGCTGAAGCTACTTGGATGGGAATTCTTCACAGCAAGCTACTAATATTTATAACCTTGAGGTTGTCTTTGATCCTAAACCATCTTTTAATTACCATTTTAGTTACACTAGGAAAAAATATTCTATTACTTCCAGAACATAGCAAGGATAGAGCTGTTGCTGTCTCAAGAGGACACAGTTATTTTAAGGACTTTATTACTAATTATAGATGGCTTATTACAGATTTGTTGTTCATCAGCTGTCCAGAACACTTGTTTACTTAGAAAGCCTCGGATATGCTCCAGCAAACTTGTAGATTCATTGTCAATTCTCTTCGTACCAGAGAAGAATGACATTTAAGTCATGAATTTTTATTTCTCTGTTTGTCTCATCATCAGTTGTTGCACTGAATCCTTGATCTATTCCTTTGTTTGGCAAAGTATGCGCAGTCCTATAAAGCCATGCACAAGTGTGAAGAAGAGGAACAAACACATCTCTGCCTGAGGTGACATTTCTGGTACAGCTTCAGACACAGCTAAAGAGGGAAGCTGCTTTTCATTATAAAATCGGCTTGCTTGGTCAGCCAAGCTCATAGCAATCATAGGAAATTCAAAGTTACCTCTTGCGGTGCATGTAGCTCTTCCTGTTTGTGTGCATATAGTTTTATAGAATTGAAGGCCAACTTTCTTAAACACTGTAGAGCTATCATTCCAAATAGAAACTAAAGACAAAATATATGGCCTGCCAGATGTCTGGACTACCACCATACTCAGGGTCCAGCTCAAGACATTTGGCTCCCTCAAAAACAGAGAGGGAAGGAAGGACACTCAATATCACACTGGAAAAATAAAGAAGAAATGCTCAATAAAATTTTTTACATTAAAATATGCACCAATTTCATATATATTTCTCTTCTTAGGTATTTCAGACTTTTCTGCCCCTTATAATTGCATTGGCTTTTCTGCATGAGCAACAATTTTATAATTAATATTAATAATCTGTGGGTCTGACTGGTATTTGTCAACAGTTTACAGATAAGAAAATCCAACAAATTCTACATTCAGCAAAAGACAGGAGGGATTCTCTCACCTCTCCAGGAGTCTACTGTATACAGTGCAGCTGTGAACAAGTCTACATAGGGACCACCAAACACGGCATCCAAACACGAATCAAGGAACATGAAAGGCACTGCAGACTACTTCAACCAGAGAAGTCAGCCATAGCAGAGCACCCGATGAACCAACCTGGGCACAGCATATTATTTGGGAACACAGAAATGCTGGACCACTCTAACAACTATCATGTCAGGCTACACAGAAAAGCCATTGAAATCCAAAAGCATACGGACAGTTTCAACAGAAAGGAAGAAACCATGAAAATGAACAAATCTGGCTACCAGTACTAAAAAGCTCTAAAATTATAACAGTAAATAAAAACCAAAACTCAAACACAGGGGAACTCCAGACAAGAAACAATCAGAAACACCTAATCACCTCTCAACAAAGGATTTTCTCAGGCAGTAACAAGCCACACCTAAAAACTGTCAGACCATCAAATGCTAATCAAGGTGGACAATTGAAACATTCACACCTAGCTCCAACAGACAAGAGTTCTTTCTCCCACGCTGTACCTTCCACAGATATATAAATCCAATTTTCCTAGTTTCCAACAAACCTCATAACCTTTGAGGATACTTTCCACAGATGCAGGCGAAATGTCAGGAGAGAATGCTTCTAGAACATGGCATATAGCCCGAAAAACCTACAACAACCCAGTGATTCCAGCCATGAAAGTCTTCAACAATACAGTTTACAGATATACGAGTCCCTTTGCTCATAGAAACAGCTCAAAATTTCTGTTTTCAATGCACATTGTCTTATTGGTATCATTTTATTCAGGAGGTATAAAAGTAAAATATATAATGATATTAAAAATCTAATGTATGACAGTAATTCTGATGATGTACCCTACAGCCCATATTGATTGCTTATAGAAAAATTGTTTCCCACTTTTAAATTGCATAGATTGAATTCATGAGTTTTGTCATCTCTCTTGGGACCATTTCTGTGGAAACCATTGTGTTTAATAGATATCCATCCGATTATCTATCATCTATCTATCTATCTATCTATCTATCTATCTATCTTGTTTCTTGCTATGAAAATTCACTGTAAGCTGCATTTCTTCAACTTAGTACTGACATTTAATTTAGATGTACTAAAATATAGATTATTGGATCTAGAGAGTTTTACCTTAGTCATTAATAAGGACTGAAGTGACATATAGTTGATGTTATTATTTGCAGAATATCATACTGCCAGTAAAAATAACTATTAGAGACAATCAAATAACTCCCGGAGGTAAATAAATCATTACATTCTGTGGCCACCTTGTGATTTATCCCAAAGTCACTGCATTATGGAGCACTGGGACATTTGAGAGACAGCCCACCATAATCCCTGGGGGTCACAACCTCATAGATGAACAGAATGATGACTTCATGTTGTCAAGGTAATCTTGTTCTGGGGATACAATATTGGCAAAGTAGGTTAGGTTGATGGGATTAGAGCTATGAAATGATCTACATCAGTTGTAAAAAAAATCTGAGCATAGCATACGGGGCTCTTTATCAAAGATTCTGAAAGATATTGTTTTGTGTCAAGCCAGTTTATTTAATGTAAAACTGATGTGTCACAAGCACAAACCCTATTCATAATCTCAACTCTTGTCGTTTGTTTTCTCGAGAGCAACATCTGTTGGCTTATCTGTTGTGTTTATCTAAGCTTGTGGCTTTTCCAAGGAGTCAGATTGTAATAGGCCTTTCACCTTTTCCCTCCTGCATTTTTAATGAATTAATCTGAAGTGGCACATGCTATTCAAATTAATTGAAGCAGCTGATGAGAGCGGGAATGAGGGCAGGATTTTCCCAGAAATTTTCTAACAATAAATTCTCAGAATTCCACACCTAATTAGGAATTAAGCAACAGAGACATTCAGGGTGTGAATTTTTCAAAAGGAGGAATATTTTATCACAAACCCATGGCATATCCCAAAAGAAAGCTTGTTTAAATGTGAGTAAAGGGTAGGAGAGGGTCCTACTTCCAACCAGCAGCGGTTTCAGTTTTAGGACCTGATATTAACTCTAGCTACTATATATCGGTTTTGTTTGGGAAATCTATTGTAGGTGTTCATCTCCCACCCGAGTCTATTTGCCAAGCATCAAGACCCATCAGTGAGATGGAATAAAGCTACTTAATTAGCATTTGATATACAGCTTAATTAGGTCTTAATAAGGGGTAGTGCATCCTAAAATCAATTATCTTACTTTTCTTAATAAGAACAGCTAATTAGCGAGTAAATCGCCACAGTTCCTCATCTATCGTACGGTTTTCAAGAGCCATGCAAAGGAGATTATGTGGCAGCAATCCTTCAATTCCTCCCTCCCCTCCCTCCCTTACCCGACAGACACAGACCCGACAATCCAGCTGGACTAGATTTTATAAAGCACCTTAAAGGTGCTTTGCAAAACAGACTGTGCTGCATTTCAAAAAAGGAGGAAGGAAGTGCAGTTTATAGGAGAGCCAGAGATGTTATTTATGCAGAACAGTGCCTGAATTAACAGTATCAGGTCACATGGATGACAAAAGCAAACAGGGTCTGTTCTTTTACCTGGAGTACTCTCCCTGTGTGCAATAAATATCTGTACTTCAAATCAATTCTCTGTCTAACATACTGTCTGGCATTCTGAGAACTGGCATATCTGTTTTCTTGAGCCTGGTATATGTGTTGGGAAATTTCTTTTGAAGCATTGTAAAATATCTGATGTGGATTAAAACTGAAATGTATTATGATCTGGATTGGTGATTCATACATGTGATTTACATTGACAAAAAGTAAACAATTTGTTGTTGAGATAAATAGTAAATGATGAATTCCCAATCTTGATTGGGACCTGAGATGGGAAAATGTTTATGGCCTAAATAAGCCAGTCTCCTTTTTTTCTCTAGGATCCTAATTTATAGCAGATCACTTTACATTATTGAGTAAAGCAGGGATGACACAACACTAGATTTTTCTTTGAAGTACCTATCAGTAGAACCAATTGAATAATCCTATTTTGGTTCTTCTCTTTTGCAAACTGATGAAATGTGATGATGGATCAATGGCTGATCCATCCTATCACAATTTGGCTATTCAGTAACACTGAAGAATTTCTATATGTCTTTCACACACCATTCTGTTTTTTTATTACTAATGGTTTACTGAAGCAGTATGTATGTGGGCGGTGTGTGTGTGTGTGTGGGGGGGGGGGGCATTTCACTTATTTTCTGCAAGTCATAGCCTTAAACAATTGAAAGAATATCCGGTGCATTTTGACATTTTTTAGAATGTTAACAGCAACATCATCTTTTGTTCTGAAATAAAATTTGTGGTACGTTGTGTCACCTCTCCCTTCTTCTGTTCTCTATGTGGACTCCCTTTTAATGCAGAAAGTATATCTTTGAGAACTCGTTTTATATTAAAAGTAAAACACACCCCAAAAGTTATGTAATTATTCTGAGGAGGGAGTCTTTTTTTTAAAAAAAATACTCTACTCAGTTCTGTAAGTTATGGTCTTGCTTGCAAGTCAGAAATGGATCACAAGGGATCTATACAGCTGTCTAAGTGAATGGATGGAGAGAAGTGAGTAAAAAATTAACAATGTTTCCAGGAATCATTATTGGTTTCCAGATATGACACATAGGTGGAATATAATTTGTTAATGTTTCCTTTCAAGTACATCCTTCTTTCAGCTTGGTGCAGAGACAGATTTTGAAGTCTCTCTAGAAGACTTGTGCACGAAGCCTTCAGCATGTTTGGCTTGTTTGGAAGCCCATAAAGGCATGGGCTCCCCCACCATTTGTTTACTGACCACAACAAAAGAGTGGCTGCCAAAAAATGCTTTCAGATTCTTTCAGTTACACATTCTAAGTGTTCGGATGAGGTACAAAAAGATGCTGGGACAGGTTCAGAGGGCCCAGAAGAGAGAGAGTTGTTTTGGAATCTCCTTCCGGAGATTCAGAGGGCCCAAAAGAATGGAGAACTTCCCAGAAGTGCAAACTGAGAGAATGTGGGAGGCAAATGTTTGTCTAGGTCAAAGCGATTGGAGTTGCCAAAACAGGTCATGCAATTAAAAGACTCGCTTTTCATAGTAAATTAAAGATAAGGAGTGAAAAAGCTAGTGTATGAGAAATGGTGTGATGGGAGGAATTGAGTTTTTTTTAAGTGGTTCATGTTGATATGATTCTTTCTGAGAACAAGGCTATATTGAGGTGAAGAACTCTCGGTTTCTTTGGGGCCTATGTTCTTGGAATTCATGTATTCAAATTTCTAAGCTGTTCCTGCTTTAGTTCCTGTGTAGCATAGTTTGCCTGCATTAGATTCATGCTATGTTGTCTTTGGAAATCTCAGTGAATTGCTTTTTGGAGACTGTCTTTGAATGTATCTGTGGACTCTCAATGTCAAGACCCAGAAGCCTCAAGAACGCCAAACACAATGTAAAAGGTCCAAACAAAGATTTATTAAACACAAAAAAGGCTTAGAGACACTTAACTCAGTGCCTCTAGCACAAACTAAGAGTCTATAGCAACCGCTAAGCAAAAAAACACAACTTAAATACAATCACAGGAGATGAAAAACGAAATCCCAAAACGATGCAAGGTCCAAACACAAAGTTAGCAATAGGAAAGTCCAAGAGACAAAAGCGTTGGTCAAACCGGTCCGTAGTCAAGCCGTTGAGTAAAGGTAAACACGGGAACACAGGAGCACAGGAACACAGCAACACAGGAATCTGTAGTCCAAGGACCCAAGCTCGAGAGTCAGCAGTAACAAAGATTCACATCCCAAAAGAGACACTTTGCCTTCTGCAAAGAGCCATACAACCAAAACCCACTTTCATCCTAAAGCTCCTCATTAGAGGATGATGAGATTCCCACCCTTTCCTCATCGCTCTCAGCTGCCTCCATCCCCGCAGCTGAACCTGAGCGCCCATCTCTCCACCTCTGCCAGCGTCTGTCAAGACTTAGGTCTTGCCAAGTGCTCCCCGGTTGCCAATCCCCTGTGAACCCCTCAAATTCATCACTGGAGGTGGGTTGGTTACAAATGTCCCTAATTTCTTGAACACGGGTCCAATCCAGTTCAACCTCCTCTCCCATATCACTACCAGACCCATCACTCCTTTCAAACCCCATGAAATCCTCGTCCTCTGTAGGAGCGCTAAGTATTTCCCGGATGCGCTTCCTCTGAAGCTTCTCGTCGGACTCTTGATCGCGAGTAGCCCACTTTACTCCCCTGCTCTCCTCCCCATCCCCCATTTCACAATCGGAGAAGCCCTCAAACGTCTCAGAATCACTTGAGGCCATGATTATCTCCCTAATCCATTTTCGCTGCTGCTCCTCCTCTAACACCTGCGCAGACCTCTTCTCCCTTCTACCAGTAGTAGTAACGTTACCATCACGCTGAACTACAACAAGGTGGGAGCATGCAAAATCGAAATCCAAAAGCAGTCCGAAGTCCAGGCATGTCCAAAAAGATATGAAGCAGTCCAAAAAGCAAAGTCGTCATCAAAACACAGTCCGGAGTCAAAGGGAAGGTAGAAGTCAGTACTTACGAAGTTCCAGCCAGAAGTCACGGAAACACGTCCAAGGACCCAAGCTTGAGAGTAATGGCAGTAACAAAGTTCCAAACCCGATAAGACACTTTGCCTTATGCAAAGACCCATTGATTTCAAACCAACTTATATCCTATAACTCATCATCAGAGGATGAACTGCTCCCCACCCTTTCATCATCACTTTCAGCTGTCCCATTCCCTGCAGCTGAGCACTGCCGCCCATCTCTCCACCTTTGCCAGCATCTTTCAAGACTTAGGTCCTCCCAAGTGTTCCCAAATTGCCAATCTTCTGCAAAACCCTCAAAGTCATCACTGGATGTAGGCTGAGTACAGATGTCCCTAATTTCCTGTACACGGGTCCAGTCTAAACCATCCTCCTCCCCATCATCACTCCCAGTCCCATCACTCCTTTCAAAACCCACAAAGTCTTCATCTTCCATTGGAGCGCTAAGTATATCACGGATACGCTTCCTCTGGATCTCCTCATCTGATTCTTGTTCTCGAGTAGCCTGCCTAACTCCCCTGCTTTCCTCTCCTTCCCCCATTTCACAGTCTGAGAAACCCTCGAAGGACTCGGAGCCATGAATATGTCTCTAATCCGCTTTCGCTGTACTACAACACTCAGTTTTAATGGAATTAACCTTTTGAACTTTGATTTTTTTTAAAAAATTGCTTATTTTTCTATACTCACCTTTTAATACACTTTTACTTATTAGATTACCTGGGTTGTGTGTATTTTGTGGTGAAAAGAGGCTTCAGGGCCCTAGTGCAACACTTTCTTTCTTTAAACCCAGGTTTCCTCTAAAGACAGAAGAGAAAAGATCCCAGGAAGCAGGCATGTAGCCAGGGGGGGGGGGGGCTTGAGGGGCTTGAGCCCCCCCCCCCCCAAATTCTCATGGTGGTTCACGAAAAGGCCTTACTGGTGCATTATTTAAACTGTTATGTTTATTCATATCATGACCTGATCACCATACTCGATATATCCCATATGCATGGGGGTATTGGGGTAATGATACAAAAGGTTTGCTAGGGTAGACCCTCTTTCACTCAGACTCAGCCCCCCTCCCCCGAAACTCAGCCCCCCCAACCCCCCTGAAAAAAACTCAGCCCCCCCTCCCCCCGAATCGAAATCCTGGCTACGGGCCTGCCAGGAAGTGAGGATATAAGAACAAACAATGCCTAAAATACTAACAATGGGCCAGATAGAAAACAAATCTTTCGGTTTCTCAGATTGAAAACGGATTTCTCTCCTCCCAAATTCAGGAGATTCCTGAAAAAAAGCTCAGGACTCCCCACTGAAATCTGGGACACCACAATGGACTACAGTTTACCCAGATTGCACAAGCCTACACTCTAGCACTGTTCATTTGGCCATCAAAGGAGAAAAGAGAAGCTGAGATAAAAGAGTGCCAAAGCATAAAAGTAAATTATAATAGAAAGAAGAATGTGTGATCCTAAGTATGCCTATGTTGCTGGAAGCAAAGCCCCTTTCACACTTACTTCTGAGTAATTATATCTATAAGCACATCTACACTCCAGAATGAATGCACTTTAACTCCACTTTAACTGTCATGGCTCAATGCAATGAAATCATGGGAGTTGTAGTTTTAAAAGGCTGTAGTTTTTTTTGCCAAATAGTTATGGCAACTTACCAGAATACTACTCCCATGAGTCTATAGCATTGAGCCATGGCAGTTATAGTAGTAGTCCCTTCACATTTGCAGTTTGGTGCATTTGATTATTCACAGATTTGAATTAGAATGTTATCTAGGAATCCCTAGGTCCCTCAATGTGATTATATGATTTCCTTCCAGTTGAGCTGGACAAGTTAGACATTCCAAGAGAGACATTCTCTCAGGAGAAAAAAAATGCAATTTCTTCAATCACAGTTCTTCAGTTTTAGGAGGAACCTGTGCTCCTAAGCTCATAAAGTGTGGAAGGTTGACTGTATATTGATACTGAAAGTAATATTAAGTCCTCTTAGGATAATTTGGAGCCACTAGGAGCCAAGTCATGTATGAATATATTGAACTATCTTTTAAAGTTTTCCAAGTTGGCAGCCATCACTGCATCTTGCAGTAGTGAACTGAGTACTTTAACTATGCACTGCATGAGGCTATGTGGTTTTGACTATTGATCCCAGCCAGAAGCCCAGAAGGTGTGCTTTCTAGTTAACTCGTTTCCCAGATGGAGTGTTCTGTACTTCTCTTTAAAGTGACAAGTTCAAGAGGCCTCAGTGACAGCAGGTTTTGAACTTTTGGACAGAAACTAGGAGAAGTCTTTGATTCCTATGTCTCCTACTCAGAGGCCATGCCAAATCCTGAATCTATTTAGTTTTAAGTTTTGTGTTAATCCAGTTAAATGACACTCTATGGCAGGAAGATTTAATAAATAATTGTTGAAGACATTTTTTGTGTGATGTTGTTTCCCATGTACTAAACAGAGTTCACAGGCAGCCCCATTTGTACACACAATGCCATACAGGCTAAAATTGCTTACTCATGACACAATCCAAGAAATGAAGCATTGTTGAGGAAACAATATAGGCAGTTGGCACATTCATATTTAAACTACTCATTTAGATTCCTAGCATAAAGCATTAGCATTACAATCAGTGTGATGTCTATTGGGATCATGGACTTCTCATATAGTAAGCCCCACCATGGCTGGATTATGATGATGCATATTAACCATTGAACCAGCCGTACAGAATATTTAGACCACTGCAAATCAAGCTTTGTTTCATTGTAAGTTTGCATATGACTGAAATCTGAAATTCCAGGAGACAACACATCAAGTGAAGGATGTGTTCCATTCTAACAATTTCCTATGAATAGATACACAGAGAAAAATCTAAATATTTTTCTTAGTGAGGTTAGTGATGTTTGAGAACACAGTAGAAAGTGAAACCATAAAGTTCAAACACTCCATCAGTGCAAATTGTGATACTCTGCAATTTAACTGCAGAATGCCAATCACTGGTCACTATAGCAATTTCATTCAGACTGTAAGTCTTGGCTTCCTTGCACCAGATAGCCTGTGTGTTGCCTACAGAAGGGGAGGGGAGGGCTGACCTTTTCTTGCCATGTAGGTGAAGGTCACACAAGGTAATGTGGTCAGAAAAATAATCTGGAAATAACCTAGATCAATCATGTACCTTGATCTGACCTAAGGAGTGGGCTTCTGCAGGCAGACTCTGCTTTCCCCTCTACTTTGCTCCCAAATTTTAAAACACCATGACAAACTATCAGCTTTTCTTACCTATTGTATTCTCAGTTCCTGTGTGCATGTTAATGGTCAGGTCTCATGGCCAGGATGTTAATTTACTCGGCATTATATATGACTCTATCACAGATACTGTAGAAGTTTCACCTATGTTTTATAAAAAAATTACTTATTTTACAAACCCTCAAGGTTGTTGGGGGCCTGGAAGGTAGTAGATTAGATCAATTTGGAAAGGAGCAAATTTCATTCCTGGCACTGTCAAACAGCATTCAACAAAAAGGGAAAGACCCATAAGGTACCTTTATACTAGGCCTCCAGAGATTGAATCATATACCATCAACTATGCTGAGATGGGCTGGGACAGCAATCGACCCATTCAGGAAGGATGGTGTCAGAGTAATAGGCTACTTGGGGCAGCAGATTTTGTCTGCCTTCCCTTTCACACCACTAAAAATGATTCCAGCCCAATGTTGCAGCCTCACTCAAAGGCTAGCATGCCAGACCTGCAGGTACAAGGAGGACCTACCTTCCTGGCATACAGTCCAATACTCCAGTGAGTCTACCTCAGATAAGGGGTATATCCTCTAAAAGTCATGACCAAATTCATTGCTAAACCCTGATGATCTATCATAGTTGCCCCATCTCATTTATAGCACTAAGTCATGTAGGAGGAAAAAGGAAATGTCAGTATGTATCCATGTATTTGGAATGCTAAGCATGCAGTAACATGTTTCTTTAAGTATAAAAGAAGAGTTCTTCATCAACAACTTCTTTTTGTATTAATTTAATACTTAAGATGGTAAGACAGAATCGTATGCAATTAATTATGTGTCACAAGATTGCATGGCACTAGTGGACTCCATGGTGAATTTTCTCTCTTCTCTTACCTATACACATAAAAAAATCAGCCTCCCATGACATAACTGAAAAATGGGCCATTGACACTGGGTATGTTTTAGGAGCAAAGCATTACAAACAAAATGCAAGTTTCCAAACCAAGGGAATTTACAGTACCACTATATTCTGCACTGGTCATGTCTCACCTGGAGTAATATATTCACTTCTAAGCACTTCATTTAAAAAGGATATAGACAAGTTGGAGTAAGTTCAGAGAAGGGCAATAGGTATAAATAAGAAGTATGAGGAACAAAAACATGAGGACAGGTTTGAGGATCTGGGCAAGTTCAGTATAGTGAAGAGAATATTGAGAGGTAGCATGATTGCATTTTTTTTAAAAAAAAATACTTCAGGGGCTGTCACAGAGAGGAAGTCTATTTTCTGTTGCCCCAGAGATTAGGACCAAGTCTAATAGTTTGAAGTTGCAGGAGGGTAGATTTGATTGAACACTAGAAACTTCTTGACTATAAGAGCCATTCAGCAATGGAACCAGTTGCCTAGAGAAATATTAGGGTTTCTTTCTCTGGATGTCTTCAAAAAGAGACTAACAGCTGTCTGCTGGAGATGCATTAGCTAGATATTTTTCATTTAGAAGGTGTTTGGATTCAATAGTTCATGAGACCCCTTCCAACTTTATGCCTCTATGGTTTTCCTTACTAATGACAAAATACAGTAGGGGCGATCTGTGCCAGTGTCCCACTTCAAATTAGGTTAGGCCTGATGGTTATTTTGTAAAGTGAAGTCAAACATGAGCAAGAAAGCAATGGTAGCCTTATGTGCATCATGCAAAGTTTTAGCCTCAAAATAATATATCCATGTTAAAATTCTGTTTACTGACCCCCAGAAATATGGTTATTAGGAGGTACCTGGCTGGATAGAGAATCTCCTTGGGAATGCCTGATCCTCTCTTTATTTTATTATTTGGCAGTAGGAAACACTTCTTAGTGATTTCAGTATTCTCCAAAGATTCTAGGGTCCAAAATAATAAAACAGCTAAGAAAGGCATAGATTTACTCGTGTCATTATCTCCTATTTCCAGCTAGAAAATGACTACATGATATGAAAGTTTCTCCAGTTTCTCCAACGTCATGCTTATTGTGATAACTCAGATGTTTTGTTTTGTTTTGTTAGTATGGGGGAGTAATTGGGGAACTTTTAAAAAACTCAAATTGTCTTCTAGTCTTTCATTATTACTATTTTTGTTCCATTACAAATATATTAATAACACTTTCCAGTGAAACTGAAAGACCTAGTGGATACTCTTTCTCCATGCCACGTACAATGTTGCTAAATTGATTTTATTTTTATAACTAGTGTGAATACTAATGTAACAATTTAGTTAACAGCTTAATTTTTATTGAGCTACACTTCACAGCTGTGAAATGAAATATACTTATCTGCTTAATGGATTGTTTTAAACATCTTTTAGATAGTAGCATCAATTCCTTGGTCAAGTTATTATTCAACCTACTCATATTTCAAACTATAAATAGATTTTTAAAGTGTATAGGAAGGGATCTCAGCAATGGCACAGGAAGTCAGACTCTCCAAAGAGTTTCCCTAGTATTTCTCTCTTTATTAGAGAAATGAAGAATACTCATAAATGTTCTCATCTTCAATCAGAAAGGCTTTCTCAACATGTTAAGGCTTCTTTGAGCAAGAGTAAAAAGACAAAGAGTTTTCTTTTATATTTTTATTACATTTTTTGCAAAAGAGAAAGAGGGAGACCCAAAAGTAAAAAAGAAATCACTCAAATGATGAAAGATCTTTTTTAATCTAATCCACTGTAGGGGTATTGAAATGTTTTATTTCCATTTGCAAAAATGAAATAGGTGGATAGTCAAATCCCTGGTTTTCACCACTGCTAATGTGAAATTATTCAGCATATTCCAACAGAAGAAAATCTCGCTGTGTTTCTTAAGGCTTATTCCTAGGTATAACAGAAGAGTCCCGATGGTGGCACCAATTGGTCACACACTAATTGGTCACACACTTGTTTTATTTCTAGTTTGCTATCTATAAAATATGAATGATAGTTCTAAAATGGTACATTTATGAAATTCCCACCCTTCACAGAGATATAATACTATCATTTGGGCCTAAAAATAAAACCATAAAACTGAATCATAATTGCATTATTTTTAAGCAATGGCACCCTATATTTAATCCATCTTGACTAGGACTAATCCATATTTCCAACCAGTGTCTAACTGTTCCCAAATTATTAAAGGTGCCACATAATCATTTTTGCTCCACTCAGATATAAGGATGACTAATACCCAATAGCTTTGAACCACATTTAAGATACCAATATAATAGATATCCAGATAAATGAAAGCTCCAAGAGATGCAGAAGCTACATGGATGAAACCTGTGAAATCTCAGATGTTGCTGAACTGCAGCTCCCATAATCTGATGTTTGTAGCAAATGGGAGTTAGAACAAAACAATGTTCGGAGGACCACATATTTATTCACACATGCACACTTGGAGAGTTAATGTGGAAAGACATTTCTAACAGTTTCACAATCTCAGCCAACCACTCAAACTTATACTAATTTATGGACATTTATCAAATAGTTCCACAGAACTTAGCCTTAGTTCATTAGTCCGCAGAGGCACATGTTCAAAACAGGATGGAATTTGCCAGGATGGGACCTAACTGGGTCAGATTATCACCATCGCTACAAACTACTAAATGGTGACTGGATCAAAAATTTAGGTGCTTTGAGTCTCTTTTAAGATAAAAAGTGAGGTAACAACAACTACCGAACTTGATCCTATTAGAATAGGGAGTAGCTGCTTTCATTATCTTCTAGTGCATGCTAAATTCTAGAAGATCAAGTATATTTTGGTATATTTTGATGTTTGAACTGGGCTAAGATATTTAAATTGTAGAATATATGGTTATTAAAATAAACATAAATTCCTTTATTGTGATTGCTATTGATATGATTTTCCAAGATATTAATGTTGACAATGAAATGTAGGCTAGAAGATGCTTCTAGGAATAGTTTTTGATAGAATGGAAAACTAGGCGAAAACTAAAAAGAAGAACAGAGGAAAACAGAGGGCTACATCATGTTAACTACCGACGAAATAAGGGAGAGCTGGCATCACAGGTGTGTGCTGGCTCCATTGCCTCCCATGTTGGGAGGGAAGCATCAAACCACACTACCACTCCTGTTGGAGGAGGGGTCCACCGGTTACCCTTATTCCTGAAAGTTCCTTTATGTCATGTGATGGACGGTGCCCATCCGTCCTCCAGCTGGAATGGAAGCACTGTATGACACTTCCAGAAGTAAGTATGATGAGATCATGAATGTCCAGGCACTTGCCATACAGGAATACACAACTAAAGCACTTTCAAGAGATAGCCATCCAGTTTCTGTGTGAGAGCCTTTTGAGGCAATCTGTTCTACTGATGAACAACAGTAAATGACTTCTTTCTTTAGGCTGAATCTTTTTTTTTCTCTTGTTGTTGTAATTGAATACACTATCCTAAGGACCTTCTACACAGGCCCAAATCCTGTGATAGATAACTCGTTTTTAAATGAATCTACCCCTTTCTTTTTCAAAGGTTAGAAGAACAGTGTGGACAAAATCCTTGACATTTTAGATAGAACTGGGCAAAGCACCTTGTCTGAAACTCTGGCAAGTCATTGCTAGTCAGTGTAGACCACTGCTTCTTAAACTGTGTGTCCCAACCCCAATGAGGCCCCCTCAATTTAATTACAGAAATTCAATTCAATTACAGAAAATATGGCAATAGTAAAAGGCTTCTGAATGCTACCTAGATATTAACACAAATCTGTTTGCAACAACTTGTAGTATTTACAGTAGACTCTGAAAAAATGCTTCAACTATACTGCTAAAAAAAAATCAGCCTGTTTAGCAAGCATTTCAAATGCTGATTTATTATCAGTAAATGTTTGGTTTTTATATCTATATGTATCTGGGGGTCACAAAAAATCTTTATTGGATGTTTTTAAAACCCTAGCATAGACAATACAGGGGTAGCTGAACTAGTTGTCTGAATCCCGGGCTACATAAACACCTACCAAAATAATCTGGAATGGTGTTCTCTGGAGCTGCCCCAAATACACTTTAGGATCATCCCAGAGCCTCTTTAGACTTACAGTGCATGGAGTCATCACTGCCACAACTTCACCAGCCAAAAAGCATCTCCCTGGCAGAGCTGTTGCTGAAGTCATATGATCAGCAGAAGTGGCATTGCCAGAAAGGCTCTGTCAGGGAACCGCTTCTAGTTGGCATCATAGCAGTGGATCTATTTCACACGTGGTCACTGGATTTGGCTGGACCCAACTGTGAATAGCTCAAAATCACTGGGGTTACACCAGAGTTTCATGGAGGTTCCAAATTAATTGTGGTTCCCCTTATGCCAGATTAATACTCAGAAGCAGTGCTCCTGTTGCAAAACAGCTCATACAGTATGTGAAGTATTCATCACAGTTGCAAGGTGAGTCCATTTTTGAGCCCATGTACACAGGCCTCAGAAGGAGGCAACTTCCTATTTTCCTGTGCTCCACCAGACTGTATAAAGCCAAACTAGCATGAAGACAGTGACAAAATCAATTTTAAAGAAGTGAAAATGCTACAAAAAGACCAAGGGAGACTGGAAACATAAGCAGTAAATAATAACGTGCTATACATCTGGGGAAATGCAGGCTAATGCTGCCACAGGAAATTACTGAGAAGCCAAAAATTGAGAAACTGATAATGCCTCAAAAAGACCTCAGAGTCCAAGAGTAATAGCAGAAAGCAAATTAAATATGAGTCTGCAAGGTGAGCTCATTGCAAAAATGGCCAGTGATGATCTGAGCTGCATGCACAAGCACAACTTGTTTTGGAAGAGAAATCTAATATGTCTCTTCCTTTAAGATTATACTCCATCCCCATGGGAAATGCAGTGATACTATATTCAGAGCAGGGGCACCTAACAGCAGAAAGATACAAATATAAAATAAAGAGGACAGAAAAGAAAATGGCAGAATAAAAACCATAATCTGGGGGATCACTGCATGAGTCAAGATTGAAAACGTCTTAAATCCATTAGCTTACATGTTAATTGGAAACATTATTAATCTGAGTGATTTTTAATATTTTACAAGATCATAATCAATCCTCTGTCTCTTGTATTTCATTTTGACTCAGTTATAAAAGCAAAATATCAAACTGAAAGATATTTCTCAAGCTTGTGTTCTATGGAGAATTCGGACACAAGCCTGGCTGGTCAAGATGGCCAAGGAACAATTCAATAACACAAGTCAAGTCATACTGTTTAGAATCCAAACACTTCCCATCCAAGGGATAACAAAAATCGTTTAAAGCTATCCTTTGAGCATTGAGTTATGACTCTGGAGACAGAATTCAAATTCTTGCTCAGCCATATAATCTCCTTGTGTGACAATGGGCAAGTCATATTCTCTTGGCCTCAGAAATGACTTAAAAGCATACAACAAACTCTTTTCCTGCATTAACTTTGTGCAACCATTGTTTCTGTGTTCCTGGAAGAAACTTGGATTTGCCACTCCATTTTGGGCCTTTCTGATGGAGCAATTCTGTTTCAAGGTTTCACCAGCAGAAGAATATTCCTGCTAGCAGAAGAAACTTGTTAGAATGATATGCATAAATTTAGCTTTTTATAAAAAAAAGAATCAGTCTTATTTTTTGCATTTTGTCCATGACTATTCTGTGTAGTGTAGAAACCCAATCAATATAAGCACCTTTTGGACCATTTTCATTACAATCATACTGGCTCTAAACCCTGATTTAAGCATGCCCCTCAGCATGCTTTCAGACATGCACACATAGATGAATATTGCTTCCAAGGAAGCATACTCACCAGTAGCTTCCTTGCTGCAAGCATCCACACCCATGCATGGATGTCAGGAGGATGGCAGCAAAAGGGTAGTCCCATTCTCAGTAATTCTCTGGTCTCATTTTGATGCAAAATGTGAAAGTTCTGAAGTGAGTAGGCAGTAATATTAGGCTCTTCTACAATCAGTCTTTCTGTGTTTCAGTACATTCTGTTGACTGATGATAGCCTTTGCTCCTGTCTATATTCTATAATGTTCATTGCAGAACATGCATCGCTACATCCTAAAGGACATCAGAACAGCCTTGTTCCTTTAATGTTGGCATAACAGTGTGCTATAGAACTGTCAGAGATGGGGAAGACAAATGGAACAGAGATACAAAGCAGGGCATTGTGTTCAGCTCACAAGTGACAGAATGATTGCTGTTGCAGCACAAACATTTGCCTATGTCACAGCAGTTTTAGTTGTGGATTGAATGGAACTATAATTACACATATACATGTGCACTAAACACACACAATTTAGATGTGTTGTTCTAATGTATTTGCCCTCAAACACCAAAAACTCTGAAAGATTTTGAGATAAATAAACATTTCTAGGGAGGCTTCCACTTTCTTCCATTTTCTATTATTCACATGTTTGCATAGGATTACACATCCCATATCAAGAAAATTGACCATGTGTTCTCTAACTATAAGTGGATAAAATCACAGTTCTGGACTGACCTGGAGATCTCAGGGTGATTTGTCATAGATCAGCAAAGATTTTGGCTCCTAGTTATTTAACAACTTAAAAATATAATTTTTCCTATCCTAAACTGAGCAGGAAGAATGAGAAATTAGGAGCAATTTTGTGTTAGTGCAGGAACAATTGAGCTCCATTCAGTTTTGACGATTCAACAAATTATTGGGCTTTGAATTATTTAATGCTACTTGGATGTTTTTTGCATTAGGCCTGGAGTCATGGTTCTCAGGCTTCTAATTTTATAATTGTCATCCCATCACATCGTTATTGTCATCATAGATCGTACCAGCTTAAACTTTCCTTATCTTTGTTGTTGTAGACCCCTATTCTGAAGAAAATTGCTGTCTTCTCTGAAGTCACAGAATGGGTTGCTTTAGAACATAAAATACCAAATATAGAGTTGAACTACTAGGAGAAAATGTTTATTAACAAATTTTCCCATGACCTAGCATGCCATGAAAGTCTGAAAAAAAGTCTTGGATTTATATAGTGTAAAGCTCTACCAATATTTTACTGTTGCTAAAAGGTTTTTTGGCAGAGATCTTGTTTAACACTAGTAGAGAGAAGAAAGCCATTTCAGTATACTTTCACAAGAACATTGGAGGAAAAACAAGAGCAGCATGCTCGGGTTTAAGAGGAAAATGCAGTTTCCTGTGCCATTCTTCCATGGTTGCATCAGAACCAGAAATTCAAGAAACAGCAGCCTTGAAGCCAGCTTCTTACAGAAGGTACACAGTGAGGGGCTCCCCACTTTCTGATCCTCCAGTGGAGGTGTGCACATACAGAGAGTAGCTGAGGTTGCTCACTGCCATTCATCAACACAATTTTTCTGCTTGTGTAAGGAAGGTCTTGTGAGTGTCAAGCTTTATAAATCTATTCTCCATATGGTCTATTGTGAAAGTAGTGTGACATCATAAAACTCTGAACTTTGGGGATAAAATACAAGTAGAGAAACTCTAGACAAAATGTAATATACACTATGTGCATGCCCCCTGGGGGGGGGGGAGGAGGAAGTGACAAAAACCAAATAAGTATTGAAATCAGTTCAAGAAAGGGAAATGAATTACCACTGCAATTATAAAATATCTAAAAAATAGTGAGTCTTCAGAAGTACAGATCCAGTCATTATTTCTAGTTACTCAGATCATTATGCTCCATATTAGTGAATAGCGGTGTAATGAATTTGCTGATCTCTGCGAGATTTTTGGTGTATAGCTCTATGTTCCCATGGGGCAGATAGGGAAGTTTCAGTACAGTTAGGATAGCAACAGCGAAGACAAGATCATTTGCATATGGGAAGCCGATTGGTCCTATGCAGATTAGTGTAGGCCCAGGAGTTGAGAAGAGCAGAGCTGAACGTTCTAAAGGGGCAGAGTTAAGTTTAAAAAAACGGCAGTTAGAGTTAGAGAGTCAAAAGAGTTAGTTAGGAATGGCTGCTTGTGAAGTTAGTTAGGAATGGCTGCTTGTGAAGTGAGTTAGGAATAGCTGTTGTGAAGCAGTTAGGAATCTGTGTGTGAAGAGAAGTAGTTAAGAATCCCTGTCTGAGAGAGAAAGGGAGTGGGGAATCTCTGTTTGATAGAAGAGTTATTGAATGTAGCTCAAGTTGTATAGGAGAATAAGTTAAAGCCAGTGTGGCTTAAGTTACAATATAATTCTGTCAAGAGTTTAAAAGGAAAAGTAACCAAGTTAATGATATTGAAAGTAAGCCTTAAGAATGTGACAAGATACAAATGTAACCCCAAGTGTTGGAACTTAAAGTTATAAATAAACGTTGTTACCTTGTTACATACGAGAGCCTCAAGCCTATGATTCAAAGCCAAAAGGTTTTTTATAACTCACAGAGAGTCCTATTCAGTTTGAAAAAGGAACCTGAATCAGTGCAAAGCAGCGAGATGTTTTGAAGAGGAAGTGGTCTCCTCTCACACGCTCTACATGATATAAAATGTTGGCGCTAAGGCTAGATTAAAGGCACATTTCAACAGGGTGGAAACAGAGTACATCCTAAGTGTTAAAGTGGTGGCTAACACATGTCACACGTATTCGTTTATGTCTAAGAGAAGGCAGAACATTCCCACCACACATAAACATACTGAACTGTGTGTGTTCATGCCACTGGCATTTAATAACATGGGAATTGATTTTCTGCAATTTTTTAAATATAAGCAGCAGTTCTCAGAATTTAACCCCTTGCAGATAAGGCAGGGCCAGTATAATTATTTTGTAAGGCAAGTATCTGTGAATGAGAGAACTGTGTGTGCTGGAGATTTCTTTTCATTGTTTTATGAAGCTCTTTTCTCTCTTTCAGAGAGGCAAATGAACCACAGCATGAACTCTGTCCTCAGACCACAATCTCCTCTGGAACTAACAACCAAGGGATCCTAGCCCCATCTACACTACCATATAATGCAGTTTGATATTGTATTATATGTGTCCATATTGGCCATATAATAACAGTTTCAAACTGCATTATATGGCAGCATAGAGCGACCCTAGGATCTCTCCATTTCTACAAACTTTTGAAACAGTTTACAGATGGAGTCCCAAGGAGTCTGTCTTATGGCACGAAGCTACTTCTGCCGGTCAACAGTGGGACTCCATCTGTATACTGTTTAGAAACCGAGGATTATGGAGTTGGGGAGCAGTTGTCTTAAGAGTTTATCAGGAAGCTGCAGCTGTTCTTTGCAAGGATAGTCAGTAGTGCTCCAAGAGCATAACATAATCAGTCCAAACAGAGGCCAATGCAATAGAATTGTCCAAGTACTATGTTCCAAAGGTCAATAACAAGGAGCTCACCAAATGTCCAACACAAAAAGTCCTAGGTTCAAAGTACATGAGTTGAAATTACCATCTGAAACTTTCAATATGCAACAATTACTTCCAGCAAAGAGTAGTTACACATGCCAGAAAATTCCTTATAGCTAGGGCCGTGCATGTATTGGTTTTTCAGAACAGAATTTGTCTTATTCGGTGGTTTTGTTTACTGTTACAGCCATAATGGCACAGATGGCATAAGGGTTTTTTTTCCAGATGTAACAAATAACTCAGTGCCAGAATCCTGGTGGTTTCACCTGTATTCGGATTTCCATAGAAAATCTTGTGGCACACAGAGCAGTAACCACTGTCTAAGCCAATCACAAGAGGGAACCGTCTCATGTGTCTCCTTTCCATGCTGGGTCTATAAATACTGAGGAGTGCTCCTCTTTTTTCCAGTCGTGGCCTGGCTGTATGTAAGAGAGATTACTTGTTTCAGTGCTCTGCTTTGCTGCTGCCTAGGTGTTTATTGGTTGTATCCCTCTCATTTGGATTCCTTTTTGTCTTGCTTTTGCTCCAATACTTTACCTTTATATTAGTCTTCCTTTTTTCCTATTTTTCTAGGGTGTTGAGGAGTGTGGGTGTGCATTGGGTGGGAGCTTTTTTTAAAGGACCTTTTGGTGTGTTTTTTCAAGTCTGAACTTTGTGGTGGGGTGATAAAGGGAAGGGAGCGGTCAGGGGATAGCCTGACTCCCTTGAGTCCCCATGGGAGGATTTCTTTCAATCTCTTTTCCATCCCTCCCCAGTCCTATCTATCTGCCCTGCACCTCTGATCTCCCACAAAATATATTTTAAAATGTTTTAAATCCTTTCTCCTTCACCTCTTTAACACTAATTTCTTTCCCTCCCCTGCCCTTTGTATTTGGGCTTGTGTACTCCTGTTGCTCCAGTTCATCTGACTTCTCTCTGTGTGTGTGCACCCTCAAGTGGCTTCTACCTGCCCCACTGCACTGGTCTAGCAGTAGCAGCCTTCTTCACCTTTTAAAAAAAAACAAAGCCCTTGGAAGTTGTTTGTAATGTTCATGTCTATGACTCACTCTCACACACTCTCTCTGCTCTGCTGCTGCTTCTCCATGTGGAGACATTTCAGGGGATGGGAGAAGGAACTTAGGGGGGTTTTAAAGGACATTTTATTTCATGATTTTTAAAAGAAAATCACTAAAAATGGTGAGATGACCCAAATGTTATGAAACTTGGAGGGCTTGCAGTGGTAAATGTATCCTCCTAGTGTGGCCACTTTCATTCTGATAGCCTTAAAAATGAGGGGTGCTCATGAAGCCTTCCCATTACTGCCTATAGCTGGATCACTCCCAAAAAATGGTATATTGTCCATTCCAAAAAATTGTATATTGCCCATTCTGAAAAATGAAAGTTTTGACAAAAACCTTTTTTTAAAAAAAGCCACAGCAGCTATCTCATTTAATGTCTCTCATATTAACCAATATAAATTCCATTTAGGGCTTTCTTCCCAGCCCAGCACAGATATTTACTTACTTGAAGTATCAGTCAGTCCTGCTCTTTCCAGATTCAACATTTTATTGGAACTCTTGCTGCTGCTATGGAGGGACAAATCTCTTCCCTATTCTGATGCTGAGCAGAATTCTGGAAAATGTTGGCAGGGCCTTTGAATTCTCTGGCATAGGGCTCCTCACCTTCCCAAACTATATTTCCAAAAATTCTATGCTTTCTCAGTCTCTTTCCCAGCAACTCTGCTTTCTCCCTGCTGCTTCCTTCTCCTAATGGTGAGAAGACATTCATTTAAAGAGGAAAGGCGTTCTTTTTGGCTTTGCTTTGCTTCCTTATTCTGAAAAGAAAACTGGCTTTGGGAGTCTTTTGAGATTTACAAAATTCAAACAAAAAAGTATTGGGTTTTAATTCTTAAGTTTTGCACCGGATATGCACCGGATATTGTGTTGTAAGTACAAATTTAATTAATTTGATTTGACTTATGACAACTAACAAAAAAAATTGTACAGTTCTATTAGATCACTTTAGTAATGTTGAAGAACGGGCATTCCTGTGGGCAGGTTCCAGATAAACATCAATGTTCCTTTCTCGCCAGTAATCCTCTTGCGTGCTTCTTTTACAGTAATTATTAAAATTTATTTATTCATCAGTAATTGTGCAAAAACTTTAATTGACATTCCCTCCTATAACTGAAGCAGTTATAGAAGCAATTTCACAAGAGTGATGTCATTCCCATAAAATTCATGAAAATGAGACTCTGGGTAGTCACATGAGCAGAATTCCCATTCTCCTCTATTATGCACCTACTTTGTGTGCCCAAATGTATATCCAAGTCTACCTTTTCAGCTCAATTGTATTGGGGCACATTTGGAGAAATGTGGAGGAGAGGTGTCTGTGCCATCAACAGTACTCTTTCCATTGGCAGATGGACATCACCAGCCAGTGACACACTGCAATATATACTACGGTGGAAGACTGCCTTTAACACCTATCTCATTGCTTCTGTGTTATGAATGGGAAATCAAAAATCTGGGTTGTTATCAATGCACATTTTCAACATAAAATTTGTTTTATTATTTAATATCTATGAGGATTAATGTTATGATTTTTGCAGGGCAAGAACAAAAGCTGAGCAACTTGTATGATAGGGAAATTTAACAAGTCAATGTTATTTTGGAACTGTAAGATCAATCACCAGTCAGTTTTCTAACTCCTTTCTACTTTTTCTTGTATTGCAAATCGCAGATCAGCTTATCCCCTTCTTTAAGTATCAAGCCTAAATGCTCTTCTACAATATTTTAGGTAACCTACCAGGTATTCCTCTCATGTTAAAAAAAAACCCCATAATTACATTTGAAATGAAAAACAGAATGAAGAAAACATTAATATTTTATCCTACGGGTAGATTTTCTGCATGGTGTGTGGGGAATTAGGTGCACAAATCCCATTTATGCTAATAGACCTTGCGTGTCTAATTCCTTATGCACTGCATTGCAAATTTACCCCCTAGTGTCTTTGATGATACAGAGGACCAGCTCAGAGGGGGAGAGAAATGAGTGATTTATTTTATGATCCTGTCAATCACAGTGGCAACCAGAGAAAACTGCAAAGCCAGTTTTAACCTCTGTAGAAACAGCTATTTAGACCATATGTTTTTGCTTCTTGCCAGATGTCGTCATTCATCAGTTGCTCATTAAGAAAACAGTATGTGCATAAAATAAATAAAAAACAAAAAAACCCCAAGCAACTTGTTTCACCCACATATAAAACAAAACAAAACAAAAAAACTCTTGCAGAAATTAATATTTTAAACCATCTCCTAGCTCAACAAAGTTTTTCCACATTTGGTGCCAAATCAGGTGGGGACACAACTGGATCAACCACAGAAGATCAAGCCATGATTCCAGGTGAGGAAAAGGATAGTACACCAAGTATTAGTCAATCGTTAGTAATGTTCCCACTTATTTGATTGTATCATAGGGCGTGTATTTTATATTGTACTGTATTGTATTAAGGAATTGAAAGAATATTCAAAAATATTTGGAATTTTTTAAAAAAACCACCATGAAATCCTGTCATGAATAATACTGAACTGGCAGTATCTTCTCAGTTCAGGGCTTATTCTATGCAAACCATACATAGCTGCTTTGTGGATAAAATAGCATATTCTACAGAGGAAACTGAAGTTTCTATGCAGAAAACAATATTTCTCTGTGGAAATATTATTTTATGAACTTTTTTCTGTATAGAAATTAGATATTCGTTATTGTTAGTTGGGTGAAATCATATTACTACCAAGTTTTATTCAGTCTTATAAAATGTGCATTGCAATTGCCTAATCCTGAAGGAATAACAGACAGTAAAAAGACAATCCAAAGACATACAAACAGTTAATTTTGTTAAAGAACGAGTTGGGAAATGTAAAAAAAAAGGTCCTCTAATGATATTTCTCATTTAATTAATTAATTAATTAATAACTTAATAGATAACTCTAAAATTATGTTACTATCCAACTTTAATCAAACACTGGCTTTAAAAAATAAATGATGGAAGTTGCTACTTTTGTTAGAATTTCTTAAACTCAATTAATAATTTAATTGGTTTTACTTGATATTTCCTTTCCCCAGATAACAACTGCATGAGACAGGTGGAAATCACTTCATCCAGATTTCTAGTTTTAAATCAAGTTTTGAAAAACAATAGTTTAAAGTAATGTGGTCCTCTATCTTTTCTTCACCACGGACCCCCTTTTAAATAACTTTTGTGGATATGGACCCCCAAGACTTAAGATTTAAGGCACTAGACCGCATCAAGTAATTATTTAAATTTTCTCTTGAAGGTCTTTCAAATTTAAAGAGAAAGGGATATAATTTTAATGTTGCAATATAATATTTTCATGATGATTCCATATGAATTTAAAATAATACGACTGACACTACTAAAAGTTAATAATTTAATAATAGCAGTAGAGATAGCAAAACAGTAATAACATTATTAGACAGTAATAATGGCAATGGTAAAAGCAATAACAATAGTAGAATCATAGAATAATATAGTTGGAAGAAACCACATGAGCCACCTAGTCCAAAATAATAGAGTGCATAGTAGTGTTAATAGTAATAAATAATAATAATAACAATATATTTTATCTCAATTGCCCATTTTGGGGATATTTATTCAGATTAAATGTCAAAAAATCATAACATTTCATCAATCCTTTGCAACCCTCTGTGATGACATTGCGGATCCCAGATTGAGAACTACTGCACTTGACTGTCATGTAAAACCAACAACTGCCAAACAATAGTAACTGCTTAACTGTAGGCAGCATCCAGTGGTTAAGATACCACCATTTTGGAAGCTATTTTATGTCTCTTAAATAGGAGATATCATAACTGTGCTATTGAGATGCCATGAACATTTTAGGAGATTAAAACAATTTAATCTCCTAACTGGGCAAAGGTCACTAGGGGGCACTAGACAGAGAAGGATAGTCCATTTTACAGTTGGGGGGCGGGGTGTTGAAGGAGGAAAACAATTTCCCCTATTTCTGCTGGTTATTCCCCTCCCCATTTTCCATTTCATAAACGAAGGTTGTTTCCATGACTGGGACATGGGTGGGGGGAATAATGGGAAAACAAGGGGAAATTATTTTGCTACTTGAATTCACCCCCACCCCTATAAAATGAACTATTCTTCTCTGCCTAGTTCCTCCTTATGGCATCTGCCTGGATAATGCAACATTACCAAAGACTTTTTCAAGGTGTCTGATTGCAAAAAAACATCACAACTCCCTTTTTTGGGGGGGGGGGGGGGGTGTTGTTGTTAGGTGATCTTTGACTCTATCAAATTTTAAAGCTATAATAATGTAGCCAGATTTCATTACATGACATTGTAGCACTGGCCCTTATCTATGCAATCTCTCCCACAGAAATGAACCATGAGGTTCATTTGGTGTCATGTTAATGACACTGAACTTTATATCCCCATTGGCTTTTGAAATCTTGCATCTTCAGATTTGTATTATATCATGCTTTTATTTACACTGTTTTATATTCTGGGAAAATGCATTACGTTCCTACTGTCAGCTACATGGCATGGTTTATCTTCCTTGTTCTTTCTATTAGAATCATTATAATGCTGATCTTTAAAAATAACTGTGACCAAGATCCAGCACTGAAACACATTGCTACAGCTCTTCCCCCAGAACTGAGCTTTTGAGCAGCATAGCCCCCTCCTCCTTGGGAAGTTGCTTAATTGTTCCTGGGAATGAGCAGAATGAGTAGAAATGGACCCACTCTCTTCCTATAGCTGGATGCATTTCAATAGAAATCTGCAATCCTTCCACTCTGGAAAGACAGAAATTGCCACATTGGTGGAAAGGCCCTAATGATGATGAAAAGGTAGGTTTGCAGGGCACTTTTTGCATAGCAACTACAAAACTGAATTGCAGTGTTGCAAGACAAACATAGAGGCTTAAGTACCCTTAAGGCCCCCATCTGATCTTCAAGCCAAGCATGGTCAGCCCTGGTTGAATGTCTGACAATGAATGCCAGGTGCTGTAGGCTATATTTCAGGGAAAGAAACTGGCAAAACCATTTCTTGCTTCAAACAGTCCTAAGGAAAATTCATGAGGGCACCACAAGTCAATAGGTGACCCAAATACAAATACACACAAACTGAACATAAACATGGTTTTATGTCTGAGCAATACTGAACAGGTTAGCAGCCTATATTTGTATTATGTTGCTAATTTTTCAAGAGTTTAGTTTCAAAAATTGAGATGTTGATTTCAAATGTTTTTTGACTTTTAAATTGTAAACTACCCAAAGAACAATAGGCAATGGCTAGGTGATTGAATAAATAAATAAAGTTTGGAATAATAAATATAAAAATGAACAAAGTCATGAATAAATAGAAAACATTGCCCCCATTTCACATATAAAAGGAGACTAAATATGGCTTGTGCCTCCCAATACTTTTGAGTTTTCAGGGTCTCATTAACGCCTGCATTGACATGTGACACCACATAGATGATTTAAAACACTATTTGCAGACATAACCATTCTCATATCCATTAATCCAGAGAGAGACTGGAGATATACCATAGTATATCTCGTTTGTAGCCTAAATCCAGAAAGAGCCAAGCTACAATCAGTGGAACTTCCTTCCAAGCAATTGTTCAGAATCAGCCTATGAATAGCACATTTCGGGCACGCTTCATGACTGCCACTGCATGTCTGGATTACTCGGATTTTTAAAAAGCAATCCACTGAAGGCAGACAAATACATTAATGACAGAATAAGCAGCTTTGGTTAGTATTTGTTTAGCTGAAGGCTGTCAAAGGAAGTATTTCAAACTGTACAAACAGGAATGTCAGTTCCTTCCCCACAGTAGTAAAATTTAATTGTAGCTAAATACTGTACCTTCTGTTTTTGATTGGAGCTTTAAACATATCCTTGAAAACAACAGGACATCATTTTCCCCCTCAAATATAATGAAACTTCTTTGCTTTTATAAATGCCATCAACATGTTGTAAATGTTTTGTAGGATGCTATTAAACAGCTGTTTTGTTATTAATATTTTAGTGCCCTGCATTTTTCCAGGAGATATTGATGCTTGCTATTATTTCAAATGCTGCTTTTCATGGAGTTTTTAATGGTTTGTGTATATCTCCAGACAGTTTCAAGTACTTCAGGCTGTCACAACATGTTAAGTAGGCAAATCCACCGACAGGGTAGTTTCAGGAACGATAATTTTCTTTGCACAGCTTCTGCACTGCTTTTTCCTGACTTATTAAGTAGGAGCTGACTCACTGATAAACAAGGCAAATACATTAGAGTGCAGCAAATGTCCTGGTGGTAAGAGGTGAAAGCTTTTAAACTATTCAGATTCTGCATTTTCTGTATATGATAGCTGCTCCGATCCCTGTAGAGACTGGTTATTATTTTAAAATTTGGTGGAAATGCAATTGCTAGTCATGGTGTCTCCCATTATTGTTATGGAGAGATCCTGATATATCTGATTGCATAATAAATTGAAATCCAAATTTGTGAAGAACATGGATGAAATAGTTCATGTTTCCTCATAATGTCTGGTAGTCTGAGGAACATTGCATATAGGGGGAATCTTGTCATCGTATGGTGTACTCTTTTTCTTTTGTCTGGCTTCTGTTCTTCATCTGAAATGCCTGTGCATATAAAATGTAAACAAAATAATCTCAATCGATTCCAGATATATGTCCTTACCTTAGTAATAAACTAGATACCTCTGTCCTTTGTCCAGGCACACCACACTATTATATTCATTTATACCAGTGTTCTTTGGGGTATAATGTTCTGAAGGGCCTGGTTCACTCAGGTCCTGCCCCAGTTAGGTTCAAGTGCTGTTGTGTTGTGTGCAAACCTAAGGTGAATTGATCATGAGGTATTCTTGGTGAGGCTTTTTTTTTCAGAAACACATTTGCTTTTGCCTTCCCATGAGGTTGAGAAAATATGCCTTGTCCAATGTTACCAAACTGATTTCCATGTCTGAGCAAGCATTTGAAAACTGATTTCCAAAGCTGCAGTTCAAGACTCAACAAGTGATAAAAAAACCAACTTTATTGATTATAAATCAATAGGAAATGATGCAGTAACACAAATCAAAATAAAAATATTGAGCTCACGTCCCTTCAAACAATTAACGTGCCATTGGCTCCGAAATGCACACCAGATATCACATCGCTCCTTAGTACCTTCAGAGTAGTTTCTGAATTGTGAGGATTTTAAGGTCCCTTCTACACTGCCATATAATCTAGATTATCAAAACCGATAATCTACATTATCTGCTTTGAACTGGATTATATCAGTCTACACTGTCATATAATCCAGTTCAAAGTAGATAATCTGGATTTTATATTGCAGTGAAGAAGGGGACTTAGATGAACCTACCACGTGGTTTTCTTGATAACCTTGTTCTGATGGAGCTTGCCATAGCCTTCTGCTATACAGGCTGGGACAGTATGGTTTCCATAGTTGATCAGGGATTGGAACCCTGATCTCCCAGAGTCATAGTCCAATGCTCACTAAACCACAAACATTTCTCAGATAAGGCACCAATGTTCTGCTTCCTGAGACTGAGGTAAAAGGGTGCCCTACTGAAAAGGGGCTATGTAGCCCAACAAAGCTGACTTTCTAGATAAAACAGTGGCACTTACACTTGAGGGGGATTATGCTTCCTCACTTTCTGCTCCCTCTGGCTGACTGTGACAAGAGATTCCTAGTGCCATAGAGATGTGCCTAACATTAGCTATACAGATATTTCGGTAACCCTATCTCTAACTTGCAATGGGTTCATCTTACTCCCTAAGGATCATAAAATGCTCAAGAAGATAGAGTGTGCCTTTGATACCAGCACAAAGATTGTATATGTGTATTGTGACTGGCAGCATACATAACAACAGTAGTATATAATGAGTTAGAAGCCCAGTGACTGTACTTCTTGACGTTCTTTTGAAAATGGAAGCTACTATAAAGAAACTATTGTTATGGAGTTTGATTGGTAACCTTTGTTTAGACATAAAATGCATGGAATGGTTTATTAAACTAAGTATAGGAGCAGGTGGGAAAGCATAGAAAAGAATGGAGGTGACTGGTTATTGGTGAGGAAAGGGAGAATACAGCATGGGGAGGAAGTAAAACCATTAACGTGTGCAATTGTCAACAGAAGCAAGGGGTGGGATGTTTTGAGAGAAACAGCTGCAGCATTAATTACTTGAAGCATTTATGTTATTGTTGCTATATTGCTCTGCCTTTATTTCTTTTAGTAACCATAAATATTTTGATTGTGTTCTTTGTGTAATAAAATGTATTCCCACTTTTGAAAAAAAAATCCAAGTGAGCTTTGTTTATTCAAACAGAACCCACATGCCTAAGGACTGAACACCTGGCTCCAAATATATTTTCAGTTTTGCACATCACTAGCCCTAAAGGTGTCTTCCAAGTGGGTTACAAGGATGATCAGAGTTTTAACATTTATGATTTCCTGTAACAAGATGATGAACAAATGGACATGGCAATTGAAAACTCCATCAGCATTGCTTTCTTCTGCACATTTTTTTTACAAATTTCAATTTTTATATTCCAAACATAAACATTTGATAAATTTGATACAATTTTGAAAAATTCTTCAAAAATGATTGAAAATGAAATCCTTCCCTATTTGCACCAATCTAGTGCATACAACTGCTCCCAACAGGGGGAGAGCAACATTGCACATGCTAAGAGGTGAGAGGTGGTAATTTTTATAATCTGCAGCTCCCAGCAGTCTGCCTGGTGTAACTCAGTCACTGCTGATGACTACACTTGCCAGGATTTGGAGCAAGCTACTGAAGGGTTAATCATATCTCTTCTCCTGGAATAGGGAAGGTATCACATGTCTCAGAGATTAGCTGTGAAATGGTGATGAAGCAAGCACCAGCTGAGATTTCAAGATAAAGAGCCTTCTGTGTAGTGGCTCTGGGTGGCAGACAATATTGTATTCTTGCTCTGGTATCTGGATCTACTGCCCCTTGGTTTGTTTTCAAGAACTCCTTGCTTTTGACTTCAAACAAATGGCCTTTCTGACTTCTGAACTCTGACCTTGGCTTTCTTGTTACCCTTGTCTTGAATAATAATAATAATAATAATAATAATAATAATAATAACAACTTTATTCTTATATTCTGTCACCATCTCCCCAAAGGAGACTCAGGTGGCTTACAGATGGCACAAAGTGCCTAAAAATAAACATAAAAGTGAAGACAATACAAAATACAATAAAATAAAATGCATACACATATAAAACATCAATTCAGACTCAATCAAGCAGCAAACCTGACTATGTTGCTCTTTTCACTACCAGAATTTCTGACCCCGTATTGTGATCTAGGCTGCTATGGTTGTTTCTTGTCTTGAAACCTGACTCTGCTACTTTTCTCACTACTGGCATTTCTAACCCTGTAATGTCACCATGCTTCACCGGGTTGACTTTAACTACTTGGACTTAGAAACTCGGCATTTGCTCACAACTATCTGTTTGTGGGTTTTACTTCTCTAATTCTGGTTCGACCACCAAGGATTCCCAAATTAGGGTTTCACGGACTTTTGGCTTTGGCTGATTTTCCTGGTGTTTTCTGAAACATAAGCTCCTGATAATGTGACTGAATTTGTGATAGTAATGATAAAGAAAAAAAGGTGGTAACCCACATATAGATAAACTACCTTGGAATTCAAAACTACCATACAAGCATTCCCCGAATTACAAACATCTGACTTACAAATGACTCATAGCTAAGAATAGGGGTGAGTTAATGAGAAGTGAGAGAAATCTACGCCTAGGAAGGGAAATACACTCCTGAAAGAATTATCATGGGAAAAGATGTCTCCACCGAAGCTTTCTCAACAATCCTTGTTTCCACAGTAAGCCATTTTTTTCAAACTCCAATTATCACAAGGATAAAATTGAGCTGAAGTCCTCTGATGTTATCCAAAAGAATGTATACATGTTTATGTATATGTATATGTGTGTATGTATGTGTGTGTGTGTGTGTGTGAGAGAGAGAGAGAGAGAGAGAGAGAGAGAACATAACCTAACTTGTTCATAACTTGGGGACTGCCTGTATATACTTGTTTATATTTCAACCTCATGTAAAAGCTAAGGTAAGGTTTGGTGGCCAATAATATCTATTTTGACCTGTGCATAAGTCAAGGGTAAAACCTAGAGCAGTGTTTCTCAACCTGGGGGTCAGGACCCTGCAGGGGGGGGGGTTGTGGGCGGGTTTCAGAAGGGTCACCAAAGACCATTTGAAAACATTAGACCATTAGAAACCCCCTTCGGCAGAGTAGGATGAAGATCTCTTTGTCTGTACTTCTCTTGGAAACAAACAGCGAATCTTCACATGGAAAGCCCTTCTCCTCTGTGATTGGCTGGCCTCTCAGCCAAGAGGAGAGCTGTTTCTGAGACTCCAAGTGGGGAAGTGAGAGCAGGTATGCTCGACACATGGTAGCATGGTGCACATGCATGGGTGATGGAGAGTGCACGAGGCTGAAGGGAGGGAAGTTTGGCCCATAGGTGGGGTTCAGAATGCTCTTTGATTGTAGGTGAACTATAAATCCCAGAAACGACAACTCCCAAATGTTAAGTCTATTTACCCAAACTCCACCAGTGGTCACATTTGGGCATATTGAGTATTTGTGCCAAGTTTGGTCCAGATCTATCATTGATTGAGTCCACAGTGCTCTCTGGATGTAGGTGAGCTACAATTCCAAAATTCAAGGTAAATGCCCACCAAACCCTTCCAGTATTTTCTGTTGGTCATGGGGGTTCTGTATGCCAAGTTTAGTTCAATTCCATGGTTGGTGGAGTTCAGAATGCTCTTTGATTTTAGGTTAACTATAAAGCACAGCAACTACAATTCCCAAATGACAAAATCCCCCCAATCCCATCAGTTTCCAATTTGGTTGTATCAGGTGTATGTGCCAAATTTGGTCCAGTGAATGAAAATACATCCTGCATATTAGATTTTTATGTTACAATTCATAGAAGTAGCAGTTATGAAGTAGCAACTAAAACAATTTTTGTTTGGTGGTCACCACGACATGAGGAATTGTATTAAGGGGTCATGGCATTAGGAAGCTTGAGAAAAACTGACCTAGAGGCATGGAGCAAAGGAGGTAAAAGACAAAGCAAAGGAAAACAATCCCAATGAATTTACAAAATTATGACAGGCCTAACTTTGCTAACCCTAGATATAAAGAGAACTACAGTAAACGGTGGCTATGTGATACCTGGGAGTAGAATGGCAACCAGGTGCAGGTGAGGGCAAAGAAAACAAAGATCCATTCTGCACATATGTTTTAGAGCAGGAATTTAGGGGTCTTTGCCAGGAGGCAGAGACCAATTAGACTCATCAAAGAGTTCGTTACCCTGGTGAGACAGAGAGAAGCACCCAATCCCTGATTTTTTCCAATAAAAGGTCTCACCAAGTGGAAGGAAGTGCCACCGAGGTTTATTAGTGAGTCAGCTGAAAAGGATGCAGAGTGGCAATCATTCACCAAGCAGAGCATGTGGTTACAGAAGTAAAGGCCATTTTTATAGAAAATACAGAGTTGTGAGTTTCAAAATTCCCACTCCCCCCTCCCGCCCAGCTCGAAGGGGATTGGATGATGCGCAAACAGCTGGGAGGAAGCTTGGCCGTCCCCCATGTATCAGGGCCAATCACAGGGCTTTCGCGGGGCGCCAGAGCCTATCAGGAGGCTCCTGCTGTCTTGACGCTCCAGCGAATCAGAAGGGAGGGAGGCGGGATGAAGGGAGACAATGCATTCTGGATTGGATTATGACAAGATTGTCCCTGAGGCTTAGCGAGATCCGGGCGGGGGGTCTGCCAGCCAAGCCATTCTATTGTGTTCATGTTCATATGTTAAAGAAATCCGGGTTTTCCTGTCACCATCAGATAGGGGATCAAAGGGGAAGACTTGGGTGGAAGTTCTTTGTGGAGAAGTTTGAAAGAAAAATGGCTTGGGAAAAAAGAGGACTTTCCTAAGGTCATATTCCCCCCATTGTTATATGATTAAAACAGAAATCCTAATGGTGGTCCAATTCCGAAGACAAAAGGATTTCCTTTATTATTGTCCATGCAAAGAATGTCCAAAGATAAGGGTCTCTTCATGATCGCTGATTGCTTTTCCAGAGGCAGGGCAGCTTCCTTGTAGATTTCCCCCAAAGAGAGGGGAAGGGGGCAAAGGGTTCATGGCAAGGTCAGAAATGAGGGGAAATATAGAAATACAGGAGAAAATATGAAAATATACAAATCATAATACAGAGAGTAAACCCAACTACCTTCCCCCAGTGTCCATAGTTCATATTATTCATAGGAAGGTCCATAAAGGGAAATATCCATGAGGGGGAAAGAGAGTCCCTTGTTTGTGAGATGGGGGACCATCAAGAGCTCAGGTGTGCCTCAGATGGAAAAATCCAAATACTTTTGTGGCATGATTTTCAGTAATAAATTGGTTACTTTCTGCTGTAAACATGTGAAAATAGAGCATAAAGCCTTGATTAAATGATACACACCAAACTGACCAAGGCTTAACCCTTATTATCCAACCTGGCATCCTTGCCCTTAGCAAAACTATAAGTTACTATCTCTTATGGGGGGGGGGGTCATGTTCGACTTCACATAGGCAAAAGCAGCAGCACTCATTCGCTCAGGGGGTAGGTGCCCCTGGTTACCACTGCCCATTTCCCACCCAGGCATTCAAACAGGCAGATGCGGCACTGTGATGGAAAAGGTAGAGCATGTTGTCTTTTTTTCAGGTTCTTCAAGCATGGAATAAACTTTTGCCTTGCACCATTCTAATTGGAGATGGTTCCTTTTTTGAATGCGTCATGTTACTGTACTTACATTGACCTGTGGATAAATCAATCCAGGATTTTAGGGTCAATATTAAACTAAAATTTCTAGACTTATACATGAGTGTACACCATAGATTTTTTAAAATAATAATTACACAATCAAAGCTTTAGGCCTAGATATGGGAGGATAAATTTCACTAGCTTTCACTTTTTATTTTTTTTAAAGAAAAAGAAAACCTTAAAGTTTTGTTAGCCAAAATTTCCAGAAATTTTGCAAACAAATACTTTATTCAGACAGGTTTGATGTTCTGGATGTTTTAAAGCAAATAGTTGTAAGAGGGTGTATTGTTTTAAATTGTGTCATTATCTTATCCTTTTTCAAGTGTAAGTTTCAAATTGTTTTGCTATGGCTAGTAGTTTAATGTTTGTGTTTTAATTTTGTCTTTAATTGTATTCTGATCATTTTATTTTGTAAACTACCTTAAGCCACAATCTTTTTTGGAGGGATGGGATATAAGAGAGGATGATGATTTATATTATCAATTAACTGAAATAAAATTGGATGGATTAATTATTTGAATGATTAATGTCGATGGATGGAGCATATTTTTCAGTTCATGAAAGGCCATAAAACCACGTCATGCCATATATAATAAAATCTATTGAACTATGTATGAAAAAGAAGTAGAAATCTTGATCTTATTAAGTGTTTATTATCTGATTTCTGTGAATATAATGATCCCTTTGCATTGGGATGGCTTGAAGCAATACTTGGCAGAAGCTTGGACCTGACAAAGAAACGTTAATAACCCAGAATATTCTGGTGATTACATTTTGATGATAACTTGTTTATTTTAATAATATTTATATTGTTGGCCAATAGCCCATTTTCTCGGGGCATATGAAGAAATTGTAAATATGTGATTCAGAAAATGAATGCATTAATTTGTTTTGCCATAGAATGATCTGATAAATAATTTAATCTTATTCTCTGAATGTGTACCATAAAAGTGTACCGTGTTTAAAGATCAGGCTAGAGGAGGAACAATCAGCTGTTGATTGATACTTTAATGGAAGATAATAAAGTGGACAGTGGATAGCAACATGCTGGTGACTCATGTTGGCATGACCCCTGGTAATGCCAGTATAGGTATTTTTGAGGGCACTGAAGAAAGAATTATCATTCTGTAATTCCTTTTCCCCTGTTTTGTATAGGGAGCAGGATGATTCCTGAGAATAGTTCCAGCCTCCTGTCGAGCTTATGTGCTCAACGGTGAGGAAATAAGCTTTCTTTTTCCCAGCTACACACTGCTCTTGTGTCGTTGGAAGGGCAGGAAGGATGGGGGCAAGTCTTTGATTTGCTTCAATACTCATTTCTCATTCTATTAGGGCAGATTGAGATTCATGCAGATCCCCTATCACTGCCACTACTCACCACCCCCTGTGCCTTCTCAGCAAGGGGTGGTATTTGGGAAAGAAATTTCTCCAATCTGACTCAGAAGGTTAGAAATTTCCTTGCCTTGTGAGAAAAGATATAATAGTATGTACTTGCACAAAAGTGTGTTTCTTTAGGATGGTAGTTCCATACTCATCTGGGAGTAAGATCAACAGGATATGTATAAGACCTAGAAATCACTAGCTGAAGAAATATTTTGCATTGAAGAGTTTTTGAAGTACAACTCTTCCACTTCACTGATCTCCCAGGAACTAACAGTGTAACATTCACCTAGCAAACAAAACTCTGGGCATTCCATAATCTATGTGCTTCAGCAATCATTTCATATTGAGCATCATATGATTCATTCTTTTTACTCAGCTTGGAAATCATTACAATACTATTTGCACATGATATCTGTAGCATGTCTTATTTAAAACCATCAGAGACCTTCTCTAGGCCCATATGGTTTTCATTAACAGTTTTCATTACAGGAAAAGCAGAAAGTCTATTGAGTTTTTGGTTCGTGAGCACTTTCTGAATTCAAATAATTACTTAATTAGGCTAGGCACAGAAAGTGAGAGACAGTTTATTCCAAGCAATTCAGGCACTTACTAGATTTTTAATAAACAAATTATGGAAATGACAAGTTAACTCAGTGGAGTCATGCCATAGTCGATTAACTCTCCCATTTTTATGGATTCTGGTCTAGTGTCTGATGTTCAGGGCACTACTTTGTCCGGATGATGAAGCTCTTGAAAAATGAACTTCTGAATTCTGATTTTACTTGCAGATTTTGACATGTGGAAACAGGGCCAGAAATAGTAACAAAATACAACATTCCTAGAGCTATCAGGAAAACCTGGTTGGCTTTCTGACTGAATTCAACAACAACAAAGTGTGCATGGGAGAAAGGTGTACTTTGCAATTATCCTCTAAACTGGCCTTTGCATACAGAAGATTTATTTGTGTTTAATTTTTTAAGCATTTGGATAAATCAGCTAATTAAAGGTCATTTTTTGTCGTGTCAGGAGCAACTTGAGAAACTGCAAGTTGCTTCTGGTGTGAGAGAATTGGCCGTCTACAAGGACATTGCCCAGGGGACGCCTGGATGATTTGATGTTTTTATCATCCTTGTGGGAGGCTTCTCTCATGTCCCCGCATGAGGAGCTGGAGTTGATAGAGGGAGCTCATCCGCCTCTCCCTGGATTCAAACCTGCAACCTGTGGGTCTTCAGTTTTGCCAGCACAGGGTTTAACCTACTGCGCCACCGGGGGCTCCTGACATAAATACACTTCATCTTTATGGTCTCTGTGAAAACCACATGATACTCCCTGTGCCTGTGCAGTCTACAAAGCATAGAGACATCTGGCTGCAGCCCCGCCCACCCTCCCCAGGAGGCATATAGCCAGTGGAAGGGACTGTATCCTCAGTTCCTGTGATCCACCAACATTGTAGCAGCTTGGAATCTCACAGCAAAATTTACCAAACTTTGACTATGGACTGTTAAGATTATTTTTTGGTTCCCCCTTTACCTGTTGAATACTTAATAATTGACCAAGACTGTTTTGACCACAGCTACTCCATAATTCTTCTGAATTGACCTGGACTGTGTATTTGACCACAGTTTGTCTATAACCCCACTTACTTCACTCAGATTATCTTGACTACTCTTACATTGACCAAAAAGATGGGCCCGCTTGTAAAAACCTATGTGGCCTGTAGAAAGAGGCTGCCAGATGGACATGGCCATAATATATGCCTCCTACACCTAGAGGAGGAACATACAATACACAACTGCCATATTTGTTTATATCTCACTCCCTGAGCTTGGAAAAGCCGGGAGAAGATGCTCAAAGCCCTACTCTGCAAGCAGGATTAATCACTTGGTGCAATCTAGCCAAGGCAACTTACCTTCTGTAATGGATGCTTCCCCTTCTAGCCAGCCAACTCAGGCTAATAAGAGGGCTAAGCTCTCCCAAGCACATAATCCACAATGTGGCAAGAAGAAAGGCAAAATGGCAAAAGGTCAAAAGCCGCTAAACTGCTCCCTTCAATGACTCCACAGGCACTGGCAATGCCAGCATTGCCACAGTGCCTTCCCTCCCCCTTGCCTGTGTTGCTGGTGGGAGGCGACAACATGCAGCTACAGCTGCCATGATATTTGCCACTTACAGGTTATGGTACAGCCGTGTTTCCTCCCTCCATTGACCTCCGGTCTCTACCATGTCCATAGCAGCACTTCCCCAAGGTCAGGTAGGAAGACATCTCAAAACACTCCCTTTCCCACTGCTCTGGGAATAAGTCTGAGTTTTACTACACAAAATGGTGATAGGGGTCCTGCACCCATCCATGCTCCAGCATATTTTTTCCACCCACTTTCTAATTCCCAAGAAGAACCGAGGGCAACAACCAATTTTAGATTTGAGGGAACTGAACCTCTCAATTCAACCTTGGAAGTTTTGCATGGTAACTTTCTCCACCATTTCCCCCTTACTAATATGGGACTCTTGGTTTGGAATGATAGACGATGAGATCGGATTATGACTTTATTGATGAGACGTGATGGATTAGTTATATGGATGTATTGTTGTTATATTGTTATACTGATGTTTTGCTATGTGATTTAGTTGCTTTAGTTACTGTTTTTTAAATGCTAATACTATTGTTGTGCACTTGTATATTGACCTGGTTGTAAACCGCACTGAGTTGCCTACGGGCTGAGAGAGTGCGGTATACAAATAAAGTAAATAAATAAATAAATAAATAAACTATAGATTTGAAGAATGCCTATTTCCATATAGGATCCAATCAAGACTCCAGAGGTCTCTGTCATTTATGATAGAGGGTTGAACTTTTTTGCTTTCATGTTTTCCCCTTCAGAATCACAACAGCGCCCTGAGTGTTTACTAAATGTATGGATGTTGTGGTGGCCCACCTTTGTCTGAAGTGTATCACAATCTACCCATATGTTGATGACTGGTAGCAAAATCCAAACCTCAACTCCGCTCTCACATTGAATCCACTTTGTGTCTCCTGCAGACTCTGGGCCTCATGTTACCTCACCATCATCTCCTCAGATAGGAAGAGGGAAGGACTTCATTCTTGTTTTACTAACCTCTAGTCAAACTCTTTCTCCAAGGGTACAAAAATTTCAAGCATCCAATCAAATCACCTGTTTCCCCTTGGAATTTGGAAATAGTCCTTTCAGGATTCATTAGGCCCCCCTTTCAAGACCTTTGCATCTTCAGACATGTCATACCTGCCGAGGAAAATGGCTTTCCTAGTTGCAATCATGTCAGCTCTAAGGGCTAGAGAGTTATGTGCACTGCGGTTGGATGATCCTTACTTCTGCTTTCACAAAGACAAAGACATCCTGCACAAAGATGTTGTGTTTCTCCCCAAAGTGGCTTCCAGTTTTATATATCACAGGACATAGTTCTACCAGATTTTTTTTTCAAAATCCAACAACACCCTTAGATCGTTACATCTCCTAGATGTTTTGAGGGCTCTTGCTTTTTATCTCAGGAAGACAGCTGGGAAAATGAATTCAAACAGACTATTTCTAAAATAATTGAAGGATTCAAGTAGCCTTCCTGTCTCTTCTCAGTGGCTGTCTTCATGGATTATATCAGCTATGTGCCTGTCCTACCAACTGACTGAGAGAGATATATCTGCACAGCTCAATTGTCATTCCACAAGAGCTGTCACCACATCCACTGCTTTCTTCCCCTGGAAGATGTATATTGGGTAGCCATTTGATCTACCTCACTGACCTTTGTCACACATTATAAACTCTTGCTTTTTCCAAGAAAGACTCGGCCTTTCCCAGAGCTGTTCTCTTCTCTTCAGTGGCATGACGTCCACCATCCAAGGTAATAGCTTGCTAGTCTACCATAAGTGTGATTTTCACAGAGACCACGAAGAAGAAGAAATTGTTACTTACTTGTAATCATGTTTCTTCAAGAGGTAATCTGTGATACTCACACATCTCTGCCCACCCTCCTCACCTATTGTCATGCCTGGGTTTTTTCACTGCTGCTCTGCAGTGCAGGAACTGAGGATATAGCCCCTCACACTGACTATATGCCTCCTGGGGAGAGTGTGTGGGGCTACAGCTAGTTGGCTCTAAACTTTGTAGAATATTCTGAAGCTCACTGCATGGACACAGGGAGTACCATAATGTGAACTTCACAAATGACCACTCAAAGAAACACAGTTCCAGATAAGCAACCATTTCATATTTTTGAACAAGCCTTGCAAATGATATTAAATGGGGAAGTTTGATATCCATAATAGAAAAGCCACATCTTGTAGAAAAGCACACTGTTATGTACAGTAAAGGACAGTATGGCTTAAATATTGTTATATTATTTTGACATCACATTCATTCCATTTAGAATTCTCTTTCCACTCACACCGGATGGAAACCAGAATCAATACACAGCGAGCAGAAGAGGCTTTTTCATCTTTTATCCAAACTTTTTTCATTTTAACACCATTTCCAGAGAAACATTTTCTGAAATTATATTCTATAAAGCTACAGAGATTTCTGTCTCATTCTTTTCTGCACTTCATTGTTCTTGGGAGGTGAAAGATTCAGAACACTATAAAGTGAAACATCATGCTGCTAAGTTAGAGGAAATAAAGTTGACTTTTTATTCTTTTTGCATTTCCCCCTTGTACTTGGACCTGGAGCATAAAAATTATCTATTTTTCAATTTTCAGAGACTGTATGGAATCTTTGAACACTACAGGGTTTAGGGGTTGAAGGTTTTTTTTTTTCACATTGCTCTAGGACAGATCTGCGATTTGAATTACTGTTAACTAGAGAAGTTAAAAACTTTATTTAATTGGTAGTAAGATAGAAAAAGGAAAATTTTCTTTTTGTGGCAAACAATATATTTATTGTATGTGATTCTAAGATACAGTCATAAAATGGCAAGTCATTCAATAATTTCATAGAGAAGGAAGAAATAAGGGATTTTCACTTTACAACTAATATCCTGTTAGTGACCCATAGTTTGGCAGGAACACAGAATTTTTCACATTTACTTGCTCACTATCTAAAAATTTCTACTACACAGCAGCTGTCAAGTCCTGGGATAGATTTTCATAGAATCATAGAATCAAAGAGTTGGAAGAGACCTCATGGGCCATCCAGTCCAACCCCCTGCCAAGAAGAAGGAATATTGCATTCAAATCACCCCTGACAGATGGCCACCCAGCCCCTGTTTAAAAGCTTCCAAAGAAGGAGCCTCCACCACACTCCGGGGCAGAGAGTTCCACTGCTGAACAGTTCTCACAGTCAGGAAGTTCTTCCTCATGTTCAGATGGAATCTCCTCTCTTGTAGTTTGAAGCCATTGTCCCGTGTCCTAGTCTCCAGGAAAGCAGAAAACAAGCTTTTGTTTTTGCTGCTATCTTGTACAGGTAAGGAAGAAGGGAGTGATTCAGACCATGAAGATCCATCTGCTTTTGGAAGAAGGAAGAGGCAAGTGCACTCCATTTGAGAGCATATCCTCATTTGTCCTCCATCTCCAACTGATCTGAAACCAACTGCTTCCCCATGGTCTCAATCACCTATTGTCTCCTCCCTTTTCCACCAGTAAGTAACTGCCCAAGGACCCCTTTTAGGGTTGCAGGAATGCATGGAGCACAATAACTAGGGTAGGGGTCCTCAAACTTTTTAAACAGAGGACCAGGTCACAGTCCCTCAAACTGTTGGAGGGCCCAATTATAATTTGAAAAAGCATGAATGAATTCTGCACACTGCACATATCATATTTGTAGTGCAAAAACACTTAAAAACAATACAATAATTAAATGAAGAACAATTTTAACAAATATAAACTTATTAGTATTTCAATGGGAAGTGTGGACCTGCTTTTGGCTGATGAAATAGTTGTTGTTGTGTGCTTTCAGATTGTTTCAGACTTAGGTTGACTCTGAGCAAGGGCCAAGTAAATGACCTTGGGCTTTAGTTTGAGGACCCCTGAACTAGGTCTTATAATTTAATCTAAATCTGCAATGCTACCACTTCTCCAGCCCTTTCCACCTTTTCAAATGCCAATGCCAATGTTTTTTTATACAGCATAGTCATAGTTACAGCATAGTCATAGTTATTTATTCCATTGATGCCCCCTTTCCTATTAAGGCAAATATTCTTCCAGTTAACTGAGGGTGCTTCCAGACAGCACTTAATCATGGGTTTTAGTGAGGGGTAAAAAATCTCAGAACTTCAGGAGACATCTACATACAGACCTGTTGGTCCTGGGATTGCTGCCTCCGTTGTCCAGGCTTCATGCTTTGTCCTGAGATTTAGAGGGTCCCAATATGGCCGCCACAGGACTTCCACCAGAAAATGCCAGGTTATTTTTTTTAAAGAAATCTCACAGGATTCAAATATGCTAATATGCGGAGATTTGGATGTATGGATAAGCTTAAGAGTTCCGTTCTTTTGCCCTACAGGCATTTTATGAACTATCTACCACACAAACAAACCTCATGGGGTGTGACCACTACTGCCTAAATTAGCAGTACACAAACAGGATCATACACTTTTAAGTCAGGAACTAAACTCTGTCATTATTTTGTATTTTTTACAGCCTGGCCATATGCCCAGATGGGTTTAGTAGTGTACTAGTGGCAAACAACAACAGGGTGATGTTCCTGGATTATGAATAGCTGTACCTGATTGCTCTTTTTGTGAAAAGTTGTACCCATACAATATTGACTAAGGGGCCGCAACTTTGTCCTGGCCAGAGAAAATGTTTACCCACACATTTCATGAAGTTTCTGGCACACAAACAAAGTTGTGCCTTTTACTGAATTGTCACCATCTTTTTAGGAACTGACCAATCAGAAAAAAACATCTAAAACCTGAAAATGAAACCAGATTAAAAAAATCCCAAGAATTCCGATTGCAGGGACATACAGACATGCAAAGATCCGGATATTCAGCTAAAAACTGCAATATTCTTGCACCTGGAAATCTCGTGTTTTTTTGTCTTTTGTCACGATTACTTCCGGGTTTACAGAGAATGGTATCTTTCACAATGCTATGATTCTATGACTTTTGAATGAAACACATTTTCTAAATAAATCCAGTTTAGGCAATAATATTGCCTTTGTTGCCTCCCCCAGGCAGGAAACAGCCAGACTCTGAAGGTGCAAGGCTTTTGAATGCTAATCAAGCTGGCCAATTGCAACATTCACACTTGCTTCAAACAGACAAGAATTCTTTCTCCCACCCTGGTCATTCCACAGATATACAGATATACAAACCTCACTTCCCTAGTTTCCAACAGAACCTCTTAGGATCCCTGCCATAGATGTGGGCAAAATGTCATGAAAGAATGCTCCTGGAACATGGCCATACAGCCCGGAAGACTCACAGCAACCCAATATTGCTTTAATGTAATGTCAAAGGCTTTCATGGCCAGAATCACTGGGTTGTTGTAGGTTTTTTCAGGCTATATGGCCATGTTCTAGAGGCATTCTCTCCTGACGTTTTGCCTGCATCTATGGCAAGCATCCACAGAGGTAGTGAGGTGAGGGTGCTTGCCATAGATGCAGGTGAAACATCAGGAGAGAATGCCTCTAGAACATGGCCATATAGCCCGAAAAAAACCTACAACAATCCAATATTGCCTTTAGTTACCTCCTCTAATGGAGAAATAGAAGCGGAGTTTGATGCTGAGGTTAAGCTGTACTTTCATAATCTGTTTCAAGAGGAAATGCTGAGATGCTTGCTCTCAACTCCACAGTATTTGAATTATAGACTTCCTTGTGGTTTTAACATTTTTGTGAACTTTCTGGATAATGGTTATTTAGGGGTTTAGTATGAGATATACTGATAATACCCAGAAATATATTTCAGATGAGTCAGATACAATCCTGAAGGTATTAAATGAATGAGAGCCATTAAAAAGAAAACTCAACCCTGACAATATTGTTGATAGGTCGATTTTGGATTTTGGAAGTTGGCATTCAACCAGTTCTGGAGGAGGCAGATGTACAGCTTTAAAGATGTACAGGTCGCATAGAACCAAGTGAATACCCATTATCTTGTTTGTCAGTACAGCCATACCATGGGGATTCATGTTGCCTGTTTGTCTTCTGGTTAGATTACATTAATAGGTTTAATGGGATTTGGCAGCTGGAAGTTACCTATGTGAAGCCATATTTCACTCAGTTCTATGGAATTGTATGATGTCCCTCTTCTGAGCCAAATTCAAGATTCTAATTATTTGGCATGGTTAATTTAAAAAGGTTCAAAACTTGTTTTGGATCTGGTGGTTCAATTCTGAATTCACTTCTGAAGTTTTACAAAAAAAGTCAGAACTTTCCAAAATTTCTGAAATTTCCGAATCAATTTGTTAATGGCGGACACAATTGCGCAATACATGGAAAATAGCACTGGCATGGAGAAAACTCCAGAGCCTTCTCTCTCCTTCATTTTTACACCAATCTTGATGGAACTTGATATACTGCTACAACACATCCTCCTCTGTTTAGCTTATCATATTTCAACATGTTTGGGTGATCCACCGATTTTTAAGAATTTTTTAAAACAATTTTAGAAATACTTTATTAAAATAAAAATAAAAGAGCTACCTCCTTGAATTTTTAAGGAAATGACAAATGGTTATAGGGGATCATTCCCCCCAACTTTCAGACACATTCATATTTTTGGAAGTCACCGTTTGTGCAGATGAGGCCTAGCAAGGTTGGGAAACGTAGTGTCAAGTCCCCAGAACACACCCCAGAAAAAAGGGAGAGCCCCCAATAAAAATAGCAAAGCTTTAGTGGTGAGCAAAAAAGAAATTTCCAGAAATGACTTTATTAATTTCACCCTCTCCCCACCTCCCAAACAGACATTTCCTTCTTTCTCTTCTCTGGCTCCAAACTCTTCCTCTCTCAAAATCTTCCCTTCTGCCTTACCTTCCTCCATTATCAAAAACTTCTTTCCTCTGGCCCCATATCCTTTTTTCCACCTCACACCCAACAGCAACAAGCAGCTGCAGCAGCAACAATGGTCCAACCTCTCCTCTCCCTTCCCTGGCTGCCAATGAGCCTTCCAGCCATATGCTTGGGTTTATATACAGCAATGGCTGCTGGACGCTTCAAACCCCTTCCCTCCCTAAAATGTAACCCTTGATTGACTGGGAGGCAAGCAGCTTAGGCTTCTACATCCTTGAAATCAATCGCGCAAGGCGAGTTGAAAGTATAGGGAACTACATCCTCACAGAAATGTGGCAGAAGTCCCTTTGGAAGGCAAAAACATCTGATCCCCCCCCCCCCCCGAATTATGCCACATCCAAGCAAACCTACCCAACCCTACTGATTATCATTTTCAAAGCTCTAACTCAATTGGGATCCTGAATATTTACCGTGTGCTTCCCTTAATTTCATCTGGCCTATGCTGTAAGGTTAAGAATTTCTGAGAAAGGCATCTCTCAAGTACCTTTCATGATGGGAAATGCATTACACATTTAAAAGTGCTCTTTTGGGATGCCATACTCAAGGTATTATATGCATGTTTGTCTTTCAGTCCTGGTTAAATGCATTCCCATTTGCTTTATAAAAATGTTTGTTTGTTTGCTGGACGAATAGTTTTTATGCCTCTTGTCTTGTAATTCTATTATTTTTACTATTTTCATGAACATTATCCTGGGGTCTCTTGCGGCTAAACTGTTATTTATGAATTACTTATTTTTAATAAAATAGTCACAAAATTTGCCCAACAATGAGAATGCATAGATAAACAAGCAAACAACAGAAAGACAAATAAACAGATAGATATTTGCACATTTTTGGAGAACATCAAGTTACTTTTGATCATGCAAGTCCATGAGCCTACAACAGGAGCAAGGGTTCAAGATGCTTTGTTGATTGGGGTTTTCTTTCCCTGGACCTATAATTATGGTTGTGCCTAGTCATAGCCTCTTACCACACATTACACTCGATCTTCAAAAGTATCGTTACATCACAGCCTTTTGACAGTCCTTGACCTCTGATCCTTCATGGCAAAGAGCCTGCAGTAAGCCTTACCTTAGGACTTCAAAGACCTTTCTACATCAGTCCCCCTTTTTCCAAAGTTAACCAGATGTCCAAGCAACATCCAGGGACTTCTGAGATCAACCCAGTTTATCCTACATTAAGCAAAGTTAGGAAAATTTCAGAGTTGCCCCACACATCAGGAAGAATTTGTACAGCCTGACTGATTCCAATCTGTCCACATGGGCCAGAACTGCCATTCCCTTTCCTTTGTGCTTTTCGGTACTGGATAAAGGAGATAGATGATAGAATCACAGAACTGGGGGGGGGGAGCACAAGGGCCATCCAAACCAATCCCCTGCAATGCAGGAATACCCAGTCAAAACAATCACAACCGATGGCTGTCCAGTCCCTATTTAAAAATCTCAAGAGTAAAAGACTTGAACACACTCCCAGGCAGCATATTCCACTGTTGAATAGGTCTTACCATCAGGATGTTTTCCCTTACGTTTAGATGCAATATCTTTCCCTGTAATTTGAATCCATTCATCTGTGTCCTATAGCTTCATCACACTGGGGCAAATTGGCCCTTTGTAACACTTTGGGGACGGGCCATACTGAACACCATAACTTGACACTTGGTAGGTCCTGCCCCATTGCGCCTCGAAGTGGTGAGGAAGCATCGCAAAACATTTCCTCAGCCATGAGGGGAAAGTAAATGTTTTCAGTTAGCTCCATTTGAGCTCTCACATTTTTCACATTTTTCACATCTGATGGGGAAAAGGCGATGTGACAATGTGTGTTGTTGCCCTTTCCCCCGTCCGATGGGGACAGAAACAGGGAGGCAATGTACCTTGTCCCATTCCCCCAATGTGATAGGGAAAGGAAGGAGGGCATGTGGGGTGCCACAAGGTGCTCTGTATACTTGCAATTTCACTGGCAATTGCCAGTGAAACAGAACAAATTAGTCTCCAACCCCTTCCTCATTGTAACATCCTTTCAAATATTTTTATAAGGCTATTGGATCCCATCTCGACTTTTTATTCTCCGTGTTAAACATATTCTGTACTCTAAGGGCCCTATCACGCTTTCACCAGAGGGTTCCAAATGATGCCTCCAGTAAAAGTGTAGTAATTTGAGACAAAGCAGATACACCCTGCTTTGTCCTGAATTACTTTGATACTGCATTAGACCCAGGCCTTCCTGAAAGGCCCAGGTCTAATGGAGTGTAGGGCCAGTGAGGACTGATCCATGGAGCTGCTTCTGAAGTCCTGGGGTCAGTACCCACAGCCCATCTCAGTTCTTTGAGCTTCAAATGCCCTCAAAAAATGATGAGGGCACCCCCCCCCTCCCCACTCCCACTCCCACAGCCTTAAAAGAAAAGAAAAACTTACTGGGCCACCACCAGGCCTCTCTGGAAACCTCCTGGAGTGTACCAATAAGGTGTCAGGAGGTGGGGGCGCAAAATGCTTTTCTCTCCCCACTCCACCTCCTGGCACATCATCTTCTAGATAGGTCTAATGGCAATGTGATAAGTTTTTCCTTTCTTTAAAGGCTTTGTTGGGGGGTTGGGGTGACGCCCCCCCTTCAGGTTTCTTTAACCCACTCTGAAGTGAGTTTAAGCCCTGTCTGGAAGCATCCTAAACTGGTCCTCATAGGACTTAGATTCCAGAACTCTGACCATTTTTGTCACTCTTCTCTGGACACATTCCAGCTTGAAACAATTAAAAGTGCTGGTTATTACTTATAAAGATACAGGTCCAGGCTATTTGGCCAGTCATATATCCTGGTATGAATCTGCCTAGGACCTGAGATCCTCAGAAGAGGCCCTTCTTTCAGTTCCACCATCATTGCAAGATTACTAATGTGAAAGAGTGGCTTTTCAACGGCCGCCCTTTGACTCTAGATTCCCTTCTCAGAGAAGCCAGAATGACCCCCTGCCTGCTGTTCTTCCAGGGCATGCTAAAACCTTTCTTTTCAGGCAGGCTTTTAAAGAAAAAAAGGTTTTCAAGAACATGCCATGGGATGCTGTATTTTATGTAGTTTAACAAGTTTTTAAATTGTTTTCTTGGTTTTAACTGTGGTATTTTAATGCCCCGTGTTTAATTCTATTTTAATGTTCATATGCTTTAGCTTTTAATTTACATATTATATGATTTTAGCCACTTTGGGTCTCCTTTAGGAGAGAAGTGGGATATAAATGGTACTACTACTAATAATAATGATAACAACAACAACAACAACAACAACCTCCCTTAATTGTGGTACCCAGAACTGAACTCAGTATTACAGGTGAGATCTGCAGAATGCAGTGGGACTATTACTTCCGACAATCTAAATATTGTACTGTATTGATGCAGCCTAGAATTGTGTTGGCTTTTTTAGCTGACACACCACACTGTTCACCTTGTGGTCTAATAAGACTCCTAGATCTTAAAAAAAAGAACTCAACAGGTTCCTGGACCATCTTAACAGCATCCACCCAAACATCCAGTTCACTATGGAAAAAGAAAATGAAGGAAGACTGCCTTGTCTAGATGTCTTAGTCATCCGCAAACCAGATCAACAATTGGGTCACACCATCTACAGAAAACCCCCACACAGAGATAGATATCTACATAAAAACTCCAACCATCACCCAAGCCAAAAAAGAAGCACCATTAAAGCCTTGGCATACCGTGCAAAAAGAATCTGTGAACCCCACCTCCTTCAAGATGAACTGAACCACCTCAACTGGGCTCTACAGGCCAATGGATACTCCACCTCAGACATCAGAAGAGCTGCAAGACCAAGAACAAGCCACGAGAGTAAAGATGAAGATCCACCCAGAGGAAAAGTGTTCCTGCCATACATCAAGGGAACCACTGACCGCATAGGGAAGCTGATGAGGAAATACAACAAACAAACAATCTACAAACCCACCAAGAAAATCCAGCAAATGCTACATTCAGCAAAGGACAAGAGGGATCCTCTCACCTCTGCAGGAGTCTACCGTGTGCCATGCAGCTGTGGACAAGTCTACATAGGGACCACCAAATGCAGCGCCCAGACACGCATCAAGGAACATGAAAGGCACTGCAGACTACTTCAGCCAGAGAAATCAGCCATAGCAGAGCACCTGATGAACCAACCTGGACACAGCATTTTATTTGAGAACACAAAAATGCTGGACCACTCCCACAACCACCATGTCAGACTACACAGAGAAGCCACTGAAATACACAAACATGTGGACAATTTCAACAGAAAGGAGGAAACCATGAAAATGAACAAGATCTGGCTACCAGTATTAAAAAATTCTAAAATTGCAACAGCAAAAACAGCAGAGAGGAAACAGGCAGGGACATCTAATTACCTTTCAAGAAGAGTTTGCTCCAGGCACAGTCAGCCCATTGTATGCTAATCAAGGTGGTCAGTTGAAATATTCACACCTAGCCCAGCTGACAAAAGTCCTTTGTCTCACCCTGGTCATTCCACAGATATATAAACTCCTTTCCAGTTCCAACAGACCTCACCTCTGAGGATGCTTGCCATAGATGCAGGCGAAACGTCAGGAGAAATGCCTCTAGAACATGGCCATATAGCCCGAAAAAACCCACAAGAACCTAGTGATTCCAGCCATGAAAGCCTTCGACAATACACTCCTAGATCTGTTTCACATGAACTGCTTTAAAGCCAGGTATCACCCATCCTATGTCTTTGCGTTTCATTTTTATTGTCAAAGTGTAGTACCATACATTTCTCTCTGTGGAAAATTATCTTTGTTTGTTTTGGCCCATCTCTATAATCTATCAAGGTCATTTTGGATTCTGATCCTGTCTTCTGGGTTATTAGCTTTCCTTCCCAATACGGAGTCATCTTCAAATTTGATGTGTATGCCTTCTATTCCATCATCCAAGTCATTGATAAAGATGTTGAATAGCACCGGGCCCAGGACAGAAGCCTGTGGCAGCTCGGTGATCACTTCTCTCCAGGATGAAGCAGGAGGAGCCATTGGTAAGCACCTTTTGGGTTCATCCAGTCAACCAATTCCCAATCCACCTATCAGTAGCATTGGTCTAGCCCACCATTTTCTAGCTTCCTTCTGACAATGTCATGGGGAACCTTGTCAAAGGCCTTACTGAAACTGACATATGCTATATCCACAGAATTCCTTTCATCTATCAAACTTGTAACTCTGTCAAAAAAAAGAGATAAGTTAATATGGCAGGTCTTGTTTTTGGAAAACCATACTGAGTTTTAGTAAGCATGGCACTTTTTTCTAAATGCTTAGAGATTATATGTTTAATGATCTGATGTAGAACTTTCCCTGGTATTGATGTCAAGCTGACCGATGGCGTTATCACACCAGGGCTTTAAAGCATGCAGCCCCACATTTCTGCTGCCTGCAGAATTCTAGAAAATGTAGTTTGGGCTGGGGCCTTTTGAATTCTTCACTACAGAGGTTTTTGCCTTCCCAAATTACATTTCCCAGAATTTTGCAGGTGGCAGAAATGTGGGGCTGCCCAATTTAAAGGCCTGGGGTGATAACATGATAAGTGGTAGTTTTGAAAATATGGAGACAACATCTGCTACCCTTCAGTCTACATTCTGTGTTGCTCACACTACCGACCTGCAATTGCTGCAGATAGCATCAAAGCTCTGAGGAGCTCCATGACTGTCCAGGAACAGCCAAAGTAAGGTCCAATCCAGTAGGGCTGAACCAGTTTAAACTCTGTCCCACCACTACTGAAGAATGGACATGGAGACTGTAATTTTTATTTATTTTTTTAAAACAAATTCTTACTCATCCCTTTCTTACCCAATTAAATCCTCTTAAAAATAAAATATTTCAAAATTGACTTCCCATCTACCACCTCCCCCCCCAAAAAAAAATATTTAAAAACAATTAGTCATCTTTGCAATATTTTATAATATTTAAAGTCTTGATTTCTCCTCTGCTACTACATAATTGCATCTCTCCAGTTTCTGTTTGAGTGCCTGAGCAGGTTCTGTTCTGATGAGCCCCTCCAGTTTCTTACAACAGAAAGACAGCTGATAGCAATATTGTCTTTTTGTAGACGGCTCTGGTTGCTTCCTGCTTATATTCTAGGTCAGTCACTATTTTAATTCATAAAACAGTGTTAAGGACAGATCAGAATTTTCTGAGCAAATAAATCATCCATAAGATAAAAACAAAACAAGTAAACCAGTAAAGCTGCTTTAGCCTGAAAATTAAAATAAAGTTTTGATTGGAAGGATTAATCGAAGAAAGATTTTAAAAATAGAGGCACCCATGTCATTTTATATTTTGGGATTATGTGATAAAATACAATGCATATTCATCAAGAATTTGCTTATATAAGATGATTCACTAGCACTGTGTAATCCTTTTCAACTCACAGAAATGTAAACAGTTTTGTGACTGTTATATACACTCCCCCCCCCCCCTCGATGGACTGTCACCTTGTCGTGGTGAGGGGGCTTGCGTGTTCCGATGAACCTGTAGGCACAACAACTGGAGTCGTGCACTCCCAGGAGTGGCTGCGGGGGAGGTCCCAGACCAAGCACAGTCCGAAGACCCAAAGACCTCAACGGCGGAGCAGGCGGAGGATAACATGGCACATGTTACAATGGCTGCGAAGGCGGAAGAAGGCTGCAACAGACTGAGAAGCCACGGTCATTGTGTTAAACTACATCACCAGTGGAAACTCACTCTGTGAAGACTGTGTGTTGATCAGTTGTGCACTGACCTCCACACATTAAAAAAACCCACGCACAAAGAAAATAAAAACAAACCAACAAAAGTCCCATGGCGATCAGTGAGTGGCGAAGGGGGCAGGACTGTGAAATCTGGAAGCCCCTAGTCACAGACTGGCACATGGGCGGTGGGTACGGACTCAGTCGTTCTACCTCAAGGTCTGAGGCAGTTGAGTAATTCGGCAGCTGTATCCGCGACTGAGCAGCCCTATTGAGGACCCACTCTGCTCACCCCACATGGGGAGGGGGCTAGAAAAGGTGCCCTAAACATAGTCTGCCTCTCTCATTCCTGACTGGACTGCCGCGTCCAGTGGGGTCACCACCCTGCAGCCAAAAAAGAAATATGAACTTTGGTACATGGAATGTATGAACACTGATGGACAACAGTGACAGTGAACATCCTGAACGCAGAACTGCCATCATTGCAAGGGAGCTGGGACGCTTTAACATCGACATAGCAGCCCTTCAAGAGACCCGGAGAGCAGGAGAGGGACAGCTGAAGGAAGAAAAAGGAGGCTACACCTTCTTTTGGAAGGGACTGCCTGAAGAAGACCAAAAAATGCACGGAGTTGGCTTTGCTATCAGGAATGATCTGGTGAAACATCTGACCGAAGCACCCACTGGCATCAACGAACGACTCTCAACCCTCCGAATTGATCTTGTCAAAAACCAACAGGCAACCATCATAAGTGCCTATGCACCAACACTAGATGCTGATGAAGACATCAAGGAGAAATTCTACTGTCAGCTGGACACCGTCCTATCGGGGATACCTAAGGAGGACAAAATCATCCTCCTGGGGGACTTCAATGCAAGAGTCGGGCGAGACTTCGACCTGTGGCCAGGGACCATCGGAAAAGACGGGGTTGGAAACAGCAACTCGAATGGCATGCTGCTTCTCACCAAATGTGCGGAACACAACCTTGTCATCACCAACACGCTCTTCCGCCAGAAAAACAAGCTCAAGACATCATGGAAGCACTCCCGGTCAAAGCATTGGCACCTCTTAGACTATGTAACCACACATGCCAGAGACCGCCGTGAGGTGCTCCTCACAAGAACCATGACAGGTGCTGACGACTGCTGGACTGACCACAGGCTAATCCGATCCACGATGGCTCTCAAGGTTGCCCCCAAGCGCAGGCTCCAAGGAAGAAAGACAAGGCGCAAAATGAACACCCAAGCCCTTCAGGAGCCCTCCAGATGAGCCCATCTCCAAAGAGCACTCAAGAACCATCTACCCACAGAACACCCCGAAAATGTTGAGGAACATTGGAACAAACTGAAGACCTCCATCATCACAGCCTGCGAAGAAACTATTGGATATCAAACCAAGAAACATCAAGATTGGTTTGACGAAAATGACATCGAGATCCAACAGCTAATTGACAAGAAAAGGAAAGCCTTCCAAACATGGCAGAGAGACATCAACTGTGCTGCTAAGAAAAAGATCTACGCCAGTGCAAAAGCTGAAGTCCAAAGAAGGACAAGAGAACTCAAGAACATCTGGTGGACAAAGAAGGCTGAAGAAATCCAACACCTGGCAGATACTCATGATGCTCAGGGATTCTTCAAAGCCACAAAGGTCATCTATGGACCAAGAAACCATGGCATACAGCCTCTACGCTCATCAGATGGAACCAAACTCCTGAAGGACCAAAAGTCAATTGCACTACGTTGGAAAGAACAATACCAAAGCCTCCTGAACCGCAGCTCCAATGTGGCCGAAGTGGTCCTCTCACAAATCCCACAACAACAAACCAGGGATGAGCTTGCAGCACTGCCTAGTCTGGAAGAAGTCAGCAATGCCATCAGCCAACAAAAGAATAACAAAGCCAGCGGACCGGATGGGATCCCTGCTGAAATCTTTAAAGAGGGAGGACCCGAGCTGACACACCAACTCCACCAGCTCATAGAAAAAGTGTGGGTGACCGAGAAAATCCCAGCAGACTTCAAGGATGCCACCATCATCACCCTCTTCAAAAAAGGGGAAAGAACAGACTGCGGAAACTATCGAGGTATCTCCCTTCTAACCTCAGCTGGGAAAATCCTCGCAAGAATACTTGCAAACCGCCTTCTGCCCCTCTCAGAAGACACCCTCCCAGAATCCCAGAATGGCTTCCGCCCCTCCAGAGGAACCGTGGACATGATCTTCACTGCACGACAGCTCCAAGAAAAATGCAGAGAACAAAATCAACCTCTGTACATGGAATTCATCGACCTTGCAAAGGCATTCGACACAGTGAACCGCAGCGCTCTCTGGACCATCCTCCAAAAAATCGGGTGCCCAAGCAAATTTGTGAACATCCTGCGGCTCCTCCATGATGACATGATGGCAACAGTCTTGGACAGCAATGGCTCCCAAAGTGACCCATTTAAGGTGGAATCAGGTGTCAAACAGGGATGTGTTATTGCCCCAACTTTATTCTCCATCTTCATTGCTATGATACTTCACCTTGTTGATGGGAAGCTTCCCACCGGAGTGGAAATCATCTATCGGACAGATGGCAAGCTATTCAACCTCAGCAGACTGAAAGCCAAAACCAAGGTCACAACAACATCTGTTATAGAACTCCAGTATGCTGATGAGAACGTCGTCTGTGTGTATTCAGAAGATCTACAAGCCACTCTAAACAACTTTGCAGAAGCATACGAGAAGCTCGGCTTGTCATTGAACATTGAAAAAACCAAGGTGCTTTTCCAGCAGTCACCAGCCATCCCCTTTCCAATGCCAGTGATACAGCTTAATGGTGTAACATTAGAAAATGTTGATCATTTCCGCTACCTTGGCAGCCACCTCTCCACCAAAGTCAACATCGATGCCGAAATACAACACCGCCTGAGCTCTGCAAGCACAGCATTTTTCCGAATGAAGCAGAGAGTGTTTGAGGACCGGGACATCCGTAGGGATACCAAGGTGCTTGTTTATAAAGCTATTGTCCTCCCAACCCTGCTCTATGCCTGTGAGACGTGGACTGTCTACAGATGTCACATGCAACTCCTGGAACGATTCCATCAGCGCTGCCTCCGGAAAATCCTGCAAATCTCTTGGGAAGACAAGCGGACAAACGTCAGCGTGCTGGAAGAAACAAAGACCACCAGCATTGAAGCGATGGTCCTCCGCCACCAACTCCGCTGGACCGGCCATGTTGTCCGGATGCCCGACCACCGTCTCCCAAAGCAGCTGCTCTACTCCGAACTCAAGAACGGAAAACGGAATGTTGGAGGACAGGAAAAGAGATTTAAAGATGGGCTCAAAGCCAACCTTAAAAACTCTGGCATAGACAGTGAGAACTGGGAAGCCCTGGCCCTTGACCGCTCCAGCTGGAGGTCAGCTGTGACCAGCAGTGCTGCAGAATTTGAGGAGGCACGAGTGGAGGGTGAAAAAGAGAAACGTGCCAAGAGGAAGGCGCGTCAAGCCAACCCCGGCCGAGACCGCCTTCCACCTGGAAACCAATGCCCTCACTGCGGAAGAAGATGCAGAGCAAGAATAGGGCTCCACAGCCACATACGGACCCACAAGAATATTGGAAGACAATCATCCTCAGAAAGCGAGGGATCGCCTAAGAGAAGATACACTTCCATAAAAGAGATGAATGAAACAGAGGAAGTCCATATACACAAAGGATACAGCTTTAAAAAGGGGGAGGAGTAAGCTAAAACTGTAAGATAATTTTAAAATAGCTAGATAGTCAGCCCTCTGTATTCAGACTTCTACATTCCTTGAATTAACCAACCACTACTCAGAAATATTCCAAAAAGAATTCCCCCAAAGCATGCCAAGCAGTGTGCTAATGTGTAGCCATGCCCTGCTGTAGCCTCCTGCCATTTCACAGGCCCTCGAGCTCACTCCAGCACTCATTTGAGATGTTTGCCATTTTATACAAGGGATGACATTTTACTAGGCCATTGCATATAATGGGCTGCCAGCACTACCCAAGCTGTTCGCCTTGCTTGGCTAAGAAATACCTTTCTACTGTATATTTCTGGCAGAACTACAATTAGCTGGAAGGCAATGTCATGGCCTGAATCCTATTCTTTATGCCAACTGGAGTAGACCTACTGAATCAATGGGATTTCCTCACCATGCAAGAGCTGAATCAGTCTACTCTAACGTGGACCAACTAATAGGTTCATGATTTTTCTTCACCAAAAGCTGGAAACAATTTACTGAGGAAGTATAACTTAAGGGGTTCAATAGAATTTTGCATAGCTGTTTTGAAATTTCTAGTCACCTGCCAAATGAGCAAGATTTTATATCTATATTTATATAATCATGTACTGATTTGTCCTAATATACCTGGTAAATTCATTCCCTGATTTCAAGGAAAATCTTCACAAAATTGCATACCTCTCCTATCTTGACTCCTTTTCCTGCTCTAGTAATTTCTTTCTAAGGGGAGCTTGGGAGAAAAAAAATTGAAGACACAATATTTGTGACCAAATCATTGTCACAACTCTATCATTCACAAAGCTTTATCCAGAATTATCCAAATGTGATTCCCAACCTTTCATCCTCCAGTTGTTTTGGATGCCAGCTCCCACAATTCCTACCAGCTGGTAAGATGGCTGGGATTTCTGTGAGCCGGAGTCCAAAACAACTGGAGAACTCTCTCCCTCTGGAGGCCAGAACCGCCCCATCCATCCTAACATTTAGGAAACGGGTGAAGATGTGGCTGTGGAGTCAGGCCTTCGAGGAATGAAACAACACCATAGGACTCTGGATGGAAGTGGATATAGATCCATCTTATTACGACGACTGACCACTGTAGTTTTATATTTAGTGTTTTTAAAGTTGTTTTGTAATTTGTGATATATGATATTTTAATGAATGTATATGTTTTTATGGCTGTAAACCGGGCTGAGTCCCTCGACGAGGTTGAGAAGCTCGGTATACAAAACTGTGAAATAAATAAATAAATAAATAAATATAACCAAAGCGAGGGAACCACTGATCTAAAAGCAAGTCTGAAGACGTTTGCTTCATATGAATTCTGATTCTGTCAAATTCTGCCTTATTTTGGCTTGGCATTCAGGATTGATCAAATAGCAGTGGCATGCTTCTAGAAGTTGGGCATGAACCCTGCTGGCTAAAGGTGCAATGATGCAGAGCTGTGGCAGTAGAAAGTCATATGCAAAGTTGCAGTAGTAAAAAATCGAATATACAAAGTTGTAACTTAATTTTAAAAGCTATGTACCATTGATCCTAGTTTTTGGGGTATAAAGAGCAAAACAGGAAATATCTGTAGTCATGAATGAAACAAATCAGTCACCAATTTCATTATTCAGATAAACATGCATATTAAAACAGCTCATCAATCATATTTGCATCGATTTTAATAGCTCCTTTGAGATGTTCATTCTTTATTATAAATCAGATGCTTTTAAAAATGCTTAATTATAGGAACCCATGAGTAAAGAAAAAAGACTATTTTGCATAATACACTTACATAGTGTATGTAATGTTAATTGCAGGAGAAGGAGGAGTCCTTAATAAGAGCAGCTGCAATTCACTATATCACTGCATACAGACATTACTCTCTTTTTCAACCAACATTCTTTTATCTCCCTATAAAAATTTACCCCTAAAATGCATGTATTAGAATACCTTTAACTTTGTATATGGTTTAATGGTGTTTAACTCTGAAATTGAATATTGTTGTGTTTAATTCTGTTTTAATGTTTGCATCTTTATATATTTTAAATTATGTCTTTAAATCATTTAAATCAAATTATTTAAATCATACTTTTAATTGTGAGCTACTTTGAGTCTCCTTCGGGAGAGATACGGTATAAATATAAATACAATAACAACAACAACAACAACAACACAAATATTAGTATCAATGTCAGTATCATGAAATTTTAGAACTGGGCAAAAAATCGGAAACTACCTTTCTACACAGGGCCCATAATGCGGAAGCTCCAGTGGTTTTACCAGAGGTGTCCAAACAATGTATCTGGTAAAACTGAATTAATTCAGGACAAAGCAGGAAAACCCTGCTTTGTCCTGAATTAATTTGATACTGCATTAGGACAGGGACTAATGGTCTTCCAGGCCGAATCAGCCCTAAAAACCTTGAGGGCATCAACCCCTACCCCCAACCCCCCCCCCCCCAATGCTTCACAAAATAAAATTACTTACCTGTCCGCCATTAAATTTCTGCCAAAGCTCTCTTGACATGTAGAAATGACACACCAGGAGAAGGGTGGAGAGGAATGATTTTCTTCCTCATCCCCTCTTCTCCTGGCACATCATTTCTATGCACCAGGAGAGCTCCAGCAGCAGTTTAATGGTGGCTGGGTAATTTTTTTAAAAAAGTCTTGGGGTGGGGGTGGTTTAGGTGTCTAGATGTTCTCCCGTACGGTACCATGAGGATATCTAGACAACTCCCATGGAAAGCGCAAACTTGGCTGGTGTGAAGACTAAGGTCCTCCCTGACCTGGAATTTTTAAATCTGGTTTGGCGCAGACTTTTCCACTGTATGGAACCAGCCAAAATTAGGGAATACCATGTTAACAATAAATGGACAAGAACCTGGCAGAGTTGCTATTGACACACCTCAAAATAGTCATCATTATCTTTATGGCCAAGCTTTCCCCAAAAATTGTGACCTCAGCCAACTTCCAAACTGAAATGACTACAATACAGTTTAAACTATCAATGCTAAACATAATTAAAACTGTCAACAGTATTAAAATCATTTCAAGTATAAACTTTAAAATGATTTTAAAACCCAGTTAAAAACAGTAGAATTAAAGCAGTACTGCACCATTTTTAAGACCCTTATCTTAAAAGCCTTCAGTTCAAAAAGACTGTCAGAATTGAAAGGGAATTGCTTGGCAAAAGGGAGACAGCAAGGAGGGGAGCAGACTAGCCTTCCAGAAAGGACATTCCAAAGCCCAGAGGCAGGCCTGTCCCCCGTCCTCACCAGACATACCTGTACAGGTGATGGGTCAGGGAAGAGGCAGGGTAATAGGGGGAGATATGGTCCATCAAATAGCCAAGAACTAAGCGATATAGGACCTTATAGGACACACTCAGAACTTTGAGTTGTGCCCCAATACAGACTGGTAGCCAATGGAGCTGTTGTAACAGGGGAGTTGCAGAATCTCTATAATCCCCATTTAGTCCCTTTCAAGTTTAATTTTTCATCTAATACTGGATATCTTGAAAACACTTCTGTAATACATGGCAAGATCCTTTATGATGTACCTTTTCAAATATTCATAAAGACTATTCTCTTCTTGAAAAGAAAGAATGTTGTCAAGGCACCGAGTCAAAATAAAAAATATCACTATCTGACAATTTTCACTATAGAACATTTTATTTTGTTTAGTGCCATAAATATGAAATGCCTTTTATGAGAAATGTCTGGGTGGTTGATTTAAAAAAATGGTTTGAAATATAAAAAGTAACATGTGAGAATGTTTATATCTCACCCATTCTTGTGCAGTTGAGGAAATAAGTGAATATTTACACCATCCTTCATGTATTCTCCAGTTATCATTACTTGGCAGGGACGGTCTAAAATAGTGGTTCTCAACCTGGGGTCCCCAGATGTTTTTGGCCTTCAACTCCCAGAAATCTTAACAGCTGGTAAACTGGCTGGGATTTCGGGGAGTTGTAGGCCAAAACACCTGGGGACCCACAGGTTGAGAACCACTGGTCTAAAAGAATTCTCTGACATCCCACTTTTTCAATTGTTTTTTTAATTGCCCATATTTCTCTCCTCTTTCTTACTTTCTCCCTTTGCCTGCAGCTTCAAATCCTCCAAATTGAGTTCAAAGTGCAAAATAAGTTTTCACTATGTTAACTCAGCAGTGGAGAAGAGAAGTAGAGTAGGAAGAATTTGACCCTTCTCTTAGGCTCAGGCAAAAGCAAACTGCTGCAGCCTATCCAGGTCCCTCCCCCCCCCCTTTCATTCATACATGTTTGCAATTTTAATCACAAATTGATGTTGTCACATGAGTCCATTTTCATATATGAAATTTTGGAAGATCAATGAAAAATGCAGCCCAGTAACATCTGGAGAGTGACATTCCTTTATTATTATTTTGACTTTCAGCCAATTCTACGTACTAGGCTCGTATTATTTCCATTTCATGTTCAATCCTTTCTCTCCAGTTCTGATTGGAACTTCTAATTTTGATACATCATGCTCTAGATTTTGAATGCCATGACGACAGCTTTGAAGATTTGCATATTCCTGGTTTGGGTGGTACAGCTTCAAGCTGGTTTTGGAAGCCTTGATATTTTCCTAGGGAAAAAGGCATAGCTCAGTGGAAGAAGATATACCTTCTATGAAATGAAAGCCCCGTGTTTAATCACCAGCATTTTCAAGAAGGACTGGTGTGTAAATATCTATGTTTGAAACTATGTTTTATTTTAGTTTGTGTATCAATGGTCCTATGTTATATAACCCACACTGAGGCTTAAATCTAGATTGCACTACATTAAAAAAAATCCAGGACCTTTCTTGTGACTTGGACCTCCTTTCTTAAAGAACAGCTCATCCTCCATGACCTGTCACTAGAGCACCACACATATGGGATCATACTACCTCGAAACCAAGTGCATTAAAAAAAAAAGTATAGTCAGGATGAGTATCTCTCATCCTGACACATGCCACCAGTATGTTTCCCACATCTTCCCTGAACTAATTCACAATCCCACTATGCTTTCTCATTTGCGTTCTTCATTTGGCATACTGCTACTGAAAGGTCCTTTGGGTCTAGGAAATCAAATAGCTGTGTCTTACAATAGAAGAGTAAAGGATTCAAAATATCTCGCTCTCTCCCACCAAATTAGCAAAACTGTCTATCAAAACGATGGCCTTCATTCCATTTTCATTTTTGTTCCACACTTTGCAAACGACTGCATGCTTGTTAATTAGCCATCACTTTACCTTTGCAGTGGATTCTAAGAGTACAGTGAAAGTTGAAAAGCATTAGGATAATAAGCAAGGCAGTCAGAAGATTACCAAGGATATACAATGTGGCTCATTTTCCTAGATCCTGTTTCTCATCACAATTAATCACTTCAATTTTACCCACAATGGATTTGCATTAGAACAATGTTTATCATTCCTGGTCTAATTAACACTGTGCTTCCTTTCATTAGATATGTAGGGTTCAGGTACAATATCTTGCATTACTCCTAGTTCATTGCAGCTAAAATAAATAAAAAAGAAGAATTACTAATGTGAACAGGGGAAGGGAGAACTTTTCATGTGAGACAAGGTTAAAGAAGCTCATTCAGTTTAGCCAAGCAAAAAGGAAAGCTGACAGGAGTCATGCTTAGACTCTAGGAATAGCTCAGGAAGTTTCACAAAGAAATGCAGAAGAACTGTAGAAACTAGATATTTTGGACCAAACAAGAATAAATGCTGTGCAGATAATTAGAAGTAGGAAGTTGGCAATAGGAGTATTTTTGACACTGGAGAAGTGATGACTGCCTCACACTACTTTCTTTCTGACAGAGACCAGTCACACACTCTGGAGTGATCCTGAGACAGCTGAAGACATGGGAGGCTCTAATGTGGGAAATATGGTGCTCATGAATTCTTTATTTGATGTCTAGCATTTACAGAATTGGAGAACAATTGTGTAGTGCAGATGCAAAACAGGAGATTTTGGGTGGCTATCACCAGGCTCTGGAATTCTGCTCTAGTGGGAAGGTAAACTATTTATCTTTCTGAAAGGTTATTCAGAGATAACCGTGTTGCCCGTGCAACAAAATACAACAAAATAAAATTTCACAAAAGAATCCACTTTTGTTGGTCAGCCAAAATGCCAAAAATACTTCATGCAAACTTCACTGGCTTTTTCACCGAGCAAAGGAAGTTACTTTTTTGTTGCTAATGGATCAAAATGTTATTAATCACCTTTGTCTCCAGTTCCTACATGACTGAGAAGGATAGTGACCTTTGCTGATATTGACCAGTGTTTCTCAAACTCTCCTCCTCCAGGTGTTTTGGACTTCAGTTCCCATAATTCCTAATAGATGATAAGATCAGGCCTGTAGCGAGGGGGGGGGGGATTTAGGGGTTCAACCCCCCCCCCAAATGTTTCAGATTTTTTTAAAAAAACTGGTTTACTCATGAATTTTAACTGGTTAACCAAATCCCCATGCTCAGTCTATGAGATGCAAAAAATTAAGAGTTGCTCCAGAACTGCAAGCACTATCTCAGGCAAATATTGACAATTTATTCACACTGTCATTACTTGCAGAAATAGCCGATGTAGTGAAGCAACCAAGTTGGGGGGAGGGTGTTGAATGCTCTCATTAAGGAGGCCAGACTTGGTGGAGGTGGTTGACAGGGGTGGAGCTGCAGGCTATTGAAGGCTGCTCTGCCCCCTGCTGTGCTCTTTGCTTCAGCGTGAGCTAAGAGGCAGGTTTCACCCCCCCCCGTGAAATTTTCAACCCCCCCCCCCCCGAAAATTTCAAGCCCTCCCGAATTTTTTTTCTGGCTACGGCCCTGGATAAGATGGTTGGAGGAGCAGAGGTTGAGAAACACTTCCCTAGTTCATCTAAATGTAGGCCTCTGACTCTTAACATTAACACTTTCCTTCTTCTTTATTGTTTTAATATTGTTGCCTGATGAAGAAACCTGTGGAGTTTCAAGAACTTGCCTAATATGTTTTCTTCATTTTGGCTGGCAAAAAAGGTTTAACTTTTTGTGGATTTTGGATTTTATTATATAGTGTTACCCCTGTGGTGGAAAAACTAATTATAATAGAGGTTTTGTCTATGTTTATTAATGTCGATATTATGACAAGGGCAGGCAGAAGTGGATGCATATGATTGGTCGATGTGTTGCCATGGTTGCAAAGCCTCTGCAGTAGAAATGTATCAATTTTAGAGTGGCTAGCAGGAAAAAGGGGAGGAGCTAGCAGAGAAGAAAAGAGGGATCATTTAAAAAGTATTCAGTCTCTAGCCTGGGGAGCAAGAGTGTAGAGGTTCTTTGAGAATAAGTTGCAGTCAGAATATTGATTTTTTTTTTGTCGAGTCAGGAGTGACTTCTGTTGTAAGAGAATTGGCCGTCTGCAAGGACGTTGCCCAGGGGACACCTGGATGATTTTGATGTTTTTATCATCCTTGTGGGAGGCTTCTCTCATGTCCCCGCATGACAAAGATAGTGTATTTCATGGTGTGTACCCCAAGTTGCTGAGTTTCTGTGAGGTTTTTTCTTCTTTCTCCCCTTTACCAGCACCATTGCCTGGTGCCTACGTATACATATAATTTTACTGGTGATGGAAGGCAGCATATTAACAATAAAAGAAAATATAAAAGAAAGAAATTCCCTTTCCTGCCAGCAATGGTATATATATAGAGAGAGACACTTCTTCCACATACATACACCACAACTCCCTTCTCCATGGGATGACAATTTATGTCTTCCCTGGGTGTTTTCTAGGTCCTCCAGTACAGTATTATTCAAACTGTCCTCCTCCTGCTATTTTGGACTTCAGCTCCCAGAAATCTCAGCCAGTTTACCAGCTGTTAGAAATTGTAGGAGCTGAAGTCCAAAACACCCGGAGGAGCAAAGTTTGGGAAACACTGCTCCAGCATAATCCTATGAAAGTCCTGAGCCAGCCATCCTTCATTTCAATAGGGTTCGCTATTATCCCTGATTTTGTAGATTCACTCAAAGTCCAGGAAGGTATTTCCCTTGGATAAGCTCATACTGTATATATTTTTTTCCTTCCTGCTATCTTTGTACCAATAAAACAACACTTTTTATTCAGCAAACCCTTGGCAACTGAAGTCTCGTTTAATTGGGTATGTACTTGTCTGCCAGGCCCGTAGCCAGGATTTTGATTCGGGGGTATTGGGGGGCTGTTACCCCAATATACCCCCATGCATATGAGATATATTGAGCATGGTGATCAGATCATGATATGAATAAACATAAGTTTAAATAATGTATCAGTATGGCCTTTTCGCAGACCACCATGAGAATTTAGGGGGGGCTGAAGCCCCCCAAGTGCCGCCCCCCCCCCCCCCCGGCTACATGCCTGTTGTCTGCTTTCAACCAGTGTGAATGTCTTTCAGTTTCTGTCAAAGTGAGGTCTTGGTAGGAAAAAAGTGTTAGTTCACCACCATTTCACAGTTCCTCAATCTCTCTCCAGCTTCACATCTTGTTCATTTCCTCTTTGTGTTGTGTATGGCAGAGGAGGCTAGAAAGACCAGAGATCTATGAAATGGTGACATATGAAAACTTTTTTTCCCACCAGCTGCCCATTTCAGCCATTGAAGTGGCAGCTGAAGCAATCTTCCTCATGCATTACTTAGATCCTCAGTCTCTCCAACCTTGCATCTTGAAAATCAAAGTGAGCAGCAAAAAGAGAGACTGAGGATCTGATGGAGTAACAGCCTGAAGATGGAAGTAGATGGCCGATAGCTCTCTCTCTCTCTCTCTCTCTCTCTCTCTCTGTGTGTGTGTGTGTGTGTGTGTGTATATATATATATATATATATATATATATATATATATATATGGTTTTGGAGGTTTTTGGATTTTAGATTTACACATAAGAATAGTTCAACCTATACATACTATATAATTACTTTTGAGCACTTCTCAACATATTATGCATAGTTCTAATCAGATGGTGAATGTGTTTAACAGCAAGATATTGCAACATCTTCATAGCAAGAGACACGACATCTCTGGCCACAGGCATGACTTATGTTGCTGAAATTATGACTAGAACTCTTTGACTAAATACTTATAATCCAAAGCATCTATCAGATTTTGTAATTTGTCACTCCTGTTTCATGTGCTGGCATGCTGCTGGGTTCTGTTCTGGATATTGTATTATATCTCTCCTTTATTCAAATTAGACATATTTTACGAGATTGGTGTGTTTTGATTTGGTGATCTTTTTAATGTGCAATCAAACTAGTTGTCATTTGGCAATGATAAAATGATTATACTTTAGAGGATGTTGATAGTAGCAGGTGGCAGTATTGCTGTAGCTGAGAAAGATAAATGGAATATTCAGATGAGCTTTGTTCATTTTTCTCTTACAGTTATTTATTTATAACTATTAATATATGGTTATTAATTTATGTGACTATGCTTCCAGTAGAAAGTTAATTTAATTGCCTAAATTTATTACTTACATGTACTCCATCAAAAAAAAAACCCCTCTGCAGATACTTACTTTGATTACTTTTCTTTTTCTTGGAATTTTAGAGCATTTTGGCATATTTTTTTTACTTAAAATGCATCATAATGAGACTGAATCATCTTATTAGCTCTAAGGATCTGCAAACATTAAAACAAGGATTTCCATAAAACAATTGGTGATTTACAGAATTTTAGATGATTTCTTCCAGAAAATTTTATTGTAATTTGTGTATCACCATCTAATAATACTAATACTAATACTAATACTAATAATAATAATAATATGTGCACATATTTTGAGTGACATGCAATATAAGAAATTGTTTGTGTTCCACTTTTTCTGACTCTTTGGTTAGATAGAATTTTATCTCTCCCTTATATAAACAATGTTTTTGCGTACATGGACATATATGTGTTAGCGATTAGCGTGGAAGTTTTGCACAGGCTTGGTAGAAATCATGGACTCTGGAGACTTCTGGTTACAAAACAGGTTCAATTTACTTAGAGCAGTTCAAAACACGTCCGTTACAGTAAGCGACCAGACATGAAGTACACAGTAGGCAGAACAAAGGAAGAGGAAGTGGAATGTAAACAATCCTGCAGCTGCTTGGCTGCTTGGCAGATATCAGATACTCCCTAATTTCTCTCACAACTCAGCTCAGAGAGTATCTCAGGGCTACTATCTCACAGCCTCAAACATAAACATACATCACAGCAATATAGTCTTGTGGCATCCATATTACAACTACATGAAATTACATTTAAAATACATTACATACTTCAACATATTCCGACAATATGGGCATCTGTCCACACACTGGTTTCACTGTGCATTTTCATGAGGAACAATAAAAAGTCAATTTATTCTGAGATAAACAGAACTGAAAAGCAATCAAATTATTACTCCAAAGGATGTTTGGCTCTAAACTGTTATTGCAGTTTCATATAATACTGTGAAAATATGAAACAGGTCTCCAGGAAAGTCATCACCAGTGCATTGGCCAGCAAATAAGCCAGCAGGTATTTGATGAACCCCTATTGCAAAATTCAACTGTGGAGAAGAGAACTGAAAGACAGTGTCCTGGATCTTCTTCCCTTGAATATTTACTTATATCAGAGACTGGAAAATGTTGGGTCTCATATGCCTAAGTTAATAAAACAGATGTGCACTTGGGCATTATTTCTCTAATATAATGTAAGAGGTTAAAAAAATTAGATGAAAAGAATAGGGATGGGATCCTACGCCATAGAAAAGAAAACCGTGTTCTAGGAAACATTTTATTCAAAACTGCAATATGCATATGTGAAATGAAACAACCAGGTCACATAAGCCTTGCATAAGTAAAGAAAAATATTTTTAATCTTTTACAGATCACTTGAACGTTTCTTACAAAATATACTTCAGAGTGATTCTTTCTTTCACTAGCTTCTTGTGATTTCCATTTTAATGCCCAAACAGAAAGGTAGGAAAGGGATGATGAGAAAAAGGGTGCTGAGAAGGTTCTTCTCTATGAGAGGCCTATGCATATATATCACAATACACAATGCTATTACATCCGTATGTATAACATAGGCTAGTGTTCTTGTAATGCACTGGCAGTAATGAATTTGTGGTATTATTGCAGTAGATGGATGGAATGCAGTTTTCTCTTGTACATCTATCAATACAATGCAGTGCAATCCCATGTATATGCTATTTTGTACTACAGTTAAATTTGGTGCTTTTCTTCTAGAGCAGGCATGGGCAACCTTTGGCCTTCTAGGTATTTTGGACTTCAACTCCCACAAATCCTAACACCTGTTAGGAATTGTGGGAGTTGAAGTCCAAAACACCTGGAGGGCCAAGGTTTGCCCATGCCTGTTCTAGAGTTACATTGGATTAAGTCATAGCCATTGCATAAATGTTGATTTTTATTTAAAGGCAATTTTGAAAATTCAGCCTTTTCTTCTGATTAGTCATCTTACTGCTGGACAGCATGCTTGCTGCTGAATGCAATGTAAATGATGAAGAATGCATTCTGCACTGTGAAGGAATAAGAGAGTTATAATAAAAGGGAAATCTATTATTGTCAACAAGAAAAGATTTATCTTCAGAAGCTTTAGATGCCTTCTGGGATTGGAAGAGTCAGAACTGCTCTTTGTTAAGGAGGAACCATGTCGATAATTTACCATAATTATCTTAAAAGAAAGGGTCATTGGACCAAATGAAAATGAATCCTCATTTGGTTTTAAAGATTCATGATCAAACAGAAGGAGAATTATTCATCATGAAATGTTTATCTGGCAGCGTAGTCTAAGGAGAATTATAAACATCTCTGAGGAATCTACAAGATGATAATAACTTCTACTATAACTAGATAACGTAAAACATGTAGGACAGCCAGTTTAGGTTCATCCCATGCCATGGAGAGTTTGGACCCAAATTTGAGACTGAGGGACATCCAATAGGGATGTCATTAAGTGTTATGCATCAACTACCAGTCACAGTTGTCATTGAAATATGAAGTGGGGAGGGGGTTTCTGTTTAAATCCTAAGACAGAAATCTTTGCTAAAGGGGTTTTTTCCTAGGTCAAGGTGAAATGAGATTATTCCTTTACACCTATTTAACAAGAAAGGCTAATGAATATTTAATGTAACTACTTGTTTTTAGATAGGGAATCATAGAATCATAGAGTTGGGAGAGACCTCGTTGGCCATCCAATCCAACCCCCTGACAAGAAACAGGAAAATCACATTCAAAGCACTCTCGACAGATGGCCATCCAGCCTCTGTTTAAAAGCCTCCAAAGCCTCCAATTCTGTACCCATTACTCTGGCCTGGCCCAGTTTTATTGTGTCTTAGTGTATTGTTTTATTGTTGTTGTTTTAATATTGCTTTAACTGTTTTTGATTTGCTCTGGGTTGAGTATTTTTATGCTATGTTTTGAGGCCTTGGCCTTTGTAAGCCGCATCGAGTCCTTCGGGAGATGCTAGCGGGGTACAAATAAAGATAATAATAATAATAATAATAATAATAATAATAATAACAACAACAACAACAACAACAACAACAACAACAAGAATGCCCAGAAGAAAAATCTACAATGAAATATCATTTGCACTTAACAATTGCTAGTTTCTTTCAAATAACCATAATTCCTGGTGATGAGAGCGTATCTGAGGTTTCACACAATTGTTGGGAAGATGCTAGAAATTCTGCTCAAATGAGCATTCTTTTAAAGATGGGCTGTGTTACTCACTTGATTCTTGTCATCCAAATAGAACCGAAATCTACTTAATATCTTCTTGTATTTTTAGTCAAAACCAAGTCTGAGTGGAGTTTAAAAGGGGCTTACTAGAGGAGAAATAAAAATAATGGTGCCTTAAAAACTTGGGTGATATTTTAAATGTTCTCCCATGTACCCAAGTGATACGCTATGACTAGGACTATGGTGACATAGGGCCTTTCCACACAGCCATATAACCCAGAATATAAAGGCAGATAATCCACAATATCTGCTTTGAACTGGATGATCTGACTCCACACTGCCATATAATTCGGTTTGATGTGGATTTTATACAGCTATGTGGAAGGGGCTTTATACATCTGTTCCCCGCTTTTTGGCCCAACAGGGATGTCCTCAGCCACCCTGGTGCTGGCAAGGAATCTCTACTCCCCAGCCATGCTGATCTTGGGCAAGGATTCAACTTCTATCCCTCCTCCACCAGCATTGATGCTAGCTACACTACAACCCACCTTATTCTGGGGACTTTTTCCTTTTCCTTCTATGTCTTGTTCAGGAGAATAGGAGAAGGGAGGGAGGAAGGGAAAAGCCCGTCTTTTTCTTCTTCCTTCCTCCTTCGCAAGTCAAAAGATATGGCAGGAGGAAGAAGAAAGTTAGTCACCCTGTCACTGCTGTTGCCAACAGCAATGCAGGGGGAGGGGGGAGTGGAAAAACGCAGCCCAGGAAGCACAGTATGGCTGTCAGGACACCTGCAGCCAGTTTCAAAAGAGCTGTGGCTGCCTAGACTGCCATAATTTGGAGAGAAACCAAATCCAGATGCAGGATCTGAGTATTACTCTGTTAGTCCATAGTACTGCTGCATTAAGCAGCTTTCTCCAGGTTAATCCTGATCAGTTTGCATGTGTTTTATGGCTGTCCAGAGGCTAATCTGTCTCCACATTGACCTAAATAGTCAATGTAGATGATCTTTTTTTTTTAAAAAAATGCAAGAATCCTGGAAATCAGGTATTATCATAAGATATAGGGCAGAATATAAATATTTAAATAAATACATGTATGTATACACTGCCAGTTTTACATTACCATGCTGCAAAATTACTTCTTAGAGGTGCAGATGATAGGCACATGATTCTTTCTCTCTTTTGTGTGTGTGTTTGCGTGTGTGTGTTAAATGTGGTTTTTTGTTGTTTTTTGTTTTACTATTCAGAGATATGCATCTCTTATAGTCTTAGAAATCTTGCTGGTATTCATGTTAAACTAATGGAAGGTTAAACATTCTTTATAAAATCCTATTCTTTGCCTTTGAAGAAACGTGTTCCAGCCCCACAATTAATGTTCTTTCCATTCAGCATGAGTCTAATTGCCAGCTATGTCCTGATTGCCAAATCTATTTTGTCAAAGTAGAAACTATAGAAATGACACATCATTTGTAACAGTTAAGGCAGATGGACCAGCAAATCCAGAACAAGGTCAATATATGCAGATGAACAGATTTACAGTTTGATTTGAGGAATAAAAAGTCTGCTATTACTGATTTTCTATATTCTACCCAGCAGAGAAGTTCAAGACATATTGTATATTGTTCTAGGCAAATAATGTACAGCTATCCCAAATTTCAGACTTTGGGAATCTTCTGGTTTTTATATGTATCACATTTCACCTTCCTATGTGTTGTCTCACATTTTTGTTATTTCCATGATGAGAGAAGTGCAGCACTGCAAAGAAATAAAGTACGTAAGATATGCAATGTCATAACATGTTTAGAATTCTTTGTTAAAGAATCTACCAAACTACAAATCCCAGGATTCCATTGGATGCAGCCATGGCAGTTGAAACTGCATCAAAGTGCTATAATTGTGTAGTGTGCAAATGCTGACTGGAGTCAAGAGCAAAAAGTACCACATGGCAGATGGGATCAATCAAGTTGCTTTATGTAATTGGATCAGTCAGTCTTATGATTTGTAGTAATGCATTGAACATTAACATAAACAGATGTCTGAATTCTGTAATAGTAAACCAACTCTTCTACACTGCCAGATAATCCAAATTATCCAGGGAGAAAATCCAGATTATCTGATTTGAACTGGATTATGTGAGTCTATACTGCTATATAATCCAGTTCAAATCAGATAATGTGGGATTTTATTCAGCTGTGTGGAAGGTGCCAAAGATAGATATGTTTGAGTTTGTCAAAGTATACAACAAGGAACTAGAACTGTGAAAAGTGATCATACTGGCAGAGGTTCTAGGAATTGTACTTCCTGAAAGCAAATTAGTTCTGCAAGATGATGATTATTTTATACACTGTTATCCTTTGATTTGCAGAATAAGAATTCATCTGTCCTTTTGTTAGTGCCAGCTTTATACACAAGGTGAATAAAACATAGTTTAGAATCTCAGACTATGGCCCCATCTATGGCAGTTTCATAACACACTTAACTGCATTGAAATGTACTATAGGGCAGTGTGGACTCAGACCCCATTTACATTACCATTATAATGCAGATTGAAGTGCATTATATCACACTGAAGACTCAGAATCACAACACGTTGTTGAGGTCCCTCCTAACATTTGGCCAGTTATTGTGGTGAATCAGCTGAGCAGCAGGGCAATCCCGGTGCCCCACACCCCACCCAACAGACAGCAATGTTTCTCCATCACACATGGGGAAGCATCGCTGCATGGCTCCTTCCCCCCCCCCCCCCGGTGGTAGCCCCATTGTTCCTAATGGAACACAGGGAGGCTACCATGTAGCTGGTGCAGCATCCTAGGATGCTGCCATCCCAGTTGGGGAACGGGGGCCTGCTGGAAGTGAGGCTACGTCATGTGATGGATGGTGTGGGGCTCTGGCTCTCAAAGGAGCAGAAGTCTCCTAGGAGGCTAAAATTCCTCGTGTGATGAGATCATCATATAATCCAGTTTAATCTGCATTGTATGAGTCTTTACTGACCATATAATGCAGTTCAAACTACATTGTACGAGAGATGGATGGAGCATCATATCATGCAATTCAATGCAGTTAAACTACATTATAAAACTAATATATGGTGGTGTTCCATCTCCCAGGAGTTTGATTTGCATTGCCCCATCGTTATAGGAAATAGCATCCCTTTGCATTTCTTCCAGAGTTGTTACAGACCCAGTAACACCTCAATAGTTAACCATTAACAGAGGCTTGAAGCTAGCCTGCAAAGCCTTCACTGCTGTCAACTTGAAAAAGTATCTTTTTGGTCTGGAGACCGCCCCTTTTTCCTGGGAATGGGATCTCCATTTTTAGGAGGTTTTTTTTTTTTGCCTTCTACAGAAAAGAGAAAAGAACTCAGATGTGCTTGTGTGGTCAAGCCAGGCCAGCTCAGACAAGCCATCGTAAGTACTAACCTCTTGCCTTTAAACTAGTTCTGAGTAGGATAGAGATAGATTCGCTCTCTCTGCGATAGCAACTGAGCACTAGGGCAGAGAGCATCTCAGGATTTCTCTGCCACTGGAAGAAGCTCTAACTACTTCATCTCCAAGCTAGTGTTGAGTTTAGATAGAGAAAGACCTGCTCTTTCTAAAATAGCAACTCAGGACTAGGGTAGAGAGCATCCCAGGATTTCTTTACCATTGGAGGAAGTCAACCTAGCAAATAAAGAAAAAAGCAAGAAAGAAACATCCACATGATTTTGTAACTTGACTGTATTTGTAACCTCAACAAGTTGCACCAAGCCTGCCAAGGACTTTGAGAAAATAAAAATCTTGTTTGATGTTCAATCTGGAGTGGCCTTAGTTCCTGGGACTCCTGAGTTTAAATTAAGGCCCCCGCTATCCACCCAGCTAAAGAAAGGAGCACATCACAGTTTCAACACTAGAGTACCTGGGTGTGACAGCACAGGTGGTGTAGATGGGGCCTAAGATGGACCTATATATATATATATATATATATATATATATATATATATATACATATACACACACACACAAAGTGATCTGCTTTTTAACTGCTGAACCCAAATGTGTCACCATTTAGAGCATCAGGTTTATTTAATATATCCATGGATAAGAGAATTATCAAATGTGGCAATGGACTATATGTTAGAAGTTGAAAGGTTCATTCATCCTCCTCTAATCTGCTATTCTCCAGATATGCTGGGCTGTAACTCCCATCAGCCACCATGTTATTTGTGCATTTATACCCTTCAATTATTCTTTCCAGTGTTGTCCTTTCAATGTGTCTAATTTGTAAGTGGTTTGAGAAATTTAGACTGCATTGAAATATAAACAGTCACTAATGAAAAGCAACAGCCAAACATTAAACAGAATTTCAGCTCTTCTCCAATCACATGTAGACAGATACTCAAGTACCCAAATACAACATTTCATGTGGAACGGAGCACTTTGGAGAAATAAAAGTTTTGCTTGTATAATCTCTAATTGCCTACCATCCGCTTTCAAAACCACCCACAAAAATATTACACTAGAATTACAAAAGAAGAGTCCCTCATTATCTTGTTCTTGTGGAATTAAAGACATAGCAATTAGCACTGCAATTTCCTATTCTAACAGTATTATAAACACATAGGGAAACACACTTTGTTGCATTGTTATATTTGGAAAACTATATCAACAAAAACGTCCTTGTGTACTTTCCTTTTGGCGCAAAGGCATTTGCCTGAATGATATTTGTGTTTCAAAAATAGAACCTGGGGCCATAGATTTCTATGAAATGAAAAAGAAAGCATACTAACCAGCTAATAAACAATTCGCAGATAATTATGTCTTATGAAATCCAGTCTAGGAGCATTCTGGCCTCATTTTTAACGAAGCTCAGGATGTTCATGTATATTGTTTTTTGAACATAACAATTTACAACTTGTTAAAAGAAGGTGGAACTTTAGCCTAGACTGCCAATTAAACAGGGTTTTTAAAGGATAAACCCATTGAAGAATTTTTGAATGATTGAAAACTATTTAGGGACTTTTCTGAGCAATAAGAAATCTAATGATGTAATAATTTGACATTATGATTACTAGTAAAGCTATATGTTTTAGAGCTGGTTATATAATGGAAAAACACTATATTATATCATTTCGTTTTATTACAGTTTGCAACAGGAGGGACTCAGAGTTCAATCATTTGTTAGTGTAGTGTACTAGTAGTAAGTTCCTGTTTGGAGTGTTAGGCTAGGGATTTGGCTCCTTTGGTTCTAGTTTAATTCAGCTCTAATTTAGTTTTATATTCATACACACGGAGACAGACATATATTTTCAGTTTTTGCTTGTTTATTTATGCCATGACTTTTCTTTATATTATTCTGGTAAAATCATTTTTTGAAAAATAGAATTATAGAATTTATAGCATCACTGAGTTGGAAGAGACCTCATGGGCCATCCAGTCCAACCCCCTGCCAAGAAGCAGGAAGATTGCATAGAAATTCACCCCTGACAGATGGCCATCCAGCCTCTGTTTAAAAGCCTCCAAAGAAGGAGCATCCACCTAGAAGGTGGAACTAGTTGGGTAGAATCCAGATTCCATCTCCACTTGGTCTTGAAGATTCCCAGTGCAGAGTAAGAAGAAGAAGGGGAACTGAACCCACAACTGAAAAGCCTCCTGCTATGAAAAATAAGCCTCCTGCTATGGCAGAACCATCATTGACAAACCCCTTAGATTTCATTGGCTTTGTTGAGTAAATCAGATATATGTTGGTATTACTAGAGGCATTTTCCATTGTTGTTGTTGTTGTTGTTGTTGTTGTTGTTGTTGTATGGATGATGATAATAGTGATCATACAAATTATATTGGAAAAAGCAAAATAGGTTCTCAAAAAAAAAAAAGAATACTCAATGTGCTATTTACTACCTACTTACTTTTTTTCAAAAACATTAATACTCCAATTTTGGAATAGGTAGTTCTTCAATAAAGACTCAGAAGTCCATTAGATGAAGATGGATTAGGCCTTGAGGGGTATTTTCAACAGTAAAGAAAAATAATGAAAGTTAACTACAGGGGAAGATGTTGTGCCATACACATCCCTCAAAATAGCAAGAAATATACCTAATTGAAAGCTGAAGATTACTCTGCTATTACAGTTATGTAGGTTCGGAGTGACTTTTTCAAATCATTCCATATCAGTGCTAGCTCTTTGAAGCTATCACACATATTTATTTGAATGTTTTTACATTCTAACTAACCAAACATTTTCAGTTTCCTCTCATGTTAATTTTCTCTAATTTCCCTGCCAACTTATAGAGATCCCATACATTTCATAGCATTTTCTTAGCAAAGGAATTCTCAGAAGTGGTTTTACTCATTCTTTCCCCTGAAATATAGCCTATAGCACCTGGTATTCACTGGTGGCCTCCTATCCAAATATCAAAAAGAACTGACCCTGCTTAAGTTCCAAGATCAGACAGGACCTGGTGTCCTCCAGATATCCTCCAAATAAAGAAAATTTCAATGCACTATAAAGGCACATTGAGATGACAATAAACTAGAGTTAAAATCAAAGGTCAATGCACAGTGGATAAACATTTTTATGTTAAACTGCCTAGGTTCGGTCCTTGGAAAAAGACTGTAAGGCTAGAAAAGATCTCTCTACTTGACATGATAAATACCTTTGCCAATCAAAGCCAACAGTTTTTACTAAGATGGACCATTGGCTTTATCTATATATATATATAATGCTCTGTGCATAATGAGTTCCTTAAAAACAAAAGAACCAATGAACGAAATCACACCAAATTTGGCAACAAAATGTCTCACAACACAAGGAGTGACCATCACTCAAAAATTATGATTTTGTCATTTGGGAGTTGTAGTTCCTGGGGAACTTATAGTTCATTTACAATCAAAGAGCATTCTGAACTCCATCAACGATAGAATTGAACCAAACTTGGCACACAGAACTCTCATGACCAACAGAAAATACTGGAAGGGTTTGGTGGGAATTGACCTTGAGTTTCGGAGTTGTAGTTCACCTACATCCAGAGAGCACCGTGGACTCAAACAATGATGGATCTGGACCAAACTTGGCACAAGCACTCAATACGCCCAAATATGAACACAGATGGAGTTTGGGGGAAATAGACCTTGACATTTGAGAATTGTAGTCACTAGGATTCACAGTTCACCTACAATCAAAGGGCATTCTGAACCCCACGTACGACAGAATCAGGGCAAACCTCCTACACAGAACCCCCATGACCAACAGAAAATACTTAAGGCCATCCAATCCAACTGCCTTCATCAGGGCAAGAAAACGTAAACAAAGTCCTCCTGACAAAGAGCCATCCAGCCATACCTATAGGTAGATAGATATGATTCACACACAGAGAGATATAGTATCATAGATTTGAAAGGGACTCCTTAAGGACAATTATATGTTGCATGTTTCACAGTAGGCAAACCAGACAATCTCCACATCAACACTGACAAAGAAACAACAACAAATACTGTTTACCCAGAAGCATAAAGACATTACATATATTAGAAACCAACACTTTCTCATTCCCTTTATTTTCCAGATTAACAGACTGGACCACAGCAACGCGTGGCAGGGGACAGCTAGTTCAATATAAGACCATATGTTTGTCAGGAAATTACTGCCATTTTCTATTGGAGTTGGTTTCTGACAATAAAACATTTTGCTATACTTAAAGGAACTATCCATCTGTGTGACTGACTAGAAAACAACTACTTTTAGCAGGTAAAATATCACATTTATCAAACTCTTTTTGTGAATATTATTGTACACATCATCCTGTGATGTAAAAAGTGCCTCAGTTAGCAGTATATCTGCTCATGCATTTGTGTATTTCATCATATTCTTTTTTTAATTTCATCTTTCCCTTTCCCCATAAATAAGAAAAAGCAAGGGAGAACAGTCATCACCAACGGACTATTCTGGACTGTTTAGATATAATGAATAATTTCAGCTGAGCATTTTTAGAACAGAATGAAAGTTATCACTATATTGTACAGCTGCAATTCTGTTTGTTTATTGGAGCCTTTACAAAATAGGATTTATAAATAGATATACGACCATTGTGGGTGCATAGTAATCAGCTCATTTAAAGATATGCTGTTTTGCATTATATTAAATTAAATATACGATAATTAGAAAAATAAGTAATGTGCCATTGAAACAATATGGGTGACTTCTTTTCCATAGGTAATGGGGAACATGATTATCTTCAGTGAAGTTGGTTTTAATGATCCAACATAAATAATTTGTAAGGAGGTTGAAAGTGGTATAAAAGAAGCATCATTGTGTTTCATTTCTTTTAGCTTACTGTCCTCTCTTGTGTTACTGATTTTGATGCACAACAGGACAGCAAAAGCATTTGTGGGCACCTTCTGGATAATACTGTTCTGGTTTTGCAATCTTTCTCAGAAATAAACTTCTGCAGGATCAAAAGGCAAAAAAAATTGATATTGGTTTATTTTAGATTTTGGAATTCCAGATAACGGATTCTCGGTCTTTATCAAATTCCTACTGATAATAATTGGTTATCACTGTCAGCTTCCAGCATTCTATTTCCCTCTGACTTCACTGTTTCAACTTATTCCCAAAGAAGTGTGTATATTCATAGTTCAAACTTTCAGTTCAAGAACACTTTTATGAGTTTCATGAGGTTTATAGTAGTCAGTCAAAACATATGCTTTATGATACCAAGCTGGATTTGCTGCTACTGACATATTTACTCTGTTAGAAAAAAATAAAGGGCAGGAAGAGACCATACTAATTGCCTGGTATATTGCAGGAAAGTTTCAATTAGTCCATTTGGATTAATTTTCTTTGACATCACCAGCTATTCTATGACACATCATTATAATCCAGCCTAAGAAAGGGCATATGGATATCTGGATATGAGGTTAAAACAATTCCATTTACAATTAATGAAAGGTTGATAGAGGTCTGTTTCATTCTATTTTATATTTCAAAAGCATATAGATATGTTTATGTAACTGAAGTAACCAATGGTTGTTGGGGTATTTTTTTAGCAGTCCTCTTTGTAAAATAATCACCATCACTGTGTCTTTTTATTAAAAAAAAACTTGATCTCAACAGCAGAATATTGACCTCCATAAACTGGAAGCAAAGGAATGGAACCAGGCCAGCCCATGCTTTGATTGAATCTTGGCTTATTCTGAATAACTCCATGCAAACAGTTTTAACAGAAGGTGGCTTGTAAAATTACAGCTTGCACAAAATTCAGCTGCCAGAATATTAACTTGAATAAAATATTTTCAGCACATTTCCTCAACCTCCAATTTAGACCTCTTGCAGGGCTTTTCAGTCCATTGGTAAAGTCTTCCATGTGTTCCTTTCCTTGATTAAATTGTAAAACCTTTAATGCAAGCCAGCTTTGGGTTTTGGGAAATCACAGTTCCAGAAACTAGGATTATGAAGGTCTTTTAGGATTGCATTGTCACAGCTTCAGGAATAGTAACTTCAGTTCATTACAGACTCAGACATTTGATATTTTGAAAATTCTGGTTGGGTTAAATGGATGAATTGCCTCTCAACTGCTCTATTGCTAAAGGATAATATATGGTGTGATATTAAAGCATAGTATTCTACAGTTATGCTTACTTGTTTTCTCATATCAAGATAGCTAATGCTGTATCTTGTACTCCAGAACAAAAGTTGTGAAGGGTGAGTATTAGGAGTGTACAATTCAGTTAAATCCCATTTTGTTTTTAGTATTCAGATTCTGGTTTACCCCCAGATCCATTTTTCTGGAGCCTCACAAATTCAATCAGGGGAAAAAAATCAATAGGGAACTTACGAGGCTCCCATTTCCATTCCTCCTGCCTGCCTGCCTGGCCTACCCAGCTCCATCCTCTGACTCATCTCTCTTCACTCTACCAAGCCAGAATGAGGTGGAATGGAAGGTGCAGGCAAATTTGAAGCCAAAATGGCTGCTGCTCTGCCTTCACCTGCTTTCCCCCTTCCCTGAGCCCGAATTGGCAAAGAGTTTGGTGTCTCCTCTTTGCAGGGCTTAGTTGCTCTGTGACCTTTTAACAGTGCCACAGAGCAATCCAAAGGAATAGACACTTAAGAAGCACATGCTTCTTTAGTTTTGATTCTTTGGTTTTGGTGAGAGGGAGATTCCTGCACTTCTAAAATAGTGTCATAAGTATAGATCATATGAAACTTATCTGACTTACAACGATTTACAATTTTTTTGCACAAGCCTACTGATTATTTATTGCTATTTGAGTCAAAAAGCATGATAAGCCATGCAGAGCAGTGAGAATTTATATTACAGATCTGCCTTTTATAGGGAAAGCCCATGCAGGTGCACGGTTGCCTCTCCATGCTCCATGTGTAGCCAAAAGAAACAAAAAGCAGTCCTCATGGTCTCTTACAGGTGGGGAAAAAAAAGTGGCAGCAGAGCCTGTGCCGTTACAGCTGGCTGATAGGGCCAAACCAGCCGGAGCCCATTTGTAAGAATGAAAACATGCACAGTCCTAGTGATTATATAGATTATAGATACTTGCTCATTTGTTCTTAAATATCAAGTAGTAATGAACTCTATAAGTAGACTCAGATGGTGGCAACTAACTTACCCCTTTTTTAAAGCATCCTAAGACACTAAAGGGACAGTCCAGCAAAAGTTGAACATGCTGCCCATCACACAACGTTGCTGGACTTCTTGTTGAAGCCCCACCCCCAACCACAGTGGAAGCCACATAGCACAGGAAGATGCTATGTTGTGTTGGCTCCAATGCAGCTTGGCACCACTTCGGCGCCACTTCCCCTGTATGATGGGGAAAGCATTCCTGCCTGGAGGCTGGCAAAATGGCACCTGGGGGAGACAGGCTTCATCCATGTGATGAGGTCATATGTCAGGAATAGATACTTTGAGAGAAGTTGTAGTGAACCCACTCCTGAATAAGACCTATCCCACACCCAGAGATAGATGAAAATGAGTGCAACTGTCAGGTTTTTCTGGAAATAAATAGATTACCTGATCCCAGTTCAGTGTGGTTTCAGACTGAAACAAGTTTAAAGAGCTTTGGTTTACCTGACCAATGACCTGCTATAGTGAGCAACAGGGGCAGTGCTTCCCTTTTGATCCACCTGGGTCTTTCAGCATGCTACAGTATCATTCCCTGCGTTATCCTATTGGACCAATTCTGTGAGTAGGAGATGTCGTATTACATTATTCCACTCCTGTCTCTAATACTGATTCAAAAGACAAACATAGAAGGATTCCTGTTCATCTTTATGGATTCCGTGTTCATGATCATCTCTTGCAGGTGTCATAGGCTTCTGTGATTTTCCACATGCTATTTAATATCTGCATGATACCACTGAATAAAATCATTAAGGACCTCATCACAAAGGCCTGTGTATTTACACACACTGACTCCATGGGCTCCCGGTGGGGGACATGGAGAACCTGTTGTTCCATGGTCCACATTGTGTGACTTACCTTTGCCTCCAGGTTGGGCGTTGCTTCTCGGCTTTTCTCCTTTGCTAGTAAGGCAACACAGGTAGGCTCCTATGCTGCTGCCATGGAGGCATACACCACTTACTCTCCCCTTTTTGGATGGAGCCTGGCTGGAAGTAGTATATCTGATAAAGTAGTAAGAGTTGTGGCTTTCAGGTCATCAGCATATTGACAACACACTGCTTTAGTTTGCCTGGTTGTCAGAGTGGCTGGGACTGAGAAAGTGATGGTCCAGATCCTGGATTATGTGGATGTGGCCCAGTAAACTGAGACTAATTTGAAATAAGAAAGTGTATCTGTCTATTTGTGATTCCTGGATTTAAGAATATGATAGCATTCCTCCAAAGAAGTAGCCGAAATCCTTCTGCACAATAGTTCTTGCCCTCATAGTGCAATACACTTTTTTTGTTACTGAGATGACTCAGAGCCTACAGCTAATACAATAAATGGCAGTTCCACTGATAAAAACAGTATCCTACTGAAACCATGTAAAGCCCATTCTAAAGGAACTGCATTGGCTGCTAATATGCTTCCAGTTGAATGTCCTGGGACCCTGATACTTTAAGGAGCAGCTCGCCCTATATATGCTAGTCCAAACACAATTATATGCTGAAGGAAACCTCTCTTTTGCATCCCATCATTGAATGTAATACATTGCGTGAGGACAGGAGAGAGGCTTCTATGTCCTGGCATCCTATTTGTGGAATTCACTTGGATCTGGAATATTATGGTGTCAATTGAGTCTCCATAGGAAATATATTCCATAACTAGGGTATTGCAATAGAAAGGACCCTTACTTGTTTTTGCTTTTCCTACTTGAACAAGTTCATAATGTCCAAATATGCTCAACCTGATCATCTTATATTATATCTCGGTTCAGTGAGGTGTGTAGGAAACATTATTTGGCATCATGCCTTGATTATTGGATTTAGAGACAAGGATCATAACCTCTGACTCTCTCAACATTTTAGAGTACAGCCTTCCTAATTGTGATTCTGGGTGTAGTCTGAATCCAATTTCTGGTACAAACTATAGTAAACCTATTGTTGTAGTTCAGCGTGATGGTAACGTTGCTACTACTGGTAGGAGGGAGAAGAGGGTGTTGGTGTTGGAAGGTGTTGGAAGAGGAACAGCAGTGAAAGCGGATTAGAGAGATAATCATGGCCCCGAGTGATTCAGAAAACTTTGAGGGTTTCTCCGACTGTGAGATGGGAGATGGGGAGGAAAGCAGGGAAGTCAAGCGAGCTACTCGCGAACAAGAGTCTGACGAGGAAACTCAAAGGAAGCATATCCATGATATACTTAACACTCCTATAGAGGACGAAGACTTCATGGGCTTTGACGGGAGTGATGGGACTGGGAGTGACATGGGGGAGGAGGATGGGCTTTATTGGACCCGTGTACAGGAGATTAGGGATATCTGTACCCAACCCACCTCCAGCGATGACTTCAAAAGGGGTTTACAGAGGAATGGCAACCGGGGAGCACTTGGCAAGATCTAAGTCTTGACAGACGCTGGCAGAGGTGGAGGGATGGGCACTTGGGTTCAGCTGCAGGGAATGGGGCAGCTGAGAGCAATGATGAAAGGGTGGGGAGCACCACATCTTTGGATGAGGAACTTTAAGATAAAAGTGGGTTGTGTTTCAATTGATCTTTGCAGAAGGCAAAGTGTCTCTTTTGGGGGGTGAATCTTTGTTCCTGCCACAATTCTTGAGCTTGGGTCCTTGGACTACAGATTCCTGTGTTCCTGTGTTTACTTCTTGTGATTCCATGAATGACGACTTCTACTCTACCGCTTTTGACTCTGGACCAGTTTGGACAACGCTTCTTTGCCTCTTGGACTTTGTTATCTGACTTGCATTGTGATACGACTTCAGACAGTTTTTTGGACATCGTTTTTGACATTCTATGAACTGTGTGAGTTTGAAGCGGTTTGCTTAACATTTTAGTTAAACTGGATTATACGCCAGGATAATCCGGGTTATATTTTAGTTGCTTTTTTCACCTTGTTTTTGATACCAACTCTTTGGTTGAGCTTGAGGCACTGAAGTAAGTGTTTCAAAGATTCTTTTGTGTATAATAAAACTGTGTTTGGACCTTGCATTGTGTGTTTGGCTTTACTGAGGCTTCTTGGTCTTGACACCTATGGTTTTAATTGTTGAATGGCAACTCAACATTTATGTAAATTTCATTGATTCAATAAATAATCTTTGTTTAGATTCAGTCTTATGCATATATTTAAGACTGATACACCATAATGAAGATGCTTTTATATACTGAACTATTGAGAAAATAATGACAGAGACAACACTTATGAGCAAGAGCATTTTGGTTAAAGGTCTATAAATAAGTAGCTTTACAAGTTGAATGATAAAATGATTTTGTCACCAAAGAAAGTTTGAAAAGGTTTTTGTCTGTACCTTAGGGATCTACTGCTGAATGTTCAGAAAGATTGAAATACCTCTGAGTATGAACCTAAAGTTGATATTTGATCCCTGGCCACAGTTTACAAATCTCAGTTACGGGGGGGGGGGGGGGGGGGGACGACTAAATAATAAACAAAATCTCTCAGAGGAAATTTCATATCAATAGTACTTAGATATATTCTCAGAAGTTTGATCAATACACTTTCATGACGAAGATAGCTCTATAATCCTAATTTTGAGAATTAGATAATACACTGATTTGAAGGCTAAATTTTGGGGCTGACCAGTCCAAAGTGCACCTACACTGTAGAACTAATGCAGTTTGACACAACTTTTACTGTTGGGACTTAATGCTAAGGAATGCTGAAAATTATAGTTTTACAAGGTAACAGTCCTCCATGCAGTCATGCTGGCCACGTGATCTTGGAGGTGTCTACAGACAACGCCTGTTCTTTGGCTTAGAAATGGAGATGAGCACCAACCCCCAGAGTCAGACACGACTGGACTTAATGTCAGGGGAAAAATTTTACCCTTTACCTAAGGTCTTTGACCTTTTTTGCCAAAGAGTTTTGGTGCCTCATTAAACCAGAACTCCCACGATTCCATAGCATTGGGCCATGGCAGTTAAAGTGATGTCTGACTACATTAAATCTAAAGTGCAGATGTACCCTGAGAGAAACATGAATAGGGTATATTTCTGTGCACTCAAACATTTAGTTATTTCAGTTTGTGCTATTCATCTTAACTAAAGAACACATAAAGAAATCTATTAGATCCAAATATCTGAGGAACTGAAAAATTTAAAAAGTCTCCATTCTAGTTAGTAAAATAATAGAGTGGAGGGGGGAAATCTAATACAAAGTATTGCAGCTCCTAGAAGACTTTATATTTTATTACTCCAGACATTTTTGCATGAAAGCATATGGCCCCAGGTCATTATTTGGCTAAAAGGACCAACTTGTTTGGATTACGGGGGAAAGAAAAGCATGATGGAAGGTATGAAGATATTCCTTAACCCACTTGTTTAAATGAACCATACTTAATTAAACAGAACAACTCTAGAGAGAAGAATTTCCAGATGGTAATCTTTTGTGATGTTATTGTGTTTTTACTCCCATCTTAAGGGAAGATGTGTCATCCAGGCATTTATAACAGCCACAGACATTGAAATTAAATGTGTAATTAAGATTACAATCATAAAACCATAATACAGTAGAAAAGTTATAGTCTCATGGAGGTTCCACAATCTCCTTGGAAATGAGTACTAGCAGTGGCAAAGAGCCCTATTTCACCTGCCAATGTTTGCTGGTTTAATAGCGAAGAGGAATAAGCTAACTTTGAGCCTTCTGTTCATGTGATACCAGCCCATATGCCATGTTAGCCTGAAAATGGAAATATTAAAAATAAAATTCTGTTGGACTTAGAAGTTAAGTGAAACTACAGAATCTGGCAGAACCTGGAGTGTTGTTGAGACCCTGGGAAATTGCTGAAGAGCCACCACTCTGCTCCTCCATCGCTCCATTTAGGAGAAGCATTTACAAATCAAAATAGCAGTCTCTGAAATTTTTGGAGAGATTTGTAAAAATGTGTTGTTTCAGAACTTTTTTCAGTGTGAAACATTAATATATTCAGTCATCTGTCTGGGGTGAGAGAGGGCAGTTGCATGCTGCTTTTTCCTTGTCTGCCAATCAGAAGAAGAAAAGCAATCATGCAGCTTTCTGCAAAAATGGTCTCCTCCTTCCCTAAGCATCTCTGTCTTTGTGATGTTTTCAGGAGAGAGAGAAATACATCTGCTTTTGGAGGTCAGTTCTATTTCTGTTGTTTCTTAAAACTTAAACTTATAATAGCTTTTTTATAATTCTGTTCTTTTATGTCCCTTCATATATCATCCAATCTGTAACCTTTCGCTGTTGAAATTATCCAACCCCAAACTACAGCCCTGTTCTTCTGGCACAAACAGAATACTGAGAAATGTAGTTTGGATAGGCAAGGATCTCTTTAGCAGAATATTCAAAAGATGCCACCCTAAACTACATTTCCCAGAATTCTGCTCATGCCAGAAGAACATGGCTACTAGTGTTAAAGTGTAGGTTAATCACAGATTTTAACTCACCTACATAGCAGTGCTTCCATACTCAGCATTTGCAAGAAATTAATTTCTTTATATAAATGCTATGAATACTTAACATAGTAATACATTTAATTCAGTCATTAACAATTCCTGGATTAATCATGGGGGAATTTTAAAAGGTTATAAAATTGTAATTATAGTCACTTCTTTAAAGCCAGTAAAACATCGATTTTCATAAAATGCCTCTCCTATTACTAAATAAAATATAAAGCCAAAATGGATTCACTTCAAAAATGGGAGAAATGTTATCTTTCTTTCTTCTGTCTCCTATTTTGGAGTAGAGTATGACTCCCTTATCCATGGGTTTGATATCCACAGTTTCACTTACTGTATTCTATGAATCACCCTATGGAAATAAAAAGTGAGACATAAATAAATAAATAAATAAATAATACTTCAAAATATGTTTACCATAAGAAGTGTTTGTGGGCCTCTCAAAGTGCTCCGGTGCTAGTGTATAATGTGCTTCCAGCCCAAATATAGTCAAAATATATGGTTCATTAATACCTACCATTTCAGGTAACTAACTACACGAGATACTAGAATATGTTCCTTGAGGATTTAGGGGTTGCAATATACAAAACCAAACAAAACTTTTAAAGAAGTGACTCCTGAACTAGATGTACAACCATTGGTCACCTATTCTGGCTGTTGTAGTATCTGGACACCCAAACTTGGGAACCTTTACTTAAAAGACTCTGAGGTAAACACACACACACTCACACACAGGCAGTCCCATTTATGAACAAGATCTGCTCTGTAGGTTTGTTCTTAAGTTGAGTTTGTTTGTAAGTGTGTGTGTGTGTCAGATCAGTATGTGTGTGTGTGTGTGTGTGTGTCAAAATACATGGAAAGGTGGAGTGGTCCTGAAATCACAGCATTATGTGGTTTTCTGAATTGAAGAGATTAGCTGAGCAATCACAGGTAGGAAAGAATCTGTAACAAATGGAATACCAGCCAAACATCTAGTTTACAAGATTTGTGTCTTTTTTTGAAAAAATGCATGCATTAAACTGTCTCTTTCAAACCATAGGCTGTGGAATAGTAAATTTCCAGTGTCCGCATCTTTGGCATAGATAATAAAATGTGTGCTTTGACAATGTAATACTATAGAGAAAACAGGAATACCTGATAAATGAGTAGGAATTGTCAAGTCTAGAGTGAATGAAATAAATAAATATTACATAAAGCAGGGAAACAGACTATGATTTCATGTAGTACGGGCATTTTGGTTAGTTATGCATTAGATAAGAGATCCAATCAATGTGTCACAGAGATCAACATATCTGTAAAGACGTGGTAATGCCACCTAAATGGGACCACCAAAATTATGTAAGGACGCTGTTAATCCCACTAAATGTGAGGAAGTATTAATTCTCCTAATGCCACCATTAACTGTAAGGAAGTTCCGAGACTGCTAGATTAAACTGCCACCATTATATATAGAGACGCTGGTATTAAAGTCTCTGTTTATCCCTATTTGCGCTGTGAGGTAACTTTGGTAGAGTGGAATGCACCAAACGTAAAATCAATGGAGGAGGCAGGTTTAAAATACAAAGAGAACAAGTTTATTGTTAACAAAGCGTAATTGTTGCAATATTGAGATGTTGAACTTGGCACAAGCTTGATGGTTACAATATGGCTTGGTTGAGATACATTCAGGCTTCTGATGTTACAATCTTATAAACTCCTTCTTCAGTGAAGTGCTTTATTATTTCAGTGTTCCCTGTTGTGAATATTCACACTGTTTGTCCTATACCGGATCAAACCACTGATCCCCAGTCTTCCACTACTGGCGATCCTAAAACCCCCTCTGTTAGATTCTTTTTAACTCAAGCAATCTAACGAGGTTTCACCTTCAGCTCCCTTGCTGAAGAAATATTCACAAATACTAAGAACTAACTGAATTTACACTGTTTCACAACACAGAGCCCTAACTGACTCTGCTCCTCTTCTCAGGGTCTCTTCCTCCTGACTAAACTACTTTCTCAGAGTCCCTACTTGACTCTGCTACTTTCCCAGAGTCCTATCTGACTCTGCTCCTCCTCTCAGGGTCTCATCCTCCTGACTAAACTACTTTTCCAGAGTCCTATCTGACTCTGCTCCTCCTCTCAGGGTCTCATCCTCCTGACTGAAAATTAACTGTCACTTTCAAACCTTTTTCTCCTTAAGCTCCGCCCACCTCCTCTTCTGCCTTGTCACCATGGCAACCTATCTCTCACAGCTAGGCCATGGCAACCAATTTAAAACATAAATACAGTTTAAACACAGTATAATAAACACTTTATAAAAACACATCTCTACAATATCCCAACCAGTAGAAATTGCTGGCTGTGATACATTGAAATCAAGAATGAATATCTCTATACTACAGTTATGGTACTTTAATACTACCTTAACTATCAGAATCCTATAAAATAGTTTGGTGAGATGCTTACAATTCCCTTCTAGCCAGGTCTAATGTTATAGTCACCAGGAAGTCACTGCAAATGTATAACAATTATATAACAAGGGAATTCTAAGTTCTTCATCAAATTACCAATCCCAAGATTTTGCACTTCTGTTTCCATCATTCTGTTAGTTCCAAGCATGTACAGGAGTTTTCTTGGCTCATGTGTCCACAGCTGAGTCATCTGATGCCCGAATCTAACTTCATCTGGACAATGCGTACTTGTCGTTGTGACCAATAAAACAGTGGTCCTTTTTCTTTCCAAAATATACATTGCCTGTGTGATATGCGTTGTCAGTGTCCAACCCCATAGTTGGACACTGCAAACTGAAGATTGAAGCAGCAATACTAGATAGGTGAAGCTTGAATAAAATAAACACTAAGACTTAACGGTAGTGTGATTTGTAGAGTTAGAAGCAAGGAGCAGTGCACTTTATCTGCTTTTGTGAGAAATAAATCATATTACATGTATTTACACTAATTACATAATTAGCCATTCAAATTACAGTATGTAAATACATAGTAATCAGCTAAATTTTGCTTAGAAAAACAAGGTAATTCCCACATCAGCAGCTACCTTTAAAGAATGTTAAGTTTTTTTCGGGGAAACTCATGGAAGTGCTAGGAGAAAATCAACATGGTGTAATTAAACCTCCAGTTAACTATGCAAATTGGCATCAAATATGGATACCAGCCTACCATTTGCCTGCTGTGTCCGGCATATGTCGGAATGGTATAACATTATGTGCTGAGCATACTGCTAGGATTACTAGAGTTCATTACCAAACACAAATAGAATCTTAAAGGCCTCAATGGGATAACAGGTAAAGGGGAGGATTGTTTCTATTCACAGAAAAACTGAGATTCAAAGGATCTTGTTCAATAGATATTAAATTATCTCTTTGTATACTGACATATACTTTTCATAACAATAAATAAGCAGCCATAATAGGAGTTGAAACATTTGCCACATATTTTTGACTGGATGTATCTGGTTTATGTTTTGTCAATAACCTAACATGAAGTTTTCCATGAAGTTGTACACAGCTTGAAGGACATCTACACTGACTACTTTGGTCAATGTGAAACTGACAAAAAAACAAAACAAGTTCGCTGTAAAGATGGCTACATGTGAAGTCCTAAAACTGATATGCAGCAACATAAAGAATGGCTATAGTTGTAGCTATATGGTTTTAACAGGTTTTAACAGTTTATGTATTTATATGTTTATTCTGTTGATGTTTTAATGGGAGATATATAATTATATATATATTAATGTGGCACTGAAGTGGACAATCTGTAAGCCATTCTGGGTCTCCCTCGGGGTGAGAAGAGTGATTTATAAATATGAGAAATAATAAATAAATAATAAATAAGTCCTGGAACTGTTTCAAGGCCTTGATGGTGCTGATATCCACCACATGCTGGTCCTGAACTGGTTCCAGATTTGCAGTATCCACAGCTTCATAGTCGTAAAGGAACTAGCTCACATATGCCCTTGTTCTTGAATTGGTTTCATCATGCATCATAGTTTACATTTAGGCATGCTGATGAGCATTAGCAACTCTATTCTGGAAAATTTCCTGACTTTGCTTACCTGGTTTAAAGCCATTAATGCACACTGGTGCATGTGATTGCGATGTGTGCCATGTGATAGCAAGCTTCCTTCAAACTGTAAGTTGTCTGTGTAGATGTATCCTTATTCTAAGAGTTATCAGAAATTGATTAACTAAATAATCTGCTGCTTGCTATAACAAAAATGGAATTAGACCTTTTGTGAAGAAAATAACATGGAAAGGGGGGTGAGATGAGAAAAGCCAACTTTGATTTTCCTATGAAACCATGAATTAGTATGTGTTTCTCAACAGCTATCCCTCAGTAACCAGAGTAATTTATTTTGCCCTCACCTGGCACCCTCTGTCTTTAGTACAGCTTGTCCATGTTTTCTCTCTTGTGTACACAGAATCAAGCGGCTTTTTTCTAGATACATAATACCAGTGTGATGCTTGGTTTCAGGCAATGACCATAGTTACTGAACAGACTGCAACTTAGGACAAAGAAAAAGAAAAGATGAAGGGAGAGTAATAAAACTAGAGATCTTTCAGAATAATGGACCCAATTTCAAACAGTATGGTAACATTTTCATTTGTGACCTTCTGTGTAATTGTAACATGTCAAGTTATTCTGAACCAGAGATAAATCTAAAAAATAACCCCACAAATGTAGAATATGTCATTGGGTCTTATGTTGTGTGGTCTCCATCTTGCTAACAACTGAGGCTAGAGGCTGTTTGAGAGCTGGGAGAGGCTTCTAGCAGTAATCCTCTAAAAACTTATGCCCCACCCTTTGAAGTGGCATGAGTTTCATCCCAATGTGAGAAGGTCCAACATGACTGACAGTATTAAGCTGTTTATTGACTAAGATGGAGTTTTAGAGGTTAAGGAAGAAGAATTCACAGCTGAGTGCTCATGATTGGTGCTGGATCTAGGGCTGATTCTTGAACAGAACATGCTCCTGTTTCTGTAGTGTGTTGTCAAAGATGCCTCCTTTCCCCTGAAATTCTTGCCTTCCAGTTCTTCTTCCCATTCACTGTATTCTCCTAAATTTCATCAGCTTTTCAGGACACTGCATGAGAAAGGGAGAGCTGATAACAGCTTTTTCAAAAAAAATAGCCTCAGCTTTAAATTGTAGTACTTGTTCATAGGTAAATAAAAACTGTTCAACCCTGTGGGATATCTGCTATCTAGTTTTAAATAACTGAGCATATTAATTTCTGCAAATGGGTGGCTGTTGTATATGATTGACATGTTTATCAGATAAAGTAAGAGTTATTCTGAAAGCAATCCACTTTGAATCTAGATGACAGAGTACTTCTTTAGAAGTCCCAAAACAACCTTCATAGCCTCTGTTCTCTTCCTTTCAAGATCCTAACAAATCATTAAAAGTGTTTGATTTTTCTTCATCTGTTGTATGTAATAAGAGAGGAATAGTAGTGCTGTTTCATAGCCATGTCACCCACAAATCTTTTCCCACAGTGAACTATGAAATGGAAATGGATAACATATGGAAAGTAGCAGCCCCCCCCCCCTCAAATTATGTTCCTCAACTGTTCATATTCAGAGCCATGTATCATCTGTAATCTATCAGCATTGCTGGACCTATACATCATATTACTCCCCAAAAGGAATAGCTTTCAAATATATCTTTTATTTATTACAACTCTAGGGCCCTCATAACATGGATGAGGTCTAGTTTTGTGATTTGCACACTTCCATGGTAAATCTGGGCTGTAGAGGGGTGGCAGCAGGGCAGTCCCATGTGAGAAAGCATCACCGTGTGACTTGAAGTGTGACATCACCGTGTGACTGAAGCCCCATTGTTCCTTATGGAATGCTGGGAGGCTTCTATGTTGGCATCAGCAGTGTCCCACCATGCTTCTGCCCCATCCACAGAGCCCCACTGGAAGTCACCCTATGTCATCTGATGGGTAGTTTGGGGCTCCATGGGTGAACTGGGACAGAAGCCTCCTAGGATGCTTTTTTGCCCCATGTAATAAGGCTATATGACTGATTGAGCCCAATTACCCCCACTACCATTTGCTCAGGCCCTGCAAACTCAGGATGATGGTCTCCTCAGCTGAATAACTCTATTAGTAATATGGGCTTCCTAGTTTCTTATGCCTTCCATTTTTTCAGACATGTTTTCCAATGACTTATGTATAGTCACAAAGCATGGTGTAGTTGTTTGAGTGTTGGACTATAACTGGGATATCTGGATAAAAATCCCCACAAGGCCAAAGAAACTCACTGGGTGGCCTTGGGCAAATCACACTCTTTCAGCCTCAAAGAAAGACAATGGACCCCACCCCCCTTCCCAAACAATCTTGCCAAGAAAACCTTATAATAGGGTTGCTGTAGGTTTACCGTATATTGGAAATGAAGGCACAACACAAGTCTTCTCATGATGTGTCCAAACTATAACCACAGGTTAGTCATTTTGGCTTCTAGTGAGAAATCAGACTTGTTTTGCTCTAGCACACATTTCTATTCCTTTTAGGTGGTCTATACTATCTGCATATCTCTTCTTCGTTCTCCTTTTGGTCTTCCCCACTGCCAGCATTCATAACTTTACATAGAAATTGGAAATACTATGACATGGATGATTCTGTCTTTGATATTTAATTATATATTTTCAGTATGAAAATTCCTCTGTGAAGCATATTTATTTTATCTACCCTGACTTTCCATGTATTTCATTCAAATGTATCTCAACAAATTGCAGCCAGATTCCAAGGGGGTGGGGAGGGGATTTCCTTTATAATTCCCTTTGTCTTTTTGTAAACCTCTGTCGATCCCCTTCTTACTTGACCTTCTTCTAAGCTAAAAATTACCAATCATTATAATATTTCCTCATAGGGAGATGTTTGCTGTTGCATTCCTTTCTTAATTCTCCAATCTTTCTTTACCAGACTAGAGATGGAAAGAATATTTAAAAAGAATGAAAAGGCTGCTGCTGAATGCCAGGTCAGTAACTGGAAAAACATCTCCCATCTAGGACTTGATCCTGGATGAGCGTGCTGACCTGGTTTACATCAAAGATACTTGGTGGGATGAGACTTGGGGGGGGGAGGGGTAATCTCTCTCAACTCTGCCCACCAGGATTCTCTGTGCAGCAGCAGGGGTGTGTGGAATGGAGTTGCAGTGGGCTATCATGATTCCATCCCCTGACCAGGTTCCCTATCCCACGGTCAACATCATTCAAGTGCATTTACCTAAAGGTTGATGACCGGACAGAATAGGGATTATGTTGGTGTACCCCCCACCCCGCTGCTCAACAGTCACCCTTCCTGAGCTAGCCAGGGTGGTCTTGGGGTTAGCGTTGGAGTGTCAATGGCTAGTAATGCTGGGACACTTCAATGTCTATGCTGAGACCGCCCTGTCGGGAGTGGCTCAGGACTTCATGGTCTCCATGACAATCATCGATCTGCCCCAGGTGGTGTCTTGCCCTACACATGCTGCGGGACACAATTTTGACAGTGTTTTCTGTGCAGAATGCAATGATGGTGATTGTGGTGTGGAGAAACTAGTCACAGTCCCATTGTCATGGACCAATCACTACCAGGTTATTGCACTCCAGACCAGGAAAGCTCTCTGACTTTAAACACCACACAGCTGAGTAGAAATGCAATCAATTTATTGAAGATAATTAAAAAGCAGTAAAAGTAAAAAAAGCACTTTAAAATGATAGGTAAATCCAATTATTTAGGAAGGTAAACCAGAACAAATAGTCCAGGAAATTAATCCATCAAAGTTCATGAAAAACAAAGGCAGAAACTTCTATAGTAAAATCCAAAAACTGGGAAGATGAATCTAAGGCACGTAACACATGAAGCTTTCCAAAGCAAGGCTTCCAAGGAACAGGAACGAGGTTTTGACTTGATTCCAAATGATGCTTCATCTGACTACAGATCCTGTACTTGGGACTTTTATCTCCTCATTACGCTGACAGTTCTTCAAGATTTCCCTGTCACCTTGGCAAATCATAGAATCATAGAAACAAAGAGTTGTAAGAGACCTCATGGGCCATCCAGTCCAACCCCCTGCCAAGAAGCAGAAATATTGCATTTAAATCACCCCTGACAGATGGCCATCCAGCCTCTGTTTAAAAGCTTCCAAAGAAGGAGCCTCCACCACACTCCGGGGCAGAGAGTTCCACTGTTGAATGGCTCTCATAGTCAGGAAGTTCTTCCTCATGTTCAGACGGAATCTCCTTTCTTGTAGTTTGAAGCCATTGTTCCGCATCCTAGTCTCCAGGGAAGCAGAAAACAAGCTTGCTCCCTCCTCCCTGTGGCTTCCTCTCACATATTTATACATGGCTATCATACCTCCTGTCAGCCTTCTCTTCTTCAGGCTAAACATGCCCAACTCCTTAAGCCGCTTCTCATAGGGCTTGTTCTCCAGACCCTTGATCATTTTAGTCGCCCTCCTCTGGACACATTCCAGCTTGTCAATATCTCTCTTGAATTGTGGTGCCCAGAATTGGACACAATATTCCAGGTGCGGTCTAATGATTCTGTCACAGCTCTGCCTGACTTCTGGAACAGGGAAATGGCCAGGGCACTGGACACAATCTCTCGTAAACATCCCCTCTCAGGGAACAAAGTCAAATCAGCCACTTGGTTTTCCAAGGAGTTGGCAGCAATGAAGCAAGTGTGACAGAGACTAGAGCAACATTGGCTGAGAACTCAAAGCGAATCTGACTGACCAAAGGCTAGAGCGTATTTGAAAGCCTACTCCATGGCAATGAGGGCAACAGAGAAATCATTAATTACTGACAACATTGCATCTGCAAAGAACTGTGCAGCTGGGTTGTTTCAAGTGGTCAGAGGGCTATTACATACTGATCCTCAAGGAGAAATCCCTGATCATTCAGCAGCCCATTGTGAAGAATTTGTACAGCATTTTGCAGATAAAATCACTCATATCCATTGTGACTTGGATGCGGTTATTTATGCAGTTCCAATGGATGTAACTTTGGCTCCTGCATATCCAGTGTTGATGGATACTTTTCAATGTGTGCAGCCTGAGGATGTGTACAGGATACTTGGAGAGGTGAGAACTATCACATGTATCCTAGATCCTTGCCTTTCCTGGCTGATCAAATGGACAGAGGGGGGCTGGGAGAGTGGGTGAAGGGGGTGGTCAATGCTTCCTTGGAACAAGGCAAAGTTTCAACTTTAATAAAGGAGACAGTTGTGAGGCCTATATATATATTTAAAAAATATTTGAATACCTCTATAATGGACAACTATTGACCAGTGCCCAACCATCCATATCTGAGCAAGATTCTCAAGTATGTGGTTGCCTCCCAACTCCAAAGATTTCTGAATTAAACTGATTATCTAGATCCATTTCAATCTGGTTTCAGACCTGTCTATGGAGCAGAAACAGTTTGGGTTGCCTTGCTGGATGACCTACAAAGAGAGCTAGACAGGGAGAGTGTGTTCTTGTTGTTTATCCTGGATCTCTCAGTGGCTTCTGATTCCATTGACCATGGCATATTTCTGGGACGTCTTGCCAGGATGGCACAGGGAGGCACTGTCTTACATTGGCTCCAGTCCTTCCTGAAGAACCATTCTCAGAAGGTGGTGCTGGGGGACACTGCCTTGCCTGTGGGGTTCCTCGGGGTTCCATTCTGTCCCCCATGCTGTTTAACATATAGTACTTTGCCACCTATATGCGGATGACGCCCAGCAATAATACTCCTTTCCAGCTAATGCCAAGGAAGCTGTCCTGACCATAAACAAGTGTCTGTCATCAGTAATGGACTGGATGAAGATAAACAAATTGAAACTTAATCCAGACAAGACAGAGGTACTCCTGGTCTGTCGGAAGGCAGACCAAGGAATAAAGATTTAGCCTGTACTGGATGCATTTACACTCCTCCTGAAGATATAGGTTCACAGTGTGGGGGTCCTCCTGGACTCAACAATGAACTTGGAGGCCCAGGTATTACCGGTGGCCAAGAGGGCTTTTACACAATTAAAACTTGTGCGCCAGCTGTGCCTATTTCTTGAGAAGCAAAATCTGGACACAGTAGGACATGCCTTAAGTACATCCTGCCTGGATTATTGTAACATACTCTACTTGGGGCTGCCTCTGCAGAGTGCTTGGAAACTTCAGCTGGTCCAAAGAGCTGCCGCAAGGTTACTCACTGGGGCTAGCTAAAGGGATTGGACAACCCCCCCCCCCATTGCAGCAGCTCCCCTGGCTGCCAGTTTGTTTCCATGAACAATTCAAAGTACTGGTTATGAGATTTAAAGCCCCAGACAGTTCAAGTCCAGGCTATTTGACCAACCATATCCCCTTGTACAAACCTCCCGGGCCCTGAGATCTTCAGGAGGGGCTCTTCTCTTGATCCCATTTCCATCTCAAGATTGGTTGGTGGAAATGAGAGAGAGGGCCTTCTCAGTGGCTGCCCTGAAACTCTGTAACTCTTTTCCCCCAGGGAAACCAGGATGGCCCCCTCCCTGCTGTCCTTCAGGCAACAGGTTAAACCTTTTTTACTGAGGCAGCCTTTTAAAGATGAAAATGTTTAAGATCAGTTAAGGGAGTGCTGTGGTTTTTAACTTCAATTGTGTTTTAATGGTTTTTAACTGGAAATGTTTTAATACTGATGATATTTAATCCTGTTTTAATATTTATATTTTTTATTTTTTTAAATCATTATATTGATGCTTTTATGTTAAGCCACGTTGAGTCCCCTTTGGTGGAGATAAAACATGATATAAACAACAACAACAACAACAACCACAACATTGAAAAATATATTTTTAGATATTGAGAACCCTTGACAGGAAGACTCCTAGAATGTTAAGATTCTGGTGAGCACCTATTCTGTGAAAAATTCATATGTGGTTATTTTGCACAGAAACATCATTTCTTCATAGAAAGTGATGAAAATACAAAGCACTGAACCTTGGGAGGTATTAACACAGCTTTATTAATAGGAGTCAGTGACAGATGTGGTTTTCATCTGTTTACACTGACCTTCAGCTGTGCTGCCACAGGCTAAGCTAGTTGTGTTGAAGTCAACACATCACCAGCGATTTAGGAATCCAGAAAGCTGATGTTCACAAGCCATAAGCTTAGGCTGCCTGAGTTCACAGTTTGGTTTCTGTTATTATGTGAATAATTCAAGCCATAACACTGAGCCTGAATACAGCACATGTCAGCAAAAAACAAATAAAAACAAAAGAAATCCTGCATCAATTGGTTCAAAGATGCTTCCATGTCAAAAGCATGGTAAGCTCACTCAAAATTTTAATATCTAAACTCCATTCCTAAATACTGGCATGTAGAGCTGTTCACACTAAAGTTCAGATTAAAATCCAGAATAGATTTACCACACCACTGATTAAACCAGTAGCTGCAAATAAGATTAAACAATGACATAATTTTGATCTCATACTGACCTAAAGACCAAACAGATGATAGAGCAACTTTTGAACAAGTTTTGAACAATGAAAGTTTTGCTGTTTAAACCAAGGAAAATATCATATGTCTAGTAGTGCTCTTAGATGTTGTCATTGCTGGTAAAATGACACATTTTGTGTGGAGGGGTAAGGTGAGTGAAATGTCAGTTTACAATCCTTTAAAAAAAACCTTTAATATCACTTTATTAAAAACTTTAATGGACCTTACCCTTAAAATAACATCATATGGTTCCAGACACTGTATGTGTTTCTATGATTTTAAAATGAGAATATAGGAAATGTCTAACTAAACTAGGTTGATATATTTGCTTTTTGATTGATTTCACCAATTGTGAATGTGAAGTAACTCTCAATGGGCAAAGAAATATCTGTGGGATCCCACTGAGATTGTCTACAAACTGCTATTCAACCCTGCAGTCATTATGGCAGTGGCTTCAAACAGATGGACTTCATTCTAAGATGGGGTGATTCCCAAGATGACAGCAGAAACCAGTTGGAGGCAATTAGATTATTTGATCTTAGAAGAAAGAGCATATTTGAACATACTGTAGGCACAAACCTAGGAAACGGGGAAAAGACACTAGATGTGATTTTTTAAAAGGCACATGTGCAGGATTCAAGAGTATATGAATCACCTGGACAAAATTTGAATAATTTTTAGGTGCTTCAACTACTTACAGAACAATTGTATTCAAGGTGTATTTCAAAGCATATTATTCATACTATTTTTCCTTTCCCAATTTTGAAATCAGACTTTAGAGCCAGATGATATTATGAACCATTGTATGCCACTTTGAGTCCCACCCATGGGAGAAAAGCATCATCATAATTGGCTAATAATTTGTTGGGGTGGGTTCCTTCCTTAGAAATAGATATAACTATATGATATAAGCTATATGCAGTCTATTGCACTTCCTTTTCTCCAAAAGCTTCTAATAAATTTGTTTTAAGGGGCACAATGAGAATAGTTCTAGCAGAAAAAATACATATTAATCATGAGGGAAAATCTAGTAATGTCATCTTCCCTGATCACTGCTCAAGATGATAATAAGATAATTTAACATTGTCAGTCAGTAGCAGGATTTTGGGTGGGCCCTTTTGACAGGGGGAGTGTGACTCTGTTGGTTCTCTTGGACATCTCAGCGGCTTTCGATACCATCGATCATGGTATCCTTCTGGGTCGACTCTCTGGGATGGGTCTTGGGGGCACGGTTTTGTTGTGGCTCCGGTCCTTCCTGGAGGGTCGATCCCAGAGGGTGAAGCTGGGAGATGCCTGCTCGGATCCCTGGCCTTTGACCTGTGGGGTCCCGCAAGGCTCTATTCTGTCTCCCATGCTTTTTAACATCTACATGAAACCGCTGGGAGAGGTCATCCAGAGTTTTGGAGTTAGGTGCCATCTCTACACAGATGACACACAACTCTACTACTCTTTTCCACCTAATTCCAAGGAGGCCTCTCGAGTGCTGGACGAGTGCCTGGCCACTGTGTCTATCTGGATGAGGAAGAACAAGCTGAAGATCAATCCCGACAAGACAGAGGTCCTCCTGGTCAATCACAAACCAGATCGGGGTATAGGGTGGCAACCTGTGTTGGATGGGGTTACACTCCCCCTGAAACCACAGGTCCGCAGTTTGGGAGTCCTACTGGATTCATCGCTTACGCTTGAGGCTCAGGCGTCGGCAGTGTCCGGGAGGGCTTTTGCACAATTGAGACTTGTGCGCCAACTGCGACCATACCTCACGAAGGCTGATCTGGCCGGGGTGGTCCATGCCTTGGTCACCTCTAGATTGGAATTCTGCAATGCGCTATACGTGGGGCTGCCCTTGAAAACGGCTCGGAAATTCCAACTGGTCCAACGGGCAGCAGCCAGGATGTTAACTGGGGCTCCTTACAGAGAGAGGTCAAGCCTCCTGTTCAAGGAGCTCCACTGGCTGCCGTTTATTTTCCGAGCCCAATTTAAGGTGCAGGTACTTACCTACAAAGCCCTAAACGGTTTGGGACCACCCTACCTGCATGACCGCATCTCCATTTATGAACCCACGTGCTCACTTCGTACATCCGGAGAGGCCTTGCTCGTGATTCCGCCTGCATCGTAAGCGCACTTGGTGGGGACGCGAGACAGGGTCTTTCTGTGGTGGCCCCCCGACTCTGGAACACCCTCCCAAAAGATCTTAAACAGGCCCCTACATTGGCAGTCTTTAGAAAGAACTTGAAGACCTGCTGTTCCGATGTGCCTTTCCAGAATAGGAATCTCTAATAACAAGTCCCAGAAGCACTTTATTAGAACTAAGATTGCTGCACTCTGCACACTGCACTTACCCTATAATCCTTACATATCTCCTGTCACATCAGCACTTTTAATCTTGTACCCATTACCCTGGCCCAGCCCAGTTTTATAGTGTCTTGATGTATTGTTTATTGCTTGTTGTTTAATATTGCTTTAACTGTTTTTAATTTGCTTTAGGTGTTGTATTGTTATGTTGTGTTTTGAGGCCTTGGCCTTTGTAAGCCGCATCGAGTCCTTCGGGAGATGCTAGTGGGGTACTAATAATAATAATAATAATAATAATAATAATAATAATAATGAGATGTTCATCCATTTCTGGGAAAAGACGGTTTCCTGAATCAGGTTGTGATTTGTTCCTCCATCAGTCTAGACCTGGCTAGATGACAAACCATGATAGGGAGCTTAACTGACATAGCTGAATTTGTGTGCATAACTGAACACTTCTGGCCATGAATCTAACAATGCCCATTAATTCATAGAAAATCGTAACAAAGTATAGTGATTAAAGAAACATGTGTGTTTCCACATTTTGTGTGCCTATCTACCATTCTCTGCTTATGGGGTCTTCCGATTGTATGCTGTGATGAATTGCCTACCTTTTAGGCCAGGGAAAAGTTCAGGAGGTAGGCCCAAGTGTTTTAGCAGCCATTTTGTGGGATGGTGCAGGGAGGCAGCCATCTTAGAGTAGTCATTTCCTAGAGGGGGCAGAGCTTAGGATCAGCCTGGAGGGAAATGTGGAGAGCCTTTGCAGTTGGCTGGAAGAAAGTGGACGGAGCTTAGTTAGAGTGCAGAAAAAAAATGCCCGAAAGGGTGCATTTTAAAATCTGACAGTTTAGTTGGAGTCTGTGTGTCGAAGAAAAGAGTCAGGTTCTGTTAAGAGAGAGTTAGTTCAGAGAAGAGAAGTTAGAGAAGCCAAAGTGGTTAATTAGAGATTATAGATAGCTATTAGGAAGAATAGCTAGTATAGAGATAAACAGATCCGAGGGAAAGGATTGTTTGGTGTTCTAGGAATTCTATTCAGGGGGAAGTCTGCTAGTTTTCTGAGGGAGTGAAGAGTTGTTTTTGAAACCAAGTATTGAACTGTTTTAAAGTAACCATAAGCTTCATCTCATTATTGCAACCAATGCGCTTGAGTGCATGTATTTTTTAAAAATCCACACAAATAAACAACTGTTCTTTGTTAATCAACAACTGTCTCAGAGTCCCTCTGTGTGAAGAAGTTTCATAGCAGTTTAGGGAAACAGAGTTCCCAGACTGGTGGCAGTGACATTTTAAAAGAACCTCAGTGTTATTCATCTCGGTGTTCAGAGTCCTGTTTGCAAATTCAGAACATTCCAGCTTTCTTAAGAGCTCTGGTCAATCAAGAGCTGAAAATCCCTTTTAAGTTGGGTGATAGCCAATTTTCACAGTAAATTACCTGAGAATATAGTGTGTTGGGGGCGAAGTTCTCTACAGCCTCCAAACATTTAAGTCGTTTTAAAATATAATCTTTTACATTTGGTGAACAGCGTTGAGACTGCCAGAAGATCGTTTGAATTGGAGTCAGCCTCTAAGTTAATTAATCGATAATTAATTTAATTAAACAACAGATTCATTACATATGCCCTTTCTGGCAGGCACATCTTAAGTCTGTCTTTTAAGACATAGTATGCAGGGCTATGTTTTAGAGAAAGGAACGATAAAAACCAAATACAAGCATTCTTTGCCTTAAAAAACTTTATCAATTTAATGGGGTTGCTATAGGTAGGCAGGTAATATGAAAGCATACATACACAAATGGAATCATAGAGTTGGAAGACACCACAAAGCACATCCAATCTAACTCTTCTATGCATATAGATTATACTGTCCCATTTTTAGTACTCAGGATAGTGCTCTGAACAAGCAATAGCTCATAGTTCGTTCTGAGTATCCCTGGTTTGGGGGCAAGAAGCAATCTTGCATTATTTATTACATAATGCCATTGTGATTTTACTACCCAAAAGAGACTGGCTGGTGCTAACTGCTGGTGAGGTTGGTGGCAGGTCACAAGAACAGGAAAAAAGTGTAACACCAACATACATGTATATCCACGTTCCATTTTTTTGTCTCCTGTTTCTCTCGTAGTGAGGCACCCACTTATTCTTATCCAAAAGGCTTGATTAAAAATCAATAGGTTATTGCAAAGAGCACAATTAGCACTAGGGATGTTCAAACCTTTAGAATCTTCAAATTGCTATTTGGAAAGAGACCCTCTGAAGCATTTATGAATCAAAACATTAGCTTCCAAAACTTTTGGAGAGATTCATAAAGATTTGTTGTTTCAGAGCTAGGTTGAAGCTGCTGGCAAAAATGGGCATGACCAAAGCAATGAGTGTGAATGGATGAGGCTGTGAGGGGAAACAATGTTTGGTGGGAGGAGGGAGGGAGGCCTTGTAGTCTCTTCCTCCTCACTGTCAGCCCCCTCAGCATCTGTGTGTCTTACCCCAAACTTATATTTTCCAAATTCCCACTCCCTCTCCAAACTTTACAGTCCTTACTTTCCCCCAGTTCTCTTTAAAACTGCAGCCCCATTCTTCTGACACAAGCAGAATTCTGTGACATGTAGTTCAGGAAGGTGAGGACCTATGTAGCAGAGTATTCAAAAGGCCCTGCCCTAAATTACATTCCCGAGAATTCTGCATGCACCAGGAGAACAGAGCTGCCATTGTTAAAGCCCCAGTGTAGGTTAATCACATGTACTCAAATTGGAAAAACGTTACCTACAAGTGTAACAAGTTTCATCCAGAAAACTAAAAATGACAGAGAAACAAGCCTCTAAATTTTCCACATTCCTACTAATGCAGAGGTTCTCGACCTGTGGGTTTCCAGATGTTTTGGCCTACAACTCCCAGAAATCACAGCCAGTTTACCATCTGTTAGGATTTCTGGGAGTTGAAAGCCAAAACATCTAGGGACCCACAGGTTGAGAACCACTGTTAATGGAACAAATCCCAACAAAGCAATTATGAAGATTCTGAGATTTAGATTACAGAATGAGATGACTCTGAATCTTGATGAAACAAAGCAGGGGCTATCCGAATCTCTGAAAAAAAATTACTAATTGGATTTCAATCATTTTGCACACCTCTGATTACTATTCTTTCACTTCTAATAGCATATTTGCTTGTTTTTATTACAATTTTATCATATGATTCTCTTTTTCAATTCCAATAAGATAAAGAAATATGGATAACCATAGGTATTTTACCAATCTGTTGTGTTAGTATGCTCAGTTGTATGCCATTTGTTCCTGTGCATTTCTGTCTTGATTTCTGAATGGTTCATATTGCACAGGATAAAGCAAATGTTTTCAGGAGACTGGCCTGGTAATTTTAGAATGAGGATATTTAGAGTGAAACTGCAAATAATTTTATGCTATGCAACCTTCCACAACCTTTTTGCACAAAAATCTTACAAGTGTAGTGCAAAAAAACCTTGTAATATTTATGCAGATAATAGTTTACTGCAGGGGTCCTCAAACTAAGGCCCGGGGGCTGGATACGGCCCTCCAAGGTCATTTACCCGGCCCTCGCTCAGGGTCAATTTAAGTCTGAAATGACTAGAAAGCACACAACAACAACAACAACAACAACAACAACAACAATCCTATCTCATCAGCTAAAAGCAGGCCCACACTTCCTATTGAAATACTAATAAGTTTATATTTCTTAAAATTGTTCTTCATTTTAATTATTGTAATGTTTTAAAGTGTTTTTTGAACTACAAAAAATATATGTGCAGTGTGCATAGGAATTCATTCATGTTTTTTGCAAATTATAATCCGGCCCTCCAACAGTTTGAGGAACTGTGACCTGGCCCTCTGTTTAAAAAGTTTGAGGACCCCTGGTTTACTGGGTGTGCATCAAGAATATGAGAGACTGCAAGAGACTGGAAATATGTGGCGAGGCTTGTAAAAAAACAGTGTGGGGCAGCAGTGGAAATAGTGGGTGAGGGAAGCAGGCAAGAGTGGCACAGTCTGGTTAATATCACATTCAGTCCCACTGTCTGCCAAAAAAAAAAAAAAACTTGGAAAGGGACAATATATAGTTTCCATTTCAGGAGGCACTGCCAGAACAGGAGAAGGGGAGGCTACCTTGTGAATCTGCTACCATTCCATCATCCCATAAACCCTGCAAAGATGGAAAGAAAGAGCAGGGCTGGCAGGGGAAAGGGGCTGTCACACAGCAGGAATGATCTACTCAACCAAGAATCAACCTTCTACCAGTAAGCTTCCTCCTTTCTAGTGCCCACCCACTGGCCTGGCCCCAGTGAGCAAGGGCAAAAGAGTCAACAGACATGTTAAATATGGTTTGGGGAGGCTTAAGACATTCACACTCACATGCCTGTAACCTCTCCTTCAAAAGTTGAGACTCAGCTGTATATGATATATTATTTCTACCTCCAATTCAATATAATAAACTTGAGTGAATTTTACTTGTAGTTTGGGTAGATCTGCTCAACTGCAAATCAGTCCATTAAAATGCAATGGATGCATGATGTACAACATTAAATATTCATCTGGAAACATCCCTATATGGACATATTAATTTATCCTCATTTAACAATAAAGCAATGCTCTTCAGTGTTCTGTAATGAGGAACAATGTGAAAGCTGTTTGATTTGGCATTTGATATGTATTGAAAAGTACTTTTAAGCCCAGTCTTCAAAATAACTGCCAACTAATTATTGGGCACTAAAATATATTCTGAAAGTGTATTGCTTAAAATTAGAATGACTTTTAGAGGGCTTGTTTATAATATTCAAAAGATTGTTATTCTTCTTTATCCTGTTATGTTCTTTGATCTTTCTTTTGTTCAACACCAACCCTCAGTTACACAAACCAACCTTAAAATTTTGTTTTGTGAAGCTAACTTGATGTCACAAAGAGCAAGTTCCATGGGGCGGCTCCTTGGGACACCAATATGTATGCATATTTGAACCCCGTTTATTCTGGTACCAATCTAAATTTCCAAGGATAGGTATGCAATGGAAACTAGAGGCTCTATGATGAAATTGCATTGAATGATAGTTACCATCTGCAAACAAATATATATTTGCATGCAACCTGCTATTCAACCCTGCAGTCACTATTTTCAATCCTCATCTAATTATCTCCAATACTACATTAGGTATCATTTTTGTTTCTTTTCTTGTCACTTACTCTTACACTAGATTTGCTATATTTGTCTTTTAAACATTTCAGTATTACTTTCCTGTTATGAAGTCACTTGTCTAAAATACATATAGACTCATAGAATCATAAACTCATAGACATTCAAAGCACAGGTGGCCATCCAGTCTCATTAAAAAAAACTCCAAAGGAGGCTCCACCACACTCTGGGTCAGAGTGTTCCACTGCTGAACAGCTCTCACATTAGGAAGTTCTTTCTAATGTTCAGATGTAATCTCCTTTCCTGTAGTTTGAAGCCATTGCTCTACGTCTTAGTCTCCAGGACAGCAGAAAATAAGCCTACTCCCTCTTCCTTATGACTCCCTCTCACATATTTCTACATGGCCCTTATCATGTCTCCTCTCAGGCTTCTCTTCTGCAAGCTAAACATCCCCAGCTCTTTAAGCCACTCCTCACAAGACTTGTTCTCCAGAAACTTGCTCATTGTAGTAACCCTTCTCTGGACACATTCCAGCCTGTCAGCATCTCTGTTAAATTGTGGTGACCAGTATTGGACACAATATTCCAGATGTGGTCTGGCCAAGGCAGAATAGAGGGGTAGCATGACTTCTCTGGAGCTAGACGATATGCTCCTATTGATGCAGGCCAAAATCCCATTGGGTTTTTTTTTTGCCGCCGCATCACATTGTTGGCTCATGTTTAACTTGTTGTCCACAAAGACTCCAAGATCTTTTTTTACACGTACTGCTATCGAGCCAGACATCCTCCATTCTGTATGTTGCATTTCATTTTTTCTGCCTAAGTGGAGTATCTTGCATTTGTCTCTGCTGAACTTCCTTTTTTTAGTTTTGGCCCATCTCTCTATTTTTTCTGTCAAAATTCTAAGGTATTACACTGTTCAACGGAGAAAATGTTACGGGCCTGAAAATAGTTGTTCTTTTATGATTTTGGGGTGCTGAAAACAAAAATGACATTTAAAAATGTATATTGGCTCTAGTTTTTATGATATAAGCAATCATGTGATCACGTATGGTTGAAAAAATGCATGTTGGTTTTTTTTAAATAATGATTTTTATTGAAGGTTTTTGATGGGGTACATCAAGAGAGTGTCAATCATTGACGTATCTTTGATAAAATAAATCTATAGATAGTGAATCGAGTTCAGGAGTGTAAAGGGAAGGGGGGATGGGAAAGGGATGTGCATAGGGTTAGGAAAAGGTGTGCGGAGAAGGTGAAGGTTGAGGAGAAGAGAAGTTAGTTATGTTCTCTAATGATTAGAGCCCGGTTCGCATGTTAGTTATGGTATGGGTTGATTTTTTTTTCTTCGCAAGTTTCCTCTTTGTGCTATAGTTGATTGATGTTGAAATAATTTCTGACTGGGGACCAGTCGACTTTGCTAATCATCCTTGATTGCTTGTTTTTCAGGTGTTCTGTTAGGCAATCCATATTCATTATGTCTAATAATTTGAATGTCCACTCATCGATCGTAGGGATTTCTTTGTGCTTCCACTTTTTAGCTACCACTATCCTTGCTGCAGTCATCATGTGAAAGAGCCAGACTTTTGAACGGTGAGGGTCAGTCAGTTGAAGACTGAGACAGTATCGTTAAACATCATTTTACATTGTTCTTTTTACTGTAGTTATGCCTCGCACATGTGTAAATAAAGCACTATGGAAAAAAGATATCAAGGTAAATGGACTCCGTCAATGCTGTCACACTACTGCTGGAGCATTGTAAGAGACAATCCTTTCCTTGAATACAAAAGAAAAGTCAAGAGATGCAAACAGGATATAAACTAAAGTCACGATTAAAGCGACATTTAAACTTTCAGACTTTTCAACTGAATTAGGCCTACTAATATAATTTGCTGCACAAACATAAACAATAGACTAATTAAATAAATATTTCTCATGTATAAACTATTGGCAATATAATTTGACTAAAATTTAGTAAATATTCACGGTTTATATACATGCAGTAAGGTTAGGCGCATTATCATAATATTAACGAATTACCTATTGTGGAGAAAATTGAAATAGCTGTTGCATAAAAACCAGAGCCAATTAACACATTTAATTATTATATTTGAATTCAGCATGTTAAATTTATTAAGAAACGGCACATTTCGTTTCCGCAACTGAGAAAAACTGAAAATGTGTAGAACAGTGTTATCTTGCCAGTAAATCAGAAACTCTATTGCTTGATTTTGTTGACTTATGTTTATTCTAATTTAGTAATTGTCAGAATTAAAAGCATTCATGGTTTCTTCGTTTATCATAGTTTATGCCTATGCCGTTTAAGAGTGATGATGGGGCTGTCCCTAAAACCTCACATTTGCTTAAGAATATTATGATGTAGAGCAGATATCAGAAGCATTTTTGACAGGGAAAATATAACCTTGGGAGTTACAAATGTTTCGTAACTAACTTTAATATCTATATAGAGGGGCCTCCCCAGTTATGAAGCCTCTTGGGGTGCCCAAAGCATTGGGACAGCAGTGCCATCCCGCCACCAGAGCTGCTTTCTCCTTCCTGCTCCCTTAACCAACCCTGGCTTGAGTCCAACCCCATTTGCCAGGAAGGAAGATACAGGGGTACATTGGATACCTTGGATAGTGCCTCCCTGCCTAGCATAAGGGAATGGATGACCTCATGGCTCCTTCCCAGTGGTGGAAGGGAAGGGAAGGGAAGGGAAGGGAAGGAAGAAAGAAAGAAAGAAAGAAAGATAGATAGATGAGGGTTTCCTCATTGACAAAGGCTCAATGTGTCACCTGGTTCTCTCCCCAGCATGAGGAAGATGACTAAGAAGCAGAGGAATACTCAACACAGTACCTAGATCCCTTCCCGGTGCAAAAAGGGCTACTGGCCGCTTCATCAGGACCAACTCCAAACCTTAGCAGGTCCCCAGCGGTACTTCCCACCAACACTTGGAAAATAAATGGCCAGAAAGAATAGAATATACAATACATACATTGCTAACTAAACATTAACAATCTTCAATTGAATTTCAGAGGAGCCTTGTTTTGTTCTGTTTCGGAGGGAGGAGTGAAATTTGGGTTTGTTAGTCATGTCATAAATATGGATTTTTCCAAAATTATTATGACTTAAGAACCACTTTTGAAATTTTGCACAGCTGTAGTATGTGTGTGTGTGTAAAGATCATATTGTCTCTCAGCTCACATTTCTTGTTTTTATAAGGATTTCAAGGTGCTTATTATTATTATTATTATTATTATTATTAAACTTTATTTGCATCTCCTGAAGGACTTGATGCGGCTTACAAAGGCCAAGGCCTCAATACACAACATAACAATACACTTAAAGCAAATTAAAATACAATTAAAGCAGTATTAAAACAACAAAACCACAAGCAATAAACAATACATCAACAAGATAAAACTGGGCCGGGCCAGAGTAAAGGGTACAGGATTAAAAAGTGCTGATGTGACTGGTGATATTATAGGGCAAGTGCAGTGTGCAGTGTGCGGCAGTCTTAATTCTAATAAAGTGCTTCTGGGACTTGGTATTGGAGATTTCCTAATCGGGAAAGGCACATCGGAACAGCCAGGTCTTCAAGTTCTTTCTGAAGACTGCCAATGTAGGGGCCTGTCTAAGATCTTTGGGGAGAGTGTTCCAGAGACGGAGGTATCCAATGTACCCCTGTATCTTCCTTCCTGGCAAATGAGGTTGGACACCACGGAAAAGGCCCTGTCTCGTGTCCCCACCAAACGCGCTTGTGACGCAGGCGGGATCACGAGCAGGGCCTCTCCGGATGAGCGTAGTGAACGCGTGGGTTCATAGACGGAGATGCTTTCACGCAGGTAGGCTGGTCCCAAACAGTTCAGGGCTTTGTAGGTAAGCACCTGCACCTTAAATTGGGCTCGGAAGATAAACGGCAGCCAGTGGAGCTCCTTGAACAGGAGGGTTGACCTCTCTGTAGGGAGCACCAGTTAACATCCTGGCCGCTGCTCGTTGGACAAGTTGGAATTTCCGAGCCGTTTTCAAGGGCAGCCCCACATAGAGCGCATTACAGTAATCCAACCTAGAGATGACCAAGGCATGGACCTTAATAAATGTCCTCAGGGCACAAACATACATTTTAACTGTTTTTGTAAACTATTAAGAACTAGATCCAGGGTTGGGGAACTTTCTTAAAGAACTGCTGAACTTTTGTGTCTGTACAACTGACAATTCAACCTTCAACTCTACTGTGACTATTCCATCCTGAAATAAAATGAGAAATTTTGTGGGCTACTGCACACAGATTTTCACAATAGATCAGTGCAATTATTTAACCTCAATGCATCTCTAGTTGTGTTTCACTGGGGAACTAATCAGCAGCTGATGACTAGAGTTACAATACTCAGCATGTTTATGTGACTCCTATTGAAATTAATAACTTCTGACTTTTGCAGAAAATAACCAGCCTGTGTATGTATGCACATGCAGGTATATCTGTATCATCAATATTAGTCTTCATTAACATCAGTTATTGATTGCATGGCCTCCATTTTGTATGTTTCAGAATAAAATAAAATTGTATCTTTGGGAAGAGGTTCATAATATCTTCGTAGATATATCCACAGATCTGAAATCAGCTCAACCAGTTCTAATTATACCTAATCTGTAAAAATATATGATTCATTTTCTCATTTAATGTGTTGTATGGTGGTCACCCCTGTCTCAAGGTGATGCAGCCTCCCAAACCTTTTTCAGCCATGCCCCACCTAAACATCTCTAAAATCCCGATGCCCCTCCCACTTCACATGAACTCCTATCCAAATGGAGGAAGCATTTCTTGGTAGCAGTTCAATGGCACATTTGGTATTCTTTTGCCATAAAGGGAAAAGGGCAGTGAGGCTAGGTTCAAAACTTCAGGTCGTGGGTTTTCTGACATTGTGGTCAATGCCATTTGTTGATGGTTAATGATGTGTCAGTGCACATTCTTTCTGTGCTCATTATCTATTCAAAAGTTTCTTTTTCCTGGAAAAAAAATAGTGCAAGTGTTTTAAATAGCTAGCAAGATGTCAGGAAAAATTACAGGGATGGAAAATGCAAGTTTTGTATGTTCAAATCTGAGAAATACCAGGGAAAGAGAGTGAGTCAGCAATTTGATTTTTAAGGGGAGCAATTCAAGAATAAGTTACTAACAGTTTTTTGTTTGCATTTCTTATAGTGCTAGGGGCCTCATATACAGTATATAAATATATACTGTGGCATAACCAGTTTTAAAATTAAAATCAGAATGGAGAGCGGGAAAGCCTGCTGATAGTAGTGTTGACAGCATAGTGTTAGGAGTGCATGGCACAGAAAAGTGAGGCAACTTTCCTTCCAAACACCGTACTCCTCTCAAAGTTCTTTTACATTACAAGCTACACAAATATATAACAACATCTTTTTGTTCTGCATATGAATGTAGAAAGAACTGTGTGAACAAATCCAAACCATAATTATTATTTTCATAGATAAGTTAGTATTTTGTACTGAATAGATAAAAAAGATTATCAGCCACAAGAAATGAAATTATTCAAATATTATTACTGCCCGTGTTATAATTCTTCTATTTCATTACTTAACTATATCAAATGTGAAGTGTTTTCATCAGCAAAAACCAGTATAGAAATCTCGCATTTTCCATTAGGTAGGGAATGGCCAAAGAAAGATTGGGAACCACTCATCTAGACAATATCCAACATCAAATCTAATGCCATTGGTACCATGATCAGACCTCCAACAAAAATCTTAGTAGGTGGGCAGATTCTTATGTAACTAAACAATATCTTGGTTCTAGCTTCTTTGGGGATTTATAATTTTGAACTAGTATGTAGAATTGTGCTTTCAAAGCAACTACTACTCTATCGAATCGGATGTGCAATCATTTATAAGCATTTCACAGCTTTAGGACTGTATTATTAACCAGAAGACATTTTTAAACAATGAAATGTATTTCGGTAGACTAACCTGAATGTTAATATAATATTAAAACCATCATATTATACTTAGTTTTACAACTGAATTTTTTTTTTTGGGCGGGGGTTTAAAGGTGAATGAATTCTGAGAAATATACTGCAGTGAAAAGAACACTCACATCTACAAACATCTGCCCAAATGATAATAATAACAAAAAGAAAATGTAAATAACCAGACATTCAGAGAGGTTTATGAAAACCAAACAAGGAAAAATATGGAATATTTTGTACAATATGAAATCAGGTCACTGTCCTCAGCACATCATCAGCATCAAGAAAATGAGAAAAGGGGATCTAAAGAGTGAAGAAAAATGAGATTGCACTCTCTCTCTCTCTCTCTCTCTCTCTCTCTCTCTCTCTCTATATATATATATATATATATATATATATATATGACACTATTCCCAGGTTCTTAATAAATCTTTAAGGGGAGGGGAAACCACCAGCAAGATGAAGATAATTTTGCAGGCCAAGTGTCTTCCACTGTGAGGTTATAGCTCTGGTTTAGAAATCATATCTCAACCTTCTTTTTGTTGTAATTCTAGAAATACCTATGATTCCTAAGAGTAACCTCATCCTTCCAACTTATAGTTCTGTAGATAAAATCTGGGCGCTGCCAGAATGTGAAAAAATATAGCATGAATTGAAATTGTGAAACTTACCCACATTCCCAAGCCTGTGTCCCGTTTGTTCTCTTGTGATCAAGGAACCCCATGTTACACCAACCATTTGAATGATCCTTTTCATAGATTCCTCTTTACATACTCTTTCAACAATTACATGGTGAGATCTCATTATAATTCATAAATAATGTGGTGTGTTAGGTCACATCAGTGTAGCACTTTAAGTAAAGAAACTAGGACATGGCAACCTTCAAGGCAGAGCTCCTGTAGAGGCACAGTAGCACATTAATCTCCTGCGCTTTTTTATTATTTCTTTTTCACCTCCCCTTACAATTGGCATACCTACAGCTAGAAAGAACCTGAGAATGTAAGTAAAATTCAGCAGCCCTCACCATTCTTGTTGGGTTCAATTTCTCGTAGACCTTTTTGTGTAAGAATGGACCAATCAAAGTGACACAGTACAGGAAAGTAAGCAGGATTGAAAAGCGTGTTAATTCGTCTTCTGTCACTGCAGAGAGCAAAGTTCAAACCATTCCAGAGAGACAAAAAAAGGGGGGGAGGGGAAGGCTTTCTGTGTGTGCTAAATGTGTAAAGTTGTCAGGAAAGAATTAGTTCAAACAACCTGGCCTATTTCCAGGCTATAAATGAACTTCCTTCGTTACTGTATGGCCTTTTCATTTTTAAATGAAGAGCACATGTATTGTAACTTGAAAAGCAAGTTTGATTAAATAATAATCAGCAAAACTCCACCACCTCCCCCTCAAACCTGGGAATTTTGATTAATGTGATCTTATACCCCTAACTAGAGAGAGCTAACCACAAACATACTAATATCATATGCCACAAAAGAGTATTGTTTGTTTTCCATTGCCAATGTTTCTTTAAAATGGAAAATATCATTCTAAAAAAGAATAGTTCAATATATGTCAAACATCATTTTTTTCTGAACCAAATAATAGGTTTAATGAGATTTAGGTATTATTATATTTATTTATATACCACCTTTTTTCTTTTAAAAAAGCAATGAAATAAGCACATTGCAGCACTAACTCCCACGATTACCTAGCATTTAGTAGTGATCCATGGCAGTTAAAGTAGTGCCAAACTGCATTAATTCAACAGTGTAGCTGCACCCCAGGATTAGAATCAGACTTCATATTAAAAACCTGTGACCATGGGTAAGTCACAGGACCTTTTGACTATTTTTGGTGGCTACAACAAGTGCTCATTGAGCCCAATGGCTCTCATCACACTCCAGAGAACTACTTCAGGGGTGGTTCTGTGGCCACCACCGCCAAAAAATTGCTGACAGCGGACAATGTACTTGGATCATGTGATTTTAATGTTGTATTAGATGTTTTAATTGTTATAGTTCATGTTTTAAATGTATTTTATGGTATGTTATTATGAATTGTGCCGTTGCTTTCATATTTTGTTATATGGTGTTGATTGTGTTTTGTGTATGTTTGTAAGGCATTTAATTTTGCCACTTTTTCTGTATAAACTGCTTTGAGTCCCCCAGGGGTAAGAAAAGTTGTATAGAGATACTTTAAATAAATAAATAAATAAATAAATAAACTTACTTTACTTACTTACTTACTTACTCGTTGGCTGAGTAGGATAGTCTTCCAGGATCAGTATTCTTGTGGATCCGTAGGTGACTGTGGAGCCCTATTCTTGACCTGCATCTCCTCCCACAGTGAGGGCATTGGTTTCCAGGTGGAAGGCGGTCTCAGTTGGGGCTGGTTTGACACGCCTTCCTCTTGACACGTTTCTCTCCATTCGTGCCTCTTCAAATTCTGCAGCACTGCTGGTCACAGCTGACCTCCAGCTGGAGCGGTCAAGGGCCAGGGCTTCCCAGTTCTCAGTGTCTATGCCAGAGTTTTTAAGGTTGGCTTTGAGCCCATCTTTAAATCTCTTTTCTTGTCCACCAACATTCCATTTTCCATTCTTGAGTTCGGAGTAGAGCAACTGCTTTGGGAGATGGTGGTCGGGCATCCGGACAACGTGGTCGGTCCAACGGAGCTGATGGCTGAGGACCATCACTTCAATGATGGTGGTCTTTGCTTCTTCCAGCATGCTGACATTTGTCCGCCTGTCTTCTCAAGAGATTTGCAGGATTTTCCGGAGGCAGCGCTGATGGAATCATTCCAGGAGTTGCATGTGACATCTGTAGACAGTCCACGTCTCGCAGGCGTATAGCAGGGTTGGGAGGACAATAGCTTTATAAACAAGCACCTTGGTATCCCTATGGATGTCCCAGTCCTCAAACACTTTCTGCTTCATTCGGAAAAATGCTGCACTCACAGAGCTCAGGCGGTGTTGTATTTTGGTGTCGATGTTAACTTTGGTGGAGAGCTGGCTGCCAAGGTAGCGGAAATGGTCAACATTTTCTAATGTTACACCATTAAGCTGTATCTCTGGCATTGGAGAGGGGTTGGCTGGTGACTGCTGGAACAGCACTTTGGTTTTCTCGATGTTCAATGACAGGCAGAGCTTCTCGTATGCTTCTGCAAAGGTGTTTAGAGTGGCTTGTAGATCTTCTTCTAAATGCGCACAGACGACATTGACATCAGCATACTGGAGTTCTATAACAGATGTTGTTGTAACCTTGGTTTTGGCTTTCAGTATGCTGAGGTTAAACAGCTTGCCATCTGTCCGATAGATGATTTCCACTCCGGTGGGAAGCTTCCCATCAACAAGGTGAAGTATCATAGCAATGAAGATGGAAAATAAGGTTGGGGCAATAATACATCCCTGTTTGACACCTGATTCCACCTTAAATGGGTCACTTTGGGAGCCATTGCTGTCAAAGACTGTTGCCATCATGTCATCATGGAGGAGCCGCAGGATGTTCACAAATTTGTTAGGGCACCCGATTTTTTGGAGGATGGTCCAGAGAGCACTGCGATTCACTGTGTCGAATGCCTTTGCAAGGTCAATGAATGCCATGTACAGAGGTTGATTTTGTTCCCTGCATTTTTCTTGGAGCTGTCGTGTAGTAAAGATCATGTCCACGGTTCCTCTGGAGGGGCGGAAGCCATTCTGGGATTCTGGGAGGGTGTCTTCTGAGAGGGGTATGCGGTTCGCAAGGATTCTTGTGAGGATTTTCCCAGCTGAGGTTAGAAGGGAGATACCTCGATAGTTTCCGCAGTCTGTTCTTTCCCCTTTTTTTGAAGAGGGTGTTGATGGTGGCATCCTTGAAATCTGCTGGGATTTTCTCGGTCAACCACACTATTTCTATGAGCTGGTGGAGTTGTTGTGTCAGCTCAGGTCCTCCGTCTTTAAAGATTTCAGCAGGGATCCCATCAGGTCCACTGACTTTGTTATTCTTTTGTTGGTTGATGGTGTTGCTGACTTCTTCCAAACTAGGCAGTGCTGCAAGCTCAAAGCTGGTTTGTTGTGGGATTTGTGAGAGAACTTCTTTGGCCACATTGGAGTTGCGGTTCAGGAGGTTTTGGTAGTGTTCTTTCCAGTGTAGTGCAATTGATTTTTGGTCCTTCAGGAGTCCATCAGTTCCATCTGATGAGCGTAGAGGCTGGATGCCATGGTTTCTTGGTCCATATATGGCCTTTGTGGCTTTGAAAGATCCCTGAGCATCATGGGTATCTACCAGGTGTTGGGTTTCTTCAGCCTTCTTTGTCTACCAGATGTTCTTGAGTTCTCTTTTGCACTGGCACAGATCTTTTTCTTAGCAGCACAGTTGACGTCTCTCTGCCATGTTTGGAAGGCTTTCCTTTTTTTGTCAATTAGCTGTTGGATCTCGTTGTCATTTTCATCAAACCAATCTTGATGTTTCTTGGTTTGATATCCAATAGTTTCTTCTCAAGCTATGCTGATGGAGGTCTTCAGTTTATTCCAGTGTTCCTCAACATTTCCGGGATGTTCTACGAGTAGATGTTCCTTGAGTGCTGTTTGGAGAAGGGCTCGACTGGAGGGCTCCTGAAGGGCTTGGGTGTTCATTTTGCACCTTGTCTTCCTTCCTTGGAGTCTGTGCTTGGGAGCGATCTTGATAGCCACCGTGGATCGGATTAGCCTGTGGTCTGTCCTGCAGTCATCAGCACCTGTCATGGCTCATGTGAGAAGCATGTCATAGAGGTCTCTGGCACGTGTGATTACATAGTCTAAGAGGTGCCAATGCTTTGTCCGGGGGTGCTTCCATGACGTCTTGAACTTGTTTTTCTGGCAGAAGAGCGTGTTGGTAATGACAAGGTTGTGTTCTGCATATTTGGTGAGAAGCAGGATGCCATTCAAGTTGCTGTTTCCAACCCCATCTTTTCCTATGGTCCCTGGCCACAGGTCGAAGTCTCGCCCAACTCTTGCATTAAAGTCCCCCAGGAGGATGATTTTGTCCTCCTTAGGTATCTCTGATAGGATGGTGTCCAGCTGACAGTAAAAAATTTCTTTGATGTCTTCATCAGCATCTAGTGTTGGTGCATAGGCACTTATGATGATTGCCTGTTGGTTTTTGGCAAGATCAATTTGGAGGGTTGAGAGTCGTTCATTGATGCCGGTGGGTGCTTTGGTCAGATGTTTCACCAGATCATTTCTGATAGCAAAGCCAACTCCGTGCATTCTTTGGTCTTCTTCAGGCAGTCCCTTCCAGAAGAAGGTGTAGCCTCCTTTTTCTTCCTTCAGTTGTCCCTCTCCTGCTCTCTGGGTCTCTTGAAGGGCTGCTATGTCGATGTTAAAGCATCCCAGCTCCCTTGCAATGATAGCAGTTCTGCGTTCGAGGTGTTTACTGTCAGTGTTGTCCATCAGTGTCTGTACGTTCCATGTACCAAAGTTTATTTTTCTTTTTTGGCCGCAGAGTGGTGACCCCACTGGACGCAGCAGTCCAGTCAGGAATAAGAGAGGCAGACTATGTTTAAGGCACCTTTTCTAGCCCCTTCCCCATGTGGGATGAGCAGAGTGGATTCTCAAAAGGGCTGCTCAGTTATGGATACAGCTGCTGAACTACTCAACAGCCTCGGACCTTGGGATAGAATGACTGAATCAGTATCCACCACCCATGTGCCAGTCTGTGACTAGGGGCTTCCAGATTTCACAGTCCTTTCCTCGTCGCCACTCACTGATCGCCTTGGGACTTTGGTTGGCTTGTTTTTATTTTCCTTGGAAGACGCCTGTGCGTGAGTTTTTTTTAATGTGTGAAGGTGAGTGCACAAGTGATCAACACACAGTCTTCACAGATTGAGGTTCCACTGGTGGTGTAGTTTAACACAATGACTGTGGCTTCTCAATCTGTTGCAGCCTTCTTCCGCCTTCACACCCATTGTAACATGTACCATGTTATCCTCCACCTGCTCCGCCGTTGAGGTCTTTGGGTCTTTGGACTGTGCTTGGTCTGGAACCTCCCCCGCGGCCACTCCTGGGAGTGCACAACTCCAGTTGTTGTGCCCGCAGGTTCATTGGAACACACAAGCCCCCTCACCATGACAAGGTGACAGTCCATCGAGGGGGAAACAAACAAACAAACAAACATTAGGAAGAATGTGTCAAGCCAGATCAAGAAGGCTTCCCCACATGTAATGGCATGGGGGGAGGCCAGGACAGAGTGGGGCACAGGGCAACAGGGCCCTATGCCCCCTGGGCAGGCATTGGTGGGATCTCTGGGATCGCTGCAATCTGTAATGATAACCAATGATTCCAGCAATGCATATGACAAGATCCACAGTCTCTTGTCCTTAGTGTAAGGCAACAGTGAAACCTCTCTGAATTAATCTTGCCTATAAAATGGTATTACAGGCTGCAATTATTTGGTTGACAACTCTGAGGTCTGGGAATATGCTTATGAAATGCAGAATATAACCTACAGGATATAATATATAGAGTATAATACATAGCACAGAAAGCTAGATAATTTATATTAGAATTTGTGTGCATGTAATATTGAGAGCCTCATAGCAGTTTAAGTGTATCAAGATACCTGTTCAAATATAGACAAGAGATAGCAAATACCATCCTTGCAGGAATAATGGCTGATGCAACCAGAATGGCACATAGACAAATATTCCAACTATATCAAAAGTAACATCATATTTAAGGATCTTTGTTACCTTAAATGAGACATAGTCAGCACCTTTATTTTGATTCCACAACTGATAACTGATGTGAGAGGTGGAGAAATTAAAATGAATGGAGAGAGAGATTCTTATTAGACTGTTCTGTCAAGCTTTCTTAATGGCTAAAAGGTAATAATGCTCCATGTGTTAACTATTAAGTTGACTATTCAGAAGTTTGTTAGACCAGGAGAGAGACAAAGTGAAACATCTTATTTGCCATATAATGTAATGAAGGTATGATGTTTTACCTACACTGTGATGTAATGTGAGAAAATGCCTGAATAGAACATTGACATGTATTTGTTTCTCCCTAAAGGAATATATATCTTTGTATAACTATGAATACATGTAGGACATACCTAAAAGATTATCAAAAGCCTGCTCATTATTTCAAAATAATATTATAATACTCCAAGACTTTAGAATACTTAAGTGGCAGATATTTACTCTGCCTGTCTGTTTAACTGCCATTGTGAATTGGATGCCTTGGTCACCAAAAGTTGATAACAGTACCCAAGGCAGTATCCAAATTAGCTAACAAGTTGCAAAGATCTTCAATTACCTGGTCTAAAGATATAGGGATATTTCAACACTATGATATATATAATTCATAGAGCCACTATAATTTGGAAATGACTTAAAGGACATAATGACAACAACAAAAATCAAATTGACAAGAGATTTTATGCCAGATCACCTTAACAGCAGAGAGTTCAAAAAGCAAAATTCCCCTTTTCCTTGATCAGATAGAACAGAAAGGAGTACTGCCAAAAGAAATGCCAAGCAGGTTTTGATGTTGGGATGGAATCCACTGTTAGGTATCCAAGGGGTGAAACAAGAGCATGACTGGCACTTGGAGGCAAAGCCTGTTGTATAGGCCCACTCCACAGCAATTACTGCTATTACTGCACTTAACAAATGAAGGAGATTCTTATGTCAACAATGCTCTGGATTTGTTCATATCCATAATACCACAAAACTTTGGCAGGGAATGATCAGCAAGACATGCCGGCAAGACATGCATTTTCCATTCTCCTGTGGCATTGAGAGAAACAGCAAGTGCTCAGCTTTTATCAAAATGTGTTCATTATTAATGGAACTGTTAAATTGGAGGAGAAATAGTTTTGGGGAAATCATGTATATATGCCAATACTGATGACAACCACTTTTAAAAAAAATAACCACTGGCTAACATTCTTTTGTACTTAATCTGGATAGCCTACTTTTTGTATTTTTTTTCTAGAAATCATTTCTTTTTACCCACTGTATAAAAATGCATTCAACTTGAACATTTATGTCCTCTGAAAGGTGTAGCCTAATTTACTTGAATAGATAGACTGTAATCAAAATCCATTTGTAAATAAAAGAGTAGCTAGGCTTTTCATAAAAGGGGGGAAAATACTTCCAAACCAAACTCAAAAGGTTGCCATAGCAATTCATGGCACCTACAGATTATTATGGAATGAAGAACCTCATTTAATTCTCTTCCAGATACTTACATCCATGAAACCTACTTCTTTGATGCTGCATTTTTAAAAATACTTATATTGGCACCCTAAGTCCACACTAACCATTTATGAGACTGTAAGCCAGCTGATGTATTAATTAATTTATTTATTGATCCATCTATTATACCTCTTTATGAAATAAAATCAAGTTTTCAATTGAAAAAAGTTCACTCTCAATTAAATATTTGGGGACACCGGAGTAATAAATATCAAAGAAATGTGGGAACCAATGCTCAGCCAGTGTTGTGTTTCTATTTCTAGAATTCATGGACATATGAAGTATCTGGACATTTTGAATATTCTTTCACATTGAGATGCATCCACCAGCATGGTGAAATTTTTTGTTATCTGATCTATTGAACGTGTATAAATCAAGAAATTGTAGCCAAAAATGGATTAAAAAAATGGGATCAAATTATCCATAAGTCAATATAAATGCTGTACCTTAACTCTTATTTAAAAAAGAAAATTTCTCTTTAAAAAGTGGCAAAGTTGAGAGCTTAATCCATTCCATCTACTCTCACCAACACAGCACCACTTCTGGTCTTTTTTGAATACTTAGGTAGATACTGGTGGCTGGCCCTTGAGGTGGAACTAGCAATTTTCCTGCTTTGAGGAATGACCCCTGAGCTCTCTGTAGGGCATAATAAAATCTACAATTTTAGCCTCAATGTTTGCCCTTGACTTATACATGAGGTTGACTTGTAAACATATATATTTGGTATTTGGATAATGTACACAGCACCATCCAAGAGAACATTATCCGCAAGGAGCTTGAAGAAAGAGGCAGTGTTCATTTGCTATAGGCTGCATTTGGCCTCAACTCATGGTGACTGGATCCTTGCAGACTGAGGCCCTGACTGACTGGGTGAAGCAAAGCCCAACATGGGGACATTCAAAACCTCTCCCCCCTCCCCCCTCCCGGATGTGGGGGCTTAAATGTGCTTTGAAGCAGGTTTAATTTATGTATGGAATCATCCTGAGCAGCTTTCAATACCATTGGCCATGGTATCCTTCTGGATCATCTCGATGGGGTGGGACTGGGAGGCATTGTTTTATAGTGGCCCCAGTCTTTTTTGTAGAGCCATGTCTAGAAGGTGGTGGGCTGAGGGTCTTCTGTTCAAACCCCTGGCCATTGACATGTGGGACTCCTCAGGGTCCCATTTTGTCTCCCATGCTGTTTTAACATTTACATGAAACCACTGGGAGAGGTCACCCAGAGTTTTGGAGTACAGTGCCACCTATATGCAGATGACACCCAACTCTACTACTCCTTTACACGTAATTCCAAGGAAGCTGTTCTGACCCTAAACCAGTATCTGTCAGCAGTAGTGGACTAAATGAGGGCAAACAAACTGCAATTTAATTCAGGGAACACAGAAGTACTCTTGCTCAGTCAGAATGCATATCAGGGAATAGAATTCCAGCCTGTTTTGGATGCAGTTACACTTCCCCTGAAGACACAGGTTCACAGTTTGGGAGTCCTTCTGGACTCAACACTGAACTTGGAGGCCCAGGTATTGCCCGTGGCCAGGAGGGCTTTTGCACAATTAAAACTTGTGCACCAACTGCACCCATTCCTTGAGAAGCCAGATCTGGCCACAGTAATACATGCCTTAGTTACCTCCCGTCTATATTACTGTAACATGCACTACATGGGGTTGCCTCTGGAGGGAGCTCAGAAACTTCAGCTGGTTCAAAGAGCTGCAACTACCTTGCTAACTGGGGATTGCTACAGGGAACAGGCAAGCCCCTGTTACAGCATCTCCACTGGCTGCCAGGCTGTTTCTGGGCACAATTCAAAGTGCTAGTTATGACCTTTAGAGGCCTAGACAGTTCAGGTCCAGGCTATTTGGTTGCCGGATCCTCTTATACAAACCTCCCCAGGCACTGAGGTATACAGGAGAGGCCCTTCTCCTGGTCCCACCTGCATCTCAAGCTCGGTTGGTGGAACGAGAGAGCATTATTCTGGAACTCCCTTCTTACCAGGGAAGCCAGGATGCTCCCCTCTCTGCTGTCCTTCTAGCAACAGGCTAAAACCTTCTTATTCAGGTTTTTAAATAAGTGTTTAAATATCAAATCAGGATGCTGTGATTTTTAGTTTTGAATATGTTTTAATGGATTTTCACAGTGAACTTTAATACTGTTAGGTTAAATTCTGTTTTAATGTTTGCATATTTGTATGTTTTAAATTATGCAGCCATACTTTCAATGTAAGCCATTTTGAGTCTCCTGTGGGAGAGATAAAGCAGTATATAAAAACATAATAATTAATATAATAAAACATTAAAGGGAACCACTGACCGCATAGGGAAGCTGATGAGGAAACACAACATACAAACTACAAACTATCTACAGACCCACCAAGAAAATCCAACAAATGCTACATTCAGCAAAGGACAAGAGGGATCCTCTCACTTCTGCAGGAGTCTACCGTATACCATGAAGCTGTGGACAAGTCTACTTAGGGACCACCAAACACAGCGCCCAAACACGAATCAAGGAACATGAAAGGCACTGCAGACTACTTCAACCAGAGAAGTCAGCCATAGCAGAGCACCTGATGAACCAGCTTGGACACAGCATATTATTTGAGAACACAGAAATGCTGGACCACTCCCACAACCACCATGTCAGACTACACAGAGAAGCCATTGAAATACACAAGCATGTGGACAATTTCAATAGAAAGGAAGAAACCATGAAAATGAACAAAATCTGGCTACCAGATTTAAAAAAATCTCTAAAATTGCAACAGCACAACAGCACAAAAACAGAGAGGAAGCAGGCAGGGACATCTAATTACCTCTCAACAAAAGTTTGCTCCAGGCACAGTCAGGCCATTGTATGTTAATCAAGGTGGCCAGTTAAAACATTTACACCTAGCTCCAGCAGACAAGAGTCCTTTGTCTCACCCTGGTCATTCCACAAATATATAAACCCTTTTTCCTAGTTCCAACAGACCTCACTACCTCTGTGGATGCTTGCCATAGATGCAGGCAAAACATCAGGAGAGAATGCCTCTAGACCATGGCCATACAGCCTGAAAAAATCTACAACAACCCAATAATAATAATAATAATAATAATAATAATAATAATAATACCTGCAAGTAGATGTGTTGCAGTCAAAGTACTTTCTAGTGAACAAAAATTTCTTGACATACTGTAAGTATGCAAGCTCCCAAATCTTTGATATATGTCTAAATGTACATTTAAACATTTTAAATACATTTTGAGCTTCATTTTTCAAGTTGTACCCCATTCTTATGCTTTGCCTCTCCTAAGAGGGGGAAAACAATAAGGAATATGGTCCATTGCTTTTTTAAAAAAAAATTACAGTTGTTATACAGGAAATTACCATTTTTAAAAGTTCTGGCTTGAAATTCAGCAGGGGGGATTAGCTGTAAGGGACAGTGGCCAGGGTAATCAAGTTAAGAATAAAATCTGAGAATTAAAAAAAATATATTTTCATCATTGGAAGAAAGCCTACCTGGTAATGCTTTTCCTTTAGGTATTCATCTTGCCTTCGCCATTGTCTGCCTGTGTTGACTTTCAGCTAATAAGAGTGGCAGGGCAAGGATTTAGCCTCTTATGCTATTTGAATTGTCCTACAAGTGGTTAATAGTATAGAAACAATTTTCAAAACTAAAAAATAGTTTTTCAGCACGGTTAGAAATAATAGAAATATGCTCCTCGGCACACAAGGTTGCCCATACTCTAATTTCTTGCAAATATCTAAATTTATTGTTTCTTTGTAGACAAAAAACATAACAGTTCCTATTGTGTACCATAACTGAATCTTGCTCTAATTTGCAGTGTGTTTTCCCTGATTATTTAAAGTTTCCACTGACAGAAATATTACAGGTTCGAATTCAAATTGCAGCATGGTCAATTCTCTCAAAACACAATAGACTCTGTATTATACTTCAGGTAGATTTCATATCAAACACCTGAATTTTATTCAGCTAAGAATTTCAGCTGACAAAACCACCAGACAGAACAAATTAGAAAACAAATCTTCTTCTGAAGTCATGTGTGTATTTATGAATAATTGACATGTCTGAAGAAAATCAGAAGTGAAAGGGTAATTAATCCAAAGGAGATAAAATGGCAATGATTGTTATTCATTCCTAACTGCTGTTTGACCAGCTGTGGATGCGGATGGCTCTTTCAAGGCAGAGAATAAAGGTAAAACAAAGCATACTCTGTAATTACCTCATTTGAAGGCTTTTGCTCCATTATAGCCTAGCCTTTAAAAAACCTAGTTTTACTATAATCACCTAGATATTAAACCCTAAAATGAAAAGATTTGTTTTAAGAGAGAAACTGGGTCAGGAGAAAGAACGAAAGAAAGAAGTAGATGCATGGCAGCTGTCAAATAGGCAAAGAAATTATAGAAAGCAATGTTAGTAATGCCTTTCTTTAAAGGAGGGGTCAAATCAAAGAAAAGGATAATAAAAAGGAGACAGAGAAAAAAACAATACATAGGAAAGGAAAAATATAAATGCCCGATTGTTTCTTTGCTTTAGGTTTCCTAGGAAAATAAAGAGCAACAAAATGCTTACTTATATTAAAGAAATGTATTTCTTAAATACAAGTTAAAATTAGTTATGAGTTTTGAAATAATGTTCAACAGTTTAGAATTCCTGCGATCATCTTAATTTGTTCCCAAACACCTTTCAAAATGTAAACTTGTTCCAAAGATAATCTCTAATCTCCCTTCATGCCAGTCTCGCTTTTCTAAATAATTCTGTTTCTATATTATGTAATTAAACCATTAATTACATTAATTTGCCCTGCTGGAGTTTAGTTACAGGAATGCGCACTGTCATGAATTCTACCTTTCAGTCGACTAGGCCGAAGCCTGCATGACAGTGGCTGTCATCTTGGAAGGCAGGCAGGACAGGAGGAGGAGTCAAGCCGACTCCTGATTGGGTATAGCAATTGGGGGAGGAGTCGGTTGTGAGGGGGAAAATAAGCTGTTAGCTTCTGAGAGAGAGAGGGGAGAAGGGTCTTGAGATCAGACAGGGGGAGAATTGTCTTAACATCAGACAGGGAAAGAAGTGATTTTGAGAAGAGGAAGCTAGTTAAGAGCAGGGATCTGACAGAAAAGGGAGAGCTTTTAGTGAGCCTTGAGTTGAGGGAATAAGCTGAGACAAAGGCTGGGATTTTTACTGTGTTGTTAGGGCCAGTAAAAGAAAGATTTGTCTCCTTATACTAGGGACAGTATAAGGGAGCTTATTGCCCTGTGCAGACAGGAGTCTGTTCTTAACTGATACTGTGTCTAAAGATAGAACAGTATGTTTTAGGAGTCTCACAGTTGTTAAAAGTTTTTCTGTCAAGGGGAACTATTTGTTTTAGTAACCAAGTTTCTGCAACTGGATCACGCGTCTGTACCACTCATTTCTATGAGTTGTTGTTAATATAAAGTTCAATAAACTCTTTCTAGTTAACTTTTAACTGGTGTATGCCTCAATCTATCCATTTCCTCAGAACTCACTCTGCCAAACCCATTTTAAAGTCCAGTCAGCCAGTGAGGAAGCCATAGAAGAATCAAGAGCTCAAACACCCCTTACCTATAACACATTCACACCCTTTGGTCCCTCAGGCCAATAATTCTGAGGTGGTGGCGGCTAATACTACCAAGAACATCCGGTCACTTGTAGATATAACATAAGGTCAGCCTTGATTTCGCTATATTGGTAGCAGCGGTGGGATTGATTGTTTGTCCCCCCTGCCCAGATAGCCTTTAATTTTATTATACGCACACACAGCGTATATCACACACACGCCTGGTATATCAAAATCAGTGGATGTTCAAATCCCATTATATACAATCTTGCATAAATTAGCAAGTGAAATCTTGCATAAAATAACAATAGCAAGGTTTATTTTTTGGAATTTTTCTTTTCGGGGGGGGGGGGGGCTATCCATGATGTAGAATGGATATGGAGAGTCAACAATATACCATACATACTTGAGTATAAGTCGACCCAATATAAGCCGAAGCACCTAATTTTAATACAAAAAACTGGGAAAACTTATCGACTTGGCTATAAGCCGAAGGTAGTAAATGCAGTAGCCACTGGTAAATTTCAAAATAAAAATAGATACCAATAAAATTACCTTAATTGAGGTGTCAGGTTAAATGTTTTTGAATATTTACATAAAACTGTAATTTAAGATAAGACTTTCCAACTCTGATTAAATCATTATTCTAAGCTTCTTCATACTATCCTTCTAATAATCACCATAGTTTATTTTACCGATACATTTTTGGGAAAATGCTGTGCATATATGAATAAGGAAAAGTGGAAAAGACTGGTGCCAAGAGAGGAGAGGAAGGCATGTGCTGCACCGAGAGAGGAGAGGAAGGAGAGCTGGGTTGCTCTGTGGAGAGGTGAGGGTCCTGGCAGGAAGGTGTGGGCCTGAAAGAAGTCCTTCTTTAAGCCCCATGCTTTCCCGCGAGGACCCTCACTCGAGTATAACCTGAGGGGGTTTTTCAGCCTAAAAAAGGACTGAAAAACTAGGCTTATACTTGAGTATATACAGTTTATGCTTGATAATACTCATTACTCATATATTTTATGAAAAAGTGGCGGAAAGAGTGGAAAATGTGTTGCCATCTGATAGATTCACAGGACAGGAAGAAAATGAAACCAAACAAGTTCTGATGAGAACGGGGGGGACGGGGGACGGGGGGGGATGGGACGACTGGAGTTTATTATATATAGGACACAAGCACAGGACTCACAAAGTTCCACTCCTTCCCCTCAAACAGGAAACCTTAAAGAGGCAATGCCCCAAACTTAAACATGGAATCTCCACAAACTCCTGTGGATGTTCATGTTGTTGTATATTTACTAATAGAATTGTAGATGGTCTAGCTTGCTAGGATCATGCTCAGTACGTATCAGAGCTGTCATGGGCATGGAAATTCTGGAGTCTTTTGTTTGGTTGGCTTCATCAGGTCAAGCATTGCTGTGCAAGATCCAGGGCAGGTTCTACCTCTGCTGGTTCTTCAGCTTTGAATCCATGTCTGGGCTGCTATTGGAATCCAGAGAAATTATTATTAATAATTTTATTAGTATTTATTTCTATCCCGCTTTTCTCTTGGGATGGAACATGTTTGAATTTTCCACTTGTGAACCGTGTTTGGGTGAACTGTGTTTGGGTACCCATTTAGTTTTGGGAAGTTGTTCCAGTTATTTTTTATGTATGGTGACTCTAAGGTGAACCTACCACAGGGTTCACTAGCCCTGAGGATGTGTAAATTGTCCAAGCTCACTCAGTGAATTTCCATGGCTGAATGGAGAATCGCAACCTGGTCTCCAGAGTTGTAGTTTGATGCTCAAACTATACTGAGATGTACATTTCAGATTGAAATGTAAGCCCAATGAACATCTCACCCAACCCTCAGGATCTTAGATTTTGATGTTGTTCAAATAGACTCATTGCTATATGCATTGCTTTTGAACTCCTTTTCAGATTAACCTATGCAATACTGTATTGGTACCATCACATATACAATGCATTTCCTCATCACATATGCAATGCATTTCCTTTACATTCAAATGTATTACTCTGAGGCTTACTGAATCTATTAATCTGACCTTGACATGTTTTGGTGCTGTTTTTTCAGTTTCAGAAGCTAACAAAGATTCTTCTCCAGGTTCCCTTTACAGGTGTCTGAGACATTTTGCTAACAATTGATGGATGTCACCCTATTAAGGATGTCACCCTATAACATATTCACCAAAAAATATTTGTAAAATCATTTTTTATGGTTTGTTTGGACAGATTATTCTTAATGGATTCATTTGAGCACATTTTTGGTATCATAAAATGGATCTTTTGTTATATTGGGAGGCAGCTGTAATTCTGCAAGTCACTGTACTGCTGGATGCTTGAGGAAAAGGACTTCAAGGATTTTCTTCTCCAATATAACAATATAATTCAGTCTAGACAGTGGTCTATTTTCAGTTTGCCAGGAAAAGATTTGTATTAACAAGCTGGGTGACTGAGGTTAAGGTGCCTGGGCTGATAAATTCCACTTTGGTGCAGGATATTTGATTCTGTCTGAAACCTCAAAAAATGGTTGCATAGCTAATGCATTGTGTATGTAACTCAAGGAAGCCACAAACAGGCATTATCTATTTTGGCTATTTTGGGCAAGGATTCATCAGGATTGTTCTTGTTCTACCACCACCCTTAATTTCATTATACAGTGTTTGGGAGAAAAATATAAAAATAAATTAAACCACTATGAATAACAAGAGCAACAGATGCATCAAATGAATAAACATTATTATTTGATTAATTACCTGGTCTTTAATTAAATAAGTGTGAATATTAACAAAAGCTACAGAGATTTTTGTTAAATATTAGACGTGTGAAATTGTTTATCACCCAACAAGAGCAAAAACCTGACAACTGTTAGAAGGAAAACTATCTCATAATATTATTTGTCAGACCCTTTTGTGATAATATACAAAAATTAAAGCCTTAGGGCCCTTCCAGAAAGGTCCAAAATGCGAGACCTGTCTTGCTTTTACCTGAAGCACCCAAATGACACCTCAGGTAAAAGCAAATTAATTCAAAGAAAACTGGGCTTATATTAGACCACTTCCCGTTTTCTACCATGTTTGGAATGGCACTTAGAAAGTGGCACTGAATTGTTTTGTTCCAGACTGGGTGAGAAGGGTGACCAATAGGGCTGGGCGGTTTCGTTTCGTTAATTCGTAATTCGTTAATAATTCGTTAATTTTGTTGATTACGAAGCAATAACGAACCATTCTGGAGCAATTTTTTAAAAAAACGAATTTTTAAAGACGTTTTGCAAATGCTTCGTATTTCGTTATTGTATTCATTTTGTTATTGTTCTGAGGTCGTTTCGTTATTATTTCCGCATGTCTGGGCCAGTTTTATGGTTTAATTAGTGAAAAAAAAATTATAATATCACACCAACAGTCAACAACAGAGGGAGAGGGAAGCTTCAGAAGTTTTTGGAGGTTTTTTAGCGTATTTCGCGGTCGCGTCCGCCATTAACGAATTGATTCGTTATTGTTTCGGAAATCGATTTGTTATTTTTTTACCATTTACGAAATTTCGTAAATATCGAACTTTTTAAAAGGAAAATTTTGTAATTATTTTAAATATCGAAACGCAAAAACCCCCAAAAAACGAATCGATTTTAGAAACAAATTTTTCCGTTGTTACCCAGGCCTAGTGACCAATCAAACCTTGATTCAAAGAAGAGAAAACATCAGGAAGTTCTTCCTAATGTTTAGGATGAATCTCTTTTCCTTCAATTTCAATCTGTTGTTCCATGTTCTAGTTTCCAGATTAGCCAAAAAAAAAAAAAAGCTTCCCTCTCCTCTATGTGCCATTCTTTTAAATATTTAAACATCATCATAATGTCGTCTCTTAACCTTCTCTTCACCTGGCAAACCATACCCAGCTTCCTAAGTTGATACTGATAGGATATGGCTTCCAGTAATTCTTCACTAAGATTCTGAATGGTAGCAACAAACTTTTTCAGCAACTTGTCCCTACTGCAAAAAGTCTTTGAAAGTCACATCATTTTAGAAGGCTATTCACAATTCAGAATTCATTCTGTTAAAAATTCACAGCTGCTTTTGTATAGAAAACAGCGTTTATTTGCAGAAAATGGCACCATATACATGGGCAATGATATTTCAATGAGAAAAAAATCATTTCTGTTCAGACTGTCATTTTCTGTGAAGAAATATTTAATTGCGAATCTAAAATTGCAAATTGTTTATTTACAGTAAAACAGCATTTTCTCCACAGGAAACATTTTCTACATGGAAATTGATTTCTCCACAGGAAACAACATTTTTGCCATAGAATATTAATATACCATGCAAAAAATGTTAATTCTTCCACAGAAAATGCAACTCAACCATGTGCTAATTTTATGCAGAACAAATGCCAAATCACAGGGTTTTCCCCCTGAATATAATGTAACATTTTATGCATAGGAATTAATATTTCTGTATCAAAACATATCATATTTTCATACTGTTTTCTGCATAAAATGAGTAATTGTGAATTTTGCACAAACCAAATCTTAACAATGTAAAGATTGTCATGAGTTCTGGATTCTTCTCATCTGGTTTCCCCAGAAATTGAAAACATGTTTTTGAAGCGTTTTTAATGTTCTTTAATATTATTTCCATCTGTTTATTTATAGGCAAGCCTCAAAAGTAGGAACTGACAAAACTATCTCTAATGATTTCTCACATTAAAAAACCCAAGGAAATTCAAGGAAGTGCCATAAGTTAATAGGAAACTTGAAGGTACATACATACACACATACACAATCATTAAAATTGCTTTATATGTTACCTGAGGTATATAGACTAGGGATAGAAAGAACATTCAAATAATATTTATAAAATGTATTACAATATTTTAAATGCAGAAAAATATATTTCTGCACACACAAAATCACATGCAAATATTTTACAAATCCCCAACTCATATTTCTGCATTGAAATTTTATTCTCCAAAATGCTGTATCCTGCAGAAAGCAATCACTTGTAAATTGTATACAGAATGAGTCCTGTATTGCGAATGGACTCTGAAAATTGCACAATTTTCAAGACTTTCTTGCAGAAAGAAGAAGATTGCTGAAATCAATGATTGCCACTTTTGTTAAGAAATCTAGTGAGGAATTGCATCTCCAGTACAACTATCAAGGGAAGAAATATGGGACAGATTGGCCTTGTTTGTCATGTACATGGCATGTGCCATATATTGTCTAATTGGCAAGCAACCAAACAATCTACCAAGTGTCCATTCATGCTTAACGAAAAATTAAAATAAGCTGAAGTATTTCAACATCATTCTAACTATAAATGCTTTTGATGCACATTTTATTGAAATAAAAGCTCTCTCCAAGATGATCCTCAAGTTCCACCCCGTCATTCACCTTGGCCAAAGATCCCTCCCTGGATCCCTTCAAGTATTCAGGTTTTAAGGGAATCACTGTTGTGTTCAAGTAGATCACTGGGTTCATTGTTGATTTTCCTGATTTATTAAATTTAATTCAACCTTCCAACTCACCAGGAGCATCTGTCTTGACTAGATTGGGTTTCAATTTGTAATGCCAGTCCATTATTGCCAGCAGACACTGATTTAGTACAGAAACAGCTTTCTTAGATTCCTATGGAAACAAGAGATAGCACTGTATCTTATCAGTTATACAAAGGTTTCTGGGCTTCAAGAAGAAGCAATAGATCAGTCTGGTCCTATTTTCTGCTGCTTTACAATTTGGTGAACATACATGGAACAGTGATAACTTCATATGCCTGATATGTTGCTGCCCATCTCAAAATCTCATTTTTTTAAAAAACATCAAAAAATAGATGTGGAGTACCTTCAGTTGTGTAGATAGTGCTGTTCTTCCATTCTTTAAAAATATCAGACTGGAGTCTTTAAAAAGCAATTTTCACTACAGGTTCCGGCACCTCTGAGTTTGAATGAATAGTCTGAAACCTATTGGCTAACCCCAAATAAAATAGCTCAAGTGAGTCAATTGCTGAATGGTGGGCCAACATCTAGTTGAATCCTGTTAGTCAATAATCTACTCTAGTTGAAAGTGCTTGCAAGATTCTGGCCTAGGACTTCTCGTAATCATGCTTGCATGGCGATCATGGAGTCTGTTGTCCAAAGTTATTTTCCAAATTCTTGAAAAGTAGTGAGAGCTCAATGGTAAGAAAAAAAGAAGAAAGTTGTAGTGCTAATGAAATGGGCAAACTGAAAGTAATGATGAATATATTACTTAACAAATTAAAACAATTTTACTTGTAATGTTTGATGTCGTGCTGAGCTCCATCCTTTAATTCAGAATCTGATCCTTGCAGTTTGATTTATGTATTGGTGTGTATACATTTCATTTCATATCTTTTCCTTTCCTCTTCTGCCTCAGTTTAAAAATGCTGAGAAGTGAAAAGAGGTTTCCTAAACTATAAAGTAATCAAAGATTCCCCAACATCAAAGTGGAAAAATAAATTTTAGATAAGTTCTCTTGACCAACATGAAATAGGACTTTGACACCACAGGGCATGGATGCCATTCCCTTTTAATCCCCTGGGTATGACTGCTCTTTCTTTTGTTGAAGATACTAAAAAGAAGATATCCTAAGGACACTTAAGCATCCTACAACAGAAAGGAAACAATAAACGCATTTCCAGCTTTCCTCTTCAATGAAAAGGGAATAAACTCTGCTATATGATACTAAATATGGTTGGTTGGAACATCAGTGATAGACTGGTGCTTGAACTTGCTATAGTTCATGCCTAAATGAAAATAATAGTGAATACATTTATTATAATACTAGCCTACTATAGAATAATTTGTCTTTTACTCACTCTCATAATAATAATAATAATAATAATAATAATAATAATATTTAAAAGCCTCCGTACTTCCCTAAAAAGGATTCAGTATGCAATTCGAACTGAAAAGTGTGCCAATGATGCGATCATTACAGAGGGAAAATGATTAATTTTCTTGGAAAAGCATGTTATCAGAAAGAGAGAGATTCACTCTGACCAGGAACTGGCATTTATTAGTTTTAAATATGCAGCAATTAAAAAGAGGGCAACCAACAGAATACAAAAGATTGAGCTGGCTGAAAAATGTTGATAGGCTGCCTACAGTACAGTTCATATTCTTTGGCTCTATCAGTGAGCATTTTGGCCTCAAATTCTCTGAGGCCGTGAACAATTCATTGGTTCAAGAGAGCATCTGATGAGCAGCTTGATCCTATAAAAGAACTTTGGCAGCCACAAGGTAAGAGTGGTTTGCACTAAAATAGCATCCTATATGCAAAAAGAGAGAAGGGAGAATGGCAGGACACTTTCTTTCATATCCGTTCTTTGAGTTACATTTAGTTGGAAAGCACACTAAATAGTAACAATAACAACAGTAATAATAACAATAATGATGTTTGATGTAACACCTTCGACCCATGAATATCAAATGTTAGGTGTTAAGGGAAATGTGTTGCCACTATCATTGCCCTTTTTTTCTCTTTGAGATACATATTTCAGCAATCGAAAAATCAAAAATTGTCAGGTAGGCACACATCCTAGGCAATGTAGGAGCAATCCACCAAATTTTTGCCTCTCTTTGGGCCATATTAGACTTTTTTTCTAGTAAGATTCCAAATACTGCATCATTCCTAGGGGCAGATGCCTTTTCCAGGCCTAAAATGGTGTTGTGGAGGAAAAAACATAGGAAAACTGTAGCTACATCCCATAGCAGGTATTTTGTGTATTTGCAGGCAAAAATAAATTAAAGATTTTTTCACAGAAAGAATTTTCGGGACTTGTGGTCTTGGATCCCCAAAACAGCCTTGATAAGACATTCCTTATTTAAAGTCTCTCACCTGAACATGGTGAGCCTAATCCAGATTTAATCACTACATCCATGACTAAGGAAACCATCACATAGAAGTCCTTGATGCAGAGGACAGTGGGGAGACCCATAGAACAGCACGGCAAATTGTTGGACAGCGGTGCGAATCTGTTGCATTGCCCGTACCACCTGCTTGCCCATAGCTTTCCAGCGTGATCCCATGCTGCCCCCATGATTCCTAACCTAAACATGGGTAATCTCCCATGTTTAGGTTGTCCCCTCCTACCATGCTTACTTGATGGAGCCCCACCAGAAACAGATATACGCCGTAGGATGAGATTCAGCCGGCTCCATGCTGGCTGCATTGAGGAAGTGTTATAGAATAGTGAATTTAGGTAATGTGATGAGGTCATGAAACTACATAACTATGTTCCATAACTACAGAACATTTGGGAGCAGTTACATTATTTTTCAAAATAATTGTTTGGTTTTTCCAAAATTGAGGACTCCTGGGAGACAGAGAAATTGTGCTGTTCTCACTTTCTGTACACCCGACACAAGGCAGCATGTCTTGGGAAAGTATGATGAGCCCATAGTCCAGTGTGGCTCTTAGTGTAAATAATGTGTTGGTAGCTAGCTTTATTTCCTTACTTATTTACTTGATATTTGTGAAGTACATACATTTAGTAAGCCAGAGATGGAAACCAACTTCCTCCTGAACTCCATGTTTGGGGTGCATTCATGAATTTATGACGCACTCACAATTCAACCATCTAACTAAAAACTGAACTGACATCTGCATGCCCATGTCTTTTAATAGTCTAGTGCAGATAGTATGCATCAATTAGTTGTGGAAAGATTGATACATTTTCCAAAGATAATCAATGCTTTCAACAACACTTGATATACTTCTCCAGATATACCACTCTATACCCTCATAAGTCATGCTCTGTAAAAAGAAATCAAGTGTGAAAATCAATGTGTTTTCTGAAAATATGGCACCAGCTGTCCAAGTGTTCCAGCAGCTCTGTCAGGGCAGCCACGCCTGGGTTTCTGAAATCTGCAGATCTTCCATGTAATCATATGGGCCTTTAATAATGTAACCTTATATAGAGAGCTAAAACATTATATTTTGGAACTATGTGCACTGAATGCTTCAAACATTAAAGGCTGGTACTTATAGTCCATACTGCACTATGGTTGGTTTTTGTACATTCTGTTAGATTTAACAGTGTAATTACATTAATGTTGTGCTGGGTTTTCTTTTCATACAGTAACAAATTGTCACCTGATTATTTAAGAAGTAGTAGCAGTTAAATAAAGCATATGGTAGCATAGTCTGCACAGGGTCAGAGTGAATTATGACTCTATTCATCATTAGGTCTATTTTCCAAACAGCATATTTCCTTAAGACTTAGCTGTAAAAGCAAAGTTCTTAACACAATTATTTTAATAGGCACATAAATATTTTGCTTGCCAGAGACATGCTAGCTTAATCAGATTATTTAGGCATCAGGGATGACTTCAAACATTGTGTTAACCTCTTTTTTTTAAAATCTAAGATAAAGATTGTATAAGTTATTTAAATGCTGGTATTTTAAGATAAGAGCTGGGAAAGGAAGAGGAAACGATAGTGTTGGCTGCTTCTGGACAGAATTGGTGGCAAAATCATATCCTAACCAGCATCACCTCTAGTTCTTTTTTTCCATTCCTTTTCTATTTAAAATGCTACACAGTTGAAGATACTTCACAACTGAAAATGGACATCTTGATACAATTAAAAGTAAAGAGTTTTGGTAACAGAGAAGTCCAATATACAAGGAAACAGAAGAATAAAGGCAAAGGAACTGCTTTTATTTTGAAACTCATGCTAGTAGTGGAAGTCAGAGGCAACAACAGAATTTCATTCATGGTCAGATCATTTAACTGTATTTACTGAGGATTTAGTAGCTCACAGGTTTTGAGGGCTTAATAATATTGAGAACTTCAGAAGGAGAAAAGGACTCAATGATTTTCAATTCTTGGTTTTAATTGTATCTTCTGCTGATTTATGAGTGGCTTTGAGTCACAAAGGACTACATGTCACGTCGAGTCTCATGAAGCATTCGTCAATTTCCATTGAGCTTTCTTTATTCAGGAGTTATAGTCAATGTGTGCATGTGCCTTAGCAATGTTACACAAGTTAGGTCACCTCTACACTGACCATTTAATAAGTTCAAAGCTTTAAACAGTGGCAACCAAATAAGAAATTGCCACATAATTGTGCACCAATTTCTCAGCACACACAAAGTACTGAAACACATCTTCTTAAACTAAAGCTACTTTATTAAACACAAAACTTAAAATAATATTTACACTAGAAGCTAAGCAGAACAAGAAACATCTCGAGTGTCTACATGGTTCGGTTTTTTGTTATCTAGAATCAGGCACCTCCTTACATTCCACAGTGACGAGATGACGTACGATGTACGACGCAACACAGCATACAACACTTTCCGCACTG